>NC_092726.1:54960474-59905474 GCF_047496885.1 Scyliorhinus torazame
TCAGCTTAGTGACCACACACAATGTCAAGTTAAACTTGTTCATAGACTGTAAAGCACCTTTTGGGGAGGGGGGGGAGACATAACCTAACCCCTCCCCTGCCCCACCCCCTGACACTGGGAGCAGGGCACTGACTCCACACTGGAGACCCCCAGCTGTTCGGGAGAGAGAGGGAGCCGGGACCTTGGAGACAGCGCGGGAGTTTGAAAAAGCGCGGGAGCTGCGAGGCAGAGGGGACAGATTAAAAGGTCGCTGCCTGGGTGAGGTAAGTACTGATTAACCACTTTCTTACCTTGCAGGTCAGCTGTTCGGGAGAGAGAGGGAGCCGGGACCTTGGAAACAGCGCGGGAGTTTGAAAAAGCGCGGGAGCTGCGAGGCAGAGGGGACAGTTTAAAAGGCCGCTGCCTGGGTGAGGTAAGTACTGATTAACCACTTTCTTACCTTGCAGGTCAGCTGTTAGTTTCGGGAGATCAGTTTCGGGAGCAGGCCTATTGGTTGACTGTAAATCAGGAAGGATACAAAAGGTGTGTCTGAAGTGCCTATAGAAACAGAATGCTGGAGGCAAACAGAGTGTATCTAAGTTTGGGTAAGGCTGAGTTCGGGTAAGAGGTGAGTGAGGGCTGTGTTAGTTTTTTGGATTTTGGTTTTGGGGTTATGTCCCCCCCCCCCCCCCCCCACCCCCCACAAAAAAAAATCCAATTAATTAAGTAAATTAATTAACTTGTTAAGGGAATTTGGTGCTCATCTTAAGGAGGTGCAGAGAAGCAGACCTGTGAGGGAGCCTCGGGAGCAATTACATCACAGCTAGCAGGTGAGTGAGTGTCTTGTAACAGGTAAGTGATTTCTCTCTCTTTGACTTTCTCTTAGCTGTGTAGTGTAGTTCAAATTTAACTTCAGGTTGAAGTCATGGCAGGAGAGCTCAGACCCTTGTCATGCTCCTCTTGTGAGATGGTGCAAGTCAGGGACCCTTCTGGTGTCCCTGACTCCTTCATCAGCAAGAAGTGTGTCCAACTGCAGCTCCTGTTAGACCGCTTGACGGCTCTGGAGCTGCGGATGGACTCACTTTGAAGCATCCGCGATGCTGAGGAAGTTGTGGCTAGCACATTCAGTGCGTTGGTCACACCGCAGATTAAAATTACTGAGGCAGCTGGGAATGGGTGACCAACAGACAGAGGAAGAGTAGGAAGGCAGTGCAGGGATCCCCTGCGGTCATCTCCCTCCAAAACAGATTTACCGTTTTGGAAACTGTTGGGGGAGATGGCTCACCAGGGGAAGGTGGCAGCAGCCAGGTTCATGGCACCGTGGCTGGCTCTGCTGCACAGAAGGGCGGGAAAAAGAGTGGCAGAGCTATAGTGATAGGGGATTCAATTGTAAGGGGAATAGACAGGCGTTTCTGTGGTTGCAAACGAGAATCCAGGTTGGAATGTTGTCTCCCTGGTGCAAGGGTCAAGGATGTCTCGGAGCGGCTGCAGGGCATTCTGGAGGGGGAGGGTGAACAGTCAGCTGTCGTGGTGCATATAGGCACCAACGATATAGGTAAAAAACGGGATGTGGTCCTACAAGCTGAATTTAGGGAGTTAGGAGTTAAACTAAAAAGTAGGACCTCAAAGGTAGTAATCTCAGGATTGCTACCAGTGCCACGTGATAGTCAGAGTAGGAATGACAGGATAGCTAGGATGAATACGTGGCTTGAGAGATGGTGCAAGTGGGAGGGTTTCAAAATCCTGGGACATTGGGACCGGTTCTGGGGGAGGTGGGACCTGTACAAAACGGACGGTCTGCATCTGGGTGGGACCGGAACCAATGTTCTCGGGGGGGGGGGGGGGGTGTTTGCGAGTGCAGTTGGGGAGGGTTTAAACTAATGTGGCAGGGGGATGGAAACTGATGTAGGAAGTCAGTGGGGACAGAAACAAAAGGCAGGAAGGGAGAGTGTGTAAAGCATGACCTGAGAAAGCAGGGCAGAGAGCAAGGAAGGTCTACATTAAACTGCATTTATTTCAATGCAAGAGGCCTGACGGGCAAAGCGGATGAACTCAGGGCATGGACGGGCACATGGGACTGGGATATTATAGCTATGACTGAAACATGGCTAAGGGAGGGGCAGGACTGGCAGCTCAATGTTCCGGGGGTACAGATGCTATAGAAAGGATAGAACAGGACGTAAGAGAGGAGGGGGAGTGGCGTTTTTGATCAGGGAGAACATCACGGCAGTACTTAGAGGGGATATATCCGAGGGTTCGCCCACTGAGTCTATATGGGTGGAACTGAAAAATAAGAAGGGAGAGATCACCTTGGTAGGACTGTACTACAGGCGCCCAAATAGTCAGCGGGAAATAGAGAAGCAAATATGTAAGGAGATTACAGATAGCTGCAAGAATAATAGGGTGGTAGTAGTAGGGGACTTTAACTTTCCCAACATTGACTGGGACAGTCATAGCATTAGGGGCTTGGATGGAGGGAAATTTGTTGAGTGTATTCAGGAGGAATTTCTCATTCAGTATGTGGATGGACCGACTAGAGAGGGGGCAAAACTTGACCTCGTCTTGGGAAATAAGGAAGGGCAAGTGACAGAAGTGCTAGTGAGGGATCACTTTGGGACAAGTGACCATAACTCCATTAGTTTTAAGATAGCTATGGAGAATGATAGGTCTGGACCAAGAGTTAAAATTCTTAATTGGGGCAAGGCGAATTTTGATGGTATCAGACAGGAACTTGCAGAGGTAGATTGGGGGAGACTGTTGGACGGCAAAGGGACGGCTGGTAAATGGGAGGCTTTTAAAAATGTGTTAACCAGGGCGCAGGGTAAGCACATTCCCTTTAGAGTGAAGGGTAAGGCTGGTAGAAGTAGGGAACCCTGGATGACTCGAGATATTGAGACTCTGGTCAAAAAGAAGAAGGAGGCATATGACGTACATAAGCAACTGGGATCAAGTGGATCCCTTGAAGAGTATAGAGATTGTCGAAATAGAGTTAAGAGGGAAATCAGGAGGGCAAAAAGGGGACATGAAATTGCGTTGGCAAATAATGCAAGGGAGAATCCAAAGAGATTCTACAAATACATAAAGGGGAAAAGAGTAACTAGGGACAGAGTAGGGCCTCTTAAGGATCAACAAGGGTATCTATGTGCAGAGCCACAAATGTTGGGTGAGATCCTGAATGAATATTTCTCATCGGTATTCACGGTGGAGAAAGGCATGGATGTTAGTAAACTAAGGGAAATAAATAATGATGTCTTGACAAGTGTGCATATTACAGAGGAGGAGGTGCTGGAAGTCTTAAAGCGCATCAAGGTAGATAAATCCCCGGGACCTGATGAAATGTATCCCAGGGTGTTGTGGGAGGCTAAGGAGGAATTTGCGGGTCCCCAAACAGAGATATTTGAATCATCGGCAGCCACAGGTGAGGTGCCTGAAGATTGGAGAGTGGCGAATGTTGTGCCCTTGTTTAAGAAGGGCAGCAGGGAAAAGCCTGGGAACTACAGACCGGTGAGCCTAACGTCTGTAGTAGGTAAGTAGCTAGAAGGTATTCTGAGAGACAGGATCTACAAGCATTTAGAGAGGCAAGGACGTATTCGGGGCAGTCAGCATGGCTTTGTGCGTGGAAAATCATGTCTCACAAATTTGATTGAGTTTTTTGAGGGGGTGACCAAGAAGGTCAGTGCAGTGCAAGGAAGCAGCGCAGTAGATGTTGTCTACATGGACTTTAGCAAAGCCTTTGACAAGGTACCTCATGGTAGGTTGTTGCAGAAGGTTAAAGCTCACGGGATCCAGGGTGAGGTTGCCAATTGGATTCAAAATTGCAGAGGGTGGTTGTAGAGGGTTGTTTTTCAAACTGGAGGCCTGTGACCAGTGGTGTGCCTCAGGGATCGGTGCTGGGTCCACTGTTATTTGTGATTTATATTAATGATTTGGATGAGAATTTAGGAGGCATGGTTAGTAAGTTTGCAGATGACACCAAGATTGGTGGCACAATGGATAGTGAAGAAGGTTATCTAGGATTGCAACGGGATCTTGATCAATTCGGCCAGTGGGCCGACGAATGGCAGATGGAGTTTAATTTAGATAAATGTGAGGTGATCCATTTTGGCAGATCGAATCAGGCCAGGACCTACTCAGTTAATGGTATGGCGTTGGGGAGAGTTATAGAACAAAGAGATCTAGGAGTACAGGTTCATAGCTCCTTGAAGGTGGAGTCGCAGGTGGACAGGGTGGTGAAGAAGGCATTCGGCATGCTTGGTTTCATTGGTCAGAACATTGAATACAGGAGTTGGGACGTCTTGTTGAAGTTGTACAAGACATTGGTACGGCCACACTTGGAATACTGTGTGCAGTTCTGGTCACCCTATTATAGGAAGGATATTATTAAACTGGAAAGAGTGCAGAAAAGATTTACTAGGATGTTGCCGGGTCTTGATGGTTTGAGTTATAAGGAGAGGCTGGATAGACTGGGACTTTTTTCCTTGGAGCGTAGGAGGCTTAGGGCTGATCTTATAGAGGTTTATAAAATAATGAGGGGCATAGATAAGGTAGATAGTCAACATATTTTCCCAAAGGTAGGGGAGTCTAAAACTAGAGGGCATAGGTTTAAGGTGAGAGGGGAGAGATTCAGAAGGGCCCAGGGGGGCAATTTCTTCACTCAGAGGGTAGTGAGTGTCTGGAATGGGCTGCCAGAGGTAGTAGTAGAGGCGGGTACAATTGTGTCTTTTAAAAAACATTTAGATAGTTACATGGGTAAGATGGGTATAGAGGGTTATGGGCCAAGTGCGGGCAACTGGGACTAGCTTAATGGTAAAAACTGGGCGGCATGGACTGGTTGGGCCGAAGGGCCTGTTTCCATGCTGTAAACTTCTATGATTGTATGATTCTATGATACTGTGTGCCTAACCCCACCACCCCATCCCCTCTTTGACCATCCCACCAAACTCCACCTCTATTCTGCTCTCTATTCCTGTTTCCCTCGCTCTATCCCCTCCCTCGCCATTCTCTCTTCACCCATTTCTCTGACTCGGGGAGTAAGACGGGGAAAGAGACAGAGAATTTGACAAGCAGAAACTTTGTCAAATTCAATTCAAACGCTGCCCTGGGCTTTTCCACACACAACACTGACATTTAAACTAGTATGACATTTAAACTAGGGTTTAAACTAGTATGGCAGGGGGGTGGGCACGGGAGCAATAGGTCAGAAGGTGAGAGCATTGAGGGAGAACTAGGGAATAGGGACAGTGGGGCTCTGAGGCAGAGCAGACAGGGAGAAGTTGCAAAACACAGTGGGTCTGGTGGCCTGAAGTGCGTATGTTTTAATGCAAGGAGTATTACGGGTAGGGCAGATGAACTTAGAGCTTGGATTAGTACTTGGAACTATGATGTTGTTGCCATTACAGAGATCTGGTTGAGGAAAAGGCAGGATTGGCAGCTAAACGTTCCAGGATTTAGATGTTTCAGGTGGGATAGAGGGGGGTGTAACAGGGGTGGCGGAGTTGCGCTACTGGTTCGGGAGAATATCACAGCTGTACTGCGAGAGGACACCTCAGAGGGCAGTGAGGCTATATGGGTAGAGATCAGGAATAAGAAGGGTGCAGTCACAATGTTGGGGGTTTACTCCAGGCATCCCAACAGCCAGCGTGAGATAGAGGAGCAGATAGGTAGACAGATTTTGGAAAAGAGTAAAAACAACAGGGTTGTGGTGATGGGAGACTTCAACTTCCCCAATATTGACTTGCACTCACTTAGTGCCAGGGGCTTAGACGGGGCAGAGTTTGTAAGGAGCATCCAGGAGGGCTTCTTAAAACAACATGTAGACAGTCCAACTAGGGAAGGGGCGGTACTGGACTTGGTATTGGGGAATGAGCCTGGCCAGGTGGTAGAAGTTTCAGTAGGGTATCATTTCGGGAAAATTGACCAAAATTGAGTAAGTTTTAAAGTGCTGATGGACAAGGATAAGAGTGGTCCTAGGGTGAATGTGCTAAATTGGCGAAAGGCTAATTATAACAATATTAGACGGGAAGTGAAGAACCTAGATTGGGGGCGGAGGTTTCAGGGCAAATCAACACCTGACATGTAGGAGGCTTTCGAGTGTCAGTTGAAAGGAATTCAGGACCGGCATGTTCCTGTGAGGAAGAAGGATAAATACGGCAATTTTCGGGAACTTTGGATAACGAGAGATATTGGAGGCCTCGTCAAAAAGAAAAAGGAGGCATTTGTCAGGGCTAAAAGGCTGGGAACAGACGAAGCCTGTGTGGAATATAAGGAAAGTAGGAACGAACTTAAGCAAGGAGTCAGGAGGGCTAGAAGGGGTCACGGAAAGTCATTGGCAAATAGGGTTAAGGAAAATCCTAAGGCTTTTTACACCTACATAAAAAGCAAGACAGTAGCCAGGGAAAGGGTTGGCCCACTGAAGGAAAGGCAAGGAAATCTATGTGTGGAGCCAGAGGAAATGGGCGAGGTACTAAATGAATACTTTGCATCAGTATTCACCAAAGAGAAGGAATTGGTCGATGCTGAGTCTGGAGAAGGGTGTGTAGATAGCCTGGGTCACATTGAGATCCAAAAAGATGAGGTGTTGGGCGTCTTAAAAAATATTAAGGTAGATAAGTCCCCAGGGCCTGATGGGATCTACCCCAGAATACTGAAGGAGGCTGGAGAGGAAATTGCTGAGGCCTTGACAGAAATCTTTGGATCCTCACTGTCTTCAGGTGATGTCCCAGAGGACTGGAGAATAGCCAATGTTGTTCCTCTGTTTAAGAAGGGTAGCAAGGATAATCCCGGGAACTACAGGCCGGTGAGCCTTACTTCAGTGGTAGGGAAATTACTGGAGAGAATTCTTCGAGACAGGATCTACTCCCATTTGGAAGCAAATGGACGTATTAGTGAGAGGCAGCACGGTTTTGTGAAGGGGAGGTCGTGTCTCACTAACTTGATAGAGTTTTTCGAGGAGGTCACAAAGATGATTGATGCAGGTAGGGCAGTGGATGTTGTCTATATGGACTTCAGTAAGGCCTTTGACAAGGTCCCTCATGATAGACTAGTACAAAAGGTGAAGTCACCCGGGATCAGGGGTGAGCTGCCAAGGTAGATACAAAACTGGCTAGGTCATAGAAGGCAGAGAGTAGCAATGGAAGGATGGTTTTCTAATTGGAGGGCTGTGACCAGTGGTGTTCCACAGGGATCAGTGCTGGGACCTTGCTCTTTGTAGTATATATAAATGATTTGGAGGAAAATGTAACTGGTCTGATTAGTAAGTTTGCAGACGCCACAAAGTTTAGTGGAATTGCGGATAACGATGAGGACTGTCAGAGGAAATAGCAGGATTTAGATTGTTTGGAGACTTGGGCGGAGAGATGCCAGATGGAGTTGAATCCGGACAAATGTGAGGTAATACATTTTGGAAGGTCTAATGCAGGTAGGGAATATACAGTGAATGGTAGAACCCTCAAGAGTATTGAAAGTCAGGGAGATCTAGGTGTACAGGTCCACAGGTCACTGAAAGGGGCAACACAGGTGGAGAAGGTAGTCAAGAAGGCATACGGCATGCTTGCCTTCATTGGCCGGGGCATTGAGTATAAGATTTGGCAAGTCATGTTGCAGCTGTACAGAACCTTAGTTAGGCCACACTTGGAGTATAGTGTTCAATTCTGGTCGCCGCACTCCCAGAAGGATCTGGAGGCTTTAGAGGGTGCAGAAGAGATTTACCAGAATGTTGCCTGGTATGGAGGGCATTAGCTATGAGGAGCGGTTGAATGAACTCGGTTTGTTCTCACTGGAACGACGGAGGTTGAGGGGCGATCTGATAAACGTCTACAAAATTGAGGGGCATTGACAGAGTGGATAGTCTGAGTATTTTCCCCAGGGTAGAGGGGTCAATTACTAAGGGGCATAGGTTTAAGGTGAGAGGGGCAAGGTTTAGAGTAGATGTACGAGGCAAGCGTTTTACACAGAGGGTAGTGGGTGCCTGGAACTCGCCACCGGAGGAGGTGGTGGCAGCAGGGATGATAGCCACATTTAAGGGGCATCTTGACAAATACATGAATCGGATGGGAATAGAGGGATACGGACCCAGGAAGTGTAGAAGATTGTAGTTTAGTCGGGCAGCATGGTCGGCACGGGCTTGGAGAGCCGAAGGGCCTGTTCCTGTGCTGTACATTTCTTTGTTCTTTGTTATTCCAGTAAAACACAGGCACTGTGCAATTGGCAAATTGTCTCAATGCAATGAAATGAAAGTCCCTCTTTAAAACTGGCAGTGAGAGTGGGGGAAAGCTTGGAGACTTTGGAGAATTCGGTGAACTGAATTACCCCCCCCCCCAGCCTGACTCCCCCCCCCCCCCCCCCCCACACACACACACATGCACTCCTCTCCCCATCACCAACACGTCACTAATCAGCCCACCTTCAGCACAGGAGATATTCTGGGATTAGAAACAAACCCTTACACAGCCTCACATTTACAACTTCAATTCCAGCACCTCGGCAACATTAGGAAAGGCGATGTGTTCACGTTTACATGTTGCAGTGTGCACAGCAGGATCCCACAATAAACAAACATGATGGAGACAGGAGCCCAGTCCATATCCTGTGTCTCTCTTAACAACCTCCCACTCAACCCCCCCCCACCTCCACACCCCCCACCGACACACACATTCCCCACCCCCGCCAGCCTATCCATTCAAATAACTGCAAATCACATTGGTTATTTTACCATTTTATTGGAAGAGGAAATATAGAGAGAGAAGTAGCTGGAGAGCGAGAGGGGCTTGTGGTGGTGGGGTGGGGTAGGGCGGAGGTGCCGTGGGGAAGAAAGAGACAGGGAATTTCTCCACATCTCCTCTCTTTTTCTCTCAGGGCTTCTTTCCCTCAGGAGACATTTTCAAATCGACTGTCTCAGGATTGGAATTTGTGTAAAATCGCACTTTCTAAAACAAAATGTAACTGGGCCGTGCTTGACTGCACACAGCAGAACCCCACCCACAGACCCTTTCTTTTTCTCTCACCTCTCTCTTTTTCTCTCGCTCTTCCTCCACCCTCTCTCTCCCTCTCTCTTTGTCTCTCTCGCTCTCCCTCCACCCTCTCTCTGTTTCCCCTCTCCCTCTCTCTTATCTAGAAAGAAATATAGAAAGAAGTGGCTGGAAAGAGGGAGAGATAGGAAAGAGACAGAGATAGAAAGCAAGAGGGACAGAGACAGGGATATTTCACCACAAAATCCCCTCAGAAATCCTTCCAATCCCATCGCCCTGTCACAAAATCCCCTCAGAAATCGTTCCAATCCCATCGCCCTGTCTAAAAGACAAACACCACTCTGGGCTTGAGGACAAACCTTTACCCTGGCTCCGGCCTATTCATTTCAGTCTCACTCCCTCACCGCCTCCCGACTGCTTTGCACTCAGTCAACTAGTTTAATTTTAAATTTTTGTGGTCTCTAAGTTGAAGTTTAGGAAATGCGGCAGGCCATTGATGCACAGCAGGATCCCACAACCAGCAATGTGATCCTGTCAGGGACAGGCAGGAGAGCAGGGAGGGACATATTACTTCCATTGCCTGCTATATTTGTTCTTCCATCCCCCTCCCCCCCTATACTCCCACCCCTGAACACCATGGGTATTCCGAGTCTGGAGACACATGCACTGTCCCCAGAAAGAGTTAAACTCCCCTATTTAAATTGGAAACCCACTGCCCGGTCCGTTAGGAGATTTTTTTAAATCTCCCCCCCCAGCATTTATTTCTATTCTTTTCCCAAATCAGGGTATCCCCAGAAAGATGTGGTGAGATTCCCCATTTCAGTTTGTGGGGTGGTTTTCATAGATTAAAGGTTTAAAGAGACACTAAAATAATGGAGAGAGGTGGACAGATATCGGCAGAACGCTGGGGAGGCAGAGAGAGAGAGAGAGACAAGAATGGAAAGAAGGTAGAGAGGGAGAGAAAGCTTCGCTTTTTCACAGCCTCTCTCTCCCTTCATCCTCTCTCTGTCTTTCTCCTCTCCCTCTCTCTAATCTCCCTCATTCTGCCCCCACCACACCCCCCCCACCGGCCCCCCGCGTTCTTTCTGTACTTCACTCTCTCTATCTCTCTCCCAGTTCCCCACTAGTTGGTAAGGAGAGAGAGAGAGAGGGTCAGACACAGGAATCCAACTATCACAACCACAGTAACCTGAATTCAAATGGCCCTCTGCGAATTGAATTTCACCTTCATATTTATGTCTCGGCCTAAAATACAGGCTTCATTCCAGAATTATATCCGCTTCAAGTTAAGGTACTTTTATTCCGGGCCATCGAGATTACTTTACAGTAGATGGATTTGTTTTGAAAGTGTCCCCACTAATTTTTTTATTTTTATTATTCTTTTTATAAATTTAAAATACCCAATTCATTTTTTCCAATTAAGGGCAATTTAGGGTGGCCAATTCACCAACCCTGCACATCTCTGGGTTGTGGGGGAGAAACCCACGCAAACACGGGGAGAATGGGCAAACTCCACACAAGAAGTGACCCACAGCCGCGATCGACCTGTGATAGGCGCCGTGAGGCTGCAGTGCCAACCCACTGCGCCACCCTGCTGCCCTAAAGCTAACCCTATTGTTACTTTTATGAATTCCGCTGGCAATCTGTGCACAGGGAGATCCCCAAAATGATACCACTTTCAAAATTGAGTTCAGAGTTTCTGAGCTGGGATGTCTCTCTCTCTCTTTCTCTCTGTTTCTACACCATTGTTGCATTGTACACACTGACGGCAGTATTGATTACACAGTAAGATCCCACACGCAGCAGTGTGATCCTGGCTGAATCAGTCCCCTGTGAAAACGGTTCATCAACTCACTCACTCCCAATACTTTGAAATGTGAGACCTTCGAACCCACTTTGCAGTCCGTGTGCTATTTTAATTTAAGAATTGTGATCACAATTGCTTTGCGGGCAAAAGCCACAGTCCTGTGTGTGAACAGCAAGATCCCACAGCAGCAGCACTGTGAACCTAACCAGGCGAGATGCTGTCTTTCGTCTCCTCCACCCCCTCACTCCTGCTACGAGCCCCTTTCCCCTGGATCTAAACCCCTTCCTCCCCCCTTATCCTGTGTGTGTGGATTGGACCAAGTCTAAAGATCTCCCTTCAATTCTCTGAAAGAGTTAAACTGCCTCTTAAAACTAAGAAAAACGTTTTAAATCAAAATCCATTGGTACACAGAAAGATCCCAGAAGGTGCAGTCAGCAGTGTTGAGTGTTGTTTCAAATAGCTAACAGGTTATACGGAGAGTGAACGGGGCTCAGACAAAGAAGACAACCCAGACTTAAAACAACCCCTGTTAGTTTGGATTCATAAACAAAATTTAGACAGCTTCATATTACAGATTTTTAATTTACTCTTTGTCACCCGCCAAAGGTTTAATGTGTTTGTGTCTAAGTGCAAGATCGGGGCGGCAATAAAGAGACAACCGAAGCGAGTGCGGCCTGTGGAGTGGGCCTCGGTCTATCCACTTGTTCTCTGGAGAAAATCCCTTGTCCAAAGATTCCTGGTCACATTGCAGTCTTCAAAATTCAAATTCCTGGGGAAAAGGGGGAGAAAATTAACTAATACGCAGGAAAATGATTAAACTGGAAACACAGCAAGAGGCCAAGATTCTCCCTCTCAGTTACACAAACTCGCAGCACCTTTTATAAGGTGTCATTTCTATAAATTATAAATTTAAGGCCAAAGAAGGCAAAAACAAATAATGTGTTTTTTCCCCTCCTGTGAGGTGAAGCCCGGCCACATTTCTCTCCATGTAGCAGGGGACGAGTGTGCTGCATGATGCCTATTGTAGCAACTGAGTAAAAGAACACAAAGTAACTGAGGGAGAAAGAAAAGGGGGTGGACTCCAAAACGACGGGCGGAGCACAACCCAAAAAGAACAAAAAGGAGAAACAAAAACTTAACAAAACGCCGTCAAATGAAAGTGTGAGAATCGGGGTCAGTCCGTCAGCCCAACCCCTGCGGGGCCCACCGAGCCCGGAAAGCTTCGAGTGTGCCCGTGGACAGCGCATGCTCCCGCTCCAGGGACACCCGGCCGCCAACCAGGCCGCGGAAGAGGGGCAGACAGCCGGGCCGGACGGCCCCCTCGGTAGCTCGATGCCTGGACCTAGAAATGGGAAGTTTGGCCCGGCCCAGGAGCAGGTTCACGAGGAGATCCTCCGCCTTCCCCGCCCCCTCCGCACCGGATGTCCGTAGATCAGGAGCGTGGGGCTGAAGTGCAAAGAAAACCTCAACAACAACGTGGTCAAGAAATCAAAGCGGGAGAGCAGCCGAGGACAGACAACATGGACACGCTCCACGGTCCCCACCAGGCCGCAAAAGAGGCAGGTCTGTGGGGAGGCCGAGAAGTGATAAACTCTGTGATCGGGCGGCACTGCCGTGTGCAGCACCCTCCACACCAGCTCCCCCAGTTCTATGGGGAGGACACCTCCGTAGAGGGCCCCCCAGCAGGGACCTCCGCTGCCGGACGCCAAGGCGTGTGGGGAGGGCGGGCGAGGTAAAGGAGGTGGAAGGTGCGCAGCAGCAGGCCGGACAGGAAACCCCTCCGCGCAGTGCGGAGAGGCACGGAGGGTATTTCCGTGAGGCGGCTGTGGGGCGCCGGCGCCCGGCGGGTGCACAGGGCCTGGGACCAATGTGGAACTCCGTCCGAGCAGGGGTTCGCTCAGACGGGATGCCAACATCACAACCGCGCCGCCTCTAGCTCCAGTGTGCCCGCGGGGCCGAGCACGGCCGTTTTGAGGCCTTGGATGGCACTGGCCGGGCGCCGGACAGACACCGCCCCACGCTCAGCGAGCTCGTGGGGTGTCAGCCAGCCCGGCCCTCCGCCACCCAGCCCTGCCCACGGCACCCACAGCCCGGCCCTCCGCCACCCAGCCCTTCCCACGGCATCCACAGCCCGGCCCTCCGCCACCCAGCCCTTCCCACTGCACCCACAGCCCGGCCCTCCACCACCCAGCCCTTCCCACGGCACCCACAGCCCTCCGCTCCACCACCCAGCCCTTCCCACGGCACCCACAGCCCGGCCCTCCGCCACCCAGCCCTTCCCACAGCATCCACAGCCCTCCGCCACCCAGCCCTTCCCCCGGCACCCACAGCCCGGCCCTCCGCCACCCAGCCCTTCCCACGGCATCCACAGCCCTTCGCCACCCAGCCCTTCCCACGGCACCCACAGCCCGGCCCTCCCCCACCCAGCCCTTCCCACGGCACCCACAGCCCTCCGCCACCCAGCCCTTCCCACGGCACCCACAGCCCGCCCTCCGCCACCCAGCCCTTCCCAAGGCACCCACAGCCCGGCCCTCCGCCACCCAGCCCTTCCCACGGCACCCACAGCCCTCCGCTCCGCCAGCCACCCGAATGGAGATTGGCGGAGGTGCGGATTCCTGAGCAGCGGCTCCCTTACGACAGCCGCCACTCCTGACGGGGAAGAGCTGCGGCGCGTGGCGACCGTGTTCCAGACTTTGAGGAGGTCCTGGTACAAGACGGGCAGCGCCAACAGAGAGTTCCGCAGACCCTGCTGGTCAACGAACAGGAGCTTCGCGTCGTAGTTCAGGCCGAGCACCTGGGGGAAGAAATCCGTCGCCAGGGCCCCACCGTGGAGGAGGCTCAGCGTACAGGTAACGCTGCAGAGTCTGAGGGTGGAAAGTGGCAGTCTGGGTGCGGAGGCACACCAGCGCCTGACCGCCCTCCGCCATCGGGAGACTCCAGACCTCCGCAGCGACCCCGTGCAGTCGATTGTCCCAGAGGAACCGAAGCCGGGCTCTCTGGATGGTGGGACAAAGCCAGGGGGGGGAGTCAGTGACCAGCCGGGACCACAGCATGGAGGCGATCAGCTGGTTTATGACGAGAAATCGGCCCCTGTGTGACAGCTCTCGGAGCCGTCCTGTCCAGCGTCCCAGGCCAGCGGTGACCTTGGTCTCCAGCTCCTGCCAGTTCGCCGGCCAGGCTTCCTCTGCCGGGCAAAGATGGACTCCCAAGGAGAGGCTGTTGGTCCGACTCCAGCAGAAGGGCCCGAGCTCCTCCGGGAGGGGATCCATCTGCCACGGACCGACCAGGAGTCCGGAACATTTAGCCCAGTTAATCCGTGGGGAAGACGCAGCAGAGTAGACAGCTTGGCTCTCTCGCATCCTCCGCAGGTCATCGGGGTCAGTGACCATGAGGAACACGTCATCAGCGTCCGCCGAGAGGACCACCCCCACGTCCGGCTCGCGCAGAACCAGCCCCGTGAACCCCCTCCGCAGGAGGCACAGGAAAGGCTCCACGCAGAGGGAATAATGTTGACCGGACAGGGGGCAGCCCTGACGCACTCCTCTCCCAAAGCGAAGGGGCGCCGTCAGGGAGCCGTTAACCTTAATCAGGCTCTCCGAGGCGGCGGACAGTAACCGGATCCGGGCCACAAAATACCACCCGAACCCGACAGCTCGCAGAGTCCCGAGAAAATCCCCGGGCCCCACCCTGTTGAACGCCTTCTCCTGGTCAAGAGACAGGAAGGTGCTCGACATACCAGTCCGCTGGGTAAAATGAATAATGTCCCGGACCAGGTGGATATTGTCATAGATTGTGCGGTCCGGGACTGTGTAGGACTGGCCAGGGTGGATCATGTGGTCCAGCTCGGGGCCAAGGCGGAAAGTCTGCACCTTGGCAAAGATTTTAAAGTCCGTGCTGAGGAGGGAGACCGGTCGCCAGTTCTTAAGTCGGCAGATATCCCCCTTCTTGGGCAGCCGGGCAATGACGGCCCTGCGCCCCGAAAGGAGCATCTCCTCTGGCGCGAAACATTCCCCCAGTATACCCGCGTAGTCGCTCCCCAGGACGTCCCAGCACGCCCTGAAGAACTCCACGGTCAGTCCGTCCAGCCCTGGGGATTTGCCCCGTGGGAGGCTGTCCAGGGCGCCGGTCAGCTCTTGGAGGTTGATGTCATTATCGAGCTTCCCGGCGCCCTCCGGGCCGACCTGCGGCAGGTCCTCCCACAGAACTCTGCAAGCGTCCTCGCTGGACGGATCCGGAGAGAAGAGGTCGGAGTAAAAATCCCTGATCAGGGTCCTGACCCCCTCCGGATCCGAGACGAGGGGCCGGTCGTCGGCCAGCAGCGTAGAAACCTGCCGACGGGCCCCGCGTCCTCTTTCCAGCGAGTAGAAGAAGCGGGAGCCGCGGTCCATGTCCGTTCGGAGACGGATCCGCGACCTCACGTACGCGCCGCGGGACCCGGCAAGTTGCAGGTTCCGCAGTGCGCCCCTCTTCTCCCTGTACACCAGCCCCAGGGCCGGGCCTCATCGGGCTGAGCGAGACGCGACTCCAGATCGAGGAGTTCCTCAGCCAGGTTGATGATCGTGGAGTTCCGCCCCGCCGTAGACCCCTTTGTGTACCCCTGACAGAAGGCACGGATCTGGGCCTTGCCCACATCCCACCGTAGCCTCAAGGAGGGGAAGCCACCCCGCTTCCTTCTCCAGCCGGCCCAGAAACGGCGGAACGAGTCCAGGAACCGCCCGTCCTCCAGCAGCAGGTTGTTAAAGTGCCAGTACGCGGACCGTGTCTGAGCGCGGGACGGGGCGAGACCCGCCCACACCAGGTGGTGATCCGAGCTCGGCACCTGCCCAATGGAGGCCGTCGGAACGCTGGGCAAGTACGTCTTGGAAATGTAAAGACGGTCGATTCTGGACGCTCTGAACGGGGGCCGCACAGAGGTGCGCACCCGCAATTCAGGATGGAGAGTCCGCCAGACATCCACCAAGTCAAAGGACCAAACCAGGTCCCCGAAATTCACCACCGCCGCCGCGCTGCGCTGGACTTCACCACGGTCCTTGTCCCGGAGGGTACAATTACAATCCCCTCCGAGGACGATGCACTCGCCCGCCGGGATGGTGCCGAGAAGAGTGGACACCTTTTGGAAGAAAGCCGCCTGCTGCGGTCCGGCCACGGGAGCGGATACATTTACAAAGTGAATCACCACTGCCCCGAAACGGGCCTTTAGGTGCAGCAGACGGCCTGGCACCGGCTCCTTGACCCCCCCCCCCCCCCACCCCCCAAGATCTCCGGCTGGAAATGTGGAGCCAACAAGATAGCCACCCCGCCCGAACATGGGGCCCGGTGACCCATGAAGACTCCTCCTTGCCCCTCCAGGGTCCACTGAGCTTCGTCACCCGAATGGCCTGGGTTTCCTGCAGGAAGCACAGCCCGTACTTTCCGTCCCGGAGGATAGCCAAGAACTGGAAACGGTGGTGCGCGTGGCTGCTGCCGTTGGTGTTTAGGCTGGCCATGGTTACCTCCGTGTCAGTAGTATTGTCTATCCGTCACCAATATCTTCAGTGCTAAGAGGGAGGTTCAACGCCCCTTCCACTCCCTCAGGAGTCCCACAAGGAACTGGGCAGCTTGGCGCTGCTCCTCCTGGTCTTGATCGAACTCCCGGGCCTCTCTGGCATAGGCCCGGGCGGAGCCTAGGAGCAGCCCCAGATTTCCCCAGCTGCCCGGGGCCAGCCGCACACAGTCCGGGTGACCGTGATGTTTACCCAGAAATGTTGGGAGTTCCCCTGAGTGGATGAGGGGAGACTCGGTGCTGGGTGTGAGGGTGCCCTCTGCCTCGCTGCAGAGAGCGTCTAAATCCTCCTCCTCACCCGCCACCGAGCCGCCTTCCTCCTCCGAACGGCCACCACCTGAACTCGAGTCCCCCGCCACATGGAGTGTGGGCGGTACGGGCCCACCGGCTAACCCTAGGCCGGGTAGACCCCAACCCCAGGGTCGTCCTCAGGCAGATCCCTCGCAGGCCGCTGGCCTTGGTTTTCTTATTCTGTGCGCAGGACTGGGTGTCAGGGATGGGAACCAGCACGGTAAACCCCCGCCACCCCCTCACCCGGGGTGGGGGCAGCAAGAGACCCCTCACCGGGGAGGGGGCAGAGAGACCCACCCCCCTCAGCCGGGGAGGGGGCAGCACGACCCACCCCCACTCACTCGGGGAGGGGGCACGAGACCTACCCCCCTCGCCGGGGGAGGGGGCAGGGAAACGCACCCCCCTCACCCGGGGAGGGTGCAGCAAAATCCACCCCCCTCACCCGGGGAGGGGGCAGCAAGACTAACCCCACCCTCACCCGGGGAGGGGGCACAGAGAACCCGCCTCACCGGGGGAGGGGGCAGCAAGAGACCCTTCACCGGGGAGGGGGCAGAGAGACCCACCCCCCTCACCCGGGGAGGGGGCACAGAGAACCCGCCTCACCGGGGGAGGGGGCAGCAAGAGACCCCTCACCGGGGAGGGGGCTGAGAGACCCACCCCCCTCACCCGGGGAGGGGGCAGCAAGACCCCCCATTCAGCCGGGGAGGGGGCAGCAAGAACCCCAACTCAGCCGGGGAGGGGGCAGAGAGACCCACCCCCCCTCACCCTGGGAGGGGGCAGCAAGACCGACCCCCCTCACCTGGGGAGGGAGCAATGAGGCCCACCTCCTCACCCGGGGAGGGGGCAGCGAGACCCACCCCCCTCATACGGGGAGGGGGCAGCGAAATCCACCCACCTCGCCTGGGATGGCGGCAGCGAGGCCCACCCACCTCACCCGGGGAGGGGGCAGCAAGCCCCATCCCCCTCACCCGGGGAGGGGGCAGCGAGTCCCCAGTAGGTTGGGATGGGGGAGGAGGAGCTGAGTGGAGAGGGAGGGCGGGACGTTTGATAGAACAACACGTTCTGCGGTGGCCTCCAGCGGCTCCACCGCCACGTGTGTCCCGCCCACCGTGAGCCCCCTTTCCAGGGCCCGGTGGGCCGCCTGCTCGGCCCGCAGGAAGAACACGGCCTTGCCGTCCATGCTTGAGGCGGCTACGATGGCCGAGGGGCCGACAGCACCGCCCATCGCACGGATGCAAGCCTCAATGGTCATGGTAGGGTGGGCATAGCACTTCACCCCCAGCTGCCGCGTGAGCTGGCGGAAGGGCGAGGGCGCCGCGGAGGCAGCGGAGGGACGGGTGGCTGCCGCCCCCGCATAATGTCTTGGCCGCCCTGCCCCCGGCAGGTTGGAGGATGCCCCCGAGGTGCTGGCCATGCCCACCCCTGGTACCACCCGGCCGTGTAAAACGGCATAGGACAGGGGAGGTGGGGAGGTGGCAGCCTAAAAGCAGGGACCACAAGGGAAGGCGCCGCAGGGCAATAGCAGAGCGGGGCAGCGTTCTTCAGCCCTGGAGGGGCCTAAAGTAATGTCCAAAGCTGCCCCACACCCGCCGCAGGTGGTAAAGAGGGCGGACCACAGTCTTCAGCTCTGCCGGAGCCCAAAACAAAGTCTTTCGCTGCAGCCCCAGGTGGTCCAACTCCCACCTCAGGCAGAGGAGTGGGAGGACAGGAGGCTGGGCCTGCAGCCCTGGATGGCACCACTCCCACCTCAGGCAGAGGGGTGGGAGGACAGGAGGCTGGGCCTGCAGCCCTGGATGGCACCACTCCCACCTTAGGCAGAGAGGTGGGAGGACAGGAGGCTGGGCCTGCAGCCCTGGATGGCACCACTCCCACCTCAGGCAGAGGGGTGGGAGGACAGGAGGCTTGGCCTGCTGCCCTGGATGGTCCCACTCCCAACTCAGGCACAGGGGTGGGAGGACAGGAGGCTGGGCCTGCAGCCCTGGATGGCACCATTCCCACCTTAGGCAGAGGGGTGGGAGGACAGGAGGCTGGGCCTGCAGCCCTGGATGGCACCACTCCCACCTCAGGCAGAGGGGTGGGAGGACAGGACGCTGGGCCTGCAGCCCTGGATGGTCTCTCTCCAACCTCAGGCAGAGGGGTGGGAGGACAGGAGGCTGGTCCTGCAGCCCTGGGTGTTCCCACTCCCACCTCATGCAGAGGGGTGGGAGGACAGGAGGCTGGGCCTGCAGCCCTGGGTGGTCCCACTCCAATCTCAGGCAGAGGGGTGGGAGGACAGGTGGCTGGGCCTGCAGCCCTGGATGGTTCCACTCCCACCTCAGGCAGAGGGGTGGGAGGACAGGTGGCTGGGCCTGCAGCCCTGGATGGTCCCACTCCCACCTCAGGCAGGGGGGTGGGAGGACAGGAGGCTGAGCCTGCAGCCCTGGATGGTCCAACTCCCACCTCAGGCAGAGGGTTGGGAGGACAGGAGGCTGGGCCTGCAGCCCTGGATGGTCCCCCTCCCAACTCAGGCAGAAGGTAGGGAGGACAGGAGGCTGGCCTTCAGCCCTGGATGGTCCCACTCCCAACTCAGGCAGAGGGGTGGGAGGACAGGAGGCTGGGCCTGCAAACCTGGATGGTCCCTCTCCCACCTCAGGCAGAGGGGTGGGAGGACAGGAGGCTGGTCCTGCAGCCCTGGGTGGTCCCTCTCCAACCTCAGGCAGAGGGATGGGAGGACAGGAGGCTGGTCCTGCAGCCCTGGGTGGTCCCACTCCCACCTCATGCAGAGGGGCGGGAGGACAGGAGGCTGGGCCTGCAGCCATGGATCGTCCCACTCCCACCTCAGGCAGCGGGGTGGGACGACAGGAGGCTGGGCCTGCAGCCAGGGATGGTCCCACCCCCACCTTAGGCAGAGGGGTGGGACGAAAGGACGCTGGGCCTGCAGCCCTGGATGGTCCCACCCCCACTTCAGGCAGAGGGGTGGGAGGACAGGAGGCGGGGCCTGCAGCCCTGGATGGCACCACTGCCACCTCAGGCAGAGGGGTGGGAGGACAGGAGGCTGGGCCTGCAGCCCTGGATGGCACCACTCCCACCTCAGGCAGAGGGGTGGGAGGACAGAAGGCTGGTCTTGCAGCCCTGGGTGGTCCCACTCCCACCTCAGGCAGAGGGGTGGGAGGACAGGAGGCTGGGCCTGCAGCCCTGGGTGGTCCCACTCCCACCTCAGGCAGAGGGGTGGGAGGACAGGAGGCTGGGCCTGCTGCCCTGGATGGTCTTTCTCCCACCTCAGGCAGAGGGGTGGGAGGACAGGAGGCTGGTCCTGCATCCCTGGGTGTTCCCACTCCCACCTCATGCAGAGGGGTGGGAGGACAGGAGGCTGGGCCTGCAGCCCTGGGTGGTCCCACTCCAACCTCAGGCAGAGGGGTGGGAGGACAGGTGGCTGGGTCTGCAACCCTGGATGGTCCCACTCCCACCTCAGGCAGAGGGGTGGGAGGACAGGTGGCTGGGCCTGCAGCTCTGGATGGTCCCACTCCCACCTCAGGCAGGGGAGTGGGAGGACAGGAGGCTGAGCCTGCAGCCCTGGATGGTCCAACTCCCACCTCAGGCAGAGGGGTGGGAGGACAGGAGGCTGGGCCTGCAGCCCTGGATGGTCCCACTCCCAACTCAGGCAGAAGGCAGGGAGGACAGGAGGCTGGCCTGCAGCCCTGGATGGTCCCACTCCCAACTTAGGCAGAGGGGTGGTAGGACAGGAGGCTGGGCCTGCAACCCTGGTTGGTCCCTCTCCCACCTCAGGCAGAGGGGTGGGAGGACAGGAGGCTGGTCCTGCAGCCCTGGGTGGTCCCACTCCCACCTCATGGATAGGGGTGGGAGGACAGGAGGCTGGGCCTGCAGCCCTGGGTGGTCCCACTCCAACCTCAGGCAGAGGGGTGGGAGGACAGGTGGCTGGGCCTGCAACCCTGGATGGTCCCACTCCCACCTCAGGCAGAGGGGTGGGAGGACAGGTGGCTGGGCCTGCAGCCCTGGATGGTCCCACTCCCACCTCAGGCAGGCGGGTGGGAGGACAGGAGGCTGAGCCTGCAGCCCTGGATGGTCCAACTCCCACCTCAGGCAGAGGGGTGGGAGGACAGGAGGCTGGGCCTGCAGCCCTGGATGGTCCCACACCCAACTCAGGCAGAAGGCAGGGAGGACAGGAGGCTGGCCTGCAGCCCTGGATGGTCCCACTCCCAAATTAGGCAGAGGGGTGGGAGGACAGGAGGCTGGGCCTGCAGCCCTGGGTGGTCCCACTCCCACCTCATGTAGAGGGGTGGGAGGACAGGAGGCTGGTCCTGCAGCCCTGGGTGGTCCCACTCCCACCTCATGCAGAGATACGGGAGGACAGGAGGCTGGGCCTGCAGCCCTGGATCGTCCCACTCCCACCTCAGGCAGAGGGGTGGGAGGACAGGAGGCTGGGCCTGCAGCCCTGGATGGACCCACTCCCACCTCAGTTAGAGGGGTGGGAGGACAGGTGGCTGGGCCTGCAGCCCTGGATGGTCCCGCTTCCACCTCAGGCAGGGGGGTGGGAGGACAGGAGGCTGAGCCTGCAGCCCTGGATGGTCCAACTCCCACCTCAGGCAGAGGGGTGGGAGGACAGGAGGCTGGGCCTGCAGCCCTGGATGGTCCCACTCCCACCTCAGGCAGAGGGGTGGGAGGACAGGAGGCTGGGTCTGCAGCCATGGATGGTCCCACTCCCAACTCAGGCAGAGGGGTGGGAGGACAGGAGGCTGGGCCTGCAACCCTGGATGGTCCCTCTCCCACCTCAGGCAGAGGGGTGGGAGGACAGGAGGCTGGTCCTGCAGCCCTGGGTGGTCCCACTCCCACCTCATGTAGAGGGGTGGGAGGACAGGAGGCTGGGCCTGCAGCCCTGGGTGGTCCCACTCCGACCTCAGGCAGAGGGATGGGAGGACAGGAGGCTGGTCCTGCAGCCCTGCGTGGTCCCACTCCCACCTAAGGCAGAGGGGCGGGAGGACAGGAGACTGGGCCTGCAGCCCTGGATCGTCCCACTCCCACCTAAGGCAGAGGGGCGGGAGGACAGGAGACTGGGCCTGCAGCCCTGGATCGTCCCACTCCCACCTCAGGCAGAGAGGTGGGAGGACAGGAGGCTGGGCCTGCAGCCCTGGATGGTCCCACTCCCACCTCAATTAGAGGGGTGGGAGGACAGGTGGCTGGGCCTGCAGCCCTGGATGGTCCCACTCCCACCTCAGGCAGGGGGGTGGGAGGACAGGAGGCTGAGCCTGCAGCCCTGGATGGTCCCACTCCCACCTCAGGCAGGGGGGTGGGAGGACAGGAGGCTGGGCCTGCAGCCCCCTGGATG
This sequence comes from Scyliorhinus torazame, assembly GCF_047496885.1. NCBI lineage: Eukaryota > Metazoa > Chordata > Chondrichthyes > Carcharhiniformes > Scyliorhinidae > Scyliorhinus > Scyliorhinus torazame. Next base: position 54,982,383 of record NC_092726.1, read on the forward strand.
GTCCCAGTCCCACCTCAGGCAGACGGGAGGGAGGACAGGAGGCTGGGCCTGCAGCCCTGGATGGTCCCACTCCCACCTCATGCAGAGGGGTGGGAGAACAGGAGGCTGGGCCTACAACCTTGGATTGTCCCACTCCCACCTCAGGCAGGAGGGGAGCGGGGAGGACAGAAGGCTGGTCCTGCAGCCCTGGAAGTTCCCACTCCCACCAGGCACAACATAAGCTGGGGCAGGTAGGATACGCGAACTCCACTTCCTCACACCACCAACAGCTCTCGCTTCAAGCTCTCTCACTTCAAACTGAAGCTCCACTCAGCAACACACACAGACACACACCGAACAAGAGGGCAATGTTTTCAGTGAAGTGGGAGGATTGGTTTGAGATCTGAATTCCCTCAGACTCATATTTATCCTCAGTGAGCTGTGTGCAAACTCCAGCCCTAGTCTCTGACACGTGTGGAATGTCTGCCTCTGCGGACAGCTCACTATTGACATGTAAATGACTGACAAGAGATACCAATCTCCTTACTGTTGATAAATGACACAGCAATGAAACCAGCAAGCTGCTGTCTTAACACAATCATCCCACATGGACCACAATTCTGTACAACTGTATAATTGAAGCATAAGTTAAAATTCTATTGGAAAATGATTAGAAACAGTATTGGTTGGGATCTCCTCAGAGATCTGTGTGCAAACCGACCCCCTGACTTTCTGTCATGAATGTTTTCAGTCTGTCCGCTGTGATTGTTTACTAAAGATGTGTCTTCACAGGAGAGGCCAGAGGTATGTGTCCTGCCTGTGGTTATGTTAATTCAGGGGACCGCAACAGATCTCGCAATGTCCTGTCCTTACTTCAGTTTTGATGTTAATATTGACACAGGGCTGTGGGGAGAGTGGGATTAGTTTGGGGATTGACACAGGGCTGTGGGGAGAGTGGGATTAGTTTGGGGAATGACACAGGGCTGTGGGGAGAGTGGGATTAGTTTGGGGATTGACACAGGGCTGTGGGGAGAGTGGGATTAGTTTGGGGAATGACACAGGGCTGTGGGGAGAGTGGGATTAGTTTGGGGATTGACACAGGGCTGTGGGGAGAGTGGGATTAGTTTGGGGATTGACCCAGGGCTGTGGGGAGAGTGGGATTAGTTTGGGGATTGGCACAGGGCTGTGGGGAGAGTGGGATTAGTTTGGGGATTGACACAGGGCTGTGGGGAGAGTGGGATTAGTTTGGGGATTGACACAGGGCTGTGGGGAGAGTGGGATTAGTTTGGGGATGGACATGGCTGTGTGGAGGGTGGGATTAGTTTGGGGATTGACACAGGGCTGTGGGGAGAGAGGGATTAGTTTGGGGATTGACACAGGGCTGTGGGGAGAGTGGGATTAGTTTGGGGATTGACACAGGGCTGTGGGGAGAGTGGGATTAGTTTGGGGATGGACATGGCTGTGGGGAGAGTGGGATTAGTTTGGGGATTGACACAGGGCTGTGAGGAGAGTGGGATTAGTTTGGGGATTGACACAGGGCTGTGGGTGAGAGTGGGATTAGTTTGGGGATTGACACAGGGCTGTGGGGAGAGTGGGATTAGTTTGGGGATTGATACAGAGTAACAGGGAGAGAGTGGGACAGTGGGATTAGATTGGGTATTGATACAGGGCAATGGGGCGAGAGCCGGGCAATGGGATTAATTTGGGGATTGAAACGGGGCTATGGGGAGAGAGCGGAGCAGTGGGATCAGTTTGGGGATTGAAACGGGGCTGTGGGTAGAGAGCGGTGCAGTGTGGTTAGTTTGGGGATTGATAAGGGGCTATGGTGAGAGAGTGGGGCAGTGGGATTAGTTCAGTGATTGATACAAGGCTATGGGTAGAGAGTGGTGCAGTGGGATTAGTTTGGGGATTGATACAGGGATTTGTGGAGAGAGTGGGGCAGGGGGATTAGTTTGGGGATTGATGCAGGGCTATGGGGAGGGAGTGGGGAAGTGGGATTAGTTTGGGGATTAATACGGGGCTGTGGGGAGGGTGGGCAGTGGGATTAGTTTGGGGATTGATACAGGGCTATGGGGAGAGCGGGGCAGTGGGATTAGTGGGGATTGATACAGGGCTATGGGGAGGGTGTGGCAGTGGGATTAGTTTGGGGATTGATACAGGGCTATGGGGAGGGTGTGGCAGTGGGATTAGTTTGGGGATTGATACAGGGCTATGGGGAGAGAGTGGGACAATGAGATTAGTTTTGGGATAGACAAAGGGATATGGGGAGATGGGATTAGTTTTGGGGTTGACACGGGCCAATGAATAGAGTGGCACAGTCAGATAAAGTCGGGAATTGATAAGGGCGGCACATGGCACAGCGGTTAGCAATGCAGCCTACGGCACTGAGCACCCGGGTTCGAATCCCGGCCCTGGGCCCCTGTCCCTGTGGAGTTTGCACATTCTCCCGGTGTCTGCCTGGGTTTCACCCTCGCAACCCAGAGATATGCAGGGCAGGTGGATTGGCCGCGCTAAATTGCCCCTTAAATGGAAAAATAATGTTAATTGGGCACTCTAAATTTAAACAAAATAATTGGGGGAATTGATAGAGTGACTTGGGGAAACAGCGGACAGTGGGATTAGTTTCGGGATCGATCTTGGGCTATGGAGAGAGTGGGGCAGTGGGAATAGTTTGGGGATTGATACAGTGAGCAGTGAGATTAGTTTGGGGATTGATACAAGGCTGTGGAGAGAGTGGGATTCGATTGGTGATTGACACAGTGTTATGGGGAGAATGGTATCAGTTTAGGATTGACTCAGGGCTGTGGGAAGAGTGGGATTAGTTTGGGAACTGACACAGGGCTGTGGGAGGAGTGGGGGGAGTGGGGTTAGTTTGGGAACTGACACAGGGCTGTGGGGGGAGTGGGTTAGTTTGGGGATTGATACAGGCTATGGGGAGAGCGGGACAGTGGATTATTTTGGGAATTGATAGAGGGCCTTGGTGAGACAGCGGACAGTGGGAGTACTTTGGGGCAATGAAGAGAGTGGGGCAGTGGGATGAATTGGTTAATTGATACAGTGCCATGGGGAGAGAGCGGGACAGTGGGGTTAATTTGGCGATTGGTACAGGGCGATGGGGAGAGAGTGGGTCAGTGGGATTAGTTTGAGGATTGATACAGGGCTATGGAGAGAGAGTGGGGCAGTGGGATTAGTTTTGGGACTGATACAGGGCTATGGGGAGATAGTGGGGCAGTGGGGTTAGTTTGGGGATTGACACCGGGCTACGGGAGAGTGGAGCAGTGGGATTAGTCTGGGGATTGATACAGAGCTATGGGCAGAGAGTGGGGAAGTGGGATTAGTTTGAGGATTGATACAGGGCTATGGGGAGAGAGTGGGGAAGTGGGATTAGTTTGAGGATTGATACAGGGCTATGGGGAGAGAGTGCTGCAGTGCTTTTGGTTTTGAAATTGACACAATACTATGTGGAGAGTGATATTAATTTGGGGCTTGACACAGGGCTATGGGGAGAGTGGGGCAGTGGGATTAGTTTGAGGTTTGATACAGGGCTATGGGGAGAGAGTGGGGCAATGGAATTAGTTTGGGGATTGATACAGGGCTGTGGGGAGAGACTGGGGCAGTGGGACTAGGTTGGGGATTGATACAGGGCAATGCTGAGTGAGTGGGGCAGTAGGATTAGTTTGGGGATTGATACAGGGCTATAGGGAGAGAGTGGGGCAGTGGGATTAGTTTGGGTATTTATACAGGCAAATGGGGAGAGGGCGGGGCAGTGGGATTAGTTTGGGGATTGATACAGGGCAAAGGGGGGAAAGTGGGGCAGTGGGATTAGTTTGGGATTGATACAGTGCTATGGGGAGAGCGCACAGTGGGATTAGTTTGGGAATTGATACAGGGCGATGGGGAAATTGTGGGGCAGTGGGATTACTTTGGGTTAATACAGGGCTATGGGGATAGCGTTGGGCAGTGGGATTAGTTTGGGATTGATACGGGGCTAAGGGGAGAGGGCGGGGCAATGGGATTAGTTTGGGATTGATACAGGGTTATTGGCAGAGAGCGGGGCAGTGGGATTACTTTGGGGATTGATACAGGGCAATGAGGATATTGTGGAGCAGTGAGTTTAGTTTGGGATTGATACAGGGATGTGGGGAAATAGCGGGTCAGTGGGATTATTTTAGGGATTGTTGCACGGCTATGTCGAGAGAGTGCGGCAGTGGGATTAGTTTGGGATTGATACAGGTCTATGAGGAGAGAGTGGATCAGTGGGATTAGTTTGGGATTGATACACGGCAATGGGGCCAGGCCGGGGCATTGGGATTAGTTTGCGATTGAGACAGGGCTATGGGGAGAGGATGGGGCATTGGTTTTTCTTTGTGATTGAGACAGGGCTATGGGGAGAGAGCGGGGCAGTGGGATTAGCTTGAGATTGATACAGTGCTCTGTGGGAGATAGTAGGGCAGTGTGATTAATTTGGGGATTGATAGGGCTATGGGGAGATAGTAGGGCAGTGTGATTAGTTTGGGGGTTAATTCAGGGCTATGGGGAGAGGACGGGGCAGTGGGATTAGTATGCGATTGATACAGCGCTATGAGGATAGAGCGGGACAGTGGGATTAGCTTGGATTGATACAGAGCTATGGGGAGAGGACGGCACAATGGGATTATTTTGTATGAATTCAGGGTTATGTGGAGGGAGTGGGGCAGTGAGATGAATTTGGATTGACACATGGCTCTGGGGACATATTGGGGCAGTAGGATGCGTTTGGATTGACACAAGTCTATGCGGAGAGAGTGGGGCAGTGGGATGAGTTTGGTATTGATACAGGGCTATGCGGAGAGAGGGGAGCAGTGGGATTAGGTTGGCATTGATACAGGGCTATGTGGAGAGAGAGGGGCAGTCGGATTAGTTTGGGATTGATAGAGAGCTATGCGGAGGGAGTGGGGCAGTGGGATTAGTTCGTCAAACACAGACATATGCGCGAGCACACACTGACAGATACATACACGTGTACAGATACATGCGTACACACACATACACTCCTACATAGACACATGTGTGCATGCGCGCACACACACACAGTTTTGCTGTGTACATTAGCCCTTTAAGGCAATTTGATAGAATGCTACACATCCTATTTTGCCAATGACATCAAACATTAGACAGCATTGTAAGCAACATTGCTGAACCAAACTGCAGAGAGGTATTAATATTGTGGCTGAAGACTGAACTGGTGGACGCTTTTCAGTGAAGGGAAATGTAAGATGATGTACTTTAGACTTAAAAAGGATAGAACTATGTTCTTTATAAATGATGAGAAGGCAGAAACAGTGGAAGTTTAAACTGTGCAGATATTTCACAGCTGGATTCACACAATACAGACAGCAATGTATCGGAGATTTTGGAAGTGCCACAAATGTTGTCAAATGCAGTACGTGGGGTTCCTCAATGTTTCAATCTTGCTGAGAAACTGTCAGCCCACAGGGACAACATTTCTGTTCAATAGGACTGATGCACAATTTAAAATAGTTCCGTTTCAAAGTTTAAAATAAGCAGTCATTTTTCTGTGCAGCTTTCGGAATCTGTCAGTGGAATTTACTTCATACAGGCAAGTGTTAACAAGTGTATGGGGAACTGATTAGAAGTTTTGATGGAGATATTCCTGTTATGGCAATGTGTGAGATTATTTAGGGTTGGGAAATGGATTGATGATCAAAGGATGCAGTTGTTTGTTAACTACATTAGACTGAGAGCCTTGAAGATTCACAACTTCCATGTGCTGTGAGAAAGGATTGATTAACCAAGGCCTATTATTCAAATACTTCAGACAAGTGAAAAAGCTCCAGGAACATTGCATACACAGACAGAGACAAGCAGACACCTGTAATCTGAGCTTAAACTTCATGTCTAAATATGAAGGGCTGAAATAAACAAGAGTCCATCCTGGGATTCTGTGCAATTTAAGTTCTGCTTTTCCAAAAAATAAAAATAACTATCTGCAATGAAAAATTCCTTGGACAGGACAGAGGGATTTTGACTATGTATTTAACCCCAGACAGTATTTGGGTTGTGAGTGTTTGATGGACAGTGTAGGTGAAGCTTTACTCTGAAACACTGGAATTTAGTCTCAGGGGTGATTTAATCAAATACTTCAGAATAATAATTGATATTGTACATCTCGTGTGTGTCTCAGTGACAGCTCTGAAACATGTACAGCACAATCTCATCCTGTTTCTGTGTGTGTCTTTCTCTCTCTCTCTGAAAGAAGCTGCTCCATTTCCTAAATTACCACTTTCAAAAGGGATCCATTGCCTGTGAAACAGTTTGTGATACCCAAAGGTTATGAAGTGCATTAGAAATGCCTGTCCCCAAGCTGCTGTGAGGATGTTCAGAGTCAGTGTGTGTCTTGTGTCACACACAGGCCAGGTACACATCTCCAAGTTAAAGGTGGAGAGGTGATCACTCTCCATTTGAAAGATGTATTGACCCAGCCTGTCTGTTTGTGCCTGTGTGTGTGTGCCTGTGTGTGTGCCTGTGTGTGACTGTGTGTGTTCCTGTGTGTGTGTGCCTGTGTGTGTGTGCCTGTGTGTGTGCCTGTGTGTGTGCCTGTGTGTGCTTGTGTGTGTGTGCCTGTGTGTGTGTGTCTGTGTGTGTGCCTGTGTGTGTGTCTGCGTGTGTGCCTGCGTGTGTGTGCCTTTGTGTGTGCCTGTGAATGTGTGCGCGCCTGTGTGTGTGTGCCTGTGTGTGTGTGCGTGCGTGTGTGTGTGTGTGTGCCTGTGTGTGTCCCTGTGTGTATGCCTGTGTGTGTGTGTCTGTGTGTATCTGTGTATATGTGTGTGTCTGTGTGTGCCTGTGTGTGCGTGTGTGTGTGTGTGCCTGTGCGTGTGTCTGTGTGTGTGTTCCTGTGCGTGTGTCTATGTGTGTGCCTGTGTGTGTGTGCCTTTGTGTGTGCCTGTGTGTGTGTGCCTGTGTGTGTGTGCCAAAGTGTGTATGTGACTGTGTGTGCGTGCGTGTGTGTGTGTGTGTCAGTGTGTGTCTCTGTGTGTATGCCTGTGTGTGTGTGTGTGCCTGTGTGTATCTGTGTGTATGTGTGTGCCTGTGTGCGTGTGTCTGTGTGTATGTGTGTGCCTGTGTGTGTGTCTGTGTGTTCAGGTGTATCTCAGTTTGACTTTGTTTGGTACTGATTGAAGATAATGAAATAGAAAGTTTGGTAAAAGGTTTGGCAGCATTGTAGGTGAAAACAATAATGACAGAGACAGTGTGAACCCTGAACAGAGCGCCGTACCTAGGCCCACTCCCCTACCCCGCCTCTGTCACCCCACCTAACCTGAACATCTTTAGATACTGTGGCCAATTTTGGGATTGTTAGAGAGCTATGCGGAGAGAGTGGGGCAGTGGGATTAGTTTGGTATTGATGGAGAGCTATGCGGAGGGATTGGAGCAGTGGGATTAGTTTGTCAAACACAAACATATGCGCGTGCACACACTGACAGATACATACACGTGTACACACACATACACTCCTGCATAGACACATGTGTGCGTGCGCACACACACACAGTTTTGCTGTGTACATTAGCCCTTTAAGGCAATTTGATAGAATGCTGCACATCCTATTTTGCCGATGACACCAAACATTAGACAGCATTGTAAGCAACATTGCTGAACCAAAGTGCAGAGAGATATTAATATTGTGGCTGAAGACTGAACTGGTGGACGCTTTTCAGTGAAGGGAAATGTAAGATGATGTACTTTTGACTTAAAAAGATTAGAACTGTTCTGTATCAATGATGAGAAGGCAGAAACAGTGGAAGTTTAAACTGTACAGATATTTCACAGCTGGATTCACACAATACAGACAGCAATGTATCGTAGATTTTGGAATTGCCACAAATGTTGTCAAATGTAGTAGGTGGGGTTCCTCAATGTTTCAATCTTGTTGAGAAACTGTCAGCCCACAGGGACAACATTTCAGTTTAATAGGACTGATGGACAAGTTAAAATAATTCCGTTTCAAAGTTTAAAATGAGCAGTCATTTTTCTGTGCAGCTTTCGGAATCTGTCAGTGGAATCTACTTCATACGGGCAAGTGTTAAATTTTGATTTATCTCGGCTAACCCACCTAACCTGCACGTCTCTCGACGGTCAGAGGAATCCGGAGCACCCGGAGGAAACCCACGCAGACACGGGGAGAACGTGCAGACTCCGCACAGACAGTGACCTAAGCCGGGAATCGAACCTGGGACCCTGTAACTGTGAGGCAGCAGTGCTAACCACTGTTCAATACCGGCTCTGAGTCACAGTCCGTGTGGAGTTTGCACATTCTCCCCGTGTTTGCGTGGGTTTCACCCCCACAGCCCAAAGATGTGGAGGGCAGATGGATTGGCCACACTAAATTGCCCCTGAATTGGAAAAACTGAATTGGGCATTCTGAATGTATTGAAAAATCTTTTTACTGCCATTTTCACAATTCTGTGCATTGCGGTTTGCTGCCAATTATCAGAGAGTGAAAAGGCTTTCTCTTACCTTTCTTTACTTACAAACTGTTGCAGTTCAGTTCGGCGTCTCTCAACCACCGCCCCCCCACCCCCAAGCTCCCCCCAACTCCCCTTTCCCTAACCCTTCCCCTCTCTCCCCCGCAGACCCTCCGGGATGCCATTCCTGGCCGACCTGGTGTGTGAACCTCCTGCTCCTTGTTTACCCCCTTACCCTCCCTTTCTTTTCTCCCTCCATCGGTTCAAACTGTGTTCTGTCAGTGGATTGGGGGATTCCCCCCTCTCCATCCCTCTCGCTGGGGGAGGGGGAGACTTGGAGTTTCAGCGGGAGCGGAGTGCAGAGGCTGCTGGTGGGTGAGTATTGAAGTTTAAAATAACTTACCTTGCAGGAGCATCTCTTGGAGTTCCAGCGGGAGCGGAGTGCGGGGGCTGCTGGTGGGTGAGTATTTAAGTAAACACTTACCTGGTCCCGTTTCTGTTCCTCTTTGCTGTTGTTTGTTTTTATTTTTTAAAACGGGAACAGGAAGTTCGACCCGCGGACTTCGAAGAAGACCCTCACCAATAAATTCTGGTGGAGAGGAAACCCGAGTCACTACACGTGTAGTGTCTCCCACCCGCCCTCCTCTTCTAACCTAATAATAAAACCCATTGGTGTGAGGTAAGTGCCATATTGTATTATTATTAATTTTAAAATTTAGTTGTTAGCCAGATCTTGGTTGAAAGTCAGAGGGATGGCAGGGAAGGAAGTGCAATGTTCCTCCTGCACGATGTTTGAGGTGAGGGGTGCCGTTATTGACCCTGCTGATTTTACCTGCAGGATGTGCTGCCATCTCTAGCACCTCCAAGACGGAGTTAGGGGACTGGAGATGGAGTTGGAAGAACTTCGGATCATTCGGGAGGCAGAGGGGGTCATAGATAGCAGCTTCAGGGAATTAGTTACACCACCGATTGGGGATAGATGGGTAACTGTAAGAGGGGCTGGGAAAAAGCAGTCAGTGCACGGATCCCCTGCGGTCGTTCCCCTGAGAAACAAGTATAACGCCTTCGATACTTGTGGGGTGGGGGGGGGACTTACCAGGGGTAAGCCATGAGGTACGGGCCTCTGGCACGGAATCTGTCCCTGTTGCTCAGAAGGGAAGGGGGAGAGGGGCAGAGCATTCGTAATTGGGGACTCGATAGTCAGGGGCACAGATAGGAGATTTTGTAGGAGAGACTCACGTTTGGTATGTTGCCTCGCAGGTGCAAGGGTACGTGATGTCTCGGATCGTGTTTTCCGGGTCCTTAAGGGGGAGGGGGAGTAGCCCCAAGTCGTGGTCCACATTGGCACTAACGACATAGGTAGGAAAGGGGACAAGGATGTAAGGCAGGCTTTCAGGGAGCTAGGGTGGAAGCTCAGAACTAGAACAAACAGAGATGCCACGTGATAATGAGATCAGGAATAGGGAGAGAGAGCAATTAAACACGTGGCTACAGGGATGGTACAGGCGGGAGGGATTCAGATTTCTGGATAACTGGGGCTCTTTATGGGAAAGGTGGGACCGCTACAGACAGGATGGTCTACATCTGAACCTGAGGGGCACAAATATCCTGGGGGGGGGGAAGATTTGTTAGTGATCTTGGGATGGGGGGGGGTTAAACTAATGCAGCAGGGGCATGGGAACCTGGATTGTAGTTTTAGGGTACGGGAGAATGAGAGTAATGAGGTCAGGAGCACAGATTTGATGTCGCAGGAGGGGGCCAGAGTTCAGGTAGGTGGTTTAAAGTGTGTCTACTTCAATGCCAGGAGTAGACGAAATAAGGTAGGGGAACTGGCAGCATGGGTTGGTACCTGGGACTTCGATGTTGTGGCCATTTCGGAGACATGGATAGAGCAGGGACAGGAATGGATGTTGCAGGTTCCGGGGTTTAGGTGTTTTAGTAAGATCAGAGAAGGAGGCAAAAGAGGGGGTGGTGTGGCGCTGCTAGTCAAGAGCAGTATTACGGTGCCGGAGAGGATGCAAGATGGGGACTCATCTTCCGAGGTAGTATGGGCTGAGGTTAGAAACAGGAAAGGAGACGTCACCCTGTTGGGAGTTTTCTATCGGCCTCCAAATAGTTCTAGGGATGTAGAGGAAAGGATGCGAGGATGATCCTGGATAAGAGCGAAAGTAACAGGGTAGTTATTATGGGAGACTTTGACTTTCCAAATATTTACTGGAAAAGATATAGTTCGAGTACATTAGATGGGTCGTTTTTTGTAGTGTGTGCAGAAGGGTTTCCTGACACAATATGTTGACAGGCCAACAAGAGGCGAGGCCATGTTGGATTTGGTTTTGGGTAATGAACCAGGCCAGATGTTGGATTTGGAGGTAGGAGAGCACTTTGGGGACAGTGACCACAATTCGGTGACGTTTACGTTAGTGATGGAAAGGAATCAGTATACACCGCAGGGCAAGAGTTATAGCTGGGGGAAGGGCAATTATGATGCCATTAGACGTGACTTGGGGGGGGGGGGGGGGGTAGGTTGGAGAAGTAGGCGGCAAGTGTTGGGCACACTGGATAAGTGGAGGTTGTTCAAGGATCAGCTACTGTGTGTTCTTGATAAGTATGTACCGGTCAGGCAGGGAGGAAGGCGTAGACCGTGGGAACCGTGGTTTACCAAAGAAATGGAATCTCTTGTTCAGAGGAAGAAGGAGGCCGATGTGAAAATGAGGTGTGAAGTTTCAGTTGGGGCGATGGATAGTTACAAAGTAGCATTGGGACAGCACGTTAGCATTGTGGGTAGCACAATTGCTTCACAGCTCCAGTGTCCCAGGTTCGATTCCGGCTTGGGTCACTGTCTGTGCGGAGTCTGCACATCCTCCCCGTGTGTGCGTGGGTTCCCTCCGGGTGCTCCGGTTTCCTCCCACAGTCCAAAGATGTGCAGGTTACTGGTGGGGTTACTGGGTTATGGGGATAGGGTAAAGGTGTTGACCTTGGGTAGGGTGCTCATTCCAAGAGCCGGTGCAGACTCTATGGGCTGAATCGCCTCCTTCTGCGCTGTAAATTTTATGATCTATGAAAAGGTAGCGAGGAAGGATCTAAAGAGAGAGCTAAGACGAGCAAGGAGGGGACATGAGAAGTATTTGGCAGGTAGGATCAAGTAAAACCCAAAAGCTTTCGAGAGCTATGTCAGGAATAAGCGAATGACTAGGGTAAGAGTAGGACCAGCCAAGGACAGGGATGGGAAGTTGTGTGTGGAATCTGAAGAGATAGGCGAGATACTAAATGAATATTTTTCGTCAGTATTCACTCAGGAAAAAGGTAATGTTGTGGAGGAGAATGCTGAGACGCAGGCTATTAGAATAGATGGCATTGATACGTAGGGAAGAGGTGATGGGATTTATCCTTGGATTCTCTGGGAGGCCAGGCAAGAGATTGCTGGACCTTTGGCTTAGATTTTGTATGTCATCATTGGCTACAGGAATAGTGCCAGAGGACTGGAGGATAGTAAATGTGGTCCCTTTGTTCAAAAAGGGGAGCAGAGACAACCCCGGCAACTATAGACCGGTGAGCCTCACGTCTGTAGTGGGTAAAGTCTTGGAGGGGATCGCAAGAGACAAGATTTATAATCATCTAGATAGGAATAATATGATCAGGGATAGTCAGCATGGCTTTGTGAAGGGTAGGTCATGCCTCACAAACCTTATCGAGTTCTTTGAGAAGGTGACTGAACAGGTAGACGAGGGTAGAGCAGTTGATGTGGTGTATATGGATTTCAGTAAAGCGTTTGATTATGTTCCCCACGGTACGTTTTTGCAGAAAATACGGAGGCTGGGGATTGAGGGTGATTTAGAGATGTGGATCAGAAATTGGCTAGCTGAAAGAACACAGAGGGTGGTGGTTGATGGGAAATGTTCAGAATGGAGTGCAGTTACAAGTGGCGGACCACAAGGATCTGTTCTGGGGCCGTTGCTGTTTGTCATTTTTATAAATGACCTCGAGGAGGGCGCAGAAGGGTGGGTGTGTAAATTTGCAGACGACACTAAAGTCGGTGTTGTTGTCTACAGTGTGGAAGGATGTAGCAGGTTACAGAGGGAAATAGATAAGCTGCAGAGCTGGGCTGAGAGGTGGCAAATGGAGTTTAATGTAGAGAAGTGTGAGGTGATTCACTTTGGAAGGAATAACAGGAATGCGGAATATTTGGCTAATGGTAAAGTTCTTGGAAGTGTGGATGAGCAGAGGGATCTAGGTGTCCATGTACATAGATCCCTGAAAGTTGCCACCCAGGTTGATAGGGTTGTGAAGGAGGCCTATGGAGTGTTAGCCTTTATTGGTAGAGGGATTGAGTTCCGGAGTCAGGAGGTCATGTTGCAGCTGTACAAAACTCTGGTCCGGCCGCATTTGGAGTATTGTGTACAGTTCTGGTCACCGCATTATAGGAAGGACGCAGAGGCTTTGGACGGGTGCAGAGGAGATTTACCAGGATGTTGCCTGCTTTGGAGGGAAAATCTTATGAGGAAAGGCTGATGGACTTGAGGTTGTTTTCGTTGGAGAGAAGAAGGTTAAGAGGAGACTTAATAGAGGCATACAAAATGATCAGGGGGTTAGACAGGGTGGACAGTGAGAGCCATCTCCCGCAGATGGAAATGGCTGGCACGAGGGGACATAGTTTTAAACTGAGGGGTAATAGATATGGGACAGAGGTCAGAGGTAGGTTCTTTACGCAAAGAGTGGTGGGGCCGTGCAATGCCCTAACTGCAACAGTAGTGAACTCACCAACATTGAGGGTATTTAAACGTTTATTGGATAAGCATATGGATGATAATGGCAGAGTGTAGGTTAGATGGTATTTGTTTCGGTGCAACATCGTGGGCCGAAGGGCCTGTACTGCGCTGTACCGTTCTATGTTCTATGTTCTATCTCTCTCGTTCTCTGCATCTCTCCGTCTCTCTCTCTGGGAATCTGTCAAAACAAAATCGACAATCAGCAGTCGGCCATTTTATATCAGTTCACGGGGGCCATTTTATGTCAGTTCATGGCGGCCATTTTATGTCAGTTCACGGTGGCCATTTTACGTCAGTTCATGGTGGCCATTTTATGTCGGTTCACGGTGGCCGTTTTATGACGGTTCACGGGGGCCATTTTATGTCAGTTCACAATGGCCATAGTGTGTCAGTTCACAATGGCCATTTTATGTCAGTCAACGGGGTCTATTTTATGTCAGTACACGATGGCCATTTTATGTCAGCTCACGAAGTCCATTTTATGTCAGTTCACAATGGCCATTTTATGCCAGTCCATGGTCGCAATCGTATATCAGTTTACGGTGGCCATTGTATGTCAGTTCACAATGGCCATTTTATGTCAGTTCACGGAGGCCATTTTATGTCAGTCGACGGGGGCTATTTTATGTCAGTTCACGGTGGCCATTTTATGTCAGTTCACGGTTGCCATTTTATGTCGGTTCACTGGGGCCGTTTTATGTCAGTTTACACAGGCCATTTTATGTCAGTTCACGGTGGCCATTGTATGTCAGTTACCAATGGTCATTTTACGTCCGTTCATGGTGGCCATTTTAGGTCAGTACACGGTGGCCATTTTATGTTAGTTCACGGAGGCCATTATATGTCAGTCAACGGGGGCTATTTTATGTCAGTTCACGGTGGCCATTTTATGTCAGTTCACGGTTGCCATTTTATGTCGGTTCACTGGGGCCGTTTTATGTCAGTTTACACAGGCCATTTTATGTCAGTTCACGGTGGCCATTGTATGTCAGTTACCAATGGTCATTTTACGTCCGTTCATGGTGGCCATTTTAGGTCAGTACACGGTGGCCATTTTATGTTAGTTCACGGAGGCCATTATATGTCAGTCAACGGGGGCTATTTTATATCAGTTCACGGTGGCCATTTTAAGTCAGTTCACGGTGGCCATTTCATGTCGGTTCACTGGGTCCATATTATGTCAGTTTGCAATGGCCATTTTAGGTCAGTACACGGTAGTCATTGAATGTCAGTTCACAATGGCCATTTTATGTCGGTTCACGGTGGCAATTTTAGGTCAGTTCACAGTGGCCATTTTAAGCCAGTTTACGGGGGCCATTTTATGTCATTTTACGGTGGCCATTTTATGTCAGTTCACGGCGGCCATTTTATGTCAGTTCACGGTGGCCATTGTATGTTAGTTCACGTAGGCCATTTTATGTCAGTCGATGGGGGCTATTTTATGTCTCTTTGCGGTGGCCATTTTACGTCATTTCATTGTGGCAATTGTATATCAGTTCACGGTGGCCATTGTATGTCAGTTCACAATGGACATTTTATGTCGGTTCACGGTGGCAATTTTAGGTCAGTTCACAGTGGCCATTTTAAGCCAGTTCACGGGGGCCATTTTATGTCATTTTACGGTGGCCATTTTATGTCAGTTCACGGCGGCCATTTTATGTCAGTTCACGGTGGCCATTGTATGTCAGTTCACAATGGCCATTTTATGTCAGTTCACAGAGGGCATTTTATGTCAGTGCGCGGTGGCCATTTTAGGTGGCCATTTTATGTTCGTTCATGGAGGCCATTTTATGTCAGTCGACAGGGTCAATTTTATATCAGTTCAGGGTGGCCAATTTATGTCAGTTGACGATGGCCATTTTATGTCAGTTCACAATTGCCCTTTTATGTCAGTTCACGGTGGCCATTGTATGTTAGTTCACGGAGGCCATTTTATGTCAGTCGACGGGGGCTATATTATGTCAGTTCGCGGTGGCCATTTTATGTCAGTTCACGGTGACCATTTTATGTCAGTTCACTGGGGGCCTTTTATGTCAGTTTGCAATGGCCATTTTCTGTCAGTTCACGGAGGCTATTTTATGTCAGTGCACGGTGGCCATTTTATGTCAGTTCACGGAGACCATTTTATGTCAGTCAACGTAAACTGACATTTATGGCGATTTTATGTCAGTCGATGGTGGCTATTTTATGTCAGTTCACGGTGGCCATTTTATGTCAGTTCACGATAGCCATTTTATGTCACTTCACAATGGCTATTTTATGTCAGTACACGGTGGCCATTTTATGTTAGTTCACGGAGGCCATTTTATGTCAGTCGACGGGGGCTATTTTATGTCCGTTCCCGGTGGCCATTTTAGGTCAGTTCACCGTGGCTATTTTATGTCCGTTCACGGGGGCCATTTTATGTCAGTTCACAGTGGCCATTTTATCACAGCTTATGGCGGCCATTTTATGTCAGTTCACAATTGCCCTTTTATGTCAGTTCACGGTGGCCATTGTATGTTAGTTCACGGAGGCCATTTTATGTCAGTCGACGGGGGCTATATTATGTCAGTTCGCGGTGGCCATTTTATGTCAGTTCACAGTGGCCATTTTATGTCGGTTCACTGGGGGCCTTTTATGTCAGTTTGCAATGGCCATTTTATGTCAGTTCACGGAGGCTATTTTATGTCAGTGCACGGTGGCCATTTTATGTCAGTTCACGGAGACCATTTTATGTCAGTCGACGTAAACTGACATTTATGGCGATTTTATGTCAGTCGATGGTGGCTATTTTATGTCAGTTCACGGTGGCCATTTTATGTCAGTTCACGATAGCTATTTTATGTCACTTCACAATGGCTATTTTATGTCAGTACACGGTGGCCATTTTATGTTAGTTCACGGAGGCCATTTTATGTCAGTCGACGGGGGCTATTTTATGTCCGTTCCCGGTGGCCATTTTAGGTCAGTTCACCGTGGCTATTTTATGTCCGTTCACGGGGGCCATTTTATCACAGCTTATGGCGGCCATTTTATGTCAGTTCAGGGTGGACATTTTATGTCAGCTCACGGTGGCCGTTTTATGTTGGTTCACGGGGGCCATTTTATGTCAGTTCACAATAGCCATTTTATTTCAGTTCACGGTGGGCATTTTATGTCAGCTAACGGTGGCCATTTTATGTCAGTTCGCAATGGCCATTTCATGTCAGTTCCCGGCGGCCATTTTATGTCAATTCACAATAGCCATTTTATTTCAGTTCACGGTAGGCCATTTAATGTCGTTTCACGGTGGCCATTTTATGTCGGTTCACGGTGGCCATTTTATCAGGGGATTCAATCGTAAGGGGAATAGACAGGCGTTTCTGCGGATGCAAACGAGAATCCAGGTTGGTATGTTGCCTCCCTGGTGCAAGGGTCAAGGATGTCTCGGAGCGGCTGCAGGGCATTCTGGAGGGGGAGGGTGAACAGCCAGCTGTCGTGGTGCATATAGGCACCAACGATATAGGTAAAAAACGGGATGAGGTCCTACAAGCTGAATTTAGGGAGTTAGGAGTTAAACTAAAAAGTAGGACCTCAAAGGTAGTAATCTCAGGATTGCTACCAGTGCCACGTGATAGTCAGAGTAGGAATGACAGGATAGCTAGGATGAATACGTGGCTTGAGAGATGGTGCAAGAGGGAGGGTTTCAAATTCCTGGGACATTGGGACCGATTCTGGGGGAGGTGGGACCTGTACAAATCGGACGGTCTGCATCTGGGTGGGACCGGAACCAATGTTCTCGGGGGGGTGTTTGCTAGTGCAGTTGGGGAGGGTTTAAACTAATGTGCCAGGGGGATGGGAACCGATGTAGGAAGTCAGTGGGGACAGAAACAAAAGGCAGGAAGGGAGAGTGTGTAAAGCATGACCAGAGAAAGCAGGGCAGAGAGCAAGGAAGGTCTACATTAAACTGCATTTATTTCAATGCAAGGGGCCTGACGGGCAAAGCGGATGAACTCAGGGCATGGACGGGCACATGGGACTGGGATATTATAGCTATGACTGAAACATGGCTAAGGGAGGGGCAGGACTGGCAGCTCAATGTTCCGGGCTACAGATGCTATAGAAAGGATAAAACAAGAGGTAAGAGAGGAGGGGGAGTGGCGTTTTTGATTAGGGAGAACATCACGGCAGTACTTAGAGGGGATATATCCGAGGGTGCGCCCACTGAGTCTATATGGGTGGAACTGAAAAATAAGAAGGGAGAGATCACCTTGGTAGGACTGTACTACAGGCCCCCAAATAGTCAGCGGGAAATTGAGGAGCAAATATGTAAGGAGATTACAGATAGCTGCAAGAATAATAGGGTGGTAGTTGTAGGGGACTTTAACTTTCCCAACATTGACTGGGACAGTCATAGCATTAGGGGCTTGGATGGAGGGAAATTTGTTGAGTGTATTCAGGAGGAATTTCTCATTCAGTATGTGGATGGACCGACTAGAGAGGGGGCAAAACTTGACCTCGTCTTGGGAAATAAGGAAGGGCAAGTGATAGAAGTGCTAGTGAGGGATCACTTTGGGACAAGTGACCATAATTCCATTAGTTTTAAGATAGCTATGGAGAATGATAGGTCTGGCCCAAAAGTTAAAATTCTTAATTGGGGCAAGGCCAATTTTGATGGTATCAGACAGGAACTTGCAGAGGTAGATTGGGGGAGACTATTGGCAGACAAAGGGACGGCTGGTAAATGGGGAGCTTTTAAAAATGTGTTAACCAGGGTGCAGGGTAAGCACATTCCCTTTAGAGTGAAGGGCAAGGCTGGTAGAAGTAGGGAACCCTGGATGACTCGAGATATTGAGACTCTGGTCAAAAAGAAGAAGGAGGCATATGACGTACATAAGCAACTGGGATCAAGTAGATCCCTTGAAGAGTATAGAGATTGTCGAAATAGAGTTAAGAGGGAAATCAGGAGGGCAAAAAGGGGACATGAAATTGCTTTGGCAAATAATGCAAGGGAGAATCCAAAGAGATTCTACAGATACATAAAGGGGAAAAGAGTAACTAAGGACAGAGTAGGGCCTCTTAAGGATCAACAAGGGCATTTATGTGCAGAGCCACAAGAGTTGGGTGAGATCCTGAATGAATATTTCTCATCGGTATTCACGGTGGAGAAAGGCATGGATGTTAGGAAACTAAGGGAAATAAATAGTGATGTCTTGAGAAGTGTGCATATTACAGAGGAGGAGGTACTGGAAGTCTTAAAGCGCATCAAGGTAGATAAATCCCCGGGACCTGAAGAAATGTATCCCAGGATGTTGTGGGAGGCTAGGGAGGAAATTGCGGGTCCCCTAACCGAGATATTTGAATCATCGGCAGCCACAGGTGAGGTGCCTGAAGATTGGAGAGTGGCGAATGTTGTGCCCTTGTTTAAGAAGGGCAGCAGGGAAAAGCCTGGGAACTACAGACCGGTGAGCCTAACGTCTGTAGTAGGTAAGTTGCTAGAAGGTATTCTGAGAGACAGGATCTACAAGCATTTAGAGAGGCAAGGACTGATTCGGGGCAGTCAGCATGGCTTTGTGCGTGGAAAATCATGTCTCACAAATTTGATTGAGTTTTTTGAGGGAGTGACCAAGAAGGTAGATGAGGGTAGTGCAGTAGACGTTGTCTACATGGACTTTAGCAAAGCCTTTGACAAGGTACCGCATGGTAGGTTGTTGCAGAAGGTTAAAGCTCACGGGATCCAGGGTGAGGTTGCCAATTGGATTCAAAATTGGCTGGACGACAGAAGGCAGAGGGTGGTTGTAGAGGATTGTTTTTCAAACTGGAGGCCTGTGACCAGTGGTGTGCCTCAGGGATCGGTGCTGGGTCCACTGTTATTTGTGATTTATATTAATGATTTGGATGAGAATTTAGGAGGCATGGTTAGTAAGTTTGCAGATGACACCAAGATTGGTGGCATAGTGGATAGTGAAGAAGGTTATCTAGGATTGCAACGGGATCTTGATCAATTAGGCCAGTGGGCCGACGAATGGCAGATGGAGTTTAATTTAGATAAATGTGAGGTGATGCATTTTGGCAGATCGAATCAGGCCAGGACCTACTCAGTTAATGGTATGGCGTTGGGGACAGTTATAGAACAAAGAGATCTAGGAGTACAGGTTCATAGCTCCTTGAAGGTGGAGTCGCAGGTGGACAGGGTGGTGAAGAAGGCATTCGGCATGCTTGGTTTCATTGGTCAGAACATTGAATATAGGAGTTGGGACGTCTTGTTGAAGTTGTACAGGACATTGGTACGGCCACACTTGGAATACTGTGTGCAGTTCTGGTCACCCTATTATAGAAAGGATATTATTAAACTAGAAAGAGTGCAGAAAATATTTACTAGGATGTTGCCGGGACTTGATGGTTTGAGTTATAAGGAGAGGCTGGATAGACTGGGACTTTTTTCCCTGGAGCGTAGGAGGCTTAGGGGTGATCTTATAGAGGTCTATAAAATAATGAGGGGCATAGATAAGGTAGATAGTCAACATCTTTTCCCAAAGGTAGGGGAGTCTAAAACTAGAGGGCATAGGTTTAAGGTGAGAGGGGAGAGATTCAGAAGGGCCCAGAGGGGCAATTTCTTCACTCAGAGGGTAGTGAGTGTCTGGAATGGGCTGCCAGAGGTAGTAGTAGAAGCGGGTACAATTGTGTCTTTCAAAAAGCATTTAGATGGTTACATGGGTAAGATGGGTATAGAGGGTTATGGGCCAAGTGCGGGCAACTGGGACTAGCTTAATGGTAAAAACTGGGCGGCATGGACTGGTTGGGCCGAAGGGCCTGTTTCCATGCTGTAAACGTCTATGATCACAGCTTATGGCGGCCATTTTATGTCAGTTCACAATTGCCCTTTTATGTCAGTTCACGGTGGCCATTGTATGTTAGTTCACGGAGGCCATTTTATGTCAGTCGACGGGGGCTATATTATGTCAGTTCGCGGTGGCCATTTTATGTCAGTTCACGGTGGCCATTTTATGTCGGTTCACTGGGGGCCTTTTATGTCAGTTTGCAATGGCCATTTTATGTCAGTTCACGGAGGCTATTTTATGTCAGTGCACGGTGGCCATTTTATGTCATTTCACGGAGACCATTTTATGTCAGTCGACGTAAACTGACATTTATGGCGATTTTATGTCAGTCGATGGTGGCTATTTTATGTCAGTTCACGGTGGCCATTTTATGACAGTTCACGATAGCCATTTTATGTCACTTCACAATGGCTATTTTATGTCAGTACACGGTGGCCATTTTATGTTAGTTCACGGAGGCCATTTTATGTCAGTCGACGGGGGCTATTTTATGTCCGTTCCCGGTTGCCATTTTAGGTCAGTTCACCGTGGCTATTTTATGTCAGTTCACAGTGGCCATTTTATCACAGCTTATGGCGGCCATTTTATGTCAGTTCAGGGTGGACATTTTATGTCAGCTCACGGTGGCCGTTTTATGTTGGTTCACGGGGGCCATTTTATGTCAGTTCACAATAGCCATTTTATTTCAGTTCACGGTGGGCATTTTATGTCAGCTAACGGTGGCCATTTTATGTCAGTTCGCAATGGCCATTTTATGTCAGTTCCCGGCGGCCATTTTATGTCAATTCACAATAGCCATTTTATTTCAGTTCACGGTAGGCCATTTAATGTCGTTTCACGGTGGCCATTTTATGTCGGTTCACGGTGGGCATTTTATGTCAGTTCAAGGGTGCCATTTTATGTCAGTTGATGCGGGCCATTTATGTCAGTTCACGGTGGCCATTTTATGTCAGGACACCGTGGCCATTTTATGTCTGTTCGCGGGGGCCATTTTATGTCAGCTCACGTTGGCCATTTTATGTCAGTTTACAGAGGCTATTTTATGTCACTACACAGTGGCCATTTTATGTTAGTTCACAGAGGCCATGTTATGTCAGTCGACGGGGTCTATTTTATGTCAGTTCACGGTGGCCATTTTATGTCAGTTCACGGTGGCCATTGTATATCAGTTCTTGGTGGCCATTGAACGACAGTTCACAATGGCCATTTTATGTCAGTTCACGGTGGCCATTTTATCACAGTTTATGGCGGCCATTTTATGTCAGTTCACGGTGGACATTATATGTCAGTCGACGGGGGCTATTTTATGTCAGTTCGCGGTGGCCATTTTATGTCAGTTTACCGTGGCCATTTTCTGTTGGTTCACTGGGGCCATTTTATGTCAGTTTGCATTGGCCATTTTATGTCAGTTCATGGTGGCCATTTTAGGTCAGTTCACGGTGACCATTTTATGTCAGTTCAATGGGGCCATTTTATGTCACTTTCCGGTGGACATTTTATGTCAGTTCACGGTGTCCATTTTATGTTGGTTCACGGTGGCCATTTTATGTCAGTTCACTGAGGCCATTTTTTGTCAGTTCTCAGGGACCATTTTATGTCTGTTCACGGTGGCCAATTTATGTCAGTTCACAGGGGCCTTTTTAGGTCAGTTCACCGTGGCCATTTTATGTCAGTTCGCGGGGGCCATTTTATGTATGTTCACGGTGGCCATTTTATCACAGTTCATGGCGGCCAGGAATGGATGTTGCAGGTTCCGGGGTTTAGGTGTTTTAGTAAGCTCAGAGAAGGAGGCAAAAGAGTGGGAGGTGTGGCGCTGCTAGTCAAGAGCAGTATTACGGTGGCGGAGAGGATGCTAGATGGGGACTCATCTTCCGAGGTAGTATGGGCTGAGGTTAGAAACATGAAAGGAGAGGTCACACTGTTGGGAGTCTTCTATAGGCCTCCAAATAGTTCTAGGGATGTAGAGGAAATGATGGCGAGGATGATCCTGGATAAGAGCGAAAGTAACAGGGTAGTTATTATGGGAGACTTTAACTTTCCAAATATTGACTGGAAAAGATATAGTTCGAGTACATTAGATGGGTCGTTTTTTGTACAGTGTTTGCAGGAGGGTTTCCTGACACATTTTGTTGACAGGCCAACAAGAGGCGAGGCCACGTTGGATTTGGTTTTGGGTAATGAACCAGGCCAGGTGTTGGATTTGGAGGTAGGTGAGCACTTTGGGGACAGTGACCACAATTCGGTGAGGTTTACGTTAAGGATGGAAAGGGATAAGTATACACCGCAGGGCAAGAGTTATAGCTGGGGGAAGGGACATTATGATGCCATTAGACGTGACTTGGGGGGGGGGGATAAGGTGGAGAAGTAGGCTGCAAGTGTTGGACACACTGGATAAGTGGAGCTTGTTCAAGGATCAGCTACTGCGTGTTCTTGATAAGTATGTAACGGTCAGGCAGGGAGGAAGGTGCCGAGCGAGGGAACCGTGGTTTACCAAAGAAGTGGAATCTCTTCTTAAGAGGAAGAAGGAGGCCTATGTGAAGATGAGGTGTGAAGTTTCAGTTGGGGCGATGGATAGTTACAAGGTAGCGAGGAAGGATCTAAAGAGAGAGCTAAGACGAGCAAGGAGGGGACATGAGAAGTATTTGGCAGGAAGGATCGAGGAAAATCCAAACGCTTTCTATAGGTATGTCAGGAATAAGCGAATGACTAGGGAAAGAGTAAGACCAGTCAAGGACAGGGATGGGAAGTTGTGTGTAGAGTCTGAAGAGATAGGCGAGAAACTAAATGAATATTTTTCGTCAGTATTCACTCAGGAAAAATATTATGTTGTGGAGGAGAATGCTGAGCTCCAGCTAAATAGATTAGACGGCATTGAGGTACGTAGGGAAGAGGTGTTGGCAATTCTGGACAGGCTGAAAATAGATATGTCCCCGGGACCTGATGGGATTTATCCTCGGATTCTCTGGGAGGCCAGGGAAGAGATTGCTGGACCATTGGCTTTGATTTTTATGTCATCATTGGCTACAGGAATAGTGCCAGAGGACTGGAGGATAGCAAATGTGGTCCCTTTGTTCAAAAAGGGGAGCAGAGACAACCCCGGCAACTATAGACCGGTGAGCCTCACACCTGTAGTGGGTAAAGTCTTGGAGGGGATTATGAGAGACAAGATTTATAATCATCTAGATAGGAATAATATGATCAGGGATAGTCAGCATGGCTTTGTGAAGGGTAGGTCATGCCTCACAAACCTTATCGAGTTCTTTGAAGAAGGTGACTGAACAGGTAGACGAGGGTAGAGCAGTTGATGTTGTGTGTATGGATTTCAGCAAAGCGTTTGATAAGGTTCCCCACGGTAGGCTATTGCAGAAAATACGGAGGCTGGGGATTGAGGGTAATTTAGAGATGTGGATCAGAAATTGGCTAGCTGAAAGAAGACAGACGGTGGTGGTTGATGGGAAATGTTCAGAATGGAGTTCAGTCACAAGTGGAGTACCACAAGGATCTGTTCTGGGGCCGCTGCTGTTTGTCATTTTTATCAATGACCTAGAGGAAGGCGCAGAAGGGTGGGTGAGTAAATTTGCAGACAATACTAAAGTCGGTGGTGTTGTCGACAGTGTGGAAGGAAGTAGCAGGTTACAGAGGGATATAGATAAGCTGCAGAGCTGGGCTGAGAGGTGGCAAATGGAGTTTAATGTAGAGAAGTGTGAGGTGATTCACTTTGGAAGGAATAACAGGAATGTGGAATATTTGGCTAATGGTAAAGTTCTTGAAAGTGTGGATGAGCAGAGGGATCTAGGTGTCCATGTACATAGATCCCTGAAAGTTGCCACCCAGGTTGATAGGGTGGTGAAGAAGGCCTATGGAGTGTTGGCCTTTATTGGTAGAGGGATTGAGTTCCGGAGTCAGGAGGTCATGTTGCAGCTGTACAGAACTCTGGTACGGCCGCATTTGTAGTATTGCGTACAGTTCTGGTCACCGCATTATATGAAGGACGTGGAGGCTTTGGAGCGGGTGCAGAGGAGATTTACCAGGATGTTGCCTGGTATGGAGGGAAAATCTTATGAGGAAAGGCTGATGGACTTGAGGTTGTTTTCGTTGGAGAGAAGAAGGTTAAGAGGAGACTTAATAGAGGCATACAAAATGACCAGGGGGTTGGATAGGGTGGACAGTGAGAGCCTTCTTCCGCGGATGGAAATGGCTGGCACGAGGGGACATAGCTTTAAACTGAGGGGTAATAGATATAGGACAGTGGTCAGAGGTATATTCTTTACGCAAAGAGTAGTGAGGCCGTGGAATGCCCTACCTGCTACAGTAGTGAACTCGCCAACATTGAGGGCATTTAAAAGTTTATTGGATAAACATATGGATGATAATGGTATAGTGTAGGTTAGATGGCTTTTGTTTCGGTGCAACATCGTGGGCCGAAGGTCCTGTACTGCGCTGTATTGTTCTATGTTCAATGTACTTTGTTCTATGTCAGTTCACGGTGGCCGTTTTATGTTGGTTTACGGGGGCCATTTTATGTCAGTTTACAATAGACATTTTATTTCAGTTCACGATGGTCATTTTATGTCAGCTAACGGTGGCCATTTTATGTCAGTTCGCAATGGCCATTTTATGTCAGTTCCCGGCGGCCATTTAATGTCAATTCACAATAGCCATTTTATTTCAGTTCACGGTAGGCCATTTCATGTCGTTCCACGGTGGCCATTTTATGTCGGTTCACGGTGGGCATTTTATGTCAGTTCAAGGGTGCCATTTTATGTCAGTTCACAATAGCCATTTTATTTCTGTTCACGGTGGCCATTTTATGTCGTTTCACGGTGGCCATTTTTAGTCGGTTCACGGTGGGCATTTTATGTCAGTTCAAGGGTGCCATTTTATGTCAGTCGATGGGGGACATTTTTGTCAGTTTACTGTGGCCATTTTATGTCAAGTCACGGTGGCCATTTTATGTCTGTTCCCGGGGGCCATTTTATGTCAGTTCACGGTGGCCATTTTATGTCAATTCACAGAGGCTATTTTATGTCAGTATCACAGTGGCCATTTAATGTTTGTTCAGAGAGAACATTTTATGTCAGTCGACGGGGTCTATTTTATGTCAGTTCACGGTTGCCATTTTTATGTGAGCACAGGACGGATAGACCCTGTGTCCTCAGCGCCGGAGGAAGCAGTGCTAACCCCTGTCCCACGTGCCACCCATATTGAGACATTTCGGACAGTTGTACACGTTGGTGTAACAGACATTGAAGGAAAGAGTCATATTAAAAGTCATTTGTTGGGATATGTGGAGGGACTGAGGGATCTGGGTGACCTTGTACACCAGTCAGTGAAAGTGGAGAGGGGGTGCAGCAAGCAGTTAAGAAGTCCAATGATATGTTGGCCTTCATTGAAAGAGTGATTTGAAATCAGGTGGAGATGTCTTACTGCAGTTATACTGGGCCTTGGTGAGACCACACCTGGAGTACTGTGTACATTTTCGGCCTCCCGAACAAAGAAAGGATACAGTTGCCAGAGAGGGAGTGCAGCGGAGGGTCAATCGGCTGATAGGGAGGTTACCGGACTGTCCTGCAAGAAAATAGTGCTCCCCACACAGCCAGCACTGTCAGTGCCGCACCACAGCGCTGCCAATTCTCCCCCACAGCCAGCCCTGCCAGTGCTCCCTTCCCCAAAAGCCAGCGCTGCCAGTGCTCCCTTCCCCAAAAGCCAGCACTGCCAGTGCTCCCCACACAGCCAGCACTCCCAGTTCATCCCCCACACAGCCAGCACTGACAGTGCTCCCCCACACAGCCAGCACTGCCAGTGCTCCCTCACACAGCCAGCACTGAGAGTGCTCCCACCACACAGCCAGAACTGCCAGTGCTACCACCCAAGGCCAGTACTGGCAGTGCTCCCCCACACAGCCAGCACTGTCACTGCTCGCACCACACAGCGAGCACTGTCAGTTCTCCCCTCACAGCCAGCACTGCCAGTGCTCCCACAATAAAGCCAGCACTGTCAGTGATCCCCTCACAGCCAGCACTGCCAGTACTCCCAGCACACAGCCAGCACTGCCAGTACTCCCCTCTCAGCCAAAACTGCCAGTGCTCCCTCACATAACCAGCACTGACAGAGCTCCCACCACACAGCCAGCACGGCCAGTCCCCCCACCACACAGCCAGCACTGCCAGTGTGCCCTTACACAGCCAGCACTGTCAGTGCACCCCCACACAGCCAGTACTGCCAGTGTTATCCCACAGAGCCAGCACAGACAGTGCTCCCGCCACACAGCCAGCACTGCCAGTGCACCACTCCACAAAAGCCAGCACTGCCATCACTCCCGCCCAACGCCAGCACTGCCAGTGCACTTCCCATAACTAGCACTGCCAGTGCGAACCCCATAGCCAACACTTCCAGTGCTATCACCCAAGGCCAGTACTGGCAGTGTTCCCCTCCACAACCAGCACTGCCAGTACTCCCCACACAGCCAGCACTGCCAGTGCTCCCACACACAGCCAGCAGTGCCAGTGCGCCCTCACACAGCAAGCACTGACAGTGCTCCCCACAAAACCAGCACTGCCAGTGCTCCACACACGCAGCCAGCACTGTCAGTGCACCCCCTCAAAGCCAGCACTGCCTGTGCTCCCCCACACAGTCAGCACTGCCAGTGCTCCCCTCACAGCACTGCCAGAGTTCCCCTCACAGCCGACATTGCCAGTGCTCCACTCACAGCCAACACTGCCAGTGCTCCCTCACACAGCCAGCACTGCCAGTGCTTCCCACACAGCCAGCACGGCCAGTGCTCCCCCACACAGCCAGCACTGCCAGTGCTCCCCACACCGCCAGCTCTGACAGTGCTCTCCCCACACAGAACGCAGTGTCAATGCTCCCACAATACAGCCAGCACTGCCAGTGCTCCACCAGACTGCCAGCACTGTCAGTGCTCCCCCACACAGCCAGCACTGTCAGTGCTCCCGCACACAGCCAGCATTGCCAGTGCTCCCCTCACAGCCTGCACTGCCAGTGTTCCCTCACAAAGCCAGCACTGCCAGTGCTCCACCACACAGCCAGCACTGCTGTGCTCCAACCACACATCCAGCACTGTCAGTGCTGCCCCACACAGCCAGCACCGCCAGTGCTCCCACCATACAGCCAGCACTGTCAGTGCTCCCTTCACAGCGAGCACTGCCATTACCCCCACCACACAGCCAGCACTGCCAGTACTCCACTCACAGCCAACACTGCCAGTGCTCACTCACATAGCAAGCACTGATCCCACCACACAGACAGCACGGCCAGTGCCCCCCCCCCCAGACAGCCAGCACTGCCAGTGTTCCCTTACACAGCCAGCACTGTCAGTGCTCCCTCACCCGGCCAGCACTGCCAGAGCTCCCCACACAGCCAGCACTGCCAGTGCACCCCCACACAGCCAGTACTGCCAGTGTTCCCCCACAGAGCCAGCACTGACAGTGCTCTACCCACACAGTCAGCACTGCCAGTGCTCTCCCACACAGCCAACACTGCCAGTGCTCCCTCACACAGCCAGCACTGCCAGTGCTCCCCACACAGCCAGCACGGCAAGTGCTCCCCACGCAGCCAGAACTGCCAGTGCACCCTACACAGCCAGCACTGTCAGTGCTCCCCACACTGCCAGCACTGCCAGTGCTCACCCACACAACCAGCACTGCCAGTGCTCCCCTCACACAGCCAGCACTGCCAGTGCTCCCCACACAGCCAACACTGCCAGTGCTCCCTCACACAGCCAGCACTTCCAGTGCTCCCCCACAGAGCCAGCATTGCCAGTGCTCCCCTCACAGCCTGCACTGCCAGTGCTCCCTCACACAGCCAGCACTGCCAGTGCTCCACCACACAGCCAGCACTGCCACTGCTCCCCTCACAGCCTGCACTGCCAGTGCTCCACTTACATCCAACACTGCCAGTGCTCCCTCACACCGCCAGCACTGCCAGTGATCCCCACACAGGCAGCACTGTCACGGCTCCCACACACAGCCAGCACTGTCAGTGCTCACCCTACACATCCAGCACTGCCAGTGCGCCCTCACACAGCCAGAACTGCCAGTGCTCCATCACACAGCCAGCACTGCCAGTGCTCCCACCACACAGCCAGCACTGCCAGTGCTACCCCCACGCAGCCAGCACTGTCCGTGCTCCACCCACACAGACAGCAGAGCCAGTGCTCCCCACACAGTCAGCACTGCCAGTGCCCCCCTCACAGCCAGCACTGTCAGTGCTCCCCACACAGCCAGCATTGTCAGTGCTCCCCCCACAGCCAACACTGCCAGTTCTCCCTCACACAGCGAGCACCGTCAGTGCTCCCCCACACAGCCAGCACTGCCAGTGCTCCCTTCACAGACAGCTCTGACAGTGCTCTCCCCACACAGACAGCAGTGTCAATGCTCCACCCACACAGCCAGCACTGCCAGTGCTCCCCACACGGCCAGCACTGCCAGTGCTCACCCACACAGCCAGCACTGTCAGTGCTCCCCACACAGCCAGCATTGTCAGTGCTCCCCCCACAGCCAACACTGCCAGTGCTCCCACCACAGAGCCAGCACTGTCCGTGCTCCACCCACACAGCCAGCAATGCCAGAGCTCCCCTCGCAAACTGCACTGCCAGTGCTCCCCTCACAGACAGCACTTCCAGTGCTCCCCACACAGTCAGCACTGCCAGTGCCCCCCTCACAGCCTGCACTGCCGGAGTTCCCCTCACAACAAACACTGCCAGTGCTCCCCTCACAGCCAACATTGTCAGTGCTCCCCCCACAGCCAACACTGCCAGTGCTCCCACCACACAGCCAGCACTGCCAGTGCTACCCCCACATAGCCTGCAATGTCAGTGCTCCCCACACAACCAGCACTGTCCGTGCTCCACCCACACAGCCAGCAATGCCAGTGCTCCCCTCACAACCTGCTCTGCCAGTGCTCCCCTCACAGACAGCACTGCCAGTGCTCCCCCACACATTCAGCACTGCCAGTGCCCCCCTCACAGCCTGCACTGCCAGAGTTCCCTCACAACAAACACTGCCAGTGCTCCCCACACAGCCAGCACTGCAAGTTCTCCCTCACACAGCCAGCACTGGCAGTGCTCCCCACACAGCCAGCACGGCCAGTGCTCCCCCACACAGCCCGCACTGCCAGTGCTCCCTTCACAGCCAGCATTGACAGTGCTCCCCCACAGCCAGCACTGCCAGTGCTCCCCTCACACAGCCAGCACTGTCAGTGCTCCCCACACAGACAGCACTGCCAGTGCTCCCCTCACACAGCCAGCACTGTCAGTGCTCCCCACACAGACAGCAGTGTCAATGCTCCACCCACACAGCCAGCACTGTCAGTGCTCCCCACACTGCCAGCACTGCCAGTGCTCACCCACACAGCCAGCACTGTCAGTGCTCCCCACGCAGCTAGCATTGACAGTGCTCCCCACAGCCAGCACTGCCAGTGCTCCCCTCACACAGCCAGCACTGCCAGTGCTCCCCACGCAGCCAGCACTGCCAGTGCTCCCTACACAGCCAGCTTTGACAGGGCGCTCCCCACACAGACAGCAGTGTCAATGCTCCCGCCACACAGCCAGCACTGCCAGTTCTCAACCAGACTGCAAGCACTGTCAGTGCTCCCCCACACAGCCAGCACTGCCAGTGCTCCACCAGACTGCAAGCACTGTCAGTGCTCCCGCACAGAGCCAGCATTGTCAGTGCTCCCCTCACAGACTGCATTGCCAGTGCTCCCTCACACAGCCAGCACTGTCAGTGCTCCCTCACCCGGCCAGCACTGCCAGAGCTCCCCACACAGCCAGCACTGCCAGTGCACCCCCACACAGCCAGTACTGCCAGTGTTCCCCCACAGAGCCAGCACTGACAGTGCTCTACCCACACAGTCAGCACTGCCAGTGCTCTCCCACACAGCCAACACTGCCAGTGCTCCCTCACACAGCCAGCACTGCCAGTGCTCCCCACACAGCCAGCACGGCAAGTGCTCCCCACGCAGCCAGAACTGCCAGTGCACCCTACACAGCCAGCACTGTCAGTGCTCCCCACACTGCCAGCACTGCCAGTGCTCACCCACACAACCAGCACTGCCAGTGCTCCCCTCACACAGCCAGCACTGCCAGTGCTCCCCACACAGCCAACACTGCCAGTGCTCCCTCACACAGCCAGCACTTCCAGTGCTCCCCACAGAGCCAGCATTGCCAGTGCTCCCCTCACAGCCTGCACTGCCAGTGCTCCCTCACACAGCCAGCACTGCCAGTGCTCCACCACACAGCCAGCACTGCCACTGCTCCCCTCACAGCCTGCACTGCCAGTGCTCCCCTTACATCCAACACTGCCAGTGCTCCCTCACACCGCCAGCACTGCCAGTGATCCCCACACAGGCAGCACTGTCACGGCTCCCACACACAGCCAGCACTGTCAGTGCTCACCCTACACATCCAGCACTGCCAGTGCGCCCTCACACAGCCAGAACTGCCAGTGCTCCATCACACAGCCAGCACTGCCAGTGCTCCCACCACACAGCCAGCACTGCCAGTGCTACCCCCACGCAGCCAGCACTGTCCGTGCTCCACCCACACAGACAGCAGAGCCAGTGCTCCCCACACAGTCAGCACTGCCAGTGCCCCCCTCACAGCCAGCACTGTCAGTGCTCCCCACACAGCCAGCATTGTCAGTGCTCCCCCCACAGCCAACACTGCCAGTTCTCCCTCACACAGCGAGCACCGTCAGTGCTCCCCCACACAGCCAGCACTGCCAGTGCTCCCTTCACAGACAGCTCTGACAGTGCTCTCCCCACACAGACAGCAGTGTCAATGCTCCACCCACACAGCCAGCACTGCCAGTGCTCCCCACACGGCCAGCACTGCCAGTGCTCACCCACACAGCCAGCACTGTCAGTGCTCCCCACACAGCCAGCATTGTCAGTGCTCCCCCCACAGCCAACACTGCCAGTGCTCCCACCACAGAGCCAGCACTGTCCGTGCTCCACCCACACAGCCAGCAATGCCAGAGCTCCCCTCGCAAACTGCACTGCCAGTGCTCCCCTCACAGACAGCACTTCCAGTGCTCCCCCACACAGTCAGCACTGCCAGTGCCCCCCTCACAGCCTGCACTGCCAGAGTTCCCCTCACAACAAACACTGCCAGTGCTCCCCTCACAGCCAACATTGTCAGTGCTCCCCCCACAGCCAACACTGCCAGTGCTCCCACCACACAGCCAGCACTGCCAGTGCTACCCCCACATAGCCTGCAATGTCAGTGCTCCCCACACAACCAGCACTGTCCGTGCTCCACCCACACAGCCAGCAATGCCAGTGCTCCCCTCACAACCTGCTCTGCCAGTGCTCCCCTCACAGACAGCACTGCCAGTGCTCCCCCACACATTCAGCACTGCCAGTGCCCCCCTCACAGCCTGCACTGCCAGAGTTCCCTCACAACAAACACTGCCAGTGCTGCCCACACAGCCAGCACTGCAAGTTCTCCCTCACACAGCCAGCACTGGCAGTGCTCCCCACACAGCCAGCACGGCCAGTGCTCCCCCACACAGCCCGCACTGCCAGTGCTCCCTTCACAGCCAGCATTGACAGTGCTCCCCCACAGCCAGCACTGCCAGTGCTCCCCTCACACAGCCAGCACTGTCAGTGCTCCCCACACAGACAGCACTGCCAGTGCTCCCCTCACACAGCCAGCACTGTCAGTGCTCCCCACACAGACAGCAGTGTCAATGCTCCACCCACACAGCCAGCACTGTCAGTGCTCCCCACACTGCCAGCACTGCCAGTGCTCACCCACACAGCCAGCACTGTCAGTGCTCCCCACGCAGCTAGCATTGACAGTGCTCCCCACAGCCAGCACTGCCAGTGCTCCCCTCACACAGCCAGCACTGCCAGTGCTCCCCACGCAGCCAGCACTGCCAGTGCTCCCTACACAGCCAGCTTTGACAGGGCGCTCCCCACACAGACAGCAGTGTCAATGCTCCCGCCACACAGCCAGCACTGCCAGTTCTCAACCAGACTGCAAGCACTGTCAGTGCTCCCCCACACAGCCAGCACTGCCAGTGCTCCACCAGACTGCAAGCACTGTCAGTGCTCCCGCACAGAGCCAGCATTGTCAGTGCTCCCCTCACAGACTGCATTGCCAGTGCTCCCTCACACAGCCAGCACTGCCAGTGCTCCACCACACAGCCAGCACTGCCACTGCTCCCCTCACAGCCTGCACTGCCAGTGCTCCCCTCACAGCCAACACTGCCAGTGCTCCCTCACACAGCCAGCACTGCCAATGATTCCTACACAGCCAGCACTGTCACGGCTCCCACACACAGCCAGAACTGCCAGTGCTCCATCACACAGCCAGCACTAACTGTGCTCCCCCACACATCCAGCACTGCCAGTGCTCACCCACACAGCCAGCACTGTCAGTGCTCCCCACACAGCCAGCATTGTCAGTGCTCCCCCCACAGTCAGCACTGCCAGTGCCCCCTCACAGTCTGCACAGCCAGAGTTCCCCTCACAACAAACATTGCCAGTGCTCCCCTCACAGCCAACAATGCCAGTTCTCCCTCACACAGCCAGCACTGCCAGTGCTCCCCACACAGCCAGCACTGCCAGTGCTCCCCACACAGCCAGCACTGCCAGTGCTCCCTTCACAGCCAGCTCTGACAGTGCTCTCCCCACACAGACAGCAGTGTCAATGCTCCACCCACACAGCCAGCACTGCCAGTGCTCCCCACACAGCCAGCACTGTCAGTGCTCCCCACACAGCCAGCATTGTCAGTGCTCCCCCCACAGCCAACACTGCCAGTGCTCCCACCACAGAGCCAGCACTGTCCGTGCTCCACCCACACAGCCAGCAATGCCAGAGCTCCCCTCGCAAACTGCACTGCCAGTGCTCCCCTCACAGACAGCACTTCCAGTGCTCCCCCACACAGTCAGCACTGCCAGTGCCCCCCTCACAGCCTGCACTGCCAGAGTTCCCCTCACAACAAACACTGCCAGTGCTCCCCTCACAGCCAACATTGTCAGTGCTCCCCCCACAGCCAACACTGCCAGTGCTCCCACCACACAGCCAGCACTGCCAGTGCTACCCCCACATAGCCTGCAATGTCAGTGCTCCCCACACAACCAGCACTGTCCGTGCTCCACCCACACAGCCAGCAATGCCAGTGCTCCCCTCACAACCTGCTCTGCCAGTGCTCCCCTCACAGACAGCACTGCCAGTGCTCCCCCACACATTCAGCACTGCCAGTGCCCCCCTCACAGCCTGCACTGCCAGAGTTCCCTCACAACAAACACTGCCAGTGCTCCCCACACAGCCAGCACTGCAAGTTCTCCCTCACACAGCCAGCACTGGCAGTGCTCCCCACACAGCCAGCACGGCCAGTGCTCCCCCACACAGCCCGCACTGCCAGTGCTCCCTTCACAGCCAGCATTGACAGTGCTCCCCCACAGCCAGCACTGCCAGTGCTCCCCTCACACAGCCAGCACTGTCAGTGCTCCCCACACAGACAGCACTGCCAGTGCTCCCCTCACACAGCCAGCACTGTCAGTGCTCCCCACACAGACAGCAGTGTCAATGCTCCACCCACACAGCCAGCACTGTCAGTGCTCCCCACACTGCCAGCACTGCCAGTGCTCACCCACACAGCCAGCACTGTCAGTGCTCCCCACGCAGCTAGCATTGACAGTGCTCCCCACAGCCAGCACTGCCAGTGCTCCCCTCACACAGCCAGCACTGCCAGTGCTCCCCACGCAGCCAGCACTGCCAGTGCTCCCTACACAGCCAGCTTTGACAGGGCGCTCCCCACACAGACAGCAGTGTCAATGCTCCCGCCACACAGCCAGCACTGCCAGTTCTCAACCAGACTGCAAGCACTGTCAGTGCTCCCCCACACAGCCAGCACTGCCAGTGCTCCACCAGACTGCAAGCACTGTCAGTGCTCCCGCACAGAGCCAGCATTGTCAGTGCTCCCCTCACAGACTGCATTGCCAGTGCTCCCTCACACAGCCAGCACTGCCAGTGCTCCACCACACAGCCAGCACTGCCACTGCTCCCCTCACAGCCTGCACTGCCAGTGCTCCCCTCACAGCCAACACTGCCAGTGCTCCCTCACACAGCCAGCACTGCCAATGATTCCTACACAGCCAGCACTGTCACGGCTCCCACACACAGCCAGAACTGCCAGTGCTCCATCACACAGCCAGCACTAACTGTGCTCCCCCACACATCCAGCACTGCCAGTGCTCACCCACACAGCCAGCACTGTCAGTGCTCCCCACACAGCCAGCATTGTCAGTGCTCCCCCCACAGTCAGCACTGCCAGTGCCCCCTCACAGTCTGCACAGCCAGAGTTCCCCTCACAACAAACATTGCCAGTGCTCCCCTCACAGCCAACAATGCCAGTTCTCCCTCACACAGCCAGCACTGCCAGTGCTCCCCACACAGCCAGCACTGCCAGTGCTCCCCACACAGCCAGCACTGCCAGTGCTCCCTTCACAGCCAGCTCTGACAGTGCTCTCCCCACACAGACAGCAGTGTCAATGCTCCACCCACACAGCCAGCACTGCCAGTGCTCCCCACACAGCCAGCACTGTCAGTGCTCCCCACACAGCCAGCATTGACAGTGCTCCCCCACAGCCAGCACTGCCAGTGCTCCCAACACACAGCCAGCACTGCCAGTGCTACCCCCACACAGCCAGCACTGTCCGTGCTCAACACAAAGCCAGCACTGTCAGTGCTCCCACCACACAGCCAGCACTGTCAGTGCTCCCCGCACAACCCGCACTGTCAGTGCACCCGCCACACAGCCAGCATTGTCAGTGCTCCCCTCACACAGCCAGCACTGTCAGTGCTCCCCACAGCCAGAAATGCCAGTTTTTCCCCACACAGCCAGCACTGCCAGTGCTCCCACCACACAGCCAGCACTGTCAGTGCTCCCCCACACAGCCAGTACTGTCAGTGCTCCCCCACACCCCACTACTGTCAGCAGCGGCTGGAGCTCCTGATTGGCTGAGAGGCTGCCAGTCGGAGACTGGTGCTGCTTTTTGGCTGAGAGGTTGTCAATCAGCTGCTGTAGCTCCTGATTGGCTGAGAGGCTGCCAGTCGGCGACTGGAGCTGCTGTTTGGCTGAGAGGCTGTTACTCAGCGGCTGGAGCTGCTGATTGGCTGAGTGTCTGTGAGTCACCGGCTGGAGCTCCTGATTGTCTGAGAGGCTGTCAGTCAGCGGGTGGAGTTCCTGATGGGCTGAGAGGCTGCCAGTCAGTTTTATTTTCACATTAATTTAATAATTGATGTCATCGGATATTTTACCGCGATCTTGATCTGCTCCCTGAACCTGGACTGAGTCACCACATAAATAAATGTGTTTGTGCAGCAATTTAAATCCAGCAGCATAAATCCGACTTGTTGTAAATTATATTGAGGAAGGGTGAGGTAATAAAAATCTGACAAATCGATATAGAAAAATGTAATAACAGACACGGTCCAGAGGAGGATGAAAGTTCCGGAGATGCTGAAGAGTAAAATCATTGACTTCCTTCTGCTCTCCATCTCGGGGTCGGTGCGATTGTCTCCCTGACTCTGAGCCCTTAGTGCCTTCCGGACCTGACTGCTGAGTAAAATGTGTCGGACTGTCAGAGCGTTGGTCAACAGGATTGAGAAGAACGGGATCAATGGGGTTAAAACCTGAGAAAACCAGTTATATCCAACCCATCCCGGGTCAGTGAAATAGCTGCTCTTTGTGACGCAGCCCCACTGGACATTGTCGATTATCTCCCAAACGTCCAATGTAAAGTACCCGGGGATGTTTTTCACACAGAGCAGGAGGCCGCTTGTGGACAGAATCACAGCCGCAGTTTTCCCGGTGCAATATTTAGTTTTCAGTTTCTGGCAGCGAATGGCCACAAATCGATCAAAGGAGAAAGTGAGGGTGAACCAGACAGAACAGTCCCTGGCTGCAAAGAGCAGAACAGCGTTAACACGGCACACAGGGGTAAGGGACAGGAAACTCCAGGGGAAATAATAAACATTGATCTTGTTCAGTATGGGGTTAGTGATGATATACAGCAGATCTGCCGTTGCCATAGCCACCAGGTAGCGAGTGGTGCAGGTAGAGAGGCCACACTTCCCCCGACTCAGAATCACAATTCCCAGTAAATTAACTGTCAGAGAGAGAAAGGAGATACGCGGGAAATTATGGGTAATGAATCTCCCTGTCTGAAACAGGACATACAATCAGCATCAATGTAATGGACAGTGGGTGGGTGGGGGTGTTGGGAGAGGAGTGGGCACAGAGATTAACATTGCAGAGAGGGAATTAGGAAATGTAGCTCGAGTGTTAAAGATGGGGAATGGGGGGAAAGTGTGAATTGCAGCCCTGTCAGTTTGATGGCAGTGGTAGGAAAATGTTTATAATTCAGAGACCTTTGGGAGAGGTTACATTTCTCATTTAGTCTAATTTACAGAATTCACTCAGGCCGGCCAGGTTTCCCAAAACGGATACAAACATACCCGAGATTGTCATCCCTGCTCAATTATTGGACCACACCCCGGATTGGACCGTTCCCTGTGCTGGATTTCTGATGGGGTTGAACACCACTCCTGGTTTATTTGAATACTCCAAGACGAATGGAAGAAATAAAACAAACGCAGGACCTTCCGACTTCATAATCATGGGAGGAATATAGAATGTACAGTGCAAAAGGAGGCCATTCGGCCCATCGAATCTGCACCGGCCCTTGGAAAGAGAAAACCAGTTCAGCCCACCCCATCCCCAGAACCCAGTGACCCCATTGAAATTGTTTGGACTCTAAGCACAATTTATCTTGGCCAATCCACCTACCCTGCACATCGTTGGACTGTCGGAGGAAACCGGAGCACGGGGGAGAAAGTGCAGACTCCGCACAGACAGTGACCCAAGCCGGGAATCGAACCTGGGACCCTGGAGCTGTGAATCAACTGTGCCAACCACTGTGCTACCGTGCAGCACAGCCTATCCAGCATCGCGCCTGTCCAGTCTCCAGAAAATTCCGAGGGCGCACCCCTTCCAGGTTTAGTCATTCGTAAAGCACCCGCTCCCAGGAATCCCCCATTGCCATGTCTCGAACATCCCAACATCACTGTTCCTAGGAATCCATCCTCTCCCTCTTTGAAAACAATCCCTGCCAAGCTTTTCTCAGGAATATTCCCGCTCCGGCATTGGACATTCCCCAGGGTTCACTTGGCCGGAATAGACTCTCTCCAGATTCGGACTCATTTCATTCGACAAAAAAGTTGTAAATTCCAAAACAAGGGCGTTAAGATGGAGGAGAAAATTCCCAGACTAATGTTGTTTAAATTAAAGTTACGTCCTACGGGCTGTAACATGCTAATTGGACAATGAGATGTTGCTCCTCCAGCTTGCGTTGGGCTTCACTGCATTCTTGCAGCAGGACAAGGACAGACATGTGGGCCTGAGAGCAAGGTGCTGAGTTAACATGGCCACAACAGGAAGGCGGGGGCCATGCTGTGGGCTGAGTGAATGTGTTCCACAAAGCAGTCTCCCAGTCTGCGTTTAGTCTCTCCAATGTACAGGAGACGGCATTGGCAGCAGCGAATACAGTAGAACAAATTGAAGGCAGAGAAGTGAAACGCTGCTTCCCCAGAAAGGAGAGTTTGCTGCTGAGAACCATGAGACGCGAGGAGGGAAAGGGACAGTTGTTGCACCGTGTCTGATTGCAGGGGAAGGTGCTGGGGGAAGGGAAAGGGGTGTGGGGTGTGAGGGGGAAGTGGACAAGGGGGAGGGAGCGGTACCTGAGGAATGCAGAAATTGAGGGGGGTGGTTGGAGAGAGGTGAAGATGTGTTTGGTGGTGACATCATTCTGGAGTTGGCAGAAATGGAGGAGGATTTTCCTTTCAATGGGGAGACTGATGGTGTGGAAAGTGAGGAGTGGGAGACACTATCATGTTACTGGGAGGGAGGGGGATGTGTGAGGACAGAGGTGTGAGAAGTGAATTGAACACGATTGAGAGCCCTGTTAACAAAGGAACGTTGTGGGGACAGCTGGGTAAGGAAAAGACAGACATGCCAGACGGGCTTTTTTCGAAGACGCCATCATCAGAACAGAGGCGATGGAGGCGGAGAAAATGGGAGAATGAACATAGAACATAGAACATTACAGCGCAGTACATGCCCTTCAGCCTCGATGTTGCGCCGACCTGTGAAACCACTCTAAAGCCCATCTACACTATTCCCTTATCGTCCATATGTCTATCCAATGACCATTTGAATGCCCTTAATGTTGGCGAGTCCACTACTGTTGCAGGCAGGGCATTCCACGCCCTTACTACTCTCTGACTAAAGAACCTACCTCTGACATCTGTCTTATATCTATCTCCCCTCAATTTAAAGCTATGTCCCCTCGTGCGAGACATCACCATCCGAGGAAAAAGGCTCTCACTGCTGTCCACCCTATCCAATCCTCTGATCATCTTTCATGCCTCAATTAAGTCACCTCTTAACCTTCTTCTATCTAACGAAAACAGCCTCAAGTCCCTCAACCTTTCCGCCTAAGGTCTTTCCTCCATACCAGGCAACATTCTGGTAAATCTCCTCTGAACCCTTTCCAATGCTTCCACATCCTTCCAATAATGCGGCGACCAGAATTGCACGCAATACTCCAAATGAGGCCGCACCAGAGTTTTGAACAGCTGCAACATGACCTCATGGCTCCTAAAATCAATCCCTCTACCAATAAAAGCTAACACACCGTACGCCTTCTCAACAACCCTCTCAACCTGGGTGGCAACTTTCAGGGATCTATGTACAAGGACAGCGATATCTCTCTGCTCATCCACACTGCCAAGAATCTTACCATTAGCCCAGTACTCTGTCTTCCTGTTATTCCTTCCAAAATGAATCCCCTCACACTTTTCTGCATTAAACTCCATTTTTCACCTCTCAGCCCAGCGCTGCAGCTTATCTATGTTCCTCTGTAACGTGTAACATCCTTCGCACTGTACACAACTCCACCAACTTTAGTGTCGACTTTAATCAGATGCAGTCTTTACAGGAAGCAGGGTATGAGGATCTGTACACAACCCTGCTGTTGGGGAATGGATGTGAAGAGGAATTGGACATCCATTGTGAAGATTAGGCGGTTAGGGCCAGGGACATGGACCTTGTTTACGGCCCCAGAGGAATCAGGAATCATTGAATCCCCACAGTGCAGAAGGAAGTCATTCAGCCCATTAAGTCTGTACCAAACCTCTGAAAGAGTACCTCAACCAAGCTCACTCCCCTGCCTATCTCATTAACCCCTTAATCTAACCTACACATCTTTTTTGACACTGCGGAGTAATTTAGCATGGTCAATCTACCTCACCTGGGCTGTGGGAGGTAACTGGAGCTCCCGGAGGAAACCCACGCATACACGGAGAAAAAGTGCAGGCTCCACACAGACAGTCACCCAAGGTGGGAATTGGTCCGGGGACCCTGCTGCTGTGTGGCAGCAGTGCAAACCACTATTTCTCTGTGCCACCAATGTCTTTGGGAAGGGGCAGAACATGGTAAAGCGGATGGAATCAAGGTAGGAAGAACTTATCTTGATGCGGCTGTAATAGGCCGAAATAATGGGTGTACTGGGACTTTCCTATTTGTGGATTTTGGGAAGGAGGTAGAAGCGGGAGGTTGATGCAGGATGTGTGGGATTGTGGGACTATGATGTCCGAGGCTGTGGACAGAAGATATCCAGAGTCAATAAGGTCAGTGAAAGTCCTGGAAACAATATCATGATGTTTGGTGGTTTGCTGCTGGTCCAGGGGGAGGTAGCAGGATGGGCCTGCTAGCTGACGGTCAGCCTCTGTTGGGAAGAGGTCAGTACACCAGACAATAATGGCACCACCCTTGTGAGCAGCTTAGATCACCAGGCCAGGGTTGGATATTCGAGAGAGGATTGGAGCAAGTTCAGGGTGAGTCAGTATAGAGTTGGTGAGAGGCACAGATCAATTGAGACGGTCGATGTCGCACTGACAGATCTCAATGAAAAGATCAAGAGCTGATAGACTTACGGTGACGGCGGGCGGGAGGCAGCCGCGCGTTGGAGGGCTCCCGTTCTGTAACGGCATTGTCGGGAAGTAACGTCCGGTCCTAGGACCAGCGACGGCAGTAAAAGTCGGGAGACAGCGCACAGAGAAGAAGGATGTCAAAAAACAGTAAAAACACGGACGTGAAAAAAGTGGCTGAAAGTCCGTTGGGAAGTGGAAAGGTCACCGCGGGGTCAGCAAAGAAAATGGAGGCTGGAGCACCAGGAGATGCCGCAGTGCTGACGGCTGAAGAAATGACTACGGTGATGGCTGCGGAATTCGAAAAGCAGTTGGAGCAGATTGCGAAATACATGGAAACGGTGAGGAAGGAGATGAGGGAGGTTTTGAGTGTGCTGGTGGAGGAGGCGGTTTGCCCGGTGAGGAAGGAGGTGGCGAGCGCAGTGGCGGAAGTGCGAGAGCAAGGGGAGGCGCTGAAGGAAGTGGAGGAGACGTTATTGCAGCACGGTGATCAACTTGCCTCGATGGGGAAGGAGATTCGGAAGGTGATGGACACTAACAAGGATCTGCGAGGAAAAATGGAAGTCCTGGAAAACAGATCCAGGTGACTGAATTTGAGGATTGTGGGGCTGCCAGTAGGAGTTGAAGGTCCGAAGCCGACTGAGTATTTTGCCGTGATGCTGGCAAAACTACTGGGGGAGGGGGAGGATCCCCCCGATATGAACTTGATCGGTCGTGGAGGCCTGTAACAAAGGCGAGTGAGCCGTCAAGGGCAGTGACTCTGTGCTTCCGTAGGTACAGGGTGAAGGAGAAGGTCCTGAGCTGGGCCAAGCAGAAGCGGGTGGTGCAGTGGGCCTAAGCTGGCATACGTGTATACCAGGACTTTACGGTGGAGCTGTCGAGGAGGCGGGCTGCCTTCAATCGGGTGAAGAGAGCACTGCACATTAGCAAGGTGCAGTGTGGCATTGTATATCTAGCGAAGGTGAGGGTGACTTACAAGCTCAAGGACTTTTATTTTGGAAATGCGGAAGCAGCGGAGGAGTTTGCGAAAACAGAAGGACTGTGGCAGAACTGAGAAATTGAGGAATGGCCATGTGCCGATGTAACCTCATGACTGTATTTTCTTCTTTTTTTGTATCACTGCGCGCGGGTGTAGAGGCTAAAGGAGCCAATGTTGTATATATTTGGACAAGGGAAGGGACGGGAATTTCACTCGAAATGAGGGCTCTTTGGGGTGTAAATGTAATGTAAATGTAAATTGCTTATTGTCACAAGTAGGCTTCAAATGAAGTTACTGTGAAAAGCCCCTAGTCGCCACATTCCGGCGCCTGTTCGGGGAGGCTGTTACGGGAATTGAACCGTGCTGCTGGCCTGCCTTGATCTGCTTTCAAAGCCAGCGATTTAGCCCTGTGCTAAACAGCCCCTAGCTGGATATGCGGGGTTTGTGTGCTAAAAGGGGATCTTTGGACTTTCCTCGGGCCGGGCAAGGGGGAAAGGGACCGGGGCGCGGGCCTCCACGCTGGCCGGTTTAAGCCGGACAGTGAACGGGAGTGAGGTGGGGGAGGGGATGACGCCATCGGAACCTGGCAGAACAGGGTCCGAGTGGTCTAGCCGGGATGGAAAGTTGGGGTGAGGGAACCGAGGTTGGGAGGAGGAGTTTTACAAGAGGCAGTGGATGGGAGGTGCTGGAGACTTGGGGTGGGGGGGTTCAACTCTGGGGTATCATGTACGGTTACTCTCTCAGAGGCTGGGTGGCGTTGGTTGGGGGTGGGGGGGGAGGGAGCTGTGTAGATTAAGGGTGACTCTGGGTAATCCCTGATTCCTTTTTGTCATTTGTTTATGTAAACATGCGGGCTGATGTTTGGGGGTTGGTGGGCAGATGGGATCGTTGTTATTATGGGGATTGACATATCTTGCTGATTATTGTTTATTGTTGATGGGTGTAAATGTGGGAGAAAATGTGAAAAAGGAGGAGAACAAAACATTTTTTTTAAAAGAGTGATCGGAGGCCAGAGGGTGGGGTCCAGGTAGAGGGAGATTACTGGAGGCGGGTGGATTTCAACAACAAATATTTATAAAGTAGGCAGTGAGAAACAGCAGAGACAATATTATCTATTCACTGATCACCATCAGAATAATTACCAAAGAATTGAAAAGCAGAAGTCGGTCTCTGTTATTCTTGAATTTAGAACAGAATATAATCAAATCTTCCAGTCACAATGTCAACAATTGGAAAAATGGAATTTGAAGCATGAATTAAAGAAATCCAGTAACAAAGAGTAGACTAAATAGACGGCACATATGCCAAAGCCAACATTATTCCTGACACAATTCATCCAATTATTTCAATAACTACCAGAAATAATTGATCTGAGTAGTATGATGGATGTTAAACAATTTGATTTTCTAAAGGCCGTCAGTAACATCCAACATAACAGACTGATGAGTAATCTCAGAGCCAGTGGAGTTAGGGGACACAGCAGCAGAATGGACACATGCTGGCGACACACACAGAAAACAGGGAGAGGAGTTAAAGGGATTTAGGCTGATTGGTGGAAGGTGGGAAGTGGTGTTCCACAAGGATCAGCACTGGGATCACTCTCCTTCACCATTCCCATCAACAGTATGGGATCGGGAAACAGAATGATAATTAC
Source organism: Scyliorhinus torazame (assembly GCF_047496885.1). Classification (NCBI taxonomy): domain Eukaryota; kingdom Metazoa; phylum Chordata; class Chondrichthyes; order Carcharhiniformes; family Scyliorhinidae; genus Scyliorhinus; species Scyliorhinus torazame. Next base: position 55,025,052 of record NC_092726.1, read on the forward strand.
ACAATTTACAGACAGGATCAAATTGAGAGTGATAGTGAATACAGAGGAAGAATACAACTAATTACAGGCACACGTCATCATTAATGATGAATTTGCAAAGTGGGTATTTCAATGGGAAATTAATGTTCCGACAGATCAGTGTCCGCTGCTGCATTTTGATCAGAACAGCAAGTCCCCCAATCACTCCTTGGAAAACAAGTGTGTGAATGGACTGGAGTGTTTACTGGGTTCAGGTGAACAGATTCTCAAATCGTGTGAAGCAGAAACACAGTTTATAAACACCCATAAAAATTGATCAAACACGTGAGTTCATTTCAGGATGAATAGAAATGAGAAAATATCACAAAACCTATTGGAATACTGCACTGTTGTGGGTTTTATGATACATTAGAGTGTGGGTGATATCTGTTCCTGTTGGAGCAGATCAATAGAAAACAGAGATAGAGACATTTCACTTCAGACAATAAATATCAAACATCTTCAAAACACAGCCAAACGCTTCCTGTTTTCAACCTATTCCAAAGTTAAAACACACAGAGAGGACTCCACAGAATGGAGCGACCACTCCCCAATAAAATACATCATTTCAAAAAAGAACCAACTAATTTCAGTCCAGTTACTGACCCACACGCAATACAATTCCACACGGACAGATAGTCCCTGTAATAGATAGATAAATGGATCTGATATTCCACTCTGGTCAGAGACCCAGATTCAGTACAATTCTACACTGACAGATACTTCCAGTAATCCTTGTTCACCACTGTCAGATATTCCACTCTGGTTAGTGATCCACACTCAGTAAAATTATACACTGGCAGTTACTTCCATTAATCCTTGTTCACTGCTGTCAGATATTCCACTCTGGTCAGTGATCCACACTCAGTACAATTCTACATTGACAGATAATTCCAGTAATCCTTGTTCACCGCTGTCAGATATTCCACTCTTGTGTGGGACCCACATTCAGTACAACTCTAAACTGACAGACACTTCCAGTAATACCAATTCACCGCTGTCAGATATTCCACTCTGGTATGGGACCCACATTCAGTACAATTCTACACTGACAGGTACTTACAGTTATCCTTGTTCACCGCTGTCAGATATTCCAATCTGATTAGCGATCCACCCTCAGTGTGATTTCATTCTTACTCCCACTACATCTTCCGTCAGAGAGATTGCCTTCACTGAGATCCAATGTAACATGATACAAGATGGCACTCAATATAACAACTTTATTGATCAGAGATCCGTGAGTTACAAACAGGTTCATTGTTAGTTGATGAAATGGATTCAAACCATAGACATTATGAACGAGATCTGAATTCAGTGAATTATATCGTTGACCAGGTGTCTGTGTAACAGTGAGCACGAGATCAGCGTTAAACATTTTCAGTCCCAGTTTACAATCAGAGAGCCGCTCACACACAGATTTACACAACTTCAATGGTAATAGTCACTTACCAGGAACACCAACAATAGCAAGGATTGGGTAGAATATTTTCTCAGCAATATATATTGGGCCAAGCATTTTCACTGTGAAGTGATCTGTCCCTTCCTGCGATTGGCAATCTCTATGTCTGAAACTCTGAGGTTATATATTCCACAAGCTTTTAATTAATACCCTGTGGAACCACCTCAGGGATATTGAGGTTGTGACATCGTTTAACTTATTTTTCAAAGATGTGAACAAACAGATTCCGATATTTGGTTCAGTGAAAGTAAATATTATTTTAGTGAGTGAGTGACCTCTTTCCAAACGCTGGACTGTGTTGATCACATTGTTCAGCTAACATTAACAGAAAGGATGCTGTCCACTCAGACACCATCAGTCCCATCTCTACATCTCAGATTGTTTCAGTGATATCCCTCACTCCACTGTGACCATTCAGTGATTCAGTACCAATTGTCAGTGTGTTTCTCTGGGTGGGTCCACTGCACTCTCGGATGTAGCTGCCTCTGTAACTGTGACCATTCAGTGATTCAGTTCCAATTGTCAGTGTGTTTCTCTGGGTGGTTCCCCTGCACTCTGGGGTGTAGCTGCCTCTGTAACTGTGACCATTCAGTGATTCAGTTCCAATTGTCAGTGTGTTTCTCTGGGTGGGTCCACTGCACTCTGGGGTGTAGCTGCCTCTGTAAGTGTGACCATTCTGTGATTCAGTTACAATTGTCAGTGTGTTTCTCAAGATGGTTCCACTGCACTCTGGGGTGCAGCTGCCTCTGTAAGTGTGACCATTCCGTTATTTAATTTCAGTAGTTTCTGTTTGTGCATAAGTACCAGATTTCAATGGCTCCACAATCTGGAACTATTTCAAGCGCAAGTATGTGATCCCATATCTAAATCTGATTCAGCCCCTCAAACAAAGAAAACATTTAGCATCATTGGAACCTCAGAAAACTCAGAGGCTGCAGCAGATACAAACTCATCGCCTCAGAGAGCAGCATTAAAACATATTCAGCTGTGAAAACTAATACCCCGGCCTAACTGATACTGGCCGTCCATCTGATACACACACTTCAACTGGGAGAGAGGCGGTGTGAGAAGTGGAGGAAGAGAGAAATGCTCTGTGAGATGTGCTGATAGAAGACAGGCTGAGAGAGAAAGAGAGTGGGAGGAGATATATTGGGAGGGAAAGAGGGATGGAGAAATAAAGGATAAAACGGGAGAAGGAGATAGATTGTCTGAGAGAAAGGGAAGCAGAGAGTGGAGACCGAGCGGGTGTGGGTGAGGGAGGCAGATTGGGCGAGAAGGATGGTGTATAAAACACTAACATAATCTTAGACATACGTACATGAGAGAGCGACTGAGTGACTGAGGGAGTGGGAGAGGGAAAGATTGTGATAGAAAGTGTGAGGGGGGAAAGAGAGTGAGAAAAAGTGTGAGAGAGGGAAAGAGTGTGAAAGAAAGTGTGCGAGAGGGAAAGAGTGAGAGAAAGTGTGAGAGAGGGAAAGAGGTGAGAGAAAGAGTGACAGATGGAAAGAGAGCGAGAGAAAGTGTGAGAGAGGGAAAGAAAATGAGAGAAAGTTTGAGAGAGCGGAAGAGTGTGAGAGAAAGTGTTAGATAGGGAAAGATGGTGAGAGAAAGTGTGAGAGAGGGAAAGAGAGTGAGAGAAAATGTGAGAGGGAAAGAGTGTGAGAGAAAGTGTAAGAGAGGGAAAGATTGTGAGAGAAAGCGTAAGAGAGGGAAAGAGTGTGAGAGAAAGTGTGAGAGAGGGAATCAGTGTGAGAGAATGTGTGAGAGAGGGAAAGAGAGTGAGAGAAAGTGTGAGAGTGGGAAACAGTGTGAGATAAAGTGTGAGAGAGGGAAAGAGAGTGAGAGAAAGTGTGAGAGACGGAAATAGTGTGGAAGAATGTGTGAGAGTGGGAAACAGTGTGAGAGAAAGTGTGAGAGAGGGAAAGAGTTTGAGAGAAAGTGTCAGTGAGGGAGTTGTGTGAGAGGGAGGGAGGCATGGAGGGAGAGAGATATAGGGATGGAGAGAGAGAGAGAGAGACAGAGTGTGAAAGTGTCTGACGGAGATGTGAGAGAGGGAGGGAGGGAGATATGGAGCAGAGAGAGAGAGAGGTAGGGGGAGAGTGTGAGAGAGGGAGGGAGTGTGAGAGAGGGAGAGAGTGTGAGAGAGGGAGAGAGTGTGAGAGAGGGAGGCAGTGTGAGAGAGGGAGGGAGTGTGAGAGAGGGAGGGAGTGTGAGAGAGGGAGAGAGTGTGAGAGAGGGAGTGAGCGTGAGGGATTGTGAGCGAGGGAGAGTGTGAGAGAGGGAGAGTGCGTGAGACAGGGAGAGAGTATGAGAGAGGGAGAGAGTGGGTCAGAGGGAGGGTGAGTGAGGTATGGAATGTGCCAGAGGGGGAGAGTGTGAAAGGGGAGAGTGTGAGAGAGGCTGAGTGTGCAAGAGAGGGAGAGAGTAAAAGAGTAAAAGAGAGAGAGGTAGTGCGAAAGGGGGAGATTGAGAGACAGTGGGAGAGAGGGATAGAGTGCGAGAGAGGGTGAGAGTATGAGAGAGGGATAGAATGTGAGAGAGTGTATTAGTGGGAAGAAATTTGAGCGAGGGATACTGTGAAGGATGGAGTGTGAGAGAGGGAGGGAGTGTGAGAGAGTGATAGTGTGAGAAATGGAGGAAGAGAGAGGGAGAGAGAGGGGGAGAGAGTGCGAGAGAGAGGGGGAGGGTGTGAGAGGGAGAGAGGGGGAGAGAGTGTGAGCGAGCGAGAGAGTGTGAGAGAGTGGTAGCGTGAGAGAGTGAGGATGAGAGAGGGAGAGAATTCAAGGTAGAGATAACGTGCGAGGGAGTGTTCTTGGAGCTATGGGGAACTGGGTATCATGTGGGAAACACAATCCGGATTAATACATTTGCTGAATAAACAAACTTGTTCCAAAATTATAAACTCAGATCCTGGATAAAGTAAATGTCCTTCATGCAGTATTGCACCATTTAAGTTGTGAATAACTGACAGAGTGTGACAGGTCAGTTATTGTGCAGAGCTGGAATAGAACTTGTCTTTCCCCAGTGAGAGGCCAGAAAGCAAACACGTGGCACAGCCGCTTTTAAAAATAATTGTAAAGCAACCTGAAAAAAGATAGACCTCCCTCTAATTATTAAATGTGCGTCTGCTTTTATTGGGAGCAACACAGATGTTTTCAATATTAACAGCACAGGCAGCGCCCAGGGTGAGGCAGATTGGAACTTACAATGACGTTGATGCTGTGAAGTAAGCAGTGAGCTAAAGCAGACGGTGAGTTCACACATGGACACAGTGAATAGAAAGGATTACAGTGAGAATACTCGCGGTGCTGGGGAACTTGGAGGGAACCTGCAGGTGTTGGTCCCATCATCTCACAGCCAAACCACATCCAAAGCCTTGAAAGTGCGTGAAGTCCCGTAGGAGGACATTCAATCCTGGGACTGGTTTAGCACACTGGGATAAATCGCTGTCTTTTAAAGCAAACCAAGGCAGGCCAGCAACACAGTTCAATTCCCGTACCAGCCTCCCCGAACAAGCGCCGGAATGTGGCGACTAGAGGCTTTTCACAGTAAATCATTTGAAGCCTACTTGTGAGAATAGGGGATTTTCATTTCATTTCATTCCGTTTGACCTCAACGGCTCTATAGATGAGCAGATCATTCAATCCGACTGCACCGCCCTTTCCCTGGAGACATACATTTGATTTCTGTCATTCCTACCATTCCCTGTGAAACCACTGTTGTATCTGCCGGCACCAGTGTCCCAGGCCGTGCAGACCAGATCATAACCACTCGCTGTGTAAATCCATTAGAAGCAGTTTTCTCTTCGGGATGATTGGATTGGCTGGGGCTGGGTTATTGGGATTAAAAGACGATGATGTCGGATTCGTTCCACTCATTTAAGATGATATATGTCTTGGATAATCTGGATATAAATGAACTGTTTCCATGAACAATATAAATATCTGTTGGAAAGATGTAACTGAAATATTTGATCATGCAGCTACATTCATCAGCGAGTAATGCAGAGCCGGAACTGATAACAAATGACAACTTGGGGAGACTATACGGTCACTCACACCTCCTCCACCATTCAATTTAATCACTGCTCAGCTTCTGCCTCAATGTCATTTCTCGTTTGTTCCTCGCATCCGTTCATTACCTCATTTTCTGTAAGAATAATCGAGGCAGACACCCAAAGCCACATTTCAAACCGAGTTGGACATTTACGGCCATAAGACCATAAGGCACAGGAGCTGAACTTGGTCACTAGGCCGAGCGAACCTGCTCCGCCATTCAAACATGGCTGATATTTTTCTCATCGTCATTCTCCTACCTTCACACCTTCTCCCCATAACCCCCGATCCCCTTATTAACCAAGAACCTATCTGTCTCTGTCTTAAAGACACTCAGTGATTTGGACTCCACAGCTTTCTGCAGCAAAGAGTTCCACAGATTCACTGCCTTCTGGCTGAATACATTTACCCACATCTCTGTTTAAAAGCATCGTCCCGTTAGTCTGAGATGGTGTCCTCTGGTTCTAGTTTTTCCTACAAGTGGAAACATCCTCTCCACATCCACTCTGTCCAGGACTCGCAGTATCCTGGAAGTTTCAATAAGACCGCCCCCCCCCCCATCCTTCTAAATTCTAACGAGTACAGACCCAGAGGCCTCAACCGCTCCTCATACGACAAGCTCTTCATTCTAGGAATAGTTCCAGTGAACCTCCTCTGGAACTTTTCCAAAGGAAGCATACCCTTCTTCAGATACGGGGCCCAAAACTGCTCGCAATACTCCCAATGGGATCTGACCTGAGACTTATACAGCCGCAGAAATACATCCCTGCTCTTGTACTCTCGCCCTCTCGACATGAATGCTAACATTGCAATTGCCTTCCTAACTGCCGACTGAACCTGCACGTTAACCGTAAGAGAATCGTGAACAAGGCCTCCCAAGTCCTTTTGTGCTTCTGACTTCCGAAGCATTTCCCCATTTAGAGAATAGTCAATTCCTCCATTCCTCCTTCCAATGTGCATAACCTCACACTTTTCCACATTGTATTCCATCTGCCACTTCTTTACACAATCTCCCAGCCTCGTAGACCTTCTGCAGCCTCCCCCCCCCCCCCGCCCCCCCCCCCACCCCACGCTTCCTCAATACTACCTGTCCCTCTACAGATCTTTGAATCATCTGCAAATTTAGCAAAAGTGCCTTCAATCCCTTCTTCCGGATCATTAATGTATATTTTGGAAAGTTGTGGTCCCAGCACAGACTCCTGAGGCACGCGACTAGACACCGGCTGCCATCCTGAAAAAGACCCCTTTACCGCCAGCCAATCTCTGCCTACTGCCAGTCAGCCAATTCTTTTTCCATCCCAGGATCTTACCCTGAACACCATGGGCTCTTAACCAATTTAACAGTCTGTAATGCGGCACTATGTCAAAGGCCCTCTGGAAATCTAAATACATCACGTCCACTGGTTCTCCTTTATCTAACTTCCTTGTTACTTCCTCAAAGAACTCTAACAGATTTGTCAGACATGACCTCCCCTTGACGAAGCCGTGCTGACTCAGTCATATTTTACCATGCACTTCCAAGTACTCCGCAATCTCATCTTTAATAATAGATCTAAAATCTTACCAATGACCGAAGTCAGGCTAACCGGCTGATAATTTCCCGTCTTCTGCCTCCCTCCCTTTTTAAACAGCGGTGCTACATTAGCCACTTTCCAGTCCTCTGGGACCCTTTCTGCCTTCAGTGATTCTTGAAAGATTCCCGCCACTGACTCCACAATCTCCTCAGCTATCTCTTTTAGAACCCTGGGATGTAGTCCATCCGTCCAGGTCATTCATCCACCTTCAGACCTTTCAGTTTCCGCAGAACTATCTCCTTAGTAATGGCCACGGCACTCCCCTCTGTTCCCTGGTTCTCCTGGAGCTCTGGCATCCCACTGGTGACTTCCACCATGAAGACTGATGCAAAGTAACTATACAGTTCGCCTCCATTTCTTTGTTGCCTATTATAACTTCTCCACTCACATTTCCCAGTGGTCCAATGTCTGTTTCTTGTCTCTCTCTTACCTTTTATATATTGAAAAGAACATCTTCTTATCGCCTTTTACATTACTAACTAGCTTGCACTCATATTTCATCTCCTCCTCCTTGATAGTTATTTTCTGTTGTCTTCTGCTCGCTACTAAAGGCTTCCCGATTTTCTGGCATCCCACTATACTGCGCCACATTGTCTGTTTTTTATTTTGCTGTTCTGCTGTCCTTGACTTCCCTCGTGGGTCATGGACTCCTTGTCCTCCCCTTGGTATGTTTCCTCCGCCTTGTGATGAAATTCTGTTGTTCCTCCCGAATAACCCCCCCAAAATCCCTGCCATTGCTGATCCACTGTCTTCCCTGCTAGGCTCCTTTTCCAATCAACTCTGGGCAGCTCCTCCCTCATGTCTTTCCAGTTGCCCCTATTTAATTGTAACACAGCTAATATGAAAGGGGGTGGGAACCAGAGCGGTAGCTCAGCAGGTGTAATAACTGAAGGGGAAATGGAGAACACAAATACCTGAACAACATCACCCTCAGGCAGAGCAAACAAGGTGACACGTGTGAGAAGGGAGGTGCTCAATGCAGGATTGAGGGTGATGGATCTAAATGTGCGCAGTATACGGAACAAGGTAAATTTGCATGTTGCGCACATTGAAATTGGCTGGTACGATGTTGTTGGAATCAGAGACGTGGCTGCAAGCTGATCAGGGCTGGGATCAAAATATGCAAGGACATGTGTTCTATCGAAAGGACAGGCAGATGGCATAGGGGGCGTGGTTCCATTGTTAGTAAGGAATGAAGATAAATCGATAACAAGGAGCGATATCGGATCTGAAGGCATAGAATCCCTGTGGGCAGAGTTGAGGAATCGAATCGATAAAAAGACGCTGATCGGAGTTATTTGCAGGACCCCGAGCAGTAATCAAGATGTGGAGCAGAAAATAAATCACAGATAGAAAAGGCATGTAAAAAAGGCAATATTACAATAATCATGGGGGACTTCAATACGCAGGTGGACAGGGAAAGTCAGGTTGGTCGTGGATCCCAAGAAAAGGAACTTGTGGAAAGTCTGAGGGATGTGCTTTGTTCTTTATTCTAACTATTTGTATCAGGTATTGCTGAGTCAGGTGTCCAAAATCGCAATCAAGAGTCTATGTTACAAATGTCTGTCTTGAACAACGAACACGAGGTAATGGGACTGAGAGTCTGGAGGAGATAATCCCACACCTTCTGGGCCAGACAGCGGAAGACAAGGCATCATGTGTTCAACAATTAATTTAATAATAATAATCTTTATTAATAATAATAATCTTTATTGTCAGGAGTAGACTTACATTAACACTGCAATCAAGTTACTGTGTTAAAAGTCCCTAGTCGCCACATTCCGGCGCCTGTTCGGGTGAACAGAGGGAGATTTCAGAATGTCCAACTCACCTCACAACACCTCTTTCGGGACTTGTGGAAGGAAATCAGAGCAGCCGGAGGAAACCCACGCAGGCACGGGGGGGCGGGGGGGAACGTGCAGACTTCGTACAGACAGTGGCACAAGCCGGGAATCGAACCTGGGTCCCCGGAGCTGTGAATCCACTGTGCTAACCACTGTGCTATCATGCAGGCCTTCAAATCTGCAATCCTCATGAATTGGGAGAGGGTTGGTATCACGGAGAGCTATGGATCTGCTGTGTAGTACTGAGAAATAAATCAGCAAGACCATAGCAGGGTTTGATTCTCCGACAATCCGCCAGCTCCAATCTGAACCATTACATTAGACCCTGAGAAATCTTAATCCTTTACCCGTCAGCCTGCCCTCAATATAACTCGAGATGGATTTGCAGGCATAGCATTAGTTATTTTTACTTGACTTGCAAGTCTGATTCGTTTCTCACAGACACAGGACACAGAACCAGTCACCTGGACCCCTGGAAAACGAATGAAGGAGACAAAGGGATTTCTGCAATACATTCAAATGGCATCAAGTTTCACATACGCGATTCCCATAGGTCATCCTATACCCCTCCTGACCTGGCCATACATCCTGATTGGCTCACTTCTCATCCCTTCCCCTGGGCTCCTATTACCCAGCATCCTTTTCTCCTCCTTAGCTGGACACCCCTCCCCTTTGCTTTGCCATGTGTCTGTGAACTAATAAAATCAGACCGACCTATCTACATTACAGTAACTAATATCTCAAAAGTATCTATTTTATATCAGATTCGTCAACCCCGGCATTGATTAGTCCATTAAATCTGGGAAACAGACTCTAATTGATGAATAATGAATGGAAACAATGGTTGATCACTCTCTTATTGTGAAACAGTCAGTATTTTCCCGAGGAGAAGCACTAGAGGATACAGAAGGGAACCAAAAGGACCAGTCTCCCCAACAACACCAGCGATATTTCTAGTAATTAATGGAATTAAAACCTGAAAGATAATTGTTGGTACTCATATACATTTCTAAATGCACATTATTGTGAAAAGTATAAAGATTTCTAGATATATTCATTAATCATTGGACTGAAAATAATCATGTTCCCGGCATGATGATTCTATAGAAAGATAATCACAGTTTAGTTAATTGTGAGCAGAAATGTGCATGTTCAGTTTATTGTGTTATTATAGGAAGGTCAGGAATTACTGACTCTCTTTGAAAGAACAATCTTATTATGATTATTGTCTGAACAATATATTATTACGCCTCTGATTACTGGAATAATCAGTCCTTCAATAATCACTTTCAAAGTTGCAATTAAATGTTTGTTCGTTATTTACTGTGTTCAATGGACTGAAAACGAATGTGATGCTTTCTATCAATGTGTGCAAACATGATGGTGTGATATATGTCATCCTGCCTTCCATCATTGGATTTCAGAGATCATAGAATTTACAGTGCAGAAGGAGGCCGTTCGGCCCACCGAATCTGCACCGGCTCTTGGAAAGAGCACCCTACCCAAGCCCACACCTTCATCCTATCCCCATAACCCAGCAACCCCATCCAACCTGAGGGCAATTTCGCGTGGCCAATCCACCTAACCTGCACACCTTTGGACTGTGGGAGGCAATCAGAGCACCCGGAGGAAACCCACGCAGACACAGGGAGAACGTGCAGACTCTGCACAGACAGTGACCCAAGCGGGAATCGAACCTGGGACCCTGGTGCTGTGACGTCGTAGTGGTAACCACTGTGCTACCGTGCTGCCCGATTTGCTCAGTTTTCTTTGGTGGAAACAGGCAGAGAGCATTCTCACCCTATTCAGCCATGGCACAACTATGATTAATGAAATTAAATCCTGAGATATAAATGCTGGTATCCTAGACATGGAAAATATTTCCCAATACATATTATTGTGGGAAGTTAAAAAATTTATTCATACCGTTAGTGATCAATGGATTAATCAGTATCTTGACATGATTTGCTGTGTTTAATGGACTGAAAACTAATTTGTTATTTTATCTCAATGTTGCACAAATAATAATTAGTTGTGTAATGCTTGTTGGACTTTAACATAACGAGCTGTTCACTGATTTAATTCAACCTCGCAATGAATGAATGAGATAATTGTTTATTGGACCAAACAATCAATTCAAGTTCACTCTGATTATTGGGAAGAACTATGTTAACAGGTGATTAATCTTCCACAGAAAATAATTAAATAATTCAAGTAAAAAACACCAGATCCGTCAGACTTTCACCAGTTTAAAGACATTTAATGTTGGGACTCTGGGAATCATTGATTAAAATATCTGAGCCATTTTAACAGCTAGTTCTTCCATATTCGCTTTGATTATTGGGTGTAATGATTAAAAGTTAGTTTATCTAACTCTTGGACTGATGAAGAATTTGCTCTTCACTTTTATACGGAATCCAAGCAGTATAAAAAGTGTTGGCCCTCAGGACAATCTCAACGAAAGGACATTTGAAAAGGGACCTGTTGCAGTGACTGATGTTGTCTCCAAATCCCGCAGCCAACTCACCACTCTCTGGGGTTGGGTGATATCTGGGCTTGGGTGAGATCTGACGTTTGTTGATATCTGGGGTTGGGTGATATCTGGGGTTGGGTCATCTCTGGTGTTGTGTGATATCTGGGGTTGGGTGATATCCGGTGTTGGTTGATCTCTGTGGTTGGGTGAAATCTGGGGTTGTGTGATATCCGGTGTTGGGTAATCTCTGGGGTTGGGTGATATCTGGGGTTGGATGATATCCGGGGTTGGATGATCTCTGGGGTTGGGTGATCTCTGGGGTTGGGTGATATCTGGGATGGGTGATCTCTGGGGTTGGGTGATATCTGGGGTTGGGTGATATCCCGTGTTGGGTGATCTCTGGGGATGGGTGATATGTGGGTTAGGGTGATATCTGGGGTTGGGTAATATCTGGGGTTGGGTGATATCTGGGTTTGGGTGATCTATGGGTTTGCGTGATATCCGGGGTTGGGTGATCTCTGGGATTGGGTGATATCTGGGGTTTGGTGATCTCTGGGGTTGGGTGATATCTGGGGTTGGGTGTTATCAGGTGTTGGGTGATAGAACATAGAATATAGAAAATACAGCACAGAACAGGCCCTTCGGCCCACGATGTTGTGCCGAACCTTTGTCCTAGATTAATCATAGATTATCATTGAATTTACAGTGCAGAAGGAGGCCATTCGGCCCTTTGAGTCTGCACCGGCTCTTGGAAAGAGCACCATACCCAAACTCAACACCTCCACCCAACACCAAGGGCAATTTGGACATTAAGGGCAATTTATCATTGGCCATTTCACCTAACCCGCACATCTTTGGACTGTGGGAGGAAACCGGAGCACCCGGAGGAAACCCACGCAGACACGGGGAGGACGTGCAGACTCCGCACAGACAATGACCCAAGCCGGAATCGAACCTGGGACCATGGAGCTGTGAAGCAATTGCGCTATCCACAATGCTACCGTGCTGCCCTCAAGAACAAATAATTCTACACTATATCATTTTACCGTCATCCATGTACCTATCCAATAGCTGCTTGAAGGTCCCTAATGTTTCCGACTCAACTACTTCCACAGGCAGTGCATTCCATGCCCCCACTACTCTCTGGGTAAAGAACCTACCTCTGATATCCCTCCTGTATCTTCCACCTTTCACCTTAAATTTATGTCCCCTTGTAATTGTGTGTTCCACCCGGGGAAAAAGTCTCTGACTGTCTACTCTATCTATTCCCCTGATCATCTTATACACCTCTATCAAGTCGCCCCTCATCCTTCTCCGCTCTAATGAGAAAAGGCCTAGCACCCTCAACCTTTCCTCGGAAGACCTACTCTCCATTCCAGGCAACATCCTGGTAAATCTTCTTTGCACCTTTTCCAGAGCTTCCACATCCTTCCTAAAATGAGGCGACCAGAACTGTACACAGTACTCCAAATGTGGCCTTACCAAAGTTTTGTACAGCTGCATCATCACCTCACGGCTCTTAAATTCAATCCCTCTGTAAATGAACGCGAGCACACCATAGGCCTTCTTCACAGCTCTATCCACTTGAGTGGCAACTTTCAAAGATGTATGAACATAGACCCCAAGATCTCTCTGCTCCTCAACATTGCCAAGAACTCTACCGTTAACCCTATATTCCGCATTCATATTTGTGCTTCCAAAATGGACAACCTCACACTTTTCAGGGTTAAACTCCATCTGCCACTTCTCAGCCCAGCTCTGCATCCTATCTATGTCTCTTTGCAGCCGACAACAGCCCTCCTTACTATCCACAACTCCACCAATCTTCGTATCGTCTGCAAATTTACTGACCCACCCTTCAACTCCCTCATCCAAGTCATTAATGAAAATCACAAACAGCAGAGGACCCAGAACTGATCCCTGCGGTACGCCACTGGTAACTGGGATCCAGGCTGAATATTTGCCATCCACCACCACTCTCTGACTTCTATCGGTTAGCCAGTTCGTTATCCAACTGGCCAAATTTCCCACTATCCCATGCCTCCTTACTTTCTGCATAAGCCTACCATGGGGAACTTTATCAAATGCCTTACTAAAATCCATGTACACTACATACACTGCTTTACCTTCATCCACATGCTTGGTCACCTCCTCAAAGAATTCAAGAAGATTTGTAAGGCAAGACCTACCCCTCACAAATCCGTGCTGACTAACCCTAATCAAGCAGTGTCTTTCCAGATGCTCAGAAATCCTATCCTTCAGTAACCTTTCCATTACTTTGCCTACCACCGAAGTAAGACTAACTGGCCTGTAATTCCCAGGGTTATCCCTAGTCCCTTTTTTGAACAGGGGCACGACATTCGCCACTCTCCAATCCCCTTGTACCACCCCTGTTGACAGTGAGGACGAAAAGATCATTGCCAACGGCTCTGCAATTTCATCTCATGCTTCCCATAGAATCCTTGGATATATCCCGTCAGGCCCGGGGGACTTGTCAATCCTCAAGTTTTTCAAAATGCCCAACACATCTTCCTTCCTGACAAGTATTTCCTCGAGCTTACCAATCTGTTTCACACTGTCCTCTCCAACAATGTCGCCCCTCTCATTTGTAAATACAGAAGAAAAATACTCATTCAAGACCTCTCCTATCTCTTCAGACTCAATACCCAATCTCCCGCTACTGTCCTTGATCGGACCTACCCTCGCTCTAGTCATTCTCATATTTCTCACATATGTGTAAAAGGCCTTGGGGCTTTCCTTGACCCTACCCGCCAAAGATTGTTCATGCCCTCTCTTAGCTCTCCTAATCCCTTTCTTCAGTTCCCTCCTTGCTATCTTGTATCCCTCCAATGCCCTGTCTGAACCTTGTTTCCTCAGCCTTACATAAGTCACCTTTTTCCTCTTAACAAGACATCCAACCTCTCTTGTCAACCATGGTTCCCTCACTCGACCATCTCTTCCCTGCCTGACAGGGACATACATATCAAGGACACGTAGCACCTGTTCCTTGAACAAGTTCCACATTTCACTTGTGTCCTTCCCTGCCAGCCTATGTTCCCAACTTATGCACTTCAATTCTTGTCTGACAACATCGTATTTACCCTTCCCCCAATTGTAAACCTTGCCCTGTTGCAAGTACCTATCCCTCTCCATTACTAAAGTGAAAGTCACAGAATTGTGGTCACTATCTCCGAAATGCTCCCCCACTAACAAATCTATCACTTGCCCTGGTTCATTACCCAGTACTAAATCCAATATTGCCCCACCTCTGGTCGGACAATCTACATACTGTGTTAGAAAAGCATCCTGGACACACTGCACAAACACCACCCCATCCAAACTATTTGATCTAAGGAGTTTCCACTCAATATATGGGAAGTTAAAATCGCCCATGACTACTACCCTATGACTTCTGCACCTTTCCAAAATCTGTTTCCCAATCTGTTCCTCCACATCTCTGTTACTATTGGGGGGCCTATAGAAAACGCCTAACAAGGTGACTGCTCCTTTCCTATTTCTGACTTCAACCCATACTACCTCAATAGGGTGATAGTCCTCGAACTGCCTTTCTGCAGCTGTTATACTATCTCTAATTAATAATGCCACCCCCCCACCTCTTTTACCACCCTCCCTGATCTTATTGAAACATCTATAATCAGGGACCTCCAACAACCATTTCTGCTCCTCTTCTATCCAAGTTTCCGTGATGGCCACCACATCGTAGTCCCAAGTACCGATCCATGCCTTAAGTTCACCCATATTATTCCTGATGCTTCTTGCGTTGAAGTATACACACTTCAACCCATCTCCGTGCCTGCAAATACTCTCCGTTGTCAGTGTTCCCTTCCCCACTGCCTCATTACATGCTTTGGCGTCCTGAATATCGGCTACCTTAGTTGCTGGACTACAAATCCGGTTCCCATTCCCCAGCCAAATTAGTTTAAACCCTCCCGAAGAGTACTAGCAAACCTCCCTCCCAGGATATTGGTGCCCCTCTGGTTCAGATGCAACCCGTCCTGCTTGTACAGGTCCCACCCCCAGAATGCGCTCCAATTACCCAAATACCTGAAGCCCTCCCTCCTACACCATTACTGCAGCCACGTGTTCAACTGCACTCTCTCCCTATTCCTAGCCTCGCTATCACGTGGCACCGGCAACAAACCAGAGATGACAACTCTGTCTGTCCTGGCTTTCAACTTCCAGCCTAACTCCCTAAACTTGTTTATTACCTCCACACCCCTTTTCCTACCTATGTCGTTGATCTCTGGGGTTGGGTGATATTTGGGTTTGGTGAAATCCAGGGTTGGGTGATCTCTGGGGCTGGGTGATATCTGGGGTTGGGTGATATCTGGGGTTGGGTGATCTCTGGGATTGGGTAATCTCTGGGTTTGGGTGATATCTAGGGTTGCGTGATATCTGGGGTTGGGTGATATCTGCGTTTGGGTGATCTCTGGGTTTGGGTGATATCGGGGGTTGGGTGATATCTGGGGTTGGGTGATCTCTGGGGTTGGGTGATCTCTGGGTTTGGGTGATTTCGGGGGTTGGGTGATATCTGGTGTTGGGTGATATCTGGGGTGGATGATATCTGGGGTTGGGTGATATCGGGGATTGGGTGATCTCTGGCGTTGGCTGATCTCTGGGGTTGGGTGATATCTGGGGTTGGGTGATATCTGGCGTTGGGTGATATCTGGGGTTGGGTGATCTCTGACATTGAGTGATATCTGGGGTTGGGTGATATCTGGGGTTGGCTGATCTCTGGGGTTGGGTGATATCTGGGGTTGGGTGATAGCCGGTGTTGGGTGTTATCTGGTGTTGGGTGATATCCGGTGTTTGTTGATCTCTGGGGTTGGGTGATATCCGGTGTTGGGTGATCTCTGGCGTTGGGTGATATCTGGGGTCTGTGATATCTGGAGTTGGTTGTTCTCTGGGGTTGGGTGATATCGGGGTGGGGGGGGGAGTGATATCCGGGGGGGTGCAGATAGCCGTTATGCGGTGATGTTTTGCGGGGGGCATGAATTCCAGGCTTGGTTCATATCCGAGGGGGGGGGGGTTGGATATGATATATTAAGAATAATAATCTCTTATTGTCACAAGTATATTTCACTGAAGTCACTGTGAAAAGCCCCTAGTCTCCATAGTCCGGCGGCTGTTTGTGTACGCCGGCACGGGAATTGATCTCGCGCTGCTCGCTCTTTTCTGCATTGTAAGCAAGCTATTTAGCCCACTGAGCTAAAGCATCCCATGTTGGGTTGGTTTGGGGGTGTGGGGGTGTCATCGGGCGGGTGATCCCCTGCTGGTGTTAATCAGAGTGATAATATCGAGTGTCATTATATCTGGGGGACTGACATATGAGGGTGCGGTGATATTTAAGGGGGTGATATCCGGTTGGGCGGGGTGACATTTGGCGGGCGGCGGGGATCTCTGGGGAAGGGGCGGCGTTGATATCCAAGAGTAGTGACATCTGCCGGTGGGTGATATCGGGGTGGGCGTGATATCGGGATGGTGGTGATATCGGGATGGGGGTGATATCGGGGATAGGGTGATATCGGGGAGGGGTGATATCGGGGAGGGGGTGACATCGGGGTGGGGTTGAAATCGGGGAGTTAGTGATGCCGTGGAGGGGGTGATGTTCGGGAGTCGGTGATATCGGAATGGGGTGATATCGGGCAGGGGGTGATGGGCTAGGAGTGATATCGGGGTGGGGGTGATATCGGGGAGGGTGTGATATCAGGAATAGGGTGATATCGGGGCGGGGGTGATATCGGGAGGGTGATACCGGGGAGGGGGCGATATCGGTGTGGGGATTATATCGGAGAGGGGGTGCTATCGGGGCGAGGGTGATATCGGGGCGGGGGTGATATCGGGGCGGGGGTGATATCGGGAAGGGGGTCATATCGGGGCGGGGTGATATCGGGGCGGGGGTGATATCGGGGAGGGGGTGACATCGGGGTGGGGTGATATCGGGGCGGGAGTGATATCGGGGAGGGGTGATAGCGGGGATGTGTTGATATCAGGGTGGGGGTGATATCGGGGAGATGGTGAATTCGGGGTTGGTGATATCGGGGAGGCGGTAATATCGGGGAGGGGGTGATATCGGGGTGGGGGTGATATCGGGGGGGCGATATCGGGGCGTGTGGCAGATAAGGGTGGGGCTGATATCGGGGCGTGGTGATATCGGGGAGGGGGTGACATCGGGGAGGGGGTCAAATCGGGGCGGAGGTGATATCGGGGAGGGGGTGATATCGGGGTGGGGGTGATATCGGGGAGGGGGTGGTATCGGGGAGGTGGTGATATCGGCGCGGGGTGATATCGGGAATGTGGTGATATCAGGGAGGGGGTGATATCGGGGTTGGGGTGATATCGGGGCGGGTGTAATATGGGGGAGGGGGTGATATCGGGGTGGGGGTGATATCGGGGCGGGGGTGGCATCGGGGAAAGCGTGATATCGGGGAGGGAGTGATATCGGGGAGGGGGTGATCTCGGGGTTGGTGATATCGGGGAGGCGGTAATATCGTGGAGGTGGTGATATCGGGGGGGTGATATCGGGGTGTGGGTGATATCGGGAGGGCGATACCGGGGCGTGTGGCAGATCAGTGTGGTGCTGATATCGGTGCGTGGTGATATCGAGGAGGGGGTGACATCGGGGAGGGAGTCATATCGGGGCGGGTTGATATCGGGGCGGGGTGATATCGGGGAGGGGGTGATATCGGGGTGGGGGTGATATCGGGGAGGGGGTGGTATCGGGGAGGTGGTGATATCGGCTCGATGTGATATCGGGGATTTAGTGATATCAGGGAGGGATGATATCGGGATGGGGGTTATATCGGGGCGGGTGTGATATCGGGGAGGGGGTGATATCGGGGTGGGGGTGATATCGGGGCGGGGGTGGTATCGGGGAAAGCGTGATATCGGGGAGGGGGTGATATTGGGGAAGCGGTGATATCGGGGAGGGTGTGATAACGGGGAAGGCGTGATATCGGGGTGGGGGTGATGAAAAAATGAAAATGAAATGAAAATCGTTTATTGTCACAAGTAGGCTTCAATGAAGTTACTGTGAAAAGCCCCTAGTCGCCATATTCTGGCACCTGTTCGGGGAGGCTGTTGCAGGAATTGAACCGTGCTGCTGGCCCGCCTTGGTCTGCTTTCAAAGCCAGCGATTTAGCCCTGTGCTAAACAGGCCCGTGGTGGGGGTGATATCAGGGAGGGGGTGCTATCGGGGAGGGGGTGATATCGGGGAGCGGGTGATATCGGGGAGGGGGTGATATCGGGTAGGGGATATCTGGGTTGGGAGAGGGGCAGTGTTCCTGTGTCTATTGAGACACATCAATCCCGAAGACCCCCAATGGGGCCAATGGGCAGCAGAAGCCGCCACTGCGCCTGTGCCAACCCATCCCAGCATGCCCTGCGTGCTGGCGGCAGCCATTTTGTGTTGCCAGGGGTATCCCCGACAGCCATCTTGTGTTGCCAGGGGCGTCTCCCGGCAGCCAACTTGTGTTGCCAGGGGACACACCACGCGACCATCTTCTGTTGCCAGGGGAGACTCCCCACAGCCATTTTGTGTTGCCAGGGGAGACCTCCCGCGACCATCTTGTGTTGCCAGTGGAGATTCCAGGTGGCCATCTTTTGTTGCCTGCGGCGAGGGGACAGCGGCCTCTGGCGGCAGGGCGGGGGGACAGCAGCTGGTGAGCAGTGTGTGCGGGTGGAGCTGAGTCTGTCTCTGTCTGTGTCTCTGTCTGAGTCTTTGTGTCTGTCTCTGTGTCTGTCTCTGTCTGTGCCTCTGTCTGTGTCTGTGTGCTTGTCTGTGTCGCAGCCTCTGTGTCTGTCTGTGTCTCAGTCTCTGTCTGTGTCTCAGTCTCTGTGTCTGTCTGTGTCTGTCTGTGTCTCTCTGTACCTCTGTCTGTGTCTCAGTCTCTGTCTGGGGCACATTCTGCAGAACAGACTGTGTTTGAGTGTGAGGCACACACCCAGCTGATCGGCAATGGGGGAGTCACACACACCCAGCTGATCGGCAATGGGGGAGTCACACACACCCAGCTGATCTGCATTGGGGGAGTCACACACACCCAGCTGATCGGCATTGGGGGAGTCACACCCACCCAGCTGATCGGCAATGGTGGAGTCACACCCACCCAGCTGATCGGCATTGGGGGAGTCACACACACACAGCTGCTCGTCAATGGGGGTGCTATAACCTGCCTACTGACGATTGGCTGGGGACTAATGATTATCCCACAATCCTATGGGAGTATGAACTTCCCCAATGAGGGGGGCGGAGAAACTACCACTATAAATAAGCTGGCCAGTCCAGGAACCAAGAGGAAGGAGAAGGTAGCAAGGGAAGTTACTGCTACGACTATGTATATATTGTTATAGTAAATAAACTTTATTATTTTGTATCCTTAAAACTCGTGCTGGATTCTTCGGGGCCTTTACAAAACTGGCGACGAAGGTAAAAGTGAATAGCTGTCTACACTGCTGAAGCCACCTCCCTGGATTTTTGTTGGATACAGGTTGGAAGTTGTTTTCTATTATACCATGCCTCTGTACGGACGTTTGGATGTTTTTGATGCTGCGCTGGAAAGCTGGAACCAGTACACGCAACGGATGCGTTACTATTTCCGGGCAAACAATATCACTGAAAACGAGCGCCAGGTGGTCATATTGCTCACCGCCTGCGGGCCGCATACGTTTGGGGTGATTAGGAGCCTTACGTACCCAGCTGCGCCGGACACCAAAACGTTTGACGAACTTGTGAATATAGTGGGGCAACACTTTAACCCAACCCCGTCCACGATAGTCCAGCGTTACCGGTTTAATACCGCTGAGAGGACCCCTTGAGAATCCCTTGCCGATTTTTTATCCAGGTTACGCGGGATTGCGGAATACTGTGACGATGGTGAGACCTTGTCAGAAATGTTACGCGACCGTTTGGTTTGCGGTATTAACAATGTGGCCACCCAGAGAAAGTTGTAAGCGGAGCCAACATTGACTTTTCAACAGGCAATACAAATAGTCTTGTCCCGAGAGAGCGCAGAGCGAGGAGTACAGGAGCTACAGGGAATGGAAGTGCATGCCTTGGGGCGAAACCCTTTCCGCCCAAAAACGTCCCCCCGCACTCCTGCGGTACCTTGGGCGAGGCAACGACCAGACCGACGCCAGTGGCCATCGGACATTCCTCGCCGAAGGGAGCCTTCTCCAGAGCCAATGGATGAGGAGCCATGTCCGTGTCAGACTTGTAGGCGCCGACCCCGTCGCGGACGGCAGTCCTGGGGACGCCAGAGGCGCCGTCGTTCCGACCGAAACTGGGACCAGCCCAGGGGCCGTAACTGGGACCAGCCCAGAGGCCGTACCTTCCATGTGGATGAACCTGCGGCGACCACCCCTGAGGACGTGGAGACGGAGGACGACTGCCTGCAGCTGCATTGTGTGGCAGCTCCCCGTGTGGCCCCCATTAAGGTGACAGTACGGGTCAATGGCCACCCGCTGGAGATGGAGTTGGATACTGGCGCAGCGGTCTCCGTGATCGCCCAGAGGACATTCGACCGCATCAAGCAGGGTATACAGACCCTTACACTAACTGACTCACAGGCCAGGTTGGCCACCTACACGGGGGAACCACTGGACATTGCAGGAACTACAATGACTCCTGTTGTCTATGGACGCCAGGAGGGGCGTTTCCCACTTATCGTAGTGCGTGGCCATGGGCCCAGCCTGTTGGGTCGGGACTGGTTGCGCCATTTGCGGTTGCAATGGCAGCACATCCTCCAAACAGTTTCTGGAGGGTTGACTGAGGTGCTAGGACGATACCCAGAGGTATTCCAGCCTGGTCTGGGGAAAATAAAATGGGCCGTAGCCCGTATCCAAGTTGAACCAGGAGCCACACCGCGCTATTTCCGGGCGCGCCCAGTGCCTTACGCTTTGCTCGAGAAGGTAGAAGGGGAGCTCACTCGTTTGGAGAGTTTGGGTATTATCAGGCCTGTCCGTTTTGCTGACTGGGCAGCACCAATTGTGCCAGTAATGAAGCCAGATGCCACAGTTCGCTTGTGTGGCGACTATAAACTTACAGTGAATACAGTTTCCCGACTCGACCGATACCCAATGCCTCGCATAGAGGATCTCTACGCGAAACCTGCAGGCGGACTCTCATTCACAAAATTAGATATGAGTCACGCCTACCTGCAGTTGGAGCTGGACCCTGCCTCCCGACCATATGTAACAATTAACACACACCGGGGCCTGTATGAATATACACGGTTGCCCCTTGCAGTATCCTCTGCCTGCGCAATTTTTCAACGTGTTATGGAGGGCATTTTGAGAGGTTTACCACGTGTGGCTGTCTACCTAGATGACGTGTTGATTACAGGGACGTCGGAGAAAGAGCATTTGGAAAATCTGGAGGCTGTCCTTAAACGCCTTTCGGAGGCTGGAGTCCGTTTACGTCACACAAAGTGCGTATTTCAGGCAAAAGAAGTAGTCTACCTAGGTTATCGGGTGGACCGCGAGGGTCTGCACCCCGTCGCAGAGAAGGTGCGTGCAATTCAACATGCCCCCACCCCGACTGACACTTCGCATCTTCGTTCTTTTCTCGGTCTCGTAAACTATTACGGGAAGTTCCTCCCCAATCTGGCAACTACGCTGGCTCCCTTACACCTGCTGCTAAAGAAAAATCACACCTGGGTTTGGGGTCAGCCGCAAGAAACCGCTTTCCGGCGGGTAAAGCAACAATTGTCGTCGTCTGGGTTACTAACCCACTATGATCCGGGAAAGCCTTTGCTCGTCACATGTGATGCATCCCCGTATGGTATTGGGGCTATCCTGTCCCAAAAGATGGAGAACGGGGCCGAGCGACCGATAGCTTTCGCCTCCCGCACATTGACTGCAGCGGAGAAGAAGTACGCGCAGATCGAGAAGGAGGGCCTGGCAGTGGTTTTCGCGGTGAAACGCTTCCACCAGTATGTGTACGGCCGCCATTTCACTATCGTGACTGATCATAAGCCCCTGCTGGGACTCTTCAGAGAGGATAAGCCGATACCGCCCATTGCTTCTGCACGGATCCAGCGCTGGGCTTTGTTGCTTGCTGCATATGAGTATTCTCTGGAGCACAAACCAGGTACGCAGATAGCAAATGCCGACGCACTGAGCCGATTGCCTTTATCGACCGGCCCCATGTCGACCCCCACGACCGGTGAGGTGGTCGCAACCCTAAATTTTATGGACACCTTGCCTGTCACGGCATCACAGATCCGTGAGTGGACCCAGACGGAGCCAGTCCTGTCAAAGGTTCGGCACATAGTCCTGTATGGTGGGCAGCATAGACAGCTCCCAGGCGAGTTACGGGCATTTTCCTCCAAGCTGTCAGAGTTCAGCATGGAAGACGGCATCCTCTTGTGGGGGACGCGTGTGGTTGTCCCGGAAAAAGGCCAGGAGCTGATATTATCAGACTTGCACAATGGGCATCCGGGCGTGACCGAGATGAAAATGTTGGCCCGGAGTTATGTCTGGTGGCCAGGCCTCGACACCGACATTGAGAAGGTGGCCCAAAACTGCTCCATTTGCCAGGAGCATCAGAAGCTTCCGCCGGCCGCGCCCCTACATCACTGGGAATGGCCAGGGCGGCCTTGGGCACGCTTACATGCAGATTTCGCAGGCCCTTTTCAGGGATCCATGTTCCTCCTACTAATTGACGCCCAGTCCAAATGGCTGGAGGTGCATAAGATGCAGGGGACAACGTCCTGCGCAACAATTGAAAAAATGCGTTTATCATTTAGCACGCATGGCCTCCCCGAGGTGCTGGTCACGGATAATGGCACTCCATTCACGAGTGAGGAGTTTGCTCGGTTTACAAAGATGAACGGCATCCGCCATATCCGCACTGCCCCTTACCACCCGGCTTCAAATGGGTTGGCAGAGCGTGCAGTGCAAACATTCAAAAGAGGCCTAAAGAAGCAGTCTTCCGGATCAATGGACACGAGACTGGCTCGGTTTTTGTTTACGTACAGGACCACCCCCCATACAGTGACTGGGGTAGCTCCCGCAGAACTCCTAATGGGCCGGAGACTTCGCACCCGCCTTAGTATGGTCTTCCCGGACATTGGCGCAAAAGTACGCCGCACACAAGACCGGCAGGGACCGGGATTGTCTCAGCATCGTCCGATTCGGCAGTTTGCGCCCGGTGACCCAGTATTCGTGCGGAATTTTGCTGGTGGTGCCCAATGGGTTCCTGGGATTATCTTTCGCCAAACGGGCCCTATATCGTACCAAGTGCAAGCCCAGGGTCGTCTCCAGCGAAAACATGTAGACCACGTCCGGTCCAGAAGATCATCCCCGCAAAAGATTCCCCGCCCCCGGAGCTCAGTTCAACAGCGGCAAAGACCAGAAACAAGGGAAGGTAGTCCTCCAAATCTTCCACTGGTGCCTCACTCAAAGCCTGCGCAGGTCATGACGGGACCGAATGGGGACAGAGACGCTGACATGACGGAGGCAGCAGACTCTGACTCCGAGATGGAGACACAGGATGAATCAGAGGGGGAATCCTCGGGTCCACAGGCCGTGGATGTACAACCGCGCCGTTCATCACGGAAGCGCCGGTCTCCGTCTCGTTATACGCCGCCTGATCCAGCGCCGCGTGCAAATGGCGTCCGGCCTGCGGCCAAACGAGTTCGACGCCTTCCTTCGCCAGGGCCTACGGTGGATTCCTTGGACTTTGGGGGGGGAGGGATGTTATAACCTGCCTACTGACGATTGGCTGGGGACTAATGATTATCCCACAATCCTATGGGAGTATGCACTTCCCCAATGAGGGGGGCGGAGAAACTCCTACTATAAATAAGCTGGCCAGTCCAGGAACCAAGAGGAAGGAGAAGGTAGCAAGGGAAGTTACTGCTACGACTATGTATATATTGTTATAGTAAATAAACTTTATTATTTTGTATCCTTAAAACTCGTGCTGGATTCTTCGGGGCCTTTACAAAAGGGGGAGTCACACCCACCCAGCTGATCGGCATTGGGGGAGTCACACACACCCAGCTGATCGGCAATGGGGGAGTCACACACACCCAGCTGATCGGCATTGGGGGAGTCACACACACCCAGCTGATCGGCATTGGGGGAGTCACACACACCCAGCTGATCTGCATTGGGGGAGTCACACACACACAGCTGATCTGCATTGGGGGAGTCACACACACCCAGCTGACCGGCAATGGGGCAAGCACACACATCCAGCTGATCGGCATTGGGGGAGTCACACATCCTGCTGATTGGCCATGGCGGAGGCACACAACCCGCTGATGGGCAATTGGGCGAAGCACACTCCCAGCTGATCGGCAATGGGAGGAAGCACACCCCCAGCTGTTCGGCAATGGGAGGAAGCACACTCCCCGCTGATCGGCAATGGGGGGAAGCACACTCCCAGCTGATCGGCAATGGGAGGAAGCACACTCCCAGCTGATCGGCAATGCGGGGAAGCACACACACAGCTGATGGGCCATGAGGGAGTCACATTGAACCAGCTGATCGGCCATGGGGGAGTCACACTGAACCAACTGATCGGCCATGGGGGAGTCACACTGACCAGGTTGACCGGCCATGGGGGAGTCACACAGACACAGCTGACCGGCATTGGTGGAGTCACACTGACCCAGCTGATCAGCCGTGGGGGAGTCACACAGACCCATCTGATTGGCCATGGAGAAGTCACACTGACAAGGTTGATCGGCCATGGGGGAGTCACACTGAACCAGCTGATCGGCCATGGGGGAGTCATTCTGACCCAGCTGATCGGCCGTGGGGGAGTCACACCGACTGCAGAATGGTAAATCTCTGCCTGTGTCCCTGCCTGTATCTGTCATTCTCTCTCTCTCTGCCTGTGTTTCTGTCTGTTTCTCTGTCTGTATCTCTGTCTGTGCCTGTGTCTCTGTCTGTTCCTGTGTCCCTGTCTCTGTCTGCGTCTCTGTTTGTGCCTATGTCTCTGTCTGTGTCTCCGCCTGTGTCTCTGTCGCTGTCGGTGTCTCTGTCGCTGTCGCTGTCTCTGCCGGTGTCTCTTTATGTGTCTCTGTCTGTGTCTGTCTCTGGCTCTGACTGCGTCTCTGTCTGCGTCTCTGTCTGTGTCTCTGTCTATATCTGTGCCTGTATCTCTGTCTGTGCCTGTGTCGCTGTCTGTGCCTGTGTCCCTGTCTCTGTCGCTGTCGGTGTCTCTGTCGCTGTCGCTGTCTCTTTCTGTGTCTCTGTCTGTATCTCTGTCTGTGTCTCCGTCTGTGTCGGTGTCTGTGTCGTTGCCTGTGTCTCTGTGTCTGCCTGTGTCCCTGCATCTGTCTGTGTCTCAGCCTGGGTCTCTGTCTGTGTCTCTGAATCTGACTGCGTTTCTGTCTGTGTCTCTGTCTTTTTCTCTCTCTCGGTCTGTTTCTGTCTCTGTTTCTGTCTGTGTCTCTGTCTGTGTCGCTCTCTCTGTCTGTGTCTCTGTCTGTGTATCTGCCTGTGTCCCTGTATCTGTCTGTGTCTCAGCCTGGGTCTCTGACTGTGTCTCTGAATCTGACTGCGTTTCTGTCTGTGTCTCTGCCTGTGTCTTTTTCTCTCTCTCGGTCTGTGTCTGTCTGTGTTTCTGTCTGTGTCTCTGACTGTGCCTGTGCATCTGTGTCTCTGTCTGTGTCTCTGTCTGAGTATGTGTCTGTGTTTCTGCCTGTGTATCTGTCTGTGTCTTTGCCTGTGTCTGTGCCTGTACCTGTGTCTCTGTCTCTTTCTGAGTATCTGTTTGTGTCTGTGTCTTTGTCTGTGTCTCTGCCTGTGATTCTTTCTCTGTCTCTGTCTGTGTCTCTGTCTCCGTCTGTGTCTATGGCTCTGCCTGTGTCTCTGCCTGTGTCTGTGTCTATGCCTGTGTCTCTCTCTCTGTGTCTGTGTCCCTGTTGTGTCTGTGTCTATGTCTCTATCTGTGTCTCTATCCGTGTCTCTGTCTGTGTCTCTGTCTGTGTGTCTTTTTTCTGTCTGTGTCTGTCTCTGCATTTCTGTCTGTGTCTCTATCTGTGTCACTACCTCTGTCTCTGTTTGTGTCTGTGTCTCTGTCTGTTTCTGTGTGTGTGTATCTATCTGTGTCTCAGTCTGTGTCTGTGTCTCTGCCTCTGTCTATGTCTGTGTTTCTGCCTGTGTCTCTGTCTGTGTGTGCGTCTCAGCCTCTGTCTGTGTCTATGTCTCTGTCTGTGTCTCTGTCTGTGTACCTGTCTCTGTCTGTGTCTCTGTCTGTGTCTCTGTCTGTGTCTCTCTGTACCTCTGTCTGTGTCTCTGTGTCTGCCTATGTCTCAGTCTCAGTCTCAGTCTGGGGCACATTCTGCTGCACAGACTGTGTTTAAGTGTGAGACACTCACTCAGCTGATAGGCATTGGGGGCGTCACACACATCCAGCTGATCGGCCATGGTGGAGTCAGATACCCAGTTGATCGGCAATGGGGGGAAGTACGCACCCTTCTGATCGGTAATTGGGAGAAGCACACTCCCAGCTGATCGGCAATGCGGGGAAGCACACACCCAGCTGTTCGGCAATGGGGGAAGGACAGACCCAGATGATCGGCAATTGGGGAAGCACACACGCAGCTGACCGGCAATGGGGGAAGCACACACAATAAGCTGATTGGCCATGGGGGACTCACACCCACCCACCCATCGTCCCTCCTGGTAAAGCAGAATGGTAAATCAGGGTGAGGCTGGCTGGGGATGGTCAGTTTTACCCGCAGTGCGAGGAGAGAGATGCCGTGTGGGCGGGGTTTCCTCTCAGGATTCAATGAATTCAAGAATTGAACTGAAGGGACCTTTCATCACATTCTTCAACTGCTGCCTGAACTGAGTCTGTGTCACGGGGTAAATCGCAGTGTTTGTGCAGCAGCTCAGGAGCTGCAGAATGAAGCCCAATTCCATAACATAATAATCTAACCATACAGAGTAATACCCTAGAAGCCACATCCGGCTCCATATATAATAAACCATTACCGTTGACCATAACAGGATGAAATTGGCGGGGATAATGAAGAGTAAAATGATGGATTTGCTCCGACTCTCCATCTCTGGGTCTCTGGGACTGTGCCCACTGCTGTGAGCCCGGAGTCTCCTGCGGGCCCTGCTGCTCAGGACAATGTGTCTGACGGTGAGAACATTGAGCAGCAGAATCAGGGCGAATGGAACAAACGGGGTTAGAATGTTGTGGAGGAACTCGATTCGTCCCCAGACCAGAGAGTACTGAACACCCATTGTGACATCACAAAACCAGGGGTCGTTCCACAGCTGATACCCACCGGACAGCATAACCCCCCCCCCCCCCCCCCCCCCCCAAGGAAATGTGCTCCAAACAGCTCAGCGCAGCCACTGTTCCCAGAACCACAGCCGCAGTTTTCTCGCTGCAATATTTACTTGTCAGGTTCGGGCAACAAATGGCCACAAATCGATCAAAGGTGAAAGTGACGGTGAACCAGACAGAACAGTCAGTGGCTGCATAAAGCAGGGCGGCGTGGATATTACACACGGGGATGGAACGCAGGAAATAAAACTGTTCAATAAAAACAATGGGAATGTGTCTCAATATCAGGTCGAGAATAACGACCAGTAGATCCCCCACTGCCATGGCCACCAGGTAACAAGTCACACATTTGTACAGCCCACAGTTTCTTCACTTCAGGATCACAATTTTGATAAGGTTCACTGTGAGGAAGGGAAATAAACAATGAAATTATACATCAGCCTGGGAAAGACATCACAAGTATGGTCCACGTGGTGTTGAGGAAGTCAAATAAATATATACACATACACGCATACACACACAGACAGCAACACACTCATGCACATAGAACATAGAACGATACAGCGCAGTACAGGCCCTTCGGCCCATGATGTTGCACCGAAACAAAAGCAATCTAACCTACACTATGCCATTATCATCCATATGCTTATCCAATAAACTTTTAAATGCCCTCAATGTTGGCGAGTTCACTACTGCTGCCGGTAGGGCATTCCACGGCCTCACCACTCTTTGCGTAAAGAACCTACCTCTGACCTCTGTCCTGTATCTATTACCCCTCAGTTAAAAGCTATGTCCCCTCGTGTCAGCCATTTCCATCCGTGGGAGAAGGCTCTCACTGTCCACCCTCTCTAACCCCCTGATTATTTTGTATGCCTCTATTAAGTCTCCTCTTAACCTTCTTCTCTCCAACGAAAACAACCTCAAGTCCATCAGCCTTTCCTCATAAGATTTTGCCTCCATACCAGGCAACATCCTGGTAAATCTCCTCTGCACCTGCTCCAAAGCCTCCACGTCCTTCCTATAATGCGGTGACCAGAACTGTACGCAATACTCAAAATGCGGCCGTACCAGAGTTTTGTACAGCTGCAACATGACCTCCTGACTCCGGAACTCAATCCCTCTACCAATAAAGGCCAACACCATAGGCCTTCTTCACAACCCTATCGACCTGGGAGGCAACTTTCAGGGATCTATGTACATGGACACCTAGTCCCCTCTGCTCATCCGCACTTCCAAGAACTTTACCATTAGCCAAATATTCCGCATTCCTGTTATTCCTTCCAAAGTGAATCAACTCACACTCCTCTACATTAAACTCCATTTGCCACCTCTCAGCCCAGGTCTGCAGCTTATCTATGTCCCTCTGTAACCTGCTACATCCTTCCTCACTGTCGACAACACCACCGACTTTAGTCTCGTCTGCAAATTTACTCACCCACCCTTCTGCGCCTTCCTCTAGGTCATTGATAGAAATGACAAACAGCAACGGCCCCAGAACAGATCCTTGTGGTACGCCACTTGTAACTGAACTCCATTCTGAACATTTCCCATCAACCACCACCCTCTGTTTTCTTTCAGCTAGCCAATTTCTGATCCATATCTCTAAATCACCCTCAATCCCCAGCCTCCGTATTTTCTGCAATAGCCTACCGTGGGGAACCTTATCAAACGCTTTACTGAAATCCATATACACCACATCAACTGCTCTACCCTCGTCTACCTGTTCAGTCACCTTCTCAAAGAACTCGATAAGGCTTGTGAGGCATGACCTCCCCTTTACAAAGCCATGCTAACTATCCCTGATCATATTATTCCTATTTAGTTGATTATAAATCTTGCCTCTTATAATCCCCTCCAAGACTTTACCCACTACAGATGTGAGGCTCACCGGTCTATAGTTGCCGGGGTTGTCTCTGCTCCCCTTTTTGAACAACGGGACCACATTTGCTATCCTCCAGTCCTCTGGCACTATTCCTGTAGCCAATGATGACATAAAAATCAAAGCCAAAGGTACAGCAATCTCTTCCCAGGCCTCCCAGAGAATCCTAAGATAAATCCCATCAGGCCCCGGGGACTTATCTATTTTCAGCCTGTCCAGAATTGCCAACACCTCTTCCCTACGTACCTCAATGCCATCTATTCTAATAGCCTGGGTCTTCTACACTAAGACCTCCACACAGACTAACCATCCCTGCACACACTAACCCCCCCACACACACACTAAGTCCCCACATACACACTAACCCCCACACACACTCTAAGCCCCCCACACACACTACCCCCCCAAATAAAAACACTAACCCCCCACACAAACTAACTCCCCCCCACACACACACAGAGCCCCCCGCCACACACTGACCCCCCACACACACTAACCTCCCACACACACTAACTCCACACACATACAGTAACAGCCCCAACACACACACACTAACCCCCCCCCCACACACACACACACACTAACCCCCTCACATACACTAACCACCCCACACACACACTAAACCCACCCCACTCCCACACTACACCCCCATACCCACACTAACACCGACCCCCACACAAACACACACACTAACTCCCCCCCACACACTATCCATACACACACAGTAACCAACACACACACTTACGCTCGCACACGCATTAGCCATCGACACACACACTAACACCCCCCCCACACACACACTGACCACCACCCCACACAAACACACTAAACCCCCACACAAACACACACTAACTCCCCAACACACACTAACCCACCCACACATACAAACCCTCCCCACACACTGACACCACCCACACACACACTAACCACCCTCACACACATATTAATCCCCCACACAAACGAACACCCCCCACACATACCGATCCCCCACACACACTAACCCCATCAGACACACACTAACCCCCCACCCCACACACACACACTAATCCCCCGCACATACACAAACCCCCACACACACTAACCCCCTATCTCACACACACACTAACACCTCCCCCCACACACAAACACTAACCCCCCATCACGCACATTAACCCTCCCCCTACACACACACTAACCCCTCAACACACACGCCAAATACCCCACACACACTCTCACCCCCACAAACACAACTCCCCCAAACACACTAACCTCCCACACACACAAACCCCCCCACACCCACACTAACCAAACCCACACACACTAACCCACCCCACACACACACAACCCCCACTCCCACACACACACAACCCCTCCACCACACACACACTAACCCCCCTCACACACTCACTCACCCCTCACACATACTAACCCCCCCCCCCCCAAACACTAAATCCCCCTACACACACAAACACCCCCACACACAAATAATAATCCCCCACACACACACAACCCCACCCCCCCACACACACACACTAACCCTTCCACACACACTAACCCACCCCACACACACACACACACTAATCCGCACGCACACTAACCCCACTCACACACACAACCCCCCAAACACTAACCCCCACCACACACACAAACCCCACCCACACACAGTCACTAACCCCCCCCCCACACACACAAACGCCCCCATACACACACTAACCCCTCCACACACACTAACCCCCCCTCACACACACTAACCCCCCACATACACACTAACCCCACACACACACACTATCCCCCACACACTAACCCCCACACCCACACTAACCCTCCCACACAGTAACACCCCACACACACTAACCGCCACACACACTAACCCCCCACACACACACTAACCCCCCAATCACACAGTAACCCCACACACACACTAACCCCCCCCCCCACATCCACACTACCCACCCACACACACTAATCCCCCACACACACTTAACCCCCACACCTACACTAACCCCCACACGCACTAACCCATCCCCACTCACACTAACCCCCACACACACTATCCCCCCACACACGCAAACTAAACCCCACACGCACGCACTAACCCCCCACTCACACTAACCCCCCACACACACTAACCCCTGACACACACACTAAACCCCACCACACACACTAACCACCCACACACACTAACCCCCCCACACACACACACACTAACCCTCACACATACAAACCCCTCCACGCACACTAACCCTCACACACACTAACCCCTCCACACACACTAACCCCCAACACACACTAATCCCCCCCACGCACACTAACCCCTCCACACACACTAACCCCCACACACTAACCCCTCCACACACACTAACCCCCCCACACTCAAACTAACCCCCACACACACTAACCCCCCCCCCCCCACACATACTACCCCCCACTCAGACACTGATCCCCCCACACACACTAACCCCACCACACACACTAACCCACCCCCACACACACACTAACCCCCCCACACAAAAAAAACCCTCCACACAAACTAACCGCCCACACACACTAACCACCCCACACATACTAACCCCCCCCCACACACACTGATTCCCCCCCCCCATCCACACTAACCCCCCCCCACACACACACTAGCCCCCCCCACACACTAACCCTCCCACACACACTAACCTCACCCCACAGACACTGACCCCCCCACGCACTCACTAACCCCCACACACGCACAGTAACCACCCCACACACACACCAACACCCCACGCACCCACTAACCCACCCACACACACTAACCCCCCCCCCACAGATGCAACCCCTCCCCCCCCCACACACTAACCCCCCTCACACACACACTAAGCCCCACACACGAACACCCCCCACAGACACTAATCCCCCCCACACACACAGACACACACCGATTCCTCCACACACTATTACCCCCCAGACACTCTAACCCCCCACCACACACCAAACAACCCCACACAAATTGACACCCGAAATACACTAACCTATGCACACACACACTAACCCCCCTGACATACACTATCCACCCACCCCCCACACACACTAACCCCCCTTACACACACACTAACCCCCCTGACATACACACTAACCCCCCTCACACACACACTAACCCCCTCCACACACACTAACCCCCCCCCCCACACACACACACACACACACGAACGCCCCACACACATTAACCGCAACTCACAAACACTAAACCCCACACACACTAAAACCCCTTACACACGCTAACCCGCCCATACACACACTAGCCTCCCACGCACAGACTGACCCTACACACATATTAACACCCCCACACACAGGCACACTAACCCACGTCCCACACACGTACACTAACCCCCCCCAACACACACTAAACCCCACACACGCACTGACCACCCCACACTATCCCATCCACACACGCACACACACACTAACCCACCCACACACACTAACCCACCCACCCACACACACTAACCCCTCCCACACACACATGAACCCTCCCATACATGCTAACCACAGCCTCACAAACACACACACTAATCCCCACAGATACTAAGCCTCCACACACATTTGCACCCACACACACACACACTAAACGTAGCACCACGTGTAGCACGTGGCTACAGGGATGGTGCAGGCGGGAGGGTTTCAGATTTTTGGATAACTGGGGCTCTTTCTGGGGAAGGTGGGACCTCTACAGACAGGATGGTCTACATCTGAACCTGAGGGGCACAAATATCCTGGGGGGGAGATTTGTTAGTGCTCTTTGGGGGGGGTTTAAACTAATGCAGCAGGGGCATGGGAACCTGGATTGTAGTTTTAGGGTAAGGGAGAATGAGAGTATAGAGGTCAGGAGCACAGGTTTGACGTCGCAGGAGGGGGCCAGCGTTCAGGTAGGTGGTTTGAAGTGTGTCTACTTCAATGCCAGGAGTATACGAAACAAGGTAGGGGAACTGGCAGCGTGGGTTGGTACCTGGGACTTCGATGTTGTGGCCATTTCGGAGACATGGGATAGAGCAGGGACAGGAATGGATGTTGCAGGTTCCGGGGTTTAGGTGTTTTAGTAAGCTCAGAGAAGGAGGCAAAAGAGGGGGAGGTGTGGCGCTGCTAGTCAAGAGCAGTATTACGGTGGCGGAGAGGATGCTAGATGGGGACTCTTCTTCCGAGGTAGTATTGGCTGAAGTTAGAAACAGGAAAGGAGAGGTCACCCTGTTGGGAGTTTTTTATAGGCCTCCTAATAGTTCTAGGGATGTAGAGGAAAGGATGGCGAAGATGATTCTGGATATGAGCGAAAGTAACAGGGTAGTTATTATGGGAGACTTTAACTTTCCAAATATTGACTGGAAAAGATATAGTTCGAGGACAATAGATGGGTCGTTTTTTGTACAGTGTGTGCAGGAGGGTTTCCTGAAACAATATGTTGACAGGCCAACAAGAGGCGAGGCCACGTTGGATTTGGTTTTGGGTAATGAACCAGGCCAGTTGTTGGATTTGGAGGTAGGAGAGCACTTTGGGGACAGTGACCACAATTCGGTGACGTTTACGTTAATGATGGAAAGGGATAAGTATACACCGCAGGGCAAGAGTTATAGCTGGGGGAAGGGCAATTATGATGCCATTAGACGTGACTTGGGGGGGATAAGGTGGAGAAGTAGGCTGCAAGTGTTGGGCACACTGGATAAGTGGGGCTTGTTCAAGGATCAGCTACTGCGTGTTCTTGATAAGTATGTACTGGTCAGACAGGGAGGAAGGCGTCGAGCGAGGGAACCGTGGTTTACCAGGGAAGTGGAATCTCTTGTTAAGAGGAAGAAGAAGGCCTATGTGAAGATGAAGTGTGAAGTTTCGGTTGGGGCGATGGATAGTTACAAGGTAGCGAGGAAGGATCTAAAGAGAGAGCTAAGACGAGCAATGAGGGGACATGAGAAGTATTTGGCAGGAAGGATCAAGGAAAACCCAAAAGCTTTCTATAAGTATGTCAGGAATAAGCGAATGACTAGGGAAAGAGTAGGACCAGTCAAGGACAGGGATGGGAAATTGTGTGTGGAGTCTGAAGAGATAGGCGAGATACTAAATGAATATTTTTCGTCAGTATTCACTCAGGAAAAAGATAATGTTGTGGAGGAGAATGCTGATCCCCAGGCTAATAGAATAGATGGCATTGAGGTACGTTGGGAAGAGGTGTTGGCAATTCTGGACAGGCTGAAAATAGATAAGTCCCCGGGACCTGATGGGATTTATTCTAGGATTCTGTGGGAGGCCAGGGAAGAGATTGCTGGACCTTTGGCTTTGATTTTTATGTCATCATTGGCTACAGGAATAGTGCCAGAGGACTGGAGGACAGCAAATGTGGTCCCTTTGTTCAAAAAGGGGAGAAGAGACAAACCCGGCAACTATAGACCGGTGAGCCTCACGTCTGTAGTGGGTAAAGTCTTGGAGGGGATTATGAGAGACAAGATTTATAATCATCTAGATAGGAATAATATGATCAGGGATAGTCAGCATGGCTTTGCGAAGGGTAGGTCATGCCTCACAAACCTTATTGAGTTCTTTGAGAAGGTGACTGAACAGGTAGACGAGGGTAGAGCAGTTGATGTGGTGTATATGGATTTCAGCAAAGCGTTTGATAAGGTTCCCCACGGTAGGCTATTGCAAAAAATACGGAGGCTGGGGATTGAGGGTGATTTAGAGATGTGGATCAGAAATTGGCTAGCTGAAAGAAGACAGAGGGTGGTGGTTGATGGGAAATGTTCAGAATGGAGTACAGTCACAAGTGGAGTACCACAAGGATCTGTTCTGGGGCCGTTGCTGTTTGTCATTTTTATCAATGACCTAGAGGAAGGCACAGAAGGGTGGGTGAGTAAATTTGCAGACGATAATAAAGTCGGTGGTGTTGTCGATAGTGTGGAAGGATGTAGCAGGTTACAGAGGGATATAGATAAGCTGCAGAGCTGGGCTGAGAGGTGGCAAATGGAGATTAATGTAGAGAAGTGTGAGGTGATTCACTTTGGAAGGAATAACAGGAATGCGGAATATTTGGCTAATGGTAAAGTTCTTGAAAGTGTGGCTGAGCAGAGGGATCTAGGTGTCCATGTACATAGATCCGTGAAAGTTGCCACCCAGGTTGATAGGGTTGTGAAGAAGGCCTATGGAGTGTTGGCCTTTATTGGTAGAGGGATTGAGTTCCGGAGTCGGGAGGTCATGTTGCAGCTGTACAGAACTCTGGTCCGGCCGCATTTGGAGTATTGCGTACAGTTCTGGTCACCGCATTATAGGAAGGACGTGGAGGATTTGGAGCGGGTGCAGAGGAGATTTACCAGGATGTTGCCTGGTATGGAGGGAAAATCTTATGAGGAAAGGCTGACGGACTTGAGGTTGTTTTCGTTGGAGAGAAGAAGGTTAAGAGGAGACTTAATAGAGGCATACAAAATGATCAGGGGGTTGGATAGGGTGGACAGTGAGAGCCTTCTCCCGCGGATGGATATGGCTGGCACGAGGGGACATAACTTTAAACTGAGGGGTAATAGCTATAGGGCAGAGGTCAGAGGTAGGTTTTTTACGCAAAGAGTAGTGAGGCCGTGGAATGCCCTACCTGCTACAGTAGTGAAATCGCCAACATTGAGGGCATTTAAAAGTTTATTGGATAAACATATGGATGATAATGGCATAGTGTAGGTTAGATGGCTTTTGTTTCGGTGCAACATCGTGGGCCGAAGGGCCTGTACTGCGCTGTATTGTTCTATGTTCTATGTTCTAAACACCGCACACACACAATAACCCACTCGCACACACTAACTCCCCCACACACGTACTCTAAACCCTCCTCCCCACACACACACTGCCCCCTCAAACACACTAACCTCCCACACACACATTAAACCCCCCCCCCACACACAAACGCTAGCTACCCCACACACAATAACCCCCCACACACACTAACACACCCACACACACGTACCACTCGCCAAACACACTTACCCACCCATACACACCACCGAGAACACACACTCAACCCCCCCCCCCCCCACGCTAACTCCCCGCACACACCAACCCCCCACACATACAGTAACCACCCACACACACTAACCACCCCCCACACAGACACTAACTCCCCACACACACTTACACCTCCCCCACACACTAACCCACCCACACACACTAACCAACCCCTCCCACACACACTAACCCACACACACACTAACACCGACACACACACTAACCGCCCACACACACGAACACCAACCCCACACATTATTACCCCACCAGACACACTAACCCCCCACACACTAAACAGCCCCACACACACTGAAACCACACAGACACTAACCTACACACACAGACGTACCCCTCTCACACACAATCTAAACCCCCTTACACACACTAACCCCCTCACACACACGAACCCCTCCCACCCCACATACATACTAACCCCCCTCAAACACACGAAAGCCCCTCACACATACACTAACCCCCTCACACGCTAACTCCCCGACACACACTAAGCCCCGCCAGACACACAACCCTCCCACACACACTAACTCGCCGACACACACTCAGCCCCCCACACACACAACGCCCTCCCCCCCCACGCACACTCACTAACACCCCCACAAACACTAACTCCCCACACACACTGACCCCCCCCCCCAGACACTACCCCCACCCACACACTAACACCCCACACAAACTACCCCCCCCAAACACACTAACCACCCACACACAAAAAAAACCTCCGCACACAATAACCCACCCACACACACTAACCCCCCGACACATACTATCCCCCCATACACACTGATTCCCCCCCCACACAGACTCACCCCCCCCCCCCACACATGCACTCACACCCACACACACGAACCCCCCCCACACACACACACTAACCGCCCCACACACAATAACCCCACCCCACACACACTAACCCCCAACGCACACACTAACTCCCCCATACACACTACCCCCCCACACAAACAGTAACCCCCCCCCCACACAATAATTCCACCCCCCACACACTAACCCCCCTCCACCCACACACCGACACCCACACACACTAACTCGCCCCCACACACACTAACGCCCCCAAACACAAACCCCCCAAATCATTATCCCCCCACTCACAAAAAAACACACACACACTAATCCCCCACTCACGCTAATCCCCCACACATACTAACCCCCCCCCCAGGCACTCAACTCCCCATGCACACTAACCCCTCCCCCACACACACACACTAACTCTCCCACACAAACTAACCCCCCCACACACACTGACCACCCCAGACACAGTAACCCCCCCCCCCCACACACTAAACCTCTCCCACACAAACTAACCCCCCTCACACAATAACCCCCCCCACAAACACTAACCCCCCTCACACACACACACTCTAACCACCCACACACACTAACCCCCCACACACACTAACGCCCACACACACTAACCTCTCCCCACCCATACTACCCCCACACACACACTGACCCCCACACACACTAACCCCCCCCCCACAGACACTATCCCTCCCACACACACTAACCCCCCACTCACACAAATTTCCCTCACACTCACTAACCCCCCCCACACAGACTAAGCCACCCACACACACACTACCCCCCCTCACACTAACCCCACACACACACTCTCCCCCACACACACTATCTCCCCCACACACACTACCTCCCCACACTTATACTACCCCCGCCACACACTGACCCCCCACACACACTAACCCTTCCACACACACTAACCCCCCACACACACACAATTCCCCCATGCACTCACTAAACCCCCCACACACACACTAACCCCCCCCCCACACACACACACTAATCCCCCCACACTCTAACCCCCCCACACACACTAAGCCCCCCCACACACACAACCCCATCCACACACACTAATCCCCCCCACACACACATACACACACTAACCCCACCCCACACACTATTACCCCCAGACACACTTTTTTTTATTCAAAAAAATATACTTTATTCATAAAATTTATCATAAGCATTACAGTACATTTCGAATTGTCTTGACTGTACGTTTATGTCAGAGTAACACATTGCCTTGACTTTCTTCCATTCAATTTTGATAATATTACACAGCCTTTACATTACAATTCCTTCTCATATATTAACATTGTCATGTTTATTTTATACATTGCAGTGTTGGTTGCCCAGACCGAGGGGAGTTTACACTGTTACCCGCCACTCGGTCTACATTTGCTGGAAAGACCTTACACAGTGGTCTTTCCCCATTGCGCCTTGGCGGCAGCTGGCCCAAGCTTGAGTGCGTCCCTCAGCACGTAGCCCTGGACCTTGGAATGTGCCAGTCTGCAACACTCGGTCGAGGACAATTTTTTGCACTGGAAGATCAGCAAGTTTCGGGCAGACCAAAGAGCGTCTTTCACCGAGTTGATAACCTTCCAGCAGCAGTTGATATTTGTCTCGTTGTGTCCCCCTGGAAACAGTCCGTAGAGCACAGAGTCCTGTGTCACAGAGCTGCTCGGGATGAACCTTGACAAATAACACTGCCTCTCTCTCCAGACCTTTTTTGCAAAGGCACATTCCACAAGGAGGTGTGTGACCGTCTCATTTCCCCCACAGCCACTCCGAGGGCAGCGTGCATTGGTGCAGAGCCTTCGGGTGTGCATGAAGAATCTGACAGGGAGGGCCCTTCTCACCACCAGCCAAGCTCGGTCTTGGTGCTTGTTTGAAAGTTCTGGTGATGAGGCGTTCTGCCAGATGACTCTGGCAGTCTGCTCAGGGAACCATCCAACGTCCTCCACGGTCTCCTTTTCCCTGAGGGCCTCGAGGACATTACGTGCTGACCACTGCTTCATTGCCTTGTGGTCAAAGGTGATTTTCTTCAGAAACTTTTCCATGAAGGACATTTGGGACGGTACGGTCCAACTACTTGGAGCGTTCCGCGGCAATGAGGCCAGGCCCATCCTTCGTAACACCGGCGACAGGTAGCAACTCAATATGTAGTGACACTTGGTGTTTGCATACTGGGGGTCCACGCACAGCTTGATATGCTGGACACAAAGGTGGCCAACAGGGTGAGGGCCGCGTTGGGTATGTTCCGCCCTCCCTTCTCCAGAAGTTTGTACATGGTGTCCCTTCGGACACGGTCCATCTTGGATCTCCAGATGAATTGGAAGATGGCTCGGGTGACTGCTGTGGCGTAGGGTCGGGTTATGGGCCAGACCTGCGCCACGTATAGTAGCACCGAGATTACCTCACGCCTGATGACCAGGGGTTTGCCCGCAATGGAGAGGGAGCGTTGCTCGCACCAGCTCAGTTTCAGCCTTGCCTTTGCTAAGCGCTCCTCGCAGGTTTTGGTGCACGCCCCAGCAGCTCCGAACCATGTCCCCAGCACCATCAGGTAATCTGACCTAACAGTGAAGGGGACAAAGGACCGGTCGGCCCAGTTCCCAAAGAACATGGCCTCACTCTTGCCATCATTATCTTGGCTCCCGAGGCCAGTTCAAACTGGTCGCAGGCGGTCAAGAGCCTGCTTACAGACGCAGGATCCGAGCAGAAGACGGCAACGTCGTCCATGTACAGGGAGGCCTTGACTTGCATGTCTCCACTGCCTGGGATCGTCACTCCTCTTATACCCGGATCCCTCCTGATGGACTCGGTAAAAGGTTCTATGCAGCACACAAAAAGGGCAGAGGAGAGAGGGCAGCCCTGCCTGACTCCAGATTTGATCTGGACTTTTCTGATTCCACCCATTGATTGAGACTGCGCTATAGATGTTGGTGTAGAGCAGTTTGATTCAATTGAGAATTCCCTCCCCAAACCCCATTTTGGAGAGCACATCCATTATGTAAGTGTGCGATATTCTGTCAAAAGCCTTCTCCTGGTCAAGGCAGATGAGGCAGGTGTCCACCCTCCTGTCCTGCACGTAGGCGATCTTATCCCTGAGTAGCGCGAGGCTATCAGAGATCTTCCTGCCGGGTACAGCACAGGTTTGGTCAGGGTGGATACCCGAATCCAGAGCAGACCTGACCCGATTGGCGATGACCTTGGCTAGAATTTTATAATCCACATTCAATAGTGAAATGGGTCGCCAATTTCGAATTTCTTCCCTTTTTCCCTTCTGCTTGTAGATGAGGGTGATGATGCCTTTCCTCGTGGACTCTGAGATGCTGCCTTCCAGAAGCATACTCTCGTACACTTCCAGCAGGCCTGGGTCCATCCAGTCCCACAGAGCCGAGTACAACTCCACCGGTAAGCCGTCGCTTCCGGGGGTTTTCCTCGTCTCGAAGGACTTGACGGCCTTTGTCAGCTCGTCCAGAGTTAGTGGTTTGTCCAGGTTTTCCAGCTCGCTGTCGCCCATGACCTCCGTGATAGTCGACAGGATGGCCTGGGAAACAGTGCTATCTGTTGGCTTCAGATAATACAGTCCGGCATAAAAGGATTGGCTGATCCTCAGGATGTCAGACTGCGATGACTTTTCAGAGCCATCTTCTTCCTTCAGGCTGCTGATCACAGAGGTCTCTCTGTGCACCTTTTGGAAGAAGAAGCGTGAGCACTTTTCGTCCTGCTCCACGAAGCGGACTCTGGAACGGAAGATAACCTTGGAGGCGTCCGAGGTGTAGAGCGAGGCTTGCTGGCTCTTCACCTCTTGGAGACCCTCCTTGACATCGACCCCCATCGACTGCAGCTGGAGCAAATTCTGCATACTTTTCTGGAGCCTGGACATGACCCCTCGTCCCTCTCTCACCTTTTGAACGCCCTTGAGGATGAAAAACCTCTTGATATTCCCCTTGGTTGCTTCCCACCAGAGATGTGGAGACTCAAAGAGGGGTTTCGCTGTTCTCCAACCTTTGTAATCTCTCCTGAGTTCCTCGAGGTTCTCAGGGGTCAGCAGTTTTACATTCAGCTTCCATGTCCCCCTGCCTACCCCCTGGTCTTCCTGCAGGTGGCAGTCGGCCAGTAGGAGGCAGTGGTCAGAGAAGAATACCGGCCTTACATCGGTGGTCCTGACAGTGAAAGCTCGGGACACAAAGAAGAAGTCTATCCTGGAGCCGACGGACCCGTCTGGCCGTGACCATGTGTATCTACGCTGCGCTCCGTCTGCAGGCTTGCTGCAGACGTCGAGCAGCTTGGCGTCTTTTACCGTTTCCATCAGGAGTCTGGACGTAGCGTTTAGTTTGCTGTCGGCTCTGCTGGATCGTCCAGCCGCATCGATGATGCAGTTGAAGTCACCGTCCAGAATGACCGGCTTGGAGGTGGCCAACAGCAGTGGGAGTTGCTGAAGGACTGCCAGCCGCTCGCCTTTTACGGCCGGGGCGTACACATTAATAAGTCTGAGAGGGGTGCTGTTGTATTTGATGTCTGCTACGAGGAGGCGCCCGGCCACCACCTCCTTAACGTCGGAGATGGTGAAGTTGCCTCCCCGCAGCAGAATACCCAGTCCGGAGGAGCGGCAGTCGTTTCCTCCTGACCAGATGGATTGCCCGTGGGACCACCAGCTCGACCAGCGCCTGTAGTTACACATTGCCTTGACTTTCTTCCATTCAATTTTGAAATTATTATACACATATCACTCTTTACATTACGATTCCTTCTTAAATATTTACATTGTCGTGTTTGTCTTCTACATTGGAGTGTTAGTTGCCCAGACCGAGGGGGGTTTACACTGTTACCCGCCCCTCGGTCTACATTTGCTGGTAAGACTTTACACAGTGGTCTTTCCCCATTGCGCCTTGGCCTCAGCTGCCCCAAGCGAGAGTGCGTCCCTCATCTCGAAGTTATGGACCTTGGAATGTGCCAGTCTGCAACACTCGGTCGACGACAATTATTTGCACTGGAAGATCAGCATGTTTCGTTCAGACCAAAGTGAACTTTCACCGAGTTGATGACCTTCCAACAGCAGTTTATGTTTGTCTCGGTGTGTGTCCCTGGAAACAGTCCGCAGAGCACAGAGTCCTGTGTGACAGAACTGCTCGGTATGAAACTTGACAAGTACCACTGCATCTCTCTCCAGACCTTCTTTGCAAATTGCATTCCACAAGGAGGTGGGTGCCCGGCTCATTTCCCCCACAGCCACTGCGAGGGCAGCGTGCATTGGCGCACAGCCTTCGGGTGTACATGAATTATCTAGCGGGGAGGGCCCATCTCACCACCAGCCAAGCTAGGTCTTGGTGCTTGTTTGAAAGTTCTGGTGATGAGTCGTTCTGCCAGATGACTCTGACAGTCTGCTCAGGGAACCATCCAACGTCCTCCACAGTCTCATTTTCCCTGAGGGCCGCGAGGAAATTACGTGCTGACCACTGCTTCATTGCCTAGTGGTCAAACGTGTTTTTCTTCAAAAACGTTTCCACGAAGGACAGGTGGTACGGCACGGTCCAACTACTTGGAGCGTTCCGCGGCAACGAGGCCAGGCCCATCCTTCATCACACGGGGGACAGGTAGAACCTCAGTATGTAGTGTCACTTGGTGTGTTGCCTCCCTGGTGCAAGGGTCAAGGATGTCTCGGAACGGCTGCAGGGCATTCTGGGGGCGTGGGGGTGAACATCCAACTGTCGTGGTGCACATAGGCACCAACGATAGAGGGAAAAACGGGACGAGGTCCTACAAGCTGAATTTAGGGAGCTAGGAATTAAACTAAAAAGTAGGACCTCAAAGGTAATAATCTCAGGATTGCTACCAGTGCCACGAGCTAGTCAGAGTAGGATTGTCAGGATAGAGAGGATGACTGCGTGGCTCGAGAGATGGTGCAAGAGGGAGGGATTCAAATTCCTGGGACATTGGAACCGGTTCTGGGGGAGGTGGGACCAGTACAAACCGGACGGTCTGCACCTGGGCAGGACTGGAACCGATGTCCTAGGGGGGGGGGTGTTTGCTAGAGCTGTTGGCGAGAATTGAAACTAATGTGGCAGGGGGATGGGAACCGATGCAGGAAGTTGGAAGGTAGTAAAACAGGGACAGAAATAAAAGGCAGTAAGGGGGAAAGTGTAAGGCAGAGAAGCCATAATCACTAATCAAAAAGTGCGACAGTACAAGGTACAGTGACTGAGGGGAGCTCAGTGAATAGGACCAGGAATACTAAAAGAAATAAAACGGGAAGTGAAAACATTAATGGTAAGCGACGCGGCAGGTTGTTACAGGAAGATGTGGGTTTGACGACAAGTAAAATTAGGAGAAAGGTTAAGAGGAATTATAACTTAGCAGAGGTTACTGATTGAGGTGTTAACATTCAGAACAGAGGTAAAAAAAAGCCAACATAAGTGTACTTTACCTGAATGCTCGTAGTATTCGTAATAAGGTAAATGAGTTGATGGCGCAAATCATCGTGAATGAGTACGATTTAGTGGCCATTACTGAAACATGGTTAAAGGATGGTCACGACTGGGAGTTAAATATCCGAGAGCATCAAACTTTTCGGAAGGACAGAGTGGATGGTAAGGGAGGTGGTGTAGCTCTGATATTTAAGGATGACATCCGGGCAACAGGAAGGGATGACATTGGTGCTATGGAGGAATAGTTTGAATCCATTTGGGTGAAAATCAGATATAGTAAGGCGAAAAAGTCACTGATAGGAGTAATCTATAGGCCACCAAATAATAACATTATGGTGGAGCAGGCAATAAACAAAGAAATAACAGATGCATGTAGAAATGGTTCAGCAGTTATCATGGCGGATTTTAATCTACATGTTGATTGGTTTAACCAGGTCGGTCAAGGCAGCCTTGAGGAGGGGTTTATAGAATGTATCCTCGATACTTTCCTAGAACAGTATGTAATGGAACCTACGAGGGAACAAGCGGTCCTAGATCTGGTCCTGTGTAATGAGACAGGATTGTTTCAGGATCTCATAGTTAGGGATCCTCTCGGAAGGAGCGATCACAATATGTTGGAATTTAAAATACAGATGGAGGTTGAGAAGGTAAAATCAAGCACTAGTGCTTGTGCTTAAACAAAGGAGATTACAATGGGATGAGA
Organism: Scyliorhinus torazame; assembly: GCF_047496885.1. Taxonomy (NCBI): domain Eukaryota; kingdom Metazoa; phylum Chordata; class Chondrichthyes; order Carcharhiniformes; family Scyliorhinidae; genus Scyliorhinus; species Scyliorhinus torazame. The sequence continues at coordinate 55,069,570 of NC_092726.1, forward strand.
GAAGAACTAGCTAAGGTAGACTGGGAGCAAAGACTTTATAGTGAAACAGTTGAGGAACAGTGGATAACCTTCCAAGTGATTTTTCACAGTGCTCAGCAAAGGTCCATACCAACAAAAAGGAAGGACGGTAAAAAGAGGGAAAATCGACCTAAGGAAATAAGGGAGAGTATCAAATTGAAGGAAAAAACATACAAAGAAAAGATCAGTGGGAGACTAGAGGACTGGGAAAGCTTTAGGGGCAACAGAAAGCTACTAAAAAAGCTATAAAGATGAGTAAGATAGATTATGAGAGTAAACTTGCTCAGAATATAAAAACAGATAGTAAAAGTTTCTACAAATACATAAAATACATACAACAAAAAAGAGTGGCTAAGGTAAATATTGGTCCTTTAGAGGATGAGAAGGGAGATTTAATAATGGGAGATGAGGACATGGCTGAGGAACTGAACATGTTTTTTGGGTCGGTCTTCACAGTGGAAGACACAAATAACATGCCAGTGACTGATGGAAATGAGGCTATGACAGGTGAGGACCTTGAGAGGATTGTTATCACCAAGGAGTTAGTGATGGGCAAGCTAATGGGGCTAAAGGTAGACAAGTCTCCTGGACCTGATGGAATGCATCCCAGAGCGCTAAAAGAGATGGCTAGGGAAATTGCAAATGCACTAGTGATAATTTACAATAATTCACTAGACTCTGGGGTGGTCCCGGCGGATTGGAAATTAGCAAACGTGATTCCACTGTTTAAAAAAGGAGGTAGGCAGAAAGCGGGTAATTATAGGCCAGTGAGCTTAACTTCGGTAGTAGGGAAGATGCTGGAATCTATCACCAAGGAAGAAATAGCGAGGCATATGGATGGAAATTGTCCCATTGGGCAGACGCAGCATGTGTTCATAAAGGGCAGGTCGTGTCTAACTAATTTAGTGGAATTTTTTGAGGACAGAAACAGTGTGGGAGATAACGGGGAGCCACTGGATGTAATATATCTGGATTTCCAGAAAGCCTTTGACGAGGTGCCACACAAAAGGCTGTTGCATAAGATAAAGATGCATGGCATTAAGGGGAAAGTAGTGGAATAGATAGAGGATTGGTTAATTAATAGAAAGCAAAACGTGGGGATTAATGGGTGTTTCTCTGGTTGGCAATCAGGAGCTAGTGGTGTCCCTCAGGGATCAGTGTTGGGCCCACAACTGTTCACAATTTACATAGATGATTTGGAGTTGGGGACCAAGGGCAATGTGTCCAAGTTTGCAGACGAAAATACGATAAGTGGTAAAGCAAAACGTGCAGAGGATACTGGAAGTCTGCAGCGGGATTTGGATGGGCTAAGTGAATGGGCTAGGGTCCTGCAGGTGGAATACAATGTTGACAAATGTGAGGTTATCCCTTTTGGTAGGAAAAACAGCAAAAGGGATTATTATTTAAATGATAAAATATTAAAACATGGTAGTGTACAGAGAGACATGGTGTGCTAGTGCATGATTCGCAAAAAGTTGGTTTTCAGGTGCAACAGGTGATTAAGAAGGCAAATGGAATTTTGTCCTTTATTGCTAGAGGGATGGAGTTTAAGACTAGGGAGGTGCTGCTGCAATTGTATCAGGTGTTAGTGAGGCGACACCTGGAGTATTGTGTTCAGTTTTGGTCGCCTTACTTGACAAAGGACTTACTGGCACTGGAGGGTGAGCAGAGATGATTCACTAGGTTAATCCCAGAGCTGAAGGGGTTGGATTACGAGGAGAGGTTGAGTAGACTGGGACTGTACTCGTTGGAATTTAGAAGGATGAGGGGGGGGGGGGGGGGGCGGATCTTATAGAAACATATAAGATTATGAAGGGAATAGATAGGATAGATGCGGGCAGGTTGTTTCCACTGGCGGGTGAAAGCAGAACTACGGGGCATAGCCTCAAAATAAGGGGAAGTAGATTTAGGACTGAGTTTAGGAGGAACTTCTTCACCCAAAGGGTTGTGAATCTATGGAATTCCTTGCCCAGTGAAGCAGTAGAGGCTCCTTCATTAAATGTTTTTAAGATAAAGATAGATAGTTTTTTGAAGTATAAAGGGATTAAGGGTTATGGTGTTCGGGCCGGAAAGTGGAGCTGAGTCCATCAATGATCAGCCATGATCGCATTGAATGGTGGAGCAGGCTCGAGGGGCCAGATGGCCTACTCCTGCTCCTAGTTCTTATTTCTTATGTTCACACAGCCAGCACTGTCAGTGCTCCCACCACACAGCCAGCACAGTCAGTGCTCCCACCACACAGCCAGCACTGTCAGTGCTCCCCCACACAGCCAGCACTTTCAGTGCCGCCACCACACAGCCAGTACTGTCAGTGGTCCCACCACACAGCCAGCACTGTCAGTGCTCCCCACACACAGCCAGCACTGTCAGTGCTCCCACCACACAGCCAGCACTGTCAGTGCTCCCACCACACATCCAGCACTGTCAATGCTCCCCCCACACAGCCAGCACTGCCAGTGCTCCCCCACACCGCCAGCACTGTCAGTGCTCCCCCCACACAGCTAGCACTGTCACTGCTCCACCACACAGCCAGCACTGTCAGTGCTCCGACCACACAGCCAGCACTGTCAGTGCCAGCCAGCACTGTCAGTGCTCCCCACACAGCCAGCACTGCCAGTGCTCCCACACACCGCCAGCACTGTCAGTGCTCTCACCACACAGCCATCACTGTCAGTGCTCCCCCACACAGCCAGCACTGTCAGTGCTCCCCCACACAACCAGCACTGTCAGTCCTCCCCCACACAGCCGGTACTCTCAGTGCTCCCACCCCACCGCCAGCACTGTCAGTGCTCCCAACACACAGCCAGCACTGTCAGTACTCCCACACACAGCCAGCACTGTCAGTGCTCCCACCACACAGCCAGCACTGCCAGTGCTCCCACCCCACAGCCAGCACTGTCAGTGCTCCCAACACACAGCCAGCACTGTCAGTGCTCCAACACACTGCCAGCACTACCAATGCTCCCACTAGTCAGCCAGCACTGTCAGTGCTCCCCCCCCCCAAAGCCAGCACTGTCAGTGCTCCCCCACACAGCCAGCACTGTCAGTGCTCCCACCACACAGCCAGCACTGCCAGTGCTCCCACCACACAGCCAACACTGTCAGTGCTCCCCCCCACACAGCCAGCACTATCAGTGCTCCCCCACACAGCCAGCACTGCCTGTGCTCCCACCACACCCCACAACTGTCAGCAGCAGCTGGAGCTGATGATTGGCTGAGAGGCTGTCAGTCAGCGGCTGGAGCTCCTGATTGGCTGAGAGTCTGTGAGTTAGCGGCCGAAGATCCTGATTGGCTGAGAGGCTGTCAGTCAGCGGCTGGAGCTCCTGATTGGCTGAGAGGCTGTCAGTCAGTTTATTTTTCTCATTAGTTTAAAAATTGATGTAACCGGATATTTCACCGCGATCTTGATCTGCTCCCTGAACCTGGACTGAGTCGCCACATAAATAAGTGTGTTTGTGCAGCAATTTAAATCCTGCAGCATAAACCCGACTTGTTGTAAAGTATATTGAGGAAGGGTGATGTAAAGTAATCCTCTCACATCGATATAGAAAAATTTAATAATAGACACGGTCCAGAGGAGGATGAAAGTTCCGTAGATGCTGAAGAGTAAAATCATTGACTTCCTTCTGCTCTCCATCTCTGGGTCTGTGCGATTGTCTCCCTGACTCTGAGCCCTCAGTGCCTTACGGACCCGACTGCTGAGTAAAATGTGTCTGACTGTCATGGCGTTGGTCAACAGGATTGAGAAGAACGGCATCAATGGGCTTAAAACCTGATCAAACAACTTATATCCAACCCATCCCGGGTCAGGGACAAAGCTGCTCTTTGTGACGCAGCTCCACTGGACATTGTCCATTATCTCCCAAGTTTCATATGTAAAGTACCAGGGGATTTTTTTCACACAGAGCGGGAGGCCGCTTGTGGACAGAACCATAGCCGCAGTTTTCCCGGTGCAATATTTAGTTTTCAGTTTCTGGCAGCGAATGGCCACAAATCGATCAAAGGAGAAAGTGAGGGTGAACCAGACAGAACAGTCCCTGGCTGCAGCGATCAGGGCACCCTTAACACAACACACAGGGGTGATGGACAGGAAATTCCAGGGGAAATAACAACCATTGATCCTGTTCAGTATGGGTTTAGTGATAATAAACAGCAGACCCGCCGTTGCCATGGCTACCAGGTAGCGAGGCCACACTTCCCCGACACAGAATCACAATTCCCAGTATATTAACTGTCAGAGAGAGAAAGGAGTGACGCGGGAAATTAATGAGTAATGAATCTCGCTGTCTGAACCAGAACATAATTTCAGCAGCAATATAATGGACAGTGGGCGGGTGGGGGTGTCGGGAGAGGAGTGGGCACAGAGATTAACATTGCAGAGAGGGAAGTAGGAAATGTAACTCCAGTGTTAAAGGTGGGGAATGGGGGGAAAGTGTGAATTGCAGCCCTGTCAGTTTGATGGCAGTGGTAGGAAAATGTTTATAATTCAGAGACCTTTGGGGGAGGTTACATTTCTCATTTAGTCTGATTTACAGGATTCACTCAGGACGGCCAGGTTTCCCAAACCGGATACAAACATACCAGAGATTGTCATCCCAGCTCAATTATTGGACCACTCCCCGGATTAGACCGTTCTGTGGACTGGATTTCTGAAGGGGTTAGACACCATTCCTGGTTTATTTGAATACTCCACGATCAATGGAAAAAAATGAAACAAACGCAGGACCTTCCCACTTCATAATCATGGGAGGAATAGAAATACAGAATGTACAGTCCAAAAGGATGACATTCGGCCCATCAAGTCTGCGCCGGCCCTTGGAAAGCGAAAACCAGTTCAGCCCACCCATCCCCATAACCCAGTGACCCCATCTAAATTGTTTGGAAACTAAACACAATATATCTTGGCCAATCCACCTAACCTGTTCATCTTTGGACTGTGGGAGGAAACCCGGGCACACGGAGGGAACCCACGCACACACGGGGGAGAAAGTGCAGACTCCGCACAGACAGTGACCCAAACCGGGAATCGAACCTGGGACCCTGGAGCTGTGAATCAACTGTGCTAACCACTGTGCTACCGTGTAGCCCAGCCTGTCCAGAATAGGGTCTGTCCAGTCTCCAGAACATTCCGAGGACGCACCCCTCCCAGGTTTAGTCATTCGTTAAGCACCCTCTGCCAGGAATCCCCCATTGCCATGTCTCGAATATCCCAACATCACTGTTCCCAGGAAACCATCCTCACCCTGTTTGAAAACAATTCCTGCCAAGCTGTTCTCAGGAATATTCCCGCTCCGGCATTGGACATTCCCAGAGTTCACTTGGCCGGAATAGACTCTCTCCAGATTCGGACTCATTGCATTCGACACAAAAGTAGGAAAATTCCAAAACAAGAGCGTTAAGATGGAGGAGAAAGTTCCCAGAATAACGTTGTTGAAATTAAAGTTACGTCCTGCGCGATGCAACATCCGAATTGGACGATAAGATGTTGCTCCTCCAGCTTGCGTTGGGCTTCACTGCATTCTTTCCGGAGGGTAAGGACAGACATGTGGGCCTGAGAGCAAGGTGCTGAGTTAACATGGCCACAACAGGAAGGCGGGGGCCATGCTGTGGGCTGAGTGAAGGTGTTCCACAAAGCAGTCTCCCAGTCTGTGTTTAGTCTCCCCAATGTAGAGGAGACGGTATTGGCAGCAGCGTCTACAGGAGAACAAATTGAAGGCACAGAAGTGAAACGCTGCTTCTCCAGAAAGGAGAGTTTGCTGCTGAGAAGCATGAGGCGGGAGGAGGTAAAAGGACAGTTGTTGCATCGTCTGTGATTGCAGGGGAAGGTGCTGGGGGAAGGGGAAGGGGTGTGGTGTGTGAGGGGGAAGTGGACAAGGGGGAGGGAGCAGTACCTGAGGAATGCACAAATTGTAGGGGGTGGTTGGAGAGAGGTGAAGATGTGTTTGGTGGTGACATCATGCTGGAGTTGGCAGAAATGGAGGAGGATTTTCCTTTCAATGGGGAGGCTGATGGTGTGGAAAGTGAGGAGAGGGAGACACTATCATGTTTCTGGGAGGGAGGGGGATGTGTGAGGACAGAGGTGTGAGAAATGAATTGAACACGATTGAGAGGCCTGTTAACAAAAGGAAGGCAGCCAAGAGACAGCGCGGTTAAGGTAAAGACAGACATGCCAGGCGGGCTATGTTCGAACACGTCACCATCAGAACAGAGGCGATGGAGGTGGAGAAAGTGGGAGATTGAGATGCAGTCTTTACAGGAAGCAGGGAATGAGGATCCCTACACAACCCTCGTGTTGGGGAACGGAGGTGCAGAAGGATTGGACATCCATTGGGAAGATTAGGCTGTTAGGGCCAGGGAAATGGACCTTGTTTACGGCACCAGAGGAATCAGGAATCATAGAATCCCCACAGTGCAGAAGGAGGTCATTCGGCCCATTAAGTCTGTACCAAACCTCTGAAAGAGTACCTCAACCAAGCTCACTCCCCCGCCTATCTTATTAACCCCTTAATCTAACCTACACATCTTTTTGGACACTGCGGAGTAATATGGCGTGACCAATCCATCTAACCTGGACGGTGGGAGGTAACCGAAGACCCGGAGGAAACCCACGCAGTCACGGAGAAAAAGTTCAGTCTCCACACAGACAGTCACCCAAGGTTGGAATTGATCAGGTGACCCTGGTGCTGTAAGGCAGCAGTGCAAACCACTGTGTCACTGTGATACCAATGTCTTTGGGACGGGGCAGAACAGGGTTAAGCGGATGGAATCAAGATCGGAAGAAATGGTCTTGGTGGGGCTGGAACAGGCCGAAATAATGGGTGTACTGGGACTTTCCAGTTTGTGGATTTTGGGAAGGAGGTAGAAGCGGGAGGTTGGTGCAGGATGTGTGGGGATGGGGGACTATGATGTCCGAGGCTGTGGACAGAAGATATCCAGAGTCGATGAAAGTCCTGGAAACAATATCATGACGTTTGGTGGTGTGCTGCTGGTCCAGGGGGAGGTAGCAGGATGGGTCTGAGACAATAGTGGCACCACCCGTGTGAGCAGCTTAGATCATCAGGCCAGGGTTGGATATTAGAGAGATGATTGGAGCAAGTTTTGAGTGAGTCAGGATAGAGTTAGTGAGAGGCACAGAGAAATTGAGACGGTCGATGTCGCACTGACAGATCTCAATGAAACGATCAAGAGCATTTAGGAGGCCAGAGGGTGGGGTCCAGGTAAAGGGAGATTACTGGAGGCGGATGGATTTCAACAACAAATATTCATAAAATAGACGGTGAGAAACAGCAGAGACAATATTATCTACTCACTGATCATCATCGGAATAATGACCAAAGAATTGAAAAGCAGAAGTCGGTCTCTGTTATTCTTGAATTTAGAACAGAATATAATCAAATCTTCCAGTCCCAATGTCAACAGTAGGAAAAATGGAATTAGAAGCATGAATTAAAATAAATCCAGTAACACAGAGTATTCTAAATAGTCGGCACATATTCCAAAGTCAGCATTATTCCTGACACATTTCATCCAATTATTTCAATGACTACCAGAAATAATAGATCTGAGTAGTATGATAGATGTTAAACAATTAGATTTTCTAAAGGACGTCAGTAAGATCCGACAATACAGACTGATGGGTAATCTCAGAGCCAGTGGAGTTAGGGGACACAGCAGCAGAATGGACACATGCTGGCGACACACACAGGAAACAGGGAGAGGCGTTGAAGGGATTTAGGCTGATTGGTAGAAGGTGGGAAGTGGTGTTCCTCAAGGATCAGCACTGGGATCACTCTCCTTCACTATTCCCATCAACAGTATGGGATCGGGAAGCAGAATGATAATTACACAATTTACAGACAGGATCAAATTGGGAGTGATAGTGAATACAGAGGAAGAATACAACTAATTACAGGCACACGTCATCATTAATTCTGAATTTGCAAAGCGGGTATTTCAATGGGAAATTAATGTTCCGACAGATCAGTGTCCGCTTCTGCACTTTGATCAGAACAGTAAGTCCCCCAAGCACTCCTTGGAATACAAGTGTGTGAATGGACTGGAGGGGTTTCTGGGTTCAGGAGAATAGATTCACAAATCGTGTGAAGCAGAAACACAGTTTATAAACACCCATAAACACTCATCAACATGTGAGTTCATTTCAGGATGAATAGAAATGAGAAAATATCACAAAACCTATTGGAATGCTGCACTGCTGTGGGTTTTATGAAATATTAGAGTGTGGGTGATATCTGTTCCTGTTGGAGCAGATCAATAGAAAACAGAGATAGAGACATTTCACTTCAGACAATAAATATCAAACATCTTCAAAACACAGCCAAACTCTTCCTGTTTTCAACCTATTCCAAAGTTAAAACACACAGAGAGAACTCCACAGAATGGAGCGGCCACTGCCCAATAAAATACAGCATTTCAAAACAGAACCAACTAATTTCAGTCCAGTTACTGACCCACACACAATACAATTCCACACGGACAGGTAGTCCCAGTAATAGGTAGATAATTGGATCAGATCTTCCAGTCTGGTGAGAGACCCACACTCAATACAATTCCAGACTGACAGATACTTCCGGTAATCCTTGTTCACTGCTGTCAGATATTTCAATCTGATTAGTGATCCACCCTCAGAGGGATTTCATTCTTACTCCCACTAAACCTTCCATCAGAGAGATTGCCTTCACTGAGATCCAATCTAACATTATACAAGATTCCACTCAATATAACAACTTGATTGATCAGAGATTCCGTGAGTTACAAACAGGTTTATTGTTAGTTCATGAAATGAATTCAAACCATGCACATTATTAACGAGATTTGAATTAAGTAAATTATATCATTGACCAGGTGTCTGTGTAACAGTGAGCACGAGGCCAGCGTTAAATATTTTCAGTCAGAGTGTAAAATCAGAGAGCCGCTCACACAGAATTCCACAACTTCATTGGTGAAAGTCACTTACCAGGAACACCAACAATTGCAACGATTGGGTAGAATATTTTCTCAGCAGTCTCAACTGGGACAAGCATTTTCACTGTGAAGAAATGTGGCAATCTCTCTGTCTGAAGCTCATAGGTTATATATCCCACAAGCTTTTAATGAATACCATGTGGAGCCACCTCAGGGATATTGAGGTTGTGACATCGTTTAACTTATTTTTCAAAGATGTGAACAAACAGATTCCGATATTGTGTTCAGTGAAAGCAAATATTATTTTTGTGAGTGAGTGACCTCTTTCCAAACACTGGACTGTGTTGATCACATTTTTCAGCTAACATTAACAGAAAGGATGCTGTCCACTCAGACACCATCAGTCCCATCAATACTTCTCAGATTGTTCCAGTAATATCCGTCACTCCACTGTGATCATTCAGTGATTCAGTTCCAGGTGTCAGTGTATTTCTCTGGGTGGTTCCACTGCACTCTGAGATGTAGCTGCCTCTGTAACTGATCATTCAGTGATTCAGTTCCAATTGCCAGTATGTTTCTCTGAGTGGTTCCACTGCACTCTGGGATGTTGCTGACTCTGAAACTGTGACCATTCAGTGATTCAGTTCCAATTGTCAGTGTGTTCTCTGGGTGGTTCCACTGCACTCTGGGGTGAAGCTGTCTCTGTAACTGTGACCATTCACTGATTCAGTTCCAATTGTCAGTGTGTTTCTCTGGGTGGTTCCACTGCACTCTGGGGTGTAGCTGCCTCTGTAACTGTGACCATTCAGTGATTCAGTTCCAATTGTCAGTGTGTTTCGCTGGGTGGGTCCACTGCACTCTGGGAAGTAGCTGCCGCTGTAACTGTGACCATTCAGTGATTCAGTTCCAATTGTCAGTGTGTTTCGCTGGGTGGGTCCACTGCACTCTGGGAAGTAGCTGCATCTAAATGTGAACATTCCTTTATTTCATTTCAGTAAGACAAATGAGCTGAACTTGGTCACTCGGCCCATCGGCTCTGCTCCGCCATTCTATCATGGCTGATATGTTTCTCATCCTCATTCTCCTAATTTCTCTCCTTCTCTCCTTCTCCCCATAACCCCTGATCTCCTTATTCGCCAAGAATCTATCTGTCTCTGTCTAAAAGACACTCAGTGATTTGGTCTCCACAGCTTTCTGCAGCAAAGAGTTCCACAAATTCACTACGTTCTGGCTGAATACATTCCCCACATCTCTGTTTAAAAGCATCGTCCCGTTAGTCTGAGATTGTGTCCTCTGGTTCCAGTTTTTCACTCAAATGGAAACACCCTCTCCACAACCACTCTATCCAGGCCTCGCAGTATCCTGGAAGTTTCATAGAACATAGAACAATACAGCGCAGTACAGGCCTTTCGGCCCACGATGTTGCACCGAAACTAAAGCCATCTAACCTACACTATGCCATTATCATCCATATGTTTATCCAATAAACTTTTAAATGCCCTCAATGTTGGCAAGTTCACTACTGTAGCAGGTAGGGCATTCCACGGCCTCACTACTCTTTGCGTAAAGAACCTACCTCTGACCTCTGTCCTATATCTATTACCCCTCAGTTTAAAGTTATGTCCCCTCGTGCCAGCCATATCCATCCGCGGGAGAAGGATCTCACTGTCCACCCTATCCAACCCCCTGATCATTTTGTATGCCTCTATTAAGTCTCCTCTTAACCTTCTTCTCTCCAACGAAAGCAACCTCAAGTCCATCAGCCTTTCCTCATAAAATTTTCCCTCCATACCAGGCAACATCCTGGTAAATCTCCTCTGCACCCGCTCCAAAGCCTCCACGTCCTTCCTATAATGCGGTGACCAGAGCTGTACGCAATACTCCAAATGCGGCCGTACCAGAGTTATGTACAGCTGCAACATGACCTCCCGACTCCGGAACTCAATCCCTCTACCAATAAAGGCCAACACTCCATAGGCCTTCTTCACAACCCTATCAACCTGGGTGGCAACTTTCAGGGATCTATGTACATGGACACCTAGATCCCTCTGCTCATCCACACTTTCAAGAACTTTACCATTAGCCAAATATTCCGCATTCCTGTTATTCCTTCCAAAGTGAATCACCTCACACTTCTCTACATTAAACTCCATTTGCCACCTCTCAGCCCAGCTCTGCAGCTTATGTATATCCCTCTGTAACCTGCTACATCCTTCCACACTATCGACAACACCACCGACTTTAGAATCGTCTGCAAATTTACTCACCCACCCTTCTGCGCCTTCCTCTAGGTCATTGATAAAAATGACAAACAGCAACGGCCCCAGAACAGATCTTTGTGGTACTCCACTTGTGACTGTACTCCATTCTGAACATTTCCCATCAACCACCACTCTCTGTCTTCTTTCAGCTAGCCAATTTCTGATCCACATCTCTAAATCACCCTCAATCCCCAGCCTCCGTATTTTTTGCTATAGCCTACCGTGGGGAACCTTATCAAACGCTTTGCTGAAATCCATATACACCACATCAACTGCTCTACCCTTGTCTACCTGTTCAGTCACCTTCTCAAAGAACTCAATAAGGTTCGTGAGGCATGACCTACCCTTCACAAAGCCGTGCTGACTATCCCTGATCATATTATTCCTATCTAGATGATTATAAATCTTGTCTCTTATAATCCCTTCCAAGACTTTACTCACTACAGACGTGAGGCTCACCGGTCTATAGTTGCCGGGGTTGTCTCTGCTCCCCTTTTGAACAAAGGGACCACATTTGCTGTCCTCCAGTCCTCTGGCACTATTCCTGTAGCCAATGATGACATAAAAATCAAAGCCAAAGGTCCAGCAATCTCTTCCCTGGCCTCCCAGAGAATCCTAGGATAAATCCCATCAGGTCCCGGGGACTTATCTATTTGCAGCCTGTCCAGAATTGCCAACACCTCTTCCCTACGTACCTCAATGCCATCTATTCTATTAGCCTGGGGCTCAGCATTCTCCTCCACAACATTATCTTTTTCCTGAGTGAATACTGACGAAAAATATTCATTTAGTATCTCGCATATCTCTTCAGACTCCACACACAATTTCCCATCCCTGTCCTTGACTGGTCCTACTCTTTCCCTAGTCATTCGCTTATTCCTGACATACCTATTGAAAGCTTTTGGGTTTTCCTTGATCCTTCCTGCCAAATACTTCTCATGTCCCCTCCTTGCTCGTCTTAGCTCTCTCTTTAGATCCTTCCTCGCTACCTTGTAACTATCCATCGCCCCAACCGAAACTTCACACTTCATCTTCACATAGTCCTCCTTCTTCCTCTTAACAAGAGAATCCACTTCCTTGGTAAACCACGGTTCCCTCGCTCGACGCCTTCCTCCCTGTCTGACCGGTACATACTTATCAAGAACACGCAGTAGCTGATACTTGAACAAGCCCCACTTATCCAGTGTGCCCAACACTTGCAGCCTACTTCTCCACCTGATCCCCCCCCCCAAGTCACGTCTAACGGCATCATAATTGCCCTTCCCCCAGCTATAACTCTTGCCCTGCGGTGTATACTTATCCCTTTCCATCATTAACGTAAACGTCACCGAATTGTGGTCACTGTCCCCAAAGTGCTCTCCTACCTCCAAATCCAACAACTGGCCTGGTTCATTACCCAAAACCAAATCCAACGTGGCCTCGCCTCTTGTTGGCCTGTCAACATATTGTTTCAGGAAACCCTCCTGCACACACTGTACAAAAAACGACCCATCTATTGTACTCGAACTATATCTTTTCCAGTCAATATTTGGAAAGTTAAAGTCTCCCATAATAACTACCCTGTTACTTTCGCTCATATCCAGAATCATCTTCGCCATCCTTTCCTCTACATCCCTAGAACTATTAGGAGGCCTATAAAAAACTCCCAACAGGGTGACCTCTCCTTTCCTGTTTCTAACTTCAGCCCATGCTACCTCGGAAGAAGAGTCCCCATCTAGCATCCTCTCCGCCACCGTAATACTGCTCTTGACTAGCAGCGCCACACCTCCCTCTCTTTTGCCTCCTTCTCTGAGCTTCCTAAAACACCTAAACCCCGGAACCTGCAACATCCATTCCTGTCCCTGCTCTATCCATGTCTCCGAAATGGCCACAACATGGAAGTCCCAGGTACCAAGCCATGCTGCCAGTTCCCCTACCTTGTTTCGTATACTCCTGGCATTGAAGTAGACACACTTCAAACCACCTACCTGAACACTGGCCCCCTCCTGCGACGTCAAATCTGTGCTCCTGACCTCTATACTCTCATTCTCCCTTACCCTAAAACTACAATCCAGGTTCCCATGCCCCTGCTGCATTAGTTTAAACCCCCCCCCAAAGAGCACTAACAAATCTCCCCCCCAGGATATTTGTGCCCCTCAGGTTCAGATGTAGACCATCCTGCCTGTAGAGGTCCACCTTCCCCAGAAAGAGCCCCAGTTATCCAGAAATCTGAATCCCTCCCGCCTGCACCATTTCTGTAGCCACGTGTTTAAATGCTCTCTCTCCCTATTCCTCATCTCACTATCACGTGGCACGGGCAACAACACAGAGATAACAACTCTGTTTGTTCTAGTTATGAGCTTCCATCCTAGCTCCCTGAAAGCCTGCCTGACATCCTTGTCCCCTTTCCTACCGATGTCATTAGTGCCACTGTGGTCCACCACTTGGGGCTGCTCCCCCTCCCCCCTAAGGACCCGGAAAACACGATCCGAGACATCACGTACCCTTGCACCTGGGAGGCAACATACCAAATGTGAGTCTCTCACGCTCCCACAAAATCTCCTATCTGTGCCCCTGACTATAGAGTCCCCAATTACTAATGCTCTGCTTCTCTCCCCCTTCCCTTCTGAGCAACAGGGACAGACTCCGTGCCAGAGGCCCGTACCCCATGGCTTACCCCTGGTAAGTCGTCCCCCCCACAAGTATCCAAAGCGGTATACTTGTTACTCAGGGGAACGACCGCAGGGGATCCCTGCACTGACTGCTTTTTCCCAGTCCCTCTTACAGCTACCCACCTATCTCCAATCTTTGGTGTCACTAATTCCCTGAAGCTGCTATCTATGACCCCTTCTGCCTCCCGAATGATCCTCCACCAGAATTTATTGGTGAGGGTCTTCCCAGACGTCCGCGGGTCGACTTCCTGTTACCGCCTAAAAAACTAATTTTAAAAAAAGAAAATAAAAATTCTCAGCTCCTGCTGAAATTGACTAACCAGCCAGCTCCACTCCCGCCGAAATCGACTGGCCTGCCCCTGCAAAGACAAGTGCTTTTAAAGGCCAGACTTACCTCCCAGCAGCCACTTCCGCACTGCTCCCGCTGAAACTGACTCACCAGCTGTTCTCCTGCCGAAATCGACTGGCCTGCCCCTGCAAAGACAAGTGCTTTTAAAGGCCAGACTTACCTCCCAGCAGCCACTTCCGCACTGCTCCCTCTGAAACTGACTCACCAACTGTTCTCCCGCCGAAATCGACTGGCCTGCCCCTGCAAAGGCAAGTGCTTTTAAAGGCCAGACTTACCTCCCAGCAGCCACTTCCGCAATGCTCCCGCTGAAACTGACTCACCAGCTGTTCTCACGCCGAAATCACGCTTTCAATAAGATCCCCCCTCATCCTTCTAAACTCCAACAAGTACAGACCCAGCGTCCGCAACCACTCCTCATAAGACAAGCTCTTCATTCCAGGGATATCATAGATTATCATAGAATTTACAGTGCAGAAGGAGGCCATTCGGCCCATCGAGTCTGCACCGGCTCTTGGAAAGAGGACCCTACCCAAGGTCAACACCTCCACCCTATCCCCATAACCCAGTAACCCCACCCAACACTGAGGGCAATTTTGGACACTAAGGGCATTTTATCATGGCCAATCCACCTAACCTGCACATCTTTGGACTTTGGGAGGAAACCGGTGCACCCGGAGGAAACCCACGCACACATGGGGAGGATGTGCAGACTCCACACCGACAGTGACCCAAGCTGGAATCGAACCTGGGACCCTGGAGCTGTGAAGCAATTGTGCTATCCACAATGTTACCGTGCTGCCCATATATAAAAAATGTTTTTTTATAATGGTCTATTTTGGATTTAATATATGTCCAAATCAAGCACATGTCAACCCCTTGGAAGAATTAGCCATGTAAAAATCCACCATGACTTTTGGCCGAAAAAGTTGGTCTCAAAAATTAGACTTTGACATAATTATAGACAGCACCTTTATCATTTATATAGCAATCCCAAATTAAATTTCATGTTGCAAGAAGATAATAATGAAAATAACATGTTATGTATCGCTATTATTTTATACTAGGTACTGAAAAATAAATTTGGAGGCAAATAATTACAAGGAGTATGAAGCGTTCAGTCACTCAAAGCCAAAAGTTCGGATTTTAAGAAAATCTGGCAGCATGCTGGACTTTAATATCGGAATACTAAGGTACATTCCTGCACAAATAGGATTGAAGAGAGATAAACATTTTTAAAAATGTATCCTTTTTATTCTCAGGGGGGGATTATTATTATTTTTTTTTTTCTAGTTCTAGTGAACCTCCTCTGGACCCTTTCCAAGGGAAGCATATCCTTCTTCAGATACGGGGCCCAAACCTGCTCACAATTCTCCAAATGGGGTCTGACCAGAGACTTATACAGCCTCAGAAATACATCCCTGCTCTTGTACTCTCGTCCTCTCGACATGAATGCTAACATTGCAATTGCCTTCCTAACTGCCGACTGAACCTGCACGTTAACCGCAGGAGAATCGTGAACACGGCCTCCCAAGTCCCTTTGTGCTTCTGATTTCCGAAGCATTTCCCCATTTAGGGAATAGTCAATTCCTCCATTCTTCCTTCCAAAGTGCATAACCTCACACTTTTCACATTGTATTCTATCTGCCACTTCCTTGCACAATATCCGAGCCTCGAAATCCTTCTGCAGCCTCCCCCCCACCCCCCCACCCCCACCCCACCGCCCCCCACCCCCACCCCCCGCTTCCTCAATACTACCTGTCCCTCTACAGATCTTTGTATCATCTGCAAACGTAGCGACAGTGCCTTCAGTTCCTTCTTCCAGATCATTAATGTATAATGTGGGAAGTTGTGGTCCCAGCACAGACCCTTGAGGCACACGACGAGTCACCGGCTGCCATCCCGATAAAGATCCCTTTATCCCCACTCTCTGCCTTCTCCCAGTCAGCCAATTCTTTTTCCATCCCAGGATCTTACCCTGAACACCATGGGCTCTTTCCCAATTTAACAGACTGTAATGCGGCACCGTGTCAAAGGCCCTCTGGACATCTAAATACATCACGTCCACTGATTCTCCCTTGTCTAACGTGCTTGTTACTTCCTCAAAGAACTCTAACAGATTTGTCAGGCATGACCTCCCCTTGACGAAGCCGTGCTGACTCAGTCCTATTTTACCATGCACTTCCAAGTACTCCGCAATTTCATCCTTAATAATGGATCTAAAATCTTACCAATGACCGAAGTCAGGCTAACCGGCCGGTAATTTCCCGTCTTCTGCCTCCCTCCCTTCTTAAACAGCCGTGCTACATTAGCCACTTTCCAGTCCTCTGGGACCCTTTCTGCCTTCAGTGATTCCTGAAAGATTCCCGCCACTGACTCCACAATCTCCTCAGCTATCTCTTTTCGAACCCTGGGATGTAGTCCATCCGGTCCAGGTCATTCATCCACCTTCAGACCTTTCAGTTTCCGCAGAACCTTCTCCTTAGTGATGGCCACGGCACTCCCCTCTGTCCCCTGGTTCTCCTGGAGTTCTGGCATCCCACTGGTGACTTCCACCGTGAAGACTGATGCAAAGTAACTGTACAGCTGGCCTGCCATTTCTTTGTTGCCTATTATTACTTCCCCAATCACATTTTACAGTGTTCCAATGTCTTTTTCTTGTCTCTCTCTTACCTTTTATATATTGAAAAGAACATCTTCTTATCGTCTTTTACGTTACTAACTAGCTTGCACTCATATTTCATCTCCTCCTCCTTTATTGTTTTTTTCAGTTGTCCTCTGCTCGCTATTAAATGCTTCCCAATCTTCTGGGCATCCCACTGCTCCTCGCCACATTGTATGTTTTTTATTTTGCTTTACTGCTGTCCTTGACTTCCCTCGTCAACCGTGGATGCCTTGTCCTCCCCTTGGCATGTTCCCTCCTAGAACATAGAACATAGAATTAGCGCAGTACAGGCCCTTCGGCCCACGATGTTGCACCGAAACAAAAGCCATCTAACCTAGTACTATGCCATTATCATCCATATGTTTATCCAATAAACTTTTAAATGCCCTCAATGTTGGCGAGTTCCCTACTATAGAACATAAATAAATTTAGAGTATCCAATCATTTATTTTTCCAATTAAGGGTCAATTTAGCGTGGCCAATCCACCTAACCTGCACATCTTTGGGTTGTGGGGGTGAAACGCACGCAGACATGGAATGAATACGCAAATTCCACAGGAACAGTGACCCAGGGCCGGGATTCGAACCTGGATACTCCGTGCTGCAGTCCCAGTACAATCCACTGCGCCACATGCCGCCCTACTTGGGATGAAATTCTGTTGTTCCTCATGAATAAGCCCCCACAACTCCTGCCATTTCTGTTCCACTGTCTTCCCTGCGAGGCTCTATTTCCAATCAACTCTGGCCAGCTCATCCCTCATGTCTTTGTAGTTACCCTTATTTAATTGTAATACTGTTACATCTGATTGCAGCTTCTCCCTCTCAAACTGCAGGGTAAATTCTATCATATTGTGGTCACTGCCCCCTCAGGGTTCCTTCACCTTATGTTCACTAATCAAGTCTGCTTCATTACACATCACCAAATCCGGAATTGCCTGTTCCCTAGTCGGCTCTGTCACAAGCTACTAAAAAAAAACATCTCTCAGACTTTCCACAAATGCCTTTTCTTGGGATCCACGACCAACCTGATTTTCCCAGTCCACCTGCATATTGAAGTCCCCCATGATTATTGTAATATTGCCTTTTTTACAGCCTTTTCTATCTCCTGATTTATTTTCTGCTCCACATCTTGGTTACTGCTCCGGGTCCTGCAAATAACTCCGATCAGAGTGTTTTTCTCTATTCGATTCCTCAACTCTACCCACAGAGATTCTATGCCTTCTGATCCTATATTGCTCCTTGCTATCGATTTAACTTCATTCCTTACGAACAATGCAACCCCTCACCCTTTGCCCATCTGCCTGTCCATTCGAGAGAACACATATCCTTGCATATTTTGATCCCAGCCCTGATCACCTTGCAGCCACGTTTCTGTGATTCCCACCACATCGTCCCAGCCAATATTAATGTGCGCAACATGCAACTTTACCTTGTTCTGTATACTGCGCACATTTAGGTCCACCACCCTCAATCCTGCATTGAGCACCTCCCTTCTCACACTTGTCATCTTTTTTGCTCTGCCTGAGGGTGATGTTGTTCAGGTATTTTTGTTCTATATTTCCCCTTCAGTTATTACACCTGCTGAGCTACCGCTCTGGTTCCCACACCCTTTCATATTAGTTTCAATTCTCCCGGGTGACACTAACAATCCTCCCAGCGAGGATAGTGATGCCCCTCCAGTTTAGAAGCTACCCGCCCTTCTTGTCCAGGTCCCACCTGTCCCGGAAGATAGCCCAATGGCCCAGAAATCTGAAATCCTCCCTCCTACACCACCAGTTTAGCCACGTGTTTAGCTGTACCATCCTCTTGTTCCTTGCCTCGCTGTCACGGGGTACAGGGAGTAATCCTGAGATTACAACCCGAGAGGTCCTGCGTTTTAGCTTACTGTCTAACTTCCTGAACTCCTTCTGCAGGACTTCATCTCTCTTCCTGCCGATGTCGTTCGTACCTATGTGAACTAAGGCCTCTGGCTGTTCACCCTCCCTCTTCAGGACGTCCTGTGTTCGTTCAGCGACAACCTTGACCCTGGCACCAGGGAGACAACATACTAACCTGAAGTATTCTTCCTGTCCACAGAAGCGCCTATCTGTGCCCCTTACTATAAAGTCCCTATACCTATCGCTTTCCTGCACGTTGCCCTCTCCTGCTGAATAACAGAGCCAGTTGTGGTGCCACTGTTCTGGCTGCTGTTGTTTAACCTTGATAGGCTATCCCCTCAACTGTATCCAACACAGTATACATATTAGAGAGGGAGAAAGCCACATGGGATTCCAGCGCTGACAGCCTTCTCTTTCCAGCAGTCATCCACCCAATTATCTGCCTGCACCTTAGATGTGACCACCTCTCCAGAACGTCTGTCTATGATGCTTTCCGCCACCTGCATGCTCCTAAGTGCGTCCAAATGCTGCTCCAACCGAACCACGCGGTCTGTGAGGAGTGGACATCGGCTACATCTACTGCAGACGTAGTCGATCAGAACGCTGGAAGCGTCATGGTTCTCCCACAACTCACAGTTAGAGCACTGCACCCCGCTGAATGACATTTATGCACTGGTTAATTTATTCAATATAATCATTTAATTGTTATCAGATTAAGTTACAATTAACGGTATGGTCCTGGCGCTGGATTCTTACTGTAAATTAAATGTTAAATTCTAATCCCTGCTCTCAGGTTTAGTTACTCCTCTGCCCATTTAATGAATTAGTTGCTGCAGTTGTACAGAACCTTAATTACATGAGTAATACATGAGTAGAATGGGAATACCGGGATACGCACCACAGCAAGTGCAGAAGATTATAGGTTAGATGGGCAGCATGTTCAGCACAGGCTTGAGGGCCGAAGGGTCAATACCTATGCTGTACTTTTATTTGTGCTTTGTTCTTTGTTCTAACTGTTTCTATCAGGTATTGCTGAGTCAGGAGTCCAAAATCGCAATCAATAGTCTATGTTGCAAGTGCTTGTCTTCAACAACGAACACGAGGTAATGGGACTGAGAGACTGGAAGAGATAATCCCACACCTTCCGGGCCAGACAGTGGAAGGCAAGGCATCATGTGTTCAACTATTAATAGAATAATAATAATCTTTATTCACAATAAAAATATTTATTGTCGCAAGTAGTCCCACATTGCAATGAAGTTACTGTGAAAACTCCCTAGACGCCACACTCCGGCGCCTGTTCGGGTACACAGAGAGACATTTAAGAATGTCCAACTCACCTCACAACACGTCTTTCGGGACTTGTGGAAGGAAATAAGAGCACCCAGAGGAAACCCACGCAGACACGGGGGACCGTGCAGACTCCACACAGACAGTGACACAAGCCGGGAATCGAACCTGGGACCCCGGAGCTGTGAAGCCACTGTGCTAACCACTGTGCTATCATGCAGGCCTTTAAATCAGGAACCCTGAAGAATTGGGAGAGTGTCGGTATCACGGAGAGCTATGGATCTGCTGTGTAATACTAAGAAATAAATCACCAAGGCCATGGCAGGGTTTGATTCTCCTCCAATCCGCCAGCTCCAATTTTAACCATCACATTAGACCCCGGCATTGATCAGTCCATTAAACCTGGGGAACAGACTCTAATTGATGAATAATGAATGGAAACAATGGTTGATCACTCTCTTATTGTGAAACAGTCAGTATTTTCCCGAGGAGCTACACTAGAGGATACAGAAGGGAACCAAAAGGACCAGTCTCCCCAACAACACCAGCGGGAGTTTGTAGTTATCCAGTTGTGGCAGTCAGATAGCCTCAATAATTTAAATAAATATGTAACACAATATATAATAGTTTCTCAGCCCATTACTTCCCGGATTCCATCATTTAAATTGCTGAGACGTCTTCAGTAGAAACAGGCAGAGAGATCACATTGTATTCCACCACATAGCAGCGATATTTCTAGTAATTAATGGAATTAAAACCTGAAAGATAATTACTGGTACTCATCGACATTTACAAATGCATATTATTGTGAAAAGTATAAAGGTTTCTAGACATATTCACTAATCATTGGACTGAAAATAATCATGTTCCTGGCATGATGATATCGGGGAGTGGGTGATATCTGGGAGGGGGTGATATCGGGGATGGGGTGATATCGGGGAGGGGGTGATATCGGGGAGGGGGTGATATCAGGGAGGGGCTGATATCGGGGAGGGGGTGATATCGGGGAGGGGGTGATACCGGGTAGGGGGTGATATCGGGGAGGGGGTGATGTCGGGGAGGGGGTGATATCGGCGAGGGAGTGATGTCGGTGTGGGTGTGATATCGGGGAGGGGGTGATATCTGGGAGGGGTAATATCGGGGAGGGGTGATATCGGGGAGGGGGTGATATCGGGGAGGGTATGATGTCGGCGGGGGAGTGATATCGGTGTGGGTGTGATATCGAGGAGGGTGTGATATCGGAGAGGGGGTGATATCGGGAAGGTGGTGATATGGGGAGGGGGTGATATCGGGGTGGGGGTGATATTGGGGAGGGGGTGATATCGGGGTGGGGGTGATATCGGGGAGGCGGTGATATCGGGGCGGGATTGATATCGGGGTGGGGGTGATATCGGGGAGGGGGTGATATCGTGGAGGCGGTGATATCGAGGCGGGGTTGATATCGGGGTGGGGGTGATATCGGGGTGGGGGTGACAACGGGGTGGGGTGATATCGCGGAGGGGGTGATATCGGGATGGGGGTGATATCAGGGCGGTGGTGATATCGGGGAGGGGTTATATTGGGGAGGGGGTGATATCGGGGTGGGGGTGATATCGGGAATGGGGTGATATCGGGGATGGGGTGATATCGGGGTGGGTGTGATATCGGGGTGGGGGTCATATCGTGGAGGGGGTGATATCGGGGAGGGGGTGATATCGGGGAGGGGGTGAAATCGGGGAGGGGTGAAATCGGGGAGGGGGTGATATCGGGGAGGCGGTGATATCGGGGAGGGGGTCATTTCGGAGAGGGGGTGATAGAGGGGAGGGGGTGATATCGGTGAGGTGGTGATATCAGGGACGGGGTGATACCTGAGTGGGGGTGATATCGGGGAGGGGGTGATATCTGGGAGGGAGTGGTATCGGTGTGGGGATGATATCGGGTAGGGGTTGATATCGGGGTGGGGTGATATCGGGGTGGGGGTTATATCGGGGAGTGGGTGATCTCGGGGAGGGGGTGATATCGGGGCGGGGATGATATCGGGGAGGGGGTCATATTGGGGAGGGGGTGATATTGGGGAGGGGGTGATATTGGGGAGGGGGTGATATCGGGGAGGGGGTGATATCGGGGAGTGGGTGATATCGGGGTGGCGGTGATAGCGGGGAGTGGGCGTTATCGGGTTGGGGTGATGTCGGGGTGGGGGTAATATTGGGAGGGGTGATTTCGGGCTGATGGTGATATCGGGGTGGGGGTGATATCGAGGAGGCGGGGATATCGGGGCAGGGCTGATACCGGGGTGGTAGTGATATTGGGAGGGGTGATATCGGGGAGGTAGTGATATCTGGGAGGCGGTAATATCGGGGAGGGGTTGATATCGGGGACGGTGTGATATCGGGGAGGCGGTGATATCGGGGAGTGGGTGATATCGGGGAGGGGGTGATATCGGGGAGGGGGTGATATCGGGGTGGGGGTAATATTGGGGTTGTGGGAATATCGGGGAGGGGATGATATCGGGGAGGGGGTGATATCGGGGTTGGGGTGATATCGGGGAGGGGGTGATATCAGGGAGGGGGTGATATCGGGGAGGGCTTGATATCGGGGAGGGGGTGATATCGGGGAGGGGGTGATATCGGGGTTGGGGTGATATCGGGGAGGGGGTGATAACGTTGTTGGGGTGAATTCGGGAAGAGGGTGATATCGGGGAGGGGGTGATATCGGGGAGGGGGTGATATCGGGGAGGGGGTGATATCGGGTAGGGGTTGATATCGGGGAGGGGGTGACATCGGGGAGGGGGTGATATCGGGGAGGCGGTGATATCGGGATGGGGTGATATCGGGGTTGGGGTGATATCGGGGAGGTGGTGATATCGGGGAGGGGGTGATATCGGTGTTGTGTTGATATCGGGGAGATGGTGATATCGAGGAGGGGGTGATATCGGGGTGGGGGTGACATCGGGGAGGGGGTGATATCGGGGACGGGGTGATATCGGCGAGGGGGTGATATCGGGGAGGGGGTGATATCGGGGAGGGGGTGATATCGGGGTGGGGGTGATATTGGGGTTGTGGTGATATCGGGGAGGGGCTGATATCGGGGAGGGGGTGATATCGGGGTTGGGGTGATATCGGGAAGGGGGTGATATCGGGGTGTGGGTGATATCGGGGAGGGGGTGATATCGGGGAGGGGGTGATATCGGGGAGGGCTTGATATCGGGGAGGGCTGATATCGGGGAGGGGGTGATATCGGGGTTGGGGTGATATCGGGGAGGGGGTGATATCGGGGAGGGGGTGATAACGGGGTTGGGGTGAATTCGGGAAGAGGGTGATATCGGGGTGGGGGTGATATCGGGGAGGGGGTGATATCGGGGAGGGGGTGATATCGGGTAGGGGTTGATATCGGGGAGGGGGTGACATCTGGGAGGGGGTGATATCGGGGAGGCGGTGATATAGGGATGGGGTGCTTTCGGTGTTGTGGTGATATCGGGGAGGTGGTAATATCGGGGAGGGGGTGATATCGGGGTGGGGGTGATATAGTGGAGGGGGTGATATCGGGGACGGGGTGATATCGGCGAGGGGGTGATATCTGGGAGGGGGTGCTATCGGGGTGGGGGTGATATCGGGGTTGGGTAATATTGGGGAGGGGGTGATATCGGATAGGGGGGGATATCGGGTCGGGGATGATATCGGGGAGGGGGTGATTTTCGGAGGGGGTGATATCGTGGAGGGGGTGATATCGGGAGGGGTTGATAGCGGGGAGATGGTGATATCGGGGAGGGGCTGATATCGGGGATGGTGTGATCTCGGGTTGGGGGTAATATCGGGGAGGGAGTGATATCGGGGAAGGGGTGACATCGGGGTGTGGGTGATATCGGGGAGGGGTGATATCGTGGTGTGGGTAATATCGGGGAGGGGGTGATATCGGGGAGGGGGTGAAATCAGGGAGGGAGTGATATCGGGGAGGGGCTGATATCGGGGAGGGGGTGATGTGTGGGAGGCGGTGATATCGGGGCGGGGTTGATAGCGGGGTGGGTGTGATATCGGGAAGGGGAGATATCGTGGTGGGGTGATATCGGGGAGGGGTTGATATCGGGAGGGGGTGATATCTGTGAGGGGGTGATATCGGGGAGGGGCTGATATCGGGGAGGGGGTGATATCGGGGAGGGGGTGATATCGGGAGGGCGTGATATCGGGGAGGGGATGATATCTGGGAGGGACTGATATCGGGGAGGGGTGATATCGGGTTGTGGGTGATATCAGGGAGGGAGTAATATCGGGGAGGGGGTGGTATCGGAGAGCGGGTGATATCGGGGAGGCGGTGATATCGGGGAGGGGGTGATATCGGGAGGGGGTGATATCGGAGATGGTGTGATATCGGGGAGGGACTGAAATCGGGGAGTGGGCGATATCGGGGAGGGGGTGGTATCGGGAGGGGGTGATATCGGGGAGGGGGTGATATCGGGGAGGGGCTGATATCGGGGAGGGTGTGATATCGGGTTGGGGGTGATATCGGGGAGGGGGTGATATCGGGGAGGGACTGATATCGGGGAGGGGGTGATATCGGGTTGGGGGTGATATCAGGGAGGGAGTGACATCGGGGAGGGGGTGGTATCTGGAAGGGGGTGATATCGGGGAGGCGGTGATATCGGGGAGGGGGTGATATCGGGTTGGGGGTGATATCGGGGACGGGGTGATATCGGGGAGGGACTTACATCGGGGAGGGGGTGATATCGGGTTGGGGGTGATATCAGGGAGGGAGTGATATCGGGGAAGTGGTGGTATGGGGGAGGGGGTGATATCGAGAGGGGGTGATATCGAAGATGGTGTGATATCGGGGAGGGACTGAAATCGGGGAGTGGGTGATATCGGGGATGGGGTGGTATCGGGAGGGGGTGATATCGGGGAGGGGGTGATATCGGGGACGGGCTGATATCGGGGAGGGAGTGATATCGCGGAGGGGGTGGTAACGGGGAGGGGGTGATATCGAGGAGGCGGTGTTATCGGGGCGTGGTTGATTTCGGGGAGGGAGTGATATTGGGAGGGGTGGTATCGGAGTGGGGGTGATATCGGGGTGGGGGTGATACCGTGGGGAGGCTAATATTGGGGAGTGGTTGATATTATGGAGGGGGTGTTATCGGGGAGGGCATGATATCGGTGAGGTTGTGATAACGGGGAGGGGCTGATATCGGAGAGGGTGTGATATCGGGGAGGGACTGAAATCGGGGAGTGGGTGATGTCGGGGAGGGGGTGGTATCGAGAGGGGGTGATATCGGGGAGGGGGTGATAACGGGGAGGGCCTGATATCGGGGAGCGGGTGATATCTGGTTGGGGATGATATCGGGGAGAGAGTGATATCGCGGAGGAGGTGGTATCTGGGAGGGGGTGATATCGGGGTGGCGGTGATATCGGGGCGGTGTTGATTTCGGGGAGGGAGTGATATTGGGAGGGGGTGGTATCGGAGTGGGAGTGATATCGGGGTGGCGGTGATACCGTGGTGAGGCTAATATCGGAGAGTGTTTGATATCATGGAGGGGGTGATATCGGGGAGGGGATGATATCGGGGAGGTTGTGATATCGTGTTCGGTGTGATATCGGGGAGGGAGTGATATCGGGGACGGGGTGGTATCGGGGAGGGGGTGATATCGGCGTGGGGTGATATCGGGAAGGGGGTGATATCAGGGCGTGGGTAATATCGGGGAGTGGGTGATATCTGGGAGGGGGTGATATCGGTAATGGGGTGATATCGGGGAGAGGGTGATATCGGGGAGGGGCTGATATCGGAGAGGGGCTGATATCGGGGAGGGGGTGATATCGGGGAGGGGGTGATATTGGGTAGGGGGTGATATCGGGGAGGGGGTGATGTCGGGGAGGGGGTGATATCGGCGGGGCAGTTATATCGGTGTTGGTGTGATATCGGGGAGGGGGTGATATCTGGGAGGGGTGATATCGGGGTGATATCGGGGAGGGGGTGATATCGGGGAGGGGATGATATCGGCGGGGGACTGATATCGGTGTGGGTGCGATATCGAGAAGGGTGTGATATCGGAGAGTGGGTGATATCGGGGATGCGGTGATATGGGGAGGGGGTGATATCGGGGAGGCGGTGATATCGGGGTGGGATTGATATCGTGGAGGGGGTGATATCGGGAGGGGTTGATAGCGGGGAGATGGTGATATCGGGGAGGGGCTGATATCGGGGATGGTGTGATCTCGGGTTGGGGGTAATATCGGGGAGGGAGTGATATCGGGGAAGGGGTGACATCGGGGTGTGGGTGATATCGGGGAGGGGTGATATCGTGGTGTGGGTAATATCGGGGAGGGGGTGATATCGGGGAGGGGGTGAAATCAGGGAGGGAGTGATATCGGGGAGGGGCTGATATCGGGGAGGGGGTGATGTGTGGGAGGCGGTGATATCGGGGCGGGGTTGATAGCGGGGTGGGTGTGATATCGGGAAGGGGAGATATCGTGGTGGGGTGATATCGGGGAGGGGTTGATATCGGGAGGGGGTGATATCTGTGAGGGGGTGATATCGGGGAGGGGCTGATATCGGGGAGGGGGTGATATCGGGGAGGGGGTGATATCGGGAGGGCGTGATATCGGGGAGGGGATGATATCTGGGAGGGACTGATATCGGGGAGGGGTGATATCGGGTTGTGGGTGATATCAGGGAGGGAGTAATATCGGGGAGGGGGTGGTATCGGAGAGCGGGTGATATCGGGGAGGCGGTGATATCGGGGAGGGGGTGATATCGGGAGGGGGTGATATCGGAGATGGTGTGATATCGGGGAGGGACTGAAATCGGGGAGTGGGCGATATCGGGGAGGGGGTGGTATCGGGAGGGGGTGATATCGGGGAGGGGGTGATATCGGGGAGGGGCTGATATCGGGGAGGGTGTGATATCGGGTTGGGGGTGATATCGGGGAGGGGGTGATATCGGGGAGGGACTGATATCGGGGAGGGGGTGATATCGGGTTGGGGGTGATATCAGGGAGGGAGTGACATCGGGGAGGGGGTGGTATCTGGAAGGGGGTGATATCGGGGAGGCGGTGATATCGGGGAGGGGGTGATATCGGGTTGGGGGTGATATCGGGGACGGGGTGATATCGGGGAGGGACTTACATCGGGGAGGGGGTGATATCGGGTTGGGGGTGATATCAGGGAGGGAGTGATATCGGGGAAGTGGTGGTATGGGGGAGGGGGTGATATCGAGAGGGGGTGATATCGAAGATGGTGTGATATCGGGGAGGGACTGAAATCGGGGAGTGGGTGATATCGGGGATGGGGTGGTATCGGGAGGGGGTGATATCGGGGAGGGGGTGATATCGGGGACGGGCTGATATCGGGGAGGGAGTGATATCGCGGAGGGGGTGGTAACGGGGAGGGGGTGATATCGAGGAGGCGGTGTTATCGGGGCGTGGTTGATTTCGGGGAGGGAGTGATATTGGGAGGGGTGGTATCGGAGTGGGGGTGATATCGGGGTGGGGGTGATACCGTGGGGAGGCTAATATTGGGGAGTGGTTGATATTATGGAGGGGGTGTTATCGGGGAGGGCATGATATCGGTGAGGTTGTGATAACGGGGAGGGGCTGATATCGGAGAGGGTGTGATATCGGGGAGGGACTGAAATCGGGGAGTGGGTGATGTCGGGGAGGGGGTGGTATCGAGAGGGGGTGATATCGGGGAGGGGGTGATAACGGGGAGGGCCTGATATCGGGGAGCGGGTGATATCTGGTTGGGGATGATATCGGGGAGAGAGTGATATCGCGGAGGAGGTGGTATCTGGGAGGGGGTGATATCGGGGTGGCGGTGATATCGGGGCGGTGTTGATTTCGGGGAGGGAGTGATATTGGGAGGGGGTGGTATCGGAGTGGGAGTGATATCGGGGTGGCGGTGATACCGTGGTGAGGCTAATATCGGAGAGTGTTTGATATCATGGAGGGGGTGATATCGGGGAGGGGATGATATCGGGGAGGTTGTGATATCGTGTTCGGTGTGATATCGGGGAGGGAGTGATATCGGGGACGGGGTGGTATCGGGGAGGGGGTGATATCGGCGTGGGGTGATATCGGGAAGGGGGTGATATCAGGGCGTGGGTAATATCGGGGAGTGGGTGATATCTGGGAGGGGGTGATATCGGTAATGGGGTGATATCGGGGAGAGGGTGATATCGGGGAGGGGCTGATATCGGAGAGGGGCTGATATCGGGGAGGGGGTGATATCGGGGAGGGGGTGATATTGGGTAGGGGGTGATATCGGGGAGGGGGTGATGTCGGGGAGGGGGTGATATCGGCGGGGCAGTTATATCGGTGTTGGTGTGATATCGGGGAGGGGGTGATATCTGGGAGGGGTGATATCGGGGTGATATCGGGGAGGGGGTGATATCGGGGAGGGGATGATATCGGCGGGGGACTGATATCGGTGTGGGTGCGATATCGAGAAGGGTGTGATATCGGAGAGTGGGTGATATCGGGGATGCGGTGATATGGGGAGGGGGTGATATCGGGGAGGCGGTGATATCGGGGTGGGATTGATATCGGGGTGGGGGTGATATCGGGGAGGGGGTGATATCGGGGAGGCGGTGATATCGAGGCGGGGTTGATATCGGGGTGGGGGTGATATCGGGTGGGGGTGACATCGGGGTGTGGCTAATATCGGGATGGGGGTGATATCGGGGCGGGGGTCATATCGGGGAGGGGGTGATATCGGGGAGGGGGCGATATCGGGGAGGGGGTGAAATCGGAGAGGGGTGAATCGGGGAATGGGGTGATATCGGGGAGGCGGTGATATCGGGGAGGGGGTCATTTCGGAGAGGGGGTGATATAGGGGAGGGGGTGATATCGGTGAGGTGGTGATATCAGGGAGGGGGTGATATCTGAGTGGGGGTGATATCAGTGAGGGGGTGATACCTGGGAGGGGGTGGTATCGGGGTGCGGGTGATATCGGGGAGGGGGTGATATCGGGGTGGGGTGATATCGGGGAGTGGGTGATATCGGGGAGGGGGTGATATCTGGGCAGGGATGATATCGAGGGGGGGGTGATATTGGGGAGGGGTGATATTGGGGAGGGGGTGATATCGGGGAGGGGTGATATCGGGTAGTGGGTGATATCGGGGTGGCGGTGATATCGGGGAGTGGGCGTTATCGGGGTGGGGTGATGTCGGGGTGGGGGTAATATTGGGAGGGGTGATTTTGGGCTGATGGTGACATCGGGGAGGGGGTGATATCGAGGAGGCGGGGATATCGGGGCAGGGGTGATAACGGGGTGGTAGTGATATGGGGGAGCGGTGATATTGGGGAGGCGGTGATATCAGGGA
Source organism: Scyliorhinus torazame (assembly GCF_047496885.1). Classification (NCBI taxonomy): domain Eukaryota; kingdom Metazoa; phylum Chordata; class Chondrichthyes; order Carcharhiniformes; family Scyliorhinidae; genus Scyliorhinus; species Scyliorhinus torazame. The sequence goes on from NC_092726.1 coordinate 55,098,882, forward strand.
GGCGGTAATATCGGGGAGGGGGTGATATCGGGGAGGGTGTGATATCGGGGAGGGGGTGATATCGGGGAGTGGGTGACATCGGGGAGGGGGTGATATCGGGGTGGGGGTGATATTGGGGTTGTGGTGATATCGGGGAGGGGGTGACATCGGGGTGGGGGTGATATCGGGGTTGGGGTGATATCGGGAAGTGGGTGATATCGGGGTGTGGGTGATATCGGGGAGGGGTGATATCGGGGAGGGGGTGATATCGGGGAGGTCTTGATATCGGGGAGGGGGTGATATCGGGGAGGGGGTGATATCGGGGAGGGGGTGAAATCGGGGTGGGGGTGATATCGGGGAGGGGGTGATATCGGGGAGGGGGTGATATCGGGTAGGGGTTGATATCGGGGAGGGGTGACATCGGGGAGGGGGTGATATCGGGGAGGCGGTGATATCGGGATGGGGTGATATCGGGGTTAGAGTGAAATCGGGGAGGTGGTGATATCGGTGTTGCGGTGATATCGGGGAGGTGGTGATATCCGGGAGGGGGTGCTATCGGGGTTGGGGTGATATCGGGGTTGGGGTGATATTGGGGAGGGAGTGATATCGGGGAGGGGGTGATATTGGGGCGGGGATGATATCGGGGAGGGGGTGATTTTGGGAGGGGGTGATATCGGGGAGTGGGTGATATCGGGAGGGTTTGATATCGGGGAGGATGTGATATCGTGAAGGGGCTGATATCGGGGATGGTGTGATATCGGGTTGGGGGTGATATCGGGGAGGGAGTGATATCGGGGATGTGGTGACATCGGGGTGTGGGTGATATCGGGGAGGGGGTGAAATCGTGGTGTGGGTAATATCGGGGAGGCGGGTGATATCGGGGAGGGGGTGATCTCGGGGAGGGAGTGATATCGGGGAGGGGCTGATGTCGGGGAGGGGGTGATGTGTGGGAGGCGGTGATAACGGGGCGGGGTTGATAGCGGGGTGGGTGTGATATCGGGAAGGGGGTGATATCGTGGTGGGGTGATATCGGGAGGGGGTGATATCGGAGAGGGGGTGATATCGGGGAGGGGGTGATGTCGGGGAGGGGGTGATATCGGCTGGGGAGTGATATCGGTGTTGGTGTGATATCGGGGAGGGGGTGATATCTGGGAGGGGTGATATCGGGGAGGGGTGATATCGAGGAGGGGGTGATATCGGGGAGGGGATGATATCGGCGGGGGAGTGATATCGGTGTGGGTGCGATATCGAGGAGGGTGTGATATCGGAGAGCGGGTGATATCGGGGAGGCGGTGATATGGGGAGGGGGTGATATCGGGGTGTGGGTGATATTGGGGAGGGGGTGATATCGGGGAGGGGGTGATATCGGGCAGGCGGTGATATCGGGGTGGGATTGATATCGGGGTGGGGGTGATATCGGGGAGGGGGTGATATCGGGGTGGGGGTGATATCGGGTGGGGGTGACATCGGGGAGGGGGTGATATCGGGGTGGGGGTGATATCGGGGATGGAGTGATATCGGGAATGGGGTGATATCGCTGAGGGTGTGATATCGGGGTGGGGGTCATATCGGGGAGGGGGTGATATCGGTGAGGGGGTGATATCGGGGAGGGGGTGAAATCGGAGAGGGGTGAATCGGGGAGTGGGTGATATCGGGGAGGCGGTGATATCGGGGAGGGGGTCATTTCGGAGAGGGGGTGATATAGGGGATGGGGTGATATCGGTGAGGTGGTGATATCAGGGAGGGGGTGATATCTGAGTGGGGGTGATATCGGTGAGGGGGTGATACCTGGGAGGGGGTGGTATCGGGGTGCGGGTGATATCGGGGAGGGGGTGATATCGGGGTGGGGTGATATCGGGGAGTGGGTGATATCGGGGAGGGGGTGATATCTGGGCAGGGATGATATCGGGGGGGGGAGTGATATTGGGGAGGGGTGATATTGGGGAGGGGGTGATATCGGCGAGGGGTGATATCGGGTAGTGGGTGATATCGGGGTGGCGGTGATATCGGGGAGTGGGCGTTATCGGGGTGGGGTGATGTCGGGGTGGGGGTAATATTGGGAGGGGTGATTTTGGGCTGATGGTGACATCGGGGAGGGGGTGATATCGAGGAGGCGGGGATATCGGGGCAGGGGTGATAACGGGGTGGTAGTGATATGGGGGAGGGGTGATATTGGGGAGGCGGTAATATCGGGGAGGGGGTGATATCGGGGAGGGTGTGATATCGGGGAGGGGGTGATATCGGGGAGTGGGTGACATCGGGGAGGGGGTGATATCGGGGTGGGGGTGATATTGTGGTTGTGGTGATATCGGGGAGGGGGTGACATCGGGGTGGGGGTGATATCGGGGTTGGGGTGATATCGGGAAGTGGGTGATATCGGGGTGTGGGTGATATCGGGGAGGGGGTGATATCGGGGAGGGGGTGATATCGGGGAGGGCTTGATATCGGGGAGGGGGTGATATCGGCGAGGGGGTGATATCGGGGAGGGGGTGAAATCGGGGTGGGGGTGATATCGGGGAGGGGGTGATATCAGGGAGGGGGTGATATCGGGTAGGGGTTGATATCGGGGAGGGGTGACATCGGGGAGGGGGTGATATCGGGGAGGCGGTGATATCGGGATGGGGTGATATCGGGGTTGGGGTGAAATCGGGGAGGTGGTGATATCGGTGTTGCGGTGATATCGGGGAGGTGGTGATATCGGGGAGGGGGTGCTATCGGGGTGGGGGTGATATCGGGGTTGGTGTGATATTGGGGAGGGAGTGATATCGGGGAGGGGGTGATATTGGGGCGGGGATGATATCGGGGAGGGGGTGATTTTGGGAGGGGGTGATATCGGGGAGTGGGTGATATCGGGAGGGTTTGATATCGGGGAGGATGTGATATCGTGAAGGGGCTGATATCGGGGATGGTGTGATATCGGGTTGGGGGTGATATCGGGGAGGGAGTGATATCGGGGATGGGGTGACATCGGGGTGTGGGTGATATCGGGGAGCGGGTGAAATCGTGGTGTGGGTAACATCGGGGAGGCGGGTGATATCGGGGAGGGGGTGATCTCGGGGAGGGAGTGATATCGGGGAGGGGCTTATGTCGGGGCGGGGGTGATGTGTGGGAGGCGGTGATAACGGGGCGGGGTTGATAGCGGGGTGGGTGTGATATCGGGAAGGGGGTGATATCGTGGTGGGGTGATATCGGGAGGGGGTGATATCGGAGAGGGGGTGATATCGGGGAGGGGGTGATGTCGGGGAGGGGGTGATATCGGCGGGGGAGTGATATCGGTGTTGGTGTGATATCGGGGAGGGGGTGATATCTGGGAGGGGTGATATCGGGGAGGGGTGATATCGAGGAGGGGGTGATATCGGGGAGGGGATGATATCGGCGGGGGAGTGATATCGGTGTGGGTGCGATATCGAGGAGGGTGTGATATCGGAGAGCGGGTGATATCGAGGAGGCGGTGATATGGGGAGGGGGTGATATCGGGGTGTGGGTGATATTGGGGAGGGGGTGATATCGGGGAGGGGGTGATATCGGGGAGGCGGTGATATCGGGGTGGGATTGATATCGGGGTGGGGGTGATATCGGGGAGGGGGTGATATCGGGGAGGCGGTGATATCGAGGCGGGGTTGATATCGGGGTGGGGGTGATATCGGGTGGGGGTGACGTCGGGGTGTGGCTAATATCGGGATGGGGGTGATATCGGGGCGGGGGTGATATCGGGGAGGGGTAATATCGGGGAGGGGGTGATATCGGGGTGGGGGTGATATCGGGGATGGGGTGATATCGGGGATGGGGTGATATCGCTGAGGGTGTGATATCGGGGTGGGGGTCATATCGGGGAGGGGGTGATATCGGTGAGGGGGTGATATCGGGGAGGGGGTGAAATCGGAGAGGGGTGAATCGGGGAGGGGGTGATATCGGGGAGGCGGTGATATCGGGGAGGGGGTCATTTCGGAGAGGGGGTGATATAGGGGATGGGGTGATATCGGTGAGGTGGTGATATCAGGGAGGGGGTGATATCTGAGTGGGGGTGATATCGGTGAGGGGGTGATACCTGGGAGGGGGTGGTATCGGGGTGCGGGTGATATCGGGGAGGGGGTGATATCGGGGTGGGGTGATATCGGGGAGTGGGTGATATCGGGGAGGGGGTGATATCTGGGCAGGGATGATATCGGGGGGGGTGATATTGGGGAGGGGGTGATATTGGGGAGGGGGTGATATCGGGGAGGGGGTGATATCGGGGAGTGGGTGATATCGGGGTGGCGGTGATATCGGGGAGTGGGCGTTATCGGGGTGGGGGTAATATTGGGAGGGGTGATTTTGGGCTGATGGTGATATCGGGGAGGGGGTGATATCGAGGAGGCGGGGATATCCGGGCAGGGGTGATAACGGGGTGGTAGTGATATGGGGGAGGGGTGATATTGGGGAGGCGGTGATATCAGGGAGGCGGTAATATCGGGGAGGGGGTGATATCGGGGAGGGTGTGATATCGGGGAGGGAGTGATATCGGGGAGTGGGTGATATCGGGGAGGGGGTGATATCGGGGTGGGGGTGATATTGTGGTTGTGGTGATATCGGGGAGGGGGTGATATCGGGGAGGGGATGATATCGGGGTTGGGGTGATATCGGGAAGGGGGTGATATCGGGGTGTGGGTGATATCGGGGAGGGAGTGATATCGGGGAGGGGGTGATATCGGGGAGGGCTTGATATCGGGGAGGGGGTGATATCGGGGAGGGGGTGTTATCGGGGAGGGGGTGATATCGGGGTGGTGGTGATATCGGGGAGGGGGTGATATCGGGGAGGGGGTGATATCGGGTAGGGGTTGATATCGGGGAGGGGTGACATCGGGAAGGGGGTGATATCGGGGAGGCGGTGATATCGGGATGGGGTGATATCGGGGTTGGGGTGAAATCGGGGAGGTGGTAATATCGGTGTTGCGGTGATATCGGGGAGGTGGTGATATCGGGGAGGGGTGATATCAGGGTAGGGGTGATATCGGGGAGGGGGTGATATCAGGGACGGGGTGATATCAGCGAGGGGGTGATATCGGGGAGGGGGTGCTATCGGGGTGGGGGTGATATCGGGGTTGGGGTGATATTGGGGAGGGAGTGATATCGGGGAGGGGGTGATATTGGGGCGGGGATGATATCGGGGAGGGGGTAATTTTGGGAGGGGGTGATATCGGGGAGTGGGTGATATCGGGAGGGTTTGATATCGGGGAGGATGTGATATCGTGAAGGGGCTGATATCGGGGATGGTGTGATATCGGGTTGGGGTGATATCGGGGAGGGAGTGATAACGGGGATCGGGTGACATCGGGGTGTGGGTGATATCGGGAAGGGGGTGAAATCGTGGTGTGGGTAATATCGGGGAGGCGGGTGATATCGGGGAGGGGGTGATCTCGGGGAGGGAGTGATATCGGGGAGGGGCTGATATCGGGGAGGGGGTGATGTGTGGGAGGCTGTGATAACGGGGCGGGGTTGATAGCGGGGTGGGTGTGATATCGGGAAGGGGGTGATATCGTGGTGGGGTGATATCGGGAGGGGGTGATATCGGAGAGGGGGTGATATCGGGGAGGGGCTGATATCGGGGAGGAGGTGATATCGGGGAGGGGGTGATATCGGGAGGGGGTGATATCGGCGAGGGGGTGATATCGGGGAGGGACTGATATCGGGGAGGGGTGATATCGGGTTGGGGGTGATATCGGGAGGGAGTGATATCGCGGAGGGGGTGGTATCGGGGCGGCAGAGATATCGGGGAGGCGGTGATATCCGTGAGTTGGTGATATCGGGAGGGGGTGATATCGGAGAGGGTGTGATATCGGGGAGGGACTGAAATCGGGGAGTGGTGGTATCGGGAGGGGGTGATATCGGGGAGGGGGTGATATCGAGGCGGGGCTGATATCGGGGAGGGTGTGATATCGGGTTGGGAGTGATATCGGGGAGGGAGTGGTGTTGCGGAGGGGGTGGTATCGGGGAGGGGGTGATATCGGGGAGGCGGTGATATCGGGGCGGGGTTGATTTCGGGGAGGGAGTGATATTGGGAGGGGGTGGTATCGGAGTTGGGTTGATATCGGGGTGGGGGTGATACCGTGGTGAGGCTAATATCGGGGAGTGGTTGATATCATGGAGGGGTGATATCGGGGAGGGCATGATATCGGGGAGGTTGTGATATCGCGTTCGGGGTGATATCGGGGAGGGAGTGATATCGGGGATGGGGTGGTATCGGGGAGGCGGTGATATCTGCGTGGGGGAGATATCGGGAAGGGGGTGATATCAGGGGGTGGGTGATATCGGGGAGGGGTGATATCGGCGACGGAGTGATATCGGGGTGGGGGTGATATCGGGGTGCGGGTGATATCGGGGACGGAGTGATATCGGGGTGCGGGTGATATCGGGGACGGAGTGATATCGGGGTGGGGGTGATATCGTGGTGGGGGAGATATCGGGGACGGAGTGATATCGGGGTGGGGGTGATATCGGGGACGGTGTGATATCGGGTTGCGGGTGATATCGGCGACGGAGTGATATCGGGGTGGGGGTGATATCGGGGACGGAGTGATATCGGGGTGGGGGTGATATCGGGGACGGAGTGATATCGGGGTGGGGGTCATATCGGGGAGGGGGTGATATCGGGGAGGGGGTGATATCGGGGAGGGGGTGAAATCGAGGAGGCGGGGATATCGGGGCAGGGGTGATAACGGGGTGGTAGTGATATGGGGGAGGGGTGATATTGGGGTGGCGGTGATATCAGGGAGGCGGTAATATCGGGGAGGGGGTGATATCGGGGAGGGTGTGATATCGGGGAGGGGGTGATATCGGGGAATGGGTGATATCGGGGAGGGGGTGATATCGGGCTGGGGGTGATATTGGGGTTGTGGTGCTATCGGGGAGGGGGTGATATCGGGGTGGAGGTGATATCGGGGTTGGGGTGATATCGGGAAGGGGGTGATATCGGCGTGTGGGTGATATCGGGGAGGGGGTGATATCGGGGAGGGGGTGATATCGGGGAGGCGGTGATATCGGGATGGGGTGATATCGGGGTTGGGGTGAAATCGGGGAGGTGGTGATATCGGTGTTGCGGTGATATCGGGGAGGTGGTGATATCGGGGAGGGGGTGATATCGGGGTGGGGGTGATATCGGGGAGGGGGTGATATCGGGGACGGGGTGATATCTGCGAGGGGGTGATATCGGGGAGGGGGTGCTATCGGGGTGGGGGTGATATCGGGGTTGGGGTGATATTGGGGAGGGAGTGATATCGGGGAGGGGGTGATATTGGGGCGGGGATGATATCGGGGAGGGGGTGATTTTGGGAGGGGTTGATATCGGGGAGGATGTGATATCGTGAAGGGGCTGATATCGGGGATGGTGTGATATCGGGTTGGGGGTGATATCGGGGAGGGAGTGATATCGGGGATGGGGTGACATCGGGGTGTGGGTGATATCGGGGAGGGGGTGAAATCGTGGTGTGGGTAATATCGGGGAGGCGGGTGATATCGGGGGGGGGTGATCTCGGGGAGGGAGTGATATCGGGGAGGGGCTGATATCGGGGAGGGGGTGATGTGTGGGAGGCGGTGATAACGGGGCGGGCTTGATAGCGGGTAGGGTGTGATATCGGGAAGGGGGTGATATCGTGGTGGGGTGATATCGGGAGGGGGTGATATCGGAGAGGGGGTGATATCGGGGAGGGGGTGATGTCGGGGAGGAGGTGATATCGGCGGGGGAGTGATATCGGTGTTGGTGTGATATCGGGGAGGGGGTGATATCTGGGAGGGGTGATATCGGGGAGGGGTGATATCGAGCAGGGGGTGATATCGGGGAGGGGATGATATCGGCGGGGGAGTGATATCGGTGTGGGTGCGATATCGAGGAGGGTGTGATATCGGAGAGCGGGTGATATCGGGGAGGCGGTGATATGGGGAGGGGGTGATATCGGGGTGTGGGTGATATTGGGGAGGGGGTGATATCGGGGAGGGGGTGATATCGGGGAGGCGGCGATATCGGGGTGGGATTGATATCGGGGTGGGGGTGATATCGGGGAGGGGGTGATATCGGGGAGGCGGTGATATCGAGGCGGGGTTGATATCGGGGTGGGGGTGATATCGGGTGGGGGTGACATCGGGGTGTGGCTAATATCGGGATGGTGGTGATATCGGGGCGGGGGTGATATCGGGGAGGGGTAATATCGGGGAGGGGGTGATATCGGGGTGGGGGTGATATCGGGGATGGGGTGATATCGGGGATGGGGTGATATCGCGGAGGGTGTGATATCGGGGTGGGGGTCATATCGGGGAGGGGGTGATATCGGTGAGGGGGTGATATCGGGGAGGGGGTGAAATCGGAGAGGGGTGAATCGGGGAGGGGGTGATATCGGGGAGGTGGTGATATCGGGGAGGGGGTCATTTCGGAGAGGGGGTGATATAGGGGATGGGGTGATATCGGTGAGGTGGTGATATGAGGGAGGGGGTGATATCTGAGTGGGGGTGATATCGGTGAGGGGGTGATACCTGGGAGGGGGTGGTATCGGGGTGCCGGTGATATCGGGGAGGGGGTGATATCGGGGTGGGGTGATATCGGGGAGTGGGTGATATCGGGGAGGGGGTGATATCTGGGCAGGGATGATATCGGGGGGGGGTGATATCGGGGAGTGGGTGATATCGGGGTGGCGGTGATATCGGGGAGTGGGCGTTATCGGGGTGGGGTGATGTCGGGGTGGGGGTAATATTGGGAGGGGTGATTTTGGGCTGATGGTGATATCGTGGAGGGGGTGATATCGAGGAGGCGGGGATATCGGGGCAGGGGTGATAACGGGGTGGTAGTGATATGGGGGAGGGGTGATATTGGGGAGGCGGTGATATCAGGGAGGCGGTAATATCGGGGAGGGGGTGATATCGGGGAGGGTGTGATATCGGGGAGGGGGTGATATCGGGGAGTGGGTGATATCGGGGAGGGGGTGATATCGGGGTGGGGGTGATATTGTGGTTGTGGTGATATCGGGGAGGGGGTGATATCGGGAAGGGGGTGATATCGGGGTTGGGGTGATATCGGGAAGGGGGTGATATCGGGGAGTGGGTGATATCGGGGAGGGGGTGATATCGGGGAGGGGGTGATATCGGGGAGGGCTTGATATCGGGGAGGGGGTGATATCGGGGAGGGGGTGATATCGGGGAGGGGGTGATATCGGGTTGGGGGTGATATCGGGGAGGGGGTGATATCGGGGAGGGGGTGATATCGGGTAGGGGTTGATATCGGAGAGGGGTGACATCGGGGAGGGGGTGATATCGGGGAGGCGGTGATATCGGGATGGGGTGATATCGGGGTTGGGGTGAAATCGGGGAGGTGGTGAAATCGTGGTGTGGGTAATATCGGGGAGGCGGGTGATATCGGGGAGGGGGTGATCTCGGGGAGGGAGTGATATCGGGAAGGGGGTGATATCGTGGTGGGGTGATATCGGGAGGGGGTGATATCGGAGAGGGGGTGATATCGGGGAGGGGCTGATATCGGGGAGGAGGTGATATCGGGGAGGGGGTGATATCGGGAGGGGGTGATATCGGCGAGGGTTGATATCGGGGAGGGACTGATATCGGGGAGGGGGTGATATCAGGTTGGGGGTGATATCGGGAGGGAGTGATATCGGGGAGGGGGTGGTATCGGGGAGGGAGAGATATCGGGGAGGCGGTGATATCCGTGAGTTGGTGATATCGGGAGGGGGTGATATCGGAGAGGGTGTGATATCGGGGAGGGACTGAAATCGGGGAGTGGTGGTATCGGGAGGGGGTGATATCGGGGAGGGGGTGATATCGGGGCGGGGCTGGTATCGGGGAGGGTGTGATATCGGGTTGGGAGTGATATCGGGGAGGGAGTGATATTACGGAGGGGGTGGTAAAGGGGAGGGGGTGATATCGGGGAGGCGGTGATATCGGGGCGGGGTTGATTTCGGGGAGGGAGTGATATTGGGAGGGGGTGGTATCGGAGTTGGGTTGATATCGGGGTAGGGGTGATACCGTGGTGAGGCTAATATCGGGGAGTGGTTGATATCATGGAGGGGGTGATATCGGGGAGGGCATGATATCGGGGAGGTTGTGATATCGCGTTCGGGGTGATATCGGGGAGGGAGTGATATCGGGGATGGGGTGGTATCGGGGAGGCGGTGATATCTGCGTGGGGGAGATATCGGGAAGGGGGTGATATCAGGGGGTGGGTGATATCGGGGAGGGGGTGATATCGGGGACGGAGTGATATCGGGGTGGGGGTGATATCGGGGTGCGGGTGATATCGGGGACGGAGTGATATCGGGGTGCGGGTGATATCGGGGACGGAGTGATATCGGGGTGGGGGTGATATCGTGGTGGGGGAGATATCGGGGACGGAGTGATATCGGGGTGGGGGTGATATCGGGGACAGAGTGATATCGGGTTGCGGGTGATATCGGGGACGGAGTGATATCGGGGTGGGGGTGATATCGGGGACGGAGTGATATCGGGGTGAGGGTGATATCGGGGACGGAGTGATATCGGGGTGGGGGTCATATCGGGGAGGGGGTGATATCGGGGAGGGGGTGATATCGGCGAGGGGATGAAATCGGGGAGGGGTGAAATCGGTGAGGTGGTGATATCAGGGAGGGGGTGATATCTGAGTGGGGGTGATATCGGGGAGGGGGTGATATCTGGGAGGGGGTGGTATCGGGGTGGGGGTGATATCGGAGTGGGGGTGATATCGGGGTTGGGTGATATCGGGGATGGGGTCATATCGGGGAGGGGGAGATATCGGGCAGGGGGTGATATCGGGGTGGGGGTGATATCGGGGAGTGGGTGATATCGGGGAGGGGGTGATATCGGGGTGGGGATGATATCGGGGAGGGGGTCATATTGGGGAGGGGTGATATCGGGGAGAGGGTGATATCGGGGAGTGGGTGATATCGGGGTGGCGGTGATTTCGGGGAGTGGGCGTTATCGGGGTGGGGTGATGTCGGGGTGGGGGTATTATTGGGAGGGGTGATTTCGGACTGATGGTGATATCGGGGAGGGGGTGATATCGAGGAGACGGGGATATCGGGGCAGGGGTGATAACGGGGTGGTAGCGATATTGGGAGTGGTGATATCGGGGAGGCGGTGATATCGGGGAGGCGGTAATATCGGGGAGGGGGTGATATCGGGGAGGGTGTGATATCGGGGAGGGGGTGATATCAGGGAGTGGGTGATATCGGGGAGGGAGTGATATCGGGGTGGGGGTGATTTTGGGGTTGTGGTGATATCGGGGAGGGAGTGATATCGGGGAGGGGGTGATATAGGGTTTGGGGTGATATCGGGAAGGGGGTGATATCGGGTGTGGGTGATATCGGGGACGGAGTGATGTCGGGGTGGGGGTGATATCGGGGTGGGGGAGATATCGGGGACGGAGTGATATCGGGGTGGGGGTGATATCGGGGACGGAGTGATATCGGGGTGCGGGTGATATCGGGGACGGAGTGATATCGGGGTGGGGGTGATATCGGGGACGGAGTGATATCGGGGTGGGGGTGATATCGGTGACGGAGTGATATCGGGGTGGGGGTCATATCGGGGAGGGGGTGATATCGGGGAGGGGGTGATATCGGGGAGGGGGTGAAATCGGGGAGGGGTGAAATCGGTGAGGTGGTGATATCATGGAGGGGGTGATATCTGAGTGGGGATGATATCGCGGAGGGTGTCATATTGGGGAGGGGGTGATATCGGGGAGGGGGTGATATCGGGGAGTGGGTGATATCGGGGTGGCGGTTATATCGGGGAGTGGGCGTTATCTGGGTGGGGTGATGTCTGGGTGGGGGTAATATTGGGAGGGGTGATTTCGGGCTGATGGTGATATCGGGGAGGCGGGGATATCGGGGCAGGGGTGATAACGGGGTGGTAATGATATTGGGAGGGGTGATATCGGGGAGGCGGTGATATCGGGGAGGCGGTAATATCGGGGAGGGGGTGATATCGGGGAGGGTGTGATATCGGGGAGGGGGTGATATCGGGGAGTGGGTGATATCGGGGAGGGGGTGATATCGGGGTGCGGGTGATTTTGGGGTTGTGGTGATATCGGGGAGGGGGTGATATCGGGGAGTGGGTGATATCGGGGTGGCGGTGATATCGGGGAGTGGGTGATATCGGGGTGGTGTGATATCGGGGAGTGGGCGTTATCGGGGTGGGGTGATGTCGGGGTGGGGGTAATATTGGGAGGGGTGATTTCGGACTGATGGTGATATCGGGGAGGGGGTGATATCGAGGAGACGGGGATATCGGGGCAGGGGTGATAACGGGGTGGTAGCGATATTGGGAGGGGTGATATCGGGGAGGCGGTGATATCGGGGAGGCGGTAATATCGTGGAGGGGTGATATCGGGGAGGGTGTGATATAGGAGAGGGGGTGATATCAGGGAGTGGGTGATATCGGGGAGGGGGTGATATCGGGGTGGGGGTGATTTTGGGGTTGTGGTGATATCGGGGAGGGGGTGATATCGGGGAGGGGGTGATATAGGGGAGGGGGTGATATCGGGGCGGGGCTGATATCGGGGAGGGTGTGATATCGGGTTGCGGGTGATATCGGGGAGGGAGTGATATCGCGGAGGGGGTGGTATCGGGGAGGGGGTGATATCGGGGAGGCGGTGATATCGGGGCGGGGTTGATTTCGGGGAGGGAGTGATATTGGGAGGGGTTGGTATCGGAGTGGGGGTGATATCGGGGTGGGGGTGATACCGTGGTGCGGCTAATATCGGGGAGTGGTTGATATTATGGAGGGGGTGATATCGGGGAGGGCATGATATCGGTGAGGTTGCGATAACGGGGAGGGGCTGATATCGGAGAGGGTGTGATATCGGGGAGGGACTGAAATCGGGGAGTGGGTGATATCGGGGAGGGGGTGGTATCGAGAGGGGGTGATATCGGGGAGGGGGTGATAACGGGGAGGGCCTGATATCGGGGAGGGTGTGATATCGGGTTGGGGATGATATCGGGGAGAGAGTGATATCGCGGAGGAGGTGGTATCTGTGAGGGGGTGATATCGGGGTGGCGGTGATATCGGGGCGGTGTTGATTTCGGGGAGGGAGTGATATTGGGAGGGGGTGGTATCGGAGTGGGGGTGATATCGGGGTGGCGGTGATACCGTGGTGAGGCTAATATAGGAGAGTGTTTGATATCATGGAGGGGGTGATATCGGGGAGGGGATGATATCGGGGAGGTTGTGATATCGTGTTCGGGGTGATATCGGGGAGGGAGTGATATCGGGGACGGGGTGGTATCGGGGAGGGGGTGATATCGGCGTGGGGGTGATATCGGGAAGGGGGTGATATCAGGGTGTGGGTAATATCGGGGAGTGGGTGATATCTGGGAGGGGGTGATATCGGTAATGGGGTGATATCGGGGAGAGGGTGATATCGGGGAGGGGGTGATATCGGGGAGGGGCTGATATCGGGGAAGGGTTGATATCGGGGAGGGGGTGATATCGGGGAGGGGGTGATGTCGGGGAGGGGGTGATATCGGCGGGGGAGTGATATCGGTGTTGGTGTGATATCGGGGAGGGGGTGATACCTGGGAGGGGTGATATCAGGGAGGGGTGATATCGGGGAGGGGGTGATATCGTGGAGGGGATGATATCGGCGGGGAGTGATATCGGTGTGGGTGCGATATCGAGGAGGGTGTGATATCGGAGAGCGGGTGATATCGGGGAGGCGGTGATATGGGGAGGGGGTGATATCGGGGTGTGGGTGATATTGGGGAGGGGGTGATATCGGGGAGGGGGTGATATCGGGGAGGCGGTGATATCGGGGTGGGATTGATATCGGGGTGGGGGTGATTTCGGGGACGGGGTGATATCGGGGAGGCGGTGATATCGAGGCGGGGTTGATATCGGGGTGGGGGTGATATCGGGTGGGGGTGACATCGGGGTGCGGCTAATATCGGGGAGGGGGTGCTATCGGGGTGGGGTAATATCGCGGAGGGGATGATATCGGGATGGGGGTGACATCGGGGCGGGGGTGATATCGGGGAGGGGTAATATCGGGGAGGGGGTGATATCGGGGTGGGGGTGATATCGGGGATGGGGTGATATCGGGGATGGGGTGATATCGCTGAGGGTGTGATATCGGGGTGGAGGTCATATCGGGGAGGGGGTGATATCGGGGAGGGGGTGATATCGGGGAGGGGGTGAAATCGGAGAGGGGTGAATCGGGGAGGGGGTGATATCGGGGAGGCGGTGATATCGGGGAGGGGGTCATTTCGGAGAGGGGGTGATATAGGGGAGGGGGTGATATCGGTGAGGTGGTGATATCAGGGAGGGGGTGACATCTGAGTGGGGGTGATATCGGGGAGGGGGTGATACCTGGGAGGGGGTGGTATTGGGGTGCGGGTGATATCGGGGAGGGGGTGATATCGGGGTGGGGTGATATCGGGGAGTGGGTGATATCGGGGAGGGGGTGATATCTGGGCAGGGATGATATCGGGGGGGGGGGTGATATTGGGGAGGGGGTGATATTGGGGAGGGGGTGATATCGGGGAGGGGTGATATCGGGGAGTGGGTGATATCGGGGTGGCGGTGATATCGGGGAGTGGGTGATATCGGGGTGGCGGTGATATCGGGGAGTGGGCGTTATCGGGGTGGGGTGATGTCGGGGTGGGGGTAATATTGGGATGTGTGATTTCGGACTGATGGTGATATCGGGGAGGGGGTGATATCGAGGAGACGGGGATATCGGGGCAGGGGTGATAACGGCGTGATAGCGATATTGGGAGGGGTGATATCGGGGAGGCGGTGATATCGGGGAGGCGGTAATATCGGGGAGGGGTTGATATCGGGGAGGGTGTGATATCGGGGAGGGGGTGATATCAGGGAGTGGGTGATATCGGGGAGGGGGTGATATCGGGGTGGGGGTGATTTTGGGGTTGTGGTGATATCGGGGAGGGAGTGATATCGGGGAGGGGGTGATATAGGGTTTGGGGAGATATCGGGAAGGGGGTGATATCGGGTGTGGGTGATATCGGGGACGGAGTGATATCGGGATATTGGTGATATCGGGGTGGGGGAGATATCGGGGACGGAGTGATATCGGGGTGGGGTTGATATCGGGGACGGAGTGATATCGGGGTGCGGGTGATATCGGGGACGGAGTGATATCGGGGTGGGGGTGATATCGGGGACGGAGTGATATCGGGGTGGGGGTGATATCGGTGACGGAGTGATATCGGGGTGGGGGTCATATCGGGGAGGGGGTGATATCGGGGAGGGGGTGATATCGGGGAGGGGGTGAAATCGGGGAGGGGTGAAATCGGTGAGGTGGTGATATCAGGGAGGGGGTGACATCTGAGTGGGGATGATATCGGGGAGGGTGTCATATTGGGGAGGGGGTGATATTGGGGAGGGGGTGATATCGGGGAGTGGGTGATATCGGGGTGGCGGTGATATCGGGAGTGGGCGTTATCGGGGTGGGGTGATGTCGGGGTGGGGGTAATATTGGGAGGGGTGATTTCGGGCTGATGGTGATATCGGGGAGGCGGGGATATCGGGCAGGGGTGATAATGGGGTGGTAGTGATATTGGGAGGGGTGATATCGGGGAGGCGGTGATATCGGGGAGGCGGTAATATCGGGGAGGGGGTGATATCGGGGAGGGTGTGATATCGGGGAGGGGGTGATATCGGGGAGTGGGTGATATCGGGGTGGGGGTGATATTGGGGTTGGGGTGATATCGGGGAGGGGGTGATATCGGGGTGTGGGTGATATCGGGGTGGCGGTGATATCGGGTAGTGGGTGATATCGGGGAGGCGGTAATATCGGGGAGGGGTGATATCGGGGAGGGTGTGATATCGGGGAGGGGGTGATATCAGGGGGTGGGTGATATCGGGGAGGGGGTGATATCGGGGTGGGGTGATTTTGGGGTTGTGGTGATATCTGGGAGGGGGTGATATCGGGGAGGGGGTGATATAGGGTTTGGGGTGATATCGGGAAGGGGGTGATATCGGGTGTGGGTGATATCGGGGACGGAGTGATATCGGGGTGGGGGTGATATCGGGGTGGGGGAGATATCGGGGACGGAGTGATATCGGGGTGGGGGTGATATCGGGGACGGAGTGATATCGGGGTGCGGGTGATATCGGGGACGGAGTGATATTGGGGTGGGGGTGATATCGGGGACGGAGTGATATCGGGGTGGGGGTGATATCGGTGACGGAGTGATATCGGGGTGGGGGTAATATTGGGAGGGGTGATTTCGGGCTGATGGTGATATCGGGGAGGCGGGGATATCGGGGCAGGGGTGATAACGGGGTGGTAGTGATATTGGGAGGGGTGATATCGGGGAGGCGGTGATATCGGGGAGGCGGTAATATCGGGGAGGGGGTGATATCGGGGAGGGTGTGATA
Source organism: Scyliorhinus torazame (assembly GCF_047496885.1). Taxonomy (NCBI): domain Eukaryota; kingdom Metazoa; phylum Chordata; class Chondrichthyes; order Carcharhiniformes; family Scyliorhinidae; genus Scyliorhinus; species Scyliorhinus torazame. Next base: position 55,115,229 of record NC_092726.1, read on the forward strand.
TCGGGGAGGGGGTGATATCGGGGAGTGGGTGATATCGGGGAGGGGGTGATATCGGGGTGGGGGTGATATTGGGGTTGTGGTGATATCGGGGAGGGGGTGATTTCGGGGAGGGGGTGATATCGGGTTTGGGGTGATATCGGGAAGGGGGTGATATCGGGGTGTGGGTGATATCGGGGAGGGGGTGATATCGGGGAGGGGGTGATATCAGGGAGGGCTTGATATAGGGGAGGGGGTGATATCGGGGAGGGGGTGATATCGGGGTTGGGGTGACATCGGGGAGGGGGTGATATCGGGGAGGCGGTGATATCGGGATGGGGTGATATCGGGGTTGGGGTGATATCGGGGAGGTGGTGATATCGGGGAGGGGGTGATATCGGTGTTGTGGTGATATCGGGGAGGTGGTGATATCGGGGAGGGGGTGATATCGGGGTGGGGGTGATATCGGGGAGTGGGTGATATCGGGGACCGGGTGATATCGGCGAGGGGTTGATATCGGGGAGGGGGTGCTATCGGGGTGGGGGTGATATCGGGGTTGCGGTGATATTGGGGAGGGGGTGATCTCGGGGAGGGGGTGATATCGGGACGGGGATGATTTCGGGGAGGGGGTGATTTTGGGAGGGGGTAATATCGGGGAGGGGGTGATATCGGGAGGGGTTGATATCGGGTAGGGTGTGATATCGGGAAGGGGCTGATATCGGGGATGGTGTGATATCGGGTTGGGGGTGATATCGGGGAGGGAGTGCTATCGGGGAAGGGGTGACATCGGGGTGTGGGTGATATCGGGGAGGGGGTGAAATCGTGGTGTGGGTAATATCGGGGAGGGGGTGATATCGGGGAGGGAGTGATATCGGGGAGGGGTTGATATCGGGGAGGCGGTGATGTGTGGGAGGCGGTGATAATGGGGCGGTGTTGATAGCGGGGTGGGTGTGATATTGGGAAGGGGGTGATATCGTGGTGGGGTGATATCGGGGAGGGGTTAATATCGGGAGGGGGTGATATCGGAGAGGGGGTGATATCGGGGAGGGGCTGATATCGGGGAGGAGGTGATATCGGGGAGGGGGTGATATCGGGAGGGGGTATATCGGGGAGGGGGTGATATCGGGGAGGGACTGATATCGGGGAGGGGGTGATATCGGGTTGGGGGTGATATCGGGGAGGGAGTGATATCGGGGAGGGGGTGGTATCGGGGAGGGGGTGATATCGGGGAGGCGGTGATATAGGGGAGGGGGTGATATCGGGAGGGGGTGATATCGGACAGGCTGTGATATCGGGGAGGGACTGAAATCAGGGAGGGACTGAAATCGGGGAGGGGGTGGTATCGGGAGGGGATGATATCGGGGAGGGGGTGATATCGGGGCGGGGCTGATATCGGGGAGGGTGTGATATCGGGTTGCGGGTGATATCGGGGAGGGAGTGATATCGCGGAGGGGGTGGTATCGGGGAGGGAGTGATATCGGGGAGGCGGTGATATCGGGGCGGGGTTGATTTCGGGGAGGGAGTGATATTGGGAGGGGTTGGTATCGGAGTGGGGGTGATATCGGGGTGGGGGTGATACCGTGGTGCGGCTAATATCGGGGAGTGGTTGATATTATGGAGGGGGTGATATCGGGGAGGGCATGATATCGGTGAGGTTGCGATAACGGGGAGGGGCTGATATCGGAGAGGGTGTGATATCGGGGAGGGACTGAAATCGGGGAGTGGGTGATATCGGGGAGGGGGTGGTATCGAGAGGGGGTGATATCGGGGAGGGGGTGATAACGGGGAGGGCCTGATATCGGGGAGGGTGTGATATCGGGTTGGGGATGATATCGGGGAGAGAGTGATATCGCGGAGGAGGTGGTATCTGTGAGGGGGTGATATCGGGGTGGCGGTGATATCGGGGCGGTGTTGATTTCGGGGAGGGAGTGATATTGGGAGGGGGTGGTATCGGAGTGGGGGTGATATCGGGGTGGCGGTGATACCGTGGTGAGGCTAATATAGGAGAGTGTTTGATATCATGGAGGGGGTGATATCGGGGAGGGGATGATATCGGGGAGGTTGTGATATCGTGTTCGGGGTGATATCGGGGAGGGAGTGATATCGGGGACGGGGTGGTATCGGGGAGGGGGTCATATCGGCGTGGGGGTGATATCGGGAAGGGGGTGATATCAGGGTGTGGGTAATATCGGGGAGTGGGTGATATCTGGGAGGGGGTGATATCGGGGAGGGGCTGATATCGGGGAGGGGGTGATATCGGGGAGGGGGTGATATCGGGTAGGGGGTGATATCGGGGAGGGGGTGATGTCGGGGAGGGGGTGATATCGGCGGGGGAGTGATATCGGTGTTGGTGTGATATCGGGGAGGGGGTGATACCTGGGAGGGGTGATATCTGGGAGGGGTGATATCGGGGAGGGGTGATATCGTGGAGGGGATGATATCGGCGGGGAGTGATATCGGTGTGGGTGCGATATCGAGGAGGGTGTGATATGGGAGAGCGGGTGATATCGGGGAGGCGGTGATATGGGGAGGGGGTGATATCGGGGTGTGGGTGATATTGGGGAGGGGGTGTTATCGGGGAGGGGGTGATATCGGGGAGGCGGTGATATCGGGGTGGGATTGATATCGGGGTGGGGGTGATATCGGGGAGGGGGTGATATCGGGGAGGCGGTGATATCGAGGCGGGGTTGATATCGGGGTGGGGGTGATATCGGGTGGGGGTGACATCGGGGTGCGGCTAATATCGGGGAGGGGGTGCTATCGGGGTGGGGTAATATCGCGGAGGGGATGATATCGGGATGGGGGTAATATCGGGGCGGGGGTGATATCGGGGAGGGGTAATATCGGGGAGGGGGTGATATCGGGGTGGGGGTGATATCGAGGATGGGGTGATATCGGGGATGGGGTGATATCGCTGAGGGTGTGATATCGGGGTGGAGGTCATATAGGGGAGGGGGTGATATCGGGGAGGGGGTGAAATCGGAGAGGGGTGAATCGGGGACGGGGTGATATCGGGGAGGCGGTGATATCGGGGAGGGGGTCATTTCGGAGAGGGGGTGATATAGGGGAGGGGGTGATATCGGTGAGGTGGTGATATCAGGGAGGGGGTGACATCTGAGTGGGGGTGATATCGGGGAGGGGGTGATACCTGGGAGGGGGTGGTATTGGGGTGCGGGTGATATCGGGGAGGGGGTGATATCGGGGTGGGGTGATATCGGGGAGTGGGTGATATCGGGGAGGGGGTGATATCTGGGCAGGGATGATATCGGGGGGGGGGTGATATTGGGGAGGGGGTGATATTGGGGAGGGGGTGATATCGGGGAGGGGTGATATCGGGGAGTGGGTGATATCGGGGTGGCGGTGATATCGGGGAGTGGGCGTTATCGGGGTGGGGTGATGTCGGGGTGGGGGTAATATTGGGAGGGGTGATTTTGTGCTGATGGTGATATCGGGGAGGGGGTGATATCGGGGTGGCGGTGATATCGGGGAGTGGGCGTTATCGGGGTGGGGTGATGTCGGGGTGGGGGTAATATTGGGAGGGGTGATTTTGTGCTGATGGTGATATCGGGGAGGGTGTGATATCGGGGAGCGGGTGATATCGGGGAGTGGGTGATATCGGGGAGGGGGTGATATCGGGGTGGGGTGATATCGGGGAGGGACTTATATCGGGGAGAGGGTGATATAGGGGTGGGGGTGATATCGGGGAGGGGGTGATATCGGGGAGGGGGTGATATCGGGTAGGGGTTGATATCGGGGAGGGGTGACATCGGGGAGGGGGTGATATCGGGGAGGCGGTGATATCGGGATGGGGTGATATCGGTGTTGGGGTGAAATCGGGCAGGTGGTGATATCGGTGTTACGGTGATATCGGGGAGGTGGTGATATCGGGGAGGGGTTGATATCGGGGTGGGGATATCGGGGAGGGGGTGATATCGGGGACGGGGTGATATCAGCGAGGGGGTGATATCGGGGAGGGGTTGCTATCGGGGTGGGGGTGATATCGGGGTTGGGGTGATATTGGGGAGTGAGTGATATCGGGGAGGGGGTGATATTGGGGCGGGGTTGATATCGGGGAGGGGGTGATTTTGGGAGGGGGTGATATCTGGGAGTGGGTGATATCGGGAGGGTTTGATATCGGGGAGGATATGATATCGTAAAGGGGCTGATATCGGGGATGGTGTGATATCGGGTTGGGGGTGATATCGGGGAGGGAGTGATATCGGGGATGGGGTAACATCGGGGTGTGGGTGATAACGGGGAGGGGGTGAAATCGTGGTGTGGGTAATATCGGGGAGGCGGGTGATATCGGGGAGGGGGTGATCTCGGGGAGGGAGTGATATCGGGGAGGGGCTGATATCGGGGAGGGGGTGATGTGTGGGAGGCGGTGATAACGGGGCGGGGTTGATAGCGGGGTGGGTGTGATATCGGGAAGGGGGTGATATCGTGGTGGGGTGATATCGGGAGGGGGTGATATCGGAGAGGGGGTGATATCGGGGAGGGGCTGATATCGGGGAGGAGGTGATATCGGGGAGGGGGTGATATCAGCAGGGGGTGATATCGGGGAGGGGGTGATATCGGGGAGGGACTGATATCGGGGAGGGGGTGATATCGGGTTGGGGGTGATATCGGGAGGGTGTGATATCGGGGAGGGGGTGGTATCGGGGAGGGAGTGATATCGGGGAGGCGGCGATATCCGTGAGGGGGTGATATCGGGAGGGGGTGATATCGGAGAGGGTGTGATATCGGGGAGGGACTGAAATCGGGGAGGGGTGGTATCGGGAGGGGGTGATATCGGGGAGGGGGTGATATCGGGGCGGGGCTGATATCGGGGAGGGTGTGATATCGGGTTGGGGGTGATATCGGGGAGGGAGTGATATTGCGGAGGGGGTGGTATCGGGGAGGGGGTGATATCGGGGAGGCGGTGATATCGGGGCGGGGTTGATTTCGGGGAGGGAGTGATATTTGGAGGGGGTGGTATCGGAGTGGGTTGATATCGGGGTGGGGGTGATACCATGGTGAGGCTAATATCGGGGAGTGGTTGATATCATGGAGGGGGTGATATCGGGGAGGGCATGATATCAGGGAGGTTGTGATATCGGGTTCCGGGTGATATCGGGGAGGGAGTGATATCGGGAATGGGGTGGTATCGGGGAGGGGGTGATATCGGGGTGCGGGTGATATCGGGGACGGAGTGATATCGGGGTGCGGGTGATATCGGGGACGGAGTGATATCGGGGTGCGGGTGATATCGGGGACGGAGTGATATCGGGGTGGGGGTGATATCGGGGACGGAGTGATATCGGGGTGGGGGTGACATCGGGGACGGAGTGATATCGGGGTGGGGGTCATAACGGGGAGTGGGTGATATCGGGGAGGGGGTGATATCGGGGAGGGGGTGAAATCGGGGAGGGGTGAAATCGGTGAGGTGGTGATATCAGGGAGGGGGTGATATCTGAGTGGGGGTGATATCGGGGAGGGGGTGATATCTGGGAGGGGGTGGTATCGGGGTGGGGGTGATATCGGAGTGGGGGTGATATCGGGGTTGGGTGATATCGGGGAGTGGGTGATATCGGGGAGGGGGTGATATCGGGGCGGGGATGTTTTCGGGGAGGGGGTCATATTGGGGAGGGGGTGATATCGGGGAGGGGGTGATATCGGGGAGTGGGTGATATCGGGGTGGCGGTGATATCGGGGAGTGGGCGTTATCGGGGTGGGGTGATGTCGGGGTGGGGGTAATATTGGAAGGGGTGATTTCGGGCTGATGGTGATATCGGGGAGGGGGTGATATCGAGGAGGCGGGGATATCGGGGCAGGGGTGATAACGGGGTGGAAGTGATATTGGGAGGGGTGATATCTGGGAGGCGGTGATATCGGCGAGGCGGTAATATCGGGGAGGGGGTGATAGCGGGGAGGGTGTGATATCGGGGAGGCGGTGATATCGGGGCGGGGTTGATTTCGGGGAGGGAGTGATATTGGGAGGGGGTGGTATCGGAGTTGGGTTGATATCGGGGTGGGGGTGATACCGTGGTGAGGCTAATATCGGGGAGTGGTTGATATCATGGAGGGGGTGATATCGGGGAGGGCATGATATCAGGGAGGTTGTGATATCGGGTTCGGGGTGATATCGGGGAGGGAGTGATATCGGGGATGGGGTGGTATCGGGGAGGGGGTGATATCGGCGTGGGGGTGATATCGGGAAGGGGGTGATATCAGGGTGTGGGTGATATCGGGGAGGGGGTAATATCGGGGACGGAGTGATATCGGGGTGGGGGTGATATCGGGGTGCGGGTGATATCGGGGACGGAGTGATATCGGGGTGCGGGTGATATCGGGGACGGAGTGATATCGGGGTGGGGGTGATATCGGGGTGGGGCAGATATCAGGGACGGAGTGATATCGGGGTGGGGGTGATATCGGGGACGGAGTGATATCGGGGTGCGGGTGATATCGGGGACGGAGTGATATCGGGGTGGGGGTGATATCGGGGACGGAGTGATATCGGGGTGGGGGTGATATCGGGGACGGAGTGATATCGGGGTGGGGTCATATCGGGGAGGGGGTGATATCGGGGAGTGGGTGATATCGGGGAGGGGGTGAAATCGGGGAGGGGTGAAATCGGTGAGGTGGTGATATCAGGGAGGGGGTGATATCTGAGTGGGGGTGATATCGGGGAGGGGGTGATATCTGGGAGGGGGTGGTATCGGGGTGGGGGTGATATCGGAGTGGGGGTGATATCGGGGTTGGGTGATATCGGGGATGGGGTGATATCGGGGAGGGGGTGATATCGGGCAGGGTGTGATATCGGGGTGGGGGTGATATCGGGGAGTGGGTGATATCGGGGAGGGGGTGATGTCGGAGCGGGGATGATATCGGGGAGGGGGTCATATTGGGGAGGGTGTGATATCGGGGAGGGGGTGATATCGGGGAGTGGGTGATATCGGGGTGGCGGTGATGTCGGGGTGGGGGTAATATTGGAAGGGGTGGTTTCGGGCTGATGGTGATATCGGGGAGGGGGTGATATCGAGGAGGCGGGGATATCGGGGCAGGGGTGATAACGGGGTGGTAGTGATATTGGGAGGGGTGATATCGGGGAGGGGGTGATATCGGGAAGGGTGTGATATCGGGGAGGGGGTGATATCGGGGAGTGGGTGATATCGGGGAGGGGGTGATATCGGGGTGGGGGTGATATTGGGGTTGTGGTGATATCGGGGAGGGGGTGATATCGGGGAGGGGGTGATATAGGGTTTGGGGTGATATCGGGAAGGGGGTGATATCGGGTGTGGGTGATATCGGGGACGGAGTGATATCGGGGTGGGGGTGATATCGGGGTGGGGGAGATATCGGGGACGGAGTGATATCGGGGTGGGGGTGATATCGGGGACGGAGTGATATCGGGGTGCGAGTGATATCGGGGACGGAGTGATATCGGGGTGGGGATGATATTGGGGACGGAGTGATATCGGGGTGGGGTGATATCGGGGACGGAATGATATCGGGGTGGGGTCATATCGGGGAGGGGGTCATATCGGGGAGGGGGTGATATCGGGGAGGGGGTGAAATCGGGGAGGGGTGAAATCGGTGAGGTGGTGATATCAGGGAGGGGGTGATATCTGAGTGGGGGTGATATCGGGAAGGGGGTGATATCGGGGCGGGGATGATATAGGGGAGGGTGTCATATTTGGGAGGGGGTGATATCGGGGAGGGGGTGATATCGGGGAGTGGGTGATATCGGGGTGGCGGTGATATCGGGGAGTGGGCGTTATCGGGGTGGGGTGATGTCGGGGTGGGGGTAATATTGGGAGGTGTGATTTCGGGCTGATGGTGATATCGGGGAGGCGGGGATATCGGGGCAGGGGTGATAACCGGGTGGTAGTGATATTGGGAGGGGTGATATCGGGGAGGCGGTGATATCGGGGAGGCCGTAATATCGGGGAGGGGGTGATATCGGGGAGGGTGATATCGGGGAGGGGGTGATATCGGGGAGTGGGTGATATCGGGGAGGGGGTGATATCGGGGTGGGGGTGATATTGGGGTTGTGGTGATATCGGGGAGGGGGTGATATCGGGGAGGGGGTGATATCGGGTTTGGGGTGATACCGGGAAGGGGGTGATATCGGGGTGTGGGTGACATCGGGGAGGGGGTGATATCGGGTAGGCGGTGATATCGGGATGGGGTGATATCGGGGTTGGGGTGATATCGGGGAGGTGGTGATATCGGGGAGGGGGTGATATCGGTGTTGTGGTGATATCGGGGAGGTGGTGATATCGGGGAGGGGGTGATAAGGGGGACCGAGTGATATTGGCGAGGGGTTGATATCGGGCAGTGGGTGCTATCGGGGTGGGGGTGCTATCGGGGTTGCGGTGATATTGGGGAGGGGGTGATCTCGGGGAGGGGGTGATATCGGGGCGGGGATGATATCGGGGAGGGGGTGATTTTGGGAGGGGGTGATACCGGGGGCGGTGATATTGGGGAGGGGGTGATCTCGGGGAGGGGGTGATATCGGGGCGGGGATGATATCGGGGAGGGGGTGATTTTGGGAGGGGGTGATACCGGGGAGGGGGTGATATCGGGAGGAGTTGATATCGGATAGGGTGTGATATCGAGAAGGGGCTGATATCGGGGATGGTGTGATATCGGGTTGGGGGTGATATCGGGGAGGGAGTGATATCGGGGAAGGGGTGACATCGGGGTGTGGGTGATATCGGGGAGGGGGTGAAATCGTGGTGTGGGTAATATCGGGGAGGGGGTGATATCGGGGAGGGGGTGATATCGGGGAGGGAGTGATATCGGGGAGGGGCTGATATCGGGGAGGCGGTGATGTGTGGGAGGCGGTGATAATGGGGCGGTGTTGATAGCGGGGTGGGTGTGATATTGGGAAGGGGGTGATATCGTGGTGGGGTGATATCGGGGAGGGGGTGATATAGGGTTTGGGGTGATATCGGGAAGGGGGTGATATCGGGTGTGGGTGATATCGGGGACGGAGTGATATCGGGGTGGGGTGATATCGGGGTGGGGGAGATATCGGGGACGGAGTGATATCGGGGTGGGGGTGATATCGGGGATGGAGTGATATCGGGGTGCGAGTGATATCGGGGACGGAGTGATATCGGGGTGGGGGTGATATTGGGGACGGAGTGATATCGGGGTGGGGTGATATCGGGGACGGAATGATATCGGGGTGGGGTCATATCGGGGAGGGGGTCATATCGGGGAGGGGGTGATATCGGGGAGGGGGTGAAATCGGGGAGGGGTGAAATCGGTGAGGTGGTGATATCAGGGAGGGGGTGATATCTGAGTGGGGGTGATATCGGGAAGGGGGTGATATCGGGGCGGGGATGATATAGGGGAGGGTGTCATATTTGGGAGGGGGTGATATCGGGGAGGGGGTGATATCGGGGAGTGGGTGATATCGGGGTGGCGGTGATATCGGGGAGTGGGCGTTATCGGGGTGGGGTGATGTCGGGGTGGGGGTAATATTGGGAGGTGTGATTTCGGGCTGATGGTGATATCGGGGAGGCGGGGATATCGGGGCAGGGGTGATAACCGGGTGGTAGTGATATTGGGAGGGGTGATATCGGGGAGGCGGTGATATCGGGGAGGCCGTAATATCGGGGAGGGGGTGATATCGGGGAGGGTGATATCGGGGAGGGGGTGATATCGGGGAGTGGGTGATATCGGGGAGGGGGTGATATCGGGGTGGGGGTGATATTGGGGTGTGGTGATATCGGGGAGGGGGTGATATCGGGGAGGGGGTGATATCGGGTTTGGGGTGATACCGGGAAGGGGGTGATATCGGGGTGTGGGTGACATCGGGGAGGGGGTGATATCGGGTAGGCGGTGATATCGGGATGGGGTGATATCGGGGTTGGGGTGATATCGGGGAGGTGGTGATATCGGGGAGGGGGTGATATCGGTGTTGTGGTGATATCGGGGAGGTGGTGATATCGGGGAGGGGGTGATAAGGGGGACCGAGTGATATTGGCGAGGGGTTGATATCGGGCAGTGGGTGCTATCGGGGTGGGGGTGCTATCGGGGTTGCGGTGATATTGGGGAGGGGGTGATCTCGGGGAGGGGGTGATATCGGGGATGGGATGATATCGGGGAGGGGGTGATTTTGGGAGGGGGTGATACCGGGGAGGGGGTGATATCGGGAGGAGTTGATATCGGATAGGGTGTGATATCGAGAAGGGGCTGATATCGGGGATGGTGTGATATCGGGTTGGGGGTGATATCGGGGAGGGAGTGATATCGGGGAAGGGGTGACATCGGGGTGTGGGTGATATCGGGGAGGGGGTGAAATCGTGGTGTGGGTAATATCGGGGAGGGGGTGATATCGGGGAGGGGGTGATATCGGGGAGGGAGTGATATCGGGGAGGGGCTGATATCGGGGAGGCGGTGATGTGTGGGAGGCGGTGATAATGGGGCGGTGTTGATAGCGGGGTGGGTGTGATATTGGGAAGGGGGTGATATCGTGGTGGGGTGATATCGGGGAGGGGTTGATATCGGGACGGGGTGATATCGGAGAGGGGGTGATATCGGGGAGGGGCTGATATCGAGGGAGGAGGTGATATCGGGGAGGGGGTGATATCGGGAGGGGGTATATCGGGGAGGGGGTGATATCGGGGAGGGACTGATATCGGGGAGGGGTGATATCGGGTTGGGGGTGATATCGGGGAGGGAGTGATATCGGGGAGGGGTTGGTATCGGGGAGGGGGTGATATCGGGGAGGCGGTGATATCGGGGAGGGAGTGATATCGCGGAGGGGGTGGTATCGGGGAGGGGGTGATAACGGGGAGGCGGTGATATCGGGGCGGGGTTGATTTCGGGGAGGGAGTGATATTGGGAGGGGGTGGTATCGGAGTGGGGGTGATATCGGGGTGGGGGTGATACCGTGGTGCGGCTAATATCGGGGAGAGGTTGATATCATGGAGGGGGTGATATCGGTGAGGGCATGATATCGGGGAGGTTGTGATATCGTGTTCGAGGTGATATCGGGGAGGGAGTGATGTCGGGGAGGGTGTGGTATCGGGGAGTGGGTGATATCGGAGAGGGGGTGATATCGGGGAGGGGCTGATATCGAGGGAGGAGGTGATATCGGGGAGGGGGTGATATCGGGAGGGGGTATATCGTCGAGGGGGTGATATCGGGGAGGGACTGATATCGGGGAGGGGTGATATCGGGTTGGGGGTGATATCGGGGAGGGAGTGATATCGGGGAGGGGTTGGTATCGGGGAGGGGGTGATATCGGGGAGGCGGTGATATCGGGACGGGCTGATATCGGAGAGGGGGTGATATCGGGGAGGGGCTGATATCGAGGGAGGAGGTGATATCGGGGAGGGGGTGATATCGGGAGGGGGTATATCGGGGAGGGGGTGATATCGGGGAGGGACTGATATCGGGGAGGGGTGATATCGGGTTGGGGGTGATATCGGGGAGGGAGTGATATCGGGGAGGGGTTGGTATCGGGGAGGGGGTGATATCGGGGAGGCGGTGATATCGGGGAGGGAGTGATATCGCGGAGGGGGTGGTATCGGGGAGGGGGTGATAACGGGGAGGCGGTGATATCGGGGCGGGGTTGATTTCGGGGAGGGAGTGATATTGGGAGGGGGTGGTATCGGAGTGGGGGTGATATCGGGGTGGGGGTGATACCGTGGTGCGGCTAATATCGGGGAGTGGTTGATATCATGGAGGGGGTGATATCGGTGAGGGCATGATATCGGGGAGGTTGTGATATCGGGTTCGAGGTGATATCGGGGAGGGAGTGATGTCGGGGAGGGTGTGGTATCGGGGAGTGGGTGATATCGGAGAGGGGGTGATATCGGGGAGGGGCTGATATCGAGGGAGGAGGTGATATCGGGGAGGGGGTGATATCGGGAGGGGGTATATCGGGGAGGGGGTGATATCGGGGAGGGACTGATATCGGGGAGGGGTGATATCGGGTTGGGGGTGATATCGGGGAGGGAGTGATATCGGGGAGGGGTTGGTATCGGGGAGGGGGTGATATCGGGGAGGCGGTGATATCGGGGAGGGAGTGATATTGCGGAGGGGGTGGTATCGGGGAGGGGGTGATAACGGGGAGGCGGTGATATCGGGGCGGGGTTGATTTCGGGGAGGGAGTGATATTGGGAGGGGGTGGTATCGGAGTGGGGGTGATATCGGGGTGGGGGTGATACCGTGGTGCGGCTAATATCGGGGAGTGGTTGATATCATGGAGGGGGTGATATCGGTGAGGGCATGATATCGGGGAGGTTGTGATATCGGGTTCGAGGTGATATCGGGGAGGGAGTGATGTCGGGGAGGGTGTGGTATCGGGGAGTGGGTGATATCGGCGTGGGGGTGATATCGGGGAGGGGGTGATATCGGGGACGAAGTGATATCGGGGTGGGGGTGATATCGTGGTGCGGGTGATATCGGGGACGGAGTGATATCGGGGTGCGGGTGATATCGGGGACGGAGTGATATCGGGGTAGGGGTGATATCGGGGACGGAGTGATATCGGGGTAGGGGTGATATCTGGGACGGAGTGATATCGGGGAGGGGGTGATATCCCGAGGGGGTGATATCGGGGACGGAGTGATATCGGGGTGGGGGTGATATCGTGGTGCGGGTGATATCGGGGACGGAGTGATATCGGGGTGCGGGTGATATCGGGGACGGAGTGATATCGGGGTAGGGGTGATATCGGGGACGGAGTGATATCGGGGAGGGGGTGATATCGGGAGGGGGTGATATTGGGGAAGGAGTGATATTGGGGAGGGGGTGATATCGGGGATGGGGTTATATTGGGGAGGGGATATCCGGGGTGGGGGAGGGGCAGTGCTGCGCTGTCTATTGAGACACAACAATCCCGAAGACCCCCACTGGTGCCAATGGGCAGCAGGAGCCGCCAGTGCGCCTGTGCCACACCCATCCCAGCATCCCCTGCGTGCCGGCGGCAGCCATATTGTGTTGCCAGGAGGACCCTCGGCAGCCATCTTGTGTTGCCATGTGAGACTCCCGGTGGCCATCTTGTGATGCCAGAGGAGACACCAGGTGGCTATCATTTGTTGCCAGCGACGGGAGGACAGCAGCTGGTGAGCAGTGAGTGCGGGTGGGTCTGAGTCTGTCTCTGTCTGTGTCTCTGTCACTGTATCTGTCACTGTCTCTGTCTGTGTCTCTGTCTGTGTCTCTGTCACTGTCTGTGTCTCTGTCTGTGTCTCTGTCACTGTCTCTGTCACTGTCTGTGTCACTGTCACTGTCACTGTCACTGTCTCTGTCACTGTCTCTGTCTCTGTCTGTGTCTCTGTCACTGTCAATGTCTCTTTCTCTGACTGTGTCTCTGTCTGTGTCTCTGTCTGTGTCTGTGTCTCTGTCACTGTCTGTGTCTCTGTCACTGTCTGTGTCTCTGTGTCTCTGTCACTGTCTGTGTCACTGTCTGTGTCACTGTCACTGTCACTGTCTCTGTCACTGTCTGTGTCTGTGTCACTGTCTGTGTCTGTGTCTGTGCCTGTGTCACTGTCACTGTCACTGTCTCTGTCTGTGTCTCTGTCACTGTCTGTGTCTGTGTCACTGTCTGTGTCTGTGTCACTGTCTGTGTCTGTGTCTGTGTCACTGTCACTGTCTCTGTCACCGTCTGTGTCTGTGTCACTGTGTCGGTGTCTGTGTCTGTGTCTGTGTCTCTGTCTGTGTCTGTGTTTCTGTCACTGTCTCTGTCACTGTCTCTGTCACTGTCTGTGTCACTGTCTGTGTCTGTGTCTCTGTCACTGCCTGTGTCTCTGTCTGTGTCTGTGTCTCTGTCACTGTCACTGTCTGTGTCTCTGTCTGTGTCTGTGTCTGTTTCTGTGTCTGTGTCTGTGTCTGTGCCTGTGTCTCTGTCTGTGTCTCTGTCTCTGTCACTGTCTCTGTCAATGTCACTGTCTCTGTCTATGTCTCTGTCTCTGTCACTGTCTCTGTCACTGTCTGTATCTCTGTCACTGTCTGTGTCTCTGTCAATGTCTCTGTCAATGTCACTGTCTCTGTCAATGCCACTGTCTCTGTCTGTGTCTCTGTCTGTGTCTCTGTCAATGTCACTGTCTCTGTCACTGTCTCTGTCACTGTCTGTGTCTGCGTCACTGTCTGTGCCTGTGTCTCTGTCAATGTCACTGTCTCTGTCACTGTCTCTGTCTCTGTCACTGTCTGTGTCTGTGTCTGTGTCACTGTCTGTGTCACTGTCACTGTCTCTGTCTGTGTCTCTGTCACTGTCTGTGTCTGTGTCACTGTCTGTGTCTGTGTCTCTGTCACTGTCTCTGTCTCTGTCACTGTCTCTGTCTCTGTCACTGTCTGTGTCTGTGCCTCTGCCTCTGTCTGTGTCAGTGTCTCTGTCTCTGTCTCTGTCTGTGTTTGTGTCTCTGTCTGTGTCTCTGCCTCTGTCTGTGTCTGTCTCTGTATCTCTGTCTGTGTCTCTGTCTGTGTCACTGCCTCTGCCTCTGTCTGTGTCTGTGTCTCTGTCTCTGTCTGTGTCTGTCTCTGTATCTCTGTCTGTGTCTCTGTCTGTGTCACTGCCTCTGTCTCTGTCTGTTTTGTGTGTGTGTCTATCCTTGTCTCTGTCTGTGTCTCTGTCTGTGTTTCTGCCTGTGTCTCTGTCTGTGTGTGCGTCTCAGCCTCTGTCTGTGTCTCTGTCTCTGTCTGTGTCCCTGTCTCTGTCTGTGTCTTTCTGTACCTCTGTCTCTGTGTATGTCTGAGTCTCAGTCTCTGTCTCTGTCTGGGGCACATTCTGCTGCACAGACTGTGTTTATGTGTGAGACACTCACTCAGCTGATCGGCAATGGGGAGAGCCACACATCCGGCTGATCGGCATTGGGGGAGCCACACATATCCAGCTGATCGGCCATGGGGGAGGCACATACCCAGCTTATCGGCAATGGTGGGGGGGAAGGACACACCCAGCTGATCGGCAATGGGGGGAAGCAGGAACCCTGCTGATCGGTAATTGGGAGAAGCACACTCCCAACTGATCAGCAATGCGGGGAAGGACACACCCAGCTGGTCGGCAATGGGCGGAAGCATTCTCCCAGCTGTTCGGCAATGGGGGGAAGGACACACCCAGCTGTTCGACAATGGGGGGGAAGCCCACACCCAGCTGATCGGCAATGAGGGGAAGGCACACTCCCAGCTGTTCGGCAATGGGGGGAAGGACAGACCCAGCTGACCGGCAATGCGGGGAAGGACACACCCAGCTGATCGGCAATGAGGGGAAGGACACACCCAGCTGATCGGCAATGGGGGGGAAGCACGCACCCTGCTGATCGGTAATTGGGAGAAGCACACTCCCAACTGATCGGCAATGCGGGGAAGGACACACCCAGCTGGTCGGCAATGGGGGGAAGCACTCTCCCAGCTGTTCGGCAATGGGGGGAAGGACACACCCCGCTGTTCGACAATGGGGGGGGAAGCACACCCCCAGCTGATCGGCAATGGGGGGAAGGCACACTACCAGCTGTTCGGCAATGCGGGGAAGGACAGACCCAGCTGATCGGCAATGGGGGGAAGGACAGACCCAGCTGATTGGCAATTGGGGAAGCACACGTCCAGCTGATCGGCAATTGGGGAAGCACACATCCAGCTGATCGGCAATGAGGGAGGCACACACCCAGCTGATCGGCAAAGGTGGGAAGCCGCACCCCCCAGCTGATCGGCCATGGGGGGAGTCATACCGACCCACTGATAGTCCCTCCTGGTAATGCAGAATGGTAAATCAGGGTGAGGCTGGCTGGGGATGGTCAGTTTTACCGGCAGTGCGAGGAGAGAGATGCCGTGTGGGTGGGGATTCCTCTCAGGATTTAATGAAATGAAGAATTGAACTAAAGGGAACTTTCAGCACATTCTTCAACTGCTGCCTGAACTGAGTCTGTGTCACGGCGTAAATCGCAGTGTTTGTGCAACAACTCAGGAGCTGCAGCATGAAGCCCAATTCCTGAACATAATAATCTAACCATACAGAGTCATACCCCAGATACCACATCCGGTTCCATATATAAAAAACCATTAACGTTGACCATAACAGGATGAAATTGGCGGAGATAATAAAGAGTAAAATGATGGATTTCCTCCGACTCTCCATCTCTGGGTCTCTGGGACTCTCCCCACTGCTGTGAGCCCGGAGTCTCCTGCGGGCCCTGCTGCTCAGGACAATGTGTCTGACGGTGAGAACATTGAACAGCAGAATCGGGGCGAATGGAACACCCGGGGTTAGAATGTGGTGGAGGAACTCGATTGTTGTCCAGACCGGAGAGGTCGGAACATCCCCTGCGACATAACAAAACCAGGGTTCGTTCAGCTGCGAATACCAACCGGTCAGCATAAACCCCCAGGAAATGTCCTTCAAACAGCTCAGCACAGCCACTGTTCCCAGAACCACAGCCGCCGTTTTCTCGCTGCAATATTTACTTGTCAGCTTCGGGCAACAAATGGCCACAAATCGATCAAAGGTGAAAGTGACGGTGAACCAGACAGAACAGTCAGTGGCTGCAAAAAGCAGGACGGCGTGGATATTACACACGGGGATGGACCACAGGAAATAAAACTGTTCCTCAAAAACAATGGGAATGTGTCTCAATATCAGGTCGAGAATAACGACCAGTAGATCCCCCACTGCCATGGCCAACAGGTAACAAGTCACACATTTGGACAGCCCACAGTTTCTTCTCTTCAGGATCACAATTGTGATGAGGTTCACTGAGAGGAAGGGAAATACACAATGAAATTATACATCAGCCTGGGAAAGATATCACAAGTATGGTCGACGTGAAGTTGAGGAAGTCAAATAAATATATACAAATACACTCACACACAAACAGACACTAACACACTTACACATTCAGACACTGACACACACACACACACACACATACAGTAATACACTTACACACACACAGACACTGGCACACACTCACACACACAGACAATAATACACTTACAAACACACAGACAGAGACAGTAATACACACACACACACACAGACACTAACACACTCAAACACACACACACAGACAGTAATACACTCACAATCACACAGACACTAACACACTCATAAAGAGACAGTAATACACTCACACTCACACAGACACTAACACACTCACACACACAGACAGAGACAGTAATACACTCACACATACACTAACACACTCCCACATATACAGAGACAGTAATACACTCACAGTGATATCGGGGTGGGGGTGATATTGGGGTTGTGGTGATATCGGGGATGGGGTGATATCGGGGAGGGGGTGATATCGGGTTTGGGGTGATACCGGGAAGGGGGTGATATCGGGGTGTGGGTGACATCGGGGAGGGGGTGATATCGGGTAGGCGGTGATATCGGGATGGGGTGATATCGGGGTTGGGGTGATATCGGGGAGGTGGTGATATCGGGGAGGGGGTGATATCGGTGTTGTGGTGATATCGGGGAGGTGGTGATATCGGGGAGGGGGTGATAAGGGGGACCGAGTGATATTGGCGAGGGGTTGATATCGGGCAGTGGGTGCTATCGGGGTGGGGGTGCTATCGGGGTTGCGGTGATATTGGGGAGGGGGTGATCTCGGGGAGGGGGTGATATCGGGGCGGGGATGATATCGGGGAGGGGGTGATTTTGGGAGGGGGTGATATCGGGGAGGGGGTGATATCGGGAGGGGTTGATATCGGATAGGGTGTGATATCGGGAAGGGGCTGATATCGGGGATGGTGTGATATCGGGTTGGGGGTGATATCGGGGAGGGAGTGATATCGGGGAAGGGGTGACATCGGGGTGTGGGTGATATCGGGGAGGGGGTGAAATCGTGGTGTGGGTAATATCGGGGAGGGGGTGATATCGGGGAGGGGGTGATATCGGGGAGGGAGTGATATCGGGGAGGGGCTGATATCGGGGAGGCGGTGATGTGTGGGAGGCGGTGATAATGGGGCGGTGTTGATAGCGGGGTGGGTGTGATATTGGGAAGGGGGTGATATCGTGGTGGGGTGATATCGGGGAGGGATTGATATCGGGACGGGGTGATATCGGAGAGGGGGTGATATCGGGGAGGGGCTGATATCGAGGGAGGAGGTGATATCGGGGAGGGGGTGATATCGGGAGGGGGTATATCGGGGAGGGGGTGATATCGGGGAGGGACTGATATCGGGGAGGGGTGATATCGGGTTGGGGGTGATATCGGGGAGGGAGTGATATCGGGGAGGGGTTGGTATCGGGGAGGGGGTGATATCGGGGAGGCGGTGATATCGGGGAGGGAGTGATATCGCGGAGGGGGTGGTATCGGGGAGGGGGTGATAACGGGGAGGCGGTGATATCGGGGCGGGGTTGATTTCGGGGAGGGAGTGATATTGGGAGGGGGTGGTATCGGAGTGGGGGTGATATCGGGGTGGGGGTGATACCGTGGTGCGGCTAATATCGGGGAGTGGTTGATATCATGGAGGGGGTGATATCGGTGAGGGCATGATATCGGGGAGGTTGTGATATCGGGTTCGAGGTGATATCGGGGAGGGAGTGATGTCGGGGAGGGGGTGATATCGGGGACGAAGTGATATCGGGGTGGGGGTGATATCGTGGTGCGGGTGATATCGGGGACGGAGTGATATCGGGGTGCGGGTGATATCGGGGACGGAGTGATATCGGGGTAGGGGTGATATCGGGGACGGAGTGATATCGGGGTAGGGGTGATATCTGGGACGGAGTGATATCGGGGAGGGGGTGATATCCCGAGGGGGTGATATCGGGGACGGAGTGATATCGGGGTGGGGGTGATATCGTGGTGCGGGTGATATCGGGGACGGAGTGATATCGGGGTGCGGGTGATATCGGGGACGGAGTGATATCGGGGTAGGGGTGATATCGGGGACGGAGTGATATCGGGGAGGGGGTGATATCGGGAGGGGGTGATATTGGGGAAGGAGTGATATTGGGGAGGGGGTGATATCGGGGATGGGGTTATATTGGGGAGGGGATATCCGGGGTGGGGGAGGGGCAGTGCTGCGCTGTCTATTGAGACACAACAATCCCGAAGACCCCCACTGGGGCCAATGGGCAGCAGGAGCCGCCAGTGCGCCTGTGCCACACCCATCCCAGCATCCCCTGCGTGCCGGCGGCAGCCATATTGTGTTGCCAGGAGGACCCTCGGCAGCCATCTTGTGTTGCCATGTGAGACTCCCGGTGGCCATCTTGTGATGCCAGAGGAGACACCAGGTGGTTATCATTTGTTGCCAGCGACGGGAGGACAGCAGCTGGTGAGCAGTGAGTGCGGGTGGGTCTGAGTCTGTCTCTGTCTGTGTCTCTGTCACTGTATCTGTCACTGTCTCTGTCACTGTCTCTTTCTGTGTCTCTGTCTGTGTCTCTGTCACTGTCTGTGTCTCTGTCTGTGTCTCTGTCACTGTCTCTGTCACTGTCTGTGTCACTGTCACTGTCACTGTCTCTGTCACTGTCTCTTTCTCTGTCTGTGTCTCTGTCACTGTCAATGTCTCTTTCTCTGACTGTGTCTCTGTCTGTGTCTCTGTCTGTGTCTGTGTCTCTGTCACTGTCTGTGTCTCTGTCACTGTCTGTGTCTCTGTGTCTCTGTCACTGTCTGTGTCACTGTCTGTGTCACTGTCACTGTCACTGTCTCTGTCACTGTCTGTGTCTGTGTCACTGTCTGTGTCTGTGTCTGTGCCTGTGTCACTGTCACTGTCTCTGTCTGTGTCTCTGTCACTGTCTGTGTCTGTGTCACTGTCTGTGTCTGTGTCACTGTCTGTGTCTGTGTCTGTGTCACTGTCACTGTCTCTGTCACCGTCTGTGTCTGTGTCACTGTGTCGGTGTCTGTGTCTGTGTCTGTGTCTCTGTATGTGTCTGTGTTTCTGTCACTGTCTCTGTCACTGTCTCTGTCACTGTCTCTGTCACTGTCTGTGTCTGTGTCACTGTCTGTGTCTGTGTCTCTGTCACTGCCTGTGTCTCTGGCTGTGTCTGTGTCTGTGTCTCTGTCACTGTCACTGTCTGTGTCTCTGTCTGTGTCTGTGTCTGTTTCTGTGTCTGTGTCTGTGTCTGTGTCTGTGCCTGTGTCTCTGTCTGTGTCTCTGTCTCTGTCACTGTCTCTGTCAATGTCACTGTCTCTGTCTATGTCTCTGTCTCTGTCACTGTCTCTGTCACTGTCTGTATCTCTGTCACTGTCTGTGTCTCTGTCAATGTCTCTGTCAATGTCACTGTCTCTGTCAATGCCACTGTCTCTGTCTGTGTCTCTGTCTGTGTCTCTGTCAATGTCACTGTCTCTGTCACTGTCTCTGTCACTGTCTGTGTCTGCGTCACTGTCTGTGCCTGTGTCTCTGTCAATGTCACTGTCTCTGTCACTGTCTCTGTCTCTGTCTCTGTCTCTGTCACTGTCTGTGTCTGTGTCTGTGTCACTGTCTGTGTCACTGTCACTGTCTCTGTCTGTGTCTCTGTCACTGTCTGTGTCACTGTCTGTGTCTGTGTCTCTGTCACTGTCTCTGTCTCTGTCACTGTCTCTGTCTCTGTCACTGTCTGTGTCTGTGCCTCTGCCTCTGTCTGTGTCAGTGTCTCTGTCTCTGTCTCTGTCTGTGTTTGTGTCTCTGTCTGTGTCTCTGCCTCTGTCTGTGTCTGTCTCTGTATCTCTGTCTGTGTCTCTGTCTGTGTCACTGCCTCTGCCTCTGTCTGTGTCTGTGTCTCTGTCTCTGTCTGTGTCTGTCTCTGTATCTCTGTCTGTGTCTCTGTCTGTGTCACTGCCTCTGTCTCTGTCTGTTTTGTGTGTGTGTCTATCCTTGTCTCTGTCTGTGTCTCTGTCTGTGTTTCTGCCTGTGTCTCTGTCTGTGTGTGCGTCTCAGCCTCTGTCTGTGTCTCTGTCTCTGTCTGTGTCCCTGTCTCTGTCTGTGTCTTTCTGTACCTCTGTCTCTGTGTATGTCTGAGTCTCAGTCTCTGTCTCTGTCTGGGGCACATTCTGCTGCACAGACTGTGTTTATGTGTGAGACACTCACTCAGCTGATCGGCAATGGGGAGAGCCACACATCCGGCTGATCGGCATTGGGGGAGCCACACATATCCAGCTGATCGGCCATGGGGGAGGCACATACCCAGCTTATCGGCAATGGGGGGGGGGGAAGGACACACCCAGCTGATCGGCAATGGGGGGAAGCAGGAACCCTGCTGATCGGTAATTGGGAGAAGCACACTCCCAACTGATCAGCAATGCGGGGAAGGACACACCCAGCTGGTCGGCAATGGGCGGAAGCATTCTCCCAGCTGTTCGGCAATGGGGGGAAGGACACACCCAGCTGTTCGACAATGGGGGGGAAGCCCACACCCAGCTGATCGGCAATGAGGGGAAGGCACACTCCCAGCTGTTCGGCAATGGGGGGAAGGACAGACCCAGCTGACCGGCAATGCGGGGAAGGACACACCCAGCTGATCGGCAATGAGGGGAAGGACACACCCAGCTGATCGGCAATGGGGGGGAAGCACGCACCCTGCTGATCGGTAATTGGGAGAAGCACACTCCCAACTGATCGGCAATGCGGGGAAGGACACACCCAGCTGGTCGGCAATGGGGGGAAGCACTCTCCCAGCTGTTCGGCAATGGGGGGAAGGACACACCCCGCTGTTCGACAATGGGGGGGGAAGCACACCCCCAGCTGATCGGCAATGGGGGGAAGGCACACTACCAGCTGTTCGGCAATGCGGGGAAGGACAGACCCAGCTGATCGGCAATGGGGGGAAGGACAGACCCAGCTGATTGGCAATTGGGGAAGCACACGTCCAGCTGATCGGCAATTGGGGAAGCACACATCCAGCTGATCGGCAATGAGGGAGGCACACACCCAGCTGATCGGCAAAGGTGGGAAGCCGCACCCCCCAGCTGATCGGCCATGGGGGGAGTCATACCGACCCACTGATAGTCCCTCCTGGTAATGCAGAATGGTAAATCAGGGTGAGGCTGGCTGGGGATGGTCAGTTTTACCGGCAGTGCGAGGAGAGAGATGCCGTGTGGGTGGGGATTCCTCTCAGGATTTAATGAAATGAAGAATTGAACTAAAGGGAACTTTCAGCACATTCTTCAACTGCTGCCTGAACTGAGTCTGTGTCACGGCGTAAATCGCAGTGTTTGTGCAACAACTCAGGAGCTGCAGCATGAAGCCCAATTCCTGAACATAATAATCTAACCATACAGAGTCATACCCCAGATACCACATCCGGTTCCATATATAAAAAACCATTAACGTTGACCATAACAGGATGAAATTGGCGGAGATAATAAAGAGTAAAATGATGGATTTCCTCCGACTCTCCATCTCTGGGTCTCTGGGACTCTCCCCACTGCTGTGAGCCCGGAGTCTCCTGCGGGCCCTGCTGCTCAGGACAATGTGTCTGACGGTGAGAACATTGAACAGCAGAATCGGGGCGAATGGAACACCCGGGGTTAGAATGTGGTGGAGGAACTCGATTGTTGTCCAGACCGGAGAGGTCGGAACATCCCCTGCGACATAACAAAACCAGGGTTCGTTCAGCTGCGAATACCAACCGGTCAGCATAAACCCCCAGGAAATGTCCTTCAAACAGCTCAGCACAGCCACTGTTCCCAGAACCACAGCCGCCGTTTTCTCGCTGCAATATTTACTTGTCAGCTTCGGGCAACAAATGGCCACAAATCGATCAAAGGTGAAAGTGACGGTGAACCAGACAGAACAGTCAGTGGCTGCAAAAAGCAGGACGGCGTGGATATTACACACGGGGATGGACCACAGGAAATAAAACTGTTCCTCAAAAACAATGGGAATGTGTCTCAATATCAGGTCGAGAATAACGACCAGTAGATCCCCCACTGCCATGGCCAACAGGTAACAAGTCACACATTTGGACAGCCCACAGTTTCTTCTCTTCAGGATCACAATTGTGATGAGGTTCACTGAGAGGAAGGGAAATACACAATGAAATTATACATCAGCCTGGGAAAGATATCACAAGTATGGTCGACGTGAAGTTGAGGAAGTCAAATAAATATATACAAATACACTCACACACAAACAGACACTAACACACTTACACATTCAGACACTGACACACACACACACACACACATACAGTAATACACTTACACACACACAGACACTGGCACACACTCACACACACAGACAATAATACACTTACAAACACACAGACAGAGACAGTAATACACACACACACACACAGACACTAACACACTCAAACACACACACACAGACAGTAATACACTCACAATCACACAGACACTAACACACTCATAAAGAGACAGTAATACACTCACACTCACACAGACACTAACACACTCACACACACAGACAGAGACAGTAATACACTCACACATACACTAACACACTCCCACATATACAGAGACAGTAATACACTCACAGTGATATCGGGGTGGGGGTGATATTGGGGTTGTGGTGATATCGGGGATGGGGTGATATCGGGGAGGGGGTGATATCGGGTTTGGGGTGATACCGGGAAGGGGGTGATATCGGGGTGTGGGTGACATCGGGGAGGGGGTGATATCGGGTAGGCGGTGATATCGGGATGGGGTGATATCGGGGTTGGGGTGATATCGGGGAGGTGGTGATATCGGGGAGGGGGTGATATCGGTGTTGTGGTGATATCGGGGAGGTGGTGATATCGGGGAGGGGGTGATAAGGGGGACCGAGTGATATTGGCGAGGGGTTGATATCGGGCAGTGGGTGCTATCGGGGTGGGGGTGCTATCGGGGTTGCGGTGATATTGGGGAGGGGGTGATCTCGGGGAGGGGGTGATATCGGGGCGGGGATGATATCGGGGAGGGGGTGATTTTGGGAGGGGGTGATATCGGGGAGGGGGTGATATCGGGAGGGGTTGATATCGGATAGGGTGTGATATCGGGAAGGGGCTGATATCGGGGATGGTGTGATATCGGGTTGGGGGTGATATCGGGGAGGGAGTGATATCGGGGAAGGGGTGACATCGGGGTGTGGGTGATATCGGGGAGGGGGTGAAATCGTGGTGTGGGTAATATCGGGGAGGGGGTGATATCGGGGAGGGGGTGATATCGGGGAGGGAGTGATATCGGGGAGGGGCTGATATCGGGGAGGCGGTGATGTGTGGGAGGCGGTGATAATGGGGCGGTGTTGATAGCGGGGTGGGTGTGATATTGGGAAGGGGGTGATATCGTGGTGGGGTGATATCGGGGAGGGATTGATATCGGGACGGGGTGATATCGGAGAGGGGGTGATATCGGGGAGGGGCTGATATCGAGGGAGGAGGTGATATCGGGGAGGGGGTGATATCGGGAGGGGGTATATCGGGGAGGGGGTGATATCGGGGAGGGACTGATATCGGGGAGGGGTGATATCGGGTTGGGGGTGATATCGGGGAGGGAGTGATATCGGGGAGGGGTTGGTATCGGGGAGGGGGTGATATCGGGGAGGCGGTGATATCGGGGAGGGAGTGATATCGCGGAGGGGGTGGTATCGGGGAGGGGGTGATAACGGGGAGGCGGTGATATCGGGGCGGGGTTGATTTCGGGGAGGGAGTGATATTGGGAGGGGGTGGTATCGGAGTGGGGGTGATATCGGGGTGGGGGTGATACCGTGGTGCGGCTAATATCGGGGAGTGGTTGATATCATGGAGGGGGTGATATCGGTGAGGGCATGATATCGGGGAGGTTGTGATATCGGGTTCGAGGTGATATCGGGGAGGGAGTGATGTCGGGGAGGGGGTGATATCGGGGACGAAGTGATATCGGGGTGGGGGTGATATCGTGGTGCGGGTGATATCGGGGACGGAGTGATATCGGGGTGCGGGTGATATCGGGGACGGAGTGATATCGGGGTAGGGGTGATATCGGGGACGGAGTGATATCGGGGTAGGGGTGATATCTGGGACGGAGTGATATCGGGGAGGGGGTGATATCCCGAGGGGGTGATATCGGGGACGGAGTGATATCGGGGTGGGGGTGATATCGTGGTGCGGGTGATATCGGGGACGGAGTGATATCGGGGTGCGGGTGATATCGGGGACGGAGTGATATCGGGGTAGGGGTGATATCGGGGACGGAGTGATATCGGGGAGGGGGTGATATCGGGAGGGGGTGATATTGGGGAAGGAGTGATATTGGGGAGGGGGTGATATCGGGGATGGGGTTATATTGGGGAGGGGATATCCGGGGTGGGGGAGGGGCAGTGCTGCGCTGTCTATTGAGACACAACAATCCCGAAGACCCCCACTGGGGCCAATGGGCAGCAGGAGCCGCCAGTGCGCCTGTGCCACACCCATCCCAGCATCCCCTGCGTGCCGGCGGCAGCCATATTGTGTTGCCAGGAGGACCCTCGGCAGCCATCTTGTGTTGCCATGTGAGACTCCCGGTGGCCATCTTGTGATGCCAGAGGAGACACCAGGTGGTTATCATTTGTTGCCAGCGACGGGAGGACAGCAGCTGGTGAGCAGTGAGTGCGGGTGGGTCTGAGTCTGTCTCTGTCTGTGTCTCTGTCACTGTATCTGTCACTGTCTCTGTCACTGTCTCTTTCTGTGTCTCTGTCTGTGTCTCTGTCACTGTCTGTGTCTCTGTCTGTGTCTCTGTCACTGTCTCTGTCACTGTCTGTGTCACTGTCACTGTCACTGTCTCTGTCACTGTCTCTTTCTCTGTCTGTGTCTCTGTCACTGTCAATGTCTCTTTCTCTGACTGTGTCTCTGTCTGTGTCTCTGTCTGTGTCTGTGTCTCTGTCACTGTCTGTGTCTCTGTCACTGTCTGTGTCTCTGTGTCTCTGTCACTGTCTGTGTCACTGTCTGTGTCACTGTCACTGTCACTGTCTCTGTCACTGTCTGTGTCTGTGTCACTGTCTGTGTCTGTGTCTGTGCCTGTGTCACTGTCACTGTCTCTGTCTGTGTCTCTGTCACTGTCTGTGTCTGTGTCACTGTCTGTGTCTGTGTCACTGTCTGTGTCTGTGTCTGTGTCACTGTCACTGTCTCTGTCACCGTCTGTGTCTGTGTCACTGTGTCGGTGTCTGTGTCTGTGTCTGTGTCTCTGTATGTGTCTGTGTTTCTGTCACTGTCTCTGTCACTGTCTCTGTCACTGTCTCTGTCACTGTCTGTGTCTGTGTCACTGTCTGTGTCTGTGTCTCTGTCACT
This sequence comes from Scyliorhinus torazame, assembly GCF_047496885.1. Taxonomy (NCBI): domain Eukaryota; kingdom Metazoa; phylum Chordata; class Chondrichthyes; order Carcharhiniformes; family Scyliorhinidae; genus Scyliorhinus; species Scyliorhinus torazame. The sequence continues at coordinate 55,141,318 of NC_092726.1, forward strand.
GCCTGTGTCTCTGGCTGTGTCTGTGTCTGTGTCTCTGTCACTGTCACTGTCTGTGTCTCTGTCTGTGTCTGTGTCTGTTTCTGTGTCTGTGTCTGTGTCTGTGTCTGTGCCTGTGTCTCTGTCTGTGTCTCTGTCTCTGTCACTGTCTCTGTCAATGTCACTGTCTCTGTCTATGTCTCTGTCTCTGTCACTGTCTCTGTCACTGTCTGTATCTCTGTCACTGTCTGTGTCTCTGTCAATGTCTCTGTCAATGTCACTGTCTCTGTCAATGCCACTGTCTCTGTCTGTGTCTCTGTCTGTGTCTCTGTCAATGTCACTGTCTCTGTCACTGTCTCTGTCACTGTCTGTGTCTGCGTCACTGTCTGTGCCTGTGTCTCTGTCAATGTCACTGTCTCTGTCACTGTCTCTGTCTCTGTCTCTGTCTCTGTCACTGTCTGTGTCTGTGTCTGTGTCACTGTCTGTGTCACTGTCACTGTCTCTGTCTGTGTCTCTGTCACTGTCTGTGTCACTGTCTGTGTCTGTGTCTCTGTCACTGTCTCTGTCTCTGTCACTGTCTCTGTCTCTGTCACTGTCTGTGTCTGTGCCTCTGCCTCTGTCTGTGTCAGTGTCTCTGTCTCTGTCTCTGTCTGTGTTTGTGTCTCTGTCTGTGTCTCTGCCTCTGTCTGTGTCTGTCTCTGTATCTCTGTCTGTGTCTCTGTCTGTGTCACTGCCTCTGCCTCTGTCTGTGTCTGTGTCTCTGTCTCTGTCTGTGTCTGTCTCTGTATCTCTGTCTGTGTCTCTGTCTGTGTCACTGCCTCTGTCTCTGTCTGTTTTGTGTGTGTGTCTATCCTTGTCTCTGTCTGTGTCTCTGTCTGTGTTTCTGCCTGTGTCTCTGTCTGTGTGTGCGTCTCAGCCTCTGTCTGTGTCTCTGTCTCTGTCTGTGTCCCTGTCTCTGTCTGTGTCTTTCTGTACCTCTGTCTCTGTGTATGTCTGAGTCTCAGTCTCTGTCTCTGTCTGGGGCACATTCTGCTGCACAGACTGTGTTTATGTGTGAGACACTCACTCAGCTGATCGGCAATGGGGAGAGCCACACATCCGGCTGATCGGCATTGGGGGAGCCACACATATCCAGCTGATCGGCCATGGGGGAGGCACATACCCAGCTTATCGGCAATGGGGGGGGGGGGAAGGACACACCCAGCTGATCGGCAATGGGGGGAAGCAGGAACCCTGCTGATCGGTAATTGGGAGAAGCACACTCCCAACTGATCAGCAATGCGGGGAAGGACACACCCAGCTGGTCGGCAATGGGCGGAAGCATTCTCCCAGCTGTTCGGCAATGGGGGGAAGGACACACCCAGCTGTTCGACAATGGGGGGGAAGCCCACACCCAGCTGATCGGCAATGAGGGGAAGGCACACTCCCAGCTGTTCGGCAATGGGGGGAAGGACAGACCCAGCTGACCGGCAATGCGGGGAAGGACACACCCAGCTGATCGGCAATGAGGGGAAGGACACACCCAGCTGATCGGCAATGGGGGGGAAGCACGCACCCTGCTGATCGGTAATTGGGAGAAGCACACTCCCAACTGATCGGCAATGCGGGGAAGGACACACCCAGCTGGTCGGCAATGGGGGGAAGCACTCTCCCAGCTGTTCGGCAATGGGGGGAAGGACACACCCCGCTGTTCGACAATGGGGGGGGAAGCACACCCCCAGCTGATCGGCAATGGGGGGAAGGCACACTACCAGCTGTTCGGCAATGCGGGGAAGGACAGACCCAGCTGATCGGCAATGGGGGGAAGGACAGACCCAGCTGATTGGCAATTGGGGAAGCACACGTCCAGCTGATCGGCAATTGGGGAAGCACACATCCAGCTGATCGGCAATGAGGGAGGCACACACCCAGCTGATCGGCAAAGGTGGGAAGCCGCACCCCCCAGCTGATCGGCCATGGGGGGAGTCATACCGACCCACTGATAGTCCCTCCTGGTAATGCAGAATGGTAAATCAGGGTGAGGCTGGCTGGGGATGGTCAGTTTTACCGGCAGTGCGAGGAGAGAGATGCCGTGTGGGTGGGGATTCCTCTCAGGATTTAATGAAATGAAGAATTGAACTAAAGGGAACTTTCAGCACATTCTTCAACTGCTGCCTGAACTGAGTCTGTGTCACGGCGTAAATCGCAGTGTTTGTGCAACAACTCAGGAGCTGCAGCATGAAGCCCAATTCCTGAACATAATAATCTAACCATACAGAGTCATACCCCAGATACCACATCCGGTTCCATATATAAAAAACCATTAACGTTGACCATAACAGGATGAAATTGGCGGAGATAATAAAGAGTAAAATGATGGATTTCCTCCGACTCTCCATCTCTGGGTCTCTGGGACTCTCCCCACTGCTGTGAGCCCGGAGTCTCCTGCGGGCCCTGCTGCTCAGGACAATGTGTCTGACGGTGAGAACATTGAACAGCAGAATCGGGGCGAATGGAACACCCGGGGTTAGAATGTGGTGGAGGAACTCGATTGTTGTCCAGACCGGAGAGGTCGGAACATCCCCTGCGACATAACAAAACCAGGGTTCGTTCAGCTGCGAATACCAACCGGTCAGCATAAACCCCCAGGAAATGTCCTTCAAACAGCTCAGCACAGCCACTGTTCCCAGAACCACAGCCGCCGTTTTCTCGCTGCAATATTTACTTGTCAGCTTCGGGCAACAAATGGCCACAAATCGATCAAAGGTGAAAGTGACGGTGAACCAGACAGAACAGTCAGTGGCTGCAAAAAGCAGGACGGCGTGGATATTACACACGGGGATGGACCACAGGAAATAAAACTGTTCCTCAAAAACAATGGGAATGTGTCTCAATATCAGGTCGAGAATAACGACCAGTAGATCCCCCACTGCCATGGCCAACAGGTAACAAGTCACACATTTGGACAGCCCACAGTTTCTTCTCTTCAGGATCACAATTGTGATGAGGTTCACTGAGAGGAAGGGAAATACACAATGAAATTATACATCAGCCTGGGAAAGATATCACAAGTATGGTCGACGTGAAGTTGAGGAAGTCAAATAAATATATACAAATACACTCACACACAAACAGACACTAACACACTTACACATTCAGACACTGACACACACACACACACACACATACAGTAATACACTTACACACACACAGACACTGGCACACACTCACACACACAGACAATAATACACTTACAAACACACAGACAGAGACAGTAATACACACACACACACACAGACACTAACACACTCAAACACACACACACAGACAGTAATACACTCACAATCACACAGACACTAACACACTCATAAAGAGACAGTAATACACTCACACTCACACAGACACTAACACACTCACACACACAGACAGAGACAGCAATACACTCACACATACACTAACACACTCCCACATATACAGAGACAGTAATACACTCACACACACACAGACACTGGCACACAGACACACACATACAGTAACACACTTACACACACACAGACAGAGACAGTAATACACTCACACACAGACACTAACACACTCACACATACAGTCACTGACACACGAACACACATATACAGATACAGTAAACCACTCACACACACAGGCACTAACACACTCACAAATACAGAACTGACACCCAAACACACACATACAGAGACAGTAACACACTCACACAGACACTAACACACTCACACACACATACAGAGACAGTAATACACTCACACAGACACTAACACACACTCACACACACACATACAGTAATACACTTTTACACACACACAGAGAGACAGTAATGCACTCAGACACACACATACAGTAATATACACACACAGACAGAGACAGTAATGCACTCACACTCACACAGACACTAACACACACACATACAGTAACACACACATACAGAGACAGTAATACACTCACACTCACACAGACACAAACACACTCACACACACACACATTCAGAGACAGTAATACTCACACACTCACTGACAAACACACACACACAGACAGAGACAGCAATGCACTCACACAGACACTAACACGCTCACACACACATACAGAGAGTGATACACTCACATGCACACAGACACTAACACACACACACACACAGACAGAGACAGGAATACACTCTCACACACACACACAGACAGACGCATCTGATGGGGGTGTGGTACAGCGGCAGTAATGCACTGTACTGTCAGTGGTGTGCGGTGTGCTGGGTGCCTGATGGGGGTGTGGTACATTGTGTACTGTCAGTGGTGTGCGGTGAGCTGGGTGTCTGATGGGGCAGTGGTACATTGTGTACTTTCAGGGGTGTGCAGTATGCTGAGTGTCTGATGGGGCTGTGGTACATTGTGTACTGTCAGTGGTGTGCGGTGTGCTGGGTGTCTGATGGGGCTGTGGTACATTGTGTACTGTCAGTGGTGTGCGGTGTGCTGGGTGCCTGATGGGGGTGTGGTACATTGTGTACTTTCAGTGGTGTGCGGTGTGCTGGGTGTCTGATGGCTCTGTGGTACTTTGTGTACTGTCAGTGGTGTGCGGTGTGCTGGGTGTCTGATGAGGTTGAGGTACATTGTGTACTGTCAGTGGTGTGCGGTGAGCTGGGCGCCTGATGTGGGTGTGGTACATTGTGTACTGTCAGTGGTGTGTGGTGAGCTGGGTGTCTGATGGGGGTGTGGTACATTGTGTACTGTCAGTGGTGTGCGGTGTGCTGGGTGTCTGATGGGGGTGTGGTATATTGTGTACTGTCAGTGGTGTGTGGTGTGCTTGTGTCTGATGGGGCTGCGGTACGTTGTGTACTGTCAGTGGTGTGTGGTGTGCTGGGTGCCTGATGGGGCTGTGGTACATTGTGTACTGTCAGTGGTGTGCGGTGTGCTGGGTGTCTGATGAGGCTGTGCTACATTGTGCACTGTCAGTGGTGTGCGTTGTGCTGGGTGTCTGATGGGGGTGTGGTACATCGTGCATTGTCAGTGGTGTGCGGTGTGCTGGGTGTCTGATGGGGCTGTGGTACATTGTACACTTTCAGTGGCGTGTGGTGTGCTGGGTGTCTGATGGGGGAGTGGTACATTGTGTACTGTCAGTGGTGTGCAGTGTGCTGGGTATCCGATGGGGGTGTGTGACATTGTGCACTGTCAGTGGTGTGCGGTGTGCTGGGTGTCTGATGGGGGTGTGTGACATTGTGTACTGTCCGTGGTGTGTTTTAAAGGGTGTCTGATGGGGCTGTGGTACATTGTGTACTGTCAGTGCTGTGAAGTGTGCTGGGTGTCTGATGGGGGTGTGGTACATTGTGTACTGTCAGTGGTGTGTGGTGTGCTGGGTGTCTGATGGGGGTGTGGTACATTGTGTACTGTCAGTGGTGTGTGGTGAGCTGGGTGTCTGATGGGGCTGTGGTACATTGTGTACTGTCAGTGGTGTGTGGTGTGCTGGGTGCCTGATGGGGGTGTGGTACATTGTGTACTGTCAGTGGCGTGCGGTGTGTTGGGTGTCTGATGGGGCTGTGGTACATTGTGTACTGTCAGTGGTGTGCGGTGTGCTGGGTGTCTGATGGGGCTGTGGTACATTGTGTACTGTCAGTGGTGGGCGGTGATCTGGGTGTCTGATGGGGGTGTGGTTCATAGTGTACTGTCAGTGGTGTGTGGTGTGCTGGTTGTCTGATGGGGCTGCGGTACATTATGTACTGTCAGTGGTGTGCGGTGAGCTGGGTGCCTGATGGGGCTGTGGTACATTGTGTACTTTCAGTGGTGTGCGGTGTGCTGGGTGTCTGATGGGGGTGTGGTTCATAGTGTACTGTCAGTGGTGTGTGGTGAGCTGTGTGTCTGATGGGGCTGTGGTACATTGTGTATTGTCAGTGGTGTGCGGTGTGCTGGGTGTCTGATGGGGGTGTGGTACATTGTGTACTGTCAGTGGTGTGCGGTGTGCTGGGTGTCTGATGGGGGTGTGGTACATTGTGTATTGTCAGTGGTGTGCGGTGTGCTGGGTGTCTGATGGGGCTGTGGGACATTGTGCACTGTCAGTGGTGTGCGGTGAGCTGGGTGCCTGATGGGGCTGTGGTACATTGTGTACTGTCAGTGGTGTGCGGTGTGCTGGGTGTCTGATGGGGGTGTGGTACATTGTGTACTGTCAGTGGTGTGTGGTGTGCTGGGTGCCTGATGGGGCTGTGGTACATTGTGTACTGTCAGTGGTGTGCGGTGTGCTGGGGGTCTGATGGGGGTGTGGTGCATTGTGTCCTGTCAGTGGTGTGCGGTGTGCTGGGTGCCTGATGGGGGTGTGGTACATTGTGCACTGTCAGTGGTGTGCGGTGAGCTGGGTGCCTGATGGGGCTGTGGTACATTGTGCACTGTCAGTGGTGTGCGGTGAGCTGGGTGTCCGATGGGGGTGAGGTACATTGTGTACTGTCAGTGGTGTGCGGTGAGCTGGGTGCCTCATGGGGGTGTGGTACATTGCGTACTGTCAGTGGTGTGCGGTGTGCTGGGTTCCTGATAGGGGTGCGGTACATTGTGTACTGTCAGTGGTGTGCGGTGTGCTGGGTGCCTGATGGGGCTGTGGTACATTGTGTACTGTCAGTGGTGTGTGGTGGGCTGGGTGTCTGATGTGGGTGAGGTACATTGTGTACTGTCAGTGGTGTGCGGTGAGCTGGGTGCCTGATGGGGGTGTGGTACATTGCGTACTGTCAGTGGTGTGCGGTGTGCTGGGTTCCTGATAGGGGTGCGGTACATTGTGTACTGTCAGTGGTGTGCGGTGTGCTGGGTGCCTGATGGGGCTGTGGTACATTGTGTACTGTCAGTGGTGTGTTTTGAAGGGTGTCTGATGGGGCTGTGGTACATTGTGTACTGTCAGTGGTGTGCGGTGTGCTGGGTGTCTGATGGAGTGTGGTACATTGTGTACTGTCAGTGGCGTGCGGTGAGCTGGGTGCCTGATGGGGCTGTGGTACATTGTGTACTGTCAGTGGTGTCCGGTGTGCTGGGTGTCTGATGGGGATGTGCTACATTGTGCACTGTCAGTAGTGTGCGCTGAGCTGTGTGTCTGATGGGTGTGTGGTACTGTCAGTGGTGTGTAGTGTGCTGGGTGTCTGATGGGGCTGTGGTACATTGTGTACTGTCAGTGGTGTGCGGTGAGCTGGCTGTCCGATGAGGCTGTGGTACATTGTGTACTGTCACTGGTGTGTGGTGTGCTGGGTATCTGATTGGGTGTGGTACATTGTGTACTGTCAGTGGTGTGCGGTGTGCTGGGTGTCTGATGGGGATGTGCTACATTGTGCACTGTCAGTAGTGTTCGCTGAGCTGTGTGTCTGATGGGTGTGTGGTACTGTCAGTGGTGTGTAGTGTGCTGGGTGTCTGATGGGGCTCTGGTACATTGTGTACTGTCAGTGGTGTGCGGTGTGCTGGGTGTCTGATGGGGCTGTCGTACATTGTGTACTGTCAGTGGTGTGCGGAGTGCTGGGTGCCTGATGGGGGTGTGGTACATTGTGTACTGTCAGTAGCGTGCAGTGTGCTGGGTGTCTGATGGGGCTGTGGTACATTGTGTACTGTCAGTGGTGTGCGGTGTGCTGGGTGCCTGATGGGGTTGTGGTACATTGTGTACTGTCAGTGGTGTGCGGTGTGCTGGGTGTCTGATGGGGGTGTGGTACATTGTGTACTGTCAGTGGTGGGCGGTGACCTGGGTGTCTAATGGGGGTGTGGTTCATAGTGTACTGTCAGTGGTGTGTGGTGTGCTGGGTGTCTGAGGGGGCTGCGGTACATTGTGTACTGTAGTGGTGTGCGGTGAGCTGGGTGCCTGATGGGGCTGTGGTACATTGTGTACTGTCAGTGGTGTGCGGTGAGCTGGGTGTCTGATGGGGCTGTGGTACATTGTGTACTGTCAGTGGTGTGCGGTGTGCTGGGTGCCTGATGGGGGTGTGGTACATTGTGTACTGTCAGTGGTGTGTGGTGTGCTGGGTGCCTGATGGGGGTGTGGTGCATTGTGTACTGTCAGTGGTGTGCGGTGTGCTGGGTGCCTGATGGGGGTGTGGTACATTGTGCACTGTCAGTGGTGTGCGGTGAGCTGGGAGCCTGATGGGGCTGTGGTACATTGTGCACTGTCAGTGGTGTGCGGTGAGCTGGGTGTCTGATGGGGGTGAGGTACATTGTGTACTGTCAGTGGTGTGCGGTGAGCTGGGTGCCTGATGGGGCTGTGGTACATTGTGTACTGTCAGTGGTGTGCGGTGAGCTGGGTGCCTGATGGGGGTGTGGTACATTGTGTACTGTCAGTGGTGTGCGGTGTGCTGGGTGCCTGATGGGGGTGTGGTACATTGTGTACTGTCAGCGGCGTGCGGTGTGCTGCGTGTCTGATGGGGCTGTGGTACATTGTGCACTGTCAGTGGTCTGCGGTGAGCTGGGTGTCTGATGGGGGTGAGGTACATTCTGTACTGTCAGTGGTGTGCGGTGTGCTGGGTGCCTGATGGGGCTGTGGTACATTGCGTACTGTCAGTGGTGTGTTTTGAAGGGTGTCTGATGGGGCTGTGGTACATTGTGTACTGTCAGTGGTGTGCGGTGTGCTGGGTGTCTGATGGGGCTGTGGTACATTGTGTACTGTCAGTGGTGTGTGGTGTGCTGGGTGTCTGATGGGGCTGCGGTACATTGTGTACTGTCAGTGGTGTGCGGTGAGCTGGGTGCCTGATGGGGCTGTGGTACATTGTGTACTGTCAGTGCTGTGAAGTGTGCTGGGTGTCTGATGGGGGTGTGGTACATTGTGTACTTTCAGTGGTGTGCGGTGTGCTGGGTGTCTGATGAGGCTGTGCTACATTATGCACTGTCAGTGGTGTGCAGTGTGCTGGGTGTCTGATGGGGGTGTGGTACATCGTGCATTGTCAGTGGTGTGCGGTGTGCTGCGTGTCTGATGGGGGTGTGGTACATTGTGCACTGTCAGTGGTGTGCGGTGAGCTGGGTGCCTGATGGGGCTGTGGTACATTGTGCACTGTCAGTGGTCTGCGGTGAGCTGGGTGTCTGATGGGGGTGAGGTACATTCTGTACTGTCAGTGGTGTGCGGTGTGCTGGGTGCCTGATGGGGCTGTGGTACATTGCGTACTGTCAGTGGTGTGTTTTGAAGGGTGTCTGCTGGGGCTGTGGTACATTGTGTACTGTCAGTGGTGTGCGGTGTGCTGGGTGTCTGATGGGGCTGTGGTACATTGTGTACTGTCAGTGGTGTGTGGTGTGCTGGGTGTCTGATGGGGCTGCGGTACATTGTGTACTGTCAGTGGTGTGCGGTGAGCTGGGTGCCTGATGGGGCTGTGGTACATTGTGTACTGTCAGTGCTGTGAAGTGTGCTGGGTGTCTGATGGGGGTGTGGTACATTGTGTACTTTCAGTGGTGTGCGGTGTGCTGGGTGTCTGATGAGGCTGTGCTACATTATGCACTGTCAGTGGTGTGCAGTGTGCTGGGTGTCTGATGGGGGTGTGGTACATCGTGCATTGTCAGTGGTGTGCGGTGTGCTGCGTGTCTGATGGGGCTGTGGTACATTGTGCACTTTCAGTGGTGTGTGGCGTGCTGGGTGTCTGATGGGGGTATGGTACATTGTGTACTGTCAGTGGTGTGCGGTGTGTTGGGTGTCTGATGGGGCTGTGGTACATTGTGTACTGTCAGTGGTGTGCGGTGCGCTGGGTCCCTGATGGGGCTGTGGTACATTGTGTACTCTCAGTGGTGTGTGGTGTGCTGGGTGCCTGATAGGGGTGTGGTACATTGTGTACTGTCAGTGTTGTGCGGTGTGTTGGGTGTCTGATGGGGCTGTGGTACATTGTGTACTGTCAGTGGTGTGCGGTGTGCTTTGTGCCTGATGGGGGTGTGGTACATTGTGTACTGTCAGTGGTGTGTGGTGTGCTGGGTGCCTGATAGGGGTGTGGTACATTGTGTACTGTCAGTGGTGTGCGGTGTGTTGGGTGTCTGATGGGGCTGTGGTACATTGTGTACTGTCAGTGGTGTGCGGTGTGCTTTGTGCCTGATGGGGGTGTGGTACATTGTGTACTGTCAGTGGTGTGCGGTGTGCTGGGTGCCTGATGGGGCTGTGGTACATTGTGTACTGTCAGTGGTGTGCTGGGTGTCTGATGGGTCTGTGGTACATTGTGTACTGTCAGTGGTGTGCGGTGTGCTGGGTGTCTGATGGGGCTGTGGTACATTGTGTACTGTCAGTGGTGTGCGGTGAGCTGGGTGCCTGATGGGGGTGTGGTACATTGTGTATTGTCAGTGGTATGCGGTGTGCTGGGTGTATGATGGGGCTGTGGTACATTGTGTACTGTCAGTGGTGTGCGGTGTGCTGGGTGTCTGATGGGGGTGTGGTAGATTGTGTACTGTTAGTGGTGTGCGGTGTGCTGGGTGTCTGATGGGGGTGTGGTACATTGTGTACTGTCAGTGGTGTGCGGTGAGCTGGGTGCCTGATGGGGGTGTGGTACATTGTGTCCTGTCAGTGGTGTGCGGTGTGCTGAGTGTCTGATGGGGCTGTGCTACATCGTGTACTGTCAGTGGTGTGCGGTGTGCTGTGTGTCTGATGGGGGTGTGGTACATTGTGTACTGTCAGTGGTGTGCGGTGTGCTGGGTGCCTGATGGACTGTGGTATATTGTGTATTGTCAGTGGTGTGCGGTGTGCTGGGTGTCTGATGTGTCTGTGGTACATTGTGTACTCTCAGTGGTGTGTGGTGTGCTGGGTGTCTGATGGGGCTGTGGTACATTGTGTACTGTCAGTGGTGTGCGGTGTGCTGGGCGTCTGATGTGGGTGTGGTGCATTGTGTACTGTCAGTGGTGTGCGGTGAGCTGGGTGTCTGATGGGGCTGTGGTACATTGTGTACTGTCAGTGGTGTGCGGTGTGCTGGGCGTCTGATGTGGGTGTGGTGCATTGTGTACTGTCAGTGGTGTGCGGTGTGCTGGGTGCCTGATGGGGCTGTGGTACATTGTGTACTGTCAGTGGTGTGCGGTGTGCTGGGTGTCTGATGGGGCTGTGGTACATTGTGTACTGTCAGTGGTGTGCGGTGAGCTGGGTGCCTGATGGGGCTGTGGTACATTGTGTACTGTCAGTGGTGTGCGGTGAGCTGGGTGCCTGATGGGGGTGTGGTACATTGTGTGCTGTCAGTGGTGTGCGGTGTGCTGGGAGCCTGATGGGGCTGTGGTACATTGTGTACTGTCAGTGGTGTGCGGTGTGCTGGGTGTCTGATGGGGGTGTGGTACATTGTGTACTGTCAGTGGTGTGCGGTGTGCTGGGTGTCTGATGGGGGTGTGGCACATCCTGCATTGTCAGTGGTGTGCGGTGTGCTGGGTGTCTGATGGGGCTGTGGTACATTGTGCACTTTCAGTGGTGTGTGGTGTGCTGGGTGTCTGATGGGTGTGTGTTACTGTCAGTGGTGTGTGGTGTGCTGGATGTCTGATGGGGCTGTGGTACATTGTGTACTGTCAGTGGTGTGCAGTGTGCTGGGTGTCTGATGGGGCTGTGGTACATTGTGTACTGTCACTGGTGTCTGGTGTGCTGGGTATCTGATTGGGTGTGGTACATTGTGTACTGTCAGTGGTGTGCGGTGTGCTGGGTGCCTGATGGGGCTGTTGTACATTGTGTACTGTCAGTGGTGTGCGGTGTGCTGGGTGTCTGATGGGGCTGTGGTACATTGTGTACTGTCAGTGGCGTGCGGTGAGCTGGGTGCCTGATGGGGCTGTGGTACATTGTGTACTGTCAGTGGTGTCCGGTGTGCTGGGTGTCTGATGGGGATGTGCTACATTGTGCACTGTCAGTAGTGTGCGCTGAGCTGTGTGTCTGATGGGTGTGTGGTACTGTCAGTGGTGTGTAGTGTGTTGGGTGTCTGATGGGGCTGTGGTACATTGTGTACTGTCAGTGGTGTGCGGTGAGCTAGCTGTCTGATGAGGCTGTGGTACATTGTGTACTGTCACTGGTGTGTGGTGTGCTGGGTATCTGATTGGGTGTGGTACATTGTGTACTGTCAGTGGTGTGCGGTGTGCTGGGTGTCTGATGGGGATGTGCTACATTGTGCACTGTCAGTAGTGTGCGCTGAGCTGTGTGTCTGATGGGTGTGTGGTACTGTCAGTGGTGTGTAGTGTGCTGGGTGTCTGATGGGGCTGTGGTACATTGTGTACTGTCAGTGGTGTGCGGTGTGCTGGGTGTCTGATGGGGGTGTGGTACATCCTGCATTGTCAGTGGTGTGCGGTGTGCTGGGTGTCTGATGGGGCTGTGGTACATTGTGCACTTTCAGTGGTGTGTGGTGTGCTGGGTGTCTGATGGGTGTGTGGTACTGTCAGTGGTGTGTGGTGTGCTGGATGTCTGATGGGGCTGTGGTACATTGTGTACTGTCAGTGGTGTGCAGTGTGCTGGGTGTCTGATGGGGCTGTGGTACATTGTGTACTGTCACTGGTGTGTGGTGTGCTGGGTATCTGATTGGGTGTGGTACATTGTGTACTGTCAGTGGTGTGCGGTGTGCTGGGTGCCTGATGGGGCTGTTGTACATTGTGTACTGTCAGTGGTGTGCGGTGTGCTGGGTGTCTGATGGGGCTGTGGTACATTGTGTACTGTCAGTGGCGTGCGGTGAGCTGGGTGCCTGATGGGGCTGTGGTACATTGTGTACTGTCAGTGGTGTCCGGTGTGCTGGGTGTCTGATGGGGATGTGCTACATTGTGCACTGTCAGTAGTGTGCGCTGAGCTGTGTGTCTGATGGGTGTGTGGTACTGTCAGTGGTGTGTAGTGTGCTGGGTGTCTGATGGGGCTGTGGTACATTGTGTACTGTCAGTGGTGTGCGGTGAGCTGGCTGTCTGATGAGGCTGTGGTACATTGTGTACTGTCACTGGTGTGTGGTGTGCTGGGTATCTGATTGGGTGTGGTACATTGTGTACTGTCAGTGGTGTGCGGTGTGCTGGGTGCCTGATGGGGCTCTGGTACATTGTGTACTGTCAGTGGTGTGCGGTGTGCTGGGTGTCTGATGGGGCTGTGGTACATTGTGTACTGTCAGTGGTGTGCGGAGTGCTGGGTGCCTGATGGGGGTGTGGTACATTGTGTACTGTCAGTAGCGTGCTGTGTGCTGGGTGTCTGATGGGGCTGTGGTACATTGTGTACTGTCAGTGGTGTGCGGTGTGCTGGGTGCCTGATGGGGTTGTGGTACATTGTGTACTGTCAGTGGTGTGCGGTGTGCTGGGTGTCTGATGGGGGTGTGGTACATTGTGTACTGTCAGTGGTGGGCGGTGACCTGGGTGTCTGATGGGGGTGTGGTTCATAGTGTACTGTCAGTGGTGTGTGGTGTGCTGGGTGTCTGAGGGGGCTGCGGTACATTGTGTACTGTCAGTGGTGTGCGGTGAGCTGGGTGCCTGATGGGGCTGTGGTACATTGTGTACTGTCAGTGGTGTGCGGTGAGCTGGGTGTCTGATGGGGCTGTGGTACATTGTGTACTGTCAGTGGTGTGCGGTGTGCTGGGTGCCTGATGGGGGTGTGGTACATTGTGTACTGTCAGTGGTGTGTGGTGTGCTGGGTGCCTGATGGGGGTGTGGTGCATTGTGTACTGTCAGTGGTGTGCGGTGTGCTGGGTGCCTGATGGGGGTGTGGTACATTGTGCACTGTCAGTGGTGTGCGGTGAGCTGGGAGCCTGATGGGGCTGTGGTACATTGTGCACTGTCAGTGGTGTGCGGTGAGCTGGGTGTCTGATGGGGGTGAGGTATATTCTGTACTGTCAGTGGTGTGCGGTGAGCTGGGTGCCTGATGGGGGTGTGGTACATTGCGTACTGTCTGTGGTGTGCGGTGTGCTGGGTGTCTGACGGGGGTGTGGTACATTGTGTACTGTCAGTGGTGTGCGGTGTGCTGGGTGTCTGATGGGGCTGTGGTACATTGTGTACTGTCAGTGGTGTGCGGTGTGCTGGGTGCCTGATGGGGGTGTGGTACATTGTGTACTGTCAGCGGCGTGCGGTGTGCTGCGTGCCTGATGGGGGTGTGGTGCATTGTGTACTGTCAGTGGCGTGCGGTGTGCTGGTGGCCTGATGGGGGTGTGGTACATTGTGCACTGTCAGTGGTGTGCGGTGAGCTGGGTGCCTGATGGGGCTGTGGTACATTGTGCACTGTCAGTGGTCTGCGGTGAGCTGGGTGTCTGATGGGGGTGAGGTACATTCTGTACTGTCAGTGGTGTGCGGTGTGCTGGGTGCCTGATGGGGCTGTGGTACATTGTGTACTGTCAGTGGTGTGTTTTGAAGGGTGTCTGATGGGGCTGTGGTACATTGTGTACTGTCAGTGGTGTGCGGTGTGCTGGGTGTCTGATGGGGCTGTGGTACATTGTGTACTGTCAGTGGTGTGCGGTGTGCTGGGTGTCTGATGGGGCTGTGGTACATTGTGCACTTTCAGTGGTGTGTGGTGTGCTGGGTGTCTGATGGGGGTGTGGTACATTGTGTACTGTCAGTGGTGTGCGGTGTGCTGGGTGTCTGATGGGGCTGTGGTACATTGTGTACTGTCAGTGGTGTGCGGTGTGCTGGGTGTCTGATGGGGCTGGGGTACATTATGTACTGTCAGTGGTGTGCGGTGTGCTGGGTGCCTGATGGGGGTGTGGTACATTGTGTACTGTCAGTGGTGGGCGGTGACCTGGGTGTCTGATGGGGGTGTGGTTCATAGTATACTGTCAGTGGTGTGTGGTGTGCTGGGTGTCTGATGGGGCTGCGGTACATTGTGTACTGTCAGTGGTGTGCGGTGAGCTGGGTGCCTGATGGGGCTGTGGTACATTGTGTACTGTCAGTGCTGTGAAGTGTGCTGGGTGTCTGATGGGGGTGTGGTACATTGTGTACTTTCAGTGGTGTGCGGTGTGCTGGGTGTCTGATGAGGCTGTGCTACATTATGCACTGTCAGTGGTGTGCAGTGTGCTGGGTGTCTGATGGGGGTGTGGTACATCGTGCATTGTCAGTGGTGTGCGGTGTGCTGGGTGACTGATGGGGCTGTGGTACATTGTGCACTTTCAGTGGTGTGTGGCGTGCTGGGTGTCTGATGGGGGTATGGTACATTGTGTACTGTCAGTGGTGTGCGGTGTGTTGGGTGTCTGATGGGGCTGTGGTACATTGTGTACTGTCAGTGGTGTGCGGTGCGCTGGGTCCCTGATGGGGCTGTGGTACATTGTGTACTGTCAGTGGTGTGTGGTGTGCTGGGTGCCTGATAGGGGTGTGGTACATTGTGTACTGTCAGTGGTGTGCGGTGTGTTGGGTGTCTGATGGGGCTGTGGTACATTGTGTACTGTCAGTGGTGTGCGGTGTGCTTTGTGCCTGATGGGGGTGTGGTACATTGTGTACTGTCAGTGGTGTGCGGTGTGCTGGGTGCCTGATGGGGCTGTGGTACATTGTGTACTGTCAGTGGTGTGCTGGGTGTCTGATGGGTCTGTGGTACATTGTGTACTGTCAGTGGTGTGCGGTGTGCTGGGTGTCTGATGGGGCTGTGGTACATTGTGTACTGTCAGTGGTGTGCGGTGAGCTGGGTGCCTGATGGGGGTGTGGTACATTGTGTATTGTCAGTGGTATGCGGTGTGCTGGGTGTATGATGGGGCTGTGGTACATTGTGTACTGTCAGTGGTGTGCGGTGTGCTGGGTGTCTGATGGGGGTGTGGTAGATTGTGTACTGTTAGTGGTGTGCGGTGTGCTGGGTGTCTGATGGGGGTGTGGTACATTGTGTACTGTCAGTGGTGTGCGGTGAGCTGGGTGCC
The DNA here is from genome assembly GCF_047496885.1 of Scyliorhinus torazame. NCBI lineage: Eukaryota > Metazoa > Chordata > Chondrichthyes > Carcharhiniformes > Scyliorhinidae > Scyliorhinus > Scyliorhinus torazame. The sequence continues at coordinate 55,157,009 of NC_092726.1, forward strand.
TGATGGGGGTGTGGTTCATTGTGTCCTGTCAGTGGTGTGCGGTGTGCTGGGTGTCTGATGGGGCTGTGCTACATCGTGTACTGTCAGTGGTGTGCGGTGTGCTGTGTGTCTGATGGGGGTGTGGTACATTGTGTACTGTCAGTGGTGTGCGGTGTGCTGGGTGCCTGATGGACTGTGGTATATTGTGTATTGTCAGTGGTGTGCGGTGTGCTGGGTGTCTGATGTGTCTGTGGTACATTGTGTACTCTCAGTGGTGTGTGGTGTGCTGGGTGTCTGATGGGGCTGTGGTACATTGTGTACTGTCAGTGGTGTGCGGTGTGCTGGGCGTCTGATGTGGGTGTGGTGCATTGTGTACTGTCAGTGGTGTGCGGTGAGCTGGGTGTCTGATGGGGCTGTGGTACATTGTGTACTGTCAGTGGTGTGCGGTGTGCTGGGCGTCTGATGTGGGTGTGGTGCATTGTGTACTGTCAGTGGTGTGCGGTGTGCTGGGTGCCTGATGGGGCTGTGGTACATTGTGTACTGTCAGTGGTGTGCGGTGTGCTGGGTGTCTGATGGGGCTGTGGTACATTGTGTACTGTCAGTGGTGTGCGGTGAGCTGGGTGCCTGATGGGGGTGTGGTACATTGTGTGCTGTCAGTGGTGTGCGGTGTGCTGGGAGCCTGATGGGGCTGTGGTACATTGTGTACTGTCAGTGGTGTGCGGTGTGCTGGGTGTCTGATGGGGCTGTGGTACATTGTGTACTGTCAGTGGTGTGCGGTGTGCTGGGTGCCTGATGGGGCTGTGGTACATTGTGTACTGTCAGTGGTGTGCGGTGTGCTGGGTGCCTGATGGGGGTGTGGTACATTGTGTACTGTCAGTGGTGTGCGGTGTGCTGGGTGTCTGATGGGGGTGTGGTACATTGTGCACTTTCAGTGGTGGGCGGTGACCTGGGTGTCTGATGAGGGTGTGGTTCATAGTGTACTGTCAGTGGTGTGTGGTGTGCTGGGTGTCTGATGGGGCTGCGGTACATTGTGTACTGTCAGTGGTGTGCGGTGAGCTGGGTGCCTGATGGGGCTGTGGTACATTGTGTACTGTCAGTGGTGTGCGGTGAGCTGTGTGTCTGATGGGGCTGTGGTACATTGTGTATTGTCAGTGGTGTGCGGTGTGCTGGGTGTCTGATGGGGGTGTGGTACATTGTGTACTGTCAGTGGTGTGCGGTGTGCTGGGTGTCTGATGGGGGTGTGTTAATTGTGCACTGTCAGTGGTGTGCGGTGTGCTGGGTGTCTGATGGGGGTGTGGTACATTGTGTACTGTCAGTGGTGTGCGGTGAGCTGGGTGTCTGATGGGGCTGTGTTGCATTGTGTACTGTCAGTGGTGTGCGGTGTGCTGGGTGTCTGATGGGGGTGTGGTACATTGTGTACTGTCAGTGGTGTGCGGTGTGCTGGGTGTCTGATGGGGGTGTGTTAATTGTGTACTGTCAGTGGTGTGCGGTGTGCTGGGTGTCTGATGGGGGTGTGGTACATTGTGTACTGTCAGTCGTGTGCGGTGAGCTGGGTGTCTGATGGGGCTGTGGTGCATTGTGTACTGTCAGTGGTGTGCGGTGTGCTGGGTGCCTGATGGGGGTGTGGTACATTGTGCACTGTCAGTGGTGTGCGGTGAGCTGGGAGCCTGATGGGGCTGTGGTACATTGTGCACTGTCAGTGGTGTGCGGTGAGCTGGGTGTCTGATGGGGGTGAGGTACATTCTGTACTGTCAGTGGTGTGCGGTGAGCTGGGTGCCTGATGGGGGTGTGGTACATTGCGTACTGTCAGTGGTGTGCGGTGTGCTGGGTGTCTGATGGGGGTGTGGTACATTGTGTACTGTCAGTGGTGTGCGGTGTGCTGGGTGTCTGATGGGGCTGTGGTACATTGTGTACTGTCAGTGGTGTGCGGTGTGCTGGGTTCCTGATGGGGGGGTGGTACATTGTGTACTGTCAGCGGCGTGCGGTGTGCTGCGTGTCTGATGGGGGTGTGGTTCATTGTGTACTGTCAGTGGTGTGCGGTGTGGTGGGTGCCTGATGGGGGTGTGGTACATTGTGCACTGTCAGTGGTGTGCGGTGAGCTGGGTGCCTGATGGGGCTGTGGTACATTGTGTACTTTCAGTGGTGTGCGGTGAGCTGGGTGTCTGATGGGGGTGTGGTACATTGTGTACTTTCAGTGGTGTGCAGTGTGCTGGGTTACTGATAGGGGTGCGGTACATTGTGTACTGTCAGTGGTGTGCGGTGTGCTGGGTGCCTGATGGGGCTGTGGTACATTGTGTACTGTCAGTGGTGTGTGGTGGGCTGGGTGTCTGATGTTGGTGAGGTACATTGTGTACTGTCAGTGGTGTGCGGTGAGCTGGGTGCCTGATGGGGGTGTGGTACATTTCGTACTGTCAGTGGTGTGCGTTGTGCTGGGTACCTGATAGGGGTGCGGTACATTGTGTACTGTCAGTGGTGTGCGGTGTGCTGGGTGCCTGATGGGGCTGTGGTTCATTGTGTACTGTCAGTGGTGTGTTTTGAAGGGTGTCTGATGGGGGTGTGGTTCATAGTGTACTGTCAGTGGTGTGTGGTGTGCTGGGTGCCTGATGGGGCTGTGGTACATTGTGTACTGTCAGTGCTGTGAAGTGTGCTGGGTGTCTGATGGGGGTGAGGTACATTGTGTACTTTCAGTGGTGTGCGGTGTGCTGGGTGTCTGATGTTGCTGTGCTACATTGTGCACTGTCAGTGGTGTGCAGTGTGCTGGGTGTCTGATGGGGGTGTGGTACATCGTGCATTGTCAGTGGTGTGCGGTGTGCTGGGTGTCTGAAATGGCTGTGGTACATTGTGCACTTTCAGCGGTGTGTGGTGTGCTGGGTGTCTGATGGGGGTGTGGTACATTGTGCACTTTCAGTGGTGTGTGGTGTGCTGGGTGTCTGATGGGGGTGTGGTACATTGTGTACTGTCAGTGGTGTGCGGTGTGCTGGGTGTCTGATGGGGCTGTGGTACATTGTGTACTGTCAGTGGTGTGCGGTGTGCTGGGTGTCTGATGGGGCTGGGGTACATTATGTACTGTCAGTGGTGTGCGGTGTGCTGGGTGCCTGATGGGGGTGTGGTACATTGTGTACTGTCAGTGGTGGGCGGTGACCTGGGTGTCTGATGGGGGTGTGGTTCATAGTATACTGTCAGTGGTGTGTGGTGTGCTGGGTGTCTGATGGGGCTGCGGTACATTGTGTACTGTCAGTGGTGTGCGGTGAGCTGGGTGCCTGATGGGGCGGTGGTACATTGTGTACTGTCAGTGCTGTGAAGTGTGCTGGGTGTCTGATGGGGGTGTGGTACATTGTGTACTTTCAGTGGTGTGCGGTGTGCTGGGTGTCTGATGAGGCTGTGCTACATTATGCACTGTCAGTGGTGTGCAGTGTGCTGGGTGTCTGATGGGGGTGTGGTACATCGTGCATTGTCAGTGGTGTGCGGTGTGCTGGGTGTCTGATGGGGCTGTGGTACATTGTGCACTTTCAGTGGTGTGTGGTGTGCTGGGTGTCTGATGGGGGTATGGTACATTGTGTACTGTCAGTGGTGTGCGGTGTGTTGGGTGTCTGATGGGGCTGTGGTACATTGTGTACTGTCAGTGGTGTGCGGTGCGCTGGGTCCCTGATGGGGCTGTGGTACATTGTGTACTGTCAGTGCTGTGTGGTGTGCTGGGTGCCTGATAGGGGTGTGGTACATTGTGTACTGTCAGTGGTGTGCGGTGTGTTGGGTGTCTGATGGGGCTGTGGTACATTGTGTACTGTCAGTGGTGTGCGGTGTGCTTTGTGCCTGATGGGGGTGTGGTACATTGTGTACTGTCAGTGGTGTGCGGTGTGCTGGGTGCCTGATGGGGCTGTGGTACATTGTGTACTGTCAGTGGTGTGCTGGGTGTCTGATGGGGCTGTGGTACATTGTGTACTGTCAGTGGTGTGCGGTGTGCTGGGTGCCTGGTGGGGCTGTGGTACATTGTGTACTGTCAGTGGTGTGCGGTGAGCTGGGTGCCTGATGGGGGTGTGGTACATTGTGTATTGTCAGTGGTATGCGGTGTGTTGGGTGTATGATGGGGCTGTGGTACATTGTGTACTGTCAGTGGTGTGCGGTGTGCTGGGTGTCTGATGGGGGTGTGGTAGATTGTGTACTGTTAGTGGTGTGCGGTGTGCTGGGTGTCTGATGGGGGTGTGGTACATTGTGTACTGTCAGTGGTGTGCGGTGAGCTGGGTGCCTGATGGGGGTGTGGTACATTGTGTCCTGTCAGTGGTGTGCGGTGTGCTTGGTGTCTGATGGGGCTGTGCTACATCGTGTACTGTCAGTGGTGTGCGGTGTGCTGTGTGTCTGATGGGGGTGTGGTACATTGTGTACTGTCAGTGGTGTGCGGTGTGCTGGGTGCCTGATGGGCTGTGGTATATTGTGTATTGTCAGTGGTGTGCGGTGTGCTGGGTGTCTGATGTGTCTGTGGTACATTGTGTACTCTCAGTGGTGTGTGGTGTGCTGGGTGTCTGATGGGGCTGTGGTACATTGTGTACTGTCAGTGGTGTGCGGTGTGCTGGGCGTCTGATGTGGGTGTGGTGCATTGTGTACTGTCAGTGGTGTGCGGTGAGCTGGGTGTCTGATGGGGCTGTGGTACATTGTGTACTGTCAGTGGTGTGCGGTGTGCTGGGCGTCTGATGTGGGTGTGGTGCATTGTGTACTGTCAGTGGTGTGCGGTGTGCTGGGTGCCTGATGGGGCTGTGGTACATTGTGTACTGTCAGTGGTGTGCGGTGTGCTGGGTGTCTGATGGGGCTGTGGTACATTGTGTACTGTCAGTGGTGTGCGGTGAGCTGGGTGCCTGATGGGGGTGTGGTACATTGTGTGCTGTCAGTGGTGTGCGGTGTGCTGGGAGCCTGATGGGGCTGTGGTACATTGTGTACTGTCAGTGGTGTGCGGTGTGCTGGGTGTCTGATGGGGCTGTGGTACATTGTGTACTGTCAGTGGTGTGCGGTGTGCTGGGTGCCTGATGGGGCTGTGGTACATTGTGTACTGTCAGTGGTGTGCGGTGTGCTGGGTGCCTGATGGGGGTGTGGTACATTGTGTACTGTCAGTGGTGTGCGGTGTGCTGGGTGTCTGATGGGGGTGTGGTACATTGTGCACTTTCAGTGGTGGGCGGTGACCTGGGTGTCTGATGGGGGTGTGGTTCATAGTGTACTGTCAGTGGTGTGTGGTGTGCTGGGTGTCTGATGGGGCTGCGGTACATTGTGTACTGTCAGTGGTGTGCGGTGAGCTGGGTGCCTGATGGGGCTGTGGTACATTGTGTACTGTCAGTGGTGTGCGGTGAGCTGTGTGTCTGATGGGGCTGTGGTACATTGTGTATTGTCAGTGGTGTGCGGTGTGCTGGGTGTCTGATGGGGGTGTGGTACATTGTGTACTGTCAGTGGTGTGCGGTGTGCTGGGTGTCTGATGGGGGTGTGTTAATTGTGTACTGTCAGTGGTGTGCGGTGTGCTGGGTGTCTGATGGGGGTGTGGTACATTGTGTACTGTCAGTGGTGTGCGGTGAGCTGGGTGTCTGATGGGGCTGTGTTGCATTGTGTACTGTCAGTGGTTTCCGGTGTGCTGGGTGTCTGATGGGGGTGTGGTACATTGTGTACTGTCAGTGGTGTGCGGTGTGCTGGGTGTCTGATGGGGGTGTGTTAATTGTGTACTGTCAGTGGTGTGCGGTGTGCTGGGTGTCTGATGGGGGTGTGGTACATTGTGTACTGTCAGTGGTGTGCGGTGAGCTGGGAGCCTGATGGGGCTGTGGTACATTGTGCACTGTCAGTGGTGTGCGGTGAGCTGGGTGTCTGATGGGGGTGAGGTACATTCTGTACTGTCAGTGGTGTGCGGTGAGCTGGGTGCCTGATGGGGGTGTGGTACATTGCGTACTGTCAGTGGTGTGCGGTGTGCTGGGTGTCTGATGGGGGTGTGGTACATTGTGTACTGTCAGTGGTGTGCGGTGTGCTGGGTGTCTGATTGGGCTGTGGTACATTGTGTACTGTCAGTGGTGTGCGGTGTGCTGGGTTCCTGATGGGGGGGTGGTACATTGTGTACTGTCAGCGGCGTGCGGTGTGCTGCGTGTCTGATGGGGGTGTGGTGCATTGTGTACTGTCAGTGGTGTGCGGTGTGCTGGGTGCCTGATGGGGGTGTGGTACATTGTGCACTGTCAGTGGTGTGCGGTGAACTGGGTGCCTGATGGGGCTGTGGTACATTGTGTACTTTCAGTGGTGTGCGGTGAACTGGGTGTCTGATGGGGGTGTGGTACATTGTGTACTTTCAGTGGTGTGCAGTGTGCTGGGTTACTGATAGGGGTGCGGTACATTGTGTACTGTCAGTGGTGTGCGGTGTGCTGGGTGCCTGATGGGGCTGTGGTACATTGTGTACTGTCAGTGGTGTGTGGTGGGCTGGGTGTCTGATGTGGGTGAGGTACATTGTGTACTGTCAGTGGTGTGCGGTGAGCTGGGTGCCTGATGGGGGTGTGGTACATTTCGTACTGTCAGTGGTGTGCGTTGTGCTGGGCACCTGATAGGGGTGCGGTACATTGTGTACTGTCAGTGGTGTGCGGTGTGCTGGGTGCCTGATGGGGCTGTGGTACATTGTGTACTGTCAGTGGTGTGTTTTGAAGGGTGTCTGATGGGGGTGTGGTTCATAGTGTACTGTCAGTGGTGTGTGGTGTGCTGGGTGCCTGATGGGGCTGTGGTACATTGTGTACTGTCAGTGCTGTGAAGTGTGCTGGGTGTCTGATGGGGGTGTGGTACATTGTGTACTTTCAGTGGTGTGCGGTGTGCTGGGTGTCTGATGTTGCTGTGCTACATTGTGCACTGTCAGTGGTGTGCAGTGTGCTGGGTGTCTGATGGGGGTGTGGTACATCGTGCATTGTCAGTGGTGTGCGGTGTGCTGGGTGTCTGAAATGGCTGTGGTACATTGTGCACTTTCAGCGGTGTGTGGTGTGCTGGGTGTCTGATGGGGGTGTGGTACATTGTGTACTGTCATTGGTGTGCGGTGTGCTGGGTGTCTGATGGGGGTGTTGTACATTGTGTACTGTCAGTGGTGTGCAGTGTGCTGGGTGTCTGATGGTGCTGTGGTACATTGTGTGCTGTCAGTGGTGTGCGGTGTGCTGGGTGTCTGATGGGGGTGTGGTACATTGTGTACTGTCAGTGGTGTGTGGTGTGCTGGGTGTCTGATGGGGGTGTGGTACATTGTGTACTGTCAGTGGTGTGCGGTGCGCTGGGTCCCTGATGGGGCTGTGGTACATTGTGTACTGTCAGTGGTGTGTGGTGTGCTGGGTGCCTGATAGGGGTGTTGTACATTGTGTACTGTCAGTGGTGTGCGGTGTGTTGGGTGTCTGATGGGGCTGTGGTACATTGTGTACTGTCAGTGGTGTGCGGTGTGCTTTGTGCCTGATGGGGGTGTGTTACATTGTGTATTGTCAGTGGTGTGCGGTGTGCTGGGTGTATGATGGGGCTGTGGTACATTGTGTACTGTCAGTGGTGTTCGGTGTGCTGGGTGTCTGATGGGGCTGTGGTACATTGTGTACTGTCAGTGGTGTGCGGTGTGCTGGGTGTCTGATGGGGGTGTGTTAATTGTGTACTGTCAGTGGTGTGCGGTGTGCTGGGTGTCTGATGGGGGTGTGGTACATTGTGTACTGTCAGTGGTGTGCGGTGAGCTGGGAGCCTGATGGGGCTGTGGTACATTGTGCACTGTCAGTGGTGTGCGGTGAGCTGGGTGTCTGATGGGGGTGAGGTACATTCTGTACTGTCAGTGGTGTGCGGTGAGCTGGGTGCCTGATGGGGGTGTGGTACATTGCGTACTGTCAGTGGTGTGCGGTGTGCTGGGTGTCTGATGGGGGTGTGGTACATTGTGTACTGTCAGTGGTGTGCGGTGTGCTGGGTGTCTGATTGGGCTGTGGTACATTGTGTACTGTCAGTGGTGTGCGGTGTGCTGGGTTCCTGATGGGGGGGTGGTACATTGTGTACTGTCAGCGGCGTGCGGTGTGCTGCGTGTCTGATGGGGGTGTGGTGCATTGTGTACTGTCAGTGGTGTGCGGTGTGCTGGGTGCCTGATGGGGGTGTGGTACATTGTGCACTGTCAGTGGTGTGCGGTGAACTGGGTGCCTGATGGGGCTGTGGTACATTGTGTACTTTCAGTGGTGTGCGGTGAACTGGGTGTCTGATGGGGGTGTGGTACATTGTGTACTTTCAGTGGTGTGCAGTGTGCTGGGTTACTGATAGGGGTGCGGTACATTGTGTACTGTCAGTGGTGTGCGGTGTGCTGGGTGCCTGATGGGGCTGTGGTACATTGTGTACTGTCAGTGGTGTGTGGTGGGCTGGGTGTCTGATGTGGGTGAGGTACATTGTGTACTGTCAGTGGTGTGCGGTGAGCTGGGTGCCTGATGGGGGTGTGGTACATTTCGTACTGTCAGTGGTGTGCGTTGTGCTGGGCACCTGATAGGGGTGCGGTACATTGTGTACTGTCAGTGGTGTGCGGTGTGCTGGGTGCCTGATGGGGCTGTGGTACATTGTGTACTGTCAGTGGTGTGTTTTGAAGGGTGTCTGATGGGGGTGTGGTTCATAGTGTACTGTCAGTGGTGTGTGGTGTGCTGGGTGCCTGATGGGGCTGTGGTACATTGTGTACTGTCAGTGCTGTGAAGTGTGCTGGGTGTCTGATGGGGGTGTGGTACATTGTGTACTTTCAGTGGTGTGCGGTGTGCTGGGTGTCTGATGTTGCTGTGCTACATTGTGCACTGTCAGTGGTGTGCAGTGTGCTGGGTGTCTGATGGGGGTGTGGTACATCGTGCATTGTCAGTGGTGTGCGGTGTGCTGGGTGTCTGAAATGGCTGTGGTACATTGTGCACTTTCAGCGGTGTGTGGTGTGCTGGGTGTCTGATGGGGGTGTGGTACATTGTGTACTGTCATTGGTGTGCGGTGTGCTGGGTGTCTGATGGGGGTGTTGTACATTGTGTACTGTCAGTGGTGTGCAGTGTGCTGGGTGTCTGATGGTGCTGTGGTACATTGTGTGCTGTCAGTGGTGTGCGGTGTGCTGGGTGTCTGATGGGGGTGTGGTACATTGTGTACTGTCAGTGGTGTGTGGTGTGCTGGGTGTCTGATGGGGGTGTGGTACATTGTGTACTGTCAGTGGTGTGCGGTGCGCTGGGTCCCTGATGGGGCTGTGGTACATTGTGTACTGTCAGTGGTGTGTGGTGTGCTGGGTGCCTGATAGGGGTGTTGTACATTGTGTACTGTCAGTGGTGTGCGGTGTGTTGGGTGTCTGATGGGGCTGTGGTACATTGTGTACTGTCAGTGGTGTGCGGTGTGCTTTGTGCCTGATGGGGGTGTGTTACATTGTGTATTGTCAGTGGTGTGCGGTGTGCTGGGTGTATGATGGGGCTGTGGTACATTGTGTACTGTCAGTGGTGTTCGGTGTGCTGGGTGTCTGATGGGGCTCTGATACATTGTGTACTGTCAGTGGTGTGCGGTGTGCTGGTTGTCTGATGGGGGTGTGGTACATTGTGTACTGTTAGTGGTGTGCGGTGTGCTGGGTGTCTGATGGGGGTGTGGTACATTGTGTACTGTCAGTGGTGTGCGGTGAGCTGTGTGCCTGATGGGGGTGTGGTACACTGTGTCCTGTCAGTGGTGTGCGGTGTGCTGGGTGTCTGATGGGGCTGTGCTACATCGTGTACTGTCAGTGGTGTGCGGTGTGCTGTGTGTCTGATGGGGGTGTGGTACATTGTGTACTGTCAGTGGTCTGCGGTGTGCTGGGTGCCTGATGGGCTGTGGTACATTGTGTACTGTCAGTGGTGTGCGGTGTGCTGGGCGTCTGAGGTGTCTGTGGTACATTGTGTACTGTCAGTGGTGTGTGGTGAGCTGGGTGTCTGATGGGGCTGTGGTACATTGTGTACTGTCAGTGGTGTGCGGTGTGCTTGGCGTCTGATGTGGGTGTGGTGCATTGTGTACTGTCAGTGGTGTGCGGTGTGCTGGGTGTCTGATGGGGGTGTGGTACATTGTGTACTGTCAGTTGTGTGCGGTGTGCTGGGTGTCTGATGGGGGTGTGGTACATTGTGTACTGTCAGTGGTGTGCAGTGTGCTGGGTGTCTGATGGTGCTGTGGTACATTGTGTGCTGTCAGTGGTGTGCGGTGTGCTGGGTGTCTGATGGGGGTGTGGTACATTGTGTACTGTCAGTGGTGTGTGGTGTGCTGGGTGTCTGATGGGGGTGTGGTACATTGTGTACTGTCAGTGGTGTGCGGTGCGCTGGGTCCCTGATGGGGCTGTGGTACATTGTGTACTGTCAGTGGTGTGTGGTGTGCTGGGTGCCTGATAGGGTGTGGTACATTCTGTACTGTCAGTGGTGTGCGGTGTGTTGGGTGTCTGATGGGACTGTGGTACATTGTGTACTGTCAGTGGTGTGCGGTGTGCTTTGTGCCTGATGGGGGTGTGGTACATTGTGTACTGTCAGTGGTGTGCGGTGTGCTGGGTGCCTGATGGGGCTGTGGTACATTGTGTACTGTCAGTGGTGTGCTGGGTGTCTGATGGGGCTGTGGTACATTGTGTACTGTCAGTGGTGTGCGGTGTGCTGGGTGCCTGGTGGGGCTGTGGTACATTGTGTACTGTCAGTGGTGTGCGGTGAGCTGGGTGCCTGATGGGGGTGTGGTACATTGTGTATTGTCAGTGGTGTGCGGTGTGCTGGGTGTATGATGGGGCTGTGGTACATTGTGTACTGTCAGTGGTGTGCGGTGTGCTGGGTGTCTGATGGGGCTCTGATACATTGTGTACTGTCAGTGGTTTGCGGTGTGCTGGGTGTCTGATGGGGGTGTGGTATATTGTGTACTGTTAGTGGTGTGCGGTGTGCTGGGTGTCTGATGGGGGTGTGGTACATTGTGTACTGTCAGTGGTGTGCGGTGAGCTGGGTGCCTGATGGGGGAGTGGTACACTGTGTCCTGTCAGTGTTGTGCGGTGTGCCGGGTGTCTGATGGGGCTGTGCTACATCGTGTACTGTCAGTGGTGTGCGGTGTGCTGTGTGTCTGATGGGGGTGTGGTACATTGTGTACTGTCAGTGTTCTGCGGTGTGCTGGGTGCCTGATGGGCTGTGGTACATTGTGTACTGTCAGTGGTGTGCGGTGTGCTGGGTGTCCGATGTGTCTGTGGTACATTGTGTACTGTCAGTGGTGTGTGGTGACCTGGGTGTCTGATGGGGATGTGGTACATTGTGTACTGTCAGTGGTGTGCGGTGTGCTGGGCGTCTGATGTGGGTGTGGTGCATTGTGTACTGTCAGTGGTGTGCGGTGTGCTGGGTGCCTGATGGGGCTGTGGTACATTGTGTACTGTCAGTGGTGTGCGGTGTGCTGGGTGTCTGATGGGGCTGTGGTACATTGTGTACTGTCAGTGGTGTGCGGTGAGCTGGGTGCCTGATGGGGGTGTGGTACATTGTGCACTGTCAGTGGTGTGCGGTGTGCTGGAAGCCTGATGGGGCTGTGGTACATTGTGTACTGTCAGTGGTGTGCGGTGTGCTGGGTGTCTGATGGGGGTGTGGTACATTGTGTACTGTCAGTGGTGTGCGGTGTGCTGGGTGTCTGATGGGGGTGTGGTACATCCTGCATTGTCAGTGGTGTGCGGTGTGCTGGGTGTCTGATGGGGCTGTGGTACATTGTGCACTTTCAGTGGTGTGTGGTGTGCTGGGTGTCTGATGGGTGTGTGGTACTGTCAGTGGTGTGTGCTGTGCTGGATGTCTGATGGGGCTGTGGTACATTGTGTACTGTCAGGGATGTGCGGTGAGCTGGCTGTCTGATGAGGCTGTGGTACATTGTGTCCTGTCACTGGTGTGTGGTGTGCTGGGTATCTGATTGGGTGTGGTACATTGTGTACTGAAAGTGGTGTGCGGTGTGCTGGGTGCCTGATGGGGCAGTGGTACATTGTGTACTGTCAGTGGTGTGCGGTGTGCTGGGTGTCTGATGGGGCTGTGGTACATTGTGTACTGTCAGTGGTGTGCGGTGTGCTGGGTGCCTGATGGGGCTGTGGTACATTGTGTACTGTCAGTGGTGTGCGGTGTGCTGGGTGCCTGATGGGGGTGTGGTACATTGTGTACTGTCAGTGGTGTGCGGTGTGCTGGGTGTCTGATGGGGGTGTGGTACATTGTGTACTGTCAGTGGTGGGCGGTGACCTGGGTGTCTGATGGGGGTGTGGTTCATAGTGTACTGTCAGTGGTGTGTGGTGTGCTGGGTGTCTGATGGGGCTGTGGTACATTGTGTACTGTCAGTGGTGTGCGGTGAGCTTTGTGTCTGATGGGGCTGTGGTACATTGTGTATTGTCAGTGGTGTGCGGTGTGCTGGGTGTCTGATGGGGGTGTGGTACATTGTGTACTGTCAGTGGTGTGCGGTGTGCTGGGTGTCTGATGGGGGTGTGGTACATTGTGTGCTGTCAGTGGTGTGCGGTGTGCTGGGTGTCTGATGGGGGTGTGGTACATTGTGTACTGTCAGTGCTGTGCGGTGAGCTGGGTGTCTGATGGGGCTGTGGTACATTGTGTACTGTCAGTGGTGTGCGGTGTGCTGGGTGCCTGATGGGGGTGTGGTACATTGTGTAATGTCATTGGTGAGTGGTGTGCTGGGTGCCTGATGGGGGTGTGGTGCATTGTGTACTGTCAGTGGTGTGCGGTGTGCTGGGTGCCTGATGGGGCTGTGGTACATTGTGCACTGTCAGTGGTGTGCGGTGAGCTGGGTGTCTGATGGGGGTGAGGTACATTCTGTACTGTCAGTGGTGTGCGGTGAGCTGGGTGCCTGATGGGGGTCTGGTACATTGCATACTGTCAGTGGTGTGCGGTGTGCTGGGTGTCTGATGGGGGTGTGGTACATTGTGTACTGTCAGTGGTGTGCGGTGTGCTGGGTGTCTGATGGGGCTGTGGTACATTGTGTACTGTCAGTGGTGTGCGGTGTGCTGGGTGCCTGATGGGGGTGTGGTACATTGTGTACTGTCAGCGGCGTGCGGTGTGCTGCGTGTCTGTTGGGGGTGTGGTGCATTGTGTACTGTCAGCGGCGTGCGGTGTGCTGCGTGTCTGTTGGGGGTGTGGTACATTGTGCACTGTCAGTGGTGTGCGGTGAGCTGGGTGCCTGATGGGGTTGTGGTACATTGTGCACTGTCAGTGGTGTGCGGTGAGCTGGGTGTCTGATGGGGGTGAGGTACATTCTGTACTGTCAGTGGTGTGCGGTGAGCTGGGTGCCTGATGGGGGTGTGGTACATTGCGTACTGTCAGTGGTGTGCGGTGTGCTGGGTTCCTGATAGGGGTGCGGTACATTGTGTACTGTCAGTGGTGTGCGGTGTGCTGGGTGCCTGATGGGGCTGTGGTACATTGTGTACTGTCAGTGGTGTGTGGTGGGCTGGGTGTCTGATGTGGGTGAGGTACATTGTGTACTGTCAGTGGTGTGTGGTGAGCTGAGTGCCTGATGGGGGTGTGGTACATTGCGTACTGTCAGTGGTGTGCGGTGTGCTGGGTTCCTGATAGGGGTGCAGTACATTGTGTACTGCCAGTGGTGTGAGTTGTGCTGGGTGTCTGATGGGGGTGTGGTGCATTGTGTACTGTCAGTGGTGTACGGTGTGCTGGGTGCCTGATGGGGCTGTGGTACATTGTGTACTGTTAGTGGTGTGTTTTGAAGGGTGTCTGATGGGGCTGTGGTACATTGTGTACTGTCAGTGATGTGCGGTGTGCTGGGTGTCTGATGGGGCTGTGGTACATTGTGTACTGTCAGTGGTGTGCGGTGTGCTGGGTGTCTGATGGGGCTGTGGTACATTGTGCACTGTCAGTGGTGCGTGGTGTGCTGGGAGTCTGATGGATGTGTGGTACATTGTGTACTGTCAGTGGTGTCCGGTGTGCTGGGTGTCTGATGGGGATGTGCTACATTGTGCAATGTCAGTAGTGTGCGCTGAGCTGTGTGTCTGATGGGTGTGTGGTACTCTCAGTGGTGTGTGGTGTGCTGGGTGTCTGATGGGGCTGTGGTACATTGTGTACTGTCAGTGGTGTGCGGTGAGCTGGCTGTCTGATGAGGCAGTGGTACATTGTGTACTGTCAGTGGTGTGTGGTGTGCTGGGTATCTGATTGGGTGTGGTGCATTGTGTACTGTCAGTGGTGTGCGGTGTGCTGGGTGCCTGATGGGGCTGTGGTACATTGTGTACTGTCAGTGGTGTGCGGTGTGCTGGGTGTCTGATGGGGCTGTGGTACATTGTGTACTGTCAGTGGTGTGCGGTGTGCTGGGTGCCTGATGGGGGTGTGGTACATTGTGTACTATCAGTGGCGTGCGGTGTGCTGGGTGTCTGATGGGGCTGTGGTACATTGTGTACTGTCAGTGGTGTGCGGTGTGCTGGGTGTCTGATGGGGGTGTGGTACATTGTGTACTGTCAGTGGTGGGCGGTGACCTGGGTGTCTGATGGGGTGTGGTTCATAGTGTACTGTCAGTGGTGTGTGGTGTGCTGGGTGTCTGATGGGGCTGCGGTACATTGTGTACTGTCAATGGTGTGCGGTGAGCTGGGTGCCTGATGGGGCTGTGGTACATTGTGTACTGTCAGTGCTGTGAAGTGTGCTGGGTGTCTGATGGGGGTGTGGTACATTGTGTACTGTCAGTGGTGTGCGGTGTGCTGGGTGTCTGATGAGGCTGTGCTACATTGTGCACTGTCAGTGGTGTGCGGTGTGCTGGGTGTCTGATGGGGGTGTGGTACATCGTGCATTGTCAGTGGTGTGCGGTGTGCTGGGTGTCTGATGGGGCTGTGGTACATTGTGCACTTTCAGTGGTGTGTGGTGTGCTGGGTGTCTGATGGGGGTGTGGTACATTGTGCACTGTCAGTAATGTGCGCTGAGCTGTGTGTCTGATGGGTGTGTGGTACTGTCAGTGGTGTGTGGTGTGCTGGGTGTCTGATGGGGCTGTGGTACATTGTGTACTGTCAGTGGTGTGCGGTGAGCTGGCTGTCTGATGAGGCTGTGGTACATTGTGTACTGTCAGTGGTGTGTGGTGTGCGGGGTATCTGATTGGGTGTGGTACATTGTGTACTGTCAGTGGTGTGCGGTGTGCTGGGTGCCTAATGGGGCTGTGGTACATTGTGTACTGTCAGTGGTGTGCGGTGTGCTGTGCGTCTGATGGGGCTGTGGTACATTGTGTACTGTCAGTGGTGTGCGGTGTGCTGGGTGCCTGATGGGGGTGTGGTACATTGTGTACTGTCAGTGGCGTGCGGTGTGCTGGGTGTCTGAAGGGGCTGTGGTACATTGTGTACTGTCAGTGGTGTACGGTGTGCTGGGTGTCTGATGGGGGTGTGGTACATTGTGTACTGTCAGTGGTGTGCGGTGTGCTGGGCGTCTGATGTGGGTGTGGTGCATTGTGTACTGTCAGTGGTGTGCGGTGTGCTGGGTGCCTGATGGGGCTGTGGTACATTGTGTACTGTCAGTGGTGTGCGGTGTGCTGGGTGTCTGATGGGGCTGTGGTACATTGTGTACTGTCAGTGGTGTGCGGTGAGCTGGGTGCCTGATGGGCGTGTGGTACATTGTGTACTGTCAGTGGTGTGCGGTGTGCTGGGAGCCTGATGGGGCTGTGGTACATTGTGTACTGTCAGTGGTGTGCGGTGTGCTGGGTGTCTGATGGGGGTGTGGTACATTGTGTACTGTCAGTGGTGTGCGGTGTGCTGGGTGTCTGATGGGGGTGTGGTACTTCCTGCATTGTCAGTGGTGTGCGGTGTGCTGGGTGTCTGATGGGGCTGTGGTACATTGTGCACTTTCAGTGGTGTTTGGTGTGCTGGGTGTCTGAAGGGTGTGTGGTACTGTCAGTGATGTGTGGTGTGCTGGGTGTCTGATTGGGTGTGGTACATTGTGTACTGTCAGTGGTGTGCGGTGAGCTGGCTGTCTGATGAGGCTGTGGTACATTGTGTACTGTCAGTGGTGTGCGGTGTGCTGGGTGCCTGATGGGGCTGTGGTACATTGTGTACTGTTAGTGGTGTGTTTTGAAGGGTGTCTGATGGGGCTGTGGTACATTGTGTACTGTCAGTGATGTGCGGTGTGCTGGGTGTCTGATGGGGCTGTGGTACATTGTGTACTGTCAGTGGTGTGCGGTGTGCTGGGTGTCTGATGGGGCTGTGGTACATTGTGCACTGTCAGTGGTGCGTGGTGTGCTGGGAGTCTGATGGATGTGTGGTACATTGTGTACTGTCAGTGGTGTCCGGTGTGCTGGGTGTCTGATGGGGATGTGCTACATTGTGCACTGTCAGTAGTGTGCGCTGAGCTGTGTGTCTGATGGGTGTGTGGTACTGTCAGTGGTGTGTGGTGTGCTGGGTGTCTGATGGGGCTGTGGTACATTGTGTACTGTCAGTGGTGTGCGGTGAGCTGGCTGTCTGATGAGGCAGTGTTACATTGTGTACTGTCAGTGGTGTGTGGTGTGCTGGGTATCTGATTGGGTGTGGTGCATTGTGTACTGTCAGTGGTGTGCGGTGTGCTGGGTGCCTGACGGGGCTGTGGTACATTGTGTACTGTCAGTGGTGTGCGGTGTGCTGGGTGTCTGATGGGGCTGTGGTACATTGTGTACTGTCAGTGGTGTGCGGTGTGCTGGGTGCCTGATGGGGGTGTGGTACATTGTGTACTGTCAGTGGCGTGCGGTGTGCTGGGTGTCTGATGGGGCTGTGGTACATTGTGTACTGTCAGTGGTGTGCGGTGTGCTGGGTGTCTGATGGGGGTGTGGTACATTGTGTACTGTCAGTGGTGGGCGGTGACCTGGGTGTCTGATGGGGTGTGGTTCATAGTGTACTGTCAGTGGTGTGTGGTGTGCTGGGTGTCTGATGGGGCTGCGGTACATTGTGTACTGTCAATGGTGTGCGGTGAGCTGGGTGCCTGATGGGGCTGTGGTACATTGTGTACTGTCAGTGCTGTGAAGTGTGCTGGGTGTCTGATGGGGGTGTGGTACATTGTGTACTGTCAGTGGTGTGCGGTGTGCTGGGTGTCTGATGAGGCTGTGCTACATTGTGCACTGTCAGTGGTGTGCGGTGTGCTGGGTGTCTGATGGGGGTGTGGTACATCGTGCATTGTCAGTGGTGTGCGGTGTGCTGGGTGTCTGATGGGGCTGTGGTACATTGTGCACTTTCAGTGGTGTGTGGTGTGCTGGGTGTCTGATGGGGGTGTGGTACATTGTGCACTGTCAGTAATGTGCGCTGAGCTGTGTGTCTGATGGGTGTGTGGTACTGTCAGTGGTGTGTGGTGTGCTGGGTGTCTGATGGGGCTGTGGTACATTGTGTACTGTCAGTGGTGTGCGGTGAGCTGGCTGTCTGATGAGGCTGTGGTACATTGTGTACTGTCAGTGCTGTGTGGTGTGCGGGGTATCTGATTGGGTGTGGTACATTGTGTACTGTCAGTGGTGTGCGGTGTGCTGGGTGCCTGATGGGGCTGTGGTACATTGTGTACTGTCAGTGGTGTGCGGTGTGCTGTGCGTCTGATGGGGCTGTGGTACATTGTGTACTGTCAGTGGTGTGCGGTGTGCTGGGTGCCTGATGGGGGTGTGGTACATTGTGTACTGTCAGTGGCGTGCGGTGTGCTGGGTGTCTGAAGGGGCTGTGGTACATTGTGTACTGTCAGTGGTGTACGGTGTGCTGGGTGTCTGATGGGGGTGTGGTACATTGTGTACTGTCAGTGGTGTGCGGTGTGCTGGGCGTCTGATGTGGGTGTGGTGCATTGTGTACTGTCAGTGGTGTGCGGTGTGCTGGGTGCCTGATGGGGCTGTGGTACATTGTGTACTGTCAGTGGTGTGCGGTGTGCTGGGTGTCTGATGGGGCTGTCGTACATTGTGTACTGTCAGTGGTGTGCGGTGAGCTGGGTGCCTGATGGGCGTGTGGTACATTGTGTACTGTCAGTGGTGTGCGGTGTGCTGGGAGCCTGATGGGGCTGTGGTACATTGTGTACTGTCAGTGGTGTGCGGTGTGCTGGGTGTCTGATGGGGGTGTGGTACATTGTGTACTGTCAGTGGTGTGCGGTGTGCTGGGTGTCTGATGAGGGTGTGGTACATCCTGCATTGTCAGTGGTGTGCGGTGTGCTGGGTGTCTGATGGGGCTGTGGTACATTGTGCACTTTCAGTGGTGTTTGGTGTGCTGGGTGTCTGAAGGGTGTGTGGTACTGTCAGTGGTGTGTGGTGTGCTGGGTGTCTGATTGGGTGTGGTACATTGTGTACTGTCAGTGGTGTGCGGTGAGCTGGCTGTCTGATGAGGCTGTGGTACATTGTGTACTGTCACTGGTGTGTGGTGTGCTGGGTATCTGATTGGGTGTGGTACATTGTGTACTGTCAGTGGTGTGCGGTGTGCTGGGTGCCTGATGGGGCTGTGGTACATTGTGTACTGTCAGTGGTGTGCGGTGTGCTGGGTGTCTGATGGGGCTGTGGTACATTGTGTACTGTCAGTGGTGTGCGGTGTGCTGGGTGCCTGGTGGGGCTTTGGTACATTGTGTACTCTCAGTGGTGTGCGGTGTGCTGTGTGTCTGATGGGGGTGTGGTACATTGTGTACTGTCAGTGGTGTGCGGTGAGCTGGGTGCCTGATGGGGGTGTGGTACATTGTGTAATGTCAGTGGTGTGCGGTGTGCTGAGTGTCTGATGGGGCTGTGGTACATTGTGTACTGTCAGTGGTGTGCGGTGTGCTGGGTGTCTGATGGGGCTGTGGTACATTGTGTACTGTCAGTGGTGTGCGGTGTGCTGGGTGTCTGATGGGGCTGTGGTACATTGTGCACTGTCAGTGGTGCGTGGTGTGCTGGGAGTCTGATGGATGTGTGGTACATTGTGTACTGTCAGTGGTGTCCGGTGTGCTGGGTGTCTGATGGGGATGTGCTACATTGTGCACTGTCAGTAGTGTGCGCTGAGCTGTGTGTCTGATGGGTGTGTGGTACTGTCAGTGGTGTGTGGTGTGCTGGGTGTCTGATGGGGCTGTGGTACATTGTGTACTGTCAGTGGTGTGCGGTGAGCTGGCTGTCTGATGAGGCTGTGGTACATTGTGTACTGTCAGTGGTGTGTGGTGTGCTGGGTATCTGATTGGGTGTGGTACATTGTGTACTGTCAGTGGTGTGCGGTGTGCTGGGTGCCTGATGGGGCTGTGGTACATTGTGTACTGTCAGTGGTGTGCGGTGTGCTGGGTGTCTGATGGGCTGTGGTACATTGTGTACTGTCAGTGGTGTGCGGTGTGCTGGGTGCCTGATGGGGGTGTGGTACATTGTGTACTGTCAGTGGCGTGCGGTGTGCTGGGTGTCTGATGGGGCTGTGGTACATTGTGTACTGTCAGTGGTGTGCGGTGTGCTGGGTGTCTGATGGGGGTGTGGTACATTGTGTACTGTCAGTGGTGGGCGGTGACCTGGGTGTCTGATGGGGTGTGGTTCATAGTGTACTGTCAGTGATGTGTGGTGTGCTGGGTGTCTGATGGGGCTGCGGTACATTGTGTACTGTCAGTGGTGTGCGGTGAGCTGGGTGCCTGATGGGGCTGTGGTACATTGTGTACTGTCAGTGCTGTGCGGTGTGCTGGGTGTCTGATGGGGGTGTGGTACATCGTGCATTGTCAGTGGTGTGCGGTGTGCTGGGTGTCTGATGGGGCTGTGGTACATTGTGCACTTTCAGTGGTGTGTGGTGTGCTGGGTGTCTGATGGGGGTGTGGTACATTGTGCACTGTCAGTAGTGTGCGCTGAGCTGTGTGTCTGATGGGTGTGTGGTACTGTCAGTGGTGTGTGGTGTGCTGGGTGTCTGATGGGGCTGTGGTACATTGTGTACTGTCAGTGGTGTGCGGTGAGCTGGCTGTCTGATGAGGCTGTGGTACATTGTGTACTGTCAGTGGTGTGTGGTGTGCGGGGTATCTGATTGGGTGTGGTACATTGTGTACTGTCAGTGGTGTGCGGTGTGCTGGGTGCCTGATGGGGCTGTGGTACATTGTGTACTGTCAGTGGTGTGCGGTGTGCTGGGCGTCTGATGGGGCTGTGGTACATTGTGTACTGTCAGTGGTGTGCGGTGTGCTGGGTGCCTGATGGGGGTGTGGTACATTGTGTACTGTCGGTGGCGTGTGGTGTGCTGGGTGTCTGAAGGGGCTGTGGTACATTGTGTACTGTCAGTGGTGTGCGGTGTGCTGGGTGTCTGATGGGGGTGTGGTACATTGTGTACTGTCAGTGGTGTGCGGTGTGCTGGGCGTCTGATGTGGGTGTGGTGCATTGTGTACTGTCAGTGGTGTGCGGTGTGCTGGGTGCCTGATGGGGCTGTGGTACATTGTGTACTGTCAGTGGTGTGCGGTGTGCTGGGTGTCTGATGGGGCTGTGGTACATTGTGTACTGTCAGTGGTGTGCGGTGAGCTGGTTACCTGATGGGCGTGTGGTACATTGTGTACTGTCAGTGGTGTGCGGTGTGCTGGGAGCCTGATGGGGCTGTGGTACATTGTGTACTGTCAGTGGTGTGCGGTGTGCTGGGTGTCTGATGGGGGTGTGGTACATTGTGTACTGTCAGTGGTGTGCGGTGTGCTGGGTGTCTGATGGGGGTGTGGTACATCCTGCATTATCAGTGGTGTGCGGTGTGCTGGGTGTCTGATGGGGCTGTGGTACATTGTGCACTTTCAGTGGTGTTTGGTGTGCTGGGTGTCTGAAGGGTGTGTGGTACTGTCAGTGGTGTGTGGTATGCTGGGTGTCTGATTGGGTGTGGTACATTGTGTACTGTCAGTGGTGTGCGGTGAGCTGGCTGCCTGATGAGGCTGTGGTACATTGTGTACTGTCAGTGGTGTGCGGTGTGCTGGGTGTCCGATGGGACTGTGGTACATTGTGCACTTTCAGTGGTGTTTGGTGTGCTGGGTGTCTGAAGGGTGTGTGGTACTGTCAGTGGTGTGTGGTATGCTGGGTGTCTGATTGGGTGTGGTACATTGTGTACTGTCACTGGTGTGTGGTGTGCTGGGTATCTGATTGGGTGTGGTACATTGTGTACTGTCAGTGGTGTGCGGTGTGCTGGGTGCCTGATGGGGCTGTGGTACATTGTGTACTGTCAGTGGTGTGCGGTGTGCTGGGTGTCTGATGGGGCTGTGGTACATTGTGTACTGTCAGTGGTGTGCGGTGTGCTGGGTGCCTGGTGGGGCTGTGGTACATTGTGTACTGTCAGTGGTGTGCGGTGTGCTGTGTGTCTGATGGGGGTGTGGTACATTGTGTACTGTCAGTGGTGTGCGGTGTGCTGGGTGTCTGATGGGGTTGTGGTACATTGTGTACTGTCAGTGGTGTGCGGTGTGCTGGGTGTCTGATGGGGGTGTGGTACATTGTGTACTGTCAGTGGTGTGCAGTGTACTGGGTGTCTGATGGGGGTGTGGTACATTGTGTACTGTTAGTGGTGTGCGGTGTGCTGGGTGTCTGATGGGGGTGTGGTACATTGTGTACTGTCAGTGGTGTGCGGTGAGCTGGGTGCCTGATGGGGGTGTGGTACATTGTGTCCTGTCAGTGGTGTGCGGAGTGCTGGGTGTCTGATGGGGCTGTGCTACATTGTGTACTGTCAGTGGTGTGCGGTGTGCTGGGTGTCTGATGGGGGTGTGGTACATTGTGTACTGTCAGTGGTGTGCGGTGTGCTGGGTGCCTGATGGGCTGTGGTACATTGTGTACTGTCAGTGGTGTGCGGTGTGCTGGGTGTCTGATGTGTCTATGGTACATTGTGTACTGTCAGTGGTGTGTGGTGAGCTGGGTGTCTGATGGGGCTGGGGTACATTGTGTACTGTCAGTGGTGTGCGGTGTGCTGGGCGTCTGATGGGGGTGTGGTACATTGTGTACTGTCAGTGGTGTGCGGCGTGCTGGGTGTCTGATGGGACTGTGGTACATTGTGTACTGTCAGTGGTGTGCGGTGTGCAGGGTGCCTGATGGGGGTGTGTTACATTGTATACTGTCAGTGGTGTGCGGTGAGCTGGGTGCCTGATGGGGGTGTGGTACATTGTGTACTGTCAGTGGTGTGCAGTGTGCTGGGTGTCTGATGGGGGTGTGGTACATTGTGTACAGTCATGGTGTGCGGTGTGCTGGGTGCCTGATGGGGCTGTGGTACATTGTGTACTGTCAGTGGAGTGCGGTGTGCTGGGTGTCTGATGGGGCTGTGGTACATTGTGTACTGTCAGTGGAGTGCGGTGAGCTGGTTGTCTGATGGGGCTGTGGTACTTTGTGTACTGTCAGTTGTGTGCGGTGTGCTGGGTGTCTGATGGGGGTGTGGTACATTGTGTACTGTCAGTGGTATGCGGGGTGCTGGGTGTCTGATGGGTGTGTGGTACATTGTGTACTGTCAGTGGTGTGCGGTGTGCTGGGTGTCTGATGGGGCTGTGGTACATTGCGTACTGTCAGTGGTGGGCGGTTTGCTGGGTGTCTGATGGGGGTACGGTACATTGTGTACTGTCAGTGGTGTGCGGGGTGCTGGGTGTCTGATGGGGGTGTGGTACATTGTGTACTGTCAGTGGTGGGCGGTGTGCTGGGTGTCTGATGGGGGTACGGTACATTGTGTACTGTCAGTGGTGTGCGGTGTGCTGGGTGTCTGATGGAGGTGTGGTACATTGTGTACTGTCAGTGGTGTGCGGTGTGCTGGGTGACTGGTGGGGGTGTAGTACATTGTGTACTGTCAGTGGTGTGTGGTGTGCTGGGTGTCTGATGAGGGTGTGGCACATTGTGTACTGTCAGTGGTGTGCTGTGTGCTGGGTGTCTGATGGGGCTGTGGTACATTGTGTACTGTCAGTGGTGTGCGGTGTGCTGGGTGCCTGATGGGGCTATGGTACATTGTGTACTGTCAGTCGTGTGCGGAGTGCTGGGTGTCTGATGGGGGTGAGGTACATTGCGTACTGTCAGTGGTGTGCGGTGTGCTGGCTGTCTGATGGGGCTGTGGTACATTGTGTACTGTCAGTGGTGTGCGGTGTGCTGGGTGTCTGATGGGTCTGGGGTACATTGTGTACTGTCAGTGGTGTGCGGTGTGCTGGGTGTCTGATGGGGGTGTGGTACATTGTGTACTGTCAGTGGTGTGCGGTGCGCTGGGTGTCTGATGGGGGTGTGGTACATTGTGTACTGTCAGTGATGTGCGATGTGCTGGGTGTCTGATGGGGGTGTGGTACATTGTGTACTGTCAGTGGTGTGTTGTGTGCTGGGTGTCTGATGGGGGTGTGGTACATTGTATACTGTCAGTGGTGTGCGGTGTGCTGGGTGTCTGATGGGGCTGTGGTACATTGTGTACTGTCAGTGGTGTGCTGGGTGTCTGATGGGGCTGTGGTACATTGTGTAATGTCAGTGGTGTGCGGTGTGCTGGGTGTCTGATGGGGCTGTGTTACATTGTGTACTGTCAGTGGTGTGCGGTGTGCTGGGGGTCTGATGGAGATGTGGTACATTGTGTACTGTCAGTGGTGTGCGGTGTGCTGGGCGTCTGATGGGGGTGTGGTACATTGTGTACTGTCAGTGGTGTGCGGTGTGCTGGGTGTCTGATGGGGGTGTGGTACATTGTGTACTGTCAGTGGTGTGCAGTGTGCTGGGTGTCTGATGGGACTGTGGTACATTGTGTACTGTCAGTGGTGTGCGGTGTGCTGGGTGTCTGATGGGGCTGTGGTACATTGTGTACTGTCAGTGGTGTGTGGTGTGCTGGATGCCTGATGGGGGTGTGGTAAATTGTGTACTGTCAGTGGTGTGTGGTGTGCTGGGTGTCTGATGGGGGTGTGGTACATTGTGTACTGTCAGTGGTGTGTGGTGTGCTGGGTGCCTGATGGGGGTGTGGTACATTGTGTACTGTCAGTGGTGTGTGGTGTGCTGGGTGTCTGATGGGGGTGTGGTACATTGTGTACTGTCAGTGGTGTGCGGTGTGCTGCGTGTCTGATGGGGGTGTGGTACTTTGTGTACTGTCAGTGGTGTGTGGTGAGCTGGGTGTCTGATGGGACTGTGGTACATTGTGTACTGTCAGTGGTGTGCGGTGTGCTGGGTGTCTGATGGGGCTGTGGTACATTGTGCACTGTCAGCGGTGTGTAGTGATTTAGGTGCCTGAGGGGGTGTGGTACATTGTGTAAAGTCAGTGGTGTGTGGTGTGCTGGGTGTCTGATGGGGGTGTTGTACATTGTGTACTGTCAGTGGTGTGCGGTGTGCTGCGTGTCTGATGGGGGTGTGGTACATTGTGTACTGTCAGTGGTGTGCGGTGTGCTGGATGTCTGATGGGGGTGTGGTACATTGTGTACTGTCACTCTTGTGCGGTGTGCTGGGTGTGTGATGGGGGTGTGGTACATTGTGTACTGTCAGTGGTGTGCGGTGCGCTGGGTGTCTGATGGGGGTGTGGTACATTGTGTACTGTCAGTGGTGTCCGGTGTGCTGGGTGTCTGATGGGGTGTGGTACATTGTGTACTGTCAGTGGTGTGCTGGGTGCCTGATGGGGGTGTGGTACATTGTGTACTGTCAGTGGTGTGCGGTGGGCTGGGTGCCTGGTGGTGCTCTGGTACATTGTGTACTGTCAGTGGTGTGCGGTGTGCTGTGTGTCTGATGGGGGTGTGGTACATTGTGTACTGTCAGTGGTGTGCGGTGTGCTGGGTGTCTGATGGGGCTGTGGTACGTTGTGTACTGTCAGTGGTGTGCGGTGTGCTGGGTGTCTGATGGGGGTGTGGTACATTGTGTACTGTCAGTGGTGTGCAGTGTACTGGGTGTCTGATGGGGGTGTAGCACATTGTGTACTGTTAGTGGTGTGCGGTGTGCTGGGTGTCTGATGGGGGTGTGGTACATTGTGTACTGTCAGTGGTGTGCGGTGAGCTGGGTGCCTGATGGGGGTGTGGTACATTGTGTCCTGTCAGTGGTGTGCGGAGTGCTGGTTGTCTGATGGGGCTGTGCTACATTGTGTACTGTCAGTGGTGTGCGGTGTGCTGGGTGTCTGATGGGGGTGTGGTACATTGTGTACTGTCAGTGGTGTGCGGTGTGCTGGGTGCCTGATGGGCTGTGGTACATTGTGTACTGTCAGTGGTGTGCGGTGTGCTGGGTGTCTGATGTGTCTGTGGTACATTGTGTACTGTCAGTGGTGTGTGGTGAGCTGGGTGTCTGATGGGGCTGTGGTACATTGTGTACTGTCAGTGGTGTGCGGTGTGCTGGGCGTCTGATGGGGGTGTGGTACATTGTGTACAGTCAGTGGTGTGCGGCGTGCTGGGTGTCTGATGGGACTGTGGTACATTGTGTACTGTCACTCTTGTGCGGTGTGCTGGGTGTGTGATGGGGGTGTGGTACATTGTGTACTGTCAGTGGTGTGCGGTGCGCTGGGTGTCTGATGGGGGTGTGGTACATTGTGTACTGTCAGTGGTGTCCGGTGTGCTGGGTGTCTGATGGGGTGTGGTACATTGTGTACTGTCAGTGGTGTGCTGGGTGCCTGATGGGGGTGTGGTACATTGTGTACTGTCAGTGGTGTGCGGTGGGCTGGGTGCCTGGTGGTGCTCTGGTACATTGTGTACTGTCAGTGGTGTGCGGTGTGCTGTGTGTCTGATGGGGGTGTGGTACATTGTGTACTGTCAGTGGTGTGCGGTGTGCTGGGTGTCTGATGGGGCTGTGGTACGTTGTGTACTGTCAGTGGTGTGCGGTGTGCTGGGTGTCTGATGGGGGTGTGGTACATTGTGTACTGTCAGTGGTGTGCAGTGTACTGGGTGTCTGATGGGGGTGTAGCACATTGTGTACTGTTAGTGGTGTGCGGTGTGCTGGGTGTCTGATGGGGGTGTGGTACATTGTGTACTGTCAGTGGTGTGCGGTGAGCTGGGTGCCTGATGGGGGTGTGGTACATTGTGTCCTGTCAGTGGTGTGCGGAGTGCTGGGTGTCTGATGGGGCTGTGCTACATTGTGTACTGTCAGTGGTGTGCGGTGTGCTGGGTGTCTGATGGGGGTGTGGTACATTGTGTAAAGTCAGTGGTGTGTGGTGTGCTGGGTGTCTGATGGGGGTGTTGTACATTGTGTACTGTCAGTGGTGTGCGGGGTGCTGCGTGTCTGATGGGGGTGTGGTACATTGTGTACTGTCAGTGGTGTGCGGTGTGCTGGATGTCTGATGGGGGTGTGGTACATTGTGTACTGTCACTCTTGTGCGGTGTGCTGGGTGTGTGATGGGGGTGTGGTACATTGTGTACTGTCAGTGGTGTGCGGTGCGCTGGGTGTCTGATGGGGGTGTGGTACATTGTGTACTGTCAGTGGTGTGTGGTGTGCTGGGTGTCTGATGGGGTGTGGTACATTGTGTACTGTCAGTGGTGTGCTGGGTGCCTGATGGGGGTGTGGTACATTGTGTACTGTCAGTGGTGTGCGGTGGGCTGGGTGCCTGGTGGTGCTCTGGTACATTGTGTACTGTCAGTGGTGTGCGGTGTGCTGTGTGTCTGATGGGGGTGTGGTACATTGTGTACTGTCAGTGGTGTGCGGTGTGCTGGGTGTCTGATGGGGCTGTGGTACGTTGTGTACTGTCAGTGGTGTGCGGTGTGCTGGGTGTCTGATGGGGGTGTGGTACATTGTGTACTGTCAGTGGTGTGCAGTGTACTGGGTGTCTGATGGGGGTGTAGCACATTGTGTACTGTTAGTGGTGTGCGGTGTGCTGGGTGTCTGATGGGGGTGTGGTACATTGTGTACTGTCAGTGGTGTGCGGTGAGCTGGGTGCCTTATGGGGGTGTGGTACATTGTGTCCTGTCAGTGGTGTGCGGAGTGCTGGGTGTCTGATGGGGCTGTGCTACATTGTGTACTGTCAGTGGTGTGCGGTGTGCTGGGTGTCTGATGGGGGTGTGGTACATTGTGTACTGTCAGTGGTGTGCGGTGTGCTGGGTGCCTGATGGGCTGTGGTACATTGTGTACTGTCAGTGGTGTGCGGTGTGCTGGGTGTCTGATGTGTCTGTGGTACATTGTGTACTGTCAGTGGTGTGTGGTGAGCTGGGTGTCTGATGGGGCTGTGGTACATTGTGTACTGTCAGTGGTGTGCGGTGTGCTGGGCGTCTGATGGGGGTGTGGTACATTGTGTACAGTCAGTGGTGTGCGGCGTGCTGGGTGTCTGATGGGACTGTGGTACATTGTGTTCTGTCAGTGGTGTGCGGTGTGCTGGGTGCCTGATGGGAGTGTGTTACATTGTATACTGTCAGTGGTGTGCGGTGAGCTGGGTGCCTGATGGGGGTGTGGTACATTGTGTACTGTCAGTGGTGTGCAGTGTGCTGGGTGTCTGATGGGGGTGTGGTACATTGTGTACAGTCATGGTGTGCGGTGTGCTGGGTGCCTGATGGGGCTGTGGTACATTGTGTACTGTCAGTGGAGTGCGGTGTGCTGGGTGTCTGATGGGGCTGTGGTACATTGTGTACTGTCAGTGGAGTGCGGTGAGCTGGTTGTCTGATGGGGCTGTGGTACGTTGTGGACTGTCAGTTGTGTGCGGTGAGCTGGGTGCCTGATGGGGATGTGGTACATTGTGTACTGTCAGTGGTGTGCGGTGTGCTGGGTGTCTGATGGGGGTTTCGTACATTGTGTACTGTCAGTGGTATGCGGGGTGCTGGGTGTCTGATGGGTGTGTGGTACATTGTGTGCTGTCAGTGGTGTGCGGTGTGCTGGGTGTCTGATGGGGCTGTGGTACATTGTGTACTGTCAGTGGTGGGCGATTTGCTGGGTGTCTGATGGGGGTACGGTACATGGTGTACTGTCAGTGGTGTGCGGGGTGCTGGGTGTCTGATGGGGGTGTGGTACATTGTGTACTGTCAGTGGTGGGCGGTGTGCTGGGCGTCTGATGGGGGTACGGTACATTGTGTACTGTCAGTGGTGTGCGGTGTGCTGGGTGTCTGATGGAGGTGTCCTACATTGTGTACTGTCAGTGGTGTGCGGTGTGCTGGGTGACTGGTGGGGGTGTAGTACATTGTGTACTGTCAGTGGTGTGTGGTGTGCTGGGTGTCTGATGAGGGTGTGGCACATTGTGTACTGTCAATGGTGTGCTGTGTGCTGGGTGTCTGATGGGGCTGTGGTACATTGTGTACTGTCAGTGGTGTGCGGTGTGCTGTGTGTCTGATGGGTCTGGGGTACATTGTGTACTGTCAGTGGTGTGTGGTGTGCTGGGTGTCTGATGGGGGTGTGGTACATTGTGTACTGTCAGTGGTGTGCGGTGTGCTGGGTGTCTGAATGGACTTTGGTACATTGTGTACTGTCAGTGGTGTGCGGTGTGCTGGGTGCCTGATGGGGCTGTGGTACATTGTGTACTGTCAGTGGTGTGCGGTATGCTGGTTGTCTGATGGGGGTGTGGTACATTGTGTACTGTCAGTGGTGTGCGGTGCGCTGGGTGTCTGATGGGGGTGTGGTACATTGTGTACTGTCAGTGATGTGCGGTGTGCTGGGTGTCTGATGGGGGTGTGGTACATTGTGTACTGTCAGTGGTGTGTTGTGTGCTGGGTGTCTGATGGGGGTGTGGTACATTGTATACTGTCAGTGGTGTGCGGTGTGCTGGCTGTCTGATGGGGCTGTGGTACATTGTGTACTGTCAGTGGTGTGCTGGGTGTCTGATGGGGCTGTGGTACATTGTGTAATGTCAGTGGTGTGCGGTGTGCTGGGTGTCTGATGGGGGTGTGGTACATTGTGTACTGTCAGTGGTGTGCGGTGTGCTGGGTGTCTGATGGAGATGTGGTACATTGTGTACTGTCAGTGGTGTGCGGTGTGCTGGGCGTCTGATGGGGGTGTGGTACATTGTGTACTGTCAGTGGTGTGCGGTGTGCTGGGTGTCTGATGGGGGTGTGGTACATTGTGTACTGTCAGTGGTGTGCGGTGTGCTGGGTCTCTGATGGGACTGGGGTACATTGTGTACTGTCAGTGGTGTGTGGTGTGCTGGGTGCCTGATGGGGGTGTGGTACATTGTGTACTGTCAGTGGTGTGTGGTATTCTGGGTGTCTGATGGGGGTGTGGTACATTGTGTACTGTCAGTGGTGTGCGGTGTGCTGGGTGCCTGATGGGGGTGTGGTACATTGTGTACTGTCAGTGGTGTGCGGTGTGCTGCGTGTCTGATGGGGGTGTGGCACATTGTGTACTGTCAGTGGTGTGCGGTGTGCTGCGTGTCAGATAGGGGTGTGGTACATTGTGTACTGTCAGTGGTGTGCGGTGTGCTGGGGGTCTGATGGGGGTGTGGTACTTTGTGTACTGTCAGTGGTGTGTGGTGAGCTGGGTGTCTGATGGGACTGTGGTACATTGTGTACTGTCAGTGGTGTGCGGTGTGCTGGGTGTCTGATTGGGCTGTGGTACATTGTGCACTGTCAGTGGTGTGTAGTGATCTGGGTGCCTGAAGGGGTGTGGTACATTGTGTAAAGTCAGTGGTGTGTGGTGCGCTGGGTGTCTGATGGGGGTGTGGTACATTGTGTACTGTCAGTGGTGTGCGGTGTGCTGCGTGTCTGATGGGGGTGTGGTACATTGTGTACTGTCAGTGGTGTGCGGTGTGCTGGGTGTCTGATGGGGGTGTGGTACATTGTGTACTGTCACTCTTGTGCGGTGTGCTGGGTGTCTGATGGGGGTGTGGTACATTGTGTACTGTCAGTGGTGTGCGGTGCACTGGGTGTCTGATGGGGGTGTGGTACATTGTGTACTGTCAGTGGTGTGCGGTGTGCTGGGTGTCTGATGGGGTGTGGTACATTGTGTACTGTCAGTGGTGTGCTGGGTGCCTGATGGGGGTGTGGTACATTGTGTACTGTCAGTGGTGTGCGGTGTGCTGGGTGTCTGATGGGGTGTGGTACATTGTGTACTGTCAGTGGTGTGCTGGGTGTCTAATGGGGTTGTTGTACATTGTGTACTGTCAGTGGTGTGCGGTGTGCTGGGTGTCTGATGGGGCTGTGGTACATTGTGTCCTGTCAGTGGTGTACGGTGTGCTGGGTGTCTGATGGGGGTGTGGTACATTGTGTACTGTCTGTGGTGTGTGGTGTGCTGGGTGTCTGATGGGGGTGTGGTACATTGTGTTCTGTCAGTGATGTGCGGTGAGCTGTGTGTCTGATGGGGCTGTGGTACATTGTGTACTGTCAGTGGTGTGCGGAGTGCTGGGTGTCTAATGGGGGTGTGGTACATTGTGTACCGTCAGTGGTGTGTGGTGTGCTGGGTGTCTAATGGGGGTATGGTACATTGTGTACGGTCAGTGGTGTGCGGTGAGCTGGTTGTCTAATGGTGCTGTGGTACATTGTGTACTGTCAGTGGTGTGTGGTGTGATGGGTGTCTGATGGGGCTGTGGTACATTGTGTACTGTCAGTGGTGTGTGGTGTGCTTGGTGTCTGATGGGGTTGTGGTACATTGTGTACTGTCAGTGGTGTGTGGTGTGCTTGGTGTCTGATGGGGTTGTGGTACATTGTGTACTGTCAGTGGTGTGCGGTATGCTGGGTGTCTGATGGGGGCGTGGTACATTGTGTACTGTCAGTGGTGTGTGGTGTGCTGGGTGTCTGATGGGGGTGTGGCACATTGTGTACTGTCAGTGGTGTGCGGTGTGCTGGGTGTCTGATGTGTCTGTGGTACATTGTGTACTGTAAGTGATGTGCGGTGTGCTGGGTGTCTGATGGGGGTGTAGTACATTGTGTACTGTCAGTGGTGTGCGGTGTGCTGGGTGTCTGATGGGGCTGTGGTACATTGTGTACTGTCAGTGGTGTGCGGTGTGCTGGGTGTCTGATGGGGCTGTGGTACATTGTGAACTGTCAGTGGTGTGCGCTGTGCTGGGTGCCTGATGGTGGTGTGGTACATTGTGTACTGTCAGTGGTGTGCGGTGTGCTGGTTGTCTGATGGGGGTGTGGTACATTGTGTACTGTCAGTGCTGTGCGGTGTGCTGGGTGTCTGATGGGGGTGTGGTACATTGTGTACTGTCAGTGGTGTGTGGTGTGCAGTGTGTCTGATGGGGGTGTGGAACATTGTGTACTGTCAGTGGTGTGTGGTGTGCAGGATGTCTGATGGGGGTGTGGTACATTGTGTACTGTCAGTGTTGTGCGGTGTGCTGGGTGTCTGATGGGGGTGTGGTACATTGTGTACTGTCAGTGGTGTGCGGTGTGCTGGGTGCCTGATAGGGCTGTGGTACATTGTGTACTGTCAGTGGTGTGTGGTGTGCTGGGTGCCTGATGGTGGTGTGGTACATAGTGTACTGTCAGTGTTGTGCGGTGAGCTGGGTGTCTGATGGGGCTGTGGTACATTGTGTACTGTCAGTGGTGTGCGGTGTGCTGGGTGTCTGATGGGGGTGTGGTACATTGTGTACTGTCAGTGGTGTGCGGTGTGCTGGGCGTCTGATGGGGGTGTGGTACATTGTGTACTGTCAGTGGTGTGCTGGGTGTCTGATGGGGGTGTGGTACATTGTGTACTGTCAGTGGTGTGCAGTGTGCTGTGTGTCTGATGGGGGTGTGGTACATTGTGTACTGTCAGTGGTGTGCGGTGTGCTGGGTGCCTGATGGGACTGTGGTACATTGTGTCCTGTCAGTGGTGTGCGGTGTGCTGGGTGCCTGATGGGGCTGTCGTACATTGTGTACTGTCAGTGGTGTGCGGTGTGCTCGGTGTCTGATGGGGGTGTGGTACATTGTGTACTGTCAATGGTGTGCGGTGTGCTGGGTGCCTGAAGGGGGTGTGGTACATTGTGCACTGTCAGTGGTGTGTAGTGTGCTTCGTGCCTGATGGGGGTATGGTACATTGTGTACTGTCAGTGCTGTGTGGTGAGCTGGGTGTCTGAAGTGGCTGTGGTACATTGTGTACTGTCAGTGGTGTGTGGTGAGCTGGATGTCTGATGGGGGTGAGGTACATTGTGTATTGTCAGTGGTGTGCGGTCTGCTGGGTGTCTGATGGGGCCGTGGTACATAGTGTACTGTCGGTGGTGTGCTGGGTGTCTGATGGGGGTGTGTTCCATTGTGTACTGTCAGTGGTGTGTGGTGTGCTGGGTGTCTGATGGGGGTGTGGTACATTGTGTACTGTCAGTGGTGTGCGGTGTGCTGGGTGCCTGATGGGGCTGTGCTACATTGTGTACTGTCAGCCGTGTGCGATTAACTGGGTCCCTGGTGGGGGTGTGGTATATTGTGTACTGTCAGTGGTATGCTGGGTGTGTGATGGGGGTGTGGTACATTGTGTACTGTCAGTGGTGTGCGGTGAGCTGGGTGCCTGATGGGGCTGTGGTACATTGTGTACTGTCAGTGGTGTGTGGTGTGCTGGGTGTCTGATGGGGGTGTGGTACATTGTGTACTGTCAGTGGTGTGCGGTGTGCTGGGTGCCTGATGGGGCTGTGGTACATTGTGTACTGTCAGTCGTGTGCGGTTAACTGGGTGCCTGATGGGGGTGTGGTACATTGTGTACTGTCAGTGGAGTGCGGTGAGCTGGTTGTCTGATGGGGCTGTGGTACTTTGTGTACTGTCAGTTGTGTGCGGTGTGCTGGGTGCCTGATGGGGCTGTGGTACATTGTGTACTGTCAGTGGTGTGCGGTGAGCTGGGTGCCTGATGGGGATGTGGTACATTGTGTACTGTCAGTGGTGTGCGGTGTGCTGGGTGTCTGATGGGGGAGTGGTACATTGTGTACTGTCAGTGGTATGCTGGGTGTCTGATGGGTGTATGGTACATTGTGTACTGTCAGTGGTGTGCGGTGGGCTGGGTGTCTGATGGGGCTGTGGTACATTGTGTACTGTCAGTGGTGGGCGGTTTGCTGGGTGTCTGATGGGGGTACGGAACATTGTGTACTGTCAGTGGTGTGCGGGGTGCTGGGTGTCTGATGGGGGTGTGGTACATTGTGTACTGTCAGTGGTGGGCGGTGTGCTGGGTGTCTGATGGGGGTACGGTACATTGTGTACTGTCAGTGGTGTGCGGTGTGCTGGGTGTCTGATGGAGGTGTGGTACATTGTGTACTGTCAGTGGTGTGCGGTGTGCTGGGTGACTGGTGGGGGTGTAGTACATTGTGTACTGTCAGTGGTGTGTGGTGTGCTGGGTGTCTGATGAGGGTGTGGCACATTGTGTACTGTCAATGGTGTGCTGTGTGCTGGGTGTCTGATGGGGCTGTGGTACATTGTGTACTGTCAGTGGTGTGCGGTATGCTGGGTGCCTGATGGGGCTGTGATACATTGTGTACTGTCAGTCGTGTGCGGAGTGCTGGGTGCCTGATGGGGGTGAGGTACATTGTGTACTGTCAGTGGTGTGCGGTGTGCTGGGTGTCTGATGGGGCTGTGGTACATTGTGTACTGTCAGTGGTGTGCTGTGTGCTGGGTGTCTGATAGGTCTGGGGTACATTGTGTACTGTCAGTGGTGTGTGGTGTGCTGGGTGTCTGATGGGGGTGTGGTACATTGTGTACTGTCAGTGGTGTGCGGTGTGCTGGGTGTCTGAATGGACTTTGGTACATTGTGTACTGTCAGTGGTGTGCGGTGTGCTGGGTGCCTGATGGGGCTGTGGTACATTGTGTACTGTCAGTGGTGTGCGGTATGCTGGTTGTCTGATGGGGGTGTGGTACATTGTGTACTGTCAGTGGTGTGCGGTGCGCTGGGTGTCTGATGGGGGTGTGGTACATTGTGTACTGTCAGTGATGTGCGGTGTGCTGGGTGTCTGATGGGGGTGTGGTACATTGTGTACTGTCAGTGCTGTGTTGTGTGCTGGGTGTCTGATGGGGGTGTGGTACATTGTATACTGTCAGTGGTGTGCGGTGTGCTGGGTGTCTGATGGGGCTGTGGTACATTGTGTACTGTCAGTGGTGTGCTGGGTGTCTGATGGAGCTGTGGTACATTGTGTAATGTCAGTGGTGTGCGGTGTGCTGGGTGTCTGATGGGGCTGTGGTACATTGTGTACTGTCAGTGGTGTGCGGTGTGCTGGGTGTCTGATGGAGATGTGGTACATTGTGTACTGTCAGTGGTGTGCGGTGTGCTGGGCGTCTGATGGGGGTGTGGTACATTGTGTACTGTCAGTGGTGTGCGGTGTGCTGGGTGTCTGATGGGGGTGTGGTACATTGTGTACTGTCAGTGGTGTGCGGTGTGCTGGGTGCCTGATGGGATTGTGGTACATTGTGTACTGTCAGTGGTGTGTGGTGTGCTGGGTGCCTGATGGGGGTGTGGTACATTGTGTACTGTCAGTGGTGTGCGGTGTGCTGCGTGTCTGATGGGGGTGTGGTACATTGTGTACTGTCAGTGGTGTGCTGGGTGTCTGATGGGGGTGTGGTACATTGTGCACTGTCAGTGGTGTGTAGTGATCTGGGTGCCTGAGGGGGTGTGGTACATTGTGTATAGTCAGTGGTGTGTGGTGTGCTGGGTGTCTGATGGGGCTGTGGTACATTGTGTACTGTCAGTGGTGGGCGGTGTGCTGGGTGTCTGATGGGGCTGTGGTACATTGTGTACTGTCAGTGGTGTGCGGTGTGCTGGGTGTCTGATGGGGGTGTGGAACATTTTGTACTGTCACTCTTGTGCGGTGTGCTGGGTGTCTGATGGGGGTGTGGTTCATTGTGTACTGTCAGTGGTGTGTGGTGTGCTGGGTGTCTGATGAGGGTGTGGCACATTGTGTACTGTCAATGGTGTGCTGTGTGCTGGGTGTCTGATGGGGCTGTGGTACATTGTGTACTGTCAGTGGTGTGCGGTATGCTGGGTGCCTGATGGGGCTGTGATACATTGTGTACTGTCAGTCGTGTGCGGAGTGCTGGGTGCCTGATGGGGGTGAGGTACATTGTGTACTGTCAGTGGTGTGCGGTGTGCTGGGTGTCTGATGGGGCTGTGGTACATTGTGTACTGTCAGTGGTGTGCTGTGTGCTGGGTGTCTGATAGGTCTGGGGTACATTGTGTACTGTCAGTGGTGTGTGGTGTGCTGGGTGTCTGATGGGGGTGTGGTACATTGTGTACTGTCAGTGGTGTGCGGTGTGCTGGGTGTCTGAATGGACTTTGGTACATTGTGTACTGTCAGTGGTGTGCGGTGTGCTGGGTGCCTGATGGGGCTGTGGTACATTGTGTACTGTCAGTGGTGTGCGGTATGCTGGTTGTCTGATGGGGGTGTGGTACATTGTGTACTGTCAGTGGTGTGCGGTGCGCTGGGTGTCTGATGGGGGTGTGGTACATTGTGTACTGTCAGTGATGTGCGGTGTGCTGGGTGTCTGATGGGGGTGTGGTACATTGTGTACTGTCAGTGCTGTGTTGTGTGCTGGGTGTCTGATGGGGGTGTGGTACATTGTATACTGTCAGTGGTGTGCGGTGTGCTGGGTGTCTGATGGGGCTGTGGTACATTGTGTACTGTCAGTGGTGTGCTGGGTGTCTGATGGAGCTGTGGTACATTGTGTAATGTCAGTGGTGTGCGGTGTGCTGGGTGTCTGATGGGGCTGTGGTACATTGTGTACTGTCAGTGGTGTGCGGTGTGCTGGGTGTCTGATGGAGATGTGGTACATTGTGTACTGTCAGTGGTGTGCGGTGTGCTGGGCGTCTGATGGGGGTGTGGTACATTGTGTACTGTCAGTGGTGTGCGGTGTGCTGGGTGTCTGATGGGGGTGTGGTACATTGTGTACTGTCAGTGGTGTGCGGTGTGCTGGGTGCCTGATGGGATTGTGGTACATTGTGTACTGTCAGTGGTGTGTGGTGTGCTGGGTGCCTGATGGGGGTGTGGTACATTGTGTACTGTCAGTGGTGTGCGGTGTGCTGCGTGTCTGATGGGGGTGTGGTACATTGTGTACTGTCAGTGGTGTGCTGGGTGTCTGATGGGGGTGTGGTACATTGTGCACTGTCAGTGGTGTGTAGTGATCTGGGTGCCTGAGGGGGTGTGGTACATTGTGTATAGTCAGTGGTGTGTGGTGTGCTGGGTGTCTGATGGGGCTGTGGTACATTGTGTACTGTCAGTGGTGGGCGGTGTGCTGGGTGTCTGATGGGGCTGTGGTACATTGTGTACTGTCAGTGGTGTGCGGTGTGCTGGGTGTCTGATGGGGGTGTGGAACATTTTGTACTGTCACTCTTGTGCGGTGTGCTGGGTGTCTGATGGGGGTGTGGTTCATTGTGTACTGTCAGTGGTGTGCGGTGCGCTGGGTGTCTGATGGGGGTGTGGTACATTTTGTACTGTCAGTGGTGTGCGGTGTGCTGGGTGTCAGATGGGGTGTGGTACATTGTGTACTGTCAGTGGTGTGCTGGGTGCTTGATGGGGGTGTGGTACATTGTGTACTGTCAGTGTTGTGCGGTGTGCTGGGTGTCTGATGGGGTGTGGTACATTGTGTACTGTCAGTGGTGTGCGGTTCGCTGGGTGTCTGATGGGGGTGTGGTACATTGTGTACTGTCAGTGGTGTGCTGGGTGTCTAATGGGGTTGTTGTACATTGTGTACTGTCAGTGGTGTGCGGTGTGCTGGGTGTCTGATGGGGCTGTGGTACATTGTGTACTGTCAGTGGTGTGCGGTGTGCTGGGTGCCTGATGGGGGTGTGGTACATTGTGTCCTGTCAGTGGTGTACGGTGTGCTGGGTGTCTGAAGGGGGTCTGGTATATTGTGTACTGTCTGTGGTGTGTGGTGTGCTGGGTGTCTGATGGGGGTGTGGTACATTGTGTTCTGTCAGTGATGTGCGGTGAGCTGTGTGTCTGATGGGGCTGTGGTACATTGTGTACTGTCAGTGGTGTGCGGAGTGCTGGGTGTCTGATGGGGGTGTGGTACATTGTGTACCGTCAGTGGTGTGTGGTGTGCTGGGTGTCTAATGGGGGTATGGTACATTGTGTACGGTCAGTGGTGTGCGGTGAGCTGGTTGTCTAATGGTGCTGTGGTACATTGTGTACTGTCAGTGGTGTGTGGTGTGCTGGGTGTCTGATGGGGGTGTGGTACATTGTGTACTGTCAGTGGTGTGTGGTGTGCTTGGTGTCTGATGGGGTTGTGGTACATTGTGTACTGTCAGTGGTGTGTGGTGTGCTTGGTGTCTGATGGGGTTGTGGTACATTGTGTACTGTCAGTGGTGTGCGGTATGCTGGGTGTCTGATGGGGGCGTGGTACATTGTGTACTGTCAGTGGTGTGTGGTGTGCTGGGTGTCTGATGGGGGTGTGGCACATTGTGTACTGTCAGTGGTGTGCGGTGTGCTGGGTGTCTGATGTGTCTGTGGTACATTGTGTACTGTCAGTGATGTGCGGTGTGCTGGGTGTCTGATGGGGGTGTGGTTCATTTTGTACTGTCAGTGGTGTGTGGTGTGCTGGGTGTCTGATGGGGGTCTGGTACATTGTGTACTGTCAGTGTTGTGCGGTGTGCTGGGTGTCTGATGGGGGTGTGGTACATTGTGTACTGTCAGTGGTGTGCGGTGTGCTGGGTGTCTGATGGTGCTGTGGTACATTGTGTACTGTCAGTGGTGTGCGGTGTGCTGGGTGTCTGATGGGGCTGTGGTACATAGTGTACTGTCAGTGGTGTGCGCTGTGCTGGGTGCCTGATGGTGGTGTGGTACATTGTGTACTGTCAGTAGTGTGCGGTGTGCTGGGTGTCTGATGGGGGTGTGGTACATTGTGTACTGTCAGTGCTGTGCGGTGTGCTGGGTGTCTGATGGGGGTGTGGTACATTGTGTACTGTCAGTGGTGTGTGGTGTGCAGGGTGTCTGATGGGGGTGTGGAACATTGTGTACTGTCAGTGGTGTGTGGTGTGCAGGGTGTCTGATGGGGGTGTGGTACATTGTGTACTGTCAGTGTTGTGCGGTGTGCTGGGTGTCTGATGGGGGTGTGGTACATTGTGTACTGTCAGTGGTGTGCGGTGTGCTGGGTGCCTGATGGGGCTGTGGTACATTGTGTACTGTCAGTGGTGTGTGGTGTGCTGGGTGCCTGATGGGGGTGTGGTACATAGTGTACTGTCAGTGGTGTGCGGTGTGCTGGGTGTGTGATGGGGGTGTGGTACATTGTGTACTGTCAGTGGTGTGCGGTGTGCTGGGCGTCTGATGGGGGTGTGGTACATTGTGTACTGTCAGTGGTGTGCTGGGTGTCTGATGGGGGTGTGGTACATTGTGTAACGTCAGTGGTGTGCAGTGTGCTGTGTGTCTGATGGGGGTGTGGTACATTGTGTACTGTCAGTGGTGTGCGGTGTGCTGGGTGCCTGATGGGACTGTGGTACATTGTGTACTGTCAGTGGTGTGCGGTGTGCTGGGTGCCTGATGGGGCTGTCGTACATTGTGTACTGTCAGTGGTGTGCGGTGTGCTGGGTGCCTGATGGGGCTGTGGTACATTGTGTACTGTCAGTCGTGTGCGGTTAACTGGGTGCCTGATGGGGGTGTGCTACATTGTGTACTGTCAGTGGTGTGCGGTGTGCTGGGTGTCTGATGGGGGTGCGGTACATTCTGTACTGTCAGTGGTGTGCGGTGTGCTGGGTGTCTGATGGGGGTGTGGTACATTGTGTCCTGTCAGTGGTGTGCAGTGAGCTGGGTGTCTGATTGGGCTGTGGTACATTGTGTACTGTCAGTGGTGTGCGGTGTGCTGGGTGTCTGATGGGGCTGTGGTACATTGTGTACTGTCAGTGGTGTGTGGTGTGCTGGGTGTCTGAAGGGTCTGTGGTACATTGTGTACTGTCAGTGGTGTGTGGTGTGCTGGGTGTCTGATGTGAGTGTGGTACATTGTGTACTGTCAGTGGTGTGCGGTGTGCTGGGTTCCTGATGGGGCTGTGGTACATTGTGTACTGTCAGTGGTATGCGGTGTGCTGGGTGCTTGATGGGGGTGTGGTATATTGTGTACTGTCGGTGGTGTGCGGTGTGCTGGGTGTCTGATGGGGCTGTGGTACATTGTGTACTGTCAGAGGTGTGCGGTGAGCTGGCTGTCTGATGGGGGTGAGGTACATTGTGTACTGTCAGTGGTGCGCGGTGTGCTGGGTGCCTGATGTGGCTGTGTTACATTTTGTACTGTCAGTGGTGTACGGTGTGCTGGTTGCCTGATCGGGGTGTGGTACATTGTGTACTGTCAATGGAGTGTGGTGTGCTGGGTGTCTGATGGTACTGTGGTACATTGTGTACTGTCAGTGGTGTCCGGTGTGCTGGGTGCCTGATGGGGGTGTGGTACATTGTGTACTGTCAGTGGTGTACGGTGTGCTGGGTGTCTGATGGGGTTGTGGTACATTTTGTACTGTTAGTGGTGTGTGGTGTGCTGGGTGACTGATGGGGGTGTGGTACATTGTGTACTGTCAGTGGTGTGCGGAGTGCTGGGTGTCTGATGGGGGTGTGGTACATTGTGTACTGTCAGTGGTGTGTGGTGTGGTGGGTGTCTGATGGGGTGTGGTACATTGTGTACGGTCAGTGGTGTGCGGTGAGCTGGGTGTCTCATGGTGCTGTGGTACATTGTGTACTGTCAGTGGTGTGTGGTGTGCTGGGTGTCTGATGGGGGTGTGGTACATTGTGTACTGTCAGTGGTGTGCGGTGTGCTGGGTGTCTGATGGGGGTGTGGTACATTGTGTACTGTCAGTGGTGTGCGGTGTGCTGGGTGCCTGATGAGGCTGTGGTACATTGTGTCCTGTCAGTGGTGTGTGGTGTGCTCGGTGTCTGATGGGGTTGTGGTACATTGTGTACTGTCAGTGGTGTGCGGTATGCTGGGTGTCTGATGGGGGTGTGGTACATTGTGTACTGTCAGTGGTGTGTGGTGTGCTGGGTGTCTGATGGGGGTGTGGTACATTGTGTACTGTCAGTGGTGTGCAGTGTGCTGTGTGTCTGATGGGGGTGTGGTACATTGTGTACTGTCAGTGGTGTGCGGTGTGCTGGGTGCCTGATGGGACTGTGGTACATTGTGTACTGTCAGTGGTGTGCGGTGTGCTGGGTGCCTGATGGCGCTGTCGTACATTGTGTACTGTCAGTGGTGTGCGGTGTGCTGGGTGCCTGATGGGGCTGTGGTACATTGTGTACTGTCAGTCGTGTGCGGTTAACTGGGTGCCTGATGGGGGTGTGCTACATTGTGTACTGTCAGTGGTGTGCGGTGTGCTGGGTGTCTGATGGGGGTGTGGTACATTCTGTACTGTCAGTGGTGTGCGGTGTGCTGGGTGTCTGATGGGGGTGTGGTACATTGTGTCCTGTCAGTGGTGTGCAGTGAGCTGGGTGTCTGATTGGGCTGTGGTACATTGTGTACTGTCAGTGGTGTGCGGTGTGCTGGGTGTCTGATGGGGCTGTGGTACATTGTGTACTGTCAGTGGTGTGTGGTGTGCTGGGTGTCTGAAGGGTCTGTGGTACATTGTGTACTGTCAGTGGTGTGTGGTGTGCTGGGTGTCTGATGTGAGTGTGGTACATTGTGTACTGTCAGTGGTGTGCGGTGTGCTGGGTTCCTGATGGGGCTGTGGTACATTGTGTACTGTCAGTGGTATGCGGTGTGCTGGGTGCTTGATGGGGGTGTGGTATATTGTGTACTGTCGGTGGTGTGCGGTGTGCTGGGTGTCTGATGGGGCTGTGGTACATTGTGTACTGTCAGAGGTGTGCGGTGAGCTGGCTGTCTGATGGGGGTGAGGTACATTGTGTACTGTCAGTGGTGCGCGGTGTGCTGGGTGCCTGATGTGGCTGTGTTACATTTTGTACTGTAAGTGGTGTACGGTGTGCTGGTTGCCTGATCGGGGTGTGGTACATTGTGTACTGTCAATGGAGTGTGGTGTGCTGGGTGTCTGATGGTACTGTGGTACATTGTGTACTGTCAGTGGTGTCCGGTGTGCTGGGTGCCTGATGGGGGTGTGGTACATTGTGTACTGTCAGTGGTGTACGGTGTGCTGGGTGTCTGATGGGGTTGTGGTACATTTTGTACTGTTAGTGGTGTGTGGTGTGCTGGGTGACTGATGGGGGTGTGGTACATTGTGTACTGTCAGTGGTGTGCGGAGTGCTGGGTGTCTGATGGGGGTGTGGTACATTGTGTACTGTCAGTGGTGTGTGGTGTGGTGGGTGTCTGATGGGGTGTGGTACATTGTGTACGGTCAGTGGTGTGCGGTGAGCTGGGTGTCTCATGGTGCTGTGGTACATTGTGTACTGTCAGTGGTGTGTGGTGTGCTGGGTGTCTGATGGGGGTGTGGTACATTGTGTACTGTCAGTGGTGTGCGGTGTGCTGGGTGTCTGATGGGGGTGTGGTACATTGTGTACTGTCAGTGGTGTGCGGTGTGCTGGGTGCCTGATGAGGCTGTGGTACATTGTGTCCTGTCAGTGGTGTGTGGTGTGCTCGGTGTCTGATGGGGTTGTGGTACATTGTGTACTGTCAGTGGTGTGCGGTATGCTGGGTGTCTGATGGGGGTGTGGTACATTGTGTACTGTCAGTGGTGTGTGGTGTGCTGGGTGTCTGATGGGGGTGTGGTACATTGTGTACTGTCAGTGGTGTGCGGTGTGCTGGGTGTCTGATGGGGTGTGGCACATTGTGTACTGTCAGTGGTGTGCGGTGTGCTGGGTGCCTGATGGGGTTGTGGTACACTGAGTACTGTCAGTGGTGTGCGGTGTGCTGGGTGTCTGTTGGGGCTGTGGTACATTGTGTACTGTCAGTGGTGTGTGGTGTGCTGGGTGTCTGATGGGGGTCTGGTACATTGTGTACTGTCAGTGGTGTGCGGTGAGCTGGGTGTCTGATGGGGCTGTGGTACAATGTGTACTGTCAGTGGTGTGCGGTGAGCTGGGTGCCTGATGGGGGTGTGGTACATTGTGTACTGTCAGTGGTGTGCGATGTGCTGGGTGTCTGATGGGGCTGTGGTACATTGTGTACTGTCAGTGGTGTGTGGTGTGGTGGGTGCCCGATGGGGGTGTGGTAAATTGTGAACTGTCAGTGGTGTGCGGTGTGTTGGGTGCCTGATGGGGCTGTCGTACATTGTGTACTGTCAGTGGTGTGCGGTGTGCTGGGTGTCTGATGGGGGTGTGGTACATTGTGTACTGTCAGTGGTGTGTGGTGTGCTGGGTGTCTGATGGGGGTGTGGTACATTGTGTACTGTCAGTGGTGTGTGGTGTGCTGGGTGCCTGATGGGGCTGTCGTACATTGTGTACTGTCAGTGGTGTGTGGTGTGCTGGGTGTCTGATGGGGGTGTGGTACATTGTGTACTGTCAATGGTGTGCGGTGTTCTTAGTGTCAGATGGGGATGAGGTACATTGTGTACTGTCAGTGGTGTGCGGTGTGCTGGGTGCCTGAAGGGGGTATGGTACATTGTGTATTGTCAGTGCTGTGTGGTGAGCTGGGTGTCTGAAGTGGCTGTGGTACATTGTGTACTGTCAGTGGTGTGTGGTGAGCTGGGTGTCTGATGGGGGTGAGGTACATTGTGTATTGTCAGTGGTGTGCGGTGTGCTGGATGTCTGATGGGGCTTTGGTACATAGTGTACTGTCAGTGGTGTGCTGGGTGTCTGATGGGGGTGTGTTACATTGTGTACTGTCAGTGGTGTGCGGTGTGCTGGGTGTCTGATGGGGCTGTGGTACATTGTGTACTGTCAGTGGTGTGCGGTGTGCTGGGTGTCTGATGGGGCTGTGGTACATAGTGTACTGTCAGTGGTGTGCTGGGTGTCTGATGGGGGTGTGTTACATTGTGTACTGACAGTGGTGTGTGGTGTGCTGGGTGTCTGATGGGGGTGTGGTACATTGTGTACTGTCAGTGGTGTGCGGTGTTCTGGGTGCCTGATGGGGGTGTGGTACATTGTGTACTGTCAGTGGTGTGCGGTGTGCTGGGTGTCTGATGGGGGTGTGGTACATTGTGTACTGTCAGTGGTGTGCGGTGTGCTGGGTGTCTGATGGGGCTGTGGTACATTGTGTACTGTCAGTGGTGTGTGGTGTTCTGGGTGTCTGATGGGGGTGTGGTACATTGTGTACTGTCAGTGGTGTGCGGTGTGCTGGGTTCCTGATGGGGCTGTGGTACATTGTGTACTGTCAGTGGTGTGCGGTGTGCTGGTTGTCTGATGGGGCTGTGGTACATTGTGTACTGTCAGTGGTGTGCGGTGTGTTGGGTGCCTGATGGGGCTGTCGTACATTGTGTACTGTCAGTGGTGTGCGGTGTGCTGGGTGTCTGATGGGGGTGTGGTACATTGTGTACTGTCAGTGGTGTGTGGTGTGCTGGGTGTCTGATGGGGGTGTGGTACATTGTGTACTGTCAGTGGTGTGTGGTGTGCTGGGTGCCTGATGGGGCTGTCGTACATTGTGTACTGTCAGTGGTGTGTGGTGTGCTGGGTGTCTGATGGGGGTGTGGTACATTGTGTACTGTCAATGGTGTGCGGTGTTCTTAGTGTCAGATGGGGATGAGGTACATTGTGTACTGTCAGTGGTGTGCGGTGTGCTGGGTGCCTGAAGGGGGTATGGTACATTGTGTATTGTCAGTGCTGTGTGGTGAGCTGGGTGTCTGAAGTGGCTGTGGTACATTGTGTACTGTCAGTGGTGTGTGGTGAGCTGGGTGTCTGATGGGGGTGAGGTACATTGTGTATTGTCAGTGGTGTGCGGTGTGCTGGATGTCTGATGGGGCTGTGGTACATAGTGTACTGTCAGTGGTGTGCTGGGTGTCTGATGGGGGTGTGTTACATTGTGTACTGTCAGTGGTGTGCGGTGTGCTGGGTGTCTGATGGGGCTGTGGTACATTGTGTACTGTCAGTGGTGTGCGGTGTGCTGGGTGTCTGATGGGGCTGTGGTACATAGTGTACTGTCAGTGGTGTGCTGGGTGTCTGATGGGGGTGTGTTACATTGTGTACTGACAGTGGTGTGTGGTGTGCTGGGTGTCTGATGGGGGTGTGGTACACTGTGTACTGTCAGTGGTGTGCGGTGTTCTGGGTGCCTGATGGGGGTGTGGTACATTGTGTACTGTCAGTGGTGTGCGGTGTGCTGGGTGTCTGATGGGGGTGTGGTACATTGTGTACTGTCAGTGGTGTGCGGTGTGCTGGGTGTCTGATGGGGCTGTGGTACATTGTGTACTGTCAGTGGTGTGTGGTGTTCTGGGTGTCTGATGGGGGTGTGGTACATTGTGTACTGTCAGTGGTGTGCGGTGTGCTGGGTTCCTGATGGGGCTGTGGTACATTGTGTACTGTCAGTGGTGTGCGGTGTGCTGGTTGTCTGATGGGGCTGTGGTACATTGTGTACTGTCAGTGGTGTGCGGTGTGCTGGTTGTCTAATGGGGGTGTGGTACATTGTGTACAGTCAGTGGTGTGCGGTGTGCTGGTTGTCTGAAGGGGGTCTGGTACATTGTGTACTGTCAGTGGTGTGCGGTGCGCTGGGTGTCTGATGGGGGCGTGGTACATTGTGTACTGTCGGTGGTGTGCGGTGTGCTGGTTGTCTGATGGGGGTGTGGTACATTGTGTACAGTCAGTGGTGTGCGGTGTGCTGGTTGTCTGATGGGGGTCTGGTACATTGTGTACTGTCAGTGGTGTGCGGTGCGCTGGGTGTCTGATGGGGGTGTGGTAATTTGTGTACTGTCGGTGGTGTGCGGTGTGCTGGGTGTCTGATGGGGGTGTGGTACATTGTGTATTTTCAGTGGTGTGTGGTGCGCTGGGTGCCTGATGGGGCTGTGGTACATTGTGTACTGTCAGTGGTGTGCTTGGTGTCTGATGGGGCTGTGGCACATTGTGTACTGTCAGTGGTGTGCGGTGTGCTGGGTGCCTGATGTGGCTGTGTTACATTTTGTACTGTCAGTGGTGTACGGTGTGCTGGGTGCCTGATGGGGGTGTGGTACATTGTGTACTGTCAATGGTGTGTGGTGTGCTGGGTGTCTGATGGGACTGTGGTACATTGTGTACTGTCAGTGGTGACCGGTGTGCTG
Organism: Scyliorhinus torazame; assembly: GCF_047496885.1. Lineage (NCBI taxonomy): Eukaryota > Metazoa > Chordata > Chondrichthyes > Carcharhiniformes > Scyliorhinidae > Scyliorhinus > Scyliorhinus torazame. The sequence goes on from NC_092726.1 coordinate 55,201,553, forward strand.
GGTGCCTGATTGGGGGTGTGGTACATTGTGTACTGTCAGTGGTGTACGGTGTGCTGGGTGTCTGATGGGGTTGTGGTACATTTTGTACTGTCAGTGGTGTGTGGTGTGCTGGGTGACTGATGGGGGTGTGGTACATTGTGTACTGTCAGTGGTGTGCGGAGTGCTGGGTGTCTGATGGGGGTGTGGTACATTGTGTACTGTCAGCGGTGTGCTGGGTGTCTGTTGGGGGTGTGGTACATTGTGTACTGTCAGTGGTGTGTGGTGTGCTTGGTGTCTGATGGGGGTGTGGTACATTGTGTACGGTCAGTGGTGTGCGGTGAGCTGGGTGTCTCATGGTGCTGTGGTACATTGTGTACTGTCAGTGGTGTGTGGTGTGCTGGCTGTCTGATGGGGGTGTGGTACATTGTGTACTGTCAGTGGTGTGCGGTGTGCTGGGTGTCTGATGGGGGTGTGGTACATTGTGTACTGTCAGTGGTGTGCGGTGTGCTGGGTGCCTGATGAGGCTGTGGTACATTGTGTACTGTCAGTGGTGTGTGATGTGCTTGGTGTCTGATGGGGTTGTGGTACATTGTGTACTGTCAGTGGTGTGCGGTGTGCTGGGTGTCTGATGGTGCTGTGGTACATTGTGTCCTGTCAGTGGTGTGTGATGTGCTTGGTGTCTGATGGGGTTGTGGTACATTGTGTACTGTCAGTGGTGTGCTGTATGCTGGGTGTCTGATGGGGGTGTGGTACATTGTGTACTGTCAGTGGTGTGCGGTGTGCTGGGTGTCTGATGGGGGTGTGGTACATTGTGTACTGTCAGTGGTGTGCGGTGTGCTGTGTGTCTAATGGGGGTGTGGCACATTGTGTACTGTCAGTGGTGTGCGGTGTGCTGGGTGCCTGATGGGGGTGTGGTACACTGTGTACTGTCAGTGGTGTGTGGTGTGCTGGGTGTCTGATGGGGGTCTGGTACATTGTGTACTGTCAGTGGAGTGCGGTGTGCAGGGTGTCTGATGGGTCTGGGGTACAATGTGTACTGTCAGTGGTGTGCGATGTGCTGGGTGTCTGATGGGGCTGTGGTACATTGTGTACTGTCAGTGGTGTGTGGTGTGCTGGGTGCCTGATGGGGGTGTGATACATTGTGTGCCTGATGGGGGTGTGATACATTGTGTGCGGTGTGCTGGGTGCCTGATGGGTCTGTGGTACATTGTGTACTGTCAGTGGTGTACGGTGTGCTGGGTGTCTGATGGTGTTGTGGTACATTTTGTACTGTCAGTGGTGTGTGGTGTGCTGGGTGACTGATGGGGGTGTGGTACATTGTGTACTGTCAGTGGTGTGCGGAGTGCTGGGTGTCTGATGGGGGTGTGGTACATTGTGTACTGTCAGCGGTGTGCTGGGTGTCTGTTGGGGGTGTGGTACATTGTGCCCTGTCAGTGGTGTGTGGTGTGCTGGGTGTCTGATGGGGGTGTGGTACATTGTGTACGGTCAGTGGTGTGCGGTGAGCTGGGTGTCTCATGGTGCTGTGGTACATTGTGTACTGTCAGTGGTGTGTGGTGTGCTGGGTGTCTGATGGGGGTGTGGTACATTGTGTACTGTCAGTGGTGTGCGGTGTGCTGGGTGTCTGATGGGGGTGTGGTACATTGTGTACTGTCAGTGGTGTGCGGTGTGCTGGGTGCCTGATGAGGCTGTGGTACATTGTGTCCCGTCAGTGGTGTGTGATGTGCTTGGTGTCTGATGGGTTTGTGGTACATTGTGTACTGTCAGTGGTGTGCGGTATGCTGGGTGTCTGATGGGGTTGTGGTACATTGTGTACTGTCAGTGGTGTGTGGTGTGCTGGGTGTCTGATGGGGGTGTGGTACATTGTGTACTGTCAGTGGTGTGCGGTGTGCTGGGTGTCTGATGGGCGTGTGGTACATTGTGTACTGTCAGTGGTGTGCGGTGTGCTGGGTGCCTGATGGGGGTGTGGTACACTGTGTACTGTCAGTGGTGTGTGGTGTGCTGGGTGTCTGATGGGGGTCTGGTACATTGTGTACTGTCAGTGGTGTGCGGTGTGCTGGGTGCCTGATGGGGCTGTGGTACAATGTGTACTGTCAGTGGTGTGCGGTGAGCTGGGTGCCTGATGGGGGTCTGGTACATTGTGTACTGTCAGTGGTGTGCGATGTGCTGGGTGTCTGATGGGAATGTGGTACATTGTGTACTGTCAGTGGTGTGTGGTGTGCTGGGTGCCTGATGGGGGTGTGGTACATTGTGTCTGTCTGTGGTGTGTGGTGTGCTGGGTGTCTGATGGGGCTGTGATACATTGTCTGCTGTCAGTGGTGTGCGGTGTGCTGGGTGCCTGATGGGACTGTGGTACATTGTGTACTGTCAGTGGTGTGTGGTGTGCTGGGTGCCTGATGGGGGTGTGGTACATTGTGTGCTGTCAGTGGTGTGCGGTGTGCTGGGTGCCTGAGGGGACTGTGGTACATTATGTACTGTCAGTGATGTGTGGTGTGCTGGGTGCCTGATGGGGGTGTGGTACTTTGTGTACTGTCAGTGGTGAGCGGTGTGCTGGGTGTCTGATGTGGCTGTGGTACATTGTGTACTGTCAGTGGTCTGCGGTGTGCTGGGTGCCTGATGAGGCTGTGGTACATTGTGTACTGTCAGTGGTGTGTGGTTGCTTGGTGTCTGATGGGGGTGTGGTCCATTGTGTACTGTCAGTGGTGTGCGGTATGCTGAGTGTCTGATGGGGGTGTGGTACATTGTGTACTGTCAGTGGTGTGTGGTGTGCTGGGTGTCTGATGGGGGTGTGGTACATTGTGTACTGTCAGTGGTGTGTGGTGTGCTGGGTGTCTGATGGGGGTGTGGTACATTGTGTACTGTCAGTGGTGTGTGGTGTGCTGGGTGTCTGATGGGGGTGTGGTACATTGTGTACTGTCAGAGGTGTGCGGTGAGCTGGGTGTCTGATGGGGGTGTGGTACATTGTGTACTGTCAGTGGTGTGTGTTGTGCTGGGTGTCTGATGGGGGTGTGGTACATTGTGTACTGTCAGTGGTGTGCGGTGTACTGGGTGTCTGATGGGGCTGTGGTACATTGTGTACTGTCAGTGGTGTGCGGTGTGCTGGGTGCCTGATGGGGCTGTCGTACATTGTGTACTGTCAGTGGTGTGTGGTGTGCTGGGTGTCTGATGGGGGTGTGGTACATTGTGTACTGTCAGTGGTGTGCGGTGAGCTGGGTGTCTGATGGGGGCGTGGCACATTGTGTACTGTCAGTGGTGTGCGGTGTTCTTAGTGTCTGATGGGGATGAGGTACATTGTGTACTGTCAGTGGTGTGCGGTGTGCTGGGTGTCTGATGGTGTTGTGGTACATTTTGTACTGTCAGTGGTGTGTGGTGTGCTGGGTGACTGATGGGGGTGTGGTACATTGTGTACTGTCAGTGGTGTGCGGAGTGCTGGGTGTCTGATGGGGGTGTGGTACATTGTGTACTGTCAGCGGTGTGCTGGGTGTCTGTTGGGGGTGTGGTACATTGTGTCCTGTCAGTGGTGTGTGGTTTGCTGGGTGTCTGATGGGGGTGTGGTACATTGTGTACGGTCAGTGGTGTGCGGTGAGCTGGGTGTCTCATGGTGCTGTGGTACATTGTGTACTGTCAGTGGTGTGTGGTGTGCTGGGTGTCTGATGGGGGTGTGGTACATTGTGTACTGTCAGTGGTGTGCGGTGTGCTGGGTGTCTGATGGGGGTGTGGTACATTGTGTACTGTCAGTGGTGTGCGGTGTGCTGGGTGCCTGATGAGGCTGTGGTACATTGTGTCCCGTCAGTGGTGTGTGATGTGCTTGGTGTCTGATGGGTTTGTGGTACATTGTGTACTGTCAGTGGTGTGCGGTATGCTGGGTGTCTGATGGGGGTGTGGTACATTGTGTACTGTCAGTGGTGTGTGGTGTGCTGGGTGTCTGATGGGGGTGTGGTACATTGTGTACTGTCAGTGGTGTGCGGTGTGCTGGGTGTCTGATGGGCGTGTGGTACATTGTGTACTGTCAGTGGTGTGCGGTGTGCTGGGTGCCTGATGGGGGTGTGGTACACTGTGTACTGTCAGTGGTGTGTGGTGTGCTGGGTGTCTGATGGGGGTCTGGTACATTGTGTACTGTCAGTGGTGTGCGGTGTGCTGGGTGCCTGATGGGGCTGTGGTACAATGTGTACTGTCAGTGGTGTGCGGTGAGCTGGGTGCCTGATGGGGGTGTGGTACATTGTGTACTGTCAGTGGTGTGCGATGTGCTGGGTGTCTGATGGGGATGTGGTACATTGTGTACTGTCAGTGGTGTGTGGTGTGCTGGGTGCCCGATGGGGGTGTGGTACATTGTGTCTGTCTGTGGTGTGTGGTGTGCTGGGTGTCTGATGGGGCTGTGATACATTGTGTGCTGTCAGTGGTGTGCGGTGTGCTGGGTGCCTGATGGGACTGTGGTACATTGTGTACTGTCAGTGGTGTGTGGTGTGCTGGGTGCCTGATGGGGGTGTGGTACATTGTGTGCTGTCAGTGGTATGCGGTGTGCTGGGTGCCTGATGGGACTGTGGTTCATTATGTACTGTCAGTGATGTGTGGTGTGCTGGGTGCCTGATGGGGGTGTGGTACTTTGTGTACTGTCAGTGGTGAGCGGTGTGCTGGGTGTCTGATGTGGCTGTGGTACATTGTGTACTGTCAGTGGTCTGCGGTGTGCTGGGTGCCTGATGAGGCTGTGGTACATTGTGTACTGTCAGTGGTGTGTGGTTGCTTGGTGTCTGATGGGGGTGTGGTCCATTGTGTACTGTCAGTGGTGTGCGGTATGCTGGATGTCTGATGGGGGTGTGGTACATTGTGTACTGTCAGTGGTGTGTGGTGTGCTGGGTGTCTGATGGGGGTGTGGTACATTGTGTACTGTCAGTGGTGTGTGGTGTGCTGGGTGTCTGATGGGGGTGTGGTACATTGTGTACTGTCAGTGGTGTGTGGTGTGCTGGGTGTCTGATGGGGGTGTGGTACATTGTGTACTGTCAGAGGTGTGCGGTGAGCTGGGTGTCTGATGGGGGTGTGGTACATTGTGTACTGTCAGTGGTGTGTGTTGTGCTGGGTGTCTGATGGGGGTGTGGTACATTGTGTACTGTCAGTGGTGTGCGGTGTACTGGGTGTCTGATGGGGCTGTGGTACTTTGTGTACTGTCAGTGGTGTGCGGTGTGCTGGGTGCCTGATGGGGCTGTCGTACATTCTGTACTGTCAGTGGTGTGTGGTGTGCTGGGTCTCTGATGGGGGTGTGGTACATTGTGTACTGTCAGTGGTGTGCGGTGTGCTGGGTGCCTGGTGAGGGTGTGGTACATTGTGCACTGTCAGTGGTGTGTGGTGTGCTGGGTGCCTGATGTGCCTGTGGTACATTGTGTACTGCCAGTGGTGTGCGGTGTGCTGGGTGTCTGATGGGGGTCTGGTACATTGTGTACTGTCAGTGGTGTGCGGTGTGCAGAGTGTCTGATGGGTCTGGGGTACAATGTGTACTGTCAGTGGTGTGCGATGTGCTGGGTGTCTGATGGGGCTGTGGTACATTGTGTACTGTCAGTGGTGTGTGGTGTGCTGGGTGCCTGATGGGGGTGTGATACATTGTGTGCCTGATGGGGGTGTGATACATTGTGTGCGGTGTGCTGGGTGCCTGATGGGTCTGTGGTACATTGTGTACTGTCAGTAGTGTACGGTGTGCTGGGTGTCTGATGGTGTTGTGGTACATTTTGTACTGTCAGTGGTGTGTGGTGTGCTGGGTGACTGATGGGGGTGTGGTACATTGTGTACTGTCAGTGGTGTGCGGAGTGCTGGGTGTCTGATGGGGGTGTGGTACATTGTGTACTGTCAGCGGTGTGCTGGGTGTCTGTTGGGGGTGTGGTACATTGTGTCCTGTCAGTGGTGTGTGGTGTGCTGGGTGTCTGATGGGGGTGTGGTACATTGTGTACGGTCAGTGGTGTGCGGTGAGCTGGGTGTCTCATGGTGCTGTGGTACATTGTGTACTGTCAGTGGTGTGTGGTGTGCTGGGTGTCTGATGGGGGTGTGGTACATTGTGTACTGTCAGTGGTGTGCGGTGTGCTGGATGTCTGATGGGGGTGTGGTACATTGTGTACTGTCAGTGGTGTGCGGTGTGCTGGGTGCCTGATGAGGCTGTGGTACATTGTGTCCCGTCAGTGGTGTGTGATGTGCTTGGTGTCTGATGGGTTTGTGGTACATTGTGTACTATCTGTGGTGTGCGGTATGCTGGGTGTCTGATGGGGGTGTGGTACATTGTGTACTGTCAGTGGTGTGTGGTGTGCTGGGTGTCTGATGGGGGTGTGGTACATTGTGTACTGTCAGTGGTGTCCGGTGTGCTGGGTGTCTGATGGGCGTGTGGTACATTGTGTACTGTCAGTGGTGTGCGGTGTGCTGGGTGCCTGATGGGGGTGTGGTACACTGTGTACTGTCAGTGGTGTGTGGTGTGCTGGGTGTCTGATGGGGGTCTGGTACATTGTATACTGTCAGTGGTGTGCGGTGTGCTGGGTGCCTGATGGGGCTGTGGTACAATGTGTACTGTCAGTGGTGTGCGGTGAGCTGCGTGCCTGATGGGGGTGTGGTACATTGTGTACTGTCAGTGGTGTGCGATGTGCTGGGTGTCTGATGGGGATGTGGTACATTGTGTACTGTCAGTGGTGTGTGGTGTGCTGGGTGCCTGATGGGGGTTTGGTACATTGTGTACTGTCTGTGGTGTGTGGTGTGCTGGGTGTCTGATGGGGCTGTGATACATTGTGTGCTGTCAGTGGTGTGCGGTGTGCTGGGTGCCTGATGGGACTGTGGTACATTGTGTACTGTCAGTGGTGTGTGGTGTGCTGGGTGCCTGATGGGGGTGTGGTACATTGTGTGCTGTCAGTGGTGTGCGGTGTGCTGGGTGCCTGATGGGACTGTGGTACATTATGTACTGTCAGTGATGTGTGGTGTGCTGGGTGCCTGATGGGGTTGTGGTACTTTGTGTACTGTCAGTAGTGAGCGGAGTACTGGGTGTCTGATGTGGCTGTGGTACATTGTGTACTGTCAGTGGTCTGCGGTGTGCTGGGTGCCTGATGAGGCTGTGGTACATTGTGTACTGTCAGTGGTGTGTGGTTGCTTGCTGTCTGATGGGGGTGTGGTCCATTGTGTACTGTCAGTGGTGTGCGGTATGCTGGGTGTCTGATGGGGGTGTGGTACATTGTGTACTGTCAGTGGTGTGTGGTGTGCTGGGTGTCTGATGGGGGTGTGGTACATTGTGTACTGTCAGTGGTGTGTGGTGTGCTGGGTGTCTGATGGGGGTGTGGTACATTGTGTACTATCAGTGGTGTGTGGTGTGCTGGGTGTCTGATGGGGGTGTGGTACATTGTGTACTGTCAGAGGTGTGCGGTGAGCTGGGTGTCTGATAGGGGTGTGGTACATTGTGTACTGTCAGTGGTGTGTGTTGTGCTGGGTGTCTGATTGGGGTGTGGTACATTGTGTACTGTCAGTGGTGTGCGGTGTACTGGGTGTCTGATGGGGCTGTGGTACATTGTGTACTGTCAGTGGTGTGCGGTGTGCTGGGTGCCTGATGGGGCTGTCGTACATTGTGTACTGTCAGTGGTGTGTGGTGTGCTGGGTGTCTGATGGGGGTGTGGTACATTGTGTACTGTCAGTGGTGTGCGGTGAGCTGGGTGTCTGATGGGGGCGTGGCACATTGTGTACTGTCAGTGGTGTGCGGTGTTCTTAGTGTCTGATGGGGATGAGGTACATTGTGTACTGTCAGTGGTGTGCGGTGTGCTGGGTGCCTGGTGAGGGTGTGGTACATTGTGCACTGTCAGTGGTGTGTGGTGTGCTGGGTGCCTGATGTGCCTGTGGTACATTGTGTACTGCCAGTGGTGTGTGGTGTGCTGGGTGCCTGATGGGGGTGTGGTACATTGTGTACTGTCAGTGGTGTGTGGTGAGTTGGGTGTCTGATGGGGGTGAGGTACATTGTGTACTGTCAGTGGTGTGCGGTGTGCTGGGTGTCTGATGGGGCTGTGGTACATAGTGTACTGTCAGTGGTGTGCTGGGTGTCTGATGGGGGTGTGGTAAATTGTGTACTGTCAGTGGTGTGTGGTGTGCTGCGTGTCTGATGGGGGTGTGGTACATTGTGTACTGTCAGTGGTGTGCGGTGTGCTGGGTGTCTGATGGGGGTGTGGTACATTGTGTACTGTCAGTGGTGTGCGGTGTGCTGGGTGTCTGATGGGGGTGTGGTACATTGTGTACTGTCAGTGGTGTGTGGTGTGCTGGGTGTCTGATGGGGGTGTGGTACATTGTGTACTGTCAGTGGTGTGTGGTGTGCTGGGTGTCTGATGGGGGTGTGGTACATTGTGTACTGTCAGTGGTGTGTGGTGTGCTGGGTGTCTGATGGGGGAGTGGTACATTATGTACTGTCAGAGGTGTGCGGTGAGCTGGGTGTCTGATAGGGGTGTGGTACATTGTGTACTGTCAGTGGTGTGTGTTGTGCTGGGTGTCTGATTGGGGTGTGGTACATTGTGTACTGTCAGTGGTGTGCGGTGTACTGGGTGTCTGATGGGGCTGTGGTACATTGTGTACTGTCAGTGGTGTGCGGTGTGCTGGGTGCCTGATGGGGCTGTCGTACATTGTGTACTGTCAGTGGAGTGTGGTGTGCTGGGTGTCTGATGGGGGTGTGGTACATTGTGTACTGTCAGTGGTGTGCGGTGAGCTGGGTGTCTGATGGGGGCGTGGCACATTGTGTACTGTCAGTGGTGTGCGGTGTTCTTAGTGTCTGATGGGGATGAGGTACATTGTGTACTGTCAGTGGTGTGCGGTGTGCTGGGTGCCTGGTGAGGGTGTGGTACATTGTGCACTGTCAGTGGTGTGTGGTGTGCTGGGTGCCTGATGTGCCTGTGGTACATTGTGTACTGCCAGTGGTGTGTGGTGTGCTGGGTGCCTGATGGGGGTGTGGTACATTGTGTACTGTCAGTGGTGTGTGGTGAGCTGGGTGTCTGATGGGGGTGAGGTACATTGTGTACTGTCAGTGGTGTGCGGTGTGCTGGGTGTCTGATGGGGCTGTGGTACATAGTGTACTGTCAGTGGTGTGCTGGGTGTCTGATGGGGGTGCGGTAAATTGTGTACTGTCAGTGGTGTGTGGCGTGCTGCGTGTCTGATGGGGGTGTGGTACATTGTGTACTGTCAGTGGTGTGCGGTGTGCTGGGTGTCTGATGGGGGTGTGGTACATTGTGTACTGTCAGTGGTGTGCGGTGTGCTGGGTGTCTGATGGGGGTGTGGTACATTGTGTACCGTCAGTGGTGTGCGGTGTGCTGTGTGTCTGATGGGGCTGTGGTACATTGTGTACTGTCAGTCGTGTGCGGTGTGCTGGGTGTCTGATGGGGGTGTGGTACATTGTGTACTGTCAGTGATGTGCAGTGAGCTGGGTGTCTGATGGGGGTGTGGTACATTGTGTACTGTCAGTGGTGTGCTGGGTGTCTGATGGGGCTGTGGTACATTGTGTACTGTCAGTGGTGTGCGGTGTGCTGGGTGTCTGTTGGGGGTGAGGTACATTGTGTACTGTCAGTGGTGTGCGGTGTGCTGGGTGCCTGATGGGGGTGTGGTACATTGTGTACTGTCAGTGGTGTGTGGTGTGCTGGGTGTTTGATGGGTCTGTGGTACATTGTGTACTGTCAGTGGTGTGTGCTGTGCTGGGTGTCTGATGGGGGTGTGGTACATTGTGTACTGTCAGTGGTGTGCGGTGTGCTGGGTGTCTGATGGGGCTGTGGTACATTGTGTACTGTCAGTGGTGTGCGGTGTGCTGGGTGTCTGATGGGGCTGTGGTACATTGTGTACTGTCAGTGGTGTGCGCTGTGCTGGGTGCCTGATGGGGCTATGGTACATTGTATACTGTCAGTGGTGTGTAGTGTGCTGGGTGTCTGATGGGGGTGTGGTACATTGTGTACTGTCAGTGGTGTGCGGTGTGCTGGGTGTCTGATGGGGGTGTGGTACATTGTGTACTGTCAGTGCTGTGCGGTGTGCTGGGTGTCTGATGGGGGTGTGGTACATTGTGTACTGTCAGTGGTGTGTGGTGTGCAGTGTGTCTGATGGGGGTGTGGAATATTGTGTACTGTCAGTGGTGTGTGGTGTGCAGGGTGTCTGATGGGGGTGTGGTACATTGTGTACTGTCAGTGTTGTGCGGTGTGCTGGGTGTCTGATGGGGGTGTGGTACATTGTGTACTGTCAGTGGTGTGCGGTGTGCTGGGTGCCTGATGGGGCTGTGGTACATTGTGTACTGTCAGTGGTGTGCGGTGTGCTGGGTGCCTGATGGGGCTGTGGTACATTGTGTACTGTCAGTGGTGTGTGGTGTGCTGGGTGCCTGATGGGGGTGTGGTACATAGTGTACTGTCAGTGGTGTGCGGTGAGCTGGGTGTCTGATGTGTCTGTGGTACATTGTGTACTGTCAGTGGTGTGCGTTGTGCTGGGTTTCTGATGGGGCTGTGGTACATTGTGTACTGTCAGTGGTGTGCGGTGTGCTGGGTGTCTGATGGGGGTGTGGTACATTGTGTACTGTCAGTGGTGTGCGGTGTGCTGGGCGTCTGTTGGGGGTGTGGTACATTGTGTACTGTCAGTGGTGTGCTGGGTGTCTGATGTGGGTGTGGTACATTGTGTACTGTCAGTGGTGTGCGTTGTGCTGGGTGTCTGATGGGGGTGTGGTACATTGTGTACAGTCAGTGGTGTGCTGTGTGCTGGGTGCCTGATGGGACTGTGGTACATTGTGTATTGTCAGTGGTGTGCGGTGTGCTGGGTGTCTGATGGGGGTGTGGGACATTGTGTACTGTCAGTGGTGTGTGGTGCGCTGGGTGTCTGATGGTGGTGTGGTACATTGTGTACTGTCAGTGGTGTGCGGAGTGCTGGGTGTCTGATGGGGCTGTGTTACATTGTGTACTGTCAGTTGTGTGCTGGGTGCCTGATGGGACTGTGATACATTGTGTACTGTCAGTGGTGTGTGGTGTGCTGGGTGCCTGATGGGGGTGTGGTACATTGTGTGCTGTCAGTGGTGTGTGGTGTGCTGGGTGTCTGATGTGGCTGTGGTACATTGTGTACTGTCAGAGGTGTGTGGTTGCTTTGTGTCTGATGGGGGTGTGGTACATTGTGTACTGTCAGTGGTGTGCGGTATGCTGGGTGTCTGATGGGGGTGTGATACATTGTGTACTGTCAGTGGTGTGTGGTGTGCTTGGTGTCTGATGGGGGTGTGGTACATTGTGTACTGTCAGTGGTGTGCGGTGTGCTGGGTGCCTGATGAGGCTGTGGTACATTGTGTCCTGTCAGTGGTGTGTGATGTGCTTGGTGTCTGATGGGGTTGTGGTACATTGTGTACTGTCAGTGGTGTGCGGTATGCTGGGTGTCTAATGGGGGTGTGGTACATTGTGTACTGTCAGTGGTGTGTGGTGCGCTGGGTGTCTGATGGGGGTGTGGTACATTGTGTACTGTCAGTGGTGTGCGGTGTGCTGGGTGTCTGATGGGGGTGTGGCACATTGTGTACTGTCAGTGGTGTGCGGTGTGCTGGGTGCCTGATGGGGTTGTGGTACACTGTGTACTGTCAGTGGTGTGTGGTGCGCTGGGTGTCTGATGGGGGTGTCGTACATTGTGTACTGTCAGTGGTGTGCGGTGTGCTGAGTGTCTGATGGGGGTGTGGTACATTGTGTACTGTCAGTGGTGTGCGGTGTGCTGGGTGCCTGATGGGGCTGTGGTACAATGTGTACTGTCAGTGGTGTGCGGAGTGCTGGGTGTCTGATGGGGCTGTGTTACATTGGGTACTGTCAGTGGTGTGCTGGGTGCCTGATGGGACTGTGGTACATTGTGTACTGTCAGTGGTGTGTGGTGTGCTGGGTGCCTGATGGGGGTGTGGTACATTGTGTGCTGTCAGTGGTGTTTGGTGTGCTGGGTGTCTGATGTGGCTGTGGTACATTGTGTACTGTCAGTGGTGTGTGGTTGCTTGGTGTCTGATGGGGGTGTGGTACATTGTGTACTGTCAGTGGTGTGCGGTATGCTGGGTGTCTGATGGGGGTGTGATACATTGTGTACTGTCAGTGGTGTGTGGTGTGCTGGGTGTCTGATGGGGGTGTGGTACATTGTGTACTGTCAGTGGTGTGCGGTGTGCTGGGTGCCTGATGAGGCTGTGGTACATTGTGTCCTGTCAGTGGTGTGTGATGTGCTTGGTGTCTGATGGGGTTGTGGTACATTGTGTACTGTCAGTGGTATGCGGTATGCTGGGTGTCTGATGGTGGTGTGGTAGATTGTGTACTGTCAGAGGTGTGTGGTGCGCTGGGTGTCTGATGGGGGTGTGGTACATTGTGTACTGTCAGTGGTGTGCGGTGTGCTGGGTGTCTGATGGGGGTGTGGCACATTGTGTGCTGTCAGTGGTGTGCGGTGTGCTGGGTGCCTGATGGGGGTGTGGTAGACTGTGTACTGTCAGTGGTGTGTGGTGCGCTGGGTGTCTGATGGGGGTGTCGTACATTGTGTACTGTCAGTGGTGTGCGGTGTGCTGGGTGTCTGATGGGGGTGTGGTACATTGTGTACTGTCAGTGGTGTGCGGTGTGCTGGGTGCCTGATGGGGCTGTGGTACAATGTGTACTGTCAGTGGTGTGCGGTGAGCTGGGTGCCTGATGGGGGTGTGGTACATTGTGTACTGTCAGTGGTGTGCGATGTGCTGGGTGTCTGATGCGGCTGTGGTACATTGTGTACTGTCAGTGGTGTGTGGTTTGCAGGGTGTCTGATGGGGGTGTGGTACATTGTGTAGTCAGTGGTGTGCGGTGTGCTGGGTGCCTGATGGGGGTGTGATACATTGTGTGCTGTCAGTGGTGTGCGGTGAGCTGGGTGCCTGATGGGGGTGCGGTAAATTGTGTACTGTCAGTGGTGTGCGGTGTGCTGGGTGCCTGATGGGGGTGTGGTACATTGTGTACTGTCAGTGGTGTGCGGTGTGCTGGGTGCCTGATGGGGGTGTGGTACATTGTGTACTGTCAGTGGTGTGCGGTGTGCTGGGTGCCTGATGGGGGTGTGGTACATTGTGTACTGTCAGTGGTGTGCGGTGTGCTGGGTGCCTGATGGGTGTGTGGTACATTGTGTACTGTCAGTGGTGTGCGGTGTGCTGGGTGCCTGATGGGGGTGTGGTACATTGTGTTCTGTCAGTGGTGTGCGGTGTGCTGGGTGCCTGATGGGGGTGTGGTACATTGTGTACTGTCAGTGGTGTGCGGTGTGCTGGGTGCCTGATGAGGCTGTGGTACATTGTGTACTGTCAGTGGTGTGCGGTGTGCTGGTTGTCTGATGGGGGTCTGGTACATTGTGTACTGTCAGTGGTGTGCGGTGCGCTGGGTGTCTGATGGGGGTATGGTACATTGTGTACTGTCAGTGGTGTGCTGGGTGTCTGATGGGGGTGTGGTACATTGTGTACTGTCAGTGGTGTGCGGTATGCTGGGTGTCTGATGGGGGTGTGATACATTGTGTACTGTCAGTGGTGTGTGGTGTGCTGGGTGTCTGATGGGGGTGTGGTACATTGTGTACTGTCAGTGGTGTGCGATGCGCTGGGTGTCTGATGTGTCTGTGGTTCATTGTTTACTGTCAGTGGTGTGCTGTGTGTCTGATGGGGCTGTGGTACATTGTGTACTGTCAGAGGTGTGCGGTGTGCTGTGTGTCTGATGGGGCTGTGGTTCATTGTGTACTGTCAGTGGTGTGTGGTGTGCTGGGTGCCTGATGGGGGTGTGGTACATTGTGTGCTGTCAGTGGTGTGCGGTGTGCTGGGTGTCTGATGGGGCTGTGGTACACTGTGTCCTGTCAGGGGTGTGTGGTGAGCTGGGTGCCTGCTGGGGGTGTGGTACATTGTGTACTGTCAGTGTTGTGCGGTGTTCTGGGTGTCTGATGGGGCTGTGGTACATTGTGTACTGACAGTGGTGTGTGGTGAGCTGGGTACATTGTGTACTGTCAGTGTTGTGCGGTGTGTTGGTGTCTGATGGGGCTGTGGTACATTGTGTACTGTAAGTGGTGCGTGGTGTGTGGTTGGCTGGGTGTCTGATGGGGCTGTGGTACATTCTGTACTGTCAGTGGTGTGCGGTGAGCTGGGTGCCTGATGGGGGTGTGGTATATTGTGTACTGTCAGTGGGGTGCGGTGTGCTGGGTTCCTGATGGGGGTGTGGTACATTGTGTACTATCAGTGGTGTGCGGTGTGCAGTATATAATTAACCATTTACTGTTCAATAATCCCTGGGAGCAGGGGACAGGCAGTGGGGTCCGGGAGCCCCCAATTAAAAATCTATTTCAGTGACGTCTGTGCTGTATCTTGTTAACCATTTACTGCTCAATAATCCCTGGGAGCAGGTCCAGGCGGTGTGGCATCGGGACCCGCAATTAAAAAGCTGTTTCAGTGACCTATGTGCCTATATATATAGTTAACCATTTGCTGCTCAATAATCCCTGCGAGCAGTGGACAGGCAGTGTGACCTCGGGAGCCCCCAATTAAAATGCTGTTTCAGAGACCTCTGTGCCTGTATATAGTTAACCATTTACTTCTCAATAATTCCTGTGAGCAGAGGACAGGCAGTGTGGTCCGGGAGCCCACAACTAAAAAGCTGTTTCAGAGACCTCTGTGCTGCATATAGTTAACCATTTACATCTCAATAATCCCTGGGAGCAGGGGACAGGCAGTGTGGCCTCGGGAGCCGCCAATACAGAAGCTGTTTCACAGACATCTGTGCCTGTATACAGTTAACCATTTACTGCTCAATAAACGCTGGGAGGAGGGGACAGGCAGTGTGGCCACGATAGCCCCCAATTAAAAAGCTGTTTCAGAGACCTCTGTGCGGTATATAGTTAACCATTTACTGCTCAATAATCCCTGGGAGCAGGAGACAGGCAGTGTGGCCTCGGGTGCCCCCGATTAAAAAGCTGTTTCAGAGACCTTTGTGCTGTACATAGTTAACCATTTACTGCTCAATAATCCCTGGGAGCAGGAGACAGGCAGTGTGGCCTCGGGTGCCCCCGATTAAAAAGCTGTTTCAGAGCCTTTGTGCTGTATATAGTTAACCATTTACTGCTCAATGATCCCTGGGAGCAGGGGACAGGCAGTGTGGCCTCGGGAGCCCCCAATTAAAAAGCTGTTTCTGAGATCTCTGTGCTGTATATAGTTAACCATTTACTTCTCAATAATCCCTGTGAGCAGAGGACAGGCAGAGTGGTCCGGGAGCCCCCAATTAAAAAGCTGTTTCAGAGACCTTTGTGCTGTATATAGTTAATCATTTACTGCTCAATAATCCCTCGAAGGGGGACAGGCAGTGTGGTCCGGGAGCCCCCAATTAAAAAACTGTGTCAGTGACATCTGTGCTGTATATAGTTAACCATTTACTTCTCAATAATCCCTGGGAGCAGGTGACATGCAGTGTGGCCTTGGGATCACCCAATTTAAAAGCTGTTTCAGAGACGCCTGTGCTGTATATAGTTAACCATTTACATCTCAATAATCCCTGGGAGCAGGGGTCAGGCAGTGTGGCTCCGGGAGCCCCCAATTAAAAAGCGGTTTCAGTGACCTCTGTGCTGTATATAGTTATTCATTTACTTCCTCTCCATAATACCTGGGAGCAGGGAAAAAGCAGTGTGACCTCGGGAGCCCCCAATTAAAAAGCTATTTCAGAGACCTCTGTGCTGTATATAGTTAACCATTTGCTTCTCAATAATCCCTGGGAGCAGGGGACAGGCAGTGTGGCCTCGGGAGACCCCAATTAAAAAGCTGTTACAGAGACCACTGTGCCTCCATATTGTTAACCATTTACTGCTGAAGAATCCCTGGGAGCAGGAAACGAGCAGCGTGATCCGGGAGCCCCCAATTAAAAAGCTGTTTCAGAGAACACTGCTCCGTATATAGTTAACCATTTACTGCTCAATATTCCCTGGGAGCAGGGGACAGGCAGTGTGGCCTCGGGAGCCCCCAATTAAAAAGTTGTTTCAGAGACCTCTGTGCTGTATATAGTTAACTATTTACTGCTCAATAATTCCTGGGTGCAGGGGACAGGCTGTGTGGCCTCGGGAGCCCCCAATTAAAAAGCTGTTTCAGAGACCTCTGTGCTGTATATATTTAACCATTTACTGCTCAATAATCCCTGGGAGCAGGGAACATGCAGTGTGGCTCCGGGAGCCCCCAATTAAAATACTATTTCATTGACCTCTGTGCTGTATATAGTTAACCATTTACTTCTCAATAATTCCTGGGAGCAGGGGACAGGCAGTGTGGTCCGGGAGCTCCCAATTAAAAAGCTGTTTCAGTGACCTCTGTGCCTGTATATAGTTAACCATTTACTGCTCAATAATCCCTGGGAGCAGGTGACATGCAGTGTGGCTCTTGGATCCCCCAATACAAAAGCTGTTTCCGAGACCTCTATGCCTGTATATCGTTAACCATTTATTGCTCAATAATCCCTGGGAGCAGGGGACCGACAGTGTGGTCCGGGAGCCCCCAATTAAAAAGCTGTTTCGGAGACCTCTGTGCTGTATATAGTTAACCATGTAGTTCTCAATAATCCCTGGGAGCAGGAGACAGGCAGTGTGGCCTCGGGTGCCACCAATTAAAAAGCTGTTTCAGAGACCTTTGTGCTGTATCCAGTTAACCATTTACTTTCTCTCAACAATCCCTGGGAGCAGGGGACCGACACTGTGGTCCGGGAGCCCCCAATTAAAAGCTGTTTCAGAGACCTCTGTGCTGTGTATAGTTAACCATTTACTTCTCAATAATCCCTAGGAGCAGCGGACAGGCAATGTGGTCCGGGAGCCCCTAAATAAAAACTGTTTCAGTGACCTCTGTGCTGTATATAGTTAACCATTTACTGCACAATAATCCCTGGGAGCAGGGGACAGGCAGTGTGGTCTGGGAGCCCCTAAGTAAAAACTGTTTCAGTGACCTCTGTGCTGTATATAGTTAATCATTTACTTCCTCTCCATAATACCTGGGAGCAGGGAAAAAGCAGTGTGACCTCGGGAACCCCCAATTAAAAAGCTATTTCAGAGACCTCTGTGCTGTATATAGTTAACCAATTGCTTCTCAATAATCCCTGGGAACAGGGGACAGGCAGTGTGGCCTCGGGAGACCCCAATTAAAAAGCTGTTACAGAGACCACTGTGCCTCCATATCGTTAACCATTTACTGCTGAATAATCCCTGGGAGCAGGAAACGGGCAGTGTGATCCGGGAGCCCCCAATTAAAAAGCTGTTTCAGAGACCTCTGCTCCGTATATAGTTAACGATTTACTGCTCAATATTCCCTGGGAGCAGGAGACTGGCAGTGTGGCCTCAGGAGCCCCCAATTAAAAAGTTGTTTCAGTGACCTCTGTGCTGTATGTAGTTAACAATTTAGTTCTCAATAATTCCTGGGTGCAGGGGACAGGCAGTGTGGCCTCGGGAGCCCCCAATTAAAAAGCTGTTTCAGAGACCTCTGTGCTGTATATATTTAACTATTTACTGCTCAATAACCCCTGGGAGCAGCGAACAGGCAGTGTGGCCTCGGGAGACCCCAATGAAAAAGCTGTGTCAGTGACATCTGTGCTGTGTATATTTAACCATTTACTTCTCAATAATCCCTGTGAGCAGAGGACAGGCAGTGTGGTCTGGGAGCTCCAAATTAAAAAGCTGTTTCAGTGACCTCTGAGCCTTTATATAGTTAACCATTTACTGCTCAATAATCCCTTGGAGCAGGTGACATGCAGTGTGGCTCTGGGAGCCCCCACTAGAAAAGCTGTCTCAGAGACCTCTGTGCCTGTATATAGTTAACCATTTACTGCTCAATAATCCTTGGGAGCAGAGGACAGGCAGTGTGGTCCTGGAGCTTCCAAATAAAAAGCTGTTTCAGAGACATCTGTGCTGTATATAGTTAACCATTTAGATCTCAATAATCCCTGGGAGCAGGGGCCAGGCAGTGTGGCTCCGGGAGCCCCCAATTAAAAGACTATTTCAGTGACCTCTGTGCTGTATATAGTTAACCATTTACTTCTCAATAATTCCTGGGAGCAGGGGACAGGCAATGTGGTTCGGGAGCTCCCAATTAAAAAGCTGTTTCAGTGACTTCAGTTCCTTTATATAGTTAACCATTTACTGCTCAATAATCCCTGGGAGTAGGGGACAGGCAGTGTGGCCTCGGGAGCACCCAATTAAAAAGATGTTTCAGAGACGTCTGTGCCTGTATATAGTTAACCATGTAGTTCTCAATAATCCCTGGGAGCAGGTGACATGCAGTGTGGCTGTGGGAGCCCCCAATAAAAAATCTGTTTCAGAGACCTCTGTGCCTGTATATAGTTAACCATTTATTGCTCAATAATCCCTGGGAGCAGGGGACCTACAGTGTGGTCCGGGAGCCCCCAATTAAAAAGCTGTTTCGGAGACCTCTGTGCTGTTTATAGTTAACCATGTAGTTCTCAATAATCCCTGGGAGCAGGGGACAGGCAGTGTGGCCTCGGGTGCCACCAATTAAAAAGCTGTTTCAGAGTCCTTTGTGCTGTATCTAGTTAACCAGTTATTGCTCAATAATCCCTGGGAGCAGGGGACCGACAGTGTGGTCCGGGAGCCCCCAATTAAAAAGCTGTTTCAGAGACCTTAGTGTTGGGTGGGGTTACTGGGTTTTGGGGATGGGGTGGAGATGTTGACCTTGGTTAAGGTGCTCTTTCCAAGAGCCGTTGCAGACTCGATTGGCCGAATGGCCTCCTTCTGCACTGTAAATTCTATGATAGTCTATGATAATCATTTACTTCTCAATAATCCCTCGGAGCAGCGGACAGGCAATGTGGTCCGGGAGCCCCTAAGTAAAAACTGTTTCAGTGACCTCTGTGCTGTATATAGTTTACCATTTACTGCACAATAATCCATGGGAGCAGGGGACAGGAAGTGTGGTCTGTGAGCCCCTAAGAAAAAACTGTTTCAGTGACCTCTGTGCTGTTTATAGTTAATCATTTACTTCCTCTCCATACTACCAGGGAGCAGGGAAAAAGCAGTGTGACCTCGGGAGCCCCCAATTAAAAAGCTATTTCAGAGACCTCTGTGCTGTATATAGTTAACCATTTGCTTCTCAATAATCCCCGGGAGCAGGCGACAGGCAGTGTGGCCTCGGGAGACCCCAATTAAAAAGCTGTGACAAAGACCACTGTGCCTCCATATAGTTAACCATTTACTGCTGAATAATCCCTGGGAGCAGGAAACGGGCAGTGTGATCTGGGAGCCCCCAATTAAAAAGCTGTTTCAGAGACCTCTGTGCTGTATATATTTAACCATTTACTGCTCAATAATCCCTGGGATGCAGGGAACAGGCAGTGTGGCCTCGGGAGTCCCCAATGAAAAAGCTGTGTCAGTGACATCTGTGCTGTGTATAGTTAACCATTTAGTTCTCAATAATCCCTGGGAGCAGAGGACAGGCAGTGTGGTCCGGGAGCTCCAAATTAAAAAGCTGTTTCAGAGACCTCTGTGCCTTTATATAGTTAACCATTTCCTGCTCAATAATCGCTGGGAGCAGGTGACATGCAGTGTGGCTCTGGGAGCCCCCAATAGAAAAGCTGTTTCAGAAACCTCTGTGCTGTATATAGTTAACCATTTACTGCTCAATAATCCTTGGGAGCAGAGGACAGGCAGTGTGGCCTCGGGAGCCCACAATTAAAAAGCTGCTTCAGAGACCTCTGTGCTGTATATAGTTAACCATTTACTTCTCAATAATCCCTGAGAGCAAGAAACAGGCAGTGTGGCCTCGGGAGACCCCAATTAAAAAGGTGTTTCAGAGACCTCTGTGCTGTATATATTTAACCATTTACTGCTCAATAATCGCTGGGAGCAGGAGACAGGCAGTGTGGCCTCGGGAGACCCCAATTAAAAAGCTGTTACAGAGACCACTGTGCCTCCATATAGTTAACCATTTACTGCTAAATAATCCCTGGGAGCAGGAAACGGGCAGTGTGATCCGAGAGCCCCCATTTAAAAAGTTGTATCAGAGACCTCTGCTCTGTATATAGTTAACGATTTACTGCTCAATAATCCCTGGGAGTAGGGGACAGGCAGTGTGGCCTTGGGAGCCCACAATTAAAAAGCTGTTTCAGTGACCTCTGTGCTGTATATAGTTAACAATTTAGTTCTCAATAATTCCTGGGAGCAGGGGACTGGCAGTGTGGTCCGGGAGCCCCCAATTAAAAAGCTGTTTCAATGACATCTGTGCTGTATATAGTTTAACATATACTGCTCAATAATCCCTGGGAGCAGGGGACAGGCAGAGTGGCCTCGGGAGCCCCAATTAAAAAGCTGTGTCAGTGACATCTGTGCTGTATATAGTTAACCATTTACTTCTCAATAATCCCTGTGAGCAGAGGACAGGCAGTGTGGTCCGGGAGCCCCCAATTAAAAAGCTGTTTCAGTGACATCTGTGCCTTTATATAGTTAACCAATTACTGCTCAATAATCCCTGGGAACAGGTGACGTACAGTGTGGCTCTGGGAGCCCCCAATAGAAAAGCTGTTTCAGAGACCTCGGTGCCTGTATATAGTTAACCATTTACTGCTCAATAATCCTTGGGAGCAGAGGACAGTCAGTGTGGTCCTGGAGCTCCCAAATAAAAAGCTGTTTCAGTGACCTCTGTGCTGTATATAGTTAACCATTTACTGCTCAATAATCCCTGAGAGCAAGAAACTGGCAGTGTGGCCTCGGGAGCCCCCAATTAAAAAGCTGTTTCACAGACCTCTGTGCTGTATATAGTTAACCATTTACTGCTCAATAATCCCTGAGAGCAAGAAACTGGCAGTGTGGCCTCGGGAGCCCCAATTAAAAAGCTGTTTCACAGAGCTCTGTGCTGTATCTAGTTAACCATTTACTGCTCAATAATCGCTGGGAGCAGGAGACAGGCAGTGTGGCCTCGGGAACCCCCAATTAAAAAGCTATTTCAGAGACCTCTGTGCTGAATATAGTGAACCATTTACTGTTCAATAATCCCTGGCAGCAGCGGACAGGCAATGTGGTCCCCGAGCCCACAATAAAAAGCTGTTTCAATGACCTCTGTGCTGTTCTATTGAACCATTTACTTCCTCTCCATAATCCTGGGAGCACGGAACAAGCAGTGTGACCTGGGGACCCCCCAATTAAAAAGTGGAGACCTCTGTGACTCCATATAGTTAAACATTTACTGCTGAATAATCCCTGGGAGCAGGAAACAGGCAGTGTGGTCTCCGGGGGCCCCAATTAAAAAGCTGTTTCAGAGACCTCTGTGCCTGTATCTAGTTGACCATTTACTGCTCAATAATCCCTGGGAGCAGGGGACAGACAGTGTGGCCTCGGGAGCCCCCAATTAAACAGCTGTTTCAGTGACCTATGTGCCTATATGTAGTTAACCATTTACTGCTCAATAATCCCTGTGAGCAGGGGACAGGCAGTGTGGTGCTGGAGCTCCCAATTAAAAAGCTGTTTCAGAGATGTCTGCTCTGTATATCGTTAACCATTTACTTCTCAATAATCCCTGGGAACAGGTGTCAGGCAGTGTGGCCTTGGGAGCCCCCAATTAAAAAGCTGTTTCAGAGACATCTGTGCTGTATATAGTTAACCATTTACTGCTCAATAATTCCTGGGAGCAGGGGACAGGCAGTGTGGCCTCAGGAGCCCCCAATTAAAAAGCTGTTTCAGTGACCTATGTGCCTGTATATAGTTGACCATTTACTGCTCAACAATCCCTGGGAGCAGGGGACAGGCAGTGTGGCCTCGAGTGCCCCCAATTAAAAAGCTGTTTCAATGACCACTGTGCTGTATATAGTTAACCATTTACTTCCTCTCCATAATCCCTGGGAGCAGGGAACAAGCAGTGTGACCTCGGGAACCCCCAATTAAAAAGCTGTGTCAGTGACATCTGAGCTGTATATAGTTAACCATTTGCTGCTCAATAAACGCCTGGAGCAGGGTACAGGCAGTGTGACCTCGGGAGCCCACAATTAAAAAGCTGTTTCAGAGACCTCTGTGCTGTATATAGTTAACCATTTACTGCTCAATAATCCCTGAGAGCAAGAAACAGGCAGTGTGGCCTCGGGAGCCACCAATTAAAAAGCTGTTTCACAGACCTCTGTGCTGTATATAGTTAACCATTTACTGCTCAATAATCCCTGAGAGCAGGGGACCGGAAATGTGGTCCAGGAGACCCTAATTAAAAAGCTGTTTCAGAGACCTCTGTGCTGTATATATTTAACCATTTACTGCTCAATAGTCCTTGGGAGCAGAGGACAGGCAGTGTGGTCCTGGAGCTCACAAATAAAAAGCTGTTTCAGAGACCTCTGTGCTGTATATAGTTAACCATTTACCGCTCAATAATCCCTGGTAGCAGGAAACAGGCAGTGTTGTCTCCGGAGGCCCCAATTAAAAAGCTGTTTCAGAGACCTCTGTGCCTGTATATAGTTAACCATTTACTGCTCAATAATCCCTGGGAGCAGGGGACAGACAGTGTGGCTTCGGGAGCCCCCAATTAAAAAGCTGTTTCAGAGACCTCTGTGCTGTATATAGTTAACCATTTACTGCTCAATAATCGCTGGGAGCAGGAGACAGGCAGTGTGGCCTCGGGAGCCCCCAATTAAAAGCTGTTTCAGTGACCTATGTGCCTATATTTAGTTAACCATTTACTGCTCAATAATCCCTGGGAGCAGGGGACAGGCAGTGTGGTGCTGGAGCTCCCAATTAAAAAGCTGTTTCAGAGATGTCTGCTCTGTATATAGTTAACCATTTACTTCTCAATAATCCCTGGGAACAGGTGTCAGGCAGTGTGGCCTTGGGAGCCCCCAATTAAAAAGCTGTTTCTGAGATATCAGTGCTGTATATAGTTAACCATTTACTGCTCAATAATCCCTGGGAGCAGGGGACAGGCAGTGTGGCCTCGGGTGCCCCCAATTAAAAAGCTGTTTCGATGACCACTGTGCTGTATATAGTTAACCATTTACTTCCTCTCCATAATCCCTGGGAGCAGGGAACAAGCAGTGTGACATCGGGAACCCCCAATTAAAAAGCTGTGTCAGTGACATCTGAGCTGTACATAGTTAACCATTTACTGCTCACTAAACGCCTGGAGCAGGGTACAGGCAGTGTGGCCTCGGGAGCCCACAATTAACAAGGTGTTTCAGAGACCTCTGTGCCTGTACATAGATCACCATTTACTGCTCAATAATCCCTGGGAGCAGGGGACAGGCAGTGTGGCCTCGGGAGCCCCCAATTAAAAAGCTGTTTCACAGACCTCTGTGCTGTATATAGTTAACCATTTACTGCTCAATAATCCTTGGGAGCAGAGGACAGGCAGTGTGGTCCTGGAGCTCCCCAATAAAAAGCTGTTTCAGAGACCTCTGTGCTGTATATAGTTAACCATTTACTGCTCAATAATCGCTGGGAGCAGGAGACAGGCAGTGTGACCTCGGGTGCCCCCAATTAAAAAGCTGTTTCAGAGACCTTTGTGCTGTATCTAGTTAACCATTTACTGCTCAATAATCCCTGGGAGCAGGTGACAGGCAGTGTGGCCTCGGGAGCCCACAATTAAAAAGCTGTTTCAGTGACATCTGTGCCTGTATATAGTTAACCATTTACTGCTCAATAATCCCTGGGAGCAGGGGACAGACAGTGTGGCCTCGGGAGCCCCCAATTAAAAGCTGTTTCAGTGACCTATGTGCCTATATTTAGTTAACCATTTACTGCTCAATAATCCCTGGGAGCAGGGGACAGGCAGTGTGGTGCTGGAGCTCCCAAATAAAAAGCTGTTTCAGAGATGTCTGCTCTGTATATAGTTAACCATTTACTTCTCAATAATCCCTGGGAACAGGTGTCACGCAGTGTGGCCTTGGGAGCATCCAATTAAAAAGCTGTTGCAGAGATATCTGTGCTGTATATAGTTAACCATTTACTGCTCAATAATCCCTGGGAGCAGGGCACTGGCAGTGTGGCCTCAGGAGCCCCCAATTAAAAAGCTGTTTCAGTGACCTATGTGCCTGTATATAGTTAACCATTTACTGCTCAATAATCCCTGGCAGCAGGGGACAGGCAGTGTGGCCTCTGGTGCCCCCAATTAAAAAGCTGTTTCAATGACCTCTGTGCTGTATATAGTTAACCATTTACTTCTTCTCCATAATCCCTGGGAGCAGGGAACAAGCAGTGTGACCTCGGGAACCCCCAATCAAATCGCTGTGTCAGTGATATCTGAGCTGTTTATAGTTAACCATTTACTGCTCAATAAACGCCTGGAGCAGGTTACAGGCAGTGTGGCCTCGGGAGCCCACAATTAAAAAGCTGTTTCAGAGACCTCTGTGCCTGTACATAGTTAACCATTTACTGCTCAATAATCCCTGGGTGCAGGGGACAGGCAGTGTGGCCTCGGGAGCCCCCAATTGAAAAGCTGTTTCAGAGACCTCTGTTCTGTATATAGTTAACCATTTACTGCTCAATAATCCCTGAGAGCAAGAAACAGGCAGTGTGGCCTCGGGAGCCCCCAATTAAAAAGCTGTTTCACAGACCTCTGTGCTGTATATAGTTAACCATTTACTGCTCAATAATCCCTGAGAGCAGGGGACCGGAAATGTGGTCCAGGAGACCCCAATTAAAAAGCTGTTTCAGAGACCTTTGTGCTGTATCTAGTCAACCATTTACTGCTCAATAATCCCTGGGAGCAGGAAACAGGCAGTGTGGTCTCCGGAGGCCCCAATTAAAAAGCTGTTTCAGAGGCCTCTGTGCTGTATATAGTTAACCATTTACTGCTCAATAACCCCTGGGAGCAGGTGACAGGCACTGTGTCTGGAGCCCACTATTGAAAAGCTGTTTCAGAGACCTCTGTGCTCTATATAATTAACCATTTACTGCTCAATGTTCCCTGGGAGCAGGGAACAGGCACTGTGGTCTCGGGAGCCCCCAATTAAAAAGCTGTGTAAGAGACCTCTGTGCTGTATATAATTAACTATTTGCTGCTCAATAATCCCTGGCAGCAGGGGACAGGCAGTGTGTCCTCGGAAGCCCCCAATTAAAAAGCTGTATCAGAGACCTCTGTACCTGTATATAGTTAACCTTTTACTGCTGATTAATCCCTGGGAGCAATTGACAGGCAGTGTGGCCTCGGGAGCCCCCAATGAAAAAGCTGTTTCAGAAACCTCTGTGCCTGTATATAGTTAACCATTTACTGCTCAATAATACCTGGGGCCAGGGGACAGGCAGTGTAGTCCGGGAGGCCCCAATTAAAAAGCTGTTTCAGTGACCTCTGAGCCTGTATGTATTTGGCCCTTTTCTGCTCAATAATCTCTGGGAGCAGTGGACAGGCAGTGCGGTCCGGGAGCCCCCAATTAAAAAGCTATTTCAGAGACCTCTGTGCTGAAAATAGCTAACCAATTACTGCTCGATAATTCCTGGGAGCAGTGGACAGGCATTGTGGCCTCGGGAGCCCCCAATTAAAAAGCTGTTTCAGAGACCTCGGCGTCTGAATATAGTAAACCATTTACTACTCAATAATCCCTGGGAGCGGGGGACAGGCAGTGTGGTCTGGGAGCCCCCAATTAAAAAGCTGTTTCAGAGACCTCTGTGCTGGAAATAGTTAACCATTTAGTGCTCAATAATCCCTGGGAGCAGGGGACAGGCAGTGTGGCATCAGGAGCTCCCAATTAAAAAGCTGTTTCAGAGACCTCTGTGCCTTTATATAGTTAACCATTAATTGCTCAATAATCCCTGGGAGCAGGGGACAGGCAGTGTGGCCTCGGGAGTTCGAAAATAAAAAGCTGTTTCTGTGACCCCTGTGCCTGTATGTAGTTAACCATTTACTGCTCAATAATCCCTGGGAGCAGGGGACAGGAAGTTTGGCCTCGGGAGCCCCCAATTAAAAAGCTGTTTCAGTGACCTCTGTGCTGTTTATCGTTAACCATTTACTGCTCAATAATCCCTGGGAGCAGGGGAGAGGCAGTGTGGCCTCGGGAGCCGCCAATTAAAAAGCTGTTTCAGAGACTTCTGTGCATGTATATATTTAAGCATTTACTTCCCAATAATCCCTGTGCGCAGGCGTTAGGCAGTGCGGCTGCAGAAGACCCCAATTAAAAAGCAGTTGCAGAGACCTCTGGGCCTGTATATAGTTAACCATTTGCTGCTCAATCATCCCTGGGAGCAGTGGACAGGCATTGTGGCCTCAGGAACCTGCAAGTAAAAAGCTGTTTCAGAGACCTCTGTGCTGTCTCTCGTTAACCATTTACTTCTCAATAATCGCTGGGAGCAGGGAACACGCAGTGTGGTCCGGGAGCCACCATTAAAAAGATGTTTCAGAGACCTCTGTGCCTGTATATAGTTAACCATTTACTGCTCAATAATCACTGGGAGCAGGGGTCAGGCAGTGTGGTCCGGGAGCCCCAAGTTAAAAAGCTGTTTCAGAGACCTCTGTGCTGTATATAGTTAACCATTTACTGCTCAATAATCCCTGGGAGCAGGGTACAGGCAGTGTGGTCAGGGAGCCCCCAATTAAAAAGCTGTTTCAGAGACCTCAGTGCCTGTATATAGTTAACCATTTACTGCTCAATAATCCCTGGGAGCAGGGGACAGGCAGTGTGGCCTCGGGAGCCACCATTAAAAAGCTGTTTCAGAGACCTCAGTGCATGTATATAGTTAACCATTTACTTCTCAATAATCGCTGGAAGCAGGGAACACGCAGTGTGGTCCGGGAGCCCCCATTAAAAAGCTGTCTCAGTGACCTCTGTGCATGTATATAGTTAACCATTTACATCTCAAAAATCCCTGGGAGCAGGGGTCAGGCAGTGTGGTCCGGGAGCCCCAAATTAAAAAGCTGTTTCAGAGATCTCTGTGCTGTATATAGTTAACCATTTACTTCTCAATAATCCCTGGGAGCAGGGGACAGGCAGTGAGGTCCAGGAGCCCCCAATTAAAAAGCTGTTTCGGAGGCCTCTGTGCCTGTATATTGTAAACCATTTGATGCTCAATAATCCCTGGGCGCAGGGGACACGCAGTGTGGCCTCGGGAGCTCCCAATTAAAAAGCTGTATCAGAGACCTCTGTGCCTGTATATAGTTACCCAATTACTGCTCAATAATCCCTGGGAGCAGGGGACAGGCAGTGTGGTCCGGGAGACCCCTATTAAAAAGATATTTCAGAGACCTCAGTCCTGTATATAGTTAACCATTTACTGCTCAATAATCCCTGGGAGCAGGAGAAAGGCAGTGTGGCCGCGGGAGGCCCCAGTTAAAAGCTGTTTCAGAGACCTCTGTGCCTGTATCAGTTAACCATTTACTGCTCAATAATCCCTGGGAGCAGGGGGCAGGCAGTCTGGTCTGGGAGCTCCCAATTTAAAAGCTGTTTCAGTGACCTCTGTGCCTTTATGTAGTTAACCATTTATTGCTCAATAATCCCTGGGAGCATGGGACAGGCAGTGTAGTCCGGGAGCCCCCAATTAAAAAGCTGTTTCAGTGACCGCTGTGCCTGTATATGCTTAACCATTTACTTCTCAACAATCCCTGGGAGCAGGGGACAGGCAGTGTGGCCTTGGGAACCCCCAATTTAAAAGCTGTTTCAGAGACCGCTGTGCTGTATATAGTTCACCATTTATTGCTCAATAATCCCTCGGAGCAGGGGTCAGGCAGTGTGGTCCGGGAGCCCCCAATTAAAAAGCTGTTTCAGAGACCTCTGTGTCTGTATCAGTTAACCATTTACTGCTCAATAATCCCTGGGAGCAGAGGACAGGAAGTGTGGCCTCAGGAGATACCAATTAAAAAGCTGTTTCTGAGACCTCTGTGCCTGTATTTATTTGACCATTTACTGCTCAATAATCGCTGGGAGCAGGGGACAGGCAGTGCGGTCCGGGATCCCCCTATTAAAAAGATATTTCAGAGACCTCTGTCCTGTATATGGTGAACTATTTACTGCTCAATAATCCCTTGGAGCAGGGGACTGGAAGTGTGGCCTTGGGAGCCACCAATTAAATAGCTGTGTCAGAGACCTCTGTGCCTGTATATAGTTAACCATTTACTGCTCAATAATCCCTGGGAGCAGGGGACAGGCAGTGTGGCCTCGGGAGCACCCAATTAAAAAGCTGTTCCAGTGACCTCTGTGCCTGTATATAGTTAACCATTTACTGCTCAATAATCCCTGGGAGCAGGGGACAGGAAGTTTGGCCTCGGGAGCCCCCAATTAAAAAGCTGTTTCAGTGACCTCTGTGCTGTTTATCGTTAACCATTTACTGTTCAATAATCCCTCGGTTCAGGAGACAGGCAGTGTGGCCTCGGGAGCCCCCAATTAAAGAGCTGTTTCAGAGACCTCTTTGACTGTATATAGGTAACCATTTACTGCTCAATAATCCCTGGGAGCAGGGGACAGACAGAGTGGCCTCGGGAGCACCCAATTTAAAAGCTGTTTCAGAGACCTCTGTGCCTGTATCAGTTAACCATTTACTGCTCAATAGAACATAGAACATAGAACAAGACAGCGCTGTACAGGCCCTTCGGCCCACGATGTTGCACCGAAACAAAAGCCATCTAACATACACTATGCCAATATCATCCATATGTTTATCTAATAAACTTTTAAATGCCCTCAATGTTGGCGAGTTCACTACTGTAGCAGGTAGGGCCTTCCACGCCCTCACTACTCTTTGCGTAAAAAACCTACCTCTGACCTCTGTCCTATATCTATTACCCCTCAGTTTAAAGTTATGTCCCCTCGTGCCAGCCATATCCATCCGCGGGAGAAGGCTCTCACTGTCCACCCTATCCAACCCCCTGATCATTTTGTATGCCTCTATTACGTCTCCTCTTAACCTTCTTCTCTCCAACGAAAACAACCTCAAGTCCATCAGCCTTTCCTCATAAGATTTTCCCTCCATACCAGGCAACATCCTGGTCAATCTCCTCTGCACCCACTCCAAAGCCTCCACGTCCTTCCTATAATGCGGTGACCAGAACTGTACGCAATACTCCAAATGCGGCCGTACCAGAGTTCTGTACAGCTGCAACATGACCTCCCGACTCCGGAACTCAATCCCTCTACCAATAAAGGCCAACACTCCATAGGCCTTCTTCACAACCCTATCAACCTGGGTGGCAACTTTCAGGGATCTATGTACATGGACACCTAGATCCCTCTGCTCATCCACACTTTCAAGAACTTTACCATTAGCCAAATATTCCGCATTCCTGTTATTCCTTCCAAAGTGAATCACCTCACACTTCTCTACATTAAACTCCATTTGCCACCACTCAGCCCAGCTCTGCAGCTTATCTATATGCCTCTGTAACCTGCTACATCCTTCCACCCTATCGACAACACCACCGACTTTAGTATCGTCTGCAAATTTACTCACCCACCCTTCTGCGCCTTCCTCTAGGTCATTGATAAAAATGACAAATAGCAACGGCCCCAGAACAGATCCTTGTGGTACTCCACTTGTGACTGTACTCCATTCTGAACATTTCCCATCAACCACCACCCTCTGTCTTCTTTCAGCTAGCCAATTTCTGATCCACATCTCTAAATCACCCTCAATCCCCAGCCTCCGTATTTTTTGCAATAGCCTACCGTGGGAAAACTTATCAAACGCTTTGCTGAAATCCATATACACCACATCAACTGCTCTACCCTCGTCTACCTGTTCAGTCACCTTCTCAAAGAACTCAATAAGGTTTGTGAGGCATGACCTACCCTTCACAAAGCCATGCTGACTATCCCTGATCATATTATTCCTATCTAGATGATTATAAATCTTGTCTCTTATAATCCCCTCCAAGACTTTACCCACTACAGACGTGAGGCTCACCGGTCTATAGTTGCCGGGGTTGTCTCTGCTCCCCTTTTTGAACAAAGGGACCACATTTGCTGTCCTCCAATCCTCTGGCACTATTCCTGTAGCCAATGATGACATAAAAATCAAAGCCAAAGGTCCAGCAATTTCTTCCCTGGCCTCCCAGAGAATCCTAGGATAAATCCCATCAGGTCCCGGGGACTTATCTATTTTCAGCTTGTCCAGAATTGCCAACACCTCTTCCCTACGTACCTCAATGCCATCTATTCTATTTGCCTGGGGCTCAGCATTCTCCTCCACAACATTATCTTTTTCCTGAGTTAATACTGACGAAAAATATATCCGAGGGAGCAGGGGACAGGCAGTGTGGTCCGGGAGCCCCCAATTTAAAAGCTGTTTCAGAGACCTCTGTGCCTGTATATAGTTCACCATTTACTGTTCAATAATCCCTGGGAGCAGCGGACAGGCGCGTGTGGCCTCGGGAGCCGCCAATTAAAAAGCTGTTTCAGAGACCTCTGTGCCTGTATGTAGTTAACCATTTACTGCTCGATAATCCCTGGGAAGATGGGTCAGGCAGTGTGGTCCGGGAGCCCCCAATTAAAAAGCTGTGTCAGAGGCCTCTGTGCCCGTATACAGTTAATCATTTACTGCTCAATAATCCCTGGGAGCAGGGGACAGGCAGTGTGGCCTCGGGAGCCCCCAATTAAAAAGCTGTTTCAGTGACCTCTGTGCAGTATATAGTTAACCATTTACTTCTCAATAATCCCTCGGAGCAGGGGACAGGCAGTGTGGCTTCGAGAGATCCCAATTAAAAAGCTGTTTCAGAGACCTCTGTGCTGTATATAGTTAACCACTTACTGCTCAATAACGCCTGGGAGCAGGGGACAGGTAGTGTGGCCTTGGGAGCCCCAATTAAAAAGCTGTTTCAGAGACTTCTGTGCTGTATATAGTTAACTATTTCCTGCTCAGTAATCCCTCGGAACAGGGGACAGGCAGTGTGTCCTGGGGAGCCCCCAATTAAAAGCTGTTTCCGTGACCTCTGTGCTGTATATAGTTAACCATTTATTGCTAAATAATCCCTGGGAGCAGAGGTCAGGCAGGTTGTACGGGAGCCCCCCCCCCCCCCCCCATTAAAAAGCTGTGTCAGAGACCTCTGTGCTGTAGATAGTTAACCATTTGCTGCTCAATAATCCCTGGGAGCAGGGGACAGGCAGTGTGGTCTCGGGACCCCCAATCAAAAAGCTGTTTCAGTGACCTCTGTGCTGTATATAGTTAACCATTTACTTTTCCTCAATAATCCCCTTTCGTGTGATACAAGGAGCCCCTGCAGTGTTGCATCAAACCACCACAGTGTAATGGTCACCATTAATGAGACGAGTTTCTAAATTCCGGACACAGAAACGGACAATGGAACTGTGACGTTAACAGCCACTGACAGGACCATCCACAGCCTGGTGTCAGGCTCCAGGCCGTGCTGAAGGAGGCGACACCGTTCTGTAACCAGCTCCTTGTTATATCAGATTTGACAGGACCATCCACAGCCTGGTGTCAGGCTCCAGGCCGTGCTGAAGGAGGCGACACCGTTCTGTAACCAGCTCCTTGTTATATCAGATTTGACAGGACCATCCGCAGCCTGGTGTCAGGCTCCAGGCCGTGCTGAAGGAGGCGACACCGTTCTGTAACCAGCTCCTTGTTATATCAGATTTGACAGGACCATCCACAGCTTGGTGTCAGGCTCCAGGCTGTGCTGAAGGAGACGACACCGTTCTGTAACCAGCACCTTGTTATATCAGATTTGACAGGACCATCCACAGCCTGGTGTCAGGCTCCAGGCCGTGCTGAAGGAGGCGACACCGTTCTGTAACCAGCTCCTTGTTATATCAGATTTGACAGGACCATCCACAGCCTGGTGTCAGGCTCCAGGCCGTGCTGAAGGAGGCGACACCGTTCTGTAACCAGGACCTTGTTATATCAGATTTGACAGGACCATCCACAGCCTGGTGTCAGGCTCCAGGCCGTGCTGAAGGAGGCGACACCGTTCTGTAACCAGCTCCTTGTTATATCAGATTTGACAGGACCATCCACAGCCTGGTGTCAGGCTCCAGGCCGTGCTGAAGGAGGTGACACCGTTCTGTAACCAGCTCCTTGTTATATCAGATTTGACAGGACCATCCACAGCCTGGTGTCAGGCTCCAGGCCGTGCTGAAGGAGGTGACACCGTTCTGTAACCAGCTCCTTGTTATATCAGATTTGACAGGACCATCCACAGCCTGGTGTCAGGATCCAGGACGTGCTGAAGGAGGTGAGACCTTTCTGTAACCAGCACCTTGTTATATCAGATTTGAAAGGACCATCCACAGCCTGGTGTCAGGCTCCAGGCCGTGCTGAAGGAGGCAACGCCGTTCTGTAACCAGCACCTTTGTATATCAGATTTGACAGGACCATCCACAGCCTGGTGTCAGGCTCCAGGCCGTGCTGAAGGAGGTGACACCGTTCTGTAATCAGCACCTTGTTATATCAGATTTGACACGACCATCCACAGCCTGGTGTCAGGCTCCAGGCCATGCTGAAGGAGGCGACACCGTTCTGTAACCAGCACCTTGTTGTGACAATTTGACAGGACCATCCACAGCCTGGTGTCAGGCTCCAGGCCGTGCTGAAGGAGGCGACACCGTTCTGTAACCAGCACCTTGTTGTGACAATTTGACAGGACCATCCACAGCCTAGTGTCAGGTTCCAGGCCGTGCTGAAGGAGGCGACACCGTTCTGTAACCAGCATCATGTTATATCAGATTTGACTGGACCATTCCAAAGCCTGGTGTCAGGCTCCAGGCCGTGCTGAAGGAGGCGACACCGTTCTGTAACCAGCTCCTTGTTATATCAGATTTGACAGGACCATCCACAGCCTGGTGTCAGGCTCCAGGCCGTGCTTAAGGAGGTGACGCCGTTCTGTAACCAGCTCCTTGTTATATCAGATGTGACAGGACCATCCACAGCCTGGTGTCAGGCTCCAGACCGTGCTGAAGGAGGCGACACCGTTCTGTAACCAGCACCTTGTTATATCAGAATTGACTGGACCATCCACAGCCTGGTGTCAGGCTCCAGGCCGTGCTGAAGGAGGCGACACCGTTCTGTAACCAGCTCTTTGTTGTATCAGATTTGACAGGACCATCCACAGCCTGGTGTCAGGCTCCAGGCCGTGCTGAAGGAGGCGACACCGTTCTGTAACCAGCTCCTTGTTATATCAGATTTGACAGGACCATCCACAGCCTGGTGTCAGGCTCCAGGCCGTGCTGAAGGAGGCGACACCGTTCTGTAACCAGCTCCTTGTTGTATCAGATTTGCCTCACACTTTGCCCCTGGGTTAGGACTGGGTTGGTGTGATGACCGGTTACTGGAACACATTACCCTTGTCATCATGTAAGGTGATGTCCCCTTTAAGACCGGACTTGGAACCCTGGGAGACTCCGCCTCCGGCTCCGCTATTCTGGGAGCCGTATATAAGGGGCCGCCTTGTGGGCAGTTCAGCAGTTAGCACACGTCTTAGCTCCAGCCTAGTTCTTAGTTTATTAAAGCCTCCTTTACTGTTTACACTCTCAGCGTCGTTATTGAGCGTACCACAATTTAATAGACTTAACTGGATCAGATTGGACACAGGCCTAAAACCAGAGCAGCTCAATCTGGAAGCACGGACACCGGAGGCAAAGGACATTTTTAAATACTGGCTGCGGTGCTTCGAGGCCTACCTGGACTTTTCAGAGACATCATCCTGGGGCCACGCGAGCTGCGCCTACTCCACGCCCGGGTGAGTCACAGAATCTCCGCCACGCTCGCAAAGGCGACAACTTATGAGGAAGCGATCGAGTTACTCCGCAAGTGGTTTGTCAAACCGATCAATGAGGTGCACGCCCGGCATCTGCTCTCTACCTGCCGGCAGCGCTCGGGGCAATCGCTAGATGAGTTTGTTGAGAAACTCACCGCGCTTTCCAGGGGCTGCGACCACCAGGATGTGACAGGGGAAGTATATATGAACCTGCATATCAGGGACGCTTTCGTGTCCGGCATCCGCTCGACCTACATCCGGCAGCGGCTGCTCGAAAACGGGGCAAACGTCCTCCAGGACACGCTAACGCTCGTCTCCTCGCTGGTGGTGGCCCGACAACTTGGGTACGTACCCCGCAGACTCTGCGAGCCCCCCCGGACTTCCTCAGACTCAGCTGTATTACAGGCCTGCGCAACGCGGCGACCCGCTCACCATGGGGGCACACCGTGCTACTTCTGTGGGAAGGGCCAGCATCCACACCCACGCTGCCCAACACGCTCCGCGATCTGCAGCGACTGCGGGAAGAAGGGGCATTTTGCGAGGGTCAGCCAGACCCAGGGGCCAGAAGAACAAAGAACAGCCGGCCCGAAAATCAGGCTCTCAGGCCCGCAGGTCTCGCAATGCTGCTGCCCACCGACCCGACACGCCCCCTTCTGACGCGTCATCAGCCTCGTGCGAATCATGCGAGTGGCCATCTTGTCGGCGGCCATCTTCTCAACCCGACACGTGCGACCGACGGTGGCGGCCATTTTACGAGTCCGACTCGCCTGAGGACTCGGACTACCCTCGAGTGGGTGCGATCACCCTCGACCAAACTCGGCCAAAACACCTGCAGAACTCCATGATGCAGGGCCAGGTCAACGGGCATGACACTGCATGCCTCTTCGACTCCGGGAGCACGGAGAGCTTTATCCACCCTGAAACGGTAAGGCGCTGCTCCTACTCACCCATCCTGCATCCCAAACCATAGCCCTCGCATCCGGGTCCCACTCGGTACAAATCACGGGGTACTGTATCGCGGATCTCTCGATCCAGGGCGCCAAGTACACCCGTTTCAAATTTTATATCCTCCCTCACCTCTGTGCCCCCCTGCTGCTCGGACAGGATTTCCAGTGCAGCCACCGAAGCCTGACACTGAAGTTCGGCGGACCCTTGCCCCCCCCTCACGGTATGCAGCCTTGCGACACTGAAAGTCGCACCCCCCTCGCTATTCGCGAACCTCACTCCCGACTGTAAGCCCGTCGCCACCAGG
Organism: Scyliorhinus torazame; assembly: GCF_047496885.1. Classification (NCBI taxonomy): domain Eukaryota; kingdom Metazoa; phylum Chordata; class Chondrichthyes; order Carcharhiniformes; family Scyliorhinidae; genus Scyliorhinus; species Scyliorhinus torazame. The sequence continues at coordinate 55,236,352 of NC_092726.1, forward strand.
AGCCGGCGCTACAGTGCCCAAGATATGGCTTTTATCAAGTCAGAGGTCCAGCGTTTACTGGGAGAGGGGGTCATCGAGGCTAGCAACAGCCCTTGGAGAGCGCAAGTAGTGGTGGTCCGGTCCGGGGAGAAGAAACGGATGGTCGTGGATTATAGCCAGACGATAAACCGATTCACGCAGCTTGATGCGTACCCCCTTCCTCGCATCGCGGAAATGGTAAATTGGATCGCCCAATACCGAGTCTTTTCCACGGTCGACCTCAAATCCGCCTACCACCAGCTCCCCATCCGACCAAAAGACCGCCCCGATAGTGCCTTTGAAGCAGCCGGCCGGCTCTTCCACTTCCTCAGGGTCCCCTTCGGTGTCACAAATGGGGTCTCCGTTGTTCAAAGGGCGATAGACCAAATGGTGGACCAGTACGGTTTGCGGGCTACATACCCGTACTTGGACAATGCTGAGACTGCTGAGTAAAGTAAGGGCCCACAGTATTCGAGGCAAGGTACTAACATGGATTGACGATTGGCTGTCCGGCAGAAGGCAGAAAGTTGGGATAAAAGGTTCTTTTTCGGAATGGCGACCGGTGACGAGTGGTGTCCCGCAGGGTTCAGTGTTGGGGCCACAGCTGTTCTCTTTATATATTAAACATACAGATGACGGGACTGGGGGCATTCTGGCAAAGTTTGCCGGTGATACAAAGATAGGTGGAGGGGCAGGTAGTATGGAGGAGGTGGGGAGGCTGCAGAAAGATTTAGACAGTTTAGGAGAGTGGTCCAAGAAATGGCTGATGAAATTCAACGTGGGCAAGTGCGAGGTCTTGCACTTTGGAAAAAAGAATAGAGGCGTGGACTATTTTCTAAACGGTGACAAAATTCATAATGCTGAAGTGCAAAGGGACTTGGGAGTCCTAGTACAGGATTCTCTAAAGGTAAACTTGCAGGTTGAGTCCGTAATTAAGAAAGCAAATGCAATGTTGTCATTCATCTCAAGAGGCTTGGAATATAAAAGCAGGGATGTACTTCTGAAGCTTTATAAAGCATTGGTTAGGCCCCATTTAGAATACTGTGAGCAATTTTGGCCCCACACCTCAGGAAGGACATACTGGCACTGGAGCGGGTCCAGCGGAGATTCACACGGATGATCCCAGGAATGGTAGGCCTAACATACGATGAACGTCTGAGGATCCTGGGATTATATTCATTGGAGTTTAGGAGTTTGAGGGGAGATCTAATAGAAACTTACAAGATAATGAAGGGCTTAGATAGGGTGGATGTAGGGAAGCAGGGGAGACTAGGACCCGGGGGCACAGCCGTAGAATAAAAGGGAGTCACTTTAGAACAGAGATGAGGAGAAATTTCTTCAGCCAGAGAATGGTGGGTCTGTGGAATTCATTGCCACAGAGGGCAGTGGAGGCCGGGACGTTGAGTATCTTTAAGACAGAAGTTGATAAATTCTTGATTTCTCGAGGAATTAAGGGCTATGGAGAGAGAGCGGGTAAATGGAGTTGAAATCAGCCATGATTGAATGGTGGAGTGGACTCGATGGGCCGAATGGCCTTGCTTCCACTCCTATGTCTTATGGTTTAATGTCACCATCTGCGGCCATGACCAGCAGGACCATGACGCTGACCTCGAAAAGTTCCTCCAGACCGCCCGAGCCCTTAACCTGACCTATAATGAGGAAAATTGCATTTTCCACACAACCCGGCGAGCCATCCTCGGCTATGTCGTGGAAGACGGCGTCCTCGGTCCCGACCCCGACCGCATGCGCCTCCTAAAGGAACTCTTCCTCCCCCGCAGCCTCAAGGTCCTCAAATGGTGCTTGGGGCTCTTCCCCTACTACGCCCAGTGGGTCCCCAAATATGGGGACAAAGTCCGCCCACTCATAAAGACCACCACTTTTCCCCTCTCGACTGAGGCTCAATTAGCCTTCAGTCGCATCAAGGCCGATATCGTCAAGGCCGCCATGCACGCGGCGGACGAAACTATCCCCTTCCAGGTAGAGAGCGATGCATCAGACATCGCCCTGGCTGCTACCCAGGCAGGCAGACCAGTAGCGTTCTTCTCCCGGACCCTCACCGCCTCCGAGGTTCGACACTCTGCAGTCGAGAAGGAGGCACAAGCCATTGTGGAGGCTGTGCGGCGCTGGAGGCACTATCTAGCCGGTAGGAGGATCACCCTCATCACCGACCAACGGTCGGTCGCCTATATGTTCGATAACACGCAACGGGGCAAAATAAAAAACGATAACATTTTGAGGTGGTGGATTGAACTCTCCACCTACACGTATGATATCAAGTATCGTCCAGGGGAGCTCAATGAGCCCCCAGATGCCCTGTCCCGCGGCACATGCGCCAACGCGCATGAGGACCGCCTGCAAGCCATCCACAATGACCTCTGCCATCCGGGGGTTACCCGGCTCGTCCATTTTATCAAGTCCCGCAACCAACCTTACTCAACCAAGGAGGTCAAGGCCATGGTCAGGGCCTGCCAGATATGTGCGGGGTGCAAACCGCACTTCTACCGGCCAGACAAGGTTCGGCTCGTGAAGGCCTCCGGGCCCTTTGAGTGACTGAGTGGACTTCAAGGGGCCCCTCCCGTCCACCAATCGTAATGCATATTTCCTCACCGTGATCCATGAGTTCTCTCGTTTCCCATTCGCCGTCCCCTGTCCCGACATGACCTCGTCCACGGTGATTAAGGCACTGCACAGCACCTTCACCCCGTTCGGTTTCCCCGCTTATATCCACAGCGACCGGAGTACATCGTTCATGAGCGATGAACTGCGTCAGTATCTGCTCAGCAAAGTCATCGCCTCGAGCAGAACGACCAGTTATAACCCACGGGAAAACGGGCAGGTGGAGAGGGAGAACGCGACAGTGTGGAAGGCTGTCCTTCTGGCCCTGCGGTCGACAAATCTCCCAACTACCCGCTGGCAGGAGGCCTTGCCCAATGCCTTACACTCCATTAGGTCGCTCCTCTGCACGGCCACGAATGAGACCCCTCACGACCGATTGTTTGTCTTCCCCAGGAAGTCTACCTCCAGGGTCTCGCTTCCACCTTGGCTGACGGCTCCGGGACCTGTTCTTCTCTGGAGGCACACGAGGAGCCATAAAACGGACCCCCTGGTCGAAAAGCTCCGACTGCTCCACGCCAACCCCAGTTACGCCTACGTGGAGTACTCCGACGCAGGCAACAAACGGTTTCCCTCCGGGATCTGGCACCCGCTGGATCCCTCACTACAGACACCCCTTCCCGCGCCGCGCCCCTGCAGGACCTGGCGCCCCCTACAATACACCCCCTCCCGGCCCCAACCCCCATTGGTGAGCACCTACCGCGCGGGGCCCCCTCTTTACACACCCCGCCGGCGCCGGCACCGCTACCCCGGCCCCGCCTATTCTCGCTGCGCCATGTTCCCCTGCCCCGACCCGGACCGAAGCTCCGACCGCCGTGCTCCTGGATGTACCCTCAACCAGGACGTCCGTGTCCGCCGCACCACCGCCCGAACTGAGGAGGTCGATGAGGATGATCCTGCCACCGAGCCGGATGGACCTATGATGGCACTTCACCCCCGCCGGACTCTTTTGTAAACAGGGGGTGAATGTGATGAATGGTTACTGTAACACATTACCCTTGTCATCATGTAAGGTGATGTCCCCTTTAACACCGGGCTTGGAACCCTGGGGAACTCCGCCTCCAGGTCCGCCCACCTGTGACCCGTATATATGGGGCCGACTTGTGGGCGGTGCCTCTGTTAGCACACGTCTCAGCTCGAGTCTAGTTCTTAGCTTGTAAAAGCATTCTTTACTGTTTACACTCTCAGCGTCGTTATTGCGGGTACCACAGTTGTTAAAGTGTTCTTGTAAATCCCCAAGATGCTGGTACAGAGAACTTCCCCCTCTCTCTTTCCAGCCTTTCCCCTCTCTGCAGACTTTGCTCCATTTGTTGGTCATGTTACAGACCCAGATTCAAAGTAACTGCAGTCCCCAGACCTCGTCCAGAACACCGTCACCAAATTATCTGTTCTCACTTAATGTCTGCAGTTACCCATTCTCATCACCTCGACTAATTTCTGTTCTGGGCGAGGCGTTTTCAGAACCCCAAAATGTATCATGGAGTTCAACCAACCTTTTCCTCTAATGGATTTGTTGCTTTTCCGAGCACACGGCTTTTTTCCCAGGTGTGGGATTACAATTATGGACACGTGGGTTTTTAAACACAAATAATGTTTATTCCATAACTCAACTTAACATCTGAAATAAACATTGGTCTCTAAACACCCCTTACTTCAAAGATAACTCAGAAAATATTGCAACAGTAAATAATTCCTTAAACTGTTCCTTCAAACTTCCAAGAGAATTAATACCTTTAAACAAAATCAGACAGGCTAAAGGCTTTGCAATTATGAGTTTAAATCACCCAAATGATCCAGAGATAGTCTTTCATGGCAGAGATCCAGCTCACTGCAAAACACAGACACACACCCAGCTCTTTTCCTCCAAACAGCAAAACTAAACTGCAAAATGGCTGACCTGACCTCAGCTCCACCCACTCTCTGACATAAGAACATAAGATACGGTTGTATACGGTTGTCTCAGATACAGATCACTGTGTTCTTAAAGGGACATTGTTAAAACATCCATATCGTAAAAGTACTCTCACATGTCACTTCCCAATAACACAACCTCCAGAAACCCATCCACATCACCTCGATTTACTTCCCAATAACACAACCTCCAGAAACCCAACCACAGCATCTTCACTAACTTCCCAATAACACAATCTCCAGAAACACATCCTCATCACCTCCACTAACTTCCCAATAACAAAACATTCAGAATCACATCCTCATCACCTCCACTAACTTACCAATAACAAAATCTCCAGAAACACATCCACATCACCTCAAGAAACCTCCATCTAACACAAACTCCAGAAACCCAACCACAGCATCTCCACTAACGTCCCAATAACACAACCACCAGAAACACATCCTCATCAACTCCACTAACTTCCCAACAACACAACCTCCAGAAACACACACGCATCAAGTCCACTAACTTCCAATTAACACAAACTCCAGAAACACATCCACATCATATCCACTAACTTCCCAATAACACATCTCCAGAAACACATCTATAGCACCTCTGCAAACTTCACAATAACACAAACTCCAGAAACACATCCAATTCACCTCCACTAACATCCCAATACCATAACCTATGCTAAAACATCCACATCACCACCACTAACTTCACAATAATACAACCTCCAGGAGCCCATCCACATCACCTCCACTATCTTCCCAATAACACAACCTCCAGAAACTCATCCTCATCACCTCCACTAATTTCCCAATAACACAAACTACAGAAACACATCCACATCACCACAACTAACCTCCAAATAACACAACCTCCAGAAACACATCCACAGCACCTCCACTAACTTCCAAATAACACAACCTCCAGAAACACATCCTCATCACCTCCACTAACTTCCCAGTATCACAACCTCCAGAAACACATCCTCATCACCTCCACTAAATTCCCAATAACACAACCTCCAGAAACACATCCTCATCACCTCCACTAACTTCCCAGTATCACAACCTCCAGAAACACATCCTCATCACCTCCACTAACTTCCCACTATCACAACCTCCAGAAACACATCCTCATCACCTCCACTAACTTCCCAATAACAAAACTTCCAGAAACACATCCAAATCACCTCAACTAACCTCCAAATAACACATCTCCAGAAACACATCCACAGCACCTCTGCTAACGTCCCAATAACACAACCACCAGAAAAACATCCACCTCACGTCCACTAACTTCCCAACAACACAACCTCCAGAAACACATCCTCATCTCCTCCACTATCTTCGCAATAACACAACCTCCATGAACACATCCTCATCACCTCCACTAATTTCCCAATAACACAACCTCCAGAAACTCATCCTCATCACCTCCACTATCTTCCTAATAACACAACCTCCAGAAACCATCCACATCACCTCCACTAACTTCCCAATAACACAACCTCCAGAAACACATCCTCTTCACCTCTGCTAACTTCACAATAACACAATCTCCAGAAACACATCCTCATCACCGACTCTAACATCACAATAATACAAACACGAGAAATATATCCACTTCACCTCCGCTAACGTCCCAATAACACAACCTCCAGAAACACATCCACTTCACCTCCAAAAACCTCCTAATAACACAACCTCCAGAAACTCATCCTCATCACCTCCACTATCTTCGCAATAACACAACCTCCAGAAACAATCCACATCACCTCCACTAACTTCCCAATAACACAACCTCCAGAAACACATCCTCATCACCTCCACTAACTTACCAATAGCACAACCTCCAGAAACCCATCCTCATCACCTCCACTAACTTCCCAATAACACCACCACCAGAAACTCATCCTCATCACCGACACTAACTTCACAATAACACAACCTCCAGGAAAACATCCACAACAGCTCCACTAACTTCCCAATAACACAACCTCCAGAAACCCATCCTCATCACCGACTCTAACTTCACAATAATACAACCTCCAGAAACTCATCCTCATCACCTCCACTAAATTACAAATAACACAACTTCCAGAAACACATCCTCATCACCTCCACTAACTTCCCAATAACACAACCTCCAGAAATTCATCCTCATCACCTCCACTAACTTCCCAATAACACAACATCCAGAAACTCATCCTCATCAAGTCCACTAACTTCCCAATAATACAACATCCAGAAACTCACCCTCATCACCGACTCTAACTTCCCAATAACACAAACTCGAGAAATACATCCACTTCACCTCCACTAACTTCCCAATAACACAACCTCCAGAAACACAGCCACTTCACCTCCAATAACTTCCCAATAACACAACCTCCAGAAACACAGCCACTTCACCTCCACTAACTTCCCAATAACACAACATCCAGAAAAACATCCTGATCACCTCCACTAACGTCCCAATAACTCAACTTGCAGAAATACATCCACTTCACCTCAACTAAACTCCAAATAACACATCTCCAGAAACACATCCACAGCACCTCTGCTAACGTCCCAATAACACAACCACCAGAAACACATCAACCTCACGTCCACTAACTTCCCAATAACACAACCTCCAGAAACACATCCACTTCACCTCAACTAACCTCCAAATAACACATCTCCAGAAACACATCCACAGCACCTCTCCTAATGTCCCAATAACACAACCTCCAGAAACACATACGCATCAAGTCCACTAACTTCCCAATAACACAACCTCCAGAAATATATCCACATCACGTCCACTAACTTCCCAATGACACAAACTCCAGAAACACATCCACCTCACGTCCACTAACTTCCCAACAACACAACCTCCAGAAATACATCCAAATCACCTCCACTAACTTCCCAATAACACAACCTCCAGAAACACATCCTCATCACCTCCACTAACGTCCCAATAACATAACCTCCAGAAACACATCCACATCACCCCAACTTACTTCCCAATAATACAACCTCCAGACACACAATCTTCATCACCTCCACTAACTTACCAATAACACAACCTCCAGAAACACATCGACATCACCGCCACTAACATCCCAATAACACAACCTCCAGAAACACATCCACATCACCTCTGCTAACGTCCCAATAACACAACCTCCAGAAACACATACGCATGAAGTCCACTAACTTCCCAATAATACAACCTCCAGAAATACATCCACATCACGTCCACTAACTTCCCAATAACACAATCTCCAGAAACGCATCCTCATCACCTCCACTACCTTCCAAATAACAAAAACTCCAGAAACACATCCTCATCACCTCCACTATCTTCCCAATAACACAACCACGAGAAACACATCCACCTCAGGTCCACTAACTTCCCAACAACATAACCTCCTGAAACACATCCACATCACCTTCACTCACCACCAAATAAGTCAACCTCTAGAAACACATCCTCATCACCTCCACTAACTTCCCAATAACACAACCTCCAGAAACACATCCACATCATCTCCACTAACATCCCAATACCACACCCTCCAGAAACACATCCTCATCACCTCCACTAACTTCCCAATAACACAACCTCCAGAATCACATTCCTCATCACCTCCACTAACTTCCCAATAACACAAACTTCAGAAACACATCAACATCAACGCCACTAACTTCCCAACAACACAACCTCCAGAAACACATCCACATCACCTCCACTCACCTCCCAATAACACATCTCCAGAAACACATCCTCATCACCTCCACTAACTTCCCAATAACACAACCTCCAGAAACACATCCACATCATCTCCACTAACATCCCAATACCACACCCTCCAGAAACACATCCTCATCACCTCCACTAACTTCCCAATAACACAACCTCCAGAATCACATTCCTCATCACCTCCACTAACTTCCCAATAACACAAACTTCAGAAACACATCCACATCAACGCCACTAACTTCCCAACAACACAACCTCCAGTAACCCATCCGCATCAGCTCCACTAACTTCCCAATAACACAACCTCCAGAAACTCATCCTCATCACCTCCACTAACTTCCCAATAACACAACCTCCAGAAACTCATCCTCATCACCTCCACTAAATTACAAATAACACAACTTCCAGAAACACATCCTCATCACCTCCACTAACTTCCCAATAACATAACCTCCAGAAACTCATCCTCATCACCTCCACTAATTTCCCAATAATGCAACATCCAGAAACTCATCCTCATCAAGTCCACTAACTTCCCAATAATACAACATCCAGAAACTCACCCTCATCACTGACTCTAACTTCCCAATAACACAAACTCGAGAAATACATCCACTTCACCTTCCCTAACTTCCCAATAACACAACCTCCAGAAACACAGCCACTTCACCTCCAATAACTTCCCAATAACACAACCTCCAGAAACACAGCCACTTCACCTCCACTAACGTACCAATAGCACAACCTCCAGAAACCCATCCTCATCACCTTCACTAACTTCCCAATAACACCACCACCAGAAACTCATCCTCATCACCGACACTAACTTCACAATAACACAACCTCCAGGAAAACATCCACAACAGCTCCACTAACTTCCCAATAACACAACCTCCAGAAACCCATCCTCATCACCGACTCTAACTTCACAATAATACAACCTCGAGAAATACATCCTCATCACCTCCACTAATTTCCCAATAACACAACCTCCGGAAACCCATCCTCATCACCTCCACTAACTTCCCAATAACACAACCTCCAGAAACTCATCCTCATCACCTCCACTAAATTACAAATAACACAACTTCCAGAAACACATCCTCATCACCTCCACTAACTTCCCAATAACACAACCTCCAGAAACTCATCCTCATCACCTCCACTAATTTCCCAATAACACAACATCCAGAAACTCATCCTCATCAAGTCCACTAACTTCCCAATAATACAACATCCAGAAACTCACCCTCATCACCGACTCTAACTTCCCAATAACACAAACTCGAGAAATACATCCACTTCACCTCCACTAACTTCCCAATAACACAACATCCAGAAAAACATCCTGATCACCTCCACTAACGTCCCAATAACTCAACTTGCAGAAATACATCCACTTCACCTCAACTAAACTCCAAATAACACATCTCCAGAAACACATCCACAGCACCTCTGCTAACGTCCCAATAACACAACCACCAGAAACACATCAACCTCACGTCCACTAACTTCCCAATAACACAACCTCCAGAAACACATCCACTTCAACTCAACTAACCTCCAAATAACACATCTCCAGAAACACATCCACAGCACCTCTCCTAATGTCCCAATAACACAACCTCCAGAAACACATACGCATCAAGTCCACTAACTTCCCAATAACACAACATGCAGAAATATATCCACATCACGTCCACTAACTTCCCAATGACACAAACTCCAGAAACACATCCACCTCACGTCCACTAACTTCCCAACAACACAACCTCCAGAAATACATCCACATCACCTCCACTAACTTCCCAATAACACAACCTCCAGAAACACATCCTCATCACCTCCACTAACGTCCCAATAACATAACCTCCAGAAACACATCCACATCACCCCAACTTACTTCCCAATAATACAACCTCCAGACACACAATCTTCATCACCTCCACTAACTTACCAATAACACAACCTCCAGAAACACATCGACATCACCGCCACTAACATCCCAATAACACAACCTCCAGAAACACATCCACATCACCTCTGCTAACGTCCCAATAACACAACCTCCAGAAACACATACGCATGAAGTCCACTAACTTCCCAATAATACAACCTCCAGAAATACATCCACATCACGTCCACTAACTTCCCAATAACACAATCTCCAGAAACACATCCTCATCACTTCCACTACCTTCCAAATAACAGAAACTCCAGAAACACATCCTCATCACCTCCACTATCTTCCCAATAACACAACCACGAGAAACACATCCACCTCAGGTCCACTAACTTCCCAACAACATAACCTCCTGAAACACATCCACATCACCTTCACTCACCACCAAATAAGTCAACCTCTAGAAACACATCCTCATCACCTCCACTAACTTCCCAATAACACAACCTCCAGAAACACATCCACATCATCTCCACTAACATCCCAATACCACACCCTCCAGAAACACATCCTCATCACCTCCACTAACTTCCCAATAACACAACCTCCAGAATCACATTCCTCATCACCTCCACTAACTTCCCAATAACACAAACTTCAGAAACACATCCACATCAACGCCACTAACTTCCCAACAACACAACCTCCAGAAACACATCCACATCACCTCCACTCACCTCCCAATAACACATCTCCAGAAACACATCCTCATCACCTCCACTAACTTCCCAATAACACAACCTCCAGAAACACATCCACATCATCTCCACTAACATCCCAATACCACACCCTCCAGAAACACATCCTCATCACCTCCACTAACTTCCCAATAACACAACCTCCAGAATCACATTCCTCATCACCTCCACTAACTTCCCAATAACACAAACTTCAGAAACACATCCACATCAACGCCACTAACTTCCCAACAACACAACCTCCAGTAACCCATCCGCATCAGCTCCACTAACTTCCCAATAACACAACCTCCAGAAACTCATCCTCATCACCTCCACTAACTTCCCAATAACACAACCTCCAGAAACTCATCCTCATCACCTCCACTAAATTACAAATAACACAACTTCCAGAAACACATCCTCATCACCTCCACTAACTTCCCAATAACATAACCTCCAGAAACTCATCCTCATCACCTCCACTAATTTCCCAATAACGCAACATCCAGAAACTCATCCTCATCAAGTCCACTAACTTCCCAATAATACAACATCCAGAAACTCACCCTCATCACTGACTCTAACTTCCCAATAACACAAACTCGAGAAATACATCCACTTCACCTTCCCTAACTTCCCAATAACACAACCTCCAGAAACACAGCCACTTCACCTCCAATAACTTCCCAATAACACAACCTCCAGAAACACAGCCACTTCACCTCCACTAACGTACCAATAGCACAACCTCCAGAAACCCATCCTCATCACCTCCACTAACTTCCCAATAACACCACCACCAGAAACTCATCCTCATCACCGACACTAACTTCACAATAACACAACCTCCAGGAAAACATCCACAACAGCTCCACTAACTTCCCAATAACACAACCTCCAGAAACCCATCCTCATCACCGACTCTAACTTCACAATAATACAACCTCGAGAAATACATCCTCATCACCTCCACTAATTTCCCAATAACACAACCTCCGGAAACCCATCCTCATCACCTCCACTAACTTCCCAATATCACAACCTCCAGAAACTCATCCTCATCACCTCCACTAAATTACAAATAACACAACTTCCAGAAACACATCCTCATCACCTCCACTAACTTCCCAATAACACAACCTCCAGAAACTCATCCTCATCACCTCCACTAATTTCCCAATAACACAACATCCAGAAACTCATCCTCATCAAGTCCACTAACTTCCCAATAATACAACATCCAGAAACTCACCCTCATCACCGACTCTAACTTCCCAATAACACAAACTCGAGAAATACATCCACTTCACCTCCACTAACTTCCCAATAACACAACCTCCAGAAACACAGCCACTTCACCTCCAATAACTTCCCAATAACACAACCTCCAGAAACACAGCCACTTCACCTCCACTAACTTCCCAATAACACAACATCCAGAAAAACATCCTGATCACCTCCCCTAACGTCCCAATAACTCAACTTGCAGAAATACATCCACTTCACCTCAACTAACCTCCAAATAACACATCTCCAGAAACACATCCACAGCACCTCTGCTAACGTCCCAATAACACAACCACCAGAAACACATCAACCTCACGTCCACTAACTTCCCAATAACACAACCTCCAGAAACACATCCACTTCACCTCAACTAACCTCCAAATAACACATCTCCAGAAACACATCCACAGCACCTCTCCAAATGTCCCAATAACACAACCTCCAGAAACACATACGCATCTATTCCACTAACTTTCCAATAACACAACCTCCAGAAATATATCCACATCACGTCCACTAACTTCCCAATGACACAAACTCCAGAAACACACCCACCTCACGTCCACTAACTTCCCAACAACACAACCTCCAGAAATACATCCACATCACCTCCACTAACTTCCCAATAACACAACCTCCAGAAACACATCCTCATCACCTCCACTAACGTCCCAATAACATAACCTCCAGAAACACATCCACATCACCCCAACTTACTTCCCAATAATACAACCTCCAGACACACAATCTTCATCACCTCCACTAACTTACCAATAACACAACCTCCAGAAACACATCGACATCACCGCCACTAACTTCCCAATAACACAACCTCCAGAAACATATCCACCTCACGTCCACTAACATCCCAATAACACAACCTCCAGAAACACATCCACATCACCTCTGCTAACGTCCCAATAACACAACCTCCAGAAACACATACGCATGAAGTCCACTAACTTCCCAATAATACAACCTCCAGAAATACATCCACATCACGTCCACTAACTTCCCAATAACACAATCTCCAGAAACACATCCTCATCACCTCCACTACCTTCCCAATAACACAAACTCCAGAAACACATCCTCATCACCTCCACTATCTTCCCAATAACACAACCACGAGAAACACATCCACCTCAGGTCCACTAACTTCCCAACAACATAACCTCCTGAAACACATCCACATCACCTTCACTCACCACCAAATAAGTCAACCTCTAGAAACACATCCTCATCACCTCCACTAACTTCCCAATAACACAACCTCCAGAAACACATCCACATCATCTCCACTAACATCCCAATACCACACCCTCCAGAAACACATCCTCATCACCTCCACTAACTTCCCAATAACACAACCTCCAGAATCACATTCCTCATCACCTCCACTAACTTCCCAATAACACAAACTTCAGAAACACATCCACATCAACGCCACTAACTTCCCAACAACACAACCTCCAGAAACACATCCACATCACCTCCACTCACCTCCCAATAACACCACCTCCAGTAACCCATCCGCATCAGCTCCACTAACTGCCCAATAACACAACCTCCAGAAACACTTTCACCTCACCTCCACTAATTTCACAATAACACATCTCCAGAAACACATCCTCATCACCCCAACTAACTTCCCAATAATACAACCTCCAGACACACAATCTTCATTACATCCACTAACTTCCCAATAACACAACCAGCAAACAGCATCCTCATCACCGACACGAACTTCCCAAGAACACAACCTCCAGAAACCCATCCTGATCACCTCCACTAATTTCCCAATAACACAACCTCCAGAAACTCACCCTCATCACCGACTCTAACTTCCCAATAACACAACCTCCAGAAACATATCCACATCACCTCCACTAACCTCCCAATAACACAATCTCCAGAAACACATCCTCATCACCTCCACTAACTTACCAATAACACAACCTCAATAAACACATCCACATCACCTCCTCTAACTCCCCAATAACACAAACTCCAGAAACACATCCTCATCACCTCCACTATCTTCCCAATAACACAACCACGAGAAACACATCCACCTCACGTCCACTAACTTGCCAACAACACAACCTCCTGAAACACATCCACATCACCTTCACTAACCTCCAAATAAGTCAACCTCTAGAAACACATCCTCATCACCTCCACTAACTCCCCAACAACACACATCCAGAAACATATCCACATCACCTCCACTAATATCCCAATACCACAACCTCTAGAAACACATCCTCATCACCTCCACTAACTTCCCAACAACACAACCTCCAGAAACATATCCTCATCACCTCCACTAACTTCCCAATAACACAACCTCCAGAAACACATCCACACCAGGTCCTCTAACTTCCCAATAACACATCTCCAGAAACACCTCCTCATCACCCCAACAAACTTCCCAATAATACAACCTCCAGGCACACAGTCATCATTACTTCCACAAACTTTCCAAAAACACAATCGCCAGAAAAACATCGACATCACCTCCACTAACTTCTCAATAACACAACCTCCAGAAACACATCCACATCACCTCGACTAAATTCCCAATAACACAAACTTTCAGACACACATCCTCATCACCCCAACTAACTTCCCAATAATACAACCTCCAGACAGACAATCTTCATCACCTCCACACACTTCCCAATAACACAATCTCCAGAAACACATCGACATCACCTCCACTAACTTCCCAATAACACAACCTCCAGAAATCCATCCTCATCACCTCCACTACCTTTCCAATAACACAATCTCCAGAAACACATGCACATCACCTCCACTAACTTCCCAATAACACAACCACCAGAAACAGATCCGCATCACCGCCAATAAGTTCCCAATAACACAACCTCCAGAAACTCATCCTCATCACCTCCACTAACTTCCCAATAACACAACCTGCAGAAACACATCCACATCTCCTCCACGAACTTCCCAACAACACAACCTCCAGAAACACATCCACATCACCTCCACTAACCTCCCAATAACACAACCTCCAGAAACACATCCTCATCACCTCCACTAACTTCCCAAGTACACAACCTCCAGAAACACATCCACATCACCTCCACTAACCTCCCAATAACACAACCTCCAGAAACACATCCTCATCACCTCCACTAACTTCCCAAGTACACAACCACCAGAAACCCATCCTCATCACCTCCACCATCGTCGCAATATCTCAACCGTCAGAAACACATTCACATCACCTCCACTAACGTCGCAATAACACAACACCTGCTAAAACATTCACATCAACACCACTAACTTACCAATAATACCACCTCCAGGAACCCATCCACATCACCTCCACTACCTTCCCAATAACACAACCTCCAGAAACACATCCTCATCACCTCCACTAACTTCCCAATAACACAACCTCCATTAACACATCCTCATCACCTCCACTAACTTCCCAGTAACACATCTCCAGAGACACATCCTCATCACCCCAACTAACTTCCCAATAATACAACCTCCAGAAAAAGATCCACTTCACCTCCACTAACTTCCCAATAACACAACTTCCAGAAACACATCCACCAGCCATTCCACTAACTTCCTAATACCACTACCTCTGCAAAAACATTCATATCACCACCACTAACTTCCCAATAATACATCATCCAGTAACCCATCCACATCACCTCCACTCACTCCCCAATAACACAACCTCCATTAACACATCCTCATCACCTCCACTTAAGTTCCCATAACACAACCTCCAGAAACACATCCTCATCACCTCCACTAACGTCCCAATAACACAAGCTCCAGAAAGACATCCACATCACCTCCACTAACTTCCCAGGAACACAACCTCCAGAATCACATTCCTCATCACCTCCACTAACTTCCCAATAACATAAACTCCAGAAACACATCCACATCAACTCCATTAACTTCCCAACAACACAACCTCCAGAAACCCATCCTCATCACCTCCACTAACTTCCAAATAACACAATCTCCAGAAACTCATCCACATCACCTCCACTTACTTCCCAATAACACAACCTCCAGAAACAGATCCGCTTCACCGCCAATAAGGTCCCAATAACACAACCTCCAGAAACACATCCACATCACCTCCACTAACCTCCCAACAACACAACCTCCAATAACACATCCTCATCACCTCCACTAACTTCCCAAGTACACAACCCCCAGAAACACATCCACATCAACTCTACTAACCTCCAAATAACACATCTCCAGAAACCCATCCTCATCACCTCCACCAACCTCGCAATATCTCAACCGTCAGAAACACATTCACATCACCTCCACTAACGTCCCAATAACACAACCTCCAAAAACCCATCCTCATCACCTCCACTACCTTCCCAATAACACAAACTCCAGAAACACATCCTCATCACCTCCACTAACTTCCCAATAACACAACCTCCAGAAACCCATTCTCATCACCTCCACTACCTTCCCAATAACACAACCTCCAGAAACACATCCTCATCACCTCCACTAAATTCCCAATAACACAACCTTTCAGACACACATCCTCATCACCCCAACTAACTTCCCAATAATACAACCTCCAGACAGACAATCTTCATCACCTCCACACACTTCCCAATAACACAATCTTCAGAAACACATCGACATCACCTCCACTAACTTCCCAAAAACACAACCTCCAGAAACCCATCCTCATCACCTCCACTAACTTCCCAATAACACAAACTCCAGAAACACATCCTCATCACCTCCACTAAATTCCCAATAACACAACCTTTCAGACACACATCCTCATCACCCCAACTAACTTCCCAATAATACAACCTCCAGACAGTCAATCTTCATCACCGCCACACACTTCCCAATAACACAACCTCCAGAAACCCATCCTCATCACCTCCACTAACTTCCCAATAACACAACCTCCAGAAACAGATCCGCTTCACCGCCAATAAGTTCCCAATAACACAACCTCCAGAAACTCATCCTCATCACCTCCACTAACATCCCAATAACACATCCTCCAGAAACACATCCACAGCACCTGCACTAACTTCGCAAAATCATAACCTACAGAAAACCATCCACGTCAGCCCCACTGACTTCCCAATAACATAACATTTGGAAAAGCATCCAAATCACCCCCACTATCTTCCAAATAAGTCAAACTCTAGAAACACATCCACATCACATCCACTAACTTCCCAATAACACAACCTCCAGAAACACATGCTCATCACCTCCACTAACTTCCCAATAACACAACCTCCAGAAACACATCCTCATCACCCTAATTAACTTCCCAATAACACATCTCCAGAAACACATCCACTTCACCTCAACTAACCTCCAAATAACACATCTCCAGAAACACATCCACATCACCTCTGCTAACGTCTCAATAACACAACCTCCAGAAACACATACGCATGAAGTCCACTAACTTCCCAATAACACAACCTCCAGAAATACATCCACATCACGTCCACTAACTTCCCAATAACACAAACTCCAGAAACACATCCTCATCACCTCCACTAACTTCCCAATAACACGACCACGAGAAACACATCCACCTCAGGTCCACTAACGTCCCAACAACATAACCTCCTGAACCACATCCACATCACCTTCACTAACGACCAAATAATCATCCTCTAGAAACACATCCTCATCACCTCCACTAACTTCCCAATAACACAACCTCCAGAAACACATCCACATCATCTCCACTAACATCCCAATACCACACCCTCCAGAAACACATCATCATCACCTCCACTAACTTCCCAATAACACAACCTACAGAAACACATCCACAGCAGGTCCACTAACTTTCCAATAATACAACCTCCAGGCACACAATCTTCATCACTTCCACAAACTTTCCAAAAACACAATCTCCAGAAAAACATCGACACCACCTCCACTAACTTCTCAATAACACAGCCTCCAGAAACACATCCTCATCACCTCCACTAAATTCCCAATAACACAACCTTTCAGACACACATCCTCATCACCCCAACTAACTTCCCAATAATACACCCTCCAGACATACAATCTTCATCACCTCCACACACTCCCCAATAACACTATCTCAAGAAACCCATCCTCATCACCTCCACTAACTTCCAAATAGCACAATCTCCAGAAACTCATCCTCATCACCTCCACTAACTTCCCAATAACACAACCTCCAGAAACAGATCCGCTTCACCGCCAATAAGTTCCCAATAACACAACCTCCAGAAACTCATCCTCATCACCTCCACTAACATCCCAATAACACATCCTCCAGAAACACATCCACAGCACCTGCACTAACTTCGCAAAATCATAACCTACAGAAAACCATCCACGTCAGCCCCACTGACTTCCCAATAACATAACATTTGGAAAAGCATCCAAATCACCCCCACTATCTTCCAAATAAGTCAAACTCTAGAAACACATCCACATCACATCCACTAACTTCAAATTAACACAACCTCCAGAAACACATGCTCATCACCTCCACTAACTTCCCAATAACACAACCTCCAGAAACACATCCTCATCACCCTAATTAACTTCCCAATAACACATCTCCAGAAACACATCCACTTCACCTCAACTAACCTCCAAATAACACATCTCCAGAAACACATCCACATCACCTCTGCTAACGTCCCAATAACACAACCTCCAGAAACACATACGCATGAAGTCCACTAACTTCCCAATAACACAACCTCCAGAAACACATCCTCATCACCTCCACTAACTTCCCAATAACACGACCACGAGAAACACATCCACCTCAGGTCCACTAACGTCCCAACAACATAACCTCCTGAACCACATCCACATCACCTTCACTAACGACCAAATAATCAACCACTAGAAACACATCCTCATCACCTCCACTAACTTCCCAATAACACAACCTCCAGAAACACATCCACATCATCTCCACTAACATCCCAATACCACACCCTCCAGAAACACATCCTCATCACCTCCACTAACTTCCCAATAACACAACCTACAGAAACACATCCACAGCAGGTCCACTAACTTTCCAAGAATACAACCTCCAGGCACACAATCTTCATCACTTCCACAAACTTTCCAAAAACACAATCTCTAGAAAAACATCGACACCACCTCCACTAACTTCTCAATAACACAGCCTCCAGAAACACATCCTCATCACCTCCACTAAATTCCCAATAACACAACCTTTCAGACACACATCCTCATCACCCCAACTAACTTCCCAATAATACACCCTCCAGACATACAATCTTCATCACCTCCACACACTTCCCAATAACACAATCTCAAGAAACACATCAACATCTCTTCCACTAACTTCCCAATAACACAACCTCCAGAAACCCATCCTCATCACCTCCACTAACTTCCAAATAACACAATCTCCAGAAACTCATCCTCATCACCTCCACTAACTTCCCAATAACACAACCTCCAGAAACAGATCCGCTTCACCGCCAATAAGGTCCCAATAACACAACCTCCAGAAACACATCCACATCACTTCCACTAACCTCCCAACAACACAACCTCCAGAAACACATCCTCATCACCTCCACTAACTTCCCAAGTACACAACCCCCAGAAACACATCCACATCAACTCTACTAACCTCCAAATAACACATCTCCAGAAACCCATCCTCATCACCTCCACCAACCTCGCAATATCTCAACCGTCAGAAACACATTCACATCACCTCCACTAACGTCCCAATAACACAACCTCCAAAAACCCATCCTCATCACCTCCACTACCTTCCCAATAACACAAACTCCAGAAACACATCCTCATCACCTCCACTAACTTCCCAATAACACAACCTCCAGAAACCCATCCTCATCACCTCCACTACCTTCCCAATAACACAACCTCCAGAAACACATCCTCATCACCTCCACTAAATTCCCAATAACACAACCTTTCAGACACACATCCTCATCACCCCAACTAACTTCCCAATAATACAACCTCCAGACAGACAATCTTCATCACCTCCACACACTTCCCAATAACACAATCTCCAGAAACACATCGACATCACCTCCACTAACTTCCCAAAAACACAACCTCCAGAAACCCATCCTCATCACCTCCACTAACTTCCCAATAACACAAACTCCAGAAACACATCCTCATCACCTCCACTAAATTCCCAATAACACAACCTTTCAGACACACATCCTCATCACCCCAACTAACTTCCCAATAATACAACCTCGAGACAGTCAATCTTCATCACCGCCGCACACTTCCCAATAACACAACCTCCAGAAACCCATCCTCATCACCTCCACTAACTTCCCAATAACACATCTCCAGAAACACATCCACTGCACCTCAACTAACCTCCAAATAACACATCTCCAGAAACACATCCACAGCACCTCTGCTAACGTCCCAATAACACAACCACCAGAAACACATCCAGCTCACGTCCACTAACATCCCAATAACACAACCTCCAGAAATACATCCACTTCACCTCAACTAACCTCCAAATAACACATCTCCAGAAACACATCCACAGCACCTCTGCTAACGTCCCAATAACACAACCTCCAGAAACACATACGCATGAAGTCCACTAACTTCCCAATAACACAACCTCCAGAAATTAATCCACATCACGTCCACTAACTTCCCAATAACACAAACTGCAGAAACACATCCTCATCACCTCCACTAACTTCCCAATAATACGACCACGAGAAACACATCCACCTCAGGTCCACTAACTTCCCAACAACATAACCTCCTGAACCACATCCACATCACCTTCACTAACCACCAAAAAATCAACCTCTAGAAACACATCCACATCACCTCCACTAACTTCCCAATAACACAACCTCCAGAAATACATCCTCATCACCTCCACTAACTTCGCAATAACACAACCTCCAGAAACACATCCACATCATCTCCACTAACATCCCAATACCACACCCTCCAGAAACACATCCTCATCACCTCCACTAACTTCCCAATAACACAACCTACAGAAACACATCCACAGCAGGTCCAGTAACTTCCCAATAATACAACTTCCAGGCACACAATCTTCATCAATTCCACAAACTTTCCAAAAACACAATCTCCAGAAAAACATCGACATCACCTCCACTAACTTGTCAATAACACAACCTCCAGAAACACATCCTCATCACCTCCACTAAATTCCCAATAACACAACCTTTCAGACACACATCCTCATCACCCCAACTAACTTCCCAATAACACGACCACGAGAAACACATCCACCTCAGGTCCACTAACTTCCCAACAACATAACCTCCTGAACCACATCCACATCACCTTCACTAACCACCAAATAATCAACCTCCAGAAACACATCCTCATCACCTCCACTAACGTCCCAATAACACAAATTCCAGAAAGACATCCACATCACCTCCACTAACTTCGCAATAACACAACCTCCAGAAACACATCCACATCATCTCCACTAACATCCCAATACCACACCCTCCAGAAACACATCCTCATCACCTCCACTAACTTCCCAATAACACAACCTACAGAAACACATCCACAGCAGGTCCAGTAACTTCCCAATAATACAACTTCCAGGCACACAATCTTCATCAATTCCACAAACTTTCCAAAAACACAATCTCCAGAAAAACATCGACATCACCTCCACTAACTTGTCAATAACACAACCTCCAGAAACACATCCTCATCACCTCCACTAAATTCCCAATAACACAACCTTTCAGACACACATCCTCATCACCCCAACTAACTTCCCAATAATACACCCTCCAGACAGACAATCTTCATCACCTACACACACTTCCCAATAACACAATCTCAAGAAACACATCGACATCACCTCCACTAACTTCCCAATAACAAACCCTCCAGAAACCCATCCTCATCACCTCCACTAACTTCCAAATAACACAATCTCCAGAAACTCATCCACATCACCTCCACTAACTTCCCAATAACACAACCTCCAGAAACAGATCCGCTTCACCGCTAATAAGTTCCAAAT
This sequence comes from Scyliorhinus torazame, assembly GCF_047496885.1. Taxonomy (NCBI): domain Eukaryota; kingdom Metazoa; phylum Chordata; class Chondrichthyes; order Carcharhiniformes; family Scyliorhinidae; genus Scyliorhinus; species Scyliorhinus torazame. The sequence continues at coordinate 55,258,668 of NC_092726.1, forward strand.
AACACAACCCCCAGAAGCACATCCTCATCACCTCCACTAACTTCCCAAGTACACAACCCCCAGAAACACATCCACATAAACTCTACTAACCTCCAAATAACACATCTCCAGAAACCCATACTCATCACCTCCACCAACCTCGCAATATCTCAACCGTCAGAAACACATTCACATCACCTCCACTAACTTCCCAATAACACAACCTCCATAAACCCATCCTCATCACCTCCACTACCTTCCCAATAACACAACCTCCAGAAACACATCCTCATCACCTCCACTAATTTCCCAATAACACAACCTCCAGAAACCCATCCTCATCACCTCCACTACCTTCCCAATAACACAACCTCCAGAAACCCATCCTCATCACCTCCAATAAGTCCCCAATATCACAACCTCCAGAAACACGTCCACTTCACCTCCACTAACTTCCCAATAACACATCTCCAGAAACACATCCTCATCACCCCAACTAACTTCCCAATAATACAACCTCCTGACACACAATCTTCATCACCTCCACAAACTTCACAATAACACAACCTCCAGAAACAGATCCACATCACCTCCACTAACTCCCCATTAACACAACTTCCAGAAACACATCCACCAGCCCTTCCACTAACTTACCAATTCCACTACCTCTGCAAAAACATTCATATCACCACCACTAAATTCCCAATAATACATCATCCAGTAACCCATCCACATCACCTCCACTCACTCCCCAATAACACATCCTACATTAAGACATCCTCATCACCTCCACTAACTTCCCAATAACACATCTCCTGAAATACATCCACAGCACCTTCACTAACTTCCCAATAACACAAGCTGCAGAAACACATCCTCATCACCCCAACTAACTTCCCAATAACACAACCTCGAGAAATACATACACTTCAGCTTGACTAACCTCCCAATAACACAACCTCCAGAAACACATGCTCATCACCTCCACTAACGTCCAAATAACACAACCTGCAGAAACCCATCCTCATCACCTCCAATAAGTCCCCAATATCACAACCTCCAGAAACACGTCCACTTCACCTCCACTAACTTCCCAATAACACATCTCCAGAAACACATCCTCATCACCCCAACTAACTTCCCAATAATACAACCTCCAGACACACAATCTTTATCACCTCCACAAACTTCCCAATAACACAATCTCCAGAAACACATCGACATCACCTCCACTAACTTCCCAATCACACAACCTCCAGAAACAGATCTACTTCACCTCCACTAACTTCCAAATAACGCAACCTCCAGAACCACATCCTCATCACCTCCAATAAGTTCGCAATAACACATCCTCCAGAACCACATCCTCATCACGTCCACGAACTCCCCAATAACACAACCTCCAGAAACAGATCCACTTCACCTCCACTAACTTCCCAATAACACAACCTCCAGAAACTCATCCTCATCACCGACACTAACTTCCCAATAACACAACCTCCAGAAACTCATCCTCATCACCGACACTTACTTCCCAATAACACAACCTCAAGAAACACATCCACCAGCCCTTCCACTAACTTCCCAATACCACTACCTCTGCAAAAACATTCATATCACCACCACGAACTTCCCAATAATACATCATCCAGTAACCCATCCACATCACCTCCACTCACTCCCCAATAACACAACCTCCATTAACACATCCTCATCACTTCCACTTACGTTCCCATAACACAACCTCCAGAAACACATCCTCATCACCTCCACTAACGTCCCAATAACACAAATTCCAGAAAGACATCCACATCACCTCCACTAACTTCCCAATAACACAAACTCCAGAATCACATTCCTCATCACCTCCACTAACTTCCCAATAACACAAACTCCAGACACAAACCCACATCAACTCCACTAACTTCCCAACAACACAACCTCCAGAACCACATCCTCATCAACTCCAATAAGTTCGCAATAACACAACCTCCAGAACCACAACCTCATCACGTCCACGAACTCCCCAATAACACAACCTCCAGAAACACATCCACCAGCCCTTCCACTAACTTCCCAATACCACTACCTCAGCAAAAACATTCATATCACTACCACTAACTTCCCAATAATACATCATCCAGTAACCCATCCTCATCACCTCCACTCACTCCCCAATAACACAACCTCCATTCACACATCCTCATCACCTCCACTTACGTTCCCCTAACACAACCTCCAGAAACACATCCTCATCACCTCAACTAACGTCCCAATAAAACAAGCTCCAGAAAGACATCCGCATCACCTCCACAAACTTCCCAATAACACAACATCCAGAAACAGATCCACTTCACCTCCACTAATTTCCCAATAATACAACCTCCATAAATATATCCACATCACCTCCTCTAAATCCCCAATAACATAACCTCCAGGAACACATCCACATCTCCTCCACTTACTTTCCAATAACACAACCTCCAGAAACACATCCACCAGCACTTCCACTAACTTCCCAATACCACAACCTCTGCAAAAACATTCACATCACCTCCACTCACTCCCCAATAACACAACCTCCATTAAGACATCCTCATCACCTCTACTAATGTCCCAATAACACAACCTCCAGAAACACATCCACATCACCTCCACTCACGTCCGAATAACACAACCTCCAGAAACCCATCCTCATCACCTCCAATAAGTCCCCAATATCACAACCTCCAGAAACACATCCACTTCACCTCCACTAATTTCCCAAGAACACACCCTCCAGAAACACGTTCACCTCACCTCCACTAACTTCCCAATAACACATCTCCAGAAACACATCCTCATCACCCCAACTAACTTCCTAATAATACAACCTCCAGACACACAATCTTTATCACCTCCACAAACTTCCCAATAATACAATCTCCGGAAACACATCAACATCACGTCCACTAACTTCCAAACAACACACCCTCCAGAACCACATCCTCATCACCTCCAATAAGTTCGCAATAACACAACTTCCAGAACCACATCCTCATCACGTCCACGAACTCCCCAATAACACAACCTCCAGAAACAGATCCACTTCACCTTCACGAACTCCCCAATAACGCAACCTCCAGAAAAACATCCTCATCACCGACACTAACTTCCCAATAACACAACCTCCAGAAACTCATCCTCATCACCGACACTAACTTCGCAATAACACAACCTCGAGAAACTCATCCTCATCACCGACACTAACTCCCCAATTACACAACCTCCAGAAACACATCCACCAGCCCTTCCACCAACTTCCCAATACCACTACCTCTGCAAAAACATTCATATCACCACGACTAACATCCCAATAATACATCATCCAGTAACCCATCCACATCACCTCTACTCACTCCCCAATAACACATCCTCCATTAACACATCCTCATCGCCTCCACTTACGTTCCCATAACACAACCTTCAGAAACACATCCTCATCACCTCCACTAACGTCCCAATAACACAAGCTCCAGAAAGACATCCACATCACCTCTACTAACTTCCCAATAACACAACCTCCAGAATCACATTCCTCATCAACGCCACTAACTTCCCAATAACACCACCTCCAGTAACCCAACCGCATCTCCTCCACTTACTTTCCAATAACACAACCTCCTGAAACAAATCCACCAGCCCTTCCACTAACTTCCCAATACGACAACCTCTGCAAAAACATTCACATCACCTCCACTCACGCCCCAATAACACAACCTCCGGAAACACATCCACATCACATCCACTAACGTCCCAATATCACAACCTCCAGAAACACATCCACTTCACCTCCACCACCTTCCCAATAACACACCCTCCAGAAACACGTTCACCTCACCTCCACTAACTTCCAAATAACGCAACCTCCAGAACCACATCCTCATCACCTCCAATAAGTTCGCAATAACACAACCTCCAGAACCACATCCTCATCACGTCCACGAACTCCCCAATAACACAACCTCCAGAAACACATCCACCAGCCCTTCCACTAACTTCCCAATACCACTACCTCAGCAAAAACATTCATATCACCACCATTAACTTCCCAATAATACATCATCCAGTAACCCATCCTCATCACCTCCACTCACTCCCCAATAACACAACCTCCATTAACACCTCCTCATCACCTCCACTTACGTTCCCATAACACAACCTCCAGAAACACATCCTCATCACCTCCACTAACGTCCCAATAAAACAAGCTCCAGAAAGACATCCGCATCACCTCCACAAACTTCCCAATAACACAACCTCCAGAAACAGATCCACTTCACCTCCACTAATTTCGCAATAACACAACCTCCATAAATATATCCACATCACCTCCTCTAAATCCCCAATAACATAACCTCCAGAAACACATCCACATCTCCTCCACTTACTTTCCAATAACACAACCTCCAGAAACACATCAACCAGCCCTTCCACTAACTTCCCAATACCACAACCTCTGCAAAAACATTCACATCACCTCCACTCACTCCCCAATAACACATTCTCCATTAAGACATCCTCATCACCTCCACTAACGTCCCAATAACACAACCTCCAGAAACACATCCACATCTCCTCCACTAACGTCCAAATAACACAACCTCCAGAAACCCATCCTCATCACCTCCAATAAGTCCCCAATATCACAACCTCCAGAAACACATCCACTTCACCTCCACTAACTTCCCAATAACACACCCTCCAGAAACACGTTCACCTCACCTCCACGAACTTCCCAATAACACATCTCCAGAAACACATCCTCATCACCCCAACTAACTTCCAAATAATACAACCTCCAGACACACAATCTTTATCACCTCCACAAACTTCCCAATAATGCAATCTCCAGAAACACATCGACATCACCTCCACTAACTTCCCAATCACACAACCTCCAGAAACAGATCTACTTCACCTCCACTAACTTCCAAATAACGCAACCTCCAGAACCACATCCTCATCACCTCCAATAAGTTCGCAATAACACATCCTCCAGAACCACATCCTCATCACGTCCACGAACTCCCCAATAACACAACCTCCAGAAACAGATCCACTTCACCTCCACTAACTTCCCAATAACACAACCTCCAGAAACTCATCCTCATCACCGACACTTACTTCCCAATAACACAACCTCAAGAAACACATCCACCAGCCCTTCCACTAACTTCCCAATACCACTACCTCTGCAAAAACATTCATATCACCACCACGAACTTCCCAATAATACATCATCCAGTAACCCATCCACATCACCTCCACTCATTCCCCAATAACACAACCTCCATTAACACATCCTCATCACTTCCACTTACGTTCCCATAACACAACCTCCAGAAACACATCCACATCTCCTCCACTAACGTCCAAATAACACAACCTCCAGAAACCCATCCTCATCACCTCCAATAAGTCCCCAATATCACAACCTCCAGAAACACATCCACTTCACCTCCACTAACTTCCCAATAACACACCCTCCAGAAACACGTTCACCTCACCTCCACTAACTTCCCAATAACACATCTCCAGAAACACATCCTCATCACCCCAACTAACTTCCCAATAATACAACCTCCAGACACACAATCTTTATCACCTCCACAAACTTCCCAATAACGCAATCTCCAGAAACACATCGACATCACCTCCACTAACTTCCCAATCACACAACCTCCAGAAACAGATCTACTTCACCTCCACTAACTTCCAAATAACGCAACCTCCAGAACCACATCCTCATCACCTCCAATAAGTTCGCAATAACACATCCTCCAGAACCACATCCTCATCACGTCCACGAACTCCCCAATAACACAACCTCCAGAAACAGATCCACTTCACCTCCACTAACTTCCCAATAACACAACCTACAGAAACTCATCCTCATCACCGACACTTACTTCCCAATAACACAGCCTCAAGAAACACATCCACCAGCCCTTCCACTAACTTCCCAATACCACTCCCTCTGCAAAAACATTCATATCACCACCACGAACTTCCCAATAATACATCATCCAGTAACCCATCCACATCACCTCCACTCATTCCCCAATAACACAACCTCCATTAACACATCCTCATCACTTCCACTTACGTTCCCATAACACAACCTCCAGAAACACATCCTCATCACCTCCACTAACGTCCCAATAACACAAATTCCAGAAAGACATCCACATCACCTCCACTAACTTCCCAATAACACAACCTCCAGAATCACATTCATCATCACCTCCACTAACTTCGCAATAACACAAACTCCAGACACAAATCCACATCAACTCCACTAACTTCCCAACAACACAACCTCCAGAAACACATCCACATCACCTCCACTAACCTCCCAATAACACCACCTCCAGTAACCCATCCGCAGCTCCTCCACTTACTTTCCAATAATACAACCTCCAGAAAAACATCCACCAGCCCTTCCACTAACTTCCCAATACCACAACCTCTGCAAAAATATTCACATCACCTCCACTCACTCCCCAATAACACAACCTCTAGAAACACATCCACATCACCTCCACTAACGTCCGAATAACACAACCTCCAGAAACCCATCCTCATCACCTTCAATAACTCCCCAATATCACAACCTCCAGAAACACATCCACTTCACCTCCACTAGCTTCCCAATAACTTACATCCAGAAACACGTGCACCTCACCTCAACTAACTTCCCAATAACACATCTCCAGAAACACATCCTAATCACCTCCAATAAGTTTGCAATAACACAACCTCCAGAACCACATCCTCATCACGTCCACAAACTCCCCAATGACACAACCTCCAGAAACACATCCACCAGCCCTTCCACTAACTTCCCAATACCACTACCTCTGCAAAAACATTCATATCACCACCACGAACTTCCCAATAATACATCATCCAGTAACCCATCCACATCACCTCCACTCATTCCCCAATAACACAACCTCCATTAACACATCCTCATCACTTCCACTTACGTTCCCATAACACAACCTCCAGAAACACATCCTCATCACCTCCACTAACGTCCCAATAACACAAATTCCAGAAAGACATCCACATCACCTCCACTAACTTCCCAATAACACAACCTCCAGAATCACATTCATCATCACCTCCACTAACTTCCCAATAACACAAACTCCAGACACAAATCCACATCAACTCCACTAACTTCCCAACAACACAACCTCCAGAAACACATCCACATCACCTCCACTAACCTCCCAATAACACCACCTCCAGTAACCCATCCGCAGCTCCTCCACTTACTTTCCAATAATACAACCTCCAGAAAAACATCCACCAGCCCTTCCACTAACTTCCCAATACAACAACCTCTGCAAAAATATTCACATCAACTCCACTCACTCCCCAATAACACAACCTCTAGAAACACATCCACATCACCTCCACTAACGTCCGAATAACACAACCTCCAGAAACCCATCCTCATCACCTTCAATAACTCCCCAATATCACAACCTCCAGAAACACATCCACTTCACCTCCACTAGCTTCCCAATAACACACCCTCCAGAAAGACGTGCACCTCACCTCAACTAACTTCCCAATAACACATCTCCAGAAACACATCCTCATCACCCCAACTAACTTCCCAATAATACAACCTCCTGAAACCCATCCGCTTCACCTCCACTAATTTGCAAATAACGCAACCTCCAGAACCACATCCTAATCACCTCCAATAAGTTTGCAATAACACAACCTCCAGAACCACATCCTCATCACGTCCACGAACTCCCCAATAACACAACCTCCAGAAACACATCCACCAGCCCTTCCACTAACTTCCCAATACCACTACCTCTGCAAAAACATTAATATCACCACCACTAACGTCCCCATAATACATCATCCAGTAACCCATCCACATCACCTCCACTCACTCCCCAATAACACAACCTCCATTAACACATCCTCATCGCCTCCACTTACGTGCCCATAACACAACCTCCAGAAACACCTCCTCATCACCTCCACTACCTTCCCAATAACACAACCTCCAGAAACACATCCACATCACCTCCACAAACTTCCCAATAACACAACCAGCAGAACAACTTCCTCATCACCACCACTAACGCAGCAATAACACAACCTCCAGAAACACGTGCACCTCACCTCAACTAACTTCCCAATAACACATCTCCAGAAACACATCCACATCACATTCACTAACTTCCAGTTCACACAACCACCAGAACCACTTCCTCATCACCACCACTAACATCCCAATGCTACAACCCCTGCTAAAACATTCACATCACCACCACTAACCTCCAAATAACACATCTCCAGAAACACATCCACTGCACCTCTGCTAACTTCACAATAACACAACCTCCAGAAACACATTCGCTTCACCTCCACTAACTTCACAATAAAACAACCTCCAGAAACCCATCCTCATCACCTCCACTAACTTCCCAATAACACAACCTCCAGAAACACATCCTCATCACCGACACTAACGTCCCAATAACACAACCTTCAGAAACCCATCCTCATCACCTCCACTAACTTGCCAATAACACATCTCCTGAAACACATCCACAGCACCTCCACTAACTTCCCAATAACACAAGCTGCAGAAACACATCCTCATCACCCCAACTAACTTCGCAATAACACAACCTCGAGAAATACATACACCTCACCTTGACTAACTTCCCAATAACACATCCTCCAGAAACACATTCACTTCACCTCCACTAACTTCACAACAACACAAACTCTAGAAACACATCCTCATCCCTTCCACAAACATCCCAATAACACAAACTCCTGAAACATATTCACATTTCCTCCACTAACTTCCCAATACCACAACCTCTGCTAAAACATTCACATCACCACCACTAACTTCTCAATAATACAACCTCCAGTAACCCATCCACATCACCTCCAATAACTCCACAATAATAGAACCTCCGGAAAGACATCCTCATCACCTCCACTAACCTCCCAATAACACAACCTCCCTTAACACATCCTCATCACCTCCACTAACGTCCCAATAACAAAACATTCAGAATCACATCCACATCACCTCCACTAACTTCCCAATAACACAACCTCCAGAAACTCATCCTCATCACCGGCACTATCTTCCCAATAACACAACCTCCAGAAACTCATCCTCATCACCGACACTAACTTCCCAATAACACAACCTCCAGAAACACAGCCTCATCACTGACACTAACTTCACAACAACACAAACTCTAGAAACACATCCTCATCCCTTCCACTTACCTCCCAATAACACAACCTCCAGAAACACATACACACCTCCTCCACTTACTTTCCAATAACACAACCTCCAGAAACACATCCACCAGCCCTTCCACTAACTTCCCAATACCACAACCTCCGCAAAAACATTCACATCACCACCACTAACTTCCCAATAATACAACCTCCAGTAACCCATCCACATCACCTGCACTAACTCCCCAATAATAGAACCTCCGGAAACACACCCTCATCACCTCCATTAACCTCCCAATAACACAACCTTCAGAAACACATCCACATCACCTCCACTAACTTCCCAATAACACAAACTCCAGAAACACATCCACATCACCTCCACTAACTTCCCAATAACACAAACTCCAGAAACACATCCACATCACCCCAACTAACTTCCCAATAACACAACCTCCAGAACTACATCCACATCACATCCACTAACTTCACAATAACACAACCTCCAGAAATCCATTCTCATCACCACCACTAACCTCCCAATAACACCAACTCCAGAAACCCATCCTCATCTCCTCCAATAACTTCCCAATAAAACAACCGCCAGAAACACATCCTCATCACCTCAACGAACTTCCCAATAACACAACCTCCAGAAACTGATCCACATCACCTCCACTAACTTCCCAATTACACAACCACCTGAAACACATGTACATCACATCTAACAAATTCCCAATAACACAAACCCCAGAAACCCATCCACATCACCCCAACTAACTTCCCAATAACACAACCTCCAGTAACTCATCCACATCACCCCAACTAACTTCCCAATAACACAACCTCCAGAAACACATCCACATCACCTCCACTAACTTTCCAATAGCAGAACTGGACATGGAATGAAAATTTACTGTTTTCACTTTCGTTGGAAATGGTATAAATTATTTGTAGAATTTAAATCACAGAATGAGAACATTGATATTGAGAGCTGCCAGATTGGGAACCAATGTAGATCAGTGAGCAGAAGGATGGTACGTGACTGGCGTTGTGTGTTTGTTAGGATATGGACAGCAGAGTTGGGGGTGAACTGTGCTACAGGAAGATTTATAACAGCAATTGGGTGACTAGAAAGTAATCGCAATTGTCGAATCTGGATTTAACAGAGACACAGATGATGGATTATTCTGCAGCTGTGATGAGGCGATGGCAAGTGGGTAGGATTGGGAATAGAAAGAACATCTGGATATAAATAATTTCACTGTCAAAGGGAGCGCGGAGATTGTGACGCCAGTCTCCGATTTCAGCCAGAGAGCGGTGTGTGGATACTGGATAGGGACTGCGATTAGCGACTGGAACTGACGTACATCAGAACATAAGAACTAGGAGCAGGAGTAGGCCATCTGGCCCCTCGAGCCTGCTCCGCCATTCAATGAGATCATGGCTCATCTTTTGTGGACTCAGCTCCACTTTCCGGCCCGAACACCATAACCCTTAATCCCTTTGGTCTTCAAAAAACTATCTATCTTTATCGTAAAAACATTTAATGAAGGAGCCTCTACTGCTTCACTGGGCAAGGAATTCCATAGGTTCACAACCCTTTGGGTGAAGAAGTTCCTCCTAAACTCAGTCCTAAATCTACTTACCCTTATTTTGAGGCTATGCCCCCTAGTTCTGCTTTCACCTGCCAGTGGAAACAACCTGCCCGCATCTATCCTATCTATTCCCTTCATCATCTTATATATTTCTATAAGATCCCCCCTCATCCTTCTAAATTCCAACGAGTACAGTCCCCGTCTACTCAACCTCTCCTCGTAATCCAACCCTTTCAGCTCTGGGATTAACCTAGTGAATCTCCTCTGCACACCCTCCAGTGCCAGTACGTCCGTTCTCAAGTAAGGAGACCAAAACTGAACACAATACTCCAGGTGTGGCCTCACTAACACCTTATACAATTGCAGCATAACCTCTTTAGTCTTAAACTCCATCCCTCTAGCAATGAAGGACAACATTCCATTTGCCTTCTTAATCACCTGTTGCACCTGTAAACCAACATGCATTCAATCTTTCCAAGATGGAAATGTCCCGAGCAATAATACACTTAAAGTAGTTTGTACAATAAATAACTGGATAGTGAGACCTACCAGGGACACCAACAACAGCCAGGAGGGGATAATAACCCGCCTGAATTATCCAGAGTACATCTTGGATCCAACCTGCTGAAAGGAAAGGATCTTGAGCAATCCAATCAAGACCTGCGGAAAAACTCCTGTCCATTGCTGTGACGTTCCTGTGGGTAGTTCCCAGATTCTGATCCATTGTTGTAACGTTCCTGTGGGTAGTTCCCAGATTCTGATCCATTGTTATAACGTTCCTGTCGATAAATCCCAGAATCTGACCCATTGCTGTAAGGTTCCTGTGGGTAGTTCCCAGATTCTGACCCATTGCTGTAACGTTCCTGTGGGTAGTTCCCAGATTCTGATCCATTGCTGTAACGTTCCTGTGGGTAGTTCCCAGATTCTGATCCATTGCTGTAACATTGCTGTGGGTAGTTCCCAGATTCTGATCCATTGCTATAACGTTCCTGTCGATAGATCCCAGATTCTGATCCATTGCTGTAACGTTCCTGTGGGTAGTTCCCAGATACTGCTCCCTCCTCTCGGTCTCTCTGGAGCCGCTGATCTCTGGCAGTGTTGGAGTTGACGCTCCCGCTGACTGTTTGGGATAACACAATGAAAGGAATCGCTCATTAATAGCAGAGACAAACCCTCCAGGGACACGGTTAGATCCATAGAGACTGACATTAATCACAGTCACTAAACAAACAGGCTCAGTTAACCCCTTTCAATCCAAAACTCTTTCTATCACAATGAAATAGAAGATTAACTGGGTCTGGATTGGCTGTGTGACAGTGACTGAGGGATGGAGTGTGGAAATAGTGGACACACTGACCCTGATACTCAATCCTCATTGATATCTGAGTGGTTCCAGGGGACTGGGGCATTTTCAATGTCCCATCCTGTTTATAAAAGGAGAGAGAGGGATAAACCCTGCAGTGACAGAGCAGTCAGTATTATGATAGTCACCAAGACATTTCTAGGGGTCAGAACGGAGGCTGCGAGGAAATATTCGCAAGGAGGAAATGGAGCCATCCGTGAGCAGCAGAATCAGGGACTGCATTTCTGCGTGTCTCTGACTGTGTGTATTTGTCTCTGTGTCTGTCTCTGTTTCTCTCTGTCTGTTCTCTCTCTGTCTCTCTCTCTCTCTGTATCCCTCTCTGTATCTCCCACTGTGACTCTCTCTGTGTCTCTCTCTGTATCTCTCTCTGTATCACTTTCTGTAGCTCTCTATCTCTGAATTTCTCACTGTCGCTGTGTCTCTCTGTATCGTACTTTGTATCGTTCTCTCTATCACTCTCTATCTCTCTGTATCTCTCTGTATCTCTCTGTATCTCTCTCAGTATCTCTCTCTGTATCTCTCTCTGTATCTATCTCTGACTCCCTCTCTGACTCCCTCTCTGACTCTCTCTCTGTATCTCTCTCTGTATCTCTCTCTGTATCTCTCTCTCTGTCTCTCTCTCTCTGTCTCTCTCTCTCTGTATCTCCCTCTGTACCTCCCTCTGTATCTCCCTCTGTACCTCTCTCTGTATCTCTCTCTGTATCTCACTATGTATCTATCTCTGTATCCCTCTCTCTCTGTATCTCGCTCTGTATCTCACTCTGTATCTTACTCTGTATCTCACTCTATATCTCACTCTGTATCTCACTCTGTATCTCTCGCTGTATCTCTCGCTGTATCTCTCGCTGTATCTCTCTCTCTATATATCCCTCTGTATCTCTCTCTCCATCTCTCTCTGTATCTCTCTGTATTTCTCTCTCTGTATCCCCCTCTGTATCCTCCTCTGTATCCCCCTCTGTATCCCCCTCTGTATCTCCCTCTGTATCGCCGTCTGTCTCTCTCTCTGTCACTCTCTCTGTCTCTCTCTCTGTCTCCCTCTCTGTCTCTCTCTCTGTCTCTCTCTCTGTCTCTCTCTCTGTCTCTCTCTCTGTCTCTCTGTCTGTCTCTCTCTGTATCTCCCTCTGTATCTCTCTGTATCTCTCTGTATTTCTCTGTATCTCTCTATATTTCTCTGTATCTCTCCCTGTATCTCCCTCTGTATCTCTCTCTGTTTCTGTAACTCTCTGCATCTCTCTCTCTATCTGCAACCATCTCTGTATCTCTCTCTGTATCTCTCTCTGCAACTCTCTCTGCATCTCTATCTGCATCATATCTGTATCTCTCACTGAATCTCACCCTCTCTATTTCTCTCTGTATCTCACTCTGTATCTCTCACTGAATCTCTCTCTCTGTATCAAACTCTGTATCTCTTTCGCGTTGTATCTCATTGTGTTCCTCTATGTATTCCTCTCTGTATATCTCTCGCGCTCAATCTCACTCGCTCTCTGTATCTCTCTGTATCTCTCTCTGGTATCTCTCCTGTATCTCTCTCTGTTTCTCCCTCTGTATCTCTCTCTGGATCTCTCTCTGTATCTCTCTCTGTATCTCTCTCTGTATCTCTATGTATCTCTCTGTGTATCTCTCTGTGTATCTCTCTCTGTCTCCCTCTCTGTCACTCTCTCTGTATCTCTCTGCCTCTGTATCTCTCTCTCTATCTCTCACTGTATCTCTCTCCATACCTCTCCCTGTGTCTCTCTCTGCATCTCTCTCTCTCTCTCTCTGTATGTCATTCTGTATCGCTTTCTGTAGCTCTCTCTCTATCTCTGAATCTCTCACTGTCGCTGTGTTTCTCTGTATCGTACTCTGTATCGTTCTCTCTATCTCTCTGTATCTCTCTGTATCTCTCTCTGTATCTCTCTCTGTATCTGTCTCTGACGCCCTCTCTGTATCTCTCTCTGTCTCTCTCTCTGTATCACGCTCTGTATCACCCTCTGTATCTCCCTCCCTCTGTATCTCCCTCTGTATATATCTCTCCGTATCTCCCTCTGTATGTATCTCTCTGTATCTCCCTCTTTATCTCCCTCTGTATCTCCCTCTGTATCTCCCTCTGTATCTCCCTCTGTATCTCCCTCTGTATCTCCCTCTGTATCTCTCTGTATCTCCCTCTGTATCTCTCTCTGTATCTCCCTCTGTATCTGTCTCTGACTCCCTCTCTGTATCTCTCTCTGTATCTCTCTCTGTATCTCCCTCTGTATCTCTCTCTGTATCTCTCTCTGTATCTCCCTCTGTATCTCCCTCTGTATCTCCCTCTGTATATATCTCTCTGCATCTCCCTCTGTATCTCCCTCTGTATCTCCCTCTGTATCTCCCTCTGTATCTCCCTCTGTATCTCACTATGCATGTCTCTCTCTCTGTATCTCTCTCTCTGTATCTCTCTCTCTCTCTGTATCTCTCTCTGTATTTCTCTCTGTATCTCTCTCTGTATCTCTCTGTATTTCTCGTTATCTCTCTCTGTCTCTGTATCTCTCTCTCTGTCTCTCACTGCATCTCTCTCCTCCCTCTCCCTGTAACTCTCTCTGTATCTCTCTCTGTATCTCTCTCTGTCTCTCTCTCTGTCTCTCTCTCTGTCTCTCTCTCTGTCTCTCTCTCTGTCTCTCACTCTTTCTCTCTCTCTGTCTCTCTCCTCTGTATCTCCCTCTGTATCTCCCGCTGTATCTCCCTCTGTATCTTCCTCTCTGTATCTCTCTCTGTCTCTCTCGCTGTCTCTCTCTCTGTCTCTCTCTGTATCTCCCTCTGTATCTTCCTCTCTCTAGCTCTCTCTGTATCACCCTCTGTATCACCCTCTGTATCACCCTCTGTATCTCCCTCTGTATCTCCCTCTGTATCTCCCTCTGTAACTCCCTCTGTATCTCCCTCTGTATCTCCCTCTGTATCTCTCTGTATCTCTCTGTATCTCTCTCGGTATCTTTCTCTGTATCTCTCTCTGTATCTCGCTCTGTATCTCTCTGTTTCTGTCTCTGTATCTCTCTGTATCTCTCTCTCTATCTCTCTATCTGCAACCCTCTCTGCAACCCTCTCTGCATCTCTCTCTGCATCGCTCTCTGCATCTCTCTCTGCATCTCTCTCTGCATCTCTCTCTCTATCTCTCCCTCTATCTCTCTCTGTATCTCTCTCTGTATCTCTCTCGCGTTCCTCCCTGTATACTTCTCGCATTGAATCTCTCTCACTCTCTATCTCTCTCTGTATCTCTCACTGAATCTCTCTCTCTGTATCAAACTCTGTATCTCTTTTGCGTTGCATCTCATTGTGTTACTCTATGTATTCCTCTCTGTATATCTCTCGCGCTCAATCTCACTCGCTCGCTGTATCTCTCTGTATCTCCCTCTGTATCTCCCTCTGTATCTCCCTCTGTATCTCCCTCTGTATCTCCCTCTGTTTTTCCCTCTGTATCTCCCTCTGCATCACCCTCTGCCTCTCTCTGTGTATCTCTCTGTGTATCTCTCTGTGTATCTCTCTCTGTCTCACTCTCTGTCACTCTCTCTGTATCTCTCTGCCTCTGTCTCTGTATCTCTCTCTCTATTTCTCACTGTATCTCTCTCCATACCTCTCCCTGTATCTCCCTCTGCATATCTCTCGCTCTCTCTCTGTATCTCTTTCTCTGTACTCTCTATGTCTCTCTATCTCTGTATCTCTCTCTGTATCTCTCTCTGTCTCTCGCTCTGTCTCTCGCTCTGTCTCTCTCTCTGTATCTCTCTCTGTATCTCTCTCTGTATCACTTTCTGTAGCTCTCTCTCTATCTCTGAATTTCTCACTGTCGCTGTGTCTCTCTGTATCGTTCTCTCTATCTCTCTGTATCTCTCTGTATCTCTCTGTATCTCTCTCTGTATCTCTCCCTGTATCTCCCTCTGTATCTGCCTCTGTATCTATCTCTGTATCGATCTCTGACTCCCTCTCTGTATCTCTCTCTGTATCTCTCTCTCTCTGTCTCTCTCTGTATCTCTATCTGTATCTCCCTCTGTATCTACCTCTGTATATCTCTCTCTGTATCCCCCTCTGTACCTCTCTCTGTATCTCTCTCTGTATCTCTCTCTGTATCTAACTCTGTTTCTCACTCTGTATCTCTCTGTATCCCCCTCTGTATCTCCCTATGTATCTCTCTCTGTAAGTCTCTCTGTCTCTCTCTCTGTCTCTCTCTCTGTCTCTCTCTCTGTATCTCTCGGTATCTCTCTCTGTCTCTGTATCTCTCTCTCTATCTCTCACTGCATCTCTCTCCTCCCTCTCCCTGTAACTCTCTCTGTATCTCTCTCTGCATCTCTCTCTGTATCTCTCTCTGTCTCTCGCCCTGTCTCTCTCTCAGTATCTCTCGGTATCTCTCTCTGTCTATGTATCTCTCTCTCTATCTCTTACTGCATCTCTCTCCTCCCTCTCCCTTTAAGTCTCTCTGTATCTCTCTCTGTCTCTCTCTCTGTCTCTCTCTCTGTCTCTCTCTCTGTCTCTCTCTGTCTCTCTCTGCATCTCCCCTCTGTATCTCCCTCTGTATCTCTCGCTGTATCTCCCTCTCTATCTCTCTCTGTATCTCCCTCTGTATCTCCCTCTGTATCACCCTCTGTATCTCTCTGTATCTTTCTGTATTTCTCTGTATCTCGCCCTGTATCTCCCTCTTTATCTCTCTCTGTTTCTGTATCTCTCTGTATCTCTCTCTATCTGCAACCCTCTCTGTATCTCTCTCTGTATCTCTCTCTGCAACTCTCTCTGCATCTCTATCTGCATCTCTATCTGCATCTCTATCTGTATCTCTGTATCTCTCTCTGAATCTCTCTCTCTATCTCTCCCTCTATCATTCCCTCTATCTCTCTCTGTATCTCACTCTGTATCTCTCTCGCGTTCCTCCCTGTATACATCTCACGTTGAATCTCTCTCGCTCTCTATCTCTCTCTGTATCTCTCACTGAATCTCACTCTCTCTATTTCTCTCTGTATCTCACTCTGTATCTCTCACCGAATCTCTCTCTCTGTATCAAACTATGTATCTCTTTCGCCTTGTATCTCATTGTGTTCCTCTATGTATTCCTCTCTGTATATCTCTCGCGCTCGATCTCACTCACTCTCTGTATCTCTCTGTATCTCTCTCTGGTATCTCTCCTGTATCTCTCTCTGGTATCTCTCCTGTATCTCTCTCTGTATCTCCCTCTGTATCTCTCTCTGGATCTCTCTCTGTATCTCTCTGTATCTCTCTCTGTATCTTTCTCTGTATCTCTCGGTATCTCTCTCTCTGTATCTCTCTCTCTGTATCTCTCTCTCTGTATATCCCTCTGTATCTCACTCTGTATCTCTCTCTGTATCTACCTCTGTCTCTCTCGCTCTGTATCTCTCTCTGTATCTGTCTCTCTGTATCTCTGCCTGTATCTTTCTCGGTATCTCTCTCTATCTCTTTCTGTATCTCTCCCTGTATCTCACTCTGTATTTATCTCTCGGTATCTCTCTCTCGGTATTTCCCTCTGTATCTCTCTCTATAGCGCTCACTTTATCTATCTCCACACCTCCCTCAGTAACTCTCTCCGTATCTCTGTATCTCTGCCTGTATCTTTCTCGGTATCTCTCTCTCCCTATCTCTTTCTGTATCTCTCCCTGTATTTCTCTCTCTGCATCTCTCTCTGTATCTCTCCCTCTGCATCGCTCGCTGTATCTCTCACTTTATCTCTCACCACACCTCTCCCAGTAACTCTCCCTGTATCTCTCTCTGTCCCTCTGTATCCCCCTCTGTATCTCCCTCTGTTTCTCTCTCTGTCTCTCTCCCTGTATCTCTCGCTCTGTACCTCGCTCTGTATCTCACTCTGTATCTCTCTCTGGATCTCTATCTGGAACTCTCTCTGGATCTCTCTCTGGATCTCTCTGTCTCTCACTCTATGTTTCGCTGTCTCTCTCGGTCTCACTCTCTGTCTCTCTCTCTGTCTCTCTCTTTCTCTCTCTCTCTTTCTCTCTCTCTGTCTCTATCTCCGTCTCTCTCAGTCTCTCTCTCCCTGTCTCTCTCTCTGTCTCTCTATCTGTCTCTAGCTCTCTATGTCTCTCTGTGTCTCTCTGTGTCTCTCTGTGTCTCTGTGTCTCTCTGTGTCTCTCTCTGTGTCTCTCTCTGTGTCTCTCTCTGTGTCTCTCCCTGTCTCTCTCTCTGCCTCTCTCTCTGTATATGTCTCTGTATCTCTCTCTATCTATCTCTGCATCTCTCTCCGTATCTCTCTCTGTATCTCTCTCTCTGTATCTGTCTCTGTATCTCTCTGTTTCTCTCTCTGTACCTCTCTATGTCTCTCTCCTTCTGCCTCTCTTTCTCTGTATCTGTCTCTGTATCTCTCTCTATACCTCCCTCTGTATCTCTCTCTGTATCTCTCACTCTCTGTATCTCTCCCTGTACCTCTCCCTGTACCTCTCCCTGTACCTCTCTCTGTACCGCTCTCAGTATCGCTCTCTGTACCCCTCATTGTCTCTCTTTCTGTATCTATTTCTCTGTATCTCTCTCTGTACCTATCTCTGTACCTTTCTCTGTCTCTCTCTCTCTGTATCTCTTTCTCCCTATCTCTCTCTGTATCTCTCCCTCTGCATCTCTGTCTGTATCTGTGGACCTCTCTGTGTACCTCTCTCTGTACCTCTCTGTGTAACTCTCTCTGTCTCGCTCTCTGTCTGTCTCTCTCAGTGTCTCTCCCTGTATCTCTCTCTGTATCTCTCTCTGTAACTCTCTCTGTAACTCTCTATGTCCACCTCACTCTGTCGATGTCTCTGTAACTCACTCTGTATCTCTCTCTGTATTTCTCTCTGGATCTCTCTCTGTATCTCTCACTCTCTGGATCTCTCTCTGTAACTCTCTCTGTAACTCTCTCTGTCCACCTCACTCTGTCCACCTCACTCTGTCGATGTCTCTGTAACTCACGCTGTATCTCTCTCTCTATCTCTCTCTGTATCTCTCCCTGTATCTCTCCCTCAGCATCTGTCTCGGTGTCTCTCTCTGTATCTCTCTCTGTATCACTCTCTGTACCTCTCGTTGTATCTCCCTGAATCGGCCTCTGTATCTCCCACTCACTGTATATCTCTCTGTACCACGTTTTTTATCTCCCTCGCTCTGTACCCTCTCTGTCTCTCGGTCTGTATCCCTCTCTTTCTAACACTCTCTGTCTCTCTCTCTCTCTCCCTCTCCCTCCGTATCTGTCTCTGTCTCTCTCTCTCTGTATCTGTCTCTCTGTCTCTCGCTCTCTGCCTCTGTCCCTGTATCTGTCCCTGTATCCGTCTCTGTATCTGTCTCTGTTTCTCTCTCAATATCTGTCTGAATCACTCGCTGCAGCGATCACTACATCTGTCTTTGTATTGCCCTCTGTCTCCCTACCTCTGTCGCTCTTTCTGTCTCTCTCTCTGTATCTCTCGCTGTATCTCTCTATATTTCTCTCTCTTTGTATATCTCTCTGTATCTCTCTCTCCATCTCTCTCTGTATCTCTCTGTATCTCTCCCTGTATCGCTCTCTGTATTTCTCTCTGTATCTCTCTGTATCTCTCTCTGTATCTCTCTCTGTATCTCTCGGAATCTCTCTCTGCCTCTGTCTCTGTATCTCTCCCTGTATCGCTCTCTGTATTTCTCTCTCTGTATCTCTCCGTATCGCCCTCTGTATCTATCTCTGTCTCTCTCTCTCTGTATCTCTCGGTATCTCGCTCTGCCTCTGTCTCTGTATCTCTCTCTGTATCTCTCTCTATCTCTCACTGTATCTTTCTCCTCCCTCTCCCTGTAACTCTCTCTGTATCTCTCTCTGTCTCTCTGTATCTCCCCTCTGTATCTCCCTCTGTATCTCTATCAGTATCTTCCTCTGTATCTCTCTCTCTGTATCTATCTCTGTATCTGTCTCTGTATCTCTCTCTCTGTATCTCTCTCTGTATCTCGCACTGTATCTCTCTGTATCTCTCTCTGTATCTCTCTCTGTATCTCTCTCTGTATCTCTCTCTGTATCTCTCTATCAGCATCCCTCTCTGTATCTCTCTGTATCTCAATCTGCATCTCTATCTTCATCTCTATCTGTATCTCTCTCTGCATCTCTGTCTCTCAGCATCTCTCTCTGTATATCTCTCTGAATCTCTCTCTCTCTCCCTCTAACTCCCTCTGTATCTCTCTCTGTATCTGTCTCTGTATCTCTCTCTGTATCTCTCGGTATCTCTCTCTGCCTCTGTCTCTGTATCTCTCCCTGTATCGCTCTCTGTATTTCTCTCTCTGAATCTCTCTGTATCTCCCTCTGTATCTCTCTCTGTCTCTCTCTCTCTCTGTATCTCTCGATATCTCTCTCTGCCTCTGTCTCTGTATCTCTCTCTGTATCTCTCTCTCTATCTCTCATTTTATCTCTCTCCTCCCTCTCCCTGTAACTCTCTCTGTATCTCTCTCCGTCTCTCTGTATCTCCCCTCTGTATCTCCCTCTGTATCTTTCTCTGTATCTCCCTCTGTATCTCTATCTCTGTATCTCTCTCTGAATCTGTCTCTGTATCTCTCTCTCTGTACCTCTCACTGTATCTCTCACTGTATCTCTCTCTGTATCTCTCTATCTGCATCCCTCTTTGTATCTCTCTGTATCTCTCTCTGCATCTCAATCTGAATCTCTATCTTCATCTCTATCTGTATCTCTCTCTGTATCTCTGTCTCTCTGTATCTCTCTCTGTCTCTCTCTCTCTGCATCTCTCGATATCTCTCTCTGCCTCTGTCTCTGTATCTCTCTCTGTATCTCTCTCTCTATCTCTCATTTTATCTCTCTCCTCCCTCTCCCTGTAACTCTCTCTGTATCTCTCTCCGCCTCTCTGTATCTCCCCTCTGTATCTCCCTCTGTATCTTTCTCGGTATCTCCCTCTGTATCTCTATCTCTGTATCTCTCTCTGTATCTGTCTCTGTATCTCTCTCTCTGTACCTCTCACTGTATCTCTCACTGTATCTCTCTCTGTATCTCTCTATCTGCATCCCTCTTTGTATCTCTCTGTATCTCTCTCTGCATCTCAATCTGAATCTCTATCTTCATCTCTATCTGTATCTCTCTCTGTATCTCTGTCTCTCTGTATCTCTCTCTGTATCTCTCTCTGAATCTCTCTCTCTCTCTCCCTCTATCTCTCTCTGCATCTCACTCTGTATCTCTCTCGCGTTGTATCTCACTGTATTCCTCTCAGCATTCCTCCCTGGATACATATCGCGTTGAATCTCTTTCGCTCTCTATCTCTCTCTGTATCTCTCACTGAATCTCCCTCTCCATCGCTCTCTGTATCTCTCTCTGTATCTCTCTCTGTATCTCTCTGTGTATCTCTATGTGTATCTCTCTGTGTATCTCTCTGTGTATCTCTCTGTGTATCTAACTGTGTATCGCTCTGTGTATCTCTCTGTGTATCTCTCTCTGTATCTCTCTCTGTATCTCTCTCTCTGCATCTCTCTATTTCCATCCCTCTCTGTCTCTCTCTCTGCCTCTGTCTCTGTAGCTCTCCCTGTATCGCTCTCTGTATTTCTCTCTCTGTATCTCTTTGTATCTCCCTCTGTATCTCTCTCTGTCTCTCTCTCTGTATCTCTCGGTATCTCTCTCTGCCTCTGTCTCTGTATCTCTCTCTGTATCTCTCTCTCTATCTCTCACTGTATCTCTCTCCTCCCTCTCCCTGTAACTCACTCTATATCTCTCTCGGTCTCTCTGTATCTCCCCTCTGTATCTCCCTCTGTATCTCTCTATGTATCTCCCTCTGTATCTCTCTCTCTGTATCTCTCTCTCAGTATCTCTCTCTGTATCTGTCTCTGTATCTCTCTCTCTGTATCTCTCTCTGCATCTCCCTCTGTATCTCTCTCTGTATCTCTCTCTGTATCTCTCACTGTATCTCTCTCTGTATCTCTCTCTGTATCTCTCACTGTATCTCTCACTGTATCTCTCACTGTATCTCGCTGTGTATCTCTCTCTGTATCTCACTCTGTATCTCTCTCTGTATCTCACTCTGTATCTCTCTCTGTACGTCTCTCTGTATCTCTCTCTGTATCTCTCTCTGTATCTCCCTCTGTATCTCCCTCTGTATCTCCCTCTGTATCTCCCAGTATCTCTCTGTATCTCTCTGTATCTCCCCCTGTATCTCCCTCTGTATCTCTCTCTGTTTCTGTCTCTGTATATCTCTGTATCTCTCTCTCTATCTGCTACAATCTCTGCATCTCTCTCTGCATCTCTCTCTGCATCACTCTCTGCATCTCTCTCTGCTTCTCTATCTGCATCTCTATCTGCATCCCTATCTGTATCTCTGTATCTTTCTCTGAATCTCTCTCTCTATCTCTCCCTCTATCTCCCTCTGTATCTCACTCTGTATCTCTCTCGCGTTCCTCCCTGTATACATCTCGCGTTGAATCCCTCTCGCTCTCTAACTCTCTCACTGAATCTCACTCTCTCTATTTCTCTCTGTATCTCACTCTGTATCTCTCACTGAATCTCTCTCTCTGTGTCAAACTCTGTATCTCTTTCGCATTGTATCTCATTGTGTTCCTCTATGTATCCCTCTCTGTATATCCCTCGCGCTCAATCTGACTCGGTCTCTGTATCTCTCTGTATCTCTCTCTGGTATCTCTCTCTGTATCTCTCTCTGTATCTCCCTCTGTATTTCTCTCTGTATCTCTCTCTATATCTCTCTCTGTATCTCTCTCTGTACCTCTGTATATCTCTGTGTATCTCTCTCTGTCTCACTCTCTGTCACTCTCTCTGTATCTCTCTGCCTCTGTCTCCGTATCTCTCTCTCTATCTCTCACTTTATCACTCTCCATACCTCTCCCTGTATCTCTCTCTGCATTTCTCTCTCTGTATCTCTTTCTCTGTACTCTCTATGTCTCTGCTCTGTATCTCTCCCTGTATCTCCCTCTGTCTCTCTCTCTGTATATCTCTCTGTATCTATCTCTGTCTCTATCTCTGTATCTCTCTCAGTAGCTCTCTCAGTAGCTCTCTCTGTATCTGTCTCTGTATTTCTCACTGTCGCTGTTTCTCTCTGTCTCTGTATCTTACTCTGTATCATTCTCGCTATCTCTCTGTATTCTCTCTGTATCTCTCTGTATCTGTCCCTGTATCTCTCTCTATTTCCCTCTGTATCTCTCTCTGTGTCGCTCTGTATCTCTGTGTATCTCTCTCTGTATCTCTCTCTGTATCTCTCTCTGTATCTCTCTCTGTATCCCTCTCTGTATCTCTCTCTGTATCTCTCTCTGTATCGCTCTCTCTCGGTATCTCTCTCGGTATCTCTCTCTGGATCTCTCTCTGTATCTCTCTCTCTGTATCTCTCTCTCTGTATCTCTCTCTGTATGTCCCTCTGTATCTCTCTCTCTATGTATCACTCTCTCTCTCTGTATCACTCTCTCTGTATCACTCTCTGTATCACTCTCTGGATCTCCCTCTGTATCTCTCTCTGTATCTCTCTCTGTATCTCTCTCTGTATCTACCTCTGTCTCTCTCGCTCTGTATCTCTCTCTGTATCTGTATCTCTGCCTGTATCTTTCTCGGTATCTCTCTCTATCTCTTTCTTTATCTCTCCCTGTATCTCACTCTGTATTTATCTCTCGGTATCTCTCTCTCGGTATCTCCCACTGTATCTCTCTCTATTGCGCTCACTTTATCTCTCTCCACACCTCTCCCAGTAACTCTCTCTGTATCTCTCTCTGTCCCTCTGTATCTCCCTCTGTTTCTCTCTCTGTCTCTCTCTCTGTCTCACTCTCTGTCACTCTCTCTGTATCTCTCTGCCTCTGTCTCTGTATCTCTCTCTCTATTTCTCACTGTTTCTCTCTCCATACCTCTCCCTGTATCTCTCTCTGCATATCTCTATCTCTCTCTCTGTATCTCTTTCTCTGTACTCTCTATGTCTCTCTATCTCTGTATCTCTCTCTGTATCTCTCTCTGTCTCTCGCTCTGTCTCTCGCTCTGTCTCTCTCTCTGTATCTCTCTCTGTATCTCGCTCTGTATCACTTTCTGTAGCTCTCTCTCTATCTCTGAATTTCTCACTGTCGCTGTGTCTCTCTGTATCGTACTCTGTACCTCTCTCTGTATCTCACTCTGTATCTGCCTCTGTATCTATCTCTGTATCTATCTCTGACTCCCTCTCTGTATCTCTCTCTGTATATCTCTCTCTCTGTCTCTCTCTGTATCTCTCTCTGTATCCAACTGTATCTCCCTCTGTATATCTCACTCTGAATCTCCCTCTGTACCTCTCTCTGTATCTCTCTCTGTATCTCACTCTGTATCTCACACTGTATCTCTCTGTACCACCCTCTGTATCTCCCTCTGTATCTCCCTCTGTATCTCTCTCTGTATCTCTCTCTGTCTCTCTCTCTGTCTCTCTCTCTGTATCTCTCTCTGTATCTCTCGGTATCTCTCTCTGCCTCTGTCTCTGTATCTCTCCCTGTATCGCTCTCTGTATTTCTCTCTCTGTATCTCTCCGTATCGCCCTCTGTATCTATCTCTGTCTCTCTCTCTCTGTATCTCTCGGTATCTCGCTCTGCCTCTGTCTCTGTATCTCTCTCTGTATCTCTCTCTCTATCTCTCACTGTATCTTTCTCCTCCCTCTCCCTGTAACTCTCTCTGCATCTCTCTCTGTCTCTCTGTATCTCCCCTCTGTATCTCCATCTGTATCTCTATCAGTATCTCCCTCTGTATCTCTCTCTCTGTATCTCTCTCTGTATCTGTCTCTGTATCTCTCTCTCTGTATCTCTCTCTGTATCTCTCACTGTATCTCTCTGTATCTCTCTGTGTATCTCTCTCTGTATCTCTCTCTGTATCTCTCTCTGTATCTCTCTATCTGCATCCCTCTCTGTATCTCTCTGTATCTCAATCTGCATCTCTATCTTCATCTCTATCTGTATCTCTCTCTGCATCTCTGTCTCTCTGCATCTCTCTCTGTATCTCTCTCTGAATCTCTCTCTCTCTCCCTCTATCTCCCTCTGTATCTCTCTCTGTATCTCTCTCTGTATCTCTCTCTGTATCTCTCGGTATCTCTCTCTGCCTCTGTCTCTGTATCTCTCCCTGTATCGCTCTCTGTATTTCTCTCTCTGTATCTCTCTGTATCTCCCTCTGTATCTCTCTCTGTCGCTCTCTCTCTGTATCTCTCGATATCTCTCTCTGCCTCTGTCTCTGTATCTCTCTCTGTATCTCTCTCTCTATCTCTCATTTTATCTCTCTCCTCCCTCTCCCTGTAACTCTCTCTGTATCTCTCTCCGTCTCTCTGTATCTCCCCTCTGTATCTCCCTCTGTATCTTTCTCTGTATCTCCCTCTGTATCTCTCTCTCTGCATCTCTCTCTGTATCTGTCTCTGTATCTCTCTCTCTGTACCTCTCACTGTATCTCTCACTGTATCTCTCTGTGTATCTCTCTCTGTATCTCTCTCTGTATCTCTCTCTGTATCTCTCTATCTGCATCCCTCTTTGTATCTCTCTGTATCTCTCTCTGCATCTCACCCTGTATCTCTCTCGCGTTGTATCTCACTGTATTCCTCTCAGCATTCCTCCCTGTATACATCTCGCGTTGAATCTCTCTCGCTCTCTATCTCTCTCTGTATCTCTCACTGAATCTCCCTCTCCATCGCTCTCTGTATCTCTCTGTGTATCTCTCTGTGTATCTCTCTGTGTATCTCTCTGTGTATCTCTCTGTGTATCTCTCTGTGTAACTTTTTGTGTATCGCTCTCTGTATCTCTCTCTGTATCTCTCTCTGTATCTCTCTCTGTATCTCTCTATCTGCATCCCTCTCTATATCTCTCTCTGCCTCTGTCTCTGTAGCTCTCCCTGTATTGCTCTCTGTATTTCTCTCTCTGTATCTCTCTGTATCTCCCTCTGTATCTCTCTCTGCCTCTCTCTCTGTATTTCTCGGTATCTCTCTCTGCCTCTGTCTCTGTATCTCTCTCTGTATCTCTCTCTCTATCTCTCACTGTATCTCTCTCCTCCCTCTCCCTGTAACTCTCTCTGTATCTCTCTCGGTCTCTCTGTATCTCCCCTCTGTATCTCCCTCTGTATCTCTCTCTGTATCTCCCGCTGCATCTCTCTCTCTGTATCTCTCTCTCAGTATCTCTCTCTGTATCTGTCTCTGTTTCTCTCTCTCTGTATCTCTCTCTGCATCTCCCTCTGTATCTCTCTCTGTATCTCTCTCTGTATCTCTCACTGTATCTCTCTCTGTATCTCTCTCTGTATCTCTCACTGTATCTCTCACTGTATCTCGCTGTGTATCTCTCTCTGTATCTCTCTCTCTATCTCTCTCTGTATCTCACTCTGTATCTCTCTCTGTATCTCTCTCTGTATCTCTCTCTGTATCTCCCTCTGTATTTCCCTCTGTATCTCCCTCTGTATCTCCCTCTGTATCTCCCAGTATCTCTCTGTATCTCTCTGTATCTCTCTGTATCTCCCCCTGTATCTCCCCCTGTATCTCCCTCTGTATCTCTCTCTGTTTCTGTCTCTGTTTCTGTCTCTGTATCTCTCTGTATCTCGCTCTCTATCTCTCTATCTGCAACCCTCTCTGCATCTCTCTCTGCATCTCTCTCTGCATCTCTCTCTGCATCTCTGTATCTCTCTCTGAATCTCTCTCTCTATCTCTCCCTCTATCTCTCTCTGTATCTCACTCTGTATCTCTCTCGCGTTCCTCCCTGTATACATCTCGCGTTGAATCTCTCTCGCTCTCTATCTCTCTCACTGAATCTCACTCTCTCTATTTCTCTCTGTATCTCACTCTGGATCTCTCACTGAATCTCTCTCTCTGTATCAAACTCTGTATCTCTCTCTCTGTATCTCTCTCTCAGTATCTCTCTCTGTACCTGTCTCTGTATCTCTCTCTCTGTATCTCTCTCTGCATCTCCCTCTGTATCTCTCTCTGTATCTCTCTCTGTATCTATCTCTGTCTCTATCTCTGTATCTCTCTCAGTAGCTCTCTCAGTAGCTCTCTCTCTCTATCTGTCTCTGTATTTCTCACTGTCACTGTTTCTCTCTGTCTCTGTATCTTACTCTGTACCATTCTCGCTATATCTCTGTATTCTCTCTGTATCTCTCTGTATCTGTCCCTGTATCTCTCTCTATTTCCCTCTGTGTCTCTCTCTGTGTCGCTCTGTATCTCTGTGTATCTCTCTCTGTATCTCTCTCTGTATCTCTCTCTGTATCTCTCTCTGTATCCCTCTCTGTATCTCTCTCTGTATCTCTCTCTGTATCTCTCTCTCTCGGTATCTCTCTCTGTATCTCTCTCTGGATCTCTCTCTGTATCTCTCTCTCTGTATCTCTCTCTCTGTATCTCTCTCTGTATGTCACTCTGTATCTCTCTCTCTCTGTATCACTCTCTCTGTATCACTCTCTGTATCACTCTCTGTATCTCCCTCTGTATCTCTCTCTGTATCTCTCTCTGTATCTCTCTCTGTATCTACCTCTGTCTCTCTCGTTCTGTATCACTCTCTGTATCTGTATCTCTGCCTGTATCTTTCTCGGTATCTCTTTCTATCTCTTTCTGTATCTCTCCCTGTATCTCACTCTGTATTTATCTCTCGGTATCTCTCTCTCGGTATCTCCCACTGTATCTCTCTCTATTGCGCTCACTTTATCTCTCTCCACACCTCTCCCAGTAAATCTGTGTATCTCTCTCTGTCCCTCTGTATCCCCCTCTGTTTCTCTCTCTGTGTCTCTCTCTCTCTGTCTCTCTCCCTGTATCTCTCGCTCTGTATCTCACTCTGTAACTCTCTCTGGATCTGTCTCTGTATCTCTCTCTCTGTATCTCTCTCTGCATCTCCCTCTGTATCTCTCTCTGTATCTCTCACTGTATCTCTCTCTGTATCTCTCACTGTATCTCTCACTGTATCTCTCACTGTATCTCGCTGTGTATCTCTCTCTGTATCTCTCTCTGTATCTCTCTCTGTATCTCACTCTGTATCTCTCTCTGTATCTCTCTCTGTATCACTCTCTGTATCTCCCTCTGTATTTCCCTCTGTATCTCCCTCTGTATCTCCCTCTGTATCTCCCAGTATCTCTCTGTATCTCTCTGTATCTCTCTGTATCTCCCCCTGTATCTCCCTCTGTATCTCTCTCTGTTTCTGTCAATGTTTCTGTCTCTGTATCTCTCTGTATCTCGCTCTCTATCTCTCTATCTGCAACCCTCTCTGCATCTCTCGCTGCATCTCTCTCTGCATCTCTGTATCTCTCTCTGAATCTCTCTCTCTATCTCTCCCTCTATCTCTCTCTGTATCTCACTCTGTATCTTTCTCGTGTCCCTCCCTGTATACATCTCGCATTGAATCTCTCTCGCTCTCTATCTCTCTCACTGAATCTCACTCTCTCTATTTCTCTCTGTATCTCACTCTGTATCTCTCACTGAATCTCTCTCTCTGTATCAAACTCTGTATCTCTTTCGCATTGTATCTCATTGTGTTCCTCTATGTATTCCTCTCTGTATATCTCTCGCGCTCAATCTCACTCGCTCTCTGTATCTCTCTGTATCTCTCTCTGGTATCTCTCTCTGTATCTCTCTCTGTATCTCCCTCTGTATCTCTCTCTCTGTATCTCTCTCTGTATCTCTCTCTGTATCTCTGTGTATCTATGTGTATCTCTCTCTGTCTCACTCTCTGTCACTCTCTCTGTATCTCTCTGCCTCTGTCTCTGTATCTCTCTCTCTCTATCTCTCACTGTATCACTCTCCATACCTCTCCCTGTATCTCTCTCTGCATCTCTCTCTCTGTATCTCTTTCTCTGTACTCTCTATGTCTCTGCTCTGTATCTCTCCCTGTATCTCCCCTGTCTCTCTCTCTGTATATCTCTCTGTATCTATCTCTGTCTCTATCTCTGTATCTCTCTCAGTAGCTCTCTCAGTAGCTCTCTCTCTATCTGTCTCTGTATTTCTCACTGTCACTGTTTCTCTCTGTCTCTGTATCTTACTCTGTATCATTCTCGCTATCTCTCTGTATTCTCTCTGTATATCTCTGTATCTGTCCCTGTATCTCTCTCTATTTCCCTCTGTGTCTCTCTCTGTGTCGCTCTGTATCTCTGTGTATCTCTCTCTGTATCTCTCTCTGTATCTCTCTCTGTATCCCTCTCTGTATATCTCTCTGTATCTCTCTCTGTATCTCTCTCTCTCGGTATCTCTCTCTGTATCTCTCCCTGGATCTCTCTCTGTATCTCTCTCTCTGTATCTCTCTCTCTGTATCTCTCTCTGTATGTCCCTCTGTATCTCTCTCTCTCTGTATCACTCTCTCTGTATCACTCTCTGTATCACTCTCTGTATCTCCCTCTGTATCTCTCTCTGTATCTCTCTCTGTATCTCTCTCTTTATCTACCTCTGTCTCTCTCGTTCTGTATCTCTCTCTGTATCTGTATCTCTGCCTGTATCTTTCTCGGTATCTCTCTCTATCTCTTTCTGTATCTCTCCCTGTATCTCACTCTGTAGTTATCTCTCGGTATCTCTCTCTCCGTATCTCCCACTGTATCTCTCTCTATTGCGCTCACTTTATCTCTCTCCACACCTCTCCCAGTAACTCTCTCTGTATCTCTCACTGTCCCTCTGTATCTCCCTCTGTTTCTCTCTCTGTGTCTCTCTCTCTCTGTCTCTCTCCCTGTATCTCTCGCTCTGTATCTCACTCTGTATCTCTCTCTGGATCTGTCTCTGGATCTCTATCTGGATCTCTCTCTGGATCTCTCTCTGGATCTCTCTCTGTCTCTCACTCTATGTTTCGATGTCTCTCTCGGTCTCACTCTCTGTCACTCTCTCTCTGTCTCTCTCTGTCTCTCTCTCAGTCTCTATCTCTCTCTGTCTCTCTGTGTCTCTCTGTGTATCTCCCTGTCTCTCTCTCTGCCTCTCTCTCTGTTTATGTCTTTGTATATGTCTCTGTATCTCTCTCTATCTCTCTCTGCATCTCTCTCTCTCTATCTCTCTCTATACCTCCCTCTGTATCTCTCTCTGTATATCTCACTCTCTGTATCTCTCCCTGTATCTCTCTGTTTCTCTCTCTGTACCTCTCTATGTCTCTTTCTCCCTGTATCTCTTTCTGTGTATCTCTCTATGTGTCTCTCCTTCTGCCTCTCTTTCACTGTATCTGTCTCTGTATCTCTCTCTATACCTCCCTCTGTATCTCTCTCTGTATCTCTAACTCTCTGTATCTCTCCCTGTACCTCTCCCTGGAGCTCTCTCTGTACCGCTCTCTGTATCTCTTTCTCTCTATCTCTCTCTGTATCTCTCCCTCTGCATCTCTGTCTGTATATCTCTGTGGACCTCTCTGTGTACCTCTTTCTGTACCTCTCTGTGTAAGTCTCTCTGTCTCGCTCTCTGTCTGTCTCTCTGTGTCTCTGCCTGTATCTCACTCTGTAACTCTCTCTGTAACTCTCTCTGTAACTCTCTCTGTCCAACTCACTCTGTCGATGTCTCTGTAACTCACTCTGTATCTCTCTCTGTATTTCTCTCTGGATCTCTCTCTGTATCTCTCACTCTCTGTATCTCTCTCTGTAACTCTCTCTGTAACTCACTCTGTCCACCTCACTCTGTCGATGTCTCTGTAACTCACTCTGTATCTCTCTCTCTATCTCTCTCTGTCTCACTCTCTGTCACTTTCTCTGAATCTCTCTGCCTCTGTCTCCGTATCTCTCTCTCTATCTCTCCCTGTATCTCTCTCTGCATCTCTCTCTCTCTCTGTATCTCTTTCTCTGTACTCTCTATGTCTCTGCTCTGTATCTCTCCCTGTATCTCCCTCTGTCTCTCTCTCTGTATATCTCTCTGTATCTATCTCTGTATCTCTCTCTGTATCTCTCTCAGTAGCTCTCTCAGTAGCTCTCTCTGTATCTGTCTTTGTATTTCTCACTGTCGCTGTGTCTCTCTGTCTCTGTATCATACTCTGTATCGTTCTCGCTATCTCTCTGTATTCTCTCTGTATCTCTCTGTATCTGTCCCTGTATCTCTCTCTATTTCCCTCTGTATCTCTCTCTGTGTCTCTCTGTATCTCTCTGTGTATCTCTCTGTGTATCTCTCTGTGCATCTCTCTGTGTATCTCTCTGTGTATCTCTCTCTGTATCTCTCTCTGTATCTCTCTCTCGGTATCTCTCTTTGTATCTCTCTCTGTATCTCTCTCTGTATCTCTCTCTCTGTATCTCTCTTTCTGTATCTCTCTCTGTATATCTCTCACTGTATCACTCTCTCTGTATAACTCTCTGTATCTCCCTCTGTATCTCCCTCTGTATCTCTCTCTGTATCTCTGCCTGTATCTTTCTCGGTATCTCGCTCTATCTCTTTCTGCATCTCTCCCTGTATCTCACTCTGTATTTATCTCTCGGTATCTCTCTCTCGGTATCTCCCACTGTATCTCTCTCTATAGCGCTCACTTTATCTCTCTCCACACCTCTCCCAGTAACTCTCTCTGTATCTCTGTATCTCTGCCTGTATCTTTCTCGGTATCTCTCTCTCCCTATCTCTTTCTGTATCTCCCCCTGTATCTCTCTCTGAATTTCTCTCTTTGTATCTCTCTCTCAGTATCTCCCTCTGTATCTCTCTCTATATCTCTCAATTTATCTCTCTCCACACCTCTCCCAGTAACTCTCTCTGTATCTCTCTCTGTATCTCTCTCTCGGTATCTCTCTCTGTATCTCTCTCTGTATCTCTCTCTGTATCTCTCTCTCTGTATCTTTCTTTCTGTATCTCTCTCTGTATATCTCTCTCTGTATCACTCTCTCTGTATCACTCTCTGTATCTCCCTCTGTATCGCCCTCTGTATCTCTCTCTGTATCTCTGCCTGCATCTTTCTCGGTATCTCTCTCTATCTCTTTCTGTATCTCTCCCTGTATCTCACTCTGTATTTATCTCTCGGTATCTCTCTCTCGGTATCTCCCACTGTATCTCTCTCTATAGCGCTCACTTTATCTCTCTCCACACCTCTCCCAGTAAATCTCTCTGTATCTCTGCCTGTATCTTTCTCGGTATCTCTCTCTCCCTATCTCTTTCTGTATCTCCCCCTGTATCTCCCCCTGTATCTCTCTCTGTATTTCTCTCTTTGTATCTCTCTCTCAGTATCTCCCTCTGTATCTCTCTCTATATCTCTCACTTTATCTCTCTCCACACCTCTCCCAGTAACTCTCTCTGTATCTCTCTCTGTCCCTCTGTATCTCCCTCTCTATCTCCCTCTGTTTCTTTCTCTGTCTCTCTCTCTCTCTGTCTCTCTCCCTGTATCTCACTCTGTATCTCTCTCTGGATATCTCTCTGGATCTCTCTCTGGATCTCTCTCTGGATCTCTCTCTGTCTCTCACTCTATGTTTCGATGTCTCTCTCGGTCTCACTCTGTCTCTCTCTCTCTGTCTCTCTCTGTCTGTCTCTCTCTTTCTCTCTCTCTGTCTCTCTCTCTGTCTCTCTCTCTCTGTCTCTATATCTCTGTCTCTCTGTGTCTCTCTCTCTGCCTCTCTCTCTGTATATGTCTCTGTATATGTCTCTGTATCTCTCTCTATCTCTCTCTGCATCTCTCTCTCTGTATCTCTCTCTATACCTCCCTATGTATCTCTCTCTGTATCTCTCACTCTCTGTATCTCTCCCTGTATCTCTCTGTTTCTCTCTCTGTACCTCTCTATGTCTCTTTCTCTCTGTATCTCTTTCTGTGTATCTCTCTATGTCTCACTCCTTCTGCCTCTCTTTCACTGTATCTGTCTCTGTATCTCTCTCTATACCTCCCACTGTATCTCTCTCTGTATCTCTCACTCACTGTATCTCTCCCTGTACCTCTCCCTGTACCTCTCCCTGTACCACTCTCTGTATCTCTTTCTCTCTATCTCTCTCTCTGTATCTCTCCCTCTCCATCTCTGTCTGTATATCTCTGTGGACCTCTCTGTGTACCTCTCTCTGTACCTGTCTGTGTAACTCTCTCTGTCTCGCTCTCTTTCTGTCTCTCTGTGTCTCTCCCTGTATCTCTCTCTGTATCTCTCTCTGTAACTCTCTCTGTAACTCTCTCTGTAACTCTCACTCTCTGTATCTCTCTCTGTAACTCTCTCTGTCTCTCTCTCTGTCTCTCTCTCTGTCTCTCTCTCTGTCTCTCTCTCTGTCTCTCTCTCTGTATCTATCTCTGTATCTCTCTCTGTATCTCTCTCTGTATCGCTTTCTGTAGCTCTCTCTCTATCTCTGAATTTCTCTCTGTCGCTTTGTCTCTCTGTATCGTACTCTGTATCGTTCTCTCTAACTCTCTGTATCTCCCTGTATCTCTCTGTGTATCTCTCTCTGTATCTGTCTCTGTATCTATCTCTGTATCTATATCTGACTCCCTCTCTGTATCTCTCTCTGTATCTCTCTCTCTGTCTCTCTCTCTGTATCTCCCTCTGTATCTCCCTCTGTATCTCCCTCTGTTTCTTTCTCTGTCTCTCTCTCTCTCTGTCTCTCTCCCTGTATCTCACTCTGTATCTCTCTCTGGATATCTCTCTGGATCTCTCTCTGGATCTCTCTCTGGATCTCTCTCTGTCTCTCACTCTATGTTTCGATGTCTCTCTCGGTCTCACTCTGTCTCTCTCTCTCTGTCTCTCTCTGTCTGTCTCTCTCTTTCTCTCTCTCTGTCTCTCTCTCTGTCTCTCTCTCTCTGTCTCTATATCTCTGTCTCTCTGTGTCTCTCTCTCTGCCTCTCTCTCTGTATATGTCTCTGTATATGTCTCTGTATCTCTCTCTATCTCTCTCTGCATCTCTCTCTCTGTATCTCTCTCTATACCTCCCTATGTATCTCTCTCTGTATCTCTCACTCTCTGTATCTCTCCCTGTATCTCTCTGTTTCTCTCTCTGTACCTCTCTATGTCTCTTTCTCTCTGTATCTCTTTCTGTGTATCTCTCTATGTCTCACTCCTTCTGCCTCTCTTTCACTGTATCTGTCTCTGTATCTCTCTCTATACCTCCCACTGTATCTCTCTCTGTATCTCTCACTCACTGTATCTCTCCCTGTACCTCTCCCTGTACCTCTCCCTGTACCACTCTCTGTATCTCTTTCTCTCTATCTCTCTCTCTGTATCTCTCCCTCTCCATCTCTGTCTGTATATCTCTGTGGACCTCTCTGTGTACCTCTCTCTGTACCTGTCTGTGTAACTCTCTCTGTCTCGCTCTCTTTCTGTCTCTCTGTGTCTCTCCCTGTATCTCTCTCTGTATCTCTCTCTGTAACTCTCTCTGTAACTCTCTCTGTAACTCTCACTCTCTGTATCTCTCTCTGTAACTCTCTCTGTCTCTCTCTCTGTCTCTCTCTCTGTCTCTCTCTCTGTCTCTCTCTCTGTCTCTCTCTCTGTATCTATCTCTGTATCTCTCTCTGTATCTCTCTCTGTATCGCTTTCTGTAGCTCTCTCTCTATCTCTGAATTTCTCTCTGTCGCTGTGTCTCTCTGTATCGTACTCTGTATCGTTCTCTCTAACTCTCTGTATCTCCCTGTATCTCTCTGTGTATCTCTCTCTGTATCTGTCTCTGTATCTATCTCTGTATCTATATCTGACTCCCTCTCTGTATCTCTCTCTGTATCTCTCTCTCTGTCTCTCTCTCTGTATCTCCCTCTGTATCTCCCTCTGTATCTCCCTCTGTATCTCCCTCTGTAGCTCACTCTGTATCTCACTCTGTATCTCACTCTGTATTTCCCTCTGTATCTCTCGCTGTATCTCTCTGTATATCTCTCTCTCTGTATATTTCTCTGTATCTCTCTCTCCATCTCTCTCTGTATCGCTCTGTATCTCTCCCTGTATCACTCTCTGTATTTCTCTCTCTGTACCTCTCTGTATCTCCCTCTGTATCTCCCTCTGTATCTCTCTCTGTAACTCTCTCTGTATCTCTCTCTGTATCTCTCTGTCTCTCTCTCTGTATCTCTCGTTATCTCTCTCTGTCTCTGTATCTCTCTCTCTATCTCTCACTGCATCTCTCTCCTCCCTCTCCCAGTAACTCTCTATGTATCTCTCTCTGTATCTCTCTCTGTCTCTCTCTGTATCTCCCCTCTGTATCTCCCTCTGTATCTCTCTCTGTATCTCCCTCTCTATCTCTCCCTGTATCTCTCCCTGTATCTCCCTCTGTATCTCTCTCTGTATCTCACTCTGTTTCTGTCTCTGTATCTCTCTGTATCTCTCTCTCTATCTGCAACCCTCTCTGTATTTCTCTCCGTATCTCTCTCTGCAACTCTCTCTGCATCTCTATCTGCATCTCTATCTGCATCTCTATCTGTATCTCTGTATCTCTCTCTGAATCTCTCTCTCTATCTCTCCCTCTATCATTACCTTTATCTCTCTGTATCTCACTCTGTATCTCCCTCGCGTTGTATCTCACTCTGTATCTCTCTCGCATTCCTCCCTGTATACATCTCGCGTTGAATCTCTCTCGCTCTCTATCTCTCTCTGTATCTCTCACTGAATCTCACTCTCTCTACTTCTCTCTGTATCTCACTCTGTATCTCTCACTGAATCTCTCTCTCTGTATCAAACTCTGTATCTCTTTCGCGTTGTATCTCATTGTGTTCCTC
Source organism: Scyliorhinus torazame (assembly GCF_047496885.1). Taxonomy (NCBI): domain Eukaryota; kingdom Metazoa; phylum Chordata; class Chondrichthyes; order Carcharhiniformes; family Scyliorhinidae; genus Scyliorhinus; species Scyliorhinus torazame. Next base: position 55,294,314 of record NC_092726.1, read on the forward strand.
TATGTATTCCTCTCGGTATATCTCCCGCGCTCAATCTCACTCGCACACTGTATCTCTCTGTATCTCTCTCTCTGGTATCAATCTCTGTATCTCCCACTGTATCTATCTCTGTATCTCTCTGTGTATCGCTCTGTGTACCTCTCTCTGTCTCACTCTCTGTCACTCTCTCTGTATCTCTCTGCCTCTGTCTCTGTATCTCTCTCTCTATCTCTCACTGTATCTCTCTCCATACCTCTCCCTGTATCTCTCTCTGCATCTCTCTCTCTCTCTCTGTATCTCTTTCTGTATCACTTTCTGTCGCTCTCTCTCTATCTCTGAATTTCTCACTGTCGCTGTGTCTCTCTGTATCGTACTCTGTATCGTTCTCTCTATCTCTCTCTATCTCTCTGTATCTCTCTGTATCTCTCTGTTTCTCTCTCTGTATCCCTCTCTGTATCTCTCTCTGTATCTCCCTCTGTATCTCTCTCTGTATCTGTCTCTGTCTCTATCTCTGACTCCCTCTCTGTATCTCTCTCTGTATCTCTCTCTGAATCTCTCTCTGAATCTCTCTCTCTCTCTCTCCCTCTATCTCTCTCTGTATCTCACTCTGTATCTCTCTCACGTTGTATCTCACTGTATTCCTCTCAGCATTCCTCCCTGTATACATCTCGCATTGAATCTCTCTCACTCTAGTTCTCTCTCTGTATCTCTCACTGAATCTCTCTCTCTATCTCCCTCTCCATCGCTCTCTGTATCTCTCTGTGTATCTCTCTGTGTATCTCTCTCTGTATCTCTCTCTGTATCTCTCTCTGTATCTCTCTCTGTACCTCTGTGTATCTCTGTGTATCTCTCTCTGTCCCACTCTCTGTCACTCTCTCTGTATCTCTCTGTATCTGTCTCTGTATCTCTCACTCTGTATCTCTCTCTGTATCTCTAACTGTATCTCTCTGTATCTCACTGTGTATCTCTCTCTGTATCTCTCTCTGTGTCTCTCTCTGTATCTCTCTATCTGCATCCCTCTCTGTATCTCTCTCTGCATCTCAATCTGCATCTCTATCTTCATCTCTATCTGTATCTCACTCTGTATCTCTCTCGCGTTGTATCTCACTGTATTCCTCTCAGCATTCCTCCAAGTATACATCTCGCATTGAATCTCTCTCTCTCTCTATCTCTCTCTGTATCTCTCACTTAATCTCTCTCTCTATCTCCCTTTCCATCACTCTCTGTATCTCTCTGTGTATCTCTCTGTGTATCTCTCTGTGTATCTCTCTGTGTATCTCTCTGTGTATCTCTCTCTGTATCTCTCACTGTATCTCTCACTGTATCTCACACTGTATCTCTCACTGTATCTCTCTGTGTATCTCTCTGTGTATCTCTCTCTGTATCTCTCTCTGTATCTCTCTATCTGCATCCGTCTCTGTATCTCTCTGTATCTCTCTCTGCATCTCAATCTGCATCTCTATCTGTATCTCTCTCTGTATCTCTCTCTGAATCTCTCTCTGAATCTCTCTCTGAATCTCTCTCTCTATCTCTCCCTCTATCTCTCTCTGTATCTCACTCTGTATCTCTTTCGCGTTGTTTCTCACTGTATTCCTCTCAGCATTCCTCCCTGTATACATTTTGCGTTGAATCTCTCTCGCTCTCTATCTCTCTCTGTATCTCTGACTGAATCTCTCTCTCTATCTCCCTCTCCATCGTTCTCTGTATCTCACTCTGTATATCTCTCGCGTTGTATCTCACCGTATCCTCTCAGCATTCCTCCCTGTATACATCTCGCGTTGAATCTCTCTCGCTCTCTATCTCTCTGTATCTCTCACTGAATCTCGCTCTCTCTATTTCTCTCTGTATCGCTCTCTGTATTTCTCTCTGTATCTCTCTCTCTGTATGTCCCACTGCATCTCTCTGTGTATCTCTATCTGTATCTCTCTGTCTCTCCCACTGTATCTCTCTCTGTAACTCTCTCTGTCTCTCTCTGTATCTCTTGCTATATCTCTCTCTGTATCTCTCTCTGCATCACTCTCATTATCTCTCTATGTATCTCTCTCTGTCTCTCTCTGTCTCTCTCACTGTATCTCTTTCTGTATCACTCTCTGTCTCTCTCTGTCTCTGTATCTCTCTCTGTCGTTCTCACTGCATCTCTCTGTCTCTCTCTTTGTAACTATCTCTGTAACTCTCTCTGTCTCTGTATCTCTCTCTGTATCACTTTCTGTATCTCCCTCGCTCTGTATCCCTCTCTGTCTGTCTCTCTGTCTGTCTCTCTGTCTGTCTCTCTCTCTCTGTCTCTCCCTCCGTATCTGTCTCTGTATCTGTCTCTGTATCTGTCTTGGTATCTGTCTCTGTTTCTCTCTCATTATCTGTCTCTGAATCACTCGCTGCAGCGATCACTACACCTGTCTCTGTAATGTCGTCTGTCTCTCTCTCCCTCTATCGCTCTCTCTGTCGCTCCCTCTGTATCTCTCTCTGTAACTCTCTCTGTCTCTCTCCCTGTATCTCTCGCCCTGTATCTCTCACCCTGTATCTCTATCTTAATCTCTCTCTGTATCTCTCTCTGTCTCTCACCCTGTGTTTCGATGTTTCTCTCTCTCTGTCTCACTCTCTGTCTCTCTCTCTCTGTCTCTCTCTGTCTGTCTCACTCTTTCGCTGTTTCTGTCTATCTCTCTCTCCCTGTATCCCTCTCTGACTCTCTCTACATCTCTCTCTCTATGTCTCACTCTCTGTCTCTCTCTGACACTCTCTCCCTGTCTCTCTCTCTGTCTCTCTCTCTGCCTCTCTCCCTGTCTCTGTCTCTCTGTGTCTCTCCCTGTATCTCTCTCTGTATCTATCTCTCTCTGTATCTCTCTATGTCTCTCTCTCTGCCTCTCTCTGTATATGTCTCTGTATCTCTCTCTATCTCTCTCTGCATCTCTCTACGTATCTCTCTCTGTATCTCTCTCTGTATCTTTCTCTGTATCTCTCTCTATACCCCCCTCTGTATCTCTCTCTGTATCTCTCACTTTCTGTATCTCTCTGTATCTCTCCCTGTATCTCTCTGTTTCTCTCTCTGTAGCTCTCCCTGTTCCTCTCTATGTCTCTCTCTCTATGTATCTCTTAATGTGTATCTCTCTATGTCTCTCTCCTTCTGCCTCTCTTTCTCTGTATCTGTCTCTGTATCTCGCTCTATACCTCCCTCTGTATCTCTCTCTGTATCTCTCGCTCTCTGTATCTCTCGCTGTATATCTCTTCCTCTATCTCCCTCTGTATCTCTCTCTATACCTCCCTCTTTATCTCTCTCTGTATCTCTCACTCTCTGTATCTCTCCCTGTACCTCTCCCTGTACCTCTCTCTGTACCCCTCATTGTCTCTCTTTCTGTATCTCTTTCTCTGTATCTCTTTCACTGTATCTCTCTCTGTATCCCTCCCTCTGCATCTCTCGCTGTATCTCTCTGTGTACCTGTCTGTGTGCCTCTCTGTGTAACTCTCTCTGTCTCGCTCTCTGCCTGTCTCTCTCTGTGCCTCTCTCTGTATCTCTCTCTGTAACTCTCTTTGTAACTCTCTCTGTCCACCTCACTCTGTCCACCTCACTCTGTCCACCTCACTCTGTCCACCTCACTCTGTCTCTCTCTCTCTGTATTTCTCTCTGTATCTCTCTCTGTATGTCTCTCAGTATCTCTCTCTGTATCTCTCACTCTCAGTATCTCTCTCTGTATCTCTCACTCTCTGTCTCTCTCTCTGTATCTCTCACTCTCTGTATCTGTCTCTGTATCTCTCACTCTCTGTGTCTCTCTCTCACTGTATCTCTCTGTATCACTCTCTGTACCTCTCGTAGTATCTCCCTGAATCGGCCTCTGTATCTCCCACTCACTGTATATCTCTCTGTATCACGTTTTTTATCTCCCTCGCTCTGTATCCTCTCTGTCTCTCTGTCTGTATCCCATTCTTTCTAACTCTCTCTGTCTCTCTCGCTGTCTCTACCTCCGTATCTGTCTCTGTATCTGTCTCTGTATCTCTCTCTGTATCTGTCCCTGTGTCTGTCTCTGTGTCTGTCTCTGTATCTGTATCTCTCTCTGACTCTCTCTGTCTCTCTCTCCGTATCTGTCTCTTTCTCTGTATCTCTCTCCCTGTCTCTCGCTCTCTGCCTCTGTCCCTGTATCTGTCTCTATATCTGTCTCTGTTTCTCTCTCATTATCTGTCTAAATCACGCGCTGCAGCGATCACTACAGCTGTCTCTGTATTGCCCTCTTTCTCTCTACCTCTGTCGCTCTCTCTGTCGCTCCCTCTGTATCTCTCCCTGCAACTCTCTCTGTCTCTCCCTCTCTGTCTCTCTCCCTGTATCTCTCACTGTATCTCCCTCTGCCCACCTCTCACGTTCGATGTCTCTATAAATCACTCTGTATCTCTCTCTGTATCTCGCTCTGAATCTCTCTATATATCTCTCTCTGCATCTCTCTCTGTATCTCTCTCTGTATCTCTCTCTGTATCTCGCTCAGTACCTCTCTCTCTATCTCTCGCTGTATCTCTCTCTGTATCTCGCTATGTATCTCGCTCTGTATCTCTCTGTACCTCTGACGAATGTGATATAAAATAGTTACTTTAGAGATATTAGTTCCTGTAATGTAGAGATAGGCCAGTCTCATTCTGGTGAGTTCACAGACAAAGGATTTCAGACCGCATGGCAAAGCAAGGAAGAGGTGTGTCCACCAAAGGAGGAGTAAAGAATGCTGGGTAATAGGGGCCAGAGGAAGGGATTGGAAGTGAGCCAATCAGAATATATATAGAACATAGAATATAGAACAATAGAGCGCAGTACAGGCCCTTCGAAATCGACTGGCCTGCCCCTGCAAAGACAAGTGCTTTTAAAGGACAGACTTACCTCCCAGCAGCCACTTCCGCAATGCTCCCGCTGAAACTGACTCACCAGGTGTTCTCCTGCCGAAATCGACTGGCCTGCCCCTGCAAAGACAAGTGCTTTTAAAGGACAGACTTACCTCCCAGCAGCCACTTCCGCAATGCTCCCGCTGAAACTGACTCACCAGCTGTTCTCCCGCCGAAATCGACTGGCCTGCCCCTGCAAAGACAAGTGCTTTTAAAGGTGGACTTACCTCCCAGCAGCCACTTCCGTAATGCTCCCGCTGAAACTGACTCACCAGCTGTTCTCCCGCTGAAATCGACTGGCCTGCCCCTGCAAAGACAAGTGCTTTTAAAGGACAGACTTACCTCCCAGCAGCCACTTCCGCACTGCTCCCGCTTAAACTGACTCACCAGCTGTTCTCCCGCCGAAATAGACTGGCCTGCCCCTGCAAAGACAAGTGCTTTTAAAGGTTGACTTACCTCCCAGCAGCCACTTCCTCACTGCTCCCGCTGAAACTGACTCACCAGCTGTTCTCCCGCCGAAATCGACTCAACAGGTCAGGAGGGATATAGGATGACCTATGGGAATCGTGTATGTGAAACTTGATGCCATTTGAATGTATCAGTACAGACTCCTTTGTTCTACAGCCTCACTTCATTCCAGAAGTCTACGAAGCAGGGTGTGCTTCGTGCTCCTGAGAATTGAGGAAAGCTTGCAAGCTAAATAAAATAACCAATGCTGTACCTGCAAATCCATCTCGACTTTTATTGAACCCAAACTGACGGGTAAAGAAATTTGGGATTTGTCACCTCTCTCTATCTCTCGCTGTATCTCGCTCTGTATCTCTGCTCTGTATTTCTCTCTGGATCTCTCTCTAACTCTCGCTGTATCTCGCTCTGTATCCCTCTCTGTCTCTCTCTGTATCTCTCTCTGTGTCAATCTCTCTCTCTCTCTCTCTCTGTATCTCTCTCTGTATCTTTCCCTGTATCTCTCCCTGTATCTCTCCCTGTATCTCCCTCTGTATCTCCCTCTGTATCTCTCTCTGTATCGCTCTCTGTATCTCTCTGTATCTCGTTCTGTATCTCTCTCTGTTTCACTCTCTGTATCTCTCACTGTATCTCTCTCTGCATCTCTCTCTGTATCTCTCTCTGTATCTCTCTCTGTATCTCTCTCTGTATCTCTCTCTGTATCTCTCTCTGTATCTCTCTCTGTATCTCACTGTATCTCTCTCTGTATCTCTCTCTGTAACTCTCTATGTATCCCTCCCTCTTTATCTCTATTTCTGTCTCTCTAGAGTTGATTTCTCTCTATCTCTCTCTGTATCTGTCTCTGCATCTCTCTATCTGAATCTCTCTCTGTATCACACTCTGTATCTCTCTCTGTATCTCTACCTGTAACTCTCTATGTATCCCTCCCTCTTTATCTCTATTTCTGTCTCTCTCTGAGTTGCTTTCTCTCTGTCTCTCTCTGCATCTGTCTCTGGATCTCTCTATCTGAATCCCTCTCTGTACCTCTCTGCATCATTCACTGCACCTCTATCTGCATCTCTATCTGTACCTCTATCCTTATCACTCTCTGTATATCTCTCTGTATCCCCCTCTGCATCACGCTCTGTATCTATCTCTGTATCTCTCTTTCGGTCTCTCTCTGTCTATCTCTCTGTATCTCTCTTTTTTTCTCTGTGACTCTCTCTCTCTCTGCATCTGTCTCTGTATCTCTCTATGTCTCTCTCTCAGTCTCTCTATCTCTCTCTCTCAGTCACTCTCTCGGTCTCCCTCTCTCTGTCTCTCTCAATTTGGGTCTCTCTGTATCTCACTCTCTGTATCTCTCTCTGTATCTCTCTCTGTATCTCTCTCTGTCGCTCTCTGTCTCTCTCTCTGTATCTCTCTCTCTGCATCTCCCTCTGCATCTCTCTCTGTACTCTCTCTGTATCTCTCTCTGTATCTCTCTATGTATCTCTGCCCTGTATCTCTGTCTGTGTTCTCTCTCTGTATACCTGACTTTGTATCTCTCTCTGTATCTCTCTGCCTCTCTCACTCTCTATCTCTCTCTGTATCTCTCTCTCTGTATCTCTCTCTGTTTCTCTCTCTGTATCTCTCGCTGTATCTCTCTCTGTATCTCTCTCTGTATCTCTCTCTGTATCTCTCCCTGTCGCTCTCTGTCTCTCTCTCTGTATCTCTCTCTCTGCATCTCCATCTGCATCTCTCTCTGTATCTCTCTCTGTATCTCTCTCTGTATCACTCTCTGTATCTCTCTATGTACCTCTGCCCTGTATCTCTGTCTGTGTTCTCTCTCTGCATACCTGACGTTGTATCTCTCTCTGTATCTCTCTGCCTCTCTCTATATCTATCTATCTCTCTATCTGTATCTCTCTCTGTATCTCTCTCTGTATCTCTCTCTGTATCTCTCTCTGTATCTCTCTGTCTCTGTCTATCTCTGTATCTCTCTCTGTATCTACCTCTGTATCTCTCTCGTGTATCTCTCTCGTGTAATACTCTCTGTAGCTCTCTATGTATCTCTCTCTGTCTCCCTCACTGTATCTCTCTCTCTGTATCTCCCTCTGCATTTCTCTCTGTATCTCTCTCTGTATCACTCTGTATCTCTCTATGTATCTCTCTCTCTGCATCTCCCTGTGCATCTCTCTCTGTATCTCTCTCTGTATCTCTCTCTGTATCACTCTCTGTATCTCTCTATGTATCTCTGCCCTGTATCTCTGTCTGTGTTCTCTCTCTATGTACCTGACTTTGTATCTCTTTCTGTATCTCTCTGTCGCTCTCTCTCTCTGTCTCTCTCTCTCTGTCTCTCTCTCTCTGTCTCTCTCTCTGTCTCTCTCTCTCTCTGTCTCTCTCTCTCTCTCTGTCTCTCTCTGTATCTCCCTCTGTACCTCCCTCTGTATCCCCCTCTGTATCTCTCTCTGTATCTCTCTCTGTATCTCTCTCTGTATCTCTCTCTGTATCTCGCTGTCTCTGTCTATCTCTGTATCTCTCTCTGTATCTCCCTCTGTATCTCTCTCGTGTATCTCTCTCTGTAATACTCTCTGTATCTCTCTATGTATCTCTCTCTGTCTCTCTCACTGTATCTCTCTCTCTGTATCTCCCTCTGCATCTCTCTCTGTATCTCTCTCTGTATCACTCGGTATCTCTCTATATATCTCTGCCCTGTATCTCTGTCTGTGTTCTCTCTCTGTATACCTGACTTTGTATCTCTCTCTGTATCTCTCTCTGTCTCTCTCACTGTATCTCTCTCTGTTGCTCTCTCTCTGCATCACTCTTATTATCTCTCTGTGTATCTCTCTCTGTCTTTCTCTCTGTATCTCTCTCTGTATCTCTCTTTGTAACTATCTCTGTAACTCTCTCTGTCTCTGTTTCTGTATCTCTCTCTGTATCACTTTCTGTATCTCCCTCGCTCTGTATCCCTCTCTGTCTCTCTGTCTGTCTCTATCTCTGTCTCTCCCTCCGTATCTGTCTCTGTATCTGTCTCTGTATCTGTCTCTGTTTCTCTCTCTGTATCTGTCTCTGAATCACTCGCTGCAGCGATCACTACACCTGTCTCTGTATTCCCGTCTGTCTCTCTCCCTCTATCGCTCTCTCTGTCGCTCCCTCTGTATCTCTCTCTCTAACTCTCTCTGTCTCTCAGTCTGTCTCTGTCTCTGTCTCTATCTCTCTCTGCCTCTCTCTCTCTGTCTCTCTCCCTGTATCTCTCGCCCTGTATCTCCCAGTATCTCTCTCTGTATCTCTCTCTGACTCTCTCTCTATGTTTCGATGTCTCTCTCTCTCTGTCTCACTCTCTGTCTCACTCTCTGTCTCTCTCTGTCTAACTCTTTCTTTCTCTCTCTCTCTCTCTCTCTCTCTGTGTCTCTCCCTGTATCTCTCTCTGACTCTCTCTCCGTCTCTCTCTCTATATATCTCTGTCTCACTGTGTATCTCCCAGTATCTCTCTATGTCTCTCTCTCTGCCTCACTCACTGTATATGTCTCTGTATCTCTCTCTATCTCCCTCTGTATCTCTCTCTGTATCTCTCTCTCTGTATCTCTCTCTGTATACCTCTCCCTGTATCTCCCTCTGTATCTCTCTCTATACCTCCCTCTGTATCTCACTCTGTATCTCTCACTCTCTGTATCTCTCCCTGTATCTCTCTGTATCTCTCTCTGTACCTCTCTCTGTTCCTCTCTCTGTCTCTCTCTCTGTCTCTATCTCTGTCTCTCTCTCTGTGTCTCTCTCTATGTCTCTCTCTCTCTGTCTCTCTCTCTATGTCTCTCTCTCTGTCGCTATCGCTCTCTGTCTCTCTCTGTCTCTCACTGTATCTCTCTCTGAATCTCTCTCTGTTCCTCTCTCCGTCCATCTCACTCTGTCGATGTCTCTGTAACTCACTATGTATCTCTCTCTATCTCTCTCTCTGTATCTGTCACCCTGTACCTGTCTCTGTATCTCTCTCCGTATCTCTCTCTGTATATCTCTCCCTGTATCTGTCTCTGTCTCTCTATTCCTGCCTCTGTATCTCTCCCTGCATCTCTCTCTGTACCTCTCTCTGTATCTCTCTATTTATCTCTCTCTGCCTCTCCCTCGCTGCCTCTGTCTCTCTGCATCAGTCTCTGTCTCTCTGTATCTCTCTCCGTATCTCTCTCCGTATCTCTCTCTCTGTATCTGTCTCTGTATCTCTCTCTTTACCTCCCTATGTATCTCCCTCTGTATCTCTCACTCCATGTATCTCTCTGTTTCTCTCTCTGTACCTCTCTCTGTACCTCTCTCTGTCTCTCTCTCTGTATCTCTTTCTCTGTATCTCTCTCTTTCTCTCTCTCTGTATTTCCCGCTATCTCTCTCTCTGTATCTCACTCTGTATCTCTCACTGAATCTCTCTCTCTATCTCTCTCTGTATCTCACTCTGTATCTCTCTCGCGTTGTATATCTTTGTGTTCCTCTCTGTATTACACTCTGTATTCCTCTCTGTATACCTCTCGCGTTGAATTTCTTTCGCTCTCTGTATCTCTCTGTCTCCCTCTCTCTGTATCTCTCTCTGTATCTCTCTCTGCATTTCTCTCTGTATTTCTCCCTGTATCTCACTCTGTATCCCTCTGTGTATCCCTCTGTGTATCCCTCTGTGTATCCCTCTGTGTATCTCTCTGTGTATCTCTCTGTGTATCTCTCTCTGTCTCACTCTCTGTCTCTCTCTCGGTCTATCTCTCTCTATCTCTCTCTCTCTGTCTCTCTCTCTCTCTGTATCTCTCTCTGTATCTCTCTCTGTATCTCCCTCTGTATCTCTCTGTGTATTTCTCTCTGCATCTCTCACTGTATCTCTCTCTTTGTATCTCTCACTGTCTCTCTCTCCCTCTCTGTACCTCTCTCTGTATCTCTCTCTGTATCTCTCTCTGAATCTCTCTCTGTATCTCTCTCTGTATCTCTCTCTGTATCTCTCCCTCTGTCTCTCTCACTGTATCTCTCTCTGTATCACTCTCTGTACCTCTCGTTGTATCTCCCGGAATCGGTCTCTGTATCTCCCACTCACTGTATATCTCTCTGTATCACGTTCTTTATCTCCCACGCTCTATATCCCTCTCTGTCTCTCTGACTGTATCCCTCTCTTTCTAACTCTCTCTGTCTCTCTCTCGGTCTCTTCCTCCGTATCTGTCTCTGTATCTCTCTCTGTATCTCTCACTGACTCTCTCTGTCTCTCCCTCCGAATCTGTCTCTGTATCTTCTCTCTGTATCTCTCTCTCTGTCTCTCGCTCTCTGCCTCTGTCCCATTATCCGTCACTGTATCTGTCTCTGTTTCTCTATCATTATCTGTCTCTGAATCACTCGCTGCAGCGATCACTACATCTGTCTCTGTATTGCCCTCTTTCTCTCCACCTCTGTCGCTCTCTCTGTCGTTCCCTCTGTAACTCTCTCTGCAGCTCTCTCTGTCTTTCTCCCTATGTCTCTATCTCCCTCTGTCTCTCTCTCTCTCTGTCTCTCTCTGAACCTCTCTCTGTCGCTCCCTCTGTATCTCTCTCTGTCACTCTCTCTGTCGCGTTCTCTGTCTCTCTCTATATGTCTCTATCTCTCTCTGTCTCTCGCTCTCTGTCTCTATGTCTATCTATCTGTCTCACTCTCAGTCTCTCTCTCTGTCTCACTCTATGTCTCTCTCTCTGTCTCTCTCTCTGTTTCTCCCTCCATGTCTCTATCTCTCTTTGTCTCTCTCTCTCTCTGTCTCTCTCCCCGTATCTCTCACTGTATCTCTCTCTGTCAACCTCTCACGTTCGACGTCTCTATACCTCACTCTGTATCTCTCTCTGTATCTCTCTCTATACCTCCTTCTGTACCGCTCTCTGTTTCTCTCTCTCTGTATCTCTCTCTTTGTAACTCTCTCTCTGCATCTCCCTCTGCATCTCTCTCTGTATCTCTCTCTGTATCTCTCTCTGTATCTCTCTCTGTATCTCTCTGTCTCTGTCTATCTCTGTATCTCTCTCTGTATCTCCCTCTGTATCTCTCTCGTGTATCTCTCTCGTGTAATACTCTCTGTAGCTCTCTCTGTATCTCTCCCTCAGCATCTGTCTCTGTGCCTCTCTCTGTCTCTCTCTCTGTCTCTCTCTCTGTATCTCTCCCTCTGTCTCTCTCACTGTATCTCTCTCTGTATCACTCTCTGTACCTCTCGTTGTATCTCCCGGAATCGGTCTCTGTATCTCCCACTCACTGTATATCTCTCTGTATCACGTTCTTTATCTCCCACGCTCTATATCCCTCTCTGTCTCTCTGACTGTATCCCTCTCTTTCTAACTCTCTCGGTCTCTCTCTCGGTCTCTTCCTCCGTATCTGTCTCTGTATCTCTCTCTGTATCTCTCACTGATTCTCTCTGTCTCTCCCTCCGAATCTGTCTCTCTATCTTCTCTCTGTATCTCTCTCTCTGTCTCTCGCTCTCTGCCTCTGTCCCTGTATCCGTCACTGTATGTGTCTCTGTTTCTCTATCATTATCTGTCTCTGAATCACTCGCTGCAGCGATCACTACATCTGTCTCTGTAATGCCCTCTTTCTCTCCACCTCTGTCGCTCTCTCTGTCGTTCCCTCTGTAACTCTCTCTGCAGCTCTCTCTGTCTTTCTCCCTATGTCTCTATCTCTCTCTGTCTTTCTCTCTCTGTCTCTCTCTGAACCTCTCTCTGTCGCTCCCTCTGTATCTCTCTCTGTCACTCTCTCTGTCGCGTTCTCTGTCTCTCTCTATATGTCTCTATCTCTCTCTGTCTCTCGCTCTCTGTCTCTATGTCTATCTATCTGTCTCACTCTCAGTCTCTCTCTCTGTCTCACTCTATGTCTCTCTCTCTGTCTCTCTCTCTGTGTCTCCCTCCATGTCTCTATCTCTCTTTGTCTCTCTCTCTCTCTGTCTCTCTCCCCGTATCTCTCACTGTATCTCTCTCTGTCAACCTCTCACGTTCGACGTCTCTATACCTCACTCTGTATCTCTCTCTGTATCTCTCCCTATACCTCCTTCTGTACCGCTCTCTGTTTCTCTCTCTGTATCTCTCTCTTTGTAACTCTCTCTCTGCATCTCCCTCTGCATCTCTCTCTGTATCTCTCTCTGTATCTCTCTCTGTATCTCTCTCTGTATCTCTCTGTATCTGTCTATCTCTGTATCTCTCTCTGTATCTCCCTCTGTATCTCTCTCGTGTATCTCTCTCGTGTAATACTCTCTGTAGCTCTCTATGTATCTCTCTCTGTCTCTCTCTGTCTCTCTCACTGTATCTCTCTCTCTGTCTCTCCCTCTGCATCTCTCTCGTATCTCTCTCTGTATCACTCTGTATCTCTCTATGTGTCACTCTCTGTATCTCTCTATGTTTCTCTGCCCTGTATCTCTGTCAGTGTTCTCTCTCTGTATACCTGACTTTGTATCTCTCTCTCTGTATCTCTCTGTCGCTCTCTCTCTGTCTCTCTCTCTCTGTCTCCCCCCCTTCTGCCTCACTCTCTCTCTATCTCCCTCTGTATCTCCCTCTGTATCTCCCTCTGTATCTCCCTCTGTATCTCCCTCTGTATCTCTCTCTGTAATACTCTCTGTATCTCTCTATGTATCTCTCTCTGTCTCTCTCACTGTATCTCTCTCTCTGTATCTCCCTCTACATCTCTCTCTGTATCTCTCTCTGTATCACTCTGTATCTCTCTATATATCTCTGCCCTGTATCTCTGTCTGTGTTCTCTCTCTGTATACCTGACTTTGTATTTCTCTCTGTATCTCTCTCTGTCTCTCTCACTGTATCTCTCTCTGTAACTCTCTCTCTGCATCACTCTTATTATTTCTCTGTGTATCTCTCTCTGTCGTTCGCTCTGTATCTCTCTCTGTCTCTCTCTCTTTGTAACTATCGCTGTAACTCTCTCTGTCTCTGTTTCTGTATCTCTTTCTGTATCACTTTCTGTATCTCCCTCGCTCTGTATCCCTTTCTGTCTCTCTGTCTGTCTCTATCTCTCTGTCTCTCCCTCCTTGTCTGTCTCTGTATCTGTCTCTGTATCTGTCTCTGTTTCTCTCTCTGTATCTGTCTCTGAATCACTCGCTGCAGCGATCACTACACCTGTCTCTGTATTCCCGTCTGTCTCTCTCCTTCTATCGCTCTCTCTGTCGCTCCATCTGTATCTCTCTCTCTGTCTCTCAGTCTGTTTCTGTCTCTGTCTCTATCTCTCTCTGTATCTCTCTCTCTGTATCTTGCTCTGTATCTCTCTCTGTATCTCTCTCTGTATATGTCCCTGTGTCTGTCCCTGTATCTGTCCCTGTATCTGTCCCTGTATCTGTCTCTGTATCTGTCTCTGTATCTCTCTCTGACTCTCTCTGTCTCTCTGTCTCTCCCTCCGTATCTGTCTCTGTATCTCAATCTGTATCTCTCTCTCTGTCTCTCGCTCTCTGACTCTGTCCCTGTATATATCCCTGTATCCATCTCTGTATCTGTCCCTGTATCTGTCCCTGTATCTTTCCCTGTATCTGTCTCTGTATCTGTCTCTGTATCTCTCTCTGACTCTCTCTGTCTCTCCCTCCGTATCTGTCTCTGTATCTCAATCTGTATCGCTCTCTCTGTCTCTCGCTCTCTGACTCTGTCCCTGTATCTATCCCTGTATCCGTCTCTGTATCTGTCCCTTTATCTGTCTCTGTATCTCTCTCTGTATCTCTCTCTGACTCTCTCTGTCTCTCCCTCCGTATCTGTCTCTGTATCTCACTCTGTATCTCTCTCACTGTCTCTCGCTCTCTGACTCTGTCCCTGTATCTATCCCTGTATCCGTCTCTGTATCTCTCTCTGTATCTCTCTCTCTATCTCTTGCTGTATCTCCCTCTGTATCTCTCTGTCTGTATCTCTCTCTGTCTCTCTCTCTGTACTTAGATCTGTGTAGTTCTCTGTATCTCTCTCTGTAACTATATCTGTGTAGTTCTCTGTATCTCTCTCTGTATCTGTTTCTGCACCTGTCTCTGTCTCTCTCTCTTTCTCTCTCTCTCTATGTCTCTCTCTCTCTCTCTGTCTCGCTCTCTCTGTCTCTCTCTGTCTCTCTCTCTGTCTCTCTCTCTCTCTGTGTCTCTTTCTCTGTACCTCTCTGTTTCTCTCTCTCTGCCTCTCACTCTCTGCCTCTGTCTCTCTGCATCTGTCTCTGTATCTCTCTCTGTCTCTCTCTCTGTATTTCTCTCTCTATCTCTCTCTGTATCTCACTCTGTATCTCTCTCGCCTTGTATATCTTTGTGTTCCTCTCTGTATTACTCTCTGTATTCCTCTCTGTATACCTCTCGCGTTGAATTTCTCTCGCTCTCTGTATCTCTCTGTCTCTCTTTCTCTGTATCTCCCTATTTCACTCTCTCTGCCTCTCTCTCTCTGCATCTCTCTCTGTATGTCTCTCTGTATCTCTCTCTGCATTTCTCTCTGTATTTCTCTCTGTATCTCACTCTGTATCTCTCTGTGTATCCCTCTGTGTATCCCTCTGTGTATCGCTCTGTGTATCTCTCTATGTATCTCTCTCTGTCTCACTCTCTGTCTCTCTCTCGGTCTCTCTCTCTCTATCTCTCTCTCTGTCTCTCTCTCTGTCTCTCTCTCTATCTGTATCTCTCTCTCTGTATCTCCATCTGTATCTCTCTGTGTATTTCTCTCTGTATCTCTCACTGTATCTCTCTCTTTGTATCTTTCTCTGTCTCTGTATCTCTCTCTGTATCTCTCTCTGTATCTCCCTCTGTATCTCTCTCTGTATCTCTCTCTGTATCTCTCTCTGTATCACTCTCTGTATCTCTCTCTGTATACCTTACTTTGTATCTCTCTCTGTATTTCTCCCTGTATCTCTCCCTCAGCATCTGTGTCTGTGTTTCTCTCTGTCTCTCTCTCTGTCTCTCTCTCTGTATCTCTCCCTCTGTCTCTGTCACTGTATCTCTCTCTGTATCACTCTCTGTACCTCTCGTTGTATCTCCCGGAATCGGTCTCTGTATCTCCCACTCACTGTATATCTCTCTGTATCACGTTCTTTATCTCCCACGCACTATATCCCTCTCTGACTGTATCCCTCTCTTTCTAACTCTCTCTGTCTCTCTCTCGGTCTCTTCCTCCGTATCTGTCTCTGTATCTCTCTCTGTATATCTCACTGACTCTCTCTGTCACTCCCTCCGTATCTGTCTCGGTATCTTCTCTTTGTATCTCTCTCTCTGTCTCTCGCTCTCTGCCTCTGTCCCTGTATCCGTCACTGTATCTGTCTCTGTTTCTCTCTCATTATCTGTCTCTGAATCACTCGCTGCAGCGATCACTACATCGGTCTCTGTATTGCCCTCTTTCTCTCAACCTCTGTCGCTCTCTCTGTCGCTCCCTCTGTGTCTCTCTCTGCAACTCTCTCTGTCTTTCTCTCTATGTCTCTCTCTGAACCTCTCTCTGCTGCTCCCTCTGTATCTCTCTCTGTCACTCTCTCTGTCGCGTTCTCTGTCTCTCTCTATATGTCTCTATCCCTCTCTGTCTCTCGCTCTCTGTCTCTATGTCTATCTCTCTGTCTCACTCTCTGTCTCTCTCTCTGTCTCACTCTATGTCTCTCTCTCTGTCTCTCTCTGTTTCTCCCTCCATGTCTCTATCTCTCTTTGTCTCTCTCTCTCTGTCTCTCTCCCTGTATCTCTCACTGTATCTCTCTCTGTCCACCTCTCACGTTCGACGTCTCTATACCTCACTCTGTATCTCTCTCTGTATCTCTCTCTGTATCTCTCTCTATACCTCCTTCTGTATCTCTCTCTGTTTCTCTCTCTCTGTATCTCTCTCTCTGTATCTCTCTCTGTATCTCTTTCTGTGTCTCTCTCTGTTCCTATCTCCCTAGACCTCTCTCTGTGCCTCTCTGTCCCTCTCACTCTCTGTCTCTCTCTCTCTCTGTCTCTCTCTCTCTGTATCTCTCTCTGTCCATCTCTCTCGCTCCATGTCTCTCTGTCCATCTGTCTCTGTCCATCTCTCTCTGTATGTCTCCGATTCTCACTCTGTTTCTCTCTCTCTGTATCTGTTCCTGCATCTCTCAGTACCTCTCTCAGTATATTGCTCTGTATCTTAACTCTGCATCTCTCTCTGTATCTCTACTGTATCTCCCTGTATCTCCATAAGACCATAGGAGTGGAAGTAAGGCCATTCGGCCCATCGAGTCCACTCCACCATTCAATCATGGCTGATTTCAACTCCATTTGTCCGCTCTCTCTCCATAGCCCTTAAATCCTCCAGAAATCAATAATTTATCAACTTCTGTCTTAAAGACACTCAACGTCCCGGCCTCCACCGCCCTCTGTGGCAATGAATCCCACAGACCCACGCTCTCTGACTGAAGAAATGTCTCCTCATCTCTGTTCTAAAGTGACTCCCTTTTATTCGAAGGCTGTGCCCCCCGGGTCCTAGTCTCCCCTGTTAATGGAAAGAACTTCCCTACATCCACCCTATCGAAGCCATTCATTAACTTGTAAGTAATCTCTCTCTATCTCTCGCTGTATCTCGCTCTGTATCTCTCTCTGTATCTCTCTCTCTGTACCTTTCTCTGTACCTCTCTCTGTACCTCTCTCTTTGTACCTCTCTCTATCTCTCGCTGTATCTCGCTCTGTATCTCTCCTCAGTAACTCTCTCTCCGTATCTCTCTATGTAACTCTCTCTGTACCTCGCTCTCTATCTCGCTCTGTATCTCTCTCTGTATCTCTCTGTACCTCTCTCTATCTCTCGCTGTATCTCGCTCTGTATCTCGCTCTGTATCTCTCTCTGTATCTGTCTCTATCTCTCGCTGTATCTCTCTCTGTATCTCTCTCTGTCTCTCTCTCTATCTCTCTTATCTTTCTCTGTATCTCTCCCTCTGTCTCTCTCTCTCTTTCTTTCTCTGTATCTCTCTCGCTCTCTCTCTCTGTATCTCTCTCTGTATCTCTCTCTGTATCTCTCTCTGTATCACTCTCTGTATCACTCTCTGTACCTATATCTGTGTAGTTCTCTGTATCTATCTCTCTGTATCTGTTTCTGTATCTCTCTCTGCATCTCTCTGTACCTCTCTCTATCTCTCGCTGTATCTCGCTCGGTATCTGTCTCTGTATATCTCTCTGTATCACTCGCTGTATCTCTCTCTGTACCTATATCTGTGTAGTTCTCTGTATCTCTCTCTGTACCTATATCTGTGCAATTCTCTGTATCTCTCTCTCTGTCTCTGTTTCTGCACCTTTCTCTGTCTCTCTTTCTGTCTCTCTCTCTGTCTCTCTCTCTCTGTCTCTCTCTCTCTGTCTCACTCTCTCTGTCTCTCCCTCTCTCTCTGAATCTCCTTCTGAATCTCCCACGCTGGAGCTCTCTGGCACTGTCTGACTCTCTCTCTGTATCTCTCTATGTTACTGGCTCTATATATATCTCTGTATCTCTCTGTGTATCTCACTCTGTATTTCTCTCTGCATCTCTCTCTATATCTCTCTCTGCATCTCTCTCTGTATCTCTCTCTCTGCACCTCTCTGTACCTCTCTCTCTCTGTACCTCTCTCTCTGTACCTCTCTCTGTATCTCTCTCTGTATCTCTCTGTACCTCTCCCTATCTCTCTCTGCATCTCTCTCTGTATCTCTCTCTCTGCACCTCTCTGTACCTCTCTCTCTCTGTACCTCTCTCTCTGTACCTCTCTCTGTATCTCTCTCTGTATCTCTCTGTACCTCTCCCTATCTCTCGCTGTATCTCCCTCTGTATCTCGCTCTGTATCTCGCTCTGTATCTCTCTCTGTATCTGTCTCTATCTCTCGCTGTATCTCTCTCTGTATCTCTCTCTGTCTCTCTCTCTATCTCTCTCTTATCTTTCTCTGTATCTCTCTCTCTGTCTCTCTCTCTCTTTCTTTCTCTGTATCTCTCTCGCTCTCTCTCTCTGTATCTCTCTCTGTATCTCTCTCTGTATCTCTCTCTGTATCTCTCTCTGTATCACTCTCTGTACCTATATCTGTGTAGTTCTCTGTATCTATCTCTCTGTATCTGTTTCTGTATCTCGCTCTGTATCTCGCTCTGTATCTCTCTCTGCATCTCTCTGTACCTCTCTCTATCTCTCGCTGTATCTCGCTCGGTATCTGTCTCTGTATCTCTCTCTGTATCTCTCGCTGTATCTCTCTCTGTACCTATATCTGTGTAGTTCTCTGTATCTCTCTCTGTACCTATATCTGTGCAATTCTCTGTATCTCTCTCTCTGTCTCTGTTTCTGCACCTGTCTCTGTCTCTCTTTCTGTCTCTCTCTCTGTCTCTCTCTCTCTGTCTCTCTCTCTCTGTCTCACTCTCTCTGTCTCTCCCTCTCTCTCTGAATCTCCTTCTGAATCTCCCACGCTGGAGCTCTCTGGCACTGTCTGACTCTCTCTCTGTATCTCTCTATGTTACTGGCTCTATATATATCTCTGTATCTCTCTGTGTATCTCACTCTGTATTTCTCTCTGCATCTCTCTCTATATCTCTCTCTGCATCTCTCTCTGTATCTCTCTCTCTGCACCTCTCTGTACCTCTCTCTCTCTGTACCTCTCTCTCTGTACCTCTCTCTGTATCTCTCTCTGTATCTCTCTGTACCTCTCCCTATCTCTCGCTGTATCTCCCTCTGTATCTCGCTCTGTATCTCGCTCTGTATCTCGCTCTGTATCTGTCTCTATCTCTCGCTGTATCTCTCTCTGTATCTCTCTCTGTCTCTCTCTCTATCTCTCTCTTATCTTTCTCTGTATCTCTCTCTCTGTCTCTCTCTCTCTTTCTTTCTCTGTATCTCTCTCGCTCTCTCTCTCTGTATCTCTCTCTGTATCTCTCTCTGTATCTCTCTCTGTATCTCTCTCTGTATCACTCTCTGTACCTATATCTGTGTAGTTCTCTGTATCTATCTCTCTGTATCTGTTTCTGTATCTCGCTCTGTATCTCGCTCTGTATCTCTCTCTGCATCTCTCTGTACCTCTCTCTATCTCTCGCTGTATCTCGCTCGGTATCTGTCTCTGTATCTCTCTCTGTATCTCTCGCTGTATCTCTCTCTGTACCTATATCTGTGTAGTTCTCTGTATCTCTCTCTGTACCTATATCTGTGCAATTCTCTGTATCTCTCTCTCTGTCTCTGTTTCTGCACCTGTCTCTGTCTCTCTTTCTGTCTCTCTCTCTGTCTCTCTCTCTCTGTCTCTCTCTCTCTGTCTCACTCTCTCTGTCTCTCCCTCTCTCTCTGAATCTCCTTCTGAATCTCCCACGCTGGAGCTCTCTGGCACTGTCTGACTCTCTCTCTGTATCTCTCTATGTTACTGGCTCTATATATATATCTGTATCTCTCTGTGTATCTCACTCTGTATTTCTCTCTGCATCTCTCTCTATATCTCTCTCTGCATCTCTCTCTGTATCTCTCTCTCTGCACCTCTCTGTACCTCTCTCTCTCTGTACCTCTCTCTCTGTACCTCTCTCTGTATCTCTCTCTGTATCTCTCTGTACCTCTCCCTATCTCTCGCTGTATCTCCCTCTGTATCTCGCTCTGTATCTCGCTCTGTATCTCGCTCTGTATCTCTCTCTGTATCTCTCTCTATCTCTCGCTGTATCTCGCTCTGTATTTTGCTCTGTATCTCTCTCTTTATCTCTCTCTGTCTCTCTCTGTATCTCTCCCTCTGTATCTCTCTCTCTGTATCTCTCTGTATTTGATTGAGTTTTTTGAGGGAGTGACCAAGAAGGTAGATGAGGGTAGTGCAGTAGACGTTGTCTACATGGACTTTAGCAAAGCCTTTGACAAGGTACCGCATGGTAGGTTGTTGCAGAAGGTTAAAGCTCACGGGATCCAGGGTGAGGTTGCCAATTGGATTCAAAATTGGCTGGACGACAGAAGGCAGAGGGTGGTTGTAGAGGGTTGTTTTTCAAACTGGAGGCCTGTGACCAGTGGTGTGCCTCAGGGATCGGTGCTGGGTCCACTGTTATTTGTGATTTATAGTAATGATTTGGATGAGAATTTAGGAGGCATGGTTAGTAAGTTTGCAGATGACACCAAGATTGGTGGCATAGTGGATAGTGAAGAAGGTTATCTAGGATTGCAACGGGATCTTGATCAATTAGGCCAGTGGGCCGACGAATGGCAGATGGAGTTTAATTTAGATAAATGTGAGGTGATGCATTTTGGCAGATCGAATCAGGCCAGGACCTACTCAGTTAATGGTATGGCGTTGGGGAGAGTTATAGAACAAAGAGATCTAGGAGTACAGGTTCATAGCTCCTTGAAGGTGGAGTCGCAGGTGGACAGGGTGGTGAAGAAGGCATTCGGCATGCTTGGTTTCATTGGTCAGAACATTGAATATAGGAGTTGGGACGTCTTGTTGAAGTTGTACAAGACATTGGTACGGCCACACTTGGAATACTGTGTGCAGTTCTGGTCACCCTATTATAGAAAGGATATTATTAAACTAGAAAGAGTGCAGAAAAGATTTACTAGGATGTTGCCGGGACTTGATGGTTTGAGTTATAAGGAGAGGCTGGATAGACTGGGACTTTTTTCCCTGGAGCGTAGGAGGCTTAGGGGTGATCTTATAGAGGTCTATAAAATAATGAGGGGCATAGATAAGGTAGATAGTCAACATCTTTTCCCAAAGGTAGGGGAGTCTAAAACTAGAGGGCATAGGTTTAAGGTGAGAGGGGAGAGATTCAGAAGGGCCCAGAGGGGCAATTTCTTCACTCAGAGGGTAGTGAGTGTCTGGAATGGGCTGCCAGAGGTAGTAGTAGAAGCGGGTACAATTGTGTCTTTCAAAAAGCATTTAGATGGTTACATGGGTAAGATGGGTATAGAGGGTTATGGGCCAAGTGCGGGCAACTGGGACTAGCTTAATGGTAAAAAACTGGGCGGCATGGACTGGTTGGGCCGAAGGGCCTGTTTCCATGCTGTAAACTTCTATGATTCTATGATTCTATCTCCCTCTGCATCTCACTCTGCATAATCTCTCTGCAACTCTCCATCTCTTTCATCATCTCTCTCTCTCTGTATTTCTCTCTTTCCTTCCCTATCTCTCTCTCTCTGTATACCTCTCTGTATGCCTCCCTGTGTGCCTCTTTGTATTTCTCTATGTATCTGTCTCTGTATCTCTCTATATATCTGTCTCTGCATCTCTCCAGGTCCCACTCTGTATCTCTCTCTATCTCCCTCTGTCTCTCTCTCTCTGTATCTCTCTCTGTATCTCTCTCTCTCTATCTCCCTCTGTATACCTCTCTCTGTATCTCTCTCTTTCTCTATCTCTCTGTACCTGTCTCTGTATCTCTCTCTGTATCTCTCTCTGTACCTATATCTGTGTAATTCTCTGTATCTCTCTCTCTGTATCTGTTTCTGCATCTCTCTCTGTCTCTCTCTCTGTATCTCTCTCTTTATCTCTCTCTGTCTCTCTCTGTATCTCTCTCTGTCTCTCTCGCTATCTCTCTCATCTTTCTCTGTATCTCTCTCTCTGTCTCTCTCTCTCTGTCTCTCTCTACCTCTCTCTTAAATCTCCCTGTATCTCTCCCTGTATCTCTCCCTGTATCTCCCTCTATCTCTCTCTGTATCTCTCTCTGTCTCTCTCTCTCAGTCTCTCGCTGTATCTCTCTCTGTCTCGCTCTCTGTCTCTCTGTATCTCTCTGTCTCTCTCTCTGTATCTCTCTCAGTATATCGCGCTCTGGTTGTTCTGATCTATATCTTTGTGTAACTCACTGTAACTCTCCCTGTCTCTCTCTCTGTATCAGTCTCAGTATCTCTCTCTGTCTCGCTCTCTGTCTCTCTGTCTCTCTCTCTGTCTCACTCTCTGTCTTTCTCTCTGTCTCTCTCTCTCTCTGTATCTCTCTCTGTATCTCTCCCTGTATCTCTCTCTCTGTATCTCTCTCTGTATTTCTCTCTGTATCTCTCTCTCTGTATCTCTCTCTGCATCTCTGTATCTCTCTCTGTATCTCTCTCTGTATCTCTCTCTGTATCTCTCTCTCATATCTCTCTCTGTGTTTCTCTGTATCTCTCTCTGTATCTCTCTCTGTATCTCTCCCTCTGTATCTCTCTCTCTGTATCTCTCTGTATCTCCCTCTGCATCACACTCTGCATAATCTCTCTGCAACTCTCCATCTCTTTCATCATCTCTCTCTCTGTATTTCTCTCTTTCCTTCCCTATCTCTCTCTCTCTGTACACCTCTCTGTATGCCTCCCTGTGTACCTCTTTGTATTTCTCTATGTATCTGTCTCTGTATCTCTCTCTATATCTGTCTCTGCATCTCTCCAGGTCCCACTCTGTATCTCTCTCTATCTCCCTCTGTATCTCTCTATCTGCAACCCTCTCTGCATCTCTCTGTTTCTGTCTCTGTTTCTGTCTCTGTATCTCGCTCTCTATCTCTCTATCTGCAACCCTCTCTGCATCTCTCTCTGCATCTCTCTCTGCATCTCTCTCTGCATCTCTGTATCTCTCTCTGCATCTCTCTCTCTCTCTCTCCCTCTGTATATCTCTCTCTGTATCTCTCTCTGTCTCTCTCTCTCTGTACCTGTCTCTGTATCTCTCTCTGTATCTCTCTCTGTACCTATATCTGTGTAATTCTCTGTATCTCTCTCTCTGTATCTGTTTCTGCATCTCTCTCTGTCTCTCTCTCTGTCTCTCTCTCTCTGTCTCTCTCTCTCTCTCTGTCTCTCTCTCTCTCTCTGAATCTCTTTCTGAATCTCCCATGCTGGAGCTCTCTGTCATTGTCTGACTCTCTCTCTGTATCTCTCTATGTAACTTGCTCTGTATCTCGCCTGGTATCTCTCTCTGTCTCTCTCTCTCTCTGTCTCTCTCTCTGTCCCTCTCTCTGTCACTGTCTCTCTCTCTCTCTGTCTGTCTCTCTCTCTCTCTATCTCTCTCTCTCTGTCTATCTCTCTCGCTCTGTCTCCCTCTGAATCTCCCGCGCTTCATCTATCTGGCACTGTGTGACTCTCTCTCTCAGTATCTCTTTCTATGTATCACTCTCTCTATCTCTCTCTGTATCTCTCTCTGTCTCTCTCTCTGTATCACTTTCTCTATCTCTTTCTGTATCTCTCTATGTATCTTTTGTCAGGGCCACGAAGAATCCAGCACAAGTTGTAAGGATACAAAGTAATAACATTTATTTGCAATAAACTATATATATAAATAAAAGCAGCAACAACTTCCCTTGCTACATACTTCTTCCTGCTGGTTCCAACGTGGCCAGCTTTAAAAATACATGGGGTTTACTAATGGTTTATCCGCCCCCCTCATTGGGGAAGCTCATACTCCCACAGGATTGTGGGATTATCATTAGACCCCAGCCAATGGTAAGCATGCTGGTTATAACATCCCTCCCCCCGCCCCCCCCCCCCCCAAAGTCCAAGGAATCCACCGAAGCCCCTGGCGAAGGAGGGCGTCGGACTCGTTCTGCCGCAGGCCGGACACTATTTGCACGTGACGCTGGATCAGGCGGCGTGTAACGAGACGGAGACCGGCGCTTCCGTGATGAACGGCGCAACGGTTGTACATCCACGTACCGTGGACCCGAGGATTCCCCCTCTGACGCATTCTGTGTCTCCATCTCGGAATCAGAGTCTGCTGCCTCCGTCATGTCAGCGTCTCTATCTCCATTCGGTCCCGTAACGACCTGCGCAGGCTTCGAGTGAGGCACCAGTGGAAGATTGTGAGGACTACCTTCCCTTGTCTCTGGTCTCTGCGGCTGTTGAAATGATCTCCGGGGGCGGGGAATCTTTGGAGGGGATAGTCCTCTGGACCGAACGTGGTCTACTTGTTCGCGCTGGAGACGACCCTGGGCTTGCAGTTGGTAAGATATAGGGCCCCTTTGGCGAACAATTACGCCAGGAACCCACTGGGCACCACCAGCAAAATTCCGAACGAATACTGGGACACCGGGCGCAAACTGCCGAATCGGCCGATGCTGAGACAATCCCTGTCCCTGCCATTCTTGTGTGCGGCGTACTTTTGCCCCAATGTCCGGGTAAACCATACTAAGGCGGGTGCGAAGTCTTCGGACCATTAGGAGTTCTGCGGGAGCTACCCCAGTCACCGCATGGGAGGGTGTGTGTGTGTGGGGGGGTGTCCTATACGTAAATAAAAAGCGAGCCAGTCTCGTGTCCATTGATCCGGAAGACTGGTTCTTTAGGCCTCTTTTGAATGTCTGCACAACCCATTTGAAGCAGGGTGGTAAGGGGCAGTGCGGATATGGCGGATGCCGTTCATCTTTATGAACCTCGCCAACTCCTCACTCGTGAATGGAGTGCCGTTATCCGTGACCAGCAGCTCGGGGAGCCATGCGTACTAAACGACAAACGCATCTTTTCAATTGTTACGCAGGATGTTGTCCCCTGCATCTTATGCACCTCTAGCCATTTAGACTGGGCGTCAATTAATAGAAGGAACATGGATCCTTGAAAAGGGCCTGCGAAATCAGCATGCAAGCCTGCCCAAGGCCGCCCTGGCCATTCCCAGTGATGTAGGGGCGCGGCCGGCGGAAGATTCTGATGCTCCTGGCAAATGGAGCAGTTTTGGGCCACCTTCTCAATGTCGGTGTCGAGGCCTGGCCACCAGACATCACTCCTGGCCAACATTTTCATTTTGGTCACACCTGCACGCCCATTGTGTAAGTCTGTTAGTATCAGCTCCTGGCCTTTTCCGGGACACTCACACGCGTCCTCCACAAAAGGATGGCGTCTTCCACGCTGAATTCTGACAGCTTGGAGGAAAATGCCCGCAACTCGCCTGGGAGCTGTCTTTGCAGCCCACCAGACAGGAATATGTGCCGAACCTTTGACAGGACTGGCTCCGTCTGGGCCCACTCACGGATCTGTGATGCCGTGACAGGCAAGGTGTCCATAAAATTTAGGGTTGCAACCACCTCACGGAGGTGGGGGTCGACATGGGGCCGGTCGATAAAGGGAATCGGCTCAGTGCGTCGGCATTTGCTCTCTGCGTACCTGGTTTGTGCTCCAGAGAATACTCGTATGCAGCAAGCAACAAAGCCCAGCGCTGGATCTGCGCGGAAGCAATGGGCGGTATTGGCTTATCCTCTCTGAAAAGTCCCAGCAGGGGCTTATGATCAGTCACGATAGTGAAATGGCGGCCATACACATACTGGTGGAAGCGTTTCACTGCAAAAACCACTGCCAGGCCCTCCTTCTCGATCTGCGCGTACTTTCTCTCCGCTGCAGTCAATGTGCGGGAGGCGAAAGCTATCGGCCGTTCGGCCCCGTTCTCCATCTTGTGGGACAGGACAGCCCCAATACCATACGGGGATGCATCACATGTGACGAGCAAAGGCTTTCCAGGATCATAGTGGGTTAGTAACCCAGACGACGACAATTGTTGCTTTACACGCCGGAAAGCGGTTTCTTGCGGCTGACCCCAACCCAGGTGTGGTTATTCTTTAGAAGAAGGTGCAAAGGGGCCAGCGTAGTTACCAGATTGGGGAGGAACTTCCCGTAATAGTTTACGAGACTGAGAAAAGAACGAAGATGCGAAGTGTCAGTCGGGGTGGGGGCATGTTGAATTGCACGCACCTTCTCTGCGACGAGATGCAAACCTTCGTGATCCATCCGATAACCTAGGTAGACTACTTCCTTTGCCTGAAATACGCACTTTGTGCGACGTAAACGGAGTCCAGCCTCCAAAAAGCGTCTAAGGACAGCCTCCAGATTTTCCAAATGTTCCTTCTCTGACGTCCCTGTAATCAAAATGTCATCTAAGTAGACAGCAACACGTGGTAAACCTCTCAAAATGCCCTCCATAACACGTTGAAAAATTGCACAGGTAGAGGATACTCCAAAGGGCAACCGTGTATATTCATACAGGCCCCAGTGTGTATTAATCGTTACATATGGTCGGGAGGCAGGGTCCAGCTCCAACTGCAGGTAGGCGTGACTCATATCTAAGTTTGTGAACGAGAGTCCACCTGCAAGCTTCGCGTAGAGATCCTCTATGCGAGGCATTGGATATCGGTCGAGCCGGGAAGCCGTATTCACTGTAAGTTTATAGTCGCCACACAAGCGAACTGTGGCATCTGGCTTCATTACAGGTACAATTGGTGCTTCCCAGTCAGCAAAGAGGACGGGCCTGATAATACCCAAACTCTCCAAACGAGTGAGCTCCCCTTCTACCTTCTCCAGCAAGGCGTAAGGCCCTGGGCGCACCCGGAAATAGCGTGGCGTGGCTCCTGGTTCGACTTGAATACGGGCTACGGCCCCTTTTATTTTCCCCAAACCAGGCTGGAATACA
This sequence comes from Scyliorhinus torazame, assembly GCF_047496885.1. Taxonomy (NCBI): domain Eukaryota; kingdom Metazoa; phylum Chordata; class Chondrichthyes; order Carcharhiniformes; family Scyliorhinidae; genus Scyliorhinus; species Scyliorhinus torazame. The sequence goes on from NC_092726.1 coordinate 55,320,747, forward strand.
TCTGGGTATCGTCGTAGCACCTCAGTCAACCCTTCAGAAACTGTTTGGAGGATGTGCTACCATTGCAAACGCAAATGGCGCAACGAGTCCCGACCCAACAGGCTGGGCCCATGGCCGTGCATCACGATAAGTGTGAAACGCCCCTCCTGGCGTCCATAGACAACAGGGGTCATTGTAGTTCCTGCAATGTCCAGTGGTTCCCCCGTGTAGGTGGCCAACCTGGCCTGTGAGTCGGTTAATGTAAGGGTCTGTACACCCTGCTTGATGCGGTCGAATGTCCTCTGGGCGATCACGAAGACCGCTGCGCCAGTATCCACCTCCATCTCAAACGGGTGGCCATTGACCCGTACTGTCACATTAATGGGGGCCACACGGGGACCTGCCACACAATGCAGCTGCAGGCAGTCGTCCTCCGTCTCCACGTCCTCAGGAGTAGTCGCCGCAGTTTCATCCACATGGAAGGTACGGCCCCTGGGCTAGTCCCAGTTACGGCCGCTGGGCTGGTCCCAGTTTCGGTCGGAACGACGGCGCCTCTGGCGCCCCCAGGACCGGCGCCCGCGACGGGGTCGGCGCCTACAAGTCTGACAAGTACATGGCTCCTCATCCATTGGTTCTGAAGAAGGCTCCCTTCGGGGAGGAATGTACGACGGCCACTGGCGTCGGTCCGGACGTTGCCTCGCCCAAGGTACCGCAGGAGTGCGGGGGAACATTTTTGGACGGAAGGGGTTGCGCCCCAAGGCATGCACTTCCATTCTCTGAAGCTCCTGCACTCCTCGTTCTGCGCTCTCTCGGGACAAGACTATTTGAATAGCCTGCTAAAAAGTCAATGTTGGCTCAGCTAACAACTTTCTCTGGGTGGCCGCATTGTTAATACCGCAAACCAAACGGTCGCGTAACATTTCTGACAAGGTCTGACCATAGTCACAGTACTCCGCAATCCTGCGTAGCCTGGATAGAAAATCGGCAAGGGATTCTCCAGGGGTCCTCTCAGCGGTATTAAACCGGTAACGCAGGACTATCGTGGACGGGGTTGGGTTAAAATGTTGCCCCACTATATTCAAAAGTTCATCAAACGTTTTGGTGACCGGCGCAGCTGTGTACGTAAGGCTCCTAATCACCCCAAATGTATGCGGGCTGCAGGCGGTGAGCAATATGACAACCTGGCACTCGTTTTCGGTGATATTGTTTGCCCGGAAATAGTAATGCATCCGCTGTGCGTACTGGTTCCAGCTTTCCAGCACAGCATCAAAAACATCCAAACGTCCGTACAGAGGCATGGTATAATAGAAAACAACTTCCAACCTGGATCCAACAAAAATCCAGGGAGGTGACTTCAGCAGTGTAGACAGCTATTCACTTTAACCTTCGTCGCCAGTTTTGTGAGGGCCACGAAGAATCCAGTACGAGTTTTAAGGATACAAAGTAATAACATTTATTTGCAATAACATATATAGAAACAGGAGCAGCAACTTCCCTTGCTGCACACTCCTTCCTGCTGGTTCCAAACTGGCCAACTTTATTTATACTAGGAGTTTACTAATGGTTTCTCCGCCTCCCTCATTGGGGAAGCTCATACTCCCACAGGATTGTGGGATTGTCATCAGTCCCCAGCCAATGGTAAGCAGGCAGGTTATAACAGATACCGAATACAGAGAGTAGCAGCAGAACGGTGCTTTTCTGAATGGAAGGCTGTGAGTAATGGCGTTCCACAGGGATCAATTGTGGTGCATTTGTTGTTTGTGGTGTACATCTGAATGATTTGGAAGGAAATGTAGCTTGCCTGATTTGTATGTTCGCAGACGACACAAGAATTGGTGGAGTTGCGGGCAGTGAAGAGGATTGTCCGTGGGTACAGCAAGATATGAACTGGTTGGAGGCTTGGGTGGAAAAATGGCAGATGGACTTCAATCTGGGCAAGTGCGAGGTAATGCACTTGGAACGTCCAATGCATGTAGAAATTTCACATTAAATGGTAGAACACTTGCGAGTACTAACAGGCAGAGAAATCTGTGCGTGCATGTCCACCGATCAACGAACATGTGGATAAGGTGGTCAAGAAGGCTTACGGCATGTTGGCCTTTATAGGTGGAGGTATTGAATATTAAAATTGGCATGTCATGTTGGAGTTGTAAAGGAACTCAGTTAGTTGTCATTTGGAATTTGTGTACAATTCTGGTCGCCACACTACCAAAAGGAGGTGGATGCTTTGGAGAGGCTACAGAAGCGGTTTACTCGGACGTTGACAGTGATAAAGGGCATTAGCTGTAAAGAGAGAGTGGATAGGCACTGTGCTCTCACTGGAATGACGGAGGTTGAGAGGCGAACTGATTGAGGTCTCGGAGATTGAGTGGCATCGGCAGAGTGGACAGTCAGAGTTTTTATTCTAGGGTAAGAGAGTCATGTGCGTGGGGACATGGGTTTAAAGATCGTGGGCAAACGTTTAGATCAGAGGTGCGAGGGAATGTTTTTACACAGATTGAGGTAAGTATATGGAACATGCTGCCTGGGAAGGTGATGGGAGCAGGTACGATAGCGGCATTTAAGGGCATCTAGGCAAATATATGAATAGTATGGGAATGGGCGGATACGGACTCTGTAAGTCCATACGGCTTTACCTTCGGCAGGTATCATGTTCGGCACTGACTTGGAAGGCCGAATGGCCTATTCCTGTGCTATATTGTTCTTTGTTCTTTGGTACCTTCCATCGTAAATACTGATGCAATGTACACTTCAGTTCCTCTGTCATTTCAATGTTCATCATTACCTCTTCTCCAGCATCATATTCGAATGGTCCAATATCCATTACTAATTCTCTCTTTTCGTTTAAATATCCAAAACTACCGCAATCTTATTTTATATTACTAGCTGGCTGACATTTCTGTGCCACCCTATCCCCACTATTGAATATAAAGTTGATCCCGACAGATTTGTATTCGCCCCTTCGGTTACCAACTGCTCAGCTGTCAACTGTCGGTTATCAACGGTCTCCATGTTCTGATCTTGCATTACTTATCTTGTTATCATCCGCCGAATTTTACTGTGAGTATGATTCATCACCCGCTCTCGTGGGTGAACCACATCTATCCTGGTTTACTCGGGGTGAGTCCTTGTCTGGTCGATTCCTCTGAAGACTACACACTGGTTATTAGAATCTCATGGACGTTTAACGCGATGCCTCTCATGTTTTAATCACTAGAATAGGCCGATCAAGGTAACATCTGTTTTTATTATTAAATAATCTCTGTCTTACCCAAAATATACCTCCAACTTTTATCTACCTGTGGCATTATTTGTCAAATTGTTCCCTGAAAAAACGTTTTGGAATCAATTCTCCTATCTCCCTTTATCTTTTATCATGTCCATTTTGTCACGAATTAATTCAGGCTGACGACAGGTATTTGAGGGGTTATCCAGATGTTGGACTTGGGAGCGTCTATGCAGTCAGTTTTCCATGTTCAAGTTGGTGCTTCATGGGAAAATGTGGCAATTAAGGATACACAGAGCATCGCAGCCGAGGAGGTGGTGCAGAACGTCACACAACATCTTCATCCAATCCACTAGCTGGACGAAGAACTTCCGATTCTTTCTCAGTTTCATTCTCCACCTTGCTCCAACTCCGACCTCCCGTTCCATGGTCTTCTGGACTGTTCCAGTCAAGCTCAAAGGAAGCTCGATAATCATCGTTATTGTTCAGACTCGGCAATCTACAGGCTTCAGGAACCAACACTGAGTTCAACAACTTTATCTCAGAACCTCGGTCTCCATCTTGTTGCATGTTTTCGATTTCTGTTTGACTTTTTGGGGTTCTTGTCTTGTTTTGTTGATTTATCTCATCCTATTACATTCGAATCGGCTCCACGTATCAATAACACTTCGTTTAGACACAACTTGTTTCGTTATTAGTTCTCTGACCATTCCCTCTGGCGTTGTATCTTGAAATACTTTGTTCTCCAATGTTTGCTGGTCCCACCCTTTCACAGAGCTTCTCATTTGTCCACCCTGATCCCTCCTTATTTCCACTAGTTTATTAACTCTGACAATTATATAATTCTTCAGTTCTGATGGAAGGATATCTTAAACTGAAATGTTAACCTGGTGTATCTTCATCGATGCTGCCTGACCTGCTCAACTTCCCAAGTATGTACTGTTCCTGTGTCAGATTTCCAGTCCACACAGGATTAGGTTTTGAATTTAATCTTTATGATTAAACCTGACCCGTGCAGTGGAACAGCTCAGTTCACCCGTCTCCATGTAGTCTCCAACTCTAGCAACTGTCCAGATGGATTGAGGATTGTTGTGGGATGGATGTGACTGGAATTGGAAAATAATGAGCTGTTTGTTCTGTTCATTCCGCCATGTGCCACCTCACACAAGGCTAGCATGATTTATCCTTCCCTAGATTTACCATGAATGCAATGTCTAACTCGGCAATTTCACAGGGAAGGTCATATTCATCCAGAATTCTGTGGATATTCGGTCACATGTAGACCAGAGCAGGAGCGAATCATCACGCCAAGAAGTAAGGATAGAAATATTTCATCGGCACGGGGGCTGACTGCAGTTTGTGTTTCAAAGAACAAAGAAAGAAGAACAAATACAAATTACAGCACAGGAACAGGCCCTTCGGCCCTCCAAGCCTGCGCCGCTCCAGATTCTCTATCTAAAACTGTTGCCTATTTTCTAAGGATCTGTATCCCTCTGCTCCCTGCCCATTCATGTATCTGTCTAGATACATCTTAAATGGCGCTATCGTGCCCGCCTCTACCACCTCCCCCGGCAATGCGTTCCAGCCACCCACCACCCTCTGCGTAAAGAACTTTCCACGCATATCTCCCTTAAGCGTTTCCCCTCTCACCTTGAACTCTTGACCCCTATAAATTGTGTCCCCCACTCTGGGAAAAAGCTTCTTGCTATCCACCCTGTCTATACCTCTCATGATTTTGTAGACCTCAATGAGGTTCCCCCCCTCAACCTCCGTCTTTCTAATGAAAACAATCCTAATCTCCTGAACATCTCTTCATAGCTAGTGCCCTCCATACCAGGCAACATCCAGGTGAACCTCCTCTGCACCTTTTCCAAAGCATCCACATCCTTTTGGTAATGTGGCGACCAGAACTGTACGCAGTATTCCAAATGTGGCCGAACTAAAGTCTTATATAACTGTAACATGATCTGCCAACTCTTGTACTCAATACCCCTTCCGATGAAGGAAAGCATGCCGTATGTCTTCTTGACCACTCTATCAACCTGCTCAGCCATCTTCAGGGTACAATGGAACTGAACACCCAGATACCTCTATACATCAATTTTCCCCAGGGCTTTTTCATTTACCGTATAGTTCGCTCTTGAATTGGATCTTCCAAAATGCATCACCTTGCATTTGCCCGGATTGAACTCCATCTGCCATTTCTCCGCCCAACTCTCCAATCTATCTATATTCTGCTGTATTCTCTGACAGCCCCCTTCACTATCTGCTACTCCACTAATCTTAGTGTCATCTGCAAACTTGCTAATCAGACCACCTATACCTTCCTCCAGATCATTTATGTATATCACAAACAACAGTGGTCCCAGCACGGATCTCTGTCGAACACCACTGGTTTCTCCATTTTGAGACACTCCCTTCCACTATTACGCTCTGTCTCCTGTTGCCCAGCCAGTTCTTTAGCCATCTAGCTAGTACACCCAGGAACCCATGAGACTTCACTTTCTCCATTAGCCGACCATGGGGAACATGATCAAATGCCTTACTGACATGTATATGATATCTGCAGCCCTTCCCTCATCAATCAACTTTGTCGCTTCCTGAAATAATTCCATTAAGTTGCTAAGACATGACCTTCCCTGCCCAAAACCATGTTGCCTATCACTGATAAACCCATTTTCTTCCAAATCGGAATAGATCCTCTCCCTCAATATCTTCCCGAACAGCATGCCTACCACTGACGCCACGCTCACCGGTCTATAATTACCTGGATTATTCCTGCTACCGTTCTTAAACAAGGGGACAAAATTAGCAATTCGCCAGTCCTCTGCTACCTCACCAGTGTTCAAGGATGCTGCGAAGATATGTGTTAAGGCCCCAGCTATTTCCTCTCTCACTTCCCTCAGTAACCTGCGATAGATCCCATCCGGACCTGGGGACTTGTCCATCTTAATGGCTTTTAGAATACCCAACACATCCTCCCTCCTTATGCTGGCTTTACCTAGAGTAATCAAACATCTATCCCTAACCTCAACATCCGTTATGTCCCTCTCCTCGGTGAATACCGATGCAAAGTACTCGTTAAGAATCTAAACCATTTTCTCTGACTCCACGTACATCTTTCCTCCTTTGTCCTTGAGTGGGCCAACCCTTTCGCTAGTTCTCCTCTTGCTCCTTATATATGAATAAAAGCCTTTGGGATTTTCCTGAACACTGTTTGCTAAAGATATTTCATGAAGCTTTTTAGCCCCCTTGATTCCTCGTTTCAGATTGGTCCTACATTCCCGACATTCTTCCAAAGCTTCGTCTGTCTTCAGTCGCCTAGACCTTATGTATGCTCCCTTTTCCTTCATAGCTAGTCTCCCAATTTCACCTGTCATCCATGGTTCCCTTATCTTGCCATTTCTATTCCTAATTTTCACAGGGACATGTCTGTCCCGCACTCTAATCAACCTCTCTTTAAAAGCCTCCCGTATCAAATGTGTATTTAGCTTCAAACAGCTGTTCCCGATCCACAATCGCCAGCTCATGCCGAATTTTGGTATAGTTGGCCTTCCCCCAAGTTAGCAATCTTCCTTTAGGACCCTTCTCCTCTTTGTCCGTGAGTATTCTAAAACTTACGGAATTGTGATCGTTATTCCCAAATTAATCCCCGACTGAAATTATAACCACCTGGCCGGGCTCATTCCCCAACACTAGGGCCATTAATGCCATTTAACGAGTTGGACTATTTACATAATGCTGTAGAAAACCCTCCTGGATGTACCTTCCAAATTCTGCTCCATCTAGATCTCTGACACTAAGTGTATCCCATTCAATTTTGGGAATATTAAAATCTCCAATCACCGCCACCCTGTTGCTCCGACATCTTTCCATAATCTGTTTACGTATTTGTACCTCTATCTCACTATCGCTGTTGGCAGGTCTGGAGTACAGCCCCAACATTGTTACCGCACCCTTCCTATTTCTAAGCGCTGCCCATATCGCCTCACTGCTCGAGTCCTCCAGAGTGCCCTCTTCAGCACAGCTGTGATATCCTCTCTGTCTAGTAATGCAACTCCTCCACCCCTTTTACCTCCCTCTCTATCCCGCCTGAAGCATCGATACCCTGGGATATTTAGTTGCCAGTCATGCCCTTCCCTCAACCAAGTCTCAGTAATAGCAATAAGATGATACTCCCAGGCACTAATTCAAGCCCGAAGTTCATCTGCGTTACCTACTACACTTCTTGCATTAAAGCAAATGCACCACAGACCACCAGTCACTTTGCGTTCATCATCTGCTCAATGCCTACTCTTCCCCTTAGTCACGGTGACTTCATGATCTAATTTCTTACAGTCTTTAGTTAAACCTCCTTACTGTCCATTAACCTCCTCATTTGGTTCCCATCCCCCTGCGGCTTTAGTTTAGAACCTCCCCAACAGCGTTAGCAAAAGCACCCCCAAGGACATTGGTTCCAGTCCGGCCCAGCTGTAGACCGTCCAATCTGTAGTAGTGGTCCCATGTCCCAAAAATATGAACTCCTTTCTCCTGCACCATCTCTCAAGTCAGACTTTCATTTTGCCTATTCTTTCTTTCCTATTCTGTCTACCACGAGGCACTGGTATCAATCCTGAAATTCCTACCTCTGAGGTCCGACCTTTTAACTTGGCTCCAAACTCACTAAATTCTGCTTGTAGGACGTCATCCCGTTTTTTATCTACATCATTGGTGCCTATATGCACCACCTCAACTGGCTGCTCACCCTCCCCCTTCTGAATATTCTGCAGCCGATCTGAGACATTCCCGTGCACCTGGGAGGCAACATACCATTCGAGAGTCTCGTTTTCGACCACAGAACCGCCTATCTACTCCCCTTACAATTGAGTCCCCTATGACTATAACCCTTCCACTCTTTTCCCCGCCCTTCTGTACAGCAGAGCCAGCCAGGGTGCCATGAACCTGGCGACTGCTTCTTGCCCCTGGAGAGCGATCTCTCCCAACAGTATCCAAAACTGTTTACCTGTTTTGGAGGGAGATGACCGCAAGGGGCACTTGCACTGCCTTCCTGCTTTTCCTCTGCCTTTTGGTCACCCATTCCCTTTCTCCCTCAGCAATCCTAATCTGTGATGTGACCAATTTGCTAAACGTGCTGTCCACGACCTCGTCAGCATCGCGAATGCTCCAAAGTGAGTCCATCGGCAGCTCCAGAGCCCTAATTCTGTCTAACAAGAGCTGCAGCTGCACACACTTCCCGCACGTGAAGGAGCCAGGGACATCAGCTATGTCCCTGAGCTCCCGCATTGAGCAAATGGAGCATAACATGGGTCTGAGATCTCCTGCCATTTTTAATCTTAAGCTTAACTTAATCCAACTATAATATCAAATAATAGATAAATGAAAAAGGAAAAAAAAGAAAAATTGTTACCAATCACACGATGAAAAAAAAATTGAAATAGAAAAACCTTATCTTATCAACACACCTCAGAGAATAGAAAAACTACTCACCAGTCACCAGCCAATCACTTTCCAGCTGTCTGTGACGTCACGGTCCAACTTCTTTCTACTTCTACCTGCTCTCGAGTCTCCCTCTTGATCTTTACTCGGCTGGATCCTTACAGTGATTGGGATTTTTTTGGCTAGAGGAGAAGGTAGGGAGTGAAACATTGAAGAAGTGTTTAGGGTTTAACTGTCACTTGACCAGAGCTCCTCCACAACCACCTTCTGGATACAGTGACCGCAATGCACTGATGCAAATCTTCTCCGCAACAGTCACTCAGCGGCTCCGCTCTGTTGCCCTCTGCTGGATGCTTGCCTTCACTTGAACATGGAGGGTATCTTGCTCAGGTACACCTTCTGGATACAGTGACCGCAATGCATGATGCAAATTTTCCCCGCAACAGCCAATCAGCGGCTCCGATCTGCTACCCTCTGCTGGATATCCATAAACCATGTCAGTCAAGTTACAGCACAGGCCACATATGTGGGCATAACTATCCCATAGTTTCATTGCTTCTCTCTGAATGTTTCAGAGCGAGCTGTACTGGGACTACTCAGGTCAGTCAGATTTACTGGACAGGCAACGTGTAATTATCTATCCCATGATATTATTGCGTCTCTCTGTCTGTTTCAGATCGAGCGGTACTGGGCCAGAACAGTCAGGTAGAATTACAGGTCAGTCTCTGTTCAAATAGACGTGCATTGTATCATTGCTTCTCGCTGTCTGTTTCAGAGGGACCTGCACTGCGACACCGCAGTTCAGTCAGAATTACTGGACTGTCTCCGTGTAGATATCTCTCCCAGTATTAAATGGCTTCTCTCTGTCTGTTTAAGAGGAGTCCATCAGGTTCAGCACGGGTGAGTGAGAATTACTGGACAGTCTCTGTGATAATATCTACTGCACGTACAATTGCTTCTATCTGACTTTTCCAAAATGAACTGTAATTGGGACAGCAGAGGTTAGTGAGAATTATTGGACCGTCTATAACTGAGCAAATATCTATCCCATGGTCTCATTGCTTCCCTCTGACTGTTTCAGCGGAAGCTGTATTATCACAGCACAGGTCAGTGCGAATTATTGGACAGTCTGTCACTGTACAAATATATATACCATGATATCATAGCTTCTATCTGAATGTTTCAGAGGCAGCTGTGCTGGAACAGGAAAGAACAATGAGAATCACTGGACAGTCTCATTGTAAGTATTTATCCAATGGTATAATTTATTCTCTCTGGCTCTTCCAGCTGTTTTGGGACAACACCGGTCAGTGAGAATTGCTCGACAGTCTGTAAGTGTGTAATTATCTATCCCGTGATATAATCCGGTATGAGCAGAAGAAATGTGAGCAACATTGGGCCATTCGGCTGCTGGATTTTCTTATTAATCAATAACCTATTCATGTCTGTCTCAAGGACACTCTCTGAGTTGGCCTCCAAAGCCTTCCCTCTAGGGCTCTAAAGGCCTCTTCTAGAGACACAGATGCTCACAATATTCCATATGGAATCTGACAACAGTCTTATGCAGCCTCAACAATACATTCCTGCTGTTATAGTCTAGCCCTCTCGCCACGAAATCTAACATTACGTTTGCTTTTTGACGACCAACTGAACATGCATGGCAATTGTGTCTTGAACAGAATCTTGAAATGAGACTTCTAATTCCCATTTTGTCTCTGATTGCCAAAGCCTTTTCCCATTTAGAAAATAGTATATGAAAGTCTATTTCCCACCACAGTGCATAGACGCACGATTTTCCACATCACATTCTTTCTCATTTCTTTGCCCACTCTCCCAGCCTGCAAACGTCCTTCTGCAGCCTCCGAACTTACCAAAAACTATTTTTCCCTATAAATATATTGGTACCATCAGCAAACGTAGCAATAGTGCCCAGAATTCCTTCTTACAGATCGTTAATATATATCGTGAATAGTTGTGTTCCCAAAACTGACCCGTGCCGAACACTCGTCACGAGCTGCCATCCTAAAATAGAGCAATTCATCCCCAAACTCTGCCTTCTGCCAATAACCAAAGCATATATCCGTGCCAGCAATGTGCCTTAACGCAATGTACGTTCCATTGCCAACGGCCTTCTGGAAATCCAAATCGATCATGTCCACAGGTTCTGATCTGTCTAACTTACTCGTTACTCTTAAAATATAAGAAATGCGTCAGTCATCACTTCCCATTACCGAAACCATGCGGACTCAGCCCTATTTTCACATGCAAGTACTTCGCAATATAATTCTTAATAATAGACTCTAAAATCTCACCAGCAACCGAAGTCAGGCCGACCGCCCTATAATTTCCTGTCTTCTGTCTCCGTACCTTCTGAATCAGAGTGTTACATTTGCCATTTTCTGCCCTCTGTGGCCCTTCCAACCGACAGTGATTTCTGAAAGATCACCACCGATGCCGGCACAATCGCGTTACCTAATCCCGTCCAAACCCCGTTGTGTATTGCGCCTGGTCCGGTTGACTATTCCATCTTCAGAACTTTCTTTTTCCCCAGCACGTTATCCTTCGAAAGAGCCCTTCACCTACTTCTGCCCCGGACACTCTGGAAGTTCTGGTACACACTGCGTCTTCCACCGAGAGGATTGATGTCAATTACCTATTCAGATTCTCTGCCATTTCCATTTCCCAATTACTACTTCCCCAGCCTCATTTTCCAGTGGTCCAATGTCTATTTTCGGCTCTCTCTTATCTTTTATATTTCGAATAATACTCCCGCAATTTTCTTTGACATCACTAGCTAGCTTTCACATTTTCCATGTTCTCCCACCAAAAGAATATAAAATTAATCGTTTTATATAACTCAGTCGTCACTTTAGTTATCACCTACTGAGCATTGTTTTCATATTTTGTTGTTCTTTTATGTCAGTTTTCATCATCTGATACCTGTCAACTTCTCTCACCCGCATCTGGCATGGTGAACCACTACATACTGGTCAGCTCGGGGTGAGTTTTAGTCGATTTCTCTGAAGACTACACACTGGCCATCAGACTCGCAAGGACGATCACCGGGTGACTCTCATGTTTTGATCACTGAACAAGATGACCAAGGTAGCAAGTGTTATTATTCTTACTTAATATCTGTCTAACCCAAACTAATTCTGCAATCCCTCTCCACATGTGGTGATATGAAGGGCAGCACGGTAGCATTGTGGATAGCACAATTGCTTCACAGCTTCAGGGTCGCAGGTTCGATTCCGGCTTGGGTCACTGTCTGTGCGGAGTCTGCACATCTCCCCGTGTGTGCATGGGTTTCCTCCGGGTGCTCCGGTTTCCTCCCACAGTCCAAAGATGTGCAGGTTAGGTGGATTGGACATGATAAATATCCCTTAGTGTCCAAAATTGCCCTTAGTGTTGGGTGGGGTTACTGGGTTATGGGGATAGGGTGGAGGTGTGGACCTTGGGTAGGGTGCTCCTTCCAAGAGCCGGTGCAGACTCGATGGGCCGAATGGCCTCCTTCTGCACTGTTAATTCTACGATAACTATGATATTTGTCGAATCGTACTCCGAAATAATGTTTTGGAGTTAATTCACCTAATTCCCTTTTTCTTTTACATTGTCTATATTATCAGTTATAAATTCAGGCGAGACCAGAGGGCTTATCCATATTCTGGGGTTCGGAGTGTGTATGCCATTAAGCAAGCGTATTTAAATTGGTGCCTCGTGGGTAAAGGTGGCAGCTGAGGATACATCGAGTTTCGCAGACAAGGAAGTTGTGGCAAAGGTACACAATTCATCTAAACCTCCACAAGCTTGGCCATGAGCTTCCAATTCTTTAAACTCTCCACCTTGCCGTAACTGTAACCGTTCTGTTTTTTGTCCGCTTCAATGTTCCAGTGAAGCTCAATGCAATCTCGAGAATCAGCTCCTTCTCGTCCAGACTCCCAATCCTCCTATTTGGATGGAAAAGAAACTGGCTTGGCTGTAGAACACAGAGAGTAACAGTGGACGGGAGTATTTCAGAATGGAGATCTGGAGCCTGTGGTGTTCCACAGCGATCAGAGATGGGACCACTGTTGTTTGCAATACATATAAATATCTGGCCGAAAATGTAAATGGTCTGATTAGTAAGTATGCAGATGGCATTACGATAGCTAGAGTTGCAGATCGTGAAGGGTCTCTCTGGGAATACAGCAGAATATAGATAGATTGGACTGTTAGGCAGATAAATAACAGATGGCGTTCAATCACGAGAAATGCGAGGTGATGCATTTTGGAAGAGCAAATGGCACAATCCTTCATCATTGACAGACAGAGAGATCTGGGCATCAGGTCCATAGTTCCAAGAAATTAGCAATGCAGTTGGATAAGGTGGTCAAGAATGCATACGGCATGCTTGCCTTAATCGGGACTGGCATTGAGTACAAGAGTTAGCAGGTGATGGTACAGTTGTATAAACTTTAGCTGGGCCACATTTGGAATATTGCGTGCAATTCTCGTCGCCACACGAGGTAGTTGCTTTGGAGATAGTGCAAATGAGGTTTTCCTGGATGTTGGCTGGTCCGGTGCGTGTTACCTGTGAGGACAGGTTGAATAAACTCGGACTGTTTTATTGTAAAGACGGGAGCTGACGGGTGACCTAACTGATGCCTGTAAAATTACGGGTGATATAGACAGGGTGAATAGTCAGAAGTATTTTTCCCAGGGTGGAAGTCTCAGTTACGCGCGACGGGCACAGGTTCATGGTGAGAGGGTGTAAGGTTAGGGAGGCTGTGCGGAGAAAACATGTATCTTGATAGACGGATGAACGGGTGGGTAATGGTGGGGTACAGATCGTTTGGGCAATATGTAGTAGGCCGAAATAAGGAATCTGGATAGGCGCAGGCTTGGTGGACAGAAGAGCCTGTTCCTACGCTGCAATGTTATTTGTCCTTGGTCCTTTGCATTTCTGGACTCAAAATTGAGTGAAACAACTTTACCCCAGAACCTCTGTTTCCATCTTTCTTTCTGTGTTTGATTTGTGTTTGACTTCGCTGGTCTTGTTTTGTTTCTTTCTCTCATCATGTTACATTCAGATGAGTTTCGTGTATTAATCAGACCTCATTTCGGCACAATCTTTGTTTCATGACTCCATCCATTAACAGTCCCCCTGTCTTTCAATACTGAAATGTGTTGTTCTTCAATATTTATTGGGTTCCACCCTCACACACAACTTCTCGGCACGGCGACAAGGTGGCACAATGGCTAGCACTGCTCTCCCATAACTCCAGAGAACCCCGGTTCATTTCCGGACTCGGTTGACTGTCTGTGTGGAGCTTGAACTTTCCCCTCTAGTCAGAGTGGTTATCGTCCAAGTGCTGCGGTATCTTCCCAGATTCCAAAGGTGTGCAGGTTAGATGGATTGGCCATGCGAAATTGAACCTTAGTGTACACAAGGTGACGTGGGGTTACTGGCAAATAGGGTGGAGGCGACGATATAAGTAGGGCGCTCTTTCCTAGCGCCGGTGCAGACTCGATGGGCCGAAGAGCCTCCTTCTGCACTGTAAATTTATGATCCTGTGATCCTTTTTTAATTCTTACCACTCCTCACATCCCCTGGTTTGTTAACTCTCACATTTCTATCGGTCTTCAGTTCTGGTGGAAGGCCATCTTAACTGAATCGTTAACTGGACGTATCTTCACCGATGCTTCCAGACCTTCATAACGCCTCAAGTATATACCATTCCGGTTTAACATTTCCAGTCTACACTGTATTTGGTTTGAATTTAATCTTTGTGATTAAACGTGAGCCGTGTCGTGGAACAGGTCAGTTCACCCGTCTCCAGGTGGTCTACAATTCTAGTATTGTCCAGAGAGTTTGAGGATTGGGACAGATGAGATTGGAACTATATATATTTAATTTGAATACTCTGTGTTTGATTGATTCTGGTATTTTTCTACAGTCGAGCGCTTGGAGAATTGCATGGCCAGGGCTCCCAGGGCAGAGGAATGTGTTTCTATTCGTGTTGTGAACGTGATCATGTGATCGTGTTCTGGGGCTGGTTTAGCACACTGGGCTAATTCGCTGGCTTTGAAAGCAGACCAAGGCAAGACAGCAGCAGGGTTCAATTCCTGTGCCAGCCTCCCCGAACAGACGCCGGAATGTGGCGACTAGGGGCTTTTCACAGTAACTTCATTGAAGCCTACTTGTGACAATAAGCGATTTTCATTTTCATTTCACAAGAATATGATGAGCTGTTTTTTTGTTCCTTCTGCCACCTGTTATGTCACACAAGGCCAGTATGACTTATCCATCTCTAAATGTCCCCAGAGCTCAGTGTCTAACTCGGCAATTTCAGACGGAAGGTAATATTTATCCAGAAATCCGGGATACTGCAGTCAAATATAATCTATAAGCGATTTTCTTTTCATTTTCATTTCATTTTATTTCATTTCTAGAGCATAAGCCAATGATCAATTTAAACAGGCAAGGGAGAGAGATTTTCTCGGCACAGGGGCTAACTGCGGTTGCATTTAAACCATAAACTAGGTCATTCCTGTTACACCAGAGTCCCACCTGTGGAACTCTGATGTAACACGGTATCATCGGCACTTTTGAATGATTTAGAGGGAGTTGTACTGGGGAAGCATAGGTCAGCCAGAATTACTGGACAGTCTCCGTGTAAATATCTGTCCCATTATTTCACTGCTTCGCTCTGTCTTTTCAGGGGAGCTGTACGGGGTCAGCATAACTCAGTGAGAATTACGGGATAGTCTCTGTGCAGATATCCACCCATGGTATGATTGCTTCTCTCTGACTGTTACAGAGGGAGCTGTGCTGGGATCACAGAGGACTGTACGAATCAATCGATCGGAGATGTGTAAATATTTATCCCAGTTTACCATTACTTCGCTCTGGCTGTTTCAGAGGGAGCAGTTTTGGGACAGCACAGGTCAGTGAGAATCACTAGACAGTTTGTAACTGTTTAAATATCTATTCCGTAATTTAACCAGGTAAGAAATATGAGCTGTATTGTCAATTCTGCCGTCGGTCTCGTTATTTATCAATAACATATTCATCTATGTCTTAAGGACACTCTCTGAGTTTGCCCAGAGCCTTCTGTGAAGCGCCCTAAAGGATGGCCCTTTTAGACGCCTAAAACTACTCACAATATTGCAAATGGAGTCTGAGCAGAGCATTATACAGACTCAACAGTACATCCGTGTCTTGTATTGTAGCCACCTCAACATGAAATCTAACATGTACATTTGCCTTCCCAACTACCAGCTGACCTTCAATGGTAACTTACACCGAATATTTAACTGGGGCTTCTCTTTATGCTTCTGATAGCCAACGATTTTTCCCATTGAGAAAATGGTGCCAGAAAATATTTGCCCCGCCAAAGTGTTTAAAAGCACGATGTTACATATCATATTTCATTTGCTTCTTCGTTACCCACTCTCCCAGCCTGGTAAAGTCCTTCTGCAGCCTCCCACTTAGAAAAAGTTACTTGTCCCTTTCTATATATTGGAATCATCAGCAAACGTTGCAACAATGCACGCACTTCCTTCTGAAAGATCGCTTGTGTATATCACGAATAGTTGTGGTCCCAACACTGTCCCCTGCGGAACATGCGTCATCACCATGTGCCATCCTGAAAAGATCACTTTGTCCCCACTCTCTGTCAATGCCAACTATCCAAGCATCTATCCATGCCAGTAACTTGCCCTAATGACATGGGCTCTGATTTGGCGGCTTTCTGTACGGCACATTACCTAAGGTCTTCTGGAAATCTAAATGGCTCAAGTCCTAGGTTCTCTTTTGTCTAACTTACTTGGTGCGTCTTATGAAAATATAAGAGAATTGTCAGGCATGATTTCGCACTAACGAAGCAATGGTGACTCAGTCCTATTTCCCATGCAGTTAGATTGGATTGGATTTGTTTATTATTATGTGGACCGAGGTGCAGTATTTTTCTACGAGCAGCTCAACTAGATCATTAAGTCCATAAGAAATAAAGTAAAAGAAAATAAAATACATGATAGGGCAACACACGATGCACATGTAAATACATAGACACCGGCGTCGGGTGAATCACACAGTGGTGTAGTGTTAATAAGTTCAGTCCATCATAGGGCCGTTTAGTAGTCGGTAACAGCTGGGAAGAAGCTATCTTTGATCGTGTTCGTTCATGTTCTCAGATTCTTGTGTCTCCTGCCCGATGCAAGAAGTTGGAAGATTTGAATAAGCCGGGTGGGCGGGGTCTTTGTTTATGCTGCCCGCATTCACCAGTCAGCGATAGGTGTGCATGGAGTCAATGGATGGGAGGCAGGTTCGTGTGATGGACTGGGCTGTCTTCATGACTCTCTGAAGTTTCATGAGGTCTTGGGACGAGCAGTTACCATACCAGGTGTGAGGCAGCCAGATAAGATGCTTTCTATGGTGCATCCATAAAAGGGGGCAGCACGGTAGCATTGTGGATAGCACCATTGCTTCACAGCTCCAGGGTCCCAGGATCGGTTCCGGCTTGGGTCACATGTCTGTGCGGAGTCTGCACATCCTCCCCGTGTGTGCGTGGGTTTCCTCCGGGTGCTCCGGTTTCCTCCCACAGTCCAAAGATGTGCAGGTTAGGTGGATTGGCCATGATAAATTGCCCTTAGTGTCCAAAATTGCCCTTAGTGTTGGGTGGGGTTATTGGGTTATGGGGATAGGGTGGAGGTGTTTACCATGGGATGGGTGCTCTTTCCAAGAGCCGGTGCAGACTCGATGGGCCGAATGGCCTCCTTCTGCACTGTAAATTCTATGATAATCTATGAGTTACTGTGGACATGCGGAATTTCCTTAGCTTTCTGAGGACGTATAGGCGCTGTTGTGCTTTCTTGGTGGTAGCCTCGATGTGGGTGGACCAGGACAGATTTTTGGAGATGTGAACCTCTAGGAATTTGAAGCTGTTAACCATCAACACCTCGGTCCCGTTGATGCTGACAGGGTTGTGTACAGTATTTTGCTTTCTGAATTCAATGTCTAGCTCTTTAGTTTTGGTGGCATTGAGAGATAGATTGACGTCGTTGCACCACTCCAGTAGGTTCTCAATCTCCCTCCTGTATTCTGACTCATCGCTATTCGCGATCCGGCCCACCATTGCCGTGTCGTCAGCAAACGTTTAGATGGAGTTCGAACCAAATTGTGCCACGCAGTTGTGTGTGTACAGAGAGTATAGGAGGGGGCTAAGTACGCGGCCTTGCAGGGCCCCGGTATTGAAGACTATTGTGGAGGAGGTGTTGTTGTTTATTCTTACTGATTGTGGTCTGTGGTCAGAAACTTGAGCATGCAATTGCAGAGTGAGGAGCCACGTCCTAGGTTTTGGAGCTTTGATATGAGTTTGGCTGGGATTATGGTATTGAAGGCGAAGCTGTAGTACCCCTCAATGTTATCCTTAATAAATGACTCTAAAACCTTACAAATAACCGAAATCAGGCTAAACAGACGATAATTTTCCGTCTTCTGCCTCCCTCCCTCCTTATTCAGAGTGTTAAATTTGCAATTTTAACCTCCGCAGTGGACCTCACTGCCGATAATGATTCCTGAAAGATCACCACCAATGCCTGCACAATCTCCTCAACTGTCCCCGTCAGAAAGCAAGTGTGTGGTGGAAACGGTCTGGGTGACTAATCCGTCCCCACACCTTTTCTTTTCCCAAACACTGTATCCTTAGTTATGGCCCCTCACTCACTTCTGCCCCCTGATTCTCTAGCCGTTCTCGTGTCTCATTGGTGTCTTCCACTGTGAAGACGGATGCCAAGTACCTATCAGATTCTCTTCCAATTCCTTTTTCTCAATTAGTACTTCCGCAGCGTCATTTTCCAGTTGTCCAATGTCTATTCTGAGATCTCTTATCTTTTATATTTAGAATAAAACGCATGCAACTTTATTCTATGTTGATAGCTAACTTACACTCATATTAAGAACATAAGAACATAAGAACTAGGAGCAGGAGTAGGCCATCTGGCCCCTCGAGCCTGCTCCACCATTCAATGAGATCATGGCTGATCTTTTGTGGACTCAGCTCCACTTTCCGGCCCGAACACCATAACCCTTAGTACCTTTATTCTTCAAAAAACTATCTCTCTTTATCTTAAAAACATTTAATGAAGGAGCCTCTACTGCTTCACTGGGCAAGGAATTCCATAGATTCACAACCCTTTGGGTGAAGAAGTTCCTCCTAAACACAGTCCTAAATCTACTTCCCCTAATCTTGAGGCCATGCCCCCGAGGTAATGCATTTTGGAAGATAAAATCCAGCTGTGAATTATGCATTAAATTAGACCTTTGGGACGATTGTCATAAGAGGGATCTGGGCGTTCAGGTCCATCCTTCCATGAAAGTGGCAAAGCAGGTGGATAATGTGGCGAACAAGACATACAGCATGCTTGCCTTCATGGGACGGGCATTGAGTACAGGAGTTGGCAGGTCATGTTACTGTTGTATTAAACGTTAGCTAGTCCACATTTGGAATATCGCAGCAGTTGTGGTCGCCACACGACCAGAAGGACGTGGAAGCCTATGAGAGAGTACACACAAGCTTTACGAGTCTGTTGCCTGGTCTGGAGGGTGTTAGCTGTTGTAGAGAGTTTGAATAAATTCGTCTTTTTTCCATTGGAAAGACGGAGGCTGAGGAGTCACATGACTGAGGTTCAAAATTACGAGAGGTATAGAGAATGTGAATAGTCAGAAACCTCAATTACAAGCGGGCACAAGTTCATGGTGAGAGGGCGATGCCTAGGGGCGATGTTCGGGGAACGTTTTGTCACCTAAATATTGGTGGGTCGCTGTAACGAGTCGCCAGTGGAGGTGGTGGAGTCCGGAACGATAGCAATGTTTCAGATGTATCTTGATAGGCTGATGAACGGGCGGGTAATGGAGGGATACAGTGTCAGTTGGTGCTGTACTGGGAGAGCACAATTCAGTGAGAATTACAGGACAGTCTTTAAAAATTGTAAATATCTATCCCATAATATCATTGTTTTCTGGAACTGTTTTAGAGGAAGCGGCACTGGAACTGCACATGCCAGAGTGATTTACTGGACAGTCTGGAACTGCATCAGTATCCCATGACATAAAACCCACCGACAGCCATCCTGAACAAGACCCCTTTATCCTGACACTATGCCTTCTGCCAATCAGACAATCATCTATCTACGCCAGCATCTTGCCCGCAACACCATAGTCTATTATCTTATTTAGCAACCTCCTGTACGGCACCTTGTCAAAGGCCTTATGGAAATGCTAGTACATCACGTCCACTTGTTCTCCTCTGTCCAACTTCCTCGCCAACTCCTCGGTGAATTCTAACAGATTTGGTAGGCGAAGTCGTTTCTCTCTGTTTTTATCATGAAATATTTTGTTCTTCAATGTTTTTGGTCTCCACCCTCTCACAGATCTCCTTTGTTCATCCTGACCACTGCTCACTTCCGCCAGTTTATTTACTCTGACATTTCTTAAATTCTTCAGTTATGATGGAAGAACATCTTGAACTGAATCTTTAACCAGGTTTATCTTCATCGACGTGCCTGACCTGCTGAACTGCTCAAGTATGTGTTATTACTGTGTCAGATCTCCAGTATGTGGGTTTGAATTGAACCGTTATTATTAAACCTGCTCCGTGCAGTGGAAAAGGTCAGTTCACCCGTCTCCATGTGCTGTGCAAATCTTGCAATTGTCCAGAATGTTTGAGAATTGTTGTGGGACAGGTGAGTTTGGAACTATATATATTTGATTTGAATACATTGTGTTTGATTGATTCTGGTGCTTTTCTACAGACTGGCGCTTGGAGAATTGCATCACCAGGGCTCCCAGGGAAGAGGTATGTTTTTATATTCGTGTTGTGAAAAAGAATATGATGAGCTGCTTTATGTTCCTTCTGCCATGCGCTGTGTCACGCAAGCCAGCATGACATATCCATCCCTAAATTTCCCGAGAACTCATTGTCCAACTCGGCCATTACAGAGAAAAGGAAATATTTATCCAGGATTCTGGGAATCTGCACTCAAATGTAGTCCAGAGCAGGAGCCAATCATTACTTTAAACAATAAGGAAAGAGAGATTTTCTCGGCACAGTGGCTAACTGCAGTTGCGTTGAAGCCCATAAACTAGATCAGTCATGTTACAGGAGATTCCCCCTTGTGGAACCATCTATCTCATGGTATCATTGTCTCTGTCTGAATGGGCTCCCAGAAAAGAGTTATTTTTATCGTTTACTGCTGTGAACAGAATATAACGAGCTGTTTTTTTGTTCCTTCTGCCATGTGCCATCTTACACATGGCCAGCATAATTTATCCATCCCTAAATTTCCCTAGACATCAATGTCTAACTCGGCCTTTATCTGCGTCCACATTCTCCTGTCACTCACCACCCTCTGTGCAAAGTACCTGCCTCGCACAGCTGCTGTAAACATTGACTCACCCACATGAAAGCTATGGCCCCTGGTGACTGACCTCTCCACCCTGGGAATGAGATCCTGCAAGTCCACTCTATCGATGCTTCTCATAATCTTGTAGACCTGTATCCGGTCACACATCAACCTTCGCCGTCCTAATGAAAACAATCCGAGTCTATTCAGCCTCTCCACTTAGCGACCTGCATTGTACACAATATTCCAAATCGGCCAGACCAAGTTTCTGGACAACTGTAGCATGACTTGCCAGTTTTTATATTCGATGACCCGTCCAATGAAGGAAAGCATTTCATATGCTTTCTTGACTACCTTTCCACTTGTTTTGCCACTTTCAAAATTCTCTGAACTTTAAGACAGAGATGGAAAGATAATGAAGTCGTTGGGATGATTGGTTCTATGAAGCTCTTATATTTTATAGTTTTAGCCGGTTATATCTCGCGATAGATATTTGCACAGTTACAGGCTGACCAGTAATCTTCACTGTCTTCTGCTGTCCCAAAACAGCTGTCCATGAGACAGCCAGAGAGAAGCAATGATACAATGAGATAGATATTTGCACATGTAGTGTCAAGTGCTTCGCACTGTCCTCTGCAGTCCTGGTACAGATCCCTCAGCAATAGAGATGCAACGATGCTATTTGATAGATATTTACACAGGCGTTGCCCAGTATTTCTCACCGTCCTGTGCTGTCGCGGAGCCTCTCTGTAACAGTAAGAGTGAAGCAATGATACCATGTGATCGATATTTACAAAGTTACAGACTGTCCAGAAATTCCCACTGCCCTTTGCTGTCTCAAGTCAGCTCCCCTGAGGACAACCTGCGAGAAGCAATGGTCCTGTGCGATAGATATTTACACAACGACTGTTTAGTAGTTCTCACTGCGCTGTGTTACCCAGTACAGCCTCGTCTGAAACCGGTACTGCTCAGAGGGATATTTACTGGCACAGCACTTGTCAGTCAGAATTACTGGGCCTTCTCCGTCTTCCATTGCTTCTCTCCGTCTGTTTCAGACGCGCGACAACGCAGAATCGCCGAGCAAAAACTTATCGCCAAGTTCCGCACACATGAGTGCAGCCTCAACCGGGACCTGGGATTCATGTCGCATTACATTCATCCCCCACCATCTGGCCTGCGAAATCCTACCAACTGTCCTGGCTTGATACAATTCACACCTCTTTAACCTGGAGTTACCCCATCTCAGGATCTGTAAAGATTTAATCACCTGCTAATGGTCGCATTCCAAGCATTGCCTGGCATCTTTGAATTTGTCTATAAATGTGTTTCTGGAACATACCTCTTCATTCACCTGAGGAAGGAGCAGCGCTCTGAAAGCTAGTGACATCGAAACAAACCTGTTGGACTTTAACCTGGTGTTGTAAGACTTCGTACTGTTTCAGAGGGGTATTTGCTGGGACAGCACATGCCATTCAGAACTACTGGGCATTCTCCGTGTTCCATTGCTTCTCTCTGTCTGTTTCAGAGGGTGCTGAACTGGGTCAGCACAGGTCAGTGAGAATTACAGCACAGTCTCAGTCTCTATTAAAACATCCAGGATTCTGCGAGGCCTGCATAGAGTGGATTTGGAGAAGATGTTTCCACTTGTACGAAAAACTAGAACCATTGGACACAATCTCAGACTAAATGGGTGATCCTTTAAAACAGAGATGAGGAGGAATTTCTTCATCCAGCGGGTGGTGAATCTGTGGAACTCTGCAGCAGAAGGATGTGGAGGCCAAATAACTGAGTGTCTTTAAGACAGAGATGGATATGCCCTTGATTAATAAGTGGATCACGGGTTCTAGGCAGAAGGGAGGAGAATGGGGATGAGAAAAATAGCAGCCATTCTTGAATGGCGGAGCGGACTCGATGGGCCGAGTGGCCTAATTCTGCTACTATGTCTTATTGTCTTATAGCAAGAAGTCTTATAACACCAGGTTTAAGTCCAACAGGTTTGTTTCGAATCACTAGCTTTCGGAGCGCTGCTCCTTCCTCAGGTGAATCAAGGAGTTGCGCTCCGAAAGCGAGTGATTAGAAGCAAACCTGTTGGACTTTAACACGGTGTTGTAAGACTTCTTACTGTGCACACCCCAGTCCAATGTTGGCACCTCCACATTATGGTCTTATGGTTTTATGCTGCCTCAGGAAACTAAGGAAACTCGGCATGTTGACTCTTACTATTTTTTGCAGATCCATCATGGAAAGCATCTAGTCTGGCTTCGTCACAGCCTGGTATGGCACCTACTCGGCCTAAGACCATAGAAAACTACAGAGAGTCGTGAACACAGCCCAGTCCATCACACGAACCTGCCTCCATCCATTGACTCTGTCGACAGCTGCCGCTGCATTGGCGAAGTGAAGCGGGCAGCATAATCAAATATCCCAGAGTGGCTTACTTACTCTTCTAACGTATTTCGCCGGACAGGAGAGCCAGAAGTCTGACACACGCGCTAACAGATTCAAAAACAGCTTATACCCTCAGTTATCAGAATCATGGATGACCCTCTGTGGACTGATCTGTTCTCCTCACACATCTTCTCTACTGAGCAGCACTGTACTCCTGGATACTTCACCCGATGCCTGTGTCTATGTATTTACATTGTGTATTTATGCATGCTCTCTGTTTTTTATGTCTGGAATGATCAGTCTGCACTGTACGCAGCATAATACTTTTCACTGCACTTCGGTACACGTGACAATAAACAAATCCAATCCAATCTCAAGCCACTCTTACACGGCTTAGCTACAGTATGATGTCTTACAGCACCAGGATAATGTCTAACAGGTTTGTTTCCAATCACGATCTTTCGGAGCGCAGCTCCTTCCTCGGGCGTTCTGAACGCCAGTGATTGGAACCAAACCTGGTGGAGTTTAACCTGGCATTGTAAGCCTTCTTACTGTGCAGACCCTTGTCCAACTCCGGCAGCTCCACATCATGGCTAAGCTAGACCGGGTTAATATTCTACTTCATTGTGATATAAAATGTGTTGGATTGAAAGGGGTTTGCTGACCCTATTTGTGCAGTGACTGTAATTTATGTCAGTCTCCATGGATCCTAATTGTGTCAGTGGAGGCTTTTCCTCTGCTATTAATAATGGAGTCATTTCAATGTGTTCTCCCAAACTGTAGTGTGGGCACCAGCTTCAACACTGACAGAGATCAGTGGCTTCAGAGATACCGAGAGGAGGGATCCGAATCTGAGATCGATCGAGTGGAATATTCCAGCAATGGACCAGAGTCTGAGAACAATCGATCCGATAGTTACAACAATGGACAGGAGTTTAGCCGAGGGTCTTTTTTTTCTCAAGATTGGACTTTTTTAGCATTCAAAGTTCAATGTGCACTCTTGCGGAAAAAACTAGCCAAAACTTCAAGGTTTCTCAAAGGTCTTTTATTATAACACGAAGTTCGTGGAGGGAGTTAGAGTGACCACCGTCCTTCTAATTGTCCCCACCTTACAAGAGTATAGCAGCACTTTATATGGTTTAATAAGCAATATTTAGAAAAAACGAGGCATTCCTTTGATAAGCCCAGACACAGAAAAGCGAGCAGGATTAAACAACAGGCCTTGAATTCCCAGCCTAAGAACAATAATAATTGTCTACTCTCAGCAAAATGTGCAGCTGTGCACTTGTTTAGATAGTCTGACCTTCTGCCTATTACATGCAGAACGTCTTGACTGAAATAAAGCTAATATGTCCATCATGCTTTGCCAAATGCCTATTGCCATGAAATATAGACAAGCAGCCAGTTAAGAAGGAATACAGGGTATTAAGGCAATTAATCCGCCAACTAAAGTTCCTTCTACAATTTCCTCCTTGTTGATCATATGATCAACACATTGTTAGTACATCACAGTGTCCTCAGCAGCAAAGGGTGGGTTATAATGTACGGGGAATGGACGTATGATAGGCACCTGTTTGTTAAGAGGCTGGGACCATGGAGGCAAAGCTGACATCCGCGCCCCCATGTCCTGACAACATCCTGAGCAACATTTAAACAGTAACCATACGACAATCAGCATTACAATAATGATTACAATCCAAATCACAATCCTCTGTCCTAATATTCCCAACCATCCAAAGCCAAAGTCCCATCCCTCATCCTCATGCAATCGTGCTACCTCGCGACGAATGTGATCCACCAGGTTATCAATTTTCTCTGAGTTATCAGGGATGAATGTGCAGCAGTCACTGCCAATCAGGGCACAAGTACCTCCCTTCTCTGCTAACAATAAATCAAGGGCCATCCTATTCTGTAGGGCAACTGCTCTTATAGCAACCATCTCAGTCTCTATCTGGTGAACAGCTTCC
Source organism: Scyliorhinus torazame (assembly GCF_047496885.1). Classification (NCBI taxonomy): domain Eukaryota; kingdom Metazoa; phylum Chordata; class Chondrichthyes; order Carcharhiniformes; family Scyliorhinidae; genus Scyliorhinus; species Scyliorhinus torazame. Next base: position 55,346,127 of record NC_092726.1, read on the forward strand.
GCAGTGTCATTAGCTACCTGCTCAAGGATGTCTCTTAATTCGCGTAGTTCGTATGCATTCCTAATGGTGGCATCATGATTCCCAGCATTTGTGCCCATGTCATAACACTGCGTGTCGTCCTGTGATGTGGATGGTTCTTTAGTTGTTGGACGTGATGTACATAAGCCACTACGTATCCCAAATAGCAGGAGCCCTCCCAATGTTCTGGTAACCATGGGTACGCCTTGCGTCCACAGATAAAGTATGTGCTGTTATATGCGGTCAGGTTTCCTTTACTATCAGTCATCATGAGTCTAATCGGATCCCCTCCCCAGGGGCCTCCATTAGTACGATTTTCAACCGCTGACCAGTCAAAGACGAATAGCCCTTTAACTGTAAGGCGGGGCATAGGGGGTTGCCAATTCAAGGTCTGGTCGCACTGACTTGTGCCGACTGGGTAGGTCCCATCTGTTTTATGTTTCCTAAAGCATATGCTACCTTTTCGAACTCCAGTATAATTGGGAAGGATCAAACAGGGCGGCTGGTGTGTCACATTAAATCTAGGCCACCACCATCCTTTAAACCTAATCATCTCGTATCCAGCTGATCTCCAATCTAACATATCTGTGTATCTTCTCCACGTCCTGTACTATTTTGTCTCAGAGTCTATTCTGCTATCTCTTTACTGCCGAAGGGGATAGGTCCTACAGGGATGCCCTCCTCCAAGCATCTGGAAATTTGTGTACAAACCCAACAACTGAATTTGTTTACCCTCTCTGCGTAAGAGTGGGACATGTATATCAAGGTGTTAGTGTTCAGTTTACCCTCTACATGATGTTGGAGTAATATGATAATATAAAAACATCAACGCCGTCATTCTCTTCAGGTTAGCGTCTCACTAGTACTCTCAAAGTTCTGTATGATGTAGTTTACACGAGTTGCGTGGATCCCATCTGGCTTTTCTTTTACTTTAACGGCTGTTCGGGTTGTTAGCAGCACTTGGTCGGGTCCATTCCACCTGGGAGAAAAATAATCTTTGTTTAGTGCTTTCACATACACTTGATCTCCAGGTTTCCAGGGTATTTCCCTCTTTTGGACGCATCTGAACCTTTTGCACCTTTTCATGTATTTGTTTTTTTGCAACGGTTTCACACATGGCCTGGGCATACTTTAGTGATGCCTCATCTGCCCATATCATGGGTACTGCCGCTGGAGTCATTGGGGGTTTAGTTCCAGTTGTCATGGGACGTTCCAATTATTTTCTCATCCGGGGTTAAACCCGTATTACGATTTCTCTGATTTCTCAGGGCATACATTACTATGGGTCTGGCATCTGGCCACAGCAGCCCATTTTGTTGACACACTTTTGTAGCTGCAGTTTTAATTATTCCATTTGCCCTTTCCACCGTTCCTGAGGATTGGGGCTGATTGGGGATATGCAATTTCCGGTCAAATCCCATGGCTTCTGTTCGGGCTTTGGTCAATTTGCTAGTGAAATGAGTTTCCCTGTCACTGTTAATACCCATTGGTATCACAATCGCAGGATAATCGTCCTTTAACACTTCAGTTGTCTGATTTTCCATTGGCTTATCAACTCCCACCTGCGATCCAGCTCTATCATTAACCAAGATAAACTGTATTCCTGGACACGATAATTTCCCTATTCCTCCTACTACCACTTCGCCACTCTTCGCTGGACTTTCCAACCTCACCTTATATAATGGAACACTACTCCCCTCACCCTGAATTCCACATATTACCACCTTTTCTGGCAACATTGATCCCAGACTACATAACTCCTCATCTCTTACCATCAAAGATTGACTAGTTCCCGTATCTCTTAAAATTGTGACTTCTTTGCCTACTGCTCCTGATACACATGAGTAAACTTTACCCACACAAGTAAATTCTTTAAAAAAATCTGGCACCTTCTTATCAATCACCTCTTGAACAGGCTGTACAATATTTTGCACCTCCTTCGCTTCACTTGGGCTTTCCTTTACCACTTTATCAAACCCCACTGTCTTATCCTGTTTTACCATATCAGCCTTCCCAGCGCTTTTCTTCAACCACCAACACTGTGACTTCACATGGCCTAGTTTATTACAGTGAAAATAATTGAAACTTTTCACTTATGTTCCACCCTCCTGGATTTCTTTTTTAATCTGAGGTACACTCTCTTTATTGTCTCCCATCACATCACCTTTACCTTTGCCACTTGAGTATTTCTCATGTCCCCCGTTTCTATCCCTCACCAGCTGAAATTGATGTCGAAAACCAAGCTTTGATTTATGAACTAATTCATAATCATCTGCCATTTCTGCTGCTAATCTCGCAGTTTTAACCCTCTGTTCTTCCATATGAGTTCTCACTACATCAGGAATTGAATTTTTAAACTCCTCCAAAAGTCTAATTTCTCTGTGAGCTTCATACGTTTGGTCTATTTTCAAAGCCCTTAACCATCTAACAAAATTGTCGAGATAGCAACCTGCTTTTAACGAAGAGTGATGCTCCTGTAGGGAGGCTTGCTCCTGTGTCTGTTTTAACTTTGGTTCTGTTATGGTGGATGGAAGTTCAATTACAGCCGCTTGCAGTTGTGGCTGATGTTTGAGAGCCCCTTCCTTTGCTATGTTATAGCAAATCTATTGCCGCATGAGACTTCATCGTCTGCGATAGTATGCGCTTCACACTTTAAAACGGCTATCTTGCTGGGCAGCTGAACCGCATCCAGTAAATTTAAAACCAATTTAGCATGTTTAATAGGTTGGCCGGAGGAAGTAATGAATCCCCAATTTTTCCATAACTGGCCAAAATCATGTACTACCCCAAAAGCGGATCGGGAATCAGTGTAACTATTGACTGTTTTATTTCTAGCTCGAATACATGCTTTAGTAAGGGCAAACTATTCGGCCGCTTGAGCAGACGTTCCCGAAAGCAGAGCAAAAGCTTCCACAATCTTGAATGGAGTTACTATTGCATCACCGGCCAGGAGGGTCATATCATTTGCTCGGTTTGCTGACCCATTGGTGAGAAAGATGATGTCTGCATTTTCTCGTGGGTGACTCAATAAATCAGGTCGAGAGGTTGTGGTGGCTTCAACCAAAAGTAAACATTCATGATCATCCATATGTTCTGTTTCCGAGGGCGCGGGTAAGAGTGTAGCAGGGTTGACAGCTGGCGCTCGCTTGTAGGTTAAGTTGGTTTTAGAGAGGATTACTTCGTACCCAGTGTGTCGAGCCGCAGTAAAATGCTACGTTGCGGATGAATTAAGCAGCAGGAAAACTGATTTTTTTTCTACTATGGCCGCTGTGGCTGCTACTGCTCTTAAGCAATTTGACATACCCTTTACCACACCGGGTAATAGGCAAGGCGTCTTTTCCCTCCTCAATGCTCTTGCACCAGGTCCCCTGTTGCAAATCCCCCTGCTTCATTCACATAAAGAGTAAAGGGTTTGCTGAAATTAGGAAGTCCCAAGGCAGCGGCGCTAATCATGGCTTGTTTCAAATTACGAAATGCTTGCTCCCTCTCTGGGATCCAGGTAACAACTGAAGGGGCATCCTGTAGGGTAGCCTTTCGCAATACTGTGTCCATCGCTCTATAGTCCAGTATCCACTGCCTGCAATAGCCCACCATTCCGAGGAAGGTAAAGGTTTCCTTTTCCGTGCGTGGTGTTGGTACCCTTGCTACAGCCGGTATTCTTTCAGACCCAAGCCTCCGCTGTCCTTGCTGCAGCTGAAATCCAAAATACGGAACTGTCTCCTGACAGAATTGCAGGTTGTCCATTGAGACCCTATGCCCTCTTTCTGCCAGATGTGATAATAACACAAGGGTATTCTGTTGACAAACTAGCCCTCCCTCTGAGGCTATCAATAAATTGTCATCATATTGAGGGACTGTTGAGCCTGCAGACAACTGGCACTCGTCCAAGTCTCTTTTAATACTGTTAATTCCGATATGTAGGGTAAATTGATGTTGACCTTCCGGGTGCAATGGTATGGAGAAAAAGGCTGAGAAAGTATCCTTGTTGGTGGTATAGAAGACAAAATGACATTTATGTCCGGCACCAATGGAAAATAGTGATAACAATTTTATTGATGGCTCAAAGATCTTGCACAAACCACCACTCGTTGGGACTTCCTACCTTTGGAATGGGGAGTATAGGGGTGTTACGGGGGCTTTGTGTTCTCTTCAGCACCCCTTGCTGTAATAGTGCATTGGTCACTCCCTCTATGTCTTTTTCTGCTTCCGGTGCCAACCTGTATAGTTTTAGACAGGGCAGGGCAACGTTCTTCTGTATCTGCACCCTATGCGCTGGGGCAGAATGTACTTTTCCAACATGATTTTTATGTTGGGGCCCGTAGATGTGCCACTACCTGGGCCAGGATTGAAGGGAGTAAATGATGGCTCTCTCGGGGAGGTTGTTGTCTTTCAAATGTAGTGGGTCATTGCTCCTCTTTCCAGGTCACTTTCCCATCCTGTTTGCCATAAAATTCTATCAGGCAATTTCGTCCGTCCATTTCAATATAAATCCCATGTATTACTTTTTTCATTTGGCCTCGTTGATCACTTCTCCTATTTGCTTTGTCTTACGGCCAGTGTTAAATGGGGTTCTGAAGGTAAACCCATCCTAAAAAGGTCCCTCTGTCTATAGGTCAACTGTACTAACATTCCTAATCCCACAACACCGAAAAATAAAAAGGAGTGACATGTAATGAGGTCTGCTTTCCAAAGTGACTTTGTGTTTGTAAATTGTATGCGTGCTCATCCTCACGAGCATACCAAGCTGTGCAATGGGTCACTATATTCTCTCATCTGGACTCTAACAAGTGTTTTAGTAGCTGTGCCCAAGGGTCATTAATCTTTTGTAAGACTTCCTACAGTTTTTAATTTTTTTTTTTAACAGTGGTATTGTAAGGGTTCAAGTTCAGCTTCCAGCATAGAACACAGACACAGAGCGATCGGGCGCAGTCTCAGAAGTTATTACATTTTTCAGCTGATGAGCTCATATTTGAGACAGTTCTATAAACATTCCATTACCAATGCGATGTATTACCCTTCCTAATTTGCAGAGCGTCTGTCTGCCTAAAAGGCGCTAGTTGCGGTACATCCTTCCTGGGGGTTAATTGCTCCTTGGCCCCTTGCACGATAGCCTCGTTCCCTTTATTTCCAACCAGTGTTCGAGGGACTCATTTCCTTCATTCAAACGATTATCATTATTGGGAACCCAGCCCCCTTTTATGTCGCGTGGGACTGCAATCCCAAAGCTTCAAAGCAAAGATGCACCATAAGAGTACTTTAGAAGCAGCAACACATCCCCTGGGAGGAGGCTATACATAGTACACATTTAAGTCAATTTCCAATGATTGATTTTATAGGCATTACCTAGTCTTCGAGGCGTATATTTTTTTTTTTGTCAATTCAGAAAAGATCAACTGTCTGCTGAAATGGTTCATGTTTCCTGCAGAATCTAAGGGGCAGAGAACTTGGCATGATGCCATTTACGTTTTTTCACGTAATCTAAAAACGTATTCATATTCAATTACTTTCATTCGTAAAGGCACGTTCTTTCTTTTAAACTGATCGTAATTTCCAATGTTTCCGTTCATTAGAGAAATCTCAACAAAAATCACTTAAATTATAATCTCTGACTCTGACTCACAATGACAAACGATAAAAAAAAAAAACCCACTTCATGCTTTGACTAAACTTAATTGGTTAAACAAAACACACAGATTCTCACAGCTCACAAATATCACAGTTAACCGTCAGCCTTATCTCACGGCGACAGACAAATCTGTTTTTTACCTTAATCTTCGATTTACTTTTAATCCCCTGTTTTTTTCTCCGAAAGGGGGTCAGCTTCATTAGATTCCTATGCGGGACATATAGGTTTACCAACCTCATTCCGTTGCTTTACGATTGTTTCTTTTCATTGTCTTACTCATTTTGACTCCCTTATCTGTCCTCTTTCAGGAGTTCACCTTCTTTCTCGCTCCGGATATCTTTACCGAGGCTTTGGGACGACCTGTGAGGGAGCGGCGAGTTTAGTGCTCATCGTCCCTTCTGCAAAATGGTTTAGAACATATAAATAACAATAACAACAACCGCGGAAATCGGAAATCATTTACAAATACTACAGGGAGCGCACACCGCTGTTTATCCTTTCTCGAACCTCGAAGTCTTTTTTTATTTATTTCAGTCTCTAAGGCACGTTTTTCTTCCCATGCAGCTATCATTAATTTATCAACTAAGATAACTCTCCGAGCATGAGTCACTGGCCAGTAATTAAGGCTGCCGAGCCGCAGACCCCCCTTTCAGCTGGGGTCGCGCTGTAGCTCTCTCCTTTTCAGCTGAGAGAGTCCTGTTTAGAGATTCGTTTCGGGGTTCACGTCCCGTTAAATTAGGGAAACTGCAATTCTTTTCTGAATTGACAAAGAAAAAATATACGTCTCGAAGAATAGCTCATGCCTATAAAATCAATCATTGGAAATTGACTAAATTTGTCGTGAAAGTCATAATAAAGATAAATTCCTCGAGGTTCGATTTAAGGAAATTTATTTACACAAATATACTTGTGGAGAGAGAGTGTTTCAGCTGCAAAGCCAAGGCACTGCACTCTGAGTTCTGCAGTCAAAAACCATTATATTTATAGGTTGAAATAAACAACTTTGAAGAGATAAAGCTTGGGAACAAACGCAAGAGGAAATATGAATGTTTTGCTCTTGGTTTAAAAACAATCCGAGTCCGCATTTTGTTGTCCTTCGGAAGAATAACTTATTATCATAATAAGGCCAGTACCACATACTAAGCAGTATTTGGTTTACATTACTTGACCTCCTTATTTTCGCTCAAAAATAGTGTTAAAATATAGTTAATATTCCCAGCATGCTTCTAAATTGGTAACTCATTAACTTCCCTTCCACACTTACCAACACACGAAGAGTTAAGTTTCTCCCAGCTACTGCTAATTGGAGCACTTTCCTTCCCAGCCAATCAGGTCACTGCTTTGCTGTGATGCCACTCTTCAAGGTAAGATTTTAAAGTTTTGAAAGAGGAAAACTTACCTTCCTGACAGACCCCTGGCCACTGCTCCTGCCGAAAATCTGACGGCCACTTCTCCGGCAGCTGTGTCCCCGCCGCACTCCTCGCGCTCTTGTATCCTCTCTCCCCACTCCCCTCCTCGGGCCCTTTGATCCTGTGTACCCGCCGCCCTCCTCGCGCTCTTCCACTGTCTCCCCGCCGCTCTCGTCGCGCTCTTTTATCGTGTGTCCCCGCAGCTCTCCTCGCCCTCTTTCCCTGAGTCTCCGCTGCTCTCCTCGCCCTCTTTCCCTGAGTCTCCGCAGCTCTCCTCGCGCTCGTTCACTGAGTCTCCGCCGCTCTCCTCGTGCTCTGTCACTGAGTCTCCGCCGCTCTCCTCGCGCTCTTTCACTGAGTCACCGCCGCTCCTCTCGCGCTCTTTCACTGAGTCTCCGCCGCTCTCCTCGTGCTCTTTCACTGAGTCCCCGCCGCTCTCCTCGTACTCTTTACCTGAGTCTCCGCCGCTCTCCTCGCACTCTTTCACTGTGCCTCCGCCGCTCTCCTCGCACTCTTTCACTGAGTCCCCGCCGCTCTCTTCGCGCTCTTTCCCTGAGTCTCCGCCGCTCTCCTCGCACTCTTTCACTGAGTCTCCGCCGCTCTCCTCGCGCTCTTTCACTGAGTCCCCACCACTCTCCTCGCGCTCTTTCACTGTGTCCCCGCCGCTCTCCTCGCACTCTTTCCCTGAGTCTCCGCCGCTCTCCTCGCCGCCCTCTTTCACTGAGTCTCCGCTGCTCTCCTCGCGCTCTTTCACTGAGTCCCCGCCGCTCTCCTCGCGCTCTTTCACTGAGCCTACGCCGCACTCCTCGCGCTCTTGCACTGTGTCCCCGCCGCGCTCCTCGCGCTCTGCAGATCTCCTCGCGCTCTTTCCCTGAGTCCCCGACATTCTCCTCGCGCTCTTTCACTGAGTCTCCGCCTCTCTCCTCACGCTCTTTCACTGAGTCCCCGCAGCTCTCCTCGCTCTCTTTCCCTGAGTCTCCGCCGCTCTCCACGCCTTCTTTCACTGAGTCTCCACAGCTCTTCTCGCGTTCTTTCACTGAGTCCCCGCCGCTCTCCTCGCGCTCTGCAGATCTCCTCGCGCTCTTTCCCTGAGTCTCCGACGCTCTCCTCGTGCTCTTTCACTGAGTCCCCGCCATTCTCCTCGCGCTCTTTCACTGAGTCTCCGCCTCTCTCCTCACGCTCTTTCACTGAGTTTCCGCCACTCTCCTCGCGCTCTTTCCCTGAGTCTCCGCCGCCCTCTTCGCCCTCTTTCACTGAGTCTCCACAGCTCTCCTCGCGCTCTTTCACTGAGTTCCCGCCGCTCTCCTCGCGCTCTTTCCCTGAGTCTCCACAGCTCTCCTCGCGCTCTTTCACTGAGTTCCCGCCGCTCTCCTCGCGCTCTTTCCCTGAGTCTCCGCCGCCCTCCTCGCCCTCTTTCACTGAGTCTCCACAGCTCTCCTCGTGCTCTTTCACTGAGTCCCCGCCGCTCTCCTCGCGCTCTTTCCCTGAGTCTCCGCCGCTCTCCTCGCCCTCTTTCACTGAGTCTCCACAGCTCTCCTCGCGCTCTTTCACTGAGTCCCCGCCGCTCTCCTCGCGCTCGTTCACTGAGTCTCCGCCGCTCTCCTCGTGCTCTGTCACTGAGTCTCCGCCGCTCTCCTCGCGCTCTTTCACTGAGTCACCGCCGCTCCTCTCGCGCTCTTTCACTGAGTCTCCGCCGCTCTCCTCGTGCTCTTTCACTGAGTCCCCGCCGCTCTCCTCGTACTCTTTACCTGAGTCTCCGCCGCTCTCCTCGCACTCTTTCACTGTGCCTCCGCCGCTCTCCTCGCACTCTTTCACTGAGTCCCCGCCGCTCTCTTCGCGCTCTTTCCCTGAGTCTCCGCCGCTCTCCTCGCACTCTTTCACTGAGTCTCCGCCGCTCTCCTCGCGCTCTTTCACTGAGTCCCCACCACTCTCCTCGCGCTCTTTCACTGTGTCCCCGCCGCTCTCCTCGCACTCTTTCCCTGAGTCTCCGCCGCTCTCCTCGCCGCCCTCTTTCACTGAGTCTCCGCTGCTCTCCTCGCGCTCTTTCACTGAGTCCCCGCCGCTCTCCTCGCGCTCTTTCACTGAGCCTACGCCGCACTCCTCGCGCTCTTGCACTGTGTCCCCGCCGCGCTCCTCGCGCTCTGCAGATCTCCTCGCGCTCTTTCCCTGAGTCCCCGACATTCTCCTCGCGCTCTTTCACTGAGTCTCCGCCTCTCTCCTCACGCTCTTTCACTGAGTCCCCGCAGCTCTCCTCGCTCTCTTTCCCTGAGTCTCCGCCGCTCTCCACGCCTTCTTTCACTGAGTCCCCGCCGCTCTCCTCGCGCTCTGCAGATCTCCTCGCGCTCTTTCCCTGAGTCTCCGACGCTCTCCTCGTGCTCTTTCACTGAGTCCCCGCCATTCTCCTCGCGCTCTTTCACTGAGTCTCCGCCTCTCTCCTCACGCTCTTTCACTGAGTTTCCGCCACTCTCCTCGCGCTCTTTCCCTGAGTCTCCGCCGCCCTCTTCGCCCTCTTTCACTGAGTCTCCACAGCTCTCCTCGCGCTCTTTCACTGAGTTCCCGCCGCTCTCCTCGCGCTCTTTCCCTGAGTCTCCACAGCTCTCCTCGCGCTCTTTCACTGAGTTCCCGCCGCTCTCCTCGCGCTCTTTCCCTGAGTCTCCGCCGCCCTCCTCGCCCTCTTTCACTGAGTCTCCACAGCTCTCCTCGTGCTCTTTCACTGAGTCCCCGCCGCTCTCCTCGCGCTCTTTCCCTGAGTCTCCGCCGCTCTCCTCGCCCTCTTTCACTGAGTCTCCACAGCTCTCCTCGCGCTCTTTCACTGAGTCCCCGCCGCTCTCCTCGCGCTCTTTGCCTGAGTCTCCGCTGCTCTCCTCGCGCTCTTTCACTGAGTCTCCGCCGCTCTCCTCGCGCTCTTTCACTGAGTCTCCGCCGCTCTCCTCACGCTCTTTCACTGTGTCCCCGCCACTCTCCTCGCCCTCTTTCACTGAGTCTCCGCAGCTCTCCTCGCGCTCTTTCACTGAGTCTCCGCCGCTCTCCTCGCGCTCTTTCACTGAGCCTCCGCCGCTCTCCTCGCGCTCTTTCACTGTGACCCCGCCGCTCTCCTCGCCCTCTTTCACTGAGTCTCCGCAGCTCTCCTCGCGCTCTTTCACTGAGTCTCCGCCGCTCTCCTCGCGCTCTTTCACTGCAGGCTGTGACGTCAAAGTTTAACTCCTTTCCACTTCTTCCTGCCCTCGAGTCTCCCTCTTGATCTTTACACGGCTGGGATCCTTACAGTGATTGTCTTTCTTTCGGTGAGAGGAGGAGGTAGGGAGGGAAACACTGAAGAATTGACTCGGGTTAACTGTCACTTGACAACAGCTCCTCCACAAACCACCTTCAAAGTGTACAGAGCTGGACTCGAACTTGTGTTTCCGCAGTGTGAGATCAGAAAGTAAACACGTGGCACAAGCCCCTTTTCAAAACAATGAATGCAACCTCTAAACAAAATACACCCACTTCTAATTATAAATGTGCTGCTGCTTTTATTTATGCAACACATGTTTTGGAAATAATAAAAGCTCCAGGCAGCGCCCACGGTGAGACAGGTTCGAACTTACAATTAAGTTGATGCTGTGAAGTAACCAGTGAGCTAAAGCTGACGCTGGTTTCAAGCCTGGACACATTGTATATGAAGGATTACCGTGATCACACTCGCCGTGGTGGGTAGCATTGACGGGAACTCCAGTGTGTTGGTGCATATCATCTCACAGCCAGACGTGACTAAAAACTTAAAAGTGCGTGAAGTACCGACAGAGGCCATTCATTCCGTTTAACCTCAGCGGCTCTGTAGATTAGCAGATCATTCAATCCCACTCGGCCGACCTTTCCCCAGAGGCATGCAATTGATTGCTGTCGTTTCTCATATTGAAATTTGAAAAACCCTGTTGTATCTGCCTCCGAGGCTGTGCAGACTAGATAACTGAACTGTATCCCCGAACATTGAATTAATTGATGGAAAGATGTAACTTAAAAATCTTATCGCGCAGTTATAGTCATCTGCGAGTACTGTGGCAACTGGAACTGATAGCAAATGACAACATAGTGAGACGACCCGGCCACTCACTCCTGTCCCAACATCCAGTTTGATCACAGCAGAGCGTCTGCCTCAATGTCATTTCCTGCCTGTTCCTCAAATCCTTTCAATCACTCAGGGATCATTGTCCATGAGAAAGATAGAGGCAGACGCCCATAGGAACATTTCAACATCACTTGGACATAGAGATGGAGTGCTCGAATCTGCAGCGTGACAGAGCTGGAAGATGGGATAGGGTCACAGAGTGCGAGAGATTTACAGCATGGAAATAGGCCCTTCGGCCCAACTATTCCATGCCGCCATTCTTCTGCATTCTCCCCATAACCCCTGATCCCTTTAATAAGACAACATTGTACCCGCTTTTATTACTTCCTCTGGCAACTCTGTCCAGACACTCAGCGCACTATTTGTGAAGACATTACTCTCTGGACCCTATTGTGTGCCTCCTCTCTAACTTTAAACCTACACCCACTTGTTTTACTCTCCCCTATCTTTGGGAAAATATGTTGACGATGTGCATTACCTCTGCCCTATTAACTTTATAGACCTCGAGAATTTCACCCCTATGCCTTCTACACTCCAGGGGGAAATGTCCCAGCCTATCAAACGCACCTTATAACTCAAACTATCAATTTCCGGTAGCATCCTTGTAAAACGTTTCAGCACTACTTCTAGTTGAATAATATCATCTCTATAATAGTGAGACCAGAACTGTACACAGTATTCCAAGTGTAGACTTACTTATGTCTTGTACAACTTCAACAAGGCGTCCAAACTCCTATTTCCAATGTTCTGACCATGTGTCTGTATAACAGTAATGATGGGCACAGACACTGTAATGATGGAGCAAATACCCACCTTCGTGTCATGTAGTGCCAATTATCCTTCATGTTTGCAATGGTTCCACAAAGTAACAAAGTCGCAAAATATGTCTTACTGAACAGAAAATATGGTACAATATTCTGCTCAACTTAAACCTTCACCCGAAACCAAGAGATACAAAACAGAAACAGAACAAAGGACAGTGTTAAAGAGAGAAAGGGGGAGAGAGTGTTTAAATCCATGATAGATTGCACAACACTCCGTTCCACCTTACTGCCGCAACCACATTGTTTCTGTTTCCTGGATTCATGCTGTTAGAAATACCTTAGATCCAGGTTCCTCTGAAGCAGAAGTTATATGATGAGCTCTACCGTAATAATGGGAATCAGTTCATCCCATGTTCCAGAAATGCAAAGCAGCAATGCTATAAACAGTTCACTTTTACGGGATTTGCGAGTTTCTGGTTCGGGCAGCATTTACTTCCCATCCCGAATTGCCCTTCAGTAGGTGGCGGTGAGCTGCCTTGTTGATCCGCTGCTGTCAATGAGGTGTGGGTACATCCAACGTGCTTTTATGGAGTTCTTGTCCTTCAAGATGATAGTGTTTGTACGATTGGAAGTTGATGTCAAAGGAACCTTGGTGAGTTACTGCAGTGCATTTTGGGATGGTAAACAGTGCGTTTGTGGTGCAGGGATTGAATGTTTCTGGAAGGGGGAGCAATCAAGCGGGATACTTGGTCCAGGATGGTGTCGAACTACTTGAGTGCTTTTCGTGATATGTGGAATACTGTATCATGTACAAAACACAAAATAGATAATTGCATTTGCCTGAGTAAATAATTGTTATAGTCCAGGGTTAAGAAACTCCAAACAACGTTATGAAGTCCAACTGACCGACAACCTTTATGTTGAATTTGGCTCGGATGAACACAAGAGCCTCCCCTTCAGGTGTGATTCAACAGTCTTCCTAAACACTTTAATCAACACAAGCTTTCTTCTGAAAACCCGTGGGGCAGCACGGTAGCACAGGGGCAGCACGGTAGCATTGTGGGTAGCATAATTGCTTCAGAGCTCCAGGGTCCCAGGTTCGATTCCGGCTTGGGTCACTGTCTGTGCGGAGTCTGCACATCCTCCCCCTGTGTGCGTGGGTTTTCTCCGCGTGCTCCGGTTTCCTCCCACAGTCCAAAGATGTGCAGGTTAGGTGGATTGGCAATAATAAATTGCCCTTAGTGTCCAAAATTGTCCTTAGTGTTGGGTGGGGTTACTGGGTTATGGGGATAGGGTGGAGGTGTTGACATTGGATAGGGTGCTCTTTCCAAGAGCCGGTGCAGACTCGATGGGCCGAATGGCCTCCTTCTGCACTGTAAATTCTATGATAATCTATGCAGCTTAGTTAACATATGTATATAAACAAACACAGCAAGAATGATTATCAATTACAAACAGAACGATACCATATAGCTACAGTAACCTATGCATAATACATAATGAAACCCCCCTTAACTGTTCCAAATCCAAATCCCATGAACGAAAAACCAAATTTCAAGGCCGTGGCCCAGCACTCTGCATTCTCACCTGAATAAGACTGACTTTTCCTGAGAATTTAATTTCGTCTCACCCGCAGGTTTAAAACCATTCCGGAGAGAAAACTATATGTTTTTGATTTACCAAAGCAGATAACTATAACCAATGTTTTTCTTTTACTAAGTCCGATATTAACAGTGAAAATAGATAAACTGACGAAAACACTTCTTTTCTCTGTCTGAGTCCACAATAATCAAAATTGAAAGCGAAAGTAAAAACATCACACAACCACAGCTCAGCTTCACCCACAAAATGACATCACTGAAGCCATGTGATGAGGCAAAAACCTTTCTTAAAGGCACACTCCCACGACATAATATTGTTTCTAAATTATAAAATCAGATAATCAATAAAGTAAGTTTTGCTAATGCACTTTTCCTCCATTTAAGTTGTGAATAATTGATAAAGTGTGATCGAGAATATGGTAAACTGGTGCACGAAAATAATCTTTCCCTCAATGTCAACAAAACGAAGGGGATTGTCATCGACTTCAGGAAGCGTAGTGGAGAACATGCCCCGGTCTACATCAATGGGAATTAAGTACAAAGGCTTCAAACTTTTAAGTGTCCAGATCACCAACATCCTGCCCTGGTCCCCACATGCCGATACCATAGTTAAGAAAGCTCACCAAAGTCTCTAATTTCTCAGAAGACTAAGGAAATTTGGCATGTCAGCTGCGACTCTCACCAACCTTTACAGATGCACTATATAATGCATTCTTCCTGGTTGTATCACAGCTTGGTATGGATCCTGCTTTTCCCCAAGACCGCAGGAAACTACAAAAGGTTGTGAATGTAGCCCAGTCCATCACGCAAACCAGCCTCCCATCCATTGACTCTATCTATAATTCCCGCTGCCTCGGAAAGGCAACCAGCATAATTAAAGACCCCACACACCGCGGACATACCATCTTCCACCTTCTTCCGGCTGTAAAAATATACCAAAGTTTGAGGTCACGTACCAACCGGCTCAAGAACAGCTTCTTCCCTGCTGCCATCAAACTTTTAAATGGACCAACCTTGTATTAAGTTGATCTTTTCTCTACACCAGAGCTATAACTGTAACATTACATTCTGCAGTCGCTCCTTCCTTCCCTATGTACGGTATGCGTTCTCTGTACAGCATGCAAGAAACAATTCTTTTCACTGTAGACTAATAATGTGAGACTAATAAATCAAATCAAAGAGGTCAGTTATTGTGCAGAGCTAGATTCGAACTTGCCTTTCCTCAGTGAGAACCAGAAAGTAAACACGTGGAAAGTAAAGCATTGAAAGTAAACATGAGGGCATTTAAAAGTTTATTGGATAAACATATGGATGATAATGGTATAGTGTAGGTTTGATGGCTTTTGTTTCGGTGCAACATCGTGGGCCGAAGGGCCTGTACTGCGCTGTATTGTTCTATGTTCTATGTTCTGAAAGCCGCATTAAAAATAATTGTAGTGCAACCTCTAAAAAATACACATAGTTCTAATTTAGAAATCTGGGTCTGCTTTTAATCGTTGCAAACACATGTTTTGGAAATATTAAAAACGCCAGGCAGCGCTCATGGTGAGACAGGTTTGAACTTACAATTAAGTTGATGCTGTGAATTAGCCAGTTAGCTAAAGCTGACGCTGGATTCCGGCACGGATACAATGTATATAAAGCAGGCATTTTCAAAGTCGAGGTGGCAACGCGCAGGTGGGTCGCGGGCAGGTGTCGGGAGGGTCACGGTGCCAGCCGTTGCGGCGTTCATCAGTGCTCATGCGGCCCGGAGTGTTGGGACCTGAACCTAGGGTCAAAGTGCAATCGCGGATGGCGGCGGCTGAAGGCGCGGCGATCACTGATGATGAGCACGGCTATTATCTCGATCTTTTTGGCAGCCCTAAACATTGACAAGTGGTCTGGAGAGTGTCTATATCCCTCATGGTCTCACCATGCACTGAACTGAACGGTTGGCAAGGGATATAATGAGAGCCATTGGAATTCATCACATCGTCGCCCTCGAAGGGTGGCTGAAAGTGTTTTGCTGACCATTAAAACTACATTAAAGCATTGAATCGATACAGCGATCAGTCAATCCCAATGACGGTTGACATCATCCGCTTGAAGTAATGATCACTGAACAGGGGAGATATTCAGAGTTTACGAACTGAGGTACGAATGCCACACTTTCCTCCTGGAGAAATTGTCCTCTCTGCTGATTCGATTGCTGAGGCTAACTATCATCTTTTCAATTCTAAATGAACTGGACCTCAAAGAACAAGAGAAGGATGGTGATTGCTTTCGGCTCTGTGAAGATATCGCAGCTTTCCAAAACCCATTGAAAGTTTGGCAATTGCGATGCAAAGCCAACATCACATGATGTCCCCCACACTGCTCCGGGACATCAAAGAAAACAGCATTAGTAAGGAAAGTGTAGATGAGCTGGCCGACTGATTCCAAATGAAGCTGATTGAACTTCTGCGCCTCAGTTTTGACAGCGCATTAAAATCACGGCACGAGTCAATCAAACTGTCAACATTTTGGAGTAGCGTCTCCGAGGAGTCTCCGGAGCTGAGTAAAACAAGCATTTTGTTGCTTTTGCCCTTCACAACGACCTCCGTGTACGAGGTTGGATTTTCCGTCCTCACTAAGATGACGGCGCAAAGGGGCAGCACGGTAGCATTGTGGATAGCACAATTGCTTCACAGCTCCAGGGTTCCAGGTTCGAATCCGGCTTGGGTCACTGTCTGTGCGGAGTCTGCACATCCTCCCCGTGTGTGCGTGGCTTTCCTCCGGGTGTTCCGGTTTCCATCCACAGTCCAAAGATGTGATGATTCGGTGGATTGGCCATGATAAATTGCCTTTAGTGTCCAAAATTGCCCTTAGTGTTGGGTGTGGTTACTGGGTTATGGGGATAGGGTGGAGGTGTAGACCTTGGGTAGGGTGCTCTTTCCAAGAGCCGGTGCAGACTCGATGGGCCGAATGGCCTCCTTCTGCACTGCAAATTCTACGAAAGGACCCGGCTGAATCCAGCACCTGGAATGTGCAGAGACCTCTCCCCCTGTGAACCTGCTTGGAGTGAGATTGTGAGGACCAAGCAAGCTCAGCTCTCGCATTAAAGGTAAGCACAAATGGTGGGTCACGAATGACTGCCTTCCTGGGCCACGAAGGTCGGCCGCAATGGGTCCCGAAGGTTGGTCTTTTGCTAAAAATGAGTCCATGTATAAAAAGTTTGAAAAACAGTTAAGAAGGCAAATGATATGTTAGCATTCATGTCAACAGGGTTAAAATAAGACCAGGGATGTACTTATGAGGCTGTATAAGGCTACATTTCGAGTACTGTGAGCAGATTTGGGCATATCTAAGGAAGGATGTGCTGGCCTTGGAAAGGGTCCAGAGGAGGTTCACAAGAATGATCCCTGGAATGAACAACTTGTCGTATAAGGAACGTTTGAGGACTCTGGGTCTGTACTCGTTGGAGTTTAGAAGGATGAAATGTGATCTCATTGAAACGTACAAGATACTGCGAGGACTGAATAGAGTGGACGTGGAGAGGATGTTTCCACTTGTAGGAAAAACTAGAACCAGAGGGCACCATCTCAGATAGAAGGGACGATCCTTTAAAACAGAGATCAGGAGGAATTCTTTCACCCAGAGGGTGGTGAATCTGGGGAACTCTTTGCCACAGAAAGCTGTGGAGGCCAATTCACTGAGTGTCTTTAAGGCAGAGATAGATAGATTATTGTTTAATCAGGGGATCAGGGTTATGGGGAGAAGGCAGGAGAATAGGGATGAGAAAAATATCAACCATGATTGAAGGGCGGAGCAGACTCGATGGGCCGAGTGGCCTAATTCTGCTCCAATGTATTATGGTCTTATGGTCTCATTGCCGTGATCATACTCACGTGGTGGATAACATCGAGGGGAAACTCCAGGTGCTAGTCCCTACCATCTCACAGCCAGGCGACACCAAACAACTTAAAAGTGCGTGACGTAGCGACGGGGGACATTCATTCCGTATGACCTCAGCGGCATTATGGATTAGCAGATCATTCAATCTCATTCGACCGCCTTTCCCCAGAGGGATGCATTTGATTCTTGTCACTCCCATTCCGTTTTGAAACCACTGTTGTATCTGCCTCCACCGAAATCCCAGGCCGTGCAGACCAGATCAGAACCACTCGCTGTGGGAATCGGTTAGTAGTTTACCGTTCGGGATGCTGGGATACGCTGAGGCTGCGTTATTGGATATAAAAGGTGAAGATGTGAGATCCGTTCGACACATCTCAAATTACGTTAGGTCCGCATAATGTGGCTCTAAATGAACTGTATCCATGAATATAGAAAGAACTCTTGGATGTAACTTAGAAATCTTATCTTGCAGCCATATCCATCAGCAAGTAATGTGACAACTGGAACTGATAACCAATGACAACATGGGGAGACTGCACGGCCACTGACTCCTCTTCCACCATTCAACTTGATCATAGCTGAGCTTCTGCCTGAATGTCATTTCCTGCCTGTTCCTCAGATCCTTTCATTCTCTTAAAGATCATTGTCATAAAAATAATGGATGGAGACACCCAGAGCAACATTTCAAACGGATCTGGACAGACAGAGGGTGTGCTCGAATCTGCTGCATTCCAGAGATGGAAGGTGGGATAGAGTTATCCAGGTTTGCAGCATAGAAACAGACCCGAAGGTTCAACTTGCAAATGTCGCTCAGTTTTTACCACTAAGCCTGTCCCAATTGCCCTCATTTCGCCCATATCCCGCTGTACTCATCTTACCCATATAACTATCAAAACGCTTTGTAAAAAGCAAAATTGTAACCGCCTCGATTACTGCCAATTACAGTTCCAGACACTCACCGCCTTCAGTGTGAACAAATTGCCGTCTGTACACTTTTGCATATCTCCCGTCTCACCTGAAACCTATTCCCTCTAGTTGTCAACTCCCTACCTCTGGGGGAAAAGTGTTGTCTATGTACCTTATCTATGCCCTTCATTATTTTATAGACCTCTGTATGTTCACCCCTGAACCTCCAAAGATCCTCGGGAAAAAGACCCATTCGATCCAGTCTTTCCTGACAACTCAAACCATTAAGTGTCGATAGCGCCCTTGTCAATCTTTTCAGCCCTTTTTCTGGTTTAATAATGTCGTTTGAATAAAAGAACTATACACCGTATTCCAAGTGTGACCTGACTAATGTCGTTTAAAACTTGAACAAGACATCCCAATCCTGTATTCAATATCCTAACCATGTGTCTGTATCACAGTAATGATGGGCACAGACACAGTAATGATGGAGAAAATATCCTGTTGTGAAATTCCAAGTACACTTCATGTTTGCAGTGGTTCCAAAAAGCGACAAAGTCACAGAATGTGTCTGACTGGAAAAAGATGTGGAAGAATATTCTGCTCACGAGAACTGCAGCAAATCAAACCTTCACCCGATACCAAGAGAAAGAAAACAGAAACAGAAACAGAACGAAGAAGAGTGTTAAAAAGAGAAAGGGGGAGAGCGTTTGAAGCCAGGTTAGATTGCACCCCACACCCTTCCACTATACTGCATCAAGCACTTTGTTTCTGTGTACCAGGAGTCCTGTTGTTAGAAATACCTTAGATCCAGGTTCCTCTGAAGCAGAAGTAACTTGATGCACTCCACCGGAAGAATTGAGAACAGTTCATAATAATAGCAATCGCTTATTGTCACAAGTAGTCTTCAATTAAGTTACTGTGAAAAACGCCTAGTTGTCACATTCCGGCGCCTGTTGGAGGAGGCCGGTTCCAGAATTGAAGCCGCGCCGCTGACATTATTTGGCATTAGAAGCCAGCTGATTAGCCCACTGTGCTAAACCAGCTCCCAGAAATTCAAAGAATTAAAGGGATCACTTTTATGGGATTTGCGAGTTGCTGGTTCGGGCAGTATTTAATTCCCATCTCTAGTTCTTCTCGAGAAGGAGGTGGTGAGCTGCCTTCTTGAACCGCTGCAATCCTTGAGATGCAGATGCACCCACCGTGCTTTTAGGGAGGGAGTTTCAGGAATTTTTCCCGGTGCCGTGAAGGAACGATTCTATGATCCCAAGTGGGAGTTGTGTGTGACTTGAGGGAAGACCTCCACCTCCGGCCTTTTGCTGTCCTTCCAGAGGATAGTGGTTGTGGATTTGGAAGGTGCTGGCTCAGAAACCTTGATGAGTTACCGCAGTGCATTTTGGGATGGATTGCAGCGCTCCTACTGTGCGTCCGCGGTGGAGGGTGTCAGTGCTTCCGGAAGTGGGCGCAATCAAGCGGGATACTTGGTCCTGGATGGTTCAGGGGCTGATTACCACAGGGCTAAATCGCTGGCTTTGAAAGCAGACCAAGGCAGGCCAGCTGTGCGGTTCAATTCCCGTAACAGCCTCCCCGAACAGGCGCCAGAATGTGGCGACGACGGGCTTTTCACAGTAACTTCATGTGAAGCCTACTTGTGACAATAAGCGATTTTCATTTTTTTCAATTTTCAGAACGTCTTGAGTGTTCTTGCAGATATGGGGTAGAGTGTGTCACGTGAAAAACACAAAATGGAGTCATTAATTTGCTTGAGTAAACGTCCTCTTCTTCAATTAAAAATTAGGGAATCTCCTTAATCCAAACAAAATTGCATTCGCCCAAGCTTTTACAAGGCCAAATTGCATTTCAGCCTAAGATGTTTCTTTATCCATGACTGCAGCAGTCGCGCACACCCTGGAACCCAGGCTCTTGGTTATTGGGCGGAGCTGGATTAGATTGGAATGGTTTATTGTCACCTGCTCCGGGGTACAGTGACCAGCATTGTTCTGCGTACAGTTCACACAGATTATTCCGGAAATGAAAAGAAAATACATCGGGTAAACATAAATTACACCATGTAAATACATAGACACTGGCATCGGGTGAAGCATACAGGTGGAGTATTACTCAGTAGAGAAGCGTGCGAATAGATCAGACCAGTCCATAAGAGGTTCGTTTAGGAGTCTGGTAACAGCGGGTAAAAAGCTGTTTTTGAGTCTGTTCGTGCGTGTTCTCACACTTTTGTGCCTCCTGCCAGATGGAAGAGGTTGGAAGAGTGAGTAGACCGGGTGTTAGGGGTATCGGATTCTGCTGCCCACTTTCCCAAGGCAGCGGTAGGTGTAGACAGAGTAAATGGACGGGAGGCGGGTTTGTGTGATGGACTGGATGTGTTCACGACTGTTTATAGTTTATTACGTTCTTAGGCCGAGTGGGTGATATACCAGGCTGTGATGCAGCTAGATAGGATGCTTTCTATGGTGCACCTACTAAAATCGATAAGAGTCAGTTTGGACATTCCGAAGTCTCTTAGTTTCCTGAGGACGTATAGGCGCTGCACTGCTTTCTTGGTCTTAGTGTCGACCAAGGACATATGATCTGTATGTGCACACCTAATAATTTGAAGCTGTCAACCATCCCCACCACGGCTTCGTTGATGCAGAGAGGGGTGTATAAAATACTTCACCTCCTGAAGTCAATGACCAGCTCTTCAGTTTTGCTGACATTGAGGGTGAGATTATTGTCGTTCAACCACACCACTGGGTTCTCTATCTCCGTCCAGTATTCTGTCTCATCGCTGTTTGAGATCCTACCCACTACAGTTGTATGGTCAGCAATCATGTATGGCACTGTTTACACAGACTCTTTTTACAGCAGGGTGCGGTTCTGATAAACACTGTTTACAGTACGCACTGTTTGCATATACTATTTATAGCAGTGTACGGTTTATATAAACACTGGTTACTGTAGGGCACTGTTTACGTCGACTTTACAGCAGTGTACGGTTTACATACACACTGTTTACTGCAGTACGCTGTTTATATAGACGATGTTTACAACAGTGGTACGGCTCCCATAAACACTGTTTACTGCAGGTCCAGTTCACATAGACTCTCTTTACAGCAATGCCCGGTTTAAATATTGTTTACTGTAGGGCATTGTTTAAATTGACTCTGTTTACATTTGGCACTGTTTACATAGACTGTTTACAACAGTGTACGGTTTACATTAACACTGTTTACAGCAGGACACTGCTTACGTAGACTATTTACAGCAGTGTGCGGTTTACGTAAAGACTGTTAACTATCCGGCACTGTTTATGCAGCCTGTTTACAGCAGGACACTCTTTAGATAGTCTGTTTCCAGTGTATACCGTTTATATAAACACTGTTTACTGTAGTGCTATATTTACATAGACTCTGTTTACAGTAATGTACGGTTTACATAAACACAGATAACTGTAGGTCACTGTATACAGAGACTATTTACAGCAGTGTACGGTTTACAATGAGACTGTTTACTGTACGGCACTGTTTCCATAGCCTCCGTTTGCAGAAATGTCCGGTTTAAGTATAGTGTTTAATGCAGGACACTATTTAAATAGACTATATAAACTACAGGGCACATGCACAAAGATTGTTTGCAGTAGTGTACGGTTTCCATAAACATTGGTTACTCTAGCGCCCTGTTAGGATGACTGTTTAGCGTAGGGCACTGTTTACACAGTCACTGTTTACAGCGGTGTACGATTTACAGAAACACTGTTTACTATAGCGCCCTGTTAGGATGACTGTGTAGCGTAGGGCACTGTTTACATAGTCACTGTTTACAGCAGTGTACGATTTACAGAAACACTGTTTACTGTAGGGCACTGATTACATAGATTCTGTTTACAGAAGTGTATGGTTAACTTTCACCCTCTTTGCTGTAGGACACTGTTTACATAGACTCTGTTACTGTAGGGCACAGGTTAAATTTTGTTTACGTTAGTGCACTGTGTACATAGTCTTTGTTTACAGCAGTGTACGGTTTACATTAACACGTTTTACTAGAAGGCACAGTTTACAAAGGGTCTGTTCACTTTAATGTAAGGATTACTTTCACTCTGTTTACTGTATGGTGCTGTTTAAATACTGTTTACTGGAGGTAAGTTTTACATAGACTGTTTCCAGTAATGTAGGGTTTAATTTCTCTGTTTACTGTAAGGCACTGTTTTCACTGACTTTCCTTCCAGCAGTGTACATTTTACATACACACTGACTTCCGGGTGCGGCTATGCAGAGTTAGGTCGCATATTCAGCAGCTCCCGCTTGGAACGGACTTTTGGGCTCTTTTCCAGGGCCCCCACGGCATTTGTTTGACATTTCCCGGCGTGGGAAGAAGACTGCAGCATTCCCCTGACAGTGTCCCCCAGGAATGTTAAGCCTTTTGACTACCAGACCCGGCAGAAACAGTAAAAGATTTGGCTTGAGCTGCAGCAATAGACAAAGGCCTCTTCCAGCATGCAGGCGGGGGAAGGGCAAGCTTAAAGCTGCAATCTGACTTAACTCTATCAAAGGTGAATCCTAGCAGCAGAGGGAACAACTGTGAAAAGATCTACCAAGGCCATTGAAGAAGCAGGGATGAGGCTTCTGGTCGCGGCCATGGAGGAGTAGGTCGCGCATTTGGCAGCTCCCGTCTGGAGCCGACTCTCAGACCTTTTTCAGGAGTATCCATAGACTTTTTGGGGCAGACTGGTGAAGCAAACACTGCCAACTTCTATGAAAAGGACCAGAAGTGTAACGGCCAAAGGAGCGGCACTGGAGCAACGGGAGAAGCGAGGGAAAGAAAACAAAATGGCGGCGACCAGGGACAAAGGGGAGCTGCAGGAGTTCATCAAGCGCTGATTCGAGGAGCAGCGCGAGGAGATGCGCAAAGAGATGTTGGCGCCTATGCTTTCGGCAATTGAAGGTCATGGGATCTCGCAGAAGGCCCACGAAGCTAAGATCCAGGTGGTACAGAAAACAGTCAGTCAGAACGAGGACGAGCTCGTGGGCCTGGCGGTGAGAGGGGAGCAGAACGAGGCGCTACACAAGAGGTGGGCGGGAAGACTCGAGGACCTGGAGAACAGGTCGAGGAGAAAGAATCTGTGAATCCTGGGTCTCCCTGAAGGAGTGGAGGGGGCTGATGCCGGGGCATACGCGAGCATGATGCTCGAGGCGATGATGGGCACGAAGGCCCCTTGGAGGCTGCTGGAGTTGGACGGGGCACACCGGGTGCTGGCGAAGAAGCCCCAGGCAAATGAGCCGCCAAGGGCGATGGTGGTGAGGTTCCACCGGTTCACGGACAGAGAGTGGGTCCTGAGATGGGCCAAGAAGGAGCGGAGCAGTAAATGGGACAATGCAGAGATCCGACTATACCCGGACTGGAGCACGGAGGTTGCAAAGCGGAGAGCGGGTTTCAACCGGGCCAAAGCGGCGTTGTACCGGAAAGAAGTGAAATTCGGAATGCTGCAGCCAGCGCGACTGTGGGTCACATACAAGGGCCAACACTATTACTTCAAAACGCCTGAAGAGGCGTGGACCTTTGTACAAGCCGAAAAGTTGGACTCTAACTGAGGGTTTGTGAGGGTGGGGGGGATGTTTTGGGGTTTGATGTGTGATGGTTGTTGTATATAGGGGGTCAATCACGTGCAGGAAATGTTACATGGGCTGGGGGAGAGAGACAAGGCCGCGACAGGAGCTGCGCCAGAGGGGGCGGAGCGGGCTTTGGAAAGCACGGGTTTTTTTCCCGCACGCGGGAAGAAATGCGGGAAGGGGAACAAAGGAATGCATATGGATTGGGAGACTACCACGTGGGGAGGTCAATGGGACGGCGGGGGAAGCCGGGGTCAGCAGGTGTCAGCTGACTTATGGGAGTGACATGGGGGGAGTAAAAAAGCTAGACAGGGGTCTAGCGGGGGGGGGGGGGGGGGAAGGGGGAGAAAAAGGGTTGCTGCTGCACTGGACGAAAGGGAATGGGACACAGAAGAGGTAGACGGGACCGGGGTCCCCCCTCTGGGGGACTGGTGGGTGAGGGAGGCGTGGACACGGAACTGGCCCAGAAAAGTAGATGGCTAGTCGGCGGGGCGTGGGGGGGGGGGTGGGGGGGGGGGTGGTGAGAGCCCCTCCAATCTGGCTGATAACGTGGAACGTGAGGGGCCTCAATGTGCCGGTGAAGAGGGCTCGAGTGTTCGTGCACTTAAAGGGACTGAAGGCGGACGTGGCCATGCTCCAAGAGACACATCTGAAGGTGGCGGACCAGGTCAGGTTAAGAAAGGGATGGGTAGGACAGGTATTCCACTCAGGAATGGACGTGAAGAATATAGGGGTGGCAATATTGGTGGGAAAGCGGGTGTCATTTGAGGCCAAGACTATTGTAGCGGACAATGGAGGGCGATATGTAATGGTGAGCGGTCGGCTGCAAGGGATGATGCAGGATTCATGAAGCGCATGTTGGGGCGCATTCCGGACCTGGAGATAGGAGGCCTGATAATGGGAGGGGACTTCAATACAGTGTTGGATCCAGCACTGGACCGCACCAAATCAAGGACTGGAAAGAGGCCAGCGGCAGCCAAGGTACTTAGGGTTTTTTTTGATCAGATGGGGGGAGTGAACCCATGGCAGTTTGCAAGGCCGCAGGCCAAGGAATTTTCTTTCTTCTCCCATGTACACGAAGCCTACTCCCGGATAGATTTCTTTATTCTGGGTAGCGCGCTCGTCCCGAGGGTGGAGGGGACGGAGTATTCGGCTATAGCTGTTTCGGACCATGCCCCGCACTGGGTGGAACTGGAGCTGGGAGAGGAGAGGGTCCAACGCCCGCTGTGGCGGCTGGATGTGGGACTGCTGGCGGACGAGGTGGTGTGTGGGAAGGTGAGGGGGTGTATCGACAGGTACTTGGAGGCCAACGACAACGGGGAGGTGCGGGTGGGGGTTGTGTGGGAGGCGTTGAAGGTGGTGATCAGGGGGGAGCTAATTTTCATTCGGGCTCACAGGGAGAAGACAGAGGGTATGGAAAGGGAGAGGTTAGTGGGGGAGATTTTGAGAGTGGACAGGAGATACACAGAGGCCCCGGAGGAAAGATTACTTGGGGAAAGACGACGGCTCCAGACGGAGTTTGACCTGTTGACCACAGGGAAGGCGGAGGCACAGTGGAGGAAAGCGCAGGGGGCGACCTACCAGTATGGGGAAGAGGCTAGTCGGATGCTGGCACACCAGCTCCGTAAGAGGATGGCAGCGAGGGAAATAGGGGGAGTCAAAGATGGAAGGGGAGCCACGGTTCGGAGTGCGACGAAAATAAACGAGGTATTCCAGGCCTTTTATGAAGAGCTGTACAGATCCCAGCCCCCAGCGGGGGAAGAGGGGATGAGACGATTACTAGATCAGCTGAGATTCCCGAGGGTGGAGGAGCAATAGGTGGCTGGTTTGGGGGCTCCGATTGGGTTGGAGGAGCTGAGCAAGGGTTTGGGGAGCATGCAGGCGGGGAAGGCCCCGGGACCGGACGTATTCCCGGTGGATTTCTACAGGAAGTACGCAGACCTGTTGGCCCCGCTACTGGTGAGGCAAGAGAAGAGGGTACCCTGCCCCCGACAATGTCGGAAGCGACAATTGCGTTGATCCTAAAGCGGGACAAGGACCCACTGCAATTTCAATCGTACAGGCCGATCTCGCTCCTCAATGTGGATGCAAAGTTGCTGGCAAAAGTGCTGGCCACGAGGTTCGAGGACTGTGTCCCGGGGTTAATCCACGAGGACCAGACGGGATTTGTAAAGGGCAGGCAAATAAACACCAATGTGCGGCGGCTCTTAAACGTGATAATGATGCCATCGGAGGAGGGAGAGGCGGAGATAGTGGCAGCTATGGACGCGGAGAAGGCCTTTGACCGAGTAGAGTGGGAGTACCTCTAGGAGGTGCTGCGTGGGTTTGGGTTCGGGGTAGGGTTTATCAATTGGGTTAAACTCCTTTACAGAGCCCCGATGGCAAGTGTAGTGACGAACCGGCGGAGGTCGGAGTACTTTCGACTGTACCGAGGGACGAGGCAGGGGTGCCCCCTGTCCCCCCTGTTGTTCGCATTGGCGATCCAACCATTGGCCATGTCATTGTGGGAGTCTAATAAATGGAGGGGGGTGGTCCGAGGGGGAGAAGAGCATCGGGTGTCGCTATATGTGGCTGACCTGTTGCTGTACGTGGCGGATCGAATGGAGGGGATGGTGGAGGTCATGCAGACTCTATGGGAGTTTGGGGAGTTTTCGGGCTATAAGCTCAATGTTGGGAAGAGTGAGCTCTTTGTATTACAGGCGGGGGACCAAGAAAGAGGTATAGGGGACCTACCGCTGAGGAGGGTGGAGGGGAGCTTTCGGTATCTGGGGATCCAGATAGCCAGGAGTTGGGGGACCCTACATAAACTGTATCTGACGAAGTTGGTGGAGCAAATGGAGGAGGATTTCAAAATATGGGACATGTTACCGCTCTCGCTGGCGGGTAGAGTGCAGTCGGTCAAAATGGTGGTCCTTCCGAGGTTTCTGTTTGTGTTTCAGTGCCTTCCCATCGTGATCACTAAGGTCTTTTTTCAGAGAGTAGGCAGGAGTATTATGGGGTTTGTGTGGGCGAAAAAGACCCCGAGGGTAAGGAGAGGGTTCCTGGAACACAGTAGGGACCGAGGAGGGCTGGCACTGCCAAACCTGGGGAGCTACTACTGGGCAGCAAATGTGGCGATGATCCGCAAGTGGGTTATGGAGGGAGAAGGGGCGGCATGGAAGAGGATGGAGATGGCGCCCTGTAAAGGAACGAGCATGCCGCTCTCGCCGACAAAGTATACCACGAGCCCGGTGGTGGCGGCAACGCTAAGGATCTGGGGCCAGTGGAGACCGCACCGGGGTGCAATGGGAGCATCGGTGTGGTCCCCGATCAGGGGTAACCACCGGTTTGTCCCGGGGAAGATGGACGGAGGGTTCCAGAGCTGGCATCGGGAGGGGATTGGAAGAATGGGGGACCTGTTCATCGATGGGACGTTTGCGAGCCTAGGGGCACTGGAGGAGAGGTTCGAGTGACCCCCCGGGAAATGCCTTTAGATATATGCAGGTGAGGGATTTTGTGAGGCGACAGGTGAGGGAATTCCCGTTGCTCCCGGCACAAGACGTTCAAGATAGGGTGATCTCGGGTGTATGGGTCGGGGAGGGCAAGGTGTCGGAAATACACCAGGAGTTGAAAGAAGAGGGGGAAGCGCTGGTAGAAGAGTTGAAGGGTAAATGGGAGGAGGAGCTGGGGGAGGAGATGGAGGAAGGTCTGTGGGCCGATGCCCTAAGTAGGGTTAATCCTCCTCCTCGTGTGCCAGGCTCAGCCTGATACAATTTAAGGTGGTCCACAGAGCGCACTTGACGGGGGCGAGGTTGAGTAGGTTCTTTGGGGTCGAGGACAGATGTGGAAGGTGCTCAGGGAGCCCGGCGAACCATGTCCATATGTTTTGGTCATACCCTGCACTGGAGGGGTTCTGGAGAGGAGTGGTGGGAGCAATATCTCAGGCGGTGAAAGTCCGGGTCAAGCCAAGCTGGGGGCTAGCAATATTTGGAGTAGTGGACAAACCGGGAGTGCAGGAGGCGAAAGAGGCCGGCATTCTGGCCTTTGCGTCCCCAGTAGCCCGGCGAAGGATCTTGCTAATGTGGAAGGAGGCGAAGCCCCCCAGCGTGGAGGCCTGGATAAATGATATGGCTGGGTTCATAAAGTTGGAGAGGATTACGTTCGCATTGAGAGGGTCTGTGCAGGGCTTTTACAGGCGGTGGCAACCGTTCCTAGCCAATCTCGCGGAGCGTTAGAGGAAGGTCGGTCAGCAGCAGCAGCACTGGGGGTGGGGGGGGGGGGGTGGAGGGGACGTCCGGGGAGGGGAGGGAAGGGGGGGAAAGGGGCGACTGCCTGGGTGGGTGTGGATGAGCAAGAGATAACATGAAGGGTTGGGGAAACTGGCACGTACGGGTGAGGGCCAGTGTACAAAGCTGTGTAAATATATCATTTTGCCATGTATATATCTTGCTCTGCGCGATTTCTCGTTTTTTTTTGTTCCGGGGGGGGTGGGGGGGGGGGTATTGTTTGTAAGGGACAAAAACTGTGTTAAAAAAAAAAAAAGATTGGGATTGACACAGGACAATGGGACTAGGGCCGGGAAAGGGGATTAATTTGGGATGGAAACGGGGCTATGGGGGAGAGCGGGGCAATGGGATTTGTTTGGGGATTGAAACGGGGCTATGGGGGAGAGCGGGGCAGTGGGATTAGTTTGGGATGGAAACGGGGCTATGGGGGAGAGCGGGGCAATGGGATTTGTTTGGGGATTGAAACGGGGCTATGGGGAGAGGGCGGGGCATTGGGGTTAATTTGAGATTGACACAGGGCTCTGGGAGGCGGTGGGGCAGTGTGTTTAGCTTGACATTGATACAGGGCTATGGGGAGAGAGCGGGGCAGTGGGATTAGTTTGGGATTGATACAGGGCCCTGGGAGAGTGGGGCAGTGGGATTAGCTTGGCATTGATACAGGGGTATATGGAGAGTGTGGGGAAGTGGGATTAGTTTGGGGATTGATACAGGGCTATGGAGAGAGAGAGGGGCAGTGGGATTAGTTTGGGATTGACACTGGACAATGGGGCGAGAGCAGGGCAATGGGTTTAGTTTGGGATTGTAACGGGGCTATGGGGAGAGAGCGGGGCAATGGGATTAGATTGGAGATTGAAAAGGGGCTATGGGGAGAGAGTGGGGCAGTGGGATTAGTTTGGGATTGATATGGGGCTATGGGGAGAGAGTCGGCCAGTGGGATTAATTTGAGGATTGATACAGGCTATGGGGAGAGAGCGGGGCAGTGAGGTTAGTTTGGGATTGTTACAGGGCAATGGGAGAAGAGCCGGGCAATGGGATTTGTTTGGGGATTGAACAGGGGCTATGGGTAGAGAGTGGCCAGTGAGATTAGTTTGGGATTGCTATCGGGCTATGGGGAGAAGGTGGGGCATTGAGAATAGTTTGGGCTAGACACAGCGCTATGGGGAGAGCGGTGCAGTGGGATTCGTTTTGGGATTCATACAGGGCTATGGGGAGAGAGCGGGTCTGTGAGATTAGTTTGGGAATTGATACAGGGCTATGGGGAGAGTGTGGGGCAGTGGGAACAGATTGGGGATTGAGGCAGGGCTACGTGGAGAGAGTGGGACAGTGGGATTAGTTTGAGGATTGATACAGGGGGATGTGGAGAGGGTGGGACAGTTGAATCAGTTTGGTAATAGATACAGGGCTATGGGAGAGAGTGGGGACGTGGGATTAGTTTGGGGATTGATACAGGGCGATGGGGAGAGTGTGAGGCAGTGAGAATAGTTTGGGATAGACACAGGGCTATGGGGAGAGAGCGGTGCATTGGGATCAGTTTGGACATTGATACAGGACTATGGGGACAGAGTGGGGCAGTCGGATTAGTTTGGAGATTGAAAGAGCCGTATGTGGAGAGAGTGGGGCAGTGGGACTAGTTTGGGGATTGATACAGGGCTATGGGGAGTGAACGGGTCAGTGGGATTCGTTTGGGGATTGATACAGGGCTATGGGGAGAGAGCGGTGCATTGGGATCAGTTTGGACATTGATACAGGACTATGGGGACAGAGTGGGGCAGTCGGATTAGTTTGGAGATTGAAAGAGCCGTATGTGGAGAGAGTGGGGCAGTGGGACTAGTTTGGGGATTGATACAGGACTATGGGGAGTGAACGGGTCAGTGGGATTCGTTTGGGGATTGATACAGGGCTATGGGGAGTGTGCGGGGCAGTGAAATTAGTTTGGGGATTGATACAGGGCTCTGGGGAGAGAGTGTGGCAGTGGGATTAGTTTCGGGATTGGTACAGGGCTATGGGGAGAGAGTGGGGCAGTGGGGTTGGTTTGGGGATTGATACAGGGATATGTGGACAGAGTGGGGCAGTGGGATTAGTTTGGGGATTGGTACAGGGCTACGTGGAGAGAGTGCTGCAGTGGGATTCGTTTGGGAATTGATACAGGGCTATGTGGAGAGAGTGGGGCAGTGGGATTAGTTTGGGGATTGGCACAGGGCTGTGGGGAGAGAGTGGGCAGTGGGATTAGTTTGGGGATTGTTACAGGTCTATGGGGAGAGAGTGGGGCAGTGGGATTAGTTTGGGGATTGGTACAGGGATATGTGGAGAGAGTGGGGAAGTGGGATTAGTTTGGGGATTGGCACAGGGCTATGGGGAGAGAGTGGGGCAGTGGGATTAGTTTGGGATTGATACAGGGCTATGTGGAGAGAGTGGGGTAGTGGGATTAGTTTGGGAATTGATACAGGGCTATGTGGAGAGAGTGGGGCAGTGGGATTAGTTTGGGATTGATACAGGGCTATGTGGAGAGAGTGGGGTAGTGGGATTAGTTTGGGGATTGGTACAGGGCTATGGGGAGAGAGTGGGGCAGTCGGGATTAGTTTGGGGATTGGTACAGGTCTATGGGGAGAGAGGGGGGCAGTGGGAATACTTTGGGTATTGATACAGGGCTATGGTGAGAGAGCGGGGCAGTGGCATTAGTTTGGGGATTGATACAGGGCTACAGTGGTAGAGTGTGGCAGTGAGCTAAGTTTGGGATTGATACATGGCTATGGGGAGAGAGTGGGACAGTGCGATTAGTTCAGTGATTGATCCAGGGCTGTGGGGAGAGAGAGGGGCAATGGGATTAGTTTGGGGATTGATACATGACTATGGGGAGAGAGAGAGGGGCAATGGGATTAGTTTGGGGATTGATACATGACTATGGGGAGAGAGTGGGTCAGTGGGATTACTTTGGAGATTGATACAGGGCTACAGTGAGAGAGTTGGGCAGTGACCTTATTTTGGGATTGATACAGGGCAATGGGAAAAGAGCCGGGCAGTGGGATTATTTTGGGATTGATACAGGGCAATGGGAAAAGAGCCGGGCAGTGGGATTATTTTGGGATTGATACATGGCTATTGGGAGAGAGTGGCGCAGTGGGAATAGTTCAGTGATTAATACATGGCTATGGGGAGAGAGCGGCAGCGGGATTAGTTTGGGGATTGATACATGGCAATTGGGAGAGAGAGGGGCAGTGGGATTAGTTTGGAGATTGATACATGGCTTTGGGGAGAGAGTGGGGCAGCGGGATTAGTTTGGAATTAATACATGGCTATTGGGAGAGAGTGGCGCAGTGGGATTAGTTCAGTGATTGATCCAGGGCTGTGGGGAGAGAGAGGGGCAATGGGATTAGTTTGCGGATTGATAGATGACTCTGGGGAGCGGGAGGGGCAATGGGTTTAGTCTGGGGATTGATACGGGGCTATGGAGAGAGAAAGGGGCAATGGATTTAGTTTGGGGATTGATACAGGGCTATGGAGAGAGAGAGGGGCAATAGATTTAGTTTGGGGATTGATACAGGGCTACGGGGAGAGAGCAGGGCAGTTAGATTAGGTTTAGCATTGACGCAGGGATATGGGGATATGGATTTCGTTTGGGATTTGACACAGGCCTGCGGAGAGAGTTGAACAGTCACATAAAGTTGTGATTGATAAGGGCGGCACGTGGCACAGTGGTTAGCACTGCAGTCTACGGCGCTGAGCACCTGGGTTCGAATCCCGGGCCTGGGTCACTGTCTCTGTCGAGTTTGCACATTCCCCCGGAGTCTGCCTGGGTTTCACCCCCACAACCAAAAGATGTTCTGGGTAGGTGGATTGCCCACGCTAAATTGCCCCTTAAATGGAAAAATAATGATAATTGCGCACTCTAAATTTAAACAACAAAATTGGGGGAATTGATAGAGGGTCTTGGGGAGAGAACGGACAGTGGGATTAGATTCGGGTTCGATCGACGGCTATGGAGAGAGTGGGCAGTGGGATTAGTTTGGGGATTGATACAGGGCTGAGGGGAGAGTGGGGTTAGATTGGGGATTGACACGGGGAGAGTGGGATTAGATTGGGGATTGATACAGGGCTGTGGGGAGAATGGGATCAGTTTAGGATTGACACAGGGCTGTGGGGAGAGTGGGATTAGCTTGTGGATTGATACAGGGCTATGGGGAGAGCGGGAGAGTGGGATTAGTTCGAGATTGATACAGGGCAATGGGGAGGGAGCTGGGTAATGGGATTAGTTGGGGAATTGATACAGGGCTATGGGGAGAGAGCGGGGCAATGGGATCATTTTGGGATTGATACAGGGCTATGGGGAGAGAGCGGGGCAGTGGGATCATTTTGAGATTGATACAGGGCTATGGGAAAGAGCGCGGAGGTGAGATTAGTTTGGGGATTAATACAGGGCTATGGGGATAGTGAGGTAGTGACATTAGTTTGGGGATTGACACAGGGCTATGTGGAGACAACGGGGCAGTATGATTAGTTTGGGTATTGATACAGGGCTATGGGGAGAGCAGGGCATTGAGATTAGTTTGGGATTGATACAGGGCTATGGGGAGAGAGCGGGGCAGTGGGATTAGTTTGAGGATTGATACATGGCTGTGGGGAGAGAATGGGGCAGTGGGATTAGTTTGGATATTGATACAGGGCTATGGGCAGGGAACGGGGCATTGGGATTAGTTTGGGGATTGACACAGGACTATGGGAAGAGCGGCCAGTGGGATATGTTTGGGATTGATACAGGGCTATGGGTAGACAGTGGGGCAATGCGCACAGTTTTCGGGATTGATACAGGGCTATGGGGAGAGAATGGGGCAGTGGGATTAGTTTGGGGTTGATACAGGCCTACGGGGAAAGAGTGGGGCAGTGAGATTAGTTTGGGATTGGTACTGTCTTTGGAGAGTGAGTGGTCAGTGGGATTAGTTTGGGGATTGATACAGTGCTATGGGGAGAGAATGGCGCAGTGGGAATAGTTTAGATATTGAGACAGGGCTATGGGCAGAGAACGGGGCAGTGATATTAGTTTCGGGATTGATACAGGGCTATGGGGATAGAGCCGGGCAGTGGGATTTGTTTGGGATTGATACAGGGCTATGGGGAGTGAGCGGGGCAGTGGGATTAGTTTGGGGATTGATACTGGGCAATGGGGATAGAGTGGGACAGTGAGATTAGTTTGGGGATTGGTACAGGGCTATGGGGAGAGAGCAGGGCAGTGAGATTAGTTTGGGGATTAATACAGGGATATGGGGATAGTGAGGTAGTGAGATTAGTTTGGGGATTGACACAGGGCTATGTGGAGACAACGGGGCAGTAGGATTAGTTTGGGTATTGATACAGGGCTATGGGGAGAGCAGGGCAGTGAGATTAGTTTGGGATTGATACAGGGCTATGGGTAGAGAGCCGGGCAGTGGGATTAGTTTGGGGATTGATACAGGGCTATGGGGAGAGATAGCGGCATTGAGATTAGTTTGGGGATTGATACAGGGCTGTGGGGAAAGAGCGGGGCAGTGGGATTAGTTTGGGGATTGATACAGGGCTATGGGGAGAGATCGGGGCAGTGACATTAGTTTGAGGATTGATACAGGGCTGTGGTGAGGGAGTTGGGCAGTGGGATTAGTTTGGGGATTGATACAGGGCTATGGGGAGAGAGTGAGGCAATGAGATTAGTTTGGGGATTGACACAGGGCTATGGGGAGAGAGCGGGTCAGTGGGATAAGTTTGAGGATTGATACAGGGCTATGGGGAGAGAGCGGATCAGTGAGATTAGTTTGGTACTGACACAGGGCAATGTGGAGAGAGTGAGGCAGTGATATTAAGTTGCGGATTGATACAGGGCTATGGTGGGTGAGTAGGCAGTGATATTAGTTTGGGAATTGACTCTTGTCAACGGGAAATGTGGGGTAGTGGATTAGTTTCGGGATTGATACAGGGCTATGGGGAGAGTGACAGTGGCATTATTTTGAGGTTTCGTGCAGGGATATGGGGAGAGAGCGGGGCAATGGAATTAGTTTGGGGATTGAAACGGGGCTATGGGGAGAGGGCGTGGCAATGGAATTAATTTGGGGTTGATACAGGGCTATGGGGAGAGAGCGGGGCAATGGGATTAGTTTGTGGATTGAAACGGGGCTATGGGGTGAGGGCGGGGCAATGGAATTAGTTTGGGGATTGATACAGGGCTATGGGGAGAGAGCGGAGAAGTGAGATTAGTTTGGAGATATATACAGGGCTATGGGGAGAGCGTGGAGCGGTGGGATTAGTTTGGGAATTGATTCAGGGCTATGGGGAGAGCGCGGGCCAATGGAATTAGTTTGGGGATTGAAACGGGGCTATGGGGAGTGAGTGGGCAGTGAGATTAGTTTGGGATGGATAGAGGTCTACGGGAGAGAGTGGGGCAGTGGGGTTAGTTCAGTGATTGTTAGAGGGCTTTGGGGAGAGAGCGGGGCAGTGGGATTTGTTTGGGGATTGATACAGGGCTCTGGGAAGAGAGCGGGGCAGTGGGGTTAGTTTGGGGAATGATACCGGGCTCTGGGGAGAGAGCGGGGCAGTGGGATTAGTTTGGGGATTGATACAGGGCTATGGGGGAGAGTGGGACAGTGGAATTCGTTTGGGGATTGATACAGGACTGTGGGGAGAGAGTTGGACAGTGAGATTAGTTTGTAGATTGATAAAGGGCTATGGGGAGAGAGCGGGGCAGTGAGATTAGTTTGGGGATTGACACTTGGCTACGGGGAGGGTGCGATTAGATTGCGGATTGATACAGGGCCACGGGGAGGGTAGAATTAGTTTGGGGATTGGCACCGGGCTATGGGGAGGGTGGGGCAGTGGGATTAGTTTGGGAATTGATACAGGGCAATGAAGAGAGTGTCGCAGTGGGATTAGTTAGTGGTTTGATATAGGGCTATGCGGAGAGAGTGGGGCAGTGGGATTAGTTTGGGGATTGATACAGGGCTATGGGGAGAGAGTTAGGCAGTAAGATTAGTTTGGGGATTGATACAGGGCTATGCGGAGCATGGGGCAGTGGGATTAGTTTGAGGATTGATACATGGCTATGGGGAGAGAATGGGGCAGAGGGATTAGTTTGGATATTGATACAGGGCTATGGGCAGGGAACGGGGCATTGGGATTAGTTTGGGGATTGACACAGGACTATGGGAAGAGCGGCCAGTGGGATTTGTTTGGGATTGATACAGGGCTATGGGTAGACAGTGGGGCAGTGGGATTAGTTTGGGGTTGATACAGGCCTACGGGGAAAGAGTGGGGCAGTGAGATTAGTTTGGGATTGGTACTGTCTATGGAGAGTGAGTGGTCAGTGGGATTAGTTTGGGGATTGATACAGGGCTATGGGGAGAGAATGGCGCAGTGGGAATAGTTTAGATATTGATACAGGGCTATGGGCAGAGAACGGGGCAGTGATATTAGTTTCGGGATTGATACAGGGCTATGGGGATAGAGCCGGGCAGTGGGATTTGTTTGGGATTGATACAGGGCTATGGGGAGTGAGCGGGGCAGTGGCATTAGTTTGGGGATTGATACAGGGCTATGGGGATAGTGAGGTAGTGAGATTAGTTTGGGGATTGACACAGGGCTATGTGGAGACAACGGGGCAGTAGGATTAGTTTGGGTATTGATACAGGGCTTTGGGGAGAGCAGGGCAGTGAGATTAGTTTGGGATTGATACAGGGCTATGGGGAAAGAGCGGGGCAGTGGGATTAGTTTGGGGATTGATACAGGGCTGTGGGGAAAGAGCGGGGCAGTGGGATTAGTTTGGGGATTGATACAGGGCAATGGGGAGAGATCGGTGCAGTGACATTAGTTTGGGGATTGATACAGGGCTGTGGGGAGGGAGTTGGGCAGTGGGATTAGTTTGAGGATTGATACAGGGCTATGGCGAGAGAGTGAGGCAATGAGATTAGTTTGGGGATTGACACAGGGCTATGGGGAGAGAGGGGGTCAGTGGGATAAGTTTCAGAATTGATACAGGGCTATGGGGAGAGAGCGGATCAGTGACATTAGTTTGGTACTGACACAGGGCTACGTGGAGAGAGTGAGGCAGTGATATTTAGTTGGGGATTAATACAGGGCTATGGTGGGTGAGTAGGCAGTGATATTAGTTTGGGGATTGACTCTGGTCTACGGGAAATGTGGGGTAGTGGATTAGTTTCGGGATTGATACAGGGCTATGGGGAGCGTGACAGTGGCATTATTTTGAGGTTTCGTGCAGGGATATGGGGAGAGAGCGGGGCAATGGAATTAGTTTGGGGATTGAAACGGGGCTATGGGGAGAGGGCGGGGCAATGGAATTAGTTTGGGGTTGATACAGGGCTATGGGGAGAGAGAGCGGGGCAATGGGATTAGTTTGGGGATTGAAACGGGGCTATGGGGTGAGGGCGGGGCAATGGAATTAGTTTGGGGATTGATACAGGGCTATGGGGAGAGAGCGGAAAAGTGAGATTAGTTTGGGGATTGATACAGGGCTATGGGGAGAGAATTGAAAAGTGAGATTAGTTTGGAGATATATACAGGGCTATGGGGAGAGAGTGGAGCGGTGGGATTAGTTTGGGAATTGATACAGGGCTATGGGGAGAGCGCGGGGCAATGGAATTAGTTTGGGGATTGAAACGGTTCTATGGGGAGTGAGTAGGCAGTGAGATTAGTTTGGGATGGATAGAGGTCTACGGGAGAGAGTGGGGCAGTGGGGTTAGTTCAGTGATTGTTAGAGGGCTATGGGGAGAGAGCTGGGCAGTGAGATTAGTTTGGGGATTGATGCAGGGCGATGGGGGAGAGTGGGACAGTGGAATTCGTTTGGGGATTGATACAGGACTGTGGGGAGAGAGTGGGACAGTGAGATTAGTTTGTAGATTGATAAATGGCTATGGGGAGAGGGCGGGGCAGTGAGATTAGTTTGGGGATTGACACTTGGCTACGGGGAGGGTGGGATTAGATTGCGGATTGATACAGGGCTACGGGGAGGGTAGAATTAGTTTGGGGATTGGCACCGGGCTATGGGGAGGGTGGGGCAGTGGGATTAGTTTGGGAATTGATACAGGGCAATGAAGAGAGTGTCACAGTGGGACTAGTTAGTGGTTTGATATAGGGCTATGCGGAGAGAGTGGGGCAGTGGGATTAGTTTGGGGATTGATACAGGGCTATGGGGAGAGAGTTAGACAGTGAGATTAGTTTGGGGATTGATACAGGGCTATGCGGAGCATGGGGCAGTGGGATTAGTTTGAGGATTGTTACATGGCTATGGGGACAGAATGGGGCAGTGGGATTAGTTTGGATATTGATACAGGGCTATGGGCAGGGAACGGGGCATTGGGATTAGTTTGGGGATTGACACAGGACTATGGGAAGAGCGGCCAGTGGGATTTCTTTGGGATTGATACAGGGCTATGGGTAGACAGTGGGGCAATGCGAACAGTTTTCGGGATTGATACAGGGCTATGGGGAGAGAATGGGGCAGTGGGATTAGTTTGGGGTTGATACAGGCCTACGGGGAAAGAGTGGGGCAGTGAGATTAGTTTGGGATTGGTACAGTCTATGGAGAGTGAGTGGTCAGTGGGATTAGTTTGGCGATTGACACAGGGCTATGGGGAGAGAATGGCGCAGTGGGAATAGTTTAGATATTGATACAGGGCTATGGGCAGAGAACGGGGCAGTGGGATTAGTTTGGGGATTGATACAGGGCTATGGGGAGAGATAGCGGCATTGAGATTAGTTTGGGGATTGATACAGGGCTGTGGGGAAAGAGCGGGGCAGTGGAATTAGTTTGGGGATTGATACAGGGCTATGGGGAGAGATCGGGGCAGTGACATTAGTTTGGGGATTGATACAGGGCTGTGAGGAGGGAGTTGGGTAGTAGGATTAGTTTGGGGATTGATACAGGGCTATGGGGAGAGAGTGAGGCAATGAGATTAGTTTGGGGGTTGACACAGGGCTATGGGGAGAGAGCGGGTCAGTGGGATAAGTTTGAGGATTGATACAGGGCTATGGGGAGAGAGCGGGGCAGTGAGATTAGTTTGGTACTGACACAGGGCTATGTGGAGAGAGAGAGGCAGTGATATTAAGTTGGGGATTAATACTGGGCTATGGTGGGTGAGTAGGCAGTGATATTAGTTTGGGGATTGACTCTGGTCTACGGGAAATGTGGGGTAGTGGATTAGTTTCGGGATTGATACAGGGCTATGGGGAGAGTGACAGTGGCATTATTTTGAGGTTTCGTGCAGGGATATGGGGAGAGAGCGGGGCAATGGAATTAGTTTGGGGATTGAAACGGGGCTATGGGGAGAGGGCGGGGCAATGGCATTAGTTTGGGGTTGATACAGGGCTATGGGGAGAGAGCGGGGCAATGGGATTAGTTTGGGGATTGAAACGGGGCTATGGGGTGAGGGCGGGGCAATGGAATTAGTTTGGGGATTGATACAGGGCTATGGGGAGAGAGCGGAATAGTGAGATTAGTTTGGAGATATATACAGGGCTATGGGGAGAGAGTGGAGCGGTGGGATTAGTTTGGGATTGATACAGGGCTATGGGGAGAGCGCGGGGCAATGGAATTAGTTTGGGGATTGAAACGGGGCTATGGGGAGTGAGTGGGCAGTGAGATTAGTTTGGGATGCATAGAGGTCTACGGGAGAGAGTGGGGCAGTGGGGTTAGTTAAGTGATTGTTAGAGGGCTATGGGGAGAGAGCGGGGCAGTGGGGTTAGTTTGGGGATTGATACCGGGCTCTGGGGAGAGAGCGGGGCAGTGGGGTTAGTGTGAGGATTGATACAGGGCTATGGGGGAGAGTGGGACAGTGGAATTCGTTTGGGGAGTGATCCATGACTGTGGGGAGAGAGTGGGACAGTGAGATTAGTTTGTAGATTGATACAGGGCTATGGGGAGAGAGCGGGGCAGTGAGATTAGTTTGGGGATTGACACTTGGCTACGGGGAGGGTGAGATTAGATTGCGGATTGATACAGGGCTACGGGGAGGGTAGAATTAGTTTGGGGATTGGCACCGGGCTATGGGGAGGGTGGGGCAGTGGGATTAGTTTAGGAATTGATACAGGGCAATGAAGAGAGTGTCGCAGTGGGATTAGTTAGTGGTTTGATATAGGGCTTTGCGGAGAGAGTGGGGCAGTGGGATTAGTTTGGGGATTGATACAGGGCTATGGGGAGAGAGGTAGGCAGTAAGATTAGTTTGGGGATTGATACAGGGCTATGCGGAGCATGGGGCAGTGGGATTAGTTTGAGGATTGATACATGGCTATGGGGAGAGAATGGGGCAGTGGGATTAGTTTGGATATTGATACAGGGCTATGGGCAGGGAACGGGGCATTGGGATTAGTTTGGGGATTGATACAGGACTATGGGAAGAGCGGCCAGTGGGATTTGTTTGGGATTGATACAGGGCTATGGGTAGACAGTGGGGCAATGCGAACAGTTTTCGGGATTGATACAGGGCTATGGGGAGAGAATGGGGCAGTGGGATTAGTTTGGGGTTGATACAGGCCTACGGGGAAAGAGTGGGGCAGTGAGATTAGTTTGGTATTGGTACTGTCTATGGAGAGTGAGTGGTCAGTGGGATTAGTTTGGGGATTGATACAGGGCTATGGGGAGAGAATGGTGCAGTGGGAATAGTTTAGATATTGAGACAGGGCTATGGGCAGAGAACGGGGCAGTGATATTAGTTTCGGGATTGATACAGGGCTATGGGGATAGAGCCGGGCAGTGGGATTTGTTTGGGATTGATACAGGGCTATGGGGAGTGAGCGGGGCAGTGGGATTAGTTTGGGGATTGACACCGGGCTCTGGGGAGAGAGCGGGGCAGTGGGATTAGTTTGGGGATTGATACAGGGCTATGGGGGAGAGTGGGACAGTGGAATTCGTTTGGGGATTGATACAGGACTGTGGGGAGAGAGTGGGACAGTGAGATTAGTTTGTAGATTGATACAGGGCTATGGGGAGAGAGCGGGGCAGTGAGATTAGTTTGGGGATTGACAGTTGGCTACGGGGAGGGTGGGATTAGATTGCGGATTGATACAGGGCTACGGGGAGCGTAGAATTAGTTTGGGGATTGGCACCGGGCTATGGGGAGGGTGGGGCACTGGGATTAGTTTGGGAATTGATACAGGGCAATGAAGAGAGTGTCGCAGTGGGATTAGTTAGTGGTTTGATACAGGGCTATGGGAAAGAGTGGGGCAGTGGGATAAGTTTGGGGATTGATACAGGGCTATGGGGAGAGAGTTAGACAGTAAGATTAGTTTGGGGATTGATCCAGGGCTATGCGGAGCATGGGGCAGTGGGATTAGTTTGAGGATTGATACATGGCTATGGGGAGAGAATGGTGCAGTGGGATTAGTTTGGATATTGATACAGGGCTATGGGCAGAGAACGGGGCAGTGATATTAGTTTCGGGATTGATACAGGGCTATGGGGATAGAGCCGGGCAGTGGGATTTGTTTGGGATTGATACAGGGCTAAGGGGAGTGAGCGAGGCAGTGGGATTAGTTTGGGGATTGATACAGGGCAATGGGGAGAGAGTGGGACAGTGAGATTAGTTTGGGGATTGATACAGGGCTATGGGGAGAGAGCGGGGCAGTGAGATTAGTTTGGGGATTGATACAGGGCTATGCGGAGCATGGGGCAATGGGATTAGTTTGAGGATTGATACATGGCTATGGGGAGAGAATGGGGCAGTGTGATTAGTTTGGATATTGATACAGGACTATGGGCAGGGAACGGGGCATTGAGATTAGATTGGGGATTGACACAGGACTATGGGAAGAGCGGCCAGTGGGATTTGTTTGGGATTGATACAGGGCTATGGGTAGACAGTGGGGCAATGCGAACAGTTTTCGGGATTGATCCAGGGCTATGCGGAGAGAATGGGGCAGTGGGATTAGTTTGGGGTTGATACAGGCCTACGGGGAAAGAGTGGGGCAGTGAGATTAGTTTGGGATTGGTACTGTCTATGGAGAGTGAGTGGTCAGTGGGATTAGTTTGGGGATTAATACAGGGCTATGGGGAGAGAATGGCGCAGTGGGAATAGTTTAGATATTGAGACAGGGCTATGGGCAGAGAACGGGGCAGTGATATTAGTTTCGGGATTGATACAGGGCTATGGGGATAGAGCCTGGCAGTGGGATTTGTTTGGGATTGATACAGGGCTAAGGGGAGTAAGCGGGGCAGTGGGATTAGTTTGGGGATTGATACAGGGCAATGGGGAGAGAGTGGGACAGTGAGATTAGTTTGGGGATTGATACAGGGCTGTGGGGAGAGAGCGGGGCAGTGAGATTAGTTTGGGGATTAATACAGGGCTATGGGGATAGTGAGGTAGTGAGATTAGTTTGGGGATTGACACCGGTCTATGTGGAGACAACGGGGCAGTAGGATTAGTTTGGGTATTGATACAGGGCTATGGGGAGAGCAGGGCAGTGAGATTAGTTTGGGATTGATACAGGGCTATGGGGAGAGAGCCGGGCAGTGGGATTAGTTTGGGGATTGATACAGGGCTATGGGGACAGATAGTGGCATTGAGATTAGTTTGGGGATTGATACAGGGCTATGGGGAAAGAGCGGGGCAGTGGGATTAGTTTGGGGATTGATACAGGGCTATGGGGAGAGAGCGGGTCAGTGGGATAAGTTTGAGGATTGATACAGAGCTGTGGGGAGAGAGCGGATCAGTGAGATTAGTTTGGTACTGACACAGGGCTATGTGGAGAGAGTGAGGCAGTGATATTAAGTTGCGGATTGATACAGGGCTATGGTGGATGAGTAGGCAGTGATATTAGTTTGGGAATTGACTCTTGTCAACGGGAAATGTGGGGTAGTGGATTAGTTTCGGGATTGATACAGGGCTATGGGGAGAGTGACAGTGGCATTATTTTGAGGTTTCGTGCAGGGATATGGGGAGAGAGCGGGGCAATGGAATTAGTTTGGGGATTGAAACGGGGCTATGGGGAGAGGGCGTGGCAATGGAATTAATTTGGGGTTGATACAGGGCTATGGGGAGAGAGCGGGGCAATGGGATTAGTTTGGGGATTGAGACAGGGCTATGGGGATAGAGCCGGGCAGTGGGATTTGTTTGGGATTGATACAGGGCTATGGGGAGTGAGCGGGGCAGTGGCATTATTTGGGGATTGATACAGGGCTATGGGGAGAGAGCGTGGCAGTGAGATTAGTTTGGGGATTAATACAGGGCTATGGGGAGAGTGAGGCAGTGAGATTAGTTTGGGGATTGACACAGGGCTATGTGGAAACAACGGGGCAGTAGGATTAGTTTGGGTATTGATACAGGGCTATGGGGAGAGCAGGGCAGTGAGATTAGTTTGGGATTGATACAGGGCTATGGGGAGAGAGCGGGGCAGTGGGATTAGTTTGGGGATTGATACAGGGCTATGGGGAGAGATAGCGGCATTGCGATTAGTTTGGGGATTGATACAGGGCTGTGGGGAAAGAGCGGGGCAGTCGGATTAGTTTGGGGATTGATACAGGGCTATGGGGAGAGATCGCGGCAGTGACATTAGTTTGGGGATTGATA
Source organism: Scyliorhinus torazame (assembly GCF_047496885.1). Taxonomy (NCBI): domain Eukaryota; kingdom Metazoa; phylum Chordata; class Chondrichthyes; order Carcharhiniformes; family Scyliorhinidae; genus Scyliorhinus; species Scyliorhinus torazame. The sequence goes on from NC_092726.1 coordinate 55,388,840, forward strand.
CAGGGCTGTGGGGAGGGAGTTGGGCAGTGGGATTAGTTTGGGGATTGATACAGGGCTATGGGGAGAGAGCGAGGCAATGAGATTAGTTTGTGGGTTGACACAGGGCTAGGGCGAGACTGCGGGTCAGTGGGATAAGTTTGACGATTGATACAGGGCTATGGGGAGAGAGCGGGGCAGTGAGAGTAGTTTGGTACTGACACAGGGCTATGTGGAGAGAGTGAGGCAGTGATATTAAGTTGGGGATTGATACAGGGCTATGGTGGGTGAGTAGGCAGTAATATTAGTTTGGGGATTGACTCTGGTCCACGGGAAATGTGGGATGGTGGATTAGTTTCGGGATTGATACAGGGCTATGGGGAGAGCGGCCAGTGGGATTTGTTTGGGATTGATACAGGGCTATGGGTAGACAGTGGGGCAATGCGAACAGTTTTCGGGATTGATACAGGGCTATGGGGAGAGAATGGGGCAGTGGGATTAGTTTGGGGTTGATACAGGCCTACGGGGAAAGAGTGGGGCAGTGAGATTAGTTTGGGATTGGTACTGTCTATGGAGAGTGAGTGGTCAGTGGGATTAGTTTGGGGATTGATACAGGGCTATGGGGAGAGAATGGCGCAGTGGGAATAGTTTAGATATTGATACAGGGCTATGGGCAGAGAACGGGGCAGTGGCATTAGTTTGGGGATTGATACAAGGCTATGGGGAGAGATAGCGGCATTGACATTAGTTTGGGGATTGATACAGGGCTGTGGGGAGGGAGTTGGGTAGTGGGATTAGTTTGGGGATTGATACAGGGCTATGGGGAGAGAGTGAGGCAATGAGATTAGTTTGGGGGTTGACACAGGGCTATGGGGAAAGAGCGGGTAAGTGGGATAAGTTTGAGGATTGATACAGGGCTATGGGGAGAGAGCGGGGCAGTGAGATTAGTTTGGTACTGACACAGGGCTATGTGGAGAGAGTGAGGCAGTGATATTAAGTTGGGGATTAATACAGGGCTATGGTGGGTGAGTAGGCAGTGATATTAGTTTGGGGATTGACTCTGGTCTACGGGAAATGTGGGGTAGTGGATTAGTTTCGGGATTGATACAGGGCTATGGGGAGAGTGACAGTGGCATTATTTTGAGGTTTCGTGCAGGGATATGGGGAGAGAGCGGGGCAATGGAATTAGTTTGGGGATTGAAACGGGGCTATGGGGAGAGGGCGGGGCAATGGAATTAGTTTGGGGTTGATACAGGGCTATGGGAGAGAGCGGGGCAATGGGATTATTTTGGGGATTGAAACGGGGCTATGGGGTGAGGGCGGGGCAATGGAATTAGTTTGGGGATTGATACAGGGCTATGGGGAGAGAGCGGAAAAGTGAGATTAGTTTGGAGATATATACAGGGCTATGGGGAGAGAGTGGAGCGGTGGGATTAGTTTGTGAATTGATACAGGGCAATGGGGAGAGTTAGGGGCAATGGAATTAGTTTGGGGATTGAAACGGGGCTATGGGGAGTGAGTGGGCAGTGAGATTAGTTTGGGATGGATAGAGGTCTACGGGAGAGAGTGGGGCAGTGGGGTTAGTTCAGTGATTGTTAGAGGGCTATGGGGAGAGAGCGGGGCAGTGGGGTTTGTTTGGGTATTGATACCGGGCTCTGGGGAGAGAGCGGGGCAGTGGGATTAGTTTGGGGATTGTTACAGGGCTATGGGGGAGAGTGGGACAGTGGAATTCGTTTGGGGATTGATACAGGACTGTGGGGAGAGAGTGGGACCGTGAGATTAGTTTGTAGATTGATACAGGGCTATGGGGAGAGAGCGGGGCAGTGAGATTAGTTTGGGGATTGACACTTGGCTACGGGGAGTGTGGGATTAGATTGCGGATTGACACAGGGCTACGGGGAGGGTAGAATTAGTTGGGGGATTGGCACCGGGCTATGGGGAGGGTGGGGCAGTGGGATTAGTTTGGGATTGATGCAGGGCAATGAAGAGAGTGTCGCAGTGGGATTAGTTAGTGGTTTGATATAGGCTATGCGGAGAGAGTGGGGCAGTGGGATTAGTTTGGGGATTGATACAGGGCTATGGGGAGAGAGTTAGGCAGTAAGATTAGTTTGGGGATTGATACAGGGCTATGCGGAGCATGGGGCAGTGGGATTTGTTTGAGGATTGATACATGGCCATGGGGAGAGAATGGGGCAGTGGGAATAGTTTAGATATTGAGACAGGGCTATGGGCAGAGAACGGGGCAGTGATATTAGTTTCGGGATTGATACAGGGCTATGGTGATAGAGCCGGGCAGTGGGATTTGTTTGGGATTGATACAGGGCTATGGGGAGTGAGCGGGGCTGTTGGATTAGTTTGGGGAATGACACCGGGCTCTGGGGAGAGAGCGGGGCAGTGGGATTAGTTTGGGGATTGATACAGGGCTATGGGGGAGAGTGGGACAGTGGAATTCTTTTGGGGATTGGTAGAGGACTGTGGGGAGAGAGTGGGACAGTGAGATTAGTTTGGGGATTGAAACTTGGCTACGGGGAGGGTGGGATTAGATTGCGGATTGATACAGGGCTACGGGGAGGGTAGAATTAGTTTGGGGATTGGCACCGGGCTATGGGGAGGGTGGGGCAGTGGGATTAGTTTGGGAATTGATACAGGGCAATGAAGAGAGTGTCGCAGTGGGATTAGTTAGTGATTTGATATAGGGCTATGCGGAGGGAGTGGGGTAGTGGGATTAGTTTGGGGATTGATACAGGGCTATGGGGAGAGAGTTAGGCAGTAAGATTAGTTTGGGGATTGATACAGCGCTATGCGGAGCATGGGGCAGTGGGATTAGTTTGAGGATTGATACATGGCTATGGGGAGAGAATGGGGCAGTGGGATTAGTTTGGATATTGATACAGGGCTATGGGCAGGGAACGGGGCATTGGGATTAGTTTGGGGATTGACACAGGACTATGGGAAGAGCGGCCAGTGGGATTTGTTTGGGATTGATACAGGGCTATGGGTAGACAGTGGGGCAATGCGAACAGTTTTCGGGACTGATACAGGGCTATGGAGAGAGAATGGGCAGTAGGATTTGTTTGGGGTTGATACAGGCCTACGGGGAAAGAGTGGGGCAGTGAGATTAGTTTGGGATTGGTACTGTCTATGGAGAGTGAGTGGTCAGTGGGATTAGTTTGGGGATTGATACAGGGCTATGGGGAGAGAATGGCGCAGTGGGAATAGTTTAGATATTGAGACAGGGCTATGGGCAGAGAACGGGGCAGTGATATTAGTTTCGGGATTGATACAGGGCTATGAGGATAGAGCCGGGCAGTGGGATTTGTTTGGGATTGATACAGGGCTATGGGGAGTGAGCGGGGCAGTGGGATTAGTTTGGGGATTGATACAGGGCAATGGGGAGAGAGTGGGACTGTGAGATTAGTTTGGGGATTGATGCAGGGCTATGGGGAGAGAGTGGGGCAGTGAGATTAGTTTGGGGATTAATACAGGGCTATGGGGATAGTGAGGTAGTGAGATTAGTTTGGGGATTGATACAGGGCTATGGGGAGAGAGTTAGGCAGTAAGATTAGTTTGGGGATTGATACAGGGCTATGCGGAGCATGGGGCAGTGGGATTAGTTTGAGGATTGATACATGGCTATGGGGAGGGAGCGGGGCAGTGAGAGTAGTTTGGTACTGACACAGGGCTATGTGGAGAGAGTGAGGCAGTGATATTAAGTTGGGGATTGATACAGGGCTATGGTGGGTGAGTAGGCAGTAATATTAGTTTGGGGATTGACTCTGGTCTACGGGAAATGTGGGATGGTGGATTAGTTTCGGGATTGATACAGGGCTATGGGGAGAGCGGCCAGTGGGATTTGTTTGGGATTGATACAGGGCTATGGGTAGACAGTGGGGCAATGCGAACAGTTTTCGGGATTGATACAGGGCTATGGGGAGAGAATGGGGCAGTGGGATTAGTTTGGGGTTGATACAGGCCTACGGGGAAAGAGTGGGGCAGTGAGATTAGTTTGGGATTGGTACTGTCTATGGAGAGTGAGTGGTCAGTGGGATTAGTTTGGGGATTGATACAGGGCTATGGGGAGAGAATGGCGCAGTGGGAATAGTTTAGATATTGATACAGGGCTATGGGCAGAGAACGGGGCAGTGGCATTAGTTTGGGGATTGATACAAGGCTATGGGGAGAGATAGCGGCATTGACATTAGTTTGGGGATTGATACAGGGCTGTGGGGAGGGAGTTGGGTAGTGGGATTAGTTTGGGGATTGATACAGGGCTATGGGGAGAGAGTGAGGCAATGAGATTAGTTTGGGGGTTGACACAGGGCTATGGGGAGAGAGCGGGTAAGTGGGATAAGTTTGAGGATTGATACAGGGCTATGGGGAGAGAGCGGGGCAGTGAGATTAGTTTGGTACTGACACAGGGCCATGTGGAGAGAGTGAGGCAGTGATATTAAGTTGGGGATTAATACAGGGCTATGGTGGGTGAGTAGGCAGTGATATTAGTTTGGGGATTGACTCTGGTCTACGGGAAATGTGGGGTAGTGGATTAGTTTCGGGATTGATACAGGGCTATGGGGAGAGTGACAGTGGCATTATTTTGAGGTTTCGTGCAGGGATATGGGGAGAGAGCGGGGCAATGGAATTAGTTTGGGGATTGAAACGGGGCTATGGGGAGAGTGCGGGGCAATGGAATTAGTTTGGTGTTGATACAGGGCTATGGGGAGAGAGCGGGGCAATGGGATTATTTTGGGGATTGAAACGGGGCTATGGGGTGAGGGCGGGGCAATGGAATTAGTTTGGGGATTGATACAGGGCTATGGGGAGAGAGCGGAAAAGTGAGATTAGTTTGGAGATATATACAGGGCTATGGGGAGAGAGTGGAGCGGTGGGATTAGTTTGGGAATTGATACAGGGCAATGGGGAGAGTTAGGGGCAATGGAATTAGTTTCGGGATTGAAACGGGGCTATGGGGAGTGAGTGGGCAGTGAGATTAGTTTGGGATGGATAGAGGTCTACGGGAGAGAGTGGGGCAGTGGGGTTAGTTCAGTGATTGTTAGAGGGCTATGGGGAGAGAGCGGGGCAGTGGGGTTTGTTTGGGTATTGATACCGGGCTCTGGGGAGAGAGCGGGGCAGTGGGATTAGTTTGGGGATTGTTACAGGGCTATGTGGGAGAGTGGGACAGTGGAATTCGTTTGGGGATTGATACAGGACTGTGGGGAGAGAGTGGGACCGTGAGATTAGTTTGTAGATTGATACAGGGCTATGGGGAGAGAGCGGGGCAGTGAGATTAGTTTGGGGATTGACACTTGGCTACGGGGAGGGTGGGATTAGATTGCGGATTGACACAGGGCTACGGGGAGGGTAGAATTAGTTGGGGGATTGGCACCGGGCTATGGGGAGGGTGGGGCAGTGGGATTAGTTTGGGATTGATACAGGGCAATGAAGAGAGTGTCGCAGTGTGATTAGTTAGTGGTTTGATATAGGCTATGCGGAGAGAGTGGGGCAGTGGGATTAGTTTGGGGATTGATACAGGGCTATGGGGAGAGAGTTAGGCAGTAAGATTAGTTTGGGGATTGATACAGGGCTATGCGGAGCATGGGGCAGTGGGATTTGTTTGAGGATTGATACATGGCCATGGGGAGAGAATGGGGCAGTGGGAATAGTTTAGATATTGAGACAGGGCTATGGGCAGAGAACGGGGCAGTGATATTAGTTTCGGGATTGATACAGGGCTATGGTGATAGAGCCGGGCAGTGGGATTTGTTTGGGATTGATACAGGGCTATGGGGAGTGAGCGGGGCTGTTGGATTAGTTTGGGGAATGATACCGGGCTCTGGGGAGAGAGCGGGGCAGTGGGATTAGTTTGGGGATTGATACAGGGCTATGGGGGAGAGTGGGACAGTGGAATTCTTTTGGGGATTGGTAGAGGACTGTGGGGAGAGAGTGGGACAGTGAGATTAGTTTGGGGATTGAAACTTGGCTACGGGGAGGGTGGGATTAGATTGCGGATTGATACAGGGCTACGGGGAGGGTAGAATTAGTTTGGGGATTGGCACCGGGCTATGGGGAGGGTGGGGCAGTGGGATTAGTTTGGGAATTGATACAGGGCAATGAAGAGAGTGTCGCAGTGGGATTAGTTAGTGGTTTGATATAGGGCTATGCGGAGGGAGTGGGGTAGTGGGATTAGTTTGGGGATTGATACAGGGCTATGGGGAGAGAGTTAGGCAGTAAGATTAGTTTGGGGATTGATACAGGGCTATGCGGAGCATGGGGCAGTGGGATTAGTTTGAGGATTGATACATGGCTATGGGGAGAGAATGGGGCAGTGGGATTAGTTTGGATATTGATACAGGGCTATGGGCAGGGAACGGGGCATTGGGATTAGTTTGGGGATTGACACAGGACTATGGGAAGAGCGGCCAGTGGGATTTGTTTGGGATTGATACAGGGCTATGGGTAGACAGTGGGGCAATGCGAACAGTTTTCGGGACTGATACAGGGCTATGGAGAGAGAATGGGCAGTGGGATTTGTTTGGGGTTGATACAGGCCTACGGGGAAAGAGTGGGGCAGTGAGATTAGTTTGGGATTGGTACTGTCTATGGAGAGTGAGTGGTCAGTGGGATTAGTTTGGGGATTGATACAGGGCTATGGGGAGAGAATGGCGCAGTGGGAATAGTTTAGATATTGAGACAGGGCTATGGGCAGAGAACGGGGCAGTGATATTAGTTTCGGGATTGATACAGGGCTATGAGGATAGAGCCGGGCAGTGGGATTTGTTTGGGATTGATACAGGGCTATGGGGAGAGAGCCGGGCAGTGGGATTAGTTTGGGGATTGATACAGGGCTATGGGGACAGATAGCGGCATTGAGATTAGTTTGGGGATTGATACAGGGCTGTGGGGAAAGAGCGGGGCAGTGGGATTAGTTTGGGGATTGATACAGGGCAATGGGGAGAGATCGGTGCAGTGACATTAGTTTGGGGATTGATACAGGGCTGTGGGGAGGGAGTTGGGCAGTGGGATTAGTTTGAGGATTGATACAGGGCTATGGGGAGAGAGTGAGGCAATGAGATTAGTTTGGGGATTGACACAGGGCTATGGGGAGAGAGCGGGTCAGTGGTATAAGTTTCAGAATTGATACAGGGCTATGGGGAGAGAGCGGATCAGTGAGATTAGTTTGGTACTGACACAGGGCTATGTGGAGAGAGTGAGGCAGTGATATTTAGTTGGGGATTAATACAGGGCTATGGTGGGTGAGTAGGCAGTGATATTAGTTTGGGGATTGACTCTGGTCTACGGGAAATGTGGGGTAGTGGATTAGTTTCGGGATTGATACAGGGCTATGGGGAGCGTGACAGTGGCATTATTTTGAGGTTTCGTGCAGGGATATGGGGAGAGAGCGGGGCAATGGAATTAGTTTGGGGATTGAAACGGGGCTATGGGGAGAGGGCGGGGCAATGGAATTAGTTTGGGGTTGATACAGGGCTATGGGGAGAGAGAGCGGGGCAATGGGATTAGTTTGGGGATTGAAACGGGGCTATGGGGTGAGGGCGGGGCAATGGAATTAGTTTGGGGATTGATACAGGGCTATGGGGAGAGAGCGAAAAAGTGAGATTAGTTTGGAGATATATACAGGGCTATGGGGAGAGAGTGGAGCGGTGAGATTAGTTTGGGAATTGATACAGGGCAATGGGGAGAGCGCGGGGCAATGGAATTAGTTTGGGGATTGAAACGGTTCTATGGGGAGTGAGTGGGCAGTGAGATTAGTTTGGGATGGATAGAGTTCTACGGGAGAGAGGGGGGCAGTGGGGTTAGTTCAGTGATTGTCAGAGGGCTATGGGGAGAGAGCGGGGCAGTGGGGTTAGTTTGGTGATTGATACCGGGCTCTGGGGAGAGAGCGGGGCAGTGGGATTAGTTTGGGGATTGACACATGGCTACGGGGAGGGTGGGATTAGATTGCGGATTGATACAGGGCTACGGGGAGGGTAGAATTAGTTTGGGGATTGGCACCGGGCTATGGGGAGGGTGGGGCAGTGGGATTAGTTTGTGGATTGATACAGGGCAATGAAGAGAGTGTCGCAGTGGGATTAGTTAGTGGTGTGATATAGGGCTATGCGGAGAGAGTGGGCAGTGGGATTAGTTTGGGGATTGATACAGGGCTATGGGGAGAGAGTTAGGCAGTAAGATTAGTTTGGGGATTGATATGAGGCTATGGAGGGTGAGTAGGCAGTGATATTAGTTTGGGAATTGACTCTTGTTACCGGGAAATGTGGGTTAGTGGATTAGTTTCGGGATTGATACAGGGCTATGGGGAGAGTGACAGTGGCATTATTTTGAGGTTTCGTGCAGGGATATGGGGAGAGAGCAGGGCAATGGAATTAGTTTGGGGATTGAAACGGGGCTATGGGGAGAGGGCGGGGCAATGGAATTAGTTTGGAGTTGATACAGGGCTATGGGGAGAGAGAGCGGGGCAATGGGATTAGTTTGGGGATTGAAACGGTGCTATGTGGTGAGGGCGGGGCAATGGAATTAGTTTGGAGTTGATACAGGGCTCTGGGGAGATAGCGGGGCAGTGGGATTAGTTTGGGGATTGATACAGGGCTATGGGGAGAGAGTGGGACAGTGGAATTCGTTTGGGGATTGATACAGGACTGTGGGGAGAGAGTGGGACTGTGAGATTAGTTTGTAGATTTATAAAGGGCTATGGGGAGAGAGCGGGCCAGTGAGATTAGTTTGGGGATTGACACTTGGCTACGGGGAGGGTGGGATTAGATTGCGGATTGATACAGGGCTACGGGGAGGGTAGAATTAGTTTGGGGGTTGGCACCGGGCTATGGGGAGGGTGGGGCAGTGGGATTAGTTTGGGAATTGATACAGGGCAATGAAGAGAGTGTCGCAGTGGGATTAGTTAGTGGTTTGATATAGGGCGATGCGGAGAGAGTGGGGCAGTGGGATTAGTTTGGGGATTGATACAGGGTTATGGGGAGAGAGTTAGGCAGTAAATTATTTTGGGGATTGATACAGGGCTATGCGGAGCATGGGGCAGTGGGATTAGTTTGAGGATTGATACATGGCTATGTGGAGAGAATGGGGCAGTGGGATTAGTTTGGATATTGATACAGGGCTATGGGCACGGAACGGGGCATTGGTATTAGTTTGGGGATTGACACAGGACTATGGGAAGAGCGGCCAGTGGGATTTGTTTGGGATTGATACAGGGCTATGGGTAGGCAGTGGGGCAATGCGAACAGTTTTCCGGATTGATACAGGGCTATGGGGAGAGAATGGGGCAGTGGGATTAGTTTGGGGATGATACAGGCCTACGGGGAAAGAGTGGGGCAGTGAGGTTAGTTTGGGATTGGTACTGTCTATGGAGAGTGAGTGGTCAGTGGGATTAGTTTGGGGATTGATACAGGACTATGGGGAGAGACTGGCGCAGTGGGAATAGTTTCGATATTGATACAGGGCTATGGGCAGAGAACGGGGCAGTGATATTAGTTTCGGGATTGATACAGGGCTATGGGGATAGAGCCGGGCAGTGGGATTTGTTTGGGATTGATACAGGGCTATGGGGAGTGAGCGGGGCAGTGGCATTATTTGGGGATTGATACAGGGCTATGGGGAGAGAGCGGGGCAGTGAGATTAGTTTGGGGATTAATACAGGGCTATGGGGAGAGTGAGGTAGTGAGATTAGTTTGGGGATTGACACAGGGCTATGTGGAGACAACGGGGCAGTAGGATTAGTTTGGGTATTGATACAGGGCTATGGGGAGAGCAGGGCAGTGAGATAAGTTTGGGATTGATACAGGGCTATGGGGAGAGAGCGGGGCAGTGGGATTAGTTTGGGGACTGATACAGGGCTATGGGGAGAGATAGCGGCATTGCGATTAGTTTGGGGATTGATACAGGGCTGTGGGGAAAGAGCGGGGCAGTGGGATTAGTTTGGGGATTGATACAGGGCAATGGGGAGAGATCGGTGCAGTGACATTAGTTTGGGGATTGATACAGGGCTGTGGGGAGGGAGTTGGGCAGTGGGATTAGTTTGAGGATTGATACAGGGCTATGGGGAGAGAGTGAGGCAATGAGATTAGTTTGGGGATTGACACAGGGCTATGGGGAGAGAGCGGGTCAGTGGTATAAGTTTCAGAATTGATACAGGGCTATGGGGAGAGAGCGGATCAGTGAGATTAGTTTGGTACTGACACAGGGCTATGTGGAGAGAGTGAGGCAGTGATATTTAGTTGGGGATTAATACAGGGCTATGGTGGGTGAGTAGGCAGTGATATTAGTTTGGGGATTGACTCTGGTCTACGGGAAATGTGGGGTAGTGGATTAGTTTCGGGATTGATACAGGGCTATGGGGAGCGTGACAGTGGCATTATTTTGAGGTTTCGTGCAGGGATATGGGGAGAGAGCGGGGCAATGGAATTAGTTTGGGGATTGAAACGGGGCTATGGGGAGAGGGCGGGGCAATGGAATTAGTTTGGGGTTGATACAGGGCTATGGGGAGAGAGAGCGGGGCAATGGGATTAGTTTGGGGATTGAAACGGGGCTATGGGGTGAGGGCGGGGCAATGGAATTAGTTTGGGGATTGATACAGGGCTATGGGGAGAGAGCGAAAAAGTGAGATTAGTTTGGAGATATATACAGGGCTATGGGGAGAGAGTGGAGCGGTGAGATTAGTTTGGGAATTGATACAGGGCAATGGGGAGAGCGCGGGGCAATGGAATTAGTTTGGGGATTGAAACGGTTCTATGGGGAGTGAGTGGGCAGTGAGATTAGTTTGGGATGGATAGAGTTCTACGGGAGAGAGGGGGGCAGTGGGGTTAGTTCAGTGATTGTCAGAGGGCTATGGGGAGAGAGCGGGGCAGTGGGGTTAGTTTGGTGATTGATACCGGGCTCTGGGGAGAGAGCGGGGCAGTGGGATTAGTTTGGGGATTGACACATGGCTACGGGGAGGGTGGGATTAGATTGCGGATTGATACAGGGCTACGGGGAGGGTAGAATTAGTTTGGGGATTGGCACCGGGCTATGGGGAGGGTGGGGCAGTGGGATTAGTTTGTGGATTGATACAGGGCAATGAAGAGAGTGTCGCAGTGGGATTAGTTAGTGGTGTGATATAGGGCTATGCGGAGAGAGTGGGCAGTGGGATTAGTTTGGGGATTGATACAGGGCTATGGGGAGAGAGTTAGGCAGTAAGATTAGTTTGGGGATTGATATGAGGCTATGGAGGGTGAGTAGGCAGTGATATTAGTTTGGGAATTGACTCTTGTTACCGGGAAATGTGGGTTAGTGGATTAGTTTCGGGATTGATACAGGGCTATGGGGAGAGTGACAGTGGCATTATTTTGAGGTTTCGTGCAGGGATATGGGGAGAGAGCAGGGCAATGGAATTAGTTTGGGGATTGAAACGGGGCTATGGGGAGAGGGCGGGGCAATGGAATTAGTTTGGAGTTGATACAGGGCTATGGGGAGAGAGAGCGGGGCAATGGGATTAGTTTGGGGATTGAAACGGTGCTATGTGGTGAGGGCGGGGCAATGGAATTAGTTTGGAGTTGATACAGGGCTCTGGGGAGATAGCGGGGCAGTGGGATTAGTTTGGGGATTGATACAGGGCTATGGGGAGAGAGTGGGACAGTGGAATTCGTTTGGGGATTGATACAGGACTGTGGGGAGAGAGTGGGACTGTGAGATTAGTTTGTAGATTTATAAAGGGCTATGGGGAGAGAGCGGGCCAGTGAGATTAGTTTGGGGATTGACACTTGGCTACGGGGAGGGTGGGATTAGATTGCGGATTGATACAGGGCTACGGGGAGGGTAGAATTAGTTTGGGGGTTGGCACCGGGCTATGGGGAGGGTGGGGCAGTGGGATTAGTTTGGGAATTGATACAGGGCAATGAAGAGAGTGTCGCAGTGGGATTAGTTAGTGGTTTGATATAGGGCGATGCGGAGAGAGTGGGGCAGTGGGATTAGTTTGGGGATTGATACAGGGTTATGGGGAGAGAGTTAGGCAGTAAATTATTTTGGGGATTGATACAGGGCTATGCGGAGCATGGGGCAGTGGGATTAGTTTGAGGATTGATACATGGCTATGTGGAGAGAATGGGGCAGTGGGATTAGTTTGGATATTGATACAGGGCTATGGGCACGGAACGGGGCATTGGTATTAGTTTGGGGATTGACACAGGACTATGGGAAGAGCGGCCAGTGGGATTTGTTTGGGATTGATACAGGGCTATGGGTAGGCAGTGGGGCAATGCGAACAGTTTTCCGGATTGATACAGGGCTATGGGGAGAGAATGGGGCAGTGGGATTAGTTTGGGGATGATACAGGCCTACGGGGAAAGAGTGGGGCAGTGAGGTTAGTTTGGGATTGGTACTGTCTATGGAGAGTGAGTGGTCAGTGGGATTAGTTTGGGGATTGATACAGGACTATGGGGAGAGACTGGCGCAGTGGGAATAGTTTCGATATTGATACAGGGCTATGGGCAGAGAACGGGGCAGTGATATTAGTTTCGGGATTGATACAGGGCTATGGGGATAGAGCCGGGCAGTGGGATTTGTTTGGGATTGATACAGGGCTATGGGGAGTGAGCGGGGCAGTGGCATTATTTGGGGATTGATACAGGGCTATGGGGAGAGAGCGGGGCAGTGAGATTAGTTTGGGGATTAATACAGGGCTATGGGGAGAGTGAGGTAGTGAGATTAGTTTGGGGATTGACACAGGGCTATGTGGAGACAACGGGGCAGTAGGATTAGTTTGGGTATTGATACAGGGCTATGGGGAGAGCAGGGCAGTGAGATAAGTTTGGGATTGATACAGGGCTATGGGGAGAGAGCGGGGCAGTGGGATTAGTTTGGGGACTGATACAGGGCTATGGGGAGAGATAGCGGCATTGCGATTAGTTTGGGGATTGATACAGGGCTGTGGGGAAAGAGCGGGGCAGTGGGAATAGTTTGGGGATTGATACAGGGCTATGGGGAGAGATCAGGGCAGTGACATTAGTTTGGGGATTGTTACAGGGCTGTGAGGAGGGAGTTGGGCAGTGGTATTAGTTTGGGGATTGATACAGGGCTATGGGGAGAGAGTGAGGCAATGAGATTAGTTTGGGGGTTGACACAGGGCTATGGGGAGACGGCGGGTCAGTGGGATAAGTTTGAGGATTGATACAGAGCTGTGGGGAGAGAGCGGATCAGTGAGATTAGTTTGGTACTGACACAGGGCTATGTGGAGAGAGGGAGGCAGTGACATTAAATTGGGGATTGATACAGGGCTATGGTGGGTGAGTAGGCAGTGATATTAGTTTGGGGATTGACTCTGGTCTACGGGAAATGTGGGGTAGTGGATTAGTTTCGGGATTGACACAGGGCTATGGGGAGAATGACAGTGGCATTATTTTGAGGGTTCGTGCAGGGATATGGGGAGAGAGCGGGACAATGGAATTAGTTTGGGGATTGAAACGGGGCTATGGGGAGAGGGCGGGGCAATGGAATTCGTTTGGGGTTGATACAGGGCTATGGGGAGAGAGCGGGGCAATGGGATTAGTTTGGGGATTGAAACGGGGCTATGGGGTGAGGGCGGGGCAATGGAATTAGTTTGGGGATTGATACAGGGCTATGGGGAGAGAGCGGAAAAGTGAGATTAGTTTGGAGATCTATACAGGGCTATGGGGAGAGAGTGGAGCGGTGGGATTAGTTTGGGAATTGATTCAGGGCTATGGGGAGAGCGCGGGGCAATGGAATTAGTTTGGGGATTGAAACGGGCTATGGGGAGTGAGTGGGCAGTGAGCTTAGTTTGGGATGGATAGAGGTCTACGGGAGAGAGTGGGCAGTGGGGTTAGTTCAGTGATTGTTAGAGGGCTATGGGGAGAGAGCGGGGCAGTGGGGTTAGTTTGGGGATCGATACCGGGCTCTGGGGAGAGAGCGGGGCAGTGTGATTAGTTTGGGGATTGATACAGGGCCATGGGGGAGAGTGGGACAGTGGAATTCGTTTGGGGATTGATACAGGACTGTGGGGAGAGAGTGGGACAGTGAGATTAGTTTGTAGATTGATACAGGGCTATGGGGAGAGAGCGGGGCAGTGAGATTAGTTTGGGGATTGACACTTGGCTACGGGGATGGTGGGATTAGATTGCGGATTGATACAGGGCTACGGGGAGGGTAGAATTAGTTTGGGGATTGGCACCGGGCTATGGGGAGGGTGGGGCAGTGGGATTAGTTTGGGAATTGATACAGGGCAATGAAGAGAGTGGGGCAGTGGGATTAGTTTGGGGATTGATACAGGGCTATGGGGAGAGAGTTAGGCAGTAAGATTAGTTTGGGGATTGATACAGGGCTATGCGGAGCATGGGGCAGTGGGATTAGTTTGAGGATTGATACATAGCTATGGGGAGAGAATGGGGCAGTGGGATTAGTTTGGATATAGATACAGTGCTATGATCAGGGAACGGGGCATTGGGATTAGTTTGGGGATTGACACAGGACTATGGTAAGAGCGCCCAGTGGGATTTGTTTGGGATTGATACAGGGCTATGGGTAGACAGTGGGGCAATGCGAACAGTTTTCGGGATTGATACAGGGCTATGGGGAGAGAATGGGGCAGTGGGATTAGTTTGGGGTTGATACAGGCCTACGGGGAAAGAGTGGGGCAGTGAGATTAGTTTGGGATTGGTACTGTCTATGGAGAGTGAGTGGTCAGTGGGATTAGTTTGGGGATTGATACAGGGCTATGGGGAGAGAATGGCGCAGTGGGAATAGTTTAGATATTGATACAGGGCTATGGGCAGAGAACGTTGCAGTGATATTAGTTTCGGGATTGATACAGGACTAAGGGGATAGAGCCGGGCAGTGGGATTTGTTTGGGATTGATACGGGGCTATGGGGAGTGAGCGGGATAGTGTGGTTAGTTTGTGGATTGATACAGGGCAATGGGGAGAGAGTGGGACAGTGTGATTAGTTTGGGGATTGATACAGGGCTATGGGAGAGAGCGGGGCAGTGAGATTAGTTTGGGGATTGTCACTTGGCTACGGGGAGGGTGGGATTAGATTGCGGATTGATACAGGGCTACGGGGAGGGTAGAATTAGTTTGGGGATTGGCACCGGGCTACGGGGAGGTTCCGGAAGTGGGATAAGTTTGTGGAATGATACAGGGCAATGAGCAGAGTGTCGCAGAGGGATTAGTTAGTGGTTTGATATAGGGCTCTGCGGAGAGAGTGGGGCAGTGGGATTAGTTTGGGGATTGATACAGGGCTATGGGGAGAGAGTTAGGCAGTAAGATTAGATTGGGGATTGATACAGGGCTATGCGGAGCATGGGGCAGTGGGATTAGTTTGAGGATTGATACATGGCCATGGGGAGAGAATGGAGCAGTGGGATTAGTTTGGATATTGATACAGGGCTATGGGCAGTTAACGGGACAGTGATAGTAGTTTCGGGATTGATACAGAGCTATGGGGATAGAGCCGGGCAGTGGGATTTTTTTGAGATTGATACAGGGGTATGGAGAGTGAGTGGTCAGTGGGATTAGTTTGGGGATTGATACATGGCCATGGGGAGAGAATGGAGCAGTGGGAATAGTTTGGATATTGATACAGGGCTCTGGGCAGAGAACGGGGCAGTGATATTAGTTTCGGGATTGATACAGGGCTATGGGGATAGAGCCGGGCAGTGGTATTTGTTTGGGATTGATACAGGGCTATGGGGAGTGAGCTGGGCAGTGGGATTAGTTTGGGGATTGATACAGGGCCACGGGGTTAGAGTGTGGCAGTGAGATTAGATTGGGGATTGATACAGGACTATGTGGAGAGAGTGAGTCAGTGATATTAGTTTGGGGATCGATACAGGGCTATGCTGGGAGACAGCGAGGCGGTGGGATTAGATTGGGGATTGATACAGGGCTATTGTGGGAGAGATTGGGACAGTGAGTTTAGTTTGGGGATTGATACAGGGCTCTGGGGAGAGAGTGAGGCAATGAGATCAGTTTGGGGATTGACACAGGGCTATGGGGAGAGAGCGGGGCAGTGGGATAAGTTTGAGGATTGATACAGGGCAATGGGGAGAGAGCGGCAAAGTGAGATTAGTTTGGTACTGACACAGGGCTATGTGGAGAGAGTGAGGCAGTGATATTAAGTTGGGGATTGATACAGGGCTATGGTGGGTGAGTAGGCAGTGATATTAGTTTGGGGATTGACTCTGGTCTCCGGGAAATGTGGGGTAGTGGATTAGTTTCGGGATTGATACAGGTCTATGGGGACAGTGACAGTGGCATTAGTTTGAGGATTCGTGCAGGGATATGGGGAGGGAGCGTGGCAATGGAATTAGTTTGGGGATTGAAACGGGGCTATGGGGAGAGGGCGGGGCAATGGAATTAGTTTGGGGTTGATACAGTGCTATGGGGAGAGGGCGGGGCAATGGAATTAGTTTAGGGTTGACACAGTGATATGGGGAGAGGGCGGGGCAATGGAATTAGTTTGGGGTTGATACAGTGATATGGGGAGAGAGCGGGGCAATGGATTAGTTTGGTGTTCATACAGTGCTATGGGGTGAGGGCGTGGAAATGGAATTAGTTTGGGGATTGATACAGGGCTATGGGGAGAGAGTGGGGCAATGGAAATAGTTTGGGGTTGATACAGTGCTATGGGGAGAGAGCGGGGCAGTGGGATTAGTTTGGGGATTGACACAGGGCTATGGGAAGAGTGCGGGGCAGTGGGATAAGTTTGAGGATTGATACAGGGCTATGGGGAGAGAGCGGGTCTGTGAGATTAGTTTGGTACTGACACAGGGCTATGTGGAGAGAGTGAGGCAGTGATATTAAGTTGGGGATTGATACAGGGCTATGGTGGGTGAGTAGGCAGTGATATTAGTTTGGGGATTGACTCTGGTCTACGGGAAATGTGGGGTAGTGGATTAGTTTCGGGACTGATACAGGTCTATGGGGTGAGTGTCAGTGGCATTAGTTTGAGGATTCGTGCAGGGATATGGGGAGAGAGCGGGGCAATGGAATTAGTTCGGGGATTGAAACGGGGCTATGGGGAGAGGGCGGGGCAATGGAATTAGTTTGGGGTTGATACAGGGCTATGGGGAGAGAGCGGGGCAATGGGATTACTTTGGGGATTGAAACGGGGCTATGGGGTGAGGGCGTGGAAATGGAATTAGTTTGGGGATTGATACAGGGCTATGGGGAGAGAGCGGGGCAGTGAGATTAGTTTGGAGATATATACAGGGCTATGGGGAGAGAGTGGAGCGGTGGAATTAGTTTGGGGATTGAAACGGGGCATAGGGGAGAGGGGCGGGGCAATGGAATTAGTTTGGGGTTGATACAGGGCTATGGGGAGAGAGCGGGGCAATGGAATTTGTTTGGGGATTGATACAGGGCTATGGGGAGAGCGCGGGGCAATGGAATTAGTTTGGGGATTGAAACGGGGCTATGGGGAGTGAGTGGGCAATGAGATTAGTTTGGGATGGATAGAGGCCTACGGGAGAGAGCTGGGCAGTGGGGTTAGTTCAGTGATTGTTAGAGGGCTATGGGGAGAGAGCGGGGCAGTGGGGTTAGTTTGGGGATTGATACAGGGCTCTGGGGAGAGAGCGGGGCAGTGGGATTAGTTTGGGGATTGATACAGGGCTATGGGGGAGAGTGGGAGAGTGAAATTAGTTTGGGGATTGATACAGGACTGTGGGGAGAGAGTGGGACAGCGGAATTCGTTTGGGGATTGATACAGGACTGTGGGGAGAGAGTGGGACTGTGAGATTAGTTTGTAGATTTATAAAGGGCTATGGGGAGAGAGCGGGC
The DNA here is from genome assembly GCF_047496885.1 of Scyliorhinus torazame. Taxonomy (NCBI): domain Eukaryota; kingdom Metazoa; phylum Chordata; class Chondrichthyes; order Carcharhiniformes; family Scyliorhinidae; genus Scyliorhinus; species Scyliorhinus torazame. The sequence continues at coordinate 55,406,602 of NC_092726.1, forward strand.
CAGTGAGATTAGTTTGGGGATTGACACTTGGCTACGGGGAGGGTGGGATTAGATTGCGGATTGATACAGGGCTACGGGGAGGGTAGAATTAGTTTGGGGGTTGGCACCGGGCTATGGGGAGGGTGGGGCAGTGGGATTAGATTGGGAATTGATACAGGGCAATGAAGAGAGTGTCGCAGTGGGATTAGTTTGTGGTTTGATATAGGGCGATGCGGAGAGAGTGGGGCAGTGGGATTAGTTTGGGGATTGATACAGGGTTATGGGGAGAGAGTTAGGCAGTAAATTAGTTTGGGGATTGATACAGGGCTATGCGGAGCATGGGGCAGTGGGATTAGTTTGAGGATTGATACATGGCTATGTGGAGAGAATGGGGCAGTGGGATTAGTTTGGATATTGATACAGGGCTATGGGCACGGAATGGGGCATTGGTATTAGTTTGGGGATTGACACAGGACTATGGGAAGAGCGGCCAGTGGGATTTGTTTGGGATTGATACAGGGCTATGGGTAGGCAGTGGGGCAATGCGAACAGTTTTCCGGATTGATACAGGGCTATGGGGAGAGAATGGGGCAGTGGGATTAGTTTGGGGATGATACAGGCCTACGGGGAAAGAGTGGGGCAGTGAGGTTAGTTTGGGATTGGTACTGTCCATGGAGAGTGAGTGGTCAGTGGGATTAGTTTGGGGATTGATACAGGACTATGGGGAGAGACTGGCGCAGTGGGAATAGTTTCGATATTGATACAGGGCTATGGGCAGAGAACGGGGCAGTGATATTAGTTTCGGGATTGATACAGGGCTATGGGGATAGAGCCGGGCAGTGGGATTTGTTTGGGATTGATACAGGGCTATGGGGAGTGAGCGGGGCAGTGGCATTATTTGGGGATTGATACAGGGCTATGGGGAGAGAGCGGGGCAGTGAGATTAGTTTGGGGATTAATACAGGGCTATGGGGAGAGTGAGGTAGTGAGATTAGTTTGGGGATTGACACAGGGCTATGTGGAGACAACGGGGCAGTAGGATTAGTTTGGGTATTGATACAGGGCTATGGGGAGAGCAGGGCAGTGAGATTAGTTTGGGATTGATACAGGGCTATGGGGAGAGAGCGGGGCAGTGGGATTAGTTTGGGGATTGATACAGGGCTATGGGGAGAGATAGCGGCATTGCGATTAGTTTGGGGATTGATACAGGGCTGTGGGGAAAGAGCGGGGCAGTGGGATTAGTTTGGGGATTGATACAGGGCTATGGGGAGAGATCAGGGCAGTGACATTAGTTTGGGGATTGTTACAGGGCTGTGAGGAGGGAGTTGGGCAGTGGTATTAGTTTGGGGATTGATACAGGGCTATGGGGAGAGAGTGAGGCAATGAGATTAGTTTGGGGGTTGACACAGGGCTATGGGGAGACTGCGGGTCAGTGGGATAAGTTTGAGGATTGATACAGAGCTGTGGGGAGAGAGCGGATCAGTGAGATTAGTTTGGTACTGACACAGGGCTATGTGGAGAGAGTGAGGCAGTGACATTAAGTTGGGGATTGATACAGGGCTATGGTGGGTGAGTAGGCAGTGATATTAGTTTGGGGATTGACTCTGGTCTACGGGAAATGTGGGGTAGTGGATTAGTTTCGGGATTGATACAGGGCTATGGGGAGAGTGACAGTGGCATTATTTTGAGGTTTCGTGCAGGGATATGGGGAGAGAGCGGGACAATGGAATTAGTTTGGGGATTGGAACGGGGCTATGGGGAGAGGGCGGGGCAATGGAATTCGTTTGGGGTTGATACAGGGCTATGGGGAGAGAGCGGGGCAATGGGATTAGTTTGGGGATTTAAACGGGGCTATGGGGTGAGGGCGGGGCAATGGAATTAGTTTGGGGATTGATACAGGGCTATGGGGAGAGAGCGGAAAAGTGAGATTAGTTTGGAGATCTATACAGGGCTATGGGGAGAGAGCGGAGCGGTGGGATTAGTTTGGGAATTGATTCAGGGCTATGGGGAGAGCGCGGGGCAATGGAATTAGTTTGGGGATTGAAACGGGCTATGGGGAGTGAGTGGGCAGTGAGCTTAGTTTGGGATGGATAGAGGTCTACGGGAGAGAGTGGGCAGTGGGGTTAGTTCAGTGATTGTTAGAGGGCTATGGGGAGAGAGCGGGGCAGTGGGGTTAGTTTGGGGATCGATACCGGGCTCTGGGGAGAGAGCGGGGCAGTGTGATTAGTTTGGGGATTGATACAGGGCCATGGGGGAGAGTGGGCCAGTGGAATTCGTTTGGGGATTGATACAGGACTGTGGGGAGAGAGTGGGACAGTGAGATTAGTTTGTAGATTGATACAGGGCTATGGGGAGAGAGCGGGGCAGTGAGATTAGTTTGGGGATTGACACTTGGCTACGGGGATGGTGGGATTAGATTGCGGATTGATACAGGGCTACGGGGAGGGTAGAATTAGTTTGGGGATTGGCACCGGGCTATGGGGAGGGTGGGGCAGTGGGATTAGTTTGGGAATTGATACAGGGCAATGAAGAGAGTGGGGCAGTGGGATTAGTTTGGGGATTGATACAGGGCTATGGGGAGAGAGTTAGGCAGTAAGATTAGTTTGGGGATTGATACAGGGCTATGCGGAGGATGGGGCAGTGGGATTAGTTTGAGGATTGATACATGGCTATGGGGAGAGAATGGGGCAGTGGGATTAGTTTGGATATAGATACAGTGCTATGGTCAGGGAACGGGGCATTGGGATTAGTTTGGGGATTGACACAGGACTATGGTAAGAGCGGCCAGTGGGATTTGTTTGGGATTGATACAGGGCTATGGGTAGACAGTGGGGCAATGCGAACAGTTTTCGGGATTGATACAGGGCTATGGGGAGAGAATGGGGCAGTGGGATTAGTTTGGGGTTGATACAGGCCTACGGGGAAAGAGTGGGGCAGTGAGATTAGTTTGGGATTGGTACTGTCTATGGAGAGTGAGTGGTCAGTGGGATTAGTTTGGGGATTGACACAGGGCTATGGGGAGAGAATGGCGCAGTGGGAATAGTTTAGATATTGATACAGGGCTATGGGCAGAGAACGGGGCAGTGATATTAGTTTCGGGATTGATACAGGGCTAAGGGGATAGAGCCGGGCAGTGGGATTTGTTTGCGATTGATACAGGGATATGGGGAGTGAGCGGAGCAGTGGGATTAGTTTGGGGATTGATACAGGGCAATGGGGAGAGAGTGGGACAGTGTGATTAGTTTGGGGATTGATACAGGGCTATGGGAGAGAGCAGGGCAGTGAGATTAGTTTGGGGATTGTCACTTGGCTACGGGGAGGGTGGGATTAGATTGCGGATTGATACAGTGCTACGGGGAGGGTAGAATTAGTTTGGGTATTGGCACCGGGCTACGGGGAGGTTCCGGAAGTGGGATAAGTTTGTGGAATGATACAGGGCAATGAGCAGAGTGTCGCAGAGGGATTAGTTAGTGGTTTGATATAGGGCTCTGCGGAGAGAGTGGGGCAGTGGGATTAGTTTGGGGATTGATACAGAGCTATGGGGAGAGAGTTAGGCAGTAAGATTAGATTGGGGATTGATACAGGGCTATGCGGAGCATGGGGCAGTGGGATTAGTTTGAGGATTGATACATGGCCATGGGGAGAGAATGGAGCAGTGGGATTAGTTTGGATATTGATACAGGGCTATGGGCAGTTAACGGGACAGTGATAGTAGTTTCGGGATTGATACAGAGCTATGGGGATAGAGCCGGGCAGTGGGATTTTTTTGAGATTGATACAGGGGTATGGAGAGTGAGTGGTCAGTGGGATTAGTTTGGGGATTGATACATGGCCATGGGGAGAGAATGGAGCAGTGGGAATAGTTTGGATATTGATACAGGGCTCTGGGCAGAGAACGGGGCAGTGATATTAGTTTCGGGATTGATACAGGGCTATGGGGATAGAGCCGGGCAGTGCTATTTGTTTGGGATTGATACAGGGCTATGGGGAGTGAGCTGGGCAGTGGGATTAGTTTGGGGATTGATACAGGGCCACGGGGTTAGAGTGTGGCAGTGAGATTAGATTGGGGATTGATACAGGACTATGTGGAGAGAGTGAGTCAGTGATATTAGTTTGGGGATCGATACAGGGCTATTCTGGGAGACAGCGAGGCGGTGGGATTAGATTGGGGATTGATACAGGGCTATTGTGGGAGAGATTGGGACAGTGAGTTTAGTTTGGGGATTGATACAGGGCTCTGGGGAGAGAGTGAGGCAATGAGATCAGTTTGGGGATTGACACAGGGCTATGGGGAGAGAGCGGGGCAGTGGGATAAGTTTGAGGATTGATACAGGGCAATGGGGAGAGAGCGGCAAAGTGAGATTAGTTTGGTACTGACACAGGGCTATGTGGAGAGAGTGAGGCAGTGATATTAAGTTGGGGATTGATACAGGGCTATGGTGGGTGAGTAGGCAGTGATATTAGTTTGGGGATTGACTCTGGTCTCCGGGAAATGTGGGGTAGTGGATTAGTTTCGGGATTGATACAGGTCTATGGGGACAGTGACAGTGGCATTAGTTTGAGGATTCGTGCAGGGATATGGGGAGAGAGCGTGGCAATGGAATTAGTTTGGGGATTGAAACGGGGCTATGGGGAGAGGGCGGGGCAATGGAATTAGTTTGGGGTTGATACAGTGCTATGGGGAGAGGGCGGGGCAATGGAATTAGTTTAGGGTTGACACAGTGATATGGGGAGAGGGCGGGGCAATGGAATTAGTTTGGGGTTGATACAGTGATATGGGGAGAGAGCGGGGCAATGGATTAGTTTGGGGTTCATACAGTGCTATGGGGTGAGGGCGTGGAAATGGAATTAGTTTGGGGATTGATACAGGGCTATGGGGAGAGAGTGGGGCAATGGAAATAGTTTGGGGTTGATACAGTGCTATGGGGAGAGAGCGGGGCAGTGGGATTAGTTTGGGGATTGACACAGGGCTATGGGAAGAGTGCGGGGCAGTGGGATAAGTTTGAGGATTGATACAGGGCTATGGGGAGAGAGCGGGTCTGTGAGATTAGTTTGGTACTGACACAGGGCTATGTGGAGAGAGTGAGGCAGTGATATTAAGTTGGGGATTGATACAGGGCTATGGTGGGTGAGTAGGCAGTGATATTAGTTTGGGGATTGACTCTGGTCTACGGGAAATGTGGGGTAGTGGATTAGTTTCGGGACTAATACAGGTCTATGGGGTGAGTGTCAGTGGCATTAGTTTGAGGATTCGTGCAGGGATATGGGGAGAGAGCGGGGCAATGGAATTAGTTCGGGGATTGAAACGGGGCTATGGGGAGAGGGCGGGGCAATGGAATTAGTTTGGAGTTGATACAGGGCTATGGGGAGAGAGCGGGGCAATGGGATTACTTTGGGGATTGAAACGGGGCTATGGGGTGAGGGCGTGGAAATGGAATTAGTTTGGGGATTGATACAGGGCTATGGGGAGAGAGCGGGGCAGTGAGATTAGTTTGGAGATATATACAGGGCTATGGGGAGAGAGTGGAGCGGTGGAATTAGTTTGGGGATTGAAACGGGGCATAGGGGAGAGGGGCGGGGCAATGGAATTAGTTTGGTGTTGATACAGGGCTATGGGGAGAGAGCGGGGCAATGGAATTAGTTTGGGGATTGAAACGGGGCTATGGGGAGAGCGCGGGGCATGGAATTAGTTTGGGGATTGAAACGGGGCTATGGGGAGTGAGTGGGCAATGAGATTAGTTTGGGATGGATAGAGGGCTACGGGAGAGAGTGGGGCAGTGGGGTTAGTTCAGTGATTGTTAGAGGGCTATGGGGAGAGAGCGGGGCAGTGGGGTTTGTTTGGGGATTGATACAGGGCTCTGGGGAGAGAGCGGGGCAGTGGGATTAGTTTGGGGATTGATACAGGGCTATGGGGGAGAGTGGGAGAGTGAAATTAGTTTGGGGATTGATACAGGACTGTGGGGATAGAGTGGGACAGTGAGATTAGTTTGGAGATTGATACAGGGCTATGGGGAGAGAGCGGGGCAGTGAGATTAGTTTGGGGATTGACACTTGGCTACGGGGAGGGTGGGATTAGATTGCGGATTGATACAGGGCTACGGGGAGGGTAGAATTAGTTTGGGGATTGTCACCGGGCTATGGGGAGGGTGGGGCAGTGGGATTAGTTTGGGGATTGGTACAGGGCAATGAAGAGAGTGTCGCAGTGGGATTAGTTAATGGTTTGATATAGGGCTATGTGGAGAGAGTGGGGCAGTGGGATTAGTTTTGGGTTTGATACAGGGCTATGGGGAGAGAGTTAGGCAGTAAGATTAGTTTGGGGATTGATACAGGGCTATGCGGAGCATGGGACAGTGGGATTAGTTTGAGGATTGATACATGGCTATGGGGAGAGAATGGGGCAGTGGGATTAGTTTGGATATTGATACAGGGCTATGGGCAGGGAACGGGCCAGTGGGATTTGTTTGGGATTGATACAGGGCAATGGGTAGACAGTGGGGCAATGCGAACAGTTTTCGGGATTGATACAGGGCTATGGGGAGAGAATGGGGCAGTGGGATATGTTTGGGATAGATACAGGCCTACGGGGAAAGAGTGGGGCAGTGATATTTGTTTGGGATTGGTACTGTCTGTGGAGAGTGAGTGGTCAGTGGGATTAGTTTGAGGATTGATACATGGCTGTGTGGAGAGAATGGAGCAGTGGGAATAGTTTGGATATTGATACAGGGCTATGGGCAGAGAACGGGGCAGTGATATGTGTTTCGGGACTGATACAGGGCTATGGGGTTAGAGCCGGGCAGTGGATTTGTTTGGGATTGATACAGGGCTATGGGCAGGGAACGGGGCATTGGGATTAGTTTGGGGATTGACACAGGACGATGGGAAGAGCGGCCAGTGGGATTTGTTTGGGATTGATACAGGGCTATGGGTAGACAGTGGGGCAATGCGAACAGTTTTCGGGATTGATACAGGGCTATGGGGAGAGAATGGGGCAGTGGGATTAGTTTGGGGTTGATACAGGCCTACGGGGAAAGAGTGGGGCAGTGAGATTAGTTTGGGATTGGTACTGTCTATGGATAGTGAGTGGTCAGTGGGATGAGTTTGGGGATTGATACAGGGCTATGGGGAGAGAATGGCGAATTGGGAATAGTTTGGATATTGATACAGTGCTATGGGCAGAGAACGGGCAGTGATATTAGTTTCGGGATTGATACAGGGCTATGGCGATAGAGCCGGGCAGTGGGATTTGTTTGGGATTGATACAGGGCTATGGGGAGAGAGCGGGGCAGTGGGATTAGTTTGGGGATTGATACAGGGCAATAGGGAGAGAGTGGGACAGTGAGATTAGTTTGGGGATTGATACAGGGCTATGGGGAGAGAGCGGGGCAGTGAGATTAGTTTGGGGTTTGACACTTGGCTAAGGGGAGGGTAGGATTAGATTGCGGATTGATACAGGGCTACGGGGAGGGTCGAATTAGTTTGGGGATTGGCACCGGGCTACGGGGAGGGTGGGGCAGTGGGATTAGTTTGGGAATTGATACAGGGCAATGAAGAGAGTGTTGCAGTGGGATTAGTTAGTGGTTTGATATAGGGCTTTGCGGAGAGAGTGGGGCAGTGGGATTAGTTTGGGGATTGATACAGGGGGGAGAGAGTTAGGCAGTAAGATTAGATTGGGGATTGATACAGGGCTATGCGGAGCATGGGGCAGTGGGATTAGTTTGAGGATTGATACATGGCCATGGGGAGAGAATGGGGCAGTCGGATTAGTTTGGATATTGATACAGGGGTATGGGCTGGTAACGGGGCAGTGAGATTAGTTTTGGGATTGATACAGGGCTTTGGGGATAGAGCCGGGCAGTGGGATTTGTTTGAGATTGATACAGGGCTATGGGGAGTGAGCGGGGCTGTGGGAGTAGTCTGGATATTGATACAGGGCTATGGGCAGAGAACGGGGCAGTGATATTAGTTTCCGAATTGATACAGGGCTATGGGGATAGAGCCGGGCAGAGGGATTTGTTTGGGATTGATACAGGGCTATGGGGAGTGAGCGGGGCTGTGGGATTAGTTTGGGTATTGATACAGGGCTATGGGGATAGAGCGGGGCAATGGGATAATTTTGGTGATTGACACTGGGATACGGGGAGGGTAGGATTAATTTGGGGACTGATATAGGGCGATGGGGAGAGAGCGGGTCAGTGGGATTAGTTTGTGATTGATACATGGCTATGTGGAGGGTGTGGCAGTGGGATTAGTTTAGGGATTGATACAGGGCTGTGGGGAGTGAGCGGGGCAGTGGGATTAGTTTAGAGATTGATACAGGGCTATGGGGAGAGAGTGGGGCAGTGGGATTAGTTTGGGGATTGATACGGGGCATTAGGGAGAGGGCGGGGAATTGGGTTAAGTTTGGGGATTGATACAGGGCAATGGGGAGAGAGTTGGTCAGTGGGATTAGTTTAGGGATTGATACAGTGCTATGGGGAGAGAGTTGGTCAGTGGGATTCGTTTGGAGATTGACCGTGGTCTATGGGGAGGGTGGGATTAGTTTTGGGATTGATACAGGGCGATGAGGAGAGAGCGGGGCAGTGGGATTACTTGGGATTGATACACGGCTATGGGGAGAGAGTTGGTCAGTGGGACTTGTTTAGGGATTGATTCAGGTCTATGGAGAGAGAGTGGGGCAGTGGGATTAGTTTGGGGAATGACACTGGGCTAGTGGGAGGGTGGGATTAGTTTGGGGATTGACACAGGGCAATGGAGAGTGTGGGGCAGTGAGATTAGTTTGGGGATTGATTCAGGGCTATGCGGAGAGAGCGGGGCATTGGGATTAGTTTGGGATTGACACAGGGCTATGGGGAGAGAGTGGAGCAGTGGGATTAGTTTGGGGATTGATACAGGGCGATGGGGAGAGAGTGGGGCAGTGGAATTAGTTTGGGGATTGATACAGGCCTGTGGGGAGAGAGCGGGTCAGTGAGATTAGTTTGGGGATTGACACTGGGCTACGGGGAGGGTGGGATTAGATTGCGGATTGATAAAGTGCTGCGGGGAGGGTAGAATTAGTTTGGGGATTCGCACCGGGCTACGGGGAGGGTGGCGCAGTGGGATTAGTTTGGGGATTGATACAGGGCAATGAGGAGAGTGTCGCAGTGGGATTAGTTTGAGGTTTGATATATGGCTTTGCGGAGTTAGTGGGGCAGCGGGATTAGTTTGGGTATTGATACAGGGCTATGGGGAGAGAGTTAGGCAGTATGATTAGTTTGGGGATTGATACAGGACTATGCGGAAGGTGGGGCAGTGGGATTATTTTGAGGTTTGATACAGGGCTATAGGGAGAGTGAGGCAGTGGGATTAGTTTGGATATTGATACAGGGCTATGGGGAGAGTGAGGCAGTGGAATTAATTTGGGGATTGACACAGGACTATGGGAAGAGCGGCCAGTGTGATTAGTTTGCGGCTTGATTCAGGCCTACGGGTAGGCAGTGGGGCAATGCGAATAGTTTTCGGGATTGATACAGGGCTATGGGGAGAAAATGGGGCAGTGGGATTAGTTTGGGATTGATACAGGGCCACGGGCAAAGAGTGGGGCAGTGAGATATGTTTGGGATTGGTACTGTCTATGGAGAGTGAGTGGTCAGTGGGATTAGTTTGGGATTGATACAGTGCTACGGGGAGAGAATGGGGCAGTGGGATTAGTTGGGGATTGGTACAGGGTTATGGGCAGAGAACGGGGCAGTGATATTAGTTTCGGGATTGATACAGGGCTATGGCTATAGAGTGGGGCACTGAGATTAGATTGAGGATTGATACAGGCCTATGTGGAGAGAGTGAGGCAGTGATATTAGTTTGGGGGTCGATACAGGGCTATGCTGGGAGACAGCGAGGCGGTGGGATTAAATTGGGGATTGATACAGGGCTATGGTGGGCGAGAGCGGGGCAGTGGGATTAGTTTGGGATTGATTCAGGACTATGGGGAGAGAGTGGGGCAGTGAGATTAGTTTGTGGATTGATACAGGGCAATGGGGAGAGAGCGGGGCAATGGGATAATTTTGGGGTTTGACACTGGGCTACGGGGAGGGTTGGATTAATTTGGGGACTGATATAGGGCTATGGTGAGAGATCGGGGCAGTGGGATTAGTTGGGGATTGATACAGGGCTATGGGGAGAGAGCGCGGCAGTGGGATTAGTTGGGGATTGATACAGAGCGACGGGGGGAGAGTGGGGCAGTGGAATTAGTTTGGGGATTGGTACAGGACTATGGGGAGAGAGTGGGACAGTGAGATTAGTTTGGGGATTGATACAGGGCTATGGAGAGAGAGCGAGGCAGTGAGATTAGTTTGGGGATTGACACTGGGCTACGGGGAGGGTGGGATTAGATTGCGGATTGATACAGGGCTACGGGTAGGATTGAATTAGTTTGTGGATTGATACAGGACTATGCGGAGGGTGGGGCAGTGGGATTATTTTGAGGTTTGATATAGGGCTATGGGGAGAGTGAGGCAGTGGGATTAGTTTGGCATTGATATAGGGCTATGGGGAGAGTGAGGCAGTGGGATTAGTTTGGGGATTGACACAGGACTATGGGAAGAGTGGTCAGTGGGATAAGTTTGAGGATTGATACAGGGCTATGGGTAGACAGTGGGGCAATGCAAATAATTTTCGATATTGATACAGGGCTATGGGGAGAGAATGGGGCAGTGGGATTAGTTTGGGATTGATCCAGGGCTACAGGGAAAGAGTGGGGCAGTGAGATTAGTTTGGGATTGGTTCAGGTCTATGAGGAGCGAGTGGGGCAGTGGGATTAGTTTGGGATTGATACAGCGCTACGGGGAAAGAGTGGGCAGTGAGATTAGTTTGGGATTGGAACAGGGATATGGGAAGATAGTGGGATTAGTTTGGAATTGATACAGGGCTGTGAGGGTAGAGTGGAGCATTGGGATTTGTTTGGGATTGATACAGGGCTCTGGGGAGATAGTAGGGCAGTGTGATTAGTTTGGGGATTGATACAGGGCTATGGGGAGAGGATGGGGCAGTGGGATTAGTTTCGAATTGATACAGTGCTATGAGAATAGAGCGGGACAGTGGGATTAGCTTGGATTGATACATGGCTATGGGGAGATAGTAGGGCAGTGTGATTAGTTTGGGGATTGCTGCAGGGCTGTGGGGAGATAGTAGTGCAGTGTGATTAGTGTGGGGATTGATACAGGGCTATGTGGAGAAAACTGCGCATTGGGATTAGTTTGTCAAACACAATCACATGTGCGTGCACACACTGACAGATACATACTCGTGTACAGATACACGTGTACACACACATACACTCCTACATAGACACATGTGTGCGTGCGCACACACGCACACACACAGTTTCGTTATGTAAATTAGCCCTTTAATGCATCCTATTTTGCCAATGACACCAAGCAGTAGACAGCATTGTGAGCAACATTGCTGAACCAAATTGCAGAGATATTCATATTTTGTCTGAAGACTGAACTGGTGGACGCATTTCAGTGTCGGGAAATGTAAGATGATGTAATTTAGACTTACAAAGATTAACTCTGTGTTCTTTATCAATGATGAGAAGGCAGAAACAGTGGAAGTTTAAACTGTGCAGATATTTCACAGCTGGATTCACACAATACCGACAGTAATGTATCGGAGATTTTGGAAGTGCCACAGATGTTGTCAAATGCAGTACGTGGGTCCCTCAATGTTTCAATCTTGCTGAGAAACTGTCATCCCACAGGGACAACATTTCTATTTAATAGGACTGATGGACAAGTTAAAATAATTCCGTTTCAAAGTTTAAAATAACCAGTCATTTTTCTGTGCAGCTTTCGGAATCTGTCAGTAGAATTTATTTCATACAGTCAAGTGTTAACAAGTGTATTGTGAACTGATTAGAAGTTTTGATGGAGATATTCCTGCATTATGGAAATGTGTGAGATCTATTTAGGGTTGGGAAATGGATTGCTGATCAAAGGATGCAGTTGTTTGTTAACGACATTGGACTGAGTGCCTTGACGATTCACAACTTCCATGTGCTGTGAGAAAGGATTGATGAACCAATGCCTATTATTCAAATACTTCAGACAAGTGAAAAAGCTCCAGGAACATTGAATTTCCAGACAAGCAGACACCTGTAATCGGAGCTTAAACTTCATGTTTAAATGTGAAGTGCTGAACTCATGATTGCAATAAACAAGAGTCCACCCTGGGATTCTGTGCGATTTAAGTTCTGCTTTTCCAAAAAATAAAAATAACTATCTGCAATGAAAAATTCCTTGGACAGGCCAGAGGGATTTTTACTCTGTATTTAACCCCAGACAGTTGTGAGTGTTTGATGGACAGTGTAGATGAAGCTTTACTCTGAAACACTGGAATTTAGTCTCGGGTGATTTAATCAAATGCTTCAGAATAATAATTAATATTGTACATCTCATGTGTGTCTCAGTGACAGCTCTGAAACATGTACAGCACAATCTCATCCTGTTTCTGTGTGTGTCTCTCTCTCTGAAATTAGCTGGTCCATTTCCTAAATTACCACTTTTCAAAAGGGCTCCGTTGCCTGTGAAGCAGTTTGTGATACCCAAAGGTTATGAAAAGTGCTTTAGAAATGCCTGTCCCCAAGCTGTTGTGAGGATGTTCAGAGTCAGTGTGTGACTTGGGTCACACACAGGCCAGATACACCTCTCCAAGTTAAAGGTGGAGATGTGATCTCTCTCCATTTGAAAGATGTATTGACCAAACCTGTCTGAGTTTGAGTATGTGTTTTTCTGTACGCGTGTGTGTGTGTCTTGGGGGGGGGGGGGGGTGTATGTGTGTCATTCTTTACACGGCACTGTAAGTTACACGGTAGCACAGTGGGTAGCACTGCAGCTTCACAGCTCCAGGTCCCAGGATCGATTCCCGGCTTGGGTCACTGCCTGTGCGGAGTCGGCACGTTCTGCCCTTGTCTGCGTGGGTTTCCTCCGGGTGCTCCGGTTTCCTCCCTGACGTCCCGAAGGTTTGGTGAATTGGACATTATGAATTCTCCCTCAGTGTTACCGAACAGGCGCCAGAGTTTGACGACTAGGGGATTTTGTCAGTAACTTCATTGCCGTGTGTGTGCCTGTGTGTGTGTGTGCGTGTGTGTGCGTGTGTGTGTGTGTGTGTGTGTGTGTGTGCCTGTGTGTGTGTGTGCGCCTGTGTGTGTGTGTGCCTGTGTGTGTGTGTGAGCTCCCCACACACGGCCATCACTGCCAGTGCCTCCTCACAACAGCCAGCACTGCCAGTGCTCCCTCGTCCAACACTGCCAGCGCTCCCCACAGGCAACCCTGCCAGTGCTCCCCACAGCCAGCATTGCCAGTGCTTCCCCACAGCAAGCACTGCCAGTGCTCCCACAGTCAGCACTGCCAGTTCTCTCCCGCAAAGCCAGCAATGTCAGTGCTCCCCCACAGCCAGCACAGCCAGTGGTCCCCAAACCAGCACTGCCAGAGCATCCGCGCACGACCAGCACAGCCAGTGCACCCCCACAGACAGCACTGCCATTGCTCCCCTCTCGGCCAGCACTGCCTGTACTCCCCCCACAGCCAGCATTGCAGAGTGCTCAACTCACATCAGCACTCCTAGTGCTCCCCCCACAGTCTGCACTGCCAGTGCTCCCCACAGCCAGCACTGCCAGTGCGCCCCCCATAACCAGCACTGCCCGTGCTCCCACAGAGAACAAGCATTGCCAGTGCTCCTCCCACATCCAGCACTGCCTGTGCAACCCACACACAGCCAGCACTACCAGTTTTTACTCCACAGCCCGCACTGCCAGTGCTCCCTACCATTCAGCCAGCACTGCCAGTGCTCCCACAGCCAGCACTTCCCGTGCTCCCCAGATCCAGCACTGCCAGTGCTCATCCCCACACACATACTGCACTACCAGTGCTCCCCACACAGACAATACCGGCAATGCTCCCCTACACAGCCAGTGCTCTCCTCCACAGGCAGCACTGCCAGTGCACCCCCACAGCCAGCACTGCCAGTGCACCCCCCCATAGCCAGCACTGCCAGAGCTCCCCACAGCCAGCACTGCCTGTGCTCTCCCCCACAAGGCCAGCACTGGCAATGCTCCCCTCCACAGACAGTGCCCCCCTCCACAACTCGCACTGCCAGTGCTCCACCCACAGCCAGCACTGCCAGTACTCCCCACACACGGCCATCACTGCTAGTACCCCCTCACAACAGCCAGCACAGCAAGTGCTCCCTCCTCCCACATCCAACACTGCCAGCGCTCCCCCACAGAAAACCCTGCCAGTGCTCCCCACAGCCAGCATTGCCAGTGTTTCCCCCCACACATCCAGCACTGCCAATGGTCTCCCAACATCCAGCACTGCCAGTGCTCCCAACAGTAAGCACTGCCAGTTCTCACTAGCCCCACAGCCAGCACTGCCAGTGCGTCCCCCCATAACCAGCACTGCCAGTGCGCCCACTCATAACCAGCACTGCCAGTGCGCCCACTCATAGCCATCATTGCCAGTGAACCCCCACAGCCAGCACTGGCAGTGCTCCCACCCACTGCAAGCACTGCCAGTGCTCCCCACCCCCCACAGCCAGCACTGCCAGTTCCCCCCTCACAAACAGAACTGCCAGAGCTACTCCCAGAGCCAGCACTGCCAGTGCTCCCACTCACATCCTGCACTACCGGTGCTCCACCCACAGCCAGCACAGCCAGTGCTCCCCACAGCCTGCACTGCAAGTGTGCCCCCGCATAACCAGCACTGCCAGTGCTCCCACCACACAGCCAGCACTGTCAGTGCTCCCACCACACAGCCAGCACTGTCAGTGCTCCCCAACAAAGTCAGCACTGTCAGTGCTCCCCACACACAGCCAGCACTGTCAGTGCTCCCAACACACAGCCATCACCTCCAGTGCTCCCCCACACAGCCAGTACTGTCAGTGCTCCCACCACACAGCCAGCACTGTCAGTGCTCCCCCACACAGCCAGCACTGTCAATGCTCCCACCACACAGCCAGCTCTGTCAGTGCTCTCCCACACAGCCAGCACTGTCAGTGCTCCCCCACACAGCCAGCACTGTCAGTGCTCCCACCACACAGCCAGCACTGTTAGTGCACCCCTCACACAGCCAGCACTGTCGGTGCTCAAATCACACAGCCAGCAGTGTCAGTGCTGCCCCCACACAGCCAGCACTGTCAGTGCTCCCCACAGCCAGCACTGTCAGTGCTCCCACCGCACAGCCAGCACTGTCAGTGCTCACCCCCACAAAGCCAGCACTGTCAGTGCTCCCACCACACAGCCAACACCGTGAGTGCTCCCGCCCCCACACAGCCAGCACTGCCAGTGGTCCACCCTAACAGCCAGCACTTCCAGTGCTCCCGCTTACAGCCAGTGCTGCCAGTGCTCCACCATAGCCAGCACTGCCACTGCTCCCCCACAGCCAGCACTGCCAGTGGGTCCCCCAAAAACAGCACTGCCAGTGCTCCCCACAGCCAGTACTGCCAGTGCTCCCATTGCCAGCACTGCCAGTGCCCACACAAGTGCAGTAGTGGCTGTCTTCCCCTCCACAGGCAGAACTGCCAGTGCTCCATTCCACACAGCCAGCACTGCCAGTGCTACCCCACAGCAAGCAATTCCTTTGCTCCCCCCAATGCCAGCACTGCCAGTGTTCCCACCCAAGTGCAGTAGTGGTAGTGTTCCCCTCCAGAAGCAGCACTACCAGTGCTCCCTTGAACACAGCCAGCACTGCCAGTGCTCCCCCCAAAGAGCTAGCACTGTCAGTGCTCCCACCACACAGCCAGCACTGTCAGTGATCCCCCCAAAGATCCAGCACTGTCAGTGCTCCCACCACACAGACTGCACTGTCAGTGCTCCCACCACACAGCCAGCACTGTCAGTGCTCCCCACACAGCCAACACTGTTAGTGCTCCCACCACACAGCCCGCACTGTCAGTGCTCTCCCACACAGCCAGAACTGTCAGTGCTCCCACCACACAGACAGTACTGTCAGTGCACCCCCACACTGGCAGCACTGTCAGTGCTCCCACCACACAGACAGCACTGTCAATGCTCCCACCACACAGACAGTGCTGTCAGTGCTCCCCCACACAGCCAGCACTGTCTGTGCTCCCCCCACGTAGCCAGCACTGTCAGTGGTCCCACCACACAGCCAGCACTGTCAGTGCTCCCACCACACAGCCAGCACTGTCAGTGCCCCCGCACACAGCCAGCACTGCCAGTGCTCCGCCACACAGCCATCACTGTCAGTGCTCCTACCACACAACCAGCACTGTCAGTGCTCCCACCACACAGCCAGCACTGTCAGTGCTCCACCCACACAGCCAGCTCTGTCAGTGCTCCCCTACACAGCCAGCACTGTCAGTGCTCCCCCACACAGCCAGCACTGTCAGTGCTCCCCCCGCACACAGCCAGCACTGCCAGTGCTCCCCCACACAGCCAGCACTGTCAGTGCTCCTACCACACAACCAGCACTGTCAGTGCTCCCCCCACACAGCCAGCACTGTCAGTGCTCCACCCACACAGACAGCAATGCCGGTCCCCCCAACACAGCCAGCACTGCCAGTCCCCCCCCCCCCACACCCAGCAATGCCAGTGCTCTCACCACCCCCCACAACTGTCAGCAGCGGCTGGAGTTGCTGATTGGCTGATGGGCTGCCACAGCGGCTGGAGCTGCTGATTGGCTGAGGGGCTGTCACAGCGGCTGGAGATGCTGATTGGACAGGAGGCTATCAGTCAGGCACTGGAGCTGCTGATTGGCTGAGAGGCTGTCAGTCAGGCGCTGGACTTGCTGATTGGTTGAGAGGCAGTGAGTCAACGGCTGGAGCTTTTGATTCGCTGAGAGGCTGTCAGTCAGGAGCTGGAGCTGCTGCTTGGCTGAGAGGCTGTGAGTCAACGGCTTGAGCTCCTGATTGGCTGAACGGCTGTCAGTCAGTTTTATTTTCTCATTAATTTAATAATTGATGTAACCGGATATTTCACCGCGATTTTGATCTGCTCCCTGAACCTGGACTGAGTCACCACATAAATAAATGTGTTTGTGCAACAATTTAAATCCTGCAGCATAAATCCGACTTGTTGTAAATTATATTGAGATAGGGTGATGTAAACTAATCCTCTCACATCGATATAGAAAAATTTAATAACGGACACAGTCCAGAGGAGGATGAAAGTTCCGGAGATGCTGAAGAGTAAAATCATTGACTTCCTTCTGCTCTTCATCTCTGGGTCGGTGCGATTGTCTCCCTGACTCTGAGACCTCAGTGCCTTCCGGACCCGACTGCTGAGTAAAATGTGTCTGACTGTCAGAGCGTTGGTCAACAGGATTGAGAAGAACGGCATCAATGGGGTTAAAACCTGATCAAACCAGGAATATCCAACCCATCCAGGGTCAGTGTAATAGCTGATCTTTGTGACGCAGCTCAACTGGACATTGTCGAATATCTCCCTAGGTTCATATGTAAAGTACTGGGGGATGTTTTTCACACAGAGCAGCAGGCCGCTTGTGGACAGAACCACAGCCGCAGTTTTCCCGGTGCAATATTTAGTTTTCAGTTTCTGGCAGCAAATGGCCACAAATCGATCAAAGGAGAAAGTGAGGGTGAACCAGACAGAACAGTCCCTGGCTGCAGAGATCAGGGCACCCTTAACACTACACACAGGGGTGAGGAACAGGAAATTCCCGGGGAAATAATAACCATTGATCCTGTTCAGTATGGGTTTAGTGATAATAAACAGCAGATCCGCCGTTGCCATGGCCACCAGGTAGCGAGTGGTGCAGGTAGAGAGGCCACACTTCCCCCGACGCAGAATCACAATTCCCAGTATATTAACTGTCAGAGAGAGAAAGGAGAGACACGGGAAATTACTGGGTAATGAATCTCCCTGTCTGAACCAGGACACAATTTCAGCATCAATATAATGGACAGTGGGCGGGTGGGGGTGTTGGGAGAGGAGTGGGCACAGAGATTAGCATTGCAGAGAGGGAAGTAGGAAATGTAACTCCAGTGTTAAAGGTGGGGAATGGGGGGAAAGTGTGAATTGCAGCCCTGTCAGTTTGATGGCAGTGGTAGGAAAATGTTTATAATTCAGAGACCTTTGGAAGAGGTTACATTTCTCATTTAGTCTGATTTACAGGATTCACTCAGGCCGGCCAGGTTTCCCAAACCGGATACAAACATACCAGAGATTGTCATCCCAGCTCAATTATTGGACCACTCCCCGGATTGGACCGTTCCCTGGACTGGATTTCTGATGGGGTTGGACACCACTCCTGGTTTATTTGAATACTCCACGATCAATAGAAAAAATAAAACAAACGCAGGACCTTCCCACTTCATAATCATGGGAGCAATAGAAATATAGAATGTACAGTACAAAAGGAGGTCATTCGGCCCATCGAGTCTGCACCGGCTTTTGGAAAGAGAAAACCAGTTCAGCCCACCCCATCCTCATAACCCAGTGACCCCATCGAAATTGTTTGGAAACTAAACACAATTTATCTTGGCCAATCCACCTAAACTGCACATCTTTGGACTGTGGGAGGAAACCGGATCACCCGGAGGAAACCCACGCACACACGGGGGAGAAAATGCAGACTCCGCACAGACAGTGACCCAAACAGGGAATCAAACCTGGGACCCTGGAGCTGTGAATCAACTTTGCCAACCACTGTCCTACCGTGCAGCCCAGCCTGTCCAGAATAGGGTCTGTCCAGTCTCCAGAACATCCCGAAGGATCACCCCTCCCAGGTTTAGTCATTCGTACAGCTCCCGCTCCCAGGAATCCCCCATTGCCATGTATGGAACATCCCAACATCGCTGTTCCCAGGAATCCATCCTCTCCCTGTTTGAAAACAATCCCTGCCAAGCTTTTCTCATGATGTGGAGATGCCGGCGTTGGACTGGGGTGAGCACAGTACGAAGTCTTACAACACCAGGTTAAAGTCCAACAGGTTTGTTTCGATGTCACTAGCTTTCGGAGCGCTGCTCCTTCCTCAGGTGAATGAAGAGGTATGTTCCAGAAACACATATATAGACAAATTCAAAGATGCCAAACAATGCTAGGCATGCGACCATTAGCAGGTGATTAAATCTTTACAGATCCAGGGATGGGGTAACCCCAGGTTAAAGAGGTGTGAATTGTATCAAGCCAGGACAGTTGGTAGGATTTCGCAGGCCAGATGGTGGGGGATGAATGTAATGTGACTGAATCCCAGGTCCCGGTTGAGGCCGCACTCATGTGTGCGGAACTTGGCTAGAAGTTTCTGCTCGGCGATTCTGCGTTGTCGCGCGTCCTGAAGGCCGCCTTGGAGAACGCTTACCCGGAGATCAGAGGCTGAATGCCCTTGACTGCTGAAGTGTTCTCCGACTGGAAGGGAACATTCCTGCCTGGTGATTGTTGCACGATGGCCGTTCATTCGTTGTCGCAGCGTCTGCATGGTCTCGCCAATGTACCACGCTTCGGGACATCCTTTCCTGCAGCGTATGAGGTAGACAACATTGGCCGAGTCGCACGAGTATGTACCGCGTACCTGGTGGGTGGTGTTCTCACGTGTAATAGTGGTATCCATGTCGATGATCTGGCACGTCTTGCAGAGATTGCCATGACAGAGTTGTGTGGTGTCGTGGTCACTGTTCTGAAGACTGGGTAGTTTGCTGCAAACAATGGTTCGTTTGAGGTTGCGCGGTTGTTTGAAGGCAAGTAGTGGGGGTGTGGGGATGACCTTGGCAAGATATTCATCGTCATCAATGACGTGTTGAAGGCTGTGAAGAAGATGACGTAGTTTCTCCGCTCCGGGGAAGTACTGGACGACGAAGGGTATTCTGTCGGTTGTGTTCCATGTTTTTCTTCTGAGGAGGTTGGTGCGGTTTTTCGCTGTGGCGTGTTGGAACTGTCGATCGATGAGTCGAGTGCCATATCCCGTTCGTACGAGGGCATCTTTCAACGTCTGTAGATGTCTGTTACGCTCCTCCTCGTCTGAGCAGATCCTGTGTATACGGAGCGCTTGTCCATAGGCTTCTTTGATGGCTTCTTTAATGTGTTTAGGGTGGAAGCTGGAGAAGTGGAGCATCATGAGGTTATCCGTGGGTTTGCGGTAAAGCGAAGTGCTGAGGTGACCGTCCTTGATGGAGACGAGTGTGTCCAAGAATGCAACTGATTTTGGAGAGTAGTCCATGGTGAGTCTGATGGTTGGATGGAACTTATTAATGTCATCGTGTAGTCGTTTCAGTGATTCTTCACCGTGGGTCCAAAGGCAAAAAAAGTCATCGATGTATCTGGTGTATAACGGCGGTTAAAGGTCCTGTGCGGTGAGTAGGTCCTGTTCAAACTTGTGCATGAAGATGTTGGCGTATTGGGGTGCGAATTTGGTCCCCATGGCTGTTTCGTGCATCTGGATGAACAACTTGTTGTCGAAGGTGAAGACGTTGTGAGACAACAATACTATGCCACCTATATGCACACCAAGAACAGAAAGCTTGAGAAACTTGGCATCACCACCGGCAGCAACCAAGCCACCCCCGGTGTCACAGTAGAAAACAATACAGGGAAATCTATTGTCAACTTGTCAGACTACACCCTTCAACCAGACGAAATCGAAGTCCTCAGCAGAGGGCTCAATTTCTGCACCACCACCAAAATGGACCCCATCAGTCTCGCGGCAGACACGGAGGAATTCATCAGGCGAATGAGGCTCCGGTAATTCTTCCACAGACTCCAAGAGGCCAGCAGCGAACTCAAGCAGACTATCAATGAACCGGAACAGCAGACCGAGTGATCTGCGGTGCGGCAACCGAAGAGGAAAGAGTCGAATTGGACCCCTCCGGAAGGCCGCTGCCTTAGACTCGACATGTATGCTGAAGCCATCAGGAGTCGAGTCAATGCCAGATTCATCAGTCATTCACAAGACAACCCCGAACGTCACCCAAGCACAACGCAATGCCATCCGCGCTCTCAAGACCAACCGCAGCATCGTCATCAAACCAGCAGACAAAGGGGGGGCCACTGTCGTACTGAACAGAACGGACTACTGCAAAGAAGTATACCGACAACTGAACAACCAAGAACACTATGGACAGTTACCCTCAGATCCGACCAAGGAACACATCCGCCAACTTAACAGACTGATCACGACCTTGGATCCAGATCTTCAGAGCACCCTACGTGCTCTCATCCCACGTACTCCCCGCATTGGAGATCTCTACTGCCTCCCAAAAATACATAAGGCCAACACACCAGGCCGCCCTATCGTTTCAGGCAATGGGACCCTGTGTGAGAACCTCTCTGGCTACATCGAGGGCATCTTGAAACCCATCGTACAAGGTACACCCAGCTTCTGTCGCAACACGACGGACTTCCTACAGAAACTCAGCACCCATGGACCAGTTGAACCAGGAACATTCCTCGTCACAATGGACGTCTCGGCACTCTACACCAGCATCCCCCATGACGACGGCATTGCTTCAACAGCCTCAGTACTCAACACCGACAACTGCCAATCTCCAGACGCAATTCTGCAACTCATCCGCTTCATTCTGGATCACAACGTCTTCACCTTCGACAACAAGTTCTTCATCCAGACGCACGGAACAGCCATGGGGACCAAATTCGCACCCCAATACACCAACATCTTCATGCACAAGTTTGAACAGGACCTACTCACCGCACAGGAACTTTAACCGACGTTATACACCAGATACATCGATGACATTTTTTTCCTTTGGACCCACGGCGAAGAATCACTGAAACGACTACACGATGACATTAATAAGTTCCATTCAACCATCAGACTCACCATGGACTACTCTCCAAAATCAGTTGCATTCTTGGACAGACTCGTCTCCATCAAGGACGGTCACCTCAGCACTTCGCTTTACCGCAAACCCACGGATAACCTCACGATGCTCCACTTCTCCAGCTTCCACCCTAAACACATTAAAGAAGCCATCCCCTATGGACAAGCGCTCCGTATACACAGGATCTGCTCAGACGAGGAGGAGCGTAACAGACATCTACAGACGTTGAAAGATGCCCTCGTACGAACGGGATATGGCACTCGACTCATCGAGCGACAGTTCCAACGCGCCACAGCGAAAAACCGCACCGAACTCCTCAGAAGACAAACATGGGACACAACCGACAGAATACCCTTCGTCGTCCAGTACTTCCCCGGAGCGGAGAAACTACGTCATCTTCTTCACAGCCTTCAACACGTCATTGATGACGATGAACATATTGCCAAGGTCATCCCCACACCCCCACTACTTGCCTTCAAACAACGGCGCAACCTCAAACGAACCATTGTTTGCAGCAAACTACCCAGTCTTCAGAACAGTGACCACGACACCACACAACCCTGTCATGGCAATCTCTGCAAGACGTGCCAGATCATCGACATGGATACCACTATTACACGTGAGAACACCACCCACCAGGTACGCGGTACATACTTGTGCGTCTCGGCCAATGTTGTCTACCTCATACGCTGCAGGAAAGGATGTCCCGAAGCGTGGTACATTGGCGAGACCATGCAGACGCTGCGACAACGAATGAACGGCCATCGTGCAACAATCACCAGGCAGGAATGTTCCCTTCCAGTTGGTGAACACTTCAGCAGTCAAGGGCATTCAGCCTCTGATCTCCGGGTAAGCGTTCTCCAAGGCGGCCTTCAGGACGCGCGACAACGCAGAATCGCCGAGCAGAAACTTATAGCCAAGTTCCGCACACATGAGTGCGGCCTCAACCGGGACCTGGGCTTCATGTCGCATTACATTCATCCCCCATCATCTGGCCTGCGAAATCCTACCAACTGTCCTGGCTTGATACAATTCACACCTCTTTAACCTGGAGTTACCCCATCTCTGGATCTGTAAAGATTTAATCACCTGCTAATGGTCGCATTCCGAGCATTGTTTGGCATCTTTGAATTTGTCTATATATATGTTTCTGGAACATACCTCTTCATTCACCTGAGGAAGGAGCAGCGCTCTGAAAGCTAGTGACATCGAAACAAACCTGTTGGACTTTAACCTGGTGTTGTAAGCTTTTCTCAGGAATATTCTCGCTCCGGCATTGGATATTCCTCAGGGTTCATTTGGCCGGAATAGACTCTCTCCAGATTCGGATCATTGCATTCGACACAAAAGTAGGGAAATGCCAAAACAAGAACATTAAGATGGAGGAGAAAGTTCCCAGACTAAAGTTGTTTAAATTAACGTTACGTCCTGCAACATCCTAATTGGACGATGAGATCTTGCTCCTCCAGCTTGCGTTGGGCTTCACTGCATTCTTACAGCAGGCCAAGGACAGATATGTGGGCCTGAGAGTAAGATGCTGAGTTAACATGGCCACAACAGGAAGGCTGGGGCCATGCTGTGGGCTGAGTGAAGGTGTTCCACAAAGCAGTCTCCCAGTCTGCGTTTAGTCTCGCCAATGTAGAGGAGACGGTATTGGCTCCAGCGAATACAGTAGAACAAATTGAAGGCACAGAAGTGAAACGCTGCTTCCCCAGAAAGGAGAGTTTGCTGCTGAGAACCATGAGACGGGAGGAGGTAAAGGGACAGTTGTTGCACCGTCGGTGATTGCAGGGGAAGGTGCTGGGGGAAGGGAAAGGGGTGTGGGGTGCGAGGGGGAAGTGGACAAGGGGGAGGGAGCGGTACCTGAGGAATACAGAAATTGAGGGGGGTGGTTGGAGAGAGGTGAAGTTGTGTTTGGTGGTGACATCATGCTGGAGTTGGCAGAAATGGAGGAAGATTTTCCTATCAATGGAAAGGCTGATGGTGTGGAAAGTGAGGAGAGGGAGACACTATCATGTTTCCGGGAGGGAGGGGGATGTGTGAGGACAGAGGTGTGAGAAGTGAATTGAACACGATTGAGAGGCCTGTTAACAAAGGAAGGTGGTGGGGACAGTCCGGTTAAGGAAAAGACAGACATGCCAGACGGGCTATGTTCGAATACGTCACCATCAGAACAGAGACGATGGAGGCGGAGAAAGTGGGAGAATGAGATGCAGTCTTTACAGGAAGCAAGGAATGAGGATCTGTCCACAACCCTCGTGTTGGGGAACAGAGGTGCAGAGGGATTGGACACCCATTGTGAAGATTGGGCGGTTAGGGCCAGGGAAATGGACATTGATTATATGACATACGGCACCAGAGGAATCAGGAATCATAGAATCCCTACAGTGCAGAAGGAGGTCATTCGGCCCATTAAGTCTGTGCCAAACCTCTGAAAGAGTACCTCAACCAAGCTCACTCCCCCGTCTATCTCATTAACCCCTTAATCTAACCTACACATCTTTTTGGACACTGTGGAGTAATTTAGCATGGTCAATCCACCTAACCTGGACTGTGGGAGGTAACCGGAGCACCCGCAGGAAACCCACGCAGACACGGAGAAAAAGTGCAGTCTCCACACAGACAGTCACCCAAGGTGTTAATTGATTTTGGGATCATGGTGCTGTGACGCAGCCGTGCAAACCACTGTGTCACTGTGACACCAATGTCTTTGGTAAGGGGCAGAACAGGGTAACGCGGATGGAATTAAGATCGGAAGAAATGATCTTGGTGGGGCTGGAACAGGCCGAAATAAGGGTGTACTGGGACTTTCCTGTCTGTGGATTTTGGGAAGGAGGTTGATGCAGGATGTGTGGGGTTGTGGGGTTATGGTGTCCGAGGCTGTGGACAGAAGATATCCAGAGTCAATGCGGTCAGTGAAAGTCCGGGAAACAATATCATGATGTTTGGTGGAGTGCTGCTGGTCCAGGGGGAGGTAGCAGGATGGGTCTGAGAGTTGACGGTCAGCCTCTGTGAGGAAGAGGTCAGGACACCAGACAATAATGGCACCACCCTTGTGAGCAACTTAGATCATCAGGCCAGGGTTGTATGT
The DNA here is from genome assembly GCF_047496885.1 of Scyliorhinus torazame. Classification (NCBI taxonomy): domain Eukaryota; kingdom Metazoa; phylum Chordata; class Chondrichthyes; order Carcharhiniformes; family Scyliorhinidae; genus Scyliorhinus; species Scyliorhinus torazame. Next base: position 55,431,461 of record NC_092726.1, read on the forward strand.
TAGAGAGAGGATTGGAGCAAGTTTAGAGTGAGTCAGGATAGAGTTGGTGAGAGGCACCGAGAAATTGAGACGGTCGATGTCGCACTGACAGATCTCAATGAAAAGATCAAGAGCTGATAGGAGGCCAGAGGGTGGGGTCCAGGTAGAGGGAGATCACTGGAGGCGGGTGGATTTCAACAACAAATATTCATAAAATAGACGGTGAGAAACAGCAGAGACAATATTATCTATTCACTGATCACCATCAGAATAATTACCAAAGAATTGAAAGGCAGATGTCGGCCTCTGTTATTCTTGAATTTAGAACAGAATATAATCAAATCTTCCAGTCACAATGTCAACAGTTGGAAAAATGGAATTAGAAGCATGAGTTAAAATAAATCCAGTAACACAGAGTATACTAAATAGTCGGCACATATTCCAAAGTCAACATTATTCCTGACACATTTCATCCAATTATTTCAATAACTACCAGAAATAATCGATCTGAGTAGTATGATAGATGTTAAACAATTAGATTTTCTAAAGGCCGTCAGTAAGATCCGACATAACAGACTGATGAGTAATCTCAGAGCCAGTGGAGTTAGGGGACACAGCAGCAGAATGGACACATGCTGGCGACACACACAGTAAACAGGGAGAGGAGTTAAAGGGATTTAGGCTGATTGGTAGAAGGTGGGAAGTGGTGTTCCACAAGGATCAGCACTGGGATCACTCTCCTTCACCATTCCCATCAACAGTCTGGGATCGGGAAGCAGAATGATAATTACACAATTTACAGACAATATCACATTGAGTATGACAGTGAATACAGAGGAAGAATACAACTAATTACATTCACACATTCATCATTAATCATGAATTTGCAAAGCGGGTATTTCAATGGGAGATTAATGTTCTGACAGATCAGTGTCCGCTGCTGCATTTTGATCAGAACAATAAGTCCCCCAATCACTCCTTTGAAAACAAGTGTGTGAATGGACTGGAGGGGTTTCTGGGTTCAGTTGAATAGATTCACAAATCGTGTGAAGCAGAAAAACAGTATACAAACACCCATAAAGATTGATCAAACATGTGAGTTCATTTCAGGATGAATAGAAATGAGAAAATATCACAAAACCTATTGGAATACTGCACTGCTGTGGGTTTTATGAAATATTAGAGTATGGATGATATCTGTTCCTGTTAGAGTAGATCAATAGTAAACAGAGATAGAGACATTTCACTTCATACAATAAATATAAACATCTTCATAACACAGCCAAACTCTTTCTGTTTTCAATCTATTCCAAAGTTAAAACACACAGCGAGAACTCCACAGAATGGAGCGACCACTCCCCAATAAAATACAACATTTCAAAACAGAACCAACTAATTTCAGTCCAGTTACTGACCCACACACAATACAATTCCACACGGACAGATAGTCCCAGTAATAGATAATTGGATCAGATATTCCAGTCTGGTGAGATACCCACATTCAGTACAATTCTAAACTGACAGATACTCCCAGTAATCCTTGTTCACCACTGTCAGATATTTCAATCTGATTAGCGATCCGCCGTCAGTGTGATTTCATTCTTACTCCCACTAAACCTTTCTTCAGAGAGATTGCCTTCACTGAGATCCAATCTAACATTATACAAGATTCCACTCAATATGACAACTTTATTGATCAGCGATCCCGTGAGGTACAAACAGGTTTACTGTTAGTTGATGAAATGGATTCAAACCATATACATTATTAACGGGATTTGAATTAAGTGAATTATATCGTTGCCCAGGTGTCTATATAACAGTGAGCACGAGATCAGCATCAGATATTTTCAGTCGCAGTTTAAAATCAGAGAGCCGCTCACACACAGATTTACACAACTTCAATGGTGACAGACACTTACCAGGAACACCAACAATAGCCAGGATTGGGTAGACTATTTTCTCAGCAATTTCAATTGGATAAAGCATTTTCACTGTGAGGTGATGTGTCCCTTCCTGCGATTGGCAATCTCTCTGTCTGAAACTCTGAGGTTATATATTCTCCAAGCTTTTAATTAATACCCTGAGGAACCACCTCAGGGATATTGTGGTTGTGACATCGTTTAACTTATTTTTCAAAGATGTGAACAAACAGATTACGATATTTGGTTCAGTGAAATAAAATATTATTTTTGTGAGTGAGTGACCTCTTTCCAAACACAGGCCTGTGTTGGTCACACTGTTCAGCTAACGTTAACAGAAAGGTTGCTGTCCACTCAGACACCATCAGTCCCATCTCTACATCTCAGATTGTTTCAGTGATATCCCTCACTCCACTGTGACCATTCAGAGATTCAGTTCCAATTGTCAGTGTGTTTCCCTGGGTGGGTTCACTGCACTCTGGGGTGTAGCTGCCCCTGTAACTGTGACCATTCAGTGATTCAGTTCCAATTGTCAGTGTGTTTCTCTGGGTGGGTTCACTGCACTCTGGGGTGTAGCTGTCTCTGTAACTGTGACCATTCAGTGATGCAGTTCCAATTGTCAGTGTGTTTCGCTGGGTGGTTCCACTGAACTCTGGGGTGTAGCTGTCTCTGTAACTGTGACCATACAGTGATGCAGTTCCAATTGTCAGTGTATTTCGCTGGGTGGTTCCACTGAACTATGGGGTGTAGCTGTCTCTGTAACTGAGACTATTCAGAGATTCAGTTCCAATTGTCAGTGTGTTTCCCTGGACGGTCCACTGCACTCTGGGGAGTAGCTGCCTCTCTAACTCTGACCATTCAGTGATTCAGTTCCAATTGTGTTTATCTGGTTGGTTCCACTGCACTCTGGGGTGTACCTGTCTCTGTAACAGTGACCATTCAGTGATTCAGATCCAAATGTCAGTGTGTTCCTCTGGGTGGTTCCACTGCACTCTGGGGTGTAGCTGCCTCTGTAACTCTGACCATGTGGTAGTATGCATTAGGGGTCATGTGGGACTGTGAAGCCGTGATGTCATTGGCTGACAGATCCCGGGTCCTGGTTGGCCGTTGACCTCTAGCTCCGCCCTCAAGGCGGAGTATAAGAACCAGGAGTCCTCCCCCGCAGGCAGTCTACTACTGAACTGCGGGGGAACAGTCACGCTTAATAAAGCCTCATCAACTTCACTCTATTCGTCTCTCGGAGTCTTTGTGAGCGACAATGACCATTCAGTGATTCAGTTGCAATTGTCAGTGTGTTTGTCTGGGTGGTTCCACTGCACTAGGGGTGTAGCTGTCTCTGTAACTGTGCCCATTCAGTGATTCAGTTCCAATTGTCAGTGTGTTACTCTGGGTGGTTCCACTGCACTCTGGGGTGTAGCTGTCTCTGTAACTGTGACCATTCAGTGATTCAGTTCCAATTGTCAGTGTGTTTCGCTGGGTGGTTCCACTGAACTCTGGGGTGTAGCTGTCTCTGTAACTGAGACCATTCAGTGATTCAGTTCCAATTGTCAGTGTGTTACTCTGGGTGGTTCCACTGCACTCTGGGGTGTAGCTGTCTCTGTAACTGTGCCCATTCAGTGATTCAGTTCCAATTGTCAGTGTGTTACTCTGGGTGGTTCCACTGCACTCTGGGGTGTAGCTGTCTCTGTAACTGTGACCATTCAGTGATTCAGTTCCAATTGACAGTGTGTTTCTCTGTGTGGTTCCACTGCACTCTAGGGTGTAGCTGTCTCTGTAACTGTGCCCATTCAGTGATTCAGTTCCAATTGTCAGTGTGTTTCGCTGGGTGGTTCCACTGCACTCTGGGTTGTAGCTGCCTCTGTAACTGTGACCATTCAGTGATTCAGTTCCAATTGTCAGTGTGTTTCGCTGGGTGGTGCCACTGCACTCTGGTTTGTAGCTGTCTCTGTAACTGTGACCATACAGTGATGCAGTTCCAATTGTCTGTGTGTTTCGCTGGGTGGTTCCACTGAACTATGGGGTGTAGCTGTCTCTGTAACTGAGACTATTCAGTGATTCAGTTCCAATTGTCAGTGTGTTTCCCTGGACGGCCACTGGACTCTGGGGGGTAGCTGTCTCTGTAACTGTGCCCATTCAGTGATTCAGTTGCAATTGTCAGTGTGTTATTCTGCGTGTTTCCACTGCAGTCTGGGTTGTAGCTGCCTCTGTAACTGTGACCATTCTGTGATTCAGTTCCAAATGTCAGTGTGTTTCTCAGTCTGGTTCCACTTCACTCTGGGGTGCAGCTGCCTCTAACTGTGACCATTCTGTGATTCAGTTCCAATTGTCAGTGTGTTTCTCTGGGTGGTTCCACTGCACTCTGGGTGTAGGTGTCTCTGTAACCGTGACCATTCAGTGATTCAGTTCCAATTGTCAGTTTGTTTCTCTGGGTGGTTCCACTGCACTCTGGGGTGTAGCTGCCTCTGTAACTCTGACCATCCAGTGATTCAGTTCCATTTGTGTTTATCTGAGTGGTTCCACTCCACTCTGGGGTGTAGCTGCCTCTGTAACTGACAATTCAGTGATTGAGTTCCAATTGTCAGTGTATTTCTCTGGGTGGTTCCACTGCACTCTGGGGTGTAGCTGCCTCTGTATCTGTGACCACTCAGTGATTCAGATCATATTGTCAGTGTGTTTCTCTGGGTGGTTCCACTGCACTAGGGGTGTAGCTGTCTCTGTAACTGTGACCATTCAGTGATTCAGTTCCAATTGTCAGTGTTTTTCTCTGGGTGGTTCCACTGCACTCTGGTTTGTAGCTGCCTCTGTAACTGTAACCATTCAGTGATTCAGTTCCAATTGTCAGTGTGTTTCCCTGGGTGGTTCCACTGCACCCTGGAGTGTAGCTCTAACTGTGACCATTCAGTGATTCTGTTCCAATTGTCAGTGTGTTTCTCTGATTGGTTCCACTGCACTCTGGGGTGTAGCAGCCTCTCTCACTATGCCATTTAGTGATTCAGTTCATATTGTCAGTGTGTTTCTCTGGGTGGTTTCACTGCACTCTAGGGTGTAGCTGCCTCTGTAACTGTTACCATTCAGTGATTCAGTTCAGATTGTCAGTGTGTTTATCTGTTTGGTTCCACTGCACTCTGCGGAGTAGCTGCCTCTCTAACTATGCCATTTAGTGATTCAGCTCCTATTGACAGTGAGTTTCTCTGGGTGGTTCCACTGCACTCAGGGGTGTAGCTGCCTCTGTAACTGTGACCATTCAGTGATTCAGTTCCAATTATCAGTGTGTTTCTCTGGGTGGTTCCACTGCACTAGGGTTGTAGCTGTCTCTGTAACAGAGATCATTCAGTGATTCAGTTCCAATTGTCAGTGTGTTTCTCTGTGTGGTTCCACTGCAATCTGGGGTGTAGCTGCCTCTCTAACTGTGGCCATTCAGTGATTCAGTTCCAATTGTCAGTGTGTTTCTCTGTGTGGTTCCACTGCACTCTGGGGCGCAGCTGTCTCTAGCGGTGCGCAGGGGCCTTCTGGGAGGTGAGTAGTGTATTTAAAAAGCCTTACCTTTACAGGAGCAGCCCTTTGGATTTCGGCGGCAGCGGTGCGCTGGGGCATTCTTCGAGGTGAGTAGTGTATTTAAAAAGCCTTACCTTTACAGGAGCAGCCCTTTGGATTTCGGCGGCAGCGGTGCGCAGGGGCCGTCTTGGAGGTGAGTAGTGAATTTAAAAAGCCTTACCTTTACAGGAGCAGCCCTTTGGATTTCGGCGGCAGCGGTGCGCAGGGGCCTTCTTGGAGGTGAGTAGTGTATTTAAAAAGCCTTACCTTTACAGGAGCAGCCCTTTGGATTTCGGCGGCAGCGGTGCGCAGGGGCCTTCTTGGAGGTGAGTAGTGTATTTAAAAAGCCTTTCCTTTACAGGAGCAGCCCTTTGGATTTCGGCGGCAGCGGTGCGCAGGGGCCTTCTTGGAGGTGAGTAGTGAATTTAAAAAGCCTTACCTTTACAGGAGCAGCCCTTTGGATTTCGGCGGCAGCGGTGCGCAGGGGCCTTCTTGGAGGTGAGTAGTGAATTTAAAAAGCCTTACCTTTACAGGAGCAGCCCTTTGGATTTCGGCAGCAGCGGTGCGCAGGGGCCTTCTTGGAGGTGAGTATTGAACTTAAAAAGCCTCACCTTTAGAGGAGCAGCCCTTTGGATTTCGGCGGCAGCGGTGCGCAGGGGCCTTCTTGGAGGTGAGTAGTGAATTTAAAAAGCCTTACATTTACAGGAGCAGCCCTTTGGATTTCGGCGGCAGCGGTGCGCAGTGGCCTTCTTGGAGGTGAGTAGTGTATTTAAAAAGCCTTACCTTTACAGGAGCATCCCTTTGGATTTCGGCGGCAGCGGTGCGCAGGGGCCTTCTTGGAGGTGAGTAGTGAATTTAAAAAGCCTTACCTTCACAGGAGCAGCCCTTTGGATTTCGGTGGCAGCGGTACGCAGGAGCCTTCTTGGAGGTGAGTAGTGTATTTAAAAAGCCTTACCTTTACAGGAGCAGCCCTTTGGATTTCGGCGGCAGCGGTGCGCAGGGGCCTTCTTGGAGGTGAGTAGTGTATTTAAAAAGCCTTACCTTTAAAGGAGCAGCCCTTTGGATTTCGGCGGCAGCGGTGCGCAGGGGCCTTCTTGGAGGTGAGTAGTGAATTTAAAAAGCCTTACCTTTACAGGAGCAGCCCTTTGGATTTCGGCGGCAGCGGTACGCAGGGGCCTTCTTGGAGGTGAGTAGTGTATTTAAAAAGCCTTGCCTTTACAGGAGCAGCCCTTTGGATTTCGGCGGCAGCGGTGCGCAGGGGCCTTCTTGGAGGTGAGTAGTGTATTTAAAAAGCCTTACCTTTAAAGGAGCAGCCCTTTGGATTTCGGCGGCAGCGGTGCGCAGGGGCCTTCTTGGAGGTGAGTAGTGTATTTAAAAAGCCTTACCTTTACAGGAGCAGCCCTTTGGATTTCGGCAGCAGCGGTGCGCAGGGGCCTTCTTGGAGGTGAGTAGTGAATTTAAAAAGCCTTACCTTTACAGGAGCAGCCCTTTGGATTTCGGCGGCAGCGGTGCGCAGGGGCCTTCTTGGAGGTGAGTAGTGTATTTAAAAAGCCTTGCCTTTACAGGAGCAGCCCTTTGGATTTCGGCGTCAGCGGTGCGCAGGGGCCTTCTTGGAGGTGAGTAGTGAATTTAAAAAGCCTTACCTTTACAGGAGCAGCCCTTTGGATTTATGCGGCAGCGGTGCACAGGGGCCTTCTTGGAGGTGAGTAGTGTATTTAAAAAGCCTTACCTTTACAGGAGCAGCCCTTTGGATTTCGGCGGCAGCGGTGCGCAGGGGCCTTCTTGGAGGTGAGTAGTGTATTTAAAGAGCCTTACCTTTACAGAGGCAGCCCTTTGGATTTCGGCGGCAGCGGTGCACAGGGGCCTTCTTGGAGGTGAGTGGTGTATTTAAAAAGCCTTACCTTTACAGGAGCAGCCCTTTGGATTTTGGCGGCAGCGGTGCGCAGGGGCCTTCTTGGAGGTGAGTAGTGAATTTAAAAAGCCTTACCTTTACAGGAGCAGCCCTTTGGATTTCGGCGTCAGCGGTGCGCAGGGTCCTTCTTGGAGGTGAGTAGTGTATTTAAAAAGCCTTTTCTTTACAGGAGCAGCCCTTTGGATTTATGCGGCAGCGGTGCACAGGGGCCTTCTTGGAGGTGAGTAGTTTATTTAAAAAGCCTTACCTTTACAGGAGCAGCCCTTTGGATTTCGGCGGCAGCGGTGCGCAGGGGCCTTCTTGGAGATGAGTAGTGTATTTAAAAAGCCTTACCTTTACAGGAGCAGCCCTTTGGATTCGGTGCCAGCGGTGCGCAGGGGCCTTCTTGGAGGTGAGTCGTGTATTTAAAAAGCCTTACCTTTACAGGAGCAGCCCTTTGGATTTCGGCGGCAGCGATGCGCAGGGGCCTTCTTGGAGGTGAGTAGTGTATTTAAAAAGCCTTACCTTTACAGGAGCAGCCCTTTGTATTTCGGCGGCAGCGGTGCGCAGGGGCCTTCTTGGAGGTGAGTAGTGAATATAAAAAGCCTTCCCTTTACAGGAGCAGCCCTTTGGATTTCGGCGGCAGCGGTGCGCAGGGGCCTTCTTGGAGGTGAGTAGTGAATTTTAAAAGCCTTACCTTTATAGGGGCAGCCCTTTGGATTTCGGCGGCAGCGGTGCGCAGGGGCGTTCTTGGAGTTGAGTAGTGAATATAAAAAGCCTTCCCTTTACAGGAGCAGCCCTTGGGATTTCGGCACCAGCGGTGCGCAGGGGCCTTCTTGGAGGTGAGTAGTGTGTTTAAAAGCTCTTAGCTTTACAGGAGCAGCCCTTTGGATTTCGGCGGCAGCGGTGCGCAGGGGCCTTCTTGGAGGTGAGTAGTGAATTTAAAAAGCCTTACCTTTACAGGAGCAGCCCTTGGGATTTCGGCGGCAGCGGTGCGCAGGGGCCTTCTTGGAGGTGAGTAGTGTATTTAAAAAGCCTTACCTTTACAGGAGCAGCCCTTTGGATTTCGGCGGCAGCGGTGCGCAGGGGCCTTCTTGGAGGTGAGTAGTGTATTTAAAAAGCCTTACCTTTACAGGAGCAGCCCTTTGGATTTCGGCGGCAGCGGTGCACAGGGGCCTTCTTGGAGGTGAGTAGTGTATTTAAAAAGCCTTACCTTTACAGGAGCAGCCCTTTTGATTTCGGCGGCAGCGGAGCGCAGGGGCCTTCTTGGAGGTGAGTAGTGTATTTAAAAAGCCTTTCCTTTACAGGAGCAGCCCTTTGGATTTCGGCGGCAGCGGTGCGCAGGGGCCTTCTGGGAGGTGAGTAGTGTATTTAAAAAGCCTTACCTTTACAGGAGCAGCCCTTTGGATTTCGGCAGCAGCGGTGCGCAGGGGCCTTCTTGGAGATGAGTAGTGTATTTAAAAAGCCTTACCTTTACAGGAGCAGCCCTTTGGATTTCGGCGGCAGCGGTGCGCAGGGGCCTTCTTGGAGGTGAGCAGTGTATTTAAAAAGCCTTACCTTTACAGGAGCAGCCCTTTGGATTTCGGCGGCAGCGGTGCGCAGGAGCCTTCTTGGAGGTGAGTAATGAATACAAAAAGCCTTCCCTTTACAGGAGCAGCTCTTTGGATTTCGGCGGCAGCAGTGCTAAGGGACTTCTTGGAGGTGAGTAGTGAATTTTAAAAGCCTTACCTTTACAGGAGCAGCCCTTTGGATTCGGCGTCAGCGGTGCGCAGGGGCCTTCTTGGAGATGAGTAGTGTATTTAAAAAGCCTTACCTTTACAGGAGCAGCCCTTTGGATTCGGTGCCAGCGGTGCGCAGGGGCCTTCTTGGAGGTGAGTCGTGTATTTAAAAAGCCTTACCTTTACAGGAGCAGCCCTTTGGATTTCGGCGGCAGCGATGCGCAGGGGCCTTCTTGGAGGTGAGTAGTGTATTTAAAAAGCCTTACCTTTACAGGAGCAGCCCTTTGTATTTCGGCGGCAGCGGTGCGCAGGGGCCTTCTTGGAGGTGAGTAGTGAATATAAAAAGCCTTCCCTTTACAGGAGCAGCCCTTTGGATTTCGGCGGCAGCGGTGCGCAGGGGCCTTCTTGGAGGTGAGTAGTGAATTTTAAAAGCCTTACCTTTATAGGGGCAGCCCTTTGGATTTCGGCGGCAGCGGTGCGCAGGGGCCTTCTGGGAGGTGAGTAGTGTATTTAAAAAGCCTTACCTTTACAGGAGCAGCCCTTTGGATTTCGGCGGCAACGGTGCGCAGGGGCGTTCTTGGAGTTGAGTAGTGAATATAAAAAGCCTTCCCTTTACAGGAGCAGCCCTTGGGATTTCGGCACCAGCGGTGCGCAGGGGCCTTCTTGGAGGTGAGTAGTGTGTTTAAAAGCTCTTACCTTTACAGGAGCAGCCCTTTGGATTTCGGCGGCAGCGGTGCGCAGGGGCCTTCTTGGAGGTGAGTAGTGAATTTAAAAAGCCTTACCTTTACAGGAGCAGCCCTTGGGATTTCGGCACCAGCGGTGCGCAGGGGCCTTCTTGGAGGTGAGTAGTGAGTTTAAAACCACTTACCTTTACAGGAGCAGCCCTTTGGATTTCGGAGGCAGCGGTGCGCAGGGGCATTCTTGGAGGTGAGTAGTGTATTTAAAAAGCATTACCTTTACAGGAGCAGCCCTTTGGATTTCGGCGGCAGCGGTGCGCAGGGGCCTTCTGGGAGGTGAGTAGTGTATTTAAAAAGCCTTACCTTTACAGGAGCAGCCCTTTGGATTTCGGCGGCAGCGGTGCGCAGGAGCCTTCTTGGAGGTGAGTAGTGAATATAAAAAGCCTTCCCTTTACAGGAGCAGCCCTTTGGATTTCGGCGGCAGCGGTGCGCAGGGGCCTTCTTGGAGGTGAGTAGTGAGTTTAAAACCACTTACCTTTACAGGAGCAGCCCTTTGGATTTCGGCGGCAGCGGTGCGCAGGGGCCTTGGAGGTGAGTAGTGAATTTAAAAAGCCTTACCTTTACAGGAGCAGCCCTTTGGATTTCGGCGGCAGCGGTGCGCAGGGGCCTTCTTGGAGGTGAGTAGTGTATTTAAAAAGCCTTACCTTTACAGGAGCAGCCCTTTGGATTTCGGCGGCAGCGGTGCGCAGGAGCCTTCTTGGAGGTGAGTAGTGAATAAAAAAAGCCTTCCCTTTACAGGAGCAGCCCTTTGGATTTCGGCGGCAGCGGTGCGCAGGGGCCTTCTTGGAGGTGAGTAGTGAGTTTAAAACCACTTACCTTTACAGGAGCAGCCCTTTGGATTTCGGCGGCAGCGGTGCGCAGGGGCCTTCTTGGAGGTGAGTAGTGAATTTAAAAAGCCTTACCTTTACAGGAGCAGCCCTTTGGATTTCGGCGGCAGCGGTGCGCAGGGGCCTTCTTGGAGGTGAGTAGTGTATTTAAAAAGCCTTACCTTTACAGGAGCAGCCCTTTGGATTTCGGCGGCAGCGGTGCGCAGGGGCCTTCTGGGAGGTGAGTAGTGTATTTAAAAAGCCTTACCTTTACAGGAGCAGCCCTTTGGATTTCGGCGGCAGCGGTGCGCAGGAGCCTTCTTGGAGGTGAGTAGTGAATATAAAAAGCCTTCCCTTTACAGGAGCAGCCCTTTGGATTTCGGCGGCAGCGGTGCGCAGGGGCCTTCTTGGAGGTGAGTAGTGAATTTTAAAAGCCTTACCTTTATAGCGGCAGCCCTTTGGATTTCGGCGGCAGCGGTGCGCAGGGGCCTTCTTGGAGGTGAGTAGTGAATTTAAAAAGCCTTACCTTTACAGGAGCAGCCCTTTGGATTTCGGCGGCAGCGGTGCGCAGGGGCCTTCTTGGAGGTGAGTGGTGTATTTAAAAAGCCTTACCTTTACAGGAGCAGCCCTTTGGATTTCGGCGGCAGCGGTGCGCAGGGGCCTTCTTGGAGGTGAGTAGTGTATTTAAAAAGCCTTACCTTTACAGGAGCAGCCCTTTGGATTTCGGCGGCAGCGGTGCGCAGGGGCCTTCTTGGAGGTGAGTCGTGTATTTAAAAAGCCTTACCTTTACAGGAGCAGCCCTTTGGATTTCGGCGGCAGCGATGCGCAGGGGCCTTCTTGGAGGTGAGTAGTGTATTTAAAAAGCCTTACCTTTACAGGAGCAGCCCTTTGTATTTCGGCGGCAGCGGTGCGCAGGAGCCTTCTTAGAGGTGAGTAGTGAATATAAAAAGCCTTCCCTTTACAGGAGCAGCCCTTTGGATTTCGGCGGCAGCGGTGCGCAGGGGCCTTCTTGGAGGTGAGTAGTGAATTTTAAAAGCCTTACCTTTATAGGGGCAGCCCTTTGGATTTCGGCGGCAGCGGTGCGCTGGGGCCTTCTGGGAGGTGAGTAGTGTATTTAAAAAGCCTTACCTTTACAGGAGCAGCCCTTGGGATTTCGGCACCAGCGGTGCGCAGGGGCCTTCTTGGAGGTGAGTAGTGTGTTTAAAAGCTCTTACCTTTACAGGAGCAGCCCTTTGGATTTCGGCGGCAGCGGTGCGCAGGGGCCTTCTTGGAGGTGAGTAGTGTATTTAAAAAGCCTTACCTTTACAGGAGCAGCCCTTTGGATTTTGGCGGCAGCGGTGCGCAGGAGCCTTCTTGGAGGTGAGTAGTGAATATAAAAAGTCTTCCCTTTACAGGAGCAGCCCTTTGGATTTCGGCGGCAGCGGTGCGCAGGGGCCTTCTTGGAGGTGAGTGGTGTATTTAAAAAGCCTTACCTTTACAGGAGCAGCCCTTTGGATTTCGGCGGCAGCGGTGCGCAGGGGCCTTCTTGGAGGTGAGTAGTGTATTTAAAAAGCCTTACCTTTACAGGAGCAGCCCTTTGGATTTCGGCGGCAGCGGTGCGCAGGGGCCTTCTTGGAGGTGAGTAGTGTATTTAAAAAGCCTTATCTTGACAGGAGCAGCCCTTTGGATTTCGGCGGCAGCGGTGCGCAGGGGCCTTCTTGGAGGTGAGTAGTGAGTTTAAAACCACTTACCTTTACAGGAGCAGCCCTTTGGATTTCGGCGGCAGCGGTGCGCAGGGGCCTTGGAGGTGAGTAGTGAATTTAAAAAGCCTTACCTTTACAGGAGCAGCCCTTTGGATTTCGGCGGCAGCGGTGCGCAGGGGCCTTCTTGGAGGTGAGTAGTGTATTTAAAAAGCCTTACCTTTACAGGAGCAGCCCTTTGGATTTCGGCGGCAGCGGTGCGCAGGAGCCTTCTTGGAGGTGAGTAGTGAATAAAAAAAGCCTTCCCTTTACAGGAGCAGCCCTTTGGATTTCGGCGGCAGCGGTGCGCAGGGGCCTTCTTGGAGGTGAGTAGTGAGTTTAAAACCACTTACCTTTACAGGAGCAGCCCTTTGGATTTCGGCGGCAGCGGTGCGCAGGGGCCTTCTTGGAGGTGAGTAGTGAATTTAAAAAGCCTTACCTTTACAGGAGCAGCCCTTTGGATTTCGGCGGCAGCGGTGCGCAGGGGCCTTCTTGGAGGTGAGTAGTGTATTTAAAAAGCCTTACCTTTACAGGAGCAGCCCTTTGGATTTCGGCGGCAGCGGTGCGCAGGGGCCTTCTGGGAGGTGACTAGTGTATTTAAAAAGCCTTACCTTTACAGGAGCAGCCCTTTGGATTTCGGCGGCAGCGGTGCGCAGGAGCCTTCTTGGAGGTGAGTAGTGAATATAAAAAGCCTTCCCTTTACAGGAGCAGCCCTTTGGATTTCGGCGGCAGCGGTGCGCAGGGGCCTTCTTGGAGGTGAGTAGTGAATTTTAAAAGCCTTACCTTTATAGCGGCAGCCCTTTGGATTTCGGCGGCAGCGGTGCGCAGGGGCCTTCTTGGAGGTGAGTAGTGAATTTAAAAAGCCTTACCTTTACAGGAGCAGCCCTTTGGATTTCGGCGGCAGCGGTGCGCAGGGGCCTTCTTGGAGGTGAGTGGTGTATTTAAAAAGCCTTACCTTTACAGGAGCAGCCCTTTGGATTTCGGCGGCAGCGGTGCGCAGGGGCCTTCTTGGAGGTGAGTGGTGTATTTAAAAAGCCTTACCTTTACAGGAGCAGCCCTTTGGATTTCGGCGGCAGCGGTGCGCAGGGGCCTTCTTGGAGGTGAGTGGTGTATTTAAAAAGCCTTACCTTTACAGGAGCAGCCCTTTGGATTTCGGCGGCAGCGGTGCGCAGGGGCCTTCTTGGAGGTGAGTAGTGTATTTAAAAAGCCTTACCTTTACAGGAGCAGCCCTTTGGATTTCGGCGGCAGCGGTGCGCAGGGGCCTTCTTGGAGGTGAGTCGTGTATTTAAAAAGCCTTACCTTTACAGGAGCAGCCCTTTGGATTTCGGCGGCAGCGATGCGCAGGGGCCTTCTTGGAGGTGAGTAGTGTATTTAAAAAGCCTTACCTTTACAGGAGCAGCCCTTTGTATTTCGGCGGCAGCGGTGCGCAGGAGCCTTCTTAGAGGTGAGTAGTGAATATAAAAAGCCTTCCCTTTACAGGAGCAGCCCTTTGGATTTCGGCGGCAGCGGTGCGCAGGGGCCTTCTTGGAGGTGAGTAGTGAATTTTAAAAGCCTTACCTTTATAGGGGCAGCCCTTTGGATTTCGGCGGCAGCGGTGCGCTGGGGCCTTCTGGGAGGTGAGTAGTGTATTTAAAAAGCCTTACCTTTACAGGAGCAGCCCTTGGGATTTCGGCACCAGCGGTGCGCAGGGGCCTTCTTGGAGGTGAGTAGTGTGTTTAAAAGCTCTTACCTTTACAGGAGCAGCCCTTTGGATTTCGGCGGCAGCGGTGCGCAGGGGCCTTCTTGGAGGTGAGTAGTGTATTTAAAAAGCCTTACCTTTACAGGAGCAGCCCTTTGGATTTTGGCGGCAGCGGTGCGCAGGAGCCTTCTTGGAGGTGAGTAGTGAATATAAAAAGCCTTCCCTTTACAGGAGCAGCCCTTTGGATTTCGGCGGCAGCGGTGCGCAGGGGCCTTCTTGGAGGTGAGTGGTGTATTTAAAAAGCCTTACCTTTACAGGAGCAGCCCTTTGGATTTCGGCGGCAGCGGTGCGCAGGGGCCTTCTTGGAGGTGAGTAGTGTATTTAAAAAGCCTTACCTTTACAGGAGCAGCCCTTTGGATTTCGGCGGCAGCGGTGCGCAGGGGCCTTCTTGGAGGTGAGTAGTGTATTTAAAAAGCCTTATCTTTACAGGAGCAGCCCTTTGGATTTCGGCGGCAGCGGTGCGCAGGGGCCTTCTTGGAGGTGAGTAGTGTATTTAAAAAGCCTTACCTTTACAGGAGCAGCCCTTTGGATTTCGGCGGCAGCGGTGCACAGGGGCCTTCTTGGAGGTGAGTAGTGTATTTAAAAAGCCTTACCTTTACAGGAGCAGCCCTTTGGATTTCGGCGGCAGCGGTGCGCAGGGGCCTTCTTGGAGGTGAGTAGTGTATTTAAAAAGCCTTACCTTTACAGGAGCAGCCCTTTGGATTTCGGCGGCAGCGGTGCGCAGGGGCCTTCTTGGAGGTGAGTAGTGTATTTAAAAAGCCTTACCTTTACAGGAGCAGCCCTTTGGATTTCGGCGGCAGCGGTGCGCAGGGGCCTTCTTGGAGGTGAGTAATGAATATAAAAAGCCTTCCCTTTACAGGAGCAGCTCTTTGGATTTCGGCGGCAGCGGTGCTAAGGGACTTCTTGGAGGTGAGTAGTGAATTTTAAAAGCCTTACCTTTACAGGAGCAGCCCTTTGGATTTCGGCGGCAGCGGTGCACAGGGGCCTTCTTGGAGATGAGTAGTGTATTTAAAAAGCCTTACCTTTACAGGAGCAGCCCTTTGGATTTTGGTGCCAGCGGTGCGCAGGGGCCTTCTTGGAGGTGAGTCGTGTATTTAAAAAGCCTTACCTTTACAGGAGCAGCCCTTTGGATTTCGGCGGCAGCGATGCGCAGGGGCCTTCTTGGAGGTGAGTAGTGTATTTAAAAAGCCTTACCTTTACAGGAGCAGCCCTTTGGATTTCGGCGGCAGCGGTGCGCAGGGGCCTTCTTGGAGGTGAGTAGTGAATTTTAAAAGCCTTACCTTTATAGGGGCAGCCCTTTGGATTTCGGCGGCAGCGGTGCGCAGGGGCCTTCTTGGAGATGAGTAGTGTATTTAAAAAGCCTTACCTTTACAGGAGCAGCCCTTTGGATTTCGGCGGCAGCGATGCGCAGGGGCCTTCTTGGAGGTGAGTAGTGTATTTAAAAAACCTTACCTTTACAGGAGCAGCCCTTTGGATTTCGGCGGCAACGGTGCGCAGGGGCGTTCTTGGAGTTGAGTAGTGAATATAAAAAGCCTTCCCTTTACAGGAGCAGCCCTTGGGATTTCGGCGCCAGCGGTGCGCAGGGGCCTTCTGGGAGGTGAGTAGTGTATTTAAAAAGCCTTACCTTTACAGGAGCAGCCCTTTGGATTTCGGCGGCAGCGGTGCGCAGGGGCCTTCTTGGAGGTGAGTAGTGTATTTAAAAAGCCTTACCTTTACAGGAGCAGCCCTTTGGATTTCGGCGGCAGCGGTGCGCAGGGGCCTTCTTGGAGGTGAGTAGTGTATTTAAAAAGCCTTACCTTTACAGGAGCAGCCCTTTGGATTTTGGCGGCAGCGGTGCGCAGGAGCCTTCTTGGAGGTGAGTAGTGAATATAAAAAGCCTTCCCTTTACAGGAGCAGCCATTTGGATTTCGGCGGCAGAGGTGCGCAGGGGCCTTCTTGGAGGTGAGTAGTGAATTTTAAAAGACTTACCTTTATAGCGGCAGCCCTTTGGATTTCGGCGGCAGCGGTGCGCAGGGGCCTTCTTGGAGGCGAGTAGTGAATTTAAAAAGCCTTACCTTTACTGGAGCAGCCCTTTGGATTTCGGCGGCAGTGGTGCGCAGGGGCCTTCTTGGAGGTGAGTGGTGTATTTAAAAAGCCTTACCTTTACAGGAGCAGCCCTTTGGATTTCGGCGGCAGCGGTGTGCAGGGGCCTTCTTGGAGGTGAGTAGTGTATTTAAAAAGCCTTACCTTTACAGGAGCAGCCCTTTGGATTTCGGCGGCAGCGGTGCACAGGGGCCTTCTTGGAGGTGAGTAGTGTATTTAAAAAGCCTTACCTTTACAGGAGCAGCCCTTTGGATTTCGGCGGCAGCGGTGCGCAGGGGCCTTCTTGGAGTTGAGTAGTCTATTTAAAAAGCCTTACCTTTACAGGAGCAGCCCTTTGGATTTCGGCGGCAGCGGTGCGCAGGGGCCTTCTTGGAGATGAGTAGTGTATTTAAAAAGCCTTACCTTTACAGGAGCAGCCCTTTGGATTTCAGCGGCAGCGATGCGCAGGGGCCTTCTTGGAGGTGAGTAGTGTATTTAAAAAGCCTTACCTTTATAGGGGCAGCCCTTTGGATTTCGGCGGCAGCGGTGCGCAGGAGCCTTCTTGGAGGTGAGTAATGAATATAAAAAGCCTTCCCTTTACAGGAGCAGCTCTTTGGATTTCGGCGGCAGCGGTGCTAAGGGACTTCTTGGAGGTGAGTAGTGAATTTTAAAAGCCTTACCTTTACAGGAGCAGCCCTTTGGATTTCGGCGGCAGCGGTGCGCAGGGGCCTTCTTGGAGGTGAGTAGTGTATTTAAAAAGCCTTACCTTTATAGGGGCAGCCCTTTGGATTTCGGCGGCAGCGGTGCGCAGGGGCCTTCTTGAAGGTGAGTAGTGTATTTAAAAAGCCTTACCTTTACAGGAGCAGCCCTTTTGATTTCGGCGGCAATGGTGCGCAGGGGCGTTCTTGGAGTTGAGTAGTGAATATAAAAAGCCTTCCCTTTACAGGAGCAGCCCTTGGGATTTCGGCGCCAGCGGTGCGCAGGGGCCTTCTTGGAGGTGAGTAGTGTGTTTAAAAGCTCTTACCTTTACAGGAGCAGCCCTTTGGATTTCGGCGGCAGAGGTGCGCAGGGGCCTTCTTGGAGGTGAGTAGTGAATTTTAAAGGCCTTACCTTTATAGCGGCAGCCCTTTGGATTTCGGCGGCAGCGGTGCGCAGGGGCCTTCTTGGAGGCGAGTAGTGAATTTAAAAAGCCTTACCTTTACAGGAGCAGCCCTTTGGATTTCGGCAGCAGCGGTGCGCAGGGGCCTTCTTGGAGGTGAGTAGTGTATTTAAAAAGCCTTACCTTTACAGGAGCAGCCCTTTGGATTTCGGCGCCAGCGGTGCGCAGGGGCCTTCTTGGAGGTGAGTCGTGTATTTAAAAAGCCTTACCTTTACAGGAGCAGCCCTTTGGATTTCGGCGGCAGCGGTGCGCAGGGGCCTTCTTGGAGGTGAGTAGTGTATTTAAAAAGCCTTACCTTTACAGGAGCAGCCCTTTGGATTTCGGCGGCAGCGGTGCGCAGGGGCCTTCTTGGAGGTGAGCAGTGTATTTAAAATGAGTTACCTTTACAGGAGCAGCCCTTTGGATTTCGGCGGCAGCGGTGCGCAGGGGCCTTCTTGGAGGTGAGTAGTGTATTTAAAAAGCCTTACCTTTACAGGAGCAGCCCTTTGGATTTCGGCGGCAGCGGTGCGCAGGGGCCTTCTTGGAGGTGAGTAGTGTATTTAAAAAGCCTTACCTTTACAGGAGCAGCCCTTTGGATTTCGGCGGCAGCGGTGCGCAGGGGCCTTCTTGGAGATGAGTAGTGTATTTAAAAAGCCTTACCTTTACAGGAGCAGCCCTTTGGATTTCGGCGGCAGCGGTGCGCAGGGGCCTTCTTGGAGGTGAGCAGTGTATTTAAAAAGCCTTACCTTTACAGGAGCAGCCCTTTGGATTTCGGCGGCAGCGGTGCGCAGGGGCCTTCTTGGAGGTGAGTAGTGTATTTAAAAAGCCTTACCTTTACAGGAGCAGCCCTTTGGATTTCGGCGGCAGCGGTGCGCAGGGGCCTACTTGGAGGTGAGTAGTGTATTTAAAAAGCCTTACCTTTACAGGAGCAGCCCTTTGGATTTCGGCGGCAGCGGTGCGCAGGGGCCTTCTTGGAGGTGAGTAGTGTATTTAAAAAGCCTTACCTTTACAGGAGCAGCCCTTTGGATTTCGGCGGCAGCGGTGCGCAGGGGCCTTCTTGGAGGTGAGTAGTGTATTTAAAAAGCCTTACCTTTACAGGAGCAGCCCTTTGGATTTCGGCGGCAGCGGTGCGCTGGGGCATTCTTCGAGGTGAGTAGTGTATTTAAAAAGCCTTACCTTTACAGGAGCAGCCCTTTGGATTTCGGCGGCAGCGGTGCGCAGGGGCCGTCTTGGAGGTGAGTAGTGAATTTAAAAAGCCTTACCTTTACAGGAGCAGCCCTTTGGATTTCGGCGGCAGCGGTGCGCAGGGGCCTTCTTGGAGGTGAGTAGTGTATTTAAAAAGCCTTACCTTTACAGGAGCAGCCCTTTGGATTTCGGCGGCAGCGGTGCGCAGGGGCCTTCTTGGAGGTGAGTAGTGTATTTAAAAAGCCTTTCCTTTACAGGAGCAGCCCTTTGGATTTCGGCGGCAGCGGTGCGCAGGGGCCTTCTTGGAGGTGAGTAGTGAATTTAAAAAGCCTTACCTTTACAGGAGCAGCCCTTTGGATTTCGGCAGCAGCGGTGCGCAGGGGCCTTCTTGGAGGTGAGTATTGAACTTAAAAAGCCTCACCTTTAGAGGAGCAGCCCTTTGGATTTCGGCGGCAGCGGTGCGCAGGGGCCTTCTTGGAGGTGAGTAGTGAATTTAAAAAGCCTTTCCTTTACAGGAGCAGCCCTTTGGATTTCGGCGGCAGCGGTGCGCAGGGGCCTTCTTGGAGGTGAGTAGTGAATTTAAAAAGCCTGACCTTTACAGGAGCAGCCCTTTGGATTTCGGCAGCAGCGGTGCGCAGGGGCCTTCTTGGAGGTGAGTATTGAACTTAAAAAGCCTCACCTTTAGAGGAGCAGCCCTTTGGATTTCGGCGGCAGCGGTGCGCAGGGGCCTTCTTGGAGGTGAGTAGTGAATTTAAAAAGCCTTACATTTACAGGAGCAGCCCTTTGGATTTCGGCGGCAGCGGTGCGCAGTGGCCTTCTTGGAGGTGAGTAGTGTATTTAAAAAGCCTTACCTTTACAGGAGCATCCCTTTGGATTTCGGCGGCAGCGGTGCGCAGGGGCCTTCTTGGAGGTGAGTAGTGAATTTAAAAAGCCTTACCTTCACAGGAGCAGCCCTTTGGATTTCGGTGGCAGCGGTACGCAGGAGCCTTCTTGGAGGTGAGTAGTGTATTTAAAAAGCCTTACCTTTACAGGAGCAGCCCTTTGGATTTCGGCGGCAGCGGTGCGCAGGGGCCTTCTTGGAGGTGAGTAGTGTATTTAAAAAGCCTTACCTTTAAAGGAGCAGCCCTTTGGATTTCGGCGGCAGCGGTGCGCAGGGGCCTTCTTGGAGGTGAGTAGTGAATTTAAAAAGCCTTACCTTTACAGGAGCAGCCCTTTGGATTTCGGCGGCAGCGGTACGCAGGGGCCTTCTTGGAGGTGAGTAGTGTATTTAAAAAGCCTTGCCTTTACAGGAGCAGCCCTTTGGATTTCGGCGGCAGCGGTGCGCAGGGGCCTTCTTGGAGGTGAGTAGTGTATTTAAAAAGCCTTACCTTTAAAGGAGCAGCCCTTTGGATTTCGGCGGCAGCGGTGCGCAGGGGCCTTCTTGGAGGTGAGTAGTGTATTTAAAAAGCCTTACCTTTACAGGAGCAGCCCTTTGGATTTCGGCAGCAGCGGTGCGCAGGGGCCTTCTTGGAGGTGAGTAGTGAATTTAAAAAGCCTTACCTTTACAGGAGCAGCCCTTTGGATTTCGGCGGCAGCGGTGCGCAGGGGCCTTCTTGGAGGTGAGTAGTGTATTTAAAAAGCCTTGCCTTTACAGGAGCAGCCCTTTGGATTTCGGCGTCAGCGGTGCGCAGGGGCCTTCTTGGAGGTGAGTAGTGAATTTAAAAAGCCTTACCTTTACAGGAGCAGCCCTTTGGATTTATGCGGCAGCGGTGCACAGGGGCCTTCTTGGAGGTGAGTAGTGTATTTAAAAAGCCTTACCTTTACAGGAGCAGCCCTTTGGATTTCGGCGGCAGCGGTGCGCAGGGGCCTTCTTGGAGGTGAGTAGTGTATTTAAAGAGCCTTACCTTTACAGGAGCAGCCCTTTGGATTTCGGCGGCAGCGGTGCACAGGGGCCTTCTTGGAGGTGAGTGGTGTATTTAAAAAGCCTTACCTTTACAGGAGCAGCCCTTTGGATTTTGGCGGCAGCGGTGCGCAGGGGCCTTCTTGGAGGTGAGTAGTGAATTTAAAAAGCCTTACCTTTACAGGAGCAGCCCTTTGGATTTCGGCGTCAGCGGTGCGCAGGGTCCTTCTTGGAGGTGAGTAGTGTATTTAAAAAGCCTTAGCTTTACAGGAGCAGCCCTTTGGATTTATGCGGCAGCGGTGCACAGGGGCCTTCTTGGAGGTGAGTAGTGTATTTAAAAAGCCTTACCTTTACAGGAGCAGCCCTTTGGATTTCGGCGGCAGCGGTGCGCAGGGGCCTTCTTGGAGATGAGTAGTGTATTTAAAAAGCCTTACCTTTACAGGAGCAGCCCTTTGGATTCGGTGCCAGCGGTGCGCAGGGGCCTTCTTGGAGGTGAGTCGTGTATTTAAAAAGCCTTACCTTTACAGGAGCAGCCCTTTGGATTTCGGCGGCAGCGATGCGCAGGGGCCTTCTTGGAGGTGAGTAGTGTATTTAAAAAGCCTTACCTTTACAGGAGCAGCCCTTTGTATTTCGGCGGCAGCGGTGCGCAGGGGCCTTCTTGGAGGTGAGTAGTGAATATAAAAAGCCTTCCCTTTACAGGAGCAGCCCTTTGGATTTCGGCGGCAGCGGTGCGCAGGGGCCTTCTTGGAGGTGAGTAGTGAATTTTAAAAGCCTTACCTTTATAGGGGCAGCCCTTTGGATTTCGGCGGCAGCGGTGCGCAGGGGCGTTCTTGGAGTTGAGTAGTGAATATAAAAAGCCTTCCCTTTACAGGAGCAGCCCTTGGGATTTCGGCACCAGCGGTGCGCAGGGGCCTTCTTGGAGGTGAGTAGTGTGTTTAAAAGCTCTTAGCTTTACAGGAGCAGCCCTTTGGATTTCGGCGGCAGCGGTGCGCAGGGGCCTTCTTGGAGGTGAGTAGTGAATTTAAAAAGCCTTACCTTTACAGGAGCAGCCCTTGGGATTTCGGCGGCAGCGGTGCGCAGGGGCCTTCTTGGAGGTGAGTAGTGTATTTAAAAAGCCTTACCTTTACAGGAGCAGCCCTTTGGATTTCGGCGGCAGCGGTGCGCAGGGGCCTTCTTGGAGGTGAGTAGTGTATTTAAAAAGCCTTACCTTTACAGGAGCAGCCCTTTGGATTTCGGCGGCAGCGGTGCACAGGGGCCTTCTTGGAGGTGAGTAGTGTATTTAAAAAGCCTTACCTTTACAGGAGCAGCCCTTTTGATTTCGGCGGCAGCGGAGCGCAGGGGCCTTCTTGGAGGTGAGTAGTGTATTTAAAAAGCCTTTCCTTTACAGGAGCAGCCCTTTGGATTTCGGCGGCAGCGGTGCGCAGGGGCCTTCTGGGAGGTGAGTAATGAATATAAAAAGCCTTCCCTTTACAGGAGCAGCTCTTTGGATTTCGGCGGCAGCGGTGCTAAGGGACTTCTTGGAGGTGAGTAGTGAATTTTAAAAGCCTTACCTTTACAGGAGCAGCCCTTTGGATTTCGGCGGCAGCGGTGCACAGGGGCCTTCTTGGAGATGAGTAGTGTATTTAAAAAGCCTTACCTTTACAGGAGCAGCCCTTTGGATTTTGGTGCCAGCGGTGCGCAGGGGCCTTCTTGGAGGTGAGTCGTGTATTTAAAAAGCCTTACCTTTACAGGAGCAGCCCTTTGGATTTCGGCGGCAGCGATGCGCAGGGGCCTTCTTGGAGGTGAGTAGTGTATTTAAAAAGCCTTACCTTTACAGGAGCAGCCCTTTGGATTTCGGCGGCAGCGGTGCGCAGGGGCCTTCTTGGAGGTGAGTAGTGAATTTTAAAAGCCTTACCTTTATAGGGGCAGCCCTTTGGATTTCGGCGGCAGCGGTGCGCAGGGGCCTTCTTGGAGATGAGTAGTGTATTTAAAAAGCCTTACCTTTACAGGAGCAGCCCTTTGGATTTCGGCGGCAGCGATGCGCAGGGGCCTTCTTGGAGGTGAGTAGTGTATTTAAAAAACCTTACCTTTACAGGAGCAGCCCTTTGGATTTCGGCGGCAACGGTGCGCAGGGGCGTTCTTGGAGTTGAGTAGTGAATATAAAAAGCCTTCCCTTTACAGGAGCAGCCCTTGGGATTTCGGCGCCAGCGGTGCGCAGGGGCCTTCTGGGAGGTGAGTAGTGTATTTAAAAAGCCTTACCTTTACAGGAGCAGCCCTTTGGATTTCGGCGGCAGCGGTGCGCAGGGGCCTTCTTGGAGGTGAGTAGTGTATTTAAAAAGCCTTACCTTTACAGGAGCAGCCCTTTGGATTTCGGCGGCAGCGGTGCGCAGGGGCCTTCTTGGAGGTGAGTAGTGTATTTAAAAAGCCTTACCTTTACAGGAGCAGCCCTTTGGATTTTGGCGGCAGCGGTGCGCAGGAGCCTTCTTGGAGGTGAGTAGTGAATATAAAAAGCCTTCCCTTTACAGGAGCAGCCATTTGGATTTCGGCGGCAGAGGTGCGCAGGGGCCTTCTTGGAGGTGAGTAGTGAATTTTAAAAGACTTACCTTTATAGCGGCAGCCCTTTGGATTTCGGCGGCAGCGGTGCGCAGGGGCCTTCTTGGAGGCGAGTAGTGAATTTAAAAAGCCTTACCTTTACTGGAGCAGCCCTTTGGATTTCGGCGGCAGTGGTGCGCAGGGGCCTTCTTGGAGGTGAGTGGTGTATTTAAAAAGCCTTACCTTTACAGGAGCAGCCCTTTGGATTTCGGCGGCAGCGGTGTGCAGGGGCCTTCTTGGAGGTGAGTAGTGTATTTAAAAAGCCTTACCTTTACAGGAGCAGCCCTTTGGATTTCGGCGGCAGCGGTGCACAGGGGCCTTCTTGGAGGTGAGTAGTGTATTTAAAAAGCCTTACCTTTACAGGAGCAGCCCTTTGGATTTCGGCGGCAGCGGTGCGCAGGGGCCTTCTTGGAGTTGAGTAGTCTATTTAAAAAGCCTTACCTTTACAGGAGCAGCCCTTTGGATTTCGGCGGCAGCGGTGCGCAGGGGCCTTCTTGGAGATGAGTAGTGTATTTAAAAAGCCTTACCTTTACAGGAGCAGCCCTTTGGATTTCAGCGGCAGCGATGCGCAGGGGCCTTCTTGGAGGTGAGTAGTGTATTTAAAAAGCCTTACCTTTATAGGGGCAGCCCTTTGGATTTCGGCGGCAGCGGTGCGCAGGAGCCTTCTTGGAGGTGAGTAATGAATATAAAAAGCCTTCCCTTTACAGGAGCAGCTCTTTGGATTTCGGCGGCAGCGGTGCTAAGGGACTTCTTGGAGGTGAGTAGTGAATTTTAAAAGCCTTACCTTTACAGGAGCAGCCCTTTGGATTTCGGCGGCAGCGGTGCGCAGGGGCCTTCTTGGAGATGAGTAGTGTATTTAAAAAGCCTTACCTTTACAGGAGCAGCCCTTTGGATTTCGGTGCCAGCGGTGGGCAGGGGCCTTCTTGGAGGTGAGTCGTGTATTTAAAAAGCCTTACCTTTACAGGAGCAGCCCTTTGGATTTCGGCGGCAGCGATGCGCAGGGGCCTTCTTGGAGGTGAGTAGTGTATTTAAAAAGCCTTATCTTTACAGGAGCAGCCCTTTGGATTTCGGCGGCAGCGGTGCGCAGGAGCCTTCTTAGAGGTGAGTAGTGAATATAAAAAGCCTTCCCTTTACAGGAGCAGCCCTTTGGATTTCGGCGGCAGCGGTGCGCAGGGGCCTTCTTGGAGGTGAGTAGTGTATTTAAAAAGCCTTACCTTTATAGGGGCAGCCCTTTGGATTTCGGCGGCAGCGGTGCGCAGGGGCCTTCTTGAAGGTGAGTAGTGTATTTAAAAAGCCTTACCTTTACAGGAGCAGCCCTTTTGATTTCGGCGGCAATGGTGCGCAGGGGCGTTCTTGGAGTTGAGTAGTGAATATAAAAAGCCTTCCCTTTACAGGAGCAGCCCTTGGGATTTCGGCGCCAGCGGTGCGCAGGGGCCTTCTTGGAGGTGAGTAGTGTGTTTAAAAGCTCTTACCTTTACAGGAGCAGCCCTTTGGATTTCGGCGGCAGAGGTGCGCAGGGGCCTTCTTGGAGGTGAGTAGTGAATTTTAAAGGCCTTACCTTTATAGCGGCAGCCCTTTGGATTTCGGCGGCAGCGGTGCGCAGGGGCCTTCTTGGAGGCGAGTAGTGAATTTAAAAAGCCTTACCTTTACAGGAGCAGCCCTTTGGATTTCGGCAGCAGCGGTGCGCAGGGGCCTTCTTGGAGGTGAGTAGTGTATTTAAAAAGCCTTACCTTTACAGGAGCAGCCCTTTGGATTTCGGCGCCAGCGGTGCGCAGGGGCCTTCTTGGAGGTGAGTCGTGTATTTAAAAAGCCTTACCTTTACAGGAGCAGCCCTTTGGATTTCGGCGGCAGCGGTGCGCAGGGGCCTTCTTGGAGGTGAGTAGTGTATTTAAAAAGCCTTACCTTTACAGGAGCAGCCCTTTGGATTTCGGCGGCAGCGGTGCGCAGGGGCCTTCTTGGAGGTGAGCGGTGTATTTAAAATGAGTTACCTTTACAGGAGCAGCCCTTTGGATTTCGGCGGCAGCGGTGCGCAGGGGCCTTCTTGGAGGTGAGTAGTGTATTTAAAAAGCCTTACCTTTACAGGAGCAGCCCTTTGGATTTCGGCGGCAGCGGTGCGCAGGGGCCTTCTTGGAGGTGAGTAGTGTATTTAAAAAGCCTTACCTTTACAGGAGCAGCCCTTTGGATTTCGGCGGCAGCGGTGCGCAGGGGCCTTCTTGGAGATGAGTAGTGTATTTAAAAAGCCTTACCTTTACAGGAGCAGCCCTTTGGATTTCGGCGGCAGCGGTGCGCAGGGGCCTTCTTGGAGGTGAGCAGTGTATTTAAAAAGCCTTACCTTTACAGGAGCAGCCCTTTGGATTTCGGCGGCAGCGGTGCGCAGGGGCCTTCTTGGAGGTGAGTAGTGTATTTAAAAAGCCTTACCTTTACAGGAGCAGCCCTTTGGATTTCGGCGGCAGCGGTGCGCAGGGGCCTACTTGGAGGTGAGTAGTGTATTTAAAAAGCCTTACCTTTACAGGAGCAGCCCTTTGGATTTCGGCGGCAGCGGTGCGCAGGGGCCTTCTTGGAGGTGAGTAGTGTATTTAAAAAGCCTTACCTTTACAGGAGCAGCCCTTTGGATTTCGGCGGCAGCGGTGCGCAGGGGCCTTCTTGGAGGTGAGTAGTGTATTTAAAAAGCCTTACCTTTACAGGAGCAGCCCTTTGGATTTCGGCGGCAGCGGTGCGCAGGGGCGTTCTTGGAGGTGAGTAGTGTATTTAAAAAGCCTTACCTTTACAGGAGCAGCCCTTTGGATTTCGGCGGCAGCGGTGCGCTGGGGCATTCTTCGAGGTGAGTAGTGTATTTAAAAAGCCTTACCTTTACAGGAGCAGCCCTTTGGATTTCGGCGGCAGCGGTGCGCAGGGGCCGTCTTGGAGGTGAGTAGTGAATTTAAAAAGCCTTACCTTTACAGGAGCAGCCCTTTGGATTTCGGCGGCAGCGGTGCGCAGGGGCCTTCTTGGAGGTGAGTAGTGTATTTAAAAAGCCTTACCTTTACAGGAGCAGCCCTTTGGATTTCGGCGGCAGCGGTGCGCAGGGGCCTTCTTGGAGGTGAGTAGTGTATTTAAAAAGCCTTTCCTTTACAGGAGCAGCCCTTTGGATTTCGGCGGCAGCGGTGCGCAGGGGCCTTCTTGGAGGTGAGTAGTGAATTTAAAAAGCCTTACCTTTACAGGAGCAGCCCTTTGGATTTCGGCAGCAGCGGTGCGCAGGGGCCTTCTTGGAGGTGAGTATTGAACTTAAAAAGCCTCACCTTTAGAGGAGCAGCCCTTTGGATTTCGGCGGCAGCGGTGCGCAGGGGCCTTCTTGGAGGTGAGTAGTGAATTTAAAAAGCCTTTCCTTTACAGGAGCAGCCCTTTGGATTTCGGCGGCAGCGGTGCGCAGGGGCCTTCTTGGAGGTGAGTAGTGAATTTAAAAAGCCTGACCTTTACAGGAGCAGCCCTTTGGATTTCGGCAGCAGCGGTGCGCAGGGGCCTTCTTGGAGGTGAGTATTGAACTTAAAAAGCCTCACCTTTAGAGGAGCAGCCCTTTGGATTTCGGCGGCAGCGGTGCGCAGGGGCCTTCTTGGAGGTGAGTAGTGAATTTAAAAAGCCTTGCATTTACAGGAGCAGCCCTTTGGATTTCGGCGGCAGCGGTGCGCAGTGGCCTTCTTGGAGGTGAGTAGTGTATTTAAAAAGCCTTACCTTTACAGGAGCATCCCTTTGGATTTCGGCGGCAGCGGTGCGCAGGGGCCTTCTTGGAGGTGAGTAGTGAATTTAAAAAGCCTTACCTTCACAGGAGCAGCCCTTTGGATTTCGGTGGCAGCGGTACGCAGGAGCCTTCTTGGAGGTGAGTAGTGTATTTAAAAAGCCTTACCTTTACAGGAGCAGCCCTTTGGATTTCGGCGGCAGCGGTGCGCAGGGGCCTTCTTGGAGGTGAGTAGTGTATTTAAAAAGCCTTACCTTTAAAGGAGCAGCCCTTTGGATTTCGGCGGCAGCGGTGCGCAGGGGTCTTCTTGGAGGTGAGTAGTGAATTTAAAAAGCCTTACCTTTACAGGAGCAGCCCTTTGGATTTCGGCGGCAGCGGTACGCAGGGGCCTTCTTGGAGGTGAGTAGTGTATTTAAAAAGCCTTGCCTTTACAGGAGCAGCCCTTTGGATTTCGGCGGCAGCGGTGCGCAGGGGCCTTCTTGGAGGTGAGTAGTGTATTTAAAAAGCCTTACCTTTAAAGGAGCAGCCCTTTGGATTTCGGCGGCAGCGGTGCGCAGGGGCCTTCTTGGAGGTGAGTAGTGTATTTAAAAAGCCTTACCTTTACAGGAGCAGCCCTTTGGATTTCGGCAGCAGCGGTGCGCAGGGGCCTTCTTGGAGGTGAGTAGTGAATTTAAAAAGCCTTACCTTTACAGGAGCAGCCCTTTGGATTTCGGCGGCAGCGGTGCGCAGGGGCCTTCTTGGAGGTGAGTAGTGTATTTAAAAAGCCTTGCCTTTACAGGAGCAGCCCTTTGGATTTCGGCGTCAGCGGTGCGCAGGGGCCTTCTTGGAGGTGAGTAGTGAATTTAAAAAGCCTTACCTTTACAGGAGCAGCCCTTTGGATTTATGCGGCAGCGGTGCACAGGGGCCTTCTTGGAGGTGAGTAGTGTATTTAAAAAGCCTTACCTTTACAGGAGCAGCCCTTTGGATTTCGGCGGCAGCGGTGCGCAGGGGCCTTCTTGGAGGTGAGTAGTGTATTTAAAGAGCCTTACCTTTACAGGAGCAGCCCTTTGGATTTCGGCGGCAGCGGTGCACAGGGGCCTTCTTGGAGGTGAGTGGTGTATTTAAAAAGCCTTACCTTTACAGGAGCAGCCCTTTGGATTTTGGCGGCAGCGGTGCGCAGGGGCCTTCTTGGAGGTGAGTAGTGAATTTAAAAAGCCTTACCTTTACAGGAGCAGCCCTTTGGATTTCGGCGTCAGCGGTGCGCAGGGTCCTTCTTGGAGGTGAGTAGTGTATTTAAAAAGCCTTAGCTTTACAGGAGCAGCCCTTTGGATTTATGCGGCAGCGGTGCACAGGGGCCTTCTTGGAGGTGAGTAGTGTATTTAAAAAGCCTTACCTTTACAGGAGCAGCCCTTTGGATTTCGGCGGCAGCGGTGCGCAGGGGCCTTCTTGGAGATGAGTAGTGTATTTAAAAAGCCTTACCTTTACAGGAGCAGCCCTTTGGATTCGGTGCCAGCGGTGCGCAGGGGCCTTCTTGGAGGTGAGTCGTGTATTTAAAAAGCCTTACCTTTACAGGAGCAGCCCTTTGGATTTCGGCGGCAGCGATGCGCAGGGGCCTTCTTGGAGGTGAGTAGTGTATTTAAAAAGCCTTACCTTTACAGGAGCAGCCCTTTGTATTTCGGCGGCAGCGGTGCGCAGGGGCCTTCTTGGAGGTGAGTAGTGAATATAAAAAGCCTTCCCTTTACAGGAGCAGCCCTTTGGATTTCGGCGGCAGCGGTGCGCAGGGGCCTTCTTGGAGGTGAGTAGTGAATTTTAAAAGCCTTACCTTTATAGGGGCAGCCCTTTGGATTTCGGCGGCAGCGGTGCGCAGGGGCGTTCTTGGAGTTGAGTAGTGAATATAAAAAGCCTTCCCTTTACAGGAGCAGCCCTTGGGATTTCGGCACCAGCGGTGCGCAGGGGCCTTCTTGGAGGTGAGTAGTGTGTTTAAAAGCTCTTAGCTTTACAGGAGCAGCCCTTTGGATTTCGGCGGCAGCGGTGCGCAGGGGCCTTCTTGGAGGTGAGTAGTGAATTTAAAAAGCCTTACCTTTACAGGAGCAGCCCTTGGGATTTCGGCGGCAGCGGTGCGCAGGGGCCTTCTTGGAGGTGAGTAGTGTATTTAAAAAGCCTTACCTTTACAGGAGCAGCCCTTTGGATTTCGGCGGCAGCGGTGCGCAGGGGCCTTCTTGGAGGTGAGTAGTGTATTTAAAAAGCCTTACCTTTACAGGAGCAGCCCTTTGGATTTCGGCGGCAGCGGTGCACAGGGGCCTTCTTGGAGGTGAGTAGTGTATTTAAAAAGCCTTTCCTTTACAGGAGCAGCCCTTTGGATTTCGGCGGCAGCGGTGCGCAGGGGCCTTCTGGGAGGTGAGTAGTGTATTTAAAAAGCCTTACCTTTACAGGAGCAGCCCTTTGGATTTCGGCAGCAGCGGTGCGCAGGGGCCTTCTTGGAGATGAGTAGTGTATTTAAAAAGCCTTACCTTTACAGGAGCAGCCCTTTGGATTTCGGCGGCAGCGGTGCGCAGGGGCCTTCTTGGAGGTGAGCAGTGTATTTAAAAAGCCTTACCTTTACAGGAGCAGCCCTTTGGATTTCGGCGGCAGCGGTGCGCAGGAGCCTTCTTGGAGGTGAGTAATGAATACAAAAAGCCTTCCCTTTACAGGAGCAGCTCTTTGGATTTCGGCGGCAGCAGTGATAAGGGACTTCTTGGAGGTGAGTAGTGAATTTTAAAAGCCTTACCTTTACAGGAGCAGCCCTTTGGATTTCGGCGTCAGCGGTGCGCAGGGGCCTTCTTGGAGATGAGTAGTGTATTTAAAAAGCCTTACCTTTACAGGAGCAGCCCTTTGGATTCGGTGCCAGCGGTGCGCAGGGGCCTTCTTGGAGGTGAGTCGTGTATTTAAAAAGCCTTACCTTTACAGGAGCAGCCCTTTGGATTTCGGCGGCAGCGATGCGCAGGGGCCTTCTTGGAGGTGAGTAGTGTATTTAAAAAGCCTTACCTTTACAGGAGCAGCCCTTTGTATTTCGGCGGCAGCGGTGCGCAGGGGCCTTCTTGGAGGTGAGTAGTGAATATAAAAAGCCTTCCCTTTACAGGAGCAGCCCTTTGGATTTCGGCGGCAGCGGTGCGCAGGGGCCTTCTTGGAGGTGAGTAGTGAATTTTAAAAGCCTTACCTTTATAGGGGCAGCCCTTTGGATTTCGGCGGCAGCGGTGCGCAGGGGCCTTCTGGGAGGTGAGTAGTGTATTTAAAAAGCCTTACCTTTACAGGAGCAGCCCTTTGGATTTCGGCGGCAACGGTGCGCAGGGGCGTTCTTGGAGTTGAGTAGTGAATATAAAAAGCCTTCCCTTTACAGGAGCAGCCCTTGGGATTTCGGCACCAGCGGTGCGCAGGGGCCTTCTTGGAGGTGAGTAGTGTGTTTAAAAGCTCTTACCTTTACAGGAGCAGCCCTTTGGATTTCGGCGGCAGCGGTGCGCAGGGGCCTTCTTGGAGGTGAGTAGTGAATTTAAAAAGCCTTACCTTTACAGGAGCAGCCCTTGGGATTTCGGCACCAGCGGTGCGCAGGGGCCTTCTTGGAGGTGAGTAGTGAGTTTAAAACCACTTACCTTTACAGGAGCAGCCCTTTGGATTTCGGCGGCAGCGGTGCGCAGGGGCCTTCTTGGAGGTGAGTAGTGTATTTAAAAAGCCTTACCTTTACAGGAGCAGCCCTTTGGATTTCGGCGGCAGCGGTGCGCAGGGGCCTTCTGGGAGGTGAGTAGTGTATTTAAAAAGCCTTACCTTTACAGGAGCAGCCCTTTGGATTTCGGCGGCAGCGGTGCGCAGGAGCCTTCTTGGAGGTGAGTAGTGAATATAAAAAGCCTTCCCTTTACAGGAGCAGCCCTTTGGATTTCGGCGGCAGCGGTGCGCAGGGGCCTTCTTGGAGGTGAGTAGTGAGTTTAAAACCACTTACCTTTACAGGAGCAGCCCTTTGGATTTCGGCGGCAGCGGTGCGCAGGGGCCTTGGAGGTGAGTAGTGAATTTAAAAAGCCTTACCTTTACAGGAGCAGCCCTTTGGATTTCGGCGGCAGCGGTGCGCAGGGGCCTTGGAGGTGAGTAGTGAATTTAAAAAGCCTTACCTTTACAGGAGCAGCCCTTTGGATTTCGGCTGCAGCGGTGCGCAGGGGCCTTCTGGGAGGTGAGTAGTGTATTTAAAAAGCCTTACCTTTACAGGAGCAGCCCTTTGGATTTCGGCGGCAGCGGTGCGCAGGGGCCTTCTTGGAGGTGAGTAGTGTATTTAAAAAGCCTTACCTTTACAGGAGCAGCCCTTTGGATTTCGGCGGCAGCGGTGCGCAGGAGCCTTCTTGGAGGTGAGTAGTGAATAAAAAAAGCCTTCCCTTTACAGGAGCAGCCCTTTGGATTTCGGCGGCAGCGGTGCGCAGGGGCCTTCTTGGAGGTGAGTAGTGAGTTTAAAACCACTTACCTTTACAGGAGCAGCCCTTTGGATTTCGGCGGCAGCGGTGCGCAGGGGCCTTCTTGGAGGTGAGTAGTGAATTTAAAAAGCCTTACCTTTACAGGAGCAGCCCTTTGGATTTCGGCGGCAGCGGTGCGCAGGGGCCTTCTTGGAGGTGAGTAGTGTATTTAAAAAGCCTTACCTTTACAGGAGCAGCCCTTTGGATTTCGGCGGCAGCGGTGCGCAGGGGCCTTCTGGGAGGTGAGTAGTGTATTTAAAAAGCCTTACCTTTACAGGAGCAGCCCTTTGGATTTCGGCGGCAGCGGTGCGCAGGAGCCTTCTTGGAGGTGAGTAGTGAATATAAAAAGCCTTCCCTTTACAGGAGCAGCCCTTTGGATTTCGGCGGCAGCGGTGCGCAGGGGCCTTCTTGGAGGTGAGTAGTGAATTTTAAAAGCCTTACCTTTATAGCGGCAGCCCTTTGGATTTCGGCGGCAGCGGTGCGCAGGGGCCTTCTTGGAGGCGAGTAGTGAATTTAAAAAGCCTTACCTTTACAGGAGCAGCCCTTTGGATTTCGGCGGCAGCGGTGCGCAGGGGCCTTCTTGGAGGTGAGTGGTGTATTTAAAAAGCCTTACCTTTACAGGAGCAGCCCTTTGGATTTCGGCGGCAGCGGTGCGCAGGGGCCTTCTTGGAGGTGAGTAGTGTATTTAAAAAGCCTTACCTTTACAGGAGCAGCCCTTTGGATTTCGGCGGCAGCGGTGCGCAGGGGCCTTCTTGGAGGTGAGTCGTGTATTTAAAAAGCCTTACCTTTACAGGAGCAGCCCTTTGGATTTCGGCGGCAGCGATGCGCAGGGGCCTTCTTGGAGGTGAGTAGTGTATTTAAAAAGCCTTACCTTTACAGGAGCAGCCCTTTGTATTTCGGCGGCAGCGGTGCGCAGGAGCCTTCTTAGAGGTGAGTAGTGAATATAAAAAGCCTTCCCTTTACAGGAGCAGCCCTTTGGATTTCGGCGGCAGCGGTGCGCAGGGGCCTTCTTGGAGGTGAGTAGTGAATTTTAAAAGCCTTACCTTTATAGGGGCAGCCCTTTGGATTTCGGCGGCAGCGGTGCGCAGGGGCCTTCTGGGAGGTGAGTAGTGTATTTAAAAAGCCTTACCTTTACAGGAGCAGCCCTTGGGATTTCGGCACCAGCGGTGCGCAGGGGCCTTCTTGGAGGTGAGTAGTGTGTTTAAAAGCTCTTACCTTTACAGGAGCAGCCCTTTGGATTTCGGCGGCAGCGGTGCGCAGGGGCCTTCTTGGAGGTGAGTAGTGTATTTAAAAAGCCTTACCTTTACAGGAGCAGCCCTTTGGATTTTGGCGGCAGCGGTGCGCAGGAGCCTTCTTGGAGGTGAGTAGTGAATATAAAAAGCCTTCCCTTTACAGGAGCAGCCCTTTGGATTTCGGCGGCAGCGGTGCGCAGGGGCCTTCTTGGAGGTGAGTGGTGTATTTAAAAAGCCTTACCTTTACAGGAGCAGCCCTTTGGATTTCGGCGGCAGCGGTGCGCAGGGGCCTTCTTGGAGGTGAGTAGTGTATTTAAAAAGCCTTACCTTTACAGGAGCAGCCCTTTGGATTTCGGCGGCAGCGGTGCGCAGGGGCCTTCTTGGAGGTGAGTAGTGTATTTAAAAAGCCTTACCTTTACAGGAGCAGCCCTTTGGATTTCGGCGGCAGCGGTGCGCAGGGGCCTTCTTGGAGGTGAGTAGTGTATTTAAAAAGCCTTACCTTTACAGGAGCAGCCCTTTGGATTTGGGCGGCAGCGGTGCACAGGGGCCTTCTTGGAGGTGAGTAGTGTATTTAAAAAGCCTTACCTTTACAGGAGCAGCCCTTTGGATTTCGGCGGCAGCGGTGCGCAGGGGCCTTCTTGGAGGTGAGTAGTGTATTTAAAAAGCCTTACCTTTACAGGAGCAGCCCTTTGGATTTCGGCGGCAGCGGTGCGCAGGGGCCTTCTGGGAGGTGAGTAGTGAATTTAAAAAGCCTTACCTTTACAGGAGCAGCCCTTTGGATTTCGGCGGCAGCGGTGCGCAGGGGCCTTCTTGGAGGTGAGTAGTGTATTTAAAAAGCCTTACCTTTACAGGAGCAGCCCTTTGGATTTCGGCGGCAGCGGTGCGCAGGGGCCTTCTTGGAGGTGAGTAGTGTATTTAAAAAGCCTTACCTTTACAGGAGCAGCCCTTTGGATTTCGGCGGCAGCGGTGCGCAGGGGCCTTCTTGGAGGTGAGTAGTGTATTTAAAAAGCCTTACCTTTACAGGAGCAGCCCTTTGGATTTCGGCGGCAGCGGTGCGCAGGGGCCTTCTTGGAGGTGAGTAATGAATATAAAAAGCCTTCCCTTTACAGGAGCAGCTCTTTGGATTTCGGCGGCAGCGGTGCTAAGGGACTTCTTGGAGGTGAGTAGTGAATTTTAAAAGCCTTACCTTTACAGGAGCAGCCCTTTGGATTTCGGCGGCAGCGGTGCACAGGGGCCTTCTTGGAGATGAGTAGTGTATTTAAAAAGCCTTACCTTTACAGGAGCAGCCCTTTGGATTTTGGTGCCAGCGGTGCGCAGGGGCCTTCTTGGAGGTGAGTCGTGTATTTAAAAAGCCTTACCTTTACAGGAGCAGCCCTTTGGATTTCGGCGGCAGCGATGCGCAGGGGCCTTCTTGGAGGTGAGTAGTGTATTTAAAAAGCCTTACCTTTACAGGAGCAGCCCTTTGGATTTCGGCGGCAGCGGTGCGCAGGGGCCTTCTTGGAGGTGAGTAGTGAATTTTAAAAGCCTTACCTTTATAGGGGCAGCCCTTTGGATTTCGGCGGCAGCGGTGCGCAGGGGCCTTCTTGGAGATGAGTAGTGTATTTAAAAAGCCTTACCTTTACAGGAGCAGCCCTTTGGATTTCGGCGGCAGCGATGCGCAGGGGCCTTCTTGGAGGTGAGTAGTGTATTTAAAATACCTTACCTTTACAGGAGCAGCCCTTTGGATTTCGGCGGCAACGGTGCGCAGGGGCGTTCTTGGAGTTGAGTAGTGAATATAAAAAGCCTTCCCTTTACAGGAGCAGCCCTTGGGATTTCGGCGCCAGCGGTGCGCAGGGGCCTTCTGGGAGGTGAGTAGTGTATTTAAAAAGCCTTACCTTTACAGGAGCAGCCCTTTGGATTTCGGCGGCAGCGGTGCGCAGGGGCCTTCTTGGAGGTGAGTAGTGTATTTAAAAAGCCTTACCTTTACAGGAGCAGCCCTTTGGATTTCGGCGGCAGCGGTGCGCAGGGGCCTTCTTGGAGGTGAGTAGTGTATTTAAAAAGCCTTACCTTTACAGGAGCAGCCCTTTGGATTTTGGCGGCAGCGGTGCGCAGGAGCCTTCTTGGAGGTGAGTAGTGAATATAAAAAGCCTTCCCTTTACAGGAGCAGCCATTTGGATTTCGGCGGCAGAGGTGCGCAGGGGCCTTCTTGGAGGTGAGTAGTGAATTTTAAAAGACTTACCTTTATAGCGGCAGCCCTTTGGATTTCGGCGGCAGCGGTGCGCAGGGGCCTTCTTGGAGGCGAGTAGTGAATTTAAAAAGCCTTACCTTTACTGGAGCAGCCCTTTGGATTTCGGCGGCAGTGGTGCGCAGGGGCCTTCTTGGAGGTGAGTGGTGTATTTAAAAAGCCTTACCTTTACAGGAGCAGCCCTTTGGATTTCGGCGGCAGCGGTGTGCAGGGGCCTTCTTGGAGGTGAGTAGTGTATTTAAAAAGCCTTACCTTTACAGGAGCAGCCCTTTGGATTTCGGCGGCAGCGGTGCACAGGGGCCTTCTTGGAGGTGAGTAGTGTATTTAAAAAGCCTTACCTTTACAGGAGCAGCCCTTTGGATTTCGGCGGCAGCGGTGCGCAGGGGCCTTCTTGAAGTTGAGTAGTCTATTTAAAAAGCCTTACCTTTACAGGAGCAGCCCTTTGGATTTCGGCGGCAGCGGTGCGCAGGGGCCTTCTTGGAGATGAGTAGTGTATTTAAAAAGCCTTACCTTTACAGGAGCAGCCCTTTGGATTTCAGCGGCAGCGATGCGCAGGGGCCTTCTTGGAGGTGAGTAGTGTATTTAAAAAGCCTTACCTTTATAGGGGCAGCCCTTTGGATTTCGGCGGCAGCGGTGCGCAGGAGCCTTCTTGGAGGTGAGTAATGAATATAAAAAGCCTTCCCTTTACAGGAGCAGCTCTTTGGATTTCGGCGGCAGCGGTGCTAAGGGACTTCTTGGAGGTGAGTAGTGAATTTTAAAAGCCTTACCTTTACAGGAGCAGCCCTTTGGATTTCGGCGGCAGCGGTGCGCAGGGGCCTTCTTGGAGATGAGTAGTGTATTTAAAAAGCCTTACCTTTACAGGAGCAGCCCTTTGGATTTCGGTGCCAGCGGTGCGCAGGGGCCTTCTTGGAGGTGAGTCGTGTATTTAAAAAGCCTTACCTTTACAGGAGCAGCCCTTTGGATTTCGGCGGCAGCGATGCGCAGGGGCCTTCTTGGAGGTGAGTAGTGTATTTAAAAAGCCTTATCTTTACAGGAGCAGCCCTTTGGATTTCGGCGGCAGCGGTGCGCAGGAGCCTTCTTAGAGGTGAGTAGTGAATATAAAAAGCCTTCCCTTTACAGGAGCAGCCCTTTGGATTTCGGCGGCAGCGGTGCGCAGGGGCCTTCTTGGAGGTGAGTAGTGTATTTAAAAAGCCTTACCTTTATAGGGGCAGCCCTTTGGATTTCGGCGGCAGCGGTGCGCAGGGGCCTTCTTGAAGGTGAGTAGTGTATTTAAAAAGCCTTACCTTTACAGGAGCAGCCCTTTTGATTTCGGCGGCAATGGTGCGCAGGGGCGTTCTTGGAGTTGAGTAGTGAATATAAAAAGCCTTCCCTTTACAGGAGCAGCCCTTGGGATTTCGGCGCCAGCGGTGCGCAGGGGCCTTCTTGGAGGTGAGTAGTGTGTTTAAAAGCTCTTACCTTTACAGGAGCAGCCCTTTGGATTTCGGCGGCAGAGGTGCGCAGGGGCCTTCTTGGAGGTGAGTAGTGAATTTTAAAAGACTTACCTTTATAGCGGCAGCCCTTTGGATTTCGGCGGCAGCGGTGCGCAGGGGCCTTCTTGGAGGCGAGTAGTGAATTTAAAAAGCCTTACCTTTACTGGAGCAGCCCTTTGGATTTCGGCGGCAGTGGTGCGCAGGGGCCTTCTTGGAGGTGAGTGGTGTATTTAAAAAGCCTTACCTTTACAGGAGCAGCCCTTTGGATTTCGGCGGCAGCGGTGTGCAGGGGCCTTCTTGGAGGTGAGTAGTGTATTTAAAAAGCCTTACCTTTACAGGAGCAGCCCTTTGGATTTCGGCGGCAGCGGTGCACAGGGGCCTTCTTGGAGGTGAGTAGTGTATTTAAAAAGCCTTACCTTTACAGGAGCAGCCCTTTGGATTTCGGCGGCAGCGGTGCGCAGGGGCCTTCTTGGAGTTGAGTAGTCTATTTAAAAAGCCTTACCTTTACAGGAGCAGCCCTTTGGATTTCGGCGGCAGCGGTGCGCAGGGGCCTTCTTGGAGGTGAGTAGTGTATTTAAAAAGCCTTACCTTTATAGGGGCAGCCCTTTGGATTTCGGCGGCAGCGGTGCGCAGGAGCCTTCTTGGAGGTGAGTAATGAATATAAAAAGCCTTCCCTTTACAGGAGCAGCTCTTTGGATTTCGGCGGCAGCGGTGCTAAGGGACTTCTTGGAGGTGAGTAGTGAATTTTAAAAGCCTTACCTTTACAGGAGCAGCCCTTTGGATTTCGGCGGCAGCGGTGCGCAGGGGCCTTCTTGGAGATGAGTAGTGTATTTAAAAAGCCTTACCTTTACAGGAGCAGCCCTTTGGATTTCGGTGCCAGCGGTGCGCAGGGGCCTTCTTGGAGGTGAGTCGTGTATTTAAAAAGCCTTACCTTTACAGGAGCAGCCCTTTGGATTTCGGCGGCAGCGATGCGCAGGGGCCTTCTTGGAGGTGAGTAGTGTATTTAAAAAGCCTTATCTTTACAGGAACAGCCCTTTGGATTTCGGCGGCAGCGGTGCGCAGGAGCCTTCTTAGAGGTGAGTAGTGAATATAAAAAGCCTTCCCTTTACAGGAGCAGCCCTTTGGATTTCGGCGGCAGCGGTGCGCAGGGGCCTTCTTGGAGGTGAGTAGTGTATTTAAAAAGCCTTACCTTTATAGGGGCAGCCCTTTGGATTTCGGCGGCAGCGGTGCGCAGGGGCCTTCTTGAAGGTGAGTAGTGTATTTAAAAAGCCTTACCTTTACAGGAGCAGCCCTTTTGATTTCGGCGGCAATGGTGCGCAGGGGCGTTCTTGGAGTTGAGTAGTGAATATAAAAAGCCTTCCCTTTACAGGAGCAGCCCTTGGGATTTCGGCGCCAGCGGTGCGCAGGGGCCTTCTTGGAGGTGAGTAGTGTGTTTAAAAGCTCTTACCTTTACAGGAGCAGCCCTTTGGATTTCGGCGGCAGAGGTGCGCAGGGGCCTTCTTGGAGGTGAGTAGTGAATTTTAAAGGCCTTACGTTTATAGCGGCAGCCCTTTGGATTTCGGCGGCAGCGGTGCGCAGGGGCCTTCTTGGAGGCGAGTAGTGAATTTAAAAAGCCTTACCTTTACAGGAGCAGCCCTTTGGATTTCGGCAGCAGCGGTGCGCAGGGGCCTTCTTGGAGGTGAGTAGTGTATTTAAAAAGC
This sequence comes from Scyliorhinus torazame, assembly GCF_047496885.1. Classification (NCBI taxonomy): domain Eukaryota; kingdom Metazoa; phylum Chordata; class Chondrichthyes; order Carcharhiniformes; family Scyliorhinidae; genus Scyliorhinus; species Scyliorhinus torazame. Next base: position 55,469,120 of record NC_092726.1, read on the forward strand.
CTTACCTTTACAGGAGCAGCCCTTTGGATTTCGGCGCCAGCGGTGCGCAGGGGCCTTCTTGGAGGTGAGTCGTGTATTTAAAAAGCCTTACCTTTACAGGAGCAGCCCTTTGGATTTCGGCGGCAGCGGTGCGCAGGGGCCTTCTTGGAGGTGAGTAGTGTATTTAAAAAGCCTTACCTTTACAGGAGCAGCCCTTTGGATTTCGGCGGCAGCGGTGCGCAGGGGCCTTCTTGGAGGTGAGCAGTGTATTTAAAATGAGTTACCTTTACAGGAGCAGCCCTTTGGATTTCGGCGGCAGCGGTGCGCAGGGGCCTTCTTGGAGGTGAGTAGTGTATTTAAAAAGCCTTACCTTTACAGGAGCAGCCCTTTGGATTTCGGCGGCAGCGGTGCGCAGGGGCCTTCTTGGAGGTGAGTAGTGTATTTAAAAAGCCTTACCTTTACAGGAGCAGCCCTTTGGATTTCGGCGGCAGCGGTGCGCAGGGGCCTTCTTGGAGATGAGTAGTGTATTTAAAAAGCCTTACCTTTACAGGAGCAGCCCTTTGGATTTCGGCGGCAGCGGTGCGCAGGGGCCTTCTTGGAGGTGAGCAGTGTATTTAAAAAGCCTTACCTTTACAGGAGCAGCCCTTTGGATTTCGGCGGCAGCGGTGCGCAGGGGCCTTCTTGGAGGTGAGTAGTGTATTTAAAAAGCCTTACCTTTACAGGAGCAGCCCTTTGGATTTCGGCGGCAGCGGTGCGCAGGGGCCTTCTTGGAGGTGAGTAGTGTATTTAAAAAGCCTTACCTTTACAGGAGCAGCCCTTTGGATTTCGGCGGCAGCGGTGCGCAGGGGCCTTCTTGGAGGTGAGTAGTGTATTTAAAAAGCCTTACCTTTACAGGAGCAGCCCTTTGGATTTCGGCGGCAGCGGTGCGCAGGGGCCTTCTTGGAGGTGAGTAGTGTATTTAAAAAGCCTTACCTTTACAGGAGCAGCCCTTTGGATTTCGGCGGCAGCGGTGCGCAGGGGCCTCCTTGGAGGTGAGTAGTGTATTTAAAGAGCCTTACCTTTACAGGAGCAGCCCTTTGGATTTCGGCGGCAGCGGTGCACAGGGGCCTTCTTGGAGGTGAGTAGAGTATTTAAAAAGCCTTACCTTTACAGGAGCAGCCCTTTGGATTTCGGCGGCAGCGGTGCGCAGGGGCCTTCTTGGAGGTGAGTAGTGTATTTAAAAAGCCTTACCTTTACAGGAGCAGCCCTTGGGATTTCGGCGGCAGCGGTGGGCTGGGGCCTTCTTGGAGGTGAATAGTGTATTTAAAAAGCCTTACCTTTACAGGAGCAGCCCTTTGGATTTCGGCGGCAGCGGTGCGCAGGGGCCTTCTTGGAGGTGAGTATTGTATTTAAAAAGCCTTACCTTTACAGGAGCAGCCCTTTGGATTTTGGCGCTAGCGGTGCGCAGGGGCCTTCTTGGAGGTGAGTCGTGTATTTAAAAAGCCTTACCTTTACAGGAGCAGCCCTTTGGATTTCGGCGGCAGCGATGCGCAGGGGCCTTCTTGGAGGTGAGTAGTGTATTTAAAAAGCCTTACCTTTACAGGAGCAGCCCTTTGGATTTCGGCGGCAGCGGTGCGCAGGGGCCTTCTTGGAGGTGAGTAGTGAATATAAAAAGCCTTACCTTTACAGGCGCAGCCCTTTGGATTTCGGCGGCAGCGGTGCGCAGGGGCCTTCTTGGAGGTGAGTAGTGTATTTAAAAAGCCTTACCTTTACAGGAGCAGCCCTTTGGATTTCGGCGGCAGCGGTGCGCAGGGGCCTTCTTGGAGGTGAGTAGTGTATTTAAAAAGCCTTACCTTTACAGGAGCAGCCCTTTGGATTTCGGCGGCAGCGGTGCGCAGGGGCCTTCTTGGAGATGAGTAGTGTATTTAAAAAGCCTTACCTTTACAGGAGCAGCCCTTTGGATTTCGGCGGCAGCGGTGCGCAGGGGCCTTCTTGGAGGTGAGCAGTGTATTTAAAAAGCCTTACCTTTACAGGAGCAGCCCTTTGGATTTCGGCGGCAGCGGTGCGCAGGGGCCTTCTTGGAGGTGAGTAGTGTATTTAAAAAGCCTTACCTTTACAGGAGCAGCCCTTTGGATTTCGGCGGCAGCGGTGCGCAGGGGCCTTCTTGGAGGTGAGTAGTGTATTTAAAAAGCCTTACCTTTACAGGAGCAGCCCTTTGGATTTCGGCGGCAGCGGTGCGCAGGGGCCTTCTTGGAGGTGAGTAGTGTATTTAAAAAGCCTTACCTTTACAGGAGCAGCCCTTTGGATTTCGGCGGCAGCGGTGCGCAGGGGCCTTCTTGGAGGTGAGTAGTGTATTTAAAAAGCCTTACCTTTACAGGAGCAGCCCTTTGGATTTCGGCGGCAGCGGTGCGCAGGGGCCTCCTTGGAGGTGAGTAGTGTATTTAAAGAGCCTTACCTTTACAGGAGCAGCCCTTTGGATTTCGGCGGCAGCGGTGCACAGGGGCCTTCTTGGAGGTGAGTAGAGTATTTAAAAAGCCTTACCTTTACAGGAGCAGCCCTTTGGATTTCGGCGGCAGCGGTGCGCAGGGGCCTTCTTGGAGGTGAGTAGTGTATTTAAAAAGCCTTACCTTTACAGGAGCAGCCCTTGGGATTTCGGCGGCAGCGGTGGGCTGGGGCCTTCTTGGAGGTGAGTAGTGTATTTAAAAAGCCTTACGTTTACAGGAGCAGCCCTTTGGATTTCGGCGGCAGCGGTGCGCAGGGGCCTTCTTGGAGGTGAGTATTGTATTTAAAAAGCCTTACCTTTACAGGAGCAGCCCTTTGGATTTTGGCGCTAGCGGTGCGCAGGGGCCTTCTTGGAGGTGAGTCGTGTATTTAAAAAGCCTTACCTTTACAGGAGCAGCCCTTTGGATTTCGGCGGCAGCGATGCGCAGGGGCCTTCTTGGAGGTGAGTAGTGTATTTAAAAAGCCTTACCTTTACAGGAGCAGCCCTTTGGATTTCGGCGGCAGCGGTGCGCAGGGGCCTTCTTGGAGGTGAGTAGTGAATATAAAAAGCCTTACCTTTACAGGCGCAGCCCTTTGGATTTCGGCGGCAGCGGTGCGCAGGGGCCTTCTTGGAGGTGAGTAGTGAATTTTAAAAGCCTTACCTTTATAGCGGCAGCCCTTTGGATTTCGGCGGCAGCGGTGCGCAGGGGCCTTCTTGGAGGTGAGTAGTGTATTTAAAAAGCCTTACCTTTACAGGAGCAGCCCTTTGGATTTCGGCGGCAGCGGTGCGCAGGGGCCTTCTTGGAGGTGAGTAGTGTATTTAAAAAGCCTTACCTTTACAGGAGCAGCCCTTTGGATTTCGGCGGCAGCGGTGCGCAGGGGCCTCCTTGGAGGTGAGTAGTGTATTTAAAGAGCCTTACCTTTACAGGAGCAGCCCTTTGGATTTCGGCGGCAGCGGTGCACAGGGGCCTTCTTGGAGGTGAGTAGAGTATTTAAAAAGCCTTACCTTTACAGGAGCAGCCCTTTGGATTTCGGCGGCAGCGGTGCGCAGGGGCCTTCTTGGAGGTGAGTAGTGTATTTAAAAAGCCTTACCTTTACAGGAGCAGCCCTTGGGATTTCGGCGGCAGCGGTGGGCTGGGGCCTTCTTGGAGGTGAGTAGTGTATTTAAAAAGCCTTACCTTTACAGGAGCAGCCCTTTGGATTTCGGCGGCAGCGGTGCGCAGGGGCCTTCTTGGAGGTGAGTATTGTATTTAAAAAGCCTTACCTTTACAGGAGCAGCCCTTTGGATTTTGGCGCTAGCGGTGCGCAGGGGCCTTCTTGGAGGTGAGTCGTGTATTTAAAAAGCCTTACCTTTACAGGAGCAGCCCTTTGGATTTCGGCGGCAGCGATGCGCAGGGGCCTTCTTGGAGGTGAGTAGTGTATTTAAAAAGCCTTACCTTTACAGGAGCAGCCCTTTGGATTTCGGCGGCAGCGGTGCGCAGGGGCCTTTTTGGAGGTGAGTAGTGAATATAAAAAGCCTTACCTTTACAGGCGCAGCCCTTTGGATTTCGGCGGCAGCGGTGCGCAGGGGCCTTCTTGGAGGTGAGTAGTGAATTTTAAAAGCCTTACCTTTATAGCGGCAGCCCTTTGGATTTCGGCGGCAGCGGTGCGCAGGGGCCTTCTTGGAGGTGAGTAGTGTATTTAAAAAGCCTTACCTTTACAGGAGCAGCCCTTTGGATTTCGGCGGCAGCGGTGCGCAGGGGCCTTCTTGGAGGTGAGTAGTGAATTTAAAAAGCCTTACCTTTACAGGAGCAGCCCTTTGGATTTCGGCGGCAGCGGTGCGCAGGGGCCTTCTTGGAGGTGAGTAGTGAATTTTAAAAGCCTTACCTTTATAGCGGCAGCCCTTTGGATTTCGGCGGCAGCGGTGCGCAGGGGCCTTCTTGGAGGTGAGTAGTGTATTTAAAAAGCCTTACCTTTACAGGAGCAGCCCTTTGGATTTCGGCGGCAGCGGTGCGCAGGGGCCTTCTCGGAGGTGAGTAGTGAATTTAAAAAGCCTTACCTTTACAGGAGCAGCCCTTTGGATTTCGGCGGCAGCGGTGCGCAGGGGCCTTCTTGGAGATGAGTAGTGTATTTAAAAAGCCTTACCTTTACAGGAGCAGCCCTTTGGATTTCGGCGGCATCGGTGCGCAGGGGCCTTCTTGGAGGTGAGTAGTGAATTTAAAAAGCCTTACCTTTACAGGAGCAGCCCTTTGGATTTCGGCGCAAGCGGTGCGCCGGGGCCTTCTTGGAGGTGAGTAGTGAATTTTAAAAGCCTTACCTTTACAGGAGCAGCCCTTTGGATTTCGGCGCAAGCGGTGCGCCGGGGCCTTCTTGGAGGTGAGTAGTGAATTTAAAAAGCCTTACCTTTACAGGAGCAGCCCTTTGGATTTCGGCGGCAGCGGTGCGCAGGGGCCTTCTTGGAGGTGAGTAGTGAATTTAAAAAGCCTTACCTTTACAGGAGCAGCCCTTTGGATTTCGGCGGCAGTGATGCGCAGGGGCCTTCTTGGAGGTGAGTAGTGTATTTAAAAAGCCTTATCTTTACAGGAGCAGCCCTTTGGATTTCGGCGGCAGCGGTGCGCAGGGGCCTTCTTGGAGGTGAGTAGTGTATTTAAAAAGCCTTACCTTTACAGGAGCAGCCCTTTGGATTTCGGTGGCAGCGGTGCGCAGGGGCCTTCTTGGAGGTGAGTAGTGTATTTAAAAAGCATTACCTTTACAGGAGCAGCCCTTTGGATTTCGGCGGCAGCGGTGCGCAGGAGCCTTCTTGGAGGTGAGTAATGAATTTTAAAAGCCTTACCTTTACAGGAGCAGTCCTTTGGATTTCGGCGGCAGCGGTGCGCAGGGGCCTTCTTGGAGATGAGTAGTGTATTTAAAAAGCCTTACCTTTACAGGAGCAGCCCTTTGGATTTCGGTGCCAGCGGTGCGCAGGGGCCTTCTTGGAGGTGAGTCGTGTATTTAAAAAGCCTTACCTTTACAGGAGCAGCCCTTTGGATTTCGGCGGCAGCGATGCGCAGGGGCCTTCTTGGAGGTGAGTAGTGTATTTAAAAAGCCTTACCTTTACAGGAGCAGCCCTTTGGATTTCGGCGCCAGCGGTGCGTAGGAGCCTTCTTGGAGGTGAGTAGTGAATATAAAAAGCCTTCCCTTTACAGGAGCAGCCCTTTGGATTTCGGCGGCAGCGGTGCGCAGGGGCCTTCTTGGAGGTGAGTAGTGAATTTTAAAAGCCTTACCTTTATAGGGGCAGCCCTTTGGATTTCGGCGGCAGCTTTGCGCAGGGGCCTTCTTGGAGGTGAGTAGTGTATTTAAAAAGCCTTACCTTTACAGGAGCAGCCCTTTGGATTTCGGCGGCAACGGTGCGCAGGGGCGTTCTTGGAGTTGAGTAGTGAATATAAAAAGCCTTCCCTTTACAGGAGCAGCCCTTGGGATTTCGGCGCCATCGGTGCGCAGGGGCCTTCTTGGAGGTGAGTAGTGTATTTAAAAAGCCTTATCTTTACAGGAGCAGCCCTTTGGATTTCGGCGGCAGCGGTGCGCAGGGGCCTTCTTGGAGGTGAGTAGTGTATTTAAAAAGGCTTACCTTTACAGGAGCAGCCCTTTGGATTTCGGCGGCAGCGGTGCGCAGGGGCCTTCTGGGAGGTGAGTAGTGTATTTAAAAAGCCTTACCTTTACAGGAGCAGCCCTTTGGATTTCGGCAGCAGCGGTGCGCAGGGGCCTTCTTGGAGGTGAGTAGTGAATTTAAAAAGCCTTACCTTTACAGGAGCAGCCCTTTGGATTTTGGCGGCAGCGGTGCGCAGGAGCCTTCTTGGAGGTGAGTAGTGAATATAAAAAGCCTTACCTTTATAGCGGCAGCCCTTTGGATTTCGGCGGCAGCGGTGCGCAGGGGCCTTCTTGGAGGCGAGTAGTGAATTTAAAAAGCCTTACCTTTACAGGAGCAGCCCTTTGGATTTCGGCGCCAGCGGTGCGCAGGGGCCTTCTTGGAGGTGAGTCGTGTATTTAAAAAGCCTTACCTTTACAGGAGCAGCCCTTTGGATTTCGGCGGCAGCGATGCGCAGGGGCCTTCTTGGAGGTGAGTAGTGTATTTAAAAAGCCTTACCTTTACAGGAGCAGCCCTTTGGATTTCGGCGGCAGCGGTGCGCAGGGGCATTCTTGGAGGTGAGTAGTGAATTTTAAAAGCCTTACCTTTATAGGGGCAGCCCTTTGGATTTCGGCGGCAGCGGTGCGCAGGGGCCTTCTTGGAGGTGAGTAGTGAATTTAAAAAGCCTTGCCTTTACAGAAGCAGCCCTTTGCATTTCGGCGGCAGCGGTGCGCAGGGGCCTTCTTGGAGGTGAGTAGTGAATTTAAAAAGCCTTACCTTTACAGGAGCAGCCCTTTGGATTTCGGCGGCTGCGGTGCGCAGGGTCCTTCTTGGAGGTGAGTAGTGAATTTTAAAAGCCTTACCTTTACAGGAGCAGCCCTTTGGATTTCGGCGGCAGCGGTGCGCAGGGGCCTTCTTGGAGGTGAGTAGTGAATTTAAAAAGCCTTACCTTTACAGGAGCAGCCCTTTGGATTTCGGCGGCAGCGGTGCGCAGGGGCCTTCTTGGAGGTGAGTAGTGTATTTAAAAAGCCTTACCTTTACAGGAGCAGCCCTTTGGATTTCGGCGGCAGCGGTGCGCAGTGGCCTTCTTGGAGGTGAGTAGTGAATTTTAAAAGCCTTACCTTTATCGGGGCAGCCCTTTGGATTTCGGCGGCAGCAGTGCGCAGGGGCCTTCTTGGAGGTGAGTAGTGAATTTAAAAAGCCTTACCTTTACAGGAGCAGCCCTTTGGATTTCGGCGGCAGCGGTGCGCAGGAGCCTTCTTGGAGGTGAGTAGTGAATATAAAAAGCCTTCCCTTTACAGGTGCAGCCCTTTGGATTTCGGCGGCAGCGGTGCGCAGGGGCGTTCTTGGAGGTGAGTAGTGAATTTAAAAAGCCTTACCTTTACAGGAGCAGCCCTTTGGATTTCGGCGCCAGCGGTGCGCAGGGGCCTTCTTGGAGGTGAGTCGTGTATTTAAAAAGCCTTACCTTTACAGGAGCAGCCCTTTGGATTTCGGCGGCAGCGATGCGCAGGGGCCTTCTTGTAGGTGAGTAGTGAATTTTAAATGCCTTACCTTTACAGGAGCAGCCCTTGTGATTTCGGTGCCAGCGGTGCGCAGGGGCCTTCTTGGAGGTGAGTAGTGTGTTTAAAAGCTCTTACCTTTACAGGAGCAGCCCTTTGGATTTCGGCGCCAGCGGTGCGCAGGGGCCTTCTTGGAGGTGAGTAGAGTATTTAAAAAGCCTTACCTTTACAGGAGCAGCCCTTTGGATTTCGGCGGCAGCGGTGCGCAGGGGCCTTCTTGGAGGTGAGTAGTGTATTTAAAAAGCCTTACCTTTACAGGAGCAGCCCTTTGGATTTCGGCGGCAGCGGTGCGCAGGGGCCTTCTTGGAGGTGAGTAGAGTATTTAAAAAGCCTTACCTTTACAGGAGCAGCCCTTTGGATTTCAGCGGCAGCGGTGCGCAGGGGCCTTCTTGGAGGTGAGTAGTGAATTTAAAAAGCCTTACCTTTACAGGAGCAGCCCTTTGGATTTCGGCGGCAGCGGTGCGCAGGGGACTTCTTGGAGGTGAGTAGTGAATATAAAAAGCCTTACCTTTACAGGAGCAGCCCTTTGGATTTCGGCGGCAGCGGTGCGCAGGGGCCTTCTTGGAGGTGAGTAGTGTATTTAAAAAGCCTTACCTTTACAGGAGCAGCCCTTTTGGAATTCGGCGGCAGCGGTGCGCAGGGGCCTTCTTGGAGGTGAGTAGTGAATTTAAAAATCCTTACCTTTACAGGAGCAGCCCTTTGGATTTCGGGGGCAGCGGTGAGGAGGGGCCTTCTTGGAGGTGAGTAGTGTATTTAAAAAGCCTTACCTTTACAGGAGCAGCCATTTGGATTTCGGCGGCAGCGGTGCGCAGGGGCCTTCTTGGAGGTGAGTAGTGAATTTAAAAAGCCTTACCTTTACTGGAGCTGCCCTTTGGATTTCGGCGGCAGCGGTGCGCAGGGGCCTTCTTGGAGGTGAGTAGTGTATTTAAAAAGCCTTACCTTTACAGGAGCAGCCCTTTGGATTTCGGCGGCAGCGGTGCGCAGTGGCCTTCTGGGAGGTGAGTAGTGAATTTTAAAAGCCTTACCTTTACAGGAGCAGCCCTTTGGATTTCGGCGGCAGCGGTGCGCAGGGGCCTTCTTGGAGGTGAGTAGTGTATTTAAAAAGCCTTACCTTTACAGGAGCAGCCCTTTGGATTTCGGCGGCAGCGGTGCGCAGGGGCCTTCTTGGAGGTGAGTAGTGAATTTTAAAAGCCTTACCTCTACAGGAGCAGCCCTTTGGATTTCGGCGGCAGCGGTGCGCAGGGGCCTTCTTGGAGGTGAGTAGTGTATTTAGAAAGCCTTACCTTTACAGGAGCAGCCCTTTGGATTTCGGCGGCAGCGGTGCGCAGGGGCCTTCTTGGAGGTGAGTAGTGTATTTAAAAAGCCTTCCCTTTACAGGAGCAGCCCTTTGGATTTCGGCGGCAGCGGTGCGCAGGGGCCTTCTTGGAGGTGAGTAGTGAATTTAAAAAGCCTTACCTTTACAGGAGCAGCCCTTTGGATTTCGGCGGGAGCGGTGCGCAGGGGCCTTCTTGGAGGTGAGTAGTGTATTTAAAAAGCCTTACCTTTACAGGAGCAGCCCTTTGGATTTCGGCGGCAGCGGTGCGCAGGGGCCTTCTTGGAGGTGAGTAGTGTATTTAAAAAGCCTTACCTTTACAGGAGCAGCCCTTTGGATTTCGGCGGCAGCGGTGCGCAGGGGCCTTCTTGGAGGTGAGTAGTGTATTTAAAAAGCCTTACCTTTACAGGAGCAGCCCTTTTGATTTCGGCGGCAGCGGTGCGCAGGGGCCTTCTTGGAGGTGAGTAGTGAATTTAAAAAGCCTTACCTTTACAGGAGCAGCCCTTTGGATTTCGGCGGCAGCGGGGCGCAGGGTCCTTCTTGGAGGTGAGTAGTGTATTTAAAAAGCCTTACCTTTACAGGAGCAGCCCTTGTGATTTCGGTGCCAGCGGTGCGCAGGGGCCTTCTTGGAGGTGAGTAGTGTGTTTAAAAGCTCTTACCTTTACAGGAGCAGCCCTTTGGATTTCGGCGCCAGCGGTGCGCAGGGGCCTTCTTGGAGGTGAGTAGAGTATTTAAAAAGCCTTACCTTTACAGGAGCAGCCCTTTGGATTTCGGCGGCAGCGGTGCGCAGGGGCCTTCTTGGAGGTGAGTAGTGTATTTAAAAAGCCTTACCTTTACAGGAGCAGCCCTTTGGATTTCGGCGGCAGCGGTGCGCAGTGGCCTTCTTGGAGGTGAGTAGTGAATTTTAAAAGCCTTACCTTTATCGGGGCAGCCCTTTGGATTTCGGCGGCAGCAGTGCGCAGGGTCCTTCTTGGAGGTGAGTAGTGTATTTAAAAAGCCTTACCTTTACAGGAGCAGCCCTTGTGATTTCGGTGCCAGCGGTGCGCAGGGGCCTTCTTGGAGGTGAGTAGTGTGTTTAAAAGCTCTTACCTTTACAGGAGCAGCCCTTTGGATTTCGGCGCCAGCGGTGCGCAGGGGCCTTCTTGGAGGTGAGTAGTGTATTTAAAAAGCCTTACCTTTACAGGAGCAGCCATTTGGATTTCGGCGGCAGCGGTGCGCAGGGGCCTTCTTGGAGGTGAGTAGTGAATTTAAAAAGCCTTACCTTTACTGGAGCTGCCCTTTGGATTTCGGCGGCAGCGGTGCGCAGGGGCCTTCTTGGAGGTGAGTAGTGTATTTAAAAAGCCTTACCTTTACAGGAGCAGCCCTTTGGATTTCGGCGGCAGCGGTGCGCAGGGGCCTTCTGGGAGGTGAGTAGTGAATTTTAAAAGCCTTACCTTTACAGGAGCAGCCCTTTGGATTTCGGCGGCAGCGGTGCGCAGGGGCCTTCTTGGAGGTGAGTAGTGTATTTAAAAAGCCTTACCTTTACAGGAGCAGCCCTTTGGATTTCGGCGGCAGCGGTGCGCAGGGGCCTTCTTGGAGGTGAGTAGTGAATTTTAAAAGCCTTACCTCTACAGGAGCAGCCCTTTGGATTTCGGCGGCAGCGGTGCGCAGGGGCCTTCTTGGAGGTGAGTAGTGTATTTAGAAAGCCTTACCTTTACAGGAGCAGCCCTTTGGATTTCGGCGGCAGCGGTGCGCAGGGGCCTTCTTGGAGGTGAGTAGTGTATTTAAAAAGCCTTCCCTTTACAGGAGCAGCCCTTTGGATTTCGGCGGCAGCGGTGCGCAGGGGCCTTCTTGGAGGTGAGTAGTGAATTTAAAAAGCCTTACCTTTACAGGAGCAGCCCTTTGGATTTCGGCGGGAGCGGTGCGCAGGGGCCTTCTTGGAGGTGAGTAGTGTATTTAAAAAGCCTTACCTTTACAGGAGCAGCCCTTTGGATTTCGGCGGCAGCGGTGCGCAGGGGCCTTCTTGGAGGTGAGTAGTGTATTTAAAAAGCCTTACCTTTACAGGAGCAGCCCTTTGGATTTCGGCGGCAGCGGTGCGCAGGGGCCTTCTTGGAGGTGAGTAGTGTATTTAAAAAGCCTTACCTTTACAGGAGCAGCCCTTTTGATTTCGGCGGCAGCGGTGCGCAGGGGCCTTCTTGGAGGTGAGTAGTGAATTTAAAAAGCCTTACCTTTACAGGAGCAGCCCTTTGGATTTCGGCGGCAGCGGGGCGCAGGGTCCTTCTTGGAGGTGAGTAGTGTATTTAAAAAGCCTTACCTTTACAGGAGCAGCCCTTTGGATTTCGGCGGCAGCGGTGTGCCGGGGCCTTCTGGGAGGTGAGTAGTGTATTTAAAAAGCCTTGCCTTTACAGGAGCAGCCCTTTGGATTTCGGCGGCAGCGGTGCGCAGGGGCCTTCTTGGAGGTGAGTAGTGAATTTAAAAAGCCTTGCCTTTACAGGAGCAGCCCTTTGGATTTCGGCGGCAGCGGTGCGCAGGGGCCTTCTTGGAGGTGAGTAGTGTATTTAAAAAGCCTTACCTTTACAGGAGCAGCCCTTTGGATTTCGGCGGCAGCGGTGCGCAGAGGCCTTCTTGGAGGTGAGTAGTGTATTTAAAAGCCTTACCTTTACAGGAGCAGCCCTTTGGATTTCGGTGGCAGCGGTGCGCAGGGGCCTTCTTGAAGGTGAGTAGTGTATTTAAAAAGCCTTACCTTTACAGGAGCAGCCCTTTGGAATTCGGCGGCAGCGGTGCGTAGGGGCCTACTTGGAGGTGAGTAGTGAATTTAAAAAGCCTTACCTTTACAGGAGCAGCCCTTTGGATTTCGGCGGCAGCGGTGCGTAGGGGCCTTCTTGGAGGTGAGTAGTGTATTTAAAAAGCCTTACCTTTACAGGAGCAGCCCTTTGGATTTCGGCGGCAGCGGTGCTCAGGGGCCTTCTTGGAGGTGAGTAGTGTATTTAAAAAGCCTTACCTTTACAGGAGCAGCCCTTTGGATTTCGGCGGCAGCGGTGCGCAGGGGCCTTCTTGGAGGTGAGTAGTGAATTGAAAAAGCCTTACTTTACTGGAGCAGCCCTTTGGATTTCGGCGGCAGCGGTGCGCAGGGGCCTTCTTGGAGGTGAGTAGTGTATTTAAAAAGCCTTACCTTTACTGGAGCAGCCCTTTGGATTTCGGCGGCAGCGGTGCACAGGGTCCTTCTGGGAGGTGAGTAGTGTATTTAAAAAGCCTTACCGTTACAGGAGCAGCCCTTTGGATTTCGGCGGCAGCGGTGCGCAGGGGCCTTCTTGGAGGTGAGTAGTGAATTTAAAAAGCCTTGCCTTTACAGAAGCAGCCCTTTGCATTTCGGCGGCAGCGGTGCGCAGGGGCCTTCTTGGAGGTGAGTAGTGAATTTAAAAAGCCTTACCTTTACAGGAGCAGCCCTTTGGATTTCGGCGGCTGCGGTGCGCAGGGTCCTTCTTGGAGGTGAGTAGTGAATTTTAAAAGCCTTACCTTTACAGGAGCAGCCCTTTGGATTTCGGCGGCAGCGGTGCGCAGGGGCCTTCTTGGAGGTGAGTAGTGAATTTAAAAAGCCTTACCTTTACAGGAGCAGCCCTTTGGATTTCGGCGGCAGCGGTGCGCAGGGGCCTTCTTGGAGGTGAGTAGTGTATTTAAAAAGCCTTACCTTTACAGGAGCAGCCCTTTGGATTTCGGCGGCAGCGGTGCGCAGGGGCCTTCTTGGAGGTGAGTAGTGAATTTTAAAAGCCTTACCTCTACAGGAGCAGCCCTTTGGATTTCGGCGGCAGCGGTGCGCAGGGGCCTTCTTGGAGGTGAGTAGTGTATTTAGAAAGCCTTACCTTTACAGGAGCAGCCCTTTGGATTTCGGCGGCAGCGGTGCGCAGGGGCCTTCTTGGAGGTGAGTAGTGTATTTAAAAAGCCTTCCCTTTACAGGAGCAGCCCTTTGGATTTCGGCGGCAGCGGTGCGCAGGGGCCTTCTTGGAGGTGAGTAGTGAATTTAAAAAGCCTTACCTTTACAGGAGCAGCCCTTTGGATTTCGGCGGGAGCGGTGCGCAGGGGCCTTCTTGGAGGTGAGTAGTGTATTTAAAAAGCCTTACCTTTACAGGAGCAGCCCTTTGGATTTCGGCGGCAGCGGTGCGCAGGGGCCTTCTTGGAGGTGAGTAGTGTATTTAAAAAGCCTTACCTTTACAGGAGCAGCCCTTTGGATTTCGGCGGCAGCGGTGCGCAGGGGCCTTCTTGGAGGTGAGTAGTGTATTTAAAAAGCCTTACCTTTACAGGAGCAGCCCTTTTGATTTCGGCGGCAGCGGTGCGCAGGGGCCTTCTTGGAGGTGAGTAGTGAATTTAAAAAGCCTTACCTTTACAGGAGCAGCCCTTTGGATTTCGGCGGCAGCGGGGCGCAGGGTCCTTCTTGGAGGTGAGTAGTGTATTTAAAAAGCCTTACCTTTACAGGAGCAGCCCTTTGGATTTCGGCGGCAGCGGTGTGCCGGGGCCTTCTGGGAGGTGAGTAGTGTATTTAAAAAGCCTTGCCTTTACAGGAGCAGCCCTTTGGATTTCGGCGGCAGCGGTGCGCAGGGGCCTTCTTGGAGGTGAGTAGTGAATTTAAAAAGCCTTGCCTTTACAGGAGCAGCCCTTTGGATTTCGGCGGCAGCGGTGCGCAGAGGCCTTCTTGGAGGTGAGTCGTGTATTTAAAAGCCTTACCTTTACAGGAGCAGCCCTTTGGATTTCGGCGGCAGCGGTGCGTAGGGGCCTTCTTGGAGGTGAGTAGTGTATTTAAAAAGCCTTACCTTTACAGGAGCAGCCCTTTGGATTTCGGCGGCAGCGGTGCTCAGGGGCCTTCTTGGAGGTGAGTAGTGTATTTAAAAAGCCTTACCTTTACAGGAGCAGCCCTTTGGATTTCGGCGGCAGCGGTGCGCAGGGGCCTTCTTGGAGGTGAGTAGTGAATTGAAAAAGCCTTACTTTACTGGAGCAGCCCTTTGGATTTCGGCGGCAGCGGTGCGCAGGGGCCTTCTTGGAGGTGAGTAGTGTATTTAAAAAGCCTTACCTTTACTGGAGCAGCCCTTTGGATTTCGGCGGCAGCGGTGCACAGGGTCCTTCTGGGAGGTGAGTAGTGTATTTAAAAAGCCTTACCGTTACAGGAGCAGCCCTTTGGATTTCGGCGGCAGCGGTGCGCAGGGGCCTTCTTGGAGGTGAGTAGTGTATTTAAAAAGCCTTACCTTTACAGGAGCAGCCCTTTGGATTTTGGCGGCAGCGGTGCGCAGGGGCCTTCTTGGAGGTGAGTAGAGTATTTAAAAAGCCTTACCTTTACAGGAGCAGCCCTTTGGATTTCAGCGGCAGCGGTGCGCAGGGGCCTTCTTGGAGGTGAGTAGTGTGTTTAAAAAGCCTTACCTTTACAGGAGCAGCCCTTTGGATTTCGGCGGCAACGGTGCGCAGGGGCCTTCTTGGAGGTGAGTAGTGTATTTAGAAAGCCTTACCTTTACAGGAGTATCCCTTTGGATTTCGGCGGCTGCGGTGCGCAGGGGCCTTTTTGGAGGTGAGTACTGTATTTAAAAAGCCTTACCTTTGCAGGAGCAGCCCTTTGGATTTCGGCGGCAGCGGTGCGCAGGGGCCTTCTTGGAGGTGAGTAGTGAATTTAAAAAGCCTTACCTTTACAGGAGCAGCCCTTTGGATTTCGGCGGCAGCGGTGCGCAGGGGCCTTCTTGGAGGTGAGTAGTGTATTTAAAAAGCCTTACCTTTACAGGAGCAGCCCTTTGGATTTAGGCGGCAGCGGTGCGCAGGGGCCTTCTTGGAGGTGAGTAGTGAATTTAAAAAGCCGTACCTTTACAGGAGCAGCCCTTTGGATTTCGGCGGCAGCGGTGCGCATGGGCCTTCTTGGAGGTGAGTTGTGTATTTAAAAAGCCTTACCTTTACAGGAGCATCCCTTTTGATTTCGGCGGCAGCGGTGCGCAGGGGCCTTCTTGGAGGTGAGTAGTGTATTTAAAAAGCCTTACCTTTACAGGAGCAGCCTTTTGGATTTTGGCGGCAGCGGTACGCAGGGTCCTTCTTGGAGGTGAGTATTGTATTTAAAAAGCCTTACCTTTACCGGAGCAGCCCTTTGGATTTCGGCGGCAGCGGTGCGCAGGGGCCTTCTTGGAGGTGAGTAGTGAATTGAAAAAGCCTTACTTTACAGGAGCAGCCCTTTGGATTTCGGCGGCAGCGGTGCACAGGGTCCTTCCTGGAGGTGAGTAGTGTATTTAAAAAGCCTTACCTTTACAGGAGCAGCCCTTTGGATTTCGGCGGCAGCGGTGCGCAGGGGCCTTCTTGGAGGTGAGTAGTGTATTTAAAAAGCCTTACCTTTACAGGAGCAGCCCTTTAGATTTCGGCGGCAGCGGTGCGCAGGGGCCTTCTTGGAGGTGAGTAGTGTATTTAGAAAGCCTTACCTTTACAGGAGAATCCCTTTGGATTTCGGCGGCAGCGGTGCGCAGGGGCCTTCTTGGAGGTGAGTACTGTATTTTAAAAGACTTACCTTTACAGGAGCAGCCCTTTGGATTTCGGCGGCAGCGGTGCGCAGGGGCCTTCTTGGAGGTGAGTAGTGAATTTAAAAAGCCTTACCTTTACAGGAGCAGCCCTTTGGATTTCGGCGGCAGCGGTGCGCAGGGGCCTTCTTGGAGGTGAGTAGTGAATTTAAAAAGCCTTACCTTTACAGGAGCAGCCCTTTTGATTTCGGCGGCAGCGGTGCGCAGGGTCCTTCTTGGAGGTGAGTAGTGTATTTAAAAAGCCTTACCTTTACAGGAGCAGCCCTTTGGATTTTGACGGCAGCGGTACGCAGGGTCCTTCTTGGAGGTGAGTAGTGTATTTAAAAAGCCTTACCTTTACCGGAGCAGCCCTTTGGATTTCGGCGGCAGCGGTGCGCAGGGGCCTTCTTGGAGGTGAGTCGTGTATTTAAAAAGCCTTACCTTTACAGGAGCAGCCCTTTGGATTTCGGCGGCAGCGGTGCGCAGGGGCCTTCTTGGAGGTGAGTAGTGTATTTAAAAAGCCTTACCTTTACAGGAGCAGCCCTTTGGATTTCGGCGGCAGCGGTGCACAGGGGCCTTCTGGGAGGTGAGTAGTGAATTTAAAAGCCTTACCTTTACAGGAGCAGCCCTTTGGATTTCGGCGGCAGCGGTGCGCAGGGGCCTTCTTGGAGGTGAGTAGTGAATTTAAAAAGCCTTACCTTTACAGGAGCAGCCCTTTGGATTTCAGCGGCAGCGGTGCGCAGGGGCCTTCTTGGAGGTGAGTAGTGAATTTAAAAAGCCTTACCTTTACAGGAGCAGCCCTTTGGATTTCGGCGGCAGCGGTGCGCAGGGGACTTCTTGGAGGTGAGTAGTGAATATAAAAAGCCTTACCTTTACAGGAGCAGCCCTTTGGATTTCAGCGGCAGCGGTGCGCAGGGGCCTTCTGGGAGGTGAGTAGTGTATTTAAAAAGCCTTACCTTTACAGGAGCAGCCCTTTGGATTTCGGCGGCAGCGGTGCGCAGGGGCCTTCTTGGAGGTGAGTAGTGAATTTAAAAAGCCTTACCTTTACAGGAGCAGCCCTTTGGATTTCGGGGGCAGCGGTGAGCAGGGGCCTTCTTGGAGGTGAGTAGTGTATTTAAAAAGCCTTACCTTTACAGGAGCAGCCCTTTGGATTTCGGCGGCAGCGGTGCGCAGGGGCCTTCTTGGAGGTGAGTAGTGAATTTAAAAAGCCGTACCTTTACAGGAGCAGCCCTTTGGATTTCGGCGGCAGCGGTGCGCATGGGCCTTCTTGGAGGTGAGTAGTGTATTTAAAAAGCCTTACCTTTACAGGAGCAGCCCTTTTGATTTCGGCGGCAGCGGTGCGCAGGGTCCTTCTTGGAGGTGAGTAGTGTATTTAAAAAGCCTTACCTTTACAGGAGCAGCCTTTTGGATTTTGGCGGCAGCGGTACGCAGGGTCCTTCTTGGAGGTGAGTATTGTATTTAAAAAGCCTTACCTTTACCGGAGCAGCCCTTTGGATTTCGGCGGCAGCGGTGCGCAGGGGCCTTCTTGGAGGTGAGTAGTGAATTGAAAAAGCCTTACTTTACAGGAGCAGCCCTTTGGATTTCGGCGGCAGCGGTGCACAGGGTCCTCCTTGGAGGTGAGTAGTGTATTTAAAAAGCCTTACCTTTACCGGAGCAGCCCTTTGGATTTTGGCGGCAGCGGTGCGCAGGGGCCTTCTTGGAGGTGAGTAGTGTATTTAAAAAGCCTTACCTTTACAGGAGCAGCCCTTTGGATTTCGGCGGCAGCGGTGCACAGGGGCCTTCTGGGAGGTGAGTAGTGAATTTAAAAGCCTTACCTTTACAGGAGCAGCCCTTTGGATTTCTGCGGCAGCGGTGCGCAGGGGCCTTCTTGGAGGTGAGTAGTGAATTTAAAAAGCCTTACCTTTACAGGAGCAGCCCTTTGGATTTCGGCGGCAGCGGTGCGCAGGGGCCTTCTTGGAGGTGAGTAGTGAATTTAAAAAGCCTTACCTTTACAGGAGCAGCCCTTTGGATTTCGGGGGCAGCGGTGAGCAGGGGCCTTCTTGGAGGTGAGTTGTGTATTTAAAAAGCCTTACCTTTACAGGAGCAGCCATTTGGATTTCAGCGGCAGCGGTGCGCAGGGGCCTTCTTGGAGGTGAGTAGTGAATTTAAAAAGCCTTACCTTTACAGAAGCTGCCCTTTGGATTTCGGCGGCAGCGGTGCACAGGGGCCTTCTTGGAGGTGAGTACTGTATTTAAAAAGCCTTACCTTTACAGGAGCAGCCCTTTGGATTTCGGCGGCAGCGGTGCACAGGGGCCTTCTTGGAGGTGAGTAGTGTATTTAAAAAGCCTTACCTTTACAGGAGCAGCCCTTTGGATTTCGGCGGCAGCGGTGCGCAGGGGCCTTCTTGGAGGTGAGTAGTGAATTTTAAAAGCCTTACCTTTACAGGAGCAGCCCTTTGGATTTCAGCGGCAGCGGTGCGCAGGGGCCTTCTTGGAGGTGAGTAGTGAATTTAAAAAGCCTTACCTTTACAGGAGCAGCCCTTTGGATTTCGGCGGCAGCGGTGCGCAGGGGACTTCTTGGAGGTGAGGAGTGAATATAAAAAGCCTTACCTTTACAGGAGCAGCCCTTTGGATTTCGGCGGCAGCGGTGCGCAGGGGCCTTCTTGGAGGTGAGTAGTGTATTTAAAAATCGTTACCTTTACAGGAGCAGCCCTTTGGATTTCGGGGGCAGCGGTGAGGAGGGGCCTTCTTGGAGGTGAGTAGTGTATTTAAAAAGCCTTACCTTTACAGGAGCAGCCATTTGGATTTCGGCGGCAGCGGTGCGCAGGGGCCTTCTGGGAGGTGAGTAGTGAATTTTAAAAGCCTTACCTTTACAGGAGCAGCCCTTTGGATTTCGGCGGCAGCGGTGCGCAGGGGCCTTCTTGGAGGTGAGTAGTGTATTTAAAAAGCCTTACCTTTACAGGAGCAGCCCTTTGGATTTCGGCGGCAGCGGTGCGCAGGGGCCTTCTTGGAGGTGAGTAGTGAATTTAAAAATCCTTACCTTTACAGGAGCAGCCCTTTGGATTTCGGGGGCTGCGGTGAGGAGGGGCCTTCTTGGAGGTGAGTAGTGTATTTAAAAAGCCTTACCTTTACAGGAGCAGCCCTTTGGATTTCGGCGGCAGCGGTGCGCAGGGGCCTTCTGGGAGGTGAGTAGTGAATTTTAAAAGCCTTACCTTTACAGGAGCAGCCCTTTGGATTTCGGCGGCAGCGGTGCGCAGGGGCCTTCTTGGAAGTGAGTAGTGTATTTAAAAAGCCTTACCTTTACAGGAGCAGCCCTTTGGATTTCGGCGGCAGCGGTGCGCAGGGGCCTTCTTGGAGGTGAGTAGTGAATTTTAAAAGCCTTACCTCTACAGGAGCAGCCCTTTGGATTTCGGCGGCAGCGGTGCGCAGGGGCCTTCTTGGAGGTGAGTAGTGTATTTAGAAAGCCTTACCTTTACAGGAGCAGCCCTTTGGATTTCGGCGGCAGCGGTGCGCAGGGGCCTTCTTGGAGGTGAGTAGTGAATTTAAAAAGCCTTACCTTTACAGAAGCAGCCCTTTGGATTTCGGCGGCAGCGGTGCGCAGGGGCCTTCATGGAGGTGAGTAGTGTATTTAAAAAGCCTTACCTTTACCGGAGCAGCCCTTTGGATTTCGGCGGCAGCGGTGCGCAGGGGCCTTCTTGGAGGTGAGTAGTGTATTTAAAAAGCCTTACCTTTACAGGAGCAGCCCTTTGGATTTCGGCGGCAGCGGTGCGCAGGGGCCTTCTTGGAGGTGAGTAGCATATTTAAAAAGCCTTACCTTTACAGGAGCAGCCCTTTGGATTTCGGCGGCAGCGGTGCGCAGGGGCCTTCTTGGAGGTGAGTAGTGAATTTAAAAAGCCTTACCTTTACAGGAGCTGCCCTTTGGATTTCGGCGGCAGCGGTGCGCAGGGGCCTTCTTGGAGGTGCGTAGTGTATTTAAAAAGCCTTACCTTTACAGGAGCAGCCCTTTGGAATTCGGCGGCAGCGGTGCGCAGGAGCCTTCTTGGAGGTGAGTAATGTATTTAAAAAGCCTTACCTTTACAGGAGCAGCCCTTTGGATTTCGGCGGCAGCGGTGCGCAGGGGCCTTCTTGGAGGTGAGTGGTGAATTTAAAAAGCCTTACCTTTACAGGAGCAGCCCTTTGGATTTCGGCGGCAGCGGTGTGCAGGGGCCTTCTTGGAGGTGAGTAGTGTATTTAAAAAGCCTTACCTTTACAGGAGCAGCCCTTTGGATTTCGGCGGCAGCGGTGCGCAGGGGCCTTCTTGGAGGTGAGTAGTGTATTTAAAAAGCCTTACCTTTACAGGAGCAGCCCTTTGGATTTCGGCGGCAGCGGTGCGCAGGGGCCTTCTTGGAGGTGAGTAGTGAATTTAAAAAGCCTTACCTTTACAGGAGCAGCCCTTTGGATTTCGGCGGCAGCGGTGCGCAGGGGCCTTCTTGGAGGTGAGTAGTGAATTTAAAAAGCCTTACCTTGACAGGAGCAGCCCTTTGGATTTCGGCGGCAGCGGTGCGCAGGGGCCTTCTTGGAGGTGAGTAGTGTATTCAAAAAGCCTTACCTTTACAGGAGCAGCCCTTTGGAATTCGGCGGCAGCGGTGCGCAGGGTCCTTCTTGGAGGTGAGTAGGGAATTTAAAAAGCCTTACCTTTACAGGAGCTGCCCTTTGGATTTCGGCGGCAGCGGTGCGCAGGGGCCATCTTGGAGATGACTAGTGAATTTAAAAAGCCTTACCTTTACAGGAGCAGCCCTTTGGATTTCGGCGGCAGCGGTGCGCAGGGGCCTTCTGGGAGGTGAGTAGTGTATTTAAAAAGCCTTACCTTTCCAGAAGCAGCCCTTTGGATTTCGGCGGCAGCGGTGCACAGGGGCCTTCTTGGAGGTGAGTAGTGAATTTAAAAAGCCTTACCTTTACAGGAGCAGCCCTTTGGATTTCGGCGGCAGCGGTGCGCAGGGGCCTTCTTGGAGGTGAGTAGTGTATTTAAAAAGCCTTACCATTACAGGAGCAGGCCTTTGGATTTCGGCAGCAGCGGTGCGCAGGGGCCTACTTGGAGGTGAGTAGTGTATTTAAAAAGCCTTACCTTTACAGGAGCAGCACTTTGGATTTCGGCGGCAGCGGTGCGCAGGGGCTTCTTGGAGGTGAGTAGTGTATTTAAAAAGCCTTACCTTTACAGAAGCAGCCCTTTGGATTTCGGCGGTAGCGGTGCACAGGGGCCTTCTTGGAGGTGAGTAGTGAATTTAAAAAGCCTTACCTTTACAGGAGCAGCCCTTTGGATTTCGGCGGCAGCTGTGCGCAGGGGCCTTCTTGGAGGTGAGGAGTGAATTTAAAAAGCCTTACCTTTACAGGAGCAGCCCTTTGGATTTCGGCGGCAGCGGTGCGCAGGGGCCTTCTGGGAGGTGAGTAGTGTATTTAAAAAGCCTTACCTTTACAGGAGCAGCCCTTTGGATTTCGGCGGCAGCGGTGCGCAGGGGCTTCTTGGAGGTGAGTAGTGTATTTAAAAAGCCTTACCTTTACAGAAGCAGCCCTTTGGATTTCGGCGGCAGCGGTGCACAGGGGCCTTCTTGGAGGTGAGTAGTGAATTTAAAAAGCCTTACCTTTACAGGAGCAGCCCTTTGGATTTCGGGGGCAGCGGTGAGGAGGGGCCTTCTTGGAGGTGAGTAGTGTATTTAAAAAGCCTTACCTTTACAGGAGCAGCCATTTGGATTTCGGCGGCAGCGGTGCGCAGGGGCCTTCTGGGAGGTGAGTAGTGAATTTTAAAAGCCTTACCTTTACAGGAGCAGCCCTTTGGATTTCGGCGGCAGCGGTGCGCAGGGGCCTTCTTGGAGGTGAGTAGTGTATTTAAAAAGCCTTACCTTTACAGGAGCAGCCCTTTGGATTTCGGCGGCAGCGGTGCGCAGGGGCCTTCTTGGAGGTGAGTAGTGAATTTAAAAATCCTTACCTTTACAGGAGCAGCCCTTTGGATTTCGGGGGCAGCGGTGAGGAGGGGCCTTCTTGGAGGTGAGTAGTGTATTTAAAAAGCCTTACCTTTACAGGAGCAGCCATTTGGATTTCGGCGGCAGCGGTGCGCAGGGGCCTTCTGGGAGGTGAGTAGTGAATTTTAAAAGCCTTACCTTTACAGGAGCAGCCCTTTGGATTTCGGCGGCAGCGGTGCGCAGGGGCCTTCTTGGAAGTGAGTAGTGTATTTAAAAAGCCTTACCTTTACAGGAGCAGCCCTTTGGATTTCGGCGGCAGCGGTGCGCAGGGGCCTTCTTGGAGGTGAGTAGTGAATTTTAAAAGCCTTACCTCTACAGGAGCAGCCCTTTGGATTTCGGCTGCAGCGGTGCGCTGGGGCCTTCTTGGAGGTGAGTAGTGTATTTAGAAAGCCTTACCTTTACAGGAGCAGCCCTTTGGATTTCGGCGGCAGCGGTGCGCAGGGGCCTTCTGGGAGGTGAGTAGTGTATTTAAAAGTCTTACCTTTACAGGAGCAGCCCTTTGGATTTCGGCGGCAGCGGTGCGCAGGGGCCTTCTTGGAGGTGAGTAGTGAATTTAAAAAGCCTTACCTTTACAGAAGCAGCCCTTTGGATTTCGGCGGCAGCGGTGCGCAGGGGCCTTCATGGAGGTGAGTAGTGTATTTAAAAAGCCTTACCTTTACCGGAGCAGCCCTTTGGATTTCGGCGGTAGCGGTGCGCAGGGGCCTTCTTGGAGGTGAGTAGTGTATTTAAAAAGCCTTACCTTTACAGGAGAAGCCCTTTGGATTTCGGCGGCAGCGGTGCGCAGGGGCCTTCTTGGAGGTGAGTAGCATATTTAAAAAGCCTTACCTTTACAGGAGCAGCCCTTTGGATTTCGGCGGCAGCGGTGCGCAGGGGCCTTCTTGGAGGTGAGTAGTGAATTTAAAAAGCATTACCTTTACAGGAGCTGCCCTTTGGATTTCGGCGGCAGCGGTGCGCAGGGGCCTTCTTGGAGGTGCGTAGTGTATTTAAAAAGCCTTACCTTTACAGGAGCAGCCCTTTGGATTTCGGCGGCAGCGGTGCGCAGGAGCCTTCTTGGAGGTGAGTAATGTATTTAAAAAGCCTTACCTTTACAGGAGCAGCCCTTTGGATTTCGGCGGCAGCGGTGCGCAGGGGCCTTCTTGGAGGTGAGTGGTGAATTTAAAAAGCCTTACCTTTACAGGAGCAGCCCTTTGGATTTCGGCGGCAGCGGTGCGCAGGGGCCTTCTTGGAGGTGAGTAGTGTATTTAAAAAGCCTTACCTTTACAGGAGCAGCCCTTTGGATTTCGGCGGCAGCGGTGCGCAGGGGCCTTCTTGGAGGTGAGTAGTGTATTTAAAAAGCCTTACCTTTACAGGAGCAGCCCTTTGGATTTCGGCGGCAGCGGTGCGCAGGGGCCTTCTTGGAGGTGAGTAGTGAATTTAAAAAGCCTTACCTTGACAGGAGCAGCCTTTGGATTTCGGCGGCAGCGGTGCGCAGGGGCCTTCTTGGAGGTGAGTAGTGTATTCAAAAAGCCTTACCTTTACAGGAGCAGCCCTTTGGAATTCGGCGGCAGCGGTGCGCAGGGGCCTTCTTGGAGGTGAGTAGTGAATTTAAAAAGCCTTACCTTTACAGGAGCTGCCCTTTGGATTTCGGCGGCAGCGGTGCGCAGGGGCCTTCTGGGAGGTGAGTAGTGTATTTAAAAAGCCTTACCTTTCCAGAAGCAGCCCTTTGGATTTCGGCGGCAGCGGTGCGCAGGGGCCTTCTTGGAGGTGAGTGGTGAATTTAAAAAGCCTTACCTTTACAGGAGCAGCCCTTTGGATTTCGGCGGCAGCGGTGCGCAGGGGCCTTCTTGGAGGTGAGTAGTGTATTTAAAAAGCCTTACCTTTACAGGAGCAGCCCTTTGGATTTCGGCGGCAGCGGTGCGCAGGGGCCTTCTTGGAGGTGAGTAGTGTATTTAAAAAGCCTTACCTTTACAGGAGCAGCCCTTTGGATTTCGGCGGCAGCGGTGCGCAGGGGCCTTCTTGGAGGTGAGTAGTGAATTTAAAAAGCCTTACCTTGACAGGAGCAGCCTTTGGATTTCGGCGGCAGCGGTGCGCAGGGGCCTTCTTGGAGGTGAGTAGTGTATTCAAAAAGCCTTACCTTTACAGGAGCAGCCCTTTGGAATTCGGCGGCAGCGGTGCGCAGGGGCCTTCTTGGAGGTGAGTAGTGAATTTAAAAAGCCTTACCTTTACAGGAGCTGCCCTTTGGATTTCGGCGGCAGCGGTGCGCAGGGGCCATCTTGGAGATGACTAGTGAATTTAAAAAGCCTTACCTTTACAGGAGCAGCCCTTTGGATTTCGGCGGCAGCGGTGCGCAGGGGCCTTCTGGGAGGTGAGTAGTGTATTTAAAAAGCCTTACCTTTCCAGAAGCAGCCCTTTGGATTTCGGCGGCAGCGGTGCACAGGGGCCTTCTTGGAGGTGAGTAGTGAATTTAAAAAGCCTTACCTTTACAGGAGCAGCCCTTTGGATTTCGGCGGCAGCGGTGCGCAGGGGCCTTCTTGGAGGTGAGTAGTGAATTTAAAAAGCCTTACCTTTAAAGGAGCAGCCCTTTGGATTTCGGCGGCAGCGGTGCGCAGGGGCCTTCTTGGAGGTGAGTAGTGTATTTAAAAAGCCTTACCATTACAGGAGCAGGCCTTTGGATTTCGGCAGCAGCGGTGCGCAGGGGCCTACTTGGAGGTGAGTAGTGTATTTAAAAAGCCTTACCTTTACAGGAGCAGCCCTTTGGATTTCGGCGGCAGCGGTGCGCAGGGGCTTCTTGGAGGTGAGTAGTGTATTTAAAAAGCCTTACCTTTACAGAAGCAGCCCTTTGGATTTCGGCGGTAGCGGTGCACAGGGGCCTTCTTGGAGGTGAGTAGTGAATTTAAAAAGCCTTACCTTTACAGGAGCAGCCCTTTGGATTTCGGCGGCAGCTGTGCGCAGGGGCCTTCTTGGAGGTGAGGAGTGAATTTAAAAAGCCTTACCTTTACAGGAGCAGCCCTTTGGATTTCGGCGGCAGCGGTGCGCAGGGGCCTTCTGGGAGGTGAGTAGTGTATTTAAAAAGCCTTACCTTTACAGGAGCAGCCCTTTGGATTTCGGCGGCAGCGGTGCGCAGGGGCCTTCTTGGAGGTGAGTAGTGAATTTAAAAAGCCTTACCTTTACAGAAGCAGCCCTTTGGATTTCGGCGGCAGCGGTGCGCAGGGGCCTTCATGGAGGTGAGTAGTGTATTTAAAAAGCCTGACCTTTACCGGAGCAGCCCTTTGGATTTCGGCGGCAGCGGTGCGCAGGGGCCTTCTTGGAGGTGAGTAGTGTATTTAAAAAGCCTTACCTTTACAGGAGCAGCCCTTTGGATTTCGGCGGCAGCGGTGCGCAGGGGCCTTCTTGGAGGTGAGTAGCATATTTAAAAAGCCTTACCTTTACAGGAGCAGCCCTTTGGATTTCGGCGGCAGCGGTGCGCAGGGGCCTTCTTGGAGGTGAGTAGTGAATTTAAAAAGCCTTACCTTTACAGGAGCTGCCCTTTGGATTTCGGCGGCAGCGGTGCGCAGGGGCCTTCTTGGAGGTGCGTAGTGTATTTAAAAAGCCTTACCTTTACAGGAGCAGCCCTTTGGATTTCGGCGGCAGCGGTGCGCAGGAGCCTTCTTGGAGGTGAGTAATGTATTTAAAAAGCCTTACCTTTACAGGAGCAGCCCTTTGGATTTCGGCGGCAGCGGTGCGCAGGGGCCTTCTTGGAGGTGCGTAGTGTATTTAAAAAGCCTTACCTTTACAGGAGCAGCCCTTTGGATTTCGGCGGCAGCGGTGCGCAGGGGCCTTCTTGGAGGTGAGTAGTGTATTTAAAAAGCCTTACCTTTACAGGAGCAGCCCTTTGGATTTCGGCGGCAGCGGTGCGCAGGGGCCTTCTTGGAGGTGAGTAGTGTATTTAAAAAGCCTTACCTTTACAGGAGCAGCCCTTTGGATTTCGGCGGCAGCGGTGCGCAGGGGCCTTCTTGGAGGTGAGTAGTGAATTTAAAAAGCCTTACCTTGACAGGAGCAGCCCTTTGGATTTCGGCGGCAGCGGTGCGCAGGGGCCTTCTTGGAGGTGAGTAGTGTATTCAAAAAGCCTTACCTTTACAGGAGCAGCCCTTTGGAATTCGGCGGCAGCGGTGCGCAGGGGCCTTCTTGGAGGTGAGTAGGGAATTTAAAAAGCCTTACCTTTACAGGAGCTGCCCTTTGGATTTCGGCGGCAGCGGTGCGCAGGGGCCTTCTGGGAGGTGAGTAGTGTATTTAAAAAGCCTTACCTTTCCAGAAGCAGCCCTTTGGATTTCGGCGGCAGCAATGCACAGGGGCCTTCTTGGAGGTGAGTAGTGAATTTAAAAAGCCTTACCTTTACAGGAGCAGCCCTTTGGATTTCGGCGGCAGCGGTGCGCAGGGGCCTTCTTGGAGGTGAGTAGTGAATTTAAAAAGCCTTACCTTTACAGGAGCAGCCCTCTGGATTTCGGCGGCAGCGGTGTGCAGGGGCCTTCTTGGAGGTGAGTAGTGTATTTAAAAAGCCTTACCATTACAGGAGCAGGCCTTTGGATTTCGGCAGCAGCGGTGCGCAGGGGCCTACTTGGAGGTGAGTAGTGTATTTAAAAAGCCTTACCTTTACAGGAGCAGCCCTTTGGATTTCGGCGGCAGCGGTGCGCAGGGGCTTCTTGGAGGTGAGTAGTGTATTTAAAAAGCCTTACCTTTACAGAAGCAGCCCTTTGGATTTCGGCGGCAGCGGTGCACAGGGGCCTTCTTGGAGGTGAGTAGTGAATTTAAAAAGCCTTACCTTTACAGGAGCAGCCCTTTGGATTTCGGGGGCAGCGGTGAGGAGGGGCCTTCTTGGAGGTGAGTAGTGTATTTAAAAAGCCTTACCTTTACAGGAGCAGCCATTTGGATTTCGGCGGCAGCGGTGCGCAGGGGCCTTCTGGGAGGTGAGTAGTGAATTTTAAAAGCCTTACCTTTACAGGAGCAGCCCTTTGGATTTCGGCGGCAGCGGTGCGCAGGGGCCTTCTTGGAGGTGAGTAGTGTATTTAAAAAGCCTTACCTTTACAGGAGCAGCCCTTTGGATTTCGGCGGCAGCGGTGCGCAGGGGCCTTCTTGGAGGTGAGTAGTGAATTTAAAAATCCTTACCTTTACAGGAGCAGCCCTTTGGATTTCGGGGGCAGCGGTGAGGAGGGGCCTTCTTGGAGGTGAGTAGTGTATTTAAAAAGCCTTACCTTTACAGGAGCAGCCATTTGGATTTCGGCGGCAGCGGTGCGCAGGGGCCTTCTGGGAGGTGAGTAGTGAATTTTAAAAGCCTTACCTTTACAGGAGCAGCCCTTTGGATTTCGGCGGCAGCGGTGCGCAGGGGCCTTCTTGGAGGTGAGTAGTGTATTTAAAAAGCCTTACCTTTCCAGGAGCAGCCCTTTGGATTTCGGCGGCAGCGGTGCGCAGGGGCCTTCTTGGAGGTGAGTAGTGAATTTTAAAAGCCTTACCTCTACAGGAGCAGCCCTTTGGATTTCGGCGGCAGCGGTGCGCAGGGGCCTTCTTGGAGGTGAGTAGTGTATTTAGAAAGCCTTACCTTTACAGGAGCAGCCCTTTGGATTTCGGCGGCAGCGGTGCGCAGGGGCCTTCTGGGAGGTGAGTAGTGTATTTAAAAGTCTTACCTTTACAGGAGCAGCCCTTTGGATTTAGGCGGCAGCGGTGCGCAGGGGCCTTCTTGGAGGTGAGTAGTGAATTTAAAAAGCCTTACCTTTACAGAAGCAGCCCTTTGGATTTCGGCGGCAGCGGTGCGCAGGGGCCTTCATGGAGGTGAGTAGTGTATTTAAAAAGCCTTACCTTTACCGGAGCAGCCCTTTGGATTTCGGCGGCAGCGGTGCGCAGGGGCCTTCTTGGAGGTGAGTAGTGTATTTAAAAAGCCTTACCTTTACAGGAGAAGCCCTTTGGATTTCGGCGGCAGCGGTGCGCAGGGGCCTTCTTGGAGGTGAGTAGCATATTTAAAAAGCCTTACCTTTACAGGAGCAGCCCTTTGGATTTCGGCGGCAGCGGTGCGCAGGGGCCTTCTTGGAGGTGAGTAGTGAATTTAAAAAGCATTACCTTTACAGGAGCTGCCCTTTGGATTTCGGCGGCAGCGGTGCGCAGGGGCCTTCTTGGAGGTGCGTAGTGTATTTAAAAAGCCTTACCTTTAGAGGAGCAGCCCTTTGGATTTCGGCGGCAGCGGTGCGCAGGAGCCTTCTTGGAGGTGAGTAATGTATTTAAAAAGCCTTACCTTTACAGGAGCAGCCCTTTGGATTTCGGCGGCAGCGGTGCGCAGGGGCCTTCTTGGAGGTGAGTGGTGAATTTAAAAAGCCTTACCTTTACAGGAGCAGCCCTTTGGATTTCGGCGGCAGCGGTGCGCAGGGGCCTTCTTGGAGGTGAGTAGTGTATTTAAAAAGCCTTACCTTTACAGGAGCAACCCCTTGGATTTCGGCGGCAGCGGTGCGCAGGGGCCTTCTTGGAGGTGAGTAGTGTATTTAAAAAGCGTTACCTTTACAGGAGCAGCCCTTTGGATTTCGGCGGCAGCGGTGCGCAGGGGCCTTCTTGGAGGTGAGTAGTGTATTCAAAAAGCCTTACCTTTACAGGAGCAGCCCTTTGGAATTCGGCGGCAGCGGTGCGCAGGGGCCTTCTTGGATGTGAGTAGTGTATTTAAAAAGCCTTACCTTTACAGGAGCAGCCCTTTGGATTTCGGCGGCAGCGGTGCGCAGGGGCCTTCTTGGAGGTGAGTAGTGAATTTAAAAAGCCTTACCTTTACAGGAGCAGCCCTTTGGATTTCGGCGGCAGCGGTGCGCAGGGGCCTTCTTGGAGGTGAGTAGTGTATTCAAAAAGCCTTACCTTTACAGGAGCAGCCCTTTGGAATTCGGCGGCAGCGGTGCGCAGGGGCCTTCTTGGAGGTGAGTAGTGTATTTAAAAAGCCTTACCTTTACAGGAGCAGCCCTTTGGATTTCGGCGGCAGCGGTGCGCAGGGGCCTTCTTGGAGGTGAGTAGTGAATTTAAAAAGCCTTACCTTTACAGGAGCAGCCCTTTGGATTTCGGCGGCAGCGGTGCGCAGGGGCCTTCTTGGAGGTGAGTAGTGAATTTAAAAAGCCTTACCTTTACAGGAGCAGCCCTTTGGATTTCGGCGGCAGCGGTGCGCAGGGGCCTTCTTGGAGGTGAGTAGTGAATTTAAAAAGCCTTACCTTTACAGGAGCTGCCCTTTGGATTTCGGCGGCAGCGGTGCGCAGGGGCCATCTTGGAGATGACTAGTGAATTTAAAAAGCCTTACCTTTACAGGAGCAGCCCTTTGGATTTCGGCGGCAGCGGTGCGCAGGGGCCTTCTGGGAGGTGAGTAGTGTATTTAAAAAGCCTTACCTTTCCAGAAGCAGCCCTTTGGATTTCGGCGGCAGCGGTGCACAGGGGCCTTCTTGGAGGTGAGTAGTGTATTTAAAAAGCCTTACCTTTACAGGAGCAGCCCTTTGGATTTCGGCGGCAGCGGTGCGCAGGGGCCTTCTTGGAGGTGAGTAGTGAATTTAAAAAGCCTTACCTTTACAGGAGCAGCCCTTTGGATTTCGGCGGCAGCGGTGCGCAGGGGCCTTCTGGGAGGTGAGTAGTGTATTTAAAAAGCCTTACCTTTACAGGAGCAGCCCTTTGGATTTCGGCGGCAGCGGTGCGCAGGGGCTTCTTGGAGGTGAGTAGTGTATTTAAAAAGCCTTACCTTTACAGAAGCAGCCCTTTGGATTTCAGCGGTAGCGGTGCACAGGGGCCTTCTTGGAGGTGAGTAGTGAATTTAAAAAGCCTTACCTTTACAGGAGCAGCCCTTTGGATTTCGGCGGCAGCTGTGCGCAGGGGCCTTCTTGGAGGTGAGGAGTGAATTTAAAAAGCCTTACCTTTAAAGGAGCAGCCCTTTGGATTTCGGCGGCAGCGGTGCGCAGGGGCCTTCTGGGAGGTGAGTAGTGTATTTAAAAAGCCGTACCTTTACAGGAGCAGCCCTTTGGATTTCGGCGACAGCGGTGCGCAGGGGCTTCTTGGAGGTGAGTAGTGTATTTAAAAAGCCTTACCTTTACAGAAGCAGCCCTTTGGATTTCGGCGGCAGCGGTGCACAGGGGCCTTCTTGGAGGTGTGTAGTGAATTTAAAAGCCTTACCTTTACAGGAGCAGCCCTTTGGATTTCGGCGGCAGCGGTGCGCAGGGGCCTTCTTGGAGGTGTGTAGTGAATTTAAAAAGCCTTACGTTTACAGGAGCAGCCCTTTGGATTTCGGCGGCAGCGGTGCGCAGGGGCCTTCTTGGAGGTGAGTAGTGTATTTAAAAAGCCTTACCTTTACAGGAGCAGCCCTTTGGATTTCGGCGGCAGCGGTGCGCAGGGGCCTTCTGGGAGGTGAGTAGTGTATTTAAAAAGCCTTACCTTTACAGGAGCAGCCCTTTGGATTTCAGCGGCAGCGGTGCGCAGGGGCCTTCTGGGAGGTGAGTAGTTTATTTAAAAAGCCTTACCTTTACAGGAGCAGCCCTTTGGATTTCGGCGGCAGCGGTGCGCAGGGGCCTTCTTGGAGGTGAGTAGTGAATTTAAAAAGCCTAACCTTTACAGGAGCAGCCCTTTGGATTTCGGCGGCAGCGGTGCGCAGGGGCCTTCTTGGAGGTGAGTAGTGAATTTAAAAAGCCTTACCTTTACAGGAGCAGCCCTTTGGATTTGGGCGGCAACGGTGCGCAGGGGCCTTCTTGGAGGTGAGTAGTGTATTTAAAAAGCCTTACCTTTACAGGAGCAGCCCTTTGGATTTCGGCGGCAGCGGTGCGCAGGGGCCTTCTTGGAGGTGAGTAGTGTATTTAAAAAGCCTTACCTTTACAGGAGCAGCCCTTTGGATTTTGGCGGCAGCGGTGCGCAGGGACCTTCTTGGAGGTGAGTAGTGTATTTAAAAAGCCTTACCTTTACAGGAGCAGCCCTTTGGATTTCGGCGGCAGCAGTGCGCAGGGGCCTTCTGGGAGGTGAGTAGTGTATTTAAAAAGCCTTACCTTTACAGGAGCAGCCCTTTGGATTTCGGCGGCAGCGGTGCGCAGGGGCTTCTTGGAGGTGAGTAGTGTATTTAAAAAGCCTTACCTTTACAGAAGCAGCCCTTTGGATTTCGGCGGCAGCGGAGCGCAGGGGCCTTCTTGGAGGTGAGGAGTGAATTTAAAAAGCCTTACCTTTACAGGAGCAGCCCTTTGGATTTCGGCGGCAGCGGTGCGCAGGGGCCTTCTTGGAGGTGAGTAGTGAATTTAAAAAGCCTTACCTTTACAGGAGCAGCCCTTTGGATTTCAGCGGCAGCGGTGCGCAGGGGCCTTCTTGGAGGTGAGTAGTGTATTTAAAAAGCCTTACCTTTACAGGAGCAGCCCTTTGGATTTCGGCGGCAGCGGTGCGCAGGGGCCTTCTTGGAGGTGAGTGGTGAATTTAAAAAGCCTTGCCTGGTCCCGTGTCTGTTCTTCTTTTCTGTTTTATTTGTTTTTATATAAGGCGGGAACCGGAAGTTCGACCTCTGGCAAGTCCCCCCCCCCCCCCCCCCCCCCCCCCCCAACCAATAAATTCTGGTGGAGAGGAAACCCGAGACACAACACGTGTAGTGTCTCCCACCCGCCCTCCTCCTCTAACCTAATAATAAGACCCATTGGTGTAAGGTAAGTGCCATATTATATTATTATTATATTAGCATTGTGCAGGTCAAGGATTGGAGGTGGAGGGGCAGTCTCTGTCAGCGAGAGAACCTAAGAACATCTCAGACACTCAGAGGTAAGAAGGTAAGTAAGTGATTTTTACTTTTATACCTTTTTTCAAATTGTGTGTGTCGGGGGGAAACTGAAGTGACATCACAGAAAAGCTGTGGCCAGAGTGGCTGGTTGGGATTCTAACCTAAATTTTTTTAAAAATGTGAATATTTAGGAACTAATTAAACATAATAACTTAATTATAATTTGGAGGATATCTAAGCCAGAGATCGGAGAGTATTATAGTTAGCTATCGCATTTCTATTAGAAATCTAGTGCTAGGAAACAGATAGTTGACAGTAACTTTTCAATTTTAAAAAAAGTATTAAAAAAAAGGACAAATTTTAATTTTAATTAATTGACGCAATGTCAGTTAGAGGGGTGCTGTGCTCTGACTGAGATGTGGCAGGTCCGGGAGGCTTCCAGCGTCCCGGATGGCTTCATCTGCAGAAAGTGCACCCAACTGCAGCTCCTCACAGACCGCATGGTTCGGTTGGAGCAGCAATTGGATGCACTTAGGAGCATGCAGGTGGCGGAAAGCGTCATAGATCGCAGTTATGTAAATGTGGTCACACCCAAGGTGCAGGCAGAGAAATGGGTGACCACCAGAAAGGGCAGGCAGTCAGTGCAGGAATCCCCTGTGGTTGTCCCCCTCTCGAACAGATATACCCCTTTGGATACTGTCGGGGGGGATAGCCTATCAGGGGAAAACAGCAGCAGCCAGAGCAGTGGCACCACGGCTGGCTCTGATGTTCAGAAGGGAGGGTCAAAGCGCAGAAGAGTAATAGTAATAGGGGACTCTATAGTCAGGGGCACAGATAGGCGCTTCTGTGGACGTGAAAGAGACTCCAGGATGGTATGTTGCCTCCCTGGTGCCAGGGTCCAGGATGTCTCCGAACGGGTAGAGGGAATCCTGAAGGGGGAGGGCAAACAGGCAGAGGTCGTTGTACATATTGGTACTAACGACATAGGCAGGAAGGGGCATGAGGTCCTGCAGCAGGAGTTCAGGGAGCTAGGCAGAAAGTTAAAAGACAGGACCTCGAGGGTTGTAATATCGGGATTACTCCCTGTGCCACGTGCCAGTGAGGCTAGAAATAGGAAGATAGAGCAGACAAACACGTGGCTAAACAGCTGGTGTAGAAGGGAGGGTTTCCGTTATCTGGACCACTGGGAGCTCTTCCGGGGCAGGTGTGACCTGTATAAGATGGACGGGTTGCATCTAAACCGGAGAGGCATAAATATCCTGGCCGCAAGGTTTGCTACTGTCACACGGGAGGGTTTAAACTAGTATAGCAGGGGGGTGGGCACGGGAGCAATAGGTCAGAAGGTGAGAGCATTGAGGGAGAACGAGGGAATAGGGACAGTGTGGCTCTGAGGCAGAGCAGACGGGGAGAAGTTGCTGAACACAGCGGGTCTGGTGGCCTGAAGTGCATATGTTTTAATGCAAGGAGCATTACGGGTAAGGCAGGTGAACTTAGAGCTTGGATTACTACTTGGAACTATGATGTTGTTGACATTACAGAGACCTGGTTGAGGGAAGGGCAGGATTGGCAGCTAAACGTTCCAGGATTTAGATGTTTCAGGCGGGATAGAGGGGATGTAAAAGGGGAGGCGGAGTTGCGCTACTTGTTCGGGAGAATATCACAGCTATACTGCGAGAGGGCAGTGAGGCTATATAGGTAGAGATCAGGAATAAGAAGGGTGCAGTCACAATGTTGGGGGTATACTACAGGCCTCCCAACAGCCAGCGGGAGATAGAGGAGCAGATAGGTAGACAGATTTTGGAAAATAGTAAAAACAACAGGGTTGTGGTGATGGGAGACTTCAACTTCCCCAATATTGACTGGGACTCACTTAGTGCCAGGGGCTTAGACGGGGCGGAGTTTGTAAGGAGCATCCAGGAGGGCTTCTTAAAACAATATGTAAACAGTCCAACTAGGGAAGGGGCGGTACTGGACCTGGTATTGTGGAATGAGCCCAGCCAGGTGGTAGATGTTTCAGCAGGGGAGCATTTCGGTAACAGTGACCACAATTCAGTAAGTTTTAAAGTACTGGTGGACAAGGATAAGAGTGGTCCGAGGATGAATGTGCTAAATTGGGGGAAGGCTAATTGTAACAATATTAGGCGGGAACTGAAGAACAGAGATTGGGGGCGGATGTTTGAGGGCAAATCAACATCTGACATGTGGGAGGCTTTCAAGTGTCAGTTGAAAGGAATACAGGACAGGCATGTTCCTGTGAGGAAGAAAGATAAATACGGCAATTTTCGGGAACCTTGGATGACGAGTGATATTGTAGGCCTCGTCAAAAAGAAAAAGGAGGCATTTGTCAGGGCTAAAAGGCTGGGAACAGACGAAGCCTGTGTGGCATATAAGGAAAGTAGGAAGGAACTTAAGCAAGGAGTCAGGAGGGCTAGAAGGGGTCATGAAAAGTCATTGGCAAATAGGGTTAAGGAAAATCCCAAGTCTTTTTACACGTACATAAAAAGCAAGAGGGTAGCCAGGGAAAGGGTTGGCCCACTGAAGGATAGGCAAGGGAATCTATGTGTGGAGCCAGAGGAAATGGGCGAGGTACTAAATGAATACTTTGCATCAGTATTCACCAAAGAGAAGGAATTGGTAGATGTTGAGTCTGGAGAAGGGGGTGTAGATAGCCTGGGTCACATTGTGATCCAAAAAGACGAGGTGTTGGGTGTCTTAAAAAATATTAAGGTAGATAAGTCCCCAGGGCCTGATGGGATCTACCCCAGAATACTGAAGGAGGCTGGAGAGGAAATTGCTGAGGCCTTGACAGAAATATTTGGATCCTCGCTGTCTTCAGGGGATGTCCCGGAGGACTGGAGCATAGCCAATGTTGTTCCTCTGTTTAAGAAGGGTAGCAAGGATAATCCCGGGAACTACAGGCCGGTGAGCCTTACTTCAGTGGTAGGGAAATTACTGGAGAGAATTCTTCGAGACAGGATCTACTCCCATTTGGAAGCAAATGGACGTATTAGTGAGAGGCAGCACGGTTTTGTGAAGGGGAGGTCGTGTCTCACTAACTTGATAGAGTTTTTCGAGGAGGTCACTAAGATGATTGATGCAGGTAGGGCAGTAGATGTTGTTTATATGGACGTCAGTAAGGCCTTTGACAAGGTCCCTCATGGTAGACTAGTACAAAAGGTGAAGTCACACGGGATCAGGGGTGAACTGGCAAGGTGGATACAGAACTGGCTAGGCCATAGAAGGCAGAGGGTAGCAATGGAGGGATGCTTTTCTAATTGGAGGACTGTGACCAGTGGTGTTCCACAGGGATCAGTGCTGGGACCTTTGCTCTTTGTCGCATATATAAATGATTTGGAGGAAAATGTAACTGGTCTGATTAGTAAGTTTGCAGACGACACAAAGGTTGGTGGAATTGTGGATAGCGATGAGGACTGTCTGAGGATACAGCAGGATTTAGATTGTCTGGAGACGTAGGCGGAGAGATGGCAGATGGAGTTTAATCCGGACAAATGTGAGGTAATGCATTTTGGAAGGGCTAATGCAGGTAGGGAATATACAGTGAATGGTAGAACCCTCAAGAGCATTGAAAGTCAAAGAGATCTAGGAGTACAGGTCCACAGGTCATTGAAAGGGGCAACACAGGTGGAGAAGGTAGTCAAGAAGGCATACGGCATTCTTGCCTTCATTGGCCGGGGCATTGAGTATAAGAATTGGCAGGTCATGTTGCAGCTGTATAGAACCTTAGTTAGGCCACACTTGGAGTATAGTGTTCAATTCTGGTCGCCACACTACCAGAAGGATGTGGAGGCTTTAGAGAGGGTGCAGAAGAGATTTACCAGAATGTTGCCTGGTATGGAGGGCATAAGCTATGAGGAGCGATTGAATAAACTCGGTTTGTTCTCACTGGAACGAAGGAGGTTGAGGGGCGACCTGATAGAGGTATACAAAATTATGAGGGGCATAGACAGAGTGGATAGTCAGAGGCTTTTCCCCAGAGTAGAGGGGTCAATTACTAGGGGGCATAGGTTTAAGGTGAGAGGGGCAAGGTTTAGAGTAGATGTACGAGGCAAGTTTTTTACGCAGAGGGTAGTGGGTGCCTGGAACTCACTACTGGAGGAGGTAGTGGAAGCAGGGACGATAGGGATATTTACGGGGCATCTTGACAAACATATGAATAGGATGGGAATAGAAGGATACGGACCCAGGAAGTGTAGAAGATTGTAGTTTAGTCGGGCAGTATGGTCGGCACGGGCTTGGAGGACCGAAGGGCCTGTTCCTGTGCTGTACATATATTTGTTCCTTGTTCTTTGTTCTAACTGTGGCCATTCAGTGATTCAGTTCCAATTGTCAGTAAGTTTCTGTGGGTGTTTCCACTGCACTCTGGGGTGTAGCTGTCTCTAACTGTGACCATTCAGTGATTCAGTTCCAGTTGTCAGTGTCTTTCGCTGGGTGGTTCCACTGCACTCTGGGATGTAGCTGTCTCTATTACTGTGACCATTCAGTGATTAAGTTCCAGTTGTCAGTGTGTTTCTCTGGGTGGTTCCACTGCACCCTGGGGCGTAGCTGCCTCTAACTGTGACCATTCAGTGATTCAGTTCCAATTGTCAGTGTGTTTCTCTGTGTGGTTCCACTGCATTCTGGGGTGTAGCTGCCTCTGTAACTGTGACCATTCAGTGATTCAGTTCCAATTGTTATTGCGTTACTCTGTGTGGTTCCAGTGCCCTCTGGGGTGTAGCAGCCTGTGTAACTGTGACCATTCAGTGATTCATATCCAGTTGTCTGTGTGTTTCTCTGAGTTGTTCCACTGCACTCTGGGATGTAGCTGCCTTTGTAACTGTGACCATTCAGCGATTCAGTTCGAATTGTCAGTGTGTTTATCTGTGTGGTTCCAGAGCCCTCTGGGATGTAGAATCCTCTGTAACTGTGACCATTCAGTGATTCAGTTCCAATTGTCAGTATGTTACTGTGGCTGGATCCACTGTACTCTGGAGTGTAGCTGTCTCTAACTGTGACAATTCAGTGATTCAGTTCCAATTGTCAGTGTAATTCTCTGTGTGGTTCCACTGCACTCTAGGGTTTAGCTGTCTCTAACTGTGTCCATTCAGTGATTCAGTTCCAATTGTCAGTGTGTTTCTCTGTGTGGTTCCACTGCACTCTGGGGTGTAGCTGTCTCTAACTGTGGCCATTCAGTGATTCAGTTCCAATCGTCAGTCAGTTTATGTGGGTGGTTCCAGTGCACTCTGGGGTGCAGCTGTCTCTAACTGTGACCATTCAGTGATTCAGTTCCAATTGTCACTGTGTTTCTCTGGGTGGTTCCACTGCACGCTGGGGTGTAGCTGTCTCTGTAACTGTGACCATTCAGTGATTCAGTTCCAATTGTCACTGTGTTTCTCTGGGTGGTTCCACTGCATTCTGGGATGCAGCTGCCTTTGTAACTGTGACCATTCAGTGGTTCAGTTCCAATTGTCAGTGTGTTTCTCTGGGTGATTCCACTGCACTCTGGGGTTTAGCTGCCTCTGTAACTGTGACCATTCGGTGATTCAGTTCATATTGTCAGTGAGTTTAGCTGTTTGGTTCCACTGCACTCTGGGGTGTAGCTGCCTCTGTAACTGTGACCATTTAGTGATTCAAGAACAAGAACAAAGAACAAAGAAATGTACAGCACAGGAACAGGCCCTTCGGCCCTCCAAGCCCGTGCCGACCATGCTGCCCGACTAAACTACAATCTTCTACACTTCCTGGGTCCGTATCCTTCTATTCCCATCCTATTCATATGTTTGTCAAGATGCCCCGTAAATGTCCCTATCGTCCCTGCTTCCACTACCTCCTCCGGTAGCGAGTACCAGGCACCCACTACCCTCTGCGTAAAAAACTTGCCTCGTACACCTAATCTAAACCTTGCCCCTCTCACCTTAAACCTATGCCCCCTAGTAATTGACCCCTCTACCCTGGGGAAAAGCCTCTGACTATCCACTCCGTCTATGCCTCTCATAATTGTGTATACCTCTATCAGGTCGCCCCTCAACCTCCTTCGTTCCAGTGAGAACAAACCGAGTTTATTCAACCCTCCTCATAGCTAATGCCCTCCATACCAGGCAACATTCTGGTAAATCTCTTCTGCACCCTCTCTAAAGCCTCCACATCCTTCTGGTAGTGTGGCGACCAGAATTGAAAACTATACTCCAAGTGTGGCCTAACAAAGGTTCTATACAGCTGCAACATGACTTGCCAATTCTTATACTCAATGCCCTGGCCAATGAAGGCAAGCATGCCGTATGACTTCTTGACTACCTTCTCCACCTGTGTTGCCCCTTTCAATTACCTGTGGACCTGTACTCCTAGATCTCTTTGACTTTCAATACTCTTGAGGATTCTACCATTCACTGTCTATTCCCTACCTGCATTAGACCTTCCAAAATGCATTACCTCACATTTGTCCGGATTAAACTCCATCTGCCATCTCTCCGCCCAAGTCTCCAGACAATCTGAATCCTGCTGTAACCTCCGACAGTCCTCATCGCTATCCGCAATTCCACCAACCTTTGTGTCGTCTGCAAACTTACTAATCAGACAAGTTACATTTTCCTCCAAATCATTTATATATACTACAAAGAGCAAAGGTCCCAGCACTGATCCCTGTGGAACACCACTGGTCACAGCCCTCCAATTAGAAAAGCATCCCTCCATTGCTACTCTCTGCCTTCTATGGCCTAGCCAGTTCTGTATCCACCTTGCCAGCTCACCCCTGATCCCGTGTGACTTCACCTTTTGTACTAGTCTACCATGAGGGACCTTGTCAAAGGCCTTACTGAAGTCCATATAGACAACATCTACTGCCCTACCTGCATCAATCATCTCAGTGACCTCCTTGAAAAACTCTATCAAGTTAGTGAGACACGAACTCCCCTTCACAAAACCGTGCTGCCTCTCACAAATACGTCCATTTGCTTCCAAATGGGAGTAGATCCTGTCTCGAAGAATTCCCTCCAGTAATTTCACTACCACTGAAGTAAGGCTCACCGGCCTGTAGTTCCCGGGATTATCCTTGCTACCCTTCTTAAACAGAGGAACAACATTGGCTATTCTCCAGTCCTACGGGACATCCCCTGAAGACAGCGAGGATCCAAAGATTTCTGTCAAGGCCTCAGCAATTTCCTTTCCAGCCTCCTTCAGTATTCTGGGATAGGTCCCATCAGGCCCTGGGGACTTATCAACCTTAATATTTTTTAAGACACCCAACACCTCGTCTTTTTGGATCACAATGTGACCCAGGCTATCTACACCCCGTTCTCCAGACTCAACATCCACCAATTCCTTCTCTTTGGTGAATATTGATGCAAAGGGGTGAATACTGATGGAAATTAGTAAGTTTGCAAATACTGATTCAGTTCAAATTGTCAATGTGTTTCTCTGTGTGGTTCCACTGCACTCTGGTGTGTAGCTGCCTCTGCAACTGTGACATTTCAGTGATTCAGTTCCAATTGACAGTGTGTTTCTCTGGGTGGTTCCACTGCAATCTGGGGTGTAGCTGTCTCTGTAACTGTGACCATTCAGTGATACAGTTCCAATTTTCAGATTGTTTCTCTGGGTGGTTACACTGCACTCTGGGGTGTGGCTGCCTCTGTAACTGTGTCCATTCACTGATTCAGTTCAAATAGTCATTGCGTTACTCTGTGTGGTTCCTCTGCCCAGTGGGGTGTAGTTGCCTCTGTAACTGTGACCATTCAGTGATTCAGATCCAATTGTCAGTGTGTTTCTCTGGGTGGGTTCACTGCACTCTGGGGTGTAGCTGTCTCTGTAACTGAGACCATTCAGTGATTCAGTTCCAATTATCAATGTGTTTCTCTGTATGGTTCCACTGCACTCTGGGGTGTAGCTGTCTCTGTAACTGTGACCATTCAGTGATTCAGTTCCAATTGTCAGTGTGTTTCTCTGTGTGGTTCCACTGCACTCTGGTGTGTAGCTGCCTCTCTAACTATGCCATTTAGTGATTCAGTTCTAATTGACAGTGAGTTTCTCTGGTTGGTTCCACTGCACTCAGGGGTGTAGCTGTCCCTGTAACTGTGACCATTCAGTGACTCAGTTCCAATTGTCATTACGTTACTCTGTGTGGTTCCAGTGCCCTCTGGGGTGTAGCAGCCTCTCTTGTGTGCCTTTAAGTGATTCAGTTCCAATTGTCAGTGTGTTTCTCTGTGTGGTTCCACTGCACTCTGGTGTGTAGCTGCCTCTGTAACTGTGACCATTCAGTGATTCAGTTCCAATTGTCAGCGTGTTTCTCTGGGTGCTTCCACTGCACTCTGGGGTGTAGCTGTCCCTGTAACTGTGACCATTCAGTGATTCAGTTCCAATTGTCATTGCGTTAATCTGTGTAGTTCCAGTGACCTCTAGGGGTGTAGCAGCCTCTCTTGTGTGCCATTAAGTGATTAAATTCCAGTTGTCAGTGTGTTTCTCTGGGTGCTTCCACTGCACTCTGGGGTGTAGCTGCCTCTGTAACTGTGACCATTTAGTGATTCAGTTCCAATTGTCTGTCTGTTTCTCTGGGTGGTTCCACTGCACTCTTGGGTGTGGCTGCCTCTGTAACTGTGACCATTCACTGATTCAGTTCCAATTGTCATTGCGTTACTCTGTGTGGTTCTAGTGCCCTCTGGGGTGTAGCAGCCTCTGTAACTGTGACCATTCAGTGATTCAGTTCCAATTGTCAGTGTGTTTCTCTGGGTAGTTCCACTGCACTAGGGGTGTAGCTGTCTCTGCAACTGAGAGCATTCAGTGATTCAGTTCCAATTGTCAGTGTGTTTCTCTGGGTGGTTCCACTGCACTCTGGGGTGTGGCTGCCTCTGTAACTGTGTCCATTCACTGATTCAGTTCCAATAGTCATTGAGTTTCTCTGTATGGTTCCACTGCACTCTGGGGTGTATCTGTCTCTAACGGTGACCATTCGGTGATTCAGTTCCAATTGTCAGTGTGTTTCTCTGTGTGGTTCCACTGCACTCTGGGGTTTAGCTGCCTCTGTATCTGTGACCATTCATGAATCAGATCCAATTGTCAGTGTGTTTCTCTGGGTGGGTTCACTGCACTCTGGGGTGTAGCTGTCTCTGTAACCTGAGACCATTCAGTGATTCAGTTCCAGTTATCAATGTGTTTCTATATATGGTTCCATTGCACTCTGGGGTGTAGCTGTCTCTAACGGTGACCATTCAGTGATTCAGTTTATATTGTCAGTGTGTTTATCTGTTTGGTTCCACTGCACTCTGGTGTGCAGCAGCCTCTCTAACTATGCCATTTAGTGATTCAGTTCCAATTGTCATTGCGTTACTCTGTGTGGTTCCAGTGCCCTCTGGGGTGCAGCAGCCTCTCTTGTTTGCCATTACGTGGTTAGGTTCCAGTTGACAGTGTGTTTCTCTGGGTGCTTCCACTGCACTCTGGTGTGTAGCTGCCTCTGTAAATGTGACCATTTAGTGATTCAGTACCAATTGTCAGTGTGTTTCTCTGGGTGGTTCCACTGCACTCTGGGATGTAGCTGCCTCTGTAACTGTGTCCATTCAGTGATTCAGTTCCAATTGTCAGCGTGTTTCTCTGGGTGGTTCCACTGCAGTCTGGGGTGTAGCTGTCTCTGTAACTGTGATCATTCAGTGATTCAGTTCCAATATTCAGCTTGTTTTTCCAGGTGGTTACAATGCACTCAGGGGTGTGGCTGCCTCTATAACTGTGTCCATTCACTGATTCAGTTCCAATAGTCATTGCGTTACTCTGTGTGGTTCCTGTGCCCTCTGGGGTGTAGCAGCCTCTGTAACTGTGACCATTTACTGATTCAGTTCCAATTGTCAGTGTGTTTCTCTGGGTGGTTCCACTGCACTCTGGGATGTAGCTCCCTCTCTAACTGTGTCCATTAAGTGATTCAGTTCCAATTGTCAGTGTGTTTCTCTGTGTGGTTCCACTGCACTCTGGGGTGTAGCTGCCTCTGTAACTGTGACCATTCAGTGATTCAGTTCCAATTGTCAGTGTTTCTCTGGGTGGGTCCACTGCACTCTGGGGTGTAGCTGCCTCTCTAACTGTGACCATTCAGTGATTCAGTTCCAATTGTCCTTGCGTTACTCTGTGTGGTTCCAGTGCCCTCTGGGGTATAGCAGCCTCTGTAACTGTGACCATTCAGTGATTCAGTTCCAATGGTCAGTGTGTTTCTCTGGGTGGTTCCACTGCACTCAGGGGTGTTGCTGTCCCTGTAACTGTGACCATTCAGTGATTCAGTTCCAATTGGCATTGCGTTACTCTGTGTGGTTCCAGTGCCCTCTGGGGTATAGCAGCCTCTCTTGTGTGCCATTCAGTGATTAAGTTCCAGTTGTCTTGTTTCTCTGGGTGCTTCCACTGCACTCTGGGGTGTAGCTGCCTCTGTAACTGTGACCATTTAGTGATTCAGTTTCAATTGTCAGTGTGTTTCTCTGGGTGGTTCCACTGCACTCTGGGGTGTAGCTGTCTCTGTAACTGTGACAATTCAGTGATTCAGTTCCAATTGTCAGTGTGTTTCTCTGGGTGGGTCCACTGCACTCTGGGGTGCAGCTGCCTCTGTAACTGACCATTCAGTGATTCAGTTCCAATTTTCAGTTTGTTTCTCTGGGTTGTTACACTGCACTCTGGGGTGTGGCTGCCTCTATAACTGTGCCCATTCTCTGATTCAGTTCCAATAGTCATTGTGTTTCTCTGGGTGGGTCCACTGCACTCTGGGGTGTAGCTGGCTCCGTAACTGTGACCATTCAGTGATTCAGTTCCTCATGTCAGTGTGTTTCTCTGGGTGGTTGCACTGCACTCTGGGGTGTAGCTGTCTCTAACTGTGACCTTTCAGTGATTCAGTTCCAGTTGTCAGTGTGTTTCTCTTGGTGGTTCAACTGCACTAGGGGTGTAGCTGCCTCTGTAACTGTGACCATTCAGTGATTCAGTTCCAATTGTCAGTGTGTTTCTCTGGGTGGTTCCGCTGTACTCTGCTGTGTTGCTGCCTCTCTAACTGTGACCATTCAGTGATTCAGTTCCAATTGTCCTTGCGTTACTCTGTGTGGTTCCCGTGCTCTCTGTGGTGTAGCTGCCTCTCTTGTGTGCCATTAAGTGATTAAATTCCAGTTGTCAGTGTGTTTCTCTGCGTGCTTGCACTGCACTCTGGGGTGTAGCTGCCTCTAACTGTGACCATTCAGTGATTCAGTTCCAATTTTCAGTGTGTTTCTCTGGGTGGGTCCACTGCACTCTGGGGTGCAGCTGCCTCTGTAACTGTGACCATTCAGTGATTCAGTTCCAATTTTCAGTTTGTTTCTCTGGATGGTTACACTGCACTCTGGGGTGTGGCTGCCTCTATAACTGTATCCATTCAGTGATTCAGATCCAATTGTCAGTGTGTTTCTCTGGGTTGGTTCAGTGCACTCTGGGGTGTAGTTGTCTCTGTAACTGAGACCATTCAGTGATTCAGTTCAAATAATCAGTGTGTTTCTCTGTATGGTTCCACTGCACTCTGGAGTTTAGCTGTCTCTAACTGTGACCATTCAGTGATTCAGTTCCAGTTGTCAATATGTTTCTCTGTGTGGTTCCACTGCACTCTGGGGTGTAGCTGTCTCTAACTGTGACCATTCAGTGATTCGGTTCAATTGTCATTGCGTTACTCTGTGTGGTTCCAGTGCCCTCTGGGGTGTAGCAGCCTCTCTTGTCTGCCATTAAGTGATTAAGTTCCAGTTGTCAGTGTGTTTCTCTGGGTGCTTCCACTGCACTCTGGGGTGTAGCTGTCTCTAACTGTGACCATTCAGTGATTCAGTTCCAGTTGTCAGTGTGTTTCCCTGTGTGGTTCCACTGCACTCTGGGGTGTAGCTGCCTCTGTAACTGTGACCATTCAGTGATTCAGTTACAATTGTCAGTGTGTTTCTCTGGGAGGTTACACTGCACTCTGGGGTGTGGCTGCCTCCATAATTGTGTCCATTCACTGATTCAGTTCCAATAGTCATTGCGTTACTCTGTGTGTTTCCTGTGCCCTCTGGGGTGTAGCAGCCTCTCTAACTGTGACCTTTCAGTGATTCAGATCTAATTGTCAGTGTGTTTCTCTGGGTTGGTTCAGTGCACTCTGGGGTGTAGCTGTCTCTGTAACTGAGACCATTCAGTGATTCAGTTCCAGATGTCAGTGTGTTTCTCTGTGTGGTTCCACTGCACTCTGGGGTGTAGCTGTCTCTAACTGTGACCATTCAGTGATTCATAGAACATAGAACAATACAGCGCAGTACAGGCCCTTCGGCCCACGATGTTGCACCGAAACAAAAGCCATCTAACCTACACTATGCCATTATCATCCATATGTTTATCCAATAAACTTTTAAATGCCCTCAATGTTGGCGAGTTCACTACTGTAGC
Organism: Scyliorhinus torazame; assembly: GCF_047496885.1. Classification (NCBI taxonomy): domain Eukaryota; kingdom Metazoa; phylum Chordata; class Chondrichthyes; order Carcharhiniformes; family Scyliorhinidae; genus Scyliorhinus; species Scyliorhinus torazame. The sequence continues at coordinate 55,512,550 of NC_092726.1, forward strand.
AGGCAGGGCATTCCACGGCCTCACTACTCTTTGCGTAAAGAACCTACCTCTGACCTCTGTCCTATATCTATTACCCCTCAGTTTAAAGTTATGTCCCCTCGTGCCAGCCATATCCATCCGCGGGAGAAGGTTCTCACTGTCCACCCTATCCAACCCCCTGATCATTTTGTATGCCTCTATTAAGTCTCCTATTAACCTTCTTCTCTCCAACGATAACAACCTCAAGTCCATCAGCCTTTCCTCATAAGATTTTCCCTCCATACCAGGCAACATCCTGGTAAATCTCCTCTGCACCCGCTCCAAAGCCTCCACGTCCTTCCTATAATGCGGTGACCAGAACTGTACGCAATACTCCAAATGCGGCCGTACCAGAGTTCTGTACAGCTGCAACATGACCTCCCGACTCCGGAACTCAATCCCTCTACAAATAAAGGCCAACACTCCATAGGCCTTCTTCACAACCCTATCAACCTGGGTGGCAACTTTCAGGGATCTATGTACATGGACACCTAGATCCCTCTGCTCATCCACACTTTCAAGAACTTTACCATTAGCCAAATATTCCGCATTCCTGTTATTCCTTCCAAAGTGAATCACCTCACACTTCTCTACATTAAACTCCATTTGCCACCTCTCAGCCCAGCTCTGCAGCTTATCTATATCCCTCTGTAACCTGCTACATCCTTCCACACTGTCGACAACACCGCCGACTTTCGTGTCGTCTGCACATTTACTCACCCACCCTTCTGCGCCTTCCTCTAGGTCATTGATAAAAATGACAAACAGCAACGGCCCCAGAACAGATCCTTGTGGTACTCCACTTGTGACTGTACTCCATTCTGAACATTTCCCATCAACCACCACCCTCTGTCTTCTTTCAGCTAGCCAATTTCTGATCCACATCTCTAAAACACCCTCAATATTATAAACACCTCCGTATTTTTTGCAATAGCCTACCGTGGGGAACCTTATCAAACGCTTTGCTGAAATCCATATACACCACATCAACTGCTCTACCCTCGTCTACCTGTTCAGTCACCTTCTCAAAGAACTCAATAAGGTTTGTGAGGCATGACCTACCCTTCACAAAGCCATGCTGACTATCCCTGATCATATTATTCCTATCTAGATGATTATAAATCTTGTCTCTTATAATCCCCTCCAAGACTTTACCCACTACAGACATGAGGCTCACCGGTCTATAGTTGCCGGGGTTGTCTCTGCTCCCCTTTTTGAACAAAGGGACCACATTTGCTGTCCTCCAGTCCTCTGGCACTATTCCTGTAGCCAATGATGACATAAAAATCAAAGCCAAAGGTCCAGCAATCTCTTCCCTGGCCTCCCAGAGAATCCTAGGATAAATCCCATCAGGTCCCGGGGACTTATCTATTTTCAGCCTGTCCAGAATTGCCAACACCTCTTCCCTACGTACCTCAATGCCATCTATTCTATTAGCCTGGGGCTCAGCATTCTCCTCCACAACATTATCTTTTTCCTGAGTGAATACTGACGAAAAATATTCATTTAGTATCTCGCCTATCTCTTCAGACTCCACACACAATTTCCCATCCCTGTTCTTGACTGGTCCTACTCTTTCCCTAGTCATTCGCTTATTCCTGACATACCTATAGAAAGCTTTTGGGTTTTCCTTGATCCTTCCTGCCAAATACTTCTCATGTCCCCTCCTTGCTCGTCTTAGCTCTCTCTTTAGATCCTTCCTCGCTACCTTGTAACTATCCATCGCCCCAACCGAAACTTCACACTTCATCTTCACATAGGCCTCCTTCTTCCTCTTAACAAGAGATTCCACTTCCTTGGTAAACCACGGTTCCCTCGCTCGACACCTTCCTCCCTGTCTGACCGGTACATACTTATCAAGAACACGCAGTAGCTGATCCTTGAACAAGCCCCACTTATCCAGTGTGCCCAACACTTGCAGCCTACTTCTCCACCTTATCCCCCCCAAGTCACGTCTAATGGCATCATAATTGCCCTTCCCCCAGCTATAACTCTTGCCCTGCGGTGTATACTTATCCCTTTCCATCATTAACGTAAACGTCACCGAATTGTGGTCACTTTCCCCAAAGTGCTCTCCTACCTCCAAATCCAACACCTGGCCTGGTTCATTACCCAAAACCAAATCCAACGTGGCCTCGCCTCTTGTTGGCCTGTCAACATATTGTTTCAGGAAACTCTCCTGCACACACTGTACAAAAAACGACCCATCTATTGTACTCGAACTATATCTTTTCCAGTCAATATTTGGAAAGTTAAAGTCTCCCATAATAACTACCCTGTTACTTTCGCTCATATCCCGAATCACCTTCGCCATCCTTTCCTCTACTTCCCTAGAACTATTAGGAGGCCTATAAAAAACTCCCAACAGGGTGACCTCTCCTTTCCTGTTTCTAGCTTCAGCCCATACTACCTCGGAAGAAGAGTCCCCATCTAGCATCCTCTCCGCCACCGTAATACTGCTCTTGACTAGCAGCGCCACACCTCACCCTCTTTTGCCTCCTTCTCTGAGCTTACTAAAACAACTAAACCCCGGAATCTGCAACATCCATTCCTGTCCCTGCTCTATCCATGTCTCCGAAATGGCCACAACATCGAACTCCCAGGTACCAACCCATGCTGCCAGTTCCCCTACCTTGTTTCGTATACTCCTGGCATTGAAGTAGACACACTTCAAACCACCCACCTGAACACTGGCCCCCTCCTGCGACGTCAAATCTGTGCTCCTGACCTCTATACTCTCATTCTCCCTTACCCTAAAACTACAATCCAGGTTCCCAGGCCCCTGCTGCATTAGTTTAAACCCCCCCCCCCCAAAGAGCACTAACAAATCTCCCCCCCAGGATATTTGTGCCCCTCAGGTTCAGATGTCGACCATCCTGTCTGTAGAGGTCCCACCTTCCCCAGAAAGAGCCCCAGTTATCCAGAAATCTGAATCCCTCCCGCCTGCACCATCCCTGTAGCCACGTGTTTAAATGCTCTCTCTCCCTATTCCTCATCTCACTATCACGTGGCACGGGCAACAACCCAGAGATAACAACTCTGTTCTAGTTCTGAGCTTCCATCCTAGCTCCCTGAAAGCCTGCCTGACATCCTTGTCCCCTTTCCTACCTATGTCGTTAGTGCCAATGTGGACCACGACTTGGGGCTGCTCCCCCTCCCCCCTAAGTACCCGGAAAACACGATCCGAGACACTAACCCTTGCACCTGGGAGGCAACATACCAAACGTGAGTCTCTCACGCTCCCACAAAATCTCCTATCTGTGCCCCTGACTATAGAGTCCCCAATTACTAATGCTCTGCTCCTCTCCCCCCTTCCCTTCTGAGCAACAGGGACAGACTCTGTGCCAGAGGCCCGTACCCCATGGCTTACCCCTGGTAAGTCCCCCCCCCCCACAAGTATCCAAAGTGGTATACTTGTTTCTCAGGGGAATGACCGCAGGGGACCCCTGCACTGACTGCTTTTTCCCAGTCCCTCTTACAGTTACCCACCTATCTCCAATCTTTGGTGTAACTAATTCCCTGAAGCTGCTATCTATGACCCCTTCTGCCTCCCGAATGATCCGAAGTTCTTCCAACTCCAGCTCCAGTTCCCTAACTCGGTCTTGGAGGAGCTGGAGATGGCAGCACTTCCTGCAGGTAAAATCAGCAGGGACACTAACTGCATCCCTCACCTCAAACATCCTGCAGGAGGAACATTGCACTCCCTTCCCTGCCATTCCTCTAACTTTCTACCAAGATCTGGCTAACAACTAAATTAAATTTTTTATAAAAAATAATAATAATATAATAAAATATGGTACTTACCTCAGACCAATGGGTTTTATTATTCGGTTAGAGGAGGAGGGCGGGTGGGAGACACTACACGTGTAGTGTCTCGGGTTTCCTCTCCACCAGAATTTATTGGTGAGGGTCTTCCCAGACGTCCGCGGGTCGACTTCCTGTTCCCGCCTAAAAAACTAATTTTAAAAAAAAAAGAAGAAACAATTCTCAGCTCCTGCTGAAATTGACTAACCAGCTCCACTCCCGTCGAAATCGGCTGGCCTGCCCCTGCAAAGACAAGTGCTTTTAAAGGTTGACTTACCTCCCAGCAGCCACTTCCGCACTGCTCCCTCTGAAACTGACTCACCAGCTGTTCTCCCGTCGAAATCTACTGGCCTGCCCCTGCAAAGACAAGTGCTTTTAAAGGACAGACTTACCTCCCAGCAGCCACTTCCGCACTGCTCCCGCTGAAACTGACTCACCAGCTGTTCTCCCTCCGGAATCGACTGGCCTGCCCCTGCAAAGACAAGTGCTTTTAAAGGTTGACTTACCTCCCAGCAACCTCCTTCCGCAATGCTCCCGCTGAAACTGACTCACCAGCTGTTCTAACGCCGAAATCGACTGATGCCATGCTTTGCCTCTAAGAAGTTCAAATTTTAGACATGCTCGGCCTCTAAGATGTTTGAAATGTAGCCAAGAAGATGTTTAAAATTGAACCATGCTCTGCCTCGAAGATGTTTACATTTTAGCCATCTTCAGCTTGAGAGACGTTTATAATTGAGCCATGCTCGGCCTCTGAGATGTTTAATATTTAACCATGCACGGACTCTAAAAGGTTTAAAAGTTAACCATACTCGACTTTGAAGTTGGTTAAAATTTATCCATGCGTGGACACCAAACTGTTTAAATTTAGGCATTCCCGGCCTCTAGGATGTTAAAATTTAGCCATTCTCGGACACTAAGACATTTAAATTTAGCCAAGCTCAGCCTGAAAGATGTTAAAATTTAGTTATTCTCAGCCCTAAGAGGTTTTAAATTTAGCCATGCTTGGCCTTGAAGGTGGTTAAAATACAGCCATGCTCGTCCGAGAGGTTGTTGAGAATTTCGCCATGCTCTGCCTCAAATATGTCTCCATTTTAGCCATGCTTGGCCTGGAAGACGTTTATAGTTAACTGTGCTCCATCTTTGTGCTGTTTAAAATTGAGCATGATCGGCCTAAAAGGTTTTTAAAATTCAGCGATCGTTGGCCTCTGAGACATTTAATATTTAGCCATAATTGGCCTTGAAGGATGTTAAAATTTAGACATCCTCGGCATCTAAGATGTTTAAAATGTAGCCGTGCCCGGCCTCTGAACTGTTTAAAATTTTTCCATGTTCTGCCCGAAGATGTTTAAACTTGAGCGACGCTTGGCCTCTAAGACGTTCAATATTTAGCCATGCTCGGACACGAAGATGCTCAAAATTTAGCTATTCTCAGCCTCCAAGCTGCTTCAAGATTTGCATGAACAGCCATGATGATGGTTAAAATTCAGCTATGCTTGGTCTGCAAGAAGTTTAATATTTAGCCATCATTGGTCTTGAAGAAGGTTAAAATTTAGCCATCCTCGACCTCTAAGACATTTAATATTTAGCCATTCTCTGCCTCGAAGATGTTTAAAATTTAGCGACGCTTGGCCTCTGAGTCGTTTAAAATCGAGCGATGCTCGGCCACGAAGATGCTCAAACGTTAGCTATTCTCAGCCTCCAAGCTGCATCAAAATTAGCATGAGCAGCCACGAAGATGGTTAAAATTTAGGCATGCTTGGGCTAGAAGATTTTGAAAATCTAGCCATGCAGGGCCTCAAAGATGTTTAAAATTTCTCACGCTTGGCCTCAAAGTTGTTGAAAGTTTAGCCATGCTCAGCTTCGAAGATGTTTAAAATTCAGCCATGCTTGAAGTCAAATACATTTAAAATTTAGTCATACTCGGCCTCTAAAATGTTTAAAATTTAGCCATGCTCAGCCCGGAAGATGTTTAAAATTGGCCTCTAAACCATTTAAAATTTAGCCATTCTCGGCCTCTAAGGCGTTTACAATTTAGCCATGCTCGGCCTTGAAGATGTTGAAAATGTAGCCACGCTCTGCCTTCAAGACGCTTATGAATTAGGCACACTCGGCATTGAAGATGGTTAAAATTTAGCCATCCTCGGACTGTACGAAGTTTAAATTCAGCCATCCAAGACTCGAAGATGTTGGAAATTTAGCCACGCTCAGCCTCTAAGATGTTAAAATCTTAGCCATGCTCGGCCTGGAAGACGTTTTAAATTTAGCCATGCTTTGCCGAGAAGATTTTGACCATTTAGCCATGCTGGGCCTGAAAGATGTTTAAAATGTATCCAAGCTCGGCCTGGAAGACGTTGCAAGTTTAGCCATGCTCGGCCTCGACGATGTTTCAAAGTTAGCCATGCTCGGCCTGGATGACATTTATAATTTAGTCATGCTTTGCCTCTAAGACGTTTAAAATTTGGCCATGCTCGGCCTCTAAGATGTTCAGAATTTAGCCAAGTTCGGCCTGGAAGATGTTTCAAATTTAGCCATGCTCGGCCTCGAAGATGCTGAACAATTAGTCATGCTCTGGCTCGAAGATGTTTACAGTTTAGCCATCTTCTGCCTTTAAGACGTTTATTATTGCACCATGCTCGGCCTCTCAATGTTTTAAAATTTAACTATGCTCGGCCTTGAAGTTGTTTAAAATTTAGCCATTCTAGACCTGTAAGATATTAAAATTTTCGCCATGCTCGGCCTCTGAGACATTTTAAATTTATACATGCTTGTTCTTTAAGATGTGTAACATTTTGCCACGCTCTGCCTTTAAGGCGTTTATGAATTAGCCATACTCGGCCTTGAACGTGGTTAAAGTTTAGCCATCCTCGGACTGAAAGTCATTTAAAATCAGCCATTCAAGCCTCGAAGATGTTTAAAATTTAGCCATGCTCGGCCTCTAAGATGTTTAAAATGTATCCATGCTCGGTTGTAAGTTTAGCCATGCTCGATCTCGATGATGTTTCAAATTTAGCCATGCTCGGCCTGGAAGACGTTTATAATTTCGTCATGCTTTGCCCCTACGACCTGTAAAATTTGGCCATGCTCGGCCTCGAAGATGTTTACATTTTAACCACCTTCTGTCTTTAAGACATTTATTATTGAGCCATGCTCGGCCTTGAAGTTGGTTCAAATTTAGCCATTCTTGGACACTAAGACGTTTAAAATGTATCCATGCTCGGCCTCTGTTATAACCTGCCTGATTACCATTGGCTGGGAACTAATGACAATCCCACAATCCTGTGGGAGTATGAGCTTCCCAATGAGGGGGGCGGACAAACCATTAGTAAACCCCATGTATAAATAAAGCTGGCCAGTTTGGAACCAGCAGGAAGGAGTGTGCAGCAAGGGAAGTTGCTGCTACTGTTATATATATATGTTATGGGAAATAAATGTTATTACTTTGTATCCTTAAAACTCGTGCTGGATTCTTCATGGCCCTTACAAAACTGGCGAGATGGGTTAAAGTGAATAGCTGTCTACACTGCTGAAGCCACCTCCCTGGATTTTTGTTGGATACAGTTTGGAAGTTGTTTTCTATTATGCCATGCCTCTGTACGGACGTTTAGATGTTTTTGATGCTGCGCTGGAAAGCTGGAACCAGTACTCACAACGGATGCGTTACTATTTCCGGGCAAACAATATCACCGAAAACGAGTGCCAGGTGGTCATATTGCTCACCGCCTGCGGCCCGCATACGTTTGGGGTGATTCGGAGCCTTACGTACCCAGCTGCGCCGGACACCAAAAAGTTTGATGAACTTGTGAATATAGTGGGGCAACATTTTAACCCAACCCCGTCCACGATAGTCCAGCGTTACGGGTTTAATACCGCTGAGAGGACCCCTGGAGAATCCCTTGCCGATTTTCTATCCAGGCTACGCAGGATTGCGGAGTACTGTGACTATGGTGAGACCTTGTCAGAAATATTACGCAACCGTTTGGTTTGCGGTATTAACAATGCGGCCACCGCATTGCGGCTACCTTCTCGAGCAAGGCGTAAGGCACTGGGCGTGCCCAGAAATAGTGCGGCGTGGCTCCTGGTTCGACTTGGATATGGACTACGGCCCCTTTTATTTTGCCCAAACCAGGCTGGAATACATCTGGGTATCGTCCTACCACCTCAGTCAACCCTTCAGGGACTGTTTGGAGGATGTGCTGCCATTGCAACCGCAATGCGGCTAACAAAGTTGTTAGCGGAGCCAACATTGACTTTTCAACAGGCCATTCAAATAGTATTGTCCCGAGAGAGCCCAGAACGAGGAGTGCAGGAGTTACAGGGAATGGAAGTGCATGCCTTGGGGCGCAACCCCTTCTGTCCGAAAACGTCCCCCCCGCACTCCTGCGGTACCTTGGGCGAGGCGACGTCTGGACCGACGCCAGTGGCCGTCGGACATTTCTCCCCGAAGGGAGCCTTCTCCAGAACCAATGGATGAGGAGCCATGTCCGTGTCAGACTTGTAGGCGCCGACCCCGTCGCGGACGCTTGTCCTGGGGGCACCAGAGGCGCCGTCGTTCCGACCTAAACTGGGACCAGCCCAGGGGCTGTACCTTCCATGTGGATGAACCTGCGGCGACTACTCCTGAGGACGTGGAGACGGAGGACGACTGCCTGCAGCTGCATTGTGTGGCAGCTCCCCGTGTGGCCCCCATTAAGGTGACAGTACGCGTCAATTGTCACCCGCTTGAGATGGAGTTGGACACTGGCGCAGCGGTCTCTGTGGTCGCCCAGAGGACATTCGACCGCATCAAGCAGGGTATACAGACCCTTACATTAACCGACTCACAGGCCAGGTTGGCCACCTACACGGGGAAACCACTGGACATTGCAGGAACTACAATGACCCCTGTTGTTTATGGACGCCAGGAGGTGCATTTCCCACTTATCGTGGTGCGCGGCCATGGGCCCAGCCGGTTGGGTCGGGACTGGTTGCGCCATTTGCGGTTGCAATGGCAGCACATCCTCCAAACAGTCCCTGAAGGGTTGACTGAGGTGTTAGGACGATACCCAGATGTATTCCAGCCTGGTTTGGGGAAAATAAAAGGGGCCGTAGTCCATATCCAAGTCGAACCAGGAGCCACGCCGCACTATTTCTGGGCACGCCCAGTGCCTTACGCCTTGCTCGAGAAGGTAGAAGGGGAGCTCACTCGTTCGGAGAATTTGGGTATTATCAGACCCGTCCGTTTTGCTGACTGGGCAGCACCAATTGTACCTGTAATGAAGCCAGATGCCACAGTTCGCTTGTGTGGCGACTATAAGCTTAGTGAATACGGTTTCCCGACTCGACCGATATCCAATGCCTCGCATAGAGCATCTCTACGCGAAACTTGCAGGTGGACTATCGTTCACAAAATTAGATATGAGTCACGCCTACCTGCAGTTGGAGATGGACCCTGCCTCCCGACCATATGTAACGATTAATACACACCGGAGCCTGTATGAATATACACGGTTGCCCTTTGGAGTATCCTCTGCCTGTGCTATTTTTCAACGTGTTATGGAGGGCATTTTGAGATGTTTACCACGTGTGGCTGTCTACTTAGACAACGTTTTGATTACAGGGACGTCGGAGCAGGAACATTTGGAAAATCTGGAGGCTGTCCTTAGACGCCTTTCGGAGGCTGGAGTCCGTATACGTTGCACAAAGTGCGTACTTCAGGCAAAGGAAGTCGTCTACCTAGGTTATCGCGTGGACCGCGAAGGTTTGCACCCCGTCGCAGAGAAGGTGCGTGCAATTCAACAGGCCCCTGCCCCGACTGACACTTCGCATCTTCGTTCTTTTCTCGGTCTCGTAAACTATTACGGGAAGTTCCTCCCCATCTGGTAACTACGCTGGCCCCTTTGCACCTTCTGCGAAAGAAAAATCACACCTGGGTTTGGGGTCAGCCGCAAGAAACCGCTTTCCGGCGGGTAAAGCAACAATTGTCGTCATCTGGGTTACTAACCCACTCTGTTCCTGGAAAGACTTTGCTCGTCACATGTGATGCATCCCCGTATGGTATTGGTGCCATCCTGTCCCACAAGATGGAGAATGGGGCCGAGCGGCCGATAGCTTTCGCCTCCCGCACATTGACTGCAGCGGAGAATAAGAACGCGCAGATCGAGAAGGAGGGCCTGGCAGTGGTTTTGCGGTGAAACGCTTCCACCAGTACGTGTATGGCCGCCATTTCACTATAGTGACTGATCATAAGCCTCTGCTGGGACTTTTCAGGGAGGATAAGCCAATACCGCCCATTGCTTCTGCACGGATCCAGCGCTGGGCTTTGTTGCTTGCTGCATACGAGTATTCTCTGGAGCACAAACCAGGTATGCAGATAGCAAATGCCGACGCACTGAGCCGATTGCCTTTATCGACCGGCCCCATGTCGACCCCCACGACCGGTGAGGTGGTTGCAACCCTAAACTTGATGGACACCTTGCCTGTCACGGCATCACAGATCCGTGAGTGGACCCAGACGGAGCCAGTCCTGTCAAAGGTTCGGCACATAGTCCTGTATGGTGGGCAGCATAGACAGCTCCCAGGCCAGTTGCGGGCATTTTCCTCCAAGCTGTCAGAATTCAGCGTGGAAGACGGAATCCTCTTGTGGAGGACGCGTGTGAGTGTCCCGGAAAAGGCCAGGTGCTGATACTAACAGACTTGCACAATGGGCATCCAGGTGTGACCAAAATGAAAATGTTGGCCCGGAGTTATGACTGGTGGCCAGGCCTCGACACCTCCATTGAGAAGGTGGCCCAAAACTGCTCCATTTGCCAGGAGCATCAGAAGCTTCCGCCGGCCGCGCCCCTACATCACTGGGAATGGCCAGGGCGGCCTTGGGCACGCTTGCATGCAGATTTTGCAGACCCTTTTCAAGGTTCCATGTTCCTTCTACTAATTGACGCCCAGTCTAAATGGCTAGAGGTGCATAAGATGCAGGGGACAACGTCCTGCGCAACAATTAAAAAGATGCGTTTATCATTTAGTACGCATGGCCTCCCCAAGGTGCTGGTCACGGATAACGGCACTCCATTCACGAGTGAGGAATTTGCGAGGTTCACGAAGTTGAACGGCATCCTCCATATCCGCACTGCTCCTTACCACCCTGCTTCAAATGGGTTGGCAGAGCGCGCAGTGGACATTCAAAAGAGGCCTAAAGAAGCAGTCTTCCGGATCAATGGACACGAGACTGGCTCGCTTTTTGTTTACGTATAGGACCACCCCCCATGCAGTGACTGGGGTAGCTCCCGCAGAACTGGTGGTGTTGTAACAAACGCATTGGCCAGACGCCTGAGTGATATGACACCTCCTGTCCGTACAGGTGGGGAACAGACATGTTATATTCGTTTCCACCTCTACCAGCCGTATCCTTCACTGCTGAAACAATTCTCGTACGACCGGGAATCCCTATTGGGAGTGAAGTGGCTAGGTATATACGCCCTCCACCGTTGCAGCCTATCATACTGTGAGTGGGAATTATCCTGATAACCTACATTCTAGCTGTACTTCCCTTCTCACATGCCCCGTCCTCTCTCTAGTCCCTCTCTCTCTCACAGTCTCTTCCTACGCTCCCCTGACGGTCTGATGTTACCTTTATCGCACCAATCTTAACACATCCAAAATCAAATTTACATGTCCTCCAAAAACAAGGCAATGTCCATATAATGTTCCCTTCCCATTGCCGGGACCGGTGCAATTGCTTCATGATTCCTGCATTTTCCGTTATCCTGATGACCTTCCATAAGTCGATACCATGTCCTCGTATATGGGGGCATAGAAGAACATCACCTCTGCATAAACGAAATGTCCTTTTAGTTTGGTTGGGGTTACAAATGTAGATAATATGTCCCTTTTCCATGTCCGTCCCCGATGTCACTCCAAGCGAGGTGAGGCCGTAGATCACACACGCGGTGCGTAGCCACCCCATCATATTCCACACCTGTAAAATAGCACTGGGGAAGGGAGGCATTAATCTGTCCAAGAAGATGAGGCCCGTTATCAGATCTCAACTGAGCTGGTATACTGTACCGGGGAATAATTTCCCGCATCAAAACTTTAACCACATTAGCAGCTTTATTATCGATAGTCGGATACGCCTCAACCCATCTGCTGAACACATCCACAATGACCAAAACATATTTATAACATTGACACCTTTCCAACTCAATGTAATCCATTTGTAGCGTCTCAAAGGGACCACTGGGCAACGGGGTTTGCCCCATACCACAAGGGATACCTTTGCTGGTGTTATATTGCTGACAAATCAAACACCGATTACTGATACTCTGGGCCAACTCCTGAATTTTAGGGTGTCACCAAGTGTCCAGCAACAAATCACTAGTCCCCCGAGCCCCACAATGAGTTGCAAAGTGTACACATTCGATGACCCATAAAGCCAGTACATCAGACATACAAGTCTGATGTGCTGGCGTGGTCCATAAAGAGGAAACAGAATCATATGTACAACCTAAACGTTTCCACATTTGTTTATCACTCTCAGGAGCGTCCTCCTGTAACCTTATGACGTCTTGGATGGTTGGCATTGACTTGTCAGAAGCAGAGATATTTATAGTAGATCGTTTAGTCTGACTTAACATTTTAGGCACCATCACTTGCTGAATTTACGCGGCTGTCCGCGCTGCACAATCTGCTGGTTCATTACCAACGTCGACTGGGGTCTTACCATTTGTGTGGGCAGCGCATTTAATAACGGAAATCTGCGCAAGCATAAATCTGCAGTAAGTCATTAGCTAAACCCCGGTGGGATATTTGACCACACATAATCATGTCAGGTTGTTCTGACGAAATATCACTCAAATCGTCCCATTTTGTAGTAGTTTCCTGAATCAAGGCTAAACAGTCGTGGCCAGGTGCGTCTTCACGGACAGGGGGACCACGAAGAAAACAGGCTGGATTGATAGTGGTGCAGTGTTTAAATGTCAGACGTGGATTGTTCAAAAGGTATATCTCATACCTATTCTGGCGAGCTGCGGTAAGATGATGAGTCTGCAGTTTCCTCAGTAGTGCGATGATCGAGTGGGAGTTATACACTGCAATATCCTGTTGGAGAGTGAGAGCATGTAACGGCTGTGCGATGGCATTGATTGAACGTAAATCCTGTACTAATCAGTACTGGTCTGGCTTGGCTGGTTTAGGCACAGCAAGTATGGCGGTGTTACATTCTGATTTGCAAGAGGCCAAAATACCCTGTTGCAACAGTTCTCGGATTAATTTGTCCATAGACGGGGCTGCAGTCGAGTGTTAATCGTTTCACGGCCCTCAAAATGTTTTATGGCAGTGCCGTCTGACGTGACTTGAAGTGCGTACTCTGTTGGATCTGAATGATCCACTGCCTTCCTTACCATAGGTCCCAGATCCCTGGCATGGTACTGGTCGTGGACCTGACGTGTAATATGAGGGCTTACCGAAGCTGACTGTGGCCATAAATGTGATGGTATTGTAACAAAATCGGCTGTACCTTCTTTTCCCGTGACTGTGGCTGTAACCTTGACTGGCCATTCGGTCCCAATTAATGGCCGGTATTTGTCCTCCAACTCCCTGTTTTGTCCGGTTCTGTCATAAGCCAGGTTAACGTGATGCAGTGAATGTTCAATGTCTAATGTCCACCACTGGGGGGTGATAGAAATATAGCACTGTTGTCTCATCCTCCATGATTGAACCGTTACCCCCTCGTCTCCGCACTCTAGCTGTAGCTGGAAGATGCACAGTAAATCTCGGGCCAACAAGTTACAGTCCAATCCAGTAGTCACTACAGACTGATGATCTGCAGACATATTCTCGTAAGTGACTGTCACAGGTTCAGAAATAGGATACTCACACAACTGTCCTTGGAACCCCGACAATTGCTGCGTGTGGTCGGATAGTTGTAGTCGAAGTTCTGATTGCACAGAAGACATGCCTGCTCCAGTGTCGATTACAAATGAGTGATGTTGATATCCTATCTGCAGAGAGATAATAGGTTCCCTGTCCGATTGGAGAGTCCTTATGACTAAATTAGCTAATCAATCCTGTGTTGGGAAAGGGTTTGCCTGGGAGAAGTCAGTGTATCTCGTCTGTCCTCCCCTTGGTGGGTACCCCCTCCTTTGGGTCGGGTAGTCTCCTTCTGCTGCCTGTCTTTTAAAGGTGCATTCCTGTTGCCAGTGATCTGCACGGCCGCAATTAAAACATGCATTTCTCCCTCTATATCTGCCCCGTCCTCTTCTCCCATGTAGACCAATGGCCCCTCAAAGGGGGCGGCGGTTGTCAAGCTGTTGGTGCATACGGTGGGCCATAAAATGGATCTGAGGGTCCCTTTGGGTGGGTTTGATATCCTCCCCCTCGCTGATCCACCCACCCAAAGTCACAATATTGGGGCTCCAGCTGGTAAGCTACCGTTTCTGCCGCTTGTTGGGGTCTCAGATCATCCTTTTTCATTACATACTCAGTCTTAATCTTTGTAACTGAGCCTCCTTCCTGGCCTACACCTGCCTTTCAATAAAATCTGACTGCCCTTGCCATCTGGGAAGGGTCGTTCTCTGTCCAATTCATGTTATTACATTTCACAGCAGTAGCCACGGAAGGTGGTAGGCAATGCATTAACATAGCACAATATTGAGGGGAATTCTGACCATTTTCATATGGCAAATCGCCTGACTGCCCACGATGGATTTCATTAAAAAGTTCGAGAAATTCCTCTGGCTCTTCAATCTTTTTAGGTTTGAGGTCTAAGATAGCAGACATATTTATGGGCTTTTGAAATGTGCTATTCAACGCATTCAGGATTTGTGTCCGTCTATCGTCGTCCGACGCATTGGCTTGCTGAAGTGCGGCGTGGCTAGCATAATTCAAGTGATTACGATGATTGCGGTACTCTGCTGGGTTTAAAATCTGCTGGACTATGGCCCGGAGGTCTCTAGAATCAGCTTGATAAATTGAGATGGTAGTTCTCAAGTAATCCACGAGAACAGCAGGATATTTTGTTCTGTCTGGGATTGTAGCCATAATGGCCATCATCTCACTGGTCTCCATGGGAAATAAACGTCTATCGTGGGCTGGGCCCCGGCCGTCACAGCGTCAGGAGTTGGTATTTTCCTAATCGGCAACTGTCACTGAGTCTCACCAGGGGGTACTCTAGCTATTTCCTCTGGCTCTTCCAAGACTTCGACGTCCCTCCCTGTCACTAGAGGGAGCTCCTTCTCCTCAGAACCATCCCTTTCTTCTCCCTTTGTTCTCGGAGTTTTCTGTTCCCCCTTCTCGGTCTGAAGGGATTTAGGTGGTATGCTTGATTGTTTCTGGATAGGATCTGGCCCTTCTCTCGCTGTCCGAGATCGGGTCCTAGAGTTAATTGGGCTTGTGGAACAGAGCCCCCCTTCTCTCTCAGACAGTGAAGATGGTACCAAAGGGGCTGGAGGGGCTGGCATAATTTGAATCTGGGGAGCAGTGACTGGATATAAATTATTATACTCTGGTGGTTCTGGAATTAGTGCAGACTATGCTACAGGTGCAGTCGGAATCCTAGCCGATGTGGTCAAATTGTCCAATTCGTCATATTCTGTCAATTCAAGGCCAGTCATTGAACTACGTAGCCCATCTTTTGTTTGACCCGAGCCTTCCCTGTCTTTACTTGCCCGTTTTTTTGAATGCACACTCGTTTTTCAAGCCCTGTAATGTTTTTTTTTGTTACCCCCTTCACTAATTGGAATTCCCATTTTAAGGGCATTTTCTTGCCAACTTGATAACATGATCTTATCCCTCTCATGTTGACAATATTGTCTCCATAATCTGATTAACTCTTTAGCTTTCATACTTTGGCTCTTTCTTTTTTATTATTATATATTTTTATTTTTTATTTGCTTATTTATGACCAATGGCAATTTTTGCTCCTTGGCAAAATTATTGAAAAGGTTCTACCAGTGTTCTTTTAAAACTTAAAATGTTTGAAAATGCAAATTGAATTACTGCAACCTGCAAACTTAGCTCTGATCTCAACTCAGAACTAAATTTACGATTTGCTTAACACAAATTGTCTAACTTTTACCACTTAATTAATTCTTTATCTTAACAATTTTCTTTCAGCAAGTTTTTCTTACATTCACAAAATGCTGGCTGCTATCAATGAGCGAGCAGTTAGCTGCTGTGATTTATACCGGAGCAACGTCAACTGTCATTTCCAGATTTACAATTTTTAAAATGGTGTCAGTGAGTTTCTTTAAGTTTCTGTTAATTCACAAATAAAATGAGATTGACATTATTTCAAGTAAGTAAAACTTAATATTCTGGCAATTTCAATCAATTGCTTTCGAAAAAAATAAACTTTTATCAAAGAGGTGGAGAAACCCACTGGTTTCCTTGAATTAATTCAAAACGTAACTTTGCTGGAGTTCACTGACTCGAAAGAAAGGTGTGCGATTACACCACAGGCTGCCTGTTAACTCAAGCTGCTGTTAACCCTTTGAGAGACTTCTTCTTTAACTAACATGCAGAAACCAGTTTCTTTTAAAATTTATCGTTTCTCGCCACTTCAGTCCAAGGACACAATTTTAGATTAATCAACTATAGATTTAAAACACTCATTGAACTGAACCCTCATCCTGAGGTCACATCAGTTATTCAAAACACTCACATATGGAATTGAACCATCTTTAGATTTAAAAACACTCATTGAACTGAACCCTCATCCTGAGGTCCCATCAGTTATTCAATACACTCGTAGAACTGAACCGTCTCCCGATGACCCATCAATTCAACAACAACTCAACTAACCCAAAACTGAACTATCAATTATGATATCTCATCAGTTTAATTTTCTAATCCCCAGACTGACCTTTGATTTCATCGAGATGATCTTTCCGTACCAACCGCGAGTGACCAGACTAATCAGACGACCAGAAGATGGGGACAATCAATGCGCGGTGATTTTCCAGCTTTACATTGTGGGCCCCTTTTTCCACTCTCCCTCCGTCCATAATCAGTCTAATTCTGAATTTGCAGCTGGCCAATGACCATCTTGAGAAATCCAGGGTTTCCGGCACCAAATCACAAATCAAAATGTCTTTACCCGTCAGTCTGGCCTCAATAAAAGTCGAGATGAATTTGGAGGTACAGCATCAGTTATTTTATTTGACTTGCTAGTCTGATTCATTTCACAGAGGCACAGGACACATAACTAACCTCCTAGACCCTTGGAAAACGAATGAAGAAGGAGAGAAAGGGATTTCTGCAAATACATTCAAATGGCATCAAGTTTCACAGACACGATTCCCATAGGTCATCCTATATCCCTCCTGACCTGGCCATACATCCTAATTGGCTCACTTCCAATCTCTTCCTCTGGCCCCCTGTGGCCCAGCATCCTTTTCTCCTCCTTTGCTGGACACTCCTCCCCTTTGCTTTGTCATGCGTTCTGAAATCCTTTGTCTGTGAACTCACCAGAATGAGACTGGCCTATCTCTACATTACAGTAACTGATATCTCTAAAACAGTTATTTTATATCACATTCATCACAGCGACCTACTTTATGTTGAGATCGCAACAGTTATAAGGCAAAGCTCCATCTCAAGGGTACTGTTCAGAGAGAAAGAATGCTCTGCAGATCGAATTTTCCACGCTATCCTGTCGAACTGGAGGCAAAAGGAAACTTGTGACATCTTATGTGGAATGGTTTCCACGACGAGTGTCAGCACAGAGAGTGTGTCAACATTGGGCATTTTCCATGGCAATTCGCTCTTGATTGTGCAGACTTTCTAAGAACATGCACATAAGAACGACACTGACTTCCTCATCCATTTCAGCTTCTGCATCAAAAACTTGATCATGTTTATCGAACATGTTTTGCAATTCATATATTCGTGAGGATTGACTTGTATTAAAGCATTTGCCCCAAGCCAGCAATGCAGTTGTATTTGAGCAAGACCTCGTGAATGTTCAGCATCAGTAACCCACGCGGTCTGGCTGAATTCAGTGTTTACTCATCTACTAAAAACCAATATATGCAGCCATTGTGAAGCCTACAGTCAGTCACAACTCACACAAGCAATCTAGATTGAAATGTTGTAGTTCCTCCTTCCACTATTCCCCATTTTGCTTTTCTCAGCAATCCATAGATCCCAGGACCGCGCATTGTTCCTCTTCATCATGGTACACACTGGATTGCAAGTGGTTAACTGAACCTGTTTGTTCCGTGACTGGAATTAATGTCGGTCACTCTGGAACCCAACTGTGTCACTGGAGAGATACCCACTCCTTTAAACATGTTGATTAATGAGGGATAGATCAGAATCTGAAACCAACAGATGAGTATTTTACAACATCGGTTGAGAATCCGAGAATAACCGAATGAATGTTACAGCAATGAATCAGAGTCAGAGTAACATTCATTGGACTGTGACAGAAATATCTGTGAATTTGAATATATCAGCTTTGGAATGTTAAAGCAGCCGACAGAGCATTATCCGTGGCTCTTTTCTGTCTATTTTCATTTTACCAAAGTGTGCGCGGCGTCATGGCGGTTCGAGTGCATACTGAAAGTTATTCAGGCTGGTTCCTATCCATTCCTCGCCATCGTGGCTGTACCCAGTAAGTACTTCTACCGTTTATAAATGTAAAGCACGATGTTTGACTGCGTTATTTTATTGTCTTCGATTTTAGATACAGTGCATGCATTGGATTCAGTTTTCCTCACAATCTATGTTCACATGGTCAGTGATTCCAATCCTTTCCTGGTCAGTAGCTGAGGTGGCCGCTTTGTCCCAGAATTGACCTGAAATTCCCTATCCTCTCAATCATTAGTGCTGCTAACGACTCTCTCCATAATTTCAGCATTGCATTAAAACAATCTAAATGCTTCATCATGTTAAATCCTCTACAGAATGATCTGTTCATATTTTCTGCGTAAGACGAACATTCCAACATTCAGCAGTCTGCCCTTGTAACTGCACCACCCCTCATCCATGGAACCATTTGAGCAGAGATGTGCTCTCTGCAAATACGATGCATGTTAAGCTATCGTACCCAGTATTTGACACACATATATTAAACATAGAAAATAGGTGCCGGTTAGGCCATTCGGTCCTTTGAGCCTGCGCGACGATTCAGTATGATCATGGCTGATCATGCAAATTCAGTATCCCACTCCTGCTTTCTCTCCATACCCCTTGATTCCTTTATCCTCAAGGGCAACATCCAGATCCCACTTAAATGATTCCAATTAACTGGCCCCAACAGCTTTCCGTCGCAGAGAATTCCACAGGTTCACAATTCTCTGAGAGAGGATGTTGATCCTCATTCCAATCCTGAATGGCTTACCACGGATCCCTAGGCTGAGAACCCTAGTTCTGGAGATCCCCAACATCGGGAACATTCTTCCCGCATCTTCTCTGTCCAGTTCCATCTGGATTTTATGTTTCCATGATATCCCCTCTTTTTATTCTAAACTCCAGTGAGTACAAGCCCAGTCGATCCAGTCTTTCTTCATATGCCAGTCCTGCCATCCCGGGAATTAGTCTGGTGAACCTTGGCTGGACACCCACAATAGCAAGAGTGTCCTTCCTCAAACTAGGAGACCAGAACTGCACACGTTCATGCCTTCAAAACGAAAGGCAGCGCATTCACCCAACGTCAGGCACTCTGTCCCCCAGCTATCCATTCCATCGCTCTGTCTGAAAGCGAGCTGGGGATCACACAATCTGATTCTAGGTGTCCCATTTGTCATCCAAATGAGCTTCCACCACGTAAGCTGGTTATCACCATTTCCGTCTATTTCCTGCTCTGTAAGCTCGCTCATCTTTACTTTCCCATGGCTCAGCTCATTTGTTGTTTGAAACCACGGCAATAGATTTGTTACTTCTAGACTTGATATTCTAAATCTCTCGTGTGTTAACACCCACGTTATATCTTTCAAAATATCAGGCTTATACAAAATGTTAGTGCCTGTGTCGCAATCCGCCCACATTCCCTATCGCCTAAGCTGTTGCTGATATGCTGTGTTCCCTGGTCAAGTCACGGGGTCGGAGCATTTGAAAGCACAAAAGAGGCCCTTCAGTCCAATGTGTCTGCGCCGGCCTTCAGGAACATCTCAGGTCCTGTGACATAGCTTCGCAAATTATGCTGTTTAAAGTGTTCATCGAATCGTTTCATGAAAGTTGTGACAGTTCCCGCCTCGACAGTTTCATGCGGTGAGTTCCAGATTTCCACCGCCCTCTTCGTGATGTATGTTTTTCAAGATCCACTCTGAATGTTCTTTATTTAACGACCTTCTCTTCGCTGTTTGTAAAACCATACATTTTCCTGGAATTTGCGATGTTACAGATTATACTTCCAACTTTCAGGTGTACATCGTTAATGTTTACTCCAAAGAGTAGGGGAGGCAGCGCTCATTCCTGAAATAGATGACTGGTTATCGGCTTCCAGTCGTATAAACAGTGTCCGCCCATCACTCTCTGTTCCAAGCCCAATGAGCCAATTTTGTATCTCGTAGTCAAATTGCCCTGGATCCCAGGTGTTTTTACCTTGCTGATCACAGTCGCCTGCGAGAACGTGTTCAAACTCTCACTGAAATACATCACCAGCACTGCCTTGCTAAATATACCGCGACTCGAAAAAATCAATCAAATTTGCACGACATGATCTCCATATGACAAAGTAATGCTCCAACATCTTCATCATAAACTTCATCTGCTTATTTTGAAGTTACACCGGATGGCGTCAGGATTAGGTTCCTCGGGATAATTCGGGCGGGGCATAGTGGAGCTAATTTTGGCAAAGGTTCCAGTTTTAGGAGAACTCGTTAGTGGCAACTGAACAAAGCTGGAGCTGCAGTCTGTACTTGGTGGAAAGGAATGCGGAAGGTGCAGCGAAGGCGCCGGCAGCGACATTCAAACCAACACTCTGGAATCGGAGCTGGAGAGGAATGGAACTTGGAGGTGCCAAGTTAGGAGCCCTGGCGAGGAAGTGAGCTGTAGTTCTGGCAGTGGAGATGGCGTTAACTTTTCAGCAAATGTGTGAGTTCGGCTATTTTATTTGGTACTGGAGACGGTGTGGTCCAGGGAGAGATAGGTTAGGAACGCTTGACGCATGGATATGACATTTGGATTGAGGAAGATGTTATGCAGTAAGGAAGGACCCATATTAAAGGATTGATTGTTTGCCGGGGTAACACGGGGAGCTCAATTGCTGGAACCGGGATGAGAAATGTAGGTGTTAGCAGGCGAGTTGGAGAAGGTAGAATACAGTAGTGTGATTTACAACAGCAGAAGTGAAAGGTGTGGACAAATAACATCAACTGAGGCAAAACAAATCAGAAAAAAAGAACAAAACGTTATTTCTTTAATTTGAACAACAACCTCAATGGGCATGTCTTCAACCTCACATAAAATTTGGGTGCAAGTTCAGATTCTTAGTAAAGGTTTATCCACAGTTCAATCTGTAAGGTGGTAGAACACGTAGAGCCATTTCCCAACGTGTCAGCGGTAAAAGCCTCTGGACCAATATTCAGCATCTATGCCTAGGCCTGAGTGTGCAACCTGGGGTCAAAAGTTGATGCGTCATCGCAGCCACGCTATTCTCCATCTTCCTCTGAGCAGCCCTCAACCCCATCGCTAGGAAGCTCCCCGCTGGAGTGGAGCAAACCTACCGGACAGGAGTGAAATATTGACCCTCCGACGCCTCCAGGCCAGAGCGAAGGCCACCACAACATTTGTCATCGGGCGGCAGTACGCACACGTCGCCTGTGTATGTGCACACTCAGAGACCGAACTACAAATCATTGTCGCCGTTTTCTCCAAGGCCTATGAGAGAATAGGCCTCAGACTAAACATCTGAAAAACAAAGCTTCTCTGCCAGCCCGCTCCGACCACGGTGATCCATTGTGAACCGCCAGATAATATGGGTAATTCTCCACACCTCGGGAGCCTCTTCTCATCGTGAGCAAATATCGATGATGAAAGCCAGCTTCGACACCAGTATGAAAGCACACTCTTCGGACGCCAGGGGAACAACGTCATCGAAGGCCAAGGCCTCAGATCCAACTCGCGTACCTGACATTGCCCATATGCCCGACAGAAGACTTCCTAAGCAATTGCTCTACTCCAAGCTTTGCAAAAGCAAACAATTGCTCCAAGTTCAGAGGGAACGCGATAAAGACACTCAGAAGGTCTCCCTAAATAAATGTAACATGCCATGGACACATGTAATCGCCGATATTACAACCCACAAGCCGAGGATGAAGCATCCACAAATGCGCCACTCACCACGAGTGTCACAGAGAGGTGCACACAGAGGCCATGCTTAAAAAGTGGAAGGAGAGAACTGAATCCAGAGCATTCCACCCACCCAACTCATTAAACACCAGCTGCCAAACCTGGGGTACAGTGTCTGGATCCAGCACTGGACTATTCCGCCACAGCAGAATCCTAGTCACTGGAGGCAAGCAAATCATCCTCGACTCTAAAGGACAGCCCAAAAAGAAGAAGGCAACGAAGCGGTTTGGAGATTAGCAACCTTCAAACCAGGGAAGGAAACAATGAGGTGAGGAATATGATGTGTATTTGGCAGCCATTTTCAACATCATCCCCTTTGCCGCGTAATGTGCCACGCTTTACCCGCATGACGGTCATTTCTGTTTGTTCCTTCAGGTCAAACTATTCCGATCCACCCCATGATCTTCACCCTTTGACATTACAATTGGTACTTCAGCAAACCGATCATTTTGCTTCCAGCCTGATTCATAAAAATCATGTTTTTTTCTCTTTCACAGAGTTAATGTAGTGGCAATGGTGATCCTGTCCCGAGGGAAATGTGGCCTTTGCAAATGTGTCACATACTACCTCATCGGCATGGCAGCGGCGGATCTATCGGTTGTTATATTCGATCTCATATTGAGACACATACCAATCGTATTTCGGGACCAATTTGAGTTCGTGCTTCACATCCCCATGTGTAATATCCACTCCGCCCTGCTTTATGCAACCACTGACTGTTTGTCTGGTTAACCGTTACTTTCACTTTCGATCGATATGTAGCCATTGGCTGCAAGACGCTGAAACAAAAGTAGTGCCCTGAAAAAACGGCGGCTGTTGTTCTGGGAACAGTTACTTTTTTGAGCTGTTCAATTGATATTTACTGGTATTTCATTCTGGCAGGTCCGTATTGGAGGGGAAACCAACCCTGGTTGTGTCATGTACCCATCAAGGACATGCTTTCTGTGGTCTGGGGAACAATTGAGTTCCTTCATTACATTTTAACACCTGGGGTTCCATTTGTCCTGATTATGCTGCTTAATGTTTTCACCCTCAGACACTTTTTAGTGTCCAACAGAGACCGCAAGGGACTCCGAGCTCACAGCTGTGGAGAGAGTACCAGAGACCCAGAGGTGGCAAATCGAAGAAAACCAATGATTTTACTCTTTGTCATCTCGGCCAATTTAATTATCGTATGGTCGGTGATTATGCTTTTTTCAATAAGGACACGAATGTATTATCAGGGATATGAGGCGATGTATCTACATTGGTTTGTGCAAGAAACGGGATTCATGCTTCAGCTCCTGAGCTGTTGCACAAATATTGTATTTATGCAGTGACGCAGACCAAATTCAGAGATGAGTTGAAAAATGTCTTTAAATGCCGATTTTTACGATAATCTTACGATGAGTAAAACGTAATCAAACATTATAACATTGCAATGGGCGCGTGCTGCTGTGATAATGGCGGGGCCGGTGACGATCTCAATGTTCAACGAATAGCAAGGGACCTGTGGTCATTGAGGAGCAGCGTGCGTTTGGCAACTCACAAAATGGGTAGAAATGTAAGTACAAAAATTGTATCAGTCAGTGTAGTTGATGTATCAATTTATACAGAGGAAGAAGTACATATTTCAGTAACGTTAGTTATGTTGTGCCATATAATAGATGCTCTGGGTAGGAAAGTAGGAAGAATATCAGGGGAAATGCGAGGGGTGAGAGAACATGTACATCGGGGACTGGTGAATAATGTGCGTACGCCATTAGAGGCGGCATATATTAGCGTGGAGTGGGTACATGTACCAGGTAGACTATGTTTGATACAGCATGGGCACCGGGGAATTGGCTGGGTGGACGATGTACACGGTATGTTGGGATATTGATTGCTACAACGGGCAGAGGTGGGTGCCCTATACCAGCATTCACAGGAGGGCAGATACAGTAGGCATGTGGGGTGAATGAGGAATTGCCACACAAATGCTAGCATAGATGACGCTGATGTATGAAGTACATGGGGATATGTGTAGACATCGGACGGCAACACGACTGAGTTGGTGCGTTCTTCCAGGAAAATCGGCGGAGGGAGAGATATAGAGGACTGTGGGAAGGGTGTTATTTGTACTGGTTTGACCGGGGAAATCAGGAGATAGGTTCATCGCTGGATAAAAGCAAATTACTGCGGATGCTGGAATATGAAACAAAAGAGAAAATGCTGGAAAATCTCAGCAGGTCTGGCAGCATCTGCACGGAGAGAAAAGAGCTAACGTTTCGAGTTCGATGACGCTGTGACAAAGGGCGGACATATTGAGAAATATTGTCAGAAAGATGCAGGGGTGGAGTCGAGACTGCGGAGCCTTCTCTCTCCCTCTCGCCCTCCAGCACCGTGAAGAACAAGGCCCGCAGCTACAAGGGAGGTGCACAACATGCAAATCCATCTCAGAAGCCCATACGGCCTAATTTGAAACGTCATTTCTATCAGTGCACTATTACATTGTCAAAATCAGAGAACTCCCTTTGTAAAAGCTGTAGATGCAGCTACACCACCTTGGCTGAAGTGTCTGAAGAGAGAGATTAACACATCGCCATGTAATGGGTATTTGCAGATGGACAACAATTATTGGACAGCGGTGCAAAATAACAAAAATAAACAAATACGCCTCACCATGTGTGATGTATTGATGCACTAGCTACAGTGGGGCAGCTGGCGATATGTCTGTTGCAGCATGGGGACGTGCATCTATGCCATCTGGAGTGGCAGAGTGGGAAGTGATTACCAGGTATCCTTGAGCAGGGTTTCTGATATCACAGCTATCGTGCAGGAGGGGTGTAAGACGATTCTGTAGGTGCACTGGGGTTTATATACCCGGTAAATCATGCAATTGCGTGCAATAAAGCAGGAAGTATAGCGTAGGGGAAGTAGTTAGCAATGTTAGATGGATAACATTATCACGAACATTCAGGAGCGATGTAGTTAACGAGGAAAACTGTGTCAACAGCTGAAACAGCTACGCTGGGGAGGGATTATGATGTGCCTTAAACAACAAAACGGGGATAAAAAGCAGGAAAAGCATGAAAGGTAGATGTCGACAATGGAAAGGTTGTGTGGAAGAACTATTACCAAATATATGGGCAGGGAAATACGATATGCTAACTGAATAGCGGGAATGACGGCAACATCGAAGTAATTGGGAAGGAGGACATCTTCCAAGAAAACTGGGGACCGTGATGATACACCAAGTTATTTTGATGTCTGGGGTGATGTACAAGGTACACAGAGAAATGGCTCTACAGACCACGTGCATTAGCATAAGCGTGTGGTGTATCAGGCACCCCTGAAGGAAGGCGTGATGTAATAGAATATAGAAAACACAACACAGAACAGGCCCATCGGCCCACGATGTTGTGCTGAACTTTTGTCCCAGATTAAGAACAAATTAAACTACACCCCATCATTCTACCGTAATCCATGTACCTATCCAATAGCCGCTTGAAGGTCCCGAATGTTTCCGACTCAACTACTGCTACAGGCAGTGCATTCCATGACCCCACTACACTCTGAGTAAAGAACCTACCTCTGACATCCCCCTATATCTTCCACCATTCACCTTAAATGTATACCTCCTTGTAATGGTTTGGTCAACCCGGGGAAAACGTCTCTGACTACCTACTCTATCTATTCCCCTGATCGTCTTATCAAGTCATCGCTCAACATTCTCCGTTCTAATGAGAAAATGCCGAGCACCCTCAACTTTCCTCGTAAGACCTACTCTCCATTCCCGGTAACATCCTGGTAAATCTCCTTTGCACTTTTTTCCAAAGCTTCCACATCCTTCCGAAAATGAGGCGACCAGGACTGCACACAATACTCCAAATGTGGCCTTAACAAGGTTTTGTACAGCTGCATCATCACCTCACGGCCCTTAAATTCAATCCCTCTGTTAATGAACGCTAGCACACCATAGGCCTTCTTCACAGCTCTGTCCACTTGTGTGGCAACTTTCAAAGATGTATGAACATAGACCCCAAGATCTCTCTGCTACTCCACATTGCCAAGAACCCGAGCGTTAACCCTGTATTCCGCATTCATATTTGTCCTTCCAAAATGGACAACCTCACACTTTTCAGGGTTAAACTCCATCTGCCACCTCTCAGCCCAGCTCTGCATCCTATCTATGTCTCTTTGCAGCCGACAACAGCACTTCTCAATAACCACAACCCCACCAATCTTCGTATCGTCTGCAAATATCCAGACCCACCATTCACCTCCCTCATCCAAGTCATTAATGAAAATCACAAACAGCAGAGGACCCAGAACTGATCCCTGCGGTACGCCACTGGCAACTGGGATCCAGGCTGAATATTTGCCATCCACCACCACTCTCTGACTTCTATCGGTGCGCCAGTTTGTTATCCAACTGGCCAAATTTCCCACTATCCCATGCCTCCTTACAATTTGCATAAGCCTACCATGGGGAGCCTTATCAAATGCCTTACTAAAATCCATGTACACTACATCCACTGCTTTACCTTCATCCACATGCTTGGTCACCTCCTCAAAGAATTCAATAAGACTGGTAAGGCAAGACCTACCCCTCACAAATCCGTGCTGACTATCCCTAATCAAGCAGTGTCTGTCCAGATGCTCAGAAATCCCATCCCTCAGCACCGTTTCCATTACCTTGCCTACTACCGAAGTAAGACTAACTGGCCTGTTATTCCCAGGTTTATCCCTATTCCCTCTTTTGAACAGGGGCACGACATTCGCCACTCTCCAATCCTCTGGTACCACCCCTGTTCACAGTTGGGACGAACAGATCATTGCCAACGGCTCTGCAATTTCATCTCTTGCTTCCCATAGAATCGCTGGATCTACCCCCTCAGGCCCGGGGACTTGTCTGTCCTCAGGTTTTTCAAAATGCCCAACACATCTTCCTTTATAGCAAGTTTCTCCTCGAGCTTACCCGTCTGTTTCATACTGTCCTCTCCAACGATATGGCCCCTCTCATTCGTAAATACTGAACAAATGTACTCGTTCAAGACCTCTCCAATCTCTTCAGACTCAATACACAATCTCCCGCTACTGTCCTTGATCTTACCTACCCTCGCTCGAGTCATTCTCATATTTCTCACATATGTGTAAAAGGCCTTGAGTTGTTCCTTGATCCTACTCGCCAAAGATTGTTAATGTCCTCTCGTAGCTCTCCTTATCCCGTTCTTCACTTCCCTCCTGGCTATCTTGTATCTCTCCAGCGCCCTGTCTGAATCTTGTTCCCTCAGCCTTAAAAAAGTCCTTCGTCCTCCTAACAAGGTATTCAACCTCTCATGTCAACTATGTTTCCCTCAGTCGACCATCTCTTCATTGCCTGACAGGTACATACATATCAAGGACACGTAGTATTTGTTCATTGAACAGGTTCCACGTTTCAATTGTGTCTTTCCCTGACAGCGTCTGTTCGCAACTTATGCACTTCTGCTCTTGTCTGACAGCATTGTATGCACTTCTGCTCTTGTCTGACAGCATTGTATTTACCCATCCCTCATTGTTAACGTTGCCCTGTTGCACGCACCTATCCCTCTCCATTACGAAAGTGAAAGTCACAGAATTGTGGTCACTATCTCCAAATGCTCCCCCACTAACAAATCTATCACTTGCCCTGGTTTATTACCAAGTACCAAATCCAACATGGCCTTCCCTCTGGTCGGACAATCTACATACTTCGTTAGAAAATGTTCCTGGACACACTGCACAAGCACCACCCCATCCAAACTATTTGATCTAAAGAGTTTCCACTCAATATTTAGGAAGTTGAAGTCACCCATAACTACTACCCTGTGACTGCTGCACCTTTCCAAAATCTGTTACCCAATCTGTTCATCCACATCTCTGCTGCTATTGGGGGGCCTATAGACAACTCCCAACAAGGTTACTGCTACTTTCCTATTTCTGACATCAACCCATACTACCTCAGTTGGCAGATCCTCCTCAAACTGCCTTTCTGCAGCTGTTATACTATCTCGAATTAACAATGCCACCCCCACCTCTTTTACCACCCTCCCTAACTTTATTGAAACATCTATAACCAGGAACCTCCAACAATCATTTCTGTCCCTTTTCTATCCAAGTCTCCGTGATAGAACACAGAACATTACAGCGCAGTACAGGCCCTTCGGCCCTCGATGTTGCACCGACAAGTGAAACCACTCTAAAGCCCATCTACACTATTCCCTTATCGTCCATATGTCTACACAATGATCATTTGAATGCCCTGAGCGTTGGCGAGTCCTCTACTGTTGCAGGCAGGCCATTACACGCCCTTACTACTCATGAGTAAAGAACCTACCTCTCACATCTGTCCTATATCTATCTCCCCTCAATTTAATGCTATGTCCCCTCGTTCTAGACATCACCATCCGTGGAAAAGGCTCTCATTGTCGACCCTATCCAATCCTCTGATCATCTTGTATGCCTAAATTAAGTCACCTCTTAACCTTCTTCTCTCTAACGAAAACAGCCTCAAGTCCCTCACCCTTTCCTCAGAAGATCTTCCCTCCATACCAGGCAACATTCTGGTAAATCTCCTCTGCACCCTTTCCAATGCTTCCACATCCTTCCTATAATGCGGCGACCAGAATTGCACGCAATACTCCAAATGCGGCCGCGCCAGAGTTTTGTACAGCTGCAACATGACCTCATGGCTCCGAAATTCAATCCCTCTACCAATAAGAGCTAACCGTACGCCTTCTTAACAACCCTATCAACCTGGCTGGCAACTTTCAGGGATCTATGTGATGGCCATCCTTGTTTGGAACAGGGACAGGCTCGAAAGACGTCTGAAATCGGGATGGATTGTTTGTGAAACCGTATAAAATACAGTACCAGCGAGATTTATCCAGCGATAACCCGAGATCACCACAGTGGTTAGAACTGCTGCTTCACTGCTCCAGGGTCCCAGTTCTATTCCTTGCTTGAGTCACTGTCTGTGCGGGGTCTGCATGTTCTCCCTGTGTCTGCGTGGATTTCCTCCAGGTGCTACGGTTTCCTCCCACAAGTCCCGAAAGACGTGCTTGTGAGGCAATTTGGACATTCTGAATGCTCCCTCAGTGTACTCGAACAGGCGCCATATGTGGCGACTGCGGGATTTTCACAGTAACTTCATTGCAGCCCACTTGGGCCAATATTATTTTTTTTTAAATTATAGTACCCAATTATTTTTTTCCATTTAAGGGGCAAATTAGTGTGGCCAATCCACCTAACCTCACATTTTTGGATTGTGGGCGTGAAACCCACACAGACACGGGGAAAATGTGCAAACTCAACACAGACAGTCACCATGAGCCGGGATCAAACCTGTGTCTTCAGCGCCTTAGGCAGCAAACTTGTGGCAATAATAAAGATTATTATTATTTGGCCTGACTTTCAAAGCTCATCAGCTCGTGGCCTTCTGAGTGAACGTAGCCAATCTCTCTCAAACGGGAAGTGTACTTCATTCTAGCCGTCAGTCTTGAAAGTGATGTTGCTGTTTAAATAAATACATCGTGGTAGTCTTGTTGAAGTCTTAGAGAAATAATAAAAGCTGCATGTAAAAGGAAACCAACCTGACTGTGAGTATTCAATTCCGTTAGGATTCCTCAGTTGCTGCAAGCAGAGGCACAGCAAGGTACTCAGGCACCTGGAGTGATATACTTGGTAAGAGAAGCATTGCATGAATCCGATGACTGGTGAGCCTGTTACACCAGACAGATGAATGGTGGAGTATGAATTAGCTGGTACCCATAAGGAGGAGACCACTTCCAGATGCACCATTTGGACTTGTAGGCATGTACACCCGAGGAGCGGAAAATTACGAATTTCAACGTCAGACGGTTTCCGATATCATGTAGCCAGGGGTGCTCGCGGCTGATATAACAGCTTCATGAGCGAGGTCAAAAATGCTTCAGTTGCAGAGAAAGATGGTGCAATGCTATCAGGGAAAGGCAACAAAAGGGGGCCAAGGTAACATTATGGACGCTTCAGCTTGAAGCACAGGCGGTGAATATAGTAACATGGGAAATCATAGAATCACAGAATCATATAATTTACAGTGCAGGAGGAGGCCATTCGGCGAATCGAGTCTGCAAATGCCCTTGGAAAGAGAACCCACCTTAAGCTGGGGTCGAGCGACGTTTACTACAGGAACGGGGCATCTGGTCTGAGGAATAATCAAATATTTTCGGAAGTGTGTGGCTGGCACCGAGAATTGCCAGAAGAGATAAAATCTGAGGATGAGAAAGTGGAAGTTATTGAAACTGTGTGCTTGCAGTAAGTGGGGAGAGATGAAGGGTGATGGAAGGAGTTGTGGTATTGAGTGAGCTTGAAGTACACAGTTGTGGGTAGTCCGTGCTGTGAAATGGAGATCGCTATGTCGGTGAATGCAAAGGACATGTCAGTGGCGACACAAACGCAGGAAAATGATGGTATAATTAAAAACAAAGCAAACATAACCTTTAGGAAATGGCGCCGGTGACTTCATCAATTTTCCATGGAATCGAAGAAGGATTGGAAAAAATAATGGAGCTGAATTCTGCGTTACCCAGGCGCGTGATTCTCCGTGGAGCGTCAATCCCTGGCACCAGAATTCTTTATCCCTCAGCTTGTTGATGTGATCTGTCATTTATACGTGCAGAAAATGAAAGAGGGTAGCCAGGGAAAGGGTTGGCCCATCGACCGACAGGCGACGGAATCTATATGTGGAGCCAGAGGAAATGGGCGAGGTACTAAATGAATACTTTGCATCAGTGTTCACCAAAGAAAAGGAATTGGTGGATGTTGAGTCTGGGGAAGGGTGTGCAGATAGCCTGGGTCGCATTGAGATCCAAAAAGATGAGATATTCGGCGTCAGGAAAAATATTAAGGCAGATAAGTCCCCAGGGCCTGATGGAATCTACCCCAGAATACTGAAGGAGGCTGGAAAGGAAATTGCTGAGGCCTTGGCAGAACTCTTGGGATCCTCACTGTCTTCAGGTGATGTCCCGGAGGACTGGCGAATAGCCAATGTTGTTCCTCTGTTTAAGAAGGGTAGCATGGATAATTCAGGGAACTACAGTGAGCCTTACGTCAGTGGTAGGGAAATTATTGGAGAGAATTCTTCGAGACAGGATCTACTCCCATTTGGAAGCAAATGGACGTATTAGCGAGAGGCAGCATGGATTTGTGAAGGGGAGGTCGTGTCTCACTAACTTGATAGAGTTTTTCGAGGAGGTCACAGACATGATTGAGTAGGTAGGGCAGTGGATCTTTTCGCTATGGACTTCAGTAAGACCTTTGACAAGGTCCTTCATGGCAGACTAGTACAAAAGGTGAAGTCACACGGGATCAGGGGTGAGCTGGCAATTTGGATACAGAACTGTCTCGGTCATAGAAGGCAGAGAGTAGCAATGGAAGAGTGCTTTTCTGATTGGAGGGCTGTGACGAGTGATGTTCCGCAGGGATCAGTGCTGCGACCTTTGCGTTAGTAGTAAATATAAATGATTTGGTGAAAATGTAACTGGTCTGATTAGTAAGTTTGCAGACGACATAAAGGTTGGTGGAATTGCAGATAGCGATGAGGAACTGTCAGAGGATACAGCAGGATTTAGATTGTCTGGAGACTTGGGCGGAGAGATGGCAGATGGAGTTTAATCCGGACAAATGTGAGGTAATGCATTTTGGAAGGTCAGATGCAGGTAGGGAATATACAGTGAATGGTAGAACCCTCAAGAGTATTGACAGTCAGAGAGATCTAGGTGTACAGGTCCACAGGTCACTGAAAGGGGAAACACAGGTGGAGAAGGTAGTCAAGAAGGCATACGGCATGCCTGCCTTCATTGGCCGGGGCATTGAGTATAAGAATTGGCAAGTCATGTTGCAGCTGTATAGAACCTTAATTAGGCCACACTTGGAGTATAGTGTTAAATTCTGGTCACCACACTACCAGAAGGATGTACAGGCTTTGGAGAGGGTGCTGAAGAGATTTCCCAGGAAGTTGCCTGACATGGAGGGCATTAGCTACTAGGAGAGGTTAAATAAACTCGGTTTCTTCTCACTGGAACGACGGAGGTTGAGGGGCGACCTGATGGAGGTGTACAAAAGTATGAGGGGCATGGACAGAGGGGGAATAGTCAGATACTTTTTCTCAGGGTAGAGGGGTCAATTACTAGGGGACATATGTTTAGGGTGCGAATGGCAAGGTTTTGAGGGGATGTACGAGGTAATTTTTGTACACACACGGTAGTGGGTGCCTGGAACTCGCTGCCGGAGAAGGCGGTATAAGCAGGGACGATAGTGTCGTTTAAGGGGCATCTTGACAATTGCATGAATAGGATGGGAATAGAGGGATACGGACCCCGGAAGTGCAGGAGATTTTAGATTAGACGGGCAGCATGGTCGGCACGGGCTTGGAGGGCCGAACGGTCTGTTCCTGTGCTGTACTTTTCTTTGTCCTTTGTTCATATTGGGGTGAATTTTCCGCCGGTGGGATTCCCAGCTTTGTCTGCGGAACACTCCAGCCTGCGAATTTCCCTGCGTTGTGGGTATGTTAGTGGCTGCACCGGGCAGGAGAATCCTCCCGCCAGCGTTGGCGCGCCGCCGAGAAGCACACGGCTGGGGTGGCGCAGAATTCAGAACCCCCAACCCGCTCCCCCGCTTCTCCCCCTCCCCCCCCCCCCCCCCCCCCACCCGATGCGGTCGGTTAACTCGCGGGCGGGGCTGCGCTGCCGGTGGCAATAGAGAATCGAAACGACCAAAGCGAAAATGTCTACACATATTGTACACAGGTATGGTATGGGGAGCACATGCAACCTCCGCGGAAATATTTTAGTTCAGATTCTACTTACTTTAAAACACGTTTGCTGCTCCAGCTGTTCTTTGCCACATATTCCCGGTGCAGAAATGGGGATGAGGATGCGGCCAGCCTATAAAGTTCCAGACTCTCGGTGGTGAGAAAGACACGAAATCCAGCGCAATGTATGTTTTTTTCAAAATAAATGAAATCAATGTGCCCTCGGCATGACTGACAGGAGTTGCTGGAGAGGAACTGGCCGGTCAATGGACCCGGACTCTCTGACGGGCAATACTGTGAGTTGGGCATAGTTCGTGTTCACCGGACTGTGCAGCAGAGAGGCCAGACTGACAGGGACAGCAATTAGACGGGACAGTCTGGAGAACAACTCCGAGCTCAAATGGAAGGAGATCACTGGTGTTGTGGGAGAGGAAGGACAATGAGCCAGTCGACAGTCATTTGTCTATTTATTTGTATTTATTTTTTTCTTTCGTGTTTTGGAATTGTAGTTGTATAAGTGAACCTAAGCTTTTAGACATGGTAGGAGATCCCAGACCCGTGTCATGCTCCTCGTGTGATATGTGAGAATCAGGAAAAAGTAAACTGACCCTGGTTCCTTCACGTGCAAGAAGTGTGTCCAGCTGCAGCTCCTGTTAGACCGCTTGACGGCTCTGGAGTTGCGGATGGACTCACTTTGCAGCATATGCGATGCTGAGGATGTCGCGGACAGCACGTTTAGCGAGCTGGTCACACCGCAGGTGAAAATTACTGAGGGATATAGAATATGGGTGACCAAAAGACAGCGCAAGAGTAGGAAGGCATTGCAGGTGTCCCCTACGGTCATCTCCCAGCAAAACAAATATACCGCTTTGGATACTGTTGAGGGAGATGGCTCACCAGGGGAAGGCAGCAGCAGCCAGGTTCATGGCACCGTGGCTGGCTCTGCTGCGCAGCAGGGCAGGAAGAAGTATAGCAGGGCTAGAAAGGGGACTCAATCGTAAGGGAAATAGACAGGCGTTTCTGCGGACACAAATGGGATTCCTGGATGGTATGTTGCCCTCCTGGTGCAAGGGTCAAGGATATCTCGGAGCGGCTGCAAGACATTCTGGGGGGGGCGGGGGGGGAGGGTGAACAGCCAGCTGTCCTGGTGCAAATAGGCACCAACGATATAGGTAAAAAACGGGATGAGTTCCTATAAGATGAATTCAGGGAGTTAGGAGTTAAACTAAAAAGTAGGACCTCAAAGGTAGTAATCTCAGGATTGCTATCAGTGCCACGAGCTACTCAGAATAGGAATGTCAGGATAGATAGGATGAATGTGTGGCTCAAGAGATGGTGCAAGAGGGAGGGATTCAAATTCCTGGGGCATTGGAACCGGTTCTGGGGGAGGTGGGACCAGTACAATCCGGGCGGTCTGCCCCTGGGTAGGACTGAAACCGATGTCTTTGTGCTGTTGGGGTGGGTTTGCTAGAGCTGTTGGGGAGGGTTTAAACTAACGTGGCAGGGCGATGGGAACCGTGCAGGAAGTCGGGGGTGAAGTAAAACGGGGCCAGAAACAAAAAGCACTAAGGTGGAAAGTGTAAGGCAGAGAAGCCAAAGTCAAAAAGCAAAAAGGGCCACAGTACAAGGTACAGTGACTGAGGGGAGTATGCAAAAGGAGATGGCCAATGCAGGATTGAGGGTGTTGTAGCTAAATGCGCGCAGTATACGGAACAAGGTAAATGAGCTTGTAGCGCACATTGAAATTGGCCGGTACGATGTTGTGGGCATCACAGAGACATGGCTGCAAGGGGATCAGGGCTGGGATCTAAGTATCCAAGAATATATGTCCTATCGAAAGGACAGGCAGATGGGCAAAGGAGGCGGGGTTGCATTGTTAGTGACGAATCAAGTTAAATCTATAGCAAGGAGCGATATAGGACCAGAAGGCATAGAATCTCTGTGGGTGGAGTTCGACGAATCGCAAAGGAGAAAATACCATGATGGGAGTTATGTACAAGCCCCGTAGCAGTAGTCAGGAGGTGGGGCAGAAAATAAATCAGGAGACAGAAAAGGCATGTAAAAAAGGCAATATTACAAGAATCATGGGGGACTTCAATATGCAGGTGGACTGGGAAAATCAGGTTGGTATTGGATCCCAAGAAATTGAATTTGTGGAATGTCGAAGAGATGGTTTTTGGAGAAACTTGTGATGGAGCCTACTAGGGAACAGGCAATTTCGGATTTGTAATGAGGCAGGCTTAATTAGGGAACATAAGGTGAAGGAACCCTTCGGAAGCAGTGACCACAATATGATACAATTTACCCTGCAGTTTGAGAGGGAGAAGCTGCAATCAGATGTAACTGTATTACAATTAAATAGGGGATAATACAAAGACATGAGGGAGGAGCTGGCCAGAGTTGATTGGAAAATGAGCCTAGAAGAGAAGACAGTGGAACAGCAATGGCAGGAGTTTGGGGGGTTATTGGGGAGACACAACATAAATTCATCCCAAGGAGGAGGAAATATGCTAAGGGGAGTACAAGGCATCAATGGCTGACGAGGGATGTCAAGGACAGCATAAAGGCTAAGGCAAAAGCATAAAAAGTGGCGAGGTTTAGTGAGAAATAAGAGGATTGGGAAGCCTTTAAAAGCGAGCAGAGGACAACTAAAACAGCTATAAGGGGAGAGAAGATGAAGTATAGTGCAAGCTAGATGGATCGGAAGAGTTTCTTTCAATATATAAAAGGTAAGAAAGAGGCAAAAATAGACAATGGCCCACTAGAAAATGTGGCTGGAGAAGTAATAATGGGAAACAAAGAAATGCCTGACGAACTGAATAGTTACTTTGCAGCAGTCTTCACAGTGGAAGACACCAGTGGGATGACTGAGCTCCAGGAGAACAATTACTAAAGAAAAGGTTCTGGGGCAACTGAAAGGTCTGAATGTGGTTAAGTCAACTGGTCCGGATGGACTACTCCCCAGGGTCATAAAAGAAATAGCTGAGGAAATCGTGGAGGCATTGGTGGTGATCTTTCCGGAAACAATGGAGGCAGAAAGGGTCCCAGAGGACTTGAAAGTGGCTAATGTAGCACTACGGTTTAAGAATGGAGGGAGGCAGAAGACGGGAAATTATAGGCCGGTAAACTTGACTTCGGTCATTGGTAAGATTTTAGAGTCCATTATTAAAGATGAGATCGCGAAGCACTTGGAAGTGCATGGTAAAATAGGACTGAGTCAGCACGGCTTTGTCAATGGGAAAACGTGTCTGACAAATCTGTTAGAGTTCTTTCAGGATACAACAAGGAAGTGAGCCAAAGGAGAACCAGTGGACGTGATTTATTTAGATTTCCACAAGGCCTTTGACAAGGTACCGCATAGGAGACTGTTAAATAGGTTAAGAGCCCATGGTGTTCAGGGTAAGATCCTGGCATGGATAGAGGATTGGCTGACTGGCAGAAGGGAGAGAGTGGGGATAAAGGGATGTTTCAGGATGGCAGCCGGTGACCTAGGGTTAGCCTCAGGGGTCTGTGCTGGGACCACAACTTTTTACAATTTGTATTAGTGATCTGGGAGAAGGTACTGAAGCACTGTTGCTACGTTTGCAGATGATACAAAGATCTGTAGAGGGACGGGTACTATTGAGGAAGCAAGGGGGCTGCAGAAGGATTTGGACAAGGTAGGAGAGTGGGCAATGAAGTGGCAAATGAAATACAATGTGGACAAGTGTGGGTTTATGCACTTTGGAAGGAGGAATTTAGGCATCGACTATTTTCTAAATGGGAAATGCTTCGGAAATCAGAAGCACAAAGAGACTTGGGAGCCCTTGTTCACGATTCTCTTAAGGTTAATATGCAGGTTCAGTCGGCAGTTGAGAAGGCAAATGCATTGCTAGCATTCATGTCAAGAGGGCTAGAATACAAGACCAGGGATGTACTTCTGAGGTTGTATAAGACTCTGGTCAGACCACATTTGGAGTATTGTGAGCAGTTTTGGGCCAGGTATCTAAGGAAGGATGTGCTGGCCTTGGAGAGTGTCCAGAATAGGTTCACAAGATTGATCCCTGGAATGAAGAACTTGTTGTATGGGGAACGTTTGCGGAATCTGGATCTGTACTCGTTGGAGTTTAGAAGGATGAGAGGGGATGTTATTGAAACTTACAAGATACTGCGAGACCTGGATAGAGTGGACGTGGAGAGGATGTTTCCACTTGTAAGAAAATCTAGAAGCAGAGGACACCACTTCAGATTAAACGGACGATCTTTTAGAACTGAGATGAGGAGAATTTCTTCAGCCATAGGGTGGTGAATCTGTGGAACTATTTGCCACAGAAGGCTGTGGAGGCCAAATCACTGAGTGTCTTTAAGACAGAGAGACATAGGTTCTTGATTAATAAGGGAATCAGGGGTTATGAGGAGAAGGCAGGAGAATGGGGATTTAAAAATATCAGCCATGATTGAATGGGGGAGCAGAATCGATGGGCCAAGTGGCTAGTTCTGCTCCTTTGTCTTATGGTCTTATGATATGGATTTAGAGCCAAGAGAATTAAAGATTACCTCCGCACGTTCTCCCCGTGTCTGCGTGGGTTTCCTCCGGCTGCTCCGGGTTCCTCCCACAAGTCCCGAAAGACGTGCTGTTAGGTGAATTGGACATTCTGTATTCTCTGTCTGTATACCCGAACTTGCGCCAGAATATGGCGACTAGGAGATTTTCACAGTAAGTTCATTGCAGTATTAATTGAAGTCTGATTTTGACAAAAATATAGATTATTATTGCGACCGTTCTTAAACAAAAAAACAACATTCGCTAATCTCCAGTCCTCTGCGACCTCACCGGTAGCCAGTGAGGATGCACGTTTTGTGTCAAAGTCCCAGAAATTTGCTCCCCTGCCTCACTCTGTATTCTGGAGTAGATCCCATGAGGCACTGGGGATTTATCTATCTTAATTATTTTCGAGACAACAATCACCTCCTCCTTTTTGATCACTATGTGACCTAGAATACCTACAAATCTTTCCTGAGAGTCAACATCGACAAAGCATTGCTCTTGTGAATAATGACGCAAAGTACTTATTCAGTGCTTCGCCCATTTACTCTGGTTTCACGGATAGATTACCGTCTCTCTCCTTCAGTGGGCCAACCCTTTCCCTGTGTACCCTCTAGATTACCGTCTCTCTCCTTCAGTGGGCCAACCCTTTCCCTGAGTACCCTCTAGATTACCGTCTCTCTCCTTCAGTGGGCCAACCCTCTCCCTGTGTACACTCTAGATTACCGTCTCTCTCCTTCAGTGGGCAAACCCTTTCCCTGGCTACCCTCTTGATTACCGTCTCTCTCCGTCAGTGGGCCAACCCTTTCCCTGTGTACACTCTAGATTACCGCCTCTCTCCTTCAGTGGGCCAACCCTTTCCCTGTGTACCCTCTAGATTACCGTCTCTCTCCTTCAGTGGGCCAACCCTTCCCCTGTGTACCCTCTAGATTACCGTCTCTCTCCTTCAGTGGGCCAACCCTTTCCCTGTGTACCCTCTAGATTACCGTCTCTCTCCTTCAGTGGGCCAACCCTTTCCCTGTGTACCCTCTAGATTACCGTCTCTCTCCTTCAGTGGGCCAACCGTTTCCCTGTGTACCCTCTAGATTACCGTCTCACTCCTTCAGTGGGCCAACCCTTTCCCTGTGTACCCTCTAGATTACCGTCTCTCTCCTTTAGTGCGCCAACCCTTTCCCTGTGTACCCTCTAGATTACCGTCTCTCTCCTTCAGTGGGCCAACCCTTTCCCTGTCTACCCTCTAGATTACCGTCTCTCTCCTTCAGTGGGCCAACCCTTTCCCTGTGTACCCTCTAGATTACAGTCTCTCTCCTTCAGTGGGCCAACCCTTTCCCTGTGTACCCTCTAGATTACCGTCTCTCTCCTTCAGTGGGCCAACCCTTTCCCTGTGTACCCTCTAGATTACCGTCTCTCTCCTTCAGTAGGCCAACCCTTTCCCTGTGTACCCTCTTGCTATTTGTATACGTGTAATAAGCCTGGGGATTTTCCTTAATCCTGTTTGTCCATACTTTTCGTGACTCCGTTTCTCCATCCTGAATCGCTTTACTGAAACAGATGACAGTCCCCATGGGGAGAAAAATATCCAAGATCCGTTCAGCTTTTCAGTGTGTGGGCATTCAAATTATGTTTGGAAGAGCAAAAGTGGCAGATGGTTCGATTGTTCGTTCAACAGACATCCGATTCTGTAATCGCAGATATTGATTTGGAATTACGTGTTTTCTCCCAAGAATATGTCAATGACCATCTGGAGATCATGAGGCGCTGCGGATCTGAATGGTGAACAAACCTGGTCACCATTCACACATAGGGGAGGCAGGATGAGGTTCACCTGTCCGAATTCAGAGAGCCGGTTAACAAACAGGTACGGATCAGTGCTAATGCCTGGATAACTACCACTGCCATAAGTAACTGACTGTATCAACTGGAGGATATGTCGCTGGAAATGTTGAACCTGAAGGACGACTCTTGATTATGTGAATTAGTAAATGGATTTGGTGCATATGCTACTTGTGTAGGTCAGACAGATTGCACCGTCACGGTGACAGGGCTGGATTTGTAGTCATGGGTCTTGATCTTGCTATTGAGGAAGGTGTTACAAAAACTGGAAACGAGCTTGGGAACCAGATGGAAATACGAACAGGAATCCAGGAATGAAAGGCCAGGGTGCACAACGAGAGATACAAAACACTAAAGCAGAGGTCTAATTTAATTGTTGGCGTTCCTGAAAGGAGAAAGTAATAGAGTCTCAGCCAGGTTCAGAGTGCATGCCTGCTAATTGATATAGTTGGGTTATGAAGACTGATGAGTTCCAGGCATAGATCTCCACACATCATTCCAATGCAGAGATGTAACAGAGACCTGGATCAAATAGAGACAACATTGTGCATTACTTTTTGTGAGGAAGAGGCGAAGGAGTAAGACGAGTTTTAATTTTATGTTGCTCTCAGATCAGTCACGATCGAACACAATGTTGGAACAGTCCGAAGGACTAAAGTTTCTACTGCTAATCTTTATTTGTATGTTCTCGTGGAAGTGGACATGCCCGCGCAGAGTCAGGCGGTGGAGGTGGACCTGGAGGGAAGCCGGTACTGATTAACATCATTATAGTTCTGAGAGAATGGATGTCTCAGGAAAATGAAGGAAATGTTTTGTTTGGCTAGAACTTTGGAACAAACATGTGTAATTACATTGGCCTTTGCAATCCATAGTTCAGCAATATAATACTTAATAATAAAATAAAGTGATGTTCAATATTCACCTTCAGTTGGATAGTGCAGCAGGTCCAGTATGGAGAGGGCAGAAAGGAGTGGAATGTGGAACTGACGTGACAAATTATTGGGAGCACCGTGTGAGGTTGCAGACTGAACGACGTACATCAGCAAAGTGGCCAGGCTTTGTGTGGATGGTATTTTCCCGATGTCCAGGGCAGTCTATTGTGTGAATTTCAATAAAATTATTTTTTCACCTGGAATGTATCCTTGCGATTTTGTAAAGTTAAAGAGATGGAGGTAACTGAGCACGTGATGCACAATAATAACCTATATTGTCACAAGTATACTTGCACTAACACTGCAATGAAGTTACTGTGAAAATCCCCTGGGCGCCACATTCCGGCGCCTGTTGGGTACACGGAGCAAGAATCCAGAATATCCACTTCCCCTCACAAGCATGTGTTTCTGGACATGTGGGAGGAAACCGGAGGACCGGATGAAACCCACGCAGACACAAAGAGAACGTGCTGACTCCGCACAGACAGTGACCCATCCGGGGATCTAACCTGGGACCCTGAAGCTGTGAAGCCACAATGCTAACCACTGTGCTACCCACGTGATACGAAGGGAATGTTTGAATTATTAGTGGTTCAGTCACCTGGTTTGGGACTCCGGGAAGACTGGGCCTGGGATTGACCACGCACCTGTCCATGTTGTGGTCGCAGCATCATTAATCCCGACAGTGCAGAGTCCAATATCCGTAATCCCATCACCTGACCTATACATCCCTGGAAATCAAGGGGAAATGCAGAATGGCCAATCTACCTAACCTGCATATCTTTGAACTGTGGGAGGAAACTAGAGCAGCTGCAGCCATGGGGAGAACTTGCAAACACCACCTAGACCGTCACACAAGGCCGGAATTGAACCCGGCTCCTTGATGCTGTGAGGGAGCAGCACTGACCACTGTGTCACTGTGCAGTCCATGTTCGAATTCACGGGGAAATTCAAGGCAGATGGAAACTTCAGAGAGATCTGGAGATCCTGGAATTGATGCTTGCTAAAAACGGCTGGGGCGAAGCATGCCGTGGAAGAAGTGGACAGGGCGATTCATTTTGAGAGAGGAATTTACGAATACTCCTGTGGATGCAGGTATCCAAGGAGGCAAGTTCACTTGCAGAGAGTGTGTTTCGTGCGGGGGGGATGTTTGTAAGTGTGTGTTACTGTGCGAGCGGGTGGGAGGGCAATTCATTGAACCTAATATGCCCGGCATCTCGCTCTTGATTTTAGAGTGATGTTCGTTTGATCACAGTTAGCTTGTTGGTTTATGAGGCCGAATGCTTAGTGGCAACATTATAGCCTGACTTAATTTGTGTCCTGTAGCATTGTCCAGCATATTGCTGCCCTTGTGAAGATATGTGGGAGTGTTCCTTCTTTTGCTGTTGTAATGTGCGAACTCGTGGACATGTGACTGTTTGGAACTCAGTTGTTTTAAACAAGTTACAGTTCATAGAATTTACAGTGCAGAAGGAGGCCATTCGACCCATCGAGTCTGCACCGGCTCCTGGAAAGAGCAGCCTACCCAAGGTCAACAACGCCACCCTATCCACATAACCCAGTAACCCCACCCAACACTAAGGGCAATTTTGGACACTAAGGGCAATTTATCATGGCCAATCCACCTAACCTGCACATCTTTGGACTGTGGGAGGAAACCGCAGCACCCGGAGGAAACCCACGCACACACGGGGAGGGTGTGCAGACTCCGCACAGACAGTGACCAAAACCGGAATCGACCCTGGGTCCCTGGAGCTGTGAAGCAATTGTGCGATCCACAAGGCTACCGTGCTACCCGTTAGTTCGGGTATTTTGAACGAGGGTTTGATTCTGTCACCTTCCGGCCTTGTCGCAATATATCAACCAGTGTCGCAAAGCCAAACGTCATAAGACCACGAGATATTAAGACATAGGAGCAAAATCAGGCTATTCGGCCCATCGCGTTTGCTCCGCCATTTAATCATGGCTGATAATTTTTCTCATCTCCATTCTCCTGCCTTCTACTCAAAATCTCTGATCCCCTTTTTGATCCAAAACATAATTATCGCGGTTTTAAAGACACTCAGGGATTTGGCCTCGACAGCCTTCTGCGGCAAACAATTCCACAGATTCACTACCATCTGGCTGAAGAAATTCCTCCTCATCTCTGATTTAAAGGAACGTCCCTTCCGTGGAATATCAGATTGGTAGTGGATCCCAAGAAATGGAATTTGTGCAATGCCTAAGTGATGGTCTTTTGGAGCAGCTTGTGACAGAGCCTACAGAGGAACAAGCAATTCTGGATTTGGTGATGTGTAATGAGGCAGGCTTCATTAGGGAACTTAAGGTGAAGGACCCTTCGGGAGCATTGACCACAAATGATACAATTTACCCTGCAGTTTGAGAGGGAGAAGCTGCAATCAGATGTAACGGATTTACAATTAAATAAGGGTAACTGCAAAGACATGAGGGAGGAGCTGGCCAGAGTTGATTGGAAAAGGAGCCTAGCAGGGAAGACAGTAGAACAGTGATGGCATGAGATTTTGGGGGTTATTAGGAAGGCACAGCAGAAATTCATCCCAAGCTGGAGGAAACATGCTAAGGGGAGGACAAGGCATCCATGGCTGACGAGGGATGTCAAGGACAGCATAAAGGCTAAAGAAAATGCATACAAAGTGGCGAGGATTAGTGGGAAACCAGAGGATTGGGAAGCCCTTAAAAGCGGGCATAGGACAACTAAAAAAGCAGTAAGGGGAGAGAAGATGAAGTACGAGTGCTAGCTAGCTAGTAATATGAAGGAAGATAGGAAGAGATTTTTTCAATACATAAAATGTAAGTGAGAGGCAAAATTGGACATTGGACTACTAGAAATGTGGCTGTAGAAGTAATAATAGGAAACAAAGAAATGGCAGACGAACTAAATAGTTACTTTGCATCAGTCTTCACGGTGGAAGACACCATTTGGATGCCAGAACTCCAGGTTAATCAGGCGGCAGACGTGAGTGCAGTGGCCATCACGAAGGAGAAGGTTCTGGGAAACTGAAAGGGCTGAAGGTTGATAAGTCACGTGGACCGGATAGACTACACCCATGGGTTCTAAAAGAGATAGCTGAGGAAATTGAGGACCATTAGTGATGATCTTTCAGGAATCACTGGGGGCTGGAAGGGTCCCAGAGGACTGGAAGGTAGCTAATGTAACACCACTGTTTAAGAAGGGAGGGAGGCAGAAGTCGGGAAATTATCGGCCGGTTAGACTGACTTCGGTCATTGGTAAGATTCTAGAGTCTGTTATTAAAGATGAGAATGGAAAGTACTTGGAAGTGCATGATAAAATAGGACTGAGTCAGCACGGCTTTCTCAAAGGGAAGTCGTGTCTGATACATCAGTTAGAGTTTATTGAGGAGGTAATAAGGAAGTTAGACAAAGGAGAACCAGTGGACGTGATTTATTTTGATTTCAAGAAGGCGAGTGACAAGGTTCCGCATAGGAGACTGTTGAATAAGTTAGGAGCTCATGGTGCTCAGGGTCAGATCCTGGCATGGATAGAGGATGGGCTGACTGCTACAAGGCAGATAGTGGGGATAAACAGGTCTTTTTCAGGATGGCACCGGTGACTAGTGGTGTGCCTCAGGGGTCTGTGCTGGGACCACAACTTTTTGCAAAAGACATTATTGATCTGGAAGAAGGTACTGAAGGTACTGCTGCTAAGTTTGCAGATGATACAAAGATCTGCAGAGGGACAAGTAGTATTGAGGTACCAAGGGGGCTGCAGAAGCATTTAGACAAGCTAGTGGAGTTGGCAATGTAGTTGCCAATGGAATACAATGAGGAAAAGTGTGAGGTTATGCACTTTGGATGGAGGAATTTAGGCATAGACTATTTTCTAAATGGAGAAATGCTTACGAAATCAGAAGCACAAAGGGAGGCCTTGTTCACGATTCTCTTAAGGTTAACGTGCAGGT
The DNA here is from genome assembly GCF_047496885.1 of Scyliorhinus torazame. Taxonomy (NCBI): domain Eukaryota; kingdom Metazoa; phylum Chordata; class Chondrichthyes; order Carcharhiniformes; family Scyliorhinidae; genus Scyliorhinus; species Scyliorhinus torazame. Next base: position 55,556,644 of record NC_092726.1, read on the forward strand.
TCAGTTGGCAATTAAGAAGGCAAATGCAATGTTAGCATTAATGTCAAGAGGAATATCGTACAAGACCGCGGATGTACTTCTGAGGCTGTATACGGCTCTGGGCAGACCCCATTTGGTGTACTGTGAGTAGTTCTGGGCCCCTTATGTAAAGAAGGATGTGCTGGTCTTGGAAAGAGGAGGTTCACGAGAATCCATGGAATGAAGAACTTGTCAAATGAGGAACGGTTGAGTACTCTGGATCTGTACTCGTTGGAATTTAGAAAGTTGAAGGGGATCTTATTGAAACTTACAAGATACTGCGAAACCTGAATAGAGTGGAAATTTCAAGGATGTTTCCACTTGTAGGAAAAACTAGAACCAGATGACAACATCTCAGACTAATGGGACGATCCTTTAAAACAGAAATGGGGAGGAATGTCTTCAGCCAGAGGATAGTGAATCCGTGGAACTTTTTGCCACAGAAGGCTGTGGAGGCGAATATCACTGTGCATTTAAGACAGAGATAGATAGGTTCTGGGTTAATAAGGGGTTCAGGGGTAATGTGGAGAAGGCAGGAGAATGGGGATGAGAAAATATCCGCCATGATTGAACGGCGGATCAGACTCGAAGGGCCGAGTGGCCTAATTTTGCCCCTATGTCTTATGGTCTAATGGTCTAAAAGAGCAACTCGGCTGAATCAGGCATAGGTGACTCGAGCGGAAGCCATAGTGCCGAATCTACTCTGGGAAAAGGGCGGGAGGTTGGTACGCAGATTTGAAACGTAGTAGCAGTGGGTAACTCAATAGTTCGACGGACAATCTGGTTTGAGCCAAGTTCCCTATTCCCATCTGGTCTTTTGTCTCCCGGGTGTAACAGTATACATCCAGTCCTACCAGCGAGTAAGCTGTGCTGGATCTGGTCCTAGGAAATGAGGCAGGGCAGCAGGATAACATCAGAGTCGGGGTGCATTTGGGAAATAGCGATCGTGCAAATTACCTTTCAATATTATATTGGGAAAGGATTTAAAAAGATCAGTCGAAGATTAAGATCCCTGACTGGAAAAGGGCAAATTCGAGGCGTCTAAAAGTTGAACTGGAGCAGGCTGATTGGAAACGCATTTTAGTGGAAAATGGGGGGGCTTTCAAAAGAGAGATTAATAAAGTGAAAGTTTGGTACATACCCAAGAGGAATATATCCAGGACATCCAAAGCTGGAGTACTTGGATGCCCAAGGATATTGATAATAAAATACGGAAGAATAAAGAGTTGTATGATATATCCAGGAATATTAAATCAATATAAATCTGGAAAAGGATCTCAAATTTCACGGTAACTAAGGCTGCAATGCGGGTCGCTAAGAGGAAGCACGAGGAACGGACGGCAGGCTGTGCTGAAACAAATAGGAAAATGTTCTGCAAACATATTGATGGTAAAAGATCAGTGAAGGATAGAGTGGGTCCCACAAGGAAAAAGCAAGTTAAGCTTCTCACTGAAATCAAAGGGAAGGCAGTGGGACTAAATGAATAGTTTGCTTCTGCCCTTAAATATTCGAAGCTGGTGACAATAGAAAGTTGAAGGGGTTCTTACTGGAAATGTGCGGCTTGAGCAACTAAGCAGTATAGTGCTAGATAAAAAGAAAGGTTGGCAACATTCCAGGTAGAGAAGCCTTTCGCACACACTGGCATCTTATTTTTACAGGCATACACCGGAATAAAAGACTGCAACTTCTGTCCGTGCCGTCCGCCCCCCACCCCCGCCCCCCCCACCCCCGCCACCTGCCCAACCACCAGACACCACCCTGCCACGTCAGGGGTAAACGTCACGACGCCGTCAATATAGAATGACATGTTGACAACTGCCGTTAAAGTCATGCATCTCTCTGTATCTCTCCTTCTCTCTTCATGTCCTCGGTGACTCTGTGAACTAGGAGCCACATGGCCTAATTTTGAATAATTAGCTAAATGGCAACGACATTCATACTGCTTTACACTTCTGGCAATTACAGCTGTTCGGACATTATGGAGCTGTCAATCAGAGACGTAGAACTGACTTTTGGCAGCACAGATGTCGATCTCTTAGACAAAATGGATCGTTTTGCTCAACTGATAAACGGGCTGATTCGTTGTCCGATGATGAAAGCGGCCCGGGACTGGCAGAGAATCCCTGATTGTCTAATGAGTTAGCTAATTATCACCTGGCCATGTTCCAGGACTTGCTGAGGTGACCATTACTGACTAGAGCAACACATCTGAATGCCTAAACTGCGTTTGTTCATCGTGACCGATGATGCTCCTGATCCGCTGATTCAGTCAATGGGCGGAGTTCCTCGGTTGGCTGAGTCTCTGTTTAAATGCAGTAAGCGGATATTTCACTGCCAACTTGATTTGCTCTCGGAACTTTGACTGAGTGATTACATAAATAAACATATTTGAGCAGCAATTTAAATTGAGCAGAATCTTTCCGACATCTTGGAAGATATATTCAAAATCGCTCATGGAAAATAGCCCTCTAAATTTAATATATACGAATTGTACAACATTGACCGACCACAGGAAAACGAAGGTGCCAGATATGCTGCACAGCAAAATCATAGACTTCCTTCTGCTCTGCATCTCTGGGTCACTGCTAATTCCACCCTTCCTCTGTGCTCTCAGTTCCGTACGGACTCGACTTGTCAATAAAACGTAACTGACTGTCATAGAGTTGATCAACAAAATTTAACCAAATGGGAGCAATGGCGTTGTAACCTTATCGAACCACTGAAATACAATCCATCTGGGATCAGTGTAAGAGCTTATCTTTGATTGACAGCCCCACGGTACATTGCGATAGATGAATATAGGTTGTTTTGTAAAGTAAAAGGGAACGTTCTTTAAAAGCAGCAGGATGCCGGTTGTTGCCAAAGCCACAGTCGCCGTTTTCCCGGTGCAATATTTTGGTTTCAGCTTCTTGCAACCAATAGCCACAAATCGATCAAAGGAAAACGTGACTGTGAACCAGACAGAACAATCTGTTGCTGCGCCCATCAGGACAGAGTTAGTACTACACACAGGGGTGATGTACAGGAAACTCACTGGGAAATAATAATGATTGACGTAGTTCAGTATATCCACCAGAATAATAACCAGTAGATCCGCCGTTGCCATGGCGAGGAGGTAACGAGTGGTACAGATGGAAAGGCCACATTTTCCTCGGGACAGGATAAGAATTCCCAATAAATTAACTGAAAGACAGAAATGGATGGGCACACAGGGCATTACTGATAAAATTTGAGTGTCCTTGGTATTGCTCTCAATTTAAGATATTGACAATCTCAACCTGGACAAATTCACCTCCAATCCGCGCAAGGCACAAATTTGCTGGAGTTGACACAGGCGTCAAGCTGACAAGAGGAACGTTGATAATTGAAAGGTTTTAATGTGTTTGGACATCTGACCTAACTGTTTTGGAGACGTTTAATACTGGCAGGTCACATTTCTATATCGCAAAACAATGTCTGCACGAAGACACCTCCGATTGGCAGCCATACAACATCTAACCCAAACATCCGACCCTATCCGGAATTGACAGATAATGGGGGCTGGACCCTTTTCACGGTTGGAACAGACAGTGGGATTATTGCCTTCCCAAAGGATCAGTACCCAAATCGTGTGCTTAGATTCTTTACCATGATAATAAAGACAACGAGAACATACATGTAGACACTGCGCAGGACACACTCTACTCAGTGAGATACCCTCGCCAGGTTTAACCTCTTTCCAGAGTATACAACTCACACGAATGACGATCCTGTGGTTTGAGTCCTCCTCAGATATGGCACAAAGTGCTCTTTTCCCTAAAGCTCCAACTAGTGCACATGGTCCTTTCCCACCTTCCCCGGGATGGGCTATTTCCTCGGCTCGAAGCAGGGCTGGTATTTGAGACAAGCTAATATCTGTTCCAATCCATGGACCTAAGCACCACAAAAATGCTCGCATGTCTGGTAAAGATCCACCGACTGAATTCAACATCTCTCACAATCATATTTCTCCCAGGATCAGGATTCCACTCCGAAACAGTGATCCGCATGCTCTCAGGAACAGTGCACACTCGGGGTCAGACCAATATTAAAATCATGCACCCGCACCGCACACAATCTGTATCATATCCCCTCAGAATCAGCACATTTACAGGAATTAAAGACATTCCGAGGCATGGAAGAGTCTTGAGATTCGTCAGCTCTCTCTGGGATCTGAACCCGCTGCTAGACCAGACAACTCATTAGAATAAAAAGACAATTGATGCCAGACATCGCCTTGAAGATCGGTCCTTCCCTAGGATATAACTGAATCTCAAGTTAATGAGACGCACAGGCGCAGAAGCTATCACGATCAGATCATCCCTTTCAGTCAGATCGTGCCCTCAATAGCAGGCCCCGGAATAATCCCCACCATGGTAACACGTAACGATCCCGTATCCCCGCTCATTGTTCCATTAATTCATTTGGCGTATGCGAAGGTTCACTAATAAACGGTCTCAGTATCAACTAATCGTCCACACTTAGGGCCAGTCCTCTGTAAACATTTAACATTTCCTCACTTACAGATCAATTCCATTGGATTGGGTCGCCTTTCTCTGGAATCAATGACCAGGGTCTCCAACAAAGCAGCAGCCACGCAGCACACACATCCCCACATCCCAGTTTGAGTCAGACACTCGAGCGGCCATGTCCGTGGACTCACATTTCATTGTTCAACAAATCCAGAAAGATGTGCTGTTAGGTGAATTGGAGATTCTGAATGCTCCCGCAATGTACCCGAACGGTCGCCGGAGTGTGGCGACTAGGGGCTTTCAGAGCAACTTCATTGCAGTGTCAATGTGACAATAAGGATCACTATTTTATGACGGACAGGCCAACTAGTAGCAGGCAGTGATTTCGGATAAGATGAGATGCTCAGGTTGAAGTATGTAACTAGTGCCTTTCCACAGGGATAGTTGCAGTAGCTACAATTAATGAGGATACATATATTGATGACTTGGACGAGAGAAGTGAACGTAATATTGCCAATTTTACGGAAGGCACAAAAACGGTGGAAAGGCAAGTGGTTAGGATGACTCAAAAATACTCCACAGGGATAGGAAAAGGTTCAGTGGATGTGCTACAACCTGGCAGATGGAATACCGTGTCAGAAAAAGTGAAGTTGTGCACTTTGGGCGGGAAAGTAAAGCGACTAAATATTATTCAAATGGTGAACGATTGCAGAATGCAGCAGCATTGAGGGACTTGGGTGTCTGCATACAGAATCACCAAACGCTGGCATACACATTCAGCAGGTAATAGGGAAGGCATATGGAATATTGGCGGTTATTTCATAGCGAATAGAGTGTTGAAATAGGGAAGTATAGCGAAAACTATAAAAGGTAATAGTCAAACCAAACTTAGAAGAGAAGGTTGATCCGGGTAGAGAGCGATTTACTGATGAGGAGCCGTTGTCTAGTTTGGGCCGGTACTTATTCAGATTTAGAGGAATGAGAGGCGATCTTATTGAGACAGAATGGATTCTAGACGGGCTGAACATTATCGATGCTGAAGTGATTTTCCCTTGGCGGAAGGGTCGTGAATCAGACGGAGATTATCGCAAAGTAAGAGGTCGTCCAGTGTAGTCAGAGATTATGAGGAATTTATTTCTAATTGGGGGCGGGGGGGGGGGGTTGAATGTGTGCGATTCTCGACCGCAAGAGAGCTGCACAGGCTGGATGTTAATATGTTGAAGGCTCAGATACACATATTTACAAACAGTAAGGGAAACAAGGGTTTTTGAAATCAGGTAGGAAAGTAGAAATTACGATTATTATTTCAGATCAGTTATTATTTCATTGGATGGCGGAAGAGACTCGATGGGCCAAATGGTCGATTTCTGCTCCTATCTCTGACGGCTCTTATAATATAGAACATAGAACAAAGAACCTAGAACAGTTCCGCACAGTACAGGCCATTCTGCCTACGGTGTTGTGCCGACCATTTATCCTAATCTAAGATCAACCCCTTCAATTTACTTCGGCCCACGTGCCTGTCTAAGAGATGCTTAAATGTCCCTAATGGCTGTGGCTCCACCACCTCTGCTGGCAGTGCATGCCACACCCCCACCACTCTCTGTGTAAAGAACCTACCTCTACATCTCCCCTATTCCTTCCTCCAATCACGTTAAAATTATGACCCCTCGTGACAGCCATTTCCACCTTCCAAATGTACCCACAAGAAAACGACGTTTTGGAACAAAAATGGAAGACACACGCAACAGAATTGGGCAGCACGGTAGCATTGTGGATAGCACAATTGCTTCACAGCTCCAGGGTCCCAGATTCGATTCTGGCTTGGGTCACTGTCTGTGCGGAGTCTGCACGTCCTCCCCGTGTGTGCGTGGGTTTCCTCAGGGTGCTCCGGTTTCCTCCCACAGTCCAAAGATGTGGTTAGGTGGATTGGCCGTGATAAATTGCCCTCAGTGTCCAAAATTGCCCATAGTGTTGGGTGGGGTTACTGGGTTATGGGGATAGGGTGGAGGTGTTGACCTTGGGTAGCGTGCTCTTTCCAGGAGCCGGTGCAGACTCGATGGGCCGAATGGCCTTCTTCTGCACTGTAAATTCTATGATAATCTATGATAATGACATCCAAAGGCACACGTGTATTAGCCAAGAACCAAGGAAGGATTGGATCATGTGTTAGTCCCACAAACCGGAACTTCAATATCTACATGCATTCTGCACAAAGACAGCGGAAATTGCGCTCATGACGGTTCGCTCAACCGGATTATTTCAATGTGAATTATAGCTTCGTACACACTTGAGCTCCACGCATGATTATTCTATAACACCATTCCTTACTAAATCCAGATGATGCAATGCGAGGGTTGAAATTCCGAGAACAAGTCTAGCAAGTAGGAGAGGAAACGCCGAATGATGCTAAATCAATAATCTATCCCCGGAAATGTCCAGCAGGCGATAGTGGAGCTAAACTGGACCTGGTACGGCCTAATGATGTCACTCAGGGAAGTTCCCAGCCACTGTAACATGGGTTTACTATACTCTGAATTGAATAGAGACAGAATAACATGGACATAAATGGAAACGAACCTGTGAAGCACAGCGCCTAGCACAGCAGAAGCTCAGTGTGCCGGGCGCCCGGACAAAATGAACCAGTGGATGGATCTCTCAAGCCTGTCGAAAGAAGGGTTATTTCGGAGTGGTGGAATTTAACTGTGAACAAGTACTGGAAGCATTGAAACAAAAGCGCATTAGTTGCAAACATGTATGCACGTAATTCGGGAGGGGTCAAACCCTCTGGTTTCAATAGAATGTATCGAAACAAATTAATAAAAGCATGGGGAGAGACAATAGAACCACCATTATACCTTCAACAATACAAATTATATCAAGGGATTGGAAGGGAGGTAATTTTATTCCTCCATTCAATGCAGAACATATAAATTTTTAACGGACTGTTGATCAGATAACACAATGTTGATCTGAGTAAGAAAGGTTGTGAAGAAAAATATTAAAGTAAAATATCGGGAAACATAGAATATCTTAAAAATAACTCAGTTCCTGTTCAAAAAGATAGTTAATATAACATTTATTCATACAAATAACGAGCAGAGTTTGCAGATTATGTTAACGATTCAGCTGAACAGATTCACAATCATTTAAAAAGTCAACGCAGTTGAATCAGACCCATGGAAAGTGGCAGGAACACTGGGTTCGATACCCGGCTTGGGTCACTGTCTGTGCGGAGTTGCACGTTCTCACCGTGTGTGCGTGGGTTTCCCCCGGGTGCTCTGGTTTCCTCCCACAAGTCCCGAAAGACGTGCTTCTTAGTAAATTGGGCATTCTAAATTCTCCCTCTGTGTACCCGAACAGGCGTCGGAATTTGGCGACGAGGGAATTTTCACTGTAAGTTCATTGCAGTGATAATATAAGCCTACTTGTAACACTAATAAAGACACTCTTATTTGTAGCAGGTGCTTTGATTTTCTAAAGGACTCCACTCAGTTACAAAGAAACAATACAGCACAGGAACAGTCCCTTCGGCCCTCCAAGGCTGCACCGATCACGTGTCCTATCTAGACCAACCGATTGTCTCCTTCTGCCCCCCGTCTGTTCATGTGCCTGTCCAGATAATTCTTAAAGGTCGCTAACGTATCTGCTTCAAACACCTCACTTGGCAGTGCATTCCAGGCCACCATCACCTTCTGCGTCAAATACTTGCCCTGCACATCCCTTCTGAACCTTTCCCCCCTCACCTTGAGCTTGTGCCCCTTGTAATTATTATTCCCGCCCTGGGCGAAAGCCTCCAAATGTTCACTCTATCCATACCGCTATTAATTTGATAACCGTCTCTCAGGTCGCCTCTCAGCCGTCATCTCTCGAGGGAGAACAATCCCAGTTGATTCAATCTCTCCTCATAGCTAATGCCCACCATACCAGGCATCATAATGGTAAACCTTTTCTGTACTCTCTCCAAAGCCTCCACGTCCTTCTGGCAGTGCGGTGACCAGAATTCGACACAGTATTCCATATGTGGCCTAACTAACGTTCTATATAATTGTAACATAATTTTCGAGCTTTTATACTGGATACCCCGTCCTATGAAGGCAAGCATGCCATATGCTTTCTTTACCTCCATTTACACCTGTGCTGCCACTTTTACGGATGTGTGGACCTGCACTCCCAGATCCATCTGTGTCTCTAAGCTCCTAATGGTTCTTCCATTTGTTTTATCGCTCCCACCTGAATTGGATTTACTAAAATGCACTACCTCGCATTTGTTCGGGTTAAATTCCGTCTGACATTTCTCTGCCCAATTTTGCAGCCTATCGATATCCTGTTGTATTCTCTGATTCTCTGACTCTCTGACAATCTTCATAATTATTCTCAACTCCTGCAATCTGAGCGTCATCCGCAAACGTGTTAATCAGACCCACTACGTTTGCTTCCAAGTCATTTATATGTATTACAAACTCCAGAGTTCCCAGAACTGATCCCTGCGGAATACCAATAGTTACAGACCTCCATTCGGAAAAGCATCAATATGTTATGTTGTAACACAGGTATGTTACAACATAACACACCTATGCCTAAGCACAGAACACGTAAAACAATTGGCAACAAACTGATTAAAACAGAATAGAACACAGGTGGGCAGGGGCTAAAGCGACTGGCTCAGACTGGGAGAATGGAAGAGGTGGTGTTCTACAAAGATCAGCCCTGGGATCAATGTGCCTCAAGATTCATGCAACCTATTTGTAATCAGGAAAAACTAAGACAATTTCAAAGTTCAGAGTGAATGCAGGGGAATAGTACAACAACATACATATGGTGCACGATAATAATATTTAAGCAACCGAACGGTTGCACAACGAGTTTCGCGGCAGCGAGCCTTCATGTGCGTATTTTGATTGACGATCACATTATCAATACTCCCGGGAAAATACGAACCTGAATGGGGATAACGATTCCGATGAACAGATTCACAATCATTGAAAGAATTAACTCAATTGAAAAACCCACGGAAAGCAAAACAAATGATAAGAGGGCCCTTTTCGAGGAATGAATGTGAAATGATTGAGTATAAAGTGCATTCGCATTGGGAAACAATTTTTTTCAGGGTTGGTTAAATGCTATTAACTTGGTGGCATGTTATTATTTTGGAGCAGGTACTTAGAGAACATGAAAAATATATTGACATTTATCTGTATTATAATACACGCTGGCTTCAACGAATAGCAAAATGCGCAAATGTTTACATTTATCAAAAACTGAGGCATTTTGTTGTATTCACTACATGTGTATCAGACAATTGATATTCCTGAGCGTCTATTTTTCGGTGACCAGTTACAGGCCGACAAGAAAACTTCTCCCACACAGATTTACGAAACTGCAACAGTTTTCATCACTTACCAGGAACACCAAGAACAGCAATGAAGGGGTAGAATATTTTCTTAGCCGTTTGAATTGTTTCCATTATTTTCAAATCGACGTTCTGTCCTTTTGCGCTGCTTTAATCTATTTGCTTTGGAATTTGTGCTGAGGCAAACCCGAATCCATCAATTTATGTCCCGCACGATATCCTCTGGCGCATTGCAGTTTCAACATCGCTCATTGCATTCAATTGAAACAAACAGATGACGACATCGATATTTGTCATCAAATATGTGTTTCAGAGAGGGAGGAGCCACTTTGAAAAGACTGGGCTATACAAGCCATATTAAACAAAAAGGAAATACGCTGGCTTCACCTAGACCTGGAGCTTTCCATGTGAACACAAAGAGTTCTGATTCTGAAGACCATTATGTCACAGTGATGTTCTTCACTCGACTGTAGTAATTCTATAATTAGCTTCCAAACCGACCAGTGTTTGCAGTAGCGATACTCCACTACACATTCGCAGGTCGGTGCCCTCTCATCTTGTTTGTTGCAAATAAAATAACCAGAAACATTAAATTGAAGAACATGATGGAGACACTACCTTAGAAAACACAAACGGAACTTCAAATGTCACATCAGAAAGTGATTAAGGTGTTCGATAAGACACCGCAGTCTCTGCGATGCCCAGATGAAATAGGAGGCATCAGCAATGTCTGCGGAGTCCCCGTGCTGTCTCTCCAGGGACATATGGCTAGGAATGAAGCCGCGGGAGTGGGGCACTCTGTTGATCGGACGTTCGCCTCTGTTATGCGTTCCTTGGATCGTTATTAGCGTGTTTTGCCAGGCCCAGGAGCAAGTTCTGAGGAATTCCTCCTCCACGTGGTACCGGTGAATCAGGAACTCGATGCTGAAGTGCAAATAAAACAATAGCCAAATAATTTTCAAGTAACTGAAAAGGTGGTCCACCAAAAGGAACTTATATCAGCATTGTCCAGGGAATATACACGGCCCGGCCCTATAAAGGTCCGTAATTTGGTACCCCATGGACTCCTGCAACCTCTGGTTGTGTGGGAATGCTGTGAGCAACACCATCCATTCCACGTCCTGGATGTTCGGTGCTGCACTTGCTCATGTATTTGCTTTGTTTGGCCCAGTGTTCCACAGTGTAACTAATCACTGTCTGTCGATATACCATTTGTCAATATTCTCTGCCGATTATTCTTGTGTCCACTATGTACGTTCTGTGAACGTTCCCCCGGCCGCAGAAAAATACTTTCCACTGCACTTCAGTACATGTGACAATAAATCAATTCAAATCAAATCAAAGGTGACTCTTTGGTATAATAATCTCCACTGGGGACCTCCACTGCTGTGCGGTGGGAAGGTGAATCTGGACGTGTGAACCTACGCGTGTGAACCTCGGCGTGCGAGACTAGGCATGTCCTGGTTTTGGGCGGGAGCAGGAATTGAAGGTACAGAGAAGTGATTATCGTCAACAATTATTGCATTGTAAATTTCAACGAATGTAGTGTTCGAAAGTAATTCAGCATCACAACACGGTGAACCACCTCAACGTATAAGAGCACACCAAACTAATAAAACCTTTGCAGAGTGAGACTCGGGACGAGGTGTTGACGGTGGTAGTGCGGCCTTTCCGGTACCGTGTCGGCGGGAGGCCTTGTGATTGAGGCCCTTGCTTCTGGTGCTTGTGGTGCTACCTGTGGTTTTCCTGGTCTGGCTGGGCTGTTGAAGGCTCTGTTGGTTCCCTTACAGGTTCCTATGCTGCTGGTTCCTGCGATGTTGGTACCTGTAACAAGCAAAATATGGAGTTACCATAACGGTCAGATTGAGATCAGCATGGATAGCTCGTTCACAGGCGTAATACACCACATTGTTTAAAAGTGCACAGAGGCAGAGGGGAGAGACGCCCGCCTGACAGTCACAAAAGGACAAACACTTGGTCCAGGAGGCTCCGAAGTGCATCACACTCTCGCAAACTAATTCAGCTCTGAGAATTGATAAATTGGGAGGTTCCATTGGTTGCGCAGCCATTACCAAAGACTTTTCAGCTGCTAAGTGTGTTCGAGGTTTGGAGGAAGTTTGGAAAAGCAAGAGTGATCACTTTATTTGACAGACAGCTCATCAGATAGCCGGTTCTGCGGTCACACAGAGGAGCCCTCTATGGGGTGCATAGCTTGCTGAAATATATCAACGCTCGGCGGCACATCAGATTGAACGGCGAGCGTGAACAGCCTGCAGGCGCGGTGAACGTTGGTATCAACCAGCAATATCAGGGTGATGACGTTCTGCAGCAGAGTTTTCAGTTTACACATGGAAATTAGCAATCCCCAGAGAGATCAAGGCTAGAAATAGGTTGTCTGGGCCAAATAATAACGGCGCTCTGATTACATCACTTTTTGCAGCCTCTTGATCACCGATTAGTGAGACGGAGGATAACGAACAAATAAGCAGAGAGCACAGTACCGGGAAAATGCAGAGGTGCAATTCTCCAGGGGTCAGAGCTCGCATCTTCGCAGACTCTGTTTCAGCGCGTTAGGAATGTAAAGACCGCTTTCCCCCAGTCATCCCAGAAATAATTAGCTCTTGTACTTTTGACTAAATTCTTCTATCATAGATTGTAGAGTGCTTCGATGATGACTATTAATTACTTTAGGACAGGTTATTGGAAATTATCTGTCTTTTGGGTCAGTTTAAAGTAGCAAAAGACCTACAGGAAAACCTATTGATGGAGATTTTATAGCTCGACTGCTGGAAAAATCCTGTGTCATCAGTTGTGTCACTGTCCTGTGACTGGGATAGTCATTCAGTGTCCAAGGGCAATGCTCTGGGGACCTAGATTCCAACGGCAGGTGGTGAAATGTGAACTTGACAATATCTGGAATTTAAAGTCATTCACAGGACCCACACGCGAGTTACACATTGGCCAATGAGAGATGAACCTCCAATTCATTGACTATGTCTGCACCTCCCGCTGCCTTGGGAAAGTGGGAAGCATTATCAAAACCCCGAAGAGGACATTGGCCTTCCATGTTTTTCTACATAGGTATGCTTGGGCAGAAGGGGGGGGGGGGCAGTAGGATTATTTTAGCGTTTGATACAGGCGAATCTGAGAGAGCAGGACAGTTGGATTAGTCTGTAACAATACACGGCGATGGGGAGAGTGTGGATCATTGCAGTAATTTCGAAATGATATACGTTTATTGAAGGATTATTGGAGGAACGTGGGACATGTCGATCAGTTTAGATATATTTTTGGAGATTTTGAGAGGAGGCTGTGCAGTGGGAGTTTTACTCTCTACTAACCCCATGCTCTAGCTGTGCTGGAGTGATGGATGGGAACACGATGGGGTGAGCTTTACTTTTTTTGGATGTAACCCAATCCAGTATCTGTCCTGGGAGTCTTGTCATGTGTTTGTCTTTTTAGGAAATGTTTTTTGTCTGATCACATGGGCTTTCATGATGTTATTGTGTGAGTGGAGCGGGCTTTGGCCCTGGGAGTTGGTGTTACTTTCGCGTTGGTTTGGGGCTGCTTTGTGGCTCTGAGTTTTTGCTTTAATTTTCACATTTGGCTGCTGTACTCAGACAAAGAACAAAGAACAAAGAAAAGTACAGAACAGGAACAGGCCCTTCGGCCCTTTAAACCTGCGCCAACTGTGCTGTCCGTCTAAACTAAAATCTTCTACACATCCGGGTTCTGTATCCCTCTATTCCCATTCTATTCATGTATTTGTCAAGATGCCCCTTAAACGTTACTATCGTCCCTGCTTACACCACCTCCTCCGGCAGCGCGTTCCAGGCACTCACTACCCTCTGTGTAAAAAAACTTTCCTCGTACTTCTCCTCTAAACCTTGCCCCTCGCACCTTAAACCTATGCGCCCTAGTAATTGACCCCCCCTACCCGGGGAAAAGCCTCTTACTATCCACTCTCTCTGTGCCCCTCATAAGACAGAGAAGTATCTTGTTCTGTCTCTCAATTGTCATTTCAAAAACTGTTTCTGGACTGCTCCATAACTTGAAAAGAGGTAATTGCTTTCTGGAAGGAATTCAAATCTGCTGTTTTGGAAAGGAAACAAGAGCATCCACCCCAGGCCTTGCGTGCTATGTGATGGGCCATACATTTGAAACCTCTGGTTTATGGGATCTTGTTATTAAATTGGAACAGGACATGGGGTAATTAATTAAGTGTTATACATAATTAACTGTAGCTGTGTGGGGTATTTATATTTGCAGTTGATAAAAATGTTTACTATGTCTGTTTATAAAAATGTTATCTAAATTCGTAGAATAACGTTTGTTTTTTGATTAATAGCACCTCAGACCATTGTTGAATAATACCTGACGAGCACGCTCCTGTGTCCATCCTAACTAAAACCAATAAACAGTAGTAGGTAGGTCAGATGAACTCCATGATATACTTTGGAGTTTTCTAAACCGTTGCCCATTACCGTGGCTAAACCGAGATCTTTAATAAAGAACAACGTACAAAGAATGTTTACAACACAGGAGCAGGCTTTTCGGCCCTGCAAGCCTGCGCCGATCGTGATCCTCTGTCTAAAACTGTCGCCTATTTTCTAAGGACCAGTATCACTTTGCTCCCCGCTCATTCATGTATGTGCCGAAATAAATCTTAAATGACGCGATCTTGCCCGCCTCCACCACCTCCGCCGGCAATGCGTTCCAGGTACCCACCACCCTCTGCGTAAAGAACTTTACACGCATATCTCCCTTAAACTTCTCCCCTTGAAATGGGGACAATGTAAAGTGGCATTTACTCTGCTTGTATCCAAATGACGTATCTTTGCTGGCAGCGTTTGATGAAGTTCCTCACTCATGAGCAATGCATTTTGCCGGTCTCTCCATATCTCTTTCTCTCTCTGGGAATCTGTAAAAAAAATCCGCAAACATCATTCAACAATAACAATTCTCTTTGCAGTGCCCATTCTGTGTGAGCGCAGCAGCGGGACTGAATGATATTCTTGGATCATCCTTGATCTTGTACACTGCAGTCCTATGAATAAAGCGCATGTTTCTCTATAATTTATTATTTCACCTTCGAAACACGCCAAGTGGATAATGTTGATCATGTACATTATTTTATCTGTAGTTTCAGAAGGTACTTGATAAGTTTCCTCACAGCAGCTTAATACACAACGTAGGATCACATTTTATTAGGAGTAATTCATTAACGTGAATATAAGACTAGTTATACGACCGAAGGCAACGTTGGGATAAATGTGTATATTTACGGTTGGCAACATGCAACTAATGGTGTGCCATCGGGCGCCAACTATATACAATATATATGAATGACTTGGAAGGTACGATCGCCAAATTTGCAGTTGACAGCAAAAGAGGTGGGATAGCAATGGGTGAGAAAGGAATCCATAAATGATTATAGACAAATTAGATGAGTGCGGCAAAATGTGGCCTATGACGCTTAAAGTGGAAAGTTTGGGGTGAGCAGTTATGATTTGTAAATTGCGAAGACAACGTATTAATGCAGGCATTGTCAAACTCGGGGGCGCGGACACGCGGGTGTATTACGGGCGGGTGTCGGGAGGGTCGCGGAGCCGTCCCGCGCGGTGCTCCCGATTGCGCAACTTTGCGCGCAACAGCCGCAGTCGCCTGCTGTTAATAACGCCGGCTGCAAGCGGCCTTCAAAATAGCCGCCAACATGTACAAGAAATGCGGCCGCACTGCGCATGCGTGCCAGATCATTGGCAGACGACCGGGCACGCATGCGCAGAACGGCTGCTTTTCTTTTAAACGGTCGCAGCTTTTCGTTTTACATGTTCGGTGGGGGGGGGGGGGGGGCTATTCATTTTATTGATTTATTTTATTGATTTAATTTTTGGGTTTTTTCATTCATTTAATTAATTTAATTTTTTTTTAGAGGTTCGCGGGGTGGGGGGGGGCGCGGTGGGGGGGGGGGGTAGTTATTTGATAAAACTTTACAGGAAAAAAATGCAGAACTTTGGACAGATGGAGACTCCATACTTTCTGACACCGGAAGGCTTCACCTTCATCCGATAGGTTCCATTGGATGAGCGTGTACGAGTGCCAAAGGGACCCAAAACCATTTCCTCCCTTTTTGACAGCAGCAAACAAGGTAAGAGAAAATGGTGGGTCGCTCAGGCCCGCCGGCGTGGGTCGCTCAGGCCGGCCAGCGTGGATCGCTCAGGCCCGCTGGCGTGGGTCGCTCAGGCCCGCCGGCGTGGGTCGCTCAGGCCGGCCAGCGTGGGTCGCTCAGGCCCGCCGGCGTGGGTCGCTCAGGCCCGCCGACGTGGGTCGCTCAGGCCCGCCGGCGTGGGTCGCTCAGGCCGGCCAGCGTGGGTCGCGAAGGTCGGCCAGCATGGGTCGCGAAGGTCGGCCGGCGTGGGTCGCTCAGGCCGGCCAGCGTGGGTCGCGAAGGTCAGCCGGCGTGGGTCGCTCAGGCCCGCCGGCGTGGGTCGCTCAGGCCGGCCAGCGTGGGTCGCTCAGGCCGGCCAGCGTGGGTCGCGAAGGTCGGCCAGCGTGGGTCGCGAAGGTCGGCCGACGTTGGTCGCGAAGGTCGGCCGGGTTGGGTCCCGAAGGATGGCCGGGTGGTAAAAATGGGTCCCCGGAAAAAAGGTCTGAAGAACACTGCCCTCTTAGATGCTCTGGCAGATTCTAGATGGGAACTAATTAATTCCAAACTATATTTCAAGTTATTATCAGATCCCAAATGTACAAGGAAGAATTCTGACTCACTTACCACTCAATAGAACATAGAACATAGAAAATTACAGCGCAGTACAGACCCTTCTGCACTCGATGTTGCGCCATCCTGTGAAACCACTCTAAAGCCCATCTACACAATTCCCTTATCATCCATATGTCTATACAATGACCATTTGAATACCCTTAGTGTTGGTGAGTCCACTACTGTTGCAGGCAGGGCATTCCACACCCTTACTACTCTCTGAGTAAAGAACCTACCTCTGACATCTGTCTTATATCTATCACCCCTCAATTTAAAGCTATGTCCCCTCGTGCTAGACAGCACCATCCGAGGAAAAAGGCTCTCACTGTCCAACCTATCCAATCCTCTGATCATCGTGTATGCCTCAATTTAGTCACCTCTTAACCTTCTTCTCTCTAACGAAAACAGCCTCAAGTCCCTCAGCCTTTCCTCCTAAGATCTTCCCTCCATACCAGGCAACATTCTGGTAAATCTCCTCTGCACCCTTTCCAATGGCTCCACATCCTTCCTATAATGCGGCGACCAGAATTGCACGCAATAATCCAAATGCGGCCACACCAGAGCCTTGTACAGCTGCAACATGACCTCATGGCTCCGAAACTCAATCCCTCTACCAATAAAAGCTAACATACCGACCGCCTTCTTAACAACCCTCTCAACCTGAGTGGCAACTTTCAGGGATCTATGTACATTGACACCGAGGTCTCTCTGCTCATCCACACTGCCAAGAATCTTACCATTAGCCCAGAACTCAGTCTTCTTGTTATTCCTTCCAAAATGAATCACCTCACACTTTTATCCATAAAACTCCATTTGCCACCTCTCAGCCCAGTACTGCAGCTTATCTAGGTCACTTTGTAACTTGTAACACCCTTCCGCACTGTCCACAACTCCACCGACTTTAGTGTCATCTGCAAATTTACTCACCCATCCTTCTACGCCCTCCTCCAGGTCATTTATAAAAATGACAAACAGCAGTGGCCCGAAAACAGATCCTTGTGGTACACCACTAGTAACTGGACTCCAGTCTGAACACTTCCCATCAACCACCACCCTTTGTCTTCTTCCAGCTAGCCAATTTTTGATCCAAACTGCTAAATCTCCCTGAATCCCATGCTTCCGTATTTTCTACGGTAGCCTACTGTGGGGAACCTTATCAAACGCTTTACTGAAATCCATATACACCACATCAACTGCTTTACCCTCATCCACCTGTTTGGCCACCCTCTCAAAGAACTCAATCCGGTTTGTGAGGCACGACCTACCCTTCACGAAACCGTGTTGACTATGTCTAATCAAATTATTCCTTTCCAGGTGATTATCTACCCTATCTCTCATACACCTTTCCAAGATTTTGCCCACAACAGAAGTAAGGCTCACTGGTCTATAGTTACCGGGGTTGTCTCTTCTCCCCTTCTTGAACAAGCGGACATTTGCTATCCTCCAGTCTTCTGGCACTATTCCTGTTGACAAAGATGACTTAAAGATCAAAGCCACAAAGGCTCAGCAATCTCCTCCCTAGCTTCCCAGAGAATCCTAGGATAAATCCCATCTGGCCTTGGGGACTTATCTATTTTCACACTTTCCAGAATTGTTAACACCTCCTCCTTATGAACCTTACGCCCTTCTAGTCTAGTAGCCTGAATCAGTATTCTCCTCGACAATATTGTCTTTTCCCTGTGCGAATACTGCTGAAAAATATTCATTTAGCACCTCTCCTATCTCCTCGGACTCCAAGCACAACTTCCCACTACTGTCCTTGACTGGCCCTACTCTTACCCTAGTCATTCTTTTATTCCTGACATATCTATAGAAATCATTAGTGTTATCCTTGATCCTACCTGCCAAATGCTTCTCATGTCCCCTCCTGGCTCTTCTTAGCTCTCTCTTTAGGTCCTTCCTAGCTAACGTGAAACTCTCGAGCGGCCTGACTGAACCTTCATGTCTCATCTTAATATAAGCCCCCTTCTTCCTCTTGACAAGTGTTTCGACTGCCTTAGTAAACCACGGTTCCCTTGCTCGACCACTTCCTCCCTGCCTGACAGGTACATACTTATCAAGGACAAGCAGTAGCTGTTCCTTGAACACGCTCCACATTTCCATTGTGTCCATCCCCTGCAGTTTTCCTCTCCATTTGATGCATCCTAAGTCTTGCCTCATCGCATCATAATTGCCTTTCCCCCAGATATAACTCTTGCCCTGCGGTATATACCTATCCCTTTCCATCACTAACGTAAACGTAATCGAATTGTGGTCACTATCTCCAAAGTGCTCACCTACCTCCAAATCTAACACCTGTCCTGGTTCATTACGCAGTACCAAATCCAATACGGCCTCGCCTCTCGTTGGCCTATCTACACACTGTGTCAGGAAACCCTCCTGTCCACATTGGACAAAAACGGACCCATTGAAAGTATTCGAATTATAGCGTTTCCAGTCAATATTTGGAAAGTTAAAGTCCCCCATAACAACTACCCTGTTGCTTTTGCTCCTATCCAGAATCATATTTGCAATACTTTCCTCTACATCTCTGGAACTTTGCGGAGGCCTATAGAAAACCCCTAACAGGGTGACCTCTCCTTTCCTGTTTCTAACCTCTGCCCATGCTACATCAATTGACGAGTCCTCATCACACGTCCTTTCTGCCACAGTAATATTGTCCTTGACTAACAATGCCACCCCTCCTCCTCTTTTACCACCTTCCCTGAGCTTACTGAAATATCTAAACCCCGGCACCTGCAACAACCATTCCTGTCCCTGCTCTATCCATGTCTCCGAAATGGCCGCAACATCAAAGACCCAGGTACAAACCCATGCCGCAAGTTCATCCACCTTATTCCGGATGCTCCTGGCATTGAAGAAGACACACTTTAAACCACCTTCCTGCCTGCCGGTACACTCCTGCAACTTTAAAACCTTACTCATGACCTCACTACTCTCAACCTCCTGTATACTGGATCCACAATTCAGGTTCCCAAGCCCCTGCTGAACTAGTTTAAACCCTCCCGAAGAACATTAGCAAATCCCCCCCCCCCCCCCCCCCCCGCAGGATATTGGTACCCCTCTGGTCCAGGTGTAGACCAACCCGTTTGTAGCGGTCCCCCCGACCCCAGAATGAGCCCCAATTATCCAGAAATCTGAAACACTCCCTCCTGCACCATCCTTCAAGGATCTGGATCTGTTTTTTGATTTGATTTATTATTGTCAGGTGTATTAGTATACATTGAATAGTATTGTTACTTGCAAGCTGGACAAACAATGCATCCCGTACATAGGGAAGGCAGTAGAGACTGCAGAATATAATGTGAAAGTTATATCAAGGTGTAGAGAAAAGATCAACTTAATACGAGGTAGGTCCATTCAAAATTCTGATGTCAGAAGGGAAGAAGCTGTTATTGAATCGGTTGGTACTTGACCACAACTTTTGGTATCATTTTCCTGACGGAAGAAGGTAGAAGACGGTATGTCTGGGGTGTGTGGTGTCCTTAATTATGCTGGCTGCCTTTCTGAGGCAGCGAGAATTGTAGATAGAGTCCATACGTCCATAAAGCAGGGGAGCAGAATTAGGCCACTTGGCACATCGATTCTGCTCCACCATTCAATCATGGCTGATATTTTCTCATCCCCATTCTCATGCCTTCTCCCCATAACCCCTGATCCCCTTATTGATCAAGAACCTTTCGATCTCTGTCTGAAAGACAATCCATGAATTGGCTCCACAGCCCTCTGCGGCAAAGAGTTCCACACATTCACCGCCCTCTGGCTGTAAAAACTCCTCCTCATCTCCGTTTAATCTGAGATGGTGGCCTCTGGTTCTAGTTTTACCTACAAGTGGAAACATCCTCTCCACGTCCACTCTATCAAGGCTTCGCAGCATCTTGTACTTTTGAATAAGATCCCCTTTCATCCTCAATACTCCGACGAGTACAGACACAGAGTCCTCAGCCGCTCCTCGCACGACGAGCTCTTCATTACAGGGATCATTCTTGTTAACCTCCTCTGGACCCTCTCCAAGGTCAGCACATCCTTCCTTAGATACGGGGCCCAAAACTGCTCACAAAACTCCAAATGGGGTCTGACTAGGGCCATATAAAGCCTCAGAAGTACCTCCCTGGTCTTGTATCCCAGCCCTCTTGACACGAATGCTAACATTGCAATTGCCTTCATAACTGCCGACTGAACCTGCAGATTAACTTTAAGAGAATCGTGAACAAGGATTCCCAAGGCCCTTTGTACTTTTTCTTTCCGAAGCATTTCCCCATTTAGAAAACAGTCTATGCCTAGATTCCTCCTTCAAAAGTGCATAACCTCACACTTTTCCACGCTGTATTTACTTTGCCACTTCATTGCCCACTCTCCTAGTTTGTCCAAGTCCTTCTGCAGCCACCTTGCTTCATCAATACTACCCGTCCCTGTACAGATCTCTGTATCATCTGTAAACATAGCAACAGTGCCTTCAGTCCCTTCTTCCAGATCATTAATGTATATTGTAAAATGATGTGGTCCCAGCATTGACCCCTGAGGCACACCACTAGTCACCGGATTCCATCCTGAAAAATGCCCCTTTATCCCCACTCTTTGCCTTCTGCCAGTCAGCCAATCCCTAGCCATGCCAGGATCTTAACAACATGCGCTTTTAACTTATTTAACAGTCTCCTTTGCGGCACCTCGTCAAAGGCCTTCTGGAAATCTAAATATATCACGTCCACTGATTCTTCTTTGTCTAACTTGCTTACTATCTCCTAAAAGGACTCTAACCGATTTGTCAGACACGCTCTTCCTTTGACATAGCCGTGCTGACTCAGTCCTATTTCCAAAGCAGTCCAAAGCACTTCCAAGTGCTTTGCGATTTCATCTTTAATAACAGACTCTAAAATCTTCCCAATAACCGAAGTCAGGTGAACCGGCCTATAATTTCCCATCTTCTGTCTCCTTCCCTTCTTAAACAGTGGTGTTGCATTAGCCACTTTCCAGTCCTCTGGGACCCTTCCTGCCTCCAGTGATTCCTGAAAGATCGTCACCAATGCCTCCACAATTTCATCAACTATCGCTTTTAGGACTCTGGGGTGTAGTCTACCCAGTCCAGGTGACTTCAGGTCTTTCAGTTTCCCCAGAAACGTCTCCTTAGTGATGGCCACTGCACTCACCTCTGCCCCCTGCTTCTCCTGGAGCTCTGGCATCCCACTGGTGCCTTCCACCGTGAAGACTGATGCAAAGTAATTATTCAGTTCGCCTTCCATTTATTTGTTTTCTTTTATTACTTCTTTAGCCAAAGTGTCTAGTGGTCCAATGTCTATTTTTGCATCTCTCTTACCTTTTAGTTATTGAAATAAATCTCTTCCTACCTTCCTTTATTTTACTAGCTAGCTTGCACTGTCATGTGAGAGTACCTTTATCATCATTGGTTATCATAGAATTTACAGTTCAGAAGAAGGCCTTTCGTCCCATCGAGTCCGCTCCGGCTCTTGGAGAGAGCACCCTACCCTAGGTCAACATCTCCACCATATCCCCAGAACCCAACATTAAGGGCAATTTTGGACACTAAGGGCAATTTAACATGGCAAATCCACCTAAACTGCACATCTTTGGACTGTGGAAGGAAACCGAAGCACCCGGAGGAAACCCACGCACACACGGGGAGGATGTGCAGACTCTGCACAGACAGTGACCCAAACCGGAATCGAACCTGGGACCCTGGAGCTGTGAAGCGATTGTGCTATCCACAATGCTACCGTTAAGAAATGGGTGCTAAATAAATGTACCTTTAAGACATGGGTTTTTATTAGTGATGTCAGAGTGCGGGTGTAACTGGGCTTCCTGCCAGATTTTTACTTTCGTTTTAGGCTGTTTTGCTATAGGGTGTATTTTAGTTTAATTTTCAGAGCTGGACAGCTGCAGTCAGAGCCAGAAGGTGTATGACTCTCTCTCCTTGTATTCTAAAGACTGTAAATCGATCCTTTGGTGACTTAAAACTAATGATTGCTCTCAGTTGTGACTTTAACCTGATGTGCTTCTCTTTTAAGGTTTTATTTTAATGTGTTCTAGGTGTTAAAAGGACAGCATATGGTTTACTTAAATTTGCATTCTTTAGGGGTTATATTTGAATTGATGGTTGCTTAGATATTCACTGTATGTGTTAAAAAATGTTAACTTGAGTTCATAGAATAAACATTGTTTTTCTTTAAAAAATCACTTTTCCATGTCTGCTGTACCACACCTGTAGAGTGGGCCGTGTGCTCCCCATACCACAATCTATTAAAACGTGTGGGTCAGGTGAACTGCGTGAGACAATTTGAGGTTCTCCAAACTCTGGCCCATAACAAATTGGGGGCTCGAGAGGGATAGACGTCTACCTATTAGATTGGCTTAGTGAACTTAAAGAGGATGAGGGGTGAGCATATTGTGGGTGATTTTCAGGTGCAGTATTTTAGTTTAAGTGGGGAGTGTGTTGTGGACAATGGCTCTTTCTGAGGCTCTGAAGTTTTTTGGGGTGGAGATGGTCACACGCAGTACCTTACGGACAGAGACTAAAAACAGACTTTTAGATTTGACAAAAATATTGCAATTAACATTACCTGGCAAAATGCGAAAAGATGAGAGAATTATGGCGGTAGCTAATCATTTAAAATTGCCTGAGATACAGTCTGACTCATTATAAATGGCAAAGATCCAGTTGCAGATTAAGCAACTTGAACATGAAAAAGGATTAAAGCAGTTTGAATATGCAGTCAGAGAAAAAGAAAAAGAAAAGGAGAGATAAGAATGAACAAATAAAGAATAGCCCGAGCAGAACAAAACGAAAGCGATAGAGAGGAAAGGGAAAAAGAGAGAGAGTTTGAAATTCAGACAATGGCTGTGAAACATAACAGTCAGTTAGAATTGGCAGACGTTAAGGCAAACGTACAGTTGGAGGTCAGTGATGAGGATAGTCAGAAAGAGTGTCAAAGTCGAAGGCTTGGTGGGTATCTATTTAGATATGTCCAATCCAAGCATTGCCAAGGTTTGATGAGAAATAGGTGGAAGCCATTTTCATTTCATGTCAGAATGTAGCTTACCAAATGAAATGGCACAGAACATGTGGGTATTACTGATTTAAACAAAGCTGATAGGTAAGGCGAGTGAAATGTTTGCATCACTGCCGGAGGAGGTATCTGGGACGTATGAGGAGGTGCAAAAATCCATCATAGGTGCATATTAAAGAGTGCCTGAAGCCTGCAGAAAAAGATTTAGAAATTTAAGGAGCGAATTTGGTCAAACATGCATGGAGTTTGAAAGGCTCAAACAGAGTAATTTTGGTAGGTGGATAATGGCTTTGAAAAAACACCAAACGGATGAATCTCTCAAAGAAATTATACTTTGGAAGAGTTTAAAAATTCAATTCCTGATGCAGTGAGAACTCATGTGGAAGAGGGTTGAAGCTGCGAGATTAGCAGAAGAAATGGCAGCTGATTATGAATTAGCTCATAACTCAAAGCTTGGTTTCCGACATAAGGATCAGCCTGTGAGCGATAGAATCTGTGGACATGAGAAAAACTCAAGGAGTAAAGGTAAGGCTGACCTGATGGGAGATAATAAGGAGAGTGTACCTCAGATTAATAAAGAAATCCAGGAGGGTGGAAAAGAAATGAAAAGTTTCAAATGTTTTCACTGTAATAAACTAGGCCATGTAAAGTCACAGTGTTAGTGGTTGAAGAAAAGCACTGGGAAGGCCGGTGTGGTAAAACAGGATTATCATAGAATTTACAGTGCAGAAGGAGGCCATTTGGCCCATCGAGTCTGCACCGGTTCTTGGAAAGAGCACCCTACCCAAGGTCAACACCTCCACCCTATACCCATAACCCAGTAACTCCACCCAACACTAAGGGCAATTTTGGACACGAAGGGCAATTTATCATGGCCGATCCACCTAACCTGCTCATCTTTGGACTCTGGAAAAAACCGGAGCACCCGGAGGAAACCGACGGGGAGGATGTGCGGACTCCGCAAAGACAGTGACCCAAGCCGGAATCGAACCTGGGACCCTGGAGCTGTGAAGCAATTGTGCTATCCACAAGGCTACCGTGTTGCAGCCCATATAAATGCAGTATCGAGTATGAGGGGGAGCATTGACACCAGTTACCAGTTCAACTATTTCCCTTAGAACATAAGAACATAAGAACTAGGAGCAGGAGTAGGCCATCTGGCCCCTCGAGCCTGCGCCACCATTCAATGTGATCATGGCTGATCTTTTGTGGACTCAGCTCCACTTTCCGGCCCGAACACCATAACCCTTAATCCCTTTATTCTTCAAAAAACTATCTATCTTTATCTTAAAAACATTTAATGAAGGAGCCTCTACTGCTTCACTGGGCAAGGAATTCCGCAGATTCACAACCTTTAGGGTGAATAAGTTCCTCCTAAACTCAGTCCTAAATCTACTTCCCCTTATTTTGAGGCTATGCCCCCTAGTTCTGCGTTCACCTGCCAGTGGAAACAACCTGCCCGCATCTATCCTATCTACTCCCTTCATAATCGTATATGTTTCTATAAGATCCCCCCCTCATCCTTCTAAATTCCAACGAGTACAGTCCCAGTCTACTCAACCTCTCCTTGTAATCCAACCCCTTCAGTTCTGGGATTAACCTAGTGAATCTCCTCTGCACACCCTCCAGTGCCAGTACGTCCTTTCTCAAGTAAGGAGACCAAAACTGAACACAATACTCCAGGTGTGGCCTCGCTAACACCTTATTCAATTGCAGCAGAACCACCCTAGTCTTAAACTCCATCCCTCTAGCAATGAAGGACAACATTCCATTTGCCTTCTTAATCACCTGTTGCACCTGAAAACCAACTTTTAGCGACTCATGCACTAGCACACCCAGGTCTCTCTGCACAACAGCATGTTTTAATATTTTATCATTTAAATAATAATCCCTTTTGCTGTTATTCCTACCAAAATGGATATCCTCACATTTGTCTACATTGTATTCCATCTGCCAGACCCTAGCCCATTCACTTAGCCTATCCAAACCCCTCTGCAGACTTCCAGTATCCTCTGCACGTTTTGCTTTACCACTCATCTTTGTGTCGTCTGCAAACTTGAACACATTGCCCTTGGTCCCCAACTCCAAATCATCTATGTAAATTGTGAACACTTGTGGGCCCAACACTGCTCCCAGAGGGACACCACGAGATACTGATTGCCAACCAGAGAAACACCCATTAATCCCCACTCTTTGCTTTCTATTAATTAACCAATCCTCTATCCATGCTGCTACTTTCCCCTTAATGCCATGCATCTTTATCTTATGCAACAACCTTTTGTGTGGCACCTTGTCAAAGGTTTTCTGGAAATCCAGATATACCACATGGATTGGCTCCCCGTTATCTACCGCACTGTTAATGTCCTCAAAATATTCCACTAAATTAGTTAGGCACGACCTGCCCTTTATGAACACATGCTGCGTCTGTCCAATGGGACAATTTCCATCCAGATGCCTCGCTATTTCTTCCTTGATGATAGATTCCAGCATCTTCCCTACTACCGAAGTTACGCTCACTGGCCGCTAATTAACCGCTTCCTGCCTACCCCCTTTTTTAAACAGTGGTGTCACGTTTGCTAATTTCCAATCCGCCGGGACCACCCCAGAGTCTAGTGCATTTTGGTAAATTATCACTAGTGCATTTGCAATTTCCCTCGCCATCTCTTTTAGCACTCTGGGATGCATTCCATCAGGTCCAGGAGACTTGTCTACCTTTAGCCCCATTAGCTTGCCCATCACTACCTCCTTGGTGATAACAATCCACTCAAGGTCCTCACCTGGCATAGCCTCATTTCCACCAGTCACTGGCATGTTATTTGTGTCTTCCACTGTGAAGACCGACCCAAAAAACCTGTTCAGTTCCTCAGCCATTTCCTCATCTCCCATTATTAAATCTCCGTTCTCATCATCTAAAGGACCAATATTTACCTTAGCCACTCTTTTTTGTTTTATGTAGGGTAAGGCAGTGGGGTTTGTTAAAGTTGTAAAGGAAAGCCCAAGGGAAGCCAATGAGGTGCAAACGATTGAACAGCCTGTTCAAGAGGTAATTGATAAGAAGGTGCCAGATGTCTTTAAAGAATTTACTTGTGTGGGTAACGTTTACTCATCTGTATCAGGAGGAGCAGGTGGAGAATGAAGCGGATATTTTTAGTTCACGAAAATTGGCGGAGTTACAACAGAAAGATATAGAAATAAAACGGATGTATCAGAAAACATCCACGGAAGAGGAATCTGAGTGTATACCAGAGTGTTATTACCGTAAAAGTAATGTTTTGATGAGAAAATGGAGACCTTTACACATGCCTGCCGATGAAAAGTGGGCACAAGTTCATCAAGCAGTATTGCCGATAGGGTACAGAAAGGAGTTATTGCGTGTAGCACATGAGGGGCATGTGAGAGGTCATTTGGAAATAAGAAAAAGTTAAGCTAAAATCCAGAAACATTTTGATTGGCGTGGACTACATAAAGATGTAGGTACATTTTGTCAATCATGTCACACATGTTAAGTGATAGGGAAACCTCAAGCTGTGATAAAACCAGCGCCCTTAACACCATTCCAGTATTTGAGGAACCTTTTACAACGGTCCTAATTGATTGCGTAGGACCACTTCCTAAAACGAAACGTGGGAATCAATATCTTTTGACTATAATGAATGTGTCTGCTAGGTTTCCAGAGGCCATTCCAGTACGTAATATTACAGCTAAAAGATTGTGGAGGACTTACTTAAATTTTTTACTAGATATGTACTACCCACAGAAATACAATCGGATCAAGGATCAAATTTTACCTCAGGGTAATTCAAAGAAGTTCTGGATAGCTTTGGAATAAAGCAATTTAAATCAACTGCGCACCATCCAGAATCGCAGGGAGCGTTAGAGAGGTGGCATCAGACATGAAAGACAATGTTGACGGCTTATTGTCAAGATTATCCAGAGGATTGGGATAAAGGAATTCCATTCGTGCTGCTTGCAATTAGGAATGCACCTAATGAGTCAACTGACAATATTGAATTGTTTACCTGTCAGTCTGGCCTCAATAAAACTCGAGATGGATTTGTAGGCATAGTGTTATTTATTTTTAACCAACTTGCAAGTCTGACTCGCTTCACAGAGGCGCAGAACACATAAACTGTCTCCTGGAGCTACGGAACCGAGTGCTATATAAGACAAAGGAATCTCTACAAATGCATTCAAATGGCATCAAGTTTCACATACAGATTCCCATAGGCCATCCTACACACCTCCTGACCTGGCCATATATCCTGATTGGCTCACTTTTCATTCCTTAACCCTGGGCCTCTTGTTACCCAGCATCATTTTCCCATCCTCCACCAGACACGCCTCCCCACTTCCTTGCCATGCTTTCTGAAATCCTTTGTCTGTAAACTCACTACTATTAGACTGATCACATCCACATTAGTGTATCTAATATTTGAACTAACTATTTGATATCACATTCGATTTTTCAATTCATCATTCGCTCCTTTTATCATTTCATGATAACCTATCTGTCCAACCCGTAGCTGTGGCCCCTCATCTAAGAAGATTCGTCGCTGCATTTCCAATTCCTGTTGTAGCACCCCGTCATCCGCAGTACGCTCGTGGATCCGAACAGCCAAGACTCTACGGTCGTCTATTCGTTCCAGTGCACCCATCATTTTACCCATCACGCATTTAAGGATGGCCAGGCCCACAAAGATGCAGCCGAGTGCACCTGCTAAATACATGGCCATATTTATCAACCAGTCCTTACAACCTCCAAATCCCCAGTTACTCCAAGAGCCAGGATCCTGCATTCCGTCCTGCTGATCCCGTATGCGATCCATACATTTAGTGATGTTAGCGGTTAGGTCTTGAACTCCCATGATACACTTGCCCTGCAATAAGGCGCATACCCTACCCTCACGGGCCAGATGATAGTCAAGAGCCTACTGGATCTGCAGTGCAAACAACCGCAGCTGAGACAATTCCTTAGTTATTGCCCCAAGAGCTTGCAAGGTTTCGTTTCCCAGGATGGTAAGGCAACAAATAAAATAATTCCTATCGCTAACCGCAAAGGAACCCCCCACACCTCCAAGTGTCAATACTCTCAGAATTCACCACCCGGCTGTGTGGCCCCGGTTGGGTGCGAGAACCTGAAGTTGTTTCCAGTTCTCGCAGAATTCAGCTGTGACTGCCCGGCGTGCTAACTGATTATGCAGCATCCACGCTGAGGGGCAGGGGACTGTGGTAGGGACTGTAGTCCCGATAGCAATTTGGTGGGGAAATGGGGGTAACAAAATATTGGTCGCTGTGCCATTAAAAAAGTAGTATCCTTGCTCCGTGTGCAGGCTAGCATCACAATCAGTATATCGGTTGCGTAGGGATCCCCCAGTAGCCCAGTTTATCCAACTTTGAAATGCCCATTCGGGCCGCCTAGCAATGCGGAAAGCCCTAGTCCCAACAGTGATATGAGAGACATTCGCCCAGCCACAAAGGAGCTGGAGGCCGGCGTTCAATTGAATGCAGGTGGTGTTGTAACAGACGCAGTGGCCAGACGCCTGAGTGATATGACACCTCCTGTCCGTACAGGTGGGGAACAGACATGTTATATTCGTTTCCACCTCTACCAGCAAACAGCCGTATCCTTCACTGCTGAAACAATTCTCATACGACCGGGAGTCCCTATTGGGAGTGACGTGGCTAGGTATGTACGCCCGTTGCAGGTTGCAGCCTATCATACTGAGAGTGGGAATTATCCCGAGGCAGGGGAAGGCAAATAGCCGGTGGTGCTGAACCCGGATCGTAAGGAAGAGTGACTTGCTCGGGCGGTGGATCGGAATGCTGACAATGATCCACCGTTTGGGGAGTGCCCCAAAGCGGTGAAACAGAAAATAACCTAGACACCGCTGCGGGGTTCGGGTAGCAGACAACCCGTCTGTGGCCATACAAGCGGTGGTAAATCTGGTAGAAGAGATTCATACTACCCGGGTTTACCTCAGTCTGGGCCCTAAATGAATTATCTCCTGATAACCTACGTACTAGTTGTGCTCCCCTCCTTACACGCCCCGTCCTCTCTCTAGTCCCCCTGTCTCTCTCACAACTCCTTCCTACCCTCTCCTCACGGTCTGACTTTACCTTTGTGGCACCAATCGTAACACATCCAAAATCAAACTTACATGTACTCCAAAAACAAGGTAATGTCCATGCAATGTTCCCTTCCCATCGCCGGGACCGGTGCAATTGCTTCATGAGTCCTGTATTGTCCGTTAATCGGATGACCTTCCACGAATCGATACCCTGCCCTCTTACATGGGGGCAGCGAAGAACGTCACCTCGGCATAAGTGAAATGTCCTTGTAGTTTGGTTGGGGTAACAGATGGAGATGATATTTCCCTTTTCCATTTCTGCCGCCGATGTTACTCCAAGCGAGGCGAGGCCGAAGAGGCGGTGCGTTGCCACCCCATCATGCTCCACACCAGTAAAATAGCGCTGGGGAAGGACGGCAGGTTAGTAACCGGCCTTTTTACAGTAGTGGAGATGGACCCAATATACAGTGGTGGAGGTGGGCCCAAGCACTCTGCCCCTCCACTTTAACTGCAGTGGGGGTGGTCAGAGGAACTTGGAAGGGCCCCCCCATCGCGGCTCCGACCCCTTCCTAGTCCAATTTTTGACCATGACATAACTACAGGGCTGGACTGAAAGTGAGCTAGGTAATGGGGGCGGTGGCTCGTGAGCCGCGCGGACCTTGCCGTGGAGCTTCTTGAGGACCTTAGTGAGGGCTAGAACATAGGTGGTCAATTCTTCAGTCATATGGTGAAACTGAACCAGTCTGGGAACATGCAGGTTCCAGGGAGTTCTAAGAGGCCTGCCATAAAGAATCTCAGCAGGAGAGAGCCGGGCCGGTCCCGCAGGTGTAATGCGCAGCTGGAAGAGGGCAACGGGGAGCAACTTAAGCCATGTCAGTCCCGTGTCTGCTCTTAATTTAGCCAATTTAGTTTTGGGGGTCTGATTGTGTCTCTCAAACAACCCGGCCGCCTGCGGTCTGTAAGAACAGTGTAACTGCTGGCGTATGCCCAACTGCGAGCAAAACTCCTTGTTAATCTGTCCAGTGAAATGAGGCCCGTTATCAGAACTTAACTGAGCTGGTATACCGTACCGGGGAATGATTTCCCGCATCAAAACTTTAACCACAGTAGCAGCTTTATTATCGGTAGTCGGATACCCCTCGACCCTTCTGCTGAATACATCCACAATGACCAAAACGTATTTATCACATTGACACCTTTCCAACTCACTGTAATCCATTTGGAGCGTCTCAAAGGGACCACCTGGCAACAGGGTTTGCCCCATACCACAAGGGATACCTTTGCCAATGTTCTATTGCTAACAAATCAAAAACCGATTACTGATACTCTGGGCCAACAACTGCATTTTAGGGAGCCACCAAGTGTCCAGCAACGAATTACTAGTCCCCCGATCCCCGCAATGAGTTGCAAAATGTACACATTCGATGACCCTTCAAGCCAGTGCATCAGACATACAAGTCTGATATGCTGTCGTGGTCCATAAAGAGCAAAAGAATCATATATACAACCTAACCGTTTCCACATTTGTTTATCACTCTCAGTACCGTCCTCCTGTAACCTTATGACGTCCTGGATGGTTGGCATTGGCTTGTCAGAAGCAGACCTATTTATAGCAGATCGTTTAGTCTGATTTAACATTTTAGGCACCATCACTTGCTGAATTTGCGCGGCTGTCCGCGCTGCACAATCTGCTTGTTCATTACCAACGTCAACTGGGGTCTTGCCGTTTGTGTGGGCAGCGCATTTAATGACGGAAATCTGCATGGGCATGAGGAGGGCCTGCAGTAGGTCATTAAGTAAACCCCGGTGGGGTATTTACGTGCTGGCCGAGGTAAGGAATCCCCTATTCTTCCAGTGCTGTCCGAAGTCATGAACTATCTCGAAAGCGTATCGGGAGTCAGTGTAAATATTTACCCGGCGATCTACCCCAAGTATACATGCACGGGTAAGGGCAAAAAGTTCGGCTTGTTGGGCTGAATAAAGTGTCTGAAAAGCGGCCGCTTCTAGGATCAGACCATCCTGATCTACGAGTGCGTAGCCGGACAGTCTCCGGCCAGTGGGGCTTACTAATGCACTGCCATCAACAGACATAATCATGTCAGGTTGTTCTAACGGAATATCACTCAGATCGTCCCCTATTGTGGTAGTTTCCTGAATCAAGGCTAAACAGTCGTGACCAGGTGCGTCTTCATGGACAGGGGGACCGCTGAGAAAACAGGCTGGATTGATAGTGGTACTGTATTTAAATGTCAGACGTGGATTGTTCAAAAGGTATATCTCATACCTATTCTGACGAGCTGCAGTAAGATGCTGAGCCTGCAGTTGCCCCAATAGTGCGATGACCGATTGGGAGCTGTACACCGTAATATCCTGCTGGAGAGTGATATTGGCAGCAGCCTGCAAACTATTGTATATCGCTGCCAAGATCTGGGTGCAAACAGGGTGGCCCAACGCCACTGGGTCGAGTTTGGAAGAGTAATATGCTACGGGCCGGTGCTTGTCCCCATGTTGCTGGGTGAGTACAGCTGTTGAATATCCTTCCAGAACTGTACAGTAGATCTGGAACGGTCGGTCGTACAAGGGCCTCCGGAGGCCGGTGCTTGTAACAAGGCCTGCTTCCGGCAATGGAAGGCTTCGAGTGCCTCGGTGGTGAGAGTAAAATTCGCCCCTTCACTAGTGTAAGGCGGCAGCAACTTTGTATAGACAGCGATGTTTGGTATCCACTGCCGACAATAATTCACCATAACCAGCCAATGGCGGACCTCCTTGGCTGTGGTAGGGGCGGGGAATTGGCATATCGGTTCAATCCTCCTGGGTTCGAGACTTCTCTCTGTGGCTGTAAGCAAAACTCCTAAGAACTTAACATTTCTCTGAGCCACCAAGACCTTTGATTGTGAGACAACATAACCCAACGAGTATAGGTGGTTTAATAATTGGATCACAACATCCCTATTACTGGGCTCTTCAGGACTTGCTACCAATATGTCATCTACATACTGCACTAGAGTGGAACCATGTTCCAATGTCAAGGCCTGGAGTTGGGTCTGCAGACATCTGGGGACGAGCGTAGGTGAGTTGACGAACCCCTGTGGCAGTCGGGTCCAGGTATACTGCTGTCCATTTTAAGTGAAGGCAAACAAATATTGGCTTTCAGATGCGAGAGGGAGGGCAAAGAAGGCCTGCTGAAGGTCAATTATGGCGATGACCCGGGCTCGAGCTGGAATTTAAGCCAGTATGTGGGCAGGATTAGGGACGAGAGCATGTAACGGCTGTGCGATGGCATTGATTGAACGTAAATCCTGTACTAATCGGTACTGGTCTGCTTTGGCTGGTTTAGGCACAGAAAGTATGGGGGTGTTACATTCTGATTGGCAAGGGACCAAAATACCCTGTTGCAACAGCTCTCGGATAAATTTGTCTATAGACGGGGCAGCTTCGGGTTTCAGGGGGTATTGCCGAATGGAAGGCAGCTTTACATGGTCCTTAATCGTTACCTTAATAGGTGAAACATTTGTCTTTCCCACTTGTGATGGGTATTCCGCCCTGACCTGTGGATTGACATATTCCAGACCATCACGTCCTGTGATGCTGCAGTCGAGTGTTAATCGTTTCAGGGACCTCAAAATATTTTATGGAAGTGCCGTCTGGCGTGACTTTAAGTGCGTACTCTGTTGGATCTGAATGATCCACTGCCCTCCTTACCATAGGCCCCAGATCCTTGGCATGGTACTGTTCGTGGACCTGACGTGTAATATGAGGGCCTACAGAAGCTGACTGTGGCCATAAATGTGGAGGTATTGTAAAAAAATCGGCTGTACCTTCTTTTCCCGTGACTGTGGCTGTAACCTTGGCTGGCCATTCGGTCCCAATTAACGGCCGGTATTTTTCCTCCAACTCTCTGTTTTGTCCGGTTCTCTCATAGGCCAGGGTAACGTGTTGCAGTGAATGTTCAATGTCTAACGTCCACCACTGGTGGGTGATAGAAATATACCACTGTTGTCTTATCCTCCATGATTGAACCGTTACCCCTTCGTCTCCGCACTCTAGCTGCAGCTGGACGATACACAGTAAATCTCGGGCCAACAAGTTACAGTCCAATCCAGTAGACACCACAAACTGATGATCCGCACTTATTCTCGTAAGTGACTGTCACAGGTTCAGAAATAGGATACTCACACATCTGTCCTTGGAACCCCGACAAATGCTGCGTGTGGTCGGATAGTGGTAGTGGAAGTTCTGATTGCACCGAAGACATGGCTGCTCCAGTGTCGATTACAAATGAGTGATGTTGATCTCCTATCTGCAGTGAAATAATAGGTTCCCTGTCCGAATTGAGAGTCCTTATGACTAAATTAGCTAGTCAATCCTGTGTTGGGAAAGGGTTTGCCTGGGAGAAGTCAGTGTATCTCGGCTGTCCTACCCTTGGTGGGTACGACCTCCTTTAGGTCGGGTTGTCTCCTTATCCTGCCCGTCTTTTAAAGGGGCATTCCTGTTACCAGTGATCTGCACGGCCGCAATTAAACATGCATTGCTCCCTCTATATCTGCCCCGTCCTCTTTTCCCAGTAGACCAATGGCCATTCAGAGGGGGCGGCAGTTGTGAAGCTGTTCGTGCATACGGTGGGCCGTAAAGAGGAGCTGAGGGTCCATTTGGGTGGGTTTGATATCCTCCCCCTAGCTGATCCTCCCACCCAAAGTCACAATATTAGGGTTCCAGCTAGTAAGCTACCATTTCTGCCGCTGGTTGGGGTCTCAGATCATCCTTTTTCATTATATAATCAGTCTTAATCTTTGTAACTGAGCCTCCTTCCTGGCCTACACCCTCCTTCCAATAAAATCTGACTGCCCTGGCCATCTGAGAAGGGTCATTCTCTGTCCAATTCATGTTACGACATTTCACGGCAGTAGCCACGGAAGGTGGGAGGCAATGCATTAACATAGCACAATATTGAGGGGAATTCTGACCATTTTGATATGGCAAGTCACCTGACTGCCCACAGTAGATTTCATTAAAACGTTCCAGAAATTCTTCTAGCTCTTCAGTCTTTTTAGGTTTGACAGAAGAAATGTTTATGAGCTTTTGAAATGTGACATTCAACGCATTCAGAATTTGTACCCATCTATCATCGTCCAAAGCATGGCCTTGCTGAAGTGCGGCGTGGCTAGCAGAATTCAAGTGATTGAGATGATTGTGGTACTCTGTTGGGGTTAAAACCTGCTGGACTAGGGCCCAGAGGTCCCTTGAATCAGCTTGATAAACTGAGATGGTAGTTCTCAGATAATACACGAAATCAGCAGGAGATTTCCTCCTGTCTGGGATTGCAGCAAGAATAGCCATCATCTCACTGGGTCTCCATGGGAAATAAACGTCTATCGTGGGCTGGGCGGCCGCCGTTACAGCGTCAGGTTATAGTATTTTCCGAATCGGCAACTATCTCAAAGTCTCACTAGGGGGCGCTCTAGCCGATTCCTCTGGCTCTTCAAAGACTTCGACGTCCTTCCCTGCCACTAGGGAGAGCTCCAGCTCCTCAGAACCATTCCCACCCTCTTTGGTTGTTCTCATACTTTTCTGTCCTTCCATATCGGTCTGAAGGGATCCAGGTGGTATGCGTGATTGTTTCTGGATAGGATCAGGCCTCTCTCTCACTGTCCGAGATCGGTTCCTAAAGCTAACTGGGCTTGTTGAACAGATCTCCCCTTGTCTAACAGACAGTGAAGGTGCTGTAATCGGACCCAAGCTATCAACCGAAGGGGCTGTAGAGGCTGGCATGATTTGAATCTGGGGAGCAGTGACTGGATATAAATGATGACACCCTGGTGATTCCGGAAATAGTGCAGACAATGCTACGGTGCACTCGGGACTCTAGCCGACATGGTCCAATTTTCGAAGTCCTCATCTGCTTCTGTCAATGCAAGGCCAGCCATTGAACTACGTAGCCCATTTTTTTTTTCGAGTCCACCCTCTCTTCACTTGCGCGTTTTTTGAATGCACACTCCTTTTTCAAGATCTCCAGTGTTTTCTGGTTTCCCCTATTCACTAACTGGAATTCCCATGTTAACGGCATTTTCTTGCCAACTTGATAACATGATCTTATCTCTTTCCTCTTGACAATATTGTCTCCATAATCCAATTAATTATTTTGCTTTCATACTTTGGCTCTTTTTCCAGATTTTCCCCTGAACTTTCTTAATGATGTCCAGGTCTTTAGTGCCCCCTAGTGGCCACTCGTCACCCAATTTCTTCCTTAAGGTTGACATTTTCCATAATCTCTCGCTTTTTCTGGATAAATATCATATAATATTTGCAATGGCGTGCCTGGATCATTCGTGTTATCCAAGCAATTCCCCATAATCTCAAACTAGTCCTCAAGACTGCGTTTTTTCGCCACTACAGTCCAAGATACAATTTTAGCTTAATCAACTATAGTTTCCAAAACACTCACACGTGGAAGTAAATCAATTCCAAAACAAACACACCTGGAATTAAACCATCAGCCGATGTCCCATCAACTCCAAAAGTACACACATATGGAATTAAACCATCAATTTCAATGTCTCATCAATCCCAAAACTACACACATATGGAATTAAACCATCAATTTCGATGTCCCATTCAGCACAAAACTACACACATATGAAATGAAACCATCAATTTTGATGTCCCATCAATTCCAAAACTAACCCAAACCCAACCATCAATTATGAAATCCTATCAGTTAAATTTTCTAATCCCCAGACAGACCTTTGGTTTCGTCGAGACGATCTTTCAGTACCAACCGTGAGTGACCAGACCAATCAGGCCATAAGAAGAGGGGAAAATCAATGCGCGGTCATTTTCCAGCTACACATTGTGGGCCCTTTTCCACTTTCCTTGTCCAAAATCAGTCTAATTCTGATTTCGCAGTTGGCCGGTAACCATCTTGAGAAATCCCGGGTTTCGGCACCAAATGACAAATGTTGAATTATTTACCCGTCAGTCTGGTCTCAATAAAACTCGAGATGGATTTGTAGGCATAATATTATTTACTTTTAAACAACTTGCAAGTCTGACTTGCTTCACAAAAACCCAGAACACAAGCTGCCTCCAGGGTCTTCCGAATCGAGTGCTATTGGAGACAAAGGAATCTCTACAAATACGTTCAAATTGCATCAAGTTTCACATACACGATTCCCATACGTCATCCTATACCCCTCCGAACCTGGCCATACATCCTAATTGGCTCACTTCTCATTCCTTAACCCTTGCCTCTTGTTACCCAGCATCCTTTTCTCCTCCACTACCAGACACCCCTCCCCCTTCCTTGCCATGCTTTCTGAAATCCTTTGTCTGCGAACTCACGAGAATTAGACCGGCCTACATCTACATTACTGTAACTAATATATTTAAACTAACTATTTTATATCACATTCGTCAGGAACAAAAACAAATCAAAGGAAACACTCTTTGTAAGGTCAATGAATCGACAGCACAAATAGATGCAAATGGATATGATTTGGAAGGGATCACCTAGAAATGATTAGAACAAAGAAAAATATGGCACAGGAACAGGCTTTAGCACTCTGGGTCTGTACCGGTCATGATACCAACGTTTACCAAAACCCTCAGTATTTATTTGTGCCATATCCCTCTTTCCCCATCCTATCCATGTTTTTGCAAGTTGACTTTTGAACGCCGTTAATGTTTTTGCTTTCATAACCTCCCCTGACAAGGCGTTCCAGGCACTCACCGCCATCTGAGTAAACCACTTACGTCGCACATGTCCTCTACACTTTGCCCTACGGACGCCCATGGTGCCTGACCCGTCCACCATGGGAAAGAGTGCCTTCCCATCCACTCTATCGGTGCCCCTCATAATACTGTCGAACTCTATCAGGTCACCCCTCAACCTCCGTCTTTCTAATGAAAACAGTCTATTCAGCATCTCCGAATAGCTAAGACCGCCCAGACCAGGACAAATCCTGGTAAACCTCCTCTGCACCCTGTCCAAAGCCTCCACATCTTTCTGTAATGTGGATTCCAGAATTGTGTGCAATGTTCCAAGTGCGGCCTGACCATGGTTCTATCTATGACTTGCTCGTTTTTATACTAAATGCCACGTCCAGTGAAGGCAATCATTCCGTATGATTTCTTCACTACATTGTCCACTTGTGTTGCCACATTTAGAGATCTGTGGATCTGTATGCCCAGATCTCTCTGACTTTCTATATTCCTAAGAGTTTTGCTATTTACTGTATATTGCCACTCTATGTTAGTCCTACCAAAATGCAGTAATGCGCATTTATCCTGATTAAAATCCCTATCCAAGTCTCCAATCTATATACGTCCTGTTGTATTTTCTGAAAATCCTCAACACTCTCTGCCACTCCAACAAACTTGGTGTCATCCACAAACTTACTAATCAGACCAGCTTAAATTTCGTCCAAATTGTTCATATATACTCTAAACAACAGAGGCCCCAGCACAGTTCCCTGCGGAACACCGCGGGTCATTGCCTTCTATTCTGAAAAACAACCCTTTCACTGCTACCTTCTGCCGTCCATGACCGAGCCAGTTCTATATTCATCTTATCAACTTACCTCAGATCCCGTGTGACTTCACCTTTTGTAACAGCCTGCCATGAAACACTTGGTCATAGAATCATAGAAGTTTACAGCATGGCAACAGGCCCTTCGGCCCAACCAGTCCATGCCGCCCAGTTTTTACCATTAAGCTAGTCCCAGTTGCCCGCACTTGGCCCATAACCCTCTATACCCATCTTACCCATGTAACTATCTAAATGCTTTTTAAAAGACACAACTGTACCCGCCTCTACTACTACCTCTGGCACCCCATTCCAGACACTCACTACCCTCTGAGTGAACAAATTGCCCCTCTGGGCCCTTCTGAATCTCTCCCCTCTCACCTTAAACCTATGCCCTCTAGTTTTAGACTCCCCTACCTTTGGGAAAAGATGTTGACTATCTACCTTATCTATGCCCCTCATTATTTTATAGACCTCTATAAGATCACCCCTAAGCCTCCTACGCTCCAGGGAAAAAAGTCCCAGTCTATCCAGCCTCTCCTTATAACTCAAACCATCAAGTCCCGGCAACATCCTAGTAAATCTTTTGTGCACTCTTTCTAGTTTAATAATATCCTTTCTATAATAGGGTGACCAGAACTGCACACAGTATTCCAAGTGTGGCCGTACCAATGTCTTGTACAACTTCAACAAGACGTCCCAACTCCTGTATTCAATGTTCTGACCAATGAAACAAAGCATGCCGAATGCCTTCTTCACCACCCTGTCCACCTGCGACTCCACCTTCAAGGAGCTATGAACCTGTACTCCTAGATCTCTTTGTTGTATAACTCTCCCCAACGCCATACCATTAACTGAGTAGGTCCTGGCCTGATTCGATCTGCCAAAATGCATCACCTCACATTTATCTAAATTAAACTCCATCTGCCATTCGTCGGCCCACTGGCCTAATTGATCAAGATCCCGTTGCAATCCTAGATAACCTTCTTCACTACCCACTGTGCCACCAATCTTGTTGTCATCTGCAAACTTACTAACCATGCCTCCTAAATTCTCACCCAAATCATTAATATAAATCACAAATAACAGTGGACCCAGCACCGATCCCTGAGGCACACCACTGGTCACAGGCCTCCAGTTTGAAAAACAACCCTCTACCACCCTCTGCCTTCTGTCGTCCAGCCAATTTTGAATCCAGTTGGCAACCTCACCCTGGATCCAGTGAGCTTTAACCTTCTGCAACAACCTACCATGCGGTAGCTTGTCAAAGGCTTTGCTAAAGTCCATGTAGACAACGTCTACTGCACTGCCCTCATCTACCTTCTTGGTCACCCCCTCAAAAAACTCAATCAACAAAGCCATGCTGACTGCCCCGAATCAGTCCTTGCCTCTCTAAATGCTTGTAGATCCTGTCTCTCAGAATACATTCGAGCAACTTACCTACTACAGACGTTAGGCTCACCGGTCTGTAGTTCCCAGCCTTTTCTCTGCTGCCCTTCTTAAACAAGGGCACAGCATTCGCCACTCTCCAATCTTCAGGCACCTCACCTGTGGCTGCCGATGATTCAAATATCTCTGTTAGTGGACCCGCAATTTCCTCCCTAGCCTCCCACAACATCCTGGGATACATTTCATAAGGTCCCGGGGATTTATCTACCTTGATGCGCTTTAAGACTTCCAGCACCTCCTCCTCTGTAATATGCACACTTCTCAAGAAATCACTATTTATTTCCCTTAGTGTCCTAATATCCATGCCTTTCTCCACCGTGAATACCGATGAGAAATATTCATTCAGGATCTCACCCAACTCTTCTGGCTCTGCACATAGATGTCCTTGTTGATCCTTAAGAGGCCCTACTCTGTCCCTAGTTACTCTGTTCCCCTTTATGTATCTGTAGAATCTCTTTGGATTCTCCCTTGCATTATTTGCCAAAGCAATTTCATGTCCCCTTTTTACCCTCCTGATTTCCCTCTTAACGCTATTTCGACAATCTCTATACTCTTCAAGGGATCCACTTGATCCCAGTTGCTTCTGTACGTCATATGCCTCCTTCTTCTTTTTGACCAGAGTCTCAATATCTCGAGTCATCCAGGGTTCCCTACTTCTACCAGCCTTGCCCTTCACTCTAAAGAGAATGTGCTTACCCTGCACCCTGGTTAACACATTTTTAAAAGCCTCCCATTTACCAGCCGTCCCTTTGCCTGCCAACAGTCTCCCCCAATCTACCTCTGAAAGTTCCTGTCTGATACCATCAAAATTGGCCTTGCCCCAATTAAGAATTTTAACTCTTGGGCCAGACCTATCATTCTCCATAGCTATCTTACAACTAATGGAGTTATGGTCACTTGTCCCAAAGTGATCCTTCACTAGCACTTCTGTCACTTGCCCTTCCTTATTTCCCAAGACGAGGTCAAGTTTTGCCCCCTCTCTAGTCGGTCCATCCACATACTGAATGAGAAATTCCTCCTGAATACACTCAACAAATGTCCCTCCATCCAAGCCCCTAATGCTATGGCTGTCCCAGTCATTGTTGGGAAAGTTAAAGTCCCCTACTACTTCCACCCTATTATTCTTGCAGCTGTCTGTAATCTCCTTACAGACTTGCTCCTCAATTTCCCGCTGACTATTTGGGGTCCTGTAGTACAGTCCTACCAAGGTGATCTCTCCCTTCTTATTTTTCAGTTCCACCCATATAGACTCAGTGGGCGACCCCTCGGATATATCCCCGCTAGGTACTGCCGTGATGTTCTCCATAATCAAAAACGCCACTGCCCCTCCTCCCTTACCTCCTGTTCTATCCTTTCTATAGCATCTGTACCCCGGAACATTGAGCTGCCAGTCCTGCCCCTCCCTTACCTTTGCAGGAGCAGCCCTTTGGATTTCGGCGGCAGCGGTGAGCAGGGGCCTTCTGGGAGGTGAGTAGTGGCTTTAAAAACCCTTACCTTTGCAGGAGCAGCCCTTTGGATTTCGGCGGCAGCGGAGCGCAGGGGCCTTCTGGGAGGTGAGTAGTGTATTTAAAAACCCTTACCTTTGCAAGAGCAGCCCTTTGGATTTCGGCGGCAGCGGTGCGCAGGGGCCTTCTGGGAGGTGAATAGAAACTTTAAAAACCCTTACATTTGCAGGAGCAGCCCTTTGGATTTCGGCGGCAGCGGTGCGCAGGGGCCTTCTGGGAGGTGAGTAGTGACTTTAAAAACCCTTACCTGGTCCCGTGTCTGTTCTTCTTTTCTGTTTTTTTTTTAATATAAGGCGGGAACCTGAAGTTCGACCCGCGGAACTCTGGGAAGGCACCCCCCCCCCCCAACCAATAAATTCTGGTGGAGAGGAAACCCGAGACACTACACGTGTAGTGTCTCCCACCCGCCCTCCTCGTCTAACCTAATAATAAGACCCATTGGTGTGAGGTAAGTGCCATATTATATTATTATTATTATATTATTAGCATTGTGCAGGTCAAGGTTCGGAGGTGGAGGAGCAGTCTCTATCAGCGAGAGAACCTGAGAACATCTAAGACACTCAGAAGGTAAGAAGGTAAGTAAGTGATTTTTACTGATTTTTACATTTATACCTTTTTCAAATTGTGTGTGTCGGGGGGAAACTGAAGTGACATCACAGAAAATCTGTGGCCTGAGTGGCTGGTTGGGATTCTACACTAAATTTAAAAAAATGTGAGCATTGGTAACTAATTAAACATAATAACTTAATTATAATTTAGAGGGATATCTAAGCCAGAGATCGGAGAGTACTATATTTAGCTTTCACATTTCTATTAGAAATCTACTGCTAGGAAACAGATAGTTAACAGTAACTTTGAAATTTAAAAAAATATATTTTTTAAAAAAAATTAATTTTAATTTTAATGAATTGACGCAATGTCAGTTAGAGGGGTGCTGTGCTCTGACTGTGAGATGTGGCAGGTCCAGGAGGCTTCCAGCGTCCCGGATGGCTTCATCTGCAGAAAGTGCACCCAACTGAAGCTCCTCACAGACCGCATGGTTCGGTTGGAGCAGCAATTGGATGCACTTAGGAGTATGCAGGTGGCGGAAAGCGTCATAGATCGCAGTTATGTAAATGTGGTCACACCCAAGGTGCAGGCAGCGAAATGGGTGACCACCAGAAAGGGCAGGCAGTCAGTGCAGGAATCCCCTGTGGTTGTCCCCCTCTCGAACAGGTATAACCCTTTGGATACTGTCGGGGGGGGGGGGGGGGGATAGCCGATCAGGGGAAAACAGCAGCCGCCAGAGCAGTGGCACCATGGCTGGCTCTGATGTTCAGAAGGGAGAAGCGCAGAAGAGTAATAGTAATAGGGCACTCTATAGTCAGGGGCACAGATAGGCGCTTCTATGGACGTGAAAGAGACTCCAGGATGGTATGTTGCCTCCCTGATGCCAGGGTCCAGGATGTCTCCGAACGGGTAGAGGGCATCCTGAAGGGAGAGGGCAAACAGGCAGAGGTCGTTGTACATATTGGTACTAACGACATAGGCAGGAAGGGGCATGAGATCCTGCAGCAGGAGTTCAGGGAGCTAGGCAGAAAGTTAAAAGAAAGGACCTCGAGGGTTGTAATCTCGTGATTACTCCCTGTGCCACGTGCCAGTGAGGCTAGAAATAGGAAGATAGAGCAGCTAAACACGTGGCTAAACAGCT
Source organism: Scyliorhinus torazame (assembly GCF_047496885.1). NCBI lineage: Eukaryota > Metazoa > Chordata > Chondrichthyes > Carcharhiniformes > Scyliorhinidae > Scyliorhinus > Scyliorhinus torazame. The sequence continues at coordinate 55,599,520 of NC_092726.1, forward strand.
GGTGTAGGAGGGAGGGTTTCCATTATCTGGACCACTGGGAGCTCTTCCGGGGCAGGTGTGACCTGTATAAGAAGGAGGGTTGCATCTAAACCGGAGAGGCATAAATATCCTGGCCGTGAGGTTTGCTAGTGTCACACGGGACGGGTTAAACTAGTATGGCAGGGGGAGTGGGCACGGGAGCAATAGGTCAGAATGTGAGAGCATTGAGGGAGAACTAGGGAATAGGGACAGTGTGGCTCTGAGGCAGAGCAGACAGGGAGAAGTTGCTGAACACAGCGGGTCTGGTGGCCTGAAGTGCATATGTTTTAATGCAAGGAGTATTACGGGTAAGGCTGATGAACTTAGAGCTTGGATTAGTACTTGGAACTATGATGTTGTTGCCATTACAGAGACCTGGTTGAGGGAAGGGCAGGATTGGCAGCTAAACGTTCCAGGATTTAGATGTTTCAGGCGGGATAGAGGGGGATGTAAAAGGGGAGGCGGAGTTGCGCTACTTGTTCGGGAGACTATCACAGCTGCACTGCGAGAGGACACCTCAGAGGGCAGTGAGGCTATATGGGTAGAGATCAGGAATAAGAAGGGTGCAGTCACGATGTTGGGGGTATACTACAGGCCTCCCAACAGCCAGCGGGAGATAGAGGAGCAGATAGGTAGACAAATTTTGGAAAAGAGTAAAAACAACAGGGTTGTGGTGATGGCAGACTTCAACTTCCCCAATATTGACTGGGACTCACTTAGTGCCAGGGGCTTAGACGGGGCGGAGTTTGTAAGGAGCATCCAGGTGGGCTTCTTAAAACAATATGGAGACAGTCCAACTAGCGAAGGGGCGGTACTGGACCTGGTATTGGGGAATGAGCCCGACCAGGTGGTAGATGTTTCAGTAGGGGAGCATTTCGGTAACAGTGACCACAATTCAGTAAGTTTTAAAGTACTGGTGGACAAGGATCAGAGTGGTCCGAGGATGAATGTTCTAAATTGGGGGAAGGCTAATTATAACAATATTAGGCGGGAACTGAAGAACATAGATTGGGGGCGGATGTTTGAGGGCAAATCAACATCTGACATGTGGGGGGCTTTCAAGTGGCAGTTAAAAGGAATGCAGGACCGGCATGTTCCTGTGAGGAAGAAGGATAAATACGGCAATTTTCGGGAACCTTGGATGACGAGTGATATTGCAGGCCTCGTCAAAAAGAAAAAGGAGGCATTTGTCAGGGTTAAACGGCTGGGAACAGACGAAGCCTGCGTGGAATATAAGGAAAGTAGGAAGGAACTTAAGTAAGGAGAGCGGAGGGCTAGAAGGGGTCACGAAAGGTCATTGGCAAATAGAGTTAAGGAAAATCCCAAGGCTTTTTACACGTACATAAAAAGCAAGAATATAGCCAGGGAAAGGGTTGGCCCACTGAAGGATAGGCAAGGGAATCTATGTGTGGAGCCAGAGGAAATGGGCGACGTACTAAATGAATACTTTGCATCAGTATTCACCAAAGAGAAGGAATTGGTCGATGCTGAGTCTGGAGAAAGGTGTGTAGATAGCCTGGGCCACATTGAGATCCAAAAAGATGAGGTGTTGGGCGTCTTTAAAAATATTAAGGTAGATAAGTCCCCAGGGCCTGATGGGATCTACCCCAGAATACTGAAGGAGGCTGGAGAGGAAATTGCTAAGGCCTTGACAGAAATCTTTGGATCCTCGCTGTCTTCAGGGGATGTCCCGGAGGACTGGAGAAGAGCCAATGTTGTTCCTCTGTTTAAGAAGTGTAGCAAGGATAATCCCGGGAACTACAGGCCGGTGAGCCTTACTTCAGTGGTAGGGAAATTACTGGAGAGAATTCTTCGAGACAGGATCTACTCCCATTTGGAAGCAAATGGACGTATTAGTGAGAGGCAGCACGGTTTTGTGAAGGGGAGGTCGTGTCTCACTAACTTGATAGAGTTTTTCGAGGAGGTCACTAAGATGATTGATGCAGGTAGGGCAGTGGATGGTGTCTATATGGACTTCAGTGAGGCCTTTGACAAGGTCCCTCATGGTAGACTAGTACAAAAGGTGAAGTCACACGGGATCAGGGGTGAGCTGGCAAGGTGGATACAGAACTGGCTAGGCCATAGAAGGCAGAGAGTAGCAATGGAGGGATGCTTTTCTAATTGGAGGGCTGTGACCAGTGGTGTTCCACAGGGATCAGTGTTGGGACCTTTGCTCTTTGTAGTATATATAAATGATTTGGAGGAAAATTTAACTGGTCTGATTAGTAAGTTTGCAGGCGACACAAAGTTTGGTGGAATTGTGGATAGCGATGAGGACTGTCGGAGGATACAGCAGGATTTAGATTGTCTGGAGACTTGGGCGGAGAGATGGCAGATGGAGTTTAATTCGGACAAATGTGAGGTAATGCATTTTGGAAGGTCTAATGCAGGTAGGGAATATACAGTGAATGGTAGAACCCTCAAGAGTATTGAAAGTCAAAGAGGTCGAGGAGTACAGGTCCACAGGTCATTGAAAGAGGCAACACAGGTGGAGAAGGTATTCAAGAAGGCATACGGCATGCTTGCCTTCATTGGCCGGGGCATTGAGTATAAGAATTGGCAAGTCATGTTGCAGCTGTTAGGCCACACTTGGAGTATAGTGTTCAATTCTGGTGGCCACACTACCAGAAGGATGTGGAGGCTTTAGAGAGGGTGCAGAAGAGATTTGCCAGAACGTTGCCTGGTATGGAGGGCATTAGCTATGAGGAGCGGTTGAATAAACTCGGTTTGTTCTCACTGGAACGAAGGAGGTTGAGAGGAGACCTGATAGAGGTATACAAAATTATGAGGGGCATAGACAGAGTGGATAGTCAGAGGCTTTTCCCCAGGGTAGAGGGGTCAATTACTAGGGGGCATAGGTTTAAGGTGAGAGGGGCAAGGTTTAGAGTAGATGTACGAGGCAAGTTTTTTACGCAGAGGGTAGTGGGTGCCTGGACCTCGCTACCGGCGGAGGTGGTGGAAGCAGGGACGATAGGGACATTTAAGGGGCATCTTGACAAATAAATGAATAGTGTGGGAATAGAAGGATACGGACCTAGGAAGTGTAGAAGATTGTAGTTTAGTCGGGCAGCATGGTCGGCACGGGCTTGGAGGACCGAAGGGCCTGTTCCTGTGCTGTACATTTCTTTGTTCTTTGTTGTCCGCAGAAACGCCTGTCTATTCCCCTTACAATTGAATCCCCTATCACTATAGCTCTGCCACTCTTTTTCCCGCCCTTCTGTGCAGCAGAGCCAGCCACGGTGCCATGAACCAGGCTGCTGCCACCTTCCCCTGGTGAGCCATCTCCCCCAACAGTTTCCAAAACGGTAAATCTGTTTTGGAGGAAGATGACCGCAGGGGATCCCTGCACTGCCTTCCTAATCTTCCTCTGTCTGTTGGTCACCCATTCCCTATCTGCCTCAGTAATTTTAATCTGCGGTGTGACCAACTCACTGAATGTGTTACCCACACCTTCCTCAGCATCGCGGATGCTCCAAAGTGAGTCCATCCGCAGCTCCAGAGCCGTCAAGCGGTCTAACAGGAGCTGCAGTTGGACACACTTCGTGCAGATGAAGGAGTCAGGAACACCAGAAGGGTCCCTGACTTGCCACATCTCACTAGAGGAGCATGACACGGGTCTGAGCTCCCTGCCATGACTTAAACCTGAAGTTAAATTTGAACTACACTACACAGCTAAGAGAAAGTCAAAGAGAGAGAAATCACTTACCAGTTACAAGCCAATCACTTACCTGCTGTCTGTGATGTAATTGCTCCCGAGGCTCCCTCACAGGTCTGCTTCTCTGCACCTCCTTAAGATGAGCACCAAATTCCCTTAACTAGTTAATTAATTTACTTAATTAATTGGATTTTTTTTTTTTGGGGGGGGGGGGGGGTGGGTGGGGGGGGGGGGGGGTGAGACTCAACCCCAAACATCAAACTCCAAATAACACAGCCCTCACTCACCTCTTACCCGAACTCAGCCTGACCCAAACTCAGATACACTCTGTTTGCCTCCAGCACTCTGTTTCTATAGGCACTTCAGCCACACCCTTTGTATCCTTCCTGATTTACAGTCGGCCTATCTACAATAGGCTTGCTCCCGAAACTGATCTCCCGAAACTAACAGCTGACCTGCAAGGTAAGGAAGTGGTTAAGCAGTACTTACCTCACCCACGCCACGACCTTTTAAACGGTCCCCTCTGCCTCGCAGCTCCCGCGCATTTTCAAACTCCCGCGCTGTTTCCAAGGTCCCGGCTCTCTCTCTCTCCCGAACAGCTGACCTGCAAGGTAAGGACGTGGTTAAGCAGTACTTACCTCACCCACGCTGCGACCTTTTAAACTGTCCCCTCTGCTCGCAGCTCCCGCGCTTTTTCAAACTCCCGCACTGTTTCCAAGGTCCCGGCTCTCTCTCTCTATTTATCTTAAAATCATTTAATGAAGGAGCCTCTACTGCCTCACTTGGCAAGGAATTCCATAGATTCACAACCCGTTGGGTGAAGAAGTTCCTCCTAAGCTCAGTCCTAAATCTACTTCCCCATATTTTGAGGCTATGCCCCCTAGTTCTGCTTTCACCCGCCATTGGAAACAACCTGCCCGCATCTATCCTATCTATTCCCTTCAGAATTTTATATGTTTCTATAAGATCCCCCCCTCATCCTTCTAAATTCCAACGAGTACATTCCCAATCTACTCAACCTCTCCTCGTAATCCAACCACTTCAGCTCTGGGATTAACCTAGTGAATCTCCTCTGCACACCCTCCAGTGCCAGTACGTCCTTTCTCAAGTAAGGAGGCCAAAACTGTACACAATACTCCAGGTGTGGCCTCACTATCACCCTATACAATTGCAGCATAAGCTCCCTAGTCTTAAACTCCATAACTCTAGCAATGAAGGTCAAAATTCCATTTGCCTTCTTAATCATCTGTTGCACCTGTAAACCAACTTTTTGCGACTCATGCACTATCACACTCAGGTCTCGCTGCACAGCAGCATGTTTTAATATTTTATCATTTAAATAATAATCCCTTTTGCTGTTGTTCCTACCAAAATGGATTACGTCACATTTGTCAACATTGTATTCCATCTGCCAGACCCTAGCCCATTCACTTAGCCTATCCAAATCCCTTGCAAACTTCCAGTATCCTCTGCACTTTTTGCTTTCTCACTTATCTTAGTGTCGTCTGAAAACTTAGACATATTGCCCTTTGTCCCCAACTCCAAATCATCTATGTAAATTGTGATCAGTTGTGGGCACAAAACTGATCCCTGAGGGACAGCACTAGCTACTGATTGCCAACCAGAGAAACATCCATTAATCCCCACTCTTTGCTTTCTATTAATTGACCAATCCTCAATCCATGCTACTATTTTCCCCTTAATGCCATGCATCTTTATCTTATGCAGCAACATTTTGTGTGGCACCTTGTCATAGGCTTTCTGGAAATCCAGATATACCACATCCATTGGCTCCCCGTTATCTACGCACTGGTAATGTCCTCAAAAGATTTCACTAAATTAGTGAGGCAAGACCTGCCCTTTATGAACCCATGCTGCGTCTGCCCAATGGGACAATTTACATCCAGATTCCTCACTATTTCTTCCTTGATGATGGATTCCAGCATCTTCCCTACTACAGAAGTTATGCTCACTGGCCGGTAATTACCCGCTTTCTGCCTCCCTCCTTTTTTAAACAGTGGTGTCACGTTTCCACATGATTATTTCCACCGTTAGAATGACAAATAAGGACAGCGGGATGGCCCAGTGGTTAACCCAGCTGTTTCACGGCGCTGAGTTCTTAGGTTCGATTCCGGCTCTGGATCACTGTCCGTGAGGAGTTCGCACATTCTCCCCGTTTTTGCGTGGGTTTCGCCCCACAACCAAAGATCTGCCGGATAGGTGGATTGGATACACGATATTGCCCTTTAATTGGAAAAAAGGAATTGGGTCCTGTATATTTATTTTTGAATATTGGAGAACAGTTCATTCCCAGGCCCCAGAAATTCAAAGCACCAATCCATTAAAAACATCACTTTTACTGGATGTGAGAGTTGCTGTTTGGGACAGAATTTATTGCGCATCCCGAGTTGCCCTTCAGAAGGTGGTGGTTATCTGCCTCCTTGAATTGTTGCAGGCCGTGAGGTTTGGGTGCACCCACGTGCTTTAAGGGAGGAAGCTAAATGATTGTTTCCCCGTTACCGTGAAGAAACGTTTATATGGTTCCAAGTGGGGGTGGTGAGTGGTTTGTAGGGGAAATTGCAGTTGGTGATTTTCCCAAGTAGGGGCCTGTCTAGTTCTTCAAAATGACAGAGGTCGTAGGTCTGGAAGATACTGCCGAAGGAACAATTGCCTGAGGAACTTTGTTGCGTTATTGCGGTGCATTTTGGGATAGCTGTGGCGGAGGGATTGAATGCTTGTGGCAGGAGGAGCAATCAAGCGCACTGCTTGGTCCTGGATGCTTTCGAACACCCTGAGTGTTCTTGGAGATCTGGGGAACAGCGTTTCACGTGGAATAAACTGGATTAATCAATTCGCCTGCGTAAACCTTCTTGTTCCGAAATTTCAAAAAATGTATAATAGATAATCGTTAATGCTCCTTTCCTCCATTTAGGTCGTGAGTAATTGACAAAGTGTGATCGGTCAGTTATTGCACAGAGCTGGAATCGAAATTGGGTTTCCGCAGCGGAAGATCAGAAAGTAAACACGTGGCACAAGCCTCTTTTAAAAACAATGAATGCAACCTCTAAACAAAATACACCTACTTCTAATTATAAATGTGCTGCTGCTTTTATTTATGCAACACATGTTTTGGAAATAATGTATTGCGCTGTTCACATAGATTATGTTTACAACAGTGCACGGTTCACATAAACATTGTTTACTGCAGGTCCAGTTCACATAGACTCTGTTTACAGCAATGTCCGGTTTAAATATTGTTTACTGTAGGGCACTGTTTAAATTGACTATGTTTACTTTAGGTATTGTTTACATAGACTGTTTACAACAGTTTACGGTTTATATTAACACTGTTTACAGCAGGGCACTGTTTACATAGACTATTTGCAGCAGTGTACGGTTTGCATAAAGACTGTTAACTATCCGGCACTGTTTATACAGCCTGTTTACAGCAGGGCACTGTTTATATAGTCTGCTTCCCGTTTATATACCGTTTATATAAACACTGTTTACTATAGTGCTATATTTACATAGACTCTGTTTACAGTACTGTACGATTTACATAAACACTGATAACTGTAGGGCACTGTCTACAGAGACTATTTACAGCAGTGTACGGTTTACAATAAGACTGTTTACTGTCCGGCACTGTTTCCATTGCCTCCATTTGCAGAAATTTCCGGTTTAAGAATACTGTTTACTGCAGGACACTGTTTAAATAGACAATGTTAACTACAGGACACATGTACAAAGATTGTTTGCAGTAGTGTACGGTTTACATAATCATTGTTTACAGTAGCGCACTGTTATGATGACTGTTTAGTGTAAACGAACACTGTTTACATAGTCACTGTTTACAACAGTGTACGATTTACAGAAACACTGTTCACTGTAAGGCACTGTTTACAAAGACTCTGTTTACAGAAGTGTATGGTTTACTTTCACCCTGTTTACTGTAGGGCACTGTTTACATCGACTCTGTTTACAGAAGTGTATGGTTTACTTTCACCCTCTTTGCTGTTGGGCACTGTTTACATAGTGTCTGTTACTGTAGGGCACAGTTTAAATTTTGTTGACTTGAGTGCACTGTGTACATAGTCTTTGTTTACAGCAGTGTACGTTTTACATATGCACGGTTTACTGTAGGGCTCTCTTTGCACAGACTCCGTTTAGAATAGTGTACAGATTACGTAAACACTGCTTCCTGTAAGGCTCTGTTTACACAGACTCTGTTTACATTAGTGTACGGTTTGCTTACACTCTGTTTACTGCAGCGCCCTGTTTACGTAGACTCTGTTTACAGCAGTGTACCGTTTACATATACACTGTTTAGTGTAGTACACTGATTACTCAGACATTGTTTACAGCAGAGTACGATTTACAGAAACACTTTACTGTAGGGCACTGATTACATGGACTCATTTTACAGCAGTATACGCTTTACATTAACACGTTTTACTAGAAGGCACAGTTTACAAAGGGCCTGTTCACTTTAATGTAAGGATTACTTTCACTCTGTTTACTGTATGGTGTTGTTTAAATACTGCTTACTGGAGGGCACTTTGACATTGACAGTTTCCAGTAGTGTACTATTCAATTTCTCTGTTTACTGTAAGGCACTGTTTTCACCGACTTTCCTTACAGCAGTGTACATTTTACATACACACTGTTTGCTGTAGGACACTGTTTACAGAATGTGGAGATGCCGGCGTTGGACTGGGGTTGACAAATATAAATTTCTTAACCCGTCAGTCTGGCCTCAATAAAAGTCGAGATGGATTTGCAGGTACAGCATTAGTTACTTTATTTGACTGCAAGCCTGATTCATTTCACAGAGGTATAGGACACATCTAGTCTCCTACAGCCCGGAAAAGCGAATGAACAAGGAGACAAAGGGATTTCTTCAAATACATTCAAATTGTATCAAGTTTCACATGCACGATTCCCATAGGTCATCCTATACCCCTCCTGACCTGGTCATACATTCTGATTGGCTCACTTCTCATCCCTTCCTCTGGCCCCCTGATTACCCAGCATCCTTTTCTCCTCCTTTGGTGGACACACCTCCTACTTGCTTTGCCATGCGGTCTGAAATCCTTTGTCTGTGAACTCACCAGAATGAGACTGGCCTATCTCTACATTACAGTAACTAATATCTCTAAAGAAACTATTTTATATCACATTCGTCAGGGTGAGCACAGTAAGAAGTCCAACAGGTTTGCTTCAAATCACTAGTATTTGGAGCACTGCTCAGTACAGCAGTGTACGTTTTACATAACAACTGTTTCCAGTAGGTCACTGATTACAGCAGTGTACGGATAACCTAAACGCTGTTTACCGTAGGGCTCTGTTTACCTTGACGCCGTTTACATCAGCGCACGGTTCACATCAGCACTGTTTACTGTTGGCACTGTTTACATTGACTGTTTACTGTTGGGCATTGCTTAAATACTGGTTACTGTTTGGCACGTTTTACATAGACTCTGTTTACTGTATGGCACTATTTGCGTAGACCCTGTTTATAGCAGTTACGATTTACATAAACACTCTTTACTTTGGTGCACTGTTTACAGAAACTCTGTTTATAGCAGCGTACGATTTACATAAACACTGTTTACTGGAGGGCATTGTTTACATAGACTCTGCTTTCAACAGTATAGGGTGTACATAAACACTGCCCTGTTTACATAGATTCTTTACATAGACATTAGCAGTTTACTGTAGAGTACTGTGTACCTGGACTCTGTCTGCAGTAGTGTACAGTTTACATAAATATTGTTTACAGTTGCGCACTGCTTACATAGACTGTTTAGCGTAGGGCACTGTTTACATAGTCACTGTTTACAGCAGTGTATGATTTACAGAAACACTGTTTACTGTGGGGCACTGGTTACATAGACTCGGTTTACAGTAGTGTATGGTTTGCTTTCACCCTGTTTACTGTAGTGCACTGTTTACATAGTCCCTGTTTACAGCAGTGTACATTTTACATAAGCACGGTTTACTGTACGGCACTGTTTTCACAGACTCTTTTAACAGTTGTGTACAGTTTACATAAACACTGCTTCCTGTAGGGCTCTGTTTACACAGACTCTGTTTATATTAGTGCACGGTTTACTTGCATTCAGTTTACTGTAGGGCAATGTTTACATAGACTCTGGTTACAGCCATGTACGGTGTATCTAAATGTATGGCATTGTTTACATAGACTTTGTTTACAACAGCAGAGGGTGTACATAAACACTGCTTACTGTAGTGCACTCTTTGCACAGACTCTTATTACAGCAGGTTACGTTTTTCAAAAACTTTTTACTGTAGGGCACTGTTTACATGGAATCAACTTCCAGCATTGCATGGTTTTCACAGACACTGTTTACTGCGGGACACTGTTTACATAGACTCTGTTTACAGCAGAGTACGGTTTACGTCAGCACTGTTTCCTGTAAGGCGCTGTTTACTTAAACACTGTTTGCCACGGTATCCGGTTTACATTAGCTGTTTACTGTAGGGCAGTGTTTACATGGACTTTGTTTAGAGCAGTATACAATTTAATAAACTCTGTTTAATTTAGGGCACTGTTCACACAGAGTTTTTTTTACAGCGGTGTCCGGTTCACATACATACTGGTGATTGTAGGGTACTGTTTACATTCACTATGTTTACAGTAGTTTACATTTTACATAAACACTGTTTACAGTCGGACACAATTTACATATACTCTCTTAACAGCACTGTACGGTTTACATGAACAATATTTACTGTAAGGCACTGTTTACATAGACTGTTTACAGTAATGTACAGTTGACATAAAGACTGTATACTGAAGGGGACGGTGAGCTCGTATTTGAGACAGTTCTATGAACATTCCATTATCAATGCGATGTATTACCGCTGCTAATTTGCAGAGTGTCTGTCTGCCTAATAGGGTTAGGTGTCGCCAGTTGCGTTACATCCTCCCTGGGGTTTAAGTGCTTCTTGGCCCCTTGCATGATAGCCTCTTTCTCTCTGTTTCCAACCAGTGTTCGAGGAACTCATTTCCTTTGTTCAAATGATTATCATTATTGGGAACGCAGCCCCCATTTATGCCGGATGGGATCCCATCCTTCAAAGCCAAGATGCACCATAAGAGTACTTTAGAAGCTGCAAAACATCCCCTGGGAGGGGGCTATGAATAGCACACATTTAAGTCAAATCCCAATGAATGATTTAATAGTCATTAGCTATTCTGAGAGACGTATATTTTTTCTTTATCAATTCGGAAATGATCAACTGTCTGCTGAAATGGTTAATGTTTCCTGCAGAATCTAAGGGGCATAGAACTTGGCATGATGCCATTTACGTTTTTTTACGGAATATAAACCTTATTCATATTCAATTACTTTTATTCGTAAAGGCATTTTCTTTCTTTTAAACTGATCGTAATTTCCAATGTTTCCGTTCATTATAGAAATCTCAACAACACTCACTGAGGTTATAATCTCTGACTCACAAAGATAGACGATAAAAATACAACCCAAAATTAATTGGTTCAACAAAACACACAGATTCTCACAGCTCACAAATATCACAGTTAACTGTTAGCCTTATCTCACGGCTCCAGACAAATCTCGCTTTTACCTTAATCTTCTATTTACTTTTACACCCCTGTTATTTTCTTTTCCGAAAGGGGGTCAGCTTCATTAGATTCCTATGCGGGACATATAGGTTTACCTACCTCATTCCATTGCTGTACGATTGTTTATTTTCATTTTCTTACTCATTTTGACTCCCTTGTCTGTCCTCTTTAAGGAGTTCACCTTCTTTCTCGCTCCGGATATCTTTACCGAGGCTTTGGGACGACATGTGAGGGAGCGGCGAGTTTAGTGTTCATCGTTCCGTCTGCAAAATACGTTAGAACATCGATATAACAATAACAACAACCACGGAGATCGGAAATCATTTACAAATACTACAGGGAGCGCACACCACTGTTTATCGTTTCACGAACCTCGAAGACTTTTTTTTATTTTATTTTAGTCTCTAAGGCACCTTTTTCTTCCCATGCAGCTATCATTAATGTATTAACTAAGATAACTCTCCGAGCATGAGTCACTGGCCAGTAATTAAGGCTGCCGAGCCGCAGACCCCCCTTTCAGCTGGGGTCGCGCTGTAGCTCTCTCCCTTTCAGCTGAGAGAGTCCTGTTTAGAGATTCGTTTCGGGGTTCACGTCCCGTTAAATTAGGGAAACTACAACGAATACGCCAATTTGTCGTGAAAATCAGAATGAAGACAAATTCCTCGAGGTTTGATTTAAGGAAATTTATTTACACAAATATACTTGTGGAGAGAGAGTGTTTCAGCTGCAAAGCCAAGGCACTGCACTCTGAGTTCTGCAGTTAAAAACCATTATATTTATAGGGTGAAATAAACAACTTTGAAGAGATAACGCTTGGGCACATACGCAAGAGGAAATATGAATGTTTTGCCCTTGGTTTAAAAACAATTCGAGTACGCATTTTGTTTTCCTTCGGAAGAACAACTTATTATCATAATAAGGCCAGTACCACATACTAAGCAGTATTTGGTTTACATTATTTGACCTTCTTATTTTCGCTCAAAAGCAGATTTAAAATAGTTAATATTCCCAGCATGCTTCTAAATTGGTAACTCATTAACCTCCCTTCCACACTGACCAACACACGAAGAGTTAAATTTCTCCCAGCTACTGCTAATTGGAGCACTTTCCTTCCCAGCCAATCAGGTCACTGCTTTGCTGAGATGTCACTCTTCAAGGTCAGTTTTTAAAGTTTTGAAAGAGGAAATCTTACCTTCCCGACAGACCCCTGGCCACTGCTCCCGCCGAAAATCTGAAGGCCACTTCTCCGGCAGCTGTGTCCCCGTCTCTTTCCTCGCGCTTTTTCACTGTGACCCCGCCGCTCTCCTCGCGCTCTTTCACTGAGTCTCTGCCGCTCTCCTCGTGCTCTTTCACTGAGTCTCCGCCGCTCTCCTCGCGCTCTTTCACTGTGTCCCCGCCGCTCTCCTCGCGCTCTTTCCCTGAGTCTCCGCCGCCCTCCTCGCGCTCTTTCCCTGAGTCTCCGCCGCTCTCCTCGCGCTCTTTCACTGAGTCTCCGCCGCTCTCGTCGCGCTCTTTCACTGCAGGCTGTGTCGCCACAGTTCTACTTCTTTCCACTGCTACCTGCCCTCGAGTCTCCCTCTTGATCTTTACTCGGCTGGGATGCTTACAGTGATTGTCTATTTTCTCGGTTAGAGGAGGAGGTAGGGAGGGAAACACTGAAGAAATGTTTCGGGTTAACTGTCACTTGACAACATCTCCTCCACAAACCACCTTCAAGGTGTACAGAGGTGGAATCGAACTCGGGATTCCGCAGCGAGAGGCCAGTAAGTAAACACGTGGCAAAAGCCTCTTTTCAAAACAGATCAATGCAACCTCTAAACAAAATACACCTACTTCTAATTATAAATGTGCTGCTGCTTTTATTTATGCAACACACATGTTTTGGGAATATTAAAAACGGCAGGAAGCGCACACGGTGAGACAGGTTCGAATTTATAATTAAGTTGATGCTGTGAAGTAACCAGTGAGCTAAAGCGGACGTCGGTATGAAGCATGGACACATTGTATATAAATGATTACCGTAATCATACACGACGTGGTCGGTAACATTGACGGGAAAATCCAGGTGTTGGTGCATATCACCTCACAGCCAGACACGACCAAATACTTAAAAGTGCGTGAAGTACCGACGGAGGACATTCATTCCGCTTAACCTCAGCGGCTCTTTAGATTAGCCGTTCATTCAATCCCACTCGATGGACCATTCCCCAAAGTCATGCATTTGATTCCTGTAGTTTCTCGCTTTGACATTTGAAAGCCATTGTTGTATCTGCCTCCACCAATCTCACAGTGTGGACCAGAGAATTGAACTGTATGCCAGTACATTGAAATAATTATTCGAAAGATCTAACGTAAAAATCTTATCTCGCAGTCTCTTCACCTGCGAGCTGCGAGTGCTGTGGCAACTGGAACTGACAGCAAATTACAACAGGGCCACTCACTCCTGCCCCAACATTCAGTTTGATCACAGCTGAGCTTCTGCCTCAATGTCATTTCCTGCCTGTTCCTCAGATACTTTCATTCCCTCAAAGTTCACTGTCGATCAGAAAAATCAAGGCAGGCACCCACAGCAAAATTTCAAGCCGATTTGGACATTAGATGGTGTGCTCGAATCTGCAGCGACCCAGATCTGGAAGGTGGAACACGTCATAGGGTCAGCGAGGTTTACAGCCTGAAAATAGGCCCTTCGGCCTAACTTGTCCATGCAGCCCAGTTTTTACGACCCAAAGCCTGTCCAATTGTCCACATTTGGTCATGTACCTCTATGCCCATCTTCTCCATATATCTATATAAATGCTTTTTAAAGGCAGAATTGAATACGGCTCTATGACTGCAACTGCCAGCTCGTTCCAGACACTCACCACCCTCTGTGTGAAACAATTGTTCCTTTGGACCCTTTTGAATCTCTCGACTCTCACGTTAAACCTATGCCCTCTAGTTTTGGATTCCACTACCTTTGGGAAAATGTACTTAATCTATGCCCCTCATGATTGTATAGACGACGTCAATATAACTCCCAGCCTCCAAGAAAAATGTTCCAGTCTATCCAGCCGCTCTATCCTTATAACTCAAATGATCAAGTCCGGTAGCAGCCTAGCAAATCGTTTCTGCCCTCTTTCTCGGTGAAAATATCCAGAACTGTACACAGTATTCGAAGTGTGTTCTTCCCAAAGTCCTGTAGAACGTCAGCAAGACGTCCCAACTCCTGTATTCAATAATCTGATTATGTATCTGTAGAATAGTAATAATGGGCACAGAAACAATATTGTTGAACAAGGAGACTTCTTCAGTGTTGTGAATTTCCAATTATTCATCATGTTTGCTGTGGTTGCAAAAAGCAACGAAGTCGCAGAATGTGTCTGACTGGAAAAAACGTAGAAGAATATCTTGCACAAGAGACCCACAGCTAATCAAATCTTCACCCGATACCAATATAAAGAAAACAGAAACAGAATAAAGGAGAATGGTAAAGAGAGAAAGGGGGAGAGAGCGTTTAATGCTGGAGTATATTGCACACCACTCCCTTCCACCTTACTGCAGCAAGCACATTGTTTCTATCTTCAAGGATTCATGCTGTTAGAAATACATTAGATTCAGTTTCCTCTGAAACAGAAGTTACATGATTCATTCCACCGTTGGAATGGCAAATAGGGACAGCACGATGGCCCAGTGGTTAGCACTGCTGCCTCACGCCGATGAGTTCTTAGATTCGATTCCGGCTCTGGGTCACTGTCCGTGTGGAGTTTTCACATTCTTCCCGTTTTTGCGTGGGTTTCTCCCCCACAACCAAAGATGTGCAGGTTAGATGGATTGGCCACACGAAATTGCCCTTTAATTGCAAAAAAGGAATTGGGTACTGTATATTTATTTTTGAAGATTGGAGAACAGTTCATTCCCAGGATCCAGAAATTCAAAGCACCAATCCATTAAAAAGATCACTTTTACTGGATGTGAGAGTTGCTGGTTGGGACAGAATTTATTGCCCATCCCTAGTTGCCCTTCAGAAGGTGGTGGTGAGCTGCCTCCTTGAATTGTTGCAGGCCGTGAGGTTTGGGTACACCCACGTGCTTTAAGGGAGGAAGCTCAATGATTCCCCCCCCCCACCCCCGTTAACGTGAAGGAACGTTTATCTGGTTCCAAGTGGGAGTGGTGAGTGATTTGGAGGGGGAATTGCAGTTGGTGATTGTCTCAAGTAGGGGCTTGTCTAGTTCTTCAAAGTGGCAGTGGTCGTAGGTCTGGAAGGTGCTGTCCAAGGAACAATTGCCTGAGGAGCTTTGTGGAGTTATTGCGGTGCATGTTGGGATGGCTGTGGCATTTTGGGGTGGCTGTGGCGGAGGGATTGAATGCTTGTGGCAGGAGGAGCAATCAAACGCACTGCTTGTTGCTGGATGCTTTCGAACTGCCTGAGTGTTCTTGGAGATCTGGGGAACAGCGATCCACGTGAAAAAATGGATTAATCAATTTGCCAGCGTAAACAATCTTGTTCCGAAATTTCAAAAAATGTAAAATCGATAATCGTTAATGCACCTTTCCTCCATTTAGGTCGTGAATAATTGACAAAATGTGATATGTCAGTTATTGTATAGAGCTGGAATCGAACTAGGGTTTCCGCAGCGAGAGGCCAGAAAGTAAACACGCGGCACAAGCTGCTTTTTATAACAGATCAATGCAAACTCTACCAAAATACACCTACTTCTAATTATAAATGTGCTGCTGCCTTTATTTATGCAACACATATATTTTGGAAATATTAAAAACGTCACGCAGCGCCCACGGTGAAACAAGTTCGAACTTACAGTTGAGTTGATGCTGTGAAGTAACCAGTGAGCTAAAGCTGACGCTGACGTCAAACCAGGACACATTGTGTATAAAGGATTACCGTGATCATACTCGCCGTGATGGGTGGCATTGAGGAAAACTCCAGGTGTTGCTGCACATCACCTCACAGCCTGACGTGACCAAAAGCTTAAAAGTGCGTGAATTACCGACAGAGGATATTCATTCTGTTTAACCACAGTGGCTCTTTGCATTAGCAGATCATTCAATCCCACTCGACCGACCTTTCCCCAGGGGCATGTTGTTTCTCGCATTGAAATTTGAAAGTCACTGTTGTGTCTGCCTCCACCAATCTCACAGGCAGTGCAGACCCCATAATTGAAATGTATCACAGGACATTGAAATAATTGTTGGTAAGATGTAACTTAAAAATCTGATCTCGCAGTTATATTCATCTGTGAGTACTGTGGCAATTGAAACTGATAGCAAATTACAACAGGTCCACTTACTCCAACATTTAGTTTGATCACAGATGAGATGCTGCCTCAATGTCATTTGCTGCCTGTTCCTCAGATACTTTCATTCCCTCAAAGTTCACTGTCGATAAGAAAAATGGAAGCAGACAGCCACAGCAAGTTTCAAACCGATTTGGACATATAGATGGAGTGCTCGAATATGCAGCGACACAGATCTGGAAGGTGGGACAAGTCATAGAGTCATAGAAGTTTACAGCATGGAAATAGGCCCTTCGGCCTAACTTGTCCGTGCCGTCTAGTTTTTAACTACACAAAGCCTGTTCAATTGCCCACATTTGGTCATATTCCTCTATACCCATCTTCTCCATATAACTATCTAAATGCTTTTTAAAAGGCAACAATGCAGTCGCCTCTACTCCTGCCTCTGCCAGTTCGTTCCAGACACTCACCACCCTCTGTGTGAAACAGTTGTTCCTCTGGACCCTTTTGTTTCTCTCCTCATTCAACTTAAACCTATGCCCTCTAGTTATGGATTCCAGTATCTTTGCGAAAATCTATCTGATTTCTGCCCCTCATTATTTTATAGCCGTCGTCAAGATCACACCTAGCCTCCAAGAAAAATGTTCCAGTCTATCCAGCCGCTCCTTATAACTCAAATTGTCAAGTCCGTTAGCAGCCGAGCAAATGCTTTCTGCCCTCTTTCTATATTACGGTGACCAGAACTGTACACATTATTCCAATTGTGTCCTTGCCATGTCTTGTACAGCTTCAGCAAGACGTCCTACCTCCTGTATTCAATTATCTGACCATGTATCTGTATAATAGTAATAATGGGCATAGACACAGTAATTGTGGAACAAAGAGGCAGTGTTGTTAATTTCCAATTATTCATCATGTTTACAGTCGTGCAAAAAGCAAAAAAGTCGCAGAATGTGTCTGACTGGAATAAGATGTAGAAGAATGTCTTGCTCAAGAGACCCACGGTAAATCAAATCTTCACCCGATGCCAATAGAAACATAAGAGAAACAAAGGAGAGTGGTAAAGAGAGAAAGGAGGAGAGAGCGTTTGCTGCTGGATACATTGCACACCATTACCTTCCACCTTACTGCAGAAAGCACATTGTTTCTATCTTCCAGGATTCATGCTGTTAGAAATATCTTCGATCCAGTTTCCTCTGAAGCAGAAGTTACATGATTCATTCCACCGTTAGAATGACAAACAGGGGCAGCACGGTGGCCCAGTGGTTAGCACTGCTGCCTCACGGCTTTGTGTTCTCAGGTTCGAACCCGGCTCTGCGTTACTCTTTGTGCGGAGTTTGCACATTCTCCCCGCGTTTGCGTGGGTTATGCTCCCACAACCCAATGATGTGCAGAGTAGATTGACTAGTCACGCTAAATTGCGCCTTAATTGGAAAAGGTAAATTGGGTACCCTATATTTTTGTTTCAAGAATGGAGAACAGTTCATCCCAGGTCCCAGAAATTCAAAGCACCAATGCATTAAAAAAAATCACATTTACTGGATGTGAGAGTTTCTGGTTTGGACATAATTTATTGCCCATCCCTAGTTGCCCTTCAGAGCTGCCTTCTTGAAGCGTTGCAGGCCGTTGAGGTTTGGGTACACCCACCGTGCCTTTATGGAGGAAGCTAAATTATGTTTTCCCCGTTACCGTGAAGGGACGTTTATCTGGTTCCAAGGGGGAGTGGTGAGTGATTTGGAGGGAAATTCCAGTTGGTGATTGTCCCAAGTAGGGGCTTGTCTAGGTCTTCAAGATGATAGTAGTCGGAGGTCTGGAGGTGCTTCCTGAGGAACAGTTGCCCGAGGCACTTTGTTGAGTTATTGCGGTGCATTTTGGGATGTCTGTGGCGGAGGGATTGAATGCTTGTGGCAGGATGAGCAATCAAACGGACTGATACCAAGTTGGATGCTTTCCAACTCCCCGAGTGTTCTTGGAGATCTGGGGAACAGCGTTTAACGTGGAAAGAAATGGATTAATCAATTCGCCTGCGTAACGAATCTTGTTCCGAAATTTCAAAGAACCTATAATACATAATCGTTAAAGCTCTTTTCCTCCATTTAGGTTGTGGATAATTGACAAAGTTTGACAGTTATTGTACAGAGCTGGAATTGAACTTGGCTTTCCGCAGTGTGAGATCAGAAAGTGAACCCGTGGCACAAGGCTCCTTTTAAAACAGATTAATGCAACCTCTGAAAAAAATTCACCTTCTTATAATTACAAATGTGCTACTGCTTCATGTACAGACATGTTTTGGAAATGGTAAAAGCGCCAGGCAGCGCCCAGGGTGAGACAGGTCCGAACTTACAATTAAGTTGATGCTGTGAAGTAACCAGTGAGCTAAAGCTGACGCTGACGTCACGCATGGACACATTGTATATAAAGGATTTCCGTGATCATAATCGCCGTGGTGGGCAACACTGAGGCGAAACTCCAGGTGTTGCTGCACATCATCTCACAGCCAGACGTGACCAAAAACTTAAAAGTGCGTGAAGTACCGACAGAGGACATTCATTCCGTTTAACCTAAGAGGCTCTTTGGATTCGGAGACCATTCAATCCCACTGGACCGACCTTTCCACCGAGACATGCATTTCATTGCTGCCGTTTCTCGTATTGAAATTTGAAAGCCACTGTTGTATCTGCCTCCACCAAACTCAGAGGCAGTGCAGACCAGATAATTGAACTGTATCCCAGAACACTGAAATAATTGTTGGAAAGATGTAATTAACAATTCTATCTCGCAGTTATATTCATCTGCGTGTGCTGTGGCAACTGGAACTGATAGCAAATGACAACATAGGGAGACGACCCGGCCACTCACTCCTGCCCCAACATTCAGTTTGATCACAGCTGAGCGTCTGCCTCAAAGTTCACTGTCGCAGAGAAAAATGGAGGCAGACATTCAAACCGATTTGGACATTAGACGGTGTGCTCGAATCTGCAGCGATACAGAGCTGGAAGGTGGGACAGGTCATAGAGTCGTAGACGTTTACAGCATGGAAATAGGCCCTTCGGCCTAACTTGTCCATGTCGCCCAGTTTTTACTACACAAAGCCTGTCCAATTGCCCACAATTGTTCCTATTCCTCCATAGCCATCTTCTCCATATAACTTTTTAATTGCTTTTTAAAACGCACAATTGTAGACGCCTCTAACACTGCCTCTGCCAGCTCGTTCCAGACACTCACCACCCTTTGTGTGAAACAATTGTTCCTCTGGACCGTTTTGTATCTCTCCCCTCTCATTTTAAACCTATGCCCTCTACTTTTGGATTCCACTACTTTGGGATAATCTACCTGATCCGCCCCCTATTATTTTACAGCGGTCGTCAAGATCACCCCGAGGCTCCAAGAACAATATTCCAGTATAAACAACCGCTCCTTATAACTAAAACCATCAAATCCGGTAGCAGCATGGCAAACGTTTTCTGCCCTCTTTCTAGGTTAATAATATCCTTTCTATATTAGGGTTACCAGAACTGTACACAGTAGCCCAAGTGTGTCCTGCCAAACGTGTTGTAGAACTTCAGTAAGACATCCCAACACGTGTGCTCAATTATCTGACCATGTATCTGTATAATAGAATAATGGGCAGACACAGTAATTGGGGAACAAAAAGCCTCGTTCAGTGTTATGAATTTCCAATTATTCATCATGCTTGCACTGGTTCCAAAAATCAACAATGTCGCAGAATCTGTCTGACTGGAAAAAGATTCAGCAGAATATCTTCGTCAAAAGACCCACACCAAATCAAATCTTCACCCGTTACCAATAGAAACAAAAGAGAAACAGATTAAAGGAGGGTTGCAAAGAGAGAAAGAGGACGAGACCGTTTCACGCTAGAGTATATTGCACACCACTCAGTTCCACCTGACTGCAGCAAGCACATTGTTTCTGTCTTCCAGGATTCATGCTGTTAGAAATACCTGAGGTCCAGTTTCCTCTGAGGTAGAAGTTATGTGATTCATTCCACCGTTAGAATTAGAAACAGGGGGCAGCACGTTGGCGCGGTGGTTAGCACTGCTGCCGGAACGCGCCGAGTTCTCAGTTTCGATCCCGCCTCCGGGTCACCGTCCGTGTGGAGTTGGCGCATTCTTCCCGTTTTTGCGTGGGTTTCCCCCCACAACCCAATGATGTGCAGGGTAGGTAGATTGGCCGCGCTAAATTGCCCCTTAATTGGAAAAAAATGAAATGGCTAATCGATGTTTATTTTTTAAGAATGGGGAACAGTTCACCCCAGGCACCAGACATTCAAAACACCAATGCATTAAAAATATCACTTTTACTGGATGTGAGAGTTGCTGGTGAGGACAGAATTTATTGTCCATCGCGAGTTGCCCTGAAGAAGGTGAGCCGCTTTCTTGACTCGTTGCAGACCGTCATTTTTGGGTACACCCAGCGTGCTTTTAGGGAGGAAGCTAAATGATTTTTCCCCGTTACCGTGAAGGAACGTTTATCTGGTTCCAAGTGGGAGTGATGAGTGATTTGGAGGGAAATTCCAGTTGGTGATTTTCCGACGTAGGGGCTTGTCTAGTCTTTCAAAATGACAGTGGTCGCAGTCTGGAAGGTGCTGTCTAAGGAATAATTGCCTGAGGAACTTTGTTGAGTTATTGCGGTGCATTTTGGGATGGCTGTGGCGGAGGGATTGAATGCTTGTAGCAGGACGAGCAATCAAATGTACTGCTTGGTTCTGGATGCTTTCGAACACGCTGAGTGTTCTTGGAGATTTGGGGAACAGCATTTCACGTGGGAAAAAAACTGGATTAATCAATTCGCCTGCGTAAACTATAGTGTTCCGAAATTTCAAAAAATGTATCATAGATAATCGTTAATGCTCATTTCCTCCATTTAGGTCGTGAGTAATTGACAAAGTGTGATGGGTCAGTTATTGTACAGAGCTGGAATCGAACTTGTATTTCCGCAGTGTGAGATCAGAAAGTAAACACGTGGCACAAGCCTCTTTTAAAAACAATTAATGCAACCTCTAAACAAAATACACCCACTTCTAATTATAAATGTGCTGCTGCTTTTATTTATGCAACACATGTTTTGGAAATAAAAAAAACGCCAGGCAGCGCCCGCGGTAAGACAGGTTCGAACTTACAATTAAGTTGACGCTGTGAAGTAACCAGTGAGCTAAAGCTGACGCTGGTTTGAAGCATGGACACATTGTATATGAAGGATTACCGTGATCATACTCGCCGTAGTGGGTAGCATTGAGGGAAACTCCAGTGTGGTGGTGCATATCATCTCACAGCCAGACGTGACCAAACACTTATAAGTGCGTGAAGTAACGACAGAGGACATTTATTCCGTTTAACCTCAGCGGCTCTTTAGATTAGCAGATCATTCAATCCCACTGGACCGACCTTTCCCCAGAGGCATGGATTTGATTGCTGTCGTTTCTCGCATTGAAATTTGAAAATCACTGTTTTATCTTCCTCCACCAACCTCAGAGGCTGTGCAGACCAAATAACTGAACTGTATCCCCGAACATTGAATTAATTGATGAAAAGATGGAACTTAAAAATCTTATTGCGCAGTTATAGTCATCTGCGAGTGCTGTGGCAACTGGAACTGATAGTAAATGACAACATAGTGAGACGACCCGGCCACTCACTCCTGCCCCAACATCCAGTTTTACAGTACGAAGTCTTACAACACCAGGTTAAAGTCCAACAGGTTTATTTCGATGTCACTAGCTTTCGGAGCGCTGCTCCTTCCTCAGGTGAATGAAGAGGTCTGTTCCAGAAACACATATATAGACAAATTCAAGATGCCAAACAATGCTTGGAATGCGACCATTAGCAGGTGATTAAATATTTACAGATCCAGAGATGGGGTAACCCCAGGTTAAAGAGGTGTGAATTGTATCAAGCCAGGACAGTTGGTAGGATTTCGCAGGCCAGATGGTGGGGGATGAATGTAATGCGACATGAATCCCAGGTCCCGGTTGAGGCCGCACTCATGTGTGCGGAACTTGGCTATAAGTTTCTGCTCGGCGATTCTGCGTTGTCGCCCGTCCTGAAGGCCGCCTTGGAGAACGCTTACCAGGAGATCAGAGGCTGAATGCCCTTGACTGCTGAAGTGTTCCCCGACTGGAAGGGAACATTCCTGCCTGGTGATTGGTTCGCGATATCCGTTCATTCGTTGTCGCAGCGTCTGCATGGTCTCGCCAATGTACCACGCTTCGGGACATCCTTTCCTGCAGCGTATGAGGTAGACAACGTTGGCCAAGTCGCACAAGTATGTACCGCGTACCTGGTGGGTGGTGTTCTCACGTGTAATAGTGGTATCCATGTCGATGATCTGGCACGTCTTGCAGAGATTGCCATGGCAGGGTTGTGTGGTGTCGTGGTCACTGTTCTGAAGACTGGGTAGTTTGCTGCAAACAATGGTTTGTTTGAGGTTGCGAAATTGTTTGAAGGCAAGTAGTGGGGGTGTGGGGATGACCTTGGCAAGATGTTCATCGTCATCAATGACGTGTTGAAGGCTGTGAAGAACATGACGTAGTTTCTCCGCTCCGAAAGCTAGCGACATCCAAACAAGCCTGTTGGACTTTAACCTGGTGTTGTAAGACTTCGTACTGTAAGACTCACCCCAGTCCAACGCCGGCATCTCCACATCATAACATCCAGTTTGATCACAGCTGAGCTTCCGCCTCAATGTCAATTCCTGCCTGTTCCTCAGATCCTTTCAATCACTCAGGGACCATTGTCCATGAGAATGATAGAGGCAGACACCCATAAGAAAATTTCAAAATCACTTGGACATAGAGATGGAGTGCTCGAAACTGCAGCTTTACAGAGCTGGAAGATGGGATAGGGTCACAGAGTGCGAGAGGTTTACAGCATGGAAATAGGCCCTTCGGTCCAACTTATTCATGCCGCCCATTCCTCTGCATTCTCCCCATAACCCCTGATCCCTTTAATAAGACAACATTGTACCCGCTTCTATTACTTCCTCTGACAACTGGGTCCAGACACTCAGCGCACTATTTGTGAAGACATTACTCTTTGGACCCTTTTGTGTGTCTCCTCTCTAACTTTAACCTATACCCATTTGTTTTACACTCCCCTATCTTTGGGAAAATAGTTGACGATGTACATTACCTCTGCTCTATTATCTTTATAGACCTCGAGAATTTCACCCCTATGCCTCCTACACTCCAGGGGAAAATGTCCCAGCGTCCCAAACGCACCTTATAACTCAAACTATCAATTTACGGTAGCATCCTTGTAAAACGTTTCTGCACTATTTTTAGTTAAATAATATCATCTCTATAATAGTGAGACCAGAACTGTACACAGTATTCCAAGTGTAGACTTATTTATGTCTTGTACAACTTCAGCAAGGCGTCCAAACTCCTATATTCAATGCTCTGACCATGTGTCTGGATAATAGTAATGATGGGCACAGACACAGTAATGATGCAGCAAATACACTCCTTTCGTGTTATGTAGTGCCAATTATTCTTCATGTTTGCAATGGTTCCACAAAGTAACAAAGTAGCAAAATATGTCTTACTGAACAGAACATATGGTACAATATTCTGCTCAACTTAAACCTTCACCCGAAACCAAGAGATACAAAATAGAAACAGAACAAAGGAGAGTGTTAAAGAGAGAAAGGGGGAGAAAGTGTTTAAATCCATGATAGATTGCACAACACTCCGTTCCACCTTACTGCCGCAACCACATTGTTTCTGTTTTCCTGGATTCATGCTGTTAGAAATACCTTAGATCCAGGTTCCTCTGAAGCAGAAGATATATGATGAGCTCTACCGTAATAATGGGAATCAGT
The DNA here is from genome assembly GCF_047496885.1 of Scyliorhinus torazame. Taxonomy (NCBI): domain Eukaryota; kingdom Metazoa; phylum Chordata; class Chondrichthyes; order Carcharhiniformes; family Scyliorhinidae; genus Scyliorhinus; species Scyliorhinus torazame. Next base: position 55,623,875 of record NC_092726.1, read on the forward strand.
TCATCCCATGTCCCAGAAATTCAAAGCAGCAATGCTATACAAAGTTCACTTTTACGGGATTTGCGAGTTTCTGGTTCGGGCAGCATTTAATTCCCATCCCGAATTGCCCTTGAGTAGGTGGCGGTGAGCTGCCTTGTTGATCCGTTGCTGTCAGTGAGGTGTGGGGACACCCAACCTGCTTTTAGGGAGTTCTTGTCCTTCAAGATGATAGTGTTTGTGCGATTGGTAGTTGATGTCTAAGGAACCTTGGTGAGTTACTGCAGTGCATTTTGGGATGGTAAACAGGGCTGCTACAGTGCGTTTGTGGTGCAGGGATTGAATGTTTCTGGAAGAGGGAGAAATCAAGCGGGATACTTGGTCCAGGATGGTGTCGAACTACTTGAGTGCTTTTCGTGATATGTGGAATACTGTATCATGTACAAAACACAAAATAGATTATTACATTTGTCTGAGTAAATAATTGTTATAGGCCAGAGTTAAGAAACTCCAAACAATGTTATGAAGTCCAACTGACCGACAACCTTATGTTGAATTTGGCTCGGATGAACACAAGAGCCTCCCATTCAGGTGTGATTCAACACTCTTCCTCAACACTTTAATCAACACAAGCTTTATTCGAAGAACTTAGTTAACATATGTAAATAAACAAACACAGCAAGAATTATTATCAATCACAAACATACCCACACCATATAGCTACAATAATCTAAGAAGTATACTTAATGACTTCCCCCTTAACTGTTCCAAATCCAAATCGAAATCCCATGAACGAAAAACCACATTTCAAGGCCGTGGCCCAGCACTCTGCATTCTGACCTGAATAAAACTGACTTTTGCTGAGAATTTAATTTCTTCTCACCAGCAGGTTTAAAACCATCCCGGAGAGAAAACTATATTTTTCTAATTTAGCAAAGCAGGTAACTATAATCAATGTTTTTTTTTAACCGAGTCAGATATTAAGTTTTAAATAGACAAACAGACCAAAACACTACTTTTCTCTGTCTGAGTCCACAATAATCAAAATTGAAAGCGAAAGTAAAAACAACACACAGCCACAGGTCAGCTTCACCCACAAAATGACATCACTGAAGCCATGTGATGAGACAAAAAGCTTTTTAAAAGGCACACTCCCACGACATAATATTGTTTCTAAATTATAAAATCAGATAATCAATAAAGTAAATTTCGCTAATGCACTTTTCCTCCATTTAAGTTGTGAATAATTGATAAAGTGTGATAGAGAATATGGTGAACTGGTGCACGACAATAATGTTTCCCTCAATGTCAACAAAACGAAGGAGGTTGGCATCGACTTCAGGAAGCGGAGTGGAGAACATGCCCCGGTCTACATCTTCGGGAATTAAGTACAAAGGCTTCAATCTTTTAAGTGTCCAGATCACCAACAACCTGTCCTTGTCCCCTCATGCCGATATTATAGTTAAGAAAGCTCACAAAAGACTCTACTTTCTCAGAAGACTAAGGACATTTGGCATGTCAGCTACGACTCTCACCAACTTTTACAGATGCATAAAAAATGCATTCTTCCTGGTTGAATCACAGCTTGGTATGGATCCTGCTTTTCCCCAAGACCGCAGAAAACTACAAAATGTCGTGAATGTAGCCCAGTTCATCACGCAAACCAGCCTCCCATCCATTGACTCTATCTATAATTCCCGCTGCCTTAGAAAGGCAGCCAGAATAATTACGGACCCCACGCACCGCGGACATACCATCTTCCACCTTCTTCCTTCAGTAAAAATATACAAAGGTTTGAGGTGACGTACCAACCGACTCAAGAACAGCTTCTTCCCTGCTGCCATCAGACTTTTAAATGGACCTACCTTGTATTAAGTTGATCTTTTCTCTACACCAGAGCTATAACTGTAACATTACATTCTGCAGTCGCTCCTTCCTTCCCTATGTGCGGTATGCCTTCTCTGTATAGCATGCAAGAAACAATTCTTTTCACTGTAGACTAATAATGTGAGAATAATTACTCAAATTAAATCAAAGAGCAGAGCTCGAATTGAACTTGGGTTTCCTCAGTAAGAACCAGAAAGTAAACACGTGGCACAAGCCGCATAAAAAAATAATTGTAGTGCAACCTCTAAAAAATACACCTACTTCTAATTTAGAACTCTGGGTCTGCTTTTAATCGGTGCAAAACACATGTTTTGGAAATATTAAAAACGCCAGGCAGCTCTCATGGTGAGACAGGTTTGAACTTACAATGACGTTGATGCTGTGATGTAGGCAGTGAGCTAAAGCTGACGCTTGCTTCATGTACGGATACAATGTATATAATACAGGCATTGTCAAAGTAGCGGTGGGGACACGCAGGTGGGTCGCGGGCGGGTGTTGGGAGGGTCACGGGGCCAGCCTGTGTGGCATTCATCAGTGCTCATGAGGCCCGGAGTGTTGGGACCTGAACCTGGGGTCAAAGTGCGATCGCGGATGGCGGCGGCTGAAGGCGCGGTGATCACTGGTGATGAACAAGGTTATTATCTCGATCTTTTTGGCATCCCTGAACATTACTCAAGTGATCTGGAGAGAGTCTATATCCCTCATGGTCTCACCATGCACTGAATTGAACGTTTGGCAAGAGATATAATGAGAGCCATGGGAATTCACCACATCGTCGCCCAAAAAGGGTGGCTGAAAGTGTTTTGCTGACCATTAAAACTACATTAAAGCATTGAATCGATACAGTGACCAGTCAATCCCAATGACGGTTGACATCATCCGCATGAAGAGTTACTGTAATGATCACTGAACAAGGGAGATATTCAGAGTTTACGAACTGAGGTCCGAATTCCACGCTTTACTCCTCGAGAAATTGTCCTCTCTGCTGATTCGAATGCTTATGTAATTTGGATGCTAACTATCATCTTTTCAATTCGAAATGAATTGAACCTCAAATAACAAGAGAAGGATGGTGCTTGCTTTCGGCACTGTGAAGAAATCGCAGCTTTCCAAAACCCATTGAAAGTTTGGCAATTGCGAGTGCAAAGCCAAAATCACTACATGTCCCCCACACTGCTCCGGGACATCAAAGAAAACAGCATTAGTAAGGAAAGTGTAGATGGACTGGATAGACTGACTCCAAATGAAGCTGACTGGACTTCTGCGCCTCAGTTTTGACAGCGCATTAAAATCACGGCACGAGTCAATCAAACTGTCAGCATTTTGGAGTAGCGTCTCCGAGGAGTATCTGGAGGTGAGAAAAACAAGTATTTTGTTGCTTTTGCCCTTCACAACGACCTCCGTGTCCGAGGTTGCATTTTCCGTCCTCACTAAGATGAAGACGGCACAAAGGACCCGGCTAAATCCTGCATCCGATATGTACATAGCCCCCTCCCCCTGTGAACCTGCTTGGAGTGAGATTGTGAGGACCAGGCAGGCTCAGCTCTCGTATTAAAGGTAAGCAAAAATGTTGGGTCACGAATGACTGCTTTTCTGGGTCACGAAGGTCGGCCGGAGTGGGTCCCGAAGGTTGGTCGTTTGCTAAAAATGAGTCCCTGTATAAAAAGTTTGAAAAACAGTTAAGAAGGCAAATGCAATGTTAGCATTCATGTCAACAGGGCTAGAATAAGACCAGGGGTGTACTTCTGAGGTTGTATAAGGCCCCATTTCGAGTCCTGTGAGCAGATTTGGGCATATCTAGGGAAGGATGCACTGGCCTTGGAAAGGGTCCAGAGGAGGATCATAAGAATAATCCCTGGAATGAAGAACTTGTCGGACGAGGAACGTTTGAGGACTCTGGGTCTGTACTCGTTGGAGTTTAGAAGGATGAAAGGTTATCTCATTGAAACGTACAAAATACTGCGAGGACTGGATAGAGTGGGCGTGGAGCGGATGTTTCCACTTGTAGGAAAAACTAGAACCAGAGGACATCATCTCATATTGAAGGGTCGATCCTTTAAAACCGAGGTGAGGAGGATTTTTTTCAGTCAGAGGGTGGTGTATCTGTGGAACTCTATGCCGCAGAAGGCTGTGGAGGCGAATTCACTGAGTGCCTTTAAGACATAAATAGATAGATTCTTGTTTAATAAGGTTATCAGGGTTATGGAGAGAAGGCAGGAGAATAGGGATGGGAAAAATATCAACCATGATTGAATGGCGGAGCAGATTCGATGGGAAGAGTGGCCTAACTGTGCTCCTATGTCTTATGGTCTTAAGGTCTCATTACCGTGATCATACTCACGTGGTGGGCAACATTGAGGGGAAACTCCATCTGTTGGTCCCTACCATCTCACAGTCAGGCTACTCCAAACAACTTAAAGTGCGTGACGTAGGGACGGAGGACATTCATTCCGTTTGACCTCAGCGGCATTCTGGATTAGCAGATCATTCAATCTCATTCGACAGCCTTTCCCCAGAGGGATGCATTTGATTCTTGTCACTCCCATTCCCTTTTGAAACCACTGGTGTATCTGCCTCCACCGAAATCCCAGGCCGTGCAGACCAGATCAGAACCACTGGCTGTGGGAATCGGTTAGCAGTTCCCCGTTCGGGATGCTGGGATACGCTGGGGCTGCGTTATTGGATATAAAAGGTGAAGATGTGAGATCCGTTCGACACATCTCAAATTACGTTAGGTCCGCATAATGTGGATCTAAATGAACTGTATCCATGAATATAGAACGAACTCTTGGATGTAACTTAGAAATCTTATCTTGCAGCCATATCCATCAGCAAGTAATGTGACAACTGGAACTGATAACCAATGACAACATGGGGAGTCTGCACGGCCACTGACTCCTCTTCCACCATTCAACTTGATCATAGCTGAGCTTCTGCCTGAATGTAATTTCCTGCCTGTTCCTCAGATCATTGCATTCCCTTAAAAATCATTGTCCATAAAAATAATGGATGGAGACACCCAGAGCAACATTTCAAACGGATCTGAACAGACAGAGGGTGTGCTCGAATCTGCTGCATTCCAGAGATGGAAGGTGGGATAGAGTCAGACAGGTTTGCAGCATAGAAACAGGCCCGTAGGTTCAACTTGCAAATGTCGCTCAATTTTTACCAGTACGCCTGTTCCAATTGCCCTCATTTCGCCCATATCCCGCTGTACTCATCTTACACATATAACCATCAAAACGCTTTTTAAAAAGCAACATTGTAACCGCCTCGATTACTGCCAATTACAGATCGCTCCAGACACTCAACGCCTTCAGTGTGAAAACATTGCCGTCTGTACACTTTTGTATCTCTCCCGTCTCACCTTTAACCTATTCCCTCTGGTTGTCGACTCCCTACCACTGGGAGAAAAGTGTTGTCTCTGTACCTTATCTATGCCCTTCATTATATTATAAACCTCTCTAAGTTCACCCCAAAACCTCCAAAGAGCCTCGGCGAAAATGTCCCATTCGATCCACTCTGTCCTGAAAACTCAAACCATTAAGTACCGATATCACCCTTGTAAATATTTTCTGCACTTTTTCTGGTTTAATAATGTCGTTTCTATAAAAAAACTATACACCGTATTCCAAGTGTGACCTTACTAATGTCGTTTAAAACTTCAACAAGACGTCCCAACTCCTGTATTCAATGTCCTAACCATGTGTCTGTATCACAGTAATGGGCACAGACACAGTAATGATGGAGCAAATATCCTCCTTCAGTGTTGTGAAGTTCCAAGTACACTTCGTGTTTGCAGTGGTTCGAAAAAGCAACAAAGTCTCAGAATGTATCTGACTGGGAAAAAATGATGCAGAATATTCTGCTCAGGACAACTGCAGCAAATCAAACCTTCACCCGATACCAAGAGAAAGAAAACAGAAACAGAACGAAGGAGAGTGTGAAACATAGAAAGGGGGAGAGCGTTTGAAGCCAGGTTAGATTGCACCCCACACCCTTCCACTTTACTGCATCAAGCACATTGTTTCTGTGTACCAGGAGTCCTGTTATTAGACATTCCTTAGATCTAGGTTCCTCTGAAGCAGAAGTAACATGATGCACTCCACCGGAAGAATTGAGAACAGTTCATAATAATAATAGCAATCGCTTATTCTCACAAGTAGGAATCAATGAAGTTACTGTGAAAAACGCCTAGTTGTCACATTCCGGCGCCTGTTCAAGGAGGCCGGTTCCGGAATTGAAGCCGCACCGCTGACATTGTTCGGCATTAGAAGCCAGCTGATTAGCCCACTGTGCTAAACCAGCTCCCATGAATTCAAAGCATTAGAGAGATCACTGTTATGGGATTTACGAGTTGCTGGTTCGGGCAGTATTTAATTCCCATCTCTAGTTCTTCTCGAGAAGGTGGTGGTGAGCTGTCTTCTTGGACCGCTGCAATCCATGAGGTGCAGGTACACTTTTAGGGAGGGAGTTTCAGGAATTTTTCCCGGTGGCGTGAAGGAATGATTCTATGATTCCAAGTGGGAGTTGTGAGTGACTTGAGGGAAGACCTGCACCTACGGCCTTTTGTTGTCTTTCCAGAGGATAGTGGTTGTGGATTTGGAAGGTGCTGGCTCAGGAACGTTGATGAGTTACCGCAGTGCATTTTGGGATGGGGTGCAGCGCTGCCAATGTGCGTTCGCAGTTGAGGGATCCAATGTTACTGGAATGGGGAGCAATCAAGCGGAATGCTTGGTCCTGGATGGTCTAGAACGTCTTGAGTGTTCTTGCAGATATGGGGTCACGTGAAAAACACAAAATGCATTCATTAATTTGCTTGAGTAAACATCCTCTTCTTAAATTCAAAAAAAGATAATACATAAAGAAAGTATTCTTAACGCACATTTCCCCCATTTAAGTGGTGAACAATTGACAAAGTGTGATAAGTAACTCCTCAGGGAATCTCCTTTATCCAAACAAAATTGCATTCGCCAAAGCTTTTACAATGCCTAATTGCATCTCTGGTCCTAGAATTTTTTTTGTCTTTCAACCTAAGATTTTTCTTTATCCATGACTGCAGCAGTCGCGCACATTCTGGACCACCGGCTTTAGGTTATTGGGCAGAGCTGGATTGGATTGCAATGGTTTATTGTCACGTGTCCCGGGGTATAGTGACCAGCATTGTTCTGCGTACAGTTCAGACAGGTTATTCTGTAAAAGAAAAGAAAATACATAGGGTAAACATAAAATGCACCATGTAAATAGATAGACACTAGCATCGGGTGAAGCATACAGGTGTAGTACTACGCAGTAGAGAAGCGTGCGAATAGGTCAGACCAGTTCATAAGAGGTTCGTTTAGGAGTCTGGTAACAGCGGGAATGAAACTGTTTTTGAATCTGTTCGTGCATGTTCTCAGACTTCTGTATCTCCTGCCAGATGGAAGAGGTTGGAAGAGTGAGTAGACTTGGTGGTAGTGGTCTTTGATTATGCTGCCCGCTTTCCCAAGGCAGCGGTAGGTATAGACAGAGTCAATGGACTGGAGGCGGGTTCATGTGAAGGACTGGATTTGTTCACGACTGTCTTTAGTTTCTTACGGACTTAGGTCGAGTAGTTGCTATACCAGGCTGTGCTGCTGCCAGATAGGATGCTTTCTATGGTGCATCTACTAAAATCGGTAGGAGTGAGTGTGAACATGCCGAATTTTCTTATTTTCCTGGGAAGTATAGGCGTTGTCGTGCTTTCTTGGTCATAGCGCCGACCAAGGGTGGACCAGGACATATGTTCTATATGTGCACACCTAATAATTTGAAGCTGTAAACCATCTCCACCACGGCTTCGTTGATGCAGAGAGAGGTGTATAAAATACTTCACTTCCTGAAGTCAATGGCCAGCTCTTCAGTTTTGCTGACATTGAGGGTGCGATTATTGTTGTTAAACCACACCACTGGGTTCTCTATCTCCGTCCAGTATTCTGACTCATCGCTATTCGTGATCCTACCCACTACAGTTGAATGGTCAGCAATCTTGCCTGGCACTGTTTACACAGACTCGTTTTACAGCAAGGTGCGGTTTGCATAAACACTGTTTACAGTAGGCACTTTTAGCATATATTATTTATAACAGTGTACGGTTTACAAAAATACTGTTTATTGTAGGGCACTGTTTACGTCGACTTTACAGCAGTGTGTGGATAACATACACACTGTTTACTGTAGTGCGCTGTTTGGATAGACTATGTTTACAACTAGGTACGGTTCACATAAACACTGTTTACTGCAGGTCCGGTTCAGATCGACTCTGCTTGCAGCAATGTCCGGTTGAAATATTGTTCACTGAAGGGCCCTGTTTAAATTGACTATGTTTACTTTCGGCACTGTTTACATAGACTGTTTGCAAAAGTGTACGGTTTACATTAACACGGTTTACAGCAGGGTACTGCTTACGTAGACTCTGTTTCCAGTGTATACATTTTATATAAACATTGTTTACTGTACTGCTATATTTACATAGACTCTGTTTACAGTAGTGTACGGTTTACATAAACAATGTTTACTGCAGGGCACTGTTTTCAAAGACTATTTACAGCAGTGTACGGTTTCCATAAAGACTGTTAACAACCCGGCACTGTTTACATAGCCTGTTTACACCTGTGCACAGTTTCCAATAAGACTGTCTACTGTACGGCACTGTAGCCTCCGTTTACAAAAATGTCCGGTTTAAGTATGCTGTTTACTGCAGGACACTGTTTAAGTAGACTATGTTAACTGAGGGGCACACGTACAAAGATTGTTTGCAGTAGAGTACAGTTGACAGAAACATTGGTTACAGTAGCGCACTGTTACGATGACGGTTTAGTGTAGGGCACTGTTTACATAGTCACTGTTTACAGGAAGCGTACGATTTACAGAAACACTGTTTATTGTAGGGCATTGTTTACATAGACAAGGTAAACAAAGCAAGGTCACAGTGATCATGGGGGACTTCAATATGCAGGTGGACTGGGTAAATAATGCTGCCAGTGGACCCAAGGAAAGGGAATTTATTGAATTGTTTTGCACTGAGTGCTGAAGGTTTTGCACTGAGTGCTGAAGGTTTTGCACTGAGTGCTGAATTTGGTGCTTTTTGAGTGCGATAATGAGAGTTTGGTGACCGAGGGAGTATAAGGCTTCATTTTTATCTAAAGTTTAGTCTTTCTTTTATTTAGTTAATTAACTTAAAAGTTGCTGTTTGGTTTAGAAGAAGGTGAATTTTCAATCAGCTTTAAACAGGCTTCTACTTCTAGGCACTTGCAGCTGGAGCTTGTTAATTAGTTAATTGGATTAGGCCAGTTTTTCAGAGGCTAGATTCACAGTATAAAAGTGATCCCCGACAGTGCAGACTTTGTTTGCATTGAGTGCTGAATTTGGTGCTTTTTTAGTGCGATAGTGAGAGTTTGGTGACCGAGGGAGTGCTGAATTTGGTGCTTTTTGAGTGCGATAGTGAGAGTTTGGTGACCGAGGGAGTGCTGAATTTGGTGCGTTTTGAGTGCGATAGTGAGAGTTTGGTGACCGAGGGAGTTAGGTGAGGAGGGAGTAAGGTGCTCCTTTCATTTTGTTTCCGACATTTCCGCAAAGAGTGCGAAGAGAGCCAGGAGTTTACAGGAAGTGTAGCCGACTGGGAGCAGAGTCGGAGGGCGGAGATCTAGTTAGTCCACACAGCAGCTATATTCTGTAAAGTAAGAGGGGATGGAGGCGAGGCCAGTTACATGCTCCTCCTGTAGGATGTGGGTGGTGAGGGATACCACCGGTGTCCCCACTGACTATACCTGCGGGAAGTGCACCCAACTTCAGCTCCTCAAAGACCGTGTTAGGGAACTGGAGCTGAAGCTGGATGAACTTCGGATCATCCGGGAGGCAGAGGGGGTGATTGAGAAGAGTTACAGGGAGGTAACCACACCCAAGGTACAGGGCAAGAATAGCTGGGTTACAGTCAGGGGGAAACAAACAAACAGGCAGACAGTGCAGGGATCCCTCGTGGCCGTTCCCCTTCAAAACAAGTATACGTTTTGGATGTTGTTGGGGGGGGGGGGGGGGATGACCTACCGGGGGAAGGCCCTAGCGGCCAGGTCTCTCGCACTGAGTCTGGATCTGGGGCTCAGAAGGGAAGGGGGGAGAACAGAAAAGCAATAGTTGTAGGAGATTCAATGGTTAGGGGAATAGATAGGAGATTATGTGGTCGCGAGCGAGACTCCCGGAAGGTATGTTGCCTCCCGGGTGCCAGGGCCAGGGATGTCTCGGATCGTGTCTTCAGGATCCTTAAGGGGGAGGGCGAGCAGCCAGAAGTCGTGGTGCACATTGGTACCAACGACATAGGTAGGAAAAGGGGTGTGGAGGTAATAAACAAGTTTAGGGAGTTAGGCTGGAAGTTGAAAGCCAGGACAGACAGAGTTGTCATCTCTGGTTTGTTGCCAGTGCCACGTGATAGCGAGGCTAGGAATAGGGAGAGAGTGCAGTTGAACACGTGGCTGCAGGAATGGTGTAGGAGGGAGGGCTTCAGGTATTTGGATAATTGGAGCGCACTCTGGGGAAGGTGGGACCTGTACAAGCAGGACGGGTTGCATCTGAACCAGAGGGGCACCAATATCCTGGGAGGGAGGTTTGCTAGTACTCTTCGGGAGGGTTTAAACTAATTTAGCAGGGGAATGGGAACCGGATTTGCAGTCCAGCAACTAAGGTAGCCGATATTCAGGACGCCAAAGCTTGTAATGAGGCAGTGGGGAAGGGAACACTGACAAAGGAGAGTATTTGCAGGCACGGAGATGGGTTGAAGTGTGTATATTTCAACGCAAGAAGCATCAGGAATAAGGTGGGTGAACTTAAGACATGGATCGGTACTTGGGACTACGATGTGGTGGCCATCACGGAAACTTGGATAGAAGAGGGGCAGAAATGGTTGTTGGAGGTCCCTGGTTATAGATGTTTCAATAAGATTAGGGAGGGTGGTAAAAGAGGTGGGGGGGGGGGTGGCATTATTAATTAGAGATAGTATAACAGCTGCAGAAAGGCAGTTTGAGGAGTATCACCCTATTGAGGTAGTATGGGTTGAAGTCAGAAATAGGAAAGGAGCAGTCACCTTGTTAGGAGTTTTCTATAGGCCCCCCAATAGTAGCAGAGATGTGGAGGAACAGATTGGGAAACAGATTTTGGAAAGGTGCAGAAGTCATAGGGTAGTAGTCATGGGCGACTTTAACTTCCCAAATATTGAGTGGAAACTCTTTAGATCAAATAGTTTGGATGGGGTGGTGTTTGTGCAGTGTGTCCAGGAAGCTTTTCTAACACAGTATGTAGATTGTCCAACCAGAGGAGGGGCAATATTGGATTTAGTACTGGGTAATGAACCAGGGCAAGTGATAGATTTGTTAGTGGGGGAGCATTTTGGAGATAGTGACCACAATTCTGTGACTTTCACTTTAGTAATGGAGAGGGATACGTACGTGCAACAGGGCAAGGTTTACAATTGGGGGAAGGGTAAATACGATGTTGTCAGACAAGAATTGAAGTGCATAAGTTGGGAACATTGGCTGGCAGGGAAGGACACATGTGAAATGTGGAACTTGTTCAAGGAACAGGTGCTACGTGTCTTTGATATGTATGTCCCTGTCAGGCAGGGAAGAGATGGTCGAGTGAGGGAACCATGGTTGACAAGAGAGGTTGAATGTCTTGTTAAGAGGAAAAAGGTGACTTATGTAAGGCTGAGGAAACAAGGTTCAGACAGGGCATTGGAGGGATACAAGATAGCCAGGAGGGAACTGAAGAAAGGGATTAGGAGAGCTAAGAGAGGGCATGAACAATCTTTGGCGGGTAGGATCAAGGAAAACCCCAAAGCCTTTTACACATATGTGAGAAATATGGGAATGACTAGAGCGAGGGTAGGTCCGATCAAGGACAGTAGCGGGAGATTGTGTATTTAGTCTGAAGAGATAGGAGAGGTCTTGAATGAGTACTTTTCTTCTGTATTTACAAATGAGAGGGGCGATATTGTTGGAGAGGACAGTGTGAAACAGATTGGTAAGCTCGAGGAAATACTTGTTAGGAAGGAAGATGTGTTGGGCATTTTGAAAAACTTGAGGATAGACAAGTCCCCCGGGCCTGACGGGATATATCCAAGGATTCTATGGGAAGCAAGAGATGAAATTGCAGAGCCGTTGGCAATTATCTTTTCGTCCTCACTGTCAACAGGGGTGGTACCAGGGGATTGGAGAGTGGCGAATGTCGTGCCCCTGTTCAAAAAAGGAACTAGGGATAACCCTGGGAATTACAGGCCAGTTAGTCTTACTTCGGTGGTAGGCAAAGTAATGGAAAGGGTACTGAAGGATAGGATTTCTGAGCATCTGGAAAGACACTGCTTGATTAGGGATAGTCAGCACGGATTTGTGAGGGGTAGGTCTTGCCTTACAAATCTTATTGAATTCTTTGAGGAGGTGACCAAGCATGTGGATGAAGGTAAAGCAGTGGTGTAGTGTACATGGATTTTAGTAAGGCATTTGATAAAGTTCCCCATGGTAGGCTTCTGCACAAAGTAAGGAGGCATGGGATAGTGGGAAATTTGGCCAGTTGGATAACGAACTGGCTAACCGATAGAAGTCAGAGAGTGGTGGTGGATGGCAAATATTCAGCCTGGATCCCAGTTACCAGTGGTGTACCGCAGGGATCAGTTCTGGGTCCTCTGCTGTTTGTGATTTTCATTAATGACTTGGATGAGGGAGTTGAAGGGTGGGTCAGTAAATTTGCAGACGATACGAAGATTGGTGGAGTTGTGGATAGTAAGGAGGGCTGTTGTCGGCTGCAAAGAGACATAGATAGGATGCAGAGCTGGGCTGAGAACTGGCAGATGGAGTTTAACCCTGAAAAGTGTGAGGTTGTCCATTTTGGAAGGACAAATATGAATGCGGAATACAGGGTTAACGGTAGAGTTCTTGGCATTGTGGCGGAGCAGAGAGACCTTGGGGTCTATGTTCATACATCTTTGAAAGTTGCCACTCAAGTGGATAGAGCTGTGAAGAAGGCCTATGGTGTGCTCGCGTTCATTAACAGAGGGATTGAATTTAAGAGCCATGAGGTAATGATGCGGCTGTACAAAACTTTGGTAAGGCCACATTTGGAGTACTGTGTACAGTTCTGGTCGCCTCATTTTAGGAATGATGTGGAAGCTCTGGAAAAGGTGCAAAGAAGATTTACCAGGATGTTGCCTGGAATGGAGAGTAGGTCTTACGAGGAAAGGTTGAGGGTGCTAGGCCTTTTCTCATTAGAGCGGAGAAGGATGAGGGGCGACTTGATAGAGTTTTATAAGATGATCAGGGGAATAGATAGAGTAGACAGTCAGAGACTTTTTCCCCAGGTGGAACACACCATTACAAGGGGACATAAATTTAAGGTGAAAGGGGGAAGATATAGGAGGGATATCAGAGGTAGGTTCTTTACCCAGAGAGTAGTGGGGGCATGGAATGCACTACCTGTGGAAGTAGTTGAGTCGGAAACATTAGGGACCTTCAAGCAGCTGTTGGATAGGTACATGGATTACGGGAAAATGATATAGTGTAGATTTATTTGTTCTTAAGGGGAGCACGGTTACATTGTGGGTAGCACAATTGCTTCACAGATCCATGGTCCCAGGTTCGATTCCAGCTTGAGTCATTGTCTATGCGGAGTCTGCACGTCCTCCCCGTGTCTGCATGGGTTTCCTCCGGGTGCTCCGGTTTCCTCCCACAGTCCAAAGATGTGCGGGTTAGGTGAATTGGCCAATGATAAATTGCCCTTAATGTCCAAATTGCCCTTGGTGTTGGGTGGAGGTGTTGAGATTGGGTAGGGTGCTCTTTCCAAGAGCTGGTGCAGACTCAAAGGGCCGAATGGCCTCCTTCTGCACTGTAAATTCAATGATAATCTATGATTAATCTAGGACAAAGGTTCGGCACAACATCGTGGGCCGAAGGGCCTGTTCTGTGCTGTATTTTCTATGTTCTATGTTCTATGACTGTTTACAGGAGGGCTTTTTGGAACAGCTTGTTATGGAGCCCACGAGGGGACAGGCCATTCTGGACTTCGTGTTCTTTCATGAGCCAGACTTGATTAAAGATCTTAAAGTAAGGGAACACTCAGAAGGCAGTGATCATAATATGGTAGAATTCAATCTCCAATTTGAAAGAAAGAAGGTAGAATCATATATAAAGGTGTTGCAGTTAAATCAAGGTAACTACAGGGGCATGAGGGAGGAACTGACGAAAATCGACTGGGAGCAGAGCCGAGTGGGAAAGACAGTAGAACAGCAATGGCAGGAGTTTCTGGGAGTAATTGAGGACACAGTACAGAGGTTTATCCCAAAGAAAAGAAAGGTTATCAGAGGGGGGATTAGGCAGCCATGGCTGACAAAGGAAGTTAGGGAATGCATCAAAGCAAAAGAGAAAGCCTATAATGTGGCAAAGACTAGTGGGAAGTCAGAAGATTGGAAAGGCTACAAAAACAAACAGAGGATAACAAAGAGAGAAATAAGGAAAGAGAGGATCAATTATGAAGGTAGGCTAGCCAGTAACATTAGGAATGATAGTAAAAGTTTATTTCAATACATTGAAAACAAACGGGAGGCAAATGTAGACATTGGGCCGCTCCAAAACGGCGCTGGTAATCTAGTGATGGGAGACAAGGAAATAGCTGAGGAACAAAATAAGTACTTTGCGTCAGTCTTCACAGTAGAAGACATGACTAATATCCCAACAATTCAGGAGAGTCACGGGGAAGAGTTGAATATGGTAGCCATCACAGAGGAAAAAGTGCTAGAGAAACTAAGAGGTCTAAAAATGTATAAATCTCCGGGCCCAGATGGGCTACATCTTAGATTTCTAAAGGAGATAGCTGAAGAAATAGTGGAGGCGTTAGTTATGATCTATCAAAAGTCACTGGAGTCAGGGAAAGTCCCAGAGGATTGGAAAATAGCTGTTGTAACCCCCCTGTTCAAGAAGGGAACAAGGAAAAAGATGCAAAATTATAGGCCAATTAGCCTAACCTCTGTTGTTGGCAAGGTTCTGGAAACCATTATTAAGGATGAGATTTCTCAATTCTTGGAAGCGCAGGGTCGGATTATGACAAGTCAGCATGGATTTCGTCAGGGGAGGTCGTGCCTGAGTAGTATATCATTGTTTACAATGGTCCCTGGGTAGTATATCATTATTTACAACGGTCATAGGGTGGAATTTCATTATTTACAGTGGTTCCTGTGTAGTCTGTAGTAGCAGGGTCGGATTAGGACAAGTCAGCATGGATTAAGTAAGGGGAGGTCGTGCCTGACAAACCTGATAGAGTTCTTTAAAGAGATAACAAATAGGTTAGACAAAGGAGAGCCAATGGATGTTTTCTATCTTGACCTCCAAAAGGCCTTTGATAAGGTGCCTCACGGGACACTGCTGAGTAAAATAAGGGCCCATGGTATTCGAGGCAAGGTACTAACATGGATTGACGATTGGCTGTCAGACAGAAGGGAGAGAGTTGGGATAAAAGGTTGTTTTTCGGAATGGCAACAGGTGACGAGTGGGGTCCCGCAGGGTTCAGTGTTGTGGTCACAGCTGATCTCTTTATATATTAACGATCTAGATGACAGGACTGGGGGCATTCTGGGTAAGTTTGCCGATGATACAAAGATAGGTGGAGGAGCATGTAGTATGGAGGAGGTGGGGAGGCTGCAGAACGATTCAGACAGTTTAGGAGAGTGGTCCAAGAAATGGCTGATAAAATTCAACGTGGGCAAGTGCGAGGTCTTGCACTTTGGAAAAAGGAATAGAGGCATGGACTATTTTCTAAACGGTGACAAAATTCATAATGCTGAAGGGACGTGGGAGTCCTAGTCCAGGATTCTCTATAGGTAAACTTGCAGGATGAGTCAGTAATTAAGAAAGTAAATGCAATGTTGTCATTTATCTCAAGAGGCTTGAAATATAAAAGCAGGGATGTACTTCTGAAGCTTCATAAAGCATTAGTTAGGCCCCATTTAGAATACTGTGAGCAATTTTGGGCCCCACGCCTTAGGAAGAACATATTGGCACTGGAGCGGGCCCAGCGGAGATTCACACGGATGATCCCAGGAATGGTAGGCCGAACATACGATGAACGTCTGAGGATCTTGGGATTATATTCATTGGAGTTTAGGAGGTTGAGGGGAGATCTAATAGAAACTTACAAGAGAATGAATGGCTGAGATAGGGTGGCCGTAGGGAAGTTGTTTCCATTACCAGAGGACACTTGGACCCGGGGGCACAGCCTTAGAATAAAAGGGAGTCACTTTAGAACAGAGATGAGAAGTCATTTCTTCAGCCAGAGAGTGGTGGATCTGTGGAATTCATTGCCACAGAGGGCGGTGGAGGACGGGACGTTGAGTGTCTTTAAGACAGAAGTTGATAAATTCCTGATTTCTCGAGGAATTAAGGGCTATGGACAGAGAGCGGGTAAATGGATTTGAAATCAGCCATGATTGAACTCGATGGGCCGAATGGCCTTACTTGCTCTCCTATGTCTTATGGTCTTATGGACTCTGTTTACAGCTGTGTATGGTGTACTTTCACTCTGTTTACTGTCGGGCACTGTTTACATAGACTCTGTTACAGCAGTGTGTAGTGTACTATCACTCTGTTTACTCTCGGACACTGTTTACAGAGATTCTGTTACAGCAGTGTGTGGTGTACTTTCACTCTGTTTACTGTAGGGCACTGTTTACATAGACTCTGTTACAGCAGTGTGTGGTGTACTTTCACTCTGTTTACTCTCGGACACTGTTTACATAGACTCTGTTTACAGCAGTGTGTGGTGTACTTTCACTCTGTTTACTGTAGGGCACTGTTTGCGTAGACCCTGTTTATAGCAGTTATGATTTACATAAACACTGTTTACTGTAGCGCACTGTTTGCATAGACTCCGGTTACAGCAGCGCACGGTGGATCTAAACAATGTTTTCAACAGTGTAGGGTGTCCATAAACACTGCTTACTGTGTTGCACTGTTTACAGAGACTCTCATTACAGCAGGGTACGGTTTTCAAAAACTGTTTACAGTAGGGCACTCTTCACATAGACTCTGTTTTCCTGCAGAGTACGGTTTATGTTTGCATTGTTTACTGTAGGGCGTTGTTTACAGAGTCACTGTTTGCAGTTTCGTCCGGTTTACATGGACACTGTTTACTGTAGGGCAGTGTTTACATGGACTTTGTTTACAGCAGTTTACGATTTAATAAACACTGTTTAATTTAAGGCACTGTTCACAGAGAGTTTTTTTTACAACAGTGCACGGTTCACATAAACACTGTTTACTGTAGGACACTGTTTAATGGACTCTGTTTACAGCAGTGTACGGTTTACATATAAACTATTTACTGAAGGGGACTGTTACATAGACTCTGTTTACAGCAGGCAACGGCTCATATTATTACTTTGCTGCAGGTAACTGTTTTCATGGACTCTGATTAAGGCACCGCATGGTCAACTTTCACTCTGTTTATTGAAGACCATGTTTACATAGACCATGCTTACCGTATCGTACGGTTTACGCAAACACTGATTACTTTTGGGCACTGTTTACATAGACTCATTTTACAGAAGTGTATGGTGTACTTTCACTCTGTTTACTGTATGGCACTGTTTACATAGACTCTGTTACAGCAGCGTATGGTGTACATTCACTCTGTTTACTGTAGGGCACTGTTTACATAGACTCTGTTACAGCAGCGTATGCTGTACTTTCACTCTGTTTACTGTGGGACGCTGTTTACATAGACACTGTTACAGCAGTGTATGGTGTACTTTCACTCTGTTTACTGTCGGGCACTGTTTGCATTGACTCTGTTTACTGCAGTGTATGGTGTACTTCCACTCTGTTTACTGTAGGGCACTGTTTACATAGATTCATTTACAGCAGTGTATGGTTTACTTTCACCCTGTTTACAGGGGGGCACTGTTACATAGTCTCTGGTTACAGCAGTGTATGGTGTACTTTCTCCCTGTTTGCTGTAGGGCACTGTTTACATAGAGTCTGTTTACTGTAGTGTATGGTGTACTTTCTCCCTGTTTACTGTGGGGCACTGTTTACATAGACTCTGTTACAGCAGTGTACGGTGTACTTTCACTCTGTTTACTGTATGGCACTGTTTACATAGACTCTGTTACAGCAGTGTATGATGTACTTTCACTCTGTTTACTGTGGGACGCTGTTTACATAGACACTGTTACAGCAGTGTATGGTGTACTTTCACTCTGTTTACTGTCGGGCACTGTTTGCATTGACTCTGTTTACTGCAGTGTATGGTGTACTTCCACTCTGTTTACTGTAGGGCACTGTTTACATAGATTCATTTACAGCAGTGTATGGTTTACTTTCACCCTGTTTACAGGGGGGCACTGTTACATAGTCTCTGGTTACAGCAGTGTATGGTGTACTTTCTCCCTGTTTGCTGTAGGGCACTGTTTACATAGAGTCTGTTTACTGTAGTGTATGGTGTACTTTCACCCTGTTTGCTGTAGGGCACTGTTTACATAGACTCTGTTTACAGAAGTGTATGGTGTACTTTCACTCTGTTTACTGTGGGACACTGTTTACAGAGACTCAGTTTACAGCAGTGCATGGTGTACATTCACTCTGTTTATTGTGGGGCACTGTTTTCATCGACTCTGTTACAGCAGCGTATGGTGTACTTTCACTCTCGTTACTGTAGAGCACTGTTTACATAGACTCTGTTACAGCAGTGGATGGTGTACTTTCACTCTGTTTACTGTGGGGCACTGTTTACCTAGTCTCTGTTTACAGTAGTGTCTGGTGTACGTTCACTCTGTTTACTATGGGACACTGTTTACATATACTCTGTTTACAGCAGTGTATGGGTTACTTTCACACAGTTCACTGTGGGGCACTGTTTACATAGACTCTGTTGACAGTAGTGTATGGTGTACTTTCACTCTATTTACTGTGGGGCACTGTTTACATAGACTCTGTTTACAGCAGTGTATGGGTCACTTTGACTCTGTTTACTGTAGTGCACTGATTACATAGCCTCTGTTACATCGGTGTGTGGTGAACTTTCATTCTGTTTTACTGTCGGGCACTGTTTACATAGACTGTTTACAGCAGTGTACGGTGTACTTTCACTCTGCTTACTTAAGTGCACTGTTTACAGAGACTATTACAGCAGTGTATGGTGTACTTTCTCTCTGTTTACTGGAGTTCACTGTTTACATAGACTCTGTTACAGCAGTGTACGGTGTACTTACACTCTGTTTACTGTGGGACACTGTTTACATAGACTCTGTTTACAGCAGTGTATGGGTTACTTTCACTCAGTTCACTGTGGGGCACTGTTTACATAGACTGTGTTTACATTAGTGTATGGTGTACTTTCACTCTTTTTACTGTGGGGCACTGTTTACATAGACTGTTACAGCTGTGTATGGTGTACTTACACTCTGCTTACAGTAGGGCACTGTTTACATAGACTTTGTTACAGCAGTGTATGGTGTACTTTCACTCTGCATACTGTATTGCACTGTTTACATAGACTCTATTACAGCAGGGAATGGTGTACTTTCAATCTGTTTACTGTAGGGCACTGTTTACATAAACTCTGTGTACAGCAGTGTATGGTGTACTTTCACTCTGTTTACCGTGGGGCACTGTTTACATAGAATCTGTTACAGCAGTGTATGGTGTACTTTTACTCTGTTTACTATAGGGCACTGTTTACATAGACTCTGTTTACAGCAGTGTACGGTGTACTTTCACTCTGTTTACTGTGGGGCACTGTTTACATTGATTCAGTTTATAGCAGTGTATGGTGTACTTTCACTCTGCTTACTATAGTGCACTGTTACATTGACTCTGTTACAGCAGTGTATGGTGTACTTTCACTAAGTTTACTGTGGGGCACTGTTTGCGTAGACTCTGTTACAGCAGTGTATGGTGTACTTTCACTCTGTTTACTGTAGGGCACTGTTTTCATAGACTCTGTTACAGAAGCGTATGGTGTACTTTCACTCTGGTTACTGTAGAGCACTGTTTACATAGACTCTGTAACAGCAGTATACGGTGTACTTTCACTCTGTTTACTGCAGTGCACTGATTACAAAGACTCTGTTTACAGCAGTGTATGGTGTACTTTCACTCTGTTTAATGTGGGACACTGTTTACAGTGACTCAGTTTACAGCAGTGTATGGTGTACATTCACTCTGTTTATTGTGGGGCACTGTTTTCATAGACTCTGTTACAGCAGCGTATGGTGTACTTTCACTCTATTTACTGTAGGGCACTGTTTACATAGACTCTGTTACAGCAGTGTATGGTGTACTTTCACTGTGCTTACTGTAGGGCACTGTTTACATAGACTCTATTACAGAAGGGAATGGTGTACTTTCACTCTGTTTACTGTAGGGCACTGTTTACATAAACTCTGTTTAGAGCAGTGTATGGTGTACTTTCACTTTGTTTACTATAGGGCACTGTTTACATAGACTCTGTTACAGCAGTGTATGGTGTACTTTCACTCTGCTTACTGTCTTGCACTGTTTACATAGACTCTATTACAGCAGGGAATGGTGTACTTTCACTCTGTTTACTGTGGGGCACTGTTTACATAGACTCTGTTACAGCACTGCATGGTGTACTTTTACTCTGTTTACTATAGGGCACTGTTTACATAGACTCTGTTACAGCAGTGTATGGTGTACTTTCACTCTGTTTACTGTGGGGCACTGTTTACATAGACTCAGTTTACAACAGTGTATGGTGTACTTTCACTGTGTTTACTGTTGGGCACTGTTTACATAGACTCTGTTTACAGCGGTGTATGTTGTACTTTCACTCTGTTTACTGTGGGGCACTGTTTTCATAGACTCTGTAACAGCAGTGTATGGTGTAGTTTCACTCTGTTTACTGTCGTGCACTGTTTACATAGACTCTGTAACATCAGTGTGTGGTGAACTTTCACTCTGTTTACTGTAGGGCACTGTTTACATAGACTCTGATTACAGAAGTGAATGGTCTACTTTCACTCTGTTTACTGTCTGGTACTGTTTACATCAACTCTGTTCCAGCAGTGTATGGTGTACTTTCACTCTGTTTACTGTGGGGCACTGTTTACATAGACTCTGTTACAGCAGTGTATGGTGTACTTTCAGTCTGTTTACTGTCGGGCACTGTTTGCTTTGACTCTGTTTACAGCAGTGTATGGTGGGCCTTCACTCTGTTTACTGTAGGGCACTGTTTATATAGACTCATTTACAGCAGTGTATGGTGTAGTTTCACCCTGTTTACAGTGGGGCACTGTTTACATAGTCTCTGTTACAGCAGTATATGGTGTACTTTCACCCTGTTTGCTGTAGGGCACTGTTTACATAGACCCTATTACAGCAGGGGATGTTGAAATTTCACTCTGTTTACTGTAGGGCACTGTTTACATAAACTCTGTTTACAGCAGTGTAGAGTGTACTTTCATTTTATTTACTGTAGGGCACTGTTTACATAGACTCTGTTACAGCAGTGTATGGTGTACTTTCACTCTGTTTACTGTGCGGCACTGTTTACATAGACTCTGTTACAGCAGTGTATGGTGTACTTTCACTCTGTTTACTGTGCGGCACTGTTTACATAGACTCTGTTACAGCAGTGTACGGTGTACTTTCACTCTGTTTATGATGGGGCACTGTTTACATAGACTCTGTTTACAACAGTGTATGGCGTACTTTCACTCTGTTTACTGTGGGGCACTGTTTACATAGACTCTGTTGCAGCAGTGTATGGTGTACTTTCACTCTATTTACTGTAGGGCACTGTTTACAAAGACTCGGTTACATCAGTGTATGGTGTACTTTCACTCTGTTTACTGTGGGGCACTGTTTTCATAGACTCTGTTACAGCAGTGTATGCTCTACTTTCACTCTGTTTACTGTCGGGCACTGTTTACATAGACTCTGTTTACAGCAGTGCACGGAGTACTTTCACTCTGTTTACTGTGGGGCACTGTTTTCATAGACTCTGTTACAGCAGCGTATGGTATTCTTTCACTGTGGTTACTGTAGATCACTGTTTACATAGACTCTGTTACAGCAGTGTATGGAGTACTTTCAAACTGTTTACTGTAGGGCACTGTTTACATAGACTATTTTACAGTAGTGTATGTTGTACTTTCACTCTGTTTACTGGGGGGCACTGTTTACATAGACTCTGTTTACAGCAGTGTATGGTGTACTTTCACTCTGTTTACTGTAGTGCACTGTTTACATAGACTCTGTTACATCAGTGTGTGGTGAACTTTCACTCTGTTTACTCGACGGCACTGTTTACATAGACTCTGTTTACAGCAGTGTACGGTGTACTTTCACTCTGTTTAATGTGGGACGCTGTTTACATAGACACTTTTACATCAGTGTACGGTGGACTTTCACTCTGTTTATTATGGGGCACTGTTTACATAGACTCTGTTTACAGCAGTGTATGGCGTACTTTCACTCTGTTTATTGTGGGGCACTGTTTACATAGACTCTGTTACAGCAGTGCACGTTGTACTTTCACTCTGTTTACTGTAGTGCACTGATTGCATAGACTCTGTTTACAGCATTTATGGTGTACTTTCACCCTGTTTACAGTGGGGCACTGTTTACAGAGTCTCTGTTACAGCAGTATATGGTGTACTTTCACCCTGTTTGCTGGAGGGCACTGTTTACATAAACTCTGTTTACAGCAGTGTATGGTGTACTTTCACTTTGTTTACTGTCGGGCACTGTTTACATAGACAGTGTTACAGCAGCGTATGGTGTACTTTCACTCTGCTTACTGTAGGGCACTGTTTACATAGACTATATTACAGCAGGGGATGGTGAAATTTCACTCTGTTTACTGGAGGGCACTGTTTACATAAACTCTGTTTACAGCAGTGTATAGTGTACTTTCATTTTATTTACTGTAGGGCACTGTTTACATAGACTCTGTTACAGCAGTGTATGGTGTACTTTCACTCTGTTTACTGTGGGGCACTGTTTACATAGACTCTGTTACAGCAGTGTACGGTGTACTTTCACTCTGTTAATTATGGGGCACTGTTTACATAGACTCTGTTTACAGCAGTGTATGGCGTACTTTAACTTTGTTTCCTGTGGGGCACTGTTTACATAGAATGTTACAGCAGTGTATGGTGTACTTTCACTCTATTTACTGTAGGGCACTGTTTGCATAGACACTGTTACATCAGTGTACGGTGGACTTTCACTCTGTTTATTATGGGGCACTGTTTACATAGACTCTGTTTACAGCAGTGTATGGCGTACTTTCACTCTGTTTACTGTGGGGCACTGTTTACATAGACTCTGTTACAGCAGTGTATGGTGTACTTTCACTCTATTTACTGTAGGGCACTGTTTACAAAGACTCTGTTACATCAGTGTATGGTGTACTTTCACTCTGTTTACTGTGGGGCACTGTTTTCATAGACTCTGTTACAGCAGTGTATGCTCTACTTTCACTTTGTTTACTGTCGGGCACTGTTTACATAGACTCTGTTTACAGCAGTGCACGGAGTACTTTCACTCTGTTTACTGTGGGACACTGTTTTCATAGACTCTGTTACAGCAGCGTATGGTATTATTTCACTGTGGTTACTGTAGATCACTGTTTACATAGACTCTGTTACAGCAGTGTATGGTGTACTTTCAAACTGTTTACTGTAGGGCACTGTTTACATAGACTATTTTACAGTAGTGTATGTTGTACTTTCACTCTGTTTACTGGGGGGCACTGTTTACATAGACTCTGTTTACTGCAGTGTATGTTGTACTTTCACTCTGTTTATTGTGGGGCACTCTTTTCATAGACTCTGTTACAGCAGCGTATGGTGTACTTTCACTCTGGTTACTGTAGAGCACTGTTTACATAGACTCTGTTACAGCAGTGTACGGTGTACTTTCACTCTGTTTACTGTGCGGCACTGTTTACATAGACTCTGTTTACAGCAGTGTATGGTGTACTTTCACTCTGTTTACTGTGGGGCACTGTTTACATAGACTCTGTTACAGCAGTGTATGGTGTACTTTCACTCTGTTTACAGTGGGGCACTGTTTTCATAGACTCTGTTACAGCAGTGTATGCTCTACTTTCACTCTGTTTACTGTCGGGCACTGTTTACATAGACTCTGTTTACAGCAGTGCACGGAGTACTTTCACTCTGTTTACTGTGGGGCACTGTTTTCATAGACTCTGTTACAGCAGCGTATGGTATTATTTCACTGTGGTTACTGTAGATCACTGTTTACATAGACTCTGTTACAGCAGTGTATGGTGTACTTTCAAACTTTTTACTGTAGGGCACTGTTTACATAGACTATTTTACAATAGTGTATGTTGTACTTTCACTCTGTTTACTGTGGGGCACTGTTTACATAGACTCTGTTTACTGCAGTGTATGGTGTAATTTCACTCTGTTTATTGTGGGGCACTCTTTTCATAGACTCTGTTACAGCAGCGTATGGTGTACTTTCACTCTGGTTACTGTAGAGCACTGTTTACATAGACTCTGTTACAGCAGTGTACGGTGTACTTTCACTCTGTTTACTGTGCGGCACTGTTTACATAGACTCTGTTTACAGCAGTGTATGGTGTACTTTCACTCTGTTTACTGTAGTGCACTGTTTACATAGACTCTGTTACATTAGTGTGTGGTGAACTTTCACTCTGTTTACTCGACGGCACTGTTTACATAGACTCTGTTACAGCAGTGTATGGTGTACTTTCACTCTTGATACTGTAGTGCACTGTTTACATAGACTCTGTTACAGCAGTGTATGGTGTACTTTCACTCTGTTTACTGTGGGGCACTGTTTACATAGACTCTGTTACAGCAGTGTATGGTGTACTTTCAGTCTGTTTACTGTCGGGCACTGTTTGCTTTGACTCTGTTTACAGCAGTGTATGGTGGACTTTCACTCTGTTTACTGTAGGGCACTGTTTATATAGACTCATTTACAGCAGTGTATGGTGTAGTTTCACCCTGTTTACAGTGGGGCACTGTTTACATAGTCTCTGTTACAGCAGTATATGGTGTACTTTCACCCTGTTTGCTGTAGGGCACTGTTTACATCGACCCTATTACATCAGGGGATGTTGAAATTTCACTCTGTTTACTGTAGGGCACTGTTTACATAAACTCTGTTTACAGCAGTGTATAGTGTACTTTCATTTTATTTACTGTAGGGCACTGTTTACATAGACTCTGTTACAGCAGTGTATGGTGTACTTTCACTCTGTTTACTGTGCGGCACTGTTTACATATACTCTGTTACAGCAGTGTACGGTGTACTTTCACTCTGTTTATTCTGGGGCACTGTTTACATAGACTCTGTTTACAGCAGTGTATGGCGTACTTTCACTCTGTTTACTGTGGGGCACTGTTTACATAGACTCTGTTGCAGCAGTGTATGGTGTACTTTCACTCTATTTACTGTAGGGCACTGTTTACAAAGACTCTGTTACATCAGTGTATGGTGTACTTTCACTCTGTTTACTGTGGGGCACTGTTTTCATAGACTCTATTACAGCAGTGTATGGTATTCTTTCACTGTGGTTACTGTAGATCACTGTTTACATAGACTATTTTACAGTAGTGTATGTTGTACTTTCACTCTGTTTACTGGGGAGCACTGTTTACATAGACTCTGTTACATTAGTGTGTGGTGAACTTTCACTCTGTTTACTCGACGGCACTGTTTACATAGACTCTGTTTACAGCAGTGTATGGTGTACTTTCACTCTGTTTACTGTGGGGCACTGTTTACAGAGACTCTGTTACAGCAGTGTATGGTGTACGTTCACTCTGTTTACTGTGGGGCACTGTTTACATTGACTCTGTTTACAGCAGTGTTTGGTGTACTTTCACTCTGTTTATTGTGGGGCACTGTTTACATAGACTCTGTTACAGCAGTGCACGTTGTACTTTCACTTTTTTTACTGTAGTGCAGTGATTACATAGACTCTGTATACAGCATTTATGGTGTACTTTCACCCTGTTTACAGTGGGGCACTGTTTACAGAGTCTCTGTTACAGCAGTATATGGTGTACTTTCACCCTGTTTGCTGTAGGGCACTGTTTACATAGACCCTATTACAGCAGGGGATGGTGTACTTTCACTCTGTTTACTGGAGGGCACTGTTTACATAAACTCTGTTTACAGCAGTGTATGGTGTACTTTCACTTTGTTTACTGTAGGGCACTGTTTACATAGACAGTGTTACAGCAGCGTATGGTGTACTTTCACTCTGCTTACTGTAGGGCACTGTTTACATAGACTATATTACAGCAGGGGATGGTGAAATTTCACTCTGTTTACTGGAGAGCACTGTTTACATAAACTCTGTTTACAGCAGTGTATAGTGTACTTTCATTTTATTAACTGTAGGGCACTGTTTACATAGACTCTGTTACAGCAGTGTATGGTGTACTTTCACTCTGTTTACTGTGGGGCACAGTTTACATAGACTCTGTTACAGCAGTGTATGGGTTACTTTAACTTTGTTTCCTGTGGGGCACTGTTTACATAGACTGTTACAGCAGTGTATGGTGTACTTTGACTCTATTTACTGTAGGGCACTGTTTACATAGACACTGTAACATCGGTGTATGGTGGACTTTCACTCTGTTTTCTGTGGGGCACTGTTTTCATATACTATGTTACAGCAGCGTATTGTATTCTTTCACTGTGGTTACTGTAGAGTACTGTTTACATAGACTCTGTTACAGCAGTGTATGGTGTACTTTCAATCTGTTTACTGTAGGGCACTGTTTACATAGACTATTTTACAGTAGTGTATGTTGTACTTTCACTCTGTTTACTGGGGGGCACTGTTTACATAGACTCTGTTACATCGGTGTATGGTGAACTTTCACTCTGTTTATTGTGGGGCACTGTTTTCATAGACTCTGTTACAGCAGCGTATGGTGTACTTTCACTCTTGATACTGTAGTGCACTGTTTACATAGACTCTGTTACAGCAGTGTATGGTGTACTTTCACTCTGTTTACTGTGGGGCACTGTTTACATAGACTCTGTTACAGCAGTGTATGGTGTACTTTCAGTCTGTTTACTGTCGGGCACTGTTTGCTTTGACTCTGTTTACAGCAGTGTATGGTGGACTTTCACTCTGTTTACTGTAGGGCACTGTTTATATAGACTCATTTACAGCAGTGTATGGTGTAGTTTCACCCTGTTTACAGTGGGGCACTGTTTACATAGTCTCTGTTACAGCAGTATATGGTGTACTTTCACCCTGTTTGCTGTAGGGCACTGTTTACATCGACCCTATTACATCAGGGGATGTTGAAATTTCACTCTGTTTACTGTAGGGCACTGTTTACATAAACTCTGTTTACAGCAGTGTATAGTGTACTTTCATTTTATTTACTGTAGGGCACTGTTTACATAGACTCTGTTACAGCAGTGTATGGTGTACTTTCACTCTGTTTACTGTGCGGCACTGTTTACATAGACTCTGTTACAGCAGTGTACGGTGTACTTTCACTCTGTTTATTCTGGGGCACTGTTTACATAGACTCTGTTTACAGCAGTGTATGGCGTACTTTCACTCTGTTTACTGTGGGGCACTGTTTACATAGACTCTGTTGCAGCAGTGTATGGTGTACTTTCACTCTATTTACTGTAGGGCACTGTTTACAAAGACTCTGTTACATCAGTGTATGGTGTACTTTCACTCTGTTTACTGTGGGGCACTGTTTTCATAGACTCTATTACAGCAGTGTATGCTCTACTTTCACTCTGTTTACTGTCGGGCACTGTTTACATAGACTCTGTTTACAGCAGTGCACGGAGTACTTTCACTCTGTTTACTGTGGGGCACTGTTTTCATAGACTCTGTTACAGCAGCGTATGGTATTCTTTCACTGTGGTTACTGTAGATCACTGTTTACATAGACTATTTTACAGTAGTGTATGTTGTACTTTCACTCTGTTTACTGGGGGGCACTGTTTACATAGACTCTGTTTACTGCAGTGTATGGCGTACTTTCACTCTGTTTATTGTGGGGCACTCTTTTCATAGACTCTGTTACAGCAGCGTATGGTGTACTTTCACTCTGGCTACTGTGCGGCACTGTTTACATAGACTCTGTTACAGCAGTGTACGGTGTACTTTCACTCTGTTTACTGTGCGGCACTGTTTACATAGACTCTGTTACAGCAGTGTATGGTGTACTTTCACTCTGTTTACTGTGCGGCACTGTTTACATAGACTCTGTTACAGCAGTGTACGGTGTACTTTCACTCTGTTTACTGTGCGGCACTGTTTACATAGACTCTGTTACAGCAGTGTATGGTGTACTTTCACTCTGTTTACTGTGCGGCACTGTTTACATAGACTCTGTTACAGCAGTGTACGGTGTACTTTCACTCTGTTTACTGTGCGGCACTGTTTACATAGACTCTGTTACAGCAGTGTATGGTGTACTTTCACTCTGTTTATTGTGGGGCACTGTTTACATAGACTCTGTTACAGCAGTGCACGTTGTACTTTCACTCTGTTTACTGTAGTGCACTGATTACATAGACTCTGTTTACAGCATTTATGGTGTACTTTCACCCTGTTTACAGTGGGGCACTGTTTACAGAGTCTCTGTTACAGCAGTATATGGTGTACTTTCACCCTGATTGCTGTAGGGCACTGTTTACATAGACCCTATTACAGCAGGGGATGGTGTACTTTCACTCTGTTTACTGGAGGGCACTGTTTACATAAACTCTGTTTACAGCAGTGTATGGTGTACTATCACTTTGTTTACTGTCGGGCACTGTTTACATAGACAGTGTTACAGCAGCGTATGGTGTACTTTCACTCTGCTTACTGTAGGGCAAAGTCTACATAGACTATATTACAGCAGGGGATGGTGAAATTTCACTCTGTTTACTGGAGGGCACTGTTTACATAAACTCTGTTTACAGCAGTGTATAGTGTACTTTCTTTTTATTTACTGTAGGGCACTGTTTACATAGACTCTGTTACAGCAGTGTATTGTGTACTTTCACTCTGTTTACTGTGGGGCACAGTTTACATAGACTCTGTTACAGCAGTGTACGGTGTACTTTCACTATGTTTATTATGGGGCACTGTTTACATAGACTCTGTTTACAGCAGTGTATGGCGTACTTTAACTTTGTTTCCTGTGGGGCACTGTTTACATAGACTGTTACAGCAGTGTATGGTGTACTTTCACTCTATTTACTGTAGGGCACTGTTTACATAGACACTGTTACATCAGTGTACGGTGGACTTTCACTCTGTTTACTGTGGGGCACTGTTTTCATATACTCTGTTACAGCAGCGTATTGTATTCTTTCACTGTGGTTACTGTAGAGCACTGTTTACATAGACTCTGTTACAGCAGTGTATGGTGTACTTTCAATCTGTTTACTGCAGGGCACTGTTTACATAGACTATTTTACAGTAGTGTATGTTGTACTTTCACTCTGTTTACTGGGGGGCACTGTTTACATAGACTCTGTTACATCGGTGTATGGTGAACTTTCACTCTGTTTATTGTGGGGCACTGTTTTCATAGACTCTGTTACAACAGCGTATGGTGTACTTTCACTCTTGATACTGTAGTGCACTGTTTACATAGACTCTGTTACAGCAGTGTATGGTGTACTTTCACTCTGTTTACTGTGGGGCACTGTTTACATAGACTCTGTTACAGCAGTGTATGGTGTACTTTCAGTCTGTTTACTGTCGGGCACTGTTTGCTTTGACTCTGTTTACAGCAGTGTATGGTGGACTTTCACTCTGTTTACTGTAGGGCACTGTTTATATAGACTCATTTACAACAGTGTATGGTGTAGTTTCACCCTGTTTACAGTGGGGCACTGTTTACATAGTCTCTGTTACAGCAGTATATGGTGTACTTTCACCCTGTTTGCTGTAGGGCACTGTTTACATCGACCCTATTACATCAGGGGATGTTGAAATTTCACTCTGTTTACTGTAGGGCACTGTTTACATAAACTCTGTTTACAGCAGTGTATAGTGTACTTTCATTTTATTTACTGTAGGGCACTGTTTACATAGACTCTGTTACAGCAGTGTATGGTGTACTTTCACTCTGTTTACTGTGCGGCACTGTTTACATAGCCTCTGTTACAGCAGTGTACGGTGTACTTTCACTCTGTTTATTCTGGGGCACTGTTTACATAGACTCTGTTTACAGCAGTGTATGGCGTACTTTCACTCTGTTTACTGTGGGGCACTGTTTACATAGACTCTGTTGCAGCAGTGTATGGTGTACTTTCACTCTATTTACTGTAGGGCACTGTTTACAAAGACTCTGTTACATCAGTGTATGGTGTACTTTCACTCTGTTTACTGTGGGGCACTGTTTTCATAGACTCTATTACAGCAGTGTATGCTCTACTTTCACTCTGTTTACTTACGGGCACTGTTTACATAGACTCTGTTTACAGCAGTGCACGGAGTACTTTCACTCTGTTTACTGTGGGGCACTGTTTTCATAGACTCTGTTACAGCAGCGTATGGTATTCTTTCACTGTGGTTACTGTAGATCACTGTTTACATAGACTATTTTACAGTAGTGTATGTTGTACTTTCACTCTGTTTACTGGGGGGCACTGTTTACATAGACTCTGTTTACTGCAGTGTATGGCGTACTTTCACTCTGTTTATTGTGGGGCACTCTTTTCATAGACTCTGTTACAGCAGCGTATGGTGTACTTTCACTCTGGTTACTGTAGAGCACTGTTTACATAGACTCTGTTACAGCAGTGTACGGTGTACTTTCACTCTGTTTACTGTGCGGCACTGTTTACATAGACTCTGTTTACAGCAGTGTATGGTGTACTTTCACTCTGTTTACTGTGGGGCACTGTTTACATAGACTCTGTTACAGCAGTGTACGGTGTACTTTCACTCTGTTTACTGTCGGACACTGTTTGCATTGACTCTGTTTACAGCAGTGTTTGGTGTACTTTCACTCTGTTTATTGTGGGGCACTGTTTACATAGACTCTGTTACAGCAGTGCACGTTGTACTTTCACTCTGTTTACTGTAGTGCACTGATTACATAGACTCTGTTTACAGCATTTATGGTGTACTTTCACCCTGTTTACAGTGGGGCACTGTTTACAGAGTCTCTGTTACAGCAGTATATGGTGTACTTTCACCCTGATTGCTGTAGGGCACTGTTTACATAGACCCTATTACAGCAGGGGATGGTGTACTTTCACTCTGTTTACTGGAGGGCACTGTTTACATAAACTCTGTTTACAGCAGTGTATGGTGTACTATCACTTTGTTTACTGTCGGGCACTGT
Organism: Scyliorhinus torazame; assembly: GCF_047496885.1. Lineage (NCBI taxonomy): Eukaryota > Metazoa > Chordata > Chondrichthyes > Carcharhiniformes > Scyliorhinidae > Scyliorhinus > Scyliorhinus torazame. Next base: position 55,655,094 of record NC_092726.1, read on the forward strand.
TTACATAGACAGTGTTACAGCAGCGTATGGTGTACTTTCACTCTGCTTACTGTAGGGCAAAGTCTACATAGACTATATTACAGCAGGGGATGGTGAAATTTCACTCTGTTTACTGGAGGGCACTGTTTACATAAACTCTGTTTACAGCAGTGTATAGTGTACTTTCTTTTTATTTACTGTAGGGCACTGTTTACATAGACTCTGTTACAGCAGTGTATTGTGTACTTTCACTCTGTTTACTGTGGGGCACTGTTTACATAGACTCTGTTACAGCAGTGTACGGTGTACTTTCACTCTGTTTATTATGGGGCACTGTTTACATAGACTCTGTTTACAGCAGTGTATGGCGTACTTTAACTTTGTTTCCTGTGGGGCACTGTTTACATAGACTGTTACAGCAGTGTATGGTGTACTTTCACTCTATTTACTGTAGGGCACTGTTTACATAGACACTGTTACATCAGTGTACGGTGGACTTTCACTCTGTTTACTGTGGGGCACTGTTTTCATATACTCTGTTACAGCAGCGTATTGTATTCTTTCACTGTGGTTACTGTAGAGCACTGTTTACATAGACTCTGTTACAGCAGTGTATGGTGTACTTTCAATCTGTTTACTGTAGGGCACTGTTTACATAGACTATTTTACAGTAGTGTATGTTGTACTTTCACTCTGTTTACTGGGGGGCACTGTTTACATAGACTCTGTTACATCGGTGTATGGTGAACTTTCACTCTGTTTATTGTGGGGCACTGTTTTCATAGACTCTGTTACAGCAGCGTATGGTGTACTTTCACTCTTGATACTGTAGTGCACTGTTTACATAGACTCTGTTACAGCAGTGTATGGTGTACTTTCACTCTGTTTACTGTGGGGCACTGTTTACATAGACTCTGTTACAGCAGTGTATGCTGTACTTTCAGTCTGTTTACTGTCGGGCACTGTTTGCTTTGACTCTGTTTACAGCAGTGTATGGTGGACTTTCACTCTGTTTACTGTAGGACACTGTTTATATAGACTCATTTACAGCAGTGTATGGTGTAGTTTCACCCTGTTTACAGTGGGGCACTGTTTACATAGTCTCTGTTACAGCAGTAAATGGTGTACTTTCACCCTGTTTGCTGTAGGGCACTGTTTACATCGACCCTATTACATCAGGGGATGTTGAAATTTCACTCTGTTTACTGTAGGGCACTGTTTACATAAACTCTGTTTACAGCAGTGTATAGTGTACTTTCATTTTATTTACTGTAGGGCACTGTTTACATAGACTCTGTTACAGCAGTGTATGGTGTACTTTCACTCTGTTTACTGTGCGGCACTGTTTACATAGACTCTGTTACAGCAGTGTACGGTGTACTTTCACTCTGTTTATTCTGGGGCACTGTTTACATAGACTCTGTTACAGCAGTGTATGGCGTACTTTCACTCTGTTTACTGTGGGGCACTGTTTACATAGACTCTGTTACAGCAGTGTACGGTGTACTTTCACTCTGTTTACTGTGGGGCACTGTTTACATAGACTCTGTTACAGCAGTGTATGGCGTACTTTCACTCTGTTTACTGTGGGGCACTGTTTACATAGACTCTGTTACAGCAGTGTACGGTGTACTTTCACTCTATTTACTGTAGGGCACTGTTTACAAAGACTCTGTTACATCAGTGTATGGTGTACTTTAACTCTGTTTACTGTGGGGCACTGTTTTCATAGACTCTGTTACAGCAGTGTATGCTCTACTTTCACTCTGTTTATTGTGGGGCACTCTTTTCATCGACTCTGTTACAGCAGCGTATGGTGTACTTTCACTCTGGTTACTGTAGAGCACTGTTTACATAGACTCTGTTACAGCAGTGTACGGTGTACTTTCACTCTGTTTACTGTGCGGCACTGTTTACATAGACTCTGATTACAGAAGTGAATGGTCTACTTTCACTCTGTTTACTGTCTGGTACTGTTTACATCAACTCTGTTCCAGCAGTGTATGGTGTACTTTCACTCTGTTTACTGTGGGGCACTGTTTACATAGACTCTGTTACAGCAGTGTATGGTGTACTTTCAGTCTGTTTACTGTCGGGCACTGTTTGCTTTGACTCTGTTTACAGCAGTGTATGGTGGGCCTTCACTCTGTTTACTGTAGGGCACTGTTTATATAGACTCATTTACAGCAGTGTATGGTGTAGTTTCACCCTGTTTACAGTGGGGCACTGTTTACAGAGTCTCTGTTACAGCAGTATATGGTGTACTTTCACCCTGTTTGCTGGAGGGCACTGTTTACATAAACTCTGTTTACAGCAGTGTATGGTGTACTATCACTTTGTTTACTGTCGGGCACTGTTTACATAGACAGTGTTACAGCAGCGTATGGTGTACTTTCACTCTGCTTACTGTAGGGCACTGTTTACATAGACTATATTACAGCAGGGGATGGTGAAATTTCACTCTGTTTACTGGAGGGCACTGTTTACATAAACTCTGTTTACAGCAGTGTATAGTGTACTTTCATTTTATTTACTGTAGGGCACTGTTTACATAGACTCTGTTACAGCAGTGTATGGTGTACTTTCACTCTGTTTACTGTGGGGCACTGTTTACATAGACTCTGTTACAGCAGTGTACGGTGTACTTTCACTCTGTTAATTATGGGGCACTGTTTACATAGACTCTGTTTACAGCAGTGTATGGCGTACTTTAACTTTGTTTCCTGTGGGGCACTGTTTACATAGACTGTTACAGCAGTGTATGGTGTACTTTCACTCTATTTACTGTAGGGCACTGTTTGCATAGACACTGTTACATCAGTGTACGGTGGACTTTCACTCTGTTTATTATGGGGCACTGTTTACATAGACTCTGTTTACAGCAGTGTATGGCGTACTTTCACTCTGTTTACTGTGGGGCACTGTTTACATAGACTCTGTTACAGCAGTGTATGGTGTACTTTCACTCTATTTACTGTAGGGCACTGTTTACAAAGACTCTGTTACATCAGTGTATGGTGTACTTTCACTCTGTTTACTGTGGGGCACTGTTTTCATAGACTCTGTTACAGCAGTGTATGCTCTACTTTCACTCTGTTTACTGTCGGGCACTGTTTACATAGACTCTGTTTACAGCAGTGCACGGAGTACTTTCACTCTGTTTACTGTGGGACACTGTTTTCATAGACTCTGTTACAGCAGCGTATGGTATTATTTCACTGTGGTTACTGTAGATCACTGTTTACATAGACTCTGTTACAGCAGTGTATGGTGTACTTTCAAACTGTTTACTGTAGGGCACTGTTTACATAGACTATTTTACAGTAGTGTATGTTGTACTTTCACTCTGTTTACTGGGGGGCACTGTTTACATAGACTCTGTTTACTGCAGTGTATGGTGTACTTTCACTCTGTTTATTGTGGGGCACTCTTTTCATAGACTCTGTTACAGCAGCGTATGGTGTACTTTCACTCTGGTTACTGTAGAGCACTGTTTACATAGACTCTGTTACAGCAGTGTACGGTGTACTTTCACTCTGTTTACTGTGCGGCACTGTTTACATAGACTCTGTTTACAGCAGTGTATGGTGTACTTTCACTCTGTTTACTGTGGGGCACTGTTTACATAGACTCTGTTACAGCAGTGTATGGTGTACTTTCACTCTGTTTACTGTGGGGCACTGTTTACATAGACTCTGTTACAGCAGTGTATGGTGTACTTTCACTTTATTTACTGTAGGGCACTGTTTACAAAGACTCTGTTACATCAGTGTATGGTGTACTTTCAGTCTGTTTACTGTGGGGCACTGTTTTCATAGACTCTGTTACAGCAGTGTATGCTCTACTTTCACTCTGTTTACTGTCGGGCACTGTTTACATAGACTCTGTTTACAGCAGTGCACGGAGTACTTTCACTCTGTTTACTGTGGGGCACTGTTTTCATAGACTCTGTTACAGCAGCGTATGGTATTATTTCACTGTGGTTACTGTAGATCACTGTTTACATAGACTCTGTTACAGCAGTGTATGGTGTACTTTCAAACTTTTTACTGTAGGGCACTGTTTACATAGACTATTTTACAATAGTGTATGTTGTACTTTCACTCTGTTTACTGTGGGGCACTGTTTACATAGACTCTGTTTACTGCAGTGTATGGTGTACTTTCACTCTGTTTATTGTGGGGCACTCTTTTCATAGACTCTGTTACAGCAGCGTATGGTGTACTTTCACTCTGGTTACTGTAGAGCACTGTTTACATAGACTCTGTTACAGCAGTGTACGGTGTACTTTCACTCTGTTTACTGTGCGGCACTGTTTACATAGACTCCGTTACAGTAGTGTGTGGTGAACTTTCACTCTGTTTACTGTGCGGCACTGTTTACATAGACTCTGTTTACAGCAGTGTATGGTGTACTTTCACTCTGTTTACTGTAGTGCACTGTTTACATAGACTCTGTTACATTAGTGTGTGGTGAACTTTCACTCTGTTTACTCGACGGCACTGTTTACATAGACTCTGTTTACAGCAGTGTACGGTGTACTTTCACTCTGTTTACTGTGGGACGCTGTTTACATAGACACTTTTACAGCAGTGTATGGTGTACTTTCACTCTGTTTACTGTGGGGCACTGTTTGCATTGACTCTGTTTACAGCAGTGTTTGGTGTACTTTCACTCTGTTTATTGTGGGGCACTGTTTACATAGACTCTGTTACAGCAGTGCACGTTGTACTTTCACTTTTTTTACTGTAGTGCAGTGATTACATAGACTCTGTATACAGCATTTATGGTGTACTTTCACCCTGTTTACAGTGGGGCACTGTTTACAGAGTCTCTGTTACAGCAGTATATGGTGTACTTTCACCCTGTTTGCTGTAGGGCACTGTTTACATAGACCCTATTACAGCAGGGGATGGTGTACTTTCACTCTGTTTACTGGAGGGCACTGTTTACATAAACTCTGTTTACAGCAGTGTATGGTGTACTTTCACTTTGTTTACTGTAGGGCACTGTTTACATAGACAGTGTTACAGCAGCGTATGGTGTACTTTCACTCTGCTTACTGTAGGGCACTGTTTACATAGACTATATTACAGCAGGGGATGGTGAAATTTCACTCTGTTTACTGGAGAGCACTGTTTACATAAACTCTGTTTACAGCAGTGTATAGTGTACTTTCATTTTATTTACTGTAGGGCACTGTTTACATAGACTCTGTTACAGCAGTGTATGGTGTACTTTCACTCTGTTTACTGTGGGGCACAGTTTACATAGACTCTGTTACAGCAGTGTACGGTGTACTTTCACTATGTTTATTATGGGGCACTGTTTACATAGACTCTGTTTACATCAGTGTATGGATTACTTTAACTTTGTTTCCTGTGGGGCACTGTTTACATAGACTGTTACAGCAGTGTATGGTGTACTTTGACTCTATTTACTGTAGGGCACTGTTTACATAGACACTGTAACATCGGTGTATGGTGGACTTTCACTCTGTTTACTGTGGGGCACTGTTTTCATATACTCTGTTACAGCAGCGTATTGTATTCTTTCACTGTGGTTACTGTAGAGCACTGTTTACATAGACTCTGTTACAGCAGTGTATGGTGTACTTTCAATCTGTTTACTGTAGGGCACTGTTTACATAGACTATTTTACAGTAGTGTATGTTGTACTTTCACTCTGTTTACTAGGGGGCACTGTTTACATAGACTGTTACATCGGTGTATGGTGAACTTTCACTCTGTTTATTGTGGGGCACTGTTTTCATAGACTCTGTTACAGCAGCGTATGGTGTACTTTCACTCTTGATACTGTAGTGCACTGTTTACATAGACTCTGTTACAGCAGTGTATGGTGTACTTTCACTCTGTTTACTGTGAGGCACTGTTTACATAGACTCTGTTACAGCAGTGTATGGTGTACTTTCAGTCTGTTTACTGTCGGGCACTGTTTGCTTTGACTCTGTTTACAGCAGTGTATGGTGGACTTTCACTCTGTTTACTGTAGGGCACTGTTTATATAGACTCATTTACAGCAGTGTATGGTGTAGTTTCACCCTGTTTACAGTGGGGCACTGTTTACATAGTCTCTGTTACAGCAGTATATGGTGTACTTTCACCCTGTTTGCTGTAGGGCACTGTTTACATCGACCCTATTACATCAGGGGATGTTGAAATTTCACTCTGTTTACTGTAGGGCACTGTTTACATAAACTCTGTTTACAGCAGTGTATAGTGTACTTTCATTTTATTTACTGTAGGGCACTGTTTATATAGACTCATTTACAGCAGTGTATGGTGTAGTTTCACCCTGTTTACAGTGGGGCACTGTTTACATAGTCTCTGTTACAGCAGTGTATGGTGTACTTTCACTCTGTTTACTGTGCGGCACTGTTTACATAGACTCTGTTACAGCAGTGTACGGTGTACTTTCACTCTGTTTACTGTGGGGCACTGTTTTCATAGACTCTGTTACAGCAGCGTATGGTATTCTTTCACTGTGGTTACTGTAGATCACTGTTTACATAGACTATTTTACAGTAGTGTATGTTGTACTTTCACTCTGTTTACTGGGGGGCACTGTTTACATAGACTCTGTTACATTAGTGTGTGGTGAACTTTCACTCTGTTTACTCGACGGCACTGTTTACATAGACTCTGTTTACAGCAGTGTATGGTGTACTTTCACTCTGTTCACTGTGGGGCACTGTTTACAGAGACTCTGTTACAGCAGTGTATGGTGTACGTTCACTCTGTTTACTGCGGGGCACTGTTTGCATTGACTCTGTTTACAGCAGTGTTTGGTGTACTTTCACTCTGTTTATTGTGGGGCACTGTTTACATAGACTCTGTTACAGCAGTGCACGTTGTACTTTCACTTTTTTTACTGTAGTGCAGTGATTACATAGACTCTGTATACAGCATTTATGGTGTACTTTCACCCTGTTTACAGTAGGGCACTGTTTACAGAGTCTCTGTTACAGCAGTATATGGTGTACTTTCACCCTGTTTGCTGTAGGGCACTGTTTACATAGACCCTATTACAGCAGGGGATGGTGTACTTTCACTCTGTTTACTGGAGGGCACTGTTTACATAAACTCTGTTTACAGCAGTGTATAGTGTACTTTCACTTTGTTTACTGTAGGGCACTGTTTACATAGACAGTGTTACAGCAGCGTATGGTGTACTTTCACTCTGCTTACTGTAGGGCACTGTTTACATAGACTATATTACAGCAGGGGATGGTGAAATTTCACTCTGTTTACTGGAGAGCACTGTTTACATAAACTCTGTTTACAGCAGTGTATAGTGTACTTTCATTTTATTTACTGTAGGGCACTGTTTACATAGACTCTGTTACAGCAGTGTATGGTGTACTTTCACTCTGTTTATTGTGGGGCACTCTTTTCATAGACTCTGTTACAGCAGCGTATGGTGTACTTTCACTCTGGTTACTGTAGAGCACTGTTTACATAGACTCTGTTACAGCAGTGTACGGTGTACTTTCACTCTGTTTACTGTGCGGCACTGTTTACATAGACTCTGTTTACAGCAGTGTATGGTGTACTTTCACTCTGTTTACTGTCGGACACTGTTTGCATTGACTCTGTTTACAGCAGTGTTTGGTGTACTTTCACTCTGTTTATTGTGGGGCACTGTTTACATAGACTCTGTTACAGCAGTGCACGTTGTACTTTCACTCTGTTTACTGTAGTGCACTGATTACATAGACTCTGTTTACAGCATTTATGGTGTACTTTCACCCTGTTTACAGTGGGGCACTGTTTACAGAGTCTCTGTTACAGCAGTATATGGTGTACTTTCACCCTGATTGCTGTAGGGCACTGTTTACATAGACCCTATTACAGCAGGGGATGGTGTACTTTCACTCTGTTTACTGGAGGGCACTGTTTACATAAACTCTGTTTACAGCAGTGTATGGTGTACTATCACTTTGTTTACTGTCGGGCACTGTTTACATAGACAGTGTTACAGCAGCGTATGGTGTACTTTCACTCTGCTTACTGTAGGGCAAAGTCTACATAGACTATATTACAGCAGGGGATGGTGAAATTTCACTCTGTTTACTGGAGGGCACTGTTTACATAAACTCTGTTTACAGCAGTGTATAGTGTACTTTCTTTTTATTTACTGTAGGGCACTGTTTACATAGACTCTGTTACAGCAGTGTATTGTGTACTTTCACTCTGTTTACTGTGGGGCACAGTTTACATAGACTCTGTTACAGCAGTGTACGGTGTACTTTCACTATGTTTATTATGGGGCACTGTTTACATAGACTCTGTTTACAGCAGTGTATGGCGTACTTTAACTTTGTTTCCTGTGGGGCACTGTTTACATAGACTGTTACAGCAGTGTATGGTGTACTTTCACTCTATTTACTGTAGGGCACTGTTTACATAGACACTGTTACATCAGTGTACGGTGGACTTTCACTCTGTTTACTGTGGGGCACTGTTTTCATATACTCTGTTACAGCAGCGTATTGTATTCTTTCACTGTGGTTACTGTAGAGCACTGTTTACATAGACTCTGTTACAGCAGTGTATGGTGTACTTTCAATCTGTTTACTGCAGGGCACTGTTTACATAGACTATTTTACAGTAGTGTATGTTGTACTTTCACTCTGTTTACTGGGGGGCACTGTTTACATAGATTCTGTTACATCGGTGTATGGTGAACTTTCACTCTGTTTATTGTGGGGCACTGTTTTCATAGACTCTGTTACAACAGCGTATGGTGTACTTTCACTCTTGATACTGTAGTGCACTGTTTACATAGACTCTGTTACAGCAGTGTATGGTGTACTTTCACTCTGTTTACTGTGGGGCACTGTTTACATAGACTCTGTTACAGCAGTGTATGGTGTACTTTCAGTCTGTTTACTGTCGGGCACTGTTTGCTTTGACTCTGTTTACAGCAGTGTATGGTGGACTTTCACTCTGTTTACTGTAGGGCACTGTTTATATAGACTCATTTACAACAGTGTATGGTGTAGTTTCACCCTGTTTACAGTGGGGCACTGTTTACATAGTCTCTGTTACAGCAGTATATGGTGTACTTTCACCCTGTTTGCTGTAGGGCACTGTTTACATCGACCCTATTACATCAGGGGATGTTGAAATTTCACTCTGTTTACTGTAGGGCACTGTTTACATAAACTCTGTTTACAGCAGTGTATAGTGTACTTTCATTTTATTTACTGTAGGGCACTGTTTACATAGACTCTGTTACAGCAGTGTATGGTGTACTTTCACTCTGTTTACTGTGCGGCACTGTTTACATAGACTCTGTTACAGCAGTGTACGGTGTACTTTCACTCTGTTTATTCTGGGGCACTGTTTACATAGACTCTGTTTACAGCAGTGTATGGCGTACTTTCACTCTGTTTACTGTGGGGCACTGTTTACATAGACTCTGTTGCAGCAGTGTATGGTGTACTTTCACTCTATTTACTGTAGGGCACTGTTTACAAAGACTCTGTTACATCAGTGTATGGTGTACTTTCATTCTGTTTACTGTGGGGCACTGTTTTCATAGACTCTATTACAGCAGTGTATGCTCTACTTTCACTCTGTTTACTGTCGGGCACTGTTTACATAGACTCTGTTTACAGCAGTGCACGGAGTACTTTCACTCTGTTTACTGTGGGGCACTGTTTTCATAGACTCTGTTACAGCAGCGTATGGTATTCTTTCACTGTGGTTACTGTAGATCACTGTTTACATAGACTATTTTACAGTAGTGTATGTTGTACTTTCACTCTGTTTACTGGGGGGCACTGTTTACATAAACTCTGTTTACTGCAGTGTATGGCGTACTTTCACTCTGTTTATTGTGGGGCACTCTTTTCATAGACTCTGTTACAGCAGCGTATGGTGTACTTTCAATCTGGTTACTGTAGAGCACTGTTTACATAGACTCTGTTACAGCAGTGTACGGTGTACTTTCACTCTGTTTACTGTGCGGCACTGTTTACATAGACTCTGTTTACAGCAGTGTATGGTGTACTTTCACTCTGTTTACTGTCGGACACTGTTTGCATTGACTCTGTTTACAGCAGTGTTTGGTGTACTTTCACTCTGTTTATTGTGGGGCACTGTTTACATAGACTCTGTTACAGCAGTGCACGTTGTACTTTCACTCTGTTTACTGTAGTGCACTGATTACATAGACTCTGTTTACAGCATTTATGGTGTACTTTCACCCTGTTTACAGTGGGGCACTGTTTACAGAGTCTCTGTTACAGCAGTATATGGTGTACTTTCACCCTGATTGCTGTAGGGCACTGTTTACATAGACCCTATTACAGCAGGGGATGGTGTACTTTCACTCTGTTTACTGGAGGGCACTGTTTACATAAACTCTGTTTACAGCAGTGTATGGTGTACTATCACTTTGTTTACTGTCGGGCACTGTTTACATAGACAGTGTTACAGCAGCGTATGGTGTACTTTCACTCTGCTTACTGTAGGGCAAAGTCTACATAGACTATATTACAGCAGGGGATGGTGAAATTTCACTCTGTTTACTGGAGGGCACTGTTTACATAAACTCTGTTTACAGCAGTGTATAGTGTACTTTCTTTTTATTTACTGTAGGGCACTGTTTACATAGACTCTGTTACAGCAGTGTATTGTGTACTTTCACTCTGTTTACTGTGGGGCACTGTTTACATAGACTCTGTTACAGCAGTGTACGGTGTACTTTCACTCTGTTTATTATGGGGCACTGTTTACATAGACTATGTTTACAGCAGTGTATGGCGTACTTTAACTTTGTTTCCTGTGGGGCACTGTTTACATAGACTGTTACAGCAGTGTATGGTGTACTTTCACTCTATTTACTGTAGGGCACTGTTTACATAGACACTGTTACATCAGTGTACGGTGGACTTTCACTCTGTTTACTGTGGGGCACTGTTTTCATATACTCTGTTACAGCAGCGTATTGTATTCTTTCACTGTGGTTACTGTAGAGCACTGTTTACATAGACTCTGTTACAGCAGTGTATGGTGTACTTTCACTCTGTTTACTGTGGGGCACTGTTTACATAGACTCTGTTACAGCAGTGTATGGTGTACTTTCACTCTGTTTACTGTGGGGCACTGTTTACATAGACTCTGTTACAGCAGTGTATGGTGTACTTTCAGTCTGTTTACTGTCGGGCACTGTTTGCTTTGACTCTGTTTACAGCAGTGTATGGTGGACTTTCACTCTGTTTACTGTAGGGCACTGTTTATATAGACTCATTTACAGCAGTGTATGGTGTAGTTTCACCCTGTTTACAGTGGGGCACTGTTTACATAGTCTCTGTTACAGCAGTATATGGTGTACTTTCACCCTGTTTGCTGTAGGGCACTGTTTACATCGACCCTATTACATCAGGGGATGTTGAAATTTCACTCTGTTTACTGTAGGGCACTGTTTACATAAACTCTGTTTACAGCAGTGTATAGTGTACTTTCATTTTATTTACTGTAGGGCACTGTTTACATAGACTCTGTTACAGCAGTGTATGGTGTACTTTCACTCTGTTTACTGTGCGGCACTGTTTACATAGACTCTGTTACAGCAGTGTACGGTGTACTTTCACTCTGTTTATTCTGGGGCACTGTTTACATAGACTCTGTTTACAGCAGTGTATGGCGTACTTTCACTCTGTTTACTATGGGGCACTGTTTACATAGACTCTGTTGCAGCAGAGTATGGTGTACTTTCACTCTATTTACTGTAGGGCACTGTTTACAAAGACTCTGTTACATCAGTGTATGGTGTACTTTCACTCTGTTTACTGTGGGGCACTGTTTTCATAGACTCTGTTACAGCAGTGTATGCTCTACTTTCACTCTGTTTATTGTGGGGCACTCTTTTCATAGACTCTGTTACAGCAGCGTATGGTGTACTTTCACTCTGGTTACTGTAGAGCACTGTTTACATAGACTCTGTTACAGCAGTGTACGGTGTACTTTCACTCTGTTTACCTTGGGGCACTCTTTTCATAGATTCTGTTACAGCAGTGTATGGTGTACTTTCACTCTGTTTACTGTAGGGCACTGTTTACATAGACTCTGTTACAGCAGTGTACGGTGTACTTTCACTCTGTTTACTGTGCGGCACTGTTTACATAGACTCTGTTTACAGCAGTGTATGGTGTACTTTCACTCTGTTTACTGTGGCGCACTGTTTACATAGAATCTGTTACAGCAGTGTACGGTATACTTTCACTCTGTTTACTGTGGGGCACTGTTTACAAAGACTCTGTTACATCAGTGTATGGTGTACTTTCACTCTGTTTACTGTGGGGCACTGTTTTCAGAGACTCTGTTACAGCAGTGTGTGCTCTACTTTCACTCTGTTTACTGTCGGGCACTGTTTACATAGACTCTGTTTACAACAGTGCACGGAGTACTTTCACTCTGTTTACTGTGGGGCACTGTTTTCATAGACTCTGTTACAGCAGCGTATGGTATTATTTCACTGTGGTTACTGTAGATCACTGTTTACATAGACTCTGTCACAGCAGTGTATGGTGTACTTTCAAACTGTTTACTGTAGGGCACTGTTTACATAGACTATTTTACAATAGTGTATGTTGTACTTTCACTCTGTTTACTGGGGGGCACTGTTTACATAGACTCTGTTTACTGCAGTGTATGGTGTACTTTCACTCTGTTTATTGTGGGGCACTCTTTTCATAGACTCTGTTACAGCAGCGTACGGTGTACTTTCACTCTGTTTACTGTGCGGCACTGTTTACATAGACTCTGTTTACAGCAGTGTATGGTGTACTTTCACTCTGTTTACTGTAGTGCACTGTTTACATAGACTCTGTTACATTAGTGTGTGGTGAACTTTCACTCTGTTTACTCGACGGCACTGTTTACATAGACTCTGTTTACAGCAGTGTATGGTGTACTTTCACTCTGTTTACTGTGGGACGCTGTTTACATAGACACTTTTACAGCAGTGTATGGTGTACTTTCACTCTGTTTACTGTCGGACACTGTTTGCATTGACTCTGTTTACAGCAGTGTTTGGTGTACTTTCACTCTGTTTATTGTGGGGCACTGTTTACATAGACTCTGTTACAGCAGTGCACGTTGTACTTTCACTTTTTTTACTGTAGTGCACTGATTACATAGACTCTGTTTACAGCATTTATGGTGTACTTTCACCCTGTTTACAGTGGGGCACTGTTTACAGAGTCTCTGTTACAGCAGTATATGGTGTACTTTCACCCTGTTTGCTGTAGGGCACTGTTTACATAGACCCTATTACAGCAGGGGATGGTGTACTTTCACTCTGTTTACTGGAGGGCACTGTTTACATAAACTCTGTTTACAGCAGTGTATGGTGTACTTTCACTTTGTTTACTGTAGGGCACTGTTTACATAGACAGTGTTACAGCAGCGTATGGTGTACTTTCACTCTGCTTACTGTAGGGCACTGTTTACATAGACTATATTACAGCAGGGGATGGTGAAATTTCACTCTGTTTACTGGAGGGCACTGTTTACATAAACTCTGTTTACAGCAGTGTATAGTGTACTTTCATTTTATTTACTGTAGGGCACTGTTTACATAGACTCTGTTACAGCAGTGTATGGTGTACTTTCACTCTGTTTACTGTGGGGCACAGTTTACATAGACTCTGTTACAGCAGTGTACGGTGTACTTTCACTATGTTTATTATGGGGCACTGTTTACATAGACTCTGTTTACAGCAGTGTATGGGTTACTTTAACTTTGTTTCCTGTGGGGCACTGTTTACATAGACTGTTACAGCAGTGTATGGTGTACTTTGACTCTATTTACTGTAGGGCACTGTTTACATAGACTCTGTTACAGTAGTGTATGTTGTACTTTCACTCTGTTTACTGGGGGGCACTGTTTACATAGACTCTGTTACATCGGTGTATGGTGAACTTTCACTCTGTTTATTGTGGGGCACTGTTTTCATAGACTCTGTTACAGCAGCGTATGGTGTACTTTCACTCTTGATACTGTAGTGCACTGTTTACATAGACTCTGTTACAGCAGTGTATGGTGCACTTTCACTCTGTTTACTGTGGGGCACTGTTTACATAGACTCAGTTTACAACAGTGTATGGTGTACTTTCACTGTGTTTACTGTTGGGCACTGTTTACATAGACTCTGTTCCAGCAGTGTATGGTGTACTTTCACTCTGTTTACTGTGGGGCACTGTTTACATAGACTCTGTTACAGCAGTGTATGGTGTACTTTCAGTCTGTTTACTGTCGGGCACTGTTTGCTTTGACTCTGTTTACAGCAGTGTATGGTGGACTTTCACTCTGTTTACTGTAGGGCACTGTTTATATAGACTCATTTACAGCAGTGTATTGTGTAGTTTCACCCTGTTTACAGTGGGGCACTGTTTACATAGTCTCTGTTACAGCAGTATATGGTGTACTTTCACCCTGTTTGCTGTAGGGCACTGTTTACATAGACGCTATTACAGCAGGGGATGTTGAAATTTCACTCTGTTTACTGTAGGGCACTGTTTACATAAACTCTGTTTACAGCAGTGTATAGTGTACTTTCATTTTATTTACTGTAGGGCACTGTTTACATAGACTCTGTTACAGCAGTGTATGGTGTACTTTCACTCTGTTTACTGTGCGGCACTGTTTACATAGACTCTGTTACAGCAGTGTACGGTGTACTTTCACTCTGTTTATTCTCTGGCACTGTTTACATAGACTCTGTTTACAGCAGTGTATGGCGTACTTTCACTCTGTTTACTGTGGGGCACTGTTTACATAGACTCTGTTACAGCAGTGTATGGTGTACTTTCACTCTATTTACTGTAGGGCACTGTTTACAAAGACTCTGTTACATCAGTGTATGGTGTACTTTCACTCTGTTTACTGTGGGGCACTGTTTTCATAGACTCTATTACAGCAGTGTATGCTCTACTTTCACTCTGTTTACTGTCGGGCACTGTTTACATAGACTCTGTTTACAGCAGTGCACGGAGTACTTTCACTCTGTTTACTGTGGGGCACTGTTTTCATAGACTCTGTTACAGCAGCGTATGGTGTTCTTTCACTGTGGTTACTGTAGATCACTGTTTACATAGACTCTGTTACAGCAGTGTATGGTGTACTTTCAAACTGTTTACTGTAGGGCACTGTTTACATAGACTATTTTTCAGTAGTGTATGTTGTACTTTCACTCTGTTTACTGGGGGGCACTGTTTACATAGACTCTGTTTACTGCAGTGTATGGAGTACTTTCACTCTGTTTATTGTGGGGCACTCTTTTCATAGACTCTGTTACAGCAGCGTATGGTGTACTTTCACTCTGGTTACTGTAGAGCACTGTTTACATAGACTCTGTTTACAGCAGTGTACGGTGTACTTTCACTCTGTTCACTGTGCGGCACTGTTTACATAGACTCTGTTTACAGCAGTGTATGGTGTACTTTCACTCTGTTTACTGTGCGGCACTGTTTACATAGACTCTGTTTACAGCAGTGTATGTTCTACTTTCACTCTGTTTACTGTGGGGCACTGTTTACATAGACTCTGTTTACAGTAGTGTATGGTGTACTTTCACTCTGTTTACTGTGTGGCAATGTTTACATAGAATCTGTTACAGCAGTGTATGGTGTACTTTCACTCTGTTTACTGTGGGGCACTGTTTACATAGACTCTGTTTACAGCAGTGCATGTTCTACTTTCACTCTGTTTACTGTGGGGCACTTTTTTCATAGACTTCTGTTACAGCGGTGTATGGTGTACTTTCACACTGTTTACTGTACTGCACTGTTTACATAGACTGTGTTACAGCAGTGTATGGTGTACTTTCACTCTTTTTACTGTGGGGCACTGTTTCCATAGACTATGTTACAGCAGGTTATGGTGTACTTTCACTCTGTTTACTGTGGGGCACTGCTTATATAGACTCTGTTATAGCAGTGGATGGTGTTCTTTCACTCTGTTTACTGTAGGGCACTGTTTACATAGACTCTGTTTACAGCAGGGTACGGTGTACTTTCACTCTGTTTACTGTGGGGCACTATTATCATAGACTCTGTTACAGCAGCGTACGGTGTACTTTCACTCTGGTTACTGTAGTGCACTGTTTACATAGACTCTTTTACAGCAGTGTATGGTGCTCTTTCCCTCTGTTTATTGTGGGGCACTGTTTACCTAGACTCTGTTACAGCAGTGTACGGTGTACTTTCACTCAGTTTACTGTGGGGCACTGTTTACATAGACTCTATTTACAGCAGTATATGGGTTACTTTCACTCTGTTTACTGTAGTGCACTGTTTACATAGACTCTGTTACATCACTGAACGGTGAACTTTCACTCTGTTTACTAGAGGGCACTGTTTACATAGACTCGGTTACAGCAGTGTATGCTATACTTTCACCCTGTTTGCTGTAGGGCACTGTTTACATAGAGTCTGTTTACTGCAGTGTATGGTGTACTTTCCCCCTGTTTGCTGTAGGGGACTGTTTACATAGACTCTGTTACAGCAGTGTATGGTGTACTTTCAAACGGTTTACTGTAGGGCACTGTTTACATAGTCGCTGTTACAGCAGTGTATGGTGTACTTTTACTCTGTTTGTTGTGGGGCACTTTTTACATAGACGCTGTTACAGCAGTGTACGGTGTACATTCACTCTGTTCACTGTGGGGCACTGTTCACATAGACGCTGTTACATCAGTGTGTGGTGAACTTTCACCCTGTTTACAGGGGGGCACTATTTAGATAGTCTCTGTGACAGCAGTGTATGGTGTACTTTCACCCTGTTTGCTGTAGGGAACTGTTTACATCGAGTCTGTTTACTGCAGTGTACGGTGTACTTTTACTCTGTTTACTGTGGGGCACTGTTTACATAGACTCTGTTTACAGTAGTGTATGTTGTACTTTCACTCTGTTTACTGTGGGACTCTGTTTACATAGACTCTGTTTACAGCAGGGTATGGTTTACTTTCACTCTGTTTATGGTAGTGCACTGATTACATAGGCTCTGTTACATCAGTGTGTGGTGAAATTTCACTCTGTTTACTGTAGGGCACTGTTTACATAGATTCTGTTTACAGCAGTGTACGGTGTACTTTCACTCTGTTTTCTGTGGGGCACTGTTTACATAGACTCTGTTTACAGTAGTGTATGGTGTACTTTCACTTTGTTTACTGTGGGGCACTGTTTACATTAACTCTGTTACAGCAGTGTATGTTCTACTTTCACTCTGTTTACTGTGGGGCACTGTTTACATAGACTCTGTTACATAAGTGTGTGGTGGACTTTCACTCTGTTTACTGGAGGGCACTGTGTATATAGACTCTGTTACAGCAGTGTATGATGTACTTTCACTCCGTTTACCGTGGGGCGCTGTTTACATAGACTCTGTTACAGCAGTGTATGGTGTACTTTCACTCTGTTTACTGTCGGGCACTGTTTGCATTGACTCTGTTTACAGCAGTGTATGGTGTACTTTCACTCTGTTTGCTGGAGTGCACAGGTTACATAGACTCTGTTACAGCAGTGTACGGTGTACTTTCAGTCTGTTTCCTGTGGGACACTGTTTACATAGACACTGTTTACAGTAGTGTATGGTGTACTTTCACTCTGTTTACTGTGTGGCACTGTTTACATAGATTCAGTTTACAGCAGTGTATGGTGTACTTTCACTCTGTTTACTGTAGAGCACTGTTTACATAGACTCTGTTACAGCAGTGTATGGTGTACTTTCACTCTGTTTACTGTGTGGCACTGTTTACATAGATTCAGTTTACAGCAGTGTATGGTGTACTTTCACTCTGTTTACTGTAGAGCACTGTTTACATAGACTCTGTTACAGCAGTGTATGGTGTACTTTCACTCTGTTTACTGTGTGGCACTGTTTACATAGATTCAGTTTACAGCAGTGTATGGTGTACTTTCACTCTGTTTACTGTAGAGCACTATTTACACAGACTCTGTTTACAGCAGTGTATGGTGTACTTTCACTCTGTTTACTGTGGGGCACTGTTTACATAGACTCTGTTCACAGCAGTGTATGTTCTATTTCACTCTGTTTACTGTGGGGCACTTTTTTCATAGACTCTGTTGCAGCAGTTTATGGTGTACTTTCACTCTGTTTACTGTAGGGCACTGTTTACATGGACTCTGTTACAGCAGTTTCTGGTGTACTTTCACTCTGCTTTCTGTCGGGCACTGTTTACGTAGACTCTATTACAGCAGGGGATGGTGTACTTTCACTCTGTTTACTGTAGGGCACTGTTTACATAAACCGTTTTTACAGCAGTGTATGGTGTACTTTCACTTTGTTTACTGTAGGGCACTGTTTACATAGACTGTTACAGCAGTGTACGGTGTACTTTCACTCTGTTTACTTTGGGGCACTGTTTTCATAGACTCTGTTACAGCAGTGTATGGTGTACTTTCACTCTGTTTACTGTGGGGCACTGTTTACATAGATTCAGTTTACAGCAGTGCATGGTGTACTTTCACTATGTTTACTGTAGGGCACTATTTACATAGTCTCTGTTACAGCAGTGTATGGTGTTCTTTCCCTCTGTTTATTGTGGGGCACTGTTTACATAGACTCTGTTACATCAGTGTACGGTGAACTTTCACTCTGTTTACTAGAGGGCACTGTTTACATTGACTCTGTTACAGCAGTGTATGATATACTTTCACTCTGTTTACTGTGGGGCACTGTTAACATAAACTGTTTACAGCAGTGTATGGATTACTTTCACTCTGATTACTGTAGTGCACTGATTACTCTGTTACATCAGTGTGTGCTGAACTTTCACCCTGTTTACAGGGGGGCACTATTTACATAGTCTCTGTGACAGCAGTGTATGGTGTACGTTCACCCTGTTTGCTGTAGGGAACTGTTTACATAGAGTCTGTTTACTGCAGTGTACGGTGTACTTTTACTCTGTTTACTGTGGGGCACTGTTTACATAGACTCTGTTTACAGTAGTGTATGGTGTACTTTCACTCTGTTTACTGTGGGACACTGTTTACATAGACTCTGTTTACAGCAGTGTATGGGTTACTTTCACTCTGTTTATGGTAGTGCACTGATTACATAGGCTCTGTTACATCAGTGTGTGGTGAACTTTCACTCTGTTTACTGTAGGGCACTGTTTACATACACTCTGTTTACAGCAGTGTACGGTGTACTTTCACTCTGATTTCTGTGGGGCACTGTTTACATATACTCTGTTTACAGTAGTGTATGGTGTATTTTAACTCTGTTTACTGTGGGGCACTGTTTACATTAACTCTGTTACAGCAGTGTATGTTCTAATTTCACTCTGTTTACTGTGGGGCACTTTTTTCATAGACTCTGTTACAGCGGTGTATGGTGTACTTTCACTCTGTTTACTGTAGGGCACTGTTTACAAAGACTCTGTTACAGCAGTTTATGGTGTACTTTCACTCTGCTTTCTGTCGGGCACTGTTTACGTAGACTCTATTACAGCAGGGGATGGTGTACTTTCACTTTGTTTACTGTGGGGCACTGTTTACATAGACTCTGTTACAGCAGTGTATGGTGTACATTCACTCTGTTTACCCTGGGGCACTGTTTACATAGTCTGTTACAGCAGTGGATGGTGTACTTTCACTCTGTTTACTGTGGGGCACTGTTTACATAGAATCTGTTACAGCAGTGTATGGTGTACTTTCACTCTGTTTACTGTGGGGCGCTGTTTACATAGACTCTGTTACAGCAGTGTATGGTGTACTTTCACTTTGTTTACTGTCGGGCACTGTTTGCATTGACTCTGTTTACAGCAGTGTATGGTGTACTTTCACTCTGTTAACTGTAGGGCACTGTTTACATAGACTCATTTATAGCAGTGTATGGTGTACTTTCACGCTGTTTACAGGGGGGCACTGTTTACATAGTCTCTGTTACAGCAGTGTATGGTGTACTTTCACCCTGTTTGCTGTAGGTCACTGTTTCCATAGAGTCTGTTTACTCCAGTGTTTGGTGTACTTTCCCCCTGTTTGCTGTAGGGCACTGTTTACATAGACTCTGTTACAGCAGTGTATGGTGTACTTTCAATCGGTTTACTGTAGGGCACTGTTTACATAGACTGTTACAGCTGTGTATCGTGTACTTTCACTCTGTTTGTTGTGGGGCACTTTTACATAGACTATTTTACAGCAGTGTACGGTGTACTTTCACTCTGTTTACTGTGGGGCACTGTTTACATAGACTCTGTTCCATCAGTGTGTGGTGGACTTTCACTCTGTTTCCTAGAGGGCACTGTTTACATAGAATCTGTTACAGCAGTGTATGATGTACTTTCACTCTGTTTACTGTGGGGCGCTGTTTACATAGACTCTGTTACAGCAGTGTATGGTGTACTTTCACTCTGTTTACTGTCGGGCACTGTATGCATTGACTCTGTTTACAGCAGTGTATGGTGTACTTTCACTCTGTTAACTGTAGTGCACTGTTTACATAGACTCATTTATAGCAGTGTATGGTGTACTTTCACCGTGTTTACAGGCGTGCACTGTTAACATAGTCTCTGTTACAGCAGTGTATGGTGTACTTTCACTCTGTTAACTGAAGGGCACTGTTTACATAGACTCATTTATAGCAACGTAAGGTGTACTTTCACTCTGTATGCTGGAGTGCACTGTTTACATAGACTCTGTTAAAGCAGTGTACGGTGTACTTTCACTCTGTTTACTGTGGGGCACTGTTTACATAGACTCTGTTTACAGTAGTGTAGGTGTACTTTCACTCTGTTTACTATGGGGCACTGTTTACATAGACTCTGTTACAGCAGTGTATGGTGTACTTTCACTCTATTTACTGTAGGGCACTGTTTACATAGACTCTGTTACAGCAGTTTATGGTGTACTTTCACTCTGCTTTCTGTCGGGCACTGTTTACGTAGACTCTATTACAGCAGGGGATGGTGTACTTTCACTCTCTTTACTGTAGGGCACTGTTTACATAGACTCTGTTACAGCAGTGGATGGTGTACTTTCACTCAGTTTACTGTAGGGCACTGTTTACATAGACTCTGTTTACAGCAGTGTACGGTGTACTTTCACTCTGTTTACTGTGGGGCACTGTTTTCATAGACTCTGTTACAGCAGCGTACGGTGTATTTTCACTCTGGTTACTGTAGTGCCCTGTTTACATAGACTCTGTTACAGCAGTGTATGGTGTACTTTCACTCTGTTTACTGTGGGGCACTGTTTACATAGATTCAGTTTACAGCAGTATATGGTGTTCTTTACCTCTGTTTATTGTGAGCACTGTTTACCTAGGCTCTGTTACATCTGTGTATGGTGTACTTTCAATCTGTTTACTGTGAGGCACTGTTTACATAGACTCAGGTTGCAGCAGTGTATGGTATACTTTCACTGTGTTTACTGTAGGGCACTGTTTACATAGACTCTGTTACAGCAGTGTATGGTGTACTTTCACTCTGTTTATTGTGGGGCACTGTTTACATAGAATCTGTTACAGCAGTGTACGGTGTACTTTCACTCTGTTCACTGTGGGGCACTGTTTACATAGACTCCGTTTACAGTAGTGTATGGTGTACTTTCACTCTGTTTACTGTGGGGCACTGTTTACATAGACTCTGTTACAGCAGTGTATGGTGTACTTTCACTCTCTTTACTGTAGGGCACTGTTTACATAGACTCTGTTACAGCAGTGTATGGTGTACTTTCACTCTGCTTACTGTAGGGCACATTTTACACAGACTCTATTACAGCAGGGCATGGTGTACTTTCACTCTGTTTACTGAAGGGTACTGTTTACATAAACTCTGTTTACTGCAGTGTATGGTGTACTTTCACTGTGTTTACTGTAGTGCACTGTTTACATAGACTGTGTTACAGCAGTGTATGGTGGACTTTCACTCTGTTTACTGTGGGGCACTGTTTACATAGACTCTGTTACAGCAGTGTATGG
Source organism: Scyliorhinus torazame (assembly GCF_047496885.1). NCBI lineage: Eukaryota > Metazoa > Chordata > Chondrichthyes > Carcharhiniformes > Scyliorhinidae > Scyliorhinus > Scyliorhinus torazame. Next base: position 55,677,051 of record NC_092726.1, read on the forward strand.
AGTACTTTCACTCTGTTTACCTTGGGGCACTGTTTACATAGTCTGTTACAGCAGTGGATGGTGTACTTTCACTCAGTTTCCTGTAGGGCACTGTTTACATAGACTCTGTTTACAGCAGTGTATGGTGTACTTTCACCCTGTTTGCAGGGGTCACTGTTTACATAGTCTCTGTTACAGCATTGTATGGTGTACTTTCACCCTGTTTGCTGTAGGGCACTGTTTATATAGAGTCTGTTTACTGCAGTGTATGGTGTACTTTCCCCCTGTTTGCTGTAGGGCACTGTTTACATGGACTGTTACAGCAGTGTATGGTGTACTTTCAAACGGTTTACTGTAGGGCACTGTTTACATAGACTCTGTTACAGCAGTGTATGGTGTACTTTCACTCTGTTTATTGTGGGGGACTTTTTACATACTCTGTTACAGCAGTGTACGGTGTACATTCACTCTGTTTACTGTGAGGCACTGTTTACATAGACGCTGTTACATCAGTGTGTGGTGGACTTTCACTCTGTTTACTAGAGGACACTGTTTACATAGACTCTGTTACAGCAGTGTATGATGTACTTTCACTCTGTTTACTGTGGGGCGCTGTTTACATAGACTCTGTTACAGCAGTGTATGGTGTACTTTCACTCTGTTTACTGTCGGGCATTGTTTGCATTGACTCTGTTTACAGCAGTGTATGGTGTACTTTCACTCTGTTTGCTGGAGTGCACTGTTTACATAGATTCTGTTACAGCAGTGTACGGTGTACTTTCACTCTGTTTACTGTGGGGCACTGTTTGCATTGACTCTGTTTACAGCAGTGTTTGGTGTACTTTCACTCTGCTTGCTGGAGTGCACTGTTTACATAGACTCTGTTACAGCAGTGTACTGTGTACTTTCACTCTGTTTACTGTGGGGCACTGTTTACATAGACGCTGTTACAGCAGTTTATGGTGTACTTTCACTCTGCTTCTGTCGGGCACTGTTTACGTAGACTCTATTACAGCAGGGCATGGTGCACTTTCACTCTGTTTACCTTGGGGCACTCTTTACATAAACTTGTTTACAGCAGTGTATGGTGTACTTTCGCTTTGTTTACTGTAGGGCACTGTTTACATACACTGTGTTACAGCAGTGTATGGTGTACTTTCACTCTGTTTACTGTGGGGCACTGTTTACATAGACTCTGTTACAGCAGGTTATGGTGTACTTTCACTCTGTTTACTGTGGGGCACTGTTTATATAGAATCTGTTATAGCAGTGGATGGTGTTCTTTCACTCTGTTTACTGTAGGTCACTGTTTACATCGAGTCTGTTTAAAGCAGTGTATGGTGTACTTTCACTGTGTTTACTGTAGTGCACTGTTTACATAGACTCTGTTACAGCAGTGTATGTTGTACTTTCACTCTGTTTACTGTGGGGCGCTGTTTACATAGACTCTGTTACAGCAGTGTATGGTGTACTTTCACTCTGTTTACTGTCGGGCACTGTTTGCATTGACTCTGTTTACAGCAGTGTATGGCGTACTTTCACTCTGTTAACTGTAGGGCACTGTTTACATAGACTCATTTATAGCAGTGTATGGTGTACTTTCACGCTGTTTACAGGGGGGCACTGTTTACATAGTCTCTGTTACAGCAGTGTATGGTGTACTTTCACCCTGTTTGCTGTAGGTCACTGTTTACATAGTGTCTGTTTACTGCAGTGTTTGGTGTACTTTCCCCCTGCTTACTGTAGGGCACTGTTTACATAGACTATATTACAGCAGGGGATGGTGAAATTTCACTCTGTTTACTGGAGGGCACTGTTTACATAAACTCTGTTTACAGCAGTGTATAGTGTACTTTCATTTTATTTACTGTAGGGCACTGTTTACATAGACTCTGTTACAGCAGTGTATGGTGTACTTTCACTCTGTTTACTGTGGGGCACAGTTTACATAGACTCTGTTACAGCAGTGTACGGTGTACTTTCACTATGTTTATTATGGGGCACTGTTTACATAGACTCTGTTTACAGCAGTGTATGGGTTACTTTAACTTTGTTTCCTGTGGGGCACTGTTTACATAGACTGTTACAGCAGTGTATGGTCTACTTTGAATCTATTTACTGTAGGGCACTGTTTACATAGACTCTGTTACAGTAGTGTATGTTGTACTTTCACTCTGTTTACAGGGGGGCACTGTTTACATAGACTCTGTTACATCGGTGTATGGTGAACTTTCACTCTGTTTATTGTGGGGCACTGTTTTCATAGACTCTGTTACAGCAGCGTATGGTGTACTTTCACTCTTGATACTGTAGTGCACTGTTTACATAGACTCTGTTACAGCAGTGTATGGTGCACTTTCACTCTGTTTACTGTGGGGCACTGTTTACATAGACTCAGTTTACAACAGTGTATGGTGTACTTTCACTGTGTTTACTGTTGGGCACTGTTTACATAGACTCTGTTCCAGCAGTGTATGGTGTACTTTCACTCTGTTTACTGTGTGGCACTGTTTACATAGACTCTGTTACAGCAGTGTATGGTGTACTTTCAGTCTGTTTACTGTCGGGCACTGTTTGCTTTGACTCTGTTTACAGCAGTGTATGGTGGACTTTCACTCTGTTTACTGTAGGGCACTGTTTATATAGACTCATTTACAGCAGTGTATTGTGTAGTTTCACCCTGTTTACAGTGGGGCACTGTTTACATAGTCTCTGTTACAGCAGTATATGGTGTACTTTCACCCTGTTTGCTGTAGGGCACTGTTCACATAGACCCTATTACAGCAGGGGATGTTGAAATTTCACTCTGTTTACTGTAGGGCACTGTTTACATAAACTCTGTTTACAGCAGTGTATAGTGTACTTTCATTTTATTTACTGTAGGGCACTGTTTACATAGACTCTGTTACAGCAGTGTATGGTGTACTTTCACTCTGTTTACTGTGCGGCACTGTTTACATAGACTCTGTTACAGCAGTGTACGGTGTACTTTCACTCTGTTTATTCTCTGGCACTGTTTACATAGACTCTGTTTACAGCAGTGTATGGCGTACTTTCACTCTGTTTACTGTGGGGCACTGTTTACATAGACTCTGTTACAGCAGTGTATGGTGTACTTTCACTCTATTTACTGTAGGGCACTGTTTACAAAGACTCTGTTACATCAGTGTATGGTGTACTTTCACTCTGTTTACTGTGGGGCACTGTTTTCATAGACTCTATTACAGCAGTGTATGCTCTACTTTCACTCTGTTTACTGTCGGGCACTGTTTACATAGACTCTGTTTACAGCAGTGCACGGAGTACTTTCACTCTGTTTACTGTGGGGCACTGTTTTCATAGACTCTGTTACAGCAGCGTATGGTGTTCTTTCACTGTGGTTACTGTAGATCACTGTTTACATAGACTCTGTTACAGCAGTGTATGGTGTACTTTCAAACTGTTTACTGTAGGGCACTGTTTACATAGACTATTTTACAGTAGTGTATGTTGTACTTTCACTCTGTTTACTGGGGGGCACTGTTTACATAGACTCTGTTTACTGCAGTGTATGGAGTACTTTCACTCTGTTTATTGTGGGGCACTCTTTTCATAGACTCTGTTACAGCAGCGTATGGTGTACTTTCACTCTGGTTACTGTAGAGCACTGTTTACATAGACTCTGTTTACAGCAGTGTACGGTGTACTTTCACTCTGTTTACTGTGCGGCACTGTTTACATAGACTCTGTTTACAGCAGTGTATGGTGTACTTTCACTCTGTTTACTGTGCGGCACTGTTTACATAGACTCTGTTTACAGCAGTGTATGTTCTACTTTCACTCTGTTTACTGTGGGGCACTGTTTACATAGACTCTGTTTACAGTAGTGTATGGTGTACTTTCACTCTGTTTACTGTGTGGCAATGTTTACATAGAATCTGTTACAGCAGTGTATGGTGTACTTTCACTCTGTTTACTGTGGGGCACTGTTTACATAGACTCTGTTTACAGCAGTGCATGTTCTACTTTCACTCTGTTTACTGTGGGGCACTTTTTTCATAGACTTCTGTTACAGCGGTGTATGGTGTACTTTCACACTGTTTACTGTAGGGCACTGTTTACATAGACTGTGTTACAGCAGTGTATGGTGTACTTTCACTCTTTTTACTGTGGGGCACTGTTTCCATAGACTATGTTACAGCAGGTTATGGTGTACTTTCACTCTGTTTACTGTGGGGCACTGCTTATATAGACTCTGTTATAGCAGTGGATGGTGTTCTTTCACTCTGTTTACTGTAGGGCACTGTTTACATAGACTCTGTTTACAGCAGGGTACGGTGTACTTTCACTCTGTTTACTGTGGGGCACTATTTTCATAGACTCTGTTACAGCAGCGTACGGTGTACTTTCACTCTGGTTACTGTAGTGCACTGTTTACATAGACTCTTTTACAGCAGTGTATGGTGTTCTTTCCCTCTGTTTATTGTGGGGCACTGTTTACCTAGACTCTGTTACAGCAGTGTACGGTGTACTTTCACTCAGTTTACTGTGGGGCACTGTTTACATAGACTCTATTTACAGCAGTATATGGGTTACTTTCACTCTGTTTACTGTAGTGCACTGTTTACATAGACTCTGTTACATCACTGAACGGTGAACTTTCACTCTGTTTACTAGAGGGCACAGTTTACATAGACTCGGTTACAGCAGTGTATGCTATACTTTCACCCTGTTTGCTGTAGGGCACTGTTTACATAGAGTCTGTTTACTGCAGTGTATGGTGTACTTTCCCCCTGTTTGCTGTAGGGGACTGTTTACATAGACTCTGTTACAGCAGTGTATGGTGTACTTTCAAACGGTTTACTGTAGGGCACTGTTTACATAGTCGCTGTTACAGCAGTGTATGGTGTACTTTTACTCTGTTTGTTGTGGGGCACTTTTTACATAGACGCTGTTACAGCAGTGTACGGTGTACATTCACTCTGTTCACTGTGGGGCACTGTTCACATAGACGCTGTTACATCAGTGTGTGGTGAACTTTCACCCTGTTTACAGGGGGGCACTATTTAGATAGTCTCTGTGACAGCAGTGTATGGTGTACTTTCACCCTGTTTGCTGTAGGGAACTGTTTACATAGAGTCTGTTTACTGCAGTGTACGGTGTACTTTTACTCTGTTTACTGTGGGGCACTGTTTACATAGACTCTGTTTACAGTAGTGTATGTTGTACTTTCACTCTGTTTACTGTGGGACTCTGTTTACATAGACTCTGTTTACAGCAGGGTATGGTTTACTTTCACTCTGTTTATGGTAGTGCACTGATTACATAGGCTCTGTTACATCAGTGTGTGGTGAAATTTCACTCTGTTTACTGTAGGGCACTGTTTACATAGATTCTGTTTACAGCAGTGTACGGTGTACTTTCACTCTGTTTTCTGTGGGGCACTGTTTACATAGACTCTGTTTACAGTAGTGTATGGTGTACTTTCACTTTGTTTACTGTGGGGCACTGTTTACATTAACTCTGTTACAGCAGTGTATGTTCTACTTTCACTCTGTTTACTGTGGGGCACTGTTTACATAGACTCTGTTACATAAGTGTGTGGTGGACTTTCACTCTGTTTACTGGAGGGCACTGTGTATATAGACTCTGTTACAGCAGTGTATGATGTACTTTCACTCCGTTTACCGTGGGGCGCTGTTTACATAGACTCTGTTACAGCAGTGTATGGTGTACTTTCACTCTGTTTACTGTCGGGCACTGTTTGCATTGACTCTGTTTACAGCAGTGTATGGTGTACTTTCACTCTGTTTGCTGGAGTGCACAGGTTACATAGACTCTGTTACAGCAGTGTACGGTGTACTTTCAGTCTGTTTCCTGTGGGACACTGTTTACATAGACACTGTTTACAGTAGTGTATGGTGTACTTTCACTCTGTTTACTGTGTGGCACTGTTTACATAGATTCAGTTTACAGCAGTGTATGGTGTACTTTCACTCTGTTTACTGTAGAGCACTGTTTACATAGACTCTGTTACAGCAGTGAATGGTGTACTTTCACTCTGTTTACTGTGTGGCACTGTTTACATAGATTCAGTTTACAGCAGTGTATGGTGTACTTTCACTCTGTTTACTGTAGAGCACTGTTTACATAGACTCTGTTACAGCAGTGTATGGTGTACTTTCACTCTGTTTACTGTGTGGCACTGTTTACATAGATTCAGTTTACAGCAGTGTATGGTGTACTTTCACTCTGTTTACTGTAGAGCACTATTTACACAGACTCTGTTTACAGCAGTGTATGGTGTACTTTCACTCTGTTTACTGTGGGGCACTGTTTACATAGACTCTGTTCACAGCAGTGTATGTTCTATTTCACTCTGTTTACTGTGGGGCACTTTTTTCATAGACTCTGTTGCAGCAGTTTATGGTGTACTTTCACTCTGTTTACTGTAGGGCACTGTTTACATGGACTCTGTTACAGCAGTTTCTGGTGTACTTTCACTCTGCTTTCTGTCGGGCACTGTTTACGTAGACTCTATTACAGCAGGGGATGGTGTACTTTCACTCTGTTTACTGTAGGGCACTGTTTACATAAACCGTTTTTACAGCAGTGTATGGTGTACTTTCACTTTGTTTACTGTAGGGCACTGTTTACATAGACTGTTACAGCAGTGTACGGTGTACTTTCACTCTGTTTACTTTGGGGCACTGTTTTCATAGACTCTGTTACAGCAGTGTATGGTGTACTTTCACTCTGTTTACTGTGGGGCACTGTTTACATAGATTCAGTTTACAGCAGTGCATGGTGTACTTTCACTATGTTTACTGTAGGGCACTATTTACATAGTCTCTGTTACAGCAGTGTATGGTGTTCTTTCCCTCTGTTTATTGTGGGGCACTGTTTACATAGACTCTGTTACATCAGTGTACGGTGAACTTTCACTCTGTTTACTAGAGGGCACTGTTTACATTGACTCTGTTACAGCAGTGTATGATATACTTTCACTCTGTTTACTGTGGGGCACTGTTAACATAAACTGTTTACAGCAGTGTATGGATTACTTTCACTCTGATTACTGTAGTGCACTGATTACTCTGTTACATCAGTGTGTGGTGAACTTTCACCCTGTTTACAGGGGGGCACTATTTACATAGTCTCTGTGACAGCAGTGTATGGTGTACGTTCACCCTGTTTGCTGTAGGGAACTGTTTACATAGAGTCTGTTTACTGCAGTGTACGGTGTACTTTTACTCTGTTTACTGTGGGGCACTGTTTACATAGACTCTGTTTACAGTAGTGTATGGTGTACTTTCACTCTGTTTACTGTGGGACACTGTTTACATAGACTCTGTTTACAGCAGTGTATGGGTTACTTTCACTCTGTTTATGGTAGTGCACTGATTACATAGGCTCTGTTACATCAGTGTGTGGTGAACTTTCACTCTGTTTACTGTAGGGCACTGTTTACATACACTCTGTTTACAGCAGTGTACGGTGTACTTTCACTCTGATTTCTGTGGGGCACTGTTTACATATACTCTGTTTACAGTAGTGTATGGTGTATTTTAACTCTGTTTACTGTGGGGCACTGTTTACATTAACTCTGTTACAGCAGTGTATGTTCTAATTTCACTCTGTTTACTGTGGGGCACTTTTTTCATAGACTCTGTTACAGCGGTGTATGGTGTACTTTCACTCTGTTTACTGTAGGGCACTGTTTACAAAGACTCTGTTACAGCAGTTTATGGTGTACTTTCACTCTGCTTTCTGTCGGGCACTGTTTACGTAGACTCTATTACAGCAGGGGATGGTGTACTTTCACTTTGTTTACTGTGGGGCACTGTTTACATAGACTCTGTTACAGCAGTGTATGGTGTACATTCACTCTGTTTACCCTGGGGCACTGTTTACATAGTCTGTTACAGCAGTGGATGGTGTACTTTCACTCTGTTTACTGTGGGGCACTGTTTACATAGAATCTGTTACAGCAGTGTATGGTGTACTTTCACTCTGTTTACTGTGGGGCGCTGTTTACATAGACTCTGTTACAGCAGTGTATGGTGTACTTTCACTTTGTTTACTGTCGGGCACTGTTTGCATTGACTCTGTTTACAGCAGTGTATGGTGTACTTTCACTCTGTTAACTGTAGGGCACTGTTTACATAGACTCATTTATAGCAGTGTATGGTGTACTTTCACGCTGTTTACAGGGGGGCACTGTTTACATAGTCTCTGTTACAGCAGTGTATGGTGTACTTTCACCCTGTTTGCTGTAGGTCACTGTTTACATAGAGTCTGTTTACTCCAGTGTTTGGTGTACTTTCCCCCTGTTTGCTGTAGGGCACTGTTTACATAGACTCTGTTACAGCAGTGTATGGTGTACTTTCAATCGGTTTACTGTAGGGCACTGTTTACATAGACTGTTACAGCTGTGTATCGTGTACTTTCACTCTGTTTATTGTGGGGCACTTTTACATAGACTATTTTACAGCAGTGTACGGTGTACTTTCACTCTGTTTACTGTGGGGCACTGTTTACATAGACTCTGTTCCATCAGTGTGTGGTGGACTTTCACTCTGTTTCCTAGAGGGCACTGTTTACATAGAATCTGTTACAGCAGTGTATGATGTACTTTCACTCTGTTTACTGTGGGGCGCTGTTTACATAGACTCTGTTACAGCAGTGTATGGTGTACTTTCACTCTGTTTACTGTCGGGCACTGTATGCATTGACTCTGTTTACAGCAGTGTATGGTGTACTTTCACTCTGTTAACTGTAGTGCACTGTTTACATAGACTCATTTATAGCAGTGTATGGTGTACTTTCACCGTGTTTACAGGCGTGCACTGTTAACATAGTCTCTGTTACAGCAGTGTATGGTGTACTTTCACTCTGTTAACTGTAGGGCACTGTTTACATAGACTCATTTATAGCAACGTAAGGTGTACTTTCACTCTGTATGCTGGAGTGCACTGTTTACATAGACTCTGTTAAAGCAGTGTACGGTGTACTTTCACTCTGTTTACTGTGGGGCACTGTTTACATAGACTCTGTTTACAGTAGTGTAGGTGTACTTTCACTCTGTTTACTATGGGGCACTGTTTACATAGACTCTGTTACAGCAGTGTATGGTGTACTTTCACTCTATTTACTGTAGGGCACTGTTTACATAGACTCTGTTACAGCAGTTTATGGTGTACTTTCACTCTGCTTTCTGTCGGGCACTGTTTACGTAGACTCTATTACAGCAGGGGATGGTGTACTTTCACTCTCTTTACTGTAGGGCACTGTTTACATAGACTCTGTTACAGCAGTGGATGGTGTACTTTCACTCAGTTTACTGTAGGGCACTGTTTACATAGACTCTGTTTACAGCAGTGTACGGTGTACTTTCACTCTGTTTACTGTGGGGCACTGTTTTCATAGACTCTGTTACAGCAGCGTACGGTGTATTTTCACTCTGGTTACTGTAGTGCCCTGTTTACATAGACTCTGTTACAGCAGTGTATGGTGTACTTTCACTCTGTTTACTGTGGGGCACTGTTTACATAGATTCAGTTTACAGCAGTATATGGTGTTCTTTACCTCTGTTTATTGTGAGCACTGTTTACCTAGGCTCTGTTACATCTGTGTATGGTGTACTTTCAATCTGTTTACTGTGAGGCACTGTTTACATAGACTCAGGTTGCAGCAGTGTATGGTATACTTTCACTCTGTTTACTGTAGGGCACTGTTTACATAGACTCTGTTACACCAGTGTATGGTGTACTTTCAGTCTGTTTACTGTAGGGCACTGTTTACATAGACTCTGTTACAGCAGTGTATGGTGTACTTTCACTCTGTTTATTGTGGGGCACTGTTTACATAGAATCTGTTACAGCAGTGTACGGTGTACTTTCACTCTGTTCACTGTGGGGCACTGTTTACATAGACTCCGTTTACAGTAGTGTATGGTGTACTTTCACTCTGTTTACTGTGGGGCACTGTTTACATAGACTCTGTTACAGCAGTGTATGGTGTACTTTCACTCTCTTTACTGTAGGGCACTGTTTACATAGACTCTGTTACAGCAGTGTATGGTGTACTTTCACTCTGCTTACTGTAGGGCACATTTTACACAGACTCTATTACAGCAGGGCATGGTGTACTTTCACTCTGTTTACTGAAGGGTACTGTTTACATAAACTCTGTTTACTGCAGTGTATGGTGTACTTTCACTTTGTTTACTGTCGGGCACTGTTTGCATTGACTCTGTTTACAGCAGTGTATGGTGTACTTTCACTCTGTTAACTGTAGGGCACTGTTTACATAGACTCATTTATAGCAGTGTATGGTGTACTTTCACGCTGTTTACAGGGGGGCACTGTTTACATAGTCTCTGTTACAGCAGTGTATGGTGTACTTTCACCCTGTTTGCTGTAGGTCACTGTTTACATAGAGTCTGTTTACTCCAGTGTTTGGTGTACTTTCCCCCTGTTTGCTGTAGGGCACTGTTTACATAGACTCTGTTACAGCAGTGTATGGTGTACTTTCAATCGGTTTACTGTAGGGCACTGTTTACATAGACTGTTACAGCTGTGTATCGTGTACTTTCACTCTGTTTATTGTGGGGCACTTTTACATAGACTATTTTACAGCAGTGTACGGTGTACTTTCACTCTGTTTACTGTGGGGCACTGTTTACATAGACTCTGTTCCATCAGTGTGTGGTGGACTTTCACTCTGTTTCCTAGAGGGCACTGTTTACATAGAATCTGTTACAGCAGTGTATGATGTACTTTCACTCTGTTTACTGTGGGGCGCTGTTTACATAGACTCTGTTACAGCAGTGTATGGTGTACTTTCACTCTGTTTACTGTCGGGCACTGTATGCATTGACTCTGTTTACAGCAGTGTATGGTGTACTTTCACTCTGTTAACTGTAGTGCACTGTTTACATAGACTCATTTATAGCAGTGTATGGTGTACTTTCACCGTGTTTACAGGCGTGCACTGTTAACATAGTCTCTGTTACAGCAGTGTATGGTGTACTTTCACTCTGTTAACTGTAGGGCACTGTTTACATAGACTCATTTATAGCAACGTAAGGTGTACTTTCACTCTGTATGCTGGAGTGCACTGTTTACATAGACTCTGTTAAAGCAGTGTACGGTGTACTTTCACTCTGTTTACTGTGGGGCACTGTTTACATAGACTCTGTTTACAGTAGTGTAGGTGTACTTTCACTCTGTTTACTATGGGGCACTGTTTACATAGACTCTGTTACAGCAGTGTATGGTGTACTTTCACTCTATTTACTGTAGGGCACTGTTTACATAGACTCTGTTACAGCAGTTTATGGTGTACTTTCACTCTGCTTTCTGTCGGGCACTGTTTACGTAGACTCTATTACAGCAGGGGATGGTGTACTTTCACTCTCTTTACTGTAGGGCACTGTTTACATAGACTCTGTTACAGCAGTGGATGGTGTACTTTCACTCAGTTTACTGTAGGGCACTGTTTACATAGACTCTGTTTACAGCAGTGTACGGTGTACTTTCACTCTGTTTACTGTGGGGCACTGTTTTCATAGACTCTGTTACAGCAGCGTACGGTGTATTTTCACTCTGGTTACTGTAGTGCCCTGTTTACATAGACTCTGTTACAGCAGTGTATGGTGTACTTTCACTCTGTTTACTGTGGGGCACTGTTTACATAGATTCAGTTTACAGCAGTATATGGTGTTCTTTACCTCTGTTTATTGTGAGCACTGTTTACCTAGGCTCTGTTACATCTGTGTATGGTGTACTTTCAATCTGTTTACTGTGAGGCACTGTTTACATAGACTCAGGTTGCAGCAGTGTATGGTATACTTTCACTCTGTTTACTGTAGGGCACTGTTTACATAGACTCTGTTACACCAGTGTATGGTGTACTTTCAGTCTGTTTACTGTAGGGCACTGTTTACATAGACTCTGTTACAGCAGTGTATGGTGTACTTTCACTCTGTTTATTGTGGGGCACTGTTTACATAGAATCTGTTACAGCAGTGTACGGTGTACTTTCACTCTGTTCACTGTGGGGCACTGTTTACATAGACTCCGTTTACAGTAGTGTATGGTGTACTTTCACTCTGTTTACTGTGGGGCACTGTTTACATAGACTCTGTTACAGCAGTGTATGGTGTACTTTCACTCTCTTTACTGTAGGGCACTGTTTACATAGACTCTGTTACAGCAGTGTATGGTGTACTTTCACTCTGCTTACTGTAGGGCACATTTTACACAGACTCTATTACAGCAGGGCATGGTGTACTTTCACTCTGTTTACTGAAGGGTACTGTTTACATAAACTCTGTTTACTGCAGTGTATGGTGTACTTTCACTGTGTTTACTGTAGTGCACTGTTTACATAGACTGTGTTACAGCAGTGTATGGTGGACTTTCACTCTGTTTACTGTGGGGCACTGTTTACATAGACTCTGTTACAGCAGTGTATGGTGTACTTTCACTCTGTTTACCTTGGGGCACTGTTTACATAGTCTGTTACAGCAGTGGATGGTGTACTTTCACTCAGTTTCCTGTAGGGCACTGTTTACATAGACTCTGTTTACAGCAGTGTATGGTGTACTTTCACCCTGTTTGCAGGGGTCACTGTTTACATAGTCTCTGTTACAGCATTGTATGGTGTACTTTCACCCTGTTTGCTGTAGGGCACTGTTTATATAGAGTCTGTTTACTGCAGTGTATGGTGTACTTTCCCCCTGTTTGCTGTAGGGCACTGTTTACATGGACTGTTACAGCAGTGTATGGTGTACTTTCAAACGGTTTACTGTAGGGCACTGTTTACATAGACTCTGTTACAGCAGTGTATGGTGTACTTTCACTCTGTTTATTGTGGGGGACTTTTTACATACTCTGTTACAGCAGTGTACGGTGTACATTCACTCTGTTTACTGTGAGGCACTGTTTACATAGACGCTGTTACATCAGTGTGTGGTGGACTTTCACTCTGTTTACTAGAGGACACTGTTTACATAGACTCTGTTACAGCAGTGTATGATGTACTTTCACTCTGTTTACTGTGGGGCGCTGTTTACATAGACTCTGTTACAGCAGTGTATGGTGTACTTTCACTCTGTTTACTGTCGGGCATTGTTTGCATTGACTCTGTTTACAGCAGTGTATGGTGTACTTTCACTCTGTTTGCTGGAGTGCACTGTTTACATAGATTCTGTTACAGCAGTGTACGGTGTACTTTCACTCTGTTTACTGTGGGGCACTGTTTGCATTGACTCTGTTTACAGCAGTGTTTGGTGTACTTTCACTCTGCTTGCTGGAGTGCACTGTTTACATAGACTCTGTTACAGCAGTGTACTGTGTACTTTCACTCTGTTTACTGTGGGGCACTGTTTACATAGACGCTGTTACAGCAGTTTATGGTGTACTTTCACTCTGCTTCTGTCGGGCACTGTTTACGTAGACTCTATTACAGCAGGGCATGGTGCACTTTCACTCTGTTTACCTTGGGGCACTCTTTACATAAACTTGTTTACAGCAGTGTATGGTGTACTTTCGCTTTGTTTACTGTAGGGCACTGTTTACATACACTGTGTTACAGCAGTGTATGGTGTACTTTCACTCTGTTTACTGTGGGGCACTGTTTACATAGACTCTGTTACAGCAGGTTATGGTGTACTTTCACTCTGTTTACTGTTGGGCACTGTTTATATAGAATCTGTTATAGCAGTGGATGGTGTTCTTTCACTCTGTTTACTGTAGGTCACTGTTTACATCGAGTCTGTTTAAAGCAGTGTATGGTGTACTTTCACTGTGTTTACTGTAGTGCACTGTTTACATAGACTCTGTTACAGCAGTGTATGTTGTACTTTCACTCTGTTTACTGTGGGGCGCTGTTTACATAGACTCTGTTACAGCAGTGTATGGTGTACTTTCACTCTGTTTACTGTCGGGCACTGTTTGCATTGACTCTGTTTACAGCAGTGTATGGTGTACTTTCACTCTGTTAACTGTAGGGCACTGTTTACATAGACTCATTTATAGCAGTGTATGGTGTACTTTCACGCTGTTTACAGGGGGGCACTGTTTACATAGTCTCTGTTACAGCAGTGTATGGTGTACTTTCACCCTGTTTGCTGTAGGTCACTGTTTACATAGTGTCTGTTTACTGCAGTGTTTGGTGTACTTTCCCCCTGTTTGCTGTAGGGCACTGTTTACATAGACTCTGTTACAGCAGTGTATGGTGTACTTTCAATCGGTTTACTGTAGGCCACTGTTTACATAGACTCTGTTACAGCTGTGTATCGTGTACTTTCACTCTGTTTATTGTGGGGCACTCTTTACATAGACTCTGTTACAGCAGTGTACGGTGTACTTTCACTCTGTTTACTGTGGGGCACTGTTTACATAGACTCTGTTCCATCAGTGTGTGGTGGACTTTCACCCTCTTTACAGGCGTGCACTGTTAACATAGTCTCTGTTACAGCAGTGTATGGTGTACTTTCACCCTGTTTGCTGTAGGGCACTGTTTACATAGAGTCTGTTTACTGCAGTGTATGGTGTTCTTTCACTCTGTATGCTGGAGTGCACTGTTTACATAGACTCTGTTAAAGCAGTGTACGGTGTACTTTCACTCTGTTTATTGTGGGGCACTGTTTACATAGACTCTGTTACAGCAGTGTACGGTGTACTTTCACTCTGTTTACTGTGGGGCACTGTTTACATAGAATCTGTTACAGCAGTGTATGATGTACTTTCACTCTGTTTACTGTAGGGCACTGTTTACATAGACTCTGTTACAGCAGTGTATGGTGTACTTTCACTCTGTTTACTGTCGGGCACTGTATGCATTGACTCTGTTTACAGCAGTGTATGGTGTACTTTCACTCTGTTAACTGTAGTGCACTGTTTACATAGACTCATTTATAGCAGTGTATGGTGTACTTTCACCCTCTTTACAGGCGTGCACTGTTAACATAGTCTCTGTTACAGCAGTGTATGGTGTACTTTCACCCTGTTTGCTGTAGGGCACTGTTTACATAGAGTCTGTTTACTGCAGTGTATGGTGTTCTTTCACTCTGTATGCTGGAGTGCACTGTTTACATAGACTCTGTTAAAGCAGTGTACGGTGTACTTTCACTCTGTTTACTGTGGGGCACTGTTTACATAGACTCTGTTTACAGCAGTGTATGTTCTACTTTCACTCTGTTTACTGTGGGGCACTTTTTTCATAGACTCTGTTACAGCAGTGTATTGTGTACTTTCACTCTATTTACTGTAGCGCACTGTTTACATAGACTCTGTTACAGTAGTTTATGGTGTACTTTCACTCTGCTTTCTGTCGGGCACTGTTTACGTAGACTCTATTACAGCAGGGGATGGTGTACTTTCACTCTGTTTACTGTAGGGCACTGTTTACATAAACTCTGTTTACAGCAGTGTATGGTGTACTTTCACTTTGTTTACTGTAGGGCACTGTTTACACAGTCTTTGTTACAGCAGTGTATGGTGTACTTTCACTCTGTTTACTGTGGGGCATTGTTTACATAGACTCTGTTACAGCAGTGTATGGTGGACTTTCACTCTGTTTACTATGGGGCACTGTTTATATAGACTCTGTTACAGCAGTGGATGGTGTACTTTCACTCTGTTTACTGTAGGGCACTGTTTACATAGACTCTGTTACAGCAGTGGATGGTGTACTTTCACTCAGTTTACTGTAGGGCACTGTTTACATAGACTCTGTTTACAGCAGTGTACGGTGTACTTTCACTCTGTTTACTGTGGGGCACTGTTTTCATAGACTCTGTTACAGCAGCGTACGGTGTATTTTCACTCTGGTTACTGTAGTGCCCTGTTTACATAGACTCTGTTACAGCAGTGTATGGTGTACTTTCACTCTGTTTACTGTGGGGCACTGTTTACATAGATTAAGTTTACAGCAGTATATGGTGTTCTTTACCTCTGTTTATTGTGGGGCACTGTTTACATAAACTCAGGTTGCAGCAGTGTATGGTATACTTTCACTCTGTTTACTGTAGGGCACTGTTTACATAGACTCTGTTACACCAGTGTATGGTGTACTTTCAGTCTGTTTACTGTAGGGCACTGTTTACATAGACTCTGTTACAGCAGTGTATGGTGTACTTTCACTTTGTTTACTGTAGGGCACTGTTTACACAGTCTTTGTTACAGCAGTGTATGGTGTACTTTCACTCTGTTTACTGTGGGGCACTGTTTACATAGACTCTGTTACAGCAGTGTATGGTGTACTTTCACTCTGTTTACTATGGGGCACTGTTTATATAGACTCTATTACAGCAGTGGATGGTGTACTTTCACTCTGTTTACTGTAGGGCACTGTTTACATAGACTCTGTTACAGCAGTGGATGGTGTACTTTCACTCAGTTTACTGTAGGGCACTGTTTACATAGACTCTGTTACACCAGTGTATGGTGTACTTTCAGTCTGTTTACTGTAGGGCACTGTTTACATAGGCTCTGTTACAGCAGCGTACGGTGTACTTTCACTCAGTTTACAGTGGGGCTCTGTTTACATAGACTCTATTACAGCAGTGTATGTTGTACGTTCACTCTCTTTACTGTAGGGCACTGTTTACATAGACTCTGTTACAGCAGTGTATGGTGTACTTTCACTCTGCTTACTGTAGGGCACATTCTACACAGACTCTATTACAGCAGGGCATGGTGTACTTTCACTCTGTTTACTGAAGGGTACTGTTTACATAAACTCTGTTTACTGCAGTGTATGGTGTACTTTCACTCTGGTTACTGTAGTGCCCTGTTTACATAGACTCTGTTACAGCAGTTTACGGTGTACTTTCACTCTGTTTACTGTGGGGCACTGTTTACATAGATTAAGTTTACAGCAGTATATGGTGTTCTTTACCTCTGTTTATTGTGGGGCACTGTTTACCTAGGTCTGTTACATCTGTGTATGGTGTACTTTCACTCTGTTTACTGTGGGGCACTGTTTACATAGACTCAGGTTGCAGCAGTGTATGGTATACTTTCACTCTGCTTCCTGTAGGGCACTGTTTACATAGACTCTGTTACACCAGTGTATGGTGTACTT
This sequence comes from Scyliorhinus torazame, assembly GCF_047496885.1. Lineage (NCBI taxonomy): Eukaryota > Metazoa > Chordata > Chondrichthyes > Carcharhiniformes > Scyliorhinidae > Scyliorhinus > Scyliorhinus torazame. The sequence continues at coordinate 55,694,106 of NC_092726.1, forward strand.
TCAGTCTGTTTACTGTAGGGCACTGTTTTCATAGACTCTGTTACAGCAGTGTATGGTGTACTTTCACTCTGTTTATTGTGGGGCACTGTTTACATAGAATCTGTTACAGCAGTGTACGGTGTACTTTCACTCTGTTCACTGTGGGGCACTGTTTACATAGACTCTGTTTACAGTAGTGTATGGTGTACTTTCACTCTGTTTACTGTGGGGCACTGTTTACATAGACTCTATTACAGCAGTGTATGGTGTACTTTCACTCTCTTTACTGTAGGGCACTGTTTACATAGACTCTGTTACAGCAGTGTATGGTGTACTTTCACTCTGCTTACTGTAGGGCACATTTTACACAGACTCTATTATAGCAGGGCATGGTGTACTTTCACTCTGTTTACTGAAGGGTACTGTTTACATAAACTCTGCTTACTGCAGTGTATGGTGTACTTTCACTTTGTTTCCTGTAGGGCACTGTTTACATAGACTCTGTTACAGGAGTGTATGTTGTTCTTTCACTCTGTTTACCTTGGGGCACTGTTTACATAGTCTGTTACAGCAGTGGATGGTGTACTTTCACTCAGTTTCCTGTAGGGCACTGTTTACAGAGACTCTGTTTACAGCAGTGTATGGTGTACTTTCACCCTGTTTACAGGGGTCACTGTTTACATAGTCTCTGTTACAGCATTGTATGGTGTACTTTCACCCTGTTTGCTGTAGGGCACTGTTTACATAGAGTCTGTTTACTGCAGTGTATGGTGTACTTTCCCCCTGTTTGCTGTAGGGCACTGTTTACATAGACTCTGTTACAGCAGTGTATGGTGTACTTTCAAACGGTTTACTGTAGGGCACTGTTTACATAGTCGCTGTTACAGCAGTGTATGGTGTACTTTCACTCTGTTTATTGTGGGGCACTTTTTACATAGACTCTGTTACAGCAGTGTATGGTGTACTTTCACTCTGTTTACTGTGGGGCACTGTTTACATAGACGCTGTTACATCAGTGTGTGGTGGACTTTCACTCTGTTTACTGTGGGGCGCTGTTTACATAGACTCTGTTACAGCAGTGTATGGTGTACTTTCACTCTGTTTACTGTCGGGCACTGTTTGCATTGACTCTGTTTACAGCAGTGTATGGTGTACTTTCACTCTGTTTGCTGGAGTGCACTGTTTACATAGACTCTGTTACAGCAGTGTCCGGTGTACTTTCACTCTGTTTACTGTGGGGCACTGTTTACATAGACTCTGTTTACAGTAGTGTATGGTGTACTTTCACTCAGTTTACTTTGTGGCACTGTTTACATAGATTCAGTTTACAGCAGTGTATGGTGAAATTTTACTCTGTTTACTGTGGAGCACTGTTTACATAGAATCTGTTACAGCAGTGTATGGTGTACTTTCACTCTGTTTACTGTGGGGCACTGTTTACATAGACTCTGTTTACAGCAGTGTATGTTCTACTTTCACTCTGTTTACTGTGGGGCACTTTTTTCATAGACTTCTGTTACAGCGGTGTATGGTATACTGGTATACTTTCACACTGCTTACTGTAGGGCACTGTTTACATAGACTGTTACAGCAGTTTATGGTGTACTTTCACTCTGCTTTCTGTCGGGCACTGTTTACGTAGACTCTATTACAGCAGGGGATGGTGTACTTTCACTCTGTTTACTGTAGGGCACAGTTTACATAAACTCTGTTTACAGCAGTGTATGGTGTACTTTCACTTTGTTTACTGTGGGGCACTGTTTACATAGACTCTGTTACATCAGTGGGTGGTGGACTTTCACTCTGTTTACTCGAGGGCCCGGTTTACATAGACTCTGTTACAGCAGTGTATGGTGTACTTTCACTCTGTTTACTGTAGGGCACTGTTTACATAAACTCTGTTTACATCAGTGTATGGTGTACTGTCACTCTGTTTACTGTAGGGCACTGTTTACATAGACACTTTTACAGCAGTGTATGGTGTACTTTCACTCTGTTTACTGTCGGGCACTGTTTGCATTTACTCTGTTTACAGCAGTGTATGGTGTACTTTCACTCTGTTTGCTGGAGTGCACTGTTTACATAGACTCTGTTACAGCAGTGTACTGTGTACTTTCACTCTGTTTTCTGTGGGGCGTTGTTTACATAGACTCTGTTACAGCAGTGTATGGTGTACTTTCACTCTGTTTACTGTCGACACTGTTTGCATTGACTCTGTTTACAGCAGTGTATGGTGTACTTTCACTCTGTTTGCTGGAGTGCACTGTTTACATAGACTCTGTTACAGCAGTGTACTGTGTACTTTCACTCTGTTTACTGTGGGGCACTGTTTACATAGACTCTGTTACAGCAGTTTATGGTGTACTTTCACTCTGCTTCTGTCGGGCACTGTTTACGTAGACTCTATTACAGCAGGGCATGGTGTACTTTCACTCTGTTTACTGTGGGGCACTGTTTACATAGACTCTGTTACAGCAGTTTATGGTGTACTTTCACTCTGCTTCTGTCGGGCACTGTTTACGTAGACTCTGTTACAGCAGTGTGTGGTGTACTTTCACTCTGTTTACTGTGGGGCACTGTTTACATAAACTCTGTTTACAGCAGTGTATGGTGTACTTTCACTTTGTTTACTGTAGGGCACTGTTTACATAGACTGTGTTACAGCAGTGTATGGTGTACTTTCACTCTGTTTACTGTGGGGCACTGTTTACATAAACTCTGTTTACAGCAGTGTATGGTGTACTTTCACTTTGTTTACTGTAGGGCACTGTTTACATAGACTCTGTTACAGCAGTGTATGGTGTACTTTCACTCTGTTTACTGTGGGGCACTGTTTACATAGACTATGTTACAGCAGGTTATGGTGTACTTTCACTCTGTTTACTGTGGGGCACTGTTTATATAGACTCTGTTATAGCAGTGAATGGTGTTCTTTCACTCTGTTTACTGTAGGGCACTGTTTACAAAGACTCTGTTTACAGCAGGGTACGGTGTACTTTCACTCTGTTTACTGTGGGGCACTGTTTTCATAGACTCTGTTACAGCAGCGTACGGTGTACTTTCACTCTGTTTACTGTGGGGCACTGTTTTCATAGACTCTGTTACAGCAGCGTATGGTGACTTTCACTTTGTTTACTGTAGGGCACTGTTTACATAGACTGTGTTTACAGTAGTGTATGGAGTACTTTCACTCTGTTTACTGTGGGGCACTGTTTACATAGATTCAGATTACAGCGGTGTATGGTGTACTTTCACTCTGTTTACTGTAGAGCACTATTTACATAGACTCTGTTGCAGCAGTTTATGGTGTACTTTCACTCTGTTTACTGTAGGGCACTGTTTACATGGACTCTGTTACAGCAGTTTATGGTGTACTTTCACTCTGCTTTCTGTCGGGCACTGTTTACGTATACTCTATTACAGCAGGGGATGGTGTACTTTCACTCTGTTTACTGTAGGGCACTGTTTACATAAACCGTTTTTACAGCAGTGTATGGTGTACTTTCACTTTGTTTACTGTGGGGCACTGTTTACATAGACTCTGTTACAGCAGTGTATGGTGTACTTTCACTTTGTTTACTGTGGGGCACTGTTTACATAGACTCTGTTACAGCAGGTTATGCTGTACTTTCACTCTGTTTACTGTGGGGCACTGTTTATATAAACTCTGTTATAGCAGTGAATGGTGTTCTTTCACTCTGTTTACTGTAGGGCACTGTTTACATAGACTCTGTTTACAGCAGTGTACGGTGTACTTTCACTCTGTTTACTGTGGGGCACTGTTTTCATAGACTCTGTTAAAGCAGCGTACGTTGTACTTTCACTCTGGTTACTGCAGTGCACTGTTTACATAGACTCTGTTACAGCAGTGTATGGTGTACTTTCACTCTGTTTACTGTGGGGCACTGTTTACATAGATTCAGTTTACAGCAGTGCATGGTGTACTTTCACTATGTTTACTGTAGGGCACTGTTTACATAGTCTCTGTTACAGCAGTGTATGGTGTTATTTCCCTCTGTTTATTGTGGGGCACTGTTTACCTAGACTCTGTTACATCAGTGTACGGTGAACTTTCACTCTGTTTACTGGAGGGCACTGTTTACATAGACTCTGTTACAGCAGTGTATGATATACTTTCACTCTGTTTACTGTGGGGCACTGTTTACATAAACTGTTTACAGCAGTGTATGGATTACTTTCACTCTGATTACTGTAGTGCACTGATTACTCTGTTACATCAGTGTGTGGTGAACTTTCACCCTGTTTACAGGGGGGGCACTATTTACATAGTCTCTGTGACAGCAGTGTATGGTGTACGTTCACCCTGTTTGCTGTAGGGAACTGTTTACATAGAGTCTGTTTACTGCAGTGTAGGGTGTACTTTTACTCTGTTTACTGTGGGGCACTGTTTACATAGACTCTGTTTACAGTAGTGTATGGTGTACTTTCACTCTGTTTACTGTGGGACACTGTTTACATAGACTCTGTTTACAGCAGTGTATGGTGTACTTTCACTCTGTTTACTGTAGGGCACTGTTTACAAAGACTCTGTTACAGCAGTTTATGGTGTACTTTCACTCTGCTTTCTGTCGGGCACTGTTTACGTAGACTCTATTACAGCAGTGTATGGTGTACTTTCACTTTGTTTACTGTGGGGCACTGTTTACATAGACTCTGTTACAGCAGTGTATGGTGTACTTTCACTCTGTTTACCTTGGGGCACTGTTTACATAGTCTGTTACAGCAGTGTATGGTGTACTTTCACTCTGTTTACTATGGGGCACTGTTTATATAGACACTGTTACAGCAGTGGATGGTGTACTTTCACTCTGTTTACTGTAGGGCACTGTTTACATAGACTCTGTTACAGCAGTGTATGGTGTACTTTCACTCTGTTTACTGTAGGGCACTGTTTACATAGACTCCGTTACAACAGTGGTTGGTGTACTTTCACTCAGTTTACTGTGGGGCACTGTTTACATAGACTCTGTTTACAGTAGTGTACGGTGTACTTTCACTCTGTTTACTGTGGGGCACTGTTTTCATAGACTCTGTTTACAGTAGTGTATGGTGTACTTTCACTCTGGTTACTGTAGGGCACTGTTTACATAAACTCTGTTTACAGCAGTGTATGGTGTACTTTCACTTTGTTTACTGTGGGGCACTGTTTACATAGACTCTGTTACATCAGTGTGTGGTGGACTTTCCCTCTGTTTACTGTAGGGCACTGTTTACATAGTCTCTGTTACAGCAGTGTATGGTGTTCTTTCCCTCTGTTTATTGTGGGGCACTGTTTACCTAGACTCTGTTACATCAGTGTACGGTGAACTTTCACTCTGTTGACTGGAGGGCACTGTTTACATAGACTCTGTTACAGCAGTGTATGATATACTTTCACTCTGTTTACTGTGGGGCACTGTTTACATAAACTGTTTACAGCAGTGCATGGATTACTTTCACTCTGATTACTGTAGTGCACTGATTACTCTGTTACATCAGTGTGTGGTGAACTTTCACCCTGTTTACAGGGGGGCACTATTTACATAGTCTCTGTGACAGCAGTGTAAGGTGTACGTTCACCCTGTTTGCTGTAGGGAACTGTTTACATAGAGTCTGTTTACTGCAGTGTACGGTGTACTTTTACTCTGTTTACTGTGGGGCACTGTTTACATAGACTCTGTTTACAGCAGTGTATGGGTTACTTTCACTCTGTTTATGGTAGTGCACTGATTACATAGGCTCTGTTACATCAGTGTGTGGTGAACTTTCACTCTGTTTACTGTAGGGCACTGTTTACATACACTCTGTTTACAGCAGTGTACGGTGTACTTTCACTCTGTTTTCTGTGGGGCACTGTTTTCATAGACTCTGTTTACAGTAGTGTATGGTGTACTTTCACTCTGTTTACTGTGGGGCACTGTTTACAAAGACTCTGTTACAGCAGTTTATGGTGTACTTTCACTCTGCTTTCTGTCGGGAACTGTTTACGAAGACTCTATTACAGCAGGGGATGGTGTTCTTTCACTCTGTTTACTGTATGGCACTGTTTACATAAACTCTGTTTACAGCAGTGTATGGTGTACTTTCATTTTGTTCACTGTGGGGCACTGTTTACATAGACTCTGTTACAGCAGTGTATGGTGTACTTTCACTCTGTTTACTGTAGGGCACTGTTTACATAGACTCTATTACAGCAGTGTATGGTGTACTTTCACTCTCTTTACTGTAGGGCACTGTTTACATAGACTCTGTTACAGCAGTGTATGGTGTACTTTCACTCTGCTTACTGTAGGGCACATTTTACACAGACTCTATTACAGCAGGGCATGGTGTACTTTCACTCTGTTTACTGAAGGGTACTGTTTACATAAACTCTGTTTACTGCAGTGTACGGTATACTTTCACTCTGTTTACTGTCGGGCACTGTTTGCATTGACTCTGTTTACAGCAGTGTATGGTGTACTTTCACTCTGTTTGCTGGAGTGCACTGTTTACATAGACTCTGTTACAGCAGTGTACTGTGTACTTTCACTCTGTTTACTGTGGGGCACTGTTTACATAGACTCTGTTTACTGCAGTGTACGGTATACTTTCACTCTGTTTACTGTCGGGCACTGTTTGCATTGACTCTGTTTACAGCAGTTTATGGTGTACTTTCACTCTGCTTCTGTCGGGCACTGCTTACGTAGACTCTATTACAGCAGGGAATGGTGTACTTTCACTCTGTTTACTGTGGGGCACTGTTTACATCGATTCAGTTTACAGCAGTGTATGGTGTACTTTCACTCTGTTTACTGTGGGGCACTGTTTACATAGACACTGTTTACAGCAGTGTATGGTGTACTTTCACTCTGTTTACTGTGCGGCACTGTTTACATAGATTCAGTTTACAGCAGTGTATGGTGTACTTTCACTCTGTTTACTGTGGGGCACTGTTTACATAGACTCTGTTTACATCAGTGTATGGTGTACTTTCACTCTGTTTACTGTAGAGCACTATTTACATGGAATATGTTACAGCAGTGTATGGTGCACTTTCACTCTGTTTACTGTAGGGCACTGTTTACATAGACTCTGTTTACAGCAGTGTATGTTCTACTTTCACTCTGTTTACTGTGGGGCACTTTTTTGATAGACTCTGTTACAGCAGTGTATGGTGTACTTTCACTCTGTTTACTGTAGGGCACTGTTTACATAGACTGTGTTACAGCAGTGTATGGTGTACTTTCACTCTGTTTACTGCAGGGCACTGTTTACATATACTCTGTTTTCAGCACTGTATGTTGTACTTTCACTCTGTTTACTGTATTGCACTGTTTACATCGACTCTGTTACAGCAGTGTATGGTGTAGTTTCACTCTGTTTACTGTAGGGCACTGTTTACATAGACTCTGTTTTCAGCAGTGTATGGTGTACGTTAACTCTCTTTATTTTAGAGCACTGTTTACATAGACTCTGTTTACAGCAGTGTATTGTGTAGTTTCACTCTGTTTACTGTAGGGCACTGTTTATATAGACTCTGTTTTCAGCAGTGTATGGTGTACGTTCACTCTCTTTACTTTAGAGCACTGTTTACATAGACTCTGTTTACAGCAGTGTATTGTGTACTTTCACTCTGCTTTCTGTGGGGCACTGTTTTCATGGTCTCTGTTTACAGCAGTGTATGGTGTACTTTCACTCTGTTTACTGTAGTTCACTGTTTACATAGACTCTGTTACAGCAGTGTACGATTTACAGAAACACTTTTTACTGTCGGGCACTGTCTACATAGACTCAGTTACAGCAGTGTATGGTGTACTTTCACTCTGTTTCCTGTATTGCACTGTTTACATAGACTCTGTTACATCAGTGTGTCGTGAACTTTCACTCTGTTTACTGTAGGGCACCGTTTACATAGACTCTGTTACAGCAGTGTATGGTGTACTTTCACTCTGTTTACCTTGGGGCACTGTTTACATAGTCTGTTACAGCAGTGGATGGTGTACTTTCACTCAGTTTCCTGTAGGGCACTGTTTACAGAGACTCTGTTTACAGTAGTGTATGGTGTACTTTCACCCTGTTTACAGGGGTCACTGTTTACATAGTCTCTGTTACAGCATTGTATGGTGTACTTTCACCCTGTTTGCTGTAGGGCACTGTTTACATAGAGTCTGTTTACTGCATTGTATGGTGTACTTTCCCCCTGTTTGCTGTAGGGCACTGTTTACATAGACTCTGTTACAGCAGTGTATGGTGTACTTTCAAACGGTTTACTGTAGGGCACTGTTTACATAGTCGCTGTTACAGCAGTGTATGGTGTACTTTCACTCTGTTTATTGTCGGGCACTTTTTACATAGACTCTGTTACAGCAGTGTACGGTGTACATTCACTCTGTTTACTGTGGGGCACTGTTTACATAGACGCTGTTACATCAGTGTGTGGTGGACTTTCACTCTGTTTACTAGAGGACACTGTTTACATAGACTCTGTTACAGCAGTGTATGATGTACTTTCACTCTGTTTACTGTGGGGCGCTGTTACATAGGCTCTGTTACAGCAGTGTATGGTGTACTTTCACTCTGTTTACTGTGTGGCACTGTTTACATAGATTCAGTTTACAGCAGTGTATGGTGAAATTTCACTCTGTTTACTGTGGAGCACTGTTTACATAGAATCTGTTACACCAGTGTATGGTGTACTTTCACTCTGTTTACTGTGGGGCACTGTTTACATAGACTCTGTTACAGCAGTGTATGTTCTACTTTCACTCTGTTTACTGTGGGGCACTGTTTACATAGACTCTGTTACAGCAGTGTCCGGTGTACTTTCACTCTGTTTACTGTGGGGCACTGTTTACATAGACTCTGTTTACAGTAGTGTATGGTGTACTTTCACTCTGTTTACTGTGTGGCACTGTTTACATAGATTCAGTTTACAGCAGTGTATGGTGAAATTTCACTCTGTTTACTGTGGAGCACTGTTTACATAGAATCTGTTACACCAGTGTATGGTGTACTTTCACTCTGTTTACTGTGGGGCACTGTTTACATTATCTCTGTTACAGCAGTGTATGTTCTACTTTCACTCTGTTTACTGTGGGGCACTTTTTTCATAGACTTCTGTTACAGCGGTGTATGGTGTACTTTCACACTGTTTACTGTAGGGCACTGTTTACATAGACTCTGTTACAGCAGTTTATGGTGTACTTTCACTCTGCTTTCTGTCGGGCACTGTTTACGTAGACTCTATTACAGCAGGGGATGGTGTACTTTCACTCTGTTTACTGTAGGGCACTGTTTACATAAACTCTGTTTACAGCAGTGTATGGTGTACTTTCACTTTGTTTACTGTGGGGCATTGTTTACGTAGACTCTGTTACATCAGTGTGTGGTGGACTTTCCCTCTGTTTACTAGAGGGCACTGTTTACATAGAGTCTGTTACAGCAGTGTATGATGTACTTTCACTCTGTTTACTGTGGGGCGCTGTTTACACAGACTCTGTTTACATCAGTGTATGATGTACTTTCACTCTGTTTACTGTGGGGCGCTGTTTACATAGACACTGTTACAGCAGTGTATGGTGTACGTTCACTCTGTTTACTGTCGGGCACTGTTTGCATTGCCTCTGTTTACAGCAGTGTATGGTGTACTTTCACTCTGTTTGCTGGAGTGCACTGTTTACATAGACTCTGTTACAGCAGAGTACTGTGTACTTTCACTCTGTTTACTGTGGGGCACTGTTTACATAGACTCTGTTTACAGTAGACTCTGTTACAGCAGTGTATGGTGTACTTTCACTCTATTTACTGTAGGGCACTGTTTACATAGACTCTGTTACAGCAGTTTATGGTGTACTTTCACTCTGTTTACTGTGGGGCACTGTTTGCATTGACTCTGTTTACAGCAGTGTATGGTGTACTTTCACTCTGTTTGCTGGAGTGCACTGTTTACATAGACTCTGTTACAGCAGAGTACTGTGTACTTTCACTCTGTTTACTGTGGGGCACTGTTTACATAGACTCTGTTTACAGTAGACTCTGTTACAGCAGTGTATGGTGTACTTTCACTCTATTTACTGTAGGGCACTGTTTACATAGACTCTGTTACAGCAGTTTATGGTGTACTTTCACTCTGCTTCTGTCGGGCACTGCTTACGTAGACTCTATTACAGCAGGGCATGGTGTACTTTCACTCTGTTTACTGTGGGGCACTGTTTACATAGATTCAGTTTACAGCAGTGTATGGTGCACTTTCACTCTGTTTACTGTGGGGCACTTTTTTCATAGACTCTGTTACAGCAGTGTATGGTGTACTTTCACTCTGTTTACTGTAGGGCACTGTTTACATAGACTCTGTAACAGCAGTTTAAGGTGTACTTTCACTCTGCTTTCTGTCGGGCACTGTTTACGTAGACTCTATAACAGCAGGGGATGGTGTATTTTCACTCTGTTTACTGTAGGGCACTGTTTACATAAACACTTTTTACAGCAGTGTATGGTGTACTTTCACTTTGTTTACTGTAGGGCACTGTTTACATAGACTGTGTTACAGCAGTGTATGGTGTACTTTCACTCTGCTTACTGTAGGGCACTGTTTACATATACTCTGTTTTCAGCACTGTATGGTGTACTTTCACTCTGTTTACTGTATTGCACTGTTTACATCGACTCTGTTACAGCAGTGTATGGTGTAGTTTCACTCTGTTTACTGTAGGGCACTGTTTACATAGACTCTGTTTTCAGCAGTGTATGGTGCACGTTAACTCTCTTTATTTTAGAGCACTGTTTACATAGACTCTGTTTACAGCAGTGTATTGTGTAGTTTCACTCTGTTTACTGTAGGGCACTGTTTATATAGACTCTGTTTTCAGCAGTGTATGGTGTACGTTCACTCTCTTTACTTTAGAGCACTGTTTACATAGACTCTGTTTACAGCAGTGTATTGTGTACTTTCACTCTGCTTTCTGTGGGGCACTGTTTTCATGGTCTCTGTTTACAGCAGTGTATTGTGTACTTTCACTCTGCTTTCTGTGGGGCACTCTTTTCATGGTCTCTGTTTACAGCAGTGTATGGTGCACTTTCTCTCTGTTTACTGTAGGGCACTGTTTACATAGACTCTGTTTACAGCAGTGTACGATTTACAGAAACACTTTTTACTGTCGGGCACTGTCTACATAGACTCAGTTACAGCAGTGTATGGTGTACTTTCACTCTGTTTCCTGTATTGCACTGTTTACATAGACTCTGTTACATCAGTGTGTCGTGAACTTTCACTCTGTTTACTGTAGGGCACTGTTTACATAGACTCTGTTACAGCAGTGTGTGGTGTACTTTTGACGAATTCCAATTTTCTTTACCCGTCCGTCATGGCCTCAATAACAGTCGAGATGGATTTGCAGGTACTGCATTAGTAGTTTTATTTGACTTGCAAGTCTTTCTCAATTGACAGCAAGTATAAAGCACATCTTGCTTCGTACACCTCCGGAATCAAGTGAGTCTGTAGGACAAAGAGATCTCTACTACTCACACAACTGGCATCAAGTTTCACATTCACGATTCCCATAGGTAATCCTATACCCCTCCTGATCTGGCCATACACTCTAATTGGCTCACATACAATCCCTTCCTCTGGCCCCTATTACCCAGCATCCGATTCTCCTCCTTTGGTTGGCATACCTCCTCCTTGCTTTGCCATGCGGTCTGAAATCCTTTGTCTGTGAACTCACCAGGATGAGACTGGCCTATCTCTACATTACAGTAACTAATATCTCTGAAGTAACTATTTTATATCACATTCGTCATTCCCTCCTTTTATCATTCCATGATAACCGAACTATCCAATCCATAGCTACGGTCCCTCATCTAAAAGGATCCGTCGCTGCATTTCCAATTCCTGGCGTAGCCCCCCCCCCCCCCCGCATCTGCTGCACCGTCATGGAGTTTGACAGCCAAGATTTGAGGGGCGTTGATCTGTCCCAGTGCACCCCGCATTCTAACCATTGCACATTTCAGGATGGCTAGGCCCACAAAGATGCAGCCGATAGCCACCACTAAATACGTGGCCATATATTCAACCAGTCCTTCCAACCTCCAAATCCCCAGTTACCCCAAGAGCCAGGATCCTGCATTCCGTCCAGGTGATCCTGTATGTGATCCATAAATTTAGTGATGTTTGCGGTCAAGTTCTGAGCTCCCATGGTACACTTGCCCTGTACTATGGCGCATACCCCACCCTCACGGGCCAGAAGATAGTCAAGAGCATACAGGTTCTGCATTGCAAACAACCGCAGCTGACACAATTCCTTGGTTATTACCCGAGGGCTCCTAAAGTTTCATTTCCCAAGATGATAAGGCCACAAATAAAATAATTCCTATCGCTGACAGCCAAGGAACCCCCCATACCTCCCAGTGTCAAGACGCTCAGAATCCCCCACCCGACTGAGTGGTCCCGGTTGGGTGCAAGAACCTGAGGTTTTTTCCAGTTCTCGCAAAATTCAGCTGAGACTGCACGGCGTGCTAACTGATTATGCAGCTTCCACGCCGAAGAGCAGGGGACTGTGGTAGGGAATAGAGTCCCAATAGCAATTTGGCGGGGAAATGGGGGTGACAAAACATTGGTCGCTGTGCCATTAAATAAAAAGTAGTATCCTTGCTCCGTGTGCAGGCTAGCATCACAATCACTATATCGATTGCGTAAAGATCCCCCTGTAGCCCAGTTTATCCAGCTTCGAATCGCCCATTCGGGCCGCCTAGCAATGCGGAAAGCCCTAGTCCCAACAGTGATATGAGAAACATTCGCCCAGCCACAAAGGAGCTGGAGGCCGACGTTCAATGGAACGCAGGTGGTGTTGTAACAAACGCATTGGCCAGACGCCTGGGTGATATGACACCCCCTGTCCGTACAGGTGGGGAACAGACATGTAATATTCGTTTCCACCTCTACCAGCAAACAGCCATATCCTTCACTGCTGAAACAATTCTCGTACAACCGGGAATCCCTATAGGGAGTGAAGTGGCTAGGTATGTACGCCCTCCACCGTTGAAGCCTATCATACTGTGAGTGTGAATTATCCCGAGGAAGGGGAAGGCAAATAGCCGGTGGTGCTGAACCCGGATCGTAAGGAAGAGTGACTTGCTCGGGCGGTGGCTCGGAATGTTGACAATGAACCACCGTTTGGGGAGTGCCCCAAAGCGGTGAAACAGAAAATAACCTAGACATCGCTGCGGGGTTCGGGTAGCAGACAATCCGTCCGTGGCCATACAAGCGGTGGTAAATCTGGTAGAAGGGAGTCATACTACCCGGGGTTTCCTCAGTTTGGCCTTTAACTAAAATAAGTGTATCTCCTGATAACCTACGTTCTAGCTGTACTTCCCTTCTCACACGCCCCATCCTCTCTCTAGTCCCCCTCTCTCTCTCACAGCCTCTTCCTACGCTCTCCTGACGGTCTGATGTTGCCTTTATCACACCAATCTTAACACGTCCAAAATCAAATTTACGTGTACTCCAAAAACAAGGCAATGTCCATATAATGTTCCCTTCCCATCGCCGGGACCGGTGCAATTGCTTCATGAGTCCTGCATTGTCCGTGAACTTGATGACCTTCCATCAGTCGATACCATGTCCTCGTATATGGGGGCAGCGAAGAACATCACCTTTGCATAAATGAAATGTCCGTGTAGTTTGGTTAGGGTTACAGATGTAGGTGATATTTCCCTTTTCCATTTCTGCCGCCGATGTCACTCTAGCGAGGCGAGGCCGAAGATCACACAAGCGGTGCGTAGCCACCCCATCATGCTCCACACCTGTAACCGGTTAGTAACCGACCTTTTTACAGTGGTGGAGGTGGACTCAATTTACAGTGGTGGAGATGGACCCAAGCACTTCGCCCCTCCACTTTAACTGCTGTGGGGGTGGTAAGGAGAACTTGAAAGGGCCCGTCCCATCGCGGCTCCGACCCCTTCCTAGTCCAAACTTTGACCATGACATAACTACCGGGCTGGACTGAAAGTGAGCTAGGTACTGGGGGCGATGGCTGGTGAACCGCGCGGACATGGCCATGGAGCTCCTTGAGCACCTGCGTGAGGACTCGAACATAGGTGGTAATCTCTTCAGTCATATGGTGAAACTGAACCAGTCTGGAAGCATGCAGGTCCCAGGGAGTTCTAAGAGCCCTGCCATAAAGAATCTCGGCAGGAGAGACCGGGCCGGTCCCGCAGGTGTAACCCGCAGCTGGAAGAGGGCAACGGGGAGCAACTTAAGCCATGTCAGTCCCGTGTCTGCTCTTAATTTAGCCAATTTAGTTTTGAGGGTCTGATTGTGTCTCTCAGCCATCCCGGCCGCCTGCGTTCTGTAAGCACAGTGTAACTGCTGGCGTATGCCCAACTGGGAGCAAAACTCCTTGTTAATTTGTCCAATAAAATGAGGCCCATTATCAGAACTGAACTGAGCTGGTATACCGTACCGGGGAATGATTTCCCGCATCAAAACTTTAACCACAGTAGCAGCTTTATTATCGATAGTCGGATACGCCTCAACCCATCTGCTGAACACATCCACAATGATCAACACATATTTATAACATTGACACCTTTTCAACTAAATGTAATCCCACAAGGGATACCTTTGCCGGTGTTATATTGCTGACAAAGCAAACACCGATTACTGATACTCTGGGCCAACCCCTGCATTTTAGGGTGCCACCAAGTGTCCAGCAACAAATCTCTAGTTCCCCGGGCCCCACAATGAGTTGCAAAGTGTATGCATTCGATGACCCATAAAGCCAGTGCATCAGACATACAAGTTTTGTTACAATACCACCACATTTGTTTATCATTCTCAGGAGCGTCCTCCTGTAACCTTATGACGTCTTGGATGGTTGGCATTGGCTTGGCAGAGGCAGCCCTATTTATTGCAGAACGTTTAGTCTGACGTAACATTTTAGGCAGCATCACTTGCTGAATTTGCGCGGCTGTCCGCACTGCACAATCTGCTTGTTCATTACCAACGTCAACTGGGGTCTTACCATTTGTGTGGGCAGCGCATTTAATAACGGAAAACTGCGCGGGCATAAGGAGGGCCTGTAGTAGGTCATTAACTAAACCCCGGTGGGATATTTGACCACACATAATCATGTCAGGTTGTTCTGACGAAATATCACTCAAATCGTCCCTTATTGTGGCAGTTTCCTGAATCAAGGCTAAACAGTCGTGGCCAGGTGCGTCTTCATGGACAGGGGGACCACTAAGAAAACAGGCTGGATTGATAGTGGTACAGTGTTTAAATGTCAGACGTGGATCGTTCAAAAGGTATATCTCATACCTATTCTGACGAGCTGCGGTAAGATGCTGAGTCTGCAGTTGCCTCAGTAGTGCGATGACCGAGTGGGAGCTATACACCGTAATATCCTGTTGGAGAGTGAGAGCATGTAACGGCTGTGCGATGGCATTGATTGAACGTAAATCATGTACTAATCAGTACTGGTCTGTCTTAGCTGGTTTAAGCACAGCAAGTATGGGGGTGTTACATTCTGATTGGTAAGGGACCAAAATACCCTGTTGCAACAGCTCTCGGATTAATTTGTCCATAGACGGGGCTGCAGTCGAGTGTTAATCGTTTCACGGCCCTCAAAATGTTTTATGGCAGTGCCGTCTGGCGTGACTTGAATTACGTACTCGGTTGGATCTGAATGATCCACTGCCCTCCTTACCATAGGTCTCAGATCCCTGGCATTGTACTGGTCGTGGACCTGACGTGTAATATGAGGGCTTACCGAAGCTGACTGTGGCCATAAATGTGGTGGTTTTGTAACAAAATCGGCTGTACCTTCTTTTCCCGTGACTGTAACTTTGACTGGCCATTCGGTCCCAATTAATGGCCGGTATTTGTCCTCCAACTCCCTGTTTTGTCCGGTTCTGTCATAGGCCAGGGTAACGTGATGCAGTGAATGTTCAATGTCTAACGTCCACCACTGGGGGGTGATAGAAATAGAGCACTGTTGTCTCATCCTACATGATTGAACCGTTACCCCTTCGTCTCCGCACTCTAGCTGTAGCTGGAAGATGCACAGTAAATCTCGGGCCAACAAGTTACAGTCCAATCCAGTAGTCACTACAAACTGATGATTTGCAGACTTATTCTCGTAAGTGACTGTCACAGGTTCAGAAATAGGATACTCACACACCTATCCTTGGAACCCTGACAAATGCTGGGTGTGGTCAGATAGTGGCAGTCGAAGTTCTGATTGCCCCGAAACATTGGCTGCTCCAGTGTCGAGTACAAATGGGTGATGTTGATCTCCTATCTGCAGAGAGATAATAGGTTCCCTGTCCGATTGGAAAGTCCTTATGACTAAATTAGCTAGTCAATCCTGTGTTGGGAAAGGGTTTGCCTGGGAGAAGTCAGTGTATCTCGTCTGTCCTCCCCTTGGTGGGTACCCCCTCCTTTGGGTTGGGTAGTCTCCTTCGTCTTTTAAAGGGGCATTCCTGTTGCCAGTGATCTGCACGGCCGCAATTAAGACATGTATTGTTCCCTCTATAACTGCCCCGTCCTTTTCTCCCAGTAGACCAATGGCCCCTCAGAGGGTGCGGCGGTTGTAAAGCTGTTGGTGCATACGGTGGGCCATAAAGAGGAGCTGAGGGTCCCTTTCGGTGGGTTTGATATCCTCCCCCTTGCTGATCCACCCACCCAAAGTCACAATATTGGGGTTCCAGCTGGTAAGCTACCGTTTCTGCCGCTTGTTGGGGTCTCAGATCATCCTTTTTCATTACATACTCAGTCTTAACCTTTGTAACTGAGCCTCCTTCCTGGCCTACACCCTCATTCCAATAAAATCTGACTGCCCTTGCCATCTGGGAAGGGTCGTTCTCTGTCCAATTCATGTTATTACATTTCACGGCAGTAGCCACGGAAGGTGGTAGGCAATGCATTAACATTGCACAATATTGAGGGGAATTCTGACCATTTTGATATGGCAAGTCGCCTGACTGCCCACGGTAGATTTCATTAAACGTTCCAGAAATTCCTCTGGCTCTTCAATCGTCTTAGGTTTTAGGTCTAAGATAGCCGAAATATTTATGGGCTTTTGAAATGTGCTATTAAACGCATTCAGGATTTGTGTCCGTCTATCGTCGTCCAATGCATGGGCTTGTTGAATTGCGGCGTGGCTAGCATAATTCAAGTGATTAAGATGATTGCGGTACTCTGCTGGGGTTAAAACCTGCTGGACTAGGGCCCAGAGGTCCCTAGAATCAGCTTGATAAATTGAGATGGTCGTTCTCAGGGAATCCACGAAAGCAGCAGGAGATTTATTCTGTCTGAGATTGTAGCCATAACAGCCATCATCTCACTGGGTGTCCATGGGAAATAAACGTCTATCGTGGGCTGGGCGGCCGGCGTCTCAGCGTCAGGGTTTGGTATTTTCCTAATCGGCAACTGTCTCAGAGTCTCACCAGGGGGCACTCTAGCTATTTCCTCTGGTTCTTCCAAGACTTCGACGACCCTCGCTGTCACTAGAGGGAGTTCTTTCTCTTCAGAATCATCCCTGGCATCTCCCTTTGTTCTCGAAGTTTGCGGTTTCCTCTTGGTCTGAAGGGATTTAGGTGGTGTGCTTAATTGTTTCTGGTTAGGATCAGGCCCTTCTCTCACTTTCCAAGATCGGGTCCTAGAGCTAACTGGGCTTGTGGAACAGAGCTCCTCTTCCCTCTTAGATCGTGAAAATGGTAAATTAGGACCCACGCTGTCAACCAAAAGGGCTGGAGTTACTGGCATGATTGGAATCTGGGGAGCAGTGACTGGATATAAATTATTATACTCTGGTGGTTCTGGAATTAGTGCAGACAATGCTACAGGTGCAGTCAAAATCCTAGCCGACCTGGTCAAATTATCTTAATCTTCATCTTCAGTCTCTGTCAATGCAAGGCCAGCCATTGAACTACCATTGTTTGTTTTTTCTTCTTCACTAATTGGAATCCCCATTTTAAGGGCATTTTCTTGCCAACTTAATAACATGATCTTATCCCTCTCATGTTGACGATATTGTTTCCATAATCTAATTAACTCTTTAGCTTTCATACTTTGGCTCTTTCTTTTTTTTAAATTATATATATATATATTATTTGCTTATTTATAACCAATGGCAATTTTTTTTGCTCCTTGGCAAAATTATTAAAAAGGTTCTAACAGTGTTCTTTTAAAAGTTAAAATGTTTGAAAATTCAAATTGAATTACTGCAACTTGCAAGCTTAGCTCTGATCTCAACTCAGTAAATTTACGATTTGCTCAACACAAACTTGTATAACATTTACAACTTAATTAATTCTTTATCTTAACAATTTTTCTTTTAACAAGTTTTTCTTACATTCTCAAAAATGTTGGCTGCTATCAATGAGGGAGCAGTTAGCTGCGGTGATGTATACCGGACCAAAGTCAACTGTCATCTCCAGATTTACACTTTTTAAAATAGTGTCAGTGAGTTTCTTTCAGTTTCTATTAATTCACAAATAAAATGAGATAAACACTATTTCAAGTCAGTAAAAGTTAAGATTCTGGCAATTTCAATCATTTGCTTTCGAAAATAATAACTTTTATCAAAGAGGTGGAGAAACCCACTGGTTTCCTTTAATTAATTCAAAACGTAACTTTGCTGGAGTTCACTGACTCAAAGGAATGGTATCCGATTACATCACAGGCTGCTGCTGTTATCTCAAGGTCTGTGTGAGAAGCACTGTCTGTCGTCTTTAACTTTGGCTGCTGCTGTTAACCCTTTGAGAGACTTCTGCTTTAACTAACATGCAGCATCCACTTCTATGGATGGTCTTTGTTTTGAAATTTATCCAAGCAATTACCCATAATCTCAACTAGTCCTCTGAACTGCGTTTTTCGCCATACAGTCCAAGGGTACAATTTTAACTTCATCAACTATAGATTTAAAACACTCACACATGGAATTGAGTCATCTGTTTTAAATGTTGCATCAACCCAAAACCTAACCCAAGCCGAATCAGAACTCACACATGGAGTTGAACCATCTTTGTTTAGATGTTCCATCAACCCAAAACCTAACCCAAGCCGAAACAGAACTCACACATGGAGTTGAACCATCTTTGTTTAGATGTTCCATCAACCCATAACCTAACCCAAGCCGAATCAGAACTCACACATGGAGTTGAACCATCTTTGTTTAGATGTTCCATCAACCCATAACCTAACCCAAGCCGAATCAACAATATGAAATACCATCAATTAATTTTCTAATCCCCAGACTGACCTTTGATTTCGTCGAGACGATCTTTCCGTACCAACCGCGAGTGACCAGACTAATCCGACGATAAGAAGAGGGGGAAAAGCAATGCGCGGTCATTTTCCAGCTATACATTGTGGGCCCCTTCTTCCCACTCTCCCTGTTCATAATCAGTCTAATTCTGATTTCGTGGTTGGTCAGAACCGTCTTGAGAAATCCCGGGTTTCCGGCACCAAATGACAAAACTTAAATTTCTTTACCCGTCAGTCTGGCCTCAATAAAAGTCGAGATGGATTTGCAGGTACAGCATTAGTTATTTTATTTGACTTGCAAGCCTGATTCATTTCACAGAGGCACATGACTAGTCTCCGACACCCTTGGAAAACGAATGAAGAAGGAGACAAAGGGATTTCTGCAAGTACATTCAAATGGCATCAAGTTTTACATATACGATTCCCATAGGTCATCCTATACACCTCCTGACCTGGCCATACATCCTGATTGGCTCACTTCTCATCCCTTCCTCTGGCCCCCTATTACCCAGCATCCTTTTCTCCTCCTTTGCTGATCACACCTCCTCCTTGTTTTGCCATGCGTTCTGAAATCCTTTGTCTGTGAACTCACCATAATGAGACTGGCCTATCTCTACATTAAAGCAACTAATATCTCGAAAGTAACTATTTGAGATCACATTCGTCACTCCCACCACACAGCCAGCACTGCCAGTGCCCCCCCACCACCAACAGGCAGCACTGTCAGTGCTCCCCACACACAGCCAGCACTGTCAGTGCTCCCACCACACAGCCAGCACTTTCAGTGCTCCCACCATACAGCCAGCACTGTCAGTGCTCCCACCACACAGCCAGCACTGTCAGTGCTCGCCCACACAGCCATCACTGTCAGTGCTCCCACCACACAGCCAGCACTGTCAGTGCTCCCCCCCACACAGCCAGCACTGTCAGTGCTCCCACCACACAGCCAGCACTGTCAGTGCTCCCCCACACAGCCAGCACGGTCAGTGCTCCCCACACACAGCCAGCACTGTCAGTGCTGACCCCACACAGCCAGAACTGGCAGTGCTACCAGCACACAGCAAGCACTGTCAGTGCTCCCCCCACACAGCCAGCACTGTCAGTGCTCCCACCACACAGCCAGCACTCTCGGTGCTCCTACCACACAGCCAGCACTGTCAGTGCACCCACCACACAGCAAGCACTGTCAGTGCTCCCACCACACAGTCAGCACTGTCAGTGCTCCCAACACACAGCTAGCACTGTCAGTGCTCCCCCCACACAGCCAGCACTGTCAGTGCTCCCACCACACAGCGAGCACAGTCAGTGCTCCCCCACACAGCCAGCACTGTCAGTGCCCCCCCCCACACAGCCAGCACTCTCAGTGCTCCCCCCAGAAAGCCAGCACTGTCAGTGCTGACCCCACACAGGCAGAACTGTCAGTGCTCCCACCACACAGCAAGCACTGTCAGTGCTCCCACCACACAGCCAGCACTGTCAGTGCTCCCACCACACAGCCAGCATTGTCAGTGCTCCTACCACACAGCCAGCACTGTCAGCGCTCCCCCACACAGCCCGCACTGTCAGTGCTCCTCCCCACACAGCCAGCACTGGCAGTGCTCCCACCACACAGCCAGCACTATCAGTGCTCCGCCCGCACAACTAGCACTGTCAGTGCTCCACTACACAGCCAGGACAGCCAGTGCTCCCCCAGAGCCAGCATTGTCAGTGCTCCCCCACACAGCCAGCACTGTCAGTGCTCCCCCTACAGCCAACACTGCCAGTGTTCCTCTACATTCTGTCTGTGTCTCTGTCTGTGTCGCTATGTCTGTGTGTGTCTCTGTCTGTGTCTCTGTCTGTGTGTCTGTCTCTGTCTTTGTCTGTCTCTGTCTCTGTCCCTATCTCTGTCGCTGTCCCTGACTCTGTCTGTGCCCCTGTCTCTGTCTGTGTCTTTGTCTCTGTCTTTGTCCCTGTCTCTGTTTGTGTCCCTGTCTCTGTCTGTGTCGCTGCCTGTGTCCCTGTCTCTGTCTGTGTTCCTGTCTGTGTCTGTCTGTGTCTCTGTTTCTGTCTATGTCTCAGTCTCTGTCTCTGTCTGTGCCTGTGTCTCTGCCTGTGTCTATGTCTGTGTCACTGTGTCTGTCTGCGTCTCTCTCTGTGTCTCTGTGTCTGTCTCTGTCTCATTCTCTTTCTCTGCCTCTGTCTGTATCTCCGTGTCTGTCATTGTCTCAGTCTCTTTCTCTGTCTCTGTCTGGGGCACATTCTGCTTCACAGAATATGTTCAGGTGTGAGGCACCCACCCAGCTGATCGGCATTGGGGGAGTCACGCACACCCAGCTGATCGGCCATGGTGGAGGCACATACCCAGCTGATCGGCAATGGAAAGAGGCACACATCCAGCTGATCGGCATTGGGGGAGTCACACACACCCAGCTGATCGGCAATGGGGGGAAGTACACACCCAGCTGATTAGCCGTGGGGGAAGCACACTCCCTGCTGATCAGCAATGGGGGTGGGGAAGCACACACACAGCTGATGTGCCAATGGGGAAGTCACACTGAACCAGGTGAAAGGCCATGGGGGAGCCACACTGAACCAGCTCATCGGCCATGGGGGAGTCACACTGACCGAGTTGATCGGCCATGGGGGAGTCACACAGACTCAGCTCATCGGCCATGGGGGAGTCACACTGACCCAGCTGATCGGCCATGGGGGAGTCACACAGACCCAGCTCATCGGCCATGGGGGAGTCACACTGACCGAGTTGATCGGCCATGGGGGAGTCACGCTGACCCAGCTGATCGGCCATGGGGGAGTCACACAGACCCAGCTCATCGGCCATGGGGGAGACACACTGACCCAGCTGATCGGCAATGGGGGAGTCACACCCACCCACCGACAGTCTCTCCTGGTAATTCAGAATGGTAAATCTCTGCCTGTGTCTCTGCCTGTACCTGTCCATCTCTGTCTGAATCTGTGTTTCTATCTATGTTTCTGTCTGTGTTTCTGTTTGTGTTTCTGTCTGTTTCTCTGTCTGTGACTGTGTCTGTGTCTGTCTGTATCTGTGCCTGTGCCTCTGTCTGTATCTGTGCCTGTGTCTCTGTCTGTGCTTGTGTCCCTGTCTTTGTTTGTGTCTCTGTCTATATTTGTGCCTGTGTCCCTGTCTTTGTCTGTGTCTCTGTCTGTGTCTACGTCTCTGTCTGTGTCTCTGTCTGTGTCTGGCTGTGCAGCTGTCTCTGTCGCTGTTTCTGTCTGTTTCTCTGTCTATGTCAAGAGCAGTATTATGGTGCTCAAGAGCTAGTCAAGAGCAGTATTACGGTGGCGGAGAGGATGCTAGATGGGGACTCATCTTCTGAGGTAGTATGGGCTGAGGTTAGAAACAGGAAAGGAGAGGTCACCCTGTTGGGAGTTTTCTATAGGCCTCCAAAAAGTTCGAGGGATGTAGAGGAAAGGATGGCGAGGATGATCCTGGATAAGAGCGAAAGTAACAGGGTAGTTATTATGGGAGACTGTAACTTTCCAAATATTGACTGGAAAATATATAGTTCGAGTACATTAGATGGGTCGTTTTTTGTACAGTGTGTGCAGGAGGGTTTCCTGACACAATATGTTGACAGGCCAACAAGAGGCGAGGCCACGTTGGATTTGGTTTTGGGTAATGAACCAGGCCAGGTGTTGGATTTGGAGGTAGGAGAGCACTTTGGGGACAGTGACCACAATTCGGTGACGTTTACGTTAATGATGGAAAGGGATAAGTACACACCGCAGGGCAAGAGTTATTCCTGGGGGAAGGGCGATTATGATGCCATTAGATGTGACTTGGGGGGGGGGGATAAGGTGGAGAAGTAGGCTGCAAGTGTTGGGCACACTGGATAAGTGGAGCTTGTTCAAGGATCAGCTACTGCGTGTTCTTGATAAGTATGTACCGGTCAGGCAGGGAGGAAGGCGTAGAGCGAGGGAACCGTGGTTGACCAAAGAAGTGGAATCTCTTGTTAAGAGGAAGAAGGAGGCCTATGTGAAGATGAGGTGTGAAGTTTCAGTTGGGGCGATGGATAGTTACAAGGTAGCGAGGAAGGATCTAAAGAGAGAGCTAAGACGAGCAAGGAGGGGACATGAGAAGTATTTGGCAGGTAGGATCAAGGAAAACCCAAAAGCTTTCTATAGGTATGTCAGGAATAAGCGAATGACTAGGGAAGAGATTGCTGGACCTTTGGCTTTGATTTTTATGTCATCATTGGCTGCAGGAATAGTGCCAGAGGGCTGGAGGATAGCAAATGTGGTCCCTTTGTTCAAAAAGGGAAGCAGAGACAACCCCGGCAACTATAGACCGGTGAGCCTCACGTCTGTAGTGGGTAAGGTCTTGGAGGGGATTATAAGAGACAAGATTTACAATCATCTAGATAGGAATAATATGATCAGGGATAGTCAGCATGGCTTTGTGAAGGGTAGGTCATGCCTCACAAACCTTATCGAGTTCTTTGAGAAGGTGACTGAACAGGTAGACGAGGGTAGAGCAGTTGATGTGGTGTATATGGGTTTCAGTAAAGCGTTTGATAAGGTTCCCCACGGTAGGCTATTGCAGAAAATACGGAGGCTGGGATTGAGGGAGATTTAGAGATGTGGATCAGAAATTGGCTAGCTGAAAGAAGACAGAGGGTGGTGGTTGATGGGAAATGTTCAGAATGGAGTTCAGTTACAAGTGGAGTACCACAAGGATCTGTTCTGGGGCCGCTGCTGTTTGTCATTTTTATAAATGACCTAGAGGAAGGTGCAGAAGGGTGGGTGAGTATATTTGCAGGCGATACTAAAGCCGGTGGTGTTGTCGACAGTGTGGAAGGATGTAGCAGGGTGCAGAGGGATATAGATAAGCTGCAGAGCTGGGCTGAGAGGTGGCAAATGGAGTTCAATGTAGAGAAGTGTGAAGTGATTCACTTTGGAAGGAATAACAGGAATGCGGAATATTTGGCTAATGGTAAAGTTCTTTGAAGTGTGGATGAACAGGGGGATCTAGGTGTCCATGTACATAGATCCCTGAAAGTTGCCACCCAGGTTGATAGGGTTGTGAAGAAGGCCTATGGAGTGTTGGCCTTTATTGGTAGAGGGATTGAGTTCCGGAGTCGGGAGGTCATGTTGCAGCTGTACAGAACTCTGGTTCGGCCGCATTTGGAGTATTGCGTACAGTTCTGGTCACCGCATTATAGGAAGGACGTGGAGGCTTTGGAGCGGGTGCAGAGGAGATTTACAAGAATGTTGCCTGGTATGGAGGGAAAATCTTACGAGGAAAGGCTGATGGACTTGACGTTGTTTTCGTTGGAGAGAAGAAGGTTAAGAGGAGACTTAATAGAGGCATACAAAATGATCAGGGGGTTAGATAGGGTGGACAGTGAGATCCTTCTCCCGCGGATGAAAATGGCTGGCACGAGGGGACATAGCTTTAAACTGAGGGGTAATAGATATAGGACAGAGGTCAGAGGTAGGTTCTTTACGCAAAGAGTAGTGAGGCCGTGGAATGCCCTCCCTGCAACAGTAGTGATCTCGCCAACATTGAGGGCATTTAAAAGTTTATTGGATAAACATATGGATGATAATGGCATAGTGTAGGTTAGATGGCTTTTGTTTCGGTGCAACATCGTGGGCCGAAGGGCCTGTACTGCGCTGTATCGTTCTATGTTCTATGTTCTATGTCTGTGTCCGTGTCTCTGTCTTAATCTGTGCCTGTGTCTCTGTCTGTGCCTGTGTCTCTGTCTGTGCCTGTGTCCCTGTCTCTGTCCGTGTCTCTGTCTGTGTCTATGCCTCTGTCCGTGTCTCCGTCTGTGTCTGTCTGTGTCGCTGTCTCTGTCGCTGACTCTGTCGCTGTCTTTGTCTGTGTCTCTGTCTCTGTCTGTTTCGGTGTCTGTGTTGGTGTCTATGTCTCTGTGTCTGCCTGTGTCCCTGTGTCTGTCTGTGTCTCAGCCTGGGTCTCTGTCTGTGTCTCTGAATCTGACTGCGTTTCTGTTTGTGTCTCTGCCTGTGTATTTATCTCTCTCCCGGTCTGTGTCTGTCTGTGTTTCTGTCTGTGTCTCTGTCTGTGTCGCTGTCTCTGTCTGTGTCTCTGCCTGCGTCGCTGTGTCTGCCTGTGTCTCTGTCTCCGTCTGTATATCTGCCTGTGTCTCTGTGTCTGCCTGTGTCCCTGTATCTGTCTGTGTCTCAGCCTGGGTCTCTGTCTGTATCTCTGAATCTGACAGCGTTTCTGTCTGTGTCTCTGCCTGTGTCTTTTTCTCTCTCTCGGTCCGTGTCTGTCTGTGTTTCTGTCTGTGTCTCTTTCTCTGTCTGTGCCTGTGTATCTGTCTTTGTCTCTGTCTGTGTCTCTGTCTGAGTCTGTGTCTCTGTCTGTCTCTCTGTCTGTGTCTCGGTCTGTGTCTCTGTCTGTGTACCTGCCTGTGTCTGAGTCTGTGTCTGTGCATGTGCTTGTGTCTGTGTCAGTGTCTCTCTCTCTGTCTGAGTCTCTGTTTGTGTCTGTGTCTTTGTGTCTCTGTTTGTGTCTGTATCTCAGTCTGTGTCTCTGTCTGTGTCACTGCCTCTGTCTGTGTCTCTGCCTCTGTCTGTTTCTGTGTTTGTGTCTCTATCTGTGTCCCTGCCTCTGTCTGTGTCTGTGTCTGCCTCTGTATCTCTGCCTGTATCTCTGTCTGTGTCACTGCCTCTGTCTGTGTCTCTGTCTCTGTCTGTTTCTGTCTGTGTCTCGGCCTGTGTCTCTGTCTGTGTATCTGCCTGTGTCTGTGTCTGTGTCTGTGCTTGTGTCTGTGTCGGTGTCTCTGTCTCTGTCTGAGTCTCTGTTTGTGTCTGTGTCTTTGTGTCTCTGTTTGTGTCCGTGTCTCTGTCTGTGATTCTGTCTCTATCTGTGTCTCTATCTCTATCTCTGCCTGTGTTTCTGTCTGTGTCTCTGGCTGTTTTTCTTTCTCTGTCTGTGTCTGTCCCTGTATCTCTGTCTGTGTCTCTGTCTGTGTCACTGCCTCTGTCTGTGTCTCTGGCTCTGTCTGTTTCTGTGTTTGTGTCTCTCTATCTTTGTCTCTGTCTGTGTCTCGGCCTCTCCCTCTGTCTGTGTCTCGGTCTCTGTTTGTGTCTCTCTGTACCTCTGTCTGTGTCTCTGTATGTATATCTCTCTATGTCCGTGTCCCTGTCTCTGTCTGTGTCTCTGTCTCTGCCTCTGCCTGTGTCTGTATCTATGTCTGTGTCTCTGTCTGTGTCTCTCGGTACCTCTGTCTATCTCTGTGTCTGTCTGTGTCTCAGTCCCTGTCTCTGTCTGTGTCTATGTCTGTGTCTATGCCTCTGTCCGTGTCTCCGTCTGTGTCTGTCTGTGTCGCTGTCTCTGTCGCTGACTCTGTCGCTGTCTTTGTCTGTGTCTCTGTCTCTGTCTGTTTCGGTGTCTGTGTTGGTGTCTGTGTCTCTGTGTCTGTCTGTGTCCCTGTGTCTGTCTGTGTCTCAGCCTGGGTCTCTGTCTGTGTCTCTGAATCTGACTGCGTTTCTGTCTGTGTCTCTGCCTGTGTATTCTTCTCTCTCCCGGTCTGTGTCTGTCTGTGTTTCTGTCTGTGTCTCTGTCTGTGTCGCTGTCTCTGTCTGTGTCTCTGCCTGCGTCGCTGTGTCTGCCTGTGTCTCTGTCTCCGTCTGTATATCTGCCTGTGTCTCTGTGTCTGCCTGTGTCCCTGTATCTGTCTGTGTCTCAGCCTGGGTCTCTGTCTGTGTCTCTGAATCTGACAGCGTTTCTGTCTGTGTCTCTGCCTGTGTCTTTTTCTCTCTCTCGGTCCGTGTCTGTCTGTGTTTCTGTCTGTGTCTCTTTCTCTGTCTGTGCCTGTGTATCTGTCTGTGTCTCTGTCTGAGTCTGGGTCTCTGTCTGTCTCTCTGTCTGTGTCTCGGTCTGTGTCTCTGTCTGTCTATCTGCCTGTGTCTGAGTCTGTGTCTGTGTCTGTGCTTGTGTCTGTGTCGGTGTCTCTGTCTCTGTCTGAGTCTCTGTTTGTGTCTGTGTCTTTGTGTCTCTGTTTGTGCCCGTGTCTCTGTCTGTGTCACTGCCTCTGTCTGTGTCTCTGTCTCTGTCTGTTTCTGTGTTTGTGTCTCTATCTGTGTCTCTGCCTCTGTCTGTGTCTGTGTCTGCCTCTGTATCTCTGCCTGTGTCTCTGTCTGTGTCACTGCCTCTGTCTGTGTCTCTGTCTCTGTCTGTTTCTGTCTGTGTCTCGGCCTGTGACTCTGTCTGTGTATCTGCCTGTGTCTGTGTCTGTGTCTGTGCTTGTGTCTGTATCGGTGTCTCTGTCTGAGTCTCTGATTGTGTCTGTGTCTTTGTGTCTCTGTTTGTGTCCGTGTCTCTGTCTGTGATTCTGTCTCTATCTGTGACTCTATCTGTATCTCTGTCTGTGTTTCTGTCTGTGTCTCTGGCTGTTTCTCTTTCTCTGTCTGTGTCTGTCCCTGTATCTCTGTCTGTGTCTCTGTCTGTGTCTCTGTCTCTGTCTGTTTCTGTGTTTGTGTCTCTCTATCTGTGTCTCTGTCTGTGTCTCGGTCTCTCCCTCTGTCTGTGTCTCGGTCTCTGCCTGTGTCTCTCTGTACATCTGTCTGTGTCTCTGTCTGTATCTCTCTCTGTGTCCGTGTCCCTGTCTCTGTCTGTGTCTCTGTCTCTGCCTCTGTCTGTGTCTGTATCTATGTCTGTGTCTCTGTCTGTGTCTCTCTGTACCTCTGTCTATCTCTGTGTCTGTCTGTTTCTCAGTCCCTGTCTCTGTCTGTGTCTCTGTCTGTGTCTATGCCTCTGTCCGTGTCTCCGTCTGTGTCTGTCTGTGTCGCTGTCTCTGTCGCTGACTCTGTCGCTGTCTTTGTCTGTGTCTCTGTCTCTGTCTGTTTCTGTGTCTGTGTTGGTGTCTGTGTCTCTGTGTCTGCCTGTGTCCCAGTGTCTGTCTGTGTCTCAGCCTGGGTCTCTGTCTGTGTCTCTGAATCTGACTGCGTTTCTGTCTGTGTCTCTGCCTGTGTATTTTTCTCTCTCCCGGTCTGTGTCTGTCTGTGTTTCTGTCTGTGCCTCTGTCTGTGTCGCTATCTCTGCCTGCGTCGCTGTGTCTGCCTGAGTCTATGTCTCCGTCTGTATATCTGCCTGTGTCTCTGTGTCTGCCTGTGTCCCTGTATCTGTCTGTGTCTCAGCCTGGGTCTCTGTCTGTATCTCTGAATCTGACAGCGTTTCTGTCTGTGTTTCTGTCTGTGTCTCTTTCTCTGTCTGTGCCTGTGTATCTGTCTGTGTCTCTGTCTGTGTCTCTGTCTGAGTCTGTGTCTCTGTCTGGCTCTCTGTCTGTGTCTCGGTCTGTGTCTCTGTCTGTGTATCTGCCTGTGTCTGAGTCTGTGTCTGTGTCTGTGCTTGTGTCTGTGTCGGTGTCTCTGTCTCTGTCTGAGTCTCTGTTTGTGTCTGTGTCTTTGTGTCTCTGTTTGTGTCCGTGTCTCTGTCTGTGATTCTGTTTCTATCTGTGTCTCTATCTGTATCTCTGTCTGTGTTTCTGTCTGTGTCTCTGGCTGTTTCTCTTTCTCTGTCTGTGTCTGTCCCTGTATCTCTGTCTGTGTCTCTGTCTGTGTCACTGCCTCTGTCTGTGTCGCTGTCTCTGTCTGTTTCTGTGTTTGTGTCTCTATCTGTGTCTCTGCCTCTGTCTGTGTCTGCCTCTGTATCTCTGCCTGTGTCTCTGTCTGTGTCACTGCCTCTGTCTGAGTCTGTGTCTCTGTCTGTCTCTCTGTCTGTGTCTCGGCCTGTGTCTCTGTCTGTGTATCTGCCTGTGTCTGAGTCTGTGTCTGTGTCTGTGCTTGTGTCTGTGTCTCTGTCTCTGTCTGAGTCTCTGTTTGTGTCTGTGTCTTTGTGTCTCTGTTTGTGTCCGTGTCTCTGTCTGTGATTCTGTCTCTATCTGTGTCTCTATCTGTATCTCTGTCTGTGTTTCTGTCTGTGTCTCTGGCTGTTTCTCTTTCTCTGTCTGTGTCTGTCCCTGTATCTCTGTCTGTGTCTCTGTCTGTGTCACTGCCTCTGTCTGTGTCTCTGTCTCTGTCTGTTTCTGTGTTTGTGTCTCTATCTGTGTCTCTGCCTCTGTCTGTGTCTGCCTCTGTATCTCTGCCTGTGTCTCTGTCTGTGTCACTGCCTCTGTCTGTGTCTCTGTCTCTGTCTGTGTCTCGGTCTGTGTCTCTGTCTGTGTATCTGCCTGTGTCTGTGTCTGTGTCTGTGCTTGTGTCTGTGTCGGTGTCTCTGTCTCTGTCTGAGTCTCTGTTTGTGTCTGTGTCTTTGTGTCTCTGTTTGTGTCCATGTCTCTGTCTGTGATTCTGTCTCTATCTGTGTCTCTATCTGTATCTCTGTCTGTGTTTCTGTCTGTGTCTCTGGCTGTTTCTCTTTCTCTGTCTGTGTCTGTCCCTGTATAGCTGTCTGTGTCTCTGTCTGTGTCACTGCCTCTGTCTGTGTCTCTGTCTTTGTCTGTTTCTGTGTTTGTGTCTCTCTATCTGTGTCTCGGTCTCTCCCTCTGTCTGTGTCTCGGTCTCTGCCTGTGTCTCTCTGTACCTCTGTCTGTGTCTCTGTATGTATCTCTCTCTGTGTCCGTGTCCCTGTCTCTGGCTGTGTCTCTGTCTCTGCCTCTGTCTGTGTCTGTATCTATGTCTGTGTCTCTGTCTGTGTCTCTCTGTACCTCTGTCTATCTCTGTGTCTGTCTGTGTCTCAGTCTCTGTCTCTGTCTGGGGCACATTCTGCTGCACAGACTTTGTTTAAGTGTAAGGCACACACCCAGCTGATCGGCAATGGGGAGAGTCACACACCCAGCTGATCGGCAATGGGGGGAAGTACGCATCCTGCTGATCGACAATCCGGGGAAGGACACACCCACCTGATCGGCCATGGCGGAGGCACACACCCAGCTGATCGGCATTGGGGGAGTCACACACACCCAGCTGATGGGCCATGGTGGAGGCACATACCCAGCTGATCGGCAATGGGGGGAAGTACGCACTCTGCTGATCGGCAATGCGGGGACGCACACTCCCAGCTGATCGGCAATGGGGGGAAGAACAGACCCAGCTGATCGGCAATGGGGAGAAGGACACACCCAGCTGATCGGCAATGCGGGGAAGCACACTCCCAGCTGATCGGCAATGGGGGGAAGGACAGACCCAGCTGATCGGAAATGGGGGAAGCACACTCCCAGGTGATCGGCAATGGGGGAAAAGGACAGACCCAGCTGATCGGCAATGGGGGGAAGCACACTCCCAACTGATCGGCAATGGGGGAAAGGACAGATCCAGCTGATCGGCAATGGGGGGGGGGGGCGCACACACCCAGCTGTTCGGCAATGCGGGGAAGCATACACCCAGCTGATCCGCAATGGGGGGGAGTCACACCCACCCACCGATAGTCCTGGTAATGCAGAATAGTAAATCAGGGTGAGGCTGGCTGGGGAGGGTCAGTTTTACCGGCAGTGCGAGGAGAGAGATGCCGTGTGGGTGTGGTATCCTCTCAGGGTTTAGTGAATTGAAGAATTGAACTAAAGTTAACTTTCAGCACATTCTTCAACTGCTGTCTGAACAAAGTCTGTGTCACGGCGTAAATCGCTGTGTTTGTGCAGCAACTCAGGAGCTGCAGCATGAAGCCCAATTCCAGAACATAATGATGTAACCATATAGACAGATACCCCATAGTGGACATCCGGCTCCATATAGAATAAACCATTAACGTTGACCATAACAGGATGAAATTGGCGGAGATAATAAAGAGTAAAATGATGGATTTCCTCCGACTCTCCATCTCTGGGTCTCTGGGACTGTGCCCACTGCTGTGAGCCCGGAGTCTCCTGCGGGCCCTGCTGCTCAGGACAATGTGTCTGACGGTGAGAACATTGAGCAGCAGAATCAGGGTGAATGGAACACACGGGGTTACAATGTGATGGAGGAACTCGATTGTTCCCCAGACCGGAGAACCCATAACACCCATTGTGACAGAACAAAACCAGGGGTTGTTCCCCAGCGAATACCGACCGGTCATCATAAACCCCCAGGAAATGTCCTTCAAACAGCTCAGCACAGCCACTGTTCCCAGAACCACAGCCGCAGTTTTCTCGCTGCAATATTTACTTTTCAGCTTCGGACAACAAATAGCCACAAATCGATCAAAGGTGAAAGTGACGGTGAACCAGACAGAACAGTCAGTGGCTGCAAAAAGCAGGGCGGCGTGGATATTACACACGGGGATGGACCGCAGGAATTTAAACTGTTCATCAAAAACAATGGGAATGTGTCTCAATATCAGGTCGAGAATAACGACCAGTAGATCCCCCACTGCCATGGCCAACAGGTAACAAGTCACACATTTGGACAGCCCACAGTTTCTTCTCTTCAGGATCAGAATTGTGATGAGGTTCACTGTGAGGAAGGGAAATAAACAATGAAATTATACATCAGCCGGAGAAAGACATCACAAGTATGGTCGACGTGGTGTTGAGGAAGTCAAATAAATATATACTAATACACACACTCACACTTACACAGACAGTAACACACTCACACACACACAAACTAACACACTCAGACTCACTAACACACACACAGCCAGTAATACACACACACACACTCACACATACACTAACACACTCACACAAACACAGGCACTAACACACACACTAACATACTCACACACAGACAGTAGTACACTCACACACATACTCACACACAGACACTAACACACACTCACACACAGACAGTAATACACTCACACACACACTCACACACATACACGAACACACACACTGACAGTAATACACACACACACAGGCACTAACAAACTCACACACACAGAGACAGTAACACACACACAGACAGTAATACACTCACACCAACACAGGCACTCTCACACACACACAGACAGTAACACACTCAAAGACACATAGCCATTAACACACTCACACTAACACACACACAGACACTAACACACTCACACACACACACAGACAGTAATACAGTCACTCACAAACACACATACACTAACACACTCACACACAGACAGTAACACACTCACACACACACACAGACAGCAATACACTCACACACACAGACACCTCTCGTGTCAGCCTCCCCGAACAGGCGCCGGAATGTGGTGACTGGGGCTTTTCACAGTAACTTCATTTGAAGCCTACTTGTGACAATAAGCGATTTTCATTTCATTTCACTAACCCACTCACACACAGCAGAGACACTAACACACTCACACGCATACACGCACACACAGACACATACACACACACTAACACACCCACACACAGAAAGTAATACACTAACATACACACAGACACTAACACACACACAGACACTAACACATTCACACATTCACACACAGAAAGTAATACACTCACACTCACACAGACACTAACACACTCACACACACAGACAGAGACAGTAATACACTCACACTCACACAGACACTAACACACTCATACACACTGAGACAGTAATACACTCTCACACACACAGACACTTACACGCTCGCACAAACAAACAGAGACAGTAATACATACATACAGACACTAACACACTCACACACACGAACTAACACACCACACACACATACACTAACACACACACAGACACTAACACACTCACATGCCCATACAGAGACAGTAATACACTCACACTGACACACACACATACAGTAATACACTTATACAGAGAGAGAGAGACAGTAATGCACTCACCCAGGCACTAACACACATGCACACACACATACAGTAATACACTCACACTCACACAGACACTAACACATACACACCCATACAGTAATGCACTCACACACACACAGACAGAGACAGTAATACACTCACATACACAGACACTGCCACACACATACAGAGACAGTAATATACTCACACACACATACAGAGACAGTAATACACTCACACATACAGAGACAGTAATACACTCACACACAGACTAACACACTCACACACTCACATACATAGACAGTAACACACTTGCATACTCACACAGACACTAACACACTCACACACACACAGACAGTAATACACTCACACACACACAGACATACAGTAATACACTCACACTCACACAGATACTAACACACACACACAGTAATACACACACGCGCACAGATAGAGATAGTAATGCACTCACACAAAGACTAACACACTAACACACACATATTCAGAGACAGTAATACACACACACACAGACACTACACACTCAGCCACACGTACAGAGACAGTAATACACTCACACTCACAAAGACACTGACACACTCACTCACACACATACAGAGACAGTAATACACTCAGACACATACACACACATGCAGAGACAGTAATACACTCACACAGACACAAACACACTCAAAACACACATACAGAGACAGTTAGACACTCAGGCACAGAGGCACTAATACACACTCACAGAGACACTAATGCAGACACTCACACAAACAGACACACACACACACTCACTGACACTGATACCCGAATACAAACACTCACAGAAACAGAGACACTATTACACACACTCAACGACAGTGTGGGCAGCATGGTAGCATGGTGGTTAGCACAATTGCTTCACAGCTCCAGGGTCCCAGGTTCGATTCCGGCTTGGATCGCTGTCTGTGTGGAGTCTGCACATCCTCCCCATGTGTGCGTGGGTTTCCTCCGGGTGCTCCGGTTTCCTCCCACAGTTCAAAGATGTGCAGGTTAGGTGGATTGGCCGGGATAAATTGCCCTTAGTGTCCAAAATTGCCCTTAGTGTTGGGTGGGGTTACTGGGTTATGGGGATAGGGTGGAGGTGTTGACCTTGGGTAGGGTGCTCTTTCCAAGAGCCGGTGCAGACTCGATGGGCCGAATGGCCTCCTTCTGCTCTGTAAATTCTATGAATTCTATGAAGACACACAGAGACACTAATACACACACTCACTGACACGCAGATACAGTAATACAAACTCACAGACACACACAGACACTAATACACACACACACACAGACAATAATACACACACACAGACACATAGAGAAATAAGTATACACACTCACAGACACACACTGACACTAATACACACTCACACACACACAGACACATAGAGAAAGAAATATACACACTTACAGGCACACACTGACACTAATGCACACTCACACTAACAGGCGGAGATACAATAATACACATACTCACACACAGACACTAATACACACTCACAGACAGACTGCGACACTGATACACACACTCGCACACAGATACACTAATATACACAATCACTGATTCACACAGACATTAATACATACACACACAGACGCACAGAGACACGAATACACACACACATAAACTATTAGACACACACACAGCCGCACAAAAGACACTAATACACACATACACTCACACACACAAATACACACACTCTCAGACACACAGATAGAACATAGAACATAGAACATTACAGCGCAGTACAGGCCCTTCAGCCCTCGATGTTGCGCCGACCTGTAGATAGACTAATACACACACGCACTGACACGCAGATACACTAATACATACTCACAGGCACACACACAAACACACAGACAGTAAGACACACACTCAGACACACAGGGACACAAATACACACTCACACAGATACAGTAATACACACACACACATTCACACACGCAAACACAAATACACACACTCACAGACACTCAGATCGACCCCAATACACACACTCACTCACACACACACACAAAGACACCAATGCACACAATCTCACACACAGATACACTAATACACATACACTCACAGGCCTAAACAGAGACTCTCATACACACACGCACTCACACACAGACACTAATACACACAAACAGATACACTAATGCACACACTCACAGACAAACACACAGACAGCAATACGCACACTCACACACACAGATACTAGTACACACACTCACACAAAACAGACACACACAGGGGCACTAATTCACACTCACAGACACAGAGACACGAATACACACACACTCACAGAGAGACAATAATACACACACTCACAGACACAAACACAGACATTAATACACACACACAGACACTCACACACACACACACAGACACAGACAGAGGCACGAATACACAAACTCATAAACACAGGCAGCCACACACAGATACACTAATGCACACACACAGACATACACAGACACTAATACACACACTCAACGACACACATAGACACTAATACACACACTCACTGACAAGCAGATACACTAATACATACTCAGACACATACTAATACACACACAAACAGACAACAATACAGTGTCTCTCACATACAGTACACTCACATACACACGCCCACTAAAACACACACTTTCACACACAAGCACTAATGCACACACTCACAGACACACATAGACACTAATCCACACGCACACACAGACGCTAATACACACACTCACTGACACATAGAGACAGTAATATACACACTCAGAGACACAGACACAATAATATACACACTCACCCACAGGCACTAACACACACTCACAGACACACTAATACTCACTCACACACGCACACATCCATTATACACACACTCACGCACACAGGAGCACTAATACATACACTCACAGTCACACACAGACACTAATACACAAACTCACATACACCCAGAGATACTATTTCACACACTCACTGACACACAGAGACACTAATGTACACACTTACAGACCCAGAGACACAAAACTCACAAACACGGACATACACAGGTAGATTGATAGATAAATTGAAACACACAGGGACTGCAATGCACACAATCACACCCACCCACTAATGCACACACTCACAGACATACAGAGACACTAAGACACGCACTGACTGACACATAGAGACACTTATATACACACTTACAGACACATAGACACCACAACACACACACAGACACACACAGATACAATGATACACACAGAGGGGCAGTAATAAACACAATCACAGACTCACACACACTAGCACACACACAGAAACACTAATACACACACTCACAGGCACACACAGCGACACTAATACACAGACTCACAGACACACACATAGACACTACTCACAGACTCACACAGACAGTAGCACACACACTCACAGACACACAGCGACACTAATACACAGACTCACAGACACACACATAGACACTACTCACAGACTCACACAGACAGTAGCACACACACTCACAGACACACAGAGACACGAATACACACACTCACAGACACACACAGACAATAGCACACAACTCACAGGCACACAGAGACACTAATACACACACTGACTGACATATAGAGACACTATTATACACACTCACAGACACACACAGAGACACTAATACATACACTCACAGACTCACACAGACAGTAGCACACACACTCACAGACACACAGAGACACTAATACACGCACTCACAAACACACAGAGACACTAATACACACACTCACAGACACACAAATACACACACTTACATACACACAGAGAAACTAACACACTCTCAGACACACAGAGACACTAATACACAGACTCACAGACACACAGAGACACTAATACACACACTCACAGACACACAGAGACACGAATATTCACACACTCTCCCAGACACTAAGACAGACACTCACTGACACACAGAGACACTGACATACCCAGTCTCAGGTACACACAGAGACACTAATAAACACACTCACACAATTCAGACACTAATGCACAGACTCGTACACACACAGACACTAACACATACACACAGACACAGACAGACACACACATACACTAATGTACAAACTCAAAGACACACACAGAGACACTAATACACACACACAGACACACAGAGACACTAATAAAACTACTCACACACAGGCACTAATACACACACACACACTGACATGCAGGTACACTAATACACACACTCACACAAACACAGACACAAATGCACACACTCACACACACACAGACACTACTACATTTAAACAGGCACACACATACACTAATGCACAAACTCAAATACACACACAGAGGCACTAATACCCACAGACAGACACACAGAGACACTAATACACCACTCACACACAGACACTATCACACTCACTCACTGGCACCCAGATGCACTGAAACACACACTCACACAACACACAAACACACTAATACACACACACGCGCACAGATAGTAATACACACTCAAAGACACAGACACTAACACACAAACTCACACAAACACACACAGTCACACACAAACACTAATGCACAAACCGAAAGACACACACAGAGACACAAATGCACACACACAGACACTAAAACACACACAGACAGACACACTAATACACACACTCACGCATGCAGTCACTAATACACACACTCACACACACAGACACTAATACACGGATTGAAAAATAGCAAACGTGACACCACTGTTTAAAAAAGGAGGTAGGCAGAAAGCGGGTAATTATAGGCCAGTGAGCTTAACTTCAATAGTAGGTAAGATGCTGGAATCTATCACCAATGATATAATAGCGAGGCATCTGGCTGGAAATTGTTCCATTGGGCAGACGCAGCATGGTTTCATAAAGGGCAGGTGGTGCCTAACTAATTTAGTGGAATGTTTTGAGGACATTACCAGTGCGATAGATAACGGGGAGCCAATGGATGTGGTATATCTGGATTTCCAGAATACCATTGACAAGGTGCCACACAAAAGGTTGTTGCATCAGATAAAGATGCATTGCATTAAGGGGAAAGTAGTCGCATGGATAGAGGATTGGTTGATTAATAGAAAGCAAAGAGTGGGGATTAATGGGTGTTTCTCTGGTTGGCAATCAGTAGCTAGTGGTGTCCCTCAGGGATCAGTGTTGGGCCCACAATTGTTCACAATTTACATAGATGATTTGGAGTTGGGGACCAAGGGCAATGTGTCCAAGTTTGCAGACAACACTAAGATGAGTGGTGAAGCAAAAAAGTGCAGAGGATACTGGAAGTCTGCAGAGGGATTTGGATAGGCTAAGTGAATGGGCTAGGGTCTGGCAGATGGAATACAATGTTGACAAATGTGAGGTTATCCATTTTGGTAGGAATAATAGCAAAAGGGATTATTATTTAAATGATAAAATATTAAACATGCTGCTGTGCAGAGAGACCTGGGTGTGCTAGTGCATGAGTTGCAAAAAGTTGGTTTACGGGTGCAACAGGTGATTAGGAAGGCAAATTGAATGTTGTGCTTCATTGCTAGAGGGATGGAGTTTAAGACACGGAAGGTCATGCTGCAATTGTACAAGGTGTTAGTGAGGCCACACCTGGAGTATTGTGTTCAGTTTTGGTCTCCTTACTTGAGAAAGGAAGTACTGGCACTGGAGGGTGTGCAGAGGAGATTCACTAGGTTAATCCCAGAGCTGAAGGTGTTGGATTACGAGGAGAGGTTGAGTAGACTGGGACTGTACTCGTTGGAATTTAGAAGGATGAGGGCTGATCTTATAGAAACATATAAGATTATGAAGGGAATAGATAGGATAGATGCGGGCAGGTTGTTTCCACTGGCGGGTGAAAGCAGAAGTAGGGGGCATAGCCTTAAAATAAGGGGAAGTAGATTTAGGACTGAGTTTAGGAGGAACTTATTCACCCAAAGGGTTGTGAATCTATGGAATTCCCTGCCCAGTGAAGCACTAGTGGCTCCTTCACTAAATGTTTTTAAGATAAAGATAGATAGTTTTTTGAAGAATAAAGGGATTAAGCGTTATGGTGTTCGGGCCGGAAAGTGGAGCTGAGTCCACAAAAGATCAGCCATGATCTCATTGAATAGCGAAGCAGGCTCGAGGGGCCAGATGGCCTACTCCTGCTCCTAGTTCTTATGTTCTCACAGACACACGCTGGCACTAATACACACTCACAGGCTCAAAGAAACACTAATACACACTCGCAGACACACAGAGACACTAATACAGACTCACAGAAACACATACAGACACTAATACATACACACACAGACACGAATACACCCACTCACAGACACACACCGGCACCAATACACACAGACATTAACACACACACACAGATACTAATACACACACTAACGATGCACAGGGACAATAATATACACACTCACAGACACGGGGAGACTCGAATGCATACACTCACAGACTGCAACACTAATCCACACAGTCACACACGCATGCATTAATACACACACACAGAAACTAATACACACACTCACTGATACACAGCGACAACCATATACACACTCACAGACACAGGGAGATTGTAATGCACACACTCACAGACACACTAATACAAACACTCAAAGAGACATGCAGATACTAATACACACACTAACACACAGAGACACTAATACACATTCACAGACACACAGATACACTAATACATCAACTCACACACACAGAGGCACTAGTACACAGCTCACAGACCGACAGAGACACTAATACACAAACACACACACATTAGTGGAGACACTCTCACACATAGCCACTAATGCACTCACACAATCAGACACTAATGCACACATTCTCACACACACTCAGCACACACAGACACTAATGCACACACTCACACACACACAGACACTAGTACACACACTCACAGACACACATACAGACACTAATACACACACTTACATACACAGACAATAATACACGCACTCACAGACAGACACTGGCACCAGTACACACACTCACAAACACAGACACTAATACACACACTCACAAAGACACACTGGCACTAATACACACACTAACGCACAGACACAGATACTAATACACACACCCAGTGATACACAGAGACAATAATATACACACTCACAGACACAGGGAGACTCTAATGCACAAACTCACACACACAGCGACACTAATAAACACACTAACACAAACACACAGATACTAATACCCATACTTACTGATACACAGAGGCAATACTACACACTCACAGACACACACAGACACTAATGCACACACTCACACACAGTGACACTAATACACACACTCACACACATAGGCACTAATACACTCACACACACAGATTAATGCACATATTCTCACACACACCGACACTCACAGATACATTAATATACACAGAAATACAGACGCGCACAGACTCTAATACACACACTCAAACGTCCCTCCACACACACACTAACCCCCTCAACCACAGACATACAAACCCCCCACAGACACTAACCCACCCTCCACACACACGAACCTCCCCACAAACACTGCCCCCACCCCACACACACTGACCCCCTACCCCACACACACTCAACCCCCCACACACAATAACCCCCTCATACACTAACCCCCCCACACACACTAACCCCCACACACACACATCCTAACCCCCCCCACACACACACTAACCCCCACACACACAAACCACCCCCACACACTAACCCCCCCCACACACTAACCCACTCCACACACACACTAACCACACCCACACACACTAACCACAGCAACACACGACCCCCCCACCACACACACTAACCCCCCAACACACACTAACCCCCCCACACACACTAACCCCCACACACACACTAACACCCCACACACACTAACCCCCCCCCACACACACTAACCCCCACACACACTAACCCCCTCCACACACTAACCCCCCCCCACACACACACACACTAACCCCCACACCCCCTGGCACACACACACACACACACAGACACACCCACCCACACTAACCCCCTCACACACTAACCCTCCCACACCCACACTAACCCTCCCACACCCACACTAACCCCCACACACACTAACCCCCCCACACACACACTAACCGCCCATACACACTGACCCCCCCACACACACACGAACACTCCCACACCCACACTAACCCTCCCACACCCACACTAACCCCCCCACACACACTAACCACCACCCCCACAGAAACACACATACTAACCCCCCCCCACACACATTCATCCCCACGCCTCACACACACTAATCCCCCACACATACTAACCCCTTCACACACACTAATCCCTCCACACACACTAACACGCCCACACACACTAACCCCCCCCACATACACACAGACCCCCCCACACACACTAACCCCCACCACACACACACTAACCCCACACATACTAACCTCCCCAGCAAACACACTAAACCCGCCCCACACACACTAACCCCCTCACACACTCAAACACTACAACCCCCACCACACACACACATTAACCCACCCACCCAAAAACTAAACCCTCCACACACACGAACCACACACACGCACTAATGACACCCAACGTACACACTAACTCCCCCACACGCACTAAGCCCCCCCACACACACATTAACCCTCCCACACACACTAACCATCCCACACACACACACTAAGCCCCCACCCGCACACACTAAACCTCCCACATACACTAATACCTCACTAACAAACGTTAACACCCCCCACACACACACACACTAACCCTCCCACACACACTAACCCCCTCAGAAACACACTAATCCCCCCACACACACTAACCCTCCCACACACTCAACCCCCCCCCCCCCCGGCACACATTAACCCTCCCACCCACACACTAACACCCCACAAACTCACTAACCCTCCCATACACACACTAGCCCCGTGTGGTGGTATGTACTAGGGATATTGCGGTACCCTGTGATGCCGAGAGGCTATTGGTGGATAGATGCTGGGTCCCGAGTGGATCAGCCGCCTACTGGCTCCACCCAGTAAGGCAGAGTATAAGAGCCCGTGTTCTCCCAGCATTCGCATTCTGTAACTCTGCTGCTGGGGAAGAAGTCTGCGTAATAAAGTCATCGATCGACTCCTTCTCTTCTCGTCTCGTGAGTGATTGATTGTGCTGCAATTTATTACGAAGACTTAAAGGACATGGAGCTCCGACTCACTCCGGAGTGTCTGCGAATCAGCCCCCACGCGGCAGACTCAGCGGCCACTTTTAAACACTGGCTAGCGTGGTTCGAAGGATACCTCCGAACGGGCACCTGCATGACTACAGAAGACCAGAAAATGCAAGTACTGCATTCCAGGGTGAGCCCGTGATCCCCCCTCCACCCCCCCCCCCCCCGTGGGAGCACGGAGAGTTTTATACATCCCGATACGGTAAGACGCTGTTCCCTTTCAATCCACCCGAGTAATCAAAAGACTTTCCTGGCGGCAGGATTCCATTCCGTACAGATCAAAGGGTTCTGCATCGCAAACCTCACGGTGCAGGGGAGGGAGTTCAAGAACTATCGGCTTTACGTCCTTCCCCACCTCTGCGCTGCCACACTGCTGGGTTGGATTTTCAGTGCAACCTCCAGAGTTTAACGTTTCAATCCGGCGGCCCTTTTCCCCCCACTCACTATCTGCGGCCTAGCGACCCACAAGGTCGACCCACCGTCCCTATTTGCGAACCTCACCCCTGATTTCAAACCTAATGCCACTAGGAGCAGACGGTACAGCGCCCAGGACCGAACATTTATCCAGTCTGAAGTCCAGCGGCTGCTGCGGGAAGGCGTAATCCAGACCAGCAATAGTCCTTGGAGAGCTCAGGTGGTAGTTGTAAAGACCAGGAAGAAGCAGAGGATGGTTATAGACTATAGTCAAACCATCAATAGGTACACGCAGCTGGATGCATACCCTCTCCCCCGCATATCTGACATGGTCAATCGGATTGCACAGTACAAGGTATTTTCCACTGTGGACCTTAATTCTGCATATCATCAGCTCCCCATCCGCCCGAGCGACCGCAAATAGACTGCTTTTGAAGCAGGTGGGCGGCTCTATCACTTTTTAAGGGTTCCATTCGGTGTCACTAACGGTGTCTCGGTCTTCCAATGGGAGATGGACCAAATGGTTGACCAGAACGGTTTGCCGGCCACGTTCCCAAACCACAATAACGGACACGACCAGCAGCACCACGACGCCAACCTACGCAAATTCCTCCAGACCGCAAACGCCCAGAATCTCACATACAACATGGAGAAATGCGTGTTTAGCCATCCTCGGCTACATAGTGCGAAAAGGAGCGATAGGCCCAGACCCCAAACCTCTTGGAGTTCCCCCTCCCTCACTGCTCCAAGGCCCTGAAACGCTGCCTGGGCTTTTTCTCTTATTACGCCCAGTGGGTCCCCAACTACGTGGACAAGTCCGTCCGCTAATCCAGTCCACTGTTTTTCCCCTGTCGACAGAGGAACGCCAGGCTTTCAGCCACATCAAAGCGGATTTCGGAAAGGCCACGATGCGTGCCATCGACGAGTCCCTCCCCTTCCAGGTCGAGAGTGACACATCCGATGTAGCTCTGGCGGCCACCCTCAACCAAGCGGGCAGAACCGTGGCCTTTTTTTCACGCACCACCCACGGTTCAGAAATCCGCAACTCCTCAGTGGACAAGGAGGCCCAGGCCATAGTGGAAGCTGTGCGGCATTGGAGGCATTACCTGGCCGGTAGGAGATTTACTCTCCTCACTAATTAACGGTCGGTTGCCTTCATGTTCGATAATGAGCAGCGGGGCAGGATCAAGAACGACAAGATCCTGTGGTGGAGGATCGAACTCTCCACATATAACTATGAGATCTTGTATCGTCCCGGAAAGCTGAACGAGCCTCCTGATGCCCTCTCCCGCGGCACATGTGCCAACGCACAAGTGGACCATCTCTGAACCCTCTACGAGGACCTCTGCCACCCGGGGGTTACCCGGTTCTATCACTTCGTAAAGACCCGCTACGTGCCCTACTCCATCGAGGAGGTCAGGACAGCCACAAGGAACTGCCAAATCTTCCGCACTTCTACAAGCCAGAGAAAAAGCACGTGATAAAGGCTTCCCGTCCCTTTGAGCGCCTCAGTCTGGACTTCAAAGGCCCCTTCCCCTCCACCGACCGCAACAAGTACTTCCTGAACGTGATTGACGAATACTCCCGGTTCTCATTCGCCAACCCCTGTCCCGACATGAGAGCGGCCATGGCCATTCGAACCATCGGCACCATCTTTACCCTGTTCCGTTTCCCCGCGGACATACATAGCGATAGGGGGTCCTCCA
This sequence comes from Scyliorhinus torazame, assembly GCF_047496885.1. Classification (NCBI taxonomy): domain Eukaryota; kingdom Metazoa; phylum Chordata; class Chondrichthyes; order Carcharhiniformes; family Scyliorhinidae; genus Scyliorhinus; species Scyliorhinus torazame. The sequence continues at coordinate 55,738,292 of NC_092726.1, forward strand.
TCATGAGCGACAAACTGCGTCAATTCCTGCTCTGCATGGGCATCGCCTCGAGCAGGATGACCAGTTACAACCCGCGGGTAAACGGTCAGGTAGAATGGGAGAACGGAACGGTCTGGAAGACCGTCCTGCTGACCCTACGGTCCAGAAGTCTCCAAGTTTTCCGCTGCAGGAAGTCCTCCTGGACGCCCTCCACTCCATCCGGTCGCTGCTTTGTACAACGACGAATCAAACACCTCACGAACGCCACCTTGTCTTCCGTAGGAGGTCCTCTTCCAGAACGTCACTTCCGACCTGGCTGGCAGCCCCGGGACCGATCCTGCTCCGAAAACATGTGCGGACGCACAAATCGGACCCGTTGGTCGAGAGGGTTCATCTCCCCAACGCAAACCCTCAATACGCCTACGTGGCGTACCCCGACGGCAGACAGGACACGGTCTCCCTGCGGGACCTAGTACCCGCCGGAGCTCCACCCCTCACCCCCCCCCCCAACACCACTCACCCCCTCTCTCCCACCGGCGCACCCAACAGCATCCCCCTCCGGAGATCCACACCCCCCCAACACCAGTCACCCACTCTGGAGCTCCACACCCCCCCCTCACACATCCCCTAACACCAATCACCCCCTCACTCCCACCGGCGCATCCCCAGCGAGTGGGGAGGATCGGTCCTTCCCCCGGTCCCGAATAGGGATGTTGGAGCAGGAGGAGGCATCGCGACGCTCCCAGAGACGACGGGGCCTTAACCAGCGCCTGCATCACCACCAGGGCTAAGCCGATCGGCGAGGCTGACCAGGGCACCAATTCGACTCATCAAATCAGTATAGTAAAGCAAGAAATGTCTCTGAAAATAATTTTTTTTGGTTGCCCAGTAAAAGCGGCATTTTAAGTAGTACTAGAGGTTGATATCGGAGCATTGCCGCCGTGTTAGCGGCATTCTAGGTCCCGACTCTGTAAACCCCGAACACCAAACGCCACACTACCCCGCCGGGTTCTTTTTCAACAAGGTGTGAATGTGGTGGTATGTATTAGGGGTATTAAGGTACCCTGTGATGCCGACAGCATATTGGTGGAGAGACGCTGTGTCCCGAGTGGATCAGCCGCCTTCTGGCTCCACCCAGTAAGGTGGAGAAAAGAGCGCGGGTTCTCCCAGCAGCCGCAGTCAATAACTGTGCTGCTGGGGATGAAGTCTGTGTAACAAAGCCATCGTTCGACTCATTCTCGTCTCGTCTCGTGAGTGATTGATTGTGCTACACCCTGTGTCTGCAGACAGTTAACCATTTACTGCTCAATAATCTCTGGGAGCAGGTGACAGGCAGTGTGGTCTGGGAGCCCCCAATTAAAAAGCTGTTTCAGAGACCTCTGTGCTGTATGTAGTTAACCATTTACTGCTCAATAATCCCTGGGTGCAGGGGACAGGCAGTGTGGTCTGGGAGCCCCCAATTAAAAAGCTGTTTCAGAGACCTCTGTGCTGTATATAGTTAACCATTTACTGCTCAATAATCCCTGGGTGCAGGGGACAGGCAGTGTGGCGCAGGGAGCCCCCAATTAAAAAGCTGTTTCAGAGACCTCTGTGCTGTATACAGTTAACCATTTACTGCTCAATAATCCCTGGGTGCAGGGGACAGGCAGTGTGGCCTCGGGAGCCCCCAATTAAAAAGCTGTTTCAGAGAACTCTGTGCCTGTATATAGTTAACCTTTTACTGCTCAATAATCCCTGGGAGGTGGGGACAGGCAGTGTGGCTTCGGGAGCCCCCAATTAAAAAGCTGTTTCAGAGACCTCTGTGCTGTACACAGTTAACCATTTACTGTTCAATAATCCCTGGGAGCAGAGGACAGGCAGTGTGGCTCCAGGATCCCCCAATTAAAATGCTGTTTCTGTGACCTCTCTGCTGTATATATTTAAGCATTTTCTTCCTCTCAATATTCCCTGGGAGCAGGGAACAGGCTGTTTGGCCACGGGAGCCCCCACTTAAAAAGCTGTTTCAGAGACTTCTGTGCCTGTATATAGTTAACCATTTACTGCTCAATAATCCCTGGGAGCAGGGTACAGGCAGCGTGGCCTCGGGTGCCCCCAATATAAAAGCTGATTCAGTGACCTCTGTGCTGTATATATTTAACCATTTTCTTCCTCTCAATAATCCCTGGGAGCAGGGAACAGGCAGTTTGGCCTCGGGAGCCCCCACTTTAAAAGCTGTTTCAGAGACCTCTGTGCCTGTATATAGTTAACCATTTACTGCTCAATAATCCCTGGGAGCAGGGAACAGGCAGTTTGGCCTCGGGAGCCCCCACTTAAAACGCTGTTTCAGAGACGTCTGTGCCTGTATATAGTTAACTATTTACTGCTCTATAATCCCTGGGAGCAGGGTACAGGCAGAGTGGCCTCGGGTGCCCCCAATAAAAAAGCTGATTCGGTGATCTCTGTGCTGTGTATAGTTAACCATTTACTTCTCAAAAATCCGTCGGAGCAGGGGACAGGAAGTGTGTCCTCGGGTGCCCAGAATTAAAAAGCTGTTTCAGTGACCTCTGTGCTGGATATAGTTAACCATTTACTGCTCAATAATCCCTGGGAGCAGTGTACAGGCAGCGTGGCCTCGGGTGCCCCCAATATAAAAGCTGATTCAGTGACCTCTGTGCTGTATATATTGAACCATTTTCTTCCTCTCAATAATCCCTGGGAGCAGGGAACAGGCAGTTTGGCCTCGGGAGCCCCCACTTTAAAAGCTGTTTCAGAGACCTCTGTGCCTGTATATAGTTAACCATTTACTGCTCAATAATCCCTGGGAGCAGGGAACAGGCAGTTTGGCCTCGGGAGCCCCCACTTAAAACGCTGTTTCAGAGACGTCTGTGCCTGTATATAGTTAACTATTTACTGCTCTATAATCCCTGGGAGCAGGGTACAGGTAGCGTGGCTTCGGGTGCCCCCAATAAAAAAGCTGATTCGGTGATCTCTGTGCTGTGTATAGTTAACCATTTACTTCTCAATAATCCGTCGGAGCAGAGGACAGGCAGTGTGGCTCCGGGAGCCCCCAATTAAAAAGCTGTTTCAGAGACCGCTGTGCTGTATATAGTTAACCATTTACTGCTCAATAATCCCTGGGAGCAGGGGACAAGCAGTGTGGCCTCGGGAGCCCCGAATTAAAAAGCTGTTTCAGAGACTTCTGTGCTGTATATAGTTAACCATTTACTGCTCAATAATCCCTGGGAGCAGGTTACAGGCAGTGAGGCCTCGAGAGCCCCCAATTAAAAAGCTGATTCGGTGATCTCTGTGCTGTATATAGTTAACCATTTACTTCTCAATAATCCCTGGGAGCAGGGGTCAGAGTGTGTGGTCCGGGAGCCCACAATTAAAAAGCTGTTTCAGAGACCTCTGTGCTGTATATAGTTAACCATTTACTGCTCAATAATCCCCTGGGAGCAAGGGACAGGCAGTGTGGCTCCGGCAGCCCCCAATTAAAAAGCTGTTTTAGAGACCTCTGTGCCTGTATCTTGTTAACAATTTACTGCTCAATAAAAACAGGGAGAAGGGAACAGGCAGTGTGGCCTCGGGAGCCCCCAATTAAAAAGCTGTGTCAGAGACCTCTGTGCTGTATATAGTTAACCATTTACTGCTCAATAATCCCTGGGAGCAGGGGACAGGCAGTGTGGTCCGGGAGCCCTGTTGAAATCTTTAATTTGAAGGGTTCTTAACTTGCCAAACTACGCCATGTTGGGGGAAGCTTAGTTGATGCATCAATGTCCTGGCGCAATACGACAAGTTGTAAGATTTGTAATATTTCTGGACTACGCCAAATTGTTCGATTCCGTATTATTCCGCACCCATCAGCGCCCCAATCATTATGCCCACATCTGCCACGGCATCGGCCCCCTCCACTCCTTCTGGGAGAGCCAGGATCCTCAAATTGTTTCTCCTCGACCTGTTCTCCAGATCTTCGAGTTTTCCCGACCACGTCTTGTGTCGCGCCTCGTGCTACTCCACTCTCACCGCCAGGCCCACGAGCTCGTCGTCATTCTCAGTCATTTTTACCTGGGTCTCCTGGATCTTCACCTCTTGGGATTTCTGGGTTGCTCCAAGTCCTTCAATTATTGCCAGCATAGGCGCCAACATCTCCTTGCGCAGCTCCTCGAAGCAGCGCTTGATGAACTCTTGCATCTCCTCTTTGTCCGTGGGCACCACCATTTTGCTTGTTTTCTCTTTCTTCTCCCGCTGCTCCAGGGCCGCTTCTTGAGCAATTTCGCTGCGGGTCCGGTCCATGCAGGTTAGTAGGGGACCTCTCTCCTCCCTTCCCCACGGTTTGGCTGTATAACAAGTTCCGGTGGGGTCCGTTAGCGAACCCAAAGGTCCGTCTTCGCGGGAGCTGCCGAATCGTGCGGCGGAGCTCCGCATCGCCGCAACCGGAAGTCGCGCCTGTACATCGGTAACCATTTACTGCTCAATAATCCCTGGGAGCAGGAGACAGGCAGTGTGGCCTCGGGAGACCCCAATTAAAAAACTGTTTCACTGACATCTGTGCTGTATATAGTTTTTGTAAGGGCCACGAAGAATCCAGCACGAGTTTTAAGGATACAGAGTAATAACATTTATTTACTATAACATATATACATAACAGTAGCAGTAACTTCCCTTGCTACATACTCCTTCCTCCTGGTTCCTGAATGGTCAGTTTATTTATACTAGGAGTTTACTAGTATACTCATTGGGGAAGCTCATACTCCCAGAGGATTGTGGGATTGTCATTATTCCCCAGCCAATGGTAAGTAGGCAGGTTATAACAATAGTTACTAATTTACTGCTAAATAATCCCTGGGAGCAGGGGTCAGGAGAGTGGCCTCCGGAGCTCCCAATTAAAAAGCTGTTTCAGATACATCTGTGCCTGTCTATAGTTAACCATTTACTTCTCAACAATCCCTGGGAGCACGGGAAACGCAGTGTGGTCTCGGGAAACTCTAATTAATAAGCTGTTTCAGAGACCTCTGTGCTGTATATAGTTAACCATTTACTGCTCAATAATCCCTGGGAGGAGGGGACAGGCAGTGTGGCATCGGGAGCCCCCAATTAAAAAGCTGGTTCAGAAACTTATGTTCCTGTATATAGTTAACCATTTACTGCTCAATAATCCCTGGGAGCAGGGGACAGGCAGTGTGGCCTCGAGAGCCCCCAATTAAAAAGCTGTTTCAGAGACCTCTGTGCCTGTATATAGTTAACCATTTACTGGTCAATAATCCCTGGGAGCAGGGGGTCAGGCATTGTGGTCTCGGGAGACCCCAATTTAAAAGCTGTTTCAGTGACCCAGTGTGCCTGTACATAGTTAACCATTTACTGCTCAATAATCCCTGGGAGCAGGGGTCAGGCATTGTGGTCTCGGGAGACCCCAATTTAAAAGCTGTTTCAGTGACCCCTGTGCCTGTATATAGTCGGGATAAGGATTGGCTCTAAGGGCTGGGTCGGTCGGGCTGGGGTGCGAAGCGGGGCTGGGCACGTGCCGCGGCTGGACGAGGCGCCGCCCTCCGGGGCGGTGGCGACTCTGGACGCGCGCCGGGCCCTTCCTGTGGATCGCCCCAGCTGCGGTGCTCATCGGCCTCCTCGGCAGGCGAGTGGCCTCGGCCGGCGCCTAGCAGCTGACTTAGAACTGGTGCGGACCAGGGGAATCCGACTGTTTAATTAAAACAAAGCATCGCGAAGGCCGCTGGCGGGTGTTGACGCGATGTGATTTCTGCCCAGTGCTCTGAATGTCAAAGTGAAGAAATTCAATGAAGCGCGGGTAAACGGCGGGTGTAACTATGACTCTCTTTAACTATGACTCTCTTGGATTGGTCTCCTTGGAGAGTCGGCTCTGGATAGTTACCCTTGTGATGTTTTCACGTGCTATTGTCATCACATGGAAAGGCGTGCCTCCACGACGGCCCCGCTGGTAAACTCAGTAGTCGTAAAAGAATACTGAGGGACGAAACGTCGAGAAAAAGCACGAGACGGCTGTTGTGATCTGTGTAGATCCGAGATATCTTGCGATATTGCTATTAAAAAACTTGTGAATATGCTATCAATGATAGATGAGACCGGTTGGGCTGCGTCCCGGAAGACAAACCGCCCCGCAGAAGCGTCAGCAGCAGCGCTCTGTGAAAAATGCCGATGCTGCCCATGTTCTAGCCGATCCGCCGGGCTAGTAACAGCGTCCGCCTCGACCCAAAAGTCAGGTGTAGATGCGAGACCAATTTGACATTATCTCCTTCCCTATTGGGAGCTGGATCCGGGTGCCAGACCAAAAATACCAGTATCCCCAATAGTCGATGACTCAACTGCTATAGAAGAACCTGAGCGGGCGACCCACCCGACAGGAGCAATAGTAACACAAACCTTCTATAGTAAGAAATACAAAAAAGGGAATAAGGGAACGGAAACTGAAACTAATCTGGGGGCACAAGACAAGTGCAATGAACCAGCCGATACGGTCGCCTTCATGGAAGAGGTCGTTATCGAACCCAGTTATGAGCGAACAACAGTTAATGAAGTTACGATCCACTATCCCACCGATGCGTTGTACTGCAGAATCTGCGATTCCGTCCTCCCCAGCATGGGACTATTTAATAGTCATATGACAAAACGCCACCAGGTTAAAACCATCAGAACCAAGTGCTCAAAATGCAGCAAAACAGGTGAATACCACGCGATCGCCTGCCACTTTGCAAAGTGCAAAGGGCCAAGGGAAACGGCACCGGCCGGGGCCTTTGGATGCAGCATTTGTGAGACACGGTTCTCGACCAAAAGTGGACTCGGGCAGCATGAACGGCACGAGCACCCGGCTCTGCGGAACGAGAAAAGGCTCGAGTCCACCAAAGTCATAACCAAGCCGGGGAGGCGAGGCCAAGTATGGTCCACAGAGGAGGTTGCCCTCTTGAGACAACTTGAGGTTCGGTTCGAGAATGAGCGGTGTATCAATAAAATGATCGCCGCAAGTTTGACAACCAAGTCTGCGAAACAAATCTCAGACAAACGCAGAATCCTGCCGAGAACGCATACGGTGGCCCCAGACGCTGAGGACCATCTTGCGGAAGATGTCCCAGCACCCGAGCCTGAAGGGGAGACGAGCAGCCCCGAAACGTCAAACCCACGCCCACAGAGAGTATTAAGACCTCCGAAGGTCACCCCTAGACATAGGGAAGTGGATGAACAGCTAACGAAAGCTGAACAGTTACTGGGCGTGAGGAACAACCCCATCAGCCGGGCGAAGGGCATTGGGATAGTGGAGAGTATAACGGATTTGCTGTTAACAAGGGGAAAGAAACACCAGAAAGCTCAAGGGCCTCCAAGAGGTCAGAAAGAACGGAAACGGAAAGAGACGTGCAACGTTAATAGCGGCGCACGGAAAAGGTTGGCCACCCGGAAAGCAGCCTTTAGAGCAACACAGCTGCTCTATAAAAACAATAGGCGCCAACTGGCCCGTCAAATCATGGGCGCCCCATCCACACACACATGTCCTCTACCCATAGAGGAGCTCGAAAAGTGTTTTCGAGAGAAGCTATCGAAACCCAATAATAAGGCGAACGTGAGCAAGTTCGCTAAGTACAAAGGCAATATTGATAGGGGGGAGCTGATGAGACCAATTGAGGAAGAAGAGGTAACGAAAGCGATCAAGGGCGTGAAAGACAAAAGCGCGCCCGGCCCGGATGGCATGACACTGATAGACATCCAGGAAATACATGACGAGGATGATACACGGATTCCTCGGCTCTTCTCCCTTTGGTTAAAATCGGCAACGATCCCCGAATCACTCAAAAAGAGTCGAACGGTCTTGATTCCTCAGTGCGAGGATCAAGAACGCCTGAAAGACATTGACAACTGGCGTCCGATCACCATCGGTCCTATGCTGCTGCGCCTATTCACGAAGATCATGGCGAAACGTCTCAGCGAGACAGTGCGGATCAACCCGCGTCAGAAGGGTTTCCTAGCAGCTACTCCCGGGTGCAATGAAAACATTGCAATCCTCGATAACGTCAACAAGGGAGCGAAAAAGAACAGGAAGGGCCTCGCAGTTGTCTTTGTCGATCTGGCCAAGGCGTTCGACTCGGTTGGGCACAAACTCATTGTTAAGGCACTACAAAGAGTGCAGCTACCATCAGATTTCATAACAATGGTCGCAGGCCTATATACCGGCAATACCACCAGAGTTGAAGGTAACAAAACCAAAACTCATGAAATAAGCATAGAGAGGGGTGTCAAGCAAGGAGACCCACTCTCGCCAATCCTATTCAACATTGCTCTGGATCCATTGATATGCTCCCTGGAGGAGGCCAACTCAGGGGTAGCCATGCCCCTGGGAGAGGGCCGAGTCAACTGCTCGGCGTTGGCCTTCGCGGATGACATAGCCCTTCTGAGTGACTCTCACGCATGGATGGACAAGAACCTGAAGCTCCTCCAGTCCTTTTGCACAAATACGGGCTTAGCGATTAATATCAATAAGACCAAAGGTTATTTCTTTACCCACAAAGCGAAAACCTTCAGATACAATCATTGCGAAAACTGGAAGCTCGGGAACGAGGTCATCGCGTACATCCCGCCAGGTGAAACAGAGAAATACCTGGGAGCCAGAATAGACCCATGGGCTGGCGTGACAGAAGGGGAGTGGTCGGAAAAGCTCAAAGCCTGGACTAGTGCTTTACAGGCGGCGGCTCTCCGACCGGCACAGAAAATCGAGGTCCTAAAGACCCATGTCATCCCCAGGTTGTATTTTCATTTGATTCTTTCCGAGGTATCGCAGAATACGCTCCGTAAACTGGACCAGATCATCCGGAATGCCACGAAAGAACTTCTACACCTTCCCCCGCACGTAACCGACGGACTCCTGTACTCGAGAAACAGGAGTGGTGGTCTGGGAATGCCCAAACTCGAAGTGCAAATACCATCCGCGATCGTTCGCAAAAGAGAAGCACTCGAGAAGTCCACAGACAGGATCATAAGGGCGTCCTTCCAGTACCGGGATGAATGCAATACTGACACCATCGGGGGACTGCGTATGCTCAAAATCCTAAAGGAAGTCGAGGACTTCCTTGCCAGCAAGTCAGATTGCAACCCGGACGAAGAGGACCCCGGAAATCCTGTTGAGGCGACATTGCCCATGGTGGAAGACCAAGACCGGCCCCGAGACAAGCCGGTGAACCGGTACGCTGCGTGGAGAGAGTGGGAGTTCGAAAAGTGGAAAAACCTGATCAGCCAGGGCGCTGGCATCACATACTATCAAAATGATAACATATCCAGTACGTGGATCAGAGCCTTCCACGAAATGATGTTGTACCGACTTATCAATAACCTGTTGCTCCGCACCAACTTATACCCTACACGGACTACCCTATCAAGGGGACTTCCAAACGCTGTTAAAGCGTGCAGAAGGTGCGAGGCACCAAATGAGACGCTATCACACATCTCGGGTGGCTGCCCGTTTGTGAAGATGGCTAGGATCAAGCGTCACAACAAGATACTAGACCGGTTGCGCATGTATGTATCCAAGTACGGCTGGACATCCTACATAGAACCAAGGCTAGTGGCAAAAGACGGAACCCTCTGGAAACCTGACGTAATATTCAGGAAAGACCAGAAAATAGCATTGGTGGATGTCACAGTTCGCTACGAGGACAACAACATGTCGCTGGAGAAGGCATGGAATGAGAAAAGGCTGAAATATAACCATCTGGGATCGGAGATCATGGAACTAACAGGAGGTTCACAACTGGAACATTTTGGCTTTGTACTGGGCGCAAGAGGCAAATGGTTGGACCTCAATAACACCCTGTTTACGTTCCTCGGCATCAAGAGATATAAGTCTTTTGCCCAGCAAGTATCCCGACTTACAATCTCCCTGACGCTGGAATTACTGCAAATATTCAGCGACAGGTAAGGGATACATGAATAAGCTCACAGAACACTAGCTGGGAAGATGTGCCAACCCCGATGGGTCGGGTAAAGGCAGTCGGAAGGCCTTCTCCCAGGATGCGCGAGCTGGCCTGTCACCCCCCAAAGTAATTGGGAGCCTACGGTTATTGTCACAATGCTGTTCGCTGTCAATTAACTCTGTAATCAAATGATGACCGTCAATCTTTACCTACGGGTAAGATGACATACAGGGTAAGTCTCCGGACACACCGTTAACAACTAACCTGTTCCCAGCTCACATGGGTGCGACACCAAGCTTGTGATCCCGCTGAATGAAAGGTCGTTCATACTGAGCAAAGATCCCCCCGGTCCACCACACAGTCCACCGGGGCTGTGGTAAGACGCTATGGTGGTAGGACAAACACGTCGACGAGCGACGTAAAGACTCGGAAAAGGCGCTCTCCGGAGTGTAATCAATCGCCAAATGATTGAGTATAAGAATTGGCAAGTCATGTTGCAGCTGTATAGAACCTTAGTTAGGCCACACTTGGAGTATAGTGTTCAATTCTGGTCGCCACACTACCAGAAGGATGTGGAGGCTTTAGAGAGGGTGCAGAAGAGATTTACCAGAATGTTGCCTGGTATGGAGGGCATAAGCTATGAGGAGCGATTGAATAAACTCGGTTTGATCTCACTGGAACGAAGGAGGTTGAGGGGCGACCTGATAGAGGTATACAAAATTATGAGGGGCATAGACAGAGTGGATAGTCAGAGGCTTTTCCCCAGGGTAGAGGGGTCAATTACTAGGGGGCATAGGTTTAAGGTGAGAGGGGCAAGGTTTAGAGTAGATGTACGAGGCAAGTTTTTTACGCAGAGGGTAGTGGGTGCCTGGAACTCGCTACCGGAGGAGGTAGTGGAAGCAGGGACGATAGGGACATTTAAGGGGCATCTTGACAAATATATGAATAGGATGGGAATAGAAGGATACGGACCCAGGAAGTGTAGAAGATTGTAGTTTAGTCGGGCAGTATGGTCGGCACGGGCTTGGAGGGCCGAAGGGCCTGTTCCTGTGCTGTACATTTCTTTGTTCTTTGTTGTTCTTTAATCATTTACTGCTCAATATTCCCTGGGAACAGGGGACAGGCAGTGTGGCCTCGGGAGCCCCCAATTAAAAAGCTGTGTCAGAGACCTCTGTGCTGTATATAGTTAACCGTTTACTTCTCAATAATCCATGGGAGCAGGAGACAGGTAGTGTGGCCTCGGGAGTCCCCAAATAAAAAGCTGTTTCAGAGACCTCTGTGCCTGCATCTAGTTAACTATTTATTCTCAATAATCCCTGGGAGGAGGGGTCAGGCAGTGTGGCCTCGGGAGCCCCCAATTAAAAAGCTATGTCAGAGACCTCTTTGCTGTATATAGTTCACTGTTTAATTCTCAATAATTCCTGGGAGCAGGGGACAGTCAGCGTGACCTCGGAAGCCTCCAATTAAAAAGCTGTTTCAGAGACCTCTGTGCTGTATATAGTTAACCATTTACTTCTCAATAATCCCTGGGAGAAGGGGACTTGCAGTGTGGCCTCGAGAGCCCCCAATTAAATAGCTGTTTCAGAGACCTCTATGCTGTATATAGTTAACCATTTACTTCTCAATAAAGCCTGGGAGCAGGGGACAGGTAGCATGCCCTGGGCAGCCCCCAATTGAAAAGCTGTTTCAGAGACCTCTGTGCAATATATAGTTAACCATTTACTTCTCAATAATCCATGGGAGCAGGAGACAGGCAGTGTGGCTTCGTGTGCCCCCAATTAAAAAGCTGTTTCAGACACCTCCATGTGGTGGTATGTATCTGGGATATTAAGGTACCCTGTGATGTCGAGAGGCTATTGGTGGATAGACGCTGTGTCCCGATTGGATCAACCGCCTACTGGCTCCACCCAGTAAGGCGGCGTATAAGAGCCCGGGTTCTCCCAGCAGGCGCATTCTGTAACTGTGCTGCTGGGGAACAAGTCTGCGGGAAAAGCCATTGATTGACTCCTTCTCATCTCGCCTCGTGAGTGATTGATTGTGCGACAATTTATTCCGCACACTTTAAAGGACATGGAGCTCCGAATCACTCGGGAGTGTCTGCGAATCAGCCCCCACGCGGCAAACTCAGTGGCCACTTTTAAACATTGGGTAGCGTGTTTTCATGGATACCTCCGAACGGCCCCGGCATACCTACAGAAGACCAGAAAATCCAGGTACTGCATGCCAGGGTGAGCCCGGAATTCTACACTCTCATAAAGGATGTGGACGATTTCCCGACGACGATCGCAATGCTGAGAGGAACCTGCATTAGCCCCGTCGACCAGGTATATGCACGCCACCAGCTTGCGACGAAATGGCAAATCCCCGGAGAATCGCTGGACGAATTGCACAGTGTGCTGTTAATACTGGGGAGAAATGCAACTGCCCATCGGTTTTGGCTAACGAACACAGGGAGCTGCTGGTCTGAGACCAGCGATGGCTGGAGAGAGACGCACTAGGCCTCAAAGAGGCACGCGCCCTCGCGGCCTCGTTCGATGTGGCATTGCAGAAAACCTGTGCCTACGCCCGCGACTGCGCGGCAGCCCCCTGGACACTGTGGACCCGCACGCGACCGTACCCCCGGCACATCCCCCGCCCCCCCCCCCCACCCAGCAGGCCTGCGCTTCCAGAGCTACTTTTGTGGGCTGGGGAAACACCCCCGACTTTGCTGCCCGGCCCGCTCAGCCCTCTGTAAAGGGTGCGGCAAAAAGGAGCACTTTGCAGCAGTGTGCCAGGCCCGGGGGTCGCCGCAATCTCCTGGGGAGAACCGCAAACTCACCCCCCCCCCCACCGATCCATGTGCAGCGAACGGGCGCCGCCATCTTGGGTCCCGGACTCCATGCGGGAGGGTTGGACGCCGCCATTTTCTGCTCCTCCAGCAACTTGCGATCCATAGGCGGCGCCACCTTGTCCACCCCCGACCGTGTGAGACCCGTGGACGCCGCCATCTTGGCTGACGTCTAAGGACCCCGGGATGGACGGCCCCACGAGCCTGAAGAAAACGTCCCGATGCAGCAACTGCGACTGGCTTTGTTGACCCTGGACCCATCGCGGCCCTGAACGCTGCAAAAGGCAACAACGACGGTATTCATAAACGGGTACGAGACGCCCTGCCTGATCGACTCTTGGTGCACGAAGAGTTTTCTACATCCCGATACAGTAAGACGCTGTTCCCTTCCGATCCACCCGAGTAATGAAAAAAACATTCTGGCGGCAGAGTCCCATTCTGTAGAGATAAAAGGGTTCTGCATCGCAAACCTCACGGTGCAGGGGAGGGAGTTCTCACCCACCTCTGCGCTTACACACTCCTGGGGTTGGATTTTCAGTGTAACCTCCAGAATTTAACGTTTAAATTCGGCGGCCCTATACACCCACTCACTATCTGCAGCCTCACGTCCCTCAGTTTTCTATCCTCCTTCCCAGTTCGCGAACCTGACCCCGGATTGCAAACCAGTCGCCACTAGGAGCAGACGGTACAGCGCCCAGGACCGATCTTTTATCCAGTCAGAAGACCAGCGGCTGCTGATGGAAGGCATAATCCAGGCCAGCAAGAGTCCCTGGAGAGCTCAGGTGGTAGTTGTAAAGACCAGGGAGAAGCAGAGGATGGGCGTAGACTATAGTCAAACCATCAATAGGTACACACAGCTGAATGCGTACCCTCTCCCCCCGCATATCCGACATGGTCAATTGGATTGCACAGTACAATGTCTTTTCCACGGCGGACCTTAAGTCCGCCTATAACCAGCTCCCCATCCGCCCGAGCGATCGCAAATACACTGCTTTTGAAGCAGGTGGGCGGCTCTATCACATTTTAAGGGTTCCATTCGGTGTCACTAACGGGGTCTCGGTCTTCCAACGGGATATGGACCGAATGGTTGACCAGAACGGTTTGCGGCCTTGACCAGCAAGACCACAACGCCAACCGACGCAAATTCCTCCAGACCGCAAACGCCCTGAATCTCACATACATCAGTGAGAAATGCGTGTTTAGCACCGACTGTCTAGCCATCCTTGGCTACGTAGTGCAAAATGGAGTGATGGGCCCAGGCCCCGAAAGCATGCGCCCCCTCATGGAGTCCCCCCTCCCTCACTGCTCCAAGGCTCTGAAACGCTGCCTGGGCTCTTTCTCTTATTACGCCCAGTGGGTCCTCAACGACGCGGACAGTGTCCGTCCGCTAATCCTGTCTTCGGTCTTTCCCGTGTCGACAGAGGCCCGCCAGGCCTTCAGCCGCATCAAAGCGGATATTGCAAAGGCCACGATGCACGCGATCGACGATTCCCTCCCCTTCCAAGTCGAGAGTGACGCATCCAACGTAGCTCTGGCGTCAACACTCAACCAAGCGGGCAGACCCGTGGCCTTCTTTTCACGCACCCTCCACGCTTCAGAAATCCGCCACTCCTTAGTGGAAAAGGAGGCCCAGGACATAGTGGAAGCTGTGCGGCATTGGACGCATTACATGGCCTGTAGGAGATTCACTCTCCTCACTGACCAACAGTCGGTGGCCTTTATGTTCGATAATGCACAGTGGGTCAAGATCAAGAACGACAAGATCTTGCGGTGGAGGATTGAAATTTCCACCTGTAACTATAAGATCTTGTATCGTCCCGGAATGCTGAACGAGTCTTCAGGTGCCCTATCCCGCGACACATGTGCCAACGCACAAGTGGACCATCTCTGAACCCTCCATGAGAACCTCTGCCACCTGGGGTTCACTCGGTTCTATCACTTCGTTAAGGCCCGCAACCTGTCCTACTCCATCGAGGAGGTCAGGACAGCCACCAGGAACTGCCAAATCTGGACAGAGTGCAAACCGTACTTCTACAGACCATATAAAGTGCATGTGATAAAGGCTTCTGCAGGTTGCTGCATAAGATGAAGATGAATGACATTAAGGGGAAAGTAGTAGCATGGATAGAGCAATGGTTAATTAATAGAAAGCAAAGAGTGGGGATTAATGGGTGTTTCTCTGGTTGGCAATAAGTAGCTAGTGGTGTCCCTCAGGGATCGGTGTTGGGCCCACAATTGTTCACAATTTTCATAGATGATTTGGACTTGGGGACCAAGGGCAATGTGTCCAAATTTGCAGACGACACTGAGATGAGTGGTAAAGCAAAAAGTGCAGAGGATACTGGAAGTCTGCAGAAGGATTTGGATAGGCTAAGTGAACGGGCTAGGGTCTGGCAGATGGAATACATTGTTGACAAATGTGAGGTTATCCATTTTGGTAGGAATAACAGCAAAAGGGATTATTATTTAAATGATAAAATATTAAAACATGCTGCTGTGCAGAGGGACGTGGGTGTGCTAGTGTATGAGTCGCAAAAAGTTGGTTTACAGGTGCAACAGGTGATTAAGAAGGCAAATGGAATGTTGTTCTTCATTGCTAGATGGATGGAGTTTAAGACTAGGGAGGTTATCTGCAATTGTATAAGGTGTTAGTGAGGCCACACCTGGAGTATTGGGTTCAGTTTTGGTCTTCTTACTTGAGAAAGGACGCACTGGCACTGGAGGGTGTGCAGAGGAGATTCACTAGGTTAATCCCAGAGCTGAAGGGGTTGGATTACGAGGAGAGGTTGAGCAGACTGGGACTGTACTCGTTGGGATTTTGAAGGATGAGGGGGGATCTTATAGAAACATATAAGATTATGAAGGGACTAGATAGGATAGATGCAGGCAGGTTGTTTCCACTGGCGGGTGAAAGCAGAACTAGGGGGCATAGCCTCAAAATAAGGGCAAGTAGATTTAGGACTGAGTTTAGGAGGAACTTCTTCACCAAAGGGTTGTGAATCTATGGAATTCCTTGCCCAGCGAAGCAATACAGGCTCCTTCATTGAATGTTTTTAAGATAAAGTTAGACAGTTTTTTGAAGAATAAAGGGATTAAGGGTTATGGTGTTTGGGCCGGAAAGTGGAGCTGAGTCCACAAAAGATCAGCCATGATCTCATTGAATGGGGAGGAGGCTCGAGGGGCCAGATGGCCTACTCCTGCTCCTAGTTCTTATGCTCTTATGTTCTTATGTTCCCGCCCCTTTGAGCGCCTCAGTTTGGACTTCAAAGGCCCCCTCCCCTCCACCGCCCGCAACACATACTTCCTGAACGCGATTGACGAGTACTCCCAGTTCCCATTCGCCATCCCCTGTCCCGACATGATCGCGGCCACGGTCATTAGAGCCCTTGGCACCATCTTCACACTGTTCGGTTTCCCCGCGGACATACAGAGCGATAGTGGGTCCTCCTTCATGAGCGACGAACTGCGTCAATTACTGCTGAACAAGGGCATCGCCTCGAGCAGGACGACCAGTTACCCCCCCCCACCCCCGGGGGAAATGTCAGGGAGAGAGGGGGAACGGAACGGCCTGGAAGACCGTCCTTCTGGCCCTACGGTCCAGAAGTCTCCCAGTTTCCCACTGCAGGAAGTCCTCCCGGACGCCCTCCACTCCATCCAGTCGCTGCTGTGTACAACGACGAATCAAACACCTCACCAAAAGCTCCTTGTCTTCCCTAGGAAGTCAACCTCCGGAACGTCACTTCCGACCTTGCTGGCAGCACCGGGACCCAGCCTGCTCCAGAAGCATGTGCGGACGCACAAATCGGACCCGTTGGTCGAGAGGGTTCATCTCCTCCACGCAAACCCTCAATACGCCTACGTGGCGTACCCCGACGGCCGACAGGACACGGTCTCCCTGCGGGACCTGGCACCCGCCGGAGCTTCACCACCCCCCCCAACACCAGTCACCACCTATGGATCTTCACCCCCCCCCCCAACACCAATCACCCCCTCTGGACCTCCACCGCCCGCAACACCAGGCACCACCTATGGAGCTCCACACACACCCCCAACACAAGTCACCCCCTCTGGACCTCCCCCCCCCCCCCCCCAACACCAATCACCACCACCCCCCGACCGGCGCACCACACAGCTACCCCCTACCCGGTTCGATCGGTCCTTCCCCCGGCCCCGAATAGGGGTATTGGAGCGGGAAGAGGCATCTCGATGCTCCCAGAGACGATGGGGCCCGAACCAGCGCCTGCATCACCACCAGGGCGAAGACGATTGGCGAGGGCGGCCAGGGCACCCATTTGACTCATCGAATCAGTACAGTAAAGCAAGAAATGTCTCTGTAAATAATTATTTTTTGGTTGCCTAGTAAAAGCGGCATTGTAAGTAGTACAAGTAGTTGATATCGGAGCACAGGCGGCATCCTAGGTACCGACTCTCTAAACCCCTACCACCATACAGCCCACTACTGCGCCGGGTACTTTTTCAACAAGGGGTGAATGTGGTGGTATGTATTAGGGGTATTACGGTACCCTGTGATTCCGAGAGCCTATTGGTAAATAGTCGCTGGGTCACGATTGGATCAGCCAGCTACTGGCTCCACCCAGTTAGGCGGAGTGTAAGACCCCGGGTACTCCCAGCAGCCCCATTCTGTAACTGTTCTGCTGGGGAATAAGTCTGCGTAACAAAGCCATCGTTCAACTCCTTCTCATCTCGTCTCATGAGTGATTGATTCTGCTACACTCTGTGCCTGTACACAGTTAACCATTTACTGCTCAATAATCCCTGGGAGCAGGGGTCAGGCAGTGTGCCCTCGGGAGCCCCCAATTAAAAAGCTGTTTCAGAGTCCTCTGTGCCTGTATATAGTTAACCATTTACTGCTCAATAATCCCTGGGAGTAGGGGACAGGCAGTGGGGATCCGGGAGCCCCCAATTGAAAAGCTGTTTCAGAGACCTCTGTGCTGCATGTAGTTAACCATTTACGTTTTCCTCAATAATCACCTTTCGTGTGATACAAGGAGCCCCTGCAGTGCTGCCTCAAACCACCACAGTGTAATGGTCACCATTACTGAGACGTGTTTTTAAATTCCGGATACGGAAACGGACAATGGAACTGTGACGTTAACAGCCACTGACAGGACCATCCACAGCCTGGTGTCAGGCTCCAGGCCGTGCTGAAGGAGGTGACACCGTTCTGTAACCAGTGCCTTGTTATATCAGATTTGACAGGACCATCCACAGCCTGGTCTCAGGCTCCAGGCCGTGCTGAAGGAGGCGACACCGTTCTGTAACCAGCTCCTTGTTTTCTCAGATTTGATAGGAACATCCACAGCCTGGTGTCAGGCTGCAGGCCGTGCTGAAGGATGCGACACCGTTCTGTACCCAGCACGTTGTTCTCTCAGATTTGACAGGACCATCCGCAGCCTGGTGTCAGGCTCCAGGCCGTGCTGAAGGAGGCGACACCGTTCTGTAACCAGCTCCTTGTTATATCAGATTTGACAGGACCATCCACAGCCTGGTGTCAGGCTCCAGGCCGTGCTGAAGAAGGCGACACCGTTCTGTAACCAGCACCTTGTTATATCAGATTTGACAGGACCATCCACAGCCTGGTGTCAGGCTCCAGGCCGTGCTGAAGGAGGTGACACCGTTCTGTAACCAGCTCCTTGTTTTCTCAGATTTCATAGGACCATCCACAGCCTGGTGTCAGGCTGCAGGCCGTGCTGAAGGAGGCGACACCGTTCTGTAACCAGCACCTTGTTATATCAGATTTGACAGGACCATCCACAGCCTGGTGTCAGGCTCCAGGCCGTGCAGAAGGAGGCGACACCATTCTGTAACCAGCACCGTGTTATATCAGATTTGACAGGACCATCCACAGCCTGGTGTCAGGCTCCAGGCCGTGCTGAAGGAGGCGACACCGTTCTATAATCAGCTCCTTGTTGTATTGGATTTGACAGGACTATCCACAGCCTGGTGTCAGGCTCTGGGCCGTGCTGAAGGAGGCGACACCGTTCTGTAACCAGCACCTTGTTATATCAGATTTGAAAGGACCATCCACAGCCTGGTGTCAGTCTCCAGGCCGTGCTGGAGGAGGCGATACCGTTCTTTAACCAGCTCCTTGTTATATCAGATTTGACAGGACCATCCACAGCCTGGTGTCAGGCTCCAGGCCGTGCTGAAGGAGGCGACAACGTTCTGTAACCAGCTCCTTGTTATATCAGATTTGACAGGACCATCCACAGCCTGGTGTCAGGCTCAAGGCCGTGCTGAAGGAGGCGACACCTTTCTGTAACCAGCACCTTGTTATATCTGATTTGACAGGACCATCCACAGCCTGGTGTCAGTCTCCAGGCCGTGCTGGAGGAGGCGATACCGTTCTGTAACCAGCTCCTTGTTATATCAGATTTGACAGGACCATCAACAGCCTGGTGCCAGGCTCCAGGCCGTGCTGAAGGAGGCGACACCGTTCTGTAACCAGCACCGTGTTATATCAGATTTGACAGGACCATCCACAGCCTGGTATCAGGCTCCAGGCCGTGCTGAAGGAGCGACACCGTTCTGTAACCAGCAGTGTTATATCAGATTTGACAGGACCATCCACAGCCTGGTGTCAGGCTCCAGGCCGTGCGGAAGGAGGCGACGCCGTTCTGTAACGAGCTCCTTGTTATATCAGATCTCACAGGACCATCCACAGTCTGGTGTCAAGCTCCAGGCCGCGCTGAAGGAGGCGACACCGTTCTGTAACTAGCTCCTTGTTATATCAGATTTGACAGGACCATCCACAGCCTGGTGTCAGGCTCCAGGCCGTGCTGAAGTAGACGACACCGTTCTGTAACCAGCACCTTGTTATATCAGATTTGACAGGACCATCCACAGCCTGGTGTCAGGCTCCAGGCCGTGCTAAAGGAGGTGACGCCATTCTGTAACCAGCTCCTTGTTATATCAGATTTGACAGGACCATCCACAGCCTGGTGTCAGGTTCCAGGCCGTGCTGAAGGTGGCGACACCGTTCTGTAACCAGCACCTTGTTATATCAGGTTTGACAGGCCCATCAACAGCCTGGTGTCAGGCTCCAGGCCGTGCTGAAGGAGGCGACACCGTTCTGTAACCAGCACCTTGTTGTATCAGATTTGCCTCACACTTTGCTCCCGGGTTGGAGAAGTTTGGTAAAGTCTCCTTGTAATTCCCCAAGATACTGGCCCAGAGACCATTCTCCTGTATCTGTTCGTCTTATCTCTCTCTGCAGCCTTTGCTCCATTTGTTGGTCATGCTCCAGACCCAGATTCACGGTAACTACAGTCCCCAGATCTCGTTTAGAGCTGGGTCATGACATTATCTGTTCTCCTTTAATATCAGCAACAGCTCACCACACAAACTGCTGACACAAATCCTCAGCATCTCCACTCACCTCCCAATAACACAACTTGCACAAACGCATCCTCAGCATCTACACTCACCTCCCAATAACCCAACCTGCAGAAACCCATCCTCAGCATCTTCACTAACCTCCCAATAACACAACGTGCAGAAACCCATCCTCAGCATCTTCACTCACCTCCCAATAACACAACCTGCAGAGACCCACCCTCAGCATCTCCAATCACCTCCCAATAACACAACCTGCAGAAACCCCTCCTCAGCATCTTCACTCAGCTCCCAATAACACACCCTGCAGAAACCCACCCTCAGCATCTCCAATCACCTCCCAATAACACACCCTGCAGAAACCCACCCTCAGCATCTCCAATCACCTCCCAATAACACAACGTGCAGAAACCCATCCTCAGCATCTTCACTAACCTCCCAATAACACACCCTGCAGAAATCCACCCTCAGCATCTCCAATCACCTCCCAATAACACAACCTGCAGAAACCCATCCTCAGCATCTCCACTCACCTTCCAAGAACACAACCTGCAGATATCCATCCTCAGCATCTCCACTCACATTCCAATAACACAACCTGCAGAAACCCATCGTCAGCATCGCCACTCACATCCCAATAACACAACTTGCACAAACCCATCCTCAGCATCTCCACTTACCTCCAAATAACACAACCTGCAGAAAACCATCCTCAGCATCTCCACTTACCTCCCAATAACACAAACCGCAGAAACACATACTCAGCATCTTCACGAACCTTCCAATAACACAACCTATACAATCCCATCCTCAGCATCTTAACTAATCTTAGACTAACACAACCTGCAGAAACCCATTATCAGCATCTGCACTCACCCCGCAATTACACAACCTCAGAAACCCATCCTCAGCATCTCCACTCACCTCACAATAACACAACCTGCAGAAACCCATCCTCAGCATCGCCAATCAGCTCCCAATACCACAACCTGCAGAAACCAATTATCAGCATCTGCACTCATCCCGCAATTACACAACCTCAGAAACACATCCTCAGCATCTCCACTCACCTCCCAATAACACAGCCTGCAGAATCCCATCCTCAACATCTCCACTCACCTCCAAATAACACAACCTGCAGAAACCCATCCTCAGCATCTTCACTAATCTTAGACTAACACAAACTTCAGAAACCCATCGACAGCATCACCACTAACCTCCCAATAACACAAACTTCAGAAACCCGTACTCAGCATCTCCAATCACCTTCCAATAACACAACCTGCAGAAACACATCCTCAGCATCTCCACTCACCTCCCAATAACACAACCTGCAGAAACCCATCCTCAGCATCTCCACTCGCCTCCCAATAACACAATGGGCAGATAACATCATCTGCATCTCCATTCAAGTCCCAATAACACAGCCTGCAGAAACCAATCCTCAGTATCCTTCACTCACCGCAAATTAACACAACCTGCAGACACCCATCCTCAGCATCTCCACTCACCTCCCAATAACACAACCTGCTGAAACTCATCCTCAGCATCTTCACTCACCTCCCAATCACACAACCTGCAGAAACCCATCCTCAGTATCTACACTCACCTCCCAATAACACAGCCTGCAGAAACCAATCCTCAGTATCCTTCACTCACCGCAAATTAACACAACCTGCAGACACCCATCCTCAGCATCTCCACTCACCTCCCAATAACACAACCTGCTGAAACTCATCCTCAGCATCTTCACTCACCTCCCAATCACACAACCTGCAGAAACCCATCCTCAGTATCTACACTCACCTCCCAATAACACAACCTGCAGAAACCAATCCTCAGTATCCTTCACTCACCGCAAATTAGCACAACTTGCAGACACCCATCCTCAGTATCTTCACTCTCCTCCAAATAACACAACCTGCAGAAACTCATCCTCAGCATCTCAACTAACCTCCCAATAACACAACCTGCAGAAACCCATCCTCAGCATCTCCACCTACCTCCCAATAACACAACCTGCAGAAACCCATCCTCAGCATCTCCACCTACCTTCCAATAACACAACCCGCTGAATCCCATCCTCAGAATCTTGACTAATGTTCCAATAACACAACCTGCAGAAAACCATCCTCAGCATCTCCACTCGCCTTCCAATAGCACAACACGCAGAAACCCATTCTCAGCATCTTCACACACCTCCAAATATCGCAACTGCAGAAACCCACCCTCAGCATCTCCACTCACCTTCGAAGAACACAACCTGCAGAAACCCATCCTCAGCATCTCCACGAACCTCCCACTAACACAACCCGCAGAAACTCATCCTCAGCATCTTCACTAACGTTCCAATAACACACCCTGCAGAAACCGATTCTCAGCATCTCCACTCACCTCCCAATAACACAACCTGCAGAAACCCATCCTCAGCATCTTCACTCACCTTCCAATAACACAACCTGCAGAAAACCATCCTCAGCATCTTAAATCACCTTCCAATAACACCAACTGCAGAAACCCATCCTCAGCATCTTCACTTACCTCCCAATAACACAAACTGCAGTAAACCATCCTCAGCATCTTCACTCACCTCCCAATAACAAAACCTGCAGAACCCCATCCTCAGCATCTCCACTCACCCCCCAATAATACAACCTGCAGAAACCCATCCTCAGAATCTCAACTCACCTCCCAATAACAAAACCTGCAGAACCCCATCCTCAGACTCTACACTCTTCTCCCAATAACACAACCTGCAGAAACCCATTCTCAGCATCTCAACTAACCGCCCAATAACACAACCTGCAGAAACCCATTCTCAGCATCTCCACCTACCTTCCAATAACACAACCTGCAGAAACCCATCCTCAGCATCTTCACTCACCTCCCAATGACACAACCTGCTGAAACCCATCCTCAGCATCTTCACTCACCTCCCAATCACACAACCTGCAGAAACCCATCCTCAGCATTTCCAATCACCTCTAAGAACACAACCTGTAGAATCCAATCCTCAGTATCCTTCACACACCACAAATTAACACAAGCTGCAGACACCCATCCTCAGCATCTTCACTCACCTCCCAATTACACAACCTGCAGAACCCCGTTCTCAGAAACTCCACACTCCTACCAATAACGCAACCTGCAGAAACCCATCCTCAGCATCTCCACTAACCTCCCAATAACACAACCTGCAGTAACCCATCTTCAGCATCTCCACTAACCTTCCAATAACACAACCTGCAGTAACCCATCCTCAGCATCTCCACTCACCTCCCAATAACAAAACCTGCAGAACCCCATTCTCAGCAACTCCACAATCCTACCAATAACACAATCTGCAGAAACCCATCCTCAGCATCTCCACTAACCTCCCAATAACACAACCTGCAGAAACCCATCCTCAGCATCTTCACTCAACTCCCAATCACACAACCTGCAGAAATCCGTTCTCAGCATCTTTACTCACCTCCCAATAACACAACCTGCAGACACCCATCCTCAGCATCTACACTCACCTCCCAATAACACAACCTGCAGAAACCAATCCTCAGTATCCTTCACTCACCGCAAATTAGCACAACTTGCAGACACCCATCCTCAGCATCTTCACTCTCCTCCCAATAACACAAACTGCAGAAACCCATCCTCAGCATCTTCACTCACCTCCCAATAACAAAACCTGCAGAACCCCATCCTCAGCATCTCCACTCACCCCCCAATAATACAACCTGCAGCAACCCATCCTCAGCCTCTCAACTCACCTCCCAATAACAAAACCTGCAGAACCCAATCCTCACCATCTTCACGAACCTCCCAATACCACAACCTGCAGAAATCCATCCTCAGCATCTCAACTAACCGCCCAATAACACAACCTGCAGAAACCCATCCTCAGCATCTCCACCTACCTTCCAATAGCACAACCTGCAGAAACCCATCCTCGGCATCTGCACGAACCTCCCACTAACACAACCTGCAGAAACCCATCCTCAGCATCTCCACTCACCTCCCAATGACACAACCTGCTGAAACCCATCGTCAGCATCTTCACTCACCTCCCAATCACACAACCTGCAGAAACCCATCCTCAGCATCTCCACTCACCTCCCAATAACACAACCTGCAGAAATCCGTTCTCAGCATCTCCACTCACCTCCCAATGACACAACCTGCTGAAACCCATCGTCAGCATCTTCACTCACCTGCCAATAACACAACCTGCAGAAACCCATCCTCTGCATCTTCAATAACCTACGAATAACACAACATGCAGAAACACATCCTAAGCATTACCATTAACCTCCCAATAACACAACATGCAGAACCCCATGCTCAGCATCTTCACTAACCTTCCAATAACACAACCTGCAGAAAACCTTCCCCAGCATTTTCACTCACCTCCCAATTACACAACCTGCAGAAACCAATCCTCAGTATCCTTCATTCACCGCAAATTAACACAATCTGCAGACACCCATCCTCAGCATCTCCACTCACCTCACAATAACACAACCTGCAGAGACTCATCCTCAACATTTCCACTCACCTCCCAATAACAAAACCTGCAGAACACCATCCTCATCATCTCCACTCTCCTCCCAATAACACAACTTCCAGAAACCCATCCACAGCATCTCCACTAACCTCCCACTAACTCAACATGCAGAAACCGATCCTAAGCATCACCACTAACATCCCAATAACACAACCAGCAGAAACCCATACTCAGCATCTTCACTCGCCTCCCAATAACACAACCTGCAGCAACACATATTCGGCATCTCCACTCACCCCCCAATACCATAACCTGCAGAAGCCCATCCTCAGCATCTTCACTCACCTCCCAATCACACAACCTGCAGAAACCCATCCTCAGCATCTACACTCACCTCCCAATAACACGACCTGCAGAAACCAATCCTCAGTATCCTTCACTCACCGCAATTTAGCACAACCTGCAGAAACCCATCCTCAGCATTTCCACTCACTCCCCAATAACACAACCTGCAGAAACACATCCTCAGCATCTCCACTCACCTCCCAATGACAAAACCTGCAGAAACTCATCCTCAACATCTCCACTCACCTCCCAATAACACAACCTGCAGAAACCCATCCTCAGCATCTCCACTCTCCTCCCAATAACAAAACCTGCAGAGACCCATCCTCAGCATCTCAACTAACCTCCAAATAACACAACCTGCAGAAACCCATCCTCAGCATCTCCATCTACCTTCCAATAACACAACCTAAATAAACCCAACCTCAGCATCTCCACGAACCTCCCACTAACACAACCCGCAGAAACTAATCCTCGAGATCTTCACTAACGTTCCAATAACACAACCTGCAGAAACCCATCCTCAGCATCTTCACTCAACTCCCATCAACAAAACCTGCAGAACCCCATCCCCAGCATCTCCACTCACCCCCCAATAATACATCCTGCAGAAACCCAACCATCGCATCTCCACTCACCTCCCAATAACAAAACCTCCATAACCCTATTCTCAGCATCTCCACTCTCCTCCCAATAACACAACCTGCAGAAACACATCCTCATCATCTCCACCAACCTCCCAATAACACGACCTGCAGAAACCCATCCTCAGAATCTCCACTCACGTCCCAATAACACAATCTGCAGAATCCAATCCTCAGTATCCTTCACTCACCGCGAATTAACACAACCTGCAGACACCCATCCTCAGCATCTTCACTCACCTACCATCAACAAAACCTGCAGAACCCCATCCCCAGCATCTCCACTCACCCCCCAATAATACAACCTGCAAAAACCCAACCATAGCATCTCCACTCACCTCCCAATAACAAAACCTGCAGAACCCCATTCTCAGCATCTCCACTCTCCTCCCAATAACACAACCTGCAGAAACACATCCTTATCATCTCCACCAACCTCCCAATAACACGACTAGCAGAAACCCATCCTCAGCATCTCCACTAACCTTCCAATAACACAACCTGCAGAAACCCATCCTCAGCATCTCCACTCACTTTCCAATAACACAACATGCATACGCCCATCCTCAGCACCTCCACTCACCTCCCAATAACACAACCTGTTGAAATCCGTTCTCAGCATCTTCACTCAACTCCCAATAACACAACCTACAGAAACCCACCCTCAGTATCTCCACTAACCTCACACTAACACAACATGCAGAAACCCATCCTAAGCATCACCATTAACCTCCCAATAACACAACCTGCAGAACCCCATACTCAGCATCTTCAATAACCTTCCAATAACACAATCTGCAGAAAACATTCCTCAGCATTTTCACTCATCTCACAATAACACATCCTGCAGAAACTCATCCTCAGCATCTCCATTCACCTACCAATAACAAAACCTGCAGGACCCCATCCTCAGCATCTCCACTCACCCCCCAATAATACAACGTGCAGAAACCCATCCTCAGCATTTCCAATCACCTCACAATAACACATCCTGCAGATCTCATCCTCAGCATCTCCACTAACCCTCCAATAACAGAACCTGCAGAAACCCATCCTCACCATCCCCACTCACATTCCAATAACACAACTTGTTGAAACCCATCCTCAGCATCTCCACTTACCTCCCAATAAACCAACCAGCACAAACCTATCCTCAGCATCTCCACTCACCTTCCAATAACACAACCTGCTGACACCCATCCTCAGCATCTTCACTAAAGTTCCAACAACACAACCTGCAGAAACCCATCCTCAGCACCGCCACGAACCTCCCAATAACACAACCCGCAGAAACCCATCCTCAGCATCTTCACTAACGTTCCAATATCACAATCTGCAGAAACCCATCCTCAGCATCACCACTAAACTCCCAATAACACAACATGCAGAAACCCAACCTCAGCATCTCCACTCACCTCCCAATAACACAACCTGCAGAAACCTATCCTCAGCATCTCCACTCACCTTCCAATAACACAACCTGCAGAAGCCCACCCTCAGCATATCCACTAACCTTCCAATAACAGAACCTACAGAAACCCATCCTCACCATCCCCACTCACATTCCAATAACTCAACCAGCAGAAACCCAACCTCAGCATCTCCATTCAAATCCCAATAACACAAACTGCTGAAATCCATCCCCAGCATTCACGAACCTTCCAATAACACAACCTGCAGAAACCCATTCCCAGCATCTCCACTCACCTTCCAATAACACAACCTGTAGAAACACATCCTCAGCATCTCCACTCACCTCCCAATAGCACAACCTGCAGTAACTGATCCTCAGCATCTCCACTCACCTCCCAATAACACAACCTGCAGAAACACATCCTCAGCATCTCCACTCACCTCTCAATAACACAACCTGCAGAAACACATCCTCAGCATCACCACTAAACTCCCAATAACACAACCTGCAGAAACCCATCCTCAGCATCTCCACTCACCTCCCAATAACACAACCTGCAGAAACCCATCCTCAGCATCTCCACT
Source organism: Scyliorhinus torazame (assembly GCF_047496885.1). Taxonomy (NCBI): domain Eukaryota; kingdom Metazoa; phylum Chordata; class Chondrichthyes; order Carcharhiniformes; family Scyliorhinidae; genus Scyliorhinus; species Scyliorhinus torazame. The sequence continues at coordinate 55,765,844 of NC_092726.1, forward strand.
CACATTCCAATAACACAACTTCCAGAAACCCATCCTCAGCATCTATGCTGAACTCCCAATAACACAACCTGTAGATCCCCATCCTCAGCATCTACTCTCTCCTCCCAATAACACAACCTGCAGAAACCCACCCTCAGCATCTCCACTAACCTTCCAATAACAGAACCTGCAGAAATCCATCCTCACCATCCCCACTCACATTCCAATAACACAACCAGCTGAAACCCATCCTCAGCATCTCAACTAACCTCCAAATAAAACAACCTGCAAAAACCCATCCTCACCATCTCCATTCACCTCCCAATAACACAACCTGCAGAAACCCATCCTCAGCATCTCCACTCACCACCCAATAGCACAACCTACAGAAACCCATCCTCAGCATCTCAACTAACCTCCCAATAAAACAACCTGCAAAAACCCATCATTACCATCTCCATTCACCTTCCAATAACACAACCTGCAGATACCCATCCTCAGCTTGTTCACTGACCTTCCAATAACACAACTTGCAGAATCCCGTTCTCAGCATCTCTACTCACCTCCCAATAACACAACCTGCAGAAACCCATCCTCAGCATCTCCACTCACCTCCCAATAGCACAACCTGCAGAAAAATCCTCCTCAGCATCTCCACTAACCTTCCAATGACAGAACCTGCAGAAATCCATCCTCACCATCCCCACTCACATTCCAATAACACAACCAGCTGAAACCCATCCTCAGCATCTCAACTAACCTCCCAATAAAACAACCTGCAAAAACCCATCCTCAGCATCTCAACTAAACTCCCAATAACACAACATGCAGAAACCCAACCTCAGCATCTCCACTCACCTCCCAATAACACAACCTGCAGAAACCCATCCTCACCATCTCATTCACCTTCCAATAACACAACCTGCAGATACCCATCCTCAGCTTGTTCACTAACGTTCCAATATCACAATCTGCAGAAACCCATCCTCAGCATCACCACTAAACTCCCAATAACACAACATGCAGAAACCCAACCTCAGCATCTCCACTCACCTCCCAATAACACAACCTGCAGAAACCTATCCTCAGCATCTCCACTCACCTTCCAATAACACAACCTGCAGAAGCTCACCCTCAGCATATCCACTAACCTTCCAATAACAGAACCTACAGAAACCCATCCTCACCATCCCCACTCACATTCCAATAACACAACTTGCTGAAAGCCATCCTCAGCATCTCTACTAACCTCCCAATAAAACAACATGCACAAACCCATCCTCACCATCTCCATTCACCTTCCAATAACTCAACCAGCAGAAACCCAACCTCAGCATCTCCACTCACCTCCCAATAACACAACCTGCAGAAACTCATCCTCAGCATCTCCACTCACCTCCCATTAAGACAACCTGCGGAAACTCATCCTCAGCATCTCCACTCACCTCCCATTAACACAACCTGCAGAAACCCATCCTCAGCATCTTCACTCACCTTCCAATAACACAAACAGCAGAAATCCATCCTCATTATCTTCACTCACCTCACAATAACACGACCTTGACAAACCCATCCTCAGCATTTTCACTCACCTTCCAATAACACAACCTGCAGAAACCCATCCTCAGCATCTTCACTCACCTCCCTCTAACAGAACCCGCTGAAACCCATCCTCAGAATCGTCACTCACCTTCCAATAACACAACCTGCAGAAACCCATCCTCAGCATCTCTTCTAACCTTCCAATAACACAATGGGCAGACAACCATCATCTGCATCTCCATTCAAATCCCAATAACACAAACTGCTGAAATCCATCCCCAGTATTCACGAACCTTCCAATAACACAACCTGCAGAAACCCATTCTCAGCATCTCCACTCACCTTCCAATAACACAACCTGCAGAAACACATCCTCAGCATCTCCACTCACCTCACAATAGCACAACCTGCAGTAACTCATCCTCAGCATCTCCACTCACCTCCCAATAACACAACCTGCAGAAACACATCCTCAGCATCTCTACTCACCTCTCAATAACACAACCTGCAGAAACCCATCCTCAGCATCTCCACTCACATTCCAATAACACAACTTCCAGAAACCCATCCTCAGCATCTATGCTGACCTCCCAATAACACAACCTGTAGATCCCCATCCTCAGCATCTACTCTCTCCTCCCAATAACACAACCTGCAGAAACCCATCCTCAGCATCTCCACTAACCTTCCAATAACAGAACCTGCAGAAATCCATCCTCACCATCCCCACTCACATTCCAATAACACAACCAGCTGAAACCCATCCTCAGCATCTCAAATAACCTCCAAATAAAACAACCTGCAAAAACCCATCCTCACCATCTCCATTCACCTCCCAATAACACAACCTGCAGAAACCCATCCTCAGCATCTCCACTCACCACCCAATAGCACAACCTACAGAAACCCATCCTCAGCATCTCAAACTAACCTCCCAATATAACAACCTGCAAAAACCTATCCTCACCATCTCCATTCACCTTCCAATAACACAACCTGCAGATACCCATCCTCAGCTTGTTCACTAACCTTCCAATAACACAACCTGCAGAAACCCATCCTCAGCATCTCCACTCACCTTCCAATAGCACAACCTGCAGAAAAATCCTCCTCAGCATCTCCACTAACCTTCCAATGACAGAACCTGCAGAAATCCATCCTCACCATCCCCACTCACATTCCAATAACACAACCAGCTGAAACCCATCCTCAGCATCTCAACTAACCTCCCAATAAAACAACCTGCAAAAACCCATCCTCAGCATCTCAACTAACCTCCCAATAAAACAACCTGCAAAAACCCATCCTCACCATCTCCATTCACCTTCCAATAACACAACCTGCAGATACCCATCCTCAGCTTGTTCACTAACCTCCCAATAGCACAACCTGCAGAAACCCATTCTCAGCATCTCTACTCACCTCCCAATAACACAAACTGCAGAAACCCATCCTCAGCATCTTCACTCACCTACCAATAACACAACCTGCAGAAACCTATCCTCGGCATCTCCACTCACCCCCCAATAACATAATCTGCAGAAACACATCCTCAGCATCTCCACTCACCTCCCAGTAACACAATGGGCAGAATACCATCCTCTGCATCTCCATTCAATTCCGAATAACACAAACTGCTGAAATCCATCCCCAGCATTCACTTACCTTCCAATAACACAACCTGTAGAAACCCATCCTCAGAATATTTACTCATCTCCCAATAGCACAACCTGCAGTAACCCATCCTAAGCATCCCCACTCACTTCCCAATAACACGCCCTGCAGAAACCCATACTTAGCATCTTCACTAACCTTCCAATAACAGAAAATGCAGAAACCCATCCTCAGCATCTCCAACAAACTCCCACTAACTCAACATGCAGGAACACATCATAACCATCACCACTAACATGCCAATAAAACAATGGGCAGAAAACCATCCTCTGCATCTCCATTCAAATCCCAATAACACAACCTGCTGAACTCCATCCCCAGCATTCACTAACCTCCCAATAGCACAGCCTGCAGTAACCCATCCTAAGCATCTCCACTCACCTCCCAATAACACAACCTGCAGAAGCGCACCCTCAGCATATCCACTAACCTTCCAATAACAGAACATGCAGAAACCCATCCTCACCATCCCCACTGACATTCCAATAACACAACCTGCAGAAACCCATCCTCAGCATCTCCACTCACCTCCCATTAAAACAACCTGCACAAACCCATCCTCACCATCTGCATTCACCTTCCAATAACTCAACCAGCAGAAACCCATCCTCAGCACGTTCACTAACCTTCCAATAATACAACCTACAGAAACACATTCTCAGCATCTCCACTCACCTCCCAATGACACGACCTGCAGAAAACTATCCTCAGCATCTCCACTCACCATCCAATAACACAACCTGCAGAAGCCCACCCTCAGCATATCCACTAACCTTCCAATAAAAGTACCTGCAGAAACCCATCCTCACCATCCCCACTCACATTCCAATAACACAACTTGCTGAAACCCATCCTCAGCATCTCTACTAACCTCCCAATAAAACAACCTGCACAAACCCAACCTCAGCATCTCCACTCACCTTCCAATAACACAACCTGCAGAAACCCATCCTCAGCATCTCCACTCACCTCCCATTAACACAACCTGCGGAAACTCATCCTCAGCATCTCCACTCACCTCCCATTAACACAACCTTGACAAAACCATCCTCAGCATCTTTACTCACCTCCCAATAACACAACCTTCAGAAACCCATCCTCAGCATCTCCACTCACCTTCCAATAACACAATCTGCAGAAACCTATCCTCAGCATCTTCACTCACCTTCCAATAACACAATCTGCAGAAACCTATCCTCAGCATCTTCACTCACCTTCCAATAACACAACCTGCAGAAATCCATCCTCACCATCCCCACTCACATTCCAATAACACAACCAGCTGAAACCCATCCTCACCATCTCCATTCACCTTCCAATAACACAACCTGCAGATACCCATCCTCAGCTTGTTCACTAACCTTCCAATAACACAACCTGCAGAATCCCGTTCTCAGCATCTCTACTCACCTCCCAATAACACAACCTGCAGAAACCCATCCTCAGCATCTCAACTCACCTCCCAATAGCACAACCTACAGAAACCCATCCTCAGCATCTCAACTAACCTCCCAATAAAACAACCTGCAGAAACCCATCCTCAGCATCTCCACTCACCTCCCAATAACACAACCTACAGAAACCCATCATCAACATCTCCACTAACCTCCAATAACACAGCCTGCAGAAACCCATCCTCAGCATCTTCACTAACCTTCCAATAACACATCCTGCAGAAACCGTTCCTCAGCATCTCCACTAACCTCCCAATAACACAACCTGCAGAAACCCATCATCAACATCTCCACTAACCTCCAAATAACACAGCCTGCAGAAACCCATCCTCAGCATCTTCACTGACCACCGAATAACACAACCTAGAGAAACCCATCCTCAGCATCTTCACTAACCTCCCAAGAACACAACCTGCAGAAACCCATCCTCAGCATCTCTCCTTACCCCTCAATAACACAACCTGCAGAAACCCATCCTCAGCATCTCCACTGACCTTCCCATAACACAACCTGCAGAAAACCATCCTCAGCATTTCTCCTCACCTCCCAATCACAAAACCTACAGAAACCCATCCTGAGCATCTCCACTCACCTCCCAATAACACAACATGCAGAAACCGAACCTCACCATCTCCACTTACCTCCCAATAAAACGACCAGCTCAAACCAATCCTCAGCATCTCCACTGACCTTCCAATAACACAACCTGCTGACATCCATCTCCAGCATCTTCACTAACGTTCCAATAACACAACCTGCAGAAACCCATCCTCAGCATCACCACTAAACTCCCAATAACACAACCTGCAGAAACCCATCCTCAGAATCTTCACTCACCTCCCACTAACAGAACCCGCTGAAACCCAACCTCAGAAACTTCACTAACGTTCCAATCACACCACCTGCAGAAACCCATCCTCAGCATCACCATTAAATTCCCAATAACACAACCTGCAGAAACCCATCCTCAGAATCTTTAATCGCCTCCCAATAACACGACCTTCAGAAACCCATCCTCAGGATTTTCACTCACGTCCCAATAACACAACCTGCAGAAACCAATCCTCAGTATCCTTCACTGACCGCAAATTAACACAACCTGCAGAAACCCATCCTCAGCATCTCCACTCACCTCCCAATAGCACAACCTACAGAAACCCATCCTCAGCATCTCAACTAACCTCCCAATAAAACAACCTGCAGAAACCCATCCTCAGCATCTCCACTCACCTCCCAATAACACAACCTACAGAAACCCATCATCAACATCTCCACTAACCTCCAATAACACAGCCTGCAGAAACCCATCCTCAGCATCTTCACTAACCTTCCAATAACACATCCTGCAGAAACCGTTCCTCAGCATTTCCACTAACCTCCCAATAACACAACCTGCAGAAACCCATCATCAACATCTCCACTAACCTCCAAATAACACAGCCTGCAGAAACCCATCCTCAGCATCTTCACTGACCACCGAATAACACAACCTAGAGAAACCCATCCTCAGCATCTTCACTAACCTCCCAAGAACACAACCTGCAGAAACCCATCCTGAGCATCTCCACTCACCTCCCAATAACACAACATGCAGAAACCCAACCTCACCATCTCCACTTACCTCCCAATAAAACGACCAGCACAAACCAATCCTCAGCATCTCCACTCACCTTCCAATAATACAACCTGCTGACATCCATCTCCAGCATCTTCACTAACGTTCCAATAACACAATCTGCAGAAACCCATCCTCAGCATCACCACTAAACTCCCAATAACACAACCTGCAGAAACCCATCCTCAGAATCTTCACTCACCTCCCACTAACAGATCCCGCTGAAACCCATCCTCAGAAACTTCACTAACGTTCCAATCACACCACCTGCAGAAACCCATCCTCAGCATCACCATTAAATTCCCAATAACACAACCTGCAGAAACCCATCCTCAGAATCTTAAATCGCCTCCCAATAACACGACCTTCAGAAACCCATCCTCAGGATCTTCACGCACGTCCCAATAACACAACCTGCAGAAACCAATCCACAGTATCCTTCACTGACCGCAAATTAACACAACCTGCAGAAACCCATCCTCAGCATCTCCACTCACCTTCCAACAACACAATCTGCAGAAACCCATCCTCAGCATCTCCACTCACCTCCCAATCACACAACCTGCAGAACCCCATCCTCAGCATCTCCACTCACCTCCCAATAACACAACCTACAGAAACCCATCCTCAGCATCTCCACTCACATCCCAATAACACTATTTGCAGAGTCCCATCCTCAGCGCCTTCACTCACCCCCACCCCCAATAACACAACCTGCAGAAACCCATCCTCAGCATCTTGTCTCTCCTCCCAATAACACAACCTGCAGAAAGCCATCCTGAGCATATTCGCTAACTTTCCAATAATACTACCTGCAGAAAACCATCCACAGCATCTCCACTCAACCCCCAATAACTCAACCTGCAGAAATCCATTCTCAGCATTTTCACTCACATTCCAAGAACAGAACCTGCAGAAACACATCCTCAGTATCGCCACCCACCTCCCAGTAACACAACCTGCAGAAACCCATCCTCAGCATCTCCACTCACTCCCCCAAATACACAACCTGCAGAAACCCAGCCTCAGTATCTTCACTAACCTTCCAGTAACAAAACCTGCAGAAAACCATCCACAGCATCTACACTCACCTCCCAATAACACAACCTGCAGAAACCAATCAATAGCATCATCGTAAACCTCCCAATAACACAACCTGAAGAAACCCATCCTCAGCATTTTCACACACCTTCAAATAACACAACCTGCAGAAACCCATCCTCAGCATCTTCACTCTCCTCCCAATAATACAACCTGCAGAAACACATCCTCAGCATCTCCACTAACCTCTCAGTAACACAAACTGCAGAAACCGATCCTCAGCATTTTCACTCACCCCCCCAATAACACAACTTGCAGAAAACCATCCATAGCACCTTCGTTCACCCCCCCCCAATAACGCAGCCTGCAGAAACCCATCCTCAGCATCTTCACTAACCTTCCAATAACTAAAACTGCAGGAACCCATCCTCAGCATCTTCACTCACCTCACAATAACAAAACCTGCTGAAACCCATCCTCAGCATCTTCACTCACCTCCCAATAACACAACCTGCTGAAACCCATCCTCAGCATCTTCACTAACCTTCCAATAACTAAAACTGCAGAAACCAATCCTCAGCATCTCCACTCAACTGCCAATAATGCAAACTGCAGAAACACATCCTTAGCATTTTCACTCAGCTCCCAATAACACAACCTGCAGACACCCATCCTCAGAATCTCCAATCTCTTCCCAATAACACAACCTGCAGAAACCCATCCTCAGCATCTCCACTCACCTCCCAATAACACAACCTGCAGACACCCATCCTCAGCATCTCCACTCACATCCCAATTACAAAATCTGCAGAAACCCATCCTCAGCATCTCCACTCACCTCCCAATAACACAACCTGCAGAAGCCCATCCTCAGCATCTCCACTCACCTCCCAATAACACAACTTGCAGAGTCCCATCCTCAGCAACTTCACTCACCTTCCAATAACACAACCTGCAGAGACCCATCCACAGCATCTCCACTCACCTCCCAATAACACAACTTGCAGAGTCCCATCCACAGCAACTTAACTCACCCCTCTTCCCCAATAACACAACCAGCAGAAACCCATCCTCAGCACCTTCACTCACCCCCCCCCATAACACAACCTGCAGAAACCCATCCTCAGCATCTTCACTCACCTCCCAATAACACAACCTGCAGAGACCCATCCACAGCATCTCCACTCACCTCCCAATAACACAACTTGCAGAGTCCCATCCACAGCAACTTAACTCACCCCTCTTCCCCAATAACACAACCAGCAGAAACCCATCCTCAGCACCTTCACTCACCCCCCCCCCCAATAACACAACCTGCAAAAACCCATCCTCAGCATCTTCACTCACCTCCCAATAACATAACCTGCAAAACCCCGTCCTCAGCATCTTCAGTCACCTTCGAATAACGCAACCTGCAGGAACCCATCGTCAGCATTTTCACTAAACTCCCAATAACACAACCTGCAGAAACCCATCCTCAGCATCTCCACTCAACTCCCAATAACACAACCTGCAGAAACCCATCCTCAGCACCTTCACTCACCCACCCAATAACACAACCTGCAGAAACCCATCCTCAGCATCTTCACTCACCTCCCAATAACACAACCTGCAAAACCCCGTCCTCAGCATCTTCAGTCACCTTCGAATAACGCAACCTGCAGGAACCCATCGTCAGCATTTTCACTAAACTCCCAATAACACAGCCTGCAGAAACCCATTCTCAGCATCTCCACTCACCTCCCAATAACACAACCTGAAGAAACCCATCCTCAGCATCTCCACTCACCTTCCAATAACACACCCTGAAGAAACCCATCCTCAGCATCTCCACTCACCTCCCAATAACACAAGCTGCAGAAACCCATCCTCAGCATCTTCACTCACCTCCCAATAACACAAGCTGCAGATACCCATCCTCAGCATCTTCACTCACCTCCCAATAACACAACCTGCAGAAACCCATCCTCAGTATCTCCACTCACCTCCCAAAAACACAACCTGCAGAAACCCATCCTCAGCATCTCCACTCACATCCCAATTACAAAATCTGCAGAAACCCATCCTCCGGATCTTCTCTCACCCCCCAATACCACAACCTGCAGAAACCCATCCACAGCATCTACACTCACCTCCCAATAACACAACCTGCAGAAGCCCATCCACAGCATCTTCACTCACCTCCCAAAAACACAACCTGCAGAAGCCCATTCAGAGCATCTCCACTCACCTCCCAATAACACAACTTGCAGAGTCCCATCCTCAGGAACTTCACTCACCACTCTCCCCCAATAACACAACCTGCAGAAACCCATCGTCAGCATCTTCACTCACCTCCCAATAACACAACCTGCATAGGCCCATCCACAGCATCTCCACTCACCTCCCAATAACACAACTTGCAGAGTCCCATCCACAGCAACTTAACTCACCCCTCTTCCCCAATAACACAACCTACAGAAACCCATCCTCAGCACCTTCACTCACCCCCCCCCCCCCAATAACACAACCTGCAAAAACCCATCCTCAGCATCTTCACTCACCTCCCAATAACACAACCTGCAAAACCCCGTCCTCAGCATCTTCAGTCACCTTCGAATAACACAACCTGCAGGAACCCATCGTCAGTATTTTAACTAAACTCCCAATAACACAGCCTGCAGAAACTCATCCTCAGCATCTTCACTAACCTTCTAATAACAAAAACTGCAGAAACAATCCTCAGCATCTCCACTCAACTACCAATAACGCAACCTGCAGAAACACTACCACAGCATTTTCACTCACCTCCCAATAACACAACCAGCAGACACCCATCCTCAGCATCTCCACTCAACTCCCAATAACGCAACCTGCAGAAACACATCCTCAGCCTCTTCACTCTCCTCCCAATAATACAACCTGCAGAAACCCATCCTCAGCATCTTCACTCACCCCCAAATAACAGACCCTGCAGACACCCATCCTCAGCATCTTCACTCACCCCTCAATAACACAACCTGCAGAAACCCATCCTCAGCATCTCCACTCACCTCTAAATAACACAACCTGGAGAAACCAATCCTCAGCATCTCCACTCACTCCCGCAAATAATACAAGCTGCAGAAACCCATCCTCAGCATCTCCACTCACCACCCAATAACACAACCTGCAGAAACCCACCCTCAGTATCTCCACTCCACTCCCAATAACAGAACCTGCAGAAACCCATCCTCAGTATCTTCACTCACCTTCCAATAACAAAACCTGCAGAAAACCATCCACAGCATGTCCTCTCAACCCCCAATAACAAAACCTGCAGAAACCAATCCTCAGCATCATCATAAACCTCCCAATAACACAACCTGCAGAAACCCATCCTCAGCATCTTCACTCTCCTCCCAATAATACAATCTGCAGAAACCCATCCTCAGCATCTCCACTAACCTCTAAGTAACACAAACTGCAGAAATCAATCCTCAGCATTTCCACTCACCTCCCAATAACACAACCTGCAGAAACCCATCCTCAGCATCTTCACTGACCTGCCAATAACATAACCTGCAGAAACCCAGCCTCAGCATCTCCACTCAACTCCCAATAACACAACCTGCAGAAACAAATATTCAGCATTTTCACTCACCTTCCAATAACAAAACCTGCAGAAACCCATCCACGGCATCTTCACTCACCTTCCAATTACACAACCTGCAGAAACCCGTCCTGAGCATATTCGCTAACCTGCCAATAACACAACCTGCAGAAACCCATCCTGAGTATATCCACTCACCTCCCAATAACACAACCTGAAGCAACCCATCCTCAGCATCTCCACTCACCTCCGAATAACACAAACTGCAGAAACCCATCCTCAGCACCTTCACTCACCCCCCCCCCCAATAACACAACCTGCAGAAACCCATCCTCAGCATCTCCACTCACCTCCCAACAACACAAACTGCAGAAACCCATCCTCACCATCTCCACTCACCTCCCAATAACACAACCTGCAGAAACCCATCCTCAGCAACTCCACTCCCCACCCAATAACACAACCTGCAGAAACTCATCCTCAGCATCTTCACTCACCTCCCAACAACACAAACTGCTGAAGCCCATCCTCAGCATCTCCACTCACCTCCCAATAACACAACCTGCAGACACCCATCCTCAGCAACTCCACTCACCACCCAATAACACAACCTGCAGAAACCCATCCTCAGTATCTTCACTAACCTTCCAATAACAAAACCTGCAGAAAACCATCCACAGCATGTCCTCTCAACCCCCAATAACAAAACCTGCAGAAACCAATCCTCAGCATCATCATAAACCTCCCAATAATACAACGTGCAGAAACCCATCCTCAGCATCTTCACTCTCCTCCCAATAATACAATCTGCAGAAACCCATCCTCAGCATCCCCACTAACCACTAAGTAACACAAACTGCAGAAATCAATCCTCACCATCTCCACTCACCTCCCAATAACACAACCTGCAGAAACCCATCCTCAGCAACTCCACTCCCCACCCAATAACACAACCTGCAGAAACTCATCCTCAGCATCTTCACTCACCTCCCAACAACACAAACTGCTGAAACCCATCCTCAGCATCTCCACTCACCTCCCAGTAACACAACCTGCAGACACCCATCCTCAGCAACTCCACTCACCACCCAATAACACAACCTGCAGAAACCCATCCTCAGCATCTCCACTCACCTCCCAATAACACAACCTGCAGAAACCCATCCTAAGCATCTTGATTATCCTTCCAGTAACAGAACCTGCAGAAATCCCGGCCTCAGGATCGCCACTCAACTCCCAATAACACAACCTGCAGAAACCAATCCTCAGCATCTCCACTCACCTCCCAAAAACACAACCTGCACAAACCCATCCTCAGCATCTCCACTCACCTCCCAATATCACAAACTGCGGAAACCCATCCTCAGCATCTTCACTAATATTCCAATAAACACAACCTACAGAAACCCATCCTCAGCATCTCCACTCACTTCCCAATAACACAACCTGCAGAAAACCATCCTCAGTATCGTCACTCGCCTCCCAATAACACAACCTGCAGAAACCCATCCTCAGCATCTCCACTCACTTCCCAATAACACAACCTGCAGAAAACCATCCTCCGCATCGTCACTTTCCTCCCAATAACACAACCTGCAGAAACCCATCCTCAGCATCACCACTCACTTCCCAATAACACAACCTGCAGAAAACCATCCTCGGCATCTCCACTCACTTCCCAATAACACAACCTGCAGAAACCCATCCTCAGCATCTTCACTCACCTCCCAATAACACAACCTGCAAAACCCCGTCCTCAGCATCTTCAGTCACCTTCGAATAACGCAACCTGCAGGAACCCATCGTCAGCATTTTCACTAAACTCCCAATAACACAGCCTGCAGAAACCCATTCTCAGCATCTCCACTCACCTCCCAATAACACAACCTGAAGAAACCCATCCTCAGCATCTCCACTCACCTTCCAATAACACACCCTGAAGAAACCCATCCTCAGCATCTCCACTCACCTCCCAATAACACAAGCTGCAGAAACCCATCCTCAGCATCTTCACTCACCTCCCAATAACACAAGCTGCAGAAACCCATCCTCAGCACCTTCACTCACCTCCCAATAACACAACCTGCAGAAACCCATCCTCAGTATCTCCACTCACCTCCCAAAAACACAACCTGCAGAAACCCATCCTCAGCATCTCCACTCACATCCCAATTACAAAATCTGCAGAAACCCATCCTCCGGATCTTCTCTCACCCCCCAATACCACAACCTGCAGAAACCCATCCACAGCATCTACACTCACCTCCCAATAACACAACCTGCAGAAGCCCATCCACAGCATCTTCACTCACCTCCCAAAAACACAACCTGCAGAAGCCCATTCACAGCATCTCCACTCACCTCACAATAACACAACTTGCAGAGTCCCATCCTCAGGAACTTCACTCACCACACTCCCCCAATAACACAACCTGCAGAAACCCATCGTCAGCATCTTCACTCACCTCCCAATAACACAACCTGCATAGGCCCATCCACAGCATCTCCACTCACCTCCCAATAACACAACTTGCAGAGTCCCATCCACAGCAACTTAACTCACCCCTCTTCCCCAATAACACAACCTACAGAAACCCATCCTCAGCACCTTCACTCACCCCCCCCCCCAATAACACAACCTGCAAAAACCCATCCTCAGCATCTTCACTCACCTCCCAATAACACAACCTGCAGATACCCACCCTCAGCATCTTCACGAACATTCCAATAACACAACCTGCAGAAACCCATCCTCAGCATCTCCACTCACCCACCACCCCCAAATAACCCAACCTGCAGAAACCCATCCTTAGCATCTCCACTCACTAAGCAACAACACAATCTATAGAAACCCATCCTCAGCATCTTTACTCACCTCCGAATAACACAACCTGCAGAAACCAATCCTCAGCATCTTCACTAACCTTCGAATAACACAACCTGCAGAAACCCATCCTCAGCATCTTCACTCACCTCCCAATATCACAACCTGCAGAAAACCATCCTCAACATCTTCACTCAGCTCCCAATAACACAACCTGCAGAAACCCATCTTCAGCATCTCCACTAATATTCCAATAACACAACCTGCAGAAACCCATCCTCAGCGTCTTCACTCACCTCCCAATAACACAACCTGCAGAAACCTATCCACAGCATCTCCACTCACCTTCCAATAACACAACCTGCAGAAACCCATCCTCAGCGTCTTCACTCACCTCCCAATAACACAACCTGCAGAAACCTATCCTCAGCATCTCCACTCACCTCCCAATAATTGGATTGTACAAGTAATGAAAAATAACTCATTTCCACATTCATTGTCATTGGACTTGGGTAGTGTATAATTTGATGAGTGATACTGTTGAGAATTTCAATGACTGAATGAGAATTCAGATAGTGAGATGCTTCTAGACTGGGAACCAATCTACATCAGCGAGCACAGGGATGATAGGTGACTGGGATTGGGTGCGTGTTAGGACCCAGACTGGGAACCAATCTACACCAGTGAGCACAGGGATGATAGGAGACTTGGATTGGGTGAGGGTTAGGACCCAGACTGGGAACCAATCTACATCAGTGAGCACAGGGATGACAGGTGACTGGGATTGGGTGAGGGTTAGGACCCCATCCTCAACATCTTCACTAACATCCCAGTAACATAACCTACTGAAGCCCATCCTCAGCATCTTCACTCACCTCCCAATATCACAACCTGCAGAAAACCATCCTCAGCATCTTCACTCAGCTCCCAATAACACAACCTGCAGAAACCCATCCTCAGCATCTCCACTCACCTTCCAATAACACAACCTGCAGAAATCCATCCTTAGCATTTTCACTAATCTTCCAACAACACAACCTGCAGAAACCCATCCTCAGTATCTCCACTAATCTTCCACCAGCACAACCTGCAGAAAGCCATCCTCAGCATCTCCACTGACCTTCCAATAACACAACCTGCAGAAACCCATCCTCCGCATCTCCACTTACCTTCCAATAACACAACCTTCAGAAACCCATCCTCAGCGTCTTCACTCACCTCCCAATAACACAACCTGCAGAAACCTATCCTCAGCATCTCCACTCACCTCCCAATAATTGAATTGTACAAGTAATGAAAAATAACTCATTTCCACATTCATTGTCATTGGACATGGGTAGTGTCTAATTTGATGAGTGAGACTGTGGAGAATTTCAATGACTGAATGATAACTCAGATAGCGAGATGCTTCCAGACTGGGAACCAATCTACATCAGCGAGCACAGGGATGATAGGGGACTGGGATTGGGTGCGGGTTAGTACCCAGACTGGGAACCAATCTACAGCAGTGAGCACAGGAATGATAGGTGACTGGGATTAGATGCGGGTTAGGACCCAGACTGGGAACCAATCTACAGCAGTGAGCACAGGGATGATAGGTGACTCGGATTGGGTGAGGGTTAGGACACAGACTAGGAACCAATCGACAGCAGTGAGCACAGGGATGACAGGTGACTGGGATTTGGCGATGGTTAGGACCCAGACTGGGAACCAATCTACATCAGTGAACAAGGGATGATAGGGGACTGGGATTGGGTGAGGGTTAGGACCCAGACTGGGAACCAATCTACATCAGTGAGCATAGGGATGATAGGTGACTGAGATTGGGTGCGGGTTAAGACCCAGACTGGGAACCAATCTACAGCAGTGAGCACAGGGATGATAGGTGACTGGGATTGGGTGAGGGTTAGGACCCAGACTGGGAACCAATCTACATCAGTGAGCACAGGGATGACAGGTGACTGGGATTGGGTGCGGGTTAGGACCCAGACTGGGAACCAATCTACAGCAGTGAGCACAGGGATGATAGGTGACTGGGATTGGGTGCGGGTTAGGACCCAGACTGGGAACCAATCTACAGCAGTGAGCACAGAGATGATAGGTGACTGGGATTGGGTGCGGGTTAGGACCCAGACTGGTAACCAATCTACATCAGTGAGCACAGTGATGATAGGAGACTGGGATTGGGTGCGGGTTAGGACCCAGACTGGGAACCAATCTACAGCAGTGAGCACAGGGATGACAGGTGACTGGGATTGGGTGAGGGTTAGGACCCAGACTGGGAACCAATCTACAGCAGTGAGCACAGGGATGACAGGTGACTGGGATTGGGTGAGGGTTAGGACCCAGACTGGGAACCAATCTACAGCAGTGAGCACAGGGATGATAGGTGACTGAGATTGGGTGAGGGTTAGGACGCAGACTGGGAACCAATCCACAGCAGTGAGCACAGGGATGACAGGTAACTGGGATTGGGTGAGGGTTAGGACCCAGACTGGGAACCAATCTACATCAGTGAGCACAGGGATGATAGGTGACTGGGATTTGGTGAGGGTTAGGACCCAGACTGGGAACCAATCAACATCAGTGAGCACAGGGATGACAGGCGACTGGGATTGGGTGCGGGTGAGGATATGGCAGAAGGGTTGGAGATGAGCTGCGCTTCATGAAGATTTGTTTCAGAAATTGTGTGACAGAATATCATTGGATTAGTCGAGTGTGAATTTAACAAAGACGCAGATGATGATTTATTCTGCAGCTGAGATGAAGCAGGGGTGGCGATGGTAAGTGAGCAGGATTCGGAATGGAGAGAGCGTCTGGCTATAATAACTTTACTGTCAAAGGGAGAGCAGGTATTGTGAACAGCCTCCGATATTAACCAGAGAGCGAATGGAGCCACTGGATAGGGAATGACCTCAGTGACTGGAATCGATGTTGATATTTATAGCTAAAGGCACAGAGCTCAAGGTAAGGAAGTGTTATTCCCACTATTCCAGATGTTGGTCAGACCGCACCTGGAGCATTGCACAGATCTGGCCCCTGATTTGAGGAAAGATGGAGTGCCTTTAGAGGCAGTTCAATGGATGTTGACTAGAGTGATCGCAGAGATGAGGGCTTTGTCTTATGAAGAGAGTTGTTCAGAAGGAGTAGAGGTGAAATTGTGGTTTGTAAGATGATAAAAGGTGTGGGTAAAGTGGAAGCGGATGCTTCCTCTTGTGGGGCGTTCCAGAACGAGAGGTTAGAATCTCAGGATAACAGGCAGCAAATGTGAAACAGAGCTGAGGAGAAACTACTTCTCCCAATGGGATGTGAACCTGTGGAATTCGCTATCCAGAGTGCGGTGCATGCTGGGGCAATGAGTAAATTTAAGGAGCAGTTATATAGATTTTGAATTGGGAATGGGTTGAGAATTTTGGATAATGGGCAGCACGGCGGCGTTAAGCCGAAGATGAGATCAGCCAAGACCGAATGACGGAGCAGACGCGAGGGGCCAAATAGCCTCATTCTGCTCCTGGACCTGATGAACTTACAAACTTCTGAACTGAAGGACGTGGATTCAATCTTTCCAAGATGCAAATGACCAGAGCAAAATTACACTCAAAGTGGTGTATTCAATAAATAGCTGGACAGGGAGACTTACCAGGGACACCGACAACAGCCAGGAGGGGATAGTAACCCACTTGAATTATGAACATTACGGCGCGGATCCGGTATGGTGGATACAGGGAATACATATCGTAAATAGCCCAGGATAAACTCCTGTCCATTGCTGTAACGTTCCTGTGGATAGTTCCCAGATTCTGATCCGTTGCTGCAACGTTCCTGTGGGTAGTTCCCAGATTCTGATCCATTGCTGCAATGTTCCTGTGGATAGTTCCCAGATTCTGATCCATTGCTGTATCGTTCCTGTGGATAGCTCCCAGATTCTGCTCCCTCATCTCGGTCTCTCTGGAGCCGCTGATCTCTGGCAGTGTTGGAATTGACGCTCCCGCTGACAGTTTGGGATAACACAATGAAAGGAATCGCTTATTAATAGCAGAGACAACCCCTCCAGTGACACGGATCGATCCATCGAGACTGACATTCATCACAGTCACTGAACAAACAGGCTCAGTTAACCCCTTTCAATCCAATACTTTTTCTATCACAATGAAATAGAAGATTAGCCGGGTCCGGATCGGCTGTGTGACAGTGACTGAGGGACGGAGTGTGGAAATAGTGGACACACTGACCCTGATACTCAATCCTCATTGATATCTGAGTGGTTCCAGCGGACTGGGGCATTTTCACTGTCCCATCCTGTTTATAAAAAGGAGAGAGAGGGATGAACCCTGGAGTGACAGAGCAGTCAGGATAATGTTAGTCACCAGGACATTTCCAGAGGGTCAGACTGGACAACAGGAATATTGCTCCTTCGCGAGGAAATGGTGTTATGCGACCAGAAACACTGCGATATTCGTGGGAAATCACATTGCATGTTGTTATTGCAGTTATATTTCAAAATAACTGGAGGATTAATGAGGGAACTGATATGAGTTTATATACTGGGACATATTGTGGTCAAATGTCATTTATTAGAGTTGTTATCGAGTCTCAAAGCCGTGGATTAAAGGGTCGGTGACAGTGAGAATTTAATACTGGCTAAGAAACAGAAAGCAGAGAGAAGCGGTGAATGATAGTTATTCAGATAGGAGGGGAGGAGACATTGATGTTCACTCGGGGTCCACATGAGGACAATTGCTCGTCAAGATACAATTCACTGAAATAGGCTTCAATGGAAAGAATTTCAACATTCACAAATGACAGTCACTCAGCAATGACACAGTGAGCAGGGTAGCAGCAATCTTCAGCAGCATGTTCCCAGATCTGTGAAAGGGAGAGTCACGGGGAAAGTAAATTTAAATCACTGTCGTGTGGGTGATGCATTAGGGAGGAGGGCTGAGGACAGGAAATATAAACTAAACGGGACAAGTTTAAAAAGTGTACAGGAAGGGAGCGGGGACATGTCCACACTTTGCACTGGAAGGTCATTGTGATAAGATTGGAAAAACCTCAGAAGATATTTAACTTGATCAATAGAGGCGGAGACTCCTAAAAGAAGGATGTTAGGATCATAGAGTCATCGAGGTCCAGAGCACAGAAAGGTCATTCGGCCCATCTGGACTGGGCAGGTCAAAAACAACCACCTGAGTATTTGAATCCCACTTTCTAATACTTTGCCAATAGCCTGTAGAGTTATAACTAGGTTTATAGTGAGGACAATAGCTGATGAATTGCATCTTGTTCTGCCGCTAAATATACAAAAGGATGTGAGGGTCTTGGAGACAAAGCAAAGGATTTCATAGAATTTACAGTGCAGAAGGAGGCCATTCGGCCCATCGAGTCTACACTGGCTCTTGGAAATAGCACCCGACCCAAGGACCACACCTCCACCCATCCCCATAACCCAGTAACCCCACCCAACACTAAGGGCAATTTTGGACACTAAGGGCAATTTAGCATGGCCAATCCACCTACATTTCACATATTTGGACTGTGGGCGGAAACCGGAGCACCCGGAGGAAACACACGCAGACACGTGGAGAACGTGCAGACTCCGCACAGACAGAGACCCAAGCCGGAAATCGAACTGGAACCCTGGAATCCTGGGGCTGTGAAGCAACAGTGCTAACCAGCAAGCTACCGTGCTGGATATTTAATGGAGTGTTGTCAGGGATGGAGGATTTCAGTTAAATATGGGGATTAGTGAACTGGAATTGTAATTTGTAGATCAGTTTAAGGTAAAGAGCAATTTCACAGAGGACTCCAAATTAGGAAGGAGTTCAGAGAGAGTGAGCAGAAAGGGTTCCACTGGAACCAGCACCAGTAACAAGATTTACAATAATTCATCAAAGACGGCGTGAGCATATTGACAGGACATTTAATACAGAGTTGTTATAATCTGGAATACACTGTCTGAAGATAGGCTGGGAGCAGTTTCAACAGTAAATTTCACAATGGAGCAGGATAATCATCATACCGGGCTACAAAGCGAAGCTGAACAGAATGTCCAGCAGCAGCGCCCCCTCCCTGATGAGTTCAATGCATTCTATGCTCGGTTCGTGCAGGACACCATCAAAGCGCTGCCGACTGTCCCAGCAGCCCCGGTCACACCAAACACAACGTTCCACCTTCCTAAATCAGATCGGCGAACTTAGAAGTGAACCCTCGGAAGGCGACGGGCCGGGACGGGGTCCCTGGTCGTGCACTCAGATCCTGCGCGGAGCAGCTGGCAGATTAGTTCAAGGACATCTTCACCCGCTGCATACTCCGCTCCGAGATCCCCAGCTGCTTCAAGAAGACCACCATCATGCCGGTTTCAAAGGAGAGCCGGGTAACGTGCCTCGAGACCCTGACATCGAACGTAATGAAGCGCTTCGAGAGGTTGGTCATGAGACACATGAACTCCATACTCCCAAAATGCCTACATCCACTGCAATTCGCCCATCACCGCAGCCGGTCCACAGCAGACGCCATCTCCATGGCCCGACACTCATCCCTGGAGCATCTTGACAACAGGGACTCCTACATCAGACTCCTGTTCATTGACTACAGCTCCGCATTCAACACCATAATCCCAGCCAAGCTCATATGAAATCTCCAAAACCTCGGACTTCGCTCTTCTCTCTGCAACTGGATCCTCGACTTTCTGACCCACAGACCGCACTCAGTAAGAATTTACAACACCTCCTCCACAACAGTTCTCAATACCGGGGCCCGCAAGGCTGTGTACTTAGCCCCCTACTCTACTCCCATACTCATACACCAATGCGAGGCAAAATGTGGCTCCAACTACATCTGAAAGTTTGCTGACGACACGACCATAGTGGGCCGGATCTCGAACAACGATGAGTCAGAAAACAGGAGGGCTATAGAGAATCTAGTAGAGTGGTGTAGCGACAACAATCTCTCCCTCAATGCCAGCAAAACTAAAGAGCTGATCATTAAATTCAGGAAGCACAGTACTGTACACACCCCTGTCAGCATCAACGGGGCCGAGGTGGAGATGGTTGACAGTTTCAAACTCCTAGCTGTGAAATCAGCAACAATCTGCTCTGGTCCACCCACGTCGACGCAATGTCCAAGAAAGAACAACAGCGCCTATACTTACTCAGGAAACTAAGGAAATTCGGCATGTCCACATGAACTCTTTCCAACTTTTACAGATGCACCATAGAAAGCATCCTATCGGGCTGCATCACAGCCTGGTATGGCAACTGCTCGGCCCAGGACCGCAAAAACTTGGGAGAGTCGTGAACACCGCCCAGTTCATCACACAAACCCGCCTCCCATCCATTAACTCCATCTACACCTCCCGCTGCCTGGGGAAAGCGTGCAGTATAATCAAAGACCCCTACCACCCGGCTTACTCATTCTTCCAAATTCTTCCATTGGGGAGGAGATACAAAAGTCTGAGAACACGCACTAACAGACTCAAAAACAGCTTCTTCCCCGCTGTTACAAGTCTCCTAAACTAGAGGGGAAAAGTTTAAAGGAGATATGCGTGGAAAGTTCTTTAAGCAGAGGGCGGTTGGTGCCTGTAACGCATTGCTGGCGGAGGTGGTAGAGGCGGGAACGATAGCGCCATTTAAGCGTCATTTAGACAGATACATGAATGGGCAGGGAGCAGAGGGATACAGATCCTTAGAAAATAGGCGACAGGTTTGAATAAATAATTTGGATCGGCGCAGGCCTGGAGGGCCGAAGGGCCTGTTCCTGTGCTGTAATTTTTCTTTATTCTTCTTCTTTGTTCTTAAACGACCCTCTTATGGACTGATGGGCTTATAGACTGATCTGATGTCTTCAGGCATCTTCTCTCCTGAGCTGTACAGCACTCTGAATGCTTCAGCCGAGGCCTGTGTCTAAGTATTTGCATTGTGTACCTTGTGTTTGCCCCACTTTGTATTTTCTTTTCATGGACGGAATGATCTGCCTGAGTTACACGTCGAACAATCCTTTTCACAGCTTCTCGGTACCCGTGACAATGGCGCAAACCAACAGGCCGCTGCCGAACTGCTGACCTTGCAGACAACAGAGATTGAGTTCCCCCTGTCACATTAACGAGGGAGCTCGCACTCTGCAAGGGTCTTGGGAAAGACAATCATTCCCACCGCTAAGTCCAGTGGGTGTTGGGACATTATTGACAGGGGATTGTTATATAGAAACATGGAGCATGGGAGCAGGAGCAGGCCATTCGGCCCTTTCAGTCTGCTTCACATGCATTGTGTACATCGCTGATCATCCGACTCACTAACATGTTCCTGCTTTCCTCCCTATCCTTGGATCCCGTTAGCCCCAAGTCCCATAACCAACTGCCCCTTGAAAATATGCAATGTTTCAGCTTCAACTACTTTCTGTGGCGGAGACTTCCACAGGCTCGCAGCTCTCTGTGTGAGGAAATGTCTCCTTCTATCAGTTTTAAATGGCCTGTCCGTATCCTCAGACTGTGCCCCTAGTTCCGGTCTCCTGTGCCATCCGGAACATCATTCCTACATTCACCTTTTTCATAGGTTTCTATGGTCCAGCCCCTCTCATTATTCTGAACTGGAGCGAATATTGTTGCGACATCCTGGGCGAGTGTGCGGCCAGTTCCGGTCCCACAGACCCCGGAGTCCCAACAGGAGTGAATCAACCAATCATTTGCGTGTTTTCCAAAGGGTTTTAACCATTGACTGCTCCACTGAGTTACTGACACCAGATTTATAGGTAAAATATTAATAAACTATTTATCAGCGTCTGAAAGGAAATAATCTCCCTATTTGGGGAAAACCCCGTCCCACCCTCCACCCAGACACACATCAGGCAGCCACACGGTGAAGAGGTTGGGGAGGAATCAGAATACTTGGAATTAAAGGGGAGGGTTCGAGATGAATCTGCGTGTTGCGGTTGTAGCATTTTTAGGCGCTGGTTTTCTCTGAATGGCTCTGGGGAATGGATTCACACAGGTCAGTACAATTCTCACCTTCCAATATCAGATGGAGCTTTACACAAGAGATTCAGGTCGGCGCAATCTAGAAACAAAATGTTTTATTGATGTTTCAAGGAACACAATAGAAAAGAAAAAGAGTTTCTCACATTGAATCTTAAACAACGACCAAAAAGAAAGCTACATATCTCACAACCTCCTGCCCTGAGCCCCCGCTGTCACCATGGCCGTGACTGGTCTCTGATGCCGGATATTACTGAGAGTTTTACATTGCCGTTTATTTGTTGACCCTGGTTTATTGGGTTCCACTGGGGCCCCTGCCGCTTGGCGATAGTGGTTGTCCCCAGTTTCCCCCTCCTGTGTCTTGGCGCTCAGCGTTCCTCCCCTTGTTTGTCTGCAAACTTCTTTCTTTAAAAATAAATAAATGTAGAGAACCGAATTCATTTCTCCAACCCAACGAACCTGCACATCCTCGGGTTGTGGGAGCGAAACCCACGCTAACACGGGCAGAGTGTGCAAACTTCACACGGGCAGTGACCCAGAGCCGGGATTGAGCCTGGAACCTCGGCGCCCTGAGGCAGCAGTGCTAACCACTGCGCCACCCTGCTGCCTTTGTCCATTTCTTTCTGATAGTGGGGGAGGGGTGGTGAGGAGTTCCCATTCTTCTCTTGGTTCACAGGTATTCCAGGGAGGGCGGGTCTGCTTGTTACCCCGGTTTGTCCCCGTGTAGGGTCCAGGGAGGGTGGGTCTGCTTCTTACCCCGGTTTGTCCCCGTGTAGGGTCCAGGGAGGGTGGGTCTGCTTGTTACCCCGGTTTCTCCCCGTGTAGGGTCCAGGGAGGGTGGGTCTGCTTGTTACCCCGGTTTCTCCCCGTGTAGGGTCCAGGGAGGGCGGGTCTGCTTGTTACCCCGGTTTCTCTCTGTGCAGGGTCCAGGGAGGGTGGGTCTGCTTGTTACCCCGGTTTGTCCCTGTGTAGGGTCCAGGGAGGGTGGGTCTGCTTGTTACCCCGGTTTGTCCCCGTGTAGGGTCCAGGGAGGATGGGTCTGCTTGTTACCCCGGTTTCTCCCCGTGTAGGGTCCAGGGAGGATGGGTCTAATTGTTACCTCGGTTTGTCCCTGTGTAGGGTCCAGGGAGGATGGGTCTGCTTGTTACCCCGGTTTGTCCCTGTGTAGGGTCCAGGGAGGGTGGGTCTGCTTGTTACCCCGGTTTGTCCCCGTGTAGGGTCCAGGGAGGATGGGTCTGCTTGTTACCCCGGTTTCTCCCCGTGTAGGGTCCAGGGAGGATGGGTCTGATTGTTACCTCGGTTTGTCCCTGTGTAGGGTCCAGGGAGGATGGGTCTGCTTGTTACCCCGGTTTCTCCCCGTGTAGGGTCCAGGGAGGGTAGGTCTGCTTGTTACCCCGGTTTGTCCCCGTGTAGGGTCCAGGGAGGATGGGTCTGCTTGTTACCCCGGTTTGTCCCTGTGTGGGGTCCAGGGAGGGTGGGTCTGCTTGTTACCCCGGTTTGTCCCCGTGTAGGGTCCAGGGAGGGTGGGTCTGCTTGTTACCCCGGTTTGTCCCCGTGTAGGGTCCAGGGAGGGTGGGTCTGCTTGTTACCCCGGTTTGTCCCCGTGTAGGGTCCAGGGAGGGCGGGTCTGCTTGTTACCCCGGTTTGTCCCCGTGTAGGGTCCAGGGAGGGTGGGTCTGCTTGTTACCCCGGTTTCTCCCCGTGTAGGGTCCAGAGAGGGTGGGTCTGCTTGTTATCCCGGTTTGTCCCCGTGTCGGGTCCAGGGAGTGTGGGTCTGCTTGTTACCCCGGTTTGTCCCTGTGTAGGGTCCAGGGTGGGTGGGTCTGCTTGTTACCCCGGTTTGTCCCTGTGTAGGGTCCAGGGAGGGTGGGACTGCTTGTTATCCCGGTTTGTCCCCGTGTAGGGTCCAGGGAGTGTGGGTCTGCTTGTTATCCCGGTTTCTCCCCGTGTAGGGTCCAGGGAGGGTGGGTCTGCTTGTTATCCCGGTTTGCCCCCGTGTAGGGTCCAGGGAGGGTGGGTCTGCTTGTTACCCCGGTTTGTCCCTGTGTAGGGTCCAGGGAGGGTTGGTCTGATTGTTACCCCGGTTTGTCCCTGTGTAGGGTCCAGGGAGTATGGGTCTGCTTGTTACCCCGGTTTCTCCCCGTGTAGGGTCCAGGGAGGGTGGGTCTGCTTGTTACCCCGGTTTGTCCCTGTGTAGGATCCAGGGAAGGTTGGTCTGCTTGTTACCCCGGTTTGTCCCTGTGTAGGGTCCAGGGAGGGTTGGTCTGCTTGTTACCCCGGTTTGTCGCCGTGTAGGGTCCAGGGAGGGTGGGTCTGCTTGTTACCCCGGTTTCTCCCCGTGTAGGGTCCAGGGAGGGTGGGTCTGCTTTTTACCCCGGTTTGTCCCTGTATAGGGTCCAGGGAGGGTGGGTCTGCTTGTTACCCCGGTTTCTCCCCGTGTAGGGGAGGTCTGCGCTCCCTCCAAGAAATGGCCTTCCTTCAGCCCCCATCCCAGCTGGCTGGTGGCTGCAAACAGGTCTGGAGATAGGCTTGTGAATTTGCTTCATGTGCTGTGGCATCCCTGCTCAAAATCTCTTACTAATGTTATTTTCCCTAACCTCAGGAACTCGGCGAGATCCGATAGTCATTCCGAGCCCCGGGGTGGCGCTGCCGACTTCCTCCCCACCCCCCGGCAGGAGTCTCCGACTGGCGATCAGTGAGGCTAAGACCCCCTATTTCCCTGACCGGAGCTCTCTCTGTTCTGACACACCGAAGGCCAGGGCGCTCCCCTCTCTCGCTGACCAGAGCTCCGGCTGTTCTGACACACCGAAGGCCAGGGCGCTCCCCTCTCTCCCTGACCAGACTCTCTCTGCTCTGACACCCCGAAGGCCAGGGCGTCTCCCTCTCTCCCTGACCAGAGCTCTCTCTGCTCTGACACCCCGAAGGCCATGACGTCTCCCTCTCTCCCTGACCAGAGCTCCGGCTGCTCTGACACCCCGAAGGCCAGGGCTTCCCCCTCTCTCCCTGACCGGAGCTCTTTCTGCTCTGACACACCGTCGGCCAGAGCGTCCCCCTCTCTCCCTGACCAAAGCTCCGGCTGCTCTGACACCCTGAAGGCCAGTGCGTCCCCCTCTCTCCCTGACCAAAGCTCCGGCTGCTCTGACATCCCGAAGGGCAGGTCGTCTCCCTCTCTCCCTGTCCGGAGCTCTCTCTGCTCTGACACAGCGAAGGCCAGGTCGTCCCCCTCTCTCCCTGACCAGAGCTCCGGCTGCTCTGACACCCCGAAGGCCAGGGCGTTTCCCTCTCTCCCTGACCAGAGCTCTTTCTGTTCTGACACATCGAAGGCCAGGGCGTCCCCCTCTCTCTCTGACCAGAGCTCCGGCTGCTCTGACACACCGAAGGCCAGAGCGTCCCCCTCTCTCCCTAACCAGAGCTCCGCCTGCTCTGACACCCCGAAGGCCAGTGCGTCCCCCTCTCTCCCTGACCAGAGCTCCGGCTGCTCTGACACACCGAAGGCCAGAGCGTCCCCCTCTCTCCCTAACCAGAGCTCCGGCTGCTCTGACACCCCGAAGGCCAGTGCGTCCCCCTCTCTCCCCGACCAGAGCTCCGGCTGCTCTGACTCCCCGAAGGCCAGGGCATCCCCCTCTCTCCCTGACCATAGCTCTCTCTGCTCTGACACCCCGAAGGCCAGGGTGTCTCCCTCTCTCCCTGACCAGAGCTCCGGCTGCTCTGACACTGCGAATGCCAGGGCATCCCCCTCTCTCCCTGACCATAGCTCTCTCTGCTCTGACACCCCGAAGGCCAGGGTGTCTCCCTCTCTCCCTGACCAAAGCTCCGGCTGCTCTGACACCCCGAAGGCCAGGGCGTCCCACTCTCTCCCTGACCAGAGCTCCGGCTGCTCTGACACCCCGAAGGCCAGGGCGTCCTTATCTCTCCCTGACCAGAGCTCTCTCTGCTCTGACATCCCGAAGGCCAGGGCGTCTTCCCTCTCTCCCCGACCAGAGCTCCTGCTGCTCTGACACCCCGAAGGCCAGGGCGTCTCCCTCACTCCCTGTCCAAAGCTCTCTCTGCTCTGACTCCCCGAAGGCCAGCGCGTCTCCCTCTCTCCCTGACCAGAGCCCCGGCTGCTCTGACACCCCCAAGTCCACCAGAGACGGGTATAGCTCCATCCCGACACCCACCAACTTGGACACAGCCTCGAAGGTGGCCGTGCAGAATTCCCTGAGTCTGGGGCAGGACCAGAACATGCGGGTGTGGTTGGGCGCCCTCCCCACCCCCCCCCCCACCCCCGGGAACCACTCGCATTGTCCACCAGCTCCGGGAAGAAGCCGCTCAGACGCGTCTTGGTGAGGTCGCTCTGTGCACCACCTTGAGCTGCATCAGACTGAGCCCGGCGCAGGACGAGGTGGAGTTGACTCTGTGCTGCGCCTCGATCCAGAGTCTCTCCCTCTCTCTGTCCAGTCCCTCCCCCCACTTTTGTCTGGTCCCCTCCAGTGGAGTCCTGACGTTTTCCATCTGTCTCCTGTGTATGTGGCCACATTTGCCGTCCCCTAACCAATCCAGTCCTCCCACCGTGTCCAGGAATGTGTGTGTTTCTGGGGGAAAGTTTTCCATCTCCTTGTGGGGGAAGTTACACAGCTGCAGCAATCTGAGGTCGTTTCCTCGAGAGTTGGAGCTTCTCTGTGAGATTCCCAGAATCGACAGCCTGTCGTGTGCGGACATGTCCTCAACCGCCAGCATCCCTCTGTCTCGCCCCGCACATCTAAAATGTACCCTCCATCGCTTCCGGCCCGAACCTGTACTGTGCCGAGAGGAGGGCCCGCGGGCCTCTCGCCCAGTTCAATAATAATTATCACTTATTTTCACAAGTCGGCTTCAATGAATTTACTGTGAAAAGCCCCGAGTCGCCACATTCCGGCGCCCGGCACGTGAATTGTTTCCACGTCATTAAGGTGGCTCCTAACACTGGGCTCCTGAGTGTGTGTGTGGGCTGGCCGGGAGTGGCCGGGAGTGTGTGTGTGAGCTGGCCTGGCCTGGAGTGCGTGTGTGGACTGGCCGGGAGTGGCCTGGAGTGTGTGTGTGTGGGCTGGCCTGGCCTGGAGTGCGTGTGTGGACTGGCCGGGAGTGGCCTGGAGTGTGTGTGTGGACTGGCCGGGAGTGGCCTGGAGTGTGTGTGTGTGGGCTGGCCTGGCCTGGAGTGCGTGTGTGGACTGGACGGGAGTGGCCTGGAGTGCGTGTGTGGACTGGCCGGGAGTGGCCTGGAGTGTGTGTGTGGGCTGGCCTGGCCTGGAGTGTGTGTGTGGGCTGGCCGGGAGTGGCCTGGAGTGTGTGTGTGGGCTGGCCGGGAGTGGCCTGGAGTGTGTGTGTGGGCTGGCCGGGAGTTGCATGGAGAGTGCGTGTGGTCTGGCCGGGAGTGGCCGGGAGTGTGTGTGTGGGCTGGCCGGGAGTGGCCTGGAGTGCGTGTGTGGACTGGCCGGGAGTGGCCTGGAGTGTGTGTGTGGGCTGGCCTGGCCTGTAGTGTGTGTGTGGGCTGGCCGGGAGTGGCCTGGAGTGTGTGTGTGGGCTGGCCGGGAGTGGCCTGGAGTGTGTGTGTGGGCTGGCCGGGAGTGGCATGGAGAGTGCGTGTGGTCTGGCCGGGAGTGGCCGGGAGTGTGTGTGTGGGCTGGCGGGGAGTGCCTGGAGTATGTCTGTGGGCTGGCTGGGATTGGCCTGGCTTGGAATGTGTGTACGGGCTGGTAGGGAGTGGCCTGGCATGGAGTGTGTGTTTGGGCTGGCCGGGAGTGGACTTGTATCCAGCGCTCAGAGTGAGTTACCCGTGCAGGTGGCCTCCTCCATTCAGACCCAGTCCACCTCCAGCTCCTTTAAACATCCCTTCACCCTCTCTGCGCTGGCTGCCCAGTGATACAACAGAATACAACAGGAACCACTGTAGAAAATGATATACTACCCAGGGACCACTAAATAGAACATAGAAAAATACAGCACAGAACAGGCCCTTTTGCACACGATGTTGTGCCGAACTTTTGTCCTAGATTAATCATAGATTATCAGAGCATTTAAGTGCAGAAGGAGGCCATTTGGCCCATTTGGCCTACCTAACCTGCACATCTTTGGACTGTGGGAAGAAACGGGAGCACCCGGAGGAAACCCACGCACACACGGGGAGGACGTGCAGACTCCGCACAGACAGTGACCCAAGCCGGAATCGAACCTGGGACCCTGGAGCTGTGAAGCAATTGTGCTATCCACAATGCTACCGTGCTGCCCTTAAGAACAAATTAATCTACACTATATCATTCTACCGTAATCCATGTATCTATCCAGTAGCTGCTTGAACGTCCCTAATGTTTCCGACTCAACTACTTCCACAGGCAGTGCATTCCATGCCCCCACTACTCTCTCGGTAAAGAATCTATCTCTGACATCCCCCTTATATCTTTCACCTTTCACCTTAAATTTATGTTCCCCTTGTAATGGTTTGTTCCACCCGGGGAAAAAGTCTCTGACTGTCTACTCTATCTATTCCCCTGATCATCTTATAAATCTCTATCAAGTCGTCCCTCATCCTTCTCCGTTCTAATGAGAAAAGGCCTAGCACCCTCAACCTTTCCTCGTAAGACCTACTCTCCATTCCAGGCAACATCCTGGTAAATCTCCTTTGCACCTTTTCCAAAGCTTCCACATCCTTCCTAAAATGAGGCGACCAGAACTGTACACAGTACTCCAAATGTGGCCTTACGAAAGTTTTGTACAGCTGCATCATCACCTCACGGCTCTTAAATTCAATTCCTCTGTTGATGAACTCTAGCACACCATAGGCCTTCTTCACAGCTCTATCCACTTGAGTGGCAACTTTCAAAGATGTATGAACATAGACCCCAAGATCTCTCTGCTCCTCCAAATTGACAAGATATGCTACCCTGGGACAACTGTAAAAAATGATATAATACCAATGGACTACTGTAAAAAAATTAAATACTATACAAGAACCACTGTATATCAGGGACAGGCCTCCAATGTGACCACTTCGTTGTAGAATGGATTTGCGTATTCTTGAAACTCTCCCCATTTTTTACAGTAGTCCCAGGGAAGAATTTCCTAATTTACAATGGTCCCTGGGTAGAAGATCATTATTACAGTGGCTTCGGGTAGTATGTCATTATTTAGAGTAGTCCCTGGGAAGTATATCATTATTTATAGTGACCTTGGCTAGGTAACATCATTCACAGTGTTCCCTGCGCAGTATATCAACATGTAAAGTGGTCCCTGTGCAGTATATCATTATTTACAGTGGGCCATGGATAGTATAACATTATTTACAGTGGGCCCTGGTTAGTACATCATTGTTTACAGTGGATCCTTTGTAGTACGTCACGATTTACAACGGCCCCATGGTGGAAGTTCATTATTTACAATGGTCCCTGGCAGTATATCATAATGTACAGTAGCCCTTGGGTAGTATATCATTATTTACAGTAGGGTATCATTTATTTGCAGTGGTCGCTGTGAAGTATTTCATTATTTACAGTGGGCCCTGGGTAGTAGATCATTATTTACAGTGGTTCCTGTATAGTATTTCATTATTTACAGTGGTCCCTGGGAAATATATCATTAATCACAGTGGTCTCTGGGTAGAAGCTCATTATTTACAGTGGTCCCAGGGTAGCATGTCATTATTTACAGTGGTTGCTGATAGTATATCATTATTAACAGTGCTTCCAGGGTGGTATATCATTATTTACAGTTCCCTGGAATGTATATCATTATTTAAGGTGGTCCCTGTGTCGTACATCATTACTTACAACGGTCCCTGGATGGGATTTCATGCTTTGCAGTCGTCCCTGGATAGTATATCATTATTAAAAGTTGTCCCTGGGTGGGATATCATTATATCATTATTTACTGTGCTCCCTGGGTAGTATATCATTATTAAACGTTGTCCCTGGGTGGGAAATCATTATTTACATTGGTCCCTGGATATTATATCATTATTTACTGTGCTCCCTGGGTAGAATATCATTATTTACAGTGGTCTCTGGGTAGAATATCATTACTTACAGTGGCTCCTTGATAGTATATCAGTATTTACAGTGGTCTCTGGATAGTACATCATTACTTACAACGGTCCCAGTCTGGAATTTCTTTTTTACAGTGGTCCCTGTGTAGTACATCATTATTTACAACAGTCGCAGGTTGAAATTTCATTATTTACAGTGGTCCCTGGATAGTTTATCATTATTTACAGTTGTCCCTGGATAGAACATCATTATTTGCAGTGGTCCCTGGACAGGATGTGATTATTTGCAGTAGTCACTGTGTAGTAAATCGTTGTTTACAACGGTCCCAGGGAGGAATGGCATTACTTACAGTGATCCCTGGATAGTATATCAATATTTACAGTGTTCCCTGGGTATAATATCATTATTGACAATGGTCCATGGGTAGTTCATCATTATTCTCAGTCGTCCCTGGGCAGTATGTCATTATTTACATTACTTCCCTGTGTAGTACATCATTATTTACATCGGTCCCGGAGTGGAATGTCATTAATTACAGTGGTCCCTGGAAAGTAGCTCATTATTTACAGTGCTCCCTGAGTAGCATATACATATTTACAGTGGTCCCTGGGTAGTATATCCTTATTTACAGTGTTCCCTGGAGAGGAGCACATTATTTACAGTGGTCCCTGGATAGAATACCATTATTAAAGTGGTCACTGTGTGGTGCATCATTAATTACAACGGTCGCAAGGTGGTATTTTATTATTTACAGTGGTCCCTGTGTAGTATCTCATTCTTTACAATGGTCCCTGGCTAATATGTCGTTATTTACAGTGCTCCCAGTGTCGTGCATCATTATTTACAACGGTCCCAGGCTGGAATGTTATTATTTACAGTGGTCCCTGTATAGGATCTCACTCTTTACAATGGTCCCTGGGGAATATGTCGTTATTTACAGTGGTCGTGTGTCGTGCATCATTATTTACAACTGTACCAGGCTGGAATTTCATTATTTACAGTGGTCCCTGGGTATTATATCTTTATTCAAAGTGGTCCCTGGCTAGTTTGTCATTATTTACATTGGTCCCTAGGTAGTATATCATTATTTACAGTTGTCCCTGGATAGTATATCATTATTTACAGTGGTCCCTGGATAGTATATCATTGTTTAACGTGGTCACTTCGTAGTACATCATTATTTACTACGGTCCCAGGGTGAAATTTTATTATTTGCAGTTGTCCCTGTGTAGTTAATCACTATTTCCATTGGTCACTGTAGAGTATATCATTATTTACTGTGCTCCCGGGGTAGTATATCATCCTGTCTAGTGGTTCCTGGGTAGTAAATCATTATTCACAGTTGTCCCTGGGTAGTAAATCATTATTTACATTGGTGCCTGGATAGTATACCATTATTTACACTGATCCCAGTGCGGCATATCATTATGTACAGTCGTTCCTGGATAGTATATCATTATTTACAGTGTCCCACAGGTAGTATATCATTATTAACAGTGGCCATTGGATAGTATATCTATTTTACAGTGTCTCTGAATAGCACATCATTATTTACAACGGTTACAGGCTGGAATTTATTTATTTACAGTGGCCCCTGTGTTGTACATCATTGTTTACAACGGTCCCAGGGAGGAATTTCATTACTTGCAGTGATCCCTGGATAGTATATCATTATTGACAGTGGTCCCTGGGGATAATATCATTATTGACAATGGTCCCCGGATAGTATATCATTATTTACAGTGGTCCCTGGATACGATAACATTATTTACAGTGGTCCCTCGATATAATATCATTATTAAAGTGGTCACTGTGTGGTGTATCATTAATTACAACGATCGCAAGGTGGAATTTACGGTGGTCCCTGGTCAATATGTCGTTATATACAGTGGTCCCTGTGTCGTGCATCATTATTTACAACGGTCCCAAGCTAGAATATCATTATTTCCAGTGGCCCATTGGCAGTTTATCATTATTCACATTTGTCCCTGGGCTATATGTCATAGTTTACATTATTTTCCTGTGTAGTACATCATTATTTACAACGGTCCCGGAGTGGAATACCATTAATTACAGTGGTCCCTCGATTGTATCGCATTAATTGCAGTGTTCCCTGAGTAGTATATACATACTCACAATGGTGCCTGTGTAGTATATCTTTATTTACAGTGGTCCCTGGATACGATAACATTATTTACAGTGGTCCCTGGATAGAATATCATTATTAAAGTGGTCACTGTGTGGTGTATCATTAATTACAACGATCGCAAGGTGGAATTTACGGTGGTCCCTGGTCAATATGTCGTTATTTACAGTGGTCTCTGTGTCGTGCATCATTTTTACAACGGTCCCAAGCTGGAATTTCATTATTTACAGTCGTCCCTGTGTTGTACATCATTATTTACACGTTCCCTGTGTTGTACATCATTATTTACACGTTCCCTGTGTTGTACATCATTATTTACAACAGCCTCATGGTGGATTTTGATTATTTACAGTGGTCCCTGGGTAGTATATCTTTATTGAAAGTGGTCCCTGGCTAGTTTGTCATTATTTACATTGGTCCCTAGGTAGTATATAATTACTTACAGTTGGCCCTGGATAGTATAACACCATTTGAATTTGATTATTTACAGTGGTCCCTGTGTTGTACATCATTATTTACAGTGATCCCTGTCTTGTACATCATTATTTACAACGGCCCCAGGGTGGAATTTGATTATTTCCAGTGGTCCCTGTGTAGAATATCATTATTTCCAGTGGCCCATTGGCAGTTTTTCATTATTCACATTTGTCCTTGGGCGGTATGTCATTATTTACATTATTTCCCTGTGTAGTACATCATTATGAACGCTGAAATCCACATACACCACATCAACTGCTCTACCCTCGTCTACCTATTCAGTCACCTTCTCAAATAACTCGATAAGGTTTGTGAGGCATGACCTACCCTTCACAAAGCCATGCTGACTATCCCTGATCATATTATTCCTATCTAGATGATTATACATCTTCTCTCTTATAATCCCCTCCAAGACATTACCCACAACAGACGTGAGGCTCACCGGTCTATAGTTGCCGGGGTTGTCTCTACTCCCCTTTTTGAACAAAGGGACCACATTTGCTAACCTCCAGTCCTCTGGCACTATTCCTGTAGCCAACGATGACATAAAAATCAAAGCCAAAGACCCAGCAATCTCTTCCCTGGCCTCCTAGAGAATCCTAGGATAAATCCCATCAGGTCCCGGGGACTTATCTATTTTCTGCCTGTCCAGAATTGCCAACACCTCCTCCCTACGTACCTCAATGTCATCTATTCTATTAGCCTGGGGCTCAGCATTCTCCTCCACAACATTATCTTTTTCCCGAGTGAATACTGATGAAAAATATTCATTTAGTATCTCGCCTATCTCTTCAGACTCCACACACAACTTCCCATCCCTGTCCTTGACTGGTCCTACTCTTTCCCTAGTCATTCGCTTATTCCTGACATACCTATAGAAAGCTTTTGGGTTTTCCCTGATCCTACCTGCCAAATACTTCTCATGTCCCCTCCTTGCTCGTCTTAGCTCTCTCTTTAGATCCTTCCTCGCTACCTTGTAACTATCCATCGCCCCAACTGAAACTTCACACCTCATCTTCACATAGGCCTCCTTCTTCCTCTTAACAAGATATTCCACTTCTTTGGTAAACCACGGTTCCCTCGCTCGACGCCTTCCTCCCTGCCTGACCGGTACATACTTATCAAGAACACGGAGTAGCTGATCCTTGAACAAGCTCCACTGATCCAGTGTGCCCAACACTTGCACCTACTTCTCCACCTTATCCCCCCCCACCCCGCCCCCCCCCCAAGTCACGTCGAATGGCATCATAATTGCCCTTATAATTATTTAGCGTGGTCACTGCGTAGTACATCATTATTTACTACGGTCCCAGGGTGAAATTCTATTATTTACAGTTGTCCCTGTGTAGTTAATCATTATTTACATTGGTCCCTGTTGAGTATATCATTATGTACAGTGGTTCCTGAGTGGTGTATCATTACAAACAGCGGTCCCTGTGTAGGATATCATTATTTACAGTGGTTCCGGGGAAGTACATCATTATTTACGGTAGTCCCTGGGTAGTATGTGATTATTTTCAGTGGTCCCTGTGCAGTACCTCATTATTTGCAACGGTCCCAGTGTGGAATTCCATTATTTACAGTGGTCCCTGTGTACTATATCATTATTATCAATGGTCCTTGGGTAGTATATCATTATTTTGAACGGTCCCATGGTGGAATGTCATTATCAACAGAGGTCCCTGCATAGTATATACTTATTTACAGAGTCAGTGGGAAGTATAGCATGATTTGCAGTTGTCCCTGGGCAGTATGTCAATATTTACAGTGGTTCCTGTGTAGTACATCATTATTGACAACGGTCCCAGGGTGAAATTTCAATATTTACAGTGGTCCCTGGGTAGTATATCATCATTTACAGTTGTCCCTGTGTAGTACGTCATCATTTATAGTCGTCCCTGGGTAGTATATCTTTATTTACAGTGGTCTCTGGATAGTATGTCATTATATACAGTTGTTCCCTGGGTAGTATATCATTATTTTCGTGTCACTGGGTAGGATATGATTATTTACAGTGGTCGCTGGGCAGCATGTCATTTGCAGTGGTCCCTGTGTAGTCCATCATTATTTACAACGGTCCCAGTGTGGAATATCAATATTTACAGTGGTCCCTTGGTAGTATGGTATTATCTACAGTGGACCCTGGGGAATATATCATTATTTACATCGGTCCCTGGGTAGTTTATCAATATTTACAGTGGTTCCTGGGCAGTATGTCATTATTTTCAGTGGTCCCTGTGCAATAAAATATTATTTACAACGGTCCCAATGTGGAATTTCATTATTTACAGTGGTCCCTGGGCAGTATATCATTATTTACAGTGGTATCTGTGTAGTACATCATTATTTACCACGGTCCTTTGGTGGAATTTCAATATTTGTAGTGGTCCCTGGATAGTATAGCATTACTTACAGTGGTCCCTGGGTAGTGTGTCATCATTTACAATCGTCCCTGGGAAGTATATCTATATTTACAGTGGTCCCTGTGCACTACGTCATTATTTACAGTGGTCCCTGTGTAGTACATCATTATTTACAACGGTGGCAGGGAGGAATTAAGTTATTCACAGTATTCCCTGGAGAGTATATCATTATTTACATATGTCACTGGGTAGTATGTCATTATTTACAGTGGTCTCTGGGTCGTATACTATTCTTTAAAGTGGTTTCTGGGCGGTATGTCATTATTTACAGTCGTCCCTGGCTCGCATATCAGTGTTTACAATGCTCCCTTGGTAGTATGTTATTATTTGCAGAGTTCCCTGGTTAGAATATCATTATTTACAGAGGTCCCTGTGTAGGATATCATTATTTACAGTGGTCGCTGGTCAGTATGTCATTTACAGTGGTCCCTGGGTAGAATATCATTATTTTCAGCGGTCCCTGGGTAGCCTGTGATTATTTTCAATGGTCCCTGTCCAGTACCTCATTATTTACAATGGTCCCAGCGTTAAATTTCATTATTTACATTGGCCCCTGTGCAGTACATCATTATTATCAATGGTCCTTGGGTAGTATATCATTATTATGAACGGACCCAGGGTGGCATTTCATTATTAACATCGGTCCCTTGATGGTATATCATTATTTACAGTGTCCATGGGCAGTATGTCATTACTTACAGTGGTTCCTGTGTAATACATCATTATTTACAACGGTCCCAGGGTGAAATTTCAATATTTACAGTGGTCCCTGGAGAGTCTCTCATCATTTACAGTCGTCCCTGGGTAGTATATCTTTATTTACAGTGGTCGCTGGATAGTACGTCATTATTTACAGTCGTCCCTGGTGCGCATACCAGTATTTACATTGGTCCCTTGGTACTATATTATTATTTGCAGAGTTTCCTCTACAGTACATCATTATTTACAGTGGTCCCTTGGTAGTATATCAGTATTTACAGTTGTCCCTGGGCAGTATGTCATTACCTACAGTGATTCCTGTGTAATACATCATTATTTACAACTGATTCAGGGTGGATTTTCATTATTCACAGTAGTCCCTGTATTGTATATCATTATTTACAGTGGCCCTGTTTGTATATCATGATTTACAGTGTGTTCTGCATAGTATGTCATTATTTCCAGTGGTACCTGTGTAGTATATCATTGACAGTGGTCCCTCGGTAGTATATCATTTTTCATAGTTGTCCCTGGACACTATGTCATTATTTACAGTGGTCCCTGGGTAGGATAGTATTTTTTAATGTGGTCCCTGTGTAGTACATAATTATTTACAACAATCCCAGTGTGGAATGTCATTACGTACAGTGGTCCCTGGGTAATATGCCATTATTTACAGTGGTCCCTGTGTAGTATGTTTTTATTAACAGTGGTCCCTGGCATAATACAACTGTTTACAGCGGTCCCTTGCAGTATATCATTATTTACTGTGGTCCCTGTGCAGAATATCATTATATACACTGGTCCCTGGGCAGTATGTCATTTTTCCAGTGGTCCCTGTGTAGCACATAATTATTTACAACGATCCCCGTGTGGAATTTCATTACTTACAGTGGTCCCTGGGTAGTATGCCATTATTTACTGTGGTCCTTGAGTTGTATATCATTATTTACAGTGGTCCCTAAGTAGTATATTTTTATTTACAGTGGTCTCTAGTTAGTGTGTAAGTATTAACAGTTGTCCCTGGCATAATATCACTCTTTACAGCGGTCCCTTGCAGTCTATCATTATTTACTGTGGTCCCTGTGCAGTATATCATTATTTACACTGGTCCCTGGGCAGTATGTCATTATTTACGGTGGTCCCTGTGTTGTACACCATTATTTACAACAGCCCCAGGGTGGAATTTGATTATTTACAGTGGTCCCTGGGTAGGATATCTTTATTCAAAGTGGTCCCTGGCTAGTTTGTCATTATTTACATTGGTCCCTAGGTAGTATATCGTTACTTACAGTTGTCCCTGTATAGTATAACATCATTTACATTGCTCCCTGGATAGTATATTATTATTTAGCGTGGTCACTGCGTAGTACATCATTATGTACTACGGTCCCAGGGTGAAATTGTATTATTTACTGTTGTCCCTGTGTAGTTAATCATTATTTACATTGGTCCCTGTAGAGTATATCATTATGTACAGTGGTTTCTGAGTGGTGTATCATTACAAACAGCGGTCCCTGTGTAGAATATCATTATTTACAGTGGTTCCGGGGTAGTATATCATTATTTACAGTCGTCCCTGGGTAGTATGTGATTTATTTCAGTGGTCCCTGTCCAGTACCTCATTAATTACAATGGTCCCAGCGTTAAATTTCATTATTTACATTGGTCCCTGTGCAGTACATCATTATTATCAATGGTCCTTGGGTAGTATATCATTATTATGAACGGTCCCAGGCTGGCATTTCATTATTAACATCGGTCCCTGGATGGTATATCATTATTTACAGTGTCCCTGGGCAGTATGTCATTACTTACAGTGGTTCCTGTGTAATACATCATTATTTACAACGGTCCCAGGGTGAAATTTCAATATTTACAGTGGTCTCTCGATTGTATGTCATTATTTACAGTCGTCCCTGGCTCGCATACCAGTATTTACAGTGATCCCTTTGTAGTATATTATTATTTGCAGAGTTTCCTCTTATGAGATCCTGAATCAATCCTGTCTCATTACACAGGACCAGATCTAGGAACACTTTTTCCCTCGTAGGTTCCATTACATACTGATCTAGGAAACTATCGCGAATACATTCTATAAACTCCTCCTCAAGGCTGCCTGGACCGACCTGGTTAAACCAATCAACATGTAGATTAAAATCCCCCATGATAACTGCTGTACCATTTCTACATGCATCTGTTATTTCTTTGTTTATTGCCTGCCCCACCATAATGTTACTATTTGGTGGCCTATAGATTACTCCTATCAGTGACTTTTTCGCCTTACTATTCCTGATTTCCACCCAAATGGATTCAACCTTATCCTCCATAGCACCGATGTCATCCCTTACTGTTGCCCGGATGTCATCCTTAAATAACAGAGCTACACCACCTCCCTTACCATCCACTCTGTCCTTCCGAAAGGTTTGATACCCTCGGATATTTAACACCCAGTCGTGACCATCCTTTAACCATGTTTCAGTAATGGCCACAAAATCATAGTCATTCACGATGATTTGTGCCATCAACTCATTTACCTTATTCCGAATACTACGAGCATTCAGGTAAAGTACACTTATGTTGGCTTTTTTTTACCTCTTCTGAATCTTAACACCTCGATCAGTAACCTCTCCTAAGTTATATTTGCTCTTAACCTTTTTCCTAATTTTCCTTCTTGTCGAACCCATATCTTCCTGCAACAACCTGCCGCGTCGCTTACCATTAATGTTTTCACTTCCAGTTTTATTTCTTTTAGTATTCCTGCTCCTATTCACTGAGCTCCCCTCAGTCACTGTACCTTGTACTGTCGCCCTTTTTGATTTTTGAATATGGCTTCTCTGCCTTACACTTTCCCCCTTACTGCCTTTTATTTATGTCCCTGTTTTACTACCTTCCAACTTCCTGCATCGGTTCCCATTCCCCTGCCACATTAGTTTAAACTCTCCCCAACAGCTCTAGCAACACCCCCCCCCCCCCCCAGGACATCGGTTCCAGTCCTGCCCAGGTGCAGACAGTCCGGTTTGTACTGGTCCCACCTCCCCTGAACCGGTTCCAATGTCCCAGGAATTTGAATCCCTCCCTCTTGCACCATCTCTCAAGCCACGTATTCATCCTCTCTATCCTGACATTCCGACTCTGACTAGCTCGTGGCACTGGTAGCAAACCTGAGATTACTACCTTTGAGGTCCTACTTTTTAGTTTATCTCCTAGCTCCCTAAATTCAGCTTGTAGGACCTCGTCCCGTTTTTTACCTATATCGTTGGTGCCTATGTGCACCACGACAGCTAGCTGTTCACCCTCACCCCCCCCCCCCCCAACCCCCCCCCCCCCCCCCCACACACACACACACACAGAATGTCCTGCAGCCGCTCCGAGACATCCTTGACCCTTGCACCAACGAGGCAACATACCATCCTGGAGTCTCGATTGCGGTCGCAGAACCGCCTGTCTATTCCTCTTACGATTGAGTCCCCTATCACTATAGCCCTACCATACTTCTTTCTGCCCAGCTGCGCAGCAGAGCCAGCCACGGTGCCATGAACCTGGATGCTGCTGCCTTCCCCTGGTGAGCCATCTCCCTCAACAGTATCCAAAGCGGTATATCTGTTTTGCAGGGAGATGACCGCAGAGGACACCTGCACTGCCTTCCTACTCTTGCTCTGTCTTTTGGTCACCCATTTACTATCTCCCTCAGTACCTTTCACCTGCGGTGTGACCAACTCGCTAAACGTGCTATCCGCGACGTCCTCAGCATCGCCGACGCTCCAAAGTGAGTCCATCCGCAGCTCCAGAGCCGTCAAGCGGTCTAACAGGAGCTGCAACTGGACACACATCTTGCACGTGAAGGAGCCAGGGACAGTGGACGTGTCCCTGAGCTCCCACATCGCACACGAGGAGCATGACACGGGTCTGAGATCTCCTGCCATGTCTTAAACCTTCGGTTAACTTCAACAATTTCAATTCCCCCCCCCCCCCCCAAAAAAAAAATGTAAATAAATAAATAAACAACGAAGAAAAAAATGAATAAATATACCAATGAAAAGAAACAGAAAAACAGAAACACTACTTACCAGTCACAAAAAACACTTCCTCCCCACCCAGCTTCGAATTCCCACCTCGATTCAAATTCCCAAACTCACTCTTTGCTGTCTCACTCCTGGCTCTGTCTTCTGCTTGCTCACTGGGAGAACTCACTGGGAGTGAGTTTACAAGTGGCTCTTTTTAAACTGTTCTGAATTGACTCCCCTCCCCCACCTGCTTTTAGATCAAAGTAGACTAAAGTGACTGACACTTAACTGCCAACCAGTTATGTGAGTGGGTGGGGCAGCCCTTGTTAACCTACACTGCACAGTCCCTCCATCAATAAAAGCTAACACACCGTACGCCTTCTGAACAACCCTCTCAACCTGAGATGGGGAGAAGCGTTCACATTGGTGAAAGGATTGAGGATGAGCAGCTCTGGATTAAAGGATTGAGTAAATGAAGCAATGACGATATAAACTAGGACTTTCTCACACAGCGAGTGGTGAGGATGGGGAATCCCCTGCCTGAGTGTGTGGCGATGACCGGTTCGATAGGAAGAATTCAAAGGGGAATTATAATCTGATGTGAAAGTGAATCCCGATATACAAAGAACAAGAACAAGAAGAAAGAAAATAACATCCCAGGAACAGGCCCTTCGGCCCTCCACGCCTGCGAAGACCACACTGCCCGTATCATCTAAAATCTTCTACACTTCCGGGTTCCGTATCCCTCTATTCCCATTCTATTCCTGTATTTGTCAAGATGCCCCTTAAACGTCACTGTCGTCCCTGCTTCCACCACCTCCTCTGGCAGCGAGTTCCAGCCACCCACTACCCTCTGTGTAAAAAGAATTGCCTCGTACATCTACTCTAAACCTTGCCCCTCGCACCTTAAACCTATGCCCCCTAGTAATTCACCCCTCTACCCTGGGAAAATGTCTCTGACTATCCACTCTGTCTATGCCCCTCATAATGTTGTAGACCTCTATCAGGTCTCCCCTCAACCTCCTTCGTTCCAGTGAGATTACTGCCATGTGTAAATCAATACCCTGCGCATTGATCATAGCCTGTCAAACTAACCTGTACATTTTTGGATTCCCTTGTGCCCTAGCAGGTTTATCTTTGCTCTCCCATCCAGACTGACTTGTTTTTACTTCTGGATGTGATCCCCTACTGAACCTGCACACTGAGACCCATTCCCCTCGCCAATCCAGTTGGCATACTCTCGAACAGCCTGAGCAAACCCACCGGAAAGTTGTAGATTCCGTTCCCATTCAAGTGCAACTCATCCGAGATTTATTGATTGCGCCGGACCCAGGAACGGAATCACTGGCCGCGAAAATAAAGCCTATTCGCCCACACCATCTCTGTAGCATTAATCTGTTATACCCCCCTTCATCCAATCCTCGCTGTCAAGGATCTGGAGATATTAACCTCGGACGTCATTCTTTTCAATCTGCTCGGATAACTGTAAATTATTGACGCAGGACCTCGTCCCTTTTTCTATCTCTGTCGTTGCTACCAATGGTATCCACGACCTCTGTCTGTCCCCACTCCAACTTCAGAATGCCCTGCAAGGGTTTGCCGATATTCATGACACTGGCATCAGTCAGGCCAAATGCCATCCTGGACTCAGAGATACGGCAGTAGACACGCTCATTGGACTTCTCACAGCGCAATGACCTTGTTTCTGGTGCATTCCCCGGATTAAACGTCGCTTCCAGCGTTTTCAAAACAGAAAAACTGTCCTTGAATGAGATGAATGTTGCGTCTTTCCTAATCTGCTGATTCCCCCTGATTATGACTGGTGGCCCCAAATTTGTACAGTATAGATTAATGATTTGGAAGAAGGTACTGAAGGCACTGTTGCAGATGAAACAAAGATCTTTAGAGGGACGGGTAGTATAGAGGAAGCAAGGGGACTTCATGTGGAAAAGTGTGAAGTTATACACTTTGGTAGGAGGAAGTTAGGCATAGACTATTTTTTAAATGGGGAAATGCTTCGGAAATCAGAAGCACAATGGGACCTTGTTCACGGTTCTCTTAAGTTTAACGTTCAGGTCCAGTGGGCAGTTAAGAAGGCAAATGTAATGTTAGCATTCATGTCAAAGCGCAAGAATACAAGACCAGAGTTGTGCTTCTGAGACTTCTGAGGCTGTATAAGGCTCTGGTCAGACCCCATTTGGAATATTGTGAGCAGTTTTACTATCTAAGCATGGATGTGCTGGCCTTGGAAAGGGTCCAGGGGAGGTTCACAAGAATGATCCGTGGATTGGGGAACATGTCGAATGAGGGACGTTTGAGGACTCTGTGTCTGTACTCGTTGGAGTTTAGAAGGATGAGAGGAGATCTTATTGACACTTACAAGATACTGCGAGGCCTGGATAGAGTGGACGTGGGGAGGATGTTTCCAATTGTAGGAAAAACTAGAACCAGAGGACACTATCTCAGTCTAAAGGGACGATCCTTTAAAACACAGATGAGGAGGAATTTCTTCAGCCAGACGGTGGTGAATCTGTGGAACCCTTTGTCGCAGAAGGCTGCGGAGGCCAAATCACTGAGTGTCTTTAAGACAGAGATAGATAGTTTTTTGATTAATAAGGGGATCAGGGGTTATGGGGAGAAGGCAGGAGAATGGAGATGAGAAAGTAACAGACATGATTGGATGGCGGAACAGACTCGATGGGCCGAGTGGCCTAATTCTGCTCCTTTTACTTATGGTCTTATGGTCTTATTCCCGCTTTAATTGCAAATATAATACTCCATATTTTGTACACTAACTTCCCTCTCTACACCTTAAATTACCCTCCACTACTTTCACTTCTTCACAATTCTGTTCTGTTCCCCTCATCTCTCATCTCCTTTTCCGCCTTCATTCTCCGCACCTTTTTTTCCACCCCTCGGTTTTCCACTCCTTACTTTACCTCCCAGCCACTCTTCAGTTGCCAACAATCCACTCTGTGTGCTTCCCGACATGTTGCACTATTTCAATCTCCTCCCACATCAATCTATTCATCTCGTGTACGTTCCTTTCCTCTCAATATACTTCCTTTCTTCTCCCCACCTCTCTTATGCCCATCACTCTACCCTCATCTCTTGTTATTCAACTCTCAGTTCGACTAGAATTTGCAAATGTAAAATGTATAAATGTAAAGAGGAGGAAGATCGGAATAGACTCCACGGGGCGGGGTAGACGCAGGGAGGTCAGGTAATATTTAATGAGTGGGAGTATAACGTGATAAATTTTGTTTGACAGATTCAAAAGAGGCATCATAATGCTAAAGTTGCCAATTTAAACTGTTGTTTCACATAAAAGCGTGATATATATTCGGCAACAACACAATTTACATTACGAGAAGTATTTATACATAGCCTGCTATTCAACCATTTCAGTGTCGTTTCCAATTGTAAACACCACGATGTATGACCAACATAAATATCTTTCAGTTAATACCACAGGTCCATTATGAAAGTACTTTGCCTGGCAATAAGTCAGAGACTTTGAATGTTTTCCATGAAACGTTGAAGATGGAACAACATTTAAGGAAGATAATCAATATGAAATTGATTATCATACAAAGGTATGCGGAGGCACAGGTACTACTGAGGAAACAGGGGGCGACAGAAATCTTGGGCAGGCTAGGAGCTGGGCAAAGAAGTAGCTGATTGAATACAATGGGGAAACGTGTGAGGTCATGCACTTTGGTAGGACGAATGACTGCAGAGAGTATTTTCTAAATGTAGAAATGGTGAGAAAACGAGAAGCACAAGTCCGAGCCGAAGATTACCTGAACATTAACGTGCAGGTTCAGTCGGTAGTTAGGAAGGCAAATGCAATGGTAGCATTACTGTTGAGAGGATAGAATGCAAGAGCAGTGATGTACGTTGTGCCTGTCTCAGGTTATGACCAGACCCCATTAGAATTATTGTGAGCAGTTTGGGGCCTAGTATCTAAGGCAGGATGTGTTCGTCTTGGAAACAGTCCAGAGGAGGTTCACAAGGATGATCGCTGGAATGGAGAGCCTGCCGTTTGGAGCAGTTGGGGCCTCTGGATCTGCACTCGTAGGAGTTTAGAAGGATGAGGGGGAACTTTTTCAAACTTACAGAACACTGAGCAGCCTGGATAGATTGGTCATTGAGAGGATGTTTCCAGCGGTAGGAAAAACTAGAACCCGAGGACACAGTATCAGACTAAAGGGACGATACTATAAAACTGCGATGAGAAGAAACGTCTTCAGCCAGAGGGTGCTGAATCTGTGGAACTCTTTGCCTCAGAAGGTTGTGCAGGCCAAATCACTGAGTGTCTTTAAGACAGAGATAGATAGGTTCTTGTTTAAGAAGGAGGTCAAGGCACGGAAGAACATAACAACCATGACTGAATGGCGGAGCAGACTCATTCGGCGAATGGACTAATTATGTTCCTCTGTCTAATGGACCTACGGTCTTA
The DNA here is from genome assembly GCF_047496885.1 of Scyliorhinus torazame. Taxonomy (NCBI): domain Eukaryota; kingdom Metazoa; phylum Chordata; class Chondrichthyes; order Carcharhiniformes; family Scyliorhinidae; genus Scyliorhinus; species Scyliorhinus torazame. The sequence continues at coordinate 55,810,723 of NC_092726.1, forward strand.
TAATATTGATTTGGCGCGGGGGTTCAGGGAGACGTTTGCTATATTGGTAGAAACTAACTCCATTGAACGTTCGGTATGAATGGAAACAGACTAAAGACAATCATTAAATGTATCACACAGACATACAGCGGTGAAAGGTTATGAGGTTGCATAGAAATGTTTGGACTGTCTGAATCGATCACATCCTCTGAGCTGAAATGTCATATTTGTTATTCTGGGAGGAAATCATTTAATTACACTCATAACCAATCCAGTAATTAAACATGTCGATCTATTTCCGACGTTCCTATCTCCATCATGTTGCACCTCCTGACCAAATCAATGCAACCTTGATCGTGTTTCGTCCTCCCTCTCTGGCGAATTTTAACTGAGCCAAAATATCTGCCCTCCTATACCACTTGAAACAACGTTTTCGAATTTAGTATTTTCACTGACCTATATAGATATTCCCCAGGCACAAAGAAAAACAGAAACAACAATCTCACATTCCAACAAGTGTTTGGAAGTGTCTTTCTGGCCTTGCTCTGCCTGACACATCACTGAATTCAGTGCCATCAGCTGGAACCACTAATCCTGTTGTGCTCTATTCAGTGCCTTGTCCAGGTGTAACAAGACTTCCCTGTTTGTGTGCTCACCTGCCTGTGAAACAAAGAACAACATTCCATTTTACGCACCTATTACCTGCTCAACTTGCTTGCTGGCTTTTAATGTCTGACCCCCCCCCCCCCCCCCCACCTCTCATCAAACGCCTCGGTGCTGCATATTTCTGCTGTCTTCCTGCATTTGAATAATATTCAGGACCTTTATTCTTCCCAGCAATGTATAAAATTACAATTCCCTACATGATATTCCATCTGTCAAGCCTTTGTTCATTCACCCAATCTGTCTATGTCCCTCTGTAACTCTGTTCCATCCTCACCACTTGTCCTCCAAGTTATTGCAGTGTGAGCAGGGCAGAGCAGAGAAGAGATGTGAGAATTAGAGCCACAAACAAACGACAGTGACGCAAAGAGTGGAGGTAAATTGAAGATGGGGCAAAGTGAAATTGATTTGCTATAAAAGGGAGACATAATAAGAGAGAAAATAATTTTGGAAACGTGAATGGGGAAGGTCCAGAAAAAGATAATCTGGGGAAATTGAAAGACACAAAGGAGAGGAATATTTAATAAGAATAAGGACTGTGAGCGCGACATTGTGAGTGAGGGGATGATGCGAAGGAATGGGCAACACGTGCCCAGTATTCAAATGCAAAAACAGTGTTACTCGCCCCGGATTTGTGGAAGAAGCAACATTGTATAGTTAACTTTAGTCGGCATCTTCGAGCTTCGAGCCTGATCCTAAGGTGGTGATGTAATCCCCAATGAGACTTGCAGTGAGAGCGCAGCTGCTCTCAGTAACTTCTTTGTTGAGCAACCTGTGAAAAACATCATTAGGGATGTACAGACCTCGCATCACTGATCATCCAGTTTAATATAAATAAACCATTCATGACCCTTTATTGTGTCAAACACCAGGGGACATATCTTCACCAACACCAGCACGAGTCCTTGACACAGAAAATGCGTTGGTCAAAATTTTCCGAGTCAGCAGCTGTGTACTATCCTGTACTCGCAACGGTCGGCGTTCCTGGTAAATTACTTTTAGATCTTGAAATGTTGAACTTGTGTCTGTTTAATTTTCAAAACCGGCCAAATGTATTGCGTTGACCTTCAATTTTGAGCTAAAGATGGTGATGATTTTTTAATGTACTTCAGTTTGAACATTAGAATAACTATCTGATTTGTAAAACTCATTGTAGATTTTCTCTGAATGCGTCCTCTGTCCCAGTGCATTACAGTGCGGATACTTTGTTTTACTCACAGACACTTTCATTTTGATATGTTTTCTTCTGATAATTTATATTTGTCAGATATTCTGCAACACCCTTTTCCGCCCCTTTGGACTCTCTTACCTCCGACCAGCTTCATGTTTAATGATGAACTGCCTTTCAAATGTAGCGCAGTGTTTTATTTCTGCTCCTTTCCGCTCCGTTTCCGATCATCGTTCCAGAGCGGTAGATCAGACTGCTCATTTTTATCATTGGTTTGTTCTCTGGCGGTCTGTTCATCATTCTTATTTTCTGTCCCCTCAAACCATTAACCGTGGACATTATCGGCTTTGCAACTCGGCTTTCTCCCCACCTTTAATGTATCCATTGAAACAGCTAATCCAACGCCCTCTGACGTCTCAAACATGGTATTACAGCTGAGAGGTGATAATCCACAATGTACGACAACACCAAGCACTGGGTATTCAGGAGATTATCACAGCACGCCGGGGGTGTGGCTATCAAACCTTGGATACTTCAACTGAACCTGACTGTAGCAGATTATCTATATTGAGTGTTGACCAGTGACAGAATCACAGAATAATATCATAGAATCATAGAGTTTACAGTGCATAAGGAGGCCGTTCAGCCCATCGAGTCTGCACCGACCATTGGAAAGAGCAGCCCACTTAAACCTATCTCCGTAACCCAGTAACCCAACCTAACCGTTTTTGGACACTAAGGGCAATTTATCATGGCCAATCCACCTAACCTGCACATCTTTGGACTGTGGGAGGAAGCCGGAACACCCGGAAGAAACCCAGGCACACACGGGGAAAGTGTGCAGACTCCGCACAGACAGTGACCCAAGCCGGGAAATGAACCTGGGACCCTGGCGCGGTGAAGTAACAGTGCTAACCACTATGCTACCGCGCCGTTCTTTTCGTATTATCACCTTAGTTCTCCCAGTGATCCAGAGAGAAAACAGCCAGAGTGAGACAGCGAAGAGTGAGTTTGGGAACTTGAATCTAGGTGGGAATTGAATTGTATCAGTAAGGCAGCTCCTTTTAAATTTCAGGAGTTTAAATTAATTTAAATTAAACTACCATTGTGCAGTGTGGGTGAACAAGGGGTGCCTCACCAACTCACATAACTGGTTGGCAGTTAAGTGTCAGTCACGTAAATCTACCTTGATCGAAAAGCAGGTGGGGGAGGGGAATCAATTCAGGACAGTTTAAAAAGAGCAACTTGTAAACTCACTCCCAATGAGTTCTCCCAGTGAGCAAGAGAGAAGACAGCCAGGAGTGAGACAGCAAAGAGTGAGGTTGGGAATTCGAATCTATGTGGGAATTCGAAGCTGGGTGGGGAGGACGTTCTTTTTATCCCTGGTAAGTGACTGGTAAGTAGTGTTTATGTTTTCTTTTTCTTTTCATTGGCATAGTTATTTATTTTGTTCTTTGTTGATTATTGACTTATTTAATTTTTATTTTTTTTGGGGGGGGGGAATTGTAATTGTTGAAGTTAACTGAAGGTTTAAGACATGGCAGGAGATCTCAGACCCGTGTCATGCTCCTCGTGTGCGATGTGGGAGCTCAGGGACACGGCCACTGACCCTGACTCCTTCACGTGCACGAGGTGTGTCCAGTTGCAGCTCCTGTTAGACCGCTTGATGGCTCTGGAGCTGCGGATGGACTCACTTTGGAGCATCCGCGATGCTGAGGACGTCTGGATAGCACGTTTGGCGAGTTGGTCACACCGCAGGTGAAAGGTACTGAGGGAGATAGAAAATGTGTGACCAAAAGACAGAGCAAGAGTAAGAAGGCATTGCAGGTGTCCTCTGCGGTCATCCCCCTGCAAAACAGAGACATCGCTTTGGATACTTTTGAGGGAGATGGTTCACCAGGGGAAGGCAGCAGCAGCCAGGTTCATGGCATCGTGGCTGGCTCTGCTGCGCAGCTGAGCAGGAAGAAGAATGGCAGGGCTTTAGTGATAGGGGACTGAATTGTAAGGGGAATAGACAGGCGGTTCTGCGGACGCAATCGAGACTCCAGGATGGTATGTTGCCTCCCTGATACAAGGGTCAAGGACGTCACGGAGCGGCTGCAGGACATTCCGGGAGGGGGTGGGGGTGAACAGCCAGCTGTCGTGGTGCACATAGGCACCAACGATAGTAAAAAAGCGGGACGAGGCCCTACAAGCTGAATTTAGGATGCTAGGAGATAAACTAAAATGTATGACCTCAAAGGTAGTAATCTCGGGATTGCTACCAGGGCCACGAGCTAGTCAGAGTAGGAATGTCAGGATAGAGTGGATGAATACGTGGCTCGAGAGATGGTGCAAGAGGGAGGGATTTAAATTCCTGGGACATTGGAACCGGTTCTGGGGAAGGTGGGAACAGTACAAACCGGACGGTCTGCACCTGGGCACTGGAACCGATGTTTGCTAGAGCTGTTGGGGAGAGTTTAAACTAATGTGGCAGGGGTATGGGAACTGATGCAGGAAGTTGGAAGGTAGTGAAACAGGGACAGAAATAAAAGGCAGTAAGGGGGAAAGTGTAAGGCAGAGAAGACATAATCAAAAATCAAAAAGGGCAGAGTACAAGATACAGTGACTGAGGGGAGCTCAGTGAATAGGACCAGGAATACTAAAATAAATAAAACGAGAAGTGAAAACATTAATGGTAAGCGACACGGCAGGTTGTTACATGAAGATATGGGTTCGACGACAAGGAAAATTAGGAGAAAGGTTAAGTGGAAATATAACTTAGGAGAGGTTACTGATCGAGGTGTTAAGATTCAGAACAGAGGTAAAAAAAAGCCAACATAAGTGTACTTTACCTGACTGCTCGTAGTATTCAGAAGAAGGTAAATGAGTTGATGGCGCAAATCATCGTGAATGACTATGATTTAGTGGCCATTACTGAAAAATGGTGAAAGGATGGTCACGACTGGGAGTTAAATGTCCGATGGTATCAAACTTTTCGCAAGGACAGAGTGAATGGTAAGGGAGGTGGTGTAGCTCTGTTATTTAAGGATGACTTCCGGGCAACAGTTAGGGATGACATCGGTGCTATGGAGGATAAGGTTGAATCCATTTGGGTGGAAATCAGGAATACTAAGGCGAAAAAGTCACTGATAGGATTAATCTATAGGCCACCAAATAGTAACATAATGTTGGGGCAAGCAATAAACAAAGAAATAACAGATGCATGTAGAAATGGTACAGCAGTTATCATGGGGGATTTTAATCTACATGTTGATTGGTTTAACCAGGTCGGTCAAGGCAGCCTTGAGGAGGAGTTTATAGAATGTATCCGCGATAGTTTCCTAGAACAGTATGTAATGGAACCTACGAGGGAACAAGCGGTCCTAGATCTGGTCCTGTGTAATGAGAAAGGATTGATTCAGGATCTCATAGTTAGGGATCCTCTCTGAAGGATCGATCACAATATGGTGGAATTTAAAACACAGATGGAGGGTGAGAAGGTAAAATCAAGCACTAGTGTTTTGTCCTTAAACAAAGGAGATTACAATGGGATGAGAGAAGAACTAGCTAAGGTAGACTGGGAGCAAAGACTTGATAGTGAAACAGTTGAGGAACAGTGGAGAACCTTCCAAGAGATTTTTCACAGTGCACAGCAAAGTTTTATGCCAACAAAAAGGAAAGACGGTAAAAAGAGGGAAAATCGACAGTGGATATCTAAGGAAATAAGGGAGAGTATCAAATTGAAGGAAAAAACATACAAAGTAGCAACGATCAGTGGGTGACTAGAGGACTGGGAAATCTTTAGGGGGCAACAGAAAGCAACTAAAAAACCTATAACGATGTGTAAGATAGATTACGAGAGTAAACTTGCTCAGAATATAAAAACAGATAGTAAATGTTTCTACAAATACATAAAACAAAAAAGAGTGGCTAAGGTAAATATTGGTCCTTTAGAGGATGTGAAGGAGATTTAATAATGGGAGATGAGGAAATGGCTGAGGAACTGAACAGGTTTTTTGGGTCGGTCGTCACAGTGAAAGACACAAATAGCATGCCAGTGACTGATGGAAATGAGACTATGACAGGTGAGGACCTTGAGAGGATTGTTATCACCAAGGAGGTAGTGATGGGCAAGCTAATGTGGCTAAAGGTAGACAAGTCTCCTGTACCTGATGGAATGCATCTCAGAGTGCTAAAAGAGATGGCGAGGGAAATTGCAAATGTACTAGTGATAACTTACCAAAATTCACAAGACTCTGGGGTGGTCCCGGCGGATTGGAAATTAGAAAACGTGACACCTCTGTTTAAAAAAGAAGGTAGGCAGAAAGCGGGTAATTATAGACCAGTGAGCTTAACTTCGGTAGTCGGAAAGATGCTGGAATCTATCATCAAGGAAGAAATATCGAGGCATCTGGAAGGAAATTGTCCCATTGGGCAGACGCAGCATGGGTTCATAAAGGGCAGGCGGTGCCTAACTAATTTAGTGGAAATTTTTGAGGATATTAACAGTGCGGTAGATAACGGGGAGCCAATGGATGTGGTATATCTGGATTTCCAGAAAGCCTTTGACAAGTTGCCGCACAAAAGGTTGTTGCATAAGATAAAGATGCATGGCATTAAGGGGAAAGTAGTAGCATGGATAGAGGATTGGTTAATTAATAGAAAGCAAAGAGTGGGGATTAATGGGTGTTTCTCTTGTTGGCAGTCTGAAGCTAGTGGTGTCCCTCAATGATCAGTGTTGGGCCCACAACTGTTCACAATTTACATCGATGATTTGGAGTTGGGGACCAAGGGCAATGTGTCCAAGTTTGCAGACGACACTAAGATAAGTGGTAAAGCAAAAAGTGCAGAGGATACTGGAAGACTGCAGAGGGATTTGGATAGGCTAAGTGAATGGGCTAGGGTCTGGCAGATGAAATACAATGTTGACAAATGTGAGGTTATCCATTTTGGTAGGAATAACAGCAAAATCGATTATTATTTAAATGATGAAATATTACAACATGGTGCTGTGCAGAGAGACCTCGGTGTGCTAGTGCCTGAGTCGCAAAAAGTTGGTTTTCAGGTGCAACAGGTGATTAAGAAGGCAAATGGAAATTTGTCCTTCATTGCTAGAGGGGTGGAGTTTAAGACTATGGAGGTTCTGCTGCAATTGTATAAGGTGTTAGTGAGGCCACACCTGGAGTATTGTGTTCAGTATTGGTCTCCTTACTTGAGAAAGGACGTACTGGCACTGGATGGTGTGCAGAGGAGATTCACTAGGTTAATCCTAGAGCTGAAGGGGTTGGATTACGAGGAGAAGTTGAATAGACTGGGACTGTACTCGTTGGAATTTAGACGGATGAGGGGGATCTTATAGAAACATATAAGATTATGAAGGGAATAGATAGGATAGATGCGGGCAGGTTGTTTCCACTGGCGGGTGAAAGCAGAACTGGGGGGCATAGACTCAAAATAAGGGGAAGTAGATTTAGGACTGAGTTTAGGAGGAACGTCTGCACCCAAAGGGTTGTGAATCTATGGAATTCCTTGCCCAGTGAAGCAGTAGAGGCTCCTTCATTCAATGTTTTTAAGATAAAGATAGATCGTTTTTTGAAGAATAAAGGGATTAAGGGTTATGGTGTTCGGGCCGGAAAGTGGAGCTGTGTCCACAAAAGATCAGCCATGATCTCATTGAATGGTGGAGCAGGCTCGAGGGGCCAGATGGCCTACTCCTGCTCCTAATTCTTATGTTCTTATGTTATGTTCTTCCCGGACTATAACCTGGCGGTAACACAGTCATGAAGACTGTTGCTTCACAGCTCCAGAGTCTCAGGTTCGATTCCCGGCTTGGATCACTGTCTGCGTGGAGTCTGCACGTTCCCCCCGTGTCTACGTGGGTTTCCTCCGGGTGCATCGGTTTCCTCCCGAAAGTCACGAAATATATGTCTGTTACATGTGAATTTGACTTTGTGAATTTTCTCTCTGTGGACCGGAACATGTGGCGACTTCCACAGTAACCTCATCGCAGTGTTCATGTGCGCCTGCTTGTGACATTATTATTCTAACTGGTTTCTATTCTCCTTCTCACAGTGAACATCGTGACAATCGCAATCCTGTCTTTCAAAAACTGTGGCCTCTCCAAATGCATCGCCCGCTATCTGGTAGCGATGGCTGCAGCCGATCTCATGGTTATTGTCTGGAATGTAATCTTACATCGCATTCCTAAAATATATTGGCATTACACTTTCCTGCTGTACACTCCCATTTGCAGATTCATTCTCTTCATGTCTCCCACCGCAATCGACATTTCTGTTTGGTTGACGGTGTCTTTTACCTTTGATCGCCTGGTGGCCATTTGCTGTCAGAAGCTGAAAACCAAATACTGCACCGAGAAAACTGCTGTTGTTGTTATCACCACTGTGAGCTCGCTGGTCTGCTTGAAGAACATTCCCTGGCCCTTTCTGTATTCCTCCTATTACAACTGGATGCCGTGGGGATGCCAGCTGTCCACACATTTTTTCATTGAGCCGATTTGGATAGCATACTCTTGGATTGAGCAGCTTCTAATCCCAGTGATTCCATTCTTTCTGATTTTGTTCTTTAATATTGTCACCGTCAGACGCATTTTAATCGCCAATCGCGGTCGAATGAGCCTCCGGCAGCACAGCAGCGACAGGGATGAAAAGGATCCTGAGCTGATGAACCGGAGACGATCCATTGTGTTACTCTTTGCAATATCCAGTAGTTTTATCCTGCTCTGGATGACAACAGTTATATATTTCATCTACGTTAGAATTACGTCGGCCTTCAAGAGCAGATCCCTACTTGCTACCTTTCCTGATTTTCAACAGGCTGGGACTTTATTGCAGCTTCTGAGCTCCTGTACCAACACAGCTATTTACACAATAACCCAGAGAAAGTTCAGAAACCTGCTGCTCAGTGCGATCAAATATCCCTTTACACTGATAGGGAAATTAGCGAAATGTTGGGGGAAAAATTACTGAAGACGGGACTCCCATTCTCCTTGTCCCATTTCAAGTACATTACAATTATCATCCAACATTACAAAATCCAATCAGCAGAAGGTCAAATAATTTTAACTGATGTTTTAAACAATTATTTTTGTAAAAATTAACCAGCATTCAATTGACCAATATCTGCGTTCCAATGACTGAAGAAAATACATCCAATACGCGAGGCCCACTCAAATACTGCAAATTGTTCATTTGTCAAATTACTTCACAACACTGAAAAAAATGTAAAAATCAAATGGGTCCAATTGGATATTGATGCTTATTTCCACCGAACCATTCTACTAATTAATCCCAGTTCATGGCCCATTTTTCCGTCATCCTCTTCACTTATTTATGAGTTTACTTAACACACACTCATTATTCAGTACCTGTAATAATTTAATAAATGTTCGACAATTTTAAACGAAAAATGTGTGTGTCAGGATTCTCCCTGCCCGGCGCCAGGCCAGAGAATCCCCGCGAACGGGCCACGCCACCCGACGCCGGCACGTGGTTCTCCGCAGTGCAGAGAATCGGCGCCATTGGCGCCAGCGTGGTTGGCGCGAAGCCGGTCGCGGGCCACTCTACGTGGACGGCCTGGCGATTCTCCAGCCTGGATCGGCCATAAGAAAGGAGCCAAGTGCCGCCTGCGCTGTTCTAACTTGGATTTGGATTTGGATTTGTTTATTGTCACGTGTACCGAGGTACAGTGAAAAGTATTTTTCTGCGAGAAGCTCAACAGATCATTAAGTACATGAGAAGAAAAGGGAATAAAAGAAAATACATAATAAACACTCTGAGCCGGCGGGTCCTCGGCGTGTAAGGGTCGGCTATCGGCTTGTGGAGAGGGGGGGGGGTGGAAAACCTCTGTAGTATATAATATGTGTATTGTGGTAATCGGCGACTGTATTACATGTAATGTGGTAAACCACTGTCCGATGGCTCCGGCTCCCCTCGGGCTCGGGATAAAGGTGGCTGGTCTCCGCCTCTGACCCAGTTCGGGATCAGAGGCCAGGAGGCATTCTGTTTAGTCTATTAAAGCCTCAGTTACGTTCACTACTCGTCTTGTGTTCATTGATGGCGCTTCAATTTAATGGACTAAACTTCTAAGATGAATTCATCGCTCAAGCCTGATCGCCTGGAGCTGGACCCACAGGCAGCCGACGCCACTGCAACATTCGAGCACTGGCTAAGATGCGTCGAATCATACCACAGATCCGCCACCGAAGACTTCACCGACCTCCAAAAGCATCAGAATTTCAACGCTAGGGAGAGCTCGCAAGTTTTCCTTCTCATCAGCGACGCCCCCTCGTATACGGAGGCTATAATGATGCTGAACGGACAATATGTAAAGTCTGTAAATGAGGTGTATGCGAGGCACTTTCTTGCCACGAGGCGACAACGCCCTGGGGAATCACTAGCCGACTTCCTGCGTGCCTTGCGGATACTCGGCCGGAACTGTGCTTGCCAGGCGGTATCGGCTACCCAACACAAAGAGCTGCTGATCGGGGACGGCTATGTCGCAGGTATGAAATCGAACTACATCCGCCAGCGATTGGTAGATTGTACACTCGGCCTCCCAGATACAGCGCAGCTCTCAAACCCGCTGGATGTCGCCTTCCAGAACATGGAGGCCTACACCTCCGACCACACGGCACCCCCGTGGACCTGGTGGGCGCCGCCATCATCCGACTCGTGTGCGGCCCAATCATCTGCTGCACAGCAGCCTGCCAACGCCGGAAGCCTGAAGTGCTACTTTTGCGGACAGAGTAAGCATCCCAGACAACGCTGCCCTGCACGGAACGCGACTTGCAACGGGTGTGGGAGGAATGGCCGCTTTGCGAAATCCTGCCAGGCCCGTGCTCGCGCTAAAACACCGGGGCCAAGCTTCGCTGCCTGCTTCCCATCGGAGCCGCCCCCAGCTGTCGCGCCACCCGCCATGTGCGACTCATGGGGGCCGCCATCTTGGGACCACTCAACAGCCTCCCAGGAGCCCTGCTCACCCGGTAGTACGTTGGCCGCGTCTACCTCCGACAGGGCTACGCATCACCTTCTGAAGTCGCCGCCATCACGTTCGACCAGTCCCGGCCTCAGCACCTCACAAAATCTAAAATGACCTTCCGGATCAACGGGCACGAGATAGCCTGCCTTTCCGACTCCCGGAGCACAGACAGCTTCATACACCCTGATACGGTTAGGCACTGCCCCCTCCCTATTTTACCCACTAACACAAAAACTCCCTGGCTTCCGGATCACATTCAGTAGAAATCCGGGGTACTGTGTCACGACAATTACTGTACAAGGCTTAGAGTCCACTAACTTTAAACTCTACGTCCTTCTCCATCTCTGTGCTGCACTATTTCTGGGGGTCGATTTCCAGTGCCACCTACAACGCCTTAGTTTAATGTTCGGTGGACCCGTTACCCCTTCGCCGTCTGTAGCCACGTGACGCTTAAGGTCGACCCACTCTCGCTCTTCGCTAACCTCATCGTGGGCTGTAAGCCCATCGCTACTAGGAGCAGACGATACAGTGCCCGGGACGGGCCCTTTATCAGATCGGAGGTCCAGCGACTCCTACGAGAGAAGATCATTGAGGCGAGTACCAGCCCCTGGAAAGCCCAAGTGGTGGTCGTCAAGACTGGGGAGAAGCATCGGATGGTCATCGACTACAGTCAGACCGTCAAGCGGTACACACAGCTCGAGGTGTACCCCCTACCCCGCATATATGACATGGCCAACCAGATTACGCAGTATGGGGTCTTCTCCACAGTTGACTTGAAGTCCACATAGAACCAGCTCCCTACCCGCCCGGATGACCGCCAATGCACTGCCTTTGAGACCGAGGCCGATGACCGCCTCTACCACTTTCTCAGGGTTCCCTTCGGCGTCACCAATGGGGTCTCGGTTATCCAACGAGAAATGGACCGAATGGTTGACCAGTACGGGCTGCAGGCCACGTTCCAGTAATTAGATAATGTCACCATCTGCAGCCATGACCAGCAGGACCATGACGAAAACTTCCGGCACTTCCTCCACACCGCTAAACTCCTGAATCTCACCTACAACAAGGAAAAATGCGTTTTCCGCACAACCCGCCTCGCCATCCTTGGCTAAGTTGTGGAAAACAGATTCCTAGGGCCCGACCCCGACCGCATGCGCCCCCTCCTGGAACTACCCCTCCCCCACTGCCACAAGACCCCGAAGACATGCCTGGGGTTCGTCTCTTACTGTGATCAGTGGGTCCCCAATTATGCGGACAAGGCCCGTCCACTTATAAAATGCACCATTTTGACGCTGATGGCTGAGGCCCGCCTGGTCTTCAAACGCATCAAGGCAGATATTGCCAAAGCCACACTGCACGCTGTGAATGTGTCCATTCAGTTCCAGGTGGAGAGCGATGCGTCTGAATTTGCTCTGGCCGCTATTCTCAACCAGGCGGCAGGCCCGTGGCTTTCTTTTCCCCTAAACTCCATGCCTCTGCAATTCGATACTCATCCGTCAAAAAGGAAGCCCAAGCCATTGTAGAAGCTCTGCGACGTTGGAGGCATTACCTGGCCGGCAGGCGATTCACTCTTCTCACTGGCCAATGGTCGGTTGCCTTCAGGTTTAACAATACACAGCAGGGCAAAATCAAGAACGACAAGATTCTGCGGTGGAGGGTCGAGCTCGCCACCTACAACTACGATATCTTCTATCGACCTGGGAAGCTCAATGCGCCCCACATGCCCTATCCCACGGTACATGTGCCAGCACACAAGTAGAACGACTCCAGGCCCTCCACACTGACCTCTGTCACACGGGGGTCACCCGTGTTTTTCACTTTATCAAGGCTCGCAACCTGCCTTACTCCATTGAGGAGGTCAGGACCGTGACCAGGGGCTGCCAGGTCTGCGCGGACTGCAAACCACACTTCTATCGGCCAGAAAGGGCGCACCTGGTAAAGGCCTCTCGCCACTTTGAGCGCCTCAGCATCGACTTCAAAGGGCCCCTCCACTGACCGTAACATGTACTTCCTCAACGTCATTGATGAGTACTCAGGTTTCCCTTTCGCCATAACGTGCCCTGACATGACCGCTGCCACCATCATCAAGGCCCTGCATAGTATTTTCCTCTTGTTTGGGTTCCCCACCTCCATCCATAGCGATCTGGGTTCCTCCTTCACGAGCGACGAGTTGCGTCAGTTCCTGCTTAGCCAGGGCATCGCCTCTAGCAGGGCGACCAGCTACAACCCCTGGGCAACAGACAGGTGGAGAGGGAGAACGCGACGGTCTGAGAGGCCGTCCTCCTGGCCCTACGGTCTAGAAGTCTCATAGTCTCCCGCTGGCAGAAGGTCCTCCCCGATGCGCTCTATTCCATCCGGTCGCTCCTGTGCACTGCCACCAACGAGACCCCTCATAAACATATGTTTGCCTTCCCCACGAAATCCACCTCCAGGGTCGCGCTCCCGTCCTGGCTGACAGTCCCAGGGCCCGTCCATCTCGGGAAGCATGCGAGGAGCCATAACTCAGATCCCCTCGTCGAGAAAGCGCTGCTCCCCAGGCCAACCCATAATATGCCTACGTGGCACACCATGACGGGCGACAGGACACAGTTTCCCTCCGGAATTTGGCACCTGCAGGTTCCCCAGCGACCACCCCCACCACCCCCGACCCTACACCGTATACCCCCATCTCTACCCATCTACCTCAAGGACTGGCAGCCGCAGGCCCACCGGCGACCATCACCACCACCCCCGCCCATACACCCCCCCCTCCATCGACTCAACTACTGGGTGAGGAAGAGGACAACACGCTCCCGGTGTACGTCTCGACACCGGTGCCCACACCACAGCCGGGACTGAGGCGATCACGGCGGAAGGTCAAGGCCCCCGACAGAATTAATCTTAAAGTCCACTTCACCCCCGCTGGGCTCTTCTTTTTAACAGGGGGCGAATGTGGTAAACAACTGTAGTGTATAATATGTGTATTGTGGTAAACGGCTACTTTATTACATATAATGTGGTAAACCACTGCCCTATGGCTCCGCCTCCCCTCGGGCTCGGTATAAATGTGGCTGGTCTCCGCCTCTGACCCAGTTCGGCATCAGAGGCCAGGGGGCTTTCTGTTTGGTCTATTAAAGCGTCAGTTACGTCCACTACTCGTCTTGTGTTCATTGATGGCACATCATGGGGGAGGGGGTTCGGACCCCAGGGGGAACCAGGGGGGACCTCCGATGTTGCCTGGCCCGCGATCGTGACCCACCGATCGGCGAGTCGGCCTCTGTGGCTGGGGGCCTCCTTTCCTGCGCGCCCGCCCCTGTCCCTGTGCCAAGTTGCATCGTGGCCGGCGCGTTGAAGGAGGCCTCTGCGCGTGCGCTATTTGGCACTGGCGCCACTGTGCATGTCCTCGTTGGTGCCGACGAAACTGCGCATGTGCGGATCCTGTTGTGCCCAGTTCGAAAATGAAATGAAAATGAAATGAAATTAAAAATGAATGAAATGAAATGACATGAAAATCGTTTATTGTCACGAGTAGGCTTCAATGAAGTTACTGTGAAAAGCCCCTAGTCGCCACATTCCGGCGCCTGTTCGGGGAGACTGGTACGGAAATAGAACCGTTCTCCTGGACTTTCCTTGGTCTGCTTTCAAAACCAGCGATTTAGCCAGTGTGCTAAACCAGCCCCAGTTCGCGCCGGGATCTGCAGCTGGAGCGGCGCGAACCGCTCCAACGCCTTGTTGGGGCCAGAATTAGACGTGGGAGCGACCCCTTCACGTAAAATGCGATGGCGTTTACGATGGGTGGACAATGCCGTGGGATTAGAGACTCCAGCCCCCAGTATTGATTGTCCTGAGAACATGCTTACACTTCAAATATTTTTTTTGTCGATCTGCAACAATGGTCATTACATTTGAAGTCAAGGTGTTATTCTAATAACAGAAAGAAACAGCGAATGAGGCAGTTCAGAGGAGCAGTTCAAACTGACATGCTCAGTCTATGTGGGCTGATTTAGAATATGGTTCGAGATGCCAGAAGCCGGACGGGTAGTAGCGATGAAATTGAAACATTGCCGCAGAGAAGAGAATCATCAGTTGCACTGTGCTGCAGGATGAACACGTGATGGAGATGAAATGGGGGAGGGTGCTGAACTCCCACGTGGTTAACGCTGTAGACCCTCATTGTAATAGCTTCTGGGGGAGGGCAACAATATGTTGAAGTGGAACGGCGGTGGTCAATATCGAATAGTAATTGCTGTAGAGTAGGGAGTAGTCCAAGCTGCGGGTTCCTTGGAGAGCTTCAAAATGGTCCGGTGAAGGGAAGAAAATGAGATGGATGTTGCATGATGAGTGGAGGAATGACAGTGGAGGTGTGGAGGTGGTTATTGAGTAGGCAGAAGAGGTGAAAAAGTGGATAATGAAGGCAATGAAATGGCGTGGCTTAAATTGCGTATATTCGAGTTTCAAAGGTTTGGTAGCCGTGAGGGAACGGATTAAGGCATTGTTGTCTGGAGAATGTGCAAGTGTGGATGTGGACAGGGGAGTGATATTAGGAGCGGTGGAGTGGAAAGCTTTGGTCAAGTATTTTGTGGACAGGATGGCTGATTATTTGGAGGGGCTAATAGATTACTTGAAGATATGAGACAGAGGGTGTGGATAGGTATGGAGGGTAACCGACGATAATGGTGTGCAGTGTGAAGATATGTAGGGGGGAAGGGGTGTGACAACAGAAGGCCAAGACGGCGAGGGGTCTTGTACAGGACCGTGCTAGGACTGATTGGATAGATTGCGCTGGGGAGTCTCTGGACGACAGTGGACTATGGAGTTGGGTATAGACGGAACAGAAGGATTAAAGCAGTCGGAGGTGGACGTAGATAGGAGAGAGTGAATGTTGTTTGGGGAAGCAGGGTGCAGGCACAGACGGGGTGTTTAGATACATATCGAATACATAGATAGCAGCAGGATGAGAACCTTTGGCCCTTCGAGCCTGCTGCGCCATTTATCACGATCATGGCTGATCATCCAACTCAATAGCCTAATCCTGCTTTCTCCCCATAGCCTTTGATCCCATTCTCCCCAAGTGATATCCAGCCACTTCTTGAATATATTCAAAGTTTTAGCATCAGCTACTGCCTGTGGTAATGAATTGCACAGGCTCACCACTCTTTGTGTGAAGAAATGTCTTCTTATATCTGTCCGAAATGGTTTACCCTGAATCCCCAGACTGTGACCCCTAGTTCTGGACACACACCATTGGTAACATCTTCGCTGCATCTACCCTGTCTAGTCCTGTTAGATTTTATCAGTCTCTATGAGATCCCCCCTCATTCTTCTGAACTCCAGCGAGAACAATCCCAACCTAGTCAAACTCTCCTCACATGACAATCCCGCAATCCCTGGCATTAAACTGGTAAACCTTCTCTGCAATCCCTCGAGAGCAAAAACATCCTTCCTCAGAGAAGGAGACCAAACTGCACAGAATACTCCAAGTGTGGCCTCACCAAGGCCCTGTACAAGTGCAGCAACAGATCCCTGCTTCTGTATTCGAAACCTCTCGCAATGAAGACCAACATACCTTTAGCCTTCTTTTTTTTTAATTTAGAGGACCCAATTCATTTTTCCAGCTAAGGGGCAATTTGGTCTGTTCAATCCACCTACATTGCACATCTTTGGGTTGTGGGGGCGAAATCCACGCAAACACGGGGAGTCTGTGCAAACTCCACACGGACAGCGACCCAGAGCCAGGATCGAACCAGCAGTGCTACCACTGCGCCACCCTGCTGCCCACCATTAGCCTTCTTTAACGCCTGCTGCACCTGCATGCTTGCCTTCAGCGAATGGTGCGCAGGAACACCCAGGTCCCACTGCACACTCCCCTCTCCCAACCATTCAGTTAGTAATCTGCCTTACTGTTTTTGCTTCCAAAATGAATAACCTCACACTGATCCAAATTATACTGCATCAGCCATTAGTTTGCCCTGATGTGGAGATGCCGGCGTTGGACTGGGGTGAGCACAGTACGAAGTCTTACAACACCAGGTTAAAGTCCAACAGGTTTATTTCGATGTCACTAGCTTTCGGAACGCTGCTCCTTCCTCGGGTGAATGAAGAGGTATCCTCTTCATTCACCTGAGGAAGGAGCAGCTCTCCGAAAGCTAGTGACATCGAAATAAACCTGTTGGACTTTAACCTGGTGTTGTAAGACTTCGTACTGTAATTAGTTTGCCCACTCGCCCAACTTCCAGATCTTGCTGTAGGATCCCTGCATCCTCGTCACAATTCACCTAATTTGTATCCTCTGCAAACTTTCAGATGTTACATTTTGTTCCCTCATCCAAATCATTAATATATATTGTGAATAGCTGGGGTCCCAGCGCCGATCCCTGTGGTACCCCACTGGTTACTGTCTGCCAACTTGAAAAGGACCCATCAATCCCTACTATTTGTTTTATCTCTGCCAATCAGTTTTCTATCTACCTCAATACATTTCCTCCAATCCCATGCGCTTTACTTTTGCACAATAATCTCTTATGCGGGACATTGTGAAACGCCTTGTGAAAGTCCAAATATATCACATCGACTAGCTCCCCCTTGTCAACTGTTCTGGTTACCTCTTCAACAATTATAACAGATTTATCAAGCATGACTTTCCCTTCATAACTCCACGCTGACTCTCACTGATCCTGCCACTGTTTTCTAAATATTCCGCTATTAAGTCCTTGATAATGGATTCAAGCATTTTCTCCACTACCGATGTTAGGCTTACTGGTCTATAATTCACTGCTTTCTCTCTACCTCCCTTTTTGAATGTCGGAGAGATGTGAGCTGCCGTACAATCTGCAGGACAGTTCCAGAGTCTATAGAATCCCGGAAGATGACCACCAATACATCCACTGTTTCCACAGCCACCTCTTTAAGCACTCCGGGATGCAGATTCTCAGGCCTTGGGGGTTTATCCGCATTCAATTCCATCAGTTTTCCAGCACCATTTATCTACTAATGTTTATCTCCCTCAGTTCTTCCTCTTACGAAACCTTTCATTCTCCAACATTTCGGGGAAATGATTTGTGTCCTCATTTGTGAATATAGGACCAAATTATGTATTCAATTGCTGAGCCATTTCTTTGTCCCTTATTATGCATTCCCCTGTTTCTGTCTGCAGTGGGCCTACGTTTCATTTTACCAATCTCTTTCTCGTCACATATATGTCGAAACCTTAAGCACCAGTCTTTTTGTTCTCTTCTAGCTTCCTTTCCTATTGTATTTTCCCTTCTTAATCAAACCCTTCGTCCTTCTTTGCTGAATTCTAAACTTCTCCCTATCTTCAGCCCTATTATTTTTCTTGGCCGATCTGTATGCTTCTTCCTTGTATCGTATGCTATTTCTAATTTCCTCTGTAAGCCATGGATTGGCCCTCTTACCGCTTTCCTTTTGTGCCAGACAGGAATGAACAGTTGCTGTCGTTCCTCCAGGCGTTCCTTGAATGTTTGCCATTGTCTATCCACTGTCATCCTTTAACGTAACTCTCCCCAATCCACCAAGGCCGACTCACGGCTCATATCCTCATAGTTCCCTTTATTATGATTCAGCACACGAGTCTCCGAATCAACTATATGTGACACGCACTACTGTTTTTTGTCCCTTGGTATGTCTCAGCTCATACAGATTCCACAATGCCAGAGCTATATCCTTTCTCATTATGGTGTTAATTTCCTCTTAAACCAGCAGTGCCACACCAGGTTATTTTTTTTTATACCTGTTCTTCCGAAATACTGAGAACCACGTTAGCTAGGAAGGACCTAAAGAGAGAGCTAAGAAGAGCCAGGAGGGGACATGAGAATTCTTTGGCGGTAGGATCAAGGATAACCCTAAAGCTTTCTATAGATATTTTAGGAATAAAAGAATGACTAGGGTAAGAATAGGGCCAGTCAAGGACAGTAGTGGGTTGTTGTGCTTGGAGTCCGAGGAGATAGGAGAGGTGCTAAATGAATATGTTTCGTCAGTATTCACACAGGAAAAAGACAATGTTGTCGAACAGAATACTGAGATTCAGGCTACTAGACTAGAAGGGCTTGAGGTTCATAAGGAGGCGGTGTTAGCAATTCTGGAAAGATTGGAAATAGATAAGTCACCTGGCCGGATGGGAATTATCCCAGGATTCTCTGGGAAGCAAGGGAGGAGATTGCTGAGCCTTTGGCCTTGATCTTTGAGTCATCTTTGTCTACAGGAATAGTGCCAGAAGACTGGAGGATAGCAAATGTTGTCCCCTTGTTCAAGAAGGGGGAGTAGAGATAACCCCGGTAAGTATAGACCAGTGAGCCTTACTTCTGTTGTGGGAAAAACCTTGGAAAGGTTTCTAAGGAATAGGATGTAAATCATCTGGAAGGAGTAATTTGATTAGAGATAGTCAACACAGTTTTGTGAAGGGTAGGTCGTGCCTCACAAACCTTATAGAGTTCTTTGAGAAGGTGACCAAACAGGTGGATGAGGGTAAAGCAGTTGATGTGGTGTATATGGATTTCAGTAAAGCATTTGATAAGGTTCCCCATGGTAGGCTACTGCAGAAAATACGGAGGCATGGGATTCAGGGTGATTTAGCAGTTTGGATCAGAAATTGGCTAGCTGGAAGAAGACAAAGCGTGGTGGTTGATGGGAAACGTTCAAACTGGAGTCCAGTTACTCGTGGTGTACCACCAGGATCTGTTTTGGGACCACTACTGTTTGTCATTTTTATAAATGACCTGGAGGAGGGCTTAGAAGGATGGGTGAGTAAATTTGCAGATGGCACTAAAGTCGGTGGTGTTGTGGACAGTGCGGAAGGATGTTACAAGTTACAGAGGGACATAGAAAAGATGCAGCGCTGGGCTGAGAGGTGGCAAATGGAGTTTAATGCAGAAAAGTGTGAGGTGATTAATTTTGGAAGGAATAACAGGAAGACAGAGTACTGGGCTAATGGTAAGATTCTTGACACTGAGGATGAGCAGAGAGATTTCGGTGTCCATGCACATAGATCCCTAAAAGTTGCCACCCAGGTTGAGAGAGATGTTAAGAAGGCGTACGGTGTGTTAGCTGTTATTGGTAGAGGTATTGAGTTTTGGAGCTATGAGGTCATGTTGCAACTATACAACGCTCTGATGCGGCCGCATTTGGAGTATTGCGTGCAATTCTGGTCGCCGCATAATAGGAAGGGTGTGGAAGCATTGGAAAGGGTGCAGAGGAGATTTACCAGAATGTTGCCTGGTATGGAGGGAAGATCTTATGAGAAAAGGCTGAGGGACTTGAGGCTGTTTTCGTTAGAGAGAAGAAGGTTAAGAGGTGACTTCATTGAGGCATTCAAGATGATCAGAGAATTGGATAGGGTGGACAGTGAGAGCCTTTTTCCTCGGATGGTGATGTCTAGCACGAGGGGACATACCTTCCAATTGAGGGGAGATGGATATAAGACAGTTGTCAGAGGTGGGTTCTTTACTCAGAGAGTAGCAGGGGCGTGAAGTGCCCTGCCTGCAACAATATTGGACTCTCCAACACTAAGGCCATTTAAATGGTCATTGGATAGACATATAGACGATAAGGGAATAGTGTAGATGGGCTTTAGAGTGGTTTCACAGGTCAGCGCAACATCGAGGGCCGAAGGGCCTGTACTGCGCTGTAATGTTCTATGTTCTATGTTCTAACCCTGGGACATTCAGTTCCCATCCATGTTCACCCTGCAGCCATGTCTCCATAGTCCCAATTATATCATGCGCATTTATATCGATCTGCACGATTGTTCCTCCACTTTATTGCAAATGCTCCGTGCATTAAGGCACAGAACTTCAAAGTTGGTCTTTTTCACAATGTTTGTCTTGCTCCCAATATTTTTCTCCACTGTTTGAAATTTGGCCTTGGTTTCTCCACCAATCACTATTCTCATTCACTTTTCTACCTTTTGCTTTTGCCCTTGCTCCTTCGTTCTCTGTCTCCTTTCTTAGGTTCCCATCCCCCTGGCATATTAGTTTAAACCATCCCCAACCGGTCTCGGAAATACCGCCCCCCCCCCCCCCACACTCACCAGACATCAATTTCAGACCTGCCCATGTTTAACCGGTCCGATTTTCCAGGTCCCACCTCCACCAGAACCGGTCCCAATTCGCCAGGAATCTGGAATCCTCCTCCTGACACCATCTCTTCAGCCACGAATTCGCCCTATATATCCTGTAATTTCTACTCTGACTAGCACGTGGCACCGCGAGATATCCTGAGATCACTACCTTTGAGGTCCAATCTATTTGTGGAATGATCCAGAGCCACAGGGAGAAGCTGGGTCAGTGGGATCTGTTTGTGGAATGATCCAGGACATTAGGGAGAAGCCATAGGCAGTGGCATCTGTTTGTGGAATGATCCAGAACAATAGGGAGAATCTGGGGCAGTGGGATCTGTTTGTGGAATGATCGAGGACATTAGGGAGAGGCTGGGGCAGTGGGATCTGATTCTGGAATGATCCAGGACAATAGGGAGAGGCTGGCGCAGTGGGATCCGTTTGTGGAAGGATCCGGGACATTAGGGAGAGGCTGGGGCAGTGGGATCCGTTTTTGGAATGATCCAGGACATTAGGGAGAGGCTGAGGCAGTGGGATCTGTTTGTGGAATGATCCAGGACAATAGAGAGAGGCTGGGGCAGTGAGATCTGTTTGTTGAATGATCCAGGACAATAGGGAGAGTCTGGGGCAGTGGGATCTGTTTGTGGAATGATCCAGGACATTAGGGAGAGGCTGGAGCAGTGGGATCTGTTTGTGGAATGACCCAGGAAAATAGGGAGAATCTGGGGCAGTGGGATCTGTTTGTGGAATGATCCAGGACAATAGAGAGAGGCCGAGGCAGTGGGATATGTTTGTGGAATGATCCAGGAAAATAGGGAGAGGCTGGGGCAGTGGGATCTGTTTGTGGAATTATCCAGGACCATAGAGAGAGTCTGGGGCAGTGGGATCTGTTTGTGGAATGATCCAGGACAATAGAGAGAGTCTGGGGCAGTGGGATCTGTTTGTGGAATGATCCAGGACAATAGGGAGAGGCTGGGGCGGTGGGATCTGTTTGTGGAATGATCCAGGACAATAGGGAGAGGCTGGGGCAGTGGGATCTGTTTTTGGAATGATCCAGGACAATAGGGAGAGGCTGGGGCAGTGGGATCTGTTTGTGGAATGATCCAGGACAATAGGGAGAGGCTGGGGCAGTGGGATCTGTTTGTGGAATGATCCAGGACAATAGCGAGAGACTGGGGCAGTGGGATCTGTTTGTGGAATTATCGAGGACACTAGGGAGAGGCTGGGGCAGTGAGATCTGTTTCTAGAATGATCCAGCACAATAGGGAGAGGCTGGGGCAGTGGGATCTGTTTTTGGAATGATCCAGGACAATAGGGAGAGGCTGGGGCAGTGGGATCTGTTTGTGGAATGATCCAGGACAATAGGGAGAGGCTGGGGCAGTGGGATCTGTTTGTGGAATGATCCAGTACAATAGGGAGAGGCTGGGGCAGTGGGATCTGTTTGTGGAATGATCCAGGACAATAGGGAGAGGCTGGGGCAGTGGGATCTGTTTGTGGAATTATCGAGGACAATAGGGAGAGGCTGGGGCAGTGAGATCTGTTTGTGGAATGATCCAGGACAATAGAGAGAGGCTGGGGCAGTGGGATCTGTTTGCGGAATGATCCAGGACAATAGGGAGCGTCTGGGGCAGTGGGACCTGTCTGTGGAATGATCCAGGACAATAGAGAGAGGCTGGGGCAGTGGGATCTGTTTGTGGAATTATCGAGGACAATAGGGAGAGGCTGGGGCAGTGGACTCGCACCGGTTGAAAATCGGGAGGGGGGATTTTTACACAGTTCTCTTACCGAAAATGGGTAGGTCGATCTCGAAGTCGGGGAGGGTGTCGTCGTTGCTGAGGGAACTGAGGGGATTTATGGAGCATCTGGCAGGGTGTATTTGGGGGGGGGGGGGGGGTCCGAGTAGGATAGGTCGACAGAGGGCATAGGAATTCCTGTTTCTCTCCCACGTGAATAGGGTGTACTCACGGATCGACTATTTTCTGTTGGACAAGACGTTGTTGGCGGGGTTGGTTGCTGCGGAGTACTCGGGAGATCATGCGCCCATTGGATGGATTTGTAGGTGAATCGGTGGGGGGGGGGGCGGGGGCGGGGGCGCCGCACTGGAGTTTAATGTGGGGCTGTTGGCAGATGAGGAGTTTTGTGAGCGGGTTTCCAGCGATACGTAGATCTGAACGACACGAGTGAGATTTTGGCTGCCACACTATGGGAGACACTGAAGGCAGTATTGGAGGGGGGCGGGGGGGGGGTGGAGTTTATCTCTGTACGGGCGCACATAGATCAGATGGGGCGGGCAGAGATAGTGAGGTTGGTGGATGAGATCATGCGGGTGGATAGGGGATTTTCGGAAGCCCCGGGGCGGGATTGATGATAGAGCAATAGCAACTCCAGATGGAGTTTGGACTGATACCCATGGGAAAGGCAGTTGGGCAATTGAAGAGAGCTGAGGGGCGGTCTGTCAATACGGAGGAAAGGCAAGTAGGATGTTGGCCCAACAATTTTAGAAGCCGGAAGCAGCTAAGGAGATCGGATAAGTGAAGGATCTGCGGAGGAGGGGCCATGATCCTGGACTCGGTGGGGATGCTTGGGGTATTTGAGGATTTTTTAAGCGACTGTATGAATTGGAACCCTCAGTCTGGGTGGAGGGAGTGAGGCGTTTTTTTTAGAGGTAATGGAGCTCTCTAGCGTGGAGGACGACATGGTGGAGGGATTGGGAGCTCTCATTGGGCTGGTGGAGGTGGTGGTGGTGGGGGTTGAGGGTATGGGGCCGATGCGGGCAGGAAAGGCCTAGGGCCCGGATGGGTTCTCGGTGGAATTTTATAAAACGGATGATTTGGGACCCATGCTGGTCAGGGCGTTTAATGAGGCGAGTGAGCAGGGGCTGATCCCCCGACGTTATCACAGTCCTCGATCTCCGTAATTTTAAAGAAGGATAAGGATCCGGAGCAGTATGGGTCCGACAGGCCAATTTCGCTATTAAATGTGGATCATAAGTTGCTGGCCAAGATTTTTGCCTCATGGATTGAGGACTGTGTGCCAGTGGTGATTCGTGAGGACCAGAAGGGGTTTATTAAGGAAAGGCATTTGCCGGCCTACATCAGGCGACTGCTGAATGATATAATGATGACCGCAGATGGAAGAAGTGTGAAATTGGTGGTCGACATGGATTCAGTGAAGGTCTTCAATCGGGTGGAGTGGGATAATTTGTGGGAGGAGTTGGGGCGCTTTGGGTTTGGGCAGTGCTTTATGGACTGGGTCTGGCTGTTGTACCGGGGGGCAGCAGGCAGTGTCCGAAGATACCAGGAGAGTTTGGCATATTTCAGGCTAATCCGGGGAACGAGGCAGTGATGCCCACTCTACCCTCGGCTATTTGCCTTGGCTGCAGAGCAATCGGATATGGCGCTCAGAGCGTCAATGGACTGGCAGGGGTTAGTGCGGGGGGGGGGGGGGCATTAGGTCTCGTTGTACGCGGGCGATTTACTGCTCTACATATCAAACACTTTGGCAGGTATTGGGGGATTGTCGGTATATGGGAGGAATTCGGCCGGTGCTCGGGATATATATTGAATATGGGGAAGAGCGAGGATTTTGGAATTCCAGCGAGTGGGCAGGAGAAGTGGCTGGGGGAGTTGCCGTTTAGATTGGTGGGGGCGAGCTTTCGTTATCTGAGTATTGAGGTGGCGCGGGTTGGGAGCAGCTGCACAAGCTCAATCTGGCTCTGCTGGTGGAGCAAATGATGGGGGATTTTGTAAGACGGAATGTGCTCCCGCTGTCGCTCGCGGGACCGCTGCTGTAGGTACAGATGACGGTTATCGCGAGGTTTTTATTTGTGTTTCAGAACCTCCCAATCTTCATTACTAAGGCTTTATTCAGGAGGGTGAATGCACTGATTTCGGTGTTTGTTTGGGCGGGTAAAGCCCCGCGGTGAAGATGGTGCTGCGGGAGTAGGGTCGGCCGGAGGGGGGCGGTGGTGAGTTAACTCTTCCATAGTAATTTATTATCATTGGGCGGCGAATACAGCCGTGGTTCGGTAGTGGGGGAAGAGTCGGTTTGGAAGTGGATTGAGGCAGCCTCATTTATGGGCTCGAGTTTGGGGCACTGTTAATGGCGCCTTTACTGTTCTCGCCGGCCAGGTACTCCGCAGGCCTGGTCGTGGTTGCGAGCCTGCTGTGTGCGGACACCTGATGCTGTAGGGAGCCTCGATTTAGGCACCGATCTGAGGGACCTAGAGGCTTGCTCCGGAGGGTTCGGGGGCGGACTTGACCGGGGGGGGAGGTCGAGGGGGTAACGGACGGGGATTGAGCGGTGTGGAAATCCTTTCTTTCAAGGCAACTTATCGAGCTTGGAAGGGTTGGTGGAGGAATTTGAGTTGGCCGCCGGGAATTGGTTCCAGTATTTAGAGGCGATGGATTTTGTTCAGAAGCAAGCACCGTCCTTTCCCATCTGTCGCCCCTGGGGCTACAGGGCAAGATGGTGTCACAAATAGGACTAGTGAAGGTAACGTGCCGGAAATATATAAGGAGTTGATGGATTGGGAGGGCGCCCCAGTGGGGGTAATGAAGCGTAAGTGGAAGAGTTGGGGAAGCGGGTGGATGGGGCTTGGAGTTGGGGGGGGTGGGGGTGAATGCATCCTCGGTGTGCGCCAGCCTGAGCCTTATTCAGATTATGATTATTTCCTATCATGCCATTGTCGTTTCTGTCTCCCTATCTGTGTCATATTTAACGTACAAACATTACCTTATTAGGGCGCACATGACGGTGGCCAGGATGAGCAAGTTTTTTGAAGGGATGGAAGATAGGGGTGGACATTGTGCGGATGGGCCCGCAAATCTTGCCTATATGTTTTGGGCTTGTCCGAAGCTTCGGGGATTCTAGCAGGGGATTTGCCGCCGTTAGGTCGGAAATCCTGAAGGTGAAGGTGGTTCCGAATCCAGAAGTTGCGATCTTTGAAGTGTTAGAAGACCCGGGTGTCCAGGAGGCGAGAGTGGGCGATGTCTTGGCCTTTGCCTCCCTGGTTGCTGGGAGACGGAACTTATTGGAATGGAGGGTACAGGGGCCTCCGGACCCGGGGGCGTGGGTGAGGGACCTGACAGAGTCTCTCAGGTCGGAATAGATTAAGTTAAACTTGAGAGGGCCTGTTGAGGAGTTTAGGCGGAGATGGTAGCCTTTCATCGACTTCTTTGAGATCAGTTCAGATGTCAGCAATGCGGGGGGCGGGGTGGGGGGGGGGGAGGGGTATAAAAATAATAATCGTTTTTTGTCTCAAGTAGACTTCACATATTTAGTTAACTTGGTTATTTGCAGCTCTGTTGGCTTGTTGAGTTCTGTTTGTGTTTGATGTGGAAATATATAAATACATCAATAAAATATTTTTCAAAAGAAAATGTCTAATGGAGCTGAGGCGAAGGTCTGGGCCATTTGGCCCTTCGAGCCTGCTCCACCATTCAAACAGATATTGGCACAGACGCATACATACACTCTCTCTCACACAGACAGAGATAGGGAGAAACTGGTTACCACCCGTAATAGGATGGAGAACCAGAGGACATCGGTATTAAAAAGGTTGCAAAAAATAAGTTAAAGCAATATGAGAGAAAACGTTATCGCACAGCGACCTGTCAAGGTGTGAAATGCACGGCCTGAACAGAGCGATGGAGGTATGTTCAAGAGTGAATGGAGTCATTATCTGAAACGGAAGAATGTGCAGGGGTATGGAGGAAGACAGGGGAGTGGCAGGACTCGAATTGCTGATCCGGAGAGCTGGAACAAGCGCCATGGGACGAAGGGCTTCCTTTTACCCTGCAACAATATTACGCCCCAGTGAGCGGATGAACAGACCGAGAAAGAAAATATGAGAAAGGGAATAGATCCCTGACTGAGACTCTGCAACCGGCAACACATATCCATCGTCAACTATCCTCACAGGGTCCATTGTTCTCATGTAAACTTTGATCAAATCGTCCTTGAAACTGCAAGATTCCCTATCATGCCATTGTCGTTTCTGTCTCCATATCTGTGTCATATTTAACGTACAAACATTACCTTAGTGAAGAGCCAACGCTATCATTAATGTCGCAGTGCTTTGGTCACATAAAATAGCTGACTGATGTTTCTGGATTTTATTTACAGATTCCGAGTGAGAGAGAGAGATGGCGAGATCAGCAGGAGACACATGTGGAGCGAGTGAGAAAAGAGAGAGGCATTGCGAGAGGAAGAACATGTGTCCCTGCTCAGGAACTCATTTTAACTTAGGGCCATTGCTGTGTCTGTAAAATCTCAGATACTTCAACCAGTATTTTAATCCACATTTTACCTCGGTGTCTTCTGATATCGAGGCGAACAAAGGATAAACACAAATACAAGAACAACAATATTTATTAAACAAAGTTAACCCGTAAATTAACCCAAGTATACGTGCAAGAATTATTCAAGATCCAGTGAGATTACCCGAAAAGATGGTCTGGTTGGTTTGTGGGACTGAGTCCTGAGCTCCCTGGTCTGTCATCACGGAAGTGGTTCTCGTTGGCAATATCTTTCTTCCTTCCTTCTCTGGTCAGTCTTCGTATGGTCAAGTTCATCTCGCCAGTCTACTTTTTGCTGCTGCTGTACCTTCCACATCTATTTTCAGCCTCCTCCCTCCCCGCCTTTTCCCGGAACAACTCTCCCGCCCGCCCAATGTGGTTCCCAACATCCAGTGGGTTTCTTGATGTTTGCTTAAGACGACACTGGGCCCTGCCCCCAGGTATACTTCTCTGTGGTGTTTTCTTGCACATAACCTGTTGCCATATCAGGTAGTAGGAGAAACTCTGGGAGCCCAAGAGTCTGGCTTGATCTGTTCAGTGACAGTGCGCTTCTGAATATGAAGAGACTGCGGTGATCTTTTGAAGCCCGTTGATAGGGCAGATCTAGACATGTCCAAGTAGTCTGTCTGAGTTCTGTATATTCGAACTTGACAAAGTGAATTCCCAACAGGACATTTACTGACATTGACTGCAGTTAATTTACAGTGTCCAATTCTTTAATTTAGGATGTCCAATTATAATCGGGCTCAATGCTAGCACGTGTTAAGTCACCACAGTGCCTCCTCTTGATCCAGCGATCGTCAGCGAACCGGAACACAAAAACCTAACCAAACCGAGCGAGCAAGTATCCGGATCTTGGCGTAACAATCTTCTGCCTAACCCACAATAGTGCAACACATGTAATTAATATGCAACACATGTAATTAATATATTCCATGCAACAGTAAAGTTATCATTCAATAATTATGTTGCACAAATTTACGATATTCCAAACAGCCCAACTCAAACGAGGGGGAATATGTACAAACAAGAGCCACACGACAAATGATTCAATATATTGCAATACAAATGAAGGAGTGTGAAATTCTTCGTAGCACAGTCTGTCACAAAGCAGGATGACCTTTCTGAACATCAGGGCTATCAGAGGCTGTTGTTGTGGTCTTCAGTTGGCGTGGCCTCCGTTGGCCGGGTTTGCTGCGATCATTCTGAGATTGGGACACCCAGGTAGAACAGATATATGTACTGCACTCAGCGGAGTTAATCAAGGTAGCATTTGCTATATATATTGATAGCTGATTTTGTTTTTACTTTGCTGTATTTCCTGCGGTGGTGGTGTTTGTCACCAGACCAGTTTCCTTGAGAAATCCGTGTTCAATTGGGATGTGTTTTCCGGTTCGGAGATCAGTACCACAAAGGAACCCCCCGCCGCATCCCCCCCCCCCCTACCACCCCCCACAAATAAATGTATAAATATGTGAAGACTCAGTTGTAGCCCGAATGGATAACTGTGTTCTTGTAGCTCACATCTGGACTGCTGTTCATTGGAGAGTCAACACACAGTATCGCGCTAGTGGATGGGAAATAAATTTGCAATTGCGGCTGAGATATGCTGATACCGCCGCAGACGAGGAGCTCTACGTGGGCGGGCTTTGCCTACCACGGTACACAATGTCCCAGCACCTCTGGTAGTGAGCGGCGGGTAAAACATTTTTGGGATTCCTTGTACCAGCGTTGTAATGGCGAGTAAGATGTGGCCTCCACAGCCTTCTACGGCAAAGAGTTCCACAGGTCGACCACCCTCTGGCTGAAGAAATTCCTCCTCGTCTCTGTTTTAAAGGATCGTCCCTTTAGTCTAAGATTGTGTCGTCTGCTTCTAGTATTTACTACATGTGGAAACATTACGTCCACACTATCCAGACCTCGCAGTATTCTGTAAGTGTCAATAAGATCCCCCCCCCACCCCCCCCCCCTCCATCTAAAGCGTTTTACATTTATTTTTAAAATTAATTGACGAATTAATTAAGGCAATGTCAGTTAGAGATGTGCAATGCTCTGACTGTGAGATGTGGCAGGTCCGGGAGGTTTCCAGCGTCCCGGATGCCTTCATCTGCAGAAGGTGCACCCAACTGAGGCTCCTCACAGACCGCATGGTTCGGTTAGAGCAGCAGTTGGATGCACTTCGGAGCATGCAGGTGGCAGAAAGCGTCATAGATTGCAGTCATATAAATGTGGTAACACCCAATGCGCAGGTAGAGAGATGGGTGACCACCAGAAGGGGCAGGAAGTCAGTGCAGGAATACCCTGTGGTTGTCCCCTCTCGAACATGTATACCCCTTTGGATACTGTCGGGGGAATAGCCTATCAGTGGAAAACAGCAGCAGCCAGAGCAGTGGCACCACGGCTGGCTCTGATGTTCAGCTGGGAGGGTCAAAGCGCAGAAGAGCAATAGTCATAGTGGACTCTATAGTCAAGGACCTGGTGTTTCAGTTACCTGTGCGACTGGGAGCTCTTCCGGGGCAGGCATGACCCGTATAAGAAGGACGGGTTGCATCTAAACAGGAGATGAATAAATATCCTGGCCGTGAGGTTTGCTAGTGTCACACGGGAGGGTTTAAACTAGTACGGCAGGGGTGAGTGGGTACCGGAGCAATAGGTCAGAAGGTGCAAACATGGAGTGAGAATTAGGGAATAGGGCCAGTATGGCTCTGAGGAAGAGCAGGCAGGGAGATGTTGCTGAGAACAGGGGGTCTGGTGGCCTGAAGTGCATCTGACGTAATGCAAGAAGTACAACAGGTGGGCAGATGAACATAAAGATTGGATGAGTACTTGGGACGATGATGTTGTTGTCATTAAAGAGACCTGGTTGAGGGAAGGACGGGATTGTCAGCTAACATTCCAGGCTTTAGATGTTTCAGACGGGATGGAGGGTGGTGTAAAAGTGGCGGAGGAGTTGCGCTACTGGTTAGGGAGGGGAGGACAGCTGTACTGCTGGAGGACACCTCAGAGGGCAGCGAGGCTATATGGGTAGAAATCAGGAATAAGAAGGGTGCAGTCATTAGTTGGGGGTTTACTACAGGCCTCCCAACAGTGAGCGGCAGATAGAGGAGCAGATAGGTAGACATATTTTGGAAAGGAGTTGAAGCAACAGGGTTGTGGTGATGGAAGACTTTAACTTACCCAATGTTGAATGGGACTCACTTAGTGCCAGGGGCTTGGAGGGAACAGAGTTTTTAACGGGCATCCAGGAGGGCTTCATAAAACAATATTTAGATAGTGCAACTACGGAAGGGGCTGCACTGGACATGATATTAGGGAATGAACCCGGCCAGGTGGCAAAGGTTTCAGTAGGGGAGCATTTCGGGAACAGTGATCACAATTCATAATGTTTTAAAGTGTTGGTGAACAAGGATAAGAGTGGTCCTAGAGTGAATGTTCTAAATTGGGGGAAGGCTAATTATAACAATATTGAAAATGAAAACCACTTATTGTCACAAGTAGGCTTCAAATGAAGTTACTGTGAAAAGTCCCTTAGTCGCCACATTCCGGCGCCTCTTCGGCGAGGCTGTTACGGGAATTTAACCGTGCTGCTGGCCTACCTTGGTCTGCTTTCAAAGCCAGCGATTTAGCCCAGTGTGAAATGAAGAACATACATTGGGGGCGGATGTTTGAGGGTAAATCAACATCTGGCATGTGGGTGGCTTTCAAATGTCAGTTGAAAGGAATTCAGAACCGGCATGTGAGGAAGAAGGATAAATACGGCAAATTTCGAGACCCTTGGCTAACGACAGATATTGTAGGCCTCGTCAAAAAGAAAAAGGAGGCATTTGTCAGAGCTAAAAGGCTGGGAACAGACGAAGCCTGCGTGGAATATAAGGAAAGTAGGAAGGAACTTAAGCAACGAGTCAGGAGAACTAAAAGGAGTCACGAAAAGTCATTGGTAAATAGGATTAAGGAAAATCCCAAGGATTTTTGCACGTTCATAAAAAGCAAAAGAGTAGCCAGGGAAAGGGTTGTCCCACTGAAGGAGAGGGGAGGGAATCTATGTGTGGAGCCAGAGGAAATGGGCGAGGTACTAAATGATCACTTTACATCAGTTATCATCAAATAGAAGGAATTGGTGGATGTTGAGTCTGGACAAGGGTATGTAGATAGCCTGGGTCACATTGAGATCCAAAAAGACGAGGTGTTGGGCGGCTTGAAAAATATTAATGTAGATAAGTCCCCAGGACCTGATGGGATCTAGGCCAGAATACTGAAGGAGGCTAGAGAGGAAATTGCGGAGGCTTTGACAGAATTCTATTGATCCTCACTGTCATCAGGTGATGTCCCGGAGGACTGGAAAATAGCCAATGTTGTTCCTTTGTTTAAGAAGGGTATCACGGATAATCCAGGGAACTACAGGCCGTTGAGCCTTACGTCAGAGGTAGGAAAGTTACTGGAGAGATTTCTTCCAAGCAGGATCTACTCCCATTTGGAAGCAAGTGTTAATATTAGCGAGAGGCAGCACGGTTTTGTGAAGGGAGGTCGTGTCTCACTAACTTGGCAGAGATTTTCGAGGAGGTCACAAAGATGATTGATGAATGTAGGGCAGTGGTTGTTGTCTATATGGACCTTAGAATTGCCTTTGACAAGGTCCCTCATGCCACACTGGTACAAAAGGTGAAGTGACAGGGGATCAGAGGTGAGCTGGCAAGGTGGATACAGAACTGGCTAGGTGGTAGAAGGCAGAGAGTAACAATGGAAGGATGCGTTTCTGATTGGAGGGCTGTGACTAGTGGTGTTCCGCAGTGCTGGGACCATTGCTGGTCGGAGAATATATAAATGATTTGGAGGAAAATGTAACTGGTCTGATCAGTAGGTTTACGGATGACACAAAGGTTGATGTAATTGCAGATAGCGATGAGGACTGTCAGAGGATACAGCAGGATTTAGATCGTTTGGAGACTTGGGCGGCAAGGTGGCAGATGGCGTTTAATCCAGACACATGTGAGGTAATGCATTTTGGAATGTCTAATGGAGGTTGGCAATATACAGTGAATGGTAGAACCCTCAAGAGCATTGCCAGTCAGAGAGATCTAGGTGTACAGGTCCACACGTCACTGAAAGGAACAACACAGGCAGAGATTGTAGTCAAGAAGGCATGTGGCATGCTTGCCTTCATTGGCCTAGATATTGAGTATCAAAATTGGCAAGTCATGTTGCAGCTGTATAGAAACTTAGTTAGGACACATTTGCAGTATAGCGTTTAGTTCTGGTCGCCACACTACCAGAAGGATGTGGAGGCTTTAGCGAAGATGCAGAAGTAATTTACCAGGATGTTGCCTGGTATGGAGGGCATTAGCTATGAGGAGCGATTGAATAAACTTGGTTTGTTCTCACTGGAATGAAGAAGGTTGAGGGACGACCTGATAGAGGTCTACAAAATTATGAGGGGCATAGACAGAGTGAATAGTCAGAGACATTTTCCCAGGGTAGAGGGGTCAATTACTGTGTGACATAGGTTAAAGGTTCGAGGGACAACAATTAGAGGAGATGCACGAGGTAAGTGGTTTACACTGAAGATAGTGTGTGCCTGGAAATCGCTGCCGGTAGAGGTTATGGGATCAGGGCCGACAGTGACATTTGCTATTGAAAACTCACCACTATTCTTAGAAGTCCCCCTGTACCAAAAAGGCCCGACATTCTAAATGGTGATCATTGATTCACACTCCCCGACTCCGATGCAAGCTTCAATGGGTGCTATTCAGGTCAAACTATATTTTCAAGTTATCCCCCGGTATAACCCATACCTTCACCGAAGATTTAATGTACTTACCACTTAGTACCATCGATCCTGGGTAAGTAAGTAAAGCTGATTTTGGAATAACCACTATTTCAGGTTAAAACTTTTAAGTTATTTTATTATTATATATTTTTTCTCTTTTTAAAAGATGCACTCACTGTCTTTACAGAAAAGTACAAAGACCTTGCTTCTGGATCCTTCTGGTTGGTTGAAGGGACCTTCAGGCCCAACTTGACAATCAATCTTCTTTAAAGTCTGGTCTTCTTTAGATGTATTAGCTATTTTAGCTGGGCTGCTCTGCCCTGTCCATTTCCCATGGCCGAGCTGTCTGTGACTAGCTGCTTGTTCCTTCTCTCTATCTCTGAGTTCTGCTTCTGGATCTGGATCTGGATCTGAATCTGATAGTTCCTGCCCTGTCTCAAGGTTTATATTTGCTTTCTAACAATTAAGTTTTTTGATGTTATTGTAAAGTAACTCTTATTTTCTTTGATTGTAAAAAGGACCTTTGATCTGAACCTTTTAATCCAACTAAGTATTCGTTTTGACATGACTTCATCTCATAGATCTGATTCCATTGTTTCCTTTGTGATGTTCAAAATGCTTTGATTTCAAGAGGTGTTACTTTTAATTCCTGTAATGTTTATAGTTTTATTTTCCAATTGTGTCAGCTCAATTTTGACTTTGATTTTGGCTTTATATTAAGTTTCTCGTAGACTGATAAGTCTCCAGTTTTCTTTAATTTACCTGGTATTAGCACATTTTCACACCTAGAACCTCATCCTTTCCTTTCCAGATCCTTACTAAGTTAGTTACTTTCAATGAAGGTGTGAGCCATTGTTTTTGGCTTCATTCAAAATCCTGTTCGTCTTGTTTGCTCAGCCTGCTTGACCAAGGCTATCTGCATTTTACAATCCTCCTGGCAGCTGCTGTTAACCCTTTGTGGGATCTTTCCCTGTATCCTCTCATGTTTCTCTCAGACCAGATATTGCCAGACTTGCATGTTTCAAAGACACATCTTTCCATATTTTCAATAACACCCTGTGTTGACATTTGAAACATAACTATATCATTTGATCAATTAGCCCCCCATCTAATTGTACTAACTAACATTTATCCCCGATCTTTCTCATTTGTATGTATGTTTTGTGATTTTAAATTGTGCACCGAAATCACCTCGTAAATGTATCCATATCACAGACCAGTGTCTTTTTTCGTTCTTTCCTCAAGTCCAATTACCGTGAACCATAGCCGCAGTTGCTCAGGAAGGTAACACAATAGCAAGACCCGGGTTCCACTACCTCCAAAGCATTTTACTTCCTTGGGGTAGCAGCACCGTAGAAGTCTCCTCATGTCCTTTAGAAACAGCACACAACTCAGTCCATCAGGAACGAAAAAGTATTTTGTCCATCACTGGCTGTTAAGTGTCTAATTTTTCTGTCATCCAAATTGCTTTCCGTTTTTCATCGGAATGGTAAATTATGATATCATGTATCAACCCTTGCTTCATTAATTTTCAGGTTCAACCAATCCTGCTTCTACCCCTGACTTCTCCCACATTAATGTCTAACATTGTCCTGAACCATGTATGTCTGCCAACCCCTGGTGTACATGAGAGAATATCTTTCTGACGAACTTCCTTCAAATCCCTTTTGTCTATTATAATTTCCCTTACA
Organism: Scyliorhinus torazame; assembly: GCF_047496885.1. Taxonomy (NCBI): domain Eukaryota; kingdom Metazoa; phylum Chordata; class Chondrichthyes; order Carcharhiniformes; family Scyliorhinidae; genus Scyliorhinus; species Scyliorhinus torazame. The sequence goes on from NC_092726.1 coordinate 55,845,314, forward strand.
ACATTTGCAATACAATATGCCAACAGTATTCGCAAAACCACATCGAACTGTCATTTTTTCCAAAAAAATCTCCCTATTGTTAAATACACAGTTAAAAAAAAAATTAAGTGTTATCTTAACACATTACTCATTACCTAACCACACAAATAGACCGTGTGTTACAACGTTACATATTTGTAACTGTTTTCACAATTCCAATACTAAAAATAAAGTACAATATCGACACATCCCTTCTCGGCTTTGGAACCAATCGTCACTACATACTAAATATGGCGCGTTAACAACATCAATATTATTCGTGATGTTCAATGTAGTTAAATCAAGAAAACACACTAAACTACCACTATCCCCCTCTATTAAAACATTCACTGATCAAGTTCCTTGAACGGCACACATATCCCCAATATCATACATAACAGTCCCTAACAATTTACATTACATTACTTCTTTAATAACGATTACAGCTCTTCAATGCAATATTGTTTGCTGCATTGGTAATAATTTTCCCGCCGTGGCATCAAGCTACAAAAATTCTTAAACTTTTATCATTTATCATATTGGGATTCCTCGTCAGTCGCTGCTGTCTGCCGAGACCCTTAATAACTCCATCGTGTAGTACATACCCCTTGGAGACCTCAGATCATCCACCGCTAAACTCCTGAACCGCACCTATAATAAGGAAAAATGCATTTTCTGCACAACCCGCCTAGCCATCCTTGGCTAAGTTGTGGAAACCGGATTCCTAGGGCCCGACCCCGACCGCATGCGCCCCCTCTTGGAACTCCCCCTCCCCCACTGCCACAAGACCGCGAAGACATGCCTGCGGTTCTTCTCTTACTGTGATCAGTGGGTCCCCAATTATGCGGACAAGGCCCATCCACTTATTAAATGCACCATTATTCCCCTGACGGCTGAGGCCCGCCTGGTCTTCAACCGCATCAAGGCAGATATTGCCAAATCCGCGATGCACGCTGTGGATGAGTCCATTCCGTTCCAGGTGGAGAGCGATGCGTCTGACTTTGATTTGGCCGCTACCCTCAACCAGGCGGGCAGGCCCGTGATGTTCTTCTCCCGTTGTAGAAGCTGTGCGACATTGGAAACATTACCTGGCCGGCAGGCGATTCACTTTTCTCACTGACCAACGGTCGGTTGCCTTCAGGTTTAACAATACACAGCAGGGCAAAATCAAGAACGACAAGATTCTGCGGTGGAGGATCGAGCTCTCCACCTTCAACTATGATATCTTGATTCGATCTGTGAAGCTCAATGCGCCCCCAGATGCCCTATCCCACGGTACATGTGCCAGCGCACAAGTAGACCGACTTCGGGCCCTCCACAGTGACCTCCGTCACACGGGGGGGTCATCAGTTTTTTTTCACTTTATCAAGGCTCGCAACCTGCCTTACACCACCGAGGAGATCAGGACCGTGACCAGGGACTGCCAGGTCTGCGCAGACTGCAAACTACACTTCTATCGGTCAGACAGAGCGCACCTGGAAAAGGCCTCTCGCCACTTTGAGCGCCTCAGCATCGACTTCAAAGGGCCCCTCCACTGACCGTAACATGTACTTCCTCAACGTCATTGATGAGTACTCAGGTTCCCCTTTCGCCATAACGTGCCCTGACATGACCGCTGCCACCATCATCAAAGCCCTGCACAGTCTTTTCATCTATTTTCGGTTCGCCACATCCATCGATAGCGATCCGGTTCCTCCTTCATGAGCGACGAGTTGTGTCAGTTCCTGCTTAGCCAGGGCATCGCCTCTAGCAGGGCGACCAGCTACAACCCCGGGGCAACAGACAGGTGGAGAGGGAGAACGCGGCGATCTGAGAGGACGTCCTCCTGGCCCTACGGTCTCGAGGTCTCCTCGTCTCCCGCTGGCAGGAAGTCCTCCCCGATGCGCTCCACTCCATCCGGTCGCTCCTGTGCACTGCCACCAACGAGATCCCTCACAAACATATGTTTGCCTTCCCCACGAAGCCCACCTCCAGGGTCGCGCTCCCGTCCTGGCTGACATCCCCAGGGCCCGTCCATCTCGGGAAGCATGCGAGGAGCCATGAATCAGATCACCTCATCGAGAAGGTCCTGCTACTCCAGGCCAACCCACCATATGCCCACGTGGCACATCATAACGGGCGACAGGACACAGTCCCCCCCCCCCGCCCCCCGGGATCAGGTTCCCCAGCGACCATCACCACCAGCCCCGACCCTACACCGACTCCCTCCACCTCCACCCAGCTATTTCCAGATCTGGCACCCGCAGGCTCACCGGCGACCATCACCACCACCCCCGCCCATACATCGCCTCCCCCTTCTCCAATCGACTCAACTACTGGGTGAGGAAGAGGACAACACGCTCCCGGACGCGTACGTCTCGACATCGGTGCCCACAGGATAGCCGGGACTGAGGCGATCACGGCGTAAGGTCAAGGCCCCCGACAGACTTAATCTTTAAGTCCACTTCACCCCCCTGGACTCTTCTTTTTAACAGGGGGTAAATGTGGTAAACCACTGTAGTGTGTAATATGTGTATTGTGGTAAACGGCTACTGTATTACATATAATGTGTGAAACGACTGCCCGATGGCTCCGCCTCCCCTCGAGTTCGGCATGAAGGTGGCTGGTCTCCGCCTCTGACCCAGTTCGGGATCAGAGGCCAGGAGGTGTTCTGTTTAGTCTATTATAGCTTCAGTTACGTTCACTACTCGTCTTGTGTTCATTGATGGCACATCACGGGGGAGGGGGTTCCGACCCCAGGGGGGACCAGGGGGGACCTCCGATGTTGCCTGGCCCGCGATCGGAAGATCGGCAGTCCGGCCTCTGTGGCTGGGGGCCTCCTTTCCTGCGCTCCGGCTCCTCCAGCCCTGTGCCATGTTGCTTCGCGGCCGGTGCGTTGAAGGAGGCTACTGCCCATGGGCGCCACTGTGCATGACCTCGTTGGTGCCGGCGCAACTGCGCATGCGCGGATCCTGCGGTGCCCAGTTCGCGCCGGGTGCTGCAGCTGGAGCGGGGCCAGAATTAGACATGGGACCGACCCCTTCACGTAAAATGTGATGGCGTTTACGATGGCGTAGACACTCGGCCGTGGGATCGGAGAATCCAGCCCCCTGTATTGATTGTCCTGAGAACATGCTTACACTTCAAACATTTTTTTTGTCGATCTGCAACAATGGTAATTACATTTGAAGTCAAGGTGTTATTCTAATAACAGAAAGAAACAGCGAATGAGGCAGTTCAGAGGAGCAGTTCAGACTGACATGCTGCAGTCTATGTGGGCTGATTTAGAATATGGTTCGAGATGCCAGAAGCCGGACGGGTAGTAGCGATGGAATTGAAACATTGCCGCAGAGAAGAGAATCATCAGTTGCATTGTGCTGCAGGATGAACACGTGATGGAAGTGAAATGGGGGAGGGTGCTGAACACCCACGTGGTTAACGCTGTAGACCCTCATTGTAATAGTTTCTGGGAGAGGGCAACAATATGTTGAAGTGGAACAGCGGTGGTCAATATCGAATAGTAATTGCTGTAGAGATACGTCATTGGGAGTAGGCCAAGCTGCGGGTTCCTTGGAGAGCTTGAAAAATGGTCCGGTGAAGGGACGAAAATGAGATGGATGTTGCATGATGAGTGGAGGAATGATAGTGGAGGTGTGGAGGTGGTTATTGAGTTGGCAGAAGATGTGGAAAAGTGGATAATGAAGGCAATGAAACGGCCTGGCTATAATTGCGTATATTCGAGTTTCAAAGGTTTGGTAGCCGTAAGGGAACGGATTAAGACATTGTTGTATGGAGAATGTGCAAGTGTGGGTGTGGACAGGGGAGTGATATTAGGAGCGGTGGAGTGGAAAGCTTTGGTCAAGCGTTTTTTGGACAGGATGGCTGATTATTTGGAGGGGCTAATAGATTACTTGAAGATATGAGACAGAGGGTGTGGATAGGTCTGGAGGGTAACCGACGACGATGATGTGCAGTGTGAAGGTATGTAGGGGGGAAGGGGTGTGACAACAGAAGGCCAAGGCGTTGAGGGTTTTTGTACAAGACCATGCTAGGACTGATTGGATAGATTGTGCTGGGGAGTGTCTGGATGACAGTGGACTATGGACTTGGGAATAGACGGAACAGAAGGATTTAAGCAGTTGGAGGTGGACGTATATAGGAGTGAGTGAATGTTGTTTGGGGAAGCAGGGTGCAGGTACAGACGGGGTGTTTAGATACATATAGAATACATAGAAGATAGGAGCAGGAAGAGAACATTTGTCCCTTCGAGCCTGCTGCGCCATTCATCACGATCAGGCTGATCATCCAACTCAATAGCCTAATCCTGCTTTCTTCCCATAGCCTTTGGTCCCATTCTCTCCAAGTGCTATATCCAGCCGCCACTTGAATATATTCAAAGTTTTAGCATCAACTGCTGCCTGTGGTAATGAATTCCACAGGCTCACCACTCGTTGTGTGAAGAAATGTATCCTTATGTCTGTCCGAAATGGTTTACCCTCAATCCTCAGGCTGTGACTCCTGGTTCTGGACACACACCATTGGTAACATCTTCGCTGCATCTACCCTGTCTAGTCCTGTTAGGTTTTATCAGTCTCTATGAGATCCCCCCTCATTCTTCTGAAATCCAGCGAGAACAATCCCAACCTAGTCAAACTCTCCTCACATGACAATCCCGCCATCACTGGAATTAATCTGGTAAACCTTCGCTGCAATCCCTCGAGAGCAAAAACATCATTCCTCAGAGAAGGAGACCAAAACTGTATACAATACTCCAAGTGTGGCCTCACCAAGGCCCTGTACAATTGCAGCAACATGTCCCTGCTTCTGTATTCGAAACCTCTCGCAATGAAGACCAACATATCATTAGCCTTCTTTTTTAAAAATTTGTAGTACCCAATTCATTTTTCCAGGTAAGGGGCAATTTGGTGTGTTCAATCCACCTAACCTGCACATCTTTGGGTTGTGGGGGCGAAATCCACGCAAACACGGGGAGAATGTGCAAACTCCACACGGACAGTGACCCAGAGCCGGGATCGAACCTGGGACCTCGGCGCCATGAGACTGCAGTGCTACCACTGCGCCACCGTGCTGCCCACCATTAGCCTTCTTTAATGCCTGCTGCACAAGCATACTTGCCTTCAGCGAATGGTGCGCAGGAACACCCAGGCCCCACTGCACACTGCCCTCTCCCAACCATTCAGCTATTAATGTGCCTTTCTGTTTTTACTTCCAAAATGAATAACCTCACATTTATCCAAATTATACTGCATCTGCCATTAGTTTGTCCATTCGCCCAAACTCCAGATCTTGCTGTAGGATCCCTGCATCCTCGTCACAATTCACCCTCCCACCTAATTTGGTATCCTCTGCAAACGTTGAGGTGTTACATTTTGTTCCCTCATCCAAATCATTAATATATATTGTGAATTGCTGGGGTCCCAGCACCGATCCCTGTGATATCCCACTGGTTACTGTCTGCCAACTTAAAAAGGATCTATCAACCCCTAGTCTTTGTTTCATCTCTGCCAATCAGTTTTCTATCTATCTCAATACATTTCCTCCAATCCCATGCGTTTTAATTTTGCACAATAATCTCTCATGCGGGACATTGTGAAACGCCTTGTGAAAGTCCAAATATATCACATCGACTGGCTCGCCCTTGTCAACTGTACTGGTGACCTCTTCAAAAATTAAACAGATTTATCAAGCATGACTTTCCCTTCATAACTCCATGCTGAGTCTCACTGATCTTGACACTGTCTTCGAAATGTTCTGCTATTAAGTCCTTGATAATGGATTCAAGCATTTTCTCCACTACCGATGTTAGGCTGACTGGTCTATACTTCCCTGCTTTCTCTCTACCTCCCTTTTTGAATGTGGGAGAGACGTGAGCTGCCCTCCAATCTGCAGGACAGTTCCAGAGTTTATAGAATCCCGGAAGATGACCACCAATGATCCACTGTTTCCAGAGCCACCTCTTTAAGCACTCCGGGATGCAGATTCTCAGGCCCTGGGCATTTATCCGCATTCAATTCCATCAGTTTTCCCAGCACCATTTCTCTACTAATGTTTATCTTCCTCAGTTCTTCCTCGTACTAAACCTTTCATTCTCCAACATTTCTGGGAAATGATTTGTGCCCTCATTTGTGAATATAGGACCAAATTATGTATTCAATTGCTGAGCTATTTCTTTGTCCCTGATTATGCATTCCCCTGTTTCTGTCTGTAGTGGGCCCGCATTTCATTTTACCAATCTCTTTGTCTTCGCGTATCTGTCGAAATCTTAAGCGCCAGTCTTTATGGTCTCTTCCAGCTTCCTTTCCTATTGTACTTTCCCCTTCTTCATCAATCCCTTCGTCCTTCTTTGCTGAATTCTAAACTGCTCCCAATCCTCAGCCCTATTATTTTTCTTGGCCGATCTGTATGATTCTTCCTTGTCTCGTATGCTATTTATAATTTCCTTTGTAAGCCATGAATTGGCCCTCTTACCCCCTTTCCTTTTGTGCCAGACAGGAATGAACAGTTGCTGTAGTTTCTCCAAGCGTTTCTTGAATGTTTGCCATTGTCTATCCACTGTTATCCTTTAACGTAACTCTCCCCAATCCATCAAGGCCGACTCACGGCTCATATCCTCATAGTTCCCTTTATTCTGATTCAGCACACTAGTCTCCGAATCAACTATATATGACGCCCCCTAATGTTTTTTGTCCCTTGGTATTTCTCAGCTCATACAGATTCCACATTGTCAGAGCTATATCCTTTCTCACTATTGTGTTAATTTCCTCTTAAACCAGCAGTACCACGCCAGGTCCTTTTCTTTTATACCTGTTCTTCCTAAATTCTGAGAACTCTGGGACATTCAGTTCCCATCCGTGTTCACACTGCAGCCATATCTCCGTAGTCCCAATTATATCATGCGCATTGATATAGTCCTGCACGATTCTTCATCCACTTTATTGCAAATGCTCCGTGCATTAAGGCACAGAGCTTCAAAGTTGGTCTTTTTCACAATGTTTTTCTTGCTCCCAATATTTTTTTCCACTGCCCTGTTTGAATTTTGGCCTTGGTTTCTCCACCTATCACTTTTCTTATTCATTTTTCTAACTTTTGCTTTTGCCCTTGTTCCTTCGTTCTCTGCCTCCTTGCATGGGTTCCCATCCCCCTGGCATATTAGTTTAAACCGTCCCCCACCGGTCTCGGAAATACCCCCCACTCACACTCACCAGACATCAATTCCAGACCTGCCCAGGTTTAACCGGTCCAGTTTGTGCAGGTCCCACCTCCACCAGAACAGGTCCCAATTCGCCAGGAATCTGAAACCATCCTCCTGACACCATCTCTTCAGCCACGTATTCACCCTATATATCCTGTCATTTCTACTCTGACTAGCACGTAGCACCGGGAGTTAACCTGAGATCACTACCTTTGCGGTCCAATCTATTTGTGGAATGATCCAGCGCCATAGGGAGAAGCCATAGGAAGAGGGATCTGTTCCTGGAATGATCCAGAACAACAGGGAGAGTCTGGGGCAGTGGGATCTGTTTGTAGAATTATCCAGGGCATTAGGGAGAGGCTGGGGCAGTGGGATCTGTTTGTGCAATTATCCACGGCATTAGGGATGGGTTGGGGCAGTGAGATCTGTTTGTGGAATGATCCAGGACATTAGGGAGAGGCTGGTGCAGTGGGATATGTTTGTGGAATGATCCAGAACAATAGAGAGATGCTGGGCAGTGGGATCTGTTTCTGTAATGATCCAGTACAATAGGGAAAGTCTGGGCAGTGGGATCTGTTTGTGATATTATCCAGGGCAATCGGGAGAGTCTGGGGCAGTGGGATATGTTTGTGGAATGATCCAGAACAATAGAGAGAGGCTCGGGCAGTGAGATCTGTTTGTTGAATGATCCAGGACCAAAGAGAGAGGCTGGGGCAGTGGGGTCTGTTTGTGGAATTAACCAGGACATTAAGGAAAGGCTAGGGCAGTTGGATCTGTTTGTGGAATGATCCAGTACAAGAGGGAGAGTCTGGGGCAGTGGGATATGTTTGTGGAATGAACCAGTACAATAGAGAGAGGCTCGGGCAGTGACATCTGTTTGTTGAATGATCCAGGACCATAGAGAGAGGCTGGGGCATTGGGATCTGTTTGTGGAATTAACCAGGACATTAGGGAGAGTCTGGGCAGTGGGATCTGTTTGTGGAATGATCCAGGACAATAGGGAGAGTCTGGGGCAGTGGGATCTGTTTGTGGAATTATCCAGGACAATAGGGAGAGGCTGGGGCAGTGGGATCTGTTTGTGGAATGATCCAGTACAATAGGGAGAGTCTGGGGCAGTGGCACCTGTTTGTGGAATGATGCAGTACAATAGAGAGAGGCTGGCGCAGTGGGATCTGTTTGTGGAATGATCCAGGACAAAAGGGAGAGGCTGGGGCAGTGGGACCTGTTTGTGGAATGATTCAGGACATTAGGGAGACGCTGGGGCAGTGGGACCTGTTTGTGGAATGATCCAGTACAATACGGAGAGTCTGGGGCAGTGGGACTTGTTTGTGGAATGATCCAGGACATTAGGGAGAGGCTGGGGCAGTGGGATATGTTTGTGGAATGATCCAGTACAATAGAGAGAGGCTCGGGCAGTGACATCTGTTTGTTGAATAATCCAGGACCATAGAGAGAGGCTGGGGCAGTGGGATATGTTTGTGGAATTAACCAGAACATTAGGGAAAGGCTAGCGCAGTGGGATCTGTTTGTGGAATGACCCAGTACAATAGGGAGAGTCTGGGGCAGTGGGACTTGTTTGTGGAATGATCCAGGACATTAGGGAGAGTCTGGGGCAGTGGGATCTATTTGTGGAACGATTCAGGACAATAGGGAGAGTCTGGGGCAGTGGGACCTGTTTGTGGAATGATCCAGTTCAATAGGGAGAGTCTGGGGCAGTGGGATCTATTTGTGGAACGATTCAGGACAATAGGGAGAGGCTGGAGAAGTGGGATCAGTTTGTGGAATGGTCCAGGGCAACAGGGAGAGGCTGGGGGAGTGGGATTAGTTTGGGGATTGACACTGGGCTACGGGGAGGGTGGGGCAGGGGGATTAGTTTGGGGAAAGAGACAGGGCTATGGGGAGAGAGTGGGGCAGTGGGATTAGTTTGGGGCTTGACACAGGGCTATGGGGAGAGTGGGGCAGTGGGAAATGTCTGGAGATTCATACAGGACAATGGAGGGGGAGAGTAGGGCTTTGTGATTAGTTTGTGGACTGATACAGGACGATGGGGAGGGAGTCGAACAGTGGGTTTAATTTGCGGCTTGATGCATGGCTTTTGGGAGTGAGCCGAGCAGTGGATTTAGTTTAGGGATTGATACAGGGCTATGGGGGAGCGCGCGACAGTAGGATTAGTTTGTGGATTGATACCGGGTTATGGGAAGGGAGTCGAGCAATGGGATTAGTTTGGGGATTGATACAGGTCAATGAAGAGGGAGCGGGGCAGTGGGATTAGTTTGGGGATTGATACAGGGTTATGGGGAGAGAGTGGGACAGTGGAATTAGTTTGGGATTGATACAGGCCTATGGGGCGAGAGCAGGGCAGTGGGATTAGTTTGGGGATTGATACACAGCCATGGGGAGGGAGTCGAGCAGTGGCTTTAGTTTGGGGATTGATACAGGTCAATGGGGAGCGAGTCATGCAGTGGGACTAGTTTGTGGAGTGATACATCGCTATGCAGAGGGAGTCGAGCAGTGGGTTTAGATTGTAGATTGATACAGGTCTATTGGGGAGAGTTGGGCAGTGGGATTTGTTTGTGGATTGATACAGGGCTATGAGGAGAGGGTGGGGCAGTGTGATTAGTTTGGGATTGATACAGGGCTAAGGGGAGAGAGCGGGGCAGTGGGATTAGTTTGGGATTGATACAGGGATATGGGGAGAGAGTGGGGCAGTGGGATTAGTTTGGGGATTGATACAGGGCTATGGGGAGAGAGCGGGGCAGTGGGATTAGTTTGAGGATTGACACAGGGCTATATGGAGAGAGTTGGGCAGTGACATTAGTTTGTGGATTGATCCAGGGCAATGGAGAGAGAGCGGGGCAGTGGGATTAGTTTGTGAATTGATCCAGGGCTATGGAGAGAGAGCGGGGCAGTGGGATTAGTTTGAGGATTGATAAAGGGCTATGGGGAGAGAGTGGGACAGTGGGATTAGTTTGTGGATTGACCCAGGGCTATGGAGAGAGAGCGGGGCAGTGGGTTTAGTTTGTGGATTGATCCAGGTCTATGGAGAGAGCGGGGCAGTGGGTTTAGTTTGTGGATTGATACAGGGGTATGGGGAGAGAGTGGGGCAGTGGATTTAGTTAGTGATTGTTACAGGGTTATGGGGAGAGAGTGGGGCAGTGGGATTAGTTTGGGATTGTTACAGGGCTATGGGGAGAGAGTGGGGCGGTGGGATTAGTTTGAGATTGTTACAGGGCTATGGTGAGAGAGTGGGGCAGTGGGATTAGTTTGTGGATTGACCCAGGGCTATGGAGAGAGAGCGGGGCAGTGGGATTAGTTTGTGGATTGATCCAGGTCTATGGAGAGAGCGGGGCAGTTGGTTTAGTTTGTGGATTGATACAGGGGTATGGGGAGAGAGTGGGGCAGTGGGATTAGTTTGAGATTGTTACAGGGCTATGGGGAGAGAGTGGGGTAGTGGGATTAGTTTGGGATTGATACAGGACTATGGGGAGAGAGTGGGGCAGTGGGATTAGTTTGAGATTGTTACAGGGCTATGGGGAGAGAGTGGGGCAGTGGGATTAGTTTGGGATTGTTACAGGGCTATGGGGAGAGAGCAGGGCAGTGGGATTAGTTTGGGGATTGATACACAGCCATGGGGAGGGAGTCGAGCAGTGGCTTTAGTTTAGGGATTGATACAGGTCAATGGGGAGCGAGTCATGCAGTGGGACTAGTTTGTGGAGGGATACATCGCTATGGAGAGGGAGTCGAGCAGTGGGTTTAGATTATAGATTGATACAGGTCTATTGGGGAGAGTTGGGCAGTGGGATTTGTTTGTGGATTGATACAGGGCTATGAGGAGAGGGTGGGGCAGTGGGATTAGTTTGGGATTGATATAGGGCTATGGGGAGAGAGCGGGGCAGTGGGATTAGTTTGGGATTGATACAGGGCTATGGGGAGAGAGCGGGGCAGTGGGATTAGTTTGAGGATTGACACAGGGCTATATGGAGAGAGTTGGGCAGTGACATTAGTTTGTGGATTGATCCAGGGCTATGGAGAGAGAGCGGGGCAGTGGGATTAGTTTGTGGATTGATCCAGGGCTATGGAGAGAGAGCGGGGCAGTGGGATTAGTTTGTGGATTGATCCAGGTCTATGGAGAGAGCGGGGCAGTGGGTTTAGTTTGTGGATTGATACAGGGGTATGGGGAGAGAGTGGGGCAGTGGGATTAGTTTGAGATTGTTACAGGGCTATGGGGAGAGAGTGGGGCAGTGGGATTAGTTTTGGATTGTTACAGGGCTATGGGGAGAGAGTGGGACAGTGGGGTTAGTCTGGGATTGTTACAGGGCTATGGGGAGAGAGTGGGGCGGTGGGATTAGTTTGAGATTGTTCCAGGGCTATGGTGAGAGAGTGGGGCAGTGGGATTAGTTTGGGATTGTTACAGGGCTATGGGGAGAGAGTGGGACAGTGGGGTTAGTTTGGGATTGATACAGGGCTATGGGGAGAGAGCGGGGCAGTGGGATTAGTTTGAGGATTGACACAGGGCTATATGGAGAGAGTTGGGCAGTGACATTAGTTTGGGGATTGATCCAGGGCTATGGAGAGAGAGCGGGGCAGTGGGATTAGTTTGTGGATTGATCCAGGGCTATGGAGAGAGAGCGGGGCAGTGGGATTAGTTTGTGGATTGATCCAGGTCTATGGAGAGAGCGGGGCAGTGGGTTTAGTTTGTGGTTTGATACAGGGGTATGGGGAGAGAGTGGGGCAGTGGGATTAGTTTGAGATTGTTAGAGGGCTATGGGGAGAGAGTGGGGCAGTGGGATTAGTTTGGGATTGTTACAGGGCTATGGGGCGAGAGTGGGACAGTGGGGTTAGTTTGGGATTGTTACAGGGCTATGGGGAGAGAGTGGGGCGGTGGGATTAGTTTGAGATTGTTCCAGGGCTATGGTGAGAGAGTGGGGCAGTGGGATTAGTTTGGGATTGTTACAGGGCTATGCGGAGAGTGTGGGACAGTGGGGTTAGTTTGGGATTGATACAGGGCTATGGGGAGAGAGTGGGACAGTCGGGTTCGCTTGGGATTGATACAGCGCTATGGGGAGATGGTGGGGCAGTGCGGTTAGTTTGAGATTGTTACAGGGTGTTGTGAAAACTCAGAAGAATATGACATTTGAAACATGAAAGTAACACTGAGAATGCCTGAGGCTTTTAAATGAAAGGGAGAAGTCCCACAAGGGGTTAAAAGCAGCAGCCTGTTTTCAACGCATCAACTTCACAGAGCGAAGAAAACAGATAGGAGCTTTATTTTAATTCACAAGTTAGAAAAGACATTTGATTGATTTAAAAACTCTTAAAGTTATGTGAAAGGGAACAGTATTTCACAAATCTTTAAGTAATGAATTATTTTATTGAACAATTAGGTAAAGCAGCCAGAATCTTAAGTAAAAGATAAGGAACAACTGTTAAGTGTGAAAAGTTGCTGACACTGGTAATAAAGTGAAACAACTGATTCACAAATTAAGAAAACTAGAAGGTGCCAAGGTTACATTATAACGTACATCACATTTGAAGTTAAAACCCTTTGGAAGATGGCCAAAGCAGATAAAGTTAGACTCGGGGGGAGAACCCCAACATGACATTAGCTTCACCTGAACATGACACGGGTCGAATCTGAGAAAACTCATTGAAAAAGACATAAAACCAAAAGAGTGCGAACTAAGGCTCAGACAAATTTATGACATGTCAAGCAAAGCGAGAAAGGTCCAGTCCAGGATGGCGAGCTGGTGAGGATGAAGCTGCGCTGTCGCTGTTGAAGCAGCGCCTCGCTTCTAAACTGTTAAAGCTTTCGGACTGTCAAGCCGGCAGTCTGAAGGGTGCCAGGTGCAGAGGTTAAGGGGCCCCAAATGCCGATAAAAACTCGGGAAAATGAGCAAATAATCAGAGAATCTTCCTCGGTGATGGGACAAGCAACATCGACAGGCCGAGCAGCCCAGAGAAGTCAGCAGAAGACCAAAAGCTGAAGAAAACTGATTGTCAAGAGAGACTTGAAAGTCTGCAACTGGTCCGAACAAGAAAATATCTTTCTCCCTTTCTGTAAAAGTAGTTATTCTCTTTTAACTTGAAAATAAAGTTAAGTTCAAATTGATAACCTGAAGGAGTGGTTATTACTATTTTCTTTAAAAAGTTTACTTTACTTCACTTAGCAAGCTGGACCCGTGTGTAAGTTACTAAGTGGTAAGTAAATAAAGTCCTTCTACGAAGATACGGGTTATACCGTGGGATAACCAGGGTAGCACGGTAGCATTGTGGATAGCACAATTGTTTCACAGCTCCAGGGTCCCAGGTTCGATTCCGGCTTGGGTCACTGTCTGTGTGGAGTCTGCACATCCTCCCCGTGTGTGCGTGGGTTTCCTCCGGGTGCTCCGGTTTCCTCCCACAGTCCAAAGATGTGCAGGTTAGGTGGATTGGCCATGATAAATTGCCCTTAGTGTCCAGAATTGCACATAGTGTTGGGTGTGGTTGCTGGGCTATGGCGATAGGGTGGAGGTGTGGACCTTGGGTAGGTTGCTCTTTCCAAGAGCCGTTGCAGACTCGATGGGCCGAATAGCCTCCTTCTGCACTGTAAATTCTATGAATCTATGAATTTATGAATAACTTGAAACGCTAGTTTGATCCGAATAGCACTCGCCAAAGTCTGCGTAAGAGTCGGGGAGTGAGAATCCCCAGAATAAATTGACCCCTTTTTTGGTATAGAGGGAATTCTAATAGTGGTGAGGTAAACACTACATGGCGCCCAAACCTGGTTGATTTTGAAAGTTGAAAGTTTGTGGGGCTTCAGGGCCCAGCTGGTCGTTCTAAATTACTCCATGGCACCCGGCGTGGAGGCCTAGAATATTCGAAGTTTCTAGGTTGGACCGCCTAGAATATTCGAAGTTTCTAGGCGAGGGGAGGCTAGAATATTGGAAGTTTCTAGTTGAGCGGGGCCGCCTAGAATATTGGAAGTCTCTCGGCGAGGCGAGGCTAGAATATTAGAAGTTTCTGGTTGAGCGGGGCCACCTGGAAGATTAGCAGTTCCTCGGCGAGCAAACTATACCGGCCGAGTTTAGTTTGATAAGTCATGGGTGATTGACTTCGAAGGATTCTGTAGGATCTTGGGACATAAAACTCAGTTGGGTGCGAGTGTTAGTAGACTAGAAGATACGAACCCTGAGTAAACATCTGCAGGACGGCTTGGTAACTCGTACCGAGTGCCCTGCATCCAACTGGTAGAAGTAGGCCAGAAGTAAATCCTCCTTGGAGTCAGGCAGATTGTCAGGATAGAACCTGGAGCGATAGGGACGCCTAGGAACTTTGCGGACCGATAAATCGACCCTTAACGAACACAGGAGGATAGTGCCTTAGGTACATTTGAGATAACTGCCCACAACGGGTACGTCTCCCTTAATTTCAGATCGTGACTGAAAGGGACCGCCAGTCGCAGTTATAACTAAATATAGCTTAAAAATCCGAAAAATGGCAATTAGTGTAATCCTCTTGCCCTGGAATGCGGGCGAGAGAGATGGAGCAATGGCACAGAAGTGGGGAGAATTAAAGAAGCAGAGGAAATCTTGGGAGAAAGTGATTGATCAGGAGGGTGACATATCATTCTTTGTAAGGGTGCCTAGAGCCCTGCCGATCGGGATTCTGACAGCATTATGTAAATTTGCGTTTGAAAGAGAAGCTGAATCACTAGTTCTGTTCGGACCCAAGCAGAAGCAAGCAGCTGCTCAAGTGGGCAAGATATACTCTAGATTGGTTAAAATTTTTGATCAGGACAATATGAAAGAAATAACTCAAATTCCTAGTGAATACAAAATTAAGTCAAAACTGGCAAAGAACAAGAACAAAAATGTACAGCACAGGTACAGACCTTTCGGCCCTCCAAGCCCGTGCCGACCATGCTGCCTGACTAAACTACAATCTTCTACACTTCCTGGGTCCGTATCCCTCTATTCCCATCCTATTCATGTATTTGTCAAGATGCCCCTTAAATGTCACTATCGTCCCTGCTTCCACCACATCCTCCGGTAGCGAGTTCCAGGCACCCACTACCCTCTGTGTAAAAAAACTTGCCTCGTACATCTACTCTAAACCTTGTCCCTCTCAACTTAAACCTATACCCCCTAGTAATTGACCCCTCTACCCCGGGGAAAAGCCTCTGACTATCCACTCTGTCTATGCCCCTCATAATTTTGTAGACCTCTATCAGGTCGCCCCTCAACCTCCTTCGTTCCAGTGAGAACAAACCGAGTTTATTCAACCGCTCCTCATAGCTAATGCCCTCCATACCAGGCAACATTCTGGTAAATCTCTGCTGCACCCTCTCTAAAGCCTCGACATCCTTCTGGTCGTGTGGCGACCAGAATTGAACACTATACTCCAAGTGTTGCCTAACTAAGATTCTATACAGTTGTAACATGACTTGCCAATTCTTATACTCAATGCACCGGTCAATGAAGGCAAGCATGCCGTATGCCTTCTTGACTACCTTCTCACCTGTGTTGCCCCGTTCATTGACCTGTGGACCTGTACTCCTAGATCTCTCTGACTTTCATTACTCTTGAGGGTTCTACCATTCACTGTATATTCCCTACCTGCATTAGACCTTCCAAAATGCATAACCTCACATTTGTCCGGATTAAACTCCATCTGCCATCTCTCCGCCCAAGTCTCCAAACAACCTAAATCCTGCTATATCCTCTGACAGTCCGCATCGCTATCCGCAATTCCACCAACCATTGTGTCGTCTGCAAACTTACTAATCAGACCAGTTACATTTTCCTCCAAATCATTTATATAGACTACAAACAGCAAAGGTCCCAGCACTGATTCCTGTGGAACACCACTGGTCACCGCCCTCCAATTAGAAAAGCATCCTTCCATTGCGACTCTCTGCCTTCTATGACCTAGCCAGTTCTGTATCCACCTTGCCAGCTCACCCCTGACCACGTGTGTCTTCACCTTTTGTACTAGTCTACCATGAGGGGCCTTATCAAAGGCCTCACTGAAGACCAGATAGACAACATCCACTGCCCTACCTGCATCAATCATCTTTATGACCTCCACGAAAAACTATCAAGTTAGTGAGACACGACCTCCCCTTCACAAAACCGTGCTGCCTCTCACTAATACGTCCATTTGCTTCCAAATGTGAGTAGATCCTGTATCGAAGAATTCTCTCCAGTAATTTCCCTACCACTGGTAAGGCTCACCGGCCTGTAGTTCCCTGGATTATCCTTGCTACCATTCTTAAACAGAGGAACAACATTGGCTAGTCTGCAGTCTCCGGGACATCACCTGAAGATAGTGAGGATCCAAAGATTTCTGTCAAGGCCTCAGCAATTTCCTCTCCAGCTTCCATCAGTATTCTGGGGGAGATCTCATCAGGCCCTGGGGACTTATCTACCTTAATATTTTTTAAGACACCCAACACCTCGTCTTTTTGGATCTCAATGTGACCCAGGCTATCTGCACACCCTTCTCCACACTCAACATCAACCAATTCCTTCTCTTTGGTGAATACTGATGCAAAGTATTCATTTAGCACATCGCCCATTTCCTCTGGCTCCACACATAGATTCCCTTGCCTATCCTTCAGTGGGCCAACCCTTCCCCTGTCTACCCTCTTGCTTTTTATGTACGTGTAAAAAGCCTTAGGATTTTCCTTAACCCTCTTTGCCAATGAATTTTCGTGACCCATTTAATCTCTGCTGTAGCTCCGGATTTAATTTGTGAGCTAATACCCCCGATATTCCTGCTCCTAATTTCCTAATGACCAAAGAAGTCTAGAAGGCAGTTGCAAAACAATGAGAAGCTAGAAATGGAGGAAGATGAGGAATCAGTGTTAGAATCAGAAAGCGCTGAAAAAACAGTAGTCCTGCAAACAAGTGCGTTACGTGAAAAGAGAAGTGAAAAGGAACAGATGGGAATGTAATAAATCCTGCACCAAGGAGGAAAGCAAATACAATTAGTGGCAGGGGATTGTGTGAATGCCAAAGAGATTGTGCAGGTGAATCCTTCCAATAAGGAGGGGACATTAGGAGCAGGAATATCGGGAGTATTAGCTCACAAATTAAATCCGGAGCTACAGCAGAGATTAAATGAGGCAAAAAAACTCCTGGATAAGAGAGGCTTATCAGAACGGAGGTGTCTCAATTTTTGTCAGAATACCTAAAGCTCTATAGAATAGAGAGGCAAGATCTCAGTGGATAAATGAGTGTCTGTGTGCTTTATAAGGATTTGTGAAGTTTCCTTTGGTGTTTCTAGTTTTTAAATGTTGTATTTTTGGAAAAAACACGAATTTCACATCAATTAGAAGTTATAAATGGCAGGCAGAAATGTGATCAGTAATATGTGGTAGCAAATTAGTATGTTCAGAACTAAATTGGTCTTAGCATAAACACAAAACGAAGTTTTACTCGCAAGCAGCCAGAGCTCTGTGCAGGAAACTACTTTGAAACTAACGCCTTGAAATTGACACGGTAGCAGAAGGACTGAAGTTTAGAATGTTAAATGCATTGAAGAAGGAGCTTTAGGGAAAGAATATATTACACCAAAAGTTAGATTAGGAGAATTACTTGCAGTATCATGGAAATAAGAATCTGGTGGCAGGAAAAGATTTAATCAAGATGGATACTGGGAATATTAGGATATTGAAACCGATTGATAACATGGAGGAAATAAAGAAACAGAAAGAGAAAAGCATTTGAAGTGATGAAGCATGGCGAGCGAAAGAAGAGGTGTTTGACATTCTTCGAATCTCACTCAGGGGTGCAATGATAGAAGTAGGAGGCTTAACCGGCCTTAATTGTATGATGTATGTACATGAGAAAAAACCCACACCAGTAAAGAATGAAAAAAGAAAGAGATGGTGGCAAAGGAAATCCGGAAGTCCTGCAGAGGGCACTTCTGGAATATCCAGACAAGAATAGAAAACATAAATTTAAAAAATAATAGGGCCCTCTCCAACTTTAACCTGTTCATTTGATTTTTCAGATGGAGAGAATGCCACATACCCATTTGTTTGGAAAGAGAAAAAGAACTCCAATCAAGAGGGAAATAAAAATCAGGGTTGAAGAAGGAATGAAAGTAATTAGGACAAAGAGGAAAATAGATTGGCTAAAATGGGGGGCAACTATATTAATGGGGATTCCAATAATTAGTTTGGGATTATTAATATGGTTAATTGCATTCGGAAAGTCAGGTGAAATAATGGGATATGGAAACATATACAACAGATTGAAACACAGAGAAAACATAATAAAAATAAGAATAAACAAATATTTAATTATAACGGAGGAAATCATTAATTTTCAGGACATTCAGCAGATTAGACTGAACAACAGTATGTTGGAATGAAGAGAGAGCGCCAGTAACAACATGTTCAGTAAAATGTGGGGCGCACTTACAAACAGTCTGGGATACATACTGAACCGATCAGACAGATTGAAGATTTTTAAACAGTATGCGGGAAAAACTAATGATACTCAGTGGGACCCCGAGAAAGGGCAAATTAAGATAGGAAATGCATTACAGAATAAAACCACAAGTAGGAGTGATTTGGGACACGATTTGATAGTTGTGGGTTTAAAAATTAAAGGAACAATTAAAACAGTAATTAAAGTTATAAAAAATCCATTTAAATGGTTTTGTACAATGTTAACCTGGGTTCTAAACAATTGGTACTTGTTTGTATCAACAGCAGGAGAAATGATCATCGCTGCATAGCTATGGAAATTGGAAATTTTAAAATTGTGTAGGATTTTATGCTGCAAATGTTGCAATAAAAGTGCTCAAAGAAGAGAGAGAAGAATGATACAATTGGCCGCATATTTGAGGAGAGTAAATGATAAAGCCAGGAAGGAATCATCCCGGTTTAGAAATGAGCCAAAATATCAAATAATTGCGGAGGAGTGAAATCTCCGGTCACCAGCTCTGGCTGGACATGTGTCCTGAGAGCCACCTGGTGGATGATCTGAGGTCTCCACGGGATGTGTATTGCATGATGGATTTATTGAGGGTCTCGACAGGTAACATGTCACTGACGAGGAACCCTTCAGTTTAAAGAAAATAATGAGAAAGCGATGGCACGGAAGACAATTTTTTTAAAAAATAACTTAACGCAGCAATATATTATGCTTGATGTTGCGACGGGGAATATATGACAAATGTATTCAACGTAGTTTCCTTGACGCATTATGATAGTTATTTTGAAAAAAATGTTATGTATCTCGTACAATACTGTTATGTATGTATGTGAGAAGAAAAGAAAAACAAGATGGCTGAAGCAAGGTCTGACATGACTTGATATATGTGATATCTACTGATAACGGGAGAATCCTGAATGATGATGGTTTGTTGTTTAAAGGAAGAATTGGCACTGTGAAAATAACGACAGACTGCAGCAGGTCAGGAGGAGCGTGTCCAGCAACAAGCGGGCAGTGAGGTCTGTCAAAACCGTGAATTATTATAGGTCACCAGTATGAGTTAGACGCGATAAATGGGTGTATAAGGATGGGCATAAGCTAAAAGTTTTCGGAAAGATTTGGGAAAAGTGGTGGGACATCCCTTTAACTCTCAGGACTGAGAAAAGAACATAGGAGAATCCAGCATGTTTTTCACTGAAGGCTAACAAGACGCAACCGTTTGAACAGATATTGATGAATCAGCCACTGCAGGGGCTGAGAGTTGTTTTCTCGGTAGGGGGGTTAGGTAACAGAAGAATCCCACCAAGTTTGACAGGGTTTATAATAGAAGTATTTAATTGGTCATTTCTAATATGTGTGAGTTAGGTATTGAAGTTGAAATGTATTAAAAATAGTTACAAATGTTAACTTCAATAGCACCCTGGTCAGACCAGGATTTGAACTGTCAATGTTACATTTTATCTTTATTCATAGAATTGTAATAGTTGTTGAAATAATTATGTAATGCGGGAACACACAAACAGTTGTGTGAGCAGTTGCTTGACGACATGTTAAGATAGGACTTATTCTTTTGAAATTTTGTGTTTTAATTGGAAGGATTTCATGTTTATCTGGAAACGGATAAAATCATGGTTCGAAATGAAGCCAGTGGATTCGACTGGCTCACGCCTCAACCTGCTGGATGCATTAAATGTTTCAGAACTAGTATTAGAAACGTGGTTTTCACCACTTTAGTATGGCTGTGTGGTAACTATTATCAAGTAAGGTATAAACCTCATGCCCTTAAGGACATGATAACAGAGGACAGGAATCTTAGTGAGTCATGGCAATCAGTTTCGATAGGATGTAGCGCGAATGGCCACGTCCCAGTTGGTTTAGAGACATTTTACAAAGTCATGAGAGATATCCGGGGATAGAGGCAGGTACAAAGACACCTTTTAGATTGACGAAGACTGGGTGGAAATGGTTAAGACACGATATAGCCGTTTATGCGACCGGTGAGGAACGCAAGGCGATTTGGATGCCAAGGGAATGGGATTCTCGCACGCCAGCCATAAATAGACGACCTTTTTGGTTGCTGTTGGATTAACAGGCTTACTGATCCTAAGGGACATGAGGAGGCTTATCCGGTGCTGCTATCCCAAGGAGGTAAAAGGCTTTGGTGATAGTGGAACACGTGTCAAAGAGCTATTGTGTTGCCTTACTGGACGGCGGCCACTTTGATTCAAAGTAATTACAATCAAGGTATAACTGCTCTACCAACACTGGTGTGAGAAATGGAAATTTGCAAAAAATTTAAAATAAGGCAATTGGCTATTGATAAAATGATTAGGGGGATAAATATTGGATGGGATATGTCATGTTTCAAATATCAAGAGGGGGTGTTGTGAAAACTCGGAAAAATATGACATTTGAAACATGAAAGTAACACTGAGAATGCCTGAGGCTTTTTTATGTAAGGGAGAAGTCCCACAAGGGGTGAACAGCAGCAGCCTGTTTTCAGCGCAGACAACTTCACAGAGGGAAGAAAACAGAGCTTCATGTTAATTCACAAGTTGGAAAAGACATTTGATTGACTTAAAAACTCTTAAAATTATATGAAGGGGAACAGTATTTCACAAATCTTTAAGCAGTGAATTATTTTATTGAACAATTAAGAAAAGCAGCCAGAATATAAAGTATAAGATGAGGAACAACTGTTAAGTGTGAAAAGTTGCTGACACTGGTAATAAAGTGAAACAACTGATTCACAAATTAGGAAAACTAGAAGCTGACAAGGTTACATTATAACGTACATCACATTTGAAGTTAAAACCTTTTAGAAGATGGCCAAAGCAGATAAAGTTAGAGTCAGTGGGGAGAACCCGAACATGACATTAGCTTCACCTGAACATGACCCGGGTCGAAACTGAGAAAACTCATTGAAAAAGACATAAAACCTAAAGAGTGTGAACTATGACACAGACAAGCTAATTACATGTCAAGTAAAGCGAGAAAATTCCTGTCAGGAATGGCGAGCTGGTGAGGATGAAGCGGCCCTGTCGCTGTTAAAGCAGCGCCACGCTTCTAAACCGATAAAACGTTCAAACCGTCAAGCAGGCAGTCTGAAGGGTGCCAGGTGCAGAGGTTAAAGGGCCCCAAATTGCTATAAAAACTGGAGAAAATGAGCAGATAATCAGAATCTTCCTCGGTGATGGGACAAGCAACATCGACAGACCGAGCAGCCCAGAGAAGTCAGCAGAAGACCAAAAGTAAAAGTAAACTGATTATCAAGAGAGACTTAAAAGTCTGCAACTGGTCCGAACAAGAAAAGATACTTTTACCTTTATGTAAAAGTAGTTATTCTCTTTTAACTTGAAAATAAAGTTAAGTTCAAATTGATAACCTGAAAGAGTGGTTATTATTATTTTCTTTAAAAAGTTTACTTTACTTCACTTAGCAAGCTGGACCCGTGTGTAAGTTACTAAGTGGTAAGTAAATAAAATTATTCTACGAAGATACGGGTTATACCGGGGGATAACTTGAAACACTAGTTTGAATAGCATCCTCCAAAGTCTGCAGTGGAGTCGGGGAGTGAGAATCCCTGCTCACCGTTTAGAATAAATTGACCCTCTTTTGGTATCGGGGGAATACTAAGAATAGTGCCGAGTTAAAAACTACAACACCTACACACACACACACCTTCTGATACACACACTCACAGGCACATAGAGACACTAATACACACAGTCACAGATACGCAAATACACAGACTTACACACAGATACTAATACACACACACTCACACACACAGAGACACTAATACACACTCACACAAATACGCACAGTCACTTTTACTCACAGACACAGACAACACAAATGCACAAACTCACAGACACACACAGAGGCACGAAAACACACTCACACTAACAGAGACCCAAATACACAGACAGTAACACGCACTCACAGAGACACAGAGGCACGAATACACACGCTCACAGACATACAGAGACACAAATATACACAGTCACAAACATACAGACACTAGCACACGCATTCACACACACACAGGGACTATTACACTCGCTCACAGTCACACACAGAAACCCTGGTGCACACACTCACAGATGCATACAGACACACTAAAACACATTTACTAATACACACGCACACACAGGGAGACAGTAATACACACACACACTCACATACAGTAATACACAGACTCTGAGACATAAAAAGAACAAAGAAATGTCCAGCACGTAGATACTAATACACACATTCACACACAGTGAGAGACACTAACACACACACACTCACAGATACACTAATACACGCTCACAAACACACAAATACACACAAAATCACAGACACGCGGAGACACTAACAAACACAATCACATACAACCAGAGACACTAAAACATAGGCGCACACACATACGGACACTAATACACACACTGAATCACACGCAGGGGCACTACAACACTCACAGACACAACTACACACACTCACAGACACACAGAACAGCAATATGCACACTCACAGACACACACAGAGGCACTAAAAGACACTCCCACACAGACAGAGACACTAATACACATACCCACAGACACACACAGACACTGATACACATGCAGACACGCAGAATCACTAAAACATACACTCACAGACACACATACATACTGTTGCACTGATGCTCGATCAATAACTCCAGAAGAGAGATTGGATGACTGTAGAAGGGACTTTAGTTGGCGGATTAGCTGCCTTAAACACTTTGTATTATGTTAATCAGCTGCTTGACTATGTTTCATGGAAATAGGCACTTAGCGAAGCATGATGGATATATAGCCTTATTTTTAGTCAAGATGTTCGAAGTTGTGTATCAATCAGTCGGACGGCCACACCATGTAAACAGCCGTACGGCTGCACATTGTGTTGCTTAGGCGAAGAACTCAAGGCCTGTTATTAAACTTTGCTCGCTTTCTGTCTCCTTGTTTAATCTCAAGAATGCCTCTCTGTCCTAGATATTGATTATGATATTATATAAATTACTCGCCTTACCTTTGTAAAGCAGGGACATTTGGAAAGACTGCAGTCATTCTAATTCCCTCCACGAACTTCGTGTTAAATTAAGGACCTTTTGCGAAAACTCGAAGTGCTGACTATTTTTTTCTTCAACAATGACAATTGAAGGCTTTATTGCATTAGATGTTTCCCCCAGCAGCGCAGGTACAGAATGCAGCTGCTAGGGAGGCACGGGCTCTTATACTCCGCCTTACTGGGCGGAACCAGCAGGCAGGCTTCACCAATGATATTGCTGTCTGAGGTACCTCCCACACCAATGGTCTTACAACATCAACCTGGGTACCTTAATATCCCTAATACCGACTACCACATCCACCCCCTGCTAAAAAAAAAGAGACCGGCGGGCGTCGTTTTCTCGTGTTATACAGTGGTAGAGGTGGAGGTTATGGTGGTAACCGATACACATTAGTACAGTGTTTTGCCTCGTCAAAGGTCGCAATTATTTACACTATTTATTTACATTCAAAAGGAAGCAATTAGTCGGTCAGGGGCCCTGGTCATCGTCTGCAATCGTCTCAGTTTCGGCGGTGATGTAGGCGCCGGCTCGGACATCCGTGGCTCCAGGAGCGTGGTTTCGGCCTCTTCGGAACTTCATCACTCCAAGATGGGACCGGTGGGAGGGCCGATCCACCTGGGAAGGAGGCAGCTGTGGGGAGTGCACGGTGGGAGGGAGGGTGGGGTTGGTGGTGGAGGTGTAGGTGGGGCTCCAGTGGGCGCCAGGTCCGTAGGGAGACCGTATCCTGTCGGCTGTCGGGGTACGCCACGTAGGCGTATTGAGGGTTAGCTTGAAGAAGGTGGACCCTCTCGACCAATGGGTCCGACTGGCGCGCCCGAACGTGTTTGCGGAGCAGGATGGGTCCAGGAGCTGCCAGCCAGGTTGTGAGCGAGTTCCCGGAGGAGGACTTCCCAGGGAAGACAAGGAGATGTTCGTAAGGTGTTTGGTTGGTCGTGGTACATAGCAGTGATCGGATGGAGTGGAGGGCATCCAGAAGGACCTCCAGCCAGCGGGAGACTGGGAGATTCCTGGACCATAGGGCCAGAAGAATGGTCTTTCTGACCGTTCCGTTCTCCCTCTCTACCTTCCCCGGGGGTTGTAACTGGTCGTCCTGCTCGAGTCGATGTCCTTGCTGAGCAGGGATTGACGCAGTAGCTCGCTCATAAAGGAGCACCATCTATCGCTGTGTATGTAGGTGGGGAAACTGAACTCTGTAAAGATACTGTGGAGGGCTTTTATGCCGGTGGCTGACGTAATGTCGGGGCAGGGGTTGGCGAATGGGAACCGGGAGCACTCGTCAATCACGTTCAGGAAGTACGTGTTGCGATCGGTGGAGGGGAGGAGTCCTTTGAAGTCCACACAGGCAACCAATGGGACGGGAAGACTTTATCAGATGAGCTTCCTCTGGCCTGTAGAAGTGCGGTTCGCTTTCCGTGCAGATTTGGCAGTTCCTGGTGGCTGTCCTGACCTCCTCTATGGAGTTGGGCAGGTTGCGGGTCTTGATGAAATGGAAGAGTCGAGTGACCCCGGGTGGCAGAGGTCCTCGTGGAGGGCCCGGAGTCGGTCCACATATGCGTTGGCACATGTGCTGCGGGATAGGGCTTCAGGAGGCTCGTTAGCTTCCCGGGACGATACAAGATCTCATAGTTGCTGGTGGAGAGCTCGATCCTCCACCGTAAGATCTTATCGTCCTTTATCTTGCCCCGCTGTGCATTATGGTAAATGAAAGCAACCGATTTTTGGTCAGTGAGGAGAATGAATCTCGTACCGGACAGGCAATGCTGCCACTGCCGCACAGCTTCTACGATGGCCTTAGCCTCCTTTTTAACGGAGGAATGGCGGATTTCTGAAGCGTGGAGGATCATGGGAAAACACTGCCCTACAGTAAGCAGTGTTTACGTAAACCGTACACTACTGTAAACAGAGTCTATATAAACAGTGCCCTACTGTAAACAGAGTTTATTTAAAAAGTGCCCGACAGTAATCAGTATTTAGACAGTGCCCGACAGCAAACAGAGTCCATAAAACAGTTCCCTACAGTAAGCACTGTTTATGTAAACCATCCCTTGCTGTAAACAGTCGATGGAAACAGTACCCTACAGCAAACAAACTGAAAGAAGACCGTACACTACTGTAAACAGAGCTTATTTAAAAAGTGCCCGACAGTAAACAGTATTTAGACAGTGCCCGACAGTAAACAGAGTCTATGTAAATATACCCTGCAGCAAACAGTATTGAAACAGTGCTCAACAGTAAACTGTCTATGTAAACAGTGCCCTACTGTAAACAGTATTTTAAAATTGCGCTTCTGTAAACAGAGTGAAAGTAAACCGCACACCCCGGTAATCAGAGTCAATGAAAACAGTGTTTACGTAAACCGTACACTCCTGTAAACAGTCTATGTAAACAGTGCCCTACTGTAAACAGTATTTAAAAATTGCGCTTCTGTAAACAGAGTGAAAGTAAACCGCACACCCCGGTAATCAGAGTCAATGAAAACAGTGTTTACGTAAACCGTACACTCCTGTAAACAGTCTATGTAAACAGTGCACTACAGTAAACATTGCTTATGTAAACCGTACACTGCTGTAAACACAGTCTATCTAAACAATGTCCCGCAGTAAACAGTGTTAATGTAAACCTCACACTACTGTAAATTAGTCTCTGTAAACAGCGTCCTACAATAAACAGTGCTAACCTAAACCGTATTCTGCTGTAAACTGAGTCAATCTACACAGTGCCCGAGAGTAAACAGTGTTTACGTAAACCGAACACTGCTGTAAACAGAGTCAATGTAAAACAAATGCCCCACAATAAACAGTGTTGTGGAAACCGTACACTGCTGTAAACGGAATCTAAGTAAACAGTTCTCTATACTAAACAGGTATTTAAACAGCCCTACAGTAAACAGTGTCCATGGAAACAGTGCCCTCCAGTAAAAGGTGTTAATGTATACCGTACACTGCTGTAAACAGAGTCTCGGTTAAACAGCACAAACAGGAAACAATGTTAATGTAAACCATACACTTCTGCAAACCCAGTCTTGGTAAACAGTAATCAGTGTTTATGTAAACCGAGCACAACTAAACAGTGACAATGTAAACATTGCCCTACAGTAACAGTGGTTATGTAAATCTTGCACTGCGGTAAACACACTCTATGTAAACAGTGCCCGACAGTAAGCTGTGTTTACGTAAACCGTACACTACCATAAACAGTGTCCTCCAGTAAGCAGTGTTTCTATAAAATGTGCACTGCTGTGTACAGAGACTATGTAAACAGTGAACTACAATAAACAGAGTGAAAGTACACCGCACACTGCTGTAAATGGAGTCTGTGTAAACAGTGAACTGCAGTAAACAGAACTTAAACAGTGCTCGACAGTAAAATGAGTATAGTTAAACAGTGCCCTACAGTAAAGAGAGTGAAAGTAAACCGTACACTACTGCAACCAGAGTCTATGTAAACAGTGACCAATAGTAAACAGTGTTTCTGTAAATCGTACACTGCTGTAAATAGTGACTATGTAAACAGTGCCCTAAAGTAAGTGTTTATGTAAAGCGTGCACTGCTGTAAACAGCGTCGTACAGTGAACAGTGTTAACTTAAACCGTACCCTACTGAAAACAGAGTCGATGTAACCAGTTCCCTCCATTAAACAGTGTTAATGTAAACCATACAACACTGTAAATAGACTAATTTCTGTAGGGCACTGTTTACATCGTCTATTAAAAGAGTGCCCGACAGTAAACAGAGTCTATGTTAATTACACCCTGCAGTAAACAACGTCTATGCTATCTGCGACCTACAATAAACAGTGTTAATGCAAACCATACACTACTGTAAGCAGTCTATATAATTAATGCACTCGCGTAAAGATAATCGACTAAAACGGTGCCGTAAAGCAAACAGTATTTATGTAAACCGTACACTGTTGCAAACAGAGTCGATGCAAACAGTGGCGCTACTGTGAACAATGTTTTTGTAAACTGTACAGTAGTGTAAACAGCATACGTAAATGTAGCCTGCGGTAATCACTGCATGTGAACCGGACATTGCTGTAAACGGAGTCTATATGAACTGGGCCTGCAGTAAACAGTGTTTCTGTGAACTGTACACTGCTGTAAACAGATTCTTTGTAAACAGGGCCCTACAGTAAACAGAGTGAAAGTAAACCGTACACTACTGTGTTCATGTAAATCATACATGACTGTAAACAGAGGCTATGTAAATATAGCGCTACAGCAAACAGTATTTACGTAAACAGTACACTGCTGGAAACAGTGTCTGTATAAACGGTGCCCGACAGTAAACCGTGTTTATTTAAAATATACGCTGCTGTAAACCGAGTCTTTATAAACAGTGTCCGACAGTAAACAAAGTGAAGGGGGCAGCACGGTAGCATTGTGTATAGCACAATTGCTTCACAGCTCCAGGGTCCCGGGTTCGATTCCAGCATGGGTCACTGCCTGTGCGGAGTCTGCACATCCTCCCCGTGTGTGCGTGGGTTTCCTCCGGGTGCTCCGGTTTCCTCCCACAGTCCAAAGATGTGCAGGTTAGGTGGATTGGCCATGATAAATTGCCCTTAGTGTCCAAAATTGCCCTTAGTGTTTTGTGGGTTACTGGGTTGTGGGAATAGGGTGGAGGTGTTGACCTTGGGTAGGGTGCTCTTTCCAAGAGCCGGTGCAGACGCGATGGGCCAAATGGCCTCCTTCTGCACTGTAAATTCTATGATCTATGATCTATGAAACTAAACCGTACACTACTGTAAACAGTGTCTAGGTAAACAGAGACCTATAGAACATAGACCATTACAGCGCAGTACAGGCCCTTCGGCCCTCGATGTTGGGCGCAGCACGGAAGCACAGGGGCAGCACGGTAGCATTGTGGGTAGCACAATTGCTTCACAGCTCTCGGGTCCCAGGTTCGATTCCGACTTGGGTCACTGTCTGTGTGGAGTCTGCACAGCCCCCCCCCCCCCCCCCCGTGTGTGCGTGGGTTTCCTCCGGGTGCACCGGTTTCCTCTCACAGTGCAAAGATGTGCAGGTTAGGTGGATTGTGCCTTAGTGTCCAAAATTGCCCTTAGTGTTGGGTGGCGTTGCTGGATTATGGGGATAGGGTGGAGGT
This sequence comes from Scyliorhinus torazame, assembly GCF_047496885.1. Taxonomy (NCBI): domain Eukaryota; kingdom Metazoa; phylum Chordata; class Chondrichthyes; order Carcharhiniformes; family Scyliorhinidae; genus Scyliorhinus; species Scyliorhinus torazame. The sequence continues at coordinate 55,874,135 of NC_092726.1, forward strand.
GTTGACCTTGGGTAAGGTGCTCTTTCCAAGAGCCGGTGCGGACTCGATGGGCCGAATGGCCTCCTTCTGCACTGTAAATTCTAAAAAAAATTCTATGTTGCGCCGACCTGTGAAACCACTCTAAAGCCCATCTACACTATTCCCTTATCATCCATATGTGTATCCAATCACCATTTGAATGCCCTTAATGTTTGCGAGTCCACTGCTGTTGCTGGCAGGGCATTCCACGCCCTTACAACTCTCTGAGTAAAAAACCTGCTCTTACATCAATCTCCCCTCAATTTATAGGTATGTCCCCTCGTGCTTGACACCACTATCCGAGGAAAAAGGCTCTCACTGTCCACCCTATCCAATTTCTGATCCAAATTGCTAAATCACCCTGAATCCCATGCCTCCGTATTTTCTGCAGGAACCTTATCAACCGCTTTACTGAAATCCATATACACCAGATCAACTGCTTTATCCTCAGCCACCTGTTTGGTCACCTTCTGATATAACTCAATAAGGTTTGTGAGGCACGACCTACCCTTAACAAAACCGTGTTGACTATCTCTGATCAAATAATTCCTTTCCAGATGATTATACATCCTATCTCTGATAAAACTTTCCAAGATTTTGCCAGTAACAGAAGTAACGCTCACTGATCTATAGTTACCGGGGTTGTCTCTACTCCCCTTCTTGAACAAGGGGACAACATTTGCTATCCTCCAGTCTTCTGGTACTATTCCTGCAGACAAAAATGACTTAAAGATCAAAGCCAGATGCTCAGCAATTTCCTCCCTAGCTTCCCAGAGAATCCTAGGATAAATCCCATCCGGCCCAGAGGACTTACCTATTTTCCCACTTTCCAGAATTGCTAACACCTCCTCCCTATGAACCTCAAGCCCTTCTTGTCTAGTAGACTGAATCGCAGTATTCTCGACAACATTGTCATTTTCCTGCGTGGAAACTGACGAAAAATATTAATTTAGTACCTCTCCTATCTCCTCAGACTCCAAACACAACTTCCCGCTACTTGTCCTTGACTTACCCTAGTCATTCGTTTATTCCTGAAATATCCATAGAAAGCTTTGGGGTTATCCTTGATTCTTCCTGTCAAAGACTTCTAATGTCCCCTCCTGGCTCTTCTTAGCTCTCTCTTTAGGTCCTTCCTAGCTAACTTGTAACTCGAGCGGCCTAACTGAACCTTCATGTCTCATCTTTACATAAGCCTCCTTCTTCTTGTTGACAAGTGTTTCGACTGCTTTAGTAAACCACGGTTCCCTTGCTCGACCACTTCCTCCCTGCCTGACAGGTACAAACGTATTATGGACACGCAGTAGATGTTCCTTGAACAAGCTCCACATTTCCATTGTGCCCATCCCCTGCAGTTTTCCTCTCCATCCGATGCATCCTAAGTCTTGCCTCATCGCATCATAATTGCCTTTCCCCCAGATATAACTCTTGCCCTGTGGTATATACCTATCCCTTTCCATCACTAAAGTAAACGCAATGGAATAGTGGTCACTATCACCAAAGTGCTCACCTACCTCCAAATCTAACACCTGTCCTGATTCATTACCCAATACCAAATTCAACCCAAGACCTCGCCTCTCGTTGGCCTATCTACATACTGTGTCAGGAAACCCTCCTGCACACATTGGACAAAAACAGACCCATCTAAAGTACTCGAACTATAGCGGTTCCAGTCAATATTTGGAAAGTGAAAGTCCTCCATAACAACTACCCTGTTGCTTTCGCTCCTATCCAGAATCATATTTGCAATCCTTTACTCTACATCTCTGGACCTTTTCGGAGACCTATAGAAACCCCTAACAGGGTTACCTCTCCTTTCCATCTTTTTAACCTCAGCCCATACTACCTCAGTAGACGAGTCCTCATCAAACATCCTTTCTGCCAAAGTAATACTGTCCTTGACTAACAATGCCACCCCTCCCCCTCTTTTACCATCTTCCCTGAGCTTACTGAAATATTTAAACCCCGGCACCTGCAACATCCATTCCTATCCCTGCTCTATCCATGTCTCCGAAATGGCCACAACATGGAAGTCCCAGGTACCAACCTGTGCCGCAAGTTCGCCCACGTTATTACGGATGCTCCTGGCATTGAAGAAGACACACATTAAACTACCTTCCTGCCTGCCGGTACACTCCTGCAACTTTGAAACCTTACTCATGACCTCACTGCTCTCAACCTCCTGTATACTGGAGCTACAATTCAGGTTCCCAATCCCCTGTAGAACTAATTTAAACCCTCCCGAAGAGCTTTAGCACATCCCACCCCCCCCCCCCCCCCCGCCCCCCAGGATTTTGGTACCCCTCTCGTCCAGGTGTAGACCATTCCGTTTGTAGAGGTCCCACCGACCGCAGAATGATCCCCAATTATCCAGAAATCTTAAACCCTCCCTCCTGCATCCCTCTAGCCACGTGTTCACCTCCTCTCTCTCCCTATTCCTCGTCTCGCTATCACGTGGCACGGGTAGTATCCCAGAGATAATAACTCTGTTCGTCCTAGATCTCAGTTTCCACCCTAACTCCCTGAATTCCCGCCTTGCATCCCTATCCCTTTTCCTACATATGTCGTTGGTACCTATGTGGACCGCGACTTGGGGCTGCTCAGTAAACAGTGTCTACGTCAGCCGTACAATACGGTAAACATGGTCTATATAAACATTGCCCTACAATAAACAGTATTTAAGCAGTGCCCTACAGAAACAGATTGGGCGTAATCGTACCCTACAGTAAACAGAGTGAAAATTAACACTACGGTAAATAGATCCTATGTGAACAGTGCCCATCAGGAAAAGGGTTAATGTAAACCGTACACTGCTGTAAACAGAGTCTCGGAAAACAGTGCATAGAGTAAACAGTGTTTATGTAGACAGTACAGTGCTGTAAACAAAGTCTATGTAAACAGTACGCGAAGTAAACAGTGTTTATATGACCTTACATTGCCGCAAGCAGAGTCTCTGTCAACAGTGCCCAACAGTGAACAAAGTGAAATGTTACCATGCACTGCTGTAAGCAGAGTCCATGTAAACAGTTCCCTACAGTAAAAAGTGTTTATATAAGCCGTAGCCTGCTGTAAATAGAGTCTATGTAACCGTCCCCTTCAGTATATAGTTTTTATATAAACTGTGCACTACTGTAAACAGAATCTATGTAAACAGTGCCCTACAGTAAATATTGTTCATGTAAACTGTATACTGCTGTAAACGGAGTATATGCAAATTCTGTCCAACTGTAAACTACTGCAAACAGAGTGACTGCAAACAGTGTTTAATATAAACTACTGCAAACAGAGTGACAGAAAACAGTGCCCTACAATAATCAGTATTTATGTGAACCGTACATCACTGTAAAAAAAACTATGTGAACTGTGCCCTAAATTAAACATAGTTTATTAAATCGTATACTGCTGTAAACAAAGTCCATTTAAACACTGCCCTACAGTAAACATTGTTAATGTAATCCGGACACCACGGCAAACAGCGTTTAAGTAAACAGCGCCTTACAGTAAACAGTGCCGACGTAAACCGTACTCTGCTGTAAACAGAGTCTATGTAAACAGTGTCCTGCAGTAAACAGCGTCTGTGAAAACCGTGCACTGCTGGAAGCGGAGTCTATGTAAACAGTGCCCTACAGTAAAACGTTTTTGAAAACCGTACCCTGCTGTAATAAGAGTCTGTGTAAAGAGTGCACTACAGTAGGCAGTGTTTGTGTAAACCCTCTGCTGTTGTAAACAGAGTCTATGTAAAGAATGCCATACATTTAGATACACCGTACAGGGCTGTAACCAGAGTCTACGTACACAATGCCGGGCAGTAAACAGATGGAAGTAAACCGTGCGCTAATATAAACAGAGTGTGGGTAAACAGAGCCCTACAGGAAGCAGTGTTTACGTAAACTGTACACGACTGTTAAAATAGTGTGTATAAACAGTGCCGTACAGTAAACCGTGCTTATATAAAATGTACACTGCTGTAAACAGAGACTATGTAAACAGTGTACTACGGTAAACAAAATTTAAACTGTGCCCAACAGTAAACCGAGTCTATGTAATCAGTGCCCCACAGTAAACAGTGTTTCTGTAAATCGTACACTGCTGTAAATAGTGACTATGTAAACAGTGCCCTACGCTTACACAGCCTATGTGAACAATGCGCAACTGTAAACAATATTTATGTAAACCGTCCACTACTGCAAACAGAGTCTATGTACACAGTGCTCTATAGTAAACAATGTTAAAGTAAATCATACACTACTGTAAACAGAGTCTTTGTAAATATAGCACTGCAGCAAACAGTGTTTATGTAAACGGTATACTGCTGGAAACAGATTCTGTATAAACGGTGCTATACAGTAAACAGTTTATTTAAAATATATACTGCTGTAAACAGGGTCTGTGTCAACAGTGCCCTACAGTAAACAGTGGTTACGTAAACCGTACAATAAGGTAATCCAGGTCTATGTAAACAGTGCCCGCGAGTAAACAGAGAGAACGTTATCCAGGCACTGCTGTAAACAGTCCATGTAAACAATTCCCTACAGTAAACAATGTTTATCTAAGCTATACCATGCTCTAAAAAGAGCATATGTAACAGTGCCCAATAGTAAATCGTTTTTATGTAAACCGTACACAACTGTAAATAGAGTCTATGTAAACAGTGCCTCACAGCAAACAGAGTTAAAGTACACCACCAGTACTCTAAACAGTATAGGTAAACAGTGCCCTCGAGTAAACAGTGTTTGTGTAAACCGTACAATACGGTAAACATGGTCTATGTAAGCAGTGCCCGACAATAAACAGAGTGAAAGTTGACCATGAGCTGCTGTAATCAGTCCATGAAAACAGTTACCTGCAGTAAAAAGTGTTTCTATAAGCCGTAGCCTACTGTAAACAGAGTCTATGTAACAGTCCCCTTCAGTGAATAGTTTTAATGTAAACCGTACACTGCTGTAAACAGAGTCTATGAACAGTGTCCTGCCATAAACAGTGTTTATGTAAAGTGTACACTACTGTAAACAGAGTGAATGTAAACCGGATGCAACTGCAAACAGTGTCTCTGTAAACAACGCCCTACAGTAAACAGTGCCAACATAAACCGTACTCTGCTGGAAAACAGAGTCTATGTAAACAGTGTCCTGCAGTAAACAGTTTCTACGTAAACCGTTCACTGCTGTCAGAGAGTGGGACTTTAACCTGGTGTTGTCAGACTTCTTACTATGTGAAGAGTGCCCGACAGTAAACAGTTTTTGAAAACCGTACCCTGCTGTAATAAGAGTCTATGTAAACAGTGCAACACAGTAAGCAGTGTTTATGTAAACACTATACTGTTGTAAACAGAGTCTATGCAAACAATGCCCACCAGAAAACATTGTTTAGATACACCGTGCACTGCTGTAACCGGAGTCTACGCAAACAGTGCCCTACAGTAAACAGTGTTTATGTAAACCGTACGCTGCTATAAACAGAGTTTATGTAAACAGTGCACTACAGTAAACAGTGTTTATGTAAATCGTAACTGCGATGAACAGGGTCTACGCAAACTGTGCCCTACAGTAAACAGTATTTAAACAGTGCCATACAGTAAATAGAGTCTATATAAAAAGTCACAAACAGTAACCAGTATATAAGCAATGCCCTACAGGAAACAGTCAATGTAAACCGTGCCAACAGTAAACAGTGCTGATGTGAACCGTGCGCTGATGTAAACGGCGTCAAGGTAAACAGAGCCCTACAGTAAACAGCGTTTAGGTTATCCGTACACTGCTGTAAGCAGAGTGTTTGTAATCAGTGACCTACTGGAAACAGTTGTTATGTAAAAAGTACACTGCTGTGCTGAGCAGTGCTCCAAAAGCTAGTGATTTGAAACAAACCTGTTGGTCTTCTTACTCTGCTCACCCCAGTCCAACGTCGGCATTTCCACATTATGTAAACAGCGTCCGAGAGTAAATGGTGTGTACGTGAAATGTACACTGCTGTAAGGAAAGTCAGTGAAAACAGTGCCTTAGAGTAAACAGAGAAATTAAACCGTACACTACTGGAAAAAGTCTATGTAAAAGTGCCCTCCAGTAAACAGCACCATACAGAAAACAGAGTGAAAATAATCCTTACATTAATGTAAACAAGCCCTTTGTAAACTTTGCCTACTAGTAAAAAGTGTTAATGTAAACCGTGCACTGCTGTAAAATGAGTCTATGTAATCAGTGCCCTACAGTAGATAATGTCTCTGTAAATCGTACTCTGCTGTCAACAATGTCTGAGTAATCAGTGGACTACACTAAACAGTGTATATGTAAATTGTACACTGCTGTAAACAGAGTCTACGTAAACAGAGCCCTGCAGGAAAAAGAGTGAAAGCAAACCGTATACTAATGTAAACAGAGTCTGTGTAAACAGAGCCTTACAGGAAGCAGCGTTTACGTAAACTGTACACTACTGTAAACAGTCTATGCAAACAGTGCCCTACAGTAAACCGTGCATATGTAAAATGTACACTGCTGTAAACACAATGCACTATAGTAAACAAAATTTAAACTGTGCCCTACAGTAACAGAGTCTATGTAAACAGTGCCCTACAGCAAACAGGGTGAAAGTAAACCACACACTTCTGTAAACAGAGTCTATGTAAACTGTGACCTACAGTAAACAGTGTTTCCGTAAATCGTACACTGCTGTAAACAGTGACTATGTAAACAGTGCCCTACACTAAACAGTCATCGTAACAGTGCGCTACTGTAACCAATGTGTATGTAAACCGTACACTACTGCAAACAATCTTTGTACATGTGCCCTGCAGTTAACATAGTCTACTTAAACATTGTCCTGTAGTAAACAGTATACGTAAACCGGAAAACATTGTCCGGCAGTAAATAGTATACTTAAAGCGGACATTTTTGCAAACGGAGGCTATGGAAACAGAGCCGTACAGTAAAAAGGCTTATCGTAAACTGTGCACTGGTGTAAACAGGCTATGTAAACAGTGTCGGATTGTTAACAGTCTTTATGGAAACCGTACACTGCTGTAAATAGTCTATGCAAACAGTGTCCTGCAGTAAACATTGTTTATGCAAACCGTACACTACTGTAAACAGAGTCTATGTAAATATAGCAGTACAGTAAACAGTGTTTATATAAAGAACAAAGAACAAAGAACAAAGAAATGTACAGCACAGGAACAGGCCCTTCGGCCCTCCAAGCCCGTGCCGACCATGCTGCCCGACTAAACTACAATCTTCTACACTTCCTGGGTCCGTATCCCTCTATTCCAATCCTATTCATGTATTTGTCAAGATGCCCCTTAAATGTCACTATCGCCCCTGCTTCCACCACCTCCTTCGGTAGCGAGTTCCAGGCACCCACTACCCTCTGCGTAAAAAACTTGCCTCGTACATCTACTCTAAACCTTGCCCCTCTCACTTTAAACCTATGCCCCCTAGTAATTGACCCCTCTACCCTGGGGAAAAGCCTCTGACTATCTGACTATACCATATAAAAGGTATCCACTGGAAACAGAGTCCACGTAAGTAGTGCCCTGCTGTAAACAGTGTTAATGTAAACTGTACACTGTTTTAAACAGTCTATGTAAACAGTGCCTAAAGTAAACATAGTCAATTTAAACAGTACCCTACAATAAACAATATTTCAACCGGACATTGCTGTAAACAGAGTCTATCTGAACCGGACCTGCAGTAAACAGTGTTTATGTGAACCGTATATTGTTGTAAACATAGTCTATGTAAATAGCGCACTACAGTAAACAGTGTGTATGTAAACCGTACACTGCTGGAAAGTCGACGTAAACAGTGCCCTACAGTAAACAGTGTTTATGTAAACCGTACACTGCTATAAATAGTATATGCAAAAAGTGCGTACTGCAAACAGTGTTTATGTTACCCTGCTGTAAAAAGAGTCTGTGTAAACAGTGCCATACAAGATTGCTGACCATACAAGTGTAGTGGGTAGGATCTCAAACAGCGATGAGCCAGAATACTGGACGGAGATAGATAACCCAGTGGTGTGGTTTAACGACAATAATCTCATCCTCAATGTCAGCAAAACTGAAGAGCTGGTCATTGACTTCAGGAAGTGAAGTATTTTATACACACCTCTCTGCGTCAATGAAGCCGTGGTGGAGATGGTTGACAGCTTCAAATTATTAGGTGTGCACATATAGAACATATGTCCTTGTCCATCCTTGGTCGACGCGAAAACCAAGAAAGCACTACAGCACCCTGCTGTAAAAAGGAAACGCTCACCACCACTCGCAATTGCCAAACTTTCAATGGGTTTTGGAAAGCTGCGATTTATTCACAGTGCCGAAAGCAATCACCATCCATCTCTTGCTATTTGAGGTTAAGTTCATTTAGAATTGAAAAGATGATAGTTAGCCTCCAAATTTCATCAGCAATCAAATCAGCAGAGAGGACAATTTCTCGAGGAGGGAAGCGTGGAATTCGGACCTCAGTTCGTAAACTCTGAATATCTCCCTTGTTCAGTGATCATTACAGTAACTCTTCAAGCGGATGATGTCAACCGTCATTGGGATTGACTGGTCACTGTATCGATTCAATGCTTTAATGTAGTTTTAATGGTCAGCAAAACACTTTCAGCCATCCTTCGAGGGCGACGATGTGATGAATTCCAATGGCTCTCATTATATCCCTTGCCAAACGTTCAGTTCAGTGCATGGTGAGACCATGAGGGATATAGACTCTCTCCAGATCACTTGAGTAATGTTTAGGAATGCCAAAACGATCGAGATAATAGCCTTGTTCATCATCAATGATCACCGCGCCTAAAGCCAACGCCATCCGCGATCGCACTTTGACCCCAGGCTCAGGTCTCAACACTCCGGGCCGCATGAGCACTGATGAACGGCTGGCCCCGTGACCCTCCCGACACCCGCCCGCGACCCACCTGCGTGTTGCCACCTCCACTTCGAAAATGCGTGCTTTATATACATTGTATCCGTACCTGAAGCCAGCGTCAGCTTGAGATCACTGGCTACTTCACAGCATTAACTTAATTGTAAGTTCAAACCTGTCTCACCTTGGGCGCTGACTGACGTTTTTAATATTTCCAAAACATATGTTTTGCACCGATTAAAAGCAGACCCAGATTTCTAAATTAGATGTAGGTGTATTTTTTAGAGGCCGCACTACAATTATTTTTTAATGCGGCTTGTGCCGCGTGTTTACTTTTTGGTTCTCACTGCGGAAACCCAAGTTCGATTCCAGCTCTGCACAATTACTGATCTGTTTGATTTGATTTGAGTTGAGTTGTTATTCTCACATTATCATGGTTTCTTGCATGCTATACAGAGAACGCATACAGCACATAGGGAAGGAAGGAGCGACCGCAGAATGGAATGTTACAGTTATAGCTCGGGTGTAGAGAAACGATCAACTAAATACAAGGTCGGTCCATTTAAAAGTCTGATGGCAGCAGGGAAGAAGCTGTTCTTGAGCCCGTTGGTACGTGACCTCAAACTTTTGTATATTTTTACTGACGGAAGAAGGTGGAAGAGAGTATGTCCGGGGTGCGTGGGGTCCTAAATTATGCTGGCTGCCTTTCCAAGGAAGCGGGAATTATAGATAGTGTCAATGGATTGGAGACTCGTTTGCATGTTGGATTGGGCTACCTTCACGACATTTTGTAGTTTCCTGCGGTCTTGGGCAGAGCAGGATCCATACCAAGCTTTGCTACAACCAGAAAGAATGCTTTCTATGGTGCATCTGTAAAGGTTGGTGAGAGTCGCAGCTGGCATGCCAAATGTCCTTAGTCTTCTGAGAAAGTAGAGTCTTTGGTGAGCTTTCTTAACTATAGTATCGGCATGTGGGGACCAGGGCAGGATGTTGGTGATCTGGACACTTAAAAGATTGAAGCCTTTGTACTTAATTCCCATTGATGTAGACCGGGGCATGTTCTCCACTACGCTTCCTGAAGTCGATAACAATCTCCTTCGTGTTGTTGACATTGAGAGAAAGATTATTGTCGTGTACCAGTTCACCATATTCCCAATCACACTTTGTCAATTATTCACAACCTAAATGGAGTTAAAGTGCATTAGCGAAATTTACTTTTTTGATTATCTGATGTTATAATTTAGAAACGAGATTATGTCGTGGGAGTGTGCCTTTAAGAAAGGTTTTTGTCTCATCACATGGCTTCAGTGATGACATTTTGTGGGTGAAGCTGAGCTGTGGCTGTGTGATGTTTTTACTTTCGCTTTCAATTTTGATTGTTGTGGACACAGACAGAGAAAATAAGTGTTTTGGCCTGTTTATCTATTTTCACTGTTAATATCTGACTCAGTAAAAAAAAAACAACATTGATTATAGTTAACTGCTTTGGTAAATTAAAACAATATAGTTTTCTCTCCGGAATGGTTGTAAACCTGCTGGTGAGACGAAATTAAATTCTCAGGAAAAGTCAGTCTTAATAAGGTTAGAATGCAGAGTGCTGGGCCACGGCCTTGAAATGTGGTTTTTCGTTCATGGGATTTTGCTTTGGATTTGGAACAGTTAAGGGGGAATTCATTAAGTATTATACATAGATTACTGTAGGTATATGGTGTCGTTATGATTGTAATTGATAATAATGCTTGCTGTGTTTCTTTATATACACATGTTAACGAAGGTCTTAGAATAAAGCTTGTGTTGATTAAAGTGTTTAGGAAGACTGTTGAATCACACCTGAATGGGAGGCTCTTGTGTTCATCCGAGCCAAATTCAACATAAAGGTTGTCGGTCAGTTGGACTTCATAACATTGTTTGGAGTTTCTTAACCCTGGCCGATTACAATTATTTACTCAGGCAAATGTAATAAACTATTTTGTGTTTTGTTCATGATACAGTATTCCACATATCACGAAAAGCACTCAAGTAGTTCGACACCATCCTGGACCAAGTATCCCGCTTGATTGCTCCCCCTTCCAGAAACATTCAATCCCTGCACCACAAACGCACTGTAGCAGCCCTGTTTACCATCCCAAAATGCACTGCAGTAACTCACCAAGGTTCCTTAGACATCAACTACCATTCGCACGGCCACTATCATCTTGAAGGACAAGAACTCCATAAAAGCAGGTTGGGTGTCCCCACACCTCACTGACAGCAGCGGATCAACAAGGCAGCTCACCGCCACCTACTGAAGGGCAATTCGGGGTAGGAATTAAATGCTGCAAGATCCAGAAACTCGCAAATCCCGTAAAAGTGAACTTTTTATAGCATTGCTGCTTTGAATTTCTGGGACATGGGATGAACTGATTCCCATTATTACGGTAGAGCTCATCATATATCTTCTGCTTCAGAGGAACCTTGATCTAAGGTATTTCTAACAGCATGAATCCAGGAAAACAGAAACAATGTGGTTGCGGCAGTAAGGTGCAACGGAGTGTTGTGCAATCTATCATGGATTTAAACACTCTCTCCGCCTTTCTCTCTTTAACACTCTCCTTTGTTCTGTTTCTGTTTTGTATCTCTTGGTTTCGGGTGAAGGTTTAAGTTGAGCAGAATATTGTACCATATTTTCAGTTCAGTAAGACATATTTTGCGACTTTGTTACTTTGTGGAACCATTGCAAACATGAAGAATAATTGGCACTACATGACACGAAAGGAGGGTATTTGCTGCATCATTACTGTGTCTGTGCCCATCATTACTGTTATACAGACACATGGTCAGAACATTGAATATAGGAGTTTGGACGCCTTGCTGAAGTTGTACAAGACATAAGTTAGTCTACACTTGGAATACTGTGTACCGTTCTGGTCTCACTATTATAGAGATGATATTATTCAACTAGAAATAGTGCTGAAACGTTTTACAAGGATGCTACCGTAAATTGATAGTTTGAGTTATAAGGTGCGTTTGGTAAGCTGGGACATTTTCCCCTGGAGTGTCGGAGGCATAGGGGTAAAATTCTCGAGGTCTATAAAGTTAATAGGGCATAGGTAATGTACATCGTCAACACATTTTCCCAAATATAGGGGAGTGTAAAACAAGTGGGTATAGGTTTAAAGTTAGAGAAGAGACACACAAAAGGGTCCAGAGAGTAAGGTCTTCACAAATAGTGCGCTGAGTGTCTGGACCGAGTTGCCAGAGGAAGTAATAGAAGCGGGTACAATTTTGTCTTATTAAAGGGATCAGGGGTTATGGGGAGAATGAAGAAGAATGGGCGGCATGGATAAGTTGGGCCGAAGGGCCTATTTCCATGCTGTAAACCTCTGGCACTCTCTGACCCTATCCCATCTTCCAGCTCTGTAACGCTGCAGTTTTGAGCACTCCATCTCGATGTCCAAGTGATTTTGAAATTTTCCTATGGGTGTCTGCCTCTATCATTCTCATGGACAATGGTCCCTGAGTGATTGAAAGGATCTGAGAAACAGGCAGGAAATGACATTGAGGCAGAAGCTCAGCTGCGATCAAACTGGATGTTGGGGCAGGAGTGAGTGGCCGGGTCGTCTCACGATGTTGTCCCTTACTATCAGTTCCAGTTGCCACAGCACTCGCAGATGATTATAACTGCGCGATAAGATTTTTAAATTACATCTTTCCATCAATTAATTCAATGTTCGAGGATACAGTTCAGTTATCTGGTCTGCACAGCCTCTGCGGTTGGTGGAGGCAGATACAACAGTGGTTTTCAAATTTCAATGCGAGAAACAAAAGCAATCAATTGCATGCCTCTGGCGAAAGGTCGGTCGAGTGGGATTGAATGATCTGCTTATCTAAAGAGCCGCTGAGGTTAAACGGAACGAATGTCCTCCATCTGTACTTCACGCACTTTTAAATTTTTGGTCCCATCAGGCTGTGAGGTGATGTGCACCAACACACTGGAGTTCCCCTCAATGTTACCCACCACGGCGAGTTTGATCACGGTAATCCTTCATATACAATGTGTCCATTCAATAAGCCAGCGTCAGCTTCAGCTCACTGGTTACTTCACAGCATCAACATAATTGTAAGTTCGAACCTGTCTTACCGTGGGCGCTGCCTGGCGTTTTTATTATTTCCAAAACATGTGTTGCATAAATAAAAGCAGCAGCACATTTATAATTAGAAGTGGGTGTATTTTGTTTAGAGTTTGCATTGATCTGTTTTGGAAAGAGGCTTGTGCCACGTGTTTACTTTCTGATCTCACACTGCGGAAACCCAAGTTCGATTCCAGCTCTGTACAGTAACTGACCTGTCACACTTTGTCAATTACTCACAACCTAAATGGAGGAAAGGAGCATTAACGATTATCGATTATACATTTTTTGAAATTTCGGAAGAAAATAGTTTCCGCAGGTGAATTGATTAATCCATTTTTTTCCACGTGAAACGCTGTTCCCAGATCTCCAAGAACACTCAGGGAGTTCGAAAGCTTCCAGGACCAAGCAGTGCGTTTGATTGCTCCTCCTGCCATAAGCATTCAATCCCTCCGCCACAGCCATCCCAAAATGCACCGCAATAACTCAACAAATTTCCTCAGGTTCCTTCGACAGCACCTTCCAGACTACGACTACTGTCATTTTGAAAGACTAGACAAGCCCCTACTTCGGAAACCCACCAACTGGAATTTCCCTCCAAATCACTCACCACTCCCAATTGGAACCAGATAAACGTTCCTCCACGGTAACGGGGAAAAATTCATTTAGCTTCCTCCCTAAAAGCACGCTGGGTGTACCCAAAAATCATGGACTGCAACGAGTCACGAAGTTGCTTCTTCAGGGCAACTCGGGATGGACAATAAATTCAGTCCTAACCAGCAACTCTCACATCCAGTAAAAGTGATATTTTTAATGCATTGATGCTTTGTATTTCTGGGGCCTGGGGTGAACTGTTCTCCATTCTTAAAAAATAAACATCGATGACCCATTTCATTTTTTCCAATTAAGGGGCAATTTGGCGTGACTAATCCAGCTACTCTGCACATCATTGGGTTGTGGGGTTATAACCCACGTAGACACGGGGAGAATGTGCAAACTCCACACAAAGAGTGACCCAGAGCCGGGATCGAACCTGAGAACACGATGCAGTGAAGCAGCTGTGCTAACCACTGTGCCGCCGTGCTGCCCCAGTTTGTCATTCTAACGGTGGAATGAATCATGTAACTTCTGCTTCAGAGGAAACTGGATCGAAGGTATTTCTAGCAGCATGAATCCTGGAAGATAGAAACAATGTGCTTGCTGCAGTAAGGTGGAAGGTAATGGTGTGCAATGTATCCAGCAGTAAACGCTTTCTCCTCCTTTCTCTCTTTACCACTCTCCTTTGTTTCTCTTTTGTTTCTATTGGCATCGGGTGAAGATTTGATTTACCGTGGGTCTCTTGAGCAAGACATTCTTCGACATCTTATTCCTCTCAGACAGATTTTGCGAATTATTTGCTTTTTGCACGACTGTAAACATGATGAATAATTGTAAATTCACAACACTGACTCTTTGTTCCACAATTACTGTGTCTGTGCCCATTGTTACTATTATACAGATACATGGCCAGATAATTGAATGCAGGAGGTGGGACGTCTTGTTGAAACTCAACAAGACATGGCAAGGACCACAATTGGAATAATGTGTACAGTTCTGGTCACCGTAATATAGAAAGAGGGCAGAAAGATTTGCTCTGCTGCTTCCGGTCTTGAAAATTTGAGTTATAAGGTGCGGCTGGATAGACTGGAACATTTTTCTTGGAGGCTAGGGGTGATCTTGACAACGGCTGAAAAATAATGAGAAGCATAGATAAGGGAGATTTTCGCAAATGTACTGGAATCCAAAGCTAGAGGGCACAGGTTTAAGTTGAATGATGAGAGAAACAAAATGGTACAGAGGAACAATTGTTTCACACAGAGGGTGTTGAGTGTCTGGAACGAGCTGGCAGAGGCAGTAGTAGAGGCGGCTACATTGTTGCCTTTTAAAAAGCATTTAAATAGTTATATGGAGAAGGTGGGTATAGAGGAATATGACCAAATGTGGGCCATTGGACAGGCTTTGTGCAGTAAAAGCTGGGCGGCATGGACAAGTTAGGCCGGAGGGCCTTTTTCCACGCTGTAAACTTCGATAACTCTATGACCTGTCCCACCTTCCAGATCTGTGTCGCTGCAGATTCGAGCACTCCATCTAATGTCCAAATCGGTTTGAAACTTTGCTGTGGGTGTCTGCCTCCATTTTTGTTATCGACAGTGAACTTTGTGGCAATGAAAGTATCCGAGGAACAGGCAGCAAATGACATTGAGGCAGAATCTCAGCTGTGATCAAACTGAATGTTGGGGCAGGAGTGAGTGGCCGTGTCGTCTCCCGATGGTGTCATTTGCTATCAGTTCCAGTTGCCACAGTACTCGCAGGTGAATATAACTGCGAGATCAGATTTTTAAGTTACATCTTTCCAACAATTAATTCAATGTTCTGGGATACATTTAAATTATCCGGTCTGCACTGCACTGTGAGATTGGTGGAGGCAGATACAACAGTGACTTTCAAATTTCAATGCGAGAAATAACATCAATCAAATGCATGCCTCTGGGGAAAGGTCGGCCGAGTGGGATTGAATTATCTGCTAATCTAAAGAACCGCTGAGGTTAAACGGAATGAATGTCCTCTTTCTTTACTTCACGCACTTTTAAGTTTTTGGTCCCGTCTGGCTGTGAGATGATATGCACCACCACACTGGAGTTTCCCTCAATGCTTCCCACCACGGCGAGTTTGATCACGGTAATCCTTCATATACAATGTGTCCATTCAAAAAGCCAGCGTCAGCTTTAGCTCACTGGTTACTTCACAGCATCAACTTAATTGTAAATTCGAACCTGTCCCACCGTGGGCGATGCCAGGCGTTTTTAAAATTTCCAAAACATGTGTGGTGCATAAATAAAAGCAGCAGCACATTTATAATTAGAAGTCGGTGTATTTTGTTAGAAGTTGCATTGATCTGTTTTAAAAAGCAGCTTGTGCCACATGTTTACTTTCTGGCTTCTCGCTGGGGAAACCCTGGTTCGATTCCAGCTCTGTACAATAACTGACCTATCACACTTTGCCAATTACTCACTAACTAAATGGAGGAAAGGAGCATTAACGATTATCTATTATGCATTTTTTGAAATTTCGGAACAAAATTGTTTACGCAGGCAAATTGATTGATCCATTTTTTTTCCACCTGAAATGCTGTTCCCCAGATCTCCAAGAACACTCAGGGAGTTCGAAAGCATCCAGGACCAAGCAGTGCGCTTGATTGATCCTCCTGCCACAAGCATTCAATCCCTCAGGCACAGCCGTCCCAAAATGCACCGCAATAACTCAACAAAGTTCCTCAGGCAATTGTTCCTTAGACAGCACCTTCCATACCTACGACCGCTGTCATTTTGAAGAACTAGACAAGCCCCTACTTGAGACAGTCACCAACTGCAATTTCTCCTCCAAATCACTCACCACTCCCACTTGGAACCAGATAAACGTTCCTTCACATTAACGGGGAAACATAATTTAGCTTCCTCCCTTAAAGCACGTGGGTGTACCCAAACCTCACGACCTGCAATGATTCAAGGAAGCAGCTCACCACCACCTTCTGAAGGGCAGCTAGGGATGGGCTAGAAATTCTGTCCCAACCAGCAACTCTCACATCCATTAAAAGTGATTTTTTTAATGCATTGGTGCTTTGAATTCCTGGTGCCTGGGAATGAACTGTTCTCCAATCTTCAAAAATCAATATTCAGTACCCAATTCCTTTTTTCCAATTAAGGGGCAATTTCGTGTGGCCAATCCACTACCCTGCACATCTTTGGTTGTGGGGGAGAAACCCAAGCAAAAACGGGAAGAATGTGCAAACTTCACACGGACAGTTACCCAGAGCTGGAATAGAACCTAAGAACTCATCGGCGTGAGGCAGCAGTGCTAACCACTGAGCCATGCTGCTGTCCCTATTTGCCATTCTAACGGTGGAATGAATCATGTAACCTCTGCTTCAGAGGAAACTGGATCTAAGGTATTTCGAACAGCATGAAACCTGGAAGATAGAAACAATGTTAAGGCAGGACGGTAGCATAGTGGTTAGCACAATTGCTTCATAGCTCCAGGGTCCCAGGTTCGATTCCGGCTTGGGTCACTGTATGTGCGGAGTCTGCACATCTTCCCCGTGTGTACGTCGGTTTCCTGCGGGTGCTCCGGTTTCCTCCCACAGTCCAAAGATGTGCAGGTTAGGTGGATTGGCCATGATAAATTGCCCTTAGTGTCCCAACATTGTCCTTAGCGTTGGGTGGGGTTACTGGGTTATGGGGATAGGGTGGAGATGTTGACCTTGGGTAGGGTGCTCTTTCCAAGAGCAGGTGCAGACTCGATGGGCCGAATGGCCTCCTTCTGCACTGTAAATTCTATGATAATGTGCTTGCTGCAGTAAGGTGGAAGGGAGTGGTGTGCAATATACTCCAGCATTAAACGCTCTCTCCCTCTTTACCATTCTCCTTTATTCTGTTTCTGTTTTGTTTCTCTTGTTATCGGGTGAAGATTTGATTAGCTGTGGGTCTCTTGAGCAAGATATTCTTCTACATTTTTTCCAGTCAGACACATTCTGCGACTTCTTTGATTTTTGCAACCACAGCAAACATGATGAATAATTGGAAATTCACATCACTGAAGAAGGCTCCTTGTTCATCAATTACTGTTTTCTGTGCCCATTATTACTATTCTACAGATACATGGTCAGATAATTGAATACAGGAGTTGGGACGACTTGCTGAAGTTCTACAGGACTTTGGGAAGAACACACTTCGAATACTGTGTACAGTTCTGGATATTTTAACCGAGAAAGAGAGCAGAAAAGATGTGCTAGGCTGCCACTGGACTTGATGGTTTGAGTTATAAGGAGCGGCTGGATAGACTGGAACATTTATCTTGGAGGCTATGGGTGATCTTGACGTCGGCTATAAAATAATGAGGGGCATAGATGAAGCAGATTTTCCCAAAGGTATTGGAATCCAAAACTAGAGGGCACAGGTTTAACGTGAGAGTGGAGAGATTCAAAAGGGTCCAGAGGAACAATTGTTTCACACAGAGGGTGGTGAGTGTCTGGAAAGAGCTGGCATTTGCAGTAGTCGAGGCGTATACAATTATGCCTTTAAAAAGCTTTTACATAGTTATATGGAGAAGATGGGTATAGAGGTATATGACCAAATGTGGACAATTGGACAGGCTTTGTGTAGTAAAAACTGGGCTGCATGGACAAGTTAGGCCGAAGGGCCTATTTCCATGCTGTAAACCTCTCTGCCTCTGTGACCATATCCCACCTTCCAGCTCTGTAACGCTGCAGATTAGAGAACCCCATCGCTATGTCGAAGTGATTTTGAAAGGCAACTTATCCATGCCGCCCAATGTTTACCAGGAGGCTTGCTCAATTGCCAACATTTGGCCAACACCCCTCCATACCAATTTTTCGGATATAACTCTCGAGATGCTTTTCTAAAGACCGTAAGACCATAAAACCATAAGACAAGGCGCAGAATTAGGCCACTCGGCCCATCGAGTCTACTCCGCCTTTGAGTAATGGCTGATATTTTCTCATCCCCACTCCACTGCATTCTCCCCATAAACCCTGGTCCCCTTATTAAGACAAAATTGAACCCGCTTCTATTACTTCCTCTGACAACTCGGTCCAGACACTCAGCGCACTATTTGTGAAGAAATTACTCTCTGGACCCTTTTATGTGTCTTCCCTCTAACTTTAAACCTATGCCATCTTGCTTTGCACTCCCCTATCTTTGGAAAAATATGTTGACGATGTACATTACGTCTGCCTTATTAACTTTATAGATCTCGAGAATTTCACCCCAATGCCTACTACACTCCAGGGGAAAATGTTCCAGCTTACCAAGCGCACCTTATAACTCAAACTATCAATTTCCGGTAGCGTCCTTGGAAAACGTTTCAGCACTATTTCTAGTTGAAGAATATCATCTCTATAATAGTGAGACCAGAACTGTGCACAGTATTCCAAGTGTAGACTTACTTATGTCTTGTACAACTTCAACAATCGTCCAAACTCCTATATTCAATGTTCTGACCATGTGTCTGTATAACAGTAATGGTGGGCACAGACACAGTAATCATGGAGCAAATACCCTCCTTTCGTGTTATGTTGTGCCAATTATTCTTCAAGTTTGCAATGGTTCCACAAAGTAACAAAATCGGAAAATACGTCTTACTGAAATGAAAATAGTACAATCTTCTGCTCAACTTAAATCTTCACCCGAAACCAAGAAATACAAAACAGAAACAGAACAAAGGAGACTGTTAAATACAGAAAGGGGGAGGGAGTGTTGAAATCCATGATAGATTGCACAACACTCCGTTCCACATTACTGCGGCAACCACATTGTTTCTGTTTTCCTGGATTCATGCTGTTAGAAATACCTTAGATCCAGGTTCCTTATGAAGCAGAAGTTATATGATGAACTCTACCGTAATAATGGCAATCAGTTCATCCCATGTCCCAGAAATTCAAAGCAGCAACGCTATAGAAAGTTCACTTTTAGGGGATTTGCGAGTTTCTGGTTCGGGCAGCATTTAATTGCCATCCCGAATTGCCCTTCAGTAGGTGGCGGTGAGCTGCCTTGTTGGTCCGCTGCTGTCAGTGAGGTGTGGGGACACCCAACGTGCTTTTAGGGAGTTATTGACTTCAAAATGATAGCGGTCGTGCGTTTGGGAGTTGATGTCTAAGGAACCTTGGTGAGTTACTGCAGTGCATTTTGGGATGATAAACAGGGCTGCCACAGTGCGTTTGTGGTCCAGGAATTGATTGTTTCTGGAAGGTGGAGCAATCAAGCGGGATACTTGGTCCAGGATGGTGTCGAACTACTTGAGTGCTTTTCGTGATATGTGGAACACTGTATCATGTACAAAACACAAAATGGATTATTACATTTGCCTGAGTAAATAATTGTTGTAGGCCAGGGTTACGAAACTCCAAACAATGTTATGAAG
The DNA here is from genome assembly GCF_047496885.1 of Scyliorhinus torazame. NCBI lineage: Eukaryota > Metazoa > Chordata > Chondrichthyes > Carcharhiniformes > Scyliorhinidae > Scyliorhinus > Scyliorhinus torazame. The sequence goes on from NC_092726.1 coordinate 55,894,089, forward strand.
TCCAACTGACCGACAACCTTTATGTTGAATTGGGCTAGGATGAAGACAACAGCCTCCCCTTCAGGTGTGATTCAACAGTCTTCCTAAACACTTCATTCAACACAAGCTTTATTCTAAGACCTTCGTTTCCATATGTATATAAAGAAACACAGCAAGAAATATTATCAATTACAAACATAACGACACCATACAGCTACAGTAATCTATGTATAATACTTAATGAATCCCCCTTAACTGTTCCAAATACAAATCCAATAAAAGAAAAACCACATTTCAAGGGCGTGGCCAAGCACTCTGCATTCTCACCTGAATAAGACTGACTTTCCTGAGAATTTAGTTTCGTCTCACCAGGAGGTTTAAAACCATTCTGGAGAGAAAACTATATTTGTTTAATTTACCAAAGCAGGTAACTATAATCAATGTTGTTTTTTTACTGAGTCAGATATTAATAGTGAAAATAGATAAACAGGCCAAAACACTTCTTTTCTCTGTCTGAGTCCACAACAATCAAAATTGAAAGCGAAAGTAAAAACAACACACAGCCACAGCTCAGCTTCACCCACAAAATGACATCACTGAAGCCATGTGATGAGACAAAAACCTTTCTTAAAGGCACACTCCCACGACATAATCTTGTTTCTAAATTATAGAATCAGATAATCAACAACGTAAATTTCGCGAATGCACTTTTGCCCCATTTAAGTTGTGAAAATTGACAAAGTGTGATCGAGAATATGGTGAACTGGTACACGACAGTAATCTTTCCCTCAATGTCAACGAAACGAAGGAGATTGTCTTCGACTTCAGGAAGCGTAGTGTAGAACATGCCCCGGTCCACATCAATGGGAATTAAGTACAAAGGCTTCAAACTTTTAAGTCTCCAGATCACCAACAACCTGTCCTGGACCCCTCATGCCGATACTATAGTTAAGAAAGCTCACCAAAGACTCTACTTTATCAGAAGTCAAAGGAAATTTGGCACGTCAGCTACAACTCTCACCAACCTTTACAGATGCACTATATAATGCATACTTCCTGGTTGTATCACAGCTTGGTATGGATCCTGCTTTTCCCCAAGACCGCAGGAAACTACAAAAGATTGTGAATGTAGCCCAGTCCATCACGCAAACCAGCCTCCCATCCATTGACTCTATCTATAATTCCCGCTGCCTTGGAAAGGCAGCCAGCATAATTAAGGACCCCACACACCGCGGACATACTCTCTTCCACCTTCTTCCATCAGTAAAAAGATACAAAGTTTTGAGGTCACGTACCAACGGGCTCAACAACAGCTTCTTCCCTGCTGCCATCAGACTTTTAAATGGACCTACCTTGTATTAAGTTGATCTTTTCTCTGCACCCGAGCTATAACTGTAACATTACATTCTGCAGTTGCTCCTTCTTTCCCTATGTACGGGATGCGTTCTCTGTATAGCATGCAAGAAACAATTCTTTTCACTGTAGAGTAATAATGTGAGACTAATAAATCAAATCAAAGAGGTCAGTTATTGTGCAGAGCTGGAATCGAACTTGGGTTTCCTCAGTGAGAACCAGAAAGTAAACACGTGGCACAAGCTGCATTAAAAAATAATTGTAGTGCAACCTCTAAAAATTACACCTACTTCTAATTTAGAAATCTGGATCTGCTTTTAATCGGTGCAAAGCACATGTTTTGGAAATATTAAAACCGCCAGGCAGCTCTCATGGTGAGACAAGTTTTAACTTACAGTTACGTTGATGCTGTGTAGGAGCCAGTGAGCTAAAGCTGACGTTGATTTCAGATACGGATGAAATGTATATAATGCAGGCATTGTCAAAGTGGAGGTGGCAACACGCAGGTGGGTCGCGGGCAGGTGTCGGGAGGGTCACGGGGCCAGCCTTTGCGGCGTTCATCAGTGCTCATGCGGCCCGGAGTGTTGGGACCTGAACTTAGGGTCAAAGTGCGATCACGGATGGCGTCGGCTGAAGGCGCGGTGATCACTGATGATGAACAAGGCTATTATCTTGATCTGTTTTGCATCCCTGACATTACTCAAGTGTCTGGAGAGTGTCTATATCCCTCATGGTCTCACCATGCGCTGAACTGAACGTTTGGCAAGGGATATAATGAGATCCATGGGAATTCATCACATCGTCGCCCTCGAAGGATGGCTGAAAGTGTTTTGCTGACCATTAAAACTACATTAAAGCATTGAATCGATATGGTGTCCAGTCAATCCCAATGACGGTTGACATCATCCACTTAAAGTAATGATCACTGAACAGGGGAGATATTCAGAGTTTACGAACTGAGGTACGAATTCCACGCTTTCCTCCTGGAGAAATTGTCCTCTCTGCTGATTCGATTGCTGATGAAATTTGGATGCTAACTATCATCTTTTCAATTCTAAATTAACTGAACCTCAAATAGCAAGAGAAGGATGGTGATTGCTTTCGGCTCTGTGAAGAAATCGCAGCTTTCCAAAACCCATTGAAAGTTTGGCAATTGCGATGCAAAGCCAAAATCACCAGATGTCCCCCACACTGCCCCGGGACATCAAAGAAAACAGCATTAGTAAGGAAAGTGTAGATGGACTGGATAGACTGACTCCAAATGAAGCTGACTGAACTTCTGCGCCTCAGTTTTGACAGCGCATTAAAAACACGGCACGAGTCAATCAAACTGTCAGCATTTTGGAGTAGCGTCTCCGAGGAGTATCCGGAGCTGAGAAAAACAAGCATTTTGTTGCTTTTGCCCTTCACAACGACCTCCGTGTACGAGGTTGGATTTTCCGTCCTCACTAAGATGAAGACGGCACAAAGGACCCGGTTAAATCCTGCACCCGAAATGTGCATAGTCCTCTCCTCCTGTGAACCTGCTTGGAGTGAGATTGTGAGGACCAGGCAGGCTCAGCTGTCGCATTAAAGGGAAGCACAAATGGTGGGTCACGAATGACTGCTTTCCTGTGTCACGAAGGTCGGCCGGCGTGGGTCCCGAAGGTTGGTCGTTTGCTAAAAATTAGTCCCTTTATAAAAAGTTTGAAAAACAGTTAAGAAGGCAAATGCAATGTTATCATTCATGTCAACAGGGCTAGAATAAGACCAGGGATGTACTTCTGAGGCTGTATAAGGCACCATTTCGAGTACCGTGAGCAGAGTTGGGGCATATCGAAGGAAGGATGTACTGGACTTTGAAAGCGCCCAGAGGAGGTTCACAAGAATGATCCCTGGAATGAAGAACTTGTCGTACGAGGAACGTTTGAGGACTCTGGGTCTGTACTCGTTGGAGTTGAGAAGGATGAAAGGTGATCTCAATGAAACGCACAAGAAACTGCGAGGCCTGGATAGAGTGGACGTGGAGAGGATGTTTCCACTTGGAGGAAAAACTAGAACCAGAGGACAACATCTCAGATTGAAGGAACGATCCTTTAAAATAGTGATGAGGAGGATTTGTTTCAGCCAGAGTGTGGTGAATCTGTGGGGTTCTTTGCCGCAGAAGGATGTAGAGGCCAATTCACTGAGTGTCTTTAAAGCAGACTCGGTGGGCCGACTGGCCTAATTCTGCTCCTATGTCTTATGGTCATATGGTCTCATTGCCGTGATCATAGTCACGTGGTGGGTAACATTGAGGGGAACTCCAGGTGCTGGTCCCTACCATATCACAGCCAGGCGACACCAAACAACTTAAAAGTGCGTGACGTGGCGACGGAGGACATTCATTCCGTTTGACCTCAGCGGCATTATGGATTAGCAGATCATTCAATCTCATTCGACAGCCTTTCCCCAGAGGGGTGCATTTGATTCTTGTCACTCCCATTCCCTTTTGAAGCCACTGTTGTATCTGCCTCCACCGAAATCCCAGGCCGTGCAGACCAGATCAGAACCACTGGCTGTGGGAATCGGTTAGTAGTTTACCGTTCGGGAAGCTGGGATACGCTGGGGCTACGTTATTGGATATAAAAGGTGAAGATGTGAGATCCGTTCGACACATCTAAAATTACGTTAGGTCCGGATAATGTGACTAAAAATGAACTGTATCCATGAACATAGAAAGAAATCTTGGATGCAACTTAGAAATCTTATCTTGCAGGCATATCCATCAGCAAGTAATGTGACAACTGGAACAGATACACAATGACAACATGGGGAGACTGCACGGCCACTGACTCCTCTTCCACCATTCAATTTGATCATAGCTGAACTTCTGCCTGAATGTCATTTCCTGCCTGTTCCTCAGATCCTTTCATTCCCTTCAAGATCATTGTCATAAAAATAATGGATGGAGACACCCACGGCAACATTTCAAACGTATCTGGACAGACAGAGGGTGTGCTCGAATCTGCTGCATTCCAGAGATGGAAGGTGGGATTGAGTCATACAGGTTTGCAGCATAGAAACAGGCCCGTAGGTTCTACTTGCAAATGTCGCTCAATTTTTACTGGTACGCCTGTCCCAATTGCCCTCATTTCGCCCATATCCCGCTCATCTTACCCATATAACTATCAAAACGCTTTTTAAAAAGTAAAATTGCAACCGCCTCGCTTACTGCCAATTACAGATCGTTCCAGACACTCACCGCCTTCAGTGTGATAAACATCTCCGTCTGTACTCTTTTGGATCTCTCCCTTCTCACCTTTAACCTATTCCCTCTGGCTGTCGACTCCCTACCTCTGGGAGAAAAGTGTTGTCTATGTACCTTATTTATGCCCTTCATGAGAGTATAAACCTCGAGAAGTTCACCCCTAAACCTCCAAAGACCCTCGGGGAAAATGGCCCATTGAATCCAGTCTTTCCTGACAACTCAAACCATTAAGTACCGATAACACCCTTGTAAATCTTTTCTGCACTTTTTCTGGTTTAATAATGTAGTTTCTATAACAGAACTATACACCACATTCCAAGTTTGACCTTACTAATGTCGTTTAAAACTTCAACAAGACGTCCCAACTCCTGTATTCAATGTCCTAACCATGTGTCTGTATCACAGTAATGATGGGCACAGACACAGTAATGATGGAGCAAATATCCTCCTTCAGTGTTGTGAAATTCCAAGTACACTTCGTGTTTGCAGTGGTTCCAAAAAGCAACAAAGTCACAGTATGTGTCTGACTGGAAAAAGATGTTGAAGAATATTCCGCTCAGGAGAACTGCAGCAAATCAAACCTTCACCCGATACCAAGAGAAAGAAAACAGAAACAGAACGAAGGAGAGTGTTAAAGAGAGAAAGCGGGAGAGCGTTTGAAGCCAGGTTAGATTGCACCCCACACCCTCCCACTATACTGCATCAAGCACATGGTTTCTGTGTACCAGGAGTCCTGTTGTTAGAAATACCTTAGACCCAGGTTCCTCCGAAGCAGAAGTAACTTGATGCACTCCACCGGAAGAATTGAGAACAGTTCATAATAATTATAGCAATCGCTAATTGTCACAAGTAGGCTTCAATGAAGTTACTGTGAAATACGTCTAGTTGTCACATTCCGGCGCCTGTTCGGGGAGGCCGGTTCCGGAATTCAAGCCGCGCTGCTGACATTGTTGTGCATTAGAAGCCCACTGTGCTAAACCAGCTCCCACAAATTCAACGCATTAAAGAGATCACTTTTATGGGACTTGCGAGTTGCTGGTTCGGGCAGTGTTTAATTCCCATCTCTAGTTCTTCTCGAGAAGGAGGTGGTGAGCTGCCTTCTTGGACCGCTGCAATCCATGAGGTGCAGGTACACCCACCGTACTTTTAGGGAGGGAGTTTCAGGAATGTTTCCCGGTGCCGTGAAGGAACGATTATATGATTCCAAGTGGGAGTTGTGTGTGAATTGAGGGAAAACCTCCACCTACGGCCTTTTGTTGTCCTTCCAGAGGATAGTGGTTGTGGATTTGGAAGGTGCTGGCTCTGGAACTTTGATGAGTTACCGCAGTGCATTTTGGGATTGTGTGCAGCGCTGCCACTGTGCGTCCGCGGTGGAGGGAGTCAGTGCTTCTGAAAGTGGGCGAAATCAAGCGGGATGCTTGGTCCTGGGTGGTCTAGAACGTCTTGAGTGTTCTTGCAGATATGGGGTACAGTGTGTCACGTGAAAAACACAAAATGGATTCATTAATTTGCTTGAGTAAACATCCTCTTCTTAAATTCAAAAATGAGATAATCCATAAAGAAAGTATTCTTAATGCACATTTCCTCCATTTAAGTGGTGAACAATTGACAAAGTGTGAGAAGTAACTCCTCAGGGAATCTCCTTAATCCAAAGAAAATTGCATTCGCGCAATCTTTTACAATGCCGAATTGCATCTCTGGTCCGAGAATATTTTTGGTCTTTCAACCTAATATTTTTCTTTATCCATGACTGCAGCAGTCGCGCACATCCTGGAACCCAGACCATTGGTTATTGGGCAGAGCTGATTGGATTGGAATGGTTTATTGTCACGTGTCCCGGGGTACAGTGACCAGCATTGTTCTGCGTACAGTTCAGACCGATTATTCTGTAAGTGAAAAGAAAATACAGAGGGAAAACATAAAATGCACCATGTAAATAGATAGACACTGGCATCAGGTGAAGCATACAGGTGGAGTATTACTCAGTAGAGAAGCGTGCGAATAGATCAGACCAGTTTATAAGAGGTTCGTTTAGGAGTCTGGTAACAGCGGGTAAGAAGCTGTTTTTGAATCTGTTCATGCATGTTCTCAGACTTCTGTATCTCCTGCCAGATGGAAGAGGTTGGAAGAGTGAGTAGACCGGGTGGTAGGGGTCTTTGATTATGCTGCCCGCTTTCCCAAGGCAGCGGTAGGTATAGACAGAGTCAATGGACTGGAGACGGGTTCATGGGATGGACTGGATATGTTCACGACTGTCTTTAGTTTCTTACGGACTTAGGTCGAGTAGTTGCTATACCAGGCTGTGCTGCTGCCAGATAGGATGCTTTTTATGGTGCATCTACTAAAATCGGTAGGAGTGAGTGTGAACATGCCGAATGTTCTTAGTTTCCTGAGGAAGTATAGGCGCTGTAGTGCTTTCTTGGTCTTAGCGTCCACCAAGGGTGGACCAGGACATATGTTCTATATTTGCACACCTAATAATTTGAAGCTGTCAACCATCTCCACCACGGCTTCGTAGATGCAGAGAGGGGTGTATAATATACTTTACTTCCTGAAGTCAATGACCGGCTCTTCAGTTTTGCTGACATTGAGGGTGAGATTATTGTCGTTCAACCACACCACTGGGTTCTCTATCTCCGGCCAGTATTCTGATTTATCGCTGTTCGAGTTCCTACCCACTACACTTTTATGGTCAGCAATCTTGTATGGCACTGTTTACACAGACTCTTTTTACAGCAGGGTGCGGTTCACATAAACACTGTTTACAGTACGCACTGTTTGCATATACTATTTATAGCAGTGTACGGTTTACATAAACACTGTTTACTGTAGGGCGCTGTTTGCATAGACTATGTTTACAATAATGTACGGTTCACATAAACACTGTTAATTGCAGGTCCGGTTCAGATAGACTCTGTTTACGGCAATGTCCGGTTTAAATATTGTTTACTGTAGGGCACTGTTTAAATTGACTATGTTTACTTTAGGCACTGTTTACATAGACTGTTTACAACAATGTACTGTTTAAATTAACACTGTTTACTGTCAGGCATTGTTTGCAGCAGTATTCGGTTTACATTAACACTGTTTACAGCAGGGCACTGCTTACGTAGACTATTTGCAGCAGTGTACGGTTTACATAAACAATGTTTACTGCAGGGCACTGTTTGCATAGACTATTTACAGCAGTGTACGGTTTCCATAAAGACTGTTAACAATCCGGCACTGTTTACATAGCCTGTTTACACTAGTGCACGGTTTACAATAAGACTGTTTACTGTACGGTACTGTATCCATAGCCTCCGTTTACAAAAATGTTCGGTTTCAGTACGCTGTTTACTGCAGGACACTGTTTAAATAGACTATGTTAACTGCAGGGCACATGTACAAAGATTGTTTGCAGTAGTGTACGGTTTACAGAAACATTGGTTACAGTAGCGCACTGTTACAATGACTGTTTAGTGTAGGGCACTGTTTACATAGTCACTGTTTACAGCAGTGTACGATTTACAGAAACACTGTTTACTATAGGGCACTGTTTACATAGACTCTGTTTACAGGAAGTCGACGATTTACAGAAACACTGTTTATTGTAGGGCATTGTTTAAATAGACAAGGTAAACATGGCAAGGTCACAGTGATCATGGGGGACTTCAATATGCAGGTGGACTGGGTAAATAATGCTGCCAGTTGACCCAAGGAAAGGGAATTCATTGAATGTTTACAGGAGGGCTTTTTGGAACAGCTTGTTATGGAGCCCACGAGGGGATAGGCCATTCTGGACTTAGTGTTCTGTCATGAGCCAGGCTTGATTAAAGATCTTAAAGTAAGGGAACACTGAGGAGGCAGTGATCATAGTATGGTAGAATTCAATCTCCAATTTGATAGAAAGAAGGTAGAAACGGATGCAAATGTGTTACTGTTAAATAAATGTAACTACAGGGGCATGCGGGAGGAACTGACGAAAATCGACTGGGAGCAGAGCCTAGTGGGAAAGACAGTAGAACAGCAATGGCAGGAGTTCCTGGGAGTAATTGAGGACACAGTACAGAGGTTCATCCGAAAGAAAAGAAAGGTTATCAGAGGAGGGATTAGGCAGCCATGGCTGACAAAGGAAGTTAGGGAATGCATCAAAGCAAAAGAGAAAGCCTATAATGTGGCAAAGATTATTGCGAAGTCAGAAGATTGGGAAGGCTACACAAACAAACAGAGGATAACAAAGAGATAAATAAGGAAAGAGAGGATCAATTATGAAGGTAGGCTAGCCAGTAACATTAGGAATGATAGTAAAAGTTTCTTTAAATACATTAAAAACAAACGGGAGGCAAAAGTAGATATCGGGCCGCTCCAAAATTACGCTGGTAATCTAGTGATGGGAGACAAGGAAATTGCTGAGGAACTAAATATGTACTTTGCGTCAGCCATCAGAGTGGAATACATGAGTAATATCCCAACAATTCAAGAGAGTCAGGGGGCAGAGTTGAATATGGTAACCATCACAAAGGAGAAAGTGCCAGAGAAACTAGAGGTCTAAAAATTGATAAATCTCCGGGCCCAGATGGGCTCCATCCTAGAGTTCTAAAGGAAAATTATAGGCCAATTAGCCTAACCTCGGTTGTTGGCAAGATTCTAGAATCCACTGTTAAGGATGATATTTCTAAATTCTTGGAAGCGCAGGGTCGGATTAGGTCAAGTCAGCATGGATTTAGTAAGGGGAGGTCTTGCCTGATAAACCTGTTAGAGTCCTTTGAAGAGATAACAAATCGGTTTGACCAAGGAGAGCCAATGGATGTTATCTATCTTGACTTCCAAAAGGCCTTTGATAAGGTGCCTCACGGGAGACTGCTGAGTAAAATAAGGGCCCATGGTATTCGAGGCAAGGTACTAACATGGATTGACGATTGGCTGTCAGGCGGAAGGCAGAGAGTTGGGATAAAAGGTTCTTTTTCGGAATGGCAACCGGTGACGAGTGGTGTCCCGCAGGGTTCAGTGTTGGGGCCACAGCTGTTCTCTTTATATATTAACGATCTAGATGACGGGACTGCGGGCATTCTGGCTAAGTTTTCCGATGATACAAAGATAGGTGGAGGTGGAGGAAGATTCAGACAGTTTAGGAGAGTGGTCCAAGGAATGGCTGATGAAATTCAACGTGGGCAAGTGCGAGGTCTTGCACTTTGGAAAAAAGAATAGTGGCATGGACTATTTTCTAAACGATGACAAAATTCATAATGCTGAAGTGCAAGGGACTTGGGAGTCCTAGTCCAGGATTCTCTAAAGGTAAACTTGCAGGTTGAGTCCGTAATTAAGAAAGCAAATGCAATGTTGTCATTTATCTCAAGAGGCTTGAAATATAAAGCAGGGATGTACTTTTGAAACTTTATAAAGCATTAGTTAGGCCCCATTTAGAATACTGTGAGCAATTTTCGGTCCCACACCTCAGGAAGAACATACTGGCACTGGAGCGGGCACAGCGGAGATTCACACGGATGATCCCAGGAATGGTAGGCCTAGCATACGATGAACGTCTGAGGATCCTGGGATTATATTCATTGGAGTTTAGGAGGTTGAGGGGAGATATAATAGAAACTTACATGATAATGAATGGCTTAGATAGGGTGGATGTAGGGAAGTTTTTTCATTAGCAGGGGAGACTAGGACCCGGGGGCACAGCCTGAGAATGAAAGGGAGTCACTTTAGAACAGAGATGAGGAGAAATTTCTTCAGCCAGAGAGTGGTGGGTCTGTGGAATTCATTGCCATAGAGGGCGGTGGAGGCCGGGACGTTGAGTGTCTTTAAGACAGAAGTCGATACCTTCTTGATTTCTCGAGGAATTAAGGGCTATGGAGAGAGAGCGGGTAAATGGAGTTGAAATCAGCCATGATTGAATGGTGGAGTGGACTCGATGGGCCGAGTGGCCTTACTTCCGCTCCTATGTCTTATGGTCTTATACCTTAGTTGCCGGACTACAAATCAGCTTCCCATTCCCCTGCCAAATTAGTTTAAACCCTCCCGAAGAGTACTAGAAAACCTCCCTCCCAGGATATTGGTGCCTCTCTGGTTCAAATGCAAGCCGTCCTGCTTGTACAGGTCCCACCTTCCCCAGAATGTGCTCCAATTATCCAAATACCTGAAGCCCAAATTATGTACGTTCCACATTAACATGCGGACCGGGGTTCTCACCGCCGCCCAACACTTCCTGTCACCCTTAATTACTGCCCCTGTCCCCGCAAAACAAGCGGCGCACTACCGTACCCCTCGTTCACGTCAGTCTACTACCCCTCCCGCTCGCCATCCCAGAGCCCCACCCACATTAGCCATTTCCTCTCGAAACCAGTTCTCCCTACATAGTCGCCATCCTCCGTTCATACCTCCAAAGCCCACCGAAACCTATCCACACAGGCATAGGCGGACGGGGCCCCTCCCGGCATCGCTGCTGTTTACTAGGCAACTAGCAATTACAGGCGAGCTATCCCCCATCAGAGCCCCCTCCCCCATATGCCCAACTCCGAAAATAATAACACAAAGGTCGAACACACAAGCTTTCCAATCAGCGCGGCAGAATAGAGCCCCCTGATGAAACATGTCCTCCCAACTACTCCATGAAGAAAAACCAAATTCCAATCTCAGTTCAGTCCCAGTCTTTCAGCCGTCACAAACGCCTCCTCCTGCTCCACGTTCTCAAATTCATTGTCCCTGGAGTTGTGTGTAACTCTTTACTTCGCCAGGTACAACATCCTAAACCGCACGTTGCTCTTGTACAACGCTGCTGTCGCCCGAACAAAGGCCGCCCGCTCTTTTGGCAGCTCCGCCGTGAGATCTTGGTCTGTACGAATGACACAACCTTCCCACCTCACCTCTCGATTCTGTTTCGTCAATCTCAGCACATTCTCCTTCACCCGATGGATATGAAAGCAGCCTCTCACAGCTCTTGTTTGTTTCGCCACCTTCGGCTTCTGCCGGAGTGACCGATGAGCCCAATTCTGCGAATAGATGGAAGGGTTTTACTCCTCTCAAAATCTCCGGAAAATACTCCGCCTGCCTCCAGCGCTCCAGCCCCACAGGAAATCCCACGATCCGCACATGCTACCGCCGTGACCTATTCTCCCAGACCTCCATTGTTGCTCTCAGCCCTGTATTACACTCGACCGCCCACCGTATCCCCTGACTCTTCCAGCTAAACTGCTCGCTGTGACGCGACAATGCCTCCGTAACCGCCTTCAACACCTCACTGCTCTGGATGTGTTTCACAAAACATCCTTATCGGGTTTAGCTTATCATCCGCCACCATCCTCTCGATCAGCTCCCTATTGAAATGTTTGGCGAACTGCTGCCCACACAGTCCACTGCAACAATCTCAGGGAGCCTTCCCACTGTAAAGGGCGGAGCTCCGCCCGACCAGCTTGGCATTTCCTCCCTCAGAACTCCACACCCAGCTCGAGCTCTCAGGGGACTGTCCACTGGAATGGGCGGAGCTCCACCCGGGCAGCTTGCTCCCGCTACCTTTCCTCGAACAGAACTCCACACCCAGCTCGGGCTCTCAGGGGACTGTCCACTGGAATGGGCGGAGCTCCACCCGGGCAGCTTGCTCCCGCTACCTTTCCTCGAACAGAACTCTACACCCAGCTCGGGCTCTCAGGGGACTGTCCACTGGAATGGGCGGAGATCCACCCGGGCAGCTTGCACCCGCTACCTTTCCTCGAACAGAACTCTACACCCAGCTCGAGCTCTCAGGAGAACTGTAGCTCGCACCTTTTATCTTTGTACTCCTCACTGCGTTATAGACTTCCTTTAGTTGAGGCAGCCTTTCCAGAGATCAATCGTGTCAAATCCGCAGCCACAAGCTGAGTTAAAGGGACCATAAAACGACAGTCCTATCAGGAGCCACCCAGCGTGTAACGTACACCTACAGTCGCCACCCACTTCTGGCACTTCGCAGTTCCAAAAAAGAATATCAAAACTGGAACAAATTAACGTCCTCCACATGCCCTTAATGAGCATTCAAACGTCCTGATTTAATTATGTGGGAAGCCCCCTGCAACTCGTCCAGGGATTCGAATAATCTGCAGAATGTGTCTCTATTCTGCGATTCCTGCATGATGCATTAGAAACAAACGTTCTCTGCAATGGATTGGAATCCATTTCATATCGATCGTGAAATTAAGCACAGCTGTGTCAGTGTGTCAAATCCCTGCACTCTCGGGGCAGTTTTTAGCACTGCAGTCTCATGGCGCCGAGGCTCCCGATTCGATGCCGTCTCTGTGTCACTGTCCGTGTGGAGTTTACACATTCTCCTCGTGTTTGCGGCGGTTCCGCCCCCACAACACAAAGATATGCAGGGTAGGTGGAGTGGACACGCTAAATTGACCAATGATTGTAAAAAGTGAATATTGGTCACTCTAAAACGAAAAAAGATCTCTGCTCTATCGAACTCAAACTTCCCAGGAAAGGATCCATGTTCATAGTCCACGTGGGGTCTTTATTGAGTTTATACACAGCTGACATATTTTTAAGTTCAGCAAGCTGACAGTCTCGACTGGGAGGAGTATCAAAAAATTCCATGTCTTACTATATGTCGCGAACTGCATAGTTGACGCTGACACGGTAACGGATATTCAGAGTAACTTTATTTCCCTTTGATCAATTCTCTATATAATACACATTTCGCATTCATATTCTCCCTAACAAAATCGATAAACTCAGATTGTTCGAAACTCTTCTAGTACTTTTTATTTCATCCAATCCCGCAAATTACATATGATTATCTCGTATGGATGAACTTGTTGAAACATATACAATTCTGCTGGGAGTTATACAGGCTGGATGCAGAGTGGATTCATGCCCCCCCCCCCCCCCCCCCAACCTGGGGTAACCTGGAACGAGGATGTATACTTTCAAAATGAGAGTCTCCAGTTTAACAGAGCCTGGAGGAGGGTTGTATCCACCCAGTAGATCTTCAGTATATGGAATATCACCACCACAAAATCAGTGGATGTGATGTCCTTGGATATATTAAAAACAAGAGTAACATTCTGGTTCTACAGAGGGTTATATACCATGGGTTGGGATGGGCGGAATGAGGCAGAAAATGATGTGAAAGACATAATCATGTTTGTCATTGCATTGCTGACTGGTGGAGATAAACGGTGGGCTGACGGGAGCATAACTGCTCGTTTTACTCATGTTCTCAGGTTTTGTATTAATTTAGTAATTGCTGCGACTGCACCGCTCACTGTGCTCTTGAACTGCTCTCTGAATTTGGACTGAGTCGCCCCATAAATAAATGTATTTGTGCAGCAGCTTAAGTTCCGGAACATAATTCCCACATGTTCAAATATATATAACGAATCGTTGTAATAGTTTGGATCTGTATCTGTAATGTTATAATACAAGAATTCAATAACATGCACCAACCACAGAATTACGAAGCTTCCGGATATGGAGAAGAGTAAAATCACAGACTTCCTTCTGCTGTCCATCTCTGGATCACTACGATTCTGACCTCTCAGTCCCTTGCGGACTCGACTTGCCACTAATATGTGTCTGACTGTTAGACTGTTGAGCAATGCAATTAAACTAAATGGAAGAAATGGAGTAAAAACTCTATGAAGCCACTTAAATACCAACCAACCAGGATCAGTGTAGTAGCTTGGCTTTGTATAACAGTCCCATGGTACATTATTGATTATCCACACAGGGCCAACCGTAAAATAGAATGGAATGTTTTTCAAACAGAGCAGAATGGTCGTGGTCGCTAGAACCACAGCTGCTGTTTTTTTGGTGCAATATTTGGTTTTCAACTTTTGAGAACAAATAGCCACAAATCGATCAAATGAGAAAGTGACGGTAAACCAGACGGAACAATCTGTGGTAGTGCGACTGAGAAAATAGATGACACTGCATACAGGGGTGATGTCCAAAAAAGACCCAGGGAAATAATAGTAACTGATCCGATAAAGTATGCCATCAGTGATAATGACCAGTAGATCCGCCGTTGCCATGGCCACGAGGTAATGAGTAGTGCAGGCAGTGAGACCACATTTTCCTCGGGACAGGATCACAATCGCCAGTAAATTTACTGCAATAGAAAGAAGAGTAAAGGGACCGGAAACTACTTTCCAATCTTGTTAATTCTGTCACAGACAACAAATTGAATATTTCAAGGTTTGATTGGAGATGTGTGGGTGGTGGTTCGGTGGTTAGAGGGAGGATGGGTTTCGGGCAGAGAGCTGGATGTCAAAATGTCAATTTTAATTGAAGCCACCTGCAGACAAGCTGCATATTTACATATCTGCAGATATCAAAATTCGCATGAGAGTGGTTGACCCGCGTAGGGTGGGTTACAATAAAAAAGGTTTTAATGCGATGAGCCATTTCTGAATCAATCGATTTGCCACGTCTTCCTGTGACCGACCATGTTTTCCCAGCGCCTGCAGGTTTCCAGCTGATGCACTAGGGAGAGAGGTTCAGCCAGAGTGGAAATGTCTCCACAGGGCTGTGCATATGCTAGGAAGAGTAGCAGTTCATCTTTCTCCCCACAACACCCCTCGCCCCCACACTTCCTCACCCAAAACCGACATTGATCAATCTACCATGCACCCCACTGAAATCTGCTGGGCGGGAGAAATGCTAGATTGATTGGCCAAGCTGAAATGTTTGCTCACTATCCAAAAATGTTAAGGTTTTGGGGGCTCCGCATTTCAGTATAGCCACATCTCCTCCACTCCCAGTCACTTCGTTGTTGCCATTCCCTGTCACCACCACGGGATTTCACAGGTAATGCAAATTGACTTTACCTTAATCTTTAAATATTGCGATAGGCGGTGGAAACGCAGCGCTGGTGATAATGTCCGCGCTTGAGGAAAGAGAGTCGAAGCTTTGAATGGGCTGAAGAATCACAGTGGAAATTGATCAGAAAATTACTGATCACATTTGTGTACTGAACAGAGGTAATCGGCAAAGCAATCATGCGATCTGAATGTGATGCTCCCCCAATGCACAATAGCCAGCATCTTGTGGGATGAATGCGGCTGTAGTATTGTAAGATGTGCAATCAAGTTACTTGTTCACCCAGAAAAAGAGTTTGCGCCTCAGGGCAGTGGGAAGGGAAGGATTTAATATTGGCAGAACATCTATTGTGCTTGCAATAAAAATGAGTTGTGTTAACCAGTGTTCGTATAGTCACCTGGAGCATTCACTGAAATTGAGTTTCAGCAGTTGTGAAAAGGAATGGAAGTGTCCGAGATGGACCATATGGAGACGAGGAAGTTATCGAAATGAAAAACAAAAATACCAAAATGTTCCCATTTAAAACAAATTGAGGAAATGAGACGAGAGGAGTTGTCAAAATGCCGGGACAAATATATCAATGAGACATGCGTGGTTTAGGAGCAACGCATGATGCAAGTATACTGCCCACAGCAATCAAACCATAATTCGTGCATATTATTTTGGTGACAACATTGTAATTTAGAATACCCCAACCTTCACAGGGGAGCATTTCACTACCGACTCCATTTATTGCGATTTTTATCTCGACCATTTGATGGCTTTCATTTCGGCACCAAAGCCGGTGAGGTGGAGAGGAGCTCCAATGGGTCAGCGGAGTGAGTGCAAAAAAAAGAACCAATTGCAAACCCGGTTCCCTAACTGAACCAGCAGGAGATGGCGGAGGGACAACTGACCAAGTTGCCTGTCAGACAACATCCCATCCATTGACAGTTTAAGGATAACTCGTGTTTACTGGACTTTGGAGCAGTGAGGGTCATTCTGACATAGACAGCAACTCAAATGAACGTTTGAATCGCGTCTCCGAGTTCAGAGGGAAGGAAATTAACCCTGTTGTGCGGAAGTCCAGGAACACTGAACCAGAGAATGAGGATTCAAATCCGAAGGAAACACGCACTATCAGTGAGAAACATAGGAACATAGAAAATAGGCGCAGGAGGAGGCTATTCGGCATACAGAAACTGTCCTGCCAATCATTCGGATCATGACTGACCATCCAACCAATAGCCTAATGTCGTTTGTTTAGGGGAATTGATCTGTAAAACTGTAGTGAATACATACAGCAGAGACATGTTAAGTTAATTGTGGTGAAAACGGGATAGGGACATATGCTGCAACGATATAAGGACGACGAAAGCTTTGTTTCAGAATATTAGAATCAAACGTGCTCAACACGGGCTCGGGAAGATACAGTAGAAAGACCGGTATCTGCTACTTAACAGTAATTCGATTAGAGATTAAAGACAAACATCTCAACTTAATTTATCAATAAAGTGGAAATTTGAATATCTGTAAACCAAATAGCTAAGTGTCAGTAGTAGGAAATATTTTATGAATCTTTGTTCAAAAATGTAATCGAAAAAACAAATCCAGAAACTCATAATACATAAGACTAATCAGCACAGATTCCAAAAGGAAGATCATAATTGACCCAACTGACTGAATTATTTGAATAATGTAAGAACCAGGAGCTGAGTCGAATATTTGTTTATTTCTCAAGTACTTCTGACGAATCCCCAGCGAAGCCCCATGAATAATCTCAGAGCGATTGATGTGGAGTGAACAGGCAGCAGAATGGGCAGAAAGCTGGTTACCAAAGCAGGAAACAAGCAATAATTCTTACAGATATTGACAGACATTTGGGATGGAAACGTAACGTTTGAGAACAGTGTGGTTGAACAAATGTTGTGGTTTCAGGAAATAGGAAAAACCAATTGTGAAATGTGGAAGCAAATCCAAATTAGGAAACGTTCAGTTGATGGACTGGAAGAATGCAACAACATATTTTACAGCACAATTAATAAAAATGCACAGCTGGTATTTAAATGATACTAAAGTCGTACTAAAGTGATGTTCTTGTGACACAATATTTGACGCAATAGTTTTTCAAATGCTTACCGTGAATCAAGCATCTGAATGGATAAGAGAAGCAAAGTAGTTCAAGGCACTGTTTCACAAACAATTTAACAAAAATATACTGAAATCAGAACATTGGAGTTCATTTCTTGAGGAATTGGTAAATGAACTAATATTAAAATAATTAATATGGAACGAATATAAAAGCAAAATGTTGATTTAGTAATTCGCATCCTGTATTTTGTTCTGTTGAAGACAAAGTGCGCGCAATTATTTAAATCAGGATGTGAGCAGAGAAACCAAGGGGTGCTCTAGTTATTTTTCGCATTGACAGATTACGCATGTTAATGTGATCCAGACTGAGGTCAACGATATTAGTAACTGATATCAATTTTCACTCAGTTGGTGCTTACCAAACACGCATATATATATATAGAGAGAGAGCGGATGGAGAGAGAGAGAGGTAGAGAGAGAAAGAAATGCTTGTCATTCAATGTTTAACTCATGCACACACATAAATGAACCGACGGCAGGGGCTGCTAAGGTGTACATGTGAAGAAATCGAATCAGATCGTGGAACAACTAATTAAATGTTAATCAGTTACGGAACGGTATCTTTCAATGATCACTGCGTATGCAATCCTTCAGAAGAAATAAATAATCAAATCCTACACTTATTTCCCTGAGTTTCACAGTCACACGTGTTATGGGCGAGGCGTTTTCAGAACCCCAAAATGTATCATGGAGTTCAACCAACCTCCCCCTTTAATGTAATTGTTGCTTTTCCGAGCACACGGCTTGTTCCCTAGGTGTGGGATTACAGTTATGGACGCGTGGGTTTTTAAACACAAAACAATGCTTATTCCATGAACTCAACTTAACATCTTAAATAAATATCGGATCTCGCAACACCCCTGACTTCAAAGATAACTCAGAAAATATTGCAACAGTAAATAATGCCTCAAAATGTTCCTTCAAACTTCCAAGAGACTTAACACATTTAAACAGAATCACAGCAGGTTAAAGCCTTTACTATTATGAGTTAAAATCACCCAAATGATCCAGAGATAGTCTTTCATGGCAGAGATCCAGCTCACTGCAAAACACAGACACACACCCAGCTCATTTCCTCCAAACTGCAGTTCTCTGGAAACACACAGACACCAGCCCTGTTTGAAAACTGAAACTTAAAACTGCAAAACTGAACTGCAAAATGGCTGACCTGACCTCAGCCCCACCCACTCTCTGACATCACTGTTTTCTTAAAGGTACATTGCTTAAACGTCCATGTCTTAAAGGAACTCTCACATGACACGCTTTAGAGGAGGACACACGAAACAAACTACTTTTTTGTGGTGACGATATTCAAGTTAATTCTATGTCAGTAACCAGAGGATTGACATCTGTAAAAGTGCCGCCCTGCTGTTTAACTATGCGTACGGAGGGAACTTCTGTTGCAGTGGGTGCAGTACAATAGAAATTCTATTATTTAGAGCGTTCATTTGGGGAGCACGGTGGTGCAGTGGTTAGCACTGCTGCCTCACGGCGCCGATGTCCCAAAGTCAATCCTGGCCCCGGGTCACTGTCCGTGTGGAGTTTGCACATTCTCCCTGAGTTTGCGTGTGTTTCGCCGCCACAAGCCAAAGATGTGCATGGTAGGTGGATTGTCCGCGTTAAATTGCCCCTTAATTGGAAACAATGAATTGGAAACTCGAAAGAAAAAACTAATAAGAAGCGTTCATTGTATATACGGCGAAATGAATATTGATAACTTCAGAAGCAGTTCAGGAGAAAAGAGTGATATCAATACTTTTAATTCTATACAGACAGAGAATCATATGCAGGGAAGAGGTAATATCTGTTACTGTCACAACCGTTCCATAGGATTAAATAGAACATAAAGTGCAGAAGGAGACCATTCGGCCCATCGGTTCTGCACCGACCCACTTCAGCACTCACTTGCACCCTATCCCCATAACCCAATAACCCCATCTAATCTTTTTCGACACTAAGGGCAATTTATCAAGTCCAATGCACCTGAGCTGCACGTCATTGGACTTATGCAGGAAACAGGAGCAAGCGGAGGAATCCCATGCAGAGACGGGGAGGACGTCCAGACTCCGCACAGTCAGGGACCCAGCAGGGAATCGAACCTGGGACTCTGGCGCTGTGATGCCATAGTGGCACCACGTGTGCTACCGTGCTGCTCATGAATAATAGCAATAAGCGCAATAGTACAAATTTTATAAATGTATAACCAAGAATTTTACATAAAGAGTCAAAAGGAAATTCTTACCAACTCCAGAGTGATGGATAGGCACAGTAATACATTGTCGCTGGGATGAGGTACTCATTCTGGTAATTGCTTCAGGACGATGTTACATAGACCGATATTACCAGTAAAACTGTTCACTTCAGTCAGATGTTACTTTCTGATTCGTGCCCCACACTCAATGCAATTCATCATTGACAAATGCTCCCATCAATGCATGGTCAATAAGATGCGTTGTTCCACTGGAATTAGTGACACACGTTCCGTGCAATTGTGCACTGACTGATAGGCCCATGAATATCTGCCGACTGAAATCAGAAGTCTCACTCCAGTAAAAAGTACGCCGTCAGTAATGCAAACTAATTTTTCCATGTACTGAGGAATCATTAAGTAGGATAATATATGCATTGCATTTCAGAGAGCCCCTGAGATCCAGAAAGAGGAAGACTGAGGGACGATATTGCAATTGCTAGTCTTAACAAATGTCACTGACCACATGCTTGCCAATGGCACCGTGTTAGATCGGAATTAAACATTAGCAGTCACACAGTATAATCTTGTGAAAACATCCGCATCTTCAAACTTGATATCACTTACCAGGAACACCAATAACAGCAAGGATCATGTAATATAACTTCCTGATAGTGTAGAATATTTCCAGCATCGTCAGTGTGAAGTGTGCGGTTCCAATGTGCAGCAGCAAATTTCTCTGTGTTAAACAATGAGTCGGTACAATCAAATAATCTTTAATTTATAACCATTCGGGTTTCCCTGGAGATACAGAGCAGACACAGTGATTTATTTTTATTTCACAAACAGGTTACAACATCGAATTAAGTCTCTGAAGAGACAGAATATTTTCAGGAATTAAATTGAAATCTAAAACACAAGGTAGTAAATTTCAGTTAATATCCATTCACGAATATTCATCAGAAGGTATGTTCGCCCAGCAATCAGTCTGTACATTCAATCAGCATCTGGTCCATCTCCGGATATCGTAATGTTTCAATCGGGTCCTTCACTCGGAAGTCTACACGGATTCTGCCAGACATGGTAACGATTTGTGATAGTTGATATTGTCATTTCTGGCCTTCCCTCTGCCTTGACCATTGATGAATTACATTCAGAATGTTAGAGTATCTCTCATCAACATTGTATTCGAGAATGTGGCCGTCATGTTTAACTGTAAGTGTAATCTGCGTGATTAAAGAGTGATATTTAATATTATGTTTTGCAGACTTCATCTAATACTGCATCTGATGGAAACAGAAGATAAAATAAATCATAATGTACCTTCCTTCAAGCAAAACTTTCGAATCAACGCAACGCTTATAACAAAAAGAACATCTGACGTAATAACCCATCCCCCCACAAGCAGATCGAGTTTATTCACGAGATAAAGGAGCTAAAACAATAAATATGTCAAATCACTCCATCCCCTCAAAAGACCAGAGCCTCCCCAACCAACACCGTCGCTTCAATAAATATGAGCATTCAGACTAAGAGAACAACCCTGCTTTGGAACAGCTATTCAACACGTACAAGACGATAAATAACGTAAACCCATAGCCACATATAGGCCCTCAAGTCGACACGCCCTATCTATCGGTTCAAACTTATTTAAGAACATAAGAACTAGGAGCAGGAGAAGGTCACCTGGCCCCTCGAGATTGCTCCGCCATTCAAGGAGATCATGGCTGATCGTTGGTGGACTTAGCTCCACTTCCCCGCCCGAACAGCATAACCTTTAATCCCTTTATTCTTTAAAAAACTATCTGTCTTTTATCTTTAAAACTTTTAATGAAGAAGCCTCAACTGCTTCACTGGGCAAGGAATTAAATTGATTCACAACCCTTTGGGTGAAGATGTTCCTCCTAAATTCAGTCCGAAATCTACTTCTTATTATTTTGAGGCTGTGCCCCCTAGTTCTGCGTTCACCCGCCCGTGGAAACAACCTACCCGCATCTATCTTATCCATTCCCTTCATAATTTTATATGTTCCGATAAGGTTTCCCCGCATCCATCTAAATTCCAAGGAGTACAGTCCCAGTCTACTCAACCTCTCCTCGTAATCCCACCCCTTCAGTTCTGGGATTAACCTAGTAAACCTCCTCTGCACACCCTCCAGCGCCAGTACGTTCTTTCTCAGGTAAGGAGACCAAAACTGAACACAATACTCCAGGTGTGGCCTCACTAACACCTTATACAATTGCAGCATGACCTCCCTAGTATTGAACTCCCTCCCTCTAGCAATGGAGGACAAAACTCAATTTCCCTTCTTAATCACCTGTTGCATCTGTTAACCAACTTTTTGCAATTCATGCACTAGCACACCCCGATCTCTCTGCACAGCAGCATGTTTTAATATTTTATCATTTAAATAATAATCCCTTTTGCTGTTATTCCTTCGAAAATGGATAACCTCACATTTGTCAACATTGTATTCAATCTGCCAGACCCTAGACCATTCACTTAGCCTATCCAAATCCCTCTGCAGACTTCCAGTGTCCTCTGCACTTTTTGCTTTACCACTCATCTTAGTGTCGTCTGCAAACTTGGACACATTGCACTTGGTCCCCAACTCCAATTCATCTATGTAAATTGCGAACAAGTGTGGGCCCAACACTGATCCCTAAGGGACATCACTAGCTACTGACTGCGAACCAGAGAAAAATACATTAAATCCCACTCTTTGTGTTCTATTAATAAACCAATCCTCTGTCCATATTACTACTTTACCCTTAATGCCATGCATCTTTATCTTATGCAGCAACATTTTGTATGGGACCTTGTTAAAAGCTTTCAGGAAATTCAGATATACCACATCCATTGGCTTCCCGTTATCTACCGCACTGGTAATGTCCTCAACAAAGTCCACTAAATTAGCCTGGCACGACCTGCCCTTTATGAACCCATGCTGCAATTTCCCAATGGGACAATTTCCATCCAGATGCCTCGCTATTTCTTCCTTGATGATAGATTCTAGCATGTTCCCTACTACGGAAGTTAAGTTAACTGGCCTATAATTACCCGCTTTCTGCCTACCTATTTTTTTAACAGTGGTGTCACATTTGCTAATTTGCAGTCCGCCGGGACTGCCCCAGTGTCTAGTGAATTTGGTAAATTTTCACTGGTGCATTTGCAATTTCCCTAGCCATCTCTTTTAGCACTCTGGGATGCATTCCATCAGGGCAGAGAGACTTGTCTACCTGGAGCCCCATTAGCTTGCCCATCGCTACCTCCTTGGTGATAACAATCCTCTCAAGGTCCTCACCTGTCATAGACTCATTTCCATAAATAACATTGGCATGTTATTTGTGTCTTCCACTGTGAAGACCGACACAAAAACCTGTTCAGTTCCTCAGCCAATTCCTCATCCCCATTATTAAATCTCCCTTCTCATCATCTAAAGGACCAATATTTACCTTAGCCACTCTTTTTTGTTTTGTATATTTGTAGAAACCTGGACTATCTGTTCATAAATTTTGAGCAAGTTTACTCTCAGAATCTATCTTCCTCTTCTTTATATCCTTTTTAGCAGCTTTGTCATGTCCCCTAAAGATTTGCCAGTTCGCTCGTCTCCTACTAATCTTTTCCACTATGTTTGCTTTTTCCTTCAATTTGATATTGGCCCTTATTTACTTAAATATCCACGGTCGATTTTCCCTCTTTTTACCGTCCTTCGTTTTTGCTGAGCACTGAGAAAAATTACTTCGAATTTTCTCCACTGTTTCTCAACCGTTTCACCATAAAGTCTTTGCTCCCAGTCTACCTTAGCTAGCTCTTCTCTGATCCCATTGTTATCCCCTTTGTTTAAGCACCAAACACTAGTGTTTGATTTTAGCTTCTCACCCTCCATCTGTATTTTAAATTCCGCCATATGGTGATCGATCCTTCCGAGAGGATCCCTAAATATGAGATCATGAATCAATCCTGTCTCATTACACAGGACCAGATCTAGGACCGTTTGTTCACTCGTAGTTTCCATTACATACTGTTCTAGGAAACTATCGCGGATACATTCTATAAACTCCTCCTCAAGGCTGCCTTGCCCGACCTGGTTAAACCAATCGACATGCAGATAAAAATCCCCCATGATAACTGCTGTACCATTTCTACATGCATCCGTTATTTCATTGTTTATTGCCAACCCCACCGTAATGTAACTGTTTGGTGGCCTATACACTACTCCTTTCAGTTACTTTTTCGCCTTACTATTCCTGATTTCCACCCAAATGGATTCAACCTTATCCTCCATGGCATCGATGTCATCCGTTACTATTGCCCGGATGTCATCCTTAAATAACAGAGCTACACCCCCTCCCTTACCATCCACTCTGTCCTTCCGAATATTTTGATACCCTTGGATATTTCACTCCCAGTCGTGAGTTTAACTCCCATCCTTTAACCATGTTTCAGTAATGGCCACTAAATCATAGTCATTCACGATGATTTGCGCCATCAACTCATTTTCCTTATTCCGAATTCTACGAGCATTCAGGTAAAGTACACTTATGTTGGCTTTTATACCTCTGTTTTGAATCTTAACACCTTGATCTGTAACCTCTCCTATGTTATTTTTCCTCTTAACTTTTCTCCTAATTTTCCTTGTCATTGAACCTATATCTTCATGTAACAACCTGCCGCGTCGCTTTCCATTTATGTTTATACTTCCCGTTTTATTCCTTTTA
The DNA here is from genome assembly GCF_047496885.1 of Scyliorhinus torazame. Lineage (NCBI taxonomy): Eukaryota > Metazoa > Chordata > Chondrichthyes > Carcharhiniformes > Scyliorhinidae > Scyliorhinus > Scyliorhinus torazame. The sequence continues at coordinate 55,918,474 of NC_092726.1, forward strand.
CTATTACTGGACCTATTCACTGAGCTCCCCTCAGTCACGGTGGCTTGTACTTTCGCCCTTTTTGATTTTTGACTATGACTTTTCTGCCTTACACTTTCCCCCTTACTGCCTTTTGTTTTTGTCGCTGTTTTACTACCTTCCGACTTCCTGCATGGGTTCCCCTGCCACATTAGTATAAACACTCCCCAACCGCTCGAGCAAAAAGCTAGACATCAGTTCCAGTCCTGCCCAGGCGTAACCCGTCTAGTTTGTACAGGTCCCACCTCCCCGCAAACCGGCCCCAATGCCCCAGGATTCTGAAACCCTGCCCCTAACGCCATCCCTTCAGCCACGTATTCATCCTCTCTATCCTGTCATTTCTACTCCGACTAGCACGTGGCACCGGTAGTAATCCTGAGATCACTACCTACGAGGTCCGATTTCTTAACTTCCTTCCTAGCTGCCTGATTTCTGCTTTTAGGACCTCATCCCTTTTTTTTAACCTATGCCGTTTGTACCGATGTATACAACGACCACTGGCTGGTCACCCTCCCCCTCCAGAATGTCCTATACCCGCTCCGAGACATCCTTGACCCTAGCACCAGGGTGGCAACACACCATCCTGGAGTCTCGTTTGTGGCCATAGAAACGCCTGTCTATTCCCCTCAGAATTCAATCGCCTATATCTATTGCACTGTCACACTTATCACCCGTCACCTCTGCAGCAGAACCAACCGTGCTGCCACGTGTTTGGCTGTTGCTGTTTTCCCCTGAGAGGCCATTCCCCTCAATAATATCCAACGCGGTATATCTGTTCTGCAGGGGAATGGCCAGAGGAGATTCCTGCACTACCTGCCTCACTCTCTTGCTCTGTCTGGTGGTCACCCATTCCCTTCCTGCCTACGGTCTGAGCCTGCGGTGTGACCACCTCTCGATACGTGCTATCCACGATGCCCTACTCGCGGATGCTCTACAGTGCCTCCAGCCGCCGCTCCAGCTCTGAAACTCTAGCTTCCAGGAACTGCAACTGGAGACACTTCCTACACACATAGAACATAGAACATTACAGCGCCGTACAGGCCCTTCGGCCCTCGATGTTGTGCCGACCTGTGAAACCACTCTAATGCCCACCTACACTATTCCCTTGTCGCCCATATGTCTATCCAATGACCAATTGAATGGCCTTGGTGTTGGCGAGTCCGCTACTGTTGCAGGCAGGGCATTCCACGCCCTTACTACTCTCTGAGTAAAGATCCAACCTCTGACATCTGTCTTATATCAATCTCCCCTCAATTTAAAGCTATGGCCCCTCGTGCTTGATATCACCATCCGAGGAAAAAGGCTCTCACTGCTGTCCACCCTTTCCAATTCTCTGATCATCTTGTATGCCTCAATTAAGTCACCTCCTAAGCTTCTACTCTCTAACGAAAACAGCCTCAAGTCCCTCAGCCTTTCTTCATAAGATCTTCCCTCCATAACCAGGCAACATTCTGGTAAATCTGCTCTACACCCTTTCCAATGCTTCCACATCCTTCCGATAATGCGCCGACCAGAATTGCAAGCAATACTCCAAATGCGGCCGCACCAGAGTTTTGTACAGCTGCAACATGACCTCTTGGCTCCGAAACGCAATCCCTCTACCAATGAAAGCTAACACACCGTACGCCTTCTTAACATCACTCTCAACCTGAGTGGCAACTTTCAGGGATCTATGTACATGGACACCTAGATCGCTCTGCTCATCCACACTGCCAAGAATCTTACCATTAGCCCAGTACTCTGTCTTCCTGATATTCCTTCCAAAATGAATCACCTCACACTTTTCTGCATTAAACTCCATTTGCCACCTCTCAGCCCAGCGCTGCAGCTTATCTATGTCCCTCTGTAACGTGTAAGATCCTTCCGCACTGTCCGCAACTCCACCGAATTTAGTGTCGTCTGAAAATTTACTCACACATCCTTCTACGCCCTCTTCCAGGTCATTTGTAAAAATGACAAACAGCAGTGGCCTCAAAACAGATCCTTGTGGTACACCACTAGTAACTGGACTCCAGTCTGAACACTTCCCATCACAACCACCCTTTGTCTTCTTCCAGCTAGCCAATTTCTGATCCAAACTGCTAAATCTCCCTGAATCCCATGCTTCCGCATTTTCTGCAGCAGCCTACCGTGGGGAACATTATCAAACGCTTTACTGAAATCTATATACACCACATCAACTGCTTTATCCTCATCCACCTGTTTGGTCATCTTCTCAAAGAGCTCAATAAGGTTTGTGAGGCACGACCTACCCTTCACGAAATCGTGTTGACTATGTCTAATCAAATTATTCCTTTCCAGATGATTATATACCCTATCTCTTATAAACCTTTCCAAGATTTTGCCCACAACAGAAGCAAGGCTCACTGGTCTATAGTTACCGGGGTTGTCTCTACTCCCCTTCTTGAACAAGGGGACAACATTTCCTATCCGCCAGTCTTCTGGCACTATTCCTGTTGACAAATATGACTTAAAGATCAAAGCCAAAAGCTCAGCAATCTCTTCCCTAGCTTCCCAGAGAATCCTAGGATAAATCCCATCCGGCCCAGGGGACTTATCTATTTTCATCCTTTCCAGAATATTTAACACCTCCTCCTTATGAACCTCAAGCACTTCTAGTCTAGTAGCCTGAATCGCAGTATTCCACTCGACAACATTGTCTTTTTCCTGTGTGAATACTGACGAAAAATATTCATTTAGCACCTCTCCTATCTCCACGGACTCCAAGCACAACTTTCCACTACTGTACTTGACTGGCCCTACTCTTACCCCAGTTATTCTTTTAGTCCTGACATATCTATAGAAAGCTTTAGGGTTATCCGTGATCCTACCTGCCAAAGACTTCTCATGTCCCCTCCTGGCTCTTCTTAGCTCTCTCTTTAGGTCCTTCATAGCTAATTTGTAACTCTCGAGCGCCCTTACTGAACCTTCATGTCTCATCTTTACATAAGCCTCCTTCATTTTCATTTCATTTCATTCTTCCTCTTGGCAAGTGTTTAGACTGCCTCAGTAAACCACGGTTCCCTTGCTCGACCATTTCCTCACTGCCTGACAGGTACATACTTATCATGTACTCGCAGTAGCTGTTCCTTGAACAAGAACCACATTGCGATTGAGCCCATCCCCTGCAGTTTTCCTCTCCATCTAATGCATCCTAAGTCTTGCTCTTCCGCGGCAGATGTGACCTATATAAGAAGGAGACTGAACAGGTAGACGAGGGTAGAGCAGTTGATGTGGTGTGTATGGATTTCAGCAAAGCGTTTGATAAGGTTCCCCACGGTAGGCTATTGCAAAAAATACGGAGGCTGGGGATTGAGGGTGATTTAGAGATGTGGATCAGAAATTGGCTAGCTGAAAGAAGTCAGAGGGTGGTGGTTGATGGGAAATGTTCAGGATGGAGTACAGTCACAAGTGGAGTACCACAAGGATCTGTTCTGGGGCCGTTGCTGTTTGTCATTTTTATCAATGACCTAGAGGAAGGCGCAGAAGGGTGGGTGAGTAAATTTGCAGACGATACTAAAGTCGGTGGTGTTGTCGATAGTGTGGAAGGATGTAGCAGGTTACAGAGGGATAGAGATAAGCTGCAGAGCTGGGCTGAGAGGTGGCAAATGGAGTTTAATGTAGAGAAGTGTGAGGTGATTCACTTTGGAAGGAATAACAGGAATGCGGAATATTTGGCTAATGGTAAAGTTCTTGAAAGTGTGGATGAGCAGAGGGATCTAGGTGTCCATGTACATAGATCCCTGAAAGTTGCCACCCAGGTTAATAGGGTTGTGAAGAAGGCCTATGGAGTGTTGGCCTTTATTGGTAGAGGGATTGTGTTCCGGAGTCGGGAGGTCATGTTGCAGCTGTACAGAACCCTGGTACGCCCGCATTTGGAGTATTGCGTACAGTTCTGGTCACCGCATTATAGGAAGGACGTGGAGGCTTTGGAGCGGGTGCAGAGGAGATTTACCAGGATGTTGCCTGGTATGGAGGGAAAATCTTATGAGGAAAGGCTGATGGACTTGAGGTTGTTTTCGTTGGAGAGAAGAAGGTTAAGGGGAGACTTAATAGAGGCATACAAAATGATCAGGGGGTTGGATACGGTGGACAGTGAGAGCCTTCTCCCGCGGATGGATATGGCTGGCACGAGGGGACATAACTTTAAACTGAGGGGTAATAGATATAGGACAGAGGTCAGAGGTCGGTTCTTTACGCAAAGAGTAGTGAGGCCGTGGAATGCCCTACCTGCTACAGTAGTGAACTCGCCAACATTGAGGGCATTTAAAAGTTTATTGGATAAACATATGGATGATAATGGCATAGTGTAGGTTAGATGGCTTTTGTTTCGGTGCAACATCGTTGGCCGAAGGGCCTGTACTGCGCTGTATTGTTCTATGTTCTATGTTCTAAGGACGGGTTGCATCTAAACCGGAGAGGCATACATATCCTGGTCGCGAGGTTTGCTAGTGTCACACGGGAGGGTTTAAACTAGTATGGCAGGGGGGGGGGGGGGTTGTCACGGGAGCAATAGGTCAGAAGTTGAGAGCATTGAGGGAGAACTAGGGAATAGGGACAGTGGGGCTCTGATGCAGGGCAGACAGGGAGAAGTTGCTGAACACAGCGGGTCTGGTGGCCTGAAGTGCATATGTTCTAATGCAAGAAGTATTACGGGTAAGGCAGATGAACGTCGAGCTTGGATTAGTACTTGGAACTGTGATGTTGTTGCCATTACAGAGACCTGGTTGAGGGAAGGGCAGGATTGGCATCTAAACGTTCCAGGATTTAGATGTTTCAGGTGGGATAGAGGGGGATGTAAAAGGGGAGGCGGAGTTGCGCTACTGGTTCGGGAGAATATCACAGCTGTACTGCGGGAGGACACCTCAGAGGGCAGTGAGGCTATATGGGTAGAGATCAGGAATAAGAAGGGTGCAGTCACAGTGTTGGGTGTTTACTACAGGCCTCCCAACAGCCAGCGGGAGATAGAGGAGCAGATAGGTAGACAGATTTTGGAAAAGAGTAAAAACAACAGGGTTGTGGTGATGGGAGACTTCAACTTCCCCAATATTGACTGGGACTCACTTAGTGTCAGGGGCTTAGACGGGGAGGGGGGGGGTAGTTTGTAAGGAGCATCCAGGAGGGCTTCTTAAAACAATATGTAGACAGTCCAACTAGGGAAGGGGCGGTACTGGACCTGGTATTGGGGAATGAGCCCGGCCAGGTGGTAGATGTTTCAGTAGGGGAGCATTTCGGTAACAGTGACCACAATTCAGTAAGTTTTAAAGTACTGGTGGACAAGGATAAGAGTGGTCCTAGGATGAATGTGCTAAATTGGGGGAAGGCTAATTATAACAATATTAGGAGGGAACTGAAGAACATAGATTGGGGGCGGATGTTTGAGGGCAAATCAACATCTGACATGTGGGAGGCTTTCAAGTGTCAGTTGAAAGGAATTCAGGACAGGCATGTTCCTCTGAGGAAGAAAGATAAATACGGCAATTTTCGGGAACCTTGAATGACGAGTGATATTGTAGGCCTCGTCAAAAAGAAAAAGGAGGCATTTGTCAGGGCTAAAAGGCTGGGAACAGACTAAGCCTGCGTGGAATATAAGGAATGTAGGAAGGAACTTAAGCAAGGAGTCAGGAGGGCTAGAAGGGGGTCACGAAAAGTCATTGGCAAATAGTGTTAAGGAAAATCCCAAGGCTTTTTACACGTACATAAAAAGCAAGAGGGTAGCCAGGGAAAGGGTTGGCCCACTGAAGGATAGGCAAGGGAATCTATGTGTGGAGCCAGAGGAAATGGGCGAGGTACTAAATGAATACTTTGCATCAGTATTCACCAAAGAGAATAAATTGGTAGATGTTGAGTCTGGAGAAGTGTGTGTAGATAGCCTTGGTCACATTGAGATCCAAAAAGACGAGGTGTTGGGTGTCTTAAAAAATATTGAGATAGATAAGTCCCCAGGGCCTGATGAGATCTACCCCGGAATAGTGAAGGTGGCTGGAGAGGAAATTGCTGAGGAGTTGACATAAATCTTTGGATCCTCACTGTCTTCAGGGGATGTCCCGGAGGACTGGAGAATAGCCAATGTTGTTCCTCTGTTTAAGAAGGGTAGCAAGGATAATCCAGGGAACTACAGGCCGGTGAGCCTTACTTCAGTGGTAGGGAAATTACTGGAGAGAATTCTTCGAGACAGGATCTACTCCCATTTGGAAGCACATGGACGTATTAGTGAGAGGCAGCATGGTTTTGTGAAGGGGAGGTGGTGTCTCAGTAACTTGATAGAGTTTTTCGAGGAGGTCACTAAGATGATTGATGCAGGTAGGGCAGTGGATGTTGTCTATATGGACTTCAGTAAGGCCTTTGACAAGGTCCCTCATGATAGACTAGTACAAAAGGTGAAGTCACACGGGATCAGGGGTGAGCTGGCAAGGTGGACACAGAACTGACTAGGTCATAGAAGGCAGAGAGTAGCAATGGAAGGATGCTTTTCTGGAGAAGTGGGCTGTGACCAGTGGTGTTCCACAGGGATCAGTGCTGGGACCTTTGCTCTTTGTAGTATATATAAATGATTTGGAGGAAAATGTAACTGGACTGGTTAGTAAGTTTGCAGACGACACAAAGGTTGGTGGAATTGCGGATAGCGATGAGGACTGTAAGAGGATACAGCAGGATTTAGATTGTTTGGCGACTTGGGCGGAGAGATGGCAGATGGGGTTTAATCCGGACAAATGTGAGGTAACGCATTTTGGAAGGTCTAATGCAGGTAAGGAATATACAGTGAATGTTAGAACCCTCAAGAGTATTGAAAGTCAAAGAGATCTAGGAGTACAGGTCCACAGGTCATTGAAAGGGGCAACACAGGTGGAGAAGGTAGTCAAGAAGGCATTCGGCATGCTTGCCTTCATTGGCCGGGGCATTGAGTATAACAATTGGCAAGTCATGTTGCAGCTTTATAGAACCTTAGTTAGGCCACACTTGGAGTATTGTGTTCAATTCTGGTCGCCACACTACCAGAATGATGTGGAGGCTTTAGAGAGGGTGCAGAAGAGATTGACCAGAATGCTGCCTTGTATGGAGGGCATTAGCTATGAGGAGCGGTTGAATAAACTCGGTTTGTTCCCACTGGAACGAAGGAGGTTGAGAGGAGACCTGATAGAGGTATACAAAATCATGAGGGGCATAGACAGAGTGGATAGTCAGAGGCTTTTCCCCAGGGTAGAGGGGTCAATTACTATGGGGCATAGGTTTAAGGTGAGAGGGGCAAGGTTTAGAGTAGATGTACGAGGCAAGTTTTTTACGCAGAGGGTAGTGGGTGCCTGGAACTCGCTACCGGAGGAGGTGGTGGAAGCAGGGACGATAGTGACATTTAAGGGGCATCTTGACAAATACATGAATAGGATGGGAATAGAGGGATACAGACCCAGGAAGTGTAGAAGATTGTAGTTTAGTCGGGCAGCATGGCCGGCACGGGCTTGGAGGGCCGAAGTGACTGTTCCTGTGATGTACATTTCTTTGTTATTTGTTCTTTGCCTCATCGCATAATAATTGCCTTTCCCCCAGATATAACTCTTGCCCTGCGGTATATACCTATCCCTTTCAATCACTAAAGTAAACGTAATCGAATTGTGGTAACTATCACCAAAGTGCTCACCTACCTCCAAATCTAACACCTGTCCTGGTTCATTACCCAGTACCAAATCCAATACGGCCTCGCGTCTCGTTGGCCTATCTACATACTGTGTTAGGGAACACTCCTGCACACATTGGACAAAAACGGACCTATCTAAAGTACTCGAACTATAGCGTTTCCAGTCAATATTTGGAAAGTTAAAGTCCCCCATAACAACTACCCTGTTGCGTTCGCTCCTGTCCAGAATCATCTTTGCAATCCTTTCCTCTACATCTCTGGAACTTTTCGCAGGCCTATAGAAAACCCCTAACAGAGTGACCTCTCCTTTCCTGTTTCTTCCCCCAGCCCATACTACCTCAATCGACGAGTCCTCATCAAACGTCCTTTCTGCCACCGTAATGCTGTCCTTGACTAACAATGCCACCCCTCTCCCTCTTTTACCACCTTCCCTGAGCTTACTGAAATATCTAATCCCCGGCACCTGCAACAACCATTCCTGCTCTATCCATGTCTCCGAAATGGCCACATCATCGAAGGCCCAGGTACCAACCCATGCCGCAAGTTCACCCACATTATTCCGGATGCTCCTGACATTGAAGAATACACACTTTAAACCACCTTCCTGCCTGTTGGTACACTCCTGCAACTTTAAAACTTTACTCATGACCTCACTACTCTCAACCTCCTGTATGCTGGAGCTACAATTCAGGTTCCCAAGTCACTCCTGAACTAGTTTAAACCCTCCAGAAGAGCATTAGCAATCCTCCCCCCCCCCCCCCCCCCCCAGGATATTAGTACCCCTCTGGTCCAGGTGTAGAGCATCCCGTTTGTAGAGGTCCCACCGACCCCAGAATGAGCCCCAATTATCCAGAAATCTGAAACCCTCCCTCCTGCACCATCCCTGTACCACGCGTTCAACTCCTCTCTTTCCCTATTCCTCGTCTCGCTATCACGTGGCACGGGTAACAACCCAGAGATAATAACTCTGTCCTAGATTTAAGTTTCCACCCTAGCTCCCTGAATTCCTGCCTTATATCCCTATCCCTTTTCCTACCTATGTCGTTTGTACCTATGTGGACCACGACTTGGGGCTGCTCCCCCTCCCCCTTAAGGACCCCGAAAACACGATCCGAGACATCACGCACCCTGGCACCTGGGAGGCAACACATGCTGACCCTGGGGACTGGAAATGTCCCTAGCTTGCAACATAGAGCAAGATAAACTTTCCTCTTGGAAATGTCCTGCCATGAATTATTTCTTTAAATTAAACCTTTGAAATTAAACTTTAGAAAGATGTTTTTGTGTCAGATTAAATCCAATCCCCGTGTACTATATAATTAGACATTTTTTAAACTCAGTATTTATCACTCTTGATCTGACAACAAATTAAAAATAGTTATTAAATTGTAATTTAAAAAGTTATTCAAATCAAATTAAAAATAGTAATTTAAATCAACCCAAAATAGTTATTTAAGTCAAATTAAAATTTTTAAAAATAGTAATTCAAATCAACGTAAAAATGATAATCTAAGTCAAATCAAAACTAGTATTTCAATCAGGAACTCCAGATATTCAACTTTAGCCAGGTCTTACTGTCAGCCAATCAGCTCACGGTCTTGTGTGACGTCACAATACCGTTTATTTTTTTTCAATGTTGAGACAACCAAGCAGCTGTCTTACGCCTGGGCGCTCTTTACAGAAGTCTCCCCCCCTCTCTCTCCATGCTCTTTGCAGAAGTCTCGCCCTCTCTCTCTGCGCTCTTTACTGAAGTCCCGCCCTCCCTCACTCCATGCTCTTTACTGAGGTCTCGCCCTCTCTCTCTCCGCGCGCTTTACAGAAGTCTCGCTATCTCTATCTGCGCTCTTTACAGAAGTATCGCCCTCTCTCTCTCCGCGCTCTTTACAGAAGTCTCGCCCTCTCTATCGCCGCGCTCTTTACTGAAGTCTCGCCCTCTCTCACTCCGTGCTCTTTACTGAAGTCTCGCCATCGCTCTCGACGCGCTCTTTACTGAAGTCTCGCCCTCTCTCTCTACGCGCTCTTTACTGAAGTCTCGCCCTCTCTCTCTCTCTGCGCTCTTTACAGAAGTCTCGCCCTCTCTCTCCGCGCTCTTTACTGAAGTCTCGCCCTCTCTATCTCCGCCCTCTTTTCAGAAGTCTCGCCCACTCTCTCCATCCTCTTCACTGAAGTCTCGCCCTCTCTCTCTGCGCTCTTTACAGAAGTCTCGCCCTCTCTCTCTCCGCGCACTTTACTGAAGTCTCACCGTCTCTCTCTCCGCGCTCTTACTGAAGTCTCGCCATGTCTCTCTCCGCGCTCTTTACTGAAGTATCGCCCTCTCTCTCTCCGCGCTCTTTACTGAAGTCTCGCTCTCTCTCACTCCGTGCTCTTTACTGAAGTTTCGCCCTCTCTCTCTCCGCGCTCTTTACTGAAGTATCGCCCTCTCTCTCTCCGCACTCCTTACTGAAGTCTCGCCCTCTCTCACTCCGTGCTCTTTACTGAAGACTCGTCCTCTCTCTCTCCGCGCTCTTTACTGAAGTCACCCTCTCTCTCCATCCTCTTTACTGAAGTCTCGCCCACTCTCTCCCTGTGCTCTTTACTGAAGTTTTGCCCTCTCCCTCCGCGCTCTTTACTGAAGTCTCGCCCTCTCTCACTCCGTGCTCTTTACTGAAGTCTTGCCCTCTTTCTCTCCGCGCTCTTTACTGAAGTCTCGCCCTCTCTCTCTCCGCGCTCTTTACTGAAGTTTCGCCCTCTCTCTCTCTCTGCGCTCTTTACTGAAGTCTCGCCCTCTTTCTATGCGCTCTTTACAGAAGTCTCGCCCTCTCTCTCTCCGCGCTCTTTACTGAAGTCTCGCCGTCTCTCTCTCCCCGCTCTTTACTGAAGTCTCGCCCTCTCTCTCTCCGCGCTCTTTACTGAAGTATCGCCCTCTCTCTCTCCCCGCACTTTACTGAAGTCTCGCCCTCTCTCACTCCGTGCTCTTTACTGAAGTCTCGTCCTCTCTCTCTCTCTCTGTCTGCGCTCTTTACTGAAGTATCTCCCTCCCTCTCTCTGCGCTCTTTACTGAAGTCTCGCCCTCTGTTACTCCGTGCTTTTTACTGAAGTCTAGCCCTCTCTCTCCATCCTCTTCACTGAAGTCTCGCCCTCTCCCTCCGCGCTCTTTACTGAAGTCTCGCCCTCTCTCTCTGCGCTCTATACAGAAGTCTCGCCCTCTCTCTCTCCGCGCTCTTTACTGAAGTCTCGCCGTCTCTCTCTCCGCGCTCTTTACTGAAGTTTCGCCCTCTCTCTCTCTGCGCTCTTTACTGCAGTCTCTCCCTCTCTCTCTCTGTGCTCTTTACTGAAGTATCGCCCTCTCACTCTCCGCGCTCTTTACTGAAGTCTCGCCCTCTCTCACTCCGTGCTCTTTACTGAAGTCTCGTCCTCTCTCTCTCCGCGCTCTTTACTGAAGTCTCGCCCTCTCTCTCTCTCCCTGCGCTCTTTACTGAAGTCTCTCCCTCTCTCTCTCTGCGCTCTTTACTGAAGTCACGCCCTCTCTCTCTGCGCTCTTTACTGAAGTCTCGGTCTCTCTATCTGCGCGCTCTTTACTGAAGTCTCGCCCTCTCTCTCTCCGCGCTCTTTACTGAAGTCTCGCCCTCTCTCTCTCCGTGCTCTTTACTGAAGTCTCACCCTCTCTCTCTCTGCGCTCTTTACTGAAGTCTCGCTCTCTCTCTCTCAATGCTCTTTACTCTCTAAAACGTGACATTTGGACTGAGGGGAAGGATGGAGGGTCCTTACAATTCATGAGCGTTATTCATTGTGCACCTTCGCGAAGTTGATGGCATGGAACATTGGGGGGTTGGTTAGGGGGTTGGGGAGGGGGCTGTGTATGTTGATGGCCACTATGGGTGTTTCCTGGATTCCCTTTAATTTGATGTTTGTGTTGACAGGCGGATTGTTGTTTGATGGTTGGTGCGAGGATGGGATTGTTGTTGTTGATAAGGGGGTTGACATTTTATTTGTCAACGTTGATTATTTGTTGGTGGGTGTAAATTTTGTAGAAAACGTGAAAATGGAGGAGAATAAAAATATTATAGGAGAAGAGAAACAAAAGAGAAACAGAGCCAAGGAGGGCGTGAAAGAGAGAAAGGGGAGAGAACGTGTAAATTCAGTTTGATTGCATACCACTCCCTTCCGCCTGACTGCAGAAAGCACATTGGTTCTGTTTTCCAGGATTCATGCTGTTCGACGTAACTTAAGTGCAGGTTCCTCTGATGCAGAAGTTATAGGATGCACTCCACCGTAAGAATGGAGAACAGTTCCGCCCAGGCTCCTAGAATTCAAAGCAAAATGCATTTAAAATCTCACTTTTACGGGATCTGCGAGTCGCTGGTTAGGGCAGCATTTAATTCGCATCCCTAGTTGCCATTCAGAAGATGGTGATGAGCTGCTTTCTTGATCCGCTGCAGCCCGTGAGGTGCAGGTTCATCCACCGTGCATTTATAGACGGAGTATCATGATTTTTGTTTCCGTTACCGTGAGGGCCCATTACATGAATCCAAGTGGGAGTGTTCAGTGACCTGGAGGAGAAATTCCAATTGGTGGTGTTCCCAAATACGGTCTTTTCTTCTCCTTCAAGATGATAGTCGTCCTGGATTTGGAAGGGGCTGTGTAAGCAATATTGGTGAGTTACATTCGTACATTTTGGGATGGTACACTGATTTGCGACTGTGCGTCTGAGGTGGAGGGATTGAATATTTGTGGAAGGGGGAGCAATCAAGCGGGTGCTTAGTCCTGGATGGTGTCGACAGTTTTACTGTTCATGAGTTATGGGGAACAGTAGAGATCATGCAAAACACAAAATTGATTGACCAATTTGACTGAGGAAACAATCTTGCCCCGAAATGATAAAATAAGATAATCGATAAAGTAAATGTCCTCAATGCACTTTTTCCACCATTTGAATTGTCAATAATTGACAAAGTGTAACACATCAGTTATTGTGCAGAGCTGGAATCGAACTTGGGTTTCCGCAATGTGAGACCAGAAAGTAAACACAAGCCGCTTTTAAAAATAATTGTAATGCAAATTCTAAAAAGGAATCCACATACATCTAACTGTGAAATGTGTTTTTACCTTTATTCGGTGCGACACAAATGTTTTGGAAACATTAAAAACGCCAGGCAGCGCCTCCTGTGATACAGGTTCGAACTTACAATTAGGTTGATGCTGTGAAGTAACCAGTGAGCTAAAACTGACGCTGGGTTCATGGCCGAACGAAGTGAATATATCGAATTACAGTGAGCATACCCGCGGTGTTGGGGAACTGGGAGCTGACGGAGGACATTCATTCCTTTTGATGTCAGCGGCTGTACAGATCAGCAGATCATTCAATCCCACTCGACCACCCTTTCCCCAGAGGCAGGCATTTTATTTCTGTCACTTCTCCCATTCGCTTTTGAAAACCACGGATATATCTGCCTCCAGTATCCCAGACAGTGCAAACCAGATCAGAACCACTCGTTTCTGAATGTTTTTGAAGAAGTTTCCCTTTCGGGATAAGTGGATACGATCGGCCTGCATTATTGGAAATAAAAGTCGCTGGTGTGAGATTCGTTCGACACATTTAAGATGATACAAGTTCTGGATAATGTGGCTATAAATAAGCTGCTTCAATGAACAATAGAAATATCTGTTGGAATGATGTAACCTAAAACTCTTTTCTTGCAGCTATATTCCTCAGCGGGTAATGTGAAACCGGAACTGATAACAAATGCCAACATGGGGAGACTACACGGCCACTCACTTCTGCTCCACCATTCAAGTTATGAAGGCAGACACCCGAAGCCAAATTTCAATCCGACTTGGACATATAGACGGAGTGCTCGAATCTGCAGCGTTTCAGATCGGGAAGATGGGATAGAGTCACTGCTTCATAGATGTTTACAGCATGGAAACTGGCTCTTTGGCCCAAATAGTCCATGCCGCCCAGATTTAACCACTAAACTTGTCCCAGTTGACTGCATTTGTCTCATATATATATCCATGCCCATCTTACCTCTGAAACTGTCCAAACGCTTTTTAAAAGACAACTTTTTACCTGCCCCTTTACTGCCTCTGACAGCTCATTCCAGACGCTCACCGCACTTTTTGTGAAAAAGTGTTCTCTGGACCTTTTTGTATCTCCCCCCTCTCACCTTAAACCTATGCCCTCTTGATTTAGACTCCCCTGACTTTGGAAAAATATGTTGATTATTATCTCTTCCCGTATTACTTGATAGACATCTATAAGATCATCCCTCAGCCTCCTATGCTTTTGGGAAACAGTCGCAATCAATCCAGCCACTCATTATAATGCAACCCATCAATTTCCGGCAGCATTTTGAAAATCTTTTCTCAACTCTTTCCAGTTTAATAATATACTTCTTTGATAGGGTGAACAGACCTGCACGCAATATTCCATGTGTGGCCCTACTAAAGTCTGGTACAACTTCAACAAGACGTCCCAACTCCTGTATTAAGGTCCCTGTACAACAGTGAATATGGGCACAGGCACAGTAATTACAGTGCAAATGGCCTCCTTTACTTCTGCGCATTTTCAATTATGCTTCACGTTTGCAGTGGTTCCAAAAAGCAACAAAGTCGCAAATTATGTATTACTGGAAAAATATGTTGCAGAATATTCTGCTCGGGAGAACTGCTGCAAATCAAATCTTCACTCAATACCAAGAGAAAAAATCAGAAACAAAATGTTGTCGAGTGTTAAGAGAGAGCGCTTCAAGCCTGGTTACATTGCACAACGCACCTTTCCACCTTTCTACAGCAAGCACCTTGTTTCTGTGTTTCAGGATTCATGCTGTTAGAAATACTTTAGCTCCAGGTTCCTCTGAAGCACAAATTACGTGATGGACACACCTTAAGACTCATCCCAGGCCCCTTAAATCAAAGGTACAATACATTAAAAAGACGAACATTTCTTTGGAATGTGCGAGTTGTGGTTAGGGCACCAGTAATTGCCCATCCCTGGTTGCGCTTCAGATTGTGGCAGTGTGCTACATCCTTGAACCGCTGCAGTCCGTGAGGTGTAGGTACAGTCACTGTACTTTTAGGGGGGGGTGGTAGTTTCATAGTTGTGTCCCGTTACCGTGAAGGAATGATTACATGTCTCCAAGTGGGAGTGCTGAGTGACTCGGAGGGGAAATTCCAGTTGGTGGAGTTCCTAGGGACGGGCTTTTCTGGTCCTTCAAGATGATAGAGGTTGTGGGTTTGGAAGATGCTTTCGAAGGAATGTTGGAAAGTTACTGCTGTGCATTTTGGCATGGTACACATGGCTATAATGTGCGCCTGTGATGGAGGGGTTGATTGTGGGAGGGGGTGAAATCAAGCGGGATGCTTTGTCAAGGATGGTGTCGAATTTCTTGAGTATTCTTAGAGATATGGGGAGCATTATATCACGTGCAAAACACAAACATGGATTAACAATTCGCCTGAATAAACAATCTTGCTCCTAAACTATAAAATCAGAGAATCAATTATCATTATATACTGAATGCAATATTCCTCCATTTAAATTGTGGACAATTGACAACGTGTGATAGGTCAGTTATTGTGCAGAGTTGGAACTGAACGGGTTTCCGCAATGTGGAAGCAGAAAATAAACACGTGGCACAAGCCGCTTCTAAAAATAATTGAAATGCACCCTATAAACACATGACACCTATTTATAATTATTAAATGTTCTTCTGCTTTTATTCGGTGAAGCACAAATATTTTGAAAATATTCAAACCGCCAGGCTGCGCCCACGGTGAGACAGGTCCGAACGTACAATTAAGTTGATGCGATGAAGTAACCAGTGAGATAAAGCTGACGTCGGTATCAAACATGGAGAAACATTATATAAAGGGCTACAGTGAACATACTCGCGATGGTGGGAACTTCGAGGAAACCTCCAGATGCTGGTGCGCATCATCCCAGAGCCAGACAAAACCCCAAAACGTAAAAGGACGTGAAGTACGGGGCATCTTGACATATACAGGAATAGGATGGGAATAGAGGAATACGGAGCCAGGAAGTGTAGAAGATTTTAGTTTAGACGGGCAGCATGGTTGGCATAGGCTTGGAGGGCCGAAGGGCATGTTCCTGTGCTGTACGTTTCTTTGTTCTTTGTTCTTTAAGAACATTCATTCATGTTGAGCTTAGCGGCTCTCTTGATTAGCAGATAATTCAATCCCCACGACCGCCCATCCCGCAGAGGCATGCACTTGATTTTGGTCACTTCTCCCATTCCCCTTAGCAACCACTGTTATTTCTGCCTCCACCAGTATCCATGGCAGTGCAGTCTAGATGAGAACCACTCGCTGTTTGAATTATTTAGAAACGAATCTGGATAGGCTGGGGTCGGTTTATGGAAAGAAAAGACAAGGATGTGGAATTCGTTCGACACAACTAAAATTATGTACATTCTGAATAATGTGGCTCTAAATGAACTATTTTCATGAACAATGGAATTTATCTTGGAAATATATAACTTAAAAATCTTACCTTGCAGCTAAATCATCAGCGAGTAATGTGGCAACTGGAACTGATAACAGATGATAACATTGGGGGACTACACGGCCACTCACTCCTGCTCCACCATTCAGTTTGATCATAGCTGAGCTTATGCCTCAATGCCATTCCCCGCCTGTTCCTCAGATCCTTGTATTCCCTCAAATATCATTGTCTATAAGAATGATGGAGGCAGACACCCAAAGCACATTTGCGAACCGAATTGGACATACGGATGGAGTGCTCGGATCTGCAGCTTACAGAGATGGAAGGTAGGATAGAGTCATTGCTTCTTGGAAAGAGGTCCTGTCGCCCTGTTCTTATCACCAAGCATGTCCCAATTGCCCGCATTTGGCTAATATCCCTCTGTACGTTGCTTACCCATAACATTGTCCAAATGCTTCTTAAAAGACACAATTGAATTCGCCTCTCTCCTGCCTCTGACAGCTCGTTCCAGACACTCCCCACTCTCTTTGCATAAGCATTGCTCCCTCGAGACTTTTGTATATCTGCCCCCTCACCTTAAAACTATGCACTCTAGTTTTAGATTCCCCTATCTTTTGGAAAATATGTTGACTATTATCTCTGCCCCTATAATTTTATAGAGATGTTGAAGATCACTCCTTATTCTCCAACTCTATAGGGAAAAAGCAACTCCTTCTAACGCAAACCAGCAAGTTCAGTACCATCCTAGTAAATCTTTTCTGGACTCTTACTGATTGAAGAATATACTTCCTATTATAGAGTGACTAAAACTGTACACAGTGTTCCATGTGTGGCCTTAATAATGTCTTAGAACGATAGAAGATGGTCGAGTGAGGGAACCATGGTTGACAAGAGAGGTTGGATGTCTTGTTATGAGGAAAAAGGTGACTTATGTAAGGCTGAGGAAACAAGGTTCAGACAGGGCATTGGAGGGATACAAGATAGCCAGGAGGGAACTGAAGAAAAGGATTAGGAGAGCTAAGAGAGGGCATGAACAATCTTTGGCGGGTAGGATCAAGGAAACCCCAAGGCCTTTTACACATATGTGAGAAATATGAGAATGACTAGAGTGAGGGTAGGTCCGATCAAGGACAGTAGCGGGAGATTGTGTATTGAGTCTGAAGAGATAGGAGAGGTCTTGAACGAGTACTTTTCTTCTGTATTTACAAATGAGAGGGGCGATATTGTTGGAGAGGACAGTGTGAAACAGATTGGTAAGCTCGAGGAAATACTTGTTAGGAAGGAAGATGTGTTGGGCATTTTGAAAAACTTGAGGATAGACAAGTCCACCGGGCCTGACGGGATATATCCAAGGATTCTATGGGAAGCAAGAGATGAAATTGCAGAGCCGTTGACAATGATCTTTTCGTCCTCACTGTCAACAGGGGTGGTACCAGGGGATTGGAGAGTGGCGAATGTCGTGCCCCTGTTCAAAAAAGGAACTAGGGATAACCCTGGGAATTACAGGCCAGTTAGTCTTACTTCGGTGGTAGGCAAAGTAATGGAAAGGGTACTGAAGGATAGGATTTCTGAGCATCTGGAAAGACACTGCTTGATTAGGGATAGTCAGCACGGATTTGTGAGGGGTAGGTCTTGCCTTACAAATCTTATTGAATTCTTTGAGGAGGTTACCAAGCATGTGGATGAAGGTAAAGCAGTGGATGTAGTGTACATGGATTTTAGTAAGGCATTTGATAAAGTTCACCATGGTAGGCTTATGCAGAAAGTAAGGAGGCATGTGATAGTGGGAAATTTGGCCAGTTGGATAACGAACTGGCTAACCGATAGAAGTCAGAGAGTGGTGGTGGATGGCAAATATTCAGCCTGGATCCCAGTTACCAGTGGCGTCCCGCAGGGATCAGTTCTGGGTCCTCTGCTGTTTGTGATTTTCATTAATGACTTGGATGAGGGAGTTGAAGGGTGGGTCAGTAAATTTGCAGACGATACGAAGATTGGTGGAGTTGTGGATAGTAAGGAGGGCTGTTGTCGGCTGCAAAGAGACATAGATAGGATGCAGAGCTGGGCTGAGAAGTGGCAGATGGAGTTTAACTCTTAAAAGTGTGAGGTTGTCCATTTTGGAAGGACAAATATGAATGCGGAATACAGGGTTAACGGTAGAGTTCTTGGCAATGTGGAGGAGCAGAGAGATCTTGGGGTCTATGTTCATACATGTTTGAAAGTTGCCACACAAGTGGATAGAGATGTGAAGAAGGCCTATGGTGTGCTCGCGTTCATTAACAGAGGGATTGAATTTAAGAGCCGTGAGGTGATGATGCAGCTGTACAAAACTTTGGTAAGGCCACATTTGGAGTACTGTGTACAGTTCTGGTCGCCTCATTTTAGGAAGGATGTGGAAGCTTTGGAAAAGGTGCAAAGAAGATTTACCAGGATGTTGTCTGGAATGGAGAGTAGGTCTTACGAGGAAAGGTTGAGGGTGCTAGGCCTTTTCTCATTAGAACGGAGAAGGATGAGGAGCGATTTGATAGGGGTTTATAAGATGATATGGGGAATAGATAGAGTAGACAGTCAGAGACTTTTTCCCCGGGTGGAACAAACCATTACAAGAGGATATAAATTTAAGGTGAAAGGTGGAAGATATAGGAGGGATATCAGAGGTAGGTTCTTTACCCAGAGAGTAGTGGGGGCATGGAATGCACTGCCTGTGGAAGTAGTTGAGTCGGAAACATTAGGGACCTTCAAGCAGCTATTGGATAGGTACATGGATTACGGTAAGATGATATAGTGTAGAGTTATTTGTTCTCAAGGGCAGCACGGTAGCATTGTGGAGAGCACAATTGCTTCACAGCTCCAGGGTCCCAGGTTCGATTCCGGCTTGGGTCACTGTTTGTGCGGAGTCTGCACGTCCTCCCCGTGTCTGCGTGGGTTTCCTCCGGGAGCTCCGGTTTCCTCCCAAAGTCCAAAGATGTGCGGGTTAGGTGAATTGGCCAATGATAAATTACCCTTAATGTCCAAATTGCCCTTGGTGTTGGGTGGAGGTGTTGAGTTTGGGTAGGGTGCTCTTTCCAAGAACCGGTGCAGACTCAAAGGGCCGAATGGCCTCCTTCTGCACTGTAAAGTCAATGATAATCTATGATTAATCTAGGACAAACGTTCGGCACAACATCGTGGGCCGAAGGGCCTGTTCTGTGCTGTATTTTCTATGTTCTATGTTTTCTATGTTCTAATATAACATTACAGCGCAGTACAGGCCCTGATGTTGCGCCGATCTGTGAAACCAATCTAAAGCCCAACTACACGATTCCATTATCATTCACATGTTTATCCAATTACCATTTAAGTGCCCTTAATGTTGGCGAGTCCACGACTGTTGCAGGCACAGCATTCCACGTCCCTACTACTCTCTGAGTAAAGAACTTACCTCTGACATCTGTCTTATATCTATCTCCCCTCAATTTAAAGGTCTATCCCCTCGTGCTAGCCATCACCATCCGAGGAAAAAAGGCTTTCACTGACCACCCTATCTAATGCTCTGATCATCTTTTATGCCTCTATTAAGTCACCTCTTAACCTTCTTCACACTAATGAAAACAACCTGAAGTCCCTCAGCCTTTCCTCATAACTTTTTCCCTCCATTCCAGGTAATATCCTGGTCAACATCCTCTGCACCCTTTCCAATACTTCCACATCCTTTCCATAATGCGGCGAACAGAACAGCACGCAATTCTCCAGAGTTTTGGTCAGCTGCAACATGACCGCATGGCTCCGAAACACAATCCCTCTACCAATTAAAGCTAACAGACCGTACACCTTCTTAACAGCCCTATCAACCTGGGTGGCAACCTTCAGGGATCTATGTACATAGACACCGAGATCTCTCTGATCATCCACACTACCAAGAATCTTACCATTAGCCCAGTACTCTGTCTTCCTGTTATTCCTTCCAAAATATATCACCTCACACGTTTCTGCATTAAACTCCATTTGCCACTTCTGAGCCCAGCTCTGCAGCTTATCTATGTCCCTCTGTAACCTGCAACATCCTTCCGCACTATCCACAACTCCACCGATTTTAGTGTCATCCGCAAATTTACTCACCCATCCTTCTACTCCCTCCTCCAGGTCATTTATAAAAATAACAAACAGCAGTGGCCGCAAAACAGATCCTTGTGGTACACCACTCGTAACTGAACTCCAGGCTGAACATTTCCCATCAACCACCAGCTTCTGTCTTCTTTCAGCTAGCGAATTTCTGATCCAGACCGCTAAATCATCATCAATCCGATGCCTCCGTACTTTCTGCAATAGCCTACCGTGGGGAAACTTAACAAACGCTTTACTGAAATCCATATCCACCACATCAACTGCTTTACCCTTGCCCACCTGCTGGCCACCTAGTCAAAGAACGCAATAAGATTTGTGAGGCACGACCTACCCTTCACAAAACCGTGTTGACTATCTCTAATCAAATTATTCCTTTCTAGATGATTATAAATCCTGTCAATTATAATCATTTCCAAGACTTTGCCTAAAACAGAATTAAGGTTCACTGGTCTATAATAACCGGGGTTGTCTCTACTCCCCTTCTTCAACAAGGGGAAAACATTTGCTATCCTCCAGACTTCTGGCACTATTCCTGTAGACAATGAAGACCTAAAGGTCAAAGCCAAAGTCTCTGCAATCTCCTCCCTAGCTTCCCAGTGAATCCTAGGATGAAGCCAATCCGGCCCAGGGGACTTATCTATTTTCACACTAATTAATGAATTCCGCCTCCTTATGAACCTCAATCCCGTCTAGTCTAGTAGCCTGTATCTCATTATTCTCCTCGACAACATTGTATTTTTCCTGTGTAAATACCGAAGGAAAATATTCATTTAGCGCCCCTCATACCTCCTCGGACTCCACGCGCAACTTCCCACTACTGTCCTTGACTGGCCCTACTCTTACCCGAGTCATTCTTTTATTCCTGACATACCAATAGAAAGCCTTTGGGGTTTCCTTGATCCTATCTGCCAAGGACGTCTCATGTCCCCTCCTGGCTCTTCGTAACTCTCTTTAGGTCCTCCCTGGCTAACTTGTAACTCTCGAGCGCCCTAACTGAACCTTCATGTCTCATCTTTTATCAGCCTCCTTCTTCCTCTTGACAATTGTTTCGACTGCTTTAGTAAATCACGGTTCCCTTGCTCGACCACTTCCTCCCTGCCTGACAGGTACATACTTATCAACGACCCGCAGTAGCTGTTCCTTGAACAAGCTCCACATTTCAATTGTGCCCATCCCCTGCAGTTTCCTTCCCCATCCAATGCATCCTAGGTCTTGCCTAATCGCATCATAATTACCTTTCCCCCAGCTATAACTCTTGCCCTCCGGTACATGCCTATCCGTTCCCATCGCTAAAGTAAACGTAACCGAATTGTGGTCACGTACCTCCAAATCTAACACCTGGCCTGGTTCATTACCAAGTACCAAATCCAACGTGGCCTTGTACAACTTCAATAAGAGTCCCAACTCCTTTATTCAATGTTCTGACCATGTGTCTGTTTAACAGTAATGATGGAGCAAATAGCCTCCATCAGTGATGTGAAATTCCAATTATTCTTCATGTTTGCAGTGGTTCCAAAAAGCAATAATGTCCCAATGTATGTATGGCTGAAAAATGATGCCGAGGCATATTCTGTTCAGGAGAACTGCAGCAAACCAAATCTTCGCCAGATACAAAGAAGAAGTAAAAACATGAACATAACAAAGGAAAGTGTTGAAGAGAGAAAAGGGTCGATAGCGTTTGAAGCCTGGTTAGATTCAACACCACTACCGCCCACCTGACTGCAGCAAGCACATTGTTTTTTCTGTGTTCCAGAATTCCCGCTGTTAGAAATACCTTAGACCCAGTTTCGTCTGAAGCAGAAGTTGCATTATGCACTCAACAGTAAGAATGGAAAACAATTCATCCCAGACCCCATATATTCAATGCAACAATGCATTACAACGATCAGTTTTACGGGATGTGCGAGTTGCTGGTTGGGGCAGCATTTGTCGCCCATCCCTAGTTCGTCATTAAGATTGTGGTGGCGGGCTGTCTTCTTGATCCGCTGCAGTCCAGAGGTGTGTGTGCATCCAACGATCTTTTCGGAAGGGAGTTTCATGATTGTTTTAGCGTTACCGTGCAGGAACGATTATATGATTCCAAGTGAGAGTGGTGACTGATTTGGAGGGGTAACGCAACTTAATGGTGTTCCCAGGTAAGGTTATTTTTTCATGTCCTTCAAGATGATAATGGTCGTGACTTTGGAAGATGCTGGCTAAGAAACCTTGTTGAGTTAATCCAGGGCATTTTGGCATGATGCTCAGGGCCACCATGTGCGGCTGTGGTGGAGGGAACGAATGTTTGTGGAAGGAGGAGCAACCAAGCGGGCTGGTTGGTCCTCCGTGGTGTCGATCTTCTTGTGTTCTTGGAGATATGGGGAACAGGGTATCACGTACAAAATGGATTAATACATTTGGCTGAGTAAACAATCTTGTTCGTAAATGTAAAAAAATTATAATCGAAAAATAAATATCCTCAATTATCGAGCTTGGTTTTCCGCAGTGAGAGACGAGAAAGGAAACAAGAGGCACAAGATGTTTTTTAACATAATTGCAATACAACCTCTATAAAATATACACATGGATCTAATGATTAAATATGGTTCTGCTTTTATTCAGTGCTACAGAAATGTTTTGGAAATATGGAAAATGCCCACGGGGAGACAGGCTCGAACTTACAATTACGTTGATGCTGTGAAGTAACCAGTGAGCTAAAGTTGACGCTGTTTTCAAATGCGGACACAGTGTTTATAAAGGATTGCCGTGAACATACTCGCAGTGCTGGATAACTTCTAGGGGAACCTTCCGGTGCCGGTGCGCATCATTTCACAGCCAGACGTGACCCAAAAACGTAAAAGTGCGTGAAAAACCGATGAAGGACATTCATTTCTTCTACCATCAGCGTCTCTCTAGATTCGCAGATCATTCAATCCCACGACACGGTTATTTCCGAAGAGGCATTCATTTGATTTATATCGATTCTTCCATTCCGTTTTGAAAGCATTGTTATGTCTTCCTCCAGCAGTCTCCCAGGCAGTGCAGACCAAATCAGAATCACTCGCTGTGTGAATTCTCGAAGTAGTTCACCGATCAGGATGATTGAATAGGCTGGGGCTGGGTTATTAGAAATAAAACACGATTATTAGAGATTTGCTCGACACATACAAAATTATGTAAGTTCTGAGTAATGTGTATCTAAATGACCTATTTCCATGAATAATAGGGATATCTGTTGGATGTAACTAGTTTTTTTTATTTTGCAGCTTTACTTGTCAGCGTGTAATGTGGCCACTGGGACTGATAACAAATAACGACATAGACAGACTGCACGGCCACGCAATCCTGCCCCACCATTCAATGTAATCATCGCTGAGCTTCTGCATGAATGTAATTTCCCGCCTGGTCCTCAGATCCTTTCATTCCCTCGAAGATCGTTTCCTAAAAAAATAATTGAGGCAGACTCCGAAAACAAAATTTCAAACCGTCTTTGACATAGACATGGACTGCTCAAATCTGCACGTTATAGAGCTGGAAGATGGAATAGAGGCATAGAGTCACCAAGCGTTACAGCTTGGAAACAGGCCCTTTGGCCCAACTTGTCTATGTCGTCCAATTTTAATCACTAAATGTGTCGAAATGCCCGCATTTGCTCCACATCCCTCTGTACCCATCTGACCAATATAACTGTCTAAATGCTTTTCAAACGTAAAAAATATACCCGCCTCTACTACTGCCTGTTACAGCTCGTTCCAGACACTCACTATCCTCTTTGTGAAAAAAGGTAACCCACCGAACACTTTTGTATCTCTCCCATCTTTGGGAAAAAATGTTGTCTATCTACATTAGCTATGCCCAACATAAACCACTATAAGTTCACCCCTAAGACTACAAAATATCCAGGAAGAAAAATACCCATTCTATCCAACCTTTCCTGACAGATAAAACCATGTAGTTCCGGTAGCATCCTAGTATATCTTTTCTGCCATTTTTTTCTTCAATGATGTCGTTTCTATAACATGGTCACCAGACGAGAACTGTACACAGTGTTCCAAGATTAGCATTCCTAATGTCGTTTCAAACTTCATCAAGACATCCTAATGCATGTATTCAATATTCTGACCATGTGTCTGTACAGCAGTAATAATGGGAAGACAAATAGAAAATGCTGGAAAATCTCAGCAGGTCAGGCAGCATTTTTACCAAGAGAAAGAGCTAATGTTTCGAGTCCAGACGACCCTTTGGTAAAGCTAAAAGAAATAGAAAGTGGGAAAACGTTATCCTGTGGCGTGAGAGAATGAAAGCCACAGGAACCAAGGGAACAGAGTGCTAAGGTAATAAACAGAGAGAGTATTGATGGAGCAAGTAACCTTCTTCAGTGTTGTGAAATTTCAATTATTCACCGTGTTTGCAGTGGTTGCAAAAAGGAGCACTATCCCAAAGCATGACTGACTGGAAAGAGATGTTGAAGAATATTTTGCTCAGGAGAACTGCAGCTAATCAACTCTCCAACCGATACCAAGAGAAACAAATCAGAAACAGAACGAAGTAGAATGTTAAAGAGAGAAGGTGGGAGAGAGAGTTCAAAGTCAGACTAGATTGCACACCACTCCCTTCCACCTTACTGCAGCAAGCACATTGTTTCTGTCTTCCAGGATTCATGCTATTCGAAATACCTTAAATCCAGGTTCCGATGAAGTAGAAGTTACATGATGGACTCCACCTTAACAATGGAGAACATGTTCAACCCAGGCCCCCAAAATTAGAAACAGAAATGCATTAACTTTTATAGGATTTGGGAATTGCTGGTTACGGCAGCATTTAATTCCCATGTCTAATTCTTCTCGATAAGGTGGCGGTGAGCTGCCTTCCTGAACCACTGCAGTCCATGAGGCTTTTAGGGTTGGACTTTCAGGATTTTTTTTCCCGGTATCGTGCAGAAATATAATTCTTAGTCGGAGTTATGAGTGACTTGAGGGGAAATCTCCAATTACGGGCTTTTCGTCTCCTTTCAGATGATATTGGTCGTGGATTTGGACGGTGGTGTCTCAGGAACCATCATGAGCTCCTGCAGTATTGTACACCGGGCTGTCACTGTGCGCCTGCGGTGGAGAGATTGAATGTTTGTGAATAGGGGAGAAATCAACAGGACTGCTTTGTCCTGGAAGATGTCAAACCTCCTGAGTGTTCTTGGAGATATGGGAACAGTGTATCACGTGCAAAACACCAAACGGATTAATCAATTTGCTTGAGTTAACAATCTTGTTCTCAAATTCTAAAATAAGATATCCATAAAGTAAATATCCTGAATGCACATTTCTTCCATTTAACGTGTGAACAATTGACAACGTGTGATACGTCAGTTACTCCGCAGAGCTGGATTGGATTAGATTGGTTTATTGTGACGTGTACCGGGGTACAGTGACAAGTGTTGTTCTGCGTACAGTTGAGGCAGATCATTCTGTAATTGAAAAGGGAATACTTAGGGAAAGCATAAATACACAATGTAAATACATGGACACAGGCATGGGGTGAAGCATACAGGAGTGTAGTACTACGCAGCAGGGAAGATGTGTGAAGCGATCAGATCAGTCCAAAGAGGGTCGTTTAGGAGTCTGGTAACAGCGGCAAGAAGCTGCTTTGAATCTGTTAGTGCTTGTTCACAGACTTTTGTATCTCCTTCCCGATAGAAGAAGTTGGAAGAGTGAATTAATCGGGTGGGAGGGGTCTTTGATTCTGCAGCCCGCTTTCCCCAGGCAGCGGGAGGTGTACATAGAGTCGATGGATGGGAGGTAGGTTCTTGTTATGGACTGGGTAGTGTTCAAGACTCGCTGTAGTTTCTTACAGCCTTGGGCCGAGCAATTGCCATTCCAGGCTGTGATGGAGCCAGATAGGATGCTTTGTCTGGTGGATCTAAAAAAGTTGGTAACGGTTAATGTGGAAATGCCGAATTCCCTTAGTTTCCTGAGAAAGTATAGGCGCTGCTGTGCATTTTTGGGCTTAGCATTGGCGTAGGTGGACAAGGCCAGATTTTTGGTGATGTGCCCAGCTTTGAATTTGAACCTATCAACCACCTGCACCTTGGCCCCGTTGATGCAGACAGGGGTGTGTACAGCACTTTGCTTCCAGGCGTCAATGTCCAGCTCTTCAGTTTTGGAGACATTGAGGGAGAGATTGTTATCGTTGCACCACTCCACTCGGTTCACTTTCTCCCTCCTGTATTCTGATTCCATTGTTAGAGATCCGACCGACTACAGTCGTCTCGTCAGCAAACGTGTAGATAGAGATGGAACCATATTTTGCCACGTAATTTGTGTACAGGGAGTATAGCAGGGGACTAAGTCCGCAGCCTTTCGGAGCCACGGTATTGAGGACTATCGTGGAGATGGTGTTGCTGTTTATCCTCACTGATTGTGGTCTATGGGTCAGAACGTCGAGGACCCAGTAGCAGAGTGAGGAGCCACGTCCTAGGTTTGGAGCTTTGATATGAGCTTGCCCGTGATTATGGCATTGAAGACGCAGCTGGAGATAATGTATAGGAATCTGATGTTGGAGGTCTTGTTGTCGAGATGCCCCAGGGATGGGTGTAGGGCCAGGGAAATGGCGCCTGAAGTGGTCGGGTTGCGGCAGTATGCAAATTAAAGTGGAACTCTGCATTCTGGGAATATAGTGGTGATGTGCCTCAGGCCCAACCTCTCGGAGCACTTCATTACGATCGAAGTGAGCACCAGTGGAGGAAATTTGTTGAATCACTTTTTCCTCCTTTCATTGATACCGGTATGATGGTGGTCTTCCTGTAGCAGGAGGGGACCTCGGAACGGAGTGGGGAAATGTTGAATATGTCCGCGAACATATCTGCATCTGATCCAAGGATCCCGGCGGGGCCCGTGGCCTTCCGAGGGTTCTCATTCACGAATCCCATCTGATTTTGGAAGCTGTGCCGGTGGGTATAGGCGTGGCCGCAGCTGATGGGGCAGTCGACAGCAGACTGATGGTTTCCTGCTCGAAACGAGGATATAATCCATTGAGTTCATCAGGGTGCGTTGCGCTGCTGCCAAAGATCCTGCCCGGCTTTGCTTTGTAGCCCGATATATTGTTTAGGCCTTGCCACAATCGCCGAGAGTCTGTAACGCTAGTCTGTGACTCCAGCTGCGTCTGAAATTCTCTCTTGGAATCACGGATGACCTGGCGGAGGTCGCACCTGATTCCTTGTATAGGTCCAGTCCGCGCACGTGGCTTGCATGCCTCAGACCTCCCCTTCATTAGGGAGTCAACCTCGTAATTGAACCATGGTTTCAGTTTGGGGAACATACGTATCGGTTTCTTTGGCACACAGTCTTCCACACATTTGCTGATAAAGTCTGTGACGGTGGTGGCATTCTCGTTTAGGTTGGTCGCTGAGTTTTTAAATATGACCAGTCCACTGTCTCTAAGCAGTCACTTAGGAGTTCTTCTATTTCCTCGGACCAGCACTGCACGGCTTTCTTCGCTAGATTCTTCCGCTTAAGATTCTGTTTGTAAGCCGGAAGAACGAGCACCGTCTTATGGTACGATTTTACAAAGTACGGTTGGGGGATGGAACGGTAGGCGCCTTTGATTTTTGTGTAGCACTGCTCGTCAGTGTTGTCGCCCCTGGTGGGATAGGAAATGTTCTAGTGAGATTATGGCACCACACCTTTACAATTTAAGACCAATTAAACAACGTCCTACATTAAACAGAGATCATTTTAAAAAGTCCTACATTAACCAGAGACGACGGTTGCAGTCAGATTTCAAAAGCAGGTTTGTCGACAAAAGATACCCATTGGTTTAGATGCCTGTATAAGAGACAACTTGTTGGAATAGGTAGTGGATAAATGATGTTTGTGATTTTATAACCGTAGAATAACTAATGTCAGAAAGGCACAAAATCGCTGCTTGCTGATCGAGCCATGCTAAAGACAAAAAATGGCTTTTAGCTGAAGTAGCCACATTGTTGAACAATCATTAGCTGGGTTGAGTTGCAAACTAGTATAAATCACAGCATTTAATGACAGTCAGAAGAGCTAGTCACGGAGACAAGAATAATGGATATCAAGGCATTGAATGGGAAACGCTTATGGGAGATTCTCGGGAGAACTTCGCCAGCGACTGATAACAGCTCCACAGGACAAAAAGCTTTATGCATCCT
The DNA here is from genome assembly GCF_047496885.1 of Scyliorhinus torazame. Lineage (NCBI taxonomy): Eukaryota > Metazoa > Chordata > Chondrichthyes > Carcharhiniformes > Scyliorhinidae > Scyliorhinus > Scyliorhinus torazame. Next base: position 55,946,815 of record NC_092726.1, read on the forward strand.
CGCCAGCCCAAGATCAGGTGCAGGCAGGAAATATACCGTTAACAGTTAGTATGAGTGAGTTCTTCATGAAGTCAGGGGCTGGGAAGGGGGCAACCCACTTTATGGAATGTCAAATTTAATTGGATTTGTAACTAATGTATGTAATGGAGAAACAATATTATTTGACAAGTTCCAGCCGAAATTTGGTATGAAAAATAGAAGAATGGATGTTTTCCTTTGTTCGGTGGAGAGAAGGTCTGGGAGTTTAACAGACGCCATCTTCCCGCCGGCGAAATAAACTGTTTGATGTGAGGACCAGTAGCCTTGGGCGTTGAGTGATTCTTTGAGATCCTCTCCCGATTACAGTTCGGTACCGTGCCTCGAATTCTTCAGTGCACCGATATGGTCAGAGAACCGAGTGAGTGAACGTATCCCGTGGACCACACGGTTTCCGGCGGCTGACGAATTCTGAATCTGTGAACAGGGTCTGGCCTGCAGTCAAACGGTGGCGGCTAGTTGGTTAAGGGACGTAGGCGTTGTCGGGTGTTGTCTGAAACTACCTTATAGGTGTGTGATAAGTAAGTGACTGACTTGTGATCCGACAACGCGCCAAGAGACGTGTCTTCCCGTACCAGCCTCCCCGAACAGGCGCCGGAATGTGTCGATTCGGGGCTTTAAACAGTAACTTCATTTGAAGCCGACATGTGACAATAAGCGATTTTCAGTTCATTTTCATTACCACAAGGTGCGCTCGAGTTAGAAGCGGACTCTGAGAGTAGATTCCTGACGGTTCCAGTCCCAGCCAGGCATGGCAAGTAAAATATAGAGCTCGAGTGGGGACAGAAGTGTTCCCTGATGTGCCATTTGACAGTTAGAACAAAGGTTTATCGATCAGATGATTAAATACAATCTGATCTTTATTGAGTTGTGAGGTTTCCTGCCAGGGGGACGCCCCGGATTCGCACAAATGTATATCTTTAATCAGCATTTATATTAAAAAGACATGTCAAAAAGAAACGGAATAAAAATCAAATAAAGCTAAATCCAAAAGATCTGTCTCTCTTGTGGAGACCATGAATTGGATTCAATGTGAATTGTTTTTCGGAATCGGCAGGGGCTGGATTAGGGGTTTGCCGCTGTCCAGACTCTGGAACCTGGCTTTGTAACTCTGATAAAGTAAATAAAAAAACAGCTGAAGATGTATTTTTAATTGGGAATAACAATCGTTAAGTTTTGAATTGTCAGATATATTCATATTTATTAACCCACTCTGTCCCAAGTAGAATGGTCCTTTTGTGTTTTACTTCACAAGTAACTGCAAGTGGAACAAGATTTGCAGTAGCTTCAGGAATTTGAGATAGTTGGGGAGAGGACATGGGTTATAGTAAGGTGGCTAACTAAACAGGCATAAGCACGTCAGGGTCGGGGTCTTTCGCAAACACGAGGAAAATAGACATGAAAAGGTTGTAAAACATGTGACCTTCTGACCCGTTAATAACAGATGTGTTCGGCCCATACAGGAAAAGCGTTATGCGGACAACAACTAACATCTGGTCACGACCAGGTCAAATCTCCTTTAAATGTTCACATTAAACATTCAACACGATGGAACGACAGCAGCTGCTTCAACTGTGGGGACTCGTGATTGCTCTTCAGATCTCAGAACAACTCCAAGCACATACGAGCGCAGGAACATCACTGATGTCGCAACGGATACAGGATGAATGTACCTACATGATCTATGGTGCTTTGTATCATTTTGGTGACGGGATATGTATCCCAGCAACCAGAGATTGGGACAATGGTAGAACTCATTTTAATGCGTGGCTGCAGGTACATTCGGGGAAAGACAGAATATGCGGATACATATTGTGCCTGTACTTCTCCCGGGATCTGATGCCGGGATATTGTTTATAACATGAAATAAATATGTATAGTGTATTAAGTAAGGTTGTAATCAAGCAGGCTGCCAATGTCACGGGTGCCACAAGATTTTGAGCGCAGGACGACCTACACAGGGTAAGAATGGGCATAATCAATGATGCAGTGACGGGACTTAACAGAGGAACTTCTGTTGTAAAGTCACGAGACATGCAAGGGTTAAATGCAAAGGTGGAACAAATTCAAGGAATACCGAAGGGATCTTATAGAAAGCAGATAAAGGCCTAGCCAGCAGGGAGAAGAGGGGCGGGGTATACAATTGGGTGTGATAATAGTGTTAGAGGCCCACACTAAGACAATCAACAAACTCATCGACCGAGAAAGGGAGAACGCCCGAAGGATCTGGCAGGCGCAGCTAAGGCAAAACCTTGATCAGATCCAAAGGGGCGAGGTTGGATTGGATAGACAGCCCACAACAGGCTAAGCCAGCCAAACGAGCCTCCCCGAACAGGCGCCGGAATGTGGCGACTAGGGGCTTTTCACAGTAACTTGATTTGAAGCCTACTTGTGACAATAAGCGATTTTCATTTTCATTCTTTTTCATTTCAAGGGACGCTGGACAATTGTACTCTGAAGGGACGAACCACAGTATACTCAGCGATCCCTGACTGCAAAATGGGCGAGATAACGGCGTAGGTGTGCCCTATCATCACACCGGATTCAGGGTCATTCCCTCACAACCAACTGGAGATCATTTGAATGGTACAGGCTACAACCTCCCTCAGGTGCTATCTCACTGAGACCTCTGCTATACCAGGAATAATACACTTACCCTATATGGGATCTCCCTCATGGGGTTTAAACAGAAAGGGGGCATTACAGTGTGCCCCCACCCGGTGGGAGACTGAGATTTGGACGAATATGAGTTCATCAGAACTCATGGCTGTGTCTTAGAGATTACACCTGCCCCCATGCAATTAAAGGTGATGGAGGAAAAGGAAAATACTGTGTATCCACCACTGGAACCTCCTATTGATAAAATGGTCTTGTACTCATGATCCCCCAACCTAACTTTTGTTCCCCTAAGGCCCACCAGTATCGGCCTCGAAAGGATCATTCTAGTTCGGATTATAAAGAGCCAAAGATGGCCCCGCATCCGCATCTTCCAAATACTCTGAGGGAGCTAAGACTCAAAGTCAGTCATTCAGTTGAACTTTACCACCACATACAGACAAAAATCCATGCATTGGAAAAAGACACACACGATGTACTTCAGAGTGAAAGTTGGTGGCAGAGAGTGTGGCACGGAATTAAATGTTAATATATAACCTTGTATAAGAATCATTTCGCACACAATTGTGGAATTGCAATTGCTAATAGCCCTGGAGCATCACTGCTTGCCGAACGTGTAAAAATTACCAGCAACGCAAGAGGGTTAAGGCCACTGCTAAGGACTTACGAGACATTACCCAGTTGAACAGACAAACTAAATCGGACCAATATCAATTGATATGACGGAACGGTATTCCGCAAATCAGGTGACTTCAGGACGCTGAGGCATGAAGTACCGGGCGAAAAAATACTATCCTGTACATTAGTTTTTAAGGGTTCGGTTTCGGAGGCTGGGCTTGTTGAATCAGGTTTAGAAAGAAGGTTTTTAGACAAAAGGTAGCCATTACCTTAAATGCTTGTATAAGAGCCAATTTGTAGGAATAGATAGTGAAAATCAATGCTTGTGATTTTATAACCTATGAATTACTAATGTCAGAAAGGACACAAAATGCGTGTCATGTGAGCTAGCAATACTAAAAGACACAAAATAGCTTTTAGCTGAATTAGCCACATTCCTGAACAATCATAATATGGGTTAAATTTCAAACTGGTATAAACAACATCATTTAATCACAGACAGCAGAGGTAGTTAAGGGGACAAGAATGATTGAAACAGACACGGTAGGACTTCACCAGCGACTGATAAGAGCTCCGCAGGGCAGAGAGCATTATGTATCCTCGCCAGTTCAAGGTCTCCAAGTGCAGGGAGGATGCATAACTTTAACAGTTAGTTTTGAGTGACCTTCATGGAGTTAGGGGATGGTAAGACATCAACCTCTTTACTTAATGTCAAATTTAATTGAAAATATATCTAATGTATGTAATCTACAGTCAGTATTATTGGACAAGGTCCAACAGAAATGGGCTGTGTAGCTGTTTTGAAAAATATAAGAATGGATGATTTCCTTTGTTCGGTGGTGAGATGGTCTGAGACTTTGACAGAAATCATCTCCCCGCCGGCGAAATAAACCATTTGTTGCGAGGACCAGTAGCCCTGGGCGTTGAGTGATTTATTTGATATTCTCTCCCGCTAACATGTGAGCAGCCGGAAATATAGAGTATGGTTTCGCATCCATACAGGTTCAATCAAACTGTCACCATACCAGCCACTGGAAGAACCTCTCGAAACCTAGTTTGAGGATGCAGATAGTTATGAACAATGTGACACAGCTGTTTAGCAACATAATTGCTCAATGAGTCACTAACACTGTGACTTTGGAGTAGCTGTAGGGTGATGACGTATTCCTGGAAATTCCCGGGGTGGGAAGGACCCAGAAACACGCGAACTTTCCAATCATGATGTATCTGTTGGTATGTGTGTCTGTGTGTATGAGGATGTGTGAGTTTGAGTGTCTGAATCAGTGTATGCGTCTTTTTGTGCAGTGAGGGTGTTTATATATGAGGGTGATTGAGTTTGCCTGAGTGGATCAGTGTGCTTTGTGTGAGGATAATTATTTATTTGTGTGTGTATTAGGATCAGTGAGAGTGTTAGGATTAACGTCTGTGAGGTGGAGAGTGTTTTGTAAGGACAGTAATGAGAGGCAGTAATGAGAGACTGCAGTGTGAATATATGTCTGAGATAAACGTGTGTGTGGGTACTTTTGAGGAAGCGACAGATGAATCTGCCCGATATGCAAATTAGCTTTGCAGCATCATTCCTCCCATTGAAAAAAAGAAACATTAAGAGTTACGTTATATTTTTCAAATCAGATAACGAATTAATTATGACCAGATGAACTGCTGGCAAAGACGGACTTAATCCATGGTTTATGTGAAGTGGAACTGGGAGTTTGGCTTGGCCAGGCTTTTTAACATATGGTGGTCTTGGAGCTGCTGAATGCATTTGTGAATGTGTGCCTGTTTCTAATTCTGAAATATACATAAATGTAGCAAGGAAACACGTTTTGCATTTGAATTATGTGATCGCACATATTCTGCGACAATAAGGGACGTCGACATAATGGCAATGCTGAACGTCCCCGATGTACTTGAAATGTCACGACCGGCCCCTTGGGTCCAAAGCTTTGGGAAACCCTGAATTCAATTGCGCTTTTAGATGATAATGTTGGGACTATGGATTGCTAGTACAAACGGAGGGGATGAATGAAATAATAGTCGCCACCAAGTAGGGATTCGAAAGAGTTTGGAGGTTCGAAACAGGTTCGAGGGTCTGAATGGGTTTAGCAGTTTATGTCATATGGCCAATAAATACGATTCCCTCGGTGTGATAAGATTAGGGAATGGTATAGTTTGATGATCTGAATAATTTGAAGGTTATGCATCAGTTGGTCGGATATCTTCATTGGAACACCCACCTAACCTGCACATTTGTGTACTGTGCAGACTCCACACAACCCGCCATCCAATGTCTGATCCGCACTCGGGCCACTGGCGCTCTGGGCATTTATAACGTGCCCACCCCCCTTCCCCACTCAAGGAACCTATTACTGTATGGCCAAAGTCGAGTGCAGGCCATCACTGAAACAGCAAGATATTACGAGATCGCGCCAATGGTGCGTCAGTAAAAAAGAAAACAAGAAAAAATAATATTGTCGGATAACTTGAAATTGTTCTTGTCAATAGTGAGTTATTGTGATGGAGATAGTCCAGTTTTAAAAGATCAGCAATTCAGTCTTTGAACAGAATCTATTCTATCACAATATGGGCGGACTGAAATGGGTGTCGTAACCTGATAGATCTTTAAGGCTTAAAGTGCTCGCTGCTTCCCTGAGGCGAACACACAGGGTATAAATATAATGTTCTGAAAATGTACCACATCAGAGTTTAATAGGGAAAGACTTCCCTCAGCATCAAGTGATAGAAAATGCGTGATCTTTTTAACAGAATTGAGAAAACCTATTACCTGACCCTTGCTGCTCTTGGTGTTCCTGGTAAATGAGTAAAACAATCAGTGTTGTGCAAACATTTTGTGCTGGACGATTATGATTTCATCTTGTTGTTGGAAATGTTACACACTGCTCTAGTGTTGACGGATGTAGACACCCAGTCAATGATAAAATGTATTTCCTGAAATCTGTTTTATTATCTGTGCGTCGTGTTGCAGTAACCGGTTCTGAAAACAAGCTTATAGTTCTACAGTTGAGGCGCACTGAGATTTATACTTCACAGATCATAGAATCCACAGTGCAGAAGGAGGACACCCGGCGTATAGGGTCCGCATCTGCCCCTGGAAAGAGCAGCCTTCCCAAGACACACCTCCACCATATCCCCGCAATCCAGTAACACCACCTAAAGTTTCTGAGCGCTCAGGGTTATTTACATTGGCCAATCCACCTGACCTGCACATCTTTGGACTGCGAGAGGAAACCAGAGCTACTGGAGGTAACCCACACAGACACGGGGAGAACGTGCAGACTCCACATAGACAGCGACCCAAGCCGGGGATCGAACCTGGGACCCTGGAGTTGGGAAGCAACTGTGCTCACCACTTTGCTGTCTTGCCGCCCTTGTTGTCTTCAGTTGAGCATAGTCTACTGTTGCAGCATAACATAGTGCAGACTTAACTGTCCACTACATTGTTGTTCAGACATTGTGCCAGTGCAGTTTTATGTGTGTGTGGCATGAAAGTCAGTTTCACAGATGGTCGCAGAGAGAGGTCAGGGGGAGAGTCCGTCGTCGTCGAACGGTAATGAATAATGTTGAATAAATGAGGGCCCATCTGAATACGGATTCCCTATATAGAATGCGTACAGTGCAGATGGAGGAAATTCGGCGCATCGAGAATGCACTAACCCACCAAGACAGCACTCCACATAGACCCACCCCCCTCTTCTTCTATCCCCATGACTCCATGCTTTAATCATGGAATGATCACATATAATTGGGATTATCCAACACAATAACATTTGATCGGATGTGCATCAGAGGCTATAAAAAGCTTGCTCGATTTTGAAACCATAGTTCAGGTGACTTGGTACTTGTGTTTATGTACCAATTACCTCTGCTCACCGAACAACATCCCGACAATTTGTTATTCAAGAGCGTTTTCGTCCTGGTATTTCTGTTGGTGAATGCTTTGAACCCGTGAGAATATGTAAGTGATTAAACTTTGAAGAACACTCTCATACCGACCAATCAGAAATTAGGCATATGATGTCGAAGCAGAAATTAGTTTTTTCTAACTCAGCGAGATGGCAACTTCAACATGCGCGCCCTGTGTTTTTATAACTTTTCAACCAAGTCTTAGTCAATAGGTAATGACATTGGGGCATTGCAAACGATGAAGTGAGGAGACAATTCTACTCACCTGTTGTATAATGCTGTTTGAAATGTTACAACAACTTTATTGGAGCATATACATAGATTTTGAAACTGAATCAAGCACACAAGATTAGATAGGAGTTCGTGGACTTGTGGGATCGCCAACTACTGTCTTTCCTTTCGGGATTTATGTGTAACAGGGACATATGATCGGTCAGAGAACAACATGTTTTAAATGGATTAAATCAGAGATTCCGGATTTACGGCCAAGTCCAGTGGCACAAACCTCATTCTGGGAATATTTGACCAACTCTACGCTGCCTGAAACAACTCGAATTTAGAACATAAGAGGAGGTTTGGGGAACTCTTGTTTGCAGCTTTAAAATTATAACCTCTGACATGCCACAAAAATATTGAAAATTTTGCTGATAAAGCAATCAGTTCTTTCTCAGTTAAAACGGAAAAGATTTCACTATTAATTAACAGTGCATCTGTGCTTCTCTGTTATATACAGTTAATTTACTGGCAATCCTGATATTGTCCCGAGGAAAGTGTGGCCTCTCTACTTGCACCACCCACTACATGGTGGCCATGACGGCGGCGGATCTAATTCTTATTATCGCGGATGTTATTCTGCGGTGGATCGGTAACTATTATTTCCCAAGATCTTTCCTGAACATTACCCTTGTCTTTAGCGTTGTCAGTGTTGTGAGCCGTGCTGCCACAGACTGTTCCATCGGGTGTACTGTAACTTTCTCATTTACTGGCAATCCTGATATTGTCCCGAGGAAAGTGTGGCCTCTCTACTTGCACCACCCACTACATGGTGGCCATGACGGCGGCGGATCTAATTCTTATTATCGCGGATGTTATTCTGCGGTGGATCGGTAACTATTATTTCCCAAGATCTTTCCTGAACATTACCCTTGTCTTTAGCGTTGTCAGTGTTGTGAGCCGTGCTGCCACAGACTGTTCCATCGGGTGTACTGTAACTTTCTCATTTGATCGCTATGTGGCTATTTCTTGCCAGAATCTAAGAACAAAATACTACACCAAGGAAACTGCGACCGTGGTTCTAGCATCAACCTGCAGCCTGCTCTGCTTAAAACAATGTTCCCTTCTATGTTCCTCAAGAAGCTGGGAGGATAATTGACAACGTTCCCTTGTACTGTTTTATTAATCCTAGCTATTATTGAGACGGCATGGGCGGCATTTGACTGGTTTGATACAATTTCAACTCCATTGCTACCGTTCACATTTGTTTTGTTACTGGATGCTCTTACAGTCAGACACATTTTAGTGGCAAGTCGAATCCGTAAGGGATCAGAGCAAGGGAGGGAATCACAATGACACAGAAATGGAAAGCAGGCGGAGATCTATTATTTTGCTCTTTACCATATCCAGAAACATTATTCTTCTTTGGTTGATAGCTGTTATAGAATTCATATATTATAACATGTCCGGTAAAGCTCCAGGAGATGACAACGATTCTGGGTACAGATTTCAACAAGTTGGAAGGATGCTGAGGAATTTAAGTTGTTGCACAAATACATTTACATATGGGATGACACAGTCCAAATTCTGAGAGCAGGCCAAAAACATGGGAAATTATCCCGTAAAATCAATCATCCAATTCATTAATAAACAATGTAAGTAATAGATGCCCAGAGGGGTGCTCCGCATTTCGCAGCGCGGAATTTAAATATTAACCATAAAATACATTTTACATAACAGTACTCTGTTGGAGATGAGTTTGTAAAATCGGGAACCTGATTGGCCAGAACGAAAGTCAGTTTGGTATCTGAAGGAAAGTCGATGGAACATCAATCATTGTCTCTCCTTACCCCACCTCCCAGTGGCTTAACCCTCCAGATCTTACAAATCCTCATAATGGAATTAATTAGATTTACAAAAGCAGTAGTGCTTTAAATAATCTTAGGTTGGCTCGGCATCATATTAGTATGTGCAAATCCATACTTGGACCACACCACTCTTCAATTTCCCATTTCTGGTCGCTGCCAGCTCTCTTCCACTGGGCACCTAACGGACAAGGCTGCCACTTCCGAGGAATGCCAAGTGAGGGGCTCCGTTTGCTAAATGAAAGGGAGGTGACGGAAAATGGTTTATGATTCTGTTTACTTGGGCGCTGACACACTCTCTGAAAAGCATTGCGTCATCTTCTGAACCGAAGCGATCAATGGTTCATTCCGGTTCTGAAATCCCCGTCATTGCTGTTGAGTGAACCCATTTTTCCACGTTCTTCTACACCTGCCCTATTCACATGTTCATCCACATTCTGCAGTACGAAGTATCGATTGCCAATACAGTAATGCACGAGGGGGTGACAAATCCTAGCTGGCTCTCACTCCCCCTTTAAACCTCCGTCAGAAACATCCACATCGGCTAAAAGCGCAAAACCCCGGCTCTTCCTGAATAACCTGAGAGCTAATAGTAATAAACTGACTGCTAATCTGTCATTCAATACCGGATCAGGATTGTCGTATCATATAATTTCTATAGTGCACAAGGACGCCATTTGGCCCGTCAATTGTGCAAAAACCCTCCAAAAGATCACTCCATCTGTCGCCACTCCCCCTGTATCTTCCTCGTAACCCCTTAACCCCATCGAACGGGTGCTCCGTTTTCCTCCGACATTACAAAGATGCACATCTTGGGACACTGAAGCACAATTTATCATGGACAATCCACCCAATCTGTACATCTCTGTAATGTGAGAGGAAAACCGAACACCCGGAGGAAACGCACGCAGCCAACAGGAGAAAGTGCAAACTCTACACAAACAGTCAACTTAGGCCGGAAGTAAACGGTGTGCCAGCCGCTGTGTGGCAACAGTCCTAACCACTGTGCCAACAGACGGCACCACAAAGCTCTCAACACAGTAACAAGTGGTTTTAAGATGATGACGAGTTGCATAATATGCATCCTCCTCCACCCATCTCCCGTTTTGTCCACCGTAAAGAACGAAAATACGTTCTCATGTTTTCCCACATTTTCCATTTTCATCCTGTTAATGTTCTCAAATCACCCCATAGTATTTGAAATGATGTGGATTCCAAGTATAATTCAAGGTCACAGCGATCCAACAGTCCCACACCAGCAGAATGGATAGGTTAGACAGGCAGAAAGTGTTCAGCTTCATTGCGCCAGTCAACACCCCTGTGGCACGGAAGAAGTACAATCAGAGTAGATCTCCCTAAATATGATTATTTGATGCCGTTCTGCGGATCCGAGATGTACATGAGCAGAGTATCCGCATAGAATGAAACTCTGTGCCCTCTACCTCCTCTTCGGATTCCCTTCCATCCACTTGTACAACGCAGGGTGATGGCCGGAGTTCAATTTCCAGGGTGTACAGGAACATCCTTGCCTGGTGCCTCAGTGCCTCTGGATTAATTCAGACATGGTCCTGTTGGACCGAACGCTCTCCTTAAGGGCGTTGCTACGTCAAAGGCATTCTCTGCAAGGAGACGACGAGGTAGCCGAGAGCCCCGAGAAACAGAATTTTGGAGTAGCTACCAGATGTGGAATATGTGGAAAAGGGAACTGCGGGGACAGATATGGCCAACGTTTATAAATGGCGGCATCGCCACTGGAGGAACAAGGCAGAAGCGGGAGGAAGAACTAGTGACGGATGTAGTGTGGGAATCCTGCGGGGGAGGGGTTCAAAGTGTAACAGCATTTCAATTGTAACGAATAATAGTTTCAGTCATCTTCTGCGCCCTATGAAATGTAAACTTCAATGACATTATTTATTAAATAATCTCCTCATATATGTGTGCCGTGTTCTTCTGCAATCCGCTGGGTAGACTAAGAGACTGAGTCATGGACACAAGTGAAACGTATGCTAAAGACATGGATGCCATTGGGTCAGATGATGATTGCGAATTAAAGAGCAGTATGAAGAGGAATATAGTCAAATCTGATGTCAGACCAATTTGGCACTTAAACTTGTTGGTTTAGCACAGTGGGCTAAAAAGCTGGCTTGCAATACAGAAAAATGCCAGCATCGCGGGTTCAATTCCCGTACCCGCCTCCCCAGGCAAGCGCCGGAATTTGGCGACTAGCGGATTTTCACAGCAAATTCATTGTAGCCTACTTGTGACAGTAAGCGATTATTATTGAAGGATATCAATCCATTTTTCTTGCTTATTGCATATACCTCTCCGCTAGCTTTTGTGATTTATATAGAACGAAACCCAGATACCTTCCTCATGCTGAAATCTGTAGTCTCTCTCCATTTAAGTTATGTTTTGTATATAATTTATTGCTGCTAACGTGAACAATTATAATCCATGGGCCAATTTCCACAACTCAGGAGATAATTCTATCCATTTGCAAACATGTTTTTAACATCGGAACTTGTTGTCTTAACTCTCAGTTTAATGATCGGAGCGCAATAATGTAATTGCAATCGTGTCAGCCCCGTGATCAATGTTATTGGTACAGATTGAACATAATTGTGGCCCAGCCCATAGGCTTGGTCGGCCCCACTCTTCAGAATTATTCAACAGCAACATAAGGCAGTAGTCGCGATTATAGGACTGCAACTGATTAAAACATCCACATCAATGTCAATAAATCACCAGCAAAAGACCTTTGCTGCGATATTTGACACAGCATGGTAGGAAACGGATTTTGAAATTCTAAGTAGTTCACATCTATTCATTCCACTTTATGCACAAAACGTGTTAATCTAAAAAAAACGGTAGATTGAACAAAATATTTTCACAAGTAGCACGTTAACCCCGTTCTGATGGTATTCTGGTTTAAGTCAACCCCTGCTGCTTCCAGTGGCAATTGATCATTGTGTTTGCATGATGGCAAGTTTTAGAATAATTCGTCTATAGTTTTCTTTCTTCTCATATCGGACTAATGTTTGCGACCACAAATTTCACAAGAACTTTCCCAGCGTCAGTTTAGTCCGGAAAGTTACAGGAAATACATCTACCAATTCTGTCCCCATTTTTTTACGTGAGTCACGTGATTAGGCCCAACAGATCAATGGAAGCTTTAATACACCACGTGATTATTTTGGTTTTGACTCTACCGTTTAATTTCTGAGTTTCTACTTCACTTGAAAATGTTTCGCTCCCCGTTCACCAAATGTAGATTAATATATCTGTAACATATCCTCCGGGTGCTCCGATTTCCTCCCACAGTCCAAAGATGTGCAGGTTAGGTGGATTGGCCATGATAAATTGCCCTTAGTGTCCAAAATTGCCCTTAGTGTTGGGTGGGGTTACTGGGTTATGGGGATAGTGTGGAGGTGTTGACCTTGGGTAGGGTGCTCTTTCCAGGAGCCGGTGCAGACTCCATGGGCCGAATGGCCTCCTTCTGCACTGTAAATTCTATGATAATCTGTGAAAAAGACTCTGCCATTTAATTCTTCCATCTTATTTATTCCGTTTTCTCACTCTTTCTGAAAACATTGCTTGGAAGTATTACGTTAAAAAAAATATTGCTTCCTAGTTCATTGGCGTACGAATATTATTTCCCCTTATTATGTCTTATTTACATTATTTCCTCATTTAATGCAAAACCCAATCTTCTGATAGTTAATAATATTTTGCAGTACTGCAGTATGTCGTTTTGAAATTGGATCCAACACTCACTCCCTTACTTCATCATTGATGTTGCACCCTTCATGTTATATTATTTGTTGTTTGGGATTCGTCGAATCCCTGCAGTGTAGAAGAAGGCCATTCGGCCGACATAGTCTACACTGAGCCTATCTAGGCCCACATCGCTACTTTATCAACTCAACCCGGTTACCCCGGCAAACCTACATCTTTGGACTGTAAGGGCCAATGTTAGCACGACCAATCCATCTCACCTGCATATAATTCGACTGCAGTAGTTTGTACTGTTGGAATGTAGACTCTTTCTTTCGCAAAATAAATGACAGTAATGTAACGTTTCCTTGAATGTTTTCTCAGCCCTTCCCCGACGCCTTATGTGTAAACTTATTTTCCATTTCCACTTCGGCCAACTCTATCTTAAGCCACTTATTATTGCCGCCAGTTATGTTCAGAATCAGTTTTCAGACCTGTGTTGACATGTGCCTGTATGAATCATGAAGTCACATACTCAGTAGGCTAAAGGTTCACGTGTAACTGTAGTTTAACACCGCCCACGGTGCGATGTGTGGTAAGAGTACAGACGAGAAGATCAATCTGAAAGAAACTGCCATGCTTGGCGGGACATCAGAACCACGCAAAACTTCGAACTGATCGGCGATGAATAAATGTGCTTATGTTTAAATACACAAACCTGATGTTCACATAACTGAATCATCATCACAGGAGCACAACGAGTCCACATTTTGAAAAGACATGCATTTTTAGCAATCTTAGTGAATGCATGTGTTGACTTGAAATGTTGGTCCTTCGCTTTTGGGTCATTTATTATGCATCTACTCATTATTTCTGGCCGACTTGTCAAATCTCGGCTAAAGTTAAAAATCCTCTGGTTGTCACCAGAAAGTGTTATTGAAAGAATATGTTACAAATGTACATCATGGACAATGCCTCCAGACTAGTTTTGCCAATTTTCCCTTCCCATTATGCGGAAAATGAAGAACTCCCACGATTATCACATCTATTGACCCTTAACCCAACATATTTACTGATACATTCTCGCGCCTCTTGTGCCATTGCTGTCAGAAGGCCAGTTTTCTAAATAATTATTATGCAGTACTATTACACAGGACTGATGATGTTGATAGGGTCGCGTTCTAATTAACTATCTTTGGCTGTAGCATTCTGCCTCTAGTAGGTTCAATTGGCCACTCCTGTTCCTGTTTTTCTCATAATATATTTTTCAGAAAGAACTATTCTTTCTGAGTTCACCTTCCAGCTCTTCGCCTGATGCTCTGTACGTAACCACACCTCAAAGAAAAATCGTGTCCTTGATTACTAAGTGGATTTCGTGACAAATAATGGGGTCAGGAGTTATGAGGAGAAGGCAGGAGCATTTCAGCCACGATCGAATGGCGGGGCAGACGCAATGGGCCGAATGCACTAATTCTGATCCCTCACCTATGTGGTCCTCCATGTGTATTTCGATATTTGCATTGTTTTCCTTGAATAGATGGTATACAGTGCTACTGAACAGCTGCATATATTTTCATACTGGAAAAAAATGCTTTGGCGAAAAGTGCGAAATAACCAGGGAAAACAAACTGACAAAAGGCACTCCTACATAGGCCATACAAGTACTGTGAGAGATTTGAGGAATTTAAGTAATGCAATCTCTGAAATGAATAAAATTCAAAGCGTTATTATTGCAGTTTACAAATACAAAACAAAACCTGAGATAGAAATGGATGTCAAGTTTAGAATGTCTTGGGGTAATTGGCACTCTGTTACCCTGTGTCCCGCAGTATTTACAGTGTGGTACATCGTGTGACTAACTCAGCCTTGCATACATCTGAACATCCTTTCCTTTCTGCGTGGAGAATTGCATCCATCAGTGACTATTTTCCAGGCCTTTAATTAATTGTTGCTTTGAAAGCCAGTTTCTTGCCCCGCTCTGCTGTGAGGGATCTTGCTGCTCCTCTGGCATGTTTTACAGCAGTGACCTTTCAGCCCATACTGTCCGTGCCGCCCAACAAGCACCCTAACTGTTCCATTCCCATTTGTGGGGTTTTAAATGTTCATCTAAACGCTTCTGAATTGTTGTTCAGGATGCGTGTTACGCAGAATCGCCGAGCAGACACTAAGAGCAAAGTTCCCACACATGAGTACGGCCTTGAATTCGTATCGCATTACATTCACCCCCACCATCTAGCCTGGGCTTGCGAAACCCTGCCAACTGTTCTGGTTTGAGACAATTCACGCCTCTTTAACCTGCGATTGTCCCTCTCTCTGGCTCTGTAAAGATTTAATTACCTGCAAATGTTCGCATTCAAAGTATTGTCTTGCATCTTTGACTTTGTCTTTACTAATGTTTATGTAACCTACCTCTTCATTCACCTGAGGAAGGTGCATTGCTCCGAAAGCTAATGATGTGAAACAAACCTGTTGGCTTTAACCTGGTGTAGTAAGACTTCTTACTTCTAATCTCTGTTAGAAAAAGGGAGATCTCTTAATGTTATCTCGCCCATCCCCCCCCCCCACTTTTGAAACCGACACCACTAGCAACAGCAGTGACACTTCCTGTATCCAAATTTCCATGTCAAGATATTCGTTGTGTAATATGGTGTACTGATAGTTTACACACCAGCTGTTCAACAAAGTCATGTAGAGATAGGAATGCATCAGCGGTTTCCAGTCCCGCACAGCTTTCCCACTGACCATGAGTATATCTGCCTTGTCGGTGGAAGTATGGGAGGTTGGTGACACGGAATAATGACCAGGCATAAAGGTCTAATGTGTAAGGAAATGTATTCAATCACATGGTCGAATATCTTCGGAAGAGGAAGAAGATTTATGTTGACTTCAGCATTACATCAAAGAAAGAATGGAATGTGACAATGGAGTTCAATTTGGAAAACGATGCTGCAATGCTTTTGGGGAGCGCAACAAAATAAAGGAAATACTCAAACACCGGGAGGATTTTGAGAGGGAGTCAGGAAGTGAGATACGTTTGAGTGCACGCCAACAGGTCGCGAAAGTGGCAGGGCAAGTGTACAAGTCGGCAGGCAGATATATAATGTTTCCCTTTATTGGACAAAGTGTTGATTACAAAAAGCAGGGATTTAACGTTGGAACTGTATTAAACGCAGCTGGAATTCTGTGTACATTATTGGTCGCCACATTACAATAATGTCATTAGTGCTCTAGTGAGAGTGGAGAAGATTTGCCATAATATTGCTGTGACTTGAAAATGCAGCGATTCGGAAAGATTAGATCGCTTGTGATTCCCGTTGATAGAAATGACTTGGACGAAGAGCCAGGAGGGTCGGTCAATAAATTTGCTGATTGCAGAATACTGGCGCTAAATTAATTTCTGAAGATGACAGAAGGAGGCAACTGAAGGTAATCTCAAAATGCTGACACAATGTGTCAGTGGGAAACGTTCTAGTGAATGAGATAAATCACATGGTTGCATGGTGTACCGAAAATAACCTCTCTCTAAATGTCGGAAAGACCAAGGAACTAATCATCGATTTCTGGAAGTGGAGCAGGACACACACTCCCGTCTGCATCATTGGCTCCGAACTGGAGGTGTTCGATAGCTTAACGTTCCTGGGGTCACCATCACCAGCCGTCGGTCCTGGTCCGCTCACGTTGATGCAACAGTCAAGAAAGCTCAACAACGTCCCTACTTCCCTCAGAAACTGAAAAAAATTGGCATGTATGCATCGACTCTCACAAAGTTCTACAGATGTGCGACAGAGCGCATCCTGTCCGGCAGCATCGTAGCTTGGTATGGCAACTGCTCGGTCCAAGATCTCAGCAAACTGCAGAGTGTGTTTAGCTCAGCTCAACGCATCACACAAGCTTGTCACGCCAATATTGATTATGTACACACCACCCACTGCCTGAAGTTGGAAGACAGTATTATAAGAGACCCCTCGTATCCAGGCGTTGCCTTCTTTCAGACCCTTCCATCAGGCAGAGGGTACAGAGGTCTGAAGACCCGCACATCCAAACATAGAAATATCTTCTTCCCCACAGCCACAAGCCACCTCAACGACTCCCCCTCGGACTGACCTGTTCCCTGTAAGAACTCTATTCACTAAGCTCTCTGCTGCTCTTGCCCATGTAGAAAGGATCTACTCCCCTCTGTTCCTCGCCCGTTCATACATCCGTCTAGATGCATCTTAAATGATGCTGTCGTGCCCGCCTCTACCAGCTCCGCTGGCAAAGCGTTCCAGGCGCCCTCCACCCTCTGCATAAATAATTATCCACGCACATCCCCCGTAAACTTTCTCCCTCTCACCTTGAAATCGTGAGCCCTTATAATTGACACCCCCACTCTTGGAAAAAGCATGTTCCTATCCATCCTGTCCATACCTCTCATAATTTTGTAGACCTCAATCAGGTCCCCCCCTCAACCTCCGTCTTTCCAACAAAAACAAACCTAATCTACTCAACCTTTCTTCAAAGCTAACCCCCAATACCAGGCAACATCCTGGTGAACCTCCACTGCACCCTCTCTAATGCATCCACATCCTCCTGGTAATGTGGCGAACAGAACTGCACGCAGTGTTCCAAATGTGGCCTAACCAAAGTCCTTTACAACATGACGTGCCGACTTTTGTCCTCAATACTCAATACTCCGTCCGATGAAGCCAAGCATGCTGTATGCCTTCTTGACCACTCTATCGACCTACGTTGCCACCTTCAGGGTACAATAGACCTGAACTCCCAGATCTCTCTGGACATCAATTTTCCCCAGGACTCTTCCATTGACCGTATAGTCCGCTCTTCAATTAGATCTTCCAAAATGCATCACGTCGCATTTGCCTGGATTACACTCCCTCTGCCATTTTTCTGCGCGACTCTCCAATCTATCTATATGTTGCTGTATTCTCGGACTGTCCTCCTCGCTATCTGCAACTCCACCAATCTTAGTATCATCTGCAAACTTGCTAATCAGCCCACCAATACCTTCGTCCAGATTATTTATGTATATCACAAACAACAGTGGTCCGAACACGGATCCCTGTGGAACACCACTAGTCAACTTTCTCCATTTTGAGACACTGCCTTCCACCACTACTCTCTGTCTCCTATTGCCCAGCCAGTTCTTTATCCATCTAGCCAGTACACCCTGAACACCATACGACTTCACGCTTTTCATCAACCTGCCATTGGAAAATTTATCAAACGCCTTACTGAAGTCCATGTATATGACATCTACAGCCCTTCCCTCATCTATTAACTTTGTCACTTCCTCAAAGAATTCTATTAGGTTTGTAAGACATGACATTCCCTGCACAACACCATGCTGCCTATCACTGATAAGTCTATTTTCTTCCAAATATGAATAGATTCTATCCCTCAGTATCGTCACCAACACTTTGCCTACCACTGATGTCAAGCTTACAGGTCTATAATTCCCTGGATTATCCCTGCTACCCTTCTTAAACAAAGGGACATTAGCTATTATTTAGTCCTCTGGGACCTCAGCCGTGCTCAAAGATGCTGCAAAGATATCTGTTAAGACCCCAGCTATTTCTTCCCTCGCTTCCCTCAGTAACCTGGGATAGATCCCATCCGGACCTGGGGACTTGTCCACCTTAATACCTTTTAGAATATCCAAAGGTTCCCCCCTTCCTTATGCCGACTTGACCAAGAGTATTTAAACATCCATCTCTAGTTTTAACATCCGTCATGACCTCTCCTTGGTGAATACCAATGCAAAGTTCTCATTAGGAATCTCACCCATTTCCTCTGACTCCAACCATAAATTCCCTCTTTTGTCTTTGAGTAGACCAATCCTTTCTCTAGTTACCCTGATGCTCCTTATATACGAATAAAAGGCTTTGGGATTTTCCTTAACCCTGTTAGCCAAAGATATTTCATGACCCTTTTAGCCCTCTTTATTGCGTGTTTGAGATTTGACCTACTTTCCCAATATTCCTCCTAAGCTTCATCAGCTTTAAGTCGCCTAGATCTTATGTAAGCTTTCTTTTTCATCTTAGCTAGCCTCACAATTCCACCCGTCGTCAATGGTGCCCTAAGCTTGCCATTTCTATCCCTCATTTTAACAGGGACATGTCTGTCCTGCACTCTATTCAACCTTTCCTTAAAAGGTAGTACTTGACGGGCATGTTTCTTCTTGTCGGAGAATCCAGAAATAGGAATCGCTGTTTGGATATAAGTGGTCAGTGATTTTAATCAGAGTAGGGGGTATGGAATTCTCTGAGCCATGTGTGTTTTTGGAAGTCTCTTCCTTGAAAGTGGGTGGAAGCAGAATCTTCCAATGTTCTAAAGCATAGCTAGAGAGATTATTGACTACTTCGAATTTGAAACGTTCGGGGGTATGCAGGATTATAAGGGTGAGTTTACATTCGTGTCAGACATGATCTTACTGAATTCCAAAGCAGCCCTCGTGAGGCAATTGACCTAACCCTAATTACTATGTTCGTATATGCCAGAAATTCATTGAATCGTAAATTACGCCCCAGGGCAGTGCCTTGGGGTTAGCCCTATAGCAACGTCTGGGGGCACCATATAACTCCCCGTCTCTCCCCACTTCTGAAGTGTCGATATAATGTTTCCACAAGTGCAAACTTCTGACCGCCAATTATTCTGCATCGGAAATATCTAAAATTGTAATACATTGCAATCCTCTGATCGCTCTGGTATTCTAATCTGAGTGGTTACGGAGTAAATTGCAGATGAATTAAATTCAATTCTAGTTTCTGGATAACGGACCACGTCCGGCAGTCCAGAGGGATAACCCGCCCCGCCACCATCGCGAACATTCGGAGGTTAGAAGAAGCCGTCTGTTACTCACCCAGTAATCTACAAGCAGCAGAGCGAATTTCCTCCCCACTCGCTGACTGCACGGCAGCCGCCTGGCCAACTGCACTCACCCACTCCCACACATGTAATGACGACCTAATTCCCCACACTGAAACATAACATAGATAACATAGAACATACAGTGCAGAAGGATGCCATTCGGCCCATCGAGTCTGAACAGACCCACGGAAGCCCTCACTTCCACCCTAGCCCCGTAACCCAATAACCCCTTCCAACATTTTTTGGTCACTAAGGGCAATTTGTCATGGCCAGTCAGCCTAACCTGCACGTCTATGGACTGTGGGAGGCAACCGGAGAACTCGGAGGAAACCCACGCATGCAGAGGGAGAACGTGCAGACTCCGCACAGACAGTGGCCCAGCGGGGAATCGAACCTGTGGCCCTGTGAAACCACTTGTGCTAACGTGCTGCCTATCCTAATCATACCTACCCTATCCCATGGGACTGCTTTCGTCCCCCATCTCCCGTCCTCGAATCCTGCCCACTTCCTTTATGAACTGAGCTATCAGTTTGTGGACTTCACGGTAGCACAGTGGTTACCACAGTTGCTTCACAGCTCCAGCGTCCCAGGTTTGACTCCCGGCTTGGGTCACGATCTGAGCGGAGTCTGCACGTTCTTCTCGTGTCTGCGTGGGTTGCCTCCCGGTGCTCGGGTTTCCTCCCATAGTCTAAAGATGTGCAGCGTAGACGGATTGGCCATGCTAAATTCGGTGCACGCCCGATCGCCAAATGGTCTCCTTCTGCACTGTAAATTCTATGATCACTGGCTGCTCAGTGACTGACTATTTGGACAGATCTGCTTCAGGGCAGAAAGTGCCCTGAAAAAAAAGCATATTCACTACTTTCCCCCGCTGCCTGCCTGTTTGCGCTACACACATCTCTCTCTTCCTGACACAGAAGGTTGGACAAGTGACGAAGGTGTGTTATTCCAGGTAAACAACATAGAAAATCGAAAGAATGTAAATAGTAGGAGAAGGACACCATTGGGCCTTACATGCCAGAACCGTCATTGGTCATAATCGTGATTGATCCTCTGTCTCTGCGGCATATTCCAGCACACTTCCCATTTCCTTAATGACTTTATATTCAAATATTGACTTCCGAAATATGTTAGTAACTTTGACTCTAATGCCTTCTGGCGTTGAATATTCCACAATTTCGCAAACCTCTGAGTGCGGAGGTTTCGGCGAATCCCAGTCTTAAATGGCCCAACACATCTTCTTTGACTGACCTATTGTTCTAGATTTGCGAGCCAGATGAAACGTTCCTGCAGATCTTCGATTGAAGTGGCAATCCGTCTCCACAACCCGCCACTGGAATTTCCGGCCAAATATTCTCTCTCCCTGTCACTCTCTATGTCTGTAAAGTGCTTGTAGAATGTCTGGGAGCATGGTCTAAAACGAAGGCAGGGCAGCAGGGCATTTATGAAAATTGCCACGAAGGTAGTCGTGTTATCGCTGTCGGAGTACTTCACAAATTATGGCCTCCCCTTAGAAGTATAATCCGATCATTGTCCTGACATCTTTAGAATTTCCCACCGCAAATGTCGTGGCTTTGGCATGCAGCAACTGAAGCCAACCACGGATCACCCACAGATTCAGAGAGCTTTGGACAGAGATCATCAGACTCAGAAACCTACGCTTGCATCTTATTTTCATGGATTGCCAAGATATTACGAAAAGGAATTGATTTTTCTCTTTAGTTTCCTTCGAACAAACCTATTACGATTAGCCTTTTGGTGCTGAATGTTTACTGTCCAGGCGAATGCTATCTTGGCCTGTGCTGAAATCCCATCAGATTAGCTGCTAAAATACAAGTTCAGTAATGACATTAATTGTGAATTATAAATCTCGGCTCAATAATAGTAACGGGAAATGGCCACAAATGTTTTTTTCACGAATGCGCTTTGGGAATTGGACGCTTCATTGTTCCTTAGTCTGCATTCTATATGCATCCATTTAGGTCGAATGCTTCTTGACTCTTCGCTACCCTTTGGTATAACTGAGAATGCTATGCTGTTGAACGCAAGTTAAGAATAGACAAAAAATGTCCTGCTGAGTACCTCCTACATTCCTTGAAATATTAATATTCAAATACATAGCAGGGCACCTATCCCGTGGTGGTTGGGTGAATTGTTGGAACATTTTGGGTGTTTGTGTCTGTGAGGGGAGCTGTATGAGGTGGAGTGGTGTTTAGATTCTGGTGTAATATGTATTAAATTATTGCATGAGAGGCCGGCATCTGGCGCAGTAGACAGCACAGAGACTGCGGCGCTGAGGAACCGGGTTCGAATCCCGGCCCCGGGGTCACTGTCCATGTGGAGTGTGCACATTCTCCCCATGTCTGCATTTGTTTCATCCACACAGACCAAAGATGTGCAGGTTAGGTGAATTGGCCACGCTAAATTGTCGCTGAAGAACAAATAACAAAGAGAAGTACAGAACAGGAACAGGCCTTTTGGCCCTCCAAGCCCCAGCGACCATGCTGCCCGTTTAAACTAAAATCTTCGACACTTCCTGGGTCCGTATCCCTCTATTCCCATCCTATTCATGTATTTGTCAAGATGGACCTTACATGTCACTATCGTCCCTGCTTCCACCACCTCTTCCGGCAGCGCGTTCCAGGCACCCACTACGCCCTGTGTAAATAATCTCCTCCAAATCTTGCCCCTCGCATCTTAAATCTATGCCCCCTAGTAATAGACCCATCTACCCTGGGGAAAAACCTCTGATTTTCCACTCTGTCTATGCCCCTCATAATTTTGTAGCTCTCTATCAGGTCGCCCCTCAACCTCCGTCATTCCAGTCAGAAACAAACGAGTTTATTCAACCGCTCCTCATAGCTAATGCCCTCCATACCAGGCAATATCCTGGTAAATCTCTTCTGCACCCTCTCGAAAGCTTCCACATTCTTCTGGTAGTGTGGCGACCAGAATTGAACACTATACTCCAAGTGCGGCCTAACTGAGGTTCCAAACATTTGCAACATGACTTGCCAATTCTTATACTCATTAGCCCGGCCAATGAAGGCAAGCATAACGTATGCCTTCTTGACTACCTTCTCCACCTGTGTTGCCCCTTTCAGTGACCTGTGGACCTGTACACCTAGATCTCTCTGACTTTCAGTACTCTTGAGGGTTCTACAATTCACTGTCTATTTCCTACCTGCATTAGACCTTCCAAAATGCATTAACTCACATTGGTCCGGATTAATCTCCATCTGCCATCTCTCCGCCCAAGACTCGAAACGATCTAAATCCTGCTGCATTCTTTGACAGTCCTCATCGCTATCCGCAATTCCACCAACCTTTGTGTCGGCTGCAAACATAGTAATCAGACCTGTTATATTCTCCCCCCAAATGATTTATATACACTGCGAACAGCAAAGTCCCAGCACTGATCCCTGCGAACACCACTAGTCACAGCCCTCCAATTAGAAACGCACCCTTCCATTGCTACTCGCTCCTTCTATGACCTAGCCAATTCTGTATCCACCTTGCCAGCTCACTCCTGATCCCGCGTGACTTCTCCTTATGTACCAGTCTTCCATGAGGGACCTTGTCAAAGGTCTTACTGAAGTCAATATAGACAACATCCGCTGCCCCACCTGCATCAGTCAGCTTTGTGACCTCTTCGAAAAACTCTATCAAGTTATTGAGACACGACCTCCCCTTCACAAAACCATGCTACCTCTCACTAATACGTCCATTTGCTTCCAATTGGGAGTAGATCCTGTCTCGAAGAATTCTCTCCAGTAATTTCCCTACCATTGATGTCAGGCTCACCGGCTTGTTGTTCCCTGGATTATCCTTGCTACCCTTGTTAAATAAAGGAACAACATTCGTTATTCTCCAGTCCTCTGGGACATCACCTGAAGACATTGAGGATCCAAAGATTTCTGTCAAGGCCTCATCCGGTTCCTCACTAGCCTCCTTCAGTATTCTGGAGTAGACCCCATCAGGCCCTGGCGACTTATCTACCGAAATATCTATCAAGACGCTCAACACCTCGCCTTTTTGGATCTCAATGTGACCCAGGCTATCTACACGCCTTTCTCCAGACTCAACATCTACCAATTCCTTCTCTTTGGTGAATACTGATACTTAGTATCCATTTAGTACCTCGCCCATTTCCTGTGGCTCTTCACATAGATTCCCTTGCCGATCCTTCAGTGGGCCAACGCTTTCCCGTGCGACCCTCTTGCTTTTTATGTACGTGTAAAATGCATTGGGATTTTGCTTAATCCTATTTGCCAATGACTTTTCGTGACCCCTTCTAGCCCTCCTGACTCCTTGTCTAAGTTCCTTCCTCCTTTCCTTAGATTCCACACAGGATTCGTCTGTTCCCAGCCTTGTAGCCCTGATAAATGCCTCCTTTTTCTTTTTGACGAGGCCTACAATATTGCTCGTTATCCAAGGTTCCCGAAATTTGCCCTAGTTATCATTCTTCCTCACAGGAACATGCCTGTCCTGAATTCCTTTCAACTGACATTTGAAAGCCTCCCACATAACAGATGTTGACATACTCTCAAACACCCCCCCCCCCCAATCTAGGTTCTTCAGTTCACGCCCAATATTGTTATAATTAGCCTTCCCCAATTTAGCGCATTCACCCTAGGACCACTCCTATCCTTGTCGACCAGCACTTTAAAACTTACTGAACTGTGGTTACTGTTTTCGAAATCCTCCCCTTCCAAAAGTTCTACCACCTGACAGGGTTCATTCCCCAATAACAGGTCCAGTACAGCACTTCCCTAGTTGGACTGTCTACATATTGTTTTAAGAAGCCCTCCTGGATGGTCCTTACAAACTCTGCCCCGTCTAAGCCCCTGGCACGAAGTGAGTCCCAGTCCATATTGGGGATGTTGAAGTCTCCCATCACAACAACCTTGCTGTTTTTACTCGTTTCCAAAATGTGTCTACCTATCTGCTCCTCTACATCCCGCTGGCTGTTGTGAGGCCTGTAGCAAACCCCCAAAATTGTGACTGCACCCTTCTTATTCCTGATCTCTACCCATATAGCCTCGGTGCCCTCTGAGGTGTCCTCCCGTTGTGCAGCTGTGATACTCTTCCTAACTAGTAGCGCAACTCCACCACCCCTTTTACATCCACCACTATCCCGCCTGAAACATCTAAATCCTGGAACGTTTAGCTGCCAATCCTGTCCGTCCCTCAACCAGGTCTCTGTAATGGAAACATCATCATATTTCTTGGTACTAATCCAAGCTCTAAGTTCATCTGCCTTACTCGTAATACTTATTGCATTAAAACATATGCACTTCAGGCCACCGCCCGCTGTTTTCAGCAACATCTCCCCGTCTGCTCTGCCTCAGAGCTACACTGTCCCGATTCCTGAGTTCTTATTCAATGCTTTCACTTTCTGACCTATTGCTCCCGTGCCCACCCCCTTGCCATACTAATTTAAACCCTCCCGTGTGACACTTGCAAACCTCGAGGCCAGAATATTTATGCCTCTCCAGTTTAGATGCGACCCATCCTTCTTATACAGGTCACACCTGCCACGGAAGATCTCCCAGTGGTCCAGATAACGGAAACCCTCCCTCCTATATCAGCTGTTAAACCACGAGTTCAGCTGCTCTAGCTTCCTATTTCGAGCCTCACTGGCACGTGGCACAGGAAGTAATCCCGAGATTACAACCCTAGAGGTCCTGTCTTTTACCTTTCTGCATGGCTCCCTGAACTCCTTCTGTAGGACCTCATGCCCCTTCCTGCCTATGTCGTTAGTACCAATATGTAGAACGACCTCTGCCTTTTTGCCCTGCCCCTTCTGGATGCCCGCTACCCGTTCGGAGACATCCTGCTCCTTGGCACCAAGGAGGAGGCAACATACCATCCTGGAGTCTCTTTCACGTCCACAGAAGCGCCTATCTGTGCCCCTGACTATAGAGTCCCCTATGACTATTGCTCTTCTGCGCTTTGCCCCTCTCTGCTGAACATCAGAGTCAGCCGTGGTGCCACTGCTCTGGCTGCTGCTGTTTTCCCCTGATAGGCTATGCCCCCCGACAGTATCCAAAGGGGTATATCTGTTCGAGAGGGGGACAACCACAGGGGATTCCTGCACTGACTGCCTACCCCTTCTGGTGGTCACCCATTTCTCTGCCTGCACCTTGGGTGTGACCACATTTATATAACTGCGATCTCTGACGCTTTCCGCCACCTGCATGCTCCAAGTGCATCCAACTGCTGCTCGAACCGAAGCATGTGGTCTGTGAGGAGCTATAGTTGGGTGCACTTTCTGCAGATGAAGCCATCCGGGACGCTGGAAGCCTACCGGACCTGCCACATCTCACAGTCAGAGCACTGCACCCCTCTAATTGAAATTGCGTCAATTAATTAGTAAATTAATTTTTCAAACTTTTTAAAAAATAAGTTAGTCTTTATTATATGTTTCCTAGCACTAGATTTCAACTATCAATGGGAACGCGAAATACAGCACGCTTCGATCTCTGGCTTAGATAACCCTCTAAATTATAATTAATAATTAAGTAATTATGTTTAATTAGTTTAACAACGCTTAATATTTAAATTTATTGTAGATTCCCAACCAGCCAGTCAGGTCATAGCTTTACTGTGATGTCACTCAGAGACATCAAAACCTGCATCACACCCTCAGAAGTGACATTGGCCTTCTTGAAGTTAAACCAAGGGAATGCAACGTGTCCGGACGCACTGCATGATCATGAATTCAGATCCTGCGCGGACCAACTGGAGAGTGTGATTGCAGATATCTTGAACCTCCCCCAATTCATTTCGGGGTTCAAGAGGGCAACTATGATACCGGTGCCAAAGAAAAACTGGGGAACGTGGCGCAGGTACGATAGTCCGGTGGCCTTGACATCACTCATTATGTAGTGCTTCCATAGGTTTGTCAAGAGATCCTTCAACTCCACACTCCCAGATTCACTGCAATTCACATCCCGCCACAACTGGTCCATAGGCCCTACACTCACCCCTGGGGCATTTCGACAACACGGACTCCTACGTCAGACGCCTATTCATTGACTACAGCTCCGCCTTCAGCACCATAATGCCTGCCAATCTCATTTGGGATTGGTTTTGCACAGTGGGCTACAGAGCTGGCTTTTAATGCAGCCCTTAACGCCCTTCCCCAACGGGCGCGGAATGTGGCCACCAGGGACTTTTCACAATAACTTCATCGAAGCCTACTTGTGACACTAAACTATTTTTATTATCAAAACTCCAAAATCAAGTACTTGGCTCCTCATCCTCGTCTTCTTGTCCCACATACCAGAATCAGGAAGGAGAAACACCAACACCTCCTCCACGATAGTCTTCAATACCGGATGTGTAATATGTAAGCAAGGCTGCGTACACAACCCCATCCGATGCTCTCTATAAACACGCGACTGCGTAGCAAAATTCGGCTGCAACCCCATTTGCAAGTTTGCTGTTGACACGACCATTGTAAATCGTATCTCGAACAAGGATGAGTCAGAATGCAGGAGGGGGATCGAGACCCTAGTGCGGTGGTGCAACACATTAATATCTCCATCAAAGTTGGGGAAACTAATTAACTTTTCATCGATTTCAGTTAATGAAATGCCGGACACATCCCTGTCTGCAGCTGTGGCGCCGAGAAGGAGATGGTTGACAGATTCAAATCCCTGCGTGTGTAATGGTTCACCCACGTCGACACTACGTCCAAGAAAGCACAACAACGCCTCTACTTCCTCAACCACCTAAGGAAATACGGCATGTCCACATTGACTCTTCCCAACATTTACAGATGGAACAGAGAAATAACCTTCTCTGACTGTATCAAAGCTTGGTATGGCACATGCTCTGCCCAATACCGGAAAATCTACAGAAAGTCGTGAACACAGCTCAGTCCATCACAGAAACACCGCTCTCATCCATTGACACTGTCTACACTTCCCGCTAACTTGGGAATGTGGGCAGTATAATCGAAGACGTCTCCCACCCGGTTAATTCTCTCATCCAAACGCTTCTATCGTGGAGAAGATATAAAAGTCTGAGAACACGCACTAACAGATTCAAAATCAACTTCTTCCCCACTCTACCCGGTAGCCTGAATTACCCTCTTCCTGAGCTCTCCATTCATCTTCTTTACAGTTGTCGCACTACACTAACTATGCTTCACTCGATATCCATATCTATGTATTTACATTGTGTATTTATCCTATCTTCCATGTTTTTCATGTATACAGCAATCTTACTGAACCGCACCGTGGCACAGTGGTTAGCACTGCTGCGTCGCAGCGCCAGGGACCCCAGTTCAATTCTTACTTCGGTCGACTATCTCTATGGAGTCATCACGTTCTCCCCTGTCTGTGTGGGTTACCTTTGGGTTGTTCGGTCTCAAAAACTCATAGAATCATAGAACCTATAGTGCAGGAGAAGGCCATTCCGCACATCCAGTCTGCATTGGCCATGGAAAGAGCACGCCACTTAAGTTCACACCCAATCTCCCTAACTCAGTGACCCCACTTAAACATATTCGACACAAAGGGCAATTTAGCATAGCTAATCCACCTAACTGCACATCTTTTAACTGTGGGAGGAAACCGGAGCCCCCAGAGGAAACCCACGCAGACACGGAGAAAACAATCATACTCCGCAGAGACAGTAACCTAAGCCAGGAATCGAACCTGGGACCCTGGAGCTGTGAAGCAGCTATGCTCACCAGAGCGATTCCGTGCCATCCACGTGCATTTGACTCCGCCCACAGTGCAAAGATGTGCAGGTGAAGTGCATTTACCATGCTAAATTGTCCCTACGTTTGGTTCCATGGACAGGGTGGGGGATTTGGATTGGTGCACGTGCTTTTTCAGGGCACCGGTGCAGACTAGATTGGCCAAATCGGCTCCTCCCACACTGCAGGAATACTATGATGCTATACTGTACTTTGGTGCTGTTTAAGCAGATCAGTACACGTGACTATAAATCTAAATCTTGATTTAATTTAACATGAGACCATAAAATGCATTTTTTCATGACCTAAATAATGTTGCGTCCGACCTGTGATTTGAAAGTATGTTATTACCCATTCTTCACTTTCCTTAGCATGAACCTCGTGACTGTATTTTCCTTAGTCATTACTTTTATTACGATACAAGGTTAGGACGGAGCGGGAGCTTGAAGAGAACTGGAAATTTTTTCATTAATCAAAATTCCCCCACAGCCATGGCCCCCCAAAATACTTTCCTATTCACATCCTTGTCAATCTATGCCAATATCTGATTTTCCAAGTGGTCAGAGGTGAAGGTGATTGTTCAGCGGCTCTGAGCGATATGGATGCTGTTTGGACGGCCAAAGACAGCTTTAATTATCAATCTGACAGGGCTAACGAAGTACCTCGGAGCAAGATGGTTATCGAACTCCGCAACACCTGACGACTCAACCTTCATCCAGCAGAGGGCCATCGAGCGAAGCTGCTGATTGGCTGCTGCGAGGGAAATTTGCATACGTCCGTTGTGCTCACCCTAACTTGAAGGTGTACCTGAGCAGGAGACCCTAACTGTTCAAGTGATGACAAGCATCCAACAAAGGGTCGTAGAGCGGAGCTGCTGATTGGCTCTTGTGGGGGTAATTTGCATACGTCCGTTTTGCTCACACTAACTTGAAGGGGGTTGGTGGAGAAGCTATTGTGACGTGGCACTTGCTGAGAAGGGGAGTGAATAACAGGGAAGCTCTTTCTTTCTTTTTCTTTTTTTATCTAGAGGGGATGGCACGGAAGGTAGTGCAATGTTCCTCCTGCAGAATGTTTGAGGTGAGGGACGCCATCAGTGTTCCTGCTGATTTCAACTGTTGGAAGTGCACCCATCTCCAGCTCCTCGGAAACCGCGTTAGGGAACTGGAGCTGGAGCTGGATGAACTTTGGAACATTCGGGAGGCAGAGGTGTTCATAGACAGAAGCTCCAGTGATGTAGTTACTCCGAAGAATAAAGATAGATGGGTGATGGCGAGAGGGGCTGGGAGGAAGCAGTCAGTACAGGGGATCCCATGTGATCGTTCCCCTTACTAACAATTATACAGCTTTGGATACTGTTGGCCGGGACGACGTACCAGGGGTAAGCCATGGGGTACAGGTCTCTGGCACAGAGTCTGTTCCTGTTGCTCAGAAGGAAAGGGGGAAGAGTAGAAGAGCATTAGTCATTGGAGACTCCATAGTTAGGGGGATAGATAGGAAATTCTGTGGGAACTAGAGAGACTCGCAGTTGGTGTGTTGCCTCCCAGGTGGCAGGGTGCGTGAAACAGGAAAGGAGAGGTCACCTTGTTGGGGGCTTTCTATAGGCCTCCGTACATTTTCAGAGATGTAGAGGAAAGGATTGCAAAGATGATTCTGGATAGGAGCGAACGCAACAGAGTAGTTGTTATGGGGGACTTTAACTTTCCAAATATTGACTGGAAACGTTATAGTTCGAGTACTTTAGATGGGTCCGTTTTTGTCCAATGTGTGCAGGAGGGTTTCCTGACACAGTATGTAAATCTGCCCACGAGAGGCGAGGCAATAGTGGAATTGGTACTGGGTAAAGAACCAGGACAGGTGTTAGATATGGAGGTAGGTGAGCACTTTGGTGATAGTGATCACAATTCGATTGCGTTTACTTTAGTGATGGAAAGGGATAGGTATATACCGCAGGGCAAGAGTTATATCTGCGGGAAAGGCAATTATGATGCGATGAGGCAAGACTACGGATGCAATGGATGGAGAGGAAAACTGCCGGGGATGGGCACCATGGAAATGTGGAGCTTGTTCAAGGAACAGCTATGGCGGGTCCTTGCTAAGTATGTACCTGTCAGGCAGGGAGGGAGTGCTCGAGCAAGGGAACCATGGTTTACTAAAGAAGACGAAACACTTTTCAAGAGGAAGAAGGAGGCTTATGTAAAGATGAGACATGGCGGTTCAGTTAGGGCGCTCGAGAGTTACAAGTTAGCAAGGAAGGACCTAAAGAGAGAGCTCAGTAGAGCCAGGAGGGGACAAGAGAGGTCTTTGGCAGGTAGGATCAAGGATAGCCCAATGCTTTCCATAGATATGTCAGGAATAAACGAATGAGTAGGGTAAACGTAGGGCCAGTCAAGGAGAGTAGTGGGAAGTTGTGCTTGGAGTCCGAGGAGATAGGAGAGGTGCTAAATGAATATTTTTCGTCAGGATTCACACAGGAAAAAGACAACGTTGTCGAGGAGAATACTGAGATTCAGGCTACTAGACTAGAAGGGCTTAAAGTTCATAGGGAGGAGGTATTCTGGAAAGTGCGAAAATAGATATGTCCCCTGGGCCGGATGGGATTTATCCTAGGGTACTCTGGGAAGTTAGGGAGGAGATTGCTGAGCCTTTGGCTTTGATCATTAAGTCATCTTTGTCTGCAGGAATAGTGCCAGAAGACTGGAGGATAGCAAATGTTGTCCCCTTGTTCAAGAAGAGGAGTACAGACAGCCCCGATAGCTATAGAACAGTGACCCTTACTTCTGTTATCGGCAAAATCTTGGAACGTTTTAAAGAAATAGGATGCATAATCATCTCGAAAGGAATAATTTGATTAGAGATAGTCAACACGGGTTTGTGAAGGATAGGTCGTGCCTCACAAACCTTATTGAGTTCTTTAAGAAGGTGACCAAACAGGTAGATGAGGGTAAAGCAGTTGATGTGGTGTATATGTAATTCAGTAAAGCGTTTGATAAGATTCCCTACGGTAGGCTCCTGCAGAAAATACGGAGGCATGTGATTCAGTGTCATTTAGCAGTTTGGATCAGAAATTGGCTAGCTGGAAGAACACAAAGGGGGGTGGTTGATGGAAAATGTTCAGACTGGAGTCCAGTTACTAGTGGTGTAGCACAAGGATCTGTTTTGGGGCCACTGCTGTTTGTCATTTTTATAAATGACCTGGAGGAGGGCATAGATGGGTGGGTGAGTAAATTTGCAGATGACACTAAAATATGCGGAGTTGTGGACAGTGCGGAAGAATGTTACAAGTTACAGAGGGACATAGATAAGCTCCAGCGCTGGGCTGAGAGGTGGCAAATGGAGATTAATACAGAAAAGTCTGAGGTGATTCATTTTGGAAGGAATAACAGAAAGACAGAGTACTGGGCTAATGGTAAGATTCTTGGCAGTGTGGATGAGCAGGGAGATCTCGGTGTCCATGTACATAGATCCCTGAAAGTTGCCAACCAGGTTGAGCGGGTTGTTAAGAACGCATACGGTGTGTTAGCTTTTACTGGGAGAGGGAATGAGTTTCGGAGCCAGTATGTCATGTTACAGCTGTACAAAACTCTGGTACGGCCGCATTTGGAGTATTGCGTGCAATTCTAGTCGCCGCATCATAGGGAAGATGTGGAAGCATTGGAAAGGGTGCAGAGGAGATTTACCAGAATGTTGCCTGGTATGGAGGGAAGATCTTATGAGGAAAGGCTGAGGGGCTTGAGGCTGTTTTCGTTAGAGAGAAGAAGTTTAAGAGGTGACTTAATTGATGCATAGATGATGATCAGAGGATTGGATAGGGTGGACAGTGAGAACCTTTTTCCTCGGATTATGTCTAGCACGAGGGGACATAGCTTTAAATTGAGGGGGGATAGATATAAGACAGACGTCAGAGGTAGGTTCTTTACTCAGAGTGTAGTAAGTGTGTGGAATGCTCTGCCTGCAACAGTAGTGGACTCGCCGACACTAAGGGCGTTCAAATGGTCATTGGATAGAAATATGGACGATAAGAGAATAGTGTAGATGGGCTTTAGAGTGGTTTCGCAGGTCGGCGCAACATCGAGGGCCGAAGGGCCTGTACTGCGCTGTTGTGTTCTATGTTCAGGGTGAATAAATTCTGTTGGAAAAATTCTGAGCCTGTGAGTTTGAACGCAAGACCACCTTGGGCAGGCCCCAATGTAGGATTGCCTGTATCCACTCGATTTAAACATTTGAGTTCATCAGAGTCAAGAGCCTTGAGGATAAGTGTGTGGAGCGAAGACAATGCCACGATGCATCGTTCTTGCTTCATTTTCAGTGCTTGTAATTGTGTATACAATTCTGAATCATGTCTAATATCACAGCGACAAAATTGGAAACAAAATTAGGGCTTTTCCACAGTAACTTCATTGAAACATACTTGCGACAATAAGCTATTATTACTTTTATTATTAAGTTTGTGAAACATAAGGTCCCATTATCAGAGAACGGTCATAGAAAATTTACAATATATTTACTTACTTCAAAATCCCAAAGTGAAAGGCGTTAAATGAACCTGTTTGTTTAGTGCCTGTCATTAATGTCAGTCTCCTTGGGTTCCTAGTGTCTCACTTGAGGGTTGCATCATTCATCTCATCCATTAATAAGAGACGATAGTTTGTTTGTTGACCTGTAGTGTGAGTGAGACGATCGATCTCGACACCAACAGGGAGCAGAAGCTCGACAGTGAGAGAAGGAATGGACGAGTTTTTGGTACTCGCAGTTATACATGAGATACAAAAGATATACTATCCAATCCTGGCTGTTGTTGGGGTCTCTGGTATGTTGCTACCGTCAGCTATTAATTGTTTATATTCCGATTAATGTGAAACTGTGTTTTTCCTATGATGGAGTAGCTTTTCAAATGTATCCTCTTACTTCGTGTGTGTCACAGAATATTCGACGATTTCCATATGCGACTCTCTCACATTCGAACTTTCATGTTCGGGGTGCATTCATTGGGCCAGCGCCTCTCCATTGGTGTATCTATGTGAGATGGTAAAAGTGAGATCAGTAACGTCTATTCATTCCCCAAATAGACCGGACGGTC
Organism: Scyliorhinus torazame; assembly: GCF_047496885.1. Classification (NCBI taxonomy): domain Eukaryota; kingdom Metazoa; phylum Chordata; class Chondrichthyes; order Carcharhiniformes; family Scyliorhinidae; genus Scyliorhinus; species Scyliorhinus torazame. The sequence continues at coordinate 55,980,458 of NC_092726.1, forward strand.
TGCACCTGGGCCGGACTGGAACCGATGTTTGCTAGAGCTGTTGGGGAGAGTTTCAACTAATGTGGCAGGGGGATGGAAACCGATGCAGGAAGTTGGAAGGTAGTAAAACAGGGACAGAAACAAAAAACAGTAAGGGGGAAAGTGTAAGGCAGAGAAGCCGTAGTCAAAAAATCAAAACGGGCGACAGTGCAAGGTACAGTGACTGAGGGGAGCTCAGTGAATAGGACCAGTCATACTAAAAGGAATAAAACGGGAAGTGAAAACATTAATGGTGAGCGACGCGGCAGGTTGTTACATGAAGATATGGGTTCGACGACAAGGAAAATTAGGAGAAAGGTGAAGAGGAAATATAACTTAGGAGAGGTTACTGATCGAGGTGTTAAGATTCAGAACAGAGGTAAAAAAGCCAACGGAAGTGTACTTCACCTGAATGCTCGTAGTATTCGGAATAAGGTAAATTAGTTGATGGCGCAAATCATCATGAATGACTATTATTTAGTGGCCATGACTGAAACATGGTCAAAGGATGGTCACGACTGGGAGTTAAATATCCGAGGGTATCAAACTATTCGGAAGGGCAGAGTGGATGACAAGGGAGGTGGTGTAGCTCTGTTATTTAAGGATGACATCGGGGCAACAGAAAGGAATGACATCGGTGCTATGATAAGGTTGAATCCATTTGGGTGGAAATCAGGAATAGTAAGGCGAAACGGTCACTGATAGGAGTAGTCTATAGGCCACCAAATAGTAACATTATGGTGGGGCAGGCAATAAACAAAGAAATAACTGATGCATGTAGAAATGGTACAGCAGTTATCATGGGGGATTTAAATCGAAATGTCGATTGGTTTAACCAGGTCGGTCAAGGCAGCCTTGAGGAGGAGTTTATAGAATGTATCCGCGATAGTTTCTTCGAACAGTATGTAATGGAACCTGCGAGGGAACAAGCGGTCCTAGATCTGGACCTGTGTAACGAGATAGGATTGATTCAGGATCTCATAGTTAGGGATCCTCTCGGAATGAGCATTCACAATATGGTGGAATTTAAAATACAGATGGCGGGTGAGAAGGTAAAATCAAATTGTTTTCTGCTTAAACAAAGGAGATTACAATGGGATGAGAGAAGAACTAGCTAAGGTCGACTGGGAGCAAAGACTTTATGGTGAAACAGTTGAGGAACAGTGGAGAACCTTCCAAGTGATTTTTCACAGTGCTCAGCAAAGGTTTATATCAACAAAAAGGAAGGACGGTAGAATGAGGGAAAATCGACCGAGGATATCTAAGGAAATAAGGGAGAGTATCAAATTGAAGGAAAAAACATACAAATTTGCAAAGATCAGTGGGAGACTAGAGGACTGTGAAATCTTTAGGGGGCAACAGAAAGCTACTAAAAAAGCTATAATGAATAGTAAGATAGATTACGAGAGTAAACTTGCTCAGAATATAAAAACAGTTAGTAAAAGTTTCTACACATATATAAAACAAAAAAGAGTGGTTAAGGTATATATTGGAAATTTAGAGGATGAGAAGGGAGATTTAATAATGGGAGATGAGGAAATGGCTGAGGAACTGAACAGGTTTTTTGGATCGGTCTTCACAGTGGAAGACACAAATAACATGCCAGTGACTGATGGAAATGAGGCTATGACAGGTGAGGACCTTGAGAGGATTGTTATCACCAAGGAGGTAGTGATGGGCAAGCTAATGGGGCTAAAGGTAGACAAGTCTCCTGGACCTGATGGCATGCATCCCAGAGTGCTAAAAGAGATGGATAGGGAAATTGCAAATGCACTAGTGATAATTTACCAAAATTCACTCGACTCTGGGATGGTCCCGGCGGATTGGAAATTAGCAAACGTGACACCACTTTTTAAAAGAGGAGGTAGGCAGAAAGCGGGTAATTATAGGCCAGTGAGCTTAACTTCGGCAGTAGGGAATATGCTGGAATCTATGATCAAGAAAGAAATAGTGAGTCATCAGGATGGAAATTGTCCCATTGGGTAGACGCAGCATGGGTTCATAAAGGGCAGGTCGTGCCTAACTAATTTAGTGGAATTTTTTGAGGACATTAACAGTGCGGTAGATAACGGGGGGGCCAATTGATGTGGTATATCTGGATTTCCAGAAAGCCTTTGACAAGGTGCCACACAAAAGGTTGCTGCACAAAATAAAGATGCATGGCATTAAGGGGAAAGTAGTAGCATGGATAGAGGATTGGTTAATTAATAGAAAGCAAAGAGTGGGGATTAATGGGTGTTTCTCTGATTGGCAATCAGTAGCTAGTGGTGTCCCTCAGAGATCAGTGTTGGGCCCACAACTGTTCACAATTTACATAGATGATTTGGAGTTGGGGACCAAGGGCAATGTGTCCAGGTTTGCTGCCGACATTAAGATAAGTGGTAAAGCAAAAAGTGCAGAGGATACTGTAAGTATGCAGAGGGATTTGGATAGGCTAAGTGAATGGGCTAGTGTCTGGCAGATGGAATACCATTTTGACAAATGTGAGGTTACCCATTTTGGTAGGAATAACAGCAAAAGGGATTATTATTTAAATTATAAAATATTAAAACATACTGCTGTGCAGAGAGACCTGGGTGTGCTATTGCATGAGTCGCAGAAAGTTGGTTTACAGGTGCAACAGGTGATTAAGAAGGCAAATGGAATGTTGTCCTTCAATTCTAGAGTGATGGAGTTTAAGACTAGGGAGATTATGCTGCAATTTTATAAGGTGTTAGTGAGGCCACAGCTGGAGTATTGTGTTCAGTTTTGGTCTCCTTACTTGAGAAAGGACGTACTGGCACTGGAGGGTGTGCAGAGGGGATTCACTAGGTTAATCCCAGAGTTGAAGGGGTTGGATTACGAGGAGAGGTTGAGTAGACTGAGACTGTACTCGTTTAAATTTAGAAGGACGAGGGGGGGGGATCTTACAGAAACATATAAGATTATGAAGGGAATAGATAGGATAGATGCGGGCATGTTGTTTCCACTGGCGGGTGAAAGCAGAACTAGGGGGCATAGCCTCAAAATAAGGGGAAGTAGATTTAGGACTGAGTTTAGGAGGATCTTCTTCACCCAAAGGGTTGTGTATCTATGGAATCCCTTGCCCAGTGAAGCAGTAGAGGTTCCTTCATTAAATGTTTTTAAGATAAAGATAGATAGTTTTTTGAAGAATAAAGGGATTAAGGGTTATGGTGTTCGGGCCGGAAAGTGGAGCTGAGTCCACAAAGGATCAGCCATGATCTCATTGAATCGTGCAGCAGGCTCGAGGGGCCAGGTGGCCTACTCCTGCTCCTAGTTCTTATGTTCTTCTTATGTTCTTATGTTAACTAATTGTGAAATGCAAACCCCAAGATGTTTTACCAATGTAATGGTAAAACGGCTAGTTCAGGAAAAAGTGCGAACCATCCGAGATGAATGGGGATCTTGTGTGCCGAATGTGGATGCTGTGTGAATGGTTTTAAATGCAATTTTGTTTGCATGTTTGGAAAGGAAATGGATGATGCATACATAATGTTCCAGGAGGAACGCTGCGATATATTATACGGGATAATCATAAAAAGAGAGGAAGTCCACTAAGAATTCAAATACTTGAAAGGTAATAAATCGGCAGGGCCAGGTGGATTGTTTCCGAGGCTACTGAAGGTGGTCAGGATAGAGATAGCAGATGCTCTGAGGATGAGTTTACAATCCGCACTAGAAACATGAGAGATACCTGAGTGCTGGAAAATGCAAACTGGGCTCTATTGTTCAAAAAGGGATTAAAGGAAATGCGAAACAATTCTAGGACAGATAGTCTTAAGTGGACCGTGGGCAAATTAGTAAAATCAATTCTGAGAGAGAAGATTAACTGTCACATCAAAAGGCATGGGCGAGTTAAAGAAAGTTATTAAAACATAGACCATACAGTGCAGAAGGAGGCCATGTGGCCCTTCGAGTCTGCACGGACCCACTTAAGCCCTCTCATTCACCCTATCCCCAGAACCCAATAACTCCTCCAACCCTTTTTGGACACTAAGGGCATTTAGAATGGCCAATCCACCTATCCTGCACGTCTTTGGACTGTGGGAGGAAACCGCAGCACCTGGAGGAAACTCACGCACACACGGCGATAAGGTGCAGACTCCGCAAAGACAATGACCCAGCCGGGAATCGACCCTGGGACACTGGCACACTGGCGCTATGAAGCCAGAGTGCTAGCCACGTGTGTACCGTGCTGCCCGCTTGCCTCATGAATTTGATCGAATTCTTTGAAGAAGTGACAAGACGGGTTGATGAAGTTAGTGCAGGAGATATGGTTACAAGGATTTTAGCAAGGCGTTTGACAAAGTCCCACATGGCAGGTTGGTTTTGAATGTGAAGGCTCATGGGATACAGGGCAACGTGGCTAACTGGTTAAAACGTTGGCTTAGTAACAAGATATAAAATGTTCGGTCGATGGCTGCCCTTGCAATTGGAAAATTGTTTCAAGTGGTGTTCAACAGGGCTCGGCGTTGAGACACTCACTGTATGTGTTGTCTATTAATGATTTGGACGTGCACGTGGGAGGACGATTCGGAAATTACCCGATGACACAAAGTTGGGCCGAGTGGTGGACAGTGTAGCATTTAGCGATAATCTCCAGAATGATATAGATGGGTTCGAGGAGTCGATGATTAAGTAGCAGATGCTATTTAAAACCGAGAAGTGTGTGGTCACGCATTTGGAGATGTCAAACAGTTGTAGGGAGTACAGAATAAATGGGAAGTCACTAAAACGGGTAAATGAAGTGTGAAATATTGGCGTAAAAGTACACAGGTCCATGAAGGCAGTAGTTGAAATACACACGGTGCTAAAGAAATCATATGGAATGCCCTCCTTCATTGGTAGATGTATATAATATGAAAGGAAGGGTTTTATACTGGAATTGCATAAAACACTCTGCAGATGAGCCCACAACTGGAATAATTTGTGAGGTTCTGGTCGCCACGTTATTGAGCTGGAGAGACTGCAGAGGACGTTTACACGAATGTTGGATCCTTAACATCCCGGGTTATAACGGTTTTAGTAGGAAGAGGGTTGCTAAAAAAGGAGGAGGTGCAGCAGCCTTGGTCAAATATAGTATCATTGCTCTTGAACGAAATGCAGTTCCTGAATCAGAATATATATGGTTGGAGGTGAGAAACAGGAAGGGAGCGGTAACCTTCTTTAGTATTTACAATAGACTTGCAAATGGACGGGAGAAAGGGAAACAGAGCATTTGTAGGCAGATTATGGAAACCTGCAGGGTAAGTAGGGTTCTGATTGTTGGGGATTTAAATAACGCTAAGATAGACGGGGAAGCGGGTAGCTCGGTAGAGTATGGGGCACGGAAGTGGAGAAATTCCAGCATTGTGTGCAGGAGAATTTTCTGGAACAGTATATTTCCAGTACTACAATTCTGAACATAGGGTACAAGATAGGGCAGCACGGTAGCATTGTGGATAGCACAATTGCTTCACAGCTCCAGAGTCACAGGTTCGATTCCGGCTTGGGTCACTGTCTGTGCAGAGTCTGCAAATCCTCCCCGTGTGTGCGTGGGTTTCCACCGGGTGCTCCGGTTTCCTCCCACAGTCCAAAGATGTGCAGGTTAGGTGGATTGGCCATGATAAATTGCCCTTCGTGTCCAAAATTGCCCTTCGTGTTCGGTGGGGTTACTGGGTTAAGGGGACAGGGTGGAGTTGTTGACCTTGTGTTGGGTGCTCTTTCCAAGAGCCGTTGCAGACTCGATGGGCTGAATGGCCTCCCTCTGCACTGTAAATTCTATGAAAAGAAGAATATTTTATCTCCACCTGTTGGAATGTCAGTGACTCGGGTTAACAATTTCAATGTGGTCAGCCAGAGAGATCGGAGGTAGATCTTCTTAACTCAGAGTTGTTGGGGTTTGGAATGTTATGCCTGGGACAGTGACGGAGGTGGATTCCATAGGACGTTTCAAAAGAGAGCTGGGTATATATTTGAAAGTAATGAATTGACAGGGGGACAGAGATAGGGCTGGAGAATGGGACTGGTCTTTTGGCAGCCGGTGCAGATACGATGGGCCCAATGGTCTCTGTCGATGTTGTAAATGGCAAACAAACTACCAAAAAATGTATTATCCGATATATGGGTTAATTATTTTGCAGGACACATCACTGACTAATGGGAACGCATCCGGCAGACATTTACAGTGAATCTTAAATTCGGATTCACCTCCAGCCAGCAGGTCGAAATTCTCCCTTCGCTTGCTCCTTATAAGTTCATTTTCTGGGTGGTTTGGATAAATAATAGTCCTCACGTTGAGTCAGTAATGTTTACATATAACCCTAGACCATGGAAAGGATTTCGGATGTTACCTTTGACAAAATAATATTGCGGAGGTCGGAAAGGTCCACTGGATAACATACCTATGTCTCTTACTCTCGCTGCCACATTTAACACTGATTGTAACTGATTATGCACAGTAGTCACTTGAGTTTAATTGAAAGTTATCAGTTATTGAGTGGAATTCACTGCACTAATACGAATTCTCGTCCGAGATCATCAGCTGTTCGGCTCTTCAGTTTCGAGCTAACTAATGTGTGTTGCGATGGTGAATGTAATATTCTCATCTTGTATGATTTTCCTGGTTCGAGTTAATTTCACTGAGTATAAATACTTATTGAAATCTCTCCTCTTGCTACTTTATTACACGTCCTGGCTATTCCATTTCGCAATAGACCTTCAATTCTCAACAATAGAGCCAACGATCAAGGTGAACTGGACTTCTCACGTTCATTATCATTCAGTTATCAGAGAAGATCCACCGCTTTTTCCGGAAATCAAAAAGAAATCGCCAACAATGACGAATTCGGAGAATGATAGAGATGTATGCTGGGCGAATGAGGAAAAAACCATCCATTTTGCTAATCATTCCACTTCGGTGACATTTTGAACCCTGGCAAAATTCGTGTGAAACTCACATTTTCTTTCTACTGAGCAATGCCGACCATCCTCTGATGTTGTCATCTGTGCACAAATTTCCATTTTTCGCCGAACCAGTGTGTTTTGCAGATATGACATTGCATCGTTCCTATCGTCTTTAATACCTCGTTCAATGATGGGAAACATTCCATCAGACGTGTTTGCCAGCTTATATTCCAGTCCTATCACCTTCCCGGACCTTCGGTTATGCATTCCAAATCCTCTACCCCTCTTAATATTCTCCCGTTTTTCGAGCAATCATCGCACACGCATCAGCACTCAAATTGTACAGATTAAATTCCATGTGTCAATTTTCCACCCACTCAACCAATTTTTCGATATAATTCTGGAGTCAACAGCTATCTTCTTCACCAGAAACGGCATGGGCAAATTTGTGTCATCTAGAAATGTTCCAACCATGCACCCCATATGTGATTGTAAATGATTAATGTATGGACAGACAGCCAGCATGCGAGTACGGAATCCCATGGAACGCCGTTGGAAACAGATTGTCATTTCTATTTTTAAAATAAATAATTAAAACTTATTTTCAGTCAACTGACCGAAGTTTCGATCCAGGCCGCTGCCTCCCCTTGTAGCCCACGGGGATTCACTTTTTTAAAAAATTAAGAGTACCCAATGCATTTTTTAACAATTAAGGGGCAATTTAACGTGGCCAATCCACCTACCCTGCATATCTTTGGGTTGTGCGCCTGAAACACGGGGGGGGGGGGGGGGGGGAGGCTCTACTTGCAGCTGCAGCTTGTTGTAATAGTTAATTGGATTAAGCCAGTTTTCACAAGCTGGAGTCAGGCAGTATAAAGGTGAGCCATCTTCCAGTGCTGAATTTGACTGCACTGGAATGATGAATTTGCGCTGCATTAGAGAGCTAAACAGAGAGTTTGGTGACTGAGCTAGTTAGGTGAGGAGGATGCAAAGTGCTCCTTTCATTTCATTTCCGACATTTCCTCAAAGAGCGTGAAGGGAGCCGGGAGTTTACAGAGAGTGCAGCTGACTGGGAGCTGCGTCGGAGGGCGGAGTTCCAGTTGGTTCAGAGGGCAACTGCATTCTGTAAGGTAAGAGTTGTGGGCTTTTTTTCGGGATGGGGGCAGCAAGCTATACTTGTATCATTTAGCAGAATCACCAATTTTAGAGGGCTCACTTGGATGAGCCCTCTAAGGGCAGCAGTATATATATATACATTTTTTTTTTCAAGGGCCTAACGGGTGTTTAATCGTTTCTTCCCCTTTAAATATCTGGGAATTCCGATCAGAGGGGATGGAGGCTAGGACAGTTGAATGCTCCTCCTGTTGGATGTGGGTGGTCAGGGATCCCACCGGTGTCCCCCGCTGACTGCACCTGCGGGAAGTGCACCCAACTCCAGCTCCTTAGAGACCGCGTCAGGGAAGTGGAACCGGAGCTGAATGAACTTCGGGGGGCAGAGGACGTGATCGAGAGGAGTTTCTGGAACGTAGCCACACCCAAGTTCCAGGACAAGAGTCGCTGGGTTACAGTCAGGGGGGAAAAAGGAACGGGCTGACAGTGCAGGGATCCCTCGTGGCCGTTCCCCTTCAAAGTATGGAAACAGTTGCTGATTGGGGGAGTAAACCTATAAGGGCAAGGCCCTAGCGTCCAGGTGTCTGGCACCGAGCCTGGCTCTGTGGCTGGGAAGGGAAGGGAAGGGGAGGAATAGAAAAGCAATTGTGATAGGAGACTGAATGATTAGAGGAAAGGATAGGATATTCGATGTTCGCGAACGAGACTCTCGGAAGGTATGTTGCCCCTCGTGTGCCAGGTACAGGGATGTCTCGGATCGAGTCTATAGGATCCTTAAGGGAGACGGGGAGCAAACAGAAATGGTGGTCCAGAAAAGCACCAACAATTGAGCCAAGAAAAGGAATGAGGATCTAAAAAGTGACTTTAGGGAGTTATGTTGGAAGCTAAAGAGCAAGACAAGCACTGTAGTAATCTCAGGATTGCGTCCGGTGCTACGTGAACTGAGGCCAGGAACTTAGAGCTGAGCACGTGGCTACACGGCTGGTGCAGGAGGGAAGGTTTCAGACATGTGGACCATTGGGATACTTTCTGGGGAAGGTGGGATCTGCACATGAAGGATGGATTTCACCTAAACTGGAATGGCACCAATATCCTTGGTGGGAGGTTTGCTAGCGCTCTTCGGGAGGGTGTATACTAGTTTGGCAGAAGGATGGGATCCAGATCTGCGGATCAGAAAACAGAGCAGCAGTGGATCAGGCAGAAATAGTATGCAGCGAGTCTGTGAGGGAGGATAGACAGTTTATAGGGCAAAGTTGCACTCAGTGGAATGGGTTAAAAATGTGCCTGTTTCAATGTAAGGAGTGCCAGCAATAAGGGAGATGAACTTAGGTCATGGAACATTATTTGGAAATACGATGTTGTGGCCATTACGGAGACGGATTCACAGGGGGAGTATTGGTTGCTGGGTTTTCCGGTGTTTAGATGTTTTAAAAAGAATAGGGAGGGAGTTAAAAGAGAAGGGGGAGTGGCAATGTTAATTTGGGAGTGCAGCGCAGCTGCAGAAAAGGAGTTCATCGAGGAGGGTTTGTCCACTGAGTCAGTATGGGTGGAAGTCAGAAACAAGAAAGGAGCAGTCACTTTGTTGGGAGGTTTCTATAGACCCCACCCCCCCTGCCCGCCGCCCTAAACGCAGCAGAGAGATGGAGGAACAGATTGGGAGGCAGATCCTGGAACGGTGCAGAAGTAACAGAGTTGATGTCAAGGGTCACTTCAACTTCCCTAATATTGACTGGAACCTCCTTAGTTCAAATGGTTTGGATGGAGCAGATTTTGCCAGGTTTGCACAGGAATGATTACTGACTCAATATGTAGATAGGCCGACTAGGAGGAGGCCATATTGGATTTGGTGCTTGGCAGCGACCCCGGCCACGGGTCAGATGTCTCAGTTGGAGAGCATTTCGGTGACAGTGACCGCAACTTAACCTTTACCGTAGTCATGGAGAGGGATTAGAACAGACAATATGGGAAGATATTCAATTAGGGGAGGGGAAATTATACTACCATTATACAGGATCTGAGGAAAATAAATTGGGAGCAGTTGTTTCCAGAAAATGCACAAAAGTAATTTGGTGATTGTTTAAGGAGCACTTGCTGCGAGTGCTGGTAGTTTTGTCCCACTGAGACAAGCACGGAATGGTAAGATGAAGGAGCCTTGGATGACAGGAGAAGTGCAGCGTATAGCCACGAGGAAGAAGGAAACTTACATAAGATTGAGGAAGCAAGGATCTGACTCGGCTCTGGAGGGTTACAAGGTAGCCAGCAAGGAACTGAAAAATGGACTTAGGAGAGCTAGAATGGGGCATGAAAGTGTCCTAGCGGGAAGCATTAGGGAGAATCCCAAGGCATTCTACACTTATGTGAGAAATAGGGTGGTCAGATTGAGAGTAGGGCCGATCAGGGATAAGGGAGGGAAATTGTGCCGAGAGACTGAGTAGGTAGTGGAGGCCCTACATTAGTATTTTGATTCAGTAATCACTAGAGAGAGGGAATTTGTTGCGGGTGAAAAACGTGAGAACCAGGTTAATGGACTCGAACAGGTTGATATTAAGAAGGAGGATGAGCTGGAAATTTTGAAAAGCACCAGAATAGATAGGTCCCCTGGGCCTGACGGGATTTACCCAAGGTGACTACCGGAAGCGAGGGAGGATGTTGGCGATGGTCTTTGCGTCCTCAATCTACAATGGAGTCGTGCCGGATGATGGGAGGGAGGCGAATGTTGTTCCCCTGTTCCCATGTTCAAGAAAGGAAATAAAGAAATCCCGGGGAATTACAGACCAGTCAGCCTTACGTCTGTGGTGAGGAAAATATTGGAAAGGATTCTAAGAGATACCATTTATGATTATTTAGAAAAACATAGTTTGATTAAAGATAGTCAGCATGCCTCACAAGCCTCATTGAATTCTTCGAGAATGTGACGAGACACATTGATGATGATCCGGCAGTGGATGTGTTGTATATGGATTTCAGTCAGGAATTTGAGGATGTTCCCCATGGTAGACTCATTCAGAAGTTTAGCGGGCATGGGATACAGGAAAATTTGGCTGTCTGGATACAGAATTGGCTGTCCAATAGAAGACAGCGAGTGGTAGTGGATGGAAAGTATTCCGCTTGAAGGTTGCTGACCCGTGGTGTCCCGCAGGGATCTGTTCTGGGACCTCTGCTCTTTGTGATTTTTATAAATGACTTGGATGAGGAAGTGGAAGAGTGCATTAGTAATCTGCCGGTGTCACGAAGTCTGGTGGAGTTTTAGATAGTGTCGAGGGCTGTTGTAGTTTACAGCAGGACATTGACAAGAAGTAGAGCCGGGCTGAAAAGTGGCAGATGGAGTTCAGCCTAGATGAATGTGAAGTGATTCATTTTGGAAAGTCGAATTTGAATTCTGAATACAGTGTTAAAGGCAGGATTCTGGGAAGTGTGGTGGAATAGAGGGATCTTGGGGTTCACATATATAGATTTTTCAAAGTTACCAGCCAGGTTGATAGGATTGTTAAGAAAGCGTATGGTGTGTTGGCTTTCATTAACAGGGGGATTGAGTTTAAGAGCCGCGAGGTTTTGCTGCAGCTTAGGATCCTGGTTAGACCACACTTGGAATATTGGTGTCAGTTCTGTACTACTCATTATATAGGATGCTTTGGAGAGGGTGTAGGGAAGATTTACTAGGATGCTGCTTGGACTGGAGGGACTGTCTTATGAATAAAGGTTGATGAAGCTAGGACTTTTCTAACTGGAGAGAAGAAGGAAGAGAGGTACATGATAGAGTTGAACAAGGTGATGGGAGGCATGGATAGAGTTGATCCCAGAGACTTTACACCAGGGCGTAAATGACTGTGACGAGGGACATAGTTTAAGATGATTGGAGAAAGGTATAAGAGGAATGTTAGAGGTAGGTTCTTTGCACAGAGAGTGGTGAGTGCGTCGAATGCATTGCCAGCGGAGGGGATGAAGTCAGAGTCATTAGGGACATTTCAGCGACTCCTGCCCAGATACATGGACAGCAGTACATTGAAGGGGTGTAGGTTAGGTTGATCTAAGTTTAGGATAAATGTTCGGTATAACATCGTGGGCCGAAGGGCCTGTATTGTGCTGTAATATATGTTGTAAATTCTAATGTGCAAACTGCAGACGGAGAGTGACCCAGAGACGGAACCTGGGACCTCCGCGCTGTGAAGCAGCAGTGCTCACCACTGCGCCACCGTTATGCCCCTGGGGAGTCACATTTTATCCGGTTTCACATCTGTGACCTTTATGAAAATCGACACAGACAAAGTTCTCTACAACAGCCTCATCATACCTCGTGGTTACTTCCACAATAAGATCGACTGAGTTGACATTTTTCAATTTGGTTACCACTGATAAACCCCTGCTTTCTCCGTGACAGTTTATCGTGTCTCTCATAATTAATTATAATTATATGCCCACCGAATAAACCAGATTGAGCGGCCTCTAATCTTTTTGCATACCGTTAGCGTGCTGCTGAATGAACGAGTAGTAAGTGAAATTGCAAGTCGAGTGGAAAACTGCATGATAATGTATTAACAACGTGACGGTAATTCACTGGGGTACTACCTGCAAAAATGTGCGATGTTACAGTCTCCATATCTGAGATAGGTTATGCTTTTAATGGAGCACGCCAAATGTGCGTCATTAATTAGGGTCATGGGTTATGCGCGCCGACGGATTGTGAAGTAATACATAATGTGCGGTTTTATTTTGTATACAGTTTCTAAAGAACCGAGAGGTGGTCAGATTGTAGCACTGGATTTTGAAGGAGTTTGACTGGGTAGTTAAGCAGAAGTAATATTGCCTGAACATATGTAGTCCACTTCAAAGAGTCAGGTGCTCACGACAGTAGTCAATAATTCATGTGTTAGATGCAATAACACTTCTGCACGAGAGGGTTGCGAACCTTTGGGATCATTGTCCCGAGAATTGGTAGGTTTTCCAACATTTAGTTGTTTTAGATTTAGATACATTCCAGTCTCCATGCAAGAAAGATGGGGATTGGGCATAAAGGTAAACTTCATTCCAAACAGCGATAGGATGGCGATAGAGGCTCCAAGTTCTAGACACTAATTATTTGCCGATCATTCTGTTTCTTATGTTCTGCCTCATCAATGTCTCATATTGCCTGGACGTGCAATCACGCGTTCTCATATTTGGCTCACTGTTCCCGTTGACTATTTTCCCTTTTTTGACGTTTCATCTTATGCTACTCATGCACTGCTATACCCAGTTCTAAATTGGCCGCAGGATTAATTTACTCAGCTACTCACCACTTCTGCCACACTTGGAGCTTTAGAGTTATTTCGAATGAAATAATTTAAAATTCTGAACCAGAATACATCTGCATGATACCATCTCATGACCGAGTAATGGCCAGGGACTGGCGAACAAGCATTAATGAAGCCGATAAGCATATTTATTGGGCACTTCTAATTCATATTTTGATGTACATGTGTACTTCATTATTCATCTTGATTATCACGGATTTTTCACATTTTATTGACCCTTCCCATTTCCTTTTAAGACGTTGCAGGGAAGATGGGTTAATCAGTTTGTTTATCAATACTGCACAAAGATGATATCAAAACGCTTTTGACGGGATGTACGGTAATTTCCATCAACGCACTCTCGGCAATCAAGAAATTGAACACACACTCGTTCTCCCCGCCTGGTTTGTTGACATTGTACATTGTCACTGTTTCTCTTAATTATATTATTTATCCTCACAGTTAACGTAGTGACGATTGTGATATTGTCTCGGGGAAAATGTGGACTTTCCAGTTCAACTACTTGCTACCTGGTGGCCATGGCAACGGCAGATCTATTGGTAGTTTTCCTGGACCTGATATTGAGGCAGATTCCAATTGCGTATCAGTTAAGAATTGTGAAGTTCATTCCAGTGTGCAACATTCACGCTGCTTTGCTTTATGCGGCTACTGACTCCTCTGTCTGGTTCACCGTCGCTTTCACCTTTGATCGATTCATTGTCATTTGTTGTCAGAAGGTGAGAAGTGGATACTGCACCGATAAAACGGCGGCCTGTGTCTTGGGAACAGTTGCGATTCTGAGCACTTTAAAGGACATCCCCTGGTATTTTATGCTGACAGCTTGGTACAGGCTGAACAACAGCCCATGGTTTTGTTACATGAGTACCAGAAATAAGATCTCACGGTTTTGGGGTGCCATTGAGTTAGTGCAGAATATTTTGACGCCAGGATTCCCATTTGTTCTGATTTTACTTCTCAATGTTTTAACCGTCCGGCACATTTTAGTGAGCAGCAGAGCACGCTGTCGACTGCGAAATGCAAGCAATGTAAACAGTCACAAAGACCCAGAGATTGAGAGTCGAAGAAAATCCATAATTTTACTATTTGCGGTCTCCGGGAATTTCATCGTCTTATGGTCCATATTCATGGCGTATTCTATGTGGTGGAGAATATTTAATATGGCGGATATTTATGGAGATATGCCCCTTTTTGTATTGGAAATAGGTTTCATGCTGCAGCTCCTAAGCTGCTGTACAAACACTTGTATATACGCCGTCACACAGAGCAATTTCAGGAAGCAGTTCAAAAATGTGGTGTATATTCCTCTTTATAAAATAATACATTATATTAAATACTGAATACATAACTGATTAAAAAGAAAATAATATTATGAACAGATTTCGATCTTTTATCAGTTTTGGTCGTAACCTCTGATCTGAACCAACAACATACAGAGTCTGTCAACTTCAAATATGTCAATGGTTCCTCCGAATTTTACACAGAAAGACACCACCAGAAATACGTACAGAGTTAAACGGAATGCCCTATTATAGCCAAAGAGAAGCTGAGGTGGAGGATGTGAACCCAGTAAATGCAAAGTGAGTGACTAAATAAGCTCAGTGACAGACACAATGCATTCAACACGTGTATTTCCTCTCTTGTGTGTGATTTACGCGAAAAGAGAAAAATGTATTCGCTATGTGAGTTTTGTTGCATCTACCTTGTGTGTGTCATATGCAAACAAATGATGATATGTTCTGTCGGTCTGGGTGCAGAGAAAGCTAACTTCTAATAACCCGTACATGTTTAAGCTTCAAAAACGTGGAACACGCCTTATTTTTGAATAATCTCAGCCAGACATTTTCCCTCTTTAAACCAGGTAGAGCAGGTGTGGGTGGGGTTGCGGGGGTGGAGTGCGGGAATGCTAGTACACTTAGAACATAGAACATAGAAAATACAGCACAGAACAGGCCCTTCGGCCCACGATGTTGTGCCGGACCTTTGTCCTAGATTAATCATAGATTATCATTGAATTTACAGTGCAGAAGGAGGCCATTCGGCCCTCTGAGTCTGCACCGGCTCTTGGGAAGAGCACCCCACCCAAACTCAACACCTCTACCCAACACCAAGGGCAATTTTGGACACTAAGGGCAATTTTTCATGGCTAATCCACCTACCCTGCACATCTTTGGACTGTGGGAGGAAACCGGAGCACCCGGGGGAAACCAACGCAGACACGGGGAGGACGTGCAGACTCCGCACAGACAGTGACCCAAGCCGTAATCGAACCTGGGACCCTGGAGCTGTGAAGCAATTGTGCTATCCACAATGCTACCACGCTGCCCTTAAAAACAAATAAATCTACAATATATCATTTTACCGTAATCCATGTACCTATCCAATAGCTGCTTGAAGGTCCCTAATGATTCCGATTCAACTACTTCCACAGGCAGTGCATTCCATGCCCCCACGACTCTCTGGGTAAAGAACCTACCTCTGATATCCCTCCTATATCTTCCACCTTTCACCTTAAATTGATGTCCCCTTGTAATGGTTTGTTCCACACGGGGAAAAAGACTCTGACTGTCTACTCTATCTATTCCCCTGATCATCTGATAAACCTCTATCAAGTCGCCCCTCGTCCTTCTCCGTTCTAATGAGAAAAGGCCTAGCACCCTCAACCTTTCCTCGTAAGACCTACTCTCCATTCTAGGTAACATCCTGGTAAATCTTCTTTGCACCTTTTCCAAAGCTTCCACATTCTTCCTAAAATGAGGTGACCAGAACTGTACACAGTACTCCAAATGTGGCCTTACCAAAGCTTTGTACAGCTGCATCATCACCTCACGGCTCTTAAATTCAATCCCTCTGTTAATAAACGCGAGCACACCATAGGCCTTCTTCACAGCTCTATCCACTTGAGTGGCAACTTTCAAAGATGTATGAACATCGACCCCAAGATCTCTCTGCTCCTCCACATTGCCAAGAACTCTACCGTTAATCCTGTATTCCGCATTCATATTTGTCCTTCCAAAGTGGACAACCTTACACTTTTCAGGGTTAAACTCCATCTGCCACTTCTCAGCCCAGCTCTGCATCCTATCTATGTCTCTTTGCAGCCGACAACAGCCCTCCTTACTATCCACAACTCCACCAATCTTCGTATCGTCTGCAAATTTACTGACCCACCCTTCAACTCCCTCATCCAAGTCATTAATGAAAATCACAAACAGCAGAGGACCCAGAACTGATCCCTGCGGTACGCCACTAGTAACTGGGATCCAGGCTGAATATTTGCCATCCACCACCACTCTCTGACTTCTATCGGTTAGCCATTTCGTTATCCAACTGACCAAATTTCCCACTATCCCATGCCTCCTTACTTTCTGCAGAAGCCTACCATGGGGAACCTTATCAAATGCCTTACTAAAATCCATGTACACTACATCCACTGCTTTACCTTCATCCACATGCTTGGTCACCTCCTCAAAGAATTCAATAAGATTCGTAAGGCAAGACCTACCCCTCACAAATCCGTGCTGACTATCCCTAATCAAGCAGTGTTTTTCCAGATGCTCAGAAATCCTAATATTCAGTACTCTTTCCATTACTTTGCCTACCACCGAAATAAGACTAATTGGCCTGTAATTCCCAGGGTTATCTCTAGTCAATTTTTTGAACAGGGGCTCGACATTCGCCACTCTCCAATCCCCTGGTACCACCCCTGTTGACAGTGAGGACGAAAAGATCATTGCCAACGGCTCTGCAATTTCATCTCTTGCTTCCCATAGAATCCTTGGATATATCCTGTCAGGCCCGGGGGACTTGTCTATCCTCAAGTTTTTCAAAATGCCCAACACATCTTCCTTCCTAACAAGTATTTCCTCGAGCTTAACAGTCTGTTTCACACTGTCCTCTCCAACAATATCGCCCCTCTCATTTGTAAATACAGAAGAAAAGTACTCGTTCAAGACCTCTCCTATCTCTTCAGACTCAATACACAATCTCCCGCTACTGTCCTTGATCGGACCTACCCTCGCTCTAGTCATTCTCATATTTCTCACATATGTGTAAAAGACCTTGGGGTTTTCCTTGCTCCTACCCGCCAAAGAGTGTTCATGCCCTCTCTTAGATCTCCTAATCCCTTTCTTCAGTTCCCTCCTGGCTATCTTGTATCCCTCCAATGCCCTGTCTGAACCTTGTTTCCTCAGCCTTACATAAGTCTCCTTTTTCCTCTTAACAAAACATTCAACCTCTCTTGTCAACCATGGTTCCCTCACTCGACCGTCTCTTCCCTGACTGACAGGGACAAAAATATCAAGGACAAGTAGTACCTGTTCCTTGAACAAGTTCCACATTTCACTTGTGTCCTTCCCTGACAGCCTATGTTCCCAACTTATGCACTTCAATTCTTGTCTGACAGCATCGTATTTACCCTTCCCCCAATTGTAAACCAAGCCTTGTTGCACGCACCTATCCCTCTCCATTACTAAAGTGAAAGTCACAGAATTGTGGTCACTATCTCCAAAATGCTCCCACACTAACAAATCTATCACTTGCCCTGGTTCATTACCAAGTACTAAATCCAATATTGCCCCTCCTCTTGTCGGGCAATCTACATACTGTGTTAGAAAAGCTTCCTGGACACACTGCACAAACACCACCCCATCCAAACTATTTGATCTAAAGAGTTTCCACTCAATGTTTGGGAAGTTAAAGTCACCCATGACTACTACCCTGTGACTTCTGCACCTTTCCAAAATCTGTTTTCCAATCTGTTCCTCCACATCTCTGCCAATATTGGGGGGCCTATAGAAAACTCCTAACAAGGTGACTGCTCCTTTCCTATTTCTGACTTCAACCCATACTACCTCATTAGGGTGATACTCCTCGAACTGCCTTTCTGCAGCTGTTATACTATATCTAATTGACAATGCCACGCCCACCCCTCTTTTACCACCCTCACTAATCTTATTGAAACATCTATAACCAGGGACCTCCAACAACCATTTATGCCCCTCTTCTATCCAAGTTTCCGTGATGGCCACCACATCGTAGTCCCAAGTACCGATCCATGCCTTAAGTTCACCCACCTTATTCCTGATACTTCTTGCGTTGAAGTATACACACTTCAACCCATCTCCGTGCCTGCAAGTACTCTCCTTTGCCAGTGTTCCTTTCCCCACTGCCTCATTACACGCTTTGGCGTCCTGAATATCGGCTACCTTAGTTGCTGGACTACAAATCCGGTTCCCATTCCCCTGCCAAATTAGTTTAAACCCTCCCGAAGAGTACTAGAAAACCTCCCTCCCAGGATATTGGTGCCCCTATGGTTCAGATGCAACCCGTCCTGCTTGTACAGGTCCCACCTTCCCCAGAATGCGCTCCAATTATCCAAATACCTGAAGCCCTCCCTCCTACACCATTCCTGCAGCCACGTGTTCAACTGCACTCTCTCCCTATTCCTAGCCTCGCTATCACGTGGCACCGGCAACAAACCAGAGATGACAACTCAGTCTGTCCTGGCTTTTAACTTCCAGCCTAACTCCCTAAACTTCTTTATTACCTCCACAGCCCTTTTCCTACCTATGTGGTTGGTACCAATGTGCACCACGACTTCTGGCTGCTCGCCCTCCCCCTTAAGGTTCCTGAAGACACGATCCGAGACATCCCTGACCCTGGCACTTTAGATAACTCATTGACCTAAATCAAAGTTCCATCACACCCCCAACCTCACAGGTAACAGCACCCCCCACACGCACCCCCAACCCACAGAACCCTCTCCTCCCGACGGAGCACCTCCACTTCACCAACATGGTAATTAACTGTCCAATGTATCGTTCATCTTACAGCACAGAAGATATTCGGTGATTACAACAATACTTTACAAGCCTCACACTTCGAAATTCAATTCCAGGACCTCAGCAACATTAAGGAAGTCGTTACGTTAATGATGACTTGTTACCGTTCAGAGCAATGTCCCAGAAGCAACCGTCAAGTGACATAGCCAATCTGAATATCCTGCGTCTCTATTAAACCCGGACCGTCCCTAACCTCCCAATTCAAATCAGGACAAATCACATTTTTCACGTTTTATTCGAAGAGTAAATATGGAGAGAAATGACTGGAGAGTGAGTCTGCGGGTGGGTCCGCAAGCTGAAAGAAATGGACAGACACATTCCCCCAATTCCTGAATATACTCAATCGAATGAATTTAATGTTGCTGCGCGTTCCATTGGATACTGGCAACCCCACTACTCTGTCTGCCTCACACACAAGCGCCATGTATCCGGTGAGAACAGAGCTTTTCCAGAGCGACCATTTTCATGTCAGTCCAGCTCCACGATTGGGGATTCAGGCTGAATCTACTCCTCTTTGCGGCAACTGTGGCAAGTCGCAGGAAAACAGGTTCTCTCTTACTCGTTCTCTGGGTTACTGGGTTATGGGGATAGGGTGGAGGTGTGGGCTTGGCTAAGGTGCTCTCTCAAAGAGCCGGTGCAGACTCGATGGGCAGAATGGCCTCCTTTTAGCACAGGGCTAATCGTTGGCTTGGAAAGCAGACCAAGGCAGCCAGCAGCACGGTTCAATTCCCATAACAGCCTCCCCGACCAGGCGCCGGAATGTGGCGACGAGGGGCTTTTCACAGTAACTTTATTTGAAGCCTACTTGTGACAATAAGCGATTTTCATTTCATTTCATTTCGGCAAAGTAAAGTCTATGATACACAAGGGCCAGGCCTTAAGCACCTCAAATAAGAGATAGTCGAACCATCACCCTTTTACATTAGAACAAAGAACAGAGAAAATAGAACAGTACAGAACAGAACAGGCCGTTCAATGTTGTGCCGACCTTTTATACTAATCATAGAAACTACAGTGCAGAAGGCCCATCGAGTCTGCACCGGCTCTTCGAAAGAGCACCCTACCCAAGCCCACACCTCCACCCTATCCCCATATCCCAGTAACCCCACACAACACTAAGGGCAATTTTGGACACTGAGGGAAATTTAGCATGACCAATCCACCTAACCTGCACATCTTTGGACAGTGGGTGGAAACCGGAGAACCCGGAGAAAACCCATGCACACACGGGGAGAACGTGCAGACTCCGCACAGACAGTGACC
Organism: Scyliorhinus torazame; assembly: GCF_047496885.1. NCBI lineage: Eukaryota > Metazoa > Chordata > Chondrichthyes > Carcharhiniformes > Scyliorhinidae > Scyliorhinus > Scyliorhinus torazame. Next base: position 56,000,865 of record NC_092726.1, read on the forward strand.
CAAGCCGGAATTCGAACCTGGGACCCTGGAGCTGTGAAGCAATTGTGCTATCCACAATGCTACCGTGCTTCATAAGAACACAAGAACATAAGAACTAGGAGCAGGAGTATGTCATCTGGCCCCTCGAGCTTGCTCCAGCATTTAATGATATCATGGCTGATCTTTGTGGACTCAGCTCCACTTTCCGGCCCGAGCGCCATAATCCTTAATCCCTTTATTCTTCAAAAAACTATCTATCTTTATCTTAAAAACATTTCATGAAGGAGCCTCAACTGCTTCACTGGGCAAGGAATTCCACAGATGCACACCAATTGGGTGAAGACGTTCACCCTAAGCTCAGTCCTAAACTTACTTCCCCTTATTATGAGGCTATGCCCCCTCGTTCTGTTTTCACCCGCCAGTGGAAACAACCTGCCCGCATCTATCATATCTACTCCCTTCATAATTTTATATGTTTCTATATGATACCCCCTCATCATTCCAAATTCCAACGAATACAGTCCCAGTCTGCTCAACCTCTCCTCGTAATCCAACCCGTTCGCTCTGGGATTAATCTAGTGAATCTCCTCTGCACACCCTCCAGTGCCAGTACGTCCTTTCTCAAGTAGGGATACCAAAACGGAACACAATACTCCAGGTGTGGCCTCACTAACACCTTATACAATTGCAGCATAACCTCCCTAGTCTTAAACTACATCCCTCTAGCAAAGGAAGACAAAATTCAATTTGCCTTCTTAATCACCTGTTCCACCTGGAAACCACCTTTTTGCGACTCATGCACTAGCACACTCAGGACTCTCTGCGCAGCAGCATGGTTTAATATTTTATCATTTAAATAATAATCGTTTTTTCTGTTATTCCGACCAAAATGGATAACCTCACATTTGTCAACATTGTATTCCATCTGGCAGACCCTAGCCCAGTCACTTAGCCCATCCAAATCCCTCTGCAGACTTACAGTATTCTCTGCACTTGGTCCCCAACTCCAAATCATCTATGTAAATTGTGAACAATTGTGGGCCCAACACTAATCCCTGAGGGACACCACTAGCTACTGTGTGCCAACCAGAGAAACACACATTAATCCCCACTCTTTGCTTTCTATTAATTAACCAATCCTCTATCCCTGCTACTTCTTTCCCCTTAATGCCATGCATCTTTATCTCATGCAGCAACCTTCTGTGTGGCACCTTGTCAAAGGCTTTCTGGAAACCCAGATATCCCACATCCATTGGCTCCCCGTTATCTACTGCACTGGTAACGTCCTCAAAAAATTCCACTAAATTGGTTAGGCACGACCTGCCTTTTATGAACCCATGCTGCGTCTGCCCAATGGGACAATTTCCATCCAGATGCCTCGCTATTTCTTCCTGGATGATAGATTCCAGCATCTTCCCTACTACCGAGTTAAGCTCACTGGCCTATAATTACACGCTTTCTGCCTACCTCCTTTTTTAAACAGCGGTGTCACGTTTGCTAATTTCCAATCCGCCGGGACGACCCCAGAGTCTAGAGAATTTTGGGAAATTATCACTAGTGCATTTACAATTTCCCTAGCCATCTCTTTCAGCACTCTGGGATGCATTCCATCAGGGCCAGGAGACCTGTCGACCTTTAGCCCCATTAGCTTGCCCATCACTACCTCCTTAGTGATAACAATCCTCTCAAGGTCCTCATCTGTCATAGCCTCATTTCCATCAGTCACTGGCATGTTATTTGTGTCTTTCACTGTGAAGACCGACCCAAAAGACATGTTCAGTTCCTCAGCCATTTCCTTATCCCCCATTATTAAATCTCCCTTTTCATCCTCTAAAGGACCAATATTTACCTTAGCCACTTTTTTTTGTTTTATATATTTGTAGAAAGTTTTATTATCTTTTTTTATATTCTGGGCAAGTTTACTCTCATGATCTATCTTACTCTTCGTTATAGCCTTTTTCGTAGCTCTCTGTTGCCCCTTAAAGATTTCCCAGTCCTCTAGTGTCCCACTAATCTTTGCTACTTTGTATGCTTTTTCCTTCAATTTGATACTCTCCCTTATTTCCTTAGATATCCACGGTCGATTCCCCCTCCTTCTACCGTCCTTCCTATTTGTTGGTATAAACCTTTGCTGAGCACTGTGAAACATCGCTTGGAAGGTTCTCCACTGTTCCTCAACTGTTTCGCCATCAAGTCTTTGCTCCAAGTCTACCTTAGCTAGTTCTTCTCTCATTCCATTGCAATCACATTTGTTTAAGCACAAAACACTAGTGTTTGATTTTAACTTCTCGCCCTCCATCTGTATTTTAATTTCCACCATTTTGTGATCGCTCCTTCATAGAGGATCCCTAACTATGAGATCCTGAATCAATCCTGTCTCATTACACAGGACCAGATCTCGGACCGCTTGTTCCCTCGTAGGTTCCATTACATACTGTTCTAGGAAACTATCGCGGACCCATTCTATAAACTCCTCCTCAAGGCTGCCTTGACCGACCTTAACCGGAAAGGGTGTGCGGAATCAGTATGTAAGCGCGTCCATGGACGACCAGGTTATTTCCTTGGATCGAGGCCGACGGTGGTTGGTAATGGATTGTGGTTCCTGGCAGAAATCACCCTGGTGCACCAGTTGCTCAACATCATTATTGATGCTGAGCCACCATGTGGAGCACCTGGACAACATTCCCATATTTTGTGAGGCCAGATAATGCACTGTATAACTCTTGCAGCATCCGCTGTCTTGCTGGTGGTGCAACCACCACCCACGAAGCCCAGTGGAAGACTCTGCCGTCACAACGGAGTTCATCTTTTCTGATGAGGTAGGGCCTAAGGTGGTCTACCTATAAATCATGAACTGACCAATTTCCAATAATAATCCTGGTTCTCTGGGCAGCTCAGTGGCGCAGTCGGTTAGCATTGCGGCCTCACGACCCCGAGTTCCCAGGTTCGATCCCGTCTCTGGGTCACTGTCCGTGTGGAGTTTGCACATTCTCCCCGTGTTTGCGTGGGTTTAGCCCCCACGACCCAAATATGTGCAGAGTAGGTAAATTGGCAACCCTTAATTGGAAATATATAATTGGGTGCTCTAAATTTTAAAAAATAATAATATTCCTGGTTCTCTGCACCTAACAGCATTGATCAGCCCATCTTAACAGCCCGCCTCTATCCTCCTCTGATCTATAGCTGTACTCCTCACGATTTACCACCCCACCGAATTTCGTATCGTTTGCGAACTTAGTGATCAACCCTCCGAGGACCATATCTAAATATTTTATATAACCCACAAACAGATTGAGTCCCACATTAATCCCTGAGTGACACGGCTGGACACAGGCTTCCGTTCAGAATAAATGCTTCAATCATCCCCCTCTGCTTCCTGTCACTCAACCAACGCAGGATCCACTTTTTAAATTTATTTGGTTCCCATGGCGCCCTACCTTCTCTTTCATTCCCCATGTGGAACCTTATCAAAAGTCTTACTTAAGTTCAAATAGAATATGTCAAATTTGTTTATCTGGCAAACTCTTCGAAAAAGTCAGTCAAGTTGTTCAGCCATGACCTCGCCTTCATAAAACGATGCTTACTGTTCTTAATTAGCCCCAATCTCCAAATGCGGATTCATTCTGACTCTCATAATTATTTGCAATGGCTTCGCAACTACTGAGGTTAGACTGATTGGCTGGCAGTTTCCTGCTTCATCTCTTCCTCCCTTCTTCAATAATGATACCACACTCGTTATCCTCCAGGACATCCCCGGTGGCCGGAGAGGGTCTGAAAATTTTAATGGCAGCACCTTGGCCCAGGGGTTAGCACTGCTGCCTCACGACGCTCAGGCCACAGGTTCGATTAAGGCGCTGGGTCACTGTCCGTGTGGAGTTTGCACATTCTCCCCCTGTTTGCGCGCGTTTCGTCCCCACAACCCAAATATGTGCCGAGTAGGTGGATAGACCACGCTATATTACCCTTTAATTGGGAAAAATGAATTGGGTACTCTCAATTTGTATTAAAAAATGACATTGAAAATTATTGTCAGTGCTCCTGCTATTTCCTCCCTTTCCTCTTTCAACATCCTGAGATGCATTTCATCTGGACCTGGAGAATTGTCTAAATTTAAGCCTGCCAGGCCACGCTGAGCTCTGTCTCTGTCCACGTTAATATCTTAAATTTTATGACAGTCCTTCTCCCTGATTTCTATATCTACACTGTCTCTCTCACGCGTGAACATGAACACAAAGTATTTATTTTAGAACTCCGGCTCCAGACACAAATTAGCACTGCGATGCTTAATGCAACTTATTCTATCACTATATATATTTTGTCCTTAATATACTTCAAAATAACTTCGGAATTTCCTTTATTTTCATAGAATTTACAGTGCAGAAGGAGGCCACCCGGCCCATCGAGTCTGCACCGGCTCTTGGAAAGAGCACTCTACCCAAGGTCAACACCTCCACCCTATCCCCACAACCCAGCAACCCCATCCAACATTCAGGGCAATTTTGGACACTAAGGGCAATTTATCACGGCCAGTCCACCTAACCTGCACATCATTGGACTGTGGGAGGAAACCGGAGCACCCGGAGGAAACCCGCGCACTCACGGGGAGGACGTACAGACTCCGCACAGACAGTGACCCAAGCCGGAATCGATCCTGGGACCTTGGAGCTGTGAAGCAATTGTGCTATCCACAATGCTGCCGTGCTGCCAATCAGTATCAATTCATGTCCGCTTTCTGCTGTCCTAATTTCCCTTATAAGTTCCCTCTTCCAATTTCTGTACGCATCTGGCACATCTGTTCTTTGATCCTTCGATGACTGTCACAGTCCTCCCTTTTTTTCTACTGATCCAATACTGTCTACCCTTCGAAATAAAGGGTTCACTGTATTTACTTGTCTCACTCTTTCGCTGATTGTAAAAAAGTTGGCCCTGAACATCTCGATTTCCTTCCTGAATGCGTCCTACAGATCCGTCACTGAGTTACTTCAAAGTGTCATCTCCCAGTCCACTCTGGGCAAATCATATCCGATCTTAGTAAAATCTGCCTTCCCGCAGGTTACAACTTTGATTTCAAGTCAATCCGTGCCCATAACTATCTTGAATCTAATGGAGTTACGATCACTGTCTGCACAATTCTCCATTTGAAACACTTGCCTGGCTTTGTTCCGTGAAATTATATCTTGTCGGACCTACTACTAGCTTAATATTTTCTCCTGCATGCCTTGTCAGAAATCCACTTCAATTAAATCTTTCACTCTATGACCACACCGGTTAATTTTTGGGAAGTTGAAATTCATTACTTTTACACTTGTCTGACATTTGCCAACATATCTGCTCTTCTATTTTTCCAATAGGACACTCCCAGCACTGTGAATGTGCCTTTATTGTTTTTAGGCTCTGCCGATATGACTTCAGTTGACGAGGTTTCTAAGATAATATTCCTCCTTACTGCTGTAATTGATTCCCTGCTCAAAATATCGCCATCTCCTCCTCTTGCGCCTCCTTCTCCGTCTCGCATGATTCTGTATCCTGGAATATTCAGCTGTCAAGCCTGTACCTATCTCAACCATGTATCAGTGACATCACTGCCATAATACCACATTTGGGGCAGCACGGTAGCACACGTGGAGAGCACTGTGGCTTCACAGCGCTGGGTTCCCAGGTTCGATTTCCCGCCGGGTCACTGTCTGTGCGGAGTCTGCATGTTCTCCCGGTGTCTGCGTGGGTTTCCTCCCGGTGCTCCGGTTTCCAACCAGTCCAAAGACTTGCAGGCGAGGTGGATTGGCCATGACAAATTGCACTGAGTGTCCAAAAAAAATGTTTTGGCAGGGGTTATTCGTTTACGGGGAGAGGGTGGAAGTGAGGGCTTCAGTGGGTCAATTGAATAGGTGCAGAATCGATGCGCACAATGACCTCTTCTGCACTGTATTTTCTATGTTCTAAGTTATGCTGTCAGGTTTCAATTTGCGCCCTAATCAGACCACTGACAGTAAAATAAAAAACTATTCAACCTTGACAAAGCCCATTTGGACTTAAAAATCTCTGCCTTCTTGACTCACGTGAGCTATCTTATAATTTTGGATGTAGATCTGTCCCTGCTGAACATCTCAGGGTCCCAGCCCGTTGACAAGTTAGTTGAAATCCTCCTCAACTACGCTCTCAACCTTCCCTAACAGCAGTAACAAATCTCCCTACAAGGACTCTTGTCGCATTTGTTTATGGGGAAGTGAGGGCTAAAGTGGGTCGGTGCAGACTCGAAAGGCCGAATGACCTCCTTCTGCACTGTATGTTATATTATATACCGCCTACCTTTTCCCCTTACAAATGAATCCCCGACTACTATAGTCCTGCCATTCTTCCCCCTCCCCCTCGGGTGCAGCAGACACTCACAGGCTGCAGCTGCTTTCCCCAGACAGTATCCAAAACGTATATCTTGGAAAGATGGTTGGCACAGTGAACATCTACACTACCTTCCTTCCTCTACTCTATCTCCTGGTCACCCTTTCTGCCTTTCAATCCCCACCTCACTGAACGGCTGTGCCTACCTAACTGAACGGCTATTCCTGAGTTGCCTAGCATGACGCATGCTTCACAATGAATCCACGCTCAGCTCCAGCTGATAATTATGGGCAGCACAGTAGCACAGTTGTTAGCACAGTTGGTTCATAGCTCCTGGGTCCCAGCTCCAGTTCCCAGCGGTGTCACTCTCTGTGCGGAGACTGCACGCTCTCCCCGTGTCTGCGTGGGGTTACTCCGGGTGCTCCGGTTTCCTCCCACAGTCCAAAATGTGAGGGTTAGGCGAATTGGCCATGCTAAATTTCCCTTAGTGTTCACAAAATGTTAAGTGGGAGTTACTGGGTTATGGGAATACTGTAGACACGCGGATTTAGTAGGGTGCTCTTTCCAAGGGCCGGTGCAGACTCAATGGTCCGAAAGGCCTCCTGATGCATTGTAATTTCTATGATTCTATGATTACAGCTCTTAAATTCGGTTATCCAGTAGCTGCAGTTGGACGCACTTCATGTACACGTGGTCACCAGAGACATAAGAACTAGGAGCAGGAGTAGGCCATCTGGCCCCTCGAGCCTGCTCCGCCATTCAATGAGATCATGGCTGATCTTTTGTGGACTCATCTCCACTTTCCGGCCCGAACACCATAACACTTAATTCCTTTCTTCTTCAAAAAACTATCTATCTTTATCTTAAAAACATTTCATGAAGGAGCCTCAACTGCTTCACTGGGCAAGGAATTCCATAGATTCACAACTATTTGGGTGAAGAAGTTCCTCATAAGCTCAGTCCTAAATCTACATCCCCTCATTTTGAGGCTATGCCCCCCAGTTCTGCTTTCACCCGCCCGTGGAAACAATCTGTCCGCATCTATCCTCTCTATTCCGTTCATAATTTTATATGTTTCTATAAGACCACCCCCCCACCACCACCACCACCCCCCTCCCACCCCCACCCCCGCATCCTTCTAAATTCCAACCATTGTGTCTTCCACTGTGAAGGCCGACCTAAAAAACCTGTTCAGTTCCTCAGCCATTTCCTCATCTCCCATTATTAAATCTCCCTTCCCATCCTCTAACGGACCAATATTTACCTTAGCCACTCTTTTTTGTTTTATATATTCGTAGAAACCATTACTATCTGTTCATAGATTCTGAGCAAGTTTACACTCATAATCTATCCTACTCTTCTTCATAGTTTCTTTGGTAGCTTTCTGTTGCCTCCTAAAGATTTCCCAGTCGTCTAGTCTTCCACTAATATTTGCCACTTTGTATGCTTTTTCCTTCAATTTGACACTCTCCCTTATTTCCTTAGATATCCACGGTCGATTTATCCTCATTCTACCATCCTTCCTTTTTATTGGAATAAACCTTTGCTGAGCACTGTGAAGAAAATCGCTTGCAACGTTTTCCCCTGTTCCTCAACTGTTCTGTTTTATCATAAAGTCGTTCCTCCCAGTCTACCTTAGCTAGCTCTTCTCTCATACCATTGTAATCTCCTTTGTTTAAGCCCAAAACACGTGTGTCTGATTTTTCCGCCTCACCGTCCATCTGTATTTTAAATTCCACCAAATTATGATCGCTCCTTCCCAGAGGATCCCAAACTATGAGATCATTAATCAATCCTGTCTCATTACACAGGACCAGATCTAGGACCGCGTGTTTCCCCCATGATAACTGCTGTACCATTTCTACATGCATCAGTTGTTCTTTGTTTATTGCCTGTCCCACCATAATGTTACTATTTGGTGGCCTATGGACTACTCGTATCAGTGATTTTTTTTCGCCTTATTATTCCTGATTTCCACCCAAATAGATTGAACCTGATCCTCCATAGCAGCGATGTCATCCCTTACTGTTGCCCGTATGTCATCCTTAAATAACAGAGCTACACCACCTCCCTTACCATCCACTCTGCCCTTCCGAAAAGTTTGACATTTGTCATTGGCAGCCTGCTTCATAACAACCTTACTTAAAACACTATGCACATTTATTTCAGATTATTAACAATACCGGAATGCGCGAGAAAGTACAGACACAAGTTGTATATGCGTCCTATGTCTTTAAATAAGCTATATCACTGTTTCAGTCTCTGGCTGCTGGGATGCACATCCCGTCAATAACATTATATTAAGCACCATAATTCATAACGCCACGTATCCTGTGTCTGTTGTGAAATCTGTGATGTTCTTGCTCTCTTAACAGCCAATGGGGCTGTTTAGCACAGGGCTAAATCGCTGGTTTTGAAAGCAGACCAAGGCGGGCCAGCAGCACGGTTCAATTCCCGTACCAGCCTCCCCGAACAGGCGCCGGAATGTGGCAACTAGCGGCTTTTCACAGTAACTTCATTGAAGCCTACTTGTGACAATAAGCGATTTTCATTTCACTTCATTAAGTGCTTGTAGTTGTTCTGAGAGCTCAAGAGCCATTAAGAGTCCCCACAGCTGCTGCTATCGTTCCAGCCGTTCTTGAATGTTTAACCTAGAAATTTAAAGGAAAAGTGGAAAAGAGTCCTGGTCGTCACCAGGTGTCAGATGTTGTCCGTATAAAACTGTTCCTGTATGGGCGAACACCTATGTTATTCAGGGGTCTGTAGTTCTTATAGTTTGCCATATTTTCATAGCTAATTTCCTCGTGGTTAAGCGCCTAATTCTGGTACATTTCAACCCGACCTTGACGTGCTTTTGCCTGGTTAATAAGCAAGTTTACAATAACTCAACTATCTCAAATTCCTGAAGCTACTGCAAATATTGCTCCACTTGCAGTTAATGTTCTATGTTCTGACACAAAAGATCCATTCTGCAGGGGCAGAGTGGGTTAACTAATCTGAATATATCTGACAATTCAAAACTTAATATTTGTAAGTTCCAATTAAAAATACATCTTCAGCTCTTTTTTTTATTGCTTTACCAGAATTACAAAGCCAGAGCTCAGAGTGTGGACAGGGGAAACCCCAGCACGGATCAATTCTCTGCTGGTTTGAAAAGGGGATGGAGTAAAAGTCGGATTGCTGCCAAGTTCCCGTGTCAAGTGTCTTAGAACGATGTGTTTTCTCGGAATATAGGTTTGCTTTGAAACAGAATTGTGTGTGTTTTCTTTTTTTTAAAAAACAGCTTCCACATTGTCTGAAGTTTTAATTTGCAACTAATGTAAACATGTATTTTAAAATATCAAACACAATAACTCATTGAATATATGACTGAACCAATTTTGCGCTGTATCTTGGTTTTCTACCAGCGTTCTCTACCAGACGTCATTCTGTCACCGCCCTTCTTTTGTTTAAACAAGAAACATGAACATGGATATATTGCATTTACCCATCTGTCCTTTGCACTTAATTCTGCAATCTCAGAATTAATATATCAGCGTTGTGTCAGGGATGTTTTAACCCTGAACTAATGAAACACCGGATAGGACATATGTCATATATTTCATCTGTAATATGTATTTCAACTATCCTAATTTCCAATGAACACCATAAAATTAATATTTTCTTATTCTTACATACGTGATTTTGTACCCTTATTAAAATTCCCCGTGTACAAAATTACCCTGGAAATGTCAATGATAACCGTTGAAAAGAAAAATGTCTTAACTGCACTCAAACTATGATCTTTAAATCACAATGTCATACGACACATTAAACTAAGTAAGGTAGAAATCCTTCTGGAGCCTATTCTAAAGATTCAAATTATAAACTCAAGGTTACTCAATCATAGCAGAGAGATATTAACATTCACAGGCCAAGCGCACACACATTCTCACTGGTCGCAAACATCAGAGTTAACTGTTGGCCCTCTCTCATGGCTACAAATTCACAAAGAGACAGCAGTTTCGCAATCGCTTAATTAAAATACGGAACAAAATCTTCCATTCTCCTTCGTCATAAAACGTTATCTGTGTTATTCCATTTCAGTCAATTTCCACAGATTAAGTTTATAGGCATTAGCTATTCTTCGAGACGTATATTTTGTTTTGGTGCGGATGACCTGCTTGCTGAAATGGTAAAATGTTTGTGTACAGAACCGAAGGAGGTGGAGAACTTGGAATGATGCCATTTGCGTCTGTTACGTGATCTCATACGTTATTTATTCATTCCTTTCAAGTTATTCAATTTTCTTTCTTGTTCTTTAAGCTGAATTCAATTTTCAATGTTCGCTATTTAACCAGCGTTTGTAAGAGATATTACTGGATGTTTCTTTTTTTTTGATTCAAATGAATTGAATTACTGCCGAGTTTATTTGAACGGCGTGTAACGATCTGAAGTTATTCTAGACAAGAATCCATTGTTGAGTTTCCGATATTCCTGAAAAAAAAGCTGATTGAGCGTTTTAGCCCCTTTCTGATCTTTCGATTTTACTTTATTTTTTTTTCCTTTCCTTCCTTTTGGACATGTCTAAACTTTTAGTTAATTTATAATGTCCATTGCCAGGGAGCCTGTTTCTTTCCTCTCTCCTTGAGACGTTCCTGGACAGTGCTGAGCCATAATTGTAGCAGTTTCCTGTGATTCTTTGTCAGTTTGCACAATCTGTACTGCCGCTATCTTTTCTCGCTTTATTGATATGCTTAAAATGATTTGTTGTGAATATGGGAGAGTGAGAGCTCAATTCCTTTAAACTAGCCTGTTTTTCAAACGGTGTGAAGGCGTTATATCTGCCATTAGTTCTTCTAACTGGTGGACCCCTGCTTTATTTGTCATATCTCGCTTCTGTGTATCTCCCCGTTTTCTCTGTTCCACAGAGATCCCATCCATCTTTGATCATTGTTTTTTTTTGTACCAGAGTGTTTTACACTTACTCGACCTCCAGGCTCATGGACCCCGGGGACCCCAGAGAAGCGACCTTGTGCCTCTCTTTTATTTCCCACGATATGTTGACCCTGTCGTCTCTATCACCCGAGTATCTGGGTGTGTCCAGGCGACTGTGCTCAGTGGAATTTACCTATCGTCCACTCCAGGCGGGTAGCGGTCCTGGCTTGTCACTGTGTCACAGCAAGTTCTGCGACCGTTAACACTCAACAGTCTGTGCGCCTCGGATTCCCAACCAACTCTGACCTTCACGTGAGAGCTCAATTGCCCCCTTAATTCAGGCTCAGCATGGGTCCTCGAGCAGCCAACTTCTGACGGTCAAAGGTTTGACTTCTCGCCTTGTCCACCGGCTCGAGCGGCGTCCGACTCAGCAACATCCCGCCAAACTACGCCAAATGTAAGAGGTGAAAATATTCACACGAAGGCCTAAGTATTAGTTTTTTAAAAAGCAGTTTATTATGGCAGAATTCTGGGAGAGAAGGCCTGACACTCCCCAGCCTTTGACAGCACCTTCTCTCACTTGAGCTAAAGCACACACGGATGAATATACAGATTCAATGGGCGGAATTAGTTGTATTCTCATTTACATATAATCAATCAACTATATTCTCGTCGTACTTTATTACATGAAGTCAATCAATTTTCCTAGCATCCCAGTTATCACATATATGTTTACAGTGGGTGTTGTCTTACCCGCCCCTAACTTCATACAGAAGTCATTCAAAACTAACATAATGATGTCCTGTCTGCAATTGGTGTCCTTGAGCTTTATCATGGATTCATTGTATGTCTTGTTCTGTGAAGCTGTTATCAGCGGCTGTTGGGATACTCCCTATACATACCCGTGGCTTGGTTTTCATGAGACAGTTTACAGGGAATGTGGCTTGTTCAGCCATTTTGTGTCTACAATATCACAAAATAGCTAACAGCCATTTTGTGTCTTTTCTAGAGTAACAGCATTGTGTATACACTATCTATGTCTACAAATTGCCTCTTCTAACCAGGCATCTAAGCCAATGAGTACCTATTGTCTCATCAGAGCTATTCAAAAGTAATATAGGAGCACAAATTTAGTTATAGGGCCACCTATAATTTATATCATAGTCCAGTATCAGAAAATGACTTCCAACAACATCCATGGTAAAGATTAGTTGTTAGGGCCAGGGAATTTCGCATTTTTATATGGCATGCGGCATCAGAGGTGGGCTGTGGTGTAGGTGATATCTGTTTGTGTTGGAGAAGGTCAATATAAAACAGCTATATCGGGATATTTCACTTCGGACAACAATTACTAAACATCTTCACAGCACAGCTGAACTCTTCCTGCTTTCAATCTATACAAAAGGTAACGCACATGGAGAGAGAGCGCCATAGAATGAAATGGCCGCGCACAATCAAACTAATTCTATAAAAAAAAAAAAAAATTATTTCGGTCCAGTTCCTGACCCACATCCAGTGCAATCCTCCCCAGTGATAGTCACATAATTATAGATTCGGAGGTGTAGAAGTGACCCTTCGACCATCGGGACTGCTCTGACTCATGAAAAACAACCTCCTATCTACTTAATCCCATTTTCCAGCACTTGGCCCGTCATCTTGAATCTTATGACGTGCAAATTACTCATCCAGGTACTTGAAAAGGGTGACGGGAAACCCGCCGCTACCACGTTCCCAGGCAGTTCATTCAGACCGTCACCACCGACTGAGTGAATTAGCTGTTCCTCAAACTTCCCGTAAACCTCCTGCCCCACACCTTGATACATTGAACGTGTGTCCCCTCGCAACTGACCCTTCCACTAAGGGGAACAGGTGCTTCCTATTCACCCTGTCCATGTCCATTATTATCTAATATACCCCGATAAGGTCGCCCCTTGTCTTCTCTGCTCCAGTGAAAACAACCCAAACCTATCCAACCATCTTCATAACTTAAATCTTCCATCCCAGGCAACATCCTGGTGAATAGCCTTTGCATTCTATTCCAGTGCAATCACATACTTCCTATAATGTGGCGACCAGAATGTCAATCAGTACTCCAGTTGTTCTGGACAGAATACTCCACACAGTACCCCACCTGTGGCCCCACCAACTTTCGGTAAAGGTTCCAGTAATAGATGGATAATTGGAATTGATATTCCACTCTGGTGAGAACCAACATTCAGTACAATTCTACACTGACAGATACTTCCAGTAATATTTGTTCACTGTTGTCAGATATTCCACTTTGGGAATTTCACTCCCACTGAACCTTCCTTCAGAGAGATTGCCTTAACTGAGATCCAGTCTAACATTATACAAGATTCCACAAACATATAACTTCATTAATTACAGGTCCTGAGTGTTAAAAACAGAGGTTTCGTGTCCGTTGATGAACAGTTTCAAGACATAGATCTGTTTAAGGACATTTAACTTCAGTGAATTATTTCGTTGCTTAGCTGTCCATATAGATGTGAGCTAGAGGTCCGAAATAAACATTTTCAGTCACAGTTTAAAATCTGAGAGCCATTCATATGAAAATTAAATAATATAATGGTGATAGTCACTTTCCAGGAACTCCAATAATAGGAAGGATTGTGTAAAATATTTTCTCAGCCATTTGAATTGGAAGAAGCATGTTCAGAGTGAAGTGATGTGTCCTTCGTGCTGCTGGAAGTCTCTGTCTTACATTCTGAGATTATAAATTCCCAAGGCCTTTAACATGTACCCCGTTGAACCACCTCAGCGATCTTCAGATTGCATCATCTACTACAACATTAAATTTATGAACAAAGAGATGACGACATTTTATTCAAACAAGTAAAAAATAAATTTTTGAGTGAGAGACCACTTTTCAAACACTATTCTGTGTTTCTCACATATTGACCAACACCATCTGCTCAAACACCATCACTCACATCTCTAGATCTCACATTATTTCAGTAATGTCCCCCACTCGACTGTGACCACACACTGATACAGATGCCTCTTTATCAGTGACAATTCCGTCTTTCCATTCCAAATTCCATTAATCTAGGACAAAGGTTCGGCACAACATCGTGGGCCGAAGGGCCTGTTCTGTGCTGTATTTTCTATGTTCTATGTTACATGTTAGTGTGTTTCGCTGTGTGTTTCTCCGCACTCTGAGTGTAGCTGCCTCTTTAACTGTGACCATTCATTGATTGCGTTCCAATTGTTACTGTGTTTCCCTGTGTGTTTCTCTGCACTCTGGGATCTAGCTGCCTCTTTAACTGTGACCATTCAGTCATTCAATTCTAATTACCAGTGTGTTCCTCTGCGTGTTTCTGTGCACACTGATGTGCAGCTGAATCTCTCTCTGTGACCATTCATTTATATGATTCAAGTGGGTTCAGGTGACCATACATTGCAACATTCAATGCATCGAATAGCTAGAACTGTTTCAAGTCCAAAGTAAATGATCCTAAATCTAAATATGATGCAGCTCCTCAATGTAAAAAACAGTTTCAAACATTAGAACACCTCCGAAAACTGAGACCCTGCAGCAGATATCAACACATCACCTCCTAGAGCAGAAGAAAAAACAATATTTTCCTGTGAAATCTAACACATCGTCTGACTGATACTGGCGCTCCAGCTGGGACACACCTTCACACTCCTTCCCTCTCTCAAACCCTCTCCGTACTTCACACTGCCTCACTCGCTCACACTATCACTATCTCTCGCACTCCCTCCCTCTCACTCTCTCCCTCTCTCTCGCTCTCACGCGCCCTCTCTCACAATCACCCACTCTCATATTTCCTCACTTGAAGGGACAGATTGTGATGTGAAACGAGACTGTATGTGCTGATAGAAGGGAGGGATGAGAGAATGAGAATGATAGTAAAAGAAAATGAGAGAAAGAGAGTTACAGAGATGGAGGGTGTGAGACAATGGTGGTGAGAGAGAAAGAGGGTGATGGAAATAAAGGGCAAGAACGAGAAGATGAGATTGACTGTCTGAGTGAAAGGGAAGGGGAGAAAGCGGAGACACGGGGTGAGTGGATGACGGAAAAAGATGGTGTGTAAAATATTATTCTACAGAGAAATGACAACGCTGCAATAAATATCTCGAGTGTGAGTGAGTTAATCAGTGAGAATGAGTAAGAGTGAGTCACAGCGAGAGAGATAAATAGAAAGAGGGAGATAGACAGAGCGACAGAGAGAGAGAGAGAGAGAGACTTTGAGAGAGAGAGACATAGAAAGAGAGACAGATAGAGAGAGAGACAGATAGAGAGTCAGAGAGAGAAAGACAGAGAGAGAGAGACAGATAGAGAGTCACAGAGAGAGAGACAGAAAGAGAGAGAGAGAGCGAGCGAGAGAAACAAAGAGAGGGGGAGGGGGAGGTAGGGAGCAATAGATGAGTTGGGGAACAGAGAGACAGTTGTAAGAGGCGGCTGTGATGATAGATTTCACAGGAGGAGATTAGTTGCGTGAGAGAGAGTGTGCAAATGTGTGTGTAAATGGTTTGGAGAAGGAACGTGACGAAGGGAGTGAGTGTTAAAGAGAGCTTGGATGAGATACTCAGCATGTGCAAGAAGGCGGGTGTGCAAAAGTACGAATTGCGTTTTTGAGAGGAGTGTGTTAGCGGAATCGTGTATCTGAGAGCGAGAGAGCGTGAAGGAAAGACAACGTGTGAGATATGAAGGTAGTGTGCGAGATGGGGCGACTGTGTGATAGGGGAAAAGTGTGAGTTAGGGAGAGTGCGTGAGACAGTGAGGGGCTGTGGGTGACAGAGAGAGTGTGAAAAAGGGAGAGTATGAGAGAGGGAGGAGTGTGTTTAAGAGAGAGTTACAGAGAGACAGTGCGGGAGAGGGTGGGAGGGAGCATGGTGGTGTGTGACAGAGGTAGAGTATGTCAAAGAGGGTGAGATGGACAGACAGTGAGAGGGTGGAATATTGTGCGAGGGAGAATGAGAAAAAAGTGAGTGAGACAGAGGGAGATTGTGATAAATGAGGGAGTGTGAGAGGGAGCGGGTGTGGAAGACGGCGAGAGATCGGAAGTGTGAGAGAGTGAAGGAGTGCGAGAGGAACGGAATATGATAGATGGAGAGAGTTTGTGAGGGACAGAGCATGTGAAAGACGCAGACATAGTGCGAGATTGAAAGTGTGAGCGAGGGAGTGTGATACAAGGTGCGAGTGAGAGAGAGGGACAAAGTGTGAGTGAGTTAGAGTGAGAAAGATAGAGATGGTAAGGCATAGAGAAGGTGTGCGAGAGGAAGAGAGTGTTAGGGAAGGAGGGGATGGGAGAGAGTGATGGAGTTTGAGAGATGGAGAAAACGTGAGAGAGGCAGAGTATGAGAGCGGAAGGGTGAGTGAGAGGAGTGTTAGACAGCGAGTGTGAGAAATGGTGATTGTAAGAGAGGGAGCAGTGGGTGAGAGAGTGAGAGATGCTGTGGGTGTGAGAGTGGGAGTGAGAGAGGGAGAAAGTGCGGGAGTGTGTGATAGAGGGGCCATTCTAAGTGAATGGGGGAGTGCGAAAGAGAGAGTGTGGGAGAGTGAAGGAGTATACGAGAACGGGTTTGGGATATTGGGAAGTAGTGTGAAAGAGTGTAGGAGTGTGAGAGAGTGTCTGAGAGAGTGAACGTCTCCGAGAGAGCGTTTGCATGAGACAGTGTTTGTGAAATGAAAAATGAAACGAAAATCGCTTATTCTCACGAGTAGGCTTTAATGAAGTTACTGTGAAAATCCCCTAGTCGCCACATTCCGACGCCTGTTCGGGCAGGACTTGTACGGGAACTGAACGAAGCTGCTGGCCTGCCTTGGTCTGCTTTAAACGCCAGAGATTTAGCCCAGTGAGCTAAACCAGCCCTTTGTGAGTCTGTGTGAGAGGAAGTTTGAGTGAGAGGATGTGTGTATGAGCGGGCGTCAAATCGTGAATGTCTGAGTGAGCTTTGAGAGGGTGCGCGAGAGTTAGTATGAGAGTGAGTTCGAGAATGTGAAGGCCTGAGCGTGATTGTGAAGGAGAGTTTGTGAGACAGTGAACGTCTGAAAGAGTGTCTGAGATAATAAGTGCGTCGCAGTGTGTGTGAGAGAGGGTGTGTGTCAGAGAGGATTAAGAGAGAGTGAATATCAAAGGTAGTAATTGTCGTGGGAATAATAATAGATATAGTCTTCGAGTATTGCTTCAGGAATATTATTAACACGATATCGTGGAGAGGCTACACTGGTCAATGATCACACATTAGCACTCTGGGATTAGACAGAAAAAAGCATATCTTTATCGTGTGAAATAGTCTCGTCAGCATAATAAGACCAAATCTAAAATGGTGTTTCTAAGCAGGACTTTGGTACATTTACCCAACATTCTAAGATATGAGTAAAAACATTGTTAAAATATAGTAAAGCTATCGCTTAATGCTTTACCAAGTACATTTTCTTTTATAGCAACTAATGTTAATCTTTTCTCTCAGCGAGCAATTAATCCTCACCTTAATTTCCCTTCTACACACATTAGTTCTGTCGCTGCCAGGACAGGTCAAAGGCTCGGAATCCTACGGCGAGTAACTCACCTCCTGAACTCGAAAAACATGTCCACCATCTACAAGGTGGAAGTCTGGCGTGTAACGGAATACACTCCACTTGCCTGGATGAGCGCAGCTCCTCCTTCCACAAACATTCAAACACTCCACCACGGACGAGCAGTGGGAGCCGTGTGTACTAACTACAGGATGCGCTGCAGTAACTCGCCAAGGCTCCTCAGTAAGCAACTTCCAAATCCACGACCACTACCATCTCGGACAAGAACAGCAGATACCTGGGATCCCCACCACCTGAAGGCTCCCCTCCAAGTCACTTACCAACCTGACTTGGAAATATATCGCCGTTCCTTCACTCTCGCGGGGACAAAATCCTGGCACTTGCTCCCTAACAGCACAGTGGGTGTCCTACATCTGAAGTCCTGCAGCAGTTTATGAAGGTGGCTCAGCACCACCTTATGTAGGTAACTAGGGATGGAAAGTGAACGCTAGCCTATGCAGCGACGCACACATGAAATGAAATGAAATGAAAATCGCTTATTGTCACAAGTAGGCTTCAAATGAAGTCACTGTGAAAAGCTCCTAGTCGCCACATTCTGGCGCCTGTTCGGGGAGGCTGGTACGGGAATTGAACCGTGCTGATGGCCTGCCTTGATCTGCTTTAAAAGCCAGCTATTTAGCTCAGTGTACTAAACCAGCCCTAATTACATCCCGTAATCGAATAAAATAAAATACATAGACGTCAGTCAAGGCCCCAACAATTTCCTTCTTTGTTCACTTATATTCTCGGATAAATACCACTGGGCCCAGGAGACTGATATATCTTAATGTCCTAAAGGAATAGATTATTAATGTAGAGAAGCGTGTCTGCAAATGTACAAAGCACTGGTTGAATGGATGCAGTTTCAGTCACCTTATTTGCCAGGAAATAGTTGTCATGTCTATTTTATTTCATTTTTCTCTGTCTGTCTGTCGCCCAGTAGCCCTGGGTCAAGACTATGTTTCTTTCCGCACAGATGCTGCCTCGCCTCCCAGCGTTGTAGCATTTTACGGACCTGATGAGTGCTGAATAGTGCTGAACATTTTGCAAACATACCATTTCTGATGTTACAATGGAGGGAAGGTCACTGATGTAGCAGCTGAAGATGGTTGGGCCGAGGACATTAACCCTGACGACCCCTGCCAGTGACGTCTGGAAATGAGATGATTGGTTTTCAGACAATCGTCGCATTGGCATAAAGGCTGAAAACCAGAGGATGCGTTTGTGAGGTGAGCGGAACAGAGAGGTGAGGGCGGGGGAACGTTGGGGGTCCTTGGCAGGAGCATTTGGGCGGGGTTTGCTACGCTGCTAGATAATCATAGAATGTACAGTATAGAAGGAGGCCATTCGGGCCATCGAGTCTGCACCGGCTCTTGGAAAGAGCACCGTACCCAAGGTCAACACCGCCACCCTATCCCCATAACCCAGTAACCCCACCCAACACTAAGGGCAATTTTGGACACTAAGGGCAATTTATCATGGCCAATCCACCTAACCTGCACATCTTTGGACTGTGGGAGGAAACCGGAGCACCCGGAGGAAACCCATGCACACACGGGGAGGATGTGCAGACTCCGCACAGACAGTGACCCAAGTCGGAATCGAACATGGGACCCTGGAGCTGTGAAGCAATTGCGCTATCCACAATGCTACCGTGCTGGGCACGTAGCCATAAGTCCCCGGTAAGGCCGATAAAGTGGAACGTGTGAGAGATCAATGGACCAGTCAAAGGATCTCTGGTCTGTGCGCAGTTTAGGAGCTTGAAAGTCGAGGTGGTCTTTCTGCAGGAGACGCAGTGAAGGACCAGGTTAGGCAACGGAAGGGGTGGGTCGGCTAATCAGCGTCGCGGGGAGTGGCAATATTGATGATTAAGAAAACGCGGTTTAATAGTTGGTGTTGGTCAAACCCACCTCTGGCATTGGGCCAAGTGGCCCCTTGTCACACCGGGAGTGAATGACATTGGAATGTGTATTACATTGTGGTTCACGGCCAATGTCAAGTCTGAGGATTAACGTCTACATTGTGAGGAAAACGTTTCGCCGTGAACTCGGTTCAATGTGGAGCTGGGCAATGGCCATCGTAGAGATTGAGCTGAAGCTCGGTCAATGTGAACTTGTTTGAACAATAAACATGCTGCCATTGGCCAATCTCTGCCTCCGAAAATGTTATCCACCTCCTGCTCCATCCAATCACATCCAATCTGGACAATGGCTGCAGAGAGCCGCGAATGCGCCTGCGCCACAACCCCCTCCCGGCGGGTGAACGCCGCCCTCTAGCGGACTGGAGATGAAACAGCAGCAGCCGGAACAGTATCTCCGGAAGCAGAGCAGCGCCTGCTGAAGCTTTGAGCCGCCAGCAGGCGGCAGCCTTGAAGCAGTTGAATCAGCCACACTGACAGAGGTTTGAGACAGAGAGGGTTTCAGTCTTTAATTCATTCGCAGACCCAGAGGAAAGGTGCAGCTGTTTTTTACTGGCATATTCTGCACCCCACACCTTGGAAACACACATGTAGCTGAGGGCCTCATTGATCTGGGTTTGTTCCTGGGTTTACCACGGAGCAGCTCAGCTGGTATAAGATTGCTTAATTTTTATTCCTCATTGTTCTGAAGTTAAATGTTTTGACAATTGCACATCCCGACACTTGTGCCTTTTCTCTCAGAACAGAGTGCCTGTGTCTAACCAATTGTTTTGCTACACTTTTCTTTTCCTTCAGACTTCTAACTTGTACTTGTAGATGATGGACAGGATGTGGGAGCCAGGAGGTGAGTGTCTTTCCGCAAGATTCCAGGCTTTGGCCTGCTCTGATAGCTTCAGTATTTCCATGACTGGATCTAGTTTAGATTCTTATCAATGGTACCCCCAGGGTGTTAATTGTAGGGGGTTCACATCTCAATGCGAGACAGGAATTTGGGTAGTGTGATGACGGTCTGCCTGTGAATTCTTGCTCTTCGAGCTGGTAGAATTCGTGGTTTGTGAGAGATGCTGTCGAATTATCATTGTTGAGTTGCAGATTGTTGCGACTTCGTCAATAGGGAGCTGAATGAGGGGGAATAAATGGACAATGCGATCGGTGGCACATCAGTCAAGCGGGCTGCTTTATCACGGAGGCCAAGCTTCCTGAGTGTTTAGGAAGTTGGAAAGGAGCAAGAAGGCACTGTGAAAGTTTCGAGGGTGATAAGGTTTCAGCCTTTGGAGAGTATACCCTTAAATGAATATGAGGTAAGTGAGGGCTTTAGGATGGATTCTCGATGTTAGCTGTTGGCCTCATGTGCCAGCTGGAGACAGCAAGTGTGATCATTCAGTTCCTGTTTGGTTTCCACCACGGAAAACCTTCCCAAAGCAGAATTTTTTTCCAAACTTCTCCCCCACACTCCCCCCCCCCCCACCCCCCGCCTCATCCATCCCTAGCTTTACTGAGCATGGGGAGTTCTGAACTTGAGAGAGTAAAATACAAGGACTTCACCGGCAGGAAGAACTGCGGGAGCGAGGTGAGCACAACTTTACTCATTTTTGTGCTTCACCCTCTCTCATCAAGTTCTATTTGACCTATTGAGATTTCCCAACTTTTCTGTGTTTATTTATAATAATGGTGGATTCTGATGTCTGATCTTTCTGTTTTAGTGACAATTCCACTCGAGGAATAATCGCATTTTCTGTCCGGTACTGCCGGGGCTCTCTTGAGTAAGGCAACACTAAGGGAAAACTGAATATACAACTTTGCGGAATAAAAGTGAGAAAGACACTTTAAATTCAGATTAAAGCCTTCAGATCTCCAGATGCCTCCAACGGTCCCGGTTGTCAGAATGACGGCGTGAGATTTAGCTGCTGGGAAAATGCAGTGATCGCTGCTGCTCGGACACATGACGTTCTAGGGCTCAAAAAACTGGAAATGAAGCAGGTAAATAATGCATTTATCACTCCTAATGTTTACGTAATGGTATACAAACAAAGAACAAAGAGCAATACAGCATAGGAACAGGCCCTTCGGCCCTCCAAACCGAAGCCATTCATGAAAGCAACCTTTGCCCAAACCCTCAGGGAGTATAATAATGGAAGGTTTAACAAAATAGTCTTCAAAATGCACCTGACATGAATAAGCATCAGTTCTTTAATTATAATACTGGTTCGGTTCCACAATGCAGTGCGTAATGTGGGCAGTGCAAGACTGGATATACATTTTATTTTATTTTTCATTTCTGGTCAGACAGAATGCAGACACTTTCACATAAAATAAGAAGAGAAATATGATTCAATTAAGAAAACACGAAGTCATCTCTCATTGACTCAAATACAACATTTACATCGGACACTAAACCATAATCAAAGCGAAGACATTTTTGGAAAAGTTATGGTGTCTTTCATTAGATTTACCGTTCAATTATACATCTGCGGATGTCACCTCTGGGCGGAGTTGACTATTTTCTGAGAGGAGTGAAAAGACACGTGTTGGGTTAGGCTTACAAGCAATTTCAACATCATCTGAAGAAACCACATCTAATTGTTTTTATCTTTCGGAACATTTCTAATGCAACTGGCCTTTTTGAATTCGATCCAAAACATTCTGCATCTTCCCTCTCACAATATCTCTACCAATAAATCAGTGGGAATACTCCAGGAGACCAGAAATCATATGAGACAGGTCACTCCCCAGCACCACGCCACATACAGAGGGAAATTAAATCAAACATTACTGTTTCATAGAGCAATGCGAATTTGTAAACGTTTGAGGTAAACGATCACTGCCCAATGACGGGCGAATCCCCGGCCTGAGTCACGGATAACATTGGCACTGTTAGCTGGGCGGAAGGAACAGATAGTTCGGGGTCAATGAGGGTGTGGCTGTCGTACAGAGTGGGGATTTCATACTTCAGAGAAACATTGGAATGAAAGTAGGTGGGTGCTTTGTTTAAATCCCTTGCATTCGCGACATGAACGAATAACAAAGCACACTTTGTTGCTTGAGCGATTTGAATAGCTTCAATCCAGAGAGGGTTAATTCCGCACAAGAGGGTGGTTGAGGCAATAACCTGTTGTGACAAACCACTCGGAACGCAGTCGCAGTAGCAGACTGCAACAGGGACGTGGAAAATTGTATGGGTGTCCTCAAAGCATCCAATAAAATCCAAACATACGTGAGACCAATGTAAGGTCTTCGAATTGGACAGACAAGAAATGTTAGAAGGGTCACACATTATGGCATGAAGCACATGAAGATTCTTCGAAGAAACACGCAAAGCCGTACTTGAATCGTGAAAAGTGTATGATCCTCCAGTTAAGCAGCCTGTTTACCCAACCCATCATGCGCCGCCTGCCCCAGATGGAGCAGAAGGTTTAGGCGGTCCATTGGGCTAATCAGTCATCCCAGAGACTATCTGAGGAATGTTGGAGAAAATCATCGGCGATACGGAGCGATTGTCAAAGAAGCAGAATAATCAAAGGTTTATCTTCCCCAGAATGTGGAGATCACGGCCCCACTTTCCCAATGTGAAGAGATCATCAGACCCAGAAAGCTGCAGCAGGCGTCCACCCTGAGAGTCAATGGTATCAGTCACAGCATCGTCATAGTCGGCAGAATCAGGAGCTTCGAGGCACAAGTGTTTGTAATTGAAGGTTAATTATGTGCAGTTATTATTATGACAGTTAGATTTATATACACTAATTCTTCAGAGGCTTCTGGAGAAACACCAGGAGCCGTTTATATTTTAATTTATTTATATTACTGGAAGAAATGATAAGACGTTGTTTCAGACTCCAAGTGCTTTCCGTGTTTCTGTTACTGAAATCATTGTGCAATATCTGTGATCCTTCGATCTCTCATTTCATGATCCAGACGTTTGTGTATTTCAGATATTGTTTCAGATATTACAGAGTGAAGTCGTGAAACAAAATGGTGGGAAGTAAATTTCTACCGACCCCGAATATTAGAGCATTCAACGTCAGGATATACGGATCCTGGATCTGTGTCAACCAAACTGTGACTGGCGTAATATTCAATCTCATTGAGGGAGTCGATGGTTGCAGAATCTGCTAAGCACAAAATGGTTCCTTAATGGATCAATTGCCTGTGGTGGAGTCAGTTTAGCACAGGGCTAAATCGCTGGCCTTGAAAGCAGACCAAGGCAGGCCAGCAGCACGGTTCAATTCCCATATCAGCCTCCCCGAACAGGCGCCGGGATGTGGCGACTAGGGGATTTTCATAGTGACTTCATTTGATGCCTACTTGTGACAATAAGCGATTTTCATTTCATTTCATTCATCATAAAGTAATCATGACACAGAATACTTCAGCCCATCGCAGACGAGATGACAATACCTTCGCCATCTCTGTGACAATGTCCTGGAATTGATACATGACGCCACTTAGGGAGAACATTCAGCTTTGGGAGATCAACGTGAAGGACCTGCACCAACTGATCAGGAAAACTAAGTAGAGGAACATATAAAGATATAAAAATATGGACAGTAGGATTCCGGAGTATGACCTGCGACCTTTCGGCCCTTCTAATTCATTCTGGAAATCATTATATGTTTTGGCCCCAACCGCCTTCTGAAGTAGCGAATTGCACCGGATCACAACTCTTTGGGTGAAGGAACTTCTCCTCCTTTCACTCCTAAATCCTTTATCCCCTATGCTCAGACTGTGAGCACTAGTTATGGACGGCTCCACCATCGGGATAGTTCATCCTGCAACTACCCTGTCTAATCCTGATACATTTTATAGTTTTAAGATAAATCCCACAACTGGTCCTCATTCTGCTGAGCTCCAATTAATATAATTGTAATGCACTCAATCTCTCCTGACATGTTACTGTCGCCTTTTCATGAATACATCTGGTAAACATTCGATGCACCCCCATTATAGAAAGAAAATCCTCCCTCAGCTAAGGAGACCGAAACTGCACACAATAGTCATAGAATCATAGAACTTAAAGTGCAGAAGGAGACCATTCGGCCCATAAAGTCTGCACCGGCTCTTGGAAAGAGCATCGCACCTATGCCCACGACTCCAGCCTATCCCCGTAACCCACTAACCCTACCTAACCATTTTGGACAAAAGGGCAAGTTAACATGGCTAATCCACCTAACCTGCACATCTTTGAACTGTGGGAGGAAATCGGAGCACCCTGAGAAAACGCAAGAATACACGGGGAGAAAGTACAAACTCCGCCCAGGCAGTGACCCAAGCCCGGAATCGAACCTGGGACCCTGGAGCTGTGAAGCAATTGTGCTAACCACTGTACGGCCGTGCCCCCTACTGTGCTACCGTGCCCCCCTACTGTGTTACCGTGCCCTCTCCTGGTTGTTGTTCCTGGTGCAGTCTCACTAAGGCCGTTTATACTTGCGGCAAGACATCCTGTTCTGCTACTTGAATCCTCTCGCTACAATGGCCGGCAACCCATGTGCCTCTTTTACACCTTCTGTACCTGCAGGATTACCTTCAGCGACTGGTGTGAGAAAACACCCGGGTCTCTTTGCACATATCCCTCCTCAATTTAGAGTCAATCGGGTAATAATCTGCCTCCTTATTTTTGCTGCCAACCTCATATTTATCCAGAGAACACTGCATCTTCCATGCATTTTCCCACTCAGCTCGGCCAAATCACACAGAAACATCTTTGTATCCTCCTTACAGCTGACACTCTCACCCAGCTTGTGTCTTCTGCAAAGTTGGGCATAATGCATTCTCGCATTCATCTATATCATTATCCGTTATTGTGAACAGTTTGCGTCCGAGCACCAAACGCTGTGACGCCCTAGTGAGCACTGCCTGCCATTCTGAGAAAAAACATTTCTTTATTCCTACACTTTTTTTCTTCTCTGCCAAACATTTTTCCATCCATTTCAATAACTACAGCTGATCGCGTGCGCTTCAATGTTACTTGCTAATAATCTTGTGAGGCACATTACCGCAGGCCGTATGCAAGTCGAGATAAACCAGTCCCGCAGCCCCAACTGATCAATTCCATTAATTATATAATCAAATAATTCCAGTTGATGGTTCAAACATGCTTTCCAGTAAATCCATGCTGAATCTGTCCGATTCTAATTGTTTTACAAATGGTCTGCTATTAAATCTTTCATAATGACTCGAGATGTTTCCCCATTACTGGCGTCAGGCATACTGATCTATTATTTCCTCCATTTACGCTACCTCTCCTTTTCAATAGTGGGGTTACATTAGCAACCCTCCAATCCGTTCAAACTGTTATAGAATATAAAGAAACATAGAATATAACTGACATTGAAATCATTATATCTAAGGCCACGTTAGTAAGTGCTCTGGAATGTAAATTATCAGCTACTGGTATTTGTCCGCTTTCACTGCCATCAATTTCCCCTCCCCACTTCCTTGCTAGAACTGATAAATTCAGTTCCTCCCTTTCATTAAACCCTGTGTTGCAGAAAGGTTATGGTCCGTTATTTGTGTCCTTCACGTGCATAATAATTGTCACTCCTGCCATCGAACAGTTCAATCCGTGTGTCCAGTTAATGTTGCAGATATCCGACCGGAGGAAATAATATAAGTCATAATCAGTGACCTTAAGCAAGGAACTTAAGCAAGGAGTCAGGAGGGCCAGAAGAGGTCACGAAAAGTCATTGGCAAATAGGGTTAAGGAAAATCCCAAGGCTTTTTACACGTACATAAAAAGCAAGAGGGTAGCCAGGGAAAGGGTTGGCCCACTGGAGGATAGGCAAGGGAATCTATGTGTGGAGCCAGAGGAAATGGGTGAGGTACTAAATGAATACTTTGCATCAGTCTTCACGAAAGATAAGAAATTGGTAGACGTTGAGTCTGGAGAAGGGGGTGTAGATAGCCTGGGTCACATTAAGATCCAAAAAGACGAGGTGTTCGGTGTCTTAAAAAATATTAAGGTAGATAAGTCCCCAGGGCCTGATGGGATCTACCCCAGAATACTGAAGGAGGCTGGAGAGGAAATTGCTGAGGTCTTAACAGAAATGTTTGGATCCTCACTGTCTTCAGGTGATGTCCCGGAGGACTGGTGAATTGCCAATGTTGTTCCTCTGTTTAAGAAGGGTAGCAAGGATAATCCAGGGAACTACAGGTCGGTGAGCCTTAATTCAGCGGTAGGGAAATTACTGGAGATAATTCTTCGAGACAGGAGCTACTCCCATTTGGAAGCAAATGGACGTATTAGTGAGAGGCAGCATGGTATTGTGAAGGGGAGGTCGTGTCTCACTAACTTGATAGACTTTTTCGAGGAGGTCACTAAGATGATTGATGCAGGTCGGGCAGTGGATGTTGTCTATATGGTCTTCAGTAAGGCCTTTGATAAGGTACCTCATGGTAGACTAGTACAAAAGGTGAAGTCACACGGAACCAGGGGTGAGCTGGCATGGTGGATACAGAACTGGCTATGCCATAGAAGGCAGAGAGTAGCAATGGAAGGATGCTTTTCTAATTGGAGGGCTGTGACCAGTGATGTTCCACAGGAATCAGTGCTGGGACCTTTGCTGTTGGTAGTATATATAAATGATTTGGAGGAAAATGTAACTGGTCTGATTAGTAAGTTTGCAGACGACACAAAGGTTGGTGGAATTGCGGATAGCGATGAGGAGTGTCAGAGGATACAGCAGGATTTAGCTTATTTGGAGACTTGGGCGGAGAGATGGCAGATGGAGTTTAATCCGGACAAATGTGAGGTAATGCATTTTGGAAGGTCTAATGCAGGTAGGGAATATACAGTGAATGGTAGAACCCTCAAGAGTATTGAAAGTCAAAGAGATCTAGGAGTACAGGTCCACAGGTCACTGAAAGGGGCAATACAGGTGGAGAAGGTAGTCAAGAAGGCATACGGCATGCTTGCCTTTATTGGCCGGGGCATTGAGTCGAAGAATTGGCAAGTCATGTTGCAGCATGTTGCACACCCAGAAGGATGTGGAGGCTTTAGAGAGGGTGCAGAAGAGATTTACCAGGATGTTGCCTGGTATTGTGGGCATTAGCTATGAGGAACGGTTGAATAAACTCGGTTTGTTCTCACTGGAACGAAGGAGATTGAGGGGCGACCTGATGGAGGGCTACAAAATTATGAGGGGCATAGACAGAGTGGATAGTCAGAGGCTTTTCCCCGGGGCAGAGGGGTCAATTACTAGGGGTCATAGGTTTAAGGTGAGATGGGCAAGGTTTAGAGTAGATGTACGAGGCAAGTTTTTACGCAGAGGGTAGTGGGTGCCTGGAACTCGCTACCGGAGGAGGTGGTGGAAGCAGGGACGATAGTGACATTTAAGGGGCATCATGACATAAACAGGAATAGGATGGGAATAGAGGGATACGGACCCAGGAAATGTAGAAGATTGTAGTTTAGTCGGGCAGCATGGTCGGCACGGGCTTGGAGGGCCGAAGGGTCTGTTCCTGTGCTGTACATTTCTTTGTTCTTTGTTCTTTGTTTGTCTCTCGGTTTCAAACCGTCTCACTCACATCTATGTAAATCTCTTCATTTGTCCGTCTGTTCGTGTCATTTGTGTGTGCGCACGTGTGTACCTATATACGTCACGCCTTCTGATTTGGTTCCATATTTATAACTAAATCTCTCTTTCTAAATGTTTATCTCTAAAATTGCAATGCAACATCGGAACTGGAATAGGTCATTCAGCCCATCGAACCCGCACTGCCATTAAATAGCTGATGCATGGCCGAAGTCAATTAGATTTGATTTGGCGGTTTGTTGATGAGGAGTCATCCTTGGACCATTTCCATGAATACATTTACTCTGCAACTATTTATCTATCTCAGATTTAAATTAACAGCTGATCGAGTACCAATGGCCATTGGTGCAATGGTGATCCAAATCTCGGCCACACTTTTTGTAGAGCATTGTGTCCTAACATCTGCAAGCAGTGGAAACACTTTAACTTTATCGAATCTGTCTTATGGTGTTCATATATTCACTAAGTCAATCAGATCACCTCTTTTCCTTCCAAATTCTGAAGAACATTTGTCTCATCTCTCCTCAGAACCAAACCCATGAAGTGAAAGTATCATTTTCGTAAACGTAAGTTCGACTCCCTACAAAGCCAAAATATACTTCCTGGAGTGTAATGGCCAGATCTGCCCACAGCAATCAAAATGGGGTATAATAAGAGTTTTGTAAAGCTGCAGCATAACTCCTGCATATCTATATTCCAGTCCTCTAGGTATAAACGACAGCATTCCAATAACCTTCTTGATTACCTTTTGCACTTGTACATGGAATATGAAGTCTCTATAACCTTTCGAAAAGGTAGTGAGGGACAGGATATATGCATATTTGGAGGAAAATGGACGAGTTAGTGACAGGGACCATGGTATTATATGGGGAGGTCATTTATTACCACCGTTGTTGAGTTTTTGAAGCGGTGACAAAGAAAATTGATGCGGAAATGGCTGTGGGTGTAGTTTATATGGATCTTCGTAAAAAATAAATTCAAATGGGATTCGGGGTGGGCTGGCCAGATGGTTAGGGAACTGGTGTGGTTAGAGAGGACAGAGAGTAGCGGTGAAGGAGCGTTTTTAAGGTTGGATATCTGTAGCCGGTGTGCTTTGCAGGGATCAGTGTTGGGACCTCTGTAATTCGTAGTTTACAAAAATGATCTGGAGGAAAATGTGGTTGGTTTGATCTGTACGTTTGCGGATGACAAGAAGATTGGCGAAGTTGATGGTAGTGCCAAAGATTGTTATAGGATACAACAGGATATATATAAATTGGAGACTTGTGCAGAGAAATGGCCGATGAATTTTAATCCGAAAATATACGAGGTGATGCATTTTGGAGGATCAAATCTAGGTATGAATTAAACTGTAAGTCGCAGAACCCCCATGAACATTGACATACAGAGGGATCTGGGCGTTCAGTTCCACAGTAGATTAAAGTGGAAACACAGTTGGCCAAGGTGATTAAGAAGGCATATGGCATGCTTGCATTCATCAGCCGGGGCATTGAGTACAGGATTTGGGAAAGAAATTCGGAACGATATAAGACCTTGGTTAGGCTGCATTTGGATCATGCGTGTCGTTCTGGTCACCACATAGGCTGCATTTGGATCATGCGTGTAGTTCTGGTCACCACATTATCAAAAGGACGTGGAAGCTTTGGAGAGAGTGCAAATAAGGTTAGCCAGGATGTTGCCTGAACTCGAGTGTATTGACTATGAGGAAGGGTTCAATAAATTAGGAATGTTTTCACTGGGAAGACGGAGGCGGAGGGGAGACCATTTATAGGTCTACAGAATTGTGAGAGGCATAGACAGTGTGGACAGTCAGAAACCTTTACAGATCCAGAGATGGGGTAACCTCAGGTTAAAGAGGTGTGAATTGTGTCAAGCCAGGACAGTTGGTAGGATTTCGCAGGCCAGATGGTGGGGGATGAATGTAATGCGACATGAATCCCAGGTCCCGGTTGAGGCCGCACTCATGTGTGCGGAACTTGGCTATAAGTTTCTGCTCGGCGATTCTGCGTTGTCGCGTGTCCTGAAGGCTGCCTTGGAGAACGCTTACCCGGAGATCAGACGCTGAATGCCCTTGACTGCTGAAGTGTTCCCCGACTGGAAGAGAACATTCCTGCCTGATGATTGTCGCGCGATGAATGGACACAATTCACACCTCTTTAACCTGGGGTTACCCCATCTCTGGATCTGTAAAGATTTAATCACCTGCTAATGGTCGAAATCCAAGCATTGTTTGGCATCTTTGAATTTGTCTATATATATGTTTCTGGAACATACCTCTTCATTCACCTGAGGAAGGAGCAGCGCTCCGAAAGCTAGTGACATCGAAACAAACCTGTTGGACTTTAACCTGGTGTTGTAAGACTTCGTACTGTGCTCACCCCAGTCCAACGCCGGCATCTCCACATCAAGGGGTAACAGGTTCAAGGTGAGAGGAGGGAAAGTTTAAGGGAGATGTACCTGGTACGTTTTTCACACATAGAGTGGTAGGCGCCTGGAACGTGTTGCCAGAGGATGTGGTGGAAGCAGGCACATTGGAAACATTAAGAGGCATCTGGATGTGCACATGAATAGAGATGAAATACAGGGATTCTGACTGACTAAGGGCAGAAGTTTATTTTTTAGTTAGAGCATCATGATCGGCACAGGCTTGGTGGGCCGAAGGGCCTGTGACAGTGCTCTACTTTTCTTTGTTCTTTGTACTATGCACCTGAACTCACAGGAACCACCCATTATTCACCATATCTGCAATGTTGCCTTAGTCATTGACTATATCCCCATTGTCTGTCTTTAGCGGGCCAATAGTGCTCCTGATCGCCGGCTTTCCTTTTATGTCGCTATTAAACTTATTCTCTTTTTTATTGATGCCCCTTACAAGCTTCATTTCATTATTTCTGTTTGATAGCCCGTATAAGCTGCTTTATGGCCCTTTGAAAGCTTTGTGCTTCTTTCACAAAGGCGCCTCTGCAGTATCTGATCACAATGCTGTAGAACCTTGAGTACTGAATTATAAACGCACAAAATAAAATACTTGGCTGACGGAAATAACCTTGCAACATCTTTGGAGCGAATCATGTACCCTAAAATGACGAGTTGCCTTCTCAGACAAAGAAAATCCAGATTCAGAAAAAGGAAATTTCGCACAGGAACAACAGCTCTGTCTGTCAGCGAGAGCCGTGGGTGAGATGGAACTCTCACCTGAAATGAAGCAGGCATCGGAAGAATAAGTGGGGTTTACTTCGCCGCCTAAATGATGAATTTATAATGGGGAAACAACACATCTGCAGGAAAACCTGAACACAAAGTAAAATTAAGCTCGAAATGGATCATTTTATCATCCTTATTTAAAATATCATATTAAACCTGGCCGGTCAATAGGCTCAGAGCCAGCTCACCGATTATGAGTGAAATTTGTCAGATTTTGTACTTTAAACTTATTGTAACATTTGTTTCCACGTCCTGATTGCACTCGGTGTTTGCGCTGACAGCGTGTGGTTTTGTCTTTTCAATGTCCATCACAGAATTCAAAATCTGTTGCCGAATGTTCTGTCCTTAAAAAAAAATCCAAATAAAAGCTTAACCTGACACACACGGAAATTTTCCACCGTGTCCTCAATACAATTGTAAAATGACAGAGACGGTGATGTGAAATGCCTCCTGACAACTTTTCTTTCTCTTCCGAAGTATAAAAGGGCCAGTTTTAAACTGTTCTTTGATGTAAATGACTCTGGCTCTCGATGTTGCCGTATGTTTCAAATAGATGTTGTGTCAAATTTAGTGTATTTTCCTGCATTTTCTACGATAGCAAATCAGTTGTATTGGTGAAATATGTTGAGGATTATTGTCGGTGATACTGTCCAGGGATAGCTAAATATTTTAATGTTTTTATAATTTAGAGTACCTAATTCATTTTTTCCAATTAAGGGGCAATTTATCGTGGCCAATCCACCTGCCTTGCACATCTTTGGGTTGTGGGCGTGAAACCCACGCAAACACGGGGAGAATGTGCAAACTCCACACGGACAGTGACCCAGAGCCGGGATCGAACCTCGGACCTCGGCGCCGTGAGACTGTTGGGCTAACCCAGGGTGCCACCGTGCTGCCCTGGGATAGCTAAATATTTGTAGATACATTACAGATCATAGGTCCCCAAAAGACGTTGAATGAGAAGTAGGCCATTTATCCGATCAAGTCCGTTCCACAATTCAATAAGAACAAGACTGATCTGGTATGAGAATCCTCTAGACCACTTTCCGCGTTATCCCCATATTCCTTGATACCCTTATTGATTAAAATTATATCCATCTCAGCGTTGAACATACTTAAAATGATGTGATGCAGTTCAGCTAAGGATTTCAGACACGTATTGTGTTTGACATGACTTTCAGTCTAAATGTCTGCTCAATCTCAATTAACTTCAATTTGCAGCGATTTATTGCAGACATACTTTATTAAATACTTCATTTAAAATATAGTCATTCATAAATTGAATTTAATTACTTTTGGAACAGACGATGGAGGCCAACATTATATTTCTCAGCCATTTTTCTGCCTTTGCCCAGTTTAAAGTGGCAGAGTATGTCAGGACCATGCCCACAGAAATCTTTCATTATTAATGCACCAATACTCTTGCACCTTCATGGATCAACTTGCCAGTCAGTTGAGTAAAGGTGCGGCGATATTTACCCAGTCTCTTGCAGAGTAGCAAAGCCCAGTTGCAAACAGGAAGAGAAATGTTGCTGAGAAGCTGACCAATTGGCATTGAGTTGTATTTCGGGTAATCCTAAAGCAGCTTTGAGTCTGCCGAGCCTCACAACAGTCGCTGTGTGTGTTCCTGTTCTGCTCAACTGACAGGAAGCATCGAGCGTTCTGGGCATGTCTGTGTTTGCATTTCAGTCGCTGCTCTTCGCTAGTCTTGCCACGCTGCTACTGAACATTCTTTTCTTTAATACATTTAGTGTACTCAATTCATTTTTTACAATTAAGGGACAATTTAGCGTGGCAAATCCACCTAACCTGCACATCTTTGGATTGGGTGTGTGTGTGGGGGGGGGGGGGGGGCGGGGGGGGGACCCACGCTAAACTACCTGCTATTGAACATCCTAACTTGTGCCGGGCAATGTATCAGGGTACGTTCAACTGCAAAATTTTAACAATTCACTGGCAACGTCTGAAAGCATGGCCTCCATAGAAAATCCTCCAGTGATCGCAACAAATGAGTCAGGGAACTGTGTGTTTTTAATCCGTGTTAAGTTTCACTCCTCTGCGACAACAATATGATCTGTGTTTCCGAATTTAAAAGATTGCCGAGTCTTTGACAATCAACCGGCTACACATATACCTTGTCCTGCTTAGTTGAACGGTGCCCACGATTCAGCTGGAAATTAACATCCCAATATGCTTTCTTACTGAATGGAGCATGCCGGATGGACCTTTCCATTGATCCAGTTGAGATGAGAGCAGAAAAGTACTTGGGACTTTCCTTTCGTTGCTGGGTGTGATTACGGTTTTTGGGTCATTTGAATGTGGCTGCCAGTTCTCTCTCTGATATATTTCAATACACAGCATGACAAATACTGACCACGTTGCGAGTTCCCAGAAGTTGTGTCAGTAACATTGGGACCGCTCGGTAACCTGGTCATTCCTGTATTCCTTCATTATCGAGAGGGCCACATATTCACTCGTAACTTTGTTCAGCGGTGAATTCTGAAACAGTGTCTGGATGTTGTGAAAAGTAGGTCTTCCGATAACAATTTTTTATTATTCCGGAGGATGTTTCATTTTTGTGCCATGTACTAGTTAGTTGAACAGTCCTGTTTGTGTCAAGTCACATTGAGAATGTTAATTCAGCAAGTGTTCGGTGCGTTTGGGCGTCATTAGCATTTCTCTTTCCAATTGGCAATACCCGGATGCCAAACATAAATTTCTCACGTCTGCCAGCTACAGACAAAAGTACTTTGGGGATTTGACTGTTTTTTTAAACCAGTGTGTTATGCGTTGCTGAAGAATTTTGTAAGTATAAACTAAAGTTCCAAAATACATACAGTGGCCGGCACAGCAGAAGCCACAGAGTAACATATGTTTCACTTCTGTCGGAACAGTGACACTCTCTGCTAGCCGTCCTGAACAATTTTCAACCAAATATTTTACTATTTGAAGACTGCCAAACTGTTGTACATCTCTGATGTATCAATATTCATAAGTATCATATAAATTCGGTTGCCCCTTCTGAGAGTCCAGCAACATTTTATTATCAAAAGACAAAATTCTGGAATATCTCAGCACGTCTAGCAGATTCCGTGAGGAGAGAAAAGAACTGACGTTTCGAGTACACATGACCCTTTGTCAAAGGGAAAAGGCATAGAAAGTGGGAGATATTTATACTGTTGGGTGAGGACATGAAAGATGCGTCATAAACACAGAAACCAGGCGGAAAACGTCCTTATAGCAGTTCCCAGAGCGAATAAAAGGCGTGAACGGTTAAATAGCAGAGAAATTTAAATCAGAAGATAAGCTGTGAAAGTTGTAGATGTCGGGGGAGGGGTGACATGGGTGGGAGAGAGGTAAAATAAAAAAACGTGGGGAACGGGGAAGTAAAGGGGAGATAACGCAAGGGGGGGGATAAGTTAGGGGGAAAGAGAGGAGAAAATATATGTAAAGAAAGACAAGAAAGAACTAAAAGGTAAAAGACAGTTCAAATATAATGGAATGAAAACAAATGGGCCGAGGTCGGGTAAAGCAAATAATCGGGAGTTGCTGAATTCACTGTTGTGACCGGAAGGCTGCAGCGTGGCAAACTTGAAGATGGAATGTTGTTCCTCCAGTTTGCGTTGAGCTTCACAGGAACACTGCAGCAGGCCGAGGATAGACACGTGGGCATGGGAGCAGTGTCTTGTGTTAAAATCGCAAGCAACGGGAAGATCAGGCTCCCGAATGTACACAGACCGAAGGTGCTCTGTAAAGTGTTCACCCAGTCTACGTTTGGTCTCTCCGATATAGAGGAGGCCGCATTGGAAGCAGCGAATGCAATGGACCAAATACAAAGAGGTGCAAGTGAAACGTTACATACCCTGGAATGAATGTTTTGGGCCTGTGATGTTAAGCATGGAAGAGGTGAAGGGGCAGGTGTTACGCGTTCTGAAATTGCATGGGAAGGTGCCATGGGTGACGGGAGAGGTGTCCAACGCCGGCATCTCCACACCATGCGTGATGAAAGAGGTGTTGGGTATGGTGGAGGAGTGAACTAGATTATCCCGGAGGGAGCGGTCTCTGCGGAATGCTGACAGAGGGAGTGAAGGAAAGATGTGTTTGGTGGCGGCATCACGCTGGAGTTGGCGAAAATGGCGGAGGATTGGGTGCCTGATGGGGGGAAATGTGAGAACGAGGGGACTCTATCACTGTTTTGGGAGGGAGGGGAGGGTGCGAGGGTAGTGGTGCGGGAGTTAGACCACACGCTGTTGAAGGCCCTGTCAAAAACTGTAGGTGGCAAATCACGGTTGAGGAAGAAGGAACACATTTTCGAAGCATCACTTGGGAAAGTGGCATCATCGGACCAAATTCGACGTATGCAAAGGAGCTGAGAGAAAGGGATGGAGTCCTTACAGGCTGTATGGTGCGAAGTGCTGTCGACAAGATAGCTGTGGGAGTCATTGGGCTTGGAATGGATATTAGTAGACAGTCTATTGACGGAAATGGGGACAGAAAGATCATGGAAGGGAACCGAAATATCTGAGATGGACCAGGTGAAAGTGGTGGAGGGGTGGAAACAGGAAACGATGTTGATGATTTTTTCCAGTTCCGGACGAGAGCATGAAGCGGCACTTATATAGTCATCGACTTAGCTGTAAAGGAGTTGTGGGAGGAGACCCGGGTAGGCCTGAAGCAAGGAATGTTCCACATACTCCATAAAAAAGGAAGCGTAGCTAAGACCCATGTGGGTACCCATTGCTACACCTTTGGTTTGGAGAACGTGTGATGAGTTAAAGGAGATGTTTCTAAGACATCGAACGAGTCCAGCCTGGTGGAGAAGAGAGGAGGTGGATGGGAATTGTCCAGGCCTCTCAGACCATCCTCGTGTGGGATGGAGGTATAACGAGATTGCCCGCCAATGGTGAATAAGAGGCGGTTAGAGGTGTCAACTGGAAACTGGCAATATAAGGCTTGGTTCCTGAGAGATGGCGCCTTCACTGGCTAATGTGGCCCAGGTACAGAGGGTGGTGCCACAGAGCGAAGAGTGCACTTTAGGTGTATTGCACAAGCCAAATTGCGCATTAGGGGGAGGTTACAGTGTTGGGGAGTAGGACCTAGGTAGCCTTGTCTTTCAAAGGATGTGTAACAGGCCAGATAGGCCGAAGGACCTCATTCTGTACTGTAGGGATTCTATGATCTTCCGGATACCGAAATTCCGCTCGATCACGTCCCTGGTCGCGCCATTGACGTCATTGTAGTGGGTCTCAGGTCGGACTTTCGGCTTGGGGTGAACGTCATTGGCCACTACCGCCGCCTAACATCGCTGTTACCCAGGAGCCAAACTCGCAGCTGCGGATATGCCTCGAATAGGTCTTGAACCGTAGCGTGTGCCAGGATGATGCATCGTGCAAACAACCACCTGGTTATTGGGCGCAGACTTGCATGATGCGCAGCTCATGGTCACACACCAGCTGAACGTTCATTGAGTGAAACCCCGTTCGGTAGATGAAGATTGCCCTGCCATCTGCAGGTACTCGTAGGGTGACATTCATTCTGCAGAATGGCGGCGAGCCCCGTTGCCCAGGACTCATGGTGGGCTCGATCCACATTGAAATTAATATATTATGTCCAACGGACATACAGGGAGACCGTAATGGCACGGATTCCACTGAACACCGAGGTCTGTTAGATTCCAGACAGGTCACCATTTAGGCCTGGAGGGACCCCGCAGCATGAAGGTTCATTGTGATCATCACCTTGACGGCCGACGGGAGCGGGTGTCAACACGCTTCGAGGTGCGCCACAATGTGTAAGATATGTCGCATTGCCCCCCTGCTCAGCCGGTGTATTCGACGACATGGCCGGAGGCGACAGGTCCGCGAATGACAGGCTTTGCCGGTAAACACGAGGATTAGGTCAGCGTCCTTCCTACTTGATCCTCGTCCGCTTGGGCAACCGGCTCTCCAACATCGCTAGCTGGCTCCTGTCCCTCTGGGGCAGTCCCCGCTGCTGCATGGTCCTCCTCTTCAATCAGCTACCGGTCATATACCTCAGTACATCTGAGGCGACAATAGGGAAGGTCACATTTCCTGGAGGAATTCCAATATCTATTGTCTGCAGGGGTTGAAAGGGAGACGTGTCGGCACAGTGCGTCCCCCGTGCCGAAACACGTCAAACGGCTAATATAGTGGCCACGGTTTGCCCTGCGGAATATGTACTTCATGTTTCTCCTGCCCTATCCTCATAAGCACCCAAAGCCATTCTCCCTGGCATTCTGCCCTCTACACCGCTGGCCCCGTCTGTGCCTGCAACCCTTTGGGACATCTGGCGCCGGCACCCATCCCTGTTGCGACGATTGTATATTTTCAAGAGGGAGGTTTGTATAGCACCTGGGTGAAGGGGTTCAAAGGGTATGGCAGAAAGGGGGAAGGGTTAATTGAATTGGATGATCACCCACGTTCATAAAGAATGTTGAATAAGGCAGGAAGGGGCGAATGGCCTTCTCCTGCTCCTCGATGCTATGTTTCTATGTTTCCATATGACCAGGTCATCACAAACCCCTGTCAGTATTTATCCAGGTCCTTGAGAAACTACTATTGGATCTATTCCCATCGTGTCTTCAGACAGTGTATTCCAGAGTATAACAATCCCCTGTCAGTATTTATCCAGTTCCGTTGTGAAATTTACTAATGAATCTGCTGCTGCCGGATGTTGAAATACTGGCGAACACGGACTAGATCAACAAGTAAACGATTTGTTGACGTTAGTTACTATTTACAGAGTGTTGGATAAAGGCTTCCGTCCTCCACGACTCCAGAGTCCAAACTGCAAAAGTAACAACTCAACTCATGGTAGACTGGTACAAATGGTGAAGTCACATGGGATCAGGGGTGAGGTGCTAAGATGGATATAGAACGCGCTCGGTCACAGAAGGCAAAGGGTAGCGGTAGAAGAGTTGTTGCTGCATGGAAGGTTGTGTCTTCTGGTCTTCCACTTGGATCGGTGCTGGGGCCTCTGTTGTTTGTACTATACCTAAACGATTTGGAGGAGAATAAGCCCGTTCCGATAAGTACGTTCGCGGATGTCACGAAGGTTGGTGGAGTGGGAGGTAGATTTGAGGAGTGTCATAAATAAATGCAGGACATAGATAGGTTGGAGACATAGGAAGAGACGTGGCACATGGAGTTGAAATGGATAAATGTGAGTTAATGCATTTTGGTAGATCTAAAATAGAGGGGAAATATACCGGGGAATATGGAAAGTCAGAGGAATCTGGGCGTGCAGGTCCATAGAACTTTGATTGTGGCAACACAAGTGGGCACCGTAGTCAAGAAATCATACGGAATACTTGCCCTCCTTGGACGGGAATTGAGCATAAAAACTGGCAAGTCATACGGCAGTGTTATAGAACCTTGGTAAGGCCGCATTTGGAATATTGGCCACATTTCTGTTCGCCAGACTACCAGAAGAATTTGAAGACATTCGACAGGGTGCAGAGGAGGTTTACCGAGATGTTGCCTGGTCTGGAGGGTGTTAGCTATGTTGAAAGGCTGAAGTGACTCGGGTAGTTTTCATTAGAAAGACGGAGGCTGAGGGGTGAACTGACAGATCTATACAAGATTATGAGGGGCATGAATAGAGTAGAAGGCTCAAAGTCGCATCAGCCAATTAGACTTCGCTCCTACTGTCTGGCAGCACGGAGAAGCCAATAAGGAGAAGGAACATCTGACGACAGGCGCATGAGCCAAACAGCACCTCGAGATATTGACTGACAGATCGTTCAGCCAATAAGAGACTTCGGTATCATCGGGAAAGCCGCCGTATTCAATCACATTCTCCGCTTTCAGACGGAGAGTTGTCACAGCCAGTTTTGGAGTTCTCAATACAAATTGGCAGACTCCTTAGCCAACCAGAGGCTCTGCTTTCAGACTAGTCGCTGCTACAGCTAATCAGGAACCTCCATCTGCAAGCGGAGAGTCATCTCAACCAATCAGAGTGTCCGGTTTCAGACTGATTGCTGTCACAGCCGATCAGAGAGGTCTACCTGCAGGCCTGGAGCCACCTGCCAATCAGAGATCCCGACCTCGGACTGACAGCTGTGTGAGATGATCAGGTTATTCATCGGCCATACCGATAGACGCGTCAAACTATCAGGGAAATCAGAACACTGACGGACTGCCACCGTGGTCAATGAGGGACGACGCTTTCAGAGTGAAGGGCACCGTAGCAAATCAGGGACCAGCACCTGCTGGTTAAGATCCACCTCAGCCAATCAAAGATTGCGCTTTCAGACTGTCAGCCGCTGCAGTCTATCTGGGAGCTCCAACTTTTGGCGGAGTGCGAACTCAGCCAATCAGAGATTCCTCCGCTGCTTCATCCCTTGATGGACCAATCTGTGACGGTATCCTCCTCAACCTATTATCGTGCCTGAACGCAATCACTGAGAGACTCATGAGCAAATCGTTGGGCTTCGCCTGGTGCCTCAGCCAATCAGCCGAGCCCACCTAATTTTCGCTGTCTTGCGAGAATTGTTGTGCAAACATCGGTTTAATGTCGAAGCCACAGGTGATAAGAAAGACAGATATCCCCTAAAGTTTAATGGATGTGTCGCCTGTACAATATATAACCTACCAGTGGATTCGCTTTGAAATAACAGGCTCATTCCCCTTTCAATGCGTCAATTGAACCGGTCTTTACCACACATTCAGTCAGTGGAATCCCCATCCCTACCACTCGCTGCGGGAAAATGTCATCGTTTATTTCGTCATTCCTTCATTTACTCATTCATTTAAACCACAGCCGCTCATGCTCAAACTCTTCATTGATGGGAACCTTTTCTCCCCATCTCCTGCAGACCACTTATGATGCTCGACGCTTCAAACAAAACTCTTAAACATCTCTTCTCCAACGAAAACCCACCTAACTTCCCCAATCGCTCAAATAACTGAAGTTCGTCAGCACTGAGAACACTCCGGTGAATCCTTGCTGTACGCTATACAATACCGTTAAATACTTCCTCAACTGCAGCGCCCAGAACCGGACGCAATTCTCCAGGATTCTACAAGTTCGATGTAACTAATGTTTTCTTGTATACTATTCCTCTATCAATGAAGCTGTTTAAATTATATTGGATTCTATATTCACTCCAATAGTCCGACTAGTCAACTACTATCCGTTCTGCTCTTGCTGGTTTTGTTGGTGTTCCCCTTATGTTAAAACGTTTCTACATATTCGCCCGACTGAAATGACTGGCCCTGGGAAGATGCCCCTAAATTGTTAGATTTCAAACAGGGTCCCACATTTTTATGCTCCCGTGTGAGGAGAGATGTGCTGTTGCCGCTTTTTTCTTCAACACCCTCGTTTGGTTTAAACGAATATAAGTTAATAGGAACCCCATCCGCCGTGGCTAAATTTTGAAACATCTTGTTTTTTGTTTAAAAAAAGGGCCAATAAAACCAGCCTTTCCTCATTCATGGAAAGAGTAAATGTATTAGAACAGCAAAGAAATGTACAGCAGAGGAACAGGCCCTTCGGCCCTCCAAGCCCGTGCTGACCATGCTGCCCGACTAAACTACAATCTTCTACACTTCCTGGGTCCGTATCCCTCTATTCCCATCCTATTCATGTATTTGTCAAGATGCCCCTTACATGTCACTATCGTCCCTGCTTCCACCACCTCCTCCGGTAGCGAGATCCAGGAACCCACTACCCTGTGTGTAAAAAAACTTGCCTCGTACATCTCTCTAAACCTTGCCCCTCTCACCTTAAACCTATGCCCCCTAGTAATTGACCCCTTTACCCCGGGGAAAAGCATCTGACTATCCACGCTGTCTATGCCCCATATAATTTTGTAGACCTCTATCAGGTCGTCCCTCAACCTCCTTCGTTCTAGTGAGAACAAACCAGGTTTATTCAACCGCTCCTCATACCTAATGCCCTCCCTAACCAGGCAACATTCTGGTAAATCTCTTCTGCACCCTCTCTAAAGCCTCCACATCCTTCTGGTAGTGTGGCGACCAGAATTGAACACTATCTCCATGTGTGGCCTAACTAAGGTTCTGTGTAGCTGCAACATGACTTGCCAATTCTTCTACTCAATGCCCCGGCCAATGAAGGCAAGTATGCCGTCTGCCTTCTTGACTACCTTCTCCACCTGTATTGCCCCTTTCAGTGACCTGTGGACCTGTACTCCTAGATCTCTCTGACTTTCAATACTCTTGAGCGTTCTACCATTCACTGTATATTCCCTACCTGCATTAGACCTTCCAAAATGCATGACCTCACATATGTCCGGATTGAACTCCATCTGCCTTCTCTCCGCCCAAGTCTCCAAACAATCTAAGTCCTGCTGCATCCTCTGAAAGTCCTCATCGCTATCCGCAATTCCACCAAACTTTGTGTCGTCTGACAACTTACGAATCAGACCAGTTACATTTTCCTCCAAATCATTTATATATACTACAAACAGCAAAGGTCCCAGCACTGATCCCTGTGGAACACCA
The DNA here is from genome assembly GCF_047496885.1 of Scyliorhinus torazame. Lineage (NCBI taxonomy): Eukaryota > Metazoa > Chordata > Chondrichthyes > Carcharhiniformes > Scyliorhinidae > Scyliorhinus > Scyliorhinus torazame. The sequence goes on from NC_092726.1 coordinate 56,042,799, forward strand.
CTGGTCACAGCCTTCCAATTAGAAAAACATCCTTCCATTGCTACTCTCTGCCTTCTATTTCCTAGCCAGTTATGTACCCACTTTGCTAGCTCATCCCTGATCCCGTGTGACTTCACCTTTTGTACTCGTCTACCATGAGGGACCTTGTCAAAGGCCTTACTGAAGTCCATATAGACAACATCCACTGCCCTACCTGCATCAATCATCTTGGAGATCTCCTCGAAAAACTCGATCAAGTTAGTGAGACACGACCTCCCCTTTACAATACCATGCTGCCTCTCACTATTACGTCCATTTGCTTCCAAATGGGAGTAGATCCTGTCTCGAAGAATTCTCTCCAGTAATTTCCCTACCACTGAAGTAAGGCTCACCGGCCTGTATTTCCCTGGATTATCCTTGCTACCTTTCTTAAACAGCCGAACAACATTGGCTATTCTCCAGTCCTCCGGGACATCACCTGAATACAGTGAGGATCCACAGTTTTCTGTCAAGGCCTCAGCAATTTCCCCTCCAGCCTCCTTAAGTATTCTGGGGTAGATCCCATCAGGCCCTGGGGACTTATCTACCTTAATATTTTTTAAGACACCCAACACCTCGTCTTTTTGGATCTCAATGTGACCCAGGCTACCTACAGACCCTTCTCCAGACTCAGACACAACATCAACCAATTCCTTCTCTTTGGTGAATACTGATGCAAAGTACTCATTTAGTGCCACGCCCATTTCCTCTGGCTTCGCACATAGATTCCCTTGCCTATCCTTCAGTGGGCCAACCCTTCCCCTGGCTACCCTCTTGCTTTTTATATACGTGTAAAAGGCCTTGGAATTTTCCTTAACCCTATTTGCCAATGACTTTTCGTGACCCCTTCGGTCCCTCATGACTCCTTGCTTAAGTTCCTTCCTACTTTCCTTATATTCCACACAGGCTTCGTCTGTTCCCAACCTTTTAGCCCTGACAAATGCCTCCTTTTTCTTTTTGACGAGGCCTACAATATCTCTCGTTATCCAAGGTTCCCGAAATTTGCCGTATTTATCCTTCTTCCTCACAGGAACATGCCGGTCCTGAATTCCTTTCAACTGACACTTGAAAGCCTCCCACATGTCAGTTGTTGATTTGCCCTCAAACATCCGCCCCCAATCTATGTTCTTCAGTTCCCGCCTAATATTGTTATAATTAGCTTTCCCACAATTTAGCACATTCATCTAGGACCACTCTTATCCTTGTCCACCAGCACTTTAAAACTTGCTGAATTGTGGTCACTGTTCACAAAATGCTGAAACTTCTACCATTCCTAAGTCCCGAGAAAAAAAAAGAAAAACGTAACAAATATGACTAGATATGAACTAAAATGTTAAGATTTGACATTAACGTTAAATATATATGTGTATCGGAATGCACCCTTAGCTTGTTCGTGATGTATGTTCCGGCAGTTAAGATGGGTAATTCCAGAACAGCTACCAGCCAGAATCGCAGTCAGTCAGAGGCATTTTTCTTCTCCTTGGTAGCTGAAGGATCGTCCTGTGACCTTTGGATTGTGGTGTCAAATCAGCCTTGCTTCATGCAAAGCTGAGGGTCTTTGCCTAAAAATTACAAGGGATGGCTTGATGGCGATTGGTCTTCTTTCTGTGTCACTCACGGACTAATCAACACACTAGCACACGGGTCAGTTCTGCAGAATCGTTTCACTCATTTCTCAGTGTCTTCTGTAAGGGGTATCTTGCAGGCAGAGTCTGTCTTATTTCATCTTGGATTATTTCCACTCTGACATGGAATTCTACATGTGATGGATTTCTCAAAAACTGCTGGGATGTGACATACAGCTTCCATTGTCCATTCAACGACAGCAGATCAAAGGTCAACCTTTTTCACTCGATCGAACTTCATACTGGTTCTACACGCTCTTTATTTCTCTTTCTCTCTGACCTGCTCTCTTTGTCCTTTTATCTCTCAACAGTTTCTCTATTTGTTTCTCAATCCTCTGTCCATACATATATTTTCACTCGATCCCATTATCTCTCTTTTGTCTTTTCTTCGATCTATTTTGTCCTCCGCCCAGTCAGATTGCATCTCATTCCCCGGTCAAAGTTTTCCTCCTGCAGAATGCCCCTCGACCAGATTCCTCCCACAACAGTGATTCCCCAAACAAAATTTCTCCTCCATCAGATTTCCCCCATGCCACCCAACCCCCCCCCCACACACATACAGACATCACTCCAACCCCACACGCTTTCTTTAACTTCTCCCTAATCTATTCCACAACTTAATTAATTTTTCTCTACTCTCCTTATCTTACTCACCCCTAATTGCCCCGATCTCCACAACATCCTCTCGCCCCCAATTTCCACTCCTCTAAATCACACTTGCCCCACCTCTAACTCCAACTGTCCTCTACTAAATAACTCAATCACCTACCACCTCTCACGCACACTAGCTCTGACTGTCCAACACCCTAAATCCCTCCAGCACCCCATGTTCCATCAAACCCCTCCCCTAAATCTCTTTAACACACCGTAACTCCCACTGACAGCCCATAAATCCCTCGGAAACGCCCTTCACCCGATTCCTGCGGTATTCTCACGCCCTCCTCACACTCTAACTTCACTTTACGTCTAAATCTCACGCCTCATCCAATTCCCCCTATCCCTCACAGGCCCTAGAATTTACCATCTGCTTTAAACGCCCCTTCTAATTCAAATTGCCCCCAACCTCATGGACTCTTACCACCCTCGCCTCTAACCCCAATTCCCACGCACCTCCCGACAGACGATCCTAAGACACTCTAACTTCCATTTCCTTTAACTCTAACTACATCTATAATTTGCACTCTCCCTCTCAAAGTTATTTTTCTCATACTCCACTTTACTCTCGCACCCCTCCATTTAACTCCCTCACACCCATAAAATCACGCTTGCTCTCACTCTGTAAGAACATCCTGATCTGCCCCTTCAAACTAACTCTCTCTGTGAACAGCCCCTAACCTGAATAACTCCCTTTCCCTGTGAATAGCCCGAACTCTGACTAATTCCCACTCCCTATGAACAGTATCTACCCTGATTTATACACCTCGCTGTGTTCAGCTCCTCCCCTGACTAATTCCCCTCGCTGTGTTAAGAACGTCCCCTGACTAATTCCCCACGCTGTGTTCAGAACCTCCTCTGATTAATTCCCCTCCCTGTGAACAGCCCCTTCCTGACTAATTCCCCTCGCTGTGAACAGCACATACCCTGAATAATTCCCCTCGCTGTGAACAGCACCTACCCTGAATAATTCCCCTCCCTGTGAACAGCCCCTTACCTGACTAATTCCCCTCCCTGTGAACAGCACCTACACTGACTAATTCCCCTCCCTGTGAACAGCCCCTACAAGACTAATTCCTCATCCCCGTGAGCAGCCCCTACCCTTTCTAATTCTCCTCCCCGTGAACAGCCTCTACACTGACTAATTCCCCCTCCCTGTGAACAGCACATACCTGACTAATTCCCCTCCCTGTGAACAGGCCCTACCCTGACTAATTCCTCTCCCTGTGAACAGCTCCTACCCTGTCTAATTCCCCTCCCTGTGAAAAACCCCTACACTGACTAATTCCCCTCCCTGTGAACAGCACCTGCCCTAACTAATTCCCCTCGCTGTGAACAGCCCCTACCCTGACGAATTCCGCCAGCTGCGAACAGCACATACCTGACTAATTCCCCTCACTGTGAACAGCCCCTACCCTGATTAATTCCCCCTCCCTGTCAACCGCCCCAACCCTGACTAACTCCCTCTCCATGTGAACAGCCGGAACTCTAACAAATTCCCACTCCCTGTGAACAGTCTCTACCCTGATTTATATCCCTCGCTGTGTTCAGCACATTCCCTGACGAATTCCCCTCCCTGTGAACAGCCCCTACCCTGACTAATTCCCCACTCTGTGAACAACACATACTCTGACTAATTCCCCTCGCAGTGAACAGCCCCTACACTGACTAATTCCCCTTCCTGTGAACAGCCCCTACCTGACTAATTCCCCTCCCTGTGAACAGTCTCTACCCTGATTTATTCCCCTCGCTGTGTTCAGCACATCCCCTGACGAATTCCCTCCCTGTGAATAGCCCCTACCCTGACTAATTCCCCTCTCTGTGAACAACACATACCCTGACTAATTCCCCTCGCAGTGAACAGCCCCTACCCTGGCTAATTCACCTCCCTGTGAACAACCCCTACCTGACTAATTCCCCTCCATATGAACAGCCCCTACACTGACTAATTCTCCCTCCCTGTGAACAGCCCCTACCGGACTAATTCCCCTCCCTGTGAACAGCACAGACCCTGACTTATTCCCCTCGCAGTAAACAGCACCTACCCTGACTAATTCCCCTTCCTGTGAACAGCCCCTACCAGACTAATTCCCCTCGCAGTGAACAGCACCTACCCTGACTAATTCCCCTCGTAGTGAACAGCACCGACCCTGACTAATTCACCTCGCTGTGAACAGCTCCTACACTGACTAATTCCCCTCGCTGTGAACAACTCCTACCTGATTAATTCCCCTCGCTGTGAACAGCCCCTACACTGACTAATTCACCTCCCTGTGAACAGCCCCGACACTGACTAATTCCCCTCGCTGTGAACAGCTCCTACCTGACTAATTCCCTTCGCTGTGAACAGCCCCTACCTGACTAATTCCCCTCGTTTTGAACAGCACCTACCCTGACTAATTCCCCCTCCATGTGAACAGCCCCTAACTGACTAATTCCCCTCCCTGTGAACAGCACCTACCCTGACTAATTCTCCTCGCTGTGAACAGCCCCGACCCTGACTAATTCCCCTCCATGTGAACAGCACCTACCTGACTAATTCCCCTCCTTGTGAACAGCCCCAACCCTGTCTAATTCTCCTCCCTGTGAACAGCCCCTACCCTGACTAATTCCCCTCCCTGGGAACAGCCCCGACACTGACTAATTCTCCTCCCTGTGAACAGCTCCTACCCTGTCTAATTCTCCTCCCTGTGAGCAGCCCCTACCCTGACTAACTCCCTCTCCATGTGAACAGTCCATACCCTGACTAATCTCCCTCCCAGTGCATAGCCCATACAATGACTCATCACCCTCCCTGTGCACAGCCCCTACCCTGACCAGTTCCCCTCCCTGTGAAGAGCCCCTACCCTGAATAATTCCCCTCGCTGTGAACAGCACCTACCCTGACTAATTCCCCTGCGCTGTGAACAGCACCTACTCTGATCATTTCGCCTCGCTGTGAACAACCCCTACCCTGACTAACTCCCTCTCCCTGTGAACAGTCTCTACCCTGACTAATTCCCCTCTCTGTGAACAGCACCTACCCTGAATAATTCCCCTCCCTGTGAACAGCCCTAACCTGATTAATTCCTCCTCCCTGTCAACAGCCCAAACCCTGACTAACTCCCTCTCCATGTGAACAGCCCGAACTCTAACTAATTCCCACTCCCTGTGAACTGTCGCTACCCTGATGTATACCCCTCGCTGGGTTCAGCACATCCCCTGACGAATTCCCCTCTCTGTAAACAGCACCTCGCTTGACTGATTCCCCTCGCTTTGAACAGCCCCTCCCCTGACTAATTCCCCTCGATCTGAACAGCCCCTACCGTAACTAATTCCACTCCTTGTGAACAGACCATATCCTGACTACTCCCCCTCCCTGTGAACAGCCCCTCCCCTGACTAATTCCCCTCCCTGTGAACAGTCTCTACCCTGATTTATACCCCTCGCTGTGTTCAGCACATCCCCTGACGAATTCCCCTCCCTGTGAACAGCCCCTACCCTGATTTATACCCCTCGCTGTGTTCAGCACATCCCCTGACGAATTCCCCTCCCTGTGAACAGCCCCTACCCTGACTAATTCCCCTCTCTGTGAACAACACATACCCTGACTAATTCCCCTCCCTGTGAGCAGCCCCTACCTGAGTAATTCCCCTCCCTGTGAACAGTCTCTACCCTGATTTATTCCCCTCGCTGTGTTCAGCACATCCCCTGACTAATTCCCCTCTCTGTGAACAACAAATACACTGACTAATTCCCCTCGCAGTGAACAGCCCCTACCCTGACTAATTCCCCTCCCTGTGAACAGCCCTTACCTGACTAATTCCCCTCCCTGTGAACAGCACATACCCTGACTTATTCCCCTCGCAGTGAACAGCACCTACCCTGACTAATTCCCCTCCCTGTGAACAGCCCCTAGCTGACTAATTCCCCTCGCAGTGAACAGCACCTACCCTGACTAATTCCCCTCGCAGTGAACAGCACCGACCCTGACTAACTCCCCTCGCTGTGAACAGCACCGACACTGACTAATTCTCCTCCCTGTGAATAGCTCCTACCCTGTCTAATTCTCCTCCCTGTGAACAGCCCCGACCCTGACTAACTCCCTCTCCATGTGAACAGTCCCTACCCTGACTAATCTCCCTCCCTGTGCATAGCCCCTACAATGACTAATCCCCCTCCCTGTGCATAGCCCCTACCCTGACTAATTCCCCTCCCTGTGAACAGCCTCTACCCTGACTAATTCCCCTCTCTGTGAACAGCACCTCTCCAGAATAATTCCCCTCCCTGTGAACAGTCCCTACACTGACTAATCCCCCCTCACTGTGAGCAGCCCCTACCCTGACTAATCTACCTCCCTGTGAACAGCGCCTCCCCTCACTAATCCCCCTCCCTGTGAACAGTCCCTACACTGACTAGCTCACTCTCCCTGTGAGCAGACCATAGCCGGACTAATCCCCCTTCAATGTGAACAGCCCCTACTCTGAATAATCCCCCCTCCCTGTGAACAGCCCCTACCCTGACTAACTCCCTCTCTCTGTGAACAGTCTCTACCCTGACTAATTCCCTCGCTGTGAGCAGCACCTACCCTGACTAATGCGATTATCTGTGAACAGAACCTAACCTGACTAATTCGTCTCGCTGTGGACAACACCTACACTGTCGAGTTCACCTCGATGTTAACAGCACCAACACTGACTAATTCTCCTTCGCTGTGAACAGCACCTACTCTGATCATTTCGCCTCGCTGTGAACAACCCCTACCCTGACTAACTCCCTTTCCCTGTGAACAGTCTCTACCCTGACTAATTCCCCTCTCTGTGAACAGCACCTACCCTGAATAATTCCCCTCCCCGTGAACAGCCCTAACCTGATTAATTCCCCCTCCCTGTCAACAGCCCAAACCCTGACTAATTCCCTCTCCATGTGAACAGCCCGAACTCTAACTAATTCCCACTCCCTGTGAACTGTCTCTACCCTGATTTATACCCCTCGCTGTGTTCAGCACATCCTCTGACGAATTCCCCTCCCTGTAAAAAGCACCTCGCTTGACTAATTCCCCTCGCTGTGAACAGCCCCTCCCCTGACTAATTCCCCTCGCTGTGAACAGCCCCTACCGTGACTAATTCCACTCCTTGTGAACAGACCATATCCTGACTACTCCCCCTCCCTGTGAACAGCCCCTCCCCTGACTAATTCCACTCCCTGTGAACAGACCCTACCTTGACTAATTCCTTTCGATGTGAACAGCACCTCCCTGACTAATCCCCCCTGTCTGTGAACAGCCACTACCCTGACTAATTCCCCCTCCCTGTGCAGCCCCTACCCTGACTAATACACCATCCCTGTGAACAGCTCCTAACCTGACTAATCCTCCCTCCATTCGAACAGCCCCTACCCTGACTAACTCTCCCCTCCTTGTGAACAGCCTCTACCCTGACTAATTCCCCATCCCTGTGCGGCACTTAGCCTGACTAATCATCCCTCCTTTTGACAGCCCTACTCTGTCTACTCCCCCGTCCCAGTGAACAATTCCTAACCTGACTAATTCCCACTCCCTGTGAACAGCCTCTACCCTGACTAATTCCACTCCTTGTGAACAGTCCCTACCTTGACTAATTCCTTTCGATGTGAACAGCACCTCCCTGACTTATTCCCCGTCCCTGTGAACAGCCACTACCCTGAGTAATTCCCCCTCCCTGTGCAGCCCCTACCCTGAATAATTCCCCCTCCCTGTGAACAGTCCCTACACTGACTAATCCCCCCTCACTGTGAGCAGCCCGTACCCTGACTAATCCACCTCCCTGTGAACAGCGCCTCCCCTCACTAATTCCCCTCCCTGTGAACAGTCCCTACACTGACTAATCCCCCCTCATTGTGAGCAGCCCCTACCCTGACTAATCCACCTCCCTGTGAACAGCGCCTCCCCTCACTAACCCCCTCCCTGTGAACAGTCCCTACACTGACTAGCTCCCTCTCCCTGTGAACAGTCCCTACCCGGACTAATCCCCCCTCACTGTGAACAGTCCCTACTCTGAATAATCCCCCCTCCCTGTGAACAGCCCCTACCCTGACTAACTCCCTCTCCCTGTGAACAGTCTCTCCCCTGACTAATTCCCTCGCTGTGAGCAGCACCTACCCTGACTAATGCGATTATCTGTGAACAGAACATAACCTGACTAATTCGTCTCGCTGTGGACAACACCTACACTGTCGAGTTCCCCTCGATGTTAACAGCACCAACACTGACTAATTCCCCTTCGCTATGAACAGCACCTACTCTGATCATTTCGCCTCGCTGTGAACTACCCCTACCCTGACTAACTCCCTCTCCCTGTGAACAATCTCTACCCTGACTAACCCCCTCTCCTTGTGAACAGCCTCTACCCTGACGAATTCCCCTTCGCTGTGAACAGCACCTACTCTGATCATTTCCCCTCGCTGTGAACAACTCCTACCCTGACTAACTCCCTCTCCCTGTGAACAACCCCTACCCTGACTAACTCCCTCTCCCTGTGAACAGCCCCTACCCTGACTAACTCCCTCTCCCTGTGAACTGTCTCTACCCTGACTAATTCCCTCGCTGTGAGCAGCACCTATCCTGACTAATACGATTCTCTGTGAACAGAACCTAACCTGACTAATTCCCCTCTCTGTGAAGAGCACCTACACTGTCTAATTCCTCTCGATGTGAACAATTCCTACACTGTCTAATTCCCCTCGCTGTGAACAGTACCTACACTGTTTAATTCCTCTCGATTTGAACATTTCCCCTCTCTGTGAACAGCCCCTTCGCTGACTAATTCCACCTCCCAGTTCACTGTTCCTCACATGATGTATTCTCCTCTTCCTTTGAAAATTCTTGAACCTGACTAAATTACCCTCTCTGTTAGCAGCCCCACCCTTACCAATTCGCCCTCGATGTGACTTGTCCCTCACTGTTCAATGCATCTACCGGACTAATTGAACCTCTCTTTGAAATGCACCTGCACTGGTGCATGCCCCGTCCCTATGAATATGTGCTACACTACTGGATCCTCTATCCGAAAAAACAGCCCTTACACTCACTAATTCCCCCTTCATGTTAACAGCAGCTATACTGACTCACCCACACTACCTATGACCATCGCCTACCGTGACTATTTCAATCTAAAAAGCCCCTATCATGACCCCTCCCACTCCCTGTGATCAGCCCTTTCGTGAATAAGTGTGTTTCCCTGTGTCCCAAAACTGACTAATTCCGCTCCCTGTGAAAACCCCCAACCCAGACCCATGTCCGTGAACAGCCCTTCCATGACTAACTATGTTCTTTGTAAACAGCTCCCTTCTGACCAATTTCACTGTCCCTGTGAGCAGCCAAGGACTCATGTCCTTGTCCCTTTGAAGGGCTCTAGCCTGACTAATTTCCCACCCCTGTGAACAGCGTCTGCACTTACTGCCACTCACTGTAAAAAGTCCCTCCCATGACTAATTTCCCCTCCGTGTGGCCAGTCCTGATATTGACGAACTCCCCTCCCTTACGAACAGCCCATTTTATAACTAGTAGCCGTCCGAATGATCAGGGCCTCCCCTGAATAATTTCCGCTCCACTTGAAGTGCCCCTCCCCTGACTAATTTCCCAGCCGTGTCAAGATTTCAACAATGACTAATCTACCCTCCATATGAACAGAGCCTCCTCTGACTTATATTCTCTAGATGTGGACACCGCCTACATGGTGTTACTGCACCTCCATGTGAAGAGAACCAGCTATGAATAAGTATATTACCTTGTATACCTTGCATGACTAATTGTCCTCGTTTTCAACAGTTCCTGCCATGAGTAATTCCGCATTCCAGTTTACATCCCATAAATTGACGTGTTCCCCTCTCCCGGTGAAAACACTCTGCCATGCGTACTGTGTTCAGTTCTGGTCACCTCATTATAGGAAGGATGTGCAAGCATTGGAAACGGTGCAAAGGAGAATTACGAGGATGCTGCCTGGATTGGAGGCTAGGTCTCATGAGGAACGGTTGAGGGAGCTAGGGCTTTTCTCATTGGAGCGAAGGAGGATGAATCGTGACTCAATTGAGGTGTATAAGATGATGAAAGGGATATATAGACTGGACGTTCACGAAATTTTCCTCTGGTGGATGTAGCTTTTACAAGGGTGCAAAACTATAAGCTTCATGGTGGAAGATATTGGAGGGATGTCAGATGTAGGCCCTTTACTCAGAGAGTGGTTGGGGCCTGGAACGCACTCCCAGCTATGGTAATGGAGTCGGATACTTTAGGAACATTTAAGCGGTTATTGGCTAGGCATATGGAGTGCACTAGAATGATTGGGGGTAGGTTGATTTGATCTTAGTTTCAGACTAGTTCGGCACAACATTGTGGGCCGAAAGGCCTGTACTGTGCTGTACAGTTCTATGTTCTATAATTAAATACCCCTCCCTATGACCAGCCGTACAATGACCAATTCGGCTTCCATGCGAACATGCTCCATTCACTGACTTCTACCCCTCTCCCTCTGAAACAACCTCTACCGTGACGAAATTCCCCTCCCTGTGAATGGCCTTACACTGACCAATTCGTACTTCATTTGAACAGCCCCCACCATGATTACTTACTCCTCACTGCGAACAGCCTCTACCAGAACTAATTACCCTTCTCTGACTACTGCCCCTTTCATGTGAATAGCCACTGACATAACACATTCCCCGTGCGTATTGACAGCGCTTCAAAAGACAATTTCCCCTTCCAACATGAACAGCACAGACACCTACTCACTCAGACTTCTCTTGATATGCCCGGAACCTGAATAACTCCCCCTGCCTGGGAATATTCCCACCCTCACTAATTCTCCTGCCAGTGAACTGCCCCTCCCCTGAGTAATCCCCACTCTCTGTGATTAGACCCTTAACTGACCGATGCACGATCTCTGTTAAAACCCCCTACCGAAACTAATTATCACTCCCTGTGAACATTATGTCTCCCAACTAATCTCTCCTCCCTCTGATCAGCTCATAGACTGTCTCATTATACCTCCCTGTGAACATCCCAACCCTGAATAATACCCGCTTCCTCTGAAAAGCCCCTAACTTGACTAATTCGCTACTTGTGTGAAGTCTGCACTCTATCTATTGCCCAGTTCCTCTATAAAACCCCTAACCTGTCGACTTCGCTCAGTTTAATCAGCCCCTATCGTGACCATGACCAAAACCCGGTTTACATCCCTAATCTCATTCCCCGTCCCTGTAACCAGTCCCTAACCTGACTTCTCCTCCGTCTCTGTGAACAGCGCCTCCCTCATCTACCCTCCCTGTGATCAGTCCCTAACCTGACTTCTCCTCCGTCACTGTGAAAAGCCACCTGTCTAATTTACGCTCCCTGTGACCAGTCCCTAACCTGATTTCATAGATTATCATAGAATTAACAGTGCAGAAGGAGGCCATTCGGCCAATCGAGTCTGCACCAGCTCTTGGAAAGAGAACCCTACCCAAGGTCAACACCTCCATCCTATCCCCATAACGGAGCAACCCCACCCAACACTAAGGGCAATTTTGGACACTAAGGGCAATTTATCATGGCTAATCCACCGAACCCGCACATCTTTGGACTGTGGGAGGTAACCGGAGCACTCGGAGGAAACCCACGCACACACGGGGAGGGTGTGCAGACTTCGCACAGACAGTGATCCGAGCCGGAATCGGACCTGGGACACTGGAGCGCAGAAACAAATTGTGCTAACCATAATGTCACCGGGCTGCCTTCCTCCGTCCCTGTGAACAGCCACTTCTCCAATTCACCCTCCCTGTGATCAGTCCCTCACCTGACAATTCCTCCGTGTCTGTGTAAAGTGCCTCCGCCGAAAGTCAAAAACCTGTACCTGACTAAATTCCCCTCCTTCTGAACAGCCCTACCATGTCCAATTATCCCTCTATGTGGACTGCCCGTATCCTTCCGAATCTCCCCTCCCCGTGAACCGCCGCTAACCTGACTTATTCTCGTTTGATATGACCGGAAATTACACTGACTAATTGCACCATAATATGAACAGCACATACACTGACTCAGTCACCTCCTTGTGACCAGCCCCTAACCTGACAAATTCTCATTTCATGTGAAAGGCCCTAATCAAGACAAAATTGCCCCCCTGTGAAGAGCCACGACCCTGACTTAGAGTTCATAAGTTACAAGAACAGAATTAGGCCATTGGGCGCTTCGAGTCTGCTCCGCCATTCTACCATGGCTGATATGTTCCTCATGTGCTACCGACAATGTTACAGGCAAAGGGTTGGATTGTGTAATCAGCCAGAGCATCTGCTCCCTCGAACACATGACCTTGGAGTGGCAGCAGGAAATTCAACCTCCCGAGCCTGAACTCCCTCAATGTGATCATGGCTGATGCAATCCAGCCTGAACACCACCGCCGTGCCTCTTCTCCATAACCCTTCAACCCGTTACCAATCAACATCTGCCTAACGCTTCCAAAAATTTACGCTCTGCCCCTGCATCCACCGCACTCTGGGGTAGAATATTCCTTAGATTCACAACCCTTTGGGAGAAGTAGTTTTTTCTCAAATCTGTTTCAAATTTGCTACCTCGTCTTCGAAGATTTTGACCTCACGTTTTATAATGCCCCACAGGAGGAAACATCAGCTGCACGTCTACTTTATATATAACTTTTATCAGCTTGTATATCTCAATTAGTCATCCGCACATTCTTCTAAACTCTGGACAGTTTAGGTCAAAACTGTTCAATATCTCTCCCAGGAATCAATCTAGTGAACCTTCTCTGAGCTGCCTCTAACGCCACTACATCTTTCCTCAAATAAGGGACCTAAACTGTGCACAATACTCCAGGTGCGGTCTCACCAATGCTCATTATAGCTGAAACAATACTTCCTTGTCTTTATACTCAATTACCTTTGCTATAAATGCCAACATGCAATTTGCTTTCCTGATAATCTGCTGCACCTGCATGCTCGTTTACGAATCAACCCCATGCAGGAGGGAACGGCGCCAGGCCTAGATGTATTTCCGGCAGAATTCTGCAAGAAGTATAGAACATAGAACATAGAACAATACAGCGCAGTACAGGCCCTTCGGCCCACGATGTTGCACCGAAACAAAAGCCATCTAAACTACACTATACCATTATCATCCATATGTTTATCCAATAAACTTTTCAATGCCCTCAATGTTGGCGAGTTCACTACTGTAGCAGTTAGGGCATTCCACGGCCTCACTACTCTTTGCGTAAAGAACCTACCTCTGGCCTCTGTCCTATATCTATTACCCCACAGTTTAAGACCCTCACCAATAAATTCTGGTGGAGAGGAAACCCATTGGTGTTAGGAAAGTACCATATTTTATTATTGTTATTAATATATTTTTTTTATATAAAAAATTTAATTTAGTTGTTAGCCAGATCTTGGTAGAAAGTTAGAGGGATGGCAGGGAAGGGAGTGCAATGTTCCTCCTGCAGGATGTTTGAGGTGAGGGATGCCGTTAGTGTCCCTGCTGATTTTACCTGCAGGAAGTGCTGCCATCTCCAGCTCCTCCAAGACCGAGTTAGGGAACTGGAGCTGGAGTTGGAAGAACTTCGGATCATTCGGGAGGCAGAGGGGGTCATAGATAGCAGCTTCAGGGAACTAGTTACACCAAAGATTGGAGGTAGATGGGTAACGGTAAGAGGGACTGGGAAACAAACAGGCAGTGCAGGGATCCCCTGCGGTCGTTCCCCTGAGAAACAAGTATACCGCTTTGGATACTTGTGGGGGGGACGACTTACCAGGGGTAAGCCATGGGGTACGGGCCTCTGGCACGGAGTCTGTCCCTGTTGCTCAGAAGGGAAGGCGGGAGAGGAGCAGAGCCTTAGTAATTGGGGACTCGATAGTCAGGGGCACAGATAGGAGATTTTGTGGGAGCGTGAGAGACTCACGTTTGGTATGTTGCCTCCCAGGTGCAAGGGTACGTGATGTCTCGGATCGTGTTTTCCGGGTCCTTAAGGGGGAGGGGGAGCAGCCCCAAGTCGTGGTCCACATTGGCACTAACGACATAGGTAGGAAAGGGGATAAGGATGTCAGGCAGGCTTTCAGGGAGCTAGGATGGAAGCTCAGAACTAGAACAAACAGAGTTGTTATCTCTGGGTTGTTGCCCGTGCCACGTGATAGTGAGATGAGGAATAGGGAGAGAGAGCAATTAAACACGTGGCTACAGGGATGGTGCAGGCGGGAGGATTCAGATTTCTGGATAACTGGGGCTCTTTCTGGGGATGGTGGGACCTCTACAGACAGGATGGTCTACATCTGACCCTGCGGGGCACAAATATCCTGGGAGATTTGTTAGTGCTCTTTGAGGGGGGGGGGGTGGAAACTAATGCAGCAGGGGCATGGGAACCTGGATTGTAGTTTTAGGGTAAGGGAGAATGAGAGTATAGAGGTCAGGAGCTCAGATTTGACGTCGCAGGAGGGGGCCAGTGTTCAGGTAGGTGGTTTGAAGTGTGTCGACTTCAATGCCAGGAGTATACGAAATAAGGTAGGGGAACTGGCAGCATGGGTTGGTACCTGGGACTTCGATGTTGTGGCCATTTCGGAGACATGGATAGAGCAGGGACAGGAATGGATGTTGCAGGTTCCAGGGTTTAGGTGTTTTAGTCAGCTCAGAGAAGGAGTCAAAAGTGGGGGAGGTGTGGCGCTGCTAGTCAAGAGCAGTATTACGGTGCGGAGAGGATGCTAGATGGGGACTCATCTTCCGAGGTAGTATGGGCTGAGGTTAGAAACATGAAAGGAGAGGTCACACTGTTGGGAGTCTTCTATAGGCCTCCAAATAGTTCTAGGGATGTAGTGGAAAGGATGGCGTGGATGATCCTGGATAAGAGCGAAAGTGACAGGGTAGTTATTATGGGAGACTTTAACTTTCCAAATATTGACTGGAAAAGATATAGTTCGAGTACATTAGATGGGTCGTTTTTTGTACAGTGTGTGCAGGAGGGTTTCCTGACACAGTT
This sequence comes from Scyliorhinus torazame, assembly GCF_047496885.1. Classification (NCBI taxonomy): domain Eukaryota; kingdom Metazoa; phylum Chordata; class Chondrichthyes; order Carcharhiniformes; family Scyliorhinidae; genus Scyliorhinus; species Scyliorhinus torazame. The sequence goes on from NC_092726.1 coordinate 56,058,067, forward strand.
TGTTGACAGGCCAACAAGAGGCGAGGCCACATTGGATTTGGTTTTGGGTAATGAACCAGACCAGGTGTTGGATTTGGAGGTAGGTGAGCACTTTGGGGACAGTGACCACAATTCGGTGACGTTTACGTTAAGGATGGAAAGGGATAAGCATACACCGCAGGGCAAGAGTTATAGCTGGGGGAAGGGAAATTATGATGCCATTGGACGTGACTTGGGGGGGGGGGATAAGGTGGAGAAGTAGGCTGCAAGTGTTGGACACACTGGATAAGTGGAGCTTGTTCAAGGATCAGCTACTGCGTGTTCTTGATAAGTATGTACCGGTCAGGCAGGGAGGAAGGTGCCGAGCGAGGGAACCGTGGTTTACCAAAGAAGTGGAATCTCTTGTTATGTATGTGCCAGAACTCGCCCCCTCCCAACTTTCGAGGGCTGTTTGCAAACTCTCTCGTAACCAAGAGTCTCAGTATCGCTGATAACTAGAAAGGTCAAATACCCAACGGAGTTCCGATCAAATAGACACATCTCACTACTTGACGCAGAACGCAAGAATCCTGGCGAAGGCACTGGCGAGACGGCTGGAGACCTGGCTTCCCGAACTAGTCGCAGACGACCAGACGGGAATTGCCAAGTACAGGCAGCTGACATGGAACATGAGATGCTTGCTGAACGTGATGCCTATCTCATCCGGGGATCCGGAGCAGCACGGTAGCATTCACTCAATGTTCTAACCCCAATTGATTCCCCGAGAGTACACGTTCTTGTCTAAATCATGTTATCGTGCCGTGCTTCCCCGAAAATCTTCGGATGATTTTATATATTAACATTTACTGAACGGCGACGTGTCTATTTATCTCAACTTTTTCAAAGAATCAATCAGTTTTCAAAATGGTTACCCACTCTTTTAGACTTAAGGTTGATTACTCCTATATATTTGGACTGTACGTGATTTTCAATTTCTGAAAAAAGTCTTGCAAACCAGGGCACTGTTGTGCAACGTGAACATACAACGAGTAGCCAATCTAGATATTTCTTATATTCTTGACAAAACACAAAGATGTGTGGCTGGCAAATGAAAGAACTGTTGTCAGCGTACAGTAGAAATGTTCTAAAGAAGGGTGTGGGGAGCAGTGTGTTCGGAGCAGATGCGTCCAGATGATGTTACAGTGCGACAGCCCGATTCTATTCAGGGTGGACACGATTGTTCGGACAAGGATTAGTGCCTGCCAGGTTCAAAAAGATCGGTTACAATACACCTGATTTAATTTTCCCAGTCTTACAACATCAGTTAAAAGAACAGCAGGTTTGTTTAGAATCACTAGCTTTCGGAACACAAATCCTTCATCAGGTGAGTAAAGAGGTGATATCCACAGTCCTATATATATACAAAGTCAATGGTACAAGGCGATACTTTGAATGCCAGTATTTACAGGTGAGTAAGTATTTACAGCTCCAGACAGAGCGACTGGAGACAGTTTAAAGAGGTGAGAATTGTCTCAAGCCAGGCGAGTTGGTAGGATTTCGCAAGCTGAGGCCAGATGGTTGGCTGGGGGTGGGAGGGGTAAATGTATTCAGACATGAATCCAAGTCCAGTTCGAGGCCGTACTCATACGTGCAGAAATTGGCTATCAATTTCTGATCGGCGATTCTGCTTTGTCACGTGTCCTGAAGGCCGCCTTGGAGAGCGCTTACCTGAAGATCAGAGGCTGAGTGCCCTTGACTGCTGATGTGTTCCCCGACTGGAAGGGAAGATTCCTGCCTGTCGATTGTCGCGCGACGCCCGATGTCCCGTTGTCGCAGCATCTGCATGGTCTCGCCAATGTACCACGCTTCGGGACATCCTTTCCTGCAGCGTATGAGGTAGACAACGTTGGCCGAGTCGCACGAGTATGTACCGCGTACCTGGTAGGTGGTGTTCTCACGTGTAATGGTGGTACCCATGTCGATGGTCTGGAACGTCTTGCAGAGATTGCCATGGCAGGGTTGTGTGGTGTCGTGGTCGCTGTTCTCCTCAAGGCTGGGTAGTTTGCCGCAAACAATGGTCTGTTTGAGGTTTCGCAGTTGTCTGAAGGCAACTAATGGGCATGTGGGGATTGCCTTGGCAAAATGTTCGTCTTCATCGATGACATGTTAAAGGCTGCGAAGAAGATGTCGTAGTTTCTCCGCTCCAGGAATGTGCTGGACGACGAAGGGTACTGTGTCGGTTGTGTCCCGTGTTTTCCTCTGAGGACATTGTGGAGCATTGGAACTGTGAAACGCCGTATCCCGTTCTTACGGGGACGTCATTCAGCGTCTGTAGATGAACATTACGTTTCTCCTCATCTGAGCAGATCCTGTGTATAGGGAAGGCTCGTCCATAGGGGATGGCTTCTTTAATGTGTTTAGGGTGGAAGCTGGAGAAGTGGAGCATCGTGAGGTTATCCGTGGGTTTGCGGTAAAGCGACGTGCTGAGGTGACCGTCCTCGAAGGAGATGAGTGTGTCCAAGAATGCAACTGATTTTGGAGAGTAGTCCATGGTGAGTCTGATGGTTGGATGGAACTTATTGATGTCATTGTTTTGGTCTTTCGGGCTTTCACCTAGTGTTGTAAGACCTCGTTCTGTGCCCACACCAGTTCGCCAATTCAAAGAGGATAAATTGGAGACCTACGTGGCCGCGGATCATGTGATAAACTTGCTCTTGCTGCGTTAGCCTGGGGCCTCCAGCGTCTGGTCTGTGCAGGCTCCAGCGCGGCGCATGAGGTGAGAAGTCCCGCCCTCTTAAGACAGCGCCAGTTTGGGAACGGATGTGTTTAACAAGCTGATTAATTTCCCGACAATTGACAACATATTTACCACGTTTTTTAAGAGTTAACTTTCTCCCAGTGGCTGCGTGGGATTCCTCCAGGTGCTTTGGGCAGCACGGTAGCAAAGTGGTTAGCACTGTTGGTTCACAGCTCCAGGGTCCCACGTTCGATACCCGGCTTGGGTCACTGTATGTGCGGAGTCTGCACACTCTCCCAGTATGTGCGTGCGTTTCCTCCGGGCGCTCCCGTTTTCTGCCATTATTCCCGAAAAACGTGTTGTTAGGTGAATGGGACATTCTGAATTATCCCACAATGTACCCGGACAGATGCTGTACTGTGGCTGCTCGGGACTTCTCACATAAACCTCATTGCAGGTTAATGTACGGCCCCTTGTGACAATAAAGATTATTATTATTAATGGTTTTCTCCAATAGTCCAAAGATTTGGAGATTAGGTGCATTGATCGTGCAAAGTTGCCGTTAAAGTCCAGGAATATACAGGTTCGGATCTGAGAATGTGGTGCGGGGTGCCTAGGTAAGGTACTCTTTCAGATTGTCCGTGCTGACTCGTTGGACCGAATGACCTAAGTTTGCACTGTAGTGATTCTATGGCTCTACTCCGTGGTCCAGAAAACCGATGAAAACCCGAGGAGAATGTTCCAACGCCACAAAGTCACTCATGTCCTAATTGAACATGGATTCCTGGTGCTGTGAGGAAGCAATTCCAGCCAGTGTGCCATCGTATTGTCTTATGATTCTGCCTTGTTCATTTCAATTACCTTCATCGCTCATAATTATCTTATTATTAAAAGTTGTGTTGTGGTGTTTCAGTAGGACGTTGGTAGAAGCTTGTCAATTTTAATGGAAAAGATTTATTGATAATTTTTAAAAAATAAAATACAAACTATCAAAATAGAATGCATTTTAACTTTGTCAGCTGAACAAGAACATTAAACAACCTCAACTTTTGCAACTGTTAACAATAAACTGTTTGTTCTCACGTAAACAGAACGGTCAAGAAAACGTATGTTCCACACATGCAGATTGGTTCTGCCGATTTGTAAACAGTGAGAGGGGGGAGTGGGTTTTGACACATAATTCGTTAATATTACAAATTCAAAATATGAAAGCTACCACTGATTAAGCACAGTGACCTGGCACAGTTCTCCTCTGACATAATTTCGGGATGCCCTTTGGCAGTGTAGTCTTAGCAGTGGCTAATAGCTTCTCTGCAATACCTGTCAGACAGATAGTTCATATTACCCGAAAAGAGGTTTGCATATGTCAAATAAGGCATTGAAATTTTTTAAAGCATTTGAAGTAATGCCCGAGGCTTTAAAAGATGAACATTACATGAGGGAGATACTTAAAAAACACAACTTAAAATATGTTGCAAAAAGCAAAAGTACTTTATCTCTGAATCAGCTGGAAGGGCAGGCGTACTAACATTGGTGTCCCAATACGAGTCAACAGAAACAGTATCAACGCCATGATCATCCGATCCAACTCCAGTGGGTGTCCCAGATGTTGAGCATGACAGAGCACCGACAGCCAAAGCAAATCTTTTTCATCCATCTTAAGGAACAATCCTGAACAAGAGGAGGACAAAATGAGCTATTCAAAGATACATTGAGGGCTTAGCTCAAGAAATGGAACATAGACGTTAAAGCTTGTGAGATGTTTCCTCAGATGAGACACATCTGGGAACCTCTTGGTTGAGGGGTCAGAATTCGTCTAGAGACGGAGCCTGACAAAGGAATTCCCGGGGCCGAGAGTCTAAGAGCCGAACCCACATTTTGTAAACTGCTCCATTGTAAGTGATTGAAGATGTGGCTCTAGAATCGGACTCATCATCCACAGAAGAATTACAGAATCAGTGAACATGACCACCGAGTGTCCTCTCTGGACAATAAGATCCGTTAGTGTGTGATCACCAAATTCTGTCCATCATAGTTCCATTAATGGAATAACACCCTCGATGTAAATCAAAGTTAAAAACAAATCGTTCTTTCACTGGCTGTGACTCCAGAGACGTTTATACAAAATACTTCCTCTTCATAAATAAGTATCATATTAATAAATAGGCATATTTGTAAACGCTAAACATTAATTACATGAACCATTAACGACCCAAAATGGCAGCCGATGTGTCATCCATATGCTCGATTAGCCTGGACCGAGAAATAAAAGTGCAAATCAAAAGATGTAAAAACCTTCCGAAAATAGGGGCTGTCGACCAAGTTAACGCTGTCCTTCGATTTTTCGTTTAGCGCAGCGCAGGAGTTCCAGCTGTTACAAAATCCGTCTGGGAGCATGAATTGTTTCGCGTTTCGAGTGCGCATGCCCATGCGTCACGGCCTCCTGATCACCGCGCCACGTATGTACAGTGGCCCAAAGATTAAGTCATGGACGCGCAAAAGGAAGTTAGACCATAAGACCGTAAGCCATAGGAGCAGGATTAGGACACTTCGCACATCGAGTCTGCTCCGCCATTGAATGATGGCTGATATTTTCCCATCCCAATTCTCCTGCTTTTCCCCATAACCCCTGATCCCCTTATTAATCAAGAACCTATCTGTATCTGTCTTGAAGGCACTCAGTGATTTGGCCCTTACAGCCTTCTGCGGCAAAGGGTTCCACAGATTACCACCCGCCACCCTCTGGCGAAAGAAATTCCTCCTTTTTCTGTTTTAATGGATCGTCCCCTTAGTCTGAGAATGTGCCATCTGTTTCTAGTTTTTCCTACAGCTAGAAACATCTTCTCCACGTCCTCTCTGTCCAGGCCTCGCGGTATCTTGTAAGTTTCAATCAGACCCCCCCCCCCCCATCCTTCTAGACTCCAACGAGTACAGACCCAGAGTCCTCAACCGTTCGTCATACGACAAGCTCTTCATTCCAGGAATCATTCTTGTGAACCTACTCTGGACCCTTTCCAAGGCCGGGACGCCCTTACTTAGATACCGGGCCCAACACTGCTCACAGTACTCCAAATGGGGTCTGATCACAGCCTTGTACAACCTCAGAAGTACATTGCTGGTCTTGTATTCTAGCCCTCTGGACATGATTGCTAACATTACATTTGCCTTCATAACTGCAGTCTGAACTTGCACATTAACGTTAAGAGAATCGTGAAAAAGGATACCCAAGTCCCTTTGTTATGCTGATTTCCTAAGCATTTCCCCATTTGGAACTTAATCTATGCCTCAATTCCTGTTACCAAAGTGCATAGCTTCACACTTTTCCACATTGTATTTCATTTGCCACTTCATTGCCCACTGTCCTAGCTTGTCTAAATCCTTCTTCAGCCCCTCAATGGTATCTGTGCCGCGACAGATCTTTGTGTCATCTGCAAACTTACCAGCAGTGCATTCAATTTTCTTCTTCCAGATAATTAATGCATATTGTGAAAAGTTGTAGTCCCACCACAAATCGCTGAGGCACACCACGAGTCAGCATCTGCCATTTGCAACAGCCTTTATCGCCACTCTCTGCCTTGTGCCAGTCACCAATCCTCTATCCATGTCTGGATTTTACCCGAAACACAATGGGCTCTTAACATTTTTAACAGTCTCCTATGCGGCATCTTGTCGAAGGCCTTCTGGAAATCTAAAGAAATCACGTTCACTGGTTCTCCTTTGTCTAACTTTCTTGTTACATCCTCAAAGAACTCTAACAGTTTTGTCAGACATGACTTTCCTTTGACACGGCCGGTACTCTGTCTTATTTTAGCATGCACTTCCAAGTAATTCGCGATCTCATCTTTAATAACAGACTCTAAAATATTACCAATGACCGAAGTCATGCTAACCGGCCTATAATTTCCCGTCTTCTTCCTCGCTCCCTTCTTAAACAGTGGTGTGACATTAGCCATTTTCCAGTCCTTTGGGACCGTTCCTGCCTCCAGTGATTTCTGAAAGATCATCACCAATGCCTCCACAATGTCCTTAACTATCACTTTTAGGACCCTGGGGTGTAGTCGATCCAGTCCAGGTGACCTTCAGACCTTTCAGTTTCCCTAGAAACGTCTCCTTAGTGATGGCCACTGCACTCACCATGCCCCCTGATACTCCTGGAGCTCTGGCACCCCACCGGTGTCTTCCATCGTGAAAAATGATGCAATGTCACGATTATGTTCGTCTGCCGTTTTTGTTTCCTATTATTACTGAACCAACCACGTTTTCCAGTGTCCACTGTCTATTTTTGCCTCTCTCTTACTTTTTATCTGTTGAAAGAAACTCTTCCTATCTTCTTTTATATTGCTAGCTAACTTGGACTCATATTTCATCTTCTCCCCCCCCCCCTTGTTCATTTGTTAGTTGTCCTCTGCTCACTTTTAAATGTTTCCCAACCCTCTCACTTCCCTCTAATCCTTGACACTTTGTATGCATTTTATTTTGCTTTTATGCTGTCCTTGACTTCCACCGTCACCCATAGATGCCTTGGCCTGCCCTTAGCATGTATCCTCCTCCTTGGGATGAATTTCTGCTGTGCCTCCCGAATAACCCGCAAAAACCTTTGCTATTGCAGTTCCACTCTCTTCTCTGAGAGTCTCCTTTTCCAATCAACTCTGGCCAGATCCTCCCTCATGTCTTTGTAGTTACCCCTGTTTAATTGTAATACTGTTATATCTGACTCCAGCTTCTCCCTCTCAAACTGCAGGGTAAATTGTACCATATTGTGGCCACTTCTCCCTAAGGTTTCCTTCACCTTAAGATCCCTAATCAAGACTGCCTCGTTACACATCACTAAATCCAGAATTACCTGATCCCTGTTGAGCTCTTGCATACGCTGCTCCAGAAAAACACCTCTTAAACATTCCACAAATTCCTGTTCTTAGGGTCCACTACAAACCTGATTTTCCCAGCCCATGCATATCTGGACAATTTATGTCTGATCTGTCTCTCTGATATGTTAGCTTTCTCTAGCTTTCATAGTTTTGACACCCAGTGGTCGATTGTACAACTACAGTAGAGCAAGCCACATAGGGTTAAGGAAAATCCCAAGGCTTGTTACACGTACATAAAAAGCAAGAGGGTAGCCAGGGAAAGGGTTGGCTCACTGAAGGATATGCAAGGGAACCTATGTGTGGAGCCAGAGGAAATGGGCGAGGTACTAAATGAATACTTTGCATCAGTATTCACCAAAGAGAAGGAATTGGTAGATGTTGAGTCTGGAGAAGGGTGTGTAGATAGCCTGGGTCACATTGAGATCCAAAAAGACGAGGTGTTGGGTGTCTTAAAACATATTAAGATAGATAAGACCCCAGGGCCAGATGGGATCTACCACAGAATACTGAAGGAGGCTGGAGAGGAAATTGCTGAGGCCTTGACATAAGATTTGGGATCCTCACTGTCTTCAGGTGATGTCCCGGAGGACTGGAGAATACCCAATGCTGTTCGTCTGTTTAAGAAGGGTAGCAAGGATAATCCAGGGTACTACAGGCCGGTGAGCCTTACTTCAGTGGTTTGGAAATTACTGGAGAGAATTCTTCGAGACAGGATCTACTCCAATTTGGAAGCAAATGGACGTATTAGTGAGAGGCAGCACGGTTTTGTGAAGGGGAGGTCGTGTCTCACTAACTTGATAAAGTTTTTCGAGGAGGTCACAAAGATGATTGATGCAGGTAGGGCAGTGGATGTTGTCTATATAGACTTCAGTAAGGCATTTGACAAGGTCCCTCATGGTAGACTAGTACAAAAGGTGAAGTCACACGGGATCAGGGGTGAGCTGGCAAGGTGGATACAGAACTGGCTACGTCATACAAGGCAGAGAGTAGCAATGGAAGGATGCTTTTCTAATTGGAGGCCTGTGACCCGTGGTATTGCACAGGGATCATTGCTGGGACCTTTGCTGTTTGTAGTATGTATAAATGATTTGGAGGAATATGTAACTGGTCTGATTAGTAAGTTTGCAGACGACACAAAGGTTGTTAGAATTGCGGATAGCGATGAGGACTGTCAGAGGATACAGCAGGATTTAGATTGTTTGGAGACTTGGGAGGAGAGATGGCAGATGGAGTTTAATCCGGAGAAATGTGAGGTCATGCATTTTGGAAGGTCTAATGCAGGTAGGGAATATACAGTGAATGGTAGAACCCTCAAGAGTATTGAAAGTCAGAGAGATCCAGGAGTACAGGTCCACAGGTCACTGAAAGGGGCAACACAGGTGGAGAAGGTAGTCAAGAAGGCATACAGCATGCTTGCCTTCATTGGCCGGAGCATTGAGTATATGAATTGGCAAGTCATGTTGCAGCTGTATAGAACCTTAGTTAGGCCACATTTGGAGTATAGTGTTCAATTCTGGTCGCCAGACTACCAGAAGGATGTGGAGGCTTGAGAGAGGGTGCAGAAGAGATTTACCAGGATGTTGCCTGGTATTGAGGGCATTAGCTATGAGGAGCGGTTGAATAAACTCGGTTTGTTGTCAATGGAACGAAGGAGATTGAGGGGCGACCTGATAGAGGTCTACAAAATTATGAGGGGCATAGACAGAGTGGATAGTCATAGGCTTTTCCCCGGGGTAGAGGGGTCAATTACTAGGGGGCATAGGTTTAAGGTGAGAGGGGCAAGATTTAGAGTAGATGTACGAGGCAAGTTTTTTACACAGAGGGTAGTGGGTGCCTGGAACTCGCTACCGGAGGAGGTTGTGGAAGCAGGGACGATAGTGACATTTAAGGGGCATCTTGACAAATACATGAATAGGATGGAAATAGAGGGATACGGACCCAGGAAGTGTAGAAGATTCTAGTTTAGTCGGGCAGCATGGTCGGCACGGGCTTGGAGGGCCGAACGGCCTGTTCCTGTGCTGTGCATTTCTTTGTTCTTTGTTCTTTGTATAAGCGGTAACTCTCAGCGTTTTAAAATGCTCAAGATGCGAAGTGAGGACACAGCAGAGATTATGAATGAGTGTTGCACTTGGAGAGGCTCCTTCTGTTGAAAACTGAGTAATTATTACGTTGATCAGTTTAATGAGCAGACAGCTGAAAATGTTATATTCCGTGGAGGAGTGTAATTTCGCTGCGAAACCGTCCCATGTCAAAATGCGCCAGAGGGTTAAAGAGTAAATCTTCCTCTTCACTGTTTCGTCACATCCTGCGAGGGAATTGAGAGGGATTAGGTACAGTATATGTTTCCCTCCCTGGATAACGGTTTCAACTCTCCTCTATCCTTTGGATACTGGAAGAGACAGAGAGAGAATAAAAATGGAGCTAGAACACGGAGAGTGCGGAGGCTACCTACAGTGTGAGTGTGGAAGGCAGAGACGTATCAGTTGTGATGGAGGCTGGTCGTCAGTGTTCCTGCAACGCTAAGTGCAGTGACTTGGAAGATCCGATGCAGATGAGAAGAAAAATGAGAAGCAGTGCGCCAATCTGCCCCTCAAACTTACTATTCCAGTCGGGAAATCTGACATTGTTTTAATTCCACGTTCCTGTCTTCAGGGCATCAAGTTCTAGGCCAGGGTGAAAAGCAACGCTCTCCAGCTCGCTAGCTACTCGTATATTGTTAAAATATTGTGAACCAACATGGAGGAAAGAGTGGATATTCATAAACACTGACATGGTAATTATTGTGGTAGTCTGACCGCCAGGAAGCAGCCATTTGTGTCATGGAATACGGACTCTGTCTGATAGGTGCCAGGGAGCGGACTGACGCATATCGCAAATCCGGCAAATATGAGTTCAGTCCTGAACGCCAGAGCCTCCTGGAAATTCTATGTTGTTTCATAAAACAATACAAAATAGGAGCAAAACAAGGTCAATCGCCTCTTCAAGCAGTCGCCGTCATTCGACATGATAACGGCTCATCCTTTAATTCAAGGCCATACTCCCCTGCGCTTCCCCATACTCATTGACACATTGAGAGTGTAGAAATCGATCTATTTCCTGCGAAAATATGTTCATCGACTTGTTCGCCACAGCGATTCTGTGATTGAGAATACAAAGGGCCCGTCAGGCTCTGAATAAATCTTCATTCAGTTCTAAGAGGCCTGCCCCGTAAACAGAGACGCCTTGTCCCTGACAGCATCCACTCCCCCCTCCTCGCCAGCAGCCAAGGTTGTCACTACAACCAATCCCTCCTAACCCATCATAATTGAACAGGTTTCAATGAGACACCCGATATAAAGACCAAAGCGGTACACAGTACTCCAAGTGTTGTCTCATCAAGGCCCTAGACTGATGCCCTATGATCTCTGCGATACTGCACTCTGATCCTTCACCTTGTACTTTTCTTGTGATGCCATTCACTCGAATGTATCGATTCAGATATTAACAAGTGTCCCTATCATGACTACTAAACTTTAATTTGGATTTACTGGGAAACGAACATATATTCGTACGTTCCCTTTTACCTGTTATACACATTAGATAATTATCCTGTTCCTTGAATTTTACTTCCAAGGTGGATGACCTCACATTTGCCAATATGTAAAATTACCGTTCCTTTTCAGAGTTCAGCGGTGAGAGCGCCACCAATGCTGATAATCATTAAATATTCTGAGTCCGAGAGCTCATTTTATCAATGAGGACTTAACGCTTTTAATCAGCAAACATTAATGAAACCAGATTAATGACTTGCAATAAAGTTATAAAGGGAATCGGTTCAATGTATTACATAACATCAGCTTCCATAAAAATAGCGGCCTCCGCAGGGTTCTCCGGTGGGCCCTTGGTCTTTGTGGTGACCGTTCATGATTTGGACTTAAATGGAAGGTAAAGTCGTCCGAGTGACAGACGACCATGAGATACTTTCCCGTTTGAGTGGGAGAATTGATTTGTGGTGATTAACCTGATGTGGGCATCTCGGTAGCAGAGTGGTTAGCACAGTTGTTTCACAGTTCCAAGGTGCCAGTTTCGATTCCCAGCTTGGGTCATTGTCTGTGGCGTGTCGGTACGTTCTCCCCGTGTCTGCGTGGGTTTCTTCCGGGTGCTCCGGTTCCTCCCACAGTCCAAAGATGGGCAGATTAGGCGCATTTGCCATGTTAAATTTCCCTTAGGTTGGGTGGGGTTACTGGTTTGCGTGGATAGGTTGGAGCTGAGGGCTTAAGTGGGGTGCTCTTTCCAAGAGCCGGTGCGGATCCGATGGGCCATATGGCCTCCTTCTGCCCTGTAAATTCTATGATCTGTGGTCTTTGATCACCGCAGCGCAGGCGACGGGCGAGGTTGAGAAAGCGGGGCCTTCATGAATACCCTCAGCCGGAGCTTGGAGCACTAACGGTTCAGTAAGAACTTGATACTTGTGTACATGTTTATGAACTAAGAAGTCTTACTACACCAGGTTAAAGTCCAACATGTTTGTTTCAAACAGGAGCTTTCGGAGCGCTGCTCCTTCCTCAGGTGAATGAAGAGGTATGTTCCAGAAACATATATATAGACAAATTCAGAGATGCCAGACAATGCATGGAATGCGAGCATTAGCAGATGATTTAATCTTCACAGATCCAGAGATAGCGGTAACCCCAGATTAAAGAGGTGTGAATTGTCTCAAGCCAGGACAGTAGGTAGGATATCGCAATCCCACGCCAGATGGTGGGGGACGAATATAATGCGACATGAATCCCAAGTCCCGGTTGAGGCCGCACTCATGTGTGCGGAACTTGGCTATAAGTTTCTGCTCGGCAATTCTGCGTTGTCACGCGTCCTGAAGGCCACCTTGGAGTATGCTTACCCGGACATCAGTGGCTGAATGCCCTTGATTGCTGAAGTGTTCCCCGACTGGAAGGGAACATTCCTGCCTGGTGATTGTTGCGCGATGTCCGTTCATTCGTTGTCGCAGCGTCTGCATGGTCTCGCCAATGTACCACGCTTCGGGACATCCTTTCCTGCAGCGTATGAGGTAGACAACGCTGGCCGAGTCGCACGAGTATGTACCGCGTACCTGGTGGGCGGTCTTCTGATGTGTAATGGTGGTATCTATGTCGATGATCTGGCACGTCTTGCAGAGATTGCCATGACAGGGTTGTGTGGTGTCGTGGTCACTGTTCTGAAGACTGGGTAGTTTGCTGCAAACAATGGTTTGTTTGAGGTTGCGCGGTTGTTTGAAGGCAAGGAGTGGGGGTGTGGGGATGATTTTGGCAAGATTTTCAGCTTCGTCGATGACGTGTTGAAGGCTGCGAAGAAGATGTCGTACTTTCTCCGCTCCGGGAAAGTACTGGCCGACGAAGGGCATCTGTCGGCTGTGTCCCGTGTTTGTCTTCTGAGGAGGTCGGTGCGGTTTTTTGCTGTCGGAACAGTCGATCGATGAGTCGAGCGCCATATCCCGTTCGTACGAGGACATATTTCACTGTCTGTAGATGTCTGTTACGCTCGTCCTCGTCTGAGCAGATCCTGTGTATACGGAGCGCTTGTCCATAGGGGATGGCTTCTTTAATGTGTTTAGGTTGGAAGCTGGAGAAGTGGAGCATCGTAAGGTTATCCATGGGTTTGCGGTAAAACGAAGTGCTGAGGTTTCCGTCCTTGATGGAGACGAATGTGTCCAAGAATGCAACTGATTTTGGAGAGTAGTCCATGGTGAGTCTGATGGTTGGATGGAACTTATTGATGTCATGGTGCAGTTGTTTCAGTGATTCTTCGCCGTGGGTCCAAAGGAAAGAAATGTAATGGATGTATCTGGTGTATAACGTCGGTTGAAGGTTCTGTGCGTTGCGGAGGTCTTTTGTTGAAACTTGTGCATGAAGATGTTGGCGTATTGGTGTGCGAATCTGTTCCCCATGGCTGATCCGTGCGTCTGGATGAAGAACTTGTCGAAGGTGAAGACGTTGTGATCCAGAATGAAGCGGATGAGTTGCAGAATTGCGTCTGGAGATTGGCAGTTGTCGGTGTTGAGAACTGAGGCTGTTGCAGCAATGCCGTCGTCATGGGGGATGCTGTTGTGGAGTGCCGAGACGTCCATTGTGACGAGGAATGTTCCCAGTTCAACTGGTCCATGGGTGCTGAGTTTCTGTAGGAAGTCCATCGTATCGTGACAGAAGCTGGGCGTACCATGTACCATGTGCGATGGGATTCAAGATACCCGCGATGTAGCCAGAGAGGTTCTCACACAGGGTCCCAATGCCTGAAACGACAGGACGGTTTGGTGTGTTAGCCTTGTGTATTTTCGGTAGGCAGTAGAGATCTCCAATGCGGGGTGTACGTGGTATGAAAGCACGTAGGGTGCTCTAAAGATCTGGATCCAAGGTATTGATCAGTCTGTTGAGTTGGCGGATGTGTTCCTTGGTCGGATCTGCGGTTAACTGTCTGTAGTATTCCTGATTGTTGAGTTGCTGGTACACTTCTTTGCAGTAGTCCATTCTGTTCAGTATGACGGTGGCCCGTCCTTTATCTGCTGGCTAGATGTCGATGTTGCGGTTGGTCTTCAGAGCGCAGATGGCGTTGCGTTGTGCTTGGGTGACGTTCGGCGCTGTCTTGTGAATGTGACTGATGAACCTGGCATTGACGCAACTCCTGACAGCTTGAGTATACATGTCGAGTACAGGGGAGCGGCCTTCCAGAGGCGTCCAATTCGACCCTCCCCTCTTCGTTTGCCGCATTACAGATCTCTCTGTCTGCTGTTCCTGTTCATTGTTAGTCTCGTTGGGTTCGTTGTCGGCCTCCTGGTGTCTGTGAAAGAATTCCCGGAGCCTCATTCACCTGATGCATTCCTCCGTGTCTGCTGCGAGACGGATGGGTTTTTATTTTGGTGGTGGTGCAGAAATTGAGCCCTCTGCTGAGGACTTCGATTTCGTCTGGCTGAAGGTTGTAGTCCGACAAGTTGACAATAGATTTATCTGTATTATTTTCTACTGCGGTACCGTGGGAGGCTTGCTTGCTGCTGGTGGTGATGCCGAGTTTCTCAAGCTTCCTGTTCTTGGTGTGCATATAGGTGGCATAGTATTGTTGTCTCATCTGGTTGGCGGTGTTCCGCAGCTGGTCTGCTGCATCCTGAGCGCAAGTTGAGAATATGGCCTCTATCTTGTGTCATGTGAGAGTGCCTTTAAGAAATGGATGTTTAAACAATGTACTTTTAAGAAAGAGTGCTGATCATATTACTGAAGTGATGTCAGAGGGTGGGCGGAGCTGAGCTGAGCTCACTTCTGCTTTTGGTTTCAGTTTGAGGAGACAGCTTGGAGTGTCTGTGTGTTTTGCTGAGAGCTGCTTGAAAGGAGAAAGCCAGTCCTGAGAAAGCATTTTGAGAAGTGCCTGTGGTGGCTGGGTGCTGCATTAAAACGTGCTGGAACTGCAGGCTGATATATCTTTCCCATCCAACAGAAAATACATATTAACTGTAACGTGGTCTTGCTGTTTTTGTGAAGGTGAAGCCGTTTGGATGTGTACAGGAACAGTGTGCAGGATTGGGTAGTGTTGTATTATTTTCGGGGTTATCTTTGAAGTAAGGGATGTTAAGTAATGCAATGTTTAGTTAAAAGGTTAAGTTGAGTTCATGGAATAAACATGGTTGTGTTTTTTAAAATCCCGTGTCCATGATTGTAATACCACACATGGGGAACAAGCCGTGTGCTTCAAAAGCAACAATCCATTAAAGGGGGAGGTTGGTTGAACTCCATTATATATTTTGGGGTTCTGAAAACACCTCGCCCATAACAATTGTGGGCTCTAGGGGGTAAAAGTCTATCTACTGGATTGGCTTTTGTGAACTTATAGGCTGTGAAGGATTGTTGCTTTTCCGGTGTTGTACTTTAGTTTATGTGGGGAGAGTGTTGTGAACAATGGCTCTTTCGGAGGCTCAGAGGTTTTTGGGGGTGGACACGGTACTGCGTGTAAACTTACGGACAGAGACTAAAAACAGACTGTTAGGTTTGGCAAACGCATTGCAGTTAACACTGCCTCTCAAAATACGAAAATATGAGGTACTGAACGCGGTATGTACGCATTTAGGTTTGCCTGTGATACATTCTGACTCATTAGATATGGCCACGCTCCAGTTGCAGATTAAGCAATTTGATCATGAAAAATAGTTAAAGCAACTTGAACATGAAAAAGAATTAAAGAGACTTGAACATTCAATGAAAGAACAAGAAAGAGATAGAGATAGAGAGGAAAAAGAAAAGGAGAGAGAAGACAGAAACAAAGAAAGAGATAGAGAGGAAAGGGAAAAAAGATAGAGAGTTTGAACTTCGGAAAATGGCTCTGCAACATGAAAATCAGTTAAAATTGGCAAACGCAATGGGACACGTACAGTTGGTGGAGATGGGCGAGGATAATGAGACAGAGCGTCATAGTTAAAGACGTGGTGGGGATCTATTTAAATATGTCCAAGCATTGCCAAGGTTTAATCAGAAGGAGGTAGAAGCCTTTTTCATTTCATTTGAGAACATAGTTCAACAAATGCAATGGCCACAGGGCATGTGGCATTACTGATTCAAACAAAGCTGGTAGGTAGGGCTAGTGAAGTGTTTGCATCACGACCGGAGGAGGTATCTAGAACGTTTGAGGAGGTGAAGAAATCCATCTGAAGTGCATATGAGCTACTGCCTGAAGGTTACAGACAAAGGTTTAGACATTTAAGGAAATAATTTGGTCAAACATACATGGAGTTTTAAAGGCTCAAACAGAGTCATTTTTATAGGTGGATAATGGCTTTGAAATTAGAACAATTGTATGAAGCTCTCAGAGGAATTTTACTTTTGGAGGAGCATACAAATTCAATTCCTGATGTAGTGAGAACTCGTGTGGGCGAACAGAGGGTTAATACTGCGAGATTAGCAGCAGAAATGGCAGCTGATTATGAATTAGTTCATAAATCAAAGATTGTTTTCCGACATCAGTTTCAGCCGGTGAGGGATAGAAACGGGGGACATGAGAAATACTCAAGTGGTAAAGGTAAAGGTGATCTGATTGGAGACAATAAAGAGAGTGTACCCCAGATTAAAAAGGGAATCCAGGAGGGTGGAAAACAAATGAAAAGTTTCAAATGTTTTCACTGTAATAAACTAGGCCATGCAAAGTCACAGTGTTGGTGCTTGAAGAAAAGCACAGGGAAGGCTGATGTGGTAAAACAGGATAAGATTTATTAGAGTGGTTCAGGAAAGTCCAAGGGAAGCAAAGGATTGTACAGCCTGTTCAAGAAGTAATTGATATGAAGGTGCCAGATGTCTTTAAAGAATTTACATGTGTGGCCAAAGTTTACTCATGTGTATCAGGAGGAGCAGGTAAAGAAGTCACAATGTTAAGGATACAGGGGCTAGTCAATCTTTCATGGTAAGAGATGAGGAATGAAGTCGTTTGGGAAGAATGTTGCCAGAAAAGGTGGTGATATGTGGAATTCAGGGTGAGATGAGTAGCGTTCCATTATGTAAGTTAAGCCTAGAAAGTCCAGTGAAGAGTGGCGAAGTGGTAGTAGGAGTAATAGAGAAACTAACTTGTCCAGGAATACAGTTTATCTTGGGTAATGATATAGCTGGATCGCAGTTGAGAGTTATGCCTACTGTGGTTGATAAGCCAGTGGAAAATCAGACAACTGAACTGTTGAAGGACGAATATCCTGGGATTTTTCCGGATTGTGTAGCAACCAGGTCGCAAAGTCACAGGTTGAGACAAGAGGAGCATTCAAAGAGTTAAGATGAAGTTGAAGTGCAATTATCAGCAACGAGTTTGATCAGATGGCTGAAAAAGAACAAGAACGGGTGGAGGATGAGGCTGATATTCTGAGTTCAGGAAAATTGGCGCAGTTACAACAGAAAGATGTAGAAATAAAACGGATACATCAGAAAGAATATACGGAAGAGGAATCTGAGAGTATACCAGAGTGTTATTAACCAAAAAGTGATGTCTTGATGAAGAAATAGAGACCTGTACATATGCAGGCGGATGAAAAGTGGGCAGAAGTTCATCAAGTAATATTTCCGGTAGGGTATAGGAAGGAGGTGTTGCAAGTTGCACATGAACTCCGGTGGGAGGTCATTTGGGAAAAACGAAAACTCAAGCTAAAATCCAGAAACATTTTTATTGGCATGGACCACATAAAGATGTAATTAAATTTTGTCAATCATGTCACACATGGCAAGTGACAGGGAAACTTCAAGCAGTGATAAAACCAGCGCCCTTAATACCATTCCAGCATTTGAGGAACCTTTTACAAGGGTCCTAATTGATTGTGTAGGACCGCTTCCTAAAACCAAAAGTGGGAATCAATATCTTTTGACTATGATGGATGTGTCTACTAGGTTTCCAGAGGCCATTCCAGTACGTAAAATTACAGCTAAAAGGATTGTGGAGGAGTTTCTTAAATGTTTTTCTAGATATAGACTACCCTCAGAAAGTCAATCGGATCAAGGATCGAATTTTACTTCAAAGTTATTGAAAGAAGGTATGGATAGTTTCGGAATAAAACAATTTAAATCAACTACGTACCATCCAGAATCGCAGACATTAAAGACAATGTTCAGGGCGTATTGTCAAGATTATCCAGAGGATTGGGATAAAAGAATCCCATTCGTATTGTTCGCAATGAGTCTACCAAATTTAGTCCTTTTGAACTAATTTTTGTTCATGAGGTAAGAGGACCACTTAAATTGATTAAGGAAAAATTGGTGGGTGAGAAATCGGAAATTACACTATTGGACTACGTGTCAAATTTTAGGGAACGGTTAAATAGAGCAGATGAATTTGCTAGACAACTTTTGAAAGTTACACAAATTGTGATGAAACGGGTAGCAGACACGAAATCCAAATTCCGTAGATTTGCCAGTGGGGATAAAGTTTTAGTGTTGTTACCAGTGGTAGAGGAGCCTTTAAAAGCTAGGTTTTGTGGACCGTATCAGGTTCAAAGGAAATTAAGTGTGGTGAATTATGTGGTAAAAACACCAGATAGAAGGAAGACTCACCGAGTGTGTCATGTGAATATGCTTAAAATGTACTTAAAATGGAAGGAGAGAAAAGGGAGGTTTTAATGATTCTAACTCAAAGTGACGAACCAAATCCAGATGACTGTGAATTTGACATACCTCAAATTAAATTGGAAAATGAGGATGTTTTTAAAATTGGGATGAATTGTTAAGTTACCTTCCAGAGGAAAAACGAACTGACCTGAAAGAGTTATTGATATCACATGGGCAAGTTTGTAGAGATAAAACAGGAAGTAATAAAATGGCTATACATGATGTAGATGTGGGAAATGCTGTTCCTATCAAACAACTTCCATGTAGACTTAACCCTTTATAATTGTCACAGGTTAACAGAGAGATTGAGCGTATGCTTAAAAATGGCATAATTGAAGTGGGTTGCAGCCAATGGAGCTGACCCATAGTGATGGTATCTAAACCAGGCGTGTGTGGACTATCGAATGGTGAATGCAGTATAAAGAACGGACTTTTATTATAACCCACGTTTGAAGGATTGCCTTGAGAAAGCCGGACAATCTGCTTTTATTGGAAGTTGAGTTCATGGAATAAACATTGTTTTGTGTTAAAAAACACGTGTCAATAATTGCAATACCACACCGAGGGAACAGGCCGTGTGCTTCAAAAGCAACAATCCATTAAAGGGGGAGGTTGGTTGAACTCCATGATACATTTTGGATCCTGAAAACACATCTCCCATAACAGTTGGTTTCCAGGTTGCGTCGTCTGCTGTGGAGCTGGCGTGCGAGCTGGTTGAGGAGTGTGAGAGAGGTGCGACGGCAGAGTCTCTCAGCGTAGTCTGTGTTGTAGGTCGACTTGAGTGGGTTTCTGACCTATAGTCCTTTCGGGATCTCGTCTGATTTCTTGCATCTTTGTAGAAACTTAATGTCAGTGTCTAAATGCGCAATCTTCCTGGAGATATTCTACACTTTGAGCCGCCAGTTTGCGGTGTCAATGGTAGCCATGATGTGGAGATGCCGGCGTTGGACTGGAGTGAGCACAGTAAGATGTTTTACAACACCAGGTTAAAGTCCAACATATTTGTTTCAAACACTAGCTTTCGGAGCGCTGCTCCTGCCTCAGCTGCATGAAGAGGCATGTTCCAGAAACATATATACAGACAGATTCAAAGATGCAAGACAATGCTTAGAATGCGAGCATTTGCCGGTCATTTTGTCTTTACACATCCAGAGATAGGTAACCCCAGGTTAAAGAGGTGTGAACTGTCTCAAGCCAGGACAGTTGGTAGGATTTCGCAGGCCAGATGGTGGGGGATAAATGTAATGCGACATAAATCCCAGGTCCTGGTTGAGGCCGCACTCATGTGTGCGGGACTTGGCTATAAGTTTCTGCTTGGCGATTCTGCGTTGTCGCGCGTCCGGAAGGCCGCCTTGGAGAACGCTTACCCGGAGATCAGAGGCTGAATGCCCTTGACTGCTGAAGTGTTCCCCGACTGGATGGCGTTGCGTTGTCCTTGGGTGACATTCGGGGATGTCTTGTGAATGCGACTGATGAATCTGGCATTGATGCGACTCCTGACGGCTTGAATATACATGTCGAGTCTAGGGCAGCGGCGTTCCGGAGGGGTGCAATTCGACTCTTTCATCTTCGGTTGCCGCACTGCAGATCTCTCGGTCTGCTTTTCCGGTTCATTGGCAGTCTTCTTGGTTTCGCTGTTGGCCTCTTGGGATCTGTACGCGCCACAGCAAGAAACCGCACCGAGCTCCTCAGAAGACAAACACGGGACACAACCGACAGAATACCCTTCGTCGTCCAGTACTTCACAGGAGTGGAGAAACAACGACATCTCCTTCGCAGCCTTCAACACGTCATCGATGAAGATGAACATTTTGCCAATGTCATCCCCACACCCCCACAATTTGCCTTCAAACAACCGCGCAACCTCAACCATATCATTGTTTGCAGAAAACTACCCAGCCTCAGACGAGTAACCACGACACCACACAACCCTGCCATGGCAATCTCTGCAAGATGCGCCAGATCATCAACATGGATACCACTAATACACGTGAGAACACCACCCACCAGGTATGCGGTACATACTCGTGCGACTCGGTCAACGTCTACCTCATATGCTGCAGGAAAGGATGTCCCGAAGCGTGGTGCATTGGCGAGGCCATGCAGACGCTGCGACAACGAATGAACGGACATCACGCGACAATCACTAGGCAGGAATGTTCTCTTCCTGTCGCTGAACACTTAGCAGTCAAGGGCATTCAGCCTCTAATCAGCGGGTAAGCGTTCTCCAAGGCGGCCTTCAGGACGCGCGACAACGCAGAATCGCCGAGCAGAAACGTATAGCCTGGTTCCACACACAGGAGTGCGGCCTCAACCGAGACCTGGGATTCATGTCGCATTACATTCATCCCCCAACATCTGGCCTGGGCTTGCGAAATCCTACCAACTGTCCTGGCTTGCGGAAATTCACACCTCTTTAACCTGGAGTTACCCCTATCTCTGGATCTGTAAAGATTTAATCACCAGATAATGCTCGCACTCTAAGCATTGTCTGGCATCTTTGAATTTGTCTATATATATGTTTCTGGAACATACTTATTCATTCACGTGAGGAAGGAGCAGTGCTCGAAAGCTAGTGTTTGAAACACACATGTTGTACTTTAACCTGATGTTGTAAGACTTCTTACTGTGCTCACACAAGTCCAACGCCGGCATCTCCACATCAGGAAAAGAAAGCAGTCGCCATCGTGCCACTCTTCATTGATCAGGCATTCTTCCGATCTGCAGCTTCCTCCATTTATGCAGCAATCAGCCAGTGAACCTGGAGCAGCAAGGGCGATTTCGTTGACGGTAGCATTCAGAATCTCGAAAAATAACGTGAGTTCTCAGAAAGGTGTACGCAGGCTACAGCAACGCACAATAAAGTGTGATATCATAAAGGTTTATACAGGCTTGAACAATGCCATTGAAGTGTGATCTCAGAAAGGTTTATACAGACTACAGCAAAGCACAATGAAGTGTGATCTCAGAAAGGTTTACACAGACTAGAGCAAAACACAATGAAGTGTGCTTTGAGAAAGGTTTGTATAGACCAGAGAAAAACACAATGAAGTGTGATCTGAGAAAGGTTTATACAGACTAGAGCAAAACTTAATGAAGTGGGATCTCAGAAAGAATGATACCGACCAGAGCAAAACACAATTAAGTGTGATCTCAGAAAGATTTATACAGACTAGAGCAAAACACAATGAAATGTGATCTGAGAAAGGTTTATACAGACTAGAGCAAAACTTAATGAAGTGTGATCTCAGAAAGAATTATACCGACTAGAGCAAAACACAATGAAATGTGATCTCAGAAAGTTTTATACAGATTAGAGCAAAACACAATGAAGTGTGATCTCAGAATGTTTTATACAGACTAGAGCAAAACACAATGAAGTGTGATCTCAGAAAGTTTTATACAGACTAGATCAAAACATAATGAAGTGGGATCTCAGAAAGAATTATACCGACTAGAGCAAAACACAGTGAAGTGTGATCTGAGAAAGGTTTATACAGACTAGAGCAAAACTTAATGAAGTGGGATCTCAGAAAGAATTATACCGACTAGAGCAAAACACAATGAAGTGTGATCTGAGAAAATGTCACGCAGGCAAAAACAATGCACGATGAAGTGTGATGTCAGAAAGATTTATTCAGACTGCAACAAAGCACAATTAAGTGTGACATCTGAAAGTTTTAGACAGGCTTGAACAATGAACTGTGAGCTCAGAAATGTTTCTAGAGGCTGCAACAGTGCATAATAAAGTGTGCTCTCTGAAAGGTTTATACAGGCTAGAACAATGTCCAATGAAGTGCGATATCAGAACGTTTTATACAGGCTGGAGCAATGCATAGTGAAGTGTTTTCATAGAAAGCTTTATACACACGAGAACAACGCACAATGAAGTGTGATCTCAGAAGCGTTTATACCGGCAAGAAAAATGCCCAATGAAGTGTGATATCAGAAAGGTTTACACAGGCTAGAACAATGCACAGTGAAATCTTATCTCAGAATGGTTCATGCAGGCCACAACAATTCACAATGAAATATGATCTCAGAAGATTTGTACAGGCCAGAGCAATGCACAATGAAGCGTTATCCCAGAAAGTTTCACAACTAGATCAAATCATCATGAATTCTGAAGTCAGAAAGTTTCAAAAAGGATCACACAGGCTGGAACAAAGCACGATGAAATGTGATCTCAGAAAGGTTTCTACAAGTGTAACATGCACGTTGAAATGCGATATTAGAAAGGTTCATACAGGCTAGAACAATGCGCAATGAAGTGTGATCGAATAAAGTTGTATACAGGCCTGAATAAAGGTCAATGAAGTGCGATCTCAGAAAGGATTATACAGGCTTGACCGATACACAATGAAATCTGATCTCAGCAAGTTTTACACAGACTAGAATAATGCGCCATGAAATGTGTTCCCAGTAAGGTTTAAGAAGCTAACCAAGGCACAATGAAATTTGATCAAATAAAGTTTTAAACAGGCTCGAATAAAGGTCAATGAACTGCGATGTCAGAAATATTTATACAGTCTATAATAACGCAGAATGAAGTGTGATCTCAGAAAGTATCATTCTGGCACGAGAAATGCACAATGAAGTGTAATTCAGAAAGGTTTATACAGTGTACAACAATGGGCAATGATTTGTGATCTTAGAAAGGTTTACCCAGGCTAAAACAACGCACAATGAAGTGTAAACTCAGAACGTTTTATACAGGCTACAACAAAGCACAATGAAGTGTGTTTTCAGAGAGGCTTATTCTGGCTCGAACAATGCACAATAATGTGTGATTCAGGAATATCTCTACAATGTAGAACAATGCACAATGAAGTGTGATCTCAGAACGGTTCATACAGGCTAGAACAATGCACAATGAAGTGTGATCTCAGAACGGTTCATACAGGCTAGAACAATGCACAATGAAGGGTTATCTCAGAAAGGTTTATACACGCTAGAACAATGCACGATGACGTGTGATCTCAGAAAGGGTTATAAAGGCTAGAACAATGCACAATGAAGTGTGACCTCAGAAAGGTTTATACAGGCTAGAACAATGCACGATGAAGTGTGATCTCAGAAAGGGTTATAAAGGCTAGAACAATGCACAATGAAGTGTGATCTCAGAAAGGTGTATACAGGCTGGAACAATGCACAACGAGGGGTGATCTCACAATGGTACCTATAGGCTGCAATAATGTATAATGATGTGTGATCTCAGAAAGGTTTATACAGGATAGAACAAGGCAAAATGAAGTGCGATCTCGGAAAGTTTTATACAGGCTTGAACATTGGAGTGTGATCTCAGAAAGGCATATACAGGCTCCAACAATGCACAATGAAATGTGATATCAGAATGTTCCATGCAGGCTCGAACAATACGCAATGAAATTTGATCTCAGCGAGCATAATAATGGTTAGAATAAAGGTCGATGAAGGGTAATCTCAGAAATGTTTATCCACATTAGAATAATACACGATGAAGTGTGGTCTCAGTAAGTATTATACAGGCCAGAACAATGCACAATGTAGTGTGATTTCAGAAAGGTTTATACAGGCTAGCACAAAGCATCTTCAAGTGTGATCTCAGAAAGGGTTACACAGGTTAGAACAATGCACAATTAAGTTAGATCTCAGAAAGGTTTATACATGCTGGTACAATAGACAATAACGTCTGATCTCAGAAAGGTTTATTCACGCAGTGACAATGGACAATGAAGTGTGAACTCAGAAAGGTTTATACAGGCTAGAACAGTGGACAATGAAGTGTGATCTCAGAAACGTTTATACAGGCTAGACTAATGCACAATGAAGTCTGAGTTCAGAAAGCTTTATACAGGTTGAATCAATTCACAATGGAGTGATCTCAGAAAGGTTTTTACAGGATGGAACAAAGTACAATGAAGTGTGATCTCAGAAATGTTTATACAGGCTAGAACAACGCATAACGGAGTGGATCTTAGTAAGGTTTATCCAGGCAAGAAGAATGCACAATGGAGCGTGATCTCAGAAAGGTTTATACAGGCTAGAACGAAGCAAAATAAAGTGTGATCTCAGAAAGGTTTATTCTGGCTCGAGCCAGAAAGTGTGACTTCAGAATGATTCATAGAAGCTGGTACAGTACAGAACAGAACACTCAAATCTGAACACCGATACATATATAGTGGCTGGGACAATGCACAATGCTCTCAGCGTGGCCAAAGGCCGGTGTATTCAAGTCTTCGAATGCACTACGTAGGTGTATTGGAGGGTTGCTAATATCTCAGAAGATAATCAGGTTCGAGGACATTGTAGCGATAGGAAATGGAGCGAGCACTGGGGATCTCAGGAAAATATAACAATAATGGATAATATCACTGTGCGGTAGCCTGTCGATGGGAAGGATGGCACACCATATATAGATACTCCGACAATAATACCTGCGACGGGGTAGATTTTTAATGTTCTTTTTTTCTGAATGCAAATAAATTAGTTATGTATATTGATGTTTAATTTTTCTTTCAGGCACTGCCAACGATGATTGTGTATTAATGGAAAGGTACACTTGTTCCTATTAAAGGACAGCGCAGGCTCGAAATGTCGAAAGGCTTGGAAGCTTGAAGGTCTCGTTCTGCCTCTCCAAATATTTCTATTGCTGAATAAATGAGGGCAGAACAGACCTGTCAACCCAGCTCTCGCGTGCAGTCCTTTCCCAGCGGTGGGAGCGGGGCGGGTGGAGGGGTGGGGTGGGGGGTGCGGGTGGGGGCGGGGACTGTATCAGCACAAGGTCTCCAAATAACAAGAGCAATTCTCCCCACATTTCCTGCTCAGTAACTGCGAGTCTAATTGAGATGCTTGGAGCATAGAAGGTGAAATCGGCCAGCGCTCTTTGGTTAATAATCACATGGAAAAGGCACGGACTGACTCCTGCTTGGTGATCTCTTTCTCTGTCTCTCTCGCGCGCACGTACGCTCTCTCTCTCTCTCTTTCTCTCGCTCTCGCTCTCATCTGCTCTCAACATACTCAGCTGTCTTTGCCACTGTGTGTTCATTCCATTCGGTACAGTCTCTGATTATTTGAAATTCCTCACTCCCATATCTGAATTTTCTTCTCATGCTATCTCTGATGCTCTCCTTCACTCTGCATCACACATGTTCCAAGATGGTTAAACATATCTATGTTTAAGCTTTTTTCAGTTTATTATGTATTGCTTGTTGGTCAGCACTGATCTGCTCTCACGTTTTAGCCAAGCTTACCGAATTCATTAAGTTGCAAATATTAATCAGACCAGGAATATGACCCGCCATCTCACTCCCTGTATATCGGAGTAATAAGGATAGACAGTGTCCATATGGTATTCTCGCTGGACTCGTAATCCAGAAACTCAGAGCCTTGCTCTGGGGCCAGGTGTTCGCATCCTGCAGTGGCAGATGGTGAATTTAAAATCCAATCAAAATCTGGAATTCAAAGTCTAATGGTGACCATGACATTTCGCATGCTGTGAAAACCCATCGAGTTCACAATGCCTTTTTCGGAAGTAAACCTTAATGGCCTACAAGGGACTTGATCCACAAGACAAAATGCCGGCACAAGACTCTTAAATGCCCTCAGAAATAAATGGTATCCCAGCCAGCGACACCGACATTATTGAGCGAATAGAAAATACATACATTTCTGAAATTCAGTACAGAGACACGCACTGATCGGCACAACACACTTGATCTGCAGCATGTATGTAACTTTATTTTGTACCCTATCGTTTTATTTGCTGAAACTTACTGCATTTAAACAGGTTTGTTTAAACTTACTGCATTTAATCAAATGAACTCATCGATATTTTCCATGCACTTAATTTCGCAAACCTGATTAACATTGATCACTGGTTACCAGATCTCTAATTTCCAAAGCTCACTATTGAGAGAGGGACTCTGCACGGGATCAGCGGCTGCCTCGACAATAGATTGAGTCAGCTTGTCTGACCGGTACTAATTCAGTGATGATTTCGTTTGTGCTGTCGCAAGATCACAGTTACATCAGTGACGGTACCATCCTCAGTTGCATTAGATATAAATCAATATGGTTAGATATTTCTAAATTTTGGACGTGCCGCAGTTGTTGAATATTTACCTCTGACACGGAATTGCATTCTCCTCAGTCGCCATCGAGTCGGGCACCGTTTAGCAAGTTGTAAGGAAGGAGCTGCCGCTCAGCATTATCCAAAAGATGACTGCCTGCCTGTGAGCACAGTGCACAACTGTCATACATTAACAGACCCCATAGTAAATGCGACATCAGGTTATTAATATTCCGCCGAAGGCAGTGAAAGCTGAATGCTGTCAACTGTGAATTGTGGACCTCAGAATGGAGCCGAGACGGATCATTCAGTCAGCACGTTTGGCAGAACTAATTAGATTCATAGAATCATAGTTATTTTCAGCATGGAAACAGGCCATCTGAACCAGCTTGTGCATGCGCCCCAGTGTCTATCTCTAAGCTAGCCCCTCTTGCCGCATTTTGCCCATATCGCTCCATACCCACCCTGCACATGTAACTGTCTGACTGTTAAACATTGTCCCCGCCTCTTCCTGCTCATTCCAGATGTACATCACTCTCTGTGTGAAGAAATAACCCGCTCTGGCCACAATTGTATCGCTCCACTCTCACCTTAAACCAATACCCTCTAGTTCTAGACTTCTCTAACTGTGGGAAACGATGTTGACTATTTATCTTATCTATGCCCCTCATTATTGTATACACCTCTATAAGATCACCCCTAAACCTCCTACGCTCCAGGGAAACAAGTCCCAGCCTATCCAGCCTCTCCTTATAACTCAGACGATTAAGTTCTGGCAGCATTCTCTTATATTTCGTCTGCACCCTGTAATATCCTCCCCACAATAGGGTGACCAGAACTGAACATATCATTCCATGTGTGGTCTGACTATTGTCTTATACAACTTTAACATGCCATCCCAACTCCTGTATTCACCATTCTGACCAATAAAACCTAGCATGCTGAATGCATTCTTCAACAACCTGTCTACTTGCGACTCCACCTTCATGGAGTTATGAACCTGTACCCCTAAACCTCTTTGTTCTGTAACAATCGCCACGTCCCTACCATTAACTGAGTAGGTCCTGCCTTTATTTGATCTACCAAAATGCATCCCCTCACATTAATCCAATTTAAACTCCACCTGCCATTCATCCGCCCACTGGCTCAATTGGTCAAGATCCTGTTGCAATCTTATATAATCTTTTTCACTGTCCAATATGTCACTAATCTTGGTGCAATCTGCAAACTTACTAACCATGCCTCCTACATTCTCATCCAAATCATTAATATACACAACAAATAACAGTGGGCCCAGCACTGATCTCTGAGGCACACTCCTGGTCAGGCCTCCAGTTAGAAAAACAACCCTCCACCACCACCCTTTTGCTTCGGTCGCCAAGCCAATTTTGAATCTAATTGGTTACCACCACTGGATTTCGCGAGATTTAACCTTTTGAAACAACCTACCTTGTCAAAGGCCTTGCTAAAGTCCATAGAGACAACGTCAACAACACTGCTCTAATCTACCTTGTTTACCCCTTCAAAAAACTCAATCAGATTGGTGGGACATGATTTTCCCCTTACAAAGCCACACTGACTTACTAAATCATCTCTTGCCTGTCTAAATGCCTGTAGATCCTGTCCCTCAGAATACCTTCTAAAATTTACCCACTGCAGAAATAAGGCTAAATGGTCTCTAGTTCCCAGGCTTATACCTACTGCCCTTCACAAACAAGGGCACAGCATTTGCTACCCTCCAGTATTCAGCAGCTCTACTGGCGCTGTCGATGATTTAAGTATCTCAGCCAGGGGGCTGGCAATTTCCTCGCTAGCCTCCCACAACCTTTTGCGATACATTTCATTAGGTCCCGGGGATTTGTCTATCTTGACGTGTTTTAATGCCTCCAGCATCTCCTCTTCTGTAATATGTGCACTCCTCAAGACATCACTGTTTAATTCCCCAATTTCACCAACATTCGTGCCTTTCTCAACAGTAAATACTGACGAGAAATATTAGTTTAGGACCACTCTCCCATCCATTGTGGATCTGCACATAGATAACCTTGTTTTCCCAAAGAGGCCATACACTCTCCCCAGTCACCGTTTTACCTTTTATGTATCTGTAAAAGCTCTTTGTATTTTCCTTTGCCTTGCCTGCCAAGAGAATCTCATGGCCCATTTTTGCCCTCCGGACTTCTCTCTTAAATCTACTCCGACAAACCCTATACACGTCATGGGATCCATTTGATCCCACCTGCCTATACATGTCATTTGACTCCTTGTTCCTTTTGACCAATGCTTCAGTATCCCGAGTCATCTGGGGATCCCTCCTTCGATGAGCCTTACCCATCACTCTAAAAGGAATGTGCTCACCGTGAACCCTACTCAACACCTTTTTTGAAAGAATCCCACGTAGCAGCTGTCCCCTTGCCTGCAATAGGCACCCCCAGTCAACTTTTGAAAGTTCCCGCCTAATACCCTCGAAATTGTTCTTGACCCAATTTAAAATTTTAATTTTTGGCCTAGAGCTATCATTCTCCATAGATATTTTAAAACTAATGGAATTATGGTCACTGGTCCCAAAGTGATCACTCACTAAAACCTCCGTCACCTGCCCTTCCACATTTCCCAAGTAAGAAGTTCCACGACACCAGGTTAAATTCCAACAGGTTTGTTTCGAATCACTAGCTTTCGGAGTACTGCTACTTCCTCGGGTGAATGAAGAGGTAGGCTCCATAAACATACATATATATATATATATAGAAAAGTCAAAGATGCAAGACCACACTTTTAATGCGAGTCTTTGCAGACAATTAAGTCATTACAGGTCCAAACAGAGCCACTGGAGAGAGGGATAACCATTGATTAAAGAGGTCTGAATTGTTTCAAGCCAGGACATATGAGTCCGGCCTCAACCGGGACATTGAATTCATGTCGCATTACATTCACCCCCCCCCCACCCACACACACACACACACAAGCTGGCCTGGGCTAGCGAAATCCTACCAACTGATCTGGCTTGAGACACTGGAGATCGTCTTGCGAGGGTTGCCATGTATCGCTTCTTTATTCGATGACGTCTTGAGGATAGAGGTTTCGGAGCGAGAACATTGAGATAATTTGAATGGTTTAAGCGCCTCACAGATGTTGAATTTCGCGTACGTCACACAAAGTGCATCTTTCTGGCAAAGGCAATGTTCTGCTTTAGTTATCGGTTGGACCGTGGAAGTTTGTACCCCGTCGCGGAGAAGCTGAACAGTCCAACAACACCCCGCCCCGAAAGGTCACTCGGGTTTTCGCAGCTTCAAAAATTACTGCTGGAAGTTTCTCCCTAATCGGGCTGCCGCGTTGCCCTCATTACGCCTTCTGCTGAAAAAAAAAGCACGTCTGGGTTTGGGGTCAGCCGCAAAAAACGCTTTTCTGCAGGTAAAGCAACAATTGTCGCCATCCGGGCTACTAACCCACTATGATCTTGAAAAACCTTTGCTCATTGTGTGCCACGCCTCTCCCATTGCGAATAAGGTGACACCTTTTCAGATATGTAAAAAGGCCGTATCAGAACCGTCCTGTCCCACAACATGGCGAACAGAGGGAAACATCCAATAGCTTATGCGCCCCGGACATTAACTGTAGCAGAGAGGAGTACACGCAGATTTAAAAGGATGGCCTGATAGTGATCCCTTTGGTGTAACGTTTCTATTAATATGTGTATCGCCACCACTTCAGTACCGTGACCAACAATAAGCATCTACATGGACCATTTGAGAGGATCAGCCAATTCCGCCCATTGCTTGGACACGGATCCAGAGCTGCGCTTTGCTGCTTGCTGCCTACAGATATTCTTTGGAGCATAAGCCACGATTGAAAATTGTGAATGCCACTGCAGTGGGTCGTCAACCAGCCGCTTGACGACCCTCACGACCAAAGAGGTGGTTGTGTTCCTATACTTTATGGACTGTTTGCCTATCGCGGCATTACGGATCTGTCAATAGACCCAAACAGTCCCAGTGCTATCCAAGGTTCGGCAGGTAGTCTTAAATGTCGAGCAGCAACTGCATCTCCCAAGCGAGTTGCGGGCATTTACTTCAAACTCTTGGAATTCAATGTCGAAGATGGTATTATATTATGGGGGGGGGGGGCGGGCGGGGGAGGGACATACGTGTCATTGCCCCAGAAACGGTTATCCGTGCCAGTCCCCCAAAATGAATATGTTGGCATGGAGTTATGTCTGGTCGTCAGGCCTCGACGCCGACATTGATAAGATGGATCAACGCTGATCCATTTTTCACGATTATCAGAAGAGCGTTAGCACTGGTATAACCTGCGAAGTGCATTTAGTCATGGAAGGTGTTCTTTACAGCGAGGGGAATTAGTCAGGGCAGGGGCTGAGCACAAGGGAGGAGAATTAGTCATTTAGATTCTGTTCACAGAGAAGGAGATTAGACAGTGTATTGGTTTTTCACAAGGGAGGGGAATTAGTCGTGGTAGAGTTCGTTAACAGGGAGTGCGGGTGAATCAACGAATGCAGTATTTGCATGGAGTAGGAATTAATCAGGGTAGGCGCTGATCGCAGGGAAGACTATTAATCAGGGTAAGGACTGGCACAGAGACGGTAGAAATAGTTAGGTTAGGATTGTTTACAGGAACGAAAACTTAATCAAGTTAAGAGCTTCAACCAGAACACAGAATTAGTGAGGTGGGCACCTTTCACAGGAAGGGGCTGGTCACATGGAGAAATAATTAATACAAATATGGGATATTCACCAGGACGGGGCGATAAGGGAGAGTATCAAATTGAAGGAAAAAACATACAAAGTAGCAAAGATCAGTGGGAGACTAGAGGACTGGGAAATCTTTAGGGGGCAACAGAAACCTACTAAAAAAGCTAAAAGAAGAGTAAGATAGATTATGAGAGTAAACTTGCTCAGAATATAAAAACAGATAGTAAAAGTTTCTACAAATACATAAAACAAAAAAGAGTGGCTAAGGTAAATATTGGTCCTTTAGAGGATGAGAAGGGGGATTTAATAATGGGCGATGAGGAAATGGCTGAGGAACTGAACAGATTTTTTGGGTTGGTCTTCACAGTGGAAGACACAAATAACATGCCAGTGACTGATGGAAATGAGGCTATGACAGGTGAGGACCTTGAAAGGATGGTTTTCACCAAGGAGGTAGTGATGGGCAAGCTAATGCGGCTAAAGGTAGACAAGTCTCCTGGACCTGATGGAATGCATCCCAGAGTGCTAAAAGAGATAGCTAGGGAAATTGCAAATGCACTAGTGATAATTTACCAAACTTCACTAGACTCTGGGGTGGTCCCGGCGGATTGGAAATTAGCAAACGTGACACCACAGTTTAAAAAAGGAGGTAGGCAGAAAGCGGGTAATTATAGGCCAGTGAGCTTAACTTCGGTAGTAGGGAAGATACTGGAATCTATCATCAAGGATGGCATCTGGATGGAAATTGTCCCATTGGGCAGACGCAACATGGGTTCATAAAGGGCAGGTCTAACTAATTTAGTGGAATTTTTTTAGGACATTAACAGTGCGGTAGATAACGGGGAGCCAATGGATGTGGTATATCTGGATTTCCAGAAAGCCTTTGACAAGGTGCCACACAAAAGGATGTTGCATCAGATAAATATGCATGGCATTAAGGGGAAAGTAGTAGCATGGATAGAGGATTGGTGAATTAATAGAAAGCAAAGCGTGGGGATAAATGGGTGTTTCTCTGGTTGGCAATCAGTAGCTAGTGGTGTCCCTCAGGGATCAGTGTTGGGCCCACAACTGTTCACAATTTACATAGATGATTTGGAGTGGGGGACCAAGGGCAATGTGTCCAAGTTTGCAGACGACACTAAGATAAGTGGTAAAGCAAAAAGTGCAGAGGATACTGGAAGTCTGCAGAGGGATTTGGGTAGGCTAAGTGAATGGGCTAGGGTCCGGCAGATGGAATACAATGTTGACAAATGTGAGGTTATCCATTTTGGTAGGAATAACAGCAAAAGGGATTATCATTTATATGATAAAATATTAAAACATGCTGTTGTGCAGAGAGACCTGGGTGAGCTAGTGTATGAGTCGCAAAAAGTTGGTTTGTAGATGCAACAGGTGATTAAGAAGGCAAATGGAATGTTGTCCTTCATTGCTCGAGGGATGGAGTTTAAGACTAAAGAGGTTATGCTGCAATTGTATAAGGTGTTAGTGAGGCCACACCTGGAGTATTGTGTTCAGGTTTTGTCTCCTTACTTGAGAAAGGACGTACTGGCACTGGAGTGTGTGCAGAGGAGATTCACTAGGCTAATCCCAGAGCTGAATGGGTTGGATTACGAGGAGAGGTTGAGTAGACTGGGACTGTACTCGTTGGAATTTAGAAGGATGAGGTGGGATCTTTTAGAAACATATAAGTTTATGAAGAGAATAGATAGGATAGATGCGGGCAGGTTGTTTGCACTGGCGGGTGAAAGCAGAACTAGGGGGCATAGCATCAAAATAAGGAGAAGCAGATTTAGGACTGAGTTTAGGAGGAACTTCTTCACCCAAAGGGTTGTGAATCTGTGGAATGCCTTGCCCAGTGAAGCAGTAGAGGCTCCTTCATTCAATGTTTTTAAGATAAAGATAGATCGTTTTTTGAAGAATAAAGGGATTAAGGGTTATGGTGTTCGGGCCAGAAAGTGGAGCTGAGTCCACAAAAGATCAGCCATGATCTCATTGAATGGTGGAGCAGGCTCGAGGGGCCAGATGGCCGACTCCTGCTCCTAGTTCTTATAATTCAGGCTGGGAACTGGTTCGATGTACTGGGAATTAGTCAGCTAACGGGCTGCTCATATGGAGAGAGGAATTAGTCAGGAAGTGGCTGTTCACAAAGGGCGAAAGTTGGTCAGTGTAGTGTCTCGTTTTAAATTAAGTTTGGAGTAATCAATGATTTTTCCCGATTAAGCGGCAATTTAGTGTTGCAAATCCACCTAACCTACACATCGTTGCGCGGGTGAAACCCACGCTGACACGGGAGAATGTACAAACTCCACAGAGACAGTGACCGGCGCCCGGGGTCGAACGCAGGTCCTCAGAGTAGCGTCTATTAACAGGGAGGACGGGATTATTCACGGTTGACGCTGTTCACATGGAGGGCCATTGGCCAGTGTAGTTACTTTTCTTATGGAAGCATAATTACTGAATTGCTGTTTCTGAACAAAAAAAAGTTTCAAATGTTAGCCACTGGGGATGGGGTTCCTGATAAATTATCCTTTATTAAGCCAAACGAGAGTGTTGACTAAGGAAGTAGAGACAGATTATTCGTCTTCACCCCAAAATATGGCAAAACTGGGGTCCTGTTTGAGAACTTTACAATTTACAGACTTCTCCCCAGGACCGGTCACATCAGTCCGACTAATTGTATCACATAAAGGGCACAGCAATAGAACGAGCACGAGCAGAAGGATTGCCGTTTAATGTGGTGGGACATTTTGAGTGAACATAATATCCAATA
This sequence comes from Scyliorhinus torazame, assembly GCF_047496885.1. NCBI lineage: Eukaryota > Metazoa > Chordata > Chondrichthyes > Carcharhiniformes > Scyliorhinidae > Scyliorhinus > Scyliorhinus torazame. Next base: position 56,092,240 of record NC_092726.1, read on the forward strand.
TTATTCAATTGATTTCATAGAATACAAGAGCAAAGAGGTTACGGTGAACTTTCAAATGTCTGGACTGGAGTGCTGCGTCCAATCCCGGGCTTCATAGTTCAAGAAGGATTTGTAAATATTGTACAGAGTACAGAACAGATCACCAGAATGTTGTCAGTTATTCAGCTATTTGGAAACATTGAGACATTAGGTGAGTTTTCCTTGGCTAATAAAAGTTTGAGAGGCGATTTCACCGAGGTATCCCGAATCACAAGTGGTCTGGAGGAGATGAGGAAAAAGGGTTGCCATTGGTGAAACTATTGAGAACTAGCGACTCTGGTTTAAACAACAGAGTAAGTGAACCAATGATGACATGAACGGTGACATTTTCACACAGCGAGTATTGAGGATTGGGAATCCACTGCCTGAGTAAGGAGTGAAGGCCGGTTCAATTGGAGCGTTCAAATGGGAATTAGACTGTGATCTGAAAGTGAATCCAATGCAGGGTTATGTCTTGGACAGGCGATAAATCCATCAGACTAAAGGGAATCTTTGTATTTCAATTCAGCTCTGGCGCAACAGCCAGTCGATGATTGGACCAGAATCCTTGCCAGAGGGCGCTCATGAGCTGGCAACGGATGTTTGTCTGAGGCACCAGGCGGAGCTGGATGATTGGCTCACGAGGCTGATTGATCGAATTCAGGATCCTTCATAGGCTGACGCAGGCTCCGGTCAGAGCATGAGCTCACTGATTGGTTGAATCTTCTGCGTCTCACAATAAATCTCAGTGAGTGGGTGGAGCCGAGAAGCGGGGCGAAAGTCTCATTGGCTGAGGTGGGTTTTAGCCGGATGGTTTAGCCCCCGACAGGCTACGGCAGCTGTCAGTCTGAAACCAGAGTATCTGATTGGTTGCGGCCAGTCAGTGTTTTGAATTCAGTGTTTGGCTGGAGGGTCAGTCTCTCACCGGCTCAACAACCTGATTGGCACACACAGCTGTCAGTCAGAAACTGGAATGTCTGATAGACTGAGTTGTCTGTGGTCAGCAGGTAGACATCCGTGATTTGTTGCGACAGCTGTCTGAATGAAAACGGTATCTCATACTGGTTAATGTGGATATGAGCCTGCGGATGAAGCTCCCTGATTCGTTTCGGCAGCTGCTAGTCTGAAAGTGGACTCTCTGATTTGCTACGCCAGCTGTCATTCTGAAAGCAGGGTCTCTAATTGGCTACGACGTCTGCAGCTCAGAAAGCAGAGTTTCTGATTGGCTACATGTTCTGTTATTGACAGTTCTGAGTTCCCTGGATGGCTCACCCAGCGGTCAGTCAGCAATTCGTGCCTCTGATTCTCTTAAAGGTGCTGTCAGTCAGTTAAGAGCTCTGTTTGGCTGAGGCGACTCCCAGCCTGCAGATGGATTTATATGATTGACTCAGCCGCTGTCACTCCACGTTTGGAGCTTCTGCGTTTCTGAGCGAGGACTGTCAGTCCGCGGACGGAGCGTCTGAATCATTCAGAGCAGCTGGAGCTCCTGATTGGCTGGGGGAATCCCAGTCGGCAGCTAGAGCTCCTGATTGGCAGAAGGGCTGTCAGTCAGTTTTATTTATGTATTAATTTCATAATTGATGTAACCGGATATTTCACCACGAACTTGATCTGCTCCCTGAACCTGGACTGAGTCACCACATAAATAAATGTATTAATGCAGCAATTTAAATCCCGTAGCATGAATCCGACTTGTTGCAAATAATATTGAGCATCGGTGAGGTAAATTACTCCACTCAGCTCGAAATAGAAAAACCTAATTACAAAGACCATCCAGAGGAGAATGAATGCTCCGGAGATGCTGAAGAGTAAAATCATTGACTTCCTTCTGCTCTCCATCACTGGGTCTGAGCGATTGTCTCCCTGACTGTGAGCCTTCAGTGTCTTTCGGACTCGACTGCTGAGTAAAATGTGTCTGACTGTCAGAGCGTTGATCAACAGGATTGAAAAGAATGGAATCAATGGGGTTAAAACCTGATCAAACCAGATAAATAAAATCCAACCGGAGTTACTGAAGACGCTGCTCTTTGTCTCACAGAACCACTGCACATTGTCGATTATATTTCTCGGTTCATATATGAAGTAAAAAGGGATGTTTTTTACACAGAGCAGAAGGCCGGTTGTTGACAGAACCACAGCCGCAGTTTTCCCGGTGCAATATTTAGTTTTCAGTTTCTGGCAGCGAATGGCCACAAATCGATCGAAGGAGAAAGTGAGAGTGAACCAGACTGTACAATCTCTGGCTGCAGTCAGCAGGACACCTTTAACACTACACACAGGAGTGAGGAACATAAAGTTCCAGGGGAAATAATAACGATTGATGTGGGTGAGTATGGGGTTAGTTATAATAAACAAGAGGTCCGCAGTTGCCATGGCCATCAGGTAGCGAGTGGTGCAGGTAGAAAGGCCGCATTTTCCCCGACACAGAATCGGAATTCCCAGCAAATTAACTGTCAGAGAGAGAAGGGAGAAGAGCGAGGAAATCATTGATTAAACATTCTCCGTGTCTGTACCTGGACAGAATTTCAGCATCAATAACCTGGACAGTGGGTGGCTGGGGGAGCAAGTGGATGAGTGGGAACAGAGATTAACATTATAGAGAGGAAAGTATAAAAATAGCCACAGTACTTCAGACCGGGGAGGGGGTAAACAAGTGAAATTCAGCCTTGTCAGTTTGATGAAAGTGGTATGAAAATGTTCACAAATCAACAATCTCCAGGAATGGTTTCATTTGCAGGATTAAATCAGTATTGACAGTTTCCCAGAAAACAAACATACCACAGATTGTCACCCTCACTCGCAACTATTGGTCCACAGCCCGGATTGGAACGGCCCTTGGTTTGAGATGCATATGGATTTGCACACTACGCCTGGATTATTGGAATCCTCAATCATCAACGGAAAACTATAACACGCGCAGGGCACCTCCAGTTTCAGTAATGGAACGAAAAGAGCCTTCCTTGTCTCCAAAAGATTGCCAGGGCGCACCCTTCTCAGTGTCTATCACGTCTAAGGCATCGCATCCCACAAATATTCGATTAACATCTTCCGAACACTCCCAAATCATCCTCTAGCCAGGAATACATTCTCTACCGGTTTGGGAACAATCGTTGAAAAGCTTTTCTCAGTAATACTCCCACTCCGGTAATGGAACTCCGAGGGTTCACTTGAGAAGAATAAGCTCGCTCCATATTCCCACCCGTATCATTCGGTTAACAGGATGGGCAGGCGGATTCTCCATTCCCGAGACAAATTGTTGACACCAGGGCGGATTACTGCAGTTCGGCCACAGCAACACTGGCGCCGCATTTGGACCAATTTAGCCGCCGTTCATGGGCTCGCAATGGCGACAAGTGGCAAACGATCAATTCCAATGGAAACGGTTTCGGATTCCCCGTGATCGGGATCGGTACGCGAGAGGCTAACAAGCTGCAGCTTCATATTAGCTCGGTGCGCCATAAACACTCATCCCAGCCAAGACGGTGGCACTGGTTATGCTGGAGCGCGCTCAACCCGTTGACGGGTCACCTGGGGGCAGAGGGTACTGGGAGGGGGGGTGGGGTGTATCAGTGGGGGAGTGAGAGGGTGACCTATGCCGCTACATTCAGTGTGTGCAGTCAGCGGCATGCTCAGCCTCATTGCTGCCTGCACGTTGAGGCAATGATGTTCCGTGCCCGTCCGAGCAAGTACCACAAACTACCTCATGGCCACCAAACGCCAACCACCAACACTTCCCCTTGCAGAAGCGTCTGGCGAGCGACCCAACCGTGAGCACACTATAGCGACGTTGGACAATATCCAAACCCTCACTCTCTCACTCAGAATCCACGGCGCCTGTTGCACGACTTTTGTAAGCACAAATGCTCTTTACCGTTAGGAATTCAGCAACCACTTTAGCCCGGTGGAGCCGGGAGATCGCGGTGTCCCAGAGAATACCGGGTCAGACCTGCTAAGATTATTCCAACTGCGTTTACTGTAGGCGCAGAGTGGAACGTATTGGCACCGGAGACGAGATGCAGTAAAGCTGTGAGTGTCAAGAATCGGCACCCACAACGATTTTTGCATCAAAACACATTCTTCGTCCAGTTGCGTTTCCTGATTGTCGTGTGAGCCGGCGGAGAGTCGCACACGCGATATTCCAAAAACAAGGACGTTAAGATGATGGAGGCTGTTCCCAGACTAAAGATGGTGAACTTCAATTTGAGTCCCATTGGGTGTAACGCGCCTCATTGAAAGATGAGATGCTGCTCCTCAAGCTTGCGTTTGACGTCACTGGATCGTTGCAGCAGGCCCAGGACGATATGTGGGCAAACGAGCAAGGCGCCGAGTTAAAATGGCACGCCACAGGAAGGGTGAGGTGAGGCATTAAGGCTGAGTGGAGGTGGTCGGAAAAGCGGTCACACAGTCGGCGCTTCGTCTCACAAATGTAGAGGAGACTGCACTGGGAGAAGCGAATGCAGGAGACCAAACTGGCGGAAGCAGAGGTGAAACGCTGCCTCACCAGAAAGGAGAGTTGGCTGCCGAGAGTCATGAGACGCGACGAGGTAAAGGGACAGTTGTTACACATTCTGCTGTTGCAAGGGCATGTGTCGTAGGGAGGGGAGGTGGTGTGGTGGAGGAGTGGACAAGGATTTAACGCAGAGCCAGTACCTGAGAAATGAAAAATCTCGATGAGAAAATAATTTCCCGACAGCTCAGTGCCGCTGCTGCATTTTCATCAGATCAATAAGTCTCCCAGTCACCTTTCCTTTATCGGGATTACTCCATCCTCTCTTTGGTTGAGACGCCTCTCATAGGCAGAGGAGTCGAGGTCGGGGGTCAGGTTTCCGGGTCCGGATTCATGGTCGGGGTTAACAGCCGGGGCTGGGTTAGTAGTTGTGGTCATATTAGGAGGCAGGGTCAGGAGCCGAGGTCGGGATTAGGAATCGGTATTGGGACCGTGTTTGGAGTCCGGATCGGGTTTGTGTCCGGGTCGGGTTAGGAGTCTGGATCGGGTTAGGAGTCGGGGTCGGGTGAGGAGTACGGATCGGGCTGGGGGTCGGACTCAGTTCAGGAGCCGGGTCGGTTTAGGACTCCTGGTCGGGTTTGTATCCGGGTCGGGTTAGGAGTCTGAGTCGGGATAGGAGTCCAGGTCGGGTTAGGAATCGGGGTCGTGCAAGTAGTCGGGGTCGGCTGATGAGTCCGAGTCGGGATAGGAGTTCAGGTCGGGTTAGGAGTCGGGGTCGTGTTACGCGTCGGGGTAGGGTTAGGAGTCGGGGTCAGATTAGGAGTCGACGTCATATTAGGAGCGGGGGTCGGGATCGGGTTCGGAGTCAGGGTCGGGTGAGGCATTGGGGTCGGGTGAGGAAGAAGGGTCGGGTTAGTAGTCGAGCGTCGGGGTCGGGTTAGGAAGCATGTTTGCGGTAGGAGTCGGGTTGAGGTAGGAATCGGGGTTGGTTAGGACTGTCGGGGTCGGGATAGGAGTCGATTTCATTTTTGGAATCGGGGTTGGGTTAGGAGTCGGGGCGGGTTAGGAGTTGGCATCGGGTTAGGAGTCTGGATCGGGTTAGGAATCTGTTTGGGGTTCGGAGTCGGGATCAAGTTATGAATCGCTTTCAGGTTAGGAATCGGGATCGTGTCAGGAGTCGGGCTTGGGTTAGTAATCGGAGTCGGGGTTGGAGTCGAGGGTCAGGTTAGCAACCGGGTTCGGGGTAGGAGTCGGGGTCGTGTAGGAATCGGGTTCGGGGTAGGAATAGGGTTCAGCTTTGGAGTCGGGGTCGGGGTCAGAGTCGGGGGCGGGTTAGGAATCGGGGTAGGGTTAGGAGTCGGGTTCGGGTTAGTAATCGGGTTCGTGGTATGAGTCGGGTTCTGGTTCGGAGTTCGGTTCGGGTTAGGAGTCGTGGTCTGGGGAGGAGTCTTGGTCGGGATAGTTGTCAGGGAGGGGGTCAAGAGTCGGAGGCGGGATTAGGATTCGGGGTGAGGTGTCAAGGTTAGGAGTGAGGGTCGGGGTAGGAGTTGCGGTCGGCTTCAGCAGTCGGGGTCAGGACTGGGGTCAGGAGTCAGTGTTCGGGTTCAGAGTCGGTGTCCGGATTAGCAGTTGGAGACGGGTTTCGGACTCAGGGTTAGGATTCGGGGATATGATTTGTGGCCATGAGTCGGTGTCGGCTTTAGGAGTCAGTGTCGTGGTTAGAGGCCAGGGTTAGGAGTCCCTGTCAGAACTGGGGTCAGGAGACGATGTCAGGGTTAGGAGTCGGTGTTGGGGTTAGCAGTTCGGGTCGGGTTTGGAGTCGGGGTTAGGATTAGTGGTCGCGGTTAGGACTAGGTTTAACTGTTTGGGAACTGGTTTACCAGTGAGGGTCGGGTTTAAGAATCGGGGTTAGGAGTTGGGGTCAGGATCGGGGTGGGATTTAGGTGTCAGTATCAAGGTTAGAGGTCGGGGTTAAGACCGGGGTCAGGAGTCGGGTCCGATTCAGAAGTCGAGGTCGGCGTCAGGAGTCGGGGATAGGATTCGGGATCAAAACAGTCTGAAATTGCGATTTGCTGGGACGTTTGTGAGGTTCAGAAAGGAGGTCGAAGCGGGAGTTGATGCAGGTGAGTGGGCTTGCGACCCGTCCTATGATGTCCAAGGGGTGTATGGAAGATCTCCACAGTCGATGAGGCCACTGAAAGTCCTGGCAACAAGATCATGATGATTGGAGGTGGGGTCAGGTTCCAGGGGAGATTTGACGGTCAGCATCTGTTAGTATGACAGACAACAAATCACCACACTTGTGACAACTTAGATCACCAGGTCAGCGTTGAACACTAGAACGAGGATAGAGCAAGTTCAGAGGGAGACAGTTTAGAGTGGCTGAGAGGGACAGAAAAATTGAGACGGCCGATATCGCACTGACAGATCTCAATGGAAAGATCAAGGGCAGGTCGGAGGCCAGAGGGTGGTGTATAGGTAGAGGGAGATTACTGGAGGCGGATAGATTTGAACCAGAAATATATATTTAAAAATTGACCTTGAGAAGCAGCAGATACACTATGGTCTAGTGACGAATAAGTATCAGAAGATTACAAACAATTAAACGGCAGCAGTGTATTTCTGTTATACTTGAATTTAAAACAAGTGGAAATAAAATAATTCCACACAACAAAATCCCAGTCACAGCTTCAATATTAGAAAAAAATGGAAAGAAAAATGTGCGGTCAAAATTCAGCAAGACAGACTCGGATTATCAGCACAGATTCAAAAATCGATATCATTCCTGACAGATTAGATTTGAATAATTCAAAAACTATCATAAGTTATAGATTTGATAAGTAGGGTGGATGTGAAAGGAAGTGATTTTCTCAAGGCCTTCAATATGATCCTACATAGCAGATTCATGAGTACTGTGAGAGCAAGTGGAGTTGGGGGACACAGCAGAAAGCTGGAGACACACACAGAAAAGAGGGAGAGGGGTTAAAGGCATGTAGACTGATGGGTGGAAGGTGGGGTGTGTTCCACAAAGATCAGCACTTGGATCACTCTCCTTCACCATTCATATCCAAAATATGGAATCGGAAGCAGAACGATAATTACTGAATTTATAGACAAAATCATGTTGAGAGTGACAGTAAATACAGAACAAGAATACAGCTTAATCCAGAAACAGATTAATCACCAATTAGAAACTTGCAAAGTGGTATTTCAATGAGAATTTAATTTTGCGACAGTGCAGTGTCCGCTGCTGCATTTTAGTCAGAACACTAAGTCTCCCAATCACTCTTTGGAAAACAAGTGTCTGAATGGACGGGAGGGATTTCTGGGTTCAGCTGAACATATTCATTATTCGGTGAAGCAGCAACTCAGTTTAAAATTACACCTAAAAATTGAGCTAACATGGGAGTTAATTTCTACATTGATAGAAATCAGAAGGATATCACAAAACTTATGACAATACTGCACTGTGTTTTTAAATGTCAGAGTTTAGATGATATCTGTTGCTGTTGGAGCGGTTCAATAGGAAACAGAGTTCGCGAGACAACACAATAAATGTCAACCACCTTGAAAACAGAGAAAAACTCTTCCTATTTTCAATCTATTCCACAGTTAATACAGTGAGAGAGATAGCTCCATAGAATTGAGCCACTACCAAAAAAAAAAACTTGTCAGAAACCTTCCATCAGAAAGATTGCCTTCATCCAGACCTAATCTAACATTAAACAAGATTGCACTAAATACAATAACTTAATTGATCCTTGATCATTGAGTTACAAACAGAGGTTTGTGGTCAGTTGATGACAGGGATACGAACCATCGACACGTTTAAAGATATTTGGCGAAGTGTATTATATCTTCCATCAGATGCCTATATCAGCGAATGTGACCATTCGCATTTTCAGTCCCAGTTTAAAATCAGAGAGCCGCTCACACACAGATTTACACAAGTTCAATGGTGATAGTCACTTACCAGGAACACCAACAATAGCAAGAATTGTGTAGAATATTTTCTCAGCAATTTGAATTGGAAGAAGCATGCTCACTGTGCAGTTATGTGCCTCTTCGTGCTGTTGGTAGTCTCCCTGTCCTAAACTCTGAGGTTATATATTTCCAAAGCCTTTAATTTATACCCTGTGGAATCACGTCAGTGTTATTAATGTTGCAACATCGTTAAACTTAGAATTCAAAGATATGAACAAACAGATTACGATATCTGTTTCGAAAACAATGTTTTTTTGAATGCGTGACTACTTTCGAAACACTGGGCTGTGTTGATCACATTGTTGAACTAACAATAACTGAAAGGATGTTGTCCACTCAAACACTATCAGTCATATCTCTAGATCTCAGATTGTTGCAGTGATATCCTTCACTCAACCGTGAACATTCAGTGATTCAATTACAATTGCCTGCCTCTTTAACAGTGACCATTCAGTGATTCTGTTCGAATTGTTAGTGTGTTTCGCTGTATGGCTCCACTGCACTTTGAGGTGTAGCATCCTCTTTAATTGTGACCATTCAGTGTTTCAGTTTCAATTGTTAATGTGTTTTTCTGTGGTTCCACTGCACTGCGGCATGTAGCTGCCTCTGTAACTGTGACCATTCAGTGATTCAGTTCCAGTTGTCAGTGTGTTTCTCTGGGTGGTTCCACTGCACTCTGGGGTGTAGCTGCCTCAGTAACTGTGACCATTCAGTGATTCAGTTCCAATTGTCAGTGTATTTCTCTGGTTGGGTCCACTGCACTCTGGGGTGTAGCTGCCTCTGTAACTGTGACCATTCAGTGATTCAGTTCCAATTGTCAGTGTGTTTCTCTGGGCGGTTCCACTGCACTCTGGGATGTAGCTGCCTCTGTAACTGTGACCATTCAGTGATTCAGTTCCAATTGTCAGTGTATTTCTCTGGTTGGTTCAGCTGTACTCTGGGGTGTAGCTGCCACTTTAACAATGACCATTCAGATATTCGGTTACATTTGTTAGTGAGTGTCTTCGGGAGGTCTTGCTACTCTCTGAGATGCTGTTGACCCCTTAACTGTGGACATTCGTTTCTGTGATTCAAGTGGATTTTGAGTGACCTTAAACAGCAAATTTCAATTACTCTAAAATCTGCAACTATTTAAAATCCATGGTAACACAGTGTTACTTCCCGGGTCCCAGGTTCGATTCTCGACTTGGGTCACTGCCTTTATGGAGTCTGCACGTTATCCCCGTATCTACGTGGGTTTCCTCCGGGTTCTCTGGTTTTCTCCCACAGTCCAAATATATGCAGGACAGGTGGATTGGCCATGCTAAACTTCCCTTAGTATCCAAAAAGGATAGATGGGATGACTGGGTGATGGGGAGAGGTTGGACGTGTGGGCTTAAGTAGGATGATGGGCCGGTGCAGACTATAAGGGCCGAATGGCCTGCTTCAGCACTGTAAATTCTATGACTTAAATAATTCCAACTCTTTCGTCTGATGCAGCAGCGCAAACTAAGGTACCATTTTGAAACATTGGAACACCTGAGAGAATTCTGACGCTGCAGCAGATCCACCTAATAAAGCAGCAAAAAGCGCACTGATGTGAGAAACCTCGCACATCGAATCTAACTGATACTGGCCCTGCATCTGACACACAAACCTTAAATGGGAGGCATATTATTTGAGATGGGGAGAAAGAGAGCGAGTACCGAGTTGTGATGTGTGCTGATTTAAGATAGGTTGAGAAAGAAAGAGGGTAAAAGACACTGAATGTGAGAGAGAACGAGAGTGAGAGAGAAAATATTGGAAGATAAAAAGAGTGAGAGAGATAGAGGATGAGGGAGAAATACGGTGAGAAAAAAAGACGATGGGAGTGAAAGATGGTGAAAGAGAAAGAGAGGAATACATTTAGAGAGGAAGACAGTGAGAGGGAAACGCGGTGAGTGAGAAAGAGGAAGAGAGAGAACGATTGTGAGAGAGAAAGATGGTGAAGGATAACGAGAGTGAGAGAGACAGAGGGTGAGGGAGCAAGAAGCTTAGAGAAAAAGGGGGAGAGTGAAAAACTGCCAACTGGATTTATTTTCCAGAACATTGCGCACTCCTCCAATATTTTATACTTGTTGCAGTAATATTATTATGGAATCAAGTTTAAGGTGTCCAAACCGTGAATCTTCTGAAACTATTATTAGGGAGTCATAAAGTGTGTGATTATAATTTATTCTAACTACCTTCTCGTTTTCCAAGTACATCGTTTTTTTCCCGGTTTTATCTGTAGTTTTTATGTGGCGCCATGATCGTACATTGGTGAATATGAAAAATATGAAAATCGCTTATTGTCACAAGTCGGCTTCAAATGAAGTTACTTTGAAAAGAACCTAGTCGCCACATTTCGCCTGTTCGGGGAGGCTGTTACGGGAATCGAACTGCCTGCCTTGGTCTGCTTTCAAAGCCAGCCATTTAGCCCTGTGCTAAACATTCCCAGAATACTCTGCGTTGTGGCCGCAGCAACCTCGGTTCAAATCCAAGTCACGGCAGCGATTATCTTGCTGTGTTTTCTACAAAATGACCGTATTATGAAATCAAACATATATCTGTAAAGGCGATTTTGTTTCGTGACAAGATCGATTTCACAACTGAGCGCATTCTTCTGCCCTGTTTCATAGAACATAGAAAAATACAACACAGAACAGGCCCTTCGGCCCACAATGTTGTGCCGAACTTTTGTCCAATATGAAGAACAAATTAATCTGCACCCCATCATTCTGCCGTAATCCATGTGCCTATCCAATAGCGGCTTGAAGGTCCCTAATGTTTCAGACTCAACTACTTCCACAGGCAGTGCATTCCATGCCCCCACTACTTTCTGGGTAAAGACCCGACCTCTGACATCCCCCCCTATATCTCCCACCATTCACCCTTACATGTATGTACGCTTGTAATGGTTTTTTCCACCCGGGGAAAATGTCTCTGACTGTCTACTCTATCTATTCCCCTGATCATCTTATAAACCTCTATCAAGTTGCCACTCGTCCTTCTCCGTTCTAATGAGAAAAGGCCGTGCACCATCAACCTTTCCTCGTAAAACCTAATCTCCATTCCAGGCAACATCCTGGTAAATATCCTTTGCAACTTTCCCAAAGCTTCCACATCCTTCCTAAAATGAGGCGACCAGAACTGCACACAGTACTCCAAATGTGGACTTGCCAAGGTTTTGTACAGCTGAACCATCACCTCACGGCTCTTAAATGCAACCCCTCTGCTAATGAACGCTAGCACACCATAGGCCTTTTTCACAGCTCCTTCCAGTTGAGTGGCAACTTTCAAAGATCTATGAACATAGATCCCAAGATCTCTCTGCTCCTTCACATTGTCAAGAACCCTACCGTTAACCCTGTATTCCGCCTTCATATATGTCTTTCCAAAATAGACAACCTCACACTTTCCAGGGTTAAACCATCTGCCACTCCTCAGCCCAGCTCTGCATTCTATCTATGTCTCCTTGCAGCCGCCAACAGCCCTCCTCACAATCCACAACTCCGCCAATCTTCGTATCGTCTGCATATTTACTGACTCACCTTTCAACTCCCTCATCCAAATTATTCATGGAAATCACAAACAGCAGAGGACCCAGAACTGATCCCTGTGGTACGCCACTGGTAGCTGGGCTCCAGGCTGAATGTTTGCTATCCACCACCACTCTCTGACTTCCATCGGTTAGCCAATTCGTTATCGAAATGGCCAAATTTCCCACTATTCCATGCCTCCTTACTTTCTGCATAAGCCTACCATGGGGAACGATATCAAGTGCCTTACTAAAATCAATGTACAGTACATCCACTGCTTTACCTTCATCCACATGCTTGATCACCTCCTCAAAGAATTGAATAAGACTTGTGATGATTAACCCTAATCAAGCAGTGTCTTTCCAGATTGCTCAGAAACCTTATCCCTCAGTACCCTTTCCATTACTTTGCCTACCACCGAAGTAAGACTAATTGGCCTGTAATTCCCAGGGTCATCCCAATTCCCTTTTCAGAACAGGGGCACGACATTCGCGACTCTAAAATCCCCTGGTACCACCCCTGTTGACAATGAGGACGAAAAGAGCATTGCCAACGGCTCTACAATTTAATCACATGCTTCCCATAGAATCCTTGGATATAGCCCGTCAGGTCCGGGGAACTTGTCTATCCTCAAGTTTTTCAAAATGCCCACACATCTTCCTTCCTAACAAGTATCTCCTCGTGCTTACCAGTCTGTTTCACACTGTCCTCTCCAACAATATGGCCCCCTCTTTCGTAACTATTGAAGAAAAGTACTCGTTCAAGACCGCTCCACTTCTTCATACCCAATACACAATCTCCCGCTACTGTCCTTGGTCGGACCTACCCTCGCGCTAGTCATTCATATATTTCTCACAAATGCGAAAAAGGCCTTGGGGTTTTCCTTGATCCTACCCGCCAAATATTTTAATGCCCTCTCTTAGCTCTCCTAATCCCTTTCTTCTGTTCCCTCCTCGCTACCTGTATCCCTCCAGCGCCCTGTCTGAAACGTGTTTCCTCAGCCTTACGTACGTCTCCTTCTTCCTCTTAACAGGACATTCAACCTCTCTTGTCAACCATGGTTCCTCACTCGACTATCTCTTCCCTACCTGACAGGGACATACATATCAAGGACACGTAGTTTCTGTTCCTTGAACAAGTTCCACATTTCACTTGTGTCCTTCCCTGACAGCCTATGTTCCCAACTTATGCACTTCAGTTCTTGTAGCACCGTATTTGCCCTCCCCCCAATTGTAGACCTTGTCCTGTTGCACGCACCTATCCCTCTCCATTACCAAAGTGAAAGTCACAGAATTGTGCCCACTCTCTCCGAAATGCTCCCCGCACTAACAAATCTATCACTTGCCCTGGTTCATTACCATGTACCAAATCCAAATGGCCTCCCCTCTGGTCGGACAATCTACATACTTTATTAGAAAAACTTCCTGGACCCAGTGCCACGCCATCCAAACGATTTGATCTAAAGTGATTCCACTCACTGTTTGAGAAGTTGAAGTCACCCATGACTACTACCCTGTGACTTCTGCACCTTTCCAAAATCTGTTTCCCAAACTGTTCCTCCACATCTGTGCTGCTATCTGGGGGCCTATAGAAAACTCCCAACAAGGTGACTGCTCCTTTCCTATTTCTGACGTCAACCCATACTACCTCAGTAGGCAGATCCTCCTCGAAATGCCTTTCTGCAGCTGTTATACTATCTCTAATTAACAATGCCACCCCCACCTCTTTTACCACCCTTCCAAATCTTATTGAAACACCTATAACCAGGAACCTCCAACAGCTATTTCTGCCCCTCTTCTATTCAGGTGTCTGTGATGGCCACCACATCGTAGTCCCAAATACCAATCCGTGCCTTAAGTTCACCGACCTTATTCCTGAGGCTTCTTGCGTTGAAGTATACACAGCTCAACCCATCTCCGTGCCTGCAAGTACTCTCCTTTGTCAGTGTTCCCTTCCCCACTGCCTCACTACACGCTTTGGCGTCCTGAATATCGGCTACCTTAGCTGCTGGACTACAAATCCGTTTCCCATTCCCCTGCCAAATTTGTGTAAACGCTCCCGAAGAGTACTAGAAAACGTCCCTCCCAGGATATTGGTGCACCTCTGGTTCAGGTGCAACCCGTCCTGCTGGTACAGGTCCCACCTTCCCCAGAATGTGCTCCAATTATCCAAATACCTGAAGCTCTCCCTCCTGCAGCATTCCTGCAGCCACGTGTTCAGCAGCACTCTCTCCCTATTCCTTGCCTCGCTATCACGTGACACCAGCAACAAACCAGAGAAGACAACTCTGTCTGTCCTGGCTTTTAACTTCCAGCCTGACACCCTAAACTCGTTTATTACCTCCACACCTTTTCCTACCTACGTCGTTGCACCACAACTTCTGGCTGCTCCCCCTCGCCCTTCAGGATCCTGAAGACACGATCCGAGAGATCCCTGGCCCTGGCACCCGGGGGGCAACATTTTTCCGGGAGTCTCGCTCGCGACCTCAGAATCTCCTATCTATTCCCCTAACCATTGAATCCTCTATTACTGTTGCTTTTCCATTCTCCCCCTTCCCTTCTGAGCCCCTTAGCCAGACACAGTGCCAGAGACTAGGCCGCTAGGGCCTTCCCCCGGTAGGTCATGAACCCCAACAGCATCCAAAACGGTATACCTGTTTTTAAGGGGATCGGCCACAAGGGATCCCTGCACCGTCTACCTGTTCGTTTTCTTTCGCCTAAATGTAACCCAGCTACTCTTGACCTGTACCTTGGGAGTATTTACCTCCATTTAACTCTTCTCTATCACCCCCTCTGCCTCCCGGATGATCCGAAGTTCATCCAGCTCCAGGTCCAGTTCCCTAACACGGCCTCTGAGGAGCTGGGGTTGGGTGCACTTCCCGCAGGTATAGTCAGCGGGGACACCGGTGGTATCCCTCATCACGCAGGTCCTACAGGAGTAGCATGCAACTGCCCTAGCCTCCATCTCCGCTTACCTCACAGAATATAGCTGCCCTGTGGACCAACTGGAACTCCGCCCTTCGACTCTGCTCCCAGTCAGCTGCACTCTCTGTAAACTCCTGGCTCCCTTCTCGCTCGTTCAGGAAATGAAATGAAAGGAGCACCTTTCTCCCTCCTCACCTATCTCCCTCAATCACCAAACTCTCACGAGAGCACTCAAATACACCCAAAATCAGCACTCAGTGCAAGCAAAGTCTGCAATGTAGCTGGCTGACTAATCTACTGTGAACCATGCCTCTGAAAACTGGCCTAGTCCAATTAACTAATTAACAAGCTCCAGCTGCAAGTACCGACAAGTAAAACCTTTGTTTAAAGCTGATTGAAAATTCACCTTCTTCTAAACCAAACTGCAACTTTTAAGTTAATTAACTAAATAAAAGAAAGAGCAGACTTGAGATAAAAATGAACCCTTATACTCCCTCAGTCACCAAACTCTCACTATAGTACTCAAATGCACCCAAAATCAGCACTCAGTGCAAAGAACAAATGCTCCAGAATTCAAATTGTTGTGAATCCGAGACTCGCCTCAGCTCACCTACTCTGCTCCGGGTTTATTTTTTAACTGTTACCGTAAAACATCATTCGCCAGTTCTTGTATATTTGGAAGTGACGACATCTCTCTCAATTTCCTCTATCAGCTTCTATGGCGACTCATCCAAAAAAGTTTAAGTACCTCAATATAATGTCCGCGTAAACGGTTTTACCCGGAAGAAAATAATTTAGCTCTCGATCGTGTCTCCATTTCAGCAAATTCTCTGATACCTTGTCTTGAGCCAGTGAGGACGAGAGTGCAACGTTCTGGACAATAGATCAAGCTGACCGTGGAGAAAATGGAAATGAAGCGACACACAACACTCAATCTCCAGGTTTCTGAATGTTGAGGAACACTTTGAGAAACTGAATCAGAGAAGAATGAAGGGTGAATAGCCCGACTGACCATAGACAGACAAGCCACCTTTCCCTTGTTTAAAATGATTTGAGAGATTAACTGGTATTTGGAAAATAAGAAGATTGTCATTTCCAAGCATCAGAAAATGCAGTTTAATATTGCGTTCTTTCTGAATATCTGGAAGCAGGAATTACAATAAATGTCTCGTACGTAGAAGGCTGGAGGCGAGTTATTGACAGAGATATGGATGTTCGTCCAGTCTTCGTTCTTTGACAAAGAGTCATCAAGGCTTGACTTCTCAGTGATGTAATCAGTCAGTGCATGCGGTTGCTAACTGAAAAATTGGTGATTCGATCCCACCCAGCGAATAAGTGATTTTTACACTTCATGTCACATCGATTTGAGTAATTTCCTCCCGTTTCAATATCAAACACGCCAAATGCTGTCATTCTGATGTTACCCAGTCAGTTGACAGGCATCTTGTCCGTCAATATTCATTTCCAGTATAATCTATCGATATCCACCCGGTTAGCAACAGTGGAACAAGTAAAACGAACGAATGTTAGAATTGCAGCAAAGGACCTTGGAAATCTGAAATGAAAAGATTCATTCGGGCCCGAAACATTTACTGACTCTGTTTTTTTTATGTCTCTCTCGCGATACATATGCTGTATGGTTTGCTGAGTTTTACCATCATTTTAGAGTTTTATTGCTGGTTGACACTGTATCGTCGGAGGCAACTCAAATAAAGCGCCACCATTAGATGTCGGCCAAAATTCCCAACAAGAATCTGAAAATGTGAATTAGGGGCAGCAGTCGTCAATTAGGCCCATCGAGCCTGATTCGACATTCAGTGAGATATTGGGTGATTGGATCGTAATATGACCACACGTACCTGCCCACCACCGATAACCTTTCACACTTTTGAAATGTAAGATTCTATTCAACTCTGATAGACTTTCAGCCTCAGCAGAAAATAGTCAATCACTTTGCTCCCGCTGCCTTCTATGGAGTCGAGCTCCGGAGAGTCTGACCCTTCAGGACAATCAGGGAATTATTTTTATTTCTGTCCTTAATTAGCGATTTTTATTGAAAAATACATAAGTATAAAATGAAAGTAAGTTGCAGTTAACTTCCTTGCACCAGATTTCTACTGTAAATGTAAAATGCTAAATTTAAAGTGTTTTTTTAACGTTGCACAGATTCTTGATTAGCCAATCATATTACAGCCTTTCGGAAATGCCACTTTGATTTGTATACCCCATCGGAACACTCAGTCAGTGAATCAGAGAATTCAATAACATTCCCAGACCTCTGTTCCAGAATATCCCGCTCAGCTCTGCTCACGATGTTCGGTTTCACCTTCTCCCAGTGTCACCTAACTCTCTGTTTTCACCCTACTCCAAATAACTCGTATCTCGCCAAACGGCACTGTCAGTGCGGACAAAGAGCACTGAGCGGCCTCCCTGTTTCTAGGCACCAAATTTCAAAGCTCTCGAAACAGGATTAAACCAGGTGCACAATTTACTATCTACAGTTGAGTGTAACTCAACTGACTCCCGTTTCAGGAATGAGTGTACCAAAAAGAGCAGCTTTGATAACACGATTTAAGACCTGAAGCGAAGATTAATTTCTAATCACCTCCTTGTAACGCGTCACTTCAACTTTTTGTTTCCATCCAACTCCAAAACGCCCTCATTTAACCAAGATGCACTTACAGTGCAGACAAACATCACTCTCAGTGCAGACCAGCAGCACTCACAATGCAGACAATCAGCACACACAGTACAGACAAGCAGCACTCACACTACAGACAAGTAGCACTCATAGTGCAGATAAGCAGCTCTCACATTGCTGACAAGCATCACTGAGTGGCTTCCCTATCACATTCGTCTCACAACAATCAATAAACTTCTATTAGGTCTACTGATTCCTTGCTGTACCTGTATGGTGGCCGTTGTGGTTAAATCTCCAGTTTTGTGAATGTTGAGAAACAATTTGAGAAACTGAATCAGTGGGAGAATGAAGGGAGAAGTGCCTGACTGATCAGAGACAGACATGGCACTTTTCCTTTGTCTAAAATTATGCGGGCTCTTAACTACATTTGGAAACTGAGAAGGTTGTCCTTACAGCACATCAGAAAAAAAAATAGTTCAATATTGGGTTCATCCTGAATATCTGGAAAAAGACAATAAATGCCTTGAATGTAGAAGTCTGTATGCGCGTTATTGACCTGGATATGGATGTTGGTGCAGTCTTCGTGCTTTGACAAGGAGTCATACAGGCTTGAAACGTAAGCTCTGTTCTTTCTCCACATGTATCGTATTTTCCACTGTGAATTGAAACAACCATGTAAGAACCATGTCAGAGAAGGAATAATACCGGGAAAGGGAGAATTGTCGTATTTGGAAAGGCGGGAATGTTAGGTTTGTATCCACTAGAGCTGAGAACTACTGTCGGACTGAGACAGAGTGGATGTGAAGAGGCAGTTGACACTCGTCGGAGGATCTGCAACTCACAATCACTGTGCAAACATAAGTGGTCGCTTAGTTAAGACAGAAGGATACAGGGACAGAGAGATACATAGAGATACAGAGACAGAGAGATACAGAGACAGAGAGGCACAGAGACAGAGAGACACAGAGACAGAGAGATGCAGAGACAGAGAGGTACAGAGAGATACAGAGAAAGAGAGATGCAGAGACAGAGAGATAAGAGACCGAAAGGTACAGAGACAGAGAGACGCAGAGACAGAGAGATACAGGGACAGAGAGATACATAGAGATACAGAGACAGAGAGACACAGAGACAGAGAGATGCAGAGACAGAGAGATACAGAAACAGAGAGAATCAGAGACAGAGATTTACAGAGACAGAGAGATACAGAGACAGAGAGATACAGAGACAGAGAGATACGGAGACAGAGAGATACAGAGACAGAGAGATGCAGAGACAGAGAGATACAGAGACAGAGAGACACAGAGACGGAGAGTTGCACAGACAGAAAGATACAGAGACAGAGAGATACAGAGACAGAGAGATACAGAGACAGACAGAATCAGAGACAGAGATTTACAGAGACACAGAGACAGAGATATACAGAGACAGAGAGATACAGAGAAGGAAAGATTCAGAGACAGAGAGATACAGAAACAGACAGAATCAGAGACAGAGATTTACAGAGACAGAGAGACACAGAGACAGAGAGATATAGAGACAGAGAGATATAGAGACAGAGAGATGCAGAGACAAACAGACACAGAGAAAGCGAGATGCAGAGACAGAGAGTTGCAGAGACAAAGAGATACAGAGATAGGGAGGATACAGAGACAGAGAGATGCAGAGACAGAGAGATACAGAGACAGAGAGATACAGAGACAGAGATGTACAGAGCCAGAGAGATGCAGAGACAGAGAGATACAGAGACAGATAGATTGAGAGACAGAGAGATGCAGAGAAAGAGAGATGCAGATACAGAGAGATACAGAGACAGAGTGGTACAGAGACAGAGAGATGCAGAGACAGAGAGATACAGAGTTAGAGAGATGCAGAGACAGAGATATACAGAGACACGGAGATACAGAGACAGAGAGATGCAGAGACAGAAAGATACAGAGACAGAGAGATACAGCGACAGAGATATGCAGAGACAGAATGATACAGAGGCAGAGAGGTACAGAGACAGAGAGATACAGAGACAGATAGATTCAGAGATTGAGAGATACAGAGAGAGAGAGTTACAGAGACAGAGATATACAGAGACAGAGAGATAAAGAGACAGAGAGATACAAAAACAGATAGAATCAGAGACAGAGATTTACAGAGACAGAGAGATGCAGAGACAGAGAGATACAGAGACAGAGAGATACAGGGACAGAGAGATGCTGAGACAGAGAGATACAGAGACAGAGAGACACCGAGACAGAAAGATGCAGAGACAGAGAGACACAGAGACAGAGAGATACAGACACAGAGAGACACAGAGACAGAGAGATACAGAGACAGAGTGGTCCAGAGACAGAGAGATGCAGAGACAGAGAGATACAGAGACAGAGAGGTACAGAGACAGAGAGGTACAGAGATAGAGAGATGCAGAGACAGAGAGATACAGAGACAGAGAGATACAGAGACTAAGAGGTACAGAGAGAGAGAGATTCAGAGACAGAGAGATTCAGAGACAGGGAGATTCAGAGACAGTGATGAAGAGACAGAGATTCAGAGACAGAGAGATACAGAGACAGAGAGATACAGAGAGAGAAAGATGCAGGAATAGAGAGATGCAGAGACAGAGAGATACAGAGACTAAGAGATGCAGAGACAGAAAGATAAAGAGACAGAGAGATACAGAGACAGAGAGATACAGGGACAGACAGAATCAGAGACCGAGATTTACAGAGACAGAGAGACACAGAGACAGAGAGATACAGAGACAGAGAGATACAGAGACAGATATATTCAGAGACAGAGAGATACAGAAACAGACAGAATCAGAGGCAGAGATTTACAGAGACACAGAGACAGATAGATATACAGACAGAGAGATGCAGAGACAGAGAGACACAGTGACAGCGAGAAGCAGAGACAGAGAGATGCAAAGACAAAGAGATACAGAGAGTGGCAGGATACAGAGACAGAGAGATGCAGAGACAGAGAGATACAGAGACAGAGAGGTACAGAGACAGAGAGATGCAGAGACAGAGAGATACAGAGACAGAGATATGCAGAGATTGTGAGATACAGAGACAGATAGATTCAGAGACAGAGAGATACCGAGACAGAGAGGTACAGAGACAGAGAGATGCGGAGACGGAGAGATACAGAGACAGAGAGATACAGAGACAGAGAGATGCAGAGACAGAGAGAAACAGAGAGGTACACAGACAGACAGATGCAGAGACAGAGAGATACAGAGACAGCGAGATGCAGAGACAAAGAGATTCAGAGACAGGGAGGATACAGAGACAGAGAGATGCAGAGACAGAGAGATGCAGAGACAGAGAGACACAGAGGCGGGGAGGTACCTAGAGTGAGAGATGCAGAGACAGAGAGATGCAGAGACAGAGAGATGCAGAGACAGAGAGATACAGAGACAGAGAGATACAGAGACAGAGAGATGCAGAGACAGAGAGATACAGAGACAGAGAGACACAGAGACGGAGAGTTGCACAGACAGAAAGATACAGAGACAGAGAGATACAGAGACAGAGAGATACAGAGACAGACAGAATCAGAGACAGAGATTTACAGAGACACAGAGACAGAGATATACAGAGACAGAGAGATACAGAGAAGGAAAGATTCAGAGACAGAGAGATACAGAAACAGACAGAATCAGAGACAGAGATTTACAGAGACAGAGAGACACAGAGACAGAGAGATATAGAGACAGAGAGATATAGAGACAGAGAGATGCAGAGACAAACAGACACAGAGAAAGCGAGATGCAGAGACAGAGAGTTGCAGAGACAAAGAGATACAGAGATAGGGAGGATACAGAGACAGAGAGATGCAGAGGCAGAGAGATACAGAGACAGATAGATTGAGAGACAGAGAGATGCAGAGAAAGAGAGATGCAGATACAGAGAGATACAGAGACAGAGTGGTACAGAGACAGAGAGATGCAGAGACAGAGAGATACAGAGTTAGAGAGATGCAGAGACAGAGATATACAGAGACACGGAGATACAGAGACAGAGAGATGCAGAGACAGAAAGATACAGAGACAGAGAGATACAGCGACAGAGATATGCAGAGACAGAATGATACAGAGGCAGAGAGGTACAGAGACAGAGAGATACAGAGACAGATAGATTCAGAGATTGAGAGATACAGAGAGAGAGAGTTACAGAGACAGAGATATACAGAGACAGAGAGATAAAGAGACAGAGAGATACAAAAACAGATAGAATCAGAGACAGAGATTTACAGAGACAGAGAGATGCAGAGACAGAGAGATACAGAGACAGAGAGATACAGGGACAGAGAGATGCTGAGACAGAGAGATACAGAGACAGAGAGACACCGAG
Source organism: Scyliorhinus torazame (assembly GCF_047496885.1). Classification (NCBI taxonomy): domain Eukaryota; kingdom Metazoa; phylum Chordata; class Chondrichthyes; order Carcharhiniformes; family Scyliorhinidae; genus Scyliorhinus; species Scyliorhinus torazame. The sequence goes on from NC_092726.1 coordinate 56,114,142, forward strand.
ACAGAAAGATGCAGAGACAGAGAGACACAGAGACAGAGAGATACAGACACAGAGAGACACAGAGACAGAGAGATACAGAGACAGAGTGGTCCAGAGACAGAGAGATGCAGAGACAGAGAGATACAGAGACAGAGAGGTACAGAGACAGAGAGGTACAGAGATAGAGAGATGCAGAGACAGAGAGATACAGAGACAGAGAGATACAGAGACTAAGAGGTACAGAGAGAGAGAGATTCAGAGACAGAGAGATTCAGAGACAGGGAGATTCAGAGACAGTGATGAAGAGACAGAGATTCAGAGACAGAGAGATACAGAGACAGAGAGATACAGAGAGAGAAAGATGCAGGAATAGAGAGATGCAGAGACAGAGAGATACAGAGACTAAGAGATGCAGAGACAGAAAGATAAAGAGACAGAGAGATACAGAGACAGAGAGATACAGGGACAGACAGAATCAGAGACCGAGATTTACAGAGACAGAGAGACACAGAGACAGAGAGATACAGAGACAGAGAGATACAGAGACAGATATATTCAGAGACAGAGAGATACAGAAACAGACAGAATCAGAGGCAGAGATTTACAGAGACACAGAGACAGATAGATATACAGACAGAAAGATGCAGAGACAGAGAGACACAGTGAAAGCGAGATGCAGAGACAGAGAGATGCAAAGACAAAGAGATACAGAGAGTGGCAGGATACAGAGACAGAGAGATGCAGAGACACAGAGACACAGTGACAGCGAGAAGCAGAGACAGAGAGATGCAAAGACAAAGAGATACAGAGAGTGGCAGGATACAGAGACAGAGAGATGCAGAGACAGAGAGATACAGAGACAGAGAGGTACAGAGACAGAGAGATGCAGAGACAGAGAGATACAGAGACAGAGATATGCAGAGATTGTGAGATACAGAGACAGATAGATTCAGAGACAGAGAGATACCGAGACAGAGTGGTACAGAGACAGAGAGATGCGGAGACGGAGAGATACAGAGACAGAGAGATACAGAGACAGAGAGATGCAGAGACAGAGAGAAACAGAGAGGTACACAGACAGACAGATGCAGAGACAGAGAGATACAGAGACAGCGAGATGGAGAGACAAAGAGATTCAGAGACAGGGAGGATACAGAGACAGAGAGATGCAGAGACAGAGAGATGCAGAGACAGAGAGACACAGAGGCGGGGAGGTACCTAGAGTGAGAGATGCAGAGACAGAGAGATGCAGAGACAGAGAGATGCAGAGACAGAGAGATACAGAGACAGAGAGATGCAGAGACAGAGAGACACAGAGACAGAGAGATACAGAGACAGAGAGGTACAGAGACGGTGATGTACAGAGACAGAGAGATACAGAGACAGAGAGAGACAGAAACAGAGAGGATCAGAGACAGAGATTTACAGAGACAGGGAGATGCAGAGACAGAGAGAGACAGAGACAGAGAGATACAGAGACAGAGAGATGCAGAGATAGAGAGATGCAGAGACAGAGTGATGTAAGGACAGAGAGATACAGAGACAGAGAGGTACAGAGACAGACAGATGTAGAGACAGAGAGATGCAGAGACAGCGAGCTGAAGGGACAAAGAGATACAGAGACAGGGAGGATACAGAGGCAGAGAGATGCAGAGACAGAGAGATTCAGAGACAGAAATATGCAGAGACAGAGAGATACAGAGACAGAGAGACACAGAGACAGAGAGATACAGAGACAGAGAGATGCAGAGACGGAGAGACACAGTGACTGAGAGATGCAGAGACAGAGAGATACAGAGACAGAGAGACACAGAGTCAGAGAGATACAGAGACAGAGAGATGCAGAGACAGAGAGACGCAGAGACAGAGAGATGCAGAGACAGAGAGACACAGAGACAGAGAGATACAGAGACAGAGAGGTACAGAGACGGAGATGTACAGAGGCGGACAGATGTAGAGACAGAGAGATGCAGAGACAGCGAGCTGAAGGGACAAAGAGATACAGAGACAGGGAGGATACAGAGGCAGAGAGATGCAGAGACAGAGAGATGCAGAGACAGAGAGACACAGAGACTGAGAGATGCAGACACAGAGAGATACAGAGAGATACAGAGACAGAGAGATGCAGAGACAGAGAGATACAGAGACAGAGAGACACAGAGTCAGAGAGATACAGAGACAGAGAGATGCAGAGACAGAGAGACGCAGAGACAGAGAGACGCAGAGACAGAGAGATACAGAGACAGAGAGATGCAGAGACAGAGAGATAAGAGACCGAAAGATACAGAGACAGAGAGACTCAGAGAAAGAGAGATACAGGGACAAAGAGAGACATAGAGATACAGAGACAGGGAGATACAGAGACAGAGAGATGCAGAGACAGAGAGACACAGTGACAGCGAGATGCAGAGACAGAGAGATGCAAAGACAAAGAGATACAGAGAGAGGCAGGATACAGAGACAGAGAGATGCAGAGACAAAGAGATACAGAGACAGAGAGGTACAGAGACAGAGAGATGCAGAGACAGAGAGATACAGAGATAGAGATATGCAGAGATTGTGAGATATAGAGACAGAGAGATACATAGACAGAGAGATAAAGAGACAGATAGATTCAGAGACAGAGAGATACCGAGACAGAGGTACAGAGACAGAGAGATGCAGAGACGGAGAGATACAGAGACAGAGAGATACAGAGACAGAGAGATGCAGAGACAGAGAGAAACAGAGAGGTACACAGACAGACAGATGCAGAGACAGAGAGATACAGAGACAGCGAGATGCAGAGACAAAGAGATTCAGAGACAGGGAGGATACAGAGACAGAGAGATGCAGAGACAGAGAGATACAGAGACAGAGAGACACAGAGACAGAGAGATACAGAGACAGAGTGGTCCAGAGACAGAGAGATGCAGAGACAGAGAGATACAGAGACAGAGAGGTACAGAGACAGAGAGGTACAGAGATAGAGAGATGCAGAGACAGAGAGATACAGAGACAGAGAGATACAGAGACTAAGAGGTACAGAGAGAGAGAGATTCAGAGACAGAGAGATTCAGAGACAGGGAGATTCAGAGACAGTGATGAAGAGACAGAGATTCAGAGACAGAGAGATACAGAGACAGAGAGATACAGAGAGAGAAAGATGCAGGAATAGAGAGATGCAGAGACAGAGAGATACAGAGACTAAGAGATGCAGAGACAGAAAGATAAAGAGACAGAGAGATACAGAGACAGAGAGATACAGGGACAGACAGAATCAGAGACCGAGATTTACAGAGACAGAGAGACACAGAGACAGAGAGATACAGAGACAGAGAGATACAGAGACAGATATATTCAGAGACAGAGAGATACAGAAACAGACAGAATCAGAGGCAGAGATTTACAGAGACACAGAGACAGATAGATATACAGAGAGATGCAGAGACAGAGAGACACAGTGACAGCGAGAAGCAGAGACAGAGAGATGCAAAGACAAAGAGATACAGAGAGTGGCAGGATACAGAGACAGAGAGATGCAGAGACAGAGAGATACAGAGACAGAGAGGTACAGAGACAGAGAGATGCAGAGACAGAGAGATACAGAGACAGAGATATGCAGAGATTGTGAGATACAGAGACAGATAGATTCAGAGACAGAGAGATACCGAGACAGAGAGGTACAGAGACAGAGAGATGCGGAGACGGAGAGATACAGAGACAGAGAGATACAGAGACAGAGAGATGCAGAGACAGAGAGAAACAGAGAGGTACACAGACAGACAGATGCAGAGACAGAGAGATACAGAGACAGCGAGATGCAGAGACAAAGAGATTCAGAGACAGGGAGGATACAGAGACAGAGAGATGCAGAGACAGAGAGATGCAGAGACAGAGAGACACAGAGGCGGGGAGGTACCTAGAGTGAGAGATGCAGAGACAGAGAGATGCAGAGACAGAGAGATGCAGAGACAGAGAGATACAGAGACAGAGAGATACAGAGACAGAGAGATGCAGAGACAGAGAGATACAGAGACAGAGAGACACAGAGACGGAGAGTTGCACAGACAGAAAGATACAGAGACAGAGAGATACAGAGACAGAGAGATACAGAGACAGACAGAATCAGAGACAGAGATTTACAGAGACACAGAGACAGAGATATACAGAGACAGAGAGATACAGAGAAGGAAAGATTCAGAGACAGAGAGATACAGAAACAGACAGAATCAGAGACAGAGATTTACAGAGACAGAGAGACACAGAGACAGAGAGATATAGAGACAGAGAGATATAGAGACAGAGAGATGCAGAGACATACAGACACAGAGAAAGCGAGATGCAGAGACAGAGAGTTGCAGAGACAAAGAGATACAGAGATAGGGTGGATACAGAGACAGAGAGATGCAGAGACAGAGAGATACAGAGACAGAGAGATACAGAGACAGAGATGTACAGAGCCAGAGAGATGCAGAGACAGAGAGATACAGAGACAGATAGATTGAGAGACAGAGAGATGCAGAGAAAGAGAGATGCAGATACAGAGAGATACAGAGACAGAGTGGTACAGAGACAGAGAGATGCAGAGACAGAGAGATACAGAGTTAGAGAGATGCAGAGACAGAGATATACAGAGACACGGAGATACAGAGACAGAGAGATGCAGAGACAGAAAGATACAGAGACAGAGAGATACAGCGACAGAGATATGCAGAGACAGAATGATACAGAGGCAGAGAGGTACAGAGACAGAGAGATACAGAGACAGATAGATTCAGAGATTGAGAGATACAGAGAGAGAGAGTTACAGAGACAGAGATATACAGAGACAGAGAGATAAAGAGACAGAGAGATACAAAAACAGATAGAATCAGAGACAGAGATTTACAGAGACAGAGAGATGCAGAGACAGAGAGATACAGAGACAGAGAGATACAGGGACAGAGAGATGCTGAGACAGAGAGATACAGAGACAGAGAGACACCGAGACAGAAAGATGCAGAGACAGAGAGACACAGAGACAGAGAGATACAGACACAGAGAGACACAGAGACAGAGAGATACAGAGACAGAGTGGTCCAGAGACAGAGAGATGCAGAGACAGAGAGATACAGAGACAGAGAGGTACAGAGACAGAGAGGTACAGAGATAGAGAGATGCAGAGACAGAGAGATACAGAGACAGAGAGATACAGAGACTAAGAGGTACAGAGAGAGAGAGATTCAGAGACAGAGAGATTCAGAGACAGGGAGATTCAGAGACAGTGATGAAGAGACAGAGATTCAGAGACAGAGAGATACAGAGACAGAGAGATACAGAGAGAGAAAGATGCAGGAATAGAGAGATGCAGAGACAGAGAGATACAGAGACTAAGAGATGCAGAGACAGAAAGATAAAGAGACAGAGAGATACAGAGACAGAGAGATACAGGGACAGACAGAATCAGAGACCGAGATTTACAGAGACAGAGAGACACAGAGACAGAGAGATACAGAGACAGAGAGATACAGAGACAGATATATTCAGAGACAGAGAGATACAGAAACAGACAGAATCAGAGGCAGAGATTTACAGAGACACAGAGACAGATAGATATACAGACAGAGAGATGCAGAGACAGAGAGACACAGTGACAGCGAGAAGCAGAGACAGAGAGATGCAAAGACAAAGAGATACAGAGAGTGGCAGGATACAGAGACAGAGAGATGCAGAGACAGAGAGATACAGAGACAGAGAGGTACAGAGACAGAGAGATGCAGAGACAGAGAGATACAGAGATAGAGATATGCAGAGATTGTGAGATACAGAGACAGATAGATTCAGAGACAGAGAGATACCGAGACAGAGAGGTACAGAGACAGAGAGATGCGGAGACGGAGAGATACAGAGACAGAGAGATACAGAGACAGAGAGATGCAGAGACAGAGAGAAACAGAGAGGTACACAGACAGACAGATGCAGAGACAGAGAGATACAGAGACAGCGAGATGCAGAGACAAAGAGATTCAGAGACAGGGAGGATACAGAGACAGAGAGATGCAGAGACAGAGAGATGCAGAGACAGAGAGACACAGAGGCGGGGAGGTACCTAGAGTGAGAGATGCAGAGACAGAGAGATGCAGAGACAGAGAGATGCAGAGACAGAGAGATACAGAGACAGAGAGATGCAGAGACAGAGAGACACAGAGACAGAGAGATACAGAGACAGAGAGGTACAGAGACGGTGATGTACAGAGACAGAGAGATACAGAGACAGAGAGAGACAGAAACAGAGAGGATCAGAGACAGAGATTTACAGAGACAGGGAGATGCAGAGACAGAGAGAGACAGAGACAGAGAGATACAGAGACAGAGAGATGCAGAGACAGAGAGATGCAGAGACAGAGTGATGTAAGGACAGAGAGATACAGAGACAGAGAGGTACAGAGACAGACAGATGTAGAGACAGAGAGATGCAGAGACAGCGAGCTGAAGGGACAAAGAGATACAGAGACAGGGAGGATACAGAGGCAGAGAGATGCAGAGACAGAGAGATTCAGAGACAGAAATATGCAGAGACAGAGAGATACAGAGACAGAGAGACACAGAGACAGAGAGATACAGAGACAGAGAGATGCAGAGACGGAGAGACACAGTGACTGAGAGATGCAGAGACAGAGAGATACAGAGACAGAGAGACACAGAGTCAGAGAGATACAGAGACAGAGAGATGCAGAGACAGAGAGACGCAGAGACAGAGAGATGCAGAGACAGAGAGACACAGAGACAGAGAGATACAGAGACAGAGAGGTACAGAGACGGAGATGTACAGAGACAGACAGATGTAGAGACAGAGAGATGCAGAGACAGCGAGCTGAAGGGACAAAGAGATACAGAGACAGGGAGGATACAGAGGCAGAGAGATGCAGAGACAGAGAGATGCAGAGACAGAGAGACACAGAGACTGAGAGATGCAGACACAGAGAGATACAGAGAGATACAGAGACAGAGAGATGCAGAGACAGAGAGATACAGAGACAGAGAGACACAGAGTCAGAGAGATACAGAGACAGAGAGATGCAGAGACAGAGAGACGCAGAGACAGAGAGACGCAGAGACAGAGAGATACAGAGACAGAGAGATGCAGAGACAGAGAGATAAGAGACCGAAAGATACAGAGACAGAGAGACTCAGAGAAAGAGAGATACAGGGACAAAGAGAGACATAGAGATACAGAGACAGGGAGATACAGAGACAGAGAGATGCAGAGACAGAGAGACACAGTGACAGCGAGATGCAGAGACAGAGAGATGCAAAGACAAAGAGATACAGAGAGAGGCAGGATACAGAGACAGAGAGATGCAGAGACAAAGAGATACAGAGACAGAGAGGTACAGAGACAGAGAGATGCAGAGACAGAGAGATACAGAGATAGAGATATGCAGAGATTGTGAGATATAGAGACAGAGAGATACATAGACAGAGAGATAAAGAGACAGATAGATTCAGAGACAGAGAGATACCGAGACAGAGGTACAGAGACAGAGAGATGCAGAGACGGAGAGATACAGAGACAGAGAGATACAGAGACAGAGAGATGCAGAGACAGAGAGAAACAGAGAGGTACACAGACAGACAGATGCAGAGACAGAGAGATACAGAGACAGCGAGATGCAGAGACAAAGAGATTCAGAGACAGGGAGGATACAGAGACAGAGAGATGCAGAGACAGAGAGATACAGAGACAGAGAGATGCAGAGACAGAGAGACACAGAGACAGAGAGATACAGAGACAGAGAGGTACAGAGACGGAGATGTACAGAGACAGAGAGATACAGAGACAGAGAGATACAGAGAGATACAGAGACAGAGAGATGCAGAGACAGAGAGATACAGAGACAGAGAGACACAGAGTCAGAGAGATACAGAGACAGAGAGATGCAGAGACAGAGAGACGCAGAGACAGAGAGACGCAGAGACAGAGAGATACAGAGACAGAGAGATGCAGAGACAGAGAGATAAGAGACCGAAAGATACAGAGACAGAGAGACTCAGAGAAAGAGAGATACAGGGACAAAGAGAGACATAGAGATACAGAGACAGGGAGATACAGAGACAGAGAGATGCAGAGACAGAGAGACACAGTGACTGCGAGATGCAGAGACAGAGAGATGCAAAGACAAAGAGATACAGAGAGAGGCAGGATACAGAGACAGAGAGATGCAGAGACAAAGAGATACAGAGACAGAGAGGTACAGAGACAGAGAGATGCAGAGACAGAGAGATACAGAGATAGAGATATGCAGAGATTGTGAGATATAGAGACAGAGAGATACATAGACAGAGAGATAAAGAGACAGATAGATTCAGAGACAGAGAGATACCGAGACAGAGGTACAGAGACAGAGAGATGCAGAGACGGAGAGATACAGAGACAGAGAGATACAGAGACAGAGAGATGCAGAGACAGAGAGAAACAGAGAGGTACACAGACAGACAGATGCAGAGACAGAGAGATACAGAGACAGCGAGATGCAGAGACAAAGAGATTCAGAGACAGGGAGGATACAGAGACAGAGAGATGCAGAGACAGAGAGACACAGAGACAGAGAGATACAGAGACAGAGAGGTACAGAGACGGAGATGTACAGAGACAGAGAGATACAGAGACAGAGAGATACAGAAACAGAGAGGATCAGAGACAGAGATTTACAGAGACAGGGAGATACAGAGATAGAGAGAGACAGAGACAGAGTGATGTAAGGACAGAGAGATACAGAGACAGAGAGGTACAGAGACAGACAGATGTAGAGACAGAGAGATGCAGAGACAGCGAGCTGAAGGGACAAAGAGATACAGAGACAGGGAGGATACAGAGGCAGAGAGATGCAGAGACAGAGAGATTCAGAGACAGAAATATGCAGAGACAGAGAGATACAGAGACAGAGAGACACAGAGACAGAGAGATACAGAGACAGAGAGATGCAGAGACGGAGAGACACAGTGACTGAGAGATGCAGTGACAGAGAGATACAGAGACAGGTAGACACAGAGTCAGAGAGATACAGAGACAGAGAGATGCAGAGACAGAGAGACGCAGAGACAGAGAGACGCAGAGACAGAGAGATACAGAGACAGAGAGATGCAGAGACAGAGAGATAAGAGACCGAAAGATACAGAGACAGAGAGACTCAGAGACAGAGAGATACAGGATGCAGAGACAGAGAGAAACAGAGAGGTACACAGACAGACAGATGCAGAGACAGAGAGATACAGAGACAGCGAGATGCAGAGACAAAGAGATTCAGAGACAGGGAGGATACAGAGACAGAGAGATGCAGAGACAGAGAGATGCAGAGACAGAGAGACACAGAGGCGGGGAGGTACCTAGAGTGAGAGATGCAGAGACAGAGAGATGCAGAGACAGAGAGATGCAGAGACAGAGAGATACAGAGACAGAGAGATGCAGAGACAGAGAGACGCAGAGACAGAGAGATACAGAGACAGCGAGATGCAGAGATAAAGAGATATAGAGACACGGAGGATATAGAGACAGAGAGATGCAGAGACAGAGAGATACAGAGACAGAGCGATACAGAGACAGCGAGATGCAGAGACAAAGAGATACAGAGACAGGGAGGATACAGAGTCGATTTCGGCGGCGTGAGAGCAGCTGGTGAGTCAGTTTCAGCGGGAGCATTGCGGAAGGAGGTTGCTGGGAGGTAAGTCAACCTTTAAAAGCACTTCTCTTTGCAGGGGCAGGCCAGTCGATTTCGGCGGCGTGAGAGCAGCTGGTGAGTCAGTTTCAGCGGGAGCATTGCGGAAGGAGGTTGCTGGGAGGTAAGTCAACCTTTAAAAGCACTTCTCTTTGCAGGGGCAGGCCAGTCGATTTCGGCGGGAGTGGAGCTGGCTGGTTAGTCAATTTCAGCAGGAGCTGAGAATTTTTCTTTTTTTTTTAATTAGTTTTTTAGGCGGGATCAGGAAGTCGACCCGCGGACGTCTGGGAAGACCCTCACCAATAAATTCTGGTGGAGAGGAAACCCGAGACACTACACGTGTAGTGTCTCCCACCCACCCTCCTCCTCTAACCTAATAATAAAACCCATTGCTCTGAGGTAAGTACCATATTTTTTTATATTATTATTATTTTTTATAAAAATTTAATTTAGTTGTTAGCCAGATCTTGGTAGAAAGTTAGAGGAATGGCAGGGAAGGGAGTGCAATGTTCCTCCTGCAGGATGTTTGAGGTGAGGGATGCAGTTAGTGTCCCTGCTGATTTTACCTGCTGGAAGTGCTGCCATCTCCAGCTCCTCCAAGACCGAGTTAGGGAACTGGAGCTGGAGTTGGAAGAACTTCGGATCATTCGGGAGGCAGAAGGGGTCATAGATAGCAGCTTCAGGGAATTAGTTACACCAAAGATTGGAGATAGGTGGGTAACTGTAAGAGGGACTGGGAAAAAACAGTCAGTGCAGGGATCCCCTGCGGTCGTTCCCCTGAGAAAAAAGTATACCGCTTTGGATACTTGTGGGGGGGACGACTTACCAGGGGTAAGCCATGGGGTACGGGCCTCTGGCACGGAGTCTGTCCCTGTTGCTCAGAAGGGAAGGGGGGAGAGGAGCAGAGCATTAGTAATTGGGGACTCTATAGTCAGGGGCACAGATAGGAGATTTTGTGGGAGCGTGAGAGACTCACGTTTGGTATGTTGCCTCCCAGGTGCAAGGGTACGTGATGTCTCGGATCGTGTTTTCCGGGTCCTTAGGAGGGAGGGGGAGCAGCCCCAAGTCGTGGTCCACATTGGCACCAACGACATAGGTAGGAAAGGAGACAAGGATGTCAGGCAGGCTTTCAGGGAGCTAGGATGGAAGCTCAGAACTAGAACAAACAGAGTTGTTATCTCTGGGTTGTTGCCCGTGCCACGTGATAGTGAGATGAGGAATAGGGAGAGAGAGCATTTAAACACGTGGCTACAGGGATGGTGCAGGCGGGAGGGTTTCAGATTTTTGGATAACTGGGGCTCTTTCTGGGGAAGGTGGACCTCTACAGACAGGATGGTCTACATCTGAACCTGAGGGGCACAAATATCCTGGGGGGGAGATTTGTTAGAGCTCTTTGTGGGGGTTTAAACTAATGCAGCAGGGGCATGGGAACCTGGATTGTAGTTTTAGGGTAAGGGAGAATGAGAGTATAGAGGTCAGGAGCACAGATTTGACGTCGCAGGAGGGTGCCAGCGTTCAGGTAGGTGGTTTGAAGTGTGTCTACTTCAATGCCAGGAGTATACGAAACAAGGTAGGGCAATTGGCAGCGTGGGTTGGTACCTGGGACTTCGATGTTGTGGCCATTTCGGAGACATGGATAGAGCAGGGACAGGAATGGATGTTGCAGGTTCCGGGGTTTAGGTGTTTTAGTAAGCTCAGAGAAGGAGGCAAAAGAGGGGGAGGTGTGCGCTGCTAGTCAAGAGCAGTATTACGGTGGCGGAGAGGATGCTAGATGGGGACTCTTCTTCCGAGGTAGTATTGGCTGAAGTTAGAAACAGGAAAGGAGAGGTCACCGTGTTGGGAGTTTTTTATAGGCCTCCTAATAATTCTAGGGATGTAGAGGAAAGGATGGCGAAGATGATTCTGGATATGAGCGAAAGTAACAGGGTAGTTATTATGGGAGACTTTAACTTTCCAAATATTGACTGGAAAATATATAGTTCGAGTACAATAGATGGGTCGTTTTTTGTACAGTGTGTGCAGGAGGGTTTCCTGAAACAATATGTTGACAGGCCAACAAGAGGCGAGGCCACGTTGGATTTGGTTTTGGGTAATGAACCAGGCCAGGTGTTGGATTTGGAGGTAGGAGAGCACTTTGGGGACAGTGACCACAATTCGGTGACGTTTACGTTAATGATGGAAAGGGATAAGTATACACCGCAGGGCAAGAGTTATAGCTGGGGGAAGGGCAATTATGATGCCATTAGACGTGACTTGGGGGGGATAAGGTGGAGAAGTAGGCTGCAAGTGTTGGGCACACTGGATAAGTGGGGCTTGTTCAAGGATCAGCTACTGCGTGTTCTTGATAAGTATGTACCGGTCAGACAGGGAGGAAGGCGTCGAGCGAGGGAACCGTGGTTTACCAAGGAAGTGGAATCTCTTGTTAAGAGGAAGAAGAAGGCCTATGTGAAGATGAAGTGTGAAGTTTCGGTTGGGGCGATGGATAGTTACAAGGTAGCGAGGAAGGATCTAAAGAGAGAGCTAAGACGAGCAAGGAGGGGACATGAGAAGTATTTGGCAGGAAGGATCAAGGAAAACCCAAAAGCTTTCTATAGGTATGTCAGGAATAAGCGAATGACTAGGGAAAGAGGAGGACCAGTCAAGGACAGGGATGGGAAATTGTGTGTGGAGTCTGAAGAGATAGGCGAGATACTAAATGAATATTTTTCGTCAGTATTCACTCAGGAAAAAGATAATGTTGTGGAGGAGAATGCTGAGCCCCAGGCTAATAGAATATATGGCATTGAGGTACGTAGGGAAGAGGTGTTGGCAATTCTGGACAGGCTGAATATAGATAAGTTCGCGGGACCTGATGGGATTTATCCTAGGATTCCATGGGAGGCCAGGGAAGAGATTGCTGGACCTTTGGCTTTGATTTTTATGTCATCATTGGCGACAGGAATAGTGCCAGAGGACTGGAGGACTGCAAATGTGGTCCCTTTGTTCAAAAAGGGGAGCAGAGACAACCCCGGCAACTATAGACCGGTGAGCCTCACGTCTGTAGTGGGTAAAGTCTTGGAGGGGATTATAAGAGACAAGATTTATAATCATCTAGATAGGAATAATATGATCAGGGATAGTCAGCATGGCTTTGTAAAGGGTAGGTCATGCCTCACAAACCTTATTGAGTTCTTTGAGAAGGTGACTGAACAGGTAGACGAGGGTAGAGCAGTTGATGTGGTGTATATTGATTTCAGCAAAGCGTTTGATAAGGTTCCCCACGGTAGGCTATTGCAAAAAATACGGAGGCTGGGGATTGAGGGTGATTTAGAGATGTGGATCAGAAATTGGCTAGCTGAAAGAAGACAGAGGGTGGTGGTTGATGGGAAATGTTCAGAATGGAGTACAGTCACAAGTGGAGTACCACAAGGATCTGTTCTGGGGCCGTTGCTGTTTGTCATTTTTATCAATGACCTCGAGGAAGGCGCAGAAGGGTGGGTGAGTAAATTTGCAGACGATACTAAAGTCGGTGGTGTTGTCGATAGTGTGGAAGGATGTAGCAGGTTACAGAGGGATACAGATAAGCTGCAGATCTGGGCTGAGAGGTGGCAAATGGAGTTTAATGTAGAGAAGTGTGAGGTGATTCACTTTGGAAGGAATAACAGGAATGCGGAATACTTGGCTAATGGTAAAGTTCTTGAAAGTGTGGATGAGCAGAGGGATCTAGGTGTCCATGTACATAGATCCCTGAAAGTTGCCACCCAGGTTGATAGGGTTGTGAAGACGGCCTATGGAGTGTTGGCCTTTATTGGTAGAGGGATTGAGTTCCGGAGTCGGGAGGTCATGTTGCAGCTGTACAGAACTCTGGTCCGGCCGCATTTGGAGTATTGCGTACAGTTCTGGTCACCGCATTATAGGAAGGACGTGGAGGCTTTGGAGCGGGTGCAGAGGAGATTTACCAGGATGTTGCCTGGTATGGAGGGAAAATCTTATGAGGAAAGGCTGATGGACTTGAGGTTGTTTTCGTTGGAGAGAAGAAGATTAAGAGGAGACTTAATAGAGGCATACAAAATGATCAGGGGGTTGGATAGGGTGGACAGTGAGAGCCTTCTCCCGCGGATGGATATGGCTGGCACGAGGGGACATAACTTTAAACTGAGGGGTAATAGATATAGGACAGAGGTCAGAGGTAGGTTCTTTACGCAAAGAGTAGTGAGGCCGTGGAATGCCCTACCTGCTACAGTAGTGAACTCGCCAACATTGAGGGCATTTAAAAGTTTATTGGATAAACATATGGATGATAATGGCATAGTGTAGGTTAGATGGCTTTTTGTTTCGGTGCAACATCGTGGGCCGAAGGGACTGTACTGCGCTGTATTGTCCTATGTTCTATGTTCTATGCAGAGAAAGAGAGATGCAGAGACAGAGAGATACAGAGACAGAGAGACACAGAGGCGGGGAGGTACCGAGAGTGAGAGATGCAGAGACAGAGAGATGCAGAGACAAAGAGATGCAGAGACAGAGAGTTACAGAGACAGAGAGATGCAGAGACAGAGAGGTACAGAGACAGAGAGATACAGAGACAGAGAGGTACAGAGACGGAGATGTACAGAGACAGAGAGATACAGAGACAGAGAGATACAGAAACAGAGAGGATCAGAGACAGAGATTTACAGAGACAGGGAGATGTAGAGACAGAGAGATGCAGAGACAGAGTGATACAGAGACAGAAATATGCAGAGACAGAGGATACAGAAACAGAGAGACACAGAGGCAGAGAGATGCAGAGACAGAGAGATGCAGAGTCCGAGAGATACAGAGACAGAAATATGCAGAGACAGAGAGATACAGAGACAGAGAGACACAGAGACAGAGAGAGCATATACAGAGAGATATAGAAACAGACAGAATCAGAGACAGAGATTTACAGACACAGAGAAACACAGAGACAGAGAGATACAGAGACAGAGAGATACAGAGACAGAGAGATACAGAGACGGAATGATGCAGAGACGGAGAGATGCAGAGACATAAAGATACAGAGACAGAGAGATACAGAGACAGAGAGATACAGAGACAGAGAGATACAGAGACAGAGAGATACAGAGACAGAGAGATACAGAGACAGAGAGATGCAGAGACAGAGAGATACAGAGACAGAGAGATACAGAGACGGAGAGATGCAGAGACAGAAAGGTAAAGAGACAGAGAGATTCAGAGACAGAGAGATACATGGACAGACAGAATCAGAGACAGAGATTTACAGAGGCAGAGAGACACAGAGACAGAGAGATACAGAGACAGAGAGATACAGAGACAGAGAGATACAGAGACAGATAGATTCAGAGACAGAGAGATACAGAAACAGACAGAATCAGAGGCAGAGATTTACAGAGACACAGAGACACAGAGACAGATAGATATAGAGACAGAGAGATGCAGAGGCAGAGAGACACAGAGACAGCGAGATTCAGAGACAGAGAGATGCAGAGACAAAGAGATACAGAGAGAGGGAGGATACAGAGAGAGAGAGATGCAGAGACAGAGAGATACAGAGACAGAGAGGTACAGAGACAGATAGATGCAGAGACAGAGAGATACAGAGACAGAGATATGCAGAGATTGTGAGATACAGAGACAGAGAGATACAGAGACAGAGAGATACAGAGACAGATAGATTCAGAGACAGAGAGATACCGAGACAGAGAGGTACAGAGACAGAGAGATGGAGAGACGGAGAGATACAGAGAGGTACACAGACAGACAAATGCAGAGACAGAGAGATACAGAGACAGCGAGATGCAGAGATAAAGAGATATAGAGACACGGAGGATACAGAGACAGAGAGATGCAGAGACAGAGAGATACAGAGCCAGAGAGATACAGAGACAGCGAGATGCAGAGACAAAGAGATTCAGAGACAGGGAGGATACAGAGACAGAGAGATGCAGAGACAGAGAGACACAGAGGCGGGGAGGTACCGAGAGTGAGAGATGCAGAGACAGAGAGATGCAGAGACAAAGAGATGCAGAGACAGAGAGATAATGAGACAGAGAGATGCAGAGACAGAGAGATACAGAGACAGGGAGATGCAGAGACAGAGAGATGCAGAGACAGAGAGATGCAGAGACAGAGAGATACAGAGACAGAGAGATACAGAGACAGAGATATGCAGAGATAGAGAGATCAGAGAGATACAGAGACAGAGAGATACAGAGACAGAGAGATACAGAGACATAGAGATGCAGAGACAGAGAGATACAGAGAAGAGAGATACGGAGACGGAGTGATGCAGAGACGGAGAGATGCAGAGACATAAAGATACAGAGACAGAGAGATACAGAGACAGAGAGATACAGAGACAGAGAGTTACAGAGACAGAGATGTACAGAGACAGTGAGATGCAGAGACAGAGAGATACAGAAACAGACAGAATCAGACACAGATATTTACAGAGACAGTGATTTCCAGAGACAGAGTGATACAGAGACAGAGAGATACAGAGACAGAGAGATACAGAGACAGAGAGATACAGAGCCAGAGAGATGCAGAGACAGAGAGATACAGAAACAGAGAAATACAGAGACAGAGAGATACAGAGATAGAGAGATACAGAGAGATACAGAGACAGAGAGACACAGAGACAGAGAGATACAAAGACAGAGAGATGCAGAGACAGAGAGATGCAGAGACAGAGAGATACAGAGACAGAGATATGCAGAGACAGAGAGATACAGAGACAGAGAGATACAGATACAGATAAATACAGAGACTGATAGATTCAGAGACAGAGAGATACAGAGACAGAGAGATACAGAGACAGAGAGACACTGAGACAGAGAGGTACAGAGACAGACAGATGCAGACACAGAGAGACACAGAGTCAGAGAGATGCAGAGACAGAGAGACACAGAGACAGAGAGATACAGAGACAGAGATATGCAGAGACAGAGAGATACAGAGACTGAGAGATACAGATACAGAGAAATACAGAGACTGATAGATTCAGAGACAGAGAGATACAGGGACAGAGAGGTACAGAGACGGAGAGATACAGAGACAGAGAGATACAGAGACAGATACATACAGAGACAGAGAGATACAGAGGCAGAGAGACACAGAGACAGGGAGATACAGAGACAGGGAGATACAGAGACGGAGAGATGCAGGGATGGAGAGATGCAGAGAGAGAAGGATACAGAGACAGAGAGACGCAGAGACAGAGTGATACAGGGACAGAGAGATACAGAGAGAGAGATACAGAGACAGAGAGATACAGAGACAGAGATATGCAGAGACAAAGAGATACAGAGACAAAGAGATACAGAGACAGAGAGATACAGAGACAGAGTTATACATGGACAGAGAGATACAGAGACAGAGAGACGCAGAGACAGAGAGATGCAGAGACGGGGAGATACAAAGTCAGGGAGATACAGAGACCGAGAGTTACAGAGACAGAGAGATGCAGAGACAGAGAGATGCAGAGACAGAGAGACACAGAGCAATGGAGATACAGAGACAGAGAGATACAGAGACAGAGAGGTACAGAGACAGAGAGATGCAGAGACAGAGAGATTCAGAGACAGAGAGATGCAGAGACAGAGAGATGCAGAGACAGAGAGATGCAGAGACAGGGAGATAGATAGACAGAGAGGTACAGAGACAGAGAGATGCAGAGACTGATAGATTCAGAGACAGAGAGATTCAGAGACAGAATGATTCAGACACAGAGTGATGAAGAGACAGAGATTCAGACACAGAGAGATACAGAGACAGAGAGATACAGAGACAGACAGATGCAGGAACAGATGCAGAGAAAGATACAAAGAGCGATATAGGGAGACAGATTAAGGGAGAGATATAGAGATATAGACAGAGAGATACAGAGACAGATATAGAGAGACATGCAGAGACAGAGAGGTACAGAGACATACACAGAGAAAGATAGAGAGAGAATGATAGAGATAGAGAGGTACAGAGAGAGAGATACAGTGACAGAGAGATTCAGAGACAGAGAGATTCAGAGACAGGGAGATACAGAGACCGAGAGATACAGAGACAGAGAGGTACAGAGACAGAGAGATACAGAGACAGAGAGATGCAGAGGCATAGAGATACAGAGACAGAGAGATACAGAGACAGAGAGGTACAGAGACAGAGAGATACAGATACAGAGAGGTACAGAGACAGACAGATGCAGAGACAGACAGACACAGAGACAGCGAGCTGAAGAGACAAAGAGATACAGAGACATGCGGATACAGAGACAGAGAGATGCAGAGACAGAGAGATACAGAGACAGAAATATGCAGAGACAGAGAGACACTGAGACAGAGAGATACAGAGACAGAGAGATGCAGAGACAGAGAGATACAGAGACAGAGAGACACTGAGTCAGAGAGGTACAGAGACAGACAGATGCAGAGATAGAGAAACACAGAGTCAGAGAGATGCAGAGGCAGAGAGATGCAGAGACAGGGAGATTCAGAGACAGAGAGGCACAGAGACAGAGAGATACAGACACAGAGAGATACAGGGACTGAGAGATACAGAGAGATACAGAGACAGAGAGATACAGAGACAGAGCGATACAGAGACAGAGAGATACAGAGACATAGAGATGCAGTGACCGAGGGATACAGCGACAGAGAGATACAGAGACAGAGCGACACAGAGACAGAGAGATACAGAGACAGAGAGATGCAGAGACATAGAGATACAGAGACAGAGAGATACAGAGACAAAGAGGTACAGAGAGAGAGATACAGAGACAGAATGGTACAGAGACAGCGAGATACAGAGACAGAGAGATGCAGAGATAGAGAGATACAGAGACATAGAGATACAGAGACAGAGAGATGCAGTGACAGAGAGATAACGAGACTGAGAGATACAGAGACAGAGAGACACAGAGACAGAGAGATACAAAGACAGAGAGATGCAGAGACAGAGAGATGCGGAGACAGAGAGATACAGAGACAGAGATATGCAGAGACAGAGAGATACAGAAACAGAGAGATACAGATACAGATAAATACAGAGACTGATAGATTCAGAGACAGAGAGATACAGAGACAGAGAGATACAGAGACAGAGAGACACTGAGACAGAGAGGTACAGAGACAGACAGACGCAGAGACAGAGAGACACAGAGTCAGAGAGATGCAGAGACAGAGAGACACAGAGACAGAGAGATACAGAGACAGAGAGATACAGAGACAGAGAGTTACAGAGACAGAGATGTACAGAGACAGTGAGATGCAGAGACAGAGAGATACAGAAACAGACAGAATCAGACACAGATATTTACAGAGACAGTGATTTACAGAGACAGAGTGATACAGAGACAGACAGATACAGAGACAGAGAGATACAGAGACAGAGAGATACAGAGCCAGAGAGATGCAGAGACAGAGAGATACAGAAACAGAGAAATACAGAGACAGAGAGATACAGAGATAGAGAGATACAGAGAGATACAGAGACAGAGAGACACAGAGACAGAGAGATACAAAGACAGAGAGATGCAGAGACAGAGCGATGCAGAGACAGAGAGATACAGAGACAGAGATATGCAGAGACAGAGAGATACAGAGACAGAGAGATACAGATACAGATAAATACAGAGACTGATAGATTCAGAGACAGAGAGATACAGAGACAGAGAGATACAGAGACAGAGAGACACTTAGACAGAGAGGTACAGAGACAGACAGATGCAGACACAGAGAGACACAGAGTCAGAGAGATGCAGAGACAGAGAGACACAGAGACAGAGAGATACAGAGACAGAGATATGCAGAGACAGAGAGATACAGAGACTGAGAGATACAGATACAGAGAAATACAGAGACTGATAGATTCAGAGACAGAGAGATACAGAGACAGAGAGGTACAGAGACGGAGAGATACAGAGACAGAGAGATACAGAGACAGATAAATACAGAGACAGAGAGATACAGAGGCAGAGAGACACAGAGACAGGGAGATACAGAGACTGGGAGATACAGAGACGGAGAGATGCAGGGATGGAGAGATGCAGAGAGAGAAGGATACAGAGACAGAGAGACGCAGAGACAGAGTGATACAGGGACAGAGAGATACAGAGAGAGAGATACAGAGACAGAGATATGCAGAGACAAAGAGATACAGAGACAAAGAGATACAGAGACAGAGAGATACAGAGACAGAGTTATACATGGACAGAGAGATACAGAGACAGAGAGACGCAGAGACAGAGAGATGCAGAGACGGAGAGATACAAAGTCAGGGAGATACAGAGACCGAGAGTTACAGAGACAGAGAGATGCAGAGACAGAGAGATGCAGAGACAGAGAGACACAGAGCAATGGAGATACAGAGACAGAGAGATACAGAGACAGAGAGGTAAAGAGACAGAGAGATGCAGAGACAGAGAGATTCAGAGACAGAGAGATGCAGAGGCAGAGAGACGCAGAGACAGAGAGATGCAGAGACAGGGAGATAGATAGACAGAGAGGTACAGAGACAGAGAGATGCAGAGACTGATAGATTCAGAGACAGAGAGATTCAGAGACAGAATGATTCAGACACAGAGTGATGAAGAGACAGAGATTCAGACACAGAGAGATACAGAGACAGAGAGATACAGAGACAGACAGATGCAGGAACAGATGCAGAGAAAGATACAAAGAGCGATATAGGGAGACAGATTCAGGGAGAGATATAGAGATATAGACAGAGAGATACAGAGACAGATATAGAGAGACATGCAGAGACAGAGAGGTACAGAGACATACACAGAGAAAGATAGAGAGAGAATGATAGAGATAGAGAGGTACAGAGAGAGAGATACAGTGACAGAGCGATTCAGAGACAGAGAGATTCAGAGACAGGGAGATACAGAGACCGAGAGATACAGAGACAGAGAGGTACAGAGACAGAGAGATACAGAGACAGAGAGATGCAGAGGCATAGAGATACAGAGACAGAGAGATACAGAGACAGAGAGGTACAGAGACAGAGAGATACAGATACAGAGAGGTACAGAGACAGACAGATGCAGAGACAGACAGACACAGAGACAGCGAGCTGAAGAGACAAAGAGATACAGAGACATGCGGATACAGAGACAGAGAGATGCAGAGACAGACAGATACAGAGACAGAAATATGCAGAGACAGAGAGACACTGAGACAGAGAGATACAGAGACAGAGAGATGCAGAGACAGAGAGATACAGAGACAGAGAGACACTGAGTCAGAGAGGTACAGAGACAGACAGATGCAGAGATAGAGAAACACAGAGTCAGAGAGATGCAGAGGCAGAGAGATGCAGAGACAGAGAGATACAGAGACAGAGATATGCAGAGACAGAGAGATACAGAGACAGAGAGATACAGAGAAAGAGAAATACAGAGACAGGGAGATTCAGAGACAGAGAGGCACAGAGACAGAGAGATACAGACACAGAGAGATACAGGGACTGAGAGATACAGAGAGATTCAGAGACAGAGAGATACAGAGACAGAGCGATACAGAGACAGAGAAATACAGAGACATAGAGATGCAGTGACCGAGGGATACAGCGACAGAGAGATACAGAGACAGAGCGACACAGAGACAGAGAGATACAGAGACAGAGAGATGCAGAGACATAGAGATACAGAGACAGAGAGATACAGAGACAAAGAGGTACAGAGAGAGAGATACAGAGACAGAGAGGTACAGAGACAGCGAGATACAGAGACAGAGAGATGCAGAGATAGAGCGATAAAGAGACATAGAGATACAGAGACAGAGAGATGCAGTGACAGAGAGATAACGAGACTGAGAGATACAGAGACAGAGAGACACAGAGACAGAGAGATACAAAGACAGAGAGATGCAGAGACAGAGAGATGCAGAGACAGAAAGATACAGAGACAGAGATATGCAGAGACAGAGAGATACAGAAACAGAGAGATACAGATACAGATACAGACAGAGACTGATAGATTCAGAGACAGAGAGATACAGAGACAGAGAGATACAGAGACAGAGAGACACTGAGACAGAGAGGTACAGAGACAGACAGACGCAGAGACAGAGAGACACAGGGTCAGAGAGATGCAGAGACAGAGAGACACAGCGACAGAGAGATACAGAGACAGAGATATGCAGGGACAGAGAGATACAGAGACAGAGAGATACAGATACAGAGAAATACAGAGACTGATAGATTCAGAGACAGAGAGATACAGAGACAGAGAGGTACAGAGACGGAGAGATACAGAGACAGAGAGATACAGAGACAGATAAATACAGAGACAGAGAGATACAGAGGCAGAGAGACACAGAGACAGGGAGATACAGAGACAGGGAGATACAGAGACGGAGAGATGCAGGGATGGAGAGATGCAGAGAGAGAAGGATACAGAGACAGAGAGACGCAGAGACAGAGTGATACAGGGACAGAGAGATACAGAGAGAGAGATACAGAGACAGAGAGATACAGAGACAGAGATATGCAGAGACAAAGAGATACAGAGACAAAGAGATACAGAGACAGAGAGATACAGAGACAGAGTTATACATGGACAGAGAGATACAGAGACAGAGAGACGCAGAGACAGAGAGATGCAGAGACGGAGAGATACAAAGTCAGGGAGATACAGAGACCGAGAGTTACAGAGACAGAGAGATGCAGAGACAGAGAGATGCAGAGACAGAGAGACACAGAGCAATGGAGATACAGAGACAGAGAGATACAGAGACAGAGAGGTACAGAGACAGAGAGATGCAGAGACAGAGAGATTCAGAGACAGAGAGATGCAGAGACAGAGAGATGCAGAGACAGAGAGATGCAGAGACAGGGAGATAGATAGACAGAGAGGTACAGAGACAGAGAGATGCAGAGACAGATAGATTCAGAGACAGAGAGATTCAGAGACAGAATGATTCAGAGACAGAGTGATGAAGAGACAGAGATTCAGACACAGAGAGATACAGAGACAGAGAGATACAGAGACAGACAGATGCAGGAACAGATGCAGAGAAAGATACAAAGAGCGATATAGGGAGACAGATTCAGGGAGAGATATAGAGATATAGACAGAGAGATACAGAGACAGAGATAGAGAGACATGCAGAGACAGAGAGGTACAGAGACATACACAGAGAAAGATAGAGAGATAATTATAGAGATAGAGAGGTACAGAGAGAGAGATACAGTGACAGAGAGATTCAGAGACAGAGAGATTCAGAGACAGGGAGATACAGAGACCGAGAGATACAGAGACAGAGAGGTACAGAGACAGAGAGATACAGAGACAGAGAGATGCAGAGGCATAGAGATACAGAGACAGTGAGATACAGAGACAGAGAGGTACAGAGACAGAGAGATACAGATACAGAGAGGTACAGAGACAGACAGATGCAGAGACAGACAGACACAGAGACAGCGAGCTGAAGAGACAAAGAGATACAGAGACATGCGGATACAGAGACAGAGAGATGCAGGGACAGAGAGATACAGAGACAGAAATATGCAGAGACAGAGAGACACTGAGACAGAGAGATACAGAGACAGAGATATGCAGAGACAGAGAGATACAGAGACAGAGAGACACTGAGTCAGAGAGGCACAGAGACAGACAGATGCAGAGACAGAGAGACACAGAGTCAGAGAGATGCAGAGGCAGAGAGATGCAGAGACAGAGAGATACAGAGTCAGAGATATGCAGAGACAGAGAGATACAGAGACAGAGAGATACAGAGAAAGAAAAATACAGAGACAGGAAGATTCAGAGACAGAGAGGCACAGAGTCAGAGAGATACAGACACAGAGAGATACAGGGACTGAGAGATACAGAGAGATACAGCGACAGAGAGATACAGAGACAGAGCGATACAGAGACAGAGAGATACAGAGACATAGAGATGCAGTGACCGAGGGATACAGAGACAGAGAGATACAGAGACAGAGCGACACAGAGACAGAGAGATACAGAGACAGAGAGATGCAGAGACATAGAGATACAGAGACAGAGAGATACAGAGACAAAGAGGTACAGAGAGAGAAATACAGAGACAGAGAGGTACAGAGACAGCGAGATACAGAGACAGAGAGATGCAGAGATAGAGAGATACAGAGACATAGAGATACAGAGAGAGAGAGATACAGAGACAGAGAGGTACAGAGACAGACAGATGCAGAGACAGACAGATGCAGAGACAGAGAGACACAGAGACAGAGAGATACAGAGACAGAGATATGCAGAGACAGAGAGGTACAGAGACAGAGAGATACAGAGACAGAGCGATACAGAGACAGAGAGATACAGAGACATAGAGATGCAGTGACAGAGAGATGCAGAGACAGAGAGATGCAGAGTCAGAGAGATACAGAGACGGAGAGATGCAGAGACGGAGAGATGCAGAGACAGAAAGATACAGAGACAGAGAGATGCAGAGACAGAGAGATACAGAGTCAGAGAGATACAGAGACAGAGAGATACAGAGACAGAGAGCTGCAGAGACAGAGAGACACAGAGTCAGGGAGATACAGAGACAGAGAGATACAGAGACGGAGAGATGCAGAGAGATTCAGAGACAGAGAGATACAGAGACAGAGAGTTACAGAGGCAGAGAGACACAGAGACAGAGAGATACAGAGACAGAGAGATACAGAAACGGAGAGATGCAGGGACGGAGAGATGCAGAGACAGAAGGATACAGATTCAGAGAGACGCAGAGACAGAGTGATACAGGGACAGAGAGATACAGAGGGATACAGAGACAGAGAGATACAGAGACAGAGAGCTGCAGAGACAGAGAGACACAGAGACAGGGAGATACAGAGACAGAGAGATACAGAGACGGAGAGATGCAGAGAGATTCAGAGACAGTGAGATACAGAGACAGAGAGATTCAGTGACAGCGGGATGCAGAGACAAAGAGATACAGAGACAGCGAGATGCAGAGACAAAGAGATACAGAGACAGAGCTATACAGGGACAGAGAGATACAGGGAGATACAGAGACAGAGAGATACAGAGACAGAGAGGTACAGAGATAGCGAGATGCGGAGACAAAGAAATACAGAGACAGCGAGATGCAGAGACAAAGAGATACAGAGGCAGCGAGATGCAGAGACAAAGAAATACAGAGACAGAGTTATACAGAGACAGAGAGATTCAGAGACAGAGAGAAACAGAGACAGAGAGGTACAGACACAGAGAGATGCAGAGACAGAGAGATACAGAGACAGAGAGATACAGAGACTGAGAGGTACAGAGAGAGAGAGATTCAGGGACAGAGAGATACAGAGACAGACAGACACAGAGGAATAGAGATCCAGAGACAGAGAGATACAGAGACAGAGAGGTACAGAGACAGAGAGATGCAGAGACAGAGAGATTCAGAGACAGAGAGATTCAGAGACAGAGAGATGCAGAGACAGAGAGATACAGAGACAGAGTTATACAGGGACAGAGAGATGCAGAGACAGAGAGATACAGAGTCAGAGAGATACAGAGACAGAGAGATGCAGAGACAGAGAGGTACAGAGACAAAGAGATGCAGAGACATAGAGATACAGAGACAGAGAGATTCAGAGACGGAGAGATGCAGAGGCAGAGAGGTATAGAGACAGAGAGGTGCAGAGGCAGAGAGGTACAGAGACAGAAAGATGCAGAGGCAGAGAGATGCAGAGACAGAGAGATGCAGAGACAGAGTTATAAAGGGACAAAGAGATGCTGAGACAGAGCTATACAGAGACAGAGAGATGCAGAGACAGAGAGATACAGATACAGAGAGATAGAGACAGAGAGGTACACAGAGAGAGATTCAGAGACAGCGAGATTCAGAGACAGAGAGATTCAGAGACAGAGAGATTCAGAGACAGAGTGATGAAGAGACAGAAATTCAGAGACAGAGAGATACAGAGACAAAGAGATACAGAGACAAACAGATGCAGGCACAGATGCAGAGAAAGATACAAAGAGCGATATAGGGAGAGAGGTTCAGGGAGAGATACAGAGAGATAGACAGAGAGATACAGAGACAGATACAGAGAGATATGCAGAGACAGAGAGGTACAGAGACAAATACAGAGAACGACAGAGAGAGAATGATAGAGAGAGAGAGGTACAGATAGAGAGATACAGAGGCAGAGAGATACTTTGAGATACAGAGAGAGATACAGAGGGAGATACAGAGAGAAATACACAAAGAGAGACAGAGAGAGTGATACAGTGACAGATACAGAGAGAGTGATACGGAGACAGAGAGACACAGATACAGAGAGAATCAGAGACAGAGAGATACAGAGACAGAGAGATGCAGAGTAAAATGCAGAAAGAAATGCAGAGAGTGATACAGGGAGAGGTACAGAGAGAGATACAGAGAGAGAGACAGAGAGATAGATAGATAGAGAGAGATACAGAGGGAGATAGAGAGAGAGAGATACACAGAGAGATACGGAGAGAGGTCCAGAGAGAAATACAGAGAGAGATTCAGAGAGAAAGATACAGAGAGAGGTACAGAGAGAGATACAGAGAGAGATACAGAGTGAGATACAGAGAGAGAGATACAGAGAGATTTAGAGATAGAGAGATACAGAGAGAGATACAGAGAGAGAGATACAGAGAGAGATACAGAGCGAGATACAGAGAGAGATTCAGAGAGAGATTCAGAGAGAAAGATACAGAGAGAGATACAGAGAGAGATACAGAGAGAGATAGAGAGTGAGATACAGAGAGAGAGAGATACAGAGAGAGATAGAGAGAGAAAGATACAGAGAGAGATACAGCGAGAGATACAGAGAGAGATACAGAGAGAGATACAGAGAGAGGTACAGAGAGTGATACAGAGAGAGATACAGAGAGAGGTTCAGAGAGAGATACGTAGAGAGATACAGAGAGAGGTACAGAGCGAGATACAGAGCGAGAGATACAGAGGGAGATACAGAGAGAGAAACAGAGAGAGATAAAGAGAGAGCGAGATACAGAGAGAGAAACAGTGAGAGAGAAATACAGAGAGAGGTACAGTTGGAGATGCAGGGAGAAATACAGAGAGAGATATGGAGAGAAAGAGATACATAGAGAGATAGAGAGAGAGAGATTCAGCGAGAGAGATACAGAGAGAGAGACAGAAGAGAGAGATACATAGTGAGATAGAGAGAGATAAAGAGAGAGAGAGATACAGATAGAGAAACAGCGAGAGTGAAATACAGAGAGAGGCACAGTGGGAGATTCAGAGAGAGATACAGAGAGACATAGAGCGAGAAAAAGATACACAGAGAGATAGAGAGAGAGAGAGATACAGGGAGAGAGATACATACAGAGATAGAGAGAGAAGGATAGAGAGATACAGAGAGAGATACAGAGAGAGATACAGAGCGAGATACAGAGAGAGTTACAGAGTGAGATACAGAGAGTGATGCAGGGAGAGATAGAGAGAGACACACAAAGAGAGATACAGATGCAGAGAGAGATGCAGGGGGAGATACCGAGAGAGATACAGCGAGAGATACAGAGAGAAATAGATACAGAGAGAGAGACAGAGAGAGAGAGAGATACATAGAGAGATAGAGAGAGAGGGATAGAGAGAGAGAGAGATACAGAGAGAGATACAGAGAGAAATACAGAGCGAGATACAGAGATGGTTACAGAGAGAGATACAGAGAGAATGCAGAGAGAGAGATACAGAGAGAGGTACAGAGTGAAAGAGATACAGAGAGATATACAAAGAGGTACCGAGAGAGACGCAGTGCGAGATACAGTGAGAGATACAGAGACAGATACAAAGAGAGATACAGAGAGCCAGATACAGGGAGAGAGATGCAGAGAGAGATACAGAGTGTAAGAGATACATAGAGAGATAGAGAGAGAGAGAGAGATACAGAGAGAGAGATACATTGAGAGATGCATTGAGAGACTACAGAGAGAGATGCAGAGAGAGATACAGAGAGAGATACAGAGAGAGAAAGATAGAGATACAGAGAGAGATACAGAGATAAATACAGAGAGAGATGCAGAGAGAGATACGGAGAGAGATACAGAGAGAGATGCAGAGAGAGATACAGAGAGAAACAGAGATACAGAGGGAGAAAAAGAGATACAGAGAGAGATACAGAGAAAGATACAGAGAGCCAGATACAGGGAGAGAGATGCAGAGATAGATACAGAGTGAAAGACATACATAGGAAGATATAGAGAGAGAGGTACAGAGAGAGAAGATGCATTGAGAGATACAGAGAGAGATGCAGAGAGAGATACAGAGAGAGATACAGAGAGAGATACAGAGAGAGAAAGACAGAGATACAGAGAGCGGTACAGAGAGAGATACAGAGAGAGATGCAGAGAGAGATGCAGAGAGAGATGTAGAGAGAGATACCGAGAGAGATACGGAGAGAGATACAGAGAGAGATGCAGAGAGAGATACAGAGAGAAAGAGAGATACAGAGGGAGAGAGAGAGATACAGAGAGAGATACAGCGAGAGACACAGAGATAGATGCAGAGAGAGATACAGAGAGAGAGAGAGAGAGAGATACAGAGAGGGAGATACAGAGACAGATACAGGGAGAGATACAGAGAGAGATACAGAGAGAGAGATACAGAGAGAAACAGAGGTAGATACCGAGAGAGGTACAGGGAGAGTTACAGAGTGAGATACAGAGAGTGATGCAGAGAGAGATACAGAGAGAGATACAGAGAGAGAGATACAGAGACAGATGCCGAGAGAGATGCAGAGGGAGATACCGAGAGATACAGAGAGAGATACAGAGAGCGATACAGAGAGAGATACAGAGAGAAAGAGACACAGAGGGAGAGACACAGAGAGAGAGAGATACAAAGAGAGATAGGGAGAGAGTGATAGAGAGAGAGAGATACAGAGAGAGATACAGAGAGAGATACAGAGCGAGATACAGAGAGAGTTACAGAGAGAGATACAGAGAGAGATGCAGAGAGAGAGATACAGAGAGCGATACAGAGAGAGGTACAGAAAGAAAGAGATACAGAGAGATATACAAAGAGGTACAGAGAGAGACGCAGTGCGAGATACAGTGAGAGATACAGAGAAAGATACAAAGAGAGATACAGAGAGCCTGATACAGGGAGAGAGATGCAGCGAGAGATACAGAGTGAAAGAGATATATAGAGAGATAGAGATAGAGAGATACAGAGAGAGAGAGATACATTGAGAGATGCATTGAGAGATACAGAGATAGATGCAGAGAGAGATACAGAGAGTGATACAGAGAGAGAAAGACAGAGATACAGAGCGAGATACAGAGATAAGTACAGCGAGAGATGCAGAGAGAGATAGAGAGAGATATACAGAGAGAGATACAGAGAGAGATGCAGAGAGAGATACAGAGAGAAAGAGAGATACAGAGGGAGAGAAAGAGATACAGAGAGAGATACAGAGAAAGATGCAGAGAGAGATGCAGAGAGCGATACATAGAGAGTTACAGAGTGTGATACAGGGAGAGATGCAGAGAGATGCAAAGGGAGACACCGAGAGAGATACAGAGAGAGATACAGAGAGCGATACAGAGAGAGATACAGAGAGAGATAGATAGAGAGAAATACAGAGAGATAAAGAGAGAGGTACAGGGAGAGATGCAGAGAGAGATACAGAGAGAGATGCAGAGGGAGATTCAGAGAGAAAGAGAGATACAGAGGGAGAGAGAGAGAATCAGAAAGAAACACAGAGAGAGATGCAGAGAGAGATGCCGAGAGAGCTGCAGAGGTAGATACAGAGAGAGATACAGAGAGAAATACAGAGAGAGATACAGAGAGAAATACAGAGAGAGATACAGAGAGAGATGCAGAGAGAGAGATACAGAGAGAGATACAGAGCGAGATACAGAGAGAGTTACAGAGAGAGGTACAGGGAGAAAGCGATACAGAGAGAGGTACAAAGAGGTACAGAGAGAGACGCAGAGAGAGATGCAGAGAGAGATGCAGAGAGAGATGCAGAGAGAGATATACAGAGAGAGATACAGAGAGAGAGATACAGAGAGAGAGATACAGAGACAGATACAGAGAGAGATACAGAGAGAGATACAGAGAGAGATAGATAGAGAGAAATACAGAGAGATAAAGAGAGAGGTACAGGGAGAGATGCAGAGAGAGATACAGAGAGAGATGCAGAGGGAGATTCAGAGAGAAAGAGAGATACAGAGGGAGAGAGAGAGAATCAGAAAGAAACACAGAGAGAGATGCAGAGAGAGATGCCGAGAGAGCTGCAGAGGTAGATACAGAGAGAGATACAGAGAGAAATACAGAGAGAGATACAGAGAGAAATACAGAGAGAAAGATACAGAGAGAAATTCAGAGAGAGGTACAGGGAGAGATGCAGAGAGAGATACAGAGAGAGATAGACAGAGATACATAGAGAGATACAGAGAGAGATACAGAGAGAAAGAGAGATGCAGAGTGAGAGAGAGAGCGATACAGAGAGAGATACAGAGAGAAATGCAGAGAGAAATACAGAGAGAGATGCAGAGAGAGATGCAAATAGAGAGATACAGAGAGAGATACGGATATAGATACAAAGAGAGATACAGAGAGAAATACAGAGACAGATGCAGAGAGAGATGCAGAGGGCGATACCGAGAGAAATACAGAGAGAGATATATAGAGCGATACAGAGAGTGATACAGAGAGAAAGAGATACAGAGAGAGAAACAGAGAGAGAGTGAGATACATAGAGAGAGAGGGATAGAGAGAGAGATGCAGAGAGAGATACAGGGAGAGATACAGAGCGAGATACAGGGAGAGTTACAAAGATAGATAGAGAGAGAGTTGCACAGAGAGAGATACGGAGAGCGACACAGAGAGAGGTACAGAGAGAAAGAGATACAGAGAGATATCCAAAGAGGTACAGAGAGAGACGCAGTGCGAGATACTGTGAGAGATACAGAGAGAGAAAGACATAGATAGTGAGAGAGAGAGAAACAGGGAGAGAGATACATTGAGAGATGCATTGAGAGATACAGAGAGAGATGCAGAGAGAGATACAGAGAGAGATACAGAGAGAGTAAGACAGAGATACAGAGAGAGATACAGAGAGAAATACAGAGAGAGATGCAGAGAGAGATACAGAGAGAGATACAGAGAGAGATACAGAGAGAGATGCAGAGAGATAGAGAGATACAGAAGGAGAGAAAGAGATACAGAGAGAGAGACAGAGAAAGATACAGAGAGAGATGCAGAGAGAGATACAGAGAGAGTTACAGAGTGAGATACAGAGAGTGATGGAGAGAGAGATACAGAGAGAGATACAGAGACAGATGCAGAGAGAGATGCAGAGGGAGATACCGAGGGAGATACAGAGAGAGATAAAGAGAGAGATAGAGATACAGAGAGAGAAACAGTGAGAGAGAAATAAGAAGAGAGGTACAGTGGGAGATGCAGAGAGAGGTACAGAGAGAGATAGGGAGAGAAAGAGATACATATAGAGATAGAGAGAGAGAGTTACAGGGAGAGAGATACAGGGAGAGAGACAGAAGAGAGAGATACATAGTAAGATAGAGAGAGATAAAGAGAGAGAGATACAGAGAGAGAAACAGCGAGAGAAAAATACAGAGAGAGGTACAGTGGGAGATTCAGAGAGAGATACAGAGAGAGAGAGAGAGAGAAAGAGATACAAAGAGAGATAGAGAGAGAGAGATACAGGGAGAGAGATACAGAGAGAGATAAGGAGAGAGACAAAGAGAGAGAGAGATACATAGAGAGATACAGAGAGAGGGATAGAGGGAGAGAGATACAGCGAGAGATACAGAGAGAGATACGGAGCGAGATACAGAGAGAGTTACAGAGTGAGATACAGAGAGTGATGCAGAGAGATACAGAGAGAGATACAGAGAGAGATACAGAGTGAAAGAGATACATAGAGAGATAGTGAGAGAAAGATACAGGAAGAGAGATACATTGAGAGATGCATTGAGAGATACAGAGAGAGATGCAGAGAGAGATACAGAGAGAGATACAGAGAGAGATACAGAGAGAGAAAGACAGAGATACAGAGAGAGATACAGAGAGAAATACAGAGAGAGATGCAGAGAGAGATACAGAGAGAGATACAGAGAGAGATACAGAGAGAGATGCAGAGAGAGATACAGAGAGAAAGAGAGATACAGAAGGAGAGAAAGAGATACAGAGAGAGAGACAGAGAAAGATACAGAGAGATGCAGAGAGAGATACAGAGAGAGTTACAGAGTGAGATACTTAGACAGATGCAGAGAGATGCAGAGGGAGATACCGAGAGGGATACAGAGAGAGATAGAGAGAGCGATGCAGAGATAGCTACAGAGAGAAAGAGATACAG
This sequence comes from Scyliorhinus torazame, assembly GCF_047496885.1. Lineage (NCBI taxonomy): Eukaryota > Metazoa > Chordata > Chondrichthyes > Carcharhiniformes > Scyliorhinidae > Scyliorhinus > Scyliorhinus torazame. The sequence goes on from NC_092726.1 coordinate 56,146,079, forward strand.
AGAGAGAGAGAGAGATACATAGAGAGATAGAGAGAGAGGGATAGAGAGAGAGAGATACAGAGAGAGATACAGTGAGAGATACAGATCGAGATACAGAGAGAGTTACAGAGAGAGATACAGAGAGAGATGCAGAGAGAGAGATACAGAGAGTGATACAGAGCGAGATACAGAGAGAGAGAGAGATACAGACAGAGATACAGAGAGAGATATACAGAGAGATGTACATAGAGAGATACAGGGAGAGATACAGAGAGATACAGAGAGAGAGATACAGAGAGAGATACAGAGAGAGATACAGAGAGACAGATACAAGAGAGATACAGAGAGAGATACAGAGAGAGATACAGAGAGAGATAGAGAGAGAGAGATACAGAGAGAGATACAGAGAGAGATACAGAGAGAGAGATACAGAGAGAGATACAGAGAGAGAGATACAGATAGAGATACAGAGAGAGATACAGAGAGACATACAGAGACAGATACAGAGTAATACAGAGAATGAAACAGAGAGAGATACAGAGAGACATACAGAGCGAGAGATGCACAGGGAGATACAGAGAGAGAAACAGAGAGAGATACAGAGAGAGATACAGAGAGAGATAAAGAGAGAGAGAGAGATACAGAGAGAGAAACAGTGAGAGAGAAATACAGAGAGAGGTACAGTGGGAGATGCAGAGAGAGATACAGAGAGAGATATGGAGAGAAAGAGATACAAAGAGAGATAGAGAGAGAGAGATACAGGGAGAGAGATACAGAGAGGGCTAAAGAGAGAGATACAGAGAGAGAGACAGAGAGAGAGATACATAGAGGGATAGAGGGAGAGAGATACAGCGAGAAATACAGAGAGAGATGCAGAGAGAGATACAGAGAGAGATACAGAGAGAGATACAGAGACAGACGCAGAGAGAGATGCAGAGGGACATACCGAGAGAGATACAGAGAGAGATGCAGAGAGCGATACAGAGAGAGATACAGAGAGAAAGAGATACAGAGAGAGCGACAGACAGAGAGAGAGATACATAGAGAGATAGAGAGAGAGGGATAGAGAGAGAGAGATACAGAGAGAGATACAGAGCGAGATACAGAGAGAGGTACAGGGAGAAAGAGATACAGAGAGATATACAAAGAGGTACAGAGAGAGACGCAGTGCGAGATACAGTGAGAGATACAGAGAAAGATACAAAGAGAGATAAAGAGAGCCAGATACAGGGAGAGAGATGCAGACAGAGATACAGAGTGAAAGAGATACATAGAGAGATAGAGAGAGAGAGATACAGAGAGAGAGATACATTGAGAGATGCATTGAGAGATACAGAGAAAGATGCAGAGAGAGATACAGAGAGAGATACAGAGAGTGAAAGACAGAGATACAGAGAGAGATACAGAGAGAAATTCAGAGAGAGGTGCGGAGAGAGATGCAGAGAGAGATACAGAGAGAAAGAGAGAGAAAGAGGGAGAGAAAGAGATACAGAGAGAGATACAGAGAAAGATGCAGAGAGAGATGCAGAGAGAGATACAGAGAGAGTTACAGGGTGAGATACAGAGACAGTTGCAGAGAGATGCAGGGGGAGATACCGAGAGAGATACAGAGAGAGATACAGAGAGCGATTCAGAGAGAGATACAGAGAGAAAGAGATACAGAGAGAGAGAGACAGAGAGAGAGAGAGAGATACATAGAGAGATAGAGTGAGAGAGATACAGAGAGAGATACAGAGAGAAATACAGAGCAGGATATAGAGCTAGATACAGAGAGAGTTACAGAGAGAGGTACAGAGAGAAAGAGATACAGAGAGAGGTACAAAGAGGTACAGAGAGAGACGCAGTGCGAGATCCAGTGAGAGATACAGAGAAAGATACAAAGAGAGATACATAGAGCCAGATACAGGGAGAGAGATGCAGAGAGAGATACAGAGTGAAAGAGACACATAGAGAGATAGAGAGAGAGAGATACAGAGAGAGAGATGCTTTGAGAGATACAGAGAGAGATGCAGAGAGAGATACAGAGAGAGATACAGAGAGAGATACAGAGAGAGATACAGAGAGAGAAAGACAGAGATACAGAGAGCGATACAGAGAGAGATACAGAGAGAGATGCAGAGAGCGATGCAGAGAGAGATACAGAGAGAGATAAGGAGAGAGATACAGAGAGAGGTGCAGAGAGAGATACAGAGAGAAAGAGAGATACAGAGGGAGAGAGAGAGAGATACAGAGAGAAACAGAGAGAGATGCAGCGAGAGATGTAGAGAGAGATACAGAGAGAGGTACAGAGAGAAAGAGATACAGAGAGAGATACAAAGAGGTACATAGAGAGACGCAGTGCGAGATCCAGTGAGACATACAGAGAAAGATACAAAGAGAGCTACAGAGAGCCAGATACAGGGAGAGAGATGCAGAGAGAGATACAGAGCGAGATACAGAGAGATTTACAGAGAGAGGTACAGAGAGAAAGAGATACAGAGAGAGATACAAAGAGATACAGAGAGAGACGCAGTGCGACATCCAGTGAGAGATACAGAGAAAGATACAAAGAGAGATGAATAGAGCCAGATGAAGGGAGAGAGATGCAGAGAGAGAAACAGAGTGAAAGAGATACATAGAGAGATAGAGAGAGAAAGATACAGAGAGATAGATGCATTGAGAGAAACAGAGAGAGATGCAGAGAGAAATACAGAGAGAGAAAGACAGAGATACAGAGAGCGATACAGAGAGAGATGCAGAGAGAGATTCAGAGAGAGATGCAGAGAGAGATACAGAGAGAGATACGGAGAGAGATACAGAGAGAGATGCAGAGAGAGATACAGAGAGAAAGAGAGATACAGAGAGAGAGAGAGAGATACAGAGAGAGACACAGAGAGTGATGCAGAGAGAGATGCAGAGAGAGATACAGAGAGAGATACAGAGAGAGATACAGAGTGAGAGATACAGATAGAGATACAGAGAGAGATACAGAGAGACATACAGAGACAGATACAGAGTAATACAGAGAATGAAACAGAGAGAGATACAGAGAGACATACAGAGCGAGAGATGCACAGGGAGATACAGAGAGAGAAACAGAGAGAGATACAGAGAGAGATAAAGAGAGAGAGAGAGATACAGAGAGAGATACAGAGAGAGGTACAGGGAGAAAGAGATACAGAGAGATATACAAAGAGGTACAGAGAGAGACGCAGTGCGAGATACAGTGAGAGATACAGAGAAAGATACAAAGAGAGATACAGAGAGCCAGATACAGGGAGAGAGATGCAGACAGAGATACAGAGTGAAAGAGATACATAGAGAGATAGAGAGAGAGAGATACAGAGAGAGAGATACATTGAGAGATGCATTGAGAGATACAGAGAAAGATGCAGAGAGAGATACAGAGAGAGATACAGAGAGTGAAAGACAGAGATACAGAGAGAGATACAGAGAGAAATTCAGAGAGAGGTGCGGAGAGAGATGCAGAGAGAGATACAGAGAGAAAGTGAGAGAAAGAGGGAGAGAAAGAGATACAGAGATAGATACAGAGAAAGATGCAGAGAGAGATGCAGAGAGAGATACAGAGAGAGTTACAGGGTGAGATACAGAGACAGTTGCAGAGAGATGCAGGGGGAGATACCGAGAGAGATACAGAGAGAGATACAGAGAGCGATTCAGAGAGAGATACAGAGAGAAAGAGATACAGAGAGAGAGAGACAGAGAGAGAGAGAGAGATACATAGAGAGATAGAGTGAGAGAGATACAGAGAGAGATACAGAGAGAAATACAGAGCAGGATATAGAGCTAGATACAGAGAGAGATACAGAGAGAGGTACAGAGAGAAAGAGATACAGAGAGAGGTACAAAGAGGTACAGAGAGAGACGCAGTGCGAGATCCAGTGAGAGATACAGAGAAAGATACAAAGAGAGATACATAGAGCCAGATACAGTGAGAGAGATGCAGAGAGAGATACAGCGTGAAAGAGACACATAGAGAGATAGAGAGAGAGAGATACAGAGAGAGAGATGCTTTGAGAGATACAGAGAGATGCAGAGAGAGATACAGAGAGAGATACAGAGAGAGATACAGAGAGAGATACAGAGAGAGAAAGACAGAGATACAGAGAGCGATACAGAGAGAGATACAGAGAGAGATGCAGAGAGCGATGCAGAGAGAGATACAGAGAGAGATAAGGAGAGAGATACAGAGAGAGGTGCAGAGAGAGATACAGAGAGAAAGAGAGATACAGAGGGAGAGAGAGAGAGATACAGAGAGAAACAGAGAGAGATGCAGCGAGAGATGTAGAGAGAGATACAGAGAGTGTTACAGAGAGAAAGAGATACAGAGAGAGATACAAAGAGGTACATAGAGAGACGCAGTGCGAGATCCAGTGAGACATACAGAGAAAGATACAAAGAGAGCTACAGAGAGCCAGCTACAGGGAGAGAGATGCAGAGAGAGATACAGAGCGAGAAACAGAGAGATTTACAGAGAGAGGTACAGAGAGAAAGAGATACAGAGAGAGATACAAAGAGGTACAGAGAGAGACGCAGTGCGACATCCAGTGGGAGATACAGAGAAAGATACAAAGAGAGATGAATAGAGCCAGATGAAGGGAGAGAGATGCAGAGAGAGAAACAGAGTGAAAGAGATACATAGAGAGATAGAGAGAGAAAGATACAGAGAGATAGATGCATTGAGAGATACAGAGAGAGATGCAGAGAGAAATACAGAGAGAGAAAGACAGAGATACAGAGTGCGATACAGAGAGAGATGCAGAGAGAGATGCAGAGAGAGATGCAGAGAGAGATACAGAGAGAGATACGGAGAGAAATACAGAGAGAGATGCAGAGAGAGATACAGAGAGAAAGAGAGATACAGAGAGAGAGAGAGAAATACAGAGAGAGACACAGAGAGTGATGCAGAGAGAGATGCAGAGAGAGATACAGAGAGAGATACAGAGAGAGATACAGAGAGAGAGATACAGAGAGAGAGATACAGAGACAGATACAGAGAGAGATACAGAGAGGGATACAGGGAGAGAGATACAGAGAGAGAGATACAGAGAGAGGTACAGGGAGAGATGCAGAGTGAGATACAGAGAGAGATACAGAGGGAGATACAGAGAGAAAGAGAGATACAGAGGGAGAGAGAGAGAATCAGAAAGAAACACAGATAGAGATGCAGAGAGAGATGCCGAGAGAGATGCAGAGATAGATACAGAGAGAGATGCAGAGAGAGATACAGAGAGAGATACTGAGAGAGAGAGATACAGAGAGAGATACAGAGAGAGATACAGAGAGAGATACAGAGAGAGGTACAGGGAGAGATGCAGAGAGAGATACAGAGAGAGATAGACAGAGATACATAGAGAGATACAGAGACAGATACAGAGAGAAAGGGAAATACAGAGTGAGAGAGAGAGGGCGAGAGAGAGAGCGATACAGAGAGAGATACAGAGAGAGATACAGAGAGAAATACAGAGACAGGTGCAGAGAGTGATGCAGAGGGCGATACCGAGAGAAATACAGAGGGAGATACATAGAGCGATACAGAGAGAGATACAGAGAAAAAGAGATACAGGGAGAGAAACAGAGAGAGAGAGAGAGATACATAGAGAGATAGAGAGAGAGGGATAGAGAGTGAGATACAGAGAGAGATACAGAGAGAGATACAGAGCGAGATACAGAGAGAGTTACAGAGATAGATACAGAGAGAGTTGCAGAGAGAGAGATACAGAGAGCGACACAGAGAGAGGTACAGAGAGAAAGCGATACAGAGAGATATACAAAGAGGTACAGAGAGAGACGCAGTGCGAGATACAGTGAGAGATACAGAGAGAGATACAGCGAGAGAGATACAGAGAGAGATACAGAGAGAGATTCAGAGAGAGATACAGAGAGAGATGCAGAGAGAGATGCAGAGAGAGATACAGAGAGAGATATAGAGACAGATGCAGAGAGAGATGTAGAGGGCGATACCGAGAGGGATACAGAGAGAGATACATAGAGCGATACAGAGAGAGATACAGAGAGAAAGAGATACAGAGAGAGAGACAGAGAGAGAGAGATACATAGAGAGATACAGAGGGAGATACAGAGCGAGATACAGAGAGAGTTACAAAGATAGATACAGAGAGAGATGCAGAGAGAGAGATGCAGAGAGCGATACAGAGAGAGGTACAGAGAGAAAGAGATACAGAGAGAGATACAAAGAGGTACAGAGAGAAAGAGATACAGAGAGAGATACAAAGAGGTACAGAGAGAGACGCAGTGCGAGATCCAGTGAGAGATACAGAGAAAGATACAAAGCGAGATACAGAGAGCCAGATACAGGGAGAGAGATGCAGAGAGAGATACAGAGAGTGATACAGAGAGAGAAAGACAGAGATACAGAGAGAGATACAGAGAGAGATACAGAGATAGATGCAGAGAGAGATACGGAGAGAGATACCGAGAGAGATGCAGAGAGAGATACAGAGAGAAAGAGAGATACACAGAGAGAGAGAGATACAGAGAGAGATAGAGAGAGAGATACAGAGAGAGAGATACATTGAGAGATACAGCGAGAGATGCAGAGAGAGATTCAGAGAGAGATACAGAGAGAGAAAGACAGAGATACAGAGACAGATAAAGAGAGAGATACAGAGAGAGATACAGGGAGAGAGATACAGAGAGAGATACAGAGGGAGATGCAGAGAGAAAGGGAGATACAGAGGGAGAGAGAGAGAATCAGAAAGAAACACAGATAGAGATGCAGAGAGAGATGCAGAGAGAGATGCAGAGAGAGATGCAGAGATAGATACAGAGAGAGATACAGTGAGAGATTCAGAGAGAGATACTGAGAGAGAGAGATACAGAGAGAGATACAGCGAGAGATACAGAGAGAGATACAGAGAGAGGTACAGAGAGAGGTACAGGGAGAGATGCAGAGAGAGATACAGAGAGAGATAGACAGAGATACATAGAGAGATACAGAGACAGATACAGAGAGAAAGGGAAATACAGAGTGAAAGAGAGAGGGAGAGAGAGAGCGAAACAGAGAGAGATACAGGGAGAGATACAGAGTGAAATACAGAGACAGGTGCAGAGAGCGATGCAGAGGGCGATACCGAGAGAAATACAGAGGGAGATACATAGAGCGATACAGAGAGAGATACAGAGAAAAATATATACAGGGAGTGAAACAGAGAGAGAGAGAGATACATAGAGAGATAGAGAGAGAGCGATAGAGAGTGAGATACAGAGAGAGATACAGAGAGAGATACAGAGCGAGATACAGAGAGAGTTACAGAGATAGATACAGAGAGAGATGCAGAGAGAGAGATACAGAGAGCGACACAGAGAGAGGTACAGAGATAAAGAGATACAGAGAGATATACAAAGAGGTACAGAGAGAGACGCAGTGCGAATTACAGTGAGCGATACAGAGAGAGATACAGCGAGAGAGATACAGAGAGAGATACAGAGAAAGATACAGAGAGAGATGCAGAGAGAGTTACAGAGAGAGATGCAGAGAGAGATGCAGAGAGAGATACAGAGAGAGAGATAGAGACAGATGCAGAGAGAGATGTAGAGGGCGAAACCGAGAGAGATACAGAGAGAGATACATAGAGCGATACAGAGTGAGATACAGAGAGAAAGAGACACAGAGAGAGAGACAGAGAGAGAGAGATACATAGAGAGATAGAGAGAGAGGGATAGCGAGAGAGATACAGAGAGAGATACAGAGAGAGATACAGAGCGAGATTCAGAGAGAGTCACAAAGATAGATACAGAGAGAGATGCAGAGAGAGAGTTGCAGAGAGCGATACAGAGAGAGGAACAGAGAGAAAGAGATACAGAGAGAGATACAAAGAGGTACAGAGAGAAAGAGATACAGAGAGATACAAAGAGGTACAGAGAGAGACGCAGTGCGAGATCCAATGAGAGATACAGAGAAAGATACAAAGCGAGATACAGAGAGCCAGACACAGGGAGAGAGGTACAGAGAGAGATACAGAGAGAGATACAGAGAGAGATGCAGAGAGAGATACGGAGAGAGATACAGAGAGAGATGCAGAGAGAGATACAGAGAGAAAGAGAGATACAGAGAGAGAGAGAGATACAGAGAGAGATAGAGAGAGAGAGATACAGAGAGAGAGATGCATTGAGAGATACAGCGAGTGATGCAGAGAGAGATACAGAGAGAGATACAGAGAGAGATACAGAGAGAGAAAGACAGAGATACAGAGAGCGATACAGAGAGAGATACAGAGAGAGATGCAGAGAGAAATGCAGAGAGAGATACAGAGAGAGATACAGAGAGAGATGCAGAGAGTGATACAGAGAGAAAGAGAGATACAGAGAGAGAGAGAGATACAGAGTGAGACACAGAGAGTGATGCAGAGAGAGATGCAGAGAGAGATACAGAGAGAGATACAGAGAGAAAGAGATACAGAGAGAGAGACAGAGAGAGAGAGAGATACATAGAGAGATAGAGAGAGGGATAGAGAGAGAGATACAGAGAGAGATACAGAGAGAGATACAGAGAGAGTTACAGAGCGAGATACAGAGAGAGTTACAGAGATAGATACAGAGAGAGATGCAGAGAGAGAGATACAGAGAGATATACAATGAGGTACAGAGAGAGACGCAGTGCGAGATACAGTGAGAGATACAGAGAGCGATACAGAGAGAGAGATACAGAGAGAGATACAGAGATAGATACAGATACAGATGCAGAGAGAGATGCAGAGAGCGATACCGAGAGAGATACAGAGAGAGATACATGGAGCGATACAGAGTGAGATACAGAGAGAAAGAGATACAGAGAGAGAGACAGAGAGAGAGCGAGATACATAGAGAGATAGAGAGAGAGGGATAGAGAGATACAGAGAGAGATACAGAGAGAGACACAGACCGAGATACAGAGAGAGTTACAGAGATAGATACAGAGAGAGATGCAGAGAGAGAGATACAGAGAGCGATACAGAGAGACGTACAGAGAGAAAGAGATACAGAGAGAGATACAAAGATGTACAGAGAGAGACACAGTGCGAGATACAGTGAGAGATACAGAGAAAGATACAAAGAGAGATATAGAGAGCCAGATACAGGGAGAGAGATGCAGAGAGAGATACATAGAGGATACAGAGAGAGAAAGACAGAGATACAGAGAGAGATACAGAGAGAGAGGCAGAGAGCGATACAGAGAGAGATAAAGAGAGAGATACAGAGAGAGATACAGAGAGAGAGGCAGAGAGAGATACAGAGAGAAAGAGAGATACAGCGGGGGAGAGAGAGATACAGAGAGAGATACAGAGAGAGACGCAGAGAGAGATGCAGAGAGAGATGCAAAGAGAGATACAGAGAGAGATACAGAGCGAGAGATACAGAGAGAGAGATACAGAGACAGATACAGAGAGAGATACAGAGAGAGATACAGGGAGAGAGATACAGAGAGAGATACAGAGAGAGGTACAGGGAGAGATGCAGAGTGAGATACAGAGAGAGATACAGAGGGAGATACAGAGAGAAAGAGAGATACAGTGGGAGAGAGAGAGAATCAGAAAGAAACACAGATAGAGATGCAGAGAGAGATGCAGAGAGAGATGCAGAGAGAGATGCAGAGATAGATACAGAGAGAGATACAGAGATAGATACAGAGAGAGATACTGAGAGAGAGAGATACAGAGAGAGATACAGAGAGAAATACAGAGAGAGGTACAGGGAGAGATGCAGAGAGAGATACAGAGAGAGATACAGAGAGAGATAGACAGAGATACATCGAGAGATACAGAGACAGATACAGAGAGAAAAGTAAATACAGAGTGAGAGAGAGAGGGAGAGAGAGAGCGATACAGAGAGAGATACAGAGAGAGATACAGAGAGAAATACAGAGACAGGTGCAGAGAGAGATGCAGAGGGCGATACCGAGAGAAATACAGAGGGAGATACATAGAGCGATACAGAGAGAGATACAGAGAAAAAGAGATACAGGGAGAGAAACAGAGAGAGAGAGAGATACATAGAGAGATAGAGAGAGAGGGATAGAGAGTGAGATACAGAACGAGATACAGAGAGAGTTACAGAGATAGATACAGAGAGAGATGCAGAGAGAGAGATACAGAGAGCGACACAGAGAGAGGTACAGAGAGAAAGAGATACAGAGACATATACAAAGAGGTACAGAGAGAGAGGCAGTGCGAGATACACAGAAAGATACAAAGAGAGATATAGAGAGCCAGACACAGGGAGAGAGATGCAGACAGAGATACAGAGTGCGATACCGAGAGAGAGCAGAGAGAGATACAGAGAGAAAGAGAGATACAGAGGGAGAGAGAGAGATACAGAGAGAGATACAGAGAGAGAAGCAGAGAGAGATGCAGAGAGATGCAGAGAGAGATACAGAGAGAGAAACAGAGACAGATGCAGAGAGAGATACAGAGAGAGAGGCAGAGAGAGATACAGAGAGAGATACAGAGAGAGATACAGAGAGAGAGCAGAGAGAGACACAGAGAGAAAGAGAGATACAGAGGGAGAGAGAGAGATGCAGAGAGAGATACAGAGAGAGATACAGAGACAGATGCAGAGAGAGATACAGAGGGAGATACCGAGAGAGATACAGAGCGAGATACAGAGAGAGTTACAGAGATAGATGCAGAATGAGATACAGAGAGAGAGATACAGAGTTGCGATACAGAGAGAGGTACAGAGAGAAAGAGATACAGAGAGATATACAACGTGGTACCGAGAGAGACGCAGTGCGAGATACAGTGAGAGATACAGAGAGAGATACAGAGAGAGATACAGAGAGAGAGAGAGAGAGAGATACAGAGAGAGATACAGAGAGAGATGCAGAGAGAGATACAGAGAGCGATGCAGAGAGAGATGCAGAGAGAGATACAGAGAGAGATACAGAGACAGATGCAGAGAGCGATGCAGAGTGCGATACCGAGAGAGATACAGACAGAGATACATAGAGCGATACATAGAGAGATACGGAGAGAAAGAGATACAGATAGAGAGACAGAGAGAGAGAGATACATAGAGGGATAGAGAGAGAGGGATAGAGAGAGAGTTACAGAGAGAGATGCAGAGAGAGATACAGAGAGAGATACAGAGAGAGATACAGAAAGCGATGCAGAAAGAGATACAGAGAGAAAGAGAGATACAGAGGGAGAGAGCGAGATACAGAGAGAGATACAAAGAGGTACAGAGAGAGACGCAGTGCGAGATACAGTGAGAGATACAGAGAAAGATACAAAGCGAGATACAGATAGCCAGATACAGGGAGAGAGATGCAGAGAGAGATACAAAGAGAGATACAGAGATTGAAAGAGAGATACTGATGGAGAGAGAGAGATACAGAGAGATACAGAGAGAGACGCAGAGAGAGATGCAGAGAGAGATGCAGAGAGAGATACAGAGAGAGATACAGAGCGAGATACAGAGAGAGATACAGAGAGAGATGCAGAGAGAGAGATACAGAGAGAGATGCAGAGAGAGATACAGAGAGAGATACAGAGAGAGATACAGAAAGCGATGCAGAAAGAGATACAGAGAGAAAGAGAGATACAGAGGGAGAGAGCGAGATACAGAGAGAGATACAAAGAGGTACAGAGAGAGAGACGCAGTGCGAGATACAGTGAGAGATACAGAGAAAGATACAAAGCGAGATACAGAGAGCCAGATACAGGGAGAGAGATGCAGAGAGAGATACAAAGAGAGATACAGAGATTGAAAGAGAGATACTGATGGAGAGAGAGAGATACAGAGAGATACAGAGAGAGACGCAGAGAGAGATGCAGAGAGAGATGCAGAGAGAGATACAGAGAGAGATACAGAGCGAGATACAGAGAGAGATACAGAGAGAGATGCAGAGAGAGAGATACAGAGAGCGATACAGAGAGAGGTACAGAGAGAAAGAGATACAGAGAGATATACAAAGAGGTACAGAGAGAGACGCAGTGCGAGATACAGTGAGAGATACAGAGAGCGATACAGAGAGAGAGATACAGAGAGAGATACAGAGAGATACAGAGAGAGATGCAGAGAGAGTTACAGAGAGAGATGCAGAGTGAGATGCAGAGAGAGATACAGAGAGAGACACAGATACAGATGCAGAGAGAGATGAAGAGGGCGATACCGAGAGAGATACAGAGATAGATACATAGAGCGATACAGAGAGAGATACAGAGAGAAAGAGATTCAGAGAGAGACAGAGAGAGAGAGAGATACAGAGAGAGATACAGAGAGAGATGCAGAGAGAGATACAGAGAGCGATGCAGAGAGAGATGCAGAGAGAGATACAGAGAGAGATACAGAGACAGATGCAGTGAGCGATGCAGAGTGCGATACCGAGAGAGATACAGACAGAGATACATAGAGCGATACAAAGAGAGATACGGAGAGAAAGAGATACAGATAGAGAGACAGAGAGCGAGAGATACATAGAGGGATAGAGAGAGAGGGATAGAGAGAGAGATACAGAGAGAGATGCAGAGAGAGATACAGAAAGAGATACAGAGAGAGATACAGAAAGCGATGCAGAAAGAGATACAGAGAGAAAGAGAGATACAGAGGGAGAGAGCGAGATACAGAGAGAGATACAAAGAGGTACAGAGAGAGACGCAGTGCGAGATACAGTGAGAGATACAGAGAAAGATACAAAGCGAGATACAGAGAGCCAGATACAGGGAGAGAGATGCAGAGAGAGATACAAAGAGAGATACAGAGATTGAAAGAGAGATACTGATGGAGAGAGAGAGATACAGAGAGATACAGAGAGAGACGCAGAGAGAGATGCAGAGAGAGATGCAGAGAGAGATACAGAGAGAGATACAGAGCGAGATACAGAGAGAGATACAGAGAGAGATGCAGAGAGAGAGATACAGAGAGCGATACAGAGAGAGGTACAGAGAGAAAGAGATACAGAGAGATATACAAAGAGTTACAGAGAGAGACGCAGTGCGAGATACAGTGAGAGATACAGAGAGCGATACAGAGAGAGAGATACAGAGCGAGATACAGAGAGAGATACAGAGAGAGATGCAGAGAGAGTTACAGAGAGAGATGCAGAGTGAGATGCAGAGAGAGATACAGAGAGAGACACAGATACAGATGCAGAGAGAGATGAAGAGGGCGATACCGAGAGAGATACAGAGATAGATACATAGAGCGATACAGAGAGAGATACAGAGAGAAAGAGATTCAGAGAGAGACAGAGAGAGAGAGAGATACATAGAGAGATAGAGACAGAGGGATAGAGAGATACAGAGAGAGATACAGAGAGAGATACAGAGCGAGATACAGAGAGAGTTACAGAGATATATACAGAGAGAGATGCAGAGAGAGAGATACAGAGAGCGATACAGAGAGACGTACAGAGAGAAAGAGATACAGAGAGAGATACAAAGAGGTACAGAGAGAGAGGCAGTGCGAGATACAGTGAGAGATACACAGAAAGATACAAAGAGAGATATAGAGAGCCAGACACAGGGAGAGAGATGCAGAGAGAGATACAGTGTGCGATACCGAGAGAGAGCAGAGAGAGATACAGAGAGAAAGAGAGATACAGAGGGAGAGAGAGAGATACTGAGAGAGATACAGAGAGAGACGCAGAGAGAGATGCAGAGAGATGCAGAGAGAGATACAGAGAGAGAAAGAGAGACAGATGCAGAGAGAGATACACAGAGAGAGGCAGAGAGAGATACAGCGAGAGATACAGAGAGAGATACAGAGCGCGATACAGAGAGAGTTACAGAGATAGATACAGAATGAGATACAGAGAGAGAGATACAGAGTTGCGATACAGAGAGAGGTACAGAGAGAAAGAGATACAGAGAGATATACAAAGTGGTACAGAGAGAGACGCAGTGCGAGATACAGTGAGAGATACAGAGAGAGATACAGAGAGAGATACAGAGAGAGATAGAGAGAGAGATACAGAGAGAGATATAGAGAGAGATGCAGAGAGAGATACAGAGAGAGATGCAGAGAGAGATGCAGAGAGAGATACAGAGAGAGATACAGAGACAGATGCAGAGAGAGATACAGAGGGAGATACCGAGAGAGATACAGAGCGAGATACAGAGAGAGTTACAGAGATAGATACAGAATGAGATACAGAGAGAGAGATACAGAGTTGCGATACAGAGAGAGGTATAGAGAGAAAGAGATACAGAGAGATATACAAAGTGGTACAGAGAGAGACGCAGTGCGAGATACAGTGAGAGATACAGAGAGAGATACAGAGAGAGATACAGAGAGAGATAGAGAGAGAGATACAGAGAGAGATATAGAGAGAGATGCAGAGAGAGATACAGAGAGAGATGCAGAGAGAGATGCAGAGAGAGATACAGAGAGAGATACAGAGACAGATGCAGAGAGCGATGCAGAGTGCGATACCGAGAGAGATACAGACAGAGATACATAGAGCGATACATAGAGAGATACGGAGAGAACGAGATACAGATAGAGAGACAGAGAGAGAGAGAGATACATAGAGGGATAGAGAGAGAGAGGGATAGAGAGAGAGATACAGAGAGAGATTCCGAGAGAGATACAGAGAGAGATACAGAGAGAGATACAGATAGCGATGCAGAAAGAGATACAGAGAGAAAGAGAGATACAGAGGGAGAGAGCGAGATACAGAGAGAGATACAAAGAGGTACAGAGAGAGACACAGTGCGAGATACAGTGAGAGATACAGAGAAAGATACAAAGAGAGATATAGAGAGCCAGATACAGGGAGAGAGATGCAGAGAGAGATACATAGAGGATACAGAGAGAGAAAGACAGAGATACAGAGAGAGATACAGAGAGAGATACAGAGAGAGAGGCAGAGAGCGATACAGAGAGAGATAAAGAGAGAGATACAGAGAGAGATACAGAGAGATAGGCAGAGAGAGAGGCAGAGAGAGATACAGAGAGAAAGAGAGATACAGCGGGGGAGAGAGAGATACAGAGAGAGATACAGAGAGAGACGCAGAGAGAGATGCAGAGAGAGATGCAAAGAGAGATACAGAGAGAGATACAGAGCGAGAGATACAGAGAGAGAGATACAGAGACAGATACAGAGAGAGATACAGAGAGAGATACAGGGAGAGAGATACAGAGAGAGATACAGAGAGAGGTACAGGGAGAGATGCAGAGTGAGATACAGAGAGAGATACAGAGGGAGATACAGAGAGAAAGAGAGATACAGTGGGAGAGAGAGAGAATCAGAAAGAAACACAGATAGAGATGCAGAGAGAGATGCAGAGAGAGATGCAGAGAGAGATGCAGAGATAGATACAGAGAGAGATACAGAGATAGATACAGAGAGAGATACTGAGAGAGAGAGATACAGAGAGAGATACAGAGAGAAATACAGAGAGAGGTACAGGGAGAGATGCAGAGAGAGATACAGAGAGAGATACAGAGAGAGATAGACAGAGATACATAGAGAGATACAGAGACAGATACAGAGAGAAAAGGAAATACAGAGTGAGAGAGAGAGGGAGAGAGAGAGCGATACAGAGAGAGATACAGAGAGAGATACAGAGAGAAATACAGAGACAGGTGCAGAGAGAGATGCAGAGGGCGATACCGAGAGAAATACAGAGGGAGATACATAGAGCGATACAGAGAGAGATACAGAGAAAAAGAGATACAGGGAGAGAATCAGAGATAGAGAGAGATACATAGAGAGATAGAGAGAGAGGGATAGAGAGTGAGATACAGAACGAGATACAGAGAGAGTTACAGAGATAGATACAGAGAGAGATGCAGAGAGAGAGATACAGAGAGCGACACAGAGAGAGGTACAGAGAGAAAGAGATACAGAGAGATATACAAAGAGGTACAAAGAGAGAGGCAGTGCGAGATACACAGAAAGATACAAAGAGAGATATAGAGAGCCAGACACAGGGAGAGAGATGCAGACAGAGATACAGAGAGCGATACCGAGAGAGAGCCGAGAGAGATACAGAGAGAAAGAGAGATACAGAGGGAGAGAGAGAGATACAGAGAGAGATACAGAGAGAGACGCAGAGAGAGATGCAGAGAGATGCAGAGAGAGATACAGAGAGAGAAACAGAGACAGATGCAGAGAGAGATACAGAGAGAGAGGCAGAGAGAGATACAGAGAGAGATACAGAGAGAGATACAGAGAGAGAGCAGAGAGAGACACAGAGAGAAAGAGAGATACAAAGGGAGAGAGAGAGATGCAGAGAGAGATACAGAGAGAGATACAGAGACAGATGCAGAGAGAGATACAGAGGGAGATACCGAGAGAGATACAGAGCGAGATACAGAGAGAGTTACAGAGATAGATGCAGAATGAGATACAGAGAGAGAGATACAGAGTTGCGATACAGAGAGAGGTACAGAGAGAAAGAGATACAGAGAGATATACAACGTGGTACAGAGAGAGACGCAGTGCGAGATACAGTGAGAGATACAGAGAGAGATACAGAGAGAGATACAGAGAGAGAGAGAGAGAGAGATACAGAGAGAGATACAGAGAGAGATGCAGAGAGAGATACAGAGAGCGATGCAGAGAGAGATGCAGAGA
Source organism: Scyliorhinus torazame (assembly GCF_047496885.1). Lineage (NCBI taxonomy): Eukaryota > Metazoa > Chordata > Chondrichthyes > Carcharhiniformes > Scyliorhinidae > Scyliorhinus > Scyliorhinus torazame. The sequence continues at coordinate 56,162,580 of NC_092726.1, forward strand.
GAGATACAGAGAGAGATACAGAGACAGATGCAGAGAGCGATGCAGAGTGCGATACCGAGAGAGATACAGACAGAGATACATAGAGCGATACATAGAGAGATACGGAGAGAAAGAGATACAGATAGAGAGACAGAGAGAGAGAGATACATAGAGGGATAGAGAGAGAGGGATAGAGAGAGAGATACAGAGAGAGAGGCAGAGAGAGATACAGAGAGAGATACAGAGAGAGATACAGAAAGCGATGCAGAAAGAGATACAGAGAGAAAGAGAGATACAGAGGGAGAGAGCGAGATACAGAGAGAGATACAAAGAGGTACAGAGAGAGACGCAGTGCGAGATACAGTGAGAGATACAGAGAAAGATACAAAGCGAGATACAGAGAGCCAGATACAGGGAGAGAGATGCAGAGAGAGATACAAAGAGAGATACAGAGATTGAAAGAGAGATACTGATGGAGAGAGAGAGATACAGAGAGATACAGAGAGAGACGCAGAGAGAGATGCAGAGAGAGATGCAGAGAGAGATACAGAGAGAGATACAGAGCGAGATACAGAGAGAGATACAGAGAGAGATGCAGAGAGAGAGATACAGAGAGAGATGCAGAGAGAGATACAGAGAGAGATACAGAGAGAGATACAGAAAGCGATGCAGAAAGAGATACAGAGAGAAAGAGAGATACAGAGGGAGAGAGCGAGATACAGAGAGAGATACAAAGAGGTACAGAGAGAGAGACGCAGTGCGAGATACAGTGAGAGATACAGAGAAAGATACAAAGCGAGATACAGAGAGCCAGATACAGGGAGAGAGATGCAGAGAGAGATACAAAGAGAGATACAGAGATTGAAAGAGAGATACTGATGGAGAGAGAGAGATACAGAGAGATACAGAGAGAGACGCAGAGAGAGATGCAGAGAGAGATGCAGAGAGAGATACAGAGAGAGATACAGAGCGAGATACAGAGAGAGATACAGAGAGAGATGCAGAGAGAGAGATACAGAGAGCGATACAGAGAGAGGTACAGAGAGAAAGAGATACAGAGAGATATACAAAGAGGTACAGAGAGAGACGCAGTGCGAGATACAGTGAGAGATACAGAGAGCGATACAGAGAGAGAGATACAGAGAGAGATACAGAGAGAGATACAGAGAGAGATGCAGAGAGAGTTACAGAGAGAGATGCAGAGTGAGATGCAGAGAGAGATACAGAGAGAGACACAGATACAGATGCAGAGAGAGATGAAGAGGGCGATACCGAGAGAGATACAGAGATAGATACATAGAGCGATACAGAGAGAGATACAGAGAGAAAGAGATTCAGAGAGAGACAGAGAGAGAGAGAGATACAGAGAGAGATACAGAGAGAGATGCAGAGAGAGATACAGAGAGCGATGCAGAGAGAGATGCAGAGAGAGATACAGAGAGAGATACAGAGACAGATGCAGTGAGCGATGCAGAGTGCGATACCGAGAGAGATACAGACAGGGATACATAGAGCGATACATAGAGAGATACGGAGAGAAAGAGATACAGATAGAGAGACAGAGAGAGAGAGATACATAGAGGGATAGAGAGAGAGGGATAGAGAGAGAGATACAGAGAGAGATGCAGAGAGAGATACAGAGAGAGATACAGAGAGAGATACAGAAAGCGATGCAGAAAGAGATACAGAGAGAAAGAGAGATACAGAGGGAGAGAGCGAGATACAGAGAGAGATACAAAGAGGTACAGAGAGAGACGCAGTGCGAGATACAGTGAGAGATACAGAGAAAGATACAAAGCGAGATACAGAGAGCCAGATACAGGGAGAGAGATGCAGAGAGAGATACAAAGAGAGATACAGAGATTGAAAGAGAGATACTGATGGAGAGAGAGAGATACAGAGAGATACAGAGAGAGACGCAGAGAGAGATGCAGAGAGAGATGCAGAGAGAGATACAGAGAGAGATACAGAGCGAGATACAGAGAGAGATACAGAGAGAGATGCAGAGAGAGAGATACAGAGAGCGATACAGAGAGAGGTACAGAGAGAAAGAGATACAGAGAGATATACAAAGAGTTACAGAGAGAGACGCAGTGCGAGATACAGTGCGAGATACAGAGAGCGATACAGAGAGAGAGATACAGAGAGAGATACAGAGAGAGATACAGAGAGAGATGCAGAGAGAGTTACAGAGAGAGATGCAGAGTGAGATGCAGAGAGAGATACAGAGAGAGACACAGATACAGATGCAGAGAGAGATGAAGAGGGCGATACCGAGAGAGATACAGAGATAGATACATAGAGCGATACAGAGAGAGATACAGAGAGAAAGAGATTCAGAGAGAGACAGAGAGAGAGAGAGATACATAGAGAGATAGAGACAGAGGGATAGAGAGATACAGAGAGAGATACAGAGAGAGATACAGAGCGAGATACAGAGAGAGTTACAGAGATATATACAGAGAGAGATGCAGAGAGAGAGAAACAGAGAGCGATACAGAGAGACGTACAGAGAGAAAGAGATACAGAGAGAGATACAAAGAGGTACAGAGAGAGAGGCAGTGCGAGATACAGTGAGAGATACACAGAAAGATACAAAGAGAGATATAGAGAGCCAGACACAGGGAGAGAGATGCAGAGAGAGATACAGTGTGCGATACCGAGAGAGAGCAGAGAGAGATACAGAGAGAAAGAGAGATACAGAGGGAGAGAGAGAGATACTGAGAGAGATACAGAGAGAGACGCAGAGAGAGATGCAGAGAGATGCAGAGAGAGATACAGAGAGAGAAAGAGAGACAGATGCAGAGAGAGATACACAGAGAGAGGCAGAGAGAGATACAGCGAGAGGTACAGAGAGAGATACAGAGCGCGATACAGAGAGATTTACAGAGATAGATACAGAATGAGATACAGAGAGAGAGATACAGAGTTGCGATACAGAGAGAGGTACAGAGAGAAAGAGATACAGAGAGATATACAAAGTGGTACAGAGAGAGACGCAGTGCGAGATACAGTGAGAGATACAGAGAGAGATACAGAGAGAGATACAGAGAGAGATAGAGAGAGAGATACAGAGAGAGATATAGAGAGAGATGCAGAGAGAGATACAGAGAGAGATGCAGAGAGAGATACAGAGAGAGATACAGAGAGAGATACAGAGACAGATGCAGAGAGAGATACAGAGGGAGATACCGAGAGAGATACAGAGCGAGATACAGAGAGAGTTACAGAGATAGATACAGAATGAGATACAGAGAGAGAGATACAGAGTTGCGATACAGAGAGAGGTATAGAGAGAAAGAGATACAGAGAGATATACAAAGTGGTACAGAGAGAGACGCAGTGCGAGATACAGTGAGAGATACAGAGAGAGATACAGAGAGAGATACAGAGAGAGATAGAGAGAGAGATACAGAGAGAGATATAGAGAGAGATGCAGAGAGAGATACAGAGAGAGATGCAGAGAGAGATGCAGAGAGAGATACAGAGAGAGATACAGACACAGATGCAGAGAGCGATGCAGAGTGCGATACCGAGAGAGATACAGACAGAGATACATAGAGCGATACATAGAGAGATACGGAGAGAACGAGATACAGATAGAGAGACAGAGAGAGAGAGATACATAGAGGGATAGAGAGAGAGGGATAGAGAGAGAGATACAGAGAGAGATTCCGAGAGAGATACAGAGAGAGATACAGAGAGAGATACAGATAGCGATGCAGAAAGAGATACAGAGAGAAAGAGAGATACAGAGGGAGAGAGCGAGATACAGAGAGAGATACAAAGAGGTACAGAGAGAGACGCAGTTCGAGATACAGTGAGAGATACAGAGAAAGATACAAAGCGAGATACAGAGAGCCAGATACAGGGAGAGAGATGCAGAGAGAGATACAAAGAGAGATACAGAGAGAGAAAGAGAGATACAGAGGGAGAGAGAGAGATACAGAGAGATACAGAGAGAGACGCAGAGAGAGATGCAGAGAGAGATGCAGAGAGAGATACAGAGAGAGATACAGAGCGAGATACAGAGAGAGATACAGAGAGAGATGCAGAGAGAGAGATACAGAGAGCGATACAGAGAGAGGTACAGAGAGAAAGAGATACAGAGAGATATACAAAGAGGTACAGAGAGAGACGCAGTGCGAGATACAGTGAGAGATACAGAGAGCGATACAGAGAGAGAGATACAGAGAGAGATACAGAGAGATATACAGAGAGAGATGCAGAGAGAGTTACAGAGAGAGATGCAGAGAGAGATGCAGTGAGAGATACAGAGAGAGACACAGATACAGATGCAGAGAGAGAGATGAAGAGGGCGATACCGAGAGAGATACAGAGATAGATACATAGAGCGATACAGAGAGAGATATAGAGAGAAAGAGATTCAGAGAGAGACAGAGAGAGAGAGAGATACATAGAGAGATAGAGACAGAGGGATATAGAGATACAGAGAGAGATACAGAGAGAAATACAGAGCGAGATACAGAGAGTTACAGAGATAGATACAGAGAGAGATGCAGAGAGAGAGATACAGAGAGCGATACAGAGAGACGTACAGAGAGAAAGAGATACAGAGAGAGATACAAAGAGGTACAGAGAGAGACGCAGTGCGAGATACAGTGAGAGATACAGAGAAAGATACAAAGAGATATATAGAGAGCCAGACACAGGGAGAGAGATGCAGAGAGAGATACAGAGAGGATACAGAGAGAGAAAGACAGAGAAACAGAGAGAGATACAGAGAGAGATACAGAGAGAGAGGCAGAGAGAGATACAGAGAGAGATACAGAGAGAGATACAGAGAGAGAGGCAGAGAGAGATACAGAGAAAAAGAGTGATACAGAGGGAGAGAGAGAGATACAGAGAGAGATACAGAGAGAGACGCAGAGAGAGATGCAGAGCGAGATGCAGAGAGAGATACAAAGAGAGATACAGAGACAGATGCAGAGAGAGATGCAGAGGGCGATACCGAGAGAGATACAGAGAGAGATACATAGAGCGATACAGAGAGAAAGTGATACACAGAGTGAGACAGAGAGAGAGAGATACATAGAGAGATAGAGAGAGAGGGATAGCGAGAGAGATACATAGAGGGATACAGAGAGAGATACAGAGCGAGATACAGAGAGAGTTACAGAGAGAGATACAGAGAGCGATAAAGAGAGAGGTACAGAGAGAAAGAGATACAGAGAGATATGCAAAGTGGTACAGAGAGAGACGCAGTGCGAGATACAGAGAGAGATACAGAGAGAGATAAAGAGAGAGATAAAGAGAGAGAGGCAGAGAGAGATACAGAGAAAAAGAGAGATACAGAGGGAGAGAGAGAGATACAGAGAGAGATACAGAGACAGATGCAGAGAGAGATGCAGAGGGCGATACCGAGAGAGATACAGAGAGAGATACATAGAGCGATACAGAGAGAAAGAGATACACAGAGTGAGACAGAGAGAGAGAGATACATAGAGAGATAGAGAGAGAGGGATAGCGAGAGAGATACATAGAGGGATACAGAGAGAGATACAGAGCGAGATACAGAGAGAGTTACAGAGAGAGATGCAGAGAGAGAGATACAGAGAGCGATAAAGAGAGAGGTACAGAGAGAAAGAGATACAGAGAGATATGCAAAGTGGTACAGAGAGAGACGCAGTGCGAGGTACAGAGAGAGATACAGAGAGAGATACAGAGAGAGATAAAGAGAGAGATACAGAGAGAGATGCAGAGAGAGATGCAGAGAGAGATGCAGAGAGCGATTCAGAGAGAGATACAGACAGAGATACAGAGACAGATGCAGAGAGCGATGCAGAGTGCGATACCGAGAGAGATACAGACAGAGACACATAGAGCGATACAGAGAGAGATACAGAGAGAAAGAGATACAGAGAGAGAGACAGAGAGAGCGAGAGAGATACATAGAGAGATAGAGAGAGAGAGATACAGAGAGAGATACAGAGAGAGATGCAGAAAGAGATACAGAGAGATACAGAGGGAGAGAGAGAGATACAGAGAGAGAAACAAAGAGGTACAGAGAGAGACGCAGTGCGAGATACAGTGAGAGATACAGAGAAAGATACAAAGCGAGATATAGAGAGCCAGATACAGGGAGAGAGATGCAGAGAGAGATACAGAGAGAGATACAGAGAGAAAGAGAGATACAGAGGGAGAGAGAGAGATACAGTGAGATACAGAGAGAGACGCAGAGAGAGATGCAGAGAGATGCAGAGAGAGATACAGAGAGAGATACAGAGAGAGATGCAGAGAGAGATGCAGAGAGAGATACAATGAGAGACACAGATACAGATGCAGAGAGAGATGAAGAGGGCGATACCGAGAGAGATACAGAGATAGATACATAGAGCGATACAGAGAGAGATACAGAGAGAAAGAGATTCAGAAAGAGACAGAGAGAGAGAGAGATACATAGAGAGATAGAGACAGAGGGATAGAGAGATACAGAGAGAGATACAGAGAGAGATACAGAGCGAGATACAGAGAGAGTTACAGAGATATATACAGGGAGAGATGCAGAGAGAGAGATACAGAGAGCGATACAGAAAGACGTACAGAGAGAAAGAGATACAGAGAGAGATACAAAGAGGTACAGAGAGAGAGGCAGTGCGAGATACAGTGAGAGATACACAGAAAGATACAAAGAGAGATATAGAGAGCCAGACACAGGGAGAGAGATGCAGAGAGAGATACAGTGTGCGATACCGAGAGAGAGCAGAGAGAGATACAGAGAGAAAGAGAGATACAGAGGGAGAGAGAGAGATACAGAGAGAGATACAGAGAGAGACGCAGAGAGAGATGCAGAGAGATGCAGAGAGAGATACAGAGAGAGATAGAGAGACAGATGCAGAGAGAGATACAGAGAGAGAGGCAGAGAGAGATACAGCGAGAGATACAGAGAGAGATACAGAGAGAGAGCAGAGAGAGACACAGAGAGAAAGAGAGATACAAAGGGAGAGAGAGTGATGCAGAGAGAGATACAGAGAGAGATACAGAGACAGATGCAGAGAGAGATACAGAGGGAGATACCGAGAGAGATACAGAGCGAGATACAGAGAGAGTTACAGAGATAGATACAGAATGAGATACAGAGAGAGAGATACAGAGTTGCGATACAGAGAGAGGTACAGAGAGAAAGAGATACAGAGAGACATACAAAGTGGTACAGAGAGAGACGCATTGCGAGATACAGTGAGAGATACAGAGAGAGATACAGAGAGAGATACAGAGAGAGATAGAGAGAGAGATACAGAGAGAGATACAGAGAGAGATGCAGAGAGAGATACAGAGAGAGATGCAGAGAGAGATGCAGAGAGAGATACAGAGAGAGATACAGAGACAGATGCAGAGAGCGATGCAGAGTGCGATAGCGAGAGAGATACATACAGAGATACATAGAGCGATACATAGAGAGATACGGAGAGAACGAGATACAGATAGAGAGACAGAGAGAGAGAGATACATAGAGGGATAGAGAGAGAGGGATAGAGAGAGAGATACAGAGAGAGATGCAGAGAGAGATATAGAGAGAGATACAGAGAGAGATACAGAAAGCGATGCAGAAAGAGATACAGAGAGAACGAGAGATACAGAGGGAGAGAGCGAGATACAGAGAGAGATACAAAGAGGTACAGAGAGAGACGCAGTGCGAGATACAGTGAGAGATACAGAGAAAGATCCAACGCGAGATACAGAGAGCCAGATACAGGGAGAGAGATGCAGAGAGAGATACAAAGAGAGATACAGAGAGAGAAAGAGAGATACAGAGGGAGAGAGAGAGATACAGAGAGATACAGAGAGAGATACAGAGCGAAATACAGAGAGAGATACAGAGAGAGATGCAGAGAGAGAGATACAGAGAGCGATACAGAGAGAGGTACAGAGAGAAAGAGATACAGAGAGATATACAAAGAGGTACAGAGAGAGACGCAGTGCGAGATACAGTGAGAGATACAGAGAGCGATACAGAGAGAGAGATACAGAGAGAGATGCAGAGAGAGATGCAGAGAGAGATGAATAGAGAGATACAGAGAGAGATACAGAGAGAGATACAGAGAGAGATGCAGAGAGAGATGAATAGAGAGATGCAGAGGGCGATACCGAGAGAGATACAGAGAGAGATACATAGAGCGATACAGAGAGAGATACAGAGAGAAAGAGATACAGACAGAGAGTCAGAGAGAGAGAGAGATACATAGAGAGATAGAGAGAGAGAGACAGAGAGAGAGATACAGAGAGAGATACAGAGAGAGATACAGAGCGGGATACAGAGAGAGTTACAGAGATAGATACAGAGAGAGATGCAGAGAGAGAGATACAGAGAGCGATACAGAGAGAGGAACAGAGAGAAAGAGATACAAAGAGGTACTGAGAGAGACGCAGTGCGAGATACAGTGAGAGATACAGAGAAAGATACAAAGAGAGATACAGAGAGGCAGATACAGGGAGAGAGATGCAGAAAGAGATACAGAGAGAGATACAGAGAGAGAAAGACAGATACAGAGAGAGATACAGAGAGAGATACAGAGAGAGATGATGAGAGAGATACAGAGAGAGATGCAGAGAGAGATACAGCGAGAGATGCAGAGAGAGATACAGAGAGAGATACTGAGAGAGATACAGAGAGAGACGCAGAGAGAGGTGCAGAGAGAGATACAGAGAGAGAGAGAGATCGATACAGAGAGAGATACAGAGAGAGATACAGAGAGAGACAGAGAGAGGTACAGAGAGAGATACTGAGAGAGATACAGAGAGAGATACAGAGAGAGAGATACAGTGAGAGATACAGAGCGAGATACAAGAGAGATGCAGCGAGAGAGACAGAGAGAGATGCAGAGAGAGATGCAGAGAGAGATGCAGAGAGAGAGATGCAGAGAGAGATACTGCGAGAGATACAGCGAGAGATACAGCGAGACATACAGAGAGAGATACAGAGAGAGATACAGAGAGAGATACAGAGAGAGATACAGAGAGTGATAGACTGCGACATACAGAGAAAGATAGAGAGATAGATATAGAGAGAGCTACAAAGAGCGATAATCCGCGAGATACAGAGAAAGATAAAGAGAGAGATACTTCGAGATACAGAGAGTGATACAGCGAGAGATATAGAGCGAAATACAAAGTTAGATACAGAGGGAGATACAGAGAGAGATACCGCGTGAGCCAGAAAGAGAGCGATAGTGACAGATACAGAGAGAGATACAGAGACAGAGACTTAAGAGACAGAGAGATACAGAGACAGAGAGACTCGGAGACAGAGAGATACAGAGACAGAGAGATACAGATACAGAGAGATACAGAGACAGAGAGATACAGAGAGAGATGACGAGATAGAGAGATTCAGAGTAAGAGAGTTTATGAGACAGAGAGGTGAAGAGACAGAGATGAAGAGACAGAGAGATTCAGAGACAGAGAGATGCAGAGACAGAGAGATGCAGAGACAGAGACATACAGAGACAGAAAGATGCAGAGACAGAGATACAGAGACAGAGAGATCCAGAGTCAGAGAGATGCAGAGACAGAGAGAGAGTGACAGAGAATGATACAGGGAGAGATACAGAGAGAGATACAGAGAGAGGTGCAGAGGGAGATACAGAGACATATACAGAGAGAGATAGAGAGAGAGAGATGTCCCGGTGACTAAAATTATAGTGACTCCTCTGTCACTCCAGGGTTTATCCCTCTCTCTCCTTTTATAAACAGGATGGGACATTGAAAATGCTCTAGTCACCTGGAACCACTGAGATATCAATGAGGATTGAGTATCAGGGTCAGTGTCTCCATTATTTCCACACTCCATCCCTCAGTCACTGTCAGACAGCCAATCCAGACCCGGTTAATCTTCTCTTTCATTGTGATATAAAAAGTATTGGATTGAAAGGGGTTAACTGAGCCTGTTTGTTTAGTGACTGTGATTAATGTTCGTCTCTATGGATCTAGGCGTGTCGCTGGAGGGTTTGTATCTGCTATTAATAAGCGATTCCTTTCACTGTGTTAGCCCAAAAAGTCAGCGGGAGCATCAACTCCAACACTGCCAGAGATCTGCGGCAAAAAAAAACCGAGAGGAGGGAGCAGAATCTTTGAACTACCCACAGGGACGTTACAGTAAAGGAGCAGAATCTGGGAACTACCCACAGGAACGTTACAGCACTGGATCAGATTCTGGGAACTACCCACAGGGACGTTACAGTAAAGGAGCAGAATCTGGGAACTACCGACAGGAACGTTACAGCAATGGATCAGATTCTGGGAACTACCCACAGCAACGTTACAGCAATGGATCAGATTCTGGAAACTACCCACAGGAACGTTACAGCAATGGATCAGAATCTGGGTAGTAACCACTGGGACGTTACAGGAATGGACAGGCGTTTATCCTGGGGTCTTTATTGGATTGCTCGAGATCCTTTCCTTTCACCAGATTGGATGCAAGATGTACTCTATATAATTCAGGCGGGTTATTATCCCCTCCTGGCTGTTGTCGGTGTCCCTGGTAAGTCTCACTATCCAGTTGTTCATTGTATAATCTACTCTAAGTGTCTTATTGCCCTGATCATTTCCATCTTGGAAAGATTGAATGCATGTTCTTCAGTTCCAGTCACTAATCTCACTCCCTATCCAGTATCCACACACCGCTCTCTGGCTGAAATCGGAGACTGCGGTCACAATCTCTGCGCTCCCTTTGACACTGAAATTATTTATATCCAGATGTTCTTTCTATTCTCAATCCTGCCCTCTTTCCATCGCCTCATCACAGCTGCAGAATAATCCATCATCTGTGTCTGTGTCAAATCCAGATTGGACTATTGCGATTAAATGATTAAATTCTAGTCAACCAATTGCTGTTACAAATCTTCATGAAGCACAGTTCACCCCCATCTCTGCTGTCCATATCCTAACACACACTCAACACCAGTCACGTACCACCCCTCTGCTCACTGAGCTACATTGGTTCCCAATCTTTCAGCTCTCAATAGCAATGTTTTCATTCTGTGATTGTAATTCTCCACAGTCTCAAGCAAAACATTTATCCCATTTACAACGAATGGGAAAACAGTAAATTTTCATTCCATGTCCAGTTATATTATTGGAAAGACGGTGGAGGTGCTGTGGATAGATCTCTGGAGGTTGTGTTATTGGGGAGTTAGTGGAGGTGATGTGGATGGGTTTCTGGAGGTTGTGTTATTGGGAAGTTAGTGGAAGTGATGTGGATGTGTTTTTGGAGGTTGTGTTATTGGGAAGTTAGTGCAGGGGCTGTGGATATGTTTCGGGAGATTGTGTTATTGGGGAGTTCCTGGAGGTGATAAGGATGTGTTTTTGCAGGTTGTGTTATTGGGAATTTAGTGGAGGTTATGAGGATGGTTTTCTGGAGGTTGAGTTATTGGGAGTTTAGTGTAGTTGCTGTGGGTGTTTTTCTGGAGGTTGTGTTATTTGGAAGTTATTGGGGGTGTTGTGGTTGGGTTTCTTGAGATTGTGTTATTGGGAGTTTAGTGGAGTTGATGAGGATGGTTTTCTCGAGGTTGTGTTATTGGGAAGTTAGTGGAAGTCATAAGGATGAGTTTCTGGAGGTTGTGTTATTCACAGTGGAGGCGCTGTGGATGGGCTTCTGGAGATTTTGTTACTGGGAAGTTAGTGGCGGTGCTTTGAGTGAAATGCTGGAGGTTGTGCTATCGGGAAGCTAGTGGGGTTACTGTGGTAGGGTTTCTGGAGATTGTGTTATTGCGAGGTTAGTGGAGGTGATGTGGATGTGTTTCGGGAGGGTGTGCTATTGAGGGGTTAGTGGAGGTAGAACATAGAACATAGAAAAATACAGCAGAGAACAGGCCTTTCGGCCCACGATGCTGTGCCGAACCTTTGTCCTGGATTATCATTGAATTTACAGTGCAGAAGTCCGCACCTTTGAGTCTGCACCGGCTCTTGCAAAGAGCACCCTACCGAAACACAACACCTCCACCCAACACCAAGGGCAATTTTGGACACTGAGGGCAATTTAGCATGGCCAATCCACCTAACCTGCACATCATTGAACTATGGGAGGAAACCGGAGCACCCGGAGGAAACCCACGCAGACACGGGGAGAACGTGCAGAATCCGCACAGACAGTGACCCAAGCCGGAATCGAACCTGGGACCCTGGAGCTGTGAAGCAATTGTGCTATCCACAATGCTACCGTGCTGCCCTTAAGAACAAATAAATATACACTATATAATTTTACCGCTATCCATGTACCTATCCAATAGCTGCTAGATGGTCCCTAATTGTTTCCGACTCAACTACTTCCACACGGAGTGCATTCCATGCCCCCACTACTCTCTGGGTAAAGAACCTACCTCTGATATCCCTCCTATATCTTCCACCATTCACCTTAAATTTATGTCCCCGTGTAATGGTTTGTTCCACCCGGGGAAAAAGTATCTGACTGTCTACTCTATCTATTCCCCTGAACATCTTATAAACCTCTATCAAGTCGCCCCTCATCCTATCTATGTCTCTTTGCAGCCGACAACAACCCTCCTTACTATCCACAACTCCACCAATCTTCGTATCGTCAGCAAATTTACTGACCCACCCTTCAACTCCCTCATCCAAGTCATTGATGAAAATCACAAACAGCAGAGGACCCAGAACTGATCCCTGCAGTATTCCACTCGTAACTGGTATCCAGGCTGAATATTTGCCATCCACCACCACTCTTAGCCAGTTCGTTATCCAACTGGCCAAATGTCCCACTATCCCATGCCTCGTTACTTTCTGCAGAAGCCTACCATGGGGAACCTTATCAAATGCCTTACTAAAATCCATGTACACTACATCCACTGCTTTACCTTCATCCACATGCTTGGTGACCTCCTCAAAGAATTCAATAAGACTCGTGAGGCAAGACCTACCCCTCACAAATCCGTGCTGACTATTCCTAATCAAGCAGTGTATTTCCAGATGCTCAGAAATCCTATCCTTCAGTACCCTTTCCATTACTTTGCCTACAACCGAAGTAAGACTAACTGGCCTATAATTCCCAGGGTTATCCCTCGTCCCTTTTTTGAACAGGGGCACGACATTCGCCACTCTCCAATCCCCTGGTACCACCCCTGTTGACAGTGAGGACGAAAAGATCATTGCCAACGGCTCTGCAATTTAATCTCTTGCTTCCCATAGAATCTTTGGATATACCCCGTCAGGCCCGAGGGACTTGTCTTTCCTCAAGTTTTTCAAAATGCCCAACACATCTTCCTTTTTACAAGTATTTCCTCGAGCTTACCAATCTGTTTCACACTGTCCTCTCCAACAATATCGCCCCTCTCCTTTGTAAATACAGAAGAAAAGTACTCGTTCAAGACCTCTCCTATCTCTTCAGACTCAATGCACAATCTCCCGCTACTGTCCTTGGTCGGACCTACCCTCGCTCTAGTCATTCTCATATATCTCACATATGTGTAAAAGGCCTTGGGGTTTTCCTTGGTCCTACCCGCAAAGATTGTTCATGTCCTCTCTTAGCTCTCCTAATCCCTTTCTTCAGTTCCCTCCTGGCTATCTTCTATCACTCCAATGCCCTGCCTGAACCTTGTTTCCTCAGCCTTACATAAGTCTCCTTTTTCCTCTTAACAAGACATTCAACCTCTCATATTCCCTCACTCGACCATCTCTTCCCTGCCTGGCAGGGACATACATATCAAGGATACGTAGTACCTGTTCCTTGAACAAGTTCCACATTTCACTTGTGCCTTTCCCTGACAGCCTATGTTCCCAACTGATGCAGTTCAATTCTTGTCTGACAACATCGTATTTACCCTTCCCCCAATTGTAAACCTTGCCCTGTTGCACGCACCTATACCTCTCCATTACTAATGTGAAAGTCACAGAATTGTGGTCACTATCTCCAAAATGCTCCCCCACTAACAAAACTATCACTTGCCCTGGTTCATTACCCAGTACTAAATCCAATATTGCCCCTCCTCTGGTCGGACAATCTACATACTGTGTTAGAAAAGCTTCCTGGACACACTGCACAGACACCACCCCATCCAAACTATTTGATCTAAAGAGTTTCCACTCAATATTTGGGAAGTTAAAGTCGCCCATGACTACTACCCTGTGACTTCTGCACCTTTCCAAAATCTGTTTCCCAATCTGTTCCTCCACATCTCTGTTACTATTGGGGGGGCCTATAGAAAACTCCTAACAAGGTGACTGCTCCTTTCCTATTTCTGACTTCAACCCATACTACCTCAGTAGGGTGATACTCCTCGAACTGCCTTTGTGCAGCTGTTATTCTATCTCTAATTAAAAATGCCACCCCCCACCTCTTTTACCCCCCTCCCTAATCGTATTGAAACATCTATAACCAGGGACCTCCAACAACCATTTCTGCCCCTCTTCTATCCAAGTTTCCGTGATGGCCACCACATCGCAGTCCCAAGTACCGATCCATGCCTTAAGTTCACCCACCTTATTCCTGAGGCTTCTTGCGTTGAAGTATACACAGCTCAACCCATCTCCGTGCCTGCAAGTACTCTCCTTTGTCAGTGTTCCCTTCCCCACTGCATCACTACATGCTTTGGCGTCCTGAATATCGGCTACCTTAGTTGCTGGACTACAAATCCGCTCCCATTCCCCTGCCAAATTAGTTTAAACCCTCCCGAAGAGTACTACAAATCCGGTTCCCATTCCCCTGCCAAAATAGTTTAAACCCTCCCGAAGAGTACTAGCAAACCTCCCTCCCACGTTATTGGTGCCCCTCTGGTTCAGATGCAACCCGTCCTGCTTGTACAGGTCCCACCTTCCCCAGAATGCGCTCCAATTATCCAAATACCTGAAGCCCTCCCTCCTACACTATTCCTGCAACCACGTGTTCAGCTGCACTCTCTCCCTATTCCTAGCCTTGCTATCACGTGGCACCGGCAACAAACCAGAGATGACAACTCTGTGTGTCCTGGCTTTTAACTTCCAGCCTAACTCCCTAAACTTGTTTATTACCTCCACACCCCTTTTCCTACCTATGTCGTTGGTAACAATGTGCACCACGACTTCTGGCTGCTCCCCCTCCCCCTCCCCCTTAAGGATCCTGAAGACATCCCTGGCCCTGGCACCCGGGAGGCAACATACCTTCCGGGAGTCTCGCTCGCGACCACATAATCATCTTCTATCTATTCCCCTAACCATTGAATCTCCTACAACTATTGCTTTACTATTCTCCCCCCTTCCCTTCTGAGCGCCAGAGCCAGACTCAGTGCCTGAGACCTGGCCGCTAGGGCCTTCCCCCGGTAGGTCATCCCCCCCAACAGCATCCAAAACGGTATACTTGTTTTGAAGGAGAACGGCCACGAGGGATCCCTGCACTGTCTGCCTGTTTGTTTTTTTGCCCCTGACTGTAACCCAGCTATTCTTGTCCTGTACCTTGGGTGTAGTTACCTCCCTGTAACTCTTCTCAATCACCCCCTCTGCCTCCCGGATGATCCGAAGTTCATCCAGCTTCAGCTCCAGTTCCATAACACGGTATTTGAGGAGCTGAAGTTGGGTGCAGTTCCTGCAGGTATAGTCAGTGGGGACACCGGTGGTATCCCTCACCATCCACATCCTACAGGAGGAGCATGCAACTGGCCTAGCCTCCATCCCCTCTTACCTGACAGAATATAGCTGCCCTGTGGGCTAACTAGATCTCCGCCCTCCGACTCTTCTCCCAGTCACCTACACTTTCTGTAAATTCCTGGCTCTCTTCTTACTCTTTGCGGAAATATGGGAAACAAAATGAAAGGAGCACCTTACTCCCTCCTCACCTAACTCCCTCGGTCACCAAACTCTAACTACAGCACTCAAATGCACCAAATTCAGCACTCAGAGCAAAACACAGAGGTGATGTGAATGGGTTTCTGGTGGTTGTGTTATTGGGAAGTTAGTGGAGGTGATGTGGATGCGTTTCTGGAGGTTGTGTTAATTGGAAGTTATTGGGGATGTTGTGGTTGGGTTTGTCGATGTTTTCTAATTGGGAAGTTAGTGTTGGTGATGACGATGTGTCTCTGGAGGTTGTGTTATTGCGAAGTTACTGGAGGTCATGAGGATGGGTTTTCTGGAGGTTGTGTTATTGGGGAGTTATTGGAGGTGATGTGGATGGGTTTCTGCAGGGTGTGTGATTGGGAAGTTAGTGGAGGTGATGAGGATGTTTTTATGGAGGTTCTGTTTTTAGGGAGTTAGTGGAGTTGCTGTGGATGTGTTTCTGGAGGTTGTGTTATTGGGAAGTTAGGGGAGGTGATGTGGATGGGTTTCTGGAGGTTGTGTTATTGGGAGGTTAGGGGTGGTGATGAGGATGGGTTTCTGGAGGTTGTGTTATTGGGAATTTAGTGGAGTTGCTGTGGTTGGGTTTCTTGAGATTGTATTATTAGAAGTTTAGTGCAGGTGATGAGGATGTGTTTACCAAGGCTGTGTTATTGGGAAGTTGGTGGGGGTGCTATGGATGTGTTTTTGGAGGTTTTGTTATTGAGCAGATAGTGGAGGTGCTGTGGATGTGTTTCTGGAGGTTGTGTTATTGAAATGAAAAGGAAAATTGAAAATCGCTTACTGTCACAAGTAGGCTTCAAATGAAGTTACTGTGACAGCCTCTAGTCGCCCCATTACGGCGACTGTTCGGGGAGGCTGGGACGGGAATTGAGCCGTGCTACTGGCCTGCTTGGTCTGCTTTCAAAGCCAGCGATGTAGCCCTGTGCAAACCAGTCCCTACTGGAAACAGTGGCTGTTCTCTGGATGTGTTTCTGTAGGTTCTGTTATTGGGAAGTTATTGGAGGTGATGAGGATGTCTTTATGTAGATTGTGTTGTTGGGAAGTTAATGGAGGTGATGATGATTGATTTCTGGAGGTTGTGTTATTGGGAAATTAGTGGAGCTGCTGTGGATGGGTTTCTGGAGGTTGTGTTATTGGGAAGTTAGTGGAGGTGATGTGGATGTGTTTCTGGAGGTTGTGTTATTGGGTAGTTAGTGAAGGTGATGAGGGTGTATTTCTGGAGATTGTGTTATTGTGAAGTTAGTGGAGGTGATGTGGATGTGTATCTGGAAGTTATATTATTGGGGCGTTAGTGGAGGTAATTATGCATGTGTTTCTGGAGGTTGTATTATTGCGTCCAGAAGAGCTGTTTGTGGGGGGTGGAGGGGTTGGAACTAATGTGGCAGGGTGATGGGAACCGATGCAGGAAGTCGGAAGTTAGTAAAATAGGGTCAGAAGAAAAAGGCAGTGAGGGGGAAATTGTAAGGCAGAGGAGCCATAGTCAAAAATTAAAAAGGGCGACAGTACAAGGTACAGTGACTGAGGGGAGCTCAGTGAATAGGACCAGGAATACTAAAAGGAATAACACGGGAAGTGAAAACATAAATGGTAAGCGACGCGGCAGGTTGTTACATGAAGATATGGGTTAATCTACATTTCGATTGGTTTAACCAGGTCGGTCAAGGCAGCCTTGAGGTGGAGTTTATAGAATGTATCCGCGATAGTTTCCTAGAACAGCATTTAATGGAACCTACGGGGGGTCAAGCGGTCCTACAACTGGTCCTGTGTAATGAGACCGGATTGATTAATGATCTCATAGTTAGGGATCCTCTCGGAAGGAGCGATCACAATATGGTGGAATTTAAAATACAGATGGAGGGTGAGAAGGTAAAATCAAACACTAGTGCTTTGTGCTTGAACACAGGAGATAGCAATGGGATGAGAGAAGAGCTCGCTGAGGTAAACTGGGAGCAAAGACGTTGTGGTGAAACAGTTGAGGAACAGTGGTGAACTTTCCAAGCGATTTTTCACAGTGCTCAGCAAAGGTTTATACCAACAAAAAGGAAGGACGTTAGAAAGTGGGGAAATCGACCGTGGATATCTAAGGAAATAAGGGAGTGTATCAAATTGAAGGAAAAAGCATACAAAGTAGCAAAGATCAGTGGGAGACTCGAGGACTGGGAAATCTTTAGGTAGCATCAGAAATCTATTAAAAAGCGATAAAGAAGAGTGAGATAGATTATGAGAGTAACCTTGCTCAGAATATAAAAACAGATAGGAAACGTTTCTACAAATATATAAAACAAAATAGAGTAGTAAGGTAAATATTGACTCTTTAGAGGATGAGAAGGGAGATAAAGAAATGGCTGAGGAACTGAACAGGTTTTTTGGGTCGTTCTTCGCAGTGGAAGACACAAATAACATGCCAGTGACTGATTGAAATGAGGCTATGACATGTGAGGACCTTGAGATGATTGTTACCAGTAAGAAGGTAGTGATGGGCAAGCTAATGGGGCTAAAGGTAGACAAGTCTCCTGGACCTGATGGAGTGCATCCCAGTGTGCTAAAAGAGATGGTTCGGGAAATTGCAAACGCACTCGTGATAATTTACCAAAATTCACTAGACTCTGGGGTGGTCCCGGCGGATTCGAAATTCGCAAACGTGACACCACTGTTTAAAAGAGGAGGTAGGCAGAAAGCGGGTAATTATAGGCCAGTGAGCTTAACTTCGGTAGTAGGGAAGATGCTGGAATCTATCATCAAGGACGAAATAGCGAGGCATCTAGATGGAAATTGTCCCATTGGGCAGACGCAGCATGGGTTCATAAAGGGCAGGTCGTGCCTAACTAAATTAGTGGATTTTTTTGAGTGCGTTACCACTGCGGTGGATAACGGGGAGCCAATGGATGTGGTATATCTGGATTTCCAGAAAGCCTTTGAACTTCGTGCCACACAAAAGGTTGCTGCATAAGATAAAGATGCATGGCATTAAGGGGAAAGTAGTAGCATGGATAGAGGATTGGTTGATTAATAGAAAGCAAAGAGTGGGTATTAATGGGTGTTTCGCTGGTTGGCAATCGGTAGCTAGTGGTCTCTCAGGGATCAGTGTTGGGCCCACAACTGTTCACAGTTTACATAGATGATTTGGAGTTGGGGACCAAGGGCAATGTGTCCAAGTTTGCAGACGACACTAAGATAAGTGGTAAAGCAAAAAGTGCCGAGGATACTGGAAGTCTGCAGAGGGATTTGGATAAGTTAAGTGAAAGGCCTTTACTCTGGCAGATGGAATACAATGTTGACAAATGTGAGGTCATACATTTTGGTAGGAATAACAGCAAAAGGGATTATTATTTAAATGATAAAATATTAAAACATGCTGCTGTGCAGAGAGACTTGGGTGTGCTAGTGCATGAGTCGCAAAAAGTTGGTTTACAGGTGCAAAAGGTGATTAAGAAGGCAAATGGAGTTTTCTCCTTCATTGCTCGTGGGATGGAGTTTAAGACTAGGGAGGTTCTGCTGCAATTGTATAAGGTGTTAGTGAGGCCACACCTGGAGTATTGTGTTCAGTTTTCGTCTCCATACCCGAGAAAGGACGTACTGGCGCTGGAGGGGGTGCAGAGGAGATTCACTAGGTTAATCCCAGAGCTGAAAGGGCTGGATTACGAGGAGAGGTTGAATAGACTGGGACTGTACTCGTTGGAATTTAGAAGGATGAGGGGGCATCTTACAGAAACATATAAAATTATGAAAGTAATAGATTGGATAGATGCGGACAGGTTGCTTCCACTGGAGGGTGAAATAAGGGGAAGTAGATTTAGGACTGAGTTTAGAAGCAACCTCTTCACCCAAATGGTTGTGAATCTATGGAATTCCTTGCCCAGTGTATCAGTTGATGCACCTTCATTAAATGTTTTTAAGATAAAGATAGATAGTATTTTGAAGAATAAAAGGATGAAGGGTTATGGTGTTCGGGCCGGAAAGTGGAGCTGAGTCCACAAATGATCAGCCATGATCTCATTGAATGGCGGAGCAGGCTCTAGGGCCCAGATGGCCTACCCCTGCTCCTAGTTCTTATGTTCTTAAAGATCATTGTGATGTGGATGGGTTTCTGGAGGATGTGTTATTGGGAAGTTAGTGGAGGTGATGAGGGTGGGTTTCTGGAGGTTCTGTTATTGGGAAGTTAGGGGAGGTGATGTGGATGTGTTTCTGGAGGTTGTGTTATTGGGAAGTTAGTGGAGGTGATGAGGGTGGGTTTCTGGAGGTTCTGTTATTGGGAAGTTAGGGGAGGTGATGTGGATGTGTTTCTGGAGGTGGTGTTATTGGGAAGTTTAAGGGGGTGATGGGAATGGGTTTCTGGAGTTGATGTTATTGGGGAGTTCGTGGAGGTGATGTGGATGTGTTATTGGGAAGTTAGTGGAGGTGATGAGGATGTGTTTCAGGAGGTTGTGTAACTGGGAAGTTAGTGGAGTTTATGAGGCTGTGTTTCTGGAGGATGTATTGTTGGGAAGTTCGTCGAGGTGATGTGAATGTGTTTGTGGAGGTTGTGTAATTCCGCTGAACTGGATGGGTTTCTGGATGTTTTGGTGTTGGGAAATTAGTGGAGGTGTTTTGGATGTGATTCTGGATGTTGTGTTTTGGGGAGTTAGTGAAGGTGATGAGGATATGTTCCTTGAGGTTGCGTTATTGGGAAGTAAGCGGAGGTGATGTGGATGTGTTTCTGCAGATGTGTTTTTGGGTGATTAGTGGAGTTGATGAGGATGCTTTTCTTGAGGTTGTGTCATTGCGAAGTTAGTGGAGGTGATGTGAATATGTTTGTGGGGGTTGTGTTATTGGGAAGTTAGTGGAGGTGATGTGAATATGTTTGTGGAGATTCTGTTATGGGGAAGTTAGTGGATGTGTCCTGAATGTGTTTGTGGAGGCTGTGTTATTGGCAGGTTAGTGGAAGTGCTGTGGAAGTGTTTCTGAAGGTTTTGCTATTGATGAGTTACTGGAGGTGATGAGATTGTATTACTGGAGGTTGTGTTATTGGGAAGTTAGTGGAGGTGATGTGAATATGTTTGTGGAGGTAGTGATATTGAGAAGATAGTGGGGCTGATGACCATGTATTTATGGAAGTTGTGTTCTTAGGGAGTTCATAGTGGTGATGTGAATGTGTTTCTGGTGGTTGTGTTATTGGGTAGCTAGTGGAGGAGATGAGGATGTGTTGCTGGAGGTAGTGTGATTGGGAAGTTACTGGAGGTGAGGAGGATGTGTTTCTGGAAGCAATGTTATTGGGAAGTTAGTGGAGGTGATATGGATGTGTTTCTGGAGGTTGTGTTATTGAATGTTTGGTGGAGGTGATGTGGATAGTTTTCTGCAGGTTGTGTTACTGGGGAGTTAGTGGTGGTGATGTGGATAGTTTTCTGCAGGTTGTGTTATTGGGGAGTTAGTGGTGGTGATGAGGATGTCTTTCTGGAGGTTGTGTTATTGTGGAATTAGTGTTGGTGATGAGGATGTGTTTCTGGAGGTTGTGTTATTGTGGAATTAGTGTTGGTGATGAGGATGTGTTTCTGGAGGTTGTGTTGTTGAGAGATTAGTAGAGGTGGTGTGAATGTTTTTGGAGGCTGTGTTATATGGAAGTTAGTGGGGGTGACGAAGATATGTTCCTGGGCGTTGTCTAATTGGGGAGTTAGTGGAGATGATGTGAATGTGTTTCTGCAGGTTGCGTTTCTGGGTGTTTAGTTGAGGTGAAGTGGATGGGTTACTGGAGGTTGTGTTATTGGGGTGTTAGTGGAGGTGATGAGGATGGGATGCTGATGTTTCTGCTTTTGGAAGTTAGTGGAAGTGATGAGGATGCGTATCTGGAGGTTTTGTTATTGGGAGGTTAGTGAAGGTGATGAGGATGTGCTTCTGGAGGTTGTGTTTTTGGGAAGTTAGTGGAGGTGCTGTGGAAGTGTTTCTGAAGGTTGAGCTATTGATGAGTTACTGGAGGTGATGAGATTGTATTTCTGGATGTTGTGTTATTGGGAAGTTACTGGAAGTGATGTGGCTATGTTTCTGGAGGCAGTGTTATTTGGAAGTTAGGGGAGGTGATGTGGATGTGTGTCTGGAGGTTGTGTTATTGAATGTTTGGTGGAGGTGATGTGGATAGTTTTCTGCGATTTGTCTTATTGGGGAGTTAGTGATGGTGATGAGGATGTCTTTCTGGAGGTTGTGTTATTGTGGAATTAGTGTTGGTGATGAGGATGTGTTTCTGGAGGTTGTGCTATTAGAGAGATTAGTAGAGGTGGTGTGAATGTTTTTGGAGGCTGTGTTATATGGAAGTTAGTGGTGGTGACGAAGAATTGTTTCTGGATGTTGTGTAATTGGGGAGTTAGTGGAGGTGATGAGGATGGGATGCTGAAGTTTCTACTTTTGGAAGTTAGTGGAGGTGATGAGGATGCGTATCTGGAGGTTTTGTTATTGGGAGGTCAGTGAAGGGGATGAGGATGTGTTTCTGGAGGTTGTGTTTTTGGGAGGTTAGTGGAGGTGATGTGGATGGATTTCTGGAGGTTGTGTTATTGGGAAGTTAGTGGCGGTGATGTGAATGTGTTTCTGGAGGTTGCGTTTTTGGGTGTTTCGTGGAGGTAATGTGGATGGGTTTCTGGAGGTTGTGTTATTGGGGTGTTAGTGGAGGTGATGAGGATGGGATGCTGAAGTTCCTGCTTTTGGAAGTTAGTGGAGGTGATGAGGATGCGTATCTGGAGGCTTTGTTATTGGGAGGTTAGTGAAGGTGATGAGGATGTGTTTCTGGAGGTTGTGTTTTTGGGAGGTTAGTGGAGGTGATGTGGATGGGTTACTGGAGGTTGTGTTATTGGGAAGTTAGTGGAGGTGATATGGATGGGTTTCTTGAGGTGTTATTTGGATGTTAGTGGAGGTGATGTGAATATGTTTGTGGAGATCCTGTTATGGGGAAGTTAGTGGATGTGTCCTGAATGTCTTTGTGGAGGCTGTGTTATTGGGAAGTTAGTGGAGGTGCTGTGGATGGGTTTCTGGAGGTTGTGCTATTGATGCGTTACTGGAGCTGATGCGATTGTATTTCTGGAGGTTGTGTTATTGGGAAGTTAGTGGAGGTGATGTGCATGGGTTTCTGGAGGTTGTGTTATTTAGAAGTTTGTGGAGGTGATGTAAATATGTTGCTGGAGGGTGTGTTATTGAATGTTTGGTGAAGTGATGTGGATAGTTTTCTGCAGGTTGTGTTATTGGGGAGCTAGTGATGGTGATGAGGATGTGTTTCTGGAGGTTGTGTTATTGTGGAATTAGTGTTGGTGAGGATAATGTGTTTCTGGAGGTTGTGTTATTGGGAAGTTAGTGGAGGTGATGTGGATGGGTTTCTGGAGGTTGTATTATTGGGATGTTAGTGGAGATGATGTGGATACGTTTCTGGAGGTTGTGTTATTTGGAAGTTAGTGGAGGTGATGTGAATATGTTTGTGGAGATTCTGTTATGGGGAAGTTAGTGGATGTGTCCTGAATGTGTTTGTGGAAGCTGTGTTATTGGGAAGTTAGTGGAGGTGCTGTGGATGGGTTTCTGGAGGTTGTGTTATTGGGGAGTAGGTGGAGGTGATGTGAATATGTTTGTGGTGGTTGTGTTATTGGGAAGTTAGTGGATGTGATTAGGATGTGATTCTGAAGGTTGTGATATTGGGAAGATTTTGGGTGTGTTGAGGATGTATTTCTGGAGGTTGTATTATTGGGAAGTTAGTGGAGGAGATGAGGATGTGTTTCTGGAGGTTGTGTTATTGGGAAGTTACTGGAGGTGATTAGGATGTGATTCTGGAGGTAGTGTTATTAGAAAGTTAGTGGAGGTGATGTGGATGGGTTCGTCGTGTTTGTCTTATTGGGAAGTTAGTGGAGGTGCTTTGAATGTGTTTCTGGAGGTTGTGTTATTGAATGTTTGATGTGATAGAATGGTGATGTGGATAGTTTTCTGCAGGTTGTGTTATTGGGGAGTTAGTGCAGGTGATGTGGTTGTGTTTCTGGAGGTTGTGTTATTGGGAGCTTAGTATAGGTGGTGTGAATGTGTTTCTGGAGGTTGCGTTTTTGGGTGTTTAGTGGAGGTGATGTGGATGGGTTTCTGGAGGTTGTGTTATTGGGGTGTTAGTGGAGGTGATGAGGATGGGATGCTGAAGTTTCTGCTTTTGGAAGTTAGTGAAGGTGATGAGGATGTGTTTCTGGAGGTTGTGTTTTTGGGAGGTGAGTGCAGGTGATGTGGATGGGTTTCTGGAGGTTGTGTTATTGGGAAGTTAGTGGCGGTGATGTGGATGGATTTCTTGAGTTTGTGTTATTTGTATGTTATTGGAGGTGATGTGAATATGTTTGTGGAGATTCTGTTATGGGGAAGTTAGTGGATGTGTCCTGAATGTCTTTGTGGAGGATGTGTTATTGGGAAGTGAGTGGAGGTGCTCTGGATGGGTTTCTGGAGGTTGTGCTATTGATGCGTTACTGGAGCTGATGAGATTGTATTTCTGGAGGTTGTGTTATTGGGAAGTTAGTGGAGGTGATGTGCATGGGTTTCTTGAGGTTGTGTTATTTAGAAGTTTGTGGAGGTGATTTGAATATGTTTCTGGAGGGTGTGTTATTGAATGTTTGGTGAGGTGATGTGGATAGTTTGCTGCAGGTTGTGTTATTGGGAAGTTAGTGGAGGTGATGTGGATGGGTTTCTGGAGGTTGTGTTATTTGTAAGTTAGTGGAGGTGATGTGAATATGTTTGTGGAGATTCTGTTATGGGGAAGTTAGTGGATGTGTCCTGAATGTGTTTGTGGAAGCTGTGTTATTGGGAAGTTAGTGGAGGTGCTGTGGATGGGTTTCTGGAGGTTGTGTTATTGGGAAGTTAGTGGCGGTGATGTGGATGGGTCTCTTGAGGTTGTGTTATTTGGATGTTAGTGGCGGTGATGTGAATATGTTTGTGGAGATTCTGTTATGGGGAAGTTAGTGGATGTGTCCTGAATGTCTTTGTGGAGGCTGTGCTATTGGGAAGTTAGTGGAGCTGCTGTGGATGGGTTTCTGAAGGTCGAGTTATTGGGGAGTAGGTGGAGGTGATGTGAATATGTTTGTGGTGGTTGTGTTATTGGGAATTTAGTTGATGTGATTCGGATGTGATTCTGAAGGTTGTGATATTGGGAAGATTTTGTGGGTGTTGAGGATGTATTTCAGGAGGTTGTATTATTGGGAAGTTAGTGGAGGAGATGAGGATGTGTTTCTGGAGGTTGTGTTATTGGGAAGTTACTGGAGGTGATTAGGATGTGATTCTGGAGGTAGTGTTATTAGGAAGTTAGTGGAGGTGATGTGGATGTGTTTCTGGAGGTAGTGTTACTGGGAAGTTACAGGAGATGATTAGGATGTGATTCTGGAGGTGGTGTTATTGGGAAGTTAGTGGAGGTGATGTGGATCGGTTCTTCGTGTTTATCTTATTGGGAAGTTAGTGGAGGTGCTTTGAATGTGTTTCTGGAGGTTGTGTTATTGAATGTTTGATGGAGGTGATGTGGATAGTTTTCTGCAGGTTGTGTTATTGGCGAGTTAGTGGAGGTGATGTGGTTGTGTTTCTGGAGGTTGTGTTATTGGGAGCTTAGTATAGGTGGTGTGAAGGTGTTTTTGGAGGCTTTGCTATTTTGAAGTTAGTGGTGTGACGAAGTTATGTTTCCGGATGTTGTGTTATTGGGGAGTTAGTGGACATGATGTGAATGTGTTCCTGGAGGGTGTGTAATTGGGAAGTTACTGGAGGTGATCAGGAGGTTGTGTTATTGGGTAGATAGTTTTGGTGATGAGGATGTGTTTCTGGAGGTTGTGTTATTGGGAAGTTACTGGAGGTGATGAGGAGGTGTTTCTGGAGGTTGTGTTATTGGGAGGTTAGTGGAGGTGATGAGGATGGGATGCTGAGGTTTCTGTTATTGTGAAGTTAGTGGAGGTGATGTGGGTGTGTTTCTGGACGTTGTGTTATTGGGGAGTTAGTTGAGATAATGAGGATGGGATGCTGAAGTTTGTATTATTGGGAAGATAGTCGAGGTAATGAGGATATGTTACTGGAGTTTGTGTTATTGGGAAGTTCGCGGAGATAATGAGGATGTGATTCCGGAGGTTGTATTGTTGGGACGTTAGTGGAGATGATTTGAATGTGTTTCTGGAGTGTCTGGTTTTGGGTGGTTAGTGGAAGTTAAGTGAATGTGTTCCTGGAGGTAGCGTTATTGGGAAGTTAGTGGTGGTAATGTGGATGGGTTTCTTGAGCTTGTGTTATCGGGAGATTAGTGGAGGTGATGTAAATCTGTTTGTAAATATTCTGTTAGGTGGGAAGTTAGTGGATGTGTCCCGAATGTGTTTGTGGAGGCTGTGTTATTGGGAAGATAGTGGAGGTGCTGTGGATGTGTTTCTGGAGGTTGTGTTATTGAATGTTTGTTGGAGGTCATGTGGATAGTTTTCTGCAGGTTGTGTTTTTGGGGAGTTAGTGGTGGTGATGAGGATGTGTTTCTGGAGGTTGTGATATTGGGAAGTTACTGGAGGTGATAGGATGTGATTCTGGAGGTAGTGTTATTAGGAGGTTAGTGGAGGTGATGCGGATGTGTTTCTGGAGGTAGTGTTACTGGGAAGTTACTGGAGATGATTAGGATGTGATTCTGGAGGTGGCGTTATTAAGAAGTTAGTGGAGGTGATGTGGATGGGTTCCTCGTGTTTGTCTTATTGGGAAGTTAGTGGAGGTGCTTTGAATGTGTTTCTGGAGGTTGTGTTATTGAATGTTTGATGGAGGTGATGTGGATAGTTTTCTGCAGGTTGTGTTTTTGGGGAGTTAGTGGTGGTGATGAGGATGTGTTTCTGGAGGTTGTGTTATTGTGGAATTAGTGTTGGTGATGAGGATGTGTTCCTGGAGGTTGTGTTATTGAGAGATTAGTATAGGTGGTGTGAATGTTTTTGAGGCTGTGTTATATGGAAGTTAGTGGGGGTGTCGAAGATATGTTTCTGGATGCTGTGTAATTGGGGAGTAAGTGGAGATGATGTGAATGTGTTTCTGCAGGTTGCGTTTTTGGGTGTTGAGTGGCGGTGATGTGGATGGGTTTATGGAGGTTGTGTTATTGGGGTGTTAGTGGAGGTGATGAGGATGGGATGCTGAAGTTTCTGCTTTTGGAAGTTAGTGGAGGTGATGAGGATGCGTATCTGGAGGTTTTGTTTTTGGGAAGTTAGTGGAGGTGATGTGGATGGGTTTCTAGAGGTTGTATTATTGGGAAGTTAGTGGAGGTGATGTGAATATGTTTGTGAGATTCTGTTATGGGGAAGTTAGTGGATGTGTCCTGAATGTGTTTGTGGAGGTTCTGTTATTGGGAAGTTAGTGGAGGTGCTGTGGAAGTGTTTCTGAAGGTTGTGCTATTGATGAGTTACTGGAGGTGATGAGATTGTATTTCTGGATGTTGTGTTATTGGGAAGTTAGTGGAGGTGATGTGCATGGGTTTCTTGAGGTTGTGTTATTTGGAAGTTAGTGGAGGTGATGTGAATATGTTTCTGGAGTTTGTGTTATTGAATGTTTGGTGGACGTGATGTGGATAGTTTTCTGCAGGTTGTGTTATTGGGGAGTTAGTGGTGGTGATGAGGATGTGTTTCTGGAGGTTGTGTTATTGTGGAATTAGTGTTGGTGATGAGGATGTGTTTCTGGAGGTTGTGATATTGGGGAGTTAATGGAGGTGATGTGGATGGTTTCTGGAGGTTGTGTTATTGGGAAGTTACTGGTGGTGATTAGGATGTGTTTCTGGAGGTAGTGTTATTAGGATGCTAGTGGAGGTTAGGACGAGGTGTTTCTGGAGGTAGTGTTATTGCGAAGTTAATGGAGGTGATGTGAATATGATTGTGCTGGTTGTGACATTGGGAAGATTGTGGGGGTGATGAGGATGTATTTATGGAAGTTGTGCTATTGGGTAGTTAGTGGAGGAGCTGAGGATGTGTTTCAGGAGGTTGTGTTATTGGGAAGTTACTGGAGGTGATGAGGAGGTGTTTCAGGAGGTTATGTTATTGGGACGTTACTGGAGGTGATTAGGATGTGTTTTTGGAGGTAGTGTTATTAGGATGCTAGTGGAGGTGAGGAGGATGTGTTTCTGTAGGTAGTGTTATTGCGAAGTTACTGGAGGTGATGAGGAGGTGTTTCAGGAGGTTATGTTATTGGGACGTTACTGGAGGTGATTAGGATGTGTTTTTGGAGGTAGTGTTATTAGGATGCTAGTGGAGGTGAGGAGGATGTGTTTCTGTAGGTAGTGTTATTGCGAAGTTAGTGGAGGTGATGTGGATGGTTTATGGAGATAGTGTTACTGGGAAGTTACTGGAGGTGATTAGGATGTGATTCTGGATGTAGTGTTATGAGGAAGTTAGTTGAGGTGATGTGGATAGGTTACTGGACGTTGTGTTACTGCAATGTTAGTGGAGGTGATGTGGATGGGTTCGTCGTGTTTGTCTTATTGGGAAGTTAGAGGAGGTGCTTTGAATGTGTTTCTGGAGGTTGTGTTATTGAATGTTTGATGGAGGTGATGTAGATAGTTTTCTGCAGGATGTGTTATTGGGGAGTTAGTGGAGGTGATGAGGATATGTTTCTGGAGGTTGTGTTATTTGGAGGTTAGTGGAGCTGATGTGGATGTGCTTCTGGAGGTTGTGTTATTGGGAGCTTAGTATAGGTGGTGTGAAGGTGTTTTTGGAGGCTTTGCTATTTTGAAGTTAGTGGTGTGACGAAGATATGTTTCTGGATGTTGTGTTATTGGGGGGTTAGTGGACATGATGTGAATGTGTTTCTGGAGGGTGTGGTTTGGGGTGTTTAGTGGAGGTGATGTGGATGGGTTTCTGTAGGTTGTGTTGTTGGGGAGTTAGTGGAGGTAATGAGGAGCTGTTTCTGGAGGTTGTGTTATTGGGAAGATAATGGTGGTGATGAGGATGTGTTTCTGGAGGTTGTGTTATTGGGAAGTTCGTGGATGTGATGAGGTTGTGTTTCTGGAGGTTGTGTTATTGGGAGGTTAGTGGAGGTGATGTGGGTGTGTTTCTGGAGGTTGTGTCATTGGGGAGTTAGTTAAGATGATGACGATGGGATGCTGAAGTTTGTGTTATTGGGAAGATAGACGAGGTAATGAGGATGTGTACCTGAAGGTTTTGTTATTGGGAAGTGAGTGGAGGTGATGTGGATTTTTTTCTGAATGTTGTGTTATTGAAAAGTTAGTGGAGGTGATGTGGATGTGTTACTGGAGTTTGTGTTATTGGGAAGTTCGCGGAGATAATGAGGATGTGATTCCGGAGGTTGTATTGTTGGGACGTTAGTGGACATGATGTGAATGTGTTTCTGTAGCGTGTGTTTTTGGGTGCTTAGTGGAGGTGATGTGGATGATTTCTGGAGGCTGTGGTATTGGGGAGTGAGTGGTTGTGATGAGGATGGGATGCTGAAGTTTGTGTTATTGGGATGATAGTCGAAGTAATGATGATGTGTACCTGGAGGTTTTGTTCTTGGGAAGTTAGTGGAGATGAATGGAATGTGTTTCTGGAGTTTCTGGTTTTGGGTGGTTAGTGGAGGTTAAGTGAATGTGTTCCTCGAGGTTATGTTATTGGTAAGTTAGTGGTGGTGATGTGGATGGGTTTCTTGAGGTTTTGTTTTTGGGAGATTAGTGGAGGTGATGTAAATCTGTTTGTGAAGATTCTGTTAGGTGGGAAGTTAGTGGATGTGTCCTGAATGTGTTTGTGGAGGCTGTGTTATTGGGAAGTTAGTGGAGGTGCTGTGGATGTGTTTCTGGAGGTTGTGTTATTGAATGTTTGGTGGAGGTGATGTGGATTGTTTTCTGCAGGTTGTGTTATTGGGAAGTTAGTGGAGGTGATGTGGATAGGTTTCTGGAGGTTGTGTTACTGCGACGTTAGTGGAGGTGATGTGGATGGGTTTGTCGTGTTTGTCTTATTGGGAAGTTAGGGGAGGTGCTTTGAATGTGTTTCTGGAGGTTGTGTTATTGGATGTTTGATGGAGGTGATGTAGATAGTTTTCTGCAGGATGTGTTATTGGGGAGTTAGTGGAGGTGATGAAGATATGTTTCTGGAGGTTGTGTTATTGGGAGGTTAGTGGAGCTGATGTGGATGTGTTTCTGGAGGTTGTGTTATTGGGAGCTTAGTATAGGTGGTGTGAATGTGTTTTTGGAGGCTTTGTTATATTGAAGTTAGTGGTGTGACGAAGATATGTTTCTGGATGTTGTGCTATTGGTGGTTAGTGGACATGATGTGAATGTGTTTCTGGAGGGTGTGGTTTTGGGTGTTTAGTGGAGGTGATGTGGATGGGTTTCTGGAGGTTGTGTTGTTGAGGAGTTAGTGGAGGTAATGAGGAGGTGTTTCTGGAGGTTGTGTTATTGGGAAGATAATGGTGGTGATGAGGATGTGTTTCTGGAGGATGTGTTATTGGGAAGTTACTGGAGGTGATGAGGAGGTGTTTCTGGAGGTTGTGTTATTGGGTAGATAGTGGTGGTGATGAGGATGTTTTTCTGGAGGCTGTGTTATTGGGAAGTTCGTGGATGTGATGAGGATGTGTTTCTGGAGGTTGTGTTATTGGGAGGTTAGTGGAGGTGATGTGGGTGTGTTTCTGGAGGTTGTGTCATTGGGGAGTTAGTTAAGATGATGACGATGGGATGCTGAAGTTTGTGTTATTGGGAAGATAGACGAGGTAATGAGGATGTGTACCTGAAGGTTTTGTTATTGGGAAGTGAGTGGAGGTGATGTGGATTTTTTTCTGAATGTTGTGTTATTGAAAAGTTAGTGGAGGTGATGTGGATGTGTTACTGGAGTTTGTGTTATTGGGAAGTTCGCGGAGATAATGAGGATGTGATTCCGGAGGTTGTATTGTTGGGACGTTAGTGGACATGATGTGAATGTGTTTCTGTAGCGTGTGTTTTTGGGTGCTTAGTGGAGGTGATGTGGATGATTTCTGGAGGCTGTGGTATTGGGGAGTGAGTGGTTGTGATGAGGATGGGATGCTGAAGTTTGTGTTATTGGGATGATAGTCGAAGTAATGATGATGTGTACCTGGAGGTTTTGTTCTTGGGAAGTTAGTGGAGATGAATGGAATGTGTTTCTGGAGTTTCTGGTTTTGGGTGGTTAGTGGAGGTTAAGTGAATGTGTTCCTCGAGGTTATGTTATTGGTAAGTTAGTGGTGGTGATGTGGATGGGTTTCTTGAGGTTTTGTTTTTGGGAGATTAGTGGAGGTGATGTAAATCTGTTTGTGAAGATTCTGTTAGGTGGGAAGTTAGTGGATGTGTCCTGAATGTGTTTGTGGAGGCTGTGTTATTGGGAAGTTAGTGGAGGTGCTGTGGATGTGTTTCTGGAGGTTGTGTTATTGAATGTTTGGTGGAGGTGATGTGGATTGTTTTCTGCAGGTTGTGTTATTGGGAAGTTAGTGGAGGTGATGTGGATAGGTTTCTGGAGGTTGTGTTACTGCGACGTTAGTGGAGGTGATGTGGATGGGTTTGTCGTGTTTGTCTTATTGGGAAGTTAGGGGAGGTGCTTTGAATGTGTTTCTGGAGGTTGTGTTATTGGATGTTTGATGGAGGTGATGTAGATAGTTTTCTGCAGGATGTGTTATTGGGGAGTTAGTGGAGGTGATGAAGATATGTTTCTGGAGGTTGTGTTATTGGGAGGTTAGTGGAGCTGATGTGGATGTGTTTCTGGAGGTTGTGTTATTGGGAGCTTAGTATAGGTGGTGTGAATGTGTTTTTGGAGGCTTTGTTATATTGAAGTTAGTGGTGTGACGAAGATATGTTTCTGGATGTTGTGCTATTGGTGGTTAGTGGACATGATGTGAATGTGTTTCTGGAGGGTGTGGTTTTGGGTGTTTAGTGGAGGTGATGTGGATGGGTTTCTGGAGGTTGTGTTGTTGAGGAGTTAGTGGAGGTAATGAGGAGGTGTTTCTGGAGGTTGTGTTATTGGGAAGATAATGGTGGTGATGAGGATGTGTTTCTGGAGGATGTGTTATTGGGAAGTTACTGGAGGTGATGAGGAGGTGTTTCTGGAGGTTGTGTTATTGGGTAGATAGTGGTGGTGATGAGGATGTTTTTCTGGAGGCTGTGTTATTGGGAAGTTCGTGGATGTGTTGAGGATGTGTTTCTGGAGGTTATGTTATTGGGAGGTTAGTGGAGGTGATGTGGGTGTGTTTCTGGAGGTTGTGTGATTGGGGAGTTAGTTAAGATGATGAGGATGGGATGCTGAAGTTTGTGTTCTTGGGAAGATAGTCGAGGTAATGAGGACGTGTACCTCGAGGTTTTGTTATTGGGAAGTGAGTGGAGGTGATGTGGATGTTTTTTCTGAATGTTGTGTTATTGGAAAGTTAGTGGAGGTGATGTGGATGTGTTACTGGAGTTTGTGTTTTTGGGAAGTTCGCGGAGATAATGAGGATGTGATTCCGGAGGTTGCATTGTTGGGAAGTTAGTGGACATGATGTGAATGTTTTTCTGTAGCGTGTGTTTTTGGGTGCTTAGTGGAGGTGATGTGGATGGTTTCTGGAGTTTGTGGTATTGGGGAGTGAGTGGAGGTGATGAGGATGGGATGCTGAAGTTTGTGTTATTGGGATGATAGTCGAGGTAATGATGATGTGTACCTGGAGGTTTTGTTCTTGGGAAGTTAGTGGAGATGAATTGAATGTGTTTCTGGAGTTTCTGGTTTTGGGTGGTTAGTGGAGGTTAAGTGAATGTGTTCCTGGAGGTTGTGTTATTGGTAATTTAGTGGTGGTGATGTGGTTTGGTTTCTTGAGGTAGTGTTATTGGGAGATTAGTGGAGGTTATGTAAATCTGTTTGTGGAGATTCTTTTATGGGGAAGTTAGTGGATGTGTCCTGAATGTGTTTGTGGAGGCTGTGTTATTGGGAAGTTAGTGGATGTGCTGTGGATGTGTTTCTAGAGGTTGTGTTATTGGGGAGTTAGTGGTGGTGATGTGAATATGTTTGTGGTGGTTGTGACATTGGGACGATAGTGAGCGCGATGAGCATGCATTTATGGAAGTTGTGTTATTGGGGAGTTAGTAGAGACGATGTGGATGAGTTTCTGGTGGTTGTTCTATTGGGATGTTGTAGGGGGTGATGTGGATGCATTTGCGGAGGTTGTGTTATTGGGTAGCGAGGGGAGGTGATGAGGATGTGTTTCTGGAGGTTGTGTTATTGGGAAGTTAGTGGAGGTGATCTGGATGGGTTTCTGGATGTTTTGGTTTTGGGAAATTAGTGGAGGTGTTTTGCATGTGATTCTGGAGGTTGTGTTATTGGGAAGTTAGTGGAGGTGATGAGGATGGGTTTCTGGAGGTTGTGTTATTGGGTAGCTAGTGGAGGTGATGAGGATGAGTTTCTGGAGGTTGTGTTATTGGGAAGTTAGTGGAGGTGATCTGGATGGGTTTCTGGATGTTTTGGTTTTGGGAAATTAGTGGAGGTGTTTTGCATGTGATTCTGGATGTTGTGTTATTGGGAAGTTATTGGAGGTGCTGTGGATGTGTTTCTGGAGTTTTTATTTTTGGGTGATTCGTGGAGTTGATGAGGATGCTTTTCTTGAGGTTGTGTCATTGCGAAGTTAGTGGTGGTGATGTGAATATGTTTGTGGAGATTATGTTATGGGGAAGTTAGTGGATGTGTCCTAAATGTGTTTGTGGAGGTTGTGTTATTGGGAAGTTAGTGGAAGTGCTGTGGATGTGTTTCTGAAGGTTGTGCTATTGATGAGTTACTGCAGGTGGTGAGATTGTAGTTCTGGAGGTTGTGTTATTGTGAAGTTAGTGGAGGTGATGTGGATGTGTTTCTGGAGGTTGTGTTATTGTGAAGTTAATGGAGGTGATGAGATTGTATTTCTGGAGGTTGTGTTATTGGGAAGTTAATCGAGGTGACGAGATTGTATTTCTGGAGGTTGTGCTATTGGTAAGTTAGTGGAGGTGATGTGTATATGTTTGTGGAGGTTGTGATATTGAGATGATAGTGGGGCTGATGAGCATGCATTTATGGAAGTTGTGTTCTTAGGGAGTTCGTAGTGGTGATGTGAATGTGTTTCTGGTGGTTGTGTTATTGGGTAGCTTGTGGAGGAGATGAGGATGTGTTTCTGGAGGTTGTGTTATTGGGAAGTGAGTGAAGATGATGTGGATCGGTTTCTTGAGGTTGTGTTAGTGGGAAGCTAGTGGTGGTGATGTGAATATGTTTGTGGAGATTCTGTTATGGGGAAGTTAGTGGAGGTAATGAGGATGGGTTTCTGGAGGCTTTGCTATTGATGAGTTAGTGGAGGTGTTGTGAATATGATTGTGGAGGTTGTGATATTGGGAAGATAGTGGGGGTGATGAGGATTTATTAATGGAAGTTGTGTTATTGGGGCGTTAGTAGACGCGATATGGATGTGTCTCTGGTTGTAGTGATATTGGGATGTTAGAGGGGGTGATGTGGATGTGTTTGCAGAGGTTGTGTTATTGGGAAGTTAGTGGATGTGTCCTGAATGTGTTTCTGGTAGTTGTGTTATTGGGAAGTTACTGGAGGTGATGAGGATGGGTTTATGGAGGTAGTGTTATTGGGAAGTTAGTGGAGGTGATGTGAATATGTTTCTGGAGGTTGTGATATTGGGAAGATAGTGGAGGTGATTAAGATGTGTTAATAGAAGTTATGTTACTGGGGCCTTAGTAGAGGCGATGTGGATGTGTTTCTGGAGATTGTGTTATTGCGAAGTTAGTGGAGGTGCTGTGGATGTGTTTCTGGAGGTTGTGTTATTGGGAAGTTAGTGGAGGTGCTCTGAATGTATTTCTTGAGGTTGTGTATTGGATGGTAGGTGGAGGTGATGTGGATAGTTTTCTGCAGTTTATGTTATTGTGGAGTTAGTGGTGGTGATGTGAATATGTTTGTGGAGGTTGTGATATTAGGAAGAAAGTGGGTGTGATGAGGATGTATTAATGGAAGTTGTGTTATTGGGGCGTTAGTAGAAGCGATGTGGATGTGATTCTGGAGGTTGTGTTATTGGGAAGTTAGTGGAGGTGATGTGGATGTGTTTCAGGAGGTTGTGTTATTGGGAAGTTACTGGAGGTGATGAGGATGTGTTTCTTGAGTTTGTTTTATTGGGAAGTTACTGGAGGTGATAAGGAATGTGTTTCTGGAGGTTGTGTATTGGGAAGTTAGTGGAGGTGATGTGGATGTGTTTCTGGAGGTTGCGTTATTGAGAGATTAGTATAGGTGGTGTGAATGTTTTTGAAGGCTTGTTATATGGAAGTTAGTGGGGGTGACGAAGATATGTTTCTGGATGTTGTGTTAATGGGGGGTTAGGGGACATGATGTGAATGTGGTTCTGTCGGGTGTGTTTTTGGGTGTTTAGTGGAGGCGATAAAGAACAAAGAACAAAGAAATGTACAGCACAGGAACAGGACCTACGGCCCTCCAGGACCGTGCCGACCATGCTGCCCGACAAACTGCAATCTTCTCCACTTCCTAGGTCCGTATCCTTCTATTCCCATCCTATTCATATATTTGCCAAGATGCCCCTTAAATGTCCCTTTCATCCCTGCTTCCACTACCTCCTCTGGTAGCGAGTTCCAGGCACCCACTACCCTCTGCGTAAAAAACTTGCCTCGTACATCTACTCTAAACCTTGCCCCTCTCACCTTAAACCTATGCCCCCTAGTAAATGACACCTCTACCCTGGGGAAAAGCCTCGGACTATCCACTCTGTCTATGCCCCTCATAATTTTGTATACCTCTATCAGGTCTCCACTCAACCTCCTTCGTTCCAGTGAGAGCAAACCGAGTTTATTCAATCGCTCCTCATAGCTAATGCCCTCCATACCAGGCAACATTCTGGTAAATCTCTACTGCACCCTCTCTAAAGCCTCCACATCCTTCTGGTAGTGTGACGACCAGAATTGAACACTATACTCCAAGTGTGGCCTAACAAAGGTTCTATACAGCTGCAACATGACTTGCCAATTCTTATACTCAATGCCCCGGCCAATGAAGGCAAGCATGCCCTATGCCTTCTTGACTACCTTCTCCACCTGTGTTGCCCCTTTCAATGACCTGTGGACCTGTACTCCCAGATCTCTTTGACTTTCAATACTCTTGAGGGTTCTGCCATTCACTGTATATTCCCTACCTGCATTTGACCTTCCAAAATGCATTACCTCACATTTGTCCGGATTAAACTCCATCTGCCATCTCTCCGCGCAAGTCTCCAGCCAATCTAAATCCTGCTGTATCCTCCGACAGTCCTCATCGCTATCCGCAATTCCACCAACCTTTGTGTCGTCTGCAAACTTACTAATCAGACCAGTTACATTTTCCTCCAAATCATTTATATATACTACAAAGAGCAAAGGTCCCAGCACTGATCCCTGTGGAACACCACTGGTCACAGCCCTCCAATTAGAAAAGCATCCCTCCATTGCTACTCTCTGCCTTCTATGGCCTAGCCAGTTCTGTATCCACCTTGCCAGCTCACCCCTGATCCCGTGTGACTTCACCTTTTGTACTAGTCTACCATGAGGGACCTTGTCAAAGGCCTAACTGAAGTCCATATAGACAACATTTACTGCCGTACCTGCATCAATCAACTTAGTGACCGCCTCGAAAAACTCTATCAAGTTAGTGAGACACGATCTCCCCTTCACAAAACCGTGCTGCCTCTCACTAATACGTCCATTTGCTTCCAAATGGGAGTAGATTCTGTCTCGAAGAATTCTCTCCAGTAATTTCCCTACCACTGAAATAAGGCTCACCGGCCTGTAGTTCCCGGGATTATCCTTGCTACCCTTCTTAAACAGAGGAACAACATTGGCTATTCTCCAGTCCTCCGGGACATCCCCTGAAGACAGCGAGGATCCAAAGATTTCTGTCAAGGCCTCAGCAATTTCCTCTCCAGCCTCCTTCAGTATTCTGGGGTAGATCCCATCAGGCCCTGGGGACTTATCTACCTTAATATTTTTTAATACACCCAACACCTCGTCTTTTTGGATCACAATGTGACCCAGGCTATCTACACCCCCTTCTCCAGACTCAACATCTACCAATTCCTTCTCTTTGGTGAATACTGATGCAAAGTATTCATTTAGTACCTCGCCCATTTCCTCTGGCTCCACACATAGATTCCCTTGCCTATCCTTCAGTGGGCCAACCCTTTCCCTGGCTACCCCCTTGCTTTTTATGTACGTGTAAAAAGCCTTGGGGTTTTCCTTAACCCTATTTGCCAATGACTTTTCGTGACCCCTTCTAGCCCTCCTGACTCCTTGCTTAGGTTCCTTCCTACTTTCCTTATATTCCACGCAGGCTTCGTCTGTTCCCAGCCTTTCAGCCCTGAGAAATGCCTCCTTTTTCTTTTTGACGAGGCCTACAATATCACTCGTCATCCAAGGTTCCCGAAAATTGCCGTATTTATTTTTCTTCCTCAAAGGAACATGCCGGTCCTGTATTCCTTTCAACTGCCACTTGAAAGCCTCCCACATGTCAGATGTTGATTTGCCCTCAAACATCCGCCCCCAATCTATGTTCTTCAGTTCCCGCCAAATATTGTTATAATTAGCCTTCCCCCAATTTAGCACATTCATCCTCGGACCACTCTTATCCTTGTCCACCAGTACTTTAAAACTTACTGAATTGTGGTCACTGTTACCGAAATGCTCCCCTACTGAAACATCTACCACCTGGCCGGGCTCATTCCCCAATACCAGGTCCAGTACCGCCCCTTCCCTCGTTGGACTGTCTACATATTGTTTGAAGAAGCCCTACTGGATGCTCCTTACAAACTCCGCCCTGTCTAAGCCCCTGGCACTAAGTGAGTCCCAGTCAATATTGGGGAAGTTGAAGTCTCCCATCACCACAACCCTGTTGTTTTTACTCTTTTCCAAAATCTGTCTACCTATCTGCTCCTCTATCTCCCGCTGGCTGTTGGGAGGCATGTAATATACCCCCAACATTGTGACTGCACCCTTCTTATTCCTGATCTCTACCCATATAGCCTCACTGCCCTCTGAGGTGTTCTCTCGCAGTACAGCTGTGATATTCTCCCGAACAAGTAGCGCAACTCCGCCTCCCCTTTTACATCCCCCTCTATCCCGCCTGAAACATATAAATCCTGGAACGTTTAGCTGCCAATCCCGCCCTTCCCTCAACCAGGTCTCTGTAATGGCAACAACATCATAGTTCCAAGTACTAATCCAAGCTCTAAGCCTTACCCGTAATGCTCCTTGCATTAAAATATATGCACTTCAGGCCACCAGACCCGCTGTGTTCAGCAGCTTCTCCCCGCCTGCTCTGCCTCAGAGCCACACTGTCCCTATTCCCTCGTTCTCCCTCAATGCTCTCACCTTCTGACCTATTGCTCCCGTGCCCACCCCCCTGCCATACTAGTTTAAACCCTCCCGTGTGACACTAGCAAACCTCGCGGCCAGGATATGTATGCCTCTCCGGTTTAGATGCAACCCGTCCTTCTTATACAGGTCACACCTGCCCCGGAAGAGCTCCCAGTGGTCCAGATAATGGAAACGCTCCCTCCTACACCAACTGTTTAGCCACGTATTTATCTGCTCTATCTTCCTATTTCTAGCCTCACTGGCACGTGGCACAGGGAGTAATCCCGAGATTACAACCCTCGAGGTCCTGTCTTTTAACTTTCTGCCTAGCTCCCTGAACTCCTGCTGCAGGACCTCATGCCCCTTCCTGCCTATGTCGTTAGTACCAATATGTACAACGGCCTCTGTCTGTTTGCCCTCCCCCTTCAGGATTCCCTCTACCCGTTTGAACACGGGTGTCATTGGATGTGGATGGGTTTCTGGAGGTTGTGTTATTGGGGAGTGAGTGGAGGTGATGAGGATGGGATGCTGAAGTTTGTGTTATTGGGATGATAGTCGAGGTAATGATGATGTGTACCTGGAGGTTTTGTCCTTGGGAAGTTAGTGGAGATGAATTGAATGTGTTTCTGGTGTTTCTGGTTTTGGGTGGTTAGTGGAGGTTAAGTGAATGTGTTCCTGGAGGTTGTGTTATTGGGACGTTAGTGGTGGTGATGTGAATATGTTTCTGGTGGTTGTGATATTGGGAAGATAGTGAGGGTGATGAGGATGCATTTATGGAAGTTGTGTTATTGGGGAGTTAGTAGAGACGATGTGGTTGAGTATCTGGTGGTTGTTGTATTGGGATGTTGGAGGGGGTGATGTGGATGCGTTTGCGGAGGTTGTGTTATTGGGAAGTTAGTGGATGTGATGAGGATGTGTTTCTTGAGGTTGTCATTGGGAAGTTACTGGAGGTGATGAGGATATGTTTCTGGTGGTAGTCGTATTGGAAAGTTAGTGGAGGTGATGTGGATGGGTTTCTGGAGGTTGTGTTATTGGATGGTTGGTGTTGGTGATGGGGATAATTTTCTGCAGTTTGTGTTGGGGATTTAGTGGAGGTGATGAGCTTGTGTTTCTGGAGGTTGTGTTATTGGGAGGTTAGTGGAGGATCTGTGGATGTGTTTCTGGAGGATGTGTTATTGTTAACTTTGTGGGGGTGATGTGGAGGGGTTTCTGGAGGTTGTGTTATTAGTAAGTTATTGGAGGTGATGACAACATAGAACATAGAACAGTACAGCACAGAACAGGCCCTTCGGCCCTCGATGTTGTGCCGAGCATTATCCGAAACCAAGATCAAGCTATCCCACTCCCTGTCATTCTGCTGTGCTCCATGTGCCTATCCAATAACCGCTTGAAAGTTCCTAAAGTGTCCGACTCCACTATCACAGCAGGCAGTCCATTCCACACCCTAACCACTCTCTGAGTAAAGAACCTACCTCGGACAGCCCTCCTATATCTCCCACCCTGAACCTTATCGTTATGCCCCCTTGTAACAGCTATATCCACCTGAGGAAATAGTCACTGAACGTCCACTCTATCTATCCACTTCATTATCTTATAAACCTATTTTAAGTCGCCTCTAATCCTCCTCCTCTCGAAAGAGAAAATCCCTAGCTCCCTCAACCTTTCCTCATAAGACCTATCCTGCAAACCAGGCAGCATCCTGGTAAATCTCCTTTGCACCCTTTCCAATGCTTCCACATCTTTCCTACAGTGAGGAGACCAGAACTGCACACACTACTCCAAATGTGGTCTCACAAGGGTCATGTATAGTTGCAGCATAACCCCGCAGCTCTTTAACTCAAGCCCCCTGTTAATAAAGGCTAACACACTATAAGCCTCCTTCACGGCGCTATGCATTTGAGTGGCAACCTTCAGAGATCTGTGGACATGAACCCCAAGATCTCTCTGTTTCTCCACATTCCTCAGAACCCTGCCGTTGACCCTGTAATCCGCAATCAATTTTTTTCTACTAAAATGAATCACCTCGCACTTATCAGGGTTAAATTCCATCTGCCATTTTTGGCCCAGCTCTGCATCCTATCAATGTCTCTTTGCAGCCTACAACAGCCCTCCACCTCATCCACTACTCCACCAATCTTGGTGTCATCAGCAAATTTACTGACCCACCCTTCAGCCCCCTCGCCCAAGTCATTGATAAAAATCACAAATAGCAGAGGACCCAGCACTGATCCCTGAGCTACACCGCTGGTAACTGGTCTCCAGTCTGAAAATGTTCCGACCACCACCACCCTCTGTCTTCTATGTGATAGCCAGTTACTGATCCAATTGGCCAAATTTCCCTCTTTCCCACACCTCCTTACTTTCTTCATGAGCCGACCATGGGGAACCTTATCAAACGCCTTACTAAAACCCATGTATACGACATCAACTGCTCTACCTTTATCTACACAGTTAGTTACCTCCTCAAAGAATTCAATCAAATTCGTGAGGCAAGACCTACCCTTCATGAATCCGTGTTGACTATCCCGGATTAAGCTGCATCTTTCCAAATGGTCATAAATGCTATCCTTCAGGACCTTTTCCATTAACTTACCGACCACCGAAGTAAGACTAACTGGCCTATAATTACCAGGGTCATTCCTATACACTTTCTTGAACAGAGGAGCAACATTCGCCACGCACCAGTCCTCTGGCACTATCCCCGTGGACAGCGAGGACCCAAAGATCAAAGCCAAAGGCTCTGCAATCTCATCCCTTGCCTCCCAAAGAATCCTTGGGTATATCCCATCTGGCCCAGGGGACTTGTCGACCCTCAGGTTTTTCAAAATTGCTAATACATCCTTCCTCAGAACATCTACTTCCTCCAGCCTACCCGACTGCATCACACTCTCACCCTCAAAGACATTTCCTTTGTGAAAACTGAAGAAAAGTATACATTCAACGCCTCTCCTATTTCTTCTGACTCCATGCACAAGTCCCCACTACTGTCCTTGACTGGCCCTAACCTCACCCTGGTCATTCTTTTATTTCTCACATAAGAGTAAACGGCCTTGGGGTTTTCCTTGATCCGACCCACCAAGGACTTCTCATGCCCGCCTCCTTGATCTCCTGAGCCCTTATATTTAGCTCATTCCTTGCTACCTTGTAACCCTCAAGCGACCCAACTCAACATTGTTTTCTCATTCTTACATACGCTTCCTTTTTCCTCTTGACAAGACATTCAACCTCTTTTGTGAACCATGGTTCCCTCAAACGGCCATTTCCTCCCTGCCACACAGGGACAAACCTATCAAGAAAAAGCAGTATTTGTTCCTTGAACAAGCTCCACTTTTCATATGTCCCTTGCCCAGACAATTTCTGTTCCCGTCTTATGCTCCCTAATTCTTGCCTGATCGCATCATAATTACCCCTCCCCCAATTATAAACCTTGCCCTGCCGTATGGCCCTATCCCGCTCCATTGCAATAGTGAAAGACACCGAATTGTGGTCACTATCTCCAAAGTGCACTCCCACAAACAAACCTAACACGTGGCCCGGTTCATTACCCAGTACCAAATCCAATGTGCCCCCCCCCTTGTCAGCCTATCCACATATTGTATCTGTAAACCCTCCTGCACACAGTGTACAAAAACTGCCCCATCCGAACTGTTCGACCTATAGAGGTCCCAATCAATATTTGGAAAGTTAAAGTCACCCATGACAACTACCCTGAGACCTCCACACCTATCCACAATCTGTTTTGCAATTTTTTCCTCCACATCTCTATTACTATTTGGGGGCCTATAGAAACTCCTAACAATGTGACCACTCCTTTCCTATTTCAAAATTCGACCCCATAAGGCAGATCCTTCACGCTGCCTTTCTGCAGCCGTTAAAATATCCTTGCTTAACAATGCTACCCATCCACATATTTTACCACCTTCCCTACTCTTACTGAAAGATCCATACCCCGGAACTTCCAACAACCATTCCTGTCCCTGTTCTAACAATGTCTCCGTAATGGCCACCACATCGTAGTCCCAAGTACCAATCCACGCTCCAAGTTCACCTATCACATTCCGGACGCTACTTGCATTGGAGTAGACACACTTCAACCCACCTTTCTGTCTGCTGGTACACTCCTGCGACCTTGCTACCCTCCTCAGTACCTCACTACTCTCAACACTGGCTTCTGGGCTACAGCTCGTCTTCCCAGCCCCCTGACAAATTAGTTATGTTTCTGGAGGTTGTGTTATTGGGGAGTTAGTGGAGGTGATGTGGATGGGTTTGTGGAGGTTGTTTTATTGGGAAATTGGTGGAGGTGATGTGGATGGGTTTCTGGAGGTTGTGTTATTGGAAAGTTAGTCGAGGT
Source organism: Scyliorhinus torazame (assembly GCF_047496885.1). Lineage (NCBI taxonomy): Eukaryota > Metazoa > Chordata > Chondrichthyes > Carcharhiniformes > Scyliorhinidae > Scyliorhinus > Scyliorhinus torazame. The sequence continues at coordinate 56,204,948 of NC_092726.1, forward strand.
GATGCGGATGGGTTTCTGGAGGTTGTGTTATTGGGATGTTAGTGGGGGTGATGTGATGACAATCGCTTATTGTCACAAATAGGCTTTAAATGAAATTACTGTGTAAAGCCCCTTGTCGCGACATTCCGGCGCCTCTTTGGGGAGGCTGCTATGGGAATTGAACCGAGCTCCTGGCCTACCTTGGTCTGCATTGAAAGCCAGCGATTTAGCCCTGTGCCTGAACACAAGATGTGGATGTGTTTCTGGAGGTTTAGTCACTGGGAAGTTCGAGGTGGTAATTAGGATGTGTTTCTGGACGTTTAGTTATTGGGGAGTTAGTGGAGGTGATGGGGATGTGTTTCTGGAGGTTGTGTTATTGGGGGGTTAGTGGAGGTGATCAGGATGAGTTAATGGAGGTTGTATTATTGGGAAGTTGGTGGAGGTGATGTGGATGTTTTTCTGGAGGTTATGTTATTGGGGAGTTAGTGGAGGTGATGAGGATGTTTCTGGAGGTTGTGTTATTGGGAAGTTAGTGGAGGTGATGAGGATGTGTTTCTGGAGGTTGTGTTATTGGGAGGTTAGTGGAGGTGATGAGGATGTGTTTCTGGAGGTTGTGTTATTGGGGAGTTAGTGGAGGTGATGAGGATGTGTTTCTGGAGGTTGTGTTATTGGGAAGTTAGTGGAGGTGATGAGGATGTGTTTCTGGAGGTTTAGGTATTGGGGAGTTAGTGGAGGTGATCAGGATGGGTTAATGGAGGTTGTATTATTGGGAAGTTAGTGGAGGTGATGTGGATGTGTTTCTGGAGGTTATGTTATTGGGGAGTTAGTGGAGGTGATGAGGATGTTTCTGGAGTTTGTGTTATTGGGAAGTTAGTGGAGGTGATGAGGATGTGTTTCTGGAGGTTGTGTTATTGGGGAGTTAGTGGAGGTGATGAGGATGTGTTTCTGGAGGTTGTGTTATTGGGACGTTAGTGGAGGTGATGAGGATGTGTTTCTGGAGGTTGTGTTATTGGGGAGTTAGTGGAGGGGATGAGGATGTGTTTCTGGAGGTTGTGTTATTGGGGAGTTAGTGGAGGGGATAAAGATCGGTATTTGGACGTCGTGTTGTGAGCTGCTGCAGACATTCAGTGAGAACAGATGATTTGCTGACCCAGCTCTGGACGAGGTCTGGCGACTGCAGTTACTGTGAAACTGGGTCTGTAACATGACCAACAAATGGAGGAAAGTCAGCTGAGAGGGTAAAGGCTGGAAAGAGAGACTAGGAAGGTCTCTGTGCCAGCATCTTGGGGAATTATAAGAACATTTTATCAATCTACTCCTAACCCAGGAACAGAGCGTCTGGCACATCTGATATAACCAGGAGCTGGTTACAGAACGGTGCCGCCTCCTTCAGCACGGCCTGGAGCCTGACACCAGGCTGTGGATGGTCCTGTCAAATCTGATATAACAAGGAGCTGGTTACTGAACGGTGTCGCCTCCTTCAGCACGGCCTGAAGCCTGACACTAGGCTGTGGATGGCCCTGTCAAATCTGATATAACAAGGAGCTGGTTACAGAACGGTGTCGCCTCCTTCAGCACGGCCTGGAGCCTGAAACCAGGCTGTGGATGGTCCTGTCAAATCTGATATAACAAGGAGCTGGTTACAGAACGGTGTCGCCTCCTTCAGCATGGCCTGGAGCCTGACACCAGGCTGCGAATGATCCTGTCAAATCTGATATAACAAGGAGCTGGTTACAGAACGGTGTCGCCTCCTTCAGCACGGCCTGGAGCCTGACACCAGGCTGTGGATGATCCTGTCAAATCTGATATAACAAGGAGCTGGTTACAGAACGGTGTCACCTCCTTCAGCACGGCCTGGAGCCTGACACCAGGCTGTGGATGGTCCTGTCAAATCTGATACAACAAGGAGCTGGCTACAGAACGGTGTCGCCTCCTTCAGCACGGCCTGGAGCCTGACACCAGGCTGCGAATGATCCTGTCAAATCTGATATAACAAGGAGCTGGTTACCGAACGGTGTCGCCTCCTTCAGCACGGCCTGGAGCCTGACACCAGGCTGTGGATGGTCCTGTCAAATCTGATACAAAAAGGAGCTGGCTACAGAACGGTGTCGCCTCCTTCAGCACGGCCTGGAGCCTGACACCAGACTGCGAATGATCCTGTCAAATCTGATATAACAAGGAGCTGGTTACTGAACGGTGTCGCCTCCTTCAGCACGGCCTGAAGCCTGACACTAGGCTGTGGATGGCCCTGTCAAATCTGATATAACAAGGAGCTGGTTACAGAACGGTGTCGCCTCCTTCAGCACGGCCTGGAGCCTGAAACCAGGCTGTGGATGGTCCTGTCAAATCTGATATAACAAGGATCTGGTTACAGAACGGTGTCGCCTCCTTCAGCATGGCCTGGAGCCTGACACCAGGCTGCGAATGATCCTGTCAAATCTGATATAACAAGGAGCTGGTTACAGAACGGTGTCGCCTCCTTCAGCACGGCCTGGAGCCTGACACCAGGCTGTGGATGATCCTGTCAAATCTGATATAACAAGGAGCTGGTTACAGAACGGTGTCACCTCCTTCAGCACGGCCTGGAGCCTGACACCAGGCTGTGGATGGTCCTGTCAAATCTGATACAACAAGGAGCTGGCTACAGAACGGTGTCGCCTCCTTCAGCACGGCCTGGAGCCTGACACCAGGCTGCGAATGATCCTGTCAAATCTGATATAACAAGGAGCTGGTTACCGAACGGTGTCGCCTCCTTCAGCACGGCCTGGAGCCTGACACCAGGCTGTGGATGGTCCTGTCAAATCTGATACAACAAGGAGCTGGCTACAGAACGGTGTCGCCTCCTTCAGCACGGCCTGGAGCCTGACACCAGACTGCGAATGATCCTGTCAAATCTGATATAACAAGGTGCTGATTACAGAACAGTGTCGCCTCCTTCAGCACGGCCTGGAGCCTCACACCAGGCTGTGGATGGTCCTGTCAAATCTGATATAACAAGGAGCTGGTTACAGAACGGTGTCACCTCCTTCAGCACGGCCTGGAGCCTGACACCAGGCTGTGGGTGGTCCTGTCAAATCTGATACAACAAGGAGCTGGTTACAGAACGGTGTCGCCTCCTTCAGCACGGCCTGGAGCCTGACACCAGGCTGTGGATGGTCCTGTCAAATCTGATATAACAAGGAGCTGGTTACAGAACGGTGTCGCCTCCTTCAGCACGGCCTGGAGCCTGACACCAGGCTGTGGATGGTCCTGTCAAATCTGATATAACAAGGTGCTGGTTACAGAACGGTGTCGCCTCCTTCAGCACGGCCTGGAGCCTGACACCAGGCTGTGGATGGTCCTGTCAAATCTGATATAACACGGAATGATTACAGAACGGTGTCGCCTCCTTCAGCACGGCCTGGAGCCTGACACCAGGCTGTGGATGGTCCTGTCAAATCTGATATAACAAGGTGCTGGTTACAGAACGGTGTCGCCTCCTTCAGCACGGCCTGGAGCCTGACACCAGGCTGTGGATGGTCCTGTCAAATCTGATATAACACGGAATGATTACAGAACGGTGTCGCCTCCTTCAGCACGGCCTGGAGCCTGACACCAGGCTGTGGATGCTCCTGCCAAATCTGATATAACAAGGAGCTGGTTACAGAACGGTGTCGCCTCCTTCAGCACGGCCTGGAGCCTTACACCAGGTTGTGGATGGTCCTGTCAAATCTGATATAACAAGGAGCTGGTTACAGAACGGTGTCACCTCCTTCAGCACGGCCTGGAGCCTGACACCAGGCTGTGGATGGTCCTGTCAAATCTGGTATAACAAGGAGCTGGTTACAGAACTGTGTCACCTCCTTCAGCACGGCCTGGAGCCTGACACCAAGCTGTGGATGGTCCTGTCAAATCTGTTATAACAAGGAGCTGGTTACTGAACGGTGTCGCCTTCTTCAGCACGGCCTGGAGACTGACACTAGGCTGTGGATGATCCTGTCAAATCTGATATAACAAGGAGCTGGTTACAGAACGGTGTCGCCTCCTTCAGCACGGCCTGGAGCCTGACACCAGGCTGTGGATGGTCCTGTCAAATCTGATATAACAAGGTGCTGGTTACAGAACGGTGTCACCTCCTTCAGCACGGCCTGGAGCCTGAAACCAGGCTGTGGATGGTCCTGTCAAATCTGATATAACAAGGAGCTGGTTACAGAACGGTGTCGCCTCCTTCAGCACGGCCTGGAGCCTGAAACCAGGCTGTGGATGGTCCTGTCAAATCTGATATACCAAGGAGCTGGTCACAGAACGGTGTCACCACCTTCAGCACGGCCTGGAGCCTGACACCAGGCTGTGGGTGGTCCTGTCAAATCTGATACAACAAGGAGCTGGCTACAGAACGGTGTCGCCTCCTTCAGCACGGCCTGGAGCCGGACACCAGGCTGCGAATGATCCTGTCAAATCTGATATAACAAGGTGCTGATTACAGAACGGTGTCGCCTCTCTCAGCACGGCCTGGAGCCTCACACCAGGCTGTGGATGGTCCTGTCAAATCTGATATATAAAGGTGCTGGTTACAGAACGGTGTCGCCTCCTTCAGCACGGCCTGGAGCCTGACACCAGGCTGTGGATGGTCCTGTCAAATCTGATATAACAAGGAGCTGGTTACAGAACGGTGTCACCTCCTTCAGCACGGCCTGGAGCCTGACACCAGGCTGTGGGTGGTCCTGTCAAATCTGATACAACAAGGAGCTGGTTACAGAACGGTGTCGCCTCCTTCAGCACGGCCTGGAGCCTGACACCAGGCTGTGGATGGTCCTGTCAAATCTGATATAACAAGGAGCTGGTTACAGAACGGTGTCGCCTCCTTCAGCACGGCCTGGAGCCTGACACCAGGCTGTGGATGGTCCTGTCAAATCTGATATAACAAGGTGCTGGTTACAGAACGGTGTCGCCTCCTTCAGCACGGCCTGGAGCCTGACACCAGGCTGTGGATGGTCCTGTCAAATCTGATATAACACGGAATGATTACAGAACGGTGTCGCCTCCTTCAGCACGGCCTGGAGCCTGACACCAGGCTGTGGATGGTCCTGTCAAATCTGATATAACAAGGTGCTGGTTACAGAACGGTGTCGCCTCCTTCAGCACGGCCTGGAGCCTGACACCAGGCTGTGGATGTTCCTGTCAAATCTGATATAACACGGAATGATTACAGAACGGTGTCGCCTCCTTCAGCACGGCCTGTGCCTGACACCAGGCTGTGGATGCTCCTGCCAAATCTGATATAACAAGGAGCTGGTTACAGAACGGTGTCGCCTCCTTCAGCACGGCCTGGAGCCTGACACCAGGCTGTGGATGGTCCTGTCAAATCTGATATAACAAGGAGCTGGTTACAGAACGGTGTCACCTCCTTCAGCACGGCCTGGAGCCTGACACCAGGCTGTGGGTGGTCCTGTCAAATCTGATACAACAAGGAGCTGGTTACAGAACGGTGTCGCCTCCTTCAGCACGGCCTGGAGCCTGACACCAGGCTGTGGATGGTCCTGTCAAATCTGATATAACAAGGAGCTGGTTACAGAACGGTGTCGCCTCCTTCAGCACAGCCTGGAGCCTGCCACCAGGCTGTGGATGGTCCTGTCAAATCTGATATAACAAGGTGCTGGTTACAGAACGGTGTCACCTCCTTCAGTACGGCCTGGGGCCTGACACCAGGCTGTGGATGGTCCTGTGAAATCTGATATAACAAGGAGCTGGTTCCAGAACGGTGTCGCCTCCTTCAGCACGGCGAAGGTGGACCCTGACACCAGGCTGTGGATGGTCCTGTCAAATCTGATATAACAAGGTGCTGGTTACAGAACGGTGTCGCCTCCTACAGCACGGCCTGGAGCCTGACACCAGACTGTGAATGGTCCTGTCAAATCTGATATAACAAGGAGCTGGTTACAGAACGGTGTCAACTCCTTCAGCACGGCCTGGAGCCTGGCACCAGGCTGTGGATGGTCCTGTCAAATCTTATATAACAAGGAGCTGGTTACAGAACGGTGTCACCTCCTTCAGCACGGCCTGCAGCCTGACACCAGGCTGTGGATGGTCCTGTCAAATCTGATATAACAAGGAGCTGGTTACAGAACGGTGTCGCCTCCTTCAGCACGGCCTGGAGCCTGACAGCAGGCTGTGGATGGTCCTGTCAAATCTGTCACAACAAGGTGCTGGTTACAGAACGGTGTCGCCTCCTTCAGCACGGCCTGGAGCCTGACACCAGGCTGTGGATGTTCCTGTCAAATCTGTCACAACAAGGTGCTGGTTACAGAACGGTGTCACCTCCTTCAGCACGGCCTGGAGCCTGACACCAGGCTGTGGATGGTCCTGTCAAATCTGATATAACAAGGTGCTGGTTACAGAACGGTGTCGCCTCCTTCAGCACGGCCTGGAGCCTGACAACAGGCTGTGGATGGTCCTGTCAGGGGCTGTTAACGTCACAGTTCCATTGACCTTCTCTGTATCGTGAATTTACAAACCCGTCTCAGTCATGGTGACCATTACACTGCGGTGGTTTGAGGCAACACTGCAGGGGCTCCTTGTATAACAAGAAAGGGTTAATTGAGAAGAAGTAAAACGTTAACTACAAACAGGCACAGAGATCTCTGAAACAGCTTTTTAATTCTGGGCACCCGAGGCCACACTGCCTGTTCCCTGCTCCCAGGTATTATTGAGCAGTAAATGGTTAACGATATACAGCACAGAGTTCTCTGAAACAGCTTTTTAATTGGGGGCTCCCGAGGCCACACTGCCTGACCCCTGCTCCAAGGGATTATTGAGCAGTAAATGGTTAGCTATATACAGGCACAGACGTCTCTGAAACAGCTTTTTAATTGGGGGCTCCCGGAGCCACACTGCCTGTTCCCTGCTCCTAGGGATTATTGAGAAGAAAATGGTTAACTATATACAGCACCGAGGTGGGGTGGGGGTTTAGTGTGTGTTTGGGTGTGGGGGGCGGTGTTGTGCGTGTGAGTGAGTGGGGTAAGTGTGTATGTGTGGGGTGGGTTTAGTGTGTGTGTGTGGGTTAGTGCGTGTGTTAAGTGTGTATGCGGGTGTTTAGTATGGGTGAGGGGGTGTTAGTGTGTGTGTGTGTGGGGGGTGGGGTAATTGTGTGTGTGGGGGATTAGTGTTTGTGTGGGGGGTTGTGTGTGTGGGGGGATTAGTGTGCGTGAGGGGGGGGGGTAGTGTGTCTGTGGGGCGAGGGTTAGTGCGTTTGTGGGGGGGGTGTTATAGTGTGTGTTGTTGGGGGTTAGTGTGTGTGTGTGTGTGGAGGGGCTGATGAGTCTGGGGGGATAGTTTGTGTGTGAGGGGGGTTAGTGTGTGTGGAGGGGGTGAGTGTGTCTGTGTGGGGGATTAGTGTGTGTCTGGGGGGTTAATGTGCGTGTGGGGGGGGTAGGTGTGTGTGTGGGGGGTTCGAGTTTGTGTGTGGTGGGGCGAGTGTGTGTGTGGGGCGTTAATGTGTGTGGAGGGGGGGTGAGTGTGTCTGTGTGGGGTTTTAGTGCGTGTGTGGGGGGATGTTAGAGTATGTGTGTGTGTGGGGGGAGGTTAGCGTGTGTGTGTCGGGGGCGATTATTCTGTGTGTGGTGGGGTTGGTGTGTGTGTGTGTGTGTTTGGGGGGGGGGTTAGTGTGTAGGGGGGATGCTCGTGTGTGTATGTTGGGTGGGTAGATTGTGTGTGTGTGTGGGATGTTCGTTTGTCTCTTCTTGGGGGTGTTGGGGGGTGTTTGGGAAGGGAGCTTTGTGTGTGTGTTGGGGGGATTTGTGTGTTTGTTCGGCGGCGTTACTGTGTGTGGTGGGGGTTTGTGTTTGTTGTGGGGGGGGGTAGTGTGTGTGTCCGGGGTGTTAGTGTGTGGGGGCGGTTATAGTGTGTGTGTGGGGGGGGGTAGTGTGTGTGGGGGTGCTAAATGTCCTTGTGTGGGGGGTTATTATGTGTGTCGAGAGGGGTTAGTGTGTGTATGTGGCGGGGGATTTACTGTTTGTGGGGGGTTAGTGTGTGTCGGGGTGGGTTAGTGTGTGTGTGGCGTGGGTTAGTGTGTGTGTGTGGGGGTTAGTGTTTGTGGGGTGTGTGTGTGTAGGGGGGGGTGGGGTAAGTTTTTCTGGGGGGGGCGTTTAGTGTGTGTGGGGGGTTAGTAAGTGTGCGTGGGGTGGGTTAGTGTGTGTGTGGGGGGGTTAGTGTGTGTGTGGGGGGGTTTAGTGTGTGTGTGGGGGGATTACTGTGTGTGGGGGGGGTTAGTGTGTGTGTGGGGGGTTAGTGTGTTGTGGGGGGGTTTAGTAGGTGTGTGGGTGGTTTCGTGTGTGTGTGGGGGGGTTGTTGTGTATGTGTGGGTGGGTTAGTGTGTGTGGGAAGCTTAGTGTGTGTGGTGGGGTTGTTGTGTATGTGTGGGTGGGTTAGTGTGTGTGGGGGGGTTTAGTCTGTGTGTGGGGGTTAGTGTGTGTGTGTGGGGGGTGTTGTGTATGTGTGGGTGGGTTAGTGTGTGTGGGCGGGTTTAGTGTGTCTGTGGCGGTTAGTGTGTGTTGGGGGGTTAGTGTGTGTGTGGCGGTTAGTCTGTGTGGATGGCTTAGCCTGTCTGGGGCGGTTAGTGTGTGTTGACGGGTTAGTGCGTGTGTGCGGGGCGGTAGTGTGTGCGTGTGGGTGGGTGAGTTTGTTTGTGTGTGTGTGGGGGGTAGTGTGTATGTGTGTGTGTGTGGGGGGGGGGTAATGTGTGTTTGGGGGGCTAGTGTGTGTGGCGGGGTTAATGAGTGTATGAGGGGTTTAGTATGTGTGTGGGGGGTGTTGTTGTGTGTGTCTGGGTAGGGTAGTGTGTGTGGGAGGTTTAGTGTGTGTGGAGGGTTGTTGTGTATGTGTGGGTGGGTTAGTGAGTGTGGGGGAGGGATTAGTGTGTGTGTGGGGGGTTCGTGTGTGTGGGGGGGTTTAGTTTGTGTGGAGGGTTTAGTGTGTGTGTGGGGGGTAGTGTGTGTGTGGGTGGGGGAGTTAGTGTTTATGTGGGGGGTTAGTGTGTGTGGGGGTTTAGTGTGTGGGGGAGGTTTAGTGTGTGTGGGGGGGTTGTTGTGTATGTATGGGTGGGTTAGTGTGTGTGGGGGGTTTAGTCTGTGTGTGGGGGTTAGTTTCTGTGTGGGGGGGTATTGTGTATGTGTGGGTGGGTTTAGTGTGTCTGTGGCGGTTAGTGTGTGTTGGGGGGTTAGTGTATGTGTGGGGGTTAGTCTGTGTGGGTGGCTTAGCCTGTCTGGGGCGGTTAGTGTGTGTTGAGGGGTTAGTGCGTGTGTGTGTGGGGCGGTAGTTGTGTGTGTGGGTGGGTGAGTGTGTGTGTGTGTGGGGGGGGGTTAGTGTGTGATGCGGGATTAATGAGTGTATGAGGGGTTTAGTGTGTGGGGGGGGGATTAGTGTGTGTGTGGGGGGGGGGTTAGTGTGTGTGTATGGGGGGGGGTTAGTGTGTGTGTATGGGGAGTTAGTGCGTGTGGGGGGTGTCATTTTGTGTGGGCTGGTCTGTGTGTGGGGGGTTCGTCTATGTGTGGAAGGGTTAGTGTGTCTGGAGGGAGGCTGTGTTTTTTGGGGGGTTAGTGTGTGTGTGTGTGTGCTGGGGGGTTAGTGTATGCCTGGGGGGTTAGCGTGTGTGGGAGATTTAGTGTGTGGGGGGATGGGCTAGTGAGTGTGGGAGGAGGTGTTACTCTCTGTGTGGGGGGGATTAGTGTTTGTGTCGGGGTGTTAGAGTGTGTGTGTTGGGGAGTTTAATGTGTGTGTGTGTGGAGGGGGGTTTAGTGTGTCTGTGGGAGGTTAGTGTGTGTGCGGGGGTTGTTTGTTTATGTGAGTGGAGAGTTAGTGTGTGTGGGGGAGTTAGTTTGTGTTGGGGGGATTAGTATGTGTGGGGGAGGGACTAGTTTGTGTGGGGGGTGTTAGTGTGTGTGTGTGTTGGGGGGTTTAGTGTGTGGGGGGATTAGTGTTTCTGTGTGGGGGGTTGTGTGTGTGGGGTGTTAGTGTGTGGGGGGGGGGGGTTCAGTGTGCGTCTAGGGTTTGTGCATGTGTGTGGAGGGATAAGTGTGTGTGTGCGGGGGGGATGTGTGTGGTGGGGTGGGTTCGCGCGTGTCTGGGGGGGTTAGTGTGTTTTTAGGTGGTTAGTGTGTGTGTGTGGGGGGGGTTAGTGTGTGTGTGTGGGGGTGTTAGTGTATGTGAGGGGGGTTAGTTTGTGTGTGTGGGGGTTAGTGGGTGTGGGGGTTTAGTGTGTGTGGGTGGGCGGGCGAGTTAGTGGGTGTGTGGGCGTTAAGTGTGTGTGTGGGGGTCGTTAGTGTTTTGGGGGGTTAGTGTGCGTGTGTGTGTGTGGGGGGGTGTTAGTGGGCCTGTGGGGGAGTTAGTGTGTGTGTGGGGCAGGGAGTTGTGTGTGTATGTGTGTGTGTGGGGGGGGGGGGTTAGTGTGTGTGGGGGGCCTTTAGTGTGTGTGTGGGGGGGTTAGTGTATCTGAGGGGGGTTAGTGTGTGTGGGGGGTTATTGTGTGTGTGTGTGGGTGTTAGTGTATGTGGTGGTGCTAGTGTGTGTGGGGGGCCTTTAAACATAGAACATAGAAAATACAGCACAGAACAGGCCCTTCGGCCCACGATGTTGTGCCGAATCTTTGTCCTAGATTAATCATAGATTATCATTGAATTTACAGTGCAGAAGGAGGCCATTCGGCCCTTTGAGTGTGCACCGGCTCTTGGAAAGAGCACCCTACCCAAACTCAACACCTCCACCCAACACCAAGGGCAATTTGGACATTAAGGGCAATTTATCAATGGCCAATTCACCTAACCCGCACATCTTTGGACTGTGGGAGGAGACCGGAGCACCCGTAGGAAACCCACGCACACACGGGGAGGACGTGCAGACTCCGCACAGACAGTGACCCAAGCCGGAATCGAACCTGGTACCCTGGAGCTGTGAATCAATTGTGCTATCCACAATGCTACCGTGCTGCCCTTGAGAACAAATAAATCTACACTATATCATTGTACCGTAATCCATGTACCTATCCAATAGCTGCTTGAAGGTCCCTAATGTTTCCGACTCAACTACTTCCACAGGCAGTGCATTCCATGCCCCCACTACTCTCTGGGTAAATAACCTACCTCTGATATCCCTCCTATATCTTCCACCTTTCACCTTAAATTTATGTCCCCTTGTAATGGTTTGTTCCACCCGGGGAAACAGTCTCTGACTGTCTACTCTATCTATTCCCCTGAACATCTTATAAACCTCTATCAAGTCGCCCCTCATCCTTCTCCGTTCGAATGAGAAAAGGCCTAGCACCCTCAACCTTTCCTCGTAAGACCTACTCTCCATTCCAGGCAACATCCTGGTAAATCTTCTTTGCACCTTTTCCAAAGCTTCCACATCCTTCCTAAAATGAGGCGACCAAAACTGTACACAATACTCCAAATGTGGCCTTACCAAAGTTTTGTACAGCTGCATCATCACCTCACGTCTCTTAAATTCAATCCCTCTGTTAATGAACGCGAGCACACCATAGGCCTTCTTCACAGCTCTATCCACTTGAGTGGCAACTTTCAAAGATGTATGAACATAGACCCCAAGATCTCTCTGCTCCTCCACATTGCCAAGAACTCTACCGTTAACCCTGTATTCCGCATTCATATTTGTCCTTCCAAAATGGACAACCTCACACTTTTCAGGGTTAAACTCCATCTGCCACTTCTTAGCCCAGCTCTGCATCCTATCTATGTCTCTTTGCAGCCGACAACAGCCCTCCTTACTATCCACAACTCCACCAATCTTCGTATCGTCTGCAAATTTACTGACCCACCCTTCAACTCCCTCATCCAAGTCATTAATGAAAATCACAAAGAGCAGAGGACCCAGAACTGATCCCTGCGGTACGCAACTGGTAACTGGGATCCAGGCTGAATATTTGCCATCCACCACCACTCTCTGACTTCTATCCGTTAGCCAGTTCGTTATCCAGCTGGCCAAATTTCCCACTATCCCATGCCTCCTTACTTCCTGCATAAGCCTACCATGGGGAATTTTATCAAATGCCTTACTAAAATCCATGTACACTACATCCACTGCTTTACCTTCATCCACATGCTTGGTGACCTCCTCAAAGAATTCAATAAGACTCGTGAGGCAAGACCTACCCCTCACAAATCCGTGCTGACTATCCCTAATCAAGCAGTGTCTTTCCAGATGCTCAGAAATCCTATCCTTCAGTACCCTTTCCATTACTTTGCCTACCACCGAAGTAAGACTAACTGGCCTGTAATTCCCAGGGTTATCCCTAGTCCCTTTTTTGAACAGGGGCACGACATTCGCCACTCTCCAATCCCCTGGTACCACCCCTGTTGACAGTGAGGACGAAAAGATCATTGCCAAAGGCTCTGCAATTTCATCTCTTGCTTCCCATAGAATCCTTGGATATATCCCGTCAGGCCCGGGGGACTTGTCTTTCCTCAAGTTTTTCAAAATGCCCAACACATCTTCCTTCCTAACAAGTATTTCCTCGAGCTTACCAATCTGTTTCACACTGTCCTCTCCAACAATATCGCCCCTCTCATTTGTAAATACAGAAGAAAAGTACTCGTTCAAGACCTCTCCTCTCTCTTCAGACTCAATGCACAATCTCCCGCTACTGTCCTTGATCGGACCTACCCTCGCTCTAGTCATTCTCATATTCCTCACATATGTGTAAAAGGCCTTGGGGTTTTCCTTGATCCTACCCGCCAAAGATTGTTCATGCCCTCTCTTAGCTCTCCTGATCCCTTTCTTCAGTTCCCTCCTGGCTATCTTGTATCCCTCCAATGCCCTTTCTGAACCTTGTTTCCTCAGCCTTACATAAGTCACCTTTTTCCTCTTAACAAGACATTCAACCTCTCTTGTCAACCATGGTTCCCTCACTCGACCATCTCTTCCCTGCCTGACAGGGACATACATACAAGGACACGTAGCACCTGTTCCTTGAACAAGTTCCACATTTCACTTGTGTCCTTCCTTGCCAGCCTATGTTCCCAACTTATGCACTTCAATTCTTGTCTGACAACATCGTATTTACCCTTCCCCCAATTGTAAACCTTGCCCTGTTGCACGTACCTATCCCTCTCCATTACTAAAGTGAAAGTCACAGAATTGTGGTCACTATCTCCAAAATGCTCCCCCACTAACAAATCTATCACTTGCCCTGGTTCATTACCCAGTACTAAATCCAATATTGCCCAACCTCTGGTCGGACAATCTACATTTAGTATGTGTGTGGGGGGTGGGGGTTAGTGTATGTGAGGGGGGGTTATTGTGTGTGTGGGGGGGGTGTTAGTGTGTGTGGGGTTAGTGTGTGTGTGGGGGGGGTGTTAGTGTGTGTGGGGGTGTCAGTGTGTGTGGGGGGGGAATTAGTGTGTGTGGGGGGGGGTTAGTGTATGTGAGGTGGATTAGTGTGTCGGGGTGTTAGTGTGTGTGTGAGTAGGTCATTTTTTGTGTGTTGGGAGGTTCGTGTCTGCGGGGGGGGGGTTAGTGCGTGTGTGTGTGTGTGTGGGGGGGGGCGGTTAGTGTGTGTGTTTTGGGGGTTTAGTGTGTGTGTGGGGGGTGTTGTTGTGTATGTGTGGGTGGTTTAGTGTGTGTGGGGGGGTTTAGTGTGTGTGTGTGTGGGGGGGTTAGTGTGTGTGTGGGGGGGGTTGTTGTGTATGTGTGGGTGGGTTAGTGTGTGTGGGGGGGTTTAGTGTGTGTGTGTGTGGGGGGGGGGTTAGTGTGTGTGTGGGGGGCTTAGTATGTCTGGGGCGGTTAGTGTGTGTTGGGGGTTAGTGTGTGTTTGAGGGTTAGTGTGTGTGGGGGTTTTAGTGTGTGTGTATGGGGGGGTTAGTGTGTGTGTGTGTGGGGCGGTAGTGTGAGTGGGTGGGTCAGTGTGTGTGTGTGTGGGGGGGGTAGTGTGTGTGTGTGTGGGGGGGGCTAGTGTGTGTTTGGGGGGGGTTAGTTTGTGCGTATGGGTGGGGGTTAATGTGTGCGTGGGGGGGGTAGTGTGTGTGTGGGGGGTTAGCGTATGTGTGTGTGTGGGTGAGTGTATGTGTGTGTGGTGGCGGGCTAGTGTGTGTGGGCGGGAGAGAGATAGTGTGTGTGGGAGTGTTAGTGTGTGTCGGAGGGTGAGTGTGTGTGTATGAGGGGTTAGTGTGTGCTTGGGGGGTTTAGTGTCTGTGAGGACGTTGTGTGTGTGGGGGGCGTTAGTGAGTGTGGGGAAGGGGTTGTATGTGTTGGGGGGTTGTGCGTAGAGGTGGGTTGGTGTGTGTGGGGAAAGGGCTGAGTAATTGGGCTGGTTCGTGTGTGTGTGGGGGGGGGTTCGTGTGTGTGTGGGGGGTTAGTGTGTGTGTGGGGGGTTAGAATTGTGTGTGGGGGGGGTTAGTATGTGTGTGGGGGATTAGTGTGTGTGGGGGGATTCGTGTGAGTGTGGGTAGTTAGTGTGTGTGGAGGGGTTAGTGTGTGTGGGGTGGTCAGTGTGTGTGTTGGGGGGTTAGTGTGTGTGGGTGGATTAGTGTGTGTGGGGAGGGTTAGTGTGTGTGGGGGGTTAGTGTGTGTGGGGGCTTAGTGTGTGTGTGGGAGGGTTATTGTGTGTGTGTGGATTAGTGTGTGTTGGGAGGGTTAGTGTGTGTGGGGGGGCGTTAGTGTGTGTGTGTGGGGGGGAATTAGTGTGTGTGGGGGGTTAGTGTGTGCGGAGCGTTAGTGTGTGTGTTGGGGGTAAGTCTGTGTCTAGGGTGTTAATGTGTGTGGGGGAGTTAGTGTGTGGGGGGTTAGTGTGAGGGGGGGGGTTAGTGTGGGTGTGTTAGTGTATCTGTTGTGTGGGTGAGTGTTTGTCTGTCGGGGGTTTAGTGTGTGTGTGGGGGGGTTAGTGTGTGTTTGGGAGTGTTAGTATGTGTGTGTGTTGGGCGGTTAGTGTATGGGGAGGAGGGGTGGGTGGTTCGTGTGTGTGTGTGTGGTTAATGTGTGTGGGGGATAGTGTATGTGGGGGAGGGACTTGTGTGTGTATGGGTGGTTAGTGTGCGTGTGGGGGGGTTCGTGTGTGTGGGAGGGCGTTAGTGTATGTGTGGGGGAGTGTTAGTGTGTGTGTGGGGGCGGGGTAGTATGTGCGTGTGTGGGGGGGGGTTAGTGTGTGCGTGGTGGGTTGGTGTGTGTGGGGTTTTAGTGTATGTGTTAGGTGGTAAATGTGTGTGTATGGGGGCCTTAGTGTGAGTGTGTGGGTTCATGTGTGTGTGGGGGGGATAATATGTGTGTGGGGGATTAGTGTGTGTTGGGGGTTAGTGTTTGGGGGGGGTTAGTGTGGGGGTGTTAGTGTGTGTGTTGGGTGGGTTAGTGTTTATGTGGGGTTTGTGTGTGTGTGGGGGTTACTGGGGGTGTTGGTTTGTGTGTGGGGGGAGGTTGCTGTGTGTGTGTCGAGGGTTTAGTGTGTGTGGGGGGGATTTAGTGTGTGCGGGGGTGTTAGTGTGTGTGTGTTGGGCGGTTAGTGTATGGGGAAGAGGGGTGGGTGGTTCGTGTGTGTGTGTGGTTAATGTGTGTGGGTGGATAGTGTATGTGGGGGAGTGACTTGTGTGTGTATGGGGGGTTAGTGTGCCTGTGGGGGGGTTAGTGTGTGTGGGAGGGCGTTAGTGTATGTGTGGGGGAGTGTTAGTGTGTGTGTGGCGGCGGGGTAGTATGTGTGTGGGGGGGGGGGGGGTTAGTGTGTGCATGGTGGGTTGGTGTGTGTAGGGTGTTAGTGTATGTGTTAGGGGGTAAATGTGTGTGTATGGGGGCCTTAGTGTGAGTGTGTGGGTTCATGTGTGTGTCGGGGGGGTTAATATGTGTGAGGCGGTTTAGTGTGTGTTGGGGGTTAGTGTTTGGGGGGGGGGTTAGTGTGGGGGTGTTAGTGTATGTGTTGGGTGGGATAGTGTTTATGTGGGGGGCGTTGGTTTGTGTGTGGGGGGAGGTTACTGTGTGTGTGTGTCGAGGGTTTAGTGTGTGTGGGGGGGATTTAGTGTGTGTGGGGGTGTTAGTGTGTGTATTAGGTGGGTTAGTGTGTGTGGGGGAGGGGCTAGTGTTTGTGTTGAGGGGGTTATTGTGTGGGGTTAGTGTGTGTGTCTGCTAGGGCGTTTAGTCTGTGTGTGTGGGGGGGGGTTAATGTGTGTTTCAGTTCGTGTCTGTGTGGGGGGTTGGTGAGTGTGCTGGGGTAGGTAGTATGTGATGTGGGGGGGGGGGGGTTGCGCGTGTGTGTGGTGGGTTAGTGTGCGTGTGTGTGTGTTGTTCGTGTGTGTGGGGGGATAGGATAACGCGTGTGTGTGTGTGGGGGGGGGGGGTTTGTGTATATGGGGCAGGGGCTCGTGTGAGATTGGGGTGGTTAGTGTGTGTGTGGGGGGGTTAGTGTATGTGAGGGGGGGTTAGTGTGTGGAGGGGTTAGTGTGTGTGAGGGGTTAGTGTGTGGGGGGGGTGTTAGTGTATGTGGGGGTGTTAGTGTGTGTGGGGGGCCTTTAGTGTGTGTGTGGGGGGGTTAGTGTATGTGAGGGGAGGTTAGTGTGTGTGGGGGTGTTAGTGTGTGTGGGGCGTTAGTGTGTGTGGGGGGCTGGTTGTGTATGTGTGGGTGGGTTAGTGTGTGTGTGGGGGGGTTTATTGTGTGTGTGGGGGGTTTAGTGTGTGTGGGGGCTTAGTGTGTGTGTGGGGGGGTTAGTGTGTGGGGGGGGGTTAGTGTGTGCGGAGCGTTAGTGTGTGTGTTGGGGGTAAGTGTGTGTGTGGGGGGCGTTAGTGTGAGTGTGGGGGTTAATGTGTGTGTCTGGAGTGTTAATGTGTGGGGGGGAGTTAGTGTGTGGGGGGTTAGTGTGAGGGGGGGGTTAGTGTGCATGTGTTAGTGTGTGTGTTGTGTGGGTGAGTGTTTGTCTGTCGGGGGTTTAGTGTGTGTGGGGGGGTTAGTGTGTGTTTGGGAGTGTTAGTGTGTGTGTGTTGGGCGGTTAGTGTATGGGGGAGGAGGGGTGGGTGGTCCGTGTGTGTGTGTGGTTCATGTGTGTGGGGGGATAGTGTATGTGGGGGAGGGACTTGTGTGTGTATGGGTGGTTAGTGTGCGTGTGGGGGGGTTAGTGTGTGTGGGAGGGCGTTAGTGTATGTGTGGGGAGTGTTAGTGTGTGTGTGGGGGCGGGGTAGTATGTGTGAGTGGGGGGGGGGGTTAGCGTGTGCGTGGTGGGTTGGTGTGTGTGGGGTTTTAGTGTATGTGTTAGGGGGTAAATGTGTGTGTATGGGGGCCTTAGTGTGAGTGTGTGGGTCCATGTGTGTGTTGGGGGTTTGATATGTGTGTGGGGGTTTAGTGTGTGTTGGGGGTTAGTGTTTGGGGGGGCGTTAGTGTGGGGGTGTTAGTGTGTGTGTTGGGTGGGTTAGTGTTTATGTGGTGGGCGTTGGTTTGTGTGTGGGGGGAGGTTACTGTGTGTGTGTCGAGGGTTTAGTGTGTGTGGGGCGGATTTAGTGTGTGTGGGGGTGTTAGTGTGTGTGTGTTGGGCGGTTAGTGTATGGGGAGGAGGAGTGGGTGGTTCGTGTGTGTGTGCTTAATGTGTGTGGGTGGATAGTGTATGTGGGGGAGGGACTAGTGTGTGTATGGGGGGTTAAAGTGCCTGTGGGGGGTTAGTGTGTGTGGGAGGGCGTTAGTGTATGTGTGGGGGAGTGTTAGTGTGTGTGTGGGGGCGGGGTAGTATGTGTGAGTGGGGGGGGGTTAGTGTGTGCATGGTGGGTTGGTGTGTGTGGGGTGTTTGTGTATGTGTTAGGGGGTAAATGTGTGTGTATGGGCGCCTTAGTGTGAGTGTGTGGGTTCATGTGTGTGTCGGGGGGGGGTTAATATGTGTGAGGGGGTTTAGTGTGAGTTGGGGGTTAGTGTTTGGGGGGGTGGTTAGTGTGGGTGTGTTAGTGTGTGTGTGTTAGGTGGGTTAGCGTGTGTGCGGGAGGGGCTAGTGTTTGTGTAGAGGGGGTTATTGTGTGTGTGGGGTTAGTGTGTGTGTCTGGTAGGGGGTTTAGTCTGTGTGTGTGAGGGGGTTAATGTGTGTTTGAGTTCGTGTCTGTGTGGGGGGTTAGTGAGTGTGCTGGGGTAGTTAGTGTGTGTGTGTGGGGGGGGGGTGTTTGCGCGTGTGTGTGGTGGGTTGGTGTGTGTGGGTTGTTCGTGTGTGTGTGTGTGGGGATGGGATAATGTGTGTGTGTGTGGATGGGTTGTGTATGTGGGACAGGGGCTCCTGTGAGATTGGGGTGGTTAGTGTGTGTGTGGGGGGGGGTTAGTGTATGTGAGGGGGGGTTAGTGTGTGGGGGGGTTACTGTGTGTGGGGGGTTAGTGTGTGGGGGAGGTGTTAGTGTATGTGGGGGTGTTAGTGTGGGTTGGGGGCCTTTAGTGTGTGTGTGGGGGGGTTAGTGTATGTGAGGGGGGGTTAGTGTTTGGGGGGGGTGTTGTGTATGTGTGGGTGGGTTAGTGGTGTGTGGGGGTTAGTGTGTGTGGAGACTTAGTATGTCTGGGGCGGTTATTGTGTGTTGGGGGGGTTAGTGTGTGTTTGAGGTTTAGTGTGTGTGGGGATTTTAGTGTGTGTGTGTAGGGGGGGTTAGTGTGTGTGGGTGGGGCGGTAGTGTGAGTGGATGAGTGAGTGAGTGCGTGTGTGGGGGGTTACTGTGTGTTTGATGCGGCTAGTGTGTGTGGGGGGTTAATGAGTGTGTGAGGGGGTTAGTGTGTGTGCGGGGGTGTTTAGTGTGTCTGTGTGGGGGTTAGTTTGTGTGTATGGGTGGGTTAGTATGTGTGTATGGGGGGTTAATGTGTGCGTGGGGGGGGTTCGTGTGTGTGTGTAGGGGGGGTAGCGTCTGTGTGTGTGTGGGTGAGTGTATGTGTGTGTGGTCGGGGGCTAGTGTGTGTGTGTGGGGTGGAGAGATATTGTGTGTGGGAGTGTTAGTGTGTGTCGGAGGGTGAGTGTGCGTGTATGGGGGGGTTAGTGTGTGCTTGGGGGGGTTTAGTGTCTGTGAGGACGTTGTGTGTGTGGGGGGCGCTAGTGAGTGTGGGGAAGGGGTTGTATGTGTTGGGGGTTTGTGCGTGGTGGTGGGTTGGTGTGTGTGGGGAAGGGGCTGAGTCTTTGGGGTGGTTAGTGTGTGTGGGGGAGGGTTCATGTGTGTGTGTGGGGGGGGGGTTAGTGTGTCTGTGGGGGTTAGAATGTGTGTGTGTGTGTGGGGGGGTTAGTATGTGTGTGGGGGATTAGTGTGTGGGGGGGAGGGTTCGTGTGAGTGTGGGGAGTTTGTGTGTGTGGGGGGTTAGTGTGTGTGGAGTGTTAGTGTGTGTGTTGGGTGGGTGAGTGTATGTGTGTCGGGGGTTTAGTGTGTGTGGGGGGGGGTTAGTGTGTGTTTGGGAGTCTTAGTGTGTGTGTGTTAGGCGGTTAGTGTATGGGGGAAGAGGGGTGGGTGGTTCGTGTGTGTGTGTCTGGTTAATGTGTGTGGGGGGATAGTGTATGTGGGGGAGGGACTTGTGTGTGTATGGGGGGTTAGTGTGCGTGTGGGGGGTTTAGTGTGTGTGGGAGGGCGTTAGTGTATGTGTGGGGAGTGTTAGTGTGTGTGGGGGCGAGGTAGTATGTGTGTGGGGGGGTGTTAGTGTGTGCGTGGTGGGTTGGTCTGTGTGGGGTGTTAGTGTATGTGTTAGGGGGCAAATGTGTGTGTATGGGGGCCATAGTGTGAGTGAGTGGGTTCATGTGTGTGTCGAGGGGGTTAATATGTGTGCGGGGGTTTAGTGTGTGTTGGGGGTTAATGTCTGGGGGGGGGTTAGTGTGGGGGTGTTAGTGTGTGTGTTGGGTGGGTTAGTGTTTATGTGGGGGGCGTTGGTTTGTGTGTGGGGGGAGGTTACTGTGTGTGTGTCGAGGGTGTAGTGTGTGTGGGGGGAATTAGTGTGTGTGGTGGTGTTAGTGTGTGTGTGTTAGGTGAGTTAGTGTGTGTGGGGGAGGGGCTAGTGTTTGTGTTGAGGTGGTTATTGTGTGTGTGGGGTTAGTGTGTGTGTCTGGTAGGGGGTTTAGTCTGTGTGTGTGGGGGGGGTTAATGTGTGTTTCAGTTAGTGTCTATGTGGGGGGTTAGTGAATGTGCTGGGGTAAGTGTGTGTGTGTGGGGGGGGGGGTTGCGCGTGTGTGTGGTGGGTTAGTGTGCGTGTGTGTGGGTTGTTCGTGTGTGTGTGTGTGTGTGTGGATGGGATAATGTGTGTGTGTGTGGGGGGGGGGTTGTGTATGTTGGGCAGGGGCTCGTGTGAGATTGGGGTGGTTAGTGTGTGTTTGGGGGTGTTAGTGTGTGTGGGAGGGAGTTAGTGTGTGTGTGCGTGGGTGAGTTAGTGTGCGTGTGGGGATGTTAGTGCGTGTGTGGGGTGTAGTTGATGTGTGTGCGTAGGGTTAGTATGTGTGTGGGGGTTTAGCGTGTATTTGTGTGCGTGGGTTAATGTGTGGGGAGGGTAAATGTGGGGGTGGGGTGGGGTGGGGTTGTGTGAGTTGGGGGGTTAGTGTGTGTGTGGTGTGGTCAATTTATGTGTGTGTGTGGGGGTTAGTGTGTGTGGTGGGGTGAATGTTTGAGGGGAGCGGGTCAGTGTGTGAGTTTCCGGGGGCTGTTAGTGTTTCTGTGGGTGGGTTTGTGTGTGTGTGTGTGTGTGGAGGTTATTGTTTGTGTGGGGAGTTAGTCTGTGTGTGGGGGGTTAGTGTGGAGGGTGGGTAGTGTGTGTCTGTGGGCAGGTTAGTATTAGTGTCACTGTGGCTGTGAGTGTGTGTATTACTGTATGTGTGTGTGAGAAGGTGTGCATTACAATCTACCTGTGTGTGCGAGTGTGTTTTTTTTGTCACTGTTTTGTGACTGTGTGTATTAGAGTCTGTGTGTGTGTGTGAGTGGGTGCTTTAGGTTCTCCGTATATCTGTGAGTGTGTATATTATTGTCTCTGTGTGTGACTGTGTATTAGTGTCTATGTGTGTGTGTATTATTGTCTGAGTGTGTTTGTGAGAGTGTATTAGGGTCCGTGTGTCTCTGAACGTGTGTATTAGTGTCTGAGTGTCTGTGAGTGTGTGCATTAGTGTCTCTGTGTGTCTGTGAGTGTTTCTCTGTGTCTGCGAGTGTGTGCATTAGTGTCTCTGTGTGTCTGTGAGTGTTTGTATTAGTGTCACTGTGTGTCTCTGAGTGTTTGTATTCGTGTCTCTGTGTGCCTGTGAGTGTATGTATTAGTGTCTCTGTGTGTCTGCCAGTGTGTGTGTTGGTGTCTCTGTGTGTTTGCGAATGTGTGTATTACTGTCTCTCTGTGTCTGCGAGAGTGTTTATTAGTGTATCTGTGTGTCTGCGAGTGTGTGTGTTAGTGTCTCTGTGTGTCTGCGAGTGTGTGTCTTAGTATCTCTGTGTGCCTGCGAGTGTGTGTGTTAGTGTCTCTGTGTGTCTGCGAGTGTGTATTCGTGTCTCTGTGTGTCTGCGAGTGTGTGTCTTAGTGTCTCTGTGTGTCTGCGAGTGTGTGTGTTAGTGTCTCTGTGTGTCTGTGAGTGTATGTATTAGTGTCTCTGTGTGTCTGCGAGTGTATGTATTAGTGTCTCTGTGTGTCTGTGAGTGTGTGTATTAGTGTCTCTGTGTATCGATGAGTGTGTGTCTTAGTGTCTCTGTGTGTCTGCGAGTGTGTGTGTTAGTGTCTCTGTGTGTCTGTGAGTGTATGTATTCGTGTCTGTGTGTGTGCGAGTGTATGTATTAGTGTCTCTGTGTGTCTTTGAGTGTGTATATTAGTGTCTCTGTGTATCGATGAGTGTGTGTCTTAGTGTCTCTGTGTGTCAGCGAGTGTGTGTATTAGTGTCTCTGTGTGTCTGCGAGTGTGTGTGTTAGTGTCTCTGTGTGTCTGCGAGTGTGTGTATTAGTGTCTCTGTGTGTCTGCGAGTGTGTGTCTTAGTGTCGCTGTGTGTCTGTGAGTGTGTGTCTTAGTGTCTCTGTGTGTCTGTGAGTGTGTGTATTAGTGTCTCTGTGTATCAATAAGTGTGTGTCTTAGTGCCTCTGTGTGTCAGCGAGTGTGTGTCTTAGTGTCTCTGTGTGACTGCGAGTGTGTGTATTAGTGTCTCTGTGTGTCTGCGAGTGTGTGTATTAGTGTCTCTGTGTGTCTGCGAGTGTGTGTCTTAGTGTCGCTGTGTTTCTGTGAGTGTGTGTCTTAGTGTCTCTGTGTGTCTGTGAGTGTGTGTATTCGTGTCTCTGTGTGTCTGTGAGTGTGTTTCTTAGTGTTATTGTGGACCTGGGTTTAGAGAACCCCAAAGTGCATCCTGGAGTTCCCCTGACCCACAATCTTTAATAGATTGTGGGTGGGGAGCACACGGCCCATACTACAGGTGTGGTACAGCAGAAATGGAAGAGCACTTTTTAAAGCAAAGCAATGTTTATTCTGTAAACTCATGTTAATCTTTTAAAACATGCAGGGAGCAACTTAGCAACCATTAATTCAAATTAAACTCCCAAAGAATACAACACGAAGCAATCCGTAAGCTGTCCTATTGACATCCAGAAGTCTTAAGAAACACCTTTTACGAGAGGGACATTAGGTTTACATTCACTACTGAGAACATTTATAATTCTCAATTCACCAAATGATCAAGAGATAGTATTTTCATGGCAGAGAGATCAACAGTCCACCGGCTCTGTCTGGCTTCAGCTCCAACACTGAAAACAAATTTAAAACACACACTGGAGCAATCAGCCAAAACGAAAGTTAAAAAGCTGACAGAATCCCAGCTCCACTCAGTCTCTGATATCACTGCAGTAATAAACACCCATTTCTATAAGGTACTTCACTATAGATATTTATATACACACCCATATATAAACACTCATTTCTTAAAGGTACTCTCACATGGCAGTGTCTCTGTGTGTCTGTGAGTGTGTGTATTAGTGTCTGGGTGTGAGCATTAGAGTCTCCATGTATCTGTGGGTGAGTGTCTTTCTCTCTCTGTGTGTCTGTGAGAGTGTGAATTCGTGTCTGAGTGTATGTCTGTGAGTGGGTGTATTAGAGTCTGTGTGTGTCTGTGTTTCTGTGTTTATTAATGTATCTATGAGTGTCTGTATGTGTGTGAGAATGTGTGCATTAGTGTCTGTGTTTGTGTGTGTGAATGTATTAGTGTCTGTCTGTGTGAATGTTACTATTTGTGTGAGTGTGTGTATTAGTGTCTCTGCCTGTCTATGCGCTGTGTACTATTGTCTCTGTGTGTGAGTGCTTGTATAAGTGTATCTGTGTGTCTGAGTGCGTCTTAGTGTCTCTGTGTGTGAGTGTGTGTTTTTGTGACTATGTCTGTCTGTGATTGTGTGTATTAGAGTCTCTGTGTATGTGTGTTTTAGAGTCCATGTCGGGCTGGTTTAGCACACTGGGCTATATCGCTGGTGTTTAAAGCAGACCAAGCGGGCCAGCAGCGCAGTTTGAATTCGCGTACCATCCTTCCCGAACAGGCGCCGGAATTTGGCATCTGGGGGCTTTTCACAGTAACTTCATTGAAGCCTACTTGTGACAATCAGCGTTTTTCATTTTTCATTTTCATTTCATGTGTGTCTGTGAGTGTGTGTATTGGCGTCGCTGTGCGTGAGTGTGTGTATTCGTGTGTGTCTTTCAGTGTGTGTATTAGTGACCAGGATGTGTGTATGAATGTGTGTATTACTGTCTCTGTGTGTGAGTGTGTGTATGTGTGTCTGTGAGTGTGTGTATTTACAGTCTTTGAACGTTTTTTTGCGTGTGTATTATTGTCTGTGTGTCTGTGAGTGTGTGTAGCATAGTCTGTGTTTCTGTGACAGTGTGTATTAGTCTCTCTGTGAATTTGTGTATGTGTGTGACTGTGTGTGTATTAGTGTCTGTATGTGTGTATGAGTGTGTGTATTAATGTCTGTTTGTGTGTGAGTGTTTATTAGTGTCCCTGTGTGTGTCTGTAAGTGTGTAAATTAGTGTCTCTGTGTGTCAGTGAGTGTGTGAATTAGTGTCTCTGCGTGTCTGTGTGTGTGTATTAGTGTCTCTGTATGCATGTGAGTGTGTGTATTAGTGTCTGTGTGTGATTGTGTGTATTAGTGTCCCTCTGTGTTTGAATGTATCTATCAGTGTATCAGTGTATGTCTGTGTGTGTGAGTTTTATTGTCTCTGTGCCTGTAAGTGTGTAAATTAGTGTCTCTGGGTGTCTCTCTGTGTGTATTATTGTTTATGTGTGTCTGCATGTGTGTGTATTAGTGTATCTGCATGTCAGTGAGTATGTGTTTTAGTGCCTGTGTGTGGCTGTGAGTGTGTGTGTGTCAGTGTGTATTAGTGTCTGTGTGTCTGAGAGTTTATGTATTAGAGACTGTGTGTGAGAGTGTGTATTAGTGTGCGCGTGTGTGTGTATGACTGCCTGTGTCAGTGTCTGTCTGTGTGTGTATTAGTGTATGTGTGTTTCTGTGAGTGTATATTAGTGTCTCTGTATGTCGATGAGTGGGTATTCGTTTCTCTCTGTGTGTGAGTGTGTGTATTAGTGTTTCTGTGTATCTTTGAGAGAGTATTAGTGTCTGTGTGTGAGTGTGTATTATTGTATCTGTGTCTCTGAGTGTGTATATTACTGTCGCTATGTGACAGTGAATGTGTGTATTAGTGCCTGTGTGTGTTTGTGGATTAGTGTTTGTGTGTGTCTGTGAGTGTGTGCATTAATGTTTGTGAGTGAGAGTGTGTGAATTAGTGTGCGTGTGTGTGTGTGACTGTCTGTATAAGTTTCTGTCTGTGTGTGTATTAGTGTGTCTGTATTTCTGTGAGTGTGTATTAGTGCCTCTGTATGTCAATGAGTGTGTATTCGTTTCTCTCTGTGTGTGAGTGTGTGTATTAGTGTTTCTGTGTATATGTGAGAGAGTATTAGTGTCTGTGTGTGAGTGTGTGTATTAGTGTTTCTGTGTATCTGTGAGAGAGTATTAGTGTCTGTGTGTGAGTGTGTGTATTTATGTTTCTGTGTATCTGTAAGTGTTGATCAGTGTCTGTGTGTCTGTGAGTGTGTATTAGTGTATGTGTGTATTATTGTTTCTGTGTCTGTGCGTATGTATTCGTTTCTCTCTGTGTGTGAGTGTGTGTATTAGTGTTGCTGTGTATCTGTGAGACAGTATTAGTGTCTGTGTGTGAGTGTGTGTATTATTGTCTCTGTGTCTGTGAGTGTGTTGATCAGTGCCAGTGAATGTGTGCATTAGTGTCTGTGTCTGTTTGTATTAGTGTCTGTGTGTGCCTGTGAGTGTGTGTATTAGTGTCTGTGTGTCTGTGAGTTTTATAAGTTTATCTGCGTGTCAGCGAGTGTGTATTAGTGCATTTGTATGTCTTTGAGTGTGTTTATTAGTGTCACTGTTTCTGTGAGTGTTTGTGTTAGTGTATAGGTGTCAGTGAGTGTGTGTATTACTCTCTCTGTATGTGCGTGTGAGTGTGTTAATGTATGTGTGAGTGAGAGTGTCTTACTGTCTCTGTGTCTGGATGCGTGTTATTGTCTGTATGAGTGTGAGTCGATTACTGTCTCTGTCTGAGTGTGTGTGTTAATGTATGTGTGAGTGTGAGTGTATTACTGTCTCTGTATGTGTGTCTGTGTGTGTTAATGTATGTGTGAGTTTGAGTGTATTACTGTCTCTCTATGTGTGTGTGAGTGTGTTAATGTATGTGTGAGTGCATTATCGAACATAGAACATAGAACATAGAACAATACAGCGCAGTACAGGCCCTTCCGCCCACGATGTTGCACCGAAACAAAAGCCATCTAACCTACACTATGCCATTATCATCCATATGTTTATCTAATAAACTTTTAAATGCCCTCAATGTTGGCGAGTTCACTACTGTAGCAGGTAGGGCATTCCACGGCCTCACTACTCTTTGCGTAAAGAACCTACCTCTGACCTCTGTCCTATATCTATTACCCCTCAGTTTAAAGTTATGTCCCCTCGTGCCAGCCATATCCAGCCGCGGGAGAAGGCTCTCACTGTCCACCCTATCCAACCCCCTGATCATTTTGTATGCCTCTATTAAGTCTCCTCTTAACATAGAACATAGAACATAGAACAATACAGCGCAGTACAGGCCCTTCGGCCCACGATGTTGCACCGAAACAAAAGTCATCTAACCTTCTTCTCTCCAACGAAAACAACCTCAAGTCCATCAGCCTTTCCTCATAAGATTTTCCCTCCATACCAGGCAACATCCTGGTAAATCTCCTCTGCACCCGCTCCAAAGCTTCCACGTCCTTCCTATAATGCGGTGACCAGAACTGTACGCAATACTCCAAATGCGGCCGTACCAGAGTTCTGTACAGCTGCAACATGACCTCATGACTCCGAAACTCAATCCCTCTACCGATAAAACCTAACACACCGTACGCCTTCTTAACAACCCTCTCAACCTGGGTGGCAGCTTTCAGGGAACTATGTACATGGACACCGAGATCTCACTGCTCATCCACACTGCCAAGAATCTTTCCATGAGCACAGTACTCTGTCTTCCTGTTATTCCTTCCGAAATGAATCACCTCACACTTTTCTGCATTAAACTCCATTTGCCACCTCTCAGCACAGCGCTGCAGCTTATTTATGTCCCTCTGTAACTTCTAACATCCGTCCGCACTGTCCACAACTCCACCGACTTTCGTGTCACCTGCAAATTTACTCACCCATCCTTCTACATCTTTATAAAAATGACAAACAGCAGTTGCCCCAAAACAGATCCTTGTGGCACACCACTAGTAACTGCACTCCAGTCTGAACATTTCCCATCAACCACCACCCTTTGTCTTATTCCAGCCAGCCAATTTCTGATCCAAACTGCTAAATCACCCTGAATCCCATGCCTCCGTATTTTCGGCAGTAGCCTACCGTGGGGCACCTTATCAAACGCTTTACTGAAATCCACATACACCACATCAACTGTGTTATCCTCATCCACCTGTTTGGTGGATAGATATATCAGAGGTAGGTTCTTTAATCAGAGAATAGTGAGGGCGTGGAATGCCCTGCCTGCAACAGTAGTGGACTCGCCAACACTAAGGACATTCAAATGGTCATTGGAAAGACACATGGACGATAAGGGAATAGTGTAGATTGGCTTTAGAGTGGTTTCACTGGTCGGCGCAACATCGAGGGCCGAAGGGCCTGTACTGCGCTGTAATGTACTATGTTCTATGTGTTTGTGTGCGTGCGTATATTACTGTGTCTGTATGTGTGTGTGTGTGTATTTGTATATATTTGTTTGACTTCCTCAACACCACGCCGACCATACTTGTGATGTCTTTCCCAGGGTGATGTATAATTTCATTGTTTATTTCCCTTCCTCACAGTGAACCTCATCACAATTGTGATCCTGAAGAAAAGAAACTGTGGACTGTCCAAATGTGTGACTTGTTACCTGTTGGCCATGGCAGTGGGGGATCTACTGGTCGTTATTCTCGACCTGCTATTCAGACACATTCCCATTGTTTTTAGGGAACAGTTTATTTTCCTGTGGTCCATCCCCGTGTGTAATATCCACGCCGCCCTGCTTTATGCAGCCACTGACTGTTCTGTCTGGTTCACCGTCACTTTCACCTTTGATCGATTTGTGGCCATTTGTTGCCCGAGGCTGAAAAGTAAATATTGCAGCGAGAAAGCGGCGGCTGTGGTTCTGGGAACAGTGGCTGTGCTAAGCTGTTTGAAGGACATTTCCTGGGGGTTTATGATGACCGGTCGGTATCGGCTGGAGAACAACCCTTGGTTTTGTTATGTCACAGAGGATGTTGTGTTCTCTCCGGTCTGGGGACCAATCGAGTTCCTCCACCACATTCTAACCCCGGGTGTTCCATTCGCCCTGATTATGCTGCTCAATGTTCTCACCGTCAGACACATTGTCCTGAGCAGCAGGGCCAGCAGGAGACTCCGGGCTCACAGCAGCGGGCACAGTCCCAGAGACCCAGAGATGGAGAGTCGGAGGAAATCCATCATTTTACTCTTCATTATCTCCGCCAATTTCATCCTGTTATGGTCAACGTTAATGGTTTATTCTATATGGAGCCGGATGTTGTTTCTGGGGTATATGTCTGTATGGTTAGATTATTATGTTCAGGAATTGGGCTTTATGCTGCAGCTCCTGAGTTGCTGCACAAACACTGCGATTTACGCCGTGACACAGACTCAGTTCAGACAGCAGTTGAAGAATGTGCTGAAAGTTCCCTTTAGTTCAAATCTTCAATTCATTAAATCCTGAGAGGAAACCCCACACACGCGGCATCTCTCTCCTCGCACTGCAGGTAAAACTGACCCTCCCCAGCCAGCCTCACCCTGATTTACCATTCTGCATTAGCAGGAGGGACTATCTGTGCGTGTGTGTGACTCCCCCATGGCCAATCTGATGGTCAGTGGGACTCCCCCATGGCCCATCAGCAGGATCAGTGTGACTCCACCATGGCCGATCAATTGTGTCTGTGTGACTCCCCCACGGCCGATCAGTTGTGTCTGTGTGACTCCCCCATGACCGATCAGCTGGGTCTGTGTGACTCACCCATGGCCCATCACCCGGGTGTGTGTGACTCACCCCATGGCCGACCAGTTGGGTCACTGTGACTCGCCCATTGGCCCATCAGCTGGTTGTGTGGCTTCCCCCATGGCTGATCAGCTGGGTGCGTGCTTACCACGATTGCCGATCAGCTGGGTGTGTGCTTCCACGCATTGCCGATCAGCTGGGTGTGTGCTTCACCGCATTGCCGATCAGCTGGTTGTGTGCTTCCACCAATTGCCGATCAGCTGGGTCTGTGCTTCCCCGCATTGCCGATCAGCTGGATGTGCACTTCCCCCCCATTGCCGATCAGCTGGATGTGTGCCTCCCCCAATTGCCGATCAGCTGGGTCTGTGCTTCCCCGCATTGCCGAACAGCTGGATGTGCCCTTCCCCCATGCGAGATCAGCTGGGTGTTTGCCTCCCCCAATTGCCGATCAGCTGGTTGTGACTCCGCCATGGCCAATCATCAGGATGTGTGTGAATCCCCCATTGCCGATAAGCTGGGTATGTGCCTCTCCCCGTTGCCGATCAGCTGGGTGAGTGCCTCTCCCCAATGCCTATTAGCTGGGTGTGTGCCTCACACTTAAACACAGTCTGTACAGCAGAATGTGCCCCAGACAGAGACACAGACAGAGACACAGACAGACACAGAGACTCAGGCAGAGATACAGACAGAGATACAGACAGAGACACAGACAGAGACACAGACAGGGACACAGACAGGGACACAGACAGAGACACACATAGAGAACCAGAAAGGGACACAGACAGAAACACAGACAGAGACACAGACATACATAGACACAGACAGAGACACAGACACAGACAGAGATACAGTCAGAGGCACAGGCAGAAATATAGAGGCAGACAGAGACATAGACATGAACAGAGACACAGACAGAAACACAGGCAGAGACCCAGACAGAGAGACGGACAGAGACCCAAACACAGAAACAGACACAGGCACAGACAGAGACAGAGATAGAGACACAGACAGAGGCAGAGACACAGACAGAGACACAGACAGAGATACAGAAAGAGACACTGACAGAAACACAGACCGAGACACAGTTAGAGACACAGATAGAGACACAGACAGGGACACAGACAGGGACACAGACAGAGACGCAGACAGAGACACAGATAGAGACACAGATAGAGACACAGCCAGGGACACAGACACAAACACAAACACAGACAGAGACACAGACAGAAATACAGACAGAGACACAGACAGAGACAGAGACAAAATCACAGACAAAGACAGAGACACAGACACAAACAGAGACTCAGACAGAGACACACACACAGACACAGACAGAGTCAGTGACACAGACAGAGACACAGACAGAGATACAGAGACAGGTACTGACACAGACACAGACAGAGTCAGGAACAGAGACACAGACAGAGACACAGACAGAGACACAGACAGAGAGACAGAGACAGAAACAAACACAGACAGAGAATGAGACACAGACAAAGACAGAGACAAAGACACAGACAGGTACACAGACAGAGACACAGATAGAGACACCGACACAGACACTGAGGCACAGACAGATACACAGACACAGAGAGAGATATACAGACAGAGACATAGACAGAGACAAAGACACAGATGGAGATGCAGACAGAGACACAGACAGTGTCAGAGACAGAATTACAGACAGAGACACAGGCACAGGCACAGGCAGAGACATAATCGGAGACAGACACACACAGAGATAGAGACACCGACACAGGCACAGACAGATACAGAGGCACAAACACAGACATAAAAACAGACACAGTCACAGATCCAGGCAGAGACAGAGACACAGACAAAGTCACAGACACAGACAGAGACACAGATAGAGACACAGACAGAGGCAGAGACACAGACAGAGACACAGACACAGACAGAAACAAAGACACAGACAGAGACACAGACAGAGACACAGACAGAGACACAAACACCGATACAGACAGAGACACAGACACAGACACAGAAACAGGCAGAGGCAGTGACACCGATAGAGAAACAGGCACAGACAGAGATACAGTGACAGGGTCAGACACAGACACAGAAAGTGGCAGGAACACAGACAGAGACACAAACAGAGATACAGTCAGAGGCACAGGCAGAAATACAGAGGCAGACAGAGACACAGACATGAACAGAGACCCAGACAGAAACACAGGCAGAGACCCAGACAGAAACACAGGCAGAGACCCAGACAGAGAGACGGACAGAGACCCAAACACAGAAACAGACACAGGCACAGACAGAGACAGAGATAAAGACACAGACAGAGGCAGAGACACAGACAGAGATACAGAAAGAGACACTGACAGAAACACATACCGAGACACAGATAGAGACACAGATAGAGACACAGATAGAGACACAGACAGGGACACAGACAGAGACGCAGACAGAAACACAGGTAGAGACACAGAGAGAGACACAGCCAGGGACACAGCCACAAACACAAACACAGACAGAGACACAGACAGAAATACAGACAGAGACAGAGAAAAAATCACAGACAAAGACAGAGACACAGACACAAACAGAGACTCAGACAGAGACACAGACAGAAATACAGACAGAGACAGAGAAAAAATCACAGACAAAGACAGAGACACAGACACAACAGAGACACAGATAGAGACACAGCCAGAGACACAGGCACAAACAGAGAAAGAGACACAGACAGAGGCACAGGCAGAAACACAGACAGAGACAAAATCACAGACAGAGACACAGACACAGACAAAGACAGAGACACAGACACAAACAGTGACTCAGAGAGAGACACAGACAGAGGTACAGACACAGGATGAGACACCGACAGAAACGCAGACAGAGACACAGACACAGATACAGATAGACACCGAGACACCGACAGAGGTACAGACTGAGACACAGACAGAGACATAGACATAGACAAGGGCACAGACACAGACAGTGACATAGACACAGACACAGACAGAGGCAGTGACACAGACAGAAACACGGGCAGAGACCCAGGCAGAGACCCAGACAGAGCCACAGACATGAGACACAGACAGAGACACAAACACAGATACAGTCAGAGACAGAGACACAGGCTCAGACACAGACAGAGGCAGTGACACAGACAGAGACACAGGCAGAGATACGAGGCAGACACAAACACAGACAGAGAAAGAGACAGAGACAGACACAGATACACAGACACACAGAGAGAGATACAGACAGAGACACAGACACAGGCATAGACAGAGACAAAGACACAGTCGGAGACACAGACACAGATAGGAACAGAGACACAGACAGAGACAATCACAGAACCAGACAGAGACAGGGACACATACCGAGACACACACACAGACACAGACAGAGTCAGTGACACAGACAGAGACACAGAGAGAGATACAGAGACAGGGACAGACACAGACAGAGTCAGGGACACAGACAGAGACACAGGCAGAGAGACAGAGACAGACACAAACACAGACAGAGAATGAGACACAGACAAAGACAGAGACACAGACACAGGCAGGTACACAGATAGAGACACCGACACAGACACTGAGACACAGACATATACACAGACACAGAGAGACATATACAGACAGAAACACAGACAGAGACATAGACAGAGACAAAGACACAGATGGAGATGCAGACAGAGACACAGACAGTTTCATAGACAGAATTACAGACAGAGACACAGGGACAGGCACAGACAGAGACATAATCGGAGAAAGGCACAGACAGAGATAGAGACACCGACACAGGCACCGACAGACACAGAGGCACAGACACAGACATAAATACAGACATCGTCACAGATCCAGGCAGAGACAGAGACACAGACAAAGTCACAGACACAGACAGAGATACAGATAGAGACACAGACAGAGGCATAGACACAGACAGAGACACAGACACAGACAGAAACAAAGACACAGACAGAGACACAGACAGAGACACAAACACCGATACAGACAGAGACAGAGACACAGACACAGGCAGAGGCAGTGACGCAGGCAGAGAAACAGGCACAGACAGAGATACAGGGACAGACACAGACACAGACAGTGGCAGGGACACAGACAGAGACACAGACAGAGATCCAGAGACAGACACAAACGTAGACAGAGAAAGAGACACAGACAGAGACAGAGACAGTGACACGGACAGATACACAGACACAGAGATAGAGATACAGAGAAAGACACAGACGGAGACACAGGCACAGATAGGAACAGAGCCACAGACGGAGACAATCACAGAAACAGACAGAGACAGAGACACACACACAGGCACAGACAGAGTCAGGGGACACTGACAGAGACACAGACAGAGAGACAGAGATAGACACAAACACAGACAGAGAATGAGACACAGGCAGAGACACAGACAGATACACAGACAGAGACACAGATAGAGACACCGACACAGACATTGAACACAGACAGAGACAAAGACACAGATGGAGATGCAGACAGAGACACAGACAGTGTCAGAGACAGAATTACAGACAGAGGCACAGGCACAGGCAGAGACAGAGACACAAACAGATACACAGACAGAGACATAATCGGAGACAGACACAGGCAGAGATAGAGACAGAGACACAGGCACAGACAGATACAGAGGCACAGGCACAGACATAAACACAGACAGAGTCACAGATCCAGGCAGAGACAGAGAAACAGACAAAGTCACAGACACAGACAGAGGCAGAGACACAGACAGAGACACAAACACAGATAGAAACTGAGACACATGGAGAGACACAGACAGAAACGCAGGTAGAGACCCAGTCCGATACTCAGACAGAGACGCAGACAGAGACACAAATACCGATACAGACAGAGACAGAGACACAGACACAAACAGAGGCAGTGACACAGAGAGAGACACATGCACAGACAGAGATACAGAGACAGGGACAGATGCAGACAGTGGCAGGGACACAGACAGAGACACAGACAGTGATACAGAGATAGACACAAACATAGACAGAGAAAGAGACACAGACAGAGACAGAGACACAGCAGATACACAGGCACACAGAGAGAGATATAGACAGAGACACAGACACAGACATAGACAGAGACCAAGACAGAGACCAAGACACAGACGGAGGCACAGACACAGATAGGAACAGAGTCACAGACAGAGACAATCACAGAAACAGACAGAGACAGAGACACAGACAGACACACACACACAGACTCAGGCAGACGCAGTGACACAGACAGAGACACAGACACAGACTGAGATACAGAGACAGGGATAGACACAGACAGAGACAGAGTCAGTGACACAGACAGAGACACAGACAGAGAGACAGAGACAGACACAAACACAGACAGAGAATGAGACACAGACAGAGACAGATACACAAACAGAGACACAGATAGAGACACCGACACAGAAACTGAGCACAGACAGAGACACAGACAGAGAGAGAGAGATACAGACAGAGACACAGACCCAGACATAGACAGAGTCAAAGACACAGATGGAGACGCAGACAGGGACACAGACAGTGTCAGAGACAGAATTACAGAGAGAGACACAGAGAGAGATACAGAGACAGGGACAGACACAGACAGAGTCAGGGACACAGACAGAGACACAGGCAGAGAGACAGAGACAGACACAAACACAGACAGAGAATGAGACACAGACAAAGACAGAGACACAGACACAGACAGGTACACAGATAGAGACACCGACACAGACACTGAGACACAGACAGATACACAGATACAGAGAGACATATACAGACAGAGACACAGACAGAGACATAGACAGAGACAAATACACAGATGGAGATGCAGACAGAGACACAGACAGTTTCAGAGACAGAATTACAGACAGAGACACAGGCACAGGCACAGACAGAGACATAATCGGAGAAAGGCACAGACAGAGATAGAGACACCGACACAGGCACCGACAGACACAGAGGCACAGACACAGACATAAAAACAGACAGTGTCACAGATCCAGGCAGAGACAGAGACACAGACAAAGTCACAGACACAGACAGAGATACAGATAGAGACACAGACAGAGGCATAGACACAGACAGAGACACAGACAGAAACAAAGACACAGACAGAGACACAGACAGAGACACAAACACCGATACAGACAGAGACACAGACACAGACACAGGCAGAGGCAGTGACGCAGACAGAGAAACAGGCTCAGACAGAGATACAGGGACAGACACAGACAGTGGCAGGGACACAGACAGAGACACAGACAGAGATCCAGAGACTGACACAAACGTAGACAGATAAAGAGACACAGACAGAGACAGAGACAGTGACACGGACAGATACACAGACACAGAGATAGAGATACAGAGAAAGACACAGACGGAGACACAGACACAGATAGGAACAGAGACACAGACGGAGACAATCACAGAAACAGACAGAGACAGACACACACACACAGGCACAGACAGAGTCAGTGACACAGACAGAGATACAGAGACAGGGACAGACACAGGCACAGACAGAGTCAGGGACACTGACAGAGATACAGACAGAGAGACAGAAAGAGACACTGACAGAAACACAGACCGAGACACAGTTAGAGACACAGATAGAGACACAGACAGGGACACAGACAGGGACACAGACAGAGACGCAGACAGAGACACAGATAGAGACACAGATAGAGACACAGCCAGGGACACAGACACAAACACAAACACAGACAGAGACACAGACAGAAATACAGACAGAGACACAGACAGAGACAGAGACAAAATCACAGACAAAGACAGAGACACAGACACAAACAGAGACTCAGAAAGAGACACACACACAGACACAGACAGAGTCAGTGACACAGACAGAGACACAGACAGAGATACAGAGACAGGGACTGACAGAGACACAGACAGAGTCAGGAACAGAGACACAGACAGAGACACAGACAGAGACACAGACAGAGAGACAGAGACAGAAACAAACACAGACAGAGAATGAGACACAGACAAAGACAGAGACACAGACACAGACAGAGTCAGTGACACAGACAGAGACACAGACAGAGATACAGAGACAGGGACTGACACAGACACAGACAGAGTCAGGAACAGAGACACAGACAGAGACACAGACAGAGACACAGACAGAGAGACAGAGACAGAAACAAACACAGACAGAGAATGAGACACAGACAAAGACAGAGACACAGACACAGACAGGTACACAGACAGAGACACAGATAGAGACACCGACACAGACACTGAGGCACAGACAGATACACAGACACAGAGAGAGATATACAGGCAGAGACATAGACAGAGACAAAGACACAGATGGAGATGCAGACAGAGACACAGACAGTGTCAGAGACAGAATTACAGACAGAGACACAGGCACAGGCACAGGCAGAGACATAATCGGAGACAGACACACACAGAGATAGAGACACCGACACAGGCACAGACAGATACAGAGGCACAAACACAGACATAAAAACAGACACAGTCACAGATCCAGGCAGAGACAGAGACACAGACAAAGTCACAGACACAGACAGAGACACAGATAGAGACACAGACAGAGGCAGAGACACAGACAGAGACACAGACACAGACAGAAACAAAGACACAGACAGAGACACAGACAGAGACACAGACAGAGACACAAACACCGATACAGACAGAGACAGAGACACAGACACAGAAACAGGCAGAGGCAGTGACACCGATAGAGAAACAGGCATAGACAGAGATACAGTGACAGGGTCAGACACAGACACAGAAAGTGGCAGGAACACAGACAGAGACACAAACAGAGATACAGTCAGAGGCACAGGCAGAAATACAGAGGCAGACAGAGACACAGACATGAACAGAGACCCAGACAGAAACACAGGCAGAGACCCATGACAGAAACACAGGCAGAGACCCAGACAGAGAGACGGACAGAGACCCAAACACAGAAACAGACACAGGCACAGACAGAGACAGAGATAAAGACACAGACAGAGGCAGAGACACAGACAGAGATACAGAAAGAGACACTGACAGAAACACATACCGAGACACAGATAGAGACGCAGATAGAGACACAGATAGAGACACAGACAGGGACACAGACAGAGACGCAGACAGAAACACAGGTAGAGACACAGAGAGAGACACAGCCAGGGACACAGCCACAAACACAAACACAGACAGAGACACAGACAGAAATACAGACAGAGACAGAGAAAAAATCACAGACAAAGACAGAGACACAGACACAAACAGAGACTCAGACAGAGACACAGACAGAAATACAGACAGAGACAGAGAAAAAATCACAGACAAAGACAGAGACACAGACACAACAGAGACACAGATAGAGACACAGCCAGAGACACAGGCACAAACAGAGAAAGAGACACAGACAGAGGCACAGGCAGAAACACAGACAGAGACAAAATCACAGACAGAGACACAGACACAGACAAAGACAGAGACACAGACACAAACAGTGACTCAGAGAGAGACACAGACAGAGGTACAGACACAGGATGAGACACCGACAGAAACGCAGACAGAGACACAGACACAGATACAGATAGACACCGAGACACCGACAGAGGTACAGACTGAGACACAGACAGAGACATAGACATAGACAAGGGCACAGACACAGACAGTGACATAGGCACAGACACAGACAGAGGCAGTGACACAGACAGAAACACGGGCAGAGACCCAGGCAGAGACCCAGACAGAGCCACAGACATGAGACACAGACAGAGACACAAACACAGATACAGACAGAGACAGAGACACAGGCACAGGCTCAGACACAGACAGAGGCAGTGACACAGACAGAGACACAGGCAGAGATACGAGGCAGACACAAACACAGACAGTGAAAGAGACAGAGACAGAGACAGAGACAGGCACAGATACACAGACACACAGAGAGAGATACAGACAGAGACACAGACACAGGCATAGACAGAGACAAAGACACAGTCGGAGACACAGACACAGATAGGAACAGAGACACAGACAGAGACAATCACAGAACCAGACAGAGACAGGGACACAGACCGAGACACACACACAGACACAGACAGAGTCAGTGACACAGGCAGAGACACAGAGAGAGATACAGAGACAGGGACAGACACAGACAGAGTCAGGGACACAGACAGAGACACAGGCAGAGAGACAGAGACAGACACAAACACAGACAGAGAATGAGACACAGACAAAGACAGAGACACAGGCACAGGCAGGTACACAGATAGAGACACCGACACAGACACTGAGACACAGACATATACACAGACACAGAGAGACATATACAGACAGAGACACAGACAGAGACATAGACAGAGACAAAGACACAGATGGAGATGCAGACGGAGACACAGACAGTTTCATAGACAGAATTACAGACAGAGACACAGGGACAGGCACAGACAGAGACATAATCGGAGAAAGGCACAGACAGAGATAGAGACACCGACACAGGCACCGACAGACACAGAGGCACAGACACAGACATAAAAACAGACATCGTCACAGATCCAGGCAGAGACAGAGACACAGACAAAGTCACAGACACAGACAGAGATACAGATAGAGACACAGACAGAGGCATAGACACAGACAGAGACACAGACACAGACAGAAACAAAGACACAGACAGAGACACAGACAGAGACACAAACACCGATACAGACAGAGACAGAGACACAGACACAGGCAGAGGCAGTGACGCAGGCAGAGAAACAGGCACAGACAGAGATACAGGGACAGACACAGACACAGACAGTGGCAGGGACACAGACAGAGACACAGACAGAGATCCAGAGACAGACACAAACGTAGACAGAGAAAGAGACACAGACAGAGACAGAGACAGTGACACGGACAGATACACAGTCACAGAGATAGAGATACAGAGAAAGACACAGACGGAGACACAGGCACAGATAGGAACAGAGCCACAGACGGAGACAATCACAGAAACAGACAGAGACAGAGACACACACACAGGCACAGACAGAGTCAGGGGACACTGACA
This sequence comes from Scyliorhinus torazame, assembly GCF_047496885.1. Lineage (NCBI taxonomy): Eukaryota > Metazoa > Chordata > Chondrichthyes > Carcharhiniformes > Scyliorhinidae > Scyliorhinus > Scyliorhinus torazame. The sequence goes on from NC_092726.1 coordinate 56,243,447, forward strand.
GAGACACAGACAGAGAGACAGAGATAGACACAAACACAGACAGAGAATGAGACACAGGCAGAGACACAGACAGATACACAGACAGAGACACAGATAGAGACACCGACACAGACATTGAACACAGACAGAGACAAAGACACAGATGGAGATGCAGACAGAGACACAGACAGTGTCAGAGACAGAATTACAGACAGAGGCACAGGCACAGGCAGAGACAGAGACACAAACAGATACACAGACAGAGACATAATCGGAGACAGACACAGGCAGAGATAGAGACAGAGACACATGCACAGACAGATACAGAGGCACAGGCACAGACATAAACACAGACAGAGTCACAGATCCAGGCAGAGACAGAGAAACAGACAAAGTCACAGACACAGACAGAGGCAGAGACACAGACAGAGACACAAACACAGATAGAAACTGAGACACATGGAGAGACACAGACAGAAACGCAGGTAGAGACCCAGTCCGATACTCAGACAGAGACGCAGACAGAGACACAAATACCGATACAGACAGAGACAGAGACACAGACACAAACAGAGGCAGTGACACAGAGAGAGACACATGCACAGACAGAGATACAGAGACAGGGACAGATGCAGACAGTGGCAGGGACACAGACAGAGACACAGACAGTGATACAGAGATAGACACAAACATAGACAGAGAAAGAGACACAGACAGAGGCAGAGACACAGCAGATACACAGACACACAGAGAGAGATATAGACAGAGACACAGACACAGACATAGACAGAGACCAAGACAGAGACCAAGACACAGACGGAGGCACAGACACAGATAGGAACAGAGTCACAGACAGAGACAATCACAGAAACAGACAGAGACAGAGACACAGACAGACACACACACACAGACTCAGGCAGACGCAGTGACACAGACAGAGACACAGACACAGACTGAGATACAGAGACAGGGATAGACACAGACAGAGACAGAGTCAGTGACACAGACAGAGACACAGACAGAGAGACAGAGACAGACACAAACACAGACAGAGAATGAGACACAGACAGAGACAGATACACAAACAGAGACACAGATAGAGACACCGACACAGAAACTGAGCCACAGACAGAGACACAGACAGAGAGAGAGAGATACAGACAGAGACACAGACCCAGACATAGACAGAGTCAAAGACACAGATGGAGACGCAGACAGGGACACAGACAGTGTCAGAGACAGAATTACAGAGAGAGACACAGAGAGAGATACAGAGACAGGGACAGAAACAGACAGAGTCAGGGACACAGACAGAGACACAGGCAGAGAGACAGAGACAGACACAAACACAGACAGAGAATGAGACACAGACAAAGACAGAGACACAGACACAGACAGGTACACAGATAGAGACACCGACACAGACACTGAGACACAGACAGATACACAGACACAGAGAGACATATACAGACAGAGACACAGACAGAGACATAGACAGAGACAAATACACAGATGGAGATGCAGACAGAGACACAGACAGTTTCAGAGACAGAATTACAGACAGAGACACAGGCACAGGCACAGACAGAGACATAATCGGAGAAAGGCACAGACAGAGATAGAGACACCGACACAGGCACCGACAGACACAGAGGCACAGACACAGACATAAAAACAGACAGTGTCACAGATCCAGGCAGAGACAGAGACACAGACAAAGTCACAGACACAGACAGAGATACAGATAGAGACACAGACAGAGGCATAGACACAGACAGAGACACAGACACAGACAGAAACAAAGACACAGACAGAGACACAGACAGAGACACAGACAGAGACACAAACACCGATACAGACAGAGACAGAGACACAGACACAGGCAGAGGCAGTGACGCAGACAGAGAAACAGGCACAGGCAGAGATACAGGGACAGACACAGACAGTGGCAGGGACACAGACAGAGACACAGACAGAGATCCAGAGACTGACACAAACGTAGACAGATAAAGAGACACAGACAGAGACAGAGACAGTGACACGGACAGATACACAGACACAGAGATAGAGATACAGAGAAAGACACAGACGGAGACACAGACACAGATAGGAACAGAGACACAGACGGAGACAATCACAGAAACAGACAGAGACAGACACACACACGCAGGCACAGACAGAGTCAGTGACACAGACAGAGATACAGAGACAGGGACAGACACAGGCACAGACAGAGTCAGGGACACTGACAGAGATACAGACAGAGAGACAGAGATAGACACAAACACAGACAGTGAATGAGACACAGACACAGACACAGACAGATACACAGACAGAGACACAGATAGAGACACCGACACAGACATTGAACACAGACAGAGACACAGACATAGACAGAGACAAAGACACAGATGGAGATGCAGACAGACACACAAACAGTGTCAGAGACAGAATTACACAAACACAGACAGAGAATGAGACACAGACAAAGACACAGATAGAGACACCGACGCAGACACTGAGACACAGACAGAGACACAGACACAGAGAGGGAGATACAGACAGCGACACAGACACAGACATAGACAGAGAAAAAGTCACAGATGGAGATGCAGACAGAGACACAGACAGTGTCAGAGACATAATTACAGACAGAGACACAGGCACAGGCACAGACAGAGACACAGACAGAGACATAATCGGTGACAGACACAGACAGAGATAGAGACAGATACACAGGCACAGACAGATACAGAGGCACAGACACAGACATAAACACAGACAGAGTCACAGATCCAGGCAGAGACAGAGACAAACACAAACTCACAGACACAGACACAGGCAGAGGCAGAGACACAGATGGAGATGCAGACAGAGACACAGACACAGACATAGACAGAGACAAAGACACAGATGGAGATGCAGACAGAGACACAGACAGTGTCAGAGACATAATTACAGGCAGAGACACAGGCAAAGGCACAGACAGAGACACAGACATAAGCACAGACAGAGTCACAGATCCAGACAGAGACACAGACAGAGATACAGAGACAGACACAAACATAGACAGAGAAAGAGACACAGACAGAGACAGAGACAGTGACACGGAAAGATACACATACACAGAGATAGAGATACAGACAAAGACACAGACGGAGACACAGGCACAGATAGGAACAGAGACACAGACGGAGACAATCACAGAAACAGACAGAGACAGAGACACACACAGACAGATACACAGACAGAGAGAGAGAGATACAGGCAGAGACACAGAAATAGGCAGATACAAAGAAACAGACGGAGACACAGACACAGATAGGAACAGAGACACAGACAGAGACAACCACAGAAAAAGACAGAGACAGAGACACAGACACAGACATAAAAACAGACAGTGTCACAGATCCAGGCAGAGACAGAGACACAGACAAAGTCACAGACACAGACAGAGATACAGATAGAGACACAGACAGAGGCATAGACACAGACAGAGACACAGACACAGACAGAAACAAAGACACAGACAGAGACACAGACAGAGACACAGACAGAGACACAAACACCGATACAGACAGAGACAGAGACACAGACACAGGCAGAGGCAGTGACGCAGACAGTGAAACAGGCACAGACAGAGATACAGGGACAGACACAGACAGTGGCAGGGACACAGACAGAGACACAGACAGAGATCCAGAGACTGACACAAACGTAGACAGATAAAGAGACACAGACAGAGACAGAGACAGTGACACGGACAGATACACAGACACAGAGATAGAGATACAGAGAAAGACACAGACGGAGACACAGACACAGATAGGAACAGAGACACAGACGGAGACAATCACAGAAACAGACAGAGACAGACACACACACGCAGGCACAGACAGAGTCAGTGACACAGACAGAGATACAGAGACAGGGACAGACACAGGCACAGACAGAGTCAGGGACACTGACAGAGATACAGACAGAGAGACAGAGATAGACACAAACACAGACAGTGAATGAGACACAGACAGAGACACAGACAGATACACAGACAGAGACACAGATAGAGACACCGACACAGACATTGAACACAGACAGAGACACAGACATAGACAGAGACAAAGACACAGATGGAGATGCAGACAGAGACACAAACAGTGTCAGAGACAGTATTACACAAACACAGACAGAGAATGAGACACAGACAAAGACACAGATAGAGACACCGACGCAGACACTGAGACACAGACAGAGACACAGACACAGAGAGGGAGATACAGACAGCGACACAGACACAGACATAGACAGAGAAAAAGTCACAGATGGAGATGCAGACAGAGACACAGACAGTGTCAGAGACATAATTACAGACAGAGACACAGGCACAGGCACAGACAGAGACACAGACAGAGACATAATCGGTGACAGACACAGACAGAGATAGAGACAGATACACAGGCACAGACAGATACAGAGGCACAGACACAGACATAAACACAGACAGAGTCACAGATCCAGGCAGAGACAGAGACAAACACAAACTCACAGACACAGACACAGGCAGAGGCAGAGACACAGATGGAGATGCAGACAGAGACACAGACACAGACATAGACAGAGACAAAGACACAGATGGAGATGCAGACAGAGACACAGACAGTGTCAGAGACATAATTACAGGCAGAGACACAGGCAAAGGCACAGACAGAGACACAGACATAAGCACAGACAGAGTCACAGATCCAGACAGAGACACAGACAGAGATACAGAGACAGACACAAACATAGACAGAGAAAGAGACACAGACAGAGACAGAGACAGTGACACGGAAAGATACACATACACAGAGATAGAGATACAGACAAAGACACAGACGGAGACACAGGCACAGATAGGAACAGAGACACAGACGGAGACAATCACAGAAACAGACAGAGACAGAGACACACACAGACAGATACACAGACAGAGAGAGAGAGATACAGGCAGAGACACAGAAATAGGCAGATACAAAGAAACAGACGGAGACACAGACACAGATAGGAACAGAGACACAGACAGAGACAACCACAGAAAAAGACAGAGACAGAGACACAGACAGAGTCACAGACCCAGACAGAGACAGAGACACAGACAGGGTCACAGATACAGACAGAGACACAGACAGATACACAGGCACAGACAGAGACACAAACATAGACAGAGACAAAGACAGAGACACAAATAGAGACACAGACAGAGACACATACTTAGACATGGACCCAGCCAGAGGGAGAGAGAAAGACACAGGTAGAGACACATGCAGAGACACAGACAGAAACGCAGACAGATTCAGAGACACATGCAGAGACACAGACACAGATACAGACACCGACACAGCCACAGAGAGCGACACAGATGTTCATATGGACCCAGTCAGAAACATAGACACAGGCAGAGACACAGACACAGACAGAGACCCAGACAGAGAAACAGACACAGGCACACACGGAGACACAGAATTGACACAGACAGAGACATAGGCACAGGCAAAGACAGAGACACAGACATCGACACATACAGAGACATAGGCACAGGCACAGACAGAACGCAGACACAGACCCAGACACAGACAAAGGCAAAACAGAGACACAGACAGAGACACAGACAAGACAGAGACACAGACACAGGCATAGACAGAGACACAGACAGATACACAGCCTGAGGCACAGCCTGAGACACAGACAGTGACACAGACAGAGACACAGCCTGAGACAGAGACACAGCCAGAGTCAAAGACAGAGACGCAGACAGAATCACAGACACAGACAGAGACACAGCCAGAGACACAGACAGAGACACAGACACAGATAGGGGCAGAGACACTGAGACACAGACACAGGCAGAGAGACTGACACAGACAGAGAGGCAGAGAGAGACACAGCCTGAAACGCAGACAGATACACAGACAGAGACAAAGACAGAGACACAGACACAGCCTGAGACACAGCCTGAGATACAGACTGAGACACAGACAGAGACAGAGGCAGAGACACAGACTGAGACACAGTCTGAGACACAGACAGAGACACAGACACAGATAGGGGCAGAGACACTGAGACACAGACACAGACAGAGATACAGAGAGAGACACAGACACAGCCTGAGACACAGCCTGAGATACAGCCTGAGACACAGACAGAGACAGAGGCAGAGACACAGACAGAGACACAGCCAGAGACACAGACAGAGACACAGACACAGATAGGGGCAGAGACGCTGAGACACAGACAGAGATACAGAGAGAGGCACAGCCTGAAACGCAGACAGATACACAGACAGAGACACAGACAGAGACACAGACACAGCCTGAGACACAGCCTGAGACACAGACAGAGACAGATGCAGGGACACAGATTGAGACACAGCCTGAGACACAGACAGAGACAGAGGCAGAGACACAGACTGAGAAACAGCCTGAGACACAGACAGAGACACAGGCAGAGACACAGACACAGACAGAGACAGAGACAAGTCCCACCCGCACTCACAAGTTGCTGTCCCTCCACACTGCCACCAGAGGCCGCTGTCCCCTGCCGCCGGAGGCCGCTGTCCCCCTGGCTCCAGAGGCCGCTGTCCCCCCGCCGCCAGAGGCCGCTGTCCCCCTGCCGCCAGAGGCCGCTGCCCCCCTGCCGCCAGAGGCCGCTGTCCCCCTGCCGCCAGAGGCCGCTGTCCCCCTGCCCCCAGAGGCCGCTGTCCCCCTGCCCCCAGAGGCCGCTGTCCCCCTGCCTCCTGAGGCCGCTGCCCCCCCCCCCCCCCCCCCCCGCCGCCAGAGGCCGCTGACCCTCCAAGGAAAGGGGAATGGGTGTTCCAAAACCGAGAGGAAGCCGAGTCTGGAGGCAGAGGAGGGTCTGTCTTTGATGTGTTGGGTGTTCTGGATCACAAACAGGTCACCAACACTTGAAGTGGTGCAACTCTATTTTATTATACGGTTAACTATATTAACATACTTGAACCGTGGGTAAATGCAATACCAGCTTTAACTGTTGACCCTTGCCTAGTCCTAACCAGGTGATGCACTCAGCACATGGTGAATGTCTGTGTTGCAGGCTGTGAGCTCTGTGCTCCTAGCTGGCTGCTACTCGAATGAGCGGGAACTCTCCTGTCCCCTGTCTTTATAGTGCGTGTGCTCCCACTGGTGATTGGCTGCGGTGTTGTGTATGTTTGATTGGTCCCACTGCATGCCCATCAGTGTGAGTGTGTGCACCATAATCATCATAGAATTTACAGTGCAGAAGGAGGCCATTCGGCCCATCAAGTCTGCACCGGCTCTTGGAAAGAGCACCCTACCCAAAGTCAACACCTGCACCCTATCCCCATAACCCAGTAACCCCATCCAACCTGAGGGCAACTTATCATGGCCAATCCACCTAACCTGCACATCTTTGGACTGTGGGAGGAAACCGGGGCACTCGGAGGAAACCCACGCGCACACGGCGAGGAGGTGCAGACTCCGCACAGACAGTGACCCAAGCCGGTATCGAACCTGGGACCCTTGAGCTGTGAAGCAATTGTGCTAACCACCATGCTACCGTGCTGCCCCATAATATACTGGAGTATATTATGACAAACAGTTCAAAGCTCTTCATCACCCGCTCAAATCCCCCCGCTCAACCAGCCGGTAGCCTCACATCGGAGGAAAGGCTCCGCACTCGAGGTGCACAGACCGGCGGAAGGATACACACCAGGGCGTGGCATGGGAGAGAGGGGTCCTCCTTAAAAGCATCATGGTAACCTGCCCAACCGAAAAGCAGAGCAGTTTAACACCATGGACTGAGACAACAAGTATAAGGTAAAAACGAAAAAGAGACAGTCCGATAACAACAAAACAGTATCTGATACAAAACTCGCGAACACACCGGTACAGCTTGAAAAGACCAAAACTCGCTGACACACCAGTACAGCTTGAAAAGTCCAAAACTGGCTAACACACCGGTACAGCTTGAAAAGTCCAAAACTCGCTCACACACCAGTACAGCTTGAAATGACCAAAACCCGCTGACACATCCAGTCCAGCTTGAAAAGACCAAAACTCGCTGACACACCCGGTACAGATTGAAAAGACTAAAACTCGCGGACACATCAGTACAGCTTGAAAAACACCAAAACTCGCTGAGACACCAGTACACTTGAAAAAGGCCAAAACTCGCTGACACACCAGTGCAGCTTGAAAACACCAAAGCTCGCTGACACACCAATACAGGTTGAAATGACCAAAACTCACTGACACATCAGTACAGCTTGAAAAGACCAAAACTCACTGACACACCACTACACTTGAAATAGGCCAAAACTCGCTGACACACCAGTACAGCTTGAAAAGACCAAAACTCGCTGACACACCAATACAGGTTGAAATGACCAAAACTCACTGACACATCAGTACAGCTTGAAAAGACCAAAACTCACTGACACACCACTACACTTGAAAAAGGCGAAAACTCGCTGACATACCAGTACAGCTTGAAAAGACCAAAACTCGATGACACACCAGTGCAGCTTGAAAACACCAAAACTCACTGACACACCGGTACAGCTTGAAAAGACCAAAACTCACTGATACACCAGTACAGCTTGAAAAGACCAAAACTCACTGACACACCAGTACACTTGAAAAAGGCCAAAACTCGCTGACACACCAATACAGGTTGAAATGACCAAAACTCACTGACACATCAGTACAGCTTGAAAAGACCAAAACTCACTGACACACCACTACACTTGAAAAAGGCCAAACCTCGCTGACACACCAGTACAGCTTGAAAAGACTAAAACTCGCTGACACACCAGTACAGCTTGAAAAGACCAAATCTCAATAAACCACCATTACAGCTTGAAAAGACCAAAACTCGCTCACACACCGGTACAGCTTGAAAATACCAAAACTCGCTAACACACCAGTACAGCTTGAAAAGATCAAAACTCACTGACACACCAGTAAAGTTTGAAAAGACCAAAACTCACTGACACACCACTACAGCTTGAAAAGATCAAAACTAGCTGACACACCAGTAGAGCTTGAAAACACCAAAACTCGCTCACACACCAGTACAGCTTGAAAAGACCAAAACTCACTGACACACCACTACAGCTTGAAAAGATCAAAACTAGCTGACACACCAGTAGAGCTTGAAAACACCAAAACTCGCTCACACACCAGTACAGCTTGAAAATACCAAAACTCACTGACACACCAGTACAGCTTGAAAACACCAAAACTCACTGACACACCAGTACAGCTTGAAAAGACAAAAACTCGCTCACACACCAGTACAGCTTGAAAAGACCAAAACACGCTGACACACCCGGTACAGCTTGAAAAGACAAAAACTCGCTGACACACCAGTACAGATTGAAAAGACAAAAACTCGCTGACACACCAGTACAGCTTGAAAACAACAAAGCTCGTTGGCACACCCGGTACAGCTTGAAAAGACCAAAACTCGCTGACACACCAGTAGAGCTTGAAAACACCAAAACTCGCTCACACACCAGTACAGCTTGAAAAGACCAAAACACACTGACACACCACTACAGCTTGAAAAGATCAAAACTAGCTGACACACCAGTAGAGCTTGAAAACACCAAAACTCGCTCACACACCAGTACAGCTTGAAAAGACCAAAACTCACTGACACACCAGTACAGCTTGAAAAGACAAAAACTCGCTGACACACCAGTACAGATTGAAAAGACAAAAACTCGCTGACAGACCAGTACAGCTTGAAAACAACAAAGCTCGTTGACACACCCGGTACAGCTTGAAAAGACCAAAACTCGCTGACACACCAGTACAGATTGAAAAGACAAAAACTCGCTGACACACAAGTACAGCTTGAAAAGACCAAAACTCACTGACACACCAGTGCAGCTTGAAATGACGAAAACTCGCTGACACAACAGTACAGCTTGAAAAGTCCAAAACTCACTGATACCAATACAGATTGAAAAGACCTAAACTCGCTGACACACCAGTACAGCTTGAAAATGCCAAAACTAACTGACACTCATTACAGCTTGAAAAGACTAAAACTCGCTAACACACCAGTACAGCTTGAAAAGACCAAAATTCGCTAACACTCATTACAGCTTGAAAATGCAAAAACTAACTGACACTCATTACAGCTTGAAAAGACTAAAACTCGCTCACACACCAGTGCAGCTTGAAAAGACCAAAACTCGCTCACACACCAGTACAGCTTGAAAACACCAAAACTCGCTCACACACCAGTGCAGCTTGAAAACACCAACACTCGCTGACACACCAATACAGGTTGAAATTACCAAAACTCACATACACACCAGTACAGCTAGAAAAGACCAAATCTAAATAACACACGAGTACAGCTTGAAAAGACCAAAACTCGATGACACACCAGTACAGGTTCAAATGACCAAAACTCGCTCACACACCAGTACAGATTGAAAAGACCAACACTCGCTGACACACCGGTCGAGCTTGAAAAGGCCAAAACTCACTGACACACCAGTACACTTGAAAACACCTAAACTCGCTGACACACCAGTACAGCTTGGAAAGAGCAAAACTCACTGACACACCAGTACACTTGAAAAAGGCCAAAACTCGCTGACACAGCAGTACAGCTTGAAAGGACCAAAACTGGCTCACACACCAGTACAGCTTGAAAAGACCAAAACTCGCTCACACACCGGTACAGCTTGAAAAGTCCAAAACTCACTGATACACCAGTACAGCTTGAAAAGACCAAAACTCGCTGACACACCAGTGCATCTTGAAAAGACCAAAACTCACTGACACACCAGTACACTTGAAAAAGGCCAAAACTCGCTGACACACCAGTCCAGCTTTAAAAGACCAAAACTCACTCACACACCAGTACACTTGAAAACACCTAAACTCGCTGACACACCAGTACAGCCTGAAAAGACCAAAACTCACTGTCACACCAGTACACTTGAAAAAGGACAAAACTCGCTGACACACCAGTCCAGCTTTAAAAGACCAAAACTCACTCACACACCAGTACACTTGAAAACACCTAAACTCGCTGACACACCAGTACAGCCTGAAAAGACCAAAACTCACTGACACACCAGTACACTTGAAAAAGGACAAAACTCGCTGACACACCAGTCCTGCTTTAAAAGACCAAAACTCACTCACACACCAGTACAGCTTGAAAAGACTAATACTCGCTGACACACCAGTACAGCTTGAAAAGATCAAATCTCAATAAACCACCAGTACAGCTTGAAAAGACCAAAACTCACTTACACAGCAGTACAGCTTGAAAAGACCAAAACTCGCTCACACACCGGTACATCTTGAAAAAGGCCAAAACTCACTGACACACCAGTCCAGCTTTAAAAGACAAAAACTCACTCACACACCAGTACAGCTTGAAAAGACTAAAACTCGCTCTCACACCAGTACAGCTTGAAAAGACCAAAACTCACTGATACACAGTACAGCTTGAAATGCCCAAAACTCGCTGACACATCCAGTCCAGCTTGAAAATACGAAAACTCGCTGACACACCAGTACAGCTTGAAAAGGCCAAAACTCACTGACACTCATTACAGCTTGAAAAGACTAAAACTCGCTGACACACCAGTACAGCTTGAAAAGATCAAATCTCAATAAACCACCAGTACAGCTTGAAAAGACCAAAACTCGCTAACACAGCAGTACAGCTTGAAAGGACCAAAACTGGCTCACACACCAGTACAGCTTGAAAAGACCAAAACTCGCTCACACACCGGTACAGCTTGAAAAGTCCAAAACTCACTGACACACCACTACTGCTTGAAAAGATCAAAACTCGCTGACACACCAGTAGAGCTTCGAAACACCAAAACTCGCTGACACACCACTACAGCTTGAAAAGACCAAAAGTCACTGACATACCAGTACAGCTTGAAAAGATCAAAACACGCTGACACACCCGGTACAGATTGAAAAGACCAAAACTTGCTGACACACAAGTGCAGCTTGAAAAAGGCCAAAACTCACTGACACACCAGAACAGCTTGAAAAGACCAAATCTCGCTGACATACCAGTACAGCTTGAAAAGACCAAAACTCGATGACACACCAGTGCAGCTTGAAAACACCAAAACTCACTGACACACCAGTACAGCTTGAAAAGACCAAAACTCACTGACACACCAGTACACTTGAAAAAGGCCAAAACTCGCTGACACACCAATACAGGTTGAAATGACCAAAACTCACTGACACATCAGTACAGCTTGAAAAGACCAAAACTCACTGACACACCACTACACTTGAAAAAGGCCAAAACTCGCTGACACACCAGTCCAGCTTTAAAAGACCAAAACTCACTCACACACCAGTACAGCTTGAAAAGACCAAATCTCGCTGACATACCAGTACAGCTTGAAAAGACCAAAACTCGATGACACACCAGTGCAGCTTGAAAACACCAAAACTCACTGACACACCGGTACAGCTTGAAAAGACCAAAACTCACTGATACACCAGTACAGCTTGAAAAGACCAAAACTCACTGACACACCAGTACACTTGAAAAAGGCCAAAACTCGCTGACACACCAATACAGGTTGAAATGACCAAAACTCACTGACACATCAGTACAGCTTGAAAAGACCAAAACTCACTGACACACCACTACACTTGAAAAAGTCCAAAACTCGCTGACACACCAGTCCAGCTTTAAAAGACCAAAACTCACTCACACACCAGTACAGCTTGAAAAGACTAAAACTCGCTGACACACCAGTACAGCTTGAAAAGACCAAATCTCAATAAACCACCAGTACAGCTTGAAAAGACCAAAACTCGCTAACACACAAGTACAGCTTGAAAAGATCAAAACTCACTGACACACCAGTAAAGCTTGAAAAGACCAAAACTCACTGACACACCACTACAGCTTGAAAAGATCAAATCTAGCTAACACACCAGGAGAGCTTGAAAACACCAAAACTCGCTCACACACCAGTACAGCTTGAAAAGACCAAAACTCACTGACACACCAGTACACTTGAAAACAGCTAAACTCGCTGACACACCAGTACAGCTTGAAAAGCCCAAAACTCACTGACACACCAGTACACTTGAAAAAGGCCAAAACTCGCTGACACACCAATACAGGTTGAAATGACCAAAACTCACTGACACATCAGTCCAGCTTGAAAAGACCAAAACTCACTGACACACCACTACACTTGAAAAAGGCCAAAACTCGCTGACACACCAGTCCAGCTTTAAAAGACCAAAACTCACTCACACACCAGTACAGCTTGAAAAGACCAAATCTCGCTGACATACCAGTACAGCTTGAAAAGACCAAAACTCGATGACACACCAGTGCAGCTTGAAAACACCAAAACTCACTGACACACCGGTACAGCTTGAAAAGACCAAAACTCACTGATACACCAGTACAGCTTGAAAAGACCAAAACTCACTGACACACCAGCACACTTGAAAAAGGCCAAAACTCGCTGACACACCAATACAGGTTGAAATGACCAAAACTCACTGACACATCAGTACAGCTTGAAAAGACCAAAACTCACTGACACACCACTACACTTGAAAAAGGCCAAAACTCGCTGACACACCAGTCCAGCTTTAAAAGACCAAAACTCACTCACACACCAGTACAGCTTGAAAAGACTAAAACTCGCTGACACACCAGTACAGCTTGAAAAGACCAAATCTCAATAAACCACCAGTACAGCTTGAAAAGACCAAAACTCGCTCACATACCGGTACAGCTTGAAAATACCAAAACTCGCTAACACACCAGTACAGCTTGAAAAGATCAAAACTCACTGACACACCAGTAAAGCTTGAAAAGACCAAAACTCACTGACACACCACTACAGCTTGAAAAGATCAAAACTAGCAAACACACCAGTAGAGCTTGAAAACACCAAAACTCGCTCACACACCAGTACAGCTTGAAAAGGCCAAAACTCACTGACACACCAGTCCAGCTTTAAAAGACCAAAACTCACTCACACACCAGTACAGCTTGAAAAGACTAAAACTCGCTGACACACCAGTACAGCTTGAAAAGACCAAATCTCAATAAACCACCAGTACAGCTTGAAAAGACCAAAATTCGCTCACATACCGGTACAGCTTGAAAATACCAAAACTCGCTGACACACCAGTAAAGCTTGAAAAGACCAAAACTCACTGACACACCAGTACAGCTTGAAAAGATCAAAACTAGCTGACACACCAGTAGAGCTTGAAAACACCAAAACTCGCTCACACACCAGTACAGCTTGAAAAGACCAAAACTCACTGACACACCAGTACAGCTTGAAAACACCAAAACTCACTGACACACCAGTACAGCTTGAAAAGACAAAAACTCGCTCAAACACCAGTACAGCTTGAAAAGACCAAAACACGCTGACACACCCGGTACAGCTTGAAAAGACAAAAACTCGCTGACACACCAGTACAGATTGAAAAGACAAAAACTCGCTGACACACCAGTACAGCTTGAAAACAACAAAGCTCGTTGACACACCCGGTACAGCTTGAAAAGACCAAAACTCGCTGACACACCAGTACAGCTTGAAAAGACCAAAACTCACTGACACACCAGTACAGCTTGAAAAGACAAAAACTCGCTGACACACCAGTACAGATTGAAAAGACAAAAACTCGCTGACACACCAGTGCAGCTTGAAATGACCAAAACTCGCTGACACACCAGTACAGCTTGAAAAGTCCAAAACTCACTGACAAACCAATACAGATTGAAAAGACCTAAACTCGCTGACACACCAGTACAGCTTGAAAATGCCAAAACTCACTGACACTCATTACAGCTTGAAAAGACTAAAACTCGCTAACACACCAGTATAGCTTGAAAAGACCAAAACTGGCTAACACTCATTACAGCTTGAAAAAACCAAAACTCACTGACACACCAGTGCAGCTTGAAAAGACCAAAACTCGCTCACACACCAGTACAGCTTGAAAAGACCAAAACTCGCTGACAAACCAGTACAGCTTGAAAACACCAAAACTCGCTCAAACACCAATACAGGTTGAAATGACCAAAACTCACTGACACACCAGTACAGCTCGAAAAGACCAAATCTAAATAACACACGAGTACAGCTTGAAAAGACCAAAACTCGATGACACACCAGTACAGGTTGAAATGACCAAAACTCGCTCACACACCAGTACCGCTTGAAAAGACCAAAACTCACTGACACACCGGTCGAGCTTGAAAAGGCCAAAACTCACTGACACACCAGTACACTTGAAAACACCTAAACTCGCTGACACACCAGTGCAGCTTGAAAAGACCAAAACTCACTGACACACCAGTACACTTGAAAACACCTAAACTCGCTGACACACCAGTACAGCTTGAAAAGACCAAAACTCACTGACACACCAGTACACTTGAAAAAGGCCAAAACTCGCTGACACAGCAGTACAGCTTGAAAGGACCAAAACTGGCTCACACACCAGTACAGCTTGAAAAGACCAAAACTCGCTCACACACCGGTACAGCTTGAAAAGGCCAAAACTCACTGACACACCAGTACACTTGAAAACACCTAAACGCGCTGACACACCAGTACAGCTTGAAAAGACCAAAACTCACTGACACACCAGTACACTTGAAAAAGGCCAAAACTCGCTGACACACCAGTCCAGCTTGAAAAGACCAAAACTCGCTAACACAGCAGTACAGCTTGAAAGGACCAAAACTGGCTCACACACCAGTACAGCTTGAAAAGGCCAACACTCGCTCACACACCGGTACAGCTTGAAAAGTCCAAAACTCACTGACACACCACTACAGCTTGAAAAGATCAAAACTCGCTGACACACCAGTAGAGCTTCAAAACACCAAAACTCGCTGACATACCACGACAGCTTGAAAAGACCAAAAGTCACTGACACACCAGTACAGCTTGAAAAGACCAAAACACGCTGACACACCCTGTACAGATTGAAAAGACCAAAACTTGCTGACACACAAGTGCAGCTTGAAAAAGGCCAAAACTCACTGACACACCAGTCCAGCTTTAAAAAACCAAAACTCACTCACACACCAGTACAGCTTGAAAAGACTAAAACTCGCTCACACACCAGTACAGCTTGCAAAGACCAAAACTCACTGATGCACAGTACAGCTTGAAATTCCCAAAACTCGCTGACACACCAGTACAGCATGAAAAGGCCAAAACTCACTGACACTCATTACAGCTTGAAAAGACTAAAACTCGCTGACACACCAGTACAGCTTGAAAAGATCAAATCTCAATAAACCACCAGTACAGCTTGAAAAGACCAAAACTCGCTCACACACCAGTACAGCTTGAAAAGATCAAAACTCGCTGATACACCAGTAGAGCTTCGAAACACCAAAACTCGCTGACACACCACTACAGCTTGAAAAGACCAAAAGTCACTGACATACCAGTACAGCTTGAAAAGATCAAAACACGCTGACACACCCGGTACAGATTGAAAAGACCAAAACTTGCTGACACACAAGTGCAGCTTGAAAAAGGCCAAAACTCACTGACACACCAGAACAGCTTGAAAAGACCAAATCTCGCTGACATACCAGTACAGCTTGAAAAGACCAAAACTCGATGACACACCAGTGCAGCTTGAAAACACCAAAACTCACTGACACACCAGTACAGCTTGAAAAGACCAAAACTCACTGACACACCAGTACACTTGAAAAAGGCCAAAACTCGCTGACACACCAATACAGGTTGAAATGACCAAAACTCACTGACACATCAGTACAGCTTGAAAAGACCAAAACTCACTGACACACCACTACACTTGAAAAAGGCCAAAACTCGCTGACACACCAGTCCAGCTTTAAAAGACCAAAACTCACTCACACATCAGTACAGCTTGAAAAGACCAAATCTCGCTGACATACCAGTACAGCTTGAAAAGACCAAAACTCGATGACACACCAGTGCAGCTTGAAAACACCAAAACTCACTGACACACCGGTACAGCTTGAAAAGACCAAAACTCACTGATACACCAGTACAGCTTGAAAAGACCAAAACTCACTGACACACCAGTACACTTGAAAAAGGCCAAAACTCGCTGACACACCAATACAGGTTGAAATGACCAAAACTCACTGACACATCAGTACAGCTTGAAAAGACCAAAACTCACTGACACACCACTACACTTGAAAAAGTCCAAAACTCGCTGACACACCAGTCCAGCTTTAAAAGACCAAAACTCACTCACACACCAGTACAGCTTGAAAAGACTAAAACTCGCTGACACACCAGTACAGCTTGAAAAGACCAAATCTCAATAAACCACCAGTACAGCTTGAAAAGACCAAAACTCGCTAACACACAAGTACAGCTTGAAAAGATCAAAACTCACTGACACACCAGTAAAGCTTGAAAAGACCAAAACTCACTGACACACCACTACAGCTTGAAAAGATCAAATCTAGCTAACACACCAGGAGAGCTTGAAAACACCAAAACTCGCTCACACACCAGTACAGCTTGAAAAGACCAAAACTCACTGACACACCAGTACACTTGAAAACAGCTAAACTCGCTGACACACCAGTACAGCTTGAAAAGCCCAAAACTCACTGACACACCAGTACACTTGAAAAAGGCCAAAACTCGCTGACACACCAATACAGGTTGAAATGACCAAAACTCACTGACACATCAGTACAGCTTGAAAAGACCAAAACTCACTGACACACCACTACACTTGAAAAAGGCCAAAACTCGCTGACACACCAGTCCAGCTTTAAAAGACCAAAACTCACTCACACACCAGTACAGCTTGAAAAGTCCAAATCTCGCTGACATACCAGTACAGCTTGAAAAGACCAAAACTCGATGACACACCAGTGCAGCTTGAAAACACCAAAACTCACTGACACACCGGTACAGCTTGAAAAGACCAAAACTCACTGATACACCAGTACAGCTTGAAAAGACCAAAACTCACTGACACACCAGCACACTTGAAAAAGGCTAAAACTCGCTGACACACCAATACAGGTTGAAATGACCAAAACTCACTGACACATCAGTACAGCTTGAAAAGACCAAAACTCACTGACACACCACTACACTTGAAAAAGGCCAAAACTCGCTGACACACCAGTCCAGCTTTAAAAGACCAAAACTCACTCACACACCAGTACAGCTTGAAAAGACTAAAACTCGCTGACACACCAGTACAGCTTGAAAAGACCAAATCTCAATAAACCACCAGTACAGCTTGAAAAGACCAAAACTCGCTCACATACCGGTACAGCTTGAAAATACCAAAACTCGCTAACACACCAGTACAGCTTGAAAAGATCAAAACTCACTGACACACCAGTAAAGCTTGAAAAGACCAAAACTCACTGACACACCACTACAGCTTGAAAAGATCAAAACTAGCAAACACACCAGTAGAGCTTGAAAACACCAAAACTCGCTCACACACCAGTACAGCTTGAAAAGGCCAAAACTCACTGACACACCAGTCCAGCTTTAAAAGACCAAAACTCACTCACACACCAGTACAGCTTGAAAAGACTAAAACTCGCTGACACACCAGTACAGCTTGAAAAGACCAAATCTCAATAAACCACCAGTACAGCTTGAAAAGACCAAAATTCGCTCACATACCGGTACAGCTTGAAAATACCAAAACTCGCTGACACACCAGTAAAGCTTGAAAAGACCAAAACTCACTGACACACCAGTACAGCTTGAAAAGATCAAAACTAGCTGACACACCAGTAGAGCTTGAAAACACCAAAACTCGCTCACACACCAGTACAGCTTGAAAAGACCAAAACTCACTGACACACCAGTACAGCTTGAAAACACCAAAACTCACTGACACACCAGTACAGCTTGAAAAGACAAAAACTCGCTCAAACACCAGTACAGCTTGAAAAGACCAAAACACGCTGACACACCCGGTACAGCTTGAAAAGACAAAAACTCGCTGACACACCAGTACAGATTGAAAAGACAAAAACTCGCTGACACACCAGTACAGCTTGAAAACAACAAAGCTCGTTGACACACCCGGTACAGCTTGAAAAGACCAAAACTCGCTGACACACCAGTACAGCTTGAAAAGACCAAAACTCACTGACACACCAGTACAGCTTGAAAAGACAAAAACTCGCTGACACACCAGTACAGATTGAAAAGACAAAAACTCGCTGACACACCAGTACAGCTTGAAAACAACAAAGCTCGTTGACACACCCGGTACAGCTTGAAAAGACCAAAACTCGCTGACACACCAGTACAGATTAAAAAGGCAAAAACTCGCTGACACACAAGTACAGCTTGAAAAGACCAAAACTCACTGACACACCAGTGCAGCTTGAAATGACCAAAACTCGCTGACACACCAGTACAGCTTGAAAAGTCCAAAACTCACTGACAAACCAATACAGATTGAAAAGACCTAAACTCGCTGACACACCAGTACAGCTTGAAAATGCCAAAACTCACTGACACTCATTACAGCTTGAAAAGACTAAAACTCGCTAACACACCAGTATAGCTTGAAAAGACCAAAACTGGCTAACACTCATTACAGCTTGAAAAAACCAAAACTCACTGACACACCAGTGCAGCTTGAAAAGACCAAAACTCGCTCACACACCAGTACAGCTTGAAAAGACCAAAACTCGCTGACAAACCAGTACAGCTTGAAAACACCAAAACTCGCTCAAACACCAATACAGGTTGAAATGACCAAAACTCATTGACACACCAGTACAGCTTGAAAAGACCAAATCTAAATAACACACGAGTACAGCTTGAAAAGACCAAAACTCGATGACACACCAGTACAGGTTGAAATGACCAAAACTCGCTCACACACCAGTACCGCTTGAAAAGACCAAAACTCACTGACACACCGGTCGAGCTTGAAAAGGCCAAAACTCACTGACACACCAGTACACTTGAAAACACCTAAACTCGCTGACACACCAGTGCAGCTTGAAAAGACCAAAACTCACTGACACACCAGTACACTTGAAAACACCTAAACTCGCTGACACACCAGTACAGCTTGAAAAGACCAAAACTCACTGACACACCAGTACACTTGAAAAAGGCCAAAACTCGCTGACACAGCAGTACAGCTTGAAAGGACCAAAACTGGCTCACACACCAGTACAGCTTGAAAAGACCAAAACTCGCTCACACACCGGTACAGCTTGAAAAGGCCAAAACTCACTGACACACCAGCATACTTGAAAACACCTAAACGCGCTGACACACCAGTACAGCTTGAAAAGACCAAAACTCACTGACACACCAGTACACTTGAAAAAGGCCAAAACTCGCTGACACACCAGTCCAGCTTTAAAAGACCAAAACTCACTGACACACCAGTACAGCTTGAAAAGACCAAAACTCGCTAACACAGCAGTACAGCTTGAAAGGACCAAAACTGGCTCACACACCAGTACAGCTTGAAAAGGCCAACACTCGCTCACACACCGGTACAGCTTGAAAAGTCCAAAACTCACTGACACACCACTACAGCTTGAAAAGATCAAAACTCGCTGACACACCAGTAGAGCTTCAAAACACCAAAACTCGCTGACATACCACGACAGCTTGAAAAGACCAAAAGTCACTGACACACCAGTACAGCTTGAAAAGACCAAAACACGCTGACACACCCTGTACAGATTGAAAAGACCAAAACTTGCTGACACACAAGTGCAGCTTGAAAAAGGCCAAAACTCACTGACACACCAGTCCAGCTTTAAAAGACCAAAACTCACTCACACACCAGTACAGCTTGAAAAGACTAAAACTCGCTCACACACCAGTACAGCTTGCAAAGACCAAAACTCACTGATGCACAGTACAGCTTGAAATTCCCAAAACTCGCTGACACACCAGTACAGCATGAAAAGGCCAAAACTCACTGACACTCATTACAGCTTGAAAAGACTAAAACTCGCTGACACACCAGTACAGCTTGAAAAGATCAAATCTCAATAAACCACCAGTACAGCTTGAAAAGACCAAAACTCGCTCACACACCAGTACAGCTTGAAAAGACCAAAACTCGCTCACACACCGGTACAGCTTGAAAAGTCCAAAACTCACTGACACACCACTACAGCTTGAAAAGATCAAAACTCGCTGACACACCAGTAGAGCTTCAAAACACCAAAACTCGCTGACACACCACTACAGCTTGAAAAGACCAAAAGTCACTGACACACCAGTACATCTTGAAAAGACCAAAACACGCTGACACACCCGGTACAGCTTGAAAAGACCAAAACTTGCTGACACACAAGTGCAGCTTGAAAAAGGCCAAAACTCACTGACACACCAGTACAGCTTGAAAAAGACCAAAACTCGCTGCTACACAGTACAGCTTGAAATGCCCAAAACTCGCTGACACATCCAGTCCAGCTTGAAAATACGAAAACTCGCTGACACACCAGTACAGCTTGAAAAGTCCAAAACTCACTGACACACCAGTACAGCTTGAAAAGGCCAAAACTCACTGACACTCATTACAGCTTGAAAAGACTAAAACTCGCTAACACACCAGTCCAGCTTGAAAAGACCAAAACTGGCTAACACTCATTACAGCTTGAAAAAAACAAAACTCACTGACACCCCAGTACAGCTTGAAAAGGCCAAAATTCGCTCACACACCAGTAGAGCTTGAAAAGACCAAAACTCGCTAACACACCAGTACAGCTTGAAAAGACCAAAACTCGCTCACACACCGGTACAGCTTGAAAAGGCCAAAACTCACTGACCCACCAGTACACTTGAAAACACCTCAACTCGCTGACACACCAGTGCAGCTTGAAAAGACCAAAACTCACTGACACACCAGTACACTTGAAAACACCTAAACTCGCTGACACACCAGTACAGCTTGAAAAGACCAAAACTCACTGACACACCAGTACACTTGAAAAAGGCCAAAACTCGCTGACACACCAGTCCAGCTTTAAAAGACCAAAACTCACTGACACACCAATACAGCTTGAAAAGACCAAAACTCGCTAACACAGCAGTGCAGCTTGAAAGGACCAAAACTGGCTCACACACCAGTACAGCTTGAAAAGACCAACACTCGCTCACACACCGTTACAGCTTGAAAAGTCCAAAACTCACTGACACACCACTACAGCTTGAAAAGATCAAAACTCGCTGACACACCAGTAGAGCTTCAAAACACCAAAACTCGCTGACATACCACGACAGCTTGAAAAGACCAAAAGTCACTGACACACCAGTACAGCTTGAAAAGACCAAAACACGCTGACACACCCTGTACAGATTGAAAAGACCAAAACTTGCTGACTCACAAGTGCTGCTTGAAAAAGGCCAAAACTCACTGACACACCAGTCCAGCTTTAAAAGACCAAAACTCACTCACACACCAGTACAGCTTGAAAAGACTAAAACTCGCTCACACACCAGTACAGCTTGCAAAGACCAAAACTCACTGATGCACAGTACAGCTTGAAATTCCCAAAACTCGCTGACACACCAGTACAGCTTGAAAAGTCCAAAACTCACTGACACACCAGTACAGCATGAAAAGGCCAAAACTCACTGACACTCATTACAGCTTGAAAAGACTAAAACTCGCTGACACACCAGTACAGCTTGAAAAGATCAAATCTCAATAAACCACCAGTACAGCTTGAAAAGACCAAAACTCGCTCACACACCAGTACAGCTTGAAAACACCAAAACTCGCTCACACACCGGTACAGCTTGAAAAGTCCAAAACTCACTGACACACCACTACAGCTTGAAAAGATCAAAACTCGCTGACACACCAGTAGAGCTTCAAAACACCAAAACTCGCTGACACACCACTACAGCTTGAAAACACCAAAACTCACTGACACACCAGTACAGCTTGAAAAGACAAAAACTCGCTCAAACACCAGTACAGCTTGAAAAGACCAAAACACGCTGACACACCCGGTACAGCTTGAAAAGACAAAAACTCGCTGACACACCAGTACAGATTGAAAAGACAAAAACATGCTGACACACCAGTACAGCTTGAAAACAACAAAGCTCGTTGACATACCCGGTACAGCTTGAAAAGATCAAAACTCGCTGACACACCAGTACAGCTTGAAAAGACCAAAACTCACTGACACACCAGTACAGCTTGAAAAGACAAAAACTCGCTGACACACCAGTACAGAATGAAAAGACAAAAACTCGCTGACACACCAGTACAGCTTGAAAACAACAAAGCTCGTTGACACACCCGGTACAGCTTGAAAAGACCAAAACTCGCTGACACACCAGTACAGATTGAAAAGACAAAAACTCGCTGACACACAAGTACAGCTTGAAAAGACCAAAACTCACTGACACACCAGTGCAGATTGAAAAGACCTAAACTCGCTGACACACCAGTACAGCTTGAAAATGCCAAAACTCACTGACACTCATTACAGCTTGAAAAGACTAAAACTCGCTAACACACCAGTATAGCTTGATAAGACCAAAACTGGCTAACACTCATTACAGCTTGAAAAAACCAAAACTCACTGACACACCAGTGCAGCTTGAAAAGACCAAAACTCGCTCACACACCAGTACAGCTTGAAAAGACCAAAACTCGCTGACAAACCAGTACAGCTTGAAAACACCAAAACTCGCTCAAACACCAATACAGGTTGAAATGACCAAAACTCACTGACACACCAGTACAGCTTGAAAAGACCAAATCTAAATAACACACGAGTACAGCTTGAAAAGACCAAAACTCGATGACACACCAGTACAGGTTGAAATGACCAAAACTCGCTCACACACCAGTACCGCTTGAAAAGACCAAAACTCACTGACACACCGCTCGAGCTTGAAAAGGCCAAAACTCACTGACACACCAGTACACTTGAAAACACCTAAACTCGCTGACACAGAAGTGCAGCTTGAAAAGACCAAAACTCACTGACACACCAGTACACTTGAAAACACCTAAACTCGCTGACACACCAGTACAGCTTGAAAAGACCAAAACTTACTGACACACCAGTACACTTGAAAAAGGCCAAAACTCGCTGACACAGCAGTAAAGCTTGAAAGGACCAACACTCGCTCACACACCGGTACAGCTTGAAAAGTCCAAAACTCACTGACACACCACTACAGCTTGAAAAGATCAAAACTCGCTGACACACCAGTAGAGCTTCAAAACACCAAAACTCGCTGACATACCACGACAGCTTGAAAAGACCAAAAGTCACTGACACACCAGTACAGCTTGAAAAGACCAAAACACGCTGACACACCCTGTACAGATTGAAAAGACCAAAACTTGCTGACTCACAAGTGCTGCTTGAAAAAGGCCAAAACTCACTGACACACCAGTCCAGCTTTAAAAGACCAAAACTCACTCACACACCAGTACAGCTTGAAAAGACTAAAACTCGCTCACACACCAGTACAGCTTGCAAAGACCAAAACTCACTGATGCACAGTACAGCTTGAAATTCCCAAAACTCGCTGACACACCAGTACAGCTTGAAAAGTCCAAAACTCACTGACACACCAGTACAGCATGAAAAGGCCAAAACTCACTGACACTCATTACAGCTTGAAAAGACTAAAACTCGCTGACACACCAGTACAGCTTGAAAAGATCAAATCTCAATAAACCACCAGTACAGCTTGAAAAGACCAAAACTCGCTCACACACCAGTACAGCTTGAAAACACCAAAACTCGCTCACACACCGGTACAGCTTGAAAAGTCCAAAACTCACTGACACACCACTACAGCTTGAAAAGATCAAAACTCGCTGACACACCAGTAGAGCTTCAAAACACCAAAACTCGCTGACACACCACTACAGCTTGAAAACACCAAAACTCACTGACACACCAGTACAGCTTGAAAAGACAAAAACTCGCTCAAACACCAGTACAGCTTGAAAAGACCAAAACACGCTGACACACCCGGTACAGCTTGAAAAGACAAAAACTCGCTGACACACCAGTACAGATTGAAAAGACAAAAACATGCTGACACACCAGTACAGCTTGAAAACAACAAAGCTCGTTGACATACCCGGTACAGCTTGAAAAGATCAAAACTCGCTGACACACCAGTACAGCTTGAAAAGACCAAAACTCACTGACACACCAGTACAGCTTGAAAAGACAAAAACTCGCTGACACACCAGTACAGATTGAAAAGACAAAAACTCGCTGACACACCAGTACAGCTTGAAAACAACAAAGCTCGTTGACACACCCGGTACAGCTTGAAAAGACCAAAACTCGCTGACACACCAGTACAGATTGAAAAGACAAAAACTCGCTGACACACAAGTACAGCTTGAAAAGACCAAAACTCACTGACACACCAGTGCAGATTGAAAAGACCTAAACTCGCTGACACACCAGTACAGCTTGAAAATGCCAAAACTCACTGACACTCATTACAGCTTGAAAAGACTAAAACTCGCTAACACACCAGTATAGCTTGATAAGACCAAAACTGGCTAACACTCATTACAGCTTGAAAAAACCAAAACTCACTGACACACCAGTGCAGCTTGAAAAGACCAAAACTCGCTCACACACCAGTACAGCTTGAAAAGACCAAAACTCGCTGACAAACCAGTACAGCTTGAAAACACCAAAACTCGCTCAAACACCAATACAGGTTGAAATGACCAAAACTCACTGACACACCAGTACAGCTTGAAAAGACCAAATCTAAATAACACACGAGTACAGCTTGAAAAGACCAAAACTCGATGACACACCAGTACAGGTTGAAATGACCAAAACTCGCTCACACACCAGTACCGCTTGAAAAGACCAAAACTCACTGACACACCGCTCGAGCTTGAAAAGGCCAAAACTCACTGACACACCAGTACACTTGAAAACACCTAAACTCGCTGACACAGAAGTGCAGCTTGAAAAGACCAAAACTCACTGACACACCAGTACACTTGAAAACACCTAAACTCGCTGACACACCAGTACAGCTTGAAAAGACCAAAACTTACTGACACACCAGTACACTTGAAAAAGGCCAAAACTCGCTGACACAGCAGTAAAGCTTGAAAGGACCAAAACTGGCTCACACACCAGTACAGCTTGAAAAGACCAAAACTCGCTCACACACCGGTACAGCTTGAAAAGGCCAAAACTCACTGACACACCAGTACACTTGAAAACACCTAAACTCGCTGACACACCAGTACAGCTTGAAAAGACCAAAACTCACTGACACACCAGTACACTTGAAAAAGGCCAAAACTCGCTGACACACCAGTCCAGCTTTAAAAGACCAAAACTCACTGACACACCAGTACAGCTTGAAAAGACCAAAACTCGCTAACACAGCAGTACAGCTTGAAAGGACCAAAACTGGCTCACACACCAGTACAGCTTGAAAAGACCAACACTCGCTCACACACCGGTACAGCTTGAAAAGTCCAAAACTCACTGACACACCACTACAGCTTGAAAAGATCAAAACTCGCTGACACACCAGTAGAGCTTCAAAACACCAAAACTCGCTGACATACCACGACAGCTTGAAAAGACCAAAAGTCACTGACACACCAGTACAGCTTGAAAAGACCAAAACACGCTGACACACCCTGTACAGATTGAAAAGACCAAAACTTGCTGACACACAAGTGCAGCTTGAA
Source organism: Scyliorhinus torazame (assembly GCF_047496885.1). Classification (NCBI taxonomy): domain Eukaryota; kingdom Metazoa; phylum Chordata; class Chondrichthyes; order Carcharhiniformes; family Scyliorhinidae; genus Scyliorhinus; species Scyliorhinus torazame. Next base: position 56,270,164 of record NC_092726.1, read on the forward strand.
AAAGGCCAAAACTCACTGACACACCAGTCCAGCTTTAAAAGACCAAAACTCACTCACACACCAGTACAGCTTGAAAAGACTAAAACTCGCTCACACACCAGTACAGCTTGCAAAGACCAAAACTCACTGATGCACAGTACAGCTTGAAATTCCCAAAACTCGCTGACACACCAGTACAGCTTGAAAAGTCCAAAACTCACTGACACACCAGTACAGCATGAAAAGGCCAAAACTCACTGACACTCATTACAGCTTGAAAAGACTAAAACTCGCTGACACACCAGTACAGCTTGAAAAGATCAAATCTCAATAAACCACCAGTACAGCTTGAAAAGACCAAAACTCGCTCACACACCAGTACAGCTTGAAAAGACCAAAACTCGCTCACACACCGGTACAGCTTGAAAAGTCCAAAACTCACTGACACACCACTACAGCTTGAAAAGACCAAAACTCACTGACACACCAGTGCAGCTTGAAATTACCAAAACTCGCTGACACACCAGTACAGCTTGAAAAGTCCAAAACTCACTGACAAACCAATACAGATTGAAAAGACCTAAACTCGCTGACACACCAGTACAGCTTGAAAATGCGAAAACTCACTGACACTCATTACAGCTTGAAAAGACTAAAACTCGCTAACACACCAGTATAGCTTGAAAAGACCAAAACTGGCTAACACTCATTACAGCTTGAAAAAACCAAAACTCACTGACACACCAGTGCAGCTTGAAAAGACCAAAACTCGCTCACACACCAGTACAGCTTGAAAAGACCAAAACTCGCTGACAAACCAGTACAGCTTGAAAACACCAAAACTCGCTCAAACACCAATACAGGTTGAAATGACCAAAACTCACTGACACACCAGTACAGCTTGAAAAGACCAAATCTAAATAACACACGAGTACAGCTTGAAAAGACCAAAACTCGATGACACACCAGTACAGGTTGAAATGACCAAAACTCGCTCACACACCAGTACCGCTTGAAAAGACCAAAACTCACTGACACACCGCTCGAGCTTGAAAAGGCCAAAACTCACTGACACACCAGTACACTTGAAAACACCTAAACTCGCTGACACACCAGTGCAGCTTGAAAAGACCAAAACTCACTGACACACCAGTACACTTGAAAACACCTAAACTCGCTGACACACCAGTACAGCTTGAAAAGACCAAAACTTACTGACACACCAGTACACTTGAAAAAGGCCAAAACTCGCTGACACAGCAGTAAAGCTTGAAAAGACCAAAACTCGCTCACACACCGGTACAGCTTGAAAAGGCCAAAACTCACTGACACACCAGTACACTTGAAAACACCTAAACTCGCTGACACACCAGTACAGCTTGAAAAGACCAAAACTCACTGACACACCAGTACACTTGAAAAAGGCCAAAACTCGCTGACACACCAGTCCAGCTTTAAAAGACCAAAACTCACTGACACACCAGTACAGCTTGAAAAGACCAAAACTCGCTAACACAGCAGTACAGCTTGAAAGGACCAAAACTGGCTCACACACCAGTGCAGCTTGAAAAGACCAAAACTCACTGACACACCAGTACACTTGAAAACACCTAAACTCGCTGACACACCAGTACAGCTTGAAAAGACCAAAACTTACTGACACACCAGTACACTTGAAAAAGGCCAAAACTCGCTGACACAGCAGTAAAGCTTGAAAGGACCAACACTCGCTCACACACCGGTACAGCTTGAAAAGTCCAAAACTCACTGACACACCACTACAGCTTGAAAAGATCAAAACTCGCTGACACACCAGTAGAGCTTCAAAACACCAAAACTCGCTGACATACCACGACAGCTTGAAAAGACCAAAAGTCACTGACACACCAGTACAGCTTGAAAAGACCAAAACACGCTGACACACCCTGTACAGATTGAAAAGACCAAAACTTGCTGACTCACAAGTGCTGCTTGAAAAAGGCCAAAACTCACTGACACACCAGTCCAGCTTTAAAAGACCAAAACTCACTCACACACCAGTACAGCTTGAAAAGACTAAAACTCGCTCACACACCAGTACAGCTTGCAAAGACCAAAACTCACTGATGCACAGTACAGCTTGAAATTCCCAAAACTCGCTGACACACCAGTACAGCTTGAAAAGTCCAAAACTCACTGACACACCAGTACAGCATGAAAAGGCCAAAACTCACTGACACTCATTACAGCTTGAAAAGACTAAAACTCGCTGACACACCAGTACAGCTTGAAAAGATCAAATCTCAATAAACCACCAGTACAGCTTGAAAAGACCAAAACTCGCTCACACACCAGTACAGCTTGAAAACACCAAAACTCGCTCACACACCGGTACAGCTTGAAAAGTCCAAAACTCACTGACACACCACTACAGCTTGAAAAGATCAAAACTCGCTGACACACCAGTAGAGCTTCAAAACACCAAAACTCGCTGACACACCACTACAGCTTGAAAACACCAAAACTCACTGACACACCAGTACAGCTTGAAAAGACAAAAACTCGCTCAAACACCAGTACAGCTTGAAAAGACCAAAACACGCTGACACACCCGGTACAGCTTGAAAAGACAAAAACTCGCTGACACACCAGTACAGATTGAAAAGACAAAAACATGCTGACACACCAGTACAGCTTGAAAACAACAAAGCTCGTTGACATACCCGGTACAGCTTGAAAAGATCAAAACTCGCTGACACACCAGTACAGCTTGAAAAGACCAAAACTCACTGACACACCAGTACAGCTTGAAAAGACAAAAACTCGCTGACACACCAGTACAGATTGAAAAGACAAAAACTCGCTGACACACCAGTACAGCTTGAAAACAACAAAGCTCGTTGACACACCCGGTACAGCTTGAAAAGACCAAAACTCGCTGACACACCAGTACAGATTGAAAAGACAAAAACTCGCTGACACACAAGTACAGCTTGAAAAGACCAAAACTCACTGACACACCAGTGCAGATTGAAAAGACCTAAACTCGCTGACACACCAGTACAGCTTGAAAATGCCAAAACTCACTGACACTCATTACAGCTTGAAAAGACTAAAACTCGCTAACACACCAGTATAGCTTGATAAGACCAAAACTGGCTAACACTCATTACAGCTTGAAAAAACCAAAACTCACTGACACACCAGTGCAGCTTGAAAAGACCAAAACTCGCTCACACACCAGTACAGCTTGAAAAGACCAAAACTCGCTGACAAACCAGTACAGCTTGAAAACACCAAAACTCGCTCAAACACCAATACAGGTTGAAATGACCAAAACTCACTGACACACCAGTACAGCTTGAAAAGACCAAATCTAAATAACACACGAGTACAGCTTGAAAAGACCAAAACTCGATGACACACCAGTACAGGTTGAAATGACCAAAACTCGCTCACACACCAGTACCGCTTGAAAAGACCAAAACTCACTGACACACCGCTCGAGCTTGAAAAGGCCAAAACTCACTGACACACCAGTACACTTGAAAACACCTAAACTCGCTGACACAGAAGTGCAGCTTGAAAAGACCAAAACTCACTGACACACCAGTACACTTGAAAACACCTAAACTCGCTGACACACCAGTACAGCTTGAAAAGACCAAAACTTACTGACACACCAGTACACTTGAAAAAGGCCAAAACTCGCTGACACAGCAGTAAAGCTTGAAAGGACCAAAACTGGCTCACACACCAGTACAGCTTGAAAAGACCAAAACTCGCTCACACACCGGTACAGCTTGAAAAGGCCAAAACTCACTGACACACCAGTACACTTGAAAACACCTAAACTCGCTGACACACCAGTACAGCTTGAAAAGACCAAAACTCACTGACACACCAGTACACTTGAAAAAGGCCAAAACTCGCTGACACACCAGTCCAGCTTTAAAAGACCAAAACTCACTGACACACCAGTACAGCTTGAAAAGACCAAAACTCGCTAACACAGCAGTACAGCTTGAAAGGACCAAAACTGGCTCACACACCAGTACAGCTTGAAAAGACCAACACTCGCTCACACACCGGTACAGCTTGAAAAGTCCAAAACTCACTGACACACCACTACAGCTTGAAAAGATCAAAACTCGCTGACACACCAGTAGAGCTTCAAAACACCAAAACTCGCTGACATACCACGACAGCTTGAAAAGACCAAAAGTCACTGACACACCAGTACAGCTTGAAAAGACCAAAACACGCTGACACACCCTGTACAGATTGAAAAGACCAAAACTTGCTGACACACAAGTGCAGCTTGAAAAAGGCCAAAACTCACTGACACACCAGTCCAGCTTTAAAAGACCAAAACTCACTCACACACCAGTACAGCTTGAAAAGACTAAAACTCGCTCACACACCAGTACAGCTTGCAAAGACCAAAACTCACTGATGCACAGTACAGCTTGAAATTCCCAAAACTCGCTGACACACCAGTACAGCTTGAAAAGTCCAAAACTCACTGACACACCAGTACAGCATGAAAAGGCCAAAACTCACTGACACTCATTACAGCTTGAAAAGACTAAAACTCGCTGACACACCAGTACAGCTTGAAAAGATCAAATCTCAATAAACCACCAGTACAGCTTGAAAAGACCAAAACTCGCTCACACACCAGTACAGCTTGAAAAGACCAAAACTCGCTCACACACCGGTACAGCTTGAAAAGTCCAAAACTCACTGACACACCACTACAGCTTGAAAAGACCAAAACTCACTGACACACCAGTGCAGCTTGAAATTACCAAAACTCGCTGACACACCAGTACAGCTTGAAAAGTCCAAAACTCACTGACAAACCAATACAGATTGAAAAGACCTAAACTCGCTGACACACCAGTACAGCTTGAAAATGCGAAAACTCACTGACACTCATTACAGCTTGAAAAGACTAAAACTCGCTAACACACCAGTATAGCTTGAAAAGACCAAAACTGGCTAACACTCATTACAGCTTGAAAAAACCAAAACTCACTGACACACCAGTGCAGCTTGAAAAGACCAAAACTCGCTCACACACCAGTACAGCTTGAAAAGACCAAAACTCGCTGACAAACCAGTACAGCTTGAAAACACCAAAACTCGCTCAAACACCAATACAGGTTGAAATGACCAAAACTCACTGACACACCAGTACAGCTTGAAAAGACCAAATCTAAATAACACACGAGTACAGCTTGAAAAGACCAAAACTCGATGACACACCAGTACAGGTTGAAATGACCAAAACTCGCTCACACACCAGTACCGCTTGAAAAGACCAAAACTCACTGACACACCGCTCGAGCTTGAAAAGGCCAAAACTCACTGACACACCAGTACACTTGAAAACACCTAAACTCGCTGACACACCAGTGCAGCTTGAAAAGACCAAAACTCACTGACACACCAGTACACTTGAAAACACCTAAACTCGCTGACACACCAGTACAGCTTGAAAAGACCAAAACTTACTGACACACCAGTACACTTGAAAAAGGCCAAAACTCGCTGACACAGCAGTAAAGCTTGAAAAGACCAAAACTCGCTCACACACCGGTACAGCTTGAAAAGGCCAAAACTCACTGACACACCAGTACACTTGAAAACACCTAAACTCGCTGACACACCAGTACAGCTTGAAAAGACCAAAACTCACTGACACACCAGTACACTTGAAAAAGGCCAAAACTCGCTGACACACCAGTCCAGCTTTAAAAGACCAAAACTCACTGACACACCAGTACAGCTTGAAAAGACCAAAACTCGCTAACACAGCAGTACAGCTTGAAAGGACCAAAACTGGCTCACACACCAGTACAGCTTGAAAAGACCAACACTCGCTCACACACCGGTACAGCTTGAAAAGTCCAAAACTCACTGACACACCACTACAGCTTGAAAAGATCAAAACTCGCTGACACACCAGTAGAGCTTCAAAACACCAAAACTCGCTGACATACCACGACAGCTTGAAAAGACCAAAAGTCACTGACACACCAGTACAGCTTGAAAAGACCAAAACACGCTGACACACCCTGTACAGATTGAAAAGACCAAAACTTGCTGACACACAAGTGCAGCTTGAAAAAGGCCAAAACTCACTGACACACCAGTCCAGCTTTAAAAGACCAAAACTCACTCACACACCAGTACAGCTTGAAAAGACCAAAACTCACTGATGCACAGTACAGCTTGAAATTCCCAAAACTCGCTGACACACCAGTACAGCTTGAAAAGTCCAAAACTCGCTCACACACCAGTACAGCTTGCAAAGACCAAAACTCACTGATGCACAGTACAGCTTGAAATTCCCAAAACTCGCTGACACACCAGTACAGCTTGAAAAGTCCAAAACTCACTGACACACCAGTACAGCATGAAAAGGCCAAAACTCACTGACACTCATTACAGCTTGAAAAGACTAAAACTCGCTCACACACCAGTACAGCTTGAAAAGACCAAAACTCGCTCACACACCGGTACAGCTTGAAAAGTCCAAAACTCACTGACACACCACTACAGCTTGAAAAGATCAAAACTCGCTGACACACCAGTAGAGCTTCAAAACACCAAAACTCGCTGACACACCACTACAGCTTGAAAAGACCAAAAGTCACTGACACACCAGTACAGCTTGAAAAGACCAAAACACGCTGACACACCCGGTACAGCTTGAAAAGACCAAAACTTGCTGACACACAAGTGCAGCTTGAAAAAGGCCAAAACTCACTGTCACACCAGTACAGCTTGAAAAAGACCAAAACTCGCTGACACACCAGTCCAGCTTTAAAAGACCAAAACTCACTCACACACCAGTACAGCTTGAAAAGACTAAAACTCGCTCACACACCAGTACAGCTTGAAAAGGCCAAAACTCACTTACACTCATTACAGCTTGAAAAGACTAAAACTCGCTAACACACCAGTCCAGCTTGAAAAGACCAAAACTGGCTAACACTCATTACAGCTTGAAAAAACCAAAACTCACTGACACCCCAGTACAGCTTGAAAAGGCCAAAATTCGCTCACACACCAGTAGAGCTTGAAAAGACCAAAACTCGCTAACACACCAGTACAGCTTGAAAAGACCAAAACTCACTGACCCACCAGTACACTTGAAAACACCTCAACTCGCTGACACACCAGTGCAGCTTGAAAAGACCAAAACTCACTGACACACCAGTACACTTGAAAACACCTAAACTCGCTGACACACCAGTACAGCTTGAAAAGACCAAAACTCACTGACACACCAGTACACTTGAAAAAGGCCAAAACTCGCTGACACACCAGTCCAGCTTTAAAAGACCAAAACTCACTGACACACCAATACAGCTTGAAAAGACCAAAACTCGCTAACACAGCAGTACAGCTTGAAAGGACCAAAACTGGCTCACACACCAGTACAGCTTGAAAAGACCAACACTCGCTCACACACCGGTACAGCTTGAAAAGTCCAAAACTCACTGACACACCACTACAGCTTGAAAAGATCAAAACTCGCTGACACACCAGTAGAGCTTCAAAACACCAAAACTCGCTGACATACCACGACAGCTTGAAAAGACCAAAAGTCACTGACACACCAGTACAGCTTGAAAAGACCAAAACACGCTGACACACCCTGTACAGATTGAAAAGACCAAAACTTGCTGACACACAAGTGCAGCTTGAAAAAGGCCAAAACTCACTGACACACCAGTCCAGCTTTAAAAGACCAAAACTCACTGACACACCAATACAGCTTGAAAAGACCAAAACTCGCTAACACAGCAGTACAGCTTGAAAGGACCAAAACTGGCTCACACACCAGTACAGCTTGAAAAGACCAACACTCGCTCACACACCGGTACAGCTTGAAAAGTCCAAAACTCACTGACACACCACTACAGCTTGAAAAGATCAAAACTCGCTGACACACCAGTAGAGCTTCAAAACACCAAAACTCGCTGACATACCACGACAGCTTGAAAAGACCAAAAGTCACTGACACACCAGTACAGCTTGAAAAGACCAAAACACGCTGACACACCCTGTACAGATTGAAAAGACCAAAACTTGCTGACACACAAGTGCAGCTTGAAAAAGGCCAAAACTCACTGACACACCAGTCCAGCTTTAAAAGACCAAAACTGGCTCACACACCAGTACAGCTTGAAAAGACTAAAACTCGCTCACACACCAGTCCAGCTTTAAAAGACCAAAACTCACTCACACACCAGTACAGCTTGAAAAGACTAAAACTCGCTCACACACCAGTACAGCTTGCAAAGACCAAAACTCACTGATGCACAGTACAGCTTGAAATTCCCAAAACTCGCTGACACACCAGTACAGCTTGAAAAGTCCAAAACTCACTGACACACCAGTACAGCATGAAAAGGCCAAAACTCACTGACACTCATTACAGCTTGAAAAGACTAAAACTCGCTGACACACCAGTACAGCTTGAAAAGATCAAATCTCAATAAACCACCAGTACAGCTTGAAAAGAGTAAAACTCGCTCACACACCAGTACTGCTTGAAAAGACCAAAACTCGCTCACACACCAGTACAGCTTGAAAAGACCAAAACTCGCTCACACACCGGTACAGCTTGAAAAGTCCAAAACTCACTGACACACCACTACAGCTTGAAAAGATCAAAACTCGCTGACACACCAGTAGAGCTTCAAAACACCAAAACTCGCTGACACACCACTACAGCTTGAAAAGACCAAAAGTCACTGACACACCAGTACAGCTTGAAAAGACCAAAACACGCTGACACACCCGGTACAGATTGAAAAGACTAAACTTGCTGACACACAAGTGCAGCTTGAAAAAGGCCAAAACTCACTGACACACCAGTACAGCTTGAAAAAGACCAAAACTCGCTGACACACCGGTCCAGCTTTAAAAGACCAAAACTCACTCACACACCAGTACAGCTTGAAAAGACTAAAACTCGCTCACACACCAGTACAGCTTGAAAAGACCAAAACTCACTGATACACAGTACAGCTTGAAATGCCCAAAACTCGCTGACACATCCAGTGGAGCTTGAAAATACGAAAACTCGCTGACACACCAGTACAGCTTGAAAAGTCCAAAACTCACTGACACACCAGTACAGCTTGAAAAGGCCAAAACTCACTGACACTCATTACAGCTTGAAAAGACTAAAACTCGCTAACACACCAGTCCAGCTTGAAAAGACCAAAACTGGCTAACACTCATTACAGCTTGAAAAAACCAAAACTCACTGACACCCCAGTACAGCTTGAAAAGGCCAAAATTCGCACACACACCAGTACAGCTTGAAAAGACCAAAACTCGCTAACACACCAGTACAGCTTGAAAAGACCAAAACTCGCTGACACACCCGGTACAGATTGAAAAGACTAAAACTCACTGACACATCAGTACAGCTTTAAAAGACCAAAACTCGCTCTCACATGGTACTGCTTGAAAAGACCAAAACTCGCTGACACACCAGTACAGCATCAAAAGACCAAAACTCACTGACACACCAGTACAGCTTGAAAAGACAAAATCTCAATAAACCACCAGTACAGCTAGAAAAGACCAAAACTCGCTCACACACCAGTACAGCTTGAAAAGACCAAAACTCACTCACACACCAGTACAGCTTTAAAAAGCCAAAACTCGCTGACACACCAGTACAGCTTGAAAAGACCAAAACACGCTAACACACTAGTACAGCTTGAAAAGACCAAAACTCACTGACACACCACTACAGCTTGAATAGACCAAAACTCGCCCACACACCAGTACAGCATGAAAAGACCAAAACTCGCTGACACACCAGTACAGCTGGAAAAGACTAAAACACGCTGACACACCCGGTACAGATTGAAAAGACAAAAACTCGCTAACACACCAGTACAGCTTGAAAAGACCGAAACTCGCTGACACACCAGTACAGCTTGAAAAGACCAAAAGTCGCTGACACACCAGTACAGCATGAAAATACCAAAACTCGCTGACACACCTGTACAGCTTGAAACGACCAAAACTTGCTGACACACAAGTACAGCTTGAAAAAGGCCAAAACTCACTGACACACCAGTCCAGCTTTAAAAGACCAAAACTCACTCACACACCAGTCCAGCTTTAAAAGACCAAAACTCACTCACACACCAGTACAGCTTGAAAAGACTAAAACTCGCTCACACACCAGTACAGCTTGAAAAGTCCAAAACTCACTGACACACCAGTACAGCATGAAAAGGCCAAAACTCACTGACACTCATTACAGCTTGAAAAGACTAAAACTCGCTGACACACCAGTACAGCTTGAAAAGATCAAATCTCAATAAACCACCAGTACAGCTTGAAAAGACCAAAACTCGCTCACACACCAGTACAGCTTGAAAAGACCAAAACTCGCTCACACACCGGTACAGCTTGAAAAGTCCAAAACTCACTGACACACCACTACAGCTTGAAAAGATCAAAACTCGCTGACACACCAGTAGAGCTTCAAAACACCAAAACTCGCTGACACACCACTACAGCTTGAAAAGACCAAAACTCACTGACACCCCAGTACAGCTTGAAAAGGCCAAAATTCGCTCACACACCAGTAGAGCTTGAAAAGACCAAAACTCGCTAACACACCAGTACAGCTTGAAAAGACCAAAACTCGCTCACACACCGGTACAGCTTGAAAAGGCCAAAACTCACTGACCCACCAGTACACTTGAAAACACCTCAACTCGCTGACACACCAGTGCAGCTTGAAAAGACCAAAACTCACTGACACACCAGTACACTTGAAAACACCTAAACTCGCTGACACACCAGTACAGCTTGAAAAGACCAAAACTCACTGACACACCAGTACACTTGAAAAAGGCCAAAACTCGCTGACACACCAGTCCAGCTTTAAAAGACCAAAACTCACTGACACACCAATACAGCTTGAAAAGAACAAAACTCGCTAACACAGCAGTACAGCTTGAAAGGACCAAAACTGGCTCACACACCAGTACAGCTTGAAAAGACCAACACTCGCTCACACACCGGTACAGCTTGAAAAGTCCAAAACTCACTGACACACCACTACAGCTTGAAAAGATCAAAACTCGCTGACACACCAGTAGAGCTTCAAAACACCAAAACTCGCTGACATACCACGACAGCTTGAAAAGACCAAAAGTCACTGACACACCAGTACAGCTTGAAAAGACCAAAACACGCTGACACACCCTGCACAGATTGAAAAGACCAAAACTTGCTGACACACAAGTGCAGCTTGAAAAAGGCCAAAACTCACTGACACACCAGTCCAGCTTTAAAAGACCAAAACTCACTCACACACCAGTACATCTTGAAAAGACTAAAACTCGCTCACACACCAGTACAGCTTGCAAAGACCAAAACTCACTGATGCACAGTACAGCTTGAAATTCCCAAAACTCGCTGACACACCAGTACAGCTTGAAAAGTCCAAAACTCACTGACACACCAGTACAGCATGAAAAGGCCAAAACTCACTGACACTCATTACAGCTTGAAAAGACTAAAACTCGCTGACACACCAGTACAGCTTGAAAAGATCAAATCTCAATAAACCACCAGTACAGCTTGAAAAGTCTAAAACTCGCTCACACACCAGTACTGCTTGAAAAGACCAAAACTCGCTCACACACCAGTACAGCTTGAAAAGTCCAAAACTCACTGACACACCACTGCAGCTTGAAAAGATCAAAACTCGCTGACACACCAGTAGAGCTTCAAAACACCAAAACTCGCTGACACACCACTACAGCTTGAAAAGACCAAAAGTCACTGACACACCAGTACAGCTTGAAAAGACCAAAACACGCTGACACACCCGGTACAGATTGAAAAGACTAAACTTGCTGACACACAAGTGCAGCTTGAAAAAGGCCAAAACTCACTGACACACCAGTACAGCTTGAAAAAGACCAAAACTCGCTGACACACCAGTCCAGCTTTAAAAGACCAAAACTCACTCACACACCAGTACAGCTTGAAAAGACTAAAACTCGCTCACACACCAGTACAGCTTGAAAAGACCAAAACTCACTGATACACAGTACAGCTTGAAATGCCCAAAACTCGCTGACACATCCAGTCCAGCTTGAAAATACGAAAACTCGCTGACACACCAGTACAGCTTGAAAAGTCCAAAACTCACTGACACACCAGTACAGCTTGAAAAGGCCAAAACTCACTGACACTCATTACAGCTTGAAAAGACGAAAACTCGCTAACACACCAGTCCAGCTTGAAAAGACCAAAACTGGCTAACACTCATTACAGCTTGAAAAAACCAAAACTCACTGACACCCCAGTACAGCTTGAAAAGGCCAAAATTCGCTCACACACCAGTACAGCTTGAAAAGACCAAAACTCGCTAACACACCAGTACAGCTTGAAAAGACCAAAACTCGCTGACACACCCGGTACAGATTGAAAAGACTAAAACTCACTGACACATCAGTACAGCTTTAAAAGACCAAAACTCGCTCTCACATGGTACTGCTTGAAAAGACCAAAACTCGCTGACACACCAGTACAGCTTCAAAAGACCAAAACTCACTGACACACCAGTACAGCTTGAAAAGACAAAATCTCAATAAACCACCAGTACAGCTAGAAAAGACCAAAACTCGCTCACACACCAGTACAGCTTGAAAAGACCAAAACTCACTCACACACCAGTACAGCTTTAAAAAGCCAAAACTCGCTGACACACCAGTACAGCTTGAAAAGACCAAAACACGCTAACACACTAGTACAGCTTGAAAAGACCAAAACTCACTGACACACCACTACAGCTTGAATAGACCAAAACTCGCCCACACACCAGTACAGCATGAAAAGACCAAAACTCGCTGACACACCAGTACAGCTGGAAAAGACTAAAACACGCTGACACACCCGGTACAGATTGAAAAGACAAAAACTCGCTAACACACCAGTACAGCTTGAAAAGACCGAAACTCGCTGACACACCAGTACAGCTTGAAAAGACCAAAAGTCGCTGACACACCAGTACAGCATGAAAATACCAAAACTCGCTGACACACCTGTACAGCTTGAAACGACCAAAACTTGCTGACACACAAGTACAGCTTGAAAAAGGCCAAAACTCACTGACACACCAGTCCAGCTTTAAAAGACCAAAACTCACTCACACACCAGTCCAGCTTTAAAAGACCAAAACTCACTCACACACCAGTACAGCTTGAAAAGACTAAAACTCGCTCACACACCAGTACAGCTTGAAAAGTCCAAAACTCACTGACACACCAGTACAGCATGAAAAGGCCAAAACTCACTGACACTCATTACAGCTTGAAAAGACTAAAACTCGCTGACACAGCAGTACAGATTGAAAAGATCAAATCTCAATAAACCACCAGTACAGCTTGAAAAGACCAAAACTCGCTCACACACCAGTACAGCTTGAAAAGACCAAAACTCGCTCACACACCGGTACAGCTTGAAAAGTCCAAAACTCACTGACACACCACTACAGCTTGAAAAGATCAAAACTCGCTGACACACCAGTAGAGCTTCAAAACACCAAAACTCGCTGACATACCACGACAGCTTGAAAAGACCAAAAGTCACTGACACACCAGTACAGCTTGAAAAGACCAAAACACGCTGACACACCCTGTACAGATTGAAAAGACCAAAACTTGCTGACACACAAGTGCAGCTTGAAAAAGGCCAAAACTCACTGACACACCAGTCCAGCTTTAAAAGACCAAAACTCACTCACACACCAGTACAGCTTGAAAAGACTAAAACTCGCTCACACACCAGTACAGCTTGCAAAGACCAAAACTCACTGATGCACAGTACAGCTTGAAATTCCCAAAACTCGCTGACACACCAGTACAGCTTGAAAAGTCCAAAACTCACTGACACACCAGTACAGCATGAAAAGGCCAAAACTCACTGACACTCATTACAGCTTGAAAAGACTAAAACTCGCTGACACACCAGTACAGCTTGAAAAGATCAAATCTCAATAAACCACCAGTACAGCTTGAAAAGACTAAAACTCGCTCACACACCAGTACTGCTTGAAAAGACCAAAACTCGCTCACACACCAGTACAGCTTGAAAAGACCAAAACTCGCTCACACACCGGTACAGCTTGAAAAGACCAAAAGTCACTGACACACCAGTACAGCTTGAAAAGACCAAAACACGCTGACACACCCGGTACAGATTGAAAAGACTAAACTTGCTGACACACAAGTGCAGCTTGAAAAAGGCCAAAACTCACTGACACACCAGTACAGCTTGAAAAAGACCAAAACTCGCTGACACACCAGTCCAGCTTTAAAAGACCAAAACTCACTCACACACCAGTACAGCTTGAAAAGACTAAAACTCGCTCACACACCAGTCCAGCTTGAAAATACGAAAACTCGCTGACACACCAGTACAGCTTGAAAAGTCCAAAACTCACTGACACTCATTACAGCTTGAAAAGGCCAAAACTCACTGACACTCATTACAGCTTGAAAAGACTAAAACTCGCTAACACACCAGTCCAGCTTGAAAAGACCAAAACTGGCTAACACTCATTACAGCTTGAAAAAACCAAAACTCACTGACACCCCAGTACAGCTTGAAAAGGCAAAAATTCGCTCACACACCAGTACAGCTTGAAAAGACCAAAACTCGCTAACACACCAGTACAGCTTGAAAAGACCAAAACTCGCTGACACACCCGGTACAGATTGAAAAGACTAAAACTCACTGACACATCAGTACAGCTTTAAAAGACCAAAACTCGCTCTCACATGGTACTGCTTGAAAAGACCAAAACTCGCTGACACACCAGTACAGCTTCAAAAGACCAAAACTCACTGACACACCAGTACAGCTTGAAAAGACAAAATCTCAATAAACCACCAGTACAGCTAGAAAAGACCAAAACTCGCTCACACACCAGTACAGCTTGAAAAGACCAAAACTCGCTCACACACCGGTACAGCTTGAAAAGACCAAAAGTCACTGACACACCAGTACAGCTTGAAAAGACCAAAACACGCTGACACACCCGGTACAGATTGAAAAGACTAAACTTGCTGACACACAAGTGCAGCTTGAAAAAGGCCAAAACTCACTGACACACCAGTACAGCTTGAAAAAGACCAAAACTCGCTGACACACCAGTCCAGCTTTAAAAGACCAAAACTCACTCACACACCAGTACAGCTTGAAAAGACTAAAACTCGCTCACACACCAGTCCAGCTTGAAAATACGAAAACTCGCTGACACACCAGTACAGCTTGAAAAGTCCAAAACTCACTGACACTCATTACAGCTTGAAAAGGCCAAAACTCACTGACACTCATTACAGCTTGAAAAGACTAAAACTCGCTAACACACCAGTCCAGCTTGAAAAGACCAAAACTGGCTAACACTCATTACAGCTTGAAAAAACCAAAACTCACTGACACCCCAGTACAGCTTGAAAAGGCAAAAATTCGCTCACACACCAGTACAGCTTGAAAAGACCAAAACTCGCTAACACACCAGTACAGCTTGAAAAGACCAAAACTCGCTGACACACCCGGTACAGATTGAAAAGACTAAAACTCACTGACACATCAGTACAGCTTTAAAAGACCAAAACTCGCTCTCACATGGTACTGCTTGAAAAGACCAAAACTCGCTGACACACCAGTACAGCTTCAAAAGACCAAAACTCACTGACACACCAGTACAGCTTGAAAAGACAAAATCTCAATAAACCACCAGTACAGCTAGAAAAGACCAAAACTCGCTCACACACCAGTACAGCTTGAAAAGACCAAAACTCACTCACACACCAGTACAGCTTTAAAAAGCCAAAACTCGCTGACACACCAGTACAGCTTGAAAAGACCAAAACACGCTAACACACTAGTACAGCTTGAAAAGACCAAAACTCACTGACACACCACTACAGCTTGAATAGACCAAAACTCGCCCACACACCAGTACAGCATGAAAAGACCAAAACTCGCTGACACACCAGTACAGCTGGAAAAGACTAAAACACGCTGACACACCCGGTACAGATTGAAAAGACAAAAACTCGCTAACACACCAGTACAGCTTGAAAAGACCGAAACTCGCTGACACACCAGTACAGCTTGAAAAGACCAAAAGTCGCTGACACACCAGTACAGCATGAAAATACCAAAACTCGCTGACACACCTGTACAGCTTGAAACGACCAAAACTTGCTGACACACAAGTACAGCTTGAAAAAGGCCAAAACTCACTGACACACCAGTCCAGATTTAAAAGACCAAAACTCACTCACCAGTACAGCTTGAAAAGACTAAAACTCGCTCACACACCAGTACAGCTTGAAAAATCCAAAACTCACTGATACACAGTACAGCTTGAAAAGACCAAAACTCGCTGACACACCAGTACAGCTTGAAAAGTAAGATCTAAATAACACACGAGTACAGCTTGAAAAGACCAAATCTCGATGACACACCAGTACAGCATGAAAAGACCAAAACTCACTGACACACCAGTACAGCTTGAAAACAACAAAACTCACTGACACACCAGTAATAGCTTGAAAAGTAAGATCTAAATAACACACGAGTACAGCTTGAAAAGACCAGAACTCGCTGACACTCCAGTACAGCATGAAAAGACCAAAACTCACTGACACACCAGTACTCTTGAAAAGACAAAACTCGCCAACACACCAGTCCCGCTTGAAAAGACCAAAACTTGCTGACACACCAGTACAGCTTGAAAAAGACCAAAACTCACTCACACACCAGTACAGCTTGAAAAGACCAAAACTGGCGAACACTCATTACAGCTTGAAAAGACCAAAATTCGGTCACACACCAGTACAGCTTGAAAAGACCAAAACTCGCTGACACACCCGGTACAGATTGAAAAGACTAAAACTCACTGACACATCAGTACAGCTTTAAAAGACCAAAACTCGCCCACACACCAGTACAGCTTGAAAAGACCAAAACTCGCTCACACACCAGTACGGCTTGAAAAGACCAAAATTCGCTGACACACCGAGACAGCTTGAAAAAGGCCAAAACTCACTGACACACCAGTACACTTGAAAAAGGCCAAAACTCGCTGACACACCAGTACAGCTTGAAAAGACCAAAACTCACTCATACACCAGTACAGCTTGAAAAGACTAAAACTCGCTGACACTCCAGTACAGCTTCAAAAGACCAAAACTCACTGACACACCAGTACAGCTTGAAAAGACCAAATCTCAATAAACCACCAGTCCAGCTTGAAAAGACCAAAACTCACTTACACAGCAGTACAGCTTGAAAAGACCAACACTCGCTCACACACCAGTACAGCTTGAAAAGACCAAAACTCGCTCACACACCAGTACAGCTTGAAAAGACCAAAACTCGCTCACACACCGGTACAGCTTGAAAAGTCCAAAACTCACTGACACACCACTACAGCTTGAAAAGATCAAAACTCGCTGACACACCAGTAGAGCTTCAAAACACCAAAACTCGCTGACACACCACTACAGCTTGAAAAGACCAAAAGTCACTGACACACCAGTACAGCTTGAAAAGACCAAAACACGCTGACACACCCGGTACAGATTGAAAAGACTAAACTTGCTGACACACAAGTGCAGCTTGAAAAAGCCAAAACTCACTGACACACCAGTACAGCTTGAAAAAGACCAAAACTCGCTAACACACCAGTCCAGCTTTAAAAGACCAAAACTCACTCACACACCAGTACAGCTTGAAAAGACTAAAACTCGCTCACACACCAGTACAGCTTGAAAAGACCAAAACTCACTGATACACAGTACAGCTTGAAATCCCCAAAACTCGCTGACACATCCAGTCCAGCTTGAAAATACGAAAACTCGCTGACACACCAGTACAGCTTGAAAAAACCAAAACTCACTGACACCCCAGTACAGCTTGAAAAGGCCAAAATTCGCTCACACACCAGTACAGCTTGAAAAGACCAAAACTCGCTAACACACCAGTACAGCTTGAAAAGACCAAAACTCGCTGACACACCCGGTACAGATTGAAAAGACTAAAACTCACTGACACATCAGTACAGCTTTAAAAGACCAAAACTCGCTCTCACATGGTACTGCTTGAAAAGACCAAAACTCGCTGACACACCAGTACAGCTTCAAAAGACCAAAACTCACTGACACACCAGTACAGCTTGAAAAGACAAAATCTCAATAAACCACCAGTACAGCTAGAAAAGACCAAAACTCGCTCACACACCAGTACAGCTTGAAAAGACCAAAACTCACTCACACACCAGTACAGCTTTAAAAAGGCAAAACTCGCTGACACACCAGTACAGCTTGAAAAGACCAAAACACGCTAACACACTAGTACAGCTTGAAAAGACCAAAACTCACTGACACACCACTACAGCTTGAATAGACCAAAACTCGCCCACACACCAGTACAGCATGAAAAGACCAAAACTCGCTGACACACCAGTACAGCTGGAAAAGACTAAAACACGCTGACACACCCGGTACAGATTGAAAAGACAAAAACTCGCTAACACACCAGTACAGCTTGAAAAGACCAAAACTCGCTGACACACCAGTACAGCTTGAAAAGACCAAAAGTCGCTGACACACCAGTACAGCATGAAAATACCAAAACTTGCTGACACACAAGTACAGCTTGAAAAAGGCCAAAACTCACTGACACACCAGTCCAGCTTTAAAAGACCAAAACTCGCTCACACACCAGTACAGCTTGAAAAATCCAAAACTCACTGATACACAGTACAGCGTGAAAAGACCAAAACTAGCTGACACACCAGTACAGCTTGAAAAGTAAGATCTAAATAACACACGAGTACAGCTTGAAAAGACCAAAACTCGATGACACACCAGTACAGCATGAAAAGACCAAAACTCACTGACACACCAGTACAGCTTGAAAACAACAAAACTCACTGACACACCAGTAATAGCTTGAAAAGTAAGATCTAAATAACACACGAGTACAGCTTGAAAAGACCAGAACTCGCTGACACTCCAGTACAGCATGAAAAGACCAAAACTCACTGACACACCAGTACTCTTGAAAAGACAAAACTCGCCAACACACCAGTCCCGCTTGAAAAGACCAAAACTTGCTGACACACCAGTGCAGCTTGAAAAAGACCAAAACTCACTCGCACACCAGTACAGCTTGAAAAGACCAAAACTGGCGAACACTCATTACAGCTTGAAAAGACCAAAATTCGGTCACACACCAGTACAGCTTGAAAAGACCAAAACTCGCTGACACACCCGGTACAGATTGAAAAGACTAAAACTCACTGACACATCAGTACAGCTTTAAAAGACCAAAACTCGCTCACACACCAGTACAGCTTGAAAAGACCAAAACTGGCTCACACTCCAGTACAGCTTGAAAAGACCAAAATTCGCTGACACACCGAGACAGTTTGAAAAAGGCCAAAACTCACTGACACACCAGTACACTTGAAAAAGGCCAAAACTCGCTGACACACCAGTACAGCTTGAAAAGACCAAAACTCACTCATACACCAGTACAGCTTGAAAAGACTAAAACTCGCTGACACTCCAGTACAGCTTCAAAAGACCAAAACTCACTGACACACCAGTACAGCTTGAAAAGACCAAATCTCAATAAACCACCAGTCCAGCTTGAAAAGACCAAAACTCACTTACACAGCAGTACAACTTGAAAAGACCAACACTCGCTCACACACCAGTACAGCTTGAAAAGACCAAAACTCGCTCACACACCAGTACAGCTTGAAAAGACCAAAACTCGCTAACGCACCAGTCCAGCTTGAAAAGACCAAAAGTCACTGACACACCAGTACAGCTTGAATAGACCAAAACTCGCTGACACACCAGTACAGCTTGAAACGACCAAAACTCGCTGACACACCAGTGCAGCTTGAAGAGACCAAAACTCGCTGACACACCAGTACAGCTTGAAAAGACCAAAACTCGCTGACACACCAGTACAGCTTCAAACGACCAAAACTCGCTGACACACCAGTACATCTTGAAAAAGGCCAAAACTCACTGACACACCAGTCCAGCTTTAAAAGACCAAAACTCACTCACACACCAGTACAGCTTGAAAAGACTAAAACTCGCTCACACACCAGTACAGCTTGAAAAGTCCAAAACTCACTGATACACAGTACAGCTTGAAAAGACCAAAACTCGCTGACACACCAGTACAGCTTGAAAAGTAAGATCTAAATAACACACGAGTACAGCTTGAAAAGACCAAAACTCGATGACACACCAGTACAGCATGAAAAGACCAAATCTCAATGACACACCAGTACAGCTTGAAAAGACCAAAACTCGCTCACACACCAGTCCCGCTTGAAAAGACCAAAACTCGCTGACACACCAGTACAGCATGAAAAGACCAAAACTTGCTGACACACCAGTACAGCTTGAAAAGACCAAAACTCGCTGACACACAAGTACATCTTGAAAAAGGCCAAAACTCGCTGACGCACCAGTACAGCTTGAAAAAACCAAAACTCGCTGACACACAAGTACATCTTGAAAAAGGCCAAAACTCGCTGACACACCAGTCCAGCTTTAAAAAACCAAAACTCACTCACACACCAGTACAGCTTGAAAAGACCAATACTCGCTCACACACCAGTACAGCTTCAAAAGACTAAAACTCGCTCACACACCAGTACAGCTTGAAAAGTCCAAAACTCACTGATACACCAGTACAGCTTGAAAAGACCAAAACTCGCTCACACACCAGTACAGCTTGAAAAGACCAAAACTCACTGAAACACCAGTACAGCTTGAAAAGACCAAAACTCGCTCACACACCAGTACAGCTTGAAAAGACCAAATCAAAATAACACACGAGTACAGCTTGAAAAGACGAAAACTCGATGACACACCAGTACAGCTTGAAAAGACCAAAACTCACTGACAAACCAGGACAGCTTGAAAAGACCAAAACTCGCTCACACACTAGTGCAGCTTGAAAACACCAAAACTCGCTAACACACCAGTACAGCTTGAAAAGACCAAAACTCGCTAACACACCCATACAGGTTGAAATGACCAAAACTCACTGACACACCAGTACAGCTTGAAAAGACCATAACTCACTGACACACCAGTACAGCTTGAAAAGACCGAATCTAAATAACACACGAGTACAGCTTGAAAAGACCAAAACTCGATGACACACCAGTACAGCTTGAAAAGACCAAAACTCGTTCACACACCAGTGCAGCTTGAAAAGACCAACACTCGCTGACAAACCAGTACAGCTTGAAAACACCAAAACTCGCTGACACACCGGTACAGCTTGAAAAGACCAAAACTCTCTAACACACCAGTATTGCATGAAAAGAACAATACTCACTGACACACCAGGACACTTGAAAAGACCAAAACTCGCTGACACACCAGTACAGCTTGAAAAGACCAAAACTCGCTGACACACCGGTACAGCTTGAAAAGACCAAAACTCGCTAACACACCAGTACACCTTGAAAAGAACAATACTCACTGACACACCAGGACAGCTTGAAAAGACCAAAACTCGCTGACACACCAGTACAGCTTGAAAAGACAAAAACTCGATGACACACCGTTACAGCTTGAAAAGACCAACACTCGCTGACACACCAGTACAGCTTGAAAAGAACAATACTCACTGACACACCAGTACAGCTTGAAAAGACCAAAACTCACTGAAACACCAGTACAGCTTGAAAAGACCAAAACTCGCTCACACACCAGTACAGCTTGAAAAGACCAAATCAAAATAACACACGAGTACAGCTTGAAAAGACGAAAACTCGATGACACACCAGTACAGCTTGAAAAGACCAAAACTCACTGACAAACCAGGACAGATTGAAAAGACCAAAACTCGCTCACACACCAGTGCAGCTTGAAAACACCAAAACTCGCTAACACACCAGTACAGCTTGAAAAGACCAAAACTCGCTAACACACCCATACAGGTTGAAATGACCAAAACTCACTGACACACCAGTACAGCTTGAAAAGACCATAACTCACTGACACACCAGTACAGCTTGAAAAGACCGAATCTAAATAACACACGAGTACAGCTTGAAAAGACCAAAACTCGATGACACACCAGTACAGCTTGAAAAGACCAAAACTCGTTCACACACCAGTGCAGCTTGAAAAGACCAACACTCGCTGACAAACCAGTACAGCTTGAAAACACCAAAACTCGCTGACACACCGGTACAGCTTGAAAAGACCAAAACTCTCTAACACACCAGTATTGCATGAAAAGAACAATACTCACTGACACACCAGGACACTTGAAAAGACCAAAACTCGCTGACACACCAGTACAGCTTGAAAAGACCAAAACTCGCTGACACACCGGTACAGCTTGAAAAGACCAAAACTCGCTAACACACCAGTACAGCTTGAAAAGAACAACACTCACTGACACACCAGGACAGCTTGAAAAGACCAAAACTCGCTGACACACCAGTACAGCTTGAAAAGACCAAAACTCGATGACACACCGTTACAGCTTGAAAAGACCAACACTCGCTGACACACCAGTACAGCTTGAAAAGAACAATACTCACTGACACACCAGGACAGCTTGAAAATACCAAAACTCGCTGACACACCGGTACAGCTTGAAAAGACCAACACTCGCTGACACACCAGTAAAGCATGAAAACACCAAAACTCGCTGACACACCGGTACAGCTTGAAAAGACCAAAACTCGCTGACACATCAGTACAGATTGAAAAGACCAAGACACGCTGACACACCAGTACAGCTTGAAAAGACCAGAACTCGCTCTAACACCAGTACAGCTTGAAAAGACCAAAACTCGCTGACACACCAGTCCAGCTTGAAAAGACCAAAACTCGCTAACACACCAGTACAGCTTGAAAAGAACAATACTCACTGACACACCAGTACAGCTTGATAAGACCAAAACTCGCTAATTCACCAGTACATCTTGAAAAGACCAAATCCCGCTGACACACCAGTACAGCTTGAAAAGACCTAAAATCCCTGACACACCAGTACAGCTTGAAAAGACCAAAACTCGCTGACACACCAGTACAGCCTGAAAAGACCAACACTCGATGACACACCGATACAGATTGAAAAGACCAAATCTCAGACACACCAGTACAGCTTGAAAAGACCAAAACTCACTGACACACCAGTACAGCGTGAAAGGGCCATAACTCACTGACACACCGGTACAGCATGAAAAGACCAAAACTCACTGACACACCAGTACAGGTTGAAAAGACCAACACTCGCTGTCACACCGATACAGCTTGAAAAGACCAGCACTCGCTGACACACCAGTACAGATTGAAAAGACCAAACTCGATGACACACCAGACCAGCTTGAAATGACCAACACTCGCTGACACACCAGTACAGCTTGAAAAGACTAAAACTCGCTGACACACCAGTACAGCTTGAAAAGACCAAAACTCGATGACACACCAGTACAGCTTGAAAAGACCAAATCTCGCTAACAAACCAGTACA
This sequence comes from Scyliorhinus torazame, assembly GCF_047496885.1. NCBI lineage: Eukaryota > Metazoa > Chordata > Chondrichthyes > Carcharhiniformes > Scyliorhinidae > Scyliorhinus > Scyliorhinus torazame. The sequence goes on from NC_092726.1 coordinate 56,293,740, forward strand.
GCTTGAAAAGACCAAAACTCACTGACACACCTGTAGAGCTTGAAAAGACCAAAACTCGCTGACACACAAGTACAGCTTGAAAAAGGCCAAAACTCCCTTACACACCAGTACAGCTTGAAAAGACCAAATCTAAATAACACACGAGTACAGCTTTAAAAGACCAACACTCGATGACACACCAGTACAGCTTGAAAATATCAAATCTCGATGACACACCAGTACAGCTTGATAAGACCAAAACACACTCCCACACCAGTACAGCTTGAAATAACCAAAACTCGCTGACACACCGGTACAGCTTGAAAAGTCCAAAACTCGCTGACACACCAGTACAGCCTGAAAAGATCAAAACTCGCTGACACACCAGTACAGCTTGCAAAGACCATAACACACTCACACACCAGTACAGCTTGAAAACACCAAAACTCACTGACACACCAGTCCAGCTTTAAAAGACCAAAACTCACTCACACACCAGGTCAGCTTGAAAACACCAAAACTCGCTGACACACCAGTACAGCTTGAAAAAGGCCAAAACTGACTGACACACCAGTACAGCTTGAAAAGACCAAAACTCGCTCACACACGAGTACAGCTTGAAAAGTCCAAAACTCACTGATACACCAGTACAGCTTGAAAAGACCAAATCTAAATAACACACGAGTACAGCTTTAAAAGACCAAAGCTCGATGACACACCAGTACAGGTTGAAATGACCAAAACTCACTGACACACCGGTACAGCTAGAAAAGACAAAAACTCACTGACACACCAGTACAGATTGAAAAGACCAACACTCGCTGACACACCAGTACAGCTTGAAAACAACAAAACTCGCTGACACACCAGTACAGATTGAAAAGACCAAGACACGCTGACACACCAGTACAGCTTGAAAAGACCAAAACTCGCTCACACACCATTGCAGCTTGAAAAGACCAACACTCGCTGACACACCCGGTACAGCTTGAAAAGACCAAAACTCACTGACACACCGGTACAGCTTGAAAAGACCAAAACTCGCTGACACACCTATACAGCTTGAAAAAGGCCAAAACTCGCTGACACACCAATACAGCTTGAAAAGACCAAAACTCGCTCACACACCAGTACAGCTTGAAAATACCAAAATTCGCTGACACACCAGTCCAGCTTGAAAAGACCAAAACTCACTGATACACCAGTACAGATTAAAAAGACCAAAACTCACTTACACACCAGTACAGCTTGAAAAGACCAAAACTCGCTGACACACCAGTACAGCTTGAAAAGATTAAAACTCGCTGACACACCAGTGCAGCTTGAAAAGACCAAAACTCACTGACTCACCACAACAGCTTGAAAAGACCAAAACTCGCTGACACACCAGTACAGCTTGAAAAGATCAAAACTCGCTGACACACCAGTACAGCTTGAAAAGACCAAAACTCGCTGACACACCAGTACAGCTTGAAAAGATCAAAACTCGCTGACACACCAGTACAGCTTGCAAAGACCATAACACACTCACACACCAGTACAGCTTGAAATAACCAAAACTCGCTGACGCACCGGTACAGCTTGAAAAGACCAAAACTCGCTGACACACCAGTGCAGCCTGAAAAGATCAAAACTCGCTGACACACCAGTACAGCTTGCAAAGACCATAACACACTCACACACCAGTACAGCTTGAAAACAACGAAACTCACTGACACACCAGTCCAGCTTTAAAAGACCAAAACTCACTCACACACCAGGTCAGCTTGAAAACACCAAAACTCGCTGACACACCAGTACAGCTTGAAAAAGGCCAAAACTGACTGAAACACCAGTACAGCTTGAAAAGACCAAAACTCGCTCACACACCAGTACAGCTTGAAAAGTCCAAAACTCACTGATACACCAGTACAGCTTGAAAAGACCAAATCTAAATAACACACGAGTACAGCTTTAAAAGACCAAAACTCGATGACACACCAGTACAGGTTGAAATGACCAAAACTCACTGACACACCAGTACAGATTTAAAAGACCAACACTCGCTGACACACCAGTACAGCTTGAATAGACCAAAACTCGCTGACACACCAGTACAGATTGAAAAGACCAACACTCGCTCACACACCAGTACAGCTTGAAAAGACCAACACTCACTGACACACCGGTACAGATTGAAAAGACCAAAACTCGCTCACAAACCAGTACAGCTTGAAAAGACCAACACTCGCTGACACACCAGTACAGCTTGAAAAGACCAAAAGTCACTGACGCACCAATACAGCTTGAAAAGACGAAAACTCGCTGACACACAAGTACAGCTTGAAAAAGGCCAAAACTCACTGACACACCAGTACATCTTGAAAAAGGCCAAAACTCGCTGACACACCAGTCCAGCTTGAAAAGACCAACACTCGCTGACACACCAGTACAGCTTGAAAAGACCAAAACTCACTGACACACCAGTACAGGTTGAAATGACCAAAACTCACTGACACACCAGTACAGCTTGAAAAAGGCCAAAACTCACTGACACACCAGTACAGCTTGAAAAAGGCCAAAACTCACTGACACACCAATACATCTTGAAAAAGGCCAAAACTCGCTGACACACCAGCCCAGCATTAAAAGACCAAAACTCACTGACACACCAGTACAGCTTGAAAAGACTAAAACTCGCTGATACACCAGTACAGATTGAAAAGACCAAATCTAAATAACACACCAGTGCAGCTTGAAATGTCCAAAACTCACTGATACACCAGTACAGATTGAAAAGACCAAATCTAAATAACACACGAGTACAGCTTGAAAAGACCAAAACTCGATGACACACCAGTAGAGGTTGAAATGACCAAAACTCACTGACACACCAGTACAGCTTGAAAAGACCAAAACTCGCTGACACACCGGTCGAGCTTGAAAAGGCCAAAACTCACTGACACACCAGTACAGCTTGAAAAGACCAAAACTCGTTCAAACACCAGTACAGCTTGAAAAGAACAAAACTCGCTGACACACCAGTACAGATTGAAAAGACCAAAACTCGCTCACACACCAGTACAGCTTGAAAAGACCAAAACTCACTGACACACCAGTACAGCTTGAAAAGACCAAAACTCACTGACACACCAGTACAGATTGAAAACACCAAAACTCGCTGACACAGCAGTACAGCTTGAAAAGACCAAAACTCGTTCAAACACCAGTACAGCTTGAAAAGACCAAAACTCGCTAACACACCAGTACAGCTTGAAAAGACCAAAACTCGCTAACACACCAGTACAGCTTGAAAAGACCAAAACCCACTGACACACAAGTACAGCCTGAAAAGACCAAAACTCGCTGACACACCAGTACAGCTTGAAAAGACCAAAACTCGCTCACACACCAGTACAGCTTGAAAAGACCAAAACTCGATGACACACCAGTACAGCTTGAAAAGACAAAATCTCGCTAACACACAAGTACAGCTTGAAAAGACCAAAACTCACTCACACACCAGTACAGCTTGAAAAGCCCTAAACTCGCTGACACACCAGTACAGCTTGAAAAGTCCAACACTCGATGACACACCAGTCCAGCTTGAAAAGACCAAAACTTAGACACACCAGTACAGCTTGAAAAGGTCAAAACTCACTGACACGCCAGTACAGGTTGAAAAGACCAACACTCGCTGACACACCGGTACAGATTGAAAAGACCAACACTCGCTGACACTCCAGTACAGATTGAAAAGTCCAAAACTCGCAGACACACCAGTACAGCTTGAAAAGACCAAAACCCGCTGACAAACCATTACAGATTGAAAAGACCAACACTCACTGACACCCCAGTACACCTTGAAAAGCCCTAAACTCGCTGACACACCAGTACAGCTTGAAAAGTCCAACACTCGATGACACACCAGTACAGCTTGAAAAGACCAAAACTTAGACACACCAGTACAGCTTGAAAAGGTCAAAACTCACTGACACGCCAGTACAGGTTGAAAAGACCAACACTCGCTGACACACCGGTACAGATTGAAAAGACAAACACTCGCTGACACTCCAGTACAGATTGAAAAGTCCAAAACTCGCAGACACACCAGTACAGCTTGAAAAGACCAAAACCCGCTGACAAACCATTACAGATTGAAAAGACCAACACTCACTGACACCCCAGTACACCTTGAAAAGCCCTAAACTCGCTGACACACCAGTACAGCTTGAAAAGTCCAACACTCGATGACACACCAGTACAGCTTGAAAAGACCAAAACTTAGACACACCAGTACAGCTTGAAAAGGTCAAAACTCACTGACACGCCAGTACAGGTTGAAAAGACCAACACTCGCTGACACACCGGTACAGATTGAAAAGACCAACACTCGCTGACACACCAGTACAGATTGAAAAGTCCAAAACTCGCAGACACACCAGTACAGCTTGAAAAGACCAAAACCCGCTGACACACCAGTACAGATTGAAAAGACCAACACTCACTGACACCCCTGTACAGCTTGAAAAGACCAAAAATCACTGACACACCGGTACAGATTGAAAAGACCAAAACTCGCTCACACACCAGTGCAGATTGAAAAGACCAACACTCGCTGACACACCAATACAGCTTGAAAAGACCAAAACTCGCTGACACACAAGTACAGCTTGAAAAAGACCAAAACTCACTGACACACCAGTCCAGCTTTAAAAGACCAAAACTCACTCACACACCAGTACAGCTTGAAAAGACCAACACTCGCTGACACACCAGTGCAGCTTGAAAAGACCAAAACTCACTGACACACCAGTACAGGTTGAAATGACCAAAACTCACTGACACACCAGTACAGCTTGAAAAAGGCCAAAACTCACTGACACACCAGTACAGCTTGAAAAAGGCCAAAACTCACTGACACACCAGTACATCTTGAAAAAGGCCAAAACTCGCTGACACACCAGCCCAGCATTAAAAGACCAAAACTCACTGACACACCAGTACAGCTTGAAAAGACTAAAACTCGCTGATACACCAGTACAGATTGAAAAGACCAAATCTAAATAACACACCAGTGCAGCTTGAAATGTCCAAAACTCACTGATACACCAGTACAGATTGAAAAGACCAAATCTAAATAACACACGAGTACAGCTTGAAAAGACCAAAACTCGATGACACACCAGTAGAGGTTGAAATGACCAAAACTCACTGACACACCAGTACAGCTTGAAAAGACCAAAACTCGCTGACACACCGGTCGAGCTTGAAAAGGCCAAAACTCACTGACACACCAGTACAGCTTGAAAAGACCAAAACTCGTTCAAACACCAGTACAGCTTGAAAAGAACAAAACTCGCTGACACACCAGTACAGATTGAAAAGACCAAAACTCGCTCACACACCAGTACAGCTTGAAAAGACCAAAACTCACTGACACACCAGTACAGCTTGAAAAGACCAAAACTCACTGACACACCAGTACAGATTGAAAACACCAAAACTCGCTGACACAGCAGTACAGCTTGAAAAGACCAAAACTCGTTCAAACACCAGTACAGCTTGAAAAGACCAAAACTCGCTAACACACCAGTACAGCTTGAAAAGACCAAAACTCGCTAACACACCAGTACAGCTTGAAAAGACCAAAACCCACTGACACACAAGTACAGCCTGAAAAGACCAAAACTCGCTGACACACCAGTACAGCTTGAAAAGACCAAAACTCGCTCACACACCAGTACAGCTTGAAAAGACCAAAACTCGATGACACACCAGTACAGCTTGAAAAGACAAAATCTCGCTAACACACAAGTACAGCTTGAAAAGACCAAAACTCACTCACACACCAGTACAGCTTGAAAAGCCCTAAACTCGCTGACACACCAGTACAGCTTGAAAAGTCCAACACTCGATGACACACCAGTCCAGCTTGAAAAGACCAAAACTTAGACACACCAGTACAGCTTGAAAAGGTCAAAACTCACTGACACGCCAGTACAGGTTGAAAAGACCAACACTCGCTGACACACCGGTACAGATTGAAAAGACCAACACTCGCTGACACTCCAGTACAGATTGAAAAGTCCAAAACTCGCAGACACACCAGTACAGCTTGAAAAGACCAAAACCCGCTGACAAACCATTACAGATTGAAAAGACCAACACTCACTGACACCCCAGTACACCTTGAAAAGCCCTAAACTCGCTGACACACCAGTACAGCTTGAAAAGTCCAACACTCGATGACACACCAGTACAGCTTGAAAAGACCAAAACTTAGACACACCAGTACAGCTTGAAAAGGTCAAAACTCACTGACACGCCAGTACAGGTTGAAAAGACCAACACTCGCTGACACACCGGTACAGATTGAAAAGACAAACACTCGCTGACACTCCAGTACAGATTGAAAAGTCCAAAACTCGCAGACACACCAGTACAGCTTGAAAAGACCAAAACCCGCTGACAAACCATTACAGATTGAAAAGACCAACACTCACTGACACCCCAGTACACCTTGAAAAGCCCTAAACTCGCTGACACACCAGTACAGCTTGAAAAGTCCAACACTCGATGACACACCAGTACAGCTTGAAAAGACCAAAACTTAGACACACCAGTACAGCTTGAAAAGGTCAAAACTCACTGACACGCCAGTACAGGTTGAAAAGACCAACACTCGCTGACACACCGGTACAGATTGAAAAGACCAACACTCGCAGACACACCAGTACAGCTTGAAAAGACCAAAACCCGCTGACACACCAGTACAGATTGAAAAGACCAACACTCACTGACACCCCTGTACAGCTTGAAAAGACCAAAAATCACTGACACACCGGTACAGATTGAAAAGACCAAAACTCGCTCACACACCAGTGCAGATTGAAAAGACCAACACTCGCTGACACACCAATACAGCTTGAAAAGACCAAAACTCGCTGACACACAAGTACAGCTTGAAAAAGACCAAAACTCACTGACACACCAGTCCAGCTTTAAAAGACCAAAACTCACTCACACACCAGTACAGCTTGAAAAGACCAACACTCGCTGACACACCAGTACAGCTTGAAAAGACCAAAACTCACTGACACACCAGTACAGGTTGAAATGACCAAAACTCACTGACACACCAGTACAGCTTGAAAAAGGCCAAAACTCACTGACACACCAGTACAGCTTGAAAAAGGCCAAAACTCACTGACACACCAGTACATCTTGAAAAAGGCCAAAACTCGCTGACACACCAGCCCAGCATTAAAAGACCAAAACTCACTGACACACCAGTACAGCTTGAAAAGACTAAAACTCGCTGATACACCAGTACAGATTGAAAAGACCAAATCTAAATAACACACCAGTGCAGCTTGAAATGTCCAAAACTCACTGATACACCAGTACAGATTGAAAAGACCAAATCTAAATAACACACGAGTACAGCTTGAAAAGACCAAAACTCGATGACACACCAGTAGAGGTTGAAATGACCAAAACTCACTGACACACCAGTACAGCTTGAAAAGACCAAAACTCGCTGACACACCGGTCGAGCTTGAAAAGGCCAAAACTCACTGACACACCAGTACAGCTTGAAAAGACCAAAACTCGTTCAAACACCAGTACAGCTTGAAAAGAACAAAACTCGCTGACACACCAGTACAGATTGAAAAGACCAAAACTCGCTCACACACCAGTACAGCTTGAAAAGACCAAAACTCACTGACACACCAGTACAGCTTGAAAAGACCAAAACTCACTGACACACCAGTACAGATTGAAAACACCAAAACTCGCTGACACAGCAGTACAGCTTGAAAAGACCAAAACTCGTTCAAACACCAGTACAGCTTGAAAAGACCAAAACTCGCTAACACACCAGTACAGCTTGAAAAGACCAAAACTCGCTAACACACCAGTACAGCTTGAAAAGACCAAAACCCACTGACACACAAGTACAGCCTGAAAAGACCAAAACTCGCTGACACACCAGTACAGCTTGAAAAGACCAAAACTCGCTCACACACCAGTACAGCTTGAAAAGACCAAAACTCGATGACACACCAGTACAGCTTGAAAAGACAAAATCTCGCTAACACACAAGTACAGCTTGAAAAGACCAAAACTCACTCACACACCAGTACAGCTTGAAAAACCCTAAACTCGCTGACACACCAGTACAGCTTGAAAAGTCCAACACTCGATGACACACCAGTCCAGCTTGAAAAGACCAAAACTTAGACACACCAGTACAGCTTGAAAAGGTCAAAACTCACTGACACGCCAGTACAGGTTGAAAAGACCAACACTCGCTGACACACCGGTACAGATTGAAAAGACCAACACTCGCTGACACTCCAGTACAGATTGAAAAGTCCAAAACTCGCAGACACACCAGTACAGCTTGAAAAGACCAAAACCCGCTGACAAACCATTACAGATTGAAAAGACCAACACTCACTGACACCCCAGTACACCTTGAAAAGCCCTAAACTCGCTGACACACCAGTACAGCTTGAAAAGTCCAACACTCGATGACACACCAGTACAGCTTGAAAAGACCAAAACTTAGACACACCAGTACAGCTTGAAAAGGTCAAAACTCACTGACACGCCAGTACAGGTTGAAAAGACCAACACTCGCTGACACACCGGTACAGATTGAAAAGACAAACACTCGCTGACACTCCAGTACAGATTGAAAAGTCCAAAACTCGCAGACACACCAGTACAGCTTGAAAAGACCAAAACCCGCTGACAAACCATTACAGATTGAAAAGACCAACACTCACTGACACCCCAGTACACCTTGAAAAGCCCTAAACTCGCTGACACACCAGTACAGCTTGAAAAGTCCAACACTCGATGACACACCAGTACAGCTTGAAAAGACCAAAACTTAGACACACCAGTACAGCTTGAAAAGGTCAAAACTCACTGACACGCCAGTACAGGTTGAAAAGACCAACACTCGCTGACACACCGGTACAGATTGAAAAGACCAACACTCGCTGACACTCCAGTACAGATTGAAAAGTCCAAAACTCGCAGACACACCAGTACAGCTTGAAAAGACCAAAACCCGCTGACACACCATTACAGATTGAAAAGACCAAATTTCACTGACACCCCAGTACACCTTGAAAAGCCCTAAACTCGCTGACAAACCAGTACAGCTTGAAAAGTCCAACACTCGATGACACACCAGTACAGCTTGAAAAGACCAAAACTTAGAAACTCCAGTACAGCTTGAAAAGGTCAAAACTCACTGACACGCCAGTACAGGTTGAAAAGACCAACACTCGCTGACACACCGGTACAGATTGAAAAGGCCAACACTCGCTGACACACCAGTACAGATTGAAAAGTCCAAACCTCGCAGACACACCAGTACAGCTTGAAAAGACCAAAACCCGCTGACACACCAGTACAGATTGAAAAGACCAACACTCACTGACACCCCTGTACAGCTTGAAAAGACCAAAAATCACTGACACACCAGTACAGAATGAAAAGACCAAAACTCGCTCACACACCAGTGCAGATTGAAAAGAACAACACTCGCTGACACACCAATACAGCTTGAAAAGACCAAAACTCGCTGACACACAAGTACAGCTTGAAAAAGGCCAAAACTCGCTGACACACCGGTACAGCTTGAAAAGACCAAAACTCACTGACACACCAGTCCAGCTTTAAAAGACCAAAACTCACTCACACACCAGTACAGCTTGAAAAGACTAAAACTCGCTCACATACCAGTACAGCTTAAAAGACCAAAACTCCCTTACACACCAGTACAGCTTGAAAAGACCAAATTTAAATAACACACGAGTACAGCTTGAAAAGACCAACACTCGATGACACACCAGTACAGCTTGAAAATAGCAAATCTCGATGACACACCAGTACAGCTTGAAAAGACCAAAACACACTGACACACCAGTACAGCTTGAAAAGACCAAAACTCACTGACACACCAGTACAGCTTGAAAACAACAAAACTCGCTGACACATCAGTACAGATTGAAAAGACCAAGACACGCTGACACACCAGTACAGCTTGAAAAGACCAAAACTCGCTCTAACACCAGTACAGCTTAAAAAGACCAAAACTCGCTGACACACCAGTCCAGCTTGAAAAGACCAAAACTCGCTAACACACCAGTACAGCTTGAAAAGAACAATACTCACTGACACACCAGTACAGCTTGAAAAGACCAAAACTCGCTAATTCACCAGTACACCTTGAAAAGACCAAATCACGCTGACACACCAGTACAGCGTGAAAAGACCTAAAATCCCTGACACACCAGTACAGCTTGAAAAGACCAAAACTCGCTGACACACCAGTACAGCCTGAAAAGACCAACACTCGATGACACACCGGTACAGATTGAAAAGACCAAAACTCAGCCACACCAGTACAGCTTGAAAAGACCGAAACTCACTGACGCACCAGTACAGCGTGAAAGGGCCATAACTCACTGACACATCGGTACAGCTTGAAAAGACCAAAACTCACTGACACACCAGTACAGGTTGAAAAGACCAACACTCGCTGTCACACCGATACAGCTTGAAAAGACCAGCACTCGCTGACACACCAGTACAGATTGAAAAGACCAAAACTCGATGACACACCAGTCCAGCTTGAAATGACCAACACTCGCTGACACACCAGTACAGCTTGAAAAGACTAGCACTCGCTGACACACCAGTAAAGCTTGAAAAGACCAAAACTCGATGACACACCAGTACAGCTTGAAAAGATCAAATCTCGCTAACAAACCAGTACAGCTTGAAAAGACCAAAACTCACTGACACACCTGTAGAGCTTGAAAAGACCAAAACTCGCTCACCCACCAGTACAGCATGAAAAGACCAAAACCCGGTCACATACCAGTACAGCTTAAAAGACCAAAACTCCCTTACACACCAGTACAGCTTGAAAAGACCAAATCTAAATAACACACGAGTACAGCTTGAAAAGACCAAAACACGATGACACACCAGTACAGCTTGAAATGACCAAAACTCACTGACACACCAGTACAGCTTGAAAAGATCAAAACTCGCTGACACAACAGTACAGCTTGAAAAGACCAAAACTCGCTGACACACCTGTAGTGCATGAAAAGGCCAAAACTCACTGACTCACCGGTACAGCTTGAAAAGACCAAAACTCACTGACACACCAGTTCAGATTGAAAAGACCAATACTCGCTGAAACACCAGTACAGCTTGAAAAGGCCAAAACTCACTGACACACCTGGACAGATTGAAAAGACCAAAACTCGCTGACACACCAGCACAGCTTGAAAATATCAAATCTCGATGACTCATCAGTACAGCTTGAAAAGACCAAAACTCACTGACACACCAGTACAGCTTGAAAAGACCAAAACTCGCTCAAACACCAGTACAGCATGAAAAGACCAAAACTCGCTCACACACCAGTGCAGCTTGAAAAGACCAACACTCGCTGACACACCAGTACAGCTTGAAAAGACCAAAAGTCGTTCACACACCAGTGCTGCTTGAAAAGACCAACACTCGCTGACACGCCAGTACAGATTGAAAAGACCAAGACACGCTGACACACCAGTACAGCTTGAAAAAACCAAAACTCGCTCAAACACCAGTACAGCTTGAAAAGACCAAAACTCGCTCACACACCAGTGCAGCTTGAAAAGACCAACACTCGCAGACACACCAGTACAGTTTGAAAAGACCAAAACTCGCTGACACACCAGTACAGCTTGAAAAGACCAAAACTCGGTCACAAACCAGTACAGCTTAAAAGACCAAAACTCCCTTACACACCAGTACAGCTTGAAAATATCAAATCTCGATGACACACCAGTACAGCTTGAAAAGACCAAAACACACTGACACACCAGTACAGCTTGAAAAGACCAAAACTCACTGACACACCAGTACAGCATGAAAACAACAAAACTCGCTGACACACCAGTACAGATTGAAAAGACCAAGACACGCTGACACACCAGTACAGCTTGAAAAGACCAAAACTCGCTCTAACACCAGTACAGCTTGAAAAGACCAATACTCGCTCACACACCAGTGCAGCTTGAAAAGACCAACACTCGCTGACACACCCGGTACAGATTGAAAATACTAAAACTCACTGACACATCAGTACAGCTTGAAAAGACCAAAACTCACTGACACTCCAGTACAGCTTGAAAAGACCAAAACTCGCTCACACACCAGTACAGCTTGAAAATACCAAAATTCGCTGACACACCTATACAGCTTGAAAAAGGCCAAAACTCACTGACACACCAGTACAGCTTGTAAAAGGCCAAAACTCGCTGACACACCAGTCTAGCTTTAAAAGACCAAAACTCACTCACACACCAGTACAGCTTGAAAAGACTAAAGCTCGCTGACACCAGTACAGCTTGAGAAAGGCCAAAACTGACTGACACACCAGTACAGCTTGCAAAGACCAAAACTCACTGACACACCAGTACAGCTTGAAAAGACCAAATCTCAATAACCCACCAGTACTACTTGAAAAGACCAAAACTCGCTAACACAACAGTACAGCTTGAAAAGACAAAAACTCACTGACACACAGTACAGCTTGAAAAGACCAAAACTCGCTCACACACCAGTACAGCTTGAAAAGACCAAAACTCGCTCACACACCAGTACAGCTTGAAAACACAAAAACTCGCTGACACACCGGTACAGCTTGAAAAGACCAAAACTCGCTAACACACCAGTACAGCTTGAAAAGACCAAAAGTCACTGACACACCAGTACAGCTTGAAAAGACCAAAACTCGCTGACACACCAGTACAGCTTGAAAAGACCAAAAGTCACTGACACACCAGTACAGCTTGAAAAGACCAAAACTCGCTAACACAGCAGTACAGCTTGAAAAGACCAAAAGTCACTGACACACCAGTACAGCTTGAAGAGACCAAAACTCGCTCACACACCAGTACAGCTTGAAAAGACAAAAACTCGCTGACACACCAGTACAGCTTGAAAAGACCAAAACTCGCTGACACACCAGTCCAGCTTTGAAATACCAAAACTCCCTCACACATCAGTACAGCTTGAAAATACCAAATCTCGCTGACTCACCCAGTACAGATTGAAAAGACAAAAACTCGCTGATACACCAGTACACCTTGAAAAGACCAAAACTCCCTGACACACCAATACAGCTTGAAAAGACCAAAACTCGCTGACACACAAGTACAGCTTGAAAAAGGCCAAAACTCGCTCACACACCAGTACAGCTTGAAAAGTCCAAAACTCACTGATACACCAGTACAGCTTGAAAAGACCAAATCTAAATAACACACGAGTACAGCTTTAAAATACCAACACTCGATGACACACCAGTACAGCTTGAAAATATCAAATCTCGATGACAAACCAGTACAGCTTGAAAAGACCAAAACACACTGACACACCAGTACAGCTTGAAAAGATCAAAACTCACTGACACTCCAGTACAGCTTGAAAACAACAAAACTCGCTGACACACCAGTACAGATTGAAAAGACCAAGACACGCTGACACACCAGTACAGCTTGAAAAGACCAAAACTCGCTCACACACCAGTGCAGCTTGAAAAGAGCAACACTCGCTGACACACCCGGTACAGATTGAAAAGACTAAAACTCACTGACACATCAGTACAGCTTGAAAAGACCAAAACTCACTGACACACCGGTACAGCTTGAAAAGACCAAAACTCGCTCACACACCAGTACAGCATGAAAAGACCAAAACTCACTGACACACCAGTACAGATTGAAAAGACCAAAACTCGCTGACACACCAGTACAGCTTGAAAATACCAAAATTCGCTGACACACCTATACAGCTTGAAAAAGGCCAAAACTCGCTGACACACCAGTGCAGCTTGAAAAGACCAAAACTCACTGACTCACCAGTACAGCTTGAAAAGACCAAAACTCGCTGACACACCAGTACAGCTTGAAAAGATCAAAACTCGCTGACACACCAGTACAGCTTGAAAAGACCAAAACTCGCTGACACACCAGTGCAGCTTGAAAAGATCAAAACTCGCTGACACACCAGTACAGCTTGCAAAGACCATAACACACTCACACACCAGTACAGCTTGAAATAACCAAAACTCGCTGACACACCGGTACAGCTTGCAAAGACCATAACACACTCACACACCAGTACAGCTTGAAAACACCAAAACTCACTGACACACCAGGCCAGCTTTAAAAGACCAAAACTCACTCACACACCAGGTCAGCTTGAAAACACCAAAACTCGCTGACACACCAGTACAGCTTGAAAAAGGCCAAAACTGACTGACACACCAGTACAGATTGAAAAGACCAAAACTCGCTCACACACCAGTACAGCTTGAAAAGTCCAAAACTCACTGATACACCAGTACAGCTTGAAAAGACCAAATCTAAATAACACACGAGTACAGCTTTAAAAGACCAAAACTCGATGACACACCAGTACACGTTGAAATGACCAAAACTCACTGACACACCAGTACCGCTTGAAAAGACCAAAACTCGCTGACACACCGGTACAGCTTGAAAAGACAAAAACTCACTGACACACCAGTACAGATTGAAAAGACCAACACTCGCTGACACACCAGTACGGCTTGAAAAGACCAAAACTCGCTGACACACCAGTACAGATTGAAAAGACCAACACTCGCTGACACACCAGTACAGCTTGAAAAGACCAACACTCACTGACACACCGGTACAGATTGAAAAGACCAACACTCGCTAATTCACCAGTACACCTTGAAAAGACCAAATCCCGCTGACACACCAGTACAGCTTGAAAAGACCTAAAATCCCTCACACACCAGTACAGCTTGAAAAGACCAAAAATCGCTGACACACCAGTACAGCCTGAAAAGACCAACACTCGATGACACACCGGTACAGATTGAAAAGACCAAAACTCAGACACACCAGTACAGCTTGAAAAGACCAAAACTCACTGACACACCAGTACAGCGTGAAAGGTCCATAACTCACTGACACACCGGTACAGCTTGAAAAGACCAAAACTCACTGACACACCAGTACAGGTTGAAAAGACCAACACTCGCTGTCACACCGATACAGCTTGAAAAGACCAGCACTCGCTGACACACCAGTACAGATTGAAAAGACCAAAACTCGATGACACACCAGTCCAGCTTGAAATGACCAACACTCGCTGACACACCAGTAAAGCTTGAAAAGACCAAAACTCGATGACACACCAGTACAGCTTGAAAAGATCAAATCTCGCTAACAAACCAGTACAGCTTGAAAAGACCAAAACTCACAGACACACCTGTATAGCTTGAAAAGACCAAAACTCGCTCACACGCCAGTACAGCATGAAAAGACCAAAAACTCGGTCACATACCTGTACAGCTTAAAAGACCAAAACTCCCTTACACACCAGTACAGCTTGAAAAGACCAAATCTAAATAACACACGAGTACAGCTTGAAAAGACCAAAACACGATGATACACCAGTACAGGTTGAAATGACCAAAACTCACTGACACACCAGTACAGCTTGAAAAGACCAAAACTCGCTGACACACCAGTACAGCTTGAAAAGACCAAAACTCGCTGACACACCTGTAGTGCATGAAAAGGCCAAAACTCACTGACTCACCGGTACAGCTTGCAAAGACCAAAACTCACTGACACACCAGTTCAGATTGAAAAGACCAATACTCGCTGAAACACCAGTACAGCTTGAAAAGGCCAAAACTCACTGACACACCTGTACAGCTTGAAAAGACCAAAACTCACTGACACACCAGTACAGCTTGAAAAGACCAAAACTCGCTCACACACCAGTGCAGCTTGAAAAGACCAACACTCACTGATACACAGTACAGCTTGAAAAGACCAAAACTCGCTCAAACACCAGTACAGCTTGATAACACCAAAACTCGCTCACACACCAGTACAGCTTGAAAAGACCAAAACTCGCTGACACACCAGTACAGCTTGAAAAGACCAAAACTCGCTAACACACCAGCACAGCTTGAAAAGACCAAAACTCACTGACACACCAGTACAGCTTGAAAAGACCAAAACTCGCTGACACACCAGTGCAGCTTGAAAAGACCAAAACTCGCTCACACACCAGTACAGCTTGAAAAGACCAAAACTCGCTCACACACCAGTACAGCTTGAAAAGACCAAAACTCGCTCAAACACCAGTGCAGCTTGAAAAGACCAAAACTCGCTCACACACCAGTGCAGCTTGAAAAGACCAACACTCGCTGACACACCAGTACAGTTTGAAAAGACCAAAACTCGCTGACATACCAGTACAGCTTAAAAAGACCAAAACTCGCTCAAACACCAGTACAGCTTGAAAAGACAAAAACTCGCTCACACACCAGTGCAGCTTGAAAAGACCAACACTCGCTGACACACCAGTACAGTTTGAAAAGACCAAAACTCGCTGACACACCAGTACAGCTTGAAAAGACCAAAACTCGGTCACAAACCAGTACAGCTTAAAAGACCAAAACTCCCTTATACACCAGTACAGCTTGAAAATATCAAATCTCGATGACACACCAGTACAGCTTGAAAAGACCAAAACACACTGACACACCAGTAAAGCTTGAAAAGACCAAAACTCACTGACACACCAGTACAGCTTGAAAACAACAAAACTCGCTGACACACCAGTACAGATTGAAAAGACCAAGACACGCTGACACACCAGTACAGCTTGAAAAGACCAAAACTCGCTCTAACACCAGTACAGCTTGAAAAGACCAAAACTCGCTCACACACCAGTGCAGCTTGAAAAGACCAACACTCGCTGACACACCCGGTACAGATTGAAAATACTTAAACTCACTGACACATCAGTACAGCTTGAAAAGACCAAAACTCACTGACACTCCAGTACAGCTTGAATTGACCAAAACTCGCTCACATACCAGTACAGCTTGAAAATACCAAAATTCGCTGACACACCTATACAGCTTGAAAAAGGCCAAAACTCACTGACACACCAGTCCAGCTTGTAAAAGGCCAAAACTCGCTGACACACCAGTCCAGCTTTAAAAGACCAAAACTCACTCACACACCAGTACAGCTTGAAAAGACTAAAGCTCGCTGACACTCCAGTACAGCTTGAAAAAGGCCAAAACTGACTGACACACCAGTACAGCTTGCAAAGACCAAAACTCACTGACACACCAGTACAGCTTGAAAAGATCAAATCTCAATAACCCACCAGTACTACTTGAAAAGACCAAAACTCGCTAACACAACAGTACAGCTTGAAAAGACCAAAACTCACTGACAAACAGTACAGCTTGAAAAGACCAAAACTCGCTCACACACCAGTACAGCTTGAAAAGACCAAAACTCGCTGACACACCAGTACAGCTTGAAAACACAAAAACTCGCTGACACACCGGTACAGCTTGAAAAGACCAAAACTCGCTAACACACCAGTACAACTTGAAATGACCAAAAGTCACTGACACACCAGTACAGCTTGAAGAGACCAAAACTCGCTCACACACCAGTACAGCTTGAAAAGACAAAAACTCGCTGACACACCAGTACAGCTTGAAAAGACCAAAACTCGCTGACACACCAGTCCAGCTTTAAAAGACCAAAACTCCCTCACACACCAGTACAGCTTGAAAAGACCAAATCTCGCTGACTCACCCTGTACAGGTTGAAAAGACAAAAATTGGCTGATACACCAGTGCAGCTTGAAAAGACCAAAACTCCCTGACACACCAATACAGCTTGGAAAGACCAAAACTCGCTGACACACAAGTACAGCTTGAAAAAGGCCAAAACTCGCTCACACACCAGTACAGCTTGAAAAGATCAAAACTCACTGACACTCCAGTACAGCTTGAAAACAACAAAACTCGCTGACACACCAGTACAGATTGAAAAGACCAAGACACGCTGACACACCAGTACAGCTTGAAAAGACCAACACTCGCTGACACACCCGGTACAGATTGAAAAGACTAAAACTCACTGACACATCAGTACAGCTTGAAAAGACCAAAACTCACTGACACACCGGTACAGCTTGAAAAGACAAAAACTCGCTCACACACCAGTACAGCTTGAAAAGACCAAAACTCGCTGACACACCAGTACAGCTTGAAAATACCAAAATTCGCTGACTCACCTATACAGCTTGAAAAAGGCCAAAACTCGCTGACACACCAGTCCAGCATGAAAAGACCAAAACTCACTGACACACCAGTACAGATTGAAAAGACCAAAACTCACTGACACACCAGTACAGCTTGAAAAGACCAAAACTCGCTGACACACCAGTACAGCTTTAAAAGATCAAAAATCGCTGACACACCAGTGCAGCTTGAAAAGACCAAAACTCGCTCACACACCAGTACAGCTTGAAAAGATCAAAACTCACTGACACTCCAGTACAGCTTGAAAACAACAAAACTCGCTGACACACCAGTACAGATTGAAAAGACCAAGACACGCTGACACACCAGTACAGCTTGAAAAGACCAACACTCGCTGACACACCCGGTACAGATTGAAAAGACTAAAACTCACTGACACATCAGTACAGCTTGAAAAGACCAAAACTCACTGACACACCGGTACAGCTTGAAAAGACCAAAACTCGCTCACACACCAGTACAGCTTGAAAAGACCAAAACTCGCTGACACACCAGTACAGCTTGAAAATACCAAAATTCGCTGACTCACCTATACAGCTTGAAAAAGGCCAAAACTCGCTGACACACCAGTCCAGCATGAAAAGACCAAAACTCACTGACACACCAGTACAGATTGAAAAGACCAAAACTCACTGACACACCAGTACAGCTTGAAAAGACCAAAACTCGCTGACACACCAGTACAGCTTTAAAAGATCAAAAATCGCTGACACACCAGTGCAGCTTGAAAAGACCAAAACTCACTGACTCACCAGTACAGCTTGAAAAGACCAAAACTCGCTGACACACCAGTACAGCTTGAAAAGACCAAAACTCGCTGACACACCAGTACAGCTTGAAAAGACCAAAACTCGCTGACACACCTGTAGTGCATGAAAAGGCCAAAACTCACTGACTCACCGGTACAGCTTGCAAAGACCAAAACTCACTGACACACCAGTTCAGATTGAAAAGACCAATACTCGCTGAAACACCAGTACAGCTTGAAAAGGCCAAAACTCACTGACACACCTGTACAGATTGAAAAGACCAAAACTCGATGACACATCAGTACAGCTTGAAAAGACCAAAACTCACTGACACACCAGTACAGCTTGAAAAGACCAAAACTCGCTCACACACCAGTGCAGCTTGAAAAGACCAACACTCACTGATACACAGTACAGCTTGAAAAGACCAAAACTCGCTCAAACACCAGTACAGCTTGATAACACCAAATCTCGCTCACACACCAGTACAGCTTGAAAAGACCAAAACTCGCTGACACACCAGTACAGCTTGAAAAGACCAAAACTCGCTAACACACCAGCACAGCTTGAAAAGACCAAAACTCACTGACACACCAGTACAGCTTGAAAAGACCAAAACTCGCTGACACACCAGTGCAGCTTGAAAAGACCAAAACTCGCTCACACACCAGTACAGCTTGAAAAGACCAAAACTCGCTCACACACCAGTACAGCTTGAAAAGACCAAAACTCGCTCAAACACCAGTGCAGCTTGAAAAGACCAAAACTCGCTCACACACCAGTGCAGCCTGAAAAGACCAACACTCGCTGACACACCAGTACAGTTTGAAAAGACCAAAACTCGCTGACATACCAGTACAGCTTGAAAAGACCAAAACTCGCTCAAACACCAGTACAGCTTGAAAAGACAAAAACTCGCTCACACACCAGTGCAGCTTGAAAAGACCAACACTCGCTGACACACCAGTACAGTTTGAAAAGACCAAAACTCGCTGACACACCAGTACAGCTTGAAAAGACCAAAACTCGGTCACAAACCAGTACAGCTTAAAAGACCAAAACTCCCTTACACACCAGTACAGCTTGAAAATATCAAATCTCGATGACACACCAGTACAGCTTGAAAAGACCAAAACACACTGACACACCAGTAAAGCTTGAAAAGACCAAAACTCACTGACACACCAGTACAGCTTGAAAACAACAAAACTCGCTGACACACCAGTACAGATTGAAAAGACCAAGACACGCTGACACACCAGTACAGCTTGAAAAGACCAAAACTCGCTCTAACACCAGTACAGCTTGAAAAGACCAAAACTCGCTCACACACCAGTGCAGCTTGAAAAGACCAACACTCGCTGACACACCCGGTACAGATTGAAAATACTTAAAATCACTGACACATCAGTACAGCTTGAAAAGACCAAAACTCACTGACACTCCAGTACAGCTTGAATTGACCAAAACTCGCTCACATACCAGTACAGCTTGAAAATACCAAAATTCGCTGACACACCTATACAGCTTGAAAAAGGCCAAAACTCACTGACACACCAGTCCAGCTTGTAAAAGGACAAAACTCGCTGACACACCAGTCCAGCTTTAAAAGACCAAAACTCACTCACACACCAGTACAGCTTGAAAAGACTAAAGCTCGCTGACACTCCAGTACAGCTTGAAAAAGGCCAAAACTGACTGACACACCAGTACAGCTTGCAAAGACCAAAACTCACTGACACACCAGTACAGCTTGAAAAGATCAAATCTCAATAACCCACCAGTACTACTTGAAAAACCAAAACTCGCTAACACAACAGTACAGCTTGAAAAGACCAAAACTCACTGACAAACAGTACAGCTTGAAAAGACCAAAACTCGCTCACACACCAGTACAGCTTGAAAAGACCAAAACTCGCTGACACACCAGTACAGCTTGAAAACACAAAAACTCGCTGACACACCGGTACAGCTTGAAAAGACCAAAACTCGCTAACACACCAGTACAACTTGAAATGACCAAAAGTCACTGACACACCAGTACAGCTTGAAGAGACCAAAACTCGCTCACACACCAGTACAGCTTGAAAAGACAAAAACTCGCTGACACACCAGTACAGCTTGAAAAGACCAAAACTCGCTGACACACCAGTCCAGCTTTAAAAGACCAAAACTCCCTCACACACCAGTACAGCTTGAAAAGACCAAATACTCGCTGACTCACCCTGTACAGGTTGAAAAGACAAAAATTGGCTGACACACCAGTGCAGCTTGAAAAGACCAAAACTCCCTGACACACCAATACAGCTTGAAAAGACCAAAACTCGCTGACACACAAGTACAGCTTGAAAAAGGCCAAAACTCGCTCACACACCAGTACAGCTTGAAAAGATCAAAACTCACTGACACACCAGTACAGCTTGAAAACAACAAAACTCGCTGACACACCAGTACAGATTGAAAAGACCAAGACACGCTGACACACCAGTACAGCTTGAAAAGACCAACACTCGCTGACACACCCGGTACAGATTGAAAAGACTAAAACTCACTGACACATCAGTACAGCTTGAAAAGACCAAAACTCACTGACACACCGGTACAGCTTGAAAAGACCAAAACTCGCTCACACACCAGTACAGCTTGAAAAGACCAAAACTCGCTGACACACCAGTACAGCTTGAAAATACCAAAATTCGCTGACTCACCTATACAGCTTGAAAAAGGCCAAAACTCGCTGACACACCAGTCCAGCATGAAAAGACCAAAACTCACTGACACACCAGTACAGATTGAAAAGACCAAAACTCACTGACACACCAGTACAGCTTGAAAAGACCAAAACTCGCTGACACACCAGTACAGCTTGAAAAGATCAAAAATCGCTGACACACCAGTGCAGCTTGAAAAGACCAAAACTCACTGACTCACCAGTACAGCTTGAAAAGACCAAAACTCGCTGACACACCAGTACAGCTTGAAAAGATCAAAACTCGCTGACACACCAGTACAGCTTGAAAAGACCAAAACTCGCTGACACACCAGTACAGCTTGAAAAGATCAAAACTCGCTGACACACCAGTACAGCTTGCAAAGACCATAACACACTCACACACCAGTACAGCTTGAAAACACCAAAACTCACTCACACACCAGTACAGCTTGAAATAACCAAAACTCGTTGACACACCGGTACAGCTTGAAATGACCAAAACTCGCTGACACACCAGTACAGCCTGAAAAGATCAAAACTCGCTGACACACCAGTACAGCTTGCAAAGACCATAACACACTCACACACCAGTACAGCTTGAAAACACCAAAACTCACTGACACACCAGTCCAGCATTAAAAGACCAAAACTCACTCACACACCAGGTCAGCTTGAAAACACCAAAACTCGCTGACACACCGGTACAGCTTGAAAAAGGCCAAAACTGACTGACACACCAGTACAGCTTGAAAAGACCAAAACTCGCTCACACACCAGTACAGCTTGAAAAGTCCAAAACTCACTGATACACCAGTACAGCTTGAAAAGATCAAATCTAAATAACACACGAGTACAGCTAGAAAAGACAAAAACTCACTGACACACCAGTACAGATTGAAAAGACCAACACTCGCTGACACACCAGTACCGCTTGAAAAGACCAAAACTCGCTGACACACCAGTACAGATTGAAAAGACCAACACTCGCTGACACACCAGTAAAGCTTGAAAAGACCAACACTCACTGACACACCGGTACAGATTGAAAAGACCAAAACTCGCTCACAAACCAGTACAGATTGAAAAGACCAACACTCGCTGACACACCAGTACAGCTTGAAAAGACCAAAACTCACTGACACACCGGTACAGATTGAAAACACCAAAACTCGCTGACACACCAATACAGCTTGAAAAGACCAAAACTCGCTAACACAACAGTACAGCTTGAAAAGACCAAAACTCACTGACAAACAGTACAGCTTGAAAAGACCAAAACTCGCTCACACACCAGTACAGCTTGAAAAGACCAAAACTCGCTGACACACCAGTACAGCTTGAAAACACAAAAACTCGCTGACACACCGGTACAGCTTGAAAAGACCAAAACTCGCTAACACACCAGTACAGCTTGAAATGACCAAAACTCGATGACACACCAGTACAGGTTGAAATGACCAAATCTCACTGACACACCAGTACCGCTTGAAAAGACCAAAACTCACTGACACACCAGTGCAGCTTGAAAAGACCAAAACTCGCTAACACACCAGTACAGCTTTAAAAGACCAAAACTCGATGACACACCAGTACAGGTTGAAATGACCAAATCTCACTGACACACCAGTACCGCTTGAAAAGACCAAAACTCGCTGACACACCGGTCGAGCTTGAAAAGGCCAAAACTCACTGACACACCGGTACAGCTAGAAAAGACAAAAACTCACTGACACACCAGTACAGATTAAAAGACCAACACTCGCTGACACACCAGTACAGCTTGAAAAGACCAAAACTCGCTGACACACCAGTACAGATTGAAAAGACCAACACTCGCTGACACACCAGTACAGCTTGAAAAGACCAACACTCACTGACACACCGGTACAGATTGAAAAGACCAAAACTCGCTCACAAACCAGTACAGATTGAAAAGACCAACACTCGCTGACACACCAGTACAGCTTGAAAAGACCAAAACTCACTGACACACCGGTACAGATTGAAAAGATCAAAACTCGCTCACACACCAGTACAGCTTGAAAAGACCAAAACTCCCTGACACACCAATGCAGCTTGAAAAGACCAAAACTCGCTGACACACAAGTACAGCTTGAAAAAGGCCAAAACTCACTCGCACACCAGTAATCTTGAAAAAGGCCAAAACTCGCTGACACACCAGTCCAGCATTAAAAGACCAAAACTCACTGACACACCAGTACAGCTTGAAAAGACTAAAACTCGCTCACACACCAGTGCAGCTTGAAAAGTCCAAAACTCACTGATACACCAGTACAGCTTGAAAAGACCAAATCTAAATAACACACGAGTGCAGCTTCAAAAGACCAAAACTCGATGACACACCAGTACAGGTTGAAATTACCAAAACTCACTGACACACCAGTACCGCTTGAAAAGACCAAAACTCGCTGACACACCAGTACAGCTTGAAAAGACCAAAACTCGTTCAAACACCAGTACAGCTTGAAAAGAACAAAACTCGCTGACACACCAGTACAGCTTGAAAAGCCGAAAACTCACTGACACACCAGCACGGATTGAAAACACCAAAACTCGCTGACACACCAATACAGCTTGAAAAGACCAAAACTCGCTAACACAACAGTACAGCTTGAAAAGACCAAAACTCACTGACAAACAGTACAGCTTGAAAAGACCAAAACTCGCTCACGCACCAGTACAGCTTGAAAAGACCAAAACTCGCTGACACACCAGTACAGCTTGAAAACACAAAAACTCGCTGACACACCGGTACAGCTTGAAAAGACCAAAACTCGCTAACACACCAGTACAGCTTGAAATGACCAAAAGTCACTGACACACCAGTACAGCTTGAAGAGACCAAAACTCGCTCACACACCAGGACAGCTTGAAAAGACCAAAACTCGCTGACACATCAGTCCAGCTTTAAAAGACCAAAACTCCGTCACACACCAGTACAGCTTGAAAAGACCAAATCTCGCTGACTCACCCGGTACAGGTTGAAAAGACAAAAATTGGCTGATACACCAGTGCACTTGAAAAGACCAATACTCCCTGACACACCAATACAGCTTGAAAAGACCAAAACTCGCTGACACACAAGTACAGCTTGAAAAGACCAAATCTAAATAACACACGAGTACAGCTTTAAAAGACCAACACTCGATGACACACCAGTACAGCTTGAAAATATCAAATCTCGATGACACACCAGTACAGCTTGAAAAGACCAAAACTCACTGACACACCAGTACAGGTTGAAAAGACCAACACTCGCTGACACACCAGTAAAGCTTGAAAAGACCAACACTCACTGACACACCGGTACAGATTGAAAAGACCAAAACTCGCTCACAAACCAGTACAGATTGAAAAGACCAACACTCGCTGACACACCAGTACAGCTTGAAAAGACCAAAACTCACTGACACACCGGTACAGATTGAAAACACCAAAACTCGCTGACACACCAATACAGCTTGAAAAGACCAAAACTCGCTAACACAACAGTACAGCTTGAAAAGACCAAAACTCACTGACAAACAGTACAGCTTGAAAAGACCAAAACTCGCTCACACACCAGTACAGCTTGAAAAGACCAAAACTCGCTGACACACCAGTACAGCTTGAAAACACAAAAACTCGCTGACACACCGGTACAGCTTGAAAAGACCAAAACTCGCTAACACACCAGTACAGCATGAAATGACCAAAACTCGATGACACACCAGTACAGGTTGAAATGACCAAATCTCACTGACACACCAGTACCGCTTGAAAAGACCAAAACTCACTGACACACCAGTGCAGCTTGAAAAGACCAAAACTCGCTAACACACCAGTACAGCTTTAAAAGACCAAAACTCGATGACACACCAGTACAGGTTGAAATGACCAAATCTCACTGACACACCAGTACCGCTTGAAAAGACCAAAACTCGCTGACACACCGGTCGAGCTTGAAAAGGCCAAAACTCACTGACACACCGGTACAGCTAGAAAAGACAAAAACTCACTGACACACCAGTACAGATTAAAAGACCAACACTCGCTGACACACCAGTACAGCTTGAAAAGACCAAAACTCGCTGACACACCAGTACAGATTGAAAAGACCAACACTCGCTGACACACCAGTACAGCTTGAAAAGACCAACACTCACTGACACACCGGTACAGATTGAAAAGACCAAAACTCGCTCACAAACCAGTACAGATTGAAAAGACCAACACTCGCTGACACACCAGTACAGCTTGAAAAGACCAAAACTCACTGACACACCGGTACAGATTGAAAAGATCAAAACTCGCTCACACACCAGTACAGCTTGAAAAGACCAAAACTCACTCGCACACCAGTAATCTTGAAAAAGGCCAAAACTCGCTGACACACCAGTCCAGCATTAAAAGACCAAAACTCACTGACACACCAGTACAGCTTGAAAAGACTAAAACTCGCTCACACACCAGTGCAGCTTGAAAAGTCCAAAACTCACTGATACACCAGTACAGCTTGAAAAGACCAAATCTAAATAACACACGAGTGCAGCTTCAAAAGACCAAAACTCGATGACACACCAGTACAGGTTGAAATTACCAAAACTCACTGACACACCAGTACCGCTTGAAAAGACCAAAACTCGCTGATACAGCAGTACAGCTTGAAAAGACCAAAACTCGTTCAAACACCAGTACAGCTTGAAAAGAACAAAACTCGCTGACACACCAGTACAGCTTGAAAAGCCGAAAACTCACTGACACACCAGCACAGATTGAAAACACCAAAACTCGCTGACACACCAATACAGCTTGAAAAGACCAAAACTCGCTAACACAACAGTACAGCTTGAAAAGACCAAAACTCACTGACAAACAGTACAGCTTGAAAAGACCAAAACTCGCTCACGCACCAGTACAGCTTGAAAAGACCAAAACTCGCTGACACACCAGTACAGCTTGAAAACACAAAAACTCGCTGACACACCGGTACAGCTTGAAAAGACCAAAACTCGCTAACACACCAGTACAGCTTGAAATGACCAAAAGTCACTGACACACCAGTACAGCTTGAAGAGACCAAAACTCGCTCACACACCAGGACAGCTTGAAAAGACCAAAACTCGCTGACACATCAGTCCAGCTTTAAAAGACCAAAACTCCCTCACACACCAGTACAGCTTGAAAAGACCAAATCTCGCTGACTCACCCGGTACAGGTTGAAAAGACAAAAATTGGCTGATACACCAGTGCACTTGAAAAGACCAATACTCCCTGACACACCAATACAGCTTGAAAAGACCAAAACTCGCTGACACACAAGTACAGCTTGAAAAAGGCCAAAACTCGCTCACACACCAGTACAGCTTGAAAAGTCCAAAACTCACTGATACACCAGTACAGCTTGAAAAGACCAAATCTAAATAACACACGAGTACAGCTTTAAAAGACCAACACTCGATGACACACCAGTACAGCTTGAAAATATCAAATCTCGATGACACACCAGTACAGCTTGAAAAGACCAAAACTCACTGACACACCAGTACAGGTTGAAAAGACCAACACTCGCTGTCACACCGATACAGCTTGAAAAGACCAGCACTCGCTGACACACCAGTACAGATTGAAAAGACCAAAACTCGATGACACACCAGTCCAGCTTGAAATGACCAACACTCGCTGACACACCAGTACAGCTTGAAAAGACTAGCACTCGCTGACACACCAGTAAAGCTTGAAAAGACCAAAACTCGATGACACACCAGTACAGCTTGTAAAGATCAAATCTCGCTAACAAACCAGTACAGCTTGAAAAGACCAAAACTCACTGACACACCTGTAGAGCTTGAAAAGACCAAAACTCGCTCACCCACCAGTACAGCATGAAAAGACCAAAACCCGGTCACATACCAGTACAGCTTAAAAGACCAAAACTCCCTTACACACCAGTACAGCTTGAAAAGACCAAATCTAAATAACACACGAGTACAGCTTGAAAAGACCAAAACACGATGACACACCAGTACAGCTTGAAATGACCAAAACTCACTGACACACCAGTACAGCTTGAAAAGATCAAAACTCGCTGACACACCAGTACAGCTTGAAAAGACCAAAACTCGCTGACACACCTGTAGTGCATGAAAAGGCCAAAACTCACTGACTCACCGGTACAGCTTGAAAAGACCAAAACTCACTGACACACCAGTTCAGATTGAAAAGACCAATACTCGCTGAAACACCAGTACAGCTTGAAAAGGCCAAAACTCACTGACACACCTGGACAGATTGAAAAGACCAAAACTCGCTGACACACCAGCACAGCTTGAAAATATCAAATCTCGATGACTCATCAGTACAGCTTGAAAAGACCAAAACTCACTGACACACCAGTACAGCTTGAAAAGACCAAAACTCGCTCAAACACCAGTACAGCATGAAAAGACCAAAACTCGCTCACACACCAGTGCAGCTTGAAAAGACCAACACTCGCTGACACACCAGTACAGCTTGAAAAGACCAAAAGTCGTTCACACACCAGTGCTGCTTGAAAAGACCAACACTCGCTGACACGCCAGTACAGATTGAAAAGACCAAGACACGCTGACACACCAGTACAGCTTGAAAAAACCAAAACTCGCTCAAACACCAGTACAGCTTGAAAAGACCAAAACTCGCTCACACACCAGTGCAGCTTGAAAAGACCAACACTCGCTGACACACCAGTACAGTTTGAAAAGACCAAAACTCGCTGACACACCAGTACAGCTTGAAAAGACCAAAACTCGGTCACAAACCAGTACAGCTTAAAAGACCAAAACTCCCTTACACACCAGTACAGCTTGAAAATATCAAATCTCGATGACACACCAGTACAGCTTGAAAAGACCAAAACACACTGACACACCAGTACAGCTTGAAAAGACCAAAACTCACTGACACACCAGTACAGCATGAAAACAACAAAACTCGCTGACACACCAGTACAGATTGAAAAGACCAAGACACGCTGACACACCAGTACAGCTTGAAAAGACCAAAACTCGCTCTAACACCAGTACAGCTTGAAAAGACCAATACTCGCTCACACACCAGTGCAGCTTGAAAAGACCAACACTCGCCGACACACCCGGTACAGATTGAAAATACTAAAACTCACTGACACATCAGTACAGCTTGAAAAGACCAAAACTCACTGACACTCCAGTACAGCTTGAAAAGACCAAAACTCGCTCACACACCAGTACAGCTTGAAAATACCAAAATTCGCTGACACACCTATACAGCTTGAAAAAGGCCAAAACTCACTGACACACCAGTACAGCTTGCAAAAGGCCAAAACTCGCTGACACACCAGTCCAGCTTTAAAAGACCAAAACTCACTCACACACCAGTACAGCTTGAAAAGACTAAAGCTCGCTGACACCAGTACAGCTTGAAAAAGGCCAAAACTGACTGACACACCAGTACAGCTTGCAAAGACCAAAACTCACTGACACACCAGTACAGCTTGAAAAGACCAAATCTCAATAACCCACCAGTACTACTTGAAAAGACCAAAACTCGCTAACACAACAGTACAACTTGAAAAGACCAAAACTCACTGACACACAGTACAGCTTGAAAAGACCAAAACTCGCTCACACACCAGTACAGCTTGAAAAGACCAAAACTCGCTCACACACCAGTACAGCTTGAAAACACAAAAACTCGCTGACACACCGGTACAGCTTGAAAAGACCAAAACTCGCTAACACACCAGTACAGCTTGAAAAGACCAAAAGTCACTGACACACCAGTACAGCTTGAAAAGACCAAAACTCGCTGACACACCAGTACAGCTTGAAAAGACCAAAAGTCACTGATACACCAGTACAGCTTGAAAAGACCTAAACTCGCTAACACACCAGTACAGCTTGAAAATACCAAAAGTCACTGACACACCAGTACAGCTTGAAGAGACCAAAACTCGCTCACACACCAGTACAGCTTGAAAAGACAAAAACTCGCTGACACACCAGTACAGCTTGAAAAGACCAAAACTCGCTGACACACCAGTCCAGCTTTGAAATACCAAAACTCCCTCACACACCAGTACAGCTGGAAAATACCAAATCTCGCTGACTCACCCAGTACAGATTGAAAAGACAAAAACTCGCTGATACACCAGTACAGCTTGAAAAGACCAAAACTCCCTGACACACCAATACAGCTTGAAAAGACCAAAACTCGCTGACACACAAGTACAGCTTGAAAAAGGCCAAAACTCGCTCACACACCAGTACAGCTTGAAAAGTCCAAAACTCACTGATACACCAGTACAGCTTGAAAAGACCAAATCTAAATAACACACGAGTACAGCTTTAAAATACCAACACTCGATGACACACCAGTACAGCTTGAAAATATCAAATCTCGATGACACACCAGTACAGCTTGAAAAGACCAAAACACACTGACACACCAGTACAGCTTGAAAAGATCAAAACTCACTGACACTCCAGTACAGCTTGAAAACAACAAATATCGCTGACACACCAGTACAGATTGAAAAGACCAAGACACGCTGACACACCAGTACAGCTTGAAAAGACCAAAACTCGCACACACACCAGTGCAGCTTGAAAAGAGCAACACTCGCTGACACACCCGGTACAGATTGAAAAGTCTAAAACTCACTGACACATCAGTACAGCTTGAAAAGACCAAAACTCACTGACACACCGGTACAGCTTGAAAAGACCAAAACTCGCTCACACACCAGTACAGCATGAAAAGACCAAAACTCACTGACACACCAGTACAGATTGAAAAGACCAAAACTCGCTGACACACCAGTACAGCTTGAAAATACCAAAATTCGCTGACACACCTATACAGCTTGAAAAAGGCCAAAACTCGCTGACACACCAGTGCAGCTTGAAAAGACCAAAACTCACTGACTCACCAGTACAGCTTGAAAAGACCAAAACTCGCTGACACACCAGTACAGCTTGAAAAGATCAAAACTCGCTGACACACCAGTACAGCTTGAAAAGACCAAAACTCGCTGACACACCAGTACAGCTTGCAAAGACCATAACACACTCACACACCAGTACAGCTTGAAATAACCAAAACTCGCTGACACACCGGTACAGCTTGCAAAGACCATAACACACTCACACACCAGTACAGCTTGAAAACACCAAAACTCACTGACACACCAGGCCAGCTTTAAAAGACCAAAACTCACTCACACACCAGGTCAGCTTGAAAACACCAAAACTCGCTGACACACCAGTACAGCTTGAAAAAGGCCAAAACTGACTGACACACCAGTACAGATTGAAAAGACCAAAACTCGCTCACACACCAGTACAGCTTGAAAAGTCCAAAACTCACTGATACACCAGTACAGCTTGAAAAGACCAAATCTAAATAACACACGAGTACAGCTTTAAAAGACCAAAACTCGATGACACACCAGTACACGTTGAAATGACCAAAACTCACTGACACACCAGTACCGCTTGAAAAGACCAAAACTCGCTGACACACCGGTACAGCTTGAAAAGACAAAAACTCACTGACACACCAGTACAGATTGAAAAGACCAACACTCGCTGACACACCAGTACGGCTTGAAAAGACCAAAACTCGCTGACACACCAGTACAGATTGAAAAGACCAACACTCGCTGACACACCAGTACAGCTTGAAAAGACCAACACTCACTGACACACCGGTACAGATTGAAAAGACCAACACTCGCTAATTCACCAGTACACCTTGAAAAGACCAAATCCCGCTGACACACCAGTACAGCTTGAAAAGACCTAAAATCCCTGACACACCAGTACAGCCTGAAAAGACCAACACTCGATGACACACCGGTACAGATTGAAAAGACCAAAACTCAGACACACCAGTACAGCTTGAAAAGACCAAAACTCACTGACACACCAGTACAGCGTGAAAGGTCCATAACTCACTGACACACCGGTACAGCTTGAAAAGACCAAAACTCACTGACACACCAGTACAGGTTGAAAAGACCAACACTCGCTGTCACACCGATACAGCTTGAAAAGACCAGCACTCGCTGACACACCAGTACAGATTGAAAAGACCAAAACTCGATGACACACCAGTCCAGCTTGAAATGACCAACACTCGCTGACACACCAGTAAAGCTTGAAAAGACCAAAACTCGATGACACACCAGTACAGCTTGAAAAGATCAAATCTCGCTAACAAACCAGTACAGCTTGAAAAGACCAAAACTCACAGACACACCTGTATAGCTTGAAAAGACCAAAACTCGCTCACACGCCAGTACAGCATGAAAAGACCAAAAACTCGGTCACATACCTGTACAGCTTAAAAGACCAAAACTCCCTTACACACCAGTACAGCTTGAAAAGACCAAATCTAAATAACACACGAGTACAGCTTGAAAAGACCAAAACACGATGATACACCAGTACAGGTTGAAATGACCAAAACTCACTGACACACCAGTACAGCTTGAAAAGACCAAAACTCGCTGACACACCAGTACAGCTTGAAAAGACCAAAACTCGCTGACACACCTGTAGTGCATGAAAAGGCCAAAACTCACTGACTCACCGGTACAGCTTGCAAAGACCAAAACTCACTGACACACCAGTTCAGATTGAAAAGACCAATACTCGCTGAAACACCAGTACAGCTTGAAAAGGCCAAAACTCACTGACACACCTGTACAGATTGAAAAGACCAAAACTCGATGACACATCAGTACAGCTTGAAAAGACCAAAACTCACTGACACACC
Source organism: Scyliorhinus torazame (assembly GCF_047496885.1). Taxonomy (NCBI): domain Eukaryota; kingdom Metazoa; phylum Chordata; class Chondrichthyes; order Carcharhiniformes; family Scyliorhinidae; genus Scyliorhinus; species Scyliorhinus torazame. The sequence continues at coordinate 56,326,192 of NC_092726.1, forward strand.
AGTACAGCTTGAAAAGACCAAAACTCGCTCACACACCAGTGCAGCTTGAAAAGACCAACACTCACTGATACACAGTACAGCTTGAAAAGACCAAAACTCGCTCAAACACCAGTACAGCTTGATAACACCAAAACTCGCTCACACACCAGTACAGCTTGAAAAGACCAAAACTCGCTGACACACCAGTACAGCTTGAAAAGACCAAAACTCGCTAACACACCAGCACAGCTTGAAAAGACCAAAACTCACTGACACACCAGTACAGCTTGAAAAGACCAAAACTCGCTGACACACCAGTGCAGCTTGAAAAGACCAAAACTCGCTCACAGACCAGTACAGCTTGAAAAGACCAAAACTCGCTCAAACACCAGTGCAGCTTGAAAAGACCAAAACTCGCTCACACACCAGTGCAGCTTGAAAAGACCAACACTCGCTGACACACCAGTACAGTTTGAAAAGACCAAAACTCGCTGACACACCAGTACAGCTTGAAAAGACCAAAACTCGCTCAAACACCAGTACAGCTTGAAAAGACAAAAACTCGCTCACACACCAGTGCAGCTTGAAAAGACCAACACTCGCTGACACACCAGTACAGCTTGAAAAGACCAAAACTCGGTCACAAACCAGTACAGCTTAAAAGACCAAAACTCCCTTACACACCAGTACAGCTTGAAAATATCAAATCTCGATGACACACCAGTACAGCTTGAAAAGACCAAAACACACTGACACACCAGTAAAACTTGAAAAGACCAAAACTCACTGACACACCAGTACAGCTTGAAAACAACAAAACTCGCTGACACACCAGTACAGATTGAAAAGACCAAGACACGCTGACACACCAGTACAGCTTGAAAAGACCAAAACTCGCTCTAACACCAGTACAGCTTGAAAAGACCAAAACTCGCTCACACACCAGTGCAGCTTGAAAAGACCAACACTCGCTGACACACCCGGTACAGATTAAAAATACTTAAACTCACTGACACATCAGTACAGCTTGAAAAGACCAAAACTCACTGACACTCCAGTACAGCTTGAATTGACCAAAACTCGCTCACATACCAGTACAGCTTGAAAATACCAAAATTCGCTGACACACCTATACAGCTTGAAAAAGGCCAAAACTCACTGACACACCAGTCGACTTGTAAAAGGCCAAAACTCGCTGACACACCAGTCCAGCTTTAAAAGACCAAAACTCACTCACACACCAGTACAGCTTGAAAAGACTAAAGCTCGCTGACACTCCAGTACAGCTTGAAAAAGGCCAAAACTGACTGACACACCAGTACAGCTTGCAAAGACCAAAACTCACTGACACACCAGTACAGCTTGAAAAGATCAAATCTCAATAACCCACCAGTACTACTTGAAAAGACCAAAACTCGCTAACACAACAGTACAGCTTGAAAAGACCAAAACTCACTGACAAACAGTACAGCTTGAAAAGACCAAAACTCGCTCACACACCAGTACAGCTTGAAAAGACCAAAACTCGCTGACACACCAGTACAGCTTGAAAACACAAAAACTCGCTGACACACCGGTACAGCTTGAAAAGACCAAAACTCGCTAACACACCAGTACAACTTGAAATGACCAAAAGTCACTGACACACCAGTACAGCTTGAAGAGACCAAAACTCGCTCACACACCAGTACAGCTTGAAAAGACAAAAACTCGCTGACACACCAGTACAGCTTGAAAAGACCAAAACTCGCTGACACACCAGTCCAGCTTTAAAAGACCAAAACTCCCTCACACACCAGTACAGCTTGAAAAGACCAAATCTCGCTGACTCACCCTGTACAGGTTGAAAAGACAAAAATTGGCTGATACACCAGTGCAGCTTGAAAAGACCAAAACTCCCTGACACACCAATACAGCTTGAAAAGACCAAAACTCGCTGACACACAAGTACAGCTTGAAAAAGGCCAAAACTCGCTCACACACCAGTACAGCTTGAAAAGATCAAAACTCACTGACACTCCAGTACAGCTTGAAAACAACAAAACTCGCTGACACACCAGTACAGATTGAAAAGACCAAGACACGCTGACACACCAGTACAGCTTGAAAAGACCAACACTCGCTGACACACCCGGTACAGATTGAAAAGACTAAAACTCACTGACACATCAGTACAGCTTGAAAAGACCAAAACTCACTGACACACCGGTACAGCTTGAAAAGACCAAAACTCGCTCACACACCAGTACAGCTTGAAAAGACCAAAACTCGCTGACACACCAGTACAGCTTGAAAATACCAACACTCGCTGACACACCCGGTACAGATTGAAAAGACTAAAACTCACTGACACATCAGTACAGCTTGAAAAGACCAAAAACTCACTGACACACCGGTACAGCTTGAAAAGACCAAAACTCGCTCACACACCAGTACAGCTTGAAAAGACCAAAACTCGCTGACACACCAGTACAGCTTGAAAATACCAAAATTCGCTGACACACCTATACAGCTTGAAAAAGGCCAAAACTCGCTGACACACCAGTCCAGCATGAAAAGACCAAAACTCACTGACACACCAGTACAGATTGAAAAGACCAAAACTCACTGACACACCAGCACAGCTTGAAAAGACCAAAACTCGCTGACACACCAGTACAGCTTGAAAAGATCAAAAATCGCTGACACACCAGTGCAGCTTGAAAAGACCAAAACTCACTGACTCACCAGTACAGCTTGAAAAGACCAAAACTCGCTGACACACCAGTACAGCTTGAAAAGATCAAAACTCGCTGACACACCAGTACAGCTTCAAAAGACCAAAACTCGCTGACACACCAGTACAGCTTGAAAAGATCAAAACTCGCTGACACACCAGTACAGCTTGCAAAGACCATAACACACTCACACACCAGTACAGCTTGAAATAACCAAAACTCGTTGACACACCGGTACAGCTTGAAATGACCAAAACTCGCTGACACACCAGTACAGCCTGAAAAGATCAAAACTCGCTGACACACCAGTACAGCTTGCAAAGACCATAACACACTCACACACCAGTACAGCTTGAAAACACCAAAACTCACTGACACACCAGTCCAGCTTTAAAAGACCAAAACTCACTCACACACCAGGTCAGCTTGAAAACACCAAAACTCGCTGACACACCGGTACAGCTTGAAAAAGGCCAAAACTGACTGACACACCAGTACAGCTTGAAAAGACCAAAACTCGCTCACACACCAGTACAGCTTGAAAAGTCCAAAACTCACTGATACACCAGTACAGCTTGAAAAGACCAAATCTAAATAACACACGAGTACAGCTTTAAAAGACCAAAACTCGATGACACACCAGTACAGGTTGAAATGACCAAATCTCACTGACACACCAGTACCGCTTGAAAAGACCAAAACTCGCTGACACACCGGTCGAGCTTGAAAAGGCCAAAACTCACTGACACACCGGTACAGCTAGAAAAGACAAAAACTCACTGACACACCAGTACAGATTGAAAAGACCAACACTCGCTGACACACCAGTACAGCTTGAAAAGACCAAAACTCGCTGACACACCAGTACAGATTGAAAAGACCAACACTCGCTGACACACCAGTACAGCTTGAAAAGACCAACACTCACTGACACACCGGTACAGATTGAAAAGACCAAAACTCGCTCACAAACCAGTACAGATTGAAAAGACCAACACTCGCTGACACACCAGTACAGCTTGAAAAGACCAAAACTCACTGACACACCGGTACAGATTGAAAAGACCAAAACTCGCTCACACACCAGTACAGCTTGAAAACACCAAAACTCACTCGCACACCAGTAATCTTGAAAAAGGCCAAAACTCGCTGACACACCAGTCCAGCATTAAAAGACCAAAACTCACTGACACACCAGTACAGCTTGAAAAGACTAAAACTCGCTCACACACCAATGCAGCTTGAAAAGACCAAAACTCACTGACACACCAGTGCAGCTTGAAAAGACCAAAACTCCCTGACACACCAATGCAGCTTGAAAAGACCAAAACTCGATGACACACCAGTACATCTTGAAAAAGGCCAAAACTCGCTGACACACCAGTCCAGCATTAAAAGACCAAAACTCACTGACACACCAGTACAGCTTGAAAAGACTAAAACTCGCTCACACACCAGTGCAGCTTGAAAAGTCCAAAACTCACTGATATACCAGTACAGCTTGAAAAGACCAAATCTAAATAACACACGAGTGCAGCTTCAAAAGACCAAAACTCGATGACACACCAGTACAGGTTGAAATGACCAAAACTCACTGACACACCAGTACCACTTGAAAAGACCAAAACTCGCTGATACAGCAGTACAGCTTGAAAAGACCAAAACTCGTTCAAACACCAGTACAGCTTGAAAAGAACAAAACTCGCTGACACACCAGTACAGCTTGAAAAGCCGAAAACTCACTGACACACAAGCACAGATTGAAAACACCAAAACTCGCTGACACACCAATACAGCTTGAAAAGACCAAAACTCGCTAACACAACAGTACAGCTTGAAAAGACCAAAACTCACTGACAAACAGTACAGCTTGAAAAGACCAAAACTCGCTCACACACCAGTACAGCTTGAAAAGACCAAAACTCGCTGACACACCAGTACAGCTTGAAAACACAAAAACTCGCTGACACACCGGTACAGCTTGAAAAGACCAAAACTCGCTAACACACCAGTACAGCTTGAAATGACCAAAACTCGATGACACACCAGTACAGGTTGAAATGACCAAATCTCACTGACACACCAGTACCGCTTGAAAAGACCAAAACTCACTGACACACCAGTGCAGCTTGAAAAGACCAAAACTCGCTAACACACCAGTACAGCTTTAAAAGACCAAAACTCGATGACACACCAGTACAGGTTGAAATGACCAAATCTCACTGACACACCAGTACCGCTTGAAAAGACCAAAACTCGCTGACACACCGGTCGAGCTTGAAAAGGCCAAAACTCACTGACACACCGGTACAGCTAGAAAAGACAAAAACTCACTGACACACCAGTACAGATTAAAAGACCAACACTCGCTGACACACCAGTACAGCTTGAAAAGACCAAAACTCGCTGACACACCAGTACAGATTGAAAAGACCAACACTCGCTGACACACCAGTACAGCTTGAAAAGACCAACACTCACTGACACACCGGTACAGATTGAAAAGACCAAAACTCGCTCACAAACCAGTACAGATTGAAAAGACCAACACTCGCTGACACACCAGTACAGCTTGAAAAGACCAAAACTCACTGACACACCGGTACAGATTGAAAAGACCAAAACTCGCTCACACACCAGTACAGCTTGAAAAGACCAAAACTCCCTGACACACCAATGCAGCTTGAAAAGACCAAAACTCGCTGACACACAAGTACAGCTTGAAAAAGGCCAAAACTCGCTGACACACCAGTCCAGCATTAAAAGACCAAAACTCACTGACACACCAGTACAGCTTGAAAAGACTAAAACTCGCTCACACACCAGTGCAGCTTGAAAAGTCCAAAACTCACTGATACACCAGTACAGCTTGAAAAGACCAAATCTAAATAACACACGAGTGCAGCTTCAAAAGACCAAAACTCGATGACACACCAGTACAGGTTGAAATGACCAAAACTCACTGACACACCAGTACCGCTTGAAAAGACCAAAACTCGCTGATACAGCAGTACAGCTTGAAAAGACCAAAACTCGTTCAAACACCAGTACAGCTTGAAAAGAACAAAACTCGCTGACACACCAGTACAGCTTGAAAAGCCGAAAACTCACTGACACACCAGCACAGATTGAAAACACCAAAACTCGCTGACACACCAATAAAGCTTGAAAAGACCAAAACTCGCTAACACAACAGTACAGCTTGAAAAGACCAAAAATCACTGACAAACAGAACAGCTTGAAAAGACCAAAACTCGCTCACACACCAGTACAGCTTGAAAAGACCAAAACTCGCTGACACACCAGTACAGCTTGAAAACACAAAAACTCGCTGACACACCGGTACAGCTTGAAAAGACCAAATCTCGCTAACACACCAGTACAGCTTGAAATGACCAAAAGTCACTGACACACCAGTACAGCTTGAAGAGACCAAAACTCGCTCACACACCAGGACAGCTTGAAAAGACCAAAACTCGCTGACACACCAGTCCAGCTTTAAAAGACCAAAACTCCCTCACACACCAGTACAGCTTGAAAAGACCAAATCTCGCTGACTCACCCGGTACAGGTTGAAAAGACAAAAATTGGCTGATACACCAGTGCACTTGAAAAGACCAACACTCTCTGACACACCAATACAGCTTGAAAAGACCAAAACTCGCTGACACACAAGTACAGTTTGAAAAAGGCCAAAACTCGCTCACACACCAGTACAGCTTGAAAAGTCCAAAACTCACTGATACACCAGTACAGCTTGAAAAGACCAAATCTAAATAACACACGAGTACAGCTTTAAAAGACCAACACTCGATGACACACCAGTACAGCTTGAAAATATCAAATCTCGATGACACACCAGTACAGCTTGAAAAGACCAAAACACACTGACACACCAGTACAGCTTGAAAAGATCAAAACTCACTGACACTCCAGTACAGCTTGAAAACAACATAACTCGCTGACACACCAGTACAGATTGAAAAGACCAAGACACGCTGACACACCAGTACAGCTTGAAAAGACCAACACTCGCTGACACACCCGGTACAGATTGAAAAGACTAAAACTCACTGACACACCGGTACAGCTTGAAAAGACCAAAACTCGCTCACACACCAGTACAGCTTGAAAAGACCAAAACTCGCTGACACACCAGTACAGCTTGAAAATACCAAAATTCGCTGACACACCTATACAGCTTGAAAAAGGCCAAAACTCGCTGACACACAAGTCCAGCATGAAAAGACCAAAACTCACTGACACACCAGTACAGATTGAAAAGACCAAAACTCACTGACACACCAGTACAGCTTGAAAAGACCAAAACTCGCTGACACACCAGGACATCTTGAAAAGATCAAAACTCGCTGACACACCAGTGCAGCTTGAAAAGACCAAAACTCACTGACACACCAGTACCGCTTGAAAAGACCAAAACTCACTGACACACCAGTGCAGCTTGAAAAGACCAAAACTCGCTAACACACCAGTACAGCTTTAAAAGACCAAAACTCGATGACACACCAGTACAGGTTGAAATGACCAAATCTCACTGACACACCAGTACCGCTTGAAAAGACCAAAACTCGCTGACACACCGGTCGAGCTTGAAAAGGCCAAAACTCACTGACACACCGGTACAGCTAGAAAAGACAAAAACTCACTGACACACCAGTACAGATTGAAAAGACCAACACTCGCTGACACACCAGTACAGCTTGAAAAGACCAAAACTCGCTGACACACCAGTACAGATTGAAAAGACCAACACTCGCTGACACACCAGTACAGCTTGAAAAGACCAACACTCACTGACACACCGGTACAGATTGAAAAGACCAAAACTCGCTCACAAACCAGTACAGATTGAAAAGACCAACACTCGCTGACACACCAGTACAGCTTGAAAAGACCAAAACTCACTGACACACCGGTACAGATTGAAAAGACCAAAACTCGCTCACACACCAGTACAGCTTGAAAAGACCAAAACTCCCTGACACACCAATGCAGCTTGAAAAGACCAAAACTCGCTGACACACAAGTACAGCTTGAAAAAGGCCAAAACTCACTGACACACCAGTCCAGCATTAAAAGACCAAAACTCACTGACACACCAGTACAGCTTGAAAAGACTAAAACTCGCTCACACACCAGTGCAGCTTGAAAAGTCCAAAACTCACTGATACACCAGTACAGCTTGAAAAGACCAAATCTAAATAACACACGAGTGCAGCTTCAAAAGACCAAAACGCGATGACACACCAGTACAGGTTGAAATGACCAAAACTCACTGACACACCAGTACCGCTTGAAAAGACCAAAACTCGCTGATACAGCAGTACAGCTTGAAAAGACCAAAACTCGTTCAAACACCAGTACAGCTTGAAAAGAACAAAACTCGCTGACACACCAGTACAGCTTGAAATGCCGAAAACTCACTGACACACCAGCACAGATTGAAAACACCAAAACTCGCTGACACACCAATACAGCTTGAAAAGACCAAAACTCGCTAACACAACAGTACAGCTTGAAAAGACCAAAACTCACTGACAAACAGTACAGCTTGAAAAGACCAAAACTCGCTCACACACCAGTACAGCTTGAAAAGACCAAAACTCGCTGACACACCAGTACAGCTTGAAAACACAAAAACTCGCTGACACACCGGTACAGCTTGAAAAGACCAAAACTCGCTAACACACCAGTACAGCTTGAAATGACCAAAAGTCACTGACACACCAGTACAGCTTGAAGAGACCAAAACTCGCTCACACACCAGGACAGCTTGAAAAGACCAAAACTCGCTGACACACCAGTCCAGCTTTAAAAGACCAAAACTCCCTCACACACCAGTACAGCTTGAAAAGACCAAATCTCGCTGACTCACCCGGTACAGGTTGAAAAGACAAAAATTGGCTGATACACCAGTGCACTTGAAAAGACCAAAACTCCCTGACACACCAATACAGCTTGAAAAGACCAAAACTCGCTGACACACAAGTACAGCTTGAAAAAGGCCAAAACTCGCTCACACACCAGTACAGCTTGAAAAGTCCAAAACTCACTGATACACCAGTACAGCTTGAAAAGACCAACACTCGCTGACACACCAGTACAGCTTGAAAAGACCAAAACTCACTGACACACCGGTACAGATTGAAAAGACCAAAACTCGCTCACACACCAGTACAGCTTGAAAAGACCAAAACTCCCTGACACACCAATGCAGCTTGAAAAGACCAAAACTCGCTGACACACAAGTACAGCTTGAAAAAGGCCAAAACTCACTCGCACACCAGTAATCTTGAAAAAGGCCAAAACTCGCTGACACACCAGTCCAGCATTAAAAGACCAAAACTCACTGACACACCAGTACAGCTTGAAAAGACTAAAACTCGCTCACACACCAGTGCAGCTTGAAAAGTCCAAAACTCACTGATACACCAGTACAGCTTGAAAAGACCAAATCTAAATAACACACGAGTGCAGCTTCAAAAGACCAAAACTCGATGACACACCAGTACAGGTTGAAATGACCAAAACTCACTGACACACCAGTACCGCTTGAAAAGACCAAAACTCGCTGATACAGCAGTACAGCTTGAAAAGACCAAAACTCGTTCAAACACCAGTACAGCTTGAAAAGAACAAAACTCGCTGACACACCAGTACAGCTTGAAAAGCCGAAAACTCACTGACACACCAGCACAGATTGAAAACACCAAAACTCGCTGACACACCAATAAAGCTTGAAAAGACCAAAACTCGCTAACACAACAGTACAGCTTGAAAAGACCAAAACTCACTGACAAACAGAACAGCTTGAAAAGACCAAAACTCGCTCACACACCAGTACAGCTTGAAAAGACCAAAACTCGCTGACACACCAGTACAGCTTGAAAACACAAAAACTCGCTGACACACCGGTACAGCTTGAAAAGACCAAATCTCGCTAACACACCAGTACAGCTTGAAATGACCAAAAGTCACTGACACACCAGTACAGCTTGAAGAGACCAAAACTCGCTCACACACCAGGACAGCTTGAAAAGACCAAAACTCGCTGACACACCAGTCCAGCTTTAAAAGACCAAAACTCCCTCACACACCAGTACAGCTTGAAAAGACCAAATCTCGCTGACTCACCCGGTACAGGTTGAAAAGACAAAAATTGGCTGATACACCAGTGCACTTGAAAAGACCAATACTCTCTGACACACCAATACAGCTTGAAAAGACCAAAACTCGCTGACACACAAGTACAGTTTGAAAAAGGCCAAAACTCGCTCACACACCAGTACAGCTTGAAAAGTCCAAAACTCACTGATACACCAGTACAGCTTGAAAAGACCAAATCTAAATAACACACGAGTACAGCTTTAAAAGACCAACACTCGATGACACACCAGTACAGCTTGAAAATATCAAATCTCGATGACACACCAGTACAGCTTGAAAAGACCAAAACACACTGACACACCAGTACAGCTTGAAAAGATCAAAACTCACTGACACTCCAGTACAGCTTGAAAACAACATAACTCGCTGACACACCAGTACAGATTGAAAAGACCAAGACACGCTGACACACCAGTACAGCTTGAAAAGACCAACACTCGCTGACACACCCGGTACAGATTGAAAAGACTAAAACTCACTGACACACCGGTACAGCTTGAAAAGACCAAAACTCGCTCACACACCAGTACAGCTTGAAAAGACCAAAACTCGCTGACACACCAGTACAGCTTGAAAATACCAAAATTCGCTGACACACCTATACAGCTTGAAAAAGGCCAAAACTCGCTGACACACAAGTCCAGCATGAAAAGACCAAAACTCACTGACACACCAGTACAGATTGAAAAGACCAAAACTCACTGACACACCAGTACAGCTTGAAAAGACCAAAACTCGCTGACACACCAGGACATCTTGAAAAGATCAAAACTCGCTGACACACCAGTGCAGCTTGAAAAGACCAAAACTCACTGACACACCAGTACCGCTTGAAAAGACCAAAACTCACTGACACACCAGTGCAGCTTGAAAAGACCAAAACTCGCTAACACACCAGTACAGCTTTAAAAGACCAAAACTCGATGACACACCAGTACAGGTTGAAATGACCAAATCTCACTGACACACCAGTACCGCTTGAAAAGACCAAAACTCGCTGACACACCGGTCGAGCTTGAAAAGGCCAAAACTCACTGACACACCGGTACAGCTAGAAAATACAAAAACTCACTGACACACCAGTACAGATTGAAAAGACCAACACTCGCTGACACACCAGTACAGCTTGAAAAGACCAAAACTCGCTGACACACCAGTACAGATTGAAAAGACCAACACTCGCTGACACACCAGTACAGCTTGAAAAGACCAACACTCACTGACACACCGGTACAGATTGAAAAGACCAAAACTCGCTCACAAACCAGTACAGATTGAAAAGACCAACACTCGCTGACACACCAGTACAGCTTGAAAAGACCAAAACTCACTGACACACCGGTACAGATTGAAAAGACCAAAACTCGCTCACACACCAGTACAGCTTGAAAAGACCAAAACTCCCTGACACACCAATGCAGCTTGAAAAGACCAAAACTCGCTGACACACAAGTACAGCTTGAAAAAGGCCAAAACTCACTGACACACCAGTCCAGCATTAAAAGACCAAAACTCACTGACACACCAGTACAGCTTGAAAAGACTAAAACTCGCTCACACACCAGTGCAGCTTGAAAAGTCCAAAACTCACTGATACACCAGTACAGCTTGAAAAGACCAAATCTAAATAACACACGAGTGCAGCTTCAAAAGACCAAAACGCGATGACACACCAGTACAGGTTGAAATGACCAAAACTCACTGACACACCAGTACCGCTTGAAAAGACCAAAACTCGCTGATACAGCAGTACAGCTTGAAAAGACCAAAACTCGTTCAAACACCAGTACAGCTTGAAAAGAACAAAACTCGCTGACACACCAGTACAGCTTGAAATGCCGAAAACTCACTGACACACCAGCACAGATTGAAAACACCAAAACTCGCTGACACACCAATACAGCTTGAAAAGACCAAAACTCGCTAACACAACAGTACAGCTTGAAAAGACCAAAACTCACTGACAAACAGTACAGCTTGAAAAGACCAAAACTCGCTCACACACCAGTACAGCTTGAAAAGACCAAAACTCGCTGACACACCAGTACAGCTTGAAAACACAAAAACTCGCTGACACACCGGTACAGCTTGAAAAGACCAAAACTCGCTAACACACCAGTACAGCTTGAAATGACCAAAAGTCACTGACACACCAGTACAGCTTGAAGAGACCAAAACTCGCTCACACACCAGGACAGCTTGAAAAGACCAAAACTCGCTGACACACCAGTCCAGCTTTAAAAGACCAAAACTCCCTCACACACCAGTACAGCTTGAAAAGACCAAATCTCGCTGACTCACCCGGTACAGGTTGAAAAGACAAAAATTGGCTGATACACCAGTGCACTTGAAAAGACCAAAACTCCCTGACACACCAATACAGCTTGAAAAGACCAAAACTCGCTGACACACAAGTACAGCTTGAAAAAGGCCAAAACTCGCTCACACACCAGTACAGCTTGAAAAGTCCAAAACTCACTGATACACCAGTACAGCTTGAAAAGACCAACACTCGCTGACACACCAGTACAGCTTGAAAAGACCAAAACTCACTGACACACCGGTACAGATTGAAAAGACCAAAACTCGCTCACACACCAGTACAGCTTGAAAAGACCAAAACTCCCTGACACACCAATGCAGCTTGAAAAGACCAAAACTCGCTGACACACAAGTACAGCTTGAAAAAGGCCAAAACTCACTCGCACACCAGTAATCTTGAAAAAGGCCAAAACTCGCTGACACACCAGTCCAGCATTAAAAGACCAAAACTCACTGACACACCAGTACAGCTTGAAAAGACTAAAACTCGCTCACACACCAGTGCAGCTTGAAAAGTCCAAAACTCACTGATACACCAGTACAGCTTGAAAAGACCAAATCTAAATAACACACGAGTGCAGCTTCAAAAGACCAAAACTCGATGACACACCAGTACAGGTTGAAATGACCAAAACTCACTGACACACCAGTACCGCTTGAAAAGACCAAAACTCGCTGATACAGCAGTACAGCTTGAAAAGACCAAAACTCGTTCAAACACCAGTACAGCTTGAAAAGAACAAAACTCGCTGACACACCAGTACAGCTTGAAAAGCCGAAAACTCACTGACACACCAGCACAGATTGAAAACACCAAAACTCGCTGACACACCAATAAAGCTTGAAAAGACCAAAACTCGCTAACACAACAGTACAGCTTGAAAAGACCAAAACTCACTGACAAACAGAACAGCTTGAAAAGACCAAAACTCGCTCACACACCAGTACAGCTTGAAAAGACCAAAACTCGCTGACACACCAGTACAGCTTGAAAACACAAAAACTCGCTGACACACCGGTACAGCTTGAAAAGACCAAATCTCGCTAACACACCAGTACAGCTTGAAATGACCAAAAGTCACTGACACACCAGTACAGCTTGAAGAGACCAAAACTCGCTCACACACCAGGACAGCTTGAAAAGACCAAAACTCGCTGACACACCAGTCCAGCTTTAAAAGACCAAAACTCCCTCACACACCAGTACAGCTTGAAAAGACCAAATCTCGCTGACTCACCCGGTACAGGTTGAAAAGACAAAAATTGGCTGATACACCAGTGCACTTGAAAAGACCAATACTCTCTGACACACCAATACAGCTTGAAAAGACCAAAACTCGCTGACACACAAGTACAGTTTGAAAAAGGCCAAAACTCGCTCACACACCAGTACAGCTTGAAAAGTCCAAAACTCACTGATACACCAGTACAGCTTGAAAAGACCAAATCTAAATAACACACGAGTACAGCTTTAAAAGACCAACACTCGATGACACACCAGTACAGCTTGAAAATATCAAATCTCGATGACACACCAGTACAGCTTGAAAAGACCAAAACACACTGACACACCAGTACAGCTTGAAAAGATCAAAACTCACTGACACTCCAGTACAGCTTGAAAACAACATAACTCGCTGACACACCAGTACAGATTGAAAAGACCAAGACACGCTGACACACCAGTACAGCTTGAAAAGACCAACACTCGCTGACACACCCGGTACAGATTGAAAAGACTAAAACTCACTGACACACCGGTACAGCTTGAAAAGACCAAAACTCGCTCACACACCAGTACAGCTTGAAAAGACCAAAACTCGCTGACACACCAGTACAGCTTGAAAATACCAAAATTCGCTGACACACCTATACAGCTTGAAAAAGGCCAAAACTCGCTGACACACAAGTCCAGCATGAAAAGACCAAAACTCACTGACACACCAGTACAGATTGAAAAGACCAAAACTCACTGACACACCAGTACAGCTTGAAAAGACCAAAACTCGCTGACACACCAGGACATCTTGAAAAGATCAAAACTCGCTGACACACCAGTGCAGCTTGAAAAGACCAAAACTCACTGACACACCAGTACCGCTTGAAAAGACCAAAACTCACTGACACACCAGTGCAGCTTGAAAAGACCAAAACTCGCTAACACACCAGTACAGCTTTAAAAGACCAAAACTCGATGACACACCAGTACAGGTTGAAATGACCAAATCTCACTGACACACCAGTACCGCTTGAAAAGACCAAAACTCGCTGACACACCGGTCGAGCTTGAAAAGGCCAAAACTCACTGACACACCGGTACAGCTAGAAAAGACAAAAACTCACTGACACACCAGTACAGATTGAAAAGACCAACACTCGCTGACACACCAGTACAGCTTGAAAAGACCAAAACTCGCTGACACACCAGTACAGATTGAAAAGACCAACACTCGCTGACACACCAGTACAGCTTGAAAAGACCAACACTCACTGACACACCGGTACAGATTGAAAAGACCAAAACTCGCTCACAAACCAGTACAGATTGAAAAGACCAACACTCGCTGACACACCAGTACAGCTTGAAAAGACCAAAACTCACTGACACACCGGTACAGATTGAAAAGACCAAAACTCGCTCACACACCAGTACAGCTTGAAAAGACCAAAACTCCCTGACACACCAATGCAGCTTGAAAAGACCAAAACTCGCTGACACACAAGTACAGCTTGAAAAAGGCCAAAACTCACTCGCACACCAGTAATCTTGAAAAAGGCCAAAACTCGCTGACACACCAGTCCAGCATTAAAAGACCAAAACTCACTGACACACCAGTACAGCTTGAAAAGACTAAAACTCGCTCACACACCAGTGCAGCTTGAAAAGTCCAAAACTCACTGATACACCAGTACAGCTTGAAAAGACCAAATCTAAATAACACACGAGTGCAGCTTCAAAAGACCAAAACGCGATGACACACCAGTACAGGTTGAAATGACCAAAACTCACTGACACACCAGTACCGCTTGAAAAGACCAAAACTCGCTGATACAGCAGTACAGCTTGAAAAGACCAAAACTCGTTCAAACACCAGTACAGCTTGAAAAGAACAAAACTCGCTGACACACCAGTACAGCTTGAAATGCCGAAAACTCACTGACACACCAGCACAGATTGAAAACACCAAAACTCGCTGACACACCAATACAGCTTGAAAAGACCAAAACTCGCTAACACAACAGTACAGCTTGAAAAGACCAAAACTCACTGACAAACAGTACAGCTTGAAAAGACCAAAACTCGCTCACACACCAGTACAGCTTGAAAAGACCAAAACTCGCTGACACACCAGTACAGCTTGAAAACACAAAAACTCGCTGACACACCGGTACAGCTTGAAAAGACCAAAACTCGCTAACACACCAGTACAGCTTGAAATGACCAAAAGTCACTGACACACCAGTACAGCTTGAAGAGACCAAAACTCGCTCACACACCAGGACAGCTTGAAAAGACCAAAACTCGCTGACACACCAGTCCAGCTTTAAAAGACCAAAACTCCCTCACACACCAGTACAGCTTGAAAAGACCAAATCTCGCTGACTCACCCGGTACAGGTTGAAAAGACAAAAATTGGCTGATACACCAGTGCACTTGAAAAGACCAAACCTCCCTGACACACCAATACAGCTTGAAAAGACCAAAACTCGCTGACACACAAGTACAGCTTGAAAAAGGCCAAAACTCGCTCACACACCAGTACAGCTTGAAAAGTCCAAAACTCACTGATACACCAGTACAGCTTGAAAAGACCAAAACTCGCTGACACACCAGTACAGCTTGAAAAGATCAAAACTCGCTGACACACCAGTACAGCTTGAAAAGACCAAAACTCGCTGACACACCAGTACAGCTTGAAAAGATCAAAACTCGCTGACACACCAGTACAGCTTGCAAAGACCATAACACACTCACACACCAGTACAGCTTGAAATAACCAAAACTCGTTGACACACCGGTACAGCTTGAAAAGACCAAAACTCGCTGACACACCAGTACAGCTTGAAAAGATAAAAACTCGCTGACACACCAGTACAGCTTGAAAAGACCAAAACTCGCTGACACACCAGTACAGCTTGAAAAGATCAAAACTCGCTGACACACCAGTACAGCTTGCAAAGACCAGAACACACTCACACACCAGTACAGCTTGAAATAACCAAAACTCGTTGACACACCGGTACAGCTTGAAATGACCAAAACTCGCTGACACACCAGTACAGCTTGAAAAGATCAAAACTCGCTGACACACCAGTACAGCTTGAAAAGACCAAAACTCGCTGACACACCAGTACAGCTTGAAAAGATCAAAACTCGCTGACACACCAGTACAGCTTGCAAAGACCATAACACACTCACACACCAGTACAGCTTGAAAACACCAAAACTCACTGACACACCAGTCCAGCTTTAAAAGACCAAAACTCACTCACACACCAGGTCAGCTTGAAAACACCAAAACCCCCTGACACACCAGTACAGCTTGAAAAAGGCCAAAACTGACTGACACACCAGTACAGCTTGAAAAGACCAAAACTCGCTCACACACCAGTACAGCTTGAAAAGTCCAAAACTCACTGATACACCAGTACAGCTTGAAAAGACCAAATCTAAATAACACACGAGTACAGCTTTAAAAGACCAAAACTCGATGACACACCAGTACAGGTTGAAATGACCAAATCTCACTGACACACCAGTACCGCTTGAAAAGACCAAAACTCGCTGACACACCGGTCGAGCTTGAAAAGGCCAAAACTCACTGACACACCGGTACAGCTAGAAAAGACAAAAACTCACTGACATACCAGTACAGATTGAAAAGACCAACACTCGCTGACACACCAGTACAGCTTGAAAAGACCAAAACTCGCTGACACACCAGTACAGATTGAAAAGACCAACACTCGCTGACACACCATGACAGCTTGAAAAGACCAACACTCACTGACACACCGGTACAGATTGAAAAGACCAAAACTCGCTCACAAACCAGTACAGATTGAAAAGACCAACACTCGCTGACACACCAGTACAGCTTGAAAAGACCAAAACTCACTGACACACCGGTACAGATTGAAAAGACCAAAACTCGCTCACACACCAGTACAGCTTGAAAAGACCAAAACTCCCTGACACACCAATACAGCTTGAAAAGACCAAAACTCGCTGACACACAAGTACAGCTTGAAAAAGGCCAAAACTCACTGACACACCAGTCCAGCATTAAAAGACCAAAACTCACTGACACACCAGTACAGCTTGAAAAGACTAAAACTCACTCGCACACCAGTACATCTTGAAAAAGGCCAAAACTCGCTGACACACCAGTCCAGCATTAAAAGACCAAAACTCACTGACACACCAGTACAGCTTGAAAAGACTAAAACTCGCTCACACACCAGTGCAGCTTGAAAAGTCCAAAACTCACTGATACACCAGTACAGCTTGAAAAGACCAAATCTAAATAACACACGAGTGCAGCTTCAAAAGACCAAAACTCGATGACACACCAGTACAGGTTGAAATGACCAAAACTCACTGACACACCAGTACCGCTTGAAAAGACCAAAACTCGCTGATACAGCAGTACAGCTTGAAAAGAACAAAACTCGTTCAAACACCAGTACAGCTTGAAAAGACCAAAACTCGCTGACACACCAGTACAGCTTGAAAAGCCGAAAACTCACTGACACACCAGCACAGATTGAAAACACCAAAACTCGCTGACACACCAATACAGCTTGAAAAGACCAAAACTCGTTCAAACACCAGTACAGCTTGAAAAGACCAAAACTCGCTAACACACCAGTACAGCTTGAAAAGACCAAAACTCGCTAACACACCAGTACAGCTTGAAAAGACCAAAACTCGTTCAAACACCAGTACAGCTTGAAAAGACCAAAACTCGCTAACACACCAGTACAGCTTGAAAAGACCAAAACTCGCTAACACACCAGTACAGCTTGAAAAGACCAAAACTCACTGACTCACAAGTACAGCCTGAAAATACCAAAACTCGCTGACACACCAGTACAGCTTGAAAAGACCAAAACTCGCTCACACACCAGTGCAGCTTGAAAAGACAAAATCCCGGTAATACACAAGTACAGCTTGAAAAGACCAAAACTCACTCACACCCCAGTACAGCTTGAAAAGCCCTAAACTCGCTGACACACCAGTACAGCTTGAAAAGTCCAACACTCGATGACACACCAGTACACCTTGAAAAGACCAAAACTCAGACACACCAGTACAGCTTGAAAACACCAAAACTCGCTGACACACCAGTACAGCTTGAAAAGTCCAACACTCGATGACACACCAGTACACCTTGAAAAGACCAAAACTTAGACACACCAGTACAGCTTGAAAAGGTCAAAACTCACTGACACGCCAGTACAGGTTGAAAAGACCAACACTCGCTGACACACCGGTACAGATTGAAAAGACCAACACTCGCTGACACACCAGTACAGATTGAAAAGTCCAAAACTCGCAGACACACCAGTACAGCTTGAAAAGACCAAAACCCGCTGACGCACCAGTACAGATTGAAAAGACCAACACTCACTGACACCCCTGTACAGCTTGAAAAGACCAGAAATCACTGACACACCGGTACAGATTGAAAAGACCAAAACTCGCTCACACACCAGTGCAGATTGAAAAGACCAACACTCGCTGACACACCAATACAGCTTGAAAAGACCAAAACTCGCTGACACACAAGTACAGCTTGAAAAAGGCCAAAACTCGCTGACACACCAGTCCAGCTTTAAAAGACCAAAACTCACTCACACACCAGTGCAGATTGAAAAGACCAACACTCGCTGACACACCAGTACAGCTTGAAAAGACGAAATCTAAATAACACACGAGTACAGCTTGAAAGACCAAAACTCAATGACACACCAGTACAGGTTGAAAAGACCAAAACTGACGGACACACCGGTACAGCTTGAAAAGACAAAAACTCACTGACACCCCAGTACAGATTGAAAAGACCAACACTCGCTGACACACCAGTACAGCTTGAAAAGACGAAAACTCACTGACACACCAGTACAGATTGAAAAGACCAAAACTCGCTCACAAACCAGTACAGATTGAAAAGACCAACACTCGCTGACACACCAGTACAGCTTGAAAAGACCAAAACTCACTGACACACCGGTACAGATTGAAAAGACCAAAACTCGCTCACACACCAGTACAGCTTGAAAAAACCAAAACTCAGACACACCAGTACAGATTGAAAAGACCAAAACTCACTGACACACCAGTACAGCTTTAAAACTCCAAAACTCTCTGACCACCAGTACAGGTTGAAAAGACCAACACACGCTGACACACCAGTACAGCTTGAAAAGACCAAAACTCGATCAAACACCAGTACAACTTGAAAAGAACAAAACTCGCTCACACACCAGTGCAGCTTGAAAAGACCAACACTCGCTGACACACCAGTACAGCTTGAAAACACAAAAACTCGCTGACACACCGTTACAGGTTGAAAAGACCAAAACTCGCTAACACACCAGTACAGCTTGAAAAGACCAAAACTCACTGACACACAAGTACAGCCTGAAAAGACCAAAACTCGCTGACACACCAGTACAGCTTCAAAAGACAAAATCTCGCTAACACACCAGTACAGCTTGAAATGACCAAAACTCACTTACACACCAGTACAGCTTGAAAAGCCCTAAACTCGCTGACACAACAGTACAGCTTGAAAAGACCAACACTCGAGGACACACCAGTACAGCTTGAAAAGACCAAAACTCAGACACACCAGTACAGCTTGAAAAGGTCAAAACTCGCTGACACGCTAGTACAGGTTGAAAAGACCAATACTCGCTGACACACCAGTACAGCTTGAAAAGACCAAAACTCGCTGACACACCAGTACAGATTGAAAAGACCAAAACTCACTGACACCCCTATGCAGCTTGAAAAGACCAAAAATCACCGACACACCGGTACAGATTGAAAAGACCAAAACTCGCTCACACACCAGTACAGATTGAAAAGACCAACACTCGCTGACACACCAGTACAGCTTGAAAAGTCCAAAACTCACTGACACACCAGTACAGCTTGACAACACCAAAACTCGCTGACCCACCAGTACAGATTGAAAAGACCAACACACGCTGACACACCAGTACAGCTTGAAAAGACCAAAACTCGCTCAAACACCAGTACAGCTTGAAAAGACCAAAACTAGCTCACACACCAGTGCAGCTTGAAAAGACCAACACTCGCTGACACACCAGTACAGCTTGAAAAGACCAAAACTCGCTGACACACCAGTACAGCTTGAACACACCAAAACTCGCTGGCAAACCGGTACAGCTTGAAGAGACCAAAACTCGCTAACACACCAGTACAGCTTGAAAAGACCAAAACACGCTCACACATCAGTACTGCTTGAAAAGACCAAAACTCGATGACTCACCAGTACAGCTTGAGAGACCAAATCTCGCTAACACACCAGTACAGCTTGAAAAGACCAAAACTCACTTACACTCCAGTACAGCTTAAAAAGACCAACACACGATGACACACCAGTACAGCATGAAAAGACCAAAACTCAGACACACCAGTACAGCTTGAAAAGATCAAAACTCGCTGACACGCCAGTACAGGTTGAAAAGACCAACACTCGCTGACACACCAGTACAGCTTGAAAAGATCAAAACTCGCTGACACGCCAGTACAGGTTGAAAAGACCAACACTCGCTGACACACCAGTACAGCTTGAAAAGACCAGCACTACCTGACACACCAGTATAGCTTGAAAATACCAAAACTCGATGACACACCAGTACAGCTTGAACAGACCAAAACTCACTCACACACCAGTACAGCTTGAAAACAACAAAACTCGCTGACACACAAGTACAGATTGAAAAGACCAACACACGCTGACACACCAGTACAGCTTGAAAAGACCAAAACTCACTGACACACCAGTACAGCTTGAAAACAACAAAACTCGCTGACACACCAGTACAGCTTGAAAAGATCAAAACTCGCTCACACACCAGTGCAGCTTGAAAAGACCAAAACTCGCTGACCCACCAGTACAGCTTGAAAACACCAAAACTCGGTGACACACCGGACACAGCTTGAAAAGACCAAAACTCGCTGACACACCAGTACAGCTTGAAAAGTCCAAAACTCGCTGACACACCAGTACAGCTTGAAAAGACCAAAACTCGCTCACACACCAGTGCAGCTTGAAAAGACCAACACTCGCTGACACACCAGTACAGCTTGAAAAGACCAAAACTCGCTGACA
This sequence comes from Scyliorhinus torazame, assembly GCF_047496885.1. Lineage (NCBI taxonomy): Eukaryota > Metazoa > Chordata > Chondrichthyes > Carcharhiniformes > Scyliorhinidae > Scyliorhinus > Scyliorhinus torazame. Next base: position 56,347,769 of record NC_092726.1, read on the forward strand.
CACCGGTACAGCTTGAAAAGACCAAAACTCGCTAACACACCAGTACAGCTTGAAAAGAACAATACACACTGACACACCAGTACAGCTTGAAAAGACCAAAACTAGCTGACACACCAGTACAGCTTGAAAACACCAAAACTCGCTGACACACCGGTACAGCTTGAAATGACCAACGCTCGCTGACCCACCAGTACAGCTTGAAAAGACCAAAACTCACTGACTCACAAGTACAGCCTGAAAATACCAAAACTCGCTGACACACCAGTACAGCTTGAAAAGACCAAAACTCGCTCACACACCAGTGCAGCTTGAAAAGACAAAATCTCGGTAATACACAAGTACAGCTTGAAAAGACCAAAACTCACTCACACCCCAGTACAGCTTGAAAAGCCCTAAACTCGCTGACACACCAGTACAGCTTGAAAAGTCCAACACTCGATGACACACCAGTACACCTTGAAAAGACCAAAACTCAGACACACCAGTACAGCTTGAAAACACCAAAACTCGCTGACACACCAGTACAGCTTGAAAAGTCCAACACTCGATGACACACCAGTACACCTTGAAAAGACCAAAACTTAGACACACCAGTACAGCTTGAAAAGGTCAAAACTCACTGACACGCCAGTACAGGTTGAAAAGACCAACACTCGCTGACACACCGGTACAGATTGAAAAGACCAACACTCGCTGACACACCAGTACAGATTGAAAAGTCCAAAACTCGCAGACACACCAGTACAGCTTGAAAAGACCAAAACCCGCTGACGCACCAGTACAGATTGAAAAGACCAACACTCACTGACACCCCTGTACAGCTTGAAAAGACCAGAAATCACTGACACACCGGTACAGATTGAAAAGACCAAAACTCGCTCACACACCAGTGCAGATTGAAAAGACCAACACTCGCTGACACACCAATACAGCTTGAAAAGACCAAAACTCGCTGACACACAAGTACAGCTTGAAAAAGGCCAAAACTCGCTGACACACCAGTCCAGCTTTAAAAGACCAAAACTTACTCACACACCAGTGCAGATTGAAAAGACCAACACTCGCTGACACACCAGTACAGCTTGAAAAGACGAAATCTAAATAACACACGAGTACAGCTTGAAAGACCAAAACTCAATGACACACCAGTACAGGTTGAAAAGACCAAAACTGACGGACACACCGGTACAGCTTGAAAAGACAAAAACTCACTGACACCCCAGTACAGATTGAAAAGACCAACACTCGCTGACACACCAGTACAGCTTGAAAAGACGAAAACTCACTGACACACCAGTACAGATTGAAAAGACCAAAACTCGCTCACAAACCAGTACAGATTGAAAAGACCAACACTCGCTGACACACCAGTACAGCTTGAAAAGACCAAAACTCACTGACACACCGGTACAGATTGAAAAGACCAAAACTCGCTCACACACCAGTACAGCTTGAAAAAACCAAAACTCAGACACACCAGTACAGATTGAAAAGACCAAAACTCACTGACACACCAGTACAGCTTTAAAACTCCAAAACTCTCTGACCACCAGTACAGGTTGAAAAGACCAACACACGCTGACACACCAGTACAGCTTGAAAAGACCAAAACTCGATCAAACACCAGTACAACTTGAAAAGAACAAAACTCGCTCACACACCAGTGCAGCTTGAAAAGACCAACACTCGCTGACACACCAGTACAGCTTGAAAACACAAAAACTCGCTGACACACCGTTACAGGTTGAAAAGACCAAAACTCGCTAACACACCAGTACAGCTTGAAAAGACCAAAACTCACTGACACACAAGTACAGCCTGAAAAGACCAAAACTCGCTGACACACCAGTACAGCTTCAAAAGACAAAATCTCGCTAACACACCAGTACAGCTTGAAATGACCAAAACTCACTTACACACCAGTACAGCTTGAAAAGCCCTAAACTCGCTGACACAACAGTACAGCTTGAAAAGACCAACACTCGAGGACACACCAGTACAGCTTGAAAAGACCAAAACTCAGACACACCAGTACAGCTTGAAAAGGTCAAAACTCGCTGACACGCTAGTACAGGTTGAAAAGACCAATACTCGCTGACACACCAGTACAGCTTGAAAAGACCAAAACTCGCTGACACACCAGTACAGATTGAAAAGACCAAAACTCACTGACACCCCTATGCAGCTTGAAAAGACCAAAAATCACCGACACACCGGTACAGATTGAAAAGACCAAAACTCGCTCACACACCAGTACAGATTGAAAAGACCAACACTCGCTGACACACCAGTACAGCTTGAAAAGTCCAAAACTCACTGACACACCAGTACAGCTTGACAACACCAAAACTCGCTGACCCACCAGTACAGATTGAAAAGACCAACACACGCTGACACACCAGTACAGCTTGAAAAGACCAAAACTCGCTCAAACACCAGTACAGCTTGAAAAGACCAAAACTAGCTCACACACCAGTGCAGCTTGAAAAGACCAACACTCGCTGACACACCAGTACAGCTTGAAAAGACCAAAACTCGCTGACACACCAGTACAGCTTGAACACACCAAAACTCGCTGGCAAACCGGTACAGCTTGAAAAGACCAAAACTCGCTAACACACCAGTACAGCTTGAAAAGACCAAAACACGCTCACACATCAGTACTGCTTGAAAAGACCAAAACTCGATGACTCACCAGTACAGCTTGAGAGACCAAATCTCGCTAACACACCAGTACAGCTTGAAAAGACCAAAACTCACTTACACTCCAGTACAGCTTAAAAAGACCAACACACGATGACACACCAGTACAGCATGAAAAGACCAAAACTCAGACACACCAGTACAGCTTGAAAAGATCAAAACTCGCTGACACGCCAGTACAGGTTGAAAAGACCAACACTCGCTGACACACCAGTACAGCTTGAAAAGATCAAAACTCGCTGACACGCCAGTACAGGTTGAAAAGACCAACACTCGCTGACACACCAGTACAGCTTGAAAAGACCAGCACTACCTGACACACCAGTATAGCTTGAAAATACCAAAACTCGATGACACACCAGTACAGCTTGAACAGACCAAAACTCACTCACACACCAGTACAGCTTGAAAACAACAAAACTCGCTGACACACAAGTACAGATTGAAAAGACCAACACACGCTGACACACCAGTACAGCTTGAAAAGACCAAAACTCACTGACACACCAGTACAGCTTGAAAACAACAAAACTCGCTGACACACCAGTACAGCTTGAAAAGATCAAAACTCGCTCACACACCAGTGCAGCTTGAAAAGACCAAAACTCGCTGACCCACCAGTACAGCTTGAAAACACCAAAACTCGGTGACACACCGGACACAGCTTGAAAAGACCAAAACTCGCTGACACACCAGTACAGCTTGAAAAGTCCAAAACTCGCTGACACACCAGTACAGCTTGAAAAGACCAAAACTCGCTCACACACCAGTGCAGCTTGAAAAGACCAACACTCGCTGACACACCAGTACAGCTTGAAAAGACCAAAACTCGCTGACACACCGGTGCAGCTTGAAAAGACCAAAACTCGCTAACACACCAGTACAGCTTGAAAAGAACAATACACACTGACACACCAGTACAGCTTGAAAAGACCAAAACTAGCTGACACACCAGTACAGCTTGAAAACACCAAAACTCGCTGACACACCGGTACAGCTTGAAATGACCAACGCTCGCTGACCCACCAGTACAGCTTGAAAACACCAAAACTCGCTGACACACCGGTACAGCTTGAAAAGAACAATACTCACTGACACACCAGTACAGCTTGAAAAGACCAAAACTCGCTAATTCACCAGTACATCTTGAAAAGACCAAAACCCGCTGACAGACCAGTACAGCTTGAAAAGACCAAAAATCACTGACACACCAGTACAGCTTGAAAAGACCAAAACTCGCTGACACACCAGTACAGCCTGAAAGGACCAACACTCGATGACACACCGGTACAGCTTGAAAAGACCAAAACTCAGACACACCAGTACAGCTTGAAAAGACCAAAATTCACTGACACACCAGTACAGCTTGAAAGGGCCAAAACTCACTGACACACCGGTACAGCTTGAAAATACCAAAACTCGATGACACACCAGTACAGCTTGAAAATATCAAATCTCGATGACACACCAGTACAGCTTGAAAAGACCAAAACTCACTGACATACCAGTACAGCTTGAAAAGACCAAAACTCGCTCAAACACCAGTACAGCTTGAAAAGACCAAAACTCGCTCACACACCAGTGCAGCTTGAAAAGACCAAAACTCGCTGACACACCAGTACAGCTTGAAAAGACCAAAACTCGCTGACACACCAGTACAGCTTGAAAACACCAAAACTCGGTGACACACAGGTACAGCTTGAAAAGACCAAAACTCGCTAATTCACCAGTACAGCTTGAAAAGACCAAAACTCGCTGACACACCAGTACAGCTTGAAAAGACCAACACTCGATGACACACCAGTACAGCATGAAAAGACCAAAACTCAGACACACCAGTACAGCTTGAAAAGACCAAAACTCGCTAACACACCAGTACAGCTTGAAAAGACCAAAACTCGCTGACACACCAGGACAGATTGAAAAGACCAAAATTCGCTCACTCACCAGTACAGCTTGAAAACACCAAAACTCGCTGACTCACCAGTACAGCTTGAAAAGACCAAAACTCGCTCACTCACCAGTACAGCTTGAAAAGACCAAAACTCGCTAATTCACCAGTACAGCTTGAAAAGACCAAAACTCGCTCACACACCAGTACAGCTTGAAAAGACCAAAACTCACTGACACACCGGTACAGATTGAAAAGACCAAAACTCGCTCACACACCAGTACAGCTTGAAAAGACCATAACTCACTGACACACCAGTACAGCTTGAAAAGACCAAATCTAAATAACACACGAGTGCAGCTTGAAAAGACCAAAACTCGATGACACACCAGTACAGGTTGAAATGACCAAAACTCACTGACACACCAGTACCGCTTGAAAAGACCAAAACTCACTGACACACCAGCACAGATTGAAAACACCAAAACTCGCTGACACAGCAGTACAGCTTGAAAAGACCAAAACTCGTTCAAACACCAGTACAGCTTGAAAAGACCAAAACTCGCTAACACACCAGTACAGCTTGAAAAGACCAAAACTCGCTAACACACCAGTACAGCTTGAAAAGACCAAAACTCACTGACTCACAAGTAAAGCCTGAAAAGACCAAAACTCGCTGACACACCAGTACAGCTTGAAAAGACCAAAACTCGCTCACACACCAGTACAGCTTGAAAAGACCAAAACTCGATGACACACCAGTAAAGCTTGAAAAGACAAAATCTCGCTAATACACAAGTACAGCTTGAAAAGACGAAAACTCACTCACACCCCAGTACAGCTTGAAAAGCCCTAAACTCGCTGACACACCAGTACAGCTTGAAAAGTCCAACACTCGATGACACACCAGTACAGCTTGAAAAGACCAAAACTTAGACACACCAGTACAGCTTGAAAAGGTCAAAACTCACTGACAAGCCAGTACAGGTTGAAAAGATCAACACTCGCTGACACACCGGTACAGATTGAAAAGACCAACACTCGCTGACACACCAGTACAGCTTGAAAAGACCAAAAGTCACTGACACACCAGTACAGCTTGAAGAGACCAAAACTCGCTCACACACCAGTACAGCTTGAAAAGACAAAAACTCGCTGACACACCAGTACAGCTTGAAAAGACCAAAACTCGCTCACACACCAGTGCAGCATGAAAAGACCAAAACTCGCTGACACACCAGTACAGCTTGAAAAGACCAAATCTCGCTGACACACCAGTACAGCTTGAAAAGACCAAAACTCGGTGACACACAGGTACAGCTTGAAAAGACCAAAACTCGCTAATTCACCAGTACAGCTTGAAAAGTCCAACACTCGATGACACACCAGTACAGCTTGAAAAGACCAAAACTCAGACACACCAGTACAGCTTGAAAAGACCAAAACTCGCTAACACACCAGTACAGCTTGAAAAGACCAAAACTCGCTGACACACCAGGACAGATTGAAAAGACCAAAATTCGCTCACTCACCAGTACAGCTTGAAAACACCAAAACTCGCTGACTCACCAGTACAGCTTGAAAAGACCAAAACTCGCTCACTCACCAGTACAGCTTGAAAAGACCAAAACTCGCTAATTCACCAGTACAGCTTGAAAAGACCAAAACTCGCTCACACACCAGTACAGCTTGAAAAGACCAAAACTCACTGACACACCGGTACAGATTGAAAAGACCAAAACTCGCTCACACACCAGTACAGCTTGAAAAGACTATAACTCACTGACACACCAGTACAGCTTGAAAAGACCAAATCTAAATAACACACGAGTGCAGCTTGAAAAGACCAAAACTCGATGACACACCAGTACAGGTTGAAATGACCAAAACTCACTGACACACCAGTACCGCTTGAAAAGACCAAAACTCGCTGATACAGCAGTACAGCTTGAAAAGACCAAAACTCGTTCAAACACCAGTACAGCTTGAAAAGAACAAAACTCGCTGACACACCAGTACAGATTGAAAAGACCAAAACTCGCTCACACACCAGTACAGCTTGAAAAGACCAAAACTCACTGACACACCAGTCCAGCTTGAAAAGACGAAAACTCACTGACACACCAGCACAGATTGAAAACACCAAAACTCGCTGACACAGCAGTACAGCTTGAAAAGACCAAAACTCGTTCAAACACCAGTACAGCTTGAAAAGACCAAAACTCGCTAACACACCAGTACAGCTTGAAAAGACCAAAACTCGCTAACACACCAGTACAGCTTGAAAAGACCAAAACTCACTGACTCACAAGTAAAGCCTGAAAAGACCAAAACTCGCTGACACACCAGTACAGCTTGAAAAGACCAAAACTCGCTCACACACCAGTACAGCTTGAAAAGACCAAAACTCGATGACACACCAGTAAAGCTTGAAAAGACAAAATCTCGCTAATACACAAGTACAGCTTGAAAAGACCAAAACTCACTCACACACCAGTACAGCTTGAAAAGTCCAACACTCGATGACAAACCAGTACAGCTTGAAAAGACCAAAACTTAGACACACCAGTACAGCTTGAAAAGGTCAAAACTCACTGACACGCCAGTACAGGTTGAAAAGATCAACACTCGCTGACACACCGGTACAGATTGAAAAGACCAACACTCGCTGACACACCAGTACAGCTTGAAAAGACCAAAACTCACTGACACACCAGTACAGCTTGAAGAGACCAAAACTCGCTCACACACCAGTACAGCTTGAAAAGACAAAAACTCGCTGGCACACCAGTACAGCTTGAAAAGACCAAAACTCGCTGACACACCAGTCCAGCTTTAAAAGACCAAAACTCCCTCACACACCAGTACAGCTTGAAAAGACCAAATCTAGCTGACTCACCCGGTACAGATTGAAAAGACAAAAACTCGCTGATACACCAGTGCAGCTTGAAAAGACCAAAACTCCCTGACACACCAATACAGCTTGAAAAGACCAAAACTCGCTGACACCCAAGTACAGCTTGAAAAAGGCCAAGACTCGCTCACACACCAGTACAGCTTGAAAAGTCCAAAACTCACTGATACACCAGTACAGCTTGAAAAGACCAAATCTAAATAACACACGAGTACAGCTTTAAAAGACCAACACTCGATGACACACCAGTACAGCTTGAAAATATCAAATCTCGATGACACACCAGTACAGCTTGAAAAGACCAAAACACACTGACACACCAGTACAGCTTGAAAAGATCAAAACTCACTGACACTCCAGTACAGCTTGAAAACAACAAAACTCGCTGACACACCAGTACAGATTGAAAAGACCAAGACACGCTGACACACCAGTACAGCTTGAAAAGACCAAAACTCGCTCACACACCAGTGCAGCTTGAAAAGACCAACACTCGCTGACACACCCGGTACAGATTGAAAAGACTAAAGCTCACTGACACATCAGTACAGCTTGAAAAGACCAAAACTCACTGACACACCGGTACAGCTTGAAAAGACCAAAACTCGCTCACATACCAGTACAGCTTGAAAAGACCAAAACTCGCTGACACACCAGTACAGCTTGAAAATACCAAAATTCGCTGACACACCTATACAGCTTGAAAAAGGCCAAAACTCGCTGACACACCAGTCCAGCATGAAAAGACCAAAACTCACTGACACACCAGTACAGATTGAAAAGACCAAAACTCACTGACACACCAGTACAGCTTGAAAAGACCAAAACTCGCTGACACACCAGTACAGCTTGAAAAGATCAAAACTCGCTGACACACCAGTGCAGCTTGAAAAGACCAAAACTCACTGACTCACCAGTACAGCTTGAAAAGACCAAAACTCGCTGACACACCAGTACAGCTTGAAAAGATCAAAACTCGCTGACACACCAGTACAGCTTGAAAAGACCAAAACTCGCTGACACACCAGTACAGCTTGAAAAGATCAAAACTCGCTGACACACCAGTACATCTTGCAAAGACCATAACACACTCACACACCAGTACAGCTTGAAATAACCAAAACTCGCTGACACTCCGGTACAGCTTGAAATGACCAAAACTCGCTGACACACCAGTACAGCCTGAAAAGATCAAAACTCGCTGACACACCAGTACAGCTTGCAAAGACCATAACACACTCACACACCAGTACAGCTTGAAAACACCAAAACTCACTGACACACCAGTCCAGCTTTAAAAGACCAAAACTCACTCACACACCAGGTCAGCTTGAAAACACCAAAACTCGCTGACACACCAGTACAGCTTGAAAAAGGCCAAAACTGACTGACACACCAGTACAGCTTGAAAAGACCAAAACTCGCTCACACACCAGTACAGCTTGAAAAGTCCAAAACTCACTGATACACCAGTACAGCTTGAAAAGACCAAATCTAAATAACACACGAGTACAGCTTGAAAAGACCAAAACTCACTGACACACCAGTACAGCTTGAAAAGACCAAAACAAGCTGACACACCAGTACAGATTGAAAAGACCAACACTCGCTGACACACCAGTACAGATTGAAAAGACCAACACTCGCTGACACACCAGTACAGCTTGAAAAGACCAAAACTCACTGACACACCAGTACAGCTTGAAAAGACCAAAACTCACTGACACACCAGTACAGATTGAAAAGACCTACACTCGCTGACATACCAGTACAGCTTGAAAAGACCAAATCTAAATAACACACGAGTACAGCTTGAAAGACCAAAACTCAATGACACACCAGTACAGGTTGAAAAGACCAAAACTGACTGACACACCGGTACAGCTTGAAAAGACAAAAACTCACTGACACCCCAGTACAGATTGAAAAGACCAACACTCGCTGACACACCAGTACAGCTTGAAAAGACCAAAACTCACTGACACACCAGTACAGATTGAAAAGACCAAAACTCGCTCACAAACCAGTACAGATTGAAAAGACCAACACTCGCTGACACACCAGTACAGCTTGAAAAGACCAAAACTCACTGACACACCGGTACAGATTGAAAAGACCAAAACTCGCTCACACACCAGTACAGCTTGAAAAAACCAAAACTCAGGCACACCAGTACAGATTGAAAAGACCAAAACTCACTGACACACCAGTACAGCTTGAAAACACCAAAACTCGCTGACCACCAGTACAGGTTGAAAAGACCAACACACGCTGACACACCAGTACAGCTTGAAAAGACCAAAACTCGTTCAAACACCAGTACAACTTGAAAAGAACAAAACTCGCTCACACACCAGTGCAGCTTGAAAAGACCAACACTCGCTGACACACCAGTACAGCTTGAAAACAGAAAAACTCGCTGACACACCGTTACAGCTTGAAAAGACCAAAACTCGCTAACACACCAGTACAGCTTGAAAAGACCAAAACTCACTGACACACAAGTACAGCCTGAAAAGACCAAAACTCGCTGACACACCAGTACAGCTTCAAAAGACAAAATCTCGCTAACACACCAGTACAGCTTGAAAAGCCCTAAACTCGCTGACACACCAGTACAGCTTGAAAAGACCAACACTCGAGGACACACCAGTACAGCTTGAAAAGACCAAAACTCAGACACACTAGTACAGCTTGAAAAGGTCAAAACTCGCTGACACGCTAGTACAGGTTGAAAAGACCAACACTCGCTGACACACCAGTACAGCTTGAAAAGACCAAAACTCGCTGACACACCAGTACAGCTTGAAAAGACCAAAACTCGCTCATACACCAGTGCAGCTTGAAAAGACCAAAACTCGCTGACCCACCAGTACAGCTTGAAAACACCAAAACTCGCTGACACACCGGACACAGCTTGAAAAGACCAAAACTCGCTGACACACCAGTACAGCTTGAAAAGACCAAAACTCGCTGACACACCAGTCCAGCTTTAAAAGACCAAAACTCGTTCAAACACCAGTACAGCTTGAAAAGACCAAAACTCGCTAACACACCAGTACAGCTTGAAAAGACCAAAACTCGCTAACACACCAGTACAGCTTGAAAAGACCAAAACTCACTGACTCACAAGTAAAGCCTGAAAAGACCAAAACTCGCTGACACACCAGTACAGCTTGAAAAGACCAAAACTCGCTCACACACCAGTACAGCTTGAAAAGACCAAAACTCGATGACACACCAGTAAAGCTTGAAAAGACAAAATCTCGCTAATACACAAGTACAGCTTGAAAAGACCAAAACTCACTCACACCCCAGTACAGCTTGAAAAGCCCTAAACTCGCTGACACACCAGTACAGCTTGAAAAGTCCAACACTCGATGACACACCAGTACAGCTTGAAAAGACCAAAACTTAGACACACCAGTACAGCTTGAAAAGGTCAAAACTCACTGACAAGCCAGTACAGGTTGAAAAGATCAACACTCGCTGACACACCGGTACAGATTGAAAAGACCAACACTCGCTGACACACCAGTACAGCTTGAAAAGACCAAAAGTCACTGACACACCAGTACAGCTTGAAGAGACCAAAACTCGCTCACACACCAGTACAGCTTGAAAAGACAAAAACTCGCTGACACACCAGTACAGCTTGAAAAGACCAAAACTCGCTCACACACCAGTGCAGCATGAAAAGACCAAAACTCGCTGACACACCAGTACAGCTTGAAAAGACCAAATCTCGCTGACACACCAGTACAGCTTGAAAAGACCAAAACTCGGTGACACACAGGTACAGCTTGAAAAGACCAAAACTCGCTAATTCACCAGTACAGCTTGAAAAGTCCAACACTCGATGACACACCAGTACAGCTTGAAAAGACCAAAACTCAGACACACCAGTACAGCTTGAAAAGACCAAAACTCGCTAACACACCAGTACAGCTTGAAAAGACCAAAACTCGCTGACACACCAGGACAGATTGAAAAGACCAAAATTCGCTCACTCACCAGTACAGCTTGAAAACACCAAAACTCGCTGACTCACCAGTACAGCTTGAAAAGACCAAAACTCGCTCACTCACCAGTACAGCTTGAAAAGACCAAAACTCGCTAATTCACCAGTACAGCTTGAAAAGACCAAAACTCGCTCACACACCAGTACAGCTTGAAAAGACCAAAACTCACTGACACACCGGTACAGATTGAAAAGACCAAAACTCGCTCACACACCAGTACAGCTTGAAAAGACTATAACTCACTGACACACCAGTACAGCTTGAAAAGACCAAATCTAAATAACACACGAGTGCAGCTTGAAAAGACCAAAACTCGATGACACACCAGTACAGGTTGAAATGACCAAAACTCACTGACACACCAGTACCGCTTGAAAAGACCAAAACTCGCTGATACAGCAGTACAGCTTGAAAAGACCAAAACTCGTTCAAACACCAGTACAGCTTGAAAAGAACAAAACTCGCTGACACACCAGTACAGATTGAAAAGACCAAAACTCGCTCACACACCAGTACAGCTTGAAAAGACCAAAACTCACTGACACACCAGTACAGCTTGAAAAGACGAAAACTCACTGACACACCAGCACAGATTGAAAACACCAAAACTCGCTGACACAGCAGTACAGCTTGAAAAGACCAAAACTCGTTCAAACACCAGTACAGCTTGAAAAGACCAAAACTCGCTAACACACCAGTACAGCTTGAAAAGACCAAAACTCGCTAACACACCAGTACAGCTTGAAAAGACCAAAACTCACTGACTCACAAGTAAAGCCTGAAAAGACCAAAACTCGCTGACACACCAGTACAGCTTGAAAAGACCAAAACTCGCTCACACACCAGTACAGCTTGAAAAGACCAAAACTCGATGACACACCAGTAAAGCTTGAAAAGACAAAATCTCGCTAATACACAAGTACAGCTTGAAAAGACCAAAACTCACTCACACACCAGTACAGCTTGAAAAGTCCAACACTCGATGACAAACCAGTACAGCTTGAAAAGACCAAAACTTAGACACACCAGTACAGCTTGAAAAGGTCAAAACTCACTGACACGCCAGTACAGGTTGAAAAGATCAACACTCGCTGACACACCGGTACAGATTGAAAAGACCAACACTCGCTGACACACCAGTACAGCTTGAAAAGACCAAAACTCACTGACACACCAGTACAGCTTGAAGAGACCAAAACTCGCTCACACACCAGTACAGCTTGAAAAGACAAAAACTCGCTGGCACACCAGTACAGCTTGAAAAGACCAAAACTCGCTGACACACCAGTCCAGCTTTAAAAGACCAAAACTCCCTCACACACCAGTACAGCTTGAAAAGACCAAATCTAGCTGACTCACCCGGTACAGATTGAAAAGACAAAAACTCGCTGATACACCAGTGCAGCTTGAAAAGACCAAAACTCCCTGACACACCAATACAGCTTGAAAAGACCAAAACTCGCTGACACCCAAGTACAGCTTGAAAAAGGCCAAGACTCGCTCACACACCAGTACAGCTTGAAAAGTCCAAAACTCACTGATACACCAGTACAGCTTGAAAAGACCAAATCTAAATAACACACGAGTACAGCTTTAAAAGACCAACACTCGATGACACACCAGTACAGCTTGAAAATATCAAATCTCGATGACACACCAGTACAGCTTGAAAAGACCAAAACACACTGACACACCAGTACAGCTTGAAAAGATCAAAACTCACTGACACTCCAGTACAGCTTGAAAACAACAAAACTCGCTGACACACCAGTACAGATTGAAAAGACCAAGACACGCTGACACACCAGTACAGCTTGAAAAGACCAAAACTCGCTCACACACCAGTGCAGCTTGAAAAGACCAACACTCGCTGACACACCCGGTACAGATTGAAAAGACTAAAGCTCACTGACACATCAGTACAGCTTGAAAAGACCAAAACTCACTGACACACCGGTACAGCTTGAAAAGACCAAAACTCGCTCACATACCAGTACAGCTTGAAAAGACCAAAACTCGCTGACACACCAGTACAGCTTGAAAATACCAAAATTCGCTGACACACCTATACAGCTTGAAAAAGGCCAAAACTCGCTGACACACCAGTCCAGCATGAAAAGACCAAAACTCACTGACACACCAGTACAGATTGAAAAGACCAAAACTCACTGACACACCAGTACAGCTTGAAAAGACCAAAACTCGCTGACACACCAGTACAGCTTGAAAAGATCAAAACTCGCTGACACACCAGTGCAGCTTGAAAAGACCAAAACTCACTGACTCACCAGTACAGCTTGAAAAGACCAAAACTCGCTGACACACCAGTACAGCTTGAAAAGATCAAAACTCGCTGACACACCAGTACAGCTTGAAAAGACCAAAACTCGCTGACACACCAGTACAGCTTGAAAAGATCAAAACTCGCTGACACACCAGTACATCTTGCAAAGACCATAACACACTCACACACCAGTACAGCTTGAAATAACCAAAACTCGCTGACACTCCGGTACAGCTTGAAATGACCAAAACTCGCTGACACACCAGTACAGCCTGAAAAGATCAAAACTCGCTGACACACCAGTACAGCTTGCAAAGACCATAACACACTCACACACCAGTACAGCTTGAAAACACCAAAACTCACTGACACACCAGTCCAGCTTTAAAAGACCAAAACTCACTCACACACCAGGTCAGCTTGAAAACACCAAAACTCGCTGACACACCAGTACAGCTTGAAAAAGGCCAAAACTGACTGACACACCAGTACAGCTTGAAAAGACCAAAACTCGCTCACACACCAGTACAGCTTGAAAAGTCCAAAACTCACTGATACACCAGTACAGCTTGAAAAGACCAAATCTAAATAACACACGAGTACAGCTTGAAAAGACCAAAACTCACTGACACACCAGTACAGCTTGAAAAGACCAAAACAAGCTGACACACCAGTACAGATTGAAAAGACCAACACTCGCTGACACACCAGTACAGATTGAAAAGACCAACACTCGCTGACACACCAGTACAGCTTGAAAAGACCAAAACTCACTGACACACCAGTACAGCTTGAAAAGACCAAAACTCACTGACACACCAGTACAGATTGAAAAGACCTACACTCGCTGACATACCAGTACAGCTTGAAAAGACCAAATCTAAATAACACACGAGTACAGCTTGAAAGACCAAAACTCAATGACACACCAGTACAGGTTGAAAAGACCAAAACTGACTGACACACCGGTACAGCTTGAAAAGACAAAAACTCACTGACACCCCAGTACAGATTGAAAAGACCAACACTCGCTGACACACCAGTACAGCTTGAAAAGACCAAAACTCACTGACACACCAGTACAGATTGAAAAGACCAAAACTCGCTCACAAACCAGTACAGATTGAAAAGACCAACACTCGCTGACACACCAGTACAGCTTGAAAAGACCAAAACTCACTGACACACCGGTACAGATTGAAAAGACCAAAACTCGCTCACACACCAGTACAGCTTGAAAAAACCAAAACTCAGGCACACCAGTACAGATTGAAAAGACCAAAACTCACTGACACACCAGTACAGCTTGAAAACACCAAAACTCGCTGACCACCAGTACAGGTTGAAAAGACCAACACACGCTGACACACCAGTACAGCTTGAAAAGACCAAAACTCGTTCAAACACCAGTACAACTTGAAAAGAACAAAACTCGCTCACACACCAGTGCAGCTTGAAAAGACCAACACTCGCTGACACACCAGTACAGCTTGAAAACAGAAAAACTCGCTGACACACCGTTACAGCTTGAAAAGACCAAAACTCGCTAACACACCAGTACAGCTTGAAAAGACCAAAACTCACTGACACACAAGTACAGCCTGAAAAGACCAAAACTCGCTGACACACCAGTACAGCTTCAAAAGACAAAATCTCGCTAACACACCAGTACAGCTTGAAAAGCCCTAAACTCGCTGACACACCAGTACAGCTTGAAAAGACCAACACTCGAGGACACACCAGTACAGCTTGAAAAGACCAAAACTCAGACACACTAGTACAGCTTGAAAAGGTCAAAACTCGCTGACACGCTAGTACAGGTTGAAAAGACCAACACTCGCTGACACACCAGTACAGCTTGAAAAGACCAAAACTCGCTGACACACCAGTACAGCTTGAAAAGACCAAAACTCGCTCATACACCAGTGCAGCTTGAAAAGACCAAAACTCGCTGACCCACCAGTACAGCTTGAAAACACCAAAACTCGCTGACACACCGGACACAGCTTGAAAAGACCAAAACTCGCTGACACACCAGTACAGCTTGAAAAGACCAAAACTCGCTGACACACCAGTCCAGCTTTAAAAGACCAAAACTCCCTCACACACCAGTACAGCTTGAAAAGACCAAATCTAGCTGACTCACCCGGTACAGATTGAAAAGACAAAAACTCGCTGATACACCAGTGCAGCTTGAAAAGACCAAAACTCCCTGACACACCAATACAGCTTGAAAAGACCAAAACTCGCTGACACCCAAGTACAGCTTGAAAAAGGCCAAGACTCGCTCACACACCAGTACAGCTTGAAAAGTCCAAAACTCACTGATACACCAGTACAGCTTGAAAAGACCAAATCTAAATAACACACGAGTACAGCTTTAAAAGACCAACACTCGATGACACACCAGTACAGCTTGAAAATATCAAATCTCGATGACACACCAGTACAGCTTGAAAAGACCAAAACACACTGACACACCAGTACAGCTTGAAAAGATCAAAACTCACTGACACTCCAGTACAGCTTGAAAACAACAAAACTCGCTGACACACCAGTACAGATTGAAAAGACCAAGACACGCTGACACACCAGTACAGCTTGAAAAGACCAAAACTCGCTCACACACCAGTGCAGCTTGAAAAGACCAACACTCGCTGACACACCCGGTACAGATTGAAAAGACTAAAGCTCACTGACACATCAGTACAGCTTGAAAAGACCAAAACTCACTGACACACCGGTACAGCTTGAAAAGACCAAAACTCGCTCACATACCAGTACAGCTTGAAAAGACCAAAACTCGCTGACACACCAGTACAGCTTGAAAATACCAAAATTCGCTGACACACCTATACAGCTTGAAAAAGGCCAAAACTCGCTGACACACCAGTCCAGCATGAAAAGACCAAAACTCACTGACACACCAGTACAGATTGAAAAGACCAAAACTCACTGACACACCAGTACAGCTTGAAAAGACCAAAACTCGCTGACACACCAGTACAGCTTGAAAAGATCAAAACTCGCTGACACACCAGTGCAGCTTGAAAAGACCAAAACTCACTGACTCACCAGTACAGCTTGAAAAGACCAAAACTCGCTGACACACCAGTACAGCTTGAAAAGATCAAAACTCGCTGACACACCAGTACAGCTTGAAAAGACCAAAACTCGCTGACACACCAGTACAGCTTGAAAAGATCAAAACTCGCTGACACACCAGTACATCTTGCAAAGACCATAACACACTCACACACCAGTACAGCTTGAAATAACCAAAACTCGCTGACACTCCGGTACAGCTTGAAATGACCAAAACTCGCTGACACACCAGTACAGCCTGAAAAGATCAAAACTCGCTGACACACCAGTACAGCTTGCAAAGACCATAACACACTCACACACCAGTACAGCTTGAAAACACCAAAACTCACTGACACACCAGTCCAGCTTTAAAAGACCAAAACTCACTCACACACCAGGTCAGCTTGAAAACACCAAAACTCGCTGACACACCAGTACAGCTTGAAAAAGGCCAAAACTGACTGACACACCAGTACAGCTTGAAAAGACCAAAACTCGCTCACACACCAGTACAGCTTGAAAAGTCCAAAACTCACTGATACACCAGTACAGCTTGAAAAGACCAAATATAAATAACACACGAGTACAGCTTGAAAAGACCAAAACTCACTGACACACCAGTACAGCTTGAAAAGACCAAAACAAGCTGACACACCAGTACAGATTGAAAAGACCAACACTCGCTGACACACCAGTACAGATTGAAAAGACCAACACTCGCTGACACACCAGTACAGCTTGAAAAGATCAAAACTCACTGACACACCAGTACAGCTTGAAAAGACCAAAACTCACTGACACACCAGTACAGATTGAAAAGACCTACACTCGCTGACATACCAGTACAGCTTGAAAAGACCAAATCTAAATAACACACGAGTACAGCTTGAAAGACCAAAACTCAATGACACACCAGTACAGGTTGAAAAGACCAAAACTGACTGACACACCGGTACAGCTTGAAAAGACAAAAACTCACTGACACCCCAGTACAGATTGAAAAGACCAACACTCGCTGACACACCAGTACAGCTTGAAAAGACCAAAACTCACTGACACACCAGTACAGATTGAAAAGACCAAAACTCGCTCACAAACCAGTACAGATTGAAAAGACCAACACTCGCTGACACACCAGTACAGCTTGAAAAGACCAAAACTCACTGACACACCGGTACAGATTGAAAAGACCAAAACTCGCTCACACACCAGTACAGCTTGAAAAAACCAAAACTCAGGCACACCAGTACAGATTGAAAAGACCAAAACTCACTGACACACCAGTACAGCTTGAAAACACCAAAACTCGCTGACCACCAGTACAGGTTGAAAAGACCAACACACGCTGACACACCAGTACAGCTTGAAAAGACCAAAACTCGTTCAAACACCAGTACAACTTGAAAAGAACAAAACTCGCTCACACACCAGTGCAGCTTGAAAAGACCAACACTCGCTGACACACCAGTACAGCTTGAAAACAGAAAAACTCGCTGACACACCGTTACAGCTTGAAAAGACCAAAACTCGCTAACACACCAGTACAGCTTGAAAAGACCAAAACTCACTGACACACAAGTACAGCCTGAAAAGACCAAAACTCGCTGACACACCAGTACAGCTTCAAAAGACAAAATCTCGCTAACACACCAGTACAGCTTGAAAAGCCCTAAACTCGCTGACACACCAGTACAGCTTGAAAAGACCAACACTCGAGGACACACCAGTACAGCTTGAAAAGACCAAAACTCAGACACACTAGTACAGCTTGAAAAGGTCAAAACTCGCTGACACGCTAGTACAGGTTGAAAAGACCAACACTCGCTGACACACCAGTACAGCTTGAAAAGACCAAAACTCGCTGACACACCAGTACAGCTTGAAAAGACCAAAACTCGCTGACACACCAGTACAGCTTGAAAAGACCAAAACCCACTGACACACAAGTACAGCCTGAAAAGACCAAAACTCGCTGACACACCGGTACAGCTTGAAAAGACCAAAACTCGCTCACATACCAGTACAGCTTGAAAAGACCAAAACTCGCTGACACACCAGTACAGCTTGAAAATACCAAAATTCGCTGACACACTTATACAGCTTGAAAAAGGCCAAAACTCGCTGACACACCAGTCCAGCATGAAAAGACCAAAACTCACTGACACACCAGTACAGATTGAAAAGACCAAAACTCACTGACACACCAGTACAGCTTGAAAAGACCAAAACTCGCTGACACACCAGTACAGCTTGAAAAGATCAAAACTCGCTGACACACCAGTGCAGCTTGAAAAGACCAAAACTCACTGACTCACCAGTACAGCTTGAAAAGACCAAAACTCGCTGACACACCAGTACAGCTTGAAAAGATCAAAACTCGCTGACACACCAGTACAGCTTGAAAAGACCAAAACTCGCTGACACACCAGTACAGCTTGAAAAGATCAAAACTCGCTGACACACCAGTACATCTTGCAAAGACCATAACACACTCACACACCAGTACAGCTTGAAATAACCAAAACTCGCTGACACTCCGGTACAGCTTGAAATGACCAAAACTCGCTGACACACCAGTACAGCCTGAAAAGATCAAAACTCGCTGACACACCAGTACAGCTTGCAAAGACCATAACACACTCACACACCAGTACAGCTTGAAAACACCAAAACTCACTGACACACCAGTCCAGCTTTAAAAGACCAAAACTCACTCACACACCAGGTCAGCTTGAAAACACCAAAACTCGCTGACACACCAGTACAGCTTGAAAAAGGCCAAAACTGACTGACACACCAGTACAGCTTGAAAAGACCAAAACTCGCTCACACACCAGTACAGCTTGAAAAGTCCAAAACTCACTGATACACCAGTACAGCTTGAAAAGACCAAATATAAATAACACACGAGTACAGCTTGAAAAGACCAAAACTCACTGACACACCAGTACAGCTTGAAAAGACCAAAACAAGCTGACACACCAGTACAGATTGAAAAGACCAACACTCGCTGACACACCAGTACAGATTGAAAAGACCAACACTCGCTGACACACCAGTACAGCTTGAAAAGATCAAAACTCACTGACACACCAGTACAGCTTGAAAAGACCAAAACTCACTGACACACCAGTACAGATTGAAAAGACCTACACTCGCTGACATACCAGTACAGCTTGAAAAGACCAAATCTAAATAACACACGAGTACAGCTTGAAAGACCAAAACTCAATGACACACCAGTACAGGTTGAAAAGACCAAAACTGACTGACACACCGGTACAGCTTGAAAAGACAAAAACTCACTGACACCCCAGTACAGATTGAAAAGACCAACACTCGCTGACACACCAGTACAGCTTGAAAAGACCAAAACTCACTGACACACCAGTACAGATTGAAAAGACCAAAACTCGCTCACAAACCAGTACAGATTGAAAAGACCAACACTCGCTGACACACCAGTACAGCTTGAAAAGACCAAAACTCACTGACACACCGGTACAGATTGAAAAGACCAAAACTCGCTCACACACCAGTACAGCTTGAAAAAACCAAAACTCAGGCACACCAGTACAGATTGAAAAGACCAAAACTCACTGACACACCAGTACAGCTTGAAAACACCAAAACTCGCTGACCACCAGTACAGGTTGAAAAGACCAACACACGCTGACACACCAGTACAGCTTGAAAAGACCAAAACTCGTTCAAACACCAGTACAACTTGAAAAGAACAAAACTCGCTCACACACCAGTGCAGCTTGAAAAGACCAAAACTAGCTCACACACCAGTGCAGCTTGAAAAGACCAACACTCGCTGACACACCAGTACAGCTTGAAAAGACCAAAACTCGCTGACACACCAGTACAGCTTGAACACACCAAAACTCGCTGGCAAACCGGTACAGCTTGAAAAGACCAAAACTCGCTAACACACCAGTACAGCTTGAAAAGACCAAAACTCACTTACACACCAGTACAGCTTGAAAAGACCAACACTCGCTGACACACCAGTACAGCTTGAAAAGATCAAAACTCGCTGACACGCCAGTGCAGGTTGAAAAGACCAACACTCGCTGACACACCAGTACAGCTTGAAAAGACCAGCACTACCTGACACACCAGTATAGATTGAAAAGACCAAAACTCGATGACACACCAGTACAGCTTGAAAAGACCAAAACTCACTCACACACCAGTACAGCTTGAAAAGACCAAAACTCACTGACACACCAGCACAGCTTGAAAATATCAAATCTCGATGACAGACCAGTACAGCTTGAAAAGACCAAAACTCACTGACACACTAGTACAGCTTGAAAAGACCAAAACACATTGACACACCAGTACAGCTTGAAAACACCAAAACTCGCTGACACACCAGTACAGCTTGAAAAGACCAAAACTCGCTCACACACCAGTGCAGCTTGAAAAGACCATCACTCGCTGACACACCAGTACAGCTTGAAAAGACCAAAACTCGCTGACACACCGGTACAGCTTGAAAAGACCAAAACTCGCTGACACACCAGTACAGCTTGAAAAGACCAAAACTAGCTGACACACCAGTACAGCTTGAAAACACCAAAACTCGCTGACACACCGGTACAGCTTGAAAAGACCAACGCTCGCTGACCCACCAGTACAGCTTGAAAACACCAAAGCTCGCTGACACACCGGTACAGCTTGAAAAGAACAATACTCACTGACACACCAGTACAGCTTGAAAAGACCAAAACTCGCTAATTCACCAGTACATCTTGAAAAGACCAAAACCCGCTGACTCACCAGTACAGCTTGAAAAGACCAAAAATCACTGACACACCAGTACAGCTTGAAAAGACCAAAACTCGCTGACACACCAGTTCAGCCTGAAAAGACCAACACTCGATGACACACCGGTACAGCTTGAAAAGACCAAAACTCAGACACACCAGTACAGCTTGAAAAGACCAAAATTCACTGACACACCAGTACAGCTTGAAAGGGCCAAAACTCACTGACACACCGGTACAGCTTGAAAATACCAAAACTCGATGACACACCAGTACAGCTTGAAAATATCAAATCTCGATGACACACCAGTACAGCTTGAAAAGACCAAAACTCTCTGACATACCAGTACAGCTTGAAAAGACCAATACTCGCTCAAACACCAGTACAGCTTGAAAAGACCAAAACTCGCTCACACACCAGTGCAGCTTGAAAAGACCAACACTCGCTGACACACCAGTACAGCTTGAAAAGACCAAAACTCGCTGACACACCAGTACAGCTTGAAAACACCAAAACTCGGTGACACACCGGGACAGCTTGAAAAGACCAAAACTCGCTAATTCACCAGTACAGCTTGAAAAGACCAAAACTCGCTGACACACCAGTACAGCTTGAAAAGACTAACACTCGATGACACACCAGTACAGCTTGAAAAGACCAAAACTCAGACACCCCAGTACAGCTTGAAAAGACCAAAACTCGCTAACACACCAGTACAGCTTGAAAAGACCAAAACTCGCTGACACACCAGTACAGATTGAAAAGACCAACACTCGATGACACACCAGTACAGCTTGAAAAGACCAAAACTCGCTCACTCACCAGAACAGCTTGAAAACACCAAAACTCGCTGACTCACCAGTACAGCTTGAAAAGACCAAAACTCGCTCACTCACCAGTACAGCTTGAAAAGACCAAAACTCGCTAATTCACCAGTACAGCTTGAAAAGACCAAAACTCGCTGACACACCAGTACAGCTTGAAAAGACCAAAACTCGCTGACACACCAGTACAGCTTGAAAAGACCAAAACTCACTGACAAACCGGTACAGATTGAAAAGACCAAAACTCGCTCACACACCAGTACAGCTTGAAAAGACCAAAACTCCCTGACACACCAATACAGCTTGAAAAGACCAAAACTCGCTGACACACAAGTACAGCTTGAAAATGCCCAAAACTCACTGGCACACCAGTACATCTTGAAAAAGGCCAAAACTCGCTGACACACCAGTCCAGCATTAAAAGACCAAAACTCACTGACACACCAGTACAGCTTGAAAAGACTAAAACTCGCTCACACACCAGTGCAGCTTGAAAAGTCCAAAACTCACTGATACACCAGTACAGCTTGAAAAGACCAAATCTAAATAACACACGAGTGCAGCTTGAAAAGACCAAAACTCGATGACACACCAGTACAGGTTGAAATGACCAAAACTCACTGACACACCAGTACCGCTTGAAAAGACCAAAACTCGCTGATACAGCAGAACAGCTTGAAAAGACCAAAACTCGTTCAAACACCAGTACACCTTGAAAAGAACAAAACTCGCTGACACACCAGAACAGATTGAAAAGACCAAAACTCGCTCACACACCAGTACAGCTTGAAAAGACCAAAACTCACTGACACACCAGTACAGCTTGAAAAGACGAAAACTCACTGACACACCAGCACAGATTGAAAACACCAACACTCGCTGACACAGCAGTACAGCTTGAAAAGACCATAACTCGTTCAAACACCAGTACAGCTTGAAAAGACCAAAACTCGCTAACACACCAGTACAGCTTGAAAAGACCAAAACTCGCTAACACCCCAGTACAGCTTGAAAAGCCCTAAACTCGCTGACACACCAGTACAGCTTGAAAAGGCCAACACTCGATGACACACCAGTACAGCTTCAAAAGACCAAAACTTAGACACACCAGTACAGCTTGAAAAGGTCAAAACTCACTGACACGCCAGTACAGGTTGAAAAGACCAACACTCGCTGACACACTGGTACAGATTGAAAAGACCAACACTCGCTGACACACCAGTACAGCTTGAAAAGACCAAAAGTCACTGACACACCAGTACAGCTTGAAGAGACCAAAACTCGCTCACACACCAGTACAGCTTGAAAAGACAAAAACTCGCTGACACACCAGTACAGCTTGAAATGACCAAATCTCGCTGACACACCAGTCCAGCTTTAAAAGACCAAAACTCCCTCACACACCAGTACAGCTTGAAAAGACCAAATCTCGCTGACTCACCCGGTACAGATTGAAAAGACAAAAACTCGCTGATACACCAGTGCAGCTTGAAAAGACCAAAACTCCCTGACACACCAATACAGCTTGAAAAGACCAAAACTCGCTGACACACAAGTACAGCTTGAAAAAGGCCAAAACTCGCTCACACACCAGTACAGCTTGAAAAGTCCAAAAGTCACTGATACACCAGTACAGCTTGAAAAGACCAAATCTAAATAACACACGAGTACAGCTTGAAAAGACCAAAACTCGCTGACACACCAGTACAGCTTGAAAAGATCAAAACTCGCTGACACACCAGTGCAGCTTGAAAAGACCAAAACTCACTGACTCACCAGTACAGCTTGAAAAGACCAAAACTCGCTGACACACCAGTACAGCTTGAAAAGATCAAAACTCGCTGACACACCAGTACAGCTTGAAAAGACCAAAACTCGCTGACACACCAGTACAGCTTGAAAAGATCAAAACTCGCTGACACACCAGTACAGCTTGCAAAGACCATAACACACTCACACACCAGTACAGCTTGAAATAACCAAAACTCGCTGACACACCGGTACAGCTTGAAATGACCAAAACTCGCTGACACACCAGTACAGCCTGAAAAGATCAAAACTCGCTGACACACCAGTACAGCTTGCAAAGACCATAACACACTCACACACCAGTACAGCTTGAAAACACCAAAACTCACTGACACACCAGTCCAGCTTTAAAAGACCAAAACTCACTCACACACCAGGTCAGCTTGAAAACACCAAAACTCGCTGACACACCAGTACAGCTTGAAAAAGGCCAAAACTGAATGACACACCAGTACAGCTTGAAAAGACCAAAACTCGATGACACACCAGTACAGGTTGAAATGACCAAAACTCACTGACACACCAGTACCACTTGAAAAGACCAAAACTCGCTGACACACCAGTACAGCTAGAAAAGACAAAAACTCACTGACACACCAGTACAGATTGAAAAGACCAACACTCGCTGACACACCAGTACAGCGTGAAAAGACCAAAACTCGCTGACACACCAGTACAGATTGAAAAGACCAACACTCGCTGACACACCAGTACAGCTTGAAAAGACCAACACTCACTGACACACCGGTACAGATTGAAAAGACCAAATCTAAATAACACACGAGTGCAGCTTGAAAAGACCAAAACTCGATGACACACCAGTACAGGTTGAAATGACCAAAACTCACTGACACACCAGTACCGCTTGAAAAGACCAAAACTCGCTGATACAGCAGAACAGCTTGAAAAGACCAAAACTCGTTCAAACACCAGTACACCTTGAAAAGAACAAAACTCGCTGACACACCAGAACAGATTGAAAAGACCAAAACTCGCTCACACACCAGTACAGCTTGAAAAGACCAAAACTCACTGACACACCAGTACAGCTTGAAAAGACGAAAACTCACTGACACACCAGCACAGATTGAAAACACCAACACTCGCTGACACAGCAGTACAGCTTGAAAAGACCATAACTCGTTCAAACACCAGTACAGCTTGAAAAGACCAAAACTCGCTAACACACCAGTACAGCTTGAAAAGACCAAAACTCGCTAACACCCCAGTACAGCTTGAAAAGCCCTAAACTCGCTGACACACCAGTACAGCTTGAAAAGGCCAACACTCGATGACACACCAGTACAGCTTGAAAAGACCAAAACTTAGACACACCAGTACAGCTTGAAAAGGTCAAAACTCACTGACACACCAGGTCAGCTTGAAAACACCAAAACTCGCTGACACACCAGTACAGCTTGAAAAAGGCCAAAACTGAATGACACACCAGTACAGCTTGAAAAGACCAAAACTCGATGACACACCAGTACAGGTTGAAATGACCAAAACTCACTGACACACCAGTACCACTTGAAAAGACCAAAACTCGCTGACACACCAGTACAGCGAGAAAAGACAAAAACTCACTGACACACCAGTACAGATTGAAAAGACCAACACTCGCTGACACACCAGTACAGCGTGAAAAGACCAAAACTCGCTGACACACCAGTACAGATTGAAAAGACCAACACTCGCTGACACACCAGTACAGCTTGAAAAGACCAACACTCACTGACACACCGGTACAGATTGAAAAGACCAAAACTCGCTCACAAACCAGTACAGATTGAAAAGACCAACACTCGCTGACACACCAGTACAGCTTGAAAAGACCAAAACTCACTGACACACCGGTACAGATTGAAAAGACCAAAACTCGCTCACACACCAGCACAGATTGAAAACACCAAAACTCGCTGACACAGCAGTACAGCTTGAAAAGACCAAAACTCGTTCAAACACCAGTACAGCTTGAAAAGACCAAAACTCGCTAACACCCCAGTACAGCTTGAAAAGCCCTAAACTCGCTGACACACCAGTACAGCTTGAAAAGGCCAACACTCGATGACACACCAGTACAGCTTGAAAAGACCAAAACTTAGACACACAAGTACAGCTTGAAAAGGTCAAAACTCACTGACACGCCAGTACAGGTTGAAAAGACCAACACTCGCTGACACACTGGTACAGATTGAAAAGACCAACACTCGCTGACACACCAGTACAGCTTGAAAAGACCAAAAGTCACTGACACACCAGTACAGCTTGAAGAGACCAAAACTCGCTCACACACCAGTACAGCTTGAAAAGACAAAAACTCGCTGACACACCAGTACAGCTTGAAATGACCAAATCTCGCTGACACACCAGTCCAGCTTTAAAAGACCAAAACTCCCTCACACACAAGTACAGCTTGAAAAGACCAAATCTCGCTGACTCACCCGGTACAGATTGAAAAGACAAAAACTCGCTGATACACCAGTGCAGCTTGAAAAGACCAAAACTCCCTGACACACCAATACAGCTTGAAAAGACCAAAACTCGCTGACACACAAGTACAGCTTGAAAAAGGCCAAAACTCGCTCACACACCAGTACAGCTTGAAAAGTCCAAAAGTCACTGATACACCAGTACAGCTTGAAAAGACCAAATCTAAATAACACACGAGTACAGCTTGAAAAGACCAAAACTCGCTGACACACCAGTACAGCTTGAAAAGATCAAAACTCGCTGACACACCAGTGCAGCTTGAAAAGACCAAAACTCACTGACTCACCAGTACAGCTTGAAAAGACCAAAACTCGCTGACACACCAGTACAGCTTGAAAAGATCAAAACTCGCTGACACACCAGTACAGCTTGAAAAGACCAAAACTCGCTGACACACCAGTACAGCTTGAAAAGATCAAAACTCGCTGACACACCAGTACAGCTTGCAAAGACCATAACACACTCACACACCAGTACAGCTTGAAATAACCAAAACTCGCTGACACACCGGTACAGCTTGAAATGACCAAAACTCGCTGACACACCAGTACAGCCTGAAAAGATCAAAACTCGCTGAAACACCAGTACAGCTTGCAAAGACCATAACACACTCACACACCAGTACAGCTTGAAAACACCAAAACTCACTGACACACCAGTCCAGCTTTAAAAGACCAAAACTCACTCACACACCAGGTCAGCTTGAAAACACCAAAACTCGCTGACACACCAGTACAGCTTGAAAAAGGCCAAAACTGAATGACACACCAGTACAGCTTGAAAAGACCAAAACTCGATGACACACCAGTACAGGTTGAAATGACCAAAACTCACTGACACACCAGTACCACTTGAAAAGACCAAAACTCGCTGACACACCAGTACAGCGAGAAAAGACAAAAACTCACTGACACACCAGTACAGATTGAAAAGACCAACACTCGCTGACACACCAGTACAGCGTGAAAAGACCAAAACTCGCTGACACACCAGTACAGATTGAAAAGACCAACACTCGCTGACACACCAGTACAGCTTGAAAAGACCAACACTCACTGACACACCGGTACAGATTGAAAAGACCAAAACTCGCTCACAAACCAGTACAGATTGAAAAGACCAACACTCGCTGACACACCAGTACAGCTTGAAAAGACCAAAACTCACTGACACACCGGTACAGATTGAAAAGACCAAAACTCGCTCACACACCAGCACAGATTGAAAACACCAAAACTCGCTGACACAGCAGTACAGCTTGAAAAGACCAAAACTCGTTCAAACACCAGTACAGCTTGAAAAGACCAAAACTCGCTAACACACCAGTACAGCTTGAAAAGACCAAAACTCGCTAACACACCAGTACAGCTTGAAAAGACCAAAACTCACTGACTCACAAGTACAGCTTGAAAAGACCAAAACTCGATGACACACCAGTAAAGCTTGAAAAGACAAAATCTCGCTAATACACAAGTACAGCTTGAAAAGACCAAAACTCACTCACACCCCAGTACAGCTTGAAAAGCCCTAAACTCGCTGACACACCAGTACAGCTTGAAAAGGCCAACACTCGATGACACACCAGTACAGCTTGAAAAGACCAAAAATTAGACACACCACTACAGCTTGAAAAGTTCAAAATTCACTGACACGCCAGTACAGGTTGAAAAGACCAACACTCGCTGACACACCGGTACAGATTGAAAAGACCAACACTCGCTGACACACCAGTACAGCTTGAAAAGACCAAAAGTCACTGACACACCAGTACAGCTTGAAGAGACCAAAACTCGCTCACACACCAGTACAGCTTGAAAAGACAAAAAATCGCTGACACACCAGTACAGCTTGAAAAGACCAAAACTCGCTGACACACCAGTCCAGCTTTAAAAGACCAAAACTCCCTCACACACCAGTACAGCTTGAAAAGACCAAATCTCGCTGACTCACCCGGTACAGATTGAAAAGACAAAAACTCGCTGATACACCAGTGCAGCTTGAAAAGACCAAAACTCCCTGACACACCAATACAGCTTGAAAAGACCAAAACTCGCTCACACACCAGTACAGCTTGAAAAGTCCAAAAGTCACTGATACACCAGTACAGCTTGAAAAGACCAAATCTAAATAACACACGAGTACAGCTTGAAAAGACCAAAACTCGCTGACACACCAGTACAGCTTGAAAAGATCAAAACTCGCTGACACACCAGTGCAGCTTGAAAAGACCAAAACTCACTGACTCACCAGTACAGCTTGAAAAGACCAAAACTCGCTGACACACCAGTACAGCTTGAAAAGATCAAAACTCGCTGACACACCAGTACAGCTTGAAAAGACCAAAACTCGCTGACACACCAGTACAGCTTGAAATGATCAAAACTCGCTGACACACCAGTACAGCTTGCAAAGACCATAACACACTCACACACCAGTACAGCTTGAAATAACCGAAACTCGCTGACACACCGGTACAGCTTGAAATGACCAAAACTCGCTGACACACCAGTACAGCCTGAAAAGATCAAAACTCGCTGACACACCAGTACAGCTTGCAAAGACCATAACACACTCACACACCAGTACAGCTTGAAAACACCAAAACTCACTGACACACCAGTCCAGCTTTAAAAGACCAAAACTCACTCACACACCAGGTCAGCTTGAAAACACCAAAACTCGCTGACACACCAGTACAGCTTGAAAAAGGCCAAAACTGACTGACACACCAGTACAGCTTGAAAAGACCAAAACTCGCTCACACACCAGTACAGCTTGAAAAGTCCAAAACTCAGTGATACACCAGTACAGCTTGAAAAGACCTAATCTAAATAACACACGAGTACAGCTTTAAAAGACCAAAACTCGCTGACACACCAGTCGAGCTTGAAAAGGCCAAAACTCACTGACACACCGGTACAGCTAGAAAAGACAAAAACTCACTGACACACCAGTACAGATTGAAAAGACCAACACTCGCTCAAACACCAGTACAGCATGAAAAGACCAAAACTCGCTCACACACCAGTACAGCTTGAAAAGACCAACACTCACTGACACACCGGTACAGATTGAAAAGACCAAAACTCGCTCACAAACCAGTACAGATTGAAAAGACCAACACTCGCTGACACACCAGTACAGCTTGAAAAGACCAAAACTCACTGACACACCGGTACAGATTGAAAAGACCAAAACTCGCTCACACACCAGTACAGCTTGAAAAGACCAAAACTCCCTGACACACCAATACAGCTTGAAAAGACCAAAACTCGCTGACACACAAGTACAGCTTGAAAAAGGCCAAAACTCACTGGCACACCAGTACATCTTGAAAAAGGCCAAAACTCGCTGACACACCAGTCCAGCATTAAAATACCAAAACTCACTGACACACTAGTACAGCTTGAAAAGACTAAAACTCGCTCACACACCAGTGCAGCTTGAAAAGTCCAAAACTCACTGATACACCAGTACAGCTTGAAAAGAACAAATCTAAATAACACACGAGTGCAGCTTGAAAAGACCAAAACTCGATGACACACCAGTACAGATTGAAATGACCAAAACTCACTGACACACCAGTACCGCTTGAAAAGACCAAAACTCGCTGATACAGCAGTACAGCTTGAAAAGACCAAAACTCGTTCAAACACCAGTACAGCTTGAAAAGAACAAAACTCGCTGACACACCAGTACAGATTGAAAAGACCTACACTCGCTAATTCACCAGTACACCTTGAAAAGACCAAATCCCGCTGACACACCAGTACAGCTTGAAAAGACCTAAAATCCCTGACACACCAGTACAGCTTGAAAAGACCAAAAATCGCTGACACACCAGTACAGCCTGAAAAGACCAACACTCGATGACACACCGGTACAGATTGAAAAGACCAAAACTCAGACACACCAGTACAGCTTGAAAAGACCAAAACTCACTGACACACCAGTACAGCGTGAAAGGGCCATAACTCACTGACACACCGGTACAGCTTGAAAAGACCAAAACTCACTGACACACCAGTACAGGTTGAAAAGACCAACACTCGCTGTCACACTGATACAGCTTGAAAGGACCAGCACTCGCTGACACACCAGTACAGATTGAAAAGACCAAAACTCGATGACACACCAGTCCAGCTTGAAATGACCAACACTCGCTGACACACCAGTACAGCTTGAAAAGACTAGCACTCGCTGACACACCAGTAAAGCTTGAAAAGACCAAAACTCGATGACACACCAGTACAGCTTGAAAAGATCAAATCTCGCTAACAAACCAGTACAGCTTGAAAACACCAAAACTCACTGACACACCTGTAGAGCTTGAAAAGACAAAAACTCGCTCACACACCAGTACAGCATGAAAAGATCAAAACTCGGTCACATACATGTACAGCTTAAAAGACCAAAAGTCCCTTACACACCAGTACAGCTTGAAAAGACCAAATCTAAATAACACACGAGTACAGCTTGAAAAGACCAAAACACGATGACACACCAGTACAGGTTGAAATGACCAAAACTCACTGACACACCAGTACAGCTTGAAAAGACCAAAACTCGCTGACACACCAGTACAGCTTGAAAAGACCAAAACTCGCTGACACACCTGTAGTGCATGAAAAGGCCAAAACTCACTGACTCACCGGTACAGCTTGAAAATACCAAAACTCACTGACACACCAGTTCAGATTGAAAAGACCAATACTCGCTGAAACACCAGTACAGCTTGAAAAGGCCAAAACTCACTGACACACCTGTACAGATTGAAAAGACCAAAACTCGCTGACACACCAGCACAGCTTGAAAATATCAAATCTCGATGACACATCAGTACAGCTTGAAAAGACCAAAACTCACTGACACACCAGTACAGCTTGAAAAGACCAAAACTCGCTCAAACACCAGTACAGCATGAAAAGACCAAAACTCGCTCACACACCAGTACAGCTTGAAAAGACCAACACTCGCTGACACACCAGTACAGCTTGAAAAGACCAACACTCGCTGACACACCAGTACTGCTTGAAAAGACCAACACTCGCTGACACGCCAGTAAAGATTGAAAAGACCAAGACACGCTGACACACCAGTACAGCTTGAAAAGACCAAAACTCGCTCAAACACCAGTACAGCTTGAAAAGACCAAAACTCGCTCACACACCAGTGCAGCTTGAAAAGACCAACACTCGCTGACACACCCGGTACAGATTGAAAATACTAAAACTCACTGACACATCAGTACAGCTTGAAAAGACCAAAACTCAATGACACTCCAGTACAGCTTGAAAAGACCAAAACTCGCTCACACACCAGTACAGCTTGAAAATACCAAAATTCGCTGACACACCTATACAGCTTGAAAAAGGCCAAAAGTCACTGACACACCAGTCCAGCTTTAAAAGACCAAAACTCACTCACACACCAGTACAGCTTGAAAAGACTAAAGCTCGCTGACACTCCAGTACAGCTTGAAAAAGGCCAAAACTGACTGACACACCAGTACAGCTTGCAAAGACCAAAACTCACTGACACACCAGAACAGCTTGAAAAGACCAAATCTTAATAACCCACCAGTACTACTTGAAAAGACCAAAACTCGCTAACACAACAGTACAGCTTGAAAAGACCAAAACTCACTGACAAACAGTACAGCTTGAAAAGACCAAAACTCGCTCACACACCAGTATAGCTTGAAAAGACCAAAACTCGCTGACACACCAGTACAGCTTGAAAACACAAAAACTCGCTGACACACCGGTACAGCTTGGAAAGACCAAAACTCGCTAACACACCAGTACAGCTATAAAAGACCAAAAGTCACTGACACACCAGTACAGCTTGAAGAGACCAAAACTCGCTCACACACCAGTACAGCTTGAAAAGACCAACAGTCGCTGACACACCAGTACAGCTTGAAAAGTCCAGCACTGCCTGACACACCAGTATAGCTTGAAAAGACCAAAACTCGATGACACACCAGTACAGCTTGAAAAGAACAAAACTCACTCACACACCAGTACAGCTTGAAAAGACCAAAACTCACTGACACACCAGCACAGCTTGAAAATATCAAATCTCGATGACAGACCAGTACAGCTTGAAAAGACCAAAACTCACTGACACACTAGTACAGCTTGAAAAGACCAAAACTCACTGACACACCAGTACAGCTTGAAAACAACAACACTCGCTGACACACAAGTACAGATTGAAAAGACCAACACACGCTGACACACCAGTACAGCTTGAAAAGACCAAAACTCACTGACACACCAGTACAGCTTGAAAACAACAAAACTCGCTGACACACCAGTACAGCTTGAAAAGACCAAAACTCGCTCACACACCAGTGCAGCTTGAAAAGACCAAAACTCGCTGACCCACCAGTACAGCTTGAAAACACCAAAACTCGCTGACACACCGGACGCAGCTTGAAAAGACCAAAACTCGCTGACACACCAGTACAGCTTGAAAAGACCAAAACTCGCTCACACACCAGTGCAGCTTGAAAAGACCAAAACTCGCTGACACACCAGTACAGCTTGAAAAGACCAAAACTCGCTGACACACCGGTACAGCTTGAAAAGACCAAAACTCGCTGACACACCAGTACAGCTTGAAAAGACCAAAACTCGCTGACACACCAGTACAGCTTGAAAAGACAAAATCTCGCTGACACACCAGTACAGCTTGAAAAGACCAAAACTCGCTGACACACCGGTACAGATTGAAAAGACCAAAACTCGCTGACACACCGGTACAGCTTGAAAAGACCAAAACTCGCTAACACACCAGTACAGCTTGAAAAGAACAATACACACTGACACACCAGTACAGCTTGAAAAGACCAAAACTAGCTGACACACCAGTACAGCTTGAAAACACCAAAACTCGCTGACACACCGGTACAGCTTGAAAAGACCAACGCTCGCTGACCCACCAGTACAGCTTGAAAACACCAAAACTCGCTGACACACCGGTACAGCTTGAAAAGAACAATACTCACTGACACACTAGTACAGCTAGAAAAGACCAAAACTCGCTAATTCACCAGTACAGCTTGAAAAGACCAAAACTCGCTGACACACCAGTACAGCTAGAAAAGACCAAAACTCGCTGTCACACCAGTACAGCCTGAAAAGACCAACACTCGATGACACACCGGTACAGCTTGAAAAGACCAAAACTCAGACACACCAGTACAGCTTGAAAAGACCAAAATTCACTGACACACCAGTACAGCTTGAAAGGGCCAAAACTCACTGACACACCGGTACAGCTTGAAAATACCAAAACTCGATGACACACCAGTACAGCTCGCAAATATCAAATCTCGATGACACACCAGTACAGCTTGAAAAGACCAAAACTCACTGACATACCAGTACAGCTTGAAAAGACCAAAACTCGCTCAAACACCAGTGCAGCTTGAAAAGACCAACACTCGCTGACACACCAGTACAGCTTGAAAAGACCAAAACTCGCTGACACACCGGTACAGCTTGAAAAGACCAAAACTCGCTAACACACCAGTACAGCTTGAAAAGAACAATACACACTGACACACCAGTACAGCTTGAAAAGACCAGAACTAGCTGACACACCAGTACAGCTTGAAAACACCAAAACTCGCTGACACACCGGTACAGCTTGAAAAGACCAACGCTCGCTGACCAACCAGTACAGCTTGAAAACACCAAAACTCGCTGACACACCGGTATAGCTTGAAAAGAACAATACTCACTGACACACCAGTACAGCTAGAAAAGACCAAAAGTCGCAAATTCACCAGTACAGCTTGAAAAGACCAAAACTCGCTGACACACCAGTACAGCTTGAAAAGACCAAAACTCGCTGACACACCAGTACAGCCTGAAAAGACCAACACTCGATGACACACCGGTACAGCTTGAAAAGACCAAAACTCAGACACACCAGTACAGCTTGAAAAGACCAAAATTCACTGACACACCAGTACAGCTTGAAAGGGCCAAAACTCACTGACACACCGGTACAGCTTGAAAATACCAAAACTCGATGACACACCAGTACAGCTTGCAAATATCAAATCTCGATGACACACCAGTACAGCTTGAAAAGATCAAAACTCACTGACATACCAGTACAGCTTGAAAAGAACAAAACTCGCTCACACACCAGTGCAGCTTGAAAAGACCAAAACTCGCTGACACACCAGTACAGCTTGAAAAGACCAAAACTCGCTGACACACCAGTACAGCTTGAAAACACCAACACTCGGTGACACACCGGTACAGCTTGAAAAGACCAAAACTCGCTAATTCACCAGTACAGCTTGAAAAGACCAAAACTCGCTGACACACCAGTACAGCTTGAAAAGACCAACACTCGATGACACACCAGTACAGCTTGAAAAGACCAAAACTCAGACACACCAGTACAGCTTGAAAAGACCAAAACTCGCTAACACACCAGTACAGCTTGAAAAGACCAAAACTCGCTGACACACCAGTACAGATTGTAAAGACCAACACTCGATGACACACCAGTACAGCTTGAAAAGACCAAAACTCGCTCACTCACCAGTACAGCTTGAAAACACCAAAACTCGCTGACTCACCAGTACAGCTTGAAAAGACCAAAACTCGCTGACACACCAGTACAGCTTGAAAACACCAAAACTCGCTTACACACCGGTACAGCTTGAAATGACCAAAACTCGCTAATTCACCAGTACAGTTTGAAAAGACCAAAACTCGCTGACACACCAGTACAGCTTGAAAAGACCAACACTCGATGACACACCGGTACAGCTTGAAAAGACCAAAACTCACTGACACACCAGTACAGCTTGGAAGGGCCAAAACTCACTGACACACCGATACAGCTTGAAAAGACCAGCACTCGCTGACACACCAGTACAGCTTGAAAAGACCAAAACTCGATGACACACCAGTACAGCTTGAAAAGAGCAACACTCGCTGACACACCAGTACAGCTTGAAGAGACCAGCACTCGCTGACACACCAGTACAGCTTGAAAAGACCAAATATCGATGACACACCAGTACAGCTTGAAAAGACCAAAACTCACTGACATACCAGAGCAGCTTGAAAAGACCAACACTCGCTGACACACCAGTACAGCTTGAAAAGACCAACACTCGGTGACACACCAGTACAGCTTGAAAACACCAAAACTCGCTGACACACCGGTACAGCGTGAAAAGACCAAAACTCGCTAACACACCAGTACAGCTTGAAAAGACCAAAACTCGCTGACACACCAGTACAGCTTGAAAAGACCAAAACTCGCTGACACACCAGTACAGCTTGAAAACACCAAAACTCGGTGACACACCGGTACAGCTTGAAAAGACCAAAACTCGCTAATTCACCAGTACAGCTTGAAAAGACCAAAACTCGCTGACACACCAGTACAGCTTGAAAAGACCAAAACTCAGACACACCAGTACAGCTTGTAAAGACCAAAACTCGCGAACACACCAGTACAGCTTGAAAAGACCAAAACTCGCTGACACACCAGTACAGATTGAAAAGTCCAACACTCGATGACACACCAGTACAGCTTGAAAAGACCAAAACTCGCTCACTCACAAGTCCAGCTTGAAAAGACCAAAACTCGCTGATTCACTTGTACAGCTTGAAAAGACCAAAACTCGCTCACTCACCATTACAGCTTGAAAAGACCAAAACTCGCTGACACACCAGTACAGCTTGAAAACACCAAAACTCGGTGACACACCGGTACAGCTTGAAAAGACCAAAACTCGCTAATTCACCAGTGCAGCTTGAAAAGACCAAAACTCGCTGACACACCAGTACAGCTTGAAAAGACCAACACTCGATGACACACCAGTACAGCTTGAAAAGACCAAAACTCAGACACACCAGTACAGCTTGAAAAGACCAAAACTCGCTAACACACCAGTACAGCTTGAAAAGATCGAAACTCGCTGACACACCAATACAGATTGAAAAGACCAACACTCGATGACACACCAGTACAGCTTGAAAAGACCAAAACTCGCTCACTCACCAGTACAGCTTGAAAATACCATAACACACTCACGCACCAGTGCAGCTTGAAAAGACCAAAACACGCTGACACACCAGTACAGATTGAAAAGACCAAAACTCACTGACACACCAGTACAGCCTGAAAAGATCAAAACTCGCTGACACACCAGTACAGCTTGAAAACACCAAAACTCGCTGACACACCAGTACAGCTTGAAAAGACCAAAACTCGCTGACACACCAGTACAGCTTGAAAAGACCAAAACTCACTGACACACAGTACAGCTTGAAATGACCAAAACTCGCTGACACACCAGTACAGCTTGAAAAGACCAAAATTCGCTCACACACCGGTACAGCTTGAAAAGACCAAAACTCGCTGACACACCAGTACAGCTTGAAAATAACAAAACTCGCTGACACACCAGTACAGCTTGAAAATACCAAAACTCGCTGACACACCAGTACAGCTTGAAAAGACCATAACTTACTGACACACCAGTACAGCTTGAAAAGACCAAAACTCGCTAACACACCAGTACAGCTTGAAAAGACCAAAACTCGCTGACACACCAGTACAGCTTGAAAAGACCAAAACTCGATGACACACCAGTACAGCTTGAAAAGACCAAAACTCACTGGCACACCAGTACAGCTTGAAAAGACCAAAACTCACTCACACACCAGTACAGCTTAAAAGACCAAAACTTCCTTACACACCAGTACAGCTTGAAAAGACCAAATCTAAATAACACACGAGTACAGCTTGAAAAGACCAAAACTCGATGACACACCAGTACAGGTTGAAATGACCAAAACTCACTGACACACCAGTACAGCTTGAAAAGACCAAAACTCGCTGACACACCAGTACAGCTTGAAAAGACGAAAACTCGCTTACACACCTGTAGAGCATGAAAAGGCCAAAACTCACTGACTCACCGGTACAGCTTGAAAAGACCAAAACTCACTGACACACCAGTACAGATTGAAAAGACCAACACTTGCTGACACAACAGTACAGCTTGAAAAGGCCAAAACTCACTGACACAACTGTACAGATTGAAAAGACCAAAACTCGCTGACACACCAGTACAGCTTGAAAATATCTAATCTCGATGACACATCAGTACAGCTTGAAAAGACTAAAACTCGCTAACACACCAGCACAGCTTGAAAAGAACAATACTCACTGACACACCAGTACAGCTTGAAAAGACCAAAACTCGCTGACACACCAGTACAGCCTGAAAAGACCAACATTCGATGACACACCGGTACAGCTTGAAAAGACCAAAACTCAGACACACCAGTACAGCTTGAAAAGACCAAATTTCACTGACACACCAGTACAGCTTGAAAGAGCCAAAACTCACTGACACACCGGTACAGCTTGAAAAGACCAAAACTCGATGACACATCAGTGCAGCTTGAAAAGACCAAAACTAACTGACACACCAGTACAGCTTGAAAAGACCAAAACTCGCTCAAACACCAGTACAGCTTGAAAAGACCAAAACTCGCTCACACACCAGTGCTGCTTGAAAAGACCAACACTCGCTGACACACCGGTACAGCTTGAAAAGACCAGCACTCGCTGACACACCAGTACAGCTTGAAAACACCAAAACTCGCTGACACACCAGTACAGCTTGAAAAGACCAAAACTCGATGACACACCAGTACAGCTTGAAAAGACCAACACTCGCTGACACACCAGTACAGCTTGAAAAGACTAGCACTCGCTGACACACCAGTACAGCTTGAAAAGACCAAAAGTCGATGACACACCAGTACAGCTTGAAAAGACCAAATCTCGCGAACAAACCAGTACAGCTTGAAAAGACCAAAACTCGCTCACACACCAGTACAGCTTGAAAAGACCAAAACTCACTCACACACCAGTACAGCTCAAAAGACCAAAACTTCCTTACACACCAGTACAGCTTGAAAAGACCAAATTTAAATAACACACGACTACAGCTTGAAAAGACCAAAACTCGCTGACACACCAGTACAGCTTGAAAAGACCAAAACTCGCTGACACACCTGTAGAGCATGAAAAGGCCAAAACTCACTGACTCACCGGTACAGCTTGCAAAGACCAAAACTCACTGACACACCAGTACAGATTGAAAAGACCAACACTCACTGACACAACTGAACAGATTGAAAAGACCAAAACTCGCTGACACCCCAGTACAGCTTGAAAAGACCAAAACTCGCTCAAACACCAGTACAGCTTGAAAATACCAAAACTCGCTCACACACCAGTGCTGCTTGAAAAGACCAACACTCGCTGACACACCGGTACAGCTTGAAAAGATCAAAACGCGCTAACACACCAGTACAGCTTGAAAAGACCAATACTCACTGACACACCAGTACAGCTTGAAAAGACCAAAACTCGCTAATTCACCAGTGCAGCTTGAAAAGACCAAAACTCGCTGACACACCAGTACAGCTTGAAAAGACCAACACTCGATGACACACCAGTACAGCTTGAAAAGACCAAAACTCAGACACACCGGTACAGCTTGAAAAGACCAAAACTCGCTAATTCACCAGTGCAGCTTGAAAAGACCAAAACTCGCTGACACACCAGTACAGCTTGAAAAGACCAACACTCGATGACACACCAGTACAGCTTGAAAAGACCAAAACTCAGACACACCAGTACAGCTTGAAAAGACCAAAACTCGCTAACACACCAGTACAGCTTGAAAAGATCGAAACTCGCTGACACACCAATACAGATTGAAAAGACCAACACTCGATGACACACCAGTACAGCTTGAAAAGACCAAAACTCGCTCACTCACCAGTACAGCTTGAAAAGACCATAACACACTCACGCACCAGTGCAGCTTGAAAAGACCAAAACACGCTGACACACCAGTACAGATTGAAAAGACCAAAACTCACTGACACACCAGCACAGCCTGAAAAGATCAAAACTCGCTGACACACCAGTACAGCTTGAAAACACCAAAACTCGCTGACACACCAGTACAGCTTGAAAAGACCAAAACTCGCTGACACACCAGTACAGCTTGAAAAGACCAAAACTCACTGACACACAGTACAGCTTGAAATGACCAAAACTCGCTGACACACCAGTACAGCTTGAAAAGACCAAAATTCGCTCACACACCGGTACAGCTTGAAAAGACCAAAACTCGCTGACACACCAGTACAGCTTGAAAATACCAAGACTCGCTGACACACCAGTACAGCTTGAAAATACCAAAACTCGCTGACACACCAGTACAGCTTGAAAATACCAAAACTCGCTGACACACCAGTACAGCTTGAAAAGACCATAACTCACTGACACACCAGTACAGCTTGAAAAGACCAAAACTCGCTAACACACCAGTACAGCTTGAAAAGACCAAAACTCGCTGACACACCAGTACAGCTTGAAAAGACCAAAACTCGATGACACACCAGTACAGCTTGAAAAGACCAAAACTCGCTGGCACACCAGTACAGCTTGAAAAGACCAAAACTCGCTCACACACCAGTACAGCTTGAAAAGACCAAAGCTCACTCACACACCAGTACAGCTTAAAAGACCAAAACTTCCTTACACCAGTACAGCTTGAAAAGACCAAATCTAAATAACACACGAGTACAGCTTGAAAAGACCAAAACTCGATGACACACCAGTACAGGTTGACATGACCAAAACTCACTGACACACCAGTACAGCTTGAAAAGACCAAAACTCGCTGACACACCAGTACAGCTTGAAAAGACGAAAACTCGCTTACACACCTGTAGAGCATGAAAAGGCCAAAACTCACTGACTCACCGGTACAGCTTGAAAAGACCAAAACTCACTGACACACCAGTACAGATTGAAAAGACCAACACTCGCTGACACAACAGTACAGCTTGAAAAGGCCAAAACTCACTGACACAACTGTACAGATTGAAAAGACCAAAACTCGCTGACACACCAGTACAGCTTGAAAATATCTAATCTCGATGACACATCAGTACAGCTTGAAAAGACTAAAACTCGCTAACACAGCAGTACAGCTTGAAAAGAACAATACTCACTGACACACCAGTACAGCTTGAAAAGACCAAAACTCGCTGACACACCAGTACAGCTTGAAAAGACAAAATCTCGCTGACACACCAGTACAGCTTGAAAAGACCAAAACTCGCTGACACACCGGTACAGATTGAAAAGACCAAAACTCGCTGACACACCGGTACAGCTTGAAAAGACCAAAACTCGCTAACACACCAGTACAGCTTGAAAAGAACAATACACACTGACACACCAGTACAGCTTGAAAAGACCAAAACTAGCTGACACACCAGTACAGCTTGAAAACACCAAAACTCGCTGACACACCGGTACAGCTTGAAAAGACCAACGCTCGCTGACCCACCAGTACAGCTTGAAAACACCAAAACTCGCTGACACACCGGTACAGCTTGAAAAGAACAATACTCACTGACACACTAGTACAGCTAGAAAAGACCAAAACTCGCTAATTCACCAGTACAGCTTGAAAAGACCAAAACTCGCTGACACACCAGTACAGCTAGAAAAGACCAAAACTC
The DNA here is from genome assembly GCF_047496885.1 of Scyliorhinus torazame. Taxonomy (NCBI): domain Eukaryota; kingdom Metazoa; phylum Chordata; class Chondrichthyes; order Carcharhiniformes; family Scyliorhinidae; genus Scyliorhinus; species Scyliorhinus torazame. Next base: position 56,389,187 of record NC_092726.1, read on the forward strand.
GCTGTCACACCAGTACAGCCTGAAAAGACCAACACTCGATGACACACCGGTACAGCTTGAAAAGACCAAAACTCAGACACACCAGTACAGCTTGAAAAGACCAAAATTCACTGACACACCAGTACAGCTTGAAAGGGCCAAAACTCACTGACACACCGGTACAGCTTGAAAATACCAAAACTCGATGACACACCAGTACAGCTCGCAAATATCAAATCTCGATGACACACCAGTACAGCTTGAAAAGACCAAAACTCACTGACATACCAGTACAGCTTGAAAAGACCAAAACTCGCTCAAACACCAGTGCAGCTTGAAAAGACCAACACTCGCTGACACACCAGTACAGCTTGAAAAGACCAAAACTCGCTGACACACCGGTACAGCTTGAAAAGACCAAAACTCGCTAACACACCAGTACAGCTTGAAAAGAACAATACACACTGACACACCAGTACAGCTTGAAAAGACCAGAACTAGCTGACACACCAGTACAGCTTGAAAACACCAAAACTCGCTGACACACCGGTACAGCTTGAAAAGACCAACGCTCGCTGACCAACCAGTACAGCTTGAAAACACCAAAACTCGCTGACACACCGGTATAGCTTGAAAAGAACAATACTCACTGACACACCAGTACAGCTAGAAAAGACCAAAAGTCGCAAATTCACCAGTACAGCTTGAAAAGACCAAAACTCGCTGACACACCAGTACAGCTTGAAAAGACCAAAACTCGCTGACACACCAGTACAGCCTGAAAAGACCAACACTCGATGACACACCGGTACAGCTTGAAAAGACCAAAACTCAGACACACCAGTACAGCTTGAAAAGACCAAAATTCACTGACACACCAGTACAGCTTGAAAGGGCCAAAACTCACTGACACACCGGTACAGCTTGAAAATACCAAAACTCGATGACACACCAGTACAGCTTGCAAATATCTAATCTCGATGACACACCAGTACAGCTTGAAAAGATCAAAACTCACTGACATACCAGTACAGCTTGAAAAGAACAAAACTCGCTCACACACCAGTACAGCTTGAAAAGACCAAAACTCGCTGACACACCAGTACAGCTTGAAAACACCAACACTCGGTGACACACCGGTACAGCTTGAAAAGACCAAAACTCGCTAATTCACCAGTACAGCTTGAAAAGACCAAAACTCGCTGACACACCAGTACAGCTTGAAAAGACCAACACTCGATGACACACCAGTACAGCTTGAAAAGACCAAAACTCAGACACACCAGTACAGCTTGAAAAGACCAAAACTCGCTAACACACCAGTACAGCTTGAAAAGACCAAAACTCGCTGACACACCAGTACAGATTGTAAAGACCAACACTCGATGACACACCAGTACAGCTTGAAAAGACCAAAACTCGCTCACTCACCAGTACAGCTTGAAAACACCAAAACTCGCTGACTCACCAGTACAGCTTGAAAAGACCAAAACTCGCTGACACACCAGTACAGCTTGAAAACACCAAAACTCGCTTACACACCGGTACAGCTTGAAATGACCAAAACTCGCTAATTCACCAGTACAGTTTGAAAAGACCAAAACTCGCTGACACACCAGTACAGCTTGAAAAGACCAACACTCGATGACACACCGGTACAGCTTGAAAAGACCAAAACTCACTGACACACCAGTACAGCTTGGAAGGGCCAAAACTCACTGACACACCGATACAGCTTGAAAAGACCAGCACTCGCTGACACACCAGTACAGCTTGAAAAGACCAAAACTCGATGACACACCAGTACAGCTTGAAAAGAGCAACACTCGCTGACACACCAGTACAGCTTGAAGAGACCAGCACTCGCTGACACACCAGTACAGCTTGAAAAGACCAAATATCGATGACACACCAGTACAGCTTGAAAAGACCAAAACTCACTGACATACCAGAGCAGCTTGAAAAGACCAACACTCGCTGACACACCAGTACAGCTTGAAAAGACCAACACTCGGTGACACACCAGTACAGCTTGAAAACACCAAAACTCGCTGACACACCGGTACAGCGTGAAAAGACCAAAACTCGCTAACACACCAGTACAGCTTGAAAAGACCAAAACTCGCTGACACACCAGTACAGCTTGAAAAGACCAAAACTCGCTGACACACCAGTACAGCTTGAAAACACCAAAACTCGGTGACACACCGGTACAGCTTGAAAAGACCAAAACTCGCTAATTCACCAGTACAGCTTGAAAAGACCAAAACTCGCTGACACACCAGTACAGCTTGAAAAGACCAAAACTCAGACACACCAGTACAGCTTGTAAAGACCAAAACTCGCGAACACACCAGTACAGCTTGAAAAGACCAAAACTCGCTGACACACCAGTACAGATTGAAAAGTCCAACACTCGATGACACACCAGTACAGCTTGAAAAGACCAAAACTCGCTCACTCACAAGTCCAGCTTGAAAAGACCAAAACTCGCTGATTCACTTGTACAGCTTGAAAAGACCAAAACTCGCTCACTCACCATTACAGCTTGAAAAGACCAAAACTCGCTGACACACCAGTACAGCTTGAAAACACCAAAACTCGGTGACACACCGGTACAGCTTGAAAAGACCAAAACTCGCTAATTCACCAGTGCAGCTTGAAAAGACCAAAACTCGCTGACACACCAGTACAGCTTGAAAAGACCAACACTCGATGACACACCAGTACAGCTTGAAAAGACCAAAACTCAGACACACCAGTACAGCTTGAAAAGACCAAAACTCGCTAACACACCAGTACAGCTTGAAAAGATCGAAACTCGCTGACACACCAATACAGATTGAAAAGACCAACACTCGATGACACACCAGTACAGCTTGAAAAGACCAAAACTCGCTCACTCACCAGTACAGCTTGAAAATACCATAACACACTCACGCACCAGTGCAGCTTGAAAAGACCAAAACACGCTGACACACCAGTACAGATTGAAAAGACCAAAACTCACTGACACACCAGTACAGCCTGAAAAGATCAAAACTCGCTGACACACCAGTACAGCTTGAAAACACCAAAACTCGCTGACACACCAGTACAGCTTGAAAAGACCAAAACTCGCTGACACACCAGTACAGCTTGAAAAGACCAAAACTCACTGACACACAGTACAGCTTGAAATGACCAAAACTCGCTGACACACCAGTACAGCTTGAAAAGACCAAAATTCGCTCACACACCGGTACAGCTTGAAAAGACCAAAACTCGCTGACACACCAGTACAGCTTGAAAATAACAAAACTCGCTGACACACCAGTACAGCTTGAAAATACCAAAACTCGCTGACACACCAGTACAGCTTGAAAAGACCATAACTTACTGACACACCAGTACAGCTTGAAAAGACCAAAACTCGCTAACACACCAGTACAGCTTGAAAAGACCAAAACTCGCTGACACACCAGTACAGCTTGAAAAGACCAAAACTCGATGACACACCAGTACAGCTTGAAAAGACCAAAACTCACTGGCACACCAGTACAGCTTGAAAAGACCAAAACTCGCTCACACACCAGTACAGCTTGAAAAGACCAAAGCTCACTCACACACCAGTACAGCTTAAAAGACCAAAACTTCCTTACACACCAGTACAGCTTGAAAAGACCAAATCTAAATAACACACGAGTACAGCTTGAAAAGACCAAAACTCGATGACACACCAGTACAGGTTGAAATGACCAAAACTCACTGACACACCAGTACAGCTTGAAAAGACCAAAACTCGCTGACACACCAGTACAGCTTGAAAAGACGAAAACTCGCTTACACACCTGTAGAGCATGAAAAGGCCAAAACTCACTGACTCACCGGTACAGCTTGAAAAGACCAAAACTCACTGACACACCAGTACAGATTGAAAAGACCAACACTCGCTGACACAACAGTACAGCTTGAAAAGGCCAAAACTCACTGACACAACTGTACAGATTGAAAAGACCAAAACTCGCTGACACACCAGTACAGCTTGAAAATATCTAATCTCGATGACACATCAGTACAGCTTGAAAAGACTAAAACTCGCTAACACACCAGCACAGCTTGAAAAGAACAATACTCACTGACACACCAGTACAGCTTGAAAAGACCAAAACTCGCTGACACACCAGTACAGCCTGAAAAGACCAACATTCGATGACACACCGGTACAGCTTGAAAAGACCAAAACTCAGACACACCAGTACAGCTTGAAAAGACCAAATTTCACTGACAGACCAGTACAGCTTGAAAGAGCCAAAACTCACTGACACACCGGTACAGCTTGAAAAGACCAAAACTCGATGACACATCAGTGCAGCTTGAAAAGACCAAAACTAACTGACACACCAGTACAGCTTGAAAAGACCAAAACTCGCTCAAACACCAGTACAGCTTGAAAAGACCAAAACTCGCTCACACACCAGTGCTGCTTGAAAAGACCAACACTCGCTGACACACCGGTACAGCTTGAAAAGACCAGCACTCGCTGACACACCAGTACAGCTTGAAAACACCAAAACTCGCTGACACACCAGTACAGCTTGAAAAGACCAAAACTCGATGACACACCAGTACAGCTTGAAAAGACCAACACTCGCTGACACACCAGTACAGCTTGAAAAGACTAGCACTCGCTGACACACCAGTACAGCTTGAAAAGACCAAAAGTCGATGACACACCAGTACAGCTTGAAAAGACCAAATCTCGCGAACAAACCAGTACAGCTTGAAAAGACCAAAACTCGCTCACACACCAGTACAGCTTGAAAAGACCAAAACTCACTCACACACCAGTACAGCTCAAAAGACCAAAACTTCCTTACACACCAGTACAGCTTGAAAAGACCAAATTTAAATAACACACGACTACAGCTTGAAAAGACCAAAACTCGCTGACACACCAGTACAGCTTGAAAAGACCAAAACTCGCTGACACACCTGTAGAGCATGAAAAGGCCAAAACTCACTGACTCACCGGTACAGCTTGCAAAGACCAAAACTCACTGACACACCAGTACAGATTGAAAAGACCAACACTCACTGACACAACTGAACAGATTGAAAAGACCAAAACTCGCTGACACCCCAGTACAGCTTGAAAAGACCAAAACTCGCTCAAACACCAGTACAGCTTGAAAATACCAAAACTCGCTCACACACCAGTGCTGCTTGAAAAGACCAACACTCGCTGACACACCGGTACAGCTTGAAAAGATCAAAACGCGCTAACACACCAGTACAGCTTGAAAAGACCAATACTCACTGACACACCAGTACAGCTTGAAAAGACCAAAACTCGCTAATTCACCAGTGCAGCTTGAAAAGACCAAAACTCGCTGACACACCAGTACAGCTTGAAAAGACCAACACTCGATGACACACCAGTACAGCTTGAAAAGACCAAAACTCAGACACACCGGTACAGCTTGAAAAGACCAAAACTCGCTAATTCACCAGTGCAGCTTGAAAAGACCAAAACTCGCTGACACACCAGTACAGCTTGAAAAGACCAACACTCGATGACACACCAGTACAGCTTGAAAAGACCAAAACTCAGACACACCAGTACAGCTTGAAAAGACCAAAACTCGCTAACACACCAGTACAGCTTGAAAAGATCGAAACTCGCTGACACACCAATACAGATTGAAAAGACCAACACTCGATGACACACCAGTACAGCTTGAAAAGACCAAAACTCGCTCACTCACCAGTACAGCTTGAAAAGACCATAACACACTCACGCACCAGTGCAGCTTGAAAAGACCAAAACACGCTGACACACCAGTACAGATTGAAAAGACCAAAACTCACTGACACACCAGCACAGCCTGAAAAGATCAAAACTCGCTGACACACCAGTACAGCTTGAAAACACCAAAACTCGCTGACACACCAGTACAGCTTGAAAAGACCAAAACTCGCTGACACACCAGTACAGCTTGAAAAGACCAAAACTCACTGACACACAGTACAGCTTGAAATGACCAAAACTCGCTGACACACCAGTACAGCTTGAAAAGACCAAAATTCGCTCACACACCGGTACAGCTTGAAAAGACCAAAACTCGCTGACACACCAGTACAGCTTGAAAATACCAAGACTCGCTGACACACCAGTACAGCTTGAAAATACCAAAACTCGCTGACACACCAGTACAGCTTGAAAATACCAAAACTCGCTGACACACCAGTACAGCTTGAAAAGACCATAACTCACTGACACACCAGTACAGCTTGAAAAGATCAAAACTCGCTAACACACCAGTACAGCTTGAAAAGACCAAAACTCGCTGACACACCAGTACAGCTTGAAAAGACCAAAACTCGATGACACACCAGTACAGCTTGAAAAGACCAAAACTCGCTGGCACACCAGTACAGCTTGAAAAGACCAAAACTCGCTCACACACCAGTACAGCTTGAAAAGACCAAAGCTCACTCACACACCAGTACAGCTTAAAAGACCAAAACTTCCTTACACACCAGTACAGCTTGAAAAGACCAAATCTAAATAACACACGAGTACAGCTTGAAAAGACCAAAACTCGATGACACACCAGTACAGGTTGACATGACCAAAACTCACTGACACACCAGTACAGCTTGAAAAGACCAAAACTCGCTGACACACCAGTACAGCTTGAAAAGACGAAAACTCGCTTACACACCTGTAGAGCATGAAAAGGCCAAAACTCACTGACTCACCGGTACAGCTTGAAAAGACCAAAACTCACTGACACACCAGTACAGATTGAAAAGACCAACACTCGCTGACACAACAGTACAGCTTGAAAAGGCCAAAACTCACTGACACAACTGTACAGATTGAAAAGACCAAAACTCGCTGACACACCAGTACAGCTTGAAAATATCTAATCTCGATGACACATCAGTACAGCTTGAAAAGACTAAAACTCGCTAACACAGCAGTACAGCTTGAAAAGAACAATACTCACTGACACACCAGTACAGCTTGAAAAGACCAAAACTCGCTGACACACCAGTACAGCCTGAAAAGACCAACATTCGATGACACACCGGTACAGCTTGAAAAGACCAAAACTCAGACACACCAGGACAGCTTGAAAAGACCAAATTTCACTGACACACCAGTACAGCTTGAAAGGGCCAAAACTCACTGACACACCGGTACAGCTTGAAAAGACCAAAACTCGATGACACATCAGTGCAGCTTGAAAAGACCAAAACTAACTGACACACCAGTACAGCTTGAAAAGATCAAAACTCGCTCAAACACCAGTACAGCTTGAAAAGACCAAAACTCGCTCACACACCAGTGCTGCTTGAAAAGACCAACACTCGCTGACACACCGGTACAGCTTGAAAAGACCAGCACTCGCTGACACACCAGTACAGCTTGAAAACACCAAAACTCGCTGACACACCAGTACAGCTTGAAAAGACCAAAACTCGATGACACACCAGTACAGCTTGAAAAGACCAACACTCGCTGACACACCAGTACAGCTTGAAAAGACTAGCACTCGCTGACACACCAGTACAGCTTGAAAAGACCAAAAGTCGATGACACACCAGTACAGCTTGAAAAGACCAAATCTCGCGAACAAACCAGTACAGCTTGAAAAGACCAAAACTCGCTCACACACCAGTACAGCTTGAAAAGACCAAAACTCACTCACACACCAGTACAGCTCAAAAGACCAAAACTTCCTTACACACCAGTACAGCTTGAAAAGACCAAATCTAAATAACACACGAGTACAGCTTGAAAAGACCAAAACTCGCTGACACACCAGTACAGCTTGAAAAGACCAAAACTCGCTGACACACCTGTAGAGCATGAAAAGGCCAAAACTCACTGACTCACCGGTACAGCTTGCAAAGACCAAAACTCACTGACACACCAGTACAGATTGAAAAGACCAACACTCACTGACACAACTGTACAGATTGAAAAGACCAAAACTCGCTGACACACCAGTACAGCTTGAAAAGACCAAAACTCGCTCAAAAACCAGTACAGCTTGAAAATACCAAAACTCGCTCACACACCAGTGCTGCTTGAAAAGACCAACACTCGCTGACACACCGGTACAGCTTGAAAAGATCAAAACGCGCTAACACACCAGTACAGCTTGAAAAGACCAATACTCACTGACACACCAGTACAGCTTGAAAAGACCAAAACTCACTGACACACCAGTACAGATTGAAAAGACCAACACTCGCTGACACAACAGTACAGCTTGAAAAGGCCAAAACTCACTGACACAACTGTACAGATTGAAAAGACCAAAACTCGCTGACACACCAGTACAGCTTGAAAATATCTAATCTCGATGACACATCAGTACAGCTTGAAAAGACTAAAACTCGCTAACACACCAGCACAGCTTGAAAAGAACAATACTCACTGACACACCAGTACAGCTTGAAAAGACCAAAACTCGCTGACACACCAGTACAGCCTGAAAAGACCAACATTCGATGACACACCGGTACAGCTTGAAAAGACCAAAACTCAGACACACCAGTACAGCTTGAAAAGACCAAATTTCACTGACAGACCAGTACAGCTTGAAAGAGCCAAAACTCACTGACACACCGGTACAGCTTGAAAAGACCAAAACTCGATGACACATCAGTGCAGCTTGAAAAGACCAAAACTAACTGACACACCAGTACAGCTTGAAAAGACCAAAACTCGCTCAAACACCAGTACAGCTTGAAAAGACCAAAACTCGCTCACACACCAGTGCTGCTTGAAAAGACCAACACTCGCTGACACACCGGTACAGCTTGAAAAGACCAGCACTCGCTGACACACCAGTACAGCTTGAAAACACCAAAACTCGCTGACACACCAGTACAGCTTGAAAAGACCAAAACTCGATGACACACCAGTACAGCTTGAAAAGACCAACACTCGCTGACACACCAGTACAGCTTGAAAAGACTAGCACTCGCTGACACACCAGTACAGCTTGAAAAGACCAAAAGTCGATGACACACCAGTACAGCTTGAAAAGACCAAATCTCGCGAACAAACCAGTACAGCTTGAAAAGACCAAAACTCGCTCACACACCAGTACAGCTTGAAAAGACCAAAACTCACTCACACACCAGTACAGCTCAAAAGACCAAAACTTCCTTACACACCAGTACAGCTTGAAAAGACCAAATTTAAATAACACACGACTACAGCTTGAAAAGACCAAAACTCGCTGACACACCAGTACAGCTTGAAAAGACCAAAACTCGCTGACACACCTGTAGAGCATGAAAAGGCCAAAACTCACTGACTCACCGGTACAGCTTGCAAAGACCAAAACTCACTGACACACCAGTACAGATTGAAAAGACCAACACTCACTGACACAACTGAACAGATTGAAAAGACCAAAACTCGCTGACACCCCAGTACAGCTTGAAAAGACCAAAACTCGCTCAAACACCAGTACAGCTTGAAAATACCAAAACTCGCTCACACACCAGTGCTGCTTGAAAAGACCAACACTCGCTGACACACCGGTACAGCTTGAAAAGATCAAAACGCGCTAACACACCAGTACAGCTTGAAAAGACCAATACTCACTGACACACCAGTACAGCTTGAAAAGACCAAAACTCGCTAATTCACCAGTGCAGCTTGAAAAGACCAAAACTCGCTGACACACCAGTACAGCTTGAAAAGACCAACACTCGATGACACACCAGTACAGCTTGAAAAGACCAAAACTCAGACACACCGGTACAGCTTGAAAAGACCAAAACTCGCTAATTCACCAGTGCAGCTTGAAAAGACCAAAACTCGCTGACACACCAGTACAGCTTGAAAAGACCAACACTCGATGACACACCAGTACAGCTTGAAAAGACCAAAACTCAGACACACCAGTACAGCTTGAAAAGACCAAAACTCGCTAACACACCAGTACAGCTTGAAAAGATCGAAACTCGCTGACACACCAATACAGATTGAAAAGACCAACACTCGATGACACACCAGTACAGCTTGAAAAGACCAAAACTCGCTCACTCACCAGTACAGCTTGAAAAGACCATAACACACTCACGCACCAGTGCAGCTTGAAAAGACCAAAACACGCTGACACACCAGTACAGATTGAAAAGACCAAAACTCACTGACACACCAGCACAGCCTGAAAAGATCAAAACTCGCTGACACACCAGTACAGCTTGAAAACACCAAAACTCGCTGACACACCAGTACAGCTTGAAAAGACCAAAACTCGCTGACACACCAGTACAGCTTGAAAAGACCAAAACTCACTGACACACAGTACAGCTTGAAATGACCAAAACTCGCTGACACACCAGTACAGCTTGAAAAGACCAAAATTCGCTCACACACCGGTACAGCTTGAAAAGACCAAAACTCGCTGACACACCAGTACAGCTTGAAAATACCAAGACTCGCTGACACACCAGTACAGCTTGAAAATACCAAAACTCGCTGACACACCAGTACAGCTTGAAAATACCAAAACTCGCTGACACACCAGTACAGCTTGAAAAGACCATAACTCACTGACACACCAGTACAGCTTGAAAAGATCAAAACTCGCTAACACACCAGTACAGCTTGAAAAGACCAAAACTCGCTGACACACCAGTACAGCTTGAAAAGACCAAAACTCGATGACACACCAGTACAGCTTGAAAAGACCAAAACTCGCTGGCACACCAGTACAGCTTGAAAAGACCAAAACTCGCTTACACACCAGTACAGCTTGAAAAGACCAAAGCTCACTCACACACCAGTACAGCTTAAAAGACCAAAACTTCCTTACACACCAGTACAGCTTGAAAAGACCAAATCTAAATAACACACGAGTACAGCTTGAAAAGACCAAAACTCGATGACACACCAGTACAGGTTGACATGACCAAAACTCACTGACACACCAGTACAGCTTGAAAAGACCAAAACTCGCTGACACACCAGTACAGCTTGAAAAGACGAAAACTCGCTTACACACCTGTAGAGCATGAAAAGGCCAAAACTCACTGACTCACCGGTACAGCTTGAAAAGACCAAAACTCACTGACACACCAGTACAGATTGAAAAGACCAACACTCGCTGACACAACAGTACAGCTTGAAAAGGCCAAAACTCACTGACACAACTGTACAGATTGAAAAGACCAAAACTCGCTGACACACCAGTACAGCTTGAAAATATCTAATCTCGATGACACATCAGTACAGCTTGAAAAGACTAAAACTCGCTAACACAGCAGTACAGCTTGAAAAGAACAATACTCACTGACACACCAGTACAGCTTGAAAAGACCAAAACTCGCTGACACACCAGTACAGCCTGAAAAGACCAACATTCGATGACACACCGGTACAGCTTGAAAAGACCAAAACTCAGACACACCAGGACAGCTTGAAAAGACCAAATTTCACTGACACACCAGTACAGCTTGAAAGGGCCAAAACTCACTGACACACCGGTACAGCTTGAAAAGACCAAAACTCGATGACACATCAGTGCAGCTTGAAAAGACCAAAACTAACTGACACACCAGTACAGCTTGAAAAGATCAAAACTCGCTCAAACACCAGTACAGCTTGAAAAGACCAAAACTCGCTCACACACCAGTGCTGCTTGAAAAGACCAACACTCGCTGACACACCGGTACAGCTTGAAAAGACCAGCACTCGCTGACACACCAGTACAGCTTGAAAACACCAAAACTCGCTGACACACCAGTACAGCTTGAAAAGACCAAAACTCGATGACACACCAGTACAGCTTGAAAAGACCAACACTCGCTGACACACCAGTACAGCTTGAAAAGACTAGCACTCGCTGACACACCAGTACAGCTTGAAAAGACCAAAAGTCGATGACACACCAGTACAGCTTGAAAAGACCAAATCTCGCGAACAAACCAGTACAGCTTGAAAAGACCAAAACTCGCTCACACACCAGTACAGCTTGAAAAGACCAAAACTCACTCACACACCAGTACAGCTCAAAAGACCAAAACTTCCTTACACACCAGTACAGCTTGAAAAGACCAAATCTAAATAACACACGAGTACAGCTTGAAAAGACCAAAACTCGCTGACACACCAGTACAGCTTGAAAAGACCAAAACTCGCTGACACACCTGTAGAGCATGAAAAGGCCAAAACTCACTGACTCACCGGTACAGCTTGCAAAGACCAAAACTCACTGACACACCAGTACAGATTGAAAAGACCAACACTCACTGACACAACTGTACAGATTGAAAAGACCAAAACTCGCTGACACACCAGTACAGCTTGAAAAGACCAAAACTCGCTCAAAAACCAGTACAGCTTGAAAATACCAAAACTCGCTCACACACCAGTGCTGCTTGAAAAGACCAACACTCGCTGACACACCGGTACAGCTTGAAAAGATCAAAACGCGCTAACACACCAGTACAGCTTGAAAAGACCAATACTCACTGACACACCAGTACAGCTTGAAAAGACCAAAACTCGCTGACACACCAGTACAGTTTGAAAAGACCAAAACTCGCTAATTCACCAGTACAGTTTGAAAAGACCAAATCTCGCTGACACACCAGTACAGCTTGAAAAGACCAACACTCGATGACACACCGTTACAGCTTGAAAAGACCAAAATTCAGACACACCAGTACAGCTTGAAAAGACCAAAACTCACTGACACACCAGTACAGCTTGGAAGGGCCAAACCTCACTGACACACCGGTCCAGCTTCAAAAGACCAAAACTCACTGACACACCAGTACAGTTTGAAAAGACCAACACTCGCTGACACACTGATACAGCTTGAAAAGACCAGCACTCGCTGACATACCAGTGCAGCTTGAAAAGACCAAAACTCGCTCACACACCAGTGCAGCTTGAAAAGACCAACACTCGCTGACACACCAGTACAGCTTGAAAAGACCAACACTCGGTGACAAACCAGTACAGCTTGAAAACATCAAAACTCGCTGACACACCGGTACAGCTTGAAAAGACCAAAACTCGCTAAAAAACCAGTACAGCTTGAAAAGACCAAAACTCGCTGACACACCAGTACAGCTTGAAAAGACCAAAACTCGCTGACACACCAGTACAGCTTGAAAACACCAAAACTCGGTGACACACCGGTACAGCTTGAAAAGACCAAAACTCGCTAATTCACCAGTACAGCTTGAAAAGACCAAAACTCGCTGACACACCAGTACAGCTTGAAAAGACCAACACTCGATGACACACCAGTACAGCTTGAAAAGACCAAAACTCAGACACACCAGTACAGCTTGAAAAGACCAAAACTCGCTAACAGACCAGTACAGCTTGAAAAGACCAAAACTCGCTGACACACCAGTACAGATTGAAAAGACCAACACTCGATGACACACCAGTACAGCTTGAAAAGACCAAAACTCGCTCACTCACCAGTACAGCTTGAAAACACCAAAACTCGCTGACTCACCAGTACAGCTTGAAAAGACCAAAACTCGCTAACTCACCAGTACAGCTTGAAAATACCAAAACTCGCTAATTCACCAGTACAGCTTGAAAAGACCAAAACTCGCTGACACACCAGTACAGCTTGAAAAGACCAAAACTCGCTGACACACCAGTACAGCTTGAAAACACCAAAACTCGGTGACACACCGGTACAGCTTGAAAAGACCAAAACTCGCTAATTCACCAGTACAGCTTGAAAAGACCAAAACTCGCTGACACACCAGTACAGCTTGAAAAGACCAACACTCGATGACACACCAGTACAGCTTGAAAAGACCAAAACTCGCTGACACACCAGTACAGTTTGAAAAGACCAACAATCGATGACACACCAGTACAGCTTGAAAAGACCAAAACTCGCTCACTCACCAATACAGCTTGAAAAGACCATAACACACTCCCGCACCAGTGCAGCTTGAAAAGACCAAAACTCACTGACACACCAGTACAGCTTGAAAAGACCAAAACTCACTGACACACAATACAGCTTGAAAAGACCAAAACTCGCTGACACACCAGTACAGCTTGAAAAGACCAAAATTCGCTCACACACCAGTACAGCTTGAAAAGACCAAAACTCGCAAATTCACCAGTACAGCTTGAAAAGACCAAAACTCGCTGACACACCAGTACAGCTTGAAAAGACCAAAACTCGCTGACACACCAGTACAGCTTGAAAACACCAAAACTCGCTGACACACCGGTACAGCTTGAAAAGACCAAAACTCGCTAACTGACCAGTACAGCTTGAAAAGACCAAAACTCGCTGACACACCAGTACAGCTTGAAAAGACCAAAACTCGCTGACACACCAGTACAGCTTGAAAACACCAAAACACGCTGACACTCCAGTACAGCTTGAAAAGACCAAAACACACTCACACACCAGTGCAGCTTGAAAAGACCAAAACTCGCTGACACACCAGTACAGCTTGAAAAGACCATTACACACTCACACACCAGTGCAGCTTGAAAAGACCAAAACACGCTGACACACCAGTACAGCCTGAAAAGATCAAAACTCGCTGACACACCAGTACAGCTTGAAAACACCAAAACTCGCTGACACACCAGTACAGCTTGAAAAGACCAAAACACACTCACACACCAGTGCAGCTTGAAAAGACCAAAACTCCATGACTCACCAGTACAGATTGAAAAGACCAAAATTCACTGACACACCAGTACAGCTTGAAAACACCAAAACTCGCTGACACACCAGTACAGCTTGAAAATAACAAAACTCGCTGACACACAATTACAGCTTGAAAAGACCAAAACTCGCTGACACACCAGTACAGATAGAAAAGACCAACACACGCTGACACACGAGTACAGCTTGAAAAGACCAAAACTCGTTCAAACACCAGTACAGCTTGAAAAGAACAAAATTCGCTCACACACCAGTGCAGCTTGAAAAGACCAAAACTCACTGACACACAAGCACAGCCTGAAAAGACCAAAACTCGTTCAAACACCAGTACAGCTTGAAAAGACCAACACTCGCTGACACACCACTACAGCTTCAAAAGACCAAAACTCACTGACACACAAGTACAGCCTGAAAAGACCAAAACTCGCTGTCACACCAGTACAGCTTGAAAAGGCCAAAACTCGCTCACACACCAGTACAGCTTGAAAAGACCAAAACTCACTTACACACCAGTACAGCTTGAAAAGCCCTAAACTCGCTGACACACCAGTGCAGCTTGAAAAGACCAACACTCGCTGATACACCAGTACAGCTTCAAAGACCAAAACTCGCTGACACACAATTACATCTTGAAAAAGGCCAAATCTCGCTGACACACCAGTCCAGCTTTAAAAGACCAAAACTCACTCACACACCAGTACAGCTTGAAAAGTCCAAAAATCACTGATACAACAGTACAGCTTGAAAAGACCAAATCTAAATAACACACGAGTACAGCTTGAAAGACCAAAACTCAATGACACACCAGTACAGGTTGAAAAGACCAAAACTGACTGACACACCGGTACAGCTTGAAAAGACAAAAACTCACTGACACCCCAGTACAGATTGAAAAGACCAACACTCGCTGACAAACCAGTACAGCTAGAAAAGACCAAAACTCGCTGACACACCAGTACAGCTTGAAAACACCAAAACACGCTGACACTCCAGTACAGCTTGAAAAGACCAAAACACACTCACACACCAGTGCAGCTTGAAAAGACCAAAACTCGCTGACACACCAGTACAGCTTGAAAAGACCATAACACACTCACACACCAGTGCAGCTTGAAAAGACCAAAACACGCTGACACACCAGTACAGCCTGAAAAGATCAAAACTCGCTGACACACCAGTACAGCTTGAAAACACCAAAACTCGCTGACACACCAGTACAGCTTAAAAAGACCAAAACACACTCACACACCAGTGCAGCTTGAAAAGACCAAAACTCCATGACTCACCAGTACAGATTGAAAAGACCAAAACTCACTGACACACCAGTACAGCTTGCAAACACCAAAACTCGCTGACACACCAGTACAGCTTGAAAATAACAAAACTCGCTGACACACCAGTACAGCTTGAAAAGACCAAAACTCGCTGACACACCAGTACAGATAGAAAAGACCAACACACGCTGACACACCAGTACAGCTTGAAAAGACCAAAACTCGGTGACACACAGGTACAGCTTGAAAAGACCAAAACTCGCTAATTCACCAGTACAGCTTGAAAAGACCAAAACTCGCTGACACACCAGTACAGCTTGAAAAGACCAACACTCGATGACACACTAGTACAGCTTGAAAAGACCAAAACTCACTGACACACAAGTACAGCCTGAAAAGACCAAAACTCGCTGACACACCAGTACAGCTTGAAAAGGCCAAAACTCGCTCACACACCAGTACAGCTTGAAAAGACCAAAACTCACTTACACACCAGTACAGCTTGAAAAGCCCTAAACTCGCTGACACACCAGTACAGCTTGAAAAGACCAACACTCGATGACACACCAATCCAGCTTTAAAAGACCAAAACTCCCTCGCACACCAGTACAGCTTGAAAAGTCCAAAAATCACTGAAACACCAGTACAGCTTGAAAAGACCAAATCTAAATAACACACGAGTACAGCTTGAAAGACCAAAACTCGTTCAAACACCAGTACAGCTTGAAAAGAACAAAACTCGCTCACACACCAGTGCAGCTTGAAAAGACCAACACTCGCTGATACACCAGTACAGCTTGAAAAGACCAAAACTCGCTGACACACAAGTACATCTTGAAAAAGTCCAAAACTCGCTGACACACCAGTCCAGCTTTAAAAGACCAAAACTCACTCACACACCAGTACAGCTTGAAAAGTCCAAAAATCACTGATACACCAGTACAGCTTGAAAAGACCAAATCTAAATAACACACGAGTACAGCTTGAAAGACCAAAACTCAATGACACACCAGTACAGGTTGAAAAGACCAAAACTGACTGACACACCGGTACAGCTTGAAAAGACAAAAACTCACTGACACCCCAGTACTGATTGAAAAGACCAACACTCGCTGACACACCAGTACAGCTTGAAAAGACCAAAACTCGCTGACGCACCAGTACAGATTGAAAAGACCAACACTCGCTGACACACCAGCACAGCTTGAAAAGACCAAAACTCACTGACACACCAGTACAGATTGAAAAGACCAAAACTCGCTCACAAACCATTACAGATTGAAAAGACCAACATTCGCTGAAACACCAGTACAGCTTGAAAAGACCAAAACTCACTGACACACCGGTACAGATTGAAAAGACCAAAACTCGCTCACACACCAATACAGCTTGAAAAAAACAAAACTCAGACACACCAGTACAGATTGAAAAGACCAAAACTCACTGACACACCAGTACAGCTTGAAAACACCAAAACTCGCTGACCACCAGTACAGGTTGAAAAGACCAATACACGCTGACACACCAGTACAGCTTGAAAAGACCAAAACTCGTTCAAACACCAGTACAACTTGAAAAGAACAAAACAACTCACACACCAGTGCAGCTTGAAAAGACCAACACTCGCTGACACACCAGTACAGCTTGAAAACACAAAAACTCGCTGACAAACCGATACAGCTTGAAAAGACCAAAACTCGCTAACACACCAGTACAGCTTGAAAAGACCAAAACTCACTGACACACAAGTACAGCCTGAAAAGACCAAAACTCGCTGACACACCAGTACAGCTTGAAAAGGCCAAAACTCGCTCACACACCAGTACAGCTTGAAAAGACCAAAACTCGATGACACACCAGTACAGCTTGAAATGACCAAAACTCACTTACACACCAGTACAGCTTGAAAAGCCCTAAACACGCTGACACACCAGTACAGCTTGAAAAGACCAACACTCGAGGACACACCAGTACAGCTTGAAAAGGTCAAAACTCGCTGACACGCCAGTGCAGGTTGAAAAGACCAACACTCGCTGACACACCTGTACAGCTTGAAAAGACCAAAACTCGCTGACACACCAGTACAGCTTGAAAAGACCAAAACTCGCTGACACACCAGTAAAGATTGAAAAGACCAAAACTCACTGACACCCCTATACAGCTTGAAAAGACCAAAAATCACTGACACACCGGTACAGATTGAAAAGACCAAAACTCGCTCACACACCAGTACAGATTGAAAAGACCAACACTCGTTGACACACCAGTACAGCTTGAAAAGTCCAAAACTCACTGACACACCAGTACAGCTTGACAACACCAAAACTCGCTGACCCACCAGTACAGATTGAAAAGACCAACACACGCTGACACACCAGTACAGCTTGAAAAGACCAAAACTCGCTAACACACCAGTACAGCTTGAAAAGACCAAAACACGCTCACACACCAGTACTGCTTGAAAAGACCAACACAGGATGACACACCAGTACAGCTTGAAAAGACCAAAACTCAGACACACCAGTACAGCTTGAAAAGATCAAAACTCGCTGACACGCCAGTACAGGTTGAAAAGACCAACACTCGCTGTCACACCAGTACAGCTTGAAAAGACCAGCACTAGCTGACACACCAGTATAGCTTGAAAAGACCAAAACTCGATGACACACGAGTACAGCTTGAAAAGACCAAAACTCACTCACACACCAGTACAGCTTGAAAAGACCAAAACTCACTGACACACCAGCACAGCTTGAAAATATCAAATCTCGATGACAGACCAGTACAGCTTGAAAAGACCAAAACTCACTGACACACTAGTACAGCTTGAAAAGACCAAAACTCACTGACACACCAGTACAGCTTGAAAACAACAAAACGCGCTGACACACAAGTACAGATTGAAAAGTCCAACACTCGATGACACACCAGTACAGCTTGAAAAGACCAAAACTTGCTCACTCACAAGTCCAGCTTGAAAAGACCAAAACTCGCTGATTCACTAGTACAGCTTGAAAAGACCAAAACTCGCTCACTCACCAGTACAGCTTGAAAAGACCAAAACTCGCTAATTCACCAGTGCAGCTTGAAAAGACCAAAACTCGCTGACACACCATTACAGCTTGAAAAGACCAAAGCTCGCTGACACACCAGTACAGCTTGAAAACACCAAAACTCGGTGACACACCGGTACAGCTTGAAAAGACCAAAACTCCTTAATTCACCAGCGCAGCTTGAAAAGACCAAAACTCGCTGACACACCAGTACAGCTTGAAAAGACCAACACTCGATGACACACCAGTACAGCTTGAAAAGACCAAAACTCAGACACACCAGTACAGCTTGAAAAGACCAAAACTCGCTAACACACCAGTACAGCTTGAAAAGATCGAAACTCGCTGACACACCAATACAGATTGAAAAGACCAACACTCGATGACACACCAGTACAGCTTGAAAAGACCAAAACTCGCTCACTCACCAGTACAGCTTGAAAAGACCATAACACACTCACGCACCAGTGCAGCTTGAAAAGACCAAAACACGCTGACACACCAGTACAGATTGAAAAGACCAAAACTCACTGACACACCAGTACAGCCTGAAAAGATCAAAACTCGCTGACACACCAGTACAGCTTGAAAACACCAAAACTCGCTGACACACCAGTACAGCTTGAAAAGACCAAAACTCGCTGACACACCAGTACAGCTTGAAAAGACCAAAACTCACTGACACACAGTACAGCTTGAAATGACCAAAACTCGCTGACACACCAGTACAGCTTGAAAAGACCAAAATTCGCTCACACACCGGTACAGCTTGAAAAGACCAAAACTCGCTGACACACCAGTACAGCTTGAAAATACCAAAACTCGCTGACACACCAGTACAGCTTGAAAATACCAAAACTCGCTGACACACCAGTACAGCTTGAAAATACCAAAACTCGCTGACACACCAGTACAGCTTGAAAAGACCATAACTCACTGACACACAAGTACAGCCTGAAAAGACCAAAACTCGCTGACACACCAGTCCAGCTTTAAAAGACCAAAACTCACTCACACACCAGTACAGCTTGAAAAGTCCAAAAATCACTGATACACCAGTACAGCTTGAAAAGACCAAATCTAAATAACACACGAGTACAGCTTGAAAGACCAAAACTCAATGACACACCAGTACAGGTTGAAAAGACCAAAACTGACTGACACACCGGTACAGCTTGAAAAGACAAAAACTCACTGACACCCCAGTACTGATTGAAAAGACCAACACTCGCTGACACACCAGTACAGCTTGAAAAGACCAAAACTCGCTGACGCACCAGTACAGATTGAAAAGACCAACACTCGCTGACACACCAGCACAGCTTGAAAAGACCAAAACTCACTGACACACCAGTACAGATTGAAAAGACCAAAACTCGCTCACAAACCATTACAGATTGAAAAGACCAACATTCGCTGAAACACCAGTACAGCTTGAAAAGACCAAAACTCACTGACACACCGGTACAGATTGAAAAGACCAAAACTCGCTCACACACCAATACAGCTTGAAAAAAACAAAACTCAGACACACCAGTACAGATTGAAAAGACCAAAACTCACTGACACACCAGTACAGCTTGAAAACACCAAAACTCGCTGACCACCAGTACAGGTTGAAAAGACCAATACACGCTGACACACCAGTACAGCTTGAAAAGACCAAAACTCGTTCAAACACCAGTACAACTTGAAAAGAACAAAACAACTCACACACCAGTGCAGCTTGAAAAGACCAACACTCGCTGACACACCAGTACAGCTTGAAAACACAAAAACTCGCTGACAAACCGATACAGCTTGAAAAGACCAAAACTCGCTAACACACCAGTACAGCTTGAAAAGACCAAAACTCACTGACACACAAGTACAGCCTGAAAAGACCAAAACTCGCTGACACACCAGTACAGCTTGAAAAGGCCAAAACTCGCTCACACACCAGTACAGCTTGAAAAGACCAAAACTCGATGACACACCAGTACAGCTTGAAATGACCAAAACTCACTTACACACCAGTACAGCTTGAAAAGCCCTAAACACGCTGACACACCAGTACAGCTTGAAAAGACCAACACTCGAGGACACACCAGTACAGCTTGAAAAGGTCAAAACTCGCTGACACGCCAGTGCAGGTTGAAAAGACCAACACTCGCTGACACACCTGTACAGCTTGAAAAGACCAAAACTCGCTGACACACCAGTACAGCTTGAAAAGACCAAAACTCGCTGACACACCAGTAAAGATTGAAAAGACCAAAACTCACTGACACCCCTATACAGCTTGAAAAGACCAAAAATCACTGACACACCGGTACAGATTGAAAAGACCAAAACTCGCTCACACACCAGTACAGATTGAAAAGACCAACACTCGTTGACACACCAGTACAGCTTGAAAAGTCCAAAACTCACTGACACACCAGTACAGCTTGACAACACCAAAACTCGCTGACCCACCAGTACAGATTGAAAAGACCAACACACGCTGACACACCAGTACAGCTTGAAAAGACCAAAACTCGCTAACACACCAGTACAGCTTGAAAAGACCAAAACACGCTCACACACCAGTACTGCTTGAAAAGACCAACACAGGATGACACACCAGTACAGCTTGAAAAGACCAAAACTCAGACACACCAGTACAGCTTGAAAAGATCAAAACTCGCTGACACGCCAGTACAGGTTGAAAAGACCAACACTCGCTGTCACACCAGTACAGCTTGAAAAGACCAGCACTAGCTGACACACCAGTATAGCTTGAAAAGACCAAAACTCGATGACACACGAGTACAGCTTGAAAAGACCAAAACTCACTCACACACCAGTACAGCTTGAAAAGACCAAAACTCACTGACACACCAGCACAGCTTGAAAATATCAAATCTCGATGACAGACCAGTACAGCTTGAAAAGACCAAAACTCACTGACACACTAGTACAGCTTGAAAAGACCAAAACTCACTGACACACCAGTACAGCTTGAAAACAACAAAACGCGCTGACACACAAGTACAGATTGAAAAGTCCAACACTCGATGACACACCAGTACAGCTTGAAAAGACCAAAACTTGCTCACTCACAAGTCCAGCTTGAAAAGACCAAAACTCGCTGATTCACTAGTACAGCTTGAAAAGACCAAAACTCGCTCACTCACCAGTACAGCTTGAAAAGACCAAAACTCGGTGACACACCGGTACAGCTTGAAAAGACCAAAACTCCTTAATTCACCAGCGCAGCTTGAAAAGACCAAAACTCGCTGACACACCAGTACAGCTTGAAAAGACCAACACTCGATGACACACCAGTACAGCTTGAAAAGACCAAAACTCAGACACACCAGTACAGCTTGAAAAGACCAAAACTCGCTAACACACCAGTACAGCTTGAAAAGATCGAAACTCGCTGACACACCAATACAGATTGAAAAGACCAACACTCGATGACACACCAGTACAGCTTGAAAAGACCAAAACTCGCTCACTCACCAGTACAGCTTGAAAAGACCATAACACACTCACGCACCAGTGCAGCTTGAAAAGACCAAAACACGCTGACACACCAGTACAGATTGAAAAGACCAAAACTCACTGACACACCAGTACAGCCTGAAAAGATCAAAACTCGCTGACACACCAGTACAGCTTGAAAACACCAAAACTCGCTGACACACCAGTACAGCTTGAAAAGACCAAAACTCGCTGACACACCAGTACAGCTTGAAAAGACCAAAACTCACTGACACACAGTACAGCTTGAAATGACCAAAACTCGCTGACACACCAGTACAGCTTGAAAAGACCAAAATTCGCTCACACACCGGTACAGCTTGAAAAGACCAAAACTCGCTGACACACCAGTACAGCTTGAAAATACCAAAACTCGCTGACACACCAGTACAGCTTGAAAATACCAAAACTCGCTGACACACCAGTACAGCTTGAAAATACCAAAACTCGCTGACACACCAGTACAGCTTGAAAAGACCATAACTCACTGACACACCAGTACAGCTTGAAAAGACCAAAACTCGCTAACACACCAGTACAGCTTGAAAAGACCAAAACTCGCTGACACACCAGTACAGCTTGAAAAGACCAAAACTCGATGACACACCAGTACAGCTTGAAAAGACCAAAACTCACTGGCACACCAGTACAGCTTGAAAAGACCAAAACTCGCTCACACACCAGTACAGCTTGAAAAGACCAAAGCTCACTCACACACCAGTACAGCTTAAAAGACCAAAACTTCCTTACACACCAGTACAGCTTGAAAAGACCAAATCTAAATAACACACGAGTACAGCTTGAAAAGACCAAAACTCGATGACACACCAGTACAGGTTGAAATGACCAAATCTCACTGACACACCAGTACAGCTTGAAAAGACCAAAACTCGCTGACACACCAGTACAGCTTGAAAAGACGAAAACTCGCTTACACACCTGTAGAGCATGAAAAGGCCAAAACTCACTGACTCACCGGTACAGCTTGAAAAGACCAAAACTCACTGACACACCAGTACAGATTGAAAAGACAAAAACTCGCTGACACAACAGTACAGCTTGAAAAGGCCAAAACTCACTGACACATCTGTACAGATTGAAAAGACCAAAACTCGCTGACACACCAGTACAGCTTGAAAATATCTAATCTCGATGACACATCAGTACAGCTTGAAAAGACCAAAACTCGCTAACACACCAGTACAGCTTGAAAAGAACAATACTCACTGACACACCAGTACAGCTTGAAAAGACCAAAACTCGCTGACACACCAGTACAGCCTGAAAAGACCAACATTCGATGACACACCGGTACAGCTTGAAAAGACCAAAACTCAGACACACCAGTACAGCTTGAAAAGACCAAATTTCACTGACACACCAGTACAGCTTGAAAGGGCCAAAACTCACTGACACACCGGTACAGCTTGAAAAGACCAAAACTCGATGACACATCAGTGCAGCTTGAAAAGACCAAAACTAACTGACACACCAGTACAGCTTGAAAAGACCAAAACTCGCTCAAACACCAGTACAGCTTGAAAAGACCAAAACTCGCTCACACACCAGTGCTGCTTGACAAGACCAACACTCGCTGACACACCGGTACAGCTTGAAAAGACCAGCACTCGCTGACACACCAGTACAGCTTGAAAACACCAAAACTCGCTGACACACCAGTACAGCTTGAAAAGACCAAAACTCGATGACACACCAGTACAGCTTGAAAAGACCAACACTCGCTGACACACCAGTACAGCTTGAAAAGACTAGCACTCACTGACACACCAGTACAGCTTGAAAAGACCAAAAGTCGATGACACACCAGTACAGCTTGAAAAGACCAAATCTCGCGAACAAACCAGTACAGCTCAAAAGACCAAAACTTCCTTACACACCAGTACAGCTTGAAAAGACCAAAACTCACTCACACACCAGTACAGCTCAAAAGACCAAAACTTCCTTACACACCAGTACAGCTTGAAAAGACCAAATCTAAATAACACACGAGTACAGCTTGAAAAGACCAAAACTCGCTGACACACCAGTACAGCTTGAAAAGACCAAAACTCGCTGACACACCTGTAGAGCATGAAAAGGCCAAAACTCACTGACTCACCGGTACAGCTTGCAAAGACCAAAACTCACTGACACACCAGTACAGATTGAAAAGACCAACACTCACTGACACAACTGTACAGATTGAAAAGACCAAAACTTCCTTACACACCAGTACAGCTTGAAAAGACCAAATCTAAATAACACACGAGTACAGCTTGAAAAGACCAAAACTCGATGACACACCAGTACAGGTTGAAATGACCAAATCTCACTGACACACCAGTACAGCTTGAAAAGACCAAAACTCGCTGACACACCAGTACAGCTTGAAAAGACGAAAACTCGCTTACACACCTGTAGAGCATGAAAAGGCCAAAACTCACTGACTCACCGGTACAGCTTGAAAAGACCAAAACTCACTGACACACCAGTACAGATTGAAAAGACAAAAACTCGCTGACACAACAGTACAGCTTGAAAAGGCCAAAACTCACTGACACATCTGTACAGATTGAAAAGACCAAAACTCGCTGACACACCAGTACAGCTTGAAAATATCTAATCTCGATGACACATCAGTACAGCTTGAAAAGACCAAAACTCGCTAACACACCAGTACAGCTTGAAAAGAACAATACTCACTGACACACCAGTACAGCTTGAAAAGACCAAAACTCGCTGACACACCAGTACAGCCTGAAAAGACCAACATTCGATGACACACCGGTACAGCTTGAAAAGACCAAAACTCAGACACACCAGTACAGCTTGAAAAGACCAAATTTCACTGACACACCAGTACAGCTTGAAAGGGCCAAAACTCACTGACACACCGGTACAGCTTGAAAAGACCAAAACTCGATGACACATCAGTGCAGCTTGAAAAGACCAAAACTAACTGACACACCAGTACAGCTTGAAAAGACCAAAACTCGCTCAAACACCAGTACAGCTTGAAAAGACCAAAACTCGCTCACACACCAGTGCTGCTTGACAAGACCAACACTCGCTGACACACCGGTACAGCTTGAAAAGACCAGCACTCGCTGACACACCAGTACAGCTTGAAAACACCAAAACTCGCTGACACACCAGTACAGCTTGAAAAGACCAAAACTCGATGACACACCAGTACAGCTTGAAAAGACCAACACTCGCTGACACACCAGTACAGCTTGAAAAGAAAAGCACTCACTGACACACCAGTACAGCTTGAAAAGACCAAAAGTCGATGACACACCAGTACAGCTTGAAAAGACCAAATCTCGCGAACAAACCAGTACAGCTCAAAAGACCAAAACTTCCTTACACACCAGTACAGCTTGAAAAGACCAAAACTCACTCACACACCAGTACAGCTCAAAAGACCAAAACTTCCTTACACACCAGTACAGCTTGAAAAGACCAAATCTAAATAACACACGAGTACAGCTTGAAAAGACCAAAACTCGCTGACACACCAGTACAGCTTGAAAAGACCAAAACTCGCTGACACACCTGTAGAGCATGAAAAGGCCAAAACTCACTGACTCACCGGTACAGCTTGCAAAGACCAAAACTCACTGACACACCAGTACAGATTGAAAAGACCAACACTCACTGACACAACTGTACAGATTGAAAAGACCAAAACTCGCTCAAACACCAGTACAGCTTGAAAATACCAAAACTCGCTCACACACCAGTGCTGCTTGAAAAGACCAACACTCGCTGACACACCGGTACAGCTTGAAAAGATCAAAACGCGCTAACACACCAGTACAGCTTGAAAAGACCAATACTCACTGACACACCAGTACAGCTTGAAAAGACCAAAACTCGCTGACACACCAGTACAGTTTGAAAAGACCAAAACTCGCTAATGCACCAGTACAGTTTGAAAAGACCAAATCTCGCTGACACACCAGTACAGCTTGAAAAGACCAACACTCGATGACACACCGGTACAGCTTGAAAAGACCAAAACTCAGACACACCAGTACAGCTTGAAAAGACCAAAACTCACTGACACACCAGTACAGCTTGGAAGGGCCAAACCTCACTGACACACCGGTCCAGCTTCAAAAGACCAAAACTCACTGACACACCAGTACAGTTTGAAAAGACCAACACTCGCTGACGCACTGATACAGCTTGAAAAGACCAGCACTCGCTGACATACCAGTGCAGCTTGAAAAGACCAAAACTCGCTCACACACCAGTGCAGCTTGAAAAGACCAACACTCGCTGACACACCAGTACAGCTTGAAAAGACCTACACTCGGTGACACACCAGTACAGCTTGAAAACACCAAAACTCGCTGACACACCGGTACAGCTTGAAAAGACCAAAACTCGCTAAAAAACCAGTACAGCTTGAAAAGACCAAAACTCGCTGACACACCAGTACAGCTTGAAAAGACCAAAACTCGCTGACACACCAGTACAGCTTGAAAACACCAAAACTCGGTGACACACCGGTACAGCTTGAAAAGACCAAAACTCGCTAATTCACCAGTACAGCTTGAAAAGACCAAAACTCGCTGACACACCAGTACAGCTTGAAAAGACCAACACTCGATGACACACCAGTACAGCTTGAAAAGACCAAAACTCAGACACACCAGTACAGCTTGAAAAGACCAAAACTCGCTAACAGACCAGTACAGCTTGAAAAGACCAAAACTCGCTGACACACCAGTACAGATTGAAAAGACCAACACTCGATGACACACCAGTACAGCTTGAAAAGACCAAAACTCGCTCACTCACCAGTACAGCTTGAAAACACCAAAACTCGCTGACTCACCAGTACAGCTTGAAAAGACCAAAACTCGCTAACTCACCAGTACAGCTTGAAAATACCAAAACTCGCTAATTCACCAGTACAGCTTGAAAAGACCAAAACTCGCTGACACACCAGTACAGCTTGAAAACACCAAAACTCGGTGACACACCGGTACAGCTTGAAAAGACCAAAACTCGCTAATTCACCAGTACAGCTTGAAAAGACCAAAACTCGCTGACACACCAGTACAGCTTGAAAAGACCAACACTCGATGACACACCAGTACAGCTTGAAAAGACCAAAACTCGCTGACACACCAGTACAGTTTGAAAAGACCAACAATCGATGACACACCAGTACAGCTTGAAAAGACCAAAACTCGCTCACTCACCAATGCAGCTTGAAAAGACCATAACACACTCACGCACCAGTGCAGCTTGAAAAGACCAAAACTCACTGACACACCAGTACAGCTTGAAAAGACCAAAACTCACTGACACACAATACAGCTTGAAAAGACCAAAACTCGCTGACACACCAGTACAGCTTGAAAAGACCAAAATTCGCTCACACACCAGTACAGCTTGAAAAGACCAAAACTCGCTAATTCACCAGTACAGCTTGAAAAGACCAAAACTCGCTGACACACCAGTACAGCTTGAAAAGACCAAAACTCGCTGACACACCAGTACAGCTTGAAAACACCAAAACTCGCTGACACACCGGTACAGCTTGAAAAGACCAAAACTCGCTAACTGACCAGTACAGCTTGAAAAGACCAAAACTCGCTGACACACCAGTACAGCTTGAAAAGACCAAAACTCGATGACACACCAGTACAGCTTGAAAACACCAAAACACACTGACACTGAAGTACAGCTTGAAAAGACCAAAACACACTCACACACCAGTGCAGCTTGAAAAGACCAAAACTCGCTGACACACCAGTACAGCTTGAAAAGACCATAACACACTCACACACCAGTGCAGCTTGAAAAGACCAAAACACGCTGACACACCAGTACAGCCTGAAAAGATCAAAACTCGCTGACACACCAGTACAGCTTGAAAACACCAAAACTCGCTGACACACCAGTACAGCTTGAAAAGACCAAAACACACTCACACACCAGTGCAGCTTGAAAAGACCAAAACTCCATGACTCACCAGTACAGATTGAAAAGACCAAAATTCACTGACACACCAGTACAGCTTGAAAACACCAAAACTCGCTGACACACCAGTACAGCTTGAACATAACAAAACTCGCTGACACACAATTACAGCTTGAAAAGACCAAAACTCGCTGACACACCAGTACAGATAGAAAAGACCAACACACGCTGACACACCAGTACAGCTTGAAAAGACCAAAACTCGTTCAAAAACCAGTACAGCTTGAAAAGAACAAAACTCGCTCACACACCAGTGCAGCTTGAAAAGACCAAAACTCACTGACACACAAGTACAGCCTGAAAAGACCAAAACTCGTTCAAACACCAGTACAGCTTGAAAAGACCAACACTCGCTGACACACCACTACAGCTTGAAAAGACCAAAACTCACTGACACACAAGTACAGCCTGAAAAGACCAAAACTCGCTGTCACACCAGTACAGCTTGAAAAGGCCAAAACTCGCTCACACACCAGTACAGCTTGAAAAGACCAAAACTCACTTACACACCAGTACAGCTTGAAAAGCCCTAAACTCGCTGACACACCAGTACAGGTTGAAAAGACCAACACTCGCTGATACACCAGTACAGCTTGAAAAGACCAAAACTCGCTGACACACCAGTATAGCTTGAAAAGACCAAAACTCGATGACACACGAGTACAGCTTGAAAAGACCAAAACTCACTCACACACCAGTACAGCTTGAAAAGACCAAAACTCACTGACACACCAGCACAGCTTGAAAATATCAAATCTCGATGACAGACCAGTACAGCTTGAAAAGACCAAAACTCACTGACACACTAGTACAGCTTGAAAAGACCAAAACTCACTGACACACCAGTACAGCTTGAAAACAACAAAACGCGCTGACACACAAGTACAGATTGAAAAGTCCAACACTCGATGACACACCAGTACAGCTTGAAAAGACCAAAACTTGCTCACTCACAAGTCCAGCTTGAAAAGACCAAAACTCGCTGATTCACTAGTACAGCTTGAAAAGACCAAAACTCGCTCACTCACCAGTACAGCTTGAAAAGACCAAAACTCGCTAATTCACCAGTACAGCTTGAAAAGACCAAAACTCGCTGACACACCATTACAGCTTGAAAAGACCAAAGCTCGCTGACACACCAGTACAGCTTGAAAACACCAAAACTCGGTGACACACCGGTACAGCTTGAAAAGACCAAAACTCCTTAATTCACCAGCGCAGCTTGAAAAGACCAAAACTCGCTGACACACCAGTACAGCTTGAAAAGACCAACACTCGATGACACACCAGTACAGCTTGAAAAGACCAAAACTCAGACACACCAGTACAGCTTGAAAAGACCAAAACTCGCTAACACACCAGTACAGCTTGAAAAGATCGAAACTCGCTGACACACCAATACAGATTGAAAAGACCAACACTCGATGACACACCAGTACAGCTTGAAAAGACCAAAACTCGCTCACTCACCAGTACAGCTTGAAAAGACCATAACACACTCACGCACCAGTGCAGCTTGAAAAGACCAAAACACGCTGACACACCAGTACAGATTGAAAAGACCAAAACTCACTGACACACCAGTACAGCCTGAAAAGATCAAAACTCGCTGACACACCAGTACAGCTTGAAAACACCAAAACTCGCTGACACACCAGTACAGCTTGAAAAGACCAAAACTCGCTGACACACCAGTACAGCTTGAAAAGACCAAAACTCACTGACACACAGTACAGCTTGAAATGACCAAAACTCGCTGACACACCAGTACAGCTTGAAAAGACCAAAATTCGCTCACACACCGGTACAGCTTGAAAAGACCAAAACTCGCTGACACACCAGTACAGCTTGAAAATACCAAAACTCGCTGACACACCAGTACAGCTTGAAAATACCAAAACTCGCTGACACACCAGTACAGCTTGAAAATACCAAAACTCGCTGACACACCAGTACAGCTTGAAAAGACCATAACTCACTGACACACCAGTACAGCTTGAAAAGACCAAAACTCGCTAACACACCAGTACAGCTTGAAAAGACCAAAACTCGCTGACACACCAGTACAGCTTGAAAAGACCAAAACTCGATGACACACCAGTACAGCTTGAAAAGACCAAAACTCACTGGCACACCAGTACAGCTTGAAAAGACCAAAACTCGCTCACACACCAGTACAGCTTGAAAAGACCAAAGCTCACTCACACACCAGTACAGCTTAAAAGACCAAAACTTCCTTACACACCAGTACAGCTTGAAAAGACCAAATCTAAATAACACACGAGTACAGCTTGAAAAGACCAAAACTCGATGACACACCAGTACAGGTTGAAATGACCAAATCTCACTGACACACCAGTACAGCTTGAAAAGACCAAAACTCGCTGACACACCAGTACAGCTTGAAAAGACGAAAACTCGCTTACACACCTGTAGAGCATGAAAAGGCCAAAACTCACTGACTCACCGGTACAGCTTGAAAAGACCAAAACTCACTGACACACCAGTACAGATTGAAAAGACAAAAACTCGCTGACACAACAGTACAGCTTGAAAAGGCCAAAACTCACTGACACATCTGTACAGATTGAAAAGACCAAAACTCGCTGACACACCAGTACAGCTTGAAAATATCTAATCTCGATGACACATCAGTACAGCTTGAAAAGACCAAAACTCGCTAACACACCAGTACAGCTTGAAAAGAACAATACTCACTGACACACCAGTACAGCTTGAAAAGACCAAAACTCGCTGACACACCAGTACAGCCTGAAAAGACCAACATTCGATGACACACCGGTACAGCTTGAAAAGACCAAAACTCAGACACACCAGTACAGCTTGAAAAGACCAAATTTCACTGACACACCAGTACAGCTTGAAAGGGCCAAAACTCACTGACACACCGGTACAGCTTGAAAAGACCAAAACTCGATGACACATCAGTGCAGCTTGAAAAGACCAAAACTAACTGACACACCAGTACAGCTTGAAAAGACCAAAACTCGCTCAAACACCAGTACAGCTTGAAAAGACCAAAACTCGCTCACACACCAGTGCTGCTTGACAAGACCAACACTCGCTGACACACCGGTACAGCTTGAAAAGACCAGCACTCGCTGACACACCAGTACAGCTTGAAAACACCAAAACTCGCTGACACACCAGTACAGCTTGAAAAGACCAAAACTCGATGACACACCAGTACAGCTTGAAAAGACCAACACTCGCTGACACACCAGTACAGCTTGAAAAGACTAGCACTCACTGACACACCAGTACAGCTTGAAAAGACCAAAAGTCGATGACACACCAGTGCAGCTTGAAAAGACCAAATCTCGCGAACAAACCAGTACAGCTCAAAAGACCAAAACTTCCTTACACACCAGTACAGCTTGAAAAGACCAAAACTCACTCACACACCAGTACAGCTCAAAAGACCAAAACTTCCTTACACACCAGTACAGCTTGAAAAGACCAAATCTAAATAACACACGAGTACAGCTTGAAAAGACCAAAACTCGCTGACACACCAGTACAGCTTGAAAAGACCAAAACTCGCTGACACACCTGTAGAGCATGAAAAGGCCAAAACTCACTGACTCACCGGTACAGCTTGCAAAGACCAAAACTCACTGACACACCAGTACAGATTGAAAAGACCAACACTCACTGACACAACTGTACAGATTGAAAAGACCAAAACTCGCTGACACACCAGTACAGCTTGAAAAGACCAAAACTCGCTCAAACACCAGTACAGCTTGAAAATACCAAAACTCGCTCACACACCAGTGCTGCTTGAAAAGACCAACACTCGCTGACACACCGGTACAGCTTGAAAAGATCAAAACGCGCTAACACACCAGTACAGCTTGAAAAGACCAATACTCACTGACACACCAGTACAGCTTGAAAAGACCAAAACTCGCTGACACACCAGTACAGTTTGAAAAGACCAAAACTCGCTAATGCACCAGTACAGTTTGAAAAGACCAAATCTCGCTGACACACCAGTACAGCTTGAAAAGACCAACACTCGATGACACACCGGTACAGCTTGAAAAGACCAAAACTCAGACACACCAGTACAGCTTGAAAAGACCAAAACTCACTGACACACCAGTACAGATTGGAAGGGCCAAACCTCACTGACACACCGGTCCAGCTTCAAAAGACCAAAACTCACTGACACACCAGTACAGTTTGAAAAGACCAACACTCGCTGACGCACTGATACAGCTTGAAAAGACCAGCACTCGCTGACATACCAGTGCAGCTTGAAAAGACCAAAACTCGCTCACACACCAGTGCAGCTTGAAAAGACCAACACTCGCTGACACACCAGTACAGCTTGAAAAGACCTACACTCGGTGACACACCAGTACAGCTTGAAAACACCAAAACTCGCTGACACACCGGTACAGCTTGAAAAGACCAAAACTCGCTAAAAAACCAGTACAGCTTGAAAAGACCAAAACTCGCTGACACACCAGTACAGCTTGAAAAGACCAAAACTCGCTGACACACCAGTACAGCTTGAAAACACCAAAACTCGGTGACACACCGGTACAGCTTGAAAAGACCAAAACTCGCTAATTCACCAGTACAGCTTGAAAAGACCAAAACTCGCTGACACACCAGTACAGCTTGAAAAGACCAACACTCGATGACACACCAGTACAGCTTGAAAAGACCAAAACTCAGACACACCAGTACAGCTTGAAAAGACCAAAACTCGCTAACAGACCAGTACAGCTTGAAAAGACCAAAACTCGCTGACACACCAGTACAGATTGAAAAGACCAACACTCGATGACACACCAGTACAGCTTGAAAAGACCAAAACTCGCTCACTCACCAGTACAGCTTGAAAACACCAAAACTCGCTGACTCACCAGTACAGCTTGAAAAGACCAAAACTCGCTAACTCACCAGTACAGCTTGAAAATACCAAAACTCGCTAATTCACCAGTACAGCTTGAAAAGACCAAAACTCGCTGACACACCAGTACAGCTTGAAAAGACCAAAACTCGCTGACACACCAGTACAGCTTGAAAACACCAAAACTCGGTGACACACCGGTACAGCTTGAAAAGACCAAAACTCGCTAATTCACCAGTACAGCTTGAAAAGACCAAAACTCGCTGACACACCAGTACAGCTTGAAAAGACCAACACTCGATGACACACCAGTACAGCTTGAAAAGACCAAAACTCGCTGACACACCAGTACAGTTTGAAAAGACCAACAATCGATGACACACCAGTACAGCTTGAAAAGACCAAAACTCGCTCACTCACCAATACAGCTTGAAAAGACCATAACACACTCACGCACCAGTGCAGCTTGAAAAGACCAAAACTCACTGACACACCAGTACAGCTTGAAAAGACCAAAACTCACTGACACACAATACAGCTTGAAAAGACCAAAACTCGCTGACACACCAGTACAGCTTGAAAAGACCAAAATTCGCTCACACACCAGTACAGCTTGAAAAGACCAAAACTCGCTAATTCACCAGTACAGCTTGAAAAGACCAAAACTCGCTGACACACCAGTACAGCTTGAAAAGACCAAAACTCGCTGACACACCAGTACAGCTTGAAAACACCAAAACTCGCTGACACACCGGTACAGCTTGAAAAGACCAAAACTCGCTAACTGACCAGTACAGCTTGAAAAGACCAAAACTCGCTGACACACCAGTACAGCTTGAAAAGACCAAAACTCGATGACACACCAGTACAGCTTGAAAACACCAAAACACACTGACACTGAAGTACAGCTTGAAAAGACCAAAACACACTCACACACCAGTGCAGCTTGAAAAGACCAAAACTCGCTGACACACCAGTACAGCTTGAAAAGACCATAACACACTCACACACCAGTGCAGCTTGAAAAGACCAAAACACGCTGACACACCAGTACAGCCTGAAAAGATCAAAACTCGCTGACACACCAGTACAGCTTGAAAACACCAAAACTCGCTGACACACCAGTACAGCTTGAAAAGACCAAAACACACTCACACACCAGTGCAGCTTGAAAAGACCAAAACTCCATGACTCACCAGTACAGATTGAAAAGACCAAAATTCACTGACACACCAGTACAGCTTGAAAACACCAAAACTCGCTGACACACCAGTACAGCTTGAACATAACAAAACTCGCTGACACACAATTACAGCTTGAAAAGACCAAAACTCGCTGACACACCAGTACAGATAGAAAAGACCAACACACGCTGACACACCAGTACAGCTTGAAAAGACCAAAACTCGTTCAAAAACCAGTACAGCTTGAAAAGAACAAAACTCGCTCACACACCAGTGCAGCTTGAAAAGACCAAAACTCACTGACACACAAGTACAGCCTGAAAAGACCAAAACTCGTTCAAACACCAGTACAGCTTGAAAAGACCAACACTCGTGACACACCACTACAGCTTGAAAAGACCAAAACTCACTGACACACAAGTACAGCCTGAAAAGACCAAAACTCGCTGTCACACCAGTACAGCTTGAAAAGGCCAAAACTCGCTCACACACCAGTACAGCTTGAAAAGACCAAAACTCACTTACACACCAGTACAGCTTGAAAAGCCCTAAACTCGCTGACACACCAGTGCAGCTTGAAAAGACCAACACTCGCTGATACACCAGTACAGCTTGAAAAGACCAAAACTCGCTGACACACAATTACATCTTGAAAAATGCCAAATCTCGCTGACACACCAGTCCAGCTTTAAAAGACCAAAACTCACTCACACACCAGTACAGCTTGAAAAGTCCAAAAATCACTGATACACCAGTACAGCTTGAAAAGACCAAATCTAAATAACACACGAGTACAGCTTGAAAGACCAAAACTCAATGACACACCAGTACAGGTTGAAAAGACCAAAACTGACTGACACACCGGTACAGCTTGAAAAGACAAAAACTCACTGACACCCCAGTACAGATTGAAAAGACCAACACTCGCTGACAAACCAGTACAGCTAGAAAAGACCAAAACTCGCTGACACACCAGTACAGCTTGAAAACACCAAAACACGCTGACACTCCAGTACAGCTTGAAAAGACCAAAACACACTCACACACCAGTGCAGCTTGAAAAGACCAAAACTCGCTGACACACCAGTACAGCTTGAAAAGACCATAACACACTCACACACCAGTGCAGCTTGAAAAGACCAAAACACGCTGACACACCAGTACAGCCTGAAAAGATCAAAACTCGCTGACACACCAGTACAGCTTGAAAACACCAAAACTCGCTGACACACCAGTACAGCTTGAAAATACCAAAACACACTCACACACCAGTGCAGCTTGAAAAGACCAAAACTCCATGACTCACCAGTACAGATTGAAAAGACCAAATCTCTCTGACACACCAGTACAGCTAGCAAACACCAAAACTCGCTGACACACCAGTACAGCTTGAAAATAACAAAACTCGCTGACACACCAGTACAGCTTGAAAAGACCAAAACTCGCTGACACACCAGTACAGATAGAAAAGACCAACACACGCTGACACACCAGTACAGCTTGAAAAGACCAAAACTCGTTCAATCACCAGTCCAGCTTGAAAAGAACAAAACTCGCTCACACACCAGTGCAGCTTGAAAAGACCAACACTCGCTGACACACCACTACAGCTTGCAAAGACCAAAACTCACTGACACACAAGTACAGCCTGAAAAGACCAAAACTCGCTGACACACCAGTACAGCTTGAAAAGGCCAAAACTCGCTCACACACCAGTACAGCTTGAAAAGACCAAAACTCACTTACACACCAGTACAGCTTGAAAAGCCCTAAACTCGCTGACACACCAGTGCAGCTTGAAAAGACCAACACTCGATGACACACCAATCCAGCTTTAAAAGACCAAAACTCCCTCACACACCAGTACAGCTTGAAAAGTCCAAAAATCACTGAAACACCAGTACAGCTTGAAAAGACCAAATCTAAATAACACACGAGTACAGCTTGAAAGACCAAAACTCGTTCAAACACCAGTACAGCTTGAAAAGAACAAAACTCGCTCACACACCAGTGCAGCTTGAAAAGACCAGCACTCGCTGATACATCAGTACAGCTTGAAAAGACCAAAACTCGCTGACACACAAGTACATCTTGAAAAAGTCCAAAACTCGCTGACACACCAGTCCAGCTTTAAAAGACCAAAACTCACTCACACACCAGTACAGCTTGAAAAGTCCAAAAATCACTGATACACCAGTACAGCTTGAAAAGACCAAATCTAAATAACACACGAGTACAGCTTGAAAGACCAAAACTCAATGACACACCAGTACAGGTTGAAAAGACCAAAACTGACTGACACACCGGTACAGCTTGAAAAGACAAAAACTCACTGACACCCCAGTACTGATTGAAAAGACCAACACTCGCTGACACACCAGTACAGCTTGAAAAGACCAAAAATCGCTGACGTTCCAGTACAGATTGAAAAGACCAACACTCGCTGACACACCAGCACAGCTTGAAAAGACCAAAACTCACTGACACACCAGTACAGATTGAAAAGACCAAAACTCGCTCACAAACCATTACAGATTGAAAAGACCAACATTCGCTGACACACCAGTACAGCTTGAAAAGACCAAAACTCACTGACACACCGGTACAGATTGAAAAGACCAAAACTCGCTCACACACCAATACAGCTTGAAAAAAACAAAACTCAGACACACCAGTACAGATTGAAAAGACCAAAACTCACTGACAACCAGTACAGGTTGAAAAGACCAATACACGCTGACACACCAGTACAGCTTGAAAAGACCAAAACTCGTTCAAACACCAGTACAACTTGAAAAGAACAAAACAACTCACACACCAGTGCAGCTTGAAAAGACCAACACTCGCTGACACACCAGTACAGCTTGAAAACACAAAAACTCGCTGACACACCGATACAGCTTGAAAAGACCAAAACTCGCTAACACACCAGTACAGCTTGAAAAGACCAAAACTCACTGACACACAAGTACAGCCTGAAAAGACCAAAACTCGCTGACACACCAGTACAGTTGAAAAGACCAAAACTCGCTCACACACCAGTACAGCTTGAAAAGACCAAAACTCGATGACACACCAGTACAGCTTGAAATGACCAAAACTCACTTACACACCAGTACAGCTTGAAAAGCCCTAAACACGCTGACACACCAGTACAGCTTGAAAAGACCAACACTCGAGGACACACCAGTACAGCTTGAAAAGGTCAAAACTCGCTGACACGCCAGTACAGGTTGAAAAGACCAACACTCGCTGACACACCAGTACAGCTTGAAAAGACCAAAACTCGCTGACACACCAGTACAGCTTGAAAAGACCAAAACTCGCTGACACACCAGTAAAGATTGAAAAGACCAAAACTCACTGACACCCCTATACAGCTTGAAAAGACCAAAAATCACTGACACACCGGTACAGATTGAAAAGACCAAAACTCGCTCACACACCAGTACAGATTGAAAAGACCAACACTCGTTGACACACCAGTACAGCTTGAAAAGTCCAAAACTCACTGACACACCAGTACAGCTTGACAACACCAAAACTCGCTGACCCACCAGTACAGATTGAAAAGACCAACACACGCTGACACACCAGTACAGCTTGAAAAGACCAAAACTCGCTAACACACCAGTACAGCTTGAAAAGACCAAAACACGCTCACACACCAGTACTGCTTGAAAAGACCAAAACTCGATGACTCACCAGTACAGCTTGAGAGACCAAATCTCGCTAACACACCAGTACAGCTTGAAAAGACCAAAACTCACTTACACACCAGTACAGCTTGAAAAGACCAACACAGGATGACACACCAGTACAGCTTGAAAAGACCAAAACTCAGACACACCAGTACAGCTTGAAAAGATCAAAACTCGCTGACACGCCAGTACAGGTTGAAAAGACCAACACTCGCTGACACACCAATACAGCTTGAAAAGACCAGCACTAGCTGACACACCAGTATAGCTTGAAAAGACCAAAACTCGATGACACACGAGTACAGCTTGAAAAGACCAAAACTCACTCACACACCAGTACAGCTTGAAAAGACCAAAACTCACTGACACACCAGCACAGCTTGAAAATATCAAATCTCGATGACAGACCAGTACAGCTTGAAAAGACCAAAACTCACTGACACAATAGTACAGCTTGAAAAGACCAAAACTCACTGACACACCAGTACAGCTTGAAAACAACAAAACTCGCTGACACACAAGTACAGATTGAAAAGACCAACACACGCTGACACACCAGTACAGCTTGAAAAGACCAAAACTCACTGACACACCAGTACAGCTTGAAAACAACAAAACTCGCTGACACACTAGTACAGCTTGAAAAGACCAAAACTCGCTCACACAGCAGTGCAGCTTGAAAAGACCAAAACTCGCTGACCCACCAGTACAGCTTGAAAACACCAAAACTCGCTGACACACCGGTACAGCTTGAAAAGACCAAAACTCGCTGACACACAAGTACAGCTTGAAAAGACCAAAACTCGCTGACACACCAGTACAGCTTGAAAAGACCATAACTCGCTCACACACCAGTGCAGCTTGAAAAGGCCAACACTCGCTGACACACCAGTACAGCTTGAAAAGACCAAAACTCGCTGACACACCGGTACAGCTTGAAAAGACCAAAACTCGCTGACACACCGGTACAGCTTGAAAAGACCAACGCTCGCTGACCCACCAGTACAGCTTGAAAACACCAAAACTCGCTGACACACCGGTACAGCTTGAAAAGACCAAAACCCGCTGACACACCAGTACAGCTTGAAAAGACCAAAAATCACTGACACACCAGTACAGCTTGAAAAGACCATAACTCGCTGACACACCAGTACAGCCTGAAAAGACCAACACTCGATGACACACCGGTACAGCTTGAAAAGACCAAAACTCAGACACACCAGTACAGCTTGAAAAGACCAAAATTCACTGACACACCGGTACAGCTTGAAAAGACCAAAACTCAGACACACCAGTACAGCTTGAAAAGACCAAAACTCACTAACACACCGGTACAGCTTGAAAAGACCAAAACTCGATGACAGACCAGTACAGCTTGAAAATATCAAATCTCGATGACACACCAGTACAGCTTGAAAAGACCAAAACTCACTGACATACCAGTACAGCTTGAAAAGACCAAAACTCGCTCAAACACCAGTACAGCTTGAAAAGACCAAAACTCGCTCACACACCAGTGCAGCTTGAAAAGACCAAAACTCGCTAACACACCAGTACAGCTTGAAAAGACCAAAACTCGCTGACACACCAGTACAGCTTGAAAACACCAAAACTCGGTGACACACCGGTACAGTTTGAAAAGACCAAAACTCGCTAATTCACCAGTACAGATTGAAAAGACCAAAACTCGCTGACACATCAGTAAAGCTTGAAAAGACCAACACTCGATGATACACCAGTACAGCTTGAAAAGACCAAAACTCAGACACACCAGTACAGCTTGAAAAGACCAAAACTCGCTAACACACCAGTACAGCTTGAAAAGACCAAAACTCGCTGACACACCAGTACAGATTGAAAAGACCAACACTCGATGACAAACCAGTACAGCTTGAAAAGACCAAAACTCGCTCACTCACCAGTACAGCTTGAAAACACCAGAATTCGCAGACTCACCAGTACAGCTTGAAAAGACCAAAACTCGCTCACTCACCAGTACAGCTTGAAAAGACCAAAACTCGCTAATTCACCAGTGCAGCTTGAAAAGACCAAAACTCGCTGACACACCAGTACAGCTTGAAAAGACCAAAACTCGCTGACACACCAGTACAGCTTGAAAACACCAAAACTCGGTGACACACCGGTACAGCTTGAAAAGACCAAAACTCGCTCACACACCAGTACAGATTGAAAAGACCAAAACTCACTGACACACCAGTACAGCTTGAAAACACCAAAACTCGCTGACACACCAGTACAGCTTGAAAATTCCAAAACTCGCTGACACACCAGTACAGCTTGAAAATACCAAAACTCGCTGGCACACCAGTACAGCTTGAAAAGACCATAACTCACTGACACACCAGTACAGCTTGAAAAGACCAAAACTCACTGACACACCAGTACAGCTTGAAAACACCAAAACTCGCTGACACACCAGTACAGCTTGAAAATTCCAAAACTCGCTGACACACCAGTACAGCTTGAAAATACCAAAACTCGCTGGCACACCAGTACAGCTTGAAAAGACCAAAACTCGTTCAAACACCAGTACAACTTGAAAAGAACAAAACAACTCACACACCAGTGCAGCTTGAAAAGACCAACACTCGCTGACACACCAGTACAGCTTGAAAACACAAAAACTCGCTGACACACCGATACAGCTTGAAAAGACCAAAACTCGCTAACACACCAGTACAGCTTGAAAAGACCAAAACTCACTGACACACAAGTACAGCCTGAAAAGACCAAAACTCGCTGACACACCAGTACAGCTTGAAAAGACCAAAACTCGCTCACACACCAGTACAGCTTGAAAAGACCAAAACTCGATGACACACCAGTACAGCTTGAAATGACCAAAACTCACTTAAACACCAGTACAGCTTGAAAAGCCCTAAACACGCTGACACACCAGTACAGCTTGAAAAGAACAACACTCGAGGACACACCAGTACAGCTTGAAAAGACCAAAACTCAGACACACCAGTACAGCTTGAAAAGGTCAAAACTCGCTGACACGCCAGTACAGGTTGAAAAGACCAACACTCGCTGACACACCTGTACAGCTTGAAAAGACCAAAACTCGCTGACACACCAGTAAAGATTGAAAAGACCAAAACTCACTGACACCCCTATACAGCTTGAAAAGACCAAAACTCACTGACACACCGGTACAGATTGAAAAGACCAAAACTCGCTCACACACCAGTACAGATTGAAAAGACCAACACTCGTTGACACACCAGTACAGCTTGAAAAGTCCAAAACTCACTGACACACCAGTACAGCTTGACAACACCAAAACTCGCTGACCCACCAGTACAGCTTGAAAAGACCAACACTCGCTAACACACCAGTACAGTTTGAAAAGACCAAAACACGCTCACACACCAGTACTGCTTGAAAAGACCAAAACTCGATGACTCACCAGTACAGCTTGAGAGACCAAATCTCACTAACACAGCAGTACAGCTTGAAAAGACCAAAACTCACTTACACACCAGTACACCTTGAAAAGACCAACACAGGATGACACACCAGTACAGCTTGAAAAGACCAACACAGGATGACACACCAGTACAGCTTGAAAAGACCAAAACTCAGACACACCAGTACAGCTTGAAAAGACCAAAATTCACTGACACACCGGTACAGCTTGAAAAGACCAAAACTCAGACACACCAGTACAGCTTGAAAAGACCAAAACTCACTAACACACCGGTACAGCTTGAAAAGACCAAAACTCGATGACAGACCAGTACAGCTTGAAAATATCAAATCTCGATGACACACCAGTACAGCTTGAAAAGACCAAAACTCACTGACATACCAGTACAGCTTGAAAAGACCAAAACTCGCTCAAACACCAGTACAGCTTGAAAAGACCAAAACTCGCTCACACACCAGTGCAGCTTGAAAAGACCAAAACTCGCTAACACACCAGTACAGCTTGAAAAGACCAAAACTCGCTGACACACCAGTACAGC
This sequence comes from Scyliorhinus torazame, assembly GCF_047496885.1. Lineage (NCBI taxonomy): Eukaryota > Metazoa > Chordata > Chondrichthyes > Carcharhiniformes > Scyliorhinidae > Scyliorhinus > Scyliorhinus torazame. Next base: position 56,431,458 of record NC_092726.1, read on the forward strand.
TTGAAAACACCAAAACTCGGTGACACACCGGTACAGTTTGAAAAGACCAAAACTCGCTAATTCACCAGTACAGATTGAAAAGACCAAAACTCGCTGACACATCAGTAAAGCTTGAAAAGACCAACACTCGATGATACACCAGTACAGCTTGAAAAGACCAAAACTCAGACACACCAGTACAGCTTGAAAAGACCAAAACTCGCTAACACACCAGTACAGCTTGAAAAGACCAAAACTCGCTGACACACCAGTACAGATTGAAAAGACCAACACTCGATGACACACCAGTACAGCTTGAAAAGACCAAAACTCGCTCACTCACCAGTACAGCTTGAAAACACCAGAATTCGCAGACTCACCAGTACAGCTTGAAAAGACCAAAACTCGCTCACTCACCAGTACAGCTTGAAAAGACCAAAACTCGCTAATTCACCAGTGCAGCTTGAAAAGACCAAAACTCGCTGACACACCAGTACAGCTTGAAAAGACCAAAACTCGCTGACACACCAGTACAGATTGAAAAGACCAAAACTCACTGACACACCAGTACAGCTTGAAAACACCAAAACTCGCTGACACACCAGTACAGCTTGAAAATTCCAAAACTCGCTGACACACCAGTACAGCTTGAAAATACCAAAACTCGCTGGCACACCAGTACAGCTTGAAAAGACCATAACTCACTGACACACCAGTACAGCTTGAAAAGACCAAAACTCACTGACACACCAGTACAGCTTGAAAACACCAAAACTCGCTGACACACCAGTACAGCTTGAAAATTCCAAAACTCGCTGACACACCAGTACAGCTTGAAAATACCAAAACTCGCTGGCACACCAGTACAGCTTGAAAAGACCAAAACTCGTTCAAACACCAGTACAACTTGAAAAGAACAAAACAACTCACACACCAGTGCAGCTTGAAAAGACCAACACTCGCTGACACACCAGTACAGCTTGAAAACACAAAAACTCGCTGACACACCGATACAGCTTGAAAAGACCAAAACTCGCTAACACACCAGTACAGCTTGAAAAGACCAAAACTCACTGACACACAAGTACAGCCTGAAAAGACCAAAACTCGCTGACACACCAGTACAGCTTGAAAAGACCAAAACTCGCTCATACACCAGTACAGCTTGAAAAGACCAAAACTCGATGACACACCAGTACAGCTTGAAATGACCAAAACTCACTTAAACACCAGTACAGCTTGAAAAGCCCTAAACACGCTGACACACCAGTACAGCTTGAAAAGAACAACACTCGAGGACACACCAGTACAGCTTGAAAAGACCAAAACTCAGACACACCAGTACAGCTTGAAAAGGTCAAAACTCGCTGACACGCCAGTACAGGTTGAAAAGACCAACACTCGCTGACACACCAGTACAGCTTGAAAAGACCAAAACTCGCTGACACACCAGTAAAGATTGAAAAGACCAAAACTCACTGACCCACCAGTACAGATTGAAAAGACCAACACACGCTGACACACCAGTACAGCTTGAAAAGACCAAAACTCGCTAACACACCAGTACAGTTTGAAAAGACCAAAACACGCTCACACACCAGTACTGCTTGAAAAGACCAAAACTCGATGACTCACCAGTACAGCTTGAGAGACCAAATCTCACTAACACAGCAGTACAGCTTGAAAAGACCAAAACTCACTTACACACCAGTACAGCTTGAAAAGACCAACACAGGATGACACACCAGTACAGCTTGAAAAGACCAAAACTCAGACACACCAGTACAGCTTGAAAAGATCAAAACTCGCTGACACGCCAGTACAGGTTGAAAAGACCAACACTCGCTGACACACCAGTACAGCTTGAAAAGACCAGCACTAGCTGACACACCAGTATAGCTTGAAAAGACCAAAACTCGATGACACACCAGTACAGCTTGAAAAGACCAAAACTCACTCACACACCAGTACAGCTTGAAAAGACCAAAACTCACAGACACACCAGCACAGCTTGAAAATATCAAATCTCGATGACAGACCAGTACAGCTTGAAAAGACCAAAACACACTGACACACTAGTACAGCTTGAAAAGACCAAAACTCACTGACACACCAGTACAGCTTGAAAACAACAAAACTCGCTGACACACAAGTACAGATTGAAAAGACCAACACACGCTGACACACCAGTACAGCTTGAAAAGACCAAAACTCACTGACACACCAGTACAGCTTGAAAACAACAAAACTCGCTGACACACTAGTACAGCTTGAAAAGACCAAAACTCGCTGACCCACCAGTACAGCTTGAAAACACCAAAACTCGCTGACACACCGGTACAGCTTGAAAAGACCAAAACTCGCTGACACACAAGTACAGCTTGAAAAGACCAAAACTCGCTGACACACCAGTACAGCTTGAAAAGACCAAAACTCGCTCACACACCAGTGCAGCTTGGAAAGGCCAACACTCGCTGACACACCAGTACAGCTTGAAAAGACCAAAACTCGCTGACACACCTGTACAGCTTGAAAAGACCAAAACTCGCTGACACACCGGTACAGCTTGAGAGACCAAATCTCGCTAACACACCAGTACAGCTTGAAAAGACCAAAACTCACTTACACACCAGTACAGCTTGAAAAGACCAACACAGGATGACACACCAGTACAGCTTGAAAAGCCCAAAACTCAGACACACCAGTACAGCTTGAAAAGATCAAAACTCGCTGACACGCCAGTACAGGTTGAAAAGACTAACACTCGCTGACACACCAGTACAGCTTGAAAAGGCCAGCACTAGCTGACACACCAGTATAGCTTGAAAAGACCAAAACTCGATGACACACCAGTACAGCTTGAAAAGACCAAAACTCACTCACACACCAGCACAGCTTGAAAAGACCAAAACTCACTGACACACCAGCACAGCTTGAAAATATCAAATCTCGATGACAGACCAGTACAGCTTGAAAAGACCAAAACTCACTGACACACTAGTACAGCTTGAAAAGACCAAAACTCACTGACACACCAGTACAGCTTGAAAACAACAAAACTCGCTGACACACAAGTACAGATTGAAAAGACCAACACACGCTGACACACCAGTACAGCTTGAAAAGACCAAAACTCACTGACACACCAGTACAGCTTGAAAACAACAAAACTCGCTGACACACTAGTACAGCTTGAAAAGACCAAAACTCGCTCACACAGCAGTGCAGCTTGAAAAGACCAAAACTCGCTGACCCACCAGTATAGCTTGAAAACACCAAAACTCGCTGACACACCGGTACAGCTTGAAAAGACCAAAACTCGCTGACACACAAGTACAGCTTGAAAAGACCAAAACTCGCTGACACACCAGTACAGCTTGAAAAGACCAAAACTCGCTCACACACCAGTGCAGCTTGAAAAGGCCAACACTCGCTGACACACCAGTACAGCTTGAAAAGACCAAAACTCGCTGACACACCGGTACAGCTTGAAAAGACCAAAACTCGCTGACATACCGGTACAGCTTGAAAAGACCAACGCTCGCTGACCAACCAGTACAGCTTGAAAACACCAAAACTCGCTGACACACCGGTACAGCTTGAAAATACCAAAACCCGCTGACACACCAGTACAGCTTGAAAAGACCAAAAATCACTGACACACCAGTACAGCTTGAAAAGACCATAACTCGCTGACACACCAGTACAGCCTGAAAAGACCAACACTCGATGACACACCGGTACAGCTTGAAAAGACCAAAACTCAGACACACCAGTACAGCTTGAAAAGACCAAAATTCACTGACACACCTGTACAGCTTGAAAGGGCCAAAACTCACTGACACACCGGTACTGCTTGAAAAGACCAAAACTCGATGACACACCAGTACAGCTTGAAAATATCAAATCTCGATGACACACCAGTACAGCTTGAAAAGACCAAAACTCACTGACATACCAGTACAGCTTGAAAAGACCAAAACTCGCTCAAACACCAGTACAGCTTGAAAAGACCAAAACTCGCTCACACACCAGTGCAGCTTGAAAAGACCAAAACTAGCTAACACACCAGTACAGCTTGAAAAGACCAAAACTCGCTGACACACCAGTACAGCTTGAAAACACCAAAACTCGGTGACACACCGGTACAGCTTGAAAAGACCAAAACTCGCTAATTCACCAGTACAGCTTGAAAAGACCAAAACTCGCTGACACATCAGTAAAGCTTGAAAAGACCAACAATCGATGATACACCAGTACAGCTTGAAAAGACCAAAACTCAGACACACCAGTACAGCTTGAAAAGACCAAAACTCGCTAACACACCAGTACAGCTTGAAAAGACCAAAACTCGCTGACACACCAGTACAGATTGAAAAGACCAACACTCGATGACACACCAGTACAGCTTGAAAAGACCAAAACTCGCTCACTCACCAGTACAGCTTGAAAACACCAGAATTCGCTGACTCACCAGTACAGCTTGAAAAGACCAAAACTCGCTCACTCACCAGTACAGCTTGAAAAGACCAAAACTCGCTAATTCACCAGTACAGCTTGAAAAGACCAAAACTCGCTGACACGCCAGTACAGCTTGAAAAGACCAAAACTCGCTGACACACCAGTACAGCTTGAAAACACCAAAACTCGGTGACACACCGGTACAGCTTGAAAAGACCAAAACTCGCTAATTCACCAGTACAGCTTGAAAAGACCAAAACTCGCTGACACACCAGTACAGCTTGAAAAGACCAACACTCGATGACACACCAGTACAGCTTGAAAACACCAAAACTCAGACACACCAGTACAGCTTGAAAAGACCAAAACTCGCTGACACACCAGTACAGCTTGAAAAGACCAAAACTCACTGACACACAGTACAGCTTGAAAAGACCAAAACTCGCTGACACACCAGTACAGCTTGAAAAGACCAAAACACACTCACACACGAGTGCAGCTTGAAAAGACCAAAACTCGCTGACACACCAGTACAGCTTGAAAGGACCATAACACACTCACACACCAGTGCAGCTTGAAAAGACCAAAACACGCTGACACACCTGTACAGCCTGAAAAGATCAAAACTCGCTGACACACCAGTACAGCTTGAAAACACCAAAACTCGCTGACACACCAGTACAGCTTGAAAAGACCAAAACACACTCACACACCAGTGCAGCTTGAAAAGAACAAAACTCCATGACACACCAGTACAGATTGAAAAGACCAAAACTCACTGACACACCAGTACAGCTTGAAAACACCAAAACTCGCTGACACACCAGTACAGCTTGAAAATTCCAAAACTCGCTGACACACCAGTACAGCTTGAAAATACCAAAACTCGCTGGCACACCAGTACAGCTTGAAAAGACCATAACTCACTGACACACCAGTACAGATTGAAAAGACCAACACTCGCTGACACACCAGTACAGCTTGAAAAGGCCAAAACTCACTGACACACCAGTACAGATTGAAAAGACCAACACTCGCTGACACACCAGTACAGCTTGAAAAGGCCAAAACTCACTGACACAACTGTACAGATTGAAAAGACCAAAACTCGCTGACACACCAGTACAGCTTGAAAATACCAAAAATCACTGACACACCAGTACAGCTTGAAAAGACCATAACTCGCTGACACACCAGTACAGCCTGAAAAGACCAACACTCGATGACACACCGGTACAGCTTGAAAAGACCAAAACTCAGACACACCAGTACAGCTTGAAAAGACCAAAATTCACTGACACACCAGTACAGCTTGAAAGGGCCAAAACTCACTGACAGACCGGTACAGCTTGAAAAGACCAAAACTCGATGACACACCAGTACAGCTTGAAAATATCAAATCTCGATGACACACCAGTACAGCTTGAAAAGACCAAAACTCACTGACATACCAGTACAGCTTGAAAAGACCAAAACTCGCTCAAACACCAGTACAGCTTGAAAAGACCAAAACTCGCTCACACACCAGTGCAGCTTGAAAAGACCAAAACTCGCTAACACACCAGTACAGCTTGAAAAGACCAAAACTCGCTGACACACCAGTACAGCTTGAAAACACCAAAACTCGGTGACACACCGGTACAGCTTGAAAAGACCAAAACTCGCTAATTCACCAGTACAGCTTGAAAAGACCAAAACTCGCTGACACATCAGTAAAGCTTGAAAAGACCAACACTCGATGATACACCAGTACAGCTTGAAAAGACCAAAACTCGCTAACACACCAGTACAGCTTGAAAAGACCAAAACTCGCTGACACACCAGTACAGATTGAAAAGACCAACACTCGATGACACACCAGTACAGCTTGAAAAGACCAAAACTCGCTCACTCACCAGTACAGCTTGAAAAGACCAAAACTCGCTAATTCACCAGTACAGCTTGAAAAGACCAAAACTCGCTGACACACCAGTACAGCTTGAAAAGACCAAAACTCGCTGACACACCAGTACAGCTTGAAAAGACCAAAACTCGGTGACACACCGGTACAGCTTGAAAAGACCAAAACTCGCTAATTCACCAGTACAGCTTGAAAAGACCAAAACTCGCTGACACACCAGTACAGCTTGAAAAGACCAACACTCGATGACACACCAGTACAGCTTGAAAACACCAAAGCTCAGACACACCTGTACATCTTGAAAAGACCAAAATTCGCTCACACACCGGTACAGCTTGAAAAGACCAAAACTCGCTGACACACCAGTACAGCTTGAAAAGACCAAAACTCGCTGACACACCAGTACAGCTTGAAAACACCAAAACTCGCTGAAACACCGGTACAGCTTGAAAAGACCAAAACTCGCTAACTGACCAGTACAGCTTGAAAATACCAAAACTTGCTGACACACCAGTACAGCTTGAAAAGACCAAAACTCGCTGACACACCAGTACAGCTTGAAAACACCAAAACACGCTGACACTCCAGTACAGCTTGAAAAGACCAAAACACACTCACACACCAGTGCAGCTTGAAAAGACCAAAACACGCTGACACACCTGTACAGCCTGAAAAGATCAAAACTCGCTGACACACCAGTACAGCTTGAAAACACCAAAACTCGCTGACACACCAGTACAGCTTGAAAAGACCAAAACACACTCACACACCAGTGCAGCTTGAAAAGAACAAAACTCCATGACACACCAGTACAGATTGAAAAGACCAAAACTCACTGACACACCAGTACAGCTTTAAAACACCAAAACTCGCTGACACACCAGTACAGCTTGAAAATTCCAAAACTCGCTGACACACCAGTACAGCTTGAAAAGACCAAAACTCACTGACACACCAGTACAGCTTGAAAAGACCAAAACTCACTGACACACCAGTACAGCTTGAAAAGACCAAAACTCGCTAACACACCAGTACAGCTTGAAAAGACCAAAACTCGCTGACACACCAGTACAGCTTGAAAAAACCAAAATTCGATGTCACACCAGTACAGCTTGAAAAGACCAAATCTCGCGAACAAACCAGTACAGCTTGAAAAGACCAAAAGTCACTGACACACCAGTACAGCTTGAAAAGACCAAAACTCGCTCACACACCAGCACAGCTTGAAAAGACCAAAACTCACTCACACACCAGTACAGCTTAAAAGACCAAAACGTCCTTACACACCAGTACAGCTTGAAAAGACATAATCTAAATAACACACGAGTACAGCTTGAAAAGACCAAAACTCGATGACACACCAGTACAGATTGAAATGACCAAAACTCACTGACACACCAGTACAGCTTGAAAAGACCAAAACTCGCTGACACACTAGTACAGCTTGAAAAGACCAAAACTCGCTGACACACCTGTAGAGCATGAAAAGGCCAAAACTCACTGACTCACCGGTACAGATTGAAAAGACCAAAACTCACTGACACACCAGTACAGATTGAAAAGACCAACACTCGCTGACACACCAGTACAGCTTGAAAAGGCCAAAACTCACTGACACACCAGTGCAGATTGAAAAGACCAACACTCGCTGACACACCAGTACAGCTTGAAAAGGCCAAAACTCACTGACACAACTGTACAGATTGAAAAGACCAAAACTCGCTGACACACCAGTACAGCTTGAAAATATCAAATCACGATGACACATCAGTACAGCTTGAAAAGACCAAAACTCGCTGACACACCGGTACAGCTTGAAAAGACCAAAACTCGCTAACACAGCAGTACAGCTTGAAAAGAACAATAATCACTGACACACCAGTACAGCTTGAAAAGACCAAAACTCGCTAATTCACCAGTACATCTTGAAAAGACCAAAACCCGCTGACACACCAGTACAGCTTGAAAAGACCAAAAATCACTGACACACCAGTACAGCTTGAAAAGACCAAAACTCGCTGACACACCAGTACAGCCTGAAAAGACCAACACTCGATGACACACCGGTACAGCTTGAAAAGACCAAAACTCAGACACACCAGTACAGCTTGAAAAGACCAAAATTCACTGACGCACCAGTACAGCTTGAAAGGGCCAAAACTCACTGACACACCGGAAAAGCTTGAAAAGACCAAAACTCACTGACACACCAGTACAGGTTGAAAAGACCAACAGTCGCTGACACACCGATACAGCTTGAAAAGACCAGCACTCGCTGACACACCAGTACAGCTTGAAAAGACCAAAACTCGATGACACACCAGCACAGCTTGAAAAGACCAACACTCGCTGACACACCAGTATGACTTGAAAAGACTAACACTCGCTGACACACCAGTACAGCTTGAAAAGACCAAAAGTCGATGACACACCAGTACAGCTTGAAAAGACCAAATCTCGCGAACAAACCAGTACAGCTTGAAAAGACCAAAACTCACGAGCACACCAGTACAGCTTGAAAAGACCAAAACTCGCTCACAAACCAGTACAGCTTGAAAAGACCAAAACTCACTCACACACCAGTACAGCTTAAAAGACCAAAACTTCCTTACACACCAGTACAGCTTGAAAAGACCAAATCTAAATAACACACGAGTACAGCTTGAAAAGACCAAAACTCAATGACACACCAGTACAGGTTGAAATGACCAAAACTCACTGACACACCAGTACAGCTTGAAAACACCAAAACTCGCTGACACACCGGTACAGCTTGAAATGACCAAAACTCGCTAATTCACCAGTACAGTTTGAAAAGACCAAAACTCGCTGACACACCAGTACAGCTTGAAAAGACCAACACTCGATGACACACCGGTACAGCTTGAAAAGACCAAAACTCAGACACACCAGTACAGCTTGAAAAGACCAAAACTCACTGACACACCAGTACAGCTTGGAAGGGCCAAAACTCACTGACACACCGGTCCAGCTTGAAAAGACCAAAACTCACTGACACACCAGTACAGTTTGAAAAGACGAACACTCGCTGACACACCGATACAGCTTGAAAAGACCAGCACTCGCTGACACACCAGTACAGCTTGAAAAGACTAAAACTCGATGACACACCAGTACAGCTTGAAAAGAGCAACACTAGCTGACACACCAGTACAGCTTGAAAAGACCAAAACTCACTGGCACACCAGTACAGCTTGAAAAGACCAAAACTCGCTCACAAACCAGTACAGCTTGAAAAGACCAAAACTCACTCACACACCAGTACAGCTTGGAAGGGCCAAAACTCACTGACACACCGGTCCAGCTTGAAAAGACCAAAACTCACTGACACACCAGTACAGTTTGAAAAGACGAACACTCGCTGACACACCGATACAGCTTGAAAAGACCAGCACTCGATGACACACCAGTACAGCTTGAAAATATCAAATCTCGATGACACACCAGTACAGCTTGAAAAGACCAAACCTCACTGACATACCAGTACAGCTTGAAAAGACCAAAACTCGCTCAAACACCAGTACAGCTTGAAAAGACCAAAACTCGCTCACACACCAGTGCAGCTTGAAAAGACCAAAACTCGCTAACACACCAGTACAGCTTGAAAAGACCAAAACTCGCTGACACACCAGTACAGCTTGAAAACACCAAAACTCGGTGACACACCGGTACAGCTTGAAAAGACCAAAACTCGCTAATTCACCAGTACAGCTTGAAAAGACCAAAACTCGCTGACACATCAGTAAAGCTTGAAAAGACCAACACTCGATGATACACCAGTACAGCTTGAAAAGACCAAAACTCGCTAACACACCAGTACAGCTTGAAAAGACCAAAACTCGCTGACACACCAGTACAGATTGAAAAGACCAACACTCGATGACACACCAGTACAGCTTGAAAAGACCAAAACTCGCTCACTCACCAGTACAGCTTGAAAATTCCAAAACTCGCTGACACACCAGTACAGCTTGAAAAGACCAAAACTCACTGACACACCAGTACAGCTTGAAAAGAACAAAACTCACTGACACACCAGTACAGCTTGAAAAGACCAAAACTCGCTAACACACCAGTACAGCTTGAAAAGACCAAAACTCACTCACACACCAGTACAGATTGAAATGACCAAAACTCACTGACACACCAGTACAGCTTGAAAAGACCAAAACTCGCTGACACACTAGTACAGCTTGAAAAGACCAAAACTCGCTGACACACCTGTAGAGCATGAAAAGGCCAAAACTCACTGACTCACCGGTACAGATTGAAAAGACCAAAACTCACTGACACACCAGTACAGATTGAAAAGACCAACACTCGCTGACACACCAGTACAGCTTGAAAAGGCCAAAACTCACTGACACACCAGTGCAGATTGAAAAGACCAACACTCGCTGACACACCAGTACAGCTTGAAAAGGCCAAAACTCACTGACACAACTGTACAGATTGAAAAGACCAAAACTCGCTGACACACCAGTGCAGCTTGAAAATATAAAATCACGATGACACATCAGTACAGCTTGAAAAGACCAAAACTCGCTGACACACCGGTACAGCTTGAAAAGACCAAAACTCGCTAACACAGCAGTACAGCTTGAAAAGAACAATACTCACTGACACACCAGTACAGCTTGAAAAGACCAAAACTCGCTAATTCACCAGTACATCTTGAAAAGACCAAAACCCGCTGACACACCAGTACAGCTTGAAAAGACCAAAAATCACTGACACACCAGTACAGCTTGAAAAGACCAAAACTCGCTAATTCACCAGTACATCTTGAAAAGACCAAAACCCGCTGACACACCAGTACAGCTTGAAAAGACCAAAAATCACTGACACACCAGTACAGCTTGAAAAGACCAAAACTCGCTGACACACCAGTACAGCCTGAAAAGACCAACACTCGATGACACACCGGTACAGCTTGAAAAGACCAAAACTCAGACACACCAGTACAGCTTGAAAAGACCAAAATTCACTGACGCACCAGTACAGCTTGAAAGGGCCAAAACTCACTGACACACCGGAAAAGCTTGAAAAGACCAAAACTCACTGACACACCAGTACAGGTTGAAAAGACCAACAGTCGCTGACACACCGATACAGCTTGAAAAGACCAGCACTCGCTGACACACCAGTACAGCTTGAAAAGACCAAAACTCGATGACACACCAGCACAGCTTGAAAAGACCAACACTCGCTGACACACCAGTATGACTTGAAAAGACTAACACTCGCTGACACACCAGTACAGCTTGAAAAGACCAAAAGTCGATGACACACCAGTACAGCTTGAAAAGACCAAATCTCGCGAACAAACCAGTACAGCTTGAAAAGACCAAAACTCACTAGCACACCAGTACAGCTTGAAAAGACCAAAACTCGCTCACAAACCAGTACAGCTTGAAAAGACCAAAACTCACTCACACACCAGTACAGCTTAAAAGACCAAAACTTCCTTACACACCAGTACAGCTTGAAAAGACCAAATCTAAATAACACACGAGTACAGCTTGAAAAGAACAAAACTCAATGACACACCAGTACAGGTTGAAATGACCAAAACTCACTGACACACCAGTACAGCTTGAAAACACCAAAACTCGCTGACACACCGGTACAGCTTGAAATGACCAAAACTCGCTAATTCACCAGTACAGTTTGAAAAGACCAAAACTCGCTGACACACCAGTACAGCTTGAAAAGACCAACACTCGATGACACACCGGTACAGCTTGAAAAGACCAAAACTCAGACACACCAGTACAGCTTGAAAAGACCAAAACTCACTGACACACCAGTACAGCTTGGAAGGGCCAAAACTCACTGACACACCGGTCCAGCTTGAAAAGACCAAAACTCACTGACACACCAGTACAGTTTGAAAAGACGAACACTCGCTGACACACCGATACAGCTTGAAAAGACCAGCACTCGCTGACACACCAGTACAGCTTGAAAAGACTAAAACTCGATGACACACCAGTACAGCTTGAAAAGAGCAACACTAGCTGACACACCAGTACAGCTTGAAAAGACCAAAACTCACTGGCACACCAGTACAGCTTGAAAAGACCAAAACTCGCTCACAAACCAGTACAGCTTGAAAAGACCAAAACTCACTCACACACCAGTCCAGCTTGGAAGGGTCAAAACTCACTGACACACCGGTCCAGCTTGAAAAGACCAAAACTCACTGACACACCAGTACAGTTTGAAAAGACGAACACTCGCTGACACACCGATACAGCTTGAAAAGACCAGCACTCGATGACACACCAGTACAGCTTGAAAATATCAAGTCTCGATGACACACCAGTACAGCTTGAAAAGACCAAACCTCACTGACATACCAGTACAGCTTGAAAAGACCAAAACTCGCTCAAACACCAGTACAGCTTGAAAAGACCAAAACTCGCTCACACACCAGTGCAGCTTGAAAAGACCAAAACTCGCTAACACACCAGTACAGCTTGAAAAGACCAAAACTCGCTGACACACCAGTACAGCTTGAAAACACCAAAACTCGGTGACACACCGGTAAAGCTTGAAAAGACCAAAACTCGCTAATTCACCAGTACAGCTTGAAAAGACCAAAACTCGCTGACACATCAGTAAAGCTTGAAAAGACCAACACTCGATGATACACCAGTACAGCTTGAAAAGACCAAAACTCGCTAACACACCAGTACAGCTTGAAAAGACCAAAACTCGCTGACACACCAGTACAGATTGAAAAGACCAACACTCGATGACACACCAGTACAGCTTGAAAAGACCAAAACTCGCTCACTCACCAGTACAGCTTGAAAATTCCAAAACTCGCTGACACACCAGTACAGCTTGAAAAGACCAAAACTCACTGACACACCAGTACAGCTTGAAAAGAACAAAACTCACTGACACACCAGTACAGCTTGAAAAGACCAAAACTCGCTAACACACCAGTACAGCTTGAAAAGACCAAAACTCACTCACACACCAGTACAGCTTAAAAGACCAAAACGTCCTTACACACCAGTACAGCTTGAAAAGACATAATCTAAATAACACACGAGTACAGCTTGAAAAGACCAAAACTCGATGACACACCAGTACAGATTGAAATGACCAAAACTCACTGACACACCAGTACAGCTTGAAAAGACCAAAACTCGCTGACACACTAGTACAGCTTGAAAAGACCAAAACTCGCTGACACACCTGTAGAGCATGAAAAGGCCAAAACTCACTGACTCACCGGTACAGATTGAAAAGACCAAAACTCACTGACACACCAGTACAGATTGAAAAGACCAACACTCGCTGACACACCAGTACAGCTTGAAAAGGCCAAAACTCACTGACACACCAGTGCAGATTGAAAAGACCAACACTCGCTGACACACCAGTACAGCTTGAAAAGGCCAAAACTCACTGACACAACTGTACAGATTGAAAAGACCAAAACTCGCTGACACACCGGTACAGCTTGAAAAGACCAAAACTCGCTAACACAGCAGTACAGCTTGAAAAGAACAATACTCACTGACACACCAGTACAGCTTGAAAAGACCAAAACTCGCTAATTCACCAGTACATCTTGAAAAGACCAAAACCCGCTGACACACCAGTACAGCTTGAAAAGACCAAAAATCACTGACACACCAGTACAGCTTGAAAAGACCAAAACTCGTGACACACCAGTACAGCCTGAAAAGACCAACACTCGATGACACACCGGTGCAGCTTGAAAAGACCAAAACTCAGACACACCAGTACAGCTTCAAAAGACCAAAATTCACTGACGCACCAGTACAGCTTGAAAGGGCCAAAACTCACTGACACACCGGAAAAGCTTGAAAAGACCAAAACTCACTGACACACCAGTACAGGTTGAAAAGACCAACAGTCGCTGACACACCGATACAGCTTGAAAAGACCAGCACTCGCTGACACACCAGTACAGCTTGAAAAGACCAAAACTCGATGACACACCAGCACAGCTTGAAAAGACCAACACTCGCTGACACACCAGTATGACTTGAAAAGACTAGCACTCGCTGACACACCAGTACAGCTTGAAAAGACCAAAAGTCGATGACACACCAGTACAGCTTGAAAAGACCAAATCTCGCGAACAAACCAGTACAGCTTGAAAAGACCAAAACTCACTGGCACACCAGTACAGCTTGAAAAGACCAAAACTCGCTCACAAACCAGTACAGCTTGAAAAGACCAAAACTCACTCACACACCAGTACAGCTTAAAAGACCAAAACTTCCTTACACACCAGTACAGATTGAAAAGACCAAATCTAAATAACACACGAGTACAGCTTGAAAAGACCAAAACTCAATGACACACCAGTACAGGTTGAAATGACCAAAACTCACTGACACACCAGTACAGCTTGAAAAGACCAAAACTCGCTGACACACCAGTACAGCTTGAAAACACCAAAACTCGCTGACACACCGGTACAGCTTGAAATGACCAAAACTCGCTAATTCACCAGTACAGTTTGAAAAGACCAAAACTCGCTGACACACCAGTACAGCTTGAAAAGACCAACACTCGATGACACACCGGTACAGCTTGAAAAGACCAAAACTCAGACACACCAGTACAGCTTGAAAAGACCAAAACTCACTGACACACCAGTACAGCTTGGAAGGGCCAAAACTCACTGACACACCGGTCCAGCTTGAAAAGACCAAAACTCACTGACACACCAGTACAGTTTGAAAAGACGAACACTCGCTGACACACCGATACAGCTTGAAAAGACCAGCACTCGCTGACACACCAGTACAGCTTGAAAAGTCCAAAACTCGATGACACACCAGTACAGCTTGAAAAGAGCAACACTCGCTGACACACCAGTACAGCTTGAAAAGACCAAAACTCACTGGCACACCAGTACAGATTGAAAAGACCAAAACTCGCTCACAAACCAGTACAGCTTGAAAAGACCAAAACTCACTGACACACTAGTACAGCTTGGAAGGGCCAAAACTCACTGACACACCGGTCCAGCTTGAAAAGACCAAAACTCACTGACACACCAGTACAGTTTGAAAAGACGAACACTCGCTGACACACCGATACAGCTTGAAAAGACCAGCACTCGATGACACACCAGTACAGCTTGAAAATATCAAATCTCGATGACACACCAGTACAGCTTGAAAAGACCAAAACTCACTGACATACCAGTACAGCTTGAAAAGACCTAAACTCGCTCACACACCAGTGCAGCTTGAAAAGACCAAAACTCACTAACACACCAGTACAGCTTGAAAAGACCAAAACTCGCTGACACACCAGTACAGCTTGAAAACACCAAAACTCGGTGACACACCGGTACAGCTTGAAAAGACCAAAACTCGCTAATTCACCAGTACAGCTTGAAAAGACCAAAACTCGCTGACACATCAGTAAAGCTTGAAAAGACCAACACTCGATGATACACCAGTACAGCTTGAAAAGATCAAAACTCGCTAACACACCAGTACAGCTTGAAAAGACCAAAACTCGCTGACACACCAGTACAGATTGAAAAGACCAACACTCGATGACACAACAGTGCAGCTTGAAAAGACCAAAACTCGCTCACTCACCAGTACAGCTTGAAAAGACCAAAACTCGCTAATTCACCAGTACAGCTTGAAAAGACCAAAACTCGCTGATACACCAGTACAGCTTGAAAAGACCAAAACTCGCTGACACACCAGTACAGCTTGAAAAGACCAAAACTCGGTGACACACCGGTACAGCTTGAAAAGACCAAAACTCGCTAATTCACCAGTACAGCTTGAAAAGACCAAAACTCGCTGACACACCAGTACAGCTTGAAAAGACCAACACTCGATGACACACCAGTACAGCTTGAAAACACCAAAGCTCAGACACACCAGTACAGCTTGAAAAGACCAAAACTCGCTGACACACCAGTACAGCTTGAAAAGAAAAAAATTCGCTCACACACCGGTACAGCTTGAAAAGACCAAAACTCGCTGACACACCAGTACAGCTTGAAAAGACCAAAACTCGCTGACACACCAGTACAGCTTGAAAACACCAAAACTCGCTGACACACCGGTACAGCTTGAAAAGACCAAAACTCGCTAACTGACCAGTACAGCTTGAAAAGACCAAAACTTGCTGACACACCAGTACAGCTTGAAAAGACCAAAACTCGCTGACACACCAGTACAGCTTGAAAACACCAAAACACGCTGACACTCCAGTACAGCTTGAAAAGACCAAAACACACTCACACACCAGTGCAGCTTGAAAAGACCAAAACTCGCTGACACACCAGTACAGCTTGAAAGGACCATAACACACTCACACACCAGTGCAGCTTGAAAAGACCAAAACACGCTGACACACCTGTACAGCCTGAAAAGATCAAAACTCGCTGACACACCAGTACAGCTTGAAAACACCAAAACTCGCTGACACACCAGGACAGCTTGAAAAGACCAAAACACACTCACACACCAGTGCAGCTTGAAAAGAACAAAACTCCATGACACACCAGTACAGATTGAAAAGACCAAAACTCACTGACACACCAGTACAGCTTGAAAACACCAAAACTCGCTGACACACCAGTACAGCTTGAAAATTCCAAAACTCGCTGACACACCAGTACAGCTTGAAAAGACCAAAACTCACTGACACACCAGTACAGCTTGAAAAGACCAAAACTCACTGACACACCAGTACAGCTTGAAAAGACCAAAACTCGCTAACACACCAGTACAGCTTGAAAAGACCAAAACTCGCTGACACACCAGTACAGCTTGAAAAGACCAAAATTCGATGTCACACCAGTACAGCTTGAAAAGACCAAATCTCGCGAACAAACCAGTACAGCTTGAAAAGACCAAAAGTCACTGACACACCAGTACAGCTTGAAAAGACCAAAACTCGCTCACACACCAGTACAGCTTGAAAAGACCAAAACTCACTCACACAACAGTACAGCTTAAAAGACCAAAACGTCCTTACACACCAGTACAGCTTGAAAAGACGTAATCTAAATAACACACGAGTACAGCTTGAAAAGACCAAAACTCGATGACACACCAGTACAGATTGAAATGACCAAAACTCACTGACACACCAGTACAGCTTGAAAAGACCAAAACTCGCTGACACACTAGTACAGCTTGAAAAGACCAAAACTCGCTGACACACCTGTAGAGCATGAAAAGGCCAAAACTCACTGACTCACCGGTACAGATTGAAAAGACCAAAACTCACTGACACACCAGTACAGATTGAAAAGACCAACACTCGCTGACACACCAGTACAGCTTGAAAAGGCCAAAACTCACTGACACACCAGTGCAGATTGAAAAGACCAACACTCGCTGACACACCAGTACAGCTTGAAAAGGCCAAAACTCACTGACACAACTGTACAGATTGAAAAGACCAAAACTCGCTGACACACCAGTACAGCTTGAAAATATCAAATCACGATGACACATCAGTACAGCTTGAAAAGACCAAAACTCGCTGACACACCGGTACAGCTTGAAAAGACCAAAACTCGCTAACACAGCAGTACAGCTTGAAAAGAACAATACTCACTGACACACCAGTACAGCTTGAAAAGACCAAAACTCGCTAATTCACCAGTACATCTTGAAAAGACCAAAACCCGCTGACACACCAGTACAGCATGAAAAGACCAAAAATCACTGACACACCAGTACAGCTTGAAAAGACCAAAACTCGCTGACACACCAGTACAGCCTGAAAAGACCAACACTCGATGACACACCGGTACAGCTTGAAAAGACCAAAACTCAGACACACCAGTACAGCTTGAAAGGACCAAAATTCACTGACACACCAGTACAGCTTGAAAGGGCCAAATCTCACTGACACACCGGAAAAGCTTGAAAAGACCAAAACTCACTGACACACCAGTACAGGTTGAAAAGACCAACAGTCGCTGACACACCGATACAGCTTGAAAAGACCAGCACTCGCTGACACACCAGTACAGCTTGAAAAGACCAAAACTCGATGACACACCAGCACAGCTTGAAAAGACCAACACTCGCTGACACACCAGTACAGCTTGAAAAGACTAGCACTCGCTGACACACCAGTACAGCTTGAAAAGACCAAAAGTCGATGACACACCAGTACAGCTAGAAAAGACCAAATCTCGCGAACAAACCAGTACAGCTTGAAAAGACCAAAACTCACTGGCACACCAGTACAGCTTGAAAAGACCAAAACTCGCTCACAAACCAGTACAGCTTGAAAAGACCAAAACTCACTCACACACCAGTACAGCTTAAAAGACCAAAACGTCCCAACACACCAGTACAGCTTGAAAAGACCAAATCTAAATAACACACGAGTACAGCTTGAAAAGACCAAAACTCAATGACACACCAGTACAGGTTGAAATGACCAAAACTCACTGACACACCAGTACAGCTTGAAAAGACCAAAACTCGCTGACACACCAGTACAGCTTGGAAAGACCAAAACTCGCTGACACACCGGTACAGCTTGAAATGACCAAAACTCGCTAATTCACCAGTACAGTTTGAAAAGACCAAAACTCGCTGACACACCAGTACAGCTTGAAAAGACCAACACTCGATGACACACCGGTACAGCTTGAAAAGACCAAAACTCAGACACACCAGTACAGCTTGAAAAGACCAAAACTCACTGACACACCAGTACATCTTGGAAGGGCCAAAACTCACTGACACACCGGTCCAGCTTGAAAAGACCAAAACTCACTGACACACCAGTACAGTTTGAAAAGACGAACACTCGCTGACACACCGATACAGCTTGAAAAGACCAGCACTCGCTGACACACCAGTACAGCTTGAAAAGACCAAAACTCGATGACACAACAGTACAGCTTGAAAAGAGCAACACTCGCTGACACACCAGTACAGCTTGAAAAGACCAAAACTCACTGGCACACCAGTACAGCTTGAAAAGACCAAAACTCGCTCACAGACCAGTACAGCTTGAAAAGACCAAAACTCACTCACACACCAGTACAGCTTGGAAGGGCCAAAACTCACTGACACACCGGTCCAGCTTGAAAAGACCAAAACTCACTGACACACCAGTACAGTTTGAAAAGACGAACACTCGCTGACACACCGATACAGCTTGAAAAGACCAGCACTCGCTGACACACCAGTACAGCTTGAAAAGACCAAAACTCGATGACACACCAGTACAGCTTGAAAAGAGCAACACAGTCGCTGACACACCAGTACAGCTTGAAAAGACCAAAACTCACTGGCACACCAGTACAGCTTGAAAATTCCAAAAGTCGCTCACAAACCAGTACAGCTTGAAAAGACCAAAATTCACTCACACACCAGTGCAGCTTAAAAGACCAAAACTTCCTTACACACCAGTACAGCCTGAAAACACCAAATCTAAATAACACACGAATACAGCTTGAAAAGACCAAAACTCAATGACACACCAGTACAGGTTGAAATGACCAAAACTCACTGACAAACCAGTACAGCTTGAAAAGACCAAAACTCGCTGACACACCAGTACAGCTTGAAAACACCAAAACTCGCTGACACACCGGTACAGCTTGAAATGACCAAAACTCGCTAATTCACCAGTACAGTTTGAAAAGACCAAAACTCGCTGACACACCAGTACAGCTTGAAAAGACCAACACTCGATGACACACCGGTACAGCTTGAAAAGACCAAAACTCACACACACCAGTACAGCTTGAAAAGACCAAAATTCACTGACACACCAGTACAGCTTGAAAAGACCAACACTCGATGACACACCGGTACAGTTTGAAAATACCAAAACTCAGACACACCAGTACAGCTTGAAAAGACCAAAACTCACTGACACACCAGTACAGCTTGGAAGGGCCAAAACTCACTGACACACCGGTCCAGCTTGAAAAGACCAAAACTCACTGACACACCAGTACAGTTTGAAAAGACGAAAACTCGCTGACACACCGATACAGCTTGAAAAGACCAGCACTCGCTGACACACCAGTACAGCTTGAAAAGACCAAAACTCGATGACACACCAGTACAGCTTGAAAAGAGCAACACTCGCTGACACACCAGTACAGCTTGAAGAGACCAGCACTCGCTGACACACCAGTACAGCTTGAAAAGACCAAATATCGATGACACACCAGTACAGCTTGAAAAGACCAAAACTCGCTGACACACCAGTACAGCTTGAAAATACCAAAACTCGCTCAAACACCAGTACAGCTTGAAAAGACCAAAACTCGCTCACACACCAGTGCAGCTTGAAAAGACCAACACTCGCTGACACACCAGTACAGCTTGAAAAGACCAACACTCGGTGACACACCAGTACAGCTTGAAAACACCAAAACTCGGTGACACACCGGTACAGCTTGAAAAGACCAAAACTCGCTAATTCACCAGTACAGCTTGAAAAGACCAAAACTCGCTGACACACCAGTACAGCTTGAAAAGACCAACACTCGATGACACACCAGTACAGCTTGAAAAGACTAAAATTCAGACACACCAGTACAGCTTTAAAAGACCAAAACTCGCTAACATACCAGTACAGCTTGAAAAGACCAAAACTCGCTGACACACCAGTACAGATTGAAAAGACCAACACTCGATGACACACCAGTACAGCTTGAAAAGACCAAAACTCGCTCACTCACCAGTACAGCTTGAAAACACCAAAACTCGCTGACTCACCAGTACAGCTTGAAAAGACCAAAACTCGCACACTCACCAGTACAGCTTGAAAAGGCCAAAACTCGCTAATTCACCAGTACAGCTTGAAAAGACCAAAACTCGCTGACACACCAGTACAGCTTGAAAAGACCAAAACTCGCTGACACACCAGTACAGCTTGAAAACACCAAAACTCGGTGACACACCGGTACAGCTTGAAAACACCAAAACTCGCTAATTCACCAGTACAGCTTGAAAAGACCAAAACTCGCTGACATACCAGTACAGCTTGAAAAGACCAACACTCGATGACACACCAGTACAGCTTGAAAAGACCAAAAATCACTGACACACCAGTACAGCTTGAAAAGAGCAAAACTCACTGACACACCAGTACAGCCTGAAACGATCAAAACTCGCTGACACACCAGTACAGCTTGAAAACACCAAAACTCGCTGACACGCCAGTACAGCTTGAAAAGACCAAAACTCGCTGACACACCAGTACAGCTTGAAAAGACCAAAACTCACTGACACACAGTACAGCTTGAAATGACCAAAACTCGCTGACACACCAGTACAGCTTGAAAAGACCAAAATTCGCTCACACACCGGTACAGCTTGAAAAGACCAAAACTCGCTGACACACCAGTACAGCTTGAAAATACCAAAACTCGCTGACACACCAGTACAGCTTGAAAAGACCAAAACTCGCTGACACACCAGTACAGCTTGAAAATACCAAAACTCGCTGACACACCAGTACAGCTTGAAAAGACCATAACTCACTGACACACCAGTACAGCTTGAAAAGACCAAAACTCGCTAACACACCAGTACAGCTTGAAAAGACGAAAACTCACAGACACACCAGTACAGCTTGAAAAGACCAAAACTCGATGACACACCAGTACAGCTTGAAAAGACCAAAACTCACTGACACAACTGTACAGATTGAAAAGACGAAAACTCGCTGACACCCCAGTACAGCTTGAAAATATCAAATCACGATGACACATCAGTACAGCTTGAAAAGACCAAAACTCGCTGACACACCGGTACAGCTTGAAAAGACCAAAACTCGCTAACACAGCAGTACAGCTTGAAAAGAACAATACTCACTGACACACCAGTACAGCTTGAAAAGACCAAAACTCGCTAATTCACCAGTACATCTTGAAAAGACCAAAACCCGCTGACACACCAGTACAGCTTGAAAAGACCAAAAATCACTGACACACCAGTACAGCTTGAAAAGACCAAAACTCGCTGACACACCAGTACAGCCTGAAAAGACCAACACTTGATGACACACCGGTACAGCTTGAAAAGACCAAAACTCAGACACACCAGTACAGCTTGAAAAGACCAAAATTCACTGACACACCAGTACAGCTTGAAAGGGCCAAAACTCACTGACACACCGGAAAAGCTTGAAAAGACCAAAACTCACTGACACACCAGTACAGGTTGAAAAGACCAAAACTCGATGACACACCAGTACAGCTTGAAAAGACAAACACTCGCTGACACACCAGTACAGCTTGAAAAGACTAGCACTCGCTGACACACCAGTACAGCTTGAAAAGACCAAAAGTCGATGACACACCAGTACAGCTTGAAAAGACCAAATCTCGCGAACAAACCAGTACAGCTTGAAAAGACCAAAACTCACTGGCACACCAGTACAGCTTGAAAAGACCAAAACTCGCTCACAAACCAGTACAGCTTAAAAAGACCAAAACTCACTCACACACCAGTACAGCTTAAAAGACCAAAACTTCCTTACACACCAGTACAGCTTGAAAAGACCAAATCTAAATAACACACGAGTCCTCTGTATATTCCAGGTAGGGAATATACAGAGGACACCTCAGAGGGCAGTGAGGCTATATGGGTAGAGATCAGGAATAAGAAGGGTGCAGTCACAATGATGGGGGTATACTACAGGCCTCCCAACAGCCAGCGGGAGATAGAGGAGCAGATAGGTAGACAGATTTTGGAAAAGAGTAAAAACAACAGGGTTGTGGTGATGGGAGACTTCAACTTCCCCAATATTGACTGGGACTCACTTAGTGCCAGGGGCTTAGACGGGGCAGAGTTTGTAAGGAGCATCCAGGAGGGCTTCTTAAAACAATATGTAAACAGTCCAACGAGGGAAGAGGCGGTACTGGACCTGGTATTGGGGAATGAGCCCGGCCAGGTGGTAGATGTTTCAGTAGGGGAGCATTTCTGTAACAGTGACCACAATTCAGTAAGTTTTAAAGTACTGGTGGACAAGGATAAGAGTGGTCCGAGGATGAATGTGCTAAATTGGGGGAAGGCTAATTATAACAATATTAGGCGGGAACTGAAGAGCATAGATTGGGGGCGGATGTTTGAGGGCAAATCAACATCTGACATGTGGGAGGCTTTCAAGTGTCAGTTGATAGGAATACAGGACAGGCATGTTCCTGTGAGGAAGAAAGACAAATACGGCAATTTTCGGGAACCTTGGATGACGAATGATATTGTAGGCCTCGTCAAAAAGAAAAAGGAGGCATTTGTCAGGGCTAAAAGGCTGGGAACAGACGAAGCCTGTGTGGCATATAAGGAAAGTAGGAAGGAACTTAAGCAGGGAGTCAGGAGGGCTAGAAGGGGTCATGAAAAGTCATTGGTAAATAGGGTTAAGGAAAATCCCAAGGCTTTTTACACTTACATAAAAAGCAAGAGGGTAGCCAGGGAAAGGGTTGGCCCACTGAAGGATAGGCAAGGGAATCTATGTGTGGAGCCAGAGGAAATGGGCGAGGTACTAAATGAATACTTTGCATCAGTATTCACCAAAGAGAAGGAATTGGTAGATGTTGAGTCTGGAGAAGGGGGTGTAGATAGCCTGGGTCACATTGTGATCCAAAAAGACGAGGTGTTGGGTGTCTTAAAAAATATTAAGGTAGATAAGTCCCCAGGGCCGGATGGGATCTACCCCAGAATACTGAAGGAGGCTGGAGAGGAAATTGCTGAGGCCTTGACAGAAATCTTTGGATCCTCGCTGTCTTCAGGGGATGTCCCGGAGGACTGGAGAATAGCCAATGTTGTTCCTCTGTTTAAGAAGGGTGGCAGGGATAATCCCGGGAACTACAGGCCGGTGAGCCTTACTTCAGTGGTAGGGAAATTACTGGAGAGAATTCTTCGAGACAGGATCTACTCCCATTTGGAAGCAAATGGACGTATTAGTGAGAGGCAGCACGGTTTTGTGAAGGGGAGGTCGTGTCTCACTAACTTGATAGAGTTTTTCGAGGAGGTCACTAAGATGATTGATGCAGGTAGGGCAGTAGATGTTGTCTATATGGACTTCAGTAAGGCCTTTGACAAGGTCCCTCATGGTAGACTAGTACAAAAGGTGAAGTCACACGGGATCAGGGGTGAACTGGCAAGGTGGATACAGAACTGGCTAGGCCATAGAAGGCAGAGGGTAGCAATGGAGGGATGCTTTTCTAATTGGAGGGCTGTGACCAGTGGTGTTCCACAGGGATCAGTGCTGGGACCTTTGCTCTTTGTAGTATATATAAATGATTTGGAGGAAAATGTAACTGGTCTGATTAGTAAGTTTGCAGACGACACAAAGGTTGGTGGAATTGCGGATAGCGATGAGGACTGTTTGAGGATACAGCAGGATTTAGATTGTCTGGAGACTTGGGCGGAGAGATGGCAGATGGAGTTTAACCTGGACAAATGTGAGGTAATGCATTTTGGAAGGGCTAATGCAGGTAGGGAATATACAGTGAATGGTAGAACCCTCAAGAGTATTGAAAGTCAAAGAGATCTAGGAGTACAGGTCCACAGATCACTGAAAGGGGCTACACAGGTGGAGAAGGTAGTCAAGAAGGCATACGGCATGCTTGCCTTCATTGGCCGGGGCATTGAGTATAAGAATTGGCAAGTCATGTTGCAGCTGTATAGAACCTTAGTTAGGCCACACTTGGAGTATAGTGTTCAATTCTGGTCGCCACACTACCAGAAGGATGTGGAGGCTTTAGAGAGGGTGCAGAAGAGATTTACCAGAATGTTGCCTGGTATGGAGGGCATAAGCTATGAGGAGCGATTGAATAAACTCGGTTTGTTCTCACTGGAACGAAGGAGGTTGAGGGGCGACCTGATAGAGGTATACAAAATTATGAGGGGCATAGACAGAGTGGATAGTCAGAGGCTTTTCCCCAGGGTAGAGGGGTCAATTACTAGGGGGCATAGGTTTAAGGTGAGAGGGGCAAAGTTTAGAGTAGATGTACGAGGCAAGTTTTTTACGCAGAGGGTAGTGGGTGCCTGGAACTCACTACCGGAGGAGGTAGTGGAGGCAGGGACGATAGGGACATTTAAGGGGCATCTTGACAAATATATGAATAGGATGGGAATAGAAGGATACGGACCCAGGAAGTGTAGAAGATTGTAGTTTAGTCGGGCAGTATGGTCGGCACGGGCTTGGAGGGCCGAAGGGCCTGTTCCTGTGCTGTACATTTCTTTGTTCTTTGTTCTTTGTTCTTTGTACAGCTTGAAAAGACCAAAACTCAATGACACACCAGTACAGGTTGAAATGACCAAAACTCACTGACACACCAGTACAGCTTGAAAAGACCAAAACTCGCTGACACACCAGTACAGCTTGAAAACACCAAAACTCGCTGACACACCGGTACAGCTTGAAATGACCAAAACTCGCTAATTCACCAGTACAGTTTGAAAAGACCAAAACTCGCTGACACACCAGTACAGCTTGAAAAGACCAACACTCGATGACACACCGGTACAGCTTGAAAATACCAAAACTCAGTCACACCAGTACAGCTTGAAAAGACCAAAACTCACTGACACACCAGTACAGCTTGGAAGGGCCAAAACTCACTGACACACCGGTCCAGCTTGAAAAGACCAAAATTCACTGACACACCAGTACAGTTTGAAAAGACGAACACTCGCTGACACACCGATACAGCTTGAAAAGACCAGCACTCGCTGACACACCAGTACAGCTTGAAAAGATCAAAACTCGATGACACACCAGTACAGCTTGAAAAGAGCAACACTCGCTGACACACCAGTACAGCTTGAAAAGACCAAAACTCACTGGCACACCAGTACAGCTTGAAAAGACCAAAACTCGCTCACAAACCAGTACAGCTTGAAAAGACCAAAACTCACTCACACACCAGTACAGCTTAAAAGACCAAAACTTCCTTACACACCAGTACAGCTTGAAAACACCAAATCTACATAACACACGAATACAGCTTGAAAAGACCAAAACTCAATGACACACCAGTAAAGGTTGAAATGACCAAAACTCACTGACACACCAGTACAGCTTGAAAAGACCAAAACTCGCTGACACACCAGTAAAGCTTGAAAACACCAAAACTCGCAGACACACCGGTACAGCTTGAAATTACCAAAACTCGCTAATTCACCAGTACAGTTTGAAAAGACCAAAACTCGCTGACACACCAGTACAGCTTGAAAAGACCAACACTCGATGACACACCGGTACAGCTTGAAAAGACCAAAACTCAGACACACCAGTACAGCTTGAAAAGACCAAAATTCACTGACACACCAGTGCAGCTTGAAAAGACCAACACTCGATGACACACCGGTACAGTTTGAAAAGACCAAAACTCAGACACACCAGTACAGCTTGAAAAGACCAAAACTCACTGACACACCAGTACAGCTTGGAAGGGCCAAAACTCACTGACACACCGGTCCAGCTTGAAAAGACCAAAACTCACTGACACACCAGTACAGTTTGAATAGACCAACACTCGCTGACACACCAGTACAGCTTGAAGAGACCAGCACTCGCTGACACACCAATACAGCTTGAAAAGACCAAATATCGATGACACACCAGTACAGCTTGAAAAGACCAAAACTCGCTGACACACCAGTACAGCTTGAAAAGACCAAAACTCGCTCAAACACTAGTACAGCTTGAAAAGGCCAAAACTCGTTCACACACCAGTGCCGCTTGAAAAGACCAACACTCGCTGACACACCAGTACAGCTTGAAAAGGCCAACACTCGGTGACACACCAGTACAGCTTGAAAACACCAAAACTCGCTGACACACCGGTACAGCTTGAAAAGACCAAAACTCGCTAACACACCAGTACAGCTTGAAAAGACCAAAACTCGCTGACACACCAGTACAGCTTGAAAAGACCAAAACTCGCTGACACGCGAGTACAGCTTGAAAACACCAAAACTCGGTGACACACCGGTACAGCTTGAAAAGACCAAAACTCGCTAATTCACCAGTACAGCTTGAAAAGACCAAAACTCGCTGACACACCAGTACAGCTTGAAAAGACCAACACTCGATGACACACCAGTACAGCTTGAAAAGACTAAAACTCAGACACACCAGTACAGCTTGAAAAGACCAAAACTCGCTAACACACCAGTACAGCTTGAAAAGACCAAAACTCGCTGACACACCAGTACAGATTGAAAAGACCAACACTCGATGACACACCAGTACAGCTTGAAAAGACAAAAACTCGCTCACTCACCAGTACAGTTTGAAAACACCAAAACTCGCTGACTCACCAGTACAGCTTGAAAAGACCAAAACTCGCTCACTCACCAGTACAGCTTGAAAAGACCAAAACTCGCTAATTCACCAGTACAGCTTGAAAAGACCAAAACTCGCTGACACACCAGTACAGCTTGAAAAGACCAACACTCGATGACACACCAGTACAGCTTGAAAAGACCAAAACTCAGACACACCAGTACAGCTTGAAAAGACCAAAACTCGCTAACACACCAGTACAGCTTGAAAAGACCAAAACTCGCTGACACACCAGTACAGATTGAAAAGACCAACACTCGATGACACACCAGTACAGCTTGAAAAGACCAAAACTCGCTCACTCACCAGTACAGCTTGAAAAGACAATAACACACTGACACACCAGTACAGATTGAAAAGACCAAAACTCACTGACACACCAGTACAGCCTGAAAAGATCAAAACTCGCTGACACACCAGTACAGCTTGAAAACATCAAAACTCGCTGACACACCAGTACAGCTTGAAAAGACCAAAACTCGCTGACACAGCAGTACAGCTTGAAAATACCAAAACTCACTGACACACAGTACAGCTTGAAATGACCAAAACTCGCTGACACACCAGTACATCTTGAAAAGACCAAAATTCGCTCACACACCGGTACAGCTTGAAAAGACCAAAACTCGCTGACACACCAGTACAGCTTGAAAATACCAAAACTCGCTGACACACAAGTACAGCTTGAAAAGACCAAAACTCGCTGACACACCAGTACAGCTTGAAAATACCAAAACTCGCTGACACACCAGTACAGCTTGAAAAGACCATAACTCACTGACACACCAGTACAGCTTGAAAAGACCAAAACTCGCTAACACACCAGTACAGCTTGAAAAGACCAAAACTCGATGACACACCAGTACAGCTTGAAAAGACCAAAACTCGATGACATACCAGTACAGCTTGAAAAGACCAAAACTCACTGGCACACCAGTACAGCTTGAAAAGACCAAAACTCGCTCACACACCAGTACAGCTTGAAAAGAACAAAACTCACTCACACACCAGTACAGCTTAAAAGACCAAAACTTCCTTACACACGAGTACAGCTTGAAAAGACCAAATCTAAATAACACACGAGTACAGCTTGAAAAGACCAAAACTCGATGACACACCAGTACAGGTTGAAATGACCAAAACTCACTGACACACAAGTACTGCTTGAAAAGACCAAAACTCGCTGACACACCAGTACAGCTTGAAAAGACCAAAACTCGCGGACACACCTGTAGAGCATGAAAAGGCCAAAACTCACTGACTCACCGGTACAGCTTGAAAAGACCAAAACTCACTGACACACCAGTACAGATTGAAAAGACCAACACTCGCTGACACACCAGTACAGCTTGAAAATGCGAAAACTCACTGACACAACTGTACAGATTGAAAAGACCAAAACTCGCTGATACACCAGTACAGCTTGAAAATATCTAATCTCGATGACACATCAGTACAGCTTGAAAAGACCAAAACTCGCTAATTCACCAGTACAGCTTGAAAAGACCAAAACTCGCTGACACACCAGTAAAGCTTGAAAAGACCAAAACTCGCTGACACACCAGTACAGCTTGAAAACACCAAAACTCGGTGACACACCGGTACAGCTTGAAAACACCAAAACTCGCTAATTCACCAGTACAGCTTGAAAAGACCAGCACCCGCTGACCCACCAGTACAGCTTGAAAAGACCAAATATCGATGACACACCAGTACAGCTTGAAAAGACCAAAACTCGCTGACACACCAGTACAGCTTGAAAAGACCAAAACTCGCTCAAACACCAGTACAGCTTGAAAAGACCAAAACTCGCTCACACACCAGTGCAGCTTGAAAAGACCAACACTCGATGACACACCAGTACAGCTTGAAAAGACTAAAACTCAGACACACCAGTACAGCTTGAAAAGACCAAAACTCGCTAACACACCAGTACAGCTTGAAAAGACCAAAACCCGCTGACTCACCAGTACAGCTTGAAAAGACCAAAACTCGCTCACTCACCAGTACAGCTTGAAAAGACCAAAACTCGCTAATTCACCAGTACAGCTTGAAAAGACCAAAACTCGCTGACACACCAGTACAGCTTGAAAAGACCAACACTCGATGACACACCAGTACAGCTTGAAAAGACCAAAACTCAGACACACCAGTACAGCTTGAAAAGACCAAAACTCGCTAACACACCAGTACAGCTTGAAAAGACCAAAACTCGCTGACACACCAGTACAGATTGAAAAGACCAACACTCGATGACACACCAGTACAGCTTGAAAAGACCAAAACTCGCTCACTCACCAGTACAGCTTGAAAAGACCATAACACACTCACGCACCAGTGCAGCTTGAAAAGACCAAAACACGCTGACACACCAGTACAGATTGAAAAGACCAAAACTCACTGACACACCAGTACAGCCTGAAAAGATCAAAACTCGCTAATTCACCAGTACAGTTTGAAAAGACCAAAACTCGCTGACACACCAGTACAGCTTGAAAAGACCAACACTCGATGACACACCGGTACAGCTTGAAAATACCAAAACTCAGACACACCAGTACAGCTTGAAAAGACCAAAACTCACTGACACACCAGTACAGCTTGGAAGGGCCAAAACTCACTGACACACCGGTCCAGCTTGAAAAGACCAAAACTCACTGACACACCAGTACAGTTTGAAAAGACGAACACTCGCTGACACACCGATACAGCTTGAAAATACCAGCACTCGCTGACACACCAGTACAGCTTGAAAAGACCAAAACTCGATGACACACCAGTACAGCTTGAAAAGAGCAACACTCGCTGACACACCAGTACAGCTTGAAAAGACCAAAACTCACTGGCACACCAGTACAGCTTGAAAAGACCAAAACTCGCTCACAAACCAGTACAGCTTGAAAAGACCAAAACTCACTCACACACCAGTACAGCTTAAAAGACCAAAACTTCCTTACACACCAGTACAGCTTGAAAACACCAAATCTACATAACACACGAATACAGCTTGAAAAGACCAAAACTCAATGACACACCAGTAAAGGTTGAAATGACCAAAACTCACTGACATACCAGTACAGCTTGAAAAGACCAAAACTCGCTGACACACCAGTAAAGCTTGAAAACACCAAAACTCGCTGACACACCGGTACAGCTTGAAATTACCAAAACTCGCTAATTCACCAGTACAGTTTGAAAAGACCAAAACTCGCTGACACACCAGTACAGCTTGAAAAGACCAACACTCGATGACACACCGGTACAGCTTGAAAAGACCAAAACTCAGACACACCAGTACAGCTTGAAAAGACCAAAATTCACTGACACACCAGTGCAGCTTGAAAAGACCAACACTCGATGACACACCGGTACAGTTTGAAAAGACCAAAACTCAGACACACCAGTACAGCTTGAAAAGACCAAAACTCACTGACACACCAGTACAGCTTGGAAGGGCCAAAACTCACTGACACACCGGTCCAGCTTGAAAAGACCAAAACTCACTGACACACCAGTACAGTTTGAAAAGACCAACACTCGCTGACACACCGATACAGCTTGAAAAGACCAGCACTCGCTGACACACCAGTACAGCTTGAAAAGACCAAAACTCGATGACACACCAGTACAGCTTGAAAAGAGCAACACTCGCTGACACACCAGTACAGCTTGAAGAGACCAGCACTCGCTGACACACCAGCACAGCATGAAAAGACCAAATATCGATGACACACCAGTACAGCTTGAAAAGACCAAAACTCGCTGACACACCAGTACAGCTTGAAAAGACCAAAACTCGCTCAAACACCAGTACAGCTTGAAAAGGCCAAAACTCGCTAATTCACCAGTACAGCTTGAAAAGACCAAAACTCAGACACACCAGTACAGCTTGAAAAGACCAAAACTCGCTAATTCACCAGTACAGCTTGAAAAGACCAAAACTCGCTGACACACCAGTACAGCTTGAAAAGACCAACACTCGATGACACACCAGTACAGCTTGAAAAGACCAAAACTCAGACACACCAGTACAACTTGAAAAGACCAAAACTCGCTAACACACCAGTACAGCTTGAAAAGACCAAAACTCGCTGACACACCAGTACAGATTGAAAAGACCAACACTCGATGACACACCAGTACAGCTTGAAAAGACCAAAACTCGCTCACTCACCAGTACAGCTTGAAAAGACCATAACACACTCACGCACCAGTGCAGCTTGAAAAGACCAAAACACGCTGACACACCAGTACAGATTGAAAAGACCAAAACTCACTGACACACCAGTACAGCCTGAAAAGATCAAAACTCGCTGACACACCAGTACAGCTTGAAAACACCAAAACTCGCTGACACACCAGTACAGCTTGAAAAGACCAAAACTCGCTGACACACCAGTACAGCTTGAAAAGACCAAAACTCACTGACACACAGTACAGCTTGAAATGACCAAAACTCGCTGACACACCAGTACAGCTTGAAAAGACCAAAATTCGCTCACACACCGGTACAGCTTGAAAAGACCAAAACTCGCTGACACACCAGTACAGCTTGAAAATACCAAAACTCGCTGACACACCAGTACAGCTTGAAAAGACCAAAACTCGCTGACACACCAGTACAGCTTGAAAAGACCAAAACTCGCTCACTCACCAGTACAGCTTGAAAAGACCATAACACACTCACGCACCAGTGCAGCTTGAAAAGACCAAAACACGCTGACACACCAGTACAGATTGAAAAGACCAAAACTCACTGACACACCAGTACAGCCTGAAAAGATCAAAACTCGCTGACACACCAGTACAGCTTGAAAAGACCAAAATTCGCTCACACACCGGTACAGCTTGAAAAGACCAAAACTCGCTGACACACCAGTACAGCTTGAAAATACCAAAACTCGCTGACACACCAGTACAGCTTGAAAAGACCAAAACTCGCTGACACACCAGTACAGCTTGAAAATACCAAAACTCGCTGACACACCAGTACAGCTTGAAAAGACCATAACTCACTGACACACCAGTACAGCTTGAAAAGACCAAAACTCGCTAACACACCAGTACAGCTTGAAAAGACCAAAACTCGATGACACACCAGTACAGCTTGAAAAGACCAAAACTCGATGACACACCAGTACAGCCAGAAAAGACCAAAACTCACTGGCACACCAGTACAGCTTGAAAAGACCAAAACTCGCTCACACACCAGTACAGCTTGAAAAGAACAAAACTCACTCACACACCAGTACAGCTTAAAAGACCAAAACTTCCTTACACACGAGTACAGCTTGAAAAGACCAAATCTAAATAACACACGAGTACAGCTTGAAAAGACCAAAACTCGATGACACACCAGTACAGGTTGAAATGACCAAAACTCACTGACACACAAGTACTGCTTGAAAAGACCAAAACTCGCTGACACACCAGTACAGCTTGAAAAGACCAAAACTCGCGGACACACCTGTAGAGCATGAAAAGGCCAAAACTCACTGACTCACCGGTACAGCTTGAAAAGACCAAAACTCACTGACACACCAGTACAGATTGAAAAGACCAAC
The DNA here is from genome assembly GCF_047496885.1 of Scyliorhinus torazame. Taxonomy (NCBI): domain Eukaryota; kingdom Metazoa; phylum Chordata; class Chondrichthyes; order Carcharhiniformes; family Scyliorhinidae; genus Scyliorhinus; species Scyliorhinus torazame. Next base: position 56,464,707 of record NC_092726.1, read on the forward strand.
ACTCGCTCACACACCAGTACAGCTTGAAAATGCCAAAACTCACTGACACAACTGTACAGATTGAAAAGACCAAAACTCGCTGATACACCAGTACAGCTTGAAAATATCTAATCTCGATGACACATCAGTACAGCTTGAAAAGACCAAAACTCGCTAATTCACCAGTACAGCTTGAAAAGACCAAAACTCGCTGACACACCAGTAAAGCTTGAAAAGACCAAAACTCGCTGACACACCAGTACAGCTTGAAAACACCAAAACTCGGTGACACACCGGTACAGCTTGAAAACACCAAAACTCGCTAGTTCACCAGTACAGCTTGAAAAGACCAGCACTCGCTGACCCACCAGTACAGCTTGAAAAGACCAAATATCGATGACACACCAGTACAGCTTGAAAAGACCAAAACTCGCTGACACACCAGTACAGCTTGAAAAGACCAAAACTCGCTCAAACACCAGTACAGCTTGAAAAGACCAAAACTCGCTCACACACCAGTGCAGCTTGAAAAGACCAACACTCGATGACACACCAGTACAGCTTGAAAAGACTAAAACTCAGACACACCAGTACAGCTTGAAAAGACCAAAACTCGCTAACACACCAGTACAGCTTGAAAAGACCAAAACCCGCTGACTCACCAGTACAGCTTGAAAAGACCAAAACTCGCTAACTCACCAGTACAGCTTGAAAAGACCAAAACTCGCTAATTCACCAGTACAGCTTGAAAAGACCAAAACTCGCTGACACACCAGTACAGCTTGAAAAGACCAACACTCGATGACACACCAGTACAGCTTGAAAAGACCAAAACTCAGACACACCAGTACAGCTTGAAAAGACCAAAACTCGCTAACACACCAGTACAGCTTGAAAAGACCAAAACTCGCTGACACACCAGTACAGATTGAAAAGACCAACACTCGATGACACACCAGTACAGCTTGAAAAGACCAAAACTCGCTCACTCACCAGTACAGCTTGAAAAGACCATAACACACTCACGCACCAGTGCAGCTTGAAAAGACCAAAACACGCTGACACACCAGTACAGATTGAAAAGACCAAAACTCACTGACACACCAGTACAGCCTGAAAAGATCAAAACTCGCTGACACACCAGTACAGCTTGAAAACACCAAAACTCGCTGACACACCAGTACAGCTTGAAAAAACCAAAACTCGCTGACACACCAGTACAGCTTGAAAAGACCAAAACTCACTGACACACAGTACAGCTTGAAATGACCAAAACTCGCTGACACACCAGTACAGCTTGAAAAGACCAAAATTCGCTCACACACCGGTACAGCTTGAAAAGACCAAAACTCGCTGACACACCAGTACAGCTTGAAAATACCAAAACTCGCTGACACACCAGTACAGCTTGAAAAGACCAAAACTCGCTGACACACCAGTACAGCTTGAAAATACCAAAACACGCTGACACACTAGTACAGCTTGAAAAGACCATAACTCACTGACACACCAGTACAGCTTGAAAAGACCAAAACTCGCTAACACACCAGTACAGCTTGAAAAGACCAAAACTCGCTGACACACCAGTACAGCTTGAAAAGACCAAAACTCGATGACACACCAGTACAGCTTGAAAAGACCAAAACTCACTGGCACACCAGTACAGCTTGAAAAGACCAAAACTCGCTCACACACCAGTACAGCTTGAAAAGACCAAAACTCACTCACACACCAGTACAGCTTAAAAGACCAAAACTTCCTTACACACGAGTACAGCTTGAAAAGACCAAATCTAAATAACACAAGAGTACAGCTTGAAAAGACCAAAACTCGATGACACACCAGTACAGGTTGAAATGACCAAAACTCACTGACACACAAGTACTGCTTGAAAAGACCAAAACTCGCTGGCACACCAGTACAGCTTGAAAAGACCAAAACTCGCGGACACACCTGTAGAGCATGAAAAGGCCAAAACTCACTGACTCACCGGTACAGCTTGAAAAGACAAAAACTCACTGACACACCAGTACAGATTGAAAAGACCAACACTCGCTGACACACCAGTACAGCTTGAAAATGCCAAAACTCACTGACACAACTGTACAGATTGAAAAGACAAAAACTCGCTGATACACCAGTACAGCTTGAAAATATCTAATCTCGATGACACATCAGTACAGCTTGAAAAGGCCAAAACTCGCTAATTCACCAGTACAGCTTGAAAAGACCAAAACTCGCTGACACACCAGTAAAGCTTGAAAAGACCAAAACTCGCTGACACACCAGTACAGCTTGAAAACACCAAAACTCGGTGACACACCGGTACAGCTTGAAAACACCAAAACTCGCTAATTCACCAGTACAGCTTGAAAAGACCAGCACTCGCTGACCCACCAGTACAGCTTGAAAAGACCAAATATCGATGACACACCAGTACAGCTTGAAAAGACCAAAACTCGCTGACACACCAGTACAGCTTGAAAAGACCAAAACTCGCTCAAACACCAGTACAGCTTGAAAAGACCAAAACTCGATCACACACCAGTACAGGTTGAAATGACCAAAACTCACTGACACACAAGTACTGCTTGAAAAGACCAAAACTCGCTGACACACCAGTACAGCTTGAAAAGACCAAAACTCGCGGACACACCTGTAGAGCATGAAAAGGCCAAAACTCACTGACTCACCGGTACAGCTTGAAAAGACCAAAACTCACTGACACACCAGTACAGATTGAAAAGACCAACACTCGCTGACACACCAGTACAGCTTGAAAATGCCAAAACTCACTGACACAACTGTACAGATTGAAAAGACCAAAACTCGCTGATACACCAGTACAGCTTGAAAATATCTAATCTAGATGACACATCAGTACAGCTTGAAAAGGCCAAAACTCGCTAATTCACCAGTACAGCTTGAAAAGACCAAAACTCGCTGACACACCAGTAAAGCTTGAAAAGACCAAAACTCGCTGACACACCAGTACAGCTTGAAAACACCAAAACTCGGTGACACACCGGTACAGCTTGAAAACACCAAAACTCGCTAATTCACCAGTACAGCTTGAAAAGACCAGCACTCGCTGACCCACCAGTACAGCTTGAAAAGACCAAATATCGATGACACACCAGTACAGCTTGAAAAGACCAAAACTCGCTGACACACCAGTACAGCTTGAAAAGACCAAAACTCGCTCAAACACCAGTACAGCTTGAAAAGACCAAAACTCGCTCACACACCAGTGCAGCTTGAAAAGACCAAAACACGCTGACACACCAGTACAGATTGAAAAGACCAAAACTCACTGACAGACCAGTACAGCCTGAAAAGATCAAAACTCGCTGACACACCAGTACAGCTTGAAAACACCAAAACTCGCTGACACACCAGTACAGCTTGAAAAGACCAAAACTCGCTGACACACCAGTACAGCTTGAAAAGACCAAAACTCACTGACACACAGTACAGCTTGAAATGACCAAAACTCGCTGACACACCAGTACAGCTTGAAAAGACCAAAATTCGCTCACACACCGGTACAGCTTGAAAAGACCAAAACTCGCTGACACACCAGTACAGCTTGAAAATACCAAAACTCGCTGACACACCAGTACAGCTTGAAAAGACCAAAACTCGCTGACACACCAGTACAGCTTGAAAATACCAAAACACGCTGACACACCAGTACAGCTTGAAAAGACCATAACTCACTGACACACCAGTACAGCTTGAAAAGACCAAAACTCGCTAACACACCAGTACAGCTTGAAAAGACCAAAACTCGCTGACACACCAGTACAGCTTGAAAAGACCAAAACTCGATGACACACCAGTACAGCTTGAAAAGACCAAAACTCACTGGCACACCAGTACAGCTTGAAAAGACCAAAACTCGCTCACACACCAGTACAGCTTGAAAAGACCAAAACTCACTCACACACCAGTACAGCTTAAAAGACCAAAACTTCCTTACACACGAGTACAGCTTGAAAAGACCAAATCTAAATAACACACGAGTACAGCTTGAAAAGACCAAAACTCGATGACACACCAGTACAGGTTGAAATGACCAAAACTCACTGACACACAAGTACTGCTTGAAAAGACCAAAACTCGCTGACACACCAGTACAGCTTGAAAAGACCAAAACTCGCGGACACACCTGTAGAGCATGAAAAGGCCAAAACTCACTGACTCACCGGTACAGCTTGAAAAGACCAAAACTCACTGACACACCAGTACAGATTGAAAAGACCAACACTCGCTGACACACCAGTACAGCTTGAAAATGCCAAAACTCACTGACACAACTGTACAGATTGAAAAGACCAAAACTCGCTGATACACCAGTACAGCTTGAAAATATCTAATCTCGATGACACATCAGTACAGCTTGAAAAGACCAAAACTCGCTAATTCACCAGTACAGCTTGAAAAGACCAAAACTCGCTGACACACCAGTAAAGCTTGAAAAGACCAAAACTCGCTGACACACCAGTACAGCTTGAAAACACCAAAACTCGGTGACACACCGGTACAGCTTGAAAACACCAAAACTCGCTAATTCACCAGTACAGCTTGAAAAGACCAGCACTCGCTGACCCACCAGTACAGCTTGAAAAGACCAAATATCGATGACACACCAGTACAGCTTGAAAAGACCAAAACTCGCTGACACACCAGTACAGCTTGAAAAGACCAAAACTCGCTCAAACACCAGTACAGCTTGAAAAGACCAAAACTCGCTCACAAACCAGTGCAGCTTGAAAAGACCAACACTCGCTGACACACCAGTACAGATTGAAAAGACCAACACTCGGTGACACACCAGTACAGCTTGAAAACACCAAAACTCGCTGACACACCGGTACAGCTTGAAAAGACCAAAACTCGCTAACACACCAGTACAGCTTGAAAAGACCAAAACTCGCTGACACACCAGTACAGCTTGAAAAGACCAAAACTCGCTGACACACGAGTACAGCTTGAAAAGACCAAAACTCGGTGACACACCGGTACAGCTTGAAAAGACCAAAACTCGGTAATTCACCAGTACAGCTTGAAAAGACCAAAACTCGCTGACACACCAGTACAGCTTGAAAAGACCAACACTCGATGACACACCAGTACAGCTTGAAAAGACTAAAACTCAGACACACCAGTACAGCTTGAAAAGACCAACACTCGATGACACACCAGTACAGCTTGAAAAGACCAAAACTCGCTCACTCACCAGTACAGCTTGAAAACACCAAAACTCGCTGACTCACCAGTACAGCTTGAAAAGACCAAAACTCGCTCACTCACCAGTACAGCTTGAAAAGACCAAAACTCGCTAATTCACCAGTAAAGCTAGAAAAGACCAAAACTCGCTGACACACCAGTACAGCTTGAAAAGACCAAAACTCGCTCACTCACCAGTACAGCTTGAAAAGACCAAAACTCGCTAATTCACCAGTAAAGCTAGAAAAGACCAAAACTCGCTGACACACCAGTACAGCTTGAAAAGACCAAAACTCGCTGACACACCAGTACAGCTTGAAAACACCAAAACTCGGTGACACACCGGTACAGCTTGAAAACACCAAAACTCGCTAATTCACCAGTACAGCTTGAAAAGTCCAAAACTCGCTGACACACCAGTACAGCTTGAAAAGACCAACACTCGATGACACACCAGTATAGCTTGAAAAGACCAAAATTCAGACACACCAGTACAGCTTGAAAAGACCAAAACTCGCTAACACACCAGTACAGCTTGAAAAGACCAAATCTCGCTGACACACCAGTACAGATTGAAAAGACCAACACTCGATGACACACCAGTACAGCTTGAAAAGACCAAAACTCGCTAACATACCAGTACAGCTTGAAAAGACCAAAACTCGCTGACACACCAGTACAGCTTGAAAAGACCAACACTCGATGACACACCAGTACAGCTTGAAAAGACCAAAACTCAGACACACCAGTACAGCTTGAAAAGACCAAAACTCGCTAACACACCAGTACAGCTTGAAAAGACCAAATCTCGCTGACACACCAGTACAGATTGAAAAGACCAACACTCGATGACACACCAGTACAGCTTGAAAAGACCAAAACTCGCTAACACACCAGTACAGCTTGAAAAGACCAAAACTCGCTGACACACCAGTACAGCTTGAAAAGACCAAAACTCGCTGACACACGAGTACAGCTTGAAAACACCAAAACTCGGTGACACACCGGTACAGCTTGAAAAGACCAAAACTCGCTAATTCACCAGTACAGCTTGAAAAGACCAAAACTCGCTGACACACCAGTACAGCTTGAAAAGACCAACACTCGATGACACACCAGTACAGCTTGAAAAGACTAAAACTCAGACACACCAGTACAGCTTGAAAAGACCAAAACTCGCTAACACACCAGTACAGCTTGAAAAGACCAAAACTCGCTGACACACCAGTACAGATTGAAAAGACCAACACTCGATGACACACCAGTACAGCTTGAAAAGACCAAAACTCGCTCACTCACCAGTACAGCTTGAAAACACCAAAACTCGCTGACTCACCAGTACAGCTTGAAAAGACCAAAACTCGCTCACTCACCAGTACAGCTTGAAAAGACCAAAACTCGCTAATTCACCAGTAAAGCTTGAAAAGACCAAAACTCGCTGACACACCAGTACAGCTTGAAAAGACCAAAACACGCTGACACACCAGTACAGCTTGAAAAGACCAACACTCGATGACACACCAGTACAGCTTGAAAAGACAAAAACTCGCTCACTCACCAGTACAGCTTGAAAACACCAAAACTCGCTGACTCACCAGTACAGCTTGAAAAGACCAAAACTCGCTCACTCACCAGTACAGCTTGAAAAGACCAAAACTCGCTAATTCACCAGTACAGCTTGAAAAGACCAAAACTCGCTGACACACCAGTACAGCTTGAAAAGACCAACACTCGATGACACACCAGTACAGCTTGAAAAGACCAAAACTCAGACACACCAGTACAGCTTGAAAAGACCAAAACTCGCTAACACACCAGTACAGCTTGAAAAGACCAAAACTCGCTGACACACCAGTACAGATTGAAAAGACCAACACTCGATGACACACCAGTACAGCTTGAAAAGACCAAAACTCGCTCACTCACCAGTACAGCTTGAAAAGACCATAACACACTCACGCACCAGTGCAGCTTGAAAAGACCAAAACACGCTGACACACCAGTACAGATTGAAAAGACCAAAACTCACTGACACACCAGTACAGCCTGAAAAGATCAAAACTCGCTGACACACCAGTACAGCTTGAAAACACCAAAACTCGCTGACACACCAGTACAGCTTGAAAAGACCAAAACTCGCTGACACACCAGTACAGCTTGAAAAGACCAAAACTCACTGACACACAGTACAGCTTGAAATGACCAAAACTCGCTGACACACCAGTACAGCTTGAAAAGACCAAAATTCGCTCACACACCGGTACAGCTTGAAAAGACCAAAACTCGCTGACACACCAGTACAGCTTGAAAATACCAAAACTCGCTGACACACCAGTACAGCTTGAAAAGACCAAAACTCGCTGACACACCAGTACAGCTTGAAAATACCAAAACTCGCTGACACACCAGTACAGCTTGAAAAGACCATAACTCACTGACACACCAGTACAGCTTGAAAAGACCAAAATTCGCTAACACACCAGTACAGCTTGAAAAGACCAAAACTCGCTGACACACCAGTACAGCTTGAAAAGACCAAAACTCGATGACACACCAGTACAGCTTGAAAAGACCAAAACTCACTGGCACACCAGTACAGCTTGAAAAGACCAAAACTCGCTCACACACCAGTACAGCTTGAAAAGACCAAAACTCACTCACACACCAGTACAGCTTAAAAGACCAAAACTTCCTTACACACGAGTACAGCTTGAAAAGACCAAATCTAAATAACACACGAGTACAGCTTGAAAAGACCAAAACTCGATGACACACCAGTACAGGTTGAAATGACCAAAACTCACTGACACACAAGTACTGCTTGAAAAGACCAAAACTCGCTGACACACCAGTACAGCTTGAAAAGACCAAAACTCGCGGACACACCTGTAGAGCATGAAAAGGCCAAAACTCACTGACTCACCGGTACAGCTTGAAAAGACCAAAACTCACTGACACACCAGTACAGATTGAAAAGACCAACACTCGCTGACACACCAGTACAGCTTGAAAATGCCAAAACTCACTGACACAACTGTACAGATTGAAAAGACCAAAACTCGCTGATACACCAGTACAGCTTGAAAAGACCAAAACACGCTGACACACCAGTACAGATTGAAAAGACCAAAACTCACTGACACACCAGTACAGCCTGAAAAGATCAAAACTCGCTGACACACCAGTACAGCTTGAAAACACCAAAACTCGCTGACACACCAGTACAGCTTGAAAAGACCAAAACTCGCTGACACACCAGTACAGCTTGAAAAGACCAAAACTCACTGACACACAGTACAGCTTGAAATGACCAAAACTCGCTGACACACCAGTACAGCTTGAAAAGACCAAAATTCGCTCACACACCGGTACAGCTTGAAAATACCAAAACTCGCTGACACACCAGTACAGCTTGAAAATACCAAAACTCGCTGACACACCAGTACAGCTTGAAAAGACCAAAACTCGCTGACACACCAGTACAGCTTGAAAATACCAAAACTCGCTGACACACCAGTACAGCTTGAAAAGACCATAACTCACTGACACACCAGTACAGCTTGAAAAGACCAAAACTCGCTAACACACCAGTACAGCTTGAAAAGACCAAAACTCGCTGACACACCAGTACAGCTTGAAAAGACCAAAACTCGATGACACACCAGTACAGCTTGAAAAGACCAAAACTCACTGGCACACCAGTACAGCTTGAAAAGACCAAAACTCGCTCACACACCAGTACAGCTTGAAAAGACCAAAACTCACTCACACACCAGTACAGCTTAAAAGACCAAAACTTCCTTACACACGAGTACAGCTTGAAAAGACCATATCTAAATAACACACGAGTACAGCTTGAAAAGACCAAAACTCGATGACACACCAGTACAGGTTGAAATGACCAAAACTCACTGACACACAAGTACTGCTTGAAAAGACCAAAACTCGCTGACACACCAGTACAGCTTGAAAAGACCAAAACTCGCGGACACACCTGTAGAGCATGAAAAGGCCAAAACTCACTGACTCACCGGTACAGCTTGAAAAGACCAAAACTCACTGACACACCAGTACAGATTGAAAAGACCAACACTCGCTGACACACCAGTACAGCTTGAAAATATCTAATCTCGATGACACATCAGTACAGCTTGAAAAGACCAAAACTCGCTAATTCACCAGTACAGCTTGAAAAGACCAAAACTCGCTGACACACCAGTAAAGCTTGAAAAGACCAAAACTCGCTGACACACCAGTACAGCTTGAAAACACCAAAACTCGGTGACACACCGGTACAGCTTGAAAACACCAAAACTCGCTAATTCACCAGTACAGCTTGAAAAGACCAGCACTCGCTGACCCACCAGTACAGCTTGAAAAGACCAAATATCGATGACACACCAGTACAGCTTGAAAAGACCAAAACTCGCTGACACACCAGTACAGCTTGAAAAGACCAAAACTCGCTCAAACACCAGTACAGCTTGAAAAGACCAAAACTCGCTCACACACCAGTGCAGCTTGAAAAGACCAACACTCGCTGACACACCAGTACAGATTGAAAAGACCAACACTCGGTGACACACCAGTACAGCTTGAAAACACCAAAACTCGCTGACACACCGGTACAGCTTGAAAAGACCAAAACTCGCTAACACACCAGTACAGCTTGAAAAGACCAAAACTCGCTGACACACCAGTACAGCTTGAAAAGACCAAAACTCGCTGACACACGAGTACAGCTTGAAAACACCAAAACTCGGTGACACACCGGTACAGCTTGAAAAGACCAAAACTCGGTAATTCACCAGTACAGCTTGAAAAGACCAAAACTCGCTGACACACCAGTACAGCTTGAAAAGACCAACACTCGATGACACACCAGTGCAGCTTGAAAAGACTAAAACTCAGACACACCAGTACAGCTTGAAAAGACCAAAACTCGCTAACACACCAGTACAGCTTGAAAAGACCAAAACTCGCTGACACACGAGTACAGCTTGAAAACACCAAAACTCGGTGACACACCAGTACAGATTGAAAAGACCAACACTCGATGACACACCAGTACAGCTTGAAAAGACAAAAACTCGCTCACTCACCAGTACAGCTTGAAAACACCAAAACTCGCTGACTCACCAGTACCGCTTGAAAAGACCAAAACTCGCTCACTCACCAGTACAGCTTGAAAAGACCAAAACTCGCTAATTCACCAGTAAAGCTAGAAAAGACCAAAACTCGCTGACACACCAGTACAGCTTGAAAAGACCAAAACTCGCTCACTCACCAGTACAGCTTGAAAAGGCCAAAACTCGCTAATTCACCAGTAAAGCTAGAAAAGACCAAAACTCGCTGACACACCAGTACAGCTTGAAAAGACCAAAACTCGCTGACACACCAGTACAGCTTGAAAACACCAAAACTCGGTGACACACCGGTACAGCTTGAAAACACCAAAACTCGCTAATTCACCAGTACAGCTTGAAAAGACCAAAACTCGCTGACACACCAGTACAGCTTGAAAAGACCAACACTCGATGACACACCAGTACAGCTTGAAAAGACCAAAACTCAGACACACCAGTACAGCTTGAAAAGACCAAAACTCGCTAACACACCAGTACAGCTTGAAAAGACCAAATCTCGCTGACACACCAGTACAGATTGAAAAGACCAACACTCGATGACACACCAGTACAGCTTGAAAAGACCAAAACTCGCTAACACACCAGTACAGCTTGAAAAGACCAAAACTCGCTGACACACCAGTACAGCTTGAAAAGACCAAAACTCGCTGACACACGAGTACAGCTTGAAAACACCAAAACTCGGTGACACACCGGTACAGCTTGAAAAGACCTAAACTCGCTAATTCACCAGTACAGCTTGAAAAGACCAAAACTCGCTGACACACCAGTACAGCTTGAAAAGACCAACACTCGATGACACACCAGTACAGCTTGAAAAGACTAAAACTCAGACACACCAGTACAGCTTGAAAAGACCAAAACTCGCTAACACACCAGTACAGCTTGAAAAGACCAAAACTCGCTGACACACCAGTACAGATTGAAAAGACCAACACTCGATGACACACCAGTACAGCTTGAAAAGACCAAAACTCGCTCACTCACCAGTACAGCTTGAAAACACCAAAACTCGCTGACTCACCAGTACAGCTTGAAAAGACCAAAACTCGCTCACTCACCAGTACAGCTTGAAAAGACCAAAACTCGCTAATTCACCAGTAAAGCTTGAAAAGACCAAAACTCGCTGACACACCAGTACAGCTTGAAAAGACCAAAACTCGCTGACACACCAGTACAGCTTGAAAACACCAAAACTCGGTGACACACCGGTACAGCTTGAAAACACCAAAACTCGCTAATTCACCAGTACAGCTTGAAAAGACCAAAACTCGCTGACACACCAGTACAGCTTGAAAAGACCAATACTCGATGACACACCAGTACAGCTTGAAAAGACCAAAAATCAGACACACCAGTACAGCTTGAAAAGAACAAAACTCGCTAACACACCAGTACAGCTTGAAAAGACCAAAACTCGCTGACACACCAGTACAGATTGAAAAGACCAACACTCGATGACACACCAGTACAGCTTGAAAAGACCAAAACTCGCTCACTCACCAGTACAGCTTGAAAAGACCATAACACACTCACGCACCAGTGCAGCTTGAAAAGACCAAAACTCACTGACACACCAGTACAGCCTGAAAAGATCAAAACTCGCTGACACACCAGTACAGCTTGAAAAGACCAAAACTCGCTGACACACCAGTACAGCTTGAAAAGACCAAAACTCGCTGACACACCAGTACAGCTTGAAAAGACCAAAACTCACTGACACACAGTACAGCTTGAAATGACCAAAACACGCTGACACACCAGTACAGCTTGAAAAGACCAAAATTCGCTCACACACCGGTACAGCTTGAAAAGGCCAAAACTCGCTGACACACCAGTACTGCTTGAAAATACCAAAACTCGCTGACACACCAGTACAGCTTGAAAAGACCAAAACTCGCTGACACACCAGTACAGCTTGAAAATACCAAAACTCGCTGACACACCAGTACAGCTTGAAAAGACCATAACTCACTGACACACCAGTTCAGCTTGAAAAGACCAAAACTCGCTAACACACCAGTACAGCTTGAAAAGACCAAAACTCGCTGACACACCAGTACAGCTTGAAAAGACCAAAACTCGATGACACACCAGTACAGCTTGAAAAGACCAAAACTCACTGGCACACCAGTACAGCTTGAAAAGACCAAAACTCGCTCACACACCAGTACAGCTTGAAAAGACCAAAACTCACTCACACACCAGTACAGCTTAAAAGACCAAAACTTCCTTACACACGAGTACAGCTTGAAAAGACCAAATCTAAATAACACACGAGTACAGCTTGAAAAGACCAAAACTCGATGACACACCAGTACAGGTTGAAATGATCAAAACTCACTGACACACAAGTACTGCTTGAAAAGACCAAAACTCGCTGACACACCAGTACAGCTTGAAAAGACGAAAACTCGGGGACACACCTGTAGAGCATGAAAAGGCCAAAACTCACTGACTCACCGGTACAGCTTGAAAAGACCAAAACTCACTGACACACCAGTACAGATTGAAAAGACCAACACTCGCTGACACACCAGTACAGCTTGAAAAGGCCAAAACTCACTGACACAACTGTACAGATTGAAAAGACCAAAACTCGCAGACACACCAGTACAGCTTGAAAATATCTAATCTCGATGACACATCAGTACAACTTGAAAAGACCAAAACTCGCTGACACACCAGTACAGATTGAAAAGACCAACACTCGATGACACACCAGTACAGCTTGAAAAGACCAAAACTCGCTCACTCACCAGTACAGCTTGAAAAGACCATAACACACTCACGCACCAGTGCAGCTTGAAAAGACCAAAACACTCTGACACACCAGTACAGATTGAAAAGACCAAAACTCACTGACACACCAGTACAGCCTGAAAAGATCAAAACTCGCTGACACACCAGTACAGCTTGAAAAGACCAAAACTCGCTGACACACCAGTACAGCTTGAAAAGACCAAAACTCGCTGACACACCAGTACAGCTTGAAAAGACCAAAACTCACTGACACACAGTACAGCTTGAAATGACCAAAACTCGCTGACACACCAGTACAGCTTGAAAAGACCAAAATTCGCTCACACACCGGTACAGCTTGAAAAGGCCAAAACTCGCTGACACACCAGTACAGGTTGAAAATACCAAAACTCGCTGACACACCAGTACAGCTTGAAAAGACCAAAACTCGCTGACACACCAGTACAGCTTGAAAATACCAAAACTCGCTGACACACCAGTACAGCTTGAAAAGACCATAACTCACTGACACACCAGTTCAGCTTGAAAAGACTAAAACTCGCTAACACACCAGTACAGCTTGAAAAGACCAAAACTCGCTGACACACCAGTTCAGCTTGAAAAGACCAAAACTCGATGACACACCAGTACAGCTTGAAAAGACCAAAACTCACTGGCACACCAGTACAGCTTGAAAAGACCAAAACTCGCTCTCACACCAGTACAGCTTGAAAAGACCAAAACTCACTCACACACCAGTACAGCTTAAAAGACCAAAACTTCCTTACACACGAGTACAGCTTGAAAAGACCAAATCTAAATAACACACGAGTACAGCTTGAAAAGACCAAAACTCGATGACACACCAGTACAGGTTGAAATGACCAAAACTCACTGACACACAAGTACTGCTTGAAAAGACCAAAACTCGCTGACACACCAGTACAGCTTGAAAAGACGAAAACTCGCGGACACACCTGTAGAGCATGAAAAAGCCAAAACTCATTGACTCACCGGTACAGCTTGAAAAGACCAAAACTCACTGACACACCAGTACAGATTGAAAAGACCAACACTCGCTGACACACCAGTACAGCTTGAAAAGGCCAAAACTCACTGACACAACTGTACAGATTGAAAAGACCAAAACTCGCTGACACACCAGTACAGCTTGAAAATATCTAATCTCGATGACACATCAGTACAGCTTGAAAAGACCAAAACTCGCTAACACACCAGTACAGATTGGAAAGAACAATACTCACTGACACACCAGTACAGCTTGAAAAGACCAAAACTCGCTAATTCACCAGTACATCTTGAAAAGACCAAAACCCGCTGACACCCCAGTACAGCTTGAAAAGATCAAAAATCACTGACACACCAGTACAGCTTGAAAAGACCAAAACTCGCTGACACACCAGTACAGCCTGAAAAGACCAACACTCGATGACACACCGGTACAGCTTGAAAAGACCAAAACTCAGACACACCAGTACAGCTTGAAAAGACCAAATTTCACTGACACACCAGTACAGCTTGAAAAGGCCAAAACTCACTGACACACCGGTAAAGCTTGAAAAGACCAAAACTCACTGGCACACCAGTACAGGTTGAAAAGACCAACAGTCGCTGACACACCGATACAGCTTGAAAAGACCAGCACTCGCTGACACACCAGTACAGCTTGAAAACACCAAAACTCGCTGACACACCAGTACAGCTTGAAAAGACCAAAACTCGATGACACACCAGTACAGCTTGAAAAGACCAACACTCGCTGACACACCAGTACAGCTTGAAAAGACTAGCACTCGCTGACACACCAGTACAGCTTCAAAAGACCAAAAGTCGATGACACACCAGTACAGCTTGAAAAGACCAAATCTCGCGAACAAACCAGTACAGCTTGAAAAGACCAAAACTCGCTCACACACCAGTACAGCTTGAAAAGACCAAAACTCACTCACACACCAGTACAGCTTAAAAGACCAAAACTTCCTTACACACCAGTACAGCTTGAAAAGACCAAATCTAAATAACACACGAGTACAGCTTGAAAAGACCAAAACTCGATGACACACCAGTACAGGTTGAAATGACCAAAACTCACTGACACACCAGTACAGCTTGAAAAGACCAAAACTCGCTGACACACCAGTACAGCTTGAAAAGACCAAAACTCGCTGACACACCTGTAGAGCATGAAAAGGCCAAAACTCACTGACTCACCGGTACAGCTTGAAAAGACCAAAACTCACTGACACACCAGTACAGATTGAAAAGACCAACACTCGCTGACACACCAGTACAGCTTGAAAAGGCAAAAACTCACTGACACAACTGTACAGATTGAAAAGACCAAAACTCGCTGACACACCAGTAAGCTTGAAAATACCAAATCTCGATGACACATCAGTACAGCTTGAAAAGACCAAAACTCACTGACACACCAGTACAGCTTGAAAAGACCAAAACTCGCTCAAAAACCAGTACAGCTTGAAATAACCAAAACTCGCTCACACACCAGTGCTGCTTGAAAAGAACAACACTCGCTGACACACCGGTACAGCTTGAAAAGACCAGCACTCGCTGACACACCAGTACAGCTTGAAAACACCAAAACTCGCTGACACACCAGCACAGCTTGAAAAGACAAAAACTCGATGACACACCAGTACAGCTTGAAAAGACCAACACTCGCTGACACACCAGTACAGCTTGAAAAGACTAGCACTCGCTGACACACCAGTACAGCTTGAAAAGACCAAAAGTCGATGACACACCAGTACAGCTTGAAAAGACCAAATCTCGCGAACAAACCAGTACAGCTTGAAAAGTCCAAAACTCGCTCACACACCAGTACAGCTTGAAAAGACCAAAACTCACTCACACACCAGTACAGCTTAAAAGACCAAAACTTCCTTACACACCAGTACAGCTTAAAAAGACCAAATCTAAATAACACACGAGTACAGCTTGAAAAGACCAAAACTCGATGACTCACCAGTACAGGTTGAAATGACCAAAACTCACTGACACACCAGTACAGCTTGAAAAGACCAAAACTCGCTGACACACCAGTACAGCTTGAAAAGACCAAAACTCGCTGACACACCTGTAGAGCATGAAAAGGCCAAAACTCACTGACTCACCGGTACAGCTTGAAAAGACCAAAACTCACTGACACACCAGTACAGATTGAAAAGACCAACACTCGCTGACACACCAGTACAGCTTGAAAAGGTCAAAACTCACTGACACAACTGTACAGATTGAAAAGACCAAAACTCGCTGACACACCAGTACAGCTTGAAAAGATCAAATCTCGATGACACATCAGTACAGCTTGAAAAGACCAAAACTCACTGACACACCAGTACAGCTTGAAAAGACCAAAACTCGCTCAAACACCAGTACAGCTTGAAAAGACCAAAACTCGCTCACACACCAGTGCTGCTTGAAAAGACCAACACTCGCTGACACACCGGTACAGCTTGAAAAGATCAAAACGCGCTAACACACCAGTACAGCTTGAAAAGACCAATACTCACTGACACACCAGTACAGCTTCAAAAGACCAAAACTCGCTTATTCACCAGTGCAGCTTGAAAACACCAAAACTCGCTGACACACCAGTACAGTCTGAAAAGACCAAAACTCGCTGACACACCAGTACAGCTTGAAAAGACCAACACTCGATGACACACCGTTACAGCTTGAAAAGACCAAAACTCAGACACACCAGTACAGCTTGAAAAGACCAAAACTCACTGACACACCAGTACAGTTTGAAAAGACCAACACTCGCTGACACACTGATACAGCTTGAAAAGACCAGCACTCGCTGACACACCAGTACAGCTTGAAAAGACTAAAACTCGATGACACACCAGTACAGCTTGAAAAGACCAACACTCGCTGACACACCAGTACAGCTTGAAGAGACCAGCACTCGCTGACACACCAGTACAGCTTGAAAAGACCAACACTCGGTGACACACCAGTACAGCTTGAAAACACCAAAACTCGCTGACACACCGGTACAGCTTGAAAAGACCAAAACTCGCTAACACACCAGTACAGCTTGAAAAGACCAAAACTCGCTGACACACCAGTTCAGATTGAAAAGACCAAAACTCGCTGACACAGCAGTACAGCTTCAAAACACCAAAACTCGGTGACACACCGGTACAGCTTGAAAATACCAAAACTCGCTAATTCACCAGTACAGCTTGAAAATACCAAAACTCGCTGACACACCAGTACAGCTTGAAAAGACCAACACTCGATGACACACCAGTACAGCTTGAAAAGACCAAAACTCTGACACACCAGTACAGCTTGAAAAGTCCAAAACTCGCTAACACACCAGTACAGCTTGAAAAGACCAAAACTCGCTGACACACCAGTACAGATTGAAAAGACAAACACTCGATGACACACCAGTACAGCTTGAAAAGACCAAAACTCGCTCACTCACCAGTACAGCTTGAAAACACCAAAACTCGCTGACTCACCAGTACAGCTTGAAAAGACCAAAACTCGCTAACTCACCAGTACAGCTTGAAAAGACCAAAACTCGCTGACACACCAGTACAGCTTGAAAAGACCAAAACTCGCTGACACACCTGTAGAGCATGAAAAGGCCAAAACTCACTGACTCACCGGTACAGCTTGAAAAGACCAAAACTCACTGACACACCAGTACAGATTGAAAAGACCAACACTCGCTGACACACCAGTACAGCTTGAAAAGGCCAAAACTCACTGACACAACTGTACAGATTGAAAAGACCAAAACTCGCTGACTCACCAGTACAGCTTGAAAAGACCAAAACTCGCTAACTCACCAGTACAGCTTGAAAAGACCAAAACTCGCTGACACACCAGTAGAGCTTGAAAATATCAAATCTCGATGACACATCAGTACAGCTTGAAAAGACCAAAACTCACTGACACACCAGTACAGCTTGAAAAGACCAAAACTCGCTCAAACACCAGTACAGCTTGAAAAGACCAAAACTCGCTCACACACCAGTGCTGCTTGAAAAGACCAACACTCGCTGACACACCGGTACAGCTTGAAAAGACCAGCACTCGCTGACACACCAGTACAGCTTGAAAACACCAAAACACGCTGACACACCAGCACAGCTTGAAAAGACCAACACTCGCTGACACACCAGTACAGCTTGAAAAGACTAGCACTCGATGACACACCAGTACAGCTTGAAAAGACCAAAACTCGCTCACTCACCAGTACAGCTTGAAAACACCAAAACTCGCTGACTCACCAGTACAGCTTGAAAAGACCAAAACTCGCTAACTCACCAGTACAGCTTGAAAAGACCAAAACTCGCTGACACACCTGTAGAGCATGAAAAGGCCAAAACTCACTGACTCACCGGTACAGCTTGAAAAGACCAAAACTCACTGACACACCAGTACAGATTGAAAAGACCAACACTCGCTGACACACCAGTACAGCTTGAAAAGGCAAAAACTCACTGACACAACTGTACAGATTGAAAAGACCAAAACTCGCTGACACACCAGTAGAGCTTGAAAATATCAAATCTCGATGACACATCAGTACAGCTTGAAAAGACCAAAACTCACTGACACACCAGTACAGCTTGAAAAGACCAAAACTCGCTCAAACACCAGTACAGCTTGAAAAGACCAAAACTCGCTCACACACCAGTGCTGCTTGAAAAGACCAACACTCGCTGACACACCGGTACAGCTTGAAAAGACCAGCACTCGCTGACACACCAGCACAGCTTGAAAAGACCAACACTCGCTGACACACCAGTACAGCTTGAAAAGACTAGCACTCGCTGACACACCAGTACAGCTTGAAAAGACCAAAAGTCGATGACACACCAGTACAGCTTGAAAAGACCAAATCTCGCGAACAAACCAGTACAGCTTGAAAAGTCCAAAACTCGCTCACACACCAGTACAGCTTGAAAAGACCAAAAATCACTCACACACCAGTACAGCTTAAAAGACCAAAACTTCCTTACACACCAGTACAGCTTGAAAAGACCAAATCTAAATAACACACGAGTACAGCTTGAAAAGACCAAAACTCGATGACTCACCAGTACAGGTTGAAATGACCAAAACTCACTGACACACCAGTACAGCTTGAAAAGACCAAAACTCGCTGACACACCAGTACAGCTTGAAAAGACCAAAACTCGCTGACACACCTGTAGAGCATGAAAAGGCCAAAACTCACTGACTCACCGGTACAGCTTGAAAAGACCAAAACTCACTGACACACCAGTACAGATTGAAAAGACCAACACTCGCTGACACACCAGTACAGCTTGAAAAGGCCAAAACTCACTGACACAACTGTACAGATTGAAAAGACCAAAACTCGCTGACACACCAGTACAGCTTGAAAATATCAAATCTCGATGACACATCAGTACAGCTTGAAAAGACCAAAACTCACTGACACACCAGTACAGCTTGAAAAGACCAAAACTCGCTCAAACACCAGTACAGCTTGAAAAGACCAAAACTCGCTCACACACCAGTGCTGCTTGAAAAGACCAACACTCGCTGACACACCGGTACAGCTTGTAAATATCAAAACGCGCTAACACACCAGTACAGCTTGAAAAGACCAATACTCACTGACACACCAGTACAGCTTGAAAAGACCAAAACTCGCTTATACACCAGTACAGCTTGAAAACACCAAAACTCGCTGACACACCAGTACAGTCTGAAAAGACCAAAACTCGCTAATTCACCAGTACAGTTTGAAAAGACCAAAACTCGCTGACACACCGGTACAGCTTGAAAAGACCAGCACTCGCTGACACACCAGTACAGCTTGAAAACACCAAAACACGCTGACACACCAGCACAGCTTGAAAAGACCAACACTCGCTGACACACCAGTACAGCTTGAAAAGACCAACACTCGATGACACACCGTTACAGCTTGAAAAGACCAAAACTCAGACACACCAGTACAGCTTGAAAAGACCAAAACTCACTGACACACCAGTACAGTTTGAAAAGACCAACACTCGCTGACACACTGATACAGCTTGAAAAGACCAGCACTCGCTGACACACCAGTACAGCTTGAAAAGACTAAAACTCGATGACACACCAGTACAGCTTGAAAAGACCAACACTCGCTGACACACCAGTACAGCTTGAAGAGACCAGCACTCGCTGACACACCAGTGCAGCTTGAAAAGACCAACACTCGGTGACACACCAGTACAGCTTGAAAACACCAAAACTCGCTGACACACCGGTACAGCTTGAAAAGACCAAAACTCGCTAACACACCAGTACAGCTTGAAAAGACCAAAACTCGCTGACACACCAGTTCAGATTGAAAAGACCAAAACTCGCTGACACACCAGTACAGCTTGAAAACACCAAAACTCGGTGACACACCGGTACAGCTTGAAAATACCAAAACTCGCTAATTCACCAGTACAGCTTGAAAATACCAAAACTCGCTGACACACCAGTACAGCTTGAAAAGACCAACACTCGATGACACACCAGTACAGCTTGAAAAGACCAAAACTCTGACACACCAGTACAGCTTGAAAAGTCCAAAACTCGCTAACACACCAGTACAGCTTGAAAAGACCAAAACTCGCTGACACACCAGTACAGATTGAAAAGACCAACACTCGATGACACACCAGTACAGCTTGAAAAGACCAAAACTCGCTCACTCACCAGTACAGCTTGAAAACACCAAAACTCGCTGACTCACCAGTACAGCTTGAAAAGACCAAAACTCGCTAACTCACCAGTACAGCTTGAAAAGACCAAAACTCGCTGACACACCAGTACAGCTTGAAAAGACCAAAACTCGCTGACACACCTGTAGAGCATGAAAAGGCCAAAACTCACTGACTCACCGGTACAGCTTGAAAAGACCAAAACTCACTGACACACCAGTACAGATTGAAAAGACCAACACTCGCTGACACACCAGTACAGCTTGAAAAGGCCAAAACTCACTGACACAACTGTACAGATTGAAAAGACCAAAACTCGCTGACTCACCAGTACAGCTTGAAAAGACCAAAACTCGCTAACTCACCAGTACAGCTTGAAAAGACCAAAACTCGCTGACACACCAGTAGAGCTTGAAAATATCAAATCTCGATGACACATCAGTACAGCTTGAAAAGACCAAAACTCACTGACACACCAGTACAGCTTGAAAAGACCAAAACTCGCTCAAACACCAGTACAGCTTGAAAAGACCAAAACTCGCTCACACACCAGTGCTGCTTGAAAAGACCAACACTCGCTGACACACCGGTACAGCTTGAAAAGACCAGCACTCGCTGACACACCAGTACAGCTTGAAAACACCAAAACACGCTGACACACCAGCACAGCTTGAAAAGACCAACACTCGCTGACACACCAGTACAGCTTGAAAAGACTAGCACTCGATGACACACCAGTACAGCTTGAAAAGACCAAAACTCGCTCACTCACCAGTACAGCTTGAAAACACCAAAACTCGCTGACTCACCAGTACAGCTTGAAAAGACCAAAACTCGCTAACTCACCAGTACAGCTTGAAAAGACCAAAACTCGCTGACACACCTGTAGAGCATGAAAAGGCCAAAACTCACTGACTCACCGGTACAGCTTGAAAAGACCAAAACTCACTGACACACCAGTACAGATTGAAAAGACCAACACTCGCTGACACACCAGTACAGCTTGAAAAGGCAAAAACTCACTGACACAACTGTACAGATTGAAAAGACCAAAACTCGCTGACACACCAGTAGAGCTTGAAAATATCAAATCTCGATGACACATCAGTACAGCTTGAAAAGACCAAAACTCACTGACACACCAGTACAGCTTGAAAAGACCAAAACTCGCTCAAACACCAGTACAGCTTGAAAAGACCAAAACACGCTCACACACCAGTGCTGCTTGAAAAGACCAACACTCGCTGACACACCGGTACAGCTTGAAAAGACCAGCACTCGCTGACACACCAGCACAGCTTGAAAAGACCAACACTCGCTGACACACCAGTACAGCTTGAAAAGACTAGCACTCGCTGACACACCAGTACAGCTTGAAAAGACCAAAAGTCGATGACACACCAGTACAGCTTGAAAAGACCAAATCTCGCGAACAAACCAGTACAGCTTGAAAAGTCCAAAACTCGCTCACACACCAGTACAGCTTGAAAAGACCAAAAATCACTCACACACCAGTACAGCTTAAAAGACCAAAACTTCCTTACACACCAGTACAGCTTGAAAAGACCAAATCTAAATAACACACGAGTACAGCTTGAAAAGACCAAAACTCGATGACTCACCAGTACAGGTTGAAATGACCAAAACTCACTGACACACCAGTACAGCTTGAAAAGACCAAAACTCGCTGACACACCAGTACAGCTTGAAAAGACCAAAACTCGCTGACACACCTGTAGAGCATGAAAAGGCCAAAACTCACTGACTCACCGGTACAGCTTGAAAAGACCAAAACTCACTGACACACCAGTACAGATTGAAAAGACCAACACTCGCTGACACACCAGTACAGCTTGAAAAGGCCAAAACTCACTGACACAACTGTACAGATTGAAAAGACCAAAACTCGCTGACACACCAGTACAGCTTGAAAATATCAAATCTCGATGACACATCAGTACAGCTTGAAAAGACCAAAACTCACTGACACACCAGTACAGCTTGAAAAGACCAAAACTCGCTCAAACACCAGTACAGCTTGAAAAGACCAAAACTCGCTCACACACCAGTGCTGCTTGAAAAGACCAACACTCGCTGACACACCGGTACAGCTTGTAAATATCAAAACGCGCTAACACACCAGTACAGCTTGAAAAGACCAATACTCACTGACACACCAGTACAGCTTGAAAAGACCAAAACTCGCTTATACACCAGTACAGCTTGAAAACACCAAAACTCGCTGACACACCAGTACAGTCTGAAAAGACCAAAACTCGCTAATTCACCAGTACAGTTTGAAAAGACCAAAACTCGCAGACACACCGGTACAGCTTGAAAAGACCAGCACTCGCTGACACACCAGTACAGCTTGAAAACACCAAAACACGCTGACACACCAGCACAGCTTGAAAAGACCAACACTCGCTGACACACCAGTACAGCTTGAAAAGACTAGCACTCGATGACACACCAGTACAGCTTGAAAAGACCAAAACTCGCTCACTCACCAGTACAGCTTGAAAACACCAAAACTCGCTGACTCACCAGTACAGCTTGAAAAGACCAAAACTCGCTAACTCACCAGTACAGCTTGAAAAGACCAAAACTCGCTGACACACCTGTAGAGCATGAAAAGGCCAAAACTCACTGACTCACCGGTACAGCTTGAAAAGACCAAAACTCACTGACACACCAGTACAGATTGAAAAGACCAACACTCGCTGACACACCAGTACAGCTTGAAAAGGCAAAAACTCACTGACACAACTGTACAGATTGAAAAGACCAAAACTCGCTGACACACCAGTAGAGCTTGAAAATATCAAATCTCGATGACACATCAGTACAGCTTGAAAAGACCAAAACTCACTGACACACCAGTACAGCTTGAAAAGACCAAAACTCGCTCAAACACCAGTACAGCTTGAAAAGACCAAAACTCGCTCACACACCAGTGCTGCTTGAAAAGACCAACACTCGCTGACACACCGGTACAGCTTGAAAAGACCAGCACTCGCTGACACACCAGTACAGCTTGAAAACACCAAAACACGCTGACACACCAGCACAGCTTGAAAAGACCAACACTCGCTGACACACCAGTACAGCTTGAAAAGACTAGCACTCGCTGACACACCAGTACAGCTTGAAAAGACCAAAAGTCGATGACACACCAGTACAGCTTGAAAAGACCAAATCTCGCGAACAAACCAGTACAGCTTGAAAAGTCCAAAACTCGCTCACATACCAGTACAGCTTGAAAAGACCAAAAATCACTCACACACCAGTACAGCTTAAAAGACCAAAACTTCCTTACACACCAGTACAGCTTGAAAAGACCAAATCTAAATAACACACGAGTACAGCTTGAAAAGACCAAAACTCGATGACTCACCAGTACAGGTTGAAATGACCAAAACTCACTGACACACCAGTACAGCTTGAAAAGACCAAAACTCGCTGACACACCAGTACAGCTTGAAAAGACCAACACTCGCTGACACACCTGTAGAGCATGTAAAGGCCAAAACTCACTGACTCACCGGTACAGCTTGAAAAGACCAAAACTCACTGACACACCAGTACAGATTGAAAAGACCAACACTCGCTGACACACCAGTACAGCTTGAAAAGGCCAAAACTCACTGACACAACTGTACAGATTGAAAAGACCAAAACTCGCTGACACACCAGTACAGCTTGAAAATATCAAATCTCGATGACACATCAGTACAGCTTGAAAAGACCAAAACTCACTGACACACCAGTACAGCTTGAAAAGACCAAAACTCGCTCAAACACCAGTACAGCTTGAAAAGACCAAAACTCGCTCACACACCAGTGCTGCTTGAAAAGACCAACACTCGCTGACACACCGGTACAGCTTGTAAATATCAAAACGCGCTAACACACCAGTACAGCTTGAAAAGTCCAATACTCACTGACACACCAGTACAGCTTGAAAAGACCAAAACTCGCTTATACACCAGTACAGCTTGAAAACACCAAAACTCGCTGACACACCAGTACAGTCTGAAAAGACCAAAACTCGCTAATTCACCAGTACAGTTTGAAAAGACCAAAACTCGCTGACACACCAGTACAGCTTGAAAAGACCAACACTCGATGACACACCGTTACAGCTTGAAAAGACCAAAACTCAGACACACCAGTACAGCTTGAAAAGACCAAAACTCACTGACACACCAGTACAGTTTGAAAAGACCAACACTCGCTGACACACTGATACAGCTTGAAAAGACCAGCACTCGCTGACACACCAGTACAGCTTGAAAAGACCAAAACTCGATGACACACCAGTACATTTGAAAAGACCAACACTCGCTGACACACCAGTACAGCTTGAAGAGACCAGCACTCGCTGACACACCAGTACAGCTTGAAAAGACAAAAACTCGATGACACACCAGTACAGCTTGAAAATATCAAATCTCGATGACACACCAGTACAGCTTGAAAAGACCAAAACTCACTGACATACCAGTACAGCTTGGAAAGACCAAAACTCGCTCACACACCAGTGCAGCTTGAAAAGACCAACACTCGCTGACACACCAGTACAGCTTGAAAAGACCAACACTCGGTGACACACCAGTACAGCTTGAAAACACCAAAACTCGCTGACACACCGGTACAGCTTGAAAAGACCAAAACTCGCTAACACACCAGTACAGCTTGAAAAGACCAAAACTCGCTGACACACCAGTTCAGATTGAAAAGACCAAAACTCGCTGACACACCAGTACAGCTTGAAAACACCAAAACTCGGTGACACACCGGTACAGCTTGAAAATACCAAAACTCGCTAATTCACCAGTACAGCTTGAAAAGACCAAAACTCGCTGACACACCAGTACAGCTTGAAAAGACCAACACTCGATGACACACCAGTACAGCTTGAAAAGACCAAAACTCTGACACACCAGTACAGCTTGAAAAGACCAAAACTCGCTAACACACCAGTACAGCTTGAAAAGACCAAAACTCGCTGACACACCAGTACAGATTGAAAAGACCAACACTCGATGACACACCAGTACAGCTTGAAAAGACCAAAACTCGCTCACTCACCAGTGCAGCTTGAAAACACCAAAACTCGCTGACTCACCAGTACAGCTTGAAAAGACCAAAACTCGCTAACTCACCAGTACAGATTGAAAAGACCAAAGCTCGCTAATTCACCAGTACAGCTTGAAAAGACCAAAACTCGCTGACACACCAGTACAGCTTGAAAAGACCAAAACTCGCTGACACACCAGTACAGCTTGAAAACACCAAAACTCGGTGACACACCGGTACAGCTTGAAAAGACCAAAACTCGCTAATTCACCAGTACAGCTTGAAAAGACCAAAACTCGCTGACACACCAGTACAGCTTGAAAAGACCAACACTCGATGACACACCAGTACAGCTTGAAAAGCCCAAAACTCAGACACACCGGTACAGCTTGAAAAGACCAAAACTCGCTAACTGACCAGTACAGCTTGAAAAGACCAAAACTCGCTGACACACCAGTACAGCTTGAAAAGACCAAAACTCGCTGACACACCAGTACAGCTTGAAAACACCAAAACACGCTGACACTCCAGTACAGCTTGAAAAGACCAAAACACACTCACACACCAGTGCAGCTTGAAAAGACCAAAACTCGCTGACACACCAGTACAGCTTGAAAAGACCATAACACACTCACACACCAGTGCAGCTTGAAAAGACCAAAACACGCTGACACACCAGTACAGCCTGAAAAGATCAAAACTCGCTGACACACCAGTACAGCTTGAAAACACCAAAACTCGCTGACACACCAGTGCAGCTTGAAAAGACCAAAACTCCATTACACACCAGTACAGATTGAAAAGACCAAAACTCACTGACACACCAGTACAGCTTGAAAACACCAAAACTCGTTGACACACCAGTACAGCTTGAAAATAACAAAACTCGCTGACACACCAGTACAGCTTGAAAAGACCAAAACTCGCTGACACACCAGTACAGCTTGAAAATACCAAAACTCGCTGACACACCAGTACAGCTTGAAAAGACCATAACTCACTGACACACCAGTACAGCTTGAAAAGACCAAAACTCGCTGACACACCAGTACAGCTTGAAAATAACAAAACTCGCTGACACACCAGTACAGCTTGAAAAGACCAAAACTCGCTGACACACCAGTACAGCTTGAAAAGACCAACACTCGCTGACACACTGATACAGCTTGAAAAGACCAGCACTCGCTGACACACCAGTACAGCTTGAAAAGACCAAAACTCGATGACACACCAGTACAGCTTGAAAAGACCAACACTCGCTGACACACCAGTACAGCTTGAAGAAACCAGCACTCGCTGACACACCAGTACAGCTTGAAAAGACAAAAACTCGATGACACACCAGTACAGCTTGAAAATATCAAATCTCGATGACACACCAGTACAGCTTGAAAAGACCAAAACTCACTGACATACCAGTACAGCTTGGAAAGACCAAAACTCGCTCACACACCAGTGCAGCTTGAAAAGACCAACACTCGCTGACACACCAGTACAGCTTGAAAAGACCAACACTCGGTGACACACCAGTACAGCTTGAAAACACCAAAACTCGTTGACACACCGGTACAGCTTGAAAAGACCGAAACTCGCTAACACACCAGTACAGCTTGAAAAGACCAAAACTCGCTGACACACCAGTTCAGATTGAAAAGACCAAAACTCGCTGACACACCAGTACAGCTTGAAAACACCAAAACTCGGTGACACACCGGTACAGCTTGAAAATACCAAAACTCGCTAATTCACCAGTACAGCTTGAAAAGACCAAAACTCGCTGACACACCAGTACAGCTTGAAAAGACCAACACTCGATGACACACCAGTACAGCTTGAAAAGACCAAAACTCTGATACACCAGTACAGCTTGAAAAGACCAAAACTCGCTAACACACCAGTACAGCTTGAAAAGACCAAAACTCGCTGACACACCAGTACAGATTGAAAAGACCAACACTCGATGACACACCAGTACAGCTTGAAAAGACCAAAACTCGCTCACTCACCAGTACAGCTTGAAAACACCAAAACTCGCTGACTCACCAGTACAGCATGAAAAGACCAAAACTCGCTAACTCACCAGTACAGATTGAAAAGACCAAAGCTCGCTAATTCACCAGTACAGCTTGAAAAGACCAAAACTCGCTGACACACCAGTACAGCTTGAAAAGACCAAAACTCGCTGACACACCAGTACAGCTTGAAAACACCAAAACTCGGTGACACACCGGTACAGCTTGAAAAGACCAAAACTCGCTAATTCACCAGTACAGCTTGAAAAGACCAAAACTCGCTGACACACCAGTACAGCTTGAAAAGACCAACACTCGATGACACACCAGTACAGCTTGAAAAGCCCAAAACTCAGACACACCGGTACAGCTTGAAAAGACCAAAACTCGCTAACTGACCAGTACAGCTTGAAAAGACCAAAACTCGCTGACACACCAGTACAGCTTGAAAAGACCAAAACTCGCTGACACACCAGTACAGCTTGAAAACACCAAAACACGCTGACACTCCAGTACAGCTTGAAAAGACCAAAACACACTCACACACCAGTGCAGCTTGAAAAGACCAAAACTCGCTGACACACCAGTACAGCTTGAAAAGACCATAACACACTCACACACCAGTGCAGCTTGAAAAGACCAAAACACGCTGACACACCAGTACAGCCTGAAAAGATCAAAACTCGCTGACACACCAGTACAGCTTGAAAACACCAAAACTCGCTGACACACCAGTGCAGCTTGAAAAGACCAAAACTCCATGACACACCAGTACAGATTGAAAAGACCAAAACTCACTGACACACCAGTACAGCTTGAAAACACCAAAACTCGTTGACACACCAGTACAGCTTGAAAATAACAAAACTCGCTGACACACCAGTACAGCTTGAAAAGACCAAAACTCGCTGACACACCAGTACAGCTTGAAAATACCAAAACTCGCTGACACACCAGTACAACTTGAAAAGACCATAACTCACTGACACACCAGTACAGCTTGAAAAGACCAAAACTCGCTGACACACCAGTACAGCTTGAAAATAACAAAACTCGCTGACACACCAGTACAGCTTGAAAAGACCAAAACTCGCTGACACACCAGTACAGCTTGAAAATACCAAAACTCGCTGACACACCAGTACAGCTTGAAAAGACCATAACTCACTGACACACCAGTACAGCTTGAAAAGACCAAAACTCGCTAACACACCAGTACAGCTTGAAAAGACCAAAACTCGCTGACACACCAGTACAGCTTGAAAAGACCAAAACTCGCTGACACACCAGTACAGCTTGAAAAGACCAAAACTCGCTGACACACCAGTACAGCTTGAAAAGACCAACACACGCTGACACACCAGTACAGCTTGAAAAGACTAGCACTCGCTGACACACCAGTACAGCTTGAAAAGACCAAAAGTCGATGACACACCAGTACAGCTTGAAAAGACCAAATCTCGCGAACAAACCAGTACAGCTTGAAAAGACCAAAACTCGCTCACACACCAGTACAGCTTGAAAAGACCAAAACTCACTCACACACCAGTACAGCTTAAAAGACCAAAACTTCCTTACACACCAGTACAGCTTGAAAAGACCAAATCTAAATAACACACGAGTACAGCTTGAAAAGACCAAAACTCGATGACATACCAGTACAGGTTGAAATGACCAAAACTCACTGACACACCAGTACAGCTTGAAAAGACCAAAACTCGCTGACACACCAGTACAGCTTGAAAAGACCAAAACTCGCTGACACACCTGTAGAGCATGAAAAGGCCAAAACTCACTGACTCACCGGTACAGCTTGAAAAGACCAAAACTCACTGACACACCAGTACAGATTGAAAAGACCAACACTCGCTGACACACCAGTACAGCTTGAAAAGACCAAAACTCACTGACACACCAGTACAGATTGAAAAGACCAAAAGTCGCTGACACAACAGTACAGCTTGAAAAGACCAAAACTCACTGACACACAGTACAGCTTGAAAAGACCAAAACTCGCTGACACACCAGTACAGCTTGAAAAGACCAAAATTCGCTCACACACCAGTAAAGCTTGAAAAGACCAAAACTCGCTAATTCACCAGTACAGCTTGAAAACACCAAAACTCGCTGACACACCGGTACAGCTTGAAAAGACCAAAACTCGCTAACACACCAGTACAGCTTGAAAAGACCAAAACTCGCTGACACACCAGTACAGCTTGAAAACACCAAAACTCGCTGACACACCGGTACAGCTTGAAAAGACCAAAACTCGCTAACTGACCAGTACAGCTTGAAAAGACCAAAACTCGCTGACACACCAGTACAGCTTGAAAAGACCAAAACTCGCTCACACACCAGTACAGCTTGAAAACACCAAAAAACGCTAACACTCCAGTACAGCTTGAAAAGACCAAAACACACTCACACACCAGTGCAGCTTGAAAAGACCAAAACTCGCTGACACACCAGTACAGCTTGAAAAAACCATAACACACTCACACACCAGTGCAGCTTGAAATGACCAAAACACGCTGACACACCAGTACAGACTGAAAAGATCAAAACTCCCTGACACACCAGTACAGCTTGAAAACACCAAAACTCGCTGACACACCAGTACAGCTTGAAAATAACAAAACTCGCTGCCACACCAGTACAACTTGAAAAGACCAAAACTCGCTGACACACCAGTACAGCTTGAAAATACCAAAACTCGCTGACACACCAGTACAGCTTGAAAAGACCATAACTCACTGACACACCAGTACAGCTTGAAAAGACCAAAACTCGCTAACACACCAGTACAGCTTGAAAAGACCAAAACTCGCTGACACACCAGTACAGCTTGAAAAGACCAAAACTCGCTGACACACCAGTACAGCTTGAAAAGACCAAAACTCGCTGACACACCAGTAC
The DNA here is from genome assembly GCF_047496885.1 of Scyliorhinus torazame. Classification (NCBI taxonomy): domain Eukaryota; kingdom Metazoa; phylum Chordata; class Chondrichthyes; order Carcharhiniformes; family Scyliorhinidae; genus Scyliorhinus; species Scyliorhinus torazame. Next base: position 56,495,559 of record NC_092726.1, read on the forward strand.
AGCTTGAAAAGACCAACACACGCTGACACACCAGTACAGATTGAAAAGACTAGCACTCGCTGACACACCAGTACAGCTTGAAAAGACTAGCACTCGCTGACACACCAGTACAGCTTAAAAGACCAAAACTTCCTTACACACCAGTACAGCTTGAAAAGACCAAATCTAAATAACACACGAGTACAGCGTGAAAAGACCAAAACTCGATGACACACCAGTACAGGTTGAAATGACCAAAACTCACTGACACACCAGTACAGCTTGAAAAGACCAAAACTCGCTGACACACCAGTACAGCTTGAAAAGACCAAAACTCGCTGACACACCTGTAGAGCATGAAAAGGCCAAAACTGACTGACACACCAGTACAGCTTAAAAGACCAAAACTCGCTGACACACCAGTACAGCTTGAAAAGACCAAAACTCGCTGACACACCTGTAGAGCATGAAAAGGCCAAAACTCACTGACTCACCGGTACAGCTTGAAAAGACCAAAACTCACTGACACACCAGTACAGATTGAAAAGACCAACACTCGCTGACACACCAGTACAGCTTGAAAAGGCCAAAACTCACTGACACAACTGTACAGATTGAAAAGACCAAAACTCGCTGACACACCAGTACAGCTTGAAAATATCAAATCTCGATGACACACCAGTACAGCTTGAAAACACCAAAACTCGCTGACACACCAGTACAGCTTGAAAAGACCAAAACTCGCTGACAAACCAGTACAGCTTGAAAAGACCAAAACTCACTGACACACAGTACAGCTTGAAAAGGCCAAAACTCGCTGACACACCAGTGCAGCTTGAAAAGACCAAAATTCGCTCACACACCAGTAAAGCTTGAAAAGACCAAAACTCGCTAATTCACCAGTACAGCTTGAAAAGACCAAAACTCGCTGACACACCACTACAGCTTGAAAAGACCAAAACTCGCTGACACACCAGTACAGCTTGAAAAGACCAAAACTCGCTGACACACCAGTACAGCTTGAAAAGACCAAAACTCGCTGACACACCAGTACAGCTTGAAAACACCAAAACTCGCTGACACACCGGTACAGCTTGAAAAGACCAAAACTCGCTAACTGACCAGTACAGCTTGAAAAGACCAAAACTCGCTGACACACCAGTACAGCTTGAAAAGACCAAAACTCGATGACACACCAGTACAGCTTGAAAACACCAAAACACGCTGACACTCCAGTACAGCTTGAAAAGACCAAAACACACTCACACACCAGTGCAGCTTGAAAAGACCAAAACTCGCTGACACACCAGTACAGCTTGAAAAGACCATAACACACTCACACACCAGTGCAGCTTGAAATGACCAAAACACGCTGACACACCAGTACAGCCTGAAAAGATCAAAACTCGCTGACACACCAGTACAGCTTGAAAACACCAAAACACGCTGACACACCAGTACAGCTTGAAAATAACAAAACTCGCTGACACACCAGTACAGCTTGAAAAGACCAAAACTCGCGGACACACCAGTACAGCTTGAAAAGACCAAAACTCGCTGACACACCAGTACAGCTTGAAAAGACCAAAACTCGCTGACACACCAGTACAGCTTGAAAAGACCAAAACTCGCTGACACACCAGTACAGCTTGAAAAGACCAAAACTCACTGACACACAGTACAGCTTGAAAAGACCAAAACTCGCTGACACACCAGGACAGCTTGAAAAGACCAAAATTCGCTCACACACCAATAAAGCTTGAAAAGACCAAAACTCGCTAATTCACCAGTACAGCTTGAAAATACCAAAACTCGCTGACACACCAGTACAGCTTGAAAAGACCAAAACTCGCTGACACACCAGTACAGCTTGAAAACACCAAAACTCGCTGACACACCGGTACAGCTTGAAAAGACCAAAACTCGCTAACTGACCAGTACAGCTTGAAAAGACCAAAACTCGCTGACACACCAGTACAGCTTGAAAAGACCAAAACTCGCTGACAAACCAGTACAGCTTGAAAACACCAAAACACGCTGGCACTCCAGTACAGCTTGAAAAGACCAAAACACACTCACACACCAGTGCAGCTTGAAAAGACCAAAACTCGCTGACACACCAGTACAGCTTGAAAAGACCATAACACACTCACACACCAGTGCAGCATGAAATGACCAAAACACGCTGACACACCAGTACAGCTTGAAAACACCAAAACTCGCTGACACACCAGTACAGCTTGAAAAGACCAAAACACACTCACACACCAGTGCAGCTTGAAAAGACCAAAACTCCATGACACACCAGTACAGATTGAAAAGACCAAAACTCACTGACACACCAGTACAGCTTGAAAAGACCAAAACTCGCTAACACACCAGTACAGCTTGAAAAGACCAAAACTCGCTGACACACCAGTACAGCTTGAAAAGACCAAAACTCAGACACACCAGTACAGTCTGAAAAGACCAAAACTCGCTAATTCACCAGTACAGTTTGAAAAGACCAAAACTCGCTGACACACCAGTACAGCTTGAAAAGACCAACACTCGATGACACACCGTTACAGCTTGAAAACACCAAAACTCAGACACACCAGTACAGCTTGAAAAGACCAAAACTCACTGACACACCAGTACAGCTTGGAAGGGCCAAAACTCACTGACACACCGGTCCAGCTTGAAAAGACCAAAACTCACTGACACACCAGTGCAGTTTGAAAAGACCAACACTCGCTGACACACTGATACAGCTTTAAAAGACCAAAACTCACTGACATACCAGTACAGCTTGAAAAGACCAAAACTCGCTCACACACCAGTACAGCTTGAAAAGACCAACACTCGGTGACACACCAGTACAGCTTGAAAACACCAAAACTCGCTGACACACCGGTACAGCTTGAAAAGACCAAAACTCGCTAACACACCAGTACAGCTTGAAAAGACCAAAACTCGCTGACACACCAGTACAGATTGAAAAGACCAAAACTCGCTGACACACCATTACAGCTTGAAAACACCAAAACTCGGTGACACACCGGTACAGCTTGAAAATACCAAAACTCGCTAATTCACCAGTACAGCTTGAAAAGACCAAAACTCGCTGACACACCAGTACAGCTTGAAAAGACCAACACTCGATGACACACCAGTACAGCCTGAAAAGACCAAAACTCAGACACACCAGTACAGCTTCAAAAGACCAAAACTCGCTAACACACCAGTACAGCTTGAAAAGACCAAAACTCGCTGACACACCAGTACAGATTGAAAAGACCAACACTCGATGACACACCAGTACAGCATGAAAAGACCAAAACTCGCTCACTCACCAGTAAAGCCTGAAAACACCAAAACTCGCTGACTGACCAGTACAGCTTGAAAAGACCAAAACTCGCTAACTCACCAGTACAGCTTGAAAAGACCAAAACTCGCTAATTCACCAGTACAGCTTGAAAAGACCAAAACTCGCTAATTCACCATTACAGCTTGAAAAGACCAAAACTCGCTGACACACCAGTACAGCTTGAAAACACCAAAACTCGGTGACACACCGGTACAGCTTGAAAAGACCAAAACTCGCTAATTCACCAGTACAGCTTGAAAAGACCAAAACTCAGACACACCGGTACAGCTTGAAAAGACCAAAACTCGCTAACTGACCAGTACAGCTTGAAAAGACCAAAACTCGCTGACACACCAGTACAGCTTTTAAAGACCAAAACTCGCTGACACACCAGTACAGCTTGAAAACACCAAAACACGCTGACACTCCAGTACAGCTTGAAAAGACCAAAACACACTCACACACCAGTGCAGCTTGAAAAGACCAAAACTCGCTGACACACCAGTACAGCTTGAAAAGACCATAACACACACACACACACCAGTGCAGCTTGAAAAGACCAAAACACGCTGACACACCAGTACAGCCTGAAAAGATCAAAACTCGCTGACACACCAGTACAGCTTGAAAACACCAAAACTCGCTGACACACCAGTGCAGCTTGAAAAGACCAAAACTCCATGACACACCAGTGCAGATTGAAAAGACCAAAACTCACTGACACACCAGTACAGCTTGAAAACACCAAAACTCGCTGACACACCAGTACAGCTTGAAAATAACAAAACTCGCTGACACACCAGTACAGCTTGAAAAGACCAAAACTCGCTGACACACCAGTACAGCTTGAAAAGACCATAACTCACTGACACACCAGTACAGCTTGAAAAGACCAAAACTCGCTGACACACCAGTACAGCTTGAAAATATCAAATCTCGATGACACCCCAGTACAGCTTGAAAACACCAAAACTCGCTGACACACCAGTACAGCTTGAAAAGACCAAAACTCGCTGACACACCAGTACAGCTTGAAAAGACCAAAACTCACTGACACACAGTACAGCTTGAAAAGACCAAAACTCGCTGACACACCAGGACAGCTTGAAAAGACCAAAATTCGCTCACACACCAATAAAGCTTGAAAAGACCAAAACTCGCTAATTCACCAGTACAGCTTGAAAAGACCAAAACTCGCTGACACACCAGTACAGCTTGAAAAGACCAAAACTCGCTGACACACCAGTACAGCTTGAAAACACCAAAACTCGCTGACACACCAGTACAGCTTCAAAAGACCAAAACACACTCACACACCAGTGCAGCTTGAAAAGACCAAAACTCCATGACACACCAGTACAGATTGAAAAGACCAAAACTCACTGACACACCAGTACAGCTTGAAAAGACCAAAACTCGCTAACACACCAGTACAGCTTGAAAAGACCAAAACTCGCTGACACACCAGTACAGCTTGAAAAGACCAAAACTCAGACACACCAGTACAGTCTGAAAAGACCAAAACTCGCTAATTCACCAGTACAGTTTGAAAAGACCAAAACTCGCTGACACACCAGTACAGCTTGAAAAGACCAACACTCGATGACACACCGTTACAGCTTGAAAACACCAAAACTCAGACACACCAGTACAGCTTGAAAAGACCAAAACTCACTGACACACCAGTACAGCTTGGAAGGGCCAAAACGCACTGACACACCGGTCCAGCTTGAAAAGACCAAAACTCACTGACACACCAGTGCAGTTTGAAAAGACCAACACTCGCTGACACACTGATACAGCTTGAAAAGACCAGCACTCGCTGACACACCAGTACAGCTTGAAAAGACCAAAACTCGATGACACACCAGTACAGCTTGAAAAGACCAAAACTCACTGACATACCAGTACAGCTTGAAAAGACCAACACTCGATGACACACCAGTACAGCATGAAAAGACCAAAACTCACTCACTCACCAGTACAGCCTGAAAACACCAAAACTCGCTGACTGACCAGTACAGCTTGAAAAGACCAAAACTCGCTAACTCACCAGTACAGCTTGAAAAGACCAAAACTCGCTAATTCACCAGTACAGCTTGAAAAGACCAAAACTCGCTAATTCACCATTACAGCTTGAAAAGACCAAAACTCGCTGACACACCAGTACAGCTTGAAAACACCAAAACTCGGTGACACACCGGTACAGCTTGATAAGACCAAAACTCGCTAATTCACCAGTACAGCTTGAAAAGACCAAAACTCAGACACACCGGTACAGCTTGAAAAGACCAAAACTCGCTAACTGACCAGTACAGCTTGAAAAGACCAAAACTCGCTGACACACCAGTACAGCTTGAAAAGACCAAAACTCGCTGACACACCAGTACAGCTTGAAAACACCAAAACACGCTGACACTCCAGTACAGCTTGAAAAGACCAAAACACACTCACACACCAGTGCAGCTTGAAAAGACCAAAACTCGCTGACACACCAGTACAGCTTGAAAAGACCATAACACACACACACACCAGTGCAGCTTGAAAAGACCAAAACACGCTGACACACCAGTACAGCCTGAAAAGATCAAAACTCGCTGACACACCAGTACAGCTTGAAAACACCAAAACTCGCTGACACACCAGTGCAGCTTGAAAAGACCAAAACTCCATGACACACCAGTGCAGATTGAAAAGACCAAAACTCACTGACACACCAGTACAGCTTGAAAACACCAAAACTCGCTGACACACCAGTACAGCTTGAAAATAACAAAACTCGCTGACACACCAGTACAGTTTGAAAAGACCAAAACTCGCTGACACACCAGTACAGCTTGAAAATACCAAAACTCGCTGATACACCAGTACAGCTTGAAAAGACGATAACTCACTGACACACCAGTACAGCTTGAAAAGACCAAAACTCGCTAACACACCAGTACAGCTTGAAAAGACCAAAACTCGCTGACACACCAGTACAGCTTGAAAAGACCAAAACACGCTGACACACCAGTACAGCTTGAAAAGACCAAAACTCGCTGACACACGAGTACAGCTTGAAAAGACCAAAACTCACTGACACACAGTTCAGCTTCAAAAGACCAAAACTCGCTGACACACCAGTACAGCTTGAAAAGACCAAAATTCGCTCACACACCAGTAAAGCTTGAAAAGACCAAAACTCGCTAATTCACCAGTACAGCTTGAAAAGACCAAAACTCGCTGACACACCAGTACAGCTTGAAAAGACCAAAACTCGCTGACACACCAGTACAGCTTGAAAAGACCAAAACTCGCTGACACACCAGTACAGCTTGAAAAGACCAAAACTCGCTGACACACCAGTACAGCTTGAAAAGACCAAAACTCGCTGACACACGAGTACAGCTTGAAAAGACCAAAACTCACTGACACACAGTACAGCTTGAAAAGACCAAAACTCGCTGACACACCAGTACAGCTTGAAAAGACCAAAATTCGTTCACACACCAGTAAAGCTTGAAAAGACCAAAACTCGCTAATTCACCAGTACAGCTTGAAAAGACCAAAACTCGCTGACACACCAGTACAGCTTGAAAACACCAAAACTCGCTGACACACCGGTACAGCTTGAAAAGACCAAAACTCGCTAACTGACCAGTACAGCTTGAAAAGACCAAAACTCGCTGACACACCAGTACAGCTTGAAAAGACCAAAACTCGCTGACACACCAGTACAGCTTGAAAACACCAAAACTCGCTGACACACCAGTACAGCTTGAAAAGACCAAAACACACTCACACACCAGTGCAGCTTGAAAAGACCAAAACTCCATGACACACCAGTACAGATTGAAAAGACCAAAACTCACTGACACACCAGTACAGCTTGAAAAGACCAAAACTCGCTAACACACCAGTACAGCTTGAAAAGACCAAAACTCGCTGACACACCAGTACAGCTTGAAAAGACCAAAACTCAGACACACCAGTACAGTCTGAAAAGACCAAAACTCGCTAATTCACCAGTACAGTTTGAAAAGACCAAAACTCGCTGACACACCAGTACAGCTTGAAAAGACCAACACTCGATGACACACCGTTACAGCTTGAAAACACCAAAACTCAGACACACCAGTACAGCTTGAAAAGACCAAAACTCACTGACACACCAGTACAGCTTGGAAGGGCCAAAACGCACTGACACACCGGTCCAGCTTGAAAAGACCAAAACTCACTGACACACCAGTGCAGTTTGAAAAGACCAACACTCGCTGACACACTGATACAGCTTGAAAAGACCAGCACTCGCTGACACACCAGTACAGCTTGAAAAGACCAAAACTCGCTGACACACCAGTACAGCTTGAAAATAACAAAACTCGCTGACACACCAGTACAGTTTGAAAAGACCAAAACTCGCTGACACACCAGTACAGCTTGAAAATACCAAAACTCGCTGATACACCAGTACAGCTTGAAAAGACGATAACTCACTGACACACCAGTACAGCTTGAAAAGACCAAAACTCGCTAACACACCAGTACAGCTTGAAAAGACCAAAACTCGCTGACACACCAGTACAGCTTGAAAAGACCAAAACTCGCTGACACACCAGTACAGCTTGAAAAGACCAAAACTCGCTGACACACGAGTACAGCTTGAAAATACCAAAACTCACTGACACACAGTTCAGCTTCAAAAGACCAAAACTCGCTGACACACCAGTACATCTTGAAAAGACCAAAATTCGCTCACACACCAGTAAAGCTTGAAAAGACCAAAACTCGCTAATTCACCAGTACAGCTTGAAAAGACCAAAACTCGCTGACACACCAGTACAGCTTGAAAAGACCAAAACTCGCTGACACACCAGTACAGCTTGAAAAGACCAAAACTCGCTGACACACCAGTACAGCTTGAAAAGACCAAAACTCGCTGACACACCAGTACAGCTTGAAAAGACCAAAACTCGCTGACACACGAGTACAGCTTGAAAAGACCAAAACTCACTGACACACAGTACAGCTTGAAAAGACCAAAACTCGCTGACACACCAGTACAGCTTGAAAAGACCAAAATTCGTTCACACACCAGTAAAGCTTGAAAAGACCAAAACTCGCTAATTCACCAGTACAGCTTGAAAAGACCAAAACTCGCTGACACACCAGTACAGCTTGAAAACACCAAAACTCGCTGACACACCGGTACAGCTTGAAAAGACCAAAACTCGCTAACTGACCAGTACAGCTTGAAAAGACCAAAACTCGCTGACACACCAGTACAGCTTGAAAAGACCAAAACTCGCTGACACACCAGTACAGCTTGAAAACACCAAAACTCGCTGACACACCAGTACAGCTTGAAAAGACCAAAACACACTCACACACCAGTGCAGCTTGAAAAGACCAAAACTCCATGACACACCAGTACAGATTGAAAAGACCAAAACTCACTGACACACCAGTACAGCTTGAAAAGACCAAAACTCGCTAACACACCAGTACAGCTTGAAAAGACCAAAACTCGCTGACACACCAGTACAGCTTGAAAAGACCAAAACTCAGACACACCAGTACAGTCTGAAAAGACCAAAACTCGCTAATTCACCAGTACAGTTTGAAAAGACCAAAACTCGCTGACACACCAGTACAGCTTGAAAAGACCAACACTCGATGACACACCGTTACAGCTTGAAAACACCAAAACTCAGACACACCAGTACAGCTTGAAAAGACCAAAACTCACTGACACACCAGTACAGCTTGGAAGGACCAAAACGCACTGACACACCGGTCCAGCTTGAAAAGACCAAAACTCACTGACACACCAGTGCAGTTTGAAAAGACCAACACTCGCTGACACACTGATACAGCTTGAAAAGACCAGCACTCGCTGACACACCAGTACAGCTTGAAAAGACCAAAACTCGATGACACACCAGTACAGCTTGAAAAGACCAAAACTCACTGACATACCAGTACAGCTTGAAAAGACCAAAACTCGCTCACACACCAGTGCAGCTTGAAAAGACCAACACTCTCTGACACACCAGTACAGCTTGAAAAGACCAACACTCGGTGACACACCAGTACACCTTGAAAAGACCAAAACTCGCTAACACACCAGTACAGCTTGAAAAGACCAAAACTCGCTGACACACCAGTACAGATTGAAAAGACCAAAACTCGCTGACACACCATTACAGCTTGAAAACACCAAAACTCGGTGACACACCGGTACAGCTTGAAAATACCAAAACTCGCTAATTCACCAGTACAGCTTGAAAAGACCAAAACTCGCTGACACACCAGTACAGCTTGAAAAGACCAACACTCGATGACACACCAGTACAGCCTGAAAAGACCAAAACTCAGACACACCAGTACAGCTTGAAAAGACCAAAACTCGCTAACACACCAGTACAGCTTGAAAAGACCAAAACTCGCTGACACACCAGTACAGATTGAAAAGACCAACACTCGATGACACACCAGTACAGCATGAACAGACCAAAACTCACTCACTCACCAGTACAGCCTGAAAACACCAAAACTCGCTGACTGACCAGTACAGCTTGAAAAGACCAAAACTCGCTAACTCACCAGTACAGCTTGAAAAGACCAAAACTCGCTAATTCACCAGTACAGCTTGAAAAGACCAAAACTCGCTAATTCACCATTACAGCTTGAAAAGACCAAAACTCGCTGACACACCAGTACAGCTTGAATACACCAAAACTCGGTGACACACCGGTACAGCTTGAAAAGACCAAAACTCGCTAATTCACCAGTACAGCTTGAAAAGACCAAAACTCAGACACACCGGTACAGCTTGAAAAGACCAAAACTCGCTAACTGACCAGTACAGCTTGAAAAGACCAAAACTCGCTGACACACCAGTACAGCTTGAAAAGACCAAAACTCGCTGACAGACCAGTACAGCTTGAAAACACCAAAACACGCTGACACTCCAGTACAGCTTGAAAAGACCAAAACACACTCACACACCAGTGCAGCTTGAAAAGACCAAAACTCGCTGACACACCAGTACAGCTTGAAAAGACCATAACACACACACACACCAGTGCAGCTTGAAAAGACCAAAACACGCTGACACACCAGTACAGCCTGAAAAGATCAAAACTCGCTGACACACCAGTACAGCTTGAAAACACCAAAACTCGCTGAAACACCAGTGCAGCTTGAAAAGACCAAAACTCCATGACACACCAGTGCAGATTGAAAAGACCAAAACTCACTGACACACCAGTACAGCTTGAAAACACCAAAACTCGCTGACACACCAGTACAGCTTGAAAATAACAAAACTCGCTGACACACCAGTACAGTTTGAAAAGACCAAAACTCGCTGACACACCAGTACAGCTTGAAAATACCAAAACTCGCTGATACACCAGTACAGCTTGAAAAGACCATAACTCACTGACACACCAGTACAGCTTGAAAAGACCAAAACTCGCTAACACACCAGTACAGCTTGAAAAGACCAAAACTCGCTGACACACCAGTACAGCTTGAAAAGACCAAAACTCGCTGACACACCAGTACAGCTTGAAAAGACCAAAACTCGCTGACACACGAGTACAGCTTGAAAAGACCAAAACTCACTGACACACAGTACAGCTTGAAAAGACCAAAACTCGCTGACACACCAGTACAGCTTGAAAAGACCAAAATTCGCTCACACACCAGTAAAGCTTGAAAAGACCAAAACTCGCTAATTCACCAGTACAGCTTGAAAAGACCAAAACTCGCTGACACACCAGTACAGCTTGAAAAGACCAAAACTCGCTGACACACCAGTACAGCTTGAAAAGACCAAAACTCGCTGACACACCAGTACAGCTTGAAAAGACCAAAACTCGCTGACACACCAGTACAGCTTGAAAAGACCAAAACTCGCTGACACACGAGTACAGCTTGAAAAGACCAAAACTCACTGACACACAGTACCGCTTGAAAAGACCAAAACTCGCTGACGCACCAGTACAGCTTGAAAAGACCAAAATTCGTTCACACACCAGTAAAGCTTGAAAAGACCAAAACTCGCTAATTCACCAGTACAGCTTGAAAAGACCAAAACTCGCTGACACACCAGTACAGCTTGAAAACACCAAAACTCGCTGACACACCGGTACAGCTTGAAAAGACCAAAACTCGCTAACTGACCAGTACAGCTTGAAAAGACCAAAACTCGCTGACACACCAGTACAGCTTGAAAAGACCAAAACTCGCTGACACACCAGTACAGCTTGAAAACACCAAAACTCGCTGACACACCAGTACAGCTTGAAAAGACCAAAACACACTCACACACCAGTGCAGCTTGAAAAGACCAAAACTCCATGACACACCAGTACAGATTGAAAAGACCAAAACTCACTGACACACCAGTACAGCTTGAAAAGACCAAAACTCGCTAACACACCAGTACAGCTTGAAAAGACCAAAACTCGCTGACACACCAGTACAGCTTGAAAAGACCAAAACTCAGACACACCAGTACAGTCTGAAAAGACCAAAACTCGCTAATTCACCAGTACAGTTTGAAAAGACCAAAACTCGCTGACACACCAGTACAGCTTGAAAAGACCAACACTCGATGACACACCGTTACAGCTTGAAAACACCAAAACTCACTGACACACCAGTACAGCTTGGAAGGGCCAAAACGCACTGACACACCGGTCCAGCTTGAAAAGACCAAAACTCACTGACACACCAGTGCAGTTTGAAAAGACCAACACTCGCTGACAAACTGATACAGCTTGAAAAGACCAGCACTCGCTGACACACCAGTACAGCTTGAAAAGACCAAAACTCGATGACACACCAGTACAGCTTGAAAAGACCAAAACTCACTGACATACCAGTACAGCTTGAAAAGACCAAAACTCGCTCACACACCAGTGCAGCTTGAAAAGACCAACACTCTCTGACACACCAGTACAGCTTGAAAAGACCAACACTCGGTGACACACCAGTACAGCTTGAAAACACCAAAACTCGCTGACACACCGGTACAGCTTGAAAAGACCAAAACTCGCGAACACACCAGTACAGCTTGAAAAGACCAAAACTCGCTGACACACCAGTACAGATTGAAAAGACCAAAACTCGCTGACACACCATTACAGCTTGAAAACACCAAAACTCGGTGACACACCGGTACAGCTTGAAAATACCAAAACTCGCTAATTCACCAGTACAGCTTGAAAAGACCAAAACTCGCTGACACACCAGTACAGCTTGAAAAGACCAACACTCGATGACACACCAGTACAGCCTGAAAAGACCAAAACTCAGACACACCAGTACAGCTTGAAAAGACCAAAACTCGCTAACACACCAGTACAGCTTGAAAAGACCAAAACTCGCTGACACACCAGTACAGATTGAAAAGACCAACACTCGATGACACACCAGTACAGCATGAAAAGACCAAAACTCACTCACTCACCAGTACAGCCTGAAAACACCAAAACTCGCTGACTGACCAGTACAGCTTGAAAAGACCAAAACTCGCTAACTCACCAGTACAGCTTGAAAAGACCAAAACTCGCTAATTCACCAGTACAGCTTGAAAAGACCAAAACTCGCTAATTCACCATTACAGCTTGAAAAGACCAAAACTCGCTGACACACCAGTACAGCTTGAAAACACCAAAACTCGGTGACACACCGGTACAGCTTGAAAAGACCAAAACTCGCTAATTCACCAGTACAGCTTGAAAAGACCAAAACTCAGACACACCGGTACAGCTTGAAAAGACCAAAACTCGCTAACTGACCAGTACAGCTTGAAAAGACCAAAACTCGCTGACACACCAGTACAGCTTGAAAAGACCAAAACTCGCTGACACACCAGTACAGCTTGAAAACACCAAAACACGCTGACACTCCAGTACAGCTTGAAAAGACCAAAACACACTCACACACCAGTGCAGCTTGAAAAGACCAAAACTCGCTGACACACCAGTACAGCTTGAAAAGACCATAACACACACACACACACCAGTGCAGCTTGAAAAGACCAAAACACGCTGACACACCAGTACAGCCTGAAAAGATCAAAACTCGCTGACACACCAGTACAGCTTGAAAACACCAAAACTCGCTGACACACCAGTGCAGCTTGAAAAGACCAAAACTCCATGACACACCAGTGCAGATTGAAAAGACCAAAACTCACTGACACACCAGTACAGCTTGAAAACACCAAAACTCGCTGACACACCAGTACAGCTTGAAAATAACAAAACTCGCTGACACACCAGTACAGCATGAAAAGACCAAAACTCACTCACTCACCAGTACAGCCTGAAAACACCAAAACTCGCTGACTGACCAGTACAGCTTGAAAAGACCAAAACTCGCTAACTCACCAGTACAGCTTGAAAAGACCAAAACTCGCTAATTCACCAGTACAGCTTGAAAAGACCAAAACTCGCTAATTCACCATTACAGCTTGAAAAGACCAAAACTCGCTGACACACCAGTACAGCTTGAAAACACCAAAACTCGGTGACACACCGGTACAGCTTGAAAAGACCAAAACTCGCTAATTCACCAGTACAGCTTGAAAAGACCAAAACTCAGACACACCGGTACAGCTTGAAAAGACCAAAACTCGCTAACTGACCAGTACAGCTTGAAAAGACCAAAACTCGCTGACACACCAGTACAGCTTGAAAAGACCAAAACTCGCTGACACACCAGTACAGCTTGAAAACACCAAAACACGCTGACACTCCAGTACAGCTTGAAAAGACCAAAACACACTCACACACCAGTGCAGCTTGAAAAGACCAAAACTCGCTGACACACCAGTACAGCTTGAAAAGACCATAACACACACACACACCATGGCAGCTTGAAAAGACCAAAACACGCTGACACACCAGTACAGCCTGAAAAGATCAAAACTCGCTGACACACCAGTACAGCTTGAAAACACCAAAACTCGCTGACACACCAGTGCAGCTTGAAAAGACCAAAACTCCATGACACACCAGTGCAGATTGAAAAGACCAAAACTCACTGACACACCAGTACAGCTTGAAAACACCAAAACTCGCTGACACACCAGTACATCTTGAAAATAACAAAACTCGCTGACACACCAGTACAGTTTGAAAAGACCAAAACTCGCTGACACACCAGTACAGCTTGAAAATACCAAAACTCGCTGATACACCAGTACAGCTTGAAAAGACCATAACTCACTGACACACCAGTACAGCTTGAAAAGACCAAAACTCGCTAACACACCAGTACAGCTTGAAAAGACCAAAACTCGCTGACACACCAGTACAGCTTGAAAAGACCAAAACTCGCTGACACACCAGTACAGTTTGAAAAGACCAAAACTCGCTGACACACGAGTACAGCTTGAAAAGACCAAAACTCACTGACACACAGTACAGCTTGAAAAGACCAAAACTCGCTGACACACCAGTACAGCTTGAAAAGACCAAAATTCGCTCACACACCAGTAAAGCTTGAAAAGACCAAAACTCGCTAATTCACCAGTACAGCTTGAAAAGACCAAAACTCGCTGACACACCAGTACAGCTTGAAAAGACCAAAACTCGCTGACACACCAGTACAGCTTGAAAAGACCAAAACTCGCTGACACACCAGTACAGCTTGAAAAGACCAAAACTCGCTGACACACCAGTACAGCTTGAAAAGACCAAAACTCGCTGACACACGAGTACAGCTTGAAAAGACCAAAACTCACTGACACACAGTACAGCTTGAAAAGACCAAAACTCGCTGACACACCAGTACAGCTTGAAAAGACCAAAATTCGTTCACACACCAGTAAAGCTTGAAAAGACCAAAACTCGCTAATTCACCAGTACAGCTTGAAAAGACCAAAACTCGCTGACACACCAGTACAGCTTGAAAAGACCAAAACTCGCTGACAAACCAGTACAGCTTGAAAACACCAAAACTCGCTGACACACCGGTACAGCTTGAAAAGACCAAAACTCGCTAACTGACCAGTACAGCTTGAAAAGACCAAAACTCGCTGACACACCAGTACAGCTTGAAAAGACCAAAACTCGCTGACACACCAGTACAGCTTGAAAACACCAAAACACGCTGACACTCCAGTACAGCTTGAAAAGACCAAAACACACTCACACACCAGTGCAGCTTGAAAAGACCAAAACTCGCTGACACACACGTACAGCTTGAAAAGACCATAACACACTCACACACCAGTGCAGCTTGAAATGACCAAAACACGCTGACACACCAGTACAGCCTGAAAAGATCAAAACTCGCTGACACACCAGTACAGCTTGAAAACACCAAAACTCGCTGACACACCAGTACAGCTTGAAAATAACAAAACTCGCTGACACACCAGTACAGCTTGAAAAGACCAAAACTCGCTGACACACCAGTACAGCTTGAAAATACCAAAACTCGCTGACACACCAGTACAGCTTGAAAAGACCATAACTCACTGACACACCAGTACAGCTTGAAAAGACCAAAACTCGCTAACACACCAGTACAGCTTGAAAAGACCAAAACTCGCTGACACACCAGTACAGCTTGAAATGACCAAAACTCGCTGACACACCAGTACAGCTTGAAAAGACCAACACACGCTGACACACCAGTACAGCTTGAAAAGACTAGCACTCGCTGACACACCAGTACAGCTTGAAAAGACCAAAAGTCGATGACACACCAGTACAGCTTGAAAAGACCAAATCTCGCGAACAAACCAGTACAGCTTGAAAAGACCAAAACTCGCTCACACACCAGTACAGCTTGAAAAGACCAAAACTCACTCACACACCAGTACAGCTTAAAAGACCAAAACTTCCTTACACACCAGTACAGCTTGAAAAGACCAAATCTAAATAACACACGAGTACAGCGTGAAAAGACCAAAACTCGATGACACACCAGTACAGGTTGAAATGACCAAAACTCACTGACACACCAGTACAGCTTGAAAAGACCAAAACTCGCTGACACACCAGTACAGCTTGAAAAGACCAAAACTCGCTGACACACCTGTAGAGCATGAAAAGGCCAAAACTCACTGACTCACCGGTACAGCTTGAAAAGACCAAAACTCACTGACACACCAGTACAGATTGAAAAGACCAACACTCGCTGACACACCAGTACAGCTTGAAAAGGCCAAAACTCACTGACACAACTGTGCAGATTGAAAAGACCAAAACTCGCTGACACACCAGTACAGCTTGAAAATATCAAATCTCGATAACACCCCAGTACAGCTTGAAAACACCAAAACTCGCTGACACACCAGTACAGCTTGAAAAGACCAAAACTCGCTGACACACCAGTACAGCTTGAAAAGACCAAAACTCACTGACACACAGTACAGCTTGAAAAGACCAAAACTCGCTGACACACCAGTACAGCTTGAAAAGACCAAAATTCGCTCACACACCAATAAAGCTTGAAAAGACCAAAACTCGCTAATTCACCAGTACAGCTTGAAAAGACCAAAACTCGCTGACACACCAGTACAGCTTGAAAAGACCAAAACTCGCTGACACACCAGTACAGCTTGAAAACACCAAAACTCGCTGACTTACCGGTACTGCTTGAAAAGACCAAAGCTCGCTAACTGACCAGTACAGCTTGAAAAGACCAAAACTCGCTGACACACCAGTACAGCTTGAAAAGACCAAAACTCGCTGACACACCAGTACAGCTTGAAAACACCAAAACACGCTGACACTCCAGTACAGCTTGAAAAGACCAAAACACACTCACACACCAGTGCAGCTTGAAAAGACCAAAACTCGCTGACACACCAGTACAGCTTGAAAAGACCATAACACACTCACACACCAGTGCAGCTTGAAATGACCAAAACACGCTGACACACCAGTACAGCTTGAAAACACCAAAACTCGCTGACACACCAGTACAGCTTGAAAAGACCAAAACACACTCACTCACCAGTGCAGCTTGAAAAGACCAAAACTCCATGACACACCAGTACAGATTGAAAAGACCAAAACTCACTGACACACCAGTACAGCTTGAAAAGACCAAAACTCGCTAACACACCAGTACAGCTTGAAAAGACCAAAAATTGCTGACACACCAGTACAGCTTGAAAAGACCAAAACTCAGACACACCAGTACAGTCTGAAAAGACCAAAACTCGCTAATTCACCAGTACAGTTTGAAAAGACCAAAACTCGCTGACACACCAGTACAGCTTGAAAAGACCAACACTCGATGACACACCGTTACAGCTTGAAAAGACCAAAACTCAGACACACCAGTACAGCTTGAAAAGACCAAAACTCACTGACACACCAGTACAGCTTGGAAGGGCCAAAACTCACTGACACACCGGTCCAGCTTGAAAGGACCAAAACTCACTGACACACTAGTACAGTTTGAAAAGACCAACACTCGCTGACACACTGATACAGCTTGAAAAGACCAGCACTCGCTGACACACCAGTACAGCTTGAAAAGACCAAAACTCGATGACACACCAGTACAGCTTGAAAAGACCATCACTCGCTGACACACCAGTACAGCTTGAAGAGACCAGCACTCGCTGACACACCAGTACAGCTTGAAAAGACAAAAACTCGATGACCCTCCAGTACAGCTTTAAAATATCAAATCTCGATGACACACCAGTACAGCTTGAAAAGACCAAAACTCACTGACATACCAGTACAGCTTGAAAAGACCAAAACTCGCTCACACACCAGTGCAGCTTGAAAAGACCAACACTCGCTGACACACCAGTACAGCTTGAAAAGACCAACACTCGGTGACACACCAGTACAGCTTGAAAACACCAAAACTCGCTGACACACCGGTACAGCTTGAAAAGACCAAAACTCGCTAACACACCAGTACAGCTTGAAAAGACCAAAACTCGCTGACACACCAGTACAGATTGAAAAGACCAAAACTCGCTGACACACCAGTACAGCTTGAAAACACCAAAACTCGGTGACACACCGGTACAGCTTGAAAATACCAAAACTCGCTAATTCACCAGTACAGCTTGAAAAGACCAAAACTCGCTGACACACCAGTACAGCTTGAAAAGACCAACACTCGATGACACACCAGTACAGCTTGAAAAGACCAAAACTCAGACACACCAGTACAGCTTGAAAAGACCAAAACTCGCTAACACACCAGTACAGCTTGAAAAGACCAAAACTCGCTGACACACCAGTACAGATTGAAAAGACCAACACTCGATGACACACCAGTACAGCTTGAAAAGACCAAAACTCGCTCACTCACCAGTACAGCTTGAAAACACCAAAACTCGCTGACTCACCAGTACAGCTTGAAAAGATCAAAACTCGCTAACTCACCAGTAAAGCTTGAAAAGACCAAAACTCGCTAATTCACCGATACAGCTTGAAAAGACCAAAACTCGCTGACACACCAGTACAGCTTGAAAAGACCAAAACTCGCTGACACACCAGTACAGCTTGAAAACACCAAAACTCGGTGACACACCGGTACAACTTGAAAAGACCAAAACTCGCTAATTCACCAGTACAGCTTGAAAAGACCAAAACTCGCTGACACACCAGTACAGCTTGAAAAGACCAACACTCGATGACACACCAGTACAGCTTGAAAAGCCCAAAACTCAGACACACCGGTACAGCTTGAAAAGACCAAAACTCGCTAACTGACCAGTACAGCTTGAAAAGACCAAAACTCGCTGACACACCAGTACAGCTTGAAAAGCCCAAAACTCAGACACACCGGTACAGCTTGAAAAGACCAAAACTCGCTAACTGACCAGTACAGCTTGAAAAGACCAAAACTCGCTGACACACCAGTACAGCTTGAAAAGACCAAAACTCGCTGACACACCAGTACAGCTTGAAAAGACCAAAACTCGCTGACACACCAGTACAGCTTGAAAAGACCATAACACACACACACACCAGTGCAGCTTGAAAAGACCAAAACACGCTGACACACCAGTACAGCTTGAAAACACCAAAACTCGCTGACACACCAGTGCAGCTTGAAAAGACCAAAACTCCATGACACACCAGTACAGATTGAAAAGACCAAAACTCACTGACACACCAGTACAGCTTGAAAACACCAAAACTCGCTGACACACCAGTACAGCTTGAAAATAACAAAACTCGCTGACACACCAGTACAGCTTGAAAAGACCAAAACTCGCTGACACACCAGTACAGCTTGAAAATACCAAAACTCGCTGACACACCAGTACAGCTTGAAAAGACCATAACTCACTGACACACCAGTACAGCTTGAAAAGACCAAAACTCGCTAACACACCAGTACAGCTTGAAAAGACCAAAACTCGCTGACACACCAGTACAGCTTGAAAAGACCAAAACTCGCTGACACACCAGTACAGCTTGAAAAGACCAAAACTCGCTGACACACCAGTACAGCTTGAAAAGACCAACACACGCTGACACACCAGTACAGCTTGAAAAGACTAGCACTCGCTGACACACCAGTACAGCTTGAAAAGACCAAAAGTCGATGACACACCAGTACAGCTTGAAAAGACCAAATCTCGCGAACAAACCAGTACAGCTTGAAAAGACCAAAACTCGCTCACACACCAGTACAGCTTGAAAACACCAAAACTCGCTGACTCACCAGTACAGCTTGAAAAGACCAAAACTCGCTAACTCACCAGTACAGCTTGAAAAGACCAAAACTCGCTAATTCACCAATACAGCTTGAAAAGACCAAAACTCGCTGACACACCAGTACAGCTTGAAAAGACCAAAACTCGCTGACACACCAGTACAGCTTGAAAACAGCAAAACTCGGTGACACACCGGTACAACTTGAAAAGACCAAAACTCGCTAATTCACCAGTACAGCTTGAAAAGACCAAAACTCGCTGACACACCAGTACAGCTTGAAAAGACCAACATTCGATGACACACCAGTACAGCTTGAAAAGCCCAAAACTCAGACACACCGGTACAGCTTGAAAAGACCAAAACTCGCTAACTGACCAGTACAGCTTGAAAAGACCAAAACTCGCTGACACACCAGTACAGCTTGAAAAGACCAAAACTCGCTGACACACCAGTACAGCTTGAAATGACCAACACACGCTGACACACCAGTACAGCTTGAAAAGACTAGCACTCGCTGACACACCAGTACAGCTTGAAAAGACCAAAAGTCGATGACACACCAGTACAGCTTGAAAAGACCAAATCTCGCGAACAAACCAGTACAGCTTGAAAAGACCAAAACTCGCTCACACACCAGTACAGCTTGAAAACACCAAAACTCGCTGACTCACCAGTACAGCTTGAAAAGACCAAAACTCGCTAACTCACCAGTACAGCTTGAAAAGACCAAAACTCGCTAATTCACCAATACAGCTTGAAAAGACCAAAACTCGCTGACACACCAGTACAGCTTGAAAAGACCAAAACTCGCTGACACACCAGTACAGCTTGAAAACAGCAAAACTCGGTGACACACCGGTACAACTTGAAAAGACCAAAACTCGCTAATTCACCAGTACAGCTTGAAAAGACCAAAACTCGCTGACACACCAGTACAGCTTGAAAAGACCAACACTCGATGACACACCAGTACAGCTTGAAAAGCCCAAAACTCAGACACACCGGTACAGCTTGAAAAGACCAAAACTCGCTAACTGACCAATACAGCTTGAAAAGACCAAAACTCGCTGACACACCAGTACAGCTTGAAAAGACCAAAACTCGCTGACACACCAGTACAGCTTGAAAATACCAAAACACGCTGACACTCCAGTACAGCTTGAAAAGACCAAAACACACTCACACACCAGTGCAGCTTGAAAAGACCAAAACTCGCTGACACACCAGTACAGCTTGAAAAGACCATAACACACACACACACCAGTGCAGCTTGAAAAGACCAAAACACGCTGACACACCAGTACAGCTTGAAAACACCAAAACTCGCTGACACACCAGTGCAGCTTGAAAAGACCAAAACTCCATGACACACCAGTACAGATTGAAAAGACCAAAACTCACTGACACACCAGTACAGCTTGAAAACACCAAAACTCGCTGACACACCAGTACAGCTTGAAAATAACAAAACTCGCTGACACACCAGTACAGCTTGAAAAGACCAAAACTCGCTGACACACCAGTACAGCTTGAAAATACCAAAACTCGCTGACACACCAGTACAGCTTGAAAAGACCATAACTCACTGACACACCAGTACAGCTTGAAAAGACCAAAACTCGCTAACACACCAGTACAGCTTGAAAAGACCAAAACTCGCTGACACACCAGTACAGCTTGAAAAGACCAAAACTCGCTGACACACCAGTACAGCTTGAAAAGACCAAAACTCGCTGACACACCAGTAAAGCTTGAAAAGACCAACATACGCTGACACACCAGTACAGCTTGAAAAGACTAGCACTCGCTGACACACCAGTACAGCCTGAAAAGACCAAAAGTCGATGACACACCAGTACAGCTTGAAAAGACCAAATCTCGCGAACAAACCAGTACAGCTTGAAAAGACCAAAACTCGCTCACACACCAGTACAGCTTGAAAAGACCAAAACTCACACACACACCAGTACAGCTTAAAAGACCAAAACTTCCTTACACACCAGTACAGCTTGAAAATACCAAAACTCGCTGACACACCAGTACAGCTTGAAAAGACCATAACTCACTGACACACCAGTACAGCTTGAAAAGACCAAAACTCGCTAACACACCAGTACAGCTTGAAAAGACCAAAACTCGCTGACACACCAGTACAGCTTGAAAAGACCAAAACTCGCTGACACACCAGTACAGCTTGAAAAGACCAAAACTCGCTGACACACCAGTAAAGCTTGAAAAGACCAACATACGCTGACACACCAGTACAGCTTGAAAAGACTAGCACTCGCTGACACACCAGTACAGCTTGAAAAGACCAAAAGTCGATGACACACCAGTACAGCTTGAAAAGACCAAATCTCGCGAACAAACCAGTACAGCTTGAAAAGACCAAAACTCGCTCACACACCAGTACAGCTTGAAAAGACCAAAACTCACTCACACACCAGTACAGCTTAAAAGACCAAAACTTCCTTACACACCAGTACAGCTTGAAAAGACCAAATCTAAATAACACACGAGTACAGCTTGAAAAGACCAAAACTCGATGACACACCAGTACAGGTTGAAATGACCAAAACTCACTGACACACCAGTACAGCTTGAATAGACCAAAACTCGCTGACACACCAGTACAGCTTGAAAAGACCAAAACTCGCTGACACACCTGTAGAGCATGAAAAGGCCAAAACTCACTGACTCACCGGTACAGCTTGAAAAGACAAAAACTCACTGACACACCAGTACAGATTGAAAAGACCAACACTCGCTGACACACCAGTACAGCTTGAAAAGGCCAAAACTCACTGACACAACTGTACAGATTGAAAAGACCAAAACTCGCTGACACACCAGTACAGCTTGAAAATATCAAATCTCGATGGCACACCAGTACAGCTTGAAAACACCAAAACTCGCTGACACACCAGTACAGCTTGAAAAGACCAAAACTCACTGACACACAGTACAGCTTGAAAAGACCAAAACTCGCTGACACACCAGTACAGCTTGAAAAGACCAAAATTCGCTCACACACCAGTAAAGCTTGAAAAGACCAAATCTCGCTAATTCACCAGTACAGCTTGAAAAGACCAAAAGTCGCTGACACACCAGTACAGCTTGAAAACACCAAAACTCGCTGACACACCGGTACAGCTTGAAAAGACCAAAACTCGCTAACTGACCAGTACAGCTTGAAAAGACCAAAACTCGCTGACACACCAGTACAGCTTGAAAAGACCAAAACTCGCTGACACACCAGTACAGCTTGAAAACACCAAAACACGCTGACACTCCAGTACAGCTTGAAAAGACCAAAACACACTCACACACCAGTGCAGCTTGAAAAGACCAAAATTCGCTGACACACCAGTACAGCTTGAAAAGACCATAACACACTCACACACCAGTGCAGCTTGAAATGACCAAAACACGCTGACACACCAGTACAGCCTGAAAAGATCAAAACTCGCTGACACACCAGTACAGCTTGAAAACACCAAAACTCGCTGACACACCAGTACAGCTTGAAAATAACAAAACTCGCTGACACACCAGTACAGCTTGAAAAGACCAAAACTCGCTGACACACCAGTACAGCTGGAAAATACCAAAACTCGCTGACACACCAGTACAGCTTGAAAAGACCATAACTCACTGACACACCAGTATAGCTTGAAAAGACCAAAACTCGCTAACACACCAGTACAGCTTGAAAAGACCAAAACTCGCTGACACACCAGCACAGCTTGAAAAGACCAAAACTCGCTGACACACCAGTACAGCTTGAAAAGACCAAAACTCGCTGACACACCAGTACAGCTTGAAAAGACCAACACACGCTGACACATCAGTACAGCTTGAAAAGACTAGCACTCGCTGACACACCAGTACAGCTTGAAAAGACCAAAAGTCGATGACACACCAGTCCAGCTTGAAAAGACCAAATCTCGCGAACAAACCAGTACAGCTTGAAAAGACCAAAACTCGCTCACACACCAGTACAGCTTGAAAAGACCAAAACTCACTCACACACCAGTACAGCTTAAAAGACCAAAACTTCCTTACACACCAGTACAGCTTGAAAAGACCAAATCTAAATAACACACGAGTACAGCGTGAAAAGACCAAAACTCGATGACACACCAGTACAGGTTGAAATGACCAAAACTCACTGACACACCAGTACAGCTTGAAAAGACCAAAACTCGCTGACACACCAGTACAGCTTGAAAAGACCAAAACTCGCTGACACACCTGTAGAGCATGAAAAGGCCAAAACTCACTGACTCACCGGTACAGCTTGAAAAGACCAAAACTCACTGACACACCAGTACAGATTGAAAAGACCAACACTCGCTGACACACCAGTACAGCTTGCAAAGGCCAAAACTCACTGACACAACTGTACAGATTGAAAAGACCAAAACTCGCTGACACACCAGTACAGCTTGAAAATATCAAATCTCGATGACACACCAGTACAGCTTGAAAACACCAAAACTCGCTGACACACCAGTACAGCTTGAAAAGACCAAAATTCGCTCACACACCAGTAAAGCTTGAAAAGACCAAAACTCGCTAATTCACCAGTACAGCTTGAAAAGACCAAAACTCGCTGACACACCAGTACAGCTTGAAAAGACCAAAACTCGCTGACACACCAGTACAGCTTGAAAACACCAAAACTCGCTGACACACCGGTACAGCTTGAAAAGACCAAAACTCGCTAACTGACCAGTACAGATTGAAAAGACCAAAACTCGCTGACACACCAGTACAGCTTGAAAAGACCAAAACTCGCAGACACACCAGTACAGCTTGAAAACACCAAAACACGCTGACACTCCAGTACAGCTTGAAAAGACCAAAACACACTCACACACCAGTGCAGCTTGAAAAGACCAAAACTCGCTGACACACCAGTACAGCTTGAAAAGACCATAACACACTCACACACCAGTGCAGCTTGAAATGACCAAAACACGCTGACACACCAGTACAGCCTGAAAAGATCAAAACTCGCTGACACACCAGTACAGCTTGAAAACACCAAATCTCGCTGACACACCAGTACAGCTTGAAAAGACCAAAACACACTCACACACCAGTGCAGCTTGAAAAGACCAAAACTCCATGACACACCAGTACAGATTGAAAAGACCAAAACTCACTGACACACCAGTACAGCTTGAAAAGAACAAAACTCGCTAACACACCAGTACAGCTTGAAAAGACCAAAACTCGCTGACACACCAGTACAGCTTGAAAAGACCAAAACTCAGACACACCAGTACAGCATGAAAAGCCCAAAACTCGCTAACACACCAGTACAGCTTGAAAAGACCAAAACTCGCGGACACACCAGTACAGTTTGAAAAGACCAACACTCGATGACACACCAGTACAGCTTGAAAAGACCAAAACTCGCTCACTCACCAGTACAGCTTGAAAAGACCAAAACACGCTGACACACCAGTACAGATTGAAAAGACCACAACTCACTGACACACCAGTACAGCCTGAAAAGATCAAAACTCGCTGACACACCAGTACAGCTTGAAAACACCAAAACTCGCTGACACACCAGTACAGCTTGAAAAGACCAAAACTCGCTGACACACCAGTACAGCTTGAAAAGACCAAAACTCACTGACACAAGGTACAGCTTGAAAAGTCCAAAACTCGCTGACACACCAGTACAGCTTGAAAATACCAAAACTCGCTGACACACCAGTACAGCTTGAAAAGACCAAAATTCGCTCACACACCAGTACAGCTTGAAAAGACCAAAACTCGCTAATTCACCAGTACAGCTTGAAAAGACCAAAACTCACTGACACACAGTACAGCTTGAAAAGACCAAAACTCGCTGACACACCAGTACAGCTTGAAAAGACCAAAATTCGCTCACACACCAGTAAAGCTTGAAAAGACCAAAACTCGCTAATTCACCAGTACAGCTTGAAAAGACCAAAACTCGCTGACACACCAGTACAGCTTGAAAACACCAAAACACGCTGACACTCCAGTACAGCTTGAAAAGACCAAAACACACTCACACACCAGTGCAGCTTGAAAAGACCAAAACTCGCTGACACACCAGTACAGCTTGAAAAGACCATAACACACTCACACACCAGTGCAGCTTGAAATGACCAAAACACGCTGACACACCAGTACAGCCTGAAAAGATCAAAACTCGCTGACACACCAGTACAGCTTGAAAACACCAAAACTCGCTGACACACCAGTACAGCTTGAAAATAACAAAACTCGCTGACACACCAGTACAGCTTGAAAAGACCAAAACTCGCTGACACACCAGTACAGCTTGAAAATACCAAAACTCGCTGACACACCAGTACAGCTTGAAAAGACCATAACTCACTGACACACCAGTACAGCTTGAAAAGACCAAAACTCGCTAACACACCAGTACAGCTTGAAAAGACCAAAACTCGTTGACACACCAGTACAGCTTGAAAAGACCAAAACTCGCTGACACACCAGTACAGCTTGAAAATACCAAAACTCGCTGACACACCAGTACAGCTTGAAAAGACCAACACACGCTGACACATCAGTACAGCTTGAAAAGACTAGCACTCGCTGACACACCAGTACAGCTTGAAAAGACCAAAAGTCGATGACACACCAGTCCAGCTTGAAAAGACCAAATCTCGCGAACAAACCAGTACAGCTTGAAAAGACCAAATCTCGCTCACACACCAGTACAGCTTGAAAAGACCAAAACTCACTCGCACACCAGTACAGCTTAAAAGACCAAAACTTCCTTACACACCAGTACAGCTTGAAAAGACCAAATCTAAATAACACACGAGT
Organism: Scyliorhinus torazame; assembly: GCF_047496885.1. Classification (NCBI taxonomy): domain Eukaryota; kingdom Metazoa; phylum Chordata; class Chondrichthyes; order Carcharhiniformes; family Scyliorhinidae; genus Scyliorhinus; species Scyliorhinus torazame. The sequence goes on from NC_092726.1 coordinate 56,522,388, forward strand.
ACAGCGTGAAAAGACCAAAACTCGATGACACACCAGTACAGGTTGAAATGACCAAAACTCACTGACACACCAGTACAGCTTGAAAAGACCAAAACTCGCTGACACACCAGTACAGCTTGAAAAGACCAAAACTCGCTGACACACCAGTACAGATTGAAAAGACCAACACTCGCTGACACACCAGTACAGCTTGAAAAGGCCAAAACTCACTGACACAACTGTACAGATTGAAAAGACCAAAACTCGCTGACACACCAGTACAGCTTGAAAATATCAAATCTCGATGACACACCAGTACAGCTTGAAAACACCAAAACTCGCTGACACACCAGTACAGCTTGAAAAGACCAAAACTCGCTGACACACCAGTACAGCTGGAAAAGACCAAAACTCACTGACACACAGTACAGCTTGAAAAGACCAAAACTCGCTGACACACCAGTACAGCTTGAAAAGACCAAAATTCGCTCACACACCAGTAAAGCTTGAAAAGACCAAAACTCGCTAATTCGCCAGTACAGCTTGAAAAGACCAAAACTCGCTGACACACCAGTACAGCTTGAAAAGACCAAAACTCGCTGACACACCAGTACAGCTTGAAAACACCAAAACTCGCTGACACACCGGTAAAGCTTGAAAAGACCAAAACTCGCTAACTGACCAGTACAGCTTGAAAAGACCAAAACTCGCTGACACACCAGTACAGCTTGAAAAGACCAAAACTCGCTGACACACCAGTACAGCTTGAAAACACCAAAACACGCTGACACTCCAGTACAGCTTGAAAAGACCAAAACACACTCACACACCAGTGCAGCTTGAAAAGACCAAAACTCGCTGACACACCAGTACAGCTTGAAAAGACCATAACACACTCACACACCAGTGCAGCTTGAAATGACCAAAACTCCATGACACACCAGTACAGATTGAAAAGACCAAAACTCACTGACACACCAGTACAGCTTGAAAAGAACAAAACTCGCTAACACACCAGTACAGCTTGAAAAGACCAAAACTCGCTGACACACCAGTACAGCTTGAAAAGACCAAAACTCAGACACACCAGTACAGCATGAAAAGACCAAAACTCGCTAACACACCAGTACAGCTTGAAAAGACCAAAACTCGCGGACACACCAGTACAGTTTGAAAAGACCAACACTCGATGACACACCAGTACAGCTTGAAAAGACCAAAACTCGCTCACTCACCAGTACAGCTTGAAAAGACCAAAACACGCTGACACACCAGTACAGATTGAAAAGACCACAACTCACTGACACACCAGTACAGCCTGAAAAGATCAAAACTCGCTGACACACCAGTACAGCTTGAAAACACCAAAACTCGCTGACACACCAGTACAGCTTGAAAAGACCAAAACTCGCTGACACACCAGTACAGCTTGAAAAGACCAAAACTCACTGACAAAAGGTACAGCTTGAAAAGTCCAAAACTCGCTGACACACCAGTACAGCTTGAAAATACCAAAACTCGCTGACACACCAGTACAGCTTGAAAAGACCAAAATTCGCTCACACACCAGTACAGCTTGAAAAGACCAAAACTCGCTAATTCACCAGTACAGCTTGAAAAGACCAAAACTCGCTGACACACCAGTACAGCTTGAAAAGACCAAAACTCGCTGACACACCAGTACAGCTTGAAAAGACCAAAACTCACTGACACACAGTACAGCTTGAAAAGACCAAAACTCGCTGACACACCAGTACAGCTTGAAAAGACCAAAATTCGCTCACACACCAGTAAAGCTTGAAAAGACCAAAACTCGCTAATTCACCAGTACAGCTTGAAAAGACCAAAACTCGCTGACACACCAGTACAGCTTGAAAACACCAAAACACGCTGACACTCCAGTACAGCTTGAAAAGACCAAAACACACTCACACACCAGTGCAGCTTGAAAAGACCAAAACTCGCTGACACACCAGTACAGCTTGAAAAGACCATAACACACTCACACACCAGTGCAGCTTGAAATGACCAAAACACGCTGACACACCAGTACAGCCTGAAAAGATCAAAACTCGCTGACACACCAGTACAGCTTGAAAACACCAAAACTCACTGACACACCAGTACAGCTTGAAAAGACCAAAACACACTCACACACCAGTGCAGCTTGAAAAGACCAAAACTCCATGACACACCAGTACAGATTGAAAAGACAAAAACTCACTGACACACCAGTACAGCTTGAAAAGACCAAAACTCGCTAACACACCAGTACAGCTTGAAAAGACCAAAACTCGCTGACACACCAGTACAGCTTGAAAAGACCAAAACTCAGACACACCAGTACAGCTTGAAAAGACCAAAACTCGCTAACACACCAGTACAGCTTGAAAAGACCAAAACTCGCGGACACACCAGTACAGTTTGAAAAGACCAACACTCGATGACACACCAGTACAGCTTGAAAAGACCAAAACTCGCTCACTCACCAGTACAGCTTGAAAAGACCAAAACACGCTGACACACCAGTACAGATTGAAAAGACCACAACTCACTGACACACCAGTACAGCCTGAAAAGATCAAAACTCGCTGACACACCAGTACAGCTTGAAAACACCAAAACTCGCTGACACACCAGTACAGCTTGAAAAGACCAAAACTCGCTGACACACCAGTACAGCTTGAAAAGACCAAAACTCACTGACACACAGTACAGTTTGAAAAGACCAAAACTCGCTGACACACCAGTACAGCTTGAAAATACCAAAACTCGCTGACACACCAGTACAGCTTGAAAAGACCAAAATTCGCTCACACACCAGTACAGCTTGAAAAGACCAAAACTCGCAAATTCACCAGTACAGCTTGAAAAGACCAAAACTCGCTGACACACCAGTACAGCTTGAAAAGACCAAAACTCGCTGACACACCAGTACAGCTTGAAAACACCAAAACTCGCTGACACACCGGTACAGTTTGAAAAGACCAAAACTCGCTAACTGACCAGTACAGCTTGAAAAGACCAAAACTCGCTGACACACCAGTACAGCTTGAAAAGACCAAAACTCGCTGACACACCAGTACAGCTTGAAAACACCAAAACACGCTGACACTCCAGTACAGCTTGAAAAGACCAAAACACACTCACACACCAGTGCAGCTTGAAAAGACCAAAACTCGCTGACACACCAGTACAGCTTGAAAAGACCATAACATACTCACACACAAGTGCAGCTTGAAAAGGCCAAAACACGCTGACACACCAGTAAAGCCTGAAAAGATCAAAACTCGCTGACACACCAGTACAGCTTGAAAACACCAAAACTCGCTGACACACCAGGACAGCTTGAAAATACCAAAACACACTCACACACCAGTGCAGCTTGAAAAGACCAAAACTCCATGACATACCAGTACAGATTGAAAAGACCAAAACTCACTGACACACCAGTACAGCTTGAAAACACCAAAACTCGCTGACACACCAGTACAGCTTGAAAATAACAAAACTCGCTGACACACCAGTACAGCTTGAAAAGACCATAACTCACTGACACACCAGTACAGCTTGAAAAGACCAAAACTCGCTAACACACCAGTACAGCTTGAAAAGACCAAAACTCGCTGACACACCAGTACAGCTTGAAAAGACCAAAACTCGCTGACACACCAGTACAGCTTGAAAAGACCAAAACTCGCTGACACACCAGTACAGCTTGAAAAGACCAACACACGCTGACACACCAGTACAGCTTGAAAAGACTAGCACTCGCTGACACACCAGTACAGCTTGAAAAGACAAAAAGTCGATGACACACCAGTACAGCTTGAAAAGACCAAATCTCGCGAACAAACCAGTACAGCTTGAAAAGACCAAAACTCGCTAATTCACCAGTACAGCTTGAAAAGACCAAAACTCGCTGACACACCAGTACAGCTTGAAAAGACCAAAACTCGCTGACACACCAGTACAGCTTGAAAACACCAAAACACGCTGACACTCCAGTACAGCTTGAAAAGACCAAAACACACTCACACACCAGTGCAGCTTGAAAAGACCAAAACTCCATGACACACCAGTACAGATTGAAAAGACAAAAACTCACTGACACACCAGTACAGCTTGAAAAGACCAAAACTCGCTAACACACCAGTACAGCTTGAAAAGACCAAAACTCGCTGACACACCAGTACAGCTTGAAAAGACCAAAACTCAGACACACCAGTACAGCTTGAAAAGACCAAAACTCGCTAACACACCAGTACAGCTTGAAAAGACCAAAACTCGCGGACACACCAGTACAGTTTGAAAAGACCGACACTCGATGACACACCAGTACAGCTTGAAATGACCAAAACTCGCTCACTCACCAGTACAGCTTGAAAAGACCAAAACACGCTGACACACCAGTACAGATTGAAAAGACCACAACTCACTGACACACCAGTACAGCCTGAAAAGATCAAAACTCGCTGACACACCAGTACAGCTTGAAAACACCAAAACTCGCTGACACACCAGTACAGCTTGAAAAGACCAAAACTCGCTGACACACCAGTACAGCTTGAAAAGACCAAAACTCACTGACACACAGTACAGTTTGAAAAGACCAAAACTCGCTGACACACCAGTACAGCTTGAAAATACCAAAACTCGCTGACACACCAGTACAGCTTGAAAAGACCAAAATTCGCTCACACACCAGTCCAGCTTGAAAAGACCAAAACTCGCAAATTCACCAGTACAGCTTGAAAAGACCAAAACTCGCTGACACACCAGTACAGCTTGAAAAGACCAAAACTCGCTGACACACCAGTACAGCTTGAAAACACCAAAACTCGCTGACACACCGGTACAGTTTGAAAAGACCAAAACTCGCTAACTGACCAGTACAGCTTGAAAAGACCAAAACTCGCTGACACACCAGTACAGCTTGAAAAGACCAAAACTCGCTGACACACCAGTACAGCTTGAAAACACCAAAACACGCTGACACTCCAGTACAGCTTGAAAAGACCAAAACACACTCACACACCAGTGCAGCTTGAAAAGACCAAAACTCGCTGACACACCAGTACAGCTTGAAAAGACCATAACATACTCACACACAAGTGCAGCTTGAAAAGGCCAAAACACGCTGACACACCAGTAAAGCCTGAAAAGATCAAAACTCGCTGACACACCAGTACAGCTTGAAAACACCAAAACTCGCTGACACACCAGTACAGCTTGAAAATACCAAAACACACTCACACACCAGTGCAGCTTGAAAAGACCAAAACTCCATGACATACCAGTACAGATTGAAAAGACCAAAACTCACTGACACACCAGTACAGCTTGAAAACACCAAAACTCGCTGACACACCAGTACAGCTTGAAAATAACAAAACTCGCTGACACACCAGTACAGCTTGAAAAGACCATAACTCACTGACACACCAGTACAGCTTGAAAAGACCAAAACTCGCTAACACACCAGTACAGCTTGAAAAGACCAAAACTCGCTGACACACCAGTACAGCTTGAAAAGACCAAAACTCGCTGACACACCAGTACAGCTTGAAAAGACCAAAACTCGCTGGCACACCAGTACAGCTTGAAAAGACCAACACACGCTGACACACCAGTACAGCTTGAAAAGACTAGCACTCGCTGACACACCAGTACAGCTTGAAAAGACAAAAAGTCGATGACACACCAGTACAGCTTGAAAAGACCAAATCTCGCGAACAAACCAGTACAGCTTGAAAAGACCAAAACTCGCTAATTCACCAGTACAGCTTGAAAAGACCAAAACTCGCTGACACACCAGTACAGCTTGAAAAGACCAAAACTCGCTGACACACCAGTACAGCTTGAAAAGACCAAAACTCACTGACACACAGTACAGCTTGAAAAGACCAAAACTCGCTGACACACCAGTACAGCTTGAAAAGACCAAAATTCGCTCACACACCAGTAAAGCTTGAAAAGACCAAAACTCGCTAATTCACCAGTACAGCTTGAAAAGACGAAAACTCGCTGACACACCAGTACAGCTTGAAAAGACCAAAACTCGCTGACACACCAGTACAGCTTGAAAACACCAAAACTCGCTGACACACCGGTACAGCTTGAAAAGACCAAAACTCGCTAACTGACCAGTACAGCTTGAAAAGACCAAAACTCGCTGACACACCAGTACAGCTTGAAAAGACCAAAACTCGCTGACACACCAGTACAGCTTGAAAACACCAAAACACGCTGACACTCCAGTACAGCTTGAAAAGACCAAAACACACTCACACACCAGTGCAGCTTGAAAAGACCAAAACTCGCTGACACACCAGTACAGCTTGAAAAGACCATAACACACTCACACACCAGTGCAGCTTGAAATGACCAAAACACGCTGACACACCAGTACAGCCTGAAAAGATCAAAACTCGCTGACACACCAGTACAGCTTGAAAACACCAAAACTCGCTGACACACCAGTACAGCTTGAAAAGACCAAAACACACTCACACACCAGTGCAGCTTGAAAAGACCAAAACTCCATGACACACCAGTACAGATTGAAAAGACAAAAACTCACTGACACACCAGTAGAGCTTGAAAAGACCAAAACTCGCTAACACACCAGTACAGCTTGAAAAGACCAAAACTCGCTGACACACCAGTACAGCTTGAAAAGACCAAAACTCAGACACACCAGTACAGCTTGAAAAGACCAAAAGTCGCTAACACACCAGTACAGCTTGAAAAGACCAAAACTCGCGGACACACCAGTACAGTTTGAAAAGACCAACACTCGATGACACACCAGTACAGCTTGAAAAGACCAAAACTCGCTCACTCACCAGTACTGCTTGAAAAGACCAAAACACGCTGACACACCAGTACAGATTGAAAAGACCACAACTCACTGACACACCAGTACAGCCTGAAAAGATCAAAACTCGCTGACACACCAGTACAGCTTGAAAACACCAAAACTCGCTGACACACCAGTACAGCTTGAAAAGACCAAAACTCGCTGACACACCAGTACAGCTTGAAAAGACCAAAACTGACTGACACACAGTACAGCTTGAAAAGACCAAAACTCGCTGACACACCAGTACAGCTTGAAAATACCAAAACTCGCTGACACACCAGTACAGCTTGAAAAGACCAAAATTCGCTCACACACCAGTACAGCTTGAAAAGACCAAAACTCGCTAATTCACCAGTACAGCTTGAAAAGACCAAAACTCGCTGACACACCAGTACAGCTTGAAAAGACCAAAACTCGCTGACACACCAGTACAGCTTGAAAACACCAAAACTCGCTGACACACCGGTACAGCTTGAAAAGACCAAAACTCGGAACTGACCAGTACAGCTTGAAAAGACCAAAACTCGCTGACACCAGTACAGCTTGAAAAGACCAAAACTCGCTGACAAACCAGTACAGCTTGAAAACACCAAAACACGCTGACACTCCAGTACAGCTTGAAAAGACCAAAACACACTCACACACCAGTGCAGCTTGAAAAGACCAAAACTCGCTGACACACCAGTACAGCTTGAAAAGACCATAACACACTCACACACAAGTGCAGCTTGAAAAGACCAAAACACGCTGACACACCAGTAAAGCCTGAATAGATCAAAACTCGCTGACACACCAGTACAGCTTGAAAACACCAAAACTCGCTGACACACCAGTACAGCTTGAAAAGACCAAAACACACTCACACACCAGTGCAGCTTGAAAAGACCAAAACTCCATGACATACCAGTACAGATTGAAAAGACCAAAACTCACTGACACACCAGTACAGCTTGAAAACACCAAAACTCGCTGACACACCAGTACAGCTTGAAAATAACAAAACTCGCTGACACACCAGTACAGCTTGAAAAGACCATAACTCACTGACACACCAGTACAGCTTGAAAAGACCAAAACTCGCTAACACACCAGTACAGCTTGAAAAGACCAAAACTCGCTGACACACCAGTACAGCTTGAAAAGACCAAAACTCGCTGACACACCAGTACAGCTTGAAAAGACCAAAACTCGCTGACACACCAGTACAGCTTGAAAAGACCAAAACTCAGACACACCAGTACAGCTTGAAAAGACCAAAACTCGCTAACACACCAGTACAGCTTGAAAAGACCAAAACTCGCGGACACACCAGTACAGTTTGAAAAGACCAACACTCGATGACACACCAGTACAGCTTGAAAAGACCAAAACTCGCTCACTCACCAGTACAGCTTGAAAAGACCAAAACACGCTGACACACCAGTACAGATTGAAAAGACCACAACTCACTGACACACCAGTACAGCCTGAAAAGATCAAAACTCGCTGACACACCAGTACAGCTTGAAAACACCAAAACTCGCTGACACACCAGTACAGCTTGAAAAGACGAAAACTCGCTGACACACCAGTACAGCTTGAAAAGACCAAAACTCACTGACACACAGTACGGCTTGAAAAGACCAAAACTCGCTGACACACCAGTACAGCTTGAAAATACCAAAACTCGCTGACACACCAGTACAGCTTGAAAAGACCAAAATTCGATCACACACCAGTACAGCTTGAAAAGACCAAAACTCGCTAATTCACCAGTACAGCTTGAAAAGACCAAAACTCGCTGACACCCCAGTACAGCTTGAAAAGACCAAAACTCGCTGACACACCAGTACAGCTTGAAAACACCAAAACTCGCTGACACACCGGTAAAGCTTGAAAAGACCAAAACTCGCTAACTGACCAGTACAGCTTGAAAATACCAAAACTCGCTGACACAGCAGTACAGCTTGAAAAGACCAAAACTCGCTGACACACCAGTACAGCTTGAAAACACCAAAACACGCTGACACTCCAGTACAGCTTGAAAAGACCAAAACACACTCACACACCAGTGCAGCTTGAAAAGACCAAAACTCGCTAATTCACCAGTACAGCTTGAAAAGACCAAAACTCGCTGACACACCAGTACAGCTTGAAAAGACCAAAACTCGCTGACACACCAGTACAGCTTGAAAACACCAAAACTCGCTGACACACCGGTACAGCTTGAAAAGACCAAAACTCGGAACTGACCAGTACAGCTTGAAAAGACCAAAACTCGCTGACACCAGTACAGCTTGAAAAGACCAAAACTCGCTGACAAACCAGTACAGCTTGAAAACACCAAAACACGCTGACACTCCAGTACAGCTTGAAAAGACCAAAACACACTCACACACCAGTGCAGCTTGAAAAGACCAAAACTCGCTGACACACCAGTACAGCTTGAAAAGACCATAACACACTCACACACAAGTGCAGCTTGAAAAGACCAAAACACGCTGACACACCAGTAAAGCCTGAATAGATCAAAACTCGCTGACACACCAGTACAGCTTGAAAACACCAAAACTCGCTGACACACCAGTACAGCTTGAAAAGACCAAAACACACTCACACACCAGTGCAGCTTGAAAAGACCAAAACTCCATGACATACCAGTACAGATTGAAAAGACCAAAACTCACTGACACACCAGTACAGCTTGAAAACACCAAAACTCGCTGACACACCAGTACAGCTTGAAAATAACAAAACTCGCTGACACACCAGTACAGCTTGAAAAGACCATAACTCACTGACACACCAGTACAGCTTGAAAAGACCAAAACTCGCTAACACACCAGTACAGCTTGAAAAGACCAAAACTCGCTGACACACCAGTACAGCTTGAAAAGACCAAAACTCGCTGACACACCAGTACAGCTTGAAAAGACCAAAACTCGCTGACACACCAGTACAGCTTGAAAAGACCAAAACTCAGACACACCAGTACAGCTTGAAAAGACCAAAACTCGCTAACACACCAGTACAGCTTGAAAAGACCAAAACTCGCGGACACACCAGTACAGTTTGAAAAGACCAACACTCGATGACACACCAGTACAGCTTGAAAAGACCAAAACTCGCTCACTCACCAGTACAGCTTGAAAAGACCAAAACTCGCTGACACACCAGTACAGCTTGAAAAGACCAAAACTCGCTGACACACCAGTACAGCTTGAAAACACCAAAACTCGCTGACACACCGGTACAGCTTGAAAAGACCAAAACTCGCTAACTGACCAGTACAGCTTGAAAAGACCAAAACTCGCTGACACACCAGTACAGCTTGAAAAGACCAAAACTCGCTGACACACCAGTACAGCTTGAAAACACCAAAACACGCTGACACTCCAGTACAGCTTGAAAAGACCAAAACACACTCACACACCAGTGCAGCTTGAAAAGACCAAAACTCGCTGACACACCAGTACAGCTTGAAAAGACCATAACACACTCACACACCAGTGCAGCTTGAAATGACCAAAACACGCTGACACACCAGTACAGCCTGAAAAGATCAAAACTCGCTGACACACCAGTACAGCTTGAAAACACCAAAACTCGCTGACACACCAGTACAGCTTGAAAAGACCAAAACACACTCACACACCAGTGCAGCTTGAAAAGACCAAAACTCCATGACACACCAGTACAGATTGAAAAGACAAAAACTCACTGACACACCAGTAGAGCTTGAAAAGACCAAAACTCGCTAACACACCAGTACAGCTTGAAAAGACCAAAACTCGCTGACACACCAGTACAGCTTGAAAAGACCAAAACTCAGACACACCAGTACAGCTTGAAAAGACCAAAAGTCGCTAACACACCAGTACAGCTTGAAAAGACCAAAACTCGCGGACACACCAGTACAGTTTGAAAAGACCAACACTCGATGACACACCAGTACAGCTTGAAAAGACCAAAACTCGCTCACTCACCAGTACTGCTTGAAAAGACCAAAACACGCTGACACACCAGTACAGATTGAAAAGACCACAACTCACTGACACACCAGTACAGCCTGAAAAGATCAAAACTCGCTGACACACCAGTACAGCTTGAAAACACCAAAACTCGCTGACACACCAGTACAGCTTGAAAAGACCAAAACTCGCTGACACACCAGTACAGCTTGAAAAGACCAAAACTGACTGACACACAGTACAGCTTGAAAAGACCAAAACTCGCTGACACACCAGTACAGCTTGAAAATACCAAAACTCGCTGACACACCAGTACAGCTTGAAAAGACCAAAATTCGCTCACACACCAGTACAGCTTGAAAAGACCAAAACTCGCTAATTCACCAGTACAGCTTGAAAAGACCAAAACTCGCTGACACACCAGTACAGCTTGAAAAGACCAAAACTCGCTGACACACCAGTACAGCTTGAAAACACCAAAACTCGCTGACACACCGGTACAGCTTGAAAAGACCAAAACTCGGAACTGACCAGTACAGCTTGAAAAGACCAAAACTCGCTGACACCAGTACAGCTTGAAAAGACCAAAACTCGCTGACAAACCAGTACAGCTTGAAAACACCAAAACACGCTGACACTCCAGTACAGCTTGAAAAGACCAAAACACACTCACACACCAGTGCAGCTTGAAAAGACCAAAACTCGCTGACACACCAGTACAGCTTGAAAAGACCATAACACACTCACACACAAGTGCAGCTTGAAAAGACCAAAACACGCTGACACACCAGTAAAGCCTGAATAGATCAAAACTCGCTGACACACCAGTACAGCTTGAAAACACCAAAACTCGCTGACACACCAGTACAGCTTGAAAAGACCAAAACACACTCACACACCAGTGCAGCTTGAAAAGACCAAAACTCCATGACATACCAGTACAGATTGAAAAGACCAAAACTCACTGACACACCAGTACAGCTTGAAAACACCAAAACTCGCTGACACACCAGTACAGCTTGAAAATAACAAAACTCGCTGACACACCAGTACAGCTTGAAAAGACCATAACTCACTGACTCACCAGTACAGCTTGAAAAGACCAAAACTCGCTAACACACCAGTACAGCTTGAAAAGACCAAAACTCGCTGACACACCAGTACAGCTTGAAAAGACCAAAACTCGCTGACACACCAGTACAGCTTGAAAAGACCAAAACTCGCTGACACACCAGTACAGCTTGAAAAGACCAAAACTCAGACACACCAGTACAGCTTGAAAAGACCAAAACTCGCTAACACACCAGTACAGCTTGAAAAGACCAAAACTCGCGGACACACCAGTACAGTTTGAAAAGACCAACACTCGATGACACACCAGTACAGCTTGAAAAGACCAAAACTCGCTCACTCACCAGTACAGCTTGAAAAGACCAAAACACGCTGACACACCAGTACAGATTGAAAAGACCACAACTCACTGACACACCAGTACAGCCTGAAAAGATCAAAACTCGCTGACACACCAGTACAGCTTGAAAACACCAAAACTCGCTGACACACCAGTACAGCTTGAAAAGACGAAAACTCGCTGACACACCAGTACAGCTTGAAAAGACCAAAACTCACTGACACACAGTACGGCTTGAAAAGACCAAAACTCGCTGACACACCAGTACAGCTTGAAAATACCAAAACTCGCTGACACACCAGTACAGCTTGAAAAGACCAAAATTCGATCACACACCAGTACAGCTTGAAAAGACCAAAACTCGCTAATTCACCAGTACAGCTTGAAAAGACCAAAACTCGCTGACACCCCAGTACAGCTTGAAAAGACCAAAACTCGCTGACACACCAGTACAGCTTGAAAACACCAAAACTCGCTGACACACCGGTAAAGCTTGAAAAGACCAAAACTCGCTAACTGACCAGTACAGCTTGAAAATACCAAAACTCGCTGACACAGCAGTACAGCTTGAAAAGACCAAAACTCGCTGACACACCAGTACAGCTTGAAAACACCAAAACACGCTGACACTCCAGTACAGCTTGAAAAGACCAAAACACACTCACACACCAGTGCAGCTTGAAAAGACCAAAACTCGCTGACACACCAGTACAGCTTGAAAAGACCATAACACACTCACACACAAGTGCAGCTTGAAAAGACCAAAACACGCTGACACACCAGTAAAGCCTGGAAAGATCAAAACTCGCTGACACACCAGTACAGCTTGAAAACACCAAAACTCGCTGACACACCAGTACAGCTTGAAAAGACCAAAACACACTCACACACCAGTGCAGCTTGAAAAGACCAAAACTCCATGACATACCAGTACAGATTGAAAAGACCAAAACTCACTGACACACCAGTACAGCTTGAAAACACCAAAACTCGCTGACACACCAGTACAGCTTGAAAATAACAAAACTCGCTGACACACCAGTACAGCTTGAAAAGACCATAACTCACTGACACACCAGTACAAATTGAAAGACCAAAACTCGCTGACACACCGGACACAGCTTGAAAAGACCAAAACTCGCTGACACACCAGTACAGCTTGAAAAGACCAAAACTCGCTGACACACCAGTACAGCTTGAAAAGACCAACACACGCTGACACACCAGTACAGCTTGAAATGACTAGCACTCGCTGACAGACCAGTACAGCTTGAAAAGACCAAAAGTCGATGACACACCAGTACAGGTTGAAAAGACCAAATCTCGCGAACAAACCAGTACAGCTTGAAAAGACCAAAACTCGCTCACACACCAGTACAGCTTGAAAAGACCAAAACTCACTCACACACCAGTACAGCTTAAAAGACCAAAACTTCCTTACACACCAGTACAGCTTGAAAAGACCAAATCTAAATAACACACGAGTACAGCTTGAATAGACCAAAACTCGATGACACACCAGTACAGGTTGAAATGACCAAAACTCACTGACACACCAGTACAGCTTGAAAAGACCAAAACTCGCTGACACACCAGTACAGCTTGAAAAGACCAAAACTCGCTGACACACCTGTAGAGCATGAAAAGGCCAACACTCACTGACTCACCGGTACAGCTTGAAAAGACCAAAACTCACTGACTCACCAGTACAGATTGAAAAGACCAACACTCGCTGACACACCAGTACAGCTTGAAAAGGCCAAAACTCACTGACACAACTGTACAGATTGAAAAGGCCAAAACTCGCTGACACACCAGTACAGCTTGAAAATATCAAATCTCGATGACACACCAGTATAGCTTGAAAACACCAATACTCGCTGACACACCAGTACAGCTTGAAAAGACCAAAACTCGCTGACACACCAGTACAGCTTGAAAAGACCAAAACTCACTGACACACAGTACAGCTTGAAAAGACCAAAACTCGCTGACACACCAGTACAGCTTGAAAAGACCAAAATTCGCTCACACACCAGTAGAGCTTGAAAAGACCAAAACTCGCTGACACACCAGTACAGCTTGAAAACACCAAAACTCGCTGACACACCGGTACAGCTTGAAAAGACCAAAATTCGCTAACTGACCAGTACAGCTTGAAAAGACCAAAACTCGCTGACACACCAGTACAGCTTGAAAAGACCAAAACTCGCTGACACACCAGTACAGCTTGAAAACACCAAAACACGCGGACACTCCAGTACAGCTTGAAAAGACCAAAACACACTCACACACCAGTGCAGCTTGAAAAGACCAAAACTCGCTGACACACCAGTACAGCTTGAAAAGACCATAACACACTCACACACCAGTGCAGCTTGAAATGACAAAAACACGCTGACACAGCAGTACAGCCTGAAAAGATCAAAACTCGCTGACACACCAGTACAGCTTGAAAACACAAAAACTCGCTGACACACCAGTACAGCTTGAAAAGACCAAAACTCGCTCACACACCAGTGCAGCTTGAAAAGACCAAAACTCCATGACACACCAGTACAGATTGAAAAGACCAAAACTCACTGACACACCAGTACAGCTTGAAAAGACTAGCACTCGCTGACACACCAGTACAGCTTGAAAAGACCAAAAGTCGATGACACACCAGTACAGCTTGAAAAGACCAAATCTCGCGAACAAACCAGTACAGCTTGAAAAGACCAAAACTCGCTCACACACCAGTACAGCTTGAAAAGACCAAAACTCACTCACACACCAGTACAGCTTAAAAGACCAAAACTCGCTGACACACCAGTACAGCTTGAAAAGACCAAAACTCGCTGACACACCTGTAGAGCATGAAAAGGCCAACACTCACTGACTCACCGGTACAGCTTGAAAAGACCAAAACTCACTGACACACCAGTACAGATTGAAAAGACCAACACTCGCTGACACACCAGTACAGCTTGAAAAGGCCAAAACTCACTGACACAACTGTACAGATTGAAAAGACCAAAACTCGCTGACACACCAGTACAGCTTGAAAATATCAAATCTCGATGACACACCAGTACAGCTTGAAAACACCAATACTCGCTGACACACCAGTACAGCTTGAAAAGACCAAAACTCGCTGACACACCAGTACAGCTTGAAAAGACCAAAACTCACTGACACACAGTACAGCTTGAAAAGACCGAAACTCGCCGACACACCAGTACAGCTTGAAAAGAGCAAAATTCGCTCACACACCAGTACAGCTTGAAAAGACCAAAACTCGCTGACACACCAGTACAGCTTGAAAACACAAAAACTCGCTGACACACCGGTACAGCTTGAAAAGACCAAAACTCGCTAACTGACCAGTACAGCTTGAAAAGACCAAAACTCGCTGACACACCAGTACAGCTTGAAAAGACCATAACACACTCACACACCAGTGCAGCTTGAAATGACCAAAACACGCTGACACACCAGTACAGCTTGAAAAGACCAAAACTCGCTGACACACCAGTACAGCTTGAAAATACCAAAACTCGATCACACACCAGTACAGCTTGAAAAGACCAAAACTCGCTGATACACCAGTACAGCTTGAAAAGACCAAAACCCGCTCAAACACCAGTACAGCTTGAAAAGACCAAAACTCACTGACACACAGTACAGCTTGAAAAGACCGAAACTCACTGACACACCAGTACAGCTTGAAAACACCAAAACTCGCTGACACACCAGTACAGCTTGAAAATAACAAAACTCGCTGACACACCAGTACAGCTTGAAAAGACCATAACTCACTGACACACCAGTACAGCTTGAAAAGACCAAAACTCGCTAACACACCAGTACAGCTTGAAAAGACCAAAACTCGCTGACACACCAGTACAGCTTGAAAAGACCAAAACTCGCTGACACACCAGTACAGCTTGAAAAGACCAAAACTCGCTGACACACCAGTACAGCTTGAAAAGACCAAAACTCAGACACACCAGTACAGCTTGAAAAGACCAAAACTCGCTGACACACCAGTACAGCTTGAAAACACAAAAACTCGCTGACACACCGGTACAGCTTGAAAAGACCAAAACTCGCTAACTGACCAGTACAGCTTGAAAAGACCAAAACTCGCTGACACACCAGTACAGCTTGAAAAGACCATAACACACTCACACACCAGTGCAGCTTGAAATGACCAAAACACGCTGACACACCAGTACAGCTTGAAAAGACCAAAACTCGCTGACACACCAGTACAGCTTGAAAAGACCAAAATTCGCTCACATACCGGTACAGCTTGAAAATACCAAAACTCGATCACACACCAGTACAGCTTGAAAAGACCAAAACTCGCTGATACACCAGTACAGCTTGAAAAGACCAAAACCCG
This sequence comes from Scyliorhinus torazame, assembly GCF_047496885.1. Taxonomy (NCBI): domain Eukaryota; kingdom Metazoa; phylum Chordata; class Chondrichthyes; order Carcharhiniformes; family Scyliorhinidae; genus Scyliorhinus; species Scyliorhinus torazame. Next base: position 56,538,983 of record NC_092726.1, read on the forward strand.
CTCAAACACCAGTACAGCTTGAAAAGACCAAAACTCACTGACACACAGTACAGCTTGAAAAGACCGAAACTCACTGACACACCAGTACAGCTTGAAAACACCAAAACTCGCTGACACACCAGTACAGCTTGAAAATAACAAAACTCGCTGACACACCAGTACAGCTTGAAAAGACCATAACTCACTGACACACCAGTACAGCTTGAAAAGACCAAAACTCGCTAACACACCAGTACAGCTTGAAAAGACCAAAACTCGCTGACACACCAGTACAGCTTGAAAAGACCAAAACTCGCTGACACACCAGTACAGCTTGAAAAGACCAAAACTCGCTGACACACCAGTACAGCTTGAAAAGACCAAAACTCAGACACACCAGTACAGCTTGAAAAGACCAAAACTCGCTAACACACCAGTACAGCTTGAAAAGACCAAAACTCGCGGACACACCAGTACAGTTTGAAAAGACCAACACTCGATGACACACCAGTACAGCTTGAAAAGACCAAAACTCGCTCACTCACCAGTACAGCTTGAAAAGACCAAAACACGCTGACACACCAGTACAGATTGAAAAGACCACAACTCACTGACACACCAGTACAGCCTGAAAAGATCAAAACTCGCTGACACACCAGTACAGCTTGAAAACACCAAAACTCGCTGACACACCAGTACAGCTTGAAAAGACGAAAACTCGCTGACACACCAGTACAGCTTGAAAAGACCAAAACTCACTGACACACAGTACGGCTTGAAAAGACCAAAACTCGCTGACACACCAGTACAGCTTGAAAATACCAAAACTCGCTGACACACCAGTACAGCTTGAAAAGACCAAAATTCGATCACACACCAGTACAGCTTGAAAAGACCAAAACTCGCTAATTCACCAGTACAGCTTGAAAAGACCAAAACTCGCTGACACACCAGTACAGCTTGAAAAGACCAAAACTCGCTGACACACCAGTACAGCTTGAAAACACCAAAACTCGCTGACACACCGGTACAGCTTGAAAAGACCAAAACTCGCTAACTGACCAGTACAGCTTGAAAATACCAAAACTCGCTGACACAGCAGTACAGCTTGAAAAGACCAAAACTCGCTGACACACCAGTACAGCTTGAAAACACCAAAACACGCTGACACTCCAGTACAGCTTGAAAAGACCAAAACACACTCACACACCAGTGCAGCTTGAAAAGACCAAAACTCGCTGACACACCAGTACAGCTTGAACAGACCATAACACACTCACACACAAGTGCAGCTTGAAAAGACCAAAACACGCTGACACACCAGTAAAGCCTGGAAAGATCAAAACTCGCTGACACACCAGTACAGCTTGAAAACACCAAAACTCGCTGACACACCAGTACAGCTTGAAAAGACCAAAACACACTCACACACCAGTGCAGCTTGAAAAGACCAAAACTCCATGACATACCAGTACAGATTGAAAAGACCAAAACTCACAGACACACCAGTACAGCTTGAAAACACCAAAACTCGCTGACACACCAGTACAGCTTGAAAATAACAAAACTCGCTGACACACCAGTACAGCTTGAAAAGACCATAACTCACTGACACACCAGTACAGCTTGAAAAGACCAAAACTCGCTGACACACCGGACACAGCTTGAAAAGACCAAAACTCGCTGACACACCAGTACAGCTTGAAAAGACCAAAACTCGCTGACACACCAGTACAGCTTGAAAAGACCAACACACGCTGACACACCAGTACAGCTTGAAATGACTAGCACTCGCTGACACACCAGTACAGCTTGAAAAGACCAAAAGTCGATGACACACCAGTACAGGTTGAAAAGACCAAATCTCGCGAACAAACCAGTACAGCTTGAAAAGACCAAAACTCGCTCACACACCAGTACAGCTTGAAAAGACCAAAACTCACTCACACACCAGTACAGCTTAAAAGACCAAAACTTCCTTACACACCAGTACAGCTTGAAAAGACCAAATCTAAATAACACACGAGTACAGCTTGAAAAGACCAAAACTCGATGACACACCAGTACAGGTTGAAATGACCAAAACTCACTGACACACCAGTACAGCTTGAAAAGACCAAAACTCGCTGACACACCAGTACAGCTTGAAAAGACCAAAACTCGCTGACACACCTGTAGAGCATGAAAAGGCCAACACTCACTGACTCACCGGTACAGCTTGAAAAGACCAAAACTCACTGACACACCAGTACAGATTGAAAAGACCAACACTCGCTGACACACCAGTACAGCTTGAAAAGGCCAAAACTCACTGACACAACTGTACAGATTGAAAAGACCAAAACTCGCTGACACACCAGTACAGCTTGAAAATATCAAATCTCGATGACACACCAGTATAGCTTGAAAACACCAATACTCGCTGACACACCAGTACAGCTTGAAAAGACCAAAACTCGCTGACACACCAGTACAGCTTGAAAAGACCAAAACTCACTGACACACAGTACAGCTTGAAAAGACCAAAACTCGCTGACACACCAGTACAGCTTGAAAAGACCAAAATTCGCTCACACACCAGTAGAGCTTGAAAAGACCAAAACTCGCTGACACACCAGTACAGCTTGAAAACACCAAAACTCGCTGACACACCGGTACAGCTTGAAAAGACCAAAATTCGCTAACTGACCAGTACAGCTTGAAAAGACCAAAACTCGCTGACACACCAGTACAGCTTGAAAAGACCAAAACTCGCTGACACACCAGTACAGCTTGAAAACACCAAAACACGCGGACACTCCAGTACAGCTTGAAAAGATCAAAACACACTCACACACCAGTGCAGCTTGAAAAGACCAAAACTCGCTGACACACCAGTACAGCTTGAAAAGACCATAACACACTCACACACCAGTGCAGCTTGAAATGACCAAAACACGCTGACACAGCAGTACAGCCTGAAAAGATCAAAACTCGCTGACACACCAGTACAGCTTGAAAACACAAAAACTCGCTGACACACCAGTACAGCTTGAAAAGACCAAAACTCGCTCACACACCAGTGCAGCTTGAAAAGACCAAAACTCCATGACACACCAGTACAGATTGAAAAGACCAAAACTCACTGACACACCAGTATAGCTTGAAAAGACTAGCACTCGCTGACACACCAGTACAGCTTGAAAAGACCAAAAGTCGATGACACACCAGTACAGCTTGAAAAGACCAAATCTCGCGAACAAACCAGTACAGCTTGAAAAGACCAAAACTCGCTCACACACCAGTACAGCTTGAAAAGACCAAAACTCACTCACACACCAGTACAGCTTAAAAGACCAAAACTCGCTGACACACCAGTACAGCTTGAAAAGACCAAAACTCGCTGACACACCTGTAGAGCATGAAAAGGCCAACACTCACTGACTCACCGGTACAGCTTGAAAAGACCAAAACTCACTGACACACCAGTACAGATTGAAAAGACCAACACTCGCTGACACACCAGTACAGCTTGAAAAGGCCAAAACTCACTGACACAACTGTACAGATTGAAAAGACCAAAACTCGCTGACACACCAGTACAGCTTGAAAATATCAAATCTCGATGACACACCAGTACAGCTTGAAAACACCAATACTCGCTGACACACCAGTACAGCTTGAAAAGACCAAAACTCGCTGACACACCAGTACAGCTTGAAAAGACCAAAACTCACTGACACACAGTACAGCTTGAAAAGACCGAAACTCGCTGACACACCAGTACAGCTTGAAAAGAGCAAAATTCGCTCACACACCAGTACAGCTTGAAAAGACCAAAACTCGCTGACACACCAGTACAGCTTGAAAACACAAAAACTCGCTGACACACCGGTACAGCTTGAAAAGACCAAAACTCGCTAACTGACCAGTACAGCTTGAAAAGACCAAAATTCGCTGACACACCAGTACAGCTTGAAAAGTCCAAAACTCGCTGACACACCAGTACAGCTTGAAAACACCAAAACACGCTGACACTCCAGTACAGCTTGAAAAGACCAAAACACACTCACACACCAGTGCAGCTTGAAAAGACCAAAACTCGCTGACACACCAGTACAGCTTGAAAAGACCATAACACACTCACACACCAGTGCAGCTTGAAATGACCAAAACACGCTGACACACCAGTACAGCTTGAAAAGACCAAAACTCGCTGACACACCTGTAGAGCATGAAAAGGCCAACACTCACTGACTCACCGGTACAGCTTGAAAAGACCAAAACTCACTGACACACCAGTACAGATTGAAAAGACCAACACTCGCTGACACACCAGTACAGCTTGAAAAGGCCAAAACTCACTGACACAACTGTACAGATTGAAAAGACCAAAACTCGCTGACACACCAGTACAGCTTGAAAATATCAAATCTCGATGACACACCAGTACAGCTTGAAAACACCAATACTCGCTGACACACCAGTACAGCTTGAAAAGACCAAAACTCGCTGACACACCAGTACAGCTTGAAAAGACCAAAACTCACTGACACACAGTACAGCTTGAAAAGACCGAAACTCGCTGACACACCAGTACAGCTTGAAAAGAGCAAAATTCGCTCACACACCAGTACAGCTTGAAAAGACCAAAACTCGCTGACACACCAGTACAGCTTGAAAACACAAAAACTCGCTGACACACCGGTACAGCTTGAAAAGACCAAAACTCGCTAACTGACCAGTACAGCTTGAAAAGACCAAAATTCGCTGACACACCAGTACAGCTTGAAAAGACCAAAACTCGCTGACACACCAGTACAGCTTGAAAACACCAAAACACGCTGACACTCCAGTACAGCTTGAAAAGACCAAAACACACTCACACACCAGTGCAGCTTGAAAAGACCAAAACTCGCTGACACACCAGTACAGCTTGAAAAGACCATAACACACTCACACACCAGTGCAGCTTGAAATGACCAAAACACGCTGACACACCAGTACAGCCTGAAAAGATCAAAACTCGCTGACACACCAGTACAGCTTGAAAACACCAAAACTCGCTGACACACCAGTACAGCTTGAAAAGACCAAAACTCGCTCACACACCAGTGCAGCTTGAAAAGACCAAAACTCCATGACACACCAGTACCGATTGAAAAGACCAAAACTCACTGACACACCAGTACAGCTTGAAAAGACCAAAACTCGCTAACACACCAGTATAGCTTGAAAAGACCAAAACTCGCTGACACACCAGTACAGCTTGAAAAGACCAAAACTCAGACACACCAGTACAGCTTGAAAACCAGACACAGCTTGAAAAGACCAAAACTCGCTCACACACCAGTACAGCTTGAAAAGACCAAAACTCGCGGACACACCAGTACAGTTTGAAAAGACCAACACTCGATGACACACCAGTACAGCTTGAAAAGACCAAAACTCGCTCACTCACCAGTACAGCTTGAAAAGACCAAAACACGCTGACACACCAGTACAGATTGAAAAGACCAAAACTCACTGACACACCAGTACAGCCTGAAAAGATCAAAACTCGCTGACACACCAGTACAGCTTGAAAACACCAAAACTCGCTGACACACCAGTACAGCTTGAAAAGACCAAAACTCGCTGACACACCAGTACAGCTTGAAAAGACCAAAACTCACTGACACACAGTACAGCTTGAAAAGACCAAATCTCGCTGACACACCAGTACAGCTTGAAAAGACCAAAATTCGCTCACACACCAGTACAGCTTGAAAAGACCAAAACTCGCTAATTCACCAGTACAGCTTGAAAATACCAAAACTCGCTGACACACCAGTACAGCTTGAAAAGATCAAAACTCGCTGACACACCAGTACAGCTTGAAAACACCAAAACTCGCTGACACACCGGTACAGCTTGAAAAGACCAAAACTCGCTAACTGACCAGTACAGCTTGAAAAGACCAAAACTCGCTGACACACCAGTACAGCTTGAAAACACCAAAACACGCTGACACTCCAGTACAGCTTGAAAAGACCAAAACACACTCACACACCAGTGCAGCTTGAAAAGACCAAAACTCGCTGACACACCAGTACAACTTGAAAAGACCATAAAACACTCACACACCAGTGCAGCTTGAAAAGACCAAAACACGCTGACACACCAGTACAGCCTGAAAAGATCAAAACTCGCTGACACACCAGTACAGCGTGAAAACACCAAAACTCGCTGACACACCAGTACAGCTTGAAAAGACCAAAACACACTCACACACCAGTGCAACTTGAAAAGACCAAAACTCCATGACACACCAGTACAGATTGAAAAGACCAAAACTCACTGACACACCAGTACAGCTTGAAAACACCAAAACTCGCTGACACACCAGGACAGCTTGAAAATAACAAAACTCGCTGACACACCAGTACAGCTTGAAAAGACCAAAACTCGCTGACACACCAGTACAGCTTGAAAATACCAAAACTCGCTGACACACCAGTACAGCTTGAAAAGACCATAACTCACTGACACACCAGTACAGCTTGAAAATACCAAAACTCGCTAACACACCAGTACAGCTCGAAAAGACCAAAACTCGCTGACACACCAGTACAGCTTGAAAAGACCAAAACTCGCTGACACACCAGTACAGCTTGAAAAGACCAAAACTCGCTGACACACCAGTACAGCTTGAAAAGACCACCACACGCTGACACACCAGTACAGCTTGAAAAGACTAGCACTCGCTGACACACCAGTACAGCTTGAAAAGACCAAAAGTCGATGACACACCAGTACAGTTTGAAAAGACCAAAACTCGCTCACACACCAGTACAGCTTGAAAAGACCAAAACTCACTCACACACCAGTACAGCTTAATAGACCAAAACTTCCTTACACACCAGTACAGCTTGAAAAGACCAAATCTAAATAACACACGAGTACAGCTTGAAAAGACCAAAACTCGATGACACACCAGTACAGGTTGAAATGACCAAAACTCACTGACACACCAGTACAGCTTGAAAAGACAAAAACTCGCTGACACACCAGTACAGCTTGAAAAGACCAAAACTCGCTGACACACCTGTAGCGCATGAAAAGGCCAAAACTCACTGACTCACCGGTACAGCTTGAAAAGACCAAAACTCGATGACACACCAGTACAGCTCGAAAAGGCCAAAACTCACTGACACAACTGTACAGATTGAAAAGACCAAAACTCGCTGACACTCCAGTACAGCTTGAAAATATTAAATCTCGATGACACATCATTACAGCTTGAAAAGACCAAAACTCACTGAAACACCAGTACAGCTTGAAAAGATCAAAACTCGCTCAAACACCAGTACAGCTTGAAAAGACCAAAACTCGCTCACACACCAGTACAGCTTGAAAAGACCAACACTCGCTCAAACACCAGTACAGCTTGAAAAGACCAACACTCGCTGACACACCAGTACAGCTTGAAAAGGCCAAAACTCACTGACACAACTGTACAGATTGAAAAGACCAAAACTCGCTGACACACCAGTACAGCTTGAAAATATCAAATCTCGATGACACATCAGTACAGCTTGAAAAGACCAAAACTCAATGACACACCAGTACAGCTTGAAAACACCAAAACTCGCTCAAACACCAGTGCTGCTTGAAAAGACCAACACTCGCTGACACACCGGTACAGCTTGAAAAGATCAAAACTCGCTAACACACCAGTACAGCTTGAAACACCAATACTCACTGACACACCAGTACAGCTTGAAAAGACCAAAACTCGCTTATACACCAGTACAGCTTGAAAACACCAAAACTCGCTGACACACCAGTACAGCTTGAAAAGATCAAAACTCGCTAACACACCAGTACAGCTTGAAAAGACCAAAACTCGCTAATTCACCAGTACAGCTTGAAAAGACCAAAACTCGCTGACACACCAGTACAGCTTGAAAAGACCAAAACTCGCTGACACACCAGTACAGCTTGAAAACACCAAAACTCGGTGACACACCGGGACAGCTTGAAAAGGCCAAAACTCACTGACACAACTGTACAGATTGAAAAGACCAAAACTCGCTTACACACCAGTACAGCTTGAAAATATCAAATCTCGATGACACATCAGTACAGCTTGAAAAGACCAAAACTCACTGACACACCAGTACAGCTTGAAAAGACCAAAACTCGCTCAAACACCAGTGCTGCTTGAAAAGACCAACACTCGCTGACACACCGGTACAGCTAGAAAAGATCAAAACCCGCTAACACACCAGTACAGCTTGAAAAGACCAACACTCGATGACACACCAGTACAGCTTGAAAAGACCAAAACTCGCTCACTCACCAGTACAGCTTGAAAAGACCAAAACACGCTGACACACCAGTACAGATTGAAACGACCAAAACTCACTGACACACCAGTACAGCCTGAAAAGATCAAAACTCGCTGACACACCAGTACAGCTTGAAAACACCAAAACTCGCTGACACACCAGTACAGCTTGAAAAGACCAAAACTCGCTGACACACCAGTACAGCTTGAAAAGACCAAAACTCACTGACACACAGTACAGCTTGAAAAGACCAAATCTCGCTCACTCACCAGTACAGCTTGAAAAGACCAAAATTCGCTCACACACCAGTACAGCTTGAAAAGACCAAAACTCGCTAATTCACCAGTACAGCTTGAAAATACCAAAACTCGCTGACACACCAGTACAGCTTGAAAAGATCAAAACTCGCTGACACACCAGTACAGCTTGAAAACACCAAAACTCGCTGACACACCGGTACAGCTTGAAAAGACCAAAACTCGCTAACTGACCAGTACAGCTTGAAAAGACCAAAACTCGCTGACACACCAGTACAGCTTGAAAACACCAAAACACGCTGACACTCCAGTACAGCTTGAAAAGACCAAAACACACTCACACACCAGTGCAGCTTGAAAAGACCAAAACTCGCTGACACACCAGTACAACTTGAAAAGACCATAAAACACTCACACACCAGTGCAGCTTGAAAAGACCAAAACACGCTGACACACCAGTACAGCCTGAAAAGATCAAAACTCGCTGACACACCAGTACAGCGTGAAAACACCAAAACTCGCTGACACACCAGTACAGCTTGAAAAGACCAAAACACACTCACACACCAGTGCAACTTGAAAAGACCAAAACTCCATGACACACCAGTACAGATTGAAAAGACCAAAACTCACTGACACACCAGTACAGCTTGAAAACACCAAAACTCGCTGACACACCAGGACAGCTTGAAAATAACAAAACTCGCTGACACACCAGTACAGCTTGAAAAGACCAAAACTCGCTGACACACCAGTACAGCTTGAAAATACCAAAACTCGCTGACACACCAGTACAGCTTGAAAAGACCATAACTCACTGACACACCAGTACAGCTCGAAAAGACCAAAACTCGCTGACACACCAGTACAGCTTGAAAAGACCAAAACTCGCTGACATACCAGTACAGCTTGAAAAGACCAAAACTCGCTGACACACCAGTACAGCTTGAAAAGACCACCACACGCTGACACACCAGTACAGCTTGAAAAGACTAGCACTCGCTGACACACCAGTACAGCTTGAAAAGACCAAAAGTCGATGACACACCAGTACAGTTTGAAAAGACCAAAACTCGCTCACACACCAGTACAGCTTGAAAAGACCAAAACTCACTCACACACCAGTACAGCTTAATAGACCAAAACTTCCTTACACACCAGTACAGCTTGAAAAGACCAAATCTAAATAACACACGAGTACAGCTTGAAAAGACCAAAACTCGATGACACACCAGTACAGGTTGAAATGACCAAAACTCACTGACACACCAGTACAGCTTGAAAAGACAAAAACTCGCTGACACACCAGTACAGCTTGAAAAGACCAAAACTCGCTGACACACCTGTAGAGCATGAAAAGGCCAAAACTCACTGACTCACCGGTACAGCTTGAAAAGACCAAAACTCGATGACACACCAGTACAGCTCGAAAAGGCCAAAACTCACTGACACAACTGTACAGATTGAAAAGACCAAAACTCGCTGACACTCCAGTACAGCTTGAAAATATTAAATCTCGATGACACATCATTACAGCTTGAAAAGACCAAAACTCACTGACACACCAGTACAGCTTGAAAAGATCAAAACTCGCTCAAACACCAGTACAGCTTGAAAAGACCAAAACTCGCTCACACACCAGTACAGCTTGAAAAGACCAACACTCGCTCAAACACCAGTACAGCTTGAAAAGACCAACACTCGCTGACACACCAGTACAGCTTGAAAAGGCCAAAACTCACTGACACAACTGTACAGATTGAAAAGACCAAAACTCGCTGACACACCAGTACAGCTTGAAAATATCAAATCTCGATGACACATCAGTACAGCTTGAAAAGACCAAAACTCAATGACACACCAGTACAGCTTGAAAACACCAAAACTCGCTCAAACACCAGTGCTGCTTGAAAAGGCCAACACTCGCTGACACACCGGTACAGCTTGAAAAGATCAAAACTCGCTAACACACCAGTACAGCTTGAAACACCAATACTCACTGACACACCAGTACAGCTTGAAAAGACCAAAACTCGCTTATACACCAGTACAGCTTGAAAACACCAAAACTCGCTGACACACCAGTACAGCTTGAAAAGATCAAAACTCGCTAACACACCAGTACAGCTTGAAAAGACCAAAACTCGCTAATTCACCAGTACAGCTTGAAAAGACCAAAACTCGCTGACACACCAGTACAGCTTGAAAAGACCAAAACTCGCTGACACACCAGTACAGCTTGAAAACACCAAAACTCGGTGACACACCGGGACAGCTTGAAAAGGCCAAAACTCACTGACACAACTGTACAGATTGAAAAGACCAAAACTCGCTTACACACCAGTACAGCTTGAAAATATCAAATCTCGATGACACATCAGTACAGCTTGAAAAGACCAAAACTCACTGACACACCAGTACAGCTTGAAAAGACCAAAACTCGCTCAAACACCAGTGCTGCTTGAAAAGACCAACACTCGCTGACACACCGGTACAGCTAGAAAAGATCAAAACCCGCTAACACACCAGTACAGCTTGAAAAGACCAACACTCGATGACACACCAGTACAGCTTGAAAAGACCAAAACTCGCTCACTCACCAGTACAGCTTGAAAAGACCAAAACACGCTGACACACCAGTACAGATTGAAACGACCAAAACTCACTGACACACCAGTACAGCCTGAAAAGATCAAAACTCGCTGACACACCAGTACAGCTTGAAAACACCAAAACTCGCTGACACACCAGTACAGCTTGAAAAGACCAAAACTCGCTGACACACCAGTACAGCTTGAAAAGACCAAAACTCACTGACACACAGTACAGCTTGAAAAGACCAAATCTCGCTGACACACCAGTACAGCTTGAAAAGACCAAAATTCGCTCACACACCAGTACAGCTTGAAAAGACCAAAACTCGCTAATTCACCAGTACAGCTTGAAAATACCAAAACTCGCTGACACACCAGTACAGCTTGAAAAGATCAAAACTCGCTGACACACCAGTACAGCTTGAAAACACCAAAACTCGCTGACACACCGGTACAGCTTGAAAAGACCAAAACTCGCTAACTGACCAGTACAGCTTGAAAAGACCAAAACTCGCTGACACACCAGTACAGCTTGAAAACACCAAAACACGCTGACACTCCAGTACAGCTTGAAAAGACCAAAACACACTCACACACCAGTGCAGCTTGAAAAGACCAAAACTCGCTGACACACCAGTACAACTTGAAAAGACCATAAAACACTCACACACCAGTGCAGCTTGAAAAGACCAAAACACGCTGACACACCAGTACAGCCTGAAAAGATCAAAACTCGCTGACACACCAGTACAGCGTGAAAACACCAAAACTCGCTGACACACCAGTACAGCTTGAAAAGACCAAAACACACTCACACACCAGTGCAACTTGAAAAGACCAAAACTCCATGACACACCAGTACAGATTGAAAAGACCAAAACTCACTGACACACCAGTACAGCTTGAAAACACCAAAACTCGCTGACACACCAGGACAGCTTGAAAATAACAAAAATCGCTGACACACCAGTACAGCTTGAAAAGACCAAAACTCGCTGACACACCAGTACAGCTTGAAAATACCAAAACTCGCTGACACACCAGTACAGCTTGAAAAGACCATAACTCACTGACACACCAGTACAGCTTGAAAATACCAAAACTCGCTAACACACCAGTACAGCTCGAAAAGACCAAAACTCGCTGACACACCAGTACAGCTTGAAAAGACCAAAACTCGCTGACACACCAGTACAGCTTGAAAAGACCAAAACTCGCTGACACACCAGTACAGCTTGAAAAGATCACCACACGCTGACACACCAGTACAGCTTGAAAAGACTAGCACTCGCTGACACACCAGTACAGCTTGAAAAGACCAAAAGTCGATGACACACCAGTACAGTTTGAAAAGACCAAAACTCGCTCACACACCAGTACAGCTTGAAAAGACCAAAACTCACTCACACACCAGTACAGCTTAAAAGACCAAAACTTCCTTACACACCAGTACAGCTTGAAAAGACCAAATCTAAATAACACACGAGTACAGCTTGAAAAGACCAAAACTCGATGACACACCAGTACAGGTTGAAATGACCAAAACTCACTGACTCACCAGTACAGCTTGAAAAGACAAAAACTCGCTGACACACCAGTACAGCTTGAAAAGACCAAAACTCGCTGACACACCTGTAGAGCATGAAAAGGCCAAAACTCACTGACTCACCGGTACAGCTTGAAAAGACCAAAACTCGATGACACACCAGTACAGCTCGAAAAGGCCAAAACTCACTGACACAACTGTACAGATTGAAAAGACCAAAACTCGCTGACACTCCAGTACAGCTTGAAAATATTAAATCTCGATGACACATCAGTACAGCTTGAAAAGACCAAAACTCACTGACACACCAGTACAGCTTGAAAAGATCAAAACTCGCTCAAACACCAGTACAGCTTGAAAAGACCAAAACTCGCTCACACACCAGTACAGCTTGAAAAGACCAACACTCGCTCAAACACCAGTACAGCTTGAAAAGACCAACACTCGCTGACACACCAGTACAGCTTGAAAAGGCCAAAACTCACTGACACAACTGTACAGATTGAAAAGACCAAAACTCGCTGACACACCAGTACAGCTTGAAAATATCAAATCTCGATGACACATCAGTACAGCTTGAAAAGACCAAAACTCAATGACACACCAGTACAGCTTGAAAACACCAAAACTCGCTCAAACACCAGTGCTGCTTGAAAAGACCAACACTCGCTGACACACCGGTACAGCTTGAAAAGATCAAAACTCGCTAACACACCAGTACAGCTTGAAACACCAATACTCACTGACACACCAGTACAGCTTGAAAAGACCAAAACTCGCTTATACACCAGTACAGCTTGAAAACACCAAAACTCGCTGACACCAGTACAGCTTGAAAAGATCAAAACTCGCTAACACACCAGTACAGCTTGAAAAGACCAAAACTCGCTAATTCACCAGTACAGCTTGAAAAGACCAAAACTCGCTGACACACCAGTACAGCTTGAAAAGACCAAAACTCGCTGACACACCAGTACAGCTTGAAAACACCAAAACTCGGTGACACACCGGGACAGCTTGAAAAGGCCAAAACTCACTGACACAACTGTACAGATTGAAAAGACCAAAACTCGCTGACACACCAGTACAGCTTGAAAATATCAAATCTCGATGACACATCAGTACAGCTTGAAAAGACCAAAACTCACTGACACACCAGTACAGCTTGAAAAGACCAAAACTCGCTCAAACACCAGTGCTGCTTGAAAAGACCAACACTCGCTGACACACCGGTACAGCTAGAAAAGATCAAAACTCGCTAACACACCAGTACAGCTTGAAAAACCAATACTCACTGACACACCAGTACAGCTTGAAAAGACCAAAACTCGCTTATACACCATTACAGCTTGAAAATACCAAAACTCGCTGACACACCAGTACAGCTTGAAAATATCAAAACTCGCTAACACACCAGTACAGCTTGAAAAGACCAAAACTCGCTAATTCACCAGTACAGCTTGAAAAGACCAAAACTCGCTGACACACCAGTACAGCTTGAAAAGACCAAAACTCGCTGACACACCAGTACAGCTTGAAAACACCAAAACTCGGTGACACACCGGTACAGCTTGAAAAGACCAAAACTCGCTAATTCACCAGTACAGCTTGAAAAGACCAAAACTCGCTGACACACCAGTACAGCTTGAAAATACCAAAACTCGCTGACACACCAGTACAGCTTGAAAAGACCATAACTCACTGACACACCAGTACAGCTTGAAAAGACCAAAACTCGCTAACACACCAGTACAGCTTGAAAAGACCAAAACTCGCTGACACACCTGTACAGTTTGAAAAGACCAAAACTCGCTGACACACCAGTACAGATGAAAAGACCAAAACACGCTGACACACCAGTACAGCTTGCAAAGACCATAACACACTCACAACAGTACAGCTTGAAAACACCAAAACTCGCTGACACACCGGTACAGCTTGAAAAGACCAAAACTCGCTAACACACCAGTACAGCTTGAAAAGACCAAAACTCGCTGACACACCAGTACAGCTTGAAAAGACCAAAACTCGCTGACACACCAGTACAGCTTGAAAACACCAAAACTCGGTGACACACCGGTACAGCTTGAAAAGACCAAAACTTAGACACACCAGTACAGCTTGGAAGGGCCAAAACTCACTGACACACCGGTCCAGCTTGAAAAGACCAAAACTCACAGACACACCAGTACTACATGAAAAGACCAAAACTCACTGACACACCAGTACAGTTTGAAAAGACCAACACTCGCTGACACACCGATACAGCTTGAAAAGACCAGCACTCGCTGACACACCAGTACAGCTTGAAAACACCAAAACTCGATGACACACCAGTACAGCTTGAAAAGACCAACACTCGCTGACACACCAGTACAGCTTGAAGAGACCAGCACTCGCTGACACACCAGTACAGCTTGAAAAGAACAAAACTCGATGACACACCAGTACAGCTTGAAAATATCAAATCTCGATGACACAGCAGTACAGCCTGAAAAGACCAAAACTCACTGACATACCAGTACAGCTTGAAAAGTCCAAAACTCGCTCACACACCAGTGCAGCTTGAAAAGACCAACACTCGCTGACACACCACTACAGCTTGAAAAGACCAACACTCGGTGACACACGAGTACAGCTTGAAAACACCAAAACTCGCTGACACACCGGTACAGCTTGAAAAGACCAAAACTCGCTAACACACCAGTACAGCTTGAAAAGACCAAAACTCGCTGACACACCAGCACAGCTTGAAAAGACCAAAACTCGCTGACACACCAGTACAGCTTGAAAAGACCAATACTCGCTGACACACCAGTACAGCTTGAAAACACCAAAACTCGCTGACACACCAGTACAGCTTGAAAAGACCATAACACACTCACACACCAGTGCAGCTTGAAAAGACCAAAACTCGCTGACACACCAGTACAGCTTGAAAAGACCATAACACACTCACACACCAGTGCAGCTTGAAAAGACCAAAACACGCTGACACACCAGTACAGCCTGAAAAGATCAAAACTCGCTGACACACCAGTACAGCTTGAAAACACCAAAACTCGCTGACACACCAGTACAGCTTGAAAAGACAAAACACACTCACACACCAGTGCAGCTTGAAAAGACCAAAACTCCATGACACACCAGTACAGATTGAAAAGACCAAAACTCACTGACACACCAGTACAGCTTGAAAAGTCCAAAACTCGCTCACACACCAGTGCAGCTTGAAAAGACCAACACTCGCTGACACACAACTACAGCTTGAAATGAAAAAACTCGCTGACACACCAGTACAGCTTGAAAATAACAAAACTCGCTGACACACCAGTACAGCTTGAAAAGACCAAAACTCGCTCACACACCAGTACAGCTTGAAAAGACCAACACTCGCTCAAACACCAGTACAGCTTGAAAAGACTAACACTCGCTGACACACCAGTACAGCTTGAAAAGGCCAAAACTCACTGACACAACTGTACAGATTGAAAAGACCAAAACTCGCTGACACACCAGTACAGCTTGAAAATATCAAATCTCGATGACACATCAGTACAGCTTGAAAAGACCAAAACTCACTGACACACCAGTACAGCTTGAAAAGACCAAAACTCGCTCAAACACCAGTGCTGCTTGAAAAGACCAACACTCGCTGACACACCGGTGCAGCTTGAAAAGATCAAAACTCGCTAACACACCAGTACAGCTTGAAAAACCAATACTCACTGAGACACCAGTACAGCTTGAAAAGACCAAAACTCGCTTATACACCAGTACAGCTTGAAAACACCAAAACTCGCTGACACACCAGTACAGCTTGAAAACATCAAAACTCGCTAACACACCAGTACAGCTTGAAAAGACCAAAACTCGCTAATTCACCAGTACAGCTTGAAAAGACCAAAACTCGCTGACACACCAGTACAGCTTGAAAAGACCAAAACTCGCTGACACACCAGTACAGCTTGAAAACACCAAAACTCGGTGACACACCGGTACAGCTTGAAAAGACCAAAACTCGCTAATTCACCAGTACAGCTTGAAAAGACCAAAACTCGCTGACACACCAGTACAGCTTGAAAAGACCAAAACTCGCTGACACACCAGTACAGCTTGAAAATACCAAAACTCGCTGACACACCAGTACAGCTTGAAAAGACCATAACTCACTGACACACCAGTACAGCTTGAAAAGACCAAAACTCGCTAACACACCAGTACAGCTTGAAAAGACCAAAACTCGCTGACACACCTGTACAGCTTGAAAAGACCAAAACTCGCTGATACACCAGTTCAGCTTGAATAGACCAAAACTCGCTGACACACCAGTACAGCTTGCAAAGACCATAACACACTCACAACAGTACAGCTTGAAAACACCAAAACTCGCTGACACACCAGTACAGCTTGAAAACACCAAAACTCGGTGACAAACCGGTACAGCTTGAAAAGACCAAAACTCAGACACACCAGTACAGCTTGAAAAGACCAAAACTCACTGACACACCAGTACAGCTTGGAAGGGCCAAAACTCACTGACACACCGGTCCAGCTTGAAAAGACCAAAACTCACTGACACACCAGTACTACTTGAAAAGACCAAAACTCACTGACACACCAGTACAGTTTGAAAAGACCAACACTCGCTGACACACCGATACAGCTTGAAAAGACCAGCACTCGCTGACACACCAGTACAGCTTGAAAACACCAACACTCGATGACACACCAGTACAGCTTCAAAAGACCAACACTCGCTGACACACCAGTACAGCTTGAAGAGACCAGCACTCGCTGACACACCAGTACAGCTTGAAAAGAACAAAACTCGATGACACACCAGTACAGCCTGAAAAGACCTAAACTCACTGACATACCAGTACAGCTTGAAAAGTCTAAAACTCGCTCACACACCAGTGCAGCTTGAAAAGACCAACACTCGCTGACACACCACTACAGCTTGAAAAGACCAACACTCGCTGACACACCAGTGCAGCTTGAAAACACCAAAACACGCTGACACTCCAGTACAGCTTGAAAAGACCAAAACACACTCACACACCAGTGCAGATTGAAAAGACCAAAACTCGCTGACACACCAGTACAGCCTGAAAAGATCAAAACTCGCTGACACACCAGTACAGCTTGAAAACACCAAAACTCGCTGACACACCAGTACAGCTTGAAAAGACCAAAACACACTCACACACCAGTGCAGCTTGAAAAGACCAAAACTCGCTGACACACCAGTACAGCTTGAAAGCACCAAAACTCGGTGACACACTGGTACAGCTTGAAAAGACCAAAACTCGCTAATTCACCAGTACAGCTTGAAAAGACCAAAACTCGCTGACACACCAGTACAGCTTGAAAAGACCAACAGTCGATGACACACCAGTACAGTTTGAAAAGACCAAAACTCAGACACACCAGTACAGCTTGAAAAGACCAAAACTCGCTAACACACCAGTACAGGTTGAAAAGACCAAAACTCGCTGACACACCAGTACAGATTGAAAAGACCAACACTCGATGACACACCAGTACAGCTTGAAAACATCAAAACTCGCTAACACACCAGTACAGCTTGAAAAGACCAAAACTCGCTCATTCACCAGTACAGTTTGAAAAGACCAAAACTCGCTGACACACCAGTACAGCTTGAAAAGACCAAAACACACTCACACACCAGTGCAGCTTGAAAAGACCAAAACTCGCTGACACACCAGTACAGCCTGAAAAGATCAAAACTCGCTGACACACCAGTACAGCTTGAAAACACCAAAACTCGCTGACACACCAGTACAGCTTGAAAAGACCAAAACACACTCACACACCAGTGCAGCTTGAAAAGACCAAAACTCCATGACACACCAGTACAGATTGAAAAGACCAAAACTCACTGACACACCAGTACAGCTTGAAAACACCAAAACTCGCTGACACACCAGTACAGCTTGAAAAGACCAAAACTCGCTGACACACCAGTACAGCTTGAAAAGACCAAAACTCGCTGACACACCAGTACAGCTTGAAAATACCAAAACTCGCTGACACACCAGTACAGCTTGAAAAGACCATAACTCACTGACACACCAGTACAGTTTGAAAATACCAAAACTCGCTAACACACCAGTACAGCTTGAAAAGACCAAAACTCGCTGACACACCAGTACAGCTTGAAAAGACCAAAACTCGCTGACACACCAGTACAGCTTGAAAAGACCAAAACTCGCTGACACACCAGTACAGCTTGCAAAGACCATAACACACTCACACCAGTACAGCTTGAAAACACCAAAACTCGCTGACACACCGGTACAGCTTGAAAAGACCAAAACTCGCTAACACACCAGTACAGCTTGAAAAGACCAAAACTCGCTGACACACCAGTACAGCTTGAAAAGACCAAATCTCGCTGACACACCAGTACAGCTTGAAAGCCCCAAAACTCGGTGACACACCGGTACAGCTTGAAAAGACCAAAACTCGCTGACACACCAGTACAGGTTGAAAAGACCAAAACTCGCTGACACACCAGTACAGATTGAAAAGACCAACACTCGATGACACACCAGTACAGCTTGAAAAGACCAAAACTCGCTCACTCACCAGAACAGCTTGAAAACACCAAAACTCGCTGACACACCAGTAAAGCTTGAAAAGACCAAAACTCGCTAATTCACCAGTACAGCTTGAAAAGACCAAAACTCGCTGACACACCAGTACAGCCTGAAAAGACCAAAACTCGCTGACACACCAGTACAGCTTGAAAACACCAAAACTCGGTGACACACCAGTACAGCTTGAAAAGACCAAAACTCGCTAATTCACCAGTACAGCTTGAAAAGACCAAAACTCGCTGACACACCAGTACAGCTTGAAAAGACCAACACTCGATGACACACCAGTACAGCTTGAAAAGACAAAAACTCAGACACACCAGTACAGCCTGAAAAGATCAAAACTCGCTGACACACCAGTACAGCTTGAAAACACCAAAACTCGCTGACACACCAGTACAGCTTGAAAAGACCAAAACACACTCACACACCAGTGCAGCTTGAAAAGACCAAAACTCGCTGACACACCAGTACAGCTTGAAAGCACCAAAACTCGGTGACACACTGGTACAGCTTGAAAAGACCAAAACTCGCTAATTCACCAGTACAGCTTGAAAAGACCAAAACTCGCTGACACACCAGTACAGCTTGAAAAGACCAACAGTCGATGACACACCAGTACAGTTTGAAAAGACCAAAACTCAGACACACCAGTACAGCTTGAAAAGACCAAAACTCGCTAACACACCAGTACAGGTTGAAAAGACCAAAACTCGCTGACACACCAGTACAGATTGAAAAGACCAACACTCGATGACACACCAGTACAGCTTGAAAACATCAAAACTCGCTAACACACCAGTACAGCTTGAAAAGACCAAAACTCGCTAATTCACCAGTACAGTTTGAAAAGACCAAAACTCGCTGACACACCAGTACAGCTTGAAAAGACCAAAACACACTCACACACCAGTGCAGCTTGAAAAGACCAAAACTCGCTGACACACCAGTACAGCCTGAAAAGATCAAAACTCGCTGACACACCAGTACAGCTTGAAAACACCAAAACTCGCTGACACACCAGTACAGCTTGAAAAGACCAAAACACACTCACACACCAGTGCAGCTTGAAAAGACCAAAACTCCATGACACACCAGTACAGATTGAAAAGACCAAAACTCACTGACACACCAGTACAGCTTGAAAACACCAAAACTCGCTGACACACCAGTACAGCTTGAAAAGACCAAAACTCGCTGACACACCAGTACAGCTTGAAAAGACCAAAACTCGCTGACACACCAGTACAGCTTGAAAATACCAAAACTCGCTGACACACCAGTACAGCTTGAAAAGACCATAACTCACTGACACACCAGTACAGTTTGAAAATACCAAAACTCGCTAACACACCAGTACAGCTTGAAAAGACCAAAACTCGCTGACACACCAGTACAGCTTGAAAAGACCAAAACTCGCTGACACACCAGTACAGCTTGAAAAGACCAAAACTCGCTGACACACCAGTACAGCTTGCAAAGACCATAACACACTCACACCAGTACAGCTTGAAAACACCAAAACTCGCTGACACACCGGTACAGCTTGAAAAGACCAAAACTCGCTAACACACCAGTACAGCTTGAAAAGACCAAAACTCGCTGACACACCAGTACAGCTTGAAAAGACCAAATCTCGCTGACACACCAGTACAGCTTGAAAGCCCCAAAACTCGGTGACACACCGGTACAGCTTGAAAAGACCAAAACTCGCTGACACACCAGTACAGCTTGAAAAGACCAAAACTCAGACACACCAGTACAGCTTGAAAAGACCAAAACTCGCTAACACACCAGTACAGGTTGAAAAGACCAAAACTCGCTGACACACCAGTACAGATTGAAAAGACCAACACTCGATGACACACCAGTACAGCTTGAAAAGACCAAAACTCGCTCACTCACCAGTACAGCTTGAAAACACCAAAACTCGCTGACACACCAGTAAAGCTTGAAAAGACCAAAACTCGCTAATTCACCAGTACAGCTTGAAAAGACCAAAACTCGCTGACACACCAGTACAGCCTGAAAAGACCAAAACTCGCTGACACACCAGTACAGCTTGAAAACACCAAAACTCGGTGACACACCAGTACAGCTTGAAAAGACCAAAACTCGCTAATTCACCAGTACAGCTTGAAAAGACCAAAACTCGCTGACACACCAGTACAGCTTGAAAAGACCAACACTCGATGACACACCAGTACAGCTTGAAAAGACAAAAACTCAGACACACCAGTACAGCCTGAAAAGATCAAAACTCGCTGACACACCAGTACAGCTTGAAAACACCAAAACTCGCTGACACACCAGTACAGCTTGAAAAGACCAAAACACACTCACACACCAGTGCAGCTTGAAAAGACCAAAACTCGCTGACTCACCAGTACAGCTTGAAAGCACCAAAACTCGGTGACACACTGGTACAGCTTGAAAAGACCAAAACTCGCTAATTCACCAGTACAGCTTGAAAAGACCAAAACTCGCTGACACACCAGTACAGCTTGAAAAGACCAACAGTCGATGACACACCAGTACAGTTTGAAAAGACCAAAACTCAGACACACCAGTACAGCTTGAAAAGACCAAAACTCGCTAACACACCAGTACAGGTTGAAAAGACCAAAACTCGCTGACACACCAGTACAGATTGAAAAGACCAACACTCGATGACACACCAGTACAGCTTGAAAACATCAAAACTCGCTAACACACCAGTACAGCTTGAAAAGACCAAAACTCGCTAATTCACCAGTACAGTTTGAAAAGACAAAAACTCGCTGACACACCAGTACAGCTTGAAAAGACCAAAACACACTCACACACCAGTGCAGCTTGAAAAGACCAAAACTCGCTGACACACCAGTACAGCCTGAAAAGATCAAAACTCGCTGACACACCAGTACAGCTTGAAAACACCAAAACTCGCTGACACACCAGTACAGATTGAAAAGACCAAAACACACTCACACACCAGTGCAGCTTGAAAAGACCAAAACTCCATGACACACCAGTACAGATTGAAAAGACCAAAACTCACTGACACACCAGTACAGCTTGAAAACACCAAAACTCGCTGACACACCAGTACAGCTTGAAAAGACCAAAACTCGCTGACACACCAGTACAGCTTGAAAAGACCAAAACTCGCTGACACACCAGTACAGCTTGAAAATACCAAAACTCGATGACACACCAGTACAGCTTGAAAAGACCATAACTCACTGACACACCAGTACAGCTTGAAAATACCAAAACTCGCTAACACACCAGTACAGCTTGAAAAGACCAAAACTCGCTGACACACCAGTACAGCTTGAAAAGACCAAAACTCGCTGACACACCAGTACAGCTTGAAAAGACCAAAACTCGCTGACACACCAGTACAGCTTGCAAAGACCATAACACACTCACACCAGTACAGCTTGAAAACACCAAAACTCGCTGACACACCGGTACAGCTTGAAAAGACCAAAACTCGCTAACACACCAGTACAGCTTGAAAAGACCAAAACTCGCTGACACACCAGTACAGCTTGAAAAGACCAAATCTCGCTGACACACCAGTACAGCTTGAAAGCCCCAAAACTCGGTGACACACCGGTACAGCTTGAAAAGACCAAAACTCGCTGACACACCAGTACAGCTTGAAAAGACCAAAACTCAGACACACCAGTACAGCTTGAAAAGACCAAAACTCGCTAACACACCAGTACAGGTTGAAAAGACCAAAACTCGCTGACACACCAGTACAGATTGAAAAGACCAACACTCGATGACACACCAGTACAGCTTGAAAAGACCAAAACTCGCTCACTCACCAGTACAGCTTGAAAACACCAAAACTCGCTGACACACCAGTAAAGCTTGAAACAACCAAAACTCGCTAATTCACCAGTACAGCTTGAAAAGACCAAAACTCGCTGACACACCAGTACAGCCTGAAAAGACCAAAACTCGCTGACACACCAGTACAGCTTGAAAACATCAAAACTCGGTGACACACCAGTACAGCTTGAAAAGACCAAAACTCGCTAATTCACCAGTACAGCTTGAAAAGACCAAAACTCGCCGACACACCAGTACAGCTTGAAAAGACCAACACTCGATGACACACCAGTACAGCTTGAAAAGACAAAAACTCAGACACACCAGTACAGCTTGAAAAGACCAAAACTCGCTCACAGACCAGTACAGCTTGAAAAGACCAAAACTCGCTGACACACCAGTACAGATTGAAAAGACCAACACTCGATGACACACCAGTACAGCTTGAAAAGACCAAAACTCGCTCACTCACCAGTACAGCTTGAAAAGACCATAACACACTCACGCACCAGTGCAGCTTGAAAAGAACAAAACTCGCTCACACACCAGTACAGCTTGAAAACACCAAAACTCGCTGACACACCGGTACAGCTTGAAAAGACCAAAACTCGCTAACACACCAGTACAGCTTGAAAAGACCAAAACTCGCTGACACACCAGTACAGCTTGAAAAGACCAAAACTCGCTGACACACCAGTACAGCTTGAAAACACCAAAACTCGGTGACACACCGGTACAGCTTGAAAAGACCAAAACTCGCTAATTCACCAGTACAGCTTGAAAATACCAAAACTCGCTGACACACCAGTACAGCTTGAAAAGACCAACACTCGATGACACACCAGTACAGCTTGAAAAGACCAAAACTCAGACACACCAGTACAGCTTGAAAAGACCAAAACTCGCTAACACACTAGTACAGCTTGAAAAGACCAAAACTCGCTGACACACCAGTACAGAGTGAAAAGACCAACACTCGATGCCACACCAGTATAGCTTGAAAAGACCAAAACTCGCTCACTCACCAGTACAGCTTGAAAACACCAAAACACGCTGACTCTCCAGTACAGCTTGAAAAGACCAAAACTCGCTCACTGACCAGTACAGCTTGAAAAGACCAAAACTCGCTAATTCACCAGTACAGCTTGAAAAGACCAAAACTCGCTGACACACCAGTACAGCTTGAAAAGACAAAAACTCGCTGACACACCAGTACAGCTTGAAAACACCAAAACTCGGTGACACACCAGTACAGCTTGAAAAGACCAAAACTCGCTAATTCACCAGTACAGCTTGAAAAGACCAAAACTCGCTGACACACCAGTACAGCTTGAAAACACCAAAACTCGGTGACACACCGGTACAGCTTGAAAAGACAAAAACTCGCTAATTCACCAGTACAGCTTGAAAAGACCAAAACTCGCTGACACACCAGTACAGCTTGAAAAGACCAACACTCGATGACACACAAGTACAGCTTGAAAAGATCAAAACTCAGACACACCAGTACAGCTTGAAAAGACCAAAGCTCGCTAACACACCAGAACAGCTTGAAAAGACCAAAACTCGCTGACACACCAGTACAGATTGAAAAGACCAACACTCGATGACACACCAGTACAGCTTGAAAAGAGCAAAACTCGCTCACTCACCAGTACAGCTTGAAAACACCAAAACTCGCTGACTCACCAGTACAGCTTGAAAAGACCAAAACTCGCTCACTCACCAGTACAGCTTGAAAAGACCAAAACTCGCTAATTCACCAGTACAGCTTGAAAAGACCAAAACTCGCTGACACACCAGTACAGCTTGAAAAGACCAACACTCGATGACACACCAGTACAGCTTGAAAAGACCAAAACTCAGACACACCAGTACAGCTTGAAATGAACGAAACTCGCTAACACACCAGTACAGCTTGAAAAGACCAAAACTCGCTGACACACCTGTACAGATTGAAAAGACCAACACTCGATGACACACCAGTACAGCTTGAAAAGACCATAACACACTCACGCACCAGTGCAGCTTGAAAAGACCAAAACTCACTGACACACCAGTACAGCTTGAAAAGACCAAAACTCGCTCACTCACCAGTACAGCTTGAAAAGACCAAAACTCACTGACACACCAGTACAGCCTGAAAAATCAAAACTCGCTGACACACCAGTACAGCTTGAAAACAACAAAACTCGCTGACACACCAGTACAGCTTGAAAAGACCAAAACTCGCTGACACACCAGTACAGCTTGAAAAGACCAAAACTCCCTGACACACAGTACAGCTTGAAAAGACCAAAACTCACTGACACACCAGTACAGCTTGAAAAGACCAAAATTCGCTCACACACCAGTACAGCTTGAAAAGACCAAAACTCGCTGATTCACCAATACAGCTTGAAAAGACAAAAACTCGCTGACACACCAGTACAGCTTGAAAAGACCAAAACTCGCTCACACACCAGTACAGCTTGAACACACCAAAACTCGCTCACACACCGGTACAGCTTGAAAAGACCAAAACTCGCGAACTGACCAGTACAGCTTGAAGAGACCAAAACTCGCTGACACACCAGTACAGCTTGAAAAGACCAAAACTCGCTGACACACCAGTACAGCTTCAAAACACCAAAACACGCTGACACTCCAGTACAGCCTGAAAAGATCAAAACTCGCTGACACACCAGTACAGCTTGAAAAGACCAAAACTCGCTCACACACCAGTGCAGCTTGAAAAGACCAAAACTCCATGACACAGCAGTACAGATTGAAAAGACCAAAACTCACTGACACACCAGTACAGCTTGAAAACACCAAAACTCGCTGACACACCAGTACAGATTGAAACGACCAAAACTCGCTCACACGCCAGTGCAGCTTGAAAAGACCAAAACTCGCTCACACACCAGTACAGCTTGAAAAGACCAAAACTCGCTGACACACCAGTACAGCTTGAAAAGACCAAAACTCGCTCACACACCAGTACAGCTTGAAAAGACCAAAACTCGCTGACACACCAGTACAGCTTGAAAAGACCAAATCTCGCTGACACACCAGTACAGCTTGAAAGCCCCAAAACTCGGTGACACACCGGTACAGCTTGAAAAGACCAAAACTCGCTGACACACCAGTACAGCTTGAAAAGACCAAAACTCAGACACACCAGTACAGCTTGAAAAGACCAAAACTCGCTAACACACCAGTACAGGTTGAAAAGACCAAAACTCGCTGACACACCAGTACAGATTGAAAAGACCAACACTCGATGACACACCAGTACAGCTTGAAAAGACCAAAACTCGCTCACTCACCAGTACAGCTTGAAAACACCAAAACTCGCTGACACACCAGTAAAGCTTGAAAAGACCAAAACTCGCTAATTCACCAGTACAGCTTGAAAAGACCAAAACTCGCTGACACACCAGTACAGCCTGAAAAGACCAAAACTCGCTGACACACCAGTACAGCTTGAAAACACCAAAACTCGGTGACACACCAGTACAGCTTGAAAAGACCAAAACTCGCTAATTCACCAGTACAGCTTGAAAAGACCAAAACTCGCTGACACACCAGTACAGCTTGAAAAGACCAACACTCGATGACACACCAGTACAGCTTGAAAAGACAAAAACTCAGACACACCAGTACAGCCTGAAAAGATCAAAACTCGCTGACACACCAGTACAGCTTGAAAAGACCAAAACTCGCTGACACACCAGTACAGCTTGAAAAGACCAAAACTCGATGACACACCAGTACAGCTTGAAAAGACCAAAACTCGCTAACACACCAGTACAGGTTGAAAAGACCAAAACTCGCTGACACACCAGTACAGATTGAAAAGACCAACACTCGATGACACACCAGTACAGCTTGAAAACATCAAAACTCGCTAACACACCAGTACAGCTTGAAAAGACCAAAACTCGCTAATTCACCAGTACAGTTTGAAAAGACCAAAACTCGCTGACACACCAGTACAGCTTGAAAAGACCAAAACACACTCACACACCAGTGCAGCTTGAAAAGACCAAAACTCGCTGACACACCAGTACAGCCTGAAAAGATCAAAACTCGCTGACACACCAGTACAGCTTGAAAACACCAAAACTCGCTGACACACCAGTACAGCTTGAAAAGACCAAAACACACTCACACACCAGTGCAGCTTGAAAAGACCAAAACTCCATGACACACCAGTACAGATTGAAAAGACCAAAACTCACTGACAAACCAGTACAGCTTGAAAACACCAAAACTCGCTGACACACCAGTACAGCTTGAAAAGACCAAAACTCGCTGACACACCAGTACAGCTTGAAAAGACCAAAACTCGCTGACACACCAGTACAGCTTGAAAATACCAAAACTCGATGACACACCAGTACAGCTTGAAAAGACCATAACTCACTGACACACCAGTACAGCTTGAAAATACCAAAACTCGCTAACACACCAGTACAGCTTGAAAAGACCAAAACTCGCTGACACACCAGTACAGCTTGAAAAGACCAAAACTCGCTGACACACCAGTACAGCTTGAAAAGACCAAAACTCGCTGACACACCAGTACAGCTTGCAAAGACCATAACACACTCACACCAGTACAGCTTGAAAACACCAAAACTCGCTGACACACCGGTACAGCTTGAAAAGACCAAAACTCGCTAACACACCAGTACAGCTTGAAAAGACCAAAACTCGCTGACACACCAGTACAGCTTGAAAAGACCAAATCTCGCTGACACACCAGTACAGCTTGAAAGCCCCAAAACTCGGTGACACACCGGTACAGCTTGAAAAGACCAAAACTCGCTGACACACCAGTACAGCTTGAAAAGACCAAAACTCAGACACACCAGTACAGCTTGAAAAGACCAAAACTCGCTAACACACCAGTACAGGTTGAAAAGACCAAAACTCGCTGACACACCAGTACAGATTGAAAAGACCAACACTCGATGACACACCAGTACAGCTTGAAAAGACCAAAACTCGCTCACTCACCAGTAAAGCTTGAAAACACCAAAACTCGCTGACACACCAGTAAAGCTTGAAAAGACCAAAACTCGCTAATTCACCAGTACAGCTTGAAAAGACCAAAACTCGCTGACACACCAGTACAGCCTGAAAAGACCAAAACTCGCTGACACACCAGTACAGCTTGAAAACACCAAAACTCGGTGACACACCAGTACAGCTTGAAAAGACCAAAACTCGCTAATTCACCAGTACAGCTTGAAAAGACCAAAACTCGCTGACACACCAGTACAGCTTGAAAAGACCAACACTCGATGACACACCAGTACAGCTTGAAAAGAGAAAAACTCAGACACACCAGTACAGCTTGAAAAGACCAAAACTCGCTCACAGACCAGTACAGCTTGAAAAGACCAAAACTCGCTGACACACCAGTACAGATTGAAAAGACCAACACTCGATGACACACCAGTACAGCTTGAAAAGACCAAAACTCGCTCACTCACCAGTACAGCTTGAAAAGACCATAACACACTCACGCACCAGTGCAGCTTGAAAAGAACAAAACTCGCTCACACACCAGTACAGCTTGAAAACACCAAAACTCGCTGACACACCGGTACAGCTTGAAAAGACCAAAACTCGCTAACACACCAGTACAGCTTGAAAAGACCAAAACTCGCTGACACACCAGTACAGCTTGAAAAGACCAAAACTCGCTGACACACCAGTACAGCTTGAAAACACCAAAACTCGGTGACACACCGGTACAGCTTGAAAAGACCAAAACTCGCTAATTCACCAGTACAGCTTGAAAATACCAAAACTCGCTGACACACCAGTACAGCTTGAAAAGACCAACACTCGATGACACACCAGTACAGCTTGAAAAGACCAAAACTCAGACACACCAGTACAGCTTGAAAAGACCAAAACTCGCTAACACACTAGTACAGCTTGAAAAGACCAAAACTCGCTGACACACCAGTACAGAGTGAAAAGACCAACACTCGATGCCACACCAGTACAGCTTGAAAAGACCAAAACTCGCTCACTCACCAGTACAGCTTGAAAACACCAAAACACGCTGACTCTCCAGTACAGCTTGAAAAGACCAAAACTCGCTCACTGACCAGTACAGCTTGAAAAGACCAAAACTCGCTAATTCACCAGTACAGCTTGAAAAGACCAAAACTCGCTGACACACCAGTACAGCTTGAAAAGACAAAAACTCGCTGACACACCAGTACAGCTTGAAAACACCAAAACTCGGTGACACACCAGTACAGCTTGAAAAGACCAAAACTCGCTAATTCACCAGTACAGCTTGAAAAGACCAAAACTCGCTGACACACCAGTACAGCTTGAAAACACCAAAACTCGGTGACACACCGGTACAGCTTGAAAAGACAAAAACTCGCTAATTCACCAGTACAGCTTGAAAAGACCAAAACTCGCTGACACACCAGTACAGCTTGAAAAGACCAACACTCGATGACACACAAGTACAGCTTGAAAAGATCAAAACTCAGACACACCAGTACAGCTTGAAAAGACCAAAGCTCGCTAACACACCAGAACAGCTTGAAAAGACCAAAACTCGCTGACACACCAGTACAGATTGAAAAGACCAACACTCGATGACACACCAGTACAGCTTGAAAAGAGCAAAACTCGCTCACTCACCAGTACAGCTTGAAAACACCAAAACTCGCTGACTCACCAGTACAGCTTGAAAAGACCAAAACTCGCTCACTCACCAGTACAGCTTGAAAAGACCAAAACTCGCTAATTCACCAGTACAGCTTGAAAAGACCAAAACTCGCTGACACACCAGTACAGCTTGAAAAGACCAACACTCGATGACACACCAGTACAGCTTGAAAAGACCAAAACTCAGACACACCAGTACAGCTTGAAATGAACGAAACTCGCTAACACACCAGTACAGCTTGAAAAGACCAAAACTCGCTGACACACCTGTACAGATTGAAAAGACCAACACTCGATGACACACCAGTACAGCTTGAAAAGACCATAACACACTCACGCACCAGTGCAGCTTGAAAAGACCAAAACTCACTGACACACCAGTACAGCTTGAAAAGACCAAAACTCGCTCACTCACCAGTACAGCTTGAAAAGACCAAAACTCACTGACACACCAGTACAGCCTGAAAAATCAAAACTCGCTGACACACCAGTACAGCTTGAAAACAACAAAACTCGCTGACACACCAGTACAGCTTGAAAAGACCAAAACTCGCTGACACACCAGTACAGCTTGAAAAGACCAAAACTCCCTGACACACAGTACAGCTTGAAAAGACCAAAACTCACTGACACACCAGTACAGCTTGAAAAGACCAAAATTCGCTCACACACCAGTACAGCTTGAAAAGACCAAAACTCGCTGATTCACCAATACAGCTTGAAAAGACAAAAACTCGCTGACACACCAGTACAGCTTGAAAAGACCAAAACTCGCTCACACACCAGTACAGCTTGAACACACCAAAACTCGCTCACACACCGGTACAGCTTGAAAAGACCAAAACTCGCGAACTGACCAGTACAGCTTGAAGAGACCAAAACTCGCTGACACACCAGTACAGCTTGAAAAGACCAAAACTCGCTGACACACCAGTACAGCTTGAAAACACCAAAACACGCTGACACTCCAGTACAGCCTGAAAAGATCAAAACTCGCTGACACACCAGTACAGCTTGAAAAGACCAAAACTCGCTCACACACCAGTGCAGCTTGAAAAGACCAAAACTCCATGACACAGCAGTACAGATTGAAAAGACCAAAACTCACTGACACACCAGTACAGCTTGAAAACACCAAAACTCGCTGACACACCAGTACAGATTGAAACGACCAAAACTCGCTCACACGCCAGTGCAGCTTGAAAAGACCAAAACTCGCTCACACACCAGTACAGCTTGAAAAGACCAAAAGTCGCTGACACACCAGTACAGCTTGAAAAGACCAAAACTCGCTCACACACCAGTACAGCTTGAAAAGACCAAAACTCGCTAACACACCAGTACAGCTTGAAAATACCAAAACTCGCTGACACACCAGTAGAGCTTGAAAAGACCAAAACTCGCTGACACACCAGTACAGCTTGAAAATACCAAAACTCGCTGACACACCAGTACAGCATGAAAAGACCAGAACTCGCTGACACACCAGTACAGCTTGAAAAGACCAAAACTCGCTAACACACCAGTAAAGCTTGAAAAGACCAAAACTCGCTGACACACCAGTACAGCTTGAAA
This sequence comes from Scyliorhinus torazame, assembly GCF_047496885.1. NCBI lineage: Eukaryota > Metazoa > Chordata > Chondrichthyes > Carcharhiniformes > Scyliorhinidae > Scyliorhinus > Scyliorhinus torazame. Next base: position 56,570,393 of record NC_092726.1, read on the forward strand.
AGACCAAAACTCACTGACACACAGTACAGCTTGAAAAGACCAAAACTCACTGACACACCAGTACAGCTTGAAAAGACCAAAATTCGCTCACACACCAGTACAGCTTGAAAAGACCAAAACTCGCTAATTCACCAGTACAGCTTGAAATGACCAAAACTCGCTCACACACCAGTACAGCTTGAAAAGACCAACACTCGCTGACACACCACTACAGCTTGAAAAGACCAACACTCGCTGACACACCAGTGCAGCTTGAAAACACCAAAACTCGCTGACACATCGGTACAGCTTGAAAAGACCAAAACTCGCTAACTGACCAGTACAGCTTGAAAACACCAAAACACGCTGACACTCCAGTACAGCTTGAAAAGACCAAAACACACTCACACACTAGTGCAGCTTGAAAAGACCAAAACTCGCTGACACACCAGTACAGCCTGAAAAGATCAAAACTCGCTGACACACCAGTACAGCTTGAAAACACCAAAACTCGCTGACACACCAGTATAGCTTGAAAAGACCAAAACACACTCACACACCAGTGCAGCTTGAAAAGACCAAAACTCCATGACACACCAGTACAGATTGAAAAGACCAAAACTCACTGACACACCAGTACAGCTTGAAAACACCAAAACTCGCTGACACACCAGTACAGCTTGAAAAGACCAAAACTCGCTGACACACCAGTACAGCTTGAAAAGACCAAAACTCGCTGACACACCAGTACAGCTTGAAAATACCAAAACTCGCTGACACACCAGTACAGCTTGAAAAGACGATAACTCACTGACACACCAGTATAGCTTGAAAAGACCAAAACTCGCTAACACACCAGTACAGCTTGAAAAGACCAAAACTCGCTGACACACCAGTACAGCTTGAAAAGACCAAAACTCGATGACATACCAGTACAGCTTGCAAAGACCATAACACACTCACACCAGTACAGCTTGAAAAGACCAAAACTCGCTCACTCACCAGTACAGCTTGAAAAGACCAAAACTCACTGACACACCAGTACAGCCTGAAAAGATCAAAACTCGCTGACACACCAGTACAGCTTGAAAACACCAAAACTCGCTGACACACCAGTACAGCTTGAAAAGACCAAAACTCGCTGACACACCAGTACAGCTTGAAAAGGCCAAAACTCACTGACACACAGTACAGCTTGAAAAGACCAAAACTCACTGACACACCAGTACAGCTTGAAAAGACCAAAATTCGCTCACACACCAGTACAGCTTGAAAAGACCAAAACTCGCTAATTCACCAATACAGCTTCAAAAGACAAAAACTCGCTGACACACCAGTACAGCTTGAAAAGACCAAAACTCGCTCACACACCAGTACAGCTTGAACACACCAAAACTCGCTCACACACCGGTACAGCTTGAACACACCAAAACTCGCTCACACACCGGTACAGCTTGAAAAGACCAAAACTCGCGAACTGACCAGTACAGCTTGAAGAGACCAAAACTCGCTGACACACCAGTACAGCTTGAAAAGACCAAAACTCGCTGACACACCAGTACAGCTTGAAAACACCAAAACACGCTGACACTCCAGTACAGCCTGAAAAGATCAAAACTCGCTGACACACCAGTACAGCTTGAAAAGATCAAAACTCGCTCACACACCAGTGCAGCTTGAAAAGACCAAAACTCCATGACACAGCAGTACAGATTGAAAAGACCAAAACTCACTGACACACCAGTACAGCTTGAAAACACCAAAACTCGCTGACACACCAGTACAGATTGAAACGACCAAAACTCGCTCACACGCCAGTACAGCTTGAAAAGACCAAAAGTCGCTCACACACCAGTACAGCTTGAAAAGACCAAAACTCGCTGACACACCAGTACAGCTTGAAAAGACCAAAACTCGCTCACACACCAGTACAGCTTGAAAAGACCAAAACTCGCTAACACACCAGTACAGCTTGAAAATACCAAAACTCGCTGACACACCAGTACAGCTTGAAAAGACCAAAACTCGCTGACACACCAGTACAGCTTGAAAATACCAAAACTCGCTGACACACCAGTACAGCATGAAAAGACCAGAACTCGCTGACACACCAGTACAGCTTGAAAAGTCCAAAACTCGCTAACACACCAGTACAGCTTGAAAAGACCAAAACTCGCTGACACACCAGTACAGCTTGAAAAGACCAAAACTCACTGACACACAGTACAGCTCGAAAAGACCAAAACTCACTGACACACCAGTACAGCTTGAAAAGACCAAAATTCGCTCACACACCAGTACAGCATGAAAAGACCAAAACTCGCTAATTCACCAGTACAGCTTGAAATGACCAAAACTCGCTCACACACCAGTACAGCTTGAAAAGACCAACACTCGCTGACACACCACTACAGCTTGAAAAGACCAACACTCGCTGACACACCAGTGCAGCTTGAAAACACCAAAACTCGCTGACACACCGGTACAGCTTGAAAAGACCAAAACTCGCTAACTGACCAGTACAGCTTGAAAACACCAAAACACGCTGACACTCCAGTACAGCTTGAAAAGACCAAAACACACTCACACACCAGTGCAGCTTGAAAAGACCAAAACTCGCTGACACACCAGTACAGCCTGAAAAGATCAAAACTCGCTGACACACCAGTACAGCTTGAAAACACCAAAACTCGCTGACACACCAGTACAGCTTGAAAAGACCAAAACACACTCACACACCAGTGCAGCTTGAAAAGACCAAAACTCGCTGACACACCAGTACAGCTTGAAAAGACGATAACTCACTGACACACCAGTATAGCTTGAAAAGACCAAAACTCGCTAACACACCAGTACAGCTTGAAAAGACCAAAACTCGCTGACACACCAGTACAGCTTGAAAAGACCAAAACTCGCTGACACACCAGTACAGCTTGAAAAGACCAAAACTCGCTGACATACCAGTACAGCTTGCAAAGACCATAACACACTCACACCAGTACAGCTTGAAAACACCAAAACTCGCTGACACACCGGTACAGCTTGAAAAGACCAAAACTCGCTAACACACCAGTACAGCTTGAAAAGACCAAAACTCGCTGACACACCAGTACAGCTTGAAAAGACCAAAACTCGCTGACACACCAGTTCAGCTTGAAAGCACCAAAACTCGGTGACACACCGGTACAGCTTGAAAAGACCAAAACTCGCTAATTCACCAGTACAGCTTGAAAAGACCAAAACTCGCTGACACACCAGTACAGCTTGAAAAGACCAACAGCCGATGACACACCAGTACAGTTTGAAAAGACCAAAACTCAGACACACCAGTACAGCTTGAAAAGACTAAAACTCGCTAACACACCAGTACAGGTTGAAAAGACCAAAACTCGCTGACACACCAGTACAGATTGAAAAGACCAACACTCGATGACACACCAGTATAGCTTGAAAAGACCAAAACTCGCTCACTCACCAGTACAGCTTGAAAACACCAAAACTCGCTGACACACCAGTAAAGCTTGAAAAGACCAAAACTCGCTAATTCACCAGTACAGCTTGAAAAGACCAAAACTCGCTGACACACCAGTACAGCTTGAAAAGACCAAAACTCGCTGACACACCAGTACAGCTTGAAAACACCAAAACTCACTGACACACCAGTACAGCTTGAAAAGACCAAAATTAGCTCACACACCAGTACAGCATGAAAAGACCAAAACTCGCTAATTCACCAGTACAGCTTGAAATGACCAAAACTCGCTCACACACCAGTACAGCTTGAAAAGACCAACACTCGCTGACACACCACTACAGCTTGAAAAGACCAACACTCGCTGACACACCAGTGCAGCTTGAAAACACCAAAACTCGCTGACACACCGGTACAGCTTGAAAAGACCAAAAATCGCTAACTGACCAGTACAGCTTGAAAACACCAAAACACGCTGACACTCCAGTACAGCTTGAAAAGACCAAAACACACTCACACACCAGTGCAGCTTGAAAAGACCAAAACTCGCTGACACACCAGTACAGCCTGAAAAGATCAAAACTCGCTGACACACCAGTACAGCTTGAAAACACCAAAACTCGCTGACACACCAGTACAGCTTGAAAAGACCAAAACACACTCACACACCAGTGCAGCTTGAAAAGACCAAAACTCGCTGACACACCAGTACAGCTTGAAAAGACGATAACTCACTGACACACCAGTATAGCTTGAAAAGACCAAAACTCGCTAACACACCAGTACAGCTTGAAAAGACCAAAACTCGCTGACACACCAGTACAGCTTGAAAAGACCAAAACTCGCTGACACACCAGTACAGCTTGAAAAGACCAAAACTCGCTGACATACCAGTACAGCTTGCAAAGACCATAACACACTCACACCAGTACAGCTTGAAAACACCAAAACTCGCTGACACACCGGTACAGCTTGAAAAGACCAAAACTCGCTAACACACCAGTACAGCTTGAAAAGACCAAAACTCGCTGACACACCAGTACAGCTTGAAAAGACCAAAACTCGCTGACACACCAGTACAGCTTGAAAGCACCAAAACTCGGTGACACACCGGTACAGCTTGAAAAGACCAAAACTCGCTAATTCACCAGTACAGCTTGAAAAGACCAAAACTCGCTGACACACCAGTACAGCTTGAAAAGACCAACAGCCGATGACACACCAGTACAGTTTGAAAAGACCAAAACTCAGACACACCAGTACAGCTTGAAAAGACCAAAACTCGCTAACACACCAGTACAGGTTGAAAAGACCAAAACTCGCTGACACACCAGTACAGATTGAAAAGACCAACACTCGATGACACACCAGTATAGCTTGAAAAGACCAAAACTCGCTCACTCACCAGTACAGCTTGAAAACACCAAAACTCGCTGACACACCAGTAAAGCTTGAAAAGACCAAAACTCGCTAATTCACCAGTACAGCTTGAAAAGACCAAAACTCGCTGACACACCAGTACAGCTTGAAAAGACCAAAACTCGCTGACACACCAGTACAGCTTGAAAACACCAAAACTCGGTGACACACCAGTACAGCTTGAAAAGACCAAAACTCGCTAATTCACCAGTACAGCTTGAAAAGACCAAAACTCGCTGACACACCAGTACAGCTTGAAAAGACCAACACTCGATGACACACCAGTACAGCTTGAAAACACCAAAACTCGGTGACACACCGGTACAGCTTGAAAAGACCAAAACTCGCTAATTCACCAGTACAGCTTGAAAAGACCAAAACTCGCTGACACACCAGTACAGCTTGAAAAGACCAACACTCGATGACACACCAGTACAGCTTGAAAAGACCAAAACTCAGACACACCAGTACAGCTTGAAAAGACCAAAACTCGCTGACACACCAGTACAGAGTGAAAAGACCAACACTCGATGCCACACCAGTACAGCTTGAAAAGACCAAAACTCGCTCACTCACCAGTACAGCTTGAAAACACCAAAACTCGCTGACTCTCCAGTACAGCTTGAAAAGACCAAAACTCGCTCACTGACCAGTACAGCTTGAAAAGACCAAAACTCGCTAATTCACCAGTACAGCTTGGAAAGACCAAAACTCGCTGACACACCAGTACAGCTTGAAAAGACCAAAACTCGCTGACACACCAGTACAGCTTGAAAACACCAAAACTCGGTGACACACCAGTACAGCTTGAAAAGACCAAAACTCGCTAATTCACCAGTACAGCTTGAAAAGACCAAAACTCGCTGACACACCAGTACAGCTTGAAAACACCAAAACTCGCTGACACACCGGTACAGCTTGAAAAGACCAAAACTCGCTAATTCACCAGTACAGCTTGAAAAGACCAAAACTCGCTGACACACCAGTACAGCTTGAAAAGACCAACACTCGATGACACACCAGTACAGCTTGAAAAGACCAAAACTCAGACACACCAGTACAGCTTGAAAAGACCAAAACTCGCTAACACACCAGTACAGCTTGAAAAGACCAAAACTCGCTGACACACCAGTACAGATTGAAAAGACCAACACTCGATGACACACCAGTACAGCTTGAAAAGACCTAAACTCGCTCACTCACCAGTACAGCTTGAAAACACCAAAACTCGCTGACTCACCAGTACAGCTTGAAAAGACCAAAACTCGCTCACTCACCAGTACAGCTTGAAAAGACCAACACTCGATGACACACCAGTACAGCTTGAAAAGACCATAACACACTCACACACCAGTACAGCTTGAAAAGACCAACACTCGATGACACTGCAGTACAGCTTGAAAAGACCAAAACTCAGACACACCAGTACAGCTTGAAATGAACGAAACTCGCTAACACACCAGTACAGCTTGAAAAGACCAAAGCTCGCTGACACACCAGTACAGATTGAAAAGACCAACACTCGATGACACACCAGTACAGCTTAAAAAGACCATAACTCACTGACACACCAGTACAGCTTGAAAAGACCAAAACTCGCTCACTCACCAGTACAGCTTTAAAAGACCAAAACTCACTGACACACCAGTACAGCCTGAAAAGATCAAAACTCGCTGACACACCAGTACAGCTTGAAAACACCAAAACTCGCTGACACACCAGTACAGCTTGAAAAGACCAAAACTCGCTGACACAGCAGTATAGCTTGAAAAGACCAAAACTCACTGACACACAGTACAGCTTGAAAAGACCAAAACTCGCTCACTCACCAGTACAGCTTGAAAAGACCAAAATTCGCTCACACACCAGTACAGCTTGAAAAGACCAAAACTCGCTAATTCACCAATACAGCTTGAAAAGACAAAAACTCGCTGACACACCAGTACAGCTTGAAAAGACAAAAACTCGCTCACACACCAGTACAGCTTGAACACACCAAAACTCGCTCACACACCGGTACAGCTTGAAAAGACCAAAACTCGCGAACTGACCAGTACAGCTTGAAGAGACCAAAACTCGCTGACACACCAGTACAGCTTGAAAAGACCAAAACTCGCTGACACACCAGTACAGCTTGAAAACACCAAAACACGCTAACACTCCAGTACAGCCTGAAAAGATCAAACCTCGCTGACACACCAGTACAGCTTGAAAAGACCAAAACTCGCTCACACACCAGTGCAGCTTGAAAAGACCAAAACTCCATGACACAGCAGTACAGCTTGAAAAGACCAAAACTCGCTAACACACCAGTACAGCTTGAAAACACCAAAACTCGCTGACACACCAGTACAGATTGAAAAGACCAACACTCGATGACACACCAGTACAGCTTGAAAAGACCTAAACTCGCTCACTCACCAGTACAGCTTGAAAACACCAAAACTCGCTGACTCACCAGTACAGCTTGAAAAGACCAAAACTCGCTAACTCACCAGTACAGCTTGAAAAGACCAACACTCGATGACACACCAGTACAGCTTGAAAAGACCATAACACACTCACACACCAGTACAGCTTGAAAAGACCAACACTCGATGACACACCAGTACAGCTTGAAAAGACCAAAACTCAGACACACCAGTACAGCTTGAAATGAACGAAACTCGCTAACACACCAGTACAGCTTGAAAAGACCAAAACTTGCTGACACACCAGTACAGATTGAAAAGACCAACACTCGATGACACACCAGTACAGCTTAAAAAGACCATAACTCACTGACACACCAGTACAGCTTGAAAAGACCAAAACTCGCTCACTCACCAGTACAGCTTTAAAAGACCAAAACTCACTGACACACCAGTACAGCCTGAAAAGATCAAAACTCGCTGACACACCAGTACAGCTTGAAAACACCAAAACTCGCTCACACACCAGTACAGCTTGAACACACCAAAACTCGCTCACACACCGGTACAGCTTGAAAAGACCAAAACTCGCGAACTGACCAGTACAGCTTGAAGAGACCAAAACTCGCTGACACACCAGTACAGCTTGAAAAGACCAAAACTCGCTGACACACCAGTACAGCTTGAAAACACCAAAACACGCTGACACTCCAGTACAGCCTGAAAAGATCAAACCTCGCTGACACACCAGTACAGCTTGAAAAGACCAAAACTCGCTCACACACCAGTGCAGCTTGAAAAGACCAAAACTCCATGACACAGCAGTACAGATTGAAAAGACCATAACTCACTGACACACCAGTACAGCTTGAAAACACCAAAACTCGCTGACACACCAGTACAGATTGAAACGACCAAAACTCGCTCACACACCAGTCCAGCTTGAAAAGACCAAAACTCGCTGACACACCAGTACAGCTTGAATAGACCAAAACTCGCTGACACACCAGTACAGCTTGAAAAGACCAAAACTCGCTCACACACCAGTACAGCTTGAAAAGACCAAAACTCGCTAACACACCAGTACAGCTTGAAAATACCAAAACTCGCTGACACACCAGTACAGCTTGAAAAGACCAAAACTCGCTGACACACCAGTACAGCTTGAAAATACCAAAACTCGCTGACACACCAGTACAGCATGAAAAGACCAGAGCTCGCTGACACACCAGTACAGCTTGAAAAGACCAAAACTCGCTAACACACCAGTACAGCTTGAAAAGACCAAAACTCGCTGACACACCAGTACAGATTGAAAAGACCAAAACTCACTGACACACAGTACAGCTTGAAAAGACCAAAACTCACTGACACACCAGTACAGCTTGAAAAGACCAAAATTCGCTCACACACCAGTACAGCTTGAAAAGACCAAAACTCGCTAATTCACCAGTGCAGCTTGAAATGACCAAAACTCGCTCACACACCAGTACAGCTTGAAAAGACCAAAACTCGCTCACACACCAGTACAGCTTGAAAACACCAAAACTCGCTCACACACCGGTACAGCTTGAAAAGACCAACACTCGCTAACTGACCAGTACAGCTTGAAGAGACCAAAACTCGCTGACACACCAGTACAGCTTGAAAACACCAAAACACGCTGACACTCCAGTACAGCTTGAAAAGACCAAAACTCGCTGATACACCAGTACAGATTGAAACGACCAAAACTCGCTCACACACCAGTACAGCTTGAAAAGACCAAAACTCGCTGATACACCAGTACAGATTGAAACGACCAAAACTCGCTCACGCACCAGTACAGCTTGAAAAGACCAAAACTCGCTCACACACCAGTACAGCTTGAAAAGACCAAAACTCGCTGACACACCAGTAAAGTTTGAAAAGACCAAAACTCGCTAACACACCAGTACAGCTTGAAAAGACCAAAACTCGCTCACACACCAGTACAGCTTGAAAAGACCAAAACTCGCTGACACACCAGTACAGCTTGAAAATACCAAAACTCGCTCACACACCAGTACAGCTTGAAAAGACCAAAACTCGCTGACACACCAGTACAGCTTGAAAAGACCAAAACTCGCTGACACACCAGTACAGCTTGAAAAGACCAAAACTCGCTGACACACCAGTACAGCTTGAAATGACCATAACACACTCACACCAGTACAGCTTGAAAAGACCAAAACTCGCTGACACACCAGTACAGCTTGAAAGCACCAAAACTCGGTGACACACCGGTACAGCTTGAAAAGACCAAAACTCGCTAATTCACCAGTACAGCTTGAAAAGACCAAAACTCGCTGACACACCAGTACAGTTTGAAAAGACCAAAACTCAGACACACCAGTACAGCTTGGAAAGACAAAAACTCGCTAACACACCAGTACAGGTTGAAAAGACCAAAACTCGCTGACACACCAGTACAGATTGAAAAGACCAACACTCGATGACACACCAGTACAGCTTGAAAAGACCAAAACTCGCTCACTCACCAGTACAGCTTGAAAACACCAAAACTCGCTTGACACACCAGTAAAGCTTGAAAAGACCAAAACTCGCTAATTCACCAGTACAGCTTGAAAAGACCAAAACTCGCTGACACACCAGTACAGCTTGAAAAGACCAAAACTCGCTCACACACCAGTGCAGCTTGAAAAGACCAAAACTCCATGACACAGCAGTACAGATTGAAAAGACCATAACTCACTGACACACCAGTACAGCTTGAAAACACCAAAACTCGCTGACACACCAGTACAGATTGAAACGACCAAAACTCGCTCACACACCAGTCCAGCTTGAAAAGACCAAAACTCGCTGACACACCAGTACAGCTTGAATAGACCAAAACTCGCTGACACACCAGTACAGCTTGAAAAGACCAAAACTCGCTCACACACCAGTACAGCTTGAAAAGACCAAAACTCGCTAACACACCAGTACAGCTTGAAAATACCAAAACTCGCTGACACACCAGTACAGCTTGAAAAGACCAAAACTCGCTGACACACCAGTACAGCTTGAAAAAACCAAAACTCGCTGACACACCAGTACAGCATGAAAAGACCAGAGCTCGCTGACACACCAGTACAGCTTGAAAAGACCAAAACTCGCTAACACACCAGTACAGCTTGAAAAGACCAAAACTCGCTGACACACCAGTACAGATTGAAAAGACCAAAACTCACTGACACACAGTACAGCTTGAAAAGACCAAAACTCACTGACACACCAGTACAGCTTGAAAAGACCAAAATTCGCTCACACACCAGTACAGCTTGAAAAGACCAAAACTCGCTAATTCACCAGTGCAGCTTGAAATGACCAAAACTCGCTCACACACCAGTACAGCTTGAAAAGACCAAAACTCGCTCACACACCAGTACAGCTTGAAAACACCAAAACTCGCTCACACACCGGTACAGCTTGAAAAGACCAACACTCGCTAACTGACCAGTACAGCTTGAAGAGACCAAAACTCGCTGACACACCAGTACAGCTTGAAAACACCAAAACACGCTGACACTCCAGTACAGCTTGAAAAGACCAAAACTCGCTGATACACCAGTACAGATTGAAACGACCAAAACTCGCTCACACACCAGTACAGCTTGAAAAGACCAAAACTCGCTGATACACCAGTACAGATTGAAACGACCAAAACTCGCTCACGCACCAGTACAGCTTGAAAAGACCAAAACTCGCTCACACACCAGTACAGCTTGAAAAGACCAAAACTCGCTGACACACCAGTACAGCTTGAAAAGACCAAAACTCGCTGACACACCAGTACAGCTTGAAAATACCAAAACTCGCTCACACACCAGTACAGCTTGAAAAGACCAAAACTCGCTGACACACCAGTACAGCTTGAAAAGACCAAAACTCGCTGACACACCAGTACAGCTTGAAAAGACCAAAACTCGCTGACACACCAGTACAGCTTGAAAAGACCATAACACACTCACACCAGTACAGCTTGAAAAGACCAAAACTCGCTGACACACCAGTACAGCTTGAAAGCACCAAAACTCGGTGACACACCGGTACAGCTTGAAAAGACCAAAACTCGCTAATTCACCAGTACAGCTTGAAAAGACCAAAACTCGCTGACACACCAGTACAGTTTGAAAAGACCAAAACTCAGACACACCAGTACAGCTTGGAAAGACAAAAACTCGCTAACACACCAGTACAGGTTGAAAAGACCAAAACTCGCTGACACACCAGTACAGATTGAAAAGACCAACACTCGATGACACACCAGTACAGCTTGAAAAGACCAAAACTCGCTCACTCACCAGTACAGCTTGAAAACACCAAACTCGCTTGACACACCAGTAAAGCTTGAAAAGACCAAAACTCGCTAATTCACCAGTACAGCTTGAAAAGACCAAAACTCGCTGACACACCAGTACAGCTTGAAAAGACCAAAACTCGCTGACACACCAGTACAGCTTGAAAACACCAAAACTCGGTGACACACCAGTACAGCTTGAAAAGACCAAAACTCGCTAATTCACCAGTACAGCTTGAAAAGACCAAAAGTCGCTGACACACCAGTACAGCTTGAAAAGACCAACACTCGATGACACACCAGTACAGCTTGAAAACACCAAAACTCGGTGACACACCGGTACAGCTTGAAAAGACCAAAACTCGCTAATTCACCAGTACAGCTTGAAAAGACCAAAACTCGCTGACACACCAGTACAGCTTGAAAAGACCAACACTCGATGACACACCAGTACAGCTTGAAAAGACCAAAACTCAGACACACCAGTACAGCTTGAAAAGACCAAAACTCGCTAACACACTAGTACAGCTTGAAAAGACCAAAACTCGCTGACACACCAGTACAGAGTGAAAAGACCAACACTCGATGCCACACCAGTACAGCTTGAAAAGACCAAAACTCGCTCACTCACCAGTACAGCTTGAAAACACCAAAACTCGCTGACTCTCCAGTACAGCTTGAAAAGACCAAAACTCGCTCACTGACCAGTACAGCTTGAAAAGACCAAAACTCGCTAATTCACCAGTACAGCTTGAAAAGACCAAAACTCGCTGACACACCAGTACAGCTTGAAAAGACCAAAACTCGCTGACACACCAGTACAGCTTGAAAACACCAAAACTCGGTGACACACCAGTACAGCTTGAAAAGACCAAAACTCGCTAATTCACCGGTACAGCTTGAAAAGACCAAAACTCGCTGACACACCAGTACAGCTTGAAAACACCAAAACTCGCTGACACACCGGTACAGCTTGAAAAGACCAAAACTCGCTAATTCACCAGTACAGCTTGAAAAGACCAAAACTCGCTGACACACCAGTACAGCTTGAAAAGACCAACACTCGATGACACACCAGTACAGCTTGAAAAGACCAAAACTCAGACACACCAGTACAGCTTGAAAAGACCAAAACTCGCTAACACACCAGTACAGCTTGAAAAGACCAAAACTCGCTGACACACCAGTACAGATTGAAAAGACCAACACTCGATGACACACCAGTACAGCTTGAAAAGACCTAAACTCGCTCACTCACCAGTACAGCTTGAAAACACCAAAACTCGCTGACTCACCAGTACAGCTTCAAAAGACCAAAACTCGCTCACTCACCAGTACAGCTTGAAAAGACCAACACTCGATGACACACCAGTACAGCTTGAAAAGACCATAACACACTCACACACCAGTACAGCTTGAAAAGACCAACACTCGATGACACACCAGTACAGCTTGAAAAGACCAAAACTCAGACACACCAGTACAGCTTGAAATGAACGAAACTCGCTAACACACCAGTACAGCTTGAAAAGACCAAAACTCGCTGACACACCAGTACAGATTGAAAAGACCAACACTCGATGACACACCAGTACAGCTTAAAAAGACCATAACTCACTGACACACCAGTACAGCTTGAAAAGACCAAAACTCGCTCACTCACCAGTACAGCTTTAAAAGACCAAAACTCACTGACACACCAGTACAGCCTGAAATGATCAAAACTCGCTGACACACCAGTACAGCTTGAAAACACCAAAACTCGCTGACACACCAGTACAGCTTGAAAAGACCAAAACTCGCTGACACAGCAGTACAGCTTGAAAAGACCAAAACTCACTGACACACAGTACAGCTTGAAAAGACCAAAACTCACTGACACACCAGTACAGCTTGAAAAGACCAAAATTCGCTCACACACCAGTACAGCTTGAAAAGACCAAAACTCGCTAATTCACCAATACAGCTTGAAAAGACAAAAACTCGCTGACACACCAGTACAGCTTGAAAAGACCAAAACTCGCTCACACACCAGTACAGCTTGAACACACCAAAACTCGCTCACACACCGGTACAGCTTGAACAGACCAAAACTCGCGAACTGACCAGTACAGCTTGAAGAGACCAAAACTCGCTGACACACCAGTACAGCTTGAAAACACCAAAACTCGCTGACACACCAGTACAGCTTGAAAACACCAAAACACGCTGACACTCCAGTACAGCCTGAAAAGATCAAACCTCGCTGACACACCAGTACAGCTTGAAAAGACCAAAACTCGCTCACACACCAGTGCAGCTTGAAAAGACCAAAACTCCATGACACAGCAGTACAGATTGAAAAGACCATAACTCACTGACACACCAGTACAGCTTGAAAAGACCAAAACTCGCTGACACACCAGTACAGCTTGAAAAGACCAAAACTCGCTCACACACCAGTACAGCTTGAAAAGACCAAAACTCGCTAACACACCAGTACAGCTTGAAAATACCAAAACTCGCTGACTCACCAGTACAGCTTGAAAAGACCAAAACTCGCTGACACACCAGTACAGCTTGAAAATACCAAAACTCGCTGACACACCAGTACAGCATGAAAAGACCAGAACTCGCTGACACACCAGTACAGCTTGAAAAGACCTAAACTCGCTAACACACCAGTACAGCTTTAAAAGACCTAAACTCGCTGACACACCAGTACAGATTGAAAAGACCAAAACTCACTGACACACAGTAAAGCTTGAAAAGACCAAAACTCACTGACACACCAGTACAGCTTGAAAAGACCAAAATTCGCTCACACACCAGTACAGCTTGAAAAGACCAAAACTCGCTAATTCACCAGTACAGCTTGAAATGACCAAAACTCGCTCACACACCAGTACAGCTTGAAAAGACCAAAACTCGCTCACACACCAGTACAGCTTGAAAACACCAAAACTCGCTCACACACCGGTACAGCTTGAAAAGACCAAAACTCGCTAACTGACCAGTACAGCTTGAAGAGACCAAAACTCGCTGACACACCAGTACAGCTTGAAAACACCAAAACACGCTGACACTCCAGTACAGCTTGAAAAGACCAAAACTCGCTGATACACCAGTACAGATTGAAACGACCAAAACTCGCTCACACACCAGTACAGCTTGAAAAGACCAAAACTCGCTGATACACCAGTACAGATTGAAACGACCAAAACTCGCTCACGCACCAGTACAGCTTGAAAAGACCAAAACTCGCTCACACACCAGTACAGCTTGAAAAGACCAAAACTCGCTGACACACCAGTACAGCTTGAAAAGACCAAAACTCGCTAACACACCAGTACAGCTTGAAAAGACCAAAACTCGCTCACACACCAGTACAGCTTGAAAAGACCAAAACTCGCTGACACACCAGTACAGCTTGAAAAGACCAAAACTCGCTGACACACCAGTACAGCTTGAAAAGACCAAAACTCGCTGACACACCAGTACAGCTTGAAAAGACCAAAACTCGCTGACACACCAGTACAGCTTGAAAAGACCATAACACACTCACACCAGTGCAGCCTGAAAAGACCAAAACTCCATGACACACCAGTACAGCTTTAAATGTCCACCGATAATCCAGAAAATAGCCGCCCGCTGATATGATTGTCGCTCCAAAACAAACAAAGGTCAGTAAAAGATGTGCCTGAATCCCAAACTCAATTGAAACGTTTCAAGAGGCCGAGCCCCGAAGCCTCCAGGAGAAGCAGCAGGCCACCAGCAAGTTACCACGAGCTGCAGGCGACAGAGCACCATCTTTAACAAAACAGCGCCTGGGAGGCCTTCCATCCTTGGCCCAAATCCGACCCCGGTCCGCCATTCCCAGCAGCATCCCTAGTCCGGCTATCCTCATTCCTCCACGCAGCGCAACACTGCAACTCGGGCTCTCAGGCATAAAGGTGGGAGGACAGGAGGCCGGGCCTGCAGCCCTGGATTGTCCCTCGAAGGTCCCTGTTTGGCCCCTTCCCACCTCAGGCAGAGGGGTGGGAGGACAGGAGGCTGGGCCTGCAGCTCTGGATGGTCCCACTCCCACCTCAGGCAGAGGGCTGGGACGACAGAAGGCTGGGCCTGCAGCTCTGGATGGTCCCACCCCCACCTCAGGCAGAGGGGTGGGAGGACAGGAGGCTGGACCTGCAGCCCTGGATGGCCCCACTCCCACCTCAGGCAGAGGGATGGGAGGACAGGAGGCTGGGCCTGCAACCCTGGATGGTCCCACTCCCTCCTCAGGCAGAGGGTTGGGAGGACAGGAGGCTGGACCTGCAGCCCTGGATGGCCCCACTCCCACCTCAGGCAGAGGGATGGGAGGACAGGAGGCTGGGCCTGCAGCCCTGGGTGGTCCCACTCCCTCCTCAGGCAGGGGGGTGGGACAGGAGGCTGGACCTGCAGCCCTGGATGGTCCGACACCCACCTCAAGCAGAGGGGTGGGAGGACAGGAGGCTAGGCCTGCAGCCCTGAATGGTCCCACTCCCACCAGGCACAACACAAGTTGGGGCAGGTAGGACCGGCGAACTCCACTTCCGCACACCACCAACAGCTCTCATTTCAAGCTCTCTCACTTCAAACTGAAGCTCCACTCAGCAACACACACAGACACACAATGAACAAGCGGGGCAATGTTTTCAGTGAAGTGGGAGGATTGGTTTGAGAACTGAAGTCCCTCAGACTCCGATTTATCCTCAGTGAGCTGTGAGCAAACTCCAGCCTTAGTCTCTGACACGTGTGGAAAGTCTGCCTCTGAGGACAGCTCACTATTGACATGTAAATGACTGACAAGAGATACCAATCTCCTTACTATTGATAAATGACACAGCAATGGATCCAGCAAGCTGCTGCCTTAAGACAATCATCCCACAGGGACCACATTTCTGTATAACAGAATTGAAGCATAATTTAAAACACTTTTGGGAAATGATTAGAAACAGTATTGGTTGAGATCTCTTCAGAGATCTGTGTGCAGAACTACCCCCTGAGTTTCTGTCATGAATGTTTTCAGTCTGTCCGCTGTGATTATTTACTAAAGATGTCTTCACAGGAGAGGCCAGAGTCATTTGTCCTGTCTATGGTTATGTTAATTCATGGGAACGCAACAGATCTTGCGATGTCCCGTCCATACTTCAGTCTTCATGCTAATATTTATATCCCCCTGAATTTCTGACTAGTTTGGGATGTCTATTCGCCTGTCTCCCAAGGAGAGCTTTCTGTACAATGTTTAACGACCAGCAAGGAACCCCAGGACGTTCCTGTCTCGGGACTATTTGATGGGGACAATCTTATTCTGTTCCTCACAGACAGATTTCTTCAGTAGCTGCTCTATAAATTTGGATTCCATTTGTTTTTTCCCACTGGGAGATGTAAAGTTTATTCCTGAATAAATACAGGGTCATCGGCAACAACATCATTGTATTAGACAGTGAGGATCAATGGGGTATTTCACTCAAATCCTATGATGCCAATTTGTGAGTTGAGAATTTAAAACCAAACAATTTAGATTCAATGAAAACTGTCAGTTTGATAACCCCAACTGCTTTCTGTTAACTCAACCCGACGCTCCTCTCTCACCTTGTTTTTAATCTGAGGAATTCTGCAGGCAGCTTGTGCACACGAAGAGCCTAAAAATGGGGCACTTTCAGAATTAAATTAAGACTCTCAGAAGATGGATTTCTTGCTCTCTTTCTACTCGAAGGTGTACAAACTGACAGCAGGCAGATTGATTGCACAGTAAGATTCCACAATCAGAATGTGATCATGGTTATAAATTCCCCACAAGGCTATGGGGAGAGTGGGATTAGTTTGGGGATTGACACAGGTCTGTGGGGAGACTGGGATTAGTTTGGGGATTGACACAGGGCTGTGGGAAGAGTGGGATTAGTTTGGGGATTGACACACGGCTGTGGGGATAGTGGGATTAGTGTTGGGGATTGACCCAGGGCTGTGGGGAGAGTGGGATTAGTTTGGGGATTGACACAGGGCTGTGGGGAGAGTGGGAATAGTTTGGGGATTGACACAGGGCTGTGGGGAGAGTGGGATTAGTTTGGGGATTGACACAGGGCTGTGGGGAGAGTGGGATTAGTTTGGGGATTGACAGGGCTGTGGGGAGAGTGGGAATAGTTTGGGGATTGTTACAGTGCTATGTGGAGAGCGTGGTGCAGTGGCATTAATTTGGAGATTGATACAGGGCTCTCGGGAGAGAGTGGGGCAGTGGGATTAGTTTGGGGATTGATACAGGGTTAGAGGGAGAGAGCGGGGCAGTGGGATTAGTTTGTGGATTGATACAGGGTTATAGGGAGAGAGCGGGGCAGTGGGATTATTTCAGTGATTGATACATGGCTATGGGGAGGGAGTGGGGCATTGGGATTAGTTTGGGATGGATACATGGCTATGGGAGAGAGTGGGACAGTGGGATTAGTTCAGTGATTGATACATGGCTATGGGGAGATAGAGGGCAGTGAGATTAGTTTGGGATTGATGCAGGGCTATGGGAGAGAGTGGGGCAGTGGGATTAGTTTGGGGTTGATACAGGACTATGGGAGAGAGTGGGGCAGTTGGATTAGTTCAGTGATTGATACATGGCTATGGGGAGAGAGTGAGGCAGTGGGATTAGTTTTGGGATTGACACAGGGGTATGGGGAGATGGGATTAATTTGTGGATTGACACTGCTATGGGGAGATGGATTTCATTTGGGGTTTGTCACCGGCCAATGGGGAGAGTGGGACAGTCAGATTAAGTTGGGAATTGATAAGGGCGGGATGTGGCACAGTGGTTAGCACTGCAGCCTACGGCGCTGAGCAGCCTGATTCGAATCCCGGCCCTGGGCCACTGTCCGTGTGGAGTTAGCACATTCCCCCGGTGTCTGCCAGGGTTTCACCCTCGCAACCCAAAGAAATGCAGGGTAGGTGGATTGGCCACACAAAATTGCTCCTTATTGGAAAAATAATGATAATTGGGCACTCTAAATTTAAACAAATACAATCGGGGGAAATGATAGAGGGACTTGGGGGCGGGGGCGTGGAGAGCGGACAGTGGGAATAGTTTCGGGATCGATCGACGGCTATGGAGACAGAGGACAGTGGGATTAGTTTGGGGATTGATACAGGGCTATGGGGACAGTGGGGCATTGGGATTCGTTTGGGGATTAATACAGGGCTTTGGGGAGAGAGTGGGGCAGTGGGATTAATTTGGGATTAATGCAGGGCTATGGGGAGAGAGTGGGGCAGTGGGATTAATTTGGGGATTGATACAGGGCTATGGGGAGAGACTGCGGCAGAGGGATTCGTTTGGGGATTGATACAGGGCTATGGGGAGAGAGTGGGGCAGTGGGATTAATTTGGGGATTGATACAGGGCTATGGGGAGAGAGTGCGGCAGAGAGTGTTGTAGTTTGGAAATTGATAGTGTGGAGCAGTGGAATTATTGAGGGGATCGGATGAGGGCAATGGATGGAGTGGACAGTGGGATTAGTATGAGGATGTATGCCTGGCTGCAGGGACAATGGGGCAATGCAAACAGTTTGGGGATTAATACAGAGCTTTGGGGAGCGAGTGGGGCAGTGGGATTAATTTGGGATTAATACAGGGCTATGGGGAGAGAGTGGGGCAGTGGGATTAATTTGGGATTAATACAGGGCTATGGGGAGAGAGTGGGGCAGTGGGATTAATTTGGGATTAATGCAGGGCTATGTGGAGAGAGTGGGGCAGTGGGATTAATTTGGGATCAATACAGGGCTATGGGGAGAGAGTGGGGCAGTGGGATTAATTTGGGGATTGATACAGGGCTATGGGGAGAGAGTGCGGCAGAGGGATTCGTTTGGGGATTGATACAGGGCTATGGGGAGAGATTGGGGGCAGTGGGATTAGTTTGGGGATTGATACAGGGCTATGGGGAGAGAGCGGGGCAGTGGGATTAGTTTTGGGAAATGATACAGGGCTATGGGGAGCTGGGGCAATGCGAATAGTTTAGGATTGATACAGCGCTATGCGGAGAGTGGGGCAATGTGAATATTTTGGGATTGATACAGGGCTATGAGGAGTGACTGGGGTAATGGGATTAGTTTGGGATTGATACAGAGCTATGCGGAGTGATTAAGGCAGTGGGATTAGATTGGGGATTGAAATATGGCTTGGGGGAAAGAGTGGGGCAATGGGATTAGTTTGGGATTGATACAGGGCTTTGGGGAGTGAGTGGTGCAAAGGGATTAGTTTGGGATTGATACAGTGCTATGGGGAGAGAGTGGGGAGTGTTGTTAGATTGGATATTGATCCAGGTGGAGAGGAAACCCGAGACACTACACGTGTAGTGTCTCCCACCCGCCCTCCTCCTCTAACCTAAGAATAAGACTCATTGGTGTGAGGTAAGTGCCATATTATATTATTATTTTGGTTGGAAGTTAAAGAGATGGCAGGGAAGGTATTGCAATGTTCCTCCTGCAGGATGTATGAGGTGAGGGATTCCGTTAGTGTCCCTGCTGATTTTACCTGCAGGAAGTGCAGCCATCTCCAGCTCCTCCAAGACCGAGTTAGGGAACTGGAGCTGGAGTTGGATGAACTTCAGATCATTCGGGAGGCAGAGGGGGTCATAGATAGCAGCTTCAGGGAATTAGTTACACCAAAGATTGGAGATAGATGGGTAACTGTAAGAGGGACTGGGAAGAAGCAGTCAGTGCAGGGATCCCCTGCGGTCGTTCCCCTGAGTAAAAAGTATACCGCTTTGGATATTTGTGGGGACGACGACTTACCAGCCATGGGGTACAGGCCTCTGGCACGGAGTCTGTCCCTGTTGCTCAGAAGGGAAGGCGGGATAGGAGCAGAGCATTAGTAATTGGGGACTCGATAGTCAGGGGCACAGATAGGAGATTTTGTGGGAGCGAGAGAGACTCACGTTTGGTATGTTGCCTCCCAGGTGCAAGGGTACGTGATGTCTCGGATCGTGTTTTCCGGGTCCTTAAGGGGGAGGGGGAGCAGCCCCAAGTCGTGGTCCACATTGGCACTAACAACATAGGTAGGAAAGGGGACAAGGATGTCAGGCAGGCTTTCAGGGAGCTAGGATGGAAGCTCAGAACGAGAACAAACAGAGTTGTTATCTCTGGGTTGTTGCCCGTGCCACGTGATAATGAAATGAGCAATAGGATGAGAGCGCAATTAAACACGTGGCTACAGGGATGGTGCAGGCGGGAGAGATTCAGATTTCTGGATAAATGGGGCTCTTTCTGGGGAAGATGGGACCTCTACAGACAGGATGGTCTACATCTGAACCTGAGGGGCACAAATATCCTGGGGGGAGGGGAGATTTCTTAATGCTATTTGGGGGGTGGGGGGAGGTTACACTAATGCAGCAGGGGCATGGGAACCGGGATTGTAGTTTTAGGGTGCGGGAGATTGAGAGTATAGAGGTCAGGAGCACAGATTTGACTTCGCAGGAGGGGGCCAGTGTTCAGGTAGGTGGTTTGAAGTGTGTCTACTTCAATCCCAGGAGTATACGAAATAAGGTAGGGGAACTGGCAGAATGGGTTGGTACCTGGGACTTCGATGTTGTGGCCATTTCGGAGACATGGATAGAGCAGGGACAGGAATGGTTGTTGCCGGTTCCGGTGTTTAGGTGTTTTAGTAAGCTCAGAGAAGGAGGCAAAAGAGGGGGAGGTGTGGCTCTGCTAGTCAAAAACAGTATTACGGCGGCGGAGAGGATGCTAGATGGGGACTCTTCTTCCGAGGTAGTATGGGCTGAGATTAGAAACAGGAAAGGAGAGGTCACCCTGTTGGGAGTTTTCTATAGGCCTCCTAATAGTTCGAGGGATGTCGAGGAAAGGATCGCGAGGATGATCCTGGATTAGAGCGAAAGTCACAGGGTAGTTATTCTGGGAGACTTTAACTTTCCAAATATTGACTGGAAAAGATATAGTTTGAGTACATTAGATGGGTCGTTTTTTGTACAATGTGTGCAGGAGGGTTTCCTAACACAGTTTGTTGACAGGCCAACAAGAGGCGAGGCCACATTGGATTTGGTTTTGGGTAATGAACCAGGCCAGGTGTTAGATTTGGAGGTAGGGGTGCACTTAGGGGACAGTGACCACAATTCAGTGACGTTTCCGTGAGTGATGGAAAGGGATAAGTATACCTCGCAGGGCAAGAGTTGTAGCAGGGGAAGGGCAATTATGATGCCATTAGACATGACTTGGGAGGGGTAGGTTGGAGAAGTAGGCTGCACGTGTTGGGCACACTGGATATGTGGAGCTTGTTTAAGGAACAGCTACTGCGTGTTATTGATGAGTACGTACCGGTCAGGCAGGGAGGATGGCGTCGAGCGAGGGAACCGTGGTTTACCAAAGACGTGGAACCTCTTGTTAAGAGGAAGAATGAGGCCTATGTGAAGATGAGGTGTGAAGTTTCAGTTGGGGCACTTGAACGTTACAAGGTAGCGAGAAAGGATCTAAAGAGAGCTTAGACGAGCAAGGAGGGGACATGAGAAGTATGTGGCAGGTAGGATCAAGGAAAACCCAAAAGCTTTCTCTTTGTATGTCAGGAATAAAAGAATGACTAGGGTCAGAGTAGGGCGAGTCAAGGACAGGGATGGGAAGTTGTGTGTGGAGTCTGAAGAGATAGATGAGATACTAAATGAATATTTTTCGTCAGTGTTCATTCAGGAAAAAGACAATGTTGTGGAGGAGAATGCTGAGACCCAGGCTATTAGAATAGATAGCATTGAGGTACGTAGGGAAGAGGCGTTGGCAATTCTGGATAGGCTGAAAATAGATATGTCCCCGGGGCCTGATGGGATTTATCCTAGCATTCTATGGGAAGCCAGGGAAGAGATTGCTGAGCCTTTGGCTTTGATTTTAATGTCACCATTGGCTACAGGAATAGTGCCAGAGGACTGGAGGATAGCAAATGTGGTCCCTTTGTTCAAGAAGGGGAGTAGAGACAACCCCGGCAATTATATACCGGTGAGCCTCACGTCTGTTGTGGGTAAAGTCTTGGAGGGGATTATAAGAGACACGATTTATAATCATCTAGATAGGAATAATATGATTAGGAATAGTCAGCATGGCTTTGTGAAGGGTAGATCATGCCTCACAAAACTTATCGAGTTCTTTGAGAAGGTGACTGAACAGGTAGACGAGGGTAGAGCAGTTGATGTGGTGTATATTGATTTCAGTAAATCGTTTGATAAGGTTCCCCACAGTAGGGTATTGCAGAAAATACGGAGGCTGGGGATTGAGGGTGATTTCGAGATGTGGATCAGAAATTGGCTAGCTGAAAGAAGGCGTGGTGGTTAATGGGAAATGTTCAGAATGGAGTTCAGTTACAAGTGCCCTACTACAAGGATCTGTTCTGGGGCCGTTGCTGTTTGTCATATTTATAAATGACCTAGAGGAGAGCGCAGAAGGGTGGGTAAATTTGCAGACGGCACTAAAGTCGGTGGTATTGTGGACAGTGCAGAAGGGTGTTGCAGGTTACAGAGGGACATAGATAAGCTGCAGAGCTGGGCTGAGAGGTGGCAAATGGAGTTTAATGTAGAGAAGTGTGAGGTGATTCACTTTGGAAGGAATAACAGGAATGCGGAATATTTGGCTAATGGTAAAATTCTTGGAAGTGTGGATGAGCAGAGGGATCTCGGTGTCCATGTATATAGATCCCTGAAAGTTGCCACCCAGGTTGATAGGGTTGTGAAGAAGGCCTATGGAGTGTTGGCCTTTATTGGCAGAGGGATTGAGTTCCGGAGTCATGAGGTCATGTTGCAGCTGTACAAAACTCTGGTATGGCCGCATTTGGAATATTGCGTACAGTTCTGGTCACCTCATTATAGGAAGGACGTGGAAGCTTTGGAACGGGTGGAGAGGAGATTTACCAGGATGTTGCCTGGTATGGAGGGAAAATCTTATGAGGAAAGGCTGAAGAACTTGAGGTTGTTTTCGTTAGCGAGAAGAAGGTTAAGAGGAGACTTAATAGAGGCATACAAAATGATCAGGGGGTTGGATAGGGTGGACAGTGAGAGCCTTCTCCCGCGGATGGAAATGGCTAGCATGAGGGGACATAGCCTTAAACTGAGGGGTAATAGATATAGGACAGAGGTCAGAGGTAGATTCTTTACGCAAAGAGTGGTGAGGCCGTGGAATGCCATACCTGCAACAGTAGTGAACTCGCCTACATTGAGGGCATTTAAAAGTTTATTGGATAAGCAAATGGATGATAATGGCATAGTGTAGGTTAGATGGCTTTTATTTTCTGACTTCCCATGTCGGTGCAACATCGTGGGCCGAAGGGCCTGTACTGCGCTGTATCGTTCTATGTTCTATGTTTGGAGCGAGAGTGGGGCAATGCGAATAGTTTGGGATTGAAACAGGGCTATGGGGAGAGTGGGGCAGTGGGATTAGTTTGGGATTGATACAGGGCAATGGGGAGAGGGCGGGGCAGTGGGATTAGTTTGGGATTGATACAGGGCTGTGGGGAGAGAGTGGCAGTGTGATTAGTTTGGGGATTGATACAGAGTAATGGGAAAAGGGGGGGGGGCAGTGGGATTAGTTTGGGTATTGATACAGGGCTATCGGGAGAGAGGAGAGAGAGGGGCAGTGGGATTAGATTGGGGTTGATGCAGGACAATGGGGAGACGTTGGGGCAGTGGGAATAGTTTGGGGATTGATACAGGACTATGGTGACAGAGTAGAGCAGTGGGAATAGTTTGGGATTGATACAGGGCTATGGGGAAAGAGCGGGGCAGTGGGATTAGTTTGGGGATTGACACAGGGCTATCGGGAGAGAGGAGAGAGTGGGGCAGTGGGATTAGTTTGGGGATTGACACAGGGCTATGGGGAGAGAGTGGGACAGTGGGATTAGTTTGGGGATTGACACAGGGCGATGGGGAGAGAGCGGGGCAGTGGGATTAGTTTGGGATTGATACAGGGCTATCGGGAGAGAGGAGAGAGTGGGGCAGTGGGATTAGTTTGGGATCGATACAGGGCAATGGGGAGAGGGCGGGGCAGTGGGAATAGTTTGGGGATTGATACAGGTCTATGGGGAGAGAGTAGGGCAGTGGAAATAGTTTTGGATTGATACAGGACTATGCGGAGTGAGTGGGCCGTGGGAATATTTTCGGATTGATACAGGGCTGTGGGGAGAGAGCGGGGCAGTGGGATTACATAGAACATAGAACATAGAAAATACAGCACAGAACAGGTCCTTCGGCCCACGATGTTGTGCCGAACCTTTGTCCTAGATTAATCATAGATTATCATTGAATTTACAGTGCAGAAGGAGGCCATTCGGCCCTTTGAGTCTGCACCGGCTCTTGGAAAGAGCACCCTACTCAAACTCAACACCTTCACCCAACACCAAGGGCAATTTGGACATTAAGGGCAATTTATCATTGGCCAATTCACCTAACCTGCACATCTTTGGATTGTGGGAGGAAACCGGAGCACCCGGAGGAAACCCACGCAGACACGGGGAGGACGTGCAGACTCCGCACAGTCAGTGACCCAAGCCGGAATCGAACCTGGGACCCTGGAGCTGTGAAGCAATTGTGCTATCCACAATGCTACCGTGCTGCCCTTGAGAACAAATAAATCTACACTATATCATTTCACCGTAATCCATGTACCTATCCAATAGCTGCTTGAAGGTCCCTAATGTTTCCGACTCAACTACTTCCACAGGCAGTGCATTCCATGCCCCCACTACTCTCTGGGTAAAGAACCTACCTCTGATATCCCTCCTATATCTTCCACCTTTCACCTTAAATTTATGTCCCCTTGTAATGGTTTGTTCCACCCGGGGAAAAAGTCTCTGACTGTCTACTCTATCTATTCCCCTGATCATCTTATAAACCTCTATCAAGTCGCCCCTCATCCTTCTCCGTTCTAATGAGAAAAGGCCTAGCACCCTCAACCTTTCCTCGTAAGACCTACTCTCCATTCCAGGCAACATCCTGGTAAATCTTCTTTGCACCTTTTCCAAAGCTTCCACATCCTTCCTAAAATGAGGCGACCAGAACTGTACACAGTACTCCAAATGTGGCCTTACCAAAGTTTTGTACAGCTGCATCATCACCTCACGGCTCTTAAATTCAATCCCTCTGTTAATGAACGCGAGCACACCATAGGCCTTCTTCACAGCTCTATCCACTTGAGTGGCAACTTTCAAAGATGTATGAACATAGACCCCAAGATCTCTCTGCTCCTCCACATTGCCAAGAACTCTACCGTTAACCCTGTATTCCGCATTCATATTTGTCCTTCCAAAATGGACAACCTCACACTTTTCAGGGTTAAACTCCATCCGCCACTTCTCAGCCCAGCTCTGCATCCTATCTATGTCTCTTTGCAGCCGACAACAGCCCTCCTTACTATCCACAACTCCACCAATCTTCGTATCATCTGCAAATTTACTGACCCACCCTTCAACTCCCTCATCCAAGTCATTAATGAAAATCACAAACAGCAGAGGACCCAGAACTGATCCCTGCGGTACGCCACTGGTAACTGGGATCCAGGCTGAATATTTGCCATCCACCACCACTCTCTGACTAGTTTGGTAATTTTCTAGGGTAATGGGGAGAGGGCGGGGCAGTGGGATTCGTTTGGGGATTGAGACAGAGCTCTGGGGAGAGAGTGAGGCAGTGGGATCAGTATGGGGATTGATACAGGGCAATTGGCAGAGAGCGGGCTGTTATGATTAGTTTGAGGATTGATACAGGGCTATGGGGAGATAGTGGGGCAGTGAGATTAGATTGTGGATTGATACAGGGCTATGGGGAGAGAGTGGGGCAGTGGGATTAGTTTGGGGATTGATACAGGGCTCTGGGGAGAGAGCAGGGCAGTGGGATTTGTTAGGGATTGATACAGGGCTATGGGCAGAGAGTGGGGCAGTGGGATTACTTTGGGGATTGATACAGGGCAATGGTGTGATAGTGGGGCAGTGGGATTAGTTTGGGATTGATACAGAGCTATGGGGAGGGAGTGGGCTGTGGGATTAGTTTGAGATTCATTCAGGTCTATGATTAGAGAGTGGGGCAGTGGAATTCGTTTGGGTTTGATACAGGGCAATGGGGAGAGGACGTTGCAGTGGGATTATTTGGGGGTTGATACAGGGCTGTGTGGAGACTGTAGGTCTGTGGGATTAGCTTGGGATTGGTACAGGACTATGGGGAGAGGACGGGGCAGTGGGATTACTTTGGGATTGATACAGGGCTATGGGGAGAGAGCGGGGCTGTGGGATTAGTTTGGGATTGATACAGCGCTATGAGGATAGAGCGGGACAGTGGGATTAGGTTGGAATGATACATAGCTATGGGGAGAGGGTGGCGCAGTGGGATTGGTTTGTATTAATCCAGGGTTATGTGGAGGGAGTGGGCAGTGGGATCAGTCTGGATTGACACATTGCTCTGGGGACATATTGGGGCAGTAGGATATGTTTAGATTGATACAAGGCTATGCGGAGAGAGTGGGGCAGTGGGATTAGTTCATCAAACACAAACACATGCGCGCGCACACAGTGACAGATACATACACGTGTACAGATACATGCATACACACATACACACTCCTTCATGGACACATGTGTGCGTGCGCACACACACAGTTTTGCTGTGTACATTAGCATTTATGGCAATTTGATAGAATGCTACACATCCTATTTTGCCAATGACACCAAACATTTGGCAGCATTGTAAGCAACATTGCTGATCAAATTGAGATTATTTATATTTTGTCAGAAGACTGAACTGGTGGACGCATTTCAGTGCAGGGAAATGTAAGATGATGTATTTTCGACTGAAAAAGATCAGAACGGTGTTCTTTGTAAATGATGAGAAGGCAGAATCTGTGGACGTTTGAACTGTACAGATATTTCACAGCTGGATTCACACAATACAGACAGCAATGTATCGTAGATTTTGGAAGTGCCACAAATGTTGTCAAATGTAGTACGTGAAGTCCCTCAATGTTTCAATATTATTGAGAAACTGTCTGCCCACAGGGACAACATTTCTGTTCAATAGGACTGATGCACAAGTTAAAATAGTTCCGTTTCAAAGTTTAAAATAAGCAGTCATTTTTCTGTGCAGCTTTCGGAATCTGTCAGTGGAATTTACTTCATACAGGCAAGTGTTAACAAGTGTATTGTGAACTGATTAGAAGTTTTGATGGAGATATTCCTGCATGATGGAAATGTGTGAGATCTATTTAGCGTTGGGAAATGGATTGATGATCAAAGGATGCAGTTGTTTGTTAACTACATTGGACTGAGAGCCTTGAAGATTCACAACTTCTATGTGCTGTGAGAAAGGATTGATTAACCAAGGCCTATTATTCAAATACTTCAGACAAGTGAAAAAGCTACAGGAACATTGAATACACAGACAGAGACAAGCAGTCACCTGTAATCGGAGCTTAAACTTCATGTTTAAATGTGAAGTGCTGAACTCATGATTGCAATAAACAAGAGTCCACCCTGGGATTCTGTGCAATTTAAGTTCCGGTTTTTCCAAAAAATAAAAATAACTCTCTACAATGGAAAATTCCTTGGACAAGCCAGAGGGATTTTGACTCTGTATTTAACGCCAGACAGTATTTGGGTTGTGAGTGTTTGATGGACAGTGTAGATGAAGCTTTACTCTGAAACACTGGAATTCAGTGTCAGGGGTGATTTAATCAAATGCTTCAGAATAATAATTGATATTGTACATCTCGTGTGTGCCTCAGTGACAGCTCTGAGACATGTACAGCAGACTCTCATCCTGTTTATGTGTCTCTCTCTGAAATTAGCTGGTCCATTTCCTAAATTACCGCTTTTCAAAAGGCTCCATTGCCTTTGAAACAGTTTGTGATACCCAAAGGTTATGAAAAGTGCTTTAGAAATGCCTGTCCCCAAGCTGCTGAGAGGATGTTCAGAGTCAGTGTGTGTCTTGGATCACACACAGGCCAGATACACCTCTCATAGTTAAAGGTGGAGAATGGATATCGCTCCATTTGAAAGATGTATTGAACCAGCCTGTCTGAGTTTGAGTATCTGTTTTTCTGTACACGTGTGTGTGTGTGTGTGTGTGTTGGGGGTGGGGGCGGGGGCGTTTATGTGTGGCATTCTTTACGCGGCACTGTAAATTACACGGTAGCACAGTGGGTAGCACTGCGGCTTCACAGCTCCAGGATCCCAGGTTCGAATCCCGCCTTGGGTCACAGTCTGTGCGGAGTCTGCACGTTCTCTGCGTGTCCGCGGGGGTTTCTCCCGGGTGCTCCGGTTTCCTCCCTGACGTCCCAAAGGACGTGCTGTTTGGTGAATTGGACATTATGTATTCTCCCTCAGCGTACCCGAACAGGCGCCAGAGTTTGGCGACTGGGGACTATTCTCAGTAACTTCATTGCAGTGCGTGTGCGTGTGTCCAGGTGTATCTCAGTTTGACTTTGTTTAGTACTGATTGAAGATAATGAGATAGAAAGTTTGACACAAAATGTTTGGCAGCATTGTAGGTGTAAACAATAATGACAGACACAGTGTAAACCCTGAAGAGAGCGCCATACCTAGGCCCACTCCCCGACCCCGTCCCTGTCACCCCACCTAACCTGAACATCTTTAGATATTGAGGGCAATTTTGATTTATCTTGGCCAACCCACCTAACCTGCACGTCTTTGGACGGTGGGAGGAAACCGGAGCCCCCGGAGGAAGCCCACGCAAACACGGGAAAACGTCCAGACTCCGCACAGACAGTGATCTGAGCCGGGAATCGAACCTGGGACCCTGTAGCTGTGAGGCAGCAGTGCTAACCACTGTACAATCCCGGGTCTGGGTCACTGTCCGTGTGGAGTTTGCACATTCTCCCCGTGTTTGCCTGGGTTTCACCCCCACAACCCAAAGATGTGCAGGGCAGGTGGATTGGCCTCGCTAAATTGCTCCTTAATTGGAAAAACGGAACTGGGCACTCTGAATTTATTGAAACAAATCTTTTTATTGGCATTTTCACAATTCTGTGCATTGCGGTTTGTTTACATTTCTCGGAGAGTGAAAAGGCTTTCTCTTACGTTTCTATAGTTACAAACTGTTGCCGTTCAGTTCGGCGTGTCTGACCCCCGCTCCCCCCCAGCTCACCCCCCCCCCCAACCCCCCTTTCCCTAACCCTTGCCCTCTCTCCCCCGCAGACCCTCCGTGATGCCCTTCCTGGCCGACCTGGTGTGTGACACACCCATCTCCTTGTTTACCCCCTTACCCCCCCCCTTTCGTTTCTCCCTCCATCGGTTTCAGCCGTGTTCTTTCTGCGGATGGGGGAGGGTTCCCCCTCTCCATCCCTCTCGGTGGGGGGGGGGGGGCGTTCCCCCCTCTCCATCTCTCTCGGTGGAAGGGTTACACCCTGTCCATCTCTCTCGGTGGAAGGGTTACCCCCTCTCCATCTCTCTCGGTGGAAGGGTTACCCTCTCTCCATCTATCTCGGTGGGGGGGGGCGTTCCCTCCTCTTCATCTCTCTCGGTGAAAGGGTTACCCCCTCTTCATCTCTCTCGGTGGGGGGGGGGGGCTCCCCCTCTCCATCTCTCTCGGTCTCTGCGTCTCTCCGTCTCTCTCTGGGAATCTGTCAAAACAAAATCCACGATCAGCAGTCGGCCATTTTATGACGATTCACGTCGGCCATTTTATGTGAGCACAGCACGAATCGACTCTGTGTCCTCAGCGCCTGAGGCAGCAGTGCTAACCACTGTGCCACGTGCCACCCACATTCAGACATTTCTGACAGTTGAACACGTTGGTGTAAAATACATTGAAGGAAAGAGTCATATTAAAACAGTGATTTGTTGGGATATGTGGAGGGACTGACGGATCTGGGTGACCTTGTACGCCAGTCAGTGAAAGTGGGGAGGGGGAGCAGCAAGCAGTTAAGAGGCCAATGATATGTTGGCCTTCATTTCAAGAGGGATTCGAGTTCAGAAGTGGAGATGTCTGACTGCAGTTATTCTGGGCCTTGGTGAGACCACAACTGGAGTACTGTGCACAGTTTCTGTCTCCTTAACTAAGTAAGGATATAGTTGCCAGAGAGGGAGTGCAGTGGAGGGTCAATCGGCTGATAGTGAGATTGCCGGACTGTCCTGCAAGAAAACGGTGCCCCCCCCCCACACAGCCAGCACTGTCAGTGCTCCCCCCACAGCCAGCACTGCCAGTGCTCCCCCATACAGCCAGCACTGCCAGTGCACCCCCCACCCCACAGCCCGCAGTGTCAGTGCTCCCCCACACAGCCAACACTGTCAGTGCTCCCCATACAGCCAGCACTGTCAGTGCTCCCTCACGCAGCCAGCACTGTTAGTTCTCCCCCCACACAGCCAGCACTGTCCGTGCTCCCCCACACAGCCAACACTGTCAGTGCTCCCACACAGCAAGCACTGCCAGTGCTCCCTCACACAGCCAGCACTGTCAGTGCTCCCCCACACAGCCAGCACTGTCAGTGCTGCCACCACACAGCCAGCACTGTCAGTGCTCCCCGCACACAGCTAGCACTGTCAGTGCTCCCCCACACAGCCAGCACCGCCAGTGCACCCCCCCCCACACAGCCAGCACTGCCAGTGCACCCCCCCACAGCCAGCACTGCCAGAGCTCCTCCACCACAAGCAGCACTGCCAGGGCTCCCCTCAACACAGCCAGCACTGCCAGTGCTCCCCTCAACACAGCCAGCACTGCCAGTGCTCCCCCACACAGCCAGCACTGTCAGTGCTCCCCCACACAGCCAGCACTGTCAGTGCTCCCACCACACAGCCAGCACTGCCAGTGCTCCACCTCACATCCAGGGCTGCCATTGTTACCCCACACCCAGCACTGCCTGTGCGCCCCTTCACATCAACACTCCCAGTGCTGCCCCACAGCCAGCACTTCCATTGATCCCCCCCAGCCAGCATTGCCAGGGCTCCCCTCAACACAGCCAGCACTGTCAGTGCTCCCGCACACAGCCAGCACTGTCAGTGCTCCCCCACACAGCCAGCACTGTCAGTGCTCCCCCCACACAGCCAGCACTGTCAGTGCTCCCACCACACAGCCAGCACTGTCAGTGCTCCCACCACACAGCCAGCACTGCCAGTGCTCCCCCACACAGCCAGCACTGTCAGTGCTCCCGCCACACAGCCAGCACTGTCAGTGCTTCCCCACACAGCCAGCACTGTCAGTGCTCCCCACACAGCCAGCACTGTCAGTGCACCCCACAGCCAGCACTGCCAGTGCTTCCCACGTCTAGGACCGGATTTGCTCCACACACAGCCAGCACTCACAGCCAGCGCTGCAACTGCTCCCCACAGCCAGCACTGCCAGTCGTCCCCACAACAAGCACTTCCAGTGCTAATCTACACAGCCAGCACTGCCATTGCTCCTCCCAACAGCCAGCTCTGTCAGTGCTCCCCTCCACACAACCAGCCCTTTCAGTGCTCCCCCACACAGCCAGCACTGTCTGTGCTCCCACCACTCAGCCAGCACTGCCAGTGCTCCCCCACACAGCCAGCACTGCCAGTGCTCCCCACACACAGCCAGCACTGTCAGTGCTCCCACCACACAGCCAGCACTGCCAGTGCACCCCAAACAAAGCCAGCACTGTCAGTGCTCCCCACACAGCCAGCACTGTCAGTGCTCCCCCACACAGCCAGCACTGTCAGTGCTCCCACCACACAGCCAGCACTGCCAGTGCTCCCACAGAGCCAGCGGTCCCTCCACCACAGCCAGCACTGCAAGTGCTCCCCCCACAGCCAGCACTGTCAGTGCACCCTCCAACCACCAGCACTGCCAGTACTCCCTCACAGCCAGCACTGCCAGAGCTCCTCCACCACAACCAGCACTGCCAGGGCTCCCCTCAACACAGCCAGCACTGCCAGTGCTTGCCCCACAGCCAGTACTGCCAGTGCTCCCCACACACATCCTGCACTGCCTGTGCCCCCCCACCCCACACACACACAGACAGCACTGGCAATGCTCACCTCCACAGCCAGTGCTCCCCACACAACCAGCGGTCTCTCCACCACAGCCAGCACTGCCAGTGCTCCACCACACAGCCAGCACTGCAAGTGCTCCCCCCACAGCCAGCACTGCCAGTGCTGCCCCATAGCCAGCACTACCAGTGCTTCCCCCACAGCCAGCACTGCCAGTGCTCCCCACACACATCCTGCTCTGCCAGTGCCCCCCCCCCACACACACAGACAGCACTGGCAATGGTTACCTCCACAGCTAGTGCTCCCCTCCACAGCCATCACAGCCAGTGCTTCCCCCGCAGCCAGCAGTGCTAGTGCTCCCCTCACACTGCCATCACTGTCAGTGCCCCCACACCACAGCCAGGACTGCAAGAGCTCCCCACAGCCAGCATTGAAAATGCTCCCCCACACAGCGAGCACTGCCAGTGCTCCCCACGTCTAGCACTGGATTTGCTCCACACACAGCCAGCACTAACAGCCAGCAGTGCTACTGCTCCCCACAGCCAGCACTGCCAGTCGTCCCCACAACAAGCACTACCAGTGCTAATCTACACAGCCAGCACTGCCAGTACTCCTCCAAACAGCCAGCCCTGTCAGTGCTCCCCACACAGCCAGCCCTGTCAGTGCTCCCCCACACAACCAGCACTGCCAGTGCTCCCCTGCAGTACCAGCACTGCCAGTGCTCCCACAACCAGCACTTCCAATGCTCCACATCTCAGATAGCACTTCCAGTGCTCCCACAGCAGCCAGCACTGGCAGTGCTCCCACTCACATTAGCACTCCTAGTGACCCCACCCACAGCCTGCACTTCCAGTGCCCCCCACTGCTAGCACTGCCAGTGCTCCTTCCCCTACAGCCAGCACTGCCTGCGCACCCCCCACACAGCCAGCACTGCCATGTTCCTCCCACAGCCAGCACTGCCAGTGTGCCCCCATAACCAGCTCTGCCAGTGCTCCCACCCAAGGCCAGCACTGGCAGTGATCCCCTCCAAAGCCAGCACAGCCAGTGCACCCTTCTACACAGCCAGTACTGTCAGTGGTCCCCCCTCAGCAAGCACTGCCAGAGCTCCCCTGCACACAGCCAGCATTGTCTGTGCTCCCCCGCAATGCCAGGACCGTCAGTGCTCCCACACAGCCAGCGCTCCATCCACAAAGCCAACACTGCCAGTGCTCCCACATACACATCCTGCACTGCCAGTGTTCCCCACCCAGACAGCACTGGCAATGCTCCAACCCACAGACAATGCTCCCGCCTACAACCAGCCTTGCCAGTGCTCCCCCAAAGCCAGCACTGCCTGTGCACCCCCCACACAGACAGCACTGCCAGTGTTTCCCCCACAGACAGCACTGCCAGTGTGACCCCCCATAACCAGCCATACCACTGCTCCCACCTAAGGCCAGCACTGCCAGTGATACCCCACAGCCAGCACTGCCAGTGCGCCACCCATAACCAGCACTACCAGTGCTCCGACACACAGCCAACACTGCCAGTGCTCTCCTCACATCCAGCACTGCCAGTGCTCCCACCCAAGACCAGTATTGGCAGCGTTCCCCTCCACACCCAGCAATGCCAGTGCTCCATTCCACACAGCCAGCACTGCCAGTGCTCCCAACATGCAGCACTGCTAGTGCGCCCCCCATAAGCAGCACTGCCAGTGCTCCCACACACAGCCAGCATTGCCAGTGCACCTCCAAGGCCAGCACTGCCTGTGCACCCCCCACACAGCCAGAATTGCCAGTGCTCCCCTACAGCCAGCACTGTCAGTGCTCTCCTTCACATCCAGCACTGCCAGTTCTCCCCACAACCAGCTCTGCCACTACTTGCCACAGCCAGCACAACCAGTGCTCCATCCACAGCCAGCATTGCCAGTACTCCCCACAGCAAGCACTGCCTGTGCTCCCGTACACATCCAGCTCCCACAGAGTCAGCATTGCCAGTGCTCCCCACAGCCAACACTGTCAGTGCTCCCCACACAGCCAGTAATGCCAGTGCTCCCCCTACAGCCAGCACTTTCAGTGCCCCCCACACAGCCAGCACTGTCAGTGCTCCGCACACAGCCAGTACTGTCAGTGCTCCCCCACACAGCCAGCACTGACAGTGTTCCCACCACACAGCCAGCACTGTCAGTGCTCCCCCACACAGCCAGCACTGTCAATGCTCCCCACACAGCCAGCACTGTCAGTGCTCCCCAACAGACAGCCAGCACTGTCAATGCTCCCACCACACAGCCAGCACTGCCAGTGCTCCCCCACATAGCCAGCACTCCCAGTGTTCCCACCACACAGCCAGAACTGTCAGTGCTTACGCACACAGCCAGCACTGTCAGTGCGCCCCCACACAGCCAGCACTGTCAGTGCTCCCCCACACAGTCAGCACTGTCCGTGCTCCCCACACAGCAAGCTCTGTGAGTGCACCCACCACACAGCCAGCCCTGTCAGTGCTCCCACCGCACAGCCAGCACTGACTGTGCTCCCCTACACAGACAGCATTGCATGTGCTGCCCCCACACAGCTAGCACTGTCAGTGCTCTCCACACATCTAGCACTTTCAGTGCTCCCACAGCCAGCAATATCAGTGCACCACCACAGCGAGCACTGCCAGTGCTCACCACACGCAACCAGCACTGTCAGTGCACCGCCCCAACAGACAGCACTGTCAGTGCTCCCACCACTCAGCCAGCACTGCCAGTGCTCGCCCCACATAGGCAGCATTGGCAGTGCTCCGACCACACATCCAGAACTGTCAGTGCTCCCCCACATAGCCAGCACTGTCAGTGCTCCCCCACACAGCCGGCCCTGTGAGGGCTCCCACCACACAGCCAGCACTGCCAGTGATCCCGACACAGCCAGTAATGCCAGTGCTCCTCACAGCCAGTACTACCAGTGCTCTACGCAACGCCAGCACTGCCAGTGCTCTCCCCACATCAAGCACTGCCAGTACTCCCCCACAGCCAGCACTGTCAGAGCTCCACCACACTGCCAGCACTTCCAGTGCTCCCCACAGCATGCACTGCTAGTGCTCCCACGGCCTGTGCCCCCCAGGAGCCAGCACTGTCAGTGCTCCCGCCCCTCACAGCGAGCACTGCCAGTGCTCACCCCACACAGCCAGCACTGCCAGTGCTCACCCCACACAACCGGCACTGTCAATGCCCCCCCCCACAGCCAGCACTGCCAGTACTCCTCCCACACAGCCAGTACTGTCAGTGCTCCCACCACACTGCCAGCACTGTCAGTGCTCCTCCACAGAGCCAGCACTGTCAGTGCTCCTCCACAGAGCCAGCACTGTCAGTGCTCCACCACAAAACCAGCACTGTCAGTGCTCCCAACACACAACCAGCACTGACAATACCCCCCTTTGCCAGCGCTCCCCCAGAGCCACACACCTACCACAGCCAGCACTTCCAGTGCTCCCCAGAGCCAGCATTGCCAGTGCTCCCCATCCAGCCAGCACAGCCTGTGCTTCCGCACCGCCAGCACTGCCAGTGCTCCTCACAGCCAACAATGTCAGTGCTCCCCACACAGCCAGCAATGCCAGTGCTCCCACAGCCAGCACTGTCAGTGCACCCACCACACAGCCAGCACTGCCATTGCTCCCCACAGCCATCACTGCCACTGCTTCCCTGACAGCCAGCACTACTAGTTCTCCCCTCCCAATAACCATCACTGCCAGCGCTCCAACACCCAGCCAGCATTGCCAGTGCTCCCCACAGCCAGAACTGCCTGTGCAACCCCCCCACACAGTCAGCACTGCCATTGCTCCCCCTACAGCCAGCACTGCCAGTTCCCCCCTACACAGCCAGCACTGCCTGTGGTCCCTACTGCCAGCACTGTCAGTCCTCATCCCCACAGCCAGCACTGCCAGTGCTCTCCCTACACAACCAGCACTGGCAGTGCCCACCACACAGCCAGAACTGTCAGTGCTCCCACCACACAGCGAGCAATGTCAGTGCTCCCCCGCACAGCCAGCACTGTCTGTGCTCCCCCCAACAGACAGCACTGTCAGTGCTCCCACCACACAGCTAGCACTGCCAGTGATCCCCCACACAGGCAGCATTGGCAGTGCTCCCACCACACGGCCAGCACCGTCAGTGCTCCCCCACACAGCCAGCACTGTCAGTGCTCCCCTCACAGCCAGCGCTGCTAATGCTCCCCGACAGCCGCCACAGCCTGTGCTCCCCACAGGCAGCACTGCCAGTGCTCCCCTAGTATCCAGCACTGCCAGTGCTCCCACAGCCAGCACTGCCAGTGCTCCCCGCACCGCCAGCACTGCCAGTGCTCCACCCACAGCCAGCACCGCCAGTACACCCCCACAGCCAGCACTTCCAGTGCTCTCCCCACATTTAGCACTGCCAGTGTTCCCCACAGCCAGGAATGTCAGTGCACCCCCACAGCGAGCACTGCCAGTGCTCACCCCACACAACTAGCACTGTCAGTGCCCCCCCACCCCCACAGCCAGCACTGTCAGTGCTCTCACCACACAGCCAGCACTGTCAGTGCACCCTACACACAGCCAGCACTGTCAGTGCTCCCACCACACAGCCAGCACTGTCAGTACTACCCCCAACAGACAGCACTGCCAGTGCTCCCACCACACGGTCAGAACTGCCAGTGCTCCCCACACACAGCCAGCACTGCCAGTGCTCTCCCCACATCTAGCACTGCCAGCGCTCCTCACAGCCAGCACTGTCTGTACACCCCCACAACGATCACTGCCAGTGCTCAACCCACACAACCAGCACTGTCAGTGCACCCCCACAGCGAGCACTGCCAGTGCTCCCACCGCACGGCCAGCACTGTCATTGCTCCCACCACACGGCCAGCACTGCCAGTGCTCCCCACACAGGCATCATTGGCAGTGCTCCCACC
The DNA here is from genome assembly GCF_047496885.1 of Scyliorhinus torazame. Lineage (NCBI taxonomy): Eukaryota > Metazoa > Chordata > Chondrichthyes > Carcharhiniformes > Scyliorhinidae > Scyliorhinus > Scyliorhinus torazame. The sequence continues at coordinate 56,607,805 of NC_092726.1, forward strand.
ACACATCCAGAACTGTCAGTGCTCCTCCCACACAGCCATCACTGTCAGCACTACCCCCAACAGACAGCACTGTCAGTGCTCCCACCACACAGCCAGCAATGCCAGTGCTCCCACAGCCAGCACTGTCAGTACACCCCCACAATGATTATTGCCAGTGCTCATTCAACACAACCAGCACTGTCAGTGCTCCCACCACACGGCCAGCACTGCCAGTGCTCCCAGACAGGCAGAAATCGCAGTGCTCCCACCACACATTCAGAACTGTCAGTGCTCCTCCCACACAGCCAGCACTGCCAGTGCTCCACCGCACTGCCAGCACTTCCAGTGCTCCCGCACAGCATGCACTGCTAGTGCTCCCCACAGCCAGCACTGTCAGTGCTCCCACCACACAGCCAGCACTGCCAGTGCATCCTATACACAGCCAGCACTGCCAGTGCTCTCCCCACATCTAGCACTGACAGCGCTCCCCACAGCCAGCACTGTCTGTACACCCCCCACAGCGAGCACTGCCAGTGCTCACCCCACACAACCAGCACTGTCAGTGCTCCCACCACACAGCCAGCACTATCAGTGCTCCCACCGCACGGCCAGCACTTTCATTGCTCACGCCACACGGCCAGCACTGCCAGTGCTCCCCACACAGGCAGCATTGGCAGTGCTCCCCACAAAGCCAGCACTGCCAGCGCTCTCCCCACATCTAGCACTGCCAGTGCTCCCCACAGCCAGCACTGTCTGTACAGCCCCACAATGATCACTGCCAGTGCTCATCCCACACAACCAGCACTGTCAGTGCCCCAACACAGCGTGCACTGCCAGTGCTCACCCCACACAACCAGCACTGTTAGTGCTCCCACCACACAGCCAGCACTGTCAGTGCTCCCACCACACAGCCATCACTGTTAGTGCTCCCACCACACAGCCAGCACTGTCAGTGCACCCACCACACGGCCAGCACTGCCAGTGCTCCCCCACACAGGCAACATTGGCAGTGCTCCCACCACACATCCAGAACTGTCAGTGCTCCCCACACAGCCAGCACTGTGAGTGCGTCCCCCCACACAGCCAGCACTGTCAGTGCTCTCCCCACATCTAGCACTGCCAGTGCACCACCAAAGCCAGCACTGTCAGTGCTCCCCCACAGTCAGCACTGCCAGTGCTCCCCTCACAGCCAGCACTGTCAGTGCTCCCCCACACAGCCAGCACAGCCAGTGCTCCACCGCACTGCCAGCACTTCCAGTGCTCCCCACAGCCAGCACTGTCAGTGCTCCCACCACACAGCTAGCCCTGTCAGTGCTCCCCCAACACAGCCAGCACTGTCAGTGCTCCCACCACACAGCTAGCCCTGTCAGTGCTCCCCCAACACAGCCAGCACTGTCAGTGCTCCCCCACACAGCCAGCACTGTCAGTACTACCCCCAACAGACAGCACTGTCTGTGCTCACACCACAGTTTGCACTGAGTGCTGAATTTGGTGCTTTTTGAGTGCGATAGTGAGAGTTTGGTGACCGAGGGAGTTAGGTGAGGAGGGAGTAAGGTGCTCCTTTCATTTTGTTTCCGACATTTCCGCAAAGAGTGCGAAGAGATCCAGGAGTTTACAGGAAGTGTAGCAGGGTCGGAGGGCGGAGATCTAGTTAGTCCACACAGCAGCTATATTCTTTAAGGCAAGAGGGGATGGAGGCTAGGCCAGTTACATGCTCCTCCTGTAGGATGTGGGTGGTGAGGGATACCACCGGTGTCCCCGCTGACTATACCTGCGGGAAGTGCACCCAACTTCAGCTCCTCAAAGACCGTGTTAGGGAACTGGAGCTGAAGCTGGATGAACTTCGGATCATCCGGGAGGCAGAGGGGGTGATTGAGAAGAGTTACAGGGAGGTAACCACACCCAAGGTACAGGACAAGAATAGCTGGGTTACAGTCAGGGGGAAAAAAACAAACAGGCAGACAGTGCAGGGATCCCTCGTGGCCGTTCCCCTTCAAAACAAGTATACCGTTTTGGATGCTGTTGGGGGGGATGACCTACCGGGGGAAGGCCCTAGCGGTCAGGTCTCTGGCACGGAGTCTGGCTCTGGGGCTCAGAAGGGAAGGGTGGAGAATAGAAAAGCAATAGTTGTAGGAGATTCAATGGTTAGGGGAATAGATAGGAGATTCTGTGTCGCAAGCGAGACTCCCGGAAGGTATGTTGCCTCCCGGGTTCCTGGGCCAGGGATGTCTCGGATCGTGTCTTCAGGATCCAAAAGGGGGAGGGTGAGCAGCCAGAAGTCGTGGTGCACATTGGTACCAACGACATAGGTAGGAAAAGGGGTGTGGAGGTAATAAACAAGTTTAGGGAGTTAGGCTGGAAGTTGAAAGCCAGGACAGACAGAGTTGTCATCTCTGGTTTGTTGCCGGTGCCACGTGATAGCGAGGCTAGGAATAGGGAGAGAGTGCAGTTGAACACGTGGCTGCAGGAATGGTGTAGGAGGGAGGGCTTCAGGTATTTGGATAATTGGAGCACATTCTGGGGAAGGTGGGACCTGTACGGGTTGCATCTGAACCAGAGGGGCACCAATATCCTGGGAGGGAGGTTTGCCAGTACTCTTCGGGAGGGTTTAACTAATTTGGCAGGGGAATGGGAACCGGATTTGTAGTCCAGCAACTAAGGTAGCCGATATTCAGGACGCCAAAGCATGTAATGAGGCAGTGGGGAAGGGAACACTGACAAAGGAGAGTATTTGCAGGCACGGAGATGGGTTGAAGTGTGTATGCTTCAACGCAAGAAGCATCAGGAATAAGGTGGGTGAACTTAAGGCATGGTTCGGTACTTGGGACTACGATGTGGTGGCCATCACGTAAACTTGGATAGAAGAGGGGCAGAAATGGTTGTTGGAGGTCCCTGGTTTTAGATGTTTCAATAAGATTAGGGAGGGTTGGAAAAGAGGTGGGGGGTGGCATTATTAATTAGAGATAGTATAACAGCTGCAGAAAGGCAGTTCGAGGAGTATCACCCTATTGAGGTAGTATGGGTTGAAGTCAGAAATAGGAAAGGAGCAGTCACCTTGTTAGGAGTTTTCTATAGGCCCCCCAATAGTAACAGAGATGTGGAGGAACAGATTGGGAAACAGATTTTGGAAAGGTGCAGAAGTCATAGAGTAGTAGTCATGGGCGACTTTAACTTCCCAAATATTGAGTGGAAACTCTTTAGATCAAATAGTTTGGATGGGGTGGTATTTGTGCAGTGTGTCCAGGAAGCTTTTCTAACACAGTATGTAGATTGTCCGACCAGAGGAGGGGCAATATTGGATTTAGTACTGGGTAATGAACCAGGGCAAGTGATAGATTTGTTAGTGGGGGTGCATTTTGGAGATAGTGACCACAATTCTGTGACTTTCACTTTAGTAATGGAGAGGGATAGGTACGTGCAACAGGGCAAGGTTTACAATTGGGGGAAGGGTAAATACGATGTTGTCAGACAAGAATTGAAGTGCATAAGTTGGGAACATAGGCTGGCAGGGAAGGACACAAGTGAAATGTGGAACTTGTTCAAGGAACAGGTGCTACGTGTCCTTGATATGTATGTCCCTGTCAGGCAGGGAAGAGATGGTCGAGTGAGGGAACCATGGTTGACAAGAGAGGTTGAATGTCTTGTTAAGAGGAAAAAGGTGACTTATGTAAGGCTGAGGAAACAAGGTTCAGACAGGGCATTGGAGGGATACAAGATAGCCAGGAGGGAACTGAAGAAAGGGATTAGGAGAGCTAAGAGAGGGCATGAACAATCTTTGGCGGGTAGGATCAAGGAAAACCCCAAGGCCTTTTACACATATGTGAGAAATATGAGAATGACTAGAGCGAGGGTAGGTCCGATCAAGGACAGTAGCGGGAGATTGTGTATTGAGTCTGAAGAGATAGGAGAGGCCTTGAATGAGTATTTTTCTTCTGTATTTACAAATGAGAGGGGCGATATTGTTGGAGAGGACAGTGTGAAACAGATTGGTAAGCTCGAGGAAATACTTGTCAGGAAGGAAGATGTGTTGGGCATTTTGAAAAACTTGAGGATAGACAAGTCCCCCGGGCCTGACGGGATATATCCAAGGATTCTATGGGAAGCAAGAGATGAAATTGCAGAGCCGTTGGCAATGATCTTTTCGTCCTCACTGTCAACAGGGGTGGTACCAGGGGATTGGAGAGTGCCGAATGTCGTGCCCCTGTTCAAAAAAGGAACTAGGGATAACCCTGGGAATTACAGGCCAGTTAGTCTTACTTCGGTGGTAGGCAAAGTAATGGAAAGGGTACTGAAGGATAGGATTCATGAGCATCTGGAAAGACACTGCTTTATTAGGGATAGTCAGCACGGATTTGTGAGGGGTAGGTCTTGCCTTACAAATCTTATTGAATTCTTTGAGGAGGTGACCAAGCATGTGGATGAAGGTAAAGCAGTGGATGTAGTGTACATGGATTTTAGTAAGGCATTTGATAAAGTTCCCCATGGTAGGCTTATGCAGAAAGTAAGGAGGCATGGGATAGTGGGAAATTTGGCCAGTTGGATAACGAACTGGCTAACCGATAGAAGTCAGAGAGTGGTGGTGGATGGCAAATATTCAGCCTGGATCCCAGTTACCAGTGGCGTACCGCAGGGATCAGTTCTGGGTCCACTGCTGTTTGTGATTTTAATTAATGACTTGGATGAGGGAGTTGAAGGGTGGGTCAGTAAATTTGCAGACAATACGAAGATTGGTGGAGTTGTGGATAGTAAGGAGGGCTGTTGTCGGCTGCAAAGAGACATAGATAGGATGCAGAGCTGGGCTGAGAAGTGGCAGATGGAGTTTAACCCTGAAAAGTGTGAGGTTGTCCATTTTGGAAGGACAAATATGAATGCGGAATATAGGGTTAATGGTAGAGTTCTTGGCAATGTGGAGGAGCAGAGAGACCTTGGGGTCTATGTTCATACATCTTTGAAAGTTGCCACTCAAGTGGATAGAGCTGTGAAGAAGGCCTATGGTATGCTCGCGTTCATTAACAGAGGGATTGAATTTAAGAGCCGTGAGGTGATGATGCAGCTGTACAAAACTTTGGTAAGGCCACATTTGGAGTACTGTGTACAGTTCTGGTCGCCTCATTTTAGGAAGGATGTGGAAGCTCTGGAAAAGGTGCAAAGAAGATTTACCAGGATGTTGCCTGGAATGGAGAGTAGGTCTTACGAGGAAAGGTTGAGGGTGCTAGGCCTTTTCTCTTTAGAGCGGAGAAGGATGAGGGGCGACTTGATAGAGGTTTATAAGATGATCAGGGGAATAGATAGAGTAGACAGTCAGAGACTTTTTCCCCGGGTGGAACACACCATTACAAGGGGACATAAATTTAAGGTTAAAGGTGGAAGATATAGGAGCGATATCAGAGGTAGGTTCTTCACCCAGAGAGTAGTGGGGGCATGGAATGCACTGCCTGTGGAAGTAGTTGAGTCGGAAACATTAGGGACCTTCAAGCAGCTATTCGATAGGCACATGGATGACGGTAAAATGATATAGTGTAGATTTATTTGTTCTTAAGGGCAGCACGGTAGCATTGTGGATAGCGCAATTGCTTCACAGCTCCATGGTCCCAAGTTCGATTCCGGCTTGGGTCATTGTCTGTGCGGAGTCTGCACGTCCTCCCCGTGTCTGCGTGGGTTTCCTCCGGGTGCTCCGGTTTCCTCCCACAGTCCAAAGATGTGCGGGTTAGGTGAATTGGCCCATTTTAAATTGCCCTTAATGTCCAAATTGCCCTTGGTGTTGGGTGGAGGTGTTGAGTTTGGGTATGGTGCTCTTTCCAAGAGCCGGTGCAGACTCAAAGGGCCGAATGGCCTCCTTCTGCACTGTAAATTCAATGATAATCTATGATTAATCTAGGACAAAGGTTCGGCACAACATCGTGGGCCGAAGGGCCTGTTCTGTGCTGTATTTTTCTATTTACTATTTTCTATTTTCACACGGTCAGCACTGCCACTGCTCCCCACACACAGCCAGTGCTCTCCCCACATCTAGCACTGCCAGCGCTCCCACAGCCAGCACTGTCTGTACACCCCCACAGCCAGCACTGTCAGTGCTCACCCCACACAACCAGCACTGTCAGTGCTCCCACCACACAGCCAGCACTGTCAGTGCTCCCACCGCACGGCCAGCACTTTCATTGCTCACACCACACGGCCAGCACTGCCAGTGCTCCCCCACACAGGCAGCATTGGCAGTGCTCCCCACAAAGCCAGCACTGCCAGCGCTCTCCCCACATCTAGCACTGCCAGTGCTCCCCACAGCCAGCACTGTCAGTACAGCCCCACAATGATCACTGCCAGTGCTCATCCCACACAACCAGCACTGTCAGTGCCCCAACACAGCGTGCACTGCCAGTGCTCACCCCACACAACCAGCACCGTTAGTGCTCCCACCACACAGCCAGCACTGTCAGTGCTCCCACCACACGGCCAGCACTGCCAGTGCTCCCCCACACAGGCAGCATTGGCAGTGCTCCCCACAAAGCCAGCACTGCCAGCGCTCTCCCCACATCTAGCACTGCCAGTGCTCCCCACAGCCAGCACTGTCAGTACAGCCCCACAATGATCACTGCCAGTGCTCATCCCACACAACCAGCACTGTCAGTGCCCCAACACAGCGTGCACTGCCAGTGCTCACCCCACACAACCAGCACCGTTAGTGCTCCCACCACACAGCCAGCACTGTCAGTGCTCCCACCACACGGCCAGCACTGCCAGTGCTCCCCCACACAGGCAGCATTGGCAGTGCGTCCACCACACATCCAGAACTGTCAGTGCTCCCACACACAGCCATAACTGTCAGTGCTCTCCCCACATCTAGCACTGCCAGTGCACGACCACAGCCATCACTGTCAGTGCTCCCCCACAGCCAGCACTGCCAGTGCTCCCCTCACAGCCAGGGCTGCCATTGCTTCCCCACACCCATCACTCCCATCAACATTCCAAGTGCTCCTCCCACAGCCAGCACTCCCATTGGTCCCCCCACAGCCAGCACCTCCAGTGCTCCCCATCACAGCCAGCGCTGCCAATTCTCCCACAGCAAGCACTGTCAGTGACCCCCCCCCCACAGCCAGCACTGCCAGTTCTCCCCACAGCCAGAACTGCCTGTGCAACCCCCACACAGCCAGCACTGCCAGTGTTCCCCCACACAGACAGCACTGCCAGTGCGCCCCTGCATAACCAGCACTGCCAGTGCTCCCACACACAGCCAGCATTGCCAGTGCACCCCCAAGGCCAGCACAGCCTGTGCACCCCCCACATAGCCAGCATTAACAGTGCTCCCCACAGCCAGCACTTCCAGTGCTTCCCCTCACAGCCAGCGTTGCTAATGCTCCCCCCAGACAACGCTGCCGATGCTCCCCATAGCCAGCACTGCCAGTGCTCTCCGCAACGCCAGCGCTGCTAGTGCTCTCCCCACATCAATTACTGCCAGTGTTCCCCCACAGCCAGCACTGTCAGTGCATCCCCACAGCGAGCACTGCCAGTGCTCACCCCACACAACCAGCACTGTCAGTGCTCCCCCCACACAGCCAGCACTGTCAGTGCTCCCACCACACAGACAGCACTGTCAGTGCACCCCCCACACAGCCAGCACTGTCAGTACTCCCACACACAGCCAGCACAGCCTGTGCTCCCCGCAACGCCAGCACTGCCAGTGCTCCCCGCAACGCCAGCACTGCCAGTGCTCCACCCACAGCCAGCACTGTCAGTGCATCCCCACAGCGAGCACTGCCAGTGCACGACCACCACATGAAGCTCTTCCAGTGCTCCCCCTCACAGCCAGCGCTGCCAATGCTCCCTACTGCCAGCACTGCCAGTGCTCACCATCTTAGCCAGCCCTGCCAGTGCTCCCCTTTCAATCATCACTGCCAGTGCTATCCACAACCAGCACTGCAATTTCTCCCCTTCCAATAACCATCACTGCCAGCGCTCCAACACCCAGCCAGCATTGCCAGTGATCCCCACAGCCAGAACTGCCTGTGCACCCCCCACACATCCAGCACTGCCAGTGTTCCCCCACACAGACAGCACTGCCAGTGTTCCCCCCACACAGACAGCACTGCCAGTGCGCCCCCGCATAACCAGCACTGCCAGTGCTCCCAGACACAGCCAGCATTGCCAGTGCACCCCCCATGCCAGCACAGCCTGTGCACCCCCCACATAGCCAGCATTGACAGTGCTCCCTACAGCCAGCACTTCCACTGCTCCCCATCACATCAACACTCCTAGTGCTCCCCCCACAGCCAGCACTGCAAGTGCTCCCCATAGACAGCACTGTTAGTGCTCCCCATCACATCAACACTCCTAGTGCTCCCCACAGACAGCACTGCCAGTGCTCCCCTAGTATCCAGCACTGCCTGTGCACCCCAGCTCCAGCACTGTCTGTGCTCCACCGCACAGCCAGCACCGCCAGTGCTCTACCGCACAGCCAGCACCGCCAGTGCTCTACCGTAAAGCCAGCACTGCCAGTGATCCCCTAGTATCCAGCACTGCCACTGCTCCACCCACAGCCAGCACTGCCAGTGCTCCCCATAGCCAGCACTGCCAGTACTCCACCGCACTGCCAGCACTTACAGTGCTGCCGCTCACATCCTGCACTGCCAGTGCTCCCACATCCAGCACGTCCAGTGCTCTGTCCCCAGAGCCAGCACTGCCAGTGCTTCACCCACAGCCAACGCAGCCAGTGCGCCCCCACCACATCCAGCACTGCCAGTGCTCCCCAACTCCCCCACAACGAGCGCTGCCAGTGCACCAACCACAACGAGCGCTGCCTGTGCTCCCCACAGCCAGCACTGCCAGTGCTCCCACAGCCAGAACTGCCAGTGCTACTCCCAGAACCAGCACAGTCAGTGCTCCCCACAGCCAGCACTGCCAGTGCTCACCCCACAGCCAGCAATCCCATTGCGCACGCATAGCCAGCACTGCCAGTGCTCACACTCACATACATAACTGGCAATGTTACCCCCCAAGGCCAGCTCTCTTCCACAGCCAGCACTGCCAGTGCTACCCAGCGCACCGCAGCCAGCACTGCCAGTGCTCCCCAACAGCCAGCACGGCCAGTGCTCACCCATAGCCATTCCTGCCACTGCTCTCACACACAGCCAGCACTGTCAGTGCTCCCACAGCTAGCACTGTCAATGCCCCCTCACAGACAGCACTGTCAATGCCCCCTCACAGACAGCACTGCCAGTGTTCCCCACAGCCAGCACTGCCAGTGCGCTCACCGTCCCATAACCAGCACTGCCAGTACTCCCACACAGGGCCAGCACTGCCTGTGCATCGCCACACAGCCAGCATTGCCAGTGGTCCATCTACAGCGAAATCACTGCCAGAGCTCACCAAGGCAAGCATTGCCAGTGCTCCCCCTACAGCCAGCACTGCCACTGCTCGACCACAACCAGCACCGTCAGTGCTCCCCGACATCCAGCATTGCCAGTGCACCTCCTCAGCCAGCACTGTCAGTGTTCCCGCTCACATCCTGCACTGCCAGCGCTCCACCACCACTGAGCCAGCACTGCCAGTGCTCCCCTCCACTGAGCCATCAGTTCCAGTGCTCCCTACACAGCCTACACTGCCTGTGACCCCCAGGCCTCCACAGCTAGCACTGCCAGTGCTCCACCTCCAAAGCCAGCACTGCCAGTGCTCCCACAACACACAGCCATCACTGCCAATGCACCCCACAGCCACCACTGCCAGTGTTCCCCACTCCCCCACTACGAGCGCTGCCAGTGCTCCCCACAGCCAGCACTGCCTGTGCTCCCCCCACAGCCAGAACAACCAGTGCCCCCTAGAGCCATCACTGCCAGTGAACCCCAAAGCCAGCACTGCCTGTGCTCCCACCCCCCACAGCCACCACTGGCATGTGCTCCGCACTCCCCCACAACGAGCGCTGCCAGTGCTCCCCACAGCCAGCACTGCCAGTGCCCACCCCCACAGCCAGCAGTGCCAATGGTCCCCTACACATCCAGCACTGCCAGTGCTCCAACCCCAAATCCAGCACTGCCAATGCTCCCACCCCCTTAGCCAGCACTGCCAGTGCTCCACTCCTCAGCCAGCAGTGTCAGTGCTCCCCAACACAGCCAGCACAGTCAATGTTCCCCCCACACAGCCAGCACTGCAAGTGCTCGTACCACACAGCCAGATCTGCCAGTGCTCTCCACATAGCCATCACTGCCAGTGCACCACTCAACGCCAGCACCGCCAGTACTCCCCCACAGGATGAACTGCCAGTGCTCTCCCAATTGCCAGTGCTCCCACAGCCAGCGCTGCCGGTGCTCTCCCCATCGCCAGCGCTCCCCCAGAGACAGCACTGCCAGTGTTCACGCCCACAACCAGCACTTCCAGTGCTTCCCACAGCCAGCACTGCCAGTGCTGCCGTCCACACAGCCAGCAATGCCAGTGCTCCCCTGACAGCACAGCCAGTGTTCCCCCACAGCCAGCACTGCCAGTGCTCACCACCGCCAGCACTGCCAGTGCTTCCACCGCCAACACTGCCATTGATCCACCCACAGCAAGCGCTGGTAGTGCTCCACTCCACAGCCAGCACTGCCAGCGCTCCCCTCCACATAGCCAGAACTGCCAGTGCTCCCCTCCCACGCGACAGCACTGCCAGCGCTCCCCACAGCCAGCCCTGCCAGTGCTCCCCACAGCCAGCCCTGCCAGTGCTCCCCACTCATACAGCACTTCCAGTGCTACACCCCACACCTCCAGCACTGCCAGTGCTCTGCTCACAGCCAGCGCTGCAAGGGCACCCCCACAGTCTGCCCTAACAAGTCTCCCCACAAACCAGCACTGCCAGTGTTCCACCAACAGCCAGCACTGCCAATGTCCTCCTACAGCCAGCACTGCCAGTGCTCATCACACAGTCAACACTGCCTGGGCGCCCTCCCCCGCCCGCAAGGCCATCACTGCCAGTCTTCCCCCTACCGCAAGCACTGCAAATGCTCCACCTCACAGCCAGCCCTGTCTGTGCTCTCCCACAGCTAGCACTTCCAGTGCTCCCAACTGCCAGCAGTGCCAGTGCTAACCGCAGCCATCACCCACAGTGCTCCCACATCCAGCCAGAACGGCCAGTGCTCCCTCCCACAACCAGCAGTGCCAGTGCTCCCCCGCAGCCAGCACTGCCAGTGCTCCCCTCCATGCAGCCAGCACTGTCATTGCTCCCCATAGCCAGCCCTCCATCCCCCACAGCCAGCACTGGCAGTGTTCCCCCCACAGCCTGCACTGCCAGTGCCCACGGCATCCAGCACTGCCAGTGCCCTCCACAGCCAGCACTGCTTGTGCCCCCCCCCCTCAAGTCCAGCACTGGCAGTATTCCCCTCCACAGCAACACTGCCAGTTTTCCACCTGCAGCCGGCACTGCAAATGATCCACGCCACACCCAGCACTGTCAGTGCTCCCCACAGCTAGCACTTCCAGTGTTCCTCCACAGCCACTGCTCACAGCCAAGGCCAGCACTGGCAGTGCTCCCCTCCACAGCTATCACTGTCAGTGCTCCACCCACAACCAGCACTGCCAGTTTTCCACCCACAGCCAGCACTGCCAGTGTTCCCCCCACAGCCAGAAATGCCAGTGCACCCCCCATAACCAGCATTGCCAGTGCTCCGACACACAACCAGCATTGCCAGTGCTCCCCTACAGCCAGCACTGCCAGTGCACACCTCACAGCCAGAAATGCCAGTGCTCCCCAGAACCACCACTATTAGTGCCCCCCTCTCATCCAGCACTGCCAGTGCTCCCCACAGCCATCGCTGCCAGTGCTCCCCACAGCCAGCATTGCCAGTGCCCACACACACACACCCTACACTGCCAGTTCTCCCCACACAGACAGCACTGGCAATGCTCCCCTCCGCAGCCAGTGCTCCCCTCCAAAGCTTGCACTGCCTGTGCTCCCAGCACAGCCAGCACTGTCAGTGCTCCCGTCCTCCCACATCCAGCACTGCCAGTTCTCCCCACAGCCAGACCTGCCAGTGCTCCCCACCCAGAGCCAGCATTTTCTTAGCTCCCCCATCCAGCCAGAACTGCCAGTGGTCCCCATTGCCAGTGCTCCCGCCCACAACCAGCGTTTACAGTTCTCCCCCCACAGGCAGCACTGCCAGTACTCCACCCACAGACAGCACTTTCAGTGCTCCCCCACAGAGCCAGTACTGCCAGTGCTCCCACCACACATCCAGCACTTTCAGTGCTCCCCTACACAGCCAGTACTGCCAGTGCTCCCCACAGCCAGTAGAGCCCGTTCTCCCCATCCAGCCAGCACTGCCAGTGCTCTCCCACAGCCAGCCCTCCCTTCCACACAGCCATCAGTGCCAGTGCTTTACCCACAGGGCCAGAACTGCCAGTGCCCCCCAACACAGCCAGCACTGCCAGTGCTCCCGTCCACCCACATCCAGCACTGCCAGAGGTCCTCCACAGCCAGCCCTGCCAGTGCTCCCCACCCAAAGCAAGCATTGCCTGTGCTCCCCATCCAGCCAGCACTGCCAGTGGTTCCCCCATTGCGAGTGCTCCACACACAACCAGCACTGCCAGTGCTCCCCACAGACAGCACTGCCAGTGCTCCACCCGCAGCCAGCACTGCCAATGCTCCCACCGACAGCACTGCCAGTATACCCCCACAGCCAACACTGCCGGTGCTCTCCACATCGCCAGTGCTCCCCACTGCCAGCCGTGCCAGTGCTCCCCGCAGCCATCACTGCCAGTGCACCCACACCCAGCCAGAACGGCCAGTGCACCCCCCACAATCAGCACTGTCAGTGCTCCCCCACAGCCGGCTGTGCCAGTGCTCCCACGCATCCATCACTGCCAGTGCTCCCCATTGAGCCAGAACTGTCAGTGCTCCTGCCCACAACCAGAAAGCCAGTGCTCCCACAGCCAGCACTGCCAGTGTTCCACCCACAACCAGCACTGCCAGTGTTCCCCACACAGACAGCACTGCCAGTGCCGTCCACAGCCAGCACTGTCAGTGCTCCCTACACACATGCAGCACCGCCAGTCCTCCCCACAGCCAGCACTGCCAGTGCTCATCACACAGTCAGCACTGCCTGTGCCCCCCCCCCAAATCCAGCACTGGCATTGGTCCCCTCCACAGCAACACTGCCAATTTTCCACCCACAGACATCACTGCCAGTGCTCCCTTCCATACAGCCAGCACTGCCAGTGCTCCCACAGCCATCCCTCCCTCCCCCACAGCCAGCATTGCCAGTGCTTCCCCCCACACGGCCATCAACACAGCCAGCACTGACAGTGCCATCAACACAGTTAGCACTGACAGTGCTCCCGTCCACCCACATCCAGTACTGCCAGTGCCCCCCACAGCCAGCCCTGCCAGCGCTCCCCACCGACAACCAGCAATGCCAGTGCTCCCCTCCATACAGCCAGCACTGCCAGTGCTCCCACAGCCAGCCCTCCCTCCCCACAGCCAGCATTGCCAGTGCTTCCCCCACACAGCCAGCACTGCCAGTGCCATCAACACAGCCAGCACTGCCAGTGCCCTCAACACAGCCAGCACTGGCAGTGCTCCAGTCCACCCACATACAGAACTTCCAGTGCTCACCCTCAGACAGACCTGCCAGTGCTCCCCACCGAACGCCAGCATTGCCTATGCTTCCATCATCCAGCCACCACTGCCAATGGTCCCCATTGCCAGTGCTACCGCCACAGCCAACCTTGCCCGTGCTCCCCTCATCCAGCCAGCTCTGCAGTGCTCTACCCATTGCCTGCGTTCCCCCAGATCCACCACTGCCAGTGCTCCCCACAGCCAGCAATGTCAGTGCTCCGCCACAGTCAGCAGTGCTCGTGCTCCCTCATCCAGCCAGCACTGCCGGTGCACACCCCACCGCCAGCATTGCCAGTGCTCCCCACAGCCCGCACTTATAGTGCACCCTACTTATCCTGCACCCAGTGCTACACCCAACACAGCCAGCACTTCCAGTGCTCCCCTCACAGCCAGCATATCCAGTGGTCCCCCACATCCAGCACTGCCAGTGCCTCCACCACACAGCCAGCACTTCCAGTGCTCCCCCACAGCCAGCAATGCCAGTGCTCCCCACAGCCAGCCCTCCCTCCTCCACAGCAAGCATTGCCAGTGCTTCCCCCACACGGCCAGTGCCCTGAACACAGCCAGCACTGGCAGTGCTCCCGTCCACCCCCATCCAGCACTGCCTGTGCCCCCCACAGCCAGCCCTGCCAGCGCTCCCCACCGACAGCCAGCACATCCAGTGCTCCCACAGTCAGCCCTCCCTACCCACAGCCAGCACTGCCAGTGCCTCCCCCACACGGCCAGCACTGCCAGTGCTCTCACCACAACCAGCACTGGCAGTGCTCCCATTCCACCCACATCCAGCGGTTCCAGTTCTCCCCCACAGCCAGCAATGCCAGTGCTCCCCCACAGCCAGCAGTGCTCGTGCTCCCTCATCCAGCCAGCACTGCCGGTGCACACCCCACCGCCAGCACTACCAGTGCTCCCAACTGCCCGCACTTCCAATCCACCCTACTTATCCAGCACTTCCAGTGCTACACCCCACACAGCCAGCACTGCAAGTGCTCCCCTCGCAGCCAGCACATCCAGTGGTCCCCCACATCCAGCACTGCCAGTGCCCCCCACAGCCAGCCCTGCCAGCGCTCCCCACCGACAGCCAGCACTGCCAGTTCTCCCACAGTCAGCCCTCCCTCCCCACAGCCAGCACTTCCAGTGCCTCCCCCCACAGCCAGCGCTGCAAGTGCAACCCCAATATCTGCACTGCCAAGCCTCCCATAATCAGCACTGCCGCTGTTCCCCCCTCAGCCAGCACTTCTAGTGCGCCCTCCACAGCCAGCACTGCCAGTGCTCATCACACAGTTAGCACTGCCTGTGCCCCCCAATGCCAGCAATGGCAGTGGTCCCCTCCACTGCCAGTTTTCAACACACAGCCAGCACTGCCAGTGCTCCCCTCCATACAGCCAGCACTGCCAGTGCTCCCACAGCCATCCATCCCTCCCCCACAGCCAGCATTGTTAGTGCTTCCCCCACACGGCCAGCACTGGCAGTGCTCCCGTCCACCCACATCCAGTACTGCCAGTGCCCACCACAGACAGCGCTGCCAGCGCTCCCCACCGACAGCCAGCACTGCCAGTGCTCACCTCCATACAGCTAGCACTGCCAATGCTCCACACAGCCAGCCCTCCCTCCCCACAGCCAGCACTGCCAGTGCTTCCCCCACACGGCCAGCACTGCCAGTGCCCTCAACACAGCCAGCACTGGCAGTGCTCCCGTCCACCCAGCACTGCCAGTGCTCCACACAGACATACCTGCCAGTGCTCCCCACCGAAAGCCAGCATTGCCTGTGCTCCCCTCATCCAGCCAGCTCTGCCAGTGCTCTACCCATTGCCTGTGTTCCCCCAGATCCACCACTGCCAGTGCTCCGGTCCACAACCAGCACTTCCAGTGCTCCCCCACAGCCAACAATGCCAGTGCACCTCACAGCCAGCAGTGCTCGTGCTTCCT
The DNA here is from genome assembly GCF_047496885.1 of Scyliorhinus torazame. Classification (NCBI taxonomy): domain Eukaryota; kingdom Metazoa; phylum Chordata; class Chondrichthyes; order Carcharhiniformes; family Scyliorhinidae; genus Scyliorhinus; species Scyliorhinus torazame. The sequence continues at coordinate 56,623,283 of NC_092726.1, forward strand.
CATCCAGCCAGCACTGCCGGTGCACACCCGACCACCAGCACTGCCAGTGCTCCCCCACAGACAACACTGCCAGTGCTCCCCACTTATACAACACTTCCAGTGCTACACCCGCAGCGAGAACTGCCAGTCCTCCCGAAAGCCCAGCATTGGCAGTGCTCCTCCACAACCAGCGCTCACTCCAGCAGTGCCAGTACTCCCCCACACAACCAACACTGTCAGTGTACCCGTCCACATACATCCAGCTGTGCCAGTGCTCCCCATCCAACCAGCACTGCCAATGCTCCCCCACCGACGGCACAGCCAGTATACCGGCCACAGCCAACACAACCGGTGCTCTCCACATCGCCAGTGCTCCCCACTGCTAGCAGTGCCAGTGCTCCCCGCAGCAATCACTGCCAGTGCATCCACATCCAGACAGAATGGCCAGTGTTCCGCCCACAACCAGCACTGCCAGTGCTCCCATCTGCCAGCAGTGCCAGTGCTCCCACGCACCCATCACTGCCAGTGCTCCCCATCCAGCCAGAACTGCCAGTGCTCCCGCCCACAACCAGCAAAGCCAGTGATCCCCAACATCCAGCTCTGCCAGTGCTCCAACATACAGCACTGCTAGTGCGCCCTGCACAGCCAGCACTGACAGTGCTCATCACACAGTCAGCACTGCCTGTGCCCCCCCCCCAATGCCGGCACTGGCAGTGGTCCCCTCCTCAGCAACACTGCCAGTTTTCCACCCACAGTCAGCACTGCCAGTGCCCTCAACACAGCCAGCTCTGCAAGTTCTCCCGTCCACCCATATCCAGCACTGCCAGTGCTCCACCCACAGACAGCACTGCCGGTGCTCCCCTCCATACAGCCAGCACTGCCAGTGATCCGACACACACCCAGCATTGCCAGTGCTCCCTTACAGCCAGCACTGCCAGTGCTCTCCTCACATCCAGCACTACCAGTGCTACCCACAGCCATCACTGCCAGTGCTCCCCATCCAGCCAGAACTGCCAGTGCTCCCGCCCACAACCAGCAAAGCCAGTGCTCCCCAACATCCAGCACTGCCAGTGCTCCCACATACAACACTGCTAGTGCGCCCTGCACAGCCAGCACTGTCAGTGCTCATCAAAAAGTCACACTGCCTGTGCCCCCCCCAATGCCGGCACTGGCAGTGGTCCCCTCCTCTGCAACACTGCCAGCTTTCCACCCACAGTCAGCACTGCCAGTGCTCCCCTCCATACAGCCAGCACTGCCGGTGCTTCCCCCACACGGCCAGCACTGCCAGTGCCCTCAACACAGCCAGCTCTGCAAGTTCTCCCGTCCACCCACATCAAGCACTGACAGGGCACCCCCACAGCCAGCCCTGCCAGTGCTCCCCACTGACAGCCAGCATTGCCTGTGCTCCCCTCATATAGTCAGCACTGCCAGTGGTCCCCATTGCCAGTGCTACCCCCACAGTCAGCATTGCCTGTGCTCCCTCATCCAGCCAGCACTGCCAGTGCTCTACCCATTGCCTGTTTTCCCCCACAGCCAGCACTGCCAGTGCTCCCTCACTTATCCAGCACTTCCAGTGCTGCACCCCACACAGCCAGCACTGCCAGTGCTCCCCTCACAGCCAGCACATCCAGTGGTCCCCCACAGCGTGCACTGCCAGTGCCCCAACCCAACAGCCAGCGCTGCAAGTGCACCCCACAGTCTGCACTGCCAAGCCTCCCACAATCAGCACTGCCAGTGCTACCCACAGCCATCACTGCCAGTGCTCCCCACAGCCAGCACTGCCAGTGCTCCACACACACACACCCTGCACTGCCAGTGCTCCTCACACAGACAGCACTGGCAATGCTCCCCTCCGCAGCCAGTGCTCCCCTCCAAAGCTTGCACTGCCAGTGCTCCCAGCACAGCCAGACCTGCCAGTGCTCCCCACCCACAGCCAGCATTGCCTGTGCTCCCGCCATACAGCCAGCACTGCCAGTGGTCCCCATTGCCAGTGCTACCCCCACAGCCAGCACTGCCAGTGCTCTCTCTATTGCCAGCGTTCTCCCAGAGCCAACACTGCCAGTGCTCCCGCCCACAACCAGCTCATACAGTACTCTACCCACAGCCAGCACTTTCAGTGCTCCCCTACATAGCCAGTACTGCCAGTGCTCCACATCCAGCCAGCACTTCCAGTTCTCTACCACAGCCAGCCCTCCCTCCCCCACAGCAAGCAGTGCCAGTGGTTACCCCACAGGGCCAGAACTTCCAGTGCCCCCCCAACACAGCCAGCACTACCAGTGCCCCCGTCCACCCACATCTAGCACTGCCAGTAGTCCCCCACAGCCAGCCCTGCCAGTGCGCCCCCACCCACAGCCAGCATTGCCTGTGCTCCCCCATCCAGCCAGCACTGCCAATGGTTCCCAATTGCCAGTGCTCCACCCACAGACAGCGCTGCCTGTGCTCCCCTCAATCCAGCCAGCACTGCCAGTGCTCTCAACAGCCAGCCCTCCATCCCCAACAGCCAGCGCTGCCAGTGCTCCCGTCCACCCACATTCAGCACTGCCAGTGCTCCCCCACAGCCAGCCCAGACAGTGCTCCCCACAGACAGCATTACCTGTGCTCCCCTCATCCAGCTAGCACTGCCAGTGCTCTACCCATTGCCAGCTTTCCCCCAGATCCACCACTGCCAGTGCTCCACCCTTAGCCAGCGCTGCCAGTGATGCCGCCACTCCACAGCCAGCACTGCCAGTGCTCCCCCCACCCCCTAAAACTGTCAGCAGCGGCTGGAGATGCTGATTGGCTGAGAGACTGTCAGTCAGCGGGTGGAGCTCCTGATTGACTGAGAGGCTGTCAGTCATCGGGTGGCGGTCTGATTGGCTGAGAGGCTGTCTGTCAGTTTTATTTACTCATTAATTTAATAAATGATGTAATCGGATATTTCACAGCGACCTTGATCTGCTCCCTGAACCTGGACTGAGTCGCCACATAAATAAATGTGTTTGTGCAGCAATTTAAATCCCGCAGCATAAATCCGACTATTTGTAAATTATATTGTGGGCGGGTGAGGTAATAAAATTTTGACAAATCGATATAGAAAAATTTAATAACGGACACAGTCCAGAGGAGGATGAAAGTCCCGGAGATGCTGAAGAGTAAAATCATTGACTTCCTTCTGCTCTCCATCTCTGGGTCGGTGCGATTGTCTCCCTGACTCTGAGCCCTCAGTGTCTTCCGGACCCGACTGCTGAGTAAAATGTGTCTGACTGTCAGAGCGTTGGTCAACAGGATTGAGAAGAACGGCATCAACGGGGTTAAAATCTGAGAAAACCAGTTATATCCACCCCATCCCGGGTCAGTGTAATAGCTGCTCTTTGTGACGCAGCCCCACTGGACATTGTCGATTATCCTCCAAGGTTCCACCGTAAAGTACCGGGGGATGTTTTTCACACAGAGCAGGAGGCCGCTTGTGGACAGAACCACAGCCGCAGTTTTCCCGGTACAATATTTAGTTTTCAGGTTCTGGCAGCGAATGGCCACAAATCGATCAAAGGAAAAAGTGAGGGTGAACCAGACAGAACAGTCCCTGGCTGCAAAGAGCAGGAGAGAGTTAACACAACACACAGAGGTGAGGTACAGGAAACTCGGGGGAAATAATAACCATTGATCAAGGTCAGTATGGGTTCAGTGATAATAAACAGCAGATCCGCCGTTGTCATGGCCACCAGGTAGCGAGTGGTGCAGGTAGAGAGGCCACACTTCCCCCGACAAAGAATCGCAATTGCCAGTAAATTAACTGTCAGAGAGAGAATGGAGAGACGCGGGAAATTACTGGATAATGAATCTCCCTGTCTGAACCAGGACATAATTTCAGCATGAATATAATGGGCGGTGGGTGTGTGGGGGTGTTGGGAGAGGAGTGGGCACAGAGATAAACATTGCAGAGAGGGAAGTAGGAAATGTAACTCCAGTGTTAAAGATGGGGAATGGGGGTGGGGAGTGTGAATTACAGCCCTGTCAGTTTGATGGCAGTGGTAGGAAAATGTTTATAATTCAGAGACCTTTGGGAGTGGTTACATTTCTCATTTAGTCTGATTTACAGGATTCACTCAGGCCGGCCAGGTTTCCCAAACCGGATACAAACATACCAGAGATTGTCATCCCAGCTCAATTATTGGGGCACTCCCCAGATTGGACCGTTCCCTGGACTGCATTTCTGATGGGGTTGGACCCCATTCCTGGTTTATTTGAATACTCCACGATCAATGGAAAAAATAAAACAAACACAGGACCTTCCCACTTCATAACCATGGGAGGAATAGAAATATAGAATGTACAGTGCAAAAGGAGGCCATTCGGCCCATCGAGTCTGCACCGGCCCTTGGAAAGAGAAAACCAGTTCAGCCCACCCCATCCCCATAACCAAGTGACCCCATCAAAATGCTTTGGAAACTAAACACTCTTTATCTTGGCCAATCCACCTAACCTGCACATCTTTGGACTGTAGGAGGAAACCGGAGCACCTGGAGGAAACCCACGCAGACACGGTTGAGAAAGTGCTGACTCAACACAGACAGTGACCCAAGCCGGATATCGAACCTGAGACCCTGGAGCTGTGAATCAACTATGCCAACCACTGTGCTACCGTGCAGCCCAACCTGTCCAGAATAGAGTCTGCCCAGTCTCCAGAACATTCCGAGGACACACCCCTCCCAGGTTTAGTCATTCGTAAAGCACCCTCTCCCAGGAATCCCCCATTGCCATGTCTCAAACATCCCAACATCACTGTTCCCAGGAATCCATCCTCTCCCTGTTTGAAAACAATCCCTGCCAAGCTTTCCTCAGGAATATTCCCGCTCCGGCATTGTACATTCCCCAGGGTTCACTTGGCCGGAATAGACTCTCTCTAGATTCGGACTCATTGCATTCGACAAAAAAGTAGGAAAATTCCTAAACAAGAGCGTTAAGATGGAGGAGAACGTTCCCAGACTAAAGTTGTTTAAATAAATGTTACGTCCTACGGGATGTAACATCCGAATTAGACGATGGGATGTTGCTCCTCCAGCTTGCGTTGGGCTTCACTGCATTCTTGCAGCAGGCCAAGGACAGACATGTGGGCCTGAGAGCAAGATGCTGAGTTAACATGGCCACAACAGGAAGGCTGGGGCCACACTGTGGGCTGAGTGAAGGTGTTCCACAAAGCTGTCTCCCAGTCTGCGTTTAGTCTCCCCAATGTAGAGGAGACGGTATTGGCAGCAGCGAATACAGGAGAACAAATTGAAGGCACAGAAGTGAAACGCTGCTTCCCCAGAAAGGAGGGATTGCTGCTGAGAACCATGAGACGGGAGGAGGTAAAGGGACAGTTGTAGCACCGTCTGGGATTGCAGGGGAAGGTGCTGGGGGAAGGGAAAGGGGTGTGGGGTGTGAGGGGGAAGTGGACAAGAGGAGGGAGCGGTACCTGAGGAATACAGAAATTGAGGGGGGTGTTTGGAGAGAGCTGAAGATGTGTTTGGTGGTGACATCATGCTGGAGTTGGCAGAAATAGAGAAGGATTTTCCTTTCAATGGGGAGGCTGATGGTGTGGAAAGTGAGGAGAGGGAGACACGATCATGTTTCTGGGAGGGAGGGGGATGTGTGAGGGCAGAGGTGTGAGAAATGAATTGAACACGATTGAGAGCCCTGTTACCACAAGGAAGGTAGTGGGGACAGCCCCCGTTAAGGAAAAGACAGACACGCCAGACGGGCTATTTTCGAAGACGCTATCTACAGAACAGAGGCGATGGAGGCGGAGAAAGTGGCAGAATGAACATAGAGCATAGAACATGGACCATTACAGCCCAGTACAGGCCCTTCGGCCCTCGATGTTGCGCCGACCTGTGAAACCACTCTAAAGCCCATCTCCACTATTCCCTTATCGTCCATATGTCTACCCAATGATCATTTGAATGCCCTTAGTGTTGGCGAGTCCACTACTGTTTCAGGCAGAGCATTCCACGCCCTTACTACTCTCTGAGTAAAGATACTACATCTGACATCTATCCTATATCTATCTCCCATCAATTTAAAGCTATGTCCCCTCGTGCTAGACATCACCATCCGAGGAAAAAGGCACTCACTGTCCACTCTATCCAATCCTCTGATCATCTAGTTTGCCTCAATTAAGTCACCTCTTAACCTTCTTCTCTCTAACGAAAAGAGTCTCAAGTCCCTCAGCCTTTCCTCATAAGATCTTCCTCCCATACCAGGCAACATTCTGGTAAATCTCCTCTGTACCCTTTCCAATGCTTCCACATCCTTCCTATAATGCGGCGACCAGAATTGCACGCAATACTCCAAATGCGGCCGCACCAGAGCTTTGTACAGCTGCAACATGACCTCATGGCTCCGAAACGCAATCCCTCTACCAAAGATAGCTAACACACCGTACACCTTCTTAACAATCCTCTCAACGTGGGTGACAACTTTCAGGGATCTCTGTACATGGTCACCGAGATCTCTCTGCTCATCGAGGCTGCCAAGAATCTTACCATTAGCCCAAGACTCTGTCTTCCTGTTATTCCTTCCAGAATGAATCATCTCACACTTTTCTGCATTAACCTCCATTTGCCACCTCTCAGCCCAGCGCTGCAGCTTATCTATGTCCCTCTGTAACTTGTAACACCCTTCCGCACTGTCCACAACTCCACCGACTTTAGTGTCGACTTTAATCAGATGCAGTCTTTACAGGAAGCAGGGTATGAGGATCTGTACACAACCCTTGTGTTGGAAAACGGAGGTGCAGAGGGATTGGACGTCCATTGTGAAGATTAGGCGATGAGGGCCAGGGAAATGGAGCTGGTTTACGGCACCAGAGGAATCAGGAATCATAGAATCCCCACAGTGCAGAAAGAGGTCATTCGGCCCATTAAGTCTGTGCCGAACCTCTGAAAGAATATTTAGGGAAGGAGGTAAAAGCGGGAGGTTGATGCAGGATGTGTGGGGTTGTGGGACTATGATGTCCGAGGCTGTGGACAGAAGTTATCCAGAGTCAACGAGGTCAGTGAAAGTCCTGGAAATAATATCATGATTTTTGGTGGTGTGCTGCTGGTCCAGGGGGAGGTAGCAGGATGGGTCTGAGAGTTGACGGTCAGTCTCTGTGAGGAAGAGGTCAGTACACCAGACAATAATGGCGCAACCCTTGTGAGCAGCTTAGATCATCAGGTCAGGGTTGGATATTCGTGAGAGGATTGGAGCAAGTTTAGAGTGAGTCAGGAGAGAGTTGGTGAGAGGCACAGAGAAATTGAGATGGTCGATGTCGCACTGACAGATCTCAATGAGAAGATCAAGAGCTGTTGGGAGGCCAGAGGGTGGGGTCCAGGTAGAGGGAGATAATTGGAGGAGGATGGATTTCAACAACAGATTTTCATAAAATAGACAGTGAGAAACAGCAGAGACAATATTATCTATTCACTGATCATCATCAGAATAATTACATAGAACCATATCATCGAATTTACAGTGCAGAAGGAGGCCATTCGGCCAATCGTGTCTGCACCGGCTCTTGGAAAGAGCACCCTACCCAAGGTCAACACCTCCACACTATCCCTATAAACCAGTAACCCCACCCAACACTAAGGGCAATTGTGGACACTGAGGGCAATTTATCGTGGCCAATCCACATAACCTGCACATCTTTGGACTGTGGGAGGAAACCGGAGCACCCGAAGGAAACCCACGCACACACGGGGAGGATATGCAAACTCCGCACAGACAGTGACCCAAGCCGGAATCGAACCTGGGACCCTGGAGCTGTGACGCAATTGTGCTATCCACAATGCTACCGTGCTGCCCCCGAGAATTACCAAAGAATTGTAACGACGAAGTCGGTCTCTGTTATTCTTGAATTTAGAACAGAATATAATCAAATCTTCCATTTACAATGTCAACAGTTGGAAAAATGGAATTAGAAGCATGAATTAAAGAAATCCAGTAACACAGAGTATACTAAATATTCGGCACATATTCCAAAGTCAACATTATTCCTGACACATTTCATCCAATTACTTCAATAACTGTCAGGAATAATAGATGTGTCCGGTGGGCGAGCAGGGCGGCCGCAGCAAGAAGAGTCTTCACCCACCCCCAGACTCTGGACAGCCATTGGGGCCGTCACGGGCAGCGAGCGGGGCGAGTTTGTAAACCGGACGAGAACCCCGCGCGGGTGTCGGGCGGCGGGGGCTGAGGGGCTGGGTCCACTCCGCGGGTGGAGGTGGGTGCAGCGGGGGCAGAGCTACAAGGAGGCCGAGGCGGCAGGCCCGAGGCCAGGGCTCGATGTCGGTGGGATGTCCCACATCGGATGGCTCCCACGTAGGAGAAAGAAAGAAGGCTGAAGCCAGGGCCCAGGGACGCTCGGGGGGATGTAGAGGAGAAAGAAGGCTGGAGCCCGGGCCCAGGGAGGCTCGGGGGGATGTAGAGGAGAAAGAAAGAAGGCTGGAGCCCGGGCCCAGGGACGCTCGGTGGGATGTAGAGGAGAAAGAAAGAAGGCTGAAGCCCGGGCCCAGGGACGGTCGGGGGAATGGAGAGGAGAAAGAAAGAAGGCTGGAGCCCGTCCCAGGGACGCTCGGTGGGAAGTAGAGGAGAAAGAAAGAAGGCTGAAGCCCGGGCCCAGGGAGGCTCGGGGGGATGTAGAGGAGAAAGAAAGAAGGCTGAAGCCCGGGCCCAGGGACGGTCGGGGGAATGGAGAGGAGAAAGAAAGAAGGCTGGAGCCCGTCCCAGGGACGCTCGGTGGGATGTAGAGGAGAAAGAAAGAAGGCTGAAGCCCGGGCCCAGGGACGCTCGGGGGGATGTAGAGGAGAAAGAAGGCTGAAGCCCGGGTCCAGGGGAGGTCGGGGGGGAATGTAGAGGAGAAAGAAAGAAGGCTGAAGCCCGGGCCCAGTTACGCTCGGGGGGGCGGGGAATGTTGAGGAGAAAGAAAGAAAGCTGAAGCACGGGCCCAGGGACGCTCGGGGGGATGTAGAGGAGAAAGAAAGAAGGCTGAAGCCCGGGCCCATGGACGCTCGGGGGGATTGTAGAGGAGAAAGAAAGAAGGCTGAAGCCCGGGCTCAGGGACGCTCGGCGGAATGTAGAGGAGAAAGAAAGAAGGCTGAAGCCCGGGCCCAGGGACGCTCGGGAGGAATGTAGAGGAGAAAGAAAGAAGGCTGAAGCCCGGGCCCAGGGACGCTCGGGGGGATTGTAGAGGAGAAAGAAAGAAGGCTGAAGCCCGGGCCCAGGGACGCTCGGGGGAATGTAGAGGAGAAAGAAAGAAGGCTGAAGCCCGCGCCCAGGGACGCTCGGGGGGATGTAGAGGAGAAAGAAAGAAGGCTGAAGCCCGGGCCCAGGGACGCTCGGGGGAATGTAGAGGAGAAAGAAAGAAGGCTGGAGCCCGGGCCCAGGGACGCTCGGGGGGGATGTAGAGGAGAAAGAAAGAAGGCTGAAGTCCGAGCCCAGGTACGCTCGGGGTGATGTAGAGGAGAAAGAATGAAGGCTGAAGTCCGAGCCCAGGGACTCTCGGGGGGATGTAGAGGAGAAAGAAAGAAGGCTGAAGCCCGGGCCCAGGGACGCTCGGGTGAATGTAGAGGAGAAAGAAAGAAGGCTGAAGTCCGAGCCCAGGGACGCTCGCGGGAATGTAGAGGAGAAAGAAAGAAGGCTGAAGCCCGGGCCCAGGGATGCTCGGGGCGATGTAGAGGAGAAAGAAAGAAGGCTGAAGCCCGAGCCCAGGGACGCTCGGGGGTATGTAGAGGAGAAAGAAAGAAGGCTGAAGCCCGGGCCCAGGGATGCTCAGGGGGATGTAGAGGAGAAAGAAAGAAGGCTGAAGCCCGGGCCCAGGGGAGGTCGGGGGGAATGTAGAGGAGAAAGAAAGAAGGCTGAAGCCCGCGCCCAGGGACGCTCGGGGGTATGTAGAGGAGAAAGAAAGAAGGCTGAAACCCGTGCGCAGGGACGCTCGGGGGGATGTAGAGGAGAAAGAAAGAAGGCTGAAGCCCGGGCCCAGGGACGCTCGGGGGGATGTAGAGGAGAAAGAAAGAAGGCTGAAGCCCGGGCCCAGGGGAGGTCGGGGGGAATGTAGAGGAGAAAGAAAGAAGGCTGAAGCCCGGGCCCAGGGACGCTCGGGGGAATGTAGAGGAGAAAGAAAGAAGGCTGAAGCCCGGGCCCAGGGACGCTCGGGGGAATGTCGAGGAGAAAGAAAGAAGGCTGGATCCCGGGCACAGGGACGCTCGGGGGGATGTAGAGGAGAAAGAAAGAAGGCTGGAGCCCGGGCCCAGGGACTCTCGGGGGGATGTAGAGGAGAAAGAAAGAAGGCTGAAGCCCGGGCCCAGGGACGCTCGGGGGGATGTAGAGGAGAAAGAAAGAAGGCTGGAGCCCGGGCCCAGGGACGCTCGGGGGGAATGTAGAGGAAAAAGAAAGAAGGCTGAAGCCCGGGCCCAGGGACGCTCGGGGGGATGTAGAGGAGAAAGAAAGAAGGCTGAAGCCCGGGCCCAGGGACGCTCGGGGGGATGTAGAGGAGAAAGAAAGAAGGCTGAAGCCCGAGCCCAGGGACGCTCGGGGGGATGTAGAGGAAAAAGAAAGAAGGCTGAATCCCGGGCCCAGGGGAGGTCGGGGGGAATGTAGAGGAGAAAGAAGGAAGGCTGAAGTCCGGGCCCAGGGGAGGTCGGGAGGATGTAGAGGAGAAAGAAAGATGGCTGAAGCCCGGGCCCAGGGATGCTAGGAGGGATGTAGAGGAGAAAGAAAGAAGTCTGAAGTCCGGGCCCAGGGACGCTCGGGGGGATGTAGAGGAGAAAGAAAGAAGGCTGAAGTCCGAGCCCGGGGACGCTCGGGGGGATGTAGAGGAGAATGAAAGAATGCTGAAGCCCGGGACCAGGGACGCTCGGGGGGATGGAGAGGAGAAATAAAGAAGGCTGAAGCCCGGGCCCAGGGACGCTCTGGGGAATGTAGAGGAGAAAGAAAGAAGGCTGAATTCCTGGCCCAGGGGAGGTCGGGGGAATGTAGAGGAGAAAGAAAGAAGGCTGAAGTCCGGGCCCAGGGGAGGTCGGGGGGATGTAGAGGAGAAAGAAAGAAGGCTGAAGCCCGGGCCCAGGGGAGGTCGGGGGGATGTAGAGGAGAAAGAAAGAAGGCTGAAGCCCGGGCCCAGGGGAGGTCGGGGGAATGTAGAGGAGAAAGAAAGAAGTCTGAAGCCCGGGCCCAGGGACGCTCGGGGGGATGTAGAGGAGAAAGAAAGAAGGCTGAAGTCCGGGCCCAGGGACGCTCAGGGGGATGTCGAGGAGAAAGAAAGAAGGCTGAAGTCCGGGCCCAGGGACGCTCGGGGGGATGTAGAGGAGAAAGAAAGAAGGCTGAAGTCCGGGCCCAGGGGAGGTCGGGGGGATGTAGAGGAGAAAGAAAGAAGGCTGAAGCCCGGGCCCAGGGGAGGTCGGGGGAATGTAGAGGAGAAAGAAAGAAGGCTGAAGCCCGGGCCCAGGGACGCTCGGGGGGATGTAGAGGAGAAAGAAAGAAGGCTGGAGCCCGGGCTCATGGACGCTCGGGGGGGATGTAGAGGAGAAAGAAAGAAGGCTGAAGCCCGGGCCCAGGGGAGGTCGGGGGGAATGGAGAGGAGAAAGAAAGAAGGCTGGAGCCCGCGCCCAGGGACGCTCGGGGGTATGTAGAGGAGAAAGAAAGAAGGTTGAAGCCCGGGCCCAGGGACGCTCGGGGGGATGTAGAGGAGAAAGAAAGAAGGCTGAAGCCCAAGCCCAGGGACGCTCGGGGGGAATGTAGAGGAGAAAGAAAGAAGGCTGAAGCCCGGGCCCAGTGACGCTGGGTGAATGTAGAGGAGAAAGAAAGAAGTCTGGAGCCCGGGCCCAGGGACGCTCGGGGGGATGTAGAGGAGAAAGAAAGAAAGCTGGAGCCCGGGCCCAGGGACTCTCGGGGGGATGTAGAGGAGAAAGAAAGAAGGCTGAAGCCCGGGCCCAGGGACGCTCGGGGGGATGTAGAGGAGAAAGAAAGAAGGCTGGAGCCCGGGCCCAGGGACGCTCGGGGGGAATGTGGAGGAGAAAGAAAGAAGGCTGAAGCCCGGGCCCAGGGACGCTCAGGGGGATGTAGAGGAGAAAGAAAGAAGGCTGAAGTCCGGGCCCAGCGGAGGTCGGGGGGAATGTAGAGGAGAAAGAAAGAATGCTGAAGCCCGGGTCCAGGGACGCTCGGGGGGATGTAGAGGAGAAAGAAAGAAGGCTGAAGTCCGGGCCCAGGGGAGGTCGGGGGGATGTAGAGGAGAAAGAAAGAAGGCTGAAGTCCGGGCCCAGGGACGCTCGGGGGGATGTAGAGGAGAAAGAAAGAAGGCTGATGTCCGGACCCAGGGGAGGTCGGGGGGATGTAGAGGAGAAAGAAAGAAGGCTGAAGCCCGCGCCCAGGGACGCTCGGGGGTATGTAGAGGAGATAGAAAGAAGGCTGAAGTCCGGGCCCAGGGACGCTCAGGGGGATGTAGAGGAGAAAGAAAGAAGGCTGAAGCCCGGTCCCAGGGGAGGTCGGAGGGAATGTAGAGAAGAAAGAAAGAAGGCTGAAGCCCGGGCCCAGGGACGCTCGGGGGGATGTAGAGGAGAAAGAAAGAAGGCTGGAGCCCGGGCTCAGGGACGCTCGGGGGGGGGGGGGGGATGTAGAGGGGAAAGAAAGAAGGCTGAAGCCCGGGCCCAGGGGAGGTCGGGGGGAATGGAGAGGAGAAAGAAAGAAGGCTGAAGCCCGCGCCCAGGGACGCTCGGGGGTATGTAGAGGAGAAAGAAAGAAGGTTGAAGCCCGGGCCCAGGGACGCTCGGGGGGATGTAGAGGAGAAAGAAAGAAGGCTGAAGCCCGGGCCCAGGGACGCTCGGGGGGAATGTAGAGGAGAAAGAAAGAAGGCTGAAGCCCGGGCGCAGTGACGCTGGGTGAATGTAGAGGAGAAAGAAAGAAGTCTGGAGCCCGGGCCCAGCGACGCTCGGGGGGATGTAGAGGAGAAAGAAAGAAAGCTGGAGCCCGGGCCCAGGGACTCTCGGGGGGATGTAGAGGAGAAAGAAAGAAGGCTGAAGCCCGGGCCCAGGGACGCTCGGGGTGATGTAGAGGGGAAAGAAAGAAGGCTAGAACCCGGGCCCAGGGACGCTCGGGGGGATGTAGAGGAGAAAGAAAGAAGGCTGAAGCTCGGGCCCAGGGGAGATCGGGGGGAATGTAGAGGAGAAAGAAGGAAGGCTGAAGTCCGGGCCCAGGGGAGGTCGGGAGGATGTAGAGGAGAAAGAAAGAAGGCTGAAGCCCGGGCCCAGGGATACTCGGAGGGATGTAGAGGAGAAAGAAAGAAGGCTGAAGCCCGGGCCCAGGGACGCTCGGGGGGATGTAGAGGAGAAAGAAAGAAGGCTGAAGTCCGAGCCCAGGGACGCTCGGGGGGATGTAGAGGAGAAAGAAAGAAGGCTGAAGCCCGGGCCCAGGGACGCTCGGGGGGGATGCAGAGGAGAAAGAAAGAAGGCTGAAGCCCGGGCCCAGGGTCACTCGGGGGAATGTAGAGGAGAAAGAAAGAAGGCTGAAGTCCGAGCCCAGGGGAGGTCGGGGGGAATGTAGAGGAGAAAGAAAGAAGGCTGAAGTCCGGGCCCAGGGGAGGTCGGGGGGATGTAGAGGAGAAAGAAAGAAGGCTGAAGTTCGGGCCCCGGGACGCTCGGGGGGATGTAGAGGAGAAAGAAAGAAGGCTGAAGCCCGGGCCCAGGGACGCTCGGGGGGGAATGTAGAGGAGAAAGAAAGAAGGCTGAAGCCCGGGCCCAGGGGAGGTCGGGGGGGATGTAGAGGAGAAAGAAAGAAGGCTGAAGCCCGGGCCCAGGGACGCTCGGGGGGATGTAGAGGAGAACGAACGAAGGCTGAAGCCCGGGCCCAGGGACGCTCGGGGGGATGTAGAGGAGAAAGAAAGAAGGCTGAAGCCAGGCCCAGGGACGCTCGGGGGGATGTAGAGGAGAAAGAAAGAAGGCTGAAGTCCGGGCCCAGGGGATGTCGGGGGGAATGTAGAGGAGAAAGAAAGAAGGCTGAAGCCCGGGCCCAGGGACGCTCGGGGGGGATGGAGAGGAGAAATAAAGAAGTCTGAAGTCCGGGCCCAGGGGAGGTCGGGGGTATGTAGAGGAGAAAGAAAGAAGGCTGAAGCCCGGGCCCAGGGGAGGTCGGGGGGATGTAGAGGAGAAAGAAAGAAGGCTGAAGCCTGGGCCCAGGGACGCTCGGGGGGGATGTATTGGAGAAAGAAAGAAGGCTGAAGCCCGGGCCCAGGGACGCTCGGGGGGATGTAGAGGAGAAAGAAAGAAGGCTGAAGCCCGGGCCCAGGGACGCTCGGGGGAATGTAGAGGAGAAAGAAAGAAGGCTGAAGTCCGGGCCCAGGGGAAGTCGGGTGGAATGTAGAGGAGAAAGAAAGAAGCCTGAAGTCCGGGCCCAGGGGAGGCCGGGCGGATGTAGAGGAGAAAGAAAGAAGGCTGAAGCCCGGGCCCAGGGACGCTCGGGGGGATGTAGAGGAGAAAGAAAGAAGGCTGAAACCCGGGCCCAGTGACGCTCGGGGGGGGAGGGGTGTAGAGGAGAAAGAAAGAAGGCTGAAGCCCGGGCCCAGGGACGCTCGGGGGAATGTAGAGGAGAAAGAAAGAAGGCTGAAGTCCGGGCCCAGGGACGCTCGGGGGGATGTAGAGGAGAAAGAAAGAAGGCTGAAGTCCGAGCCCAGGGACGCTCGGCGGGATGTAGAGGAGAAAGAAAGAAGGCTGAAGCCCGGGCCCAGGGACGCTCGGGGGAATGTAGAGGAGAAAGAAAGAAGGCTGAAGCCCAGGCCCAGGGGAGGTCGGGGGGAATGTAGAGGAGAAAGAAAGAAGTCTGAAGCCCGGGCCCAGGGACGCTCGGGTGGATGTAGAGGTGAAAGAAAGAAGGCTGAAGTTCGGGCCCAGGGACGCTCAGGTGGATGTAGAGGAGAAAGAAAGAAGGCTGAAGTCCGTGCCCAGGGGAGGTCGGGGGGAATGTAGAGGAGAAAGAAAGAAGGCTGAAGTCCGGGCCCAGGGGAGGTCGGGGGGAATGTAGAGGAGAAAGAAAGAAGGCTGAAGCCCGGGCCCAGGGACGCTCGGGGGTATGTAGAGGAGAAAGAAAGAAGGCTGAAGCCCGGGCCCAGGGACGCTCGGGGGGGATGTAGAGGAGAAAGAAAGAAGGCTGAAGCCAGGCCCAGGGACGCTCGGGGGGATGTAGAGGAGAAAGAAAGAAGGCTGAAGTCCGGGCCCAGGGGAGGTCGGGGGGAATGTAGAGGAGAAAGAAAGAAGGCTGAAGCCCGGGCCCAGGGACGCTCGGGGGGGATGTAGAGGAGAAATAAAGAAGGCTGAAGTCCGGGCCCAGGGGAGGTCGGGGGTATGTAGAGGAGAAAGAAAGAAGGCTGAAGCCCGGGCCCAGGGGAGGTCGGGGGGATGTAGAGGAGAAAGAAAGAAGGCTGAAGCCTGGGCCCAGGGACGCTCGGGGGGATGTAGAGGAGAAAGAAAGAAGGCTGAAGCCCGGGCCCAGGGACGCTCGGGGGGGATGTAGAGGATAAAGAAAGAAGGCTGAAGCCCGGGCCCAGGGACGCTCGGGGGAATGTAGAGGAGAAAGAAAGAAGGCTGAAGTCCGGGCCCAGGGGAAGTCGGGGGGAATGTAAAGGAGAAAGAAAGAAGCCTGAAGTCCGGGCCCAGGGGAGGCCGGGCGGATGTAGAGGAGAAAGAAAGAAGGCTGAAGCCCGGGCCCAGGGACGCTCGGGGGGATGTAGAGGAGAAAGAAAGAAGGCTGAAACCCGGGCTCAGTGACGCTCGGGGGGGGTGGGGTGTAGAGGAGAAAGAAAGAAGGCTGAAGCCCGGGCCCAGGGACGCTCGGGGGAATGTAGAGGAGAAAGAAAGAAGGCTGAAGTCCGGGCCCAGGGACGCTCGGGGGGATGTAGAGGAGAAAGAAAGAAGGCTGAAGCCCGAGCCCAGGGACGCTCGGCGGGATGTAGAGGAGAAAGAAAGAAGGCTGAAGCCCGGGCCCAGGGACGCTCGGGGGAATGTAGAGGAGAAAGAAGGAAGGCTGAAGTCCGGGCCCAGGGGAGGTCGGGAGGATGTAGAGGAGAAAGAAAGAAGGCTGAAGCCCGGGCCCAGGGATACTCGGAGGGATGTAGAGGAGAAAGAAAGAAGGCTGAAGCCCGGGCCCAGGGACGCTCGGGGGGATGTAGAGGAGAAAGAAAGAAGGCTGAAGTCCGAGCCCAGGGACGCTCGGGGGGATGTAGAGGAGAAAGAAAGAAGGCTGAAGCCCGGGCCCAGGGACGCTCGGGGGGGATGTAGAGGAGAAAGAAAGAAGGCTGAAGCCCGGGCCCAGGGTCACTCGGGGGAATGTAGAGGAGAAAGAAAGAAGGCTGAAGTCCGAGCCCAGGGGAGGTCGGGGGGAATGTAGAGGAGAAAGAAAGAAGGCTGAAGTCCGGGCCCAGGGGAGGTCGGGGGGATGTAGAGGAGAAAGAAAGAAGGCTGAAGTTCGGGCCCCGGGACGCTCGGGGGGATGTAGAGGAGAAAGAAAGAAGGCTGAAGCCCGGGCCCAGGGACGCTCGGGGGGGGGGGGGGGGGGATGTAGAGGAGAAAGAAAGAAGGCTGAAGCCCGGGCCCAGGGGAGGTCGGGGGGGATGTAGAGGAGAAAGAAAGAAGGCTGAAGCCCGGGCCCAGGGACGCTCGGGGGGATGTAGAGGAGAACGAAAGAAGGCTGAAGCCCGGGCCCAGGGACGCTCGGGGGGATGTAGAGGAGAAAGAAAGAAGGCTGAAGCCAGGCCCAGGGACGCTCGGGGGGATGTAGAGGAGAAAGAAAGAAGGCTGAAGTCCGGGCCCAGGGGAGGTCGGGGGGAATGTAGAGGAGAAAGAAAGAAGGCTGAAGCCCGGGCCCAGGGACGCTCGGGGGGGATGTAGAGGAGAAATAAAGAAGGCTGAAGTCCGGGCCCAGGGGAGGTCGGGGGTATGTAGAGGAGAAAGAAAGAAGGCTGAAGCCCGGGCCCAGGGGAGGTCGGGGGGATGTAGAGGAGAAAGAAAGAAGGCTGAAGCCTGGGCCCAGGGACGCTCGGGGGGGATGTAGAGGAGAAAGAAAGAAGGCTGAAGCCCGGGCCCAGGGACGCTCGGGGGGATGTAGAGGAGAAAGAAAGAAGGCTGAAGCCCGGGCCCAGGGACGCTCGGGGGAATGTAGAGGAGAAAGAAAGAAGGCTGAAGTCCGGGCCCAAGGGAAGTCGGGGGGAATGTAGAGGAGAAAGAAAGAAGCCTGAAGTCCGGGCCCAGGGGAGGCCGGGCGGATGTAGAGGAGAAAGAAAGAAGGCTGAAGCCCGGGCCCAGGGACGCTCGGGGGGATGTAGAGGAGAAAGAAAGAAGGCTGAAACCCGGGCCCAGTGACGCTCGGGGGGGGGGGGGTGTAGAGGAGAAAGAAAGAAGGCTGAAGCCCGGGCCCAGGGACGCTCGGGGGAATGTAGAGGAGAAAGAAAGAAGGCTGAAGTCCGGGCCCAGGGACGCTCGGGGGGATGTAGAGGAGAAAGAAAGAAGGCTGAAGTCCGAGCCCAGGGACGCTCGGCGGGATGTAGAGGAGAAAGAAAGAAGGCTGAAGCCCGGGCCCAGGGACGCTCGGGGGAATGTAGAGGAGAAAGAAAGAAGGCTGAAGCCCAGGCCCAGTGGAGGTCGGGGGGAATGTAGAGGAGAAAGAAAGAAGTCTGAAGCCCGGGCCCAGGGACGCTCGGGGGGATGTAGAGGTGAAAGAAAGAAGGATGAAGTTCGGGCCCAGGGACGCTCAGGTGGATGTAGAGGAGAAAGAAAGAAGGCTGAAGTCCGTGCCCAGGGGAGGTCGGGGGGAATGTAGAGAAGAAAGA
Organism: Scyliorhinus torazame; assembly: GCF_047496885.1. Classification (NCBI taxonomy): domain Eukaryota; kingdom Metazoa; phylum Chordata; class Chondrichthyes; order Carcharhiniformes; family Scyliorhinidae; genus Scyliorhinus; species Scyliorhinus torazame. Next base: position 56,641,068 of record NC_092726.1, read on the forward strand.
AAGAAGGCTGAAGTCCGGGCCCAGGGGAGGTCGGGGGGAATGTAGAGGAGAAAGAAAGAAGGCTGAAGCCCGGGCCAAGGGACGCTCGGGGGTATGTAGAGGAGAAAGAAAGAAGGCTGAAGCCCGGGCCCAGGGACGCTCGGGGGGGATGTAGAGGAGAAAGAAAGAAGGCTGAAGCCAGGCCCAGGGACGCTCGGGGGGATGTAGAGGAGAAAGAAAGAAGGCTGAAGTCCGGGCCCAGGGGAGGTCGGGGGAATGTAGAGGAGAAAGAAAGAAGGCTGAAGCCCGGGCCCAGGGACGCTCGGGGGGGATGTAGAGGAGAAATAAAGAAGGCTGAAGTCCGGGCCCAGGGGAGGTCGCGGGTATGTAGAGGAGAAAGAAAGAAGGCTGAAGCCCGGGCCCAGGGACGCTCGGGGGGAATGTAGAGGAGAAAGAAAGAAGGCTGAAGCCCGGGCCCAGGGGAGGTCGGGGGGATGTAGAGGAGAAAGAAAGAAGGCTGAAGCCTGGGCCCAGGGACGCTCGGGGGGATGTAGAGGAGAAAGAAAGAAGGCTGAAGCCCGGGCCCAGGGACGCTCGGGGGGGATGTAGAGGAGAAAGAAAGAAGGCTGAAGCCCGGGCCCAGGGACGCTCGGGGGAATGTAGAGGAGAAAGAAAGAAGGCTGAAGTCCGGGCCCAGGGGAAGTCGGGGGGAATGTAGAGGAGAAAGAAAGAAGCCTGAAGTCCGGGCCCAGGGGAGGCCGGGCGGATGTAGAGGAGAAAGAAAGAAGGCTGAAGCCCGGGCCCAGGGACGCTCGGGGGGATGTAGAGGAGAAAGAAAGAAGGCTGAAACCCGGGCCCAGTGACGCTCGGGGGGGGGGGGGGTGTAGAGGAGAAAGAAAGAAGGCTGAAGCCCGGGCCCAGGGACGCTCGGGGGAATGTAGAGGAGAAAGAAAGAAGGCTGAAGTCCGGGCCCAGGGACGCTCGGGGGGATGTAGAGGAGAAAGAAAGAAGGCTGAAGTCCGATCCCAGGGACGCTCGGCGGGATGTAGAGGAGAAAGAAAGAAGGCTGAAGCCCGGGCCCAGGGACGCTCGGGGGAATGTAGAGGAGAAAGAAAGAAGGCTGAAGCCCAGGCCCAGGGGAGGTCGGGGGGAATGTAGAGGAGAAAGAAAGAAGTCTGAAGCCCGGGCCCAGGGACGCTCGGGGGGATGTAGAGGTGAAAGAAAGAAGGCTGAAGTTCGGGCCCAGGGACGCTCAGGTGGATGTAGAGGAGAAAGAAAGAAGGCTGAAGTCCGTGCCCAGGGGAGGTCGGGGGGAATGTAGAGGAGAAAGAAAGAAGGCTGAAGCCAGGCCCAGGGACGCTCGGGGGTATGTAGAGGCGAAAGAAAGAAGGCTGAAGCCCGGGCCCAGGGACGCTCGGGGGCGATGTAGAGGAGAAAGAAAGAAGGCTGAAGCCAGGCCCAGGGACGCTCGGGGGGATGTGGAGGAGAAAGAAAGAAGGCTGAAGTCCGGGCCCAGGGGAGGTCGGGGGGAATGTAGAGGAGAAAGAAAGAAGGCTGAAGCCCGGGCCCAGGGACGCTCGGGGGGGGATGTAGAGGAGAAATAAAGAAGGCTGAAGTCCGGGCCCAGGGGAGGTCGGGGGTATGTAGAGGAGAAAGAAAGAAGGCTGAAGCCCGGGCCCAGGGGAGGTCGGGGGGATGTAGAGGAGAAAGAAAGAAGGCTGAAGCCTGGGCCCAGGGACGCTCGGGGGGATGTAGAGGAGAAAGAAAGAAGGCTGAAGCCCGGGCCCAGGGACGCTCGGGGGGGGGGGGATGTAGAGGAGAAAGAAAGAAGGCTGAAGCCCGGGCCCAGGGACGCTCGGGGGAATGTAGAGGAGAAAGAAAGAAGGCTGAAGTCCGGGCCCAGGGGAAGTCGGGGGGGGGGGGGGGATGTAGAGGAGAAAGAAAGAAGCCTGAAGTCCGGGCCCAGGGGAGGCCGGGCGGATGTAGAGGAGAAAGAAAGAAGGCTGAAGCCCGGGCCCAGGGACGCTCGGGGGGATGTAGAGGAGAAAGAAAGAAGGCTGAAACCCGGGCCCAGTGACGCTCGGGGGGGGGGGGGTGTAGAGGAGAAAGAAAGAAGGCTGAAGCCCGGGCCCAGGGACGCTCGGGGGAATGTAGAGGAGAAAGAAAGAAGGCTGAAGTCCGGGCCCAGGGACGCTCGGGGGGATGTAGAGGAGAAAGAAAGAAGGCTGAAGTCCGAGCCCAGGGACGCTCGGCGGGATGTAGAGGAGAAAGAAAGAAGGCTGAAGCCCGGGCCCAGGGTCGCTCGGGGGAATGTAGAGGAGAAAGAAAGAAGGCTGAAGCCCAGGTCCAGGGGAGGTCGGGGGGAATGTAGAGGAGAAAGAAAGAAGTCTGAAGCCCGGGCCCAGGGGCGCTCGGGGGGATGTAGAGGTGAAAGAAAGAAGGCTGAAGTTCGGGCCCAGGGACGCTCAGGTGGATGTAGAGGAGAAAGAAAGAAGGCTGAAGTCCGTGCCCAGGGGAGGTCGGGGGGAATGTAGAGGAGAAAGAAAGAAGGCTGAAGTCCGGGCCCAGGGGAGGTCGGGGGGAATGTAGAGGAGAAAGAAAGAAGGCTGAAGCCCGGGCCCAGGGACGCTCGGGGGTATGTAGAGGAGAAAGAAAGAAGGCTGAAGCCCGGGCCCAGGGACGCTCGGGGGGAATGTAGAGGAGAAAGAAAGAAGGCTGAAGCCCGGGCCCAGGGACGCTCGGGGGAATGTCGAGGAGAAAGAAAGAAGGCTGGATCCCGGGCCCAGGGACGCTCGGGGGGATGTAGAGGAGAAAGAAAGAAGGCTGGAGCCCGGGCCCAGGGACGCTCGGGGGGATGTAGAGGAGAAAGAAAGAAGGCTGAAGTCCGAGCCCAGGGACGCTCGGCGGGATGTAGAGGAGAAAGAAAGAAGGCTGAAGCCCGGGCCCAGGGTCGCTCGGGGGAATGTAGAGGAGAAAGAAAGAAGGCTGAAGCCCAGGCCCAGGGGAGGTCGGGGGGAATGTAGAGGAGAAAGAAAGAAGTCTGAAGCCCGGGCCCAGGGGCGCTCGGGGGGATGTAGAGGTGAAAGAAAGAAGGCTGAAGTTCGGGCCCAGGGACGCTCAGGTGGATGTAGAGGAGAAAGAAAGAAGGCTGAAGTCCGTGCCCAGGGGAGGTCGGGGGGAATGTAGAGGAGAAAGAAAGAAGGCTGAAGTCCGGGCCCAGGGGAGGTCGGGGGGAATGTAGAGGAGAAAGAAAGAAGGCTGAAGCCCGGGCCCAGGGACGCTCGGGGGTATGTAGAGGAGAAAGAAAGAAGGCTGAAGCCCGGGCCCAGGGACGCTCGGGGGGAATGTAGAGGAGAAAGAAAGAAGGCTGAAGCCCGGGCCCAGGGACGCTCGGGGGAATGTCGAGGAGAAAGAAAGAAGGCTGGATCCCGGGCCCAGGGACGCTCGGGGGGATGTAGAGGAGAAAGAAAGAAGGCTGGAGCCCGGGCCCAGGGACTCTCGGGGGGATGTAGAGGAGAAAGAAAGAAGGCTGAAGCCCGGGCCCAGGGACGCTCGGGGGGATGTAGAGGAGAAAGAAAGAAGGCTGAAGCCCGGGCTCAAGAACGCTCGGGGGGAATGTCGAGGAGAAAGAAAGAAGGCTGAAGCCCGCGCCCAGGGACGCTCGGGGGGTATGTAGAGGAGAAAGAAAGAAGGCTGAAGTCCGGGCCCAGGGACTCTCGGGGGGATGTAGAGGAGAATGAAAGAAGGCTGAAGCCCGGGCCCAGGGACGCTCGGGGGGATGTAGAGGAGAAAGAAAGAAGGCTGAAGTCCGTGCCCAGGGGAGGTCGGGGGGAATGTAGAGGAGAAAGAAAGAAGGCTGAAGTCCGGGCCCAGGGGAGGTCGGGGGGAATGTAGAGGAGAAAGAAAGAAGGCTGAAGTCCGGGCCCAGGGGAGGTCGGGGGGAATGTAGAGGAGAAAGAAAGAAGGCTGAAGCCCGGGCCCAGGGACGCTCGGGGGTATGTAGAGGAGAAAGAAAGAAGGCTGAAGCCCGGGCCCAGGGACGCTCGGGGGGGATGTAGAGGAGAAAGAAAGAAGGCTGAAGCCAGGCCCAGGGACGCTCGGGGGGATGTAGAGGAGAAAGAAAGAAGGCTGAAGTCCGGGCCCAGGGGAGGTCGGGGGGAATGTAGAGGAGAAAGAAAGAAGGCTGAAGCCCGGGCCCAGGGACGCTCGGGGGGGATGTAGAGGAGAAATAAAGAAGGCTGAAGTCCGGGCCCAGGGGAGGTCGGGGGTATGTAGAGGAGAAAGAAAGAAGGCTGAAGCCCGGGCCCAGGGGAGGTCGGGGGGATGTAGAGGAGAAAGAAAGAAGGCTGAAGCCTGGGCCCAGGGACGCTCGGGGGGATGTAGAGGAGAAAGAAAGAAGGCTGAAGCCCGGGCCCAGGGACGCTCGGGGGGGATGTAGAGGAGAAAGAAAGAAGGCTGAAGCCCGGGCCCAGGGACGCTCGGGGGAATGTAGAGGAGAAAGAAAGAAGGCTGAAGTCCGGGCCCAGGGGAAGTCGGGGGGAATGTAGAGGAGAAAGAAAGAAGCCTGAAGTCCGGGCCCAGGGGAGGCCGGGCGGATGTAGAGGAGAAAGAAAGAAGGCTGAAGCCCGGGCCCAGGGACGCTCGGGGGGATGTAGAGGAGAAAGAAAGAAGGCTGAAACCCGGGCCCAGTGACGCTCGGGGGGGGGGGGGGTGTAGAGGAGAAAGAAAGAAGGCTGAAGCCCGGGCCCAGGGACGCTCGGGGGAATGTAGAGGAGAAAGAAAGAAGGCTGAAGTCCGGGCCCAGGGACGCTCGGGGGGATGTAGAGGAGAAAGAAAGAAGGCTGAAGCCCGGGCCCAGGGACGCTCGGGGGAATGTAGAGGAGAAAGAAGGAAGGCTGAAGCCCGGGCCCAGGGTCACTCGGGGGAATGTAGAGGAGAAAGAAAGAAGGCTGAAGTCCGAGCCCAGGGGAGGTCGGGGGGAATGTAGAGGAGAAAGAAAGAAGGCTGAAGTCCGGGCCCAGGGGAGGTCGGGGGGATGTAGAGGAGAAAGAAAGAAGGCTGAAGTTCGGGCCCCGGGACGCTCGGGGGGATGTAGAGGAGAAAGAAAGAAGGCTGAAGCCCGGGCCCAGGGACGCTCGGGGGAGGGGATGTAGAGGAGAAAGAAAGAAGGCTGAAGCCCGGGCCCAGGGGAGGTCGGGGGGGATGTAGAGGAGAAAGAAAGAAGGCTGAAGCCCGGGCCCAGGGACGCTCGGGGGGGATGTAGAGGAGAACGAAAGAAGGCTGAAGCCCGGGCCCAGGGACGCTCGGGAGGATGTAGAGGAGAAAGAAAGAAGGCTGAAGCCAGGCCCAGGGACGCTCGGGTGAATGTAGAGGAGAAAGAAAGAAGGCTGAAGTCCGGGCCCAGGGGAGGTCGGGGGGAATGTAGAGGAGAAAGAAAGAAGGCTGAAGCCCGGGCCCAGGGACGCTCGGGGGGGATGTAAAGGAGAAATAAAGAAGGCTGAAGTCCGTGCCCAGGGGAGGTCGGGGGGAATGTAGAGGAGAAAGAAAGAAGTCTGAAGTCCGGGCCCAGGGGAGGTCGGGGGGAATGTAGAGGAGAAAGAAAGAAGGCTGAAGCCCGGGCCAAGGGACGCTCGGGGGTATGTAGAGGAGAAAGAAAGAAGGCTGAAGCCCGGGCCCAGGGACGCTCGGGGGGGATGTAGAGGAGAAAGAAAGAAGGCTGAAGCCAGGCCCAGGGACGCTCGGGGGGATGTAGAGGAGAAAGAAAGAAGGCTGAAGTCCGGGCCCAGGGGAGGTCGGGGGAATGTAGAGGAGAAAGAAAGAAGGCTGAAGCCCGGGCCCAGGGACGCTCGGGGGGGATGTAGAGGAGAAATAAAGAAGGCTGAAGTCCGGGCCCAGGGGAGGTCGCGGGTATGTAGAGGAGAAAGAAAGAAGGCTGAAGCACGGGCCCAGGGACGCTCGGGGGGAATGTAGAGGAGAAAGAAAGAAGGCTGAAGCCCGGGCCCAGGGGAGGTCGGGGGGATGTAGAGGAGAAAGAAAGAAGGCTGAAGCCTGGGCCCAGGGACGCTCGGGGGGATGTAGAGGAGAAAGAAAGAAGGCTGAAGCCCGGGCCCAGGGACGCTCGGGGGGGATGTAGAGGAGAAAGAAAGAAGGCTGAAGCCCGGGCCCAGGGACGCTCGGGGGAATGTAGAGGAGAAAGAAAGAAGGCTGAAGTCCGGGCCCAGGGGAAGTCGGGGGGAATGTAGAGGAGAAAGAAAGAAGCCTGAAGTCCGGGCCCAGGGGAGGCCGGGCGGATGTAGAGGAGAAAGAAAGAAGGCTGAAGCCCGGGCCCAGGGACGCTCGGGGGGATGTAGAGGAGAAAGAAAGAAGGCTGAAACCCGGGCCCAGTGACGCTCGGGGGGGGGGGGTGTAGAGGAGAAAGAAAGAAGGCTGAAGCCCGGGCCCAGGGACGCTCGGGGGAATGTAGAGGAGAAAGAAAGAAGGCTGAAGTCCGGGCCCAGGGACGCTCGGGGGGATGTAGAGGAGAAAGAAAGAAGGCTGAAGTCCGAGCCCAGGGACGCTCGGCGGGATGTAGAGGAGAAAGAAAGAAGGCTGAAGCCCGGGCCCAGGGACGCTCGGGGGAATGTAGAGGAGAAAGAAAGAAGGCTGAAGCCCAGGCCCAGGGGAGGTCGGGGGGAATGTAGAGGAGAAAGAAAGAAGTCTGAAGCCCGGGCCCAGGGACGCTCGGGGGGATGTAGAGGTGAAAGAAAGAAGGCTGAAGTTCGGGCCCAGGGACGCTCAGGTGGATGTAGAGGAGAAAGAAAGAAGGCTGAAGTCCGTGCCCAGGGGAGGTCGGGGGGAATGTAGAGGAGAAAGAAAGAAGGCTGAAGCCAGGCCCAGGGACGCTCGGGGGTATGTAGAGGAGAAAGAAAGTAGGCTGAAGCCCGGGCCCAGGGACGCTCGGGGGGGATGTAGAGGAGAAAGAAAGAAGGCTGAAGCCAGGCCCAGGGACGCTCGGGGGGATGTAGAGGAGAAAGAAAGAAGGCTGAAGTCCGGGCCCAGGGGAGGTCGGGGGGAATGTAGAGGAAAAAGAAAGAAGGCTGAAGCCCGGGCCCAGGGACGCTCGGGGGGGGATGTAGAGGAGAAATAAAGAAGGCTGAAGTCCGGGCCCAGGGGAGGTCGGGGGTATGTAGAGGAGAAAGAAAGAAGGCTGAAGCCCGGGCCCAGGGGAGGTCGGGGGGAATGTAGAGGAGAAAGAAAGAAGTCTGAAGCCCGGGCCCAGGGGCGCTCGGGGGGATGTAGAGGTGAAAGAAAGAAGGCTGAAGTTCGGGCCCAGGGACGCTCAGGTGGATGTAGAGGAGAAAGAAAGAAGGCTGAAGTCCGTGCCCAGGGGAGGTCGGGGGGAATGTAGAGGAGAAAGAAAGAAGGCTGAAGTCCGGGCCCAGGGGAGGTCGGGGGGAATGTAGAGGAGAAAGAAAGAAGGCTGAAGCCCGGGCCCAGGGACGCTCGGGGGTATGTAGAGGAGAAAGAAAGAAGGCTGAAGCCCGGGCCCAGGGACGCTCGGGGGGAATGTAGAGGAGAAAGAAAGAAGGCTGAAGCCCGGGCCCAGGGACGCTCGGGGGAATGTCGAGGAGAAAGAAAGAAGGCTGGATCCCGGGCCCAGGGACGCTCGGGGGGATGTAGAGGAGAAAGAAAGAAGGCTGGAGCCCGGGCCCAGGGACGCTCGGGGGGATGTAGAGGAGAAAGAAAGAAGGCTGAAGTCCGAGCCCAGGGACGCTCGGCGGGATGTAGAGGAGAAAGAAAGAAGGCTGAAGCCCGGGCCCAGGGTCGCTCGGGGGAATGTAGAGGAGAAAGAAAGAAGGCTGAAGCCCAGGCCCAGGGGAGGTCGGGGGGAATGTAGAGGAGAAAGAAAGAAGTCTGAAGCCCGGGCCCAGGGGCGCTCGGGGGGATGTAGAGGTGAAAGAAAGAAGGCTGAAGTTCGGGCCCAGGGACGCTCAGGTGGATGTAGAGGAGAAAGAAAGAAGGCTGAAGTCCGTGCCCAGGGGAGGTCGGGGGGAATGTAGAGGAGAAAGAAAGAAGGCTGAAGTCCGGGCCCAGGGGAGGTCGGGGGGAATGTAGAGGAGAAAGAAAGAAGGCTGAAGCCCGGGCCCAGGGACGCTCGGGGGTATGTAGAGGAGAAAGAAAGAAGGCTGAAGCCCGGGCCCAGGGACGCTCGGGGGGAATGTAGAGGAGAAAGAAAGAAGGCTGAAGCCCGGGCCCAGGGACGCTCGGGGGAATGTCGAGGAGAAAGAAAGAAGGCTGGATCCCGGGCCCAGGGACGCTCGGGGGGATGTAGAGGAGAAAGAAAGAAGGCTGGAGCCCGGGCCCAGGGACTCTCGGGGGGATGTAGAGGAGAAAGAAAGAAGGCTGAAGCCCGGGCCCAGGGACGCTCGGGGGGATGTAGAGGAGAAAGAAAGAAGGCTGAAGCCCGGGCTCAAGAACGCTCGGGGGGAATGTCGAGGAGAAAGAAAGAAGGCTGAAGCCCGCGCCCAGGGACGCTCGGGGGGTATGTAGAGGAGAAAGAAAGAAGGCTGAAGTCCGGGCCCAGGGACTCTCGGGGGGATGTAGAGGAGAATGAAAGAAGGCTGAAGCCCGGGCCCAGGGACGCTCGGGGGGATGTAGAGGAGAAAGAAAGAAGGCTGAAGTCCGAGCCCAGGGACGCTCGGCGGGATGTAGAGGAGAAAGAAAGAAGGCTGAAGCCCGGGCCCAGGGACGCTCGGGGGAATGTAGAGGAGAAAGAAAGAAGGCTGAAGCCCAGGCCCAGGGGAGGTCGGGGGGAATGTAGAGGAGAAAGAAAGAAGTCTGAAGCCCGGGCCCAGGGACGCTCGGGTGGATGTAGAGGTGAAAGAAAGAAGGCTGAAGTTCGGGCCCAGGGACGCTCAGGTGGATGTAGAGGAGAAAGAAAGAAGGCTGAAGTCCGTGTCCAGGGGAGGTCGGGGGGAATGTAGAGGAGAAAGAAAGAAGGCTGAAGTCCGGGCCCAGGGGAGGTCGGGGGGAATGTAGAGGAGAAAGAAAGAAGGCTGAAGCCCGGGCCCAGGGACGCTCGGGGGTATGTAGAGGAGAAAGAAAGAAGGCTGAAGCCCGGGCCCAGGGACGCTCGGGGGGGATGTAGAGGAGAAAGAATGAAGGCTGAAGCCAGGCCCAGGGACGCTCGGGGGGATGTAGAGGAGAAAGAAAGAAGGCTGAAGTCCGGGCCCAGGGGAGGTCGGGGGGAATGTAGAGGAGAAAGAAAGAAGGCTGAAGCCCGGGCCCAGGGACGCTCGGGGGGGATGTAGAGGAGAAATAAAGAAGGCTGAAGTCCGGGCCCAGGGGAGGTCGGGGGTATGTAGAGGAGAAAGAAAGAAGGCTGAAGCCCGGGCCCAGGGGAGGTCGGGGGGATGTAGAGGAGAAAGAAAGAAGGCTGAAGCCTGGGCCCAGGGACGCTCGGGGGGATGTAGAGGAGAAAGAAAGAAGGCTGAAGCCCGGGCCCAGGGACGCTCGGGGGGGATGTAGAGGAGAAAGAAAGAAGGCTGAAGCCCGGGCCCAGGGACGCTCGGGGGAATGTAGAGGAGAAAGAAAGAAGGCTGAAGTCCGGGCCCAGGGGAAGTCGGGAGGAATGTAGAGGAGAAAGAAAGAAGCCTGAAGTCCGGGCCCAGGGGAGGCCGGGCGGATGTAGAGGAGAAAGAAAGAAGGCTGAAGCCCGGGCCCAGGGACGCTCGGGGGGATGTAGAGGAGAAAGAAAGAAGGCTGAAACCCGGGCCCAGTGACGCTCGGGGGGGGGGGGGGTGTAGAGGAGAAAGAAAGAAGGCTGAAGCCCGGGCCCAGGGATGCTCGGGGGAATGTAGAGGAGAAAGAAAGAAGGCTGAAGTCCGGGCCCAGGGACGCTCGGGGGGATGTAGAGGAGAAAGAAAGAAGGCTGAAGCCCGGGCCCAGGGACGCTCGGGGGAATGTAGAGGAGAAAGAAGGAAGGCTGAAGCCCGGGCCCAGGGTCACTCGGGGGAATGTAGAGGAGAAAGAAAGAAGGCTGAAGTCCGAGCCCAGTGGAGGTCGGGGGGAATGTAGAGGAGAAAGAAAGAAGGCTGAAGTCCGGGCCCAGGGGAGGTCGGGGGGATGTAGAGGAGAAAGAAAGAAGGCTGAAGTTCGGGCCCCGGGACGCTCGGGGGGATGTAGAGGAGAAAGAAAGAAGGCTGAAGCCCGGGCCCAGGGACGCTCGGGGGAGGGGATGTAGAGGAGAAAGAAAGAAGGCTGAAGCCCGGGCCCAGGGGAGGTCGGGGGGGATGTAGAGGAGAAAGAAAGAAGGCTGAAGCCCGGGCCCAGGGACGCTCGGGGGGGATGTAGAGGAGAACGAAAGAAGGCTGAAGCCCGGGCCCAGGGACGCTCGGGAGGATGTAGAGGAGAAAGAAAGAAGGCTGAAGCCAGGCCCAGGGACGCTCGGGTGAATGTAGAGGAGAAAGAAAGAAGGCTGAAGCCAGGCCCAGGGACGCTCGGGGGGATGTAGAGGAGAAAGAAAGAAGGCTGAAGTCCGGGCCCAGGGGAGGTCGGGGGAATGTAGAGGAGAAAGAAAGAAGGCTGAAGCCCGGGCCCAGGGACGCTCGGGGGGGATGTAGAGGAGAAATAAAGAAGGCTGAAGTCCGGGCCCAGGGGAGGTCGCGGGTATGTAGAGGAGAAAGAAAGAAGGCTGAAGCACGGGCCCAGGGACGCTCGGGGGGAATGTAGAGGAGAAAGAAAGAAGGCTGAAGCCCGGGCCCAGGGGAGGTCGGGGGGATGTAGAGGAGAAAGAAAGAAGGCTGAAGCCTGGGCCCAGGGACGCTCGGGGGGATGTAGAGGAGAAAGAAAGAAGGCTGAAGCCCGGGCCCAGGGACGCTCGGGGGGGATGTAGAGGAGAAAGAAAGAAGGCTGAAGCCCGGGCCCAGGGACGCTCGGGGGAATGTAGAGGAGAAAGAAAGAAGGCTGAAGTCCGGGCCCAGGGGAAGTCGGGGGGAATGTAGAGGAGAAAGAAAGAAGCCTGAAGTCCGGGCCCAGGGGAGGCCGGGCGGATGTAGAGGAGAAAGAAAGAAGGCTGAAGCCCGGGCCCAGGGACGCTCGGGGGGATGTAGAGGAGAAAGAAAGAAGGCTGAAACCCGGGCCCAGTGACGCTCGGGGGGGGGGGTGTAGAGGAGAAAGAAAGAAGGCTGAAGCCCGGGCCCAGGGACGCTCGGGGGAATGTAGAGGAGAAAGAAAGAAGGCTGAAGTCCGGGCCCAGGGACGCTCGGGGGGATGTAGAGGAGAAAGAAAGAAGGCTGAAGTCCGAGCCCAGGGACGCTCGGCGGGATGTAGAGGAGAAAGAAAGAAGGCTGAAGCCCGGGCCCAGGGACGCTCGGGGGAATGTAGAGGAGAAAGAAAGAAGGCTGAAGCCCAGGCCCAGGGGAGGTCGGGGGGAATGTAGAGGAGAAAGAAAGAAGTCTGAAGCCCGGGCCCAGGGACGCTCGGGGGGATGTAGAGGTGAAAGAAAGAAGGCTGAAGTTCGGGCCCAGGGACGCTCAGGTGGATGTAGAGGAGAAAGAAAGAAGGCTGAAGTCCGGGCCCAGGGGAGGTCGGGGGGAATGTAGAGGAAAAAGAAAGAAGGCTGAAGCCCGGGCCCAGGGACGCTCGGGGGGGGATGTAGAGGAGAAATAAAGAAGGCTGAAGTCCGGGCCCAGGGGACGTCGGGGGTATGTAGAGGAGAAAGAAAGAAGGCTGAAGCCCGGGCCCAGGGGAGGTCGGGGGGATGTAGAGGAGAAAGAAAGAAGGCTGAAGCCTGGGCCCAGGGACGCTCGGGGGGATGTAGAGGAGAAAGAAAGAAGGCTGAAGTCCGGGCCCAGGGGAAGTCGGGGGGAATGTAGAGGAGAAAGAAAGAAGCCTGAAGTCCGGGCCCAGGGGAGGCCGGGCGGATGTAGAGGAGAAAGAAAGAAGGCTGAAGCCCGGGCCCAGGGACGCTCGGGGGGATGTAGAGGAGAAAGAAAGAAGGCTGAAACCCGGGCCCAGTGACGCTCGGGGGGGGGGGGGTGTAGAGGAGAAAGAAAGAAGGCTGAAGCCCGGGCCCAGGGACGCTCGGGGGAATGTAGAGGAGAAAGAAAGAAGGCTGAAGTCCGGGCCCAGGGACGCTCGGGGGGATGTAGAGGAGAAAGAAAGAAGGCTGAAGTCCGAGCCCAGGGACGCTCGGCGGGATGTAGAGGAGAAAGAAAGAAGGCTGAAGCCCGGGCCCAGGGACGCTCGGGGGAATGTAGAGGAGAAAGAAAGAAGGCTGAAGCCCAGGCCCAGGGGAGGTCGGGGGGAATGTAGAGGAGAAAGAAAGAAGTCTGAAGCCCGGGCCCAGGGACGCTCGGGGGGATGTAGAGGTGAAAGAAAGAAGGCTGAAGTTCGGGCCCAGGGACGCTCAGGTGGATGTAGAGGAGAAAGAAAGAAGGCTGAAGTCCGGGCCCAGGGGAGGTCGGGGGGAATGTAGAGGAAAAAGAAAGAAGGCTGAAGCCCGGGCCCAGGGACGCTCGGGGGGGGATGTAGAGGAGAAATAAAGAAGGCTGAAGTCCGGGCCCAGGGGACGTCGGGGGTATGTAGAGGAGAAAGAAAGAAGGCTGAAGCCCGGGCCCAGGGGAGGTCGGGGGGATGTAGAGGAGAAAGAAAGAAGGCTGAAGCCTGGGCCCAGGGACGCTCGGGGGGATGTAGAGGAGAAAGAAAGAAGGCTGAAGCCCGGGCCCAGGGACGCTCGGGGGGGGGGGGGGGGATGTAGAGGAGAAAGAAAGAAGGCTGAAGCCCGGGCCCAGGGACGCTCGGGGGAATGTAGAGGAGAAAGAAAGAAGGCTGAAGTCCGGGCCCAGGGGAAGTCGGGGGGGGGGGGGGGGATGTAGAGGAGAAAGAAAGAAGCCTGAAGTCCGGGCCCAGGGGAGGCCGGGCGGATGTAGAGGAGAAAGAAAGAAGGCTGAAGCCCGGGCCCAGGTACGCTCGGGGGGATGTAGAGGAGAAAGAAAGAAGGCTGAAACCCGGGCCCAGTGACGCTCGGGGGGGGGGGGGGTGTAGAGGAGAAAGAAAGAAGGCTGAAGCCCGGGCCCAGGGACGCTCGGGGGAATGTAGAGGAGAAAGAAAGAAGGCTGAAGTCCGGGCCCAGGGACGCTCGGGGGGATGTAGAGGAGAAAGAAAGAAGGCTGAAGTCCGAGCCCAGGGACGCTCGGCGGGATGTAGAGGAGAAAGAAAGAAGGCTGAAGCCCGGGCCCAGGGTCGCTCGGGGGAATGTAGAGGAGAAAGAAAGAAGGCTGAAGCCCAGGCCCAGGGGAGGTCGGGGGGAATGTAGAGGAGAAAGAAAGAAGTCTGAAGCCCGGGCCCAGGGGCGCTCGGGGGGATGTAGAGGTGAAAGAAAGAAGGCTGAAGTTCGGGCCCAGGGACGCTCAGGTGGATGTAGAGGAGAAAGAAAGAAGGCTGAAGTCCGTGCCCAGGGGAGGTCGGGGGGAATGTAGAGGAGAAAGAAAGAAGGCTGAAGTCCGGGCCCAGGGGAGGTCGGGGGGAATGTAGAGGAGAAAGAAAGAAGGCTGAAGCCCGGGCCCAGGGACGCTCGGGGGTATGTAGAGGAGAAAGAAAGAAGGCTGAAGCCCGGGCCCAGGGACGCTCGGGGGGAATGTAGAGGAGAAAGAAAGAAGGCTGAAGCCCGGGCCCAGGGACGCTCGGGGGAATGTCGAGGAGAAAGAAAGAAGGCTGGATCCCGGGCCCAGGGACGCTCGAGGGGATGTAGAGGAGAAAGAAAGAAGGCTGGAGCCCGGGCCCAGGGACTCTCGGGGGGATGTAGAGGAGAAAGAAAGAAGGCTGAAGCCCGGGCCCAGGGACGCTCGGGGGGATGTAGAGGAGAAAGAAAGAAGGCTGAAGCGCGGGCCCAAGAACGCTCGGGGGGAATGTAGAGGAGAAAGAAAGAAGGCTGAAGCCCGGGCCCAGTGACGCTGGGTGAATGTAGAGGAGAAAGAAAGAAGTCTGGAGCCCGGGCCCAGGGACGCTCGGGGGGATGTAGAGGAGAAAGAAAGAAGGCTGAATCCCGGGCCCAGGGGAGGTCGGGGGGAATGTAGAGGAGAAAGAAGGAAGGCTGAAGTCCGGGCCCAGGGGAGATCGGGAGGATGTAGAGGAGAAAGAAAGATGGCTGAAGCCCGGGCCCAGGGATGCTCGGAGGGATGTAGAGGAGGAAGAAAGAAGTCTGAAGTCCGTGCCCAGGGACGCTCCGGGGGAATGTAGAGGAAAAAGAAAGAAGGCTGAATCCCGGGCCCAGGGGAGGTCGGGGGGAATGTAGAGGAGAAAGAAGGAAGGCTGAAGTCCGGGCCCAGGGGAGGTCGGGAGGATGTAGAGGAGAAAGAAAGATGGCTGAAGCCCGGGCCCAGGGATGCTCGGAGGGATGTAGAGGAGAAAGAAAGAAGTCTGAAGTCCGGGCCCAGGGACGCTCGGGGGGATGTAGAGGAGAAAGAAAGAAGGCTGAAGTCCGAGCCCGGGGACGCTCGGGGGGATGTAGAGGAGAAAGAAAGAAGGCTGAAGCCCGGGCCCAGGGACGCTCGGGGGGATGTAGAGGAGAAAGAAAGAAGGCTGAAGCCCGGGCCCAGTGACGCTCTGGGGAATGTAGAGGAGAAAGAAAGAAGGCTGAATTCCTGGCCCAGGGGAGGGCGGGGGAATGTAGAGGAGAAAGAAAGAAGGCTGAAGTACGGGCCCAGGGGAGGTCGGGGGGATGTAGAGGAGAAAGAAAGAAGGCTGAAGCCCGGGCCCAGGGGAGGTCGGGGGAATGTAGAGGAGAAAGAAAGAAGTCTGAAGCCCGGGCCCAGGGACGCTCGGGGGGATGTAGAGGAGAAAGAAAGAAGGCTGAAGTCCGTGCCCAGGGGAGGTCGGGGGGAATGTAGAGGAGAAAGAAAGTAGGCTGAAGTCCGGGCCCAGGGGAGGTCGGGGGGAATGTAGAGGAGAAAGAAAGAAGGCTGAAGCCCGCGCCCAGGGACGCTCGGGGGTATGTAGAGGAGAAAGAAAGAAGGCTGAAGCCCGGGCCCAGGGACGCTCGTGCGGAATGTAGAGGAGAAAGAAAGAAGGCTGAAGCCCGGGCCCAGGGACGCTCGGGGGAATGTCGAGGAGAAAGAAAGAAGGCTCGATCCCGGGCCCAGGGACGCTCGGGGGGATGTAGAGGAGAAAGAAAGAAGGCTGGAGCCCGGGCCCAGGGACTCTCGGGGGGATGTAGAGGAGAAAGAAAGAAGGCTGAAGCCCGGGCCCAGGGACGCTCGGGGGGATGTAGAGGAGAAAGAAAGAAGGCTGAAGCCCGGGCCCAAGAACGCTCGGGGGGAATGTAGAGGAGAAAGAAAGAAGGCTGAAGCCCGGGCCCAGTGACGCTGGGTGAATGTAGAGGAGAAAGAAAGAAGTCTGGAGCCCGGGCCCAGGGACGCTCGGGGGGATGTAGAGGAGAAAGAAAGAAGGCTGAATCCCGGGCCCAGGGGAGGTCGGGGGGAATGTAGAGGAGAAAGAAGGAAGGCTGAAGTCCGGGCCCAGGGGAGGTCGGGAGGATGTAGAGGAGAAAGAAAGATGGCTGAAGCCCGGGCCCAGGGATGCTCGGAGGGATGTAGAGGAGAAAGAAAGAAGTCTGAAGTCCGGGCCCAGGGACGCTCGGGGGGATGTAGAGGAGAAAGAAAGAAGGCTGAAGTCCGAGCCCGGGGACGCTCGGGGGGATGTAGAGGAGAAAGAAAGAAGGCTGAAGCCCGGGCCCAGGGACGCTCGGGGGGATGTAGAGGAGAAAGAAAGAAGGCTGAAGCCCGGGCCCAGGGACGCTCTGGGGAATGTAGAGGAGAAAGAAAGAAGGCTGAATTCCTGGCCCAGGGGAGGGCGGGGGAATGTAGAGGAGAAAGAAAGAAGGCTGAAGTCCGGGCCCAGGGGAGGTCGGGGGGATGTAGAGGAGAAAGAAAGAAGGCTGAAGCCCGGGCCCAGGGGAGGTCGGGGGAATGTAGAGGAGAAAGAAAGAAGTCTGAAGCCCGGGCCCAGGGACGCTCGGGGGGATGTAGAGGAGAAAGAAAGAAGGCTGAAGTCCGGGCCCAGGGACGCTCAGGGGGATGTAGAGGAGAAAGAAAGAAGGCTGAAGTCCGTGCCCAGGGGAGGTCGGGGGGAATGTAGAGGAGAAAGAAAGAAGGCTGAAGTCCGGGCCCAGGGGAGGTCGGGGGGAATGTAGAGGAGAAAGAAAGAAGGCTGAAGCCCGCGCCCAGGGACGCTCGGGGGTATGTAGAGGAGAAATAAAGAAGGCTGAAGCCCGGGCCCTGGGACGCTCGTGCGGAATGTAGAGGAGAAAGAAAGAAGGCTGAAGCCCGGGCCCAGGGACGCTCGGGGGAATGTCGAGGAGAAAGAAAGAAGGCTGGATCCCGGGCCCAGGGACGCTCGGGGGGATGTAGAGGAGAAAGAAAGAAGGCTGGAGCCCGGGCCCAGGGACTCTCGGGGGGATGTAGAGGAGAAAGAAAGAAGGCTGAAGCCCGGGCCCAGGGACGCTCGGGGGGATGTAGAGGAGAAAGAAAGAAGGCTGAAGCCCGGGCCCAAGAACGCTCGGGGGGAATGTAGAGGAGAAAGTAAGAAGGCTGAAGCCCGGGCCCAGTGACGCTGGGTGAATGTAGAGGAGAAAGAAAGAAGTCTGGAGCCCGGGCCCAGGGACGCTCGGGGGGATGTAGAGGAGAAAGAAAGAAGGCTGAATCCCGGGCCCAGGGGAGGTCGGGGGGAATGTAGAGGAGAAAGAAGGAAGGCTGAAGTCCGGGCCCAGGGGAGGTCGGGAGGATGTAGAGGAGAAAGAAAGATGGCTGAAGCCCGGGCCCAGGGATGCTCGAAGGGATGTAGAGGAGAAAGAAAGAAGTCTGAAGTCCGGGCCCAGGGACGCTCGGGGGGAATGTAGAGGAAAAAGAAAGAAGGCTGAAGCCCGGGCCCAGGGACGCTAGGGGGGATGTAGAGGAGAAAGAAAGAAGGCTGAAGCCCGGGCCCAGGGACGCTCGGGGGGATGTAGAGGAGAAAGAAAGAAGGCTGAAGCCCGAGCCCAGGGACGCTCGGGGGGATGTAGAGGAGAAAGAAAGAAGGCTGAATCCCGGGCCCAGGGGAGGTCGGGGGGAATGTAGAGGAGAAAGAAGGAAGGCTGAAGTCCGGGCCCAGGGGACGTCGGGAGGATGTAGAGGAGAAAGAAAGATGGCTGAAGCCCGGGCCCAGGGATGCTCGGAGCGATGTAGAGGAGAAAGAAAGAAGTCTGAAGTCCGGGCCCAGGGACGCTCGGGGGGATGTAGAGGAGAAAGAAAGAAGGCTGAAGTCCGAGCCCGGGGACGCTCGGGGGGATGTAGAGGAGAAAGAAAGAAGGCTGAAGCCCGGGCCCAGGGACGCTCGGGGGGATGTAGAGGAGAAAGAAAGAAGGCTGATGTCCGGACCCAGGGGAGGTCGGGGGGATGTAGAGGAGAAAGAAAGAAGGCTGAAGCCCGCGCCCAGGGACGCTCGGGGGTATGTAGAGGAGAAAGAAAGAAGGCTGAAGTCCGGGCCCAGGGACGCTCAGGGGGATGTAGAGGAGAAAGAAAGAAGGCTGAAGCCCGGTCCCAGGGGAGGTCGGAGGGAATGTAGAGAAGAAAGAAAGAAGGCTGAAGCCCGGGCCCAGGGACGCTCGGGGGGATGTAGAGGATAAAGAAAGAAGGCTGGAGCATGTGCTCAGGGACGCTCGGGGGGGATGTAGAGGAGAAAGAAAGAAGGCTGAAGCCCGGGCCCAGGGGAGGTCGGGGGGATGTAGAGGAGAAAGAAAGAAGGCTGAAGCCCGCGCCCAGGGACGCTCGGTGGTATGTAGAGGAGAAAGAAAGAAGGTTGAAGCCCGGGCCCAGGGACGCTCGGGGGGATGTAGAGGAGAAAGAAAGAAGGCTGAAGCCCGGGCCCAGGGACGCTCGGGGGGAATGTAGAGGAGAAAGAAAGAAGGCTGAAGCCCGGGCCCAGTGACGCTGGGTGAATGTAGAGGAGAAAGAAAGAACTCTGGAGCCC
The DNA here is from genome assembly GCF_047496885.1 of Scyliorhinus torazame. Lineage (NCBI taxonomy): Eukaryota > Metazoa > Chordata > Chondrichthyes > Carcharhiniformes > Scyliorhinidae > Scyliorhinus > Scyliorhinus torazame. The sequence goes on from NC_092726.1 coordinate 56,659,032, forward strand.
AGGCCCAGGGACGCTCGGGGGGATGTAGAGGAGAAAGAAAGAAAGCTGGAGCCCGGGCCCAGATACTCTCGGGGGGGATGTAGAGGAGAAAGAAAGAAGGCTGAAGCCCGGGCCCAGGGACGCTCGGGGGGATGTAGAGGAGAAAGAAAGAAGGCTGGAGCCCGGGCCCAGGGACGCTCGGGGGGAATGTGGAGGAGAAAGAAAGAAGGCTGAAGCCCGGGCCCAGGGACGCTCGGGGGGATGTAGAGGAGAAAGAAAGAAGGCTGAAGCCCGAGCCCAGGGACGCTCGGGGGGATGTAGAGGAGAAAGAAAGAAGGCTGAAGCTCGGGCCCAGGGGAGGTCGGGGGGAATGTAGAGGAGAAAGAAGGAAGGCTGAAGTCCGGGCCCAGGGGAGGTCGGGAGGATGTAGAGGAGAAAGAAAGAAGGCTGAAGCCCGGGCCCAGGGATGCTCGGAGGGATGTAGAGGAGAAAGAAAGAAGGCTGAATCCCGGGCCCAGGGGAGGTCGGGGGCAATGTAGAGGAGAAAGAAGGAAGGCTGAAGTCCGGGCCCAGGGGAGGTCGGGAGGATGTAGAGGAGAAAGCAAGATGGCTGAAGCCCGGGCCCCGGGATGCTCGGAGGGATGTAGAGGAGAAAGAAAGAAGTCTGAAGTCCGGGCCCAGGGACGCTCGGGGGGATGTAGAGGAGAAAGAAAGAAGGCTGAAGTCCGAGCCCGGGGACGCTCGGAGGGATGTAGAGGAGAAAGAAAGAAGGCTGAAGCCCGGGCCCAGGGACGCTCGGGGGGATGTAGAGGAGAAAGAAAGAAGGCTGAAGCCCGGGCCCAGGGACGCTCTGGGGAATGTAGAGGAGAAAGAAAGAAGGCTGAATTCCTGGCACAGGGGAGGTCGGGGGAATGTAGAGGAGAAAGAAAGAAGGCTGAAGCCCGGGCCCAGGGACGCTCGGGGGGATGTAGAGGAGAAAGAAAGAAGGCTGAAGCCCGGGCCCAGGGACGCTCTGGGGAATGTAGAGGAGAAAGAAAGAAGGCTGAATTCCTGGCCCAGGGGATTCGGGGGAATGTAGAGGAGAAAGAAAGAAGGCTGAAGTCCGGGCCCAGGGGAGGTCGGGGGGATGTAGAGGAGAAAGAAAGAAGGCTGAAGCCCGGGCCCAGGGGAGGTCGGGGGAATGTGGAGGAGAAAGAAAGAAGTCTGAAGCCCGGGCCCAGGGACGCTCGGGGGGATGTAGAGGAGAAAGAAAGAAGGCTGACGTCCGGGCCCAGGGACGCTCAGGGGGATGTAGAGGAGAAAGAAAGAAGGCTGAAGTCCGGGCCCATCGGAGGTCGGGGGGAATGTAGAGGAGAAAGAAAGAAGGCTGAAGCCCGGGCCCAGGGACGCTCGGGGGGATGTAGAGGAGAAAGAAAGAAGGCTGAAGTCCGGGCCCAGGGGAGGTCGGGGGGGATGCAGAGGAGAAAGAAAGAAGGCTGAAGTCCGGGCCCAGGGACGCTCGGGGGGATGTAGAGGAGAAAGAAAGAAGGCTGAAACCGGGCCCAGGGACTCTCGGGGGGATGTAGAGGAGAAAGAAAGAAGGCTGAAGCCCGGGCCCAGGGACGCTCGGGGGGATGTAGAGGAGAAAGAAAGAAGGCTGATGTCCGGACCCAGGGGAGGTCGGGGGGATGTAGAGGAGAAAGAAAGAAGGCTGAAGCCCGCGCCCAGGGACGCTCGGGGGTATGTAGAGGAGAAAGAAAGAAGGCTGAAGTCCGGGCCCAGGGACGCTCAGGGGGATGTAGAGGAGAAAGAAAGAAGGCTGAAGCCCGGTCCCAGGGGAGGTCGGAGGGAATGTAGAGAAGAAAGAAAGAAGGCTGAAGCCCGGGCCCAGGGACGCTCGGGGGGATGTAGAGGAGAAAGAAAGAAGGCTGGAGCCCGGGCTCAGGGACGCTCGGGGGGGATGTAGAGGAGAAAGAAAGAAGGCTGAAGCCCGGGCCCAGGGGAGGTCGGGGGGATGTAGAGGAGAAAGAAAGAAGGCTGAAGCCCGCGCCCAGGGACGCTCGGTGGTATGTAGAGGAGAAAGAAAGAAGGTTGAAGCCCGGGCCCAGGGACGCTCGGGGGGATGTAGAGGAGAAAGAAAGAAGGCTGAAGCCCGGGCCCAGGGACGCTCGGCGGGAATGTAGAGGAGAAAGAAAGAAGGCTGAAGCCCGGGCCCAGTGACGCTGGGTGAATGTAGAGGAGAAAGAAAGAACTCTGGAGCCCAGGCCCAGGGACGCTCGGGGGGATGTAGAGGAGAAAGAAAGAAAGCTGGAGCCCGGGCCCAGATACTCTCGGGGGGGATGTAGAGGAGAAAGAAAGAAGGCTGAAGCCCGGGCCCAGGGACGCTCGGGGGGATGTAGAGGAGAAAGAAAGAAGGCTGGAGCCCGGGCCCAGGGACGCTCGGGGGGAATGTGGAGGAGAAAGAAAGAAGGCTGAAGCCCCGGCCCAGGGACGCTCGGGGGGATGTAGAGGAGAAAGAAAGAAGGCTGAAGCCCGAGCCCAGGGACGCTCGGGGGGATGTAGAGGAGAAAGAAAGAAGGCTGAAGCTCGGGCCCAGGGGAGGTCGGGGGGAATGTAGAGGAGAAAGAAGGAAGGCTGAAGTCCGGGCCCAGGGGAGGTCGGGAGGATGTAGAGGAGAAAGAAAGAAGGCTGAAGCCCGGGCCCAGGGATGCTCGGAGGGATGTAGAGGAGAAAGAAAGAAGGCTGAATCCCGGGCCCAGGGGAGGTCGGGGGCAATGTAGAGGAGAAAGAAGGAAGGCTGAAGTCCGGGCCCAGGGACGCTCGGGGGGATGTAGAGGAGAAAGAAAGAAGGCTGAAGCCCGGGCCCAGGGGAGGTCGGGGGCAATGTAGAGGAGAAAGAAAGAAGTCTGAAGCCCGGGCCCAGGGACGCTCGGGGGGATGTAGAGGAGAAAGAAAGAAGGCTGAAGCCCGGGCCCAGGGACGCTCGGGGGGATGTAGAGGAGAAAGAAAGAAGGCTGAAGTCCGAGCCCAGGGGAGGTCGGGGGAATGTGATGGAGAAAGAAAGAAGTCTGAAGCCCGGGCCCAGGGACGCTCGGGGGGATGTAGAGGAGAAAGAAAGAAGGCTGACGTCCGGGCCCAGGGACGCTCAGGGGGATGTAGAGGAGAAAGAAAGAAGGCTGAAGTCCGGGCCCATCGGAGGTCGGGGGGAATGTAGAGGAGAAAGAAAGAAGGCTGAAGCCCGGGCCCAGGGACGCTCGGGGGGATGTAGAGGAGAAAGAAAGAAGGCTGAAGTCCGGGCCCAGGGGAGGTCGGGGGGATGCAGAGGAGAAAGAAAGAAGGCTGAAGTCCGGGCCCAGGGACGCTCGGGGGGATGTAGAGGAGAAAGAAAGAAGGCTGAAACCGGGCCCAGGGACTCTCGGGGGGATGTAGAGGAGAAAGAAAGAAGGCTGAAGCCCGGGCCCAGGGACGCTCGGGGGGATGTAGAGGAGAAAGAAAGAAGGCTGATGTCCGGACCCAGGGGAGGTCGGGGGGATGTAGAGGAGAAAGAAAGAAGGCTGAAGCCCGCGCCCAGGGACGCTCGGGGGTATGTAGAGGAGAAAGAAAGAAGGCTGAAGTCCGGGCCCAGGGACGCTCAGGGGGATGTAGAGGAGAAAGAAAGAAGGCTGAAGCCCGGTCCCAGGGGAGGTCGGAGGGAATGTAGAGAAGAAAGAAAGAAGGCTGAAGCCCGGGCCCAGGGACGCTCGGGGGGATGTAGAGGAGAAAGAAAGAAGGCTGGAGCCCGGGCTCAGGGACGCTCGGGGGGGATGTAGAGGAGAAAGAAAGAAGGCTGAAGCCCGGGCCCAGGGGAGGTCGGGGGGATGTAGAGGAGAAAGAAAGAAGGCTGAAGCCCGCGCCCAGGGACGCTCGGTGGTATGTAGAGGAGAAAGAAAGAAGGTTGAAGCCCGGGCCCAGGGACGCTCGGGGGGATGTAGAGGAGAAAGAAAGAAGGCTGAAGCCCGGGCCCAGGGACGCTCGGGGGGAATGTAGAGGAGAAAGAAAGAAGGCTGAAGCCCGGGCCCAGTGACGCTGGGTGAATGTAGAGGAGAAAGAAAGAACTCTGGAGCCCAGGCCCAGGGACGCTCGGGGGGATGTAGAGGAGAAAGAAAGAAAGCTGGAGCCCGGGCCCAGATACTCTCGGGGGGGGGGGGATGTAGAGGAGAAAGAAAGAAGGCTGAAGCCCGGGCCCAGGGACGCTCGGGGGGATGTAGAGGAGAAAGAAAGAAGGCTGGAGCCCGGGCCCAGGGACGCTCGGGGGGAATGTGGAGGAGAAAGAAAGAAGGCTGAAGCCCGGGCCCAGGGACGCTCGGGGGGATGTAGAGGAGAAAGAAAGAAGGCTGAAGCCCGAGCCCAGGGACGCTCGGGGGGATGTAGAGGAGAAAGAAAGAAGGCTGAAGCTCGGGCCCAGGGGAGGTCGGGGGGAATGTAGAGGAGAAAGAAGGAAGGCTGAAGTCCGGGCCCAGGGGAGGTCGGGAGGATGTAGAGGAGAAAGAAAGAAGGCTGAAGCCCGGGCCCAGGGATGCTCGGAGGGATGTAGAGGAGAAAGAAAGAAGGCTGAATCCCGGGCCCAGGGGAGGTCGGGGGCAATGTAGAGGAGAAAGAAGGAAGGCTGAAGTCCGGGCCCAGGGGAGGTCGGGAGGATGTAGAGGAGAAAGCAAGATGGCTGAAGCCCGGGCCCAGGGATGCTCGGAGGGATGTAGAGGAGAAAGAAAGAAGTCTGAAGTCCGGGCCCAGGGACGCTCGGGGGGATGTAGAGGAGAAAGAAAGAAGGCTGAAGTCCGAGCCCGGGGACGCTCGGAGGGATGTAGAGGAGAAAGAAAGAAGGCTGAAGCCCGGGCCCAGGGACGCTCGGGGGGATGTAGAGGAGAAAGAAAGAAGGCTGAAGCCCGGGCCCAGGGACGCTCTGGGGAATGTAGAGGAGAAAGAAAGAAGGCTGAATTCCTGGCACAGGGGAGGTCGGGGGAATGTAGAGGAGAAAGAAAGAAGGCTGAAGTCCGGGCCCAGGGGAGGTCGGGGGGATGTAGAGGAGAAAGAAAGAAGGCTGAAGCCCGGGCCCAGGGGAGGCCGGGGGAATGTAGAGGAGAAAGAAAGAAGTCTGAAGCCCGGGCCCAGGGACGCTCGGGGGGATGTAGAGGAGAAAGAAAGAAGGCTGAAGTCCGGGCCCAGGGACGCTCAGGGGGATGTAGAGGAGAAAGAAAGAAGGCTGAAGTCCGGGCCCATCGGAGGTCGGGGGGAATGTAGAGGAGAAAGAAAGAAGGCTGAAGCCCGGGCCCAGGGACGCTCGGGGGGATGTAGAGGAGAAAGAAAGTAGGCTGAAGTCCGGGCCCAGGGGAGGTCGGGGGGATGTAGAGGAGAAAGAAAGAAGGCTGAAGTCCGGGCCCAGGGACGCTCGGGGGGATGTAGAGGAGAAAGAAAGAAGGCTGAAGTCCGGGCCCAGGGACTCTGGGTGAATGTAGAGGAGAAAGAAAGAACTCTGGAGCCCGGGCCCAGGGACGCTCGGGGGGATGTAGAGGAGAAAGAAAGAAAGCTGGAGCCCGGGCCCAGATACTCTCGGGGGGGATGTAGAGGAGAAAGAAAGAAGGCTGAAGCCCGGGCCCAGGGACGCTCGGGGGGATGTAGAGGAGAAAGAAAGAAGGCTGGAGCCCGGGCCCAGGGACGCTCGGGGGGAATGTGGAGGAGAAAGAAAGAAGGCTGAAGCCCGGGCCCAGGGACGCTCGGGGGGATGTAGAGGAGAAAGAAAGAAGGCTGAAGCCCGAGCCCAGGGACGCTCGGGGGGATGTAGAGGAGAAAGAAAGAAGGCTGAAGCTCGGGCCCAGGGGAGGTCGGGGGGAATGTGGAGGAGAAAGAAGGAAGGCTGAAGTCCGGGCCCAGGGGAGGTCGGGAGGATGTAGAGGAGAAAGAAAGAAGGCTGAAGCCCGGGCCCAGGGATGCTCGGAGGGATGTAGAGGAGAAAGAAAGAAGGCTGAAGCCCGGGCCCAGGGACGCTCGGGGGGATGTAGAGGAGAAAGAAAGAAGGCTGAAGTCCGAGCCCAGGGGAGGTCGGGGGGAATGTAGAGGAGAAAGAAAGAAGGCTGAAGTCCGGGCCCAGGGGAGGTCGGGGGAATGTAGAGGAGAAAGAAAGAAGGCTGAAGTCCGAGCCCAGGGGAGGTCGTGGGGAATGTAGAGGAGAAAGAAAGAAGGCTGAAGTCCGGGCCCAGGGGAGGTCGGGGGGATGTAGAGGAGAAAGAAAGAAGGCTGAAGTTCGGGCCCCGGGACGCTCGGGGAGATGTAGAGGAGAAAGAAAGAAGGCTGAAGCCCGGGCCCAGGGACGCTCGGGGGGGAATGTATAGGAGAAAGAAAGAAGGCTGAAGCCCGGGCCCAGGGGAGGTCGGGGGGGATGTAGAGGAGAAAGAAAGAAGGCTGAAGCCCGGGCCCAGGGACGCTCGGGGGGATGTAGAGGAGAAAGAAAGAAGGCTGAAGCCCGGGCCCAGGGACGCTCGGGGGGATGTAGAGGAGAAAGAAAGAAGGCTGAAGCCAGGTCCAGGGACCCTCGGGGGGATGTAGAGGAGAAAGAAAGAAGGCTGAAGTCCGGGCCCAGGGGAGGTCGGGGGGAATGTAGAGGAGAAAGAAAGAAGGCTGAAGCCCGGGCCCAGGGACGCTCGGGGGGGATGTAGAGGAGAAATAAAGAAGGCTGAAGTCCGGGCCCAGGGGAGGTCGGGGGTATGTAGAGGAGAAAGAAAGAAGGCTGAAGCCCGAGCCCAGGGACGCTCGGGGGGATGTAGAGGAGAAAGAAAGAAGGCTGAAGCTCGGGCCCAGGGGAGGTCGGGGGGAATGTAGAGGAGAAAGAAGGAAGGCTGAAGTCCGGGCCCAGGGGAGGTGGGAAGGATGCAGAGGAGAAAGAAAGAAGGCTGAAGCCCGGGCCCAGGGATGCTCGGAGGGATGTAGAGGAGAAAGAAAGAAGGCTGAAGCCCGGGCCCAGGGACGCTCGGGGGGATGTAGAGGAGAAAGAAAGAAGGCTGAAGTCCGAGCCCAGGGGAGGTCGGGGGGAATGTAGAGGAGAAAGAAAGAAGGCTGAAGTCCGGGCCCAGGGGAGGTCGGGGGAATGTAGAGGAGAAAGAAAGAAGGCTGAAGTCCGATCCCAGGGGAGGTCGGGGGGAATGTAGAGGAGAAAGAAAGAAGGCTGAAGTCCGGGCCCAGGGGAGGTCGGGGGGATGTAGAGGAGAAAGAAAGAAGGCTGAAGTTCGGGCCCCGGGACGCTCGGGGAGATGTAGAGGAGAAAGAAAGAAGGCTGAAGCCCGGGCCCAGGGACGCTCGGGGGGGAATGTAGAGGAGAAAGAAAGAAGGCTGAAGCCCGGGCCCAGGGGAGGTCGGGGGGGGATGTAGAGGAGAAAGAAAGAAGGCTGAAGCCCGGGCCCAGGGACGCTCGGGGGGATGTAGAGGAGAAAGAAAGAAGGCTGAAGCCCGGGCCCAGGGACGCTCGGGGGGATGTAGAGGAGAAAGAAAGAAGGCTGAAGCCAGGTCCAGGGACGCTCGGGGGGATGTAGAGGAGGAAGAAAGAAGGCTGAAGTCCGGGCCCAGGGGAGGTCGGGGGGAATGTAGAGGAGAAAGAAAGAAGGCTGAAGTCCGGGCCCAGGGGAGGTCGGGGGTATGTAGAGGAGAAAGAAAGAAGGCTGAAGCCTGGGCCCAGGGACGCTCGGGGGGATGCGGAGGAGAAAGAAAGAAGGCTGAAGCCCGGGCCCAGGGACGCTCGGGGGGATGTAGAGGAGAAAGAAAGAAGGCTGAAGCCCGGGCCCAGGGACGCTCGGGGGAATGTAGAGGAGAAAGAAAGAAGGCTGAAGTCCGGGCCCAGGGGAAGTCGGGGGGAATGTAGAGGAGAAAGAAAGAAGCCTGAAGTCCGGGCCCAGGGGAGGCCGGGCGGATGTAGAGGAGAAAGAAAGAAGGCTGAAGCCCGGGCCCAGGGACGCTCGGGGGAATGTAGAGGAGAAAGAAAGAAGGCTGAAACCCGGGCCCAGTGACGCTCGGGGGGGTGTAGAGGAGAAAGAAAGAATGCTGAAGCCCGGGCCCAGGGACGTTCGGGGGAATGTAGAGGAGAAAGAAAGAAGGTTGAAGTCCGGGCCCAGGGACGCTCGGGGGGGATGTAGAGGAGAAAGAAAGAAGGCTGAAGTCCGAGCCCAGGGACGCTCGGCGGGATGTAGAGGAGAAAGAAAGAAGGCTGAAGCCCGGGCCCAGGGACGCTCGGGGGAATGTAGAGGAGAAAGAAAGAAGGCTGAAGCCCAGGCCCAGGGGAGGTCGGGGGGAATGTAGAGGAGAAAGAAAGAAGTCTGAAGCCCGGGCCCAGGGACGCTCGGGGGGATGTAGAGGTGAAAGAAAGAAGGCTGAAGTTCGGGCCCAGGGACGCTCAGGTGGATGTAGAGGAGAAAGAAAGAAGGCTGAAGTCCGTGCCCAGGGGAGGTCGGGGGGAATGTAGAGGAGAAAGAAAGAAGGCTGAAGTCCGGGCCCAGGGGAGGTCGCGGGGAATGTAGAGGAGAAAGAAAAAAGGCTGAAGTCCGGGCCCAGGGGAGGTCTGGGGGATGTAGAGGAGAAAGAAAGAAGGCTGAAACCCGGGCCCAGGGACTCTCGGGGGGATGTAGAGGAGAAAAAAAGAAGGCTAAAGCCCGGGCCCAGGGACGCTCGGGGGGGGGGGGGGGGGGATGTAGAGGAGAAAGAAAGAAGGCTGATGTCCGGGCCCAGGGGAGGTCGGGGGGAATGTAGAGGAGAAAGAAAGAAGGCTGAAGTCCGTGCCCAGGGGAGGTCGGGGGGATGTAGAGGAGAAAGAAAGAAGGCTGAAGTCCGGGCCCAGGGATGCTCGGAGGGATGTAGAGGAGAAAGAAAGAAGGCTGAAGCCCGGGCCCAGGGGAGGTCGGGGGGAATGTCGAGGAGAAAGAAAGAAGGCTGAAGCCCGGGCCCAGGGACGCTCGGGGGAATGTAGAGGAGAAAGATAGAAGGCTGAAGCCCAGTCCCAGGGACGCTCGGGGGGATGTAGAGGAGAAAGAAAGAAGGCTGAAGCCCGGGCCCAGGGGAGTTCGGGGGGATGTAGAGGAGAAAGAAAGAAGGCTGAAGTCCCGGCCCAGGGACTCTCGGGGGGATGTAGAGGAGAAAGAAAGAAGGCTGAAGCCCGGGCCCAGGGACGCTCGGGGGGATGTAGAGGAGAAAGAAAGAAGGCTGAAGCCCGGGCCCAGGGACGCTCGGGGTGATGTAGAGGAGAAAGAAAGAAGGCTGAAGCCCGGGCCCAGGGACGCTCGGGGGGATGTAGAGGAGAAAGAAAGAAGACTGAAGTCCGGGCCCAGGGGAGGTCGGGGGGAATGTAGAGGAGAAAGAAAGAAGGCTGATGTCCGGGCCCAGGGGAGGTCGGGGGGAATGTAGAGGAGAAAGAAAGAAGGCTGAAGTCCGCGCCCAGGAACGCTCGGGGGTATGTAGAGGAGAAAGAAAGAAGGCTGAAACCCGCGCCCAGGGACGCTCGGGGGGATGTAGAGGAGAAAGAAAGAAGGCTGAAGCCCGGGCCCAGGGGAGGTCGGGGGGAATGTCGAGGAGAAAGAAAGAAGGCTGAAGCCCGGGCCCAGGGACGCTCGGGGGGATGTAGAGGAGAAAGAGAGAAGGCTGAAGCCCAGTCCCAGGGACGCTCGGGGGGATGTAGAGAAGAAAGAAAGAAGGCTGAAGCCCGGGCCCAGGGACGCTCGGGGGGATGTAGAGGAGAAAGAAAGAAGGCTGAAGTCCGGGCCCAGGGGAGGTCGGGGGGAATGTAGAGGAGAAAGAAAGAAGGCTGAAGTCCGGGCCCAGGGGAGGTCGGCGGGATGTAGAGGAGAAAGAAAGAAGGCTGAAGTCCGGGCCCAGGGGAGGTCGGGGGGAATGTAGAGGAGAAAGAAAGAAGGCTGAAGTCCGGGCCCAGGGGAGGTCGGCGGGATGTAGAGGAGAAAGAAAGAAGGCTGAAGTCCGGGCCCTGGGGAGGTCGGGGGGATGTAGAGGAGAAAGAAAGAAGGCTGAAGTCCGGGCCCAGGGACGCTCGGGGGGATGTAGAGGAGAAAGAAAGAAGGCTGAAGTCCGGGCCCAGGGGAGGTCGGGGGGATGTAGAAGAGAAAGAAAGAAGGCTGAAGTCCGGGCCCAGGGGAGGTCGGGGGGATGTAGAGGAGAAAGAAAGAAGGCTGAAGCCTGGGCCCAGGGACGCTCGGGGGGGTGTAGAGGAGAAAGAAAGAAGGCTGAAGCCCGCGCCCAGGGACGCTCGGGGGTATGTAGAGGAGAAAGATAGAAGGCTGAAGCCCAGTCCCAGGGACGCTCGGGGGGATGTAGAGGAGAAAGAAAGAAGGCTGAAGCCCGGGCCCAGGGACGCTCGGGGGTAATGTAGAGGAGAAAGAAAGAAGTCTGAAGCCCGGACCCAGGGACGCTCGGGGGGATGTAGAGGAGAAAGAAAGAAGGCTGAAGCCTGGGCCCAGGGACGCTCGGGGGGGATGTAGAGGAGAAAGAAAGAAGGCTGAAGCCCGGGCCCAGGGACGCTCGGGGGGATGTAGAGGAGAAAGAAAGAAGGCTGAAGTCCGGGCCCAGGGGAGGTCGGGGGGAATGTAGAGGAGAAAGAAAGAAGGCTGAAGTCCGGGCCCAGGGGAGGTCGGCGGGATGTAGAGGAGAAAGAAAGAAGGCTGAAGTCCGGGCCCTGGGGAGGTCGGGGGGATGTAGAGGAGAAAGAAAGAAGGCTGAAGTCCGGGCCCAGGGACGCTCGGGGGGATGTAGAGGAGAAAGAAAGAAGGCTGAAGTCCGGGCCCAGGGGAGGTCGGGGGGATGTAGAAGAGAAAGAAAGAAGGCTGAAGTCCGGGCCCAGGGGAGGTCGGGGGGATGTAGAGGAGAAAGAAAGAAGGCTGAAGCCTGGGCCCAGGGACGCTCGGGGGGGTGTAGAGGAGAAAGAAAGAAGGCTGAAGCCTGGGCCCAGGGACGCTCGGGGGGATGTAGAGGAGAATGAAAGAAGGCTGAAGTCCGGGCCCAGGGACTCTCGGGGGGATGTAGAGGAGAAAGAAAGAAGGCTGAAGTCCGAGCCCAGGGACGCTCGGGGGGATGTAGAGGAGAAAGAAAGAAGGCTGAAGTCCGGGCTCAGGGACGCTCGGGGGGATGTAGAGGAGAAAGAAAGAAGGCTGAAGTCCGAGCCCAGGGACGCTCGGGGGGATGTAGAGGAGAAAGAAAGAAGGCTGAAGTCCGGGCTCAGGGACGCTCGGGGGGATGTAGAGGAGAAAGAAAGAAGGCTGAAGTTCGGGCCCAGGGACGCTCGGGGGGTATGTAGAGGAGAAAGAAAGAAGGCTGAAGCCCGCGCCCAGGGACGCTCGGGGGGATGTAGAGGAGAAAGAAAGAAGGCTGAAGCCCGGGCCCAGGGACGCTCGGGGTGATGTAGAGGAGAAAGAAAGAAGGCTGAAGCCCGGGCCCATGGACGCTCGGGGGGATGTAGAGGAGAAAGAAAGAAGTCTGAAGCCCGGGCCCAGGGGATGTCGGGGGGAATGTAGAGGAGAAAGAAAAAAGGCTGAAGTCCGGGCCCAGGGGAGGTCGGGGGGATGTAGAGGAGAAAGAAAGAAGGCTGAAGCCCGCGCCCAGGGACGCTCGGGGGTATGTAGAGGAGAAAGAAAGAAGGCTGAAGCCCGGGCCCAGGGATGCTCGGAGGGATGTAGAGGAGAAAGAAAGAAGGCTGAAGTCCGGGCCCAGGGACGCTCGGGGGATGTAGAGGAGAAAGAAAGAAGGCTGAAGTCCGAGTCCAGGGACGCTCGGGGGGATGTAGAGGAGAAAGAAAGAAGGCTGAAGCCCGCGCCCAGGGACGCTCGGGGGTATGTAGAGGAGAAAGAAAGAAGGCTGAAGCCCGGGCCCAGGGATGCTCGGAGGGATGTAGAGGAGAAAGAAAGAAGGCTGAAGTCCGGGCCCATGGACGCTCGGGGGATGTAGAGGAGAAAGAAAGAAGGCTGAAGCCCGGGCCCAGGGACGCTCGGGGTGATGTAGAGGAGAAAGAAAGAAGGCTGAAGCCCGGGCCCATGGACGCTCGGGGGGATGTAGAGGAGAAAGAAAGAAGTCTGAAGCCCGGGCCCAGGGGATGTCGGGGGGAATGTAGAGGAGAAAGAAAAAAGGCTGAAGTCCGGGCCCAGGGGAGGTCGGGGGGATGTAGAGGAGAAAGAAAGAAGGCTGAAGCCCGCGCCCAGGGACGCTCGGGGGTATGTAGAGGAGAAAGAAAGAAGGCTGAAGCCCGGGCCCAGGGATGCTCGGAGGGATGTAGAGGAGAAAGAAAGAAGGCTGAAGTCCGGGCCCAGGGACGCTCGGGGGATGTAGAGGAGAAAGAAAGAAGGCTGAAGTCCGAGTCCAGGGACGCTCGGGGGGATGTAGAGGAGAAAGAAAGAAGGCTGAAGCCCGGGCCCAGTGACGCTCGGGGGGGCGGGGGGGGGGGGGGGATGTAGAGGCGAAAGAAAGAAGGCTGAAGCCCGGGCTCAGGGACACTCGGGGGGATGTAGAGGAGAAAGAAAGAAGGCTGAATTCCCGGCCCAGGGACTCTCGGGGGGATGTAGAGGAGAAAGAAAGAAGGCTGAAGCTCGGGCCCAGGGACGCTCAGGGGGAATGTGGAGGTGAAAGAAAGAAGGCTGAAGTCCGGGCCCAGGGACGCTCGGGGGGATGTAGAGGAGAAAGAAAGAAGGCTGAAGCCCGGGCCCAGGGACGCTCGGGGGGGATGTAGAGGAGAAAGAAAGAAGGCTGATGTCCGGGCCCAGGGGAGGTCGGGGGGAATGTAGAGGAGAAAGAAAGAAGGCTGAAGTCCGGGCCCAGGGGAGGTCGGGGAATGTGGAGGTGAAAGAAAGAAGGCTGAAGTCCGGGCTCAGGGATGCTCGGGGGGATGTAGAGGAGAAAGAAAGAAGGCTGAAGCCCGGGCCCAGGGGAGGTCGGGGGGAATGTCGAGGAGAAAGAAAGAAGGCTGAAGCCCGCGCCCAGGGACGGTCGGGGGTATGTAGAGGAGAAAGAAAGAAGGCTGAAGCCCGGGCCCAGGGACGCTCGGGGGGATGTAGAGGAGAAAGAAAGAAGGCTGAAGCCCGGGCCCAGGGACGCTCGGGGGGAATGTAGAGGAGAAAGAAAGAAGGCTGGAGCCGGGGCCCAGGGATGCTCGGGGTGATGTAGAGGAGAAAGAAAGAAGGCTGAAGCCCGGGCCCAGGGACGCTCGGGGGGAATGTAGAGGAGAAAGAAAGAAGGCTGGAGCCGGGGCCCAGGGATGCTCGGGGGGATGTAGAGGAGAAAGAAAGAAGGCTGAAGACTGGGCCCAGGGACGCTCGGGGGGATGTAGAGGAGAAAGAAAGAAGGCTGAAGCCCGGGCCCACGGACGCTCGGGGGGATGTAGAGGAGAAAGAAAGAAGGCTGAAGTCCGGGCTCAGGGGAGGTCGGGGGGAATGTAGAGGAGAAAGAAAGAAGGCTGAAGTCCGGGCCCAGGGGAGGTCGGGGGGATGTAGAGGAGAAAGAAAGAAGGCTGAAGTCAGGGCCCTGGGGAGGTCGGGGGGATGTAGAGGAGAAAGAAAGAAGGCTGAAGTCCGGGCCCAGGGACGCTCGGGGGGATGTAGAGGAGAAAGAATGAAGGCTGAAGCCCGGGCCCAGGGGAGGTCGGGGGGATGTAGAGGAGAAAGAAAGAAGGCTGAAGCCTGAGCCCAGGGACACTCGGGGGGGTGTAGAGGAGAAAGAAAGAAGGCTGAAGCCCGGGCCCAGGGACGCTCGGGGGGATGTAGAGGAGAATGAAAGAAGGCTGACGTCCGGGCCCAGGGACGCTCGGGGGGATATAGAGGAGAAAGAAAGAAGGCTGAAGTCCGAGCCCAGGGACGCTCGGGGGGATGTAGAGGAGAAAGAAAGAAGGCTGAAGTCCGGGCTCAGGGACGCTCGAGGGGATGTAGAGGAGAAAGAAAGAAGGCTGAAGCCCGGGCCCAGGGACGCTCGGGGGGATGTAGGGGAGAAAGAAAGAAGGCTGAAGACCGGGCCTAGGGACGCTCGGGGGGATGTAGAGGAGAAAGAAAGAAGGCTGAAGCCCGGGCCCAGGGACGCTCGGGGTGATGTAGAGGAGAAAGAAAGAAGGCTGAAGCCCGGGCCCAGGGACGCTCGGGGGGATGTAGAGGAGAAAGAAAGAAGGCTGAAGCCCGGGCCCAGGGACGCTCGGGGGAATGTAGAGGAGAAAGAAAGAAGGCTGAAGTCCGGGCCCAGGGGAGGTCGGGGGGGAATGTAGAGGAGAAAGAAAGAAGGCTGAAGTCCGGGCCCAGGGGAGGTCGGGGGGATGTAGAGGAGAAAGAAAGAAGGCTGAAGTCCGGGCCCAGGGACGCTCGGGGGGATGTAGAGGAGAAAGAAAGAAGGCTGAAGTCCCGGCCCAGGGACTCTCGGCGGGATGTAGAGGAGAAAGAAAGAAGGCTGATGTCCGGGCCCAGGGGAGGTCGGGGGGAATGTAGAGGAGAAAGAAAGAAGGCTGAAGTCCGGGCACAGGGGAGGTCGGGGGGATGTAGAGGAGAAAGAAAGAAGGCTGAAGCCCGCGCCCAGGGACGCTCGGGGGGATGTAGAGGAGAAAGAAAGAAGGCTGAAGCCCGGGCCCAGGGACGCTCGGGGGGATGTAGAGGAGAAAGAAAGATGGCTGAAGCCCGGGCCCCGGGACGCTCGGGGGGAATGTAGAGGAGAAAGAAAGAAGGCTGGAGCCGGGGCCCAGGGACGCTCGGGGGGATGTAGAGGAGAAAGAAAGAAGGCTGATGTCCGGGCCCAGGGGAGGTCGGGGGGAATGTAGAGGAGAAAGAAAGAAGGCTGAAGTCCGGGCCCAGGGGAGGTCGGGGGGATGTAGAGGAGAAAGAAAGAAGGCTGAAGCCCGCGCCCAGGGACGCTCGGGGGGATGTAGAGGAGAAAGAAAGAAGGCTGCAGCCCGGGCCCAGGGGAGGTCGGGGGGAATGTCGAGGAGAAAGAAAGAAGGCTGAAGCCCGCGCCCAGGGACGCTCGGGGGGTATGTAGAGGAGAAAGAAAGAAGGCTGAAGTCCGGGCCCAGGGACTCTCGGGGGGATGTAGAGGAGAATGAAAGAAGGCTGAAGCCCGGGCCCAGGGACGCTCGGGGGGAATGTAGAGGAGAAAGAAAGAAGGCTGCAGTCCGGGCCCAGGGGAGGTCGGGGGGATGTAGAGGAGAAAGAAAGAAGGCTGAAGCCCGGGCCCAGGGACGCTCAGGGGTATGTAGAGGAGAAAGAAAGAAGGCTGAAGCCCGGGCCCAGGGACGCTCGGGGGGGATGTAGAGGAGAAAGAAAGAAGGCTGAAGCCCGGGCCCAGGGACGCTCGGGGGGAATGTAGAGGAGAAAGAAAGAAGGATGGAGCCGGGGCCCAGGAACGCTCGGGGGGATGTAGAGGAGAAAGAAAGAAGGCTGAAGCCTGGGCCCAGGGACGCTCGGGGGGATGTAGAGGAGAGAGAAAGAAGGCTGAAGCCCGGGCCAAGGGACGCTCGGGGGGATGTAGAGGAGAAAGAAAGAAGGCTGAAGTCCGGGCCCAGGGGAGGTCGGGGGGAATGTAGAGGAGAAAGAAAGAAGGCTGAAGTCCGGGCCCAGGGGAGGTCGGGGGGATGTAGAGGAGAAAGAAAGAAGGCTGAAGTCCGGGCCCTGGGGAGGTCGGGGGGATGTAGAGGAGAAAGAAAGAAGGCTGAAGTCCGGGCCCAGGGAAGCTCGGGGGGATGTAGAGGAGAAAGAAAGAAGGCTGAAGTCCGGGCCCAGGGGAGGTCGGGGGGATGTAGAAGAGAAAGAAAGAATGCTGAAGTCCGGGCCCAGGGGAGGTCGGGGGGATGTAGAGGAGAAAGAAAGAAGGCTGAAGTCCGGGCCCAGGGGAGGTCGGGGGGAATGTAGAGGAGAAAGAAAGAAGGCTGAAGTCCGAGTCCAGGGACGCTCGGGGGGATGTAGAGGAGAAAGAAAGAAGGCTGAAGCCCGGGCCCAGTGACGCTCGGGGGGGGGGGGGATGTAGAGGAGAAAGAAAGAAGGCTGAAGCCCGGGCTCAGGGACACTCGGGGGGATGTAGAGGAGAAAGAAAGATGGCTGAAGTCCGGGCCCAGGTGAGGTCGGGGGGAATGTAGAGGAGAAAGAAAGAAGGCTGAAGTCCGTGCCCAGGGGAGGTCGGGGGGAATGTAGAGGAGAAAGAAAGAAGGCTGAAGTCTGGGCCCAGGGGAGGTCGGGGGGATGTAGAGGAGAAAGAAAGAAGGCTGAAGTCCGGGCCCAGGGAAGGTCGGGGGGAATGTAGAGGAGAAAGAAAGAAGGCTGAAGTCCGGGCCCAGGGACGCTCGGGGGGATGTAGAGGAGAAAGAAAGAAGGCTGAAGTCCCGGCCCAGGGACTCTCGGGGGGATGTAGAGGAGAAAGGAAGAAGGCTGAAGCCCGGGCCCAGGGACGCTCGGGGGGTGATGTAGAGGAGAAAGAAAGAAGGCTGATGTCCGGGCCCAGGGGAGGTCGGGGGGAATGTAGAGGAGAAAGAAAGAAGGCTGAAGTCCGGGCCCAGGGGAGGTCGGGGGGGATGTAGAGGAGAATGAAAGAAGGCTGAAGTCAGGGCCCTGGGGAGGTCGGGGGGATGTAGAGGAGAAAGAAAGAATGCTGAAGTCCGGGCCCAGGGACGCTCGGGGGGATGTAGAGGAGAAAGAAAGAAGGCTGAAGCCCGGGCCCAGGGGAGGTCGGGGGGATGTAGAGGAGAAAGAAAGAAGGCTGAAGCCTGGGCCCAGGGACGCTCGGGGGGGGGGGGGGGGGGCTGTAGAGGAGAAAGAAAGAAGGCTGAAGCCCGGGCCCAGGGACGCTCGGGGGGATGTAGAGGAGAATGAAAGAAGGCTGACGTCCGGGCCCAGGGACGCTCGGGGGGATATAGAGGAGAAAGAAAGAAGGCTGAAGTCCGAGCCCAGGGACGCTCGGGGGGATGTAGAGGAGAAAGAAAGAAGGCTGAAGTCCGGGCTCAGGGACGCTCGGGGGGATGTAGAGGAGAAAGAAAGAAGGCTGAAGCCCGGGCCCAGGGACGCTCGGGGGGATGTAGGGGAGAAAGAAAGAAGGCTGAAGACCGGGCCTAGGGACGCTCGGGGGGATGTAGAGGAGAAAGAAAGAAGGCTGAAGCCCGGGCCCAGGGACGCTCGGGGGGATGTAGAGGAGAAAGAAAGAAGGCTGAAGCCCGGGCCCAGGGACGCTCGGGGGAATGTAGAGGAGAAAGAAAGAAGGCTGAAGTCCGGGCCCAGGGGAGGTCGGGGGGAATGTAGAGGAGAAAGAAAGAAGGCTGAAGTCCGGGCCCAGGGGAGGTCGGGGGGATGTAGAGGAGAAAGAAAGAAGGCTGAAGTCCGGGCCCAGGGACGCTCGGGGGGATGTAGAGGAGAAAGAAAGAAGGCTGATGTCCGGGCCCAGGGGAGGTCGGGGGGAATGTAGAGGAGAAAGAAAGAAGGCTGAAGTCCGGGCCCAGGGGAGGTCGGGGGGATGCAGAGGAGAAAGAAAGAAGGCTGAAGCCCGCGCCCAGGGGAGGTCGGGGGGATGTAGAGGAGAAAGAAAGAAGGCTGAAGCCCGCGCCCAGGGACGCTCGGTGGGATGTAGAGGAGAAAGAAAGAAGGCTGCAGCCCGGGCCCAGGGGAGGTCGGGGGGAATGTCGAGGAGAAAGAAAGAAGGCTGAAGCCCGCGCCCAGGGACGCTCGGGGGGTATGTAGAGGAGAAAGAAAGAAGGCTGCAGTCCGGGCCCAGGGGAGGTCGGGGGGATGTAGAGGAGAAAGAAAGAAGGCTGAAGCCCGGGCCCAGGGACGCTCAGGGGTATGTAGAGGAGAAAGAAAGAAGGCTGAAGCCCGGGCCCAGGGACGCTCGGGGGGGATGTAGAGGAGAAAGAAAGAAGGCTGAAGCCCGGGCCCAGGGACGCTCGGGGGGAATGTAGAGGAGAAAGAAAGAAGGCTGAAGCCCGGGCCCAGGGACGCTCGGGGGGGATGTAGAGGAGAAAGAAAGAAGGCTGAAGCCTGGGCTCAGGGACGCTCGGGGGGATGTAGAGGAGAAAGAAAGAAGGCTGAAGCCCGGGCCCAGGGACGCTCGGGGGGATGTAGAGGAGAAAGAAAGAAGGCTGAAGTCCGGGCCCAGGGGAGGTCGGGGGGAATGTAGAGGAGAAAGAAAGAAGGCTGAAGTCCGGGCCCAGGGGAGGTCGTGGGGATGTAGAGGAGAAAGAAAGAAGGCTGAAGTCCGGGCCCTGGGGAGGTCGGGGGGATGTAGAGGAGAAAGAAAGAAGGCTGAAGTCCGGGCCCAGGGAAGCTCGGGGGGATGTAGAGGAGAAAGAAAGAAGGCTGAAGTCCGGGCCCAGGGGAGGTCGGGGGGATGTAGAAGAGAAAGAAAGAATGCTGAAGTCCGGGCCCAGGGGAGGTCGGCGGGATGTAGAGGAGAAAGAAAGAAGGCTGAAGTCCGGGCCCAGGGGAGGTCGGGGGGAATGTAGAGGAGAAAGAAAGAAGGCTGAAGTCCGAGTCCAGGGACGCTCGGGGGGATGTAGAGGAGAAAGAAAGAAGGCTGAAGCCCGGGCCCAGTGACGCTCGGGGGGGGGGGGGGGGGGGGGATGTAGAGGAGAAAGAAAGAAGGCTGAAGCCCGGGCTCAGGGACACTCGGGGGGTGATGTAGAGGAGAAAGAAAGAAGGCTGATGTCCGGGCCCAGGGGAGGTCGGGGGGAATGTAGAGGAGAAAGAAAGAAGGCTGAAGTCCGGGCCCTGGGGAGGTCGGGGGGAATGTCGAGGAGAAAGAAAGAAGGCTGAAGCCCGCGCCCAGGAACGCTCGGGGGTATGTAGAGGAGAAAGAAAGAAGGCTGAAGCCCGGGCCCAGGGGAGGTCGGGGGGAATGTCGAGGAGAAAGAAAGAAGGCTGAAGCCCGCGCCCAGGGACGCTCGGGGGTATGTAGAGGAGAAACATAGAAGGCTGAAGCCCGGGCCCAGGGACGCTCGGGGGGGATGTAGAGGAGAAAGAAAGAAGGCTGAAGCCCGGGCCCAGGGACGCTCGGGGGGAATGTAGAGGAGAAAGAAAGAAGGCTGGAGCCGGGGCCCAGGGACGCTCGGTGGGATGTGGAGGAGAAAGAAAGAAGGCTGAAGCCTGGGCCCAGGGACGCTCGGGGGGATGTAGAGGAGAAAGAAAGAAGGCTGAAGCCCGGGCCCAGGGACGCTCGGGGGGGATGTAGAGGAGAAAGAAAGAAGGCTGAAGTCCGGGCCCAGGGGAGGTCGGGGGGGAATGTAGAGGAGAAAGAAAGAAGGCTGAAGTCCGGGAACAGGGGAGGTGGGGGGAATGTAGAGGAGAAAGAAAGAAGGCTGAAGCCCGCGCCCAGGAACGCTCGGGGGTATGTAGAGGAGAAAGAAAGAAGGCTGAAGCCCGGGCCCAGGGGAGGTCGGGGGGAATGTCGAGGAGAAAGAAAGAAGGCTGAAGTCCGCGCCCAGGGACGCTCGGGGGTATGTAGAGGAGAAACATAGAAGGCTGAAGCCCGGGCCCAGGGACGCTCGGGGGGGATGTAGAGGAGAAAGAAAGAAGGCTGAAGCCCGGGCCCAGGGACGCTCGGGGGGAATGTAGAGGAGAAAGAAAGAAGGCTGGAGCCGGGGCCCAGGGACGCTCGGTGGGATGTGGAGGAGAAAGAAAGAAGGCTGAAGCCTGGGCCCAGGGACGCTCGGGGGGATGTAGAGGAGAAAGAAAGAAGGCTGAAGCCCGGGCCCAGGGACGCTCGGGGGGGATGTAGAGGAGAAAGAAAGAAGGCTGAAGTCCGGGCCCAGTGGAGGTCGGGGGGGAATGTAGAGGAGAAAGAAAGAAGGCTGAAGTCCGGGAACAGGGGAGGTGGGGGGGATGTAGAGGAGAAAGAAAGAAGGCTGAAGTCCGGGCCCTGGGGAGGTCGGGGGGATGTAGAGGAGAAAGAAAGAAGGCTGAAGTCCGGGCCCAGGGACGCTCGGGGGGATGTAGAGGAGAAAGAAAGAAGGCTGAAGTCCGGGCCCAGGGGAGGTCGGGGGGATGTAGAAGAGAAAGAAAGAAGGCTGAAGTCCGGGCCCAGGGGAGGTCGGGGGGATGTAGAGGAGAAAGAAAGAAGGCTGAAGCCTGGGCCCAGGGACGCTCGGGGGGGGCGGTGTAGAGGAGAAAGAAAGAAGGCTGAAGCCCGGGCCCAGGGACGCTCGGGGGGATGTAGAGGAGAATGAAAGAAGGCTGAAGTCCGTGCCCAGGGACGCTCGGGGGGATGTAGAGGAGAAAGAAAGAAGGCTGAAGTCCGAGCCCAGGGACGCTCGGGGGGATGTAGAGGAGAAAGAAAGAATGCTGAAGCCCGGGCCCAGGTACGCTCGGGGGAATGTAGAGGAGAAAGAAAGAAGGCTGAAGCCCGGGCCCAGGGGAGGTCGGGGGGAATGTAGAGGAGAAAGAAAGAAGGCTGAAGTCCGAGACCAGGGACGCTCGGGGGGATGTAGAGGAGAAAGAAAGAAGGCTGAAGCCCGGACCCAGGGACGCTCGGGGGGATGGAGAGGAGAAAGAAAGAAGGCTGAAGCCCGGGCCCAGGGACGCTCGGGGGGGATGTAGAGGAGAAAGAAAGAAGGCTGATGTCCGGGCCCAGGGACGCTCGGGGGGATGTAGAGGAGAAAGAAAGAAGGCTGAAGTCCGGGAACAGGGGAGGTGGGGGGGATGTAGAGGAGAAAGAAAGAAGGCTGAAGTCCGGGCCCTGGGGAGGTCGG
Source organism: Scyliorhinus torazame (assembly GCF_047496885.1). Taxonomy (NCBI): domain Eukaryota; kingdom Metazoa; phylum Chordata; class Chondrichthyes; order Carcharhiniformes; family Scyliorhinidae; genus Scyliorhinus; species Scyliorhinus torazame. The sequence continues at coordinate 56,679,688 of NC_092726.1, forward strand.
GGGGATGTAGAGGAGAAAGAAAGAAGGCTGAAGTCCGGGCCCAGGGACGCTCGGGGGGATGTAGAGGAGAAAGAAAGAAGGCTGAAGTCCGGGCCCAGGGGAGGTCGGGGGGATGTAGAAGAGAAAGAAAGAAGGCTGAAGTCCGGGCCCAGGGGAGGTCGGGGGGATGTAGAGGAGAAAGAAAGAAGGCTGAAGCCTGGGCCCAGGGACGCTCGGGGGGGGCGGTGTAGAGGAGAAAGAAAGAAGGCTGAAGCCCGGGCCCAGGGACGCTCGGGGGGATGTAGAGGAGAATGAAAGAAGGCTGAAGTCCGTGCCCAGGGACGCTCGGGGGGATGTAGAGGAGAAAGAAAGAAGGCTGAAGTCCGAGCCCAGGGACGCTCGGGGGGATGTAGAGGAGAAAGAAAGAATGCTGAAGCCCGGGCCCAGGTACGCTCGGGGGAATGTAGAGGAGAAAGAAAGAAGGCTGAAGCCCGGGCCCAGGGGAGGTCGGGGGGAATGTAGAGGAGAAAGAAAGAAGGCTGAAGTCCGAGACCAGGGACGCTCGGGGGGATGTAGAGGAGAAAGAAAGAAGGCTGAAGCCCGGACCCAGGGACGCTCGGGGGGATGGAGAGGAGAAAGAAAGAAGGCTGAAGCCCGGGCCCAGGGACGCTCGGGGGGGATGTAGAGGAGAAAGAAAGAAGGCTGATGTCCGGGCCCAGGGACGCTCGGGGGGATGTAGAGGAGAAAGAAAGAAGGCTGAAGTCCGGGCCCTGGGGAGGTCGGGGGGATGTAGAGGAGAAAGAAAGAAGGCTGAAGTCCGGGCCCAGGGACGCTCGGGGGGATGTAGAGGAGAAAGAAAGAAGGCTGAAGTCCGGGCCCAGGGGAGGTCGGGGGGATGTAGAAGAGAAAGAAAGAAGGCTGAAGTCCGGGCCCAGGGGAGGTCGGGGGGATGTAGAGGAGAAAGAAAGAAGGCTGAAGTCCGGGCCCAGGGACGCTCGGGGGGATGTAGAGGAGAAAGAAAGAAGGCTGAAGCCTGGGCCCAGGGACGCTCGGGGGGGTGTAGAGGAGAAAGAAAGAAGGCTGAAGCCCGGGCCCAGGGACGCTCGGAGGGATGTAGAGGAGAATGAAAGAAGGCTGAAGTCCGGGCCCAGGGACGCTCGGGGGGATGTAGAGGAGAAAGAAAGAAGGCTGAAGCCTGGGCCCAGGGACGCTCGGGGGGATGTAGAGGAGAAAGAAAGAAGGCTGAAGCCCGTGCCCAGGGACGCTCGGGGGTATGTAGTGGAGAATGAAAGAAGGCTGAAGTCCGGGCCCAGGGACGCTCGGGGGGGGGGGGGGGGGGGTAGAGGAGAAAGAAAGAAGGCTGAAGTCCGGGCCCAGGGACGCTCGGGGGGATGTAGAGGAGAAAGAAAGAAGGCTGAAGTCCGGGCCCAGGGGAGGTCGGGGGGATGTAGAAGAGAAAGAAAGAATGCTGAAGTCCGGGCGCAGGGGAGGTCGGGGGGATGTAGAGGAGAAAGAAAGAAGGCTGAAGTCCGGGCCCAGGGGAGGTCGGGGGGAATGTAGAGGAGAAAGAAAGAAGGCTGAAGTCCGAGTCCAGGGACGCTCGGGGGGATGTAGAGGAGAAAGAAAGAAGGCTGAAGCCCGGGCCCAGTGACGCTCGGGGGGGGGGGGGGGGATGTAGAGGAGAAAGAAAGAAGGCTGAAGCCCGGGCTCAGGGACACTCGGGGGGATGTAGAGGAGAAAGAAAGAAGGCTGAAGTCCGGGCCCAGGGGAGGTCGGGGGGAATGTAGAGGAGAAAGAAAGAAGGCTGAAGTCCGGGCCCAGGGGAGGTCGGGGGGATGTAGAGGAGAAAGAAAGAAGGCTGAATCCCGCGCCCAGGGACGCTCGGGAGGATGTAGAGGAGAAAGAAAGAAGGCTGCAGCCCGGGCCCAGGGGAGGTCGGGGGGAATGTCGAGGAGAAAGAAAGAAGGCTGAAGCCCGCGCCCAGGGACGCTCGGGGGTATGTAGAGGAGAAACATAGAAGGCTGAAGCCCGGGCCCAGGGACGCTCGGGGGGGGATGTAGAGGAGAAAGAAAGAAGGCTGCAGCCCGGGCCCAGGGGAGGTCGGGGGGAATGTCGAGGAGAAAGAAAGAAGGCTGGAGCCCGGGCCCAGGGACGCTCAGGGGGATGTAGAGGAGAAACATAGAAGGCTGAAGCCCGGGCCCAGGGACGCTCGGCGGGAATGTAGAGGAGAAAGAAAGAAGGCTGGAGCCGGGGCCCAGGGACGCTCGGGGGGATGTAGAGGAGAAAGAAAGAAGGCTGAAGCCTGGGCCCAGGGACGCTCGGGGGGATGTAGAGGAGAAAGAAAGAAGGCTGAAGCCCGGGCCCAGGGACGCTCGGGGGGATGTAGAGGAGAAAGAAAGAAGGCTGAAGCCCGGGCCCAGGGACGCTCGGGGGGATGTAGAGGAGAAAGAAAGAAGGCTGAAGCCCGGCCCCGGGACGCTCGCGGGGGATGTAGAGGAGAAAGAAAGAAGGCTGATGTCCGGGCCCAGGGACGCTCGGGGGGATGTAGAGGAGAAAGAAAGAAGGCTGAAGTCCGGGCCCTGGGGAGGTCGGGGGGATGTAGAGGAGAAAGAAAGAAGGCTGAAGTCCGGGCCCAGGGACGCTCGGGGGGATGTAGAGGAGAAAGAAAGAAGGCTGAAGTCCGGGCCCAGGGGAGGTCGGGGGGATGTAGAGGAGAAAGAAAGAAGGCTGAAGTCCGGGCCCAGGGGAGGTCGGGGGGATGTAGAGGAGAAAGAAAGAAGGCTGAAGTCCGGGCCCTGGGGAGGTCGGGGGGATGTAGAGGAGAAAGAAAGAAGGCTGAAGTCCGGGCCCAGGGACGCTCGGGGGGATGTAGAGGAGAAAGAAAGAAGGCTGAAGTCCGGGCCCAGGGGAGGTCGGGGGGATGTAGAGGAGAAAGAAAGAAGGCTGAAGCCCGGGCCCAGGGGAGGTCGGGGGGAATGTCGAGGAGAAAGAAAGAAGGCTGAAGCCCGCGCCCAGGGACGCTCGGGGGTATGTAGAGGAGAAACATAGAAGGCTGAAGCCCGGGCCCAGGGATGCTCGGGGGGGATGTAGAGGAGAAAGAAAGAAGGCTGAAGCCCGGGCTCAGGGACGCTCGGGGGAATGTAGAGGAGAAAGAAAGAAGGCTGGAGCCGGGGCCCAGGGACGCTCGGGGGGATGTAGAGGAGAAAGAAAGAAGGCTGAAGCCTGGGCCCAGGGACGCTCGGGGGGATGTAGAGGAGAAAGAAAGAAGGCTGAAGTCCGGGCCCAGGGGAGGTCGGGGGGATGCAGAGGAGAAAGAAAGAAGGCTGAAGTCCGGGCCCTGGGGAGGTCGGGGGGATGTAGAGGAGAAAGAAAGAAGGATGAAGTCCGGGCCCAGGGACGCTCGGGGGGACGTAGAGGAGAAAGAAAGAAGGCTGAAGTCCGGGCCCAGGGGAGGTCGGGGGGATGTAGAAGAGAAAGAAAGAAGGCTGAAGTCCGGGCCCAGGGGAGGTCGGGGGGATGTAGAGGAGAAAGAAAGAAGGCTGAAGCCTGGGCCCAGGGACGCTCGGGGGGGGCGGTGTAGAGGAGAAAGAAAGAAGGCTGAAGCCCGGGCCCAGGGACGCTCGGGGGGATGTAGAGGAGAATGAAAGAAGGCTGAAGTCCGGGCCCAGGGACGCTCGGGGGGATGTAGAGGAGAAAGAAAGAAGGCTGAAGTCCGAGCCCAGGGACGCTCGGGGGGATGTAGAGGAGAAAGAAAGAATGCTGAAGCTCGGGCCCAGGGACGCTCGGGGGAATGTAGAGGAGAAAGAAAGAAGGCTGAAGCCCGGGCCCAGGGGAGGTCGGGGGGAATGTAGAGGAGAAAGAAAGAAGGCTGAAGTCCGAGACCAGGGACGCTCGGGGGGATGTAGAGGAGAAAGAAAGAAGGCTGAAGCCCGGGCCCAGGGACGCTCGGGGGGATGTAGAGGAGAAAGAAAGAAGGCTGAAGCCCGGCCCCGGGACGCTCGCGGGGGATGTAGAGGAGAAAGAAAGAAGGCTGATGTCCGGGCCCAGGGACGCTCGGGGGGATGTAGAGGAGAAAGAAAGAAGGCTGAAGTCCGGGCCCTGGGGAGGTCGGGGGGATGTAGAGGAGAAAGAAAGAAGGCTGAAGTCCGGGCCCAGGGACGCTCGGGGGGATGTAGAGGAGAAAGAAAGAAGGCTGAAGTCCGGGCCCAGGGGAGGTCGGGGGGATGTAGAAGAGAAAGAAAGAAGGCTGAAGTCCGGGCCCAGGGGAGGTCGGGGGGATGTAGAGGAGAAAGAAAGAAGGCTGAAGCCTGGGCCCAGGGACGCTCGGGGGGGGGGGGGGGTGGTGTAGAGGAGAAAGAAAGAAGGCTGAAGCCCGGGCACAGGGACGCTCGGAGGGATGTAGAGGAGAATGAAAGAAGGCTGAAGTCCGAGCCCAGGGACGCTCGGGTGGATGTAGAGGAGAAAGAAAGAAGGCTGAAGCCCGGGCCCAGGGACGCTCGGGGGAATGTAGAGGAGAAAGAAAGGAGGCTGAAGCCCGGGCCCAGGGGACGTCGGGGGGGAATGTAGAGGAGAAAGAAAGAAGGCTGAAGTCCGGGCTCAGGGACGCTCGGGGGGATGTAGAGGAGAAAGAAAGAAGGCTGAAGTCCGAGCCCAGGGACGCTCGGGGGGATGTAGAGGAGAAAGAAAGAAGGCTGAAGCCCGGGCCCAGGGACGCTCGGGGGAATGTAGAGGAGAAAGAAAGGAGGCTGAAGCCCGGGCCCAGGGGACGTCGGGGGGGAATGTAGAGGAGAAAGAAAGAAGGCTGAAGTCCGGGCTCAGGGACGCTCGGGGGGATGTAGAGGAGAAAGAAAGAAGGCTGAAGCCCGGGCCCAGGGACGCTCGGGGGAATGTAGAGGAGAAAGAAAGGAGGCTGAAGCCCGGGCCCAGGGGACGTCGGGGGGGAATGTAGAGGAGAAAGAAAGAAGGCTGAAGTCCGGGCTCAGGGACGCTCGGGGGGATGTAGAGGAGAAAGAAAGAAGGCTGAAGTCCGAGCCCAGGGACGCTCGGGGGGATGTAGAGGAGAAAGAAAGAAGGCTGAAGACCGGGCCCAGGGCCGCTCGGGGGGATGTAGAGGAGAAAGAAAGAAGGCTGAAGCCCGGGCCCAGGGACGCTCGGGGTGATGTAGAGGAGAAAGAAAGAAGGCTGAAGCCCGGGCCCAGGGACGCTCGGGGGGATGTAGAGGAGAAAGAAAGAAGACTGAAGTCCGGGCCCAGGGGAGGTCGGGGGGAATGTAGAGGAGAAAGAAAGAAGGCTGAAGTCCGGGCCCAGGGGAGGTCGGGGGGATGTAGAGGAGAAAGAAAGAAGGCTGAAGCCCGGGCCCAGGGACGCTCGGGGGAATGTAGAGGAGAAAGAAAGGAGGCTGAAGCCCTTGCCCAGGGGAGGTCGGGGGGGAATGTAGAGGAGAAAGAAAGAAGGCTGAAGTCCGGGCTCAGGGACGCTCGGGGGGATGTAGAGGAGAAAGAAAGAAGGCTGAAGTCCGAGCCCAGGGACGCTCGGGGGGATGTAGAGGAGAAAGAAAGAAGGCTGAAGCCCGGGCCCAGGGCCGCTCGGGGGGATGTAGAGGAGAAAGAAAGAAGGCTGAAGCCCGGGCCCAGGGACGCTCGGGGTGATGTAGAGGAGAAAGAAAGAAGGCTGAAGCCCGGGCCCAGGGACGCTCGGGGGGATGTAGAGGAGAAAGAAAGAAGACTGAAGTCCGGGCCCAGGGGAGGTCGGGGGGAATGTAGAGGAGAAAGAAAGAAGGCTGAAGTCCGGGCCCAGGGGAGGTCGGGGTGATGTAGAGGAGAAAGAAAGAAGGCTGAAGCCCGGGCCCAGGGACGCTCGGGGGGATGTAGAGGAGAAAGATAGAAGGCTGAAGTCCGGGCCCAGGGACGCTCGGGGGGATGTAGAGGAGAAAGAAAGAAGGCTGAAGTCCCGGCCCAGGGACTCTCGGGGGGATGTAGAGGAGAAAGAAAGAAGGCTGAAGCCCGGGCCCAGGGACGCTCGGGGGGATGTAGAGGAGAAAGAAAGAAGGCCGAAGCCCGTGCCCAGGGACGCTCGGGGGGATGTAGAGGAGAAAGAAAGAAGGCTGAAGCCCGGGCCCAGGGGAGGTCGGGGGGAATGTCGAGGAGAAAGAAAGAAGGCTGAAGCCCGCGCCCAGGGACGCTCGGGGGTATGTAGAGGATAAAGAAAGAAGGCTGAAGCCCGGGCCCAGGGACGCTCGGGGGGAATGTAGAGGAGAAAGAAAGAAGGCTGGAGCCTTGGCCCAGGGACGCTCGGGGGGATGTAGAGGAGAAAGAAAGAAGGCTGAAGCCTGGGCCCAGGGACGCTCGGGGGGATGTAGAGGAGAAAGAAAGAAGGCTGAAGCCCGGGCCCAGGGACGCTCGGGGGGATGTAGAGGAGAAAGAAAGAAGGCTGAAGTCCGGGCCCAGGGGAGGTCGGGGGGAATGTAGAGGAGAAAGAAAGAAGGCTGAAATCCGGGCCCAGGGGAGGTCGGGGGGATGTAGAGGAGAAAGAAAGACGGCTGAAGTCCGGGCCCTGGGGAGGTCGAGGGGATGTAGAGGAGAAAGAAAGAAGGCTGAAGTCAGGGCCCAGGGACGCTCGGGGGGATGTAGAGGAGAAAGAAAGAAGGCTGAAGTCCGGGCCCAGGGGAGGTCGGGGGGATGTAGAGGAGAAAGAAAGAAGGCTGAAGTCCGAGCCCAGGGGAGGTCGGGGGGATGTAGAGGAGAAAGAAAGAAGGCTGAAGCCTGGGCCCAGGGACGCTCGGGGGGATGTAGAGGAGAAAGAAAGAAGGCTGAAGCCCGTGCCCAGGGACGCTCGGGGGTATGTAGAGGAGAATGAAAGAAGGCTGAAGTCCGGGCCCAGGGACGCTCGGTGGGATGTAGAGGAGAAAGAAAGAAGGCTGAAGCCCGGGCCCAGGGACGCTCGGGGGGATGTAGAGGAGAAAGAAAGAAGGCTGAAGTCCGGGCTCAGGGACGCTCGGGGGGATGTAGAGGAGAAAGAAAGAAGGCTGAAGTCCGAGCCCAGGGACGCTCGGGGGGATGTAGAGGAGAAAGAAAGAAGGCTGAAGTCCGGGCCCAGGGACGCTCGGGGGGATGTAGAGGAGAAAGAAAGAAGGCTGAAGCCCGGGCCCAGGGACGCTCGGGGTGATGTAGAGGAGAAAGAAAGAAGGCTGAATCCCGGGCCCAGGGACGCTCGGGGGGATGTAGAGGAGAAAGAATGAAGACTGAAGTCCGGGCCCAGGGGAGGTCGGGGGGAATGTAGAGGAGAAAGAAAGAAGGCTGAAGTCCGGGCCCAGGGGAGGTCGGGGGGATGTAGAGGAGAAAGAATGAAGGCTGAAATCCGGGCCCAGGGACGCTCGGAGGGATGTAGAGGAGAAAGATAGAAGGCTGAAGTCCGGGCCCAGGGACGCTCGGGGGATGTAGAGGAGAAAGAAATAAGGCTGAAGCCCGCGCCCAGGAACGCTCGGGGGTATGGAGAGGAGAAAGAAAGAAGGCTGAAGTCCGGGCCCAGGGACGCTCGGGGGGATGTAGAGGAGAAAGAAAGAAGGCTGAAGCCCGGGCCCAGGGACGCTCGGGGGGATGTAGAGGAGAAAGAAAGAAGGCTGAAGCCCGAGCCCAGGGACGCTCGGAGGGATGTAGAGGAGAAAGAAAGAAGGCTGAAGTCCCGGCCCAGGGACTCTCGGGGGGATGTAGAGGAGAAAGAAATAAGGCTGAAGCCCTCGCCCAGGAACGCTCGGGGGTATGGAGAGGAGAAAGAAAGAAGGCCGAAGCCCGCGCCCAGGGACGCTCGGGGGGATGTAGCGGAGAATGAAAGAAGGCTGAAGTCCGGGCCCAGGGGAGGTCGGGGGGGATGTAGAGGAGAAAGAAAGAAGGCTGAAGCACGTGCCCAGGGACGCTCGGGGGGGATGTAGAGGAGAATGAAAGAAGGCTGAAGTCCGGGCCCAGGGACGCTCGGGGGGATGTAGAGGAGAAAGAAAGAAGGCTGAAGTCCGGGGCCAGGGACGCTCGGGGGGATGTAGAGGAGAAAGAAAGAAGGCTGAAGTCCGGGCCCAGGGGAGGTCGGGGGGATGTAGAGGAGAAAGAAAGAAGGCTGAAGTCCGAGCCCAGGGGAGGTCGGGGGGATGTAGAGGAGAAAGAAAGAAGGCTGAAGCCTGGGCCCAGGGACGCTCGGGGGGATGTAGAGGAGAAAGAAAGAAGGCTGAATCCCGTGCCCAGGGACGCTCGGGGGTATGTAGAGGAGAATGAAAGAAGGCTGAAGTCCGGGCCCAGGGACGCTCGGGGGGATGTAGAGGAGAAAGAAAGAAGGCTAAAGCCCGGGCCCAGGGACGCTCGGGGGGGGATGTAGAGGAGAAAGAAAGAAGGCTGAAGTCCGGGCCCAGGGACGCTCGGGGGGATGTAGAGGAGAAAGAAAGAAGGCTGAAGTCCGGGCCCAGGGGAGGTCGGGGGGAATGTAGAGGAGAAAGAAAGAAGGCTGAAGTCCGGGCCCAGGGGAGGTCGGGGGGATGTAGAGGAGAAAGAAAGAAGGCTGAAGCCCGACCCCAGGGATGCTCGGGGGGATGTAGAGGAGAAAGAAAGAAGGCTGAAGCCCGGGCCCAGGGACGCTCGGGGGGGGATGTAGAGGAGAAAGAAAGAAGGCTGAAGCCCGGGCCCAGGGACGCTCGGGGGGGAATGTAGAGGAGAAAGAAAGAAGGCTGCAGCCGGGGCCCAGGGACGCTCGGGGGGATGTAGAGGAGAAAGAAAGAAGGCTGGAGCCCGGGCCCACGGACTCTCGGGGGGATGTAGAGGAGAAAGAAAGAAGGCTGAAGCCTGGGCCCAGGGACGCTCGGGGGGATGTAGAGGAGAAAGATAGAAGGCTGAAGTCCGGGCCCAGGGACGCTCGGGGGGATGTAGAGGAGAAAGAAAGAAGGCTGAAGTCCCGGCCCAGGGACTCTCGGGGGGATGTAGAGGAGAAAGAAAGAAGGCTGAAGCCCGGGCCCAGGGACGCTTGGGGGGATGTAGAGGAGAAAGAAAGAAGGCCGAAGCCCGCGCCCAGGGACGCTCGGGGGGATGTAGAGGAGAAAGAAAGAAGGCTGAAGCCCGGGCCCAGGGACGCTCGGGGGGAATGTAGAGGAGAAAGAAAGAAGGCTGGAGCCTTGGCCCAGGGACGCTCGGGGGGATGTAGAGGAGAAAGAAAGAAGGCTGAAGCCTGGGCCCAGGGACGCTCGGGGGGATGTAGAGGAGAAAGAAAGAAGGCTGAAGCCCGGGCCCAGGGACGCTCGGGGGGATGTAGAGGAGAAAGAAAGAAGGCTGAAGTCCGGGCCCAGGGGAGGTCGGGGGGAATGTAGAGGAGAAAGAAAGAAGGCTGAAGTCCGGGCCCAGGGGAGGTAGGGGGGATGTAGAGGAGAAAGAAAGAAGGCTGAAGTCCGGGCCCTGGGGAGTTCGGGGGGATGTAGAGGAGAAAGAAAGAAGGCTGAAGTCCGGGCCCAGGGACGCTCGGGGGGATGTAGAGGAGAAAGAAAGAAGGCTGAAGTCCGGGCACAGGGGAGGTCGGGGGGATGTAGAGGAGAAAGAAAGAAGGCTGAAGTCCGGGCCCAGGGACGCTCGGGGGGATGTAGAGGAGAAAGAAAGAAGGCTGAAGCCCGTGCCCAGGGACGCTCGGGGGTATGTAGAGGAGAATGAAAGAAGGCTGAAGTCCGGGCCCAGGGACGCTCGGGGGGATGTAGAGGAGAAAGAAAGAAGGCTGAAGCCCGGGCCCAGGGACGCTCGGGGGGATGTAGAGGAGAAAGAAAGAAGGCTGAAGTCCGGGCTCAGGGACGCTCGGGGGGATGTAGAGGAGAAAGAAAGAAGGCTGACGTCCGAGCCCAGGGACGCTCGGGGGGATGTAGAGGAGAAAGAAAGAAGGCTGAAGTCCGGGCCCAGGGACGCTCGGGGGGATGTAGAGGAGAAAGAAAGAAGGCTGAAGCCCGGGCCCAGGGACACTCGGGGTGATGTAGAGGAGAAAGAAAGAAGGCTGAAGCCCGGGCCCAGGGACGCTCGGGGGGATGTAGAGGAGAAAGAAAGAAGACTGAAGTCCGGGCCCAGGGGAGGTCGGGGGGAATGTAGAGGAGAAAGAAAGAAGGCTGAAGTCCGGGCCCAGGGGAGGTCGGGGGGATGTAGAGGAGAAAGAAAGAAGGCTGAAATCCGGGCCCAGGGACGCTCGGAGGGATGTAGAGGAGAAAGATAGAAGGCTGAAGTCCGGGCCCAGGGACGCTCGGGGGATGTAGAGGAGAAAGAAAGAAGGCTGAAGTCCCGGCCCAGGGACTCTCGGGGGGATGTAGAGGAGAAAGAAATAAGGCTGAAGCCCGCGCCCAGGAACGCTCGGGGGTATGGAGAGGAGAAAGAAAGAAGGCCGAAGCCCGCGCCCAGGGACGCTCGGGGGGATGTAGAGGAGAATGAAAGAAGGCTGAAGCCTGGGCCCAGGGACGCTCTGGGGGGATGTAGAGGAGAAAGAAAGAAGGCTGAAGCCCGGGCCCAGGGACGCTCGGGGGGATGTAGAGGAGAAAGAAAGAAGGCTGAAGTCCGGGCCCAGGGGAGGTCGGGGGGAATGTAGAGGAGAAAGAAAGAAGGCTGAAGTCCGGGCCCAGGGGAGGTCGGGGGGATGTAGAGGAGAAAGAAAGAAGATTGAAGTCCGGGCCCAGGGGAGGTCGGGGGGAATGTAGAGGAGAAAGAAAGAAGGCTGAAGTCCGGGCCCAGGGGAGGTCGGGGGGATGTAGAGGAGAAAGAAAGAAGGCTGAAATCCGGGCCCAGGGACGCTCGGAGGGATGTAGAGGAGAAAGATAGAAGGCTGAAGTCCGGGCCCAGGGACTCTCGGGGGGATGTAGAGGAGAAAGAAATAAGGCTGAAGCCCGCGCCCAGGAACGCTCGGGGGTATGGAGAGGAGAAAGAAAGAAGGCCGAAGCCCGCGCCCAGGGACGCTCGGGGGGATGTAGAGGAGAATGAAAGAAGGCTGAAGCCTGGGCCCAGGGACGCTCGGGGGGATGTAGAGGAGAAAGAAAGAAGGCTGAAGCCCGGGCCCAGGGACGCTCGGGGGGATGTAGAGGAGAAAGAAAGAAGGCTGAAGTCCGGGCCCAGGGGAGGTCGGGGGGAATGTAGAGGAGAAAGAAAGAAGGCTGAAGTCCGGGCCCAGGGGAGGTCGGGGGGATGTAGAGGAGAAAGAAAGAAGGCTGAAGTCCGGGCCCTGGGGAGTTCGGGGGGATGTAGAGGAGAAAGAAAGAAGGCTGAAGTCCGGGCCAAGGGACGCTCGGGGGGATGTAGAGGAGAAAGAAAGAAGGCTGAAGTCCGGGCCCAGGGGAGGTCGGGGGGATGTAGAGGAGAAAGAAAGAAGGCTGAAGTTCGGGCCCAGGGACGCTCGGGGGGATGTAGAGGAGAAAGAAAGAAGGCTGAAGCCCGTGCCCAGGGACGCTCGGGGGTATGTAGAGGAGAATGAAAGAAGGCTGAAGTCCGGGCCCAGGGACGCTCGGGGGGATGTAGAGGAGAAAGAAAGAAGGCTGAAGCCCGGGCCCAGGGACGCTCGGGGGGATGTAGAGGAGAAAGAAAGAAGGCTGAAGTCCGAGCCCAGGGACGCTCGGGGGGATGTAGAGGAGAAAGATAGAAGGCTGAAGTCCGGGCCCAGGGACGCTCGGGGGATGTAGAGGAGAAAGAAAGAAGGCTGAAGTCCCGGCCCAGGGACTCTCGGGGGGATGTAGAGGAGAAAGAAAGAAGGCTGAAGTCCGGGCCCAGGGAAGGTCGGGGGGATGTAGAGGAGAAAGAAAGAAGGCTGAAATCCGGGCCCAGGGACGCTCGGAGGGATGTAGAGGAGAAAGATAGAAGGCTGAAGTCCGGGCCCAGGGACGCTCGGGGGATGTAGAGGAGAAAGAAAGAAGGCTGAAGTCCCGGCCCAGGGACTCTCGGGGGGATGTAGAGGAGAAAGAAATAAGGCTGAAGCCCGCGCCCAGGAACGCTCGGGGGTATGGAGAGGAGAAAGAAAGAAGGCCGAAGCCCGCGCCCAGGGACGCTCGGGGGGATGTAGAGGAGAATGAAAGAAGGCTGAAGTCCGGGCCCAGGGGAGGTCGGGGGGGATGTAGAGGAGAAAGAAAGAAGGCTGAAGCCCGGGCCCAGGGACGCTCGGGGGGGATGTAGAGGAGAATGAAAGAAGGCTGAAGTCCGGGCCCAGGGACGCTCGGGGGGATGTAGAGGAGAAAGAAAGAAGGCTGAAGCCCGGGCCCAGGGACGCTCGGGGGGATGTAGAGGAGAAAGAAAGAAGGCTGAAGTCCGGGCCCAGGGGAGGTCGGGGGGATGTAGAGGAGAAAGAAAGAAGGCTGAAGTCCGGGCCCTGGGGAGGTCGGGGGATGTAGAGGAGAAAGAAAGAAGGCTGAAGTCCGGGCCCAGGGACGCTCGGGGGGATGTAGAGGAGAAAGAAAGAAGGCTGAAGTCCGGGCCCAGAGGAGGTCGGGGGGATGTAGAGGAGAAAGAAAGAAGGCTGAAGTCCGAGCCCAGGGGAGGTCGGGAGGATGTAGAGGAGAAAGAAAGAAGGCTGAAGCCCGGGCCCAGGGACGCTCGGGGGGGATGTAGAGGAGAAAGAAAGAAGGCTGAAGCCCGGGCCCAGGGACGCTCGGGGGGGAATGTAGAGGAGAAAGAAAGAAGGCTGCAGCCGGGGCCCAGGGACGCTCGGGGGGATGTAGAGGAGAAAGAAAGAAGGCTGGAGCCCGGGCCCACGGACTCTCGGGGGGATGTAGAGGAGAAAGAAAGAAGGCTGAACCCCGGGCCCAGGGACGCTCGGGGGGATGTAGAGGAGAAAGAAAGAAGGCTGAAGCCCGGACCCAGGGACTCTCAGGGGGATGTAGAGGAGAAAGAAAGAAGGCTGTAGTCCGGGCCCAGGGGAGGTCGGGGGGAATGTAGAGGAGAAAGAAAGAAGGCTGAAGCCTGGGCCCAGGGACGCTCGGGGGGTTGTAGAGGAGAAAGAAAGAAGGCTGAAGTCCCGGCCCAGGGACTCTCGGGGGGATGTAGAGGAGAAAGAAAGAAGGCTGAAGCCCGGGCCCAGGGACGCTCGGGGGGGATTTGGAGGAGAAAGAAAGAAGGCTGATGTACGGGCCCAGGGGTGGTCGGGGGGGGGGGGGGGGATGTAGAGGAGAAAGAAAGAAGGCTGATGTCCGGGCCCAGGGGAGGTCGGAGGGAATGTAGAGGAGAAAGAAAGAAGGCTGAAGTCCGGGCCCAGGGGAGGTCGGGGGGAATGTAGAGGAGAAAGAAAGAAGGCTGAAGCCCGCGCCCAGGGACGCTCGGGCGTATGTAGAGGAGAAAGAAAGAAGGCTGAAACCCGGGCCCAGGGACGCTCGGGGGGATGTAGATGAGAAAGAAAGAAGGCTGAAGTCCGGGCCCAGGGGAGGTCGGGGGGATGTAGAGGAGAAAGAAAGAAGGCTGAAGTCCGGGCCCTGGGGAGGTCGGGGGGATGTAGAGGAGAAAGAAAGAAGGCTGAAGTCCGGGCCCAGGGACGCTCGGGGGGATGTAGAGGAGAAAGAAAGAAGGCTGAAGCCCGGGCCCAGGGACGCTCGGGGGGATGTAGAGGAGAAAGAAAGAAGGCTGAAGTCCGGGCCCAGGGGAGGTCGGGGGGATGTAGAGGAGAAAGAAAGAAGGCTGAAGTCCGGGCCCTGGGGAGGTCGGGGGGATGTAGAGGAGAAAGAAAGAAGGCTGAAGTCCGGGCCCAGGGACGCTCGGGGTGATGTAGAGGAGAAAGAAAGAAGGCTGAAGTCCGGGCGCAGGGGAGGTCGGGGGGATGTAGAGGAGAAAGAAAGAAGGCTGAAGTCCGAGCCCAGGGGAGGTCGGGGGGATGTAGAGGAGAAAGAAAGAAGACTGAAGTTCGGGCCCAGGGGAGGTCGGGGGGAATGTAGAGGATAAAGAAAGAAGGCTGAAGTCCGGGCCCAGGGTGTGTCGGGGGGAATGTAGAGGAGAAAGAAAGAAGGCTGAAGTCCGGGCCCAGGGGAGGTCGGGGGGATGTAGAGGAGAAAGAAAGAAGGCTGAAGCCCGGGCCCAGGGACGCTCGGGGGAATGTAGAGGAGAAAGAAAGGAGGCTGAAGCCCGGGCCCAGGGGAGGTCGGGGGGGAATGTAGAGGAGAAAGAAAGAAGGCTGAAGCCCGGGCCCAGGGCCGCTCGGGGGGATGTAGAGGAGAAAGAAAGAAGGCTGAAGCCCGGGCCCAGGGACGCTCGGGGTGATGTAGAGGAGAAAGAAAGAAGGCTGAAGCCCGGGCCCAGGGACGCTCGGGGGGATGTAGAGGAGAAAGAAAGAAGACTGAAGTCCGGGCCCAGGGGAGGTCGGGGGGAATGTAGAGGAGAAAGAAAGAAGGCTGAAGTCCGGGCCCAGGGGAGGTCGGGGGGATGTAGAGGAGAAAGAAAGAAGGCTGAAGTCGTGGCCCAGGGACGCTCGGGGGGATGTAGAGGAGAAAGATAGAAGGCTGAAGTCCGGGCCCAGGGACGCTCGGGGGGATGTAGAGGAGAAAGAAAGAAGGCTGAAGTCCCGGCCCAGGGACGCTCGGGGGGATGTAGAGGAGAAAGAAAGAAGGCTGAAGTCCCGGCCCAGGGACGCTCGGGGGGATGTAGAGGAGAAAGAAAGAAGGCTGAAGCCCGGGCCCAGGGACGCTCCGGGGGATGTAGAGGAGAAAGAAAGAAGGCTGAAGTCCGGGCCCAGGGACGCTCGGGGGGATGTAGAGGAGAAAGAAAGAAGGCTGAAGCCCGGGCCCAGGGACGCTCGGGGGGATGTAGAGGAGAAAGAAAGAAGGCTGAAGTCCCGGCCCAGGGACTCTCGGGGGGATGTAGAGGAGAAAGAAAGAAGGCTGAAGCCCGGGCCCAGGGACGCCCGGGGGGATGTAGAGGAGAAAGAAAGAAGGCTGATGTCCGGGCCCAGGGGAGGTCGGGGGGAATGTAGAGGAGAAAGAAAGAAGGCTGAAGTCCGGGCCCAGGGGAGGTCGGGGGGAATGTAGAGGAGAAAGAAAGAAGGCTGAAGCCCGCGCCAAGGAACGCTCGGGGGTATGTAGAGGAGAAAGAAAGAAGGCCGAAGCCCGCGCCCAGGGATGCTCGGAGGGATGTAGAGGAGAAAGAAAGAAGGCTGAAGCCCGGGCCCAGGGGAGGTCGTCGGGAATGTCGAGGAGAAAGAAAGAAGGCTGAAGCCCGCGCCAAGGGACGCTCGGGGGTATGTAGAGGAGAATGAAAGAAGGCTGAAGCCCGGGCCCAGGGACGCTCGGGGGGATGTAGAGGAGAAAGAAAGAAGGCTGAAGCCCGGGCCCAGGGACGCTCGGGGGTATGTAGAGGAGAAAGAAAGAAGGCTGAAGCCCGGGCCCAGGGACGCTCGGGGGGATGTAGAGGAGAAAGAAAGAAGGCTAAAGCCCGGGCCCAGGGACGCTCGGGGGGAATGTAGAGGAGAAAGAAAGAAGGCTGGAGCCTTGGCCCAGGGACGCTCGGGGGGATGTAGAGGAGAAAGAAAGAAGGCTGAAGCCTGGGCCCAGGGACGCTCGGGGGGATGTAGAGGAGAAAGAAAGAAGGCTGAAGCCCGGGCCCAGGGACGCTCGGGGGGATGTAGAGGAGAAAGAAAGAAGGCTGAAGTCCGGGCCCAGGGGAGGTCGGGGGGAATGTAGAGGAGAAAGAAAGAAGGCTGAAGTCCGGGCCCAGGGGAGGTCGGGGGGATGTAGAGGAGAAAGAAAGAAGGCTGAAGTCCGGGCCCTGGGGAGGTCGGGGGGATGTAGAGGAGAAAGAAAGAAGGCTGAAGTCCGGGCCCAGGGACGCTCGGGGGGATGTAGAGGAGAAAGAAAGAAGGCTGAAGTCCGGGCCCAGGGGAGGTCGGGGGGATGTAGAGGAGAAAGAAAGAAGGCTGAAGTCCGAGCCCAGGGGAGGTCGGGGGGATGTAGAGGAGAAAGAAAGAAGGCTGAAGCCTGGGCCCAGGGACGCTCGGGGGGATGTAGAGGAGAAAGAAATAAGGCTGAAGCTCGCGCCCAGGAACGCTCGGGGGTATGGAGAGGAGAAAGAAAGAAGGCCGAAGCCCGCGCCCAGGGACGCTCGGGGGGATGTAGAGGAGAAAGAAAGAAGGCTGAAGCCCGGGCCCAGGGGAGGTCGGGGGGAATGTCGAGGAGAAAGAAAGAAGGCTGAAGCCCGCGCCCAGGGACGCTCGGGGGTATGTAGAGGAGAATGAAAGAAGGCTGAAGTCCGGGCCCAGGGGAGGTCGGGGGGATGTAGAGGAGAAAGAAAGAAGGCTGAAGCCTGGGCCCAGGGACGCTCGGGGGGATGTAGAGGAGAAAGAAAGAAGGCTGAAGCACGTGCCCAGGGACGCTCGGGGGTATGTAGAGGAGAATGAAAGAAGGCTGAAGTCCGGGCCCAGGGACGCTCGGGGGGATGTAGAGGAGAAAGAAAGAAGGCTGAAGCCCGGGCCCAGGGACGCTCGGGGGGATGTAGAGGAGAAAGAAAGAAGGCTGAAGTCCGGGCCCAGGGGAGGTCGGGGGGATGCAGAGGAGAAAGAAAGAAGGCTGAAGTCCGGGCCCTGGGGAGGTCGGGGGATGTAGAGGAGAAAGAAAGAAGGCTGAAGTCCGGGCCCAGGGACGCTCGGGGGGATGTAGAGGAGAAAGAAAGAAGGCTGAAGTCCGGGCCCAGGGGAGGTCGGGGGGATGTAGAGGAGAAAGAAAGAAGGCTGAAGTCCGAGCCCAGGGGAGGTCGGGGGGGATGTAGAGGAGAAAGAAAGAAGGCTGAAGCCTGGGCCCAGGGACGCTCGGGGGGATGTAGAGGAGAAAGAAAGAAGGCTGAATCCCGTGCCCAGGGACGCTCGGGGGTATGTAGAGGAGAATGAAAGAAGGCTGAAGTCCGGGCCCAGGGACGCTCGGGGGAATGTAGAGGAGAAAGAAAGAAGGCTAAAGCCCGGGCCCAGGGACGCTCGGGGGGGATGTAGAGGAGAAAGAAAGAAGGCTGAAGTCCGGGCACAGGGACGCTCGGGGGGATGTAGAGGAGAAAGAAAGAAGGCTGAAGTCCGGGCCCAGGGGAGGTCGGGGGGAATGTAGAGGAGAAAGAAAGAAGGCTGAAGTCCGGGCCCAGGGGAGGTCGGGGGGATGTAGAGGAGAAAGAAAGAAGGCTGAAGCCCGACCCCAGGGATGCTCGGGGGGATGTAGAGGAGAAAGAAAGAAGGCTGAAGCCCTGGCCCAGGGACGCTCGGGGGGGATGTAGAGGAGAAAGAAAGAAGGCTGAAGCCCGGGCCCAGGGACGCTCGGGGGGGAATGTAGAGGAGAAAGAAAGAAGGCTGCAGCCGGGGCCCAGGGACGCTCGGGGGAATGTAGAGGAGAATGAAAGAAGGCTGAAGCCCGGGCCCAGGGACGCTCGGGGGGATGTAGAGGAGAAAGAAAGAAGGCTGAAGCCTGGGCCCAGGGACGCTCGGGGGGATGTAGAGGAGAAAGAAAGAAGGCTGAACCCCGGGCCCAGGGACGCTCGGGGGGATGTAGAGGAGAAAGAAAGAAGGCTGAAGCCCGGACCCAGGGACTCTCAGGGGGATGTAGAGGAGAAAGAAAGAAGGCTGAAGTCCGGGCCCAGGGGAGGTCGGGGGGAATGTAGAGGAGAAAGAAAGAAGGCTGAAGCCTGGGCCCAGGGACGCTCGGGGGGTTGTAGAGGAGAAAGAAAGAAGGCTGAAGTCCCGGCCCAGGGACTCTCGGGGGGATGTAGAGGAGAAAGAAAGAAGGCTGAAGCCCGGACCCAGGGACTCTCAGGGGGATGTAGAGGAGAAAGAAAGAAGGCTGAAGTCCGGGCCCAGGGGAGGTCGGGGGGAATGTAGAGGAGAAAGAAAGAAGGCTGATGTCCGGGCCCAGGGGAGGTCGGGGGGGGGGGGATGTAGAGGAGAAAGAAAGAAGGCTGATGTCCGGGCCCAGGGGAGGTCGGGGGGAATGTAGAGGAGAAAGAAAGAAGGCTGAAGTCCGGGCCCAGGGGAGGTCGGGGGGAATGTAGAGGAGAAAGAAAGAAGGCTGAAGCCCGCGCCCAGGGACGCTCGGGCGTATGTAGAAGAGAAAGAAAGAAGGCTGAAACCCGGGCCCAGGGACGCTCGGGGGGATGTAGAGGAGAAAGAAAGAAGGCTGAAGTCCGGGCCCAGGGGAGGTCGGGGGGATGTAGAGGAGAAAGAAAGAAGGCTGAAGTCCGGGCCCTGGGGAGGTCGGGGGGATGTAGAGGAGAAAGAAAGAAGGCTGAAGTCCGGGCCCAGGGACGCTCGGGGGGATGTAGAGGAGAAAGAAAGAAGGCTGAAGCCCGGGCCCAGGGACGCTCGGGGGGATGTAGAGGAGAAAGAAAGAAGGCTGAAGTCCGGGCCCAGGGACGCTCGGGGTGATGTAGAGGAGAAAGAAAGAAGGCTGAAGTCCGGGCGCAGGGGAGGTCGGGGGGATGTAGAGGAGAAAGAAAGAAGGCTGAAGTCCCGGCCCAGGGACTCTCGGGGGGATGTAGAGGAGAAAGAAAGAAGGCTGAAGCCCGGGCCCAGGGACGCCCGGGGGGATGTAGAGGAGAAAGAAAGAAGGCTGATGTCCGGGCCCAGGGGAGGTCGGGGGGAATGTAGAGGAGAAAGAAAGAAGGCTGAAGTCCGGGCCCAGGGGAGGTCGGGGGGAATGTAGAGGAGAAAGAAAGAAGGCTGAAGCCCGCGCCAAGGAACGCTCGGGGGTATGTAGAGGAGAAAGAAAGAAGGCCGAAGCCCGCGCCCAGGGATGCTCGGAGGGATGTAGAGGAGAAAGAAAGAAGGCTGAAGCCCGGGCCCAGGGGAGGTCGTGGGGAATGTCGAGGAGAAAGAAAGAAGGCTGAAGCCCGCGCCAAGGGACGCTCGGGGGTATGTAGAGGAGAATGAAAGAAGGCTGAAGCCCGGGCCCAGGGACGCTCGGGGGGATGTAGAGGAGAAAGAAAGAAGGCTGAAGCCCGGGCCCAGGGACGCTCGGGGGTATGTAGAGGAGAAAGAAAGAAGGCTGAAGCCCGGGCCCAGGGACGCTCGGGGGGATGTAGAGGAGAAAGAAAGAAGGCTAAAGCCCGGGCCCAGGGACGCTCGGGGGGAATGTAGAGGAGAAAGAAAGAAGGCTGGAGCCTTGGCCCAGGGACGCTCGGGGGGATGTAGAGGAGAAAGAAAGAAGGCTGAAGCCTGGGCCCAGGGACGCTCGGGGGGATGTAGAGGAGAAAGAAAGAAGGCTGAAGCCCGGGCCCAGGGACGCTCGGGGGGATGTAGAGGAGAAAGAAAGAAGGCTGAAGTCCGGGCCCAGGGGAGGTCGGGGGGAATGTAGAGGAGAAAGAAAGAAGGCTGAAGTCCGGGCCCAGGGGAGGTCGGGGGGATGTAGAGGAGAAAGAAAGAAGGCTGAAGTCCGGGCCCTGGGGAGGTCGGGGGGATGTAGAGGAGAAAGAAAGAAGGCTGAAGTCCGGGCCCAGGGACGCTCGGGGGGATGTAGAGGAGAAAGAAAGAAGGCTGAAGTCCGGGCCCAGGGGAGGTCGGGGGGATGTAGAGGAGAAAGAAAGAAGGCTGAAGTCCGAGCCCAGGGGAGGTCGGGGGGATGTAGAGGAGAAAGAAAGAAGGCTGAAGCCTGGGCCCAGGGACGCTCGGGGGGATGTAGAGGAGAAAGAAATAAGGCTGAAGCTCGCGCCCAGGAACGCTCGGGGGTATGGAGAGGAGAAAGAAAGAAGGCCGAAGCCCGCGCCCAGGGACGCTCGGGGGGATGTAGAGGAGAAAGAAAGAAGGCTGAAGCCCGGGCCCAGGGGAGGTCGGGGGGAATGTCGAGGAGAAAGAAAGAAGGCTGAAGCCCGCGCCCAGGGACGCTCGGGGGTATGTAGAGGAGAATGAAAGAAGGCTGAAGTCCGGGCCCAGGGGAGGTCGGGGGGATGTAGAGGAGAAAGAAAGAAGGCTGAAGCCTGGGCCCAGGGACGCTCGGGGGGATGTAGAGGAGAAAGAAAGAAGGCTGAAGCACGTGCCCAGGGACGCTCGGGGGTATGTAGAGGAGAATGAAAGAAGGCTGAAGTCCGGGCCCAGGGACGCTCGGGGGGATGTAGAGGAGAAAGAAAGAAGGCTGAAGCCCGGGCCCAGGGACGCTCGGGGGGATGTAGAGGAGAAAGAAAGAAGGCTGAAGTCCGGGCCCAGGGGAGGTCGGGGGGATGTAGAGGAGAAAGAAAGAAGGCTGAAGTCCGGGCCCTGGGGAGGTCGGGGGATGTAGAGGAGAAAGAAAGAAGGCTGAAGTCCGGGCCCAGGGACGCTCGGGGGGATGTAGAGGAGAAAGAAAGAAGGCTGAAGTCCGGGCCCAGGGGAGGTCGGGGGGATGTAGAGGAGAAAGAAAGAAGGCTGAAGTCCGAGCCCAGGGGAGGTCGGGGGGGATGTAGAGGAGAAAGAAAGAAGGCTGAAGCCTGGGCCCAGGGACGCTCGGGGGGATGTAGAGGAGAAAGAAAGAAGGCTGAATCCCGTGCCCAGGGACGCTCGGGGGTATGTAGAGGAGAATGAAAGAAGGCTGAAGTCCGGGCCCAGGGACGCTCGGGGGAATGTAGAGGAGAAAGAAAGAAGGCTAAAGCCCGGGCCCAGGGACGCTCGGGGGGGATGTAGAGGAGAAAGAAAGAAGGCTGAAGTCCGGGCACAGGGACGCTCGGGGGGATGTAGAGGAGAAAGAAAGAAGGCTGAAGTCCGGGCCCAGGGGAGGTCGGGGGGAATGTAGAGGAGAAAGAAAGAAGGCTGAAGTCCGGGCCCAGGGGAGGTCGGGGGGATGTAGAGGAGAAAGAAAGAAGGCTGAAGCCCGACCCCAGGGATGCTCGGGGGGATGTAGAGGAGAAAGAAAGAAGGCTGAAGCCCTGGCCCAGGGACGCTCGGGGGGGATGTAGAGGAGAAAGAAAGAAGGCTGAATCCCGGGCCCAGGGACGCTCGGGGGGGAATGTAGAGGAGAAAGAAAGAAGGCTGCAGCCGGGGCCCAGGGACGCTCGGGGGAATGTAGAGGAGAATGAAAGAAGGCTGAAGCCCGGGCCCAGGGACGCTCGGGGGGATGTAGAGGAGAAAGAAAGAAGGCTGAAGCCTGGGCCCAGGGACGCTCGGGGGGATGTAGAGGAGAAAGAAAGAAGGCTGAACCCCGGGCCCAGGGACGCTCGGGGGGATGTAGAGGAGAAAGAAAGAAGGCTGAAGCCCGGACCCAGGGACTCTCAGGGGGATGTAGAGGAGAAAGAAAGAAGGCTGAAGTCCGGGCCCAGGGGAGGTCGGGGGGAATGTAGAGGAGAAAGAAAGAAGGCTGAAGCCTGGGCCCAGGGACGCTCGGGGGGTTGTAGAGGAGAAAGAAAGAAGGCTGAAGTCCCGGCCCAGGGACTCTCGGGGGGATGTAGAGGAGAAAGAAAGAAGGCTGAAGCCCGGGCCCAGGGACGCTCGGGGGGGATGTAGAGGAGAAAGAAAGAAGGCTGATGTCCGGGCCCAGGGGAGGTCGGGGGGGGGGGGGGATGTAGAGGAGAAAGAAAGAAGGCTGATGTCCGGGCCCAGGGGAGGTCGTGGGGAATGTAGAGGAGAAAGAAAGAAGGCTGAAGTCCGGGCCCAGGGGAGGTCGGGGGGAATGTAGAGGAGAAAGAAAGAAGGCTGAAGCCCGCGCCCAGGGACGCTCGGGCGTATGTAGAAGAGAAAGAAAGAAGGCTGAAACCCGGGCCCAGGGACGCTCGGGGGGATGTAGAGGAGAAAGAAAGAAGGCTGAAGTCCGGGCCCAGGGGAGGTCGGGGGGATGTAGAGGAGAAAGAAAGAAGGCTGAAGTCCGGGCCCTGGGGAGGTCGGGGGGATGTAGAGGAGAAAGAAAGAAGGCTGAAGTCCGGGCCCAGGGACGCTCGGGGGGATGTAGAGGAGAAAGAAAGAAGGCTGAAGCCCGGGCCCAGGGACGCTCGGGGGGATGTAGAGGAGAAAGAAAGAAGGCTGAAGTCCGGGCCCAGGAGAGGTCGGGGGGATGTAGAGGAGAAAGAAAGAAGGCTGAAGTCCGGGCCCTGGGGAGGTCGGGGGGATGTAGAGGAGAAAGAAAGAAGGCTGAAGTCCGGGCCCAGGGACGCTCGGGGTGATGTAGAAGAGAAAGAAAGAAGGCTGAAGTCCGGGCGCAGGGGAGGTCGGGGGGATGTAGAGGAGAAAGAAAGAAGGCTGAAGTCCGAGCCCAGGGGAGGTCGGGGGGTTGTAGAGGAGAAAGAAAGAAGACTGAAGTTCGGGCCCAGGGGAGGTCGGGGGGAATGTAGAGGATAAAGAAAGAAGGCTGAAGTCCGGGCCCAGGGGGTGTCGGGGGGAATGTAGAGGAGAAAGAAAGAAGGCTGAAGTCCGGGCCCAGGGGAGGTCGGGGGGATGTAGAGGAGAAAGAAAGAAGGCTGAAGCCCGGGCCCAGGGACGCTCGGGGGGGATGTAGAGGAGAAAGAAAGAAGGCTGAAGCCCGGGCCCAGGGACGCTCGGGGGGAATGTAGAGGAGAAAGAAAGAAGGCTGGAGCCGGGGCCCAGGGACGCTCGGGGGGATGTAGAGGAGAAAGAAAGAAGGCTGGAGCCCGGGCCCAGGGACTCTCGGGGGGATGTAGAGGAGAAAGAAAGAAGGCTGAACCCCGGGCCCAGGGACGCTCGGGGGGATGTAGAGGAGAAAGAAAGAAGGCTGAAGCCCGGGCCCAGGGACTCTCAGGGGGATGTAGAGGAGAAAGAAAGAAGGCAGAAGTCCGGGCCCAGGGGAGGTCGGGGGGAATGTAGAGGAGAAAGAAAGAAGGCTGAAGCCCGGGCCCAGGGACGCTCGGGGTGATGTAGAGGAGAAAGAAAGAAGGCTGAAGCCCGGGCCCAGGGACGCTCGGGGGGATGTAGAGGAGAAAGAAAGAAGGCTGAAGTCCGGGCCCAGGGGAGGTCGGGGGGAATGTAGAGGAGAAAGAAAGAAGGCTGAAGCCCGGGCCCAGGGACGCTCGGGGGTATGTAGAGGAGAATGAAAGAAGGCTGAAGTCCGGGCCCAGGGGAGGTCGGGGGGATGTAGAGGAGAAAGAAAGAAGGCTGAAGCCTGGGCCCAGGGACGCTCGGGGGGATGTAGAGGAGAAAGAAAGAAGGCTGAAGCACGTGCCCAGGGACGCTCGGGGGTATGTAGAGGAGAATGAAAGAAGGCTGAAGTCCGGGGCCAGGGACGCTCGGGGGGATGTAGAGGAGAAAGAAAGAAGGCTGAAGCCCGGGCCCAGGGACGCTCGGGGGGATGTAGAGGAGAAAGAAAGAAGGCTGAAGTCCGGGCCCAGGGGAGGTCGGGGGGATGTAGAGGAGAAAGAAAGAAGGCTGAAGTCCGGGCCCTGGGGAGGTCGGGGGATGTAGAGGAGAAAGAAAGAAGGCTGAAGTCCGGGCCCAGGGACGCTCGGGGGGATGTAGAGGAGAAAGAAAGAAGGCTGAAGTCCGGGCCCAGGGGAGGTCGGGGGGATGTAGAGGAGAAAGAAAGAAGGCTGAAGTCCGAGCCCAGGGGAGGTCGGGGGGGATGTAGAGGAGAAAGAAAGAAGGCTGAAGCCTGGGCCCAGGGACGCTCGGGGGGATGTAGAGGAGAAAGAAAGAAGGCTGAATCCCGTGCCCAGGGACGCTCGGGGGTATGTAGAGGAGAATGAAAGAAGGCTGAAGTCCGGGCCCAGGGACGCTCGGGGGAATGTAGAGGAGAAAGAAAGAAGGCTAAAGCCCGGGCCCAGGGACGCTCGGGGGGGATGTAGAGGAGAAAGAAAGAAGGCTGAAGTCCGGGCACAGGGACGCTCGGGGGGATGTAGAGGAGAAAGAAAGAAGGCTGAAGTCCGGGCCCAGGGGAGGTCGGGGGGAATGTAGAGGAGAAAGAAAGAAGGCTGAAGTCCGGGCCCAGGGGAGGTCGGGGGGATGTAGAGGAGAAAGAAAGAAGGCTGAAGCCCGACCCCAGGGATGCTCGGGGGGATGTAGAGGAGAAAGAAAGAAGGCTGAAGCCCTGGCCCAGGGACGCTCGGGGGGGATGTAGAGGAGAAAGAAAGAAGGCTGAAGCCCGGGCCCAGGGACGCTCGGGGGGGAATGTAGAGGAGAAAGAAAGAAGGCTGCAGCCGGGGCCCAGGGACGCTCGGGGGAATGTAGAGGAGAATGAAAGAAGGCTGAAGCCCGGGCCCAGGGACGCTCGGGGGGATGTAGAGGAGAAAGAAAGAAGGCTGAAGCCTGGGCCCAGGGACGCTCGGGGGGATGTAGAGGAGAAAGAAAGAAGGCTGAACCCCGGGCCCAGGGACGCTCGGGGGGATGTAGAGGAGAAAGAAAGAAGGCTGAAGCCCGGACCCAGGGACTCTCAGGGGGATGTAGAGGAGAAAGAAAGAAGGCTGAAGTCCGGGCCCAGGGGAGGTCGGGGGGAATGTAGAGGAGAAAGAAAGAAGGCTGAAGCCTGGGCCCAGGGACGCTCGGGGGGTTGTAGAGGAGAAAGAAAGAAGGCTGAAGTCCCGGCCCAGGGACTCTCGGGGGGATGTAGAGGAGAAAGAAAGAAGGCTGAAGCCCGGGCCCAGGGACGCTCGGGGGGGATGTAGAGGAGAAAGAAAGAAGGCTGATGTCCGGGCCCAGGGGAGGTCGGGGGGAGGGGGGGATGTAGAGGAGAAAGAAAGAAGGCTGATGTCCGGGCCCAGGGGAGGTCGGGGGGAATGTAGAGGAGAAAGAAAGAAGGCTGAAGTCCGGGCCCAGGGGAGGTCGGGGGGAATGTAGAGGAGAAAGAAAGAAGGCTGAAGCCCGCGCCCAGGGACGCTCGGGCGTATGTAGAAGAGAAAGAAAGAAGGCTGAAACCCGGGCCCAGGGACGCTCGGGGGGATGTAGAGGAGAAAGAAAGAAGGCTGAAGTCCGGGCCCAGGGGAGGTCGGGGGGATGTAGAGGAGAAAGAAAGAAGGCTGAAGTCCGGGCCCAGGGACGCTCGGGGGGGATGTAGAGGAGAAAGAAAGAAGGCTGAAGCCCGGGCCCAGGGACGCTCGGGGGGATGTAGAGGAGAAAGAAAGAAGGCTGAAGTCCGGGCCCAGGAGAGGTCGGGGGGATGTAGAGGAGAAAGAAAGAAGGCTGAAGTCCGGGCCCTGGGGAGGTCGGGGGGATGTAGAGGAGAAAGAAAGAAGGCTGAAGTCCGGGCCCAGGGACGCTCGGGGTGATGTAGAGGAGAAAGAAAGAAGGCTGAAGTCCGGGCGCAGGGGAGGTCGGGGGGATGTAGAGGAGAAAGAAAGAAGGCTGAAGTCCGAGCCCAGGGGAGGTCGGGGGGTTGTAGAGGAGAAAGAAAGAAGACTGAAGTTCGGGCCCAGGGGAGGTCGGGGGGAATGTAGAGGATAAAGAAAGAAGGCTGAAGTCCGGGCCCAGGGGGTGTCGGGGGGAATGTAGAGGAGAAAGAAAGAAGGCTGAAGTCCGGGCCCAGGGGAGGTCGGGGGGATGTAGAGGAGAAAGAAAGAAGGCTGAAGCCCGGGCCCAGGGACGCTCGGGGGGGATGTAGAGGAGAAAGAAAGAAGGCTGAAGCCCGGGCCCAGGGACGCTCGGGGGGAATGTAGAGGAGAAAGAAAGAAGGCTGGAGCCGGGGCCCAGGGACGCTCGGGGGGATGTAGAGGAGAAAGAAAGAAGGCTGGAGCCCGGGCCCAGGGACTCTCGGGGGGATGTAGAGGAGAAAGAAAGAAGGCTGAACCCCGGGCCCAGGGACGCTCGGGGGGATGTAGAGGAGAAAGAAAGAAGGCTGAAGCCCGGGCCCAGGGACTCTCAGGGGGATGTAGAGGATAAAGAAAGAAGGCAGAAGTCCGGGCCCAGGGGAGGTCGGGGGGAATGTAGAGGAGAAAGAAAGAAGGCTGAAGCCTGGGCCCAGGGACGCTCGGGGGGTTGTAGAGGAGAAAGAAAGAAGGCTGAAGTCCGAGCCCATGGGAGGTCGGGGGGAATGTAGAGGAGAAAGAAAGAAGGCTGAAGTCCGGGCCCAGGGACGCTTGGGGGAATGTAGTGGAGAAAGAAAGAAGGCTGAAGCCCGGGCCCAGGGGAGGTCGGGGGGAATGTAGAGGAGAAAGAAAGAAGGCTGAAGTCCGGGCCCAGGGACGCTCGGGAGGATGTAGAGGAGAAAGAAAGAAGGCTGAAGTCCGAGCCCAGGGACGCTCGGGGGGATGTAGAGGAGAAAGAAAGAAGGCTGAAGCCCGGGCCCAGGGACGCTCGGGGGAATGTAGAGGAGACAGAAAGAAGGCTGAAGCTCGGGCCCAGGGTAGGTCGGGGGGAATGTAGAGGAGAAAGAAATAAGTCTGAAGCCCGGGCCCAGGGACGCTCGGGGGGATGTAGAGGAGAAAGAAAGAAGGCTGAAGTTCGGGCCCAGGGACGCTCGGGGGGTTGTAGAGGAGAAATAAAGAAGGCTGAAGTCCGGGCCCAGGGACGCTCGGGGGGGTGTAGAGGAGAAAGAAAGAAGGCTGAAGCCCGGGCCCAGGGACGCTCGGGGGGATGTAGAGGAGAAAGAAAGAAGGCTGAAGCCCGGGCCCAGGGGAGGTCGGGGGGGGGGGAATGTAGAGGAGAAAGAAAGAAGGCTGAAGTCCGAGAACAGGGACGCTCGGGGTGATGTAGAGGAGAAAGAAAGAAGGCTGAAGCCCGACCCCAGGGACGCTCGGGGGGAATGTAGAGGAGAAAGAAAGAAGGCTGAAGCCCGGGCCCAGGGGAGGTCGGGGGGATGTAGAGGAGAAAGAAAGAAGGCTGAAGTCCGGGCCCAGGCGAGGTCGGGGGGATGTAGAGGAGAAAGAAAGAAGGCTGAAGCCTGGGCCCAGGGACGCTCGGGGGGATGTAGAGGAGAAAGAAAGAAGGCTGAAGCCCGGGCCCAGGGACGCTCGGGGGGATGTAGAGGAGAATGAAAGAAGGCTGAAGCCCGGGCCCAGGGACGCTCGGGGGGATGTAGAGGAGAAAGAAAGAAGGCTGAAGCCCGACCCCCAGGGACGCTCGGGGGGATGTAGAGGAGAAAGAAAGAAGGCTGAAGCCCGGGCCCAGGGGAGGTCGGGGGGAATGTTGAGGAGAAAGAAGGAAGGCTGAAGTCCGGGCCCAGGGGAGGTCGGGAGGATGTAGAGGAGAAAGAAAGAAGGCTGAAGCCCGGGCCCAGGGATGCTCGGAGGGATATAGAGGAGAAAGAAAGAAGGCTGAAGTCCGGGCCCAGGGACGCTCGGGGGGATGTAGAGGAGAAAGAAAGAAGGCTGAAGTCCGAGTCCAGGGACGCTCGGGGGGGATGTAGCGGTAAAAGAAAGAAGGCTGAAGCCCGGGCCCAGTGACGCTCGGGGGGGGATGTAGAGGAGAAAGAAAGAAGGCTGAAGCCCGGGCCCAGGGGCACTCGGGGGAATGTAGAGGAGAAAGAAAGAAGGCTGAAGTCCGAGCCCAGGGGAGGTCGGGGGGAATGTAGAGGAGAAAGAAAGAAGGCTGAAGTCCGGGCCCAGGGGAGGTCGGGGGGATGTAGAGGAGAAAGAAAGAAGGCTGAAGTTCGGGCCCAGGGACGCTCGGGGGGATGTAGAGGAGAAAGAAAGAAGGCTGAAGCCCGGGCCCAGGGACGCTCGGGGGGGGATGTAGAGGAGAAAGAAAGAAGGCTGGATCCCGGGCTCAGGGGAGGTCGGGGGGAATGTAGAGGAGAAAGAAAGAAGGCTGAAGCCCGGGCCCAGGGACGCTCGGGGGGATGTAGTGGAGAAAGAAAGAAGGCTGAAGCCCGGGCCCAGGGGAGGTCGGGGGGAATGTAGAGGAGAAAGAAAGAAGGCTGAAGCCCGGGCCCAGGGGAGGTCGGGGGGAATGTAGAGGAGAAAGAAAGAAGGCTGAAGCCCGGGCCCAGGGACGCTCGGGGGGATGTAGTGGAGAAAGAAAGAAGGCTGAAGCCCGGGCCCAGGGACGCTCGGGGGGATGTAGAGGAGAAAGAAAGAAGGCTGAAGCCCGGGCCCAGGGACGATCGGGGGGATGTAGAGGAGAAAGAAAGAAGGCTGAAGCCCGGGCCCAGGGACGCTCGGGGTGATGTAGAGGAGAAAGAAAGAAGGCTGAAGCCCGGGCACAGGGACGCTCGGGGGGATGTAGAGGAGAATGAAAGAAGGCTGAAGCCCGGGCCCAGGGACGCTCGGGGGGATGTAGAGGAGAAAGAAAGAAGGCTGAAGCCCGACCCCCAGGGACGCTCGGGGGGATGTAGAGGAGAAAGAAAGAAGGCTGAAGCCCGGGCCCAGGGGAGGTCGGGGGGAATGTTGAGGAGAAAGAAGGAAGGCTGAAGTCCGGGCCCAGTGGAGGTCGGGAGGATGTAGAGGAGAAAGAAAGAAGGCTGAAGCCCGGGCCCAGGGATGCTCGGAGGGATATAGAGGAGAAAGAAAGAAGGCTGAAGTCCGGGCCCAGGGACGCTCGGGGGGATGTAGAGGAGAAAGAAAGAAGGCTGAAGTCCGAGTCCAGGGACGCTCGGGGGGATGTAGCGGTAAAAGAAAGAAGGCTGAAGCCCGGGCCCAGTGACGCTCGGGGGGGGGATGTAGAGGAGAAAGAAAGAAGGCTGAAGCCCGGGCCCAGGGGCACTCGGGGGAATGTAGAGGAGAAAGAAAGAAGGCTGAAGTCCGAGCCCAGGGGATGTCGGGGGGAATGTAGAGGAGAAAGAAAGAAGGCTGAAGTCCGGGCCCAGGGGAGGTCGGGGGGATGTAGAGGAGAAAGAAAGAAGGCTGAAGTTCGGGCCCAGGGACGCTCGAGGGGATGTAGAGGAGAAAGAAAGAAGGCTGAAGCCCGGGCCCAGGGACGCTCGGGGGGGGATGTAGAGGAGAAAGAAAGAAGGCTGGATCCCGGGCTCAGGGGAGGTCGGGGGGAATGTAGAGGAGAAAGAAAGAAGGCTGAAGCCCGGGCCCAGGGACGCTCGGGGGGATGTAGTGGAGAAAGAAAGAAGGCTGAAGCCCGGGCCCAGGGGAGGTCGGGGGGAATGTAGAGGAGAAAGAAAGAAGGCTGAAGCCCGGGCCCAGGGGAGGTCGGGGGGAATGTAGAGGAGAAAGAAAGAAGGCTGAAGCCCGGGCCCAGGGACGCTCGGGGGGATGTAGTGGAGAAAGAAAGAAGGCTGAAGCCCGGGCCCAGGGACGCTCGGGGGGATGTAGAGGAGAAAGAAAGAAGGCTGAAGCCCGGGCCCAGGGACGCTCGGGGGGATGTAGAGGAGAAAGAAAGAAGGCTGAAGCCCGGGCCCAGGGACGCTCGGGGTGATGTAGAGGAGAAAGAAAGAAGGCTGAAGCCCGGGCCCAGGGACGCTCGGGGGGATGTAGAGGAGAAAGAAAGAAGGCTGAAGTCCGGGCCCAGGGGAGGTCGGGGGGAATGTAGAGGAGAAAGAAAGAAGGCTGAAGCCCGGGCCCAGGGACGCTCGGGGGGATGTAGAGGAGAAAGAAAGAAGTCTGAAGTCCGGGCCCAGGGGAGGTCGGGGGGATGTAGAGGAGAAAGGAAGAAGGCTGAAGTCCGGGCCCAGGGGAGGTCGGGGGGGATGTAGAGGAGAAAGAAAGAAGGCTGAAGCCTGGGCCCAGGGACGCTCGGGGGGATGTAGAGGAGAAAGAAAGAAGGCTGAAGCCCGGGCCCAGGGACGCTCGGGGGGATGTAGAGGAGAATGAAAGAAGGCTGAAGTCCGGGCCCAGGGACGCTCGGGGGGATGTAGAGGAGAAAGAAAGAAGGCTGAAGCCCGGGCCCAGGGGAGGTCGGGGGGATGTAGAGGAGAAAGAAAGAAGGCTGAAGTCCGGGCCCAGGGGAGGTCGGGGGGATGTAGAGGAGAAAGAAAGAAGGCTGAAGTCCGGGCCCTGGGGAGGTCGGGGGGATGTAGAGGAGAAAGAATGAAGGCTGAAGTCCGGGCCCAGGGACGCTCGGGGGGATGTAGAGGAGAAAGAAAGAAGGCTGAAGACCGGGCCCAGGGACGCTCGGGGGAATGTAGAGGAGAAAGAAAGAAGGCTGGAGCCCGGGCCCAGGAACGCTCGGGGGGATGTAGAGGAGAAAGAAAGAAGGCTGTAGTCCGGGCCCAGGGGAGGTCGGGGGGATGTAGAGGAGAAAGAAAGAAGGCTGAAGCCCGGGCCCAGGGACGCTCGGGGGGGATGTAGAGGAGAAAGAAAGAAGGCTGAAGCCCGGGCCCAGGGACGCTCAGGGGGATGTAGAGGAGAAAGAAAGAAGGCTGAAGCCCGGGCCC
The DNA here is from genome assembly GCF_047496885.1 of Scyliorhinus torazame. NCBI lineage: Eukaryota > Metazoa > Chordata > Chondrichthyes > Carcharhiniformes > Scyliorhinidae > Scyliorhinus > Scyliorhinus torazame. The sequence continues at coordinate 56,709,746 of NC_092726.1, forward strand.
AGGGACGCTCGGGGGGGATGTAGAGGAGAAAGAAAGAAGGCTGAAGCCAGGGCCCAGGGACGCTCAGGGGGAATGTAGAGGAGAAAGAAATAAGATTTAAAGGAGTTGGGTGAAAGTTTTTGTTTTCTCCCCTTTAAAAAAAAAGAATAATTCAGATTAATGAAGGACAGGAGGGTGAAAGGGGGGGAGACGAGAAAAGAAACAAAAACCAGTCAGCCGCTAAAGGATGCGAAGAGCAGCGCGAAGAAGGGAGGAAACGCGGGTTCGCCGCTGAATGAGAGAATGAGCAAAAGTGCTGACAAGATGGCGGAAGCCGAACCGCAAGGCGGGGCCGCGCTACTTGCGGTGGAGAGGATGAGCGAGGTGGTGGCGGTGGAGGTGGAAAAGCAGTTTGCGAGGCACATGGAGGCTTTGAGGAAGGAGATGGCGGTGGCACTGAAGTAATTGGTGGAGGAGGCAATCGGCCCGGTGAGGGTAACTGTGGCAAAAACATCGGCCGAGGTGAGAGAGCTGGGCGAGAAGATGAAGGAAGTGGAGGAGGCCGTGTCGCAGCACAGCGACCAGCTCACCTCGATGGGGGACGAGCTGCGGAGGGTGGTCGGGGGTACAGAGGACTCCGAGCAAAACTCGAGGACTTGGAGAACCGCTCGAGGCGGCACAATCTGAGAATTGTGGGCTTGCCCGAAGGGACAGAGAGCCCAAGTCCAACAGAGTCCTTCGTTAAGAAGTTGGCGGCGCTGATGGGGAGGGTGAGAACCTCTCCCGGTTTGAACTAGACCGAGCTCATCGGCCATTCAGGCCGAAGCCCAAAGTAAACGAGCCGCCAGGGGCAGTAATTATCTGCTTCCATAAGTTCTGCATGAAAGAGACGGTGTTAATCTGGGAGAAGCAGACGCGCGAGGTGCAGCGGGATGGTGCTGCGGTTCGGATCTACCAGGACCTGACAGTGGAGTTGGCAAAAAGACGAGCGGCGTTTGGCCGAGTGAAGGCGGCACTGTACAAGAAGGGGTGCGATTTGGTATGGTGTACCCGGCGAAGCTGAGGGTAACATCAAATACTTTTATTTTGCGACAGGAGGCGGCTGAGGCGTTCGTCAGAGCAGAAGGCTTGGGACAGACGTGCGGAGCGGAACTGGAAGAGAGACTTTGGACTGTGTTTGAGCAGCTAGAAAACGTATAAATGCTACAACTTTATCTGTACTGATGTGTATTGTAATTTACTTCTCTTTGCATTGTTCCAGAGTTCAAGTTCATAGTGGGTTGATTGGCGTTCTGTGTTGCGATGGTTAAATGTTATGTTAGTGATTTGTTGGGGTTGGATTGTTGTTTTTGTTTTTTCTTTCTCTGGGACTGGGTGGGTGCGGCCGGTATACCTTGGCGGGGGGAGCCGCCCACGCTAGCTAACTAAAGTCAGCTAGTAGAGAGGAGGGCTGCGGACGCTGGAGCCTGGATAGCAGGTTTCAATGGGCCAACGAGGTGAGCGCGAGGGGCGGAAGGGATGGATGTTCGGAGATGTTGTTTCAAGGGGAAATGTAGGGGGATTCATGGGAGGGGGGGAAGGGGTTAGATGTTAACAATGGACAAGGACGGGTCAGGCTTATGGGGCAGGGCCCGGTGGTATGGTGATGGTGGATAAGAAAGGTGGGGGGTGGGGGTGAGAAACACCCAGTAAGTATAGTCACATGGACTGAGAGAGGGCTCGGAGGTCCGGTCAACAGGTCAAGGGTGCTTGCCCATCTTAAAAGTTTGAAAGCCGATGTGGCAATGCTGCAGGAGACTCACTTGAGGGTGAAGGGCCTGGTGAGACTTAAAAATGCCTGGGTTAGCGAAGTGTTTCACTCTGGATTTGATGGAAGGGCTCGAGGGGTAGCGGTGCTGGTCAGCAAAAAGAGTACGCTTCCAGATGGAGAAGGTGGCGGCAGATCAGGGGGGACGATATGTAATTGTGACAGGGGCGCTGGAGGGGAGGTTAGTGGCGCTGTTAAGTGTATACGGTCCCAATCAGGACGATGTGGGATTCGCGAAGAAGGTGTTTGAGGCTATTCCCGATTTAGACACACATGAGCTGATTGTGGGGACTGGAACTTGGTGCAGGGGCCAAGGTTGGACAGATCACGGCCGCGCTCGCTGGTCCCATCAGGGGGAGGGGGGGGGGGCGAAGGCGCTGGCTAGGCTAGAACACAGAATATAGAACATAGAACAGTACAGCACCGAACAGGCCCTTCGGCCCGCGATGTTCTGCCGAGCATTGTCCGAAACCAAGATCAAGCTATCCCACTCCCTGTCATTCTGGTGTGCTCCATGTGCCTACCCAATAACCGCTATGAAGTGTCCGACTCCACTATCACAGCAGTCAGTCCATTTCACACCCTAGCCACTTTCTGAGTATAGAATCTACCTCGGATATCTCTCCTACATCTCCCACCCTGAATCTTATAGTTATGCCCCCTTATAACAGCTACATCCGCCCGAGGAAATAATCTCTGAACATCCACTCTATCTATCCCCCTCATCATCTTATAAACCTCTATTAAGTCGCCTCTCATCATCCTCCGCTCTAAAGAGAAAAGCCCTAGCTCCCTCAACCTTTCCTCATAAGACCTATCCTGAAAACCAGGCAACATCCTGTTAAATCTCCTTTGCACCCTTTCCAATGCTTCCACATCCTTCCTATAATGAGGGGACTAGAACTGCCCACAATACTCCAAATGTGGTCTCATCAGGTTGCAGCATAGTTGCAGCATAACCCTGCGGCTCTTAAACTCAAGCCCCCTGTTAATAAACGCTAACACACTATAAGCCTTCGCCACGGCTCCATCCACTTGAGTGGCAACCTTCAGAGATCTGTGGACATGAACCCCAAGATCTCTCGGTTCCTCCACATTCCTCATAACCCTGTAGTTGACCCATTAATCCGCAATCACATTTTTTCTACCAAAATGAATCAACTCGCACTTATCAGGGTTAAACTCCAAGTGATATTTTTCGTCCCAGCTCTGCATCCTATCAATGTCTCTTTGCAGCCTACAACAGGCATCCACCTCATCCACTGCTCCACCAATCTTGGTGTCATGACAAATTCAGCCCCCTACTCAAGTCATTGATAAAAATCACAAATAGCAGAGGACCCAGCACTGATCCCTGTGGTACACCGCTGGTACCTGGTCTGCAGTCTGAAATTTTTCCATCCACCACCACTCTCTGTCTTCTCTGTGATAGCCAGTTACTTATCCAATTGGCCAAATTTCCCTCGAACCCACGCCTCCTTACTTTCTTCATAAGCCGACCATGGGGAACCTTATCAAACGCCTTACTGATATCCATGTGTACAACATCAACTGCTTTACCTTCATCGACACACACAGTTACCTCCTCAAATAATTCAAACAAATTGGTGAGGCAAGACTTACTCTTCACAAATCCGTGTTAACTATCGCGGATTAAGCTGCATCTTTCAAAATGGTCATATATCATATCCTTCAGGACCTTTTCCATTAACTTATCGACCACCGAAATAAAGCTTGCAGACCTATAATTACCAGGGTAATTCCTATTCCCTTGCTTGAACAGAGGAACAATATTCGCCACTCTCCAATCCTGTAACAGCCTCCCCGAACAGGCGCCGAAATGTGGCGACTAGGGGCTTTTCACAGTAACTTCATTTGAAGCCTACTTGTGACACTAAGCGATTTTCATTTCATTCATTTCGTTTCATCCTCTGGCACTATCCCCGTGTACGATGAGGACCCAAAGGTCAAAGCCAAAGTCTCTGCAATCGCATTTCTTGCCTCCCAACGAATCCTTGGATATATCCCATCTAGCCCAGGGGACTTGTCGACCCTCAGGTTTTTCAAAATTGCTAATACATCCTTCCTCAGAACATCTACCTCCTCCAGCCTACCCGCCTGTATCACACTCATCCTCAAATACATGGCCCCTCTCCTTGGTGAACACTGAAGAAAAGTATTCATTCAACATCTCTCCTATTTCTTCTGACTCCAGGCACAAGTTCCCACTACTATCCTTGACCGGCCCTAACCTCACCCTGGTCATTCTTTCATTTCGCACATAAGATAGGCCTTTGGGTTTTCCTTGATCCGACCCGCCAAGTTCTTCTGAGCCCTTTTTTTAAGCTGATTCCTTGCGACGTTGAAACCCTCAAGCGACCCAAATGAACCTTGTTTTCACATACTTGCATACACTTCCTTTTTCCTCTTGACAAGACATTCAACCTCTTTTGTGAACCATGGTTCCCTCACAGGGCCATTTCCTCCCTGCCTGACAGGGACATACCTATCAAGGACACGCAGTGTTTGTTCCTTGAACAAGCTCCACTTTTCATTTGTGCCTTTCCCTGACATTTCTGTTCCCACCTTATGCTCCCTAATTCTTGCCTAATCGCATCATAATTACCCCTCCCCCAATTATAAATCTTGCCCTGCCGTATGGCCCTATCACTCGTCATTGCAATAGCGAAAGACACCGAATTGTGTTCACTATCTCCAAAGTGCTCTCCCACAAACAAATCTAACTCCTGGCCCGGATCATTACCCAGTACCAACTCCAATGTGCCCCCCGCTCGTGTAGACCAATCCACATATTGTGCCAGGACACCCCCCTGCACACACTGTACAAAAACCGCCCCATCCGAACTGTTCGACCTATAGAGGTTCCAATCAATATTTGTAAAGTTAAAGTCACCCATGACAACTACCCTGAGACCTCCACACCTATCCATAATCTGTTTTGCAATTTCTTCTTCCACGTCTCTATTATTATTTGGGGGCCTATAGAAAACTCCTAGCAATGTGACCGCTCCTTTCCTATTTCTAACTTCGGCACATATTACCTCAGTCGGCAGATCCCCTTCAAACTGCCTTTCTGAGGCCGTGAAACTATCTTGATTAACATTTTTTACCACCTTCCCTACTCTTACTGAAACATCTATATCCCGGAAGTTCCAACAACCATTCCTATCCCTGTTCTCACCATGTCTCTGTAATGGCCACAACATCGTAGTCCCGAGTACCAATCCACGCTCCAAGTTCACCTACCTTATTCCGGACGCTCCTTGCATTGAAGTAGACACACTTCAACCCACCTTTCTGTCTGCCAGTACACTCCTGCGACCTTGATACCCTCCTCAGTACCTCACTACTCTCGACACTGGCTTCTGGACTACAGCTCGTTTTCCCATCCCACTGACAAATTAGTTTCAAACCCCAGAAGAGCCGTAGCAAATTTCCCTCCCAGGATATTGGTGCCCCTCTGGTTCAGGTGCAATCCGTCCTGTCTGTACAGGTCCCACATACCTCAGAATGTGCTCCAATTATCCACGTATCTGAAACCCTCCCTCCTACACCATCCCTGCAGCCCCGTGTTTATCTGAACTCTCTCCCTGTTCCTCACCTCACTCGCACGTGGCACCGGCAACAAACCAGAGATGACGACATGGTTTGCCCTGGCTCTCAGCTTCCACCCTCGCTCCCTAAATTCCTGTTTTAAATTCCCGTCCCTTCTCTTACCTATGTCGTTGGTACCGATGTGTACCACGACTTGTGAATGTTCCCCCTCCCTCTTAAGGATTCTGAAAACACGGTCCGAGACGGACCCTGGCACCCGAAAGGCAACATACCATCCGCGAGTCTCTTTCGCTGCCACAGAACCGTCTCTCTGTCCCTCTAACTACCGAGTCCCCAATAACTATTGCTCTCCTGCTCTCCATCCTTCCCTTCTGAGTACAGGGCTGGACTCATTGCTGGAGATCCGTTCACTGTGGCTTAACCCTGGTAGGTCGTCCCCCTCAACAGTATCCAAAGCGGTACACTTGTTACTGAGGGGAACGACCACAGGGGATCCCTGCACTGACTGCTTCCTCCCAGCCCCTCTCACCGTGACCCATCTATCTTGATTCTTCGGAGTAACTACATCCCTGAAGCTACTATCTATGACCACCTCTGCCTCCCGAATGTTCCGAAGTTCATCCAATTCATCTAATGGTGGAACTGGGAGGGGTGGACCCTTGGAGGTTCCTGCATCAAAGGGAACGGGAGTACTCGTTTTTCGCAGCAGTCCATAAGGTACACTCGCGGATCGACTTTTGTTTGTTGGGAAAGGTTTTGCTGGCTGGAGTAAAGGGGTCGGAATACTCTGTAATTACAGTGTCAGATCACGCTCCACATTGGGTGGATATGGTGCTAGAGAAGGGGGCAGCGCAGAGGCCGGGGTGGAAACTGGATGTGGGGCTTTTGGGGAACCAAGTGTTCTGTGAGAAAATTGATAAGGTAATTAAGGAATATGTAGATTTGAACTGTACGGATGAGGTGTCGAAAGCAGTTGCTGGGAGGCTCTAAAGGCGGTGGTGAGGGGTGAGCTAATTTCGTTTAAGACCAGGGTGAACAAAGAGGAGAGGTAGGAGCGGCAGAGGGTAATCGATGAGATGTTGGAGGTAGATAGGAGTTATGCAGAAGATGGGGACCCAGCGAAGCTGGAAAAGAGGAAGGAACTACAGGCGAGCTTCGACCGACTGTCCCCAGGAAGGCTGAGACGATCAAGGGGTGAAGTTTATAAACATGGAGGTATGTTAGCAGGTCAGCTCCGGAGGGAGGCAGTGGCAAGGGAAATTATTCAGGTGAGGCAGTGGGCAGGGAAGTTGGTGGTGGCTCCGGAGCGGATTAACAATGTTTTTGAGGAGTTTTATGAGAGATTGGACAAGTCAGAGCCACCCGGGGGAGACCCTGAGATGCAGGAATTTCTAGATGGTTTGGAGTACCCGAGGCTAGCAGAGGGGGGTAGGGCTACATTAGAGGAAGCAATAGTGGAGCAGCAGATAAAGGATGCATTTGGGAGGATGCAGTCGGGGATGGCCGGTTGGGTTTCCGGTGAAACATGATAAAAAATTCAAGGATATGTTGGCACCCTTGATGGTGGGGATGTTTGAGGAGGCGATAGGGAAGGGGGTGCTGCCGCAAACCTTGGGGCAGGCGTCGATTTCACTGTTGCTAAAAAAAGATAAGGATCCGACGGAGTGTGGGTCGTATCGGCCCATATCACTTCTGAATGAGGACGCAAAAGAGTTGGCGAAGGTACTGGCGGGTAGGCTGGAGGAGTGCCTCCCGAAGGTGATAGGGGAGGATCAGACGGGGTTCGGGAGGCAGCTGTTTTCGAACATTAGGGGGATATTGAACGTCGTTATGGCACCGGCAGAGGGGAAGGAAACAGAGGTGGTTGTGGCATTGGACGCCGAGAAGGCGTTTGACCGGGTAGAATGGGGGTACCTGATGGCAGTTTGGGATTGGACCAAGGTTTGTGAACTGGGTTAAGCTATTATATAAGGAGCTGCACAAACAACATGTGCTCCAGATACTTGTCTCTCCGCCGTGGGACGAGGCAGGGATGTCCTATGTCCCCCCTGCTGTTTGCACTTGCGAGTGGTCCGTTGGCCATCGCATTCAGATGTTCGGGAGCATGGAAAGGACTAGTGCGGTGGGGGAGGGGGGGGGGGGTAGAGCATAGGGTGTCCTGATATGCCGACGGCTTGCTTCTGTATGTGTCGGAACCGAGTGCGTCGACAGGAGGAATATTGGAGCTACTGCGAGTATTTGGGTCTTCCTCGGAGTACAAGCTGAACCTGGACAAGAGTGAGTATTTTGTGGTGTCTCGGCCGAGGGTGGGGACAGGGGCGGGGGCATGAGTGGGGGGGGGGGGGCTGCCATTCCGTAGGATAGGGACTCACATTAGGTATCTGGGGGTGCAGGTTGCCCGGGAGTGGGGGAAGCTTCGCAGGTACAACATCACTAGTTTGGTGGGGAGAGTGAAAGCGGATCTGGCAAGGTGGGATGGTCTCCCTCTGTCACTGGCAGGTTGGGTACAGGCGGTTAAAATGAACGTGTTGCCGCGATTTCTGTTTATTTTTAAATGCCTACCGATTTTCTGCCAAAGGCTTTTTTCAGACAGATTGAGGTAAGGATTACCTCGTTCATATGGGGAGGGAAGGTGGCCAGAGTGAGAAAGGTGCTGCTACAGAGGGGAAGGCAGGCAGGGGGTTTGGGTCTCCCGAACCTGACGTAGTACTACTGGGCGGCGAATGTGGAGAAGGTGCTGAGCTGGGTCAGAGGGGTTGATTCCCAGTGGGTCAGGATGGAGGAGAGGTTGTGCAGGGAGTCGGGACTGAAAGCACTAGCAACAGCGCCACTCCCGATAGCTCCGGGGAAGTACTCAAGGAATCCGGTAACAATAGCTTCATTGAGAATTTGGAGGCAGTTTCGCCAACACTCGAGTTGGGGGCAGGGTCAAGGAGAATGTCGATTCGGGGAACCACAGATTTGAGCCGGGAAGGTGGAATGGAAATTTCCGGAAATGGGAAGAGAAGGGGATTAAGACGCTAAAATATTTGTTTCTTCGGGGTCGGTTTGCAGGATTGAGGGAGCTGGAAGCGAAGTATGGGCTGGAACAGGGAGAGATGTTGAGATACATGCAGGTTTGGGATTTTGCCAGGAAGGAGATACAGAGCTTCCCAGAGGAACCGGCCCCCACATTGCTGGAGGAGGTGCTGATGACAAGCGGACTGGAGAAGGGGCAGTATCAGCAGTGGACGGAGCTATTTTGGAAGACGATAAGGCACCACTGGAAGGGATCAAAGCAAAGTGGGAGGAAGAGCTGGGAGAGGTTATAGATGAGGGGGTCTGGTGTGAGGTGCTCCGGAGAGTGAATGCCTCCACCTCATGTGCGAGGGTGGGGCTGATACAGCTGAAGGTGAAGAGCACACCTCACGAGGGCGAGGATGAGCCAATTCTTTGAAGGAGTTGTTTTAGTCCTGTCCAAAGCTTGAGGGTTACTGGAAGGCAGTTTTTAGGTAATTTCCAAGGCGGTGCGCGTGAAACTGAACCCAGGCCCCCGGGAGGCCATATTCGGGGTGTCGGATCAGCCAGGGCTGGAAACGGACGCAGAGGCAGATGTTGTAGCCTTCGCCTCGTGATCGCCCGGAGGCGGATCCTGTTGGGATGGAGAGCAGCCTCTCCGCCCTTTGCCATGGCGTGGCGGGGGGACCTGTTGGAATACTTAACTCTTGAGAAGGTTAAGTTTGAACTGAGGGGATGGATGGAGGGATTCTACAATTCATGGGCATTATTCATCATGCACTTTCAAGAACTGGATAACATCGAACATTAGTTGGGAGGGGGAGGGTTGGGGGGGGGGGGGGCTGTGTATGTTAAGGATGGGTAATCCGTGATTCCTTTTTGTCATTTGATTATGTAAACATGCGGGCTGATGTTTGGGGGTTGGTGGGAGGATGGGATCGTTGTTACTGTCATGGGGATTGAAATTTATGTTGCTGTTTATCGTTTATTGTTGGTGGGTGTAAATTCGGGTGACAATGTGAAAAAGGAGGAGAATAAAAATATTTAAAAAAAAGAAATAATAGATCTGAGTAGCATGATGGATGTTAAACAATTTGATTTTCTAAAGGCCGTCAGTAAGATCCGACATAACAGACTGATGAGTAATCTCAGAGCCAGTGGAGTTCGGGGACACAGCAGCAGAATGGACACATACTGGCGACACACACAGAAAACAGGGAGAGGAGTTAAAGGGATTTAGGCTGATTGGTAGAAGGTGGGAAGTGGTGTTCCACAAGGATCAGCACTGGGATCACTCTCCTTCACCATTCCCATCAACAGTATGGGATCGGGAAGCAGAATGATAATGACACAATTTACAGACAGAATCAAATTGGGAGTGATAGTGAATACAGAGGAAGAATACAACTAATTACAGACACACATCATCATTAATTCTGAATTTGCAAAGCGGGTATTTCAATGGGAGATTAATGTTTCGACTGATCAGTGTCCGCTGCTGCATTCTGATCAGAACAATAAATCCCCCAATCACTCCTTGGAAAACTAGTGTGTGAATGGACTGGAGGGGTTTCTGGGTTCAGGTGAATTGATTCACAAATCGTGTGAAGCAGGAACACAGCTTAAAACACCCATAAAAATTGATCAATCATGTGTGTTCATTTCAGGATGAATAGAAATGAGAAAATATCACAAAACCTTTTGGAATGCTGCACTGCTGTGGGGTTTATGAAATATTAGAGTGTGGGCGATATCTGTTCCTGTTGGAGAAGATCAATAGAAAACAGAGATAGAGACATTTCACTTTGTACGATAAATATCAAACATCTTCAAAACTTTTCCTGTTTTCAACCTATTCCAAAGTTAAAACACAGAGAGAGAGCTCCACAGAATGGAGCGACCCCTCACCAATAACATACAGCATTTCTAAACAGAACCAACTAATTTCAGTCCAGTTACTGACCCACACACAGTACAATTGCACACGGACAGATAGTCCCAGTAATAGATAGATAATTGGATCAGATATTCCACTCTGGTGAGGGACCCACCCTCAGTGTGATTTTATTCTTACTCCCACTACACCTTCCTTCAGAGAGATTGCCTTCACTGAGATCAAATCTAACATTATACAAAATTCCATTCAATATAACAACTTTATTGATCAGAGATCCGTGAGTTACAAACAGGTGTATTGTTAGATGATGAAATGGATTCAAAACATAGACATTATGAACGAGATTTGAATTCAGTGAATTATATCGTTGACCAGGTGTCTGTGTAACAGTGAGCACGAGATCAGCGTTAAACATTTTCAGTCGCTGTTTAAAATGAGAGAGCCGATCACACACAGATTTACACACCTTCAAAGGTGATAGTCACTTACCAGGAACACCAACAATAGCAAGGATTGGGTAGAATATTTTCTCAGCAATTTCAATTGGATAAAGCATTTTCAGTGTGAAGTGATATGTCCCTTCCTGCGATTGGCAATCTCTCTGTCTGAAACTCTGAGGTTATATATTCTCCAAGCTTTTAATTAATGCCCTGAGGAACCACCTCAGGGATATTGAGGTTGTGACATCGTTTCACTTATTTTTCAAAGATGTGAACAAACAGATTCCGATATTTGGTACAGTGAAAGAAAATATTATTTTTGTGAGTGAGTGACCTATTTCCAAACACTGGACTGTGTTGATCACATTGTTCAGCTAACATTAACAGAAAGGATGCTGTCCACTCAGACACCATCAGTCCCATCTCGACATCTGAGATTGTTTCAGTGATATCACTCACTCCACTATAACCATTTAATGATTCAGTTCCAATTGTCAGTGTGTTTCTCTGGGTGGTTCCACTGCACTCTGGGCTGCAGCTGACTCTGTAACTGTGACCATTCAGTGATTCAGTTCCCATTGTCAGTGTGTTTCTCTGGGTGGTTCCACTGCACTCTGGGGTGTAGCTGCCTCTGGAACTGTGACCATTCAGTAATTCAATTCCAATTGTCAGTGTGTTTCTCTGGGTGGTTCCACTGCACTCTGGGGTGTAGCTGTCTCTGTAACTATGACCATTCAGTGATTCAGTTCCAATTGTCAATGTGTTTCTCTCGGTGGTTCCACTGCTCTCAGGGATGTAGCTGCCTCTGTAAATGTGACGATTCAGTGATTCAGTTCCAATTATCTGTGTGTTTCTCTGGGTAATTCCACTGAACTCTGGGCTGCAGCTGTCTCTGTAAATGTGACCATTCAGTGATTCAGTTCCAATTGTCAGTGTGTTTCTCTGGGTGGCTCCACTGCACTCTGGGGTGTAGCTGCCTCTGTAACTGTGAACATTCAGTGATTCAGTTCCAATTGTCAATGTGTTTCTCTGTGTGGTTCCACTGCACTCTGTGGTGTAGATGCCTCTGTAACTGTGAACATTCAGTGATTCAGTTCCAATTGTCAGTGTGTTTCTCTGGATGTTTCCACTGCTATCTGGGGTCCATCTGCCTCTGTAACTGTGACCAGACAGTGATTCAGTTCCAAGTGTCAGTATGTTTCTCGCGGTGGGTACACTGATCTCTGGGTTGTAGCTGCCACTGTAACTGTGACCATTCAGTGATTCAGTTCAAATTGTCAGTGTGTCTCTCTGGTTGGTTCCACTGCACTTTGGGGTGTAGCTGCCTCTGTAACTGTCTCCATTCAGTGATTCAGTTCCAATTGTCAGTGTGTTTCTCTGGGTGGTTCCAATGTACTGTGGGATGTAGCTGCCTCTGTAACTGTGAGAATTCAGTGATTCAGTTCCAATTGTCATTGTGTTTCTCTGGGTAGTTCCACGGCTCTCTGGTATGTAGCTGGGTCTTTAACTGTGACCATTCAGTGATTCAGTTCCTATTGTCGGTGTATTTCTCTGCGTGGTTCCACTGCACTCTGGGGTGTAGCTGTCTCTGTAACTGTGACAATTCAGTGATTCAGTTCCAATTGTCAATGATTTTCTCTGGATGGGTCCACTCCACTCTGGGGTGTAGCTGTCTCTGTAACTGTGACCATTAATGTGATTCAGTTCCAATTGTCAATGATTTTCTCTGGATGGGTCCACTGCACTCTGGGGTGTAGCTGTCTCTGGAACTGTGACCATTCACTGATTCAGTTGCAATTGTCAGTGTGTTTCTCTGGGTGGTTCCACTGCACTCTGGGATGTAGCTGCCCCTGGAACTGTGACATTTCAGCAACTCACTTCCAATTGTCAGTGTGTTTCTCTGGGTGGTTCCACTGCACTCTGGGCTGCAGCTGACTCTGTAACTGAGACCATTCAGTGATTCAGTTACCATTGTCACTGTGTTTCTCTGGGTGGCTCTACTGCACTCTGGCGTGTAGCTGCCTGTGGAACTGTGACCATTCAGTGATTCAATTCCAATTGTCAGTGTGTTCCTCTGGGTGTTTCCACTGCACTCTGGTATGTAGCTGCGACCATTCAGTAATTCACTTCCAATTGTCAGTGTGTTTCTCTGGATGTTTCCACTGCTCTCTGGGGTGCAGCTGCCTCTGTAACTGTGACCATTCAGTGATTCACTTCAAATTGTCAGTGTGTTTCTCTGGGTGGTTCCACTGCACTCTGGGCTGCAGCTGACTCTGTAACTGTGAACATTCAGTGATTCAGTTCCCATTGTCAGTGTGTTTCTCCGGGTGGCTCCACTTCACTCTGGGGTGTAGCTGTCTCTGTAACTATGAGCATTCTGTGATTCAGTTCCAATTGTCAGTGTGTTTCTCTGGGTGAATCCACTGAACTCTGGGCTGCAGCTGCCTCTGTAACTGTGACCATTCAGTGATTCAGTTCTAATTGTCAGTGTGTTTCTCTGGGTGGTTCCACTGCTCTCTGGTGTGTAGCTGCCTCTGTAATGGTGAGCATTCAGTGATTCAGTTCCAATTGTCAGTGTGTACCTCTGGGTGGTTCCACTGCTCTCTGGCGTGTAGCTGCCTCTGTAACTGTGACCATTCAGTGATTCAGTTCCAGTTGTCAGTGTGTTTCTCTGGGTGGTTCCACTGCACTCTGGGATGTAGCAATCTCTGTAACTGTGAACATTCAGTGATTCAGTTCCAATTTTCAGTGCATTTCTCTGGGTGCTTTTACTGCACACTGGCGTTTAGCTGCCTCTGTAACTGTGACCATTCAGTGATTCAGTTCCAATTGTCTGTGTGTTTCTCTGTGTGGTTCCACTGCACTCTGGGATGTAGCTGGCTCTGTAACTGTGACCATTCAGTGATTCAGTTCGAATTGTCAGAGCATTTCTCTGCGTGCTTTTACTGCACACTGACGCTTAGCTGCCTCTGTAACTGTGACCATTCAATGATTCAGTTCCAACTTTCAGTGTGTTTCTATGGATGGTTCCACTGCTCTCTGGGCTGTAGCTGCCTCTGTAACTGTGACCATTCAGCGATTCAGTTCCAATTGTCAGTGGGTTTCTCTGGGTGGTTCCACTGCTCTCTGGTGTGTAGCTGCCTCTGTAATTGTGACCATTCAGTGATTCAGTTCCAATTGTCAGTGTGTTTCTCTGGGTGGGCCCACTGCTCTCGGGTGTGTGGCTGCCTCTGTAATAGTGACCATTCAGTGATTCAGTTCCAATTGTCAGTGTGTTTCTCTGTGTGGGCCCACTGCTCTCTGGTGCGTAGCTGCCTCTGTAATTGTGACCATTCAGTGATTCAGTTCCAATTATCTGTGTGTTCCTCTGGTTGGTTCCACTGCACTCTGGGGTGGAGGTGCCTCTGTAACTGTGACCATTCCGTGAATCAGTTCATATTGTCTGTGTGTATCTCTGGGTGGTTCCACTGCACACTGGTGTGTAGTTGCCACTGTAACTGTGACCATTCAGTGATTAAGATCCAATTGTCACTGTTTTTCTCTGGGTGGTTGCACTGCACTCTGGGATGCAGCTGCCTCTGTAACTGTGACCATTCCGTGATTCAGTTCCAATTGGCAGTGTGTTTCTCTGGGTGGGTCCACTGCACTCTGGGATGTAGCTGCCTCTGAAACTATGACCATTCAGTGATTCAGTTCCAATTGTCAGTGAGTTTCTCTGGGTGGGTCCCCTGCACTCTGGGATATCGTTGCCACCGTAATTGTGACCATTCAGTGATTTAGATCTAATTGTCAGTGCATTTCTCTGTGTGGTTCTACTGTACACTGGCGTGTAGCTGCCTCTGTAACTGTGACCATACAGTGATTCAGTTCCAATTGTCAGTGTCTTTGTCTGCTTGGTTCCACTGCTCTCTGGGGTATAGCTGCCTCTATAAATGTGACCATTCAGCGATTCAGTTCCTATTGTCAGTGTGTTTCACTGGGTGGTTCCACTTCTCTCTGGTGTGTAGCTGCCTCTGTAACTGTGACCATTCTGTGATTCAGTTCAAATTGTCAGTGTGTTTCTCTGGGTGGTTCCACTGCACTCTGGCGTGTAGCTGTCTCTGTAACTATGACCATTCAGTGATTCAGTTCCAATTGTCAGTTTGTTTCTCTCGTGGGTCCACTGCTCTCTGGGGTGTACCTGCCTCTGTAACTGTGACGATTCAGTGATTCAGTTTCAATTGTCAGTGTGTATCTCTGTTAATCTCCAAACTTCTTTCTCTGTCAGTCTGGCCTCAATAAAAGTTGAGACGGATTCGCACGTAAACAGAAGTTATTTATTTAGCTTGCAAGCTTAATCATCTTACAGAAATGTAAGAGACATCCAGCCTCTTTCATTCCAGAAAACGACTGAACTAACAGACAAAGGGATCTCTGCAAAATCAGTTCAAATGGTATCAAGTTTCACATACTCGACGGACATAGGTCAGCCTATGTCCCTCCTGACCTGTTCGATCTATTCTGATTGGCTCACTTCCAATCCCTTTCTCTGGCCCCTATCAATGAAGCATCACCCTCATAGACACACCTCTTCCTGCTTTTTCCATGCGGTCTCAAATTCCTTTGTCCCTAACTGCAAAAATCAAAGTGGCTTATTTCTACATTACATTAACTAGTAACTCTAAAGTAACTATTTTATATCACATTCGTCAGTTCCTGTGCACTCTGGGGCGTCGCTGCCTCTGTAAATGTCTCCATTCAGTGATTCAGATCCAATTGTCTGTGTGTTTCTCTGGGTGGTTCCACTGCACACTGGGATGTAGCTGCCACTGTAACTGTGACCATTCAGTGATTCAGTTCCAATTGTCAGTGTGTTTCTCTGTGTGGTTCCACTGCACTCTGCGATATAGCTGCCTCTGTAACAGTGACCATTCAGTGATTCAGTTCCAATTCTCAGTGTGTTTTTCTGGGTGGGTCCACTGCACTCTGGGGTGTAGCTGCCTCTGTAACTGTGGCCATTCAGTGATTCAGTTCCAATTGTCAGTGTGTTTCTCAGGGTGTGTCCACTGCACTCTGGGATGTAGCTGCCTCTGTAACTGTGACCATTCAGTGATTCAGTTCCAATTGTCAGTGTATCTCTGTGTGGTCACTTCTCTCTGGTATGTAGCTGACTCTGTAAATGTGACCATTCAGTGATTCAGTTACTATTGTCAGTGTGTTTCTCTGGGTGGTTCCACTGCACTCTGGTATGTAGCTGACTCTGTAAATGTGACCATTCAGTGATTCAGTTACTATTGTCAGTGTGTTTCTCTGGGTGGTTCCACTGCACTCTGGGGTCCAGCTGCCTCTGTAACTGTGACCATTCAGTGATTCAGTTCCAATTGTCAGTGTGTTTCTCTGGGTGGATCCAATGCACTCTGGTGTGTCGCTGCCTCATTAACTGTGACCATTCAGTGATTCAATTCCAATTGTCAGTGTGTTTCTCTGGGTGGTTCCACTGCACTCTGGTATGTAGCTGACTCTGTAAATGTGACCATTCAGTGATTCAGTTACTATTGTCAGTGTGTTTCTCTGGGTGGTTCACTGCTCTGGGGTATAGCTGCCTCTGTAACTGTGACCATACAGTGATTCACTTCCAATTGTCAGTGTGTTTCTCTGGGTGAGTGCACTGCACTCTGGGGTGTAGCTGCCTCTGTATCTGTGACCATTCAGTGATTCACTTCCGATTGTCAGTGTGTTTCTCTCCGTGGTTCTACTGCACTCTGGGGCGTAGCTGCCACTGTAACTGTGACCATTCACTGATTCAGTTCCAATTGTCAATGTGTTTCTCCCGGTCAGTCAACTGCACTCTGGGTTTTAGCTGCCTCTGTAACTGTCTCCATTCTGTGATTCAGTTCCAATCGTCAGTGTGTTTCTCTGGGTGGTTCCACTGCACTCTGGGATGTAGCTGCCTCTGTAACTGTGACCATTCAGTGATTCAGTTCCAATTGTCAGTGTGTTTCTCTGGGTGGTTCCACTGCACTCTGGGATGTATCTGCCTCTGTAACTGTGACCATTCAATGATTCAGTTCCAATTGTCAGTGTATTTCTCTGGGTGGTTCCACTGCATTCTGGGTTGTAACTGCCTCTGTAAATGTGGCCATTCAGTGATTCAGTTCCAATTGTTAGTGTGTTTCTCTGGTCTGTTCTACTGCACTCTGGGATGTAGCTGCCACCGTAACTGTGACCATTCAGTGATTCAGTTCCAATTGTCATGGTGTTTCTCTGTGTGGTTCCACTGCACTCTGGGGTGTAGCTGCCTCTGTAACTGTGACCATTCAGTGATTCAGTTCCAATTGACAGTGTGTTTCTCTGGGTGGATCCAATGCACTCTGGTTTGTCGCTGCCTCATTAACTGTGACCATTCAGTGATTCAGTTCCAATTGTCAGTGTGTTTCTCTGGGTGCCTCCACTGCACTCTGGAGTGTTGCTGCCTCTGTAACAGTGACCATTCAGTGATTCAGTTCCAATTGTCAATGTGTTTCTCTGTGTGGCTTCACTGCTCTCTGGGGCGTCGCTGCCTCTGTAAATGTCTCCATTCAGTGATTCAGTTCCAATTGTCAGTGTGTTTCTCTCGGTGATTCTACTGCAATCTGGGTGTAGCTGCCTCTGTTACTGTCTCCGTTCAGTGATTCAGTTCCAATTGTCAGTGTGTTTCTATGGATGGTTCCACTGCACCCTGGGATGCAGCTGCCTCTGTAACTGTGGCCATTCAGTGATTCAGTTCCAATTGTAAATGTGTTTCTCTGGGTGGTTCCACTGCACTTGGGGGTGTACGTGCCTCTGTAACTGTGACCATTCAGTGATTCAGTTCAAATTGTCTGTGTGTTTCTCTTAGTGGTTCCACTGCACTCTGGGATGTAGCGGCCACTGTAATTGTGACCATTCAGTGATTCAGTTCCAATTGTCAGTGTGTTTCTCCGTATGGTTCCACTGCACTCTGCGATATAGCTGCCTCTGTAACAGTGACCATTCAGTGATTCAGTTCCAATTCTCAGTGTGTTTTTCTGGGTGGGTCCACTGCACTCTGGGGTGTAGCTGCCTCTGTAACTGTGGCCATTCAGTGATTCAGTTCCAATTGTCAGTGTGTTTCTCAGGGTGTGTCCACTGCACTCTGGGATGTAGCTGCCTCTGTAACTGTGACCATTCAGTGATTCAGTTCCAATTGTCAGTATATCTCTGTGTGGTCACTTCTCTCTGGTATGTAGCTGACTCTGTAAATGTGACCATTCAGTGATTCAGTTACTATTGTCAGTGTGTTTCTCTGGGTGGTTCCACTGCACTCTGGTATGTAGCTGACTCTGTAAATGTGACCATTCAGTGATTCAGTTACTATTGTCAGTGTGTTTCTCTGGGTGGTTCCACTGCACTCTGGGGTCCAGCTGCCTCTGTAACTGTGACCATTCAGTGATTCAGTTCCAATTGTCAGTGTGTTTCTCTGGGTGGATCCAATGCACTCTGGTGTGTCGCTGCCTCATTAACTGTGACCATTCAGTGATTCAATTCCAATTGTCAGTGTGTTTCTCTGGGTGGTTCCACTGCACTCTGGTATGTAGCTGACTCTGTAAATGTGACCATTCAGTGATTCAGTTACTATTGTCAGTGTGTTTCTCTGGGTGGTTCACTGCTCTGGGGTATAGCTGCCTCTGTAACTGTGACCATACAGTGATTCACTTCCAATTGTCAGTGTGTTTCTCTGGGTGAGTGCACTGCACTCTGGGGTGTAGCTGCCTCTGTATCTGTGACCATTCAGTGATTCACTTCCGATTGTCAGTGTGTTTCTCTCCGTGGTTCTACTGCACTCTGGGGCGTAGCTGCCACTGTAACTGTGACCATTCACTGATTCAGTTCCAATTGTCAATGTGTTTCTCCCGGTCAGTCAACTGCACTCTGGGTTTTAGCTGCCTCTGTAACTGTCTCCATTCTGTGATTCAGTTCCAATCGTCAGTGTGTTTCTCTGGGTGGTTCCACTGCACTCTGGGATGTAGCTGCCTCTGTAACTGTGACCATTCAGTGATTCAGTTCCAATTGTCAGTGTGTTTCTCTGGGTGGTTCCACTGCACTCTGGGATGTATCTGCCTCTGTAACTGTGACCATTCAGTGATTCAGTTCCAATTGTCAGTGTATTTCTCTGGGTGGTTCCACTGCATTCTGGGTTGTAACTGCCTCTGTAAATGTGGCCATTCAGTGATTCAGTTCCAATTGTTAGTGTGTTTCTCTGGTCTGTTCTACTGCACTCTGGGATGTAGCTGCCACCGTAACTGTGACCATTCAGTGATTCAGTTCCAATTGTCATGGTGTTTCTCTGTGTGGTTCCACTGCACTCTGGGGTGTAGCTGCCTCTGTAACTGTGACCATTCAGTGATTCAGTTCCAATTGACAGTGTGTTTCTCTGGGTGGATCCAATGCACTCTGGTTTGTCGCTGCCTCATTAACTGTGACCATTCAGTGATTCAGTTCCAATTGTCAGTGTGTTTCTCTGGGTGCCTCCACTGCACTCTGGAGTGTTGCTGCCTCTGTAACAGTGACCATTCAGTGATTCAGTTCCAATTGTCAATGTGTTTCTCTGTGTGGCTTCACTGCTCTCTGGGGCGTCGCTGCCTCTGTAAATGTCTCCATTCAGTGATTCAGTTCCAATTGTCAGTGTGTTTCTCTCGGTGATTCTACTGCAATCTGGGTGTAGCTGCCTCTGTTACTGTCTCCGTTCAGTGATTCAGTTCCAATTGTCAGTGTGTTTCTATGGATGGTTCCACTGCACCCTGGGATGCAGCTGCCTCTGTAACTGTGGCCATTCAGTGATTCAGTTCCAATTGTAAATGTGTTTCTCTGGGTGGTTCCACTGCACTTGGGGGTGTACGTGCCTCTGTAACTGTGACCATTCAGTGATTCAGTTCAAATTGTCTGTGTGTTTCTCTTAGTGGTTCCACTGCACTCTGGGATGTAGCGGCCACTGTAATTGTGACCATTCAGTGATTCAGTTCCAATTGTCAGTGTGTTTCTCCGTATGGTTCCACTGCACTCTGGGGTGTAGCTGCCCCTGTAACTCTGACAATTCAGTGATTCAGTTCCAATTGTCAGTGTGTTTCTCTCGGTGGTTCTACTGCACTCTGGAGTGCAGCTGCCACTGTAACTGTGACCATTCAGTGATTCAGTTCCAATTGTCAGTGTGTTCTTCTCGGATTTCTACTGCACTCTGGGTTTAGCTGCCTCTGTAACTGTCTCCGTTCAGTGATTCAGTTGCTATTGTCTGTGTGTTTCTCTGTGTGGTTCCACTGCACTCTGCGGTATAGCTGGCTCTGTAACAGTGACCATTCAGTGATTCAGTTCCAATTGTCAGTGTGTTTCTCTGTGTGGTTCCACGACACTCTGCGGTATAGCGGCCTCTGTAACAGTGACCATTCAGTGATTCAGTTCCAATTGTCAGTGTGTTTCTCTCTGTGGTTCCACTGCACTCTGGGGTGTAGCTGCCTCTGTAACTCTGACCATTCAGTGATTCAGTTCCAATTGTCAGTGTGTTTCTCTCGGTGGTTCTACAGCACTCTGGGTTTTGCTGCCTCTTTAACTGTCCCCGTTCAGTGATTCAGTTGCTATTGTCAGTGTGTTTCTCTGTGTCGTTCCACTACACTCTGCGATATAGCTGCCTCTGTAACAGTGACCATTCAGTGATTCAGTACAATTTTCAGTGTGTTTCTCTGTGTGGGTCCACTGCACTCTGGTGTGTCGCTGCCTCTGTAACTGTCACCATTCAGTGATTCGGTTCCAATTCTCAGTGTGTTTCTCTGGGTGTGTCCACTGCACTCTGGGGTGTACCTGCCTCTGTTACTGTGACCATTCAGTGATTCAGTTCCAATTGTCAGTGTATCTCTGTGTGGTCACTTCTCTCTGGTATGTAGCTGTCTCTGTAACTGTCACCATTCAGTGATTCAGTTCCAATTGTCCGTGTGTATCTCTGGGTGGTTTCACTGCACTCTGGGGTGTAGCTGTCTCTGTAACTGTGGCCATTCAGTGATTCAATTCCTATTGTCAGTGTGTTTCTCTGGGTGGTTCACTGCTCTGGGCTGTAGCTGCCTCTGTAACTGTGACCATTCAGTGAATCAGTTCCAATTGGCAGTGTGTTTCTCTGGGTAGTTCCACTGCACTCTGGGGTGTAGCTGTCTCTGTAACTGTGAACATTCAGTGAACCAGTTCCAATTGTCAGTGTGTTTCTCTGGGTGGTTCCACTGCACTCTGGGATGCAGCTGCCTCTGTAACTGTGACCATTCAGTGATTCACTTCCAATTGTCAGTGTGTTTCTCTTCGTCGTTCTACTGCACTCTGGGGAATAGCTGCCACTGTAACTGTGACCATTCACTGATTCAGTTCTAATTGTCAATGTGTTTCTCCCGGTCATTCTACTGCACTCTTGGTTTTAGCTGTCTCTGTATCTGTCTCCATTCAGTGATTCAGTTCCAATTGTCAGTGTATTTCTCTGGGTGGTTCCACTGCATTCTGGGATGTAGCTGCATCTATAAATGTGACCATTCAGTGACTCAGTTCCAATTGTCAGTGTGTCTTTCTGGGTGCGTCCACTGCACTCTGGGGTCTTGCTGCCTCTGTAACAGTGACCATTCAGTGTTTCAGTTTCAATTGTCACTGTATCTATGCGTGGTTCCACTTCTCTCTGTTATGTATCTGACTCTGTAACTGTGACCATTCAGTGATTCACTTCCAATTTTCCGTGTGTTTCTCTGGGTGGTGCTACTGCACTCTGGGGCGTCGCTGCCTCCGTAAATGTCTCCATTCAGTGATTCAGTTCCAATTGTCTGTGTGTTTCTCTGGGTGGTTCCACTGCACCCTGGGATGCAGCTGCCTCTGTAACTGTGGCCATTCAGTGATTCAGTTCCAATTGTAAATGTGTTTCTGTGGGTGGTTCCACGGCACTCTGGGGTGTAGGTGCCTCTGTAACTGTGACCATTCAGTGATTCAGTTCCAGTGTTTCTCTAGGTGCTTCCTCTGCACTCTGGGGCGTCACTGCCTCTGTAACTGTCTCCATTCAGTGATTCAGTTCAAATTGTCTGTGTGTTTCTCTGGGTTGTTCCACTGCCCTCTGGGATGTAGATGCCACTGTAACTATGACCATTCAGTGATTCAGTTCCAATTGTCAGTGTGTTTCTCTGAGTGGGTCCACTGCACTCTGGAATGTAGCTGCCTCTGTAACTGTAACCATTCAGTAATTCACTTCCAATTTTCCGTGTGTTTCCCTGGGTGGTTCTACTGAAATCTGGGATGTAGCTGCCACTGTAACTGTGACCATTCAGTGATTCAGTTCCAATTGTCAGTGTGTTTCTCTGAGTGGTTCCACTGCACTCTGGGGTGTTGCTGCCTCTGTAACAGTGACCATTCAGTGATTCAGTTCCAATTGTCAGTGTGTTTCTCTGTGTGGTTCCACTGCACTATGGGGTGAAGTTCTCTCTGTAACAGTTACCATTCAGTGATTCAGTTCCAGTTGTCAGTGTGTTTCTCCAGGTGGTTCCACTGCACTCTGGGGCGTCGCTGCCTCTGTAAATGTCTCCATTAAGTGATTCCGTTCCAATTATCTGTGTGTTTCTCTGGGTGGTTCCACTGCACTCTGGGATGTAGCTGCCACTGTAACTGTGACCATTCAGTGATTTAGTTCCAATTGTCAGTGTGTTTCTCTGTGTGGCTCCACTGCACTCTGGGCTGTAGCTGCCTCTGTAACTCTGACCATTCAGTGCTTCAGTTCCAATTGCCAGTGTGTTTCTCTCGGTGGTTCTACTGCACTCAGGTGTGTAGCTGCCACTGTAACTGTGACCATTCAGTGATTAAGTTCCAATTGTCAGTGTGTTTCTCTCGGATTTCTACTGCACTCTGGGTTTAGCTGCCTCTGTAACTGTCTCCGTTCAGTGATTCAGTTGCTATTGTCAGTGTGTTTTTCTGTGTGGTTCCGCTACACTCTGCGATATAGCTGCCTCTGTAACAGTGACCATTCAGTGATTCAGTTACAATTCTCAGTGTTTTTCTCTGGGTGGGTCCACTGCACTCTGGGATGTAGTTGCCTCTGTAACTGTGACCATTCAGTGATTCAGTTCCAATTGTCAGTGTATCTCTGTGTGGTCACTTCTCTCTGGTATGTAGCTTTCTCAGTAACAGTGACCATTCAGCGATTCAGTTACTATTGTCAGTGTGTTTCTCTGGGTGGTTCCACTGCACTCTGGTATGTAGCTGACTCTGTAACTGTGACCATTCAGCGATTCAGTTACAATTGTCAGTGTATTTCACTGGGTGGTTCCTCTGCACTCTGGGGTGCAGCTGCCTCTGTAACTGTGACCATTCAGTGATTCAGTTCCAATTGTCAGTGTGTTTCTCTGGGTGGATCCAATGCACTCTGGTGTGTCGCTGCCTCTCTAACTGTAACCATTCAGTGATTCAGTTCCAATTGTCAGTGTGTTTCTATAGATGGTTCCACTGCACTCGGGGGTGTAGGTGCCACTGTAACTGTGACCATTCAGTGATTCTGTTCCAGTTGTCAGTGTGTTTCTCTAGGTGGTGCCACTGCACTCTGGGGCGTCCCTGCCTCTGTAACTGTCTCCATTCAGAGATTCAGTTCCAATTGTCTGTGTGTTTCTCTGGGTTGTTCCACTGCACTCTGGGATGTAGCTGCCTCTGTAACTGTCTCCGTTCAGTGATTCAGTTGCTATTGTCAGTGTGTTTCTCGGTGTGGTTCCACTACACTCTGCAGTATACCTGCCTCTGTAACTGTGACCATTCAGTTATTCAGTTCCAATTCTCAGTGTGTTTCTCTGGGTGGGCCAACTGCACTCTGGGGTGTAGCTGCCTGTGTAACTGTGACCATTCAGTGATTCAGTTCCAATTCTCAGTGTGTTTCTCTGGGTGGGTCCACTGCACTCTGGGGTGTAGCTGCCTCTGTAACTGTGACCATTCAGTGATTCAGTTCCAATTGTCAGTGTATCTCTTTGTGGTCACTTCTCTCTGGCTTGTAGCTGACTCTGTAACTGTGCCCATTCAGTGATTCAGTTCCAATTGTCTGTGTGTTTCTCTGGGTGGTTCCACTGCACCCTGGGATGCAGCTGCCTCTGTAACTGTGGCCATTCAGTGATTCAGTTCCAATTGTAAATGTGTTTCTGTGGGTGGTTCCACGGCACTCTGGGGTGTAGGTGCCTCTGTAACTGTGACCATTCAGTGATTCAGTTCCAGTGTTTCTCTAGGTGCTTCCTCTGCACTCTGGGGCGTCACTGCCTCTGTAACTGTCTCCATTCAGTGATTCAGTTCAAATTGTCTGTGTGTTTCTCTGGGTTGTTCCACTGCCCTCTGGGATGTAGATGCCACTGTAACTATGACCATTCAGTGATTCAGTTCCAATTGTCAGTGTGTTTCTCTGAGTGGGTCCACTGCACTCTGGAATGTAGCTGCCTCTGTAACTGTAACCATTCAGTAATTCACTTCCAATTTTCCGTGTGTTTCCCTGGGTGGTTCTACTGAAATCTGGGATGTAGCTGCCACTGTAACTGTGACCATTCAGTGATTCAGTTCCAATTGTCAGTGTGTTTCTCTGAGTGGTTCCACTGCACTCTGGGGTGTTGCTGCCTCTGTAACAGTGACCATTCAGTGATTCAGTTCCAATTGTCAGTGTGTTTCTCTGTGTGGTTCCACTGCACTATGGGGTGAAGTTCTCTCTGTAACAGTTACCATTCAGTGATTCAGTTCCAGTTGTCAGTGTGTTTCTCCAGGTGGTTCCACTGCACTCTGGGGCGTCGCTGCCTCTGTAAATGTCTCCATTAAGTGATTCCGTTCCAATTATCTGTGTGTTTCTCTGGGTGGTTCCACTGCACTCTGGGATGTAGCTGCCACTGTAACTGTGACCATTCAGTGATTTAGTTCCAATTGTCAGTGTGTTTCTCTGTGTGGCTCCACTGCACTCTGGGCTGTAGCTGCCTCTGTAACTCTGACCATTCAGTGATTCAGTTCCAATTGCCAGTGTGTTTCTCTCGGTGGTTCTACTGCACTCAGGTGTGTAGCTGCCACTGTAACTGTGACCATTCAGTGATTAAGTTCCAATTGTCAGTGTGTTTCTCTCGGATTTCTACTGCACTCTGGGTTTAGCTGCCTCTGTAACTGTCTCCGTTCAGTGATTCAGTTGCTATTGTCAGTGTGTTTTTCTGTGTGGTTCCGCTACACTCTGCGATATAGCTGCCTCTGTAACAGTGACCATTCAGTGATTCAGTTACAATTCTCAGTGTTTTTCTCTGGGTGGGTCCACTGCACTCTGGGATGTAGTTGCCTCTGTAACTGTGACCATTCAGTGATTCAGTTCCAATTGTCAGTGTATCTCTGTGTGGTCACTTCTCTCTGGTATGTAGCTTTCTCAGTAACAGTGACCATTCAGCGATTCAGTTACTATTGTCAGTGTGTTTCTCTGGGTGGTTCCACTGCACTCTGGTATGTAGCTGACTCTGTAACTGTGACCATTCAGCGATTCAGTTACAATTGTCAGTGTATTTCACTGGGTGGTTCCACTGCACTCTGGGGTGCAGCTGCCTCTGTAACTGTGACCATTCAGTGATTCAGTTCCAATTGTCAGTGTGTTTCTCTGGGTGGATCCAATGCACTCTGGTGTGTCGCTGCCTCTCTAACTGTAACCATTCAGTGATTCAGTTCCAATTGTCAGTGTGTTTCTATAGATGGTTCCACTGCACTCGGGGGTGTAGGTGCCACTGTAACTGTGACCATTCAGTGATTCTGTTCCAGTTGTCAGTGTGTTTCTCTAGGTGGTGCCACTGCACTCTGGGGCGTCCCTGCCTCTGTAACTGTCTCCATTCAGAGATTCAGTTCCAATTGTCTGTGTGTTTCTCTGGGTTGTTCCACTGCACTCTGGGATGTAGCTGCCTCTGTAACTGTCTCCGTTCAGTGATTCAGTTGCTATTGTCAGTGTGTTTCTCGGTGTGGTTCCACTACACTCTGCGGTATACCTGCCTCTGTAACTGTGACCATTCAGTTATTCAGTTCCAATTCTCAGTGTGTTTCTCTGGGTGGGCCAACTGCACTCTGGGGTGTAGCTGCCTGTGTAACTGTGACCATTCAGTGATTCAGTTCCAATTCTCAGTGTGTTTCTCTGGGTGGGTCCACTGCACTCTGGGGTGTAGCTGCCTCTGTAACTGTGACCATTCAGTGATTCAGTTCCAATTGTCAGTGTATCTCTTTGTGGTCACTTCTCTCTGGCTTGTAGCTGACTCTGTAACTGTGCCCATTCAGTGATTCAGTTACTATTGTCAGTGTGTTTCTCTGGGTGGTTCCACTGCACTCTGGGCTGCAGCTGCCTCTGTAACTGTGACCATTCAGTGATTCAGTTCCAGTTGTCAGTGTGTTTCTCTAGGTGGTGCCACTGCACTCTGGTGTGTCGCTGCCTCGGTAACTGTAACCATTCAGTGATTCAGTTCCAATTGTCAGTGTGTTTCTCTGGGTGCGTCCACTGCACTCTGGGGTGTTGCTGCCTCTGTAACAGTGACCATTCAGTGATTCAGTTCCAATTGTCAGTGTATCTATGTGTGGTTCCACATCTCTCTGGTATGTAGCTGACTCTGTAACTGTGACCATTCAGTGATTCAGTTCCAGTTGTCAGTGTGTTTCTCTAGGTGGTGCCACTGCACTCTGGGGCGTCGCTGCCTCTGTAACTGTCTCCATTCAGTGATTCAGTTCCAATTGTCTGTGTCTTTCTCTGGGTGGTTCCACTGCCCTCTGGGATGTAGCTGCCACTGTAACTCTGACCATTCAGTGATTCAGTTCCATTTGTCAATGTGTTTCTCTGGGTGGTTCCACTGCACTATGGGGTGTAGGTTCCTCTGTAACTGTGACCACTCAGTGATTCAGTTCCAATTGTCAGTGTGTTTCTCTGGGTGGGTCAACTGCACTCTGGTGTGTGGCTGCCTCTGTAACTGTGACCATTCAGTGTTTCAGTTCCAATTCTCTGTGTGTTTCTCTGTGTGGTTCCACTGCACCCTGGGGTGTAGCTGCCTCTGCAACTGTGACCATTCAGTGATTCAGTTCCAATTGTCAGTGTGTTTCTCTGTGTGGTTCCACTGCACTCTGGGGTGTAGCTGCCTCTGTAACTCTGACCATTCAGTGATTCAGTTCCAATTGTCAATGTGTTTCTCTGGGTGGTTCCACTGCACTATGGGGTGTAGGTTCCTCTGTAACTGTGACCACTCAGTGATTCAGTTCCAATTGTCAGTGTGTTTCTCTGGGTGGGTCCACTGCACTCTGGTGTGTGGCTGCCTCTGTAACTGTGACCATTCAGTGTTTCAGTTCCAATTCTCTGTGTGTTTCTCTGTGTGGTTCCACTGCACCCTGGGGTGTAGCTGCCTCTGCAACTGTGACCATTCAGTGATACAGTTCCAATTGTCAGTGTATTTCTCTGTGTAGTTCCACTGCACTTTGGAATGGATCTACCTCTGTAAACGTGACCATTCAGTGATTCAGGTCCAATTGTCAGTGTGTTTCTCTCGGTGGTTCTACTGCACTCTGGGGTGTAGCTGCCACTGTAACTGTGACCAGTCAATGATTCAGTTCCAATTGTAAGTGTGTTTCTCTCCGTCATTCTACTTCACTCTGGGGTTTAGCTGCCTCTGTAACTGTCTCCATTCAGAGATTCAGTTCCAATTGTCAGTGTGTTTCTCTGGGTTGTTCCACTGCACTCTGGATGTAGCTGCCTCTGTAACTGTGACCATTCAGTGATTCAGTTCCAATTGTCAGTGTGTTTCTCTGGGTGGTTCCACTGCTCGCTGGTATGTAGCTGCCTCTGTAACTGTGACCATTCAGTGATACAGTTCAAATTGTCAGTGTGATTCTCTGTGTGGTTAAACTGCAATCTGGGGTGTAGCTGCCTCTGTTACTCTGACCATTCAGTGATTCAGTTCCAATTGCCAGTGTGTTTTTCTAGGTGGTTCCACTGCACTCGGCGGTGTAGGTGCCTCTGTAACTGTGACCATTCAGTGATTCAGTTCCAATTGTCAGTGTGTTTCTCTGGGTGGGTCCACTGCACTGTGGGATGTAGCTGTCTCTATAACTGTGACCATTCAGTGATTCATTCACAATTGTCTGTGTGTTTCTCTGGGTGGGTCCACTGCAATCTGGGATGTAGCTGCCTCTGTAACTGTTACCATTTAGTGATTCACTTCCAATTGTCCGTCTGTTTCTCTGGGTGGTTCCACTGCACTCTGGGGGTGTAGCTGTCTCTGTAACTGTGACCATTCAGTGATTCAGTTCCAATTGTCAATGTGTTTCTCTGGGTGGTTCCTCTGCACTATGGGGCGAAGCTGTCTCTGTAACTGTGCCCATTCAGTTATTCAGTTCCAATTGTCAGTGTATTTCTCTGGGTGGTTCCACTGCACTCTGGGATGTAGCTGCCTCTGTAACTGTGGCCAATCAGTGATTCAGTTCCAATTGTCAGTGTGTTTCTCTGGGTGGTTCCACTGCACTCGGGGGTGTAGGTTCCTCTGTAACTGTGACCATTCAGTGATTCAGTTCCAGTTGTCAGTGTGTTTCTCTTGGAGGTTCCACTGCACTCTGGGGCGTCGCTGCCTCTGAAACTGTCTCCATTCAGTGATTCAGTTCCAATTGTCTGCGTGTTTCTCTGGGTGGGTCCACTGCACTCTGTGATGTAGCTGCCACTGTAACTGTGACCATTCAGTGATTCAGTTCCAATTGTCAGTGTGTTTCTCTGTGTGGTTCCACTGCACTCTGGGGTGTAGCTGCCTCTTTAACTCTGACCATTCAGTGATTCAGTTCCAATTGTCAGTGTGTTTCTCTCGGTGGTTATACTGCACTCTGGGGTGTAGCTGCCTCTGAAACTGTTACCATTCAGTGATTCAGTTCTAATTGTCAGTGTGTTTCTCCCGGTGATTCTACAGCACTCTGAGGTGTAGGTGCCTCTGTAACTGTGTCCATTCAGTGATTCAGTTCCAGTTGTCAGTGTGTTTTTCTAGGTGGTTCCACTGCACTCTGGGGCGTCGCTGCCTCTGTAACTGTCTCCATTCAGTGATTCAGTTCCAATTGTCAGTGTGTTTCTCTCGGTGGTTATACTGCACTCTGGGGTGTAGCTGCCACTGTAACTGTGACCATTCAGTGATTCAGTACCAATTGTCAGTGTGTTTCCCTCGGTGGTTATATTGCACTCTGGGGTGTAGCTGCCTCTGTAACTCTGACCATTCAGTGATTCAGTTCCAATTGTCAGTGTGTTTCTCTTGGTGGTTCCACTGCAACCTGGGATGTAGCTGCCTCTTTAACTGTGACCACTCAGTGATCCAGTTCCATTTATCTGTGTGTTTCTCTGGGTGGGTCCACTGCAATCTGGGGTGTAGCTGCCTCTGTAACTGTGACCATTCAGTGATTCGTTTCCAATTGTCAGTGCGTTTCTCAGGGTAGTTCCAATGCACTCGGGGGTGTAGGTGCCTCTGTAATTGTGACCATTCAGTGATTCAGTTCCAGTTGTCAGTGTGTTTCTCTAGGTGGTTCCACTGCACTCTGGGGCGTCGCTGCCTCTGTAACTGTCTCCATTCAGTGATTCAGTTCCAATTGTCTGTGTGTTTCTCTGGGTGAGTCCACTGCACTCTGGGGTGTAGCTGCCTCTGTAACTGTCTCCATTCAGAGTGGCGAATGTCGTGCCCCTGTTCAAAAAAGGGACTAGGGATAACCCTGGGAATTACAGGCCAGTTAGTCTTACTTCGGTGGTAGGCAAAGTAATGGAAAGGGTACTGAAGGATAGGATTTCTGAGCATCTGGAAAGACACTGCTTGATTAGGGATAGTCAGCACGGATTTGTGAGGGGTAGGTCTTGCCTTACAAATCTTATTGAATTCTTTGAGGAGGTGACCAAGCATGTGGATGAAGGTAAAGCAGTGGATGTAGTGTACATGGATTTTAGTAAGGCATTTGATAAAGTTCCCCATGGTAGGCTTATGCAGAAAGTAAGGAGGCATGCGATAGTGGGAAATTTGGCCAGTTGGATAACGAACTGGCTAACCGATAGAAGTCAGAGAGTGGTGGTGGATGGCAAATATTCAGCCTGGATCCCAGTTACCAGTGGCGTACCGCAGGGATCAGTTCTGGGTCCTCTGCTGTTTGTGATTTTCATTAATGACTTCGATGAGGGAGTTGAAGGGTGGGTCAGTAAATTTGCAGATGATACGAAGATTGGTGGAGTTGTGGATAGTAAGGAGGGCTGTTGTCGGCTGCAAAGAGACATAGATAGGATGCAGAGCTGGGCTGAGAAGTGGCAGATGGAGTTTAACCCTGAAAAGTGTGAGGTTGTCCATTTTGGAAGGACAAATATGAATGCGGAATACAGGGTTAACGGTAGAGTTCTTGGCAATGTGGAGGAGCAGAGAGATCTTGGGGTCTATGTTCATACATCTTTGAAAGTTGCCACTCAAGTGGATAGAGCTGTGAAGAAGGCCTATGGTGTGCTCGCGTTCATTAACAGAGGGATTGAATTTAAGAGCCGTGAGGTGATGATGCAGCTGTACAAAACTTTGGTAAGGCCACATTTGGAGTACTGTGTACAGTTCTGGTCGCCTCATTTTAGGAAGGATGTGGAAGCTTTGGAAAAGGTGCAAAGAAGATTTACCAGGATGTTGCATGGAATGGAGAGTAGGTCTTACGAGGAAAGGTTGAGGGTGCTAGGCCTTTTCTCATTAGAACGGAGAAGGATGAGGGGCGACTTGATAGAGGTTTATAAGATGATCAGGGGAATAGATAGAGTAGACAGTCAGAGACTTTTTCCCCGGGTGGAACAAACCATTACAAGGGGACATAAATTTAAGGTGAAAGGTGGAAGATATAGGAGGGATATCAGAGGTAGGTTCTTTACCCAGAGAGTAGTGGGGGCATGGAATGCACTGCCTGTGGAAGTAGTTGAGTCGGAAACATTAGGGACCTTCAAGCAGCTATTGGATAGGTACATGGATTACGGTTAAATGATATAGTGTAGATTTATTTGTTCTCAAGGGCAGCACGGTAGCATTGTGGTTAGCACAATTGCTTCACAGCTCCAGGGTCCCAGGTTCGATTCCGGCTTGTGTCACTGACTGTGCGGAGTCTGCACGTCCTCCCCGTGTCTGCGTGGGTTTCCTCCGGGTGCTCCGGTTTCCTCCCACAATCCAAAGATGTGCAGGTTAGGTGAATTGGCCAATGATAAATTGCCCTTAATGTCCAAATTGCCCTTGGTGTTGGGTGAAGGTGTTGAGTTTGGGTAGGGTGCTCTTTCCAAGAGCCGGTGCAGACTCAAAGGGCCGAATGGCCTCCTTCTGCACTGTAAATTCAATGATAATCTATGATTAATCTAGGACAAAGGTTCGGCACAACATCGTGGGCCGAAGGGCCTGTTCTGTGCTGTATTTTCTATGTTCTATGTTCTATGTTCTATTCAGTGATTCAGTTCCAATTGTCAGTGTGTTTCTCTGGATGGTTCCACAGCTCTCTCGGGTGCAGCTGTCTCTGGAACTGTGACCATTCAGTGATTCAGATCCAATTGTCAGTGTGTTTCTCTGGGTGATTCCACTGCTCTCTGGGATGTAGCTGCCTCTGTAACTGTGACCATTCAATGTTTCACTTCAATTTGTCAGCGTGTTTCTCTGGGTGGTTCCACTGCACTTTGGGATGGACCTACCTCTGCAACTGTGACCATTCAGTGATTCAGTTCGAATTGACAGTGTGTTTCTCTGGGTGGTTCCACTGCACTCTGGGGTGTAGCTGCCTCTGTAAATGTGGACATTCAGTGATTCAGTTCCAATTGTCAATGTGTTTCTCTGGGTGGTTCCACTGCACACTGGGATGTAGCTGCCTCTATAACTGTGACCATTCAGTGATTCAGTTCCAATTGCCAGTGTGTTTGTCTCGGTCATTCTGCTACACTCTGGTGTTTAGCTGCCTCTGTAACTGTCTCCAATCAGTGATTCAGTTCCAATTGTCAATGTGTTTCTCTGGGTGTTTCCACTGCACTCTGGGATGTAGCTGCCTCTATAACTGTGACTATTCAGTGATTCAGTTCCAATTGTCAGTGTGTTTCTCTGTGTGGTTCCACTGCTCTCTGGTATGCAACTGCCTCTGTAACTATGTCCATTCAGTGATTCAGTTCCAATTGTCAGTGTGTTTCTCTCGGTGGTTCTACTGCACTCTGGGGTGTAGCTGCCACTGTAACTGTGACCATTCAGAGATTGTGTTCCAATTGTCAGTGTGTTTCTCTCGGTTAATCTGCTGCACTCTGGGGTTTAGCTGCCTCAGTAACTGTCTCCATTCAGAGTTTCAGTTGCTATTGTCAGTGTGTTTCTCTGGGTGGTTCCACTGCACTTTGGGATGGACCTACCTCTGTAACTGTGACCATTCAGTGATTCAGTTCCAATTGTCAGTGTGTATCTCTGGGTGGTTCCACTGCACTCTGGGGTGTAGCTGCCTCTGTAAATGTGGCCATTCAGTGATTCAGTTCCAAATGTCAATTTCTTTCACTGGGCTGTTCCACTGCTCACTGGGATGTAGCTGCATCTGTAACTGTGACCATTCAGTGATTCAGTTCCAATTGTCAGTGTGTATCTCTGGGTGGTTCCACTGCACTCTGGGGTGTAGCTGCCTCTGTAAATGTGGCCATTCAGTGATTCAGTTCCAAATGTCAATTTCTTTCACTGGGCTGTTCCACTGCTCACTGGGATGTAGCTGCGTCTGTAACAGTGACCATTCAGTGATTCAGTTCCAATTGTCAGTGTGTTTCTCTGGGTGGTTCCACTGCTCTCTGGGGTGTAGCTGACTCTATTACTGTAACCATTCAGTGATTCAGTTCCAATTGTCAGTGTGTTTCTCTGGGTGGTTCTACTGCATTCTGGGGCGTGGCTGCCACTGTAACTGTGAACATTCAGAGATTCAGTTGCTATTGTCAGTGTGTTTATCTCGGTCATTCTACTACACTCTGGGGTTTAGCTGCCTCTGTAACTGTCTCCATTCAGTGATTCAGTTCCAATTGTCAGTGTGTTTCTCTGGGTGGGTGCACTGCACGCTGGGGTGTAGCTGCCTCTGTAACTGTGACCATTCAGTGATTCACTTCCAATTGTCAGTGTTTTTCTCTGGGTGGTTCCACTGCACTTTGGGATGGACCTACCTCTGTAACTGTGGCCATTCAGTGATTCAGTTCCAATTGTCAGTGTGTATCTCTGGGTGGTTCCACTGCACTCTGGGGTGTAGCTGCCTCTGTAAATGTGGCCATTCAGTGATTCAGTTCCAAATGTCAATTTCTTTCACTGGGCTGTTCCACTGCTCACTGGGATGTAGCTGCATCTGTAACTGTGACCATTCAGTGATTCAGTTCCAATTGTCAGTGTGTTTCTCTGGGTGGTTCCACTGCTTCTGGGGTGTAGCTGACACTGTAACTGTGAACATTCAGTGAATCAGTTCCAATTGTCAGTGTGTTTCTCTCGGTCATTCTACTACACTCTGGGGTTTAGCTGCCTCTGTAACTGTCTCCATTCAGTGATTCAGTTCCAATTGTCAATGTGTTTCTCTGCGTGGTTCCACTGTACTCTGGGATGTAGCTGCCTCTATAACTGTGACCATTCAGTGATTCAGTTCCAATTGTCAGTGTGTTTCTCTGTGTGGTTCCACTGCTCTCTGGTATGTAACTGCCTCTGTAACTGTCTCCATTCAGTGATTCAGTTCCAATTGTCAATGTGTTTCTCTCGGTGGTTCAACTGCACTCTGGGGTTTAGCTGCCTCTGTAACTGTCTCCATTCAGAGATTCAGTTGCTATTGTCAGTGTGTTTCTCTGGATTTTTCCACTGCACTCTGCGGCATAGCTGCCTCTGTAACTGTGACCACTCAGTGATTCAGTTCCAATTGTCAGTGTGTTTCTCTCGGTCATTCTACGACACTCTGGGGTTTAGATGCCTCTGTAACTGTCTCCATTCAGAGATTCAGTTGCTTTTGTCAGTGTGTTTCTCTGGTTGGTTCCACTGCACCCTGGGATGTAGGTGCCTCTGTAACTGTGACGATTCAGTGATTCAGTTCCAGTTGTCAGTGTGTTTCTCTAGGTGGTTCCACTGCACTCTGGGGCGTCGCTGCCTCTGTAACTGTCTCCATTCAGTGATTCAGTTCCAATTGTCTGTGTGTTTCTCTGGTTGGGTCCACTGCACTCTGGGGTGTAGCTGCCTCTGTAACTGTGACCATTCAGTGATTCAGTTCCAATTGTCAGTGTGTTTCTCTGGGTGCGTCCACTGCACTGTGGAGTGTTGCTGTCTCTGGAACAGTGACCATTCAGTGATTCAGTTCCAATTGTCATTGTATCTATGTGTGGATCCACTTCTCTCTGGTATGTAGCTGACTCTTTAACTGTGACCATTCAGTGATTCAGTTCCAATTCTCAGTGTGTTTCTCTGGGTGGGTCCACTGCACTCCGGTGCGTCGCTGCCTCTGCAACTGTCTCCATTCAGTGATTCAGTTCCAATTGTCTGTGTGTTTCTCTCGGATATCTACTGAACTCTGGGTTCAGCTGCGTCTGTAACTGTCTCCGTTCAGTGATTCAGTTGCTATTGTCAGTGTGTTTCTCGGTGTGGTTCCACTGCACTCTGGTATGTAGCTGACTCTGTAAATGTGACCATTCAGTGATTCAGTTACTATTGTCAGCGTGTTTCTCTGGGTGGTTCCACTGCACTCTGGGGTGCAGCTGCCTCTGTAATTGTGACCATTCAGTGATTCCGTTCCAATTGTCAGTGTGTTTCTCTGGATGGATCCAATGCACTCTGGTGTGTCGCTGCCTCTGTAACTGTGACCATTCAGTGATTCAGTTCCAATTGTCAGTATGTTTCTCTGGGTGCGTCAACTGCACTCTGGAGTGTTGCTGCCTCTGGAACAGTGACCATTCAGTGATTCAGTTCCAATTGTCAGTGTATCTATGTGTGGTTCCACTTCTCTCTGGTATGTAGCTGACTCTGTAACTGTGACCATTCAGTGATTCAGTTCCAATTCTCAGTGTGTTTCTCTGGGTGGGTCCACTGCACTCTGGGGTGTAGCTACCTCTGTAACTGTGACCATTCAGTGATTCAGTTCCAGTTGTCAGTGTGTTTCTCTAGGTGGTTCCACTGCACTCTGGGGCGTCGCTGCCTCTGTAACTGTCTCCATTCAGTGATTCAGTTCCAATTGTCTGTGTGTTTCTCTGGGTGGTTCCACTGCACTCTGTGATGTAGCTGCCACTGTAACTGTGACTATTCAGTGATTCAGTTCCAATTGTCACTGTGTTTCTCTGGGTGGTTCCAATGCACTCTGGGGTGTAGCTGCCTCTGTAACTCTGACCATTCAGTGATTCAGTTCCAATTGTCAGTGTGTTTCTCTCGGCATTTCTACTGCCCTCTGGAGTGTAGCTGCCACTGCAACTGTGACCATTCAGTGAATCAGTTCCAATTGTCAGTGTGTTTCACTTGGATTTCTACTGCACTCTGGGTTTAGCTGCCTCTGTAACAGTAACCATTCAGTTCCAATTCTCAGTGTGTTTCTCTGGGTGGGTCCACTGCACTCTGGGGTGTAGCTGCCTCTGTAACTGTGACCATTCAGTTCCAATTGTCAGTGTATCTCTGTGTGGCCACTTCTCTCTGGTATGTAGCTAACTCTGTAAATGTGACCATTCAGTGATTCAGTTGCTATTGTCAGTGTGTTTCTCGGTGTGGTTCCACTACACCCTGCGGTATAGCTGCCTCTGTAACTGTGAACATTCAGTGATTCAGTTCCAATTCTCAGTGTGTTTCTCTGTGTGGTTCCACTGCACTCTAGGGTGTAGCTGCCTCTTTTAACTCTGACCATTCAGTGATTCAGTTCCAATTGTCAGTGTGTTTCTCTCGGTGGTTATACTGCACTCTGGGGTGTAGCTGCCACTGTAACTGTGACCATTCAGTGATTCAGTTCCAATTGTCAGTGTGTTTCGCTCGGTGATTCTACTGCACTCGGGGGCGTCGCTGCCTCTGTAACTGTCACCATTCAGTGATACAGTTCCAATTGTCAGTGTCTTTCTCTGTGTGGTTCCACTGGACACTTGTGTGTAGCTGCCTCTTTAACTCAGACCATTCAGTGATTCAGTTCCAATTGTCAGTGTGTTTCTCTCGGTGGTTATACTGCACTCTGGGTTGTAGCTGCCACTGTAACTGTGACCATTCAGTGATTCAGTTCCAATTGTCAGTGTGTTTCTCTGTGTGGTTCCACTGCACCCTAGGATGTAACTGCCTCTTTAACTGTGACCACTCAGTGATTCAGTTCCACTTATCTGTGTGTTTCTCTGGGGGGGGGGGGTCCACTGCACTCTGGTGTGTGGCTGCCTCTGTAACTGTGACCATTCAGTGCTTCAGTTCCAATTGTCAGTGTGTTTCTCTGTGTTGTTCCACTGCACCCTAGGATGTAGCTGCCTCTGTAACTGTGACCATTCAGTGATTCGTTTCCAATTGTCAGTGCGTTTCTCTGGGTAGTTCCAATGCACTCGGGGGTGTAGGTGCCTCTGTAACTGTGACCATTCAGTGATTCAGTTCCAGTTGTCAGTGTGTTTCTCTAGGTGGTTCCACTGCACTCTGGGGCGTCGCTGCCTCTGTAACTGTCTCCATTCAGTGATTCAGTTCCAATTGTCTGAGTGGTTCTCTGGGTGGGCCAACTGCACTCTGGGGTGTAGCTGCCTCTGTAACTGTGACCATTCATTGATTCAGTTCCAATTGTCAGTGTGTTTCTCTGGGTGCGTCCACTGCACTCTGGAGTGTTGCTGCCTCTGGAACAGTGACCATTCAGTGATTCAGTTCCAATTGTCAGTGTATCTGTGTGTGGATTCACTTCTCTCTGGTATGTAGCTGACTCTGTAACTGTGACCATTCAGTGATTCAGTTCCAATTGTCAGTGTGTTTCTCTGGGTGGGTCCACTGCACTCTGGGGTGTAGCTGCCACTGTAACTGTGACCAGTCAGTGATTCAGTTCCAATTCTCAGTGTGTTTCTCTGGGAGGGTCCACTGAACTGTGGGGTGTAGCTGCCTCTGTTACTGTGACCATTCAGTGATTCAGTTCCAATTGTCAGTGTGTTTCTCTGGGTGCGTCCACTGCACTCTGGGGTGTTGCTGCCTCTGTAACAGTGACCATTCAGTAATTCAGTTCCAATTGTCAGTGTATCTATGTGTGGTTCCACTTCTCTCTGGTATGTAGCTGACTCTGTAACTGTGACCATTCAGTGATTCAGTTCCAATTGTCAGTGTGTTTCTATAGATGGTTCCACTGCACCCTGGGATGGAGGTGCCTCTGTAACTGTGGCCATTCAGTGATTCAGTTCCAATTGTCAATGTGTTTCTCTGGTTGGTTCAACTGCACTCGGGGGTGTAGGTGCCTCTGTAACTGTGACCATTTAGTGATTCAGTTCCAGTTGTCAGTGTGTTTCTATAGATGGTTCCACTGCACCCTGGGATGTAGGTGCCTCTGTAACTGTGACCATAACGTGATTCAGTTCCAATTCTCAGTGTGTTTCTCTGTGTGGGTCCACTGCACTCTGGGGTGTAGCTGCCTCTGTAACTGTGACCATTCAGTGATTCAGTTACAATTGTCAGTGTATCTCTGTGTGGTCACTTCTCTCTGGTATGTAGCTACCTCTGTAACTGTGACCATTCAGTGATTCAGTTCCAATTCTCAGTGTGTTTCTCTGGGTGGATCCAATGCACTCTGGTGTGTCGCTGCCTCTGTAACTGTGACCATTCAGTGATTCAGTTCCAATTGTCAGTGCATTTCTCTAGGTGGTTCTACTGAACACTGGCGTGTAGCTGCCTCTGTAACTGTGACCATTCAGTGATTCAGTTCCAATTGTCAGTGTGTTTCTCTGGATGGTTCCACTGCTCTCTGGGGTGTAGCTGCCTCTGTAACTGTGACAATTCAGTGATTCAGTTCCAATTGTCAGTGTGTCTCTCTAGTTGGTTCCACTGCACTCTGGGGTGTAGCTGTCTCTGTAACTGTGACCATTCAGTGATTCAGTTCCAATTGTCAGTGCATTCCTCTGGGTTGTTCCACTGCACCCTGGTGTGTAGCTGCCACTGTAAGTGTGACCATTTAGTGATTCTGTTCCAATTATCAGTGTATTTCTCTGGGTGGTTCTACTGCACTCTGGAATGTAGCTGCCTCTGTAACTGTGACCATTCAGTGATTCAGTTCCAATTGTCAGTGTGTTTCTCAGGGTGGTTCCACTGCACTCTGGGGTGTAGCTGCCTCTGCAACTGTGACCATTCAGTGATTCAGTTCCAATTGTCAGTGTGGCTCTCGGGAATGTACCACTTCGCTCTGGGGCGTAGCTGCCTCTGTACCTGTGACTATTCAGTGATTCAGTTCCAATTGTCAGTGTGTTTCTCTGGATGGTTCCACTGCACTCTGGGGTGCAGCTGCCTCTGGAACTGTGACCATTCAGTGATTCAGATCCAATTGTCAGTGTGTTTCTCTGGGTGATTCCACTGCTCTCTGGGATGTAGCTGCTTCTGTAACTGTGACCATTCAATGTTTCACTTCCAATTGTCAGCGTGTTTCTCTGGGTGGTTCCACTTCACTTTGGGATGGACCTACCTCTGCAACTGTGACCATTCAGTGATTCAGTTCGAATTGACAGTGTGTTTCTCTGGGTGGTTCCACTGCACTCTGGGGTGTAGCTGCCTCTGTAAATGTGGACATTCAGTGATTCAGTTCCAATTGTCAATGTGTTTCTCTGTGTAGTCCCACTGCTCTCTGGTATGTTGCTGTCTCTGTAACTGTGACTATTCAGTGATTCAATTCCAATTGTCAGTGTGTTTCTCTCGGTTAATCTGCTGCACTCTGGGGTTTAGCTGCCTCTGTAACTGTCTACATTCAGAGATTCAGTTGCTATTGTAAGTGTGTTTCTCTGGTTGGTTCCACTGCACTCTGCGGCATAGCTGCCTCTGTAACTGTGACCATTTAGT
Source organism: Scyliorhinus torazame (assembly GCF_047496885.1). NCBI lineage: Eukaryota > Metazoa > Chordata > Chondrichthyes > Carcharhiniformes > Scyliorhinidae > Scyliorhinus > Scyliorhinus torazame. The sequence continues at coordinate 56,748,440 of NC_092726.1, forward strand.
GATTCAATTCCATTTGTCAGTGTGTTTCTCTTGATGGTTCCACTGCTCTCTGGGATGTAACTGCCTCTGTAACTGTGACCATTCAGCGATTCAGTTCCAATTGTCAGTGTGTTTCTCTGGGTGGTTCCACTGCTCTCAGGGATGTAGCTGCATCTGTAACTGTGACCATTCAGTGATTCAGTTCCAATTGTCAGTGTGTTTCTCTGGGTGGTTCCACTGCACTCTGGGATGTAGCTGCCTCTGTAACTGTGACCATTCAGTGATTCAGTTCCAATTGTCAGTGTGTTTCTCTTGGTGGTTCTACTGCAGTCAGGGGTGTGGCTGCCACTGTAACTGTGACCATTCAGTGATTACATTCCAATTGTCAGTGTGTTTCTCTCGGTCATTCTACTACACTCTGGGGTTCAGCTGCCTCTGTAACTGTCTCCATTCAGTGATTCAGGACCAATTGTCAATGCGTTTCTCTGGGTGCGTCCACTGCACTCTGTGGTGTTGCTGCCTCTGTAACTGTGACCATTCAGTGATTCAGTTCCAATTGTCAGTGTGTTTCTCTGGGTGCGTCCACTGCACTCTGTGGTGTTGCTGCCTCTGTAACAGTGACCATTCAGGGACTAAGTTCCAATTATCAGTGTATCTCTGTGTGGTTCCACTGCACTCTGGGATGTAGCTGACTCTTTAACTGTGACCATTCAGTGATTCAGTTCCTATTGTCAGTGTGTTTCTCTGGGTGGTTCCACTGCACTCTGGGATGTAGCTGCTCTTTAACTGTGACCATTCAGTGATTCAGTTCCTATTGTTAGTGTGTTTCTCTGGGTGGTTCCACTTCTCTCTTGTATGTAGCTGCCTCTGTAACTGTCTCCATTCAGTGTTTCAGTTGCTATTGTCAGTGTGTTTCCCTGGGTGGTTCCACTGCACTATGCGGTATAGCTGCCTCTGTAACTGTGACCATTCAGTGATTCAGTTCCAATTCTCAGTGTGTTTCTCTGGGTGGGTCCACTGCACTCTGGGGTGTAGCCGCCTCGGTAACTGTGACCATTCAATGATTCAGTTCCAATTGTCAGTGTGTTTCTCTGGATGGTTCCACTGCTCTCTGGGGTGTAGCTGCCTCTTTAACTCTGACCATTCAGTGATTCAGTTCCAATCGTCAGTGCATTTCTCTCGGTGGTTCTACTGCACACTGGCGTGTAGCTGCCGCTGTAACTGTGACCATTCAGTGATTCAGTTCCTATTGTCAGCGTGTTTCTCTAGGTGTTTCCACTGCACCCTGGTGTCTAGCTGCCACTGTAAATGTGACCATTCAGTGATTCAGTTCCAATTGTCAGTGTGTTTCTCTGGGTTGTTCCACGACACTCTGGGGTGTAGCTGCCTCTGTAACTGTGACCATTCAGTGATTCAGTTCCAATTGTCATTGTGTTTCTCTGGGTGGGTCCTCTGCACTCTGGGGTGTAGCTGCCTCTGTAACTGTGACCATTCAGTGATTCAGTTTCAATTGTCAGTGTGTTTCTCTGGATTGTTCCAATTATCTCTGGGGTGTAGCTGCCCCTGTAACTGTGACCATTCAGTGATTCAGTTCCAATTGTCAGTGTGTTTCTCTGGGTGGTTCCACTGCTCTCTGGGGTCTAGCTGCCTCTGTAACTGTGACCATTCAGTGATTCGGTTACAATTCTCAGTGTGTTTCTCTCGGTGGTTCTACTGCACTCAGGGGTGTAGCTGCCACTGTAACTGTTACCATTCAGTGATTCAGTTCTAATTGTCAGTGTTTATCCCTCGGTCATTCTACTGCGCTCTGGGGTTTAGCTGCCACTGTAACCGTCTCCATTCAATGATTCAGTTCCAATTGTCAGTGTGGTTCTCTGGGTGGTTCCACTGCACACTGGGATGTAGCTGCCTCTGTAATTGTGACCATTCAGTGATTCAGTTCCAATTGTCAGTGAGTTTCTCTGGGTGGTTCCACTGCACTCTGAGATGTAGCTGCCTCTGTAACTGTGACCATTCTGTGATTCATTTCAAATTGTCAGTGTGTTTCTCTGTGTGGTTCCACTGCAATCTGGGGTGTAGCTGCCACTGTCACTGTGACCATTCAGTGATTCAGTTCCAATTGTCACTGTGTTTCTCTCGGTTAATCTACTGCACTCTGGGGTTTAGCTGCCTCTGTAACTGTCTCCATTCAGTGACTCAGTTGCTATTGTCAGTGTGTTTCTCTGGGTGGTTCCATTGCACACAGCGATATAGGTGCCTCTGTAACTGACCATTCAGTGATTCAGTTCCAAATCTCAGTGTGTTTCTCTGGGTGGTTCCACTGCTCTCTGTGGTTTAGCTGCCTCTGTAACTGTGACATTTCAGTGATTCAGTTCCAACTGTCAGTGTGTTTCTCTGGGTGCTTCCACTGCACTCTGGGATGTAGCTGCCTCTGTAACTGTGACCATTCAGTGATTCAGTTCCAATTGTCAGTGTGTTTCTCTGGGTGGTTCCACTGCTATCTGTGGTTTAGGTGCCTCTGTAACTGTGACATTACAGTAATTCAGTTCCAACTGTCAGTGTGTTTCTCTGAGTGGTTCCACTGCACTCTGGGGTGTAGCTGCCTCTGTAACTGTGACCATTCAATGATTCAGTTCCAATTGCCAGTGTGTTTCTCTGGATTGTTCCAATTCTCTCTGGGGTGTTGCTGCCTCTGCAACTGTGACCATTCAGTGATTCAGTTCCAATTGTCAGTGTGTTTCTCTGGGTGGTTCCACTGCTCTCTGGTGCATAGCTGCCTCTGTAACTGTGACCATTCAGTGATTCTTTTCCAATTGTCAGTGTGTTTGTCTGGGTGGTTCCACTGCACTCTGGGTGTAGCTGCCTCTGTAACTTTCACCATTCTGTGATTCAGTACCAATTGTCAGTGTGCTGTTCCTCTCGGTGGTTCACCTGCACTCTGGGCTGCTGCTGCCTCTGTAACTGTGACCATTCAGTGATTCAGATCCAATTGTCAATGTATTTCTCTCGGTGGGTCCACTGCTCTCTGGGGTGTAGCTGCCACTGTAACTTTCACCATTCAGTGATTCAGTTCCAAATGTCAGTTTGTCTCTCCGGCTGGTTCCACTGCACTCTGGGGTGTAGCTGTCTCTGTAACTGTGACCATACAGTGATTCAATTCCTATTGTCAGTGTGTTCCTCTGGGTGGTTCACTGCTTTGGGGTGTAGCTGTCTCTGTAACTGTGACCATTCAGTGATTCAGTTCCAATTCTCAGTGTGTTTCTCTGGGTGGTTCCACTGCGCTCTGGGGCGTCGCTGCCTCTGTAACTGTGACCATTCAGTGATTCAGTTCCAATTGTCAGTGTGTTTCTCAGGGTGGCTCCACTGCACTCTGGGATGTAGCTGCCTCTGTAACTGTGACCATTCAGGGATTCAGTTCCAATTGTCAATGTGTTTCTCTGGGTGGTTCCACTGCACTCTGGGTGTAGCTGCCTCTGTAACTTTCACCATTCAGTGATTCAGTTCCAATTGTCAGTGTGTTCATTCTCTCGGATGTTCTACTGCACTCTGGGCTGCAGCTGCCTCTGTAACTGTGACCATTCAGTGATTCAGTTCCAATCGTCAGTGCATTTCTCTGGGTGGTTCTACTGCACACTGGCGTGTAGCTGCCTCTGTAACTGTGACCATTCAATGATTCAGTTCCAATTGTCAGTGTGTTTCTCTGGGTGGTTCCACTGCACTCTGGGGTGTAGCTGCCTCTGTTACTGTGACCATTCAGTGATTCAGTTCCAATTGTCATTGTCTTTCTCTGGGTGGGACTTCTGCACTCTGGGGTGTAGCTGCCTCTGTAACTGTGACCATTCAGTGATTCAGTTTCAATTGTCAGTGTGTTTCTCTGGATTGTTCCAATTATCTCTGGGGTGTCGCTGCCCCTGTAACTGTGACCATTCAGTGATTCAGTTCCAATTGTCAGTGTGTTTCTCTGGGTGGTTCCACTGCTCTCTGGGGTCTAGCTGCCTCTGTAACTGTGACCATTCAGTGATTCGGTTACAATTCTCAGTGTGTTTCTCTCGGTGGTTCTACTGCACTCAGGGGTGTAGCTGCCACTGTAACTGTTACCATTCAGTGATTCAGTTCTAATTGTCAGTGTTTATCCCTCGGTCATTCTACTGCGCTCTGGGGTTTAGCTGCCACTGTAACCGTCTCCATTCAATGATTCAGTTCCAATTGTCAGTGAGTTTCTCTGGGTGGTTCCACTGCACTCTGAGATGTAGCTGCCTCTGTAACTGTGACCATTCTGTGATTCATTTCAAATTGTCAGTGTGTTTCTCTGTGTGGTTCCACTGCAATCTGGGGTGTAGCTGCCACTGTCACTGTGACCATTCAGTGATTCAGTTCCAATTGTCACTGTGTTTCTCTCGGTTAATCTACTGCACTCTGGGGTTTAGCTGCCTCTGTAACTGTCTCCATTCAGTGACTCAGTTGCTATTGTCAGTGTGTTTCTCTGGGTGGTTCCATTGCACACAGCGATATATGTGCCTCTGTAACTGACCATTCAGTGATTCAGTTCCAATTGTCACTGTGTTTCTCTCGGTTAATCTACTGCACTCTGGGGTTTAGCTGCCTCTGTAACTGTCTCCATTCAGTGACTCAGTTGCTATTGTCAGTGTGTTTCTCTGGGTGGTTCCATTGCACACAGCGATATATGTGCCTCTGTAACTGACCATTCAGTGATTCAGTTCCAAATCTCAGTGTGTTTCTCTGGGTGGTTCCACTGCTCTCTGTGGTTTAGCTGCCTCTGTAACTGTGACATTTCAGTGATTCAGTTCCAACTGTCAGTGTGTTTCTCTGGGTGCTTCCACTGCACTCTGGGATGTAGCTGCCTCTGTAACTGTGACCATTCAGTGATTCAGTTCCAATTGTCAGTGTGTTTCTCTGGGTGGTTCCACTGCTATCTGTGGTTTAGGTGCCTCTGTAACTGTGACATTACAGTAATTCAGTTCCAACTGTCAGTGTGTTTCTCTGAGTGGTTCCACTGCACTTTGGGGTGTAGCTGCCTCTGTAACTGTGACCATTCAATGATTCAGTTCCAATTGCCAGTGTGTTTCTCTGGATTGTTCCAATTCTCTCTGGGGTATAGCTGCCTCTGCAACTGTGACCATTCAGTGATTCAGTTCCAATTGTCAGTGTGTTTCTCTGGGTGGTTCCACTGCTCTCTGGTGCATAGCTGCCTCTGTAACTGTGACCATTCAGTGATTCTTTTCCAATTGTCAGTGTGTTTGTCTGGGTGGTTCCACTGCACTCTGGGTGTAGCTGCCTCTGTAACTTTCACCATTCTGTGATTCAGTACCAATTGTCAGTGTGCTGTTCCTCTCGGTGGTTCACCTGCACTCTGGGCTGCTGCTGCCTCTGTAACTGTGACCATTCAGTGATTCAGATCCAATTGTCAATGTATTTCTCTCGGTGGGTCCACTGCTCTCTGGGGTGTAGCTGCCACTGTAACTTTCACCATTCAGTGATTCAGTTCCAAATGTCAGTTTGTCTCTCCGGCTGGTTCCACTGCACTCTGGGGTGTAGCTGTCTCTGTAACTGTGACCATACAGTGATTCAATTCCTATTGTCAGTGTGTTTCTCTGGTTGGTTCCACTGCTCTCTGGGGTGTAGCTGTCTCTGTAACTGTGACCATACAGTGATTCAATTCCTATTGTCAGTGTGTTCCTCTGGGTGGTTCACTGCTTTGGGGTGTAGCTGTCTCTGTAACTGTGACCATTCAGTGATTCTGTTCCAATTCTCAGTGTGTTTCTCTCGGTGGTTCCACTGCGCTCTGGGGCGTCGCTGCCTCTGTAACTGTGACCATTCAGTGATTCAGTTCCAATTGTCAGTGTGTTTCTCAGGGTGGCTCCACTGCACTCTGGGATGTAGCTGCCTCTGTAACTGTGACCATTCAGGGATTCAGTTCCAATTGTCAATGTGTTTCTCTGGGTGGTTCCACTGCACTCTGGGTGTAGCTGCCTCTGTAACTTTCACCATTCAGTGATTCAGTTCCAATTGTCAGTGTGTTGATTCTCTCGGATGTTCTACTGCACTCTGGGCTGCAGCTGCCTCTGTAACTGTGACCATTCAGTGATTCAGTTCCAATCGTCAGTGCATTTCTCTGGGTGGTTCTACTGCACACTGGCGTGTAGCTGCCTCTGTAACTGTGACCATTCAATGATTCAGTTCCAATTGTCAGTGTGTTTCTCTGGGTGGTTCCACTGCACTCTGGGGTGTAGCTGCCTCTGTTACTGTGACCATTCAGTGATTCAGTTCCAATTGTCAGTGTGTTTCTCAGGGTGGTTCCACTGCAATCTGGGGTGTAGCTGCCTCTGTAACTGTGAACATTCAGTGATTCATTTCCAATTGTCAGTGTGTTGTTTCTCTCGGTGGTTTTACTGCACTCTGGGCTGCAGCGGCCTCTGTAACTGTGACCATTCAGTGCTTCAGTTCCAATCGTCAGTGCATTTCACGAGGTGGTTCTACTGCACACTGGCGTGTAGCTGCCTCTGTAACTGTGTCCATTCAGTGATTCAGTTCCAATTGTCAGTGTGTTTCTCTGGATGGTTCCACTGCACTCTGGGGTGTAGATGTCTCTGTAACTGTGACCATTCAGTGATTCAGTTCCTATCGGCAGTGTGTTTCTCTGCGCGGTTCCACTGCACCCTGGTGTCTAGCTGCCACTGTAAATTTGACCATTCAGTGTTTCAGTTCCAATTGTCAGTGTGTTTCTCTGGGTGGTTCCACTGCACTGTCTGATGTAGCTGCCTCTGTAACTGTGACCATTCTGTGATTCAGTTCCAATTGTCAGTGTGTTTCTCTAGATGGTTCCACTGCTCTCTGGGGTGCAGTTGCCTCTGTAACTGTGACCATTCAGTGATTCAGTTCCAATTGTCAGTGTGTTTCTCTGGGTAGTTCAACTGCTCTCTGGTGTGTAGCTGCCTCTGTAACTGTGCCCGTTAAGTGATTCAGCTCCAATTGTCATTGTGTTTCTCTGGATGGCTCCACTGCTCTCTGCGGTGCAGTTGCCTCTGTAACTGTGACAATTCAGTGATTCAGTTCCAATTGTCAGTGTGTTTCTCTTGGTGGGTTCACTGCTCTCTGTGGTTTAGCTGCCTCTGTAACTGTGACCATTCATTGATTCAGTCCCAATTTCAGTCTGTTTCTCTGGGTGGGTCCGCTGCACTCTGGGGTGTAGCCGCTTCTGTAACTGTGACCATTCAATGATTCAGTTCCAATTGTCACTGTGTTTCTCTGGGTGGTTCCACTGCACTCTGGGGTGTAGTTGCCTCTGTAAGTGTGACCATTCAGTGATTCAGTTCCAATTGTCAGTGTGTTTCTCTGGGTGGTTCCACTGCTCTCTGTGGTTTAGCTGCCTCTGTAACTGTGACATTTCAGTGATTCAGTTCCAACTGTCAGTGTGTTTCTCTGGGTGGTTCCACTGCACTCTGGGGTGTAGCTGCCTCTGTAACTGTGACCATTCAGTGATTCAGTTCCAATTGTCAGTGTGTTTCTCTGGATTGTTCCAATTCTCTCTGGGGTGTAGCTGCCTCTGCAACTGTGACCATTCAGTGATTCAGTTCCAATTGTCAGTGTGTTTCTCTGGGTGGTTCCACTGCTCTCTGGGGTGTAGCTGTCTCTGTAACTGTGACATTTCTGCGATTCAGTTCCAATTATCAGTGTGTTTCTCTGTCTGGTTCCACTGCTCTCTGTTGCGTAGCTGCCTCTGTAACTGTGACCATTCAGTGATTCAGTTCCAATTGTCAGTGTGTTTCTCTGGGTGGTACCACTGAACTCTGGGGTGTAGCTCCCTCTGTAACTTTCCCCATTCAGTGATTCAGTACCAATTGTCAGTGTGTTGTTTCTCTCGGTGGTTCTACTGCACTCTGGTCTGCAGCTGACTCTGTAACTGTGTCCATTCAGTGATTCAGTTCCAATTGTCAGTGTTTTTCTCTCGGTCATTCTACTGCGCTCTGGGGTTTAACTGCCACTGTAACTGTCTCCATTCAGTGATTCAGTTCCAATTGTCAGTGTGGTTCTCTGGGTGGTTCCACTGCACTCTGGGATGTAGCTGCCTCTGTAATTGTGACCATTCAGTGATTCAGATCCAATTGTCAGTGTGTTTCTCTGTGTGGTTCCACTGCACTCTGAGATGTAGCTGCCTCTGTAACTGTGACCATTCAGTGATTCATTTCCAATTGTCAGTGTGTTTCTCTGTGTGGTTCCACTGCACTCTGGGATGTAGCTGCCACTGTCACTGTGACCATTCAGTGATTCAGTTCCAATTGTCACTGTGTTTCTCTCGGTGAATCTACTGCACTCTGGTGTTTAGCTGCCTCTGTAACTGTGTCCATTCAGTGATTCAGTTGCTATTGTCAGTGTGTTTCTCTGGGTTGTTCCACTGCACTCTGCTGTATAGCTGCCTCTGTAACTGTGACCATTCAGTGATTCAGTTCCAAATCTCAGTGTGTTTCATTGGGTGGGTCCACTGCACTCTGGGGTGTAGCTGCCTCTGTAACTGTGACCATTCAATTATTCAGTTCCAATTGTCAGTGTGTTTCTCTGGGTGCGGCCACTGCACTCTGGGGTGTTGCTGCCTCTGTAACTGTGACCATTCAGTGATTCAGTTCCAATTGTATCTCTGTGTGGTTCCACTTTTCTCTGGTATGTAGCTGCATCTGTAACTGTCTACATTCAGTGATTCAGTTGCTATTGTCAGCGTGTTTCTCTGGGTGGTTCCACTGCACTCTGCGGTATAGCTGCCAATGTAACTGTGACCATTCAGTGATTCAGTTCCAATTCACAGTGTGTTTCTCTGTGTGGGTCCACTGCACTGTGGAGTGTAGCCGCCTCTGTAACTGTGACCATTCAATGATTCAGTTCCAATTGTCAGTGCGTTTCTCTGGGTGCTTCCACTGCACTCTGGGATGTAGCTGCCTCTGTAACTGTGACCATTCAGTGATTCAGTTCCAATTGTCAGTGTGTTTCTCTTGGTGGTTCCACTGCTCTCTGTGGTTTAGCTGCCTCTGTAACTGTGACATTTCAGTGATTCAGTTCCAACTGTCAGTGTGTTTCTCTGAGTGGTTCCACTGCACTCTGGGGTGTAGCTGCCTCTGTAACTGTGACTATTCAGCGATTCAGTTCCAATTGTCAGTGTGTTTCGCTGGGTGGTTCCACTGCTCTCTGGGGTGTAGCTGCCTCTGTAACTGTGACCATTCAGTGATTCAGTTCCAATTCTCAGTGTGTTTCTGTCGGTGGTTCTACTGCACTCTGGGCTGCAGCTGCCTCTGTAACTGTGACCATTCACTGATTCAGTTCCAAATGTCAGTTTGTTTCTCTGGATTGTTCCACTGCTCTCTGGGGTGCAGCTGCCTCTGTAACTGTGACTATTCAGCGATTCAGTTCCAATTGTCAGTGTGTTTCGCTGGGTGGTTCCACTGCTCTCTGGGGTGTAGCTGCCTCTGTAACTGTGACCATTCAGTGATTCAGTTCCAATTCTCAGCGTGTTTCTGTCGGTGGTTCTACTGCACTCTGGGCTGCAGCTGCCTCTGTAACTGTGATCATTCAGTGATTCAGTTCCAATCGTCAGTGAATAACTCTAGGTTGTTCTACTGCACACTGGCGTGTAGCTGCCTCTGTAAACGTGACCATTCAGTGATTCAGTTCCAATTGTCAGTATGTTTCTCTGGATGGTTCCACTGCTCTCTGGGGTGTAGCTGCCTCTGTAACTGTGACCATTCAGCGATTCAGTTCCAATTATCAGTCTGTTTCTCTGGGTGGTTCCACTGCACTCTTGGGTGTAGCTTTCTCTGTAACTGTGACCATTCAGTGATTCAGTTCCTATTGTCAATGTGTTTCTCTGGGTGGGTACACTGCACCCTGGTGTCTAGCTGCCACTGTAAATGTGACCATTCAGTGATTCCGTTCCAAGTGTCATGTGTTTCTCTGGGTGGTTCTACTGCACTCCGCGTGTAGCTGCCTCTGTTACTGTGACCATTCATTGATTCAGTTCCAATCGTCAGTGCATTCCTCTGGGTGGTTCTACTGCACACTGGCGTCTAGCTGCCTCTGTAACTGTGACCATTCATTCATTCAGTTCCAATTGTCAGTGTGTTTCTCTGGGTGGTTCCACTGCACTCTGGGGTGTAGCTGCCTCTGTAACTTTGACCATTCAGTGATTCAGTTCCAATTGTCAGTGTGTTTCTCTGGGTGGTTCCACTGCACTCTGGGATGTAGCTGCCTCTGTAACTGTGACCATTCAGTGATTCAGTTCCAATTGTCAGTGTGTTTCTCTGGGTGGTTCCACTGCACTCTGGGATGTAGCTGCCTCTGTAAATGTGAACATTCACTGATTTAGTTCCAATTGTCAGTGTGTTGTTTCTCTCGGTGGTTCTACTGCACTCTGGGCTGCAGCTGCCTCTGTAACTGTGGCCATTCAGTGATTCAGTTCCAATCGTCAGTGCATTTCACTAGGTGGTTCTACTGCACACTGGCGTTTAGCTGCCTCTGTAACTGTGTCCATTCAGTGATTCAGTTCCAATTGTCAGTGTGTTTCTCTGGGTGGTTCCACTGCACTCTGGGGTGTAGATGTCTCTGTAACTGTGACCATTCAGTGATTCAGTTCCAATTGTCAGTGTGTTTCTCTGGGTGGTTCCACTGCACCCTGGTGTCTAGCTGCCACTGTAAATTTGACCATTCAGTGATTCAGTTCCAATTGTCAGTGTGTTTCTCTGGGTGGTTCTCCTGCACTCTGGGATGTAGCTGCCTCTGTAACTGTGACCATTCAATTATTCAGTTCCAATTGCCAGTGTGTTTTTCTGGGTGGTTCCAATGCACTCTGGGATGTAGCTGCCTCTGTAACTGTGACCATTCAATGATTCAGTCCCAATTGTCAGTGTGTTTCTCTGGGTGGTTCCACTGCACTGTCTGATGTAGCTGCCTCTGTAACTGTGACCATTAAGTGATTCAGTTCCAATTGTCAGTGTGTTGTTTCTCTCGGTGGTTCTACTGCACTCTGGGCTGCAGCTGCCTCTGTAACTGTGACCATTCAGTGATTCAGTTCCAATCGTCAGTGCATTTCACTAGGTGGTTCCACTGCTCTCTGGGGTGTAGCTGCCTCTGTAACTGTGACCATTCAGTGATTCAGTTCCAATTCTCAGTGTGTTTCTGTCGGTGGTTCTACTGCACTCTGGGCTGCAGCTGCCTCTGTAACTGTGACCATTCAGTGATTCAGTTCCTATTGTCAGTGTGTTTCTCTGGGTGGTTACACTGCACCCTGGTGTCTAGCTGCCACAGTAAATGTGACCATTCAGTGATTCAGTTCCAAGTGTCAGTGTGTTTCTCTGGGTGGTTCTACTGCACTCCGCGTGTAGCTGCGTCTGTAACTGTGACCATTCATTGATTCAGTTCCAATCGTCAGTACATTTCTCTGGGTGGCTCTACTGCACACTGGCGTGTAGCTGCCTCTGTAAATGTGACCATTCAATTATTCAGTTCCAATTGTCAGTGTGTTTCTCTGGGTGGTTCCAATGCACTCTGGGGTGTAGCTGCCTCTGTAACTGTGACCATTCAGTGATTCAGTTCCAATTGTCAGTGTGTTTCTCTGGGTGGTTCCACTGCACTCTGGGGTGTAGCTGCCTCTGTAACTGTGACCATTCAGTGATTCAGTTCCAATTGTCAGTGTGTTTCTTTGGATTGTTCCAATTCTCTCTGGGGTGTAGCTGCCTCTGTAACTGTGAACATTCAGTGATTCAGTTCCAATTGTCAGTCTGTTGTTTCTCTCGGTGGTTCTACTGCACTCTGGGCTGCAGCTGCCTCTGTAACTGTGTCCATTCAGTGATTCAGTTCCAATTGTCAGTGTGTTTCTCTGTATAGTTCCACTGCACTCTGGGGTGTAGAAGTCTCTGTAACTGTGACCATTCAGTGATTCAGTTCCGATCGTCAGTGTGTTTCTCTGCGCGGTTGCACTGCACCCTGGTGTCTAGCTGCCACTGTAAATTTGACCATTCAGTGATTCAGTTCCAATTGTCAGTGTGTTTCTCTGGGTCGTTCTCCTGCACTCTGGGATGTAGCTGCCTCTGTAACTGTGACCATTCAATTATTCAGTTCCAATTGCCAGTGTGTTTTTCTGGGTGGTTCCAATGCACTCTGGGATGTTGCTGCCTCTGTAACTGTGACCATTCAGTGATTAAGTTCCAATTGTCAGTGTGTTTCTCTGGGTGGTTCCACTGCTCTCTGGGGTGTAGCTGCCTCTGTAACTGTGACCATTAAGTGATTCAGTTCCAATTGTCAGTGTGTTTCTCTGGGTGGTTCCACTGCACTCTGGGCTGCAGCTGCCTCTGTAACTGTGACCATTCAGTGCTTCAGTTCGAATTGTCAGTGTGTTTCTCTGGGTTGTTCCACTGCTCTCTGTGGTGTAGCTGCCTCTGTAACTGTGAAATTTCAGTGATTCAGTTCCAATTGTCAGTGTGTTTCTCTGAATGGTTCCACTGCTCTCTGTGGTGTAGCTGCCTCTGTAACTGTGACGTTTCAGTGATTCAGTTCCAACTGTCAGTGTGATTCTCTCGGTGGTTCAACTGCACTCTGGGATGCAGCTGCCTCTGTAACTGTGACCATTCTGTGATTTAGTTCCAATTGTCAGTGTTTTGATTCTCTCGGATGTTCTACTGCACTCTGGGCTGCAGCTGCCTCTATAACTGTGACCATTCACTGATTTAGTTCCAATCGTCAGTGCATTTCTCTGGGTGGTTCTATTGCACACTGGCGTGTAGCTGCCTCTGTAACTGTGACCATTCAATGATTCAGTTCCAATTGTCAGTGTGTTTCTCTGGGTGGTTCCACTGCACTCTGGGGTGTAGCTGCCTCTGTAACTGTGACCATTCAGTGATTCAGTTCCAATTGTCAGTGTGTTTCTCTGGGTGGTTCCACTGCTCTCTGGGGTGTAGCTGACTCTGAAACTGTGACCATTCAGTGATTCAGTGCCAATTGTCAGTGTGTTTCTCTGGGTGGTTCCACTGCTCTGTGGGGTGCACCTGCCTCTGTAACTGTGACCATTCAGTGATTCAGTTCCAATTGTCAGTGTTTTTCTCTAGGTCATTCTACTGCGCTCTGGGGTTTAGCTGCCACTGTAACTGTCTCCATTAAGTGATTCAGTTCCAAATGTCAGTGTGTTTCTCTGGGTGGTTCCACTGCACTCGGGCTGCAGCTGCCTCTGTAACTGTGACCATTCTGTGCTTTAGTTCCAATTGTCATTGTGTTTCTCTGGGTGGGTGCACTGCACTCTGGGGTTTAGCTGCCTCTGTAACTGTGACCATTCAGTGATTCAGTTCCAATTCTCAGTGTGTTTCTCTGGGTGGTTCCACTGCTCTCTGGGGTTTAGCTGCCTCTGTAACTGTGACCATTCAGTGATTCAGTTCCAATTCTCAGTGTGTTTCTGTCGGTGGCTCTACTGCACTCTGGACTGCAGCTGCCTCTGTAACTGTGACCATTCAGTGATTCAGTTCCAATTATCAGTCTGTTTCTCTGGGTGGTCCCACTGCACTCTGGGGTGAAGCTTTCTCTGTAACTGTGACCATTCAGTGATTCAGTTCCTATTGTCAGTGTGTTTCTCTGGGTGGTTACACTGCACCCTGGTGTCTAGCTGCCACAGTAAATGTGATCATTCAGTGATTCAGTTACAAGTGTCAGTGTGTTTCTCTGGGTGGTTCTACTGCACTCCTCGTGTAGCTGCGTCTGTAACTGTGACCATTCATTGATTCAGTTCCAATCGTCAGTACATTTCTCTGGGTGGTTCTACTGCACACTGGCGTGTAGCTGCCTCTGTAAATGTGACCATTTAATTATTCAGTTCCAATTGTCAGTGTGTTTCTCTGGGTGGTTCCAATGCACTCTGGGGTGTAGCTGCCTCTGTAACTGTGACCATTCAGTGATTCAGTTCCAATTGTCAGTGTGTTTCTCTGGGTGGTTCCACGGCACTCTGGGGTGCAGCTGCCTCTGTAACTGTGACCATTCAGTGATTCAGTTCCAATTGTCAGTGTGTTTCTCTGGATTGTTCCAATTCTCTCTGGGGTGTAGCTGCCTCTGTAACTGTGAACATTCAGTGATTCAGTTCCAATTGTCAGTCTGTTGTTTCTCTCGGTGGTTCTACTGCTCTCTGGGCTGCAGCTGCCTCTGTAACTGTGTCCATTCAGTGATTCAGTTCCAATTGTCATTGTGTTTCTCTGTATAGTTCCACTGCACTCTGGGGTGTAGATGTCTCTGTAACTGTGACCATTCAGTGATTCAGTTCCGATCGTCAGTGTGTTTCTCTGCGCGGTTGCACTGCATCCTGGTGTCTAGCTGCCACTGTAAATTTGACCATTCAGTGATTCAGTTCCAATTGTCAGTGTGTTTCTCTGGGTCGTTCTCCCGCACTCTGGGATGTAGCTGCCACTGTAACTGTGACCATTCAATTATTCAGTTCCAATTGCCAGTGTGTTTTTATGGGTGGTTCCAATGCACTCTGGGATGTAGCTGCCTCTGTAACTGTGAAATTTCAGTGATTCAGTTCCAATTGTCAGTGTGTTTCTCTGAATGGTTCCACTGCTCTCTGTGGTGTAGCTGCCTCTGTAACTGTGACATTTCAGTGATTCAGTTCCAACTGTCAGTGTGATTCTCTCGGTGGTTCAACTGCACTCTGGGATGCAGCTGCCTCTGTAACTGTGACCATACTGTGATTTAGTTCCAATTGTCAGTGTGTTGATTCTCTCGGATGTTCTACTGCACTCTGGGCTGCAGCTGCCTCTATAACTGTGACCATTCACTGATTCAGTTCCAATTGTCAGTGTGTTTCTCTGAATGGTTCCACTGCTCTCTGTGGTGTAGCTGCCTCTGTAACTGTGACCATTCAATGATTCAGTTCCAATTGTCAGTGTGTTTCTCTGGGTGGTTCCAATGCACTCTGGGGTGTAGCTGCCTCTGTAACTGTGACAATTCAGTGATTCAGTTCCAATTGTCAGTGTGTTTCTCTGGGTGGTTCCACTGCTCTCTGGGGTGTAGCTGACTCTGAAACTGTGACCATTCAGTGATTCAGTTCCAATTGTCAGTGTGTTTCTCTGGGTGGTTCCACTGCTCTGTGGGGTGCACCTGCCTCTGTAACTGTGACCATTCAGTGATTCAGTTCCAATTGTCAGTGTGTTTCTCTGGGTGGTTCCACTGCACTCTGGGGTGTAGCTGCCAATGTCCCTGTGACCATTCAGTGATTCAGTTCCAATTGTCAGTTTGTTTCTCTGGGTGGTTCCACTGCACTCTGAGATGTAGCTGTCTCTGTAACTGTGACCATTTAGTGATTCAGTTCCAATTGCCAGTGTGTTTCTCTGAGTGGGTCCACTGCACTCTGGGATGTAGCTGCCTCTGAAACTGTGACCATTCAGTGATTCAGTTCCAACTGTCAGTGTGTTTCTCTGGGTGGTTCTACTGCACACTGGCGTGTAGCAGCCTCTGTAACTGTGACCATTCAGTGATTCAGTTCCAATTGTCAGTGTGTTTCTCTGGATGGTTCCACTGCACTCTGGGGTGTAGCTGCCTCTGTAACTGTGACCATTCAGTGATTCAGTTCCAATCGTCAGTGTGTTTCTCTGGGTGGGTCCACTGCACTCTGCGGTATAGCTGCCTCTGTAACTGTGACCATTCAATGATTCAGTTCCAATTGTCAGTATGTTTCTCTGGGTGCGTCGACTGCACTCTGGGGGGTTGCTGCCTCTGTAACTGTGACCATTCAGTGATTCAGTTCCAATTGTATCTCTGTGTGGTTCCACTTCTCTCTGATTTTTAGCTGCCTCTGTAACTGTCTCCATTCAGTGATTCAGTTGCTGTTGTCAGTGTGTTTCTCTGGGTGGGTCCACTGCACTCTGGGGTGTAGTCGCTTCTGTAAATTTGACCATTCAATGATTCAGTTCCAATTGTCAGTGTGTTTCTCTGGGTGGTTCCACTGCACTCTGGGGTGTAGCTGCCTCTGTGACTGTGACCATTCAGTGATTCAGTTCGAATTGTCAGTGTGTTTCTCTGGATTGTTCTAATTATCTCTGGGGTGTAGCTGCCACTGTAACTGTGACCATTCAATGATTCAGTTCTAATTGTCAGCGTGTTTCTCTCGGTGGTTCTACTGCACTCTGGGGCGTAGCTGCCACTGTAACTGTGACCATTCAGTGATTCAGTTCCAATTGTCAGTGTTTTTCTCTCGGTCATTCTACTGCGCTCTGGGGTTTAGCTGAAACTGTCACTGTGACCATTCAGTGATTCAGTTCCAATTGTCAGTGTGTTTCTCTGGGTGGTTCCACTGCACTCTGCGGTATAGCTGCCTCTGTAACTGTGACCATTCAGTGATTCAGTTCCAATTCTCAGTGTGTTTCTCTGGGTGGGTCCACTGCACTCTGGGATGTAGCTGACTCTGTAACTGTAACCATTCAGTGATTCAGTTCCAATTGTCAGTGTGTTTCTCTGTGTGGTTCCACTGCACTCTGGGGTGTAGCTGCCTCTGTAACTGTGACCATTCAGTGATTCAGTTCCAATTGTCAATGTGTTTCTCTGGGTGGGTCCACTGCACTCTGGGGTGTAGCTGCCTCTGTAACTGTGACATTTCAGCTATTCAGTTCCAATTATCAGTGTGTTTCTCTGGGTGCTTCCACTGCTCTCTGGTGCGTAGCTGCCTCTGTAACTGTGACCATTCAGTGATTCAGTTCCAATTCTCAGTGTGTTTCTCTGGGTGGGTCCACTGCACTCTGGGGTATAGCAGTCTCTGTAACTGTGACCATTCAGTGATTCAGTTCCTATCGTCAGTGTGTTTCTCTGGGTGGTTCCACTGCTCTCTGTGGTGTAGCTGCCTCTGTAACTGTGACCATTCAGTGATTCAGTTCCAATTCTCAGTGTGTTTCTCAAGGTGGTTCCACTGCTCTCTGTGGTGTAGCTGCCTCTGTAACTGTGACCATTCAGTGATTCAGTTCCAATTTTCAGTGTGTTTCTCTCGGTGGGTCCACTGCTCCCTGGGGTGTAGCTGCCTCTCTAACTGTGACCATTCAGTGATTCAGTTCCAATTGTCAGTGTGTTTCTCTGGATTGTTCCAATTATCTCTGGGGTGTAGCTGCCTCTGTAACTGTGACCATTCAGTGATTCAGTTCCAATTGACAGTGTGTTTCTCTGGGTGGTTCCACCGCTCTCTGGGGTGTAGCTGCCTCTGTAACTTTCACCATTCAGTGATTCAGTTCCAATTGTCAGTGTGTTGATTCTCTGGGAATTATCTACTGCACTCTGGGCTGCAGCTGCCTCTGTAACTGTGACCATTCAGTGATTCAGTTCCAATCGTCAGTGCATTTCTCTCGGTGGTTCTACTGCACTCTGGGAAGTTGCTGCCTCTGTAATTGTGACCATTCAATGATTCAGTTCCAATTGTCAGTGTGTTTCTCTGGGTGCGTCCACAGCACTCTGGGGTGTTGCTGCCTCTGTAACTGTGACCATTCAGTGATTCAGTTCCAATTGTATCCCTGTGTGGTTCCACTTCTCTCTTGTATGTAGCTGCCTCTGTAACTGTGACCATTCAGTGATTCAGTTCTAATTGTCAGTGTGTTTCTCTGGATGGTTCCACTGCACTCTGCGGTATAGCTGCCTCTGTAACTGTGACCATTCAGTGATTCAGTTCCAATTCTCAGTGTGTTTCTCTGGGCGGGTCCACTGCACTCTGGGGTGTTGCCGCCTCTGTAACTGTGACCATTCAGTGATTCAGTTCCAATTTTCAGTGTGTTTCTCTCGGTGGGTCCACTGCTCTCTGGGGTGTAGCTGCCTCTCTAACTGTGACCATTCAGTGATTCAGTTCCAATTGTCAGTGTGTTTCTCTGGATTGTTCCAATTATCTCTGGGGTGTAGCTGCCTCTGTAACTGTGACCATTCAGTGATTCAGTTCCAATTGACAGTGTGTTTCTCTGGGTGGTTCCACCGCTCTCTGGGGTGTAGCTCCCTCTGTAACTGTGACCATTCAGTGATTCAGTTCCATTTGTATCCCTGTGTGGTTCCACTTCTCTCTGGTATGTAGCTGCCTCTGTTACAGTCTCCATTCAATGATTCAGTTCCAATTGTCAGTGCATTTCTCTCTGTGGTTCTACTGCACTCTGGGGTGCAGCTGCCTCTGTAACTGTGACCATTCAGTGATTCAGTTCCAATTGTCAGTGTGTTTCTCTGGGTGGTTACACTGCACTCTGGGGTGCAACTGCCTCTGTAACTTTCACCATTCAGTGATTCAGTTCCAATTGTCAGTATGTTTCTGTGGGTGGTTCCACTACACTCTGGGGTGTCGCTGTCTCTGGAACTGTGACCATTCAGTGATTCAGTTCCAATTGTCAGTGTGTTTCTCTGTGTGTTTCCACTGCACTCTGGGGTGTAACTGCCTCTGTAACTTTCACCATTCAGTGATTCAGTTCCAATTGTCAGTGTGTTGTTTCTCTCGGTGGTTCTACTGCACTCTGGTCTGCAGCTGCCTCTGGAACTGTGACCATTCAGTGATTCAGTTCCAATTGTCAGTGTGTTTCTCTGGGTGGGTCCACTGCACTCTGGGGAGTAGCTGCCTCTGTAACTTTCACCATTCAGTGATTCAGTTCCAGTCGTCAGTGCATTTCTCTAGGTGGTTCTACTGCACACTGGCGAGTAGCTTCCTCTGTAACTGTGACCATTCAGTGATTCAGTTCCAATTGTCAGTGTGTTTCACTGGATGGTTCCACTGCTCTCTGGGGTGTAGCTGCCTCTGTAACTGTGACATTTCAGCGATTCAGTTCCAATTATTAATGTGTTTCTCTGGGTGGTTCCACTGCTCTCTGGTGCGTAGCTGCCTCTGTAACTGTGACCATTCAGTGATTCAGTTCCAATTTTCTGTGTGTTTCTCTGGGTGGTTCCACTGCACTCTGGGGTGTAGCTGCCTCTGTAACTGTGACCATTCTGTGATTCAGTTCCAATTGTCAGTGCATTTCTCTAGGTGGTTCTACTGCACTCTGGCGTGAAGCTGCCTCTGTAACTGTGACCATTCAGTGATTCAGATCCAATTGCCAGTGTGTTTTTCTGGGTGGTTCCAATGCACTCTGGGATGTAGCTGCCACTGTAAATGTGACCATTTAGAGATTCAGTTCCAATTGTCAGTGTGTTTCTCTGGATGGTTCCACTGCTCTCTGGGGTGTAGCTGCCTCTGTAACTGTGACATTTCAGCGATTCAGTTCCAATTATCAGTGTGTTTCTCTGGGTGCTTCCACTGCTCTCTGGTGCGTAGCTGCCTCTGTAACTGTGACCATTCAGTGATTCAGTTCCAATTCTCAGTGTGTTTCTCTGGGTGGGTCCATTGCACTCTGGGGTATAGCAGTCTCTGTAACTGTGACCATTCAGTGATCCAGTTCCTATCGTCAGTGTGTTTCTCTGCGCGGTTCCACTGCACTCTGGGCTGCAGCTGCCTCTGTAACTGAGACCATTCAGAGCTTCAGTTCCAATTGTCAGTGTGTTTCTCTGGGTGGTTCCACTGCTCTCAGTGGTGTAGCTGCCTCTGTAACTGCGACCATTCAGTGATTCAGTTCCAATTTTCAACGTGTTTCTCTCGGTGGGTCAACTGCTCTCTGGGGTGTAGCTGCCTCTCTAACTGTGACCATTCAGTGATTCAGTTCCAATTGTCAGTGTGTTTCTCTGGATTGTTCCAATTATCTCTGGGGTGTCGCTGCCTCTGTAACTGTGACCATTCAGTGATTCAGTTCCAATCGTCAATGCATTTTTCTCGGTGGTTCTACTGCTCTCTGGGGTGTAGCTGCCTCTGCAAATTTCACCATTCAGTGATTCAGTTCCAATTGTCAGTGTGTTGATTCTCTGGGATGTTCTACTGCACTCTGGTTTGCAGCTGCCTCTGTGACTGTGACCATTCAGTGATTCAGTTCCAATTGTCAGTGTGTTTCTCTGGGTGCGTCCACAGCACTCTGGGGTGTTGCTGCCTCTGTAACTGTGACGATTCAGTGATTCAGTTCCAATTGTATCACTGTGTGGTTCCACTTCTCTCTGGTATGTAGCTGCCTCTGTAACTTTCTCCATTCAGTGATTCAGTTCCAATTGTCAGTGTGTTTCACTGGATGGTTCCACTGCTCTCTGGGGTGTAGCTGCCTCTGTAACTGTGACATTTCAGCGATTCAGTTCCAATTATTAGTGTGTTTCTCTGGGTGGTTCCACTGCTCTCTGGTGCGTAGCTGCCTCTGTAACTGTGACCATTCAGTGATTCAGTTCCAATTTTCTGTGTGTTTCTCTGGGTGGTTCCACTGCACTCTGGGGTGTAGCTGCCTATGTAACTGTGACCATTCTGTGATTCAGTTCCAATTGTCAGTGCATTTCTCTAGGTGGTTCTACTGCACTCTGGCGTGTAGCTGCCTCTGTAACTGTGACCATTCAGTGATTCAGTTCCAATTGCCAGTGTGTTTTTCTGGGTGGTTCCAATGCACTCTGGGATGTAGCCGCCTCTGTAACTGTGAGCATTCAATGATTCAGTTCCAATTGCCTGTCTGTTTCTCTGGGTGGTTCCACTGCACTCTGGGGTGTAGCTACCTCTGTAACTGTGACCATTCAGTGATTCAGTTCCAATTGTCAGTGTGTTTCTCTGGGTGGTTCGACTGCACTCTGGGCTGCAGCTGCCTCTGTAACTGTGACCATTCAGTGATTCCGTTCCAATTGTCAGTGTGTTTCTCTGGGTGGGTCCACTGCACTCTGGGGTGCAGCTGCCTCTGTAACTGTGACCAATCAATGATTCAGTTCCAATTGTCAGTGTGTTGATTCTCTCGGATGTTCTACTGCACTCTGGGCTCCAGCTGCCCCTGCAACTGTGACCATTCAGTGATTCAGTTCCAGTTGTCAGTGAGTTTCTCTGGGTGGTTCCACTGCTCTCTCGGATGTAGCTGCCTCTGTAACTGTGACCAATCAATGATTCAGTTCCAATTGTCAGTGTGTTGATTCTCTCGGATGTTCTACTGCACTCTGGGCTCCAGCTGCCTCTGTAACTGTGACCATTCAGTGATTCAGTTCCAATCTTCAGTGCATTTCTCCAGGTGGTTCTACTACACTGGCGTGTAGCTGCCTCTGTAACTGTGACCATTCAGTGATTCAGTTCCAATTGTCAGTGTGTTTCTCTGGATGGTTCCACTGCTCTCTGGGGTTTAGCTGCCTCTGTAACTGTGACCATTCAGCGATTCAGTTCCAATTGTCAGTGTGTTTCTCTCGGTGGGTCCACTGCTCTCTGTGCTGTAGCTGCCTCTGTAACTGTGACCATTCAGAGATTCAGTTCCAATTGTCAGTGTGTTTCTCTGGGTCGTTCCATAGCTCTCTGGTGTGTAGCTGCCTCTGTAACTGTGACCATTCAGTGATTCAGTTCCAATTGTCAGTGTGTTTCTCTGGAAGGTTCCACTGCTCTCTGTGGTGCAGTTGCCTCTGTAACTGTGACCATTCAGTGATTCAGTTCCAATTGTCAGTGTGTTTCTCTCCGTGGGTTCACTGCTCTCTGGGGTGTAGCTGCCTCTGTAACTGTGTCCATTCAGTGATTCAGTTCCAATTGTCAGTGTGTTTCTCTGGGTGATTCCACTGCTCTCTGGGATGTAGCTGCCTCTTTAACTGTGACAATTCAATGATTCAGTTCCAATTGTCAGTGTGTTGATTCTCTCGGATGTTCTACTGCACTCTGGGCTGCAGCTGCCTTTGTAACTGTGACCATTCAGTGATTCAGTTCCAATCTTCAGTGTGTTTCTCTGGGTGGTTCCACTGCACTCTGGGGTGTAGCTTCCTCTGTAACTGTGACCATTCAGTGATTCAGTTCCAATTGTCAGTGTGTTTCTCTGGATGATTCCACTGCTCTCTGGTGCGTAGCTGCCTCTGTAAGTGTAACCATTCTGTGATTCAGTTCCAATTGTCAGTGCATTTCTCTAGGTGGTTCTACTGCATACTGGCATGTAGCTGCCTCTGTAACTGTGACCATTCTGTGATTCAGTTCCAATTGTAATTGTGTTTCTCTGGGTGGTTCCACTGCACTGTCTGATGTAGCTGCCTCTGTAACTGTGACCATTAAGTGATTCAGTTCCAATTGTCAGTGTGTTTCTCTGGGTGGTTCCACTGCACTCTGGGCTGCAGCTGCCTCTGTAACTGTGACCATTCAGTGCTTCAGTTCCAATTGTCAGAACATTTCTCTGGATGGTTCAACTGCACACTCCGCGTGTAGCTGCCTCTGTAACTGTAACCATTCAGTGATTCAGTTCCAATTGTCAGTGTGTTTCTCTGGTAGGTTCCACTGCTCTCTGGTTTGTAGCTGCCTCTGTAACTGTGACCGTTCAGTGATTCAGTTCCAATTGTCAGTGTGTTTGTCTGGATGGTTCCACTGCTCTCTGGGGTGCAGTTGCCTCTGTAACTGTGACCATTCAGTGATTCAGTTCCAATTGTCAGTATGTTTCTCTCGGTGGGTTCACTGCTCTCTGGGGTGTAGCTGCCTCTGTTACTGTGACCATCCTGCGATTCAGTTCCAATTGTCAGTGTGTTTCTCTGGGTGGTTCCACTGCTCTCTGGTTTGTAGCTGCCTCTGTAACTGTGACCGTTCAGTGATTCAGTTCCAATTGTCAGTGTGTTTGTCTGGAAGGTTCCACTGCTCTTTGGGGTGCAGTTGCCTCTGTAACTGTGACCATCCAGCGATTCAGTTCCAATTGTCAGTGTGTTTCTCTGGGTGGTTCCACTGCTCTCTGGGGTGCAGTTGCCTCTGTAACTGTGACCATTCAATGATTCAGTTTCAAATGTCAGTGTGTTTCTCTCGCAGGGTCCACTGCTTTCTGAGGTGTAGCTGACTCTGTAACTGTGACCATTCAGTGATTCAGTTCCAATTGTCAGTGTGTTGATTCTCTCGGATGTTCTACTGCACGCTGGGCTGCAGCTGCCTCTGTAACTGTGACCATTCAGTGATTCAGTTCCAATCGTCAGTGCATTTCTCCAGGCGTTTCTATTGCCCTGGCGTGTAGCTGCCTCTGTAACTGTGCCCATTCAGTGATTCAGTTCCAATTGTCAGTCTGTTTCTCTCGGTGGATCCACTGCTCTCTGGGGTGTAGCTGCCACTGTAACTTTGACACTTCAGTGATTCAGTTCCTATCGTCAGTGTGTTTTTCTGGGTGGTTCCACTGCACTCGGGGATGTAGCTGCCTCTGTAACTGTGAGCATTAAGTGATTCAGTTCCAATTGTCAGTGTTTTTCTCTGGGTGGTTCCACTGCACTGTCGGATGTAGCAGCCTCTGTAACTGTGACCATTAAGTGATTCAGTTCCAATTGTCAGTGTGTTTCTCCGGGTAGTTCCACTGCACCCTGGGCTGTGGCTGCCTCTGAAACTGTGTCCATTCAGTGCTTAAGTTCCAATTGTCAGAGCATTTCTCTGGGTGGTTGAACTGCACACTCCGCGTGTAGCTGCCTCTGTAAATGTGACCATTCAGTGATTCAGTTCCAATTGTCAGTATATTTCTCTGGATTGTTCCACTTCTCTCTGGGATGTAGCTGCCTCTGTAACTGTGATCGTTCAGTGATTCAGTTCCAATTGTCAGTGTGTTTCTCTGGATGGTTCCACTGCTCTCTGGGGCGCAGTTGCCTCTGTAACTGTGACCATTCAGTGATTCAGTTCCAATTGTCAGTGTGTTTCTCTCGGTGGGTTCACTGCTCTCTGGGGAGTAGCTAACTCTAACTGTGACCATTCAGTGATTCAGTTCCAATTGCCAGTGTGTTTTTCTGGGTGGTTCCACTGCACTCTGGGATGTAGCTGCCACTGTAAATGTGACCATTAAGAGATTCAGTTCCAATTGTCAGTGTGTTTCTCTGGGTGGTACCACTGCACTCTGGGATGTAGCTGCCTCTGTAACTGTAACCATTCAGTGATTCACTTCCAATTGTCAGTGTGTTTCTCTGGGTGGGTCCACTGCACTCTGGGATGTAGCTGCCTCTGTAACTGTAACCATTTAGTGATTCACTTCGAATTGTCCGTGTGTTTCTCTCGGTGGTTCCACTGCACTCTGGGGTGTAGCTGCCTCTGTTACTCTGACCATTCAGTGATTCAGTTCCAATTGTCATTGTGTTTCTCTGGGTGGTTCCACAGCACTCTGTGCTTGAGCTGCCTCTGTAACTGTAACCATTTAGTGATTCACTTCGAATTGTCCGTGTGTTTCTCTCGGTGGTTCCACTGCACTCTGGGGTGTAGCTGCCTCTGTAACTGTGTCCATTCAGTGATTCAGTTCCAATTGTCAGTGTGTTTCTCTCGGTGGTTCTACTGCACTCTGGGGTGTAGCTGCCTCTGTAACTGTGACCATTCGGTGATTCAGTTCCAACTGTCAGTGTTTTTCTCTGGGTGGTTCCACTGCTAACTGGGATGTAGCAGCCTCTGTAACTGTGAGCATTAAGTGATTCAGTTCCAATTGTCAGTTTGTTTCTCTGAGTGGTACCACTGCACTCTGGGCAGCAGCTGCCTCTGTAACTGTGACCATTCAGTGCTTCAGTTTCAATTGTCAGAGCACTTCTCTGGGTGGTTCAAATGCACTCTGGGATGTAGCTGCCTCTGTAACTGTGACCATTCAATGATTCAGTTCCAATTCTCTGTGTGTTTCTCTGGGTGGTTCCGCTGCTCTCTGGGATGTAGCTGCCTCTGTAACTGTGACCATTCAATGATTCAGTTCCAATTCTCAGTGTGTTTCTCTGGGTGGTTCCACTGCTCTCGGGGGTGTAGCTGCCTCTGTAACTGAGACCATTCAGTGATTCAGTTCCTATTGTCAGTGTGTTTCTCTGGGTGGTTCCACTGCACTCTGGGATGTAGCTGCCTCTGTAAATGTGACCATTCAGTGATTCAGTTCCAATTGTCAGTTTGTTTCTCTGGGTGGGTCCACTGCACTCTGGGGTGTAGCTTCCTCTGTAACTGTGACCATTCAGTGATTTAGTTCCAATTGTCAGTTTGTTTCTCTGGGTGGGTCCACTGCACTCTGGGCTGTAGCTGCCTCTGTAAGAGTGACCATTCAGTGATTCAGTTCCAATTGTCAGTTTGTTTCTCTGGGTGGGTCCACTGCACTCTGGGGTGTAGCGTCCTCTGTAACTGTGACCATTCAGTGATTCAGTTCCAAATGTCAGTTTGTTTCTCTGGGTGGGTCCACTGTAATCTGGGCTGTAGCTGCCTCTGTAACTGTGACCATTCAGTGATTCAGTTCCAATTGTCAGTGTGTTTCTCAGGGCTGTTCCACTGCTCTCTGGGATGTAGCTGCCTCTGCAACTGTGACCAGTCAGTGATTCAGTTCCAATTGTCAGTGTGTTTCTCTGGGTGGTTCCACTGCTCTCTGTGGTGTAGCTGCCTCTGTAACTGTGAGCATTTAGTGATTCTGTTCCAATTGTCAGTGTGTTTCTCTGGGTGGTTCCACTGATCTCTGTGGTGTAGCTGCCTCTGTAACTGTGACCATTCAGCGATTCCGTTTCAATTGTCAGTGTGTTTCTCTGGGTGGTTCCACTGCTCTCTAGTGTGTAGCTGCCTCTGTAACTGTGACCATTCAGTGATTCAGTTCCAATTGTCAGTGTGTTTCTCTGGATTGTTCCACTTCTCTCTTGGGTGTAGCTGCCTCTGTAACTGTGACCGTTCAGTGATTCAGTTCCAATTGTCAGTGTGTTTCTCTGGATGGATACACTGCTCTCTGGGGTGCCGTTGCCTGTGTAACTGTGACCATTCAGTGATTCAGTTCCAATTGTCAGTGTGTTTCTCTCGGTGGGTTCACTGCTCTCTGGGGTGTAGCTGGCACTGTAACTGTGACCATTCAGTGATTCAGTTACAATTGTCAGT
Source organism: Scyliorhinus torazame (assembly GCF_047496885.1). Taxonomy (NCBI): domain Eukaryota; kingdom Metazoa; phylum Chordata; class Chondrichthyes; order Carcharhiniformes; family Scyliorhinidae; genus Scyliorhinus; species Scyliorhinus torazame. Next base: position 56,774,289 of record NC_092726.1, read on the forward strand.
GTGTTCTCTGGATGGTTCCACTGCACCCTGGGGTGGAGCTGCCTCTGTAACTGTGGCCATTCAGTGATTCAGTTCCAATTGTCAGTGTGTTCTCTGGGTGGTTCCACTGCACTCTGGTATGTAGCTGCCTCTGTAACTGTGGCAATTTAGTGATTCAGTTCGAATTGCCAGTGTGTTTCTCTGGGTGGTTTCACTTCACTCGGGGGTATAGGTGCCTCTATAAATGTGACCATTCAGTGATTCAGTTCCAGTTGTCAGTGTGTTTCTCGAGGTAGTTCCACTGCACTCTGGGGCGTCGCTGCCTCTGTAACTGCCTCAATTCAGTGATTCAGTTCCAATTGTCAGTGTGTTTCTCTCGGTGGTTCTACTGCACTCTGGGGTCGAGCTGCCACTGTAACTGTGACCATTCAGTGATTCAGTTCCAATTGTCAGTGTGTTTCTCTGGGTTGTTCCACTGCACACCGGGGCGTCGCTGCCTCTGTAACCGTCTCCATTCAGTGGTTCAGTTCCAGTTGTCAGTGTGTTTCTCTGTGTGGGTCCACTGCACTCTGGGGTGTAGCTGCCACTGTAACTGCGACCATTCAGTGATTCAGTTCCAATTGTCAGTGTGTTTCTCTGGGTGGTTCCACTGCACTCTGGGGTGTAGCTGTCTCTGTAACTGTGACCATTCAGTGATTCAGTTCCAATTGTCAGTGTAATTCTCTGTGTGGTTCCACCGCACTCTGGGGTGTAGCTGCCTCTGTTACTCTGACCATTCAGTGATTCAGTTCCAATTGTCAGTGTGTTTCTCTGGGTGTTTCCACTGCACTCTGGGGTGTAGCTGTCTCTGTAACTGTGACCATTCAGTGATTCAGTTCCAATTGTCAGTGTAATTCTCTGTGTGGTTCCACCGCACTCTGGGGTGTAGCTGCCTCTGTTACTCTGACCATTCAGTGATTCAGTTACAATTGTCAGTGTGTTTCTCTCGGTGGTTCCACTACACTCTGGTGTGTAGCTGGCACTGTAACTGACCATTCAGTGATTCAGTTCCAATTGTCAGTGTGTTTCTCTTGGTGGGTCCACTGCACTCTGGGATGTAGCTGCCACTGTAACTGTGACCATTCAGTGATTCAGTTCCAATTGTCAGTGTAATTCTCTGTGTGGTTCCACTGCACTCTGGGGTGTAGCTGCCTCTGTTACTCTGACCATTCAGTGATTCAGTTACAATTGTCAGTGTGTTTCTCTCGGTGGTTCTACTGCACTCTGGTGTGTAGCTGGCACTGTAACTGACCATTCAGTGATTCAGTTTCAATTGTCAGTGTGTTTCTCTTGGTGGGTCCACTGCACTCTGGGATGTAGCTGCCACTGTAACTGTGACCATTCAGTGATTCAGTTCCAATTGTCAGTGTAATTCTCTGTGTGGTTCCACTGCACTCTGGGGTGTAGCTGCCTCTGTTACTCTGACCATTCAGTGATTCAGTTACAATTGTCAGTGTGTTTCTCTCGGTGGTTCTACTGCTCTCTGGTGTGTAGCTGGCACTGTAACTGTGACCATTCAGTGATTCAGTTACAATTGTCAGTGTGTTCTCTGGGTGGTTCCACTGCACCCTGGGGTGTAGCTGCCTCTGTAACTGTGGCCATTCAGTGATTCAGTTCCAATTGTCAGTGTGTACTCTGGGTGGTTCCACAACACTATGGGGTGAAGCGGTCTCTGTAACTGTGACCATTCAATGATTCAGTTCCAATTGTCCGTGTGTTTCTCTGGAAATTTTCACTGCACTCTGCTATGTAGCTGCTTCTGTAACTGTGACCATTCAGTGATTCAGTTCTAATTGCCAGTGTGTTTCTCTGGGTGGTTTCACTGCACTCGGGGGTGCAGGTGCTTCTGTAACAGTGACCATTCAGTGATTCTGTTCCAGTTGTCAGTGTGTTTCTCTCGGTGGTTCCACTGCACTCTGGGATGTAGCTGCCACTGTAACTGTGACCATTCAGTGATTCAGGTCCAATTGTCAGCGTGTTTCTCTGTGTGGTTCCACTGCACTCTGGGCCGTAGCTGCCTCTGTAACTCTGACCATTCAGTGATTCAGTTCCAATTGTCAGTGTGTTTCTCTCGGTGGTTCTACTGCACTCTGGGTGTAGCTGCCTCTGTAACTGTCTCCATTCAGTGATTCAGTTGCTATTGTCAGTGTGTTTCTCTGGGTGGGTCCACTACATTCTGCGGTATAGCTGCCTCTGTAACTGTGACAATTCAGTGATTCAGTTCCAATTCTCAGTGTGTTTCTCTGGGTGGGTCCACTGAACTCTGGGGTGTAGCTGCCTCTGTATCTGTGACCATTCAGTGATTCAGTTCCAATTGTCAGTGTGTTTCTCAGGGCTGTTCCACTGCTCTCTGGGATGTAGCTGCCTCTGCAACTGTGACCATTCAGTGATTCAGTTCCAATTGTCAGTGTGTTTCTCTGGGTGGTTCCACTGCTCTCTGTGGTGTAGCTGCCTCTGTAACTGTGAGCATTTAGTGATTCTGTTCCAATTGTCAGTGTGTTTCTCTGGGTGGTTCCACTGATCTCTGTGGTGTAGCTGCCTCTGTAACTGTGACCATTCAGCGATTCCGTTTCAATTGTCAGTGTGTTTCTCTGGGTGGTTCCACTGCTGTCTAGTGTGTAGCTGCCTCTGTAACTGTGACCATTCAGTGATTCAGTTCCAATTGTCAGTGTGTTTCTCTGGATTGTTCCACTTCTCTCTTGGGTGTAGCTGCCTCTGTAACTGTGACCGTTCAGTGATTCAGTTCCAATTGTCAGTGTGTTTCTCTGGATTGTTCGACTTCTCTCTGGGGGTAGCTGCCTCTGTCACTGTGACCGTTCAGTGATTCAGTTCCAATTGTCAGTGTGTTTCTCTGGATGGATACACTGCTCTCTGGGGTGCCGTTGCCTGTGTAACTGTGACCATTCAGTGATTCAGTTCCAATTGTCAGTGTGTTTCTCTCGGTGGGTTCACTGCTCTCTGGGGTGTAGCTGCCTCTGTAACTGTGACCATTCAGAGATTCAGTTCCAATTGTCAGTGTAATTCTCTGTGTGGTTCCACTGCACTCTGGGGTGTAGCTGCCTCTGTTACTCTGATCATTCAGTGATTCAGTTACAATTGTCAGTGTGTTTCTCTCGGTGGTTCTACTGCACTCTGGTGTGTAGCTGGCACTGTAACTGACCATTCAGTGATTCAGTTTCAATTGTCAGTGTGTTTCTCTTGGTGGGTCCACTGCACTCTGGGATGTAGCTGCCACTGTAACTGTGACCATTCAGTGATTCAGTTCCAATTGTCAGTGTAATTCTCTGTGTGGTTCCACTGCACTCTGGGGTGTAGCTGCCTCTGTTACTCTGACCATTCAGTGATTCAGTTACAATTGTCAGTGTGTTTCTCTCGGTGGTTCTACTGCTCTCTGGTGTGTAGCTGGCACTGTAACTGTGACCATTCAGTGATTCAGTTACAATTGTCAGTGTGTTCTCTGGGTGGTTCCACTGCACCCTGGGGTGTAGCTGCCTCTGTAACTGTGGCCATTCAGTGATTCAGTTCCAATTGTCAGTGTGTTCTCTGGGTGGTTCCACAACACTATGGGGTGAAGCGGTCTCTGTAACTGTGACCATTCAATGATTCAGTTCCAATTGTCCGTGTGTTTCTCTGGGAATTTTCACTGCACGCTGCTATGTAGCTGCTTCTGTAACTGTGACCATTCAGTGATTCAGTTCTAATTGCCAGTGTGTTTCTCTGGGTGGTTTCACTGCACTCGGGGGTGCAGGTGCTTCTGTAACAGTGACCATTCAGTGATTCTGTTCCAGTTGTCAGTGTGTTTCTCTCGGTGGTTCCACTGCACTCTGGGGCGTCGCTGCCTCTGTAACTGTCTCCATTCAGTGATTCAGTTCCAATTGTCAGTGTGTTTCTCTGGGTGGGTCCACTGCACTCTGGGATGTAGCTGCCACTGTAACTGTGACCATTCAGTGATTCAGGTCCAATTGTCAGCGTGTTTCTCTGTGTGGTTCCACTGCACTCTGGGCCGTAGCTGCCTCTGTAACTCTGACCATTCAGTGATTCAGTTCCAATTGTCAGTGTGTTTCTCTCGGTGGTTCTACTGCACTCTGGGTGTAGCTGCCTCTGTAACTGTCTCCATTCAGTGATTCAGTTGCTATTGTCAGTGTGTTTCTCTGGGTGGGTCCACTACATTCTGCGGTATAGCTGCCTATGTAACTGTGACAATTCAGTGACTCAGTTCCAATTCTCAGTGTGTTTCTCTGGGTGGGTCCACTGAACTCTGGGGTGTAGCTGCCTCTGTAACTGTGACCATTCAGTGATTCAGTTCCAATTGTCAGTGTGTTTCTCAGGGCTGTTCCACTGCTCTTTGGGATGTAGCTGCCTCTGCAACTGTGACCATTCAGTGATTCAGTTCCAATTGTCAGTGTGTTTCTCTGTGTGGTTCCACTGCTCTCTGTGGTGTAGCTGCCTCTGTAACTGTGAGCATTTAGTGATTCTGTTCCAATTGTCAGTGTGTTTCTCTGGGTGGTTCCACTGATCTCTGTGGTGTAGCTGCCTCTGTAACTGTGACCATTCAGCGATTCCGTTTCAATTGTCAGTGTGTTTCTCTGGGTGGTTCCACTGCTGTCTAGTGTGTAGCTGCCTCTGTAACTGTGACCATTCAGTGATTCAGTTCCAATTGTCAGTGTGTTTCTCTGGATTGTTCCACTTCTCTCTTGGGTGTAGCTGCCTCTGTAACTGTGACCGTTCAGTGATTCAGTTCCAATTGTCAGTGTTTTTCTCTGGATTGTTCGTCTTCTCTCTGGGGGTAGCTGCCTCTGTCACTGTGACCGTTCAGTGATTCAGTTCCAATTGTCAGTGTGTTTCTCTGGATGGATACACTGCTCTCTGGGGTGCCGTTGCCTGTGTAACTGTGACCATTCAGTGATTCAGTTCCAATTGTCAGTGTGTTTCTCTCGGTGGGTTCACTGCTCTCTGGGGTGTAGCTGCCTCTGTAACTGTGACCATTCAGAGATTCAGTTCCAATTGTCAGTTTGTTTCTCTGGGTGGGTCCACTGCTCTCTGGGGTGTAGCTGCCTCTGTAAATGTGACCATTCGGTGATTCAGTTCCAACTGTCAGTGTGTTTCTCTGGGTGGTTCTACTGCACTCTGGGGTGTAGCTGGCACTGTAACTGTGACCATTCAGTGATTCAGTTACAATTGTCAGTGTGTTCTCTGGGTGGTTCCACTGCACCCTGGGGTGTAGCTGCCTCTGTAACTGTGGCCATTCAGTGATTCAGTTCCAATTGTCAGTGTGTTCTCTGGGTGGTTCCACTGCACTCTGGTATGTAGCTACCTCTGTAACTGTGGCAATTTAGTGATTCAGTTCGAATCGCCAGTGTGTTTCTCTGGATGGTTTCACTTCACTCGGGGGTATAGGTGCCTCTATAAATGTGACCATTCAGTGATTCAGTTCCAGTTGTCAGTGTGTTTCTCGAGGTAGTTCCACTGCACTCTGGGGCGTCGCTGCCTCTGTAACTGCCTCAATTCAGTGATTCAGTTCCAATTGTCAGTGTGTTTCTCTCGGTGGTTCTACTGCACTCTGGGGTCGAGCTGCCACTGTAACTGTGACCATCCAGTGATTCAGTTCCAATTGTCAGTGTGTTTCTCTGGGTAGTTCCACTGCACTCTGGGATGTTGCTGCCTCTGTAACTGTGGCCATTCAGTGATTCAGTTCCAATTGTCAGTGTGTTTCTCTGGGTGGTTCCACTGCACTCGGGGGTGTAGGTGCCTCTGTAACTGTGACCATTCAGTGATTCAGTTCCAATAGTCAGTGTGTTTCTCTCGGTGGTTCCACTGCACTCTGGGGCGTCGCTGCCTCTGTAACTGTCTACATTCAGTGATTCAGTTCCAATTGTTAGTGTGTTTCTCTGGGTGGGTCCACTGCACTCTGGGATGTAGCTGCCACTGTAACTGTGACCATTCAGTGATTCAGGTCCAATTGTCAGCGTGTTTCCCTGTGTGGTTCCACTGCACTCTGGGCCGTAGCTGCCTCTGTATCTGTGACCATTCAGTGATTCAGTTCCAATTGTCAGTGTGTTTCTCTCTGTGAATTTACTGCACTCTGAGGTTTAGCTGCCTCTGTAACTGTCTCCATTCATTGATTCAGTTGCTATTGTCAGTGTGTTTCTCTGGGTGGTTCCACTGCACTCAGCGGTATAGCTGCCTTAGTAACTGTGAGCATTCAGTGATTCAGTTCCAATTGTCAGTGTGTTTCTCTGGGTGGATCCAATGCCCTCTGGTGTGTCGCTGCCTTTGTAAATGTGACCATTCAGTGATTCAGTTCCAATTGTCAGTGTGTTTCCCTGGGTGGGTCCACTGCACACTGGGATGTAGCTGCCTCTGTAACTGTAACCATTCAGTGATTCAGGTCCAATTGTCAGCGTGTTTCTCTGTGTGGTTCCACTGCACTCTGGGCCGTAGCTGCCTCTGTAACTCTGACCATTCAGTGATTCAGTTCCAATTGTCAGTGTGTTTCTCTCGGTGGTTCTACTGCACTCTGGGTGTAGCTGCCTCTGTAACTGTCTCCATTCAGTGATTCAGTTGCTATTGTCAGTGTGTTTCTCTGGGTGGGTCCACTACATTCTGCGGTATAGCTGCCTATGTAACTGTGACAATTCAGTGATTCAGTTCCAATTCTCAGTGTGTTTCTCTGGGTGGGTCCACTGAACTCTGGGGTGTAGCTGCCTCTGTAACTGTGACCATTCAGTGATTCAGTTCCAATTGTCAGTGTGTTTCTCAGGGCTGTTCCACTGCTCTTTGGGATGTAGCTGCCTCTGCAACTGTGACCATTCAGTGATTCAGTTCCAATTGTCAGTGTGTTTCTCTGTGTGGTTCCACTGCTCTCTGTGGTGTAGCTGCCTCTGTAACTGTGAGCATTTAGTGATTCTGTTCCAATTGTCAGTGTGTTTCTCTGGGTGGTTCCACTGATCTCTGTGGTGTAGCTGCCTCTGTAACTGTGACCATTCAGCGATTCCGTTTCAATTGTCAGTGTGTTTCTCTGGGTGGTTCCACTGCTGTCTAGTGTGTAGCTGCCTCTGTAACTGTGACCATTCAGTGATTCAGTTCCAATTGTCAGTGTGTTTCTCTGGATTGTTCCACTTCTCTCTTGGGTGTAGCTGCCTCTGTAACTGTGACCGTTCAGTGATTCAGTTCCAATTGTCAGTGTTTTTCTCTGGATTGTTCGTCTTCTCTCTGGGGGTAGCTGCCTCTGTCACTGTGACCGTTCAGTGATTCAGTTCCAATTGTCAGTGTGTTTCTCTGGATGGATACACTGCTCTCTGGGGTGCCGTTGCCTGTGTAACTGTGACCATTCAGTGATTCAGTTCCAATTGTCAGTGTGTTTCTCTCGGTGGGTTCACTGCTCTCTGGGGTGTAGCTGCCTCTGTAACTGTGACCATTCAGAGATTCAGTTCCAATTGTCAGTTTGTTTCTCTGGGTGGGTCCACTGCTCTCTGGGGTGTAGCTGCCTCTGTAAATGTGACCATTCGGTGATTCAGTTCCAACTGTCAGTGTGTTTCTCTGGGTGGTTCTACTGCACTCTGGGGTGTAGCTGGCACTGTAACTGTGACCATTCAGTGATTCAGTTACAATTGTCAGTGTGTTCTCTGGGTGGTTCCACTGCACCCTGGGGTGTAGCTGCCTCTGTAACTGTGGCCATTCAGTGATTCAGTTCCAATTGTCAGTGTGTTCTCTGGGTGGTTCCACTGCACTCTGGTATGTAGCTACCTCTGTAACTGTGGCAATTTAGTGATTCAGTTCGAATCGCCAGTGTGTTTCTCTGGATGGTTTCACTTCACTCGGGGGTATAGGTGCCTCTATAAATGTGACCATTCAGTGATTCAGTTCCAGTTGTCAGTGTGTTTCTCGAGGTAGTTCCACTGCACTCTGGGGCGTCGCTGCCTCTGTAACTGCCTCAATTCAGTGATTCAGTTCCAATTGTCAGTGTGTTTCTCTCGGTGGTTCTACTGCACTCTGGGGTCGAGCTGCCACTGTAACTGTGACCATCCAGTGATTCAGTTCCAATTGTCAGTGTGTTTCTCTGGGTAGTTCCACTGCACTCTGGGATGTTGCTGCCTCTGTAACTGTGGCCATTCAGTGATTCAGTTCCAATTGTCAGTGTGTTTCTCTGGGTGGTTCCACTGCACTCGGGGGTGTAGGTGCCTCTGTAACTGTGACCATTCAGTGATTCAGTTCCAATAGTCAGTGTGTTTCTCTCGGTGGTTCCACTGCACTCTGGGGCGTCGCTGCCTCTGTAACTGTCTACATTCAGTGATTCAGTTCCAATTGTTAGTGTGTTTCTCTGGGTGGGTCCACTGCACTCTGGGATGTAGCTGCCACTGTAACTGTGACCATTCAGTGATTCAGGTCCAATTGTCAGCGTGTTTCCCTGTGTGGTTCCACTGCACTCTGGGCCGTAGCTGCCTCTGTATCTGTGACCATTCAGTGATTCAGTTCCAATTGTCAGTGTGTTTCTCTCTGTGAATTTACTGCACTCTGAGGTTTAGCTGCCTCTGTAACTGTCTCCATTCATTGATTCAGTTGCTATTGTCAGTGTGTTTCTCTGGGTGGTTCCACTGCACTCAGCGGTATAGCTGCCTTAGTAACTGTGAGCATTCAGTGATTCAGTTCCAATTGTCAGTGTGTTTCTCTGGGTGGATCCAATGCCCTCTGGTGTGTCGCTGCCTTTGTAAATGTGACCATTCAGTGATTCAGTTCCAATTGTCAGTGTGTTTCCCTGGGTGGGTCCACTGCACACTGGGATGTAGCTGCCTCTGTAACTGTAACCATTCAGTGATTCACTTCCAATTGTCCGTGTGTTTCTCTGGGTAGTTTCACTGCATTCTGGGGTGTAGCTGTCTATGTAACTGACCATTCAGTGATTCAGTTCCAATTGTCAATGTGTTTCTCTGGGTGGTTCCACTGCACTCTGGGATGCGGCTGCCTCTGTAACTGTGGCCATTCAGTGATTCAGTTCCAATTGTCAGTGTATTTCTCTGAGTGGTTCCACTTCACTCGGGGGTAAAGGTGCCTCCATAACTGTGACCATTCAGTGATTCAGTTCCAGTTGTCAGTGTGTTTCTCTCGGTGGTTCCACTGCACTCTGGGGCTTCGCTGCCTCTGCAACTGTCTCAATTCAGTGATTCAGTTCCAATTGTCAGTGTGTTTCTCTCGGTGGATCTACTGCACTCTGGGTTCTAGCTGCCACTGTAACTGTGACCATCCAGTGATTTAGTTCCAATTGTCAGTGTGTTTCTCTGGGTGGTTCCACTGCACTCTGGGATGTTGCTGCCTCTGTAACTGTGGCCATTCAGTGATTCAGTTCCAATTGTCAGTGTGTTTCTCTGGGTGTTTTCACTGCACTCGGGGATGTAGGTGCCTCTGTAACTGTGACCATTCAGTGATTCAGTTCCAATAGTAAGTGTGTTTCTCTAGGTTGTTCCACTGCACTCCGGGGCGTTGCTGCCTCTGTAACTGTCTCCATTCAGTGATTCAGTTCCAGTTGTCAGTGTGTTTCTCTGGGTGGTTCCACCGCTCTCTTAGGTGTAGCTGCCTCTGTAACTGTGACCATTCAGTGATTCAGTTACAGTTGTCAGTGTGTTTCTCTCGGTGGTTCTACTGCACTCTGGGGTGTAGCTGGCACTGTAACTGTGACCATTCAGTGATTCAGTTACAATTGTCAGTGTGTTCTCTGGGTGGTTCCACTGCACCCTGGGGTGTAGCTGCCTCTGTAACTGTGGCCATTCAGTGATTCAGTTCCAATTGTCAGTGTGTTCTCTGGGTGGTTCCACTGCACTCTGGGATGTTGCTGCCTCTGTAACTGTGGCCATTCAGTGATTCAGTTCCAATTGTCAGTGTGTTTCTCTGGGTGGTTCCACTGCACTCGGGGGTGTAGGTGCCTCTGTAACTGTGACCATTCAGTGATTCAGTTCCAATAGTCAGTGTGTTTCTCTCGGTGGTTCCACTGCACTCTGGGGCGTCGCTGCCTCTGTAACTGTCTACATTCAGTGATTCAGTTCCAATTGTTAGTGTGTTTCTCTGGGTGGGTCCACTGCACTCTGGGATGTAGCTGCCACTGTAACTGTGACCATTCAGTGATTCAGGTCCAATTGTCAGCGTGTTTCCCTGTGTGGTTCCACTGCACTCTGGGCCGTAGCTGCCTCTGTATCTGTGACCATTCAGTGATTCAGTTCCAATTGTCAGTGTGTTTCTCTCTGTGAATTTACTGCACTCTGAGGTTTAGCTGCCTCTGTAACTGTCTCCATTCATTGATTCAGTTGCTATTGTCAGTGTGTTTCTCTGGGTGGTTCCACTGCACTCAGCGGTATAGCTGCCTTCGTAACTGTGAGCATTCAGTGATTCAGTTCCAATTGTCAGTGTGTTTCTCTGGGTGGATCCAATGCCCTCTGGTGTGTCGCTGCCTTTGTAAATGTGACCATTCAGTGATTCAGTTCCAATTGTCAGTGTGTTTCCCTGGGTGGGTCCACTGCACACTGGGATGTAGCTGCCTCTGTAACTGTAACCATTCAGTGATTCACTTCCAATTGTCCGTGTGTTTCTCTGGGTAGTTTCACTGCATTCTGGGGTGTAGCTGTCTATGTAACTGACCATTCAGTGATTCAGTTCCAATTGTCAATGTGTTTCTCTGGGTGGTTCCACTGCACTCTGGGATGCGGCTGCCTCTGTAACTGTGGCCATTCAGTGATTCAGTTCCAATTGTCAGTGTATTTCTCTGAGTGGTTCCACTTCACTCGGGGGTAAAGGTGCCTCCATAACTGTGACCATTCAGTGATTCAGTTCCAGTTGTCAGTGTGTTTCTCTCGGTGGTTCCACTGCACTCTGGGGCTTCGCTGCCTCTGCAACTGTCTCAATTCAGTGATTCAGTTCCAATTGTCAGTGTGTTTCTCTCGGTGGATCTACTGCACTCTGGGTTCTAGCTGCCACTGTAACTGTGACCATCCAGTGATTTAGTTCCAATTGTCAGTGTGTTTCTCTGGGTGGTTCCACTGCACTCTGGGATGTTGCTGCCTCTGTAACTGTGGCCATTCAGTGATTCAGTTCCAATTGTCAGTGTGTTTCTCTGGGTGTTTTCACTGCACTCGGGGATGTAGGTGCCTCTGTAACTGTGACCATTCAGTGATTCAGTTCCAATAGTAAGTGTGTTTCTCTAGGTTGTTCCACTGCACTCCGGGGCGTTGCTGCCTCTGTAACTGTCTCCATTCAGTGATTCAGTTCCAGTTGTCAGTGTGTTTCTCTGGGTGGTTCCACCGCTCTCTTAGGTGTAGCTGCCTCTGTAACTGTGACCATTCAGTGATTCAGTTACAGTTGTCAGTGTGTTTCTCTCGGTGGTTCTACTGCACTCTGGGGTGTAGCTGGCACTGTAACTGTGACCATTCAGTGATTCAGTTACAATTGTCAGTGTGTTCTCTGGGTGGTTCCACTGCACCCTGGGGTGTAGCTGCCTCTGTAACTGTGGCCATTCAGTGATTCAGTTCCAATTGTCAGTGTGTTCTCTGGGTGGTTCCACTGCACTCTGTTATGTAGCTGCCTCTGTAACTGTGGCCATTCAGTGATTCAGTTCGAATTGCCAGTGTGTTTCTCTGGGTGGTTTCACTTCACTCGGGGGTATAGGTGCCTCTATAACTGTGACCATTCAGTGATTCAGTTCCAGTTGTCAGTGTGTTTCTCGAGGTGGTTCCACTGCACTCTGGGGCGTCGCTGCCTCTGTAACTGCCTCAATTCAGTGATTCAGTTCCAATTGTCAGTGTGTTTCTCTCGGTGGTTCTACTGCACTCTGGGGTCTAGCTGCCACTGTAACTGTGACCATTCAGTGATTCAGTTCCAATAGTCAGTGTGTTTCTCTACGTTGTTCCACTGCACACCGGGGCGTCGATGCCTCTGTAACCGTCTCCATTCAGTGATTCAGTCCCAGTTGTCAGTGTGTTTCTCTGGGTGGGTCCACTGCACTCTGGGATGTAGCTGCCACTGTAACTGTGACCATTCAGTGATTCAGTTCCAATTGTCAGTGTGTTTCTCTGTGTGGTTCCACTGCACTCTGGGGTGTAGCTGCCTCTGTAACTCTGACCATTCAGTTATTCAGTTTCCTTTGTCAGTGTGTTTCTCTTGGTGGGTCCACTGCACTCTGGGATGTAGCTGCCACTGTAACTGTGACCATTCAGTGATTCAGTTCCAATTGTGAGTGTAATTCTCTGTGTGGTTCCACTGCACTCTGGGGTGTAGCTGCCTCTGTTACTCTGACCATTCAGTGATTCAGTTACAATTGTCAGTGTGTTTCTCTCGGTGGTTCTACTGCACTCTGGGGTGTAGCTGGCACTGTAACTGTGACCATTCAGTGATTCAGTTACAATTGTCCGTGTGTTCTCTGGGTGGTTCCACTGCACCCAAGATTGTAGCTGCCTCTGTAACTGTGGCCATTCAGTGATTCAGTTCCAATTGTCAGTGTGTTCTCTGGGAGGTTCCACAACACTATGGGCTGAAGCTGTCTCTGTAACTGTGACCTTTCAATGATTCAGTTCCAATTGTCAGTGTGTTTCTCTGGGAATTTCCACTGCACGCTGGAATGTAGCTGCCTCTGTAACTGTGGCCATTCAGTGATTCAGTTCTAATTGCCAGTGTGTTTCTCTGGGTGGTTTCACTGCACTTGCGGGTGTAGGTGCTTCTGTAACTGTGACCATTCAGTGATTCTGTTCCAGTTGTCAGTGTGTTTCTCTAGGAGGTTCCACTGCACTCTGGGGCGTCGCTGCCTCTGTAACTGTCTCCATTCAGTGATTCAGTTCCAATTGTCAGTGTGTTTCTCTGGGTGGGTCCACTGCACTCTGGGATGTAGCTGCCACTGTAACTGTGACCATTCAGTGATTCAGGTCCAATTGTCAGCGTGTTTCTCTGTGTGGTTCCACTGCACTCTGGGTCGTAGCTGCCTCTGGAACTCTGACCATTCAGTGATTCAGTTCCAATTGTCAGTGTGTTTCTCTCGGTGGTTCCACTGCACTCTGGGTGTAGCTGCCTCTGTAACTGTCTCCATTCAGTGATTCAGTTGCTATTGTCAGTGTGTTTCTCTGGGTGGTTCCACTACATTCTGCGGAAAAGCTGCCTCTGTAACTGTGACCATTCAGTAATTCAGTTCCCATTCTCAGTGTGTTTCTCTGGGTGGGTCCACTGAACTCTGGGGTGTAGCTGTCTCTGTAACTGTGACCGTTCAGTGATTCAGTTCCAATTGTCAGTGTGTTTCTCTCTGTTGTTCCACTGCCCTCTGGTATGTAGCTGCCTCTGTAACTGTGACCATTCAGTGATTCAGTTCCAATTGTCAGTGTGTTTCTCTGTGTGGTTAAACTGCACTCTGGGGTGTCGCTGCCTCTGTTACTCTGACCATTCAGTGATTCAGTTCCAATTGTCAGTGTGGGTCTCTCGGTGGTTCTACTGCACTCTGGCGTGTAGCTGGCACTGTAACTGTGACCATTCAGTGATTCAGTTCCAATTGTCTGTGTGTTTCTCTCGGTGAATCTACTGCACTCTCGGGTTTAGCTGCCTCTGTAACTGTCTCCATTCAGTGATTCAGTTGCTATTGTCAGTGTGTTTCTCTGGGTGGTTCCACTGCACTGTGCAATATAGCTGCCTTTGTAACTGTGACCATTCAGTGATTCAGTTCCAATTGTCAGTGTGTTACTCTGGGTGGGTTCACTGCACTCTTGGGTGTCGCTGCCTCTGTAACTGTGACCATTCAGTGATTCAGTTTCAATTGTCAGTGTGTTTCTCTCTGTGGTTCCACTGCTCTCTGGTATGTAGCTGCCTCTGTAACTGTGACCATTCAGTGATTCAGTTCCAATTGTCAATGTGTTTCTCTGGTGGGTGCACTGCACTCTGGCATGTAGCTGCCTCTGTAACTGTGACCATTCAGTGATTCAGTTCCAATTGTCAGTGTGTTTCTCTGGATTGTTCGTCTTCTCTCTGGGGGTAGCTGCCTCTGTCACTGTGACCGTTCAGTGATTCAGTTCCAATTGTCAGTGTGTTTCTCTGGGTGGTTCCACTGCACTCTGGGATGTTGCTGCCTCTGTAACTGTGGCCATTCAGTGATTCAGTTCCATTTGTCAGTGTGTTTCTCTCGGTGGTTCCACTGCACTCTGGGGCGTCGCTGCCTCTGTAACTGTCTCCATTCAGTGATTCAGTTCCAATTGTCAGTGTGTTTCTCTGGGTGGGTCCACTGCACTCTGGGATGTAGCTGTCACTGTAACTGTGACCATTCAGTGATTCAGTTCCAATTGTCAGTGTGTTTCTCTCGGTAGTTATACTGCACTCTGGGGTGTAGCTGCCACTGTAACTGTGACCATTCAGAGATTCAGTTCCAATTGTCAGTGTGTTTCTCTCGGTGATTCTACTGCACTCTGAGGTGTAGCTGCCTCTGTAACTGTGACCATTCAGTGATTCAGTTCCAATTGTCAATGTGTTTCTCTGGGTGGTTCCACTGCAATCTGGGGTGTAGCTTCCTCAGGAACTGTGACCATTCAGTGTTTCAGTTCCAATTGTCAGTGTGTTTCTCTGGGTGGATCCAATGCACTCTGGTATGTCGCTGCCTCTGTAACTGTGACCATTCAGTGATTCAGTTCCAATTGTCAGTGTGTTTCTCTGGATGGATCCAATGCACTCTGATGTGTCGCTGCCCCTGTAACTATGACCATTCAGTGATTCATTTCCAATTGTCAGTGTGTTTTCTCTGGGTGGCTCCACTGCACTCTGGGATGTAGCTGCCTCAGTAACTGTGGCCATTCAGTGATTCAGTTCCAATTGTCAGTGTTTTTCTCTCTGTAGTTCCACTGCTCTCTGGTATGTAGCTGCGTCTGTAACTGTGACCATTCAGTGATTCAGTTCCAATTGTCAGTGTGTTTCTCTGTGTGGTTAAACTGCACTCTGGGGTGTAGCTGCCTATGTTACTCTGACCATTCAGTGATTCAGTTCCAATTGTCAGTGTGTTTCTCTCGGTGATTCTATAGCACTCTGGTCTGTAGCTGGCACTGTAACTGTGACCATTCAGTGATTCAGTTCCAATGGTCAGTGTGTTTCTCTTGGTGGTTCCACTGCACTCTGGGGTATAGCTGTCTCTGTAACTGTGACCGTTCAGTGATTCAGTTCCAATTGTCAATGTGTTTCTCTGGGTGGGTCCACTGCACTCTGGGATGTAGCTGCCACTGTAACTGTGACCATTCAGTGATTCAGTTCCAATTGTCAGTGTGTTTCTCTGGGTGGGTCCACTGCACTCTGGCATGTAGCTGCCTCTGTAACTGTGACCATTCAGTGATACAGTTCCAATTGTCAGTGTGTTTCTCTGGGTGATTCTACTGCACTCTGGGATGTAGCTGCCTCTGTAACTGTGACCATTCAATGATTCAGTTCCAATTGCCAGTATGATTTTCTGGGTGGTTCAACTGCACTCTGGGATGTAGCTGTCTCTGTAACTGTGACAATTCAATGATTCAGTTCCAATTGCCAGTGTGTTTCTCTTGGTGGTTCCACTGGACTCTGGGGTGTGGATTCCTCTGTAACTGTGACCATTCAGTGATTCCGATCCAATTGTCAATTTGTTTCTCTGGTTGGGTCAACTGCTCTCTGGGGAGTAGCTGCCACTGTTACTGTGACAATTCAGTGATTCAATCCCAATTGTCAGTGTGTCTCTCTGGTTGATTCCAATTCACTCTTGGGTGTGGCTGCCTCTGTAACTGTGACCATTCAGTGATTCAGTTCCAATTGTCAGTGTGGGTCTCTCGGTGGTTCTACTGCACTCTGGCGTGTAGCTGGCACTGTAACTGTGACCATTCAGTGATTCAGTTCCAATGGTCAGTGTGTTTCTCTTGGTGGTTCCACTGCACTCTGGGGTATAGCTGTCTCTGTAACTGTGACCGTTCAGTGATTCAGTTCCAATTGTCAATGTGTTTCTCTGGGTGGGTCCACTGCACTCTGGGATGTAGCTGCCACTGTAACTGTGACCATTCAGTGATTCAGTTCCAATTGTCAGTGTGTTTCTCTGGGTGGGTCCGCTGCACTCTGGCATGTAGCTGCCTCTGTAACTGTGACCATTCAGTGATACAGTTCCAATTGTCAGTGTGTTTCTCTGGGTGATTCTACTGCACTCTGGGATGTAGCTGCCTCTGTAACTGTGACCATTCAATGATTCAGTTCCAATTGCCAGTATGATTTTCTGGGTGGTTCAACTGCACTCTGGGATGTAGCTGTCTCTGTAACTGTGACCATTCAATGATTCAGTTCCAATTGCCAGTGTGTTTCTCTTGGTGGTTCCACTGGACTCTGGGGTGTGGATTCCTCTGTAACTGTGACCATTCAGTGATTCCGATCCAATTGTCAATTTGTTTCTCTGGTTGGGTCAACTGCTCTCTGGGGAGTAGCTGCCGCTGTTACTGTGACAATTCAGTGATTCAATCCCAATTGTCAGTGTGTCTCTCTGGTTGATTCCAATTCACTCTTGGGTGTGGCTGCCTCTGTAACTGTGACCATTCAGTGATTCAGTTCCAATTGTCAGTGTGGGTCTCTCGGTGGTTCTACTGCACTCTGGCGTGTAGCTGGCACTGTAACTGTGACCATTCAGTGATTCAGTTCCAATTGTCTGTGTGTTTCTCTCGGTGAATCTACTGCACTCTGGGGTTTAGCTGCCTCTGTAACTGTCTCCATTCAGTGATTCAGTTGCTATTGTCAGTGTGTTTCTCTGGGTGGTTCCACTGCACTGTGCAATATAGCTGCCTTTGTAACTGTGACCATTCAGTGATTCAGTTCCAATTGTCAGTGTGTTACTCTGGGTGGGTTCACTGCACTCTTGGGTGTCGCTGCCTCTGTAACTGTGACCATTCAGTGATTCAGTTCCAATTGTCAGTGTGTTTCTCTGATTGGGTCCACTGCACTCTGGGATGTAGCTGCCTCTGTAACTGTAACCATGCAGTGATTCACTTCCAATTGTCCGTGTGTTTCTCTGGGAGGTTCTACTGCACTCTGTGATGTAGCTGCCTCAGTAACTGTGACCATTCAGTGATTCAGTTTCAATTGTCAGTGCGTTTCTCTCTGTGGTTCCACTGCTCTCTGGTATGCAGCTGCCTCTGTAACTGTGACCATTCAGTGATTCAGTTCCAATTGTCAATGTGTTTCTCTGGTGGGTGCACTGCACTCTGGCATGTAGCTGCCTCTGTAACTGTGACCATTCAGTGATTCAGTTCCAATTGTCAGTGTATTTCTCTGGATGGTTCCACTGCTCTCTGGGGTGTAGCTGCCTCTGAAATGGTGAGCATTCAGTCATTCAGTTCCAATTGTCAGTCTGTTTCTCTTGGTGGGTCCACTGCTCTCTGGGTAGTAGCTGCCACTGTAACTGTGACAATTCAGTGATTCAGTTCCAATTGTCAGTGTGTTCTCTGGGTGGTTCCACAACACTATGGGGTGAAGCTGTCTCTGTAACTGTGACCATTCAATGATTCAGTTCCAATTGTCCGTGTGTTTCTCTGGGAATTTCCACTGCACGCTGGTATGTAGCTGCTTCTGTAACTGTGGCCATTCAGTGATTCAGTTCTAATTGCCAGTGTGTTTCTCTGGGTGGTTTCACTGCACTCGGGGGTGAAGGTGCTTCTGTAACTGTGACCATTCAGTGATTCTGTTCCAGTTGTCAGTGTGTTTCTCTAGGTGGTTCCACTGCTCTCTGGGGCGTCGCTGCCTCTGTAACTGTCTCCATTCAGTGATTCAGTTCCAATTGTCAGTGTGTTTCTCTGGGTGGGTCCACTGCACTCTGGGATGTAGCTGCCACTGTAACTGTGACCATTCAGTGATTTAGGTCCAATTGTCAGCGTGTTTCTCTGTGTGGTTCCACTGCACTCTGGGGCGTAGCTGTCTCTGCAACTCTGACCATTCAGTGATTCAGTTCCAATTGTCAGTGTGTTTCTCTCGGTGGTTCCACTGCACTCTGGGGTGTAGGTGCCACTGTAGCTGTGACCATTCAGTGATGCAGTTCCAATTGTCAGTGTGTTTCTCTGGGTGGTTCCACTGCACTCTGGGATGTTGCTGCCTCTGTAACTGTGGCCATTCAGGGATTCAGTTCCAATTGTCAGTGTGTTTCTCTCGGTGATTCTACTGCACTCTGAGGTGCAGGTGCCTCTGTAACTGTGTCCATTCAGTGATCCAGTTCCATTTGTCAGTGTGTTTCTCTCGGTGGTTCCACTGCACTCTGGGGCGTCGCTGCCTCTGTAACTGTCTCCATTCAGTGATTCAGTTCCAATTGTCAGTGTCTTTCTCTGGGTGGGTCCACTGCACTCTGGGATGTAGCTGTCACTGTAACTGTGACCATTCAGTGATTCAGTTCCAATTGTCAGTGTGTTTCTCTCGGTAGTTATACTGCACTCTGGGGTGTAGCTGCCACTGTAACTGTGACCATTCAGTGATTCAGTTCCAATTGTCAGTGTGTTTCTCTCGGTGATTCTACTGCACTCTGAGGTGTAGCTGCCTCTGTAACTGTGACGATTCAGTGATTCAGTTCCAATTGTCAATGTGTTTCTCTGGGTGGTTCCACTGCAATCTGGGGTGTAGCTTCCTCAGGAACTGTGACCATTCAGTGTTTCAGTTCCAATTGTCAGTGTGTTTCTCTGGGTGGATCCAATGCACTCTGGTATGTCGCTGCCCCTGTAACTATGACCATTCAGTGATTCATTTCCAATTGTCAGTGTGTTTTCTCTGGGTTGCTCCACTGCACTCTGGGATGTAGCTGCCTCAGTAAATGTGGCCATTCAGTGATTCAGTTCCAATTGTCAGTTTTATTCTCTCTGTAGTTCCACTGCTCTCTGGTATGTAGCTGCGTCTGTCACTGTGACCATTCAGTGATTCAGTTCCAATTGTCAGTGTGTTTCTCTCGGTGATTCTATAGCACTCTGGTCTGTAGCTGGCACTGTAACTGTCTCCAATCAGTGATTCAGTTCCAATTGTCAATGTGTTTCTCTTGGTGGTTCCACTGCACTCTGCGGTGTAGCTGTCTCTGTAACTGTGACCGTTCAGTGATTCAGTTCCAATTGTCAATGTGTTTCTCTGGGTGGGTCCACTGCACTCTGGGATGTAGCTGCCACTGTAACTGTGACCATTCAGTGATTCAGTTCCAATTGTCAGTGTGTTTCTCTGGGTGGGTCCACTGCAGTCTGGCGTGTAGCTGCCTCTTTAAATGTGACCATTCAGTGATACAGTTCCAATTGTCAGTGTGTTTCTCTGGGTGATTCTACTGCACTCTGGGATGTAGCTGCCTCTGTAACTGTGACCATTCAATGATTCAGTTCCAATTGCCAGTATGATTTTCTGGGTGGTTCAACTGCACTCTGGGATGTAGCTGCCTCTGTAACTGTGACCATTCAATGATTCAGTTCCAATTGCCAGTGTGTTTCTCTTGGTGGTTCCACTGGACTCTGGGGTGTGGATTCCTCTGTAACTGTGACCATTCAGTGCTTCCGATCCAATTGTCAATTTGTTTCTCTGGTTGGGTCAACTGCTCTCTGGGGAGTAGCTGCCACTGTTACTTTGACAATTCAGTGATTCAATCCCAATTGTCAGTGTGTCTCTCTGGTTGTTTCCAATTCACTCTGGGGTGTGGCTGCCTCTGTAACTGTGACCATTCAGTGATTCAGTTCCAATTGTCAGGGTGTTTCTCTTGTTGGGTGCACTGCACTTTGGGATGGACCTACCTCTGTAACTGTGACCATTCAGTGTTTCAGTTCCAATTGTCAATGTGTTTCTCTGGGTGGTACCACTGCACTCTGGGGTGTAGCTGCCTCTGTAACTGGGGCCATTCAGTGATTCAGTTCCAATTGTCAGGGTGTTTCTCTTGTTGGGTGCACTGCACTTTGGGATGGACCTACCTCTGTAACTGTGACCATTCAGTGTTTCAGTTCCAATTGTCAATGTGTTTCTCTGGGTGGTACCACTGGACTCTGGGGTGTAGCTGCCTCTGCAAATGTGGCCATTCAGTGATTCAGTTCCAATTGTCAGTGTGTTTCTCTGGGCTGTTCCACTGCTCTCTGGGATGTAGCTTCATCTGTAACTGTGACCATTCAGTGATTCAGTTCCTATTGTCAGTGTGTTTCTCTGGGTGGTTCCACTGCTCTCTGGGGTGTAGCTGACTCTGTAACTGTGACCGTTCAGTGATTCAGTTCCAATTGTCAGTGTGTTTCTCTCGGTGGTTCTACGGCACTCTAGGGTGTAGCTGCCACAGTAACTGTGACTATTCAGTGATTCAGTTCCAATTGTCAGTGTGTTTCTCTCGGTCATTCTACTGCACTCTGGGGTTTAGCTGCCTCTGTAACTGTGACCATTCAGTGATTCTGTTCCAATTGTCAGTGTGTTTCACTGGGTGGTTCCACTGCACTCTGGGATGTAGCTGCCTCTGTAACTGTGACCATTCAATGATTCAGTTCCAATTGTCAGTGTGTTACTCTCGGTGGTTCTACTGCACTCTGGGATGTAGCTGCCTCTGTAACTGTGACCATTCAATGATTCAGTTCCAATTGCCAGTATGATTTTCTGGGTGGTTCCACTGCACTCTGGGATGTAGCTGCATCTGTAACTGTGACCATTCAATGATTCAGTTCCAATTGTCAGTGTGTTTCTCTTGGTGGTACCACTGCACTATGGGGTGTGGATTCCTCTGTAACTGTGACCATTCAGTGATTCCGATCCAATTGTCAATTTGTTTCTCTGGTTTGGTCCACTGCTCTCTGGGGAGTAGTTGCCACTGTAACTGTGACAATTCAGTGATTAAATTCCGATTGTCAGTGTGTCTCTCTGGTTGTTTCCAATGCACACTGGGATGTAGCTGCCTCTTTAACTGTGACCATTCAGTGATTCAGTTCCAATTGTCAGTGTGTTTCACTGGGTGGTTCCACTTCTCTCTGTGGTGTAGCTGCCTCTGTTACTCTGACCATTCAGTGATTCAGTTCCAATTGTCAGTGTGTTACTCTCGGTGGTTCTACTGCACTCTGGGGTTTAGCTGCCCTGTAACTGTGACCATTCAGTGATTCAGTTCCAATTGTCAGTGTGTTTCTCTCTGTGAATTTACTGCACTCTGAGGTTTAGCTGCCTCTGTAACTGTCTCCATTCATTGATTCAGTTGCTATTGTCAGTGTGTTTCTCTGGGTGGTTCCACTGCACTCAGCGGTATAGCTGCCTTAGTAACTGTGAGCATTCAGTGATTCAGTTCCAATTGTCAGTGTGTTTCTCTGGGTGGATCCAATGCCCTCTGGTGTGTCGCTGCCTTTGTAAATGTGACCATTCAGTGATTCAGTTCCAATTGTCAGTGTGTTTCCCTGGGTGGGTCCACTGCACTCTGGGATGTAGCTGCCTCTGTAACTGTAAGCATTCAGTGATTCACTTCCAATTGTCCGTGTGTTTCTCTGGGTAGTTTCACTGCATTCTGGGGTGTAGCTGTCTATGTAACTGACCATTCAGTGATTCAGTTCCAATTGTCAATGTGTTTCTCAGGGTGGTTCCACTGCCCTCTGGGATGTAGCTGCCTCTGTAACTGTGGCCATTCAGTGATTCAGTTCCAATTGTCAGTGTATTTCTCTGAGTGGTTCCACTTCACTCGGGGGTAAAGGTGCCTCCATAACTGTGACCATTCAGTGATTCAGTTCCAGTTGTCAGTGTGTTTCTCTCGGTGGTTCCACTGCACTCTGGGGCTTCGCTGCCTCTGCAACTGTCTCAATTCAGTGATTCAGTTCCAATTGTCAGTGTGTTTCTCTCGGTGGATCTACTGCACTCTGGGGAGTTGCTGCCTCTGTAACTGTGGCCATTCAGTGATTCAGTTCCAATTGTCAGTGTGTTTCTCTGGGTGTTTCCACTGCACTCGGGGATGTAGGTGCCTCTGTAACTGTGACCATTCAGTGATTCAGTTCCAATTGTCAATGTGTTTCTCTGGGTGGTTCCACCGCTCTCTTGGGTGTAGCTGCCTCTGTAACTGTGACCATTCAGTGATTCAGTTACAATTGTCAGTGTGTTTCTCTCGGTGGTTCTACTGCACTCTGGGGTGTAGCTGGCACTGTAACAGTGGCCATTCAGTGATTCAGTTCCAATTGTCAGTGTGTTCTCTGGGTGGTTCCACTGCACTCTGTTATGTAGCTGCCTCTGTAACTGTGGCCATTCAGTGATTCAGTTCGAATTGCCAGTGTGTTACTCTGGGTGGTTTCACTTCACTCGGGGATATAGGTGCCTCTATAACTGTGACCATTCAGTGATTCAGTTCCAGTTGTCAGTGTGTTTCTCGAGGTGGTTCCACTGCACTCTGGGGCGTCGCTGCCTCTGTAACTGCCTCAATTCAGTGATTCAGTTCCAATTGTCAGTGTGTTTCTCTCGGTGGTTCCACTGCACTCTGGGTGTAGCTGCCTCTGTAACTGTCTCCATTCAGTGATTCAGTTGCTATTGTCAGTGTGTTTCTCTGGGTGGTTCCACTACATTCTGCGGTATAGCTGCCTCTGTAACTGTGACCATTCAGTGATTCAGTTCCCATTCTCAGTGTGTATCTCTGGGTGGGTCCACTGAACTCTGGGGTGTAGTTGCCTCTGTATCTGTGACCATTCAGTGATTCAGTTCCAATTGTCAGTGCATTTCTCTGGGTGATTCTACTGCACCCTGGCGTGTTGCTGCCTCTGTAACTGTGACCATTCAGTGATTCAGTTCCAATTGTCAGTGTGTTTCTCTCTGTGGTTCCACTGCTCTCTGGTATGCAGCTGCCTCTGTAACTGTGACCATTCAGTGATTCAGTTCCAATTGTCAGTGTGGGTCTCTCGGTGGTTCTACTGCAATCTGGCGTGTAGCTGGCACTGTAACTGTGACCATTCAGTGATTCAGTTCTAATTGTCTGTGTGTTTCTCTCGGTGAATCTACTGCACTCTGGGGTTTAGCTGCCTCTGTAACTGTCTCCATTCAGTGATTCAGTTGCTATTGTCAGTGTGTTTCTCTGGGTGGTTCCACTGCACTGTGCAATATAGCTGCCTTTGTAACTGTGACCATTCAGTGATTCAGTTCCAATTGTCAGTGTGTTACTCTGGGTGGGTTCACTGCACTCTTGGGTGTCGCTGCCTCTGTAACTGTGACCATTCAGTGATTCAGTTCCAATTGTCAGTGTGTTTCTCTGGTTGGGTCCACTGCACTCTGGGATGTAGCTGCCTCTGTAACTGTAACCATGCAGTGATTCTGTTCCAATTGTCAGTGTGTTTCTCTGGGTGGATCCAATGCACGCTGGTATGTCGCTGCCTCTGGAACTGTGACCATTCAGTGATTCAGTTCCAATTGTCAGTGTGTTTCTCTGGGTGGTTCCACTGCACTCGGGGGTGTAGGTGCCTCTGTAACTGTGACCATTCAGTGATTCAGTTCCAGTTGTCAGTGTGTTTCTCTAGGTGGTTCCACTGCCCTCTGGGGCGTCGCTGCCTCTGTAACTGTCTCCATTCAGTGATTCAGTTCCAATTGTCAGTGTGTTTCTCTGGGTGGGTCCACTGCACTCTAGGATGTAGCTGCCACTGTAACTGTGACCATTCAGTGATTCAGTTCCAATTGTCAGTGTGTTTCTCTGTGTGGTTCCACTGCACTCTGGGGTGTAGCTGCCTCTTTAACTCTGACCATTCAGTGATTCAGTTCCAAGTGTCAGTGTGTTTCTCTCGGTGGTTATACTGCACTCTGGGGTGTAGCTGCCACTGTAACTGTGACCAATCAGTGATTCAGTTCCAATTGTCAGTGTGTTTCTCTCGGTGATTCTACTGCACTCTGAGGTGTAGGTGCCTCTGTAACTGTGTGCATTCAGTGATCCAGTTCCAGTTGTCAGTGTGTTTTTCTATGTGGTTGCACTGCGCTCTGGGGCGTCGCTGCCTCTGTAACTGTCTCCATTCAGTGATTCTGTTCCAATTGTCAGTGTGTTTCTCTGGGTGCGTCCACTGCACTCTTGGGTGTTGCTGCCTCTGGAACTGTGACCATTCAATGATTCAGTTCCAATTGTAAGTGTGTTTCTCTCCGTCATTCTACTTCACTCTGGGGTTTAGCTGCCTCTGTAACAGTCTCCATTCAGTGATTCAGTTCCAATTGTCAGTGTGTTTCTCTGGGTGTTTCCACTGCACTCTGGGGGCGTCGATGCCTCTGTAACTGTCTCCATTCAGTGAATCAGTTCCAATTGTCAGTGTGTTTCTCTGGATGGGTCCACTGCACTCTGGGATGTAGCTGCCACTGTAACTGTGACCATTCAGTGATTCAGTTCCAATTGTCAGTGTGTTTCTCTGTGTGGTTCCACTGGACTCTGGGGTTTAGCTGCCTCTTTAACTCTGACCATTCAGTGATTCAGTTCCAATTGTCAGTGTGTTTCTCTCGGTGGTTATACTGCACTCTGGGGTGTAGCTGCCACTGTAACTGTGACCATTCAGTGATTCAGTTCCAATTGTCTGTGTGTTTCTCTCGGTGATTCTACTGCATTCTGAGGTGTAGCTGCTCTGTAACTCTGACCATTCAGTGATTCAGTTCCAATTGTCAATGTGTTTCTCTGGGTGGTTCCACTGCAATCTGGGGTGTAGCTGACTCAGTAACTGTGAACATTCAGTGTTTCAGTTCCAATTGTCAGTGTGTTTCTCTGGGTGGATCCAATGCACGCTGGTATGTCGCTGCCTCTATAACTGTGACCATTCAGTGATTCAGTTCCAATTGTCAGTGTGTTTCTCTGGGTTCTTCCACTGCACTCGGGGGTGTAGGTGCCTCTGTAATTGTGACCATTCAGTGATTCAGTTCCAGTTGTCAGTGTGTTTCTCTAGGTGGTTCCACTGCACTCTGGGGCGTCGCTGCCTCTGTAACTGTCTCCATTCAGTGATTCAGTTCCAATTGTCAGTGTTTTTCTCTGTGTGGGTCCACTGCACTCTGGGATGTAGCTGCCACTGTAACTGTGACCATTCAGTGATTCAGTTCCAATTGTCAGTGTGTTTCTCTGTGTGGTTCCACTGCACTCTGGGGTGTAGCTGCCTCTTTAACTCTGACCATTCAGTGATACAGTTCCAATTCTCAGTGTGTTTCTCTGGGAGTGTTCACTGCACTCTGGGGTGGAGCTGCCTCTGTAACTGTGACCATTCAGTGATTCACTTCCAATTGTCAGTGTGTTCCTCTGAGTGGTTCCACTGCACTTTGGAATGGACCTACCTCTGTAACTGTGACCATTCAGTTCCAATTATCAGTGTGTTTCTCTGGGTGATTCCACTGCTCTCTGGGATGTAGCTTCCTCTGTAACTGTGAACATTCAATTATTCAGTTCCAATTCTCAGTGAGTTTCTCTGGGTGGGTCCACTGCACTCTGGGATGTAGCTGCCTCTGTAACAGTGACCATTCAGTGATTCAGTTCCAATTGTCAGTGTGTTTCTCTGGGTTGGTCCACTGCACTTTGGAATGGACCTACCTCTGTAACTGTGTCAATTCAGTGATTCAGTTCCAATTGTCAGTGTGTTTCTCTGGGTGGTTCCACTGTACTCTGGGATGTAGCTGCCACTGTAACTCTGACCACTCAGTGATTCAGTTCCAATTGTCAGTGTGTTTCTCTCGGTGGTTATACTGCACTCTGGGGTGTAGCTGCCACTGTAACTGTGACCATTCAGTGATTCAGTTCCAATTGTCAGTGTGTTTCTCTCGGTGATTCTACTGCACTCTGAGGTGTAGGTGCCTCTGGAACTGTGTCCATTCAGTGATCCAGTTCGAGTTGTCAGTGTGTTTCTCGAGGTGGTTCCACTGCACTCTGGGGCGTCGCTGCCTCTGTCACTGTCTCCATTCAGTGATTCAGTTCCAATTGTCAGTGTGTTTCTCTGGGTGCGTCCACTGCACTCTGGGGTTTTGCTGCCTATGTAACTATGACCATTCAGTGATTCAGTTCCAATTGTCTGTGTGTTTCTCTCGATGATTCTACAGCACTCTGGGATGTAGCTGCCTCTGTAACTGTCTCCATTCAGTGATTCAGTTCCAATTGTCAGTGTGTTTCTCTCGGTGGTTCCACTGCACTCTGGGGCGTCGATGCCTCTGTAACTTTCTCCATTCAGTGATTCAGTTCCAATTGCCAGTGTGTTTCTCTGGGTGGCTCCACTGCACTCTGTGATGTAGCTGCCACTGTAACTGTGACCATTCAGTGATTCAGTTCCAATTGTCAGTGTGTTTCTCTGTGTGGTTCCACTGCACTCTGGGGTGTAGCTGCCTCTTTAACTCTGACCATTCAGTGATTCAGTTCCAATTGTCAGTGTGTTTATCTCGGTGGTTATACTGCACTCTGGGGTGTAGCTGCCACTGTAGCTGTGACCATTCAGTGATTCAATTCCAATTTCAGTGTGTTTCTCTCTGTGATTCTACTGCACTCTGAGGTGTAGCTGCCTCTGTAACTCTAACCATTCAGTGATTCAGTTCCAATTGTCAATGTGTTTCTCTGGGTGGTTCCACTGCAATCTGTGGTGTAGCTGTCTCTGTAACTGTGACCATTCAGTGTTTCAGTTCCAATTGTCAGTGTGTTTCTCTGGGTGGATCCAATGCACTCTGGTATGTCGCTGCCTCTGTAACTGTGACCATTCAGTGATTCAGTTCCAATTGTCAGTGTGTTTCTCTGGGTGGTTCCACTGCACTCTGGGATGTAGCTGCCTCAGTAACTGTGACCATTCAGTGATTCAGTTCCAATTGTCAGTTTGTTTCTCTCTGTGGTTCCACTGCCCTCTGGTATGTAGCTGCCTCTGTAACTGTGACCATTCAGTGATTCAGTTCCAATTGTCAGTGTGTTTCTCTGTGTGGTTCCACTGCACTCAGCGGTATAGCTGCCTTAGTAACTGTGAGCATTCAGTGATTCAGTTCCAATTGTCAGTGTGTTTCTCTGGGTGGATCCAATGCCCTCTGGTGTGTCGCTGCCTTTGTAAATGTGACCATTCAGTGATTCAGTTCCAATTGTCAGTGTGTTTCCCTGGGTGGGTCCACTGCACTCTGGGATGTAGCTGCCTCTGTAACTGTGGCCATTCAGTGATTCAGTTCCAATTGTCCGTGTGTTTCTCTGGGTAGTTTCACTGCATTCTGGGGTGTAGCTGTCTATGTAACTGACCATTCAGTGATTCAGTTCCAATTGTCAATGTGTTTCTCAGGGTGGTTCCACTGCACTCTGGGATGTAGCTGCCTCTGTAACTGTGGCCATTCAGTGATTCAGTTCCAATTGTCAGTGTATTTCTCTGAGTGGTTCCACTTCACTCGTGGGTAAAGGTGCCTCCATAACTGTGACCATTCAGTGATTCAGTTCCAGTTGTCAGTGTGTTTCTCTCGGTGGTTCCACTGCACTCTGGGGCTTCGCTGCCTCTGCAACTGTCTCAATTCAGTGATTCAGTTCCAATTGTCAGTGTGTTTCTCTCGGTGGATCTACTGCACTCTGGGGTCTAGCTGCCACTGTAACTGTGACCATCCAGTGATTTAGTTCCAATTGTCAGTGTGTTTCTCTGGGTGGTTCCACTGCACTCTGGGATGTTGCTGCCTCTGTAACTGTGGCCATTCAGTGATTCAGTTCCAATTGTCAGTGTGTTTCTCTGGGTGTTTCCACTGCACTCAGGGATGTAGGTGCCTCTGTAACTGTGACCATTCAGTGATTCAGTTCCAATTGTCAGTGTGTTTCTCTGGGTGGTTCCACCGCTCTCTTGGGTGTAGCTGCCTCTGTAACTGTGACCATTCAGTGATTCAGTTACAATTGTCAGTGTGTTTCTCTCGGTGGTTCTATTGCACTCTGGGGTGTAGCTGGCACTGTAACTGTGACCATTCAGTGATTCAGTTACAATTGCCAGTGTGTTTCTCTGGGTGGTTTCATTTCACTCGGGGATATAGGTGCCTCTATAACTGTGACCATTCAGTGATTCAGTTCCAGTTGTCAGTGTGTTTCTCGAGGTGGTTCCACTGCACTCTGGGGCGTCGCTGCCTCTGTAACTGCCTCAATTCAGTGATTCAGTTCCAATTGTCAGTGTGTTTCTCTCGGTGGTTACACTGCACTCTGGGTGTAGCTGCCTCTGTAACTGTCTCCATTCAGTGATTCAGTTGCTATTGTCAGTGTGTTTCTCTGGGTGGTTCCACTACATTCTGCGGTATAGCTGCCTCTGTAACTGTGACCATTCAGTGATTCAGTTCCCATTCTCAGTGTGTATCTCTGGGTGGGTCCACTGAACTCTGGGGTGTAGCTGCCTCTGTAGCTGTGACCATTCAGTGATTCATTTCCAATTGTCAGTGTGTTTTCTCGGCGTGGTTCCACTGCACTCTGTGATGTAGCTGCCTCAGTAACTGTGACCATTCAGTGATTCAGTTCCAATTGTCAGTGTGTTTCTCTCTGTGGTTCCACTGCTCTCTGGTATGTAGCTGCCTCTGTAACTGTGACCATTCAGTGATTCAGTTCCAATTGTCAGTGTGTTTCTCTGTGTGGTTAAACTGCACTCTGGGGTGTAGCTGCCTCTGTTACTCTGACCATTCAGTGAATCAGCTCATATTGTCTGTGTGTTTCCCTGAGTGTTTCCATTGCACCCTGGTATGTAGTTGCCACTGGAACTGTGACCATTCAGTGATTCAGTTCCAATTGTCAGTGTGTTTCTCTGGGTGGTTCCTCTGCACTCGGGGATGTAGCTGTCTCTGTAACTGTGACCATTCAGTGATTCAGTTCCAATTGTCAGTGCATTTCTTTGGGTGATTTTACTGCACACTGGCGTTTAGCTGCCTCTGTAACTGTGATCATTCAGTGATTCAGTTCAAACTTTCAGTGTGTTTCTATGTGTGTTTCTATGGATGTTTCCACTGCTCTCTGGGCTGTAGCTGCCTCTGTAACTGTGACCATTCAGCGATTCAGTTCCAATTGTCAGTGTGTTTCTCTGGGTGGTTCCACTGCTCGCTGGTGTGCAGCTGCCTCTGTAACTGTGAACATTCTGTGATTCAGTTCAAATTGTCAGTGTGTTTCTCTGGGTGGTTCCACTGCACTCTGGCGTGTAGCTGTTTCTGTAACTATGACCATTCAGTGATTCAGTTCCAATTGTCAGTTTGTTTCTCTCGTGGGTCCACTGCTCTCTGGGGTGTAGCTGCCTCTGTAACTGTGACGATTCAGTGATTCAGTTTCAATTGTCAGTGGGTATCTCTCGGTGGTTCCACTACTCTCTTGTATGTAGCTGCCTCTGTTACTGTGACCATTCACTGATTCAGTTCCAATTGTCAGTGTGTTTCTTTGGGTGTTTACACTGCTCTCTTGTATGTAGCTGCCTCTGTAACTGTGACCATTCAGTGATTCAGTTGCTATTGTCAATGTGTTTCTCTGGGTGGTTCCACTGCACTCTTGGGTGTAGCTGACTCTGTAACTGTGACCATTCAGTGATTCAGTACCAATTGTCAGTGTGTTTCTCTGGGTGGTTCCACTGCACTCTGGGATGTAGCTGCCTCTTTAAATGTGGCCATTCAGTGATTGAGTTCCAAATGTCAGTGTGTTTCTCTGGGTGGGCACACTGCTCTCTGGTGCGTAGCTGCCTCTGTAATTGTGACCATTCAGTGATTCAGTTCCAATTATCTGTGTGTTTCTCGGGTTGGTTCCACTGCACTCTGGGGTGTAGCTGCCTCTGCAACTGTGACCATTCAGTGAATCAGCTCATATTGTCTGTGTGTTACTCTGGGTGGGTTCACTGCACTCTTGGGTGTCGCTGCCTCTGTAACTGTGACCATTCAGTGATTCAGCTCCAATTGTCAGTGTGTTTCTCTGGTTTGGTCCAATGCACTCTGGGATGTAGCTGCCTCTGTAACTGTAACCATGCAGTGATTCACTTCCAATTGTCCGTGTGTTTCTCTGGGAGGTTCTACTGCACTCTGTGATGTAGCTGCCTCAGTAACTGTGACCATTCAGTGATTCAGTTCCAATTGTCAGTGTGTTTCTCTGGTTGGGTCCACTGCACTCTGGGATGTAGCTGCCTCTGTAACTGTAACCATGCAGTGATTCTGTTCCAATTGTCAGTGTGTTTCTCTGGGTGGATCCAATGCACGCTGGTATGTCGCTGCCTCTGGAACTGTGACCATTCAGTGATTCAGTTCCAATTGTCAGTGTGTTTCTCTGGGTGGTTCCACTGCACTCGGGGGTGTAGGTGCCTCTGTAACTGTGACCATTCAGTGATTCAGTTCCAGTTGTCAGTGTGTTTCTCTAGGTGGTTCCACTGCCCTCTGGGGCGTCGCTGCCTCTGTAACTGTCTCCATTCAGTGATTCAGTTCCAATTGTCAGTGTGTTTCTCTGGGTGGGTCCACTGCACTCTAGGATGTAGCTGCCACTGTAACTGTGACCATTCAGTGATTCAGTTCCAATTGTCAGTGTGTTTCTCTGTGTGGTTCCACTGCACTCTGGGGTGTAGCTGCTTCTTTAACTCTGACCATTCAGTGATTCAGTTCCAAGTGTCAGTGTGTTTCTCTCGGTGGTTATACTGCGCTCTGGGGCGTCGCTGCCTCTGTAACTGTCTCCATTCAGTGATTCTGTTCCAATTGTCAGTGTCTTTCTCTGGGTGCGTCCACTGCACTCTGGGGTGTTGCTGCCTCTGGAACTGTGACCATTCAATGATTCAGTTCCAATTGTAAGTGTGTTTCTCTCCGTCATTCTACTTCACTCTGGGGTTTAGCTGCCTCTGTAACAGTCTCCATTCAGTGATTCAGTTCCAATTGTCAGTGTGTTTCTCTGGGTGTTTCCACTGCACTCTGGGATGTAGCTACCTCTGTAACTGTGACCATTCAGTGATCCAGTTCCAGTTGTCAGTGTGTTTCTCGAGGTGGTTCCTCTGCACTCTGGGGGCGTCGATGCCTCTGTAACTGTCTCCATTCAGTAATTCAGTTCCAATTGTCAGTGTGTTTCTCTGGATGGGTCCACTGCACTCTGTGATGTAGCTGCCACTGTAACTGTGACCATTCAGTGATTCAGTTCCAATTGTCAGTGTGTTTCTCTGTGTGGTTCCACTGGACTCTGGGGTTTAGCTGCCTCTTTAACTCTGACCATTCAGTGATTCAGTTCCAATTGTCAGTGTGTTTCTCTCGGTGGTTATACTGCACTCTGGGGTGTAGCTGCCACTGTAACTGTGACCATTCAGTGATTCAGTTCCAATTGTCTGTGTGTTTCTCTCAGTGATTCTACTGCATTCTGAGGTGTAGCTGCTCTGTAACTCAGACCATTCAGTGATTCAGTTCCAATTGTCAATGTGTTTCTCTGGGTGGTTCCACTGCAATCTGGGGTGTAGCTGACTCAGTAACTGTGAACATTCAGTGTTTCAGTTCAAATTGTCAGTGTGTTTCTCTGGGTGGATCCAATACACGCTGGTATGTCGCTGCCTCTATAACTGTGACCATTCAGTGATTCAGTTCCAATTGTCAGTGTGTTTCTCTGGGTGGTTCCACTGCACTCGGGGGTGTAGGTGCCTCTGTAATTGTGACCATTCAGTGATTCAGTTCCAGTTGTCAGTGTGTTTCTCTTGGTGGTTCCACTGCACTCTGGGGCGTCGCTGCCTCTGTAACTGTCTCCATTCAGTGATTCAGTTCCAATTGTCAGTGTTTTTCTCTGGGTGGGTCCACTGCACTCTGGGATGTAGCTGCCAATGTAACTGTGACCATTCAGTGATTCAGTTCCAATTGTCAGTGTGTTTCTCTGTGTGGTTCCACTGCACTCTGGGGTGTAGCTGCCTCTTTAACTCTGACCATTCAGTGATACAGTTCCAATTCTCAGTGTGTTTAACTGGGAGTGTTCACTGCACTCTGGGGTGGAGCTGCCTCTGTAACTGTGACCATTCAGTGATTCACTTCCAATTGTCAGTGTGTTCCTCTGAGTGGTTCCACTGCACTTTGGAATGGACCTACCTCTGTAACTGTGACCATTCAGTGATTCAGTTCCAATTATCAGTGTGTTTCTCTGGGTGATTCCACTGCTCTCTGGGATGTAGCTTCCTCTGTAACTGTGAACATTCAATTATTCAGTTCCAATTCTCAGTGAGTTTCTCTGGGTGGGTCCACTGCACTCTGGGATGTAGCTGCCTCTGTACCAGTGACAATTCAGTGATTCAGTTCCAATTGTCAGTGTGTTTATCTGGGTTGGTCCACTGCACTTTGGAATGGACCTACCTCTGTAACTGTGTCAATTCAGTGATTCAGTTCCAATTGTCGGTGTGTTTCTCTGGGTGGTTCCACTGCACTCTGGGATGTAGCTGCCACTGTAACTGTGACCATTCAGTGATTCAGTTCCAATTGTCAGTGTGTTTCTCTGTGTGGTTCCACTGCACTCTGGGGTGTAACTGCCTCTTTAACTCTGACCACTCAGTGATTCAGTTCCAATTGTCAGTGTGTTTCTCTCGGTGATTCTACTGCACTCTGAGGTGTAGGTGCCTCTGTAACTGTGTCCATTCAGTGATTCAGTTCCAATTGTCTGTGTGTTTCTCTCGATGATTCTACAGCACTCTGGGATGTAGCTGCCTCTGTAACTGTCTCCATTCAGTGATTCAGTTCCAATTGTCAGTGTGTTTCTCTCGGTGGTTCCACTGCACTCTGGGGCGTCGATGCCTCTGTAACTGTCTCCATTCAGTGATTCAGTTCCAATTGCCAGTGTGTTTCTCTGGGTGGCTCCACTGCACTCTGTGATGTAGCTGCCACTGTAAATGTGACCATTCAGTGATTCAGTTCCAATTGTCAGTGTGTTTCTCTGTGTGGTTCCACTGCACTCTGGGGTGTAGCTGCCACTGTAGCTGTGACCATTCAGTGATTCAATTCCAATTTCAGTGTGTTTCTCTCTGTGATTCTACTGCACTCTGAGGTGTAGCTGCCTCTGTAACTCTGACCATTCAGTGATTCAGTTCCAATTGTCAATGTGTTTCTCTGGGTGGTTCCACTGCAATCTGTGGTGTAGCTGTCTCTGTAACTGTGACCATTCAGTGTTTCCGTTCCAATTGTCAGTGTGTTTCTCTGGGTGGATCCAATGCACTCTGGTATGCCGCTGCCTCTGTAACTGTGACCATTCAGTGATTCAGTTCCAATTGTCAGTGTGTTTCTCTGGGTGGTTCCACTGCACTCTGGGATGTAGCTGCCTCAGTAACTGTGACCATTCAGTGATTCAGTTCCAATTGTCAGTTTGTTTCTCTCTGTGGTTCCACTGCCCTCTGGTATGTAGCTGCCTCTGTAACTGTGACCATTCAGTGATTCAGTTCCAATTGTCAGTGTGTTTCTCTGTGTGGTTAAACTGCACTCTGGGGTGTAGCTGCCTCTGTTACTCTGTCCATTCAGTGATTCAATTCCAATTGTCAGTGTGTTTCTCTCGGTGGTTCTATTGCACTCTGGGCTGTAGCTGCCACTGTAACTGTGACCATTTAGTGATTCAGTTCCAATTGTCAGTGTGTTTCTCTTGGTGGTTCCACTGCACTCTGGGGTGTAGCTGTCTCTGTAACTGTGACCGTTCAGTGATTCAGTTCCAATTGTCAGTGTGTTTCTCTCTGTTGTTCCACTGCCCTCTGGTATGTAGCTGCCTCTGTAACTGTGACCATTCAGTGATTCAGTTCCAATTGTCAGTGTGTTTCTCTGTGTGGTTAAACTGCACTCTCGGGTGTTGCTGCCTCTGTTACTCTGACCATTCAGTGATTCAGTTCCAATTGTCAGTGTGTTTCTCTCCGTGGTTCTACTGCACTCTGGGGTGTAGCTGGCACTGTAACTGTGACCATTCAGTGATTCAGTTCCAATTGTCAGTGTGTTTCTCTCGGTGAATCTACTGCACTCTGGGGTTTAGCTGCCTCTGTAACTGTCTCCATTCAGTGATTCAGTTGCTATTGTCAGTGTGTTTCTCTGGGTGGTTCCACTGCACTGTGCGATATAGCTGCCTTTGTAACTGTGACCATTCAGTGATTCAGTTCCAATTGTCAGTGTTTTTCTCTGGGTGGATCCAATGCACTCTGGTGTGTCGCTGCCTCTGTAACTGTGACCATTCAGTGATTCAGTTCCAATTGTCAGTGTGTTTCTCTGGGTGGGTCCACTGCACTCTGGTGTATAGCTGTCTCTGTAACTGTGACCATTCAGTGATTCAGTTCCAATTGTCAATGTGTATCTCTGCGTGGGTGCACTGCACTCTGTGGTATAACTGCACTCTTGGGTTTAGCTGCCTCTGTAACTGTCTCCATTCAGTGATTCAGTTGCTATTGTCAGTGTGTTTCTCTGGGTGGTTCCACTGCACTCTGTGGTATAGCTGCCTTTGTAACTGTGACCATTCAGTGATTCAGTTCCACTTCTCAGTGTTTTTCTCTGAGTGTGTCCACAGCACTCTGGTGTGCAGCTGCCTCTGTAACTGTGACCATTCAGTGATTCACTTCCAATTGTCAGTGTGTTTCTCTGAGTTGTTCAACTGCACTTTGGAATGGACCTACCTCTGTAACTGTGACCATTCAGTGATTCAGTTCCAATTGTCAGTGTGTTTCTCTGCGTGGTTGCACTGCCCTCGGCGGTGTAGCTGCCACTGTAACTGTGACCATTCAGTGATTCAGTTCCAATTGTCAGTGATTTTCTCTCGGTGATTCTACTGCACTCTGAGGTGTAGGTGCCTCTGTAACTATGTTCATTCAGTGATCCAGTTCCAGTTGTCAGTGTGTTTCCCTAGGTGGTTCCACTGCACTCTGGGGCGTCGCTGCCTCTGTAACTGTCTCCATTCAGTGATTCAGTTCCAATTGTCAGTGAGTTTATCTGGGTGGGTCCACTGCACTCTGGGATGTAGCTGCCACTATAACTGTGACCATTCAGTGATTCAGTTCCAATTGTCAGTGTGTTTCTCTGTGTGGTTCCACTGCACTCTGGGGTGTAGCTGGCACTGTAACTGTGACCATTCAGTGATTCAGTTCCAATTGTCAGTGTGTTTCTCTCGGTGAATCTACTGCACTCTGGGGTTTAGCTGCCTCTGTAACTGTCTCCATTCAGTGATTCAGTTGCTATTGTCAGTGTGTTTCTCTGGGTGATTCCACTGCACTGTGCAATATAGCTGCCTTTGTAACTGTGACCATTCAGTGATTCAGTTCCAATTGTCAGTGTTTTTCTCTGGGTGGATCCAATGCACTCTGGTGTGTCGCTGCCTCTGTAACTGTGACCATTCAGTGATTCAGTTCCAATTAACCGTGTGTTTCTCTGGGTGGTTCTACTGCACTCTGGGGTGTAGCTGTCTCTGTATCTGTGACCATTCAGTTATTCAGTTCCAATTGTCAATGTGTTTCTCTGGGTGGGTGCACTGCACTCTGGCATGTAGCTGCCACTGTAACTGAGACCATTCAGTGATTCAGTTCCAATTGTCAGTGTGTTTCTCTCGGTGAATCAACTGCACTCTTGGGTTTAGCTGCCTCTGTAACTGTCTCCTTTCAGTGATTCTGTTGCTATTGTCAGTGTGTTTCTCTGGGTGGTTCCACTGCACTCTGCGGTATAGCTGCCTTTGTAACTGTGACCATTCAGTGATTTAGTTCCAATTCTCGGTGTTTTTCTCTGACTGTGTCCACTGCACTCTGGGGTGTAGCTGCCTCTGTAACGGTGACCATTCAGTGATTCACTTCCAATTGTCAGTGTGTTTCTCTGAGTGGTACCACTGCACTTTGGAATGAACCTACCTCTGTAACTGTGACCATTCAGTGATTCAGTTGCAATTGTCAGTGTGTTTCTCTCGGAGGTTCTACTGCACTCTGGGGTGTATCTGCCACTGGAACTGTGACCATTCAATGATTCAGTTCCAATTGTAAGTGTGTTTCTCTCCATCATTCTACTTCACTCTGGGGTTTAGCTGCCTCTGTAACTGTCTCCATTCAGTGATTCAGTTCCAAATGTCAGTGTGTTTCTCTGGGTATTTCCACTGCACTCTGGGATGTAGCTACCTCTGTAACTGTGTCCATTCAGTGATTCAGTTCCAATTGTCAGTGTTTTTCTCTGTGTGGTACCACTGCTCTCTGGGGTGTCGCTGCCTCTATAACTGTGACCATTCAGTGATTCAGTTACAATTGTCAGTGTGTTTCTCTGTGTGGTTCCACTGCACTCGGGGGTGTAGGTGTCTCTGTAACTGTGACAATTCAGTGATTCAGTTCCAGTTTTCAGTGTGTTTCTCTAGGTGGTTCCACTGCACTCTGGGGCGTCGCTGCCTCTGTAACTGTCTCCATTCAGTTGCTCAGTTCCAATTGTCAGTGTGTTTCTCTGGGTGGGTCCACTGCACTCTTAGATGTAGCTGCCACTGTAACTGTGACCATTCAGTGATTCAGTTCCAATTGTCAGTGTGTTTCTCTGTGTGGTTCCACTGCACTCTGGGGTGTAGCTGCCTCTTTAACTCTGACCATTCAGTGATTCAGTTCCAATTGTCAGTGTGTTTCTCTCGGTGGTTATACTGCACTCTGGGGTGTAGCTGCCACTGTAACTGTGACCATTCAGTGATTCAGTTCCAATTGTCAGTGTGTTTCTCTTGGTGATTCTACTGCACTCTGAGGTGTAGGTGCCTCTGGAACTGTGTCCATTCAGTGATCCAGTTCCAGTTGTCAGTGTGTATCTCTAGTTGGTTCCACTGCACTCTGGGGCGTGGCTGCCTCTGTAACTGTCTCCATCAAGTGATTCAGTTCCAATTGTCAGTGTGTTTCTCTGGGTGGGTTCACTGCACTCTGGGATGTAGCTGCCACTGTAACTGTGACCATTCAGTGATTCAGTTCCAATTGTCAGTGTGTTTCTCTGTGTGGTTCCACTGCACTCTGGGGTGTAGCTGCCTCTTTAACTTTGAACATTCAGTGATTCAATTCCAATTGTCAGTGTGTTTCTCTCGGTGGTTATACTGCACTCTGGGGTGTAGCTGCCACTGTAACTGTGACCATTCAGTGATTCAGTTCCAATTGTCAGTGATTTTCTCTCAGGTGATTCTACTGCACTCTGAGGTGTAGCTGCCTCTGTAACCCTGACCATTCAGTGATTCAGTTCAAATTGTCAATGTGTTTCTCTGGGTGGTTACACTGCAATCAGGGGTGTAGCTGACTCAGTAACTGTGACCATTCAGTGTTTCAGTTCCAATTGTCAGTGTGTTTCTCTGGGTGGATCCAATGCACTCTGGTATGTCGCTGCCTCTGTAACTGTGACCATTCCGTAATTCAGTTCCGATTATCAGTGTGTTTCTCTGGGTGGTTCCACTGCACACGGGGTTGTAGGTGCCTCTGTAACTGTGACCATTCAGTGATTCAGTTCCAGTTGTCAGTGTGTTTCTCTGGTTGGTTACACTGCACTCTGGGTGTAGCTGCCTCTGTAACTGTGACCATTCAGTGATTCATTTCCAATTGTCACTGTGTTTCTTTGGGTGGTTCCACTGCACTCTGGGATGTAGCTGCCACTGTAACTGTGACCATTCAGTGATTCAGTTCCAATTGTAAGTGTGTTTCTCTGGGTGGTTCCACTGCACTCTGGGATGTAGCTGCCACTGTAACTGTGACCATTCAGTGATTCAGTTCCAATTGTCAGTGTGTTTCTCTGTGTGGTTCCACTGCACTCTGGGGTGTAGCTGCCTCTTTAACTCTGACCATTCAGTGATTCAGTTCCAATTGTCAGCGTGTTTCTCTCGGTGGTTATACTGCACTCAGGGGTGTAGCTGCCACTGTAACTGTGACCATTCAGTGATTCAGTTCCAATTGTCAGTGTGTTTGTCTCTGTGGTTGCACTGCTCTCTGGTATGTAGCTGCCTCTGTAACTGTGACCATTCAGTGTTTCAGTTCCAATTGTCAGTGTGTTTCTCTGTGTGGTTAAACTGCACTCTGGGGTGTAGCTGCCTCTGTTACTCTGACCATTCAGTGATTCAGTTCCAATTGTCAGTGTGTTTATCTCGGTGGTTCTACTGCACTCTGGGGTGTAGCTGGCACTGTAACTGTGACCATTCAGTGATTCAGTTCCAATTGTCAGTGTGTTTCTCTCGGTGAATCTACTGCACTCTGGGGTTTAGCTGCCTCTGTAACTGTCTCCATTCAGTGATTCAGTTGCTATTGTCAGTGTGTTTCTCTGGGTGGTTCCACTGCACTGTGCGATATAGCTGCCTTTGTAACTGTGACCATTCAGTGATTCAGTTCCAATTGTCAATGTGTTTCTCTGGGTGGGTGCACTGCACTCTGGCATGTAGCTGCCACTGTAACTGAGACCATTCAGTGATTCAGTTCCAATTGTCAGTGTGTTTGTCTCGGTGAATCAACTGCACTCTTGGGTTTAGCTGCCTCTGTAACTGTCTCCATTCAGTGATTCAGTTGCTATTGTCAGTGTTTTTCTCTGGGTGTGTCCACTGCACTCTGGGGTGTAGCTGCCACTGTAACTGAGACCATTCAGTGATTCAGTTCCAATTGTCAGTGTGTTTCTCTCGGTGAATCAACTGCACTCTTGGGTTTAGCTGCCTCTGTAACTGTCTCCATTCAGTGATTCAGTTGCTATTGTCAGTGTGTTTCTCTGGGTGGTTCAACTGCACTCTGGGGTGTAGCTGCCTCTAACTGTGACCATTCAGTGATTCACTTCCAATTGTCAGTGTGTTTCTCTGAGTTGTTCAACTGCACTTTGGAATGGACCTACCTCTGTAACTGTGACCATTCAGTGATTCAGTTCCAATTGTCAGTGTGTTTCTCTGCGTGGTTGCACTGCACTCGAGGGTGTAGCTGCCACTGTAACTGTGACCATTCAGTGATTCAGTTCCAATTGTCAGTGATTTTCTCTCGGTGATTCGACTGCACTCTGAGGTGTAGGTGCCTCTGTAACTGTGTCCATTCAGTGATCCAGTTCCAGTTGTCAGTGTGTTTCCCTAGGTGGTTCCACTGCACTCTGGGGCGTCGCTGCCTCTGTAACTGTCTCCATTCAGTGATTCACTTCCAATTGTCAGTGTGTTTCTCTGGGTATTTCCACTGCACTCTGGGATGTAGCTACCTCTATAACTGTGACCATTCAGTGATTCAGTTACAATTGTCAGTGTGTTTCTCTGGGTGGTTCCACTGCACTCGGGGGTGTAGGTGCCTCTGTAACTGTGACAATTCAGTGATTCAGTTCCAGTTGTCAGTGTGTTTCTCTGTGTGGTTCCACTGCACTCTGGGGTGTAGCTGCCTCTTTAACTCTGACCATTCAGTGATTCAGTTCCAATTGTCAGCGTGTTTCTCTCGGTGGTTATACTGCACTCAGGGGTGTAGCTGCCACTTTAACTGTGACCATTCAGTGATTCAGTTCCAATTGTCAGTGTGTTTGTCTCTGTGGTTCCACTGCTCTCTGGTCTGTAGCTGCCTCTGTAACTGTGACCATTCAGTGTTTCATTTCCAATTGTCAGTGTGTTTCTCTGTGTGGTTAAACTGCACTCTGGGGTGTAGCTGCCTCTGTTACTCTGACCATTCAGTGATTCAGTTCCAATTGTCAGTGTGTTTATCTCGGTGGTTCTACTGCACTCTGGGGTGTAGCTGGCACTGTAACTGTGACCATTCAGTGATTCAGTTCCAATTGTCAGTGTGTTTCTCTCGGTGAATCTACTGCACTCTGGGGTTTAGCTGCCTCTGTAACTGTCTCCATTCAGTGATTCAGTTGCTATTGTCAGTGTGTTTCTCTGGGTGGTTCCACTGCACTGTGCGATATAGCTGCCTTTGTAACTGTGACCATTCAGTGATTCAGTTCCAATTGTCAATGTGTTTCTCTGGGTGGGTGCACTGCACTCTGGCATGTAGCTGCCACTGTAACTGAGACCATTCAGTGATTCAGTTCCAATTGTCAGTGTGTTTCTCTCGGTGAATCAACTGCACTCTTGGGTTTAGCTGCCTCTGTAACTGTCTCCATTCAGTGATTCAGTTGCTATTGTCAGTGTGTTTCTCTGGGTGGTTCCACTGCACTCTGGGGTGTAGCTGTCTCTGTAACTGTGACCATTCAGTGATTCAGTTCCACTTCTCAGTGTTTTTCTCTGGGTGTGTCCACTGCACTCTGGGGTGTAGCTGCCTCTGTAACTGTGACCATTCAGTGATTCACTTCCAATTGTCAGTGTGTTTCTCTGAGTTGTTCAACTGCACTTTGGAATGGACCTACCTCTGTAACTGTGACCATTCAGTGATTAAGTTCCAATTGTCAGTGTGTTTCTCTGCGTGGTTCCACTGCACTCTGGGGTGTAGCTGCCACTGTAACTGTGACCATTCAGTGATTCAGTTCCAATTGTCAGTGATTTTCTCTCGGTGATTCTACTGCACTCTGAGGTGTAGGTGCCTCTGTAACTGTGTCCATTCAGTGATTCGGTTCCAGTTGTCAGTGTGTTTCTCTGGGTGGTTCTACTGCACTCTGGGGTGTAGCTGTCTCTGTATCTGTGACCATTCAGTTATTCAGTTCCAATTGTCAATGTGTTTCTCTGGGTGGGTGCACTGCACTCTGGCATGTAGCTGCCACTGTAACTGAGACCATTCAGTGATTCAGTTCCAATTGTCAGTGTGTTTCTCTCGGTGAATCAACTGCACTCTTGGGTTTAGCTGCCTCTGTAACTGTCTCCTTTCAGTGATTCTGTTGCTATTGTCAGTGTGTTTCTCTGGGTGGTTCCACTGCACTCTGCGGTATAGCTGCCTTTGTAACTGTGACCATTCAGTGATTTAGTTCCAATTCTCGGTGTTTTTCTCTGACTGTGTCCACTGCACTCTGGGGTGTAGCTGCCTCTGTAACGGTGACCATTCAGTGATTCACTTCCAATTGTCAGTGTGTTTCTCTGAGTGGTACCACTGCACTTTGGAATGAACCTACCTCTGTAACTGTGACCATTCAGTGATTCAGTTGCAATTGTCAGTGTGTTTCTCTCGGAGGTTCTACTGCACTCTGGGGTGTATCTGCCACTGGAACTGTGACCATTCAATGATTCAGTTCCAATTGTAAGTGTGTTTCTCTCCATCATTCTACTTCACTCTGGGGTTTAGCTGCCTCTGTAACTGTCTCCATTCAGTGATTCAGTTCCAAATGTCAGTGTGTTTCTCTGGGTATTTCCACTGCACTCTGGGATGTAGCTACCTCTGTAACTGTGTCCATTCAGTGATTCAGTTCCAATTGTCAGTGTTTTTCTCTGTGTGGTACCACTGCTCTCTGGGGTGTCGCTGCCTCTATAACTGTGACCATTCAGTGATTCAGTTACAATTGTCAGTGTGTTTCTCTGGGTGGTTCCACTGCACTCGGGGGTGTAGGTGTCTCTGTAACTGTGACAATTCAGTGATTCAGTTCCAGTTTTCAGTGTGTTTCTCTAGGTGGTTCCACTGCACTCTGGGGCGTCGCTGCCTCTGTAACTGTCTCCATTCAGTTGCTCAGTTCCAATTGTCAGTGTGTTTCTCTGGGTGGGTCCACTGCACTCTTAGATGTAGCTGCCACTGTAACTGTGACCATTCAGTGATTCAGTTCCAATTGTCAGTGTGTTTCTCTGTGTGGTTCCACTGCACTCTGGGGTGTAGCTGCCTCTTTAACTCTGACCATTCAGTGATTCAGTTCCAATTGTCAGTGTGTTTCTCTCGGTGGTTATACTGCACTCTGGGGTGTAGCTGCCACTGTAACTGTGACCATTCAGTGATTCAGTTCCAATTGTCAGTGTGTTTCTCTTGGTGATTCTACTGCACTCTGAGGTGTAGGTGCCTCTGGAACTGTGTCCATTCAGTGATCCAGTTCCAGTTGTCAGTGTGTATCTCTAGTTGGTTCCACTGCACTCTGGGGCGTGGCTGCCTCTGTAACTGTCTCCATCAAGTGATTCAGTTCCAATTGTCAGTGTGTTTCTCTGGGTGGGTTCACTGCACTCTGGGATGTAGCTGCCACTGTAACTGTGACCATTCAGTGATTCAGTTCCAATTGTCAGTGTGTTTCTCTGTGTGGTTCCACTGCACTCTGGGGTGTAGCTGCCTCTTTAACTTTGAACATTCAGTGATTCAATTCCAATTGTCAGTGTGTTTCTCTCGGTGGTTATACTGCACTCTGGGGTGTAGCTGCCACTGTAACTGTGACCATTCAGTGATTCAGTTCCAATTGTCAGTGATTTTCTCTCAGGTGATTCTACTGCACTCTGAGGTGTAGCTGCCTCTGTAACCCTGACCATTCAGTGATTCAGTTCAAATTGTCAATGTGTTTCTCTGGGTGGTTACACTGCAATCAGGGGTGTAGCTGACTCAGTAACTGTGACCATTCAGTGTTTCAGTTCCAATTGTCAGTGTGTTTCTCTGGGTGGATCCAATGCACTCTGGTATGTCGCTGCCTCTGTAACTGTGACCATTCCGTAATTCAGTTCCGATTATCAGTGTGTTTCTCTGGGTGGTTCCACTGCACACGGGGTTGTAGGTGCCTCTGTAACTGTGACCATTCAGTGATTCAGTTCCAGTTGTCAGTGTGTTTCTCTGGTTGGTTACACTGCACTCTGGGTGTAGCTGCCTCTGTAACTGTGACCATTCAGTGATTCATTTCCAATTGTCACTGTGTTTCTTTGGGTGGTTCCACTGCACTCTGGGATGTAGCTGCCACTGTAACTGTGACCATTCAGTGATTCAGTTCCAATTGTAAGTGTGTTTCTCTGGGTGGTTCCACTGCACTCTGGGATGTAGCTGCCACTGTAACTGTGACCATTCAGTGATTCAGTTCCAATTGTCAGTGTGTTTCTCTGTGTGGTTCCACTGCACTCTGGGGTGTAGCTGCCTCTTTAACTCTGACCATTCAGTGATTCAGTTCCAATTGTCAGCGTGTTTCTCTCGGTGGTTATACTGCACTCAGGGGTGTAGCTGCCACTGTAACTGTGACCATTCAGTGATTCAGTTCCAATTGTCAGTGTGTTTGTCTCTGTGGTTGCACTGCTCTCTGGTATGTAGCTGCCTCTGTAACTGTGACCATTCAGTGTTTCAGTTCCAATTGTCAGTGTGTTTCTCTGTGTGGTTAAACTGCACTCTGGGGTGTAGCTGCCTCTGTTACTCTGACCATTCAGTGATTCAGTTCCAATTGTCAGTGTGTTTATCTCGGTGGTTCTACTGCACTCTGGGGTGTAGCTGGCACTGTAACTGTGACCATTCAGTGATTCAGTTCCAATTGTCAGTGTGTTTCTCTCGGTGAATCTACTGCACTCTGGGGTTTAGCTGCCTCTGTAACTGTCTCCATTCAGTGATTCAGTTGCTATTGTCAGTGTGTTTCTCTGGGTGGTTCCACTGCACTGTGCGATATAGCTGCCTTTGTAACTGTGACCATTCAGTGATTCAGTTCCAATTGTCAATGTGTTTCTCTGGGTGGGTGCACTGCACTCTGGCATGTAGCTGCCACTGTAACTGAGACCATTCAGTGATTCAGTTCCAATTGTCAGTGTGTTTGTCTCGGTGAATCAACTGCACTCTTGGGTTTAGCTGCCTCTGTAACTGTCTCCATTCAGTGATTCAGTTGCTATTGTCAGTGTTTTTCTCTGGGTGTGTCCACTGCACTCTGGGGTGTAGCTGCCACTGTAACTGAGACCATTCAGTGATTCAGTTCCAATTGTCAGTGTGTTTCTCTCGGTGAATCAACTGCACTCTTGGGTTTAGCTGCCTCTGTAACTGTCTCCATTCAGTGATTCAGTTGCTATTGTCAGTGTGTTTCTCTGGGTGGTTCAACTGCACTCTGGGGTGTAGCTGCCTCTAACTGTGACCATTCAGTGATTCACTTCCAATTGTCAGTGTGTTTCTCTGAGTTGTTCAACTGCACTTTGGAATGGACCTACCTCTGTAACTGTGACCATTCAGTGATTCAGTTCCAATTGTCAGTGTGTTTCTCTGCGTGGTTGCACTGCACTCGAGGGTGTAGCTGCCACTGTAACTGTGACCATTCAGTGATTCAGTTCCAATTGTCAGTGATTTTCTCTCGGTGATTCGACTGCACTCTGAGGTGTAGGTGCCTCTGTAACTGTGTCCATTCAGTGATCCAGTTCCAGTTGTCAGTGTGTTTCCCTAGGTGGTTCCACTGCACTCTGGGGCGTCGCTGCCTCTGTAACTGTCTCCATTCAGTGATTCACTTCCAATTGTCAGTGTGTTTCTCTGGGTATTTCCACTGCACTCTGGGATGTAGCTACCTCTATAACTGTGACCATTCAGTGATTCAGTTACAATTGTCAGTGTGTTTCTCTGGGTGGTTCCACTGCACTCGGGGGTGTAGGTGCCTCTGTAACTGTGACAATTCAGTGATTCAGTTCCAGTTGTCAGTGTGTTTCTCT
Source organism: Scyliorhinus torazame (assembly GCF_047496885.1). NCBI lineage: Eukaryota > Metazoa > Chordata > Chondrichthyes > Carcharhiniformes > Scyliorhinidae > Scyliorhinus > Scyliorhinus torazame. Next base: position 56,818,555 of record NC_092726.1, read on the forward strand.
GTGTGGTTCCACTGCACTCTGGGGTGTAGCTGCCTCTTTAACTCTGACCATTCAGTGATTCAGTTCCAATTGTCAGCGTGTTTCTCTCGGTGGTTATACTGCACTCAGGGGTGTAGCTGCCACTTTAACTGTGACCATTCAGTGATTCAGTTCCAATTGTCAGTGTGTTTGTCTCTGTGGTTCCACTGCTCTCTGGTCTGTAGCTGCCTCTGTAACTGTGACCATTCAGTGTTTCATTTCCAATTGTCAGTGTGTTTCTCTGTGTGGTTAAACTGCACTCTGGGGTGTAGCTGCCTCTGTTACTCTGACCATTCAGTGATTCAGTTCCAATTGTCAGTGTGTTTATCTCGGTGGTTCTACTGCACTCTGGGGTGTAGCTGGCACTGTAACTGTGACCATTCAGTGATTCAGTTCCAATTGTCAGTGTGTTTCTCTCGGTGAATCTACTGCACTCTGGGGTTTAGCTGCCTCTGTAACTGTCTCCATTCAGTGATTCAGTTGCTATTGTCAGTGTGTTTCTCTGGGTGGTTCCACTGCACTGTGCGATATAGCTGCCTTTGTAACTGTGACCATTCAGTGATTCAGTTCCAATTGTCAATGTGTTTCTCTGGGTGGGTGCACTGCACTCTGGCATGTAGCTGCCACTGTAACTGAGACCATTCAGTGATTCAGTTCCAATTGTCAGTGTGTTTCTCTCGGTGAATCAACTGCACTCTTGGGTTTAGCTGCCTCTGTAACTGTCTCCATTCAGTGATTCAGTTGCTATTGTCAGTGTGTTTCTCTGGGCGGTTCCACTGCACTCTGGGGTGTAGCTGTCTCTGTAACTGTGACCATTCAGTGATTCAGTTCCACTTCTCAGTGTTTTTCTCTGGGTGTGTCCACTGCACTCTGGGGTGTAGCTGCCTCTGTAACTGTGACCATTCAGTGATTCACTTCCAATTGTCAGTGTGTTTCTCTGAGTTGTTCAACTGCACTTTGGAATGGACCTACCTCTGTAACTGTGACCATTCAGTGATTAAGTTCCAATTGTCAGTGTGTTTCTCTGCGTGGTTCCACTGCACTCTGGGGTGTAGCTGCCACTGTAACTGTGACCATTCAGTGATTCAGTTCCAATTGTCAGTGATTTTCTCTCGGTGATTCTACTGCACTCTGAGGTGTAGGTGCCTCTGTAACTGTGTCCATTCAGTGATTCGGTTCCAGTTGTCAGTGTGTTTCCCTAGGTGGTTCCACTGCACTCTGGGGCGTCGCTGCCTCTGTAACTGTCTCCATTCAGTGATTCAGTTCCAATTGTCAGGGTGTTTCTCTGTGTGGTTCCACTGCACTCTGGGATGTAGCTGGCACTGTAACTGTGACCATTCAGTAATTCAGTTCCAATTGTCAGTGTGTTTCTCTCGGTGAATCTACTGCACTCTGTGGTGTAGCTGCCTCTGTAACTGTGTCCATTCAGTGATTCGGTTCCAGTTGTCAGTGTGTTTCCCTAGGTGGTTCCACTGCACTCTGGGGCGTCGCTGCCTCTGTAACTGTCTCCATTCAGTGATTCAGTTCCAAATGTCTGTGAGTTTCTCTGGGTGGGTCCACTGCACTCTGGGATGTAGCTGCCACTGTAACTGTGACCATTCAGTGATTCAGTTCCAATTGTCAGGGTGTTTCTCTGTGTGGTTCCACTGCACTCTGGGATGTAGCTGGCACTGTAACTGTGACCATTCAGTAATTCAGTTCCAATTGTCAGTGTGTTTCTCTCGGTGAATCTACTGCACTCTGTGGTGTAGCTGCCTCTGTAACTGTCTCCATTCAGTGATTCAGTTGCTATTGTCAGTGTGTTTCTCTGGGTGATTCCACTGCACTGTGCGATATAGCTGCCTTTGTAACTGTGACCATTCAGTGATTCAGTTCCTATTGTCAGTGTTTTTCTCTGGGTGGATCCAATGCACTCTGGTGAGTCGCTGCCTCTGTAACTGTGACCATTCAGTGATTCAGTTCCAATTATCAGTGTGTTTCTCTGGATGGGTCCACTGCACTATGGGATGTACATGACTCTGCAACTGTAATCATTCAGTGATTCACTTCCAATTCTCCGTGTGTTTCTCTGGGTGGTTCTACTGCACTCTGGGGTGTAGCTGTCTCTGTATCTGTGACCATTCCGTGATTCAGTTCCAATTGTCAATGTGTTTCTCTGGGTGGGTGCACTGCACTCTGGCATGTAGCTGCCACTGTAACTGAGAGCATTCAGTGATTCAGTTCCAATTGTCAGTGTGTTTCTCTCGGTGAATCAACTGCACTCTTGGGTTTAGCTGCTTCTGTAACTGTCTCCTTTCAGTGATTCTGTTGCTATTGTCAGTGTGTTTCTCTGGGTGGTTCCACTGCACTCTGCGGTATAGCTGCCTTTGTAACTGTGACCATTTAGTGATTTAGTTCCAATTCTCGGTGTTTTTCTCAGAGTGTGTCCACTGCACTCTGGGGTGTAGCTGCCTCTGTAACTGTGACCATTCAGTGATTCACTTCCAATTGTCAGTGTGTTTCTCTGGGTATTTCCACTGCACTCTGGGATGTAGCTACCTCTATAACTGTGACCATTCAGTGATTCAGTTACAATTGTCAGTGTGTTTCTCTGGGTGGTTCCACTGCACTCGGGGGTGTAGGTGCCTCTGTAACTGTGACAATTCAGTGATTCAGTTCCAGTTGTCAGTGTGTTTCTCTAGGTGGTTCCACTGCACTCTGGGGCGTCGCTGCCTCTGTAACTGTCTCCATTCAGTTACCCAGTTCCAATTGTCAGTGTGTTTCTCTGGGTGGGTCCACTGCACTCTGGAATGTACCTGCCTCTGTAACTGTGACAATTCAGTGATTCAGTTCCAGTTGTCAGTGTGTTTCTCTATGTGGTTCCACTGCACTCTGGGGCGTCGCTGCCTCTGTAACTGTCTCCATTCAGTTACTCAGTTCCAATTGTCAGTGTGTTTCTCTCGGTGGTTATACTGCACTCTGGGGTGTAGCTGCCACTGTAACTGTGACCATTCAGTGATTCAGTTCCAATTGTCAGTGTCTTTCTCTCGGTGATTCGACTGCACTCTGAGGTGTAGGTACCTCTGTAACTGTGTCCATTCAGTGATCCAGTTCCAGTTGTCAGTGTGTATCTCTTGGTGGTTCCACTGCACTCTGGGGCGTGGCTGCCTCTGTAACTGTCTCCATTAAGTGATTCAGTTCCAATTGTCAGTGTGATTCTCTGGGTGGGTCCACTGCACTCTGGGATGTAGCTGCCACTGTAACTGTGACCATTCAGTGATTCAGTTCCAATTGTCAGTGTGTTTCTCTGTGTGGTTCCACTGCACTCTGGGGTGTAGCTGCCTCTTTAACTTTGACCATTCAGTGATTCAATTCCAATTGTCAGTGTGTTTCTCTCGGTGTTTATACTGCACTCTGGGGTGTAGCTGCCACTGTAACTGTGACCATTCAGTGATTCACTTCCAATTGTCAGTGATTTTCTCTCGGTGATTCTACTGCACTCTGAGGTGTAGCTGCCTCTGTAACTCTGACCATTCACTGATTCAGTTCCAATTGTCAATGTGTTTCTCTGGGTGGTTCCACTGCAATCGGGGGTGTAGCTGACTCAGTAACTGTGACCATTCAGTGTTTCAGTTCCAATTGTCAGTGTGTTTCTCTGGGTGGATCCGATGCACTCTGGTATGTCGCTGCCTCTGTAACTGTGACCATTCAGTGATTCAGTTCCGATTATCAGTGTGTTTCTCTGGGTGGTTCCACTGCACTCGGGGTTGTAGTTGCCTCTGTAACTGTGACCATTCAGTGATTCAGTTCCAATTGTCAGTGTGTTTCTCTAGGTGGTTCCACTGCACTCAGGGGCGTCGCTGCCTCTGTAACTGTGACCATTCAGTGATTTAGTTCCAATTGTCAGTGTTTTTCTCTGGGTGGATCCAATGCACTCTGGTGTGTCGCTGCCTCTGTAACTGTGACCATTCAGTGATTCAGTTCCAATTGTCAGTGTTTTTCTCTGGGTGGATCCAATGCACTCTGGTGTGTCGCTGCCTCTATAACTGTGACCATTCAGTGATTCAGTTCCAATTGTCAGTGTGTTTGTCTCTGTGGTTCCACTGCTCTCTGGTATGTAGCTGCCTCTGTAACTGTGACCATTCAGTGTTTCAGTTCCAATTGTCAGTGTGTTTCTCTGTGTGGTTAAACTGCACTCTGGGGTGTAGCTGGCACTGTAACTGTGACCATTCAGTGATTCAGTTCCAATTGTCAGTGTGTTTCTCTCGGTGAATCTACTGCACTCTGCGGTTTAGCTGCCTCTGTAACTGTCTCCATTCAGTGATTCAGTTGCTATTGTCAGTGTGTTTCTCTGGGTGGTTCCACTGCACTGTGCGATATAGGTGCCTTTGTAACTGTGACCATTCAGTGATTCAGTTCCAATTGTCAGTGTGTTTCTCTGGGTGCGTCCACTGCACTCTGGGATGTAGCTGCCTCTGTAACTGTAACCATTCAGTGATTCACTTTCAATTGTCCGAGTGTTTCTCTTGGTGGTTCCACTGCACTCTGGGGTGTAGTTGTCTCTGTAACTGTGACCATTCAGTGTTTCATTTCCAATTGTCAGTGTGTTTCTCTGTGTGGTTAAACTGCACTCTGGGGTGTAGCTGCCTCTGTTACTCTGACCATTCAGTGATTCAGTTCCAATTGACATTGTGTTTATCTCGGTGGTTCTACTGCACTCTGGGGTGTAGCTGGCACTGTAACTGTGACCATTCAGTGATTCAGTTCCAATTGTCAGTGTGTTTCTCTCGGTGAATCTACTGCACTCTGGGGTTTAGCTGCCTCTGTAACTGTCTCCTTTCAGTGATTCAGTTGCTATTGTCAGTGTGTTTCTCTGGGTGGTTCCACTGCACTGTGCGATATAGCTGCCTTTGTAACTGTGACCATTCAGTGATTCAGTTCCAATTGTCAATGTGTTTCTCTGGGTGGGTGCACTGCACTCTGGCATGTAGCTGCCACTGTAACTGAGACCATTCAGTGATTCAGTTCCAATTGTCAGTGTGTTTGTCTCGGTGAATCAACTGCACTCTTGGGTTTAGCTGCCTCTGTAACTGTCTCCATTCAGTGATTCAGTTGCTATTGTCAGTGTGTTTCTCTGGGTGGTTCCACTGCACTCTGGGGTGTAGCTGTCTCTGTAACTGTGACCATTCAGTGATTCAGTTCCACTTCTCAGTGTTTTTCTCTGGGTGTGTCCACTGCACTCTGGGGTGTAGCTGCCTCTGTAACTGTGACCATTCAGTGATTCACTTCCAATTGTCAGTGTGTTTCTCTGAGTTGTTCAACTGCACTTTGGAATGGACCTACCTCTGTAACTGTGACCATTCAGTGATTAAGTTCCAATTGTCAGTGTGTTTCTCTGCGTGGTTCCACTGCACTCTGGGGTGTAGCTGCCACTGTAACTGTGACCATTCAGTGATTCAGTTCCAATTGTCAGTGATTTTCTCTCGGTGATTCTACTGCACTCTGAGGTGTAGGTGCCTCTGTAACTGTGTCCATTCAGTGATTCGGTTCCAGTTGTCAGTGTGTTTCCCTAGGTGGTTCCACTGCACTCTGGGGCGTCGCTGCCTCTGTAACTGTCTCCATTCAGTGATTCAGTTCCAATTGTCAGGGTGTTTCTCTGTGTGGTTCCACTGCACTCTGGGATGTAGCTGGCACTGTAACTGTGACCATTCAGTAATTCAGTTCCAATTGTCAGTGTGTTTCTCTCGGTGAATCTACTGCACTCTGTGGTGTAGCTGCCTCTGTAACTGTGTCCATTCAGTGATTCGGTTCCAGTTATCAGTGTGTTTCCCTAGGTGGTTCCACTGCACTCTGGGGCGTCGCTGCCTCTGTAACTGTCTCCATTCAGTGATTCAGTTCCAATTGTCTGTGAGTTTCTCTGGGTGGGTCCACTGCACTCTGGGATGTAGCTGCCACTGTAACTGTGACCATTCAGTGATTCAGTTCCAATTGTCAGGGTGTTTCTCTGTGTGGTTCCACTGCACTCTGGGATGTAGCTGGCACTGTAACTGTGACCATTCAGTAATTCAGTTCCAATTGTCAGTGTGTTTCTCTCGGTGAATCTACTGCACTCTGTGGTGTAGCTGCCTCTGTAACTGTCTCCATTCAGTGATTCAGTTGCTATTGTCAGTGTGTTTCTCTGGGTGATTCCACTGCACTGTGCGATATAGCTGCCTTTGTAACTGTGACCATTCAGTGATTCAGTTCCTATTGTCAGTGTTTTTCTCTGGGTGGATCCAATGCACTCTGGTGAGTCGCTGCCTCTGTAACTGTGACCATTCAGTGATTCAGTTCCAATTATCAGTGTGTTTCTCTGGATGGGTCCACTGCACTATGGGATGTACATGACTCTGCAACTGTAATCATTCAGTGATTCACTTCCAATTCTCCGTGTGTTTCTCTGGGTGGTTCTACTGCACTCTGGGGTGTAGCTGTCTCTGTATCTGTGACCATTCCGTGATTCAGTTCCAATTGTCAATGTGTTTCTCTGGGTGGGTGCACTGCACTCTGGCATGTAGCTGCCACTGTAACTGAGAGCATTCAGTGATTCAGTTCCAATTGTCAGTGTGTTTCTCTCGGTGAATCAACTGCACTCTTGGGTTTAGCTGCTTCTGTAACTGTCTCCTTTCAGTGATTCTGTTGCTATTGTCAGTGTGTTTCTCTGGGTGGTTCCACTGCACTCTGCGGTATAGCTGCCTTTGTAACTGTGACCATTTAGTGATTTAGTTCCAATTCTCGGTGTTTTTCTCAGAGTGTGTCCACTGCACTCTGGGGTGTAGCTGCCTCTGTAACTGTGACCATTCAGTGATTCACTTCCAATTGTCAGTGTGTTTCTCTGGGTATTTCCACTGCACTCTGGGATGTAGCTACCTCTATAACTGTGACCATTCAGTGATTCAGTTACAATTGTCAGTGTGTTTCTCTGGGTGGTTCCACTGCACTCGGGGGTGTAGGTGCCTCTGTAACTGTGACAATTCAGTGATTCAGTTCCAGTTGTCAGTGTGTTTCTCTAGGTGGTTCCACTGCACTCTGGGGCGTCGCTGCCTCTGTAACTGTCTCCATTCAGTTACCCAGTTCCAATTGTCAGTGTGTTTCTCTGGCTGGGTCCACTGCACTCTGGAATGTACCTGCCTCTGTAACTGTGACAATTCAGTGATTCAGTTCCAGTTGTCAGTGTGTTTCTCTATGTGGTTCCACTGCACTCTGGGGCGTCGCTGCCTCTGTAACTGTCTCCATTCAGTTAGTCAGTTCCAATTGTCAGTGTGTTTCTCTCGGTGGTTATACTGCACTCTGGGGTGTAGCTGCCACTGTAACTGTGACCATTCAGTGATTCAGTTCCAATTGTCAGTGTCTTTCTCTCGGTGATTCGACTGCACTCTGAGGTGTAGGTACCTCTGTAACTGTGTCCATTCAGTGATCCAGTTCCAGTTGTCAGTGTGTATCTCTTGGTGGTTCCACTGCACTCTGGGGCGTGGCTGCCTCTGTAACTGTCTCCATTAAGTGATTCAGTTCCAAATGTCAGTGTGATTCTCTGGGTGGGTCCACTGCACTCTGGGATGTAGCTGCCACTGTAACTGTGACCATTCAGTGATTCAGTTCCAATTGTCAGTGTGTTTCCCTGTGTGGTTCCACTGCACTCTGGGGTGTAGCTGCCTCTTTAACTTTGACCATTCAGTGATTCAATTCCAATTGTCAGTGTGTTTCTCTCGGTGTTTATACTGCACTCTGGGGTGTAGCTGCCACTGTAACTGTGACCATTCAGTGATTCACTTCCAATTGTCAGTGATTTTCTCTCGGTGATTCTACTGCACTCTGAGGTGTAGCTGCCTCTGTAACTCTGACCATTCACTGATTCAGTTCCAATTGTCAATGTGTTTCTCTGGGTGGTTCCACTGCAATCTGGGGTGTAGCTGACTCAGTTACTGTGACCATTCAGTGTTTCAGTTCCAATTGTCAGTGTGTTTCTCTGGGTGGATCCGATGCACTCTGGTATGTCGCTGCCTCTGTAACTGTGACCATTCAGTGATTCAGTTCCGATTATCAGTGTGTTTCTCTGGGTGGTTCCACTGCACTCGGGGTTGTAGTTGCCTCTGTAACTGTGACCATTCAGTGATTCAGTTCCAATTGTCAGTGTGTTTCTCTAGGTGGTTCCACTGCACTCAGGGGCGTCGCTGCCTCTGTAACTGTGACCATTCAGTGATTTAGTTCCAATTGTCAGTGTTTTTCTCTGGGTGGATCCAATGCACTCTGGTGTGTCGCTGCCTCTGTAACTGTGACCATTCAGTGATTCAGTTCCAATTGTCAGTGTTTTTCTCTGGGTGGATCCAATGCACTCTGGTGTGTCGCTGCCTCTATAACTGTGACCATTCAGTGATTCAGTTCCAATTGTCAGTGTGTTTGTCTCTGTGGTTCCACTGCTCTCTGGTATGTAGCTGCCTCTGTAACTGTGACCATTCAGTGTTTCAGTTCCAATTGTCAGTGTGTTTCTCTGTGTGGTTAAACTGCACTCTGGGGTGTAGCTGGCACTGTAACTGTGACCATTCAGTGATTCAGTTCCAATTGTCAGTGTGTTTCTCTCGGTGAATCTACTGCACTCTGCGGTTTAGCTGCCTCTGTAACTGTCTCCATTCAGTGATTCAGTTGCTATTGTCAGTGTGTTTCTCTGGGTGGTTCCACTGCACTGTGCGATATAGGTGCCTTTGTAACTGTGACCATTCAGTGATTCAGTTCCAATTGTCAGTGTGTTTCTCTGGGTGCGTCCACTGCACTCTGGGATGTAGCTGCCTCTGTAACTGTAACCATTCAGTGATTCACTTTCAATTGTCCGAGTGTTTCTCTTGGTGGTTCCACTGCACTCTGGGGTGTAGTTGTCTCTGTAACTGTGACTGTTCAGTGATTCAGTTCCAATTGTCAGTGTTTCTCTGGGTGGGTCCACTGCACTCTGGGATGTCGCTGCCACTGTAACTGTGACCATTCAGTGATTCAGTTCCAATTGTCAGTGTGTTTCTCTGGGTTGGTCCACTGCACTCTGGGGTGTAGCTGCCTCTGTAACTGTCTCCATTCAGTGATTCAGTTGCTATTGTCAGTGTATTTCTCTGGGTGGTTCCACTACACTCTGCGCTATAGCTGCCTCTGTAACTGTGACCATTCAGTGATACAGTTCCAATTCTCAGTGTGTTTCTCTAGCTGGGTTCACAGAACTCTGGGGTGGAGCTGCCTCTGTAACTGTGACCATTCAGTGATTCAGTTCCAATTGTCAGTGTGTTTCTCTGGGTGGGTCCACTGCACTCTGGGATGTAGCTGCCTCTGTAACAGTGACCATTCAGTGATTCAGTTCCAATTGTCAGTGTGTTTCTCTGGGTGGGTGCACTGTACTCTGTGGTGTAGCTGCCTCTGTAACTGTGACCATTCAGTGGTCACTTCCAATTGTCAGTGTATTTCTCTGAGTTGTTCCACTGCACTTTGGAGTGGACCTAACTCTGTAACTGTGACCATTCAGTGATTCAGTTCCAATTGTCAGTGTGTTTTTCTCGGAGGTTCTACTGAACTCTGGGGTGTAGCTGCCACTGGAACTGTGACCATTCAATGATTCACTTCCAATTGTAAGTGTGTTTCTCTCCGTCATTCTACTTCACTCTGGGGTTCAGCTGCCTCTGTAACTGTCTCCATTCAGTGATTCACTTCCAATTGTCAGTGTGTTTTCTGGGTGTTTCCACTGCACTCTGGGATGTAGCTACCTCTGTAACTGTGACCATTCAGTGATTCAGTTCCAATTGTCAGTGTTTTTCTCTGGGTGTGTCCACTGCACCCTGGGGTGTAGCTGCCTCTTTAACTGTGACCACTCAGTGATTCAGTTCCAATTGTCAGTGTGTTTCTCTGGGTGGTTACACTGCACTCGGGGGTGTAGGTGCCTCTGTAACTGTGACCATTCAGTGATTCAGTTCCAGTTGTCAGTGTGTTTCTCTAGGTGGTTCCACTGCACTCAGGGGCGTCGCTGCCTCTGTAACTGTCTCCATTCAGTGATTCAGTTCCAATTGTCAGTGTGTTTCTCTCGGTGGTTATACTGCACTCTGGGGTGTAGCTGCCACTGTAACTGTGACCATTCAGTGATTCAGTTCCAATTGTCAGTGTGTTTCTCTCGGTGATTCTACTACACTCTGAGGTGTAGGTGCCTCTGTAACTGTGTCCAGTCAGTGATCCAGTTCCAGTTGCCAGTGTGTTTCTCTAGATGGTTCCACTGCACTCTGGGATGTAGCTGGCTCTGTAACTGTGACCATTCAGTGATTCAGTTCCAATTGTCAGTGTGTTTCTCTGGGTGGGTCCACTGCACTCTGGCATGTAGCTGCTACTGTAACTGTGACAATTCATTGATTCAGTTCCAATTGTCAGTGTGTTTCTCTGGGTGGTTCCACTGCACTCTGGGGTGTAGCTGCCTCTTTAACTCTGACCATTCAGTGATTCAGTTCCGAATGTCAGTGTGTTTCTCTCGGTGGTTATACTGCACTCTGGGGTGTAGCTGCCACTGTAACTGTGACCATTCAGTGATTCAGTTCCAATTGTCAGTGTGTTTCTCTGGGTGGGCCCACTGTACTCTGGGGTGTAGCTGACTCAGTAACTGTGACCTTTCAGTGTTTCAGTTCCAATCGTCAGTGTGTTTCTCTGGGTGGATCCAATGCACTCTGGTATGTCGCTGCCTCTGTAACTGTGACCATTCAGTGATTCAGTTCCAATTGTCAGTGTGTTTCTCTGGGTGGGCCCACTGTACTCTGGGATGTTGCTGCCTCTGTAACTGTAACCATTCAGTGATTCACTTCCAATTGTCCGTGTGTTTCTCTGGGTGGTTCCACTGCACTCTGGGGTGTAGCTGTCTCTGTAACTGTGACCATTCAGTGATTCAGTTCCAATTGTCAATGTGTTTCTCTGGCTGGTTCCACTGCACTATGGGGTGTAAGTTCCTCTGTAACTGTGACCATTCAGTGATTCAGTTCCAATTGTCAGTGTGTTTCTCTCGGAGGATGCACTGTACTCTGGGGTGTAGCTGCCTCTGTAACTGTGACCATTCAGTGATTCACTTCCAATTGTCAGTGTGTTTCTCTCGGTGGATCTACTGCACTCTGGGGTGCAGCTGCCACTGTAACTGTGACCATTCAATGATTCAGTTCCACTTGTAAGTGTGTTTCTCTCCGTCATTCTACTTCACTCTGGGTTTAGCTGCCTCTGTAACTGTCTCCATTCAGTGATTCAGTTCCAATTGACAGTGTGTTTCTCTGGGTGTTTTCACTGCACTCTGGGATGTAGCTACCTCTGTAATGTGACCATTCAGTGATTCAGTTCCAATTGTCAGTGTGTTTCTCTGGGTTGTTCCACTGCACTCTGGATGTAGCTGACTCTGTAACTGTGACCATTCAGAGATTCAGTTCCAATTGTCAGTGTGTTTCTCTGGGTGGTTCCACTGCTCGCTGGTATGTAGCTGCCTCTGTAACTGCGACCATTCAGTGATACAGTTCCAATTGTCAGTGTGTTTCTCTGTGTGGTTAAACTGGACTTTGGGGTGCAGCTGCCTCTGTTACTCTGACCTTTCAGTGATTCAGTTCCAATTGCCAGTGTGTTTTTCTAGGTGGTTCCACCGCACTCGGCGGTGTAGGTGCCTCTGTAACTGTGACCATTCAGTGATACAGTTCCAATTGTCAGTGTGTTTCTCTGGGTGGGTCCACTGCACTCTGGGATGTAGCTGTCTCTATAACTGTGACCATTCAGTGATTCATTCACAATTGTAAGTGTGTTTCTCTGGGTGGGTCCACTGCAATCTGGATTGTAGCTGCCTCTGTAACTGTAACCATTTAGTGATTCACTTCCAATTGTCCGTGTCTTTCTCTGGGTGGTTCCACTGCACTCTGGAGTGTAGCTGTCTCTGTAACTGTGACCATTCAGTGATTCAGTTCCAATTGTCAATGTGTTTCTCTGGGTGGTTCCACTGCACTATGGGGTGAAGCTCTCTCTGTAACTGTGACCATTCAGTTATTCAGTTCCAATTGTCAGTGTGTTTCGGTGGGTGGTTCCACTGCACTCTGGGATGTAGCTGCCTCTGTAACTGTGGCCTTTCACTGATTCAGTTCCAATTGTCAATGTGTTTCTCTGGGTGGTTCCACTGCACTCGGGGGTGTAGGTGCCTCTGTAACTGTGACCATTCAGTGATTCAGTTCCAGTTGTCAATGTGTTTCTCTAGGAGGTTCCACTGCACTCTGAGGCGTCACTGCCTCTGAAACTGTCTCCATTCAGTGATTCAGTTTCAATTGTCAGCGTGTTTCTCTGGGTGGGTCCACTGCACTCTGTGATGTAGCTGCCACTGTAACTGTGACCATTCAGTGATTCAGTTCCAATTGTCAGTGTGTTTCTCTCGGTGGTTCCACTGCACTCTGGGGTGTAGCTGCCTCTTTCACTCTGACCATTCAGTGACTCAGTTCCAATTGTCAGTGTGTTTCTCTCGGTGGTTATACTGCACTGTGGGGTGTAGCTGCCACTGTCACTATGACCATTCAGTGATTCAGTTCCAATTGTCAGTGTGTTTCTCTCGGTGATTCTACTGCACTCTGGGATGTAGCTGCCTCAGTAACTGTGACCATTCAGTGATTCAGTTCCAATTGTCAGTGTGTTTCTCTCTGTGGTTCCACTGCACCCTGGGATGTAGCTGCCTCTTTAACTGTGACCACTCAGTGATTCAGTTCCAATTATCAGTGTGTTTCTCTGGGTGGGTCCACTGCACTCTGGTGTGTGGCTGCCTCTGTAACTGTGACCATTCAGTGATTCAGTTCCAATTGTCAGTGTGTTTCTCTTTGTGGTTCCACTGCACCCTAGGATGTAGCTGCCTCTGTAATTGTGACCATTCAGTGATTCAGTTCCCATTATCAGTGTGTTTCTCTGGGTGGTTCCACTGCACTCTTGGATGTTGCTGCCTCTGTAACTGTGACCATTCAGTGACTCAGTTCCAATTGTCAGTGTGTTTCTCTGTGTGGTTCCAGTGCCCTCTGGGGTGCAACTGCCTCTGTAACTGTGACCATTCCGTCCTTTAATTAAAGTAGGTTCTATTTGAGCATATGTCGCAAATTTCAATGTCTCCAAAATGTGGAACTATTTAAGCGCAAAGTATGTGATCCCATATCTAAATCTGATTCAGCCCTTCAAACTACGAAAACATTTAGAATCATTGGAACCTCAGAAAACTCAGAGGCTGCAGCAGATACAAACTCATCACCTCAGAGAGCAGCATGAAAACATATTCAGCTGTGAAAACTAATACCCCGTCTCTAACTGACACCGGCCGTACATCTGATACACACACTTCAACTGGGAGAGAGGTGGGGTGAGATGTGGAGGAAGAGAGAACTGGTCTGTGAGATGTGCTGATGGAAGACAGGCTGAGAGAGAAATAGGGGGGGGAGGAGATAGAATGGGACAGAAAGTGGGTGGAGAAATAAAGGATAAAACGAGAGAAGGAGGAGGATTGTCTGAGAGCAAGTGAAGCAGAGAGTGGAGACCGAGCAGGTGAGTGGATGAGGGAGGCAGATTGTGTGAGAAGGATTCTGAAAAAATACTAACATAACCTTAGACATCAGTACAGGAGAGAGCGACTGAGTGACTGAAGGAGTGGAAGAGGGAAAGATTGTGAGAGAAAGTGTGAGAGAGGGAAAGAGTGTGGGATAAAGTGTGAGAGCGGGAAATGGTGTGAGAGAAAGTGTGAGAGAGGGAGAGAGTGTGAGAGAAAGTGTGAGAGGGTTAAAGAGTGTGAGAGAACGTGTCAGTGAGGGAGTTGTGTGAGAGGGAGGGAGACATGGGGGAGAGTGACATAGGGATTGAGCGAGTGTGAGAGAGAGACGGAATGTGAGAGAAAGTGTCTAAGTGAGGTATGAGCGAGAGAGGGAGGGAGTGTGAGAGAGGGAGGAAGTGTGAGAGAGGGAGAGGGAGAGAGAGGGAGAGAGTGTGAGAGAGTGTATGGGTTGGAAGGAATTTGAGAGAGGGATAGTGTGAGAGAGTGTGAGAGAGGGAGAGAGTGTGAGAGAGGGAGAGAATGCAAGGGAGAGATAGAGTGTGAATGAATTCTTGGAGATATGGGGAACTGGGTATCATGTGGGAAACACAATCCCGATTAATACATTTGCTGAGTAAACAAACTTGTTCCTAAATTATAAAATCAGATCCTGGATGAAGTAAATGTCCTTCATGCAGTATTGCACCATTTCAGTTGTGAATAACTGACAGAGTGTGATAGGTCAGTTATTGTGCAGAGCTGGAATATAACTTGTCTTTCCAAAGTGAGAGGCCAGAAAGCAAACACGTGGCACAGCCGCTTTTAAAAATAATTGTAAAGCAACCTGAAAAAAGATAGACCTCCCTCTAATTATTAAATGTGCGTCTGCTTTTATTGGGAGCAACACAGATGTTTTCAATATTAACAGCACAGACAGCGCCCAGGGTCAGACAGATTGGAACTTACAATGAAGTTGATGCTGTGAAGTAAGCAGTGAGCTAAAGCGGATGCTGAGTTCACACATGGACACAGAGAATAGAAAGGATTACAGTGAGAATACTCGCGGTGATGGGGAACTTGGAGGGAACCTGCAGGTGTTGGTCCACATCATCTCACAGCCAGACCAGATCCAAAGCCTTTAAAGTGCGTGAAGTCCGGAAGGAGGACATTCATTCCTGGGGCTGGTTTAGCACACTGGGATAAATCGATGTCTTTGAAAGCAGACCAAGGCAGGCCAGCAGCACAGTTCAATTCCCGTACCAGCCTCCCCTTACAGGCGCCGGAATGTGGCGACTAGGGGCTTTACACAATAACTTCATTTGAAGCCTACTTGTGACAATAAGCGATTTTCATTTCATTTCATTCCGTTTGACCTCAGCGGCTCTATAGATGAGCAGATCATTCAATCCGACTGGAGCGCCCTTTCCCTGGAGACATACATTTGATTTCTGTCACTCCTACCATTCCCTGTGAAACCACTGTTGTATCTGCCGGCACCAATGTCCCAGGCCGTGCAGACCAGATCAGAACCACTCGCTGTGTGAATCGTTTAGAAGCAGTTTTCCCTTCGGGATGATTGGATAGGCTGGGGCTGGGTTATTGGGAATAAAAGACGATGATGTGAGATTCGTTCCACACATTGAAGATGAAAAATTTTTGGATAATCTGGATGTAAATGAACTGTTTCCATGAACAATATAAATATCTGTTGGAAAGATGTAACTGAAATATATAATCATGCAGCTACATTCATCAGTGAGTAATGCAGAGCCGGAACTGATAACAAATGGCAACATGGGGAGACTACACGGTCACTCACACCTCCTCCACCATTCAATTTAATCACTGCTCAGCTTCTGCCTCCATGTCATTTCCCACTTGATCATCAGGTCCTTTCATTGCCTCATTTTCTGTAAGAGTAATGGAGGCAGACACCCAAAGCCACATTTCAAACCGAGTTGGACATTTACGGCCATAAGACCATAAGACACAGGAGCTGAACTTGGTCACTGGGCCGAGCGAGCCTGCTCCGCCATTCAATCATGGCTGATATGTTTCTCATCCTCATTCTCCTACCTTCTCTCCTTCTCCCCATAACCCCATATCTCCTTATTAACCAAGATCCTATCTGTCTCTGTCTTAAAGACACTCTGTGATTTGGCCTCCACAGCCTTCGGCAGCAAGGAGTTCCACAGATTCACTGCCTCCTGGCTGAATGAATTCCTCCACATCTCTGTTTTAAAGCATCGTCCCGTTAGTCTGAGATGGTGTCCTCTGGTTCTAGTTTTTCCTGTAAGTGGAAACACCCTCTCCACATCTACTCTATCCAGGAATCCTGTAAGTTTCAATAAGATTCCCCCTCATCCTTCTAAACACCAACGAGTACAGGCCCAGTGTCCTCAACCATTCCGCATACGACAAGCTCTTCATTCCAGGGACAGTTCTTGTGAACCTCCTATGGACCCTTTCCAAGGGAAGCATATTCTTCTTCAGATACGGGGCCCAAAACTACTCGCAATACTCCAAATGGGGTCTAACCAGAGCCTTATACATCCTCAGAAGTGCATTCCTGGTCTTGTATTCTAGCCCTCTCGACATGAATGCTAACATTGCAATTGCCTGCCGAACTGCCGACTGAACCTGAACGTTAACCGTAAGAGAATCGTGAACAAGGCCTCCCAAGTCCCTTTGTGCTTCTGATTTCCGAAGCATTTCCCCATTTAGAGAATAGTCGCTGCCTCCATTCCTCCTTCTAAAGTGCATAACCTCACACTTTTCCACATTGTATTCCATCTGTCACTTCTTTGCACAATCTCCCAGCCTCTGAGTCCTTCTGCAGCCTCCACACCCCCCCCTCCCCCACACACCCCGCATCCTCAATACTACCTGTCCCTCTACAGATCTTTGCATCATCTGCAAACTCTGCAACAGTGCCTTCAGTTCCTTCTTCCAGATCATTAATGTATATTGTGGAAAGTTGTGGTCCCAGCACAGACCCCTGAGGCACACGACTAGACATCGGCTGCCATCCTGAAAAATACCCCTTTATCCCCACTCTCTGCCTTCTGCCAGTCAGCCAATTATTTTTCCATCCCAAGATCTTACCCTGAACACCATGGCCTCTGAACCAACTTTACAGACTGTAATGCGGCACTATGTCAAAGGCCCTCTGGAAATCTAAATAAATCACGTCCACTGATTCTCCCTTGTCTAACTTCCTTGTTACTTCCTCAACGAACTCTAACAGATTTGTCAGACATAACCTCCCCTTGACGAAGCCGAGCTGACTCAGTCCTATTTTACCATGCACTTCCAAGTACTCCGCGATCTCATCCTTAATAATGGATATAAAATCTTAACAATGACCGAAGTCAGGCTAACAGGCCGATAATTTCCCGTCTTCTGCCTCCCTCCCGTCTTAAACAGCGGTGCTACATTAGCCACTTTCCAGTCCTCTGGGACCCTTTCTGCCTTCAGTGATTCCTGAAAGATTCCCGCCACTGCCTCCACAATCTCCTCAGCTATCTCTTTTAGAACCCTGGGATGTAGTCCATCCGGTCCAGGTCATTCATCCACCTTCAGATCTTTCAGTTTCCGCAGAACCTTCTCCTTAGCGATGGCCACGGCAGTCACCTCTGCCCCCTGGCTCTCCTGGAGCTCTGGCATCCCACTGGTGTCTTCCACCGTGAAGACTGATGCAAAGTAACTGTACAGTTCGCCTGCCATTTCTTTGTTGCCTATTACTACTTCCCCAATCACATTTTACAGGAGCCCAATGTATTTTCTTGTCTCTCTCTTACCTTTTATATATTGAAAAAAAACATCTTTCTATCTTCTTTTCCATTACTAACTAGCTTGCGCTCAAATTTCATCTCCTCCTCCTTTATTGCTTTTTCATTGTCCTCTGCTCGCTGTTAAAGGCTTCCCAATCTTCTGGCATCCCACTATTTCGCGCCACATTGTATGTTTTTTATTTTGCTTTACTGCTGTCCATGGGTGCGCTGCCGGCGGAATTGGAGGATCCTGCCGAGGGAGAATCCCATTGATTGGGATTGTGAGCTGAACAAATGCATTTTTAATTGATGCTATTATTGTTGTGTAGTCAGGAATTACAGATTCTATTCCACTGAATAGCAATCTCAATTTGATTATGGTCTGAACAGTAATTAGAAACCGCCTGTGATTATTGCAATGAACAATCCTTTGACAATCACAGTGAAAGATGCAATGAAATGTTTTTAGTTATTTGCTGTGTTTACTGGACTGAAAACTAATTTGGTATTTTCTGTCAATGTTGCACAAATAACAATTAGTTGTGTAATGCTTGTTGGACTTTAACATAATGAGCTGTTCACTGATTTAATTCAACCTCGCAATGAATGAATGAGATAATTGTTTATTGGACCAAACAATCAATTCAAGTTCACTCTGATTATTGGGATGAACTATGTTAACAGGTGATTAATCTTCCACAGAAAATAATTGAATGATTCAAGTAAAAAGCAGTAGACCCGTCAGAATTTCACCGGTTTAAAGACATTTAATGTTGTGACTCTGGCAATCATTGATTAAAATATCTGAGCCATTTTAACAGCTAGTTCTTCCATATTCGCTTTGATTATTGGGTGTAATGATTAAAAGTTAGTTACTTTAACTCTTGGACTGATGGAGAATTTGCTCTTCACTTTTATACGGAATCCAAGCAGCAGAAAAAGTGTTGTCCCTCAGGACAATCTCAAGAAAAGGACATTTGAAAAGGGATCTGTTGCAGTGACTGATGTCTCCACCCCTCTCTGGGGTTGGGTGAAGTCTGGGATTGGGTGATCTCTGGGGTTGGCTGATATCGGGGAGGGGATGATATCAGGTGTGGGAGTGCTATCTGGGAGTGGATGATATCGGGGAGCGGGTGATATCGGGGAGCGGGTGATATCGGGGAGGGGATGATATCGGGGAGGGGGTGATATCGGGGTGGGGTTGATATCGGGGAGGGGGTGATATCGGGGAGGGGGTGATATCCGGGAGGGGGTGTGATATCGGGGAGGGGGTGTGATATCGGGGAGGGGGTGTGATATCGGGGAGGGGGTGTGATATCGGGGAGGGGGTGTGATATCAGGGCGGGGGTGATATCGGGGAGCGGGTGATGTCGGAGTGTGGGTGATATTGTGGCGGGTCTGATATCGGGGCGGGGTGATATCGGGGAGGGGCTGATACCGGGGGAGTGTGTGATATCCGGGGTGGGGGAGGGGCAGTGCTGTGGTGTCTATTGAGACACAACAATCCCGACGACCCGCAATGGGGCCAATGGGCAGCAGAAGCCGCCACTGCGCCTGTGCCACACTCATCCCAGCATCCCCTGCGTGCCGGCGGCGGCCATCTTGTGTTGCCAGGGGAGTCTCCCGCGAGCCATCTTGTGTTGCCAGAGGAGACGATGCCAGTCAGTGGGTGGCCCGCGCACTGCCTGCTGGGATAGTGACCCTCCCGCACATGCGCACGGACAGCTCTGTGTGAAGCCTCCATTGTCTGAAGCATTATTACTGCCATAAGACCCAGAGTCCTCAACCGTTCCTCATACAACAAGCCCTCCTCTGCCTCCAGACTCCGGCTTCACTCTCGGTGAACACGGATTCCTCAAACACCCATTCCCCTTTCCTTGGAGGGACAGCGGCCTCTGTCGGGGGGGGGGGGACAGCGGCCTCTAGCGGAGGGGGGACAGCGGCCTCCGGCGGCAGGGAGGTGGGACAGCGGCCCCTGGCGGCGGGGGGGACAGCGGCCCCTGGCGGCGGGGGGGACAGCGGCCTCTGGCGGCAGGGAGGTGGGACAGCGGCCCCTGGCGGCGGGGAGGGCAGCGGCCTCCGGCGGCGGGGTGGACAGCGGCCTCTGGCGGCGGGGGGAGACCGGCCTCTGGTGGCGGGGGAACAGTGGCCTCTGGCGGCGGGGGGACAGCGCCCTCTGGCGTCGCGGGGACAGCGGCCTCTGGCGGCGGGTGATCAGCGGTCACTGGCGTCGGGAGGGGGACAGCGGCCTCTGGCGGCGGGAGGGGGACAGCGGCCTTTGGCGGCGGGAGGGGGACAGCGGCCTCTGGCGGTGGGAGGGGGACAGCGGCCTCTGGCGGCGGGGGGACAGCGGTCTCTGGCGGCGGGGGGACAGCGGCCGCTGGCGGCGGGGGGACAGCGGCCTCTGGCGGCGGGGGGACAGCGGCCTCTGGCGGCGGGGGGACAGCGGTCTCTGGCGGCGGGGGGACAGCGGCCTGTGGCGGCGGGGGGACAGCGGCCTCTGGCGGTGGGAGCGGGACAGCGGCCTTTGGCGGCGGGATGGGGACAGCGGCCTCTGGCGGTGGGAGGGGGACAGCGGCCTCTGGCGGCGGGGGGACAGCGGTCTCTGGCGGCGGGGGGACAGCGGCCTCTGGCGGCGGGGGGACAGCGGCCTCTGGCGGTGGGAGGGGGACAGCGGCCTTTGGCGGCGGGAGGGGGACAGCGGCCTCTGGCGGTGGGAGGGGGACAGCGGCCTCTGGCGGCGGGGGGACAGCGGTCTCTGGCGGCGGGGGGACAGCGGCCTCTGGCGGCGGGGGGACAGCGGCCTCTGGCGGCGGGGGGACAGCGGTCTCTGGCGGCGGGGGGACAGCGGCCTCTGGCGGCGGGGGGACAGCAGCCTCTGGAGGCGGGGGGGCAGCGGCCTCTGGCGGCGGGGGGACAGCGGCCTCTGGCGGCGGGGGGACAGCGGCCTCTGGCGGCAGGGAAGGGGGACAGCAGCTGTCCCATGTCTCTGTCTCTGTCTCTCTGCCTGTGTTTCTGACAGTGTCTCTCTCTGTGTCTCTCTCTGTGTCTGTGTCTCTGTATGTGTCTGTGTCTCTGTCTCTGTCTGTATCCCTGTCTGTGTCTCTGTCTGTGTCTGTATCCCTGTCTGTGTCTCTGTCTGTGTCTGTGTCTCTGTCTGTGTCTCTGTCTGTATCTGTGACTGTATCTCTGTCTCTGTCTGTGTCTCTGGCTGTGTCTCTGTCTGTGTCTTTGTCTCTGTCTGTGTCTCTGTCTGTGTCTCTGCCTGTGTCTCTCTCTGTGTCTGTGTCTGTGTCTCTGACTCTGTCTGTGTCTGTGTCTCTGTGTCAGTATCTGTCTGTGTTTCTGTCTGTGGGTCTATCTTTGTCTATGTCTCTGTCTGTGTCTGTGTCTCAGTCTATGTCTCTGTCTGTATCTCTGTGTCTGTCTCTGTCTGTCTCTGTGTCTCAGTCTGTCCATGTGTCTCTGTCTCTGTCTGTGTCTGTGTCTATGTCTGTTCTGTGTCTCAGTCTGTTTCTCTGTCTGTGTCTGTGACTGCCTGTGTCTGCGTCTCTGTCTGTGTCTCTGACTCTGTCTCTGTCTGTGTCTGTGTCTGTGTCTGTGTCTCTGTCTGTGTCTCTGTCTCTGTCCCTGTCTCTGTCTGTGTTTCTGTGCCTCTGTCTCTGTCTGTGTCTGTGTCTGTGTCTGTGTCTGTGTCTCTGCCTCTGCCTCTGCCTCTGTCTGTGACTCTGACTCTGTCTCTGTCTCTGTCTCTGTCTGTATCTCTGTCTGGGTCTGTGTCTCTGTCTGTGTCCCTGTGTCTCTGTCTGTGTCTCTGTATCTGTCTCTCTGTCTGTGTCTCTGTCTGTGTCTCTCTCTCTGTCTGTGTCTCTGTATGTGTCTGTGTCTCTGTGTCTGTCTCTGTCTGTGTTTCTGTCTGTGTCTCTGTCTCTGTCTGTGTCTGACTCTGTCTGTGTTGCTGTCTGTGTCTCTATGGGCAGCACGGTAGCCTTGTGGATAGCACAATTGCTTCACAGCTCCAGGGTCCCAGGTTCGATTCCAGCTTGGGTCACTGTCTGTGCGGAGTCTGCACATCCTCCCCGTGTGTGCGTGGGTTTCCTCCGGGTGCTCCGGTTTCCTCCCACAGTCCAAAGATGTGCAGGTTAGGTGGATTGGCCATGATAAATTGCCCTTAGTGTTCAAAATTGCCCTTAGTGTTGGGTGGGGTTACTGGGTTATGGTGATAGGGTGGCGGTGTTGACCTTGAGTAGGGTGCTCTTTCCAAGAGCCGGTGCAGACTCGATGGGCCGAATGGCCTCCTTCTGCACTGTAAATTCTATGATAATCTATGATAATCTATGATCTGTGTCTGGTTCTCTGTGTCTGTCTCTGTCTGTGTTTCCGTCTGTGTCTCTATCTGTGTCTATGTCTCTGTCTCTGTGTCTGTCTCTGTCTGTCTCTGTGTTTCAGTCTGTGTCTGTGTCTCTGTCTGTCTCTGTGTCTCAGTCTGTGTCTCTATCTGTGTCTATGTCTCTATCTGTGTCGGTGTCTCAGTCTCTGTCTGTGTCTGTGTCTGTGTGTCGGTCTGTCTCTGTGTCTCAGTCTGTGTCTCTGTCTGCGTCTCTGTCTCAGTCTGTGTCTCTATCTGTGTCTATGTCTCTGTCTGTGTCTGTGTCTCAGTCTGTGTCTGTGTTTCTGTATGTGTCTCTGTCTGTGTCGATGTCTCAGTCTGTGCCTCAGTCTGTGTCACTATGTTTGTGTCTGTGTCTGTGTCTCTGTGTCTGTCTGTGCCTGTGTCTACGTCTCTGTCTGTGTCTCTGCTCTGTCTGTGTCTCTGTCACTGTGTCTGTGTCTGTCTCTGTCTGTGTTTCTGTCTGTGTCTCTGTCTCTGTCTGTGCCTGTGTCTGACTCTGTCTGTGTTGCTGTCTTTGTCTCTATCTGTTTCTCTGTGTCTGTCTCTGTCTGTGTTTCCGTCTGTGTCTCTATCTGTGTCTATGTCTCTGTCTGTGTCTCTGTGTCTGTCTCTCTGTCTCAGTCTGTGTCTGTGTCTCTGTGTGTCTCTGTGTCTCCGTCTGTGTCTCTATCTGTGTCTCTGTGTCTGTCTCTGTCTGTGTTTCTGTCTGTGTCTCTGTCTCTGTCTGTGCCTGTGTCTGACTCTGTCTGTGTTGCTGTCTTTGTCTTTATCTGTTTCTCTGTGTCTGTCTCTGTGTCTGTCTCTGTCTGTGTTTCCGTCTGTGTCTCTATCTGTGTCTATGTCTCTGTGTCTGTCTCTCTGTCTCAGTCTGTGTCTGTGTCTCTGTGTGTCTCTGTGTCTCCGTCTGTGTCTCTATCTGTGCCTCTTTCTCTGTCTGTGTCTCTGTATCTCTGTCTGTGTCTCTGTCTGTATCTCTCTCTCTGTGTCTGTGTCCCTGTTGTGGCTGTCTCTGTCTCCGTCTGTGTCTATGTCTGTATCTGTGTCTCTGTCTCTCTGTGTCTCTGTCTGTGTCTCTTTCTCTGTCTGTGTCTCTGTATCTCTGTCTGTGCCTCTGTGTGTATCTCTCTCTGTGTGTGTGTGTCCCTGTTGTGGCTGTGTCTGTGTCTCTATCTGTGTCTCTATCTGTGTCTCTATCTGTGTCTCTGTCTGTGTCTCTGTCTGTGTCTCTGTCTGTGTCTCTGTCTCTGTCTGAGTCAGTGTTTCTGCCTGTGTCTCTGTCTGTGTCTCTCTGTACCACTGTCTGTGTCTCTATGTCTGTCAGTGTCTCAGTCTCTGTCTCTGTCTGGGGCACATTCTGCTGCACAGACCGGGTTCAAGTGTGAGGCACAGACCCAGCTTATCGGCAATGGGGAGAGGCACACATCCAGCTGATCGGCCATGGGGAGAGGCACACATCCAGCTGATCAGCATTGGGGGAGTCAAACACATCCAGCTGATCGGCCATGGTGGAGGCACATACGCAGCTGATCGGCAATGGGGGGAAGTACGCACCCTGCTGATCGGTAATTGGGGGAAGCAAGAACAAAGAACAAAGAACAAAGAAAAAAGAAATGTACAGCACAGGAACAGGCCCTTCGGCCCTCCAAGCCCGTGCCGACCATGCTGCCCGACTAAACTACAATCTTCTACACTTCCTGGGTCCCTATCCTTCTATTCCCATCCTATTCATATATTTGTCAAGATGCCCCTTAAATGTGCCTATCGTCCCTGCTTCCACTACCTCCTCCGGTAGCGAGTTCCAGGCACCCACTACCCTCTGCGTAATAAACTTGCCTCCTACATCTACTCTAAACCTTGCCCCTCTCACCTTAAACCTATGCCCCCTAGTAATTGACCCCTCTACCCTGGGGAAAAGCCTCTGACTATCCACTCTGTCTATGCCCCTCATAATTTTGTAGACCTCTATCAGGTCTCCCCTCAATCTCCTTCGTTCCAGTGAGAACAAACCGAGTTTATTCAACCGCTCCTCATAGCTAATGCCCTCCATACCAGGCAACATTCTGGTAAATCTCTTCTGCACCCTCTCTAAAGCCTCCACATCCTCCTGGTAGTGTGGCGACCAGAATTGAACACTATACTCCAAGTGCGGCCTAACTAAGGTTCTATACAGCTGCAACATGACTTGCCAATTCTTATACTCAATGCCCCGGCCAATGAAGGCAAGCATGCCGTATGCCTTCTTGACTACCTTCTCCACCTGTGTTGCCCCTTTCTATGACCTGTGGACCTGTACTCCTAGATCTCTTTGACTTTCAATACTCTTGAGGGGTCTACCATTCACTGTATATTCCCTACCTGCATTAGACATTCCAAAATGCATTACCTCACATTTGTCCGAATTAAACTCCATCTGCCATCTCTCCGCCCAAGTCTCCAGACAATCTAAATCCTGCTGTATCCTCCGACAGAGTTCATCGCTATCCGCAATTCCATCAACCTTTGTGTCGTCTGCAAACTTACTAATCAGACCAGTTACATTTTCCTCCAAATCATTTATATATACTACAGAGAGCAAAGGTCCCAGCACTGATCCCTGTGGAACACCACTGGTCACAGCCCTCCAATTAGAAAAGCATCCCTCCATTGCTACTCTCTGCCTTCTATGGCCTAGCCAGTTCTGTATCCACCTTGCCAGCTCACCCCTGATCCCGTGTGACTTCACCTTTTGTAATAGTCTACCATGAGGGACCTTGTCAAAGGCCTTACTGAAGTCCATATAGACAACATCTACTGCCCTACCTGCATCAATCATCTTAGTGACCTCCTCGAAAAACTCTATCAAGTTAGTGAGACACGACCTTCACTAAACCATGCTGCCTCTCACTAATACGTCCATTTGCTTCCAAATGGGAGTAGATCCTGTCTCGAAGAATTCTCTCCAGTAATTTCCCTACCACTGAAGTAAGGCTCACCGGCCTGTAGTTCCCGGGATTATCCTTGCTACCCTTCTTAAACAGAGGAACAACATTGGCTATTCTCCAGTCCTCCGCGACATCCCCTGAAGACAGCTAGGATCCAAAGATTTCTGTCAAGGCCTCAGCAATTTCCTCTCCAGCCTCCTTCAGTATTCTGGGGTAGATCCCATCAGGCCCTGGGGACTTATCTACCTTAATATTTTTTAAGACACCCAACACCTCGTCTTTTTGGATCACAATGTGACCCAGGCTATCTACACCCCCTTCTCCAGACTCAACATCTACCAATTTCTTCTCTTTGGTGAATACTGATGCAAAGTATTCATTTAGTACCTCGCCCATTTCCTCTGGCTCCACACATAGATTCCCTTGTCTATCCTTCAGTGGGCCAACCCTTTCCCTGGCTACCCTCTTGCTTTTTATGTACGTGTAAAAAGCCTTGGGACTTTCCTTAACCCTATTTGCCAATGACTTTTCGTGACCCCTTCTAGCCCTCCTGACTCCTTGCTTAAGTTCCTTCCTACTTTCCTTATATTCCACGCAGGCTTCGTCTGTTCCCAGACTTTTAGCCCTGACAAATGCCTCCTTTTTCTTTTTGACGAGGCCTACAATATCACTCGTCATCCAAGGTTCCCGAAAATTGCCGTATTTATCTTTCTTCCTCACAGGAACATGCCGGTCCTGTATTCCTTTCAACTGCCACTTGAAAGCCTCCCACATGTCAGATGTTGATTTGCCCTCAAACATCCGCCCCCAATCTATGTTCTTCAGTTCCCGCCTAATATTGTTATAATTAGCCTTCCCCCAATTTAGCACATTCATCCTCGGACCACTCTTATCCTTGTTCACCAGTACTTTAAAACTTACTGAATTGTGGTCACTGTTACCGAAATGCTCCCCTACTGAAACATCTACCACCTGGCCGGACTCATTCCCCAATACCAGGTCCACTACCGCCCCTTCCCTAGTTGGACTGTCTGCATATTGTTTTAAGAAGCCCTCCTGGATGCTCCTTACAAACTCCGCCCCGTTTAAGCCCCTGGCACTAAGTGAGTCCCAGTCAATATTGGGGAAGTTGAAGTCACCCATCACCACAACCCTGTTGTTTTTACTCTTTTCCAAAATCTGTCGACCTATCTGCTCCTCTATCTCCCGCTGGCTGTTGGGAGGCCTGTAGTATACCCCCAACATTGTGACTGCACCCTTCTTATTCCTGATCTCTACCCATATAGCCTCACTGCCCTCTGAGGTGTCCTCTCGCAGTGCAGCTGTGATAGTCTCCCGAACAAGTAGCGCAACTCCGCCTCCCCTTTTACATCCCCCTCTATCCCGCCTGAAACATATAAATCCTGGAACGTTTAGCTGCCAATCCTGCCCTTCCCTCAACCAGGTCTCTGTATTGGCAACGACATCATAGTTCCAAGTATTAATCCAAGCTCTAAGTTCATCTGCCTTACCCGTAATGCTCCTTGCATTAAAACATATGCGCTTCAGGCCACCAGACCCGCTGTGTTCAGCAACTTCTCCCTGTCTGCTCTGCCTCAGAGCCACACTGTCCCTATTCCCTAGTTCTCCCTCAATGCTCTCACCTTCTGACCTATTGCTCCCGTGCACACACCCAGCTGATCGGCAATACGGGGAAGCACACACCCAGCTGATCGGGAATGCGGGGAAGCACACACCCAGCTGATCGGCAATCGGGGGAAGGACAGATCCAGCTGATCGGCGATTGGGGGAAGCACGCACGCAGCTAATCGGCAATGGGGGGAAGCACACTCCCAGCTGATCGGCAATGCGGGGAATCACACACCCAGCTGATCGGCAATGCGGGGAAGGACAGACCCAGCTGATGGGCCATGGGGGGATTCACACCCACCCACCGACAGTCCCTCCTGGTAATGCAGAATGGTAAATCAGGGTGAGGCTGGCTGGGGATGGTCAGTTTTACCGGCAGTGCGAGGAGAGAGATGTCGTGTGGGTGGGTTTTCCTGTCAGGATTTAATGAATTGCAGAATTGAACTGAAGGGAACTTTCAGCACATTCTTCAACTGCTGCCTGAACTGAGTCTGTGTCACTGCGTAAATGGCAGTGTTTGTGCAGCAACTCAGGAGCTGCAGCATGAAGCCCAATTCCCGAACATAATAATCAAACCATACAGAGTCATACCCCAGCCACCACATCCGGCTCCATATAGAATAAACCATTAACGTTGACCATAACAGGATGAAATTGGCCGAGATAATAAAGAGTAAAATGATGGATTTCCTCCGACTCTCCATCTCTGGGTCTCTGGGACTCTCCCCACTGCTGTGAGCCCGGAGTCTCCTGCGGGCCCTGCTGCTCAGGACAATGTGTCTGACGGTGAGAACATTGAGCAGCAGAATCAGGGCGAATGGAACACCCGGGGTTAGAATGTGGTGGAGGAACTCGATTGGTCCCCAGACCGGAGAGAACTGAACACCATCTGTGACATCACAAAACCAGGGGAGGTTCTCCAGCTGATACCCACCGGTCATCATAAACCCCCAGGAAATGTCCTTCAAACAGCTCAGCACAGCCACTGTTCCCAGAACCACAGCCGCCGTTTTCTCGCTGCAATATTTACTTTTCAGCTTCCGGCAACAAATGGCCACAAATCGATCAAAGGTGAAAGTGACGGTGAACCAGACAGAACAGTCAGTGGCTGCAAAAAGCAGGGCGGCGTGGATATTACACACGGGGATGGACCACAGGAAATTAAACTGTTCATCAAAAACAATGGGAATGTGTCTCAATATCAGGTCGAGAATAACGACCAGTAGATCCCCCACTGCCATGGCCAACAGGTAACAAGTCACACATTTGGACAGCCCACAGTTTCTTCTCTTCAGGATCACAATTGTGATGAGGTTCACTGTGAGGAAGGGAAATAAACAATGAAATTATACATCACCCTGGGAAAGACATCACAAGTATGGTCGGTGTGATGTTGACAGTAACACACTGACACACACACACAGACAGTAACACACTCACATTCACACTGACACACACACACACAGACAGTAATACAATCATTCCAACAGAGACAGTAACACACAGGCACAGGCACACAGAGACAGTAATACACTCACACTCACACTCACACACATACAGAGACAGTAATACATTATTTCACACAGAGACAGTAGCACAGACAGACAGAGACATAACACACTCACACTGACACACAGACAGTAACACACTCACATTCACACTGACACACACACACAGACAGTAACACAGACAGACAGAGACATAACACACTCACACTCACACACAGACAGTAACACACTCACATTCACACTGACACACACACACAGACAGTAATACAATCATTCACACAGAGACAGTAACACACTCACACTGACTCACACACACACAGACAGAAATACTATCATTCACACAGAGACAGTAACACACTCACACACACACAGACAGTAACACACTCAGACACACAGACAGAGACACTAACACACTCACACACACAGACACTAACACACACACACACTAACAAACACAGGCAGTAACACACACACACACACACACACACACACACAGACAGTAACACACTCACACACAGACAGAGACACTAACACACTCACACAACGCGGGCACTAACACACACACACAGACACTAACACACACACATAGACAGTAACACACACACAGAGACAGTAACACACTCACACACACACAGACACTAACACACTCACACACACAGGCACTAACACACACACAGGCACTAACAGACACGCACACACAGACACTAACATGCTCACACACGCAGACACTAACACACTCATAGACACTAACACACTCACACACAGAGACAGTAACACTCACACACACACACACACACATAGACAGAGACAGTAATACACTCACACACACATACACTGACACACACTCACAAACACACATACAGAGACAGTAACACACTCACACACTCACACACAGAGACACCAACACACTCACACACACACAGGCACTAACAAACACACTAACACACACACACAGACAGTAACACAGTAACACACTGACACACACAGACAGAGACACTAACACACTCACACAACACAGGCACTAACACACACACACACAGACACTAACACACACACAGACAGTAACTCACACACACACAGACAGTAACAAACTCACAAACACAGACACTAACACACTCACACACACAGGCACTAACACACACACAGACATTAACACACACGCACCCACAGACACTAACACACTCACACACGCAGACACTAACACACTCACAGACACTAACACACTAACACACACACACACATATACAGAGACTGTAATACACTCACACACACGCATACACTGACACACACTCACAAACACACATACAGAGACAGTAACACACTCACACACACAGACAGGGACACTAACACACTCACAAACACAAAGGCATTAACACACACACTAACACATACACAGACAGTAACACATACATACTAGACAGTAACACACTCACACACACAGACAGAGACACTAACGCACTCACACAACACATGCACTAACACACACACACAGACACTAACACACACACACACACACTAACACACACACCCACATATACAGAGACAGTAATACACTGACAAACACACATACACTGACACACACTCACAAACACACATACAGAGACAGTAACACAGTCACACACACAGACAGGGACACTAACACACTCACAAACACAAAGGCATTAACACACACACACACACTAACACACACAATAAACTCACACACACAGACAGAGACAGTAATACACTCACACAAACACTAACACACTCACACACACACATACAGTAAAACACTCACACGCCACTAACACACTCACACATACAGCAACACACTCACACAAACACAGATACACTGACACACACTCGCACACACAGAGACAGTAATACACTCACACTCACACAGACACTAACACACTCACCACACACACACAGAGACAGTAACACAGTCACATTCACACTGACACACACACAGAGACATTAATGCAATCATTCACACAGAGACAGTAACACACAGACACACAGAGACATAACACGCTCACACTCACACTCACACACACTCAGAGACAGCAATGCAATCATTCACACAGAGACAGTAACACACACACACACAGACAGTAACACACTCATACTCACACTGACACACACACAGACAGAAATACAATCATTCACACAGAGACAGTAACACACACACAGATAGTAACACACTCACACACTCACACACACAGACAGAGACACTAACACATTCACACACACACAGGCGCTAACACACACACACACACACACATTAGCACACACACACACACAGTAACACACACAGACAGTAACACACTCACACACACAGACAGAGACACTAACACACTCACACAACATAGGCACTAACATGCACACCCAGACACTAACACACACAAACAGACAGTAACACACACACACAGGCACTAACACACAAGCACACACAGACACTAACACACTCACACACGCAGACACTAACACACTCACAGACACTAACATACACACACACACAGACAGTAACACTCTCTCACACACACACACTAACGCACACACACACATATACAGAGACAGTAATACACTCACACACACATACACTGACACACACTCACAAACACACTTACAGAGACAGTAACACACTCACACACACAACAGGCACACTAACACACTCACACACAGGCACTAACACAGACACACACACTAATACACACACACAGACAGCAACACACACAAACTCACAGACTGTAACACACTCTCACACACAGACAGAGACGCTAACACACTCACACAACACAGGCACTAACACACACTCACAGACACTAACACACACACAGACAGTAACTCACACACACACAGACAGTTACACACTCGCACACACAGAGGCACTAACACAAGCACACATACACTAACACACACGCACACACAGACGCTAACACAGTCACACACGCAGACACTAACACACTCACAGACACTAACACACTCACAAACAGAGACAGTAACACTCTCACACACACTCACACACACACACACTAACACACACACACATATACAGAGACAGTAATACACTCACACACACACGTACACTGACACACACTCAGAAACACACATACAGAGACAGTATCACACTCACACACTCACACACACAGACAGGGACACTAACACACTCACACACGCACACAGGCGCTAACACACACACACACAGACAGTAACACACACACAGACAGTAACACACTCACACATGCAGACAGAGACACTAACACACTCACTCAACACATGCACTAACACACACACACAGGCACTAACACACACACAGACAGTAACACACACACAGACAGTAACACACATACTAACACACTCACACATACACAGGAAGTAACACACACACACAGACAATAACACACACGCACACACAGACACGAACACACTCACACACGCAGGCACTACCACACTCACAGACACTAACACAATCACACACAGAGACATTAACACTCACACACACATACACACACACTAACACACACACACACACAGAAACAGAGACAGTAATACACTCACACATACACTGACACACACTCACAAACACACGTACAGAGACCGTAATACACTCACACTCACACAGACACTAACACACTCACACACATACACACATACAGTAAAACACTCACACTCACACAGCCACTAACACACTCACACATACAGTAATACACTCACACACACAGAGGCAGAGACAGTGACACACACACACAAACACAGATACACTGACACACACTCGCACACATAGAGCCAGTAATACCCTTACACTCACACAGACATTAACACACTCACCCACACACACACAGATACAGTAACACACTCACATTCACACTGACACACACACAGAGATAGTAATACAATCATTCTCACAGAGACAGTAACACACACACACACAGACACACAGAGACATAACACACTCACACTCACACACACACACACAGACAGTAACACACTCACATTCAGACTGACACACACACAGAGACAGTAAAACAGTCATTCACACAGAGACAGTAACACACACAGACACACTGAGACATAACACACTCACACTCAAACTGACACACACAGAGACAGTAACACATTCACATTCACACTGACACACACACAGAGACATTAATGTAATCATTCACACAGAGACAGTAACACACACACACGCACAGACAATAACACACTCACACTGACACACACACAGGCAGAAATACAATCATTCACACAGAGACAGTAACACACACAGACAGTAACACACTCACACACACAGACAGAGACACTAACACACTCACACACACACAGGCACTAACGCACACACACAGTCATTAACACACACACACACAGACAGTAACACACACACAGACAGTAACACACTCTCTCACACACACAGAGACACTAACACACTCACACAACACAGGCACTAACGCACACACACAGTCATTAACACACACACACACAGACAGTAACACACACACAGACAGTAACACACTCTCTCACACACACAGAGACACTAACACACTCACACAACACAGGAACTAACACACACACAGACACTAACACACACAGACACTAACACACACACATACACTAACATACACACACAGAGACAGTAACACTCTCACACACACACACACACACACTAACGCACACACACACATATACAGAGACAGTACTACATTCACACACACACATACACTGACACACACTCACAAACACACATACAGAGACAGTAACACACTCACACACACAGACAGGGACACTAACACACTCACACACACAAGCACTAACACACACACTAATAACACACAGGCAGTAACACACACACACAGACAGTAACACACTCACACATACAGACAGAGACACTAACACACTCACACAACACATGCACTAACACACGCACAGACACTAACACACACACAGGCAGTAACACACGCACTCACAGACTGTAACACACTCACACACACAGACAGAGACAATAACACACTCACACAACACAGGCACTAGCACACACTCACAGACACTAACACACACACAGACAGTAACTCACACACACACAGACAGTTACACACTCACACACACAGACACCAACACACTCGCACACACAGAGGCACTAACACAAACACACAGGCACTAACACACACGCACACACAGACAGTAACACAGTCACACACACAGACACTAACACACTCACACACAGAGACAGTAACACTCTCACACACAAACACACACACACACTAACACACACACATATACAGAGACAGTAATACACTCAAACATACACGTACACTGACACACACTCAGAAACACACACACAGAGATAGTAACACACTCACACACTCACACACAGACAGGGACACCAACACACTCACACACACACACACAGGCGCTAACACACACACACTAACACACACACAGGCAGTAACACACACACAGACAGTAACACACTCACACACGCAGACAGAGACACTAATACACTCACTCAACAAATGCACTAATACACACACACAGATTCTAACACACTCACCGACACTAACACACTCACACACACAGACAGTAACACTCACACACACATACACACACACTAACACACACACACACAGAAACAGAGACAGTAATACACTCACACATACACTGACACACACTCACAAACACACGTACAGAGACAGTAATACACTCACATTCACACAGACACTAACACACTTACACACATACACACATACAGCAAAACACTCACACTCACACAGCCACTAACACACTCACACATACAGTAATACACTCACACACACAGAGGCAGAGAAAGTAACACACACACACAAACACAGATACACTGACACACAATCGCACACACAGAGACAGTAATACCTCACACTCAAACAGACACTAACACGCACACCCACACACACACAGAGACATAACAAACTCACACTCACACTGACACACACACAGACAGTAACACCCTCACATTCACACTGACACACACACAGAGACAGTAATACAATCAATCACACAGAGACAGTAACACACACACACAGACACACTGAGACATAACACACTCACACTCAAACTGACACACACACAGAGACAGTAACACACTCACATTCACACTGACACACACACTGAGACAGTAATGCAATCATTCACACAGAGACAGTAACACACACACACACACAGTAATACACTCACACTCACACTGACACACACAGAGACAGAAATACAATCATTCACACAGAGACAGTAACACACACACAGAGACAGTAACACACTCACATTCACACTGACACACACACTGAGACAGTAATGCAATCATTCACACAGAGACAGTAACACACACACACACACACACACACACACAGTAATACACTCACACTCACACTGACACACACAGAGACAGAAATACAATCATTCACACAGAGACAGTAACACACACACAGACAGTAACACACTCACACACTCACACACAGACCGAGACACTAACACAATCACACACACACAGGCACTAACACACACACACAGTCATTAACACACACACAGACAGTAACACACACACACAGACAGTAACAGACTCACACACACACACAGAGACACTAACACACTCACACAACCCAGGCACTAACACACACACACAGACACTAACACACACACAGACAGTAACACACACACAGACAGTACCACACTAACACACACACAGACACTAACACACTCACACACGCAGGCACTAACACACTCACAGACACACACACACACACACACACTAATACACACACACAGACAGTAACACACACGCACACAGACAGTAACACACTCACACACACAGACAGAGACACTAACACACTCACGCAACACATGCACTAACACGCACACACCGACAGTAACACACACGCACACACATACACTAACACACTCACACACGCAGACACTAACACACTCACACTCACACACAGAGCCAGTAACACTTACACACACACACACACACAGACACAGAGACATTAATACACTCACACATACACTGACACACACTCACAAACACACATACAGAGACAGTAATACACTCACACTTACACAGCCACCAACACACTCACACATACACTGACACACACTCACACACACAGAGACAGAGACAGTAACACACTCACACAAACACAGATACACTGACACACACTCGCACATACAGAGAGAGTAATACCCTCACACTCACACAGACACTAACACACTCACACACACACATACAGTAATACACTCACGTACACACACAGACAGAGACAGTAATACACTCACACATACAATGACACTGACACACACTGACGCACACACAGACAGAAACAGTAATACCCTCACACTCAGACAGACACTAACACACTCACACACACATACAGAGACAGTAATACACTCGCACACACACACACACTGTCACAAACACACACACAGTAACACACTCACACACACACATACATAGACAGTAGTACACTCACACACACATACACTGACACACACTCACAAACACACATACAGAAACAGTAATACACACACTCACACAGACACTAACACACACACACAGCAATACACTCACACACACACAGACAGAAACATTAATACACTCACACTCACACAGAAACTAACACACACATACACACAAAGAACAAAGAAATGTACAGCACAGGAACAGGAACTTCGGCCCTCGAAGCCCGCGCCGACCATGCTGCCCGACTAAACTACAATCTTCTACACTTCCTTGGTCCGTATCCCTCTATTCCCATCCTATTCATGTATTTGCCAAGATGCCCCTTAAATGTCTCTATCGTCCCTGCTTCCACCACCTCCTCCGGTAGCGTGTTCCAGGCACCCACTACCCTCTGCGAAAAAAACTTGCCTCGTACATCTGCTCTAAACCTTGCCCCTCTCACCTTAACCCTATGCCCCCTAGTAATTGACCCCTCTACCCTGGGGAAAAGCAACTCACTATCCACTCTGTCTATGCCCCTCATAATTCTGTAGACCTCTATCGGGTCGCCCCTCAACCTCTGTCGTTCCAGGAAGAACAAACCGAGTTTATTCAACCGCTCCTCATAGCTTATGCCCTCCATACCAGGCAACATCCTGGAAAATCTCTTCTGCACCCTCTCTAAAGCCTCCACATCCTTCTGGTAGTGTGGCGACCTGAATTGAACACTCTACTCCAAGTGTGGCCTAACAGAGGTTCTATACAGCAGCAACATGACTTGTCAATTCTTATACTCAATGCCCCGGCCAATGAAGGTGGTACATTGAGTACTGTGAGGGGAATGGGACTGCGGTACATTGAGCACTGTGAGGGGAATGGGACTGTGGTACATTGAGTACTGTGAGTTGAATGGGACTGCGTTACATTGAGTACTGTAAGGGGGATGGGACTGTGGTACATTGAGCACTGTGAGGGGAATGGGACTGTGGTACATTGAGTACTGTGAGGGGAATGGGACAGTGGTACATTGAGTACTGTGAGGGGAGTGGGACTGTGGTGCATTGAATACTGATAAGGGGATGGAACTGTGGTACATTGTGTGTTACATTGCTCGAGTGTTACAAGTTAGCTAGGAAGGACATAAAGAGAGAGCTAAGAAGAGCCAGGAGGGGACATGTGAAGTCTTTGGCAGGTATGATCAACGATAATGCTAAAGCTTTCTTTTGATATGACAGGAATAAAAGAATGACGAGGGTAAGAGTAGGGCCAGTTAAGGACTAACTTGCCAATAACACAACCACCAGAATCACATCATCATCACCTCCACTAACTCCTCAATAACAGAACCACCAGAAATCATTTCACATCATCTCCAATATCTTCTCAATAACATAACCTCCAGAAGCACATCCTCATCAACTCCACCAAGTCCTCAATAACAGAACCACCAGAAACAAATCTACATCACCTCCACTAGCTTCCCAATAACACAACCACCAGAAATCTATCCTCATCACCTCCACTCACTCCTCAATAACGCAACCTGCAGAAACCCATCCACAGCACCTCAACTCACTCCCCAATAACGCAACTTGTAGAAACCATCCACAGCAACTCCACTACTTTCCCCTCAATACAACCTCAAGCAACACATCCACATCACCTCCACGAATTCCCAATAACACAATCTCCAGAAACACATCCTCATCACCTCCACAAACTTTCCAATAACACAAACTCCAGAAACACATCCAATTCATCTCCACTAACATTCCAATAACACAACCTCCAGAAACACATCTACATCACTCCCACTAAATTACCAATAACACAAACTCCAGAAACACATCCTCATCACCTCCAATAACTTCCAAATAACATAACCTCCAGATACCCATCCACATCACCTCCACTACCTTCCCAGTAACACAACCTCCAGAAACCTATCCACATCACCTCCACTATCTTCCCAATAACACAACCTCCAGAAACAGATCCACATCACCCCCACTAACTTCCCAATAACACAACCTCCAGAAACCTATCCACATCACCTCCACCAACTTCCCAATAACACAACCACCAGAAACACATCCACATCACCTCCACTAACTTCCCAATAACACAACCTACAGAAACACATCCACACCACCCCCACTAACTTCCCAATAACACATCTTCAGAAACACATCACATCACCTCCACTAACTTCCCAATACCACAACCTCTGAGAAAACATTCACATCACCACCAATAGCTTCCCAATAATTCAACCTCCAGTAACCCACCACATCACCTCCAAAAACGTTCCAATAACACAAACTCCAGAAACACATCCTCATCACCTCCACTAACCTCCCAATAACACAATCTACATAAACACTTCCACATCACCTCCACTAACTTCCAAAGAACACAATCTCCAGAAACCCATCCACAGCACTTTCACTAACCTGCCAATAACACAACCTCCAGAAAAAACATCCTCATCAACGCCACTAACTTTCCAATAACACAACCTCCAGAAATCCATCCTCAGAACCTCCACTAGCTTCCCAATAACATAACCTACAGAAACACATCCTCATCACCTCCACTAACTTTCCAATAACACAACCTGCAGAAACCCATCCTCATCACCGCCACTAACTTCCCAATTACATAACATACAGAATCACATCCTCATCACCTCCACTAACCTTCCAATAACACAACCTCCAGAAAACCATCCTCAGATCCTCCACTAAATTCCCATAACACAATCTCCAGAGACACATCCACATCACCTCCACTAACTGCCCAATAACACAACCTCCATAAACTCACCCACACCACCTCCACTAACTCCCAATAACACAAACTCCAGAAACACATCCTAATCTCCTGCACTAACTTCCCAATAACACAACCTCCAGAATTCCCTTCACAGCACCTTCACTAAATTCCGAATAACACAATCTCCAGAAACATATACACTTCACCTCCACTAACATTCCAATAACACAACCACCAGAAACCCATCCTGAACACCTCACTCGATCCTCAATAACAGAACGATCAGAAATCCTTTCGCATCATCTCCAATATCTTCTCAATAACACAAACTCCAGAAACACATAGAACATAGAACATAGAACAATACAGCGCAGAACAGGCGCTTCGGCCCACGATGTTGCACCGAAACAAAAGCCATCTAACCTACACTATGCCATTATCATCCATATGTTTATCCAATAAGCTTTTAAATGCCCTCAATGTTGGCGAGTTCACTACTGTAGCAGGTAGGGCATTCCACGGCCTCACTACTCTTTGCGTAAAGAACCTACCTCTGACCTCTGTCCTATATCTATTACCCCTCAGTTTAAAGTTATGTCCCCTCGTGCCAGCCATATCCATCCGCGGGAGAAGGCTCTCACTGTCCACCCTATCCAACACCCTGATCATTTTGTATGCCTCTATTAAGTCTCTTCTTAACCTTCTTCTCTCTAACGAAAACAACCTCAAGTCCATCAGCCTTTCCTCATAAGCTTTTCCCTCCATACCAGGCAACATCCTGGTAAATCTCCTCTGCACCCGCTCCAAAGCCTCCACGTCATTCCTATGATGCGGTGACCAGAACTATAGGCAATACACCAAATGCGGCCGTACCAGAGTTCTGTACAGCTGCAACATGACCTCCCGACTCCGGAACTCAATCCCTCTACCAATAAAGGCCAACACTCCATAGGCCTTCTTCACAACCCTATCAACCTGGGTCGCAATTTTCAGGTATCTATGTACAAGGACACCTCGATCCCTCTGCTCATCCACACTTTCAAGAACTTTACCATTAGCCAAATATTCCGCATTCCTGTTATTCCTTCCAAAGTGAATCACCTCACACTTCTCTACATTACACTCCATTTGCCACCTCTCAGCCCAGCTCTGCAGCTTATCTATATCTC
The DNA here is from genome assembly GCF_047496885.1 of Scyliorhinus torazame. Lineage (NCBI taxonomy): Eukaryota > Metazoa > Chordata > Chondrichthyes > Carcharhiniformes > Scyliorhinidae > Scyliorhinus > Scyliorhinus torazame. The sequence continues at coordinate 56,857,728 of NC_092726.1, forward strand.
TCTGTAACCTGCTACATCCTTCCACACTATCGACAACACCACCGACTTTAGTATCGTCTGCAAATTTACTCACCCACCCTTCTGCGCCTTCCTCTAGGTCATTGATAAAAATGACAAACAGCAACGGCCCCAGAACAGATCCTTGTGGTACTCCACTTGTGACTGAACTCCATTCTGAACATATCCCATCAACCACCACCCTCTGTCTTCTTTCAGCTAGCGAATTTCTGATCCACATCTCTAAATCACCCTCAATCCCCAGCCTCCGTATTTTTTGCAATAGCCTACCGTGGGGAACCTTATCAAACGCTTTGCTGAAATCCATATACACAACATCAACTGCTCTATCCTCGTCTACCTGTTCAGTCACTTTCTCAATGAACTCGATAAGGTTTGTGAGGCATGACCTAACCTTCAGAAAGCCATGCTGACTATCCCTGATCATATTATTCCTATCTAGATGATTACAAATCTTGTCTCTTATAATCCCCTCCAAGACTTTACCCACTACAGACGTGAGGCTCACCGGTCTATAATTGCCGGGGTTGTCTCTGCTCCCCATTTTGAACAAAGGGACCACATTTGCTGTCCTCCAGTCCTCCGGCACTATTCCTGTAGCCAATGATGACATAAAAATCAAAGCCAAAGGTCCAGCAATCTCTTCCCTGGCCTCCCAGAGAATCCTAGGATAAATCCCATCAGGTCCCGGGGACTAATCTATTTTCAGCCTGTCCAGAATTGCCAACACCTCTTCCCTACGTACCTCAATGCCATCTATTCTATTAGCCTGGGGCTCAGCATTCTCCTCCACAACATTATCTTTTTCCTGAGTGAATGCTGACAAAAAATATTCATTTAGTATCTCGCCTATCTCTTCAGACTCCACACACAATTTCCCATCCCTGTCCTTGACTGGTCCTACTCTTTCCCTAGTCATTCGCTTATTCCTGACATACCTATAGAAAGCTTTTGGGTTTTCCTTGATCCTTCCTGCCAAATACTTCTCATGTCCCCTCCTTGCTCGTCTTAGCTCTCTCTTTAGATCCTTCCTCGCTACCTTGTAACTATCCATCGCCCCAACTGAAACTTCACACCTCATCTTCACATAGGCCTCCTTCTTCCTCTTAACAAGAGATTCCACTTCCTTGGTAAACCACGGTTCCCTCGCTCGACGCCTTCCTCCCTGTCTGACCGGTACATACTTATCAAGAACGAGCAGTAGCTGATCCTTGAACAAGCCCCACTTATCCAGTGTGCATCCTCATCAACGCGACTAACTTTCCAATAACACAACCTCCAGAAATCCATCCTCAGAACATCCACTAGCTTCCCAATAACATAACCTACAGAAACACATCCTCAACACCTCAAAGAACTGTCCAATAACACAATCTGCAGAAACCCATCCTCATCACCGCCACTAACTTCCCAATAACATAACATACAGAATCACATCCTCATCACCTCCACTAACCTTCCAATAACACAACCTCCAGAAACCCATCCTCAGACCCTCCACTAAATTCCCATAACACAATCTCCAGAAACACATCCACATCACCTCCACGAACTGCCCAGGAACACAACCTCCATAAACTCACCCACATCACCTCCACTAACTCCCAATAACACAAACTCCAGAAACACATCCTAATCTCCTGCACTAAGTTCCCAATAACACAACCTCCAGAATCCCATTCACAGCACCTTCACTAACTTCCGAATAACACAATCTCCAGAAACATATACACTTCACCTCCACTAACATTCCAATAACACAACCACCAGAAACCCATCCTGAACACCTCACTAGATCCTCAATAACAGAACGATCAGAAATCCTTTCGCATCATCTCCAATATCTTCTCAATAACACAACCTCCAGAAACACATCCTCATCAACTCCACTACGTCATCAATAACAGAACAAGCAGAAATCCATCCACATCACCTCCACTAGCTTCCCAATAACACAACCACCAGAAATCCATCCTCATCACCTTCCCTCACTCTTCAATAACACAACCTGCAGAAACCATCCACAGCACCTCCACTACCTTCCCCGTTACACAACCTCCAGAAACACATCCACATCACTTCCACTAACTTCCCAAGAACACAATCTCCAGGAACAAAGCCCCATCACATCCACTAACTGCCCAATAACGCAACCTCCAGAAATACATCCACATCAGCTCCTCTAACACCCCAATAATAAAACCTACAGAAACACATCCTCATCACCTCCACAAACTTTCCAATAGCACAAACTCCAGACACACTTCCACTTCACCTCCACTATGTTCCAAATGACGCAACCTCCAGAAACACATCCACAGCACCTCCACTAACTTTCCAATAACACAACCTACAGAAACACATCCTCATCACCTCCACTACCTTACCAAGAACACATCTCCAGAAACACACTCTCATCACCTCCTCTACCTTCCAAATAACACATCTCCAGAAACACATCCTCATCACCTCCACTACCTTCCCAATAACACAACCACCAGAAACATATCCACATCAGCGCCACTAAATTCCCAAGAACACAATCTCCAGAAACAAATCCCCATCACATCCACTACCTTCCCAATAACACAACCTCCAGTAAGACATCCACTTCACCTGAACTAACTTCCCAATAACACAACCTCCAGAAACATATCCACATCAGCTCCTCTAACACACCAATAATAAAACCTACAGAAACACCTCCACATCCCCTCCACTAACTTCCCAATAACACAACCTCCATAAATCCATCCATATCACCTCCACTAGCTTCCCAATAACACAATCACCAGAAATCCATCCTCATCACCTTCACACACTCACCAATAACAAAACCTGCAGAAATCATCCACATCACCTCCACTAACGTCCCAATAACACAACCTCCAGAAACACATCCACATCACCTCCACTAACTTCCCAATAACACAACCTCCAGAAACATATCCACATCAACTCCACTTACTTTCCAATAACAAAACCTCCAGAATCACATCCTCATCGCCTCCACGACATTCCCAATAACACAACCTCCGAAAACACATCCACATCACTTCCACTAACTTTCCAATCACACAATCTCCAGAAACACATCCACAGCACTTCCACTAACTTCCCAATAACACAACCTCCAGAAACACATCCTCATCACCTCCATTAACTTCCCAATGACACAACCTCCAGAAACACATCCTCATCACCTCCACTAACTTCCCAATAACACATATCCGGAAACACATCCACATCACCTCCACTTACTTCCCAATAACACATCTCCAGAAACACATCTTCATCACCTCCACTACCTTCCCAATAACACAACCTCCAGAAACACATCCACATCGGCTCCAATGACTTCCCAAGAACAAACCTCCAGAAACACACTCTCATCACCTCCTCTACCTTCCCAATAACACAGCTCCTGAAACACATCCTCATCACCTCCACTAACTTCCCAATAACACAACTTCCAGAAACACATCCACATTAGCTCCACTAAATTCCCAATAACACAATCTCCAGAAACATAATCACTTCACCTCCACTATCATTCCAAGAACACAACCACCAGAAACACATTCTGATATCCTCACTAGCTCCTCAATAACAGAACGACCAGAAATCCATTCACATCATCTCCAATATCTTCTCAATAACACAAACTCCCGAAACACATCATCATCAAGTCCACTAAGTCAACAATAACAGAAACACCCGAAATCCATCCACATCACCTCCACTAGCTACCCAATAACACAACCACCAGACATCCATCCTCATCACCTTCCCTCACTCCCCATAACACAACCTGCAGAAACCAACCACAGCACCTTCACTACCTTCCCCGTAACACAACCTCCAGAAACACATCCACATCACTTCCACTACCTTCCCAATCACACAACCTCCAGTAAGACATCCAATTCACCTGCACTAACTGCCCAATAACACAACCTCCAGAAACACATCCACATCACCTCCACTTACTTCCCAATAACACATCTCCAAAAACACAATCGCATCACCTCCACTACCTTCCCAACAACACAACCTCCAGAAACACATCCACATCGGCTCCACTAACTTCCCAAGAACACATCTCAAGAAACACACTCGCATCACCTCCTCTACCTTCCCAATAACACATCTCCAGAAACACATCCTCATCACCTCTACTACCTTCCCAATAACACAACCTCCAGAAACATATCCACATCAGCTCCACTAACTTCCCAATAACACATCTCCTGAAACACACCCTCAGTACCTCCACTACCTTCCCAATAATTCAAGCACCAGAAACCCATCCTGATCTCCTCTACTAACTCCTCAATAACATAACCACAGAAATCCATTCACATCATCTCCAATATCATCTCAAAAACACCATCTCCAGAAACACATCCACATCACCTCCACTATCTTCCCAATAACACATCTCCAGAAACGCATCCTCATCACCTCCACTAACTTCCCAATCACACAATCTCCAGAAACTCATCCACATCACCTCCACGAACTTCCCAATAACACAACCTCCAGAAACACATCCTCAACAGCTCCACTAACTTCCCAATAACACATCTCCAGAAACACATCCACATCACCTCCACTTACCTCCCAAAACATATCTCCAGAAACACATGCTCATCACCCCCACTACATTCCCAATAAGACAACCTCCAGAAACACATCCACATCACCTCCACTAACTTCCCAAGGTCATATCTCCAGAAACACAGTTTCATCACCTTCTCCACCTTCCCAATAACACATCTCTTGAAACACATCCCCATTACCTCCACTACCTTCCCAATAACACAACCTCCAGAAACACATCCACATAAGCTACACTAACTTCCCAATAACACATCTCCTGAAACACATCCTCATCACCTCCACTACCTTCGTAATAACACAACCACCAGAAACCCATCCTGATCACCTCCACTAACTCCTCAATAACACAACCTCCAGAAACACATCCACATCACCTCCACGAACTTCCCAATAACACAAGCTCCAGAAACATATACACTTCACCTCCACTAACATTCCAATAACACAACCACCAGAAACACATCCTGATCACCTCACTAGCTCCTCAATAACAGAACGACCAGAAATCCATTCACATCAGCTCCAATATCTTCTCAATAACACAACCTCCAGAAACACATCCGCATCACCTCCCCTAAGTAATCAATAACAGAAACACTAGAAATCCATCCACATCACCTCCACTAGCTTCCCAATAACACAACCACCAGAAATCCATCCACAGCTGCTCCACGACCTTCCCCGTAACACAACCTCCAGAAACACATCCTCATCACCTCCACTAACTTCTCAATAACACAACCTCCAGAAACACATCCACATCACTTCCACTAACTGCCCAATAACACAACCTCCAGAAACACATCCACATCAGCTCCTCTAACTCCCCAATAATACAAATTACAGAAACACATCCTCATTACCTACACAAACATTACAATATCACAAACACCAGAAACACATCCACATCACCTCCACTACCTCACAAATAACACAAACGCCAGAAGCACATCCTCATCACCGACACTAACTTCCCAATAACATAACCTTCATAAACCCATCCACATCAGCTCCAATAACTCCACAAAACCATCCAACAGAAACACCTCCACATCACCTCCACTAACTTCCCAATAACACATCTCCAGAAAGACATCACATCACCTTCCCTAAATTCCCAATAACAGAACCTCCAGAAACACATCCTCATCACCTTCACGAACGTCCCAATAACACATCCAGAAAAACATCCTCATCACCTCCACTAACTTCACAATAACACAACCTCCAGAAACTCATCCTCATCACCGCCACTAACTTCCCAAGAACACAACGTGCAGAAAAACATCCTCAGCACCTCCACTACCTTCCCAATAACACAACCTCCAGAAACACAGCCTCATCACCTCCACTACCTTCCCAATAACACAACCTCCAGAAACACATCCTCATCACCTCCACTACCTTCCCAATAACACAACCTCCAGAAACACATCCTCATCACCTCCACTAACCTCCCAATAACACAATCTCCAGAAACACATCCTCATCACCTCCACTAACCTCCCAATAACACAACCTCCAGAAACACATCCTCATCACCTCCACTAATCTCCCATTAACACGACCTCCAGAAACACATCCTCATCACCTCCACTAACTCCTGAATAACAGAACCACCAGAAATCCATTCACATCATCTCCAATATCTTGTCATTAACACCATCTCCAGAAACCCATCCACTTCACCTCCACTAACTTCCCAATAACGCAACCTCTAGAAACATATCCACTTCACCTCCACTAGCTTCCCAATAACACAACAACCAGAAATCCATCCTCATCAGCTTTCCTCACTCCCCAATAACACAACCTGATGAAACCACCCACAGCACCTCCACGACCTTCCCCGTAACACAACCTCCAGAAACACATCCACATAACTTCCACTAACTTCCCAATAACACAACCTCCAGTAAGACATCCACTTCACCTGCACTAACTGCCCAATAACACAACCTCCAGAAACACATCCACATCAGCTCCTCTAACTCCCCAATAATACAAACTACAGAAACACATCCTCATTATCTCCACACACTTTCCAATAGCACAAACCCCAGAATCACATCCACTTCACCTCCACGAACTTCCAAATAACACAACCTCGAGAAACACATCCACAGCACCTCCACTAACTTTCCAATAACACAACTTCCAGAAACCCATCCATAAAACCTCCACTACCTCACAAATAACACAAACGCCAGAAGCACATCCTCATCACCTACACTAACTTCCCAATAACATAACCTTCATAAACCCATCCACATCAGCTCCAATAACTCCACAAAACTATCCAACAGAAACACATCCACATCACCTCCACTAACTTCCCAATAACACATCTCCAGAAAGACATCACATCACCTCCACTAACTTCCCAATAACACAACCTCCAGAAACACATCCACATCAACTCCACAAAGTCATCAATAACAGAACCACCAGAAATCCATCCTCATCACCTTCCCTCACTCCCCAATAACACAACATCCAGAAACACATCCACATCACCTCCACTTCCTTCCCCGTAACACAACCTCCAGAAACACATCCACATCACTTCCACTAACTTCCCAATAACACAACCTCCAGAAATACATCCACATCAGCTCCTCTAACTCCCCAATAATACAAACTACAGAAACACATCCTCATCACCTCCACAAACTTTCCAATAGCACAAACTCCAGAAACACATCCACGTCGCATCCACAAAAGTCCAAATAACACAACCTCCAGAAACACATCCACATCAGCTCCTCTAACTCCCCAATAATACAAACTACAGAAACACATCCTCATCACCTCCACAAACTTTCCAATAGCACAAACCCCAGAAACACATCCACGTCACCTCCATAAACTTCCAAATAACACATCCTCCAGAAACACATCCACAGCACCTCCACTACCTCACAAATAACACAAACGCCAGAAGCACATCCTCATCACCTACACTAACTTCCCAATAACATAACCTTCATAAACCCATCCACATCAGCTCCAATAACTCCACAAAACCATCCAACAGAAACACCTCCACATCACCTCCACTAATTTTCCAATAACACAACATCCAGAAACACATCCACATCACCTCCACTAACTTCCCAATAACACATCTCCAGAAAGACATCACATCACCTCCACTAACTTCCCAATAACACAACCTCCAGAAACACATCCACATCACCTCCACTAACTTCCCAATAACACATCTTCAGAAACACATCCTCATCACCTTCAGTAACTTCCCAATAACACAACCTCCAGAAACACATCCTCATTACCGCCACTAACTTCCCAAGAATACAACGTGCAGAAACACATCCTCATAACCTCCACTACCTTCCCAATAACACAACCTCCAGAAACACATCCTCATCACCTCCACTACCTTCCCAATAACACAAGATCCCGAAATCCATTCACATCACGTTCACTAACTTCCCAAAAACACAACCACCAGAAACACATCCACATCACCTCCACTAACTTCCCAATAACACAACCTCCAGAAACACATCCTCATCACCTCCACTAACTTCCCAATAACACAACCTCCAGAAAAACATCCACATCACCTTCACTAACCTCCCAATAACACATGTCCAGAAACCCATCCTGATCACCTCACTAGCTCCTCAATAACAGAACGACCAGAAATCTATTCACATCATATCCAATCTCTTCTCAATAACACAACCTCCAGAAACACATCCTCATCAACTCCACTAAGTCATCAATAACAGAACCACCAGAAATCCATCCTCATCACCTTCCCTCACTTTTCAATAGCACAACCTGCAGAAACCATCCACAGCACCTCCACTTCCTTCCCCGTAACACAACCTCCAGAAACACATCCACATCACTTCCACTAACTTCCCAATAACACGACCTCCAGAAACACATCCTCATCACCTCCACTAACTCCTGAATAACAGAACCACCAGAAATCCATTCACATCATCTCCAATATCTTGTCATTAACACCATCTCCAGAAACCCATCCACTTCACCTCCACTAACTTCCCAATAACGCAACCTCTAGAAACATATCCACTTCACCTCCACTAGCTTCCCAATAACACAACAACCAGAAATCCATCCTCATCAGCTTTCCTCACTCCCCAATAACACAACCTAATGAAACCACCCACAGCACCTCCACGACCTTCCCCGTAACACAACCTCCAGAAACACATCCACATAACTTCCACTAACTTCCCAATAACACAACCTCCAGTAAGACATCCACTTCACCTGCACTAACTGCCCAATAACACAACTTCCAGAAACACATCCACATCAGCTCCTCTAACTCCCCAATAATACAAACTACAGAAACATATCCTCATTATCTCCACAAACTTTCCAATAGCACAAACCCCAGAAACACATCCACTTCACCTCCACGAACTTCCAAATAACACAACCTCGAGAAACACATCCACAGCACCTCCACTAACTTTCCAATAACACAACTTCCAGAAACCCATCCACAAAACCTCCACTACCTCACAAATAACACAAACGCCAAAAGCACATCCTCATCACCTACACTAACTTCCCAATAACATAACCTTCATAAACCCATCCACATCAGCTCCAATAACTCCACAAAACCATCCAACAGAAACACCTCCACATCACCTCCACTAATTTTCAAATAACACAACATCCAGAAACACATCCTCATCACCTCCACTAACTTCCCAATAACACAACCACCAGAAACACTTCCTCATCACCTCCACTAACTTCCCAATAACACAACCTCCAGAAACTCATCCTCATCACCTGCACTAACTTCCCAATAACACAACCTCCAGAAAAACATCCACATCACCTTCACTAACCTCCCAATAACACATCTCCAGAAACCCATCCTGATCACCTCACTCGCTCCTCAATAACAGAACGACCAGAAATCTATTCACATCATATCCTATCTCTTCTCAATAACACAACCTCCAGAAACACATCCACATCACTTCCACTAACTTCCCAATAACACAACCTCCAGAAATACATCCACATCAGCTCCTCTAACTCCCCAATAATACAAACTACAGAAACACATCCTCATCACCTGCACTAACTTCCCAATAACACAACCTCCAGAAAAACATCCACATCACCTTCACTAACCTCCCAATAACACATCTCCAGAAACCCATCCTGATCACCTCACTCGCTCCTCAATAACAGAACGACCAGAAATCTATTCACATCATATCCTATCTCTTCTCAATAACACAACCTCCAGAAACACATCCACATCACTTCCACTAACTTCCCAATAACACAACCTCCAGAAATACATCCACATCAGCTCCTCTAACTCCCTAATAATACAAACTACAGAAACACATCCTCATCACCTCCACAAACTTTCCAATAGCACAAACCCCAGAAACACATCCACGTCACCTCCATAAACTTCCAAATAACACATCCTCCAGAAACACTTCCACAGCACCTCCACTACCTCACAAATAACACAAACGCCAGAAGCACATCCTCATCACCTACACTAACTTCCCAATAACATAACCTTCATAAACCCATCCACATCAGCTCCAATAACTCCACAAAACCATCCAACAGAAACACCTCCACATCACCTCCACTAATTTTCCAATAACACAACATCCAGAAACACATCCACATCACCTCCACTAACTTCCCAATAACACAACCTCCAGAAACACATCCACATCACCTCCACTAACTTCCCAATAACACATCTTCAGAAACACATCCTCATCACCTTCAGTAACTTCCCAATAACACAACCTCCAGAAACACATCCTCATTACCGCCACTAACTTCCCAAGAATACAACGTGCAGAAACACATACTCATAACCTCCACTACCTTCCCAATAACACAACCTCCAGAAACTCATCCTCATCACCTCCCCTACCTTCCCAATAACACAGCTCCAGAAACACATCCTCATCACCTCCACTACCTTCCCAATAACACAACCTCCAGAAATCCATTCACATCACGTCCACTAACTTCCCAATAACACAACCACCAGAAACACTTCCTCATCACCTCCACTAACTTCCCAATAACACAACCTCCAGAAACTCATCCTCATCACCTCCACTAACTTCCCAATAACACAACCTCCAGAAAAACATCCACATCACCTTCACTAACCTCCCAATAACACATGTCCAGAAACCCATCCTGATCACCTCACTAGCTCCTCAATAACAGAACGACCAGAAATCTATTCACATCATATCCAATCTCTTCTCAATAACACAACCTCCAGAAACACATCCTCATCAACTCCACTAAGTCATCAATAACAGAACCACCAGAAATCCATCCTCATCACCTTCCCTCACTCCCCAATAACACAACCTGCAGAAACCATCCACAGCACCTCCACTTCCTTCCCCGTAACACAACCTCCAGAAACACATCCACATCACTTCCACTAACTTCCCAATAACACAACCTCCAGAAATACATCCACATCAGCTCCTCTAACTCCCCAATAATACAAACTACAGAAACACATCCTCATCACCTCCACAAACTTTCCAATAGCACAAACTCCAGAAACACATCCACGTCGCATCCACAAACGTCCAAATAACACAACCTCCAGAAACACATCCACATCAGCTCCTCTAACTCCCCAATAATACAAACTACAGAAACACATCCTCATCACCTGCACTAACTTCCCAATAACACAACCTCCAGAAAAACATCCACATCACCTTCACTAACCTCCCAATAACACATCTCCAGAAACCCATCCTGATCACCTCACTCGCTCCTCAATAACAGAACGACCAGAAATCTATTCACATCATATCCAATCTCTTCTCAATAACACAACCTCCAGAAACACATCCACATCACTTCCACTAACTTCCCAATAACACAACCTCCAGAAATACATCCACATCAGCTCCTCTAACTCCCCAATAATACAAACTACAGAAACACATCCTCATCACCTCCACAAACTTTCCAATAGCACAAACCCCAGAAACACATCCACGTCACCTCCATAAACTTCCAAATAACACATCCTCCAGAAACACTTCCACAGCACCTCCACTACCTCACAAATAACACAAACGCCAGAAGCACATCCTCATCACCTACACTAACTTCCCAATAACATAACCTTCATAAACCCATCCACATCAGCTCCAATAACTCCACAAAACCATCCAACAGAAACACCTCCACATCACCTCCACTAATTTTCCAATAACACAACATCCAGAAACACATCCACATCACCTCCACTAACTTCCCAATAACACAACCTCCAGAAACACATCCACATCACCTCCACTAACTTCCCAATAACACATCTTCAGAAACACATCCTCATCACCTTCAGTAACTTCCCAATAACACAACCTCCAGAAACACATCCTCATTACCGCCACTAACTTCCCAAGAATACAACGTGCAGAAACACATACTCATAACCTCCACTACGTTCCCAATAACACAACCTCCAGAAACTCATCCTCATCACCTCCCCTACCTTCCCAATAACACAGCTCCAGAAACACATCCTCATCACCTCCACTACCTTCCCAATAACACAACCTCCAGAAATCCATTCACATCACGTCCACTAACTTCCCAATAACACAACCACCAGAAACACTTCCTCATCACCTCCACTAACTTCCCAATAACACAACCTCCAGAAACTCATCCTCATCACCTCCACTAACTTCCCAATAACACAACCTCCAGAAAAACATCCACATCACCTTCACTAACCTCCCAATAACACATGTCCAGAAACCCATCCTGATCACCTCACTAGCTCCTCAATAACAGAACGACCAGAAATCTATTCACATCATATCCAATCTCTTCTCAATAACACAACCTCCAGAAACACATCCTCATCAACTCCACTAAGTCATCAATAACAGAACCACCAGAAATCCATCCTCATCACCTTCCCTCACTCCCCAATAACACAACCTGCAGAAACCATCCACAGCACCTCCACTTCCTTCCCCGTAACACAACCTCCAGAAACACATCCACATCACTTCCACTAACTTCCCAATAACACAACCTCCAGAAATACATCCACATCAGCTCCTCTAACTCCCCAATAATACAAACTACAGAAACACATCCTCATCACCTCCACAAACTTTCCAATAGCACAAACTCCAGAAACACATCCACGTCGCATCCACAAACGTCCAAATAACACAACCTCCAGAAACACATCCACATCAGCTCCTCTAACTCCCCAATAATACAAACTACAGAAACACATCCTCATCACCTGCACTAACTTCCCAATAACACAACCTCCAGAAAAACATCCACATCACCTTCACTAACCTCCCAATAACACATCTCTAGAAACCCATCCTGATCACCTCACTCGCTCCTCAATAACAGAACGACCAGAAATCTATTCACATCATATCCAATCTCTTCTCAATAACACAACCTCCAGAAACACATCCACATCACTTCCACTAACTTCCCAATAACACAACCTCCAGAAATACATCCACATCAGCTCCTCTAACTCCCCAATAATACAAACTACAGAAACACATCCTCATCACCTCCACAAACTTTCCAATAGCACAAACCCCAGAAACACATCCACGTCACCTCCATAAACTTCCAAATAACACATCCTCCAGAAACACTTCCACAGCACCTCCACTACCTCACAAATAACACAAACGCCAGAAGCACATCCTCATCACCTACACTAACTTCCCAATAACATAACCTTCATAAACCCATCCACATCAGCTCCAATAACTCCACAAAACCATCCAACAGAAACACCTCCACATCACCTCCACTAATTTTCCAATAACACAACATCCAGAAACACATCCACATCACCTCCACTAACTTCCCAATAACACATCTCCAGAAAAACATCACATCACCTCCACTAACTTCCCAATAACACAACCTCCAGAAACACATCCACATCACCTCCACTAACTTCCCAATAACACATCTTCAGAAACACATCCTCATCACCTTCAGTAACTTCCCAATAACACAACCTCCAGAAACACATCCTCATTACCGCCACTAACTTCCCAAGAATACAACGTGCAGAAACACATACTCATAACCTCCACTACCTTCCCAATAACACAACCTCCAGAAACTCATCCTCATCACCTCCCCTACCTTCCCAATAACACAGCTCCAGAAACACATCCTCATCACCTCCACTACCTTTCCAATAACACAACCTCCAGAAATCCATTCACATCACGTCCACTAACTTCCCAATAACACAACCACCAGAAACACTTCCTCATCACCTCCACTAACTTCCCAATAACACAACCTCCAGAAACTCATCCTCATCACCTCCACTAACTTCCCAATAACACAACCTCCAGAAAAACATCCACATCACCTTCACTAACCTCCCAATAACACATGTCCAGAAACCCATCCTGATCACCTCACTAGCTCCTCAATAACAGAACGACCAGAAATCTATTCACATCATATCCAATCTCTTCTCAATAACACAACCTCCAGAAACACATCCTCATCAACTCCACTAAGTCATCAATAACAGAACCACCAGAAATCCATCCTCATCACCTTCCCTCACTCCCCAATAACACAACCTGCAGAAACCATCCACAGCACCTCCACTTCCTTCCCCGTAACACAACCTCCAGAAACACATCCGCATCACTTCCACTAACTTCCCAATAACACAACCTCCAGAAATACATCCACATCAGCTCCTCTAACTCCCCAATAATACAAACTACAGAAACACATCCTCATCACCTCCACAAACTTTCCAATAGCACAAACTCCAGAAACACATCCACGTCGCATCCACAAACGTCCAAATAACACAACCTCCAGAAACACATCCACATCAGCTCCTCTAACTCCCCAATAATACAAACTACAGAAACACATCCTCATTATCTCCACTAACTTCCCAATAACACAACCTCCAGAAACACATCCACGTCACCTCCATAAACTTCCAAATAACACATCCTCCAGAAACACATCCACAGCACATCCACTACCTCACATATAACACAAACGCCAGAAGCACATCCTCATCACCTACACTAACTTCCCAATAACATAACCTTCATAAACCCATCCACATCAGCTCCAATAACTCCACAAAACCATCCAACAGAAACACCTCCACATCACCTCCACTAATTTTCCAATAACACAACATCCAGAAACACATCCACATCACCTCCACTAACTTCCCAATTACACATCTCCAGAAAGACATCACATCACCTCCACTAACTTCCCAATAACACAACCTCCAGAAACACATCCACATCACCTCCACTAACTTCCCAATAACACATCTTCAGAAACACATCCTCATCACCTTCAGTAACTTCCCAATAACACAACCTCCAGAAACACATCCTCATTACCGCCACTAACTTCCCAAGAATACAACGTGCAGAAACACATCCTCATAACCTCCACTACCTTCCCAATAACACAACCTCCAGAAACTCATCCTCATCACCTCCCCTACCTTCCCAATAACACATCTCCAGAAACACATCCTCATCACCTCCACTACCTTCCCAATAACACAACCTCCAGAAATCCATTCACATCACGTCCACTAACTTCCCAATAACACAACCACCAGAAACACTTCCTCATCACCTCCACTAACTTCCCAATAACACAACCTCCAGAAACTCATCCTCATCACCTCAACTAACTTCCCAATAACACAACCTCCAGAAAAACATCCACATCACCTTCACTAACCTCCCAATAACACATGTCCAGAAACCCATCCTGATCACCTCACTAGCTCCTCAATAACAGAACGACCAGAAATCTATTCACATCATATCCAATCTCTTCTCAATAACACAACCTCCAGAAACACATCCTCATCAACTCCACTAAGTCATCAATAACAGAACCACCAGAAATCCATCCTCATCACCTTCCCTCACTTTTCAATAACACAACCTGCAGAAACCATCCACAGCACCTCCACTTCCTTCCCCGTAACACAACCTCCAGAAACACATCCACATCACTTCCACTAACTTCCCAATAACACAACCTCCAGAAATACATCCAGATCAGCTCCTCTAACCCCCTAATAATACAAACTACAGAAACACATCCTCATCACCTCCACAAACTTTCCAATAGCAGAAACCCCAGAAACACATCCACGTCACCTCCATAAACTTCCAAATAACACAACCTCTAGAAACACATCCACAGCACCTCCACTAGCTCACAAATTACACAAACGCCAGAAGCACATCCTCGTCACCTCCACTAACTTCACAATAACATAACCTTCAGAAACCCGTCCACATCAGTTCCAATAATTCCCCAAAAACATCCAACAGAAACACCTCCACATCCCCTCCACTAACGTCCCAATAACACAACCTCCAGAAACCCATCCACATCACCTCCACTAACTTCCTAATAACACACCTCCAGGAAGACATCCTGATCACCTCACGAGCTCCTCAATAACAGAACGACCAGAAATCCAATCACATCACAGAACATTGAACGATACAGCGCAGTACAGGCCCTTCGGCCCACGATGTTGCACGGAAACAAAAGCCATCAAACCTACCCTATGCAATTATCATCCATATGCTAATCCAATAAACTTTTAAATGCCCTCAATTTTGGCGAGTTCACTACTGTTGCAGGTAGGGCATTCCACGGCCTCGCCATTCTTTGCGTAAGGAACATACCTCTGACCTCTGTCCGATATCTATTACCCCTCAGTTTAAAGCCATGTCCCCTCTTGCCAGCCGTTTCCATCCGCGGGAGAAGGCTCTCACTGTCCACCCTATCTAACCCCCTGATCTTTTTGTATGCCTCTATTAAGTCTCCTCTTAACCTTCTTCTCTCAACGAAAACAATCTCAAGTCCATCAGCCTTTCCTCATAAGATTTTCCCTCCATACCAGACAACATCCTGGTAAATTTCCTCTGCACCCGCTCCAAAGCCTCCACGTCCTTCCTATAATGCGGTGACCAGAACTGGACGCAATACTCCAAATGCGGCCGTACCAGAGTTTTGTACAGATGCAACATGACCTCCTGACTCCGGAACTCAATCCCTCTACCAATAAAGGCCAACACGCAATAGGACTTCTTCACAACCCTATCAACCTCGGTGGCAACTTTCAGGGATCTATGTACATGGACACCTAGATACCTCTGCTCATCCACACTTCCAAGAACTTTACCATTAGCCAAATATTCCGCATTCCTGTTATTCCTGCCAAAGTGAATCACCTCACACTTCTCTACATTAAACTCCATTTGCCACCTCTCTGCCCAGCTCTGCAGCTTATCTATGTCCCTCTGTAACCTGCTGCATCCTTCCACACTGTCGACAACACCACCGACTTTAGTGTCGTCTGCAAATTTACTCACCCACCCATCTGCGCCTTCCTCTAGGTCATTGATAAAATTGACAAACAGCAACGGCCCCAGAACACATCCTTGTGGTACGCCACTTGTAACTGAACTCCATTCTGAACATTTCCCATCAACCACCACCCTGTGTCTTCTTTCAGCTAGCCAATTTCTGATCCACATCTCTAAATCACCCTCAATCCACAGCCTCCATATTTTCTGCAATAACCTACCGTGGGGAACCTTATCAAACGCTTTACTGAAATCCATATACACAACATCAACTGCTCTATCCTCGTCTACCCGTTCAGTCACTTTCTCAATGAACTCGAAAAGGTTTGTGAGGCATGACCTACCCTTCACAAAGCCATGCTGACTAGCCCTGATCATATTATTCCTATCTAGATGATTATAAATCTTGTCTCTTATAATCCCCTCCAAGACTTTACCCACTACAGACGTGAGGTGCATCGGTCTATAGTTGCCGGGGTTGTCTCTGCTCCCCTTTTTGAACAAAGGGACCACATTTTCTATCCACCAGTCCTCTGGCACTATTCCAGTAGCAAATGATGACATAAAAATCAAAGCCATAGGTCCAGCAATCTCTTCCCTGGCCTCCCAGAGAATCCTAGGATAAATCCCATCAGGCCCCGGGGACTTATCTATTTTCAGCCTTTCCAGAATTTCCAACACGTCTTCCCTACGTACCTCAATGCCATCTGTTGTAATAGCCTGGGTCTCAGCATTCTCCTCCACAACATTATCTTTTTCCTGAGTGAATACTGACGAAAAATATTAATTTAGTATCTCGCCTATCTCTTCAGACTCCACACACAACTTCCCATCCCTGTCCTTGACTGTTCTTACTCTTACCCTCGTCATTAGCTTATTCCTGACATACCTATAGAAAGATTTTGGGTTTTCCTTGATCCTACCTGCCAAATACTTCTCATGTCCCCTCCTTGCTCGTCTTAGCTCACTCTTTAGATCCTCCCTCGCTACCTTGTAACTATCCATCGCGCCAACTGAAACTTCACACCTCATCTTCACATAGGCCTCCTTCTTCCTCTTAACAAGAGATTCCACTTCTTTGGTAAACCACTGTTCCCTCGGTCTACGCCTTCCTCCCTGCCTGACCGGTACGTACTTATCAAGAACACGCAGTAGCTGATCCTTGAACAAGCTCCACTTATGCAGTGTGCCCAACACTTGCAGCCTACTTCCCCATCCTCATCCCCTCCAATAACCTCCCAAAAAAACAACCTCCAGAAACACATCCTCATCACCTCCACTATCTTCCCAATAACACAAGCGCACAAAACACATCCTCATCACCTCCACTAACTTCCCAATAATACAACCTCCAGAAACACATCCTCATCACCTCCAGTAACGTCCCATTAACACAATCTCCAGAAACACGTCCACATCACCTCCACTAACTTCACAATAACAAACCTCCAGAAAGACATCCACATCACCTCAACTAACTTCACAATAACAAACCTCCAGAAAGACATTCTCATCACCTCCACTGATTCCTCAATTACTGAACCACCAGAAATCGATCCACTGCACCTCCAGTAGCCTCCCAATAACTAAACCTCCAGAAACACAATAACACAACCACACAAAACACATCCTCATCACCTCCACTAACTTCCCAATAATACAACCTCCAGAAACACATCCTCATCACCTCCAATAACCTCCCACTAAAACAACCTCCAGAAACACATCCTCATCACCTCCACTAATGCCCCAATAACACAACCTCCAGAAACACATCCTCAGCACCTCCACTAACTTCCCAATAACACAACCTCCGGAAATGCATCCACATCACCTGCGCTAACTTCCCAATAACACAACCTCCAGAGACACATCCACAGCACTTCCACTACATTCCCAATAACAGAACATCCAGATACACATCCACATCAACTCCACTAACTTTCCAATAACACACCCACCAGAAACACATCCACAGCACCTCCACTAACTTCCCAATAACACAACCTCCAGAAACACTTCCTCATCACCTCCACTAATTCCTCAATAATTTAACTTCCAGAAACACATCCTCATCACCTCCACTTACTTCCCAATAACACAACCTCCAGAAACACATCCTCATCACCTCCACTACCTTCCCAATAACAGAACATACAGAAACACATCAACATCACCTCCACTAACTTTCCAATAACACACCCACCAGAAACACATCCTCATCACCTCTACTAATTTCCCAATAATAGAACCTACAGAAACACTTCCACATCACCTCCACTAACTTCCCAATAACACAATCTCCAGAAACCCATCCTCATCACCTCAACTAACTTCAGACTAACACAACCTCCAGAACCCATCCATATCACCTCCACTAACTTCCCAATAATACAACCTCCAGAAACACATCCACATCAGCTCCACTAACTTCACAATAACAAAATCCAGAAACACATCGACATCACCTCCATTAACTTCCCAATAACACAACCTCCAGAAATGCATTCTCATCACCTCCACTAACTTCCTCATGACCCAAACTCCACAAACTCATCCTGATCACCTCCACTAACTTCCCATTAACACCAACTCCAGAAACACATCCTCATCATTTCCACTTACTTCCAGACAACACATCATTACCACCTCCACTAAATTCTCAATAACACCACCTCCAGGAATACATCCTCATCACCTCCACTCACTCCCCAATAAGACAACAACCAGAAACACATCCACATCATCCCCGGCAACTTCCCAATAATACAACCTTCAGAAAAACATCCACATCACCTCCACTAACGTCCCACTAACAGAACCTCCAGAAACATATCCACATTGCCTCCACTAACGTCCCAATAACAGAACCTCCAGAAACCCATCCACATCACCTCCACGAACATTCCAATAACTCAACCTATAGAAACACATCCTCACCACCTCCATTAACTTCCCAATAACAGAACCTCCAGAAACCCATCCCCAGAACCTCCACTATCTTGTCAATAACACAACCTCCTGTAACTAATTCTCATGACCTCCACTAACTCCCCAATAATACAACCTCCAGAAACACATCCACATCACCTCCATTAACTTCCCAATTAATAACCTCCAGAAACACATTGACATCACCTCCACTAACTTCCCAATAACACAACCTCCAGACACGTATCCTGATCACCTCTACTAACTTCCCAATGACAAACCTCCGAAACACATCCACATCACCTCCACTAACTTCACAATAACAAACTCCAGAAACACATCGACATCACCTCCATTAACTTCCCAATAACACAACCTGTAGAAATGCATTCTCATCACCTCCACTAACTTCCGAATGACCCAAACTCCAAAAACTCATCCTGATCACCTCCACTAACTTCCCAATAACACCAACTCCAGAAACACATCCTCATCACCTCCACTTACTTCGCGACAACACATGTTTATCACCTCCACTAACTTCTCAATAACACAACCTCCAGGAATACATCCTCATCACCTCCACTCACTTCCCAATAACACAACCTCCAGAAGCCATCCACAGCATCTCCATTACCTTCCCACTAACACAACAACCAGAAACACATCCACATCATCCCCGGTAACTTCCCAATAATACAACCTTCATAAAAACATCCACATCACCTCCACTAACGTCCCAATAACACAACCTTCAGAAACACATCCACATCACGTCCACTAACGTCCCAATAACACAACCTCCAGAAACCCATCCACATCACCTCCACGAACGTTCCAATAACTCAACCTATAGAAACACATCCTCATCACCTCCATTAACTTCCCAAGAACAGAACCTCCAGAAACCCATCCCCAGAACCTCCACTATCTTGACAATAACACAACCTCCAGAAACACATCCACAGCACCTCCACTACATTCCCAATAACAGAACATCCAGATACACATCCACATCAACTCCACTAACTTTCCAATAACACACCCACCAGAAACACATCCACAGCACCTCCACTACCCTCCCAATAACACAACCTCCAGAAACACTTCCTCATCACCTCCACTAATTCCTCAATAATTTAACTTCCAGAAACACATCCTCATCACCTCCACTTACTTCCCAATAACACAACCTCCAGAAACACATCCTCATCACCTCCACTACCTTCCCAATAACAGAACATACAGAAACACATCAACATCACCTCCACTAACTTTCCAATAACACACCCACCAGAAACACATCCTCATCACCTCTACTAATTTCCCAATAATAGAACCTACAGAAACACTTCCACATCACCTCCACTAACTTCCCAATAACACAATCTCCAGAAACCCATCCTCATCACCTCCACTAACTTCAGACGAACACAACCACCAGAACCCATCCATATCACCTCCACTAACTTCCCAATAATACAACCTCCAGAAACACATCCACATCAGCTCCACTAACTTCACAATAACAAAATCCAGAAACACATCGACATCACCTCCATTAACTTCCCAATAACACAACCTCCAGAAATGCATTCTCATCACCTCCACTAACTTCCTCATGACCCAAACTCCAGAAACTCATCCTGATCACCTCCACTAACTTCCCATTAACACCAACTCCAGAAACACATCCTCATCACTTCCACTTACTTCCAGACAACACATCATTACCACCTCCACTAAATTCTCAATAACACCACCTCCAGGAATACATCCTCATCACCTTCACTCACTCCCCAATAAGACAACAACCAGAAACACATCCACATCATCCCCGGCAACTTCCCAATAATACAACCTTCAGAAAAACATCCACATCACCTCCACTAACGTCCCAATAACACAACCACCAGAAACACATCCACATCGCCTCCACTAACGTCCCAATAACAGAACCTCCAGAAACCCATCCACATCACCTCCACTAACTTCCCAATAACTCAACCTATAGAAACACATCCTCACCACCTCCATTAACTTCCCAATAACAGAACCTCCAGAAACCCATCCCCAGAACCTCCACTATCTTGTCAATAACACAACCTCCTGTAACTAATTCTCATGACCTCCACTAACTCCCCAATAATACAACCTCCAGAAACACATCCACATCACCTCCATTAACTTCCCAATTAATAACCTCCAGAAACACATTGACATCACCTCCACTAACTTCCCAATAACACAACCTCCAGACACGTATCCTGATCACCTCTACTAACTTCCCAATGACAAACCTCCAGAAACACATCCTCATCACCTCCACTAACGTCCCAATAACACAACCTCCGGAAACACATCCACATCACCTCCACTAACTTCACAATAACAAACTCCAGAAACACATCGACATCACCTCCATTAACTTCCCAATAACACAACCTGTAGAAATGCATTCTCATCACCTCCACTAACTTCCGTATGACCCAAACTCCAAAAACTCATCCTGATCACCTCCACTAACTTCCCAATAACACCAACTCCAGAAACACATCCTCATCACCTCCACTTACTTCGCGACAACACATGTTTATCACCTCCACTAACTTCTCAATAACACAACCTCCAGGAATACATCCTCATCACCTCCACTCACTTCCCAATAACACAACCTCCAGAAGCCATCCACAGCATCTCCATTACCTTCCCACTAACACAACAACCAGAAACACATCCACATCATCCCCGGTAACTTCCCAATAATACAACCTTCAGAAAAACATCCACATCACCTCCACTAACGTCCAAATAACACAACCTTCAGAAACACATCCACATCACGTCCACTAACGTCCCAATAACAGAACCTCCAGAAACATATCCACATCGCCTCCACTAACGTCCCAATAACACAACCTCCAGAAACCCATCCACATCACCTCCACGAACGTTCCAATAACTCAACCTATAGAAACACATCCTCATCACCTCCATTAACTTCCCAATAACAGAACCTCCAGAAACCCATCCCCAGAACCTCCACTATCTTGACAATAACACAACCTCCTGTAACTAATTCTCATGACCTCCACTAACTCCCCAATAACACACCCTCCAGATACACATCCTCATCACCTCCACTAACTGCTCGATAGCACAACCTGCAGAAACACATCAGCTGCACTAACTTCCCAATAAAACATCCTACAGAGACCCATCCACATCTCCTCCACTAACCTCCCAATAACATAACCTCCAGAAACTCATCCACATCCCCTCCACTAACTTCCCAGTAACACAACCTCTTGAAATTCACCCTCATCACCTCCACAAACTTCCCAATAACACAACCTCTAGAAACACATCCACATCACCTCCACTATATTCCCAATATCACAACCTCCAGAAACACATCCACATCACCTTCACTAACTTTCCAATTGCAGAACTGGACATGCAATAAAAATTAACTGTTTTCACTTTCGTTGGAAATGGATTAAATTATTGTGTGAGACTGTGGAGAATTTCAATCACAGAATGAGAACATTGATATTGAGAGCTGCCTCATTGGCAACCAATGTAGATCAGTGAGCATAGGGATGGTACGAGACTGGCATCGGGTGTGGGTTAGGATATGGACAGCAGGATTGGGGGCGGGGGGAACAGTGCTTCATGAAGATTTATAACACCAATTGTGTGACTAGAATTCAAACGCAATAGTCGAGTCTGGATTTAACAGAGACAAAGGTAATGGATTATTCTGTGGCTGTGATGAGGCGATGGCAAGTGGGCAGGATTGGGAATAGAAAGAACATCTGGATATAAATAATTTCAGTGTCAAAGGGAGTTCGGAGATTGTGACCCCAGTCTCCGATTTCAGCCAGAGAGCGGTGTGTGGATACTGGATAGGGACTGAGATTCGTGACTGGGTCTGAAGAACATAAGAACTAGGAGCAGGAGTAGGCCATCTGGCCCCTCGAGACTGCTCCACCATTCAATGAGATCATGGCTGATCTTTTGTGGACTCAGCTCCACTTTCCGGCCCGAACACCATAACCTTTAGTCCCTCTATTCTTCAAAAAACTATATATCTTTATCTTAAAACATTTCATGAAGGAGCCTCTACTGCTTCACTGGGCAAGGAATTCCATCGATTCAAAACCCTTTGGGTGAAGAAGTTCCTCCTAAAGTCAGTAGTAAATCTACTTCCCCTTATTTTGAGGCTAAGCCCCCTAGTTCTGCTTTCCCCGACCAGTGGAAACAACCTGCCCACATCTATCCCATCTATTCCCTTCATCATCTTATATGTATCTATAAGATCCCCCCTCATCCTTCTAAATTCCAACGAAGACAGTCCCAGTCTACTGAACCTCTCTTCGTAATCCAACCCCTTCAGCTCTGGGATTAACCTAGTGAATCTCCTCTGCACACCCTCCAGTGCCAGTACGTCCTTTCTCAAGTAAGGAGACCAAAACGGAACACTAACACCTTATACAATTGCAGCAGAACCTCGCTAGTCTTAAACTCCATCCCTCTAGCAACGAAGGACAAAATTCCATTTGCCTTCTTAATCACCTGTTGCACCTGTAAACCAACATGCATTCAATCTTTCCAAGATGGAAATGTCCTGAGCAATAATATACTTAAAGTAGTTTACACAATAAAAAACTGGATAGTGAGACTTACCAGGGACACCGACAACAGCCAGGAGTGGATAATAACCCGCCTGAATTATCATAAGTACATCTTCGATCCAAAATGCTGAAAGGAACGTATCTCGAGCAATCCAATAAAGACCTTCGGATAAACTCCTGTCCATTGCTGTAACGTTCCTGTGGCTAGTTCCCAGATTCTGATCCATTGCTGTAACGTTCCTGTGGCTAGTTCCCAGATTCTGATTCATTGCTGGAACTTCCCCGTGGATAGTTCCCAGATTCTGATCCATTGTTGTAATGTTCCTGTGAGTAGTTCCCAGATTCTG
Organism: Scyliorhinus torazame; assembly: GCF_047496885.1. Lineage (NCBI taxonomy): Eukaryota > Metazoa > Chordata > Chondrichthyes > Carcharhiniformes > Scyliorhinidae > Scyliorhinus > Scyliorhinus torazame. The sequence goes on from NC_092726.1 coordinate 56,882,745, forward strand.
ATCCATTGCTGTGACGTTCCTGTGGGTAGTTCCCAGATTCTGCTCCCTCCTCCCGCACTCTCTGGAGCCGCTGATCTCTGGCAGTGTTGGAATTGACGCTCCCGCTGACAGATTGGGATAACACAATGAAAGGAATCGCTTATTAATAGCAGAGACAAACCCTCCAGTGACACGGTTAGGATCCATTGAGATTGACATTAATCACAGTCACTAAACAAACAGGCTCAGTTCATCCCTTTCAATCCAACACTTTTTATATCACAATGAAATAGAAGATTAGCCGGGTCTGGATTGCTGTGTGACAGTGACTGAGGGTTGGAGTGTGGAAATAGTGGACACACTGACCCTGATATTCAATCCTCATTGATATCTGAGTGGTTCCAGGGGACTGGGGCATTTTCATTGTCAATCCTGCTTATAAAAGGAGAGAGAGAGATAAACCATGGAGTGACAGAACAGTCAGTATAATGTTAGTCACCAGGACATTTCTAGAGTCAGAACGGAGGCCGTGAGGAAATATTCGCAAGGAGGAAATGGAGCCATCCGAGAGCAGGAGAACCAGGGACTGCATGTCTGTGTGTCTCTGTCTGTGTGTATTTGCCTCTGTCTCTGTTTCTCTCTGTCAGTTCTCTCTCTGTCTCTCTCTCTGTATCTCTCTCACTGTACTCTCACTGTATCTCTCTCTGTTTCTCTCTGTCTGTACTCTCTCTGTCTCTCTCTCTGTATCTCTCTCTGTCTCTCTCTCTGTATCTCGCTCTCTGTATCTCTCTCTGTCTCTCTCTCTGTACCTCTCTCTGTATCTCTGTCTGTATCGCTCTCTGTAGCTCTCGCTCTATCTCTCTCTGCATTTCTCACTGTCGCTGTGTCTCTCTGTCTCGCCATCTTACTCTGTATCGTTCTCTCTATCTCTCTGTATCTCTCTCTATGTCTCTCAATATCTGTCTCTGTATGTCTCTCTGTCTCCCTCTGAATCTCACTCTGTATCTCGCTCTGCATCTCTCTTTGTATCTCGCTCTCTGTCTCTCACTCTGTATCACTCTCTGTATCTCCCTCTGTATCTCTGTCTGTATCTCTCTCTCGGTATCTCTCTCTCTGTATCTCTCTCTGTCTCCCTCTGTATATCTCGGTCTCAGTATCTCTCTCCGTATCTCTCTCTGTATCTCACTCTCTATCTCTCTCTCTGTATTTCCCTCTGTAGCTCTCTCTGTATCTCCCTCTGTATCTACCTCTGTATCTCTCTCTATATCTCTTTCTGTATCTCCCTCTGTATCTCTCTCTCTGTATCTCTCTGTATCTCTCACTGTATCTCTCTCTGTATCTATCTCAATACCTCTCTCTGTATCTCTCCCTGTATCTCTCTCTGTATCTCACTCTGTATCTCTCTCTCTGTATCTCTCTCTGTATCTCTCTCTCTGTATCTCCCTCTGTATCTCTCCCTGTATCTCACTCAGTATATATCTCTGTATCGCCCTCTGTAACTCTCTCTGTGCCTCTCTCTCGGTATCTTTCTGGATCTCTCTCTGTATCGCTCTCTGTATCTCTCTCTGTCTCGCTCTCTGTATCTATCTCTGTCTCTCTCTCTCTCTGTACCTCTCTCTGTATCTCTGTCTGTATCACTCTCTGTAGCTCTCGCTCTATCTCTCTCTGCATTTCTCACTGTCGCTGTGTCTCTCTGTCTCTGCATCTTAATCTGTATCGTTCTCTCTATCTCTCTGTTTCTCTCTCTGTATCTGTCTCTGTATCTCTCTCGTTCTCCCTCTGTCTTCCTCTGTCTCTCACTCTGTATCTCCCTCTGTATGTCCCTCTGTATCTCTCACTCGGTATCTCTCTCTCAGTATCTCTCTCTGTCTCCCTCTGTATCTCTCTCTGTGTCTCTATCTCTGTATCTCTCTCTGTATCTCTCTCTGTATCTCACTCTGTATCTCTCTCTCTGTATCTCTCTCTGTATCTCTCTCTCTGTATTTCACTCTGTATCTCTCCCTGTATCTCACTCAGTATCTCTCTCTGTATCTCCCTCTGTCTCTCTCTCTGTATCTCTCTCGGTATCTTTCTGTATCTCTCTCTGTATCTCCCTCTGTATCTCTCTCTCTGTATCTCTCTGTATCTCTCTGTTTCTCTCTCTGTATCTCTTCCTGTATCTCTCTCTGAATTTCACTCTGTATCTCTCTCTCTGTATCTCTCTCTGTATCAATCTCTGTGTCTCTGTCTGTATCGCTCTCTGTATCTCTCCCTGTATCTCTCTCTGTATCTCTCCCTGTATCTCTCTCTTGATCTCTCCCTGTATCTCTCTCTGTATCTCACTCTGTATCTCTCTCTCAGTATCTCTCTCTGTATCGCTCTCTGTATCTCTCTCTGTATCTCTCTCTCTGTATCTCTCTCTATCTCTCTCTGTATCTCTTTCTCGGTATCTTTCTGGATTTCTCTCTGTATCTCTCTCTGTATCTCTCTCTGTCTCTCTGTATCTCTCTTTGTCACTCACTCTGTATCTCTATCTCTATCGCTCTCTGTAGCTCTTTCTCTATCTCTGTATTTCTCACTGTCGCTGTGTCTCTCTGTCTCTGCATCTTCTCTCTATCTCTCTGTATCTCTCTCTATATCTCACTGTATCTGTCTCTGTATCTCTCTGTCTCCCTCTGTCTCCCTCTGTATCTCTCTCTGTATCTCGCTCTGTATTTCTCTCTGTAACTCGCTTTCTGTCTCTCACTCTGTATCTCCCTCTGTATCTATGTCTGTATCTCTCTCTCGGTATCTCTCCCTCTGGATCTCACTCTGTATCTCTCTCTCTGTATCTCTCTGTATCTCTCTCTCCGTATCTCTCTCTGTATCTCTCTCTGTATCTCTCTCTCTCTGTATCTCCCTCTGTATCTCTCCCTGTATCTGAATCAGTATATCTCTCTGTATCTCCCTCTGTAACTCTCTCTGTACCTCTCTCTGTATCTCTCTCTCGGTATCTTTCTGGATCGCTCTCTGTATCTCTCTCTGTATCTCTCTCTGTCTCGCTCTCTGTATCTCTCTCTGTCTCTCTCTCTCTCTTTATCTCTCTCTGTATCTCTGTCTGTATCACTCTCTGTAGCTCTCGCTCTATCTCTCTCTGCATTTCTCACTGTCGCTGTGTCTCTCTGTCTCTGCATCTCTACTCTGTATCGTTCTCTCTATCTCTCTGTATCTCTCTCTATATCTCTCTGTATCTGTCTCTGTATCTCTCTCTTTCTCCCTCTGTCTCCCTCTGTCTCTCACTCTGCATCTCTCTCTGTATCTCCCTCTGTATCTCTCTCTGTATCTCTCACTCGGAATCTCTCTCTCAGTATCTCTCTCTGTCTCCCTCTGTATCTATCTCTGTGTCTCTATCTCTGTATCTCTCTCTGTATCTCTCTCTGTATCTCACTCTGTATCTCTCTCTCTGTATCTCTCTCTGTATCTCTCTCTCTGTATTTCACTCTGTATCTCTCTCTGTAACCCACTCTGTATCTCTCTCTGTATCTCCCTCTGTCTCTCTCTCTGTATCTCTCTCTCGGTATCTTTCTGTATCTCTCTCTGTATCTCCCTCTGTATATCTCTCTCTGTATCTCTCACTGTATCTCTTCCTGTATCTCTCTCTGAATTTCACTCTGTATCTCTCTCTCTGTATCTCTCTGTATCTCTCTCTGTATCTCTTCCTGTATCTCTCTCTGAATTTCACTCTGTATCTCTCTCTCTGTATCTCTCTCTGTATCTATCTCTGTGTCTCTGTCTGTATCGCTCTCTGTATCGCTCTCTGTATCTCTCTCTTGATCTCTCCCTGTATCTCTCTCTGTATCTTACTCTGTATCTCTCTCTCAGTATCTCTCTATGTATCTCTCTCTGTATCGCTCTCTGTATCTCTCTCTGTATCACTCTCTCTGTATTTCTCTCTATCTCTCTCTCTATCTCTTTCTCGGTATCCTTCTGGATTTCTCTATGTATCTCTCTCTCTGTATCTCTCTCTGTCTCTCTCTCTGTATCTCTCTTTGTCTCTCTCTTTGTGTCTCTCTCTGTATCTCTATCTCTATCGCTCTCTATAGCTCTTTCTCTATCTCTGTCTTTCTCACTGTCGCTGTGTCTGTCTCTGCATCTTCTCTCAATCTCTCTGTATCTCTCTCTGTATCTCACTGTATCTGTCTCTGTATCTCTCTGTCTCTCTCTGTCTCCCTCTGTATCTGTCTATGTATCTCGCTCTGTATTTCTCTCTGTAACTCGCTCTCTGTCTCTCACTCTGTATCTCTCTCTGTATCTCCCTCTGTATCTATGTCTGTATATCTCTCTCGGTATCTCTCCCTCTGTATCCCTCTCTGTATCTCTCTCTCTGTATCTCTCTGTATCTCTCTCTCCGTATCACTCTCTGTATCTCTCTCTGTATCACTCTCTCTCTGTATCTCTCTCTGTATCTCACTCTGTATCTCTCTCTCAGTATCTCTCTCTGTATCGCTCTCTGTATCTCTGTCTGTATCGCTCTCTGTATCTCTCTCTGTATCTCTCTCTCTGTGTCTCTCTCTATCTCTCTCTGTATCTCTTTCTCGGTATCTTTCTGGATTTCTCTCTGTATCTCTCTCTGTATCGCTCTCTGTCTCTCTGTATCTCTCTTTGTCTCTCTGTATCTCTCTTTGTCTCTCTCTCTGTATCTCTATCTCTTTCGCTCTCTGTAGCTCTTTCTCTATCTCTGTATTTCTCACTGTCGCTGTGTCTCTCTGTCTCTGCATCGTCTCTCTATCTCTCTGTATCTCTCTCTATATCTCACTGTATCTGTCTCTGTATCTCTCTGTCTCCCTCTGTCTCCCTCTGTATCTCTCTCTGTATCTCGCTCTGTATTTCACTCTGTAACTCGCTTTCTGTCTCTCACTCTGTATCTCTCTCTGTATCTCCCTCTGTATCTATGTCTGTATCTCTCTCTCGGTATCTCTCCCTTTGGATCTCTCTCTGTATCTCTCTCTCTGTATCTCTCTTTATCTCTCTCTCCGTATCTCTCTCTGTATCTCTCTCTCTCTGTATCTCCCTCTGTATCTCTCCCTGTATCTCACTCAGTATATCTCTCTATATCTCCCTCTGTAACTCTCTCTGTACCTCTCTCTGTATCTCTCTCTCGGTATCTTTCTGGATCACTGTCTGTATCTCTCTCTGTATCTCTCTCTGTCTCGCTCTCTGTATCTCTCTCTCTCTTTATCTCTCTCTGTATCTGTCTGTATCACTCTCTGTAGCTCTCGCTCTATCTCTCTCTGCATTTCTCACTGTCGCTGTGTCTCTCTGTCTCTGCATCTTACTCTGTATCTTTCTCTCTATCTCTCTGTATCTCTCTCTATATCTCTCTGAATCTGTCTCTGTATCTCTCTCTTTCTCCCTCTGTCTCCCTCTGTCTCTCACTCTGCATCTCTCTCTGTATCTCCCTCGGTATCTCTCTCTGTATCTCTCACTCGGAATCTCTCTCTCAGTATCTCTCTGTCTCCCTCTGTATCTATCTCTGTGTCTCTATCTCTGTATCTCTCTCTGTATCTCTCTCTGTATCTCACTCTGTATCTCTCTCTCTGTATCTCTCTCTATATCTCTCTCTCTGTATTTCACTCTGTATCTCTCTCTGTAACCCACTCTGCATCTCTCTCTGTATCTCCCTCTGTCTCTCTCTCTTTATCTCTCTCTCTGTATCTTTCTGTATCTCTCTCTGTATCTCCCTCTGTAAATCTCTCTCTGTATCTCTCTGTGTCTCTCTCCGTATCTCTTCCTGTATCTCACTCAGTATATCTCTCTGTATCTCCCTCTGTAACTCTCTCTGTACCTCTCTCTGTATCTCTCTCTCGGTATCTTTCTGGATCGCTCTCTGTATCTATCTCTGTATTTTTCTCTGTCTCGCTCTCTGAATCTCTCTCTGTCTCTGTCTCTCTCCTTATCTCTCTCTGTATCTCTGTCTGTATCACTCTCTGTAGCTCTCGCTCTATCTCTCTCTGCATTTCTCACTGTCGCTGTGTCTCTCTGTCTCTGCATCTCTACTCTGTATCGTTCTCTCTATCTCTCTGTATCTCTCTCTATATCTCTCTGTATCTGTCTCTGTATCTCTCTCTTTCTCCCTCTGTCTCCCTCTGTCTCTCACTCTGCATCTCTCTCTGTATCTCCCTCTGTATCTCTCTCTGTATCTCTCACTCGGAATCTCTCTCTCAGTATCTCTCTCTGTCTCCCTCTGTATCTATCTCTGTGTCTCTATCTCTGTATCTCTCTCTGTATCTCTCTCTGTATCTCACTCTGTATCTCTCTCTCTGTATCTCTCTCTGTATCTCTCTCTCTGTATTTCACTCTGTATCTCTCTCTGTAACCCACTCTGTATCTCTCCCTGTATCTCCCTCTGTCTCTCTCTCTGTATCTCTCTCTCGGTATCTTTCTGTATCTCTCTCTGTATCTCCCTCTGTATATCTCTCTCTGTATCTCTCTGTATCTCTCTGTATCTCTCACTGTATCTCTTCCTGTATCTCTCTCTGAATTTCACTCTGTATCTCTCTCTCTGTATCTCTCTGTATCTCTCTCTGTATCTCTTCCTGTATCTCTCTCTGAATTTCACTCTGTATCTCTCTCTCTGTATCTCTCTCTGTGTCTCTGTCTGTATCGCTCTCTGTATCACTCTCTCTGTATTTCTCTCTATCTCTCTCTCTATCTCTTTCTCGGTATCTTTCTGGATTTCTCTATGTATCTCTCTCTGTATCTCTCTCTGTCTCTCTCTCTGTATCTCTCTTTGTCTCTCTCTTTGTGTCTCTCTCTGTATCTCTATCTCTATCGCTCTCTATAGCTCTTTCTCTATCTCTGTCTTTCTCACTGTCGCTGTGTCTGTCTCTGCATCTTCTCTCAATCTCTCTGTATCTCTCTCTGTATCTCACTGTATCTGTCTCTGTATCTCTCTGTCTCTCTCTGTCTCGCTCTGTATCTGTCTATGTATCTCGCTCTGTATTTCTCTCTGTAACTCGCTCTCTGTCTCTCACTCTGTATCTCTCTCTGTATCTCCCTCTGTATCTATGTCTGTATATCTCTCTCGGTATCTCTCCCTCTGTATCTCTCTCTGTATCTCTCTCTCTGTATCTCTCTGTATCTCTCTCTCCGTATCTCTCTCTGTATCTCTCTCTGTATCACTCTCTCTCTGTATCTCTCTCTGTATCTCACTCTGCATCTCTCTCTCAGTATCTCTCTCTGTATCGCTCTCTGTATCTCTGTCTGTATCGCTCTCAGTATCTCTCTCTGTATCTCTCTCTCTGTGTCTCTCTCTATCTCTCTCTGTATCTCTTTCTCGGTATCTTTCTGGATTTCTCTCTGTATCTCTCTCTGTATCGCTCTCTGTCTCTCTGTATCTCTCTTTGTCTCTCTGTATCTCTCTTTGTCTCTCTCTGTGTATCTCTATCTCTATCGCTCTCTGTAGCTCTTTCTCTATCTCTGTATTTCTCACTGTCGCTGTGTCTCTCTGTCTCTGCATCGTCTCTCTATCTCTCTGTATCTCTCTCTATATCTCACTGTATCTGTCTCTGTATCTCTCTGTCTCCCTCTGTCTCCCTCTGTATCTCTCTCTGTATCTCGCTCTGTATTTCACTCTGTAACTCGCTTTCTGTCTCTCACTCTGTATCTCTCTCTGTATCTCCCCCTGTATCTATGTCTGTATCTCTCTCTCGGTATCTCTCCCTCTGGATCTCTCTCTGTATCTCTCTCTCTCTGTATCTCTCTTTATCTCTCTCTCCGTATCTCTCTCTGTATCTCTCTCTGTATCTCTCTCTCTGTGTATCTCCCTCTGTATCTCTCCCTGTATCTCACTCAGTATATCTCTCTGTATCTCCCTCTGTAACTCTCTCTGTACCTCTCTCTGTATCTCTCTCTCGGTATCTTTCTGGATCACTCTCTGTATCTCTCTCTGTATCTCTCTCTGTCTCGCTCTCTGTATCTCTCTCTCTCTTTATCTCTCTCTGTATCTGTCTGTATCACTCTCTGTAGCTCTCGCTCTATCTCTCTCTGCATTTCTCACTGTCGCTGTGTCTCTCTGTCTCTGCATCTTACTCTGTATCTTTCTCTCTATCTCTCTGTATCTCTCTCTATATCTCTCTGTATCTGTCTCTGTATCTCTCTCTTTCTCCCGCTGTCTCCCTCTGTCTCTCACTCTGCATCTCTCTCTGTATCTCCCTCGGTATCTCTCTCTGTATCTCTCACTCGGAATCTCTCTCTCAGTATCTCTCTGTCTCCCTCTGTATCTATCTCTGTGTCTCTATCTCTGTATCTCTCTCTGTATCTCTCTCTGTATCTCACTCTGTATCTCTCTCTCTGTATCTCTCTCTATATCTCTCTCTCTGTATTTCACTCTGTATCTCTCTCTGTAACCCACTCTGCATCTCTCTCTGTATCTCCCTCTGTCTCTCTCTCTTTATCTCTCTCTCGGTATCTTTCTGTATCTCTCTCTGTATCTCCCTCTGTATATCTCTCTCTGTATCTCTCTGTGTCTCTCTCCGTATCTCTTCCTGTATCTCACTCAGTATATCTCTCTGTATCTCCCTCTGTAACTCTCTCTGTACCTCTCTCTGTATCTCTCTCTCGGTATCTTTCTGGATCGCTCTCTGTATCTATCTCTGTATTTTTCTCTGTCTCGCTCTCTGTATCTCTCTCTGTCTCTGTCTCTCTCCTTATCTCTCTCTGTATCTCTGTCTGTATCACTCTCTGTAGCTCTCGCTCTATCTCTCTCTGCATTTCTCACTGTCGCTGTGTCTCTCTGTCTCTGCATCTTACTCTGTATCGTTCTCTCGATCTCTCTGTATCTCTCTCTATATCTCTCTGTATCTGTCTCTGTATCTCGCTCTTTCTCCCTCTGTCTCCCTCTGTCTCTCACTCTGCATCTCTCTCTGTATCTGCCTCTGTATCTCTCTCTGTATCTCTCACTCGGAATCTCTCTCTCAGTATCTCTCTCTGTCTCCCTCTGTATCTCTCTCTGTGTCCCTATCTCTGTATCTCTCTCTGTATCTCTCTCTGTATCTCACTCTGTATCTCTCTCTCTGTATCTCTCTCTGTATCTCCCTCTCTGTATTTCACTCTGTATCCCTCTCTGTAACCCACTCTGTATCTCTCTCTGTATCTCCCTCTGTCTCTCTCTCTGTATCTCTCTCTCGGTATCTTTCTATATCTCTCTCTGTATCTCCCTCTGTATCTCTCTCTCTGTATCTCTCTGTATCTCTCTGTATCTCTCTCTGTATCTCTTCCTGTATCTCTCGCTGTATTTCACTCTGTATCTCTCTCTCTGTATCTCTCTCTGTATCTATCTCTGTATCTCTCTCTGTTTCTCTCTCTCTGTATCTCTCTCTGTATCTCTGTCTGCATCGCTCTATGTATCTCTCTCTGTGTCTCTCACTGTATCTCTCCCTGTATCTCTCTCTATATCTCACTCTGTATTTCTCTCTCTGTATCTCTCTCTATCTCTCTCTGTATCTCTCTCTCTGCATCTTTCTGGATCTCTCTCTGTATCTCTCTCTGTACCTCTCTCTGTCTCTCTCTATGTATCTCTCTGTGTCTCTCTGAATCGCTCTCCGTGTCTCTATCTGTATCGCTCTCTGTAGCTCTCTATCTATCTCTGTATTTCTCACTGTCGCTGTGTCTCTCTGTCTCTGCATCTTCTTTCTATCTCTCTGTATCTCTCTCTATATCTAACTGTATCTGTCTCTGTTTCTGTCTCTGTATCTATCTCTGTATCTCTCTCTCTGTCTCCCTCTGTATCTCTCTCTGTATATCGCTCTGTATTTCTCTCTGTAACTCGCTCTCTCTCTCTCACTCTGTATCTCTCTCTGTATCTCCCTCTGTATCTCTGCCTGTACCTCTCTCTCGGTACCCCTCCCTCTGTATCTCTCTCTGTATCTCTCTCTCTGTATCTCTCTGTATCTCTCTCTCCGTATCTCTCGCTGTAACTCTCTCTGCATCTCTCTCTGTATCTCTCTCTCTGTATATGCTTCTGTATCTCTCTCTGTATCTCACTCTATCTCTCTCTGTCTCTCTCTCTGTATCTCTCTTTGTCTCTCTCTCTGTATCTCTGTAGCTCTTTCTCTATCTCTGTATTTCTCACTGTCGCTGTGTCTCTCTGTCTCTGCATCGTCTCTCTATCTCTCTGTATCTCTCTCTATATCTCACTGAATCTGTCTCTGTATCTCTCTGTCTCCCTCTGTCTCCCTCTGTATCTCTCTCTGTATCTCGCTCTGTATTTCTCTCTGTAACTCGCTTTCTGTCTCTCACTCTGTATCTCTCTCTGTATCTCCCACTGTATCTATGTCTGTATCTCTCTCTCGGTATCTCTCCCTCTGGATCTCTCTCTGTATCTCTCTCTCTGTATCTCTCTTTATCTCTCTCTCCGTATCTCTCTCTGTATCTCTCTCTGTATCTCTCTCTCTCTGTATCTCCCTCTGTATCTCTCCCTGTATCTCACTCAGTATATCTCTCTGTATCTCCCTCTGTAACTCTCTCTGTACCTCTCTCTCGGTATCTTTCTGGATCGCTCTCTGTATCTATCTCTGTATTTTTCTCTGTCTCGCTCTCTGTATCTCTCTCTGTCTCTGTCTCTATCCTTATCTCTCTCTGTATCTCTGTCTGTATCACTCTCTGTAGCTCTCGCTCTATCTCTCTCTGCATTTCTCACTGTCGCTGTGTCTCTCTGTCTCTGCATCTTACTCTGCATCGTTCTCTCTATCTCTCTGTATCTCTCTCTATATCTCTCTGTATCTGTCTCTGTATCTCGCTCTTTCTCCCTCTGTCTCCCTCTGTCTCTCACTCTGCATCTCTCTCTGTATCTGCCAATGTATCTCTCTCTGTATCTCTCACTCGGAATCTCTCTCTCAGTATCTCTCTCTGTCTCCCTCTGTATCCCTCTCTGTGTCCCTATCTCTGTATCTCTCTCTGTATCTCTCTCTGTATCTCACTCTGTATCTCTCTCTCTGTATCTCTCTCTGTATCTCCCCCGCTGTATTTCAATCTGTATCCCTCTCTGTAACCCACTCTGTATCTCTCTCTGTATCTCCCTCTGTCTCTCTCTCTGTATCTCTCTCTCGGTATCTTTCTGTATCTCTCTCTGTATCTCCCTCTGTATCTCTCTGTATCTCTCTGTACCTCTCTCTGTATCTATTCTTGTATCTCTCGCTGTATTTGACTCTGTATCTCTCTCTCTGTATCTCTCTCTGCATCTATCTCTGTGTTTCTGTCTGTATCGCTCTCTGTATCTCTCTCTGTATCTATCTCTATGTCTCTGTCTGTATCGCTCTCTGTATCTCTCTCTGTATCTCTCTCTTGATCTCTCCCTGTATCTCTCTCTGTATCTCTCTCTGTTTCTCTCTCTCAGTATCTCTCTCTGTATCTCTCTCTGTATCTCTGTTTGTATCGCTCTCTGTATCTCTCTCTGTATCTCTCTCTGTATCTCTCCCTGTATCTCTCTCTATATCTCACTCTGTATTTCTCTCTCTGTATCTCTGTCTATCTCTCTCTGTATCACTCTCTCTGTATCTTTCTGGATCTCTCTCTGTATCTCTCTCTGTACCTCTCTCTGTCTCTCTATGTATCTCTCTGTGTCTTTCTGGATCTCTCTCTGTATCTCTCTCTCTGTATCTCTCTGTATCTCTCTCTCCGTATCTCTCGCTGTAACTCTCTCTGCATCTCTCTCTGTATCTCTCTCTCTGTATATGCCTCTGTATCTCTCTCTGTATCTCACTCTATCTCTCTCTGTCTCTCTCTCTGTATCTCTCAATGTCTCGCTCTCTGTATCTCTCTCTGTATCTTTCGTTGTCTCTCTCTCTGTATCTCCCTCTGTATCTCTCACTGTATTGCCCTCTGTATCTCTCTCTGTACCTCTCGCTGTATCTCTATCGGTATCTTTCTGTATCTCTCGCTGTATTACCCTCTGTATCGCTCTCTGTCTCCCTCTGTCTCCCTCTGTATCTCTCTCGGTATCTCTCTGTATCTCTCTCTGTATCTCCCTCTGCATCTCCCTCTCTGTTTCTCTCTGTATCTTTCTCTGTATCTCTCTCCCTGTATCTCTCTCTCTGTATCTCTCTCTGTATCTCTCTCTCTGTATCTCTCTCTGTATCGCTCTCTCTGTATCTCTTTCTCCATATCACTCTGTATCTCTCTCTTTATCTCCCTCTGTATCTCACGCTGTATCTCTCACTGTATCTCTCTCTCGGTGTCTTTCTGTATCTCTCTCTGTATCTCCCTGTGTATCTTTCTCTGTCTCCCTCTGTCTCTCTCTGTATCTCTCTCTGTATCTCACTCTGTATCTCTCTCTGTATCTCCCTCTGTATCTCTCTCTGTATCGCTCTCTCGGTATCTATATCTGTATCTCTCTGTAACTCTCTCTGTATCTCTCCCTGTATCTCTCTCTGTATCTCCCTCTGTATCTCTCTCTGTTTCGCTCCCTGTATCTCTCTCTCGGTATCTTAATGCATCTCTCTCTATCTCACTCTTTATATCTCCCTCTGTATCTCTCTCTGTATCTCTCTCTCTGTATTTCTCTCTCTATCTCTCCCTGTATCTCTCTCTGTATCTCACTCTGTATCTCTCGCTCTGTATCGCTCTATGTATCTCTCTCTCTGAATCACCCTCTGTATCTCACTCTGTATCTCACTCTGTATCTCTCTCTGTATCTCCCTCTGTATGTCTCTCTGTATCTCTATCTGTATCTCTCTCTCGGTATCTTTCTGTATCTCTCGCTGTATCTCCCACTGTATCTCTCTCTGTCTTCCTCTGTCTCCCTCTGTATCTCTCACTGTATATCGCTTTGTATCTCTCTCAGTATCTCTCTCTGCATCTCTCTCTGTATATGCCTCTGTATCTCTCTCTGTATCTCACTCTGTATCTCTCTCTGTATCTCCCTCTGTATCTCTCTCTGAATCCCCCTCTGTATCTCTCTCTCGGTATCATTCTGTATCTCTCTCTGTATCTCCCTCTGTATCTCTCTCTCTGTGTATCTCTCTCTATCACTCTCTGTAACTCTCTCTCTGTATCTCTGTCTGCATCTATCCCTGTATCTCTCTCTGTATCTCACTCTGTATCTCTCTATTTGTATCTATCTCTCTGTATCTCTCTCTCTGTATCTCCCTCTGTATCTCTCTCTGTATCTCACTCTGTATATCTCGCTGTATCTCCCTCTGTATCTCTCTCTTTATCTCTCTCTGTATATCTCTCTCGGTATCATTCTGGATCTCTCTCTGTATATCTCTCTGTCTCTCTCTCTCTGTATCTCTCCCTTTATCTCACAATGTCTCTCTCTCTGTAACTCTCTCTGTATTTCTCTCTGTCTCTCTCTCTGTTTCTCTCTCTGTATCTCTCTCTGTGTATTTCTCTCTGTATCTCTCCCTGGATCTCTCTCGATATCTCCCTTTGTATCTCTCTCTGAATCTCTCTCTCGGTATGTCTCTGTATCTCTCTCTGTATCTCTCTCTGTATCTCTCTCTGTGTCTCTCTCTATCTCTCCCTGTATCTCTCTCTGTATCTCATCTGTATCGCTCTCTCTGTATCTCTCTCTGAATTTCTCTAAGTATCTCCCTCTGTATCTCACTCTGTATCTCTCTCTGTATTGCCCTCTGCATCTCTCACTGTATCTCCATCTGTATCTCTCTCTCGGTATATTTCTGAATCTCTCGCTGTATCTCCCTCTGTATCGCTCTCTGTCTCCCTCTGTCTCCCTCTGTATCTCTCTCTCGGTAACTCTCTCTGTATCTCTCTGTCTCCCTCTGTAACTCACTATGTATCTCTCTCTCTGTATCTCTCTCTGTATCTCTCTCTGTATCTTTCTCTCTCAGTATCTTTCTGTATCTCTATCTGTATCTGCCTCTATATCTTTCTCTCTGTATCTCGCTGTATATCTCTCTGTATCTCTCTCTGTATCTCTCTCTGTATCTCTCCCTGTATCTCTCCCTGTATCTCTCTCTGTATCTCTCTCTATGTATCTCTCTCTGTATCTCTCTCTCTGTATCTCCCTCTGTATCTCTTTCTGTATCTCTCTTTGTATCTCTCTATCGGTACCTTTCTGTATCTCTCTCTGTATCTCCCTCTGTATCTCTCTGTGTCTCTCTCTCTGTATCTCTCAATGTCTCGCTCTCTGTATCTTTCGTTGTCTCTCTCTCTGTATCTCCCTCTGTATCTCTCTCTGTATCTCTCCCTGTATCTCTCCCTGTATCTCTCTCTGTATCTCTCTCTCTGTATCTCTCTCTGTCTCTCTTCCTGTATTTCCCTCTGTATCTCCCTCTGTATCACTCTCTGTATCTCCCTCTGGATCACTCTCTGCATCTCTCCCTGTATCTCCCTCTGTATCTCTCTTTGTGTCTCCCTCTGTCTCTCTCTCTGTATCTCTCTAGGTATCTCTCTCTGTATCTCTCTCTCTCTCTCTCTCTCTCTGTATCTCCCTCTGTCTCGCTCTCTATATCTCCTTCTGTGTCTCTCTCTCGGTATCTCTCTCTGTATCTCTCTCTGTTTCTATCTCTGTATCTATCTCTGTATCTCACTCTGTATCTCTCTCTGTATTTCCATCTGTATCTCCATCAGTATTTCCCTCTGTATCTCTCTCTGCTTATCTCTCTATATCTCTCTCTGTATCTCACCGTATCTCTCTCCGTATCTCTCTCTGTATCTTCCTCTTTATCTCTCTTGTTTCTCACACTGTATCTCTCTCTGTATATCCCTCTGTCTCTCTAGCTCTGTATGTCTCGCTGTATTTCTCTCTGTATCACTCTCTCTGTATATCTCTCGGTATCTCTCTGTATCTCTCACTGTATCTCTCTCTGTCTCGCTCTCTGTATCTCTCTCTGTATCTCTCTCTTTATCTCTATCTCTATCTCTCACTGTATCTCTCTCCATACCTTTCCCTGTAACTCTCTCTGTATCTCTCTCTGTATCTCTGTGTCTCACCCTGTATCTCCCTCTTTATCTCCCTCTGTATCTCTCTCTGTAACTCCCTATGTATCTCTCTCACTGTATCTCACTCTGTGTCTTCCTCTGTATCTCTCTCTGTATCTCTCCCAGTATCTCTCTCTGTATATCTCTCTCTGTATCTCTCTCTGTATCTCCCTCTGTATCTCTCTTTGTATCCCTCTCTGTATCACCCTCTGTATCTCTCGATGTATCTCTCTCCCTGTATCTCTCTCTGTATCGCTCTCCCTGTATCTCGCTCTGTATCTCTCTCTGTAGCTCTCTCTGTCCACCTCACTCTGTCGATGTCTCTGTAACTCAAGGTGTATCTCTCTCTATCTCTCTCTCTGTATCTCTCTCCCTGTATCTGTCTCTGTATCTCTCTCCGTACCTTCCTTTGTATCTCTCTGTGTATCTCTCACTCTCTGTATCTCTCCCTGTATCTCTCTGTTTCTCTCTCTGTACCTCTGTCTGTACCTCTCTCTGTAACTCTCTCTGTACCTCTCTCTGTCTCTCTCTCTGTATCTCTCTCTCTGCCTCTCTCTCTGCATCTGTCTCTTTATCTCTCTCTGTATCTCTCTCTGTATTTATCTCTATCTCTCTCTGCATCTCTCTCCGTATCGCTCTTCGTATCTCTCTCTGTATCTCACTCTGTATCTCTCTGAATATATCTCACTATCTCTCTCTCTATCTCTCTCTGAATCGCTCTCTCTATCTCTCTCTGCATCTCTCTCGCGTTGTATCTCTCTGTATTCATCTCTGTAGACGTCTCGCGTTGACTCCCTTTCACTCTCTATCTCTCTCTGTATCTCTCTGTGTATCTCTCTCGGTATCTGAGTCTGTATCTCACTCTGTATCTCTCACCGAATCTCTCTCTCTATCTCTCTCTGCATCTCTCTCTGAATCTCTCTCTTTATCTCTCTCTGAATCTCTCTCTCGTTGTATCTCTCTGTATTCCTCTCTGTATTCTTCTCGGTATACCTCTCGCGTTGAATCTTTCTCGCTCTCTATCTCTCTCTGTATCTCTCTCTGGTATCTCTCTCTGTATCTCTCTCTGTATCTCTCTCAGTATCTCTCTCTGTATCTCTCTCTGCATCATCTCTGTGCGTCTCTCAGTGTATATCTCTCTGTATCTCTCACTGTCTCTCCCTCTGTATCTCTCTCTCTCTGTATCGCTCTCTGTCTCTCTCTGTATCTCTCCCTGTATCTCCCTCTCTCTCTCTCTCTGTATCTCTCTCTGTATCGCTCACCGTAGCTCCCTCTCTATCTCTCTCTGTATCTCTCTCAGTATCTCTATCTCTCTGTATCTCGCTCTGTATCTGTCTCTGTATCTCTCTGTATCTCGCTCTGTATCTCTCTCTCTCTGTCTCTCTCTCTGTCCCTCTCTCTGTATCTCCCTCTGTATCTCCCTCTGTATCACTGGCTGGATCTCAGTCTGTATCTCTCTCGGTATCTCACTCTGTATCTCTCTCTGTGTCTCCCTCTCTATCTCCCTCTGTACCTCTCTCACTGTATCTCTCTCTGTATCTCTCTCTCTATCTCACTCTGTATCTCTCTCTGTATCTCACACTGTATCTCTCTCTGTATCTCCCTCTGTGTCTATCTCTGTATCTCTCTCTGTATCTCTCTCTCTATCTCTCCCTGTATATCTCTCTGTATCTCCCTCTCTATCTCTCTCTCTGTACCTCTCTCTGTCTCTCACTCTGTCTTTCTCTTTCTCGGTCTCTCCTCCTGTCTCTCTCCCTCTCTGTATCTCTATCTGTATATCTCTATGCATCTCTCTCTGGATCTCTCTCTGTATCTCTCTGCCTCTGTCTCTGTATCTCTCTCTGTATCTATATCTGTATCTCTCTGTGTATCTCGCTCTGTATCTCCCTCTGTGTCTCTCTGCCTCTGTCTCTGTATCTATCTCTGTATCTCTCTCTGTATCTCTCTGTCTCGGTACCGCTCTCTGAATTTCTCTCTGTATCTCTCTCTGCGTCTCCTTCTCTATCTCTCTCTCTGTCTCCCTCTGTATCTCTCTCTCTATCTCTCTCTGCATCTCTCTCTGAATCTCTCTCTCTATCTTTCTCTGCATCTCTCTCTCGTTCTATCTCTCTGTATTCCACTCTGTATTCCTCTCTGTATACCTCTCGCGTTGAATCTCTCTCGCTCTCTATCTCTTTCTGGATCTCTCTCTGGTATCTCTCTCAGTATCTCTCTCTGTATCTCTCTGTGCGTCTCTCTGTGTACATCTCTCTGTATCTCTCACTGTCTATCCCTCTGTATCTCTCTCTCTGTATCTCTCTCTGTCTCTCTCTCTGTATCTCTCCCTCTATCTCCCTCTCTCTCTCTCAGTATCTCTCACTGTATCGCTCTCCGTAGCTCCCTCTATATCTCTCTCTGTATTTCTCTCTGTATCGCTGTCTGTAGCTCACTCTGGTATCTCACGCTGTATCTGTCTCTGTATCTCTCTGTATCTCGCTCTGTATCTCTCTCTCTGTCCCTCTCTCTGTCTCTCTCTCTCTGTATCTCCCTCTGTATCTCCCTCTGTATCACTGTCTATATCTCAGTCTGTATCTCTCTCGGTATCTCACTCTGTATCTCTCTCTGTGTCTCCCTCTGTATCTCCCTCTGTATCCATCTCTCTGCATCTCTCTCTGTATCTCTCTCTCTCTCTATCTCACTCTGTATCTCTCTCTGTATCTCACACTGTATCTCTCTGTATCTCCCACTGTCTGTCTCGCTATGTATCTCTCGCTGTATCTATCTCGGTATCTCTCCCTGTATCTCTCTCTGTATCTCTCTCTGTATCTCCCTCTGTATCTATCTCTGTATCTCTCTCTGTATCTCTCTCTCTATCTATCCCTGTATCTCTCTCTGTATCTCCCTCTCTATCTCTCTCTCTGTATCTCTCTCTGTCTCTCTCTCTGTATCTCTCTTGCTCGGTATCTCCGCCTGTCTCTCTCCCTCTCTGTATCTCTATCTGTATCTCTCTATGCATCTCTCTCTGTATCTCTCTCTGTATCTCTCTGCCCCTGTCTTTGTATCTCTCTCTGTATCTCTCTGTATCTCTCTGCCTCTGTCTCTGTATCTCTCTCTGTATCTATATCTGTATCTATCTCTGTATCTCTCTGTGTATCACTCGCTGTATCTCCCTCTGTGTCTCTCTGCCTCTGCCTCTGAATCTATCTCTGTATCTCTCTCTGTTTCTCTCTCTGTATCTCTCTCTGTATCTCACTCTGTAACTCTCTCTGTATCTCCATCTTTATCTCCCTCAGTATTTCCCTCTGCATCTCTCTCTGCTTATCTCTCTGTATCTCTCTCTGTATCTCACCGTATCTCTCTCCATATCTCTCTCTGTATCTCCCTCTTTATCTCTCTTGTTTCTCACAATGTATCTCTCTCTGTATATCCCTCTGTCTCTCTAGCTCTGTATCTCCCGCTGTATCCATCTCTGTATCACTCTCTCTGTATCTCTCTGTATCTCTCTGTATCTCTCTCACTGTATCTCTCTCTGTCTCGCTCTCTGTATCTCTCTCTGTATCTCTCTCTTTATCTCTATCTCTTTCTCTCACTGTACCTCTCTCCATACCTTTCCCTGTAACTCTCTCTGTATCTCTCTCTGTCTCTCTGTTTCTCACCCTGTATCTCCCTCTTTATCTCCCTCTGTATCTCTCTCTGTAACTCCCTATGTATCTCCCTCACTGTATCTCTCTCTGTGTCTCCCTCTGTATCTCTCTCTGTATCTCTCCCAGTATCTCTCTCTGTATCTCTCTCTGTATACCTCTCTCTGTATCTCTCTCTGTAGCTCCCTCTGTATCTCTCTTTGTATCTCTCTCTGTATCACCCTCTGTAACTCTCTCTGTATCTCTCTCCCTGTATCTCTCTCTGTATCGCTCTCCCTGTATCTCTCTCTGTATCTCTCTCCGTACCTTCCTCTGTATCTCTCTGTGTATCTCTCACTCTCTGTATCTCTCCCTGTATCTCTCTGTTTCTCTCTCTGTACCTCTGTCTGTACCTCTCTCTGTAACTCTCTCTGTACCTCTCTCTGTCTCTCTCTCTGTATCTCTCTCTCTGCCTCTCTCTCTGCATCTGTCTCTGTATCTCTCTCTATATCTCTCTCTGCATCTCTCTCCGTATCGCTCTCCGTATCTCTCTCTGTATCTCACTCTGTATCTCTCTGAATATCTCTCACTATCTCTCTCTCTATCTCTCTCTGAATCGCTCTCTCCATCTCTCTCTGCATCTCTCTCGCGTTGTATCTCTCTGTATTCATCTCTGTAAACGTCTCGCGTTGACTCCCTTTCGCTCTCTATCTCTCTCTGTATCTGTCTGAGTATCTCTCTCTGTATCTGAGTCTGTATCTCACTCTGTATCTCTTACCGAATCTCTCTCTCTATCTCTCTCTGCATCTCTCTCTGAATCTCTCTCTCTATCTCTCTCTGCATCTCTCTCTCGTTGTATCTCTCTGTATTCCTCTCTGTATACCTCTCGCGTTGAATCTTTCTCGCTCTCTATCTCTCTCTGTATCTCTCTCTGGTATCTCTCTCTGTATCTACCTCTGTATCACTCTCAGTATCTCTCTCTGTATCTCTCTCAGGATCTCACTGTGCGTCTCTCTATGTATATCTCTCTGTATCTCTCACTGTCTCTCCCTCGGTATCTCTCTCTCTCTGTATCTCTCTCTGTCTCTCTCTCTGTATCTCTCCCTGTATCTCCCTCTCTCTCTCGCTCTGTATCTCTCTCTGTATCGCTCTCCGTAGCTCCATCTCTATCTCTCTCTGTATTTCTCTCTGTATCGCTCTCTGTAGCTCTCTCTGGTATCTCACTCTGTATCTCTCTCTGTATCTCTCTCAGTATCTCTATCTCTCTGTATCTGTCTCTGTATCTCTCTGTATCTCGCTCTGTATCTCTCTCTCTGTCTCTCTCTCTGTCTCTCTCTCTGTATCTCCCCCTGTATCTCCCTCTGTATCACTGTCTGTATCTCAGTCTGTATCTCTCTCGGTATCTCACTCTGTATCTCTCTCTGTGTCTCCCTCTCTATCTCCCTCTGTATCTCTCTCTCTGTATCCCTCTCTGTATCTCTCTCTATCTCACTCTGTATCTCCCTCTGTATCTCACACTGTATCTCTCTCTGTATCTCCCTCTGTCTGTCTCGCTATGCATCTCTCGCTGAATCTATCTCTGTATCTCTACCTGTATCTCTCTCTGTATCTCTGTCTGTATCTCCCTCTGTATCTATCTCTGTATCTCTCTGTATCTCTCTCTCTATCTATCTCTCTGTACCTCTCTTTGTATCTCTCTCTGTATCTCTCTATGCATCTCTCTCTGTATCTCTCTCTATATCTCTCTGCCCCTGTCTTTGTATCTCTCTCTGTATCTCTCTCTGTATCTCTCTGCCTCTGTCTCTGTATCTCTCTCTGTATCTATATCTGAATCTCTCTATGCATCTCTCTCTGTATCTCTCTGCCTCTGTCTCTGTATCTCTCTCTGTATCTATATCTTTATCTATCTCTGCATCTCTCTGTGTATCTATCTCTGTATCTCTCTCTGTATCTCTCTGCCTCTGTCTCTGTTTCTATATCTGTATTATTCTCTGTATCTCTCTGTGTATCTCTCTCTGTATCCCTCTGTGTCTCTCTGCCTCTGTCTCTCTATCTACCTCTGTATCTCTCTCTGTATCTCTCTGCCTCGGTACCGCTCTCTGAATTTCTCTCTGTATCTCTCTCTGTGTCTCCTTCTGTATCTCTCTCTCGGTGTCTCTCTCTCTTTCTCTCTCTGTGTCTCCCTCTGTATCTCCCTGAGTATTTATCTCTATGTATCTCCCTCTGTATCTCTCACTGTATCTCACTCTGTATCTCTCTCTGTATCTCACTCTGTATCTCTCTGTATCTCCATCTGTATCTCCCTCTGTCTCTCTCTCTGTATCTCCCTCTGCATCTCCATCTGTATCTCTCTCTTTATCTATCTCTGTATCTCCATATGTATCTCCCTCTGTATCTCACTCTGTGTCTCTCTCTGTATCTCCATCTGTATCTCTCTCTGTGTCTCTCTCTGTATCTCTCTCTGTATCTCCATCTGTATCTCCCTCTGTATCTCTCTCTCCGTATCTCTCTCTCTGTATCTCCCTCTTTATCTCTCTCTATATCTCATTCTGTACCTCTCTCTGTATCTCGCTCTGTCTCTCTCGCACTGTATCTCTCCCTGTATCTCTCTCTGTATCACTCTCTCTGTATCTCTCTCTGTATTTCTCACAGTCGCTGTGTCTCTGCATCTTACTCTGTATCGTTCTCTCTATCTCTCTGTATCTCGCTCTATATCTCTCTGTATCTGTCTCTCGGTATCTCCCTCTGTATCTCTCTCTCTGTATCTCTCTCTCTGTATATCTCTCTGTATCTCTCTCTGTATCTCACTCTGTATCTCTCTCTATGTATCTCTCTCTGTATCTCTCTCTCTGTATCTCCCTCTGTATCTCTCTCTGTATCTCACTCTCTATCTCCCTCTGTATCTCCCTCTGTATCTCTCTCTGTATCTGCCTCTGTATCTCTCTCTCTGTATCTCTCTGAATCTCTCTCTCTGTATCTCTCTCCATCCCTCTCACTGTAACTCACTCTGTCTCTCTCTCTCTGTATCTCTCTCTCTGCACTCTCTCTGTCTCTCTCTCTGTACCTCTCTCTGTCTCTCTCTCTGTACCTCTCCCTGTATTTCCCTCTGTCTCTCTCTCTGTATCGCTCTCTGTATCTCACTCTGTATCTCTCTCTGTGTCTTCCTCTGTATCTCTCTCTCTGTATCTCACTCTGTATCTCTCTCTGTATCCCATACTGTATCTCTCTGTATCTCCCTCTGTCTCTCTCGATCTGTATCTCTCGCTGTATCGCTCTTTGTATCTCTATCTCTCTCTCTCTGTATCTCTCTCTGTATCTGTCTCTTTATCTCTCTCTGTATCTCTCTCTCTCTCTCTCTCTGTATCACTCTGCCTCTGTCTCTGTATCTCTCTCTGTATCTCTCTCTTTAACTCTCTCTGTATCTCTCTGTGCATCTCTCTCTGTGTCGCCTTCTGTATCTCTCTCTGTATCTCTCCCTGTATCTCTCTCTGTATCTCTCTCTGTATCTCCCTCTGTATCTCTCTCTCTGTATATCTCTCTGTATCTCTCTTTGTATCTCTCTCTCTCGGTATCTCCCCCTGTCTCTCTCTCTGTATCGCTACCTGTATCTCTCTCTGTATCTCTTTCTGTATCTCTCTCTCTCGGTATCTCCCCCTGTCTCTCTCTCTGTATATTCCTCTGTATCTCTCTATGTATCTCTCTCTGTACCTCTCTCTGTATCTCTCTCTCTGTATCTCTCTCTGTATCTCTCTGTATCTCTCTTTGTATCTCTCTCTTATTTCTCTCTCTGTATCTCTATCTGTCTCTCTCTGTATCTCTCTGTCTCTGTCTCTGTATCTCTCTCTCTATCTCTCACTGTATCTCTCTCCATACCTCTCCCTGTAACTATCTCTGTATCTCTCTCTGTTTCTCCGTATCTCTCCCTGTATCTCCCTCTGTACCTCTCTATGTATCTCCCTCTGTATCTCTCTCTGTATCTATCTCTGTCTCCCTCTGTATCTCTCTCTCTGTATCTCTCCCTGTATCTCTCTCTGCATCTCTCTCTGAATCTCCCTCTGTATCTCCCTCTCTATCTCCCCCTATATCTCTCTCTGTATCTCCCTCTGTATCTCTCTCTCTGTATCTCTCTCTGTATCTCTCTCTCTCGGTATCTACGCCAGTCTCTCTCTCTCTCTGTATATTTACCAGTATCTCTCTCTGTATCTCTCTATGTATCTCTCCCTGTATCTCTCTCTGTATCTCTCTCTCTGTATCTCTCTCTGTATCTCTCTCTCTGTATCTCCCTCTGTATCTCTTTCTGTATCTCTCTTTGTATCTCTCTATCGGTACCTTTCTGTATCTCTCTCTGTATCTCCCTCTGTATCTCTGTGTCTCTCTCTCTGTATCTCTCAATGTCTCGCTCTCTGTATCTTTCGTTGTCTCTCTCTCTGTATCTCCCTCTGTATCTCTCTCTGTATCTCTCCCTGTATCTCTCCCTGTATCTCTCTCTGTATCTCTCTCTCTGTATCTCTCTCTGTCTCTCTTCCTGTATTTCCCTCTGTATCTCCCTCTGTATCACTCTCTGTATCTCCCTCTGGATCACTCTCTGCATCTCTCCCTGTATCTCCCTCTGTATCTCTCTCTGTGTCTCCCTCTGTCTCTCTCTCTGTATCTCTCTAGTTATCTCTCTCTGTATATCTCTCTCTCTCTCTCTCTGTATCTCCCTCTGTCTCGCTCTCTATATCTCCTTCTGTGTCTCTCTCACGGTATCTCTCTCTGTATCTCTCTCTGTTTCTATCTCTGTATCTATCTCTGTATCTCACTCTGTATCTCTCTCTGTATTTCCATCTGTATCTCCATCAGTATTTCCCTCTGTATCTCTCTCTGCTTATCTCTCTATATCTCTCTCTGTATCTCACCGTATCTCTCTCCGTATCTCTCTCTGTATCTCCCTCTTTATCTCTCTTGTTTCTCACACTGTATGTCTCTCTGTATATCCCTCTGTCCCTCTAGCTCTGTATGTCTCGCTGTATTTCTCTCTGTATCACTCTCTCTGTATCTCTCTCGGTATCTCTCTGTATCTCTCACTGTATCTCTCTCTGTCTCGCTCTCTGTATCTCTCTCTGTATCTCTCTCTTTATCTCTATCTCTATCTCTCACTGTATCTCTCTCCATACCTTTCCCTGTAACTCTCTCTGTATCTCTCTCTGTATCTCTGTGTCTCACCCTGTATCTCCCTCTTTATCTCCCTCTGTATCTCTCTCTGTAACTCCCTATGTATCTCTCTCACTGTATCTCACTCTGTGTCTCGCTCTGTATCTCTCTCTGTATCTCTCCCAGTATCTCTCTCTGTATATCTCTCTCTGTATCTCTCTCTGTATCTCCCTCTGTATCTCTCTTTGTATCCCTCTCTGTATCACCCTCTGTATCTCTCGATGTATCTCTCTCCCTGTATCTCTCTGTGTATCGCTCTCCCTGTATCTCGCTCTGTATCTCTCTCTGTAGCTCTCTCTGTCCACCTCACTCTGTCGATGTCTCTGTAACTCAAGGTGTATCTCTCTCTATCTCTCTCTCTGTATCTCTCTCCCTGTATCTGTCTCTGTATCTCTCTCCGTACCTTCCTTTGTATCTCTCTGTGTATCTCTCACTCTCTGTATCTCTCCCTGTATCTCTCTGTTTCTCTCTCTGTACCTCTGTCTGTACCTCTCTCTGTAACTCTCTCTGTACCTCTCTCTGTCTCTCTCTCTGTATCTCTCTCTCTGCCTCTCTCTCTGCATCTGTCTCTTTATCTCTCTCTGTATCTCTCTCTGTATTTATCTCTATCTCTCTCTGCATCTCTCTCCGTATCGCTCTTCGTATCTCTCTCTGTATCTCACTCTGTATCTCTCTGAATATATCTCACTATCTCTCTCTCTATCTCTCTGAATCGCTCTCTCTATCTCTCTCTGCATCTCTCTCGCGTTGTATCTCTCTGTATTCATCTCTGTAGACATTTCGCGTTGACTCCCTTTCACTCTCTATCTCTCTCTGTATCTCTCTGTGTATCTCTCTCTGTATCTGAGTCTGTATCTCACTCTGTATCTCTCACCGAATCTCTCTCTCTATCTCTCTCTGCATCTCTCTCTGAATCTCTCTCTTTATCTCTCTCTGAATCTCTCTCTCGTTGTATCTCTCTGTATTCCTCTCTGTATTCTTCTCGGTATACCTCTCGCGTTGAATCTTTCTCGCTCTCTATCTCTCTCTGTATCTCTCTCTGGTATCTCTCTCTGTATCTCTCTCTGTATCTCTCTCAGTATCTCTCTCTGTATCTCTCTCTGCATCATCTCTGTGCGTCTCTCAGTGTATATCTCTCTGTATCTCTCACTGTCTCTCCCTCTGTATCTCTCTCTCTCTGTATCGCTCTCTGTCTCTCTCTGTATCTCTCCCTGTATCTCCCTCTCTCTCTCTCTCTGTATCTCTCTCTGTATCGCTCACCGTAGCTCCCTCTCTATCTCTCTCTGTATCTCTCTCAGTATCTCTATCTCTCTGTATCTCGCTCTGTATCTGTCTCTGTATCTCTCTGTATCTCGCTCTGTATCTCTCTCTCTCTGTCTCTCTCTCTGTTCCTCTCTCTGTATCTCCCTCTGTATCTCCCTCTGTATTACTGGCTGGATCTCAGTCTGTATCTCTCTCGGTATCTCACTCTGTATCTCTCTCTGTGTCTCCCTCTCTATCTCCCTCTGTACCTCTCTCACTGTATCTCTCTCTGTATCTCTCTCTCTATCTCACCCTGTATCTCTCTCTGTATCTCACACTGTATCTCTCTCTGTATCTCCCTCTGTGTCTATCTCTGTATCTCTCTCTGTATCTCTCTCTCTATCTCTCCCTGTATATCTCTCTGTATCTCCCTCTCTATCTCTCTCTCTGTACCTCTCTCTGTCTCTCACTCTGTCTTTCTCTTTCTCGGTCTCTCCTCCTGTCTCTCTCCCTCTCTGTATCTCTATCTGTATATCTCTATGCATCTCTCTCTGGATCTCTCTCTGTATCTCTCTGCCTCTGTCTCTGTATCTCTCTCTGTATCTATATCTGTATCTCTCTGTGTATCTCGCTCTGTATCTCCCTCTGTGTCTCTCTGCCTCTGTCTCTGTATCTATCTCTGTATCTCTCTCTGTATCTCTCTGTCTCGGTACCGCTCTCTGAATTTCTCTCTGTATCTCTCTCTGCGTCTCCTTCTCTATCTCTCTCTCTGTCTCCCTCTGTATCTCTCTCTCTATCTCTCTCTGCATCTCTCTCTGAATCTCTCTCTCTATCTTTCCCTGCATCTCTCTCTCGTTCTATCTCTCTGTATTCCACTCTGTATTCCTCTCTGTATACCTCTCGCGTTGAATCTCTCTCGCTCTCTATCTCTTTCTGGATCTCTCTCTGGTATCTCTCTCAGTATCTCTCTCTGTATCTCTCTGTGCGTCTCTCTGTGTACATCTCTCTGTATCTCTCACTGTCTATCCCTCTGTATCTCTCTCTCTGTATCTCTCTCTGTCTCTCTCTCTGTATCTCTCCCTCTATCTCCCTCTCTCTCTCTCAGTATCTCTCACTGTATCGCTCTCCGTAGCTCCCTCTATATCTCTCTCTGTATTTCTCTCTGTATCGCTGTCTGTAGCTCACTCTGGTATCTCACGCTGTATCTGTCTCTGTATCTCTCTGTATCTCGCTCTGTATCTCTCTCTCTGTCCCTCTCTCTGTCTCTCTCTCTCTGTATCTCCCTCTGTATCTCCCTCTGTATCACTGTCTATATCTCAGTCTGTATCTCTCTCGGTATCTCACTCTGTATCTCTCTCTGTGTCTCCCTCTGTATCTCCCTCTGTATCCATCTCTCTGCATCTCTCTCTGTATCTCTCTCTCTCTCTATCTCACTCTGTATCTCTCTCTGTATCTCACACTGTATCTCTCTGTATCTCCCACTGTCTGTCTCGCTATGTATCTCTCGCTGTATCTATCTCGGTATCTCTCCCTGTATCTCTCTCTGTATCTCTCTCTGTATCTCCCTCTGTATCTATCTCTGTATCTCTCTCTGTATCTCTCTCTCTATCTATCCCTGTATCTCTCTCTGTATCTCCCTCTCTATCTCTCTCTCTGTATCTCTCTCTGTCTCTCTCTCTGTATCTCTCTTGCTCGGTATCTCCGCCTGTCTCTCTCCCTCTCTGTATCTCTATCTGTATCTCTCTATGCATCTCTCTCTGTATCTCTCTCTGTATCTCTCTGCCCCTGTCTTTGTATCTCTCTCTGTATCTCTCTGTATCTCTCTGCCTCTGTCTCTGTATCTCTCTCTGTATCTATATCTGTATCTATCTCTGTATCTCTCTGTGTATCACTCGCTGTATCTCCCTCTGTGTCTCTCTGCCTCTGCCTCTGAATCTATCTCTGTATCTCTCTCTGTTTCTCTCTCTGTATCTCTCTCTATATCTCACTCTGTATCTCTCTCTGTATCTCCATCATTATCTCCCTCAGTATTTCCCTCTGTATCTCTCTCTGCTTATCTCTCTGTATCTCTCTCTGCATCTCACCGTATCTCTCTCCATATCTCTCTCTGTATCTCCCTCTTTATCTCTCTTGTTTCTCACAATGTATCTCTCTCTGTATATCCCTCTGTCTCTCTAGCTCTGTATCTCCCGCTGTATCCATCTCTGTATCACTCTCTCTGTATCTCTCTGTATCTCTCTGTATCTCTCTCACTGTATCTCTCTCTGTCTCGCTCTCTGTATCTCTCTCTGTATCTCTCTCTTTATCTCTATCTCTTTCTCTCACTGTACCTCTCTCCATACCTTTCCCTGTAACTCTCTCTGTATCTCTCTCTGTCTCTCTGTTTCTCACCCTGTATCTCCCTCTTTATCTCCCTCTGTATCTCTCTCTGTAACTCCCTATGTATCTCGCTCACTGTATCTCTCTCTGTGTCTCCCTCTGTATCTCTCTCTGTATCTCTCCCAGTATCTCTCTCTGTATCTCTCTCTGTATACCTCTCTCTGTATCTCTCTCTGTAGCTCCCTCTGTATCTCTCTTTGTATCTCTCTCTGTATCACCCTCTGTAACTCTCTCTGTATCTCTCTCCCTGTATCTCTCTCTGTATCGCTCTCCCTGTATCTCTCTCTGTATCTCTCTCCGTACCTTCCTCTGTATCTCTCTGTGTATCTCTCACTCTCTGTATCTCTCCCTGTATCTCTCTGTTTCTCTCTCTGTACCTCTGTCTGTACCTCTCTCTGTAACTCTCTCTGTACCTCTCTCTGTCTCTCTCTCTGTATCTCTCTCTCTGCCTCTCTCTCTGCATCTGTCTCTGTATCTCTCTCTATATCTCTCTCTGTATTTCTCTCTATCTCTCTCTGCATCTCTCTCCGTATCGCTCTCCGTATCTCTCTCTGTATCTCACTCTGTATCTCTCTGAATATCTCTCACTATCTCTCTCTCTATCTCTCTCTGAATCGCTCTCTCCATCTCTCTGTGCATCTCTCTCGCGTTGTATCTCTCTGTATTCATCTCTGTAAACGTATCGCGTTGACTCCCTTTCGCTCTCTATCTCTCTCTGTATCTGTCTGAGTATCTCTCTCTGTATCTGAGTCTGTATCTCACTCTGTATCTCTTACCGAATCTCTCTCTCTATCTCTCTCTGCATCTCTCTCTGAATCTCTCTCTCTATCTCTCTCTGCATCTCTCTCTCGTTGTATCTCTCTGTATTCCTCTCTGTATACCTCTCGCGTTGAATCTTTCTCGCTCTCTATCTCTCTCTGTATCTCTCTCTGGTATCTCTCTCTGTATCTACCTCTGTATCACTCTCAGTATCTCTCTCTGTATCTCTCTCAGGATCTCACTGTGCGTCTCTCTATGTATATCTCTCTGTATCTCTCACTGTCTCTCCCTCGGTATCTCTCTCTCTCTGTATCTCTCTCTGTCTCTCTCTCTGTATCTCTCCCTGTATCTCCCTCTCTCTCTCGCTCTGTATCTCTCTCTGTATCGCTCTCCGTAGCTCCATCTCTATCTCTCTCTGTATTTCTCTCTGTATCGCTCTCTGTAGCTCTCTCTGGTATCTCACTCTGTATCTCTCTCTGTATCTCTCTCAGTATCTCTATCTCTCTGTATCTGTCTCTGTATCTCTCTGTATCTCGCTCTGTATCTCTCTCTCTGTCTCTCTCTCTGTCTCTCTCTCTGTATCTCCCCCTGTATCTCCCTCTGTATCACTGTCTGTATCTCAGTCTGTATCTCTCTCGGTATCTCACTCTGTATCTCTCTCTGTGTCTCCCTCTCTATCTCCCTCTGTATCTCTCTCTCTGTATCTCTCTCTGTATCTCTCTCTATCTCACTCTGTATCTCCCTCTGTATCTCACACTGTATCTCTCTCTGTATCTCCCTCTGTCTGTCTCGCTATGCATCTCTCGCTGAATCTATCTCTGTATCTCTACCTGTATCTCTCTCTGTATCTCTGTCTGTATCTCCCTCTGTATCTATCTCTGTATCTCTCTGTATCTCTCTCTCTATCTCTCTCTCTGTACCTCTCTTTGTATCTCTCTCTGTATCTCTCTATGCATCTCTCTCTGTATCTCTCTCTATATCTCTCTGCCCCTGTCTTTGTATCTCTCTCTGTATCTCTCTGCCTCTGTCTCTGTATCTCTCTCTGTATCTATATCTGAATCTCTCTATGCATCTCTCTCTGTATCTCTCTGCCTCTGTCTCTGTATCTCTCTCTGTATCTATATCTTTATCTATCTCTGCATCTCTCTGTGTATCTATCTCTGTATCTCTCTCTGTATCTCTCTGCCTCTGTCTCTGTATCTATATCTGTATTATTCTCTGTATCTCTCTGTGTATCTCTCTCTGTATCCCTCTGTGTCTCTCTGCCTCTGTCTCTCTATCTACCTCTGTATCTCTCTCTGTATCTCTCTGCCTCGGTACCGCTCTCTGAATTTCTCTCTGTATCTCTCTCTGTGTCTCCTTCTGTATCTCTCTCTCGGTATCTCTCTCTCTTTCTCTCTCTGTGTCTCCCTCTGTATCTCCCTGAGTATTTATCTCTATGTATCTCCCTCTGTATCTCTCACTGTATCTCACTCTGTATCTCTCTCTGTATCTCACTCTGTATCTCTCTGTATCTCCATCTGTATCTCCCTCTGTCTCTCTCTCTGTATCTCCCTCTGCATCTCCATCTGTATCTCTCTCTTTATCTATCTCTGTATCTCCATATGTATCTCCCTCTGTATCTCACTCTGTGTCTCTCTCTGTATCTCCATCTGTATCTCTCTCTGTGTCTCTCTCTGTATCTCTCTCTGTATCTCCATCTGTATCTCCCTCTGTATCTCTCTCTCCGTATCTCTCTCTCTGTATCTCCCTCTTTATCTCTCTCTATATCTCATTCTGTACCTCTCTCTGTATCTCGCTCTGTCTCTCTCGCACTGTATCTCTCCCTGTATCTCTCTCTGTATCACTCTCTCTGTATCTCTCTCTGTATTTCTCACAGTCGCTGTGTCTCTGCATCTTACTCTGTATCGTTCTCTCTATCTCTCTGTATCTCGCTCTATATCTCTCTGTATCTGTCTCTCGGTATCTCCCTCTGTATCTCTCTCTCTGTATCTCTCTCTCTGTATATCTCTCTGTATCTCTCTCTGTATCTCACTCTGTATCTCTCTCTATGTATCTCTCTCTGTATCTCTCTCTCTGTATCTCCCTCTGTATCTCTCTCTGTATCTCACTCTCTATCTCCCTCTGTATCTCCCTCTGTATCTCTCTCTGTATCTGCCTCTGTATCTCTCTCTCTGTATCTCTCTGAATCTCTCTCTCTGTATCTCTCTCCATCCCTCTCACTGTAACTCACTCTGTCTCTCTCTCTCTGTATCTCTCTCTCTGCACTCTCTCTGTCTCTCTCTCTGTACCTCTCTCTGTCTCTCTCTCTGTACCTCTCCCTGTATCTCACTCTGTATCTCTCTCTGTGTCTTCCTCTGTATCTCTCTCTCTGTATCTCACTCTGTATCTCTCTCTGTATCCCATACTGTATCTCTCTGTATCTCCCTCTGTCTCTCTCGATCTGTATCTCTCGCTGTATCGCTCTTTGTATCTCTATCTCTCTCTCTCTGTATCTCTCTCTGTATCTGTCTCTTTATCTCTCTCTGTATCTCTCTCTCTCTCTCTCTGTATCACTCTGCCTCTGTCTCTGTATCTCTCTCTGTATCTCTCTCTTTAACTCTCTCTGTATCTCTCTGTGCATCTCTCTCTGTGTCGCCTTCTGTATCTCTCTCTGTAGCTCTCACTGTATCTCTCTCTGTATCTCCCTCTGTATCTCTCTCTGTATATCTCTCTGTATCTCTCTTTGTATCTCTCTCTCTCGGTATCTCCCCCTGTCTCTCTCTCTGTATCGCTACCTGTATCTCTCTCTGTATCTCTTTCTGTATCTCTCTCTCTCGGTATCTCCCCCTGTCTCTCTCTCTGTATATTCCTCTGTATCTCTCTATGTATCTCTCTCTGTACCTCTCTCTGTAGCTCTCTCTCTGTATCTCTCTCTGTATCTCTCTGTATCTCTCTTTGTATCTCTCTCTTATTTCTCTCTCTGTATCTCTATCTGTCTCTCTCTGTATCTCTCTGTCTCTGTCTCTGTATCTCTCTCTCTATCTCTCACTGTATCTCTCTCCATACCTCTCCCTGTAACTATCTCTGTATCTCTCTCTGTTTCTCCGTATCTCTCCCTGTATCTCCCTCTGTATGTCCCTCTGTACCTCTCTATGTATCTCCCTCTGTATCTCTCTCTGTATCTATCTCTGTCTCCCTCTGTATCTCTCTCTCTGTATCTCTCCCTGTATCTCTCTCTGCATCTCTCTCTGAATCTCCCTCTGTATCTCCCTCTCTATCTCCCCCTATATCTCTCTCTGTATCTCCCTCTGTATCTCTCTCTCTGTATCTCTCTCTGTATCTCTCTCTCTCGGTATCTCCGCCAGTCTCTCTCTCTCTCTGTATATTTACCAGTATCTCTCTCTGTATCTCTCTATGTATCTCTCCCTGTATCTCTCTCTGTATCTCTCTCTCTGTATCTCTCTCTGTATCTCTCTCTCTGTATCTCCCTCTGTATCTCTTTCTGTATCTCTCTTTGTATCTCTCTATCGGTACCTTTCTGTATCTCTCTCTGTATCTCCCTCTGTATCTCTCTGTGTCTCTCTCTCTGTATCTCTCAATGTCTCGCTCTCTGTATCTTTCGTTGTCTCTCTCTCTGTATCTCCCTCTGTATCTCTCTCTGTATCTCTCCCTGTATCTCTCCCTGTATCTCTCTCTGTATCTCTCTCTCTGTATCTCTCTCTGTCTCTCTTCCTGTATTTCCCTCTGTATCTCCCTCTGTATCACTCTCTGTATCTCCCTCTGGATCACTCTCTGCATCTCTCCCTGTATCTCCCTCTGTATCTCTCTCTGTGTCTCCCTCTGTCTCTCTCTCTGTATCTCTCTAGGTATCTCTCTCTGTATATCTCTCTCTCTCTCTCTCTCTCTGTATCTCCCTCTGTCTCGCTCTCTATATCTCCTTCTGTGTCTCTCTCTCGGTATCTCTCTCTGTATCTCTCTCTGTTTCTATCTCTGTATCTATCTCTGTATCTCACTCTGTATCTCTCTCTGTATTTCCATCTGTATCTCCATCAGTATTTCCCTCTGTATCTCTCTCTGCTTATCTCTCTATATCTCTCTCTGTATCTCACCGTATCTCTCTCCGTATCTCTCTCTGTATCTCCCTCTTTATCTCTCTTGTTTCTCACACTGTATCTCTCTCTGTATATCCCTCTGTCTCTCTAGCTCTGTATGTCTCGCTGTATTTCTCTCTGTATCACTCTCTCTGTATCTCTCTCGGTATCTCTCTGTATCTCTCACTGTATCTCTCTCTGTCTCGCTCTCTGTATCTCTCTCTGTATCTCTCTCTTTATCTCTATCTCTATCTCTCACTGTATCTCTCTCCATACCTTTCCCTGTAACTCTCTCTGTATCTCTCTCTGTATCTCTGTGTCTCACCCTGTATCTCCCTCTTTATCTCCCTCTGTATCTCTCTCTGTAACTCCCTATGTATCTCTCTCACTGTATCTCACTCTGTGTCTCCCTCTGTATCTCTCTCTGTATCTCTCCCAGTATCTCTCTCTGTATATCTCTCTCTGTATCTCTCTCTGTATCTCCCTCTGTATCTCTCTTTGTATCCCTCTCTGTATCACCCTCTGTATCTCTCGATGTATCTCTCTCCCTGTATCTCTCTCTGTATCGCTCTCCCTGTATCTCGCTCTGTATCTCTCTCTGTAGCTCTCTCTGTCCACCTCACTCTGTCGATGTCTCTGTAACTCAAGGTGTATCTCTCTCTATCTCTCTCTCTGTATCTCTCTCCCTGTATCTGTCTCTGTATCTCTCTCCGTACCTTCCTTTGTATCTCTCTGTGTATCTCTCACTCTCTGTATCTCTCCCTGTATCTCTCTGTTTCTCTCTCTGTCCCTCTATCTGTACCTCTCTCTGTAACTCTCTCTGTACCTCTCTCTGTCTCTCTCTCTGTATCTCTCTCTCTGCCTCTCTCTCTGCATCTGTCTCTTTATCTCTCTCTGTATCTCTCTCTGTATTTATCTCTATCTCTCTCTGCATCTCTCTCCGTATCGCTCTTCGTATCTCTCTCTGTATCTCACTCTGTATCTCTCTGAATATATCTCACTATCTCTCTCTCTATCTCTCTCTGAATCGCTCTCTCTATCTCTCTCTGCATCTCTCTCGCGTTGTATCTCTCTGTATTCATCTCTGTAGACGTCTCGCGTTGACTCCCTTTCACTCTCTATCTCTCTCTGTATCTCTCTGTGTATCTCTCTCTGTATCTGAGTCTGTATCTCACTCTGTATCTCTCACCGAATCTCTCTCTCTATCTCTCTCTGCATCTCTCTCTGAATCTCTCTCTTTATCTCTCTCTGAATCTCTCTCTCGTTGTATCTCTCTGTATTCCTCTCTATATTCTTCTCGGTATACCTCTCGCGTTGAATCTTTCTCGCTCTCTATCTCTCTCTGTATCTCTCTCTGGTATCTCTCTCTGTATCTCTCTCTGTATCTCTCTCAGTATCTCTCTCTGTATCTCTCTCTGCATCATCTCTGTGCGTCTCTCAGTGTATATCTCTCTGTATCTCTCACTGTCTCTCCCTCTGTATCTCTCTCTCTCTGTATCGCTCTCTGTCTCTCTCTGTATCTCTCTCTGTATCTCCCTCTCTCTCTCTCTCTGTATCTCTCTCTGTATCGCTCACCGTAGCTCCCTCTCTATCTCTCTCTGTATCTCTCTCAGTATCTCTATCTCTCTGTATCTCGCTCTGTATCTGTCTCTGTATCTCTCTGTATCTCGCTCTGTATCTCTCTCTCTCTGTCTCTCTCTCTGTCCCTCTCTCTGTATCTCCCTCTGTATCTCCCTCTGTATCACTGGCTGGATCTCAGTCTGTATCTCTCTCGGTATCTCACTCTGTATCTTTCTCTGTGTCTCCCTCTCTATCTCCCTCTGTACCTCTCTCACTGTATCTCTCTCTGTATCTCTCTCTCTATCTCACTCTGTATCTCTCTCTGTATCTCACACTGTATCTCTCTCTGTATCTCCCTCTGTGTCTATCTCTGTATCTCTCTCTGTATCTCTCTCTCTATCTCTCCCTGTAAATCTCTCTGTATCTCCCTCTCTATCTCTCTCTCTGTACCTCTCTCCGTCTCTCACTCTGTCTTTCTCTTTCTCGGTCTCTCCTCCTGTCTCTCTCCCTCTCTGTATCTCTATCTGTATATCTCTATGCATCTCTCTCTGGATCTCTCTCTGTATCTCTCTGCCTCTGTCTCTGTATCTCTCTCTGTATCTATATCTGTATCTCTCTGTGTATCTCGCTCTGTATCTCCCTCTGTGTCTCTCTGCCTCTGTCTCTGTATCTATCTCTGTATCTCTCTCTGTATCTCTCTGTCTCGGTACCGCTCTCTGAATTTCTCTCTGTATCTCTCTCTGCGTCTCCTTCTCTATCTCTCTCTCTGTCTCCCTCTGTATCTCTCTCTCTATCTCTCTCTGCATCTCTCTCTGAATCTCTCTCTCTATCTTTCTCTGCATCTCTCTCTCGTTCTATCTCTCTGTATTCCACTCTGTATTCCTCTCTGTATACCTCTCGCGTTGAATCTCTCTCGCTCTCTATCTCTTTCTGGATCTCTCTCTGGTATCTCTCTCAGTATCTCTCTCTGTATCTCTCTGTGCGTCTCTCTGTGTACATCTCTCTGTATCTCTCACTGTCTATCCCTCTGTATCTCTCTCTCTGTATCTCTCTCTGTCTCTCTCTCTGTATCTCTCCCTCTATCTCCCTCTCTCTCTCTCAGTATCTCTCACTGTATCGCTCTCCGTAGCTCCCTCTATATCTCTCTCTGTATTTCTCTCTGTATCGCTGTCTGTAGCTCACTCTGGTATCTCACGCTGTATCTGTCTCTGTATCTCTCTGTATCTCGCTCTGTATCTCTCTCTCTGTCCCTCTCTCTGTCTCTCTCTCTCTGTATCTCCCTCTGTATCTCCCTCTGTATCACTGTCTATATCTCAGTCTGTATCTCTCTCGGTATCTCACTCTGTATCTCTCTCTGTGTCTCCCTCTGTATCTCCCTCTGTATCCATCTCTCTGCATCTCTCTCTGTATCTCTCTCTCTCTATCTCACTCTGTATCTCTCTCTGTATCTCACACTGTATCTCTCTGTATCTCCCACTGTCTGTCTCGCTATGTATCTCTCGCTGTATCTATCTCGGTATCTCTCCCTGTATCTCTCTCTGTATCTCTCTCTGTATCTCCCTCTGTATCTATCTCTGTATCTCTCTCTGTATCTCTCTCTCTATCTATCCCTGTATCTCTCTCTGTATCTCCCTCTCTATCTCTCTCTCTGTATCTCTCTCTGTCTCTCTCTCTGTATCTCTCTTGCTCGGTATCTCCGCCTGTCTCTCTCCCTCTCTGTATCTCTATCTGTATCTCTCTATGCATCTCTCTCTGTATCTCTCTCTGTATCTCTCTGCCCCTGTCTTTGTATCTCTCTCTGTATCTCTCTGTATCTCTCTGCCTCTGTCTCTGTATCTCTCTGTGTATCACTCGCTGTATCTCCCTCTGTGTCTCTCTGCCTCTGCCTCTGAATCTATCTCTGTATCTCTCTCTGTTTCTCTCTCTGTATCTCTCTCTGTATCTCACTCTGTATCTCTCTCTGTATCTCCATCATTATCTCCCTCAGTATTTCCCTCTGTATCTCTCTCTGCTTATCTCTCTGTATCTCTCTCTGTATCTCACCGTATCTCTCTCCATATCTCTCTCTGTATCTCCCTCTTTATCTCTCTTGTTTCTCACAATGTATCTCTCTCTGTATATCCCTCTGTCTCTCTAGCTCTGTATCTCCCGCTGTATCCATCTCTGTATCACTCTCTCTGTATCTCTCTGTATCTCTCTGTATCTCTCTCACTGTATCTCTCTCTGTCTCGCTCTCTGTATCTCTCTCTGTATCTCTCTCTTTATCTCTATCTCTTTCTCTCACTGTACCTCTCTCCATACCTTTCCCTGTAACTCTCTCTGTATCTCTCTCTGTCTCTCTGTTTCTCACCCTGTATCTCCCTCTTTATCTCCCTCTGTATCTCTCTCTGTAACTCCCTATGTATCTCCCTCACTGTATCTCTCTCTGTGTCTCCCTCTGTATCTCTCTCTGTATCTCTCCCAGTATCTCTCTCTGTATCTCTCTCTGTATACCTCTCTCTGTATCTCTCTCTGTAGCTCCCTCTGTATCTCTCTTTGTATCTCTCTCTGTATCACCCTCTGTAACTCTCTCTGTATCTCTCTCCCTGTATCTCTCTCTGTATCGCTCTCCCTGTATCTCTCTCTGTATCTCTCTCCGTACCTTCCTCTGTATCTCTCTGTGTATCTCTCACTCTCTGTATCTCTCCCTGTATCTCTCTGTTTCTCTCTCTGTACCTCTGTCTGTACCTCTCTCTGTAACTCTCTCTGTACCTCTCTCTGTCTCTCTCTCTGTATCTCTCTCTCTGCCTCTCTCTCTGCATCTGTCTCTGTATCTCTCTCTATATCTCTCTCTGTATTTCTCTCTATCTCTCTCTGCATCTCTCTCCGTATCGCTCTCCGTATCTCTCTCTGTATCTCACTCTGTATCTCTCTGAATATCTCTCACTATCTCTCTCTCTATCTCTCTCTGAATCGCTCTCTCCATCTCTCTCTGCATCTCTCTCGCGTTGTATCTCTCTGTATTCATCTCTGTAAACGTCTCGCGTTGACTCCCTTTCGCTCTCTATCTCTCTCTGTATCTGTCTGAGTATCTCTCTCTGTATCTGAGTCTGTATCTCACTCTGTATCTCTTACCGAATCTCTCTCTCTATCTCTCTCTGCATCTCTCTCTGAATCTCTCTCTCTATCTCTCTCTGCATCTCTCTCTCGTTGTATCTCTCTGTATTCCTCTCTGTATACCTCTCGCGTTGAATCTTTCTCGCTCTCTATCTCTCTCTGTATCTCTCTCTGGTATCTCTCTCTGTATCTACCTCTGTATCACTCTCAGTATCTCTCTCTGTATCTCTCTCAGGATCTCACTGTGCGTCTCTCTATGTATATCTCTCTGTATCTCTCACTGTCTCTCCCTCGGTATCTCTCTCTCCCTGTATCTCTCTCTGTCTCTCTCTCTGTATCTCTCCCTGTATCTCCCTCTCTCTCTCGCTCTGTATCTCTCTCTGTATCGCTTCCGTAGCTCCATCTCTATCTCGCTCTGTATTTCTCTCTGTATCGCTCTCTGTAGCTCTCTCTGGTATCTCACTCTGTATCTCTCTCTGTATCTCTCTCAGTATCTCTATCTCTCTGTATCTGTCTCTGTATCTCTCTGTATCTCGCTCTGTATCTCTCTCTCTGTCTCTCTCTCTGTCTATCTCTCTGTATCTCCCCCTGTATCTCCCTCTGTATCACTGTCTGTATCTCAGTCTGTATCTCTCTCGGTATCTCACTCTGTATCTCTCTCTGTGTCTCCCTCTCTATCTCCCTCTGTATCTCTCTCTCTGTATCTCTCTCTGTATCTCTCTCTATCTCACTCTGTATCTCCCTCTGTATCTCACACTGTATCTCTCTCTGTATCTCCCTCTGTCTGTCTCGCTATGCATCTCTCGCTGAATCTATCTCTGTATCTCTACCTGTATCTCTCTCTGTATCTCTGTCTGTATCTCCCTCTGTATCTATCTCTGTATCTCTCTGTATCTCTCTCTCGATCTCTCTCTCTGTACCTCTCTTTGTATCTCTCTCTCTGTACCTCTCTATGCATCTCTCTCTGTATCTCTCTCTATATCTCTCTGCCCCTGTCTTTGTATCTCTCTCTGTATCTCTCTCTGTATCTCTCTGCCTCTGTCTCTGTATCTCTCTCTGTATCTATATCTGAATCTCTCTATGCATCTCTCTCTGTATCTCTCTGCCTCTGTCTCTGTATCTCTCTCTGTATCTATATCTTTATCTATCTCTGCATCTCTCTGTGTATCTATCTCTGTATCTCTCTCTGTATCTCTCTGCCTCTGTCTCTGTATCTATATCTGTATTATTCTCTGTATCTCTCTGTGTATCTCTCTCTGTATCCCTCTGTGTCTCTCTGCCTCTGTCTCTCTATCTACCTCTGTATCTCTCTCTGTATCTCTCTGCCTCGGTACCGCTCTCTGAATTTCTCTCTGTATCTCTCTCTGTGTCTCCTTCTGTATCTCTCTCTCGGTATCTCTCTCTCTTTCTCTCTCTGTGTCTCCCTCTGTATCTCCCTGAGTATTTATCTCTATGTATCTCCCTCTGTATCTCTCACTGTATCTCACTCTGTATCTCTCTCTGTATCTCACTCTGTATCTCTCTGTATCTCCATCTGTATCTCCCTCTGTCTCTCTCTCTGTATCTCCCTCTGCATCTCCATCTGTATCTCTCTCTTTATCTATCTCTGTATCTCCATATGTATCTCCCTCTGTATCTCACTCTGTGTCTCTCTCTGTATCTCCATCTGTATCTCTCTCTGTGTCTCTCTCTGTATCTCTCTCTGTATCTCCATCTGTATCTCCCTCTGTATCTCTCTCTCCGTATCTCTCTCTCTGTATCTCCCTCTTTATCTCTCTCTATATCTCACTCTGTACCTCTCTCTGTATCTCGCTCTGTCTCTCTCGCACTGTATCTCTCCCTGTATCTCTCTCTGTATCACTCTCTCTGTATCTCTCTCTGTATTTCTCACAGTCGCTGTGTCTCTGCATCTTACTCTGTATCGTTCTCTCTATCTCTCTGTATCTCGCTCTATATCTCTCTGTATCTGTCTCTCGGTATCTCCCTCTGTATCTCTCTCTCTGTATCTCTCTCTGTATATCTCTCTGTATCTCTCTCTGTATCTCACTCTGTATCTCTCTCTATGTATCTCTCTCTGTATCTCTCTCTCTGTATCTCCCTCTGTATCTCTCTCTGTATCTCACTCTCTATCTCCCTCTGTATCTCCCTCTGTATCTCTCTCTGTATCTGCCTCTGTATCTCTCTCTCTGTATCTCTCTGAATCTCTCTCTCTGTATCTCTCTCCATCCCTCTCACTGTAACTCACTCTGTCTCTCTCTCTCTGTATCTCTCTCTCTGCACTCTCTCTGTCTCTCTCTCTGTACCTCTCTCTGTCTCTCTCCCTGTACCTCTCCCTGTATTTCCCTCTGTCTCTCTCTCTGTATCGCTCTCTGTATCTCACTCTGTATCTCTCTCTGTGTCTTCCTCTGTATCTCTCTCTCTGTATCTCACTCTGTATCTCTCTCTGTATCCCATACTGTATCTCTCTGTATCTCCCTCTGTCTCTCTCGATCTGTATCTCTCGCTGTATCGCTCTTTGTATCTCTATCTCTCTCTCTCTGTATCTCTCTCTGTATCTGTCTCTTTATCTCTCTCTGTATCTCTCTCTCTCTCTCTCTCTCTGTATCACTCTGCCTCTGTCGCTGTATCTCTCTCTGTATCTCTCTCTTTAACTCTCTCTGTATCTCTCTGTGCATCTCTCTCTGTGTCGCCTTCTGTATCTCTCTCTGTATCTCTCCCTGTATCTCTCTCTGTATCTCTCTCTGTATCTCCCTCTGTATCTCTCTCTCTGTATATCTCTCTGTATCTCTCTTTGTATCTCTCTCTCTCGGTATCTCCCCCTGTCTCTCTCTCTGTATCGCTACCTGTATCTCTCTCTGTATCTCTTTCTGTATCTCTCTCTCTCGGTATCTCCCCCTGTCTCTCTCTCTGTATATTCCTCTGTATCTCTCTATGTATCTCTCTCTGTACCTCTCTCTGTATCTCTCTCTCTGTATCTCTCTCTGTATCTCTCTGTATCTCTCTTTGTATCTCTCTCTTATTTCTCTCTCTGTATCTCTATCTGTCTCTCTCTGTATCTCTCTGTCTCTGTCTCTGTATCTCTCTCTCTATCTCTCACTGTATCTCTCTCCATACCTCTCCCTGTAACTATCTCTGTATCTCTCTCTGTTTCTCCGTATCTCTCCCTGTATCTCCCTCTGTATGTCCCTCTGTACCTCTCTATGTATCTCCCTCTGTATCTCTCTCTGTATCTATCTCTGTCTCCCTCTGTATCTCTCTCTCTGTATCTCTCCCTGTATCTCTCTCTGCATCTCTCTCTGAATCTCCCTCTGTATCTCCCTCTCTATCTCCCCCTATATCTCTCTCTGTATCTCCCTCTGTATCTCTCTCTCTGTATCTCTCTCTGTATCTCTCTCTCTCGGTATCTCCGCCAGTCTCTCTCTCTCTCTGTATATTTACCAGTATCTCTCTCTGTATCTCTCTATGTATCTCTCAGCCGCTGTCTTTGTATCTCTCTCTGTATCTCTCTATATATCTCTCTGTGTATCTCTCTCTGTTTCTCTCTCTGTATCTCTCTGCGTCTGTCGCTGTATCTATATCTGTATCTCTCCCTGTATCTCTCTGTCTCTGTCTCTCTCTGTATCTCCCTCTGTATCGCTCTCTGTATCTCTCTCTGTATCTCTCTGCCTTTGTCTCTGTATCTCTCTCTGTCTCTCTCTATGTCTCTCTCTCTCTGCCTCTGCCTCTCCCTCTGTATCTCTCCCTGTATCTCTCTCTGTACCTCTCTCTGTAAATCTCACTCTGTATCTCCCTCTGTATACCCCCTGTATCGCTCTCTGTATCTCTCTGCCTCTGTCTCTGTATCTCTCTCTGTTTCTCTCTCTGTATCTCTCTCTCTGTATCTCTCTCTCTGTATCTCTCTCTGCATCTCTCTCGCGTTGTATCTCTCTGTATTCCTCTCTGTATTCCTCTCTGTATACCTCTCGCGTTGAAGCACTCTCGCTCTCTATCTCCCTCTGTATCTCTCTGTGTATATCTCTCTGTGTCTGAGTCTGTATCTCTCTGTGTATCTCCCTGTGTATCTCTCTGTGTATCTCTCTGTGTATCTCCATTTGAATCTCTCTCTGTATCTCTCTCTGTATCTGACTCTGTATCTCTCTCTGTATCTCACTCTGTATCTCTCACTGAATCTCTCTCTCGTTCTCTCTCTGTATCTCTCTCGCGTTGTATCTCATTGTGTTCCTCTGTGTATTCATTTCTGTATTCCACCCTGTATACCTCTCCTGTTGAATCTCTCTCGCTCTCTATCTCACTCTGTATCTCTCACTGAATCTCTCTCTCGTTCTCTCTCTGTATCTCACTCTGTATCTCTCTCGCGTTGTATCTCATTGTGTTCCTCTGTGTATTCATTTCTGTATTCCACCCTGTAGACCTCTCCTGTTGAATCTCTCTCGCTCTCTATCTCTCTCTGTATCTCTCTCTGTAACTCTCTCTGTATCTCTCTGTGCATCTCTCTGTGTATCTCTCTCTGCATCTCTCTCTGTAACTCTCTCTGTATCTCTCTGTGCATCTCTCTGTGTATCTCTCTCTGTATCTCTCCCTCTCCCCCTCTCTGTATCTCTCTGCCTCTGTCACTGTATCTCTCTCTGTATCTCTCTCAGTAACTCTCTCTGTATGTCTCTCTGTTTCTCTCTGTCTGCATTCTATCTGTCTCTCTCTCTGTATCTCTCTCTGTCTCTCTCTCTGTATCTCTCCCTGTATCTCCCTCTGTCTCTCTCTCTGTATCTCTCGCTGTACCTCTATCTGTCTCTCTCGCTGTCTCTCTCTGTATCTCTCTCTGTATCTCTCTCAGTATCTCTCTCTGTATCTCTCTCTGCATCATCTCTGTGCGTCTCTCAGTGTATATCTCTCTGTATCTCTCACTGTCTCTCCCTCTGTATCTCTCTCTCTCTGTATCGCTCTCTGTCTCTCTCTGTATCTCTCCCTGTATCTCCCTCTCTCTCTCTCTGTATCTCTCTCTGTATCGCTCACCGTAGCTCCCTCTCTATCTCTCTCTGTATCTCTCTCAGTATCTCTATCTCTCTGTATCTCGCTCTGTATCTGTCTCTGTATCTCTCTGTATCTCGCTCTGTATCTCTCTCTCTCTGTCTCTCTCTCTGTCCCTCTCTCTGTATCTCCCTCTGTATCTCCCTCTGTATCACTGGCTGGATCTCAGTCTGTATCTCTCTCGGTATCTCACTCTGTATCTCTCTCTGTGTCTCCCTCTCTATCTCCCTCTGTACCTCTCTCACTGTATCTCTCTCTGTATCTCTCTCTCTATCTCACTCTGTATCTCTCTCTGTATCTCACACTGTATCTCTCTCTGTATCTCCCTCTGTGTCTATCTTTGTATCTCTCTCTGTATCTCTCTCTCTATCTCTCCCTGTATATCTCTCTGTATCTCCCTCTCTATCTCTCTCTCTGTACCTCTCTCTGTCTCTCACTCTGTCTTTCTCTTTCTCGGTCTCTCCTCCTGTCTCTCTCCCTCTCTGTATCTCTATCTGTATATCTCTATGCATCTCTCTCTGTATCTCTCTCTGTATCTCTCTGCCTCTGTCTCTGTATCTCTCTCTGTATCTATATCTGTATCTCTCTGTGTATCTCGCTCTGTATCTCCCTCTGTGTCTCTCTGCCTCTGTCTCTGTATCTATCTCTGTATCTCTCTCTGTATCTCTCTGTCTCGGTACCGCTCTCTGAATTTCTCTCTGTATCTCTCTCTGCGTCTCCTTCTCTATCTCTCTCTCTGTCTCCCTCTGTATCTCTCTCTCTATCTCTCTCTGCATCTCTCTCTGAATCTCTCTCTCTATCTTTCTCTGCATCTCTCTCTCGTTCTATCTCTCTGTATTCCACTCTGTATTCCTCTCTGTATACCTCTCGCGTTGAATCTCTCTCGCTCTCTATCTCTTTCTGGATCTCTCTCTGGTATCTCTC
Source organism: Scyliorhinus torazame (assembly GCF_047496885.1). Classification (NCBI taxonomy): domain Eukaryota; kingdom Metazoa; phylum Chordata; class Chondrichthyes; order Carcharhiniformes; family Scyliorhinidae; genus Scyliorhinus; species Scyliorhinus torazame. Next base: position 56,925,475 of record NC_092726.1, read on the forward strand.
TCAGTATCTCTCTCTGTATCTCTCTGTGCGTCTCTCTGTGTACATCTCTCTGTATCTCTCACTGTCTATCCCTCTGTATCTCTCTCTCTGTATCTCTCTCTGTCTCTCTCTCTGTATCTCTCCCTCTATCTCCCTCTCTCTCTCTCAGTATCTCTCACTGTAGCGCTCTCGGTAGCTCCCTCTATATCTCTCTCTGTATTTCTCTCTGTATCGCTGTCTGTAGCTCACTCTGGTATCTCACGCTGTACCTGTCTCTGTATCTCTCTGTATCTCGCTCTGTATCTCTCTCTCTGTCCCTCTCTCTGTCTCTCTCTCTCTGTATCTCCCTCTGTATCTCCCTCTGTATCACTGTCTGTATATCAGTCTGTATCTCTCTCGGTATCTCACTCTGTATCTCTCTCTGTGTCTCCCTCTGTATCTCCCTCTGTATCCATCTCTCTGCATCTCTCTCTGTATCTCTCTCTCTCTCTCTATCTCACTCTGTATCTCTCTCTGTATCTCACACTGTATCTCTCTGTATCTCCCACTGTCTGTCTCGCTATGTATCTCTCGCTGTATCTATCTCGGTATCTCTCCCTGTACCTCTCTCTGTATCTCTCTCTGTATCTCCCTCTGTATCTATCTCTGTATCTCTCTCTGTATCTCTCTCTCTATCTATCCCTGTATCTCTCTCTGTATCTCCCTCTCTATCTCTCTCTCTGTATCTCTCTCTGTCTCTCTCTCTGTATCTCTCTTGCTCGGTATCTCCGCCTGTCTCTCTCCCTCTCTGTATCTCTATCTGTATCTCTCTATGCATCTCTCTCTGTATCTCTCTCTGTATCTCTCTGCCCCTGTCTTTGTATCTCTCTATGTATCTCTCTGTATCTCTCTGCCTCTGTCTCTGTATCTCTCTCTGTTTCTCTCTCTGTATCTCTCTCTCTGTATCTCTCTCTCTGTATCTCTCTCTGCATCTCTCTCGCGTTGTATCTCTCTGTATTCCTCTCTGTATTCCTCTCGGTATACCTCTCGCGTTGAAGCACTCTCGCTCTCTATCTCCCTCTGTATCTCTCTGTGTATATCTCTCTGTGTCTGAGTCTGTATCTCTCTGTGTATCTCCCTGTGTATCTCTCTGTGTATCTCTCTGTGTATCTCCATTTGAATCTCTCTCTGTATCTCTCTCTGTATCAGACTCTGTATCTCTCTCTGTATCTCACTCTGCATCTCTCACTGAATCTCTCTCTCGTTCTCTCTCTGTATCTCTCTCGCGTTGTATCTCATTGTGTTCCTCTGTGTATTCATTTCTGTATTCCACCCTGTATACCTCTCCTGTTGAATCTCTCTCGCTCTCTATCTCACTCTGTATCTCTCACTGAATCTCTCTCTCGTTCTCTCTCTGTATCTCACTCTGTATCTCTCTCGCGTTGTATCTCATTGTGTTCCTCTGTGTATTCATTTCTGTATTCCACCCTGTAGACCTCTCCTGTTGAATCTCTCTCGCTCTCTATCTCTCTCTGTATCTCTCTCTGTAACTCTCTCTGTATCTCTCTGTGCATCTCTCTGTGTATCTCTCTCGGCATCTCTCTCTGTAACTCTCTCTGTATCTCTCTGTGCATCTCTCTGTGTATCTCTCTCTGTATCTCTCCCTCTCTCCCTCTCTGTATCTCTCTGCCTCTGTCACTGTATCTCTCTCTGTATCTCTCTCAGTAACTCTCTCTGTATGTCTCTCTGTTTCTCTCTGTCTGCATTATATCTGTCTCTCTCTCTGTATCTCTCTCTGTCTCTCTCTCTGTATCTCTCCCTGTATCTCCCTCTGTCTCTCTCTCTGTATCTCTCGCTGTACCTCTATCTGTCTCTCTAGCTGTCTCTCTCTGTATCTCTCTCTGTATCTCTCTCAGTATCTCTCTCTGTATCTCTCTCTGCATCATCTCTGTGCGTCTCTCAGTGTATATCTCTCTGTATCTCTCACTGTCTCTCCCTCTGTATCTCTCTCTCTCTGTATCGCTCTCTGTCTCTCTCTGTATCTCTCCCTGTATCTCCCTCTCTCTCTCTCTCTGTATCTCTCTCTGTATCGCTCACCGTAGCTCCCTCTCTATCTCTCTCTGTATCTCTCTCAGTATCTCTATCTCTCTGTATCTCGCTCTGTATCTCTCTGTATCTCGCTCTGTATCTCTCTCTCTCTGTCTCTCTCTCTGTCCCTCTCTCTGTATCTCCCTCTGTATCTCCCTCTGTATCACTGGCTGGATCTCAGTCTGTATCTCTCTCGGTAACTCCCTCTGTATCTCTCTCTGTGTCTCCCTCTCTATCTCCCTCTGTACCTCTCTCACTGTATCTCTCTCTGTATCTCTCTCTCTATCTCACTCTGTATCTCTCTCTGTATCTCACACTGTATCTCTCTCTGTATCTCCCTCCGTGTCTATCTTTGTATCTCTCTCTGTATCTCTCTCTCTATCTCTCCCTGTATATCTCTCTGTATCTCCCTCTCTATCTCTCTCTCTGTACCTCTCTCTGTCTCTCACTCTGTCTTTCTCTTTCTCGGTCTCTCCTCCCGTCTCTCTCCCTCTCTGTATCTCTATCTGTATATCTCTATGCATCTCTCTCTGGATCTCTCTCTGTATCTCTCTGTCTCTGTATCTCTCTCTGTATCTATATCTGTATCTCTCTGTGTATCTCGCTCTGTATCTCCCTCTGTGTCTATCTGCCTCTGTCTCTGTATCTATCTCTGTATCTCTCTCTGTATCTCTCTGTCTCGGTACCGCTCTCTGAATTTCTCTCTGTATCTCTCTCTGCGTCGCATTCTCTATCTCTCTCTCTGTCTCCCTCTGTATCTCTCTCTCTATCTCTCTCTGAATCTCTCTCTGAATCTCTCTCTCTATCTTTCTCTGCATCTCTCTCTCGTTCTATCTCTCTGTATTCCACTCTGTATTCCTCTCTGTATACCTCTCGCGTTGAATCTCTCTCGCTCTCTATCTCTTTCTGGATCTCTCTCTGGTATCTCTCTCAGTATCTCTCTCTGTACCACTCTGTGCGTCTCTCTGTGTACATCTCTCTGTATCTCTCACTGTCTATCCCTCTGTATCTCTCTCTCTGTATCTCTCTCTGTCTCTCTCTCTGTATCTCTCCCTCTATCTCCCTCTCTCTCTCAGTATCTCTCACTGTATCGCTCTCCGTAGCTCCCTCTATATCTCTCTCTGTATTTCTCTCTGTATCGCTGTCTGTAGCTCACTCTGGTATCTCACGCTGTACCTGTCTCTGTATCTCTCTGTATCTCGCTCTGTATCTCTCTCTCTGTCCCTCTCTCTGTCTCTCTCTCTCTGTATCTCCCTCTGTATCTCCCTCTGTATCACTGTCTGTATATCAGTCTGTATCTCTCTCGGTATCTCACTCTGTATCTCTCTCTGTGTCTCCCTCTGTATCTCCCTCTGTATCCATCTCTCTGCATCTCTCTCTGTATCTCTCTCTCTCTCTCTATCTCACTCTGTATCTCTCTCTGTATCTCACACTGTATCTCTCTGTATCTCCCACTGTCTGTCTCGCTATGTATCTCTCGCTGTATCTATCTCCGTATCTCTCCCTGTATCTCTCTCTGTATCTCTCTCTCTGTATCTCCCTCTGTATCTATCTCTGTATCTCTCTCTGTATCTCTCTCTCTATCTATCCCTGTATCTCTCTCTGTATCTCCCTCTCTATCTCTCTCTCTGTATCTCTCTCTGTCTCTCTCTCTGTATCTCTCTTGCTCGGTATCTCCGCCTGTCTCTCTCCCTCTCTGTATCTCTATCTGTATCTCTCTATGCATCTCTCTCTGTATCTCTCTCTGTATCTCTCTGCCCCTGTCTTTGTATCTCTCTATGTATCTCTCTGTATCTCTCTGCCTCTGTCTCTGTATCTCTCTCTGTTTCTCTCTCTGTATCTCTCTCTCTGTATCTCTCTCTCTGTATCTCTCTCTGCATCTCTCTCGCGTTGTATCTCTCTGTATTCCTCTCTGTATTCCTCTCTGTATTCCTCTCGCGTTGAAGCACGCTCGCTCTCTATCTCCCTCTGTATCTCTCTGTGTATATCTCTCTGTGCCTGAGTCTGTATCTCTCTGTGTATCTCCCTGTGTATCTCTCTGTGTATCTCTCTGTGTATCTCCATTTGAATCTCTCTCTGTATCTCTCTCTGTATCTGACTCTGTATCTCTCTCTGTATCTCACTCTGCATCTCTCACTGAATCTCTCTCTCGTTCTCTCTCTGTATCTCTCTCGCGTTGTATCTCATTGTGTTCCTCTGTGTATTCATTTCTGTATTCCACCCTGTATACCTCTCCTGTTGAATCTCTCTCGCTCTCTATCTCACTCTGTATCTCTCACTGAATCTCTCTCTCGTTCTCTCTCTGTATCTCACTCTGTATCTCTCTCGCGTTGTATCTCATTGTGTTCCTCTGTGTATTCATTTCTGTATTCCACCCTGTAGACCTCTCCTGTTGAATCTCTCTCGCTCTCTATCTCTCTCTGTATCTCTCTCTGTAACTCTCTCTGTATCTCTCTGTGCATCTCTCTGTGTATCTCTCTCGGCATCTCTCTCTGTAACTCTCTCTGTATCTCTCTGTGCATCTCTCTGTGTATCTCTCTCTGTATCTCTCCCTCTCTCCCTCTCTGTATCTCTCTGCCTCTGTCACTGTATCTCTCTCTGTATCTCTCTCAGTAACTCTCTCTGTATGTCTCTCTGTTTCTCTCTGTCTGCATTATTTCTGTCTCTCTCTCTGTATCTCTCTCTGTCTCTCTCTCTGTATCTCTCCCTGTATCTCCCTCTGTCTCTCTCTCTGTATCTCTCGCTGTACCTCTATCTGTCTCTCTCGCTGTCTCTCTCTGTACCTCTCTCTGTATCTCTCTCAGTATCTCTCTCTGTATCTCTCTCTGCATCATCTCTGTGCGTCTCTCAGTGTATATCTCTCTGTATCTCTCACTGTCTCTCCCTCTGTATCTCTCTCTCTCTGTATCGCTCTCTGTCTCTCTCTGTATCTCTCCCTGTATCTCCCTCTCTCTCTCTCTCTGTATCTCTCTCTGTATCGCTCACCGTAGCTCCCTCTCTATCTCTCTCTGTATCTCTCTCAGTATCTCTATCTCTCTGTATCTCGCTCTGTATCTGTCTCTGTATCTCTCTGTATCTCGCTCTGTATCTCTCTCTCTCTGTCTCTCTCTCTGTCCCTCTCTCTGTATCTCCCTCTGTATCTCCCTCTGTATCACTGGCTGGATCTCAGTCTGTATCTCTCTCGGTATCTCACTCTGTATCTCTCTCTGTGTCTCCCTCTCTATCTCCCTCTGTACCTCTCTCACTGTATCTCTCTCTGTATCTCTCTCTCTATCTCACTCTGTATCTCTCTCTGTATCTCACACTGTATCTCTCTCTGTATCTCCCTCTGTGTCTATCTTTGTATCTCTCTCTGTATCTCTCTCTCTATCTCTCCCTGTATATCTCTCTGTATCTCCCTCTCTATCTCTCTCTCTGTACCTCTCTCTGTCTCTCACTCTGTCTTTCTCTTTCTCGGTCTCTCCTCCTGTCTCTCTCCCTCTCTGTATCTCTATCTGTATATCTCTATGCATCTCTCTCTTCATCTCTCTCTGTATCTCTCTGCCTCTGTCTCTGTATCTCTCTCTGTATCTATATCTGTATCTCTCAGTGTATCTCGCTCTGTATCTCCCTCTGTGTCTCTCTGCCTCTGTCTCTGTATCTATCTCTGTATCTCTCTCTGTATCTCTCTGTCTCGGTACCGCTCTCTGAATTTCTCTCTGTATCTCTCTCTGCGTCTCATTCTCTATCTCTCTCTCTGTCTCCCTCTGTATCTCTCTCTCTATCTCTCTCTGAATCTCTCTCTGAATCTCTCTCTCTATCTTTCTCTGCATCTCTCTCTCGTTCTATCTCTCTGTATTCCACTCTGTATTCCTCTCTGTATACCTCTCGCGTTGAATCTCTCTCGCTCTCTATCTCTTTCTGGATCTCTCTCTGGTATCTCTCTCAGTATCTCTCTCTGTATCTCTCTGTGCGTCTCTCTGTGTACATCTCTCTGTATCTCTCACTGTCTATCCCTCTGTATCTCTCTCTCTGTATCTCTCTCTGTCTCTCTCTCTGTATCTCTCCCTCTATCTCCCTCTCTCTCTCAGTATCTCTCACTGTATCGCTCTCCGTAGCTCCCTCTATATCTCTCTCTGTATTTCTCTCTGTATCGCTGTCTGTAGCTCACTCTGGTATCTCACGCTGTACCTGTCTCTGTATCTCTCTGTATCTCGCTCTGTATCTCTCTCTCTGTCCCTCTCTCTGTCTCTCTCTCTCTGTATCTCCCTCTGTATCTCCCTCTGTATCACTGTCTGTATATCAGTCTGTATCTCTCTCGGTATCTCACTCTGTATCTCTCTCTGTGTCTCCCTCTGTATCTCCCTCTGTATCCATCTCTCTGCATCTCTCTCTGTATCTCTCTCTCTCTCTCTATCTCACTCTGTATCTCTCTCTGTATCTCACACTGTATCTCTCTGTATCTCCCACTGTCTGTCTCGCTATGTATCTCTCGCTGTATCTATCTCGGTATCTCTCCCTGTATCTCTCTCTGCATCTCTCTCTCTGTATCTCCCTCTGTATCTATCTCTGTATCTCTCTCTGTATCTCTCTCTCTATCTATCCCTGTATCTCTCTCTGTATCTCCCTCTCTATCTCTCTCTCTGTATCTCTCTCTGTCTCTCTCTCTGTATCTCTCTTGCTCGGTATCTCCGCCTGTCTCTCTCCCTCTCTGTATCTCTATCTGTATCTCTCTATGCATCTCTCTCTGTATCTCTCTCTGTATCTCTCTGCCCCTGTCTTTGTATCTCTCTATGTATCTCTCTGTATCTCTCTGCCTCTGTCTCTGTATCTCTCTCTGTTTCTCTCTCTGTATCTCTCTCTCTGTATCTCTCTCTCTGTATCTCTCTCTGCATCTCTCTCGCGTTGTATCTCTCTGTATTCCTCTCTGTATTCCTCTCTGTATACCTCTCGCGTTGAAGCACTCTCGCTCTCTATCTCCCTCTGTATCTCTCTGTGTATATCTCTCTGTGTCTGAGTCTGTATCTCTCTGTGTATCTCCCTGTGTATCTCTCTGTGTATCTCTCTGTGTATCTCCATTTGAATCTCTCTCTGTATCTCTCTCTGTATCTGACTCTGTATCTCTCTCTGTATCTCACTCTGCATCTCTCACTGAATCTCTCTCTCGTTCTCTCTCTGTATCTCTCTCGCGTTGTATCTCATTGTGTTCCTCTGTGTATTCATTTCTGTATTCCACCCTGTATACCTCTCCTGTTGAATCTCTCTCGCTCTCTATCTCACTCTGTATCTCTCACTGAATCTCTCTCTCGTTCTCTCTCTGTATCTCACTCTGTATCTCTCTCGCGTTGTATCTCATTGTGTTCCTCTGTGTATTCATTTCTGTATTCCACCCTGTAGACCTCTCCTGTTGAATCTCTCTCGCTCTCTATCTCTCTCTGTATCTCTCTCTGTAACTCTCTCTGTATCTCTCTGTGCATCTCTCTGTGTATCTCTCTCGGCATCTCTCTCTGTAACTCTCTCTGTATCTCTCTGTGCATCTCTCTGTGTATCTCTCTCTGTATCTCTCCCTCTCTCCCTCTCTGTATCTCTCTGCCTCTGTCACTGTATCTCTCTCTGTATCTCTCTCAGTAACTCTCTCTGTATGTCTCTCTGTTTCTCTCTGTCTGCATTATATCTGTCTCTCTCTCTGTATCTCTCTCTGTCTCTCTCTCTGTATCTCTCCCTGTATCTCCCTCTGTCTCTCTCTCTGTATCTCTCGCTGTACCTCTATCTGTCTCTCTCGCTGTCTCTCTCTGTATCTCTCTCTGTATCTCTCTCAGTATCTCTCTCTGTATCTCTCTCTGCATCATCTCTGTGCGTCTCCCTCAGTGTATATCTCTCTGTATCTCTCACTGTCTCTCCCTCTGTATCTCTCTCTCTCTGTATCGCTCTCTGTCTCTCTCTGTATCTCTCCCTGTATCTCCCTCTCTCTCTCTCTCTGTATCTCTCTCTGTATCGCTCACCGTAGCTCCCTCTCTATCTCTCTCTGTATCTCTCTCAGTATCTCTATCTCTCTGTATCTCGCTCTGTATCTGTCTCTGTATCTCTCTGTATCTCGCTCTGTATCTCTCTCTCTCTGTCTCTCTCTCTGTCCCTCTCTCTGTATCTCCCTCTGTATCTCCCTCTGTATCACTGGCTGGATCTCAGTCTGTATCTCTCTCGGTATCTCACTCTGTATCTCTCTCTGTGTCTCCCTCTCTATCTCCCTCTGTACCTCTCTCACTGTATCTCTCTCTGTATCTCTCTCTCTATCTCACTCTGTATCTCTCTCTGTATCTCACACTGTATCTCTCTCTGTATCTCCCTCTGTGTCTATCTCTGTATCTCTCTCTGTATCTCTCTCTCTATCTCTCCCTGTATATCTCTCTGTATCTCCCTCTCTATCTCTCTCTCTGTACCTCTCTCTGTCTCTCACTCTGTCTTTCTCTTTCTCGGTCTCTCCTCCTGTCTCTCTCCCTCTCTGTATCTCTATCTTTATATCTCTATGCATCTCTCTCTGGATCTCTCTCTGTATCTCTCTGCCTCTGTCTCTGTATCTCTCTCTGTATCTATATCTGTATCTCTCTGTGTATCTCGCTCTGTATCTCCCTCTGTGTCTCTCTGCCTCTGTCTCTGTATCTATCTCTGTATCTCTCTCTGTATCTCTCTGTCTCGGTACCGCTCTCTGAATTTCTCTCTGTATCTCTCTCTGCGTCTCCTTCTCTATCTCTCTCTCTGTCTCCCTCTGTATCTCTCTCTCTATCTCTCTCTGAATCTCTCTCTGAATCTCTCTCTCTATCTTTCTCTGCATCTCTCTCTCGTTCTATCTCTCTGTATTCCACTCTGTATTCCTCTCTGTATACCTCTCGCGTTGAATCTCTCTCGCTCTCTATCTCTTTCTGGATCTCTCTCTGGTATCTCTCTCAGTATCTCTCTCTGTATCTCTCTGTGCGTCTCTCTGTGTACATCTCTCTGTATCTCTCACTGTCTATCCCTCTGTATCTCTCTCTCTGTATCTCTCTCTGTCTCTCTCTCTGTATCTCTCCCTCTATCTCCCTCTCTCTCACTCAGTATCTCTCACTGTATCGCTCTCCGTAGCTCCCTCTATATCTCTCTCTGTATTTCTCTCTGTATCGCTGTCTGTAGCTCACTCTGGTATCTCACGCTGTATCTGTCTCTGTATCTCTCTGTATCTCGCTCTGTATCTCTCTCTCTGTCCCTCTCTCTGTCTCTCTCTCTCTGTATCTCCCTCTGTATCTCCCTCTGTATCACTGTCTGTATCTCAGTCTGTATCTCTCTCGGTATCTCACTCTGTATCTCTCTCTGTGTCTCCCTCTGTATCTCCCTCTGTATCCATCTCTCTGCATCTCTCTCTGTATCTCTCTCTCTCTCTCTATCTCACTCTGTATCTCTCTCTGTATCTCACACTGTATCTCTCTGTATCTCCCACAGTCTGTCTCGCTATGTATCTCTCGCTGTATCTATCTCGGTATCTCTCCCTGTATCTCTCTCTGTATCTCTCTCTGTATCTCCCTCTGTATCTATCTCTGTATCTCTCTCTGTATCTCTCTCTCTATCTATCCCTGTATCTCTCTCTGTATCTCCCTCTCTATCTCTCTCTCTGTATCTCTCTCTGTCTCTCTCTCTGTATCTCTCTTGCTCGGTATCTCCGCCTGTCTCTCTCCCTCTCTGTATCTCTATCTGTATCTCTCTATGCATCTCTCTCTGTATCTCTCTCTGTATCTCTCTGCCCCTGTCTTTGTATCTCTCTCTGTATCTCTCTGTATCTCTCTGCCTCTGTCTCTGTATCTCTCTCTGTATCTATATCTGTATCTATCTCTGTATCTCTCTGTGTATCACTCGCTGTATCTCCCTCTGTGTCTCTCTGCCTCTGTCTCTGAATCTATCTCTGTATCTCTCTCTGTTTCTCTCTCTGTATCTCTCTCTGTATCTCACTCTGTATCTCTCTCTGTATCTCCATCTTTATCTCCCTCAGTAATTCCCTCTGTATCTCTCTCTGCTTATCTCTCTGTATCTCTCTCTGTATCTCACCGTATCTCTCTCCATATCTCTCTCTGTATCTCCCTCTTTATCTCTCTTGTTTCTCACAATGTATCTCTCTCTGTATATCCCTCTGTCTCTCTAGCTCTGTATCTCTCGCTGTATCCATCTCTGTATCACTCTCTCTGTATCTCTCTGTATCTCTGTGTATCTCTCTCACTGTATCTCTCTCTGTCTCGCTCTCTGTATCTCTCTCTGTATCTCTCTCTTTATCTCTATCTCTTTCTCTCACTGTACCTCTCTCCATACCTTTCCCTGTAACTCTCTCTGTATCTCTCTCTGTCTCTCTGTGTCTCACCCTGTATCTCCCTCTTTATCTCCCTCTGTATCTCTCTCTGTAACTCCCTATGTATCTCTCTCACTGTATCTCTCTCTGTGTCTCCCTCTTTATCTCTCTCTGTATCTCTCCCAGTATCTCTCTCTGTATCTCTCTCTGTAGACCTCTCTCTGTATCTCTCTCTGTAGCTCCCTCTGTATCTCTCTTTGTATCTCTCTCTGTATCACCCTCTGTAACTCTCTCTGTATCTCTCTCCCTGTATCTCTCTCTGTATCGCTCTCCCTGTATCTCTCTCTGTATCTCTCTCTGTAACTCTCTCTGTCCACCTCACTCTGTCGATGTCTCTGTAACTCAAGCTGTATCTCTCTCTATCTCTCTCTCTGTATCTCTCTCCCTGTATCTGTCTCTGTATCTCTCTCCGTACCTTCCTCTGTATCTCTCTGTGTATCTCTCACTCTCTGTATCTCTCCCTGTATCTCTCTGTTTCTCTCTCTGTACCTCTGTCTGTACCTCTCTCTGTAACTCTCTCTGTACCTCTCTCTGTCTCTCTCTCTGTATCTCTCTCTCTGCCTCTCTCTCTGCATCTGTCTCTGTATCTCTCTCTATATCTCTCTCTGTATTTCTCTCTATCTCTCTCTGCATCTCTCTCCGTATCGCTCTCCGTATCTCTCTCTGTATCTCACTCTGTATCTCTCTGAATATCTCTCACTATCTCTCTCTCTATCTCTCTCTGAATCGCTCTCTCCATCTCTCTCTGCATCTCTCTCGCGTTGTATCTCTCTGTATTCATCTCTGTAAACGTCTCGCGTTGACTCCCTTTCGCTCTCTATCTCTCTCTGTATCTGTCTGAGTATCTCTCTCTGTATCTGAGTCTGTATCTCACTCTGTATCTCTTACCGAATCTCTCTCTCTATCTCTCTCTGCATCTCTCTCTGAATCTCTCTCTCTATCTCTCTCTGCATCTCTCTCTCGTTGTATCTCTCTGTATTCCTCTCTGTATACCTCTCGCGTTGAATCTTTCTCGCTCTCTATCTCTCTCTGTATCTCTCTCTGGTATCTCTCTCTGTATCTACCTCTGTATCACTCTCAGCATCTCTCTCTGTATCTCTCTCAGGATCTCACTGTGCGTCTCTCTATGTATATCTCTCTGTATCTCTCACTGTCTCTCCCTCGGTATCTCTCTCTCTCTGTATCTCTCTCTGTCTCTCTCTCTGTATCTCTCCCTGTATCTCCCTCTCTCTCTCGCTCTGTATCTCTCTCTGTATCGCTCTCTGTAGCTCCATCTCTATCTCTCTCTGTATTTCTCTCTGTATCGCTCTCTGTAGCTCTCTCTGGTATCTCACTCTGTATCTCTCTCTGTATCTCTCTCAGTATCTCTATCTCTCTGTATCTGTCTCTGTATCTCTCTGTATCTCGCTCTGTATCTCTCTCTCTGTCTCTCTCTCTGTCTCTCTCTCTGTATCTCCCCCTGTATCTCCCTCTGTATCACTGTCTGTATCTCAGTCTGTATCTCTCTCGGTATCTCACTCTGTATCTCTCTCTGTGTCTCCCTCTCTATCTCCCTCTGTATCTCTCTCTCTGTATCTCTCTCTGTATCTCTCTCTATCTCACTCTGTATCTCCCTCTTTATCTCACACTGTATCTCTCTCTGTATCTCCCTCTGTCTGTCTCGCTATGCATCTCTCGCTGAATCTATCTCTGTATCTCTACCTGTATCTCTCTCTGTATCTCTGTCTGTATCTCCCTCTGTATCAATCTCTGTATCTCTCTCTCTATCTCTCTCTCTGTACCTCTCTTTGTATCTCTCTCTGTATCTCTCTATGCATCTCTCTCTGTATCTCTCTCTATATCTCTCTGCCCCTGTCTTTGTATCTCTCTCTGTATCTCTCTCTGTATCTCTCTGCCTCTGTCTCTGTATCTCTCTCTGTATCTATATCTGAATCTCTCTATGCATCTCTCTCTGTATCTCTCTGCCTCTGTCTCTGTATCTCTCTCTGTATCGATATCTTTATCTATCTCTGCATCTCTCTGTGTATCTATCTCTGTATCTCTCTCTGTATCTCTCTGCCTCTGTCTCTGTATCTATACCTGTATTATTCTCTGTATCTCTCTGTGTATCTCTCTCTGTATCCCTCTGTGTCTCTCTGCCTCTGTCTCTCTATCTATCTCTGTATCTCTCTCTGTATCTCTCTGCCTCGGTACCGCTCTCTGAATTTCTCTCTGTATCTCTCTCTGTGTCTCCTTCTGTATCTCTCTCTCGGTATCTCTCTCTCTTTCTCTCCCTCTGTATCTCCCTGAGTATTTCTCTCTATGTATCTCCCTCTGTATCTCTCACTGTATCTCACTCTGTATCTCTCTCTGTATCTCACTCTGTATCTCTCTGTATCTCCATCTGTATCTCCCTCTGTCTCTCTCTCTGTATCTCCCTCTGCATCTCCATCTGTATCTCTCTCTTTATCTATCTCTGTATCTCCATATGTATCTCCCTCTGTATCTCACTCTGTGTCTCTCTCTGTATCTCCATCTGTATCTCTCTCTGTGTCTCTCTCTGTATCTCTCTCTGTATCTCCTTCTGTATCTCCCTCTGTATCTCTCTCTCCGTATCTCTCTCCGTATCTCTCTCTCTGTATATCCCTCTTTATCTCTCTCTATATCTCACTCTGTACCTCTCTCTGTATCTCGCTCTGTCTCTCTCGCACTGTATCTCTCCCTGTATCTCTCTCTGTATCACTCTCTCTGCATCTCTCTCTGTATTTCTCACAGTCGCTGTGTCTCTGCATCTTACTCTGTATCGTTCTCTCTATCTCTCTGTATCTCGCTCTATATCTCTCTGTATCTGTCTCTCGGTATTTCCCTCTGTATCTCTCTCTCTGTATCTCTCTCTCTGTATATCTCTCTGTATCTCTCTCTGTATCTCACTCTGTATCTCTCTCTATGTATCTCTCTCTGTATCTCTCTCTCTGTATCTCCCTCTGTATCTCCCTCTGTATCTCACTCTGTGTCTCTCTCTGTATCTCCATCTGTATCTCTCTCTGTGTCTCTCTCTGTATCTCTCTCTGTACCTCCTTCTGTATCTCCCTCTGTATCTCTCTCTCCGTATCTCTCTCCGTATCTCTCTCTCTGTATATCCCTCTTTATCTCTCTCTATATCTCACTCTGTACCTCTCTCTGTATCTCGCTCTGTCTCTCTCGCACTGTATCTCTCCCTGTATCTCTCTCTGTATCACTCTCTCTGTATCTCTCTCTGTATTTCTCACAGTCGCTGTGTCTCTGCATCTTACTCTGTATCGTTCTCTCTATCTCTCTGTATCCCGCTCTATATCTCTCTGTATCTGTCTCTCGGTATCTCCCTCTGTATCTCTCTCTCTGTATCTCTCTCTCTGTATATCTCTCTGTATCTCTCTCTGTATCTCACTCTGTATCTCTCTCTATGTATCTCTCTCTGTATCTCTCTCTCTGTATCTCCCTCTGTATCTCTCTCTGTATCTCACTCTCTATCTCCCTCTGTATCTCCCTCTGTATCTCTCTCTGTATCTGCCTCTGTATCTCTCTCTCTGTATCTCCATCTGTATCTCTCTCTGTATCTGCCTCTGTATCTCTCTCTCTGTATCTCTCTGAATCTCTCTCTCTGTATCTCTCTCCATCCCTCTCACTGTAACTCACTCTGTCTCTCTCTCTCTGTATCTCTCTCTCTGCACTCTCTCTGTCTCTCTCTCTGTACCTCTCTCTGTCTCTCTCTCTGTACCTCTCCCTGTATTTCCCTCTGTCTCTCTCTCTGTATCGCTCTCTGTATCTCACTCTGTATCTCTCTCTGTGTCTTCCTCTGTATCTCTCTCTCTGTATCTCACTCTGTATCTCTCTCTGTATCTCATACTGTATCTCTCTGTATCTCCCTCTGTCTCTCTCGATCTGTATCTCTCGCTGTATCGCTCTTTGTATCTCTATCTCTCTCTCTCTGTATCTCTCTAGGTATCTGTCTCTGTATCTCTCTCTGTATCTCGCTCTCTCTCTCTCTCTCTCTCTCTGTATCACTCTGCCTCTGTCTCTGTATCTCTCCCTGTATCTCTCTCTTTAACTCTCTCTGTATCTCTCTGTGCATCTCTCTCTGTGTCGCCTTCTGTATCTCTCTCTGTATCTCTCCCTGTATCTCTCTCTGTATCTCTCTCTGTATCTCCCTCTGTATCTCTCTCTCTGTATATCTCTCTGTATCTCTCTTTGTATCTCTCTCTCTCGGTATCTCCCCCTGTCTCTCTCTCTGTATCGCTACCTGTATCTCTCTCTGTATCTCTTTCTGTATCTCTCTCTCTCGGTATCTCCCCCTGTCTCTCTCTCTGTATATTCCTCTGTATCTCTCTATGAATCTCTCTCTGTACCTCTCTCTGTATCTCTCTCTCTGTATCTCTCTCTGTATCTCTCTGTATCTCTCTTTGTATCTCTCTCTTATTTCTCTCTCTGTATCTCTATCTGTCTCTCTCTGTATCTCTCTGTCTCTGTCTCTGTATCTCTCTCTCTATCTCTCACTGTATCTCTCTCCATACCTCTCCCTGTAACTATCTCTGTATCTCTCTCTGTGTCTCCGTATCTCTCCCTGTATCTCCCTCTGTATGTCCCTCTGTACCTCTCTATGTATCTCCCTCTGTATCTCTCTCTGTATCTATCTCTGTCTCCCTCTGTATCTCTCTCTCTGTATCTCTCCCTGTATCTCTCTCTGTGTCTCCTTCTGTATCTCTCTCTCGGTATCTCTCTCTCTTTCTATCTCTGTCTCTCCCTCTGTATCTCCCTGAGTATTTATCTCTATGTATCTCCCTCTGTATCTCTCACTGTATCTCACTCTGTATCTCTCTCTGTATCTCACTCTGTATCTCTCTGTATCTCCATCTGTATCTCCCTCTGTCTCTCTCTCTGTATCTCCCTCTGCATCTCCATCTGTATCTCTCTCTTTATCTATCTCTGTATCTCCATATGTATCTCCCTCTGTATCTCACTCTGTGTCTCTCTCTGTATCTCCATCTGTATCTCTCTCTGTGTCTCTCTCTGTATCTCTCTCTGTATCTCCATCTGTATCTCCCTCTGTATCTCTCTCTCCGTATCTCTCTCCGTATCTCTCTCTCTGTATATCCCTCTTTATCTCTCTCTATATCTCACTCTGTACCTCTCTCTCTATCTCGCTCTGTCTCTCTCGCACTGTATCTCTCTCTGTATCTCTCTCTGTATCACTCTCTCTGCATCTCTCTCTGTATTTCTCACAGTCGCTGTGTCTCTGCATCTTACTCTGTATCGTTCTCTCTATCTCTCTGTATCTCGCTCTATATCTCTCTGTATCTGTCTCTCGGTATCTCCCTCTGTATCTCTCTCTCTGTATCTCTCTCTCTGTATATCTCTCTGTATCTCTCTCTGTATCTCACTCTGTATCTCTCTCTATGTATCTCTCTCTGTCTCTCTCGCACTGTATCTCTCCCTGTATCTCTCTCTGTATCACTCTCTCTGCATCTCTCTCTGTATTTCTCACAGTCGCTGTGTCTCTGCATCTTACTCAGTATCGTTCTCTCTATCTCTCTGTATCTCGCTCTATATCTCTCTGTATCTCTCTCTCGGTATCTCCCTCTGTATCTCTCTCTCTGTATCTCTCTCTCTGTATATCTCTCTGTATCTATATCTGAATCTCTCTATGCATCTCTCTCTGTATCTCTCTGCCTCTGTCTCTGTATCTCTCTCTGTATCGATATCTTTATCTATCTCTGCATCTCTCTGTGTATCTATCTCTGTATCTCTCTCTGTATCTCTCTGCCTCTGTCTCTGTATCTATATCTGTATTATTCTCTGTATCTCTCTGTGTATCTCTCTCTGTATCCCTCTGTGTCTCTCTGCCTCTGTCTCTCTATCTATCTCTGTATCTCTCTCTGTATCTCTCTGCCTCGGTACCGCTCTCTGAATTTCTCTCTGTATCTCTCTCTGTGTCTCCTTCTGTATCTCTCTCTCGGTATCTCTCTCTCTTTCTCTCTCTGTCTCTCCCTCTGTATCTCCCTGAGTATTTCTCTCTATGTATCTCCCTCTGTATCTCTCACTGTATCTCACTCTGTATCTCTCTCTGTATCTCACTCTGTATCTCTCTGTATCTCCATCTGTATCTCCCTCTGTCTCTCTCTCTGTATCTCCCTCTGCATCTCCATCTGTATCTCTCTCTTTATCTATCTCTGTATCTCCATATGTATCTCCATCTGTATCTCACTCTGTGTCTCTCTCTGTATCTCCATCTGTATCTCTCTCTGTGTCTCTCTCTGTATCTCTCTCTGTATCTCCTTCTGTATCTCCCTCTGTATCTCTCTCTCCGTATCTCTCTCCGTATCTCTCTCTCTGTATATCCCTCTTTATCTCTCTCTATATCTCACTCTGTACCTCTCTCTGTATCTCGCTCTGTCTCTCTCGCACTGTATCTCTCCCTGTATCTCTCTCTGTATCACTCTCTCTGTATCTCTCTCTGTATTTCTCACAGTCGCTGTGTCTCTGCATCTTACTCTGTATCGTTCTCTCTATCTCTCTGTATCCCGCTCTATATCTCTCTGTATCTGTCTCTCGGTATCTCCCTCTGTATCTCTCTCTCTGTATCTCTCTCTCTGTATATCTCTCTGTATCTCTCTCTGTATCTCACTCTGTATCTCTCTCTATGTATCTCTCTCTGTATCTCTCTCTCTGTATCTCCCTCTGTATCTCTCTCTGTATCTCACTCTCTATCTCCCTCTGTATCTCCCTCTGTATCTCTCTCTGTATCTGCCTCTGTATCTCTCTCTCTGTATCTCCATCTGTATCTCTCTCTGTATCTGCCTCTGTATCTCTCTCTCTGTATCTCTCTGAATCTCTCTCTCTGTATCTCTCTCCATCCCTCTCGCTGTAACTCACTCTGTCTCTCTCTCTCTGTATCTCTCTCTCTGCACTCTCTCTGTCTCTCTCTCTGTACCTCTCTCTGTCTCTCTCTCTGTACCTCTCCCTGTATTTCCCTCTGTCTCTCTCTCTGTATCGCTCTCTGTGTCTTCCTCTGTATCTCTCTCTCTGTATCTCACTCTGTATCTCTCTCTGTATCTCATACTGTATCTCTCTGTATCTCCCTCTGTCTCTCTCGATCTGTATCTCTCGCTGTATCGCTCTTTGTATCTCTATCTCTCTCTCTCTGTATCTCTCTAGGTATCTGTCTCTGTATCTCTCTCTGTATCTCGCTCTCTCTCTCTCTCTCTCTGTATCACTCTGCCTCTGTCTCTGTATCTCTCCCTGTATCTCTCTCTTTAACTCTCTCTGTATCTCTCTGTGCATCTCTCTCTGTGTCGCCTTCTGTATCTCTCTCTGTATCTCTCCCTGTATCTCTCTCTGTATCTCTCTCTGTATCTCCCTCTGTATCTCTCTCTCTGTATATCTCTCTGTATCTCTCTTTGTATCTCTCTCTCTCGGTATCTCCCCCTGTCTCTCTCTCTGTATCGCTACCTGTATCTCTCTCTGTATCTCTTTCTGTATCTCTCTCTCTCGGTATCTCCCCCTGTCTCTCTCTCTGTATATTCCTCTGTATCTCTCTATGTATCTCTCTCTGTACCTCTCTCTGTGTCTCTCTCTCTGTATCCCTCTCTGTATCTCTCTGTATCTCTCTTTGTATCTCTCTCTTATTTCTCTCTCTGTATCTCTATCTGTCTCTCTCTGTATCTCTCTGTCTCTGTCTCTGTATCTCTCTCTATCTCTCACTGTATCTCTCTCCATACCTCTCCCTGTAACTATCTCTGTATCTCTCTCTGTGTCTCCGTATCTCTCCCTGTATCTCCCTCTGTATGTCCCTCTGTACCTCTCTATGTATCTCCCTCTGTATCTCTCTCTGTATCTATCTCTGTCTCCCTCTGTATCTCTCTCTCTGTATCTCTCCCTGTATCTCTCTCTGTGTCTCCTTCTGTATCTCTCTCTCGGTATCTCTCTCTCTTTCTCACTCTGTCTCTCCCTCTGTAGCTCCCTGAGTATTTATCTCTATGTATCTCCCTCTGTATCTCTCACTGTATCTCACTCTGTATCTCTCTCTGTATCTCACTCTGTATCTCTCTGTATCTCCATCTGTATCTCCCTCTGTCTCTCTCTCTGTATCTCCCTCTGCATCTCCATCTGTATCTCTCTCTTTATCTATCTCTGTATCTCCATATGTATCTCCCTCTGTATCTCACTCTGTGTCTCTCTCTGTATCTCCATCTGTATCTCTCTCTGTGTCTCTCTCTGTATCTCTCTCTGTATCTCCATCTGTATCTCCCTCTGTATCTCTCTCTCCGTATCTCTCTCCGTATCTCTCTCTCTGTATATCCCTCTTTATCTCTCTCTATATCTCACTCTGTACCTCTCTCTGTATCTCGCTCTGTCTCTCTCGCACTGTATCTCTCCCTGTATCTCTCTCTGTATCACTCTCTCTGCATCTCTCTCTGTATTTCTCACAGTCGCTGTGTCTCTGCATCTTACTCTGTATCGTTCTCTCTATCTCTCTGTATCTCGCTCTATATCTCTCTGTATCTGTCTCTCGGTATTTCCCTCTGTATCTCTCTCTCTGTATCTCTCTCTCTGTATATCTCTCTGTATCTCTCTCTGTATCTCACTCTGTATCTCTCTCTATGTATCTCTCTCTGTATCTCTCTCTCTGTATCTCCCTCTGTATCTCTCTCTGTATCTCACTCTCTATCTCCCTCTGTATCTCCCTCTGTATCTCTCTCTGTATCTGCCTCTGTATCTCTCTCTCTGTATCTCTCTGAATCTCTCTCTCTGTATCTCTCTCCATCCCTCTCACTGTAACTCACTCTGTCTCTCTCTCTCTGTATCTCTCTCTCTGCACTCTCTCTGTCTCTCTCTCTGTACCTCTCTCTGTCTCTCTCTCTGTACCTCTCCCTGTATTTCCCTCTGTCTCTCTCTCTGTATCGCTCTCTGTATCTCACTCTGTATCTCTCTCTGTGTCTTCCTCTGTATCTCTCTCTCTGTATCTCACTCTGTATCTCTCTCTGTATCTCATACTGTATCTCTCTGTATCTCCCTCTGTCTCTCTCGATCTGTATCTCTCGCTGTATCGCTCTTTGTATCTCTATCTCTCTCTCTCTGTATCTCTCTAGGTATCTGTCTCTGTATCTCTCTCTGTATCTCGCTCTCTCTCTCTCTCTCTCTGTATCACTCTGCCTCTGTCTCTGTATCTCTCTCTGTATCTCTCTCTTTAACTCTCTCTGTATCTCTCTGTGCATCTCTCTCTGTGTCGCCTTCTGTATCTCTCTCTGTATCTCTCCCTGTATCTC
Organism: Scyliorhinus torazame; assembly: GCF_047496885.1. Classification (NCBI taxonomy): domain Eukaryota; kingdom Metazoa; phylum Chordata; class Chondrichthyes; order Carcharhiniformes; family Scyliorhinidae; genus Scyliorhinus; species Scyliorhinus torazame. The sequence continues at coordinate 56,945,146 of NC_092726.1, forward strand.
TCTCTGTATCTCTCTCTGTATCTCCCTCTGTATCTCTCTCTGTATATCTCTCTGTATCTCTCTTTGTATCTCTCTCTCTCGGTATCTCCCCCTGTCTCTCTCTCTGTATCGCTACCTGTATCTCTCTCTGTATCTCTTTCTGTATCTCTCTCTCTCGGTATCTCCCCCTGTCTCTCTCTCTGTATATTCCTCTGTATCTCTCTATGTATCTCTCTCTGTACCTCTCTCTGTATCTCTCTCTCTGTATCTCTCTCTGTATCTCTCTGTATCTCTCTTTGTATCTCTCTCTTATTTCTCTCTCTGTATCTCTATCTGTCTCTCTCTGTATCTCTCTGTCTCTGTCTCTGTATCTCTCTCTCTATCTCTCACTGTATCTCTCTCCATACCTCTCCCTGTAACTATCTCTGTATCTCTCTCTGTGTCTCCGTATCTCTCCCTGTATCTCCCTCTGTATGTCCCTCTGTACCTCTCTATGTATCTCCCTCTGTATCTCTCTCTGTATCTATCTCTGTCTCCCTCTGTATCTCTCTCTCTGTATCTCTCCCTGTATCTCTCTCTGCATCTCTCTCTGAATCTCCCTCTGTATCTCCCTCTCTATCTCCCCCTATATCTCTCTCTGTATCTCCCTCTGTATCTCTCTCTCTGTATTTCTCTCTGTATCTCTCTCTCTCGGTATCTCCGCCAGTCTCTCTCTCTCTCTGTATATTTACCAGTATCTCTCTCTGTATCTCTCTATGTATCTCTCAGCCGCTGTCTTTGTATCTCTCTCTGTATCTCTCTCTATATCTCTCTGTGTATCTCTCTCTGTATCTCTCTCTGTATCTCTCTGCGTCTGTCGCTGTATCTATCTCTGTATCTCTCCCTGTATCTCTCTGTCTCTGTCTCTCTCTGTATCTCACTCTGTATCGCTCTCTGTATCTCTCTCTGTATCTCTCTGCCTTTGTCTCTGTATCTCTCTCTGTCTCTCTCTATGTCTCTCTCTCTCTGCCTCTGCCTCTCCCTCTGTATCTCTCCCTGTATCTCTCTCTGTACCTCTCTCTGTAAATCTCACTCTGAATCTCACTCTGTATACCCCCTGTATCGCTCTCTGTATCTCGCTGCCTCTGTCTCTGTATCTCTCTCTGTTTCTATCTCTGTATCTCTCTCTCTGTATCTCTCTCTCTGTATCTCTGTCTGCATCTCTCTCGCGTTGTATCTCTCTGTACTCCTCTCTGTAATCCTCTCTGTATACCTCTCGCGTTGAAGCACTCTCGCTCTCTATCTCCCTCTGTATCTCTCTGTGTATATCTCTCTGTGTCTGAGTCTGTATCTCTCTGTGTATCTCCCTGTGTATCTCTCTGTGTATCTCTCTGTGTATCTCCATTTGAATCTCTCTCTGTATCTCTCTCTGTATCTGACTCTGTATCTCTCTCTGTATCTCACTGAATCTCTCTCTCGTTCTCTCTCTGTATCTCTCTCGCGTTGTATCTCATTGTGTTCCTTTGTGTATTCATTTCTGTATTCCACCCTGTATACCTCTCCTGTTGAATCTCTCTCGCTCTCTATCTCACTCTGTATCTCTCACTGAATCTCTCTCTCGTTCTCTCTCTGTATCTCACTCTGTATCTCTCTCGCGTTGTATCTCATTTCTGTATTCCACCCTGTAGACCTCTCCTGTTGAATCTCTCTCGCTCTCTACCTCTCTCTGTATCTCTCTCTGGATCTCTCTCTGTCTCTCTTTCTAACTCTCTCTGTATCTCTCTCTCTCTCTCCCTCTCTGTATCTCTCTGCCTCTGTCTCTGTATCTCTCTCTGTATCTATCTCTGTAACTCTCTCTGTATCTCTCTCTGTTTCTCTCTGTCTGCACCCTCTCTGTCTCTCTCTCTGTATCTCTCTCTGCCTCTCTCTGTATCTCTCCCTGTATCTCCCTCTGTCTCTCTCTCTGTATCTCTCTCTGTACCTCTCACTGTCTCTCTCGCTGTCTCTCTCTCTGTATCTCTCTGTATCGCTCTCTGTAGCTCTCTCTGTATCTCTCTCTGCATTTCTCACTGTTGCTGTGTCTCTGTCTCTGTATCTTACTCTGTATCGTTCTCTCCAACTCTCTGTACCTTTCTCTGTATCTCTCTCTGTATCGCTATCTGTGTCTCCCCCTGTATCTCCCACTGTATCTCTCTCTCTGTATCTCTCTCTGTATCTCTCTATGTATCTCCCTCTGATTCTCTCTCTGTATATTACTCTGTATCTCGCTCTGTATCTCCATCTGTCTCTCTCGCTCTCTATCTCTCTCTGTATCTCTCTCTGTATCTCCCTCTGTATCACTCTCTCTGTCCTCTCTCTGTTTCTCTCTGCCTGTACTCTCTCTTTATCTCTCTCTGTATCTCTCTCTGTCTCTCTCTCTCTGTATTTCTCCCTGTATCTCCCTCTGTCTCTCTCTCTGTATCTCTCTCTGTATCGCTCTCTGTAGCACTCTCTGTATCTCTCTCTGTATTTCTCACTGTCGCTGTGTCTCTCTCTGTCTCTGTATCTTACTCTGTATCGTTCTCTCTTTCTCTCTGTATCTCTCTCTGTATCTCGAGTTGAATTTCTCTCTGTATCTCCCTCTGTATCTCTCTCTGTATCTCACTCTGTATCACTCTCTGTATCTCTCTGTGTATCCTCCTCTGTATCTCTCTCTGTATCTCACTCTGTATCTCGCTCTGTATCTCCATCTGTCTCTCTCGCTCTCTAACTCTCTCTGTATCTCTCTCTTATTCTCCCTCTGTATCACTCTATCTGTCCTCTCCCTGTATCTCTCTCTGTTTCTCTCTGCCTGTACTCTCTCTGTATCTCTCTCTGTCTCTCTCCCTCTCTGTATCTCTCCCTGTATCTCCCACTGTCTCTCTCTCTGTATCGCTCTCGGTCTCTCTCTCTGTATCTCTCTCTGTATCTATCTTTGTATCGCTCTCTGTAGCTCTCTCTGTATCTCTCTCTATATTTCCCACTGTCGCTGTGACTATATGTCTCGGTATCTTATTCTGTATCGTTCTCTGTATCTCTCTCCGTATCTCTCTCTGTATTTGTCTCTGTATCTCTCTCTGTCTCCCTCTGTCTCCCTCTGTCTCCCTCTGTATCTATCTCTGTATCTCTCTCTGTATCTCACACTCAGTCTCTCTCTCTGTATCTCTCTCTGTATCTCCCTCTGTATCTCCCTCTCGGTATCTCTCTCTGCATCTCTCTCTGTATCGCCCTCTGTATCTCCCTTTGTATCTCTCTCTCTCTGTATCTCCCTCTGTAGGACTCTCAGTTTCTCACTCTGTATCTCTCTCTGTATCTCACTCTGTATCTCTCTCTGTGTCTCCCTCTGTATCTCCCTCTGTATATCTCTCTCTGTATCTCTCTCTCTCTCTGTATCTCACTCTTTATCTCTCGCTGCATCGCTATCTGTATCTCTCTCTCTGTATCTCTCTCTGTACCTCCCTCTGTATCTCCCTTTGTATCCCTCTCTCTCTTTATCTCCCTCTGTGGGACTCTCAGTTTCTCACTCTGTATCTCTCTCTGGATCTCACTCTGTATCTCTCTCTGTGTCTCCCTCTGTATCTCCCTCTGTATATCTCACTCTGTATCTCTCTCTCTCTGTACCTCACTCTGTATCTCTCGCTGCATCGCTATCTGTATTTCTCTCTCTGCATCTCTATCTGTCTCTCTCTCTGTATCTCTCTGCCTTTGTCTCTGTATCTCTCTCTGTATCTCTCTCTCTATCTCTCACTGTATCTCTCTCCACACCTCTCCCTGTAACTATCTCTGTATCTCGCTCTGTCACTCTGTAACTCTCCCTGTACCTCCCTCTGTATCTATCTCTCGGTATCTCTCTCTGTATCTGTCTCTCTCTATCTCTCTCTGTCTCTCTCTCTCTGTATCTCCCTTTGTATCTCTCTCTCTGTATCTCTCTCTGTATCTGTCCCTGTATCTCTCTGTGTATCTCTCTCTGTATCTCTCTCTGTATCTCTCTCTGTGTATCTCTCTCTGTGTCGATCTCTCTGTGTATCTCTCTCTGTATCTCTCTCTGTATCTCTATCTGAATCTCTCTCTGTATCACTCCCTGTATCTGAGTCTGTATCTCTCGCTGTATCTGAGTCTGTATCTCTCTGTGTATCTCCCTGTGTATCTCGCTGTGTATCTCTCTGTGTATCTCTATCTGAATCTCTCTCTGTATCTCTCTCTGTATCTGAGTCTGTATCTCTCTCTGTATTTCACTCTGTATCTCTCACTGAATCTCTATCTCGTTCTCTCTCTGTATCTCACTCTGTATCTCTCTCGCGTTGTATCTCATTGTGTTCCTCTGTGTATTCATTTCTGTATTCCACCCTGTAGACCTCACCTGTTGAATCTCTCTCGCTCTCTATCTCTCTCTGTATCTCTCTCTGTAACTCTCTCAGTATCTCTCTGTGCATCTTTCTGTGTATCTCTCTCTGCATCTCTCTCTGTAACTCTCTCTGTATCTCTCTGTGCATCTCTCTGTGTATCTCTCTCTGTATCTCTCTCTCTCTCCCTCTCTGTATCTCTCTGCCTCTGTCATTGTATCTCTCTCTGTATCTCTCTCTGTAACTCTCTCTGTTTGTCTCTCTGTTTCTCTCTGTCTGCATTCTCTCTGTCTCTCTCTCTGTATCTCTCTCTGTCTCTCTCTCTGTATCTCTCCCTGTATCTCCCTCTGTCTCTCTCTCTGTATCTCTCGCTGTACCTCTCTCTGTCTCTCTCTCTGTCTCTCTCCGTATCTCTCTCTGTATGATTCTCTGTAGCTCTCTCTGTATCTCTCTCTGTATTTCTCACTGTCGCTGTGTCTCTCTGTCTCTGTATCTTACTCTGTATTGTTCTCTCTATCTCTCTGTATCTCACTCTGTATCTCTCTCTGTATCTCACTCTGTATCGCTCTCTGTGTCTCCCTCTGTATCTCCCTCTGTATCTCTCTCACTGTATCACTCTCTGTATCTCTCTATGTATCTCCCTCTGTATCTAAATCTGTATCTCACTCTGTATCTCGCTCTGTATCTCCATCTGTCTCTCTCGCTCCCTATCTCTCTCTGTATATCTCTCTTATTCTCCCTCTGTATCACTCTCTCTGTCCTCTCCCTGTATCTCTCTCTGTTTCTCTCAGCCTGTACACTCTCTGTATCTCTCTCTCTCTATCTCTCCCTGTATCTCCCTCTGTCTCTCTCTCTGTATCACTCTCTGTATCTCTCTCGATCTCTCTCTCTGTATCTCTCTCTGTATCTCACTCTGTATCTCTCTCTCTGTGTCTCCCTCTGTATCTCCCTCTGTATCTCTCTCTCTCTGTATCTCTCTCTCTCTCTATCTCACTCTGTATCTCTCTCTGTATCTCACACTGTATCTCTCTCTGTATCTCCCTCTGTCTGTCTCGCTATGTATCTCTCGCTGTATCTATCTCTGTTCTCTCCCTGTATCTCTCTCTGTATCTCTCTCTGTATCTCTCTCTGTATCTCCCTCTGTATCTATCTCTGTATCTCTCTCTGTTCTCTCCCTCTCTATCTCTCTCTCTGTTCCTTTCTCTGTCTCTCTCTCTGTATCTCTCTTTCTCGGTATCGCCGCCTGTCTCTCTCCCTCTCTGTATCTCTATCTGTACCTCCCTATGCATCTCTCTCTGTATCTCTCTCTGTATCGCTCTGCCCCTGTCTTTGTATCTCTCTCTGTATCTCTCTCTGTATCTCTCGCTGTCTCTCTCTGTATCTCTCTCTGTATGATTCTCTGTAGCTCTCACTGTATCTCTCTCTGTATTTTTCACTGTCGCTGTGTCTCTCTGTCTCTGTATCTTTCTCTGTATTGATCTCTCTATCTCTCTGTGTCTCACTCTGTATCTCTCTCTGTATCTCACTCTGTATCGCGCTCTGTGTCTCCCTCTGTATCTCCCTCTGTATCTCTCTCACTGTATCACTCTCTGTATCTCTCTATGTATCTCCCTCTGTGTCTCTCTCTGTATCTCACTCTGTATCTCGCTCTGTATCTCCATCTGTCTCTCTCGCTCTCTATCTCTCTCTGTATCTCACACTGTATCTCTCTCTGTATCTCCCTCTGTCTGTCTCGCTTTGTATCTCTCTCTCTCTGTCTCTATCTCTGTCCCTCTCTCTGTATCTCCCTCTGTATCTCCCTCTGTATCACTGGCTGGATCTCAGTCTGTATCTCTCTCGGTATCTCACTCTGTATCTCTCTCTGTGTCTCCCTCTCTATCTCCCTCTGTACCTCTCTCACTGTATCTCTCTCTGTATCTCTCTCTCTATCTCACTCTGTATCTCTCTCTGTATCTCACACTGTATCTCTCTCTGTATCTCCCTCTGTGTCTATCTTTGTATCTCTCTCTGTATCTCTCTCTCTATCTCTCCCTGTATATCTCTCTGTATCTCCCTCTCTATCTCTCTCTCTGTACCTCTCTCTGTCTCTCACTCTGTCTTTCTCTTTCTCGGTCTCTCCTCCTGTCTCTCTCCCTCTCTGTATCTCTATCTGTATATCTCTATGCATCTCTCTCTGGATCTCTCTCTGTATCTCTCTGCCTCTGTCTCTGTATCTCTCTCTGTATCTATATCTGTATCTCTCTGTGTATCTCGCTCTGTATCTCCCTCTGTGTCTCTCTGCCTCTGTCTCTGTATCTATCTCTGTATCTCTCTCTGTATCTCTCTGTCTCGGTACCGCTCTCTGAATTTCTCTCTGTATCTCTCTCTGCGTCTCCTTCTCTATCTCTCTCTCTGTCTCCCTCTGTATCTCTCTCTCTATCTCTCTCTGAATCTCTCTCTGAATCTCTCTCTCTATCTTTCTCTGCATCTCTCTCTCGTTCTATCTCTCTGTATTCCACTCTGTATTCCTCTCTGTATACCTCTCGCGTTGAATCTCTCTCGCTCTCTATCTCTTTCTGGATCTCTCTCTGGTATCTCTCTCAGTATCTCTCTCTGTATCTCTCTGTGCGTCTCCCTGTGTACATCTCTCTGTATCTCTCACTGTCTATCCCTCTGTATCTCTCTCTCTGTATCTCTCTCTGTCTCTCTCTCTGTATCTCTCCCTCTATCTCCCTCTCTCTCTCTCAGTATCTCTCACTGTATCGCTCTCCGTAGCTCCCTCTATATCTCTCTCTGTATTTCTCTCTGTATCGCTGTCTGTAGCTCACTCTGGTATCTCACGCTGTATCTGTCTCTGTATCTCTCTGTATCTCGCTCTGTATCTCTCTCTCTGTCCCTCTCTCTGTCTCTCTCTCTCTGTATCTCCCTCTTTATCTCCCTCTGTATCACTGTCTGTATCTCAGTCTGTATCTCTCTCGGTATCTCACTCTGTATCTCTCTCTGTGTCTCCCTCTGTATCTCCCTCTGTATCCATCTCTCTGCATCTCTCTCTGTATCTCTCTCTCTCTCTCTATCTCACTCTGTATCTCTCTCTGTATCTCACACTGTATCTCTCTGTATCTCCCACAGTCTGTCTCGCTATGTATCTCTCGCTGTATCTATCTCGGTATCTCTCCCTGTATCTCTCTCTGTATCTCTCTGTATCTCCCTCTGTATCTATCTCTGTATCTCTCTCTGTATCTCTCTCTCTATCTATCCCTGTATCTCTCTCTGTATCTCCCTCTCTATCTCTCTCTCTGTATCTCTCTCTGTCTCTCTCTCTGTATCTCTCTTGCTCGGTATCTCCGCCTGTCTCTCTCCCTCTCTGTATCTCTATCTGTATCTCTCTATGCATCTCTCTCTGTATCTCTCTCTGTATCTCTCTGCCCCTGTCTTTGTATCTCTCTCTGTATCTCTCTGTATCTCTCTGCCTCTGTCTCTGTATCTCTCTCTGTATCTATATCTGTATCTATCTCTGTATCTCTCTGTGTATCACTCGCTGTATCTCCCTCTGTGTCTCTCTGCCTCTGTCTCTGAATCTATCTCTGTATCTCTCTCTGTTTCTCTCTCTGTATCTCTCTCTGTATCTCACTCTGTATCTCTCACTGTATCTCCATCTTTATCTCCCTCAGTAATTCCCTCTGTATCTCTCTCTGCTTATCTCTCTGTATCTCTCTCTGTATCTCACCGTATCTCTCTCCATATCTCTCTCTGTATCTCCCTCTTTATCTCTCTTGTTTCTCACAATGTATCTCTCTCTGTATATCCCTCTGTCTCTCTAGCTCTGTATCTCTCGCTGTATCCATCTCTGTATCACTCTCTCTGTATCTCTCTGTATCTCTGTGTATCTCTCTCACTGTATCTCTCTCTGTCTCGCTCTCTGTATCTCTCTCTGTATCTCTCTCTTTATCTCTATCTCTTTCTCTCACTGTACCTCTCTCCATACCTTTCCCTGTAACTCTCTCTGTATCTCTCTCTGTCTCTCTGTGTCTCACCCTGTATCTCCCTCTTTATCTCCCTCTGTATCTCTCTCTGTAACTCCCTATGTATCTCCCTCACTGTATCTCTCTCTGTGTCTCCCTCTGTATCTCTCTCTGTATCTCTCCCAGTATCTCTCTCTGTATCTCTCTCTGTAGACCTCTCTCTGTATCTCTCTCTGTAGCTCCCTCTGTATCTCTCTTTGTATCTCTCTCTGTATCACCCTCTGTAACTCTCTCTGTATCTCTCTCCCTGTATCTCTCTCTGTATCGCTCTCCCTGTATCTCTCTCTGTATCTCTCTCTGTAACTCTCTCTGTCCACCTCACTCTGTCGATGTCTCTGTAACTCAAGCTGTATCTCTCTCTATCTCTCTCTCTGTATCTCTCTCCCTGTATCTGTCTCTGTATCTCTCTCCGTACCTTCCTCTGTATCTCTCTGTGTATCTCTCACTCTCTGTATCTCTCCCTGTATCTCTCTGTTTCTCTCTCTGTACCTCTGTCTGTACCTCTCTCTGTAACTCTCTCTGTACCTCTCTCTGTCTCTCTCTCTGTATCTCTCTCTCTGCCTCTCTCTCTGCATCTGTCTCTGTATCTCTCTCTATATCTCTCTCTGTATTTCTCTCTATCTCTCTCTGCATCTCTCTCCGTATCGCTCTCCGTATCTCTCTCTGTATCTCCCTCTTTATCTCTCTTGTTTCTCACAATGTATCTCTCTCTGTATATCCCTCTGTCTCTCTAGCTCTGTATCTCTCTCTGTATCCATCTCTGTATCACTCTCTCTGTATCTCTCTGTATCTCTGTGTATCTCTCTCACTGTATCTCTCTCTGTCTCGCTCTCTGTATCTCTCTCTGTATCTCTCTCTTTATCTCTATCTCTTTCTCTCACTGTACCTCTCTCCATACCTTTCCCTGTAACTCTCTCTGTATCTCTCTCTGTCTCTCTGTGTCTCACCCTGTATCTCCCTCTTTATCTCCCTCTGTATCTCTCTCTGTAACTCCCTATGTATCTCTCTCACTGTATCTCTCTCTGTGTCTCCCTCTGTATCTCTCTCTGTATCTCTCCCAGTATCTCTCTCTGTATCTCTCTCTGTAGACCTCTCTCTGTATCTCTCTCTGTAGCTCCCTCTGTATCTCTCTTTGTATCTCTCTCTGTATCACCCTCTGTAACTCTCTCTGTATCTCTCTCCCTGTATCTCTCTCTGTATCGCTCTCCCTGTATCTCTCTCTGTATCTCTCTCTGTAACTCTCTCTGTCCACCTCACTCTGTCGATGTCTCTGTAACTCAAGCTGTATCTCTCTCTATCTCTCTCTCTGTATCTCTCTCCCTGTATCTGTCTCTGTATCTCTCTCCGTACCTTCCTCTGTATCTCTCTGTGTATCTCTCACTCTCTGTATCTCTCCCTGTATCTCTCTGTTTCTCTCTCTGTACCTCTGTCTGTACCTCTCTCTGTAACTCTCTCTGTACCTCTCTCTGTCTCTCTCTCTGTATCTCTCTCTCTGCCTCTCTCTCTGCATCTGTCTCTGTATCTCTCTCTATATCTCTCTCTGTATTTCTCTCTATCTCTCTCTGCATCTCTCTCCGTATCGCTCTCCGTATCTCTCTCTGTATCTCACTCTGTATCTCTCTGAATATCTCTCACTATCTCTCTCTCTATCTCTCTCTGAATCGCTCTCTCCATCTCTCTCTGCATCTCTCTCGCGTTGTATCTCTCTGTATTCATCTCTGTAAACGTCTCGCGTTGACTCCCTTTCGCTCTCTATCTCTCTCTGTATCTGTCTGAGTATCTCTCTCTGTATCTGAGTCTGTATCTCACTCTGTATCTCTTACCGAATCTCTCTCTCTGCATCTCTCTCTGAATCTCTCTCTCTATCTCTCTCTGCATCTCTCTCTCGTTGTATCTCTCTGTATTCCTCTCTGTATACCTCTCGCGTTGAATCTTTATCGCTCTCTATCTCTCCCTGTATCTCTCTCTGGTATCTCTCTCTGTATCTACCTCTGTATCACTCTCAGCATCTCTCTCTGTATCTCTCTCAGGATCTCACTGTGCGTCTCTCTATGTATATCTCTCTGTATCTCTCACTGTCTCTCCCTCGGTATCTCTCTCTCTCTGTATCTCTCTCTGTCTCTCTCTCTGTATCTCTCCCTGTATCTCCCTCTCTCTCTCGCTCTGTATCTCTCTCTGTATCGCTCTCTGTAGCTCCATCTCTATCTCTCTCTGTATTTCTCTCTGTATCGCTCTCTGTAGCTCTCTCTGGTATCTCACTCTGTATCTCTCTCTGTATCTCTCTCAGTATCTCTATCTCTCTGTATCTGTCTCTGTATCTCTCTGTATCTCGCTCTGTATCTCTCTCTCTGTCTCTCTCTCTGTCTCTCTCTCTGTATCTCCCCCTGTATCTCCCTCTGTATCACTGTCTGTATCTCAGTCTGTATCTCTCTCGGTATCTCACTCTGTATCTCTCTCTGTGTCTCCCTCTCTATCTCCCTCTGTATCTCTCTCTCTGTATCTCTCTCTGTATCTCTCTCTATCTCACTCTGTATCTCCCTCTGTATCTCACACTGTATCTCTCTCTGTATCTCCCTCTGTCTGTCTCGCTATGCATCTCTCGCTGAATCTATCTCTGTATCTCTACCTGTATCTCTCTCTGTATCTCTGTCTGTATCTCCCTCTGTATGAATCTCTGTATCTCTCTCTCTATCTCTCTCTCTGTACCTCTCTTTGTATCTCTCTCTGTATCTCTCTATGCATCTCTCTCTGTATCTCTCTCTATATCTCTCTGCCCCTGTCTTTGTATCTCTCTCTGTATCTCTCTCTGTATCTCTCTGCCTCTGTCTCTGTATCTCTCTCTGTATCTATATCTGAATCTCTCTATGCATCTCTCTCTGTATCTCTCTGCCTCTGTCTCTGTATCTCTCTCTGTATCGATATCTTTATCTATCTCTGCATCTCTCTGTGTATCTATCTCTGTATCTCTCTCTGTATCTCTCTGCCTCTGTCTCTGTATCTATATCTGTATTATTCTCTGTATCTCTCTGTGTATCTCTCTCTGTATCCCTCTGTGTCTCTCTGCCTCTGTCTCTCTATCTATCTCTGTATCTCTCTCTGTATCTCTCTGCCTCGGTACCGCTCTCTGAATTTCTATCTGTATCTCTCTCTGTGTCTCCTTCTGTATCTCTCTCTCGGTATCTCTCTCTCTTTCTCTCTCTGTCTCTCCCTCTGTATCTCCCTGAGTATTTCTCTCTATGTATCTCCCTCTGTATCTCTCACTGTATCTCACTCTGTATCTCTCTCTGTATCTCACTCTGTATCTCTCTGTATCTCCATCTGTATCTCCCTCTGTCTCTCTCTCTGTATCTCCCTCTGCATCTCCATCTGTATCTCTCTCTTTATCTATCTCTGTATCTCCATATGTATCTCCCTCTGTATCTCACTCTGTGTCTCTCTCTGTATCTCCATCTGTATCTCTCTCTGTGTCTCTCTCTGTATCTCTCTCTGTATCTCCATCTGTATCTCCCTCTGTATCTCTCTCTCCGTATCTCTCTCCGTATCTCTCTCTCTGTATATCCCTCTTTATCTCTCTCTATATCTCACTCTGTACCTCTCTCTGTATCTCGCTCTGTCTCTCTCGCACTGTATCTCTCCCTGTATCTCTCTCTGTATCACTCTCTCTGTATCTCTCTCTGTATTTCTCACAGTCGCTGTGTCTCTGCATCTTACTCTGTATCGTTCTCTCTATCTCTCTGTATCTCGCTCTATATCTCTCTGTATCTGTCTCTCGGTATCTCCCTCTGTATCTCTCTCTCTGTATCTCTCTCTCTGTATATCTCTCTGTATCTCTCTCTGTATCTCACTCTGTATCTCTCTCTATGTATCTCTCTCTGTATCTCTCTCTCTGTATCTCCCTCTGTATCTCTCTCTGTATCTCACTCTCTATCTCCCTCTGTATCTCCCTCTGTATCTCTCTCTGTATCTGCCTCTGTATCTCTCTCTCTGTATCTCCATCTGTATCTCTCTCTGTATCTGCCTCTGTATCTCTCTCTCTGTATCTCTCTGAATCTCTCTCTCTGTATCTCTCTCCATCCCTCTCACTGTAACTCACTCTGTCTCTCTCTCTCTGTATCTCTCTCTCTGCACTCTCTCTGTCTCTCTCTCTGTACCTCTCTCTGTCTCTCTCTCTGTACCTCTCCCTGTATTTCCCTCTGTCTCTCTCTCTGTATCGCTCTCTGTATCTCACTCTGTATCTCTCTCTGTGTCTTCCTCTGTATCTCTCTCTCTGTATCTCACTCTGTATCTCTCTCTGTATCTCATACTGTATCTCTCTGTATCTCCCTCTGTCTCTCTCGATCTGTATCTCTCGCTGTATCGCTCTTTGTATCTCTATCTCTCTCTCTCTGTATCTCTCTAGGTATCTGTCTCTGTATCTCTCTCTGTATCTCGCTCTCTCTCTCTCTCTCTCTGTATCACTCTGCCTCTGTCTCTGTATCTCTCCCTGTATCTCTCTCTTTAACTCTCTCTGTATCTCTCTGTGCATCTCTCTCTGTGTCGCCTTCTGTATCTCTCTCTGTATCTCTCCCTGTATCTCTCTCTGTATCTCTCTCTGTATCTCCCTCTGTATCTCTCTCTCTGTATATCTCTCTGTATCTCTCTTTGTATCTCTCTCTCTCGGTATCTCCCCCTGTCTCTCTCTCTGTATCGCTACCTGTATCTCTCTCTGTATCTCTTTCTGTATCTCTCTCTCTCGGTATCTCCCCCTGTCTCTCTCTCTGTATATTCCTCTGTATCTCTCTATGTATCTCTCTCTGTACCTCTTTCTGTATCTCTCTCTCTGTATCTCTCTCTGTATCTCTCTGTATCTCTCTTTGTATCTCTCTCTTATTTCTCTCTCTGTATCTCTCTGTCTCTGTCTCTGTATCTCTCTCTATCTCTCACTGTATCTCTCTCCATACCTCTCCCTGTAACTATCTCTGTATCTCTCTCTGTGTCTCCGTATCTCTCCCTGTATCTCCCTCTGTATGTCCCTCTGTACCTCTCTATGTATCTCCCTCTGTATCTCTCTCTGTATCTATCTCTGTCTCCCTCTGTATCTCTCTCTCTGTATCTCTCCCTGTATCTCTCTCTGTGTCTCCTTCTGTATCTCTCTCTCGGTATCTCTCTCTCTTTCTCTCTCTGTCTCTCCCTCTGTATCTCCCTGAGTATTTATCTCTATGTATCTCCCTCTGTATCTCTCACTGTATCTCACTCTGTATCTCTCTCTGTATCTCACTCTGTATCTCTCTGTATCTCCATCTGTATCTCCCTCTGTCTCGCTCTCTGTATCTCCCTCTGCATCTCCATCTGTATCTCTCTCTTTATCTATCTCTGTATCTCCATATGTATCTCCCTCTGTATCTCACTCTGTGTCTCTCTCTGTATCTCCATCTGTATCTCTCTCTGTGTCTCTCTCTGTATCTCTCTCTGTATCTCCATCTGTATCTCCCTCTGTATCTCTCTCTCCGTATCTCTCTCCGTATCTCTCTCTCTGTATATCCCTCTTTATCTCTCTCTATATCTCACTCTGTACCTCTCTCTGTATCTCGCTCTGTCTCTCTCGCACTGTATCTCTCCCTGTATCTCTCTCTGTATCACTCTCTCTGCATCTCTCTCTGTATTTCTCACAGTCGCTGTGTCTCTGCATCTTACTCTGTATCGTTCTCTCTATCTCTCTGTATCTCGCTCTATATCTCTCTGTATCTGTCTCTCGGTATCTCCCTCTGTATCTCTCTCTCTGTATCTCTCTCTCTGTATATCTCTCTGTATCTCTCTCTGTATCTCACTCTGTATCTCTCTCTATGTATCTCTCTCTGTATCTCTCTCTCTGTATCTCCCTCTGTATCTCTCTCTGTATCTCACTCTCTATCTCCCTCTGTATCTCCCTCTGTATCTCTCTCTGTATCTGCCTCTGTATCTCTCTCTCTGTATCTCTCTGAATCTCTCTCTCTGTATCTCTCTCCATCCCTCTCACTGTAACTCACTCTGTCTCTCTCTCTCTGTATCTCTCTCTCTGCACTCTCTCTGTCTCTCTCTCTGTACCTCTCTCTGTCTCTCTCTCTGTACCTCTCCCTGTATTTCCCTCTGTCTCTCTCTCTCTGTATCGCTCTCTGTATCTCACTCTGTATCTCTCTCTGTGTCTTCCTCTGTATCTCTCTCTCTGTATCTCACTCTGTATCTCTCTCTGTATCTCATACTGTATCTCTCTGTATCTCCCTCTGTCTCTCTCGATCTGTATCTCTCGCTGTATCGCTCTTTGTATCTCTATCTCTCTCTCTCTCTGTATCTCTCTAGGTATCTGTCTCTGTATCTCTCTCTGTATCTCGCTCTCTCTCTCTCTCTCTCTGTATCACTCTGCCTCTGTCTCTGTATCTCTCTCTGTATCTCTCTCTTTAACTCTCTCTGTATCTCTCTGTGCATCTCTCTCTGTGTCGCCTTCTGTATCTCTCTCTGTATCTCTCCCTGTATCTCTCTCTGTATCTCCCTCTGTATCTCTCTCTCTGTATATCTCTCTGTATCTCTCTTTGTATCTCTCTCTCTCGGTATCTCCCCCTGTCTCTCTCTCTGTATCGCTACCTGTATCTCTCTCTGTATCTCTTTCTGTATCTCTCTCTCTCGGTATCTCCCCCTGTCTCTCTCTCTGTATATTCCTCTGTATCTCTCTATGTATCTCTCTCTGTACCTCTCTCTGTATCTCTCTCTCTGTATCTCTCTCTGTATCTCTCTGTATCTCTCTTTGTATCTCTCTCTTATTTCTCTCTCTGTATCTCTATCTGTCTCTCTCTGTATCTCTCTGTCTCTGTCTCTGTATCTCTCTCTCTATCTCTCACTGTATCTCTCTCCATACCTCTCCCTGTAACTATCTCTGTATCTCTCTCTGTGTCTCCGTATCTCTCCCTGTATCTCCCTCTGTATGTCCCTCTGTACCTCTCTATGTATCTCCCTCTGTATCTCTCTCTGTATCTATCTCTGTCTCCCTCTGTATCTCTCTCTCTGTATCTCTCCCTGTATCTCTCTCTGCATCTCTCTCTGAATCTCCCTCTGTATCTCCCTCTCTATCTCCCCCTATATCTCTCTCTGTATCTCCCTCTGTATCTCTCTCTCTGTATTTCTCTCTGTATCTCTCTCTCTCGGTATCTCCGCCAGTCTCTCTCTCTCTCTGTATATTTACCAGTATCTCTCTCTGTATCTCTCTATGTATCTCTCAGCCGCTGTCTTTGTATCTCTCTCTGTATCTCTCTCTTTATCTCTCTGTGTATCTCTCTCTGTATCTCTCTCTGTATCTCTCTGCGTCTGTCGCTGTATCTATCTCTGTATCTCTCCCTGTATCTCTCTGTCTCTGTCTCTCTCTGTATCTCACTCTGTATCGCTCTCTGTATCTCTCTCTGTATCTCTCTGCCTTTGTCTCTGTATCTCTCTCTGTCTCTCTCTATGTCTCTCTCTCTCTGCCTCTGCCTCTCCCTCTGTATCTCTCCCTGTATCTCTCTCTGTACCTCTCTCTGTAAATCTCACTCTGTATCTCTCTCTGTATCCCCCTCTGTATCTCTCTCTGAATCTCACTCTGTATACCCCCTGTATCGCTCTCTGTATCTCGCTGCCTCTGTCTCTGTATCTCTCTCAGTTTCTATCTCTGCATCTCTCTCTCTGTATCTCTCTCTCTGTATCTCTGTCTGCATCTCTCTCGCGTTGTATCTCTCTGTACTCCTCTCTGTATTCCTCTCTGTATACCTCTCGCGTTGAAGCACTCTCGCTCTCTATCTCCCTTTGTATCTCTCTGTGTATATCTCTCTGTGTCTGAGTCTGTATCTCTCTGTGTATCTCCCTGTGTATCTCTCTGTGTATCTCTCTGTGTATCTCCATTTGAATCTCTCTCTGTATCTCTCTCTGTATCTGACTCTGTATCTCTCTCTGTATCTCACTCTGTATCTCTCACTGAATCTCTCTCGCGTTGTATCTCATTGTGTTCCTCTGTGTATTCATTTCTGTATTCCACCCTGTATACCTCTCCTGTTGAATCTCTCTCGCTCTCTATCTCACTCTGTATCTCTCACTGAATCTCTCTCTCGTTCTCTCTCTGTATCTCACTCTGTATCTCTCTCGCGTTGTATCTCATTTCTGTATTCCACCCTGTAGACCTCTCCTGTTGAATCTCTCTCGCTCTCTACCTCTCTCTGTATCTCTCTCTGGATCTCTCTCTGTCTCTCTTTCTAACTCTCTCTGTATCTCTCTCTCTCTCTCCCTCTCTGTATCTCTCTGCCTCTGTCTCTGTATCTCTCTCTGTATCTATCTCTGTAACTCTCTCTGTGTCTCTCTCTGTTTCTCTCTGTCTGCACCCTCTCTGTCTCTCTCTCTGTATCTCTCTCTGCCTCTCTCTGTATCTCTCCCTGTATCTCCCTCTGTCTCTCTCTCTGTATCTCTCTCTGTACCTCTCACTGTCTCTCTCGCTGTCTCTCTCTCTGTATCTCTCTGTATCGCTCTCTGTAGCTCTCTCTGTATCTCTCTCTGCATTTCTCACTGTTGCTGTGTCTCTGTCTCTGTATCTTACTCTGTATCGTTCTCTCCAACTCTCTGTACCTTTCTCTGTATCTCTCTCTGTATCGCTATCTGTGTCTCCCCCTGTATCTCCCACTGTATCTCTCTCTCTGTATCTCTCTCTGTATCTCTCTATGTATCTCCCTCTGATTCTCTCTCTGTATATTACTCTGTATCTCGCTCTGTATCTCCATCTGTCTCTCTCGCTCTCTATCTCTCTCTGTATCTCTCTCTGTATCTCCCTCTGTATCACTCTCTCTGTCCTCTCTCTGTTTCTCTCTGCCTGTACTCTCTCTTTATCTCTCTCTGTATCTCTCTCTGTCTCTCTCTCTCTGTATTTCTCCCTGTATCTCCCTCTGTCTCTCTCTCTGTATCTCTCTCTGTATCGCTCTCTGTAGCACTCTCTGTATCTATCTCTGTATTTCTCACTGTCGCTGTGTCTCTCTCTGTCTCTGTATCTTACTCTGTATCGTTCTCTCTTTCTCTCTGTATCTCTCTCTGTATCTCGAGTTGAATTTCTCTCTGTATCTCCCTCTGTATCTCTCTCTGTATCTCACTCTGTATCACTCTCTGTATCTCTCTGTGTATCCTCCTCTGTATCTCTCTCTGTATCTCACTCTGTATCTCGCTCTGTATCTCCATCTGTCTCTCTCGCTCTCTAACTCTCTCTGTATCTCTCTCTTATTCTCCCTCTGTATCACTCTATCTGTCCTCTCCCTGTATCTCTCTCTGTTTCTCTCTGCCTGTACTCTCTCTGTATCTCTCTCTGTCTCTCTCCCTCTCTGTATCTCTCCCTGTATCTCCCACTGTCTCTCTCTCTGTATCGCTCTCGGTCTCTCTCTCTGTATCTCTCTCTGTATCTATCTTTGTATCGCTCTCTGTAGCTCTCTCTGTATCTCTCTCTATATTTCCCACTGTCGCTGTGACTATATGTCTCGGTATCTTATTCTGTATCGTTCTCTGTATCTCTCTCCGTATCTCTCTCTGTATTTGTCTCTGTATCTCTCTCTGTCTCCCTCTGTCTCCCTCTGTCTCCCTTTGTATCTATCTCTGTATCTCTCTCTGTATCTCACACTCAGTCTCTCTCTCTGTATCTCTCTCTGTATCTCCCTCTGTATCTCCCTCTCGGTATCTCTCTCTGCATCTCTCTCTGTATCGCCCTCTGTATCTCCCTTTGTATCTCTCTCTCTCTGTATCTCCCTCTGTAGGACTCTCAGTTTCTCACTCTGTATCTCTCTCTGTATCTCACTCTGTATCTCTCTCTGTGTCTCCCTCTGTATCTCCCTCTGTATATCTCTCTCTGTATCTCTCTCTCTCTCTGTATCTCACTCTTTATCTCTCGCTGCATCGCTATCTGTATCTCTCTCTCTGTATCACTCTCTGTACCTCCCTCTGTATCTCCCTTTGTATCTCTCTCTCTCTTTATCTCCCTCTGTGGGACTCTCAGTTTCTCACTCTGTATCTCTCTCTGGATCTCACTCTGTATCTCTCTCTGTGTCTCCCTCTGTATCTCCCTCTGTATATCTCACTCTGTATCTCTCTCTCTCTGTATCTCACTCTGTATCTCTCGCTGCATCGCTATCTGTATTTCTCTCTCTGCATCTCTATCTGTCTCTCTCTCTGTATCTCTCTGCCTTTGTCTCTGTATCTCTCTCTGTATCTCTCTCTCTATCTCTCACTGTATCTCTCTCCACACCTCTCCCTGTAACTATCTCTGTATCTCGCTCTGTCACTCTGTAACTCTCCCTGTACCTCCCTCTGTATCTATCTCTCGGTATCTCTCTCTGTATCTGTCTCTCTCTATCTCTCTCTGTCTCTCTCTCTCTGTATCTCCCTTTGTATCTCTCTCTCTGTATCTCTCTCTGTATCTGTCCCTGTATCTCTCTGTGTATCTCTCTCTGTATCTCTCTCTGTATCTCTCTCTGTGTATCTCTCTCTGTGTCGATCTCTCTGTGTATCTCTCTGTGTATCTCTATCTGAATCTCTCTCTGTATCACTCCCTGTATCTGAGTCTGTATCTCTCGCTGTATCTGAGTCTGTATCTCTCTGTGTATCTCCCTGTGTATCTCGCTGTGTATCTCTCTGTGTATCTCTATCTGAATCTCTCTCTGTATCTCTCTCTGTATCTGAGTCTGTATCTCTCTCTGTATTTCACTCTGTATCTCTCACTGAATCTCTATCTCGTTCTCTCTGTATCTCACTCTGTATCTCTCTCGCGTTGTATCTCATTGTGTTCCTCTGTGTATTCATTTCTGTATTCCACCCTGTAGACCTCACCTGTTGAATCTCTATCGCTCTCTATCTCTCTCTGTATCTCTCTCTGTAACTCTCTCAGTATCTCTCTGTGCATCTTTCTGTGTATCTCTCTCTGCATCTCTCTCTGTAACTCTCTCTGTATCTCTCTGTGCATCTCTCTGTGTATCTCTCTCTGTATCTCTCTCTCTTTCCCTCTCTGTATCTCTCTGCCTCTGTCATTGTATCTCTCTCTGTATCTCTCTCTGTAACTCTCTCTGTTTGTCTCTCTGTTTCTCTCTGTCTGCATTCTCTCTGTCTCTCTCTCTGTATCTCTCTCTGTCTCTCTCTCTGTATCTCTCCCTGTATCTCCCTCTGTCTCTCTCTCTGTATCTCTCGCTGTACCTCTCTCTGTCTCTCTCTCTGTCTCTCTCCGTATCTCTCTCTGTATGATTCTCTGTAGCTCTCTCTGTATCTCTCTCTGTATTTCTCACTGTCGCTGTGTCTCTCTGTCTCTGTATCTTACTCTGTATTGTTCTCTCTATCTCTCTGTATCTCACTCTGTATCTCTCTCTGTATCTCTCTCTGTATCGCTCTCTGTGTCTCCCTCTGTATCTCCCTCTGTATCTCTCTCACTGTATCACTCTCTGTTTCTCTCTATGTATCTCCCTCTGTATCTATCTCTGTATCTCACTCTGTATCTCGCTCTGTATCTCCATCTGTCTCTCTCGCTCTCTATCTCTCTCTGTATATCTCTCTTATTCTCCCTCTGTATCACTCTCTCTGTCCTCTCCCTGTATCTCTCTCTGTTTCTCTCAGCCTGTACACTCTCTGTATCTCTCTCTCTCTATCTCTCCCTGTATCTCCCTCTGTCTCTCTCTCTGTATCACTCTCTGTATCTCTCTCGATCTCTCTCTCTGTATCTCTCTCTGTATCTCACTCTGTATCTCTCTCTCAGTGTCTCCCTCTGTATCTCCCTCTGTATCTCTCTCTCTCTGTATCTCTCTCTCTCTCTATCTCACTCTGTATCTCTCTCTGTATCTCACACTGTATCTCTCTCTGTATCTCCCTCTGTCTGTCTCGCTATGTATCTCTCGCTGTATCTATCTCTGTTCTCTCCCTGTATCTCTCTCTGTATCTCTCTCTGTATCTCTCTCTGTATCTCCCTCTGTATCTATCTCTGTATCTCTCTCTGTTCTCTCCCTCTCTATCTCTCTCTCTGTTCCTTTCTCTGTCTCTCTCTCTGTATCTCTCTTTCTCGGTATCGCCGCCTGTCTCTCTCCCTCTCTGTATCTCTATCTGTACCTCCCTATGCATCTCTCTCTGTATCTCTCTCTGTATCCCTCTGCCCCTGTCTATGTATCTCTCTCTGTATCTCTCTCTGTATCTCTCTGCCTCTGTCTCTGTATCTCTCTCTGTACCTCTCTCTGTCTCTCTCGCTGTCTCTCTCTGTATCTCTCTCTGTATGATTCTCTGTAGCTCTCACTGTATCTCTCTCTGTATTTTTCACTGTCGCTGTGTCTCTCTGTCTCTGTATCTTTCTCTGTATTGATCTCTCTATCTCTCTGTGTCTCACTCTGTATCTCTCTCTGTATCTCACTCTGTATCGCGCTCTGTGTCTCCCTCTGTATCTCCCTCTGTATCTCTCTCACTGTATCACTCTCTGTATCTCTCTATGTATCTCCCTCTGTGTCTCTCTCTGTATCTCACTCTGTATCTCGCTCTGTATCTCCATCTGTCTCTCTCGCTCTCTATCTATCTCTGTATCTCACACTGTATCTCTCTCTGTATCTCCCTCTGTCTGTCTCGCTATGTATCTCTCGCTGTATCTATCTCTGTATCTCTCCCTGTATCTCTCTCTGTATCTCTCTCTGTATCTCCCTCTGTATCTATCTCTGTATCTCTCTCTGTATCTCTCTCTCTATCTCTCCCTGTATCTCTCTCTGTATCTCCCTCTCTATTTCTCTCTCTGTACCTTTCTCTGTCTCTCTCTCTGTATCTCTCTTTCTCGGTATCTCCGCCTGTCTCTCTCCCTCTCTTTATCTCTATCTGTACCTCTCTATGCATCTCTCTCTGTATCTCTCTCTGTATCTCCCTGCCCCTGTCTTTGTATCTCTCTCTGTACCTCTCTCTGTAAATCTCTCTCTGCAGCTCTCTCTGTATCTCCCTCTGTATCTCTCTCTGAATCTCCCTCTGTATACCCCCTGTATTGCTCTCTGTATCTCTCTGCCTCTGTCTCTGTATCTCTCTCTGTTTCTCTCTCTGTATCTCTCTCTCCGTATCTGTCTCTCTGTATCTCTCTCTGCATCTCTCTTGCGTTGTATCTCTCTGTATTCCTCTCTGTATACCTCTCGCGTTGAAGCGCTCTCGCTCTCTATCTCCCTCTGTATCTCTCTGTGTATACCTCTCTGTGTCTGAGTCTGTATCTCTCTGTGTATCTCCCTGTGTATCTCTCTGTGTATCTCTCTGTGTATCTCCATTTGAATCTCTCTCTGTATCTCTCTCTGTATCTGAGTCTGTATCTCTCTCTGTATCTCACTCTGTATCTCTCACTGAATCTCTCTCTCGTTCTCTCTCTGTATCTCTCTCGCGTTGTATCTCATTGTGTTCCTCTGTGTATTCATTTCTGTATTCCACCCTGTATACCTCTCCTGTTGAATCTCTCTCGCTCTCTATCTCACTCTGTATCTCTCACTGAATCTCTCTCTCGTTCTCTCTCTGTGCCTCACTCTGTATCTCTCTCGCGTTGTATCTCATTGTGTTCCTCTGTGTATTCATTTCTGTATTCCACCCTGTAGACCTCTCCTGTTGAATCTCTCTCGCTCTCTATCTCTCTCTGTATCTCTCTCTGTAACTCTCTCTGTATCTCTCTGTGCATCTCTCTGTGTATCTCTCTCTGCATCTCTCTCTGTAACTCTCTCTGTATCTCTCTGTGCATCTCTCTGTGTATCTCTCTCTGTATCTCTCCCTCTCTCCCTCTCTGTATCTCTATGCCTCTGTCACTGTATCTCTCTCTGTATCTCTCTCAGTAACTCTCTCTGTATGTCTCTCTGTTTCTCTCTGTCTGCATTCTATCTGTCTCTCTCTCTGTATCTCTCTCTGTCTCTCTCTCTGTATCTCTCCCTGTATCTCCCTCTGTCTCTCTCTCTGTATCTCTCGCTGTACCTCTATCTGTCTCTCTCGCTGTCTCTCTCTGTATCTCTCTCTGTATCTCTCTCTGTATCTATCTTTGTATCGCTCTCTGTAGCTCTCTCTGTATCTCTCTCTATATTTCCCACTGTCACTGTGACTATATGTCTCGGTATCTTATTCTGTATCGTTCTCTGTATCTCTCTCCGTATCTCTCTCTGTATTTGTCTCTGTATCTCTCTCTGTCTCCCTCTGTCTCCCTCTGTCTCCCTTTGTATCTATCTCTGTATCTCTCTCTTAATCTCACACTCAGTCTCTCTCTCTGTATCTCTCTCTGTATCTCCCTCTGTATCTCCCTCTCGGTATCTCTCTCTGCATCTCTCTCTGTATCGCCCTCTGTATCTCCCTTTGTATCTCTCTCTCTCTGTATCTCCCTCTGTAGGACTCTCAGTTTCTCACTCTGTATCTCTCTCTGTATCTCACTCTGTATCTCTCTCTGTGTCTCCCTCTGTATCTCCCTCTGTATATCTCTCTCTGTACATCTCTCTCTCTCTGTATCTCACTCTTTATCTCTCGCTGCATCGCTATCTGTATCTCTCTCTCTGTATCACTCTCTGTACCTCCCTCTGTATCTCCCTTTGTATCTCTCTCTCTCTTTATCTCCCTCTGTGGGACTCTCAGTTTCTCACTCTGTATCTCTCTCTGGATCTCACTCTGTATCTCTCTCTGTGTCTCCCTCTGTATCTCCCTCTGTATATCTCACTCTGTATCTCTCTCTCTCTGTATCTCACTCTGTATCTCTCGCTGCATCGCTATCTGTATTTCTCTCTCTGCATCTCTATCTGTCTCTCTCTCTGTATCTCTCTGCCTTTGTCTCTGTATCTCTCTCTGTATCTCTCTCTCTATCTCTCACTGTATCTCTCTCCACACCTCTCCCTGTAACTATCTCTGTATCTCGCTCTGTCACTCTGTAACTCTCCCTGTACCTCCCTCTGTATCTATCTCTCGGTATCTCTCTCTGTATCTGTCTCTCTCTATCTCTCTCTGTCTCTCTCTCTCTGTATCTCCCTTTGTATCTCTCTCTCTGTATCTCTCTCTGTATCTGTCCCTGTATCTCTCTGTGTATCTCTCTCTGTATCTCTCTCTGTATCTCTCTCTGTGTATCTCTCTCTGTGTCGATCTCTCTGTGTATCTCTCTGTGTATCTCTATCTGAATCTCTCTCTGTATCACTCCCTGTATCTGAGTCTGTATCTCTCGCTGTATCTGAGTCTGTATCTCTCTGTGTATCTCCCTGTGTATCTCGCTGTGTATCTCTCTGTGTATCTCTATCTGAATCTCTCTCTGTATCTCTCTCTGTATCTGAGTCTGTATCTCTCTCTGTATTTCACTCTGTATCTCTCACTGAATCTCTATCTCGTTCTCTCTCTGTATCTCACTCTGTATCTCTCTCGCGTTGTATCTCATTGTGTTCCTCTGTGTATTCATTTCTGTATTCCACCCTGTAGACCTCACCTGTTGAATCTCTATCGCTCTCTATCTCTCTCTGTATCTCTCTCTGTAACTCTCTCAGTATCTCTCTGTGCATCTTTCTGTGTATCTCTCTCTGCATCTCTCTCTGTAACTCTCTCTGTATCTCTCTGTGCATCTCTCTGTGTATCTCTCTCTGTATCTCTCTCTCTTTCCCTCTCTGTATCTCTCTGCCTCTGTCATTGTATCTCTCTCTGTATCTCTCTCTGTAACTCTCTCTGTTTGTCTCTCTGTTTCTCTCTGTCTGCATTCTCTCTGTCTCTCTCTCTGTATCTCTCTCTGTCTCTCTCTCTGTATCTCTCCCTGTATCTCCCTCTGTCTCTCTCTCTGTATCTCTCGCTGTACCTCTCTCTGTCTCTCTCTCTGTCTCTCTCCGTATCTCTCTCTGTATGATTCTCTGTAGCTCTCTCTGTATCTCTCTCTGTATTTCTCACTGTCGCTGTGTCTCTCTGTCTCTGTATCTTACTCTGTATTGTTCTCTCTATCTCTCTGTATCTCACTCTGTATCTCTCTCTGTATCTCACTCTGTATCGCTCTCTGTGTCTCCCTCTGTATCTCCCTCTGTATCTCTCTCACTGTATCACTCTCTTTATCTCTCTATGTATCTCCCTCTGTATCTATCTCTGTATCTCACTCTGTATCTCGCTCTGTATCTCCATCTGTCTCTCTCGCTCTCTATCTCTCTCTGTATATCTCTCTTATTCTCCCTCTGTATCACTCTCTCTGTCCTCTCCCTGTATCTCTCTCTGTTTCTCTCAGCCTGTACACTCTCTGTATCTCTCTCTCTCTATCTCTCCCTGTATCTCCCTCTGTCTCTCTCTCTGTATCACTCTCTGTATCTCTCTCGATCTCTCTCTCTGTATCTCTCTCTGTATCTCACTCTGTATCTCTCTCTCAGTGTCTCCCTCTGTATCTCCCTCTGTATCTCTCTCTCTCTGTATCTCTCTCTCTCTCTATCTCACTCTGTATCTCTCTCTGTATCTCATACTGTATCTCTCTCTGTATCTCCCTCTGTCTGTCTCGCTATGTATCTCTCGCTGTATCTATCTCTGTTCTCTCCCTGTATCTCTCTCTGTATCTCTCTCTGTATCTCTCTCTGTATCTCCCTCTGTATCTATCTCTGTATCTCTCTCTGTTCTCTCCCTCTCTATCTCTCTCTCTGTTCCTTTCTCTGTCTCTCTCTCTGTATCTCTCTTTCTCGGTATCGCCGCCTGTCTTTCTCCCTCTCTGTATCTCTATCTGTACCTCCCTATGCATCTCTCTCTGTATCTCTCTCTGTATCCCTCTGCCCCTGTCTATGTATCTCTCTATGTATCTCTCTCTGTATCTCTCTGCCTCTGTCTCTGTATCTCTCTCTGTACCTCTCTCTGTCTCTCTCGCTGTCTCTCTCTGTATCTCACTCTGTATGATTCTCTGTAGCTCTCACTGTATCTCTCTCTGTATTTTTCACTGTCGCTGTGTCTCTCTGTCTCTGTATCTTTCTCTGTATTGATCTCTCTATCTCTCTGTGTCTCACTCTGTATCTCTCTCTGTATCTCACTCTGTATCGCGCTCTGTGTCTCCCTCTGTATCTCCCTCTGTATCTCTCTCACTGTATCACTCTCTGTATCTCTCTATGTATCTCCCTCTGTGTCTCTCTCTGTATCTCACTCTGTATCTCGCTCTGTATCTCCATCTGTCTCTCTCGCTCTCTATCTATCTCTGTATCTCACACTGTATCTCTCTCTGTATCTCCCTCTGTCTGTCTCGCTATGTATCTCTCGCTGTATCTATCTCTGTATCTCTCCCTGTATCTCCCTCTGTATCTCTCTCTGTATCTCCCTCTGTATCTATCTCTGTATCTCTCTCTGTATCTCTCTCTCTATCTCTCCCTGTATCTCTCTCTGTATCTCCCTCTCTATTTCTCTCTCTGTACCTTTCTCTGTCTCTCTCTCTGTATCTCTCTTTCTCGGTATCTCCGCCTGTCTCTCTCCCTCTCTTTATCTCTATCTGTACCTCTCTATGCATCTCTCTCTGTATCTCTCTCTGTATCTCCCTGCCCCTGTCTTTGTATCTCTCTCTGTACCTCTCTCTGTAAATCTCTCTCTGCAGCTCTCTCTGTATCTCCCTCTGTATCTCTCTCTGAATCTCCCTCTGTATACCCCCTGTATTGCTCTCTGTATCTCTCTGCCTCTGTCTCTGTATCTCTCTCTGTTTCTCTCTCTGTATCTCTCTCTCCGTATCTGTCTCTCTGTATCTCTCTCTGCATCTCTCTTGCGTTGTATCTCTCTGTATTCCTCTCTGTATACCTCTCGCGTTGAAGCGCTCTCGCTCTCTATCTCCCTCTGTATCTCTCTGTGTATACCTCTCTGTGTCTGAGTCTGTATCTCTCTGTGTATCTCCCTGTGTATCTCTCTGTGTATCTCTCTGTGTATCTCCATTTGAATCTCTCTCTGTATCTCTCTCTGTATCTGAGTCTGTATCTCTCTCTGTATCTCACTCTGTATCTCTCACTGAATCTCTCTCTCGTTCTCTCTCTGTATCTCTCTCGCGTTGTATCTCATTGTGTTCCTCTGTGTATTCATTTCTGTATTCCACCCTGTATACCTCTCCTGTTGAATCTCTATCGCTCTCTATCTCACTCTGTATCTCTCACTGAATCTCTCTCTCGTTCTCTCTCTGTATCTCACTCTGTATCTCTCTCGCGTTGTATCTCATTGTGTTCCTCTGTGTATTCATTTCTGTATTCCACCCTGTAGACCTCTCCTGTTGAATCTCTCTCGCTCTCTATCTCTCTCTGTATCTCTCTCTGTAACTCTCTCTGTATCTCTCTGTGCATCTCTCTGTGTATCTCTCTCTGCATCTCTCTCTGTAACTCTCTCTGTATCTCTCTGTGCATCTCTCTGTGTATCTCTCTCTGTATCTCTCCCTCTCTCCCTCTCTGTATCTCTCTGCCTCTGTCACTGTATCTCTCTCTGTATCTCTCTCAGTAACTCTCTCTGTATGTCTCTCTGTTTCTCTCTGTCTGCATTCTATCTGTCTCTCTCTCTGTATCTCTCTCTGTCTCTCTCTCTGTATCTCTCCCTGTATCTCCCTCTGTCTCTCTCTCTGTATCTCTCGCTGTACCTCTATCTGTCTCTCTCGCTGTCTCTCTCTGTATCTCTCTCTGTATGATTCTCTGTAGCTCTCTCTGTATCGCTCTCTGTATCTCTCTGCCTCTGTCTCTGTATCTCTCTCTGTTTCTCTCTCTGTTTCTCTCTCTGTATCTCTCTCTCTGTATCTCTCTCTCTGTATCTCTCTCTGCATCTCTCTCGCGTTGTATCTCTCTGTATTCCTCTCTGTATTCCTCTCTGTATACCTCTCGCGTTGAATCTCTCTCGCTCTCTATCTCTCTCTGTATCTCTCTCTCTGTATCTCTCTCTGTACCTCCCTCTGTATCTCCCTTTGTATCTCTCTCTCTTTATCTCCCTCTGTAGGACTCTCAGTTTCTCACTCTGTATCTCTCTCTGGATCTCACTCTGTATCTCTCTCTGTGTCTCCCTCTGTATCTCTCTCTGTATCTCTCTCTGTGTATCTCTCTCTGTGTCGATCTTTCTGTGTATCTCTCTGTGTATCTCTATCTGAATCTCTCTCTTTATCACTCCCTGTATCTGAGTCTGTATGTCTCGCTGTATCTGAGTCTGTATCTCTCTGTGTATCTCCCTGTGTATCTCGCTGTGTATCTCTCTGTGTATCTCTATCTGAATCTCTCTCTGTATCTCTCTCTGTATCTGAGTCTGTATCTCTCTCTGTATTTCACTCTGTATCTCTCACTGAATCTCTATCTCGTTCTCTCTCTGTATCTCACTCCGTATCTCTCTCGCGTTGTATCTCATTGTGTTCCTCTGTGTATTCATTTCTGTATTCGACCCTGTCGACCTCTCCTGTGGAATCTCTCTCGCTCTCTATCTCTCTCTGTATCTCTCTCTGTAACTCTCTCTGTATCTCTCTGTGCATCTATCTGTGTATCTCTCTCTGCATCTCTCTCTGTAACTCTCTCTGTATCTCTCTGTGCATCTCTCTGTGTATCTCTCTCTGTATCTCTCTCTCTCTCCCTCTCTGTATCTCTCTGCCGCTGTCACTGTTTCTCTCTCTGTATCTCTCTCTGTAACTCTCTCTGTATGTCTCTCTGTTTCTCTCTGTCTGCATTCTCTCTGTCTCTCTCTCTGTATCTCTCTCTGTCTCTCTCTCTGTATCTCTCCCTGTATCTCCCTCTGTCTCTCTCTCTGTATCTCTCGCTGTACCTCTCTCTGTCTCTCTCGCTGTCTCTCTCCGTATCTCTCTCTGTATGATTCTCTGTAGCTCTCTCTGTATCTCTCTCTGTATTTCTCACTGTCGCTGTGTCTCTCTGTCTCTGTATCTTACTCTTTATTGTTCTCTCTATCTCTCTGTATCTCACTCTGTATCTCTCTCAGTATCTCACTCTGTATCGCTCTCTGTGTCTCCCTCTGTATCTCCCTCTGTATCTCTCTCTGTATCTCACTCTGTATCTCGCTATGTATCTCCATCTGTCTCTCTCGCTCTCTATCTCTCTCTGTATATCTCTCTTATTCTCCCTCTGTATCACTCTCTCTGTCCTCTCCCTGTATCTCTCTCTGTTTCTCTCTGCCTGTACACTCTCTGTATCTCTCTCTCTCTATCTCTCCCTGTATCTCCCTCTGTCTCTCTCTCTGTATATCTCTCTGTATCTCTCTCGATCTCTCTCTCTCTGTACCTCTCTCTGTATCTCACTCTGTATCTCTCTCTGTACCTCTCTCTGTCTCTCTCTCTCTGTACCTCTCCCTGTATTTCCCTCTGTCTCTCTCTCTGTATCGCTCTCTGTATCTCACTCTGTATCTCTCTCTGTGTCTTCCTCTGTATCTCTCTCTCTGTATCTCACTCTGTATCTCTCTCTGTATCTCATACTGTATCTCTCTGTATCTCCCTCTGTCTCTCTCGATCTGTATCTCTCGCTGTATCGCTCTTTGTATCTCTATCTCTCTCTCTCTCTCTCTCTCTCTCTCTCTCTGTATCACTCTGCCTCTGTCTCTGTATCTCTCTCTGTATCTCTCTCTTTAACTCTCTCTGTATCTCTCGGTGCATCTCTCTCTCTGTGTCGCCTTCTGTATCTCTCTCTGTATCTCTCCCTGTATCTCTCTCTGTATCTCTCTCTGTATCTCCCTCTGTATCTCTCTCTCTGTATATCTCTCTGTATCTCTCTTTGTATCTCTCTCTCTCGGTATCTCCCCCTGTCTCTCTCTCTGTATCGCTACCTGTATCTCTCTCTGTATCTCTTTCTGTATCTCTCTCTCTCGGTATCTCCCCCTGTCTCTCTCTCTGTATCTTCCTCTGTATCTCTCTATGTATCTCTCTCTGTACCTCTCTCTGTATCTCTCTCTCTGTATCTCTCTCTGTATCTCTCTGTATCTCTCTTTGTATCTCTCTCTTATTTCTCTCTCTGTATCTCTATCTATCTCTCTCTGTATCTCTCTGTCTCTGTATCTCTCTCTCTATCTCTCACTGTATCTCTCTCCATACCTCTCCCTGTAACTATCTCTGTATCTCTCTCTGTGTCTCCGTCTCTCTCCCTGTATCTCCCTCTGTATGTCCCTCTGTACCTCTCTATGTATCTCCCTCTTGTATCTCTCTCTGTATCTATCTCTGTCTCCCTCTGTATCTCTCTCTCTGTATCTCTCCCTGTATCTCTCTCTGCATCTCTCTCTGAATCTCCCTCTGTATCTCCCTCTCTATCTCCCCCTATATCTCTCTCTGTATCTCCCTCTGTATCTCTCTCTCTGTATTTCTCTCTGTAGCTCTCTCTCTCGGTATCTCCGCCAGTCTCTCTCTCTCTCTGTATATTTACCAGTATCTCTCTCTGTATCTCTCTATGTATCTCTCAGCCGCTGTCTTTGTATCTCTCTCTGTATCTCTCTCTATATCTCTCTGTGTATCTCTCTGTGTATCTCTCTCTGTATCTCTCTGCGTCTGTCGCTGTATCTATCTCTGTATCTCTCCCTGTATCTCTCTGTCTCTGTCTCTCTCTGTATCTCACTCTGTATCGCTCTCTGTATCTCTCTCTGTATCTCTCTGCCTTTGTCTCTGTATCTCTCTCTGTCTCTCTCTATGTCTCTCTCTCTCTGCCTCTGCCTCTCCCTCTGTATCTCTCCCTGTATCTCTCTCTGTACCTCTCTCTGTAAATCTCACTCTGTATCTCTCTCTGTATCCCCCTCTGTATCTCTCTCTGAATCTCCCTCTGTATACCCCCTGTATCGCTATCTGTATCTCGCTGCCTCTGTCTCTGTATCTCTCTCTGTTTCTCTCTCTGTATCTCTCTCTCTGTATCTCTCTCTCTGTATCTCTCTCTGCATCTCTCTCGCGCTGTATCTCTCTGTACTCCTCTCTGTATTCCTCTCTGTCTACCTCTCGCGTTGAAGCACTCTCGCTCTCTATCTCCCTCTGTATCTCTCTGTGTATATCTCTCTGTGTCTGAGTCTGTATCTCTCTGTGTATCTCCCTGTGTATCTCTCCGTGTATCTCTCTGTGTATCTCCATTTGAATCTCTCTCTGTATCTCTCTCTGTATCTGACTCTGTATCTCTCTCTGTATCTCACTCTGTATCTCTCACTGAATCTCTCTCTCGTTCTCTCTCTGTATCTCTCTCGCGTTGTATCTCATTGTGTTCCTCTGTGTATTCATTTCTGTATTCCACCCTGTATACCTCTCCTGTTGAATCTCTCTCGCTCTCTATCTCACTCTGTATCTCTCACTGAATCTCTCTCTCGTTCTCTCTCTGTATCTCACTCTGTATCTCTCTCGCGTTGTATCTCATTTCTGTATTCCACCCTGTAGACCTCTCCTGTTGAATCTCGCTCTCTACCTCTCTCTGTATCTCTCTCTGTCTCTCTTTCTAACTCTCTCTGTATCTCTCTCTCTCTCCCTCTCTGTATCTCTCTGCCTCTGTCTCTGTATCTCTCTCTGTATCTATCTCTGTAACTCTCTCTGTATCTCTCTCTGTTTCTCTCTGTCTGCACCCTCTCTGTCTCTCTCTCTGTATCTCTCTCTGCCTCTCTCTGTATCTCTCCCTGTATCTCCCTCTGTCTCTCTCTCTGTATATCTCTCTGTACCTCTCACTGTCTCTCTCGCTGTCTCTCTCTCTGTATCTCTCTGTTTCGCTCTCTGTAGCTCTCTCTGTATCTCTCTCTGTATTTCTCACTGTTGCTGTGTCTCTGTCTCTGTATCTTACTCTGTATCGTTCTCTCCAACTCTCTGTACCTCTCTCTGTATCTCTCTCTGTATCGCTCTCTGTGTCTCCCTCTGTATCTCCCTCTGTATCTCTCTCTGTATCGCACTCTGTATCTCGCTATGTATCTCCATCTGTCTCTCTCGCTCTCTATCTCTCTCTGTATATCTCTCTTATTCTCCCTCTGTATAACTCTCTCTGTCCTCTCCCTGTATCTCTCTCTGTTTCTCTCTGCCTGTACACTCTCTGTATCTCTCTCTCTCTATCTCTCCCTGTATCTCCCTCTGTCTCTCTCTCTGTATATCTCTCTGTATCTCTCTCGATCTCTCTCTCTGTACCTCTCTCTGTATCTCACTCTGTATCTCTCTCTGTACCTCTCTCTGTCTCTCTCTCTGTACCTCTCCCTGTATTTCCCTCTGTCTCTCTCTCTGTATCGCTCTCTGTATCTCACTCTGTATCTCTCTCTGTGTCTTCCTCTGTATCTCTCTCTCTGTATCTCACTCTGTATCTCTCTCTGTACCTCTCTCTGTATCTCACTCTGTATCTCTCTCTGTACCTCTCTCTGTCTCTCTCTCTGTACCTCTCCCTGTATTTCCCTCTGTCTCTCTCTCTGTATCGCTCTCTGTATCTCACTCTGTATCTCTCTCTGTGTCTTCCTCTGTATCTCTCTCTCTGTATCTCACTCTGTATCTCTCTCTGTATCTCATACTGTATCTCTCTGTATCTCCCTCTGTCTCTCTCGATCTGTATCTCTCGCTGTATCGCTCTTTGTATCTCTATCTCTCTCTCTCTCTCTCTCTCTCTGTATCACTCTGCCTCTGTCTCTGTATCTCTCTCTGTATCTCTCTCTTTAACTCTCTCTGTATCTCTCGGTGCATCTCTCTCTCTGTGTCGCCTTCTGTATCTCTCTCTGTATCTCTCCCTGTATCTCTCTCTGTATCTCTCTCTGTATCTCCCTCTGTATCTCTCTCTCTGTATATCTCTCTGTATCTCTCTTTGTATCTCTCTCTCTCGGTATCTCCCCCTGTCTCTCTCTCTGTATCGCTACCTGTATCTCTCTCTGTATCTCTTTCTGTATCTCTCTCTCTCGGTATCTCCCCCTGTCTCTCTCTCTGTATCTTCCTCTGTATCTCTCTATGTATCTCTCTCTGTACCTCTCTCTGTATCTCTCTCTCTGTATCTCTCTCTGTATCTCTCTGCATCTCTCTTTGTATCTCTCTCTTATTTCTCTCTCTGTATCTCTATCTATCTCTCTCTGTATCTCTCTGTCTCTGTCTCTGTATCTCTCTCTCTATCTCTCACTGTATCTCTCTCCATACCTCTCCCTGTAACTAGCTCTGTATCTCTCTCTGTGTCTCCGTATCTCTCCCTGTATCTCCCTCTGTATGTCCCTCTGTACCTCTCTATGTATCTCCCTCTTGTATCTCTCTCTGTATCTATCTCTGTCTCCCTCTGTATCTCTCTCTCTGTATCTCTCCCTGTATCTCTCTCTGCATCTCTCTCTGAATCTCCCTCTGTATCTCCCTCTCTATCTCCCCCTATATCTCTCTCTGTATCTCCCTCTGTATCTCTCTCTCTGTATTTCTCTCTGTATCTCTCTCTCTCGGTATCTCCGCCAGTCTCTCTCTCTCTCTGTATATTTACCAGTATCTCTCTCTGTATCTCTCTATGTATCTCTCAGCCGCTGTCTTTGTATCTCTCTCTGTATCTCTCTCTATATCTCTCTGTGTATCACTCTCTGTATCTCTCTCTGTATCTCTCTGCGTCTGTCGCTGTATCTATCTCTGTATCTCTCCCTGTATCTCTCTGTCTCTGTCTCTCTCTGTATCTCACTCTGTATCGCTCTCTGTATCTCTCTCTGTATCTCTCTGCCTTTGTCTCTGTATCTCTCTCTGTCTCTCTCTATGTCTCTCTCTCTCTGCCTCTGCCTCTCCCTCTGTATCTCTCCCTGTATCTCTCTCTGTACCTCTCTCTGTAAATCTCACTCTGTATCTCTCTCTGTATCCCCCTCTGTATCTCTCTCTGAATCTCCCTCTGTATACCCCCTGTATCGCTATCTGTATCTCGCTGCCTCTGTCTCTGTATCTCTCTCTGTTTCTCTCTCTGTATCTCTCTCTCTGTATCTCTCTCTCTGTATCTCTCTCTGCATCTCTCTCGCGTTGTATCTCTCTGTACTCCTCTCTGTATTCCTCTCTGTCTACCTCTCGCGTTGAAGCACTCTCGCTCTCTATCTCCCTCTGTATCTCTCTGTGTATATCTCTCTGTGTCTGAGTCTGTATCTCTCTGTGTATCTCCCTGTGTATCTCTCCGTGTATCTCTCTGTGTATCTCCATTTGAATCTCTCTCTGTATCTCTCTCTGTATCTGACTCTGTATCTCTCTCTGTATCTCACTCTGTATCTCTCACTGAATCTCTCTCTCGTTCTCTCTCTGTATCTCTCTCGCGTTGTATCTCATTGTGTTCCTCTGTGTATTCATTTCTGTATTCCACCCTGTATACCTCTCCTGTTGAATCTCTCTCGCTCTCTATCTCACTCTGTATCTCTCACTGTCTCTCTTTCTAACTCTCTCTGTATCTCTCTCTCTCTCCCTCTCTGTATCTCTCTGCCTCTGTCTCTGTATCTCTCTCTGTATCTATCTCTGTAACTCTCTCTGTATCTCTCTCTGTTTCTCTCTGTCTGCACCCTCTCTGTCTCACTCTCTGTATCTCTCTCTGCCTCTCTCTGTATCTCTCCCTGTATCTCCCTCTGTCTCTCTCTCTGTATATCTCTCTGTACCTCTCACTGTCTCTCTCGCTGTCTCTCTCTCTGTATCTCTCTGTTTCGCTCTCTGTAGCTCTCTCTGTATCTCTCTCTGTATTTCTCACTGTTGCTGTGTCTCTGTCTCTGTATCTTACTCTGTATCGTTCTCTCCAACTCTCTGTACCTCTCTCTGTATCTCTCTCTGTATCGCTATCTGTGTCTCCCCTGTATCTCTCACTGTATCTCTCTCTCTGTATCTCTCTCTGTATCTCTCTATGTATCTCCCTCTGATTCTCTCTCTGTATATTACTCTGTATCTCGCTCTGTATCTCCATCTGTCTCTCTCGCTCTCTATCTCTCTCTGTATCTCTCTCTGTATCTCCCTCTGTATCACTCTCTCTGTCCTCTCTCTGTATCTCTCTCTGTTTCTCTCTGCCTGTACTCTCTCTTTATCTCTCTCTGTATCTCTCTCTGTCTCTCTCTCTCTGTATTTCTCCCTGTATCTCCCCCTGTCTCTCTCTCTGTATCTCTCTCTGTATCGCTCTCTGTAGCACTCTCTGTATCTCTCTCTGTATTTCTCACTGTCGCTGTGTCTCTCTCTGTCTCTGTATCTTACTCTGTATCGTTCTCTCTTTCTCTCTGTATCTCTCTCTGTATCTCGAGTTGAATTTCTCTCTGTATCTCCCTCTGTATCTCTCTCTGTATCTCACTCTGTATCACTCTCTGTATCTCTCTGTGTATCCCCCTCTGTATCTCTCTCTGTATCTCACTCTGTATCTCGCTCTGTATCTCCATCTGTCTCTCTCGCTCTCTAACTCTCTCTGTATCTCTCTCTTATTCTCCCTCTGTATCACTCTATCTGTCCTCTCCCTGTATCTCTCTCTGTTTCTCTCTGCCTGTACTCTCTCTGTATCTCTCTCTGTCTCTCTCCCTCTCTGTATCTCTCCCTGTATCTCCCACTGTCTCTCTCTCTGTATCTCTCTCTGTATCGCTCTCGGTCTCTCTCTCTGTATCTCTCTCTGTATCTATCTTTGTATCGCTCTCTGTAGCTCTCTCTGTATCTCTCTCTATATTTCCCACTGTCGCTGTGACTATATGTCTCGGTATCTTATTCTGTATCGTTCTCTGTATCTCTCTCTGTATCTCTCTCTGTATTTGTCTCTGTATCTCTCTCTGTCTCCCTCTGTCTCCCTCTGTCTCCCTCTGTATCTACCTCTGTATCTCTCTCTGTATCTCACTCTCAGTCTCTCTCTCTGTATCTCTCTCTGTATCTCCCTCTGTATCTCCCTCTCGGTATCTCTCTCTGCATCTCTCTCTGTATCGCCCTCTGTATCTCCCTTTGTATCTCTCTCTCTCTGTATCTCCCTCTGTAGGACTCTCAGTTTCTCACTCTGTATCTCTCTCTGTATCTCACTCTATATCTCTCTCTGTGTCTCCCTCTGTATCTCCCTCTGTATATCTCTCTCTGTATCTCTCGCTCTCTCTGTATCTCACTCTTTATCTCTCGCTGCATCGCTATCTGTATCTCTCTCTCTGTATCTCTCTCTGTACCTCCCTCTGTATCTCCCTTTGTATCTCTCTCTCTCTTCATCTCCCTCTGTGGGACTCTCAGTTTCTCACTCTGTATCTCTCTCTGGATCTCACTCTGTATCTCTCTCTGTGTCTCCCTCTGTATCTCCCTCTGTATATCTCCCTCTGTATCTCTCTCTCTCTGTATCTCACTCTGTATCTCTCGCTGCATCGCTATCTGTATTTCTCTCTCTGCATCTCTATCTCTCTCTCTCTCTGTATCTCTCTGCCTTTGTCTCTGTATCTCTCTCTGTATCTCTCTCTCTATCTCTCACTGTATCTCTCTCCACACCTCTCCCTGTAACTATCTCTGTATCTCGCTCTGTCACTCTGTAACTCTCCCTGTACCTCCCTCTGTATTTATCTCTCGGTATCTCTCTCTGTATCTGTCTCTCTCTATCTCTCTCTGTCTCTCTCTCTGTATATCCCTTTGTATCTCTCTCTCTGTATCTCTCTCTGTATCTCTCCCTGTATCTCTCTGTGTATCTCTCTCTGTATCTCTCTCTGTATCTCTCTCTGTGTATCTCTCTCTGTGTCGATCTCTCTGTGTATCTCTCTGTGTATCTCTATCTGAATCTCTCTCTGTATCACTCCCTGTATCTGAGTCTGTATCTCTCGCTGTATCTGAGTCTGTATCTCTCTGTGTATCTCCCTGTGTATCTCGCTGTGTATCTCTCTGTGTATCTCTATCTGAATCTCTCTCTGTATCTCTCTCTGTATCTGAGTCTGCATCTCTCTCTGTATTTCACTCTGTATCTCTCACTGAATCTCTATCTCGTTCTCTCTCTTTATCTCACTCTGTATCTCTCTCGCGTTGTATCTCATTGTGTTCCTCTGTGTATTAATTTCTGTATTCCACCCTGTAGACCTCACCTGTTGAATCTCTCTCGCTCTCTATCTCTCTCTGTATCTCTCTCTGTAACTCTCTCTGTATCTCTCTGTGCATCTCTCTGTGTAGCTCTCTCTGCATCTCTCTCTGTAACTCTCTCTGTATCTCTCTGTGCATCTCTCTGTGTATCTCTCTCTGTATCTCTCTCTCTCTCCCTCTCTGTATCTCTCTGCCTCTGTCACTGTATCTCTCTCTGTATCTCTCTCTGTAACTCTCTCTGTATGTCTCTCTGTTTCTCTCTGTCTGCATTCTCTCTGTCTCTCTCTCTGTATCTCTTCTGTCTCTCTCTCTGTATCTCTCCCTGTATCTCCCTCTGTCTCTTTCTCTGTATCTCTCGCTGTACCTCTCTCTGTCTCTCTCGCTGTCTCTCTCCGTATCTCTCTCTGTATGATTCTCTGTAGCTCTCTCTGTATCTCTCTCTGCATTTCTCACTGTCGCTGTGTCTCTCTGTCTCTGTATCTTACTCTGTATTGTTCTCTCTATCTCTCTGTATCTCACTCTGTATCTCTCTCTGTATCTCACTCTGTATCGCTCTCTGTGTCTCCCTCTGTATCTCCCTCTGTATCTCTCTCACTGTATCACTCTCTGTATCTCTCTATGTATCTCCCTCTGTATCTCTCTCTGTATCTCGCTCTGTATCTCGCTCTGTATCTCCATCTGTCTCTCTCGCTCTCTATCTCTCTCTGTATATCTCTCTTATTCTCCCTCTGTATCACTCTCTCTGTCCTCTCCCTGTATCTCGCTCTGTTTCTCTCTGCCTGTACACTCTCTGTATCTCTCTTTCTATCTCTCCCTGTATCTCCCTCTGTCTCTCTCTCTGTATCACTCTCTGTATCTCTCTCGATCTCTCTCTCTGTATCTCTCTCTGTATCTCACTCTGTATCTCTCTCTCTGTGTCTCCCTCTGTATCTCCCTCTGTATCTCTCTCTCTCTGTATCTCTCTCCCTCTCTATCTCACGCTGTATCTCTCTCTGTATCTCACACTGTATCTCTCTCTGTATCTCCCTCTGTCTGTCTCGCTATGTATCTCTCGCTGTATCTATCTCTGTTCTCTCCCTGTATCTCTCTCTGTATCTCTCTCTGTATCTCTCTCTGTATCTCCCTCTGTATCTATCTCTGTATCTCTCTCTGTTCTCTCCCTCTCTATCTCTCTCTCTGTACCTTACTCTGTCTCTCTCTCTGTATCTCTCTTTCTCGGTATCGCCGCCTGTCTCTCTCCCTCTCTGTATCTCTATCTGTACCTCCCTATGCATCTCTCTCTGTATCTCTCTCTGTATCCCTCTGCCCCTGTCTTTGTATCTCTCTCTGTATCTCTCTCTGTATCTCTCTGCCTCTGTCTCTGTATCTCTCTCTGTACCTCTCTCTGTCTCTCTCGCTGTCTCTCTCTGTATCTCTCTCTGTATGATTCTCTGTAGCTCTCTCTGTATCTCTCTCTGTATTTTTCACTGTCGCTGTGTCTCTCTGTCTCTGTATCTTACTCTGTACTGATCTCTCTATCTCTCTGTGTCTCACTCTGTATCTCTCTCTGTATCTCACTCTGTATCGCTCTCTGTGTCTCCCTCTGTATCTCCCTCTGTATCTCTCTCACTGTGTCACTCTCTGTATCTCTCTATGTATCTCCCTCTGTGTCTCTCTCTGTATCTCACTCTGTATCTCGCTCTGTATCTCCATCTGTCTCTCTCGCTCTCTATCTCTCTCTGTATCTCACACTGTATCTCTCTCTGTATCTCCGCTGTCTGTCTCGCTATGTATCTCTCGCTGTATCTATCTCTGTATCTCTCCCTGTATCTCTCTCTGTATCTCTCTCTGTATCTCCCTCTGTATCTATCTCTGTATCTCTCTCTGTATCTCTCTCTCTATCTCTCCCTGTACCTCTCTCTGTATCTCCCTCTCTATCTCTCTCTCTGTACCTTTCTCTGTCTCTCTCTCTGTATCTCTCTTTCTCGGTATCTCCGCCTGTCTCTCTCCCTCTCTTTATCTCTATCTGTACCTCTCTATGTATCTCTCTCTGTATCTCTCTCTGTATCTCTCTGCCCCTGTCTTTGTATCTCTCTCTGTACCTCTCTCTGTAAATCTCTCTCTGCAGCTCTCTCTGTATCTCCCTCTGTATCTCTCTCTGAATCTCCCTCTGTATACCCCCTGTATTGCTCTCTGTATCTCTCTGCCTCTGTCTCTGTATCTCTCTCTGTTTCTCTCTCTGTATCTCTCTCTCTGTATCTCTCTCTCTGTATCTCTCTCTGCATCTCTCTTGCGTTGTATCTCTCTGTATTCCTCTCTGTATACCTCTCGCGTTGAAGCACTCTCGCTCTCTATCTCCCTCTGTATCTCTCTGTGTATATCTCTCTGTGTCTGAGTCTGTATCTCTCTGTGTATCTCCCTGTGTATCTCTCTGTGTATCTCTCTGTGTATCTCCATTTGAATCTCTCTCTGTATCTCTCTCTGTATCTGAGTCTGTATCTCTCTCTGTATCTCACTCTGTATCTCTCACTGAATCTCTCTCTCGTTCTCTCTCTGTATCTCTCTCGCGTTGTATCTCATTGTGTTCCTCTGTGTATTCATTTCTGTATTCCACCCTGTATACCTCTCCTGTTGAATCTCTCTCGCTCTCTATCTCACTCTGTATCTCTCACTGAATCTCTCTCTCGTTCTCTCTCTGTGCCTCACTCTGTATCTCTCTCGCGTTGTATCTCATTGTGTTCCTCTGTGTATTCATTTCTGTATTCCACCCTGTAGACCTCTCCTGTTGAATCTCTCTCGCTCTCTATCTCTCTCTGTATCTCTCTCTGTAACTCTCTCTGTATCTCTCTGTGCATCTCTCTGTGTATCTCTCTCTGCATCTCTCTCTGTAACTCTCTCTGTATCTCTCTGTGCATCTCTCTGTGTATCTCTCTCTGTATCTCTCCCTCTCTGTGTCTCTCTGCCTCTGTCACTGTATCTCTCTCTGTATCTCTCTCAGTAACTCTCTCTGTATGTCTCTCTGTTTCTTTCTGTCTGCATTCTATCTGTCTCTCTCTCTGTATCTCTCTCTGTCTCTCTCTCTGTATCTCTCACTGTATCTCCCTCTGTCTCTCTCTCTGTATCTCTCGCTGTACCTCTATCTGTCTCTCTCGCTGTCTCTCTCTGTATCTCTCTCTGTATGATTCTCTGTAGCTCTCTCTGTATCGCTCTCTGTATCTCTCTGCCTCTGTCTCTGTATCTCTCTCTGTATCTCTCCCTCTGTATCTCTCTCTCTGCATCTCTCTCGCGTTGTATCTCTCTGTATTCCTCTCTGTATTCCTCTCTGTATACCTCTCGCGTTGAATCTCTCTCGCTCTCTATCTCTCTCTGTATCTCTCTCTGTAACTCTCTCTGTATCTCTCTGTGCATCTCTCTGTGTATCTCTCTCTGCATCTCTCTCTGTAACTCTCTCTGTATCTCTCTGTGCATCTCTCTGTGTATCTCTCTCTGTATCTCTCTCTCTCTCCCTCTCTGTATCTCTCTGCCTCTGTCACTGTATCTCTCTCTGTATCTCTGTCTGTAACTCTCTCTGTATGTCTCTCTGTTTCTCTCTGTCTGCATTCTCTCTGTCTCTCTCTCTGTATCTCTCTCTGTCTCTCTCTCTGTATCTCTCCCTGTATCTCCCTCTGTCTCTCTCTCTGTATCTCTCGCTGTACCTCTCTCTGTCTCTCTCGCTGTCTCTCTCTGTATCTCTCTCTGTATGATTCTCTGTAGCTCTCTCTTTATCTCTCTCTGTATTTCTCACTGTCGCTGTGTCTCTCTGTCTCTGTATCTTACTCTGTATTGTTCTCTCTATCTCTCTGTATCTCACTCTGTATCTCTCTCTGTATCTCACTCTGTATCTCGCTCTGTATCTCCATATGTCTCTCTCGCTCTCTATCTCTCTCTGTATATCTCTCCTAATCTCCCTCTGTATCACTCTCTCTGTCCTCTCCCTGTATCTCTCTCTGTTTCTCTCTGCCTGTACACTCTCTGTATCTCTCTCTCTCTATCTCTCCCTGTATCTCCCACTGTCTCTCTCTCTGTATCTCTCTCTGAATCGCTCTCGGTCTCTCTCTCTGTATCTCTCTCTGTATCTATCTTTGTATCGCTCTCTGTAGCTCTCTCTGTATCTCTCTCTATATTTCCCACTGTCGCTGTGACTATATGTCTCGGTATCTTATTCTGTATCGTTCTCTGTATCTCTCTCTGTATCTCTCTCTGTATTTGTCTCTGTATCTCTCTCTGTCTCCCTCTGTCTCCCTCTGTATCTATCTCTGTATCTCTCTCTGTATCTCACTCTAAGTCTATCTCTCTGTATCTCTCTCTGTATCACCCACTGTATCTCCCTCTCGGTATCTCTCTCTGCATCTCTCTCTGTATCGCCCTCTGTATCTCCCTTTGTATCTCTCTCTGTATCTCCCTCTGTAGGACTCTCAGTTTCTCACTCTGTATCTCTCTCTGTATCTCACTCTATATCTCTCTCTGTGTCTCCCTCTGTATCTCCCTCTGTATATCTCTCTCTGTATCTCTCTCTCTCTGTATCTCACTCTTTATCTCTCGCTGCATCGCTATCTGTATCTCTCTCTCTGTATCTCTCTCTGTACCTCCCTCTGTATCTCCCTTTGTATCTCTCTCTCTCTTTATCTCCCTCTGTAGGACTCTCAGTTTCTCACTCTGTATCTCTCTCTGGATCTCACTCTGTATCTCTCTCTGTGTCTCCCTCTGTATCTCCCTCTGTATATCTCACTCTGTATCTCTCTCTCTCTGTATCTCACTCTGTATCTCTCGCTGCATCGCTATCTGTATTTCTCTCTCTGCATCTCTCTCTGTATCGCCCTCTGTATCTCCCTTTGTATCTCTCTCTCTCTGTATCTCCCTCTGTGGGACTCTCAGTTTCTCACTCTGTATCTCTCTCTGTATCTCACTCTATATCTCTCTCTGTGTCTCCCTCTGTATCTCCCTCTGTATATCTCTCTCTGTATCTCTCTCTCTCTGTATCTCACTCTTTATCTCTCGCTGCATCGCTATCTGTATCTCTCTCTCTGTATCTCTCTCTGTACCTCCCTCTGTATCTCCCTTTGTATCTCTCTCTCTCTTTATCTCCCTCTGTAGGATCCTCAGTTTCTCACTCTGTATCTCTCTCTGGATCCCACTCTGTATCTCTCTCTCTCTGTATCTCACTCTGTATCTCTCGCTGCATCGCTATCTGTATTTCTCTCTCTGCATCTCTATCTGTCTCTCTCTCTGTATCTCTCTGCCTTTGTCTCTGTATCTCTCTCTGTATATCTCTCTCTATCTCTCACTGTATCTCTCTCCACACCTCTCCCTGTAACTATCTCTGTATCTCGCTCTGTCACTCTGTAACTCTCCCTGTACCTCCCTCTGTATCTATCTCTCGGTATCTCTCTCTGTATCTGTCTCTCTCTATCTCTCTCTGTCTCTCTATCTGTATCTCCCTTTGTATCTCTCTCTCTGTATCTCTCTCTCTGTATCTCTCTCTGTACCTCCCTCTGTATCTCACTTTGTATCTCTCTCTCTCTTTATCTCCCTCTGTAGGACTCTCAGTTTCTCACTATGTATCTCTCTCTGGATCTCACTCTGTATCTCTCTCTGTGTCTCCCTCTGTATCTCTCTCTGTATCTCTCTCTGTGTATCTCTCTCTCTGTCGATCTCTCTGTGTATCTCTCTGTGTATCTCTATCTGAATCTCTCTCTGTATCACTCCCTGTATCTGAGTCTGTATCTCTCGCTGTATCTGAGTCTGTATCTCTCTGTGTATCTCCCTGTGTATCTCGCTGTGTATCTCTCTGTGTATCTCTATCTGAATCTCTCTCTGTATCTCTCTCTGTATCTGAGTCTGTATCTCTCTCTGTATTTCACTCTGTATCTCTCACTGAATCTCTATCTCGTTCTCTCTCTGTATCTCACTCTGTATCTCTCTCGCGTTGTATCTCATTGTGTTCCTCTGTGTATTCATTTCTGTATTCCACCCTGTAGACCTCTCCTGTTGAATCTCTCTCGCTCTCTATCTCTCTCTGTATCTCTCTCTGTAACTCTCTCTGTATCTCTCTGTGCATCTATCTGTGTATCTCTCTCTGCATCTCTCTCTGTAACTCTCTCTGTATCTCTCTGTGCATCTCTCTGTGTATCTCTCTCTGTATCTCTCTCTCTCTCCCTCTCTGTATCTCTCTGCCTCTGTCACTGTATCTCTCTCTGTATCTCTCTCTGTAACTCTCTCTGTATGTGTCTCTGTTTCTCTCTGTCTGCATTCTCTCTGTCTCTCTCTCTGTATCTCTCTCTGTCTCTCTCTCTGTATCTCTCCCTGTATCTCCCTCTGTCTCTCTCTCTGTATCTCTTGCTGTACCTCTCTCTGTCTCCCTCGCTGTCTCTCTCCGTATCTCTCTCTGTATGATTCTCTGTAGCTCTCTCTGTATCTCTCTCTGTATTTCTCACTGTCGCTGTGTCTCTCTGTCTCTGTATCTTACTCTTTATTGTTCTCTCTATCTCTCTGTATCTCACTCTGTATCTCTCTCTGTATCTCACTCTGTATCGCTCTCTGTGTCTCCCTCTGTATCTCACTCTGTATCTCTCTCACTGTATCACTCTCTGTATCTCTCTATGTATCTCCCTCTGTATCTCTCTCTGTATCTCACTCTGTATCTCGCTCTGTATCTGCATCTGTCTCTCTCGCTCTCTATCTCTCTCTGTATATCTCTCTTATTCTCCCTCTGTATCACTCTCTCTGTTTCTCTCTGCCTGTACACTCTCTGTATCTCTCTCTCTCTATCTCTCCCTGTATCTCCCTCTGTCTCTCTCTCTGTATCTCTCTCTGTATCTCTCTCGATCTCTCTCTCTGTATCTCTCTCTGTATCACACTCTGTATCTCTCTCTGTGTCTCCCTCTGTATCTCCCTCTGTATCTCTCTCTCTCTGTATCTCTCTCTCTCTCTATCTCACTCTGTATCTCTCTCTGTATCTCACACTGTATTTCTCTCTGTATCTCCCTCTGTCTGTCTCGCTATGTATCTCTAGCTGTATCTATCTCTGTTCTCTCCCTGTATCTCTCTCTGTATCTCTCTCTGTATCTCCCTCTGAATCTATCTCTGTATCTCTCTCTGTATCTCTCTCTCTATCTCTCCCTGTATCTCTCTCTGTATCTCCCACTCTATCTCTCTGTCTGTACCTTTCTCTGTCTCTCTCTCTGTATCTCTCTTTCTCGGTATCGCCGCCTGTCTCTCTCCCTCTCTGTATCTCTATCTGTACCTCCCTATGCATCTCTCTCTGTGTCTCTCTCTGTATCCCTCTGCCCCTGTCTTTGTATCTCTCTCTGTATCTCTCTCTGTATCTCTCTGCCTCTGTCTCTGTATCTCTCTCTGTACCTCTCTCTGTCTCTCTCGCTGTCTCTCTCTGTATCTCTCTCTGTATGATTCTCTGTAGCTCTAGCTGTATCTCTCTCTGTATTTTTCACTGTCGCTGTGTCTCTCTGTCTCTGTATCTTACTCTGTATTGATCTCTCTATCTCTCTGTATCTCACTCTGTATCTCTCTCTGTATCTCACTCTGTATCGCTCTCTGTGTCTCCCTCTGTATCTCCCTCTGTATCTCTCTCACTGTATCACTCTCTGTATCTCTCTATGTATCTCCCTCTGTGTCTCTCTCTGTATCTCACTCTGTATCTCG
This sequence comes from Scyliorhinus torazame, assembly GCF_047496885.1. Taxonomy (NCBI): domain Eukaryota; kingdom Metazoa; phylum Chordata; class Chondrichthyes; order Carcharhiniformes; family Scyliorhinidae; genus Scyliorhinus; species Scyliorhinus torazame. The sequence goes on from NC_092726.1 coordinate 56,988,999, forward strand.
CTCTGTATCTCCATCTGTCTCTCTCGCTCTCTATCTCTCTCTGTATCTCACACTGTATCTCTCTCTGTATCTCCCTCTGTCTGTCTCGCTATGTATCTCTCGCTGTATCTATCTCTGTATCTCTCCCTGTATCTCTTTCTGTATCTCCCTCTCTATCTCTCTCTCTGTACCTTTCTCTGTCTCTCTCTCTGTATCTCTCTATCTCGGTATCTCCGCCTGTCTCTCTCCCTCTCTTTATCTCTATCTGTACCTCTCTATGCATCTCTCTCTGTATCTCTCTCTGTATCTCTCTGCCCCTGTCTTTGTATCTCTCTCTGTACCTCTCTCTGTAAATCTCTCTATGTAGCTCTCTCTGTATCTCCCTCTGTATCTCTCTCTGAATCTCCCTCTGTATACCCCCTGTATTGCACTCTGTATCTCTCTGCCTCTGTCTCTTTATCTCTCTCTGTTTCTCTCTCTGTATTTCTCTCTCTGTATCTCTCTCTCTGTATCTCTCTCTGCATCTCTCTCGCGTTGTATCTCTCTGTATTCCTCTCTGTATTCCTCTCTGTATACCTCTCGCGTTGAAGCACTCTCGCCCTCTATCTCCCTCTGTATCTCTCTGTGTATATCTCTCTGTGTCTGAGTCTGTATCTCTCTGTGTATCTCCCTGTGTATCTCTCTGTGTATCTCTCTGTGTATCTCCATTTGAATCTCTCTCTGTATCTCTCTCTGTATCTCTCACTGAATCTCTCTCTCGTTCTCTCTCTGTATCTCTCTCGCGTTGTATCTCATTGAGTTCCTCTGTGTATTCATTTCTGTATTCCACCCTGTATAAATCTCCTGTTGAATCTCTCTCGCTCTCTATCTCACTCTGTATCTCTCACTGAATCTCTCTCTCGTTCTCTCTCTGTATCTCACGCTGTATCTCTCTCGCGTTGTATCTCATTGTGTTCCTCTGTGTATTCATTTCTGTATTCCACCCTGTAGACCTCTCCTGTTGAATCTCTCTCGCTCTCTATCGCTCTCTGTATCCTTCTCTGTAACTCTCTCTGTATCTCTCTGTGCATCTTTCTGTGTATCTCTCTCTGCATCTCTCTCTGTAACTCTCTCTGTATCTCTCTGTGCATCTCTCTGTGTATCTCTCTCTGTATCTCTCTCTCTCTCCCTCTCTGTATCTCTCTGCCTCTGTCACTGTATCTCTCTCTGTATCTCTCTCAGTAACTCTCTCTGTATGTCTCTCTGTTTCTCTCTGTCTGCATTCTATCTGTCTCTCTCTCTGTATCTCTCTCTGTCTCTCTCTCTGTATCTCTCCCTGTATCTCCCTCTGTCTCTCTCTCTGTATCTCTCGCTGTACATCTATCTGTCTCTCTCGCTGTCTCTCTCTGTATCTCTCTCTGTATGATTCTCTGTAGCTCTCTCTGTATCGCTCTCTGTATCTCTCTGCCTCTGTCTCTGTATCTCTCTCTGTTTCTCTCTCTGTTTCTCTCTCTGTATCTCTCTCTCTGTATCTCTCTCTCTGTATCTCTCTCTGCATCTCTCTCGCGTTGTATCTCTCTGTATTCCTCTCTGTATTCCTCTCTGTATACCTCTCGCGTTGAATCTCTCTCGCTCTCTATCTCTCTCTGTATCTCTCTGTAACTCTCTCTGTATCTCTCTGTGCATCTCTCTGTGTATCTCTCTCTGCATCTCTCTCTGTAACTCTCTCTGTATCTCTCTGTGCATCTCTCTGTGTATCTCTCTCTGTATCTCTCTCTCTCTCCCTCTCTGTATCTCTCTGCCTCTGTCACTGTATCTCTCTCAGTAACTCTCTCTGTATGTCTCTCTGTTTCTCTCTGTCTGCATTCTATCTGCCTCTCTCTCTGTATCTCTCTCTGTCTCTCTCTCTGTATCTCTCCCTGTATCTCCCTCTGTCTCTCTCTCTGTATCTCTCGCTGTACATCTATCTGTCTCTCTCGCTGTCTCTCTCTGTATCTCTCTCTGTATGATTCTCTGTAGCTCTCTCTGTATCGCTCTCTGTATCTCTCTGCCTCTGTCTCTGTATCTCTCTCTGTTTCTCTCTCTGTTCTCTCTCTGTATCTCTCTCTCTGTATCTCTCTCTCTGTATCTCTCTCTGCATCTCTCTCGCGTTGTATCTCTCTGTATTCCTCTCTGTATTCCTCTCTGTATACCTCTCGCGTTGAATCTCTCTCGCTCTCTATCTCTCTCTGTATCTCTCTGTAACTCTCTCTGTGTATCTCTCTCTGCATCTCTCTCTGTAACTCTCTCTGTATCTCTCTGTGCATCTCTCTGTGTATCTCTCTCTGTATCTCTCTCTCTCTCCCTCTCTGTATCTCTCTGCCTCTGTCGCTGTATCTCTCTCTGTATCTCTCTCTGTAACTCTCTCTGTATCTCTCCCTGTATCTCCCTCTGTCTCTCTCTCTGTATCTCTCGCTGTACCTCTCTCTGTCTCTCTCGCTGTCTCTCTCTGTATCTCCCTCTGTCTCTCTCTCTGTATCTCTCGTTTACCTCTCTCTGTCTCTCTCGCTGTCTCTCTCTGTATCTCTCTCTGTATGATTCTCTGTAGCTCTCTCTGTATCGCTCTCTGTATCTCTCTGCCTCTGTCTCTGTATCTCTCTCTGTTTCTCTCTCTGTTTCTCTCTCTGTATCTCTCTCTCTGTATCTCTCTCTCTGTATCTCTCTCTGCATCTCTCTCGCGTTGTATCTCTCTGTATTCCTCTCTGTATTCCTCTCTGTATACCTCTCGCGTTGAATCTCTCTCGCTCTCTATCTCTCTCTGTATCTCTCTGTAACTCTCTCTGTATCTCTCTGTGCATCTCTCTGTGTATCTCTCTCTGCATCTCTCTCTGTAACTCTCTCTGTATCTCTCTGTGCATCTCTCTGTGTATCTCTCTCTGTATCTCTCTCTCTCTCCCTCTCTGTATCTCTCTGCCTCTGTCACTGTATCTCTTCCTGTATCTCTCTCTGTAACTCTCTCTGTATCTCTCCCTGTATCTCCCTCTGTCTCTCTCTCTGTATCTCTCGCTGTACCTCTCTCTGTCTCTCTCGCTGTCTTTCTCTGTATCTCCCTCTGTCTCTCTCTCTGTATCTCTCGCTGTACCTCTCTCTGTCTCTCTCGCTGTCTCTCTCTGTATCTCTCTCTGTATGATTCTCTGTAGCTCTCTCTGTATCTCTCTCTGTATTTCCCACTGTCGCTGTGTCTCTCTGTCTCTGTATCTTACTCTGTATTGTTCTCTCTATCTCTCTGTATCTCACTCTGTATCTCTCTCTGTATCTCACTCTGTATCTCGCTCTGTATCTCCATCTGTCTCTCTCGCTCTCTATCTCTCTCTGTATATCTCTCCTATTCTCCCTCTGTATCACTCTCTCAGTCCTCTCCCTGTATCTCTCTCTGTTTCTCACTGCCTGTACACTCTCTGTATCTCTCTCTCTCTATATCTCCCTGTATCTCCCTCTGTCTCTCCCTCTGTATCTCTCTCTGTATCTCTCTCTGTATCTCTCTCGATCTCTCTCTCTGTATCTCTCTCTGTATCTCACTCTGTATCTCTCTCTGTATCTCCCTCTGTATCTCCCTCTGTATCTCTCTCTCTGTATCTCTCTCTGTATCTCTCTCTCTCTATCTCACTCTGTATCTCTCTCTGTATCTCACACTGTATCTCTCTCTCTGTATCTCCCTCTGTCTGTCTCGCTATCTATCTCTCGCTGTATCTATCTCTGTATTTCTCCCTGTATCTCTCTCTGTATCTCTCTCTGTATCTCCCTCTGTATCTATCTCTATATCTCTCTGTGTATCTCTCTCGATCTCTCTCTGTATCTCCCTCTCTATCTCTCTCTCTGTACCTTTCTCTGTCTCTCTCTCTGTATCTCTCGCTGTACCTCTCTCTGTCTCTCTCGCTGTCTCTCTCTGTATCTCCCTCTGTCTCTCTCTCTGTATCTCTCGTTTACCTCTCTCTGTCTCTCTCGCTGTCTCTCTCTGTATCTCTCTCTGTATGATTCTCTGTAGCTCTCTCTGTATCGCTCTCTGTATCTCTCTGCCTCTGTCTCTGTATCTCTCTCTGTTTCTCTCTCTGTTTCTCTCTCTGTATCTCTCTCTCTGTATCTCTCTCTCTGTATCTCTCTCTGCATCTCTCTCGCGTTGTATCTCTCTGTATTCCTCTCTGTATTCCTCTCTGTATACCTCTCGCGTTGAATCTCTCTCGCTCTCTATCTCTCTCTGTATCTCTCTGTAACTCTCTCTGTATCTCTCTGTGCATCTCTCTGTGTATCTCTCTCTGCATCTCTCTCTGTAACTCTCTCTGTATCTCTCTGTGCATCTCTCTGTGTATCTCTCTCTGTATCTCTCTCTCTCTCCCTCTCTGTATCTCTCTGCCTCTGTCACTGTATCTCTTCCTGTATCTCTCTCTGTAACTCTCTCTGTATCTCTCCCTGTATCTCCCTCTGTCTCTCTCTCTGTATCTCTCGCTGTACCTCTCTCTGTCTCTCTCGCTGTCTTTCTCTGTATCTCCCTCTGTCTCTCTCTCTGTATCTCTCGCTGTACCTCTCTCTGTCTCTCTCGCTGTCTCTCTCTGTATCTCTCTCTGTATGATTCTCTGTAGCTCTCTCTGTATCTCTCTCTGTATTTCCCACTGTCGCTGTGTCTCTCTGTCTCTGTATCTTACTCTGTATTGTTCTCTCTATCTCTCTGTATCTCACTCTGTATCTCTCTCTGTATCTCACTCTGTATCTCGCTCTGTATCTCCATCTGTCTCTCTCGCTCTCTATCTCTCTCTGTATATCTCTCCTATTCTCCCTCTGTATCACTCTCTCAGTCCTCTCCCTGTATCTCTCTCTGTTTCTCTCTGCCTGTACACTCTCTGTATCTCTCTCTCTCTATATCTCCCTGTATCTCCCTCTGTCTCTCTCTCTGTATCTCTCTCTGTATCTCTCTCGATCTCTCTCTCTGTATCTCTCTCTGTATCTCACTCTGTATCTCTCTCTGTATCTCCCTCTGTATCTCCCTCTGTATCTCTCTCTCTGTATCTCTCTCTGTATCTCTCTCTCTCTATCTCTCTCTGTATCTCTCTCTGTATCTCACACTGTATCTCTCTCTGTATCTCCCTCTGTCTGTCTCGCTATCTATCTCTCGCTGTATCCATCTCTGTATTTCTCCCTGTATCTCTCTCTGTATCTCTCTCTGTATCTCCCTCTGTATCTATCTCTATATCTCTCTGTGTATCTCTCTCGATCTCTCTCTGTATCTCCCTCTCTATCTCTCTCTCTGTACCTTTCTCTGTCTCTCTCTCTGTATCTCTCTTTCTCGTATCTCCGCCTGTCTCTCTCCCTCTCTGTATCTCTATCTGTACCTCTCTATGCATCTCTCTCTGTATCTCTCTCTGTATCTCTCTGCCCCTGTCTTTGTATCTCTCTCTGTATCTCTCTCTGTATCTCTCTGCCTCTGTCTCTGTATCTCTCTCTGTACCTCTCTCTGTCTCTCTCGCTGTCTCTCTCTGTATCTCTCTCTGTATGATTCTCTGTAGCTCTCTCTGTATCTCTTTCTGTATTTCTCACTGTCGCTGTGTCTCTCTGTCTCTGTATCTTACTCTGTATTGATCTCTCTATCTCTCTGTATCTCACTCTGTATCTCTCTCTGTATCTCACTCTGTATCGCTCTCTGTGTCTCCCTCTGTATCTCCCTCTGTATCTCTCTCACTGTATCACTCTCTGTATCTCTCTATGTATCTCCCTCTGTGTCTCTCTCTGTATCTCACTCTGTATCTCGCTCTGTATCTCCATCTGTCTCTCTCCCTCTCTATCTCTCTCTGTATATCTCTCTTATTCTCCCTCTGTATCACTCTCTCTGTCCTCTCCCTGTATCTCTCTCTGTTTCTCTCTGCCTGTACACTCTCTGTATCTCTCTCTCTCTCTCTCTCCCTGTATCTCCCTCTGTCTCTCTCTCTGTATCTCTCTCTGTATCTCTCTCGATCTCTCTCTCTGTATCTCTCTCTGTATATCACTCTGTATCTCTCTCTGTGTCTCCATCTGTATCTCCCTCTGTATCTCTCTCTCTGTGTCTCTCTCTGTATCTCTCTCTCTCTATCTCACTCTGTATCTCTCTCTGTATCTCACACTGTATCTCTCTCTGTATCTCCCTCTTTCTGTCTCGCTATGTATCTCTCGCTGTATCTATCTCTGTATCTCTCCCTGTATCTCTCTCTGTATCTCTCTCTCTATCACTCCCTGTATCTATCTCTGTATCTCCCTCTCTATCTCTCTCTCTGTACCTTTCTCTGTCTCTCTCTCCGTATCTCTCTTTCTCGGTAACTCCGCCTGTCTCTCTCCCTCTCTGTATCTCTACCTGTACCTCTCTATGCATCTCTCTCTCTGTATCTCTCTCTGTATCACTCTGCCCCTGTCTTTGTATCTCTCTCTGTATCTCTCTCTGTATCTCTCTGCCTCTGTCTCTGTATCTCTCTCTGTATCTATATCTGTATCTATCTCTGTATCTCTCTGTGTATCACTCCCTGTATCTATCTCTGTATCTCCCTCACTATCTCTCTCTCTGTACCTTTCTCTGTCTCTCTCTCTGTATCTCTCTTTCTCGGTATCTCCGCCTGTCTCTCTCCCTCTCTGTATCTCTACCTGTACCTCTCTATGCATCTCTCTCTCTTTATCTCCCTCTGTATCTCTCTGCCCCTGTCTTTGTATCTCTCTCTGTATCTCTCTGCCTCTGTCTCTGTATCTCTCTCTGTATCTAATACTGTATCTCTCTCTGTATCTCTCTGTGTCTCTATATCTGTATCTCTCTCTGTATCTCTCTGTGTATCACTCTCTGTATCTCCCTCTGTGTCTCTCTGTGTATCACTCTCTGTATCTCTCTCTGTATCTCTCTGTGTATCACTCTCTGTATCTCCCTCTGTGTCTCTCTGCCTCTGCCTCTGTATCTATGTCTGTATCTCTCTGTCTCGGTACCGCTCTCTGGATTTCTCTCACCATCTCTCTCTGTGTCTCCTTCTGTATCTCTCTCTCGGTATCTCTTTCTGTATCTCTCTCTGTCTCTCCCTCTGTATCTCCCTCTGTATTTCTCTCTATGTATCTCCCTCTGTATCTCTCAATGTATCTCACTCTGTATCTCTCTCTGTACCTCACTCTGTATCTCTCTCTGTATCTCCATCTGTATCTCCCTCTGTCTCTCTCTCTCTATCTCGCTCTGTATCTCCATCTGTATCTCTCTCTGTCTCTCTCTTTGTATCTCCCTCTGTATCTCCCTCTGTATCACTGTCTGTATCTCAGTCTGTATCGCTCTCGGTATCTCACTCTGTATCTCTCTGTGTTTCCCCCTCTGTATCTCTCTCTGTATCTCACTCTGTATCTCGCTCTGTATCTCCATCTGTCTCTCTCGCTCTCTATCTCTCTCTGTATCTCTCTCTTATTCTCCCTCTGTATCACTCTCTCTGTCCTCTCCCTGTATCTCTCTCTGTTTCTTTCTGCCTGTACTCTCTCTGTATCTCTCTACTGTATCTCTCTCTGTCTCCCTCTCTCTGCATCTCTCCCTGTATCTCCCTCTGTCTCTCTCTCTGTATCTCTCTCTGTATCGCTCTCGGTCACTCTCTCTGTATCTCTCTCTGTATCTATCTTTGTATCGCTCTCTGTAGCTCTCTCTGTATCTCTCTCTATATTTCCCACTGTCGCTGTGACTATATGTCTCTGTATCTTATTCTGTATCGTTCTCTGTATCTCTCTCTGTATCTCTCTCTGTATTTGTCTCTGTATCTCTCTCTGTCTCACTCTGTCTCCCTCTGTATCTCTCTCTGTATCTCTCTCTGTATCTCACTCTCAGTCTCTCTCTCTGTATCTCTCTCTGTATCTCCCTCTGTATCTCCCTCTCGGTATCTCTCTCTGCATCTCACTCTGTATCGCCCCCTGTATCTCCCTTTGTATCTCTCTCTCTCTGTATCTCCCTCTGTAGGACTCTCAGTTTCTCACTCTGTATCTCTCACTGGATCTCACTCTGTATCTCTCTCTGTGTCTCCCTCTGTATCTCCCTCTGTATATCTCACTCTGTATCTCTCTCTCTGTATCTCACTCTGTATCTCTCGCTGCATCGCTATCTGTATTTCGCTCTCTGCATCTCTATCTGTCTCTCTCTCTGTATCTCTCTGCCTTTGTCTCTGTAACTCTCTCTGTATCTCTCTCTCTATCTCTCACTGTATCTCTCTCCACACCTCTCCCTGTAACTATCTCTGTATCTCGCTCTGTCACTCTGTAACTCTCCCTGTACGTCCCTCTGTATCTATCTCTCGGTATCTCTCTCTGTATCTGTCTCTCTCTGTCTCTCTCTGTCTCTCTCTCTGTATCTCCCTTTGTATCTCTCTCTGTATCTCTCTCTGTATCTCTCCCTGTATCTCTCTGTGTATCTCTCTGTGTATCTCTCTCTGTATCTCTCTCTGTGTATCTCTCTCTGTGTCGATCCCTCTGTGTATCTCTCTGTGTATCTCTATCTGAATCTCTCTCTGTATCACTCCCTGTATCTGAGTCTGTATCTCTCTGTGTATCTCGCTGTGTATCTCGCTGTTTATCTCTCTGTGTATCTCTATCTGAATCTCTCTCTGTATCTCTCTCTGTATCTGAGTCTGTATCTCTCTCTGTATTTCACTCTGTATCTCTCACTGAATCTCTCTCTCGTTCTCTCTCTGTATCTCACTCTGTATCTCTCTCGCGTTGTATCTCAATGTGTTCCTCTGTGTATTCATTTCTGTATTCCACCCTGTAGACCTCTCCTGTTGAATCTCTCTCGCTCTCTATCTCTCTCTGTATCTCTCTCTGTAACTCTCTCTGTATCTCACTGTGCATCTCTCTGTGTATCTCTCTCTGCATCTCTCTCTGTAACTCTCTCTGTATCTCTCTGTGCATCTCTCTGTGTATCTCTCTCTGTATCTCTCTCTCTCTCTCCCTCTCTGTAACTCTCTGCCTCTGTCACTGTATCTCTCTCTGTAACTCTCTCTGTATGTCTCTCTGTTTCTCTCTGTCTGCATTCTCTCTGTCTCTCTCTCTGTATCTCTCTCTGTCTCTCTCTCTGTATCTCTCCCTGTATCTCCCTCTGTCTCTCTCTCTGTATCTCTCGCTGTACCTCTCTCTGTCTCTCTCGCTGTCTCTCTCTGTATCTCTCTCTGTATGATTCTCTGTAGCTCTCTCTGTATCTCTCTCTGTATTTCTCACTGTCGCTGTGTCTCTCTGTCTCTGTATCTTACTCTGTATTGTTCTCTCTATCTCTCTGTATCTCACTCTGTATCTCTCTCTGTATCTCACTCTGTATCGCTCTCTGTGTCTCCCTCTGTATCTCCCTCTGTATCTCTCTCACTGTATCACTCTCTGTATCTCTCTATGTATCTCCCTCTGTATCTCTCTCTGTATCTCACTCTGTATCTCGCTCTGTATCTCCATCTGTCTCTCTCGCTCTCTATCTCTCTCTGTATATCTCTCTTATTCTCCCTCTGTATCACTCTCTCTGTCCTCTCCCTGTATCTCTCTCTGTTTCTCTCTGCCTGTACACTCTCTGTATCTCTCTCTCTATCTCTCCCTGTATCTCCCTCTGTCTCTCTCTCTGTATCTCTCTCTGTATCTCTCTCGATCTCTCTATCTGTATCTCTCTCTGTATCTCACTCTGTATCTCTCTCTGTGTCTCACTCTGTATCTCCCTCTGTATCTCCCTCTCTCTGTATCTCTCTCTGTATCTCTCTCTCTCTATCTCACTCTGTATATCTCTCTGTATCTCACACTGTATCTCTCTCTGTATCTCCCTCTGTCTGTCTCGCTATGGATCTCTCGCTGTATCTATCTCTGTTCTCTCCCTGTATCTCTCTCTGTATCTCCCGCTGTATCTCTCTCTGTATCTCTCTCTGTATCTCTCTCGCTATCTCTCCCTGTATCTATCTCTGTTCTCTCCCTGTATCTCTCTCTGTATCTCTCTCTGTATCTCCCTCTGTACCTATCTCTGTATCTCTCTCTGTATCTCTCTCTCTATCTCTCCCTGTATCTCTCTCTGTATCTCCCTCTCTATCTCTCTCTCTGTACCTTTCTCTGTCTCTCTCTCTGTATCTCTCTTTCTCGGTATCTCCGCCTGTCTCTCTCCCTCTCTGTATCTCTATCTGTACCTCCCTATGCATCTCTCTCTGTATCTCTCTCTGTATCTCTCTGCCCCGTCTTTATATCTCTCTCTGTATCTCTCTCTCTGAATCTCTCTGCCTCTGTCTCTGTGTCTCTCTCTGTACCTCTCTCTGTCTCTCTCGCTGTCTCTCTCTGTATCTCTCTCTGTATGATTCTCTGTAGCTCTCTCTGTATATCTCTCTGTATTTTTCACTGTCGCTGTGTCTCTCTGTCTCTGTATCTTACTCTGTATTGTTCTCTCTATCTCTCTGTATCTCACTCTATCTCTCTCTGTATCTCACTCTGTATCGCTCTCTGTGTCTCCCTCTGTATCTCCCTCTGTATCTCTCTCACTGTATCACTCTCTGTATCTCTCTATGTATCTCCCTCTGTGTCTCTCTCTGTATCTTACTCTGTATCTCGCTCTGTATCTCCATCTGTCTCTCTCGCTCTCTATCTCTCTCTGTATCTCACACTGTATCTCTCTCTGTATCTCCCTCTGTCTGTCTCGCTATGTATCTCTCTCTGTATCTCACTCTGTATCTCTCCCTGTATCTCTCTCTGTATCTCTCTCTGTATCTCCCTCTGTATCTATCTCTGTATCGCTCTCTGTATCTCTCTCTCTATCTCTCCCTATATCTCTCTCTGTATCTCCCTCTCTATCTCTCTCTCTGTACCTTTCTCTGTCTCTCTCTCTGTATCTCTCTTTCTCGGTATCTCCGCCTGTCTCTCTCCCTCTCTGTATCTCTATCTGTACCTCTCTATGCATCTCTCTCTGTATCTCTCTCTGTATCTCTCTGCCCCTGTCTTTGTATCTCTCTCTGTACCTCTCTTTGTAAATCTCTCTCTGTATCTCTCTCTGTATCTCCCTCTGTATCTCTCTCTGAATCTCCCTCTGTATACCCCCTGTATCGCTCTCTGTATCTCTCTGCCTCTGTCTCTGTATCTCTCTCTGTTTCTCTCTCTGTATCTCTCTCTCTGTATCTCTCTCTCTGTATTTCTCGCTGCATCTCTCTCGCGTTGTATCTCTCTGTATTCCTCTCTTTATACCTCTCGCGTTGAAGCACTCTCGCTCTCTATCTCCCTCTGTATCTCTCTGTGTATATCTCTCTGTGTCTGAGTCTGTATCTCTCTGTGTATCTCCCTGTGTATCTCTCTGTGTATCTCTCTGTGTATCTCCATTTGAATCTCTCTCTGTATCTGAGTCTGTATCTCTCTCTGTATCTCACTCTGTATCTCTCACTGAATCTCTCTCTCGTTCTCTCTCTGTATCTCTCTCGCGTTGTATCTCATTGTGTTCCTCTGTGTATTCATTTCTGTATTCCACCCTGTATACCTCTCCTGTTGAATCTCTCTCGCTCTCTATCTCACTCTGTATCTCTCACTGAATCTCTCTCTCGTTCTCTCTCTGTATCTCACTCTGTATCTCTCTCGCGTTGTATCGCATTGTCTTCCTCTGTGTATTCATTTCTGTATTCCACCCTGTAGACCTCTCCTGTTGAATCTCTCTCGATCTCTATCTCTCTCTGTATCTCTCTCTGTAACTCTCTCTGTATCTCTCTGTGCATCTCTCTGTGTATCTCTCTCTGCATCTATCTCTGTAACTCTCTCTGTATCTCTCTGTGCATCTCTCTGTGTATCTCTCTCTGTATCTCTCCCTCTCTCCCTCTCTGTATCTCTCTGCCTCTGTCACTGTATCTCTCTCTGTATCTCTCTCAGTAACTCTCTCTGTATGTCTCTCTGTTTCTCTCTGTCTGCATTCTATCTGTCTCTCTCTCTGTATCTCTCCCTGTATCTCCCTCTGTCTCTCTCTCTGTATCTATCGCTGTACCTCTATCTGTCTCTCTCGCTGTCTGTCTCTGTATCTCTCTCTGTATGATTCTCTGTAGCTCTCTCTGTATCGTTCTCTGTATCTCTCTGCCTCTGTCTCTGTATCTCTCTCTGTTTCTCTCTCTGTTTCTCTCTCTGTATCTCTCTCTCTGTATCTCTCTCTCTGTATCTCTCTCTGCATCTCTCTCGCGTTGTATCTCTCTGTATTCCTCTCTGTATTCCTCTCTGTATACCTCTCGCGTTGAATCTCTCTCGCTCTCTATCTCTCTCTGTATCTCTCTCTGTAACTCTCTCCGTATCTCTCTGTGCATCTCTCTGTGTATCTCTCTCTGCATCTCTCTCTGTAACTCTCTCTGTATCTCTCTGTGCATCTCTCTCTCTCTCCCTCTCTGTATCTCTCTGCCTCTGTCACTGTATCTCTCTCTGTAACTCTCTCTGTATGTCTCTCTGTTTCTCTCCCTGTATCTCCCTCTGTCTCTCTCTCTGTATCTCTCGCTGTAACTCACTCTGTCTCTCTCGCTGTCTCTCTCTGTATGATTCTCTCTAGCTCTCTCTGTATCTCTCTCTGTATTTCTCGCTGTCGCTGTGTCTCTCTGTCTCTGTATCTTACTCTGTATTGTTCTCTCTATCTCTCTGGATCTCACTCTGTATCTCTCTCTGTATCTCACTCTGTATCTCGCTCTGTATCTCCCTCTATCTGTCTCGCTATGTATCTCTCGCTGTATCTATCTCTGTATCTCTCCCTGTATCTCTCTCTGTATCTCTCTCTGTATCTCCCTCTGTATCTATCTCTATATCTCTCTCTGTATCTCTCTCGATCTCTCTCCCTGTATCTCTCTCTGTATCTCCCTCTCTATCTCTCTCTCTGTATCTCTCTCGATCTCTCTCTCTGTATCTCTCTCTGTATCTCACTCTGTATCTCTCTCTGTGTCTCCCTCTGTATCTCCCTCTGTATCTCTCTCTCTCTGTATCTCTCTCTGTATCTCTCTCTCTCTATCTCACTCTGTATCTGTCTCTGTATCTCACACTGTATGTCTCTCTGTATCTCCCTCTGTCTGTCTCGCTATGTATCTCTCGCTGTATCTCTCCCTGTATCTCTCTCTGTATCTCTCTCTGTATCTCCCTCTGTATCTATCTCTATATCTCTCTCTGTTTCTCTCTCGATCTCTCTCCCTGCATCTCTCTCTGTATCTCCCTCTCTATCTCTCTCTCTGTACCTTTCTCTGTCTCTCTCTCTGTATCTCTCTTTCTCGGTATCTCCGCCTGTCTCTCTCCCTCTCTGTATCTCTATCTGTACCTCTCTATGCATCTCTCTCTGTATCTCTCTCTGTATCTCTCTGCCCCTGTCTTTTTATCTCTCTCTGTATCTCTCTCTGTATCTCTCTCCCTCTCTCTCTGTATCTCTCTCTGTATGATTCTCTGTAGCTCTCTCTGTATCTCTCTCTGTATTTCTCACTGTCGCTGTGTCTCTCTGTCTCTGTATCTTACTCTGTATTGATCTCTCTATCTCTCTGTATCTCAGTCTGTATCTCTCTCTGTATCTCACTCTGTATCGCTCTCTGTGTCTCCCTCTGTATCTCCCTCTGTATCTCTCTCACTGTATCACTCTCTGTATCTCTCTATGTATCACCCTCTGTGTCTCTCTCTGTATCTCACTCTGTATCTCGCTCTGTATCTCCATCTGTCTCTCTCGCTCTCTATCTCTCGCTGTATATCTCTCTTATTCTCCCTCTGTATCACTCTCTCTGTCCTCTCCCTGTATCTCTCTCTGTTTCTCTCTGCCTGTACACTCTCTGTATCTCTCTCTCTCTATCTCTCCCTGTATCTCCCTCTGTCTCTCTCTCTGTATCTCTCTCTGTATCTCTCTCGATCTCTCTCTCTGTATCTCTCTCTGTATATCATTCCGTATCTCTCTCTGTGTCTCCCTCTGTATCTCCCTCTGTATCTCTCTCTCTGTATCTCTCTCTGTATCTCTCTCTCTCTATCTCACTCTGTATCTCTCTCTGTATCTCACACTGTATCTCTCTCTGTATCTCCCTCTGTCTCTCTCGCTATGTATCTCTCGCTGTATCCATCTCTGTATCTCTCCCTGTATCTCTCACAGTATCTCTCTCTCTATCTCTCCCTGTATCTATCTCTGTATCTCCCTCTCTATCTCTCTCTCTGTACCTTTCTCTGTCTCTCTCTCTGTATCTCTCTTTCTCGGTATCTCCGCCTGTCTCTCTACCTCTCTGTATCTCTACCTGCACCTCTCTATGCATCTCTCTCTCTGTATCGCTCTAGGTATCTCTCTGCCCCTGTCTTTGTATCTCACTCTGTATCTCTCTCTGTATCTCTCTGCCTCTGTCTCTGTATCTCTCTCTGTATCTATATCAGTATCTTTCTGTGTATCTCTCTGTGTATCACTCTCTGTATCTCCCTCTGTGTCTCTCTGCCTCTGCCTCTGTATCTATCTCTGTATCTCGCTCTGTATCTCTCTGTCTCGGTACCGCTCTCTGAATTTCTCTCACCATCTCTCTCTCTGTCTCCTTCTGTATCTCTCTCTCGGTATCTCTCTCTGTATCTCTCTCTGTCTCTCCCTCTGTATCTCCCTCTGTATTTCTCTCTATGTATCTCCCTCTGTATCTATCACTGTTTCTCACTCTGTATCTCTCTCTGTACCTCACTCTGTATCTCTCTCTGTATCTCCATCTGTATCTCCCTCTGTCTCTCTCTCTCTGTATATCGCTCTGTATCTCCATCTGTATCTCTCTCTGTATCTCTCTTTGTATCTCCATCTGTATCTCCCTCTGTATCACTGTCTGTATCTCAGTCTGTGTCGCTCTCGGTATCTCACTCTGTATCTCTCTCTGTATCTCTCTGTATCTCCCTCTGTATCTATCTCTGTATCTCTCTCTGTATCTCTCTCTGTATCTCTCTTTGTATCTCCCTCTCTATCTCTCTCTCTGTACTTCTCTCTGTATCTCTCTCTCTGTATCTCTCTATGCATCTCTCTCTGTATCTCTCTCTGTATCTCTCTGCCCCTGTCTTTGTATCTCTCTCTGTATCTCTCTGCCTCTGTCTCTGTATCTCTCTCTGTATCTATATATGTATCTCACTGGGCATCTCTCTTTGTATCTCTCTCTGTATCTCTCTGCCTCTGTCTCTGTATCTCTCTCTGTATCTCTCTGTATCTCTCTGCCTCTGTCTCTGTATCTCTCTCTGTATCTATATCTGTATCTATCTCTGTATCTCTCTGTGTATCACTCGCTGTATCTCCCTCTGTGTCTCTCTGCCTCTGTCTCTGAATCTATCTCTGTATCTCTCTCTGTTTCTCTCTCTGTATCTCTCTCTGTATCTCACTCTGTATCTCTCTCTGTATCTCCATCTTTATCTCCCTCAGTATTTCCCTCTGTATCTCTCTCTGCTTATCTCTCTGTATCTCTCTCTGTATCTCACCGTATCTCTCTCCATAACTCTCTCTGTATATCCCTCTTTATCTCTCTTGTTTCTCACAATGTATCTCTCTCTGTATATCCCTCTGTCTCTCTAGCTCTGTATCTCTCGCTGTATCCATCTCTGTATCACTCTCTCTGTATCTCTCTGTATCTCTCTCACTGTATCTCTCTCTGTATCTCTCTGCCTCTGTCTCTGTATCTCTCTCTGTATCTATATCTGTATCTATCTCAGTATCTCTCTGTGTATCTCTATCTGTATCTCTCTCTGTGTCTCTCTGTCTCTCTATCTCTCTCTGTCTCTCTCTCTGTATCTATATCTGTATCTATCTCTGTATCTCTCTCTGTATCTCTCTCTGTATCTCTCTCTGTATCTATATCTGTATCTATCTCTGTATCTCTCTGTGTATCTCTCTCTGTATCTCCCTCTGTGTCTCTCTGCCTCTGTCTCTCTGTCTATCTCTGTATCTCTCTCTGTATCTCTCTGTCTCGGTACCGCTCTCTGAATTTCTCTCTGTATCTCTCTCTGTGTCTCCTTCTGTATCTCTCTCTCGGTATCTCTCTCTCTTTCTCTCTCTGTCTCTCACTCTGTATCTCCCTGAGTATTTCTCACTCTGTATCTCCCTCTGTATCTCTCACTGTATCTCACTCTTTATCTCTCTCTGTATCTCACTCTGTATCTCGCTCTGTATCTCCATCTGTATCTCCATCTGTATGTCTCTCTTTATCTCTCTCTGTATCTCCATATGAATCTCCCTCTGTATCTCACTCTGTGTCTCTCTCTGTATCTCCAGCTGTATCTCTCTCTGTATCTCTCTCTCTTTCTCTCTCTGTATCTCCATCTGTATATCCCTCTGTATCTCTCTCTCCGTATCTCTCTCCGTATCTCTCTCTCTGTATCTCCCTCTTTATCTCTCTCTATATCTCACTCTGTATCTCTCTCTGTATCTCGCTCTGTCTCTCTCGCACTGTATCTCTCCCTGTATCTCTCTCTGTATCACTATCTCTGTAGATCTCTCTGTATCTCTCTCTCTCTTTCTCTCTCTGTATCACTCCCTGTATCTCTCTCTGTTTTTCTCTCTGTGCGTATCTCTCTCTCTGTATCTCTCTCTGTATCTCTCTCCGTATCTCTCTCTGCATCTCTCTCTGTATCTCTCTGCCCCTGTCTTTGTATCTCTCTCTGTATCTCTCTCTGTATCTCTCTGCCTCTGTCTCTGTATCTCTCAGTGCATCTCTCTCTGTATCTCTCTATGTATCTATATCTGTATCTCTCTCTGTATCTCCTTCTGTATTTGTCTCACGGTATCTCTCTCTGTATCTCTCTCTCCGTATCTCTCTCCGAATCTCTCTCTCTGTATCTCCCTCTTTATCTCTCTATAAAACTCACTCTGTATCTCTCTCTATATCTCCCTCTGTCTCTCTCGCTCTGTATCTCTCGCTGTATCTCTCTCTGTATATCTCTCTGTATCTCGCTCTCTCTGTATCTCTCTCTGTATCTCCTTCTGTATTTCTCTCACGGTATCTCTCTCTGTATCTCTCTCTCCGTATCTCTCTCCGAATCTCTCTCTCTGTATCTCCCTCTTGATCTCTCTATGTATCTCACTCTGTATCTCTCTCTGTATCTCCCTCTGTCTCTCTCGCTCTGTATCTCTCGCTGTATCTCTCTCTGTATATCTCTCTGTATCTCTCTCTGTATCTCCTTCTGTATCTCTCTCACGGTATCTCTCTCTGTATCAATCTCTCCGTATATCTCTCCGAATCTCTCCCTGTATCTCCCTCTTTATCTCTCTATGAAACTCACTCTGTATCTCTCTCTATATCTCCCTCTGTCTCTCTCGCTCTGTATCTCTCGCTGTATCTCTCTCTGTATATCTCTCTGTATCTCTCTCTCTGTATCTCTCTCTGTATCTCTCCCTGTATCTCGCTCTGTGATTCTCTCTCTGTATCTCTCTGAATCTCTCTCTCTGTATCCCTCTCTGTCTCGCTCTATTTATCTCTCTCTGTATCTCTCTCTGTATCTCTCTCTGTTTCTCTCTCTGTATCTCTCTGCCCCTGTCTTTGTATCTCTCTCTGTCTCGCTCTCTTTATCTCTCTTTGTATCTCTCTCTGTATCTCTCTCTCTGTAACTCTCTCTGTATCTCTCTCTCTGTAACTCTCTCTGTATCTCCATCTGTAACTCCCTCTGTCTCTCTCTCTGAATATCCCCCTGTATCTCCATCTGTATGTCTCTCTTTATCTCTCTCTGTATCTCACTCTGTGTCTCTCTCTGTATCTCCATCTGTATCTCTCTCTGTATCTCTCTCTCTTTCTCTCTCTGTATCTCCATCTGTATATCCCTCTGTATCTCTCTCTCCGTATCTCTCTCCGTATCTCTCTCTCTGTATCTCCCTCTTTATCTCTCCCTGTATCTCTCTCTGTATCACTATCTCTGTAGATCTCTCTGTATCTCTCTGTATCTCTCTCTCTATATCTCTCTCTGTATCACTCCCTGTATCTCTCTCTGTTTTTCTCTCTGTGCGTATCTCTCTCTCTGTATCTCTCTCTTTCTCGATCTTTTTATCTCTCTCTGTATCTCTCTCTGTATCTCTCTCTGCATCTCTCTCTGTATCTCTCTGCCCCTGTCTTTGCATCTCTCTCTGTATCTCTCTCTGTATCTCTCTGTGTATCACTCTGTCTCGGTACCGCTCTCTGGATTTCTCTCACCATCTCTCTCTGTGTCTCCTTCTGTATCTCTCTCTCGGTATCTCTTTCTGTATCTCTCTCTGTCTCTCCCTCGGTATCTCCCTCTGTATTTCTCCCTATGTATCTCCCTCTGTATCTCTCACTGTATCTCACTCTGTATCTCTCTCTGTACCTCACTCTGTATCTCTCTCTGTATCTCCATCTGTATCTCCCTCTGTCTCTCTCTCTGTACCTCGCTCTGTATCTCCATCTGTATCTCTCTCTGTCTATCTCTTTGTATCTCCCTCTGTATCTCCCTCTGTATCACTGTCTGTATCTCAGTCTGTATCGCTCTCGGTATCTCACTCTGTATCTCTCTGTGTATCCCCCTCTGTATCTCTCTCTGTATCTCACTCTGTATCTCGCTCTGTATCTCCATCTGTCTCTCTCGCTCTCTATCTCTCTCTTTATCTCTCTCTTATTCTCCCTCTGTATCACTCTCTCTGTCCTCTCCCTGTATATCTCTCTGTTTCTCTCTGCCTGTACTCTCTCTGTATCTCTCTACTGTATCTCTCTCTGTCTCTCTCTCTCTCTCTGTATCTCTCCCTGTATCTCCCTCTGTCTCTCTCTCTGTATCTCTCTCTGTATCGCTCTCGGTCACTCTCTCTGTATCTCTCTCTGTATCTATCTTTGTATCGCTCTCTGTAGCTCTCTCTGTATCTCTCTCTCTATATTTCCCACTGTCGCTGTGACTATATGTCTCTGTATCTTATTCTGTATCGTTCTCTGTATCTCTCTCTGTATCTCTCTCTGTATTTGTCTCTGTATCTCTCTCTGTCTCCCTCTGTCTCCCTCTGTATCTCTCTCTGTATCTCTCTCTGTATCTCTCTCTCAGTCTCTCTCTCTGTATCTCTCTCTGTATCTCCCTCTGTATCTCCCTCTCGGTATCTCTCTCTGCATCTCTCTCTGTATCGCCCTCTGTATCTCCTTTTGTATCTCTCTCTCTCTGTATCTCCCTCTGTAGGACTCTCAGTTTCTCACTCTGTATCTCTCCCTGGATCTCACTCTGTATCTCTCTCTGTGTCTCTCTCTGTATCTCCCTCTGTATATCTCACTCTATCTCTCTCTCTCTTTATCTCACTCTGTATCTCTCGCTGCATCGCTATCTGTATTTCTCTCTCTGCATCTCTATCTGTCTCTCTCTCTGTATCTCTCTGCCTTTGTCTCTGTATCTCTCTCTGTATCTCTCTCTCTATCTCTCACTGTATCTCTCTCCACACCTCTCCCTGTAACTATCTCTGTATCTCGCTCTGTCACTCTGTAACTCTCCCTGTACCTCCCTCTGTATCTATCTCTCGGTATCTCTCTCTGTATCTATCTCTCTCTATCTCTCTCTGTCTCTCTCTCTGTATCTCCCTTTGTATCTCTCTCTCTGTATCTCTCTCTGTATCTCTCCCTGTATCTCTCTGTGTATCTCTCTGTGTATCTCTCTCTGTATCTCTCTCTGTGTATCTCTCTCTCTGTCGATCTCTCTGTGTATCTCTCTGTGTATCTCTATCTGAATCTCTCTCTGTATCTCTCGCTGTATCTGAGTCTGTATCTCTCTGTGTATCTCGCTGTGTATCTCGCTGTGTATCTCTCTGTGTATCTCTATCTGAATCTCTCTCTGTATCTCCCGCTGTATCTGAGTCTGTATCTCTATCTGTATTTCACTCTGTATCTCTCACTGAATCTCTCTCTCGTTCTCTCTCTGTATCTCACTCTGTATCTCTCTCGCGTTGTATCTCATTGTGTTCCTCTGAGTATTCATTTCTGTATTCCACCCTGTAGACCTCTCCTGTTGAATCTCTCTCGCTCTCTATCTCTCTCTGTATCTCTCTCTGTAACTCTCTCTGTATCTCTCTGTGCATCTCTCTGTGTATCTCTCTCTGCATCTCTCTCTGTAACTCTCTCTGTATCTCTCTGTGCATCTCTCTGTGTATCTCTCTCTGTATCTCTCTCTCTCCATCTCTGTATCTCTCTGCCTCTGTCACTGTATCTCTCTCTGTAACTCTCTCTGTATGTCTCTCTGTTGCTCTCTGTCTGCATTCTCTCTGTCTCTCTCTCTGTATCTCTCTCTGTCTCTCTCTCTGTATCTCTCCCTGTATCTCCCTCTGTCTCTCTCTCTGTATCTCTCGCTGTACCTCTCTCTGTCTCTCTCGCTGTCTCTCTCTGTATCTCTCTCTGTATGATTCTCTGTAGCTCTCTCTGTATCTCTCTCTGTATTTCTCACTGTCGCTGTGTCTCTCTGTCTCTGTATCTTACTCTGTATTGTTCTCTCTTTCTCTCTGTATCTCACTCTGTATCACTCTCTGTATCTCACTCTGTATCGCTCTCTGTGTCTCCCTCTGTATCTCCCTCTGTATCTCTCTCACTGTATCACTCTCTGTATCTCTCTATGTATCTCCCTCTGTATCTCTCTCTGTATCTCACTCTGTATCTCGCTCTGTATCTCCATCTGTCTCTCTCGCTCTCTATCTCTCTCTGTATATCTCTCTTATTCTCCCTCTGTATCACTCTCTCTGTCCTCTCCCTGTATCTCTCTCTGTTTCTCTCTGCCTGTACACTCTCTGTATCTCTCTCTCTCTATCTCTCCCTGTATCTCCCTCTGTCTATCTCTCTGTATCTCTCTCTGTATCTCTCTCGATCTCTCTCTCTTTATCTCTCTCTGTATCTCACTCTGTATCTCTCTGTGTCTCCCTCTGTATCTCCCTCTGTATCTCTCTCTCTCTGTATCTCTCTCTGTATCTCTCTCTCTCTGTATCTCTCTCTGTATATCTCTCTGTATCTCACACTGTATCTCTCTCTGTATCTCCCTCTGTCTGTCTCGCTATGGATCTCTCGCTGTATCTATCTCTGTTTTCTCCCTGTATCTCTCTCTGTATCTCCCTCTGTATCAATCGCTGTATCTCTCTCTGTATCTCTCTCTCTATCTCTCCCTGTATCTCTCTCTGTTCTCTCCCTCTCTATCTCTCTCTCTGTACCTTTCTCTGTCTCTCTCTCTGTATCTCTCTTTCTCGGTATCTCCGCCTGTCTCTCTCCCTCTCTGTATCTCTATCTGTACCTCCCTATGCATCTCTCTCTGTATCTCTCTCTGTATCTCTCTGCCCCTGTCTTTATATCTCTCTCTGTATCTCTCTCTGTATCTCTCTGCCTCTGTCTCTGTATCTCTCTCTGTACCTCACGCTGTCTCTCTCGCTGTCTCTCTCTGTATCTCTCTCTGTATGATTCTCTGTAGCTCTCTCTGTTTCTCTCTCTGTATTTTTCACTGTCGCTGTGTCTCTCTGTCTCTGTATCTTACTCTGTATTGTTCTCTCTTTCTCTCTGTATCTCACTCTGTATCACTCTCTGTATCTCACTCTGTATCGCTCTCTGTGTCTCCCTCTGTATCTCCCTCTGTATCTCTCTCACTGTATCACTCTCTGTATCTCTCTATGTATCTCCCTCTGTATCTCTCTCTGTATCTCACTCTGTATCTCGCTCTGTATCTCCATCTGTCTCTCTCGCTCTCTATCTCTCTCTGTATATCTCTCTTATTCTCCCTCTGTATCACTCTCTCTGTCCTCTCCCTGTATCTCTCTCTGTTTCTCTCTGCCTGTACACTCTCTGTATCTCTCTCTCTCTATCTCTCCCTGTATCTCCCTCTGTCTATCTCTCTGTATCTCTCTCTGTATCTCTCTCGATCTCTCTCTCTTTATCTCTCTCTGTATCTCACTCTGTATCTCTCTGTGTCTCCCTCTGTATCTCCCTCTGTATCTCTCTCTCTCTGTATCTCTCTCTGTATCTCTCTCTCTCTGTATCTCTCTCTGTATATCTCTCTGTATCTCACACTGTATCTCTCTCTGTATCTCCCTCTGTCTGTCTCGCTATGGATCTCTCGCTGTATCTATCTCTGTTTTCTCCCTGTATCTCTCTCTGTATCTCCCTCTGTATCAATCGCTGTATCTCTCTCTGTATCTCTCTCTCTATCTCTCCCTGTATCGCTCTCTGTTCTCTCCCTCTCTATCTCTCTCTCTGTACCTTTCTCTGTCTCTCTCTCTGTATCTCTCTTTCTCGGTATCTCCGCCTGTCTCTCTCCCTCTCTGTATCTCTATCTGTACCTCCCTATGCATCTCTCTCTGTATCTCTCTCTGTATCTCTCTGCCCCTGTCTTTATATCTCTCTCTGTATCTCTCTCTGTATCTCTCTGCCTCTGTCTCTGTATCTCTCTCTGTACCTCACGCTGTCTCTCTCGCTGTCTCTCTCTGTATCTCTCTCTGTATGATTCTCTGTAGCTCTCTCTGTTTCTCTCTCTGTATTTTTCACTGTCGCTGTGTCTCTCTGTCTCTGTATCTTACTCTGTATTGTTCTCTCTATCTCTCTGTATCTCACTCTGTATCTCTCTCTGTATCTCACTCTGTATCGCTCTCTGTGTCTCCCTCTGTATCTCCCTCTGTATCTCTCTCACTGTTTCACTCTCTGTATCTCTCTATGTATCTCCCTCTGTGTCTCTCTCTGTATCTCACTCTGTATCTCGCTCTGTATCTCCATCTGTCTCTCTCGCTCTCTATCTCTCTCTGTATCTCACACTGTATCTCTCTCTGTATCTCCCTCTGTCTGTCTCGCTATGTATCTCTCGCTGTATCTATCTCTGTATCTCTCCCTGTATCTCTCTCTGTATCTCTCTCTGTATCTCCCTCTGTATCTATCTCTGTATCTCTCTCTGTATCTCTCTCTCTATCTCTCCCTGTATCTCTCTCTGTATCTCCCTCTCTATCTCTCTCGCTGTACCTTTCTCTGTCTCTCTCTCTGTATCTCTCTTTCTCGGTATCTCCGCCTGTCTCTCTCCCTCTCTGTATCTCTATCTGTACCTCTCTATGCATCTCTCTCTGTATCTCTCTCTGTATCTCTCTGCCCCTGTCTTTGTATCTCTCTCTGTACCTCTCTTTGTAAATCTCTCTCTGTATCTCTCTCTGTATCTCCCTCTGTATCTCTCTCTGAATCTCCCTCTGTATACCCCCTGTATCGCTCTCTGTATCTCTCTGCCTCTGTCTCTGTATCTCTCTCTGTTTCTCTCTCTGTATCTCTCTCTCTGTATCTCTCTCTGCATCTCTCTCGCGTTGTATCTCTCTGTATTCCTCTCTGTATACCTCTCGCGTTGAAGCACTCTCGCTCTCTATCTCCCTCTGTATCTCTCTGTGTATATCTCTCTGTGTCTGAGTCTGTATCTCTCTGTGTATCTCCCTGTGTATCTCTCTGTGTATCTCTCTGTGTATCTCCATTTGAATCTCTCTCTGTATCTGAGTCTGTATCTCTCTCTGTATCTCACTCTGTATCTCTCACTGAATCTCTCTCTCGTTCTCTCTCTGTATCTCTCTCGCGTTGTATCTCATTGTGTTCCTCTGTGTATTCATTTCTGTATTCCACCCTGTATACCTCTCCTGTTGAATCTCTCTCGCTCTCTATCTCACTCTGTATCTCTCACTGAATCTCTCTCTCGTTCTCTCTCTGTATCTCACTCTGTATCTCTCTCGCTTGTATCTCATTGTGTTCCTCTGTGTATTCATTTCTGTATTCCACCCTGTAGACCTCTCCTGTTGAATCTCTCTCGCTCTCTATCTCTCTCTGTATCTCTCTCTGTAACTCTCTCTGTATCTCTCTGTGCATCTCTCTGTGTATCTCTCTCTGCATCTATCTCTGTAACTCTCTCTGTATCTCTCTGTGCATCTCTCTGTGTATCTCTCTCTGTATCTCTCCCTCTCTCCCTCTCTGTATCTCTCTGCCTCTGTCACTGTATCTCTCTCTGTATCTCTCTCAGTAACTCTCTCTGTATGTCTCTCTGTTTCTCTCTGTCTGCATTCTATCTGTCTCTCTCTCTGTATCTCTCCCTGTATCTCCCTCTGTCTCTCTCTCTGTATCTATCACTGTACCTCTATCTGTCTCTCTCGCTGTCTGTCTCTGTATCTCTCTCTGTATGATTCTCTGTAGCTCTCTCTGTATCGCTCTCTGTATCTCTCTGCCTCTGTCTCTGTATCTCTCTCTGTTTCTCTCTCTGTTTCTCTCTCTGGATCTCTCTCTCTGTATCTCTCTCTGCATCTCTCTCGCGTTGTATCTCTCTGTATTCCTCTCTGTATTCCTCTCTGTATACCTCTCGCGTTGAATCTCTCTCGCTCTCTATCTCTCTCTGTATCTCTCTCTGTAACTCTCTCTGTATCTCTCTGTGCATCTCTCTGTGTATCTCTCTCTGCATCTCTCTCTGTAACTCTCTCTGTATCTCTCTGTGCATCTCTCTCTCTCTCCCTCTCTGTATCTCTCTGCCTCTGTCACTGTATCTCTCTCTGTAACTCTCTCTGTATGTCTCTCTGTTTCTCTCCCTGTATCTCCCTCTGTCTCTCTCTCTGTATCTCTCGCTGTAACTCACTCTGTCTCTCTCGCTGTCTCTCTCTGTATGATTTTCTGTAGCTCTCTCTGTATCTCTCTCTGTATTTCTCGCTGTCGCTGTGTCTCTCTGTCTCTGTATCTTACTCTGTATTGTTCTCTCTATCTCTCTGGATCTCACTCTGTATCTCTCTCTGTATCTCACTCTGTATCTCGCGCTGTATCTCCCTCTATCTGTCTCGCTATGTATCTCTCGCTGTATCTATCTCTGTATCTCTCCCTGTATCTCTCTCTGTATCTCTCTCTGTATCTCCCTCTGTATCTATCTCTATATCTCTCTCTGTATCTCTCTCGATCTCTCTCCCTGTATCTCTCTCTGTATCTCCCTCTCTATCTCTCTCTCTGTATCTCTCTCGATCTCTCTCTCTGTATCTCTCTCTGTATCTCACTCTGTATCTCTCTCTGTGTCTCCCTCTGTATCTCCCTCTGTATCTCTCTCTCTCTGTATCTCTCTCTGTATCTCTCTCTCTCTATCTCACTCTGTATCTGTCTCTGTATCTCACACTGTATGTCTCTCTGTATCTCCCTCTGTCTGTCTCGCTATGTATCTCTCGCTGTATCTCTCCCTGTATCTCTCTCTGTATCTCTCTCTGTATCTCCCTCTGTATCTATCTCTATATCTCTCTCTGTTTCTCTCTCGATCTCTCTCCCTGCATCTCTCTCTGTATCTCCCTCTCTATCTCTCTCTCTGTACCTTTCTCTGTCTCTCTCTCTGTATCTCTCTTTCTCGGTATCTCCGCCTGTCTCTCTCCCTCTCTGTATCTCTATCTGTACCTCTCTATGCATCTCTCTCTGTATCTCTCTCTGTATCTCTCTGCCCCTGTCTTTTTATCTCTCTCTGTATCTCTCTCTGTATCTCTCTCCCTCTCTCTCTGTATCTCTCTCTGTATGATTCTCTGTAGCTCTCTCTGTATCTCTCTCTGTATTTCTCACTGTCGCTGTGTCTCTCTGTCTCTGTATCTTACTCTGTATTGATCTCTCTATCTCTCTGTATCTCAGTCTGTATCTCTCTCTGTATCTCACTCTGTATCGCTCTCTGTGTCTCCCTCTGTATCTCCCTCTGTATCTCTCTCACTGTATCACTCTCTGTATCTCTCTATGTATCTCCCTCTGTGTCTCTGTCTGTATCTCACTATGTATCTCGCTCTGTATCTCCATCTGTCTCTCTCGCTCTCTATCTCTCGCTGTATATCTCTCTTATTCTCCCTCTGTATCACTCTCTCTGTCCTCTCCCTGTATCTCTCTCTGTTTCTCTCTGCCTGTACACTCTCTGTATCTCTCTCTCTATCTCTCCCTGTATCTCCCTCTGTCTCTCTCTCTGTATCTCTCTCTGTATCTCTCTCGATCTCTCTCTCTGTATCTCTCTCTGTATATCATTCCGTATCTCTCTCTGTGTCTCCCCTGTATCTCCCTCTGTATCTCTCTCTCTGTATCTCACTCTGTATCGCTCTCTCTCTATCTCACTCTGTATCTCTCTCTGTATCTCACACTGTATCTCTCTCTGTATCTCCCTCTGTCTGTCTCGCTATGTATCTCTCGCTGTATCCATCTCTGTATCTCTCCCTGTATCTCTCACTGTATCTCTCTCTCTATCTCTCCCTGTATCTATCTCTGTATCTCCCTCTCTATCTCTCTCTCTGTACCTTTCTCTGTCTCTCTCTCTGTATCTCTCTTTCTCGGGATCTCCGCCTGTCTCTCTACCTCTCTGTATCTCTACCTGCACCTCTCTATGCATCTCTCTCTCTCTGTATCGCTCTCTGTATCTCTCTGCCCCTGTCTTTGTATCTCACTCTGTATCTCTCTCTGTATCTCTCTGCCTCTGTCTCTGTATCTCTCTCTTTATCTATATCAGTATCTATCTGTGTATCTCTCTGTGTATCACTCTCTGTTTCTCCCTCTGTGTCTCTCTGCCTCTGCCTCTGTATCTATATCTGTATCTCGCTCTGTATCTCTCTGTCTCGGTACCGCTCTCTGAATTTCTCTCACCATCTCTCTCTGTGTCTCTTTCTGTATCTCTCTCTCGGTATCTCTCTCTGTATCTCTCTCTGTCTCTCCCTCTGTATCTCCCTCTGTATTTCTCTCTATGTATCTCCCTCTGTATCTATCACTGTATCTCACTCTGTATCTCTCTCTGTACCTCACTCTGTATCTCTCTCTGTATCTCCATCTGTATCTCCCTCTGTCTCTCTCTCTCTGTATATCGCTCTGTATCTCCATCTGTTTCTCTCTCTGTATCTCTCTTTGTATCTCCATCTGTATCTCCCTCTGTATCACTGTCTGTCTCTCAGTCTTTGTCGCTCTCGGTATCTCACTCTGTATCTCTCTCTGTGTCTCCCTCTATATCTCCCTCTGTATCTCTCTCTCTGAAACTCTCTCTGTATCTCTCTCTATCTATCTTACTCTGTATCTCTCTCTGTATCTCACACTGTATCTCTCTCTGTATCTCCCTGTATCTCCCTCTGTATCTATCTCTGTATCTCTCTCTGTATCTCTCTCTGTATCTCTCTTTGTATCTCCCTCTCTATCTCTCTCTCTGTACCTCTCTCTGTATCTCTCTCTCTGTATCTCTCTATGCATCTCTCTCTGTATCTCTCTCTGTATCTCTCTTTGTATCTCCCTCTCTATCTCTCTCTCTGTACCTCTCTCTGTATCTCTCTCTCTGTATCTCTCTATGCATCTCTCTCTGTATCTCTCTCTGTATCTCTCTGCCCCTGTCTTTGTATCTCTCTCTGTATCTCTCTGCCTCTGTCTCTGTATCTCTCTCTGTATCTATATCTGTATCTCTCTGTGCATCTCTCTCTGTATCTCTCTCTGTATCTCTCTGCCTCTGTCTCTGTATCTCTCTCTGTATCTATATCTGTATCTATCTCAGTATCTCTCTGTGTATCTCTATCTGTATCTCTCTCTGTGTCTCTCTGTCTCTCTATCTCTCTCTGTCTCTCTCTCTGTATCTATATCTGTATCTATCTCTGTATCTCTCTCTGTATCTCTCTCTGTATCTCTCTCTGTATCTATATCTGTATCTATCTCTGTATCTCTCTGTGTATCTCTCTCTGTATCTCCCTCTGTGTCTCTCTGCCTCTGTCTCTCTATCTATCTCTGTATCTCTCTCTGTATCTCTCTGTCTCGGTACCGCTCTCTGAATTTCTCTCTGTATCTCTCTCTGTGTCTCCTTCTGTATCTCTCTCTCGGTATCTCTTTCTGTATCTCTCTCTGTCTCTCACTCTGTATCTCCCTGAGTATTTCTCTCTCTGTATCTCCCTCTGTATCTCTCACTGTATCTCACTCTTTATCTCTCTCTGTATCTCACTCTGTATCTCTCTCTGTATCTCCATCTGTATCTCCATCTGTATGTCTCTCTTTATCTCTCTCTGTATCTCCATATGAATCTCCCTCTGTATCTCACTCTGTGTCTCTCTCTGTATCTCCAGCTGTATCTCTCTCTGTATCTCTCTCTCTTTCTCTCTCTGTATCTCCATCTGTATATCCCTCTGTATCTCTCTCTCCGTATCTCTCTCCGTATCTCTCTCTCTGTATCTCCCTCTTTATTTCTCTCTATATCTCACTCTGTATCTCTCTCTGTATCTCGCTCTGTCTCTCTCGAACTGTATCTCTCCCTGTATCTCTCCCTGTATCACTATCTCTGTAGATCTCTCTGTATCTCTCTCTCTCTTTCTCTCTCTGTATCACTCCCTGTATCTCTCTCTGTTTTTCTCTCTGTGCGTATCTCTCTCTCTGTATCTCTCTCTGTCTCGATCTTTTTATCTCTCTCTGTATCTCTCTCCGTATCTCTCTCTGCATCTCTCTCTGTATCTCTCTGCCCCTGTCTTTGTATCTCTCTCTGTATCTCTCTCTGTATCTCTCTGCCTCTGTCTCTGTTTCTCTCAGTGCATCTCTCTCTGTATCTCTCTATGTATCTATATCTGTATCTCTCTCTGTATCTCCTTCTGTATTTGTCTCACGGTATCTCTCTCTGTATCTCTCTCTCCGTATCTCTCTCCGAATCTCTCTCTCTGTATCTCCCTCTTTATCTCTCTATAAAACTCACTCTGTATCTCTCTCTATATCTCCCTCTGTCTCTCTCGCTCTGTATCTCTCGCTGTATCTCTCTCTGTATATCTCTCTGTATCTCTCTCTCTCTGTATCTCTCTCTGTATCTCCTTCTGTATTTCTCTCACGGTATCTCTCTCTGTATCTCTCTCTCCGTATCTCTCTCCGAATCTCTCTCTCTGTATCTCCCTCTTGATCTCTCTATGTATCTCACTCTGTATCTCTCTCTGTATCTCCCTCTGTCTCTCTCGCTCTGTATCTCTCGCTGTATCTCTCTCTGTATATCTCTCTGTATCTCTCTCTCTGTATCTCTCTCTGTATCTCCTTCTGTATCTCTCTCACGGTATCTCTCTCTGTATCTCTCTCTCCGTATATCTCTCCGAATCTCTCTCTGTATCTCCCTCTTTATCTCTCTATGAAACTCACTCTGTATCTCTCTCTATATCTCCCTCTGTCTCTCTCGCTCTGTATCTCTCACTGTATCTCTCTCTGTATATCTCTCTGTATCTCTCTCTCTGTATCTCTCTCTGTATCTCTCCCTGTATCTCGCTCTGTGATTCTCTCTCTGTATCTCTCTGAATCTCTCTCTCTGTATCCCTCTCTGTCTCGCTCTCTTTATCTCTCTCTGTATCTCTCTCTGTATCTCTCTCTGTTTCTCTCTCTGTATCTCTCTGCCCCTGTCTTTGTATCTCTCTCTGTCTCGCTCTCTTTATCTCTCTTTGTATCTCTCTCTGTATCTCTCTCTCTGTAACTCTCTCTGTATCTCTCTCTCTTTCTCTCTCTGTATCTCCATCTGTATATCCCTCTGTATCTCTCTCTCCGTATCTCTCTCCGTATCTCTCTCTCTGTATCTCCCTCTTTATCTCTCCCTGTATCTCTCTCTGTATCACTATCTCTGTAGATCTCTCTGTATCTCTCTGTATCTCTCTCTCTATATCTCTCTCTGTATCACTCCCTGTATCTCTCTCTGTTTTTCTCTCTGTGCGTATCTCTCTCTCTGTATCTCTCTCTGTCTCGATCTTTTTATCTCTCTCTGTATCTCTCTCCGTATCTCTCTCTGCATCTCTCTCTGTATCTCTCTGCCCCTGTCTTTGCATCTCTCTCTGTATCTCTCTCTGTATCTCTCTGCCTCTGTCTCTGTATCTCTCAGTGCATCTCTCTCTGTATCTCTCTATGTATCTATATCTGTATCTCTCTCTGTATCTCCTTCTGTATTTGTCTTACGGTATCTATCTCTGTATCTCTCTCTCCGTATCTCTCTCCGAATCTCTCTCTCTGTATCTCCCTCTTTATCTCTCTTTAAAACTCACACTGTATCTCTCTCTATATCTCCCTCTGTCTCTCTCGCTCTGTATCTCTCGCTGTATCTCTCTCTGTATATCTCTCTGTATCTCTCTCTCTCTGTATCTCTCTCTGTATCTCCTTCTGTATTTCTCTCACGGTATCTCTCTCTGTATCTCTCTCTCCGTATCTCTCTCCGAATCTCTCTCTCTGTATCTCCCTCTTGATCTCTCTATGTATCTCACTCTGTATCTCTCTCTGTATCTCCCTCTGTCTCTCTCGCTCTGTATCTCTCGCTGTATCTCTCTCTGTATATCTCTCTGTATCTCTCTCTCTGTATCTCTCTCTGTATCTCCTTCTGTATCTCTCTCACGGTATCTCTCTCTGTATCTCTCTCTCCGTATATCTCTCCGAATCTCTCTCTCTGTATCACCCTCTTTATCTCTCTATGAAACTCACTCTGTATCTCTCTCTATATCTCCCTCTGTCTCTCTCGCTCTGTATCTCTCGCTGTATCTCTCTCTGTATATCTCTCTGTATCTCTCTCTCTGTATCTCTCTCTGTATCTCTCCCTGTATCTCGCTCTGTGATTCTCTCTCTGTATCTCTCTGAATCTCTCTCTCTGTATCCCTCTCTGTCTCGCTCTCTTTATCTCTCTCTGTATCTCTCTCTGTATCTCTCTCTGTTTCTCTCTCTGTATCTCTCTGCCGCTGTCTTTGTATCTCTCTCTGTCTCGCTCTCTTTATCTCTCTTTGTATCTCTCTCTGTATCTCTCTCTCTGTAACTCTCTCTGTATCTCTCTCTCTGTATCTCTCTGTATCTCCATCTGTATCTCTCTCTGTATCGCTCTCTGTAGCACTCTCTCTATCTCTCTCTGTATTTCTCACAGTCGCTGTGTTTCTCTGTCTCTGCATCTTACTCTGAATCGTTCTCTCTATCTCTCTGTATATCTCTCTATATCTCTCTGTATCTGTCTCTCGGTATCTCTCTCTGTATCTCTCTCAGTCTCCCTCTGTATCTCTCTCTGTATCTCTCTCTCTGTATATCTCTCTGTATCTCTCTCTGTATCTCACTCTGTATCTCTCTCTATGTATCTCTCTCTGTATCTCTCTCTCTCTGTATCTCCCTCCGTATTTCTCTCTTTATCTCACTTTCTATCTCCCTCTGTATCTCCCTCTGCATCTCTCTCTGTATCTCCCTCTGTATCTCTCTCTCTGTATCTCTCTCCATCCCTCTCACTGTAACTCACTCTGTCTCTCTCTTTGTATCTCTCTCTCTGCACTCTATCTGTCTCTCTCTCTGTACCTCTCTCTGTCTCTCTCTCTGTACCTCTCCCTGTATTTCCCACTGTCTCTCTCTCTATATCGCTCTCTGTATCTCACTCTGTATCTCCCTCTGTGTCTTCCTCTGTATCTCTCTCTGTATCTCACTCTGTATCTCTCTCTGTATCTCCCTCTGTATCTCTCTCTCTCTGTATCTCTCTGAATCTCTCTCTCTGTATCTCTCTCCATCCCTCTCATTGTAACTCACTCTGTCTCTCTCTTTGTATCTCTCCCTCTGCACTCTCTCTGTCTCTCTCTCTGTACCTCTCTCTGTCTCTCTCTCTGTACCTCTCCCTGTATTTCCCTCTGTCTCTCTCTCTGTATCGCTCTCTGTATCTCACTCTGTATCTCTCTCTGTGTCTTCCTCTGTGTCTCTCTCTCTGAATCTCACTCTGTATCTCTCTCTGTATCTCGCACTGTATCGCTTTGTATCTCCGTCTGTTTCTCTCGATCTGTATCTCTCGCTGTATCGCTCTTTGTATCTCTCTCTCTCTCTCTGTATCTCTCTCAGTATCTGTCTCTGTATCTCTCTCTGTATCTCTCTCTCTGTCTCTGTGTATCTCTCTCTGTATCTCCCTCTGTATCTCCCTCTGTATTTCCCAATGTCGCTGTGTCTCTCTGTATCTTACTCTGTATCGTTCTCTCTCTCTCTGTATCTCTCTCTGTGTCTCCCTCTGTATCTCCCTCTGTATATCTCTCTCTGTATCTCTCTCTCTCTTTATCTCACTCTGTATGTCTCGCTGCATCGCTATCTGTATTTCTCTCTCTGTATCACTATCTGTCTCTCTCTCTTTATCTCTCTGCCTTTGTCTCTGTATCTCTCTCGGTATCTCTCTCTCTATCTCTCACTGCATCTCTCTCCACACCTCTCCCTGTAACTATCTCTGTATCTCGCTCTGTCACTCTGTAACGCTCCCTGTACGTTCCTCTGTATCTATCTCTCGGTATCTCTCTCTGTATCTGTCTCTCTCTATCTCTCTCTGTTTCTCTCTCTCTGTATCTCCCTTTGTATCTCTCTCTCTGTATCTCTCTCTGTATCTCTCCCTGTATCTCTCTGTGTATCTCTCTCTGTATCTCCCTCTGTATCTCTCTCTCTGTATCTCTCTCTCTGTCGATCTCTCTGTGTATCTCTCTGTGTATCTCTATCTGAATCTCTCTCTGTATCACTCCCTGTATCTGAGTCTGTATCTCTCTCTGTATCTAAGTCTGTATCTCTCTGTTTATCTCCCTGTGTATCTCGCTGTGTATCTCTCTGTGTATCTCTATCTGAATCTCTCTCTGTATCCCTCTCTGTATCTGAGTCTGTATCTCTCTCTGTATTTCACTCTGTATCTCTCACTGAATCTCTCTCTCGTTCTCTCTCTGTATCTCACTCTGTATCTCTCTCGCGTTGGATCTCATTGTGTTCCTCTGTGTATTCATTTCTGTATTCCACCCTGTATACCTCTCCTGTTGAATCTCTCTCGTTCTCTATCTCTCTCTGTATCTCTCTCTGGTATATCTCTATGGATCTCTCTCTGTATCTTTCTCTGTAACTCTCTCTGTATCTCTCAGTGCATCTCTCTGTGTATCTCTCTCTGTATCTCTCTCTCTCTCTCTCCCTCTCTGTATCTCTCTGCCTCTGTCTCTGTATCTCTCTCTGTATCTCTCTCTGTAACTCTCTCTGTATGTCTCTCTGTTTCTCTCTGTCTGCACTCTCTCTGTCTCTCTCTCGGTATGTCTCTCTGTCTCTCTCTCTGTATCTCTCCCTGTATCTCCCTCTGTCTCTCTCTCTCTGTATCTCTCTCTGTACCTCTCTCTGTCTCTCTCGCTGTCTCTCTCTGTATCTCTCTCTGTATCGCTCTCTGTAGCTCTCTCTGTAGCTCTCTCTGTATTTCTCACTGTCGCTGTGTCTCTCTGTCTCTGTATCTTACTCTGTATTGTTCTCTCTATCTCTCTGTATCTCACTCTGTATCTCTCTCTGCATCTCACTTTGTATTGCTCTCTGTGTCGCCCTCTGTATCTCCCTCTGTATCTCCCTCTGTACCTCTATCACTGTATCACTCTCTGCATCTCTCTATGTATCTCCCTCTGTATCTCTCTCTGTATCTCACTCTGTATCTCGCTCTGTATCTCCATCTGTCTCTCTCGCTCTCTATCTCTCTCTGTATCTCTCTCTTATTCTCCCTCTGTATCACTCTCTCTGTTCTCTCCCTGTATCTCTCTCTGTTTCTCTCTGCCTGTACACTCTCTGTATCTCTCTCTCTGTATCTCTCCCTGTATCTCCCTCTGTCTCTCTCTCTGTATCTCTCTCGATCTCTCTCTCTATATCTCTCTCTGTATCGCTCTCTGTAGCTCTCTCTGTCTCTCTCTCTATATTTCCCACTGTCGCTGTGTCTATACGTCTCTGTATCTTATTCTGTTTCGTTCTCTGTATCTCTCTGTATCTATCTCTGTATCTGTCTCTGTATCTCTCTCTGTCTCCCTCTGTCTCCCTCTGTATCTCTCTCTGTATCTCTCTCTGTATCTCGCTCTCTGTCTCTCTCTCTGTATCTCTCTCTGGATCTCCCTCTGTATCTCCCTCTCGCTTTCTCTCTCTGCATCTCTCTCTGTATCTCCCTCTATATCTCCCTTTGTATCTCTCTCTCTCTGTATCTCCCTCTGTAGGACTCTCAGTTTATCACTCTGAATCTCTCTCTGTATCTCATTCTGTATCTCTCTGTGTCTCCCTCTGTATCTCCCTGTATATCTCTCTCTGTATCTCTCTCTCTCTGTATCTCACTCTGTATCTCTCGCTGCCTCGCTCTCTGTATCTCTCTCTCTGCATCTCTCTCTGTATCTCTCTTTGTATCTCTCTCACTGTATCTCTCTCTCTGTATCTCTCTCTGCATTTCTCTCACTGTATCTCTATCTGTCTCTCTCTCTGTATCTCTCTGCCTCTGTCTCTGTATCTCTCTTTCTATCTCTCTCTCTATCTCTCACTGTATCTCTCTCCACACCTCTCCCTGTAACTATCTCTGTATCTCGATCTGTCACTCTGTAACTCTCCCTGTATCACCCTCTGTATCTCCCTCTATATCTCTCTCTGTATCTCCCTCTGTATCTCTCTCTGTATCTCCCTCTGTATCTCTCTCTGTATCGCTCTCTGTATCTCTCTCTCTCTATCTCTCTCTGTATCTCACTCTGTATCTACCTCTGTATCTCTGTATTCAGCACTGATTGCTGAATTTGGTGCTTTTTGAGTGCTTTGGTAAGAGTTTGGTGACCGAGGGAGTATAAGGCTTCATTTTTATCTAAAGTTTAGTCTTTCTTTTATTTAGTTAATTAACTTAAAAGTTGCTGTTTGGTTTAGAAGAAGGTGAATTTTCAATCAGCTTTAAACAGGCTTCTACTTGTAGGCACTTGCAGCTGGAGCTTGTTAATTAGTTAATTGGTTTAGGCCAGTTTTCAGAGGCTAGATTCACAGTATAAAAGTGATCCCCTACAGTGCAGACTTTGTTTGCACTGAGTGCTGAATTTGGTGCTTTTTGAGTGCGATAGTAAGAGTTTGGTGACCGAGGGAGTTAGGTGAGGAGGGAGTAAGGTGCTCCTTTCGTTTTGTTTCCGACATTTCCGCAAAGAGTGCGAAGAGAGCCAGGAATTTACAGAAAGTGTAGCTGACTGGGAGCAGAGTCGGAGGGCGGAGATCTAGTTAGTCCACAGGGCAGCTATATTCTGTAAGGTAAGAGGGGATGGAGGCTAAGCCAGTTGCATGCTCCTCCTGTAGGATGTGGGTGGTGATGGATACCACTGGTGTCCCCACTGACTATACCTGCGGGAAGTGCACCCAACTTCAGCTCCTCAAAGACCGTGTTAGGGAACTGGAGCTGAAGCTGGATGAACTTCGGATCATCCGGGAGGCAGAGGGGGTGATTGAGAAGAGTTACAGGGAGGTAACCACACCCAAGGTACAGGACAAGAATAGCTGGATAACAGTCAGGGGGAAAAAAACAAACAGGCAGACAGTGCAGGGATCCCTCGTGGCCGTACCCCTTCAAAAAAAGTGTACCGTTTTGGATGCTGTTGGGGGGGATGAACTACCGGGGGAAGGCCCTAGCGGCCAGGTCTCTGGCACTGAGTCTGGCTCTGCGGCTCAGAAGGGAAGGGGGAGAATAGAAAAGCAATAGTTGTAGCAGATTCAATGGCTAGGGGAATAGATAGGAGATTCTGTGGTCGCGAGCGAGACTCCCGGAAGGTATGTTGCCTCCCGGGTGCCAGGGCCAGGGATGTCTCGGATCGTGTCTTCAGGATCCTTAAGGGGGAGGTGGAGCAGCCAGAAGTCGTGGTGCACATTGGTACCAACGACATAAGTAGGAAAAGGGGTGTGGAGGTAATAAACAAGTTTAGGGAGTTAGGTTGGAAGATAAAAGCCAGGACAGACAGAGTTGTCATCTCTGGTTTGTTGCCGGTGCCACGTGATAGCGAGGCTAGGAATAGGGAGAGAGTGCAGTTGAACACGTGGCTGCAGGAATGGTGTAGGAGGGAGGGCTTCAGGTATTTGGATAATTGGAGCGCATTCTGTGGAAGGTGGGACCTGTACAAACAGGACGGGTTGCATCTGAACCAGAGGGGCACCAGTATCCTTGGAGGGAGGTTTTCTAGTACTCTTCGGGAGGGTTTAAACTAATTTGGCAGGGGAATGGGAACCGGATTTGTAGTCCAGCAACTAAGGTAGCCGATATTCAGGACGCCAAAGCGTGTAGTGAGGCAGTGGGGAAGGGAACACTGACAAAGGAGAGTACTTGCAGGCACGGAGATGGGTTGAAGTGTGTACATCAAGAAGCATCAGGAATAAGGTGGGTGAACTTAAGGCATGGATCGGTACTTGGGACTACGATGTGGTGGCCATCACGGAAACTTGGATAGAAGAGGGGCAGAAATGGTTGTTGGAGGTCCCTGGTTATAGATGTTTCATTAAGATTAGGGAGGGTGGTAAAAGAGGTGGGGGGGTGGCATTATTAATTAGAGATAGTATAACAGCTGCAGAAAGGCAGTTCGAGGAATATCACCCTATTGAGGTAGTATGGGTGGAAGTCAGAAATAGGAAAGGAGCAGTCACCTTGTTAGGAGTTTTCTATAGGCCCCCCAATAGTAGCAGAGATGTGGAGGAACAGATTGGGAAACAGATTTTGGAAAGGTGCAGAAGTCATAGGGTAGTAGTCATGGGCGACTTTAACTTCCCAAATATTGAGTGGAAACTCTTTAGATCAAATAGTTTGGATGGGGTGGTGTTTGTGCCGTGTGGCCAGGAAGCTTTTTTAACACAGTATGTAGATTGTCCGACCAGAGGAGGGGCAATATTGGATTTAGTACTTGTTAATGAACCAGGGCAAGTGATAGCTTTGTTAGTGGGGGAGCATTTTGGAGATAGTGACCACAATTCTGTGACTTTCACTTTAGTAATGGAGAGGGATAGGTACGTGCAACAGGGCAAGGTTTACAATTGGGGGGAAGGGTAAACACGATGTTGTCAGACAAGAATTGAAGTACATAAGTTGGGAACATAGGCTAGCAGGGAAGGACACAAGTGAAATGTGGAACTTGTTCAAGGAACAGGTGCTACGTGTCCTTGATATGTATGTCCCTGTCAGGCAGGGAAGAGATGGTCGAGTGAGGGAACCATGGTTGACAAGAGAGGTTGAATGTCTTGTTAAGATGAAAAAGGAGACTTATATAAGGCTGAGGAAACAGGGTTCAGACAGGGCATTGAAGGGATACAAGATAGCCAGGAGGGAACTGAAGAAAGGGATTAGGAGAGCTAAGAGAGGGCATGAACAATCTTTGGCAGGTAGGATCAAGGAAAACCCCAATGCCTTTTACACATATGTGAGCATTATAAGAATGACGAGAGCGAGGGTAGGTCCGATCAAGGACAGTAGCGGGAGATTGTGTATTGAGTCTGAAGAGATAGGAGAGGTCTTGAACGAGCACTTTTCTTCTGTATTTACAAATGAGAGGGGCGATATTGTTGGAGAGGACAGTGTGAAACAGATGAGTAAGCTCGAGGAAATACTTGTTAGGAAGGAAGATGTGTTGGGCATTTAGAAAAACTTGAGGATAGACAAGTCCCCCGGGCCTGACGGAATATATCCAAGGATTCTATGGGAAGCAAGAGATGAAATTGCAGAGCCGTTGGCAATGATCTTTTCGTCCTCACTGTCAACAGGGGTGGTACCAGGGGATTGGAGAGTGGCTAATGTCGTGCCCCTGTTCAAAAAAGGGACTAGGGATAACCCTGGGAATTACAGGCCAGTTTGTCTTACTTCAGTGGTCGGCAAAGTAATGGAAAGGGTACTGAAGGATAGGATTTCTGAGCATTCGGAAAGACACTGCTTGATTAGGGATAGTCAGCACGGATTTGTGAGGGGTCGGTCTTGCCTTACAAATCTTATTGAATTCTTTGAGGAGGTGACCAAGCATGTGGATGATGGTAAAGCAGTGGATGTAGTGTACATGGATTTTAGTAATGCATTTGATAAGGTTCCGCATGGTAGGCTTCTGCAGAAAGTAAGGAGGCATGGTATAGTGGGAAATTTGGCCAGTTGGATAACGAACTGGCTAACCGATAGAAGTCAGAGAGTGGTGGTGGATGGCAAATATTCAGCCTGGATCCCAGTTACCAGTGGCGTACCGCAGGGATCATTTCTGGGTCCTCTGCTGTTTGTGATTTTCATTAATGACTTGGATGAGGGAGTTCAAGGTTGGGTCAGTAAATTTGCAGACGATACGAAGATTGGTGGATTTGTGGATAGTAAGGAGGGCTGTTGTCGGCTGCAAAGAGACATAGATAGGATGCAGAGCCGGGCTGAGAAGTGGCAGATGGAGTTTAACCCTGAAAAGTGTGAGGTTGTCCATTTTGGAAGGACAAATATGAATGCGGAATACACGGTTAACAGTAGAGTTCTTGGCAATGTGGAGGAGCAGAGAGATCTTGGGGTCTACGTTCATAGATCTTTGAAAGTTGCCACTCAAGTGGATAGAGCTGTGAAGAAGTCCC
This sequence comes from Scyliorhinus torazame, assembly GCF_047496885.1. Lineage (NCBI taxonomy): Eukaryota > Metazoa > Chordata > Chondrichthyes > Carcharhiniformes > Scyliorhinidae > Scyliorhinus > Scyliorhinus torazame. The sequence goes on from NC_092726.1 coordinate 57,027,149, forward strand.
CGATGTCTTGGAGTGACATCGAGTGACATATGGTGTTACCAAAACTTTGGTAAGGCCACATTTGGAGTACTGTGTACAGTTCTGGTCACCTCATTTTAGGAAGGATGTGGAAGCTTTGGAAAAGGTGCAAAGAAGATTTACCAGGATGTTGCCTGGAATGGAGAGTAGGTCTTACGAGGAAAGGTTGAGGGTGCTAGGCCTTTTCTCATTAGAACGGAGAAGGATGAGGGGCGACTTGATAGAGGTTTATAAGATGATCAGGGGAATAGATAGAGTAGACAGTCAGAGACTTTTCCCCCGGGTGGAACAAACCATTACAAGGGGACATAAATTTAAGGTGAAAGGTGGAAGATATAGGAGGGATATCAGAGGTAGGTTCTTTACCCAGAGAGTAGTGGGGGCATGGAATGCACTGCCTGTAGAAGCAGTTGAGTCGGAAACATTAGGGACCTTCAAGCAGCTATTGGATAGGTACATGGATTACGGTAAAATTATATAGTGTAGATTTATTTGTTCTTAAGGGCAGCACGGTAGCATTGTGGATAGAACAATTGCTTCACAGCTCCAGGGTCCCAGGTTCGATTCCGGCTTGGGTCACTGTCTGTGCGGAGTCTGCACGTTCTCCCCGTGTCTACGTGGGTTTCCTCCGGGTGCTCCGGTTTCCTCCCACAGTCCAAAGATGTGCAGGGTAGGTGGATTGGCCATGATAAATTGCCCTTAGTGTCCAAAATTGCCCTTGGTGTTGGGTGGAGGTGTTGAGTTTGGGTGGGGTGCTCTTTCCAAGAGCCGGTGCAGACTCAGGGGGCCGAATGGCCTCCTTCTGCACTGTAAATTCAATGATAATCTATGATTAATCTGGGACAAAGGTTCGGCACAAGATCGTGGGCCGAAGGGCCTGTTCTGTGCTGTATGTTCTATGTTCTATTAACCTGCCTCCCTTCCCCAGTTCTATTTTACAGGTGTGGAATATGATGGGGTGGCTACGCACCGCCTGTGTGATCTACGGCCTCACCTCGCTTGGAGTGACATCGGGGACGGACATGGAAAAGGGACATATTATCTACATTTGTAACCCCAATCAAACTACATTTCGTTTATGCAGAGGTGATGTTCTTTGCTGCCCCCATATACGAGGACATGGTATCGACTCATGGAAGGTCATAAGGATAACGGAAAATGCAGGAGTCATGAAGCAATTGCACCGGTCCCGACGCTGAGAAGCGAACATTACATGAACAATGCCTTGTTTTTGGAGTACATGGAAATTTGATGTTGGATGTGTTAAGATTGGTGCGATAAAGGTAACATCAGACCGTCAGGAGAGGGTAGGAAGAGGTTGTGAGAGAGAGAGGGGGACTAGAGAGAGGACGGGGCGTGTGAGAAGGGAAGTACAACTCGAACGTGGGTTATCAGGAGATACACTTAATTTAGTTAAAGGCAAAACTGAGGAAAACCCGGGTAGTCTGAATCACTTCTACCAGATTTACCACCGCTTGTATGGCCAGGGACGGGTTGTCTACTACCCAAACCCCGCAGCGGTGTCTCGGTTATTTTCTGTTTCACCGCTTTGGGGAACTCCCCAAACGGTGGTTCATTGTCAGCGTTCCGAGCCATTGCCCGAGCACGTCACTCTTCCTTACGCTCCGGGTTCAGCACCACCGGCTATTTGCCTTCCCCTTCCTCGGGATAATTCCCACTCACAGTATGATAGGCTGCAACGGTGGAGGGCGTACATACCTAGCCACTTGGCTCCCAATAGGGATTCCCGGTCGTACGAGAATTATTTCAGCAGTGAAGGATACGGCTGTTTGCTGGTAGAGGTGGAAACGAATATAACATGTCTGTTCCCCACCTGTACGGACAGGAGGTGTCATATCACCCAGGCGTCTGGCCAATGCGTTTGTTACAACACCACTTGCGTTCCATTGAACGCCGGCCTCCAGTTCCTTTGTGGCTGGGCGAATGTCTCTCATATCACTGTTGGGACTAGGGCTTTCCGCATTGCTGGGCGGCCCGAATGGGCGTTCCAAAGCTGGATAAACTGGGCTACTGGGGGATCCTTACGCAACCGATATACTGATTGTGATGCTAGCCTGCACACGGAACACGGAACAAGGATACTACTTTTTTAAAAAATTGGTACAGCAACTACTGTTTTGTCACCCCCATTTCCCCGCCAAATTGCTATTGGGACTCTAGTCCCTACCACAGTCCCCTGCCCCTCGGCGTGGATGCTGCATAATCAGTTAGCACGCCGGGCAGTCTCAGCTGAATTTTGCGAGAACTGGAAAAAACCTCAGGTTCTCGCACCCAACCGGGGCCACTCAGCTGGGTGGGGAATCCTTAGCGTCTTGTAGCTGTGGTTGTTTGCACTTCAGAACCGGTATGCTCTTGACTATCTTCTGGCCCGTGAGGGTGGGGCATGCGCCATAGTACAGGGCAAGTGTATCATGGGAGTTCAAGACTTAACCGCTAACATCACTAAATTTATGGATCGCATACGGGATCACCTGGACGGAATGCAGGATCTTGGCTCTTGGGGTAACTGGGAATTTGGAGGTTGGAAGGACTGGTTGATAAATATGGCCATGTATTTAGCAGTGGCTATTGGCTGCATCTTTGTGGGCCCAGCTATCCTTAAATATGTGATGGGTAGAATGCGGGGTGCACTGGAACAGATCAACGCCCCTAAAATATTTGCTGTCAAAATCCATGAGGGTGCAGCGGATGAGGTGGGGGGGGGGGGCTACTACAGGAATTGGAAATGCAGCGACGGATCTTTTTAGATGAGGGACCGTAGCTATGGATTGGATAGTTCGGTTATCATGGAATGATAAAAGGAGGGAATGACGAATGTGATATAAAATAGTTACTTTAGAGATATTAGTTACTGTAATGTAGAGATAGGCCAGTCTCATTCTGGTGAGTTCACAGACAAAGGATTTCAGACCGCATGGCAAAGCAAGAAGGAGGTGTGTCCAGCAAAGGAGGAGAAAAGGATGCTGGGTAATAAGGGGGCCAGAGGAAGGGATGAGAAGTGAGCCAATAAGGATGCATGGCCAGGTCACGAGGGGTATAGGCTGACCTATGGGAATCGTGTATGTGAAACTTGATACCTTTTGAATGTATTTGCAGAAATCCCTTTGTCTCCTTGTTCATTCGTTTCCCGGGGTGTAGGAGACAAGTCCTGTGTCCTGTGCCTCTGTGAAATGAATCAGGCTTGCAAGTCAAATAAAACAACTAATGCTGTACCTGCAAATCCATCTCGACTTTTATTGAGGCCAGAGTGACGGGTAAAGAAATTTATATTTGTCACATCTAGATCTCTCTGACTTTCAATAATCTTCAGGGTTCTACCTGTATAAGACCTTCCAAAATGCAGTTCCTTTACATTTTTCCGGATTGAACTCCATCTGCCATATCTTCGACCAACTCTCGAAACGATCTAAATCATGCTGTATCGTCTGACAGTTCTCATCGCTAGCCACAATTCCACCAACCTTTGTTTCGTCCACAAACTTACTAATCAGACCAGTTACATTTTCCTCCAAATCATGTATATATACTACGAACAGCAAAGGTCCCAGCACTGATCCCTGCGGAACACCACAAGTCACAGCCCTCCAATCAGAAAAGCACCCTTCCATTGCTACTCTCTGCCTTCTATGATCTAACCAGTTCTGTATCCACCTTGCAAGCTCCCACCTGATCCCGTGTGACTTCACCTTTTGTACCAGTCTGCCATAAGGGCCCTTGTTAAAGGTCTTACTGAAGTCCATATAGACAACATCCACTGCCCTACCTGCATCAATCATCTTTGTAACCTCGGCTCATAGGCAACAAATAGCGAAGGCCATGGATGATGTCCGGTCAGGCCAACTGATAACATGCAAACGGTGCATACTGTACGTGCGTTCCAGACCGCATTGGTGCCGCTGTCGAAGTGACGGAGAATTGCGATTTGGCGTGAACTCGGAGCCTGACGCATCTTTTCGCGATTCTGGCGTCAGCCGACGGATAATCCCGCCGATTGTATCCATTGAGTGTTCTGTATCAGTTAACGGGTCCTTATCGATCGGAGGTTCAAAATACTGAAACATGGAACATAGAACATAGAACAATACAGCGCAGTACAGGCCCTTCGGCCCACGATGTTGCACCGAAACAAAAGCCATCTAACCTACACTATGCCATTATCATCCATATGCTTAGCCAATAAACTGTTAAATGCCCTCAATGTTGGCGAGTTCACTACTGTAGCAGGTAGGGCATTCCACGGCCTCACCACTCTTTGTGTAAAGAACCTACCTCTGACCTCTGTCCTATATCTATTACACCTCAGTTTAAAGCTATGTCCCCTCGTGCTAGCCATTTCCATCCGCGGGAGAAGGCTCTCACTGTCCACCCTATCTAACCCCCTGATCATTTTGTATGCCTCTATTAAGTCTCCTCTTAACCTTATTCTCTCTCACGAAAACAACCACAAGTACATCAGCCTTTCCTCACAAGATTTTCCCTCCATACCAGGCAACATCCTGGTAAATCTCCTCTGCACCCGCTCCAAAGCTTCCACGTCCTTCCTATAATGCGGTGACCAGAACTGTACGCAATACTCCAAATGCAGCCGTACCAGAGTTTTGTACAGCTGCAACATGACCTCATGACTCCGGAGCTCAATCCCTCTACCAATATAGCCAACACTCCATAGGCCTTCTTTACAACCCTATCAACCTGGTTGGCAACTTTCAGGGATCTATGTACATGGACACCTAGATCCCTCTGCTCATCCACACTTCCAAGAACTTTACCATTAGCCAAATATTCCGCATTCCTGTTATTCCTTCCAAAGTGAATCACCTCACACTTCTCTACATTAAACTCCATTTGCCACCTCTCAGCCCAGCTCTGCAGCTTATCTATGTCCCTCTGTAATCTGCTACATCCTTCCGCACTGTCGACAACACCACCGACTTTAGTGTTGTCTGCAAATTTACTCACCCACCCTTCTGCGCCCTCCCCTAGGTCATTGATAAAAATGACAAACAGCAACGGCCCCAGAACAGAGCCTTGTGGTACGCCACTTGCAACTGAACACCATTCAGAACATTTCCCATCAACCACCACCCTCTGTTTTCTTTCAGCTAGCCAATTTCTGATCCACATCTCTAAATCACCCTCAATCCTCAGCCTCCGTATTTTCTGCAATAGCCTACCGTGGGGAACCTTATCAAACGCTTTTCTGAAATGCATATACACCACATCAACTGCTCTACCCTCGTCTACCTGTTCAGTCACCTTCTCAAAGAACTCGATAAGGTTTGTGAGGCATGACCTACCCTTCACAAAGCCATGCTGACTATCCCTGATCATATTATTCCTATCTAGATGATTATAAATCTTGTCTCTTACAATCCTCTCCAAGACTTTACCCACAACAGACGTGAGGCTCACTCGTCTATAGTTGCCGGGGTTGTCTCTACTCCCCTTTTTGAACAAAGGGACCACATTTGCTATCCTCCAGTCCTCTGGCACTATTCCTGTCGCCAATGATGACATAAAAATCAAAGCCAATGGCCCAGCAATCTCTTCCCTGGCTTCCCAGAGAATCCTAGGATAAATCCCATCAGGCCCCGGGGCCTTATCTGTTTTCCGCCTCTCCAGAATTGCCAACACCTCTTCCCTAAGTACCTCAATGCCATCTATTCTAATAGCCTGGGTCTCAGCATTCTCCTCCACAACATTATCTTTTTCCTGAGTGAATACTGACGAAAAATATTCATTTCGTATCTCGCCTATCTCTTCAGACTCCACATACAACTTCCCATCCCTGTCCTTGACTGGCCCTACTCTTACCCTCGTCATACTTTTATTCCTGACATACCTATAGAAAGCTTTTGGGTTTTCCTTGATCCTTCCTGCCAAATACTTCTCATGTCCCCTCCTTGCTCGTCTTAGCTCTCTCTTTAGATCCTTCCTCGCTACCTTGTAACTATCCATCGCCCCAACTGAACATTCACACCTCATCTTCACATAGGCCTCCTTCTTCCTCTTAACAAGAGATTCCACTTCTTTGGTAATCCACGGTTCCCTCGCTCGACGCCTCCCTGCCTGACCGGTACATACTTATCAAGAACACGCAGTAGCTGTTCCTTGAAAAAGCTCCACTTATCCAGTGTGCCCAACACTTGCAGCCTACTTCTCCACCTTATTTCCTCCCAAGTCACGTCTAATGGCATCATAATTGCCCTTCCCCCAGCTATAACTCTTGCACTCCGGTGTATACTTATTCCTTTCCATCACTAACGTAAACGTCACCGAATTGTGGTCACTGTCCCCAAAGTGCTCTCCTACCTCCAAATCCAACACCTGGCCTGTTTCATTACCCAAAACCAAATCCAAAGTGGCCTCGCCTCTTGTTGGCCTGTCAACATATTGTGTCAGGAAACCCTCCTGCACACATTGTACAAAAAACGACCCGTCTAATGTACTCGAACCATATATTTTCCAGTCAATACTTGGAAAGTTAAAGTCTCCCATAATAGCTACCCTGCTACTTTCGCTCTTATCCAGAATCATCTTCGCCATCCTTTCCTCTACATCCCTAGAACTATTTGGAGGCCTATAGAAAACTCCCAACAGGGTGACCTCTACTTTCCTGTTTCTAACCTCAGCCAATACTACCTCGGAAGAAGATTACCCATCTAGCATCCTCTCCGCCACCGTAATACTGCTCTTGATTAGGAGCGCCACACCTCCCCCTCTTTTGCCTCCTTCTCTGAGCTTACTAAAACACCTAAACCCCGGAACCTGCAACATCCATTCCTGTCCCTGCTCTATCCATGTCTCCGAAATGGCCACAACATCGAAGTCCCAGACACCAACCCATGCTGCCAATTCCCCTACCTTATTTCGTATACTCCTGGCATTGAAGTAGACACACTTCAAACCACCTACCTGAACACTGGCCCCCTCCTGCGACGTCAAATCTGTGCTCCTCACCTCTATACTCTCATTCTCCCGTACCCTAAAGCCACAATCCCGGTTCCCGTGCCCCTGCTGCATTAGTTTAACCCCTCCCCCCAAAGTGCACTAAGAAATCTCCCTCCCCCCCCCCCAGGATATTTGTGCCCCTCAGGTTCAGATGTACACCATCCTGTCTGTAGAGGTCCCACCTTCCCCAGAAAGAGCCCCAGTTATCCAGAAATCTGAATCCTTCCCCGCCTGCACCATCCCTGTAGCCACGTGTTTAATTGCTCTCTCTCCCTATTCCTCATCGCATTATCACGTGGCACGGGCAACAACCCAGAGATAATAACTCTGTTTGTTCTCTTTCTGAGTTTCCATCCTAGCTCCCTGAAAGCCTGCCTGATATCCTTGTCCCCTTTCCTACCTATGTCGTCAGTGCCAATGTGGACCACGACTTGGGGCTGCTCCCCCTCCCCCCTAAGGACCCGAAAAACACGATCCGAGACATCACGTACCCTTGCACCTGGGAGGCAACATACCAACCGTGAGTCTCTCTCGCTCCCACAAAATCTCCTATCTGTGACCCTGACTATCGTGTCCCCAATTACTAATGATCTGCTCCTCTCCCCCCTTCCCTTCTGAGCAACAGGGACAGACTCCGTGCCAGAGGCTCGTACCCCATGGCTTACCCCTGGTAAGTCCCCCCCCCCACACAAGTATCCAAAGCAGTATACTTGTTACTCAGGGGAACGACCGCAGGGGATCCCTGCACTGACTGTTTCTTCCCAGTCCCTCTTACACTTATCATTCTATCTCTAATCTTTGGTGTAACTAATTCCCTGAAGCTGCTATCTATGACCCCCCTCTGCCTCCCGAATGATCCGAAGTTCATCCAACTCCAGCTCCAGTTCCCTAAATCGGTCTTGGAGGAGCTGGAGATGGCTGCACATTCTGCAGGTAAAATCAGCAGGGACACTAACAGGGTCATTAAGGAGGAACATTGCACTCCCTTCCCTGCCATCCCTCTAACTTTCAACCAAGATCTGGCTAATAAATAATTTTTTTTAAAAAGAAAAAATAATAATATAATATGGCACTTACCTCACACCAATGGGTTTTATTATTAGGTTAGAGGAGGAGGACGGGTGGGAGACACTACACGTGTAGTGTCCAGGGTTTCCTCTCCACCAGAATTTATTGGTGGGGGTGGGGGGACTTTCCCAGAAGTCCTCGGGTCGAACTTCCGGTTCCCGTCTTAAAAAAATAAAAAAATAAAAATAAAAAATATAACAGCAAAGAAGAACAGAAACGGGACCAGGTAACTGTTTCAAACTTAAATACTCACCCACTGGCAGCCCCCGCACGCTGCTCTCGCCGAAACTCCAAGTGCTGCTCCTGCAAGGTAAGTGAATTTAAACTTAAATACTCACCCACCGGCAGCCAAACGTTGTATATTAATTGGAGGTACCGTTTGGATTGGAATGACGACTCACTTGCAGCCCTGAATTTGGTTGAGATATCTTTTATGTTTCAAGTTAGCACTCCGGATTTGACCAAAAACTTAAGTGGACTAGCCATGTAAATTATGTAGCTACAAGAGATGGTCAGAGGCTGGGAATCCTGCGGAGAGTAACTCAACTGCTGCCCCACCCCCAACCCACATACACAACCCGGCCGCAAGCATGTCCATAAGGCACAGTTAAGCAGTGTGATGACATAGCCCTGACTGGCCTAAATTGGAACAGCTCCAACAGCACTCAAGAATCTCGACACCATCCACGACAAAGCAGGTTGTCTGATTGTCACTCCTTCCACAAACAAGCAGCACCACCACCACCGACACACAGGGGCGGCGTCTGTACCATCTACAAGATGCACTGCAGAAACGCACCAAAACCCCTTCAACAGCACCGCCCAAACCCACGACCAGTAGAATCTAGAAGGACAAGGTGTTTCATTGGTTTAATGGGTGTTTCTCTGGTTGGCAATCAGTAGCTAGTGGTGTCCCTCAGGGATCAGTGTTGGGCCCACAACTGTTCACAATTTTCATAGATGATTTGGAGTTGGGGACCAAGGGCAATGTGTCCAAGTTTGCAGACGACACTAAGATAAGTGGTAAAGCAAAAAGTGCAGAGGATACTGGAAGTCTGCAGAGGGATTTGGATAGGCTAAGTGAATGGGCTAGGGTCTGGCAGATGGAATACAATGTTGACAAATGTGAGGTGATCCATTTTGGTAGGAATAACAGCAAAAGGGATTATTATTTAAATGATAAAATATTAAAACTTGCTGCTGTGCAGAGAGACCTGGGTGTGCTAGTGCATGAGTCGCAAAAAGTTGGTTTTCAGGTGCAACAGGTGATAAAGAAGGCAAATGGAATTTTGTCATTCATTGCTAGAGGGATGGAGTTTAAGACTAGGGAGGTTCTGCTGCAATTGTATAAGGTCTTAGTGAGGCCACACCTGGAGTATTGTGTTCAGTTTTGGTCTCCTTACTTGAGAAAGGACGTACTGGCACTGGAGGGTGTGCAGAGGAGATTCATTAGGCTAATCCCAGAGCTGAAGGGGTTGGATTACGAGGAGAGGTTGAGTAGACTGGGACTGTACTCGTTGGAATTTAGAAGGATGAGGGGGGATCTTATGGAAACGTATAAGATTATGAAGGGAATAGATAGGATAGATGCGGGCAGGTTGTTTCCACTGGCGGATGAAAGCAGAACTAGGGGGCATAACCTCAAAATAAGGGGAAGTAGATTTAGGACTGAGTTTAGGAGGAACTTCTTCACCCAAAGGGTTGTGAATCTATGGAATTCCTTACCCAGTGAAGCAGTAGAGGCTCCTTCATTAAATGTTTTTAAGATAAAGATAGATAGTTTTTTGACGAATAAAGGGATTAAGGGTTATTGTGTTCGGGCCGGAAAGTAGAGCTGAGTCCACAAAAGATCAGCCATAATCTCATTGAATGGTGGAGCAGGCTCGAGAGGCCAGATGGCCTACTCCTGCTCCTAGTTCTTATGTTCTTATGTTCTTATGACAGTAGATAACTGGAATCGCCACCATCTGGAGGTTTCGCCGACCATCCTGCCTTCTAAATATATTGTCGTTTCTTCTCTGTGTCTGTGGTAAATTTGAACCTCGCTTTCTAAAAGCATAGCGGATGTTCTGACACCACAGGGACTGAAGTAGTTCAAGCAGGCAGCTCACCACCAGCATCTCAAGGGAAATTAGGGATGGGAAACATATGCCAGACTCGCCAGCGAAGCCGACATTCAGGAAAAATGAAAAGGAGAAAAAAAGACGACGAGGGATTTTCGGGGTTAATAATTGTGATCAGAAATGTCCACTGCTTTCATCTATCGTAGATCATAGAATTTACAGTGCAGAAGGAGGCCATTCGGCCCCTCGTTACTGCCCAGGCCCTTGGAAAGAGCACTACCCAAGCCCACACATTCACCCCATCCCTGCAACAAGGTAACCCCACCTATCCTTTTCTTTGCACACGAAGGGTAATTTGACATGGCCAATCCAGACATCCTGCAGATCATTGGACTTTCCAAGTCAATTGGCGAAGACCACATTTATTTCGCAACTCGATGTCGGAATCCGTTGTTCAGTTGTTTGAAAAGAAAAGATCTTGAAAGATGTCGCAAGTTCAATATCCCCATGGAGATCACACAAGATATATATTGAATGATTGAAAGTGTATCACCAAAGTGACGAACCGCCACACGAAGGGGCAGAGAGCTGAGCACCGAAAATGCTTGTCGCATTTAGCAGTGTAGATAAAATCTTCTACACATTCCAGCCTGCCATTGGTATTCCAGGTACGTGATTATAGCAATTATGTTCCTGGCAATAGTCATTGTGATCAGACTTATTTTACTCTGCTAATTATAATTTCACCAGCAGGATATTTGTCACCACTCCACAGGCACCAGAATAGTGATGTCCATTGATACATGCAAATGTTTTGATTTATTGCTGTGGTAATGTTTTATTACCTCACTCATGGAGATCATTGTTTGTAACTCGCAGCTTCTCGAAGTTAATATGTCCTTGCATTCCGTGGCATATCACGCTCTGTTGTATGACAGCACAGTGAAGGACAACTCTTTCAGTAAGGTATGAGTGGGAGACATACTTAAATTAAATCAAGTGGGAATCGCTCAACGCCGTGCGTGAGATGACTCGAGTGAGAATATGCTCCTGGAAAAATTACCCAACGTGAATTATATTGAACGTGTGTGAGTGACCAGAGTAAACTATCTGACTAACCATTACTGGGAATATGTTTCAGTGTAAAATTCATGGACCGGCGCTTACCAATCAGCTTGTTGCATGTTATTCCTGTGGCCACATATCTGTGCCTGTATAATCTGAATCACGAATTTAATTGAAATAAGATCCGTTGTTTGAATCTGCCCTTGTGTGGCATACTTCCAATAGATTGGCAATAGAATATATGTCGCTAATGGTTGAAGGCGTTTTGGAATGGTTCTGTACAATGGTCTATTTCGATTCGGTGGCACAGTGGTTGGCAATGTTGCCCCACAGTGCTAGGGACTCGAGTTCAATCCTCGCCTTGGGTTACTGTTTAGAGTTAGCACACCCTCGCTTGGTCAGCGTGGGTTTCCTCCGGGTGCTTCAGCTTGCTCCCACAGTCCAAAGATGTGCAGTTTAGGTGGAGTACATTGGCTAAATTGCCCCTTGGTGTCAGAAACTGTGCAGGTTCGGTGCGGGTACGGGGATAGGGTGGAGGAATTGGTCTAGATCGCATACTTCTTGGAAGGGACCGTGCCACTCGATGGCATTATCTCCTCGTTCTGCACTGATCTTTCATTATTTTCTGTTTTCCGAGCCATAATAAAGGATATTCTAGTTACCGGCAGTTAAACAGTTCGGCGGCACTGTTACCATAACCACATTCATTTGATAATAACGTATTCTAACTCTGACTATTGTTTCTGTAAACATTCCATTTGTTTTCATTTCAAATACCCTCCTCCCCAGGCAAAGGTTCCTGAGAACCTGTGGGCCTTGAGTACTCAATTCCAATTTCTGACTATTACTCGGGATCACCATTCAAATGGGAGCATTTCACCGTTCAATTCGGAATGATTATTATTTTTATCATCAATTCTGATCAATGTTTCAAAGAGTTTAAATATGTCACCTGTACAAGATCTGTGACGTGTGCCCCAGTGAGAAGGGGGACCTGAAACTGAAGATACGCCACATTTTTTTCCGAACACAGGGATTAGTCGGAGGGATGTGTTGAGCTTTGGATGATGAAAATCTTATTTCAGAACTCTCAGTTCTATCAGCATTCTGATCATAATCATTTTCACCCTATACAGTGCAGCATTTCATGTAAGAGGGGGAACGCACAGAAAGAGCTAATTTAGTCTAGTCGAAACCAAACTGTGAGCTGTTTAGTGCCAGCTCCATTTTTAAAAAAATCCATTCACCTTTGATATATATACTCTTCTTCAGGATTGATGCTGCTGCAAATATTTTGTGAAACGAGGAATGTTTTGGAAAGGTATTGCTTCAACAAAAATACATCAGCTGGCATTTAGCTACGTTGAAATGAATTAATTGTCATTGGAATGTCACTTGTGCACGTTCTGTGATTATTATTAATATACTCACGTGTTCTGGTCCTGTTTCCTGTGTGATTAATATGTTCTCAAGTTGGATTTGCCATTAAAATTGGACTTTGTGATTCTGCTTCCCAACTCCACATTGTTGATGAAGGGCTGAAATGCCGGCGCTCATTCTTGTGGAATGTCACTTCCCACGCTCCAATAAACTGAAGAAATCGCTTCAACGTCTCCACCTTGTGTTATAGAAACATAGAGAGTATGAGCAGGACGATACCCGTATCGTCTTCCATCATTGACTTTGTCGATATGTATGTTTCTGGAACCCACCTCTTCATTCACCTGAGGAAGGTGCAGTGCTCCGAAAGCTAGTGATTCGAAACTTACCTGTTGGACTTTAACCTGGTGTTGTAGGACGTCTTACTGTGCTCACCCCAGTCCAACGCCGGTATTATGATCTTATGATCACGGCTGATCATGCAACTCAATAGCCTGATGTTGCCTTTCATCCTCTTCGCCCCAAGTGCGAAATCTAACTGCTCCTTGAAAACATAGTGTTTGGTTTCAACTGATTTCTGGGGCTGCGAGTTGATCAGGTCGACCACTCTCTGGGTGATTTTCTGTTGCATTCCATTCTGCAACTTTTCCCCATAACTTCTACTTGCTCCAAAGTTAGTGCCGAGTTTGCTAAGCGGCACCTTAACCAAGGCTTTTGTGTAGTAAAATGATGTTGTACCTGTCCTACAAAACTGTTCTACAATTCAATGTAATTATTAAAATACTTCAAAACATATATTCAAGTATGATTTTCTTTCCTCTATTCGTAACTCTATCCTGTACGTCTACGCTGCACCAATATTTTATTTTGATTTTATAATATTTCGGACCTCTGGGATGTGTTCCTGCTGTAAAGTGTTTTTGGGAAGGAGGTCAGATGTCAGAGAGGTCGCGTCATTCTCTGTGACATCGCATCCGTGATCAAATCCTTTGCGTACCCCCATGGCAATGGCAGGTATGGCATTACGGGGTCGAGCACATGGACTGAAATTCTGTCAATAGATTCGATACAACCGGGACCGATGTAAAGAGCGGGAGTGCTCACTCTTTGTTGATTTCATTGTGCAGAGTAACTGGGAATATTTAAATCATAAATAGCTGCATTTCCTCCATGCGCACAGCTTGGATAAAGCTGCTGGTAGCAGGCGGCGCGAACACAAGAACGTTTTTTCATTTTCATGGAGCTTGAGTTTGAAAAAAGTGCAAGGAGCTGGGACTGACGTCCGGGAGGGTGAACAAGTCGGTTGCAGAATTTAGCAGAACCATCAGAAGCATAGAGACAGAGCACGTTCCGATCTTGAGAAGCATCACATCGTGAAGAAGAAGCAAATGACGTGTTTTATGACAGACGGATTCGCTTGCCCATCCTGTCTCTGTATGGGTGTGTGGTCTCATGGAAATTAGGGGTTACCAGTAATAAACGTGTGGAACGGCTTAAATCAGATAGCTTCAGTCTGAGGACAGGTATACAATGCCAAGAAATCCCGTCAGAGTAATTGTCGGTATTTTTACGAGTTGAGGTCTGTAACTACTGGTGTTCCACAGGGGTCAGTACTTCGACCTCTGCGCTTTGCAATATATATAAATAGATTGGAAGAAAACTTAGCGGGTATGATTAGCAAGCGTGCGGATGATACATAGATTGCAGGCATTTCGGATAGTGATGAAGCTTGTCAGAGAATACAACAGGAGAGGGGTAGACTGCAAAATTGGGAGGAGAAATGGTAGATGGAATTTATCCCGGACGAATGCGAAGTGATGCATTTTGGTAGATCCAATTCAGGTGGGATCTATAAAATAATTAGCAGAACCATCAGAAGCATAGAGACACAGGTAGATCTGAGCGTGCAGTACCACACAGCCTTAAAATTGACAACACAGGTGGAAATGGTAGTAAAGAAAGCATATGGCATGCTTGCCTTCATAGGACGGGGTATCAACTATAAAAGGTCGAAGATTATGTTGCAGTTACATGGAACCTTTCTAAGGCCATTTCTGGCATGCTGTGTCGAATTCTGGTCACCGCACTACCAGAACGACTTGGAAATTATTAACGGTATAGATAGGGTGAACAATTGGAGGCTTTTTCTCAGGGCGGAATTAAAATTTATAAGGGCGCACAAGTTCAAGGTGAGGGGGGAAAGGTTCAGTGGAGATGTACGGGGGAATTCTTTTACACAGAGTATGGTGGTGGCCTGGAATGCACTGCCAATTGAGGTGGTTGTGGCAGATACGTTAGCGACCTATAAGAATTATCTGGATAGGCACATGAAGAGACGGGGTACAGAAATATACAGGCGGTTGGTCTAGATAAGGCACGTGATTGGAGCTTGCTTGGAGGAGCGAAAAACCTGTTCCTGAGCTGTCTTATTCTTTGTTGTTGTTTCTTCTCAATCCTTAGCCCACTAAACTTGGAGCTCGTCTGGATTGGGGGTAGGTTAGTGTCCTGGTATTTGTTTTAAATTATTGCCTCTCATCACCGCTGTCCTACCTTGTTTCATGTTAAGATCCAGTCTTTCGTTCCTGTGTCACTCACAGAGAATGTTTTATCAGCATTTTCCCTTCTCTCTCTTACAGTTGACTTGCTGGCCATTTTAATCCTGTCCCGGGGAAAGTGCGGTCTCTCCAGCTGTACAACTCGTTACCTGCTGGCCATGGCACTGTCAGATCTATTCGTCATTATCACTGAGGTTATACTTATGCAGATCAATCATTACTATTTTCCAATCTGTTTCCTAGACATCACCCCTATATGCAGCGGTAATGCTGTCCTGCGAGGGGCAGCCATAGACTGCTCGGTGTGGTTCACTATCGCTTTCTCCTTTGATCGATTTGTGGCTATTTGTTGCCAGAAGCTTAACGCCAAATATTGCACAGCTAAAACAGCGGCTGTGGTTCTAGCAACATGCTGCACTTTGCTGTGTTTCGCCAATATCCCCATCTACTTCACCTATGAAGCCGGAAGCATTACTGACAATGTGCCGTGGTTCTGTCATAAAAAGCCAGACTTCTATTCTGAGACCGGATGGGTGAGGTACAATTGGTTTGATAGATTTCTAACCCCTTTGCTCCCATTTGCTTTAATTGTGTTGATCAACGCCCTTACGGTCAGACACATTTTAGTGGCCAGTCGGGTCCGAAAGGGACTGAAGGGTCAGAGCAAGGGAGACAATCACCGTGACCCAGAGATGGAGAGCAGAAGGAAGTCTCTGATTTTACTCTTCTCCATATCCGGCAGCTTCATAATTCTGTGGCTGGTAAATGTTATAGAATTCTTATATTACAACCTTGCAGGAATAGATCCCAATGATTACACCGACGCTGAATATATATTCCAGCAAGTTGGGATTATGCTGCGGAACTTAAGTTGCTGCACGAACACGTTTATTTATGCGGCGACTCAGTCCAAGTTCAGAGGAAAAATCAAGGCCGCTTTGAGCTTCCTCGTTCCGTAAGTTATTCAACTTGTGAATAAACCAAACATGTGAGAGCAGTGTTCCAGTCCCATAATGGAACATGGATGCCAGACTCCCAAATAGCAAATAACAAGAGCAGGGCACTATTGAGGCAAAAAGCCGATGCATCCCCCATAAATGGGAAGGAGAGAAAGAACGAGGACAGGTGTTCAAACAGCTGCCACACTATTTCCCCAGCTGTTTGATCCTCATTTTCTGAGATCTATGGACGAACTTCTTCTGAAAAGAACGTGCTCGCCGTGATGACAATATTTTAATGTGGATTCCTTCTTATTACAGATTGTTTTTATTGTTTTCTGTGTTCGTTTTGGAGTCACCATATCCTGGAATTTCAACCTATCTTTACCTTCAAAGTCCTTGAGCGTGTTGCGGCCTCCGAACCATGTCTCACTTATCGGTTCAAAATAAAGGCGAACTGCCTCGAATTATTTTTCCACCTCTGCCTCCCATGGGCGCTCCCCTCCCTCTAGTCCGTGCAGATTGTCCCTCATCCCCCTACCTCGTACAGAATAAACACCAATCCCTTTCCGTCCCCTGATACCACTCCCAATCTTGGCCAGTTCCATACACCCTCTGCTTGAAAAGGCGATACTCCCCTGCAATAACTGAACATGGAATTTATACAGTGCAGAAGGGGAATCTTCGACCTATCATGCCTGCAGTCTACCCAGGCCCATAGCCAAATCCTATCTCCGTATCCCCATGCGTTGGCCATGGTAAATCCACGTAACATCCACATATTTAGACTCAAAGTGTAAATTTTCCTTGACAAATCCACCTAACCTACATATCGTTCGAATGTTAGAGGAAGCCGGGTCACCCAACAGGGAACCCACCCAGTCACGGGGAGAACTTGCAAGCTCCACAGTCACCCAAGGCTGGAATGGAATCCAGCTCCCTGACGCTGAGAGGCAGCAGTACTAACCACTGAGTCAGCGTGTCGCAACCCCATCGCATTGGTCTCTCCCCTTGTCCTTTACCTCTGACACACACAAAGGATTGTGCCAGGAGCCACCTTCATCAACACGCCAATACCACTTATCCGTCGACCTGTCTTTCCTTCGAATATGGTCCTGCCAAGTAAACGAGTTCCGCTTTCCATCAGCCCATTGGGGTGACAGTCTTTAACCCAACCAGATTCCTCACCACAGAAACAAACCAACACTTTGGATGCAAAACAGATTCACAGTTTTAATACTTTCCCCCAGGGCTGTGGTTGAGGGTGGTGATGGTGGGAAGAGGTGGTTGGGGAAGATAATCTGTAATGTCCGAGAGACCTCCAGGCGAATGAAGCTACTGACTGTTGTCAGCTACCATTCATATTCGTTGCAGACGTAGTTTCTTAATTAAATGCATTATCTGCCTTGTTGTCTCCCAGAAACATACCTGATTTAACATGGATACACTCGGCAAACTCAAAGCTGTACTACAATTCCCAGGGGGTGGGGGTCGTGTGTGTGTGTATATGTGTGCGTCGATCTATCATCCACTCTTCTTGGAGTTGGTCACAGTTTGCACTTGTGTGAAAACACGTCGACATCAGTTGCCACTTCTCAGCCCAAGCCTGAATGTTATCCAGGTCTTACTGCATGTTGAGATGCCCACTGAATCCCAACATTGCAGACTGAGGCCCTTCGGTCAATCAAGTCTGCAACGATCTTTTGAAAGAGCACCCTACCTATTCCAATCCGCAGCCCCATCATCGTAACCCCACCTAACCTGCACATACCTGTACACCAAATGGAAATTTGCCACAGACAATCCACCTAACCTACACAGAAAACGTGCAAACTCCACATGGAAAGTCATCCAAGGCGGGAACTAAAATCTGTTCGCTTTTCCTGTGAGCCAACGGTGCTAACCCCGTGCCACAGTGCTGCCATGGACGCTGCAAATTGCAGGGATCGTTAACCAACACAATTAACTTGAAATAGTCTCTGCATTGTGCCATGCATTTTACTTTAGTCTGGCGATCGGATATTGTTAGTTTGAGTCGTGTGCGACAAGAGGATTTTCAAAGTAACTTCATTACAGTGTTAAGGTATGCCTACTTGTGACAATAATAAAGATTATTATACGAGACCTGGGGAGGACTTCAAGGGAAGTAATACAGATCACGGCCATGGGTAGCACAAGGAGGGGGATACCAGGAATATCCAGAGTCTGGTTTTGTATTTTCACTAATTTTCACTTAATTGCAAAGAACTTCCCTGATTTTAGATAACAACTATTAATGCGATTATGCCACATTATAAATTTGCACGAGATTAATATAACACTCAGTTCAGAAGTGTCGATGATGTTTGCTGCACATGAAGATGGTTTTGGACATTACATCTTTGAAATCATGTTATTCATTGAATTTGCTTGTGGCTGATTTTCAGTTCGAATCCATTTCCTCACTCCTCTGCCAAATCCCGATAAGCCCTTTCCAAAAAAAGATATTGATGTCTGTGTTAGGTCATTATCTTCTGCGGCTGGGCAGAAGCTACCGTATTTCGATGTGTTCCCACGTGGCCTGTTCTACTTTTGAAGACATGCCCTTCTTCTTCTGTATCCCACTGAAAGGTGAGTTTTCCAATCCCCAAACGTTGCACGATCAGAACAATTAAAGTAACTCTGATAAATCATGCTTCAACCGTCTATAATCAGGGGAACAAAAGCTAAGATTCCTCCATTAGACTTTAGATATTTACGTGTAATCTGATTAATGTCGTCTCCAAAGGCGATATGCCTTCTCAATTCTGATGATGCAAAATCTGAATGCTCTATTCCCAAAGTAGACCTAATCCAAATTCGGAAAACCCAAATCAAAATTGGCCCACGATTGTATGTCAACACTGGGCATGATAATCTTTAGTCCTGTGCGATCTTATTTTGAGAAATGCCACGGAATTTCTCACCGAATAAACGATATCAAAAATAGGCCCAGAATGAACAATGGGATACAACTGTAGAATATTGCAAAACCATATAATATTAATCCTCCATTTGCGTGAAATAACATTACTTCGAATGAGGACAACTGGTGCAGCTTTTGCAGACGTTGAAAATATATTATGACGTTCAGTAACATGCGACAATGCTGATGCACCACGATGGGATAGAGCTGTGATTGTCACAGAAAATTATGATATTCAACCAGAACCACGATCAATATAAACGACAAAAGGACTAAATAAATCACTGCCTCCCCCACCCTCCAACATAGCATTTAGCATCGAAACGTTTGTTGAGGTGATGAGTTTGAAGAACGATCTGATGGATGTTGGACCTTCAGAATTCTTTTCCTACAAATACATTTAGATTACATTATGTGCGCATAATGCCGCCTATAAAACTGCAACACAGCATAAAAACATAAACGAATTAAACGATCGCACATAGTTAGTTGAACAATAATTAAAATGCTCATCACCGGCTTGGTGTCAGACATGGGAATGGAACACAAACTGCTAACTTCGAAATTGATTATTGATGCAAAATGAACCTTCCAGTTGGATTTTAGTGTGTATTCACACTGAGTTCGTTGAAAGAATATAGAATAATTTCATGGCTTGCATCCTTTTGTTTTCAAAATCGTTCTGGAGAATTGCAAATTTAACAGCTGATATATTAGTGTTTGACATTGAACATTTCTCCGAAGACTCATGTACAACATTCATTAGCTCCCAGTCGGTCAAATCCTTTGCAGTATACTTGAGAATTCGTTATCTGAAATGAAGTTGCCAAGCCCACGAAGACCACAGGGCACTTGGCACATGTTATTAATTCGTTGCGGCGGTGAGTCACTTTGGTTAGAAATGAAAATGGCTTATTGTCACAAGTCGGCTTCAAATGAAGTTACTGTGAAAAGCCCCTAGTCGCCACATTCCGGCGCCTGTTCGGGGAGGCTGGTACGGGAATTGAACCGTGCTGCTGGCCTGCCTTGGTCTGCTTTCAAAGCCAACGATTTAGCCCAGTGTGCTAAACCAGCCCCGACGATTGAATTAACAGGATGAGGATTCTGCCCCCCCCCTAGTATGGCAGGGGGGTGGGCACGGGAGCAATAGGTCAGAAGGTGAGAGCATTGAGGGAGAACTAGGGAATAGGGACAGTGTGGCTCTGAGGCAGCGCAGACGGGGAGAAGTTGCTGAACACAGCGGGTCTGGTGGCCTGAAGTGCATATGTTTTAATGCAAGGAGCATTACGGGTAAGGCAGATGAACTTAGAGCTTGGATTACTACTTGGAACTATGATGTTGTTGCCATTACAGAGACCTGGTTGAGGGAAGGGCAGGATTGGCAGCTAAACGTTCCAGGATTTAGATGTTTCAGGCGGGATAGAGGGGGATGTAAAAGGGGAGGCGGAGTTGCGCTACTTGTTCAGGAGAGTATCACAGCTATACAGCGAGAGGACACCTCAGAGGGCAGTGAGGCTATATGGGTAGAGATCAGGAATAAGAAGGGTGCAGTCACAATGTTGGGGGTATACTACAGGCCTCCCAACAGCCAGCGGGAGATAGAGGAGCAGATAGGTAGACAGATTTTGGAAAAGAGTAAAAACAACAGGGTTGTGGTGATGGGAGACTTCAACTTCCCCAATATTGACTGGGACTCACTTAGTGCCAGGGGCTTAGACGGGGCAGAGTTTGTAAGGAGCATCCAGGAGGGCTTCTTAAAACAATATGTAAACAGTCCAACTAGGGAAGGGGCGGTACTGGACCTGGTATTGGGGAATGAGCCCGGCCAGGTGGTAGATGTTTCAGTAGGGGAGCATTTCGGTAACAGTGACCACAATTCAGTAAGTTTTAAAGTACTGGTGGACAAGGATAAGAGTGGTCCGAGGATGAATGTGCTAAATTGGGGGAAGGCTAATTATAACAATATTAGGCGGGAACTGAAGAACATAGATTGGGGGCGGATGTTTGAGGGCAAATCAACATCTGACATGTGGGAGGCTTTCAAGTGTCAGTTGAAAGGAATACAGGACAGGCATGTTCCTGTGAGGAAGAAAGATAAATACGGCAATTTTCGGGAACCTTGGATGACGAGTGATATTGTAGGCCTCGTCAAAAAGAAAAAGGAGGCATTTGTCAGGGCTAAAAGGCTGGGAACAGACGAAGCCTGTGTGGCATATAAGGAAAGTAGGAAGGAACTTAAGCAAGGAGTCAGGAGGGCTAGAAGGGGTCATGAAAAGGCATTGGCAAATAGGGTTAAGGAAAATCCCAAGGCTTTTTACACTTACATAAAAAGTAAGAGGGTAGCCAGGGAAAGGGTTGGCCCACTGAAGGATAGGCAAGGGAATCTATGTGTGGAGCCAGAGGAAATGGGCGAGGTACTAAATGAATACTTTGCATCAGTATTCACCAAAGAGAAGGAATTGGTAGATGTTGAGTCTGGAGAAGGGGGTGTAGATAGCCTGGGTCACATTGTGATCCAAAAAGACGAGGTGTTGGGTGTCTTAAAAAATATTAAGGTAGATAAGTCCCCAGGGCCGGATGGGATCTACCCCAGAATACTGAAGGAGGCTGGAGAGGAAATTGCTGAGGCCTTGACAGAAATCTTTGGATCCTCGCTGTCTTCAGGGGATGTCCCGGAGGACTGGAGAATAGCCAATGTTGTTCCTCTGTTTAAGAAGGGTGGCAGGGATAATCCCGGGAACTACAGGCCGGTGAGCCTTACTTCAGTGGTAGGGAAATTACTGGAGAGAATTCTTCGAGACAGGATCTACTCCCATTTGGAAGCAAATGGACGTATTAGTGAGAGGCAGCACGGTTTTGTGAAGGGGAGGTCGTGTCTCACTAACTTGATAGAGTTTTTCGAGGAGGTCACTAAGATGATTGATGCAGGTCGGGCAGTAGATGTTGTCTATATGGACTTCAGTAAGGCCTTTGACAAGGTCCCTCATGGTAGACTAGTACAAAAGGTGAAGTCACACGGGATCAGGGGTGAACTGGCAAGGTGGATACAGAACTGGCTAGGCCATAGAAGGCAGAGAGTAGCAATGGAGGGATGCTTTTCTAATTGGAGGGCTGTGACCAGTGGTGTTCCACAGGGATCAGTGCTGGGACCTTTGCTCTTTGTAGTATATATAAATGATTTGGAGGAAAATGTAACTGGTCTGATTAGTAAGTTTGCAGACGACACAAAGGTTGGTGGAATTGCGGATAGCGATGAGGACTGTCTGAGGATACAGCAGGATTTAGATTGTCTGGAGACTTGGGCGGAGAGATGGCAGATGGAGTTTAACCTGGACAAATGTGAGGTAATGCATTTTGGAAGGGCTAATGCAGGTAGGGAATATACAGTGAATGGTAGAACCCTCAAGAGTATTGAAAGTCAAAGAGATCTAGGAGTACAGGTCCACAGATCACTGAAAGGGGCTACACAGGTGGAGAAGGTAGTCAAGAAGGCATACGGCATGCTTGCCTTCATTGGCCGGGGCATTGAGTATAAGAATTGGCAAGTCATGTTGCAGCTGTATAGAACCTTAGATAGGCCACACTTGGAGTATAGTGTTCAATTCTGGTCGCCACACTACCAGAAGGATGTGGAGGCTTTAGAGAGGGTGCAGAAGAGATTTACCAGAATGTTGCCTGGTATGGAGGGCATAAGCTATGAGGAGCGATTGAATAAACTCTGTTTGTTCTCACTGGAACGAAGGAGGTTGAGGGGCGACCTGATAGAGGTATACAAAATTATGAGGGGCATAGACAGAGTGGATAGTCAGAGGCTTTTCCCCAGGGTAGAGGGGTCAATTACTAGGGGGCATAGGTTTAAGGTGAGAGGGGCAAAGTTTAGAGTAGATGTACGAGGCAAGTTTTTTACGCAGAGGGTAGTGGGTGCCTGGAACTCACTACCGGAGGAGGTAGTGGAGGCAGGGACGATAGGGACATTTAAGGGGCATCTTGACAAATATATGAATAGGATGGGAATAGAAGGATACGGAACCAGGAAGTGTAGAAGATTGTAGTTTAGTCGGGCAGTATGGTCTGCACGGGCTTGGAGGGCCGAAGGGCCTGTTCCTGTGCTGTACATTTCTTTGTTCTTTGTTCTTTGTTGATTCCATAACGAAGCTCGTTCGGCATAATATTCAATACATAACACTGAAGCAAGATGGGAAGAAACCTCTTCGAAAAGAACATTGCTCCATACCGGTGTTCACTTCGCGTGTTAATGATTGAGGAACAAAGTGAGTCAATATTCAAAGTATATTGCATATGCAGATAGAAGGAGAAGTAATAATGTGTTGTTGAGGAAGGAGGAATAAAAATGATTGGAAATTATTTCCATCCGTAAAATTTATTAAAATATTTTGATTCAAATGATTACATATTTTCAACAACCCCCCCTTACAGACAAAAGAAAAACAAAGATCACATAAATAAACATCTTACCACTACATCACGAATTCCCCCAATATACAAATCCCCCATTAAGTAATAATAAACACAGTAGTAAACTCAAAGTACAACCCCTCCCACCCCCCTCCTACTTCCCCCTCCTACCCCCTCCCCTACCCCCTCCTACCCCCTCCTACACCCCTCGTACCCCACCCTACCCCCCTCCCCCTCACCCTCACCCCCCCCCGGTTTGCTGCTGCTGACCACCTCCTAACACTCCGCTAGCAAGTCTAGGAACCGTTGTCACCGCCTGAAGAACCCTTGCACAGACCCTGTCAAGGCAAATCTTACCCTCTCCAATTTAATGAACCCTGCAATGTCGCTGATCCAGGCTTACACGCTCGGGGGCCTCGCATCTTTCCCCTGTAGCAGAATCCTCCGCCGAGCTACCAGGGATGCAAAGGCCAGAATGCCGGCCTCTTTCGCCTCCTGCACTCCCGGCTCATCCGATACCCCAAATAGTTCTAACCCCCAGCTCGGCTTAAACTGGGTGTTCACCACCTTAGACATTGTCCTCGCAATACCCCTCCAGAACCCATCCAGCGCCGGGCACGCCCAGAACATGTGTGTGTGATTTGCTGTGCTCCCCGAGCACCTCCCACACCTGTCTTCCACCCCAAAGAACCTGCTCAGCCTCGCCCCTGTGATATGCGCTCTGTGAAGAACCATAAATAGTATCAGTCTAAGCCTGGCACAAGAGGAGGAAGAATTAACCCTACCAGGGCGTCCGCCCACGTACCCTCTGTGGTGGTATGTATTAGGGGTCATGTGGGACTGTGAAGCCGGGATGCTATTGGCTGACAGATCCCGGTTCCTGGTTGGCTGTTGACTCCTGGCTCCGCCCTGAAGGCGGAGTATAAGATCCCGAGCTTCTCCCCGCCGCTTCATTCTGTTGCTGAACTGCTGGGGACAAGTCTCGCTTAATAAAGCCTCATCGACTTCATCACTACTCGTCTCTCTCGTAAATCATTGTGCGCTACAATTTATTAAGCGAGCTTAAAGGACTGTGTAGCTCCGGATCGCCCCGGAATGCCTGCGGATCAGCCCCCACGCAGCGAACTCGGCAGCAGTTTTTAAACACTGGCAAGCTTGTTTTGAAGGCTACCTCCGAACGGCCCCCGGCCGGATCACAGAAGACCAGAAAATGCAGGTCCTGCATTCGAGGGTAAGCCCGGAAATTTACCCTCTCATAGAAGACGCAGAGGATTTCCCGACGGCGCTCGCAGCACTGAAGAGCATCTACGTTCGCCCCGTGAACCAGGTCTACGCACGCTACCAACTCGCAACGAGACAGCAACGTCCCGTAGAATCGTTAGAAGAATTCTCTGCTGCGCTGCTAATTTTGGGACGGGGCTGCAGCTGCCCGCCGGTGAACGCGATCGAACACATGGACATGCTAATTCGCGATGCGTTTGTGGCAGGTATGAACTCTCCCCAGCTCCGCCAAAGACTTTTGAAAGAGAGTCGCAAAACGCCCGCGCCTACGGCCCCGACTGCGCGGCAGCCCCTTGGTCTCCATGGACCCCCGTCGCGACAACCCCCTCCCCTCCCTCACAGGCTTGCGCGGTTAAATCGCCAGACTATCCCAGGGAGGTCCGCTGCTAGTTCTCTGGGCAAGTGAAACACCCCCGGCAGCGCTGCCCGGCTCGCGCAGCTATATGCAAAAGCTGCGGCAAGAAGGGCCATTACGTAGCTGTGTGCCGGTCCCGGGGGGGTCGCCGCAATCCCCGGAGAAGAACGAGCCCAGCCCATCCCAAACGCTCCCCAACCCCCCCCCCCCAGCGCCCCATGTGTGACCCGCGGGCGCCGCCATTTTGGGTCCCGGGCACCACGAGGGGAGGATGGGCGCCGCCATCTTGTGACCCCCCAGCCACGTGCGATTCATGGGGGCGGCCATTTTGTCCACCCCCGACCACGTGCTATCCATGGGGGCGGCCATTTTGTCCAACCCCGGCCGCGTGCGATTCATGGACGCCGCCATCTTGGATGACAACAAATGTCCCCAGCATCGACGGCTCCACGGGGTCCGAAGAAGACGCCGAGACACTACGACCACTGGATCAATCATGGCCCCGGACGCTCCAGACGACGACAACAACGGTGCTGATCAACGGACACGAGACATAATGCCTGATCGACTCCGGGAGCACCGAAAGTTTCATTCACCCAGACACGGTAAGACGCTGTTTTCTGACCATCCATCCAAGTACGCAAAAGACTTCCCTAGCTGCAGGATCCCACTCCCTAGAGATCAAAGGGTTCTGCATCGCGAAGCTAACGGTGCAAGGGAGGGAGTTTGAAAACTACAGGCTCTACGTCCTTCCCCAACTCTGCGCGCCCACATTACTGGGATTAGATTTCCAGTGTAACCTGCAGAGCCTAACATTTCAATTCGGCGGCGCAATACCCCCACTCACTATCTGCGGACTAGCAACACTCAAGGTTGAACCGCTGTCCTTGTTTGCAAACCTCACCCCGGACTGCAAACTCGTTGCCACTAGGAGCAGACGGTACAGCGCCCAGGATCGGATTATTCGGTCTGAAGTCCAGCGGTTGCTGAAGGAAGGCATAATGCAGGTCAGTAATAGTCCCTGGAGAGCACAGGTGGTAGTAGTAAAGACCGGGGAGAAGCAAAGGATGGTCATAGACTATAGCCAGACCATCAACAGGTACACACAGCTAGATGCGTACCCTCTCCCCCGCATATCCGACATGGTAAATCGGATTGCCCAGTATAAGGTTTTCTCCACCGTGGACCTCATGTCCGCCTACCACCAGCTCCCCATCCGCCCAGGTGACCGCAAGTACACAGCCTTCGAGGCAGATGGGCATGTATACCACTTCCTAAGGGTCCCATTTGGTGTCACGAACGGGGTCTCGGTCTTTCAACGGGAGATGGACTGAATGGTTGACCAGCACGGGTTGCAGGCCACGTTCCCGTATCTCGACAACGTAACCATCTGTGGCCACGATCAGCAGGACCACGACGCCAACCTCCAAAAATTCCTCCAGACCGCTAACGCCTTGAACCTCACATACAACGAGGAAAAGTGCGTTTTTAGCACAAACCGGTTGGCCATCCTGGGATACGTAGTGCGCAATGGGATAATAGGCCCCGACCCCGAACGCATGCGCCCCGTTATGGTATTTCCCCTCCCCCACTGCTCCAAAGCCCTGAAACGTTGCCTGGGGTACTTTTCATATTACGCCCAGTGGGTCCCCCAGTATGCAGACAAGGCCCGCCCGCTAATACAGACCACTACCTTCCCCCTGTCGACAGAGGCTCGCCAGGCCTTCAGCCACATCAAAGCGGATATCGTAAAGGCCACGATGCGCGCCATCGATGAGTCCCTCCCCTTCCAGGTCGAGAGCGACGCCTCCGACGTAGCTCTGGCGGCCACCCTTAACCAAGCGGGCAGACCCGTGGCCTTTTTCTCCCGAACCCTCCACGCCTCCGAAATCCGCCACTCCTCAGTGGAAAAGGAAGCCCAAGCCATAGTGGAAGTTGTGCGACATTGGAGGCATTACTTGGCCGGCAGGAGATTCACTCTCCTCACCGACCAACGGTCGGTAGCCTTCATGTTCGATAATGCACAGCGGGGCAAAATTAAAAATGACAAGATCTTAAGGTGGAGGATCGAGCTCTCCACCTTCAACTACGAGATCTTGTACCGTCCCGGAAAGCTGAACGAGCCGTCCAATGCCCTATCCCGCGGCACATGTGCCAACGCACAAATAGACCATCTCCAAGCCCTCCACGAGGACCTCTGCCACCAGGGGGTCACTCGGTTCTACCATTTTATAAAGTCCCGCAACCTCCCCTACTCTGTGGAGGAGGCCCGTACAGTCACCAGGAACTGCCACATCTGCGCGGAGTGCAAACCGCACTTTTTGAGGCCGGATAGAGCGCACCTGATCAAGGCTTCCCGCACGTTCCCTTTGAACACCTCAGTCTGGATTTCAAAGGGCCCCTCCCCTCCACCGACCGCAACACATACTTCCTGAACGTGGTGGACGAGTACCCCCATTTCCCCTTCGCCATCGCCTGCCCCGACATGACAGCGGCCACAGTTATTAAAGCCCTTGGCACCATATTCACACTGTTCGGTTGCCCCGCATATATCCATAGCGACAGGGGGTCCTCCTTCATGAGTGACGAGCTGCGCCAGTTCCTGCTCAGCAAGGGCATAGCCTCGAGCAGGACGACCAGCTACAACCCCCGGGGGAGCGGCAAGTACAGAGGGAGAACGGCACGGTCTGGAAGACCGTCCTACTGGCCCTACGGTCCAGGGATCTCCCAGTTTCCCGGTGGCAGGAGGTCCTCCCGGACGCTCTCCACTCCATCCGGTCGCTGCTGTGTACCACCACTCACCAAACGCCTCACGAGCGCCTCCTTGTCTTCCCCAGGAAGTCCTCCTCCGGAACGTCGCTGCCGACTTGGCTGGCGGCCCCAGGACCCATCTTGCTGTGGAAACATGTGCGGGCGCACAAGTCGGACCCGTTGGTCGAGAGGGTTCACCTTCTCCACGCGAACCCGCAGTACGCCTACGTGGCGTACCCCGACGGCTGACAGGACACGGTCTCCCTGCGGGACCTGGCGCCCGCCGGCAACACACACACGTCCCCGACACCGATCGTCCCCTCCCTGCCACCGGCGCACCCCGCGGCCGCCCCCTTCCCGGGAGGATCGGTCCTCCTCCCGTGCCCGCCCAGGAGTAAAACAGGAACAAACACCGAAACGCTCCCGGAGACGACAACGCCGGGACAAGCACCTGCACCATCACCGGGGCTGAGGCGATCGACGAGGAAGACCAGACCGCCCGCTCGACTTGTGGCATCGGCGTGAAACCAAGAATGTTGTTGGACTGTAACAAAAAAAAATTCTCTTACGAATATTGTAAATAGTTCCACAAACCTTGTACATAGCCCAGTGTAGGGCTAAAACTGTAAAAACATGCCCGAAATTTTCCTCACAGGACCAGCCTTGTAAACCCCTACCACCATACGAACCACCACCCCGCCGGGTTCATTTTTAGCAAGGGGTGAATGTGGTGGTATGTATTAGGGGTCATGTGGGGCTGTGAAGCCGTGATGCAATTGGCTGACAGATCCCGGGTCCTGGTTGGCTGTTGACTCCTGGCTCCGCCCTGAAGGCGGAGGATAAGAACCCAAGCTTCTCCCCGCCGCTTCATTCTGTTGCTGAACTGCTGGGGACAAGTCTCGCTTAATAAAGCCTCATCGACTTCATCACCACTCGTCTCTCTCGTAAGTCATTGTGCGCTACACCTCATCTATCTCCTCCCCAAGCTCCTCCTCCCATTTACCCTTTAGCTCCTCCACCAAGGTCTCCTCCTCCTCCTGCATCTCCTGGTAGATCGCCGAGACCTTGGCTTCTCCAACCCACAACCTCGAGAGCACCCCATCCTGGATCGAGCGTGCTGGAAGCAGCGGGAACTCCCTCACCTGCCGTCTTATAAACGCCCTTACCTGCAAGCACCTGAAGGCATTTCCGGGGGCAAGCCCGAATGTTTCCTCCAGCGCCCCAAGGCTCGCAAACGTCCCATCTAAAAACAGGTCCCCGATCCTTCTAATTCCTGCTCTGTGCCAGTTCAGGAACCCTCCATCCATTCTCCCCGGGATAAACCGATGGTTCTCCCGGATCGGGAACCAAACCAAAGCCTCAACCTCAAGCCTGTGGCGCCTCCACTACCCCCAAATTTTCAAAGTCGCCGCCAACACCGGACTCATGGTGTACCTAGTCAGTGGGAGCGGCAGCGGTGCTGTCACCAGCGCTTCCAGACTCGTGCCCACACTGGATGCCATCTCCAGCCTCTTCCACGCCGTCCCCTCCCCCTCGATTACCCACTTGTGTATCATCGCCACATTGGCAGCCCAGTAATACCCACACAGATTAGGTAATGCTAACCCTCCTCGGTCCCTACTCCACTCCAGAAACTCCCTTCTCACCCTCGGGGTTGTTTTCGCCCACACGAATCCTATGATGCTCCTACTGACCCGCTTAAAAAAGGCCTGAGGGTTCAGGATGGGGAGGCACTGGAATATAAAAAGGAACCTCGGGAGCACCGTCACCTTCACCGACTGCACCCTACCCGCCAGGGAGAGTGGCAGCATATCCCACCTTTTAAATTCCTCCTCCATCTGCTCCACCGGCCTCGTCAAGTTGAGCTTGTGTAGGGCCCCCCAGCACCTGGCCACCTGGATCCCCAGGTACCGAAAACCCCTTTCCGCCCTCTTCAGTGGAAGCTCATCTATCCCCCTTCCCTGGTCCCCTGGGTGTATCACGAAGAGCTCACTCTTCCCCACGTTGAGCTTATATCCGGAAAAGTCCCCAAACTCCCTGAGGAACCGCATCACCTCCGGTATCCCCCCCCCCCCCCCCACTGGGTCCGCCACATACAGTAACAGGTCATCGGCATACAACGATACCCGGTCCCCCCTACCCCCGGACCAGCCCCTCCAGTTCCTGCACTCCCTAAGAGCCATAGCCAAAGGCTCAATTCCCAATGCAAATAGCAAGGGGGATAGGGGGCACCCCTTCCTCGGCCCCCGGCACAGCCGAAAGTATTCCGACCTCCTCCGATTCGTGGCCACACCCGCCACTGGGGCTTTGTAAAGTAGCCTAACCCAACTAATGAACCTCTCCCCAAAGCCAAACCTCCTCAACACTTGCAGAGGTACCCCCACTTCACCCTATCGAAGGCCTTCTCCGTGTCCATCGCCGACACAATCTCCGCCTCCCCCTCCACTGTAGGCATCATGATTACGTTAAGGAGCCTCCGCACATTGGGATTCAGCTGCCTTCCCTTAACAACACCCGTCTGGTCCTCGTGAATCACCCTCGGGACACAGTCCTCAATTCAGGTAGCCAACACTTTCGCTAGCAGCTTCGCGTCCATGTTGAGGAGAGAGATTGGCCTATACGACCCCCCTAGCTGCGTTGCTCCCCCCTAAGCACTCCCGTAAGTCAGTTGACTCTGCCTGCGTCTCTGACACAGAGACACACACAGACTCTGCCTGTCTCTCTGACACAGACACACACACAGACTCTGCCTGTCTCTATGACACAGACACACACACAGACTCTGCTTGTCTCTCTGACACAGACACACACAGACTCTGCCTGTCTCTATGACACAGACACACACACAGACTCTGCTTGTCTCTCTGACACAGACACACACAGACTCTGCCTGTCTCTCTGACACAGACACACACACAGACTCTTTCTGGCCTGGTTCTCTCTCTGCCTTAATCTCTCTCTCTTTCTCTCTCTGACTCGCTCCTCTCTAACAGCCACGCACACACAAATATTATGACACACAAGACTAACTAGGATTCACCCACACTCTCTATCAGACACACACACACAGACACAGACTCTGTCTCACTCTGGTTCTATCAGACACACAGACTGACAGTCTATTTCTGTCTCACATTCACTCTTTCTATCAGACACACACATCTGACAAAGATTTTCTCTGTATTATTCTCTTACACGCTCTGGATGAGACACACGCATGCAGAAACATACCATCTCTGTCTCATTTTCTAACCCTCTATCAGACACACATACAGACTCTTTCTGCCTCACTCACTCTTCCGACGCGCACATACAAACACAGACACTCTCACTTTCTCTCTCCCACTATTTCTCTCTGCCTCTCCCTCCTCTCTCTCGTTCTCTCTCTCTCTCTCTCTCTTTCCCGTTCTCTCTCTCTCTCAGACACAGCCACATACTCTTTCTGGACAGGTATGTCTCGCTCAGCCTCTGTTATAGACTGTTCCTGCTTCACTCTTGCACTGTTTCAGGCACACACATAGAGACACAGACTGCCTCTCTCTCGCTCTCTCTACCACCCTCCCCTTCTCTCTCACACACACACATATACACATCGACATAGCCACAGAAAGAGAGACAAAGAATGAGGCAGAGAGAGACAGAAAGAGAAAGAGGCAGAAAGCTCTCTGTCCCTCTCGCTCTCTCTCTTTTTCTCTTTCTCTCTCCCCCCGCCCACCCCCCTCCCCTCACACTCTCGTCTTTGTCTCTGAATATTCTAAAACTTATGGAATTGTGATCGCTATTCCCAAAGTAATCACCGACTGAAACTTCAACCACCTGTCCGGGATCATTCCCCAATACCAGGCCCAGTATGGCCCCTTCCAGAGTTGGACAATTTACATTCTGCTCTAAAAAAAACACTCCTGGATGCTCCTTACAAATTCTGCTCCATCTACGCCTCCAACACTACATGAGTCCCATTCAATGTTGGGGAAGTTAAAATCTCCCATTACGATCATCCTATTTCTCCTACATTTTTCTATAATCTGTCTACATATTTGTACCTCTACTTCACGCTCGCTTTTGGGAGGCCTGTCGCAAAATCCCAACAATGTTACTGCCCCCTCCCTATTTCTTAGCTCTACCCATATTGCCTCAGTGCTCGAATCCGCTATAGCGCCCTCCTTAATCACAGCGGTAAGATCATCTCTGACCAGTCGTGCAACTCCTCAACCCCTTTTACCTCCCTCTCTCTCCCGCCTGTGTGATGGGACCGGCGTTTTCAGAACCTCAAAATGTATCATGGAGCTCAACCAACGTCTTCTTTTAATGTTTTGTTATTTTTGAAGCACACAGCTTCGTCTCCAGGTGTGGTATAACAATTATGCATTACCTCCCTCTCTATCCCTCCTGAAGCATCTGTACCCTGGGATATTTAGTTGCCAGTCTTGCCCTTCCCTCAACCAATAGAACATAGAACATAAACATAGAACATTACAGCGCAGTACAGCCCCTTCGGCCCTCAATGTTGCACCGACCTGTGAAACCACTCTATAGCCCATTTACACTATTCCCTTATCGTCCATATGTCTATCGCATGACCATTTGAACGCCCTTAGTGTTGGCGAGTCCACGACTGTTGCAGGCAGGGAATTACACGCTCTTACTACTCTCTGAGTAAAGAAGCTACCTCTGACATCTGTCTTATATCTATCTCCCCTCAACTTAAAGCTATGTCCCCTCATGCTAGACATCACCATCCAAGGAAAAAGGCTCTCACTGTCCACCCTATCCAATCCTCTGATCATCTTGTGTGCCTCAATTAAGTCACCTCTTAACCTTCTTCTCTCTAACGAAAACAGCCTCAAGTCCCTCAGCCTTTCCTCATTAGATCTTCCCTCCATACCAGGCAACATTCTGGTAAATCTCCTCTGCACCCTTTCCAATGCTTCCACATCCTTCCTATAATGCGGTGACCAGAATTGCATGCAATACTCCAAATGCGGCCGCACCAGAGTTTTGTACAGCTGCAACATGACCTCATGGCTCCGAAACTCAATCCCTCGACCAATAAAAGCTAACACACCGTACGCCTTCTTAACAACCCTCTCAACCTGGGTGGCAGCTTTCAGGGATCTATGTACATGGAAACCGAGATCTCTCTGCTCATCCACACTGCCAAGAATCTTACCATTAGGTCAGTACTCTGTCTTCCAGTTATTCCTTCCAAAATGAATCACCTCACACTTTTCTGCATTAAACTCCATTTGCCACCTCTCAGCCCAGCGCTGCAGCTTATCTATGTCCCTCTGTAACTTGTAACATACTTCCGCACTTTCCACAACTCCACCGACTTTAGTGTCATCTGCAAATTTACTCACCCATCATTCTACACCCACCTCCAGGTCATTTATAAAAATGACAAACAGCAGTGGCCCCAAAACAGATCCTTGTGATACACCACTAGTAACTGGACTCCAGTCTGAACATTTCCCATCAACCACCACCCTTTGTCTCCTTCCAGCGAGCCAATTTCTGGTCCAAACTGCTAAATCACACTGAATCCCATGCCTCTGTATTTTCTGCAATAGCCTACCATGGGGAACCTTATCACACGCTTTACTGAAATCCATATACACCACATAAACTGCTTTACCCTCATCCACCTGTTATGTCACCTTCTGAAAGAACGCAATAAGGTTTGTGAGGCACGACCTACCCTTCACAAAACCGTGTTGACTACCTCTAATCAAATTATTCCTTTACAGATGATTATACATCCTATCTCTTATAAACCTTTCCAAGATTTTGACCACAACAGAAGTAAGGCTCACTGGTCCATAGTTACTGGGATTGTCTCTACTCCCAATCTTGAACAAGGGGACAATATTTGCTATCCTCCAGTCTTCTGGCACTATTCCTGTCGACAAAGATGACTTAAAGGTCAAAGCCAAAGGCTCAGCAATCTCCTCCGTAGCTTCACAAAGAATCCTCGGATAAACCCCATCCGGCCCAGGGGACTTATCTGTTTTCACACTTTCCAGAATTGCTAACACCTCCTCCTTATGAACCTCAAGCACTTCTTGTCTAGTAGCCTGAATCTCAGTATTGTCCTCGACAACATTGTCTTTTTCCTGTGTGAATACTGACGAAAAATATTCATTTAACACCTCTCCTATCTCCTCGGAGTCCAAACACAACTCCCCACTACTGTCCTTGACTGGCCCTACTCTTACCCTAGTCATTCGTTTATTCCTGACATATATATAGAAAGCTTTATGGTTATCCTTGATCCTACCTGCCAAAGACTTCTCATGTCCCCTCCTGGCTCTTCTTAACCCTCTCTTTAGGTCCTTCCTAGCTAACTTCTAACTCTCGAGCGCCCTAACTGAACCTTCATGTCTCATCTTTACATAAGCCTCCTAATTCCTCTGGACAAGTGTTTCGACTGCCGTAGTAAACCACGGTTCCCTTGCTCGACCACTTCCTCCCTGCCTAACAGGTACATACTTATCAAGGACACGCAGTAGCTGTTCCTTGAACAAGCTGCACATTTCCATTGTGCCCATCCCCTGCAGTTTTCCTCTCCATCTGATGCATCCTACGCCTTGCCTCATCGCATCATAATTGCCTTTCCCCCAGATACAACTCTTGCCCTGCGCTATATACCTATCCCTTCACTATCACCAAAGTGCTCACCTACCTCCAAATCTAACACCTGTCCTGGTTCATTACCCAGTACCAAATCCAATATGGTCTCACCTCTCGTTGGCCTATCTACAGGAAACCCTCTTGCACACATTTCACAAAAATGGACCCATCTAAAGTACTCGAACTACAGCGTTTCCACTCAATGTTTGGGAAGTTAAAACCCAACTACCCTGTTGATTGCGCTCCTATTCACAATCATCTTTGCAATCCTTTCCTCTACATCTCTGGAACTTTTCGGAGGCCTAAAGAAGACCCCGAACAGGGTGACCTCTCCTTTCTTGTTTCTAACCTCAGCCCATAGTATCTCAGTAGACGTGTCCTCATCAAACGTGCTTCCTGCCACCGTACAACTGCCCTTGACTAACAATACCACCCCTCCCCCTCTTTTACCACCTTCCCTGCGCATACTGAAATATCTAAACCCCGGCACCTGCAACAACCATTCCAGTCCCTGCTCTATCCATGTCTCCGAAATGGCCACAACATCGAAGTCCCAGATACCAACCCATGCCGCACGTTCACCCACCTTATTCCGGATGCTCCTGGCATTGAAGAAGACACACTTTAAACCACCTTCCTGCCTGCCGGTATACTCCTGCAACTTTGAAACCTTACTCATGACCTCACTACTCTCAACCTCCTGTATACTGGAGCTACAATTCAGGTTCCCAAGCCCCTGCTGAACTAGTTTAAACCCTCCCGAAGAGCATCAGCACATATCCCCCCCAAGTCTCAGTAATACCAATAACATCATATTCACAGTACCCGGTTGAGCCTCTGGCCTCCGGGTAAGCGGTTTCCAAGGCGGCCTTCAGGACGCGCGACAACGCAGAATCTCCGAGCAGAAACTTATAGCCAAGTTCCGGGACCTGGGATTCATGTCACATTACATTCATCCCCCACCATCTGGCCTGCGAAATCCTACCAACTGTCCTGGCTTGATACAATTCACACCTCTTTAACCTGAGGTTACCCCATTTTTGGATCTGTAAACATTTAACCACCTGCTAACGCTCGCATTCCAAGCATTGTCTGGCATCTTTGAATTTGTCTATATATTTGTTTCTGGAACATACCTCTTCATTCACCTGAGGAAGGAACAGCGCTCCGAAAGCTAGTGACATCGAAACAAACCTGTTGGACTTTAACCTGGTGTTGTAAGACTTTGTACTGTAAATAATGACATACTACACAGGGACCACTGTAAATAAGGATATACTACCCAGGGACCACTGTAAATATGTATGTACTACTCAGGGAGCACTGTAAATGATGAGATACTATCCAGGGACCACTGTAATTGATGAAATTCCACTCCGGGACCGTTGTAAATGATGATGTACTACACAGGGAAATAATGTAAATAATGACATACTACCCAGGGACGACTGTGAATAATGATGAACTACCCATGGACCATTGTCAATAATGATATTATACCCAGGGAACACTGTAAATCATGATACACTATCCAGGGATCACTGTAAGTAATGACATTCCTCCATGGGACCGTTGTAAACAATGATTTACTACACAGTGACCACTGCAAATAATCACATACTGTCCAGGGACCACTGCAAATAAGATGTTATATCCAGGGACAACTGTAAATAATGATAAACAATCCAGGGACCACTGTCAATAACAACATTCCAACATGCGGCTGTTGTAAATAATGATGTATTACACAGGGACCACTGTAAAAAAGAAATTCCAGCCTGGGACCGTTGTAAGTTATGATGTACTATCCAGAGACCACTGTAAATAATGGTATACTATCAAGGAGCCACCGTAAGTGATGATATAATATCTAGGGACCACTGTAAATAATGATCTACTATCCAGGGACCACTGTAAATAATGAAATCCCACACTGGGTCCATTGTAAACAATGATGTACTATACAAGTAACACTGTACATAATGACATATTCCCCAGGGACAACTGTAAATAATGATATGCTACCCAGAGACCACTGTGATTAATGATATATTTCCCAGGGACCACTGTAAATAATGAAATACTATACAAGAACCACTGTAAATAATGATCTACTACCCAGGGCCCACGGTAAATAATGAAATACGACACAGGGACCACTGCAAATAATGATACTCTACTGTAAATAATGATATACTACCCAAGGGCCACTGTACATTATGATATACTATCCAGGGATCATTGTAAATAATGAAATTCCACCCTGGGACCGTTGTAAATCGTGACGCACTAATAATGAGGGACTATCCAGGGCCCACTGTAAATGATTATACACTACCTAGGGGACTCTGGAAATAATGATATACTACCCAGCAACCACTGTAAATAATGCGATATTATCCAGGGACCACTGTAAATAATGAAATACTACACAGGAACCACTGTAAATAATGAAATCCTGCCCAGGGACTATTATAAATAATGAGATACTACCCAGGGACTATTGTAAATAATGAAATGCAACACAGGAACCAGGGTAAATAACGGAATACTACACAGGGACCACTGTAAGGAATGATATACTACACAGGGACCACTGTAAGTAATGATATACTGCACAGGGACCAGTGTAAGTAATGATATACTGCACAGGGACCACTTTATATGGTGATATACTGCCCAGGGACCACTGTAAATGATGTTACCTAGCCAAGGTCACTATAAATAATGACATACTTCCCATGGACTACTGTAAATAATGATATACTACTCGAAGCCACTGTAATAATGATCTTCTACCCAGGGACCACTGTAAATTATGAAATTCTTCCCTGGGACTACTGTAATAAGTAGGGAGAGTGTCTAGAAAACGCAAATCCATTCTACAACGAAGGGGTCACATTGGAGGCCTGTCCCTGGAATACAGTGGTTCTTTTATAGTATTTCATTTTTTACAGTGGTCCCTTAGTATTATATCATTTTTTACAGTTGTCCCAGGGTAGCATATCTTGGCAATGTGGAGGAGCAGAGAGATCTTGGGGTCTATGTTCATACATCTTTGAAAGTTGCCACTCAAGTGGATAGAGCTGTGAAGAAGGCCTATGGTGTGCTAGCGTTCATTAACAGAGGGATTGAATTTAAGAGCCGTGAGGTGATGATGCAGCTGTACAAAACTTTGGTAAGGCCACATTTGGAGTACTGTGTACAGTTCAGGTCGCCTCATTTTAGGAAGGATGTGGAAGCTTTGGAAAAGATGCAAAGGAAATTTACCAGGATGTTGCCTGTGATGGAGAGTAGGTCTTTCGAGGAAAGGTTGAGGGTGCTAGGCCTTTTCTCATTAGAACGGAGAAGGATGAGGGGCGACTTGATAGAGATTTATATGAAGATCAGCGGAATAGATAGAGTAGACAGTCAGAGACTTTTTCCCCAGGTGTAACAAAGCATTACAAGGTGACATAAATTTAAAGTGAATGGTGGAAGATATAAGGGGGATGTCAGAAGTAGGTTATTTACCCAGAGAGTAGTGGGGGCATGGAGTGCACTGCCTGTGGAAGTAGTTGAGTCGGAAACATTAGGGACCTTCAAGCAGCTATTGGATAGATACATGGATTACGGTAGAATGATATAGTGTAGATTACTTTGTTCTTAAGGTCAGCACGGTAGCATTGTGGATAGCACAATTGCTTCACAGCTCCAGGGTCCCAGGTTCGACTCCGGCTTGGGCCACTGTCTGTGCGGAGTCTGCACATCCTCCCCATGTGTGCGTGGGTTTCCTCTGGGTGCTCCGGTTTCCTCCCGCAGTCCAGTGATGTGTAGGTTAGGTGGATTGGCCATGATAAATTGCCCTTAGTGTCTAAAATTACCCTTGGTGTTGGGTGGAGGTGTTGACCTTGGGTAGGGTGCTCTTTCCAAGAGCTGATGCAGACTCAATGGGCCGAATGGCCTCCTTCTGCTCTGTGAATTCAATGATAATCTATGATTAATCTGGGACAAACGTTTGGCACAACATTGTGGGCCGAAGGGCCTCTTCTCTGCTGTATTTTTCTATGGTGTATATAGTGGTCCCTGGGTGGTATATCATTTTCTACAGTGGTTCCAGTAGTATTCTGTTGTATCACTGGGCAGCGAGCGCAGAGAGGGTGAAGGGATGTTTAAGGGAGCTGGAGGTGGACTGGGTCTGAATGGAGGAGGCCACCTGCACGGGTAACTCACTCTGAGCGCTGGATGCAAGTCCACTCCCGGCCAGCCACTCACTCCAGGCCAGGCCACTCCCGACCAACCCGGACACACTGCAGGCCACTCCCGGCCAGCCCACACACACACTCCAGGCCAGGCCACTCCCGGACAGCCCACACACACTCTCCAGGCCAGGCCAGTCCCGACCAGCCCACACACACACTCCAGGCCACTCCCGGCCAGCACACACACACACTCCAGGCCAGGCCACTCCCGGCCAGCCCACACACACTCCCCAGGCCACGCCCGGTCAGCCCACACACACACTCCAGGCCACGCCCGGCCAGCCCACACACACACTCCAGGCCACTCCCGGCCAGCACACACACACACTCCATGCCCGGCCACTCCCGGCCAGTCACACACACACTCCAGGCCACTCCCGGACAGCCCACACACACACTCCCGACCACTCCCGGCCAGCCCACACACACACTCCCGACCACTCCCGGCCAGCCCACACACACACTCCAGGCCACTCCCGGCCAGCCCACACACACACTCCAGGCCACTCCCAGCCAGCCCACACTCACTCTCCAGGCCAATCCCGGGCAGCCCACACATACACTCCAGGCCACTCCCGGCCAGCCCACACACACACTCCAGGCCACTCCCGGCAATCCCGCACACACACTCCAGGCCACTCCCGGCCAACCCACACACACACTCCAGGCCTCTCCCGGCCAGCCCCCACACACACTCCAGGCCACTCCCGGCCAGCCCACACACACACTCCAGGCCTCTCCCCGCCAGCCCGCGCACACACTCCAGGCCACTCACGGCCAGCCCCCACACACACTCCAGGCCACGCCCCGCCAGCCCGCCCACACACTCCAGGCCACTCCCGGCCAGCCCACACACCCACGCCAGGCCACTCCCGGCCAGCCCACACACACAATCTCCAAGGCTCTCCCGGCCAGCCCACACACACACCAGGCCAGTCCCGGCCAGCCCACACACACACTCCAGCCCACTCCCGGCCAGCCCACACACACATCCAGGCCATTCCCGGCCAGCCCACACACACACGCTCCAGGCCACACCCGGCCAGCCCACACACACATTCCAGGCCACTCCCGGCCAGCCTACACACACATTCCAGGCCACTCCCGGCCAGCCCGCACACACACTCCAGACCACTCCCGGCCAGCCCCCACACACACTCCCGGCCACTCCCGGCCAGCCCACACACACACTCCCGGCCAGCCCACACACACACTCCAGGCCACTCCCGGCCAGCCCACACACACACTCCAGGCCACTCCCGGCCAGCCCACACACACACTCAGGAGCACAGTGGTAGGAGCCACATTATGACGTGAAACAATTCCTGTGCGGGGCGCCAGAATGTGGCGACTTGGGGCTTTTCACAGTAACTTCATTGAAGCCGACTTGTGACAATAAGTGATTATTATTATTGAACTGGGCGAGAGGCCCGCGGGCCCTTCTCTCTGCACAGTACAGGTTCGGGCCGGCAGGGATGGACGGTACATTTTGGATGTGGGGGGGGGGGGAGGGGGGGGGGTGACAGAGGAATGCTGACGGTTGTGTACATGTCCGCACACGACAGGCTGTCGATTCTGGGAATCTCACAGAGAAACTCCAACTCTCGAGGAAACAACCTCAGATTGCTGCAGCTGTGTAACCTCCCCTACAAGGAGAAGGAAACCCTTCCCCCAGAAACACACACATTCCTGGACACGGTGGGACGACTGGATTGGTTAGGGGACGGCAAATGCGGCCACATATACAGGAGACAGGTAGAAAACGTCAGGACTCCACTGGAGGGGACAGGACAAAATTGGGGGGGGGGGGAACTGGACAGAGAGAGGGAGAGGACTCTGGATCGAGGCGCAGCACAGAGTCAACTCCACCTCCTCCTCCGCCGGGCTCAGCCTGATGCAGCTCAAGGTAGTGCACAGAGCGACCTCACAAAGCCGCGTCTGAGCGGGTTCTTCCCGGAGCTGGTGGACAATGCGAGAGGTTCCCGGGGGAGGAGGGCGGCCAACCACACCCGCATGTTCTGGTCCTGCCCCAGACTCAGGGAATTCTGCACGGCCACCTTCGAGGCTGTGTCCAAGGTGGTGGGAGTCGGGATGGAGTTATACCCGACACTGGTGGACTTGGGGGGTGTCAGAGCATCCGGAGCTCTGGTAAGGGAAAGAGGGGGACGCCCTGGCCTTCGGGGTGTCAGAGCAGCCGGAGCTCTGGTCAGGGAGAGAGGGAGGCGCCCTGGCCTTCGGGATGTCAGAGCAGCCGGAGCTCTGGTCAGGGAGAGAGGGAGACGCCCTGGCCTTCGGGGTGTCAGAGCAGAGAGAGCTCTGGTCAGGGAGAGAGGGAGACGCCCTGGTCTTCGGGTTGTCAGAGCAGAGAGAGCTCTGGTCAGGGAGAGAGGGAGAGGCCATGGCCTTCGGGGTGTCAGAGCAGAGAGAGCTCTGGTCAGGGAGAGAGGGAGACGCCCTGGTCTTCGGGTTGTCAGAGCAGCCGGAGCTCTGGTCAGGGAGAGAGGGGAGCGCCCTGGCCTTCGGTGTGTCAGAGCAGAGAGAGCTCTGGTCAGGGAGAGAGGGAGACGCCCTGGCCTTCGGGGTGTCAGAGCAGCCGGAGCTCTGGTCAGGGAGAGAGGGAGACGCCCTGGCCTTCGGGGTGTCAGAGCAGCCGGAGCCCTGGTCAGGGAAAGAGGGGGACGCCCTGGCCTTCGGGGTGTCATAGCAGCCGGAGCTCTGGTCAGGGAGTGAGGGGGACGCCCTGGCATTCGGGGTGTCAGAGCAGAGAGAGCTCTGGTCAGGGAGCGAGGGAGACGCCCTGGCCTTCGGGGTGCCAGAGCAGCTGGACCTCTGGTCAGGGAGAGAGGGAGACGCCCTGGCCTTCGCCTCACTGTTCGTCAGGCGGAGACTCCTGCCGGAGGAGTGGGGGGGGGGGGGGGAGACGGCAGCGCCCCCCCCCCCCCCGGAGGCTCAGAATGACTCTCAGATCTCGCCGAATTCCTGAGGCTGGAGAAAATAACATTAGAAATAAGAGGGTCTGAGCCGGGATTCCACAGCACAGGCGGCAAATTCACAAGCCTATCCCCAGACCTGTTTGGAGCCAGCAGCCAACCGGGGTCGGGGCTGGGGGAAGGCCATTTATTGGAGGGAGGGCAGGCCTCCCCTACACGGAGAGAAACCGGGGTAACAAGCAGACCCACCCTCCGTGGGCCCTACACGGGGAGAAACCGGGTTAACGAGCAGACCCACCCTCCCTGGACCCTACACGGGGAGAAACCCGGGTAACAAGCAGACCCACCCTCCCTGGTCCCTACACGGGGACAAACCGGGGTAACAAGCAGACCCACCCTCCCTGGAAGACCTGTGAACCAAGAGAGGAATGGAACCTCATCACCCCCTCCCCCACTATTAGAAAGAAATGGACAAAGGCAGCAGGGTGGCGCAGTGGTTAGCACTGCTGCCTCAGGGCGCCGAGGTTCCAGGTTCAATCCCGGCTCTGGGTCACTGCCTGTGTGGAGTTTGCACACTCTGACCGTGTTAGCGTGGGTTTCGCTCCCACAACCCGAGGATGTGCAGGTTAGGTGGGTTGGAGAAATTAATTCGGTTCTCTCCATTTATTTTATTTTTAAAGAAAGAAGTCTGCAGACAAACAAGGGGAGGAACGCTGAGCGCCAAGACACAGGAGGGGGAAACTGGGGACAACCACCATCGCCAAGCGGCAGGGGCCCCAGTGGAACCCTATAAACCAGGGTAAACAAATAAACAGCAATGTGAAACTGTCAGTAATATCCGGCATCAGAGACCAGTCACGGCCATGGTGACAGCGGGGGCTCAGGGCAGGAGGTTGTGAGATATGTAGCTTTCTTTTTGATCGTTGTTTAATATTCAATGTGAGAAACTCTTTTTCTTTTCTATTCTGTAACTGTTCCTTGAAACATCAAAATAAACATTTTGTCTTTAAATTGCGCCGACCTGAATCTCTTGTGTAAAGGCTCCATCTGATGTTGGAAGGTGAGAATTGTACTGACCTGTGTGAATCCATTCCCCAGAGCCATTCAGAGAAAACCAGTGCCTAAAAATGCCATAACCGGAACAGCGCAGATTCATCTCGAACCCTCCCCTTTAATTCCAATTATTCTGATTCCTCCCCAACCTCTTCACCGTGTGGCTGCCTGATGCGTGTCTGCGTGGAGGGTGGGACGG
This sequence comes from Scyliorhinus torazame, assembly GCF_047496885.1. Lineage (NCBI taxonomy): Eukaryota > Metazoa > Chordata > Chondrichthyes > Carcharhiniformes > Scyliorhinidae > Scyliorhinus > Scyliorhinus torazame. The sequence continues at coordinate 57,070,008 of NC_092726.1, forward strand.
GGTTTTCCCCAAATAGGGAGATTATTTCCTTCAGACGCTGATAAATAGTGTATTAATATTTTAACTATCAATCTTGTGTCAGTAGCTCAGTGGAGCAGTCAATGGTTAAAACCCTTTGGAAAACACGCTAATGATTGGTTGATTCACTCCTGTTGGGACTCCGGGGTCTGTGGGACCGGAACTGGCCGCACGCTCGCCCAGGATGTCGCAACAATATTCTCTCCAGTTCAGAATAATGAGAGGGGCTGGACCATAGAAACCTATGAAAAAGGTGAATGTAGGAATGATGTTCCGGATGGTACAGGGGACCGGAACTAGGGGCACAGTCTGAGGATACGGACAGGCCATTTAAAACTGATAGAAGGAGACATTTCCTCACACAGAGAGCTGCGAGCCTGTGGAATTCTCCACCACAGAAAGTAGTTGGAGCTGAAACATTGCATATTTTCAAGGAACAGTTGGTTATGGGACTTGGGGCTAACGGGATCCAAGGATAGGGAGGAAAGCAGGAGCATGTTAGTGAGTCGGATGATCAGCGATGTACACAATGCATGTGGAGCAGACTGAAAGGGCCGAATGGCCTGTTCCTGCTCCCATGTTCCATGTTTCTATCTAACAATCCCCTGTCAATAATGTCCCAACACCCACTGGACTTAGCGGTGGGAATGATTGTCTTTCCCAAGACCCTTGCAGAGTGCGAGCTCCCTCGTTAATGTGACAGGGGGAACTCAATCTGTGTTGTCTGCAAGGTCAGCAGTTCCGCAGCGGCCTGTTGGTTTGCGCCATTGTCACGGGTACCGAGAAGCAGTGAAAAGGATTGTTCGACGTGTAACTCAGGCAGATCATTCCGCACATAAAAATAAAATACACAATAGGGCAAACACAAGGTACGCAATGCAAATACAGAGACACAGGCCTCGGCTGAAGCATACAGAGTGCAGTACAGCTCAGGAGAGAAGATGTCTGAAGAAATAAGATCAGTCTATAACCCCATCAGTCCATAAGAGGGCCGTTTAGGAGACAGGTAACAACGGGGAAGGAGCTGGTGTTGGACCTGTTCGTGAGTGTTCTCAGACTTGTATCTCCTGCCCAATGGAAGAATCTGTAGGAATGAGTAAGCAGGGTGGGAGGGATCTTTGATTATGCTGCCCGCTTTCCCCAGGCAACGGGACGTGCAGATGGAGTCAATGGATGGCAGGCAGGTTCGTGTGATGGACTGGGCGGTGTTCACGACTCTCCCAAGTTTTTGCGGTCCTGGGCCGAGCAGTTGCCATACCAGGCTGTGATGCAGCCCGATAGGATGCTTTCTATGGTGCATCTGTAAAAGTTGGTCAGGGTTAATGTGAACATTCCGAATTTCCTTAGTTCCCTGAGTAAGTATAGGCGCTGTTGTTCTTTCTTGGACATTGCGTCGACGTGGGTGAACCAGGACAGATTGTTGCTGATTTCACAGCTACGAATTTGAAACTGTCAACCATCTCCACCTCGGCCCCGTTGATGCTGACAGGGGTGTGTACAGTACTTTGCTTCCTGAAGTCAATGATCAGCTCTTTAGTTTTGCTGGCATTGAGGGACAGATTGTTGTCGCTACACCACTCCACTAGATTCTCTATAGCCCTCCTGTTTTCTGACTCATCGTTGTTCGAGATCCGGCCCACTATGGTCGTGTCGTCAGCAAACTTTCAGATGTAGTTGGGGCCAAATTTTGCCTCGCAGTCGTGTATGAGCAGGGAGTATAGTAGTGGGCTAAGTACACAGCCTTGTGGGCCCCGGTATTGAGAAACATTGTGGAGGAGGTGTTCTTTATTCTTCCTGAGTGCGGTCTGCGGGTCAGAAAGTCGAGGATCCAGTTGCAGAGAGAGGAGCCAAGTCCTAGGTTTTGGAGCTTTGATAGGAGCTTGGCTGTGATTATGGTGTTGAATGCGGAGCTGTAGTCAATGAACAGGAGTCTGATGTAGGAGTCCCTGTTGTCAAGATGCTCCAGGGATGAGTGTCGGGCCATGGAGATGGTGTCTGCTGTGGACCGGCTGCTGTGATGGGCGAAATGCAGTGGATGTAGGCATTTTGGGAGTATGGTGTTCATGTGTTTCGTGACAAACCTCTCGAAGCGCTTTATTACTTTCGAAGTCAGGGCCAGTGGACTATTGTCCTTGAGGCACGTTACCTGGCTCTTCTTTGGCACCGGAATGATGGTGGTCTTCTTGAAGCAGGTGGGGATATCGGAGCAGAGTATGCAGAGGTTGAAGATGTCCTTGAACTAATCTGCCAGCTGGTCCGCGCAGGATCTGAGTGCACGACCAGGGACCCCGTCCGGGCCCGTCGCCTTCCGAGGGTTCACTTCGAAGTTCGCCGATCTGATTTAGGAAGGTGTGACGTTGTGTTTGGTGTGACCGGGGCTGCTGGGACAGTCGGCAGCGCTTTGATGGTGTCCTGCACGAACCGAGCATATAATGCATTCAGCTCATCAGGGAGGGGGCGCTGCTGCTGGACATTCTGTTCAGCTTCGCTTTGTAGCCCGGTATGATGATTATCAAGTTCCATTGTGAAATTTACTGTTGTAACAGTACTGCGCTGTAATGTTCTATGTTCTATGAAACTGCTCCCAGCCTGTCTTCAGACAGTGTATTCCAGATTATAACCATCCCCTGTCAGTATTTATCCAGTTCCATTGTGAAATTTACTGTTGAAACTGCTCCCAGCCTGTCTTCAGACAGTGTATTCCCGATTATAACAATCCCCTAGCAGGATTTATCCAGTTCGATTGTGAAACTTACTGTTGAATGGGCTCCCATCGTTTCTTCCGACAGTGTATTCCAGATTATAAGCATCCCCTGTCAGTGTGTATCTAGTTCCATTGTGAAACGTTCAGTAGAAGCTGCTCCCATCGTGTCTTCAGACAGTGTATTCCAGATTCTAACAGCTCTGTATTAAATGTCCTATCAATATGCTCACACCATCTTTGATGAATTATTGTAAATCTTGTTACTGGTGCTGGGTCCAGTGGAACACTTTCTGCTCACTCTCTCGAAACTCCTTCCTCATTTGGAGTCCTCTGTGAAATTGCTCTTTATCTTAAACTGATCTACAGATTACAATTCCAGTTCACTAATCCCCATATTGAACTGAAATCCTCCATCCCCGACAACACTCCATTAAGTATCCAGCACGGTAGCATGGTGGTTAGCACTGTTGCTTCACAGCCCCAGGATTCCAGGGTTCGTGGTTCGATTCCCGGCTCGGGTCACTGACTGTACGGAGTCTGCACGTTCTCCCCGTGTGTGCGTGGGTTTCCTCCGGGTACTCCGGTGTCCTCCCACAGCCCAAAGATGTGCAGGTTAGGTGGATTGGACATGCTAAATTGCCCTCAGGTTGGATGGGGTTACTAGGTTATGGAGATAGGGTGGAGGTGTTGACCTTGGGTGGGGTGCTCGTTCCAAGAGTCTGTGTAGACCCGATGGGACGGATGGCCTGTAAATTCTATGAGATCCTTTGTTTTCTCGCCAAGATCCTCACCTCCTTTTGTATATTTAGCGGCAGAACAAGAAGCAATTCCTCAGCTATGGTCCTATCTATAAACCTAGTTCTAACTCTATAGGCTATTGGCAAAGTATTAGAAAGTGGGGTTCAAATACTCCGGTGGATGTTTTTGACCAGCCCAGTCCAGATTGGCCGAATGGACTTTCTGTGCTCTGGACGTCGATGACTCTATGATCCTAACCCTTCTTTTAGGAGTCTCCGCCTCTATTGATCAAGTTAAATATCTTCTGAGGTTTTTCCAATCTTATCACCATGACCTTCCAGTGCAAAGTGTGGAAATGTACCCGCTCCCTTCCTGGACACTTTTTAAACTTGTCCCGTTTAGTTTATATTTCCTGTCCTCAGCCCTCCTCCCTCATGCATCACATACACGACAGTGATTTGAATTTACTTTCCCCGTGACTCTCCCTTTCACAGATCTGGGAACATCCTGCTGAAGATTGCTGCTACCCTGCTCACTGTTTCATTGCTGAGTGTCTGTCATTTGTGAATGTTGAAATTCTTTCCATTGAAGCCTATATCAGTGAATTGTATCTTGAAGAGCAATTTTCCTCATGTGGACCCCGAGTGAACATCAATGCCTCCCCCCTCCTGTCTGAATAACTATCATTCACCGCTTCTCTGTGCTTCCTGTTTCTTAGCCAATATCACATTCTCACTGTCACAGACCCTTTAATCCACGGCTTTGGGACTCGATAACAACTCTAATAAATGATACTTGATCACAATATGTTCCAGTACATAAATTCATATCAGTTCCCTCATTAATCCTCCAGTTATTTTGAAATATAACTGCAATAACAACATGCGATGTGATTTCCCACGAATGTCGCCGTGTTTCTGGTCAGATAACACCATTTCCTCCCGAAGGAGCAATATTCCTGTTGTCCATTCTGACCTTTAGAAATGTCCTGGTGACTAACATTATACTGACTGCTCTGTCACTCCAGGGTTTATCCCTCGCTCTTTTTTTATAAACAGAATGGACATTGAAAATGCCCCAGTCCCCTGGAACCACTCAGATATCAATGAGGATTGATTATCAGGGTCAGTGTTTGCACTATTTCCACACTCCATTCCTCAGTCATTGTCACACAGCCAATCCAGACCCGGCTAATCTTCTATTTCATTGTGATAGAAAGAGTATTGGATTGAAAGGGGTTAACTGAGCCTGTTTGTTTAGTAACTGTGATTAATGTCAGTCTCTATGGATCCTAACCGTGTCACTGGAGGGTTTGTCTCTGCTATTAATAAGCGATTCCTTTCATTGTGTTATCCCAAACAGTCAGCGGGAGCGTCAACTCCAACACTGCCAGAGATCAGCGGCTCCAGAGAGACCGAGAGGAGGGAGCAGAATCTGGGAACTACCCACAGGAACGTTACAGCAATGGATCAGAATCTGGGAACTACCCACAGGAACGTTACAGCAATGGATCAGAATCTGGGAACTATCCACAGGAGCGTTACAGCAATGGATCAGAATCTGGGAAATATCCACAGGAACGTTACAGCAATGGACAGGAGTTTATCCTGGGGTATTTACTATATGTCTCACCAGTCTTTACCATACCGGCTCTACGGCGCACTGATGATAATTCAGGCGGGTTACTATCCCCTCCTGGCTGTTGTCGGTGTCCTTGGTAAGTCTCCCTGTCCAGTTATTTATTGTATAAACCACTTTAAGTGTAATATTACTCTCTTCATTTACATCTTGGAAAGATTGAATCCACGTTCTTCAGTTCAGAAGTTTGTAAGTTTTCAGGTCCAGGAGCAGATGAGGCCATTTGGCCTCTCGCGTCTGCTCCGTCATTCGGTCTTGGCTGATCTCATCCTCGGCCAAACGCCGCCGTCCTGCCCATTATCCAATATTCTCAACCCATTGCCAATTCAACATCTACCTAACTGCTCCTTAAATTTACTCACTGTCCCAGCATGTACCGCACTCTGGGGTAGCGAATTCCACAGGTTCACATCCCATTGGGAGAAGTAGATTCTCCTCAGCTCTGATTCACATTTGCTTCCTGTTATCCTGAGATTATGACCTCTCGTTCTAGAATGCCCCACAAGAGAAAGCATTCGCTCCATTTCCACTTTACCCACACCTTTAAACATTTTATGAACCACAATTTGATCTCTAATCCTTCTTTACAACTCTCTTGATAAGACAAAGCCCTCATCTCTGCGATCAATCTAGTCAACCTCCTGTGAACTGCCTCTAAAGCCACTCCATCTTTCCTCAAATCAGGGGCCAGAACTGTGCAATGCTCCAGGTGCGGTCTGACCAACATCTGTAATAGTGGTAATAACACTTCCTTACCTTGAAGCTCTGTGCCTTTAGCTATAAATATCAACATCGATTCCAGTCACTGAGGTCATTCCCTATCCAGTGGCTCCACTCGCTCTCTGGTTAATATCGGAGGCTGTTCACAATCCCTGCTCTCCCTTTGACAGTAAAATTATTATTGCCAGACGCTCTCTCCATTCCCAATCCCGTTCACTTGCCATCGCCAACTCTGCTTCATCTCAGCTGCAGAATAAATCATCATCTGTGTCTTTGTTAAATCCACACTCGACTAATCCAATGGTATTCTGTCACACAATTTCTGATACAAATCTTAATGAAGTGCAGCTGATCTCCAACTCTGCTGCCATATTCTAACCCTCACCCAATCCCAGTCCCCTATCATCCCTGTGCTCACTGCTGTAGATTGGTTGCCAGTCTGGGTCCTAACCCTCAACCAATCCCAGTCACCTGTCATCCCCGTGCTCACTGATGTAGATTGGTTCCCAGCCTGGCAGCACCTCACTATCTGAATTCTCATTCAGTGATTGGAATTCTCCACAGTCTCACTCAATCATATTAGACCAAGCCCATGTCCATTTTCAATGAACGTGGAAATGAGTTATATCTATTACTTTTACAATTCTGTTGTTGGAATGTGAGTGGAGATGCTCAGGATGGGTTTCTGCAGGTTGTGTTATTGGGAGGTGAGTGAAGATGCTGAGGATGGGTTTCTGCAGGTTGTGTTATTGGGAGATGAGTGGAGATGCGGAGGATGGGTTTCTGCAGGTTGTGTTATTGGAAGGTGAGTGAAGATGCTGAGGATGGGTTTCTGCAGGTTATGTTATTGGGAGGTGAGTGAAGATGCTGAGGATGGGTTTCTGCAGGTTGTGTTATTGGGAGGTGAGTGGAGATGCTGAGAATGGGTTTCTGCAGGTTGTGTTATTGGGAGGTGAGTGGAGATGCTGAGGATGGGTTTATGCAGGTTGTGTTATTGGGAGGTGAGTGGAGATGCTGAGGATGGGTTCCTGCAGGTTGTGTTATTGGGAGGTGAGTCGAGATGCTGAGGATGGGTTTCTGCAGGTTGTGTTATTGGGAGGTGAGTGGAGATGCTGAGGATAGGTTTCTGCAGGTTGTGTTATGGGAAGGAGAGTGGAGATGCTGAGGATGGGTTTCTGCAGGTTGTGTTATTGGGAGATGAGTGAAGATGCTGAGGATGGGTTTCTGCAGGTTGTGTTATTGGGAGGTGAGTGGAGATGCTGAGGATTGGTTTCTGCAGGTTGTGTTATTGGGAGGTGAGTGGAGATGCTGAGGATGGGTTCCTGCAGGTTGTGTTATTGGGAGGTGAGTCGAGATGCTGAGGATGGGTTTCTGCAGGTTGTGTTATTGGGAGGTGAGTGGAGATGCTGAGGATAGGTTTCTGCAGGTTGTGTTATGGGAAGGAGAGTGGAGATGCTGAGGATGGGTTTCTGCAGGTTGTGTTATTGGGAGATGAGTGAAGATGCTGAGGATGGGTTTCTGCAGGTTGTGTTATTGGGAGGTGAGTGGAGATGCTGAGGATTGGTTTCTGCAGGTTGTGTTATTGGGAGGTGAGTGGAGATGCTGAGGATGGGTTTCTGCAGGTTGTGTTATTGGGAGGTGAGTGAAGATGCGGAAGATGGGTTTCTGCAGTTTGTGTTATTGGGAGGTGAGTGGAGATGTTGAGGATGGTTTTCTGCAGGTTGTGTTGTGAGCTGTTGCAGACATTAAGGGAGAACAGATAATTTGGTCACCCAGCTCTGAACGAGGTCTGGGGACTGTAGTTACCGTGATTCTGGGTCTGGAACATGACCAACAAATGGAACAAAGACTGAAGAGAGGGAAGAGCCGAACAGATAGAGGGGAATGGTCTTTGTACCAGCATCTTGGGGAATTACAAGAACACTTTACCAACCTACTCCAAACCCAGGAGCAAAGTGTGAGGCAATCTGATATAACAAGGAGCTGGTTACAGAACGGTGTCGCCTCCTTCAGCTCGGCCTGGAGCCTGACACCAGGCTGTGGATGGCCCTGTCAAATCTTAAATAACAAGGAGCTGGTTACAGAACGGTGTCACTTCCTTGAGCACGGCCTGGAGCCTGACACCAGGCTGTGGATGGTCCTGTCAAATCAGATATAACAAGGAGCTGGTTACAGAACGGTGTCACCTCCTTCAGCACGGCCTGGAGCCTGACGCCAGGCTGTGGATTGTCCTGTCAAATCTGATATAACAAGGAGCTGGTTACAGAACGGTGTCGCCTCCTTCAGCACGGCCTGGAGCCTGACACCAGGCTGTGGATGGCCCTGTCAAATCTTAAATAACAAGGAGCTGGTTACAGAACGGTGTCACTTCCTTCAGCACGGCCTGGAGCCTGACACCAGGCTGTGGATGGTTCTGTCAAATCAGATATAACAAGGAGCTGGTTACAGAACGGTGTCACCTCCTTCAGCACGGCCTGGAGCCTGACGCCAGGCTGTGGATTGTCCTGTCAAATCTGATATAACAAGGAGCTGGTTACAGAACGGTGTCGCCTCCTTCAGCACGGCCTGGAGCCTGACACCAGGCTGTGGATGGCCCTGTCAAATCTTAAATAACAAGGAGCTGGTTACAGAACGGTGTCACTTCCTTCAGCACGGCCTGGAGCCTGACACCAGGCTGTGGATGGTTCTGTCAAATCAGATATAACAAGGAGCTGGTTACAGAACGGTGTCACCTCCTTCAGCACGGCCTGGAGCCTGACGCCAGGCTGTGGATTGTCCTGTCAAATCTGATATAACAAGGAGCTGGTTACAGAACGGTGTCGCCTCCTTCAGCACGGCCTGGAGCCTGACACCAGGCTGTGGATGGTCCTGTCAAACCTGATATAACAAGGTGCTGGTTACAGAACGGTGTCGGCTCCTTCAGCACGGCCTGGAGCCTGACACCAGGCTGAGGATGGTCCTGTCAAATCTGATATAACAAGGAGCTGGTTACAGAATGGTGTCGCCTCCTTCAGCACGGCCTGGAGCCTGACACCAGGCTGTGGATGCTCCTGTCAAATCTGATATAACAAGGAGCTGGTTACAGAACGGTGTCGGCTCCTTCAGCACGGCCTGAAGCCTCACACCAGGATGTGGATGGTCCTGTCAAATCTGATATGACAAGGTGCTGGTTAAAAAACGGTGTCGCCTCCTTAAGCACGGCCTGGAGCCTGACACCAGGATGTGTATGGTCCTGTCAAATCTGATATAACAAGGTGCTGGTTACAGAACGGTGTCGCCTCCTTCAGCACGGCCTGGAGCCTGACGCCAGGCTGTGGATGGTCCTGTCAAATCTGATATAACAAGGAGCTGGTTACAGAACGGTATCGCCTCCTTCAGCACGGCCTGGAGCCAGACACCAGGATGTGGATGGTCCTGTCAAATCTGATATAACAAGGTGCTGGTTACAGAACGGTGTCGCCTCCTTCAGCACGGCCTGGAGCCTGACACCAGGCTGTGGATGGTCCTGTCAAATCTGATAAAGCAAGGAGCTGGTTACAGAACGGTGTCGCCTCCTTCAGCACGGCCTGGAGCCTGACACCAGGCTGTGGATGGTCCTGTCAAATCTGACATAACAAGGTGCTGGTTACAGAACGGTGTCGCCTCCTTCAGCACGTCCTGGAGCCTGACACCAGGATGTTGATGGTCCTGTCAAATCTGATATAAGAAGGAGCTGGTTACAGAACGGTGGCGCCTCCTTCAGCACGGCCTGGAGCCTGACACCAGGCTGTGGATGGTCCTATCAAATCTGATATAACAAGGAGCTGGTTACAGACCTGTGGTCGTTGTGGCAACACTGCAGGGGCTTCTTGTATAACAAGAATGGGGTTAATTGAGAAGAAGTAAATGGTTAACTATATACAGTTACAGAGGTCTCTGAAACAGCACTTTAACTGGGGGCTCCCGGACCACACAGCCTGTCCCCTGCTCCCAGGGATTATTGAGAAGATAATGGTTAACTATGTCCAGCACATAAATCTCTGAAACAGCTTTTTAATGGAGGCTCCCGAGGCCACACTGCCTGTCCCCTGCTCCCATGGATTATTGAGAACATAAGAACATAAGAACTAGGAGCAGGAGTAGGCCATCTGGCCCCTCGAGCCTGCTCCGCCATTCAATGAGATCTTGGCTGATCTTTTGTGGAAACGGCTCCACGGTCCCGCCCGAATACCATCACCCTTAATCCCTTTATTCTTCAAAAAACTATCTATCTTGATCTTAAAAACATTTAATGAAGGAGCCTCATCTGCTTCACTGGGCAAGGAATTCCATAGATTCACAACCCTTTGGGTGAAGAAGTTCCTCCTCAACTCAGTCCTAAATCATCTTCCCCTTATTTTGAGGCTATGCCCCCTAGTTCTGCTGTCACCCGCCAGTGGAAACAATCTGCCCGCATCTATCCTATCTATTCCCTTCATAATCTTATATGTTTCTATAAGATCCCACCCTCATCCTTCTAAATTCCAACGAGTACAGTCCCAGTCTACTCAACCTCTCCTCGTAATCCAACCCCTTCAGCTCTGGGATTAACCTAGCGAATCTCCTCTGCACACCTTCCAGTGCCACTACGTCCTTTCTCAACTAAGGAGACCAAAACTGAACACAATACTCCAGGCGTTGCCTCACTAACACCTTATACAATTGCAGAGTAACCGCCCTAGTCTTAAACTCCATCCCTCTAGCAATGAAGGACAAAATTCCATTTGCCTTCTTAATCACCTGTTGCATCAGTAAACCAACTTTTTGCGACTCATAGATTATCATAGAATTTACAGTGCAGAAGGAGGCCATTCGGCCCATCGAGTCTGCACCGGCTCTTGGAAAGAGCAACCCTACCCAAGATCAACACCGCCACCCTATCCCCATAACCCAGTCACCCCACCCAACACTAAGGGCAATTTTGGACACTAAGGGCAATTTATCATGGCCAATCCACCTAACCTGCACATCTTTGGACTGTGGGAGGAAACCGGAGCACCCGGAGGAAACCCACGCACACATGGGGAGGATGTGCAGACTCCGCACAGACAGTGACCCAAGCAGGGATCGAACCTGGGACCCTAGTGCTGTGAAGCAATTGTGCTATACACAGTGCTACCGTGCTGCCCTACACATTGCGTATGTGAGGGGTGTGTGGTGTACTAGGTGACTGCCTGTGCTGAGGTACATTGCGTATGTGAGGGGTTTGTGGTTTTCAGGGTGACTGACTGGGCTATGGTAGACGGTGTATGTGAGGGGTGCGTGGTTTACTGGGTGACTGACTGGGCTTTGGTACATTGTCTATGTGAGGAGTGTGCGGTTTACTGGGTGACTGACTGGGCTATGGTACTTTGCGTATGTGAGGGATGTGTGGATTGCTGGGTGACTGACTGGGCTATCGTCCATTGCGTATGTGAGGGGTGTGTGGTGTACTGGGTGACTGACTGGGCTATCGTCCATTGAGTATGTGAGGGGTGTGTGGTGTACTGGGTGACTGACTGGGGTACGGCACATTGCGTCTGTGAAGAGTGTGTAGTTTAATGCCTGACAGATTGGGATATGGTACATTGCGCATGTGACGGGTTTTGTGGGATTGTATGGCTAACTGAGCGATGGTACATTGCATATGTGAGGGGTGTGTGATTTACTGGGTGACTGACCTGGCTATGGTACATAGCATGTGTGGATGGTGTGTGGTGTATTGTGTGGCTAATTGAGCGATGGTACATTGCGTTTGTGAGGGGTGTGTGATTTACTGGGTGACTGACTGTGCTGCAGTACATTGCGTATGTGAGGGGTGTGTGGTTTACAGGGTGACTGACTCCGCACAGACAGTGACCCAAGCCGGAATCGAACCTGGGACCCTGGAGCTGTGAGGCAATTGTGCTATCCACAAGGCTACCGTGCTGCCACTATGCATTAGCACACCCAGGTCTCTCTGCACAGCAGCATGTTTTAATATTTCATCATTTAAATAATAATCCCTTTTGCTGTTATTCCTACCAAAATGGATAACCTCACATTTGTCAACATTGGATTCCATCTTCCAGACTGCAGCCCATTCACTGAACCTATCCAAATCCCTCTGTAGATTTGCAGTATCCTCTGCACGTTTTGTTTTGCCACTCATCTTAGTGTCGTCTGCACACTTGGACACATTGCCCTTGGTCCCCAACTCCAAATCATCTGTGTAAATTGTGAACAACTGTGGGCCCAACACTGATCCCTGAGGGAGACCACTAGCTACTGATTGCCAACCAGAGAAACACCCATTAATCCCCACTCTTTGCTTTCAATTAATGAACCAATCCTCTATTCATGCTCCTACTTTCCCCTTAATGCCATGCATCTTTATCTTATGCAGCAACCTTTTGTGTGGCACCTTGAGAAAGGCTTTCTGGAAATCGAGATATACCACATCCATTGGCTCCCCTTTATCTACCGCACTGGTAATGTCCTTAAAAAATTCCACTAAATTAGTTAGGCACGACCTGCCCTTTATGAACCCATGCCGCGTCTGCGCAGTGGGACAATTTCCATCCAGATGCCTCGCTATTTCTTCCTTGATGATAGATTCCAGCATCTTCCCTACCACCGAAGTTAAGCTCACTGGCCTATAATTACCCGCTTTCTGCCTCCCTCCTTTTTTAAACGGTGGTGTCACGTTTGCTAATTTCCAATTCGCCGGGACCACCCCAGAGTCTAGTGAATTTTGGTAAATTATCACTAGTGCATTGTCAATTTCCCTAGCCATCTCTTTTAGCACTCTGGGATGCATTCTAACAGGGCCAGGAGACTTGTCTACCGTTAGCCCATTAGCTTGCCCATCACGACCTCCTTAGTGATGGTAATCCTCTCCTAATGTCCTCACCAGTCATAGCCTCATTTCCATCAGTCACTGGCATGTTATTTGTGTCTTCCACTGTGAAGACCGACCCAAAGAACCTGTTCAGTTCCTCAGCCATTTCCTCCTCTCCCATTATTAAATCTCCCTTCTCATCCTCTAAAGGACCAATATTTACCTTAGTCACTCTTTTTTGTTTTATTTATTTGTAGAATCTTTTACTATCTGTTTTCATATTCTGAGCAAGTTTACTCTCATAATCTATCTTTCTCAGCAGTGTGAAAAATCGCTTGGAATTTTATCCACTGTTCCTCAACTGTTTCACTAGAACGTATTTGCTCCCAGTCTACCTTAGCTAGTTCTTCTCTCATCCCATTGTAATCTCCTGTGTTTACGCACAAAACACTAGTGTTTGATTTTACCTTCTCATCCTCCATCTGTATTTTAAATTCCACCATATTGTCATCGCTTCTTCCGAGAGGATCCCTAACTATGAGATCATCAATCAATCCTGTCTCATTACACAGGACCAGATCTAGGACCGCTTGTTCCCTCGTAGGTTCCATTACATACTGTTTTGGAAACAATCGCGGATATCTTCGATAAACTCCTCCTCAAGGCTGCCTTGACCGACCTGGTTAAACCAATCGTCATGTAGATTAAAATCCCCCATGATAACTGCTGTACCATTTCTACATGCATCCGTTATTTCTTTGTTTATAGCCTGCCCCGCCAAAATGTTACTACTTGGTGGCCTACAGACTACTCCTATATGTGACTTTTTCGCCTTACTATTCCTGATTTCCACCCAAATGGATTCAACCTTATCTTGCATTGCACCGATGTCAGCCCTTACTGTTGCCCGGATGTCATCCTTAAAGAACAGAGCTACACCACCCCCCATACCATCCACTCTGTCCTTACGAATAGTTTGATTCCCTTGGATATTTAACTCCTAGCCTTGACCATCCTTTAACCATGTTTCAGTAATGGCCACTAAATCATAGTTATTCACGATGATTTGCGCCATCAACACATTTACCTTATTCCGAATACTACGAGCATTCAGGTAAAGTACACTTATGTTGGCTTGTTTACCTCTCTTCTGAATCTTCACACCTCGATCAGTAACCTCTCCTAAGTTCTATTTCCTCTTAACTTTTCACCTAATTTTCCTTGTCGTTGAACCCATAACTTCATGTAACAACCTGCCGCGTCGCTTACCATTAATGTTTTTACTTACCGTTTTATTCCTTTTAGTATTACTGGTCCTATTCACTGAGCTCCCCTCAGTCACTGGACCTTGTACTGTCGCCCTTTTTGATTTTTGACTATGGCTTCTCTGCCTCACATTTTCCCCCTTACTGCCTTTTGTTTCTGTCCCTGTCTTCCTACTTTCCAACTTCCGACATCGGTTCGCATCCCCCTGCCACATTAGTTTAAACTCTCCCCACCAGCTCTAGCAACCCCCCCGCCCCCCCCCACCCCGCCCCCTAGGACATCGCTTCCAGTCCTGCCCAGGTGCAGACTTCCGGTTTGTACTGGTCCCACCTCCCCCAGAACCGGTTCCAATGCCCCAGGAATTTGAATCCCTCCATCTTGCACCAACTGTCGAACCACGCATTCATCCTATCTATCTTGACAGTCCTACTCTGACTAGCTCGTGGTAGCTATTCCTGAAATTACTAACTTTGAGGTCCTACGTTTTAGTTTAACTCCTAACTCCCTGAATTCAGCTTGTAGGACCTCGTCCCGCATTTTACCTCTATCTTTTATGCCTATGTGCACCACGACAGGTGGCTGTTCACCGCCCCCCCCCCCAGAGTGTCCTGCAGCCGCTCCGAGACATCTTTGAACCTTGCACCAGGGAGGCAACATACCATCCTGGAGTCTCGATTGCGTCCGCAGAACCGCCTGTATATTCTCCTTACGATTGAGTCCCCTATCACTATAGCCCTGCCATTCTTCTTCCTGCCCAGCTGCGCAGCAGAGCCAGCCACGGTGCCATGAACCTAGCAGCTGCTGCCTTCCCCTGGTGAGCCATCTCCCTCAACAGTATCCAAAGCGGTATATCTGTTTTGCAGGGAGATGACCGCAGGGGACACCTGCACTGCCTTCCTACTCTTGCGCTGTCTCTTGGTCAACCATTCTCTGTCTCCCTCAGTACCTTTCACCTGCGGTGTGTTCAACTCACTAAACGTGTAATCCACGACGTCCTCAGCATCGCGGGTGCTCCAACGTGAGTCCATCCGCAGCTCCAGAGCCGTCAAGCGGTCTAACAGGAGCTGCAACAGGACACACGCCTTGCACGTGAAGGTGCCAGGGACAGTGGACGTGTCCCTGAGCTCCCACAGCGCACACGAGGAGCATGCCACGGGTCTGAGATCTCGTGCCATGTCTTACACCTTAGGTAAATGTACACAACTACAATTCCGAAAAACCAAAGAACAAATCAATTAATTGGACAATGAAAAAGAAAACTACGTACCAGTCACTTACCAGGGGAAAAATGCACCTCCTCCCCACCCAGCTTCGAATTCCCATCTAGATTCAAATTCCCAAACTCACTCTTTGGTGTCTCACTCTGGCTGTATCCTCTCTGGTTAAAAAAAAGAGAAGTAAATGGTGAACTATATAAAAGCACAGAGGTCACTGAAACAGCTTTTTAATTGGGGGCTCCCGAGGCCACACTGCCTGTCCCCTGCTCCCAGGGATTATTGAGCAGTAAATGGTTAACTATAAACAGCACAGAGGTCTCTGGCACAGCTTTTTAACTGGGGCTCCCGGAGCCACACTGCCTGTCCCCTGCTCCCAGGGATTATTGAGCAGTAAATGGTTAACTATATACAGCACAGAGGTCTCTGGCACAGCTTTTTAATTGGGGGCTTACGAAGCCTCACTGCCTGTCCCCTGCTTCCAGGGATTATTGAGCAGTAAATGGTTAACTATATGCAGCACAGAGGTCTCTGAAACAGCTTTTTAAATGGGAGCTCCCGAGGTCACACTGCCTGTTTCCTGCTCCCAGGCATTATTCCCCATTAGTCGGGATTGACACACTCACACACGATGGGCCCCGAGCGCGTAACGTGGACCACATGGGATCACCCCTGAAATATGCAGCGGCATCAGATTCCTCCCCTTACGTCCCTCAGTAACATATAAACAACTTGAGTCATTTACAGTGAACTGTGTACAAGAAAGATGGAGACATTGAAAAGGGACAGATTAGAACAGTCCTTCACAGGGGTACTCTGAGGCATGGTGGCTCACCCTGGACCCTATCCGGCCCCTTCACCAATGGGATGGTGTTGTTGTCAGCAGCAAGATGTTGCCGCGAGGATTCTACACCACTTCGGGGACTCTCCGTCTCCAGATCCATTGGAGTCAACGCTGAGTTCCACCGGATTGATCTGAGGAAGGAACTGCGCTCCGAAAGCTAGTGACTCGAAAAAAAACTTGGTGGACTTTACCCTGGTGTTGAAAGACGTCTTGGTATTCTCTGCAGAACTCTCTGGGTCCCTCGGTTCCGGTTCTGCCGTGTGGCAGTGTTGATGCAAGCTGGCTTCAACTGTTCAGACATTGGCTGTGTGACCTCCCTGCTTCTTAAATGGTCAACGTACTTCCTCACTCCTCTGCCGTGAAATTCCACCCTGTCTGACACTGGATCGTCTGTCTGGCAATTCCACCATGTCTGACACTGGACCATCTGCCTTGTAATTCCACCATGTCTTACACTGGACTGTCTGCATGGCAATTCCACCATGTCTGACACTGGACCGGCTGTTTGGCAACCACCATGCCTGAAACTGGACCGTCTGCCTCGTAATTACACCATGTCTGAAACTGGACTGTCTGCCTGACAATTGTACCATGTCTGACACTGGACTGTCTGCCTGACAATTGTACCATGTCTGACTGGACGTCTGACTGGCAATTCCACCATGTCAGACACTGGACCGTCTGCCTTGTAATTCCACCATGTCTGACACTGGACCGTCTGCCTGTCAATTCCACCATGTCTGACACTGGAGCGTCTGCCTGTCAATTCCACCATTTCTAGACACTGTACCGTCTGCCTGGCAATTCCACCATGTCTGACAGTGGACCGTCTGCCTGTCAATTCCACCATTTCTGACACTGGACCGTCTGCGTGGACAATCCACCATGTCTGACACTGGACCGTCTGCCTGGCAATTCCACCATGCCTGACACTGGACCGTCTGCCTTGTAATTCCACCATTTCTGACACAGGACTGTCTGCGTGGGAATTCCACCATGTCTGACACTGGACCGTCTGCCTGGAAATTCCACCATGTCTGAAACTGGACCGCCTACCTGGCAATGCCACCATGTCTGACACTGGACCGTCTGCCTTGTAATTCCACCATGTCTGACATTGGACCGTCTGCCTGGCAATCCCACCATGTCTGACACTGGACCATGTGCCTGGCAATTCCACCATGTCTGACACTGGACAGTCCGCCTGGCAATTCCACCATGTCAAACACTGGACTGTCTGCATGGCAATTCCACCATGTCTGACACTGGACCGGCTGTTTGGCAACCACCATGCCTGAAACTGGACCGTCTGCCTCGTAATTACACCATGTCTGAAACTGGACTGTCTGACTGACAATTGTACCATATCTGACACTGGACTGTCTGCCTGACAATTGTACCATGTCTGACTGGACGTCTGACTGGCAATTCCACCATGTCAGACACTGGACCGTCTGCCTTGTAATTCCACCATGTCTGACACTGGACCGTCTGCCTGTCAATTCCACCATGTCTGACACTGGAGCGTCTGCCTGTCAATTCCACGATGTCTGACACTGGACCGTCTGCCTGGCAATTCCACCATGTCTGACACTGGACCGTCTGCCTGTCAATTCCACCATTTCTGACACTGGACCGTCTGCGTGGACAATCCACCATGTCTGACACTGGACCGTCTGCCTGGCAATTCCACCATGCCTGACACTGGACCGTCTGCCTTGTAATTCCACCATTTCTGACACAGGACCGTCTGCGTGGGAACTCCACCATGTCTGACACTGGACCGTCTGCCTGGAAATTCCACCATGTCTGAAACTGGACCGCCTACCTGGCAATGCCACCATGTCTGACACTGTCCCGTCTGCCTTGTAATTCCACCATGTCTGACATTGGACCGTCTGCCTGGCAATCCCACCATGTCTGACACTGGACCATGTGCCTGGCAATTCCACCATGTCTGACACTGGACAGTCCGCCTGGCAATTCCACCATGTCAAACACTGGACTCTCTGCCTGGCAATTCCACCATGTCTGAAGCTGGACCGTCTGCATTGTAATTGCACCATGTCTGACACTGGACACTGGCAATTCCACCATGTCTGACACTGGACAGTCAGCCTGGCAATTCCACCATGTCAAACACTGGACTCTCTGCCTGGCAATTTCACCATGTCTGAAGCTGGACCGTCTGCATTGTAATTGCACCATGTCTGACACTGGACACTGGCAATTCCACCATGTCTGACACTGGACCGCCTGCCTTGTAATTCCGCCATGTCTGACACTGGACCGTCTGCCTGGCAATTCCACCATGTCTGACACTGCACCGTCCGCCTGTCAATTTCACCATGTCTGACACTGGATCCTCTGCCTGGCAATTCCACCATGTCTGACACTGGACTGCCTGCCTGACAATTGTACCATGTCTGACTGGACGTCTGCCTGGCAATTCCACCATGTCAGACACTGGACCGTCTGCCTGGCAATTCCACCATGTCTGACACTGGACCGTCTGCCTCTCAATTCCACCATGTCTGACACTGAACCGTCTGCCTGGCAATTCCACCATGCCTGACACTGGACCATCTGTCTTGTAATTCCACCATTTCTGACACAGGACCGCCTGCGTGGGAATTCCACCATGTCTGAAACTGGGCCGTCTGCCTGGCAATGCCACCATGTCTGACACTGGACCGTCTGCCTTGTAATTCCACCATGTCTGACATTGGACCGTCTGCCTGGCAATTCCACCATGTCTGACACTGGACCATGTGCCTGGCAATTCCACCATGTCTGACACTGGACAGTCCGCCTGGCAATTCCACCATGTCAAACACTGGACTCTCTGCCTGGCAATTCCACCATGTCTGAAACTGGACCGTCTGCATTGTAATTGCACCATGTCTGACACTGGACACTGGCAATTCCACCATGTCTGACACTGGACCGCCTGCTTGGCAATTCCACCATGTCTGACACTGGACCGTCTGCCTGTCAATTCCACCATTTCTGACACTGGACCGTCTGCGTGGATATTCCACCATGTCTGACACTGGACCGTCTGCCTGGCAATTCCACCATGCCTGCCACTGGACCGTCTGCCTGGCAATTCCACCATTTCTGACACAGGACCGTCTGCGTGGGAATTCCACCATGTCTGACACTGGACCGTCTGCCTGTCAATTCCAACATTTCTGACACTGGACCGTCTGCGTGGATAATCCACCATGTCTGACACTGGACCGTCTGCCTGGCAATTCCACCATGCCTGACACTGGACCGTCTGCCTGGCAATTCCACCATTTCTGACACAGGACCGTCTGCGTGGGAATTCCACCATGTCTGACACTGGACCGTCTGCCTGGCAATTCCACCATGTCTGACACTGGACCGTCTGCCTTGTAATTCCACCATGTCTGACATTGGACCGTCTGCCTGGCAAACCCACCATGTCTGACACTGGACTATGTGCCTGGCAATTCCAACATGTCTGACACTGGACCGTCTGCCTGGCAATTCCACCAGGTCTGACACTGGACCGTCAGCCTTGTAATTCCAGCATGTCTGAGACTGGACATCTGCCTAGCAATTCAACCATTTTTGATACTGGACCGTCCGCCTGGCAATTCCACCATGTCTGAGACTGGACCATCTGCCTAGCAATTCCACCATGTCTGACACTGGACAGTCCGCATGGCAATTCCACGATGCCTGACACGGGACTGTCTGTCTGGCAATTCCACCATGTCTAACACTGGACTGTCTGCCTGGCAATTCCACCATGTCTGAAACTGGACCGTCTGCATTGTAATTGCACCATGTCTGACACTGAACACTGGCAATTCCACCATGTCTGACACTGGACCGCCTGCCTTCTAATTCCACCATGTCTGACACTGGACCGCCTGCCTAGTAATTGCACCATGTCTGACACTGGACCGTCTGCTTGGCAATTCCACCATGCCTGAAACTAGACCGTCTGCCTCGTAATTACACCATGTCTGAAACTGGACTGTCTGCCTGACAATTGTACCATGTCAGACACTGGACCGTCTGCCTGACAATTCAACCATGTCTGTGACTGGACCGTCTGCCTGGCAAGTCCACAATGACTGACACTGGACCGTCTGCCTGAAAATTCCACCATGTCTGTGACTGGACCGTCTGCCTGGCAAGTCCACAATGTCTGACACTGGACCGTCTGCCTTGTAATTCCATCATGACTGACTGTGGACCATCTGCCTGGCAATTCCACCATGTCGGACACTGGACCGTCTGTCTGGTAATTCCACCATGTCTGACACTGGGCCGTCTGCCTGGCAATTCCACCATGTCTGACACTGGACCGTCTGTCTGGAAATTCCACGATGTCTGACACTGGACTGTCTGCCTGGCAATTCCACCATGCCTGAAACTAGACCGTCTGCCTCGTAATTACACCATGTCTGAAACTGGACTGTCTGCCTGACAATTGTACCATGTCTGACAATGGACTGTAGGCCTGACAATTGTACCATGTCTGACACTGGACGTCTGCCTGGCAATTCCACCATGTCAGACACTGGACCGTCTGCCTTGTAATTCCATCATGTCTGACACTGGACCGTCTGCCTGTCAGTTCCACCATGTCTGACACTGGAGCGTCTGACTTTCAATTCCACAATGTCTGACACTGGACCGTCTGCCTGGCAATTCCACCATATCTGAGACTGGACCGTCTGCTTAGTAATTCCACCATGTCTGACATTGGACCGTCTGCCTGGCAATTCCACCATGTCTGAAACAGGACCGTCTAACTTGTAATTCCACCATGTCTGAGACTGGACCGTCTGCCTAGTAATTCCGCCATGTCTGACATTGGACCGTCTGCCTGGCAATTCCACCATGTCTGAAACTGGACCGTCTGCCTGGAAATTCCACTATGTCTGACACTGCACCGTCTGCCTGGCAATTCCACCATGTCTGAAACTGGACCGTCTGCCTGGAAATTCCACTATGCCTGACACTGGACCGTCTGCTTGGCAATTCAACCATGCCTGAAACTGGCCCGTCTGCCTCGTAATTACACCATGTCTGAAACTGGACTGTCTGCCTGACAATTGTACCATGCCTGACACTGGACGTCTGCCTGGCAATTCCACCATGTCAGACACTGGACCGTCTGCCTTGTAATTCCACCATGTCTGACACTGGACCGTCAGCCTTGCAATTCAACCATGTTTGACACTGGACCGTCTGCCTGTCAATTCCACTATGCCTGACACTGGAGCGTCTGCGTGTCAATTCCACCATGTCTGACACTGGACCGTCTGCCTGTCAATACCACCATGTCTGAGACTGGACCGTCTGCCTAGTAATTCCGCCGTGTCTGACACTGGGCCGTCTGCCTGGCAATTCCACCATGTCTGACACTGGACCGTCCGCCTGGCAATTCCACGATGTCTGACACGGGACTGTTAGTCTCGCAATTCCACCCTGTCTAACACTGGACTGTCTGCCTGGCAATTCTACGATGTCTGACAGTGGACCGTTTGTCTAGCAATTCCACCATGTCTGACACTGGACCGTCTGCCTGGCAATTCCAACATGTCTGACACTGGACCGTCTGCATTGTAATTCCACCATGTCTGATACTGGACACTGGCAATTCCACCATGTCTGACACTGGGCCGTCTGCCTAGAAATTTCACCGTGTCTGACACTGGACCGCCTGCCTTGTAATTCCATCATGTCTGACTATGGACCATCTGCCTCGCAATTCCAGCATGTCTGACAGTGGAATGTCTGCCTG
This sequence comes from Scyliorhinus torazame, assembly GCF_047496885.1. Classification (NCBI taxonomy): domain Eukaryota; kingdom Metazoa; phylum Chordata; class Chondrichthyes; order Carcharhiniformes; family Scyliorhinidae; genus Scyliorhinus; species Scyliorhinus torazame. The sequence goes on from NC_092726.1 coordinate 57,091,758, forward strand.
GCAATTCCACCATGTCTGACACTGCACCGTCTGGCTGGAAATTCCACTATGACTGACACTGGACAGTCTGCATGGCAATTCCACCATTTCTGACACTGGACCGTCTGCCTCGTAATTCTACCATGTCTGACATTGGGCCGTCTGCCTGGCAATTCCACCATGTCTGACACTGGGCTCTTGCATGCCAATTCCACCATGTCTGACACTAGATCGTCTGCCTGTCAATTCGACCATGTCTGATACTAGATCGTCTGCCTGGTAATTCCAACAAGTCTGACACTGGGCCAACTGACTGGTATTTCAAAAATGTCTGAAACTGGACCGTCTGCCTTCTAATTCCACCGTGTCAAATACTGGACAGTCTGCCTGGCAATTCCACCAAGTCTGTCACTGGGCCAACTGCCTTGAAATTCCACCATGTCTGACACAGGACCGTCTGCCCGGCAATTCCACCATGTCTCACACTGGACCGTCTGCCACGCATTTTCCACCATGTCTGACAGTGGACCGCCTGCTTGTCAATTCCACCATGTCTGACACTGGACCGTCAGCCTTGTAATTCCACTATGTCTGACACTGGACCGTCTGCCTTGTAATTCCACCATGTCTGACACTGGGCCGTCAGCCTGGCAATTCCACCATGTCTGACACATGGACCGCCTGCCTTGTAATTCCACCGTGTCTGTCACTGGACCGTCTGCCTGGCAATTCCACCATGTCTGAAACTGGACCATCTGCCTGGCAATTCCACCCTGTCTGACACTGGACCGTCTGCCTGGCAATTCCACAATGTCTGACAGTGGACCGTCTGCCTGGCAATTCCACCATGTCTGAAACTGGACCATCTGCCTGGCAATTCCACCCTGTCTGACACTGGACTGTCTGCCTTGTAATTCCACCATGTCTGACACATGGACCGCCTGCCTTGTAATTCCACCATGTCTGACACTGGACCGTCTGCCTGGCAATTCCACCATGTCTGAAACTGGACCATCTGCCTGGCAATTCCATCATGTCTGAAACTGGACCATCTGCCTGGCAATTCCACCCTGTCTGACACTGGACCGTCTGCCTGGCAATTCCACAATGTCTGACACTGGACCGTCTGCATTGTAATTCCACCATGTCTGACACTGGACCGTCTGCTTGGCAATTCCACCATGTCTGAAACTGGACCATCTGCCTGGCAATTCCACCATGTCTGACACTGGACCGTCTGCCTGGCAATCCCACCATGTCTGTCACTGGACCGTCTGCTTGGCAATTCCACCGTGTCTGACACTGGACCGTCTGCCTGGCAATCCCACCATGTCTGTGACTGGACTGTTTGCCTGGCAATTCCACCATGTCTGACACTGGTACGTCTGCCTTGTAATTCCAACATGTCTGACACTGGACCGCCTGCCTTGTAATTCCACCATGTCTGACATTGGACCGTCTGCCTGACAATTCCACCATGTCTGACACTGGACAGTCTGCCTTTTAATGGCACCATGTCTAACACTGGGCTGCCTGCCTTTCAATTCCACCATGTCTGACACTCGACGGATCCTGGCAACTCAACCATTTCTTACGATGGACTGTCTGCTGGCAATTCCACCATGCCTGACACTGGACCGTCTGCCTGTCAATTCCACCATGTCTGAAACTGGACCGTCTCCCCGGCAATTCCACCATGTCTGACACTGGACCGTCTGCTTTGTAATTCCACCATGTCTGATACTGGACACTGGCAATTCCACCATGTCTGACACTGGACCGTCTGCCTTGTAATTCCACAATGTCTGACACTGGACCGCCTGCCTTGTAATTCCACCATGTCTGACACTGGACCGTCTGCCTGGCAATTCCACAATGTCTGACACTGGACCGCCTGACATGTAATTCCATCATGTCTGACTATGGACCATCTGCCTCGCAATTCCAGCATGTCTGACAGTGGACCGTCTGCCTTGTAATTCCACCATGTTGCACAGTGGACCGTCTGCCTGACAATTCCACCATGTCTGACACTGGACAGTTACCTTATCGTTGCACATGTCTGACATTGGACCGTCTGACTGGCAATTCCAACATTTCTGACACTGGACCGTCTGCAAAGACAATTCCACTATGTCTGACACTGGACCGTCTGCCTGTCAATTCCACCATGTCTGACTGTGGACCATCTGCCTGGCAATTCCAGCATGTCTGACAGAGGATCGTCTGCCTTGTAATTCCACCATGTTGGACAGTGGACCGTCTGCCTGACAATTCCACCACGTCTGACACTGGACAGTTACCTTATCAATACACCATGTCTGACATTGGACAGTCTGCCTGTCAATTCCACCATGTCTGACACTGGACCGCCTGCATTCTATTTCCACCATGTCTGACATTGGACCGTATACACGGCAATTCCAACATGTCTGACACTGGACCGTCTGCCTTGTAATTCCACCATGTCTGACACTGGACCGTCTGCCTTGTAATTCCACCATGTCTGACACTGGAACGTCTGCCTTGTAATTCCACCATGTCTGACACTGGACCGTCTGCCTGTCAATTCCACCATGTCTGACACTGGACCGTCTGCCTGTCAATTCCACCATGTCTGACACTGGACCGTCTGCCTGTCAATTCCACCATGTCTGACACTGGACCGCCTGCCTGTCAATTCCACCATGTCTGTCACTGGGCTCTTGCCTGGCAATTCCACCCTGTCTGACACTGGAACGTCTGCCTTGTAAATCCACAATATCTGACACTGGACCGTCTGCCTTATAATTCCACCGTGTCTGACACTGGACATTCTGCCTGGTAATTCCTCCAAGTCTGAAACTGGACCAACTGCCTTGTATTTCAAAAATGTCTGACACTGGACCGTATACCCGGCAATTCCACCATGTCTGACACTGGACCGTATACCCGGCAATTCCACCATGTCTGACACTGGACAGTCTGCCAGGCATTTTCCACCATGTCTGACACTGGACCGCCTGCCTGGCAATTCCACCATGTCTGACACTAGACCGTCTGTCTTGTAATTCCACCATTTCTGACACTGGACCGTCTGCGTGGCAATTCCACCATGTCTGACACTGGACCGTCTGCCTGGCAATTCCACCATGTCTGACACGGGACCGTCTGTCTTCTAATTCCACCATGTCTGACACTGGACCGTCTGCCTGGCAATTCCACCATGTCTGACACTGGACCGTCTGTCTTGTAATTCCACCATTTCTGACACTGGACCGTCTGCGTGGCAATTCCACCATGTTTGACACTGGACAGTCTGCCTGGCAATTCCACCATGTCTGACACTGGACCGCCTGCTTGGCAATTCCACCATGTCTGACACTGGACCGTCTGCCTTGTAATTCCACCATTTCTGACACAGGACCGTCTGCGTGGCAATTTCACCATGCCTGACACTGGACCGTCTGCCTGGCAATTCCACCATGTCTGACACTGGACCATCTGCCAGGGAATTCCACCATGTCTGACACTGGACCGTCTGCCTTGTAATTCCACCATGTCTGACACTGGGTCGTCTGTCCGGCAATTCCACCATGTCTGACACTGGACCGTCTGCCTGGCAATTCCACCATGTCTGACACTGGACCGTCTGCCTGGCAATTCCACCATGTCTGACACTGGACCGTCTGCCTGGCAATCCCACCATGTCTGACACTGGACCGTCTGCTTGGCAACTCCACCGTGTCTGACACTGGACCGTCTGCCTGGCAATCCCACCATGTCTGTGACTGGACTGTTTGCCTGGCAATTCCACCATGTCTGAAACTGGAACGTCTGCCTTGTAATTCCACCATGTCTGACACTGGACCGCCTGCCTTGTAATTCCACCATGTCTGACACTGGACCGTCTGCCTGACAATTCCACCATGTCTGACACTGGACAGTCTGCCTTTTAATGGCACCATGTCTAACACTGGGCCGCCTGTCTTTCAATTCCAGCATGTCTGACACTCGACGGATCCTGGCAACTCAACCATTTCTTACGATGGACTGTCTGCTGGCAATTCCACCATGTCTGACACTGGACCATCTGCTTTGTAATTCCACCATGTCTGATACTGGACACTGGCAATTCCAGCATGTCTGACACTGGACCCTCTGCCTTGTAATTCCACAATGTCTGACACTGGACCGCCTGCCTTGTAATTCCACCATGTCTGACACTGGACCGTCTGCCTGGCAATTCCACAATGTCTGACACTGGACCGCCTGACATGTAATTCCATCATGTCTGACTATGGACCATCTGCCTCGCAATTCCAGCATGTCTGACAGTGGACCGTCTGCCTTGTAATTCCACCATGTTGCACAGTGGACCGTCTGCCTGATAATTCCACCATGTCTGACACTGGACAGTTACCTTATCATTGCACATGTCTGACATTGGACCGTCTGACCGGCAATTCCAACATTTCTGACACTGGACCGTCTGCAAAGACAATTCCACTATGTCTGACACTGGACCGTCTGCCTGTCAATTCCACCATGTATGACTGTGGACCATCTGCCTTGCAATTCCAGCATGTCTGACAGAGGATCGTCTGCCTTGTAATTCCACCATGTTGGACAGTGGACCGTCTGCCTGACAATTCCACCACGTCTGACACTGGACAGTTACCTTATCAATACACCATGTCTGACATTGGACCGTCTGCCTGTCAATTCCACCATGTCTGACACTGGACCGCCTGCATTCTATTTCCACCATGTCTGACACTGGACCGTATAGCCGGCAATTCCAACATGTCTGTCACGGGACCGTCTGCCTTGTAATTCCACCATGTCTGACACTGGACCGTCTGCCTTGTAATTCCACCATGTCTGACACTGGACCGTCTGCTTGTCAATTCCACCCTGTCTGACACTGGAACGTCTGCCTTGTAATTCCACCATGTCTGACACTGGACCGTCTGCCTGTCAATTCCACCATGTCTGACACTGGAACGTCTGCCTGTCAATTCCACCATGTCTGACACTGGACCGTCTGCCTGTCAATTCCACAATTTCTGACACTGGACCGTCTGCCTTATAATTCCACCGTGTCTGACACTGGACATTCTGCCTGGTAATTCCTCCAAGTCTGAAACTGGACCAACTGCCTTGTAGTTCAAAAATGTCTGACACTGGACCGTATACCTGGCAATTCCACCATGTCTGACACTGGACCGTATACCCGGCAATTCCACCATGTCTGACACTGGATAGTCTGCCAGGCATTTTCCACCATGTCTGACACTGGACCGCCTGCCTGGCAATTCCACCATGTCTGACACGGGACCGTCTGTCTTCTAATTCCACCATGTCTGACACTGGAATGTCTGCCTTGTAATTCCACCATGTCTGACACTGGACCGTCTGTCTTGTAATTCCACCATTTCTGACACTGGACCGTCTGCGTGGCAATTCCACCATGTCTGACACTGGACCGTCTGCCTGGCAATTCCGCCATGTATGACAATGGACCGCCTGCTTGGCAATTCCACCATGTCTGACACTGGACCGTCTGCCTTGTTATTCCACCATTTCTGACACAGGACCGTCTGCGTGGCAATTTCACCATGCCTGACACTGGACCGTCTGCCTGGCAATTCCACCATGTCTGACACTGGACCATCTGCCAGGCAATTCCACCATGTCTGACACTGGACCGTCTGCCTTGTAATTCCACCATGTCTGACACTGGGTCGTCTGCCTGGCAATTCCACAATGTCTGACACTGGACCGTCTGCCTTGTAATTCCACCATGTCTGACACTGGGTCGTCTGCCCGGCAATTCCACCATGTCTGACACTGGACCGTCTGCCTGGCAATTCCACCATGTCTGACACTGGACAGTCTGCCTGGCAATTCCACCATGTCTGACACTGGACCGTCTGCCATCTAATTCCACCGTGTCAGGCACTGGACAGTCTGCCTGGCAATTCCTCCAAGTCTGACACTAGACCAACTGCCTTGTACTTCAAAAATGTCTGACACTGGACCGTCTGCCCGTCATTTTCCACCATGTCTGACACTGGACCATCTGCCTGGCAATTCAACCATGTCTGACACTGGACCGTCTGCCTGGCAATTCCACCATGTCTGACAGTGGACTGTCTGCCTGACAATTCCACCATGTCTGACACTGAACCGTCTGCCTGACTATTCCACCATGTCTGACACTGGTCCGTCTGTCTTGCAATTTAAACCATGTCAGACACTGGACCGCCTGACTTGTAATTCCATCATGTCTGACTATGGACCATTTGCCTCGCATTTCCAGCATGTCTGACAGTGGACCGTCTGGCTTGTAATTCCACCATGTTGGACAGTGGACCGTCTGCCTGTCAATTCCACCATGTCTGACACTGGACAGTTACCTTATCATTACACCATGTCTGACACTGGACCGTCTGCCTGGCAATTCCACCATGTCTGACACTGAACCGTCTGACTGGCAATTCCACCATGTCTGACACTGGACCGTCTGCCTGGCAATTCCACCATGTCTGACACTGGACCATCTGCCTGTTAATTCCTCCATGCCTGACAGTGGACCGTCTGGCTTGTAATTCCACCATGTTGGACAGTGGACCGTCTGCCTGACAATTCCACCATGTCTGACACTGGACAGTTACCTTATCATTACACCATGTCTGACACTGGACCGTCTGCTTGGCAATTCCACCATGTCTGACACTGAACCGTCTGACTGGCAATTCCAACACGTCTGACACTGGACCGTCTGCCTTCTAATTCCACTGTGTCAAATACTGGACAGTCTGCATGGCAATTCCACCATGTCTGACACAGGACCGTCTGCCCGGCAATTCCACCATGTCTGACACTGGACCGTCTGCCTTGTAATTCCACCATTTCTGACACTGGGCCGTCTGCCACGCATTTTCCACCATGTCTGACACTGGACCGTCTGCTTGTCAATTCCAACATGTCTGTCACTGGACCGTCTGCCTGTCAATTCCACCATGTCTGGCACTGGACAGTCTGCCTTTTAATTGCAAAATGTCTGACACTGGGCCGTCTGTCTTTCAATTCCCCCATGTCTGAAACTGGACCGTCTGCCTGTCAATTCCACCATGTCTGACACTGGACCGTCTGCCTGTCAATTCCAACATGTCTGTCACTGGGCTCTTGCCTGGCAATTCCACCATGTCTGACACTGGACCGTCTGACTGGCAATTCCACCATGTCTGTGACCGGACCGTCTGCCTGGCAATTCCACCGTGTCTGACACTGAGCCGTCTGCCTGGCAATTCCACCATGTCTGAGACTGGACCGTCTGGCTTGTAATTGCACCATGTCTGACACTGGACCGTCTGCCTTTCAATTCCACCATGTCTGACACTGGGCCGTCTGCCTGGCAATTCCACCATGTCTGACACTGGACCGTCTGCCTTGTAATTCCACCATGTCTGACACTGGGCCGTCTGCCTGGCAATTCCACCATGTCTGACACTGGACCGTCTGCCTTGTAATTCCACCATATCTGACACTGGACCGTCTGCCTGGCAATTCCACCATGTCTGACACTGCGCCGTCTGCCTGGCAATTCCACCATGTCTGACACTGGACCGTCTGCCTTGTAATTCCACCATGTCTGACAATGGGCCGTCTGCCTGGCAATTCCACCATGTCTGACACTGGACCGTCTGCCTTGTAATTCCACCATATCTGAAACTGGACCGTCTGCCTGGCAATTCCACCATATCTGACACTGGACCGTCTGCATTGTAATTGCATCATGTCTGACACTGAACACTGGCAATTCCACCATGTCTGACACTGGACCGCCTGCCTTGTAATTACACCATGTCTGACACTGGACCGTCTGCCTGGCAATTCCACCATGTCTGACACTGGACCGTCTGCATTGTAATTGCACCATGTCTGACACTGAACACTGGTAATTCCACCATGTCTGACACTGGACTGCCTGCCTTGTAATTCCACCATGTCTGACACTGGGCCGCCTGCCTTGTAATTCCACCATGTCTGACACTGGACCGTCTGACTGACAATTCCACCATGTCTGACACTGGACAGTCTGCATTTTAATTGCACTATGTCTAACACTGGGCCGTCTGTCTTTCAATTGCACCATGTCTGACACTCGACGGATCCTGGCAACTCAACCATTTCTTACGATGGACTGTCTGCTGGCAATTCCAACATGTCTGACACTGGACCGTCTGCCTGTCAATTCCACCATGTCTGACACTGGACAGTCTGCTTTGTAATTCCACCATGTCTGATACTGGACACTGGCAATTCCACCATGTCTGACACTGGACCGCCTGCCTTGTAATTCCACCAAGTCTGACATTGGACCGCCTGCCTTGTAATTCCACCATGTCTGACATTGGACCGCCTGCCTTGTAATTCCAGCATGTCTGACACTGGACCGTCTGCAAAGACAATTCCACCATGTCTGACTGTGGACCATCTGCCTCACAATTGCAGCATGTCTGACAGAGGACCGTCTGCCTTGTAATTCCACCATGTTGGAGAGTGGACCGTCTGCCTGACAATTCCACCACGTCTGACACTGGACAGTTACCTTATCATTACACCATGGCTGACACTGGACCGTCTGCCTGTCAATTCCACCATGTCTGACACTGGACCGTCTGCCTGTCAATTCCACCATGTCTGTCACTGGGCTCTTGCCTGGCAATTCCACCATGTCTGACACTGGAACATCTGCCTTGTCATTCCATCATATCTGACACTGGACAGTCTGCCTTCTAATTCCACCGTGTCTGACACTGGAAATTCTGCCTGGTAATTTCTCCAAGTCTGAAACTGGACCAACTGCCTTGTATTTCAAAAATGTCTGACAATGGACTGTATACACGTGTCTGACACTGGACCGTCTGCCTGTCAATCCACCATGTCTGACACTGGACCGCCTGCCTTGCAATTCCACCATGTCTGACACTGGACCGTCTGCTTTGAAATTCCACCATGTCTGATACTGGACACTGGCAATTCCACCATGTCTGACACTGGACCGTCTGCCTTGTAATTCCACCATGTCTGACACTGGACCGCCTGCCTTGTAATTCCACCATGTCTGACACTGGACAGTCTGCCTGGCAATTCCACAATGTCTGACACTGCCGCCTGACTTGTAATTCCATCATGTCTGAATATGGACCATCTGCCTCGTAATTCCAGCATGTCTGACAGTGGACCGTCTGCCTTGTAATTCCGCCATGTTGCACAGTGGACCGTCTGCCTGACAATTCCACCATGTCTGACACTGGACAGTTACCTTATCATTACACCATGTCTGACATTGGACCGTCTGACTGGCAATTCCAACATTTCTGAAACTGGACCGTCTGCAAAGACAATTCCACCATGTCTGACACTGGACCGTCTGCCTGTCAATTCCACCATGTCTGACTGTGGACCATCTGCCTCGCAATTCCAGCATGTCTGACAGAGGACCGTCTGCCTTGTAATTCCACCATGTTGGACAGTGGACCGTCTGCCTGACAATTCCACCACGTCTGACACTGGACAGTTACCTTATCAATACACCATGTCTTACACTGGACCGTCTGCCTGTCAATTCCACCATGTCTGACACTGGACCGTCTGCCTTTCAATTCCACCATGTCTGTCACTGGGCTCTTGCCTGGCAATTCCACCATGTCTGACACTGGAACGTCTGCCTTGTCATTCCATCATATTTGACACTGGACAGTCTGCCTTCTAATTCCACCGTGTCAGACACTGGACATTCTGCCTGGTAATTCCTCCAAGTCTGAAACTGGACCAACTGCCTTGTATTTCAAAAATGTCTGACACTGGACCGTATACCCGGCAATTCCTACATGTCTGACACTGGCCCTTCTGCCTGGCAATTCCACCATGTCTGTGACTGGACTGTCTGCCTCGCAAGTCCACCATGTCTGACACTGGACCGTCTGCATTGTAATTCCACCATGTCTGAACCTGGACCGCCTGCCTTGTAATTCCACCATGTCTGACACTGGACAGTCTGCCTTTTAATTGCACCACGTCTAACACTGGGCCATCTGATTTTCAATTCCACCATGTCTGACACTCGACGGATCCTGGCAACTCAACCATTTCTTACGATGGACTGTCTGCTGGCAATTCCACCATGCCTGACACTGGACCGTCTGCCTGTCAATTCCACCATGTCTGAAACTGGACCGTCTGCCTGGCAATTCCACCGTGTCTGACACTGGACCGTCTGCCTGTCAATTCCACCGTGTCTGACACTGGACCGTCTGCCTGACAATTCCTCCATGTCTGACACTGGACCGTCTGCATTGTAATTCCACCATGTCTGATACTGACACTGGCAATTCCACCATGTCTGACACTGGACACTCTGCCTTGTAATTCCACCATGTCTGACATTGGACCGCCTGCATTGTAATTCCACCATGTCTGACACTGGACCGTCAGCCTGGCAATTCCACAATGTCTGACACTGGACCGCCTGACTTGTAATTCCATCATGTCTGACTGTGGACCATCTGCCTCGCAATTCCAGCATGTCTGACAGTGGACCGTCTGCCTTGTAATTCCACCATGTTGCACAGTGGACCGTCTGCCTGACCATTCCACCATGTCTGACACTGGACCGCCTGCCTGTCAATTCCACCATGTCTGTCGCTGGGCTCTTGCCTGGCAATTCCACCATGTCTGGCACTGGAACGTCTGCATTGTAATTCCACCATGTCTGATACTGACACTGGCAATTCCACCATGTCTGACACTGGGCTCTTGCCTGCCAATTCCACCATGTCTGACACTAGATCGTCTGCATGGCAATTCCACCATGTCTGACACAGGACCGTCTGCTTGTCAATTCCACCATGTCTGACACTGGACCGTCTGCCTGTCAATTCCACCATGTCTGACACTGGACAGTCTGCCTTTTAATTGCAAAATGTCTGACACTGGGCCGTCTGTCTTTCAATTCCACCATGTCTGACACTGGACCGTCTGCCTGTCAATTCCACCATGTCTGTCACTGGGCTCTTGCCTGGCAATTCCACCATGTCTGTGACCGGACCGTCTGCCTGGCAATTCCACCGTGTCTGACACTGAGCCGTTTGCCTGGCAATTCCACCATGTCTGACACTGGACCGTCTGCCTTGTAATTCCAATATATCTGACACTGGACCGTCTGCCTGGCAATTCCACCATGTCTGACACTGGACCATCTGTATTGTAATTGCACCATGTCTGACACTGAACACTGGCAATTCCACCAAGTCTGACACTGGACCGCCTGCCTTGTAATTCCACCAAGTCTGACACTGGACCGTCTGCCTGGCAATTCCACCATGTCTGACACTGGACCGCCTGCCTTGTAATTCCACCATGTCTGACACTGGACCGTCTGCCTGGCAATTCCACCATGTCTGACACTGGACCGCCTGCCTTGTAATTCCACCAAGTCTGACACTGGATCGTCTGCCTGGCAATTCCACCATGTCTGACACTGGACCGCCTGCCTTGTAATTCCACCATGTCTGACACTGGACCGCCTGCCTTGTAATTCCACCATGTCTGACACTGGACCGTCTGACTGACAATTCCACCATGTCTGACACTGGACAGTCTGCCTTTTAATTGCACTATGTCTAACACTGGGCCGTCTGTCTTTCAATTCCACCATGTCTGAAACTCAACGGATCCTGGCAACTCAACCATTTCTTACGATGGACTGTCTGCTGGCAATTCCAACATGTCTGACACTGGACCGTCTGCCTGTCAATTCCACCATGTCTGACACTGGACCGTCTGCTTTGTAATTCCACCATGTCTGATACTGGACACTGGCAATTCCACCATGTCTGACACTGGACCGCCTGCCTTGTAATTCCACCATGTCTGACATTGAACCGCCTGCCTTGTAATTCCAGCATGTCTGAAACTGGACCGTCTGCCTGGCAATTCCACAATGTCTGACACTGGACCGCCTGACTTGTAATTCCATCATGTCTGAATATGGACCATCTGCCTCGCAATTCCAGCATGTCTGACAGTGGACCGTCTGCCTGACAATTCCACCATGTCTGACACTGGACAGTTACCTTATCATTACACCATGTCTGACATTGGACCGTCTGACTGGCAATTCCAACATTTCTGACACTGGACCGTCTGCAAAGACAATTTCACCATGTCTGACACTGGACCGTCTGCCTGTCAATTCCACCATGTCTGACTGTGGACCATCTGCCTCGCAATTCCAGCATGTCTGACAGAGGACCGTCTGCCTTGTAATTCCACCATGTTGGAGAGTGGACCGTCTGCCTGGCAGTTCCACCATGTCTGACACTGGACAGTCACCTTATCAATACACCATGTCTGACACTGGACCGTCTGCCTGTCAATTCCACCATGTCTGACACTGGACCGTCTGCCTGTCAATTCCACCATGTCTGTCACTGGGCTCTTGCCTGGCAATTCCACCATGTCTGACACTGGAACATCTGCCTTGTCATTCCATCATATCTGACACTGGACAGTCTGCCTTCTAATTCCACCGTGTCTGACACTGGACATTCTGCCTGGTAATTCCTCCAAGTCTGAAACTGGACCAACTGCCTTGTATTTCAAAAATGTCTGACAATGGACTGTATACCCGGCAATTCCACCATGTCTGACACTGGACCGTCTGCCTGTCAATTCCACCATGTCTGACACTGGACCGCCTGCCTTGTAATTCCACCATGTCTGACACTGAACCGTCTGCCTGGCAATCCCACCATGTCTGTGACTGGACTGTCTGCGTGGCAATTCCACCATGTCTGACACTGGGCACCTGCCTGGCAATTCCACCATGTCTGACACTGGACCGTCTGCCTTGTAATTCCACCATGTCTGACACTGGACCGTCTGACTGACAATTCCACCATGTCTGACACTGGACAGTCTGCCTTTTAATTGCACCATGTCTAACACTGGGCCGTCTGTCTTTCAATTCCACCATGTGTGACACTCGACGGTTCCTGGCAACTCAACCATTTCTTACGATGGACTGTCTGCTGGCAATTCCACCATGCCTGACACTGGACCGTTTGCCTGTCAATTCCACCATGTCTGAAACTGGACCGTCTGCCTGGCAATTCCACCATGTCTGACACTGCACCGTCTGAATTGTAATTCCACCATGTCTGATACTGACACTGGCAATTCCACCATGTCTGACACTGGACCCTCTGCCTTGTAATTCCACCATGTCTGAGAATGGACCGTCTGCCTGGCAATTCCACCATGTCTGAAACTGTACCGTGTGCCTGGCAATTCCACCATGTCTGACACTGGACCGCCTGCCTTGTAATTCCAACATGTCTTTATACTGGACCGTCTGACTGAAAATTCCACCATGTCTGACACTGGACAGTCTGCCTTTTAATTGCACCACGTCTAACACTGGGCCGTCTGATTTTCAATTCCACCATGTCTGACACTCGACGGATCCTGGCAACTCAACCATTTCTTACGATGGACTGTCTGCTGGCAATTCCACCATGCCTGACACTGGACCGTCTGCCTGTCAATTCCACCATGTCTGAAACTGGACCGTCTGCCTGGCAATTCCACCGTGTCTGACACTGGACCGTCTGCCTGTCAATTCCACCTTGTCTGACAATGGACCGTCTGCCTGGCAATTCCACCATGTCTGACACTGGACCGTCTGCATTGTAATTCCACCATGTCTGATACTGACACTGGCAATTCCACCATGTCTGACACTGGACCCTCTGCCTTGTAATTACACCATGTCTGACACTGGACCGCCTGCCTTGTAATTTCACCATGTCTGACATTGGACCGCCTGCATTGTAATTCCACCATGTCTGACACTGGACCGTCTGCCTGGCAATTCCACAATGTCTGACACTGGACCGCCTGACTTGTAATTCCATCATGTCTGACTATGGACCATCTGCCTCGCAATTCCAGCATGTCTGACAGTGGACCGTCTGCCTTGCAATTCCACCATGTTGCACAGTGGACCGTCTGCCTGACAATTCCACCATGTCTGACGCTGGGCTCTTGCCTGCCAATTCCACCATGTCTGACACTGGAACGTCTGCATTGTAATTCCACCATGTCTGATACTGACACTGGCAATTCCACCATGTCTGACACTAGATCGTCTGCCTGGTAATTCCACCATGTCTGACACTGGACCGTCTGCCTGGGAATTCCAACAAGTCTGACAATGGGCCAACAGACTTGTATTTCAAAAATGTCTGAAACTGGACCGTCTGCCTTCTAATTCCACCGTGTCAAATACTGGACAGTCTGCATGGCAATTCCACCATGTCTGACACAGGACCGTCTGCCCGGCAATTCCACCATGTCTGACACTGGACCGTCTGCCTTGTAATTCCACCATTTCTGACACTGGGCCGTCTGCCTGGCAATTCCAGCATGTCTGACAGTGGACCGTCTGCCTTGTCATTCCACCATGTTACACAGTGGACCGTCTGCCTGACAATTCCACCATGTCTGACACTGGACAGTTACCTTATCATTACACCATGTCTGACACTGGACAGTCTGCCTTCTAATTCCACCGTGTCTGACACTGGACATTCTGCCTGGTAATTCCTCCAAGTCTGAAACTGGACCAACTGCCTTGTATTTCAAAAATGTCTGACAATGGACTGTATACCCGGCAATTCCACCATGTCTGACACTGGATCGTCTGCCTGGCAATTCCACCATGTCTGACACTGGACCGTCTGCCTTGTAATTCCACCATATCTGACACTGGACCGTCTGCCTAGTAATTCCAACATGTCTGACACTGGACCGTCTGCCTTGTAATTCCACCATGTCTGACACTGGACCGTCTGACTGACAATTCCACCATGTCTGACACTGGACAGTCTGCCTTTTAATTGCACCATGTCTAACACTGGGCCGTCTGTCTTTCAATTCCACCATGTGTGACACTCGACGGATCCTGGCAACTCAACCATTTCTTACGATGGACTGTCTGCTGGCAATTCCTCCATGCCTGACACTGGACCGTCTGCCTGTCAATTCCACCATGTCTGAAACTGGACCGTCTGCCTGGCAATTCCACCATGTCTGACACTGGACCGTCTGCATTGTAATTCCACCATGTCTGATACTGACACTGGCAATTCCACCATGTCTGACACTGGACCCTCTGCCTTGTAATTCCACCATGTCTGAAACTCAACGGATCCTGGCAACTCAACCATTTCTTACGATGGACTGTCTGCTGGCAATTCCAACATGTCTGACACTGGACCGTCTGCCTGTCAATTCCACCATGTCTGACACTGGACCGTCTGCTTTGTAATTCCACCATGTCTGATACTGGACACTGGCAATTCCACCATGTCTGACACTGGACCGCCTGCCTTGTAATTCCACCATGTCTGACATTGAACCGCCTGCCTTGTAATTCCAGCATGTCTGAAACTGGACCGTCTGCCTGGCAATTCCACAATGTCTGACACTGGACCGCCTGACTTGTAATTCCATCATGTCTGAATATGGACCATCTGCCTCGCAATTCCAGCATGTCTGACAGTGGACCGTCTGCCTGACAATTCCACCATGTCTGACACTGGACAGTTACCTTATCATTACACCATGTCTGACATTGGACCGTCTGACTGGCAATTCCAACATTTCTGACACTGGACCGTCTGCAAAGACAATTTCACCATGTCTGACACTGGACCGTCTGCCTGTCAATTCCACCATGTCTGACTGTGGACCATCTGCCTCGCAATTCCAGCATGTCTGACAGAGGACCGTCTGCCTTGTAATTCCACCATGTTGGAGAGTGGACCGTCTGCCTGGCAGTTCCACCATGTCTGACACTGGACAGTCACCTTATCAATACACCATGTCTGACACTGGACCGTCTGCCTGTCAATTCCACCATGTCTGACACTGGACCGTCTGCCTGTCAATTCCACCATGTCTGTCACTGGGCTCTTGCCTGGCAATTCCACCATGTCTGACACTGGAACATCTGCCTTGTCATTCCATCATATCTGACACTGGACAGTCTGCCTTCTAATTCCACCGTGTCTGACACTGGACATTCTGCCTGGTAATTCCTCCAAGTCTGAAACTGGACCAACTGCCTTGTATTTCAAAAATGTCTGACAATGGACTGTATACCCGGCAATTCCACCATGTCTGACACTGGACCGTCTGCCTGTCAATTCCACCATGTCTGACACTGGACCGCCTGCCTTGTAATTCCACCATGTCTGACACTGAACCGTCTGCCTGGCAATCCCACCATGTCTGTGACTGGACTGTCTGCGTGGCAATTCCACCATGTCTGACACTGGGCACCTGCCTGGCAATTCCACCATGTCTGACACTGGACCGTCTGCCTTGTAATTCCACCATGTCTGACACTGGACCGTCTGACTGACAATTCCACCATGTCTGACACTGGACAGTCTGCCTTTTAATTGCACCATGTCTAACACTGGGCCGTCTGTCTTTCAATTCCACCATGTGTGACACTCGACGGTTCCTGGCAACTCAACCATTTCTTACGATGGACTGTCTGCTGGCAATTCCACCATGCCTGACACTGGACCGTTTGCCTGTCAATTCCACCATGTCTGAAACTGGACCGTCTGCCTGGCAATTCCACCATGTCTGACACTGCACCGTCTGAATTGTAATTCCACCATGTCTGATACTGACACTGGCAATTCCACCATGTCTGACACTGGACCCTCTGCCTTGTAATTCCACCATGTCTGAGAATGGACCGTCTGCCTGGCAATTCCACCATGTCTGAAACTGTACCGTGTGCCTGGCAATTCCACCATGTCTGACACTGGACCGCCTGCCTTGTAATTCCAACATGTCTTTATACTGGACCGTCTGACTGAAAATTCCACCATGTCTGACACTGGACAGTCTGCCTTTTAATTGCACCACGTCTAACACTGGGCCGTCTGATTTTCAATTCCACCATGTCTGACACTCGACGGATCCTGGCAACTCAACCATTTCTTACGATGGACTGTCTGCTGGCAATTCCACCATGCCTGACACTGGACCGTCTGCCTGTCAATTCCACCATGTCTGAAACTGGACCGTCTGCCTGGCAATTCCACCGTGTCTGACACTGGACCGTCTGCCTGTCAATTCCACCTTGTCTGACAATGGACCGTCTGCCTGGCAATTCCACCATGTCTGACACTGGACCGTCTGCATTGTAATTCCACCATGTCTGATACTGACACTGGCAATTCCACCATGTCTGACACTGGACCCTCTGCCTTGTAATTACACCATGTCTGACACTGGACCGCCTGCCTTGTAATTTCACCATGTCTGACATTGGACCGCCTGCATTGTAATTCCACCATGTCTGACACTGGACCGTCTGCCTGGCAATTCCACAATGTCTGACACTGGACCGCCTGACTTGTAATTCCATCATGTCTGACTATGGACCATCTGCCTCGCAATTCCAGCATGTCTGACAGTGGACCGTCTGCCTTGCAATTCCACCATGTTGCACAGTGGACCGTCTGCCTGACAATTCCACCATGTCTGACGCTGGGCTCTTGCCTGCCAATTCCACCATGTCTGACACTGGAACGTCTGCATTGTAATTCCACCATGTCTGATACTGACACTGGCAATTCCACCATGTC
The DNA here is from genome assembly GCF_047496885.1 of Scyliorhinus torazame. Taxonomy (NCBI): domain Eukaryota; kingdom Metazoa; phylum Chordata; class Chondrichthyes; order Carcharhiniformes; family Scyliorhinidae; genus Scyliorhinus; species Scyliorhinus torazame. The sequence continues at coordinate 57,109,466 of NC_092726.1, forward strand.
TGACACTAGATCGTCTGCCTGGTAATTCCACCATGTCTGACACTGGACCGTCTGCCTGGGAATTCCAACAAGTCTGACAATGGGCCAACAGACTTGTATTTCAAAAATGTCTGAAACTGGACCGTCTGCCTTCTAATTCCACCGTGTCAAATACTGGACAGTCTGCATGGCAATTCCACCATGTCTGACACAGGACCGTCTGCCCGGCAATTCCACCATGTCTGACACTGGACCGTCTGCCTTGTAATTCCACCATTTCTGACACTGGGCCGTCTGCCTGGCAATTCCAGCATGTCTGACAGTGGACCGTCTGCCTTGTCATTCCACCATGTTACACAGTGGACCGTCTGCCTGACAATTCCACCATGTCTGACACTGGACAGTTACCTTATCATTACACCATGTCTGACACTGGACAGTCTGCCTTCTAATTCCACCGTGTCTGACACTGGACATTCTGCCTGGTAATTCCTCCAAGTCTGAAACTGGACCAACTGCCTTGTATTTCAAAAATGTCTGACAATGGACTGTATACCCGGCAATTCCACCATGTCTGACACTGGATCGTCTGCCTGGCAATTCCACCATGTCTGACACTGGACCGTCTGCCTTGTAATTCCACCATATCTGACACTGGACCGTCTGCCTAGTAATTCCAACATGTCTGACACTGGACCGTCTGCCTTGTAATTCCACCATGTCTGACACTGGACCGTCTGACTGACAATTCCACCATGTCTGACACTGGACAGTCTGCCTTTTAATTGCACCATGTCTAACACTGGGCCGTCTGTCTTTCAATTCCACCATGTGTGACACTCGACGGATCCTGGCAACTCAACCATTTCTTACGATGGACTGTCTGCTGGCAATTCCTCCATGCCTGACACTGGACCGTCTGCCTGTCAATTCCACCATGTCTGAAACTGGACCGTCTGCCTGGCAATTCCACCATGTCTGACACTGGACCGTCTGCATTGTAATTCCACCATGTCTGATACTGACACTGGCAATTCCACCATGTCTGACACTGGACCCTCTGCCTTGTAATTCCACCATGTCTGAGAATGGACCGTCTGCCTGGCAATTCCACCATGTCTGAAACTGGACCGTCTGCCTGGTAATTCCACCATGTCTGACACTGGACCGTCTGCATTGTAATTCCACCATGTCTGATACTGACACTGGCAATTCCACCATGTCTGACACTGGACCCTCTGCCTTGTAATTCCACCATGTCTGACACTGGACCGCCTGGTAATTCCACCATGTCTGACATTGGACCGCCTGCCTTGTAATTCCACCATGTCTGACACTGGACCGTCTGCCTGGCAATTCCACCATGTCTGACACTGGACCGTCTGCCTTGTAATTCCACAATGTCTGACACTGGACCGTCTGCCTGGCAATTCAACCGTGTCTGACACTGGACCGCCTGCCTTGTAATTCCACAATGTCTGACACTGGACCGCCTGACTTGTAATTCCATCATGTCTGACTATGGACCATCTGCCTCGCAATTCCAGCATGTCTGACAGTGGACCGTCTGCCTTGTAATTCCACCATGTTGCACAGTGGACCGTCTGCCTGACAATTCCACCATGTCTGACACTGGACCGCCAGCCTGTCATTTCCACCATGTCTGACACTGGAACGTCTGCATTGTAATTCCACCATGTCTGATACTCACACTGGCAATTCCACCATGTCTGACACTGGACCCTCTGCCTTGTAATTCCACCATGTCTGACACTGGACCGCCTGCCTTGTAATTCCACCTTGTCTGACTATGGGCCATCTGCCTCGCAATTCCAGCATGTCTGACAGTGGACCGACTGCCTTGTAATTCCACTATGTTGCACAGTGGACCGTCTGCCTGACAATTCCACCATGTCCGACACTGGACCATCTGCCTGTCAATTCCACCATGTCTGACACTGGACCGTCTGCCTGTCAATTCCACCATGTCTGACACTGGACCGTCTGCCTGTCAATTCCACCATGTCTGACACTGGACCGTCTGCCTTGTAATTCCACCATGTCTGACACTGGGCCGTCTGTTGGCAATTCCACCATGTCTGACACTGGACCGTCTGCCTTGTAATTCCACCATATCTGACACTGGACCGTCTGCCTGGCAATTCCACCATGTCTGACACTGGACCGTCTGCATTGTAATTGCACCATGTCTGACACTGAACACTGGCAATTCCACCATGTCTGACACAGGTCCGCCTGCCTTGTAATTCCACCATGTCTGACACTGGACCGTCTGACTGACAATTCCACCATGTCTGACACTGGACCGTCTGACTGACAATTCCACCATGTCTGACACTGGACAGTCTGCCTTTTCATTGCACTATGTCTAACACTGGGCCGTCAGTCTTTCAATTCCACCATGTCTGACACACGACGGATCCTGGCAACTCAACCATTTCTTACGATGGACTGTCTGCTGGCAATTCCAACATGTCTGACACTGGAGCGTCTGCCTGTCAATTCCACCATGTCTGACACTGGACCGCCTGCTTTGTAATTCCACCATGTCTGATACTGGACACTGGCAATTCCACCATGTCTGACACTGGACCGCCTGCCTTGTATTTCCAGCATGTCTGAAACTGGACCGTCTGCCTGGCAATTCCACAATGTCTGACACTGGACCGCCTGACTTGTAATTCCATCATGTCTGACTATGGACCATCTGCCTCACAATTCCAGCATGTCTGACAGTGGACCGTCTGCCTGACAATTCCACCATGTCTGACACTGGACAGTTACCTTATCATTACACCATGTCTGACATTGGACCGTCTGACTGGCAATTCCACCATGTCTGACACTGGACCGTCTGCCTGTCAATTCCACCATGTCTGACTGTGGACCATCTGCCTCGCAATTCCAGCATGTCTGACAGAGGACCGTCTGCCTTGTAATTCCACCATGTTGGACAGTGGACCGTCTGCCTGACAATTCCACCACGTCTGACACTGGACAGTTACCTTATCAATACACCATGTCTGACACTGGACCGTCTGCCTGTCAATTCCACCATGTCTGACATTGGACCGTCTGACTGTCAATTCCACCATGTCTGTCACTGGGCTCTTGCCTGGCAATTCCACCATGTCTGACACTGGAACATCTGCCTTGTCATTCCATCATATCTGACACTGGACAGTCTGCCTTCTAATTCCACCGTGTCTGACACTGGACATTCTGCCTGGCAATTCCTCCAAGTCTGAAACTGGACCAACTGCCTTGTATTTCAAAAATGATTGACAATGGACTGTATACCCGGCAATTCCACCATGTCTGACACTGGACCGTCTGCCTGTCAATTCCACCATGTCTGACACTGGACCGCCTGCCTTGTAATTCCACCATGTCTGACAAAGGACCGTCTGCCTGGCAATCCCACCATGTCTGTGACTGGACTGTCTGCGTGGCAATTCCACCATGTCTTTCACTGGGCACCTGTCTGGCAATTCCACCATGTCTGACACTGGTCCGTCTGCCTTGTAATTCCACCATATCTGACACTGGACCGTCTGCCTGGTAATTCCAACATGTCTGACACTGGACCGCCTGCCTTGTAATTCCACCATGTCTGACACTGGACCGTCTGACTGACAATTCCACCATGTCTGACACTGGACAGTCTGCCTTTTAATTGCACCGTGTCTAACACTGGGCCGTCTGTCTTTCAATTCCACCATGTGTGACACTCGACGGATCCTGGTAACTCAACCATTTCTTACGATGGACTGTCTGCTGGCAATTCCACCATGCCTGACACTGGACCGTCTGCCTGTCAATTCCACCATGTCTGAAACTGGACCGTCTGCCTGGCAATTCCACCATGTCTGACACTGGACCGTCTGCATTGTAATTCCACCATGTCTGATACTGACACTGGCAATTCCACCATGTCTGACACTGGACCCTCTGCCTTGTAATTCCACCATGTCTGAGAATGGACCGTCCGCCTGGCAATTCCACCATGTCTGAAACTGGACCGTCTGCCTGGCAATTCCACCATGTCTGACACTGGACCGTCTGCATTGTAATTCCACCATGTCTGATACTGACACTGGCAATTCCACCATGTCTGGCACTGGACGCTCTGCCTTGTAATTCCACCATGTCTGACACTGGACCGCCTGGTAATTCCACCATGTCTGACATTGGACCGCCTGCCTAGTAATTCCACCATGTCTGACACTGGACCGTCTGCCTGGCAATTCCACCATGTCTGACACTGGACCGCCTGCCTTGTAATTCCACAGTGTCTGACACTGGACCGTCTGCCTGGCAATTCAACCATGTCTGACACTGGACCGCCTGCCTTGTAATTCCACAATGTCTGACACTGGACCGCCTGACTTGTAATTCCACCATGTCTGTGACTGGACTGTCTGCCTGGCAAGTCCACAATGTCTGACACTGGACCGCCTGACTTGTAATTCCACCATGTCTGACTATGGACCATCTGCCTCGCAATTCAGCATGTCTGACAGTGGACCGTCTGCCTTGTAATTCCACCATGTTGCACAGTGGACCGTCTGCCTGACAATTCCACCATGTCTGACACTGGACCGCCAGCCTTTCATTTCCACCATGTCTGACACTGGAACGTCTGCATTGTAATTCCACCATGTCTGATACTGACACTGGCAATTCCACCATGTCTGACACTGGACCCTCTGCCTTGTAATTCCACCATGTCTGACACTGGACCGCCTGCCTTGTAATTCCACCTTGTCTGACTATGGACCATCTGCCTCGCAATTCCAGCATGTCTGACAGTGGACCGACTGCCTTGTAATTCCACCATGTTGCACAGTGGACCGTCTGCCTGACAATTCCACCATGTCTGACACTGGACAGTTACCTTATCATTACACCATGTCTGACATTGGACCGTCTGACTGGCAATTCCAACATTTCTGACACTGGACCGTCTGCAAAAACAATTCCACCATGTCTGACACTGGACCGTCTGCCTGTCAATTCCACCATGTCTGACACTGGACCGTCTGCCTGTCAATTCCACCATGTCTGACACTGGACCGTCTGCCTGTCAATTCCACCATGTCTGACACTGGACCGTCTGCCTGGCAATTCCACCATGTCTGACACTGGACAGTTACCTTATCATTACACCATGTCTGACATTGGACCGTCTGACTGGCAATTCCAACATGTCTGACTATGGACCATCTGCCTCGCAATTCCAGCATGTCTGACAGTGGACCGTCTGCCTTGCAATTCCACCATGTTGCACAGTGGACCGTCTGCCTGACAATTCCACCATGTCTGACGCTGGGCTCTTGCCTGGCAATTCCACCATGTCTGACACTGGAACGTCTGCATTGTAATTCCACCATGTCTGATACTGACACTGGCAATTCCACCATGTCTGACACTAGATCGTCTGCCTGGTAATTCCACCATGTCTGACACTGGACCGTCTGCCTGGGAATTCCAACAAGTCTGACAATGGGCCAACAGACTTGTATTTCAAAAATGTCTGAAACTGGACCGTCTGCCTTCTAATTCCACCGTGTCAAATACTGGACCGTCTGCCTGGCAATTCCACCCTGTCTGACACTGGACCGTCTGCATTGTAATTCCACCATGTCTGATACTGACACTGGCAATTCCACCATGTCTGACACTGGACCCTCTGCCTTGTAATTCCACCATGTCTGAGAATGGACCGTCTGCCTGGCAATTCCACCATGTCTGAAACTGGACCGTCTGCCTGGCAATTCCACCATGTCTGACACTGGACCGTCTGCATTGTAATTCCACCATGTCTGATACTGACACTGGCAATTCCACCATGAATGACACTGGACCCTCTGCCTTGTAATTCCACCATGTCTGACACTGGACCGCCTGGTAATTCCACCATGTCTGACATTGGACCGCCTGCCTTGTTATTCCACCATGTCTGACACTGGACCGTCTGCCTGGCAATTCCACCATGTCTGACACTGGACCGTCTGCCTTGTAATTCCACAATGTCTGACACTGGACCGTCTGCCTGGCAATTCAACCGTGTCTGACACTGGACCGCCTGCCTTGTAATTCCACAATGTCTGACACTGGACCGCCTGACTTGTAATTCCATCATGTCTGACTATGGACCATCTGCCTCGCAATTCCAGCATGTCTGACAGTGGACCGTCTGCCTTGTAATTCCACCATGTTGCACAGTGGACCGTCTGCCTGACAATTCCACCATGTCTGACACTGGACCGCCAGCCTGTCATTTCCACCATGTCTGACACTGGAACGTCTGCATTGTAATTCCACCATGTCTGATACTGACACTGGCAATTCCACCATGTCTGGCACTGGACACTCTGCCTTGTAATTCCACCATGTCTGACACTGGACCGCCTGCCTTGTAATTCCACCTTGTCTGACTATGGGCCATCTGCCTCGCAATTCCAGCATGTCTGACAGTGGACCGACTGCCTTGTAATTCCACTATGTTGCACAGTGGACCGTCTGCGTGACAATTCCACCATTTCCGACACTGGACCATCTGCCTGTCAATTCCACCATGTCTGACACTGGACCGTCTGCCTGTCAATTCCACCATGTCTGACACTGGACCGTCTGCCTGTCAATTCCACCATGTCTGACACTGGACCGTCTGCCTTGTAATTCCACCATGTCTGACACTGGGCCGTCTGTTGGCAATTCCACCATGTCTGACACTGGACCGTCTGCCTTGTAATTCCACCATATCTGACACTGGACCGTCTGCCTGGCAATTCCACCATGTCTGACACTGGACCGTCTGCATTGTAATTGCACCATGTCTGACACTGAACACTGGCAATTCCACCATGCCTGACACAGGTCCGCCTGCCTTGTAATTCCATCATGTCTGACACTGGACCGTCTGACTGACAATTCCACCATGTCTGACACTGGACAGTCTGCCTTTTCATTGCACTATGTCTAACACTGGGCCGTCTGTCTTTCAATTCCACCATGTCTGACACACGACGGATCCTGGCAACTCAACCATTTCTTACGATGGACTGTCTGCCGGCAATTCCAACATGTCTGACACTGGAGCGTCTGCCTGTCAATTCCACCATGTCTGACACTGGACCGCCTGCTTTGTAATTCCACCATGTCTGATACTGGACACTGGCAATTCCACCATGTCTGACACTGGACCGCCTGCCTTGTAATTCCACCATGTCTGACATTGGACCGCCTGCCTTGTATTTCCAGCATGTCTGAAACTGGACCGTCTGCCTGGCAATTCCACAATGTCTGACACTGGACCGCCTGACTTGTAATTCCATCATGTCTGACTATGGACCATCTGCCTCGCAATTCCAGCATGTCTGACAGTGGACCGTCTGCCTGACAATTCCACCATGTCTGACACTGGACAGTTACCTTATCATTACACCATGTCTGACATTGGACCGTCTGACTGGCAATTCCAACATTTCTGACACTGGACCGTCTGCAAAGACAATTCCAACATGTCTGACACTGGACCGTCTGCCTGTCAATTCCACCATGTCTGACTGTGGACCATCTGCCTCGCAATTCCAGCATGTCTGACAGAGGACCGTCTGCCTTGTAATTCCACCATGTTGGACAGTGGACCGTCTGCCTGACAATTCCACCACGTCTGACACTGGACAGTTACCTTATCAATACACCATGTCTGACACTGGACCGTCTGCCTGTCAATTCCACCATGTCTGACATTGGACCGTCTGCCTGTCAATTCCACCATGTCTGTCACTGGGCTCTTGCCTGGCAATTCCACCATGTCTGACACTGGAACATCTGCCTTGTCATTCCATCATATCTGACACTGGACAGTCTGCCTTCTAATTCCACCGTGTCTGACACTGGACATTCTGCCTGGCAATTCCTCCAAGTCTGAAACTGGACCAACTGCCTTGTATTTCAAAAATGTCTGACAATGGACTGTATACCCGGCAATTCCACCATGTCTGACACTGGACCGTCTGCCTGTCAATTCCACCATGTCTGACACTGGACCGCCTGCCTTGTAATTCCACCATGTCTGACAATGGACCGTCTGCCTGGCAATCCCACCATGTCTGTGACTGGACTGTCTGCGTGGCAATTCCACCATGTCTTTCACTGGGCACCTGTCTGGCAATTCCACCATGTCTGACACTGGTCCGTCTGCCTTGTAATTCCACCATATCTGACACTGGACCGTCTGCCTAGTAATTCCAACATGTCTGACACTGGACCGCCTGCCTTGTAATTCCACCATGTCTGACACTGGACCGTCTGACTGACAATTCCACCATGTCTGACACTGGACAGTCTGCCTTTTAATTGCACCGTGTCTAACACTGGGCCGTCTGTCTTTCAATTCCACCATGTGTGACACTCGACGGATCCTGGCAACTCAACCATTTCTTACGATGGACTGTCTGCTGGCAATTCCACCATGCCTGACACTGGACCGTCTGCCTGTCAATTCCACCATGTCTGAAACTGGACCGTCTGCCTGGCAATTCCACCATGTCTGACACTGGACCGTCTGCATTGTAATTCCACCATGTCTGATACTGACACTGGCAATTCCACCATGTCTGACACTGGACCCTCTGCCTTGTAATTCCACCATGTCTGAGAATGGACCGTCCGCCTGGCAATTCCACCACGTCTGAAACTGGACCGTCTGCCTGGCAATTCCACCATGTCTGACACTGGACCGTCTGCATTGTAATTCCACCATGTCTGATACTGACACTGGCAATTCCACCATGTCTGACACTGGACCCTCTGCCTTGTAATTCCACCATGTCTGACACTGGACCGCCTGGTAATTCCACCATGTCTGACATTGGCCCGCCTGCCTAGTAATTCCACCATGTCTGACACTGGACCGTCTGCCTGGCAATTCCACCATGTCTGACACTGGACCGCCTGCCTTGTAATTCCACAATGTCTGACACTGGACCGGCTGCCTGGCAATTCAACCATGTCTGACACTGGACCGCCTGCCTTGTAATTCCACAATGTCTGACACTGGACCGCCTGACTTGTAATTCCACCATGTCTGTGACTGGACTGTCTGCCTGGCAAGTCCACAATGTCTGACACTGGACCGCCTGACTTGTAATTCCATCATGTCTGACTATGGACCATCTGCCTCGCAATTCAGCATGTCTGACAGTGGACCGTCTGCCTTGTAATTCCACCATGTTGCACAGTGGACCGTCTGCCTGACAATTCCACCATGTCTGACACTGGACCGCCAGCCTTTCATTTCCACCACGTCTGACACTGGAACGTCTGCATTGTAATTCCACCATGTCTGATACTGACACTGGCAATTCCACCATGTCTGACACTGGACCGTCTGCCTTCTAATTCCACCATGTCTGACACTGGACCGCCTGCCTTGTAATTCCACCTTGTCTGACTATGGACCATCTGCCTCGCAATTCCAGCATGTCTGACAGTGGACCGACTGCCTTGTAATTCCACCATGTTGCACAGTGGACCGTCTGCCTGACAATTCCACCATGTCTGACACTGGACAGTTACCTTATCATTACACCATGTCTGACATTGGACCGTCTGACTGGCAATTCCAACATTTCTGACACTGGACCGTCTGCAAAAACAATTCCACCATGTCTGACACTGGACCGTCTGCCTGTCAATTCCACCATGTCTGACACTGGACCGTCTGCCTGGCAATTCCACCATGTCTGACACTGGACCATCTGCCTTGTAATTCCACCATGTCTGACACTGCGCCGCCTGCCTGTCAATTCCACCATGTCTGTCACTGGGCTCTTGCCTGGCAATTCCACCATGTCTGACACTGGAACGTCTGCCTTGTCATTCCACCGTATCTAACACTGGACAGTCTGCCTTCTAATTCCACCGTGTCAGACACTGGACATTCTGCCTGGTAATTCCTCCAAGTCTGAAACTGGACCAACTGCCTTGTAGTTCAAAAATGTCTGACACTGGACCGTATACCCGGCAATTCCAACATGTCTGACACTGGACCGTCTGTCTTCTAATTCCACCACGTCTGACACAGAACTGTCTGCCTGGCAATTCCACCATTTCTGACACTGGACCGTCTGCGTGGCAATTGCACTATGTCTGACACTGGACCATCTGCCTGGCAATTCCACCATGTCTGACACTGGACCATCTGCCTTGTAATTCCACCATGTCTGACACTGCGCCGTCTGCCTGGCAATTCCACCCTATCTGACACTGGACAGTCTGCCTTCTAATTCCACCGTGTCAGACACTGGACATTCTGCCTGGTAATTCCTCCAAGTCTGGAACTGGACCAACTGCCTTGTAATTCCACCATGTCTGACACTGGACCGTCTGCCTGGCAATTCCACCACGTCTGACACTGGACCATCTGCCTTGTAATTCCACCATGTCTGACACTGCGCCGTCTGCCTGGCAATTCCACCGTGTCAGACACTGGACATTCTGCCTGGTAATTCCTGCAAGTCTGAAACTGGACCAACTGCCTTGTATTTCAAAAATGTCTGACACTGGACCGTATACCCGGCAATTCCAACATGTCTGACACTGGACCGTCTGCCTTGTAATTCCACCATGTCTGACACTGGACCGCCTGCCTTGTAATTCCACCGTGTCTGACACTGGACCTTCTGCCTGACAATTCCACCATGTCTGACTCTGGACCGCCTGCCTGTCAATTCCACCATGCCTGTCGCTGGGCTCTTTCCTGGCAATTCCACCATATCTGGCACTGGACAGTCTGCCTTCTAATTCCACCGTGTCAGACACTGGACAGTCTGCCTAGGAATTCCTCCAAGTCTGACACTAGACCAACTGCCTTGTATTTCAAAAATGTCTGACACTGGGCCGTCTGCCCGGCAATTCCAACATGTCTGACACTGGACCGTCTGCCTTGTAATTACACCATGTCTCACACTGGACCGTCTGCCAGGCATTTTCCACCATGTCTGACACTGGACCATCTGCCTGGCAATTCAACCATGTCTGACACTGGACCGCCTGCCTTGTAATTCCATCATGTATGACACTGAACCGTCTGCCTGACAATTCTACCATGTCTGACACTGGGCCGTCTGTCTTGCAATTCCACCATGTCTGACACTGGGCCGTCTGTCTTGCAATTCCACCTTGTCGGACACTGGACCGTCTGCCTGGCAATTCCACCATGTCAGTGATTGTAATGTATGCCTGGCAAGTCCACAATGTCTGACACTGGACCGCCTGCCTTGTAATTCCATCATGTCTGACTATGGACCATCTGCCTCGCAATTCCAGCATGTCTGAAAGTGGACCGTCTGTCTTGTAATTCCACCATGTTGGACAGTGGACCGTCTGCCTGACAATTCCACCATGTCTGACACTGGACAGTTACCTTATCATTACACCATGTCTGACACTGGACCTTCTGCCTGGCAATTCCACCATGTCTGACACTGGACCGTCTGACTGGCAATTCCACCATGTCTGACACTGGACCGTCTGCCTGGCAATTCCACCATGTCTGACACTGGACCGTCTGCCTGACAATTCCACAATGTCTGACACTGGACCGCCTGACTTGTAATTCCACCATGTCTGTGACTGGACTGTCTGCCTGGCAAGTCCACAATGTCTGACACTGGACCGCCTGACTTGTAATTCCATCATGTCTGACTATGGACCATCTGCCTCGCAATTCAGCATGTCTGACAGTGGACCGTCTGCCTTGTAATTCCACCATGTTGCACAGTGGACCGTCTGCCTGACAATTCCACCATGTCTGACACTGGACCGCCAGCCTTTCATTTCCACCATGTCTGACACTGGAACGTCTGCATTGTAATTCCACCATGTCTGATACTGACACTGGCAATTCCACCATGTCTGACACTGGACCCTCTGCCTTGTAATTCCACCATGTCTGACACTGGACCGCCTGCCTTGTAATTCCACCTTGTCTGACTATGGACCATCTGCCTCGCAATTCCAGCATGTCTGACAGTGGACCGACTGCCTTGTAATTCCACCATGTTGCACAGTGGACCGTCTGCCTGACAATTCCACCATGTCTGACACTGGACAGTTAACTTATCATTACACCATGTCTGACATTGGACCGTCTGACTGGCAATTCCAACATTTCTGACACTGGACCGTCTGCAAAAACAATTCCACCATGTCTGACACTGGACCGTCTGCCTGTCAATTCCACCATGTCTGACACTGGACCGTCTGCCTGTCAATTCCACCATGTCTGACACTGGACCGTCTGCCTGTCAATTCCACCATGTCTGACACTGGACCGTCTGCCTGGCAATTCCACCATGTCTGACACTGGACAGTTACCTTATCATTACACCATGTCTGACATTGGACCGTCTGACTGGCAATTCCAACATTTCTGACTATGGACCATCTGCCTCGCAATTCCAGCATGTCTGACAGTGGACCGTCTGCCTTGCAATTCCACCATGTTGCACAGTGGAACGTCTGCCTGACAATTCCACCATGTCTGACGCTGGGCTCTTGCCTGGCAATTCCACCATGTCTGACACTGGAACGTCTGCATTGTAATTCCACCATGTCTGATACTGACACTGGCAATTCCACCATGTCTGACACTAGATCGTCTGCCTGGTAATTCCACCATGTCTGACACTGGACCGTCTGCCTGGGAATTCCAACAAGTCTGACAATGGGCCAACAGACTTGTATTTCAAAAATGTCTGAAACTGGACCGTCTGCCTTCTAATTCCACCGTGTCAAATACTGGACCGTCTGCCTGGCAATTCCACCATGTCTGACACTGGACCGTCTGCATTGTAATTCCACCATGTCTGATACTGACACTGGCAATTCCACCATGTCTGACACTGGACCCTCTGCCTTGTAATTCCACCATGTCTGAGAATGGACCGTCTGCCTGGCAATTCCACCATGTCTGAAACTGGACCGTCTGCCTGGCAATTCCACCATGTCTGACACTGGACCGTCTGCATTGTAATTCCACCATGTCTGATAATGACACTGGCAATTCCACCATGTCTGACACTGGACCCTCTGCCTTGTAATTCCACCATGTCTGACACTGGACCGCCTGGTAATTCCACCATGTCTGACATTGGACCGCCTGCCTTGTAATTCCACCATGTCTGACACTGGACCGTCTGCCTGGCAATTCCACCATGTCTGACACTGGACCGTCTGCCTTGTAATTCCACAATGTCTGACACTGGACCGTCTGCCTGGCAATTCAACCGTGTCTGACACTGGACCGCCTGCCTTGTAATTCCACAATATCTGACACTGGACCGCCTGACTTGTAATTCCATCATGTCTGACTATGGACCATCTGCCTCGCAATTCCAGCATGTCTGACAGTGGACCGTCTGCCTTGTAATTCCACGATGTTGCACAGTGAACCGTCTGCCTGACAATTCCACCATGTCTGACACTGGACCGCCAGCCTGTCATTTCCACCATGTCTGACACTGGAACGTCTGCATTGTAATTCCACCATGTCTGATACTGACACTGGCAATTCCACCATGTCTGGCACTGGACACTCTGCCTTGTAATTCCACCATGTCTGACACTGGACCGCCTGCCTTGTAATTCCACCTTGTCTGACTATGGGCCATCTGCCTCGCAATTCCAGCATGTCTGACAGTGGACCGACTGCCTTGTAATTCCACTATGTTGCACAGTGGACCGTCTGCCTGACAATTCCACCATGTCCGACACTGGACCGTCTGCCTGTCAATTCCACCATGTCTGACACTGGACCGTCTGCCTGTCAATTCCACCATGTCTGACACTGGACCGTCTGCCTTGTAATTCCACCATGTCTGACACTGGGCCGTCTGTTGGCAATTCCACCATGTCTGACACTGGACCGTCTGCCTTGTAATTCCACCATATCTGACACTGGACCGTCTGCCTGGCAATTCCACCATGTCTGACACTGGACCGTCTGCATTGTAATTGCACCATGTCTGACACTGAACACTGGCAATTCCACCATGCCTGACACAGGTCCGCCTGCCTTGTAATTCCACCATGTCTGACACTGGACCGTCTGACTGACAATTCCACCATGTCTGACACTGGACAGTCTGCCTTTTCATTGCACTATGTCTAACACTGGGCCGTCTGTCTTTCAATTCCACCATGTCTGACACACGACGGATCCTGGCAACTCAACCATTTCTTACGATGGACTGTCTGCTGGCAATTCCAACATGTCTGACACTGGAGCGTCTGCCTGTCAATTCCACCATGTCTGACACTGGACCGCCTGCTTTGTAATTCCACCATGTCTGATACTGGACACTGGCAATTCCACCATGTCTGACACTGGACCGCCTGCCTTGTAATTCCACCATGTCTGACATTGGACCGCCTGCCTTGTATTTCCAGCATGTCTGAAACTGGACCGTCTGCCTGGCAATTCCACAATGTCTGACACTGGACCGCCTGACTTGTAATTCCATCATGTCTGACTATGGACCATCTGCCTCGCAATTCCAGCATGTCTGACAGTGGACCGTCTGCCTGACAATTCCACCATGTCTGACACTGGACAGTTACCTTATCATTACACCATGTCTGACATTGGACCGTCTGACTGGCAATTCCAACATTTCTGACACTGGACCGTCTGCAAAGACAATTCCACCATGTCTGACACTGGACCGTCTGCCTGTCAATTCCACCATGTCTGACTGTGGACCATCTGCCTCGCAATTCCAGCATGTCTGACAGAGGACCGTCTGCCTTGTAATTCCACCATGTTGGACAGTGGACCGTCTGCCTGACAATTCCACCACGTCTGACACTGGACAGTTACCTTATCAATACACCATGTCTGACACTGGACCGTCTGCCTGTCAATTCCACCATGTCTGACATTGGACCGTCTGCCTGTCAATTCCACCATGTCTGTCACTGGGCTCTTGCCTGGCAATTCCACCATGTCTGACACTGGAACATCTGCCTTGTCATTCCATCATATCTGACACTGGACAGTCTGCCTTCTAATTCCACCGTGTCTGACACTGGACATTCTGCCTGGCAATTCCTCCAAGTCTGAAACTGGACCAACTGCCTTGTATTTCAAAAATGTCTGACAATGGACTGTATACCCGGCAATTCCACCATGTCTGACACTGGACCGTCTGCCTGTCAATTCCACCATGTCTGACACTGGACCGCCTGCCTTGTAATTCCACCATGTCTGACAATGGACCGTCTGCCTGGCAATCCCACCATGTCTGTGACTGGACTGTCTGCGTGGCAATTCCACCATGTCTTTCACTGGGCACCTGTCTGGCAATTCCACCATGTCTGACACTGGTCCGTCTGCCTTGTAATTCCACCATATCTGACACTGGACCGTCTGCCTAGTAATTCCAACATGTCTGACACTGGACCGCCTGCCTTGTAATTCCACCATGTCTGACACTGGACCGTCTGACTGACAATTCCACCATGTCTGACACTGGACAGTCTGCCTTTTAATTGCACCGTGTCTAACACTGGGCCGTCTGTCTTTCAATTCCACCATGTGTGACACTCGACGGATCCTGGCAACTCAACCATTTCTTACGATGGACTGTCTGCTGGCAATTCCACCATGCCTGACACTGGACCGTCTGCCTGTCAATTCCACCATGTCTGAAACTGGACCGTCTGCCTGGCAATTCCACCATGTCTGACACTGGACCGTCTGCATTGTAATTCCACCATGTCTGATACTGACACTGGCAATTCCACCATGTCTGACACTGGACCCTCTGCCTTGTAATTCCACCATGTCTGAGAATGGACCGTCCGCCTGGCAATTCCACCACGTCTGAAACTGGACCGTCTGCCTGGCAATTCCACCATGTCTGACACTGGACCGTCTGCATTGTAATTCCACCATGTCTGATACTGACACTGGCAATTCCACCATGTCTGACACTGGACCCTCTGCCTTGTAATTCCACCATGTCTGACACTGGACCGCCTGGTAATTCCACCATGTCTGACATTGGCCCGCCTGCCTAGTAATTCCACCATGTCTGACACTGGACCGTCTGCCTGGCAATTCCACCATGTCTGACACTGGACCGCCTGCCTTGTAATTCCACAATGTCTGACACTGGACCGGCTGCCTGGCAATTCAACCATGTCTGACACTGGACCGCCTGCCTTGTAATTCCACAATGTCTGACACTGGACCGCCTGACTTGTAATTCCACCATGTCTGTGACTGGACTGTCTGCCTGGCAAGTCCACAATGTCTGACACTGGACCGCCTGACTTGTAATTCCATCATGTCTGACTATGGACCATCTGCCTCGCAATTCAGCATGTCTGACAGTGGACCGTCTGCCTTGTAATTCCACCATGTTGCACAGTGGACCGTCTGCCTGACAATTCCACCATGTCTGACACTGGACCGCCAGCCTTTCATTTCCACCACGTCTGACACTGGAACGTCTGCATTGTAATTCCACCATGTCTGATACTGACACTGGCAATTCCACCATGTCTGACACTGGACCGTCTGCCTTCTAATTCCACCATGTCTGACACTGGACCGCCTGCCTTGTAATTCCACCTTGTCTGACTATGGACCATCTGCCTCGCAATTCCAGCATGTCTGACAGTGGACCGACTGCCTTGTAATTCCACCATGTTGCACAGTGGACCGTCTGCCTGACAATTCCACCATGTCTGACACTGGACAGTTACCTTATCATTACACCATGTCTGACATTGGACCGTCTGACTGGCAATTCCAACATTTCTGACACTGGACCGTCTGCAAAAACAATTCCACCATGTCTGACACTGGACCGTCTGCCTGTCAATTCCACCATGTCTGACACTGGACCGTCTGCCTGTCAATTCCGCCATGTCTGACACTGGACCGTCTGCCTGTCAATTCCACCATGTCTGACACTGGACCGTCTGCCTGGCAATTCCACCATGTCTGACACTGGACCATCTGCCTTGTAATTCCACCATGTCTGACACTGCGCCGCCTGCCTGTCAATTCCACCATGTCTGTCACTGGGCTCTTGCCTGGCAATTCCACCATGTCTGACACTGGAACGTCTGCCTTGTCATTCCACCGTATCTAACACTGGACAGTCTGCCTTCTAATTCCACCGTGTCAGACACTGGACATTCTGCCTGGTAATTCCTCCAAGTCTGAAACTGGACCAACTGCCTTGTAGTTCAAAAATGTCTGACACTGGACCGTATACCCGGCAATTCCAACATGTCTGACACTGGACCGTCTGTCTTCTAATTCCACCACGTCTGACACAGAACTGTCTGCCTGGCAATTCCACCATTTCTGACACTGGACCGTCTGCGTGGCAATTGCACTATGTCTGACACTGGACCATCTGCCTGGCAATTCCACCATGTCTGACACTGCGCCGTCTGCCTGGCAATTCCACCCTATCTGACACTGGACAGTCTGCCTTCTAATTCCACCGTGTCAGACACTGGACATTCTGCCTGGTAATTCCTCCAAGTCTGGAACTGGACCAACTGCCTTGTAATTCCACCATGTCTGACACTGGACCGTCTGCCTGGCAATTCCACCACGTCTGACACTGGACCATCTGCCTTGTAATTCCACCATGTCTGACACTGCGCCGTCTGCCTGGCAATTCCACCGTGTCAGACACTGGACATTCTGCCTGGTAATTCCTGCAAGTCTGAAACTGGACCAACTGCCTTGTATTTCAAAAATGTCTGACACTGGACCGTATACCCGGCAATTCCAACATGTCTGACACTGGACCGTCTGCCTTGTAATTCCACCATGTCTGACACTGGACCGCCTGCCTTGTAATTCCACCGTGTCTGACACTGGACCTTCTGCCTGACAATTCCACCATGTCTGACTCTGGACCGCCTGCCTGTCAATTCCACCATGCCTGTCGCTGGGCTCTTTCCTGGCAATTCCACCATATCTGGCACTGGACAGTCTGCCTTCTAATTCCACCGTGTCAGACACTGGACAGTCTGCCTGGGAATTCCTCCAAGTCTGACACTAGACCAACTGCCTTGTATTTCAAAAATGTCTGACACTGGGCCGTCTGCCCGGCAATTCCAACATGTCTGACACTGGACCGTCTGCCTTGTAATTACACCATGTCTCACACTGGACCGTCTGCCAGGCATTTTCCACCATGTCTGACACTGGACCATCTGCCTGGCAATTCAACCATGTCTGACACTGGACCGCCTGCCTTGTAATTCCATCATGTATGACACTGAACCGTCTGCCTGACAATTCTACCATGTCTGACACTGGGCCGTCTGTCTTGCAATTCCACCATGTCTGACACTGGGCCGTCTGTCTTGCAATTCCACCATGTCGGACACTGGACCGTCTGCCTGGCAATTCCACCATGTCAGTGATTGTAATGTATGCCTGGCAAGTCCACAATGTCTGACACTGGACCGCCTGCCTTGTAATTCCATCATGTCTGACTATGGACCATCTGCCTCGCAATTCCAGCATGTCTGAAAGTGGACCGTCTGTCTTGTAATTCCACCATGTTGGACAGTGGACCGTCTGCCTGACAATTCCACCATGTCTGACACTGGACAGTTACCTTATCATTACACCATGTCTGACACTGGACCTTCTGCCTGGCAATTCCACCATGTCTGACACTGGACCGTCTGACTGGCAATTCCACCATGTCTGACACTGGACCGTCTGCCTGGCAATTCCACCATGTCTGACACTGGACCGTCTGCCTGACAATTCCACAATGTCTGACACTGGACCGCCTGACTTGTAATTCCACCATGTCTGTGACTGGACTGTCTGCCTGGCAAGTCCACAATGTCTGACACTGGACCGCCTGACTTGTAATTCCATCATGTCTGACTATGGACCATCTGCCTCGCAATTCAGCATGTCTGACAGTGGACCGTCTGCCTTGTAATTCCACCATGTTGCACAGTGGGCCGTCTGCCTGACAATTCCACCATGTCTGACACTGGACCGCCAGCCTTTCATTTCCACCATGTCTGACACTGGAACGTCTGCATTGTAATTCCACCATGTCTGATACTGACACTGGCAATTCCACCATGTCTGACACTGGACCCTCTGCCTTGTAATTCCACCATGTCTGACACTGGACCGCCTGCCTTGTAATTCCACCTTGTCTGACTATGGACCATCTGCCTCGCAATTCCAGCATGTCTGACAGTGGACCGACTGCCTTGTAATTCCACCATGTTGCACAGTGGACCGTCTGCCTGACAATTCCACCATGTCTGACACTGGACAGTTAACTTATCATTACACCATGTCTGACATTGGACCGTCTGACTGGCAATTCCAACATTTCTGACACTGGACCGTCTGCAAAAACAATTCCACCATGTCTGACACTGGACCGTCTGCCTGTCAATTCCACCATGTCTGACACTGGACCGTCTGCCTGTCAATTCCACCATGTCTGACACTGGACCGTCTGCCTGTCAATTCCACCATGTCTGACACTGGACCGTCTGCCTGGCAATTCCACCATGTCTGACACTGGACAGTTACCTTATCATTACACCATGTCTGACATTGGACCGTCTGACTGGCAATTCCAACATTTCTGACTATGGACCATCTGCCTCGCAATTCCAGCATGTCTGACAGTGGACCGTCTGCCTTGCAATTCCACCATGTTGCACAGTGGAACGTCTGCCTGACAATTCCACCATGTCTGACGCTGGGCTCTTGCCTGGCAATTCCACCATGTCTGACACTGGAACGTCTGCATTGTAATTCCACCATGTCTGATACTGACACTGGCAATTCCACCATGTCTGACACTAGATCGTCTGCCTGGTAATTCCACCATGTCTGACACTGGACCGTCTGCCTGGGAATTCCAACAAGTCTGACAATGGGCCAACAGACTTGTATTTCAAAAATGTCTGAAACTGGACCGTCTGCCTTCTAATTCCACCGTGTCAAATACTGGACCGTCTGCCTGGCAATTCCACCATGTCTGACACTGGACCGTCTGCATTGTAATTCCACCATGTCTGATACTGACACTGGCAATTCCACCATGTCTGACACTGGACCCTCTGCCTTGTAATTCCACCATGTCTGAGAATGGACCGTCTGCCTGGCAATTCCACCATGTCTGAAACTGGACCGTCTGCCTGGCAATTCCACCATGTCTGACACTGGACCGTCTGCATTGTAATTCCACCATGTCTGATACTGACACTGGCAATTCCACCATGTCTGACACTGGACCCTCTGCCTTGTAATTCCACCATGTCTGAGAATGGACCGTCTGCCTGGCAATTCCACCATGTCTGAAACTGGACCGTCTGCCTGGCAATTCCACCATGTCTGAAACTGGACCGTCTGCCTGGCAATTCCACCATGTCTGACACTGGACCCTCTGCCTTGTAATTCCACCATGTCTGACACTGGACCGCCTGGTAATTCCACCATGTCTGACATTGGACCGCCTGCCTTGTAATTCCACCATGTCTGACACTGGACCGTCTGCCTGGCAATTCCACCATGTCTGACACTGGACCGTCTGCCTTGTAATTCCACAATGTCTGACACTGGACCGTCTGCCTGGCAATTCAACCGTGTCTGACACTGGACCGCCTGACTTGTAATTCCATCATGTCTGACTATGGACCATCTGCCTCGCAATTCCAGCATGTCTGACAGTGGACCGTCTGCCTTGTAATTCCACGATGTTGCACAGTGAACCGTCTGCCTGACAATTCCACCATGTCTGACACTGGACCGCCAGCCTGTCATTTCCACCATGTCTGACACTGGAACGTCTGCATTGTAATTCCACCATGTCTGATACTGACACTGGCAATTCCACCATGTCTGGCACTGGACACTCTGCCTTGTAATTCCACCATGTCTGACACTGGACCGCCTGCCTTGTAATTCCACCTTGTCTGACTATGGGCCATCTGCCTCGCAATTCCAGCATGTCTGACAGTGGACCGACTGCCTTGTAATTCCACTATGTTGCACAGTGGACCGTCTGCCTGACAATTCCACCATGTCCGACACTGGACCGTCTGCCTGTCAATTCCACCATGTCTGACACTGGACAGTCTGCCTGTCAATTCCACCATGTCTGACACTGGACCGTCTGCCTTGTAATTCCACCATGTCTGACACTGGGCCGTCTGTTGGCAATTCCACCATGTCTGACACTGGACCGTCTGCCTTGTAATTCCACCATATCTGACACTGGACCGTCTGCCTGGCAATTCCACCATGTCTGACACTGGACCGTCTGCATTGTAATTGCACCATGTCTGACACTGAACACTGGCAATTCCACCATGCCTGACACAGGTCCGCCTGCCTTGTAATTCCACCATGTCTGACACTGGACCGTCTGACTGACAATTCCACCATGTCTGACACTGGACAGTCTGCCTTTTCATTGCACTATGTCTAACACTGGGCCGTCTGTCTTTCAATTCCACCATGTCTGACACACGACGGATCCTGGCAACTCAACCATTTCTTACGATGGACTGTCTGCTGGCAATTCCAACATGTCTGACACTGGAGCGTCTGCCTGTCAATTCCACCATGTCTGACACTGGACCGCCTGCTTTGTAATTCCACCATGTCTGATACTGGACACTGGCAATTCCACCATGTCTGACACTGGACCGCCTGCCTTGTAATTCCACCATGTCTGACATTGGACCGCCTGCCTTGTATTTCCAGCATGTCTGAAACTGGACCGTCTGCCTGGCAATTCCACAATGTCTGACACTGGACCGCCTGACTTGTAATTCCATCATGTCTGACTATGGACCATCTGCCTCGCAATTCCAGCATGTCTGACAGTGGACCGTCTGCCTGACAATTCCACCATGTCTGACACTGGACAGTTACCTTATCATTACACCATGTCTGACATTGGACCGTCTGACTGGCAATTCCAACATTTCTGACACTGGACCGTCTGCAAAGACAATTCCACCATGTCTGACACTGGACCGTCTGCCTGTCAATTCCACCATGTCTGACTGTGGACCATCTGCCTCGCAATTCCAGCATGTCTGACAGAGGACCGTCTGCCTTGTAATTCCACCATGTTGGACAGTGGACCGTCTGCCTGACAATTCCACCACGTCTGACACTGGACAGTTACCTTATCAATACACCATGTCTGACACTGGACCGTCTGCCTGTCAATTCCACCATGTCTGACATTGGACCGTCTGCCTGTCAATTCCACCATGTCTGTCACTGGGCTCTTGCCTGGCAATTCCACCATGTCTGACACTGGAACATCTGCCTTGTCATTCCATCATATCTGACACTGGACAGTCTGCCTTCTAATTCCACCGTGTCTGACACTGGACATTCTGCCTGGCAATTCCTCCAAGTCTGAAACTGGACCAACTGCCTTGTATTTCAAAAATGTCTGACAATGGACTGTATACCCGGCAATTCCACCATGTCTGACACTGGACCGTCTGCCTGTCAATTCCACCATGTCTGACACTGGACCGCCTGCCTTGTAATTCCACCATGTCTGACAATGGACAGTCTGCCTGGCAATCCCACCATGTCTGTGACTGGACTGTCTGCGTGGCAATTCCACCATGTCTTTCACTGGGCACCTGTCTGGCAATTCCACCATGTCTGACACTGGTCCGTCTGCCTTGTAATTCCACCATATCTGACACTGGACCGTCTGCCTAGTAATTCCAACATGTCTGACACTGGACCGCCTGCCTTGTAATTCCACCATGTCTGACACTGGACCGTCTGACTGACAATTCCACCATGTCTGACACTGGACAGTCTGCCTTTTAATTGCACCGTGTCTAACACTGGGCCGTCTGTTTTTCAATTCCACCATGTGTGACACTCGACGGATCCTGGCAACTCAACCATTTCTTACGATGGACTGTCTGCTGGCAATTCCACCATGCCTGACACTGGACCGTCTGCCTGTCAATTCCACCATGTCTGAAACTGGACCGTCTGCCTGGCAATTCCACCATGTCTGACACTGGACCGTCTGCATTGTAATTCCACCATGTCTGATACTGACACTGGCAATTCCACCATGTCTGACACTGGACCCTCTGCCTTGTAATTCCACCATGTCTGAGAATGGACCGTCCGCCTGGCAATTCCACCATGTCTGAAACTGGACCGTCTGCCTGGCAATTCCACCATGTCTGACACTGGACCGTCTGCATTGTAATTCCACCATGTCTGATACTGACACTGGCAATTCCACCATGTCTGACACTGGACCCTCGGCCTTGTAATTCCACCATGTCTGACACTGGACCGCCTGGTAATTCCACCATGTCTGACATTGGCCCGCCTGCCTAGTAATTCCACCATGTCTGACACTGGACCGTCTGCCTGGCAATTCCACCATGTCTGACACTGGACCGCCTGCCTGGCAATTCCACCATGTCTGACACTGGACCGCCTGCCTGGCAATTCCACAATGTCTGACACTGGACCGTCTGCCTGGCAATTCAACCATGTCTGACACTGGACCGCCTGCCTTGTAATTCCACAATGTCTGACACTGGACCGCCTGACTTGTAATTCCACCATGTCTGTGACTGGACTGTCTGCCTGGCAAGTCCACAATTTCTGACACTGGACCGCCTGACTTGTAATTCCATCATGTCTGACTATGGACCATATGCCTCGCAATTCAGCATGTCTGACAGTGGACCGTCTGCCTTGTAATTCCACCATGTTGCACAGAGGGCCGTCTGCCTGACAATTCCACCATGTCTGACACTGGACCGCCAGCCTTTCATTTCCACCATGTCTGACACTGGAACGTCTGCATTGTAATTCCACCATGTCTGATACTGACACTGGCAATTCCACCATGTCTGACACTGGACCGTCTGCCTGTCAATTCCACCATGTCTGACACTGGACCGTCTGCCTGGCAATTCCACCATGTCTGACACTGGACCATCTGCCTTGTAATTCCACCATGTCTGACACTGCGCCGCCTGCCTGTCAATTCCACCATGTCTGTCACTGGGCTCTTGCCTGGCAATTCCACCATGTCTGACACTGGAACGTCTGCCTTGTCATTCCACCGTATCTAACACTGGACAGTCTGCCTTCTAATTCCACCGTGTCAGACACTGGACATTCTGCCTGGTAATTCCTCCAAGTCTGAAACTGGACCAACTGCCTTGTAGTTCAAAAATGTCTGACACTGGACCGTATACCCGGCAATTCCAACTTGTCTGACACTGGACCGTCTGTCTTCTAATTCCACCATGTCTGACACAGAACTGTCTGCCTGGCAATTCCACCATTTCTGACACTGGACCGTCTGCGTGGCAATTGCACTATGTCTGACACTGGACCATCTGACTGGCAATTCCACCATGTCTGACACTGGACCATCTGCCTTGTAATTCCACCATGTCTGACACTGCGCCGTCTGCCTGGCAATTCCACCCTATCTGACACTGGACAGTCTGCCTTCTAATTCCACCGTGTCAGACACTGGACATTCTGCCTGGTAATTCCTCCAAGTCTGAAACTGGACCAACTGCCTTGTAATTCCACCATGTCTGACACTGGACCGTCTGCCTGGCAATTCCACCACGTCTGACACTGGACCATCTGCCTTGTAATTCCACCATGTCTGACACTGCGCCGTCTGCCTGGCAATTCCACCGTGTCAGACACTGGACATTCTGCCTGGTAATTCCTGCAAGTCTGAAACTGGACCAACTGCCTTGTATTTCAAAAATGTCTGACACTGGACCGTATACCCGGCAATTCCAACATGTCTGACACTGGACCGTCTGCCTTGTAATTCCACCATGTCTGACACTGGACCGCCTGCCTTGTAATTCCACCGTGTCTGACACTGGACCTTCTGCCTGACAATTCCACCATTTCTGACTCTGGACCGCCTGCCTGTCAATTCCACCATGCCTGTCGCTGGGCTCTTTCCTGGCAATTCCACCATATCTGGCACTGGACAGTCTGCCTTCTAATTCCACCGTGTCAGACACTGGACAGTCTGCCTGGGAATTCCTCCAAGTCTGACACTAGACCAACTGCCTTGTAATTCAAAAATGTCTGACACTGGGCCGTCTGCCCGGCAATTCCAACATGTCTGACACTGGACCGTCTGCCTTGTAATTACACCATGTCTCACACTGGACCGTCTGCCAGGCATTTTCCACCATGTCTGACACTGGACCATCTGCCTGGCAATTCAACCATGTCTGACACTGGACCGCCTGCCTTGTAATTCCATCATGTCTGACACTGAACCGTCTGCCTGACAATTCTACCATGTCTGACACTGGGCCGTCTGTCTTGCAATTCCACCATGTCTGACACTGGGCCGTCTGTCTTGCAATTCCACCATGTCGGACACTGGACCGTCTGCCTGGCAATTCCACCATGTCAGTGATTGTAATGTATGCCTGGCAAGTCCACAATGTCTGACACTGGACCGCCTGCCTTGTAATTCCATCATGTCTGACTATGGACCATCTGCCTCGCAATTCCAGCATGTCTGAAAGTGGACCGTCTGTCTTGTAATTCCACCATGTTGGACAGTGGACCGTCTGCCTGACAATTCCACCATGTCTGACACTGGACAGTTACCTTATCATTACACCATGTCTGACACTGGACCTTCTGCCTGGCAATTCCACCATGTCTGACACTGGACCGTCTGACTGGCAATTCCACCATGTCTGACACTGGACCGTCTGCCTGGCAATTCCACCATGTCTGACACTGGACCGTCTGCCTGTCAATTCCTCCATGTCTGACAATGGACCGCCTGCCTGTCAATTCCACCATGTCTGTCACTGGGCTCTTGCCTGGCAATTCCACCATGTCTGACACTGGACCGTCTGACTGGCAATTCCAACATGTCTGACACTGGACCGTCTGCCTCGTAATTCCACCATGTCTGACACTGGACCGTCTGCCTCGAAATTCCACCATGTCTGAAACTGGACTCTCTGCCTGACAATTGTACAATGTCTGACACTGGACTGTCTACCTGACAATTGTGCCATGTCTGACACTGGACGTCTGCCTGGCAATTCCACCATGTCAGACACTGGACCGTCTGCCTTGTAATTCCACCATGTCTGGCACAGGACCGTCTGCCTGTCAATTCCACCATGTCTGAAACTGGACTGTCTGCCTGGTATTCCACCATGTCTGACACTGGACCGTCAGCCTGGCAATTCCACCATGTCTGACACTGGACCGTCTGTCTGGCAATTCCACCATGTCAGATACTGGACAGTCTGCCTGGCAATTCCACCAATACTGACACTGGACCGTCTGCCTTGTAATTCCACGATGTCTGACACGGGAAAGTCTGCCCGGCAATTCCAACATGTCTGACGCTGCACTGTCTGCCTGGATATACCGCTATTCTAACACTGGACTTTCTCCCTGGCAATTCCACCATGTCTTACACTGGACCGTCTGCCTGGCAATTCCACCAGGTCCGACACTGGACCATTTGCCGGGCAATTCCACCATGGCTGTCACTGGACGGTAACTGCAATTCAACCATTTCTGAGGATGGACCGTCTGCCTGGCAATTGCAGCATGTCTGATACAGGACCGTCTTCCTTGTAATTCCACCATGTTTGACACTGGTCAGTCTGCCTGGCAACTCTGTCATGTCTCACTCTGGACCGTCTGCCTGGCAATTCCACCATGTCTGACACTGAACCGTCTGCCTGGCAAATCCCCAATATCTGAGACTGGACCGTTAGCCTCGTAATTCCAACATGGCTGACACTGGACCGTCTGCCTGACAATTCCACCATGTCTGACACTGGACCGTCTGCCTGGCAATTCCACCATGTCTGACACTGCACCGTCCGCCTGTCAATTTCACCATGTCTGACACTGGATCCTCTGCCTGGCAATTCCACCATGTCTGACACTGG
Source organism: Scyliorhinus torazame (assembly GCF_047496885.1). NCBI lineage: Eukaryota > Metazoa > Chordata > Chondrichthyes > Carcharhiniformes > Scyliorhinidae > Scyliorhinus > Scyliorhinus torazame. The sequence continues at coordinate 57,136,502 of NC_092726.1, forward strand.
ACCGTCTGCCTGGCAATTCCACCATGTCTGACACAGGACCGTCTGCCTGGCAATTCCACCATGTCTGACACTGGACCGTCTGCCTGGCAATTCCACCATGTCTGACACAGGACCGTCTGCCTGGCAATTCCACCATGTCTGATACTGGACCGTCTGCCTGGCAATTACACCATGTCTGACACAGGACCATCTCCGTGGCAATTCCACCATGTCTGACATTGGACCGACTGCCTGGCAATTGCACCATGTCTGACACTGGACCGCCTGCCTTGTGATTCCACCATGTCTGACACTGGACCACCTGCCTTGTGATTCCACCATGTCTGACATTGGACCGTCTGCCTGGCAATTCCACCATGTCTGACACTGGGCCATCTGCCGAGCAATTCCACCATGTCTGACACTGTACCGTCTGCCTTGTAATTCCACCATGTCTGAGACTGGACCGTCTGCCTAGCAATTCGATCATGTCTGACACTGGACCGTCTGCCTGGCAATTCCACAATGTCTGATACGGGACCGACTGTCTGGCAATTCCACCATGTCTAAAACTGTACAGGGTGCCTGGCAATTCATTGCAGATCCTGGTCAAATTCCCATCTCTGTGTGGCCAGGGTGTGCTCTGAATAACTCCTGCAGCTCCTGGCCAACATTCCCATCTCTGTGTGGCCAGGGTGTGCTCTGTATAACCCCTGCAGCTCCTGGTCAACATTCCCTTCTCTGTGTGGCCAGGGTGTGCTCTGTATAACCCCTGCTCCTGGTCAACATTCTTATCTCTGTGTGGCCAGAGTGTGCTCTGTATAACCCCTGCAGCTCCTGGTCAACATTCCCATCTCTGTGTGGCCAGAGTGTGCTCTGTATAACCCCTGCAGCTCCTGGTGAACATTCCCATCCCTGTGTGGCCAGATTGTGCACTGTATACCCCCTGCAGCAGTGGCTGCCTCGCTGGGGTTTGAATCCCCTCCCGGCAGGCCAGAGGAAGACTCTGTCCTCACAGCGCAGTTCATGGTTTCTGATGAGGTGGGGCCTTAGCTGGTCTGAATTGTCTGGATGCCATCCGGTGAGGATCATTCGCTTGTCCCTGGAAAGGACCGGATCGCGGTGAGTCCAGTTCTTTATCTGGACGAACGAGACCAGGGGGTGGCTGTATAGGCTCCCAGCCGGACAATCTCCTACTGGGCGGATTTGGATGTCAAACATTTGGGAGCTGGAGCCCACTCTGGACATCGGTGTTTGTGATTTGCATCCCCGGCTGCTGCTGGGCAATGGAGCTGGAGGCCGCCAACACCAATCCACCGCCGGACCCTGACTGAGGCAATTGTGGGAATTGGCTTGTCTTCACCCAGGAGCCCCAGCAGTGACTGAGAGTCTGCTGGATGGTTAAAGCACTGCCCTGCATGTACTGGTGGAATTTATTCACAGCATTATTTACAGCGAGGCCGTCTTCTGTAAATCTGTGCACACTTCCATTCGGAGTCGCTGACAGTTCGGGGGACAAAGGCACTCGGTCTCTCTGAGTCATCCTCCATCCCATGAGACAGGACCACACCTATTCAATAAGGCGAAGTGCCGCAGGACAGGCTGATCAGTTTACTGGGATCAAAGTGCACATACAGGCTTGGTGACTGTCGGGCCTGCTTGACGTGGTGTAAATCATGTTCTTGTGGTTCTTTCCAATGCCTGAACTGGTGTTTATTCAACAGGAGCTGTCGGGCAGCCAATGTGCGGGTCAGATTGCGGATGAACTGAACACAGCAGTTTCCAATCCCTAAAACCATTTTATTTATGCCACAGTATTTGGTAAGAAGTCTTACAACATCAGGTTAAAGTCCATCTGGTTTGTTTCGATGTCACTAGCTTTCGGAGCGCTGCTCCTTCCTCAGGTGAATTCATCGAAACAAACCTGTTGGACTTTAACCCGGTGTTGTAAGTCTTCTTACAGTGCTCACCCCAGTCCAACGCCGGCATCTCCACATCGTGGCTACCATCGACACATTATTGGGTGGCAGCTCTTCCTTTCGGTCCCTCTCCTTGTCCTCAGACTGTGCAGGCCTTTTGAGGCTACTTTGAATCCTAAGTGTGTGACCTCACTGGCCTGGAAACTACACTTTGCGCACTTCAATCCGATGCCAGCATCTTTGAATCATCTTACTGTCTCTTCTGAATTGACCAAGTGTTTTTCTGTGTTGTTCCTCTCACTGAAACATCATCGAGGTAGACTACAGCCTTTGGGACGCGTTGGAACAGTGTTTCCATTGTGCCTTGAAACATTGCGCAGGTCGAACAGATTCCCAATGTTAATCCGAAGGATTAAAAAGGCTGTTGTGTGTATTAATTGCATCATTATTCCCGGAATCCTCGTCCTGTTCCAATAGTAAAGAAGCGTGACTTAAGACAAACTATGTAAACCTGAGGGCCACCACCAACACCGCACAAAGATCTTTTGTCTGGGGAATTGGACACTTTGTAATTTGGGCAGCTGGTTAATTCGAATCTTATTGTGCCCACAGATTCTGACAAAGTGATCAGGCTTCAACACAGGGACGTTGGGGACTGCCCACTCAGAAAACGGAACACGTTTTCATTCTGCAACACCCAGGTCCCCACTGCCCGCCTCCTGCTCCCAGCGAACCGCGCTTTTCCCCCATTGGTTGTCGGGAATAGATAGGATAGATGCGGGCAGGTTTTTTCCACTGGCGGGTGAAAGTTGAACTTGGGGGGGGGGGGGGGGCATAACCTCAAAATAAGGGGAAGTAGATTAAGGACTGAGTTTTGGAGGAACTTCTTCACCCAAAGGGTTGTGAATCTATGGAATTCCCTGCCCAGTGAAGCAGTTGAGGCTCCTTCATTAAATGTTTTTAAGATATAGATAGTTTTTTGAAGAATAAAGGGATTAAGGGTTATGGAGGTGTTCGGGCCGGAGAGTGGAGCTGAGTCCACAAAAGATCAGCCATGATCTCATTGAATGGTGGAGCAGGCTCGAGGGGCCAGATGGCCTACTCCTGCTCCTCGTTCTTATGTTCTTATGTTGTGATTCGCGTGCTCACATACAATAGGTCCCGAATTGGTCACGTGGACCGTGAGGGGCCGAAAGAGAAAATGCTAGAAAATCTCAGCAAGTCTGGCAGCATCTGTCGGGAGAGAAAAGATGGAGCGTTTTGAGTCCGATGACTCTTTGTCAAAGCTAACAGACAGAGAAAGTGAGAAGTATCTATACTGTAGAGTGACAATGAAAGATGCGTCATAGCCACAGAAACCCAGGGAAACCGGGTGCTAATGGCCACAGAAACCAAGGGGAAAGAGTGCTAATGGCCACAGAAACCAAGGGGAAAGAGCGCTAATGGCCGTCCCCAGAGAGAACAAAAGGTGTGAAAGGTCAAACTGCGGGGAAACTAACATCAGAGGGTGAACTGTAGATGTGGGGGAGGGGGGCGGGGAAGCAAAGAGGACACGGTGAAGGAAAGGTGGATAAGATTTGGTGGGTGGGGGGGGGGGGTGGATTAAATGAATATTAGGAAAGAAAGAAGTGGTAAAAGACAGTTAAAATGAAATGAAAACAAATGGGTCGAGGTGGGGCTGATCATCTGAAGTTGTTGAATGCAATGTTGAGACCGGAAAGCTGTAGCGTGCCGAACCGGAAGATAATATGTTGTTCCTCCAGTTTGCGTTGAGCTTCACTGGAACATTGCAGTACGCCAAGAACAGACATGTGTGCATGGGAGCAGGGTCTTGTAAAATGGCAAGCAACAGAGACGTCAGGGTCCTGAATGCGCACAGATCGAAGGTGCTCAGCAAAGCGACCACCCAGTCTGCGTTTCGTCTCTCCGAGAGAGAAGACCACATTGGGAGCAGCGCACGCAGTAGAACAAATTGGAAGAGATGCAAGTGAAACGGTGCTTAACCTGGAATGAGTGTTTTGGGCCTGGGATGTTAAGCATGGAAGAGCTACAGGGGCAGGTGTTACACCTTCTGCGATTGAATTGGAAGGCGCAATGCTTGATGGAAGAGGTGAGCGGGCTCTGATTCCAGGAGCCCTATTGCCTCAGAAACTATCATTGATTGTTGTAATCATCAATATAATTTACTGAAGTCCTTTAGGGAAGGAAGTCTGCCATCCTTACCCAGTCTGACCTCTGTGTGACTCCATACCCACAGTAATGCCCCTTCATACCACCACCATCATGAGGGTACAATCATTATTTTTGTGCTTCACAGTGTGTATGTATGACTTGGTTAGCTGTTCTTCATCCAATATTGTCAACACCACCGACTGTGTGCAATGGCATGGAGGGTCAAACATTATAAATGTTTAGAATCATAGATTATCATAGAATTTACAGTGCAGAAGGAGGGCATTCGGCCCATGGAGTCTGCACCTGCTCTTGGAAAGAGCACCCTACCCAAGGTCAACACATCCACCATATCCCCATAACCCAGTAGCCCCACCCAACACTAAGGGCAATTCTGGACACTGGGGGCAATTTATCATGGCCAATCCACCAAACCGGCACATCTTTGGACTGTGGGAGGAAACCGGAGCACCCGGAGGAAACACACGCACACACGGGGAGGATGTGCAGACTCCGCACAGACAGTGACCCAAGCCGGAATCGAACTTGGGACCCTGGAGCTGTGAAGCAATTGTGCTAACCACTGTGCTACCGTGCAGCCCTGTATGGTTCAGATGTTACACTTTAGATGTCAGTTTAAGTAGGAGGACACAGGAAGTCTTTGTACTGACGTTACAAAGGGAAGTGGTTCCGATTCTGCGGGATATTAATGTCCAGCGCACGGCTTCGCGAACATGGCGGCAGTGTGGCAAGGCGGTAAATAACTTCAGTTGGGTGGTCAATGTGAGCGAAATCATCGACACATCTCATCTCACACTCAGTAAACAACACACCACTCACATACACAATGTACCAAATCCCAGTCAGTCACCCAGCAAACCACACACCCCTCACATACGCAATGTACCATAGCCCAGCCATTCACCCAGTAAACCACACACCCTTCACATACGCAATGTTCCATTGCCCAGGCAGCCACCCAGAAAACCACAGCAGCTTTCACAGGCTCAATGTACCATAGCCTTGGAAGCCAACCAGCAAACCATACACCCTTCAGATACGCAATGTCCAGTCAGTCACTCAGTAAATCACACACCCCTCACATAAGCAATGTAATGCACCCCAGACAGCCACACAGAAAACAACACACCACTCACATACGCAATGTGCCATTGCCCAGTCAGCCAGACAATACACCACACACCCTTCACATAATCAATGTACCATAGTCCAATCAGTCACCCAACAAACCGCACACACCTCACATACGCAATGCACCACAGCCCAGTCAGTCACTCAGTAACCCACACACCCCTTACATACGCAATGTACCATAGCCCAGTACCCAGTAAACAACACACACCTCACACACGCAATATGCCATAGCCTAGTCAGTCACCCAGTATATCACACACCCCTCACACACGCAATGTACCATAGCCCAATCAGTCACCCAGTAAACTACACCCCCCTTACACACGCAATGTGCCACAGCCCAGTCAGTCACCCAGTACACCACACACCCCTCACATATGCAATGTACCATCACTCAGTTAGCCACTCAATTCACCACACACCCATTACACACGCAATGAACCATAGCCCATTCAGCCACACCATTGACCACACACGCCTCACACACGCAATGTACCTTACCGAGTCAGTCACCCTGTAAACCACGCACCCCTCACATACGCGATGTACTGCAGAACAGTCAGTCACCCAGCACATCAAACACCCCTCACAAACGCAATGTACCATCGCTCAGTTAGCCACACAATACTCCACACACCAGCCACACATGCTATGTAACATAGCCACGTCAGTCACCCAGTAAACCACACACGCTTCACATACGCAATGTACCATAGCCCAGGAAGCCAACCAGCAAACCATACACCCTTCACATACGCAATGTGCCAGTCAGTCACTCAGTAAATCACACACCCCTCACATAAGCAATATAATACAGCCCAGTCAGCCACACAATACACCACACACCCCTCACATACGCAATGTACCATAGCCCAGTAAGCCACACAATACAGCACACACCCCTCACATACGCAAAGTCCCATTGCCCAGTCAGTCACTCAGTAAACCACACTCCCCTCACATAAGCAATGTACCGCAGCCAAGACAGCCACACAGAAACCACCACACCACTCACATACGCAATGTACCATAGCCCAGTCAGTCATCCAGCAAACCACACATACCTCACATACGCAATGTACCATAGCCCAGTCAGTCACCCAGTAAACCACACACCCCTCACACACGCAATGTACCACAGCCCAGTCAGTCACCCAGTACACCACACACCACTCACATATGCAATTTACCATCGCTCAGTTAGGCACACAATTCACCACGCAACCATGACAGATGCAATGAACCATAGCCCAGTCAGCCAAACAATAGACCACACCCCCCTAACACACGCAATGTGCCTTACTGAGTCAGTCACCCTGTAAACCACGCACCCCTCACAAACGCAATGTACCATCGCTCAGTTAGCCACACAATACACCACAATCCAGCCAGACATGCTATGAACCATAGCCAAGTCAGTCACCCAGTAAAACACACACCCCTCACATATGCAATGTACCATCGCTCAGTAAGCCACACAATACAGCACACACCCCTCACATACGCAAAGTCCCATTGCCCAGTCAGTCACTCAGGAAACCTCACACACATCAAATACGCAATGTACCACAGCACAGTCAGTCACCCATAAACCACACACCCCTCACATACGCAATGTACCATAGCCCAGTCAGTCACCCAGTACACCACACACCCCTCACACACGCAATGTGCCACAGCCCAGTCAGTCACCCAGTACACCACACACCCATCACATATGCAATGTACCATCGTTCAGTTAGCCACACAAATCACCACACACCCATTACAGACGGAATGAACCATAGCCCAGTCAGCCACACAATAGACCACACACCCCTCACACACACAATGTACCTTATCGAGTCAGTCACCCTGTAAACCACGCACCCCTCACATACGCAATGTACTGCAGCACAGTCAGTCACCCAGTAAACCACACACCCATCACATATGCAATGTACCATCGTTCAGTTAGCCACACAATTCACCACACACCCATTACAGACGCAATGAACCAAAGCCCAGTCAGCCACACAATAGACCACACACCCCTCACACACACAATGTACCTTATCGAGTCAGTCACCCTGTAAACCACACACCCCTCACATACGCAATGTACTGCAGCACAGTCAGACACCCAACAAACCACACACCCCTCACACACGCAATGTACCATCGCTCAGTTAGCCACAGAATACACCATACACCACCCACACATGCTATATACCATAGCCAAGTCAGTCACCCAGTAAAACTCACACCCCTCGCATATGCAATGTACCATCGCTCAGTTAGCCACACAATACCATACACCCCTCACATGCGCAAGGTATCATATCCCAATCCGTCACTCATTAAACTACACACTCTTCACGGACGCAATGTGCCATACCCCAGTCAGTCACCCAGTACACCACATACCCCTCACATACGCAATGGACGAAAGCCCAATCAGTCACCCAGTACACCATACACCCCTCACATATGCAATGACCATCGCTCAGTTAGCCACACAATACACCACTCACCACACAAACATGCTATGTACCATAGCCCAGTCAGTCACCCAGTAAACCACACAACCTTCACATACGCAATGTACCATTGCCCAGGCAGCCACCCAGAAAACCACAAAAGCCCTCACAGGCTCAATGTCCCATAGCCCAGGAAGCCAACCAGCAAACCAAACACCCTTCACATACGCAATGTGCCAGTCAATCACTCAGTAAATCACACACCCCTCACATAAGCAATATACCACAGCCCAGTCAGCCACACAATACACCACTCACCCCTCACATACGCAATGTAGCATAGCTCAGTAGCCACAAAATACAGCACACACCCCTCACATACGCAAAGTCCCATTGCCCAGTCAGTCACTCAGTAAACCACACTCCCCTCACATAAGCAATGTACCGGAGTCCAGACAGACACACAGAAAACAACACACCACTCACATACGCAATGTACCATAGCGCAGTCAGTCACCCAGTAAACCACACACACCCCTCACGCACGCAATTTACCACAGCCAGTCAGTAACCTAGGAAACCGCACAACCCTCACATACACAATGTGCCATTGCCCAGTCAGCCAGACAATACACCACACACCCCTCACATAAGCAATGTACCATAGCCCAGACAGCCACACAGAAAACCACGCACCCCTCACTTACGCAATGTGCCATAGCCCAGTCGTTCACCCAGTAAACCGCACACTCCTCACATCGACAATGTACCAAAGGCCAGTCAGTCACCCAGTAAACCACGCACCCCTCACATACACAGTGTACCACAGCCCAGTCAGTCACCCTGGAAACCACAAACCCCTCACATACGCAATGTACCTCAGCACAGTCAGTCACCTAGTACACCACACACCCCTCACATACGCAATGTGTAGGGCAGCACGGTAGCATTGGGAATAGCACAATTGCTTCACAGCACCAGGGTCCCAGGTTCGATTCCTGCTTGGGTCACTGTCTGTGCGGAGTCTGCACATCCTCCCGGTGTGTGCGTGGCTTTCCTCCGGGTGCTCCGGTTTCCTCCCACAGTCCAAAGATGTGCAGGTTAGGTGGATTGGCCATGATAAATTGCCCTTAGTGTCCAAAATTGCCCTTAGTGTTGGGTGGGGTTACTGGGTTATGGGGATAGGGCGGAGGTGTTGACGTTTGGTTGGGTGCTCTTTCCATGAGCCAGTGCAGACTCGATGGGACGAATGGCCTCCTTCTGCGTTGTAAATGTTATGATAATGTAACATTGTCCAGTCAGTCACCCAGAAAACCACACACCCCTTACATACGCAATGTACCATTGCCCAGTTAGCCACACAATACACACACACACCTCACATAAGCAATGGAACATCGACCAGTCAGTCACCCGGTACACCACACACCCCTCGCATGCGCAATGTACTGTAGCCCAGTCTGTCAGCCAGAAAAAAACACAAACCCCTCACACACGCCATGAACCATAGCCCAGACAGTCACCCAGTACACCACACATCCCTCACATACGCAATGTACCATTGCCCTGTCAGTCACCCAGTAAACCACAGACCCCTCACACACGCAATGAACCATAGCCCAGTAAGTCACCCAGTAAATCACTCACACACGCAACGAACGATAGTCACATAGACTGATTGTACTTGGCCCAGTCAGTTACCCAGTAAACCATACACCCCTGACAGACGCAATGTACGATCGCCCAATCAGTCACTCAGTAAACCACTCACCTCTCACGTACGGAATGTACCATAGCACAGTCAGTCACCCAGGAAAGTACACACCCCTCACATACGCAATGTACCGGAGCCCAGCGAGCCACACAATAAACCTAGCACACCTGACATATGCAATGAACCATTGCCCAGTCAGTCATCCAGTAAACCACATACCCCTCACCTACGCAATGTACGATTGCACAGTTAGAGACAATAAACCACACACCACTCACATACGCCATGTATCATCGCCCATTCAGTCATCCTGTACACCCCCCCCATCAAATGCGCAATGTAAGATCGTCCAATTAGTCACCCATTACGCCACACACCCCTCACATACACAATGGACCATAGACCAGTCAGTCACACAATACACCACACACCCCTCACATACGCATTGTACGATCCCACAATTAGTCAGCCGATACACCACATACACCTCACATACGCAATGTACCATAGCGCAGACAGTCACCCAGTAAACCACACACCCCTCATATTCGCAATGTACCATGTCCCAATTAGTCACCCAGTAAACCACACACCCCTCACATACGCAATGTGCCATTGCCCTGTCAGTCAGCCAGTACACCGCACACCCCTCATATATGCAATGTACCATAGTCCAGTCAGTCACCCAGTAAACCACACACCCCTCACATACTCAATCTACCATTGACCATAGGCTGGTTAACCACACAATACACCACACACCTATCACATACGCATTGTACGATCCCACATTTAGTCAGCCAATACACCACATACCCCTCACATACGCAATGTACCATAACGCAGACAGTCACCCAGTAAACCACACACCCCACACATACAAAATGTACCAAAGCCCAGTCAGTCATCCAGTAAACCGCACACTCCTCACATACACAATGTGCCAAAGCCCCGTCAGTCACCCAGCAAACCACGCACCCCTCATATACATAGTGTACCATAGCCCAGTTCGTCACCCAGTAAATCGCACACTCCTCACATACACAATGTGCCAAAGACCCGTCAGTCACCCAGCAAACCACATACCCCTCACATACGCAATGTACCATAGCCCAGTTAGTCACCCAGTAAACCACACAACACTCACATACGCAATGGACCGTAGCCCAGTCAGTCACCCAGCAAACCACACACCCCTCACATACGCAATGTACCATTACCCTGTCAGTCAGCCAGTACACCGCACACCCCTCACATACGCAATGCACCATAGTCCAGTCAGTCACCCAGTAAACCACACACCCCTCTAATACCCAATGTACATTGACCATAGGCTGGTTAACTACACAATACACCACACACCCCTCACATACGCATTGTACGATCCCACAATTATTCAGCCGATACACCACATACCCCTCACATACGCAATGTACCATAGCGCAGTAAGGCTATATTTCGAGTACATTAGATGGTTCCGTTTTTGTCCAATGTGTGCAGGAGGGTTTCCTCACACAGTATGTAGATAGGCCAACGAGAGGCGAGGCCATATTGGATTTGGGACTGGGTAATGAACCAGGACAGGTGTTAGATTTGGAGGTAGGTGAGCACTTTGCTGATAATGACCACAATTCGATTACGTTTACTTTAGTGATGGAAAGGGATAGGTATATACCGCCGGGCAAGAATTATATCTGGGGGAAAGGCAATTATGATGCGATGAGGCAAGACGTAGGATGCATCGGATGGAGAGGAAAACTGCGGGAGATGGGCACAATGGAAATGTGGAGCTTGTTCAAGGAACAGCTACTGAGTGTCCTTGATAAGTATGTACCTGTCAGGCAGGGAGGAAGTGGTCGAGTGAGGTAACCGTGGTTTACTAAAGCAGTCGAAACACTTGTCAAGAGGAAGAAGGAGACTTATGTAAAGATGAGACATGAAGGTGCAGTTTGGGCGCTCGAGTGTTGCAAGTTAGCTAGGAAGGACCTAAAGAGAGAGCTAAGAAGAGCCAGGAGGGGACATGAGAAGTCTTTGGCAGGTAGGAACAAGGATAACACTAAAGCTTTCTATAGATATGTGAGAAATAAAAGAATGACAAGGGTAAGAGTAGGACCAGTCAAGGACAGGAGTGGGAAGTTGTGCTTGGAGTCCGAGGAGATAGAAGAGGTGCTAAATGAATATTTTTCGTCAGTATTCTCACAGGAAACAGACAGTGATGTCGAGGAGAATACCGAGATACAGGCTACTAGACTAGAAGGACTTGAGGTTCATAAGGAGGAGGTGTTAGCAATTCTGGAAAGTGTGACAATAGATAAGTCACCTGGGCCAGTTGGGATTTATCCTAGGATTCTCTGGGATGCTAGGTAGGAGATTGCTGAGCCTTTGGCCTTGATCTTTAACTAATCTTTGTCTACAAAAATAGTCCCAGAAGACTGGAGGATAGCAAATGTTGTCCCCTCGTTCAAGAAGGGGAGCAGAGATAACCCCGGTAACTATAGACCAGTGAGCCTTACTTCTGTTGTGGGAAAAATATTGGAAAGGTTTATAAGAGATAGGATGTATAATCATCTGGAAAGGAATAATTTGATTAGAGATAGTCAACACGGTTTTGTGAAGGGTAGGTCGTGCCTCACAAAACTTATAGAGTTCTTTGAGAAGGTGACCAAACAGGTGGACTCGCCAAACCAAAGGGCATTCAAACGGTCATTGGATAGAAATATGGACAATAAGGGAATAGTGTAGATGGGCTTTAGCGTGGTTTCACAGGTCGGCGCAACATTGAGGGCCGAAGGGCCTGTACTGCGCTGTAATGTTCTATGTTCTATGTTTAAACCTCACACACCTAGCACACGCAATGTACCATAGCCCAGTCTTTCACCCAGTAAACCACACACCTCTCACATACGCAATGTACCACAGCCCAGTCAGTCACCCAGTAAACCACTCACCCCTGACATACGCAATGTACCAAAGCCCAGTCAGCCACCCAGCAAAACACACACACCTCACAGACGCAACTTACCACAGCCCAGTCAGTCACACTGCAAACCACTCATCCCTCACTTACGCAATGAGCCATAGCCCAGTCAGCCATCCAGGAAGCCACAAACCCGTCAGATACGCAATGAACCATAGCCCAGTCAGACACACATTACACGACACACCGCTCACATGCGCAATGTACCATAGCACAGTTAGGCACACAATACACCTCACACGCCTCGCATACGCAATGTACGATAGCCCAGTCACTCACCCAGTAAACCACACACCCTTCACATACGGAATGTACCACAGCCCAACCAGTCATACAATGAACCACATACCCCTCACATACGCAACGGACCATTGCGCAGTCAGTCACCCAGTAAACAACGCACCCCTAACATCGCAATGTACCATATCCGAGCCAGTCACCCGGTAAACGACACACCCCTCACATAGGCAATGTACCATAGCCCAATCAGTCACCCAGTACACCAACACCCCTCACATACGCAACGTACCCTCGCCCTTAGGCACACAATACACCACACACCCCTCAAATATGCTATATACAATAGCCTAGTTGTCCACACATTACACCACATACCCCTCACATACTCAAAGTACCATGGCCCTGCAGACACCCAACAAACCAGACACCTGCCACATACTCAATGTACCATTGCCCAGTCAGCTACACAATAGAGTACACACCCTTCACATACGTAATGTACCAAAGCCCAGTCAGTCACCCATTAAGCCACACACCTCTCACCTACGCAATGGACCATAGCCCAGTCAGTCACCCAGTAAACTGCACACCTCTCACATACGCAAAGTACCATAGCCCAGTCAGTCACCCAGAGCGCAACACACCCCTCACATACGCAATGTACCATATCACATTCAGTCACCCAGTAAACCACACACCCCTTACATACGCAATGTGCCTTAGCCCAGTCAGCCACACAATTCACCACACACCCCTGACATGCGCAATGTACAATACCCCAGATAGTCACCTGGTATAACACACCTTCATATACGCATTGTACAATAGCCCAGTGAGTCATAGAACATAGAACATAGACAATACAGCACAGAACAGGCCCTTCGGCCCACGATGTTGTGCCGAACCTTTGTCCCAGATTAATCATAGATTATCATTGAATTTACAGTGCAGAAGGAGGCCATTCGGCCCTTTGAGTCGGCACCGGCTCTTGGAAAGAGCACCCTACCAAAACTCAACACCTCCACCCAACACCAAGGGCAATTTGGACATTAAGGGCAATTTATCCTTGGCCAATTCACCTAACCCGCACATCTTTGGACTGTGGGAGGAAACCGGAGCACCCGGAGGAAACCCACGCAGACACGGGGAGGACGTGCAGACTCCGCACAGACAATGACCCAAGCCGGAATCGAACCTGGGACCATGGAGCTGTGAAGCAATTGTGCTATCCACAATGCTACCGTGCTGCCCTTAAGAACAAATAAATCTACACTATATCATTTTACTTAATCCATGTACCTATCCAATAGCTGCTTGAAGGTCCCTAATGTTTCCGACTCAACTACTTCCACAGGCAGTGCATTCCATGCCCCCACTACTCTCTGGGTAAAGAACCTACCTCTGATATCCCTCCTATACCTTCCACCTTTCACCTTAAATTTATGTCCCCTTGTAATGGTTTGTTCCACCCGGGGAAAAGGTCTCTGACTCTCTACTCTATCTATTCCCCTGATCATCTTGTAAACCTCTATCAAGTCGCTCCTCATCCTTCTCCGCTCTAATGAGAAAAGGCCTAGCGCCCTCAACCTTTCCTCGTAAGACCTACTCTCCATTCCAGGCAACATCCTGGTAAATCTGCTTTGCACCTTTTCCAGAGCTTCCACGTCCTTCCTAAAATGAGGCGACCAGAACTGTACACAGTACTCCAAATGTGGCCTTACCAAAGTTTTGTACAGCTGCATCATCACCTCCCGGCTCTTAAATTCAATCCCTCTTTTAATGAACGCGAGCACACCATAGGCCTTCTTCACAGCTCTATCCACTTGAGTGGCAACTTTCAAAGATGTATGGACATAGACCCCAAGATCTCTCTGCTCCTCCACATTGCCAAGAACTCTACCGTTAACCCTGTATTCCGCATTCATATTTGTCCTTCCAAAATGGACAACCTCACACTTTTCAGGGTTAAACTCCATCTGCCACTTCTCAGCCCAGCTCTGCATCCTATCTATGTCTCTTTGCAGCCGACACCAGCCCTCCTTACTATCCACAATTCCACCAATATTCGTATCGGCTGCAAATTTACTGACCCACCCTTCAACTCCCTCATCCAAGTCATTAATGAAAATCTCTAACAGCAGAGGACCCAGAACTGATCCCTGCGGTACGCCACTGGTAACTGGGATCCAGGCTGAATATTTGCCATCCACCACCACTCTCTGACTTCTATCAGTTAGCCAGTTCGTTATTCAACTGGCCAAATTTCCCACTATCCCATGCCTCCTTACATTCTGCATAAGCCTATCATGGGGAACTTTATTAAATGCCTTACTAAAATCCATGTACACTATATCCACTGCTTTACCTTCATCCACATGCTTGGTCACCTCCTCAAAGAATTCAATAAGACTTGTAAGGCAAGACCTACCCCTCACAAATCCGTGCTGACTATCCCTAATCAAGCTGTGTCTTTCCAGATGCTCAGAAATCCTATCCTTCAGTAACCTTTCCATTACTTTGCCTACCACCGAAGTAAGACTAACTGGCCTGTAATTCCCAGGGTTATCCCTAGTTCCTTTTTTGAACAGGGGCACGACATTCGCCACTCTCCAATCCCCTGGTACCACCCCTGTTGACAGTGAGGACGAAAAGATCATTGCCAACGGCTCTGCAATTTCATCTCTTGCTTCCCATAGAATCCTTTGATATATCCCGTCAGGCCCGGGGGACTTGTCTATCCTCAAGTTTTTCAAAATGTCCAACACATCTTCCTTCCAAACAAGTATTTCCTCGAGCTTACCAATCTGTTTCACACTGTCCTCTCCAACAATATTGCCCCTCTCATTTGTAAATACAGAAGAAAAGTACTCGTTCAAGACCTCTCCTATCTCTTCAGACTCAATACACAATCTCCCGCTACTGTCCTTGATCGGACCTACCCTCGCTCTAGTCATTCTCATATTTCTCACATATGTGTAAAAGGCCTTGGGGTTTTCCTTGATCCTACCCGCCAAAGATTGTTCATGCCCTCTCTTAGCTCTCCTAATCCCTTTCTTCAGTTCCCTCCTGGCTATCTTGTATCCCTCCAATGCCCTGTCTGAACCGTGTTTCCTCAGCCTTGCATCAGTCACCTTTTTCCTCTTAACAAGACATTCAACCTCTCTTGTCAACCATGGTTCCCTCACTCGACCATCTCTTCCCTGCCTGACAGGGACATACATATCAAGGACACGAAGCACCTGTTCCTTGAACAAGTTCCACATTTCACTTATGCCCTTCCCTGCCAGCCTGCGTTCCCAACTTATGCACTTCAATTCTTGTCTGACAACATCGTATTTACCCTTCCACCAATTGTAACCCTTGCCCTGTTGCACGTACGTATCCCTCTCCATTACTAAAGTGAAAGTCACAGAATTGTGGTCACTATCTCCAAAATGCTCCCCCAGTAACAAATCTATCACTTGCCCTGGTTCATTACCCAGTACTAAATCCAATATTGCCCCTCCTCTGGTCGGACAATCTACATACTGTGTTAGAAAAGCTTCCTGGACACACTGCACAAACACCACCCCATCCAAACTATTTCATCTAAAGAGTTTCCACTCAATATTTGGGAAGTTAAAGTCGCCCATGTCTACTATACTATGACTTCTGCACCGTTCCAAAATCTGTTTCCCAATCTGTTCCTCCACATCTCTTTAACTATTGGGGGGGTGGGCGGGGGGGGGGGGGGGGGGGGGGGCTATAGAAAACGTCTAACAAGGTGACTGCTCATTTCCAATTTCTTCACCAGGCAAACCATACATCCCTCACATACGCAATGTGCGATCGCCCAATCAGTCACCCATTAACACCACAAAACCCTTACATACGCAATACACCATAGCCCAGTCAGTCACCCACTAAACCACACAGTCCTCACATACGCAATGTTCCATAGCTCAGCCAGTCACTCAGTCAACCACACACCGCTCACATACGCAATGTGCCATAGCCCAGGCAGTCACCCAGCAAACCACACACCCCCACAAACCCAATCTACCAAAGCCCGGTTAACCACACAATACAACACATACCCCTCACATATGGAATGAACCATAGCCCACTCAATCACCCAACAAACCTCACACACCTCACATGCGCAATGTACGATCGCCCAATTAGTCACCCAGTGCACCTCTTACATATGCAATGTACCATAGTCATGTCAGCCATACAATACACCACACTGCCCTCAATGCGCAATGTACCATAGCATAGTCAGTCTCTCAGTAAACCAGTCATCTCTCACATACACAATGTACCATAGCCTAGTCAGTCACTCAGTAAACCACAAACCCCTCACACGCGCAATGTATCGGAGCCCAGTAAGCCGCACAATAAACCCAGCACACATCACATATGCAATGAACCATAGCCCAGTTAGCCACACAGTACACCACACACCCCTCACATAAGCAATGTACCATAACCCAGTTAGTCACACTGTACACCACACACCCCTAACATAAGCAATGTACCATAACCCAGTTAGTCACACTGTACATCACACTCCCCTCACATAGGCAATGTACCATATCCCAGGCAGTCAAACAATAAAGCTCTAACCCCTCACTAACGCAATTTACCATAGCACAGTCAGTCACCCTGCAAACCACACAACCTCACACACGTAATGCACCATAACCCGGTTAGACACAATACACCACCCACCCTACGCATACGAAATATACAATCCCACAATCAGTCACCCAATACACCACACACCCCTCACATCTGGAATGTACCATAGCCCAGACAGTCACCTAGTAAACCACTCACCCTCACATATGCAATGTAACATAGCCCAGGCATTCACGTAGTAAACCACACATCCCTCACACACGCTATGTACCATAGCCTTGTCAGGCAGTCAGTAAACCACTCACCCCTCAGGTACGCAATGTACCAGAGCCCAGTCAGCCACCCAGCAAAAGACACACACCGCACATACGCAAAGTACCATAGCACCGTCAGTCAATCTGCAAACCACGCACCCCTCACGTACGCAATGCACCATAGGCCAGTAAGTCACACAATACACCACACACCCTTCACATACGCAATTTGCCAGGGCCCAGTCAGTCACACAATACACCATACTCCTCTCACATCCGCAATGTACCCTAGCCCAGTCAGTCACCCAGTAAACCACACGCCCCTCACATACGCAATGTACCATAGCCCAGTTAGCCGCACAATACACCACACACCCCTCACATACGCAATGTACGATCGCCTAATAAGTCACTCAGAACACCACACACCTATCAGAACGCAATGTACCATAGCCCAGTCAGTCACCCAGTAAACAACACACCCCCCAGACACGCAATGTACCATAGCAAGGTTAACCACAAAATACATTACATATCCCTCACATACGAAATGTACCATAGCTCAGTCAGTCACCAGTACACCAAAACAATTCTCACATACGCAATGTACCATAGCCCAGTCAGTAACCAGTACACCACAACACCTGTCACAAATGTAATGTACCATAGCCGAGTCAGCCACCCAGCAAAACACACACCACTCACATACGCAACGTACGATAGCACCATCAGTCAATCTGCAAACCACACACCCCTCACACAGGCAATGTGCAATAGCCCAGTCAGCCACCCAGTAAGCACACCAGTCACATACGCAATGTACCATCGCCCATTAAGCCATCCAGCAAACCACACACCCCTCACATACGCAATGTACCATATCCCGGTTAACCACACAATACACCACACACAACTGACATACCCAATATACCATTGACCAGTCAGTCACCAAGTAAACCACACCCCTCACAAACGCACTGTACCGTAGCCCAGTCAGTCACCCAATGCAACACACACTACTCACATACACATGGTACCATAGCCCAGTCAGTCACCCCGAAAACCAAACACCCCTCACATACACAATGTACCATCGCCCAGTCAATCACCCTGTACACCACAGCACCTCTCACATATGCAATGAACCATAGCCCAATTAGTCACCCAACAAACCACACACCCATCACATGCGCAATGTACGATTGCCCAATCTGTCACCCATTACACCACACACCCCTCACATACACAATGAACCACAGCCCAGTCAGTCACCCAGATCACCACAACACCTCTCATATATGCAATGTACCATAGCCCAGTCAGCCACACAATACACCACACTCCCCTCACATGGGCAGCACGGTAGCATTGTGGATAGCAGAATTGCTTCAAAGCTCCAGGGTCCCAGATTCGATTCCGGATTGGGTCACTGTTTGTACGGAGTCTGCACATCCTCCCCTTGTGTGCGTGTTTTTTTCTCCTTGTGCTCCGGTTTCTATCACAGTCCAAAGATGTGCAGGTTAGGTGGATTGGCCATGATAAACTGCCCTTAGTGTCCAAAAGTGCCCTTAGTGTTGGTTGGGGTTACTGGGTTATGGAGATAGGGTGGAGGTGTTGACCTTGTGTAGGGTGCTCTTTCGAAGAGCCGGAGCAGATTCGATGGGCCGAATGGCCTCCTTCTGCACTGTAAATTCTACGTAAATATGAAATGCACCATATCCTAGTCAGTCACTCAATCAACCCACACCCCTCACACACTCAATGTACCATAGCCCAGTCAGTCACCCAGTAAACCACACACCCCTCACATGCTGAATGTACCTTAGCCCAGTCAGTCAACCAGCAAACCACACACCCATAAGACCATAAGACATAGGAGTGGAAGTAAGGCCATTCGGCCCATCGAGTCCACTCCATATTCAACCATGGCTGATTTCAACTCCATTTACCCGCTCTCTCTCCATAGCCCTTAATTCCTCGAGAAACCAAGAATTTATCAAATTCTGTCTTAAAGAATCTCAACCTCCACCGCCCTCTGTGGCAAAGAATTCCAGAGACCCACCACTCTCTGGCTGAAGAAATATCTCCTCATCTATGTTCTAAAGTGACTCCCTTTTATTCTAAGGCTGTGCCCCCGGGTCCTAGTCTCCCCTGCTAATGGAAACAACTTCCCTACATCCACCCTATCTAAGCCATTCATTATCTTGTAAGTTTCTATTAGATCTCCCCTCAACCTCCAAAACTCCAATGAATATGATCCCAGGATCCTCAGACGTTCATCGTATGTGAGGCCTACCATTCCTGGGATCATCCGTGTGAATGTCCGCTGGACCCGCTCCAGTGCCAGTATGTCCTTCCTGAGTGTGGGGCCCAAAATTGCTCACAGTATTCTAAATGGGGCCTAACTAATGCTTTATAAAGCTTCAGAAGTACATCCCTGCTTTTATATTCCAAGCCTCTTGAGATGAATGACAACATTGCATTTGCTTTCTTAATTACGGACTCAACCTGCAAGTTTACCATTAGAGAATCCTGGACTAGGACTCCCAAGTCCCTTTGCACTTCAGCATTATGAATTTTGTCACCGTTTAGAAAATAGTCCATGCCACTATTCTTTTTTCCAAAGTGCAAGACCTCGCACTTGCCCACGTTGAATTTCATCAGCCATTTCTTGGACCACTCTCTTAAACTGTCTAAATCTTTCTGCAGCCTCCCCACCTCCCCCATACTACCTGCCCCTCCACCTATCTTTGTATCATCGGCAAACTTAGCCAGAATGCCCCCAGTCCCGTCATCTAGATCGTTAATATATAAAGAGGACAGCTGTGGCCCCAACACTGAACCCTGCGGGGCACCACTCGTCACCGGTTGCCATTCCGAAAAAGAACCTTTTATCCCAACTCTCTGCCTTCTGCCTGACAGCCAATCGTCAATCCATGTTAGTACCTTGCCTCGAATACCATGGGCCCTTATTTTACTCAGCAGTCTCCCGTGGGGCACCTTATCAAAGGCCTTTTAGAAGTCAAGATAGATAACATCCATTAGCTCTCCTTGGTCTAACCTATTTATTATCTCTTCAAAGAACTCTAACAGGTTTGCCAGGCACGACGTCCCCTTACTAAATCCATGTTGACTTGTCCTAATCCGACCCTGCACTTCCAAGAATTTAGAAATCTCATCCTTAACAATGGATTCTAGAATCTTGCCAACAACCGAGGTTAGGCTAATTGGCCTATAATTTTTCATCTTTTTCCTTGTTCCCTTCTTGAACAGGGGGGTTACAACAGCGATTTTCCAATCCTCTGGGACTTTCCCTGACTCCAGTGACTTTGGAAAGATCATAAATAACGCATCCACTATTTCTTCGGCTGTCTCCTTTAGAACTCTGGGATGTAGCCCATCTGGGCCCGGAGATTTATCAATTTTTAGACCTCTTAGTTTATCTAGCACTTTCTCCTTTGTGATGGCTACCATACTCAACTCTGCCCCCTGACTTTCCGTAATTGTTGGGATATTACTCATGTCTTCTACTGTGAAGACTGACGCAAAGTACTTATTCAGTTCCTCAGCTATTTCCTTGCCTCCCATCACAAAATTACCAGTGTCATTTTGGAGCGACCCAATGTCAACTTTTGCCTCCCGTTTGTTTTTAAAGTATTTAAAGAAAATTTTACTATCATTCCTAATGTTACTGGCTAGCCTATCTTCATATTTGGTCCTATTTTTCCTTATTTCTCTCTTTGTTATCCTCTGTTTGTTTTTGTAGCCTTCCCAATCTTCTGACTTCCCACTACTCTTTGCCACATTATAGGCTTCCTCTTTTGCTTTGATGCATTCCCTAACTTCCTTTGTCAGCCATGGCTGCCTAATCCCCCCCTCTGTTAACCCTTCTTTTCTTTGGGATGAACCTCTGTATTGTGTCCTCAATTATTCCCAGAAACTCCTGCCATTGCTGTTCTACTGTCTTTCCCACTAGGCTCTGCTCCCAGTCGATTTTCGTCAGTTCCTCCCTCATGCCCCTGTAGTTACCTATTTTTAACTGTAACATCTTTACATCTGATTCTACCTTCTTTCTTTCAAATTGGAGATTGAATTCTACCATATTATGATCACTGCCTCCTAAGTGCTCCCTTACTTTAAGATCTTTAATCAAGTCTGGCTCATTACATAACACTAAGTGCAGAATGGCCTGTTCCCTACTGGGCTCCATCACAAGCTGTCCCAAAAAGCCCTCCTGTAAACATTCAATGAATTCCCTTTACTTGGGTCCACTGGCAGCATTATTTACCCAGTCCACCTGCATATTGAAGTCCCCCATGATCACTGTGACCTTGCCTTTCTGACATGCACTTTCTATTTCGTGGTGCATTTTGTGCCCCCTGTCCTGACCACTGTTAGGAGGTCTGTACATAACTCCCATTATGTTTTTTTTGCCTTTGTGATTCCTCAACTCTACCCACACAGACTCCACATCATCTGACCCTATGTCGTTTAGTGCTAGTGATTTAATTTCATTCCTAATTAACAAGCAACCCCGCCCCCTCTGCCCACCTCTCTGTCTTTTCGATCGGTTGTGAATCCCTGGATGTTTAAATGCCAGTCCTGAACCCCCTGCAACGATGTCTCTGTAATGCCTACCACATCATGCCTGCCAGTCACAATCTGGGCCACAAGCTCATCTACCTTGTTCCGTACACTGTGCGCATTTCAATATAGCACCTTTAATCCTCTATTGACCGTCCCTTTTTGTTTTCTTAGTGGGGTGGACCTTGGTTTACTGAGCCTTTCCATACACTGTCATATTTTGTGGGATGGGGACAATCGTAACCTCTCCTGAGTTTTGTCTTTTCGTGCTTTTTTGTATTCCTAAGCAGCTACGCTTCCCACTGATTATTTCACCTCTTGATTCCCTGATTTCCCCCTCCAACCCCCCAATCATTAGTTTAAAGTCCTATTGATCACCCTATTTACTCTTTTCGCCAGAACACTAGTTCCAGCTCGGTTCAGGTGGAGACCATCCGAACGGTATAGGTCCCCCCTGTCCCAAAACTGATGCCAGTGTCCCATGAAAAGGAACCCCTCTTTCCCACACCACTCTTTCAGCCACGTGTTAACTTCCCTTATTCTTGCCTCCCTATGCCAATTTGCACGTGGCTCGAGCAGTAATCCGGAGATTATGACCCTTGAGGACCTGTTTTTTAATTTGAAGCCTAGCTCTTTATAATCTGTAAACAGGTCCTCTTTCCTAGACTTGCCTATGTTGTTGGTACCAACATGGACCACAACAACTGGATCCTCCCCCTCCCTCTCCAGTATCCTTTCAGGCCGGTCAGAGATGTCCCGCACCCTAGCACCAGGCAGGCAACATACCATGCGGGACTCTTTATCCTGCTCACAAAGGATACTATCTATCCCCCAGATAATAGAATCCCCTACAACTACAACTTGTCTATTTACTCCCTCACCTTGAATGGCCTGCTGAACCATGGTGCCTTGGTCAGCTGACTCATACTTCCTGCAGCCCTGTTCGCCATCCACACAGGGAGCAAGTGCCTCATACCTGTTGGACAGAGACAAGGGCTGAGGCTCCTGAGTTCCTGACTGCTGGTTCCCTTTACCTGCCTGACTTGCAGTCACACCCTGCTGTCCCTGGCCACTAGCAGGATTTAAACTACTTACTCTGACAGGTGTGACTGCCTCCTGAAACACAGTGTCCAGGTAAGTCTCCCCCTCCCGGATGTGCCTCAGTGTATGAATTTCAGACTCCAGCTCATCAACTCTGAGCCAGAGTTCTTCGAGCAGCCAACACTTAATGCAGATGTGGTCGGTGCAGCTCGCAATGGGATCTGCCAGCTCCCACATCAAGCAGCTCAAGCACATCACCTCACCAGACATCACTAATTAATTAATTTAATTTAATTTTATGGTGGGGGCAGATTCAGCCAATCAGACACTACCCTGCACTTTTAACTGAAAAACAACACAATTAGATTAACCACTTACCTTTCCTGGTTACCTTACTGCACCAAACTACCAAATTCTCACTGTCTGTATCTCTCTCACTCAGGCTGTGTCCCTTGACCTGCGCAATGCTAATAATATAATATAATAATGCTAATAATAATAATATAATATGGCACTTGCCTTCACCAATAGGTCTTATTACTTGTTTAGAGGAGGAGGGTGGGTGGGAGACACTACACGTGTAGTGTCTCAGGTTTCCTCTCCACCAGAATTTATTGGCAGGCGGGCGGGGGGGGGCTCTTGCCAGAAGTCCGCGGGTCGAAAAAAAATAAAGCAGAAAATAAGTGTTTCTTTTTAAAGGAGAAACTTACCTCCCAGAAATCACTTGCGCACTGCTCACGCTGAAATCAACTCTATCGAATCTGTCAGTGTCCTTGCTGTTGTCTCTCAGTTACCCAGCCGGCCCAGACTGCTCCCACTGTCACTCTGTCAGTGTCCTTGCTGTTGTATCTCAGTTACCCAGCCGGCCCAGACTGCTCCCACTGTCACTCTGTCAGTGTCCTTGCTGTTGTCTCTCAGTTACCCAGCCGGCCCAGCCTGCTCCCACTGTCACTCTGTCAGTGTCCTTGCTGTTGTCTCTCAGTTACCCAGCCGGCCCAGACTGCTATCACTGTCACTCTGTCAGCGACCTTGCTGTTGTCTCTCAGTTACCCAGCCGGCCCAGACTGCTCCCACAGTCACTCTGTCAGTGTCCTTGCTGTTGTCTCTCAGTTACCCAGCCGGCCCAGACTGCTCCCACTGTCACTCTGTCAGTGTCCTTGCTGTTGTCTCTCAGTTACCCAGCCGGACCAGACTGCTCCCACTGTCACTCTGTCAGTATCCTTGCTGTTGTCTCTCAGTTACCCAGCCGGCCCAGACTGCTCCCACTGTCACTCTGTCAGTGTTCTTGCATGTTGTCTCTCAGTTACCCAGCCGGCCCAGACTGCTCTCACTGTCACTCTGTCACGGTCCTTGCTGTTGTCTCTCAGTTACCCAGCCGGCCCAGACTGCTCTCACTGTCACTCTGTCAGTGTTCTTGCATGTTGTCTCTCAGTTACCCAGCCGGCCCAGACTGCTCTCACTGTCACTGTGTCACTGTCCTTGCTGTTGTCTCTCAGTTACCTAGCCGGCCCAGACTGCTCCCACTGTCACTCTGTCAGTGTCCTTGCGGTTTTCTCTGAGTTACCCAGCCAGCCCAGACTGCTCCCACTGTCACTCAGTCAATGTCCTTGCTGTTGTCTCTCTGTTACCCAGCCGGTCCAGACTGCTCCCACTGTCACTCTGTCACTGCCCTTGCTGTTCTCTCTCAGTTACCCATCCGGCCCACACTGCTCCCACTGTCACTCTGTCACTGTCCTTGCTGTTGTCTCTCAGTTACCCAGCCGGCCCAGACTGCTCCCACTGTCACTCTGTCAGTGTCCTTGCTGTTGTCTCTCAGTTACCCAGCCGGACCAGACTGCTCCCACTGTCACTCTGTCAGTATCCTTGCTGTTGTCTCTCAGTTACCCAGCCGGCCCAGACTGCTCCCACTGTCACTCTGTCAGTGTTCTTGCATGTTGTCTCTCAGTTACCCAGCCGGCCCAGACTGCTCTCACTGTCACTCTGTCACGGTCCTTGCTGTTGTCTCTCAGTTACCCAGCCGGCCCAGACTGCTCTCACTGTCACTCTGTCAGTGTTCTTGCATGTTGTCTCTCAGTTACCCAGCCGGCCCAGACTGCTCTCACTGTCACTGTGTCACTGTCCTTGCTGTTGTCTCTCAGTTACCTAGCCGGCCCAGACTGCTCCCACTGTCACTCTGTCAGTGTCCTTGCGGTTTTCTCTGAGTTACCCAGCCAGCCCAGACTGCTCCCACTGTCACTCAGTCAATGTCCTTGCTGTTGTCTCTCTGTTACCCAGCCGGTCCAGACTGCTCCCACTGTCACTCTGTCACTGCCCTTGCTGTTCTCTCTCAGTTACCCATCCGGCCCACACTGCTCCCACTGTCACTCTGTCACTGTCCTTGCTGTTGTCTCTCAGTTGCCCATCCGGCACAGACTGCTCCCACTGTCACTCTGTCAGTGTCCTTGCTGTTGTCTCTCAGTTAGCCATCCGGCCCAGACTGCTCCCACTGTCACTCTGTCAGTGTCCTTGCTGTTGTCTCTCAGTTAACCAGCCGGCCCAGACTGCTCCCACTGTCACTCTCTCACTGTCCTTGCTGGTGTCTCTGAGTTACCCAGCCGGACCAGACTGCTCCCACTGTCACTCTGTTAGTGTTCTTGCTGTTGTCTCTCAGTTGCCCAGACGGCCCAGACTGCTCCCACTGTCACTCTGTCACTGTCCTTGCTGTAGTCTCTCAGTTACCCAGCCGGCCCAGACTGCTCCCACTGTCACTCTGTCAGCGTCCTTGCTGTTGTCCCTCAGTTACCCAGCCGGCCCAGACTGCTCCCACTGTCAATCTGTCAGTGTCCTTGCTGTTGTCTCTCAGTTACCCAGCCGGCCCAGACTGCTCTCACTGTCACTCTGTCAGTGTCCTTGCTATTGTCTCTCAGTTGCCCAGCCGGCCCAGACTGCTCCCACTGTCACTCTGTCAGTGTCCTTGCTGTTTTCCCTCAGTTATCCAGCCGGCACAGACAGCTCCCACTGTCACTCCGTCACAGTCATTTATATTGTCTCTCAGTTACCCAGCCGGCCCCTACTGCTCCCGCTGTCACTCTGTCAGTGTCCTTGCTGTTGTCTCTCAGTTACCCAGCCGGCCCCTACTGCTCCCACTGTCACTCTGTCAGTGTCCTTGCTGTTGTCTCTCAGTTACCCAGCCGGCCCACACTGCTCCCACTGTCACTCTGTCAGTGTCCTTGCTGTTGTCTCTCAGTTACCCAGACGGCCCAGACGGATCTCACTGTCACTCTGTCACTGTTCTTGCTGTTGTCTCTCAGGTTCCCAGCCGGCCCAGACTGCTCCCACTGTCACTCTGTCAGTGTCCTTGCTGTTGTTTCTCAGTTACCCAGCCGGTCCAGACTGCTCCTACTGTCACTCCGTCAGTGTCGTTGCTGTTGTCTCAAAGTTACCCAGCCGGCCCAGGCTGCTCCCACTGTCACTCTGTCAGTGTCCTTGCTGTTGTCTCTCAGTTACCCAGCCGGCCCAGACTGCTCCCGCTGTCACTCTGTCAGTGTCCTTGCTGTTGTCTCTCAGTTACCCAGCCGGCCCACAATGCTCCCACTGTCACTCTTTCAGTGTCCTTGCTGTTGTCTCTCAGTTACCCAGCCGGTCCAGACTGCACCCACTGTCACTCTGTCAGTGTCCTTGCTGTTGTCTCTCAGTTACCCAGCCGGCCCAGACTGCTCCCACTGTCACTCTGTCACTGTCCATGCTGTTGTCTCTCAGTTACCCAGCCGATCCAGACTGCTCCCACTGTCACTCTGTCACTGTCCTTGCTGTTGTCTCTCAGTTACCCAGCCGGTCCAAACTGCTCCCACTGTCACTGTCAGTGACTATGCTGTTTTCTCTAATTTATCCAGCCGGCCCAGACTGCTCCCAGCACTGTCCCTCTGCCAGTGTCATGGCTGTTGTCTTTCAGTTACCCAGACAGCCCTGACTGCTCTGACATTCATTCTGTCAGTGTGCCTGCTGTTGTCCCTCAGTTACCTAGTCGATACAGACTGCTCCCACTATCACCCTGTCGCATCTTTGCTGTTGCCCCTCAGTTAAACAGCCGGCCCAGCCTGTTGCCTCTGTCACTCTGTCAATGTCCTTGCTGTTGTTTCTCAGTTACCCATCCGGCCCAGACTGATCCCACTGTCACTCTGTTAGTGTCCTTGCTGTTGTCTCTCAGTTACCCAGCCGGCCCAGACTGCTCCCACTGTCATTCTGTCAGTGTCCTTGCTGTTGTCTCTCAGTTACACAGCCGGCCCAGACTGCTCCCACTGTCACTCTGTAAGTGTCCTTGCTGTTGTCTCTCAGTTACCCATCCGGCCCAGCCTGTTGCCTCTGTCACACTGTCAGTGTCCTTGCTGTTGTCTCTCAGTTACTCAGCCGGCCCAGACTGCTCCCACTGTCACTCTGTCAGTGTCCTTGCTGTTGTCTCTCAGTTGCCCAGACGGCCCAGACTGCTCCCACTGTCACTCTGTCACTGTCCTTGCTGTTGCCTATCAGTTGCCCAGACGGCCCAGACTGCTCCCACTGTCACTCTGTCAGTGTCCTTGCTGTTGTCTCTCAGTTACCCAGCCGGCCCACACTGCTCCCACTGTCACTCTGTCACTGTCCTTGCTGTTGTCTCTCAGTTACACAGCCGGCCCCGACTGCTCCCACTGTCTCTCTGTCAGTGTCCTTGCTGTTGTCTCTCAGTTGCCCAGCCGGTCCAGACTGCTCCCACTGTCACTCTGTCTGTGTCCTTGCTGTTGTCTCTCAGTGACCCAGCCGGCCCAGACTGCTCCCTCTGTCCCTCTGTCAGTGCCCTTGCTGTTGTCTCTCAGTTACCCAGCCGGCCCAGACTGCTCCCACTGTCACTCTGTCAGTGTCCTTGCTGTTGTCTCTCAGTTACCCAGCCGGCCCAGACTGCTCCCGCTGTCACTCTGTCAGTGTCCTTGCTGTTGTCTCTCAGTTACCCAGCCGGCCCACAATGCTCCCACTGTCACTCTGTCAGTGTCCTTGCTGTTGTCTCTCAGTTACCCAGCCGGTCCAGACTGCACCCACTGTCACTCTGTCAGTGTCCTTGCTGTTGTCTCTCAGTTACCCAGCCGGCCCAGACTGCTCCCACTGTCACTCTGTCACTGTCCATGCTGTTGTCTCTCAGTTACCCAGCCGATCCAGACTGCTCCCACTGTCACTCTGTCACTGTCCTTGCTGTTGTCTCTCAGTTACCCAGCCGGTCCAAACTGCTCCCACTGTCACTGTCAGTGACTATGCTGTTTTCTCTAATTTATCCAGCCGGCCCAGACTGCTCCCAGCACTGTCCCTCTGCCAGTGTCATGGCTGTTGTCTTTCAGTTACCCAGACAGCCCTGACTGCTCTGACATTCATTCTGTCAGTGTGCCTGCTGTTGTCCCTCAGTTACCTAGTCGATACAGACTGCTCCCACTATCACCCTGTCGCATCTTTGCTGTTGCCCCTCAGTTAAACAGCCGGCCCAGCCTGTTGCCTCTGTCACTCTGTCAATGTCCTTGCTGTTGTTTCTCAGTTACCCATCCGGCCCAGACTGCTCCCACTGTCACTCTGTTAGTGTCCTTGCTGTTGTCTCTCAGTTACCCAGCCGGCCCAGACTGCTCCCACTGTCATTCTGTCAGTGTCCTTGCTGTTGTCTCTCAGTTACACAGCCGGCCCAGACTGCTCCCACTGTCACTCTGTAAGTGTCCTTGCTGTTGTCTCTCAGTTACCCATCCGGCCCAGCCTGTTGCCTCTGTCACACTGTCAGTGTCCTTGCTGTTGTCTCTCAGTTACTCAGCCGGCCCAGACTGCTCCCACTGTCACTCTGTCAGTGTCCTTGCTGTTGTCTCTCAGTTGCCCAGACGGCCCAGACTGCTCCCACTGTCACTCTGTCACTGTCCTTGCTGTTGCCTATCAGTTGCCCAGACGGCCCAGACTGCTCCAACTGTCACTCTGTCAGTGTCCTTGCTGTTGTCTCTCAGTTACCCAGCCGGCCCACACTGCTCCCACTGTCACTCTGTCACTGTCCTTGCTGTTGTCTCTCAGTTACACAGCCGGCCCCGACTGCTCCCACTGTCTCTCTGTCAGTGTCCTTGCTGTTGTCTCTCAGTTGCCCAGCCGGTCCAGACTGCTCCCACTGTCACTCTGTCTGTGTCCTTGCTGTTGTCTCTCAGTGACCCAGCCGGCCCAGACTGCTCCCTCTGTCCCTCTGTCAGTGCCCTTGCTGTTGTCTCTCAGTTACCCAGCCGGCCCAGACTGCTCCCACTGTCACTCTGTCAGTGTCCTTGCTGTTGTCTCTCAGTTACCCAGCCGGCCCAGACTGCTCCCGCTGTCACTCTGTCAGTGTCCTTGCTGTTGTCTCTCAGTTACCCAGCCGGCCCACAATGCTCCCACTGTCACTCTGTCAGTGTCCTTGCTGTTGTCTCTCAGTTACCCAGCCGGTCCAGACTGCACCCACTGTCACTCTGTCAGTGTCCTTGCTGTTGTCTCTCAGTTACCCAGCCGGCCCAGACTGCTCCCACTGTCACTCTGTCACTGTCCATGCTGTTGTCTCTCAGTTACCCAGCCGATCCAGACTGCTCCCACTGTCACTCTGTCACTGTCCTTGCTGTTGTCTCTCAGTTACCCAGCCGGTCCAAACTGCTCCCACTGTCACTGTCAGTGACTATGCTGTTTTCTCTAATTTATCCAGCCGGCCCAGACTGCTCCCAGCACTGTCCCTCTGCCAGTGTCATGGCTGTTGTCTTTCAGTTACCCAGACAGCCCTGACTGCTCTGACATTCATTCTGTCAGTGTGCCTGCTGTTGTCCCTCAGTTACCTAGTCGATACAGACTGCTCCCACTATCACCCTGTCGCATCTTTGCTGTTGCCCCTCAGTTACCCAGCCGGCCCAGACTGCTCCCACTGTCACTCTGTCACTGTCCTTGCTGTTGTCTCTCAGTTTTTCAGCCGGCCCAGACTGCTCCCACTGTCACTCTGTCAGCGACCTTGCTGTTGTCTCTCAGTTACCCAGCCGGCCCAGACTGCTCCCACAGTCACTCTGTCAGTGTCCTTGCTGTTGTCTCTCAGTTACCCAGCCGGCCCAGACTGCTCCCACTGTCACTTTGTCAGTGTCCTTGCTGTTGTCTCTCAGTTACCCAGCCGGACCAGACTGCTCCCACTGTCACTGTCAGTGTCCTTGCTGTTGTCTCTCAGTTACCCAGCCGGCCCAGACTGCTCCCACTGTCACTCTGTCAGTGTCCTTGCTGTTGTCTCTCAGTTACCCAGCCGGTCCAGACTGCTCCCACTGTCACTCTGTCAGCGTCCTTGCTGTTGTCTCTCAGTTACCCAGCCGGCCCAGACTGCTCCCACTATCACTCTGTCAGTGTTCTTGCTTGTTGTCTCACAGTTACCCAGCCGGCCCAGACTGCTCTCACTGTCACTCTGTCACTGTCCTTGCTGTTGTCTCTCAGTTACCTAGACGGCCCAGACTGCTCCCACTGTCACTCTGTCAGTGTCCTTGCTGTTGTCTCTCAGTTACCCAGCCGGCCCAGACTGCTCCCACTGTCATTCTGTCAGTGTCCTTGCTGTTGTCTCTCAGTTACACAGCCGGCCCAGACTGCTCCCACTGTCACTCTGGAAGTGTCCTTGCTGTTGTCCCTCAGTTACCCATCCAGCCCAGCCTGTTGCCTCTGTCACACTGTCAGTGTCCTTGCTGTTGTCTCTCAGTTACTCAGCTGGCCCAGACTGCTCCCACTGTCACTCTGTCAGTGTCCTTGCTGTTGTCTCTCAGTTGCCCAGACGGCCCAGACTGCTCCCACTGTCACTCTGTCACTGTCCTTGCTGTTGCCTATCAGTTGCCCATCCGGCCCACACTGCTCCCACTGTCACTCTGTCACTGTCCTAGCTGTTGTCTCTCAGTTGCCCATCCGGCCCAGACTGCTCCCACTGTCACTCTGTCAGTGTCCTTGCTGTTGTCTCTCAGTTACCCATCCGGCCCAGACTGCTCCCACTGTCACTCCGTCAGTGTCCTTGCTGTTGTCTCTCAGTTACCCAGCCGGCCCAGACTGCTCCCACTGTCACTCTGTCACTGTCCTTGCTGTTGTCTCTGAGTTACCCAGCCGGACCAGACTGCTCCCACTGTCACTCTGTCAGTGTCCTTGCTGTTGTCTCTCAGTTGCCCAGACGGCCCAGACTGCTCCCACTGTCACTCTGTCACTGTCCTTGCTGTAGTCTCTCAGTTACCCAGCCGGCCCAGACTGCTCCCACTGTCACTCTGTCAGTGTTCTTGCATGTTGTCTCTCAGTTACCCAGCCGGCCCAGACTGCTCTCACTGTCACTCTGTCACCGTCCTTGCTGTTGTCTCTCAGTTAAACAGCCGGCCCAGCCTGTTGCCTCTGTCACTCTGTCAATGTCCTTGCTGTTGTTTCTCAGTTACCCATCCGGCCCAGACTGCTCCCACTGTCACTCTGTCAGTGTCCTTGCTGTTGTCTCTCAGTTAAACAGCCGGCCCAGCCTGTTGCCTCTGTCACTCTGTCAATGTCCTTGCTGTTGTTTCTCAGTTACCCATCCGGCCCAGACTGCTCCCACTGTCACTCTGTCAATGTCCTTGCTGTTGTTTCTCAGTTACCCAGCTGGCCCAGACTGCTCCCACTGTCACTCTGTCAGTGTCCTTGCTGTTGTCTCTCAGTTACCCAGCCGATCCAGACTGCTCCCACTGTCACTCTGTCAGTGTCCTTGCTGTTGTCTCTCAGTTACCCAGCCGGCCCAGACTGCTCCCACAGTCACTCTGTCAGTGTCCTTGCTGTTGTCTCTCAGTTACCCAGCCGGCCCAGACTGCTCCCACTGTCACTCTGTCAGTGTCCTTGCTGTTGTCTCTCAGTTACCCAGCCGGACCAGACTGCTCCCACTGTCACTCTGTCAGTGTCCTTGCTGTTGTCTCTCAGTTACCCAGCCGGACCAGACTGCTCCCGCTGTCACTCTGTCACTGTCCTTGCTGTTGTCTCTCAAATACCCAGCCGGCCCAGACTGCTCCCACTGTCACTCTGTCAGTGTTCTTGCATGTTGTCTCTCAGTTACCCAGCCGGCCCAGACTGCTCTCACTGTCACTCTGTAACTGTCCTTGCTGTTGTCTCTCAGTTACCCAGCCGGCCCAGACTGCTCTCACTGTCACTCTGTCAGTGTTCTTGCATGTTGTCTCTCAGTTACCCAGCCGGCCCAGACTGCTCTCACTGTCACTCTGTCACTGTCCTTGCTGTTGTCTCTCAGTTACCCAGCCAGCCCAGACTGCTCCCACTGTCACTCAGTCAATGTCCTTGCTGTTGTCTCTCTGTTACCCAGCCGGTCCAGACTGCTCCCACTGTCACTCTGTCACTGCCCTTGCTGTTCTCTCTCAGTTACCCATCCGGCCCACACTGCTCCCACTGTCACTCTGTCACTGTCCTTGCTGTTGTCTCTCAGTTGCCCATCCGGCACAGACTGCTCCCACTGTCACTCTGTCAGTGTCCTTGCTGTTGTCTCTCAGTTAGCCATCCGGCCCAGACTGCTCCCACTGTCACTCTGTCAGTGTCCTTGCTGTTGTCTCTCAGTTACCCAGCCGGCCCAGACTGCTCCCACTGTCACTCTCTCACTGTCCTTGCTGGTGTCTCTGAGTTACCTAGCCGGACCAGACTGCTCCCACTGTCACTCTGTCAGTGTCCTTGCTGTTGTCTCTCAGTTGCCCAGACGGCCCAGACTGCTCCCACTGTCACTCTGTCACTGTCCTTGCTGTAGTCTCTCAGTTACCCAGCCGGCCCAGACTGCTCCCACTGTCACTCTGTCAGCGTCCTTGCTGTTGTCCCTCAGTTACCCAGCCGGCCCAGACTGCTCCCACTGTCAATCTGTCAGTGTCCTTGCTGTTGTCTCTCAGTTACCCAGCCGGCCCAGACTGCTCTCACTGTCACTCTGTCAGTGTCCTTGCTATTGCCTCTCAGTTGCCCAGCCGGCCCAGACTGCTCCCACTGTCATTCTGTCAGTGTCCTTGCTGTTTTCCCTCAGTTATCCAGCCGGCACAGACAGCTCCCACTGTCACTCTGTCACAGTCATTTATATTGTCTCTCAGTTACCCAGCCGGCCCCTACTGCTCCCGCTGACACTCTGTCAGTGTCCTTGCTGTTGTCTCTCAGTTACCCAGCCGGCCCCTACTGCTGCCACTGTCACTCTGTCAGTGTCCTTGCTGTTGTCTCTCAGTTACCCAGCCGGCCCACACTGCTCCCACTGTCACTCTGTCAGTGTCCTTGCTGTTGTCTCTCAGGTTCCCAGCCGGCCCAGACTGCTCCCACTGTCACTCTGTCAGTGTCCTTGCTGTTGTTTCTCAGTTACCCAGCCGGTCCAGACTGCTCCCACTGTCACTCCGTCAGTGTCGTTGCTGTTGTCTCAAAGTTACCCAGCCGGCCCAGGCTGCTCCCACTGTCACTCCGTCAGTGTCCTTGCTGTTGTCTCTCAGTTACCCAGCCGGCCCAGACTGCTCCCGCTGTCACTCTGTCAGTGTCCTTGCTGTTGTCTCTCAGTTACCCAGCCGGCCCACAATGCTCCCACTGTCACTCTGTCAGTGTCCTTGCTGTTGTCTCTCAGTTACCCAACCGGTCCAGACTGCTCCCACTGTCACTCTGTCAGTGTCCTTGCTGTTGTCTCTCAGTTACCCAGCCGGCCCAGACTGCTCCCACTGTCACTCTGTCACTGTCCATGCTGTTGTCTCTCAGTTACCCAGCCGGTCCAGACTGCTCCCACTGTCACTCTGTCACTGTCCTTGCTGTTGTCTCTCAGTTACCCAGCCGGTCCAAACTGCTCCCACTGTCACTCTGTTAGTGTCCTTGCTGTTGTCTCTCAGTTACCCAGCCGGCCCAGACTGCTCGCACTGTCACTCTGTCAGTGTCCTTGCTGTTGTCTCTCAGTTACACATCCGGCCCAGACTGCTCCCACTGTCACTCTGTCAGTGTCCTTGCTGTTGTCTCTCAGTTACCCAGCCGGCCCAGACTGCTCCCACTGTCACTCTGTCAGTGACTATGCTGTTTTCTCTAATTTATCCAGCCGGCCCAGACTGCTCCCAGCACTGTCCCTCTGTCAGTGTCATGGCTGTTGTCTTTCAGTTACCCAGACAGCCCTGACTGCTCAGACATTCATTCTGTCACTGTGCCTGCTGTTGTCCCTCAGTTACCTAGTCGATACAGACTGCTCCCACTATCACCCTGTCGCATCTTTGCTGTTGCCCCTCAGTTAAACAGCCGGCCCAGCCTGTTGCCTCTCTCACTCTGTAAGTGGCCTTACTGTTGTCTCTCAGTTACCCATCCGGCCCAGCCTGTTGCCTCTGTCACACTGTCAGTGTCCTTGCTGTTGTCTCTCAGTTACTCAGCCGGCCCAGACTGCTCCCACTGTCACTCTGTAAGTGGCCTTGCTGTTGTCTCTCAGTTACCCATCCGGCCCAGCCTGTTGCCTCTGTCACACTGTCAGTGTCCTTGCTGTTGTCTCTCAGTTACTCAGCCGGCCCAGACTGCTCCCACTGTCACTCTGTCAGTGTCCTTGCTGTTGTCTCTCAGTTGCCCAGACGGCCCAGACTGCTCCCACTGTCACTCTGTCACTGTCCTTGCTGTTGTCTCTCAGTTGCCCAGACGGCCCAGACTGCTCCCACTGTCACTCTGTCAGTGTCCTTGCTGTTGTCTCTCAGTTGCCCAGCCGGCCCACACTGCTCCCACTGTCACTCTGTCACTGTCCTTGCCGTTGTCTCTCAGTTACACAGCCGGCCCAGACTGCTCCCACTGTCTCTCTGTCAGTGTCCTTGCTGTTGTCTCTCAGTTGCCCAGCCGGTCCAGACTGCTCCCACTGTCACTCTGTCTGTGTCCTTGCTGTTGTCTCTCAGTGACCCAGCCGGCCCAGACTGCTCCCTCTGTCACTCTGTCAGTGTCCTTGCTGTTGTCTCTCAGTCCCCTGCCGACCCAGACTGCTCCGACTGTCACTCTGTCAGTGTCCTTGCTGTTGTCTCTCAGTTACCCAGCCGGCCCAGACTGCTCCCACTGTCACTCTGTCAGTGCCCTTGCTGTTGTCTCTCAGTTACCCAGCCGGCCCAGACTGCTCCCACTGTCACTCTGTCAGTGTCCTTGCTGTTGTATCTCAGTTACCCAGCCGGCCCAGACTGCTCCCACTGTCACTCTGTCAGTGTCCTTGCTGTTGTCTCTCAGTTACCCAGCCGGCCCAGACTGCTCCCACTGTCACTCTGTCACTGTCCTTGCTGTTGTCTCTCAGTTACCCAGCCGGCCCAGACTGCTCCCACTGTCACTCTGTCAGCGACCTTGCTGTTGTCTCTCAGTTACCCAGCCGGCCCAGACTGCTCCCACAATCACTCTGTCAGTGTCCTTGCTGTTGTCTCTCAGTTACCCAGCCGGCCCAGACTGCTCCCACTGTCACTCTGTCAGTGTCCTTGCTGTTGTCTCTCAGTTAGCCAGCCGGACCAGACTGCTCCCACTGTCACTCTGTCAGTGTCCTTGCTGTTGTCTCTCAGTTACCCAGCCGGCCCAGACTGCTCCCACTGTCACTCTGTCAGTGTCCTTGCTGTTGTCTCTCAGTTACCCAGCCGGTCCAGACTGCTCCCGCTGTCACTCTGTCAGCGTCCTTGCTGTTGTCTCTCAGTTACCCAGCCGGCCCAGACTGCTCCCACTGTCACTCCGTCAGTGTTCTTGCATGTTGTCTCTCAGTTACCCAGCCGGCCCAGACTGCTCTCACTGTCACTCTGTCACTGTCCTTGCTGTTGTCTCTCAGTTACCCAGCCGGCCCAGACTGCTCTCACTGTCACTCTGTCAGTGTTCTTGCATGTTGTCTCTCAGTTACCCAGCCGGCCCAGACTGCTCTCACAGTCACTCTGTCACTGTCCTTGCTGTTGTCTCTCAGTTACCTAGACGGCCCAGACTGCTCCCACTGTCACTCAGTCAATGTCCTTGCTGTTGTCTCTCTGTTACCCAGCCGGTCCAGACTGCTCCCACTGTCACTCTGTCACTGCCCTTGCTGTTGTCTCTCAGTTACCCATCCGGCCCACACTGCTCCCACTGTCACTCTGTCACTGTCCTAGCTGTTGTCTCTCAGTTGCCCATCCGGCCCAGACTGCTCCCACTGTCACTCTGTCAGTGTCCTTGCTGTTGTCTCTCAGTTACCCATCCGGTCCAGACTGCTCCCACTGTCACTCTGTCAGTGTCCTTGCTGTTGTCTCTCAGTTACCCAGCCGGCCCAGACTGCTCCCACTGTCACTCTGTCACTGTCCTTGCTGTTGTCTCTGAGTTACCCAGCCGGACCAGACTGCTCCCACTGTCACTCTGTCAGTGTCCTTGCTGTTGTCTCTCAGTTGCCCAGACGGCCCAGACTGCTCCCACTGTCACTCAGTCACTGTCCTTGCTGTAGTCTCTCAGTTACCCAGCCGGCCCAGACTGCTCCCACTGTCACTCTGTCAGCGTCCTTGCTGTTGTCCCTCAGTTACCCAGCCGGCCCAGACTGCTCCCACTGTCAATCTGTCAGTGTCCTTGCTGTAGTCTCTCAGTTACCCAGCCGGCCCAGACTGCTCCCACTGTCACTCTGTCAGTGTCCTTGCTGTTGTCTCTCAGTTACACATCCGGCCCAGACTGCTCCCACTGTCACTCTGTCAGTGTCCTTGCTGTTGTCTCTCAGTTACCCAGCCGGCCCAGACTGCTCCCACTGTCACTCTGTCAGTGACTATGCTGTTTTCTCTAATTTATCCAGCCGGCCCAGACTGCTCCCAGCACTGTCCCTCTGTCAGTGTCATGGCTGTTGTCTTTCAGTTACCCAGACAGCCCTGACTGCTCAGACATTCATTCTGTCACTGTGCCTGCTGTTGTCTCTCAGTTACCCAGCCGGCCCAGACAGCTCCCACTGTCACTCTGTCACAGTCATTTATATTGTCTCTCAGTTACCCAGCCGGCCCCTACTGCTCCCGCTGTCACTCTGTCACTGTCCTTGCTGTTGTCTCTCAGTTACCCAGCCGGCCACTACTGCTCCCACTGTCACTCTGTCAGTGTCCTTGCTGTTGTCTCTCAGTTACCCAGCCGGCCCACACTGCTCCCACTGTCACTCTGTAAGTGTCCTTGCTGTTGTCCCTCAGTTAACCAGACGGCCCAGACGGATCCCACTGTCACTCTGTCACTGTCCTTGCTGTTGTCTCTCAGGTTCCCAGCCGGCCCAGACTGCTCCCACTGTCACTCTGTCAGTGTCCTTGCTGTTGTCTCTCAGTTACCCAGACGGCCCAGACGGATCCCACTGTCACTCTGTCACTGTCCTTGCTGTTGTCTCTCAGGTTCCCAGCCGGCCCAGACTGCTCCCACTGTCAATCTGTCAGTGTCCTTGCTGTTGTTTCTCAGTTACCCAGCCGGTCCAGACTGCTCACACCACTGTCACTCCGTCAGTGTCGTTGCTGTTGTCTCAAAGTTACCCAGCAGCCCCAGACTGCTCCCACTGTCACTCTGTCAGCGTCCTTGCTGTTGTCTCTCAGTTAACCAGCCGTCCCAGACTGATCCCACTATCACTCTGTCTGTGTCCTTGCTGTTGTCTCAAAGTTACCCAGCCGGCCCAGACTGCTCCCACTGTCACTCTGTCAGTGTCCTTGCTGTTGTCTCTCAGTTATCCAGACGGACCATGCTGCTCCCACTGTCACTCTGTCAGTATCTTTGCTGTTGTCTCTCAGTTACCCAGCCGCCCCAGACTGCTCCCACTGTCACTCTGTCATTGTCCTTGCTGTTGTCTCTCAGTTACCCAGCCGCCCCAGACTGCTCCCACTGTCACTCTTTCAGTGTCCTTGCTGTTGTCTCTCAGTTACCCAGCCGGCCCAGACTGCTCCCACCATTGTCACTCTGTCAGTGTCCTTGCTGTTGTCTCTCAGTTACCCAGCCGGTCCAGACTGCTCCCACTGTAACTCTGTCAGTGTCCTTGCTGTTGTCTCTCAGTTACCCAGCCGGCCCAGACTACTCCCACTGTCACTCAGTCAGTGTCCTTGCTGTTGTCTCTCAGTTACCCTGCCGGCTCAGACTGCTCCCACTGTCACTCTGTCACTGTCCTTGCTGTTGTCTCTCAGTTACCAATCCGGCTCAGACTGCTCCCACTGTCACTCTGTCACTGTCCTTGCTGTTGTCTCTCAGTTACCAATCCGGCTCAGACTGCTCCCACTGTCACTCTGTCACTGTCCTTGCTGTTGTCTCTCAGTTACCAATCCGGCTCAGACTGCTCCCACTGTCACTCTGTCACTGTCCTTGCTGTTGTCTCTCAGTTACCCAGCCGGCCCAGACTGCTCCCACTGTCACTCTGTCAGTATCCTTGCTGTTGTGTCTCAGTTACCCAGCCGGCCCAGACTGCTCCCACTGTCACTCTGTCACTGTCCTTGCTGTTGTCTCTCAGTTACCAATCCGGCTCAGACTGCTCCCACTGTCACTCTGTCACTGTCCTTGCTGTTGTCTCTCAGTTACCAATCCGGCTCAGACTGCTCCCACTGTCACTCTGTCAGTGTCCTTGCTGTTGTCTCTCAGTTACCCGGCCGGCCCAGACTGCTCCCACTGTCACTCTGTCAGTGTCCTTGCTGTTGTCTCTCAGTTACCCAGCCGGCCCAGACTGCTCCCACTGTCACTCTGTCTGTAACTATGCTGTTTTCTCTAATATATCCAGCCGGCCCAGACTGCTCCCAGCACTGTCCCTCTGTCAGTGTCATGGCTGTTGTCTTTCAGTTACCCAGACAGCCCTGACTGCTCTGACATTCATTCTGTCAGTGTGCCTGCTGTTGTCCCTCAGTTACCTAGTCGATACAGACTGCTCCCACTATCACCCTGTCGCATCTTTGCTGTTGCCCCTCAGTTAAACAGCCGGCCCAGCCTGTTGCCTCTGTCACTCTGTCAGTGTCCTTGCTGTTGTTTCTCAGTTACCCATCCGGCCCAGACTGCTCCCACTGTCACTCTGTCAGTGTCCTTGCTGTTGTCTCTCAGTTATCCAGCCGGCCCAGACTGCTCCCACTGTCACTCTGTCACTGTCCTTGCTGTTGTCTCTCAGTTACCCATACGGCCCAGCCTGTTGCCTCTGTCACACTGTCAGTGTCCTTGCTGTTGTCTCTCAGTTACTCAGCCGGCCCAGACTGCTCCCACTGTCACTCTGTCAGTGTCCTTGCTGTTGTCTCTCAGTTACCCAGCCGGCCCACACTGCTCCCACTGTCACTCTGTCACTGTCCTTGCTGTTGTCTCTCAGTTACACAGCCGGCCCACATTGCTCCCACTGTCACTCTGTCACTGTCCTTGCTGTTGTCTCTCAGTTACCCAGCCGACCCAGACTGCTCCCACTGTCACTCTGTCACTGTCCTTGCTGTTGTCTCTCAGTTACCCAGCCGGCCCAGACTGCTCCCACTGTCACTCTGTCTGTGTCCTTGCTGTTGTCTCTCAGTTACCCAGCCGGCCCAGACTGCTCCCACTGTCACTCTGTCAGTGTCCTTGCTGTTGTCTCTCAGTTACCATGCCGGCCCAGACTGCTCCCACTGTCTCTCTGTCAGTGTCCTTGCTGTTGTCTCTCAGTTGCCCAGCCGGCACAGACTGCTCCCACTGTCACTCTGTCTGTGTCCTTGCTGTTGTCTCTCAGTGACCCAGCCGGCCCAGACTCCTCCCTCTGTCACTCTGTCAGTGTCCTTGCTGTTGTCTCTCAGTCCCCTGCCGACCCAGACTGCTCCGACTGTCACTCTGTCAGTGTCCTTGCTGTTGTCTCTCAGTTACCCAGCCGGACCAGACTGCTCCCACTGTCACTCTATCAGTGTCCTTGCTGTTGTCTCTCAGTTACCCAGCCGGCCCAGACTGCTCCCACTGTCACTCTGTCAGTGTCCTTGCTGTTGTCTCTCAGTTACCTAGCCGGCCCAGACTGCTCCCACTGTCACTCTGTCAGTGCCCTTGCTGTTGTCTCTCAGTTACCCAGCCAGCCCAGACTGCTCCCACTGTCACTCTGTCAGTGTCCTTGCTGTTGTCTCTCAGTTAGTCAGACGGCCCAGACGGATCCCACTGTCACTCTGTCACTGTCCTTGCTGATGTCTCTCAGGTTCCCAGCCGGCCCAGACTGCTCCCACTGTCAATCTGTCAGTGTCCTTGCTGTTGTTTCTCAGTTACCCAGCCGGTCCAGACTGCTCACACCACTGTCACTCCGTCAGTGTCGTTGCTGTTGTCTCAAAGTAACCCAGCAGCCCCAGACTGCTCCCACTGTCACTCTGTCAGCGTCCTTGCTGTTGTCTCTCAGTTAACCAGCATTCCCAGACTGCTCCCACTATCACTCTGTCTGTGTCCTTGCTGTTGTCTCAAAGTTACCCAGCCGGCCCAGACTGCTCCCACAGTCACTCTGTCAGTGTCCTTGCTGTTGTCTCTCAGTTATCCAGACGGACCATGCTGCTCCCACTGTCACTCTGTCAGTGTCCTTGCTGTTGTCTCTCAGTTACCCAGCCGGCCCAGACTGCTCCCACTGTCACTCTGTCAGTGTTCTTGCTGTTGTCTCTCAGTTACCCAGCCGGCCCACACTGCTCCCACTGTCACTCTGTCACTGTCCTTGCTGTTGTCTCTCAGTTACACAGCCGGCCCAGACTGCTCCCACTGTCACTCTGTCAGTGTCCTTGCTGTTGTCTCTCAGTTGCCCAGCCGGCCCAGACTGCTCCCACTGTCACTCTGTCAGTGTCCTTGCTGTTGTCTCTCAGTCCCCTGCCGACCCAGACTGCTCCGACTGTCACTCTGTCAGTGCCTTGCTGTTGTCTCTCAGTTACCCAGCCGGCCCACACTGTTCCCACTGTCACTCTGTCTTACCCAGACGGCCCAGACGGATCCCACTGTCACTCTGTCACTGTCCTTGCTGTTGTCTCTCAGGTTCCCAGCCGGTCCAGACTGCTCCCACTGTCAATCTGTCAGTGTCCTTGCTGTTGTTTCTCAGTTACCCAGCCGGTCCAGATTGCTCACACCACTGTCACTCCGTCAGTGTCGTTTCTGTTGTCTCAAAGTTACCCAGCAGCCCCAGACTGCTCCCACTGTCACTCTGTCAGCGTCCTTGCTGTTGTCTCTCAGTTAGCCAGCCGTCCCAGACTGCTCCCACTATCACTCTGTCTGTGTCCTTGCTGTTGTCTCAAAGTTACCCAGCCGGCCCAGACTGCTCCCACTGTCACTCTGTCAGTGCCCTTGCTGTTGTCTCTCAGTTACCCAGCCAGCCCAGCCTGCTCCCAATGTCACTCTGTCAGTGTCCTTGCTGTTGTCTCTCAGTTATCCAGCCGGCCCAGACTGCTCCCACTGTCACTCTGTCAGTGTCCTTGCTGTTGTCTCTCAGTTACCCAGCCGGCCCAGACTGCTCCCACTGTCACTCTGTCAGTGTCCTTGCTGTTGTCTCTCAGTTACCCAGCCGGCCCAGACTGCTCCCACTGTCACTCTGTCAGTGTCCTTGCTGTTGTCTCTCAGTTGCCCAGCCGGTCCAGACTGCTCCCACTGTCACTCTGTCAGTGTCCTTGCTGTTTTACCTCAGTTATCCAGCCGGCACAGACAGCTCCCACTGTCACTCTGTCACAGTCATTTATATTGCCTCTCAGTTACCCAGTCGGCCCCTACTGCTCCCGCTGTCACTCTGTCACTGTCCTTGCTGTTGTCTCTCAGTTACCCAGCCGGCCCCTACTGCTCCCACTGTCACACTGTCAGTGTCCTTGCTGTTGTCTCTCAGTTACCCAGCCGGCCCACACTGCTCCCACTGTCACTCTGTCAGTGTCCTTGCTGTTGTCTCTCAGTGAACCAGACGGCCCAGACGGATCCCACTGTCACTCTGTCCCTGTCCTTGCTGTTGTCTCTCAGGTTCCCAGCCGGCCCAGACTGCTCCCACTGTCACTCTGTCAGTGTCCTTGCTGTTGTCTCTCAGTTACCCAGACGGCCCAGACGGATCCCACTGTCACTCTCTCAATGTCCTTGCTGTTGTTTCTCAGTTATCCAGCTGGCCCAGACTGCTCCCACTGTCATTCTGTCAGTGTCCTTACTGTTGTCTCTCAGTTACCCATCCGGCCCAGCCTGTTGCCTCTGTCACACTGTCAGTGTCCTTGCTGTTGTCTCTCAGTTACTCAGCCGGCCCAGCCTGCTCCCACTGTCACTCTGTCAGTGTCCTTGCTGTTGTCTCTCAGTTACCCAGCCGGCCCACACTGCTCCCACTGTCACTCTGTCACTGTCCTTGCTGTTGTCTCTCAGTTACACAGCCGGCCCACACTGCTCCCACTGTCACTCTGTCACTGTCCTTGCTGTTGTCTCTCAGTTACCCAGCCGGCCCAGACTGCTCCCACTGTCACTCTGTCACTGTCCTTGCTGTTGTCTCTCAGTTACCCAGCCGGCCCAGACTGCTCCCACTGTCACTCTGTCTGTGTCGTTGCTGTTGTCTCTCAGTTACCCAGCCGGCCCAGACTGCTCCCACTGTCACTCTGTCAGTGTCCTTGCTGTTGTTTCTCAGTTACCCATCCGGCCCAGACTGCTCCCACTGTCACTCTGTCAGTGTCCTTGCTGTTGTCTCTCAGTTATCCAGCCGGCCCAGACTGCTCCCACTGTCATTCTGTCAGTGTCCTTACTGTTGTCTCTCAGTTACCCATACGGCCCAGCCTGTTGCCTCTGTCACACTGTCAGTGTCCTTGCTGTTGTCTCTCAGTTACTCAGCCGGCCCAGACTGCTCCCACTGTCACTCTGTCAGTGTCCTTGCTGTTGTCTCTCAGTTACCCAGCCGGCCCACACTGCTCCCACTGTCACTCTGTCACTGTCCTTGCTGTTGTCTCTCAGTTACACAGCCGGCCCACATTGCTCCCACTGTCACTCTGTCACTGTCCTTGCTGTTGTCTCTCAGTTACCCAGCCGACCCAGACTGCTCCCACTGTCACTCTGTCACTGTCCTTGCTGTTGTCTCTCAGTTACCCAGCCGGCCCAGACTGCTCCCACTGTCACTCTGTCTGTGTCCTTGCTGTTGTCTCTCAGTTACCCAGCCGGCCCAGACTGCTCCCACTGTCACTCTGTCAGTGTCCTTGCTGTTGTCTCTCAGTTACCATGCCGGCCCAGACTGCTCCCACTGTCTCTCTGTCAGTGTCCTTGCTGTTGTCTCTCAGTTGCCCAGCCGGCACAGACTGCTCCCACTGTCACTCTGTCTGTGTCCTTGCTGTTGTCTCTCAGTGACCCAGCCGGCCCAGACTCCTCCCTCTGTCACTCTGTCAGTGTCCTTGCTGTTGTCTCTCAGTCCCCTGCCGACCCAGACTGCTCCGACTGTCACTCTGTCAGTGTCCTTGCTGTTGTCTCTCAGTTACCCAGCCGGACCAGACTGCTCCCACTGTCACTCTATCAGTGTCCTTGCTGTTGTCTCTCAGTTACCCAGCCGGCCCAGACTGCTCCCACTGTCACTCTGTCAGTGTCCTTGCTGTTGTCTCTCAGTTACCTAGCCGGCCCAGACTGCTCCCACTGTCACTCTGTCAGTGCCCTTGCTGTTGTCTCTCAGTTACCCAGCCAGCCCAGACTGCTCCCACTGTCACTCTGTCAGTGTCCTTGCTGTTGTCTCTCAGTTACCCAGACGGCCCAGACGGATCCCACTGTCACTCTGTCACTGTCCCTGCTGATGTCTCTCAGGTTCCCAGCCGGCCCAGACTGCTCCCACTGTCAATCTGTCAGTGTCCTTGCTGTTGTTTCTCAGTTACCCAGCCGGTCCAGACTGCTCACACCACTGTCACTCCGTCAGTGTCGTTGCTGTTGTCTCAAAGTAACCCAGCAGCCCCAGACTGCTCCCACTGTCACTCTGTCAGCGTCCTTGCTGTTGTCTCTCAGTTAACCAGCCGTCCCAGACTGCTCCCACTATCACTCTGTCTGTGTCCTTGCTGTTGTCTCAAAGTTACCCAGCCGGCCCAGACTGCTCCCACAGTCACTCTGTCAGTGTCCTTGCTGTTGTCTCTCAGTTATCCAGACGGACCATGCTGCTCCCACTGTCACTCTGTCAGTGTCCTTGCTGTTGTCTCTCAGTTACCCAGCCGGCCCAGACTGCTCCCACTGTCACTCTGTCAGTGTTCTTGCTGTTGTCTCTCAGTTACCCAGCCGGCCCACACTGCTCCCACTGTCACTCTGTCACTGTCCTTGCTGTTGTCTCTCAGTTACACAGCCGGCCCAGACTGCTCCCACTGTCACTCTGTCAGTGTCCTTGCTGTTGTCTCTCAGTTGCCCAGCCGGCCCAGACTGCTCCCACTGTCACTCTGTCAGTGTCCTTGCTGTTGTCTCTCAGTCCCCTGCCGACCCAGACTGCTCCGACTGTCACTCTGTCAGTGCCTTGCTGTTGTCTCTCAGTTACCCAGCCGGCCCACACTGTTCCCACTGTCACTCTGTCTTACCCAGACGGCCCAGACGGATCCCACTGTCACTCTGTCACTGTCCTTGCTGTTGTCTCTCAGGTTCCCAGCCGGTCCAGACTGCTCCCACTGTCAATCTGTCAGTGTCCTTGCTGTTGTTTCTCAGTTACCCAGCCGGTCCAGATTGCTCACACCACTGTCACTCCGTCAGTGTCGTTTCTGTTGTCTCAAAGTTACCCAGCCGGCCCAGACTGCTCCCACTGTCACTCTGTCAGTGCCCTTGCTGTTGTCTCTCAGTTACCCAGCCAGCCCAGCCTGCTCCCAATGTCACTCTGTCAGTGTCCTTGCTGTTGTCTCTCAGTTATCCAGCCGGCCCAGACTGCTCCCACTGTCACTCTGTCAGTGTCCTTGCTGTTGTCTCTCAGTTACCCAGCCGGCCCAGACTGCTCCCACTGTCACTCTGTCAGTGTCCTTGCTTTTGTCTCTCAGTTACCCAGCCGGCCCAGACTGCTCCCACTGTC
Organism: Scyliorhinus torazame; assembly: GCF_047496885.1. Lineage (NCBI taxonomy): Eukaryota > Metazoa > Chordata > Chondrichthyes > Carcharhiniformes > Scyliorhinidae > Scyliorhinus > Scyliorhinus torazame. Next base: position 57,181,475 of record NC_092726.1, read on the forward strand.
ACTCTGTCAGTGTCCTTCCTGTTGTCTCTCAGTTGCCCAGCCGGTCCAGACTGCTCCCACTGTCACTCTGTCAGTGTCCTTGCTGTTTTACCTCAGTTATCCAGCCGGCACAGACAGATCCCACTGTCACTCTGTCACAGTCATTTATATTGCCTCTCAGTTACCCAGCCGGCCCCTACTGCTCCCGCTGTCACTCTGTCACTGTCCTTGCTGTTGTCTCTCAGTTACCCAGCCGGCCCCTACTGCTCCCACTGTCACTCTGTCAGTGTCCTTGCTGTTGTCTCTCAGTTACCCAGCCGGCCCACACTGCTCCCACTGTCACTCTGTCAGTGTCCTTGCTGTTGTCTCTCAGTTAACCAGACGGCCCAGACGGATCCCACTGTCACTCTGTCCCTGTCCTTGCTGTTGTCTCTCAGGTTCCCAGCCGGCCCAGACTGCTCCCACTGTCACTCTGTCAGTGTCCTTGCTGTTGTCTCTCAGTTACCCAGACGGCCCAGACGGATCCCACTGTCACTCTCTCAATGTCCTTGCTGTTGTTTCTCAGTTATCCAGCCGGCCCAGACTGCTCCCACTGTCATTCTGTCAGTGTCCTTACTGTTGTCTCTCAGTTACCCATCCGGCCCAGCCTGTTGCCTCTGTCACACTGTCAGTGTCCTTGCTGTTGTCTCTCAGTTACTCAGCCGGCCCAGCCTGCTCCCACTGTCACTCTGTCAGTGTCCTTGCTGTTGTCTCTCAGTTACCCAGCCGGCCCACACTGCTCCCACTGTCACTCTGTCACTGTCCTTGCTGTTGTCTCTCAGTTACACAGCCGGCCCACACTGCTCCCACTGTCACTCTGTCACTGTCCTTGCTGTTGTCTCTCAGTTACCCAGCCGGCCCAGACTGCTCCCACTGTCACTCTGTCACTGTCCTTGCTGTTGTCTCTCAGTTACCCAGCCGGCCCAGACTGCTCCCACTGTCACTCTGTCTGCGTCGTTGCTGTTGTCTCTCAGTTACCCAGCCGGCCCAGACTGCTCCCACTGTCACTCTGTCAGTGTCCTTGCTGTTGTCTCTCAGTTACCATGCCGGCCCAGACTGCTCCCACTGTCTCTCTGTCAGTGTCCTTGCTGTTGTCTCTCATGCCCAGCCGGCACAGACAGCTCCCACTGTCACTCTGTCTGTGTCCTTGCTGTTGTCTCTCAGTGACCCAGCCGGCCCAGACTGCTCCCTCTGTCACTCTGTCAGTGTCCTTGCTGTTGTCTCTCAGTCCCCTGCCGACCCAGACTGCTCCGACTGTCACTCTATCAGTGTCCTTGCTGTTGTCTCTCAGTTACCATGCCGGCCCAGACTGCTCCCACTGTCACTCTGTCACTGTCCTTGCTGTTGTCTCTCAGTTACACAGCCGGCCCACATTGCTCCCACTGTCACTCTGTCACTGTCCTTGCTGTTGTCTCTCAGTTACCCAGCCGACCCAGACTGCTCCCACTGTCACTCTGTCACTGTCCTTGCTGTTGTCTCTCAGTTACCCAGCCGGCCCAGACTGCTCCCACTGTCACTCTGTCTGTGTCCTTGCTGTTGTCTCTCAGTTACCCAGCCGGCCCAGACTGCTCCCACTGTCACTCTGTCAGTGTCCTTGCTGTTGTCTCTCAGTTACCATGCCGGCCCAGACTGCTCCCACTGTCTCTCTGTCAGTGTCCTTGCTGTTGTCTCTCAGTTGCCCAGCCGGCACAGACTGCTCCCACTGTCACTCTGTCTGTGTCCTTGCTGTTGTCTCTCAGTGACCCAGCCGGCCCAGACTCCTCCCTCTGTCACTCTGTCAGTGTCCTTGCTGTTGTCTCTCAGTCCCCTGCCGACCCAGACTGCTCCGACTGTCACTCTGTCAGTGTCCTTGCTGTTGTCTCTCAGTTACCCAGCCGGACCAGACTGCTCCCACTGTCACTCTATCAGTGTCCTTGCTGTTGTCTCTCAGTTACCCAGCCGGCCCAGACTGCTCCCACTGTCACTCTGTCAGTGTCCTTGCTGTTGTCTCTCAGTTACCTAGCCGGCCCAGACTGCTCCCACTGTCACTCTGTCAGTGCCCTTGCTGTTGTCTCTCAGTTACCCAGCCAGCCCAGACTGCTCCCACTGTCACTCTGTCAGTGTCCTTGCTGGTGTCTCTCAGTTACCCAGACGGCCCAGACGGATCCCACTGTCACTCTGTCACTGTCCTTGCTGATGTCTCTCAGGTTCCCAGCCGGCCCAGACTGCTCCCACTGTCAATCTGTCAGTGTCCTTGCTGTTGTTCCTCAGTTACCCAGCCGGTCCAGACTGCTCACACCACTGTCACTCCGTCAGTGTCGTTGCTGTTGTCTCAAAGTAACCCAGCAGCCCCAGACTGCTCCCACTGTCACTCTGTCAGCGTCCTTGCTGTTGTCTCTCAGTTAACCAGCCGTCCCAGACTGCTCCCACTATCACTCTGTCTGTGTCCTTGCTGTTGTCTCAAAGTTACCCAGCCGGCCCAGACTGCTCCCACAGTCACTCTGTCAGTGTCCTTGCTGTTGTCTCTCAGTTATCCAGACGGACCATGCTGCTCCCACTGTCACTCTGTCAGTGTCCTTGCTGTTGTCTCTCAGTTACCCAGCCGGCCCAGACTGCTCCCACTGTCACTCTGTCAGTGTTCTTGCTGTTGTCTCTCAGTTACCCAGCCGGCCCACACTGCTCCCACTGTCACTCTGTCACTGTCCTTGCTGTTGTCTCTCAGTTACACAGCCGGCCCAGACTGCTCCCACTGTCACTCTGTCAGTGTCCTTGCTGTTGTCTCTCAGTTGCCCAGCCGGCCCAGACTGCTCCCACTGTCACTCTGTCAGTGTCCTTGCTGTTGTCTCTCAGTCCCCTGCCGACCCAGACTGCTCCGACTGTCACTCTGTCAGTGCCTTGCTGTTGTCTCTCAGTTACCCAGCCGGCCCACACTGTTCCCACTGTCACTCTGTCTTACCCAGACGGCCCAGACGGATCCCACTGTCACTCTGTCACTGTCCTTGCTGTTGTCTCTCAGGTTCCCAGCCGGTCCAGACTGCTCCCACTGTCAATCTGTCAGTGTCCTTGCTGTTGTTTCTCAGTTACCCAGCCGGTCCAGATTGCTCACACCACTGTCACTCCGTCAGTGTCGTTTCTGTTGTCTCAAAGTTACCCAGCCGGCCCAGACTGCTCCCACTGTCACTCTGTCAGTGCCCTTGCTGTTGTCTCTCAGTTACCCAGCCAGCCCAGCCTGCTCCCAATGTCACTCTGTCAGTGTCCTTGCTGTTGTCTCTCAGTTATCCAGCCGGCCCAGACTGCTCCCACTGTCACTCTGTCAGTGTCCTTGCTGTTGTCTCTCAGTTACCCAGCCGGCCCAGACTGCTCCCACTGTCACTCTGTCAGTGTCCTTGCTTTTGTCTCTCAGTTACCCAGCCGGCCAAGACTGCTCCCACTGTCACTCTGTCAGTGTCCTTCCTGTTGTCTCTCAGTTGCCCAGCCGGTCCAGACTGCTCCCACTGTCACTCTGTCAGTGTCCTTGCTGTTTTACCTCAGTTATCCAGCCGGCACAGACAGATCCCACTGTCACTCTGTCACAGTCATTTATATTGCCTCTCAGTTACCCAGCCGGCCCCTACTGCTCCCGCTGTCACTCTGTCACTGTCCTTGCTGTTGTCTCTCAGTTACCCAGCCGGCCCCTACTGCTCCCACTGTCACTCTGTCAGTGTCCTTGCTGTTGTCTCTCAGTTACCCAGCCGGCCCACACTGCTCCCACTGTCACTCTGTCAGTGTCCTTGCTGTTGTCTCTCAGTTAACCAGACGGCCCAGACGGATCCCACTGTCACTCTGTCCCTGTCCTTGCTGTTGTCTCTCAGGATCCCAGCCGGCCCAGACTGCTCCCACTGTCACTCTGTCAGTGTCCTTGCTGTTGTCTCTCAGTTACCCAGACGGCCCAGACGGATCCCACTGTCACTCTCTCAATGTCCTTGCTGTTGTTTCTCAGTTATCCAGCCGGCCCAGACTGCTCCCACTGTCATTCTGTCAGTGTCCTTACTGTTGTCTCTCAGTTACCCATCCGGCCCAGCCTGTTGCCTCTGTCACACTGTCAGTGTCCTTGCTGTTGTCTCTCAGTTACTCAGCCGGCCCAGCCTGCTCCCACTGTCACTCTGTCAGTGTCCTTGCTGTTGTCTCTCAGTTACCCAGCCGGCCCACACTGCTCCCACTGTCATTCTGTCACTGTCCTTGCTGTTGTCTCTCAGTTACACAGCCGGCCCACACTGCTCCCACTGTCACTCTGTCACTGTCCTTGCTGTTGTCTCTCAGTTACCCAGCCGGCCCAGACTGCTCCCACTGTCACTCTGTCACTGTCCTTGCTGTTGTCTCTCAGTTACCCAGCCGGCCCAGACTGCTCCCACTGTCACTCTGTCTGTGTCGTTGCTGTTGTCTCTCAGTTACCCAGCCGGCCCAGACTGCTCCCACTGTCACTCTGTCAGTGTCCTTGCTGTTGTCTCTCAGTTACCATGCCGGCCCAGACTGCTCCCACTGTCTCTCTGTCAGTGTCCTTGCTGTTGTCTCTCATGCCCAGCCGGCACAGACAGCTCCCACTGTCACTCTGTCTGTGTCCTTGCTGTTGTCTCTCAGTGACCCAGCCGGCCCAGACTGCTCCCTCTGTCACTCTGTCAGTGTCCTTGCTGTTGTCTCTCAGTCCCCTGCCGACCCAGACTGCTCCGACTGTCACTCTATCAGTGTCCTTGCTGTTGTCTCTCAGTTACGCAGCCGGACCAGACTGCTCCCACTGTCACTCTATCAGTGTCCTTGCTGTTGTCTCTCAGTTACCTAGCCGGCCCAGACTGCTCCCACTGTCACTCTGTCAGTGTCCTTGCTGTTGTCTCTCAGTTACCTAGCCGGCCCAGACTGCTCCCACTGTCACTCTGTCAGTGCCCTTGCTGTTGTCTCTCAGTTACCCAGCCGGCCCAGACTGCTCCCACTGTCACTCTGTCAGTGTCCTTGCTGTTGTCTCTCAGTTACCCAGACGGCCCAGACGGATCCCACTGTCACTCTGTCACTGTCCTTGCTGTTGTCTCTCAGGTTTCCAGCCGGCCCAGACTGCTCCCACTGTCAATCTGTCAGTGTCCTTGCTGTTGTTTCTCAGTTACCCAGCCGGTCCAGACTGCTCACACCACTGTCACTCCGTCAGTGTCGTTGCTGTTGTCTCAAAGTAACCCAGCAGCCCCAGACTGCTCCCACTGTCACTCTGTCAGCGTCCTTGCTGTTGTCTCTCAGTTATCCAGCCGTCCCAGACTGCTCCCACTATCACTCTGTCTGTGTCCTTGCTGTTGTCTCAAAGTTACCCAGCCGGCCCAGACTGCTCCCACTGTCACTCTGTCAGTGTCCTTGCTGTTGTCTCTCAGTTATCCAGACGGACCATGCTGCTCCCACTGTCACTCTGTCAGTGTCCTTGCTGTTGTCTCTCAGTTACCCAGCCGGCCCAGACTGCTCCCACTGTCACTCTGTCAGTGTTCTTGCTGTTGTCTCTCAGTTACCCAGCCGGCCCACACTGCTCCCACTGTCACTCTGTCACTGTCCTTGCTGTTGTCTCTCAGTTGCCCAGCCGGCCCAGACTGCTCCCACTGTCACTCTGTCAGTGTCCTTGTTGTTGTCTCTCAGTCCCCTGCCGACCCAGACTGCTCCGACTGTCACTCTGTCAGTGCCTTGCTGTTGTCTCTCAGTTACCCAGCCGGCCCACACTCCTCCCACTGTCACTCTGTCTTACCCAGACGGCCCAGACGGATCCCACTGTCACTCTCACTGTCCTTGCTGTTGTCTCTCAGGTTCCCAGCCGGCCCAGACTGCTCCCACTGTCAATCTGTCAGTGTCCTTGCTGTTGTTTCTCAGTTACCCAGCCGGTCCAGACTGCTCACACCACTGTCACTCCGTCAGTGTCGTTTCTGTTGTCTCAAAGTTACCCAGCAGCCCCAGACTGCTCCCACTGTCACTCTGTCAGTGTCCTTGCTGTTGTCTCTCAGTTAACCAGCCGTCCCAGACTGCTCCCACTATCACTCTGTCTGTGTCCTTGCTGTTGTCTCAAAGTTACCCAGCCGGTCCAGACTGCTCCCACTGTCACTCTGTCAGTGCCCTTGCTGTTGTCTCTCAGTTACCCAGCCAGCCCAGCCTGCTCCCACTGTCACTCTGTCAGTGTCCTTGCTGTTGTCTCTCAGTTATCCAGCCGGCCCAGACTGCTCCCACTGTCACTCTGTCAGTGTTCTTGCATGTTGTCTCTCAGTTACCCAGCCGGCCCAGACTGCTCTCACTGTCACTCTGTCACTGTCCTTGCTGTTGTCTCTCAGTTACCCTGCCGGCCCAGACTGCTCCCACTGTCACTCTGTCAGTGTCCTTGCGGTTTTCTCTGAGTTACCCAGCCAGCCCAGACTGCTCCCACTGTCACTCAGTCAATGTCCTTGCTGTTGTCTCTCTGTTACCCAGCCGTTCCAGACTGCTCCCACTGTCACTGCCCTTGCTGTTGTCTCTCAGTTACCCATCCGGCCCACACTGCTCCCACTGTCACTCTGTCACTGTCCTTGCTGTTGTCTCTCAGTTGCCCATCCGGCCCAGACTGCTCCCACTGTCACTCTGTCAGTGTCCTTGCTGTTGTCTCTCAGTTACCCATCCGGCCCAGACTGCTCCCACTGTCACTCTGTCAGTGTCTTTGCCGCTGTCTCTCTGTTACCCAGCCGGCCCAGACTGCTCCCACTGTCACTCTGTCAGTGTCCTTGCTGTTGTCTCTCAGTGACCCAGCCGGCCCAGACTGCTCCCTCTGTCACTCTGTCAGTGTCCTTGCTGTTGTCTCTCAGTCCCCTGCCGACCCAGACTGCTCCGACTGTCACTCTATCAGTGTCCTTGCTGTTGTCTCTCAGTTACGCAGCCGGACCAGACTGCTCCCACTGTCACTCTATCAGTGTCCTTGCTGTTGTCTCTCAGTTACCTAGCCGGCCCAGACTGCTCCCACTGTCACTCTGTCAGTGTCCTTGCTGTTGTCTCTCAGTTACCTAGCCGGCCCAGACTGCTCCCACTGTCACTCTGTCAGTGCCCTTGCTGTTGTCTCTCAGTTACCCAGCCGGCCCAGACTGCTCCCACTGTCACTCTGTCAGTGTCCTTGCTGTTGTCTCTCAGTTACCCAGACGGCCCAGACGGATCCCACTGTCACTCTGTCACTGTCCTTGCTGTTCTCTCTCAGGTTTCCAGCCGGCCCAGACTGCTCCCACTGTCAATCTGTCAGTGTCCTTGCTGTTGTTTCTCAGTTACCCAGCCGGTCCAGACTGCTCACACCACTGTCACTCCGTCAGTGTCGTTGCTGTTGTCTCAAAGTAACCCAGCAGCCCCAGACTGCTCCCACTGTCACTCTGTCAGCGTCCTTGCTGTTGTCTCTCAGTTATCCAGCCGTCCCAGACTGCTCCCACTATCACTCTGTCTGTGTCCTTGCTGTTGTCTCAAAGTTACCCAGCCGGCCCAGACTGCTCCCACTGTCACTCTGTCAGTGTCCTTGCTGTTGTCTCTCAGTTATCCAGACGGACCATGCTGCTCCCACTGTCACTCTGTCAGTGTCCTTGCTGTTGTCTCTCAGTTACCCAGCCGGCCCAGACTGCTCCCACTGTCACTCTGTCAGTGTTCTTGCTGTTGTCTCTCAGTTACCCAGCCGGCCCACACTGCTCCCACTGTCACTCTGTCACTGTCCTTGCTGTTGTCTCTCAGTTGCCCAGCCGGCCCAGACTGCTCCCACTGTCACTCTGTCAGTGTCCTTGTTGTTGTCTCTCAGTCCCCTGCCGACCAAGACTGCTCCGACTGTCACTCTGTCAGTGCCTTGCTGTTGTCTCTCAGTTACCCAGCCGGCCCACACTCCTCCCACTGTCACTCTGTCTTACCCAGACGGCCCAGACGGATCCCACTGTCACTCTCACTGTCCTTGCTGTTGTCTCTCAGGTTCCCAGCCGGCCCAGACTGCTCCCACTGTCAATCTGTCAGTGTCCTTGCTGTTGTTTCTCAGTTACCCAGCCGGTCCAGACTGCTCACACCACTGTCACTCCGTCAGTGTCGTTTCTGTTGTCTCAAAGTTACCCAGCAGCCCCAGACTGCTCCCACTGTCACTCTGTCAGTGTCCTTGCTGTTGTCTCTCAGTTAACCAGCCGTCCCAGACTGCTCCCACTATCACTCTGTCTGTGTCCTTGCTGTTGTCTCAAAGTTACCCAGCCGGTCCAGACTGCTCCCACTGTCACTCTGTCAGTGCCCTTGCTGTTGTCTCTCAGTTACCCAGCCAGCCCAGCCTGCTCCCACTGTCACTCTGTCAGTGTCCTTGCTGTTGTCTCTCAGTTATCCAGCCGGCCCAGACTGCTCCCACTGTCACTCTGTCAGTGTTCTTGCATGTTGTCTCTCAGTTACCCAGCCGGCCCAGACTGCTCTCACTGTCACTCTGTCACTGTCCTTGCTGTTGTCTCTCAGTTACCCTGCCGGCCCAGACTGCTCCCACTGTCACTCTGTCAGTGTCCTTGCGGTTTTCTCTGAGTTACCCAGCCAGCCCAGACTGCTCCCACTGTCACTCAGTCAATGTCCTTGCTGTTGTCTCTCTGTTACCCAGCCGTTCCAGACTGCTCCCACTGTCACTGCCCTTGCTGTTGTCTCTCAGTTACCCATCCGGCCCACACTGCTCCCACTGTCACTCTGTCACTGTCCTTGCTGTTGTCTCTCAGTTGCCCATCCGGCCCAGACTGCTCCCACTGTCACTCTGTCAGTGTCCTTGCTGTTGTCTCTCAGTTACCCATCCGGCCCAGACTGCTCCCACTGTCACTCTGTCAGTGTCTTTGCCGCTGTCTCTCTGTTACCCAGCCGGCCCAGACTGCTCCCACTGTCACTCTGTCAGTGTCCTTGCTGTTGTCTCTCAGTTACCCAGCCGGCCCAGACTGCTCCCACTGTCACTCTGTCAGTGTCCTTGCTGTTGTCTCTCAGTTACCCAGCCGGCCCAGACTGCTCCCACTGTCACTCTGTCAGTGTCCTTGCTGTTGTCTCTCAGTTACCCAGCCGTCCCAGACTGCTCCCACTGTCACTCTGTCAGTGTCCTTGCTGTTGTCTCTCAGTTGCCCAGCCAGCCCAGGCTGCACCCACTATCACTCTGTCTGTGTCCTTGCTGTTGTCTCAAAGTTACCCAGCCGGCCCAGACTGCTCGCACTGTCACTCTGTCAGTGTCCTTGCTGTTGTCTCTCAGTTATCCAGACGGACCATGCTGCTCCCACTGTCACTCTGTCAGTGTCCTTGCTGTTGTCTCTCAGTTACCCAACCGGCCCAGACTGCTCCCACTGTCACTCTGTCAGTGTTCTTGCTGTTGTCTCTCAGTTACCCAGCCGGCCCACACTGCTCCCACTGTCACTCTGTCACTGACCTTGCTGTTGTCTCTCAGTTACACAGCCGGCCCAGACTGCTCCCACTGTCACTCTGTCAGTGTCCTTGCTGTTGTCTCTCAGTCCCCTGCCGACCCAGACTGCTCCGACTGTCACTCTGTCAGTGTCCTTGCTGTTGTCTCTCAGTTACCCAGCCGGCCCACACTGCTCCCACTGTCACTCTGTCTTACCCAGACGGCCCAGACGGATCCCACTGTCACTCTGTCACTGTCCTTGCTGTTGTCTCTCAGGTTACCAGCCGGCCCAGACTGCTCCCACTGTCAATCTGTCAGTGTCCTTGCTGTTGTTTCTCAGTTACCCAGCCGGTCCAGACTGCTCACACCACTGTCACTCCGTCAGTGTCGTTGCTGTTGTCTCAAAGTTACCCAGCAGCCCCAGACTGCTCCCACTATCACTCTGTCTGCGTCCTTGCTGTTGTCTCAAAGTTACCCAGCCTACCCAGACTGCTCCCACTGTCACTCTGTCAGTGTCCTTGCTGTTGTCTCTCAGTTACCCAGCCGGCCCAGACTGCTCCCACTGTCACTCTGTCAGTGTTCTTGCTGTTGTCTCTCAGTTACCCAGCCGGCCCACACTGCTCCCACTGTCGCTCTGTCAGTGTCCTTGCTGTTGTCTCTCAGTTGCCCAGCCGGCCCAGACTGCTCCCACTGTCACTCTGTCAGTGTCCTTGCTGTTGTCTCTCAGTTATCCAGACGGACCATGCTGCTCCCACTGTCACTCTGTCAGTGTCCTTGCTGTTGTCTCTCAGTTACCCAGCCGGCCCACACTGCTCCCACTGTCACTCTGTCAGTGTCCTTGCTGTTGTCTCTCAGTTGCCCAGCCGGCCCAGACTGCTCCCACTGTCACTCTGTCAGTGTCCTTGCTGTTGTCTCTCAGTCCCCTGCCGACCCTGACTGCTCCCACTGTCACTCTGTCACTGTCCTTGCTGTTGTCTCTCAGTTACACAGCCGGCCCAGACTGCTCCCACTGTCACTCTGTCAGTGTCATTGCTGTTGTCTCTCAGTTGCCCAGCCGGCCCAGACTGCTCCCACTGTCACTCTGTCAGTGTCCTTGCTGTTGTCTCTCAGTTATCCAGACGGACCATGCTGCTCCCACTGTCACTCTGTCAGTGTCCTTGCTGTTGTCTCTCAGTTACCCAGCCGGCCCAGACTGCTCCCACTGTCACTCTGTCATGGCCTTGCTGTTGTCTCTCAGTTGCCCAGCCGGCCCAGACTGCTCCCACTGTCACTCAGTCAATGTCCTTGCTGTTGTCTCTCTGTTACCCAGCCGGCCCAGACTGATCTCACTGTCACTCTGTCAGTGTCCTTGCTGTAGTCTCTCATTTACCCAGCCGGCCCAGACTGCTCTCACTGTCACTCTATCAGTGTCGTTGCTGTTGTCTCTCAGTTGCCCAGCCGGCCCAGACTGCTCCCACTGTCACTCTGTCAGTGTCCTTGCTGTTGTCTCTCAGTTACCCAGTCGGCCCAGACTGCTCCCACAGTCACTCTGTCAGTGTCCTTGCTGTTGTCTCTCAGTTACCCGGCCGGCCCAGACTGCTCCCACTGTCAATCTGTCAGTGTCCTTGCTGTTGTTTCTCAGTTACCCAGCCGGTCCAGACTGCTCACACCACTGTCACTCTGTCAGTTTCCTTGCTGTTGTCTCTCAGTTACCCAGCCGGTCCAGACTGCTCTCAATGTCACTCTGTCAGTGTCCTTGCTGTTGTCTCTCAGTTACCCAGCCGGTCCAGACTGCTCCCACTGTCACTCTGTCAGTGTCCTTGCTGTTGTCTCTCAGTTACCCAGCCGGCCCAGATTGCTCCCACTGTCAATCTGTCAGTGTCCTTGCTGTTGTCTCTCAGTTACCCAGCCGGTCCAGACTGCTCCCACTGTCACTCTGTCAGTGTCCTTGCTGTTGTCTCTCAGTTACCCAGCCGGCCCAGACTGCTCCCACTGTCACTCTATCAGTGTCGTTGCTGTTGTCTCTCAGTTGCCCAGCCGGCCCAGACTGCTCCCACTTTCACTCTGTCAGTGTCCTTGCTGTTGTCTCTCAGTTACCCAGTCGGCCCAGACTGCTCCCACAGTCACTCTGTCAGTGTCCTTGCTGTTGTCTCTCAGTTACCCGGCCGGCCCAGACTGCTCCCACTGTCAATCTGTCAGTGTCCTTGCTGTTGTTTCTCAGTTACCCAGCCGGTCCAGACTGCTCACACCACTGTCACTCTGTCAGTTTCCTTGCTGTTGTCTCTCAGTTACCCAGCCGGTCCAGACTGCTCTCAATGTCACTCTGTCAGTGTCCTTGCTGTTGTCTCTCAGTTACCCAGCCGGTCCAGACTGCTCCCACTGTCACTCTGTCAGTGTCCTTGCTGTTGTCTCTCAGTTACCCAGCCGGCCCAGATTGCTCCCACTGTCAATCTGTCAGTGTCCTTGCTGTTGTCTCTCAGTTACCCAGCCGGTCCAGACTGCTCCCACTGTCACTCTGTCAGTGTCCTTGCTGTTGTCTCTCAGTTACCCAGCCGGTCCAGACTGCTCCCACTGTCACTCTGTCAGTGTCCTTGCTGTTGTCTCTCAGTTACCCAGCCGGCCCAGATTGCTCCCACTGTCAATCTGTCAGTGTCCTTGCTGTTGTCTCTCAGTTACCCAGCCGGTCCAGACTGCTCCCACTGTCACTCTGTCAGTGTCCTTGCTGTTGTCTCTCAGTTACCCAGCCGGCCCAGACTGCTCCCACTGTCACTCTGTCAGTGTCCTTGCTGTTGTCTCTCAGTTACCCAGTCGGCTCAGACTGCTCCCACTGTCACTCTGTCAGTGTCCTTGCTGTTGTCTCTCAGTTACCCAGCCGGCCCAGACTGCTCCCACTGTCACTCTGTCAGTGTTCTTGCATATTGTCTCTCAGTTACCCAGCCGGCCCAGACTGCTCTCACTGTCACTCTGTCACTGTCCTTGCTGTTGTCTCTCAGTTACCCAGCCGGCCCAGACTGCTCCCACTGTCACTCTGTCAGTGTCCTTGCGGTTTTCTCTGAGTTACCCAGCCAGCCCAGACTGCTCCCACTGTCACTCAGTCAATGTCCTTGCTGTTGTCTCTCTGTTACCCAGCCGGTCCAGACTGCTCCCACTGTCACTCTGTCAGTGCCCTTGCTGTTGCCTCTCAGTTACCCAGCCGGCCCAGACTGCTCTCACTGTCACTCTGTCAGTGTCGTTGCTGTTGTCTCTCAGTTGCCCATCCGGCCCAGACTGCTCCCACTGTCACTCTGTCAGTGTCCTTGCTGTTGTTTCTCAGTTACCCATCCACCCAGACTGCTCCCACTGTCACTCTGTCAGTGTCTTTGCTGGTGCCTCTCAGTTACCCAGCCGGCCCAGACTGCTCCCACTGTCACTCTGTCACTGTCCTTGCTGTTGTCTCTCAGTTACCCAGCCGGACCAGACTGCTCCCACTGTCACTCTGTCACTGTCCTTGCTGTAGTCTCTCGGTTACCCAGCCGGCCCAGACTGCTCCCACTTTCACTCTGTCAGTGACCTTGCTGTTGTCCCTCAGTTACCCAGCCGGCCCAGACTGCTCCCACTGTCACTCTGTCACTGTCCTTGCTGTAGTCTCTCAGTTACCCAGCCGGCCCAGACTGCTCCCACTGTCACTCTGTCAGTGTCCTTGCTGTTGTCTCTCAGTTACCCAGCCGGCCCTGACTGCTCCCACTGTCACTCTGTCAGTGTCCTTGCTGTTGTCTCTCAGTTAACCAGCCGGCCCAGACTGCTCCAACTGTCACTCTGTCACTGCCCTTGCTGTTGTCTCTCAGTTACCCGGCCGGCCCAGACTGCTCTCACTGTCACTCTGTCAGAGTCCTTGCTGTTGTCTCTCAGTAAGCCAGCCGGCCCTGACTTCTCCCACTGTCACGCTGTCAGCGTCCTTGCTGTTGTCCCTCAGTTACCCAGCCGGCCCCTACTGCTCCCGCTGTCACTCTGTCACTGTCCTTGCTGTTGTCTCTCAGTTACCCAGCCGGCCCCTACTGCTCCCACTGTCACTCTGTCAGTGTCCTTGCTGTTGTCTCTCAGTTACCCAGCCGGCCCACACTGCTCCCACTGAAACTCTGTCAGTGTCCTTGCTGTTGTCTCTCAGTTACCCAGCCGGCCCAGACTGCTCCCACTGTCACTCTGTCAGTGTCCTTGCTGTTGTCTCTCAGTTACCCAGCCGGGCCAGACGGATCCCACTGTCAATCTGTCAGTGTCCTTGCTGTTGTTTCTCAGTTACCCAGCCGGTCCAGACTGCACACACCACTGTCACTCTGTCAGTGTCGTTGCTGTTGTCTCAAAGTTACCTAGCAGCCCCAGACTGCTCCCACTGTCACTCTGTCAGCGTCCTTGCTGTTGTCTCTCAGTTAACCAGCCGTCCCAGACTGCTCCCACTATCACTCTGTCTGTGTCCTTGCTGTTGTCTCAAAGTTACCCAGCCGGCCCAGACTGCTCCCACTGTCACTCTGTCAGTGCCCTTGCTGTTGTCTCTCAGTTACCCAGCCGCCCCAGACTACCACTGTCACTCTTTTAGTGTCCTTGCTGTTGTCTCTCAGTTACCCAGCCGGTCCAGACTGCTCCCACTGTCACTCTGTCAGTGTCCTTGCTGTTGTCTCTCAGTTACCCATCCGGCTCAGACTGCTCCCACTGTCAGTCTGTCAGTGTCCTTGCTGTTGTCTCTCAGTTACCCAGCCGGCCCAGCTGCTCCCACTGTCACTCTGTCAGTGTCCTTGCGGTTTTCTCTGAGTTACCCAGCCAGCCCAGACTGCTCCCACTGTCACTCTGTCACTGTCCTTGCTGTTGTCTCTCAGTTACCCAGCCGGACCAGACTGCTCCCACTGTCACTCTGTCACTGTCCTTGCTGTTGTCCCTCAGTTACCCAGCCGGCCCAGACTGCTCCCACTGTCACTCTGTCACTGTCCTTGCTGTAGTCTCTCAGTTACCCAGCCGGCCCAGACTGCTCCCACTGTCACTCTGTCAGTGTCTTTGCTGCTGTCTTTCTGTTACCCAGCCGGCCCAGACTGCTCCCACTGTCACTCTGTCAGTGTCCTTGCTGTTGTCTCTCAGTTATCCAGCCGGCCCAGACTGCTCCCACTGTCACTCTGTCATTGTCCTTGCTGTTGTTTCTCAGTTACCCATCCACCCAGACTGCTCCCACTGTCACTCTGTCAGTGTCCTTGCTGTTGTCTCTCAGTTACCCAGCCGGCCCAGACTGCTCCCACTGTCACTCTGTCACTGTCCTTGCTGTTGTCTCTCAGTTGCCCAGACGGCCCAGACTGTTCCCACTATCACTCTGTCACTGTCCTTGCTGTAGTCTCTCTGTTACCCAGCCGGCCCAGACTGCTCCCACTGTCACTCTGTCAGTGTCTTTGCTGCTGTCTCTCTGTTACCCAGCCGGCCCAGACTGCTCCCACTGTCACTCTGTCAGTGTCCTTGCTGTTGTCCCTCAGTTATCCAGCCGGCCCAGACTGCTCCCACTGTCACTCTGTCAGTGTCCTTGCTGTTGTCTCTCAGTTACCCAGCCGGCCCAGACTGCTCCCACTGTCACTCTGTCAGTGTCCTTGCTGTTGTCTCTCAGTTACCCAGCCGGCCCTGACTGCTCCAACTGTCACTCTGTCAGTGTACTTGCTGTTGTCTCTCAGTTACCCAGCCGGCCCAGACTGCTCCCACTGTCACTCTGTCACTGTCCTTGCTGTTGTCTCTCAGTTACCCAGCCGGCCCAGACAGCTCCCACTGTCAGTCTGTCAGTGTCCTTGCTGTTGTCTCTCAGTTACCCAGCCGGCCCAGACTGCTCCCACTGTCACTCTGTCACTGTCCTTGCTGTTGTCTCTCAGTTACCCAGCCGGGCCAGACTGCTCCCACTGTCACTCTGTCACTGTCCATGCTGTTGTCTCTCAGTTACCCAGCCGGCCCAGACTGCTCCCACTGTCACTCTGTCAGTGTCCTTGCTGTTGTCTCTCAGTTACCCGGCCGGCCCAGACTGCTCTCACTGTCCCTCTGTCAGAGTCCTTGCTGTTGTCTCTCAGTTACCCAGCCGGCCCAGACTGCTCCCACTGTCACTCTGTCAGCGTCCTTGCTGTTGTCTCTCAGTTAACCAGCCGTCCCAGACTGCTCCCACTGTCACTCTGTCAGTGTCCTTGCTGTTGTCTCTCAGTTATCCAGACGGACCATGCTGCTCCCACTGTCACTCTGTCAGTGTCCTTGCTGTTGTCTATCAGTTACCCAGCCGGCCCAGACTGCTCCCACTGTCACTCTGTCAGTGTCCTTGCTGTTGTCTCTCAGTTACCCAGCCGGCCCAGACTGCTCTCACTGTCACTCTGTCAGTGTCCTTGCTGCTGTCTCTCAGTTACCCAGCCGGTCCAGACTGCTCCCACTGTCACTCTGTCAGTGTCCTTGCTGTTGTCTCTCAGTTACCCAGCCGCCCCAGACTACTCCCACTGTCACTCTGTCAGTGTCCTTGCTGTTGTCTCTCAGTTCCCCAGCCGGCCCAGACTGCTCCCACCATTGTCACTCTGTCAGTGTCCTTGCTGTTGTCTCTCAGTTACCCAGCCGGCCCAGACTGCTCTCACTGTCACTCTGTCAGTGTCCTTGCTGTTGTCTCTCAGTTGCCCATCCGGCCCAGACTGCTCCCACTGTCACTCTGTCAGTGTCCTTGCTGTTGTTTCTCAGTTACCCATCCACCCAAACTGCTCCCACTGTCACTCTGTCAGTGTCCTTGCTGTTGTCTCTCAGTTACCCAGCCGGCCCAGACTGCTCCCACTGTCACTCTGTCACTGTCCTTGCTGTTATCTCTCAGTTACCCAGCCGGACCAGACTGCTCCCACTGTCACTCTGTCACTGTCCTTGCTGTAGTCTCTCAGTTACCCAGCCGGCCCAGACTGCTCCCACTTTCACTCTGTCAGTGACCTTGCTGTTGTCCCTCAGTTACCCAGCCGGCCCAGACTGCTCCCACTGTCACTCTGTCACTGTCCTTGCTGTAGTCTCTCAGTTTCCCAGCCGGCCCAGACTGCTCCCACTGTCACTCTGTCAGTGTCTTTGCTGCTGTCTCTCTGTTACCCAGCCGGCCCAGACTGCTCCCACTGTCACACTGTCAGTGTCCTTGCTGTTGTTTCTCAGTTATCCAGCCGGCCCAGACTGCTCCCACTGTCACTCTGTCAGTGTCCTTGCTGTTGTTTCTCAGTTACCCATCCACCCAGACTGCTCCCACTGTCACTCTGTCAGTGTCCTTGCTGTTGTCTCTCAGTTACCCGGCCGGCCCAGACTGCTCTCACTGTCCCTCTGTCAGAGTCCTTGCTGTTGTCTCTCAGTTACCCAGCCGGCCCAGACTGCTCCCACTGTCACTCTGTCAGCGTCCTTGCTGTTGTCTCTCAGTTAACCAGCCGTCCCAGACTGCTCCCACTGTCACTCTGTCAGTGTCCTTGCTGTTGTCTCTCAGTTATCCAGACGGACCATGCTGCTCCCACTGTCACTCTGTCAGTGTCCTTGCTGTTGTCTATCAGTTACCCAGCCGGCCCAGACTGCTCCCACTGTCACTCTGTCAGTGTCCTTGCTGTTGTCTCTCAGTTACCCAGCCGGCCCAGACTGCTCTCACTGTCACTCTGTCAGTGTCCTTGCTGCTGTCTCTCAGTTACCCAGCCGGTCCAGACTGCTCCCACTGTCACTCTGTCAGTGTCCTTGCTGTTGTCTCTCAGTTACCCAGCCGCCCCAGACTACTCCCACTGTCACTCTGTCAGTGTCCTTGCTGTTGTCTCTCAGTTCCCCAGCCGGCCCAGACTGCTCCCACCATTGTCACTCTGTCAGTGTCCTTGCTGTTGTCTCTCAGTTACCCAGCCGGCCCAGACTGCTCTCACTGTCACTCTGTCAGTGTCCTTGCTGTTGTCTCTCAGTTGCCCATCCGGCCCAGACTGCTCCCACTGTCACTCTGTCAGTGTCCTTGCTGTTGTTTCTCAGTTACCCATCCACCCAGACTGCTCCCACTGTCACTCTGTCAGTGTCCTTGCTGTTGTCTCTCAGTTACCCAGCCGGCCCAGACTGCTCCCACTGTCACTCTGTCACTGTCCTTGCTGTTATCTCTCAGTTACCCAGCCGGACCAGACTGCTCCCACTGTCACTCTGTCACTGTCCTTGCTGTAGTCTCTCAGTTACCCAGCCGGCCCAGACTGCTCCCACTTTCACTCTGTCAGTGACCTTGCTGTTGTCCCTCAGTTACCCAGCCGGCCCAGACTGCTCCCACTGTCACTCTGTCACTGTCCTTGCTGTAGTCTCTCAGTTTCCCAGCCGGCCCAGACTGCTCCCACTGTCACTCTGTCAGTGTCTTTGCTGCTGTCTCTCTGTTACCCAGCCGGCCCAGACTGCTCCCACTGTCACACTGTCAGTGTCCTTGCTGTTGTTTCTCAGTTATCCAGCCGGCCCAGACTGCTCCCACTGTCACTCTGTCAGTGTCCTTGCTGTTGTTTCTCAGTTACCCATCCACCCAGACTGCTCCCACTGTCAATCTGTCAGTGTCCTTGCTGTTGTCTCTCAGTTACCCAGCCGGCCCAGACTGCTCCCACTGTCACTCTGTCACTGTCCTTGCTGTTGTCTCTCAGTTGCCCAGACGGCCCAGACTGTTCCCACTGTCACTCTGTCACTGTCCTTGCTGTAGTCTCTCAGTTACCCAGCCGGCCCAGACTGCTCCCACTGTCACTCTGTCAGTGTCTTTGCTGCTGTCTCTCTGTTACCCAGCCGGCCCAGACTGCTCCCACTGTCACTCTGTCAGTGTCCTTGCTGTTGTCTCTCAGTTATCCAGCCGGCCCAGACTGCTCCCACTGTCACTCTGTCAGTGTCCTTGCTGTTGTCTCTCAGTTACCCAGCCGGCCCAGACTGCTCCCACTGTCACTCAGTCAGTGTCCTTGCTGTTGTCTCTCAGTTACCCAGCCGGCCCTGACTGCTCCCTCTGTCACTCTGTCAGTGTCCTTGCTGTTGTCTCTCAGTTACCCAGCCGGCCCAGACTGCTCCCACTGTCACTCTGTCACTGCCCTTGCTGTTGTCTCTCAGTTACCCGGCCGGCCCAGACTGCTCTCACTGTCACTCTGTCAGAGTCCTTGCTGTTGCCCCTCAGTTACCCAGCCGGCCCCTACTGCTCCCGCTGTCACTCTGTCACTGTCTTTGCTGTTGTCTCTCAGTTACCCAGCCGGCCCAGACTGCTCCCACTGTCACTCTGTCAGTGTCCTTGCTGTTGCCTCTCAGTTACCCAGCCGGCCCCTACTGCTCGCACTGTCACTCTGTCAGTGTCCTTGCTGTTGTCTCTCAGTTACCCAGCCGGCCCACACTGCTCCCACTGTCACTCTGTCAGTGTCCTTGCTGTTGTCTCTCAGTTACCCAGCCGGCCCAGACTGCTCCCACTGTCACTCTGTCAGTGTCCTTGCTGTTGTCTCTCAGTTACCCAGCCTGTCCAGACTGCTCACACCACTGTCACTCTGTCAGTGTCGTTGCTGTTGTCTCAAAGTTACCCAGCCGGCCCAGACTGCTCCCACTGTCACTCTGTCAGCGTCCTTGCTGTTGTCTCTCAGTTAACCAGCCGTCCCAGACTGCTCCCACTGTCACTCTGTCAGTGTCCTTGCTGTTGTCTCTCAGTTATCCAGACGGACCATGCTGCTCCCACTGTCACTCTGTCAGTGTCCTTGCTGTTGTCTATCAGTTACCCAGCCGGCCCAGACTGCTCCCACTGTCACTCTGTCAGTGTCCTTGCTGTTGTCTCTCAGTTACCCAGCCGGCCCAGACTGCTCTCACTGTCACTCTGTCAGTGTCCTTGCTGCTGTCTCTCAGTTACCCAGCCGGTCCAGACTGCTCCCACTGTCACTCTGTCAGTGTCCTTGCTGTTGTCTCTCATTTACCCAGCCGCCCCAGACTACTCCCACTGTCACTCTGTCAGTGTCCTTGCTGTTGTCTCTCAGTTCCCCAGCCGGCCCAGACTGCTCCCACCATTGTCACTCTGTCAGTGTCCTTGCTGTTGTCTCTCAGTTACCCAGCCGCCCCAGACTGCTCCCACTGTCACTCTGTCAGTGTCCTTGCTGTTGTCTCTCAGTTACCCAGCCGGTCCAGACTGCTCCCACTGTCACTCTGTCAGTGTCCTTGCTGTTGTCTCTCAGTTACCCATACGGCTCAGACTGCACCCACTGTCAGTCTGTCAGTGTCCTTGCTGTTGTCTCTCAGTTACCCAGCCGACCCAGACTGCTCCCACTGTCCCTCTGTCAGTGTTCTTGCATGTTGTCTCTCAGTTACCCAGCCGGCCCAGACTGCTCCCACTGTCACTCTGTCACTGTCCTTGCTGTTGTCTCTCAGTTACCCAGCCGGCCCAGACTGCTCCCACTGTCACTCTGTCACTGCCCTTGCTTTTGTCTCTCAGTTACCCAGCCGGCCCAGATTGCTCCCACTGTCACTCTGTCAGTGTCCTTGCGGTTTTCGCTGAGTTACCCAGCCAGCCCAGACTGCTCCCACTGTCACTCAGTCAATGTCCTTGCTGTTGTCTCTCTGTTACCCAGCCGATCCAGACTGCTCCCACTGTCACTCTGTCAGTGCCCTTGCTGTTGTCTCTCAGTTACCCAACCGGCCCAGACTGCTCTCACTGTCACTCTGTCAGTGTCCTTGCTGTTGTCTCTCAGTTGCCCATCCGGCCCAGACTGCTCCCACTGTCACTCTGTCAGTGTCCTTGCTGTTGTTTCTCAGTTACCCATCCACCCAGACTGCTCACACTGTCACTCTGTCAGTGTCCTTGCTGTTGTCTCTCAGTTACCCAGCCGGCCCAGACTGCTCCCACTTTCACTCTGTCACTGTCCTTGCTGTTGTCTCTCAGTTACCCAGCCGGACCAGACTGCTCCCACTGTCACTCTGTCAGTGTCTTTGCTGCTGTCTCTCTGTTACCCAGCCGGCCCAGACTGTTCCCACTGTCACTCTGTCAGTGTCCTTGGTGTTGTCTCTCAGTTATCCAGCTGGCCCAGACTGCTCCCACTGTCACTCTGTCAGTGTCCTTGCTGTTGTTTCTCAGTTACCCATCCACCCAGACTGCTCCCACTGTCACTCTGTCAGTGTCCTTGCTGTTGTCTCTCAGTTACCCAGCCGGCCCAGACTGCTCCCACTATCACTCTGTCACTGTCCTTGCTGTTGTCTCTCAGTTGCCTAGACGGCTCAGACTGTTCCCACTGTCACTCTGTCACTGTCCTTGCTGTAGTCTCTCAGTTACCCAGCCGGCCCAGACTGCTGCCACTGTCACTCTGTCACTGTCCTTGCTGTTGTCTCTCAGTTACCAGCCGGCCCAGACTACTCCCACTGTCACTCTGTCAGTGTCCTTGCTGTTGTCTCTCAGTTACCCAGCCGGCTCAGACTGCTCCCACTGTCACTCTGTCACTGTCCTTGCTGTAGTCTCTCAGTTACCCAGCCGGCCCAGACTGCTCCCACTGTCACTCTGTCACTGTCCTTGCTGTTGTCTCTCAGTTACCAGCCGGCCCAGACTACTCCCACTGTCCCTCTGTCAGTGTCCTTGCTGTTGTATCTCAGTTATCCAGCCGGCCCAGACTTCTCCCACTGTCACTCTGTCACTGTCCTTGCTGTTGTCTCTCAGTTACCCAGCCGGCCCTGACTGCTCCCACTGTCACTCTGTCAGTGTCCTTGCTGTTGTCTCTCAGTTACCCAGCCGGTCCAGACTGCTCACACCACTGTCACTCCGTCAGTGTCGTTGCTGTTGTCTCAAAGTTACCCAGCAGCCCCAGACTGCTCCCACTTTAACTCTGTCAGCGTCCTTGCTGTTGTCTCTCAGTTAACCAGCCGTCCCAGACTGCTCCCACTATCACTCTGTCTGCGTCCTTGCTGTTGTCTCAAAGTTACCCAGCCGGCCCAGACTGCTCCCACTGTCACTCTGTCAGTGTCCTTGCTGTTGTCTCTCAGTTATCCAGACGGACCATGCTGCTCCCACTGTTACTCTGTCAGTGTCCTTGCTGTTGTCTCTCAGTTACCCAGCTGGCCGAGACTGCTCCCACTGTCACTCTGTCAGTGTCCTTGCTGTTGTCTCACAGTTACCCAGCCGGCCCAGACTGCTCCCACTGTCACTCTGTCAGTGTTCTTGCTGTTGTCTCTCAGTTACCCAGCCGGCCCACACTGCTCCCACTGTCACTCTGTCACTGTCCTTGCTGTTGTCTCTCAGTTACACAGTCGGCCCAGACTGCTCCCACTGTCACTCTGTCAGTGTCCTTGCTGTTGTCTCTCAGTTGCCCAGCGGCCCAGACTGCTCCCACTGTCACTCTGTCAGTGTCCTTGCTGTTGTCTCTCAGTTACCCAGCCGGCCCAGACTGCTCCCACTGTCACTCTGTCAGTGTCCTTGCTGTTGTCTCTCAGTTGCCCAGCCGGCCCAGACTGCTCCCACTGTCACTCTGTCAGTGTCCTTGCTGTTGTCTCTCAGTTACCCAGCCGGCCCAGACTGCTCCCACTGTCACTCTGTCAGTGTCCTTGCTGTTGTCTCTCAGTTGCCCAGCCGGCCCAGACTGCTCCCACTGTCACTCTGTCAGTGTCCTTGCTGTTGTCTCTCAGTCCCCTGCCGACCCAGGCTGCTCCCACTGTCACTCTGTCAGTGTTCTTACTGTTGTCTCTCAGTTACCCAACCGGCCCAGACTGCTCGCACTGTCACTCTGTCAGTGTCCTTGCTGTTGTCTCTCAGTTACCCAGCCGGCCCCTACTGCTCCCACTGTCACTCTGCCAGTGTCCTTGCTGTTGTCTCTCAGTTACCCAGCCGGTCCAGACTGCTCCCACTGTCACTCTGTCACTGTCCTTGCTGTTGTTTCTCAGTTGCCCATCCGGCCCAGACTGCGCCCACTGTCACTCTGTCTGTGTCGTTGCTGTTGTCTCTCAGTTACCCAGCCGGTCCAGACTGTTCCCACTGTCAATCTGTCAGTGTCCTTGCTGTTGTTTCTCAGTTACCCAGCCGGTCCAGACTGCTCACACCACTGTCACACTGTCAGTGTCCTTGCTGTTGTCTCTCAGTTACCCAGCCGGCCCAGACTGCTCCCACTGTCAATCTGTCAGTGTCCTTGCTGTTGTTTCTCAGTTACCCAGCCGGTCCAGACTGCTCACACCACTGTCACTCTGTCAGTGTCCTTGCTGTTGTCTCTCAGTTACCCAGCCGGTCCAGACTGCTCCCACTGTCACTCTGTCAGTGTCCTTGCTGTTGTCTCTCAGTTACCCAGCCGGCCCAGATTGCTCCCACTGTCAATCTGTCAGTGTCCTTGCTGTTGTCTCTCAGTTACCCAGCCGGTCCAGACTGCTCCCACTGTCACTCTGTCAGTGCCCTTGCTGTTGTCTCTCAGTTACCCATCCGGCCCAGACTGCTCTCACTGTCACTCTGTCAGTGTCCTTGCTGTTGTCTCTCAGTTGCCCATCCGGCCCAGACTGCTCCCACTGTCACTCTGTCAGTGTCCTTGCTGTTGTTTCTCAGTTACCCATCCACCCAGACTGCTCCCACTGTCACTCTGTCAGTGTCCTTGCTGTTGTCTCTCAGTTACCCAGCCGGCCCAGACTGCTCCCACTGTCACTCTGTCACTGTCCTTGCTGTTGTCTCTCAGTTACCCAGCCGGACCAGACTGCTCCCACTGTCACTCTGTCACTGTCCTTGCTGTAGTCTCTCAGTTACCCAGCCGGCCCAGACTGCTCCCACTTTCACTCTGTCAGTGACCTTGCTGTTGTCCCTCAGTTACCCAGCCGGCCCAGACTGCTCCCACTGTCACTCTGTCACTGTCCTTGCTTTTGTCTCTCAGTTAGCCAGCCCGCCCAGACTGCTCCCACTGTCAATCTGTCACTGTCCTTGCTGTTGTCTCTCAGTTAGCCAGCCCGCCCAGACTGCTCCCACTGTCACTCTGTCAGTGTCCTTGCTGTTGTCTCTCAGTTATCCAGCCGGCCCAGACTGCTCCCACTGTCACTCTGTCAGTGTCCTTGCTGTTGTTTCTCAGTTACCCATCCACCCAGACTGCTCCCACTGTCACTCTGTCAGTGTCCTTGCTGTTGTCTCTCAGTTACCCAGCCGGCCCAGACTGCTCCCAATGTCACTCTGTCACTGTCCTTGCTGTTGTCTCTCAGTTATCCAGCCGGCCCAGACTGCTCCCACTGTCACTCTGTCACTGTCCTTGCTGTTGTCTCTCAGTTACCCAGCCGGCCCAGACTGTTCCCACTGTCACTCTGTCACTGTCCTTGCTGGATTCTCTCAGTTACCCAGCCGGCCCAGACTGCTCCCACTGTCAGTCTGTCAGTGTCCTTGCTGTTGTCTCTCAGTTACCCAGCCGGCCCAGACTGCTCCCACTGTCACTCTGTCAGTGTCCTTGCTGTTGTCTCTCAGTTACCCTGCCAGCCAGACTGCTCCCACTGTCAATCTGTCAGTGTCCTTGCTTTTGTTTCTCAGTTACCCAGCCGGTCCAGACTGCTCACACCACTGTCACTCTGTCAGTGTCCTTGCTGTTGTCTCTCAGTTACCCAGCCGGTCCAGACTGCTCCCACTGTCACTTTGTCAGTGTCCTTGCTGTTGTCTCTCAGTTACCCAGCCGGTCCAGACAGCTCCCACTGTCACTCTGTCACTGTTCTTGCTGTTGCCTCTCAGTTACCCAGCCGGTCCAGACTGCTGCCACTGTCACTCTGTCAGTGTTCTTGCATGTTGTCTCTCAGTTACCCAGCCGGCCCAGACTGCTCTCACTGTCACTCTGTCACTGTCCTTGCTGTTGTCTCTCAGTTACCCAGCCGGCCCAGACTGTTCCCACTGTCACTCTGTCAGTGTCCTTGCGGTTTTCTCTGGGTTACCCAGCCAGCCCAGACTGCTCCCACTGTCACTCAGTCAATGTCCTTGCTGTTGTCTCTCTGTTACCCAGGCGGTCCAGACTGCTCCCACTGTCACTCTGTCAGTGCCCTTGCTGTTGTCTCTCAGTTACCCAGCCGGCCCAGACTGCTCCCACTGTCACTCTGTCACTGTCCTTGCTGTTGTCTCTCAGTTACCCAGCCGGACCAGACTGCTCCCACTGTCACTCTGTCACTGTCCTTGCTGTAGTCTCTCAGTTACCCAGCCGGCCCAGACTGCTCCCACTTTCACTCTGTCAGTGACCTTGCTGTTGTCCCTCAGTTACCCAGCCGGCCCAGACTGCTCCCACTGTCACTCTGTCACTGTCCTTGCTGTTGTCTCTCAGTTAGCCAGCCCGCCCAGACTGCTCCCACTGTCACTCTGTCAGTGTCTTTGCTGCTGTCTCTCTGTTACCCAGCCGGCCCTGACTGCTCCCACTGTCACTCTGTCAGTGTCCTTGCTGTTGTCTCTCAGTTGCCCAGACGGCCCAGACTGTTCCCACTGTCACTCTGTCACTGTCCTTGCTGTAGTCTCTCAGTTACCCAGCCGGCCCAGTCTGCTCCCACTGTCACTCTGTCAGTGTCTTTGCTGCTGTCTCTCTGTTACCCAGCCGGCCCAGACTGCTCCCACTGTCACTCTGTCAGTGTCCTTGCTGTTGTCTCTCAGTTACACAGCCGGCCCTGACTGCTCCCACTGTCACACTGTCAGTGTCCTTGCTGTTGTCTCTCAGTTACCCAGCCGGCCCAGACTGCTCCAACTGTCACTCTGTCACTGTCCTTGCTGTTGTCTCTCAGTTACCCAGCCGGCCCACACTGCTCCCACTGTCACTCTGTCAGTGTCCTTGCTGTTGTCTCTCAGTTACCCAGCCGGCCCAGACTGCTCCCACTGTCACTCTGTCAGTGTCCTTGCTGTTGTCTCTCAGTTACCCAGCCGGGCCAGACGGATCCCACTGTCACTCTGTCACTGTCCTTGCTGTTGTCTCTCAGTTTCCCAGCCGGCCCAGACTGCTCCAACTGTCAATCTGTCAGTGTCCTTGCTGTTGTTTCTCAGTTACCCAGCCGGTCCAGACTGCTCACACCACTGTCACTCTGTCAGTGTCGTTGCTGTTGTCTCAAAGTTACCCAGCAGTCCCAGACTGCTCCCACTGTCACTCTGTCAGCGTCCTTGCTGTTGACTCTCAGTTAACCAGCCGTCCCAGACTGCTCTCACTGTCACTCTGTCAGAGTCCTTGCTGTTGCCCCTCAGTTACCCAGCCGGCCCCTACTGCTCCCGCTGTCACTCTGTCACTGTCTTTGCTGTTGTCTCTCAGTTACCCAGCCGGCCCAGACTGCTCCCACTGTCACTCTGTCAGTGTCCTTGCTGTTGCCTCTCAGTTACCCAGCCGGCCCCTACTGCTCGCACTGTCACTCTGTCAGTGTCCTTGCTGTTGTCTCTCAGTTACCCAGCCGGCCCACACTGCTCCCACTGTCACTCTGTCAGTGTCCTTGCTGTTGTCTCTCAGTTACCCAGCCGGCCCAGACTGCTCCCACTGTCACTCTGTCAGTGTCCTTGCTGTTGTCTCTCAGTTACCCAGCCTGTCCAGACTGCTCACACCACTGTCACTCTGTCAGTGTCGTTGCTGTTGTCTCAAAGTTACCCAGCCGGCCCAGACTGCTCCCACTGTCACTCTGTCAGCGTCCTTGCTGTTGTCTCTCAGTTAACCAGCCGTCCCAGACTGCTCCCACTGTCACTCTGTCAGTGTCCTTGCTGTTGTCTCTCAGTTATCCAGACGGACCATGCTGCTCCCACTGTCACTCTGTCAGTGTCCTTGCTGTTGTCTATCAGTTACCCAGCCGGCCCAGACTGCTCCCACTGTCACTCTGTCAGTGTCCTTGCTGTTGTCTCTCAGTTACCCAGCCGGCCCAGACTGCTCTCACTGTCACTCTGTCAGTGTCCTTGCTGCTGTCTCTCAGTTACCCAGCCGGTCCAGACTGCTCCCACTGTCACTCTGTCAGTGTCCTTGCTGTTGTCTCTCATTTACCCAGCCGCCCCAGACTACTCCCACTGTCACTCTGTCAGTGTCCTTGCTGTTGTCTCTCAGTTCCCCAGCCGGCCCAGACTGCTCCCACCATTGTCACTCTGTCAGTGTCCTTGCTGTTGTCTCTCAGTTACCCAGCCGCCCCAGACTGCTCCCACTGTCACTCTGTCAGTGTCCTTGCTGTTGTCTCTCAGTTACCCAGCCGGTCCAGACTGCTCCCACTGTCACTCTGTCAGTGTCCTTGCTGTTGTCTCTCAGTTACCCATACGGCTCAGACTGCACCCACTGTCAGTCTGTCAGTGTCCTTGCTGTTGTCTCTCAGTTACCCAGCCGACCCAGACTGCTCCCACTGTCCCTCTGTCAGTGTTCTTGCATGTTGTCTCTCAGTTACCCAGCCGGCCCAGACTGCTCCCACTGTCACTCTGTCACTGTCCTTGCTGTTGTCTCTCAGTTACCCAGCCAGCCCAGACTGCTCCCACTGTCACTCTGTCACTGCCCTTGCTTTTGTCTCTCAGTTACCCAGCCGGCCCAGATTGCTCCCACTGTCACTCTGTCAGTGTCCTTGCGGTTTTCGCTGAGTTACCCAGCCAGCCCAGACTGCTCCCACTGTCACTCAGTCAATGTCCTTGCTGTTGTCTCTCTGTTACCCAGCCGATCCAGACTGCTCCCACTGTCACTCTGTCAGTGCCCTTGCTGTTGTCTCTCAGTTACCCAACCGGCCCAGACTGCTCTCACTGTCACTCTGTCAGTGTCCTTGCTGTTGTCTCTCAGTTGCCCATCCGGCCCAGACTGCTCCCACTGTCACTCTGTCAGTGTCCTTGCTGTTGTTTCTCAGTTACCCATCCACCCAGACTGCTCACACTGTCACTCTGTCAGTGTCCTTGCTGTTGTCTCTCAGTTACCCAGCCGGCCCAGACTGCTCCCACTTTCACTCTGTCACTGTCCTTGCTGTTGTCTCTCAGTTACCCAGCCGGACCAGACTGCTCCCACTGTCACTCTGTCAGTGTCTTTGCTGCTGTCTCTCTGTTACCCAGCCGGCCCAGACTGTTCCCACTGTCACTCTGTCAGTGTCCTTGGTGTTGTCTCTCAGTTATCCAGCTGGCCCAGACTGCTCCCACTGTCACTCTGTCAGTGTCCTTGCTGTTGTTTCTCAGTTACCCATCCACCCAGACTGCTCCCACTGTCACTCTGTCAGTGTCCTTGCTGTTGTCTCTCAGTTACCCAGCCGGCCCAGACTGCTCCCACTATCACTCTGTCACTGTCCTTGCTGTTGTCTCTCAGTTGCCTAGACGGCTCAGACTGTTCCCACTGTCACTCTGTCACTGTCCTTGCTGTAGTCTCTCAGTTACCCAGCCGGCCCAGACTGCTGCCACTGTCACTCTGTCACTGTCCTTGCTGTTGTCTCTCAGTTACCAGCCGGCCCAGACTACTCCCACTGTCACTCTGTCAGTGTCCTTGCTGTTGTCTCTCAGTTACCCAGCCGGCTCAGACTGCTCCCACTGTCACTCTGTCACTGTCCTTGCTGTAGTCTCTCAGTTACCCAGCCGGCCCAGACTGCTCCCACTGTCACTCTGTCACTGTCCTTGCTGTTGTCTCTCAGTTACCAGCCGGCCCAGACTACTCCCACTGTCACTCTGTCAGTGTCCTTGCTGTTGTATCTCAGTTATCCAGCCGGCCCAGACTTCTCCCACTGTCACTCTGTCACTGTCCTTGCTGTTGTCTCTCAGTTACCCAGCCGGCCCTGACTGCTCCCACTGTCACTCTGTCAGTGTCCTTGCTGTTGTCTCTCAGTTACCCAGCCGGTCCAGACTGCTCACACCACTGTCACTCCGTCAGTGTCGTTGCTGTTGTCTCAAAGTTACCCAGCAGCCCCAGACTGCTCCCACTTTAACTCTGTCAGCGTCCTTGCTGTTGTCTCTCAGTTAACCAGCCGTCCCAGACTGCTCCCACTATCACTCTGTCTGCGTCCTTGCTGTTGTCTCAAAGTTACCCAGCCGGCCCAGACTGCTCCCACTGTCACTCTGTCAGTGTCCTTGCTGTTGTCTCTCAGTTATCCAGACGGACCATGCTGCTCCCACTGTTACTCTGTCAGTGTCCTTGCTGTTGTCTATCAGTTACCCAGCTGGCCGAGACTGCTCCCACTGTCACTCTGTCAGTGTCCTTGCTGTTGTCTCACAGTTACCCAGCCGGCCCAGACTGCTCCCACTGTCACTCTGTCAGTGTTCTTGCTGTTGTCTCTCAGTTACCCAGCCGGCCCACACTGCTCCCACTGTCACTCTGTCACTGTCCTTGCTGTTGTCTCTCAGTTACACAGTCGGCCCAGACTGCTCCCACTGTCACTCTGTCAGTGTCCTTGCTGTTGTCTCTCAGTTGCCCAGCGGCCCAGACTGCTCCCACTGTCACTCTGTCAGTGTCCTTGCTGTTGTCTCTCAGTTACCCAGCCGGCCCAGACTGCTCCCACTGTCACTCTGTCAGTGTCCTTGCTGTTGTCTCTCAGTTGCCCAGCCGGCCCAGACTGCTCCCACTGTCACTCTGTCAGTGTCCTTGCTGTTGTCTCTCAGTTACCCAGCCGGCCCAGACTGCTCCCACTGTCACTCTGTCAGTGTCCTTGCTGTTGTCTCTCAGTTGCCCAGCCGGCCCAGACTGCTCCCACTGTCACTCTGTCAGTGTCCTTGCTGTTGTCTCTCAGTCCCCTGCCGACCCAGGCTGCTCCCACTGTCACTCTGTCAGTGTTCTTACTGTTGTCTCTCAGTTACCCAACCGGCCCAGACTGCTCGCACTGTCACTCTGTCAGTGTCCTTGCTGTTGTCTCTCAGTTACCCAGCCGGCCCCTACTGCTCCCACTGTCACTCTGCCAGTGTCCTTGCTGTTGTCTCTCAGTTACCCAGCCGGTCCAGACTGCTCCCACTGTCACTCTGTCACTGTCCTTGCTGTTGTTTCTCAGTTGCCCATCCGGCCCAGACTGCGCCCACTGTCACTCTGTCTGTGTCGTTGCTGTTGTCTCTCAGTTACCCAGCCGGTCCAGACTGTTCCCACTGTCAATCTGTCAGTGTCCTTGCTGTTGTTTCTCAGTTACCCAGCCGGTCCAGACTGCTCACACCACTGTCACACTGTCAGTGTCCTTGCTGTTGTCTCTCAGTTACCCAGCCGGCCCAGACTGCTCCCACTGTCAATCTGTCAGTGTCCTTGCTGTTGTTTCTCAGTTACCCAGCCGGTCCAGACTGCTCACACCACTGTCACTCTGTCAGTGTCCTTGCTGTTGTCTCTCAGTTACCCAGCCGGTCCAGACTGCTCCCACTGTCACTCTGTCAGTGTCCTTGCTGTTGTCTCTCAGTTACCCAGCCGGCCCAGATTGCTCCCACTGTCAATCTGTCAGTGTCCTTGCTGTTGTCTCTCAGTTACCCAGCCGGTCCAGACTGCTCCCACTGTCACTCTGTCAGTGCCCTTGCTGTTGTCTCTCAGTTACCCATCCGGCCCAGACTGCTCTCACTGTCACTCTGTCAGTGTCCTTGCTGTTGTCTCTCAGTTGCCCATCCGGCCCAGACTGCTCCCACTGTCACTCTGTCAGTGTCCTTGCTGTTGTTTCTCAGTTACCCATCCACCCAGACTGCTCCCACTGTCACTCTGTCAGTGTCCTTGCTGTTGTCTCTCAGTTACCCAGCCGGCCCAGACTGCTCCCACTGTCACTCTGTCACTGTCCTTGCTGTTGTCTCTCAGTTACCCAGCCGGACCAGACTGCTCCCACTGTCACTCTGTCACTGTCCTTGCTGTAGTCTCTCAGTTACCCAGCCGGCCCAGACTGCTCCCACTTTCACTCTGTCAGTGACCTTGCTGTTGTCCCTCAGTTACCCAGCCGGCCCAGACTGCTCCCACTGTCACTCTGTCACTGTCCTTGCTTTTGTCTCTCAGTTAGCCAGCCCGCCCAGACTGCTCCCACTGTCAATCTGTCACTGTCCTTGCTGTTGTCTCTCAGTTAGCCAGCCCGCCCAGACTGCTCCCACTGTCACTCTGTCAGTGTCCTTGCTGTTGTCTCTCAGTTATCCAGCCGGCCCAGACTGCTCCCACTGTCACTCTGTCAGTGTCCTTGCTGTTGTTTCTCAGTTACCCATCCACCCAGACTGCTCCCACTGTCACTCTGTCAGTGTCCTTGCTGTTGTCTCTCAGTTACCCAGCCGGCCCAGACTGCTCCCAATGTCACTCTGTCACTGTCCTTGCTGTTGTCTCTCAGTTATCCAGCCGGCCCAGACTGCTCCCACTGTCACTCTGTCACTGTCCTTGCTGTTGTCTCTCAGTTACCCAGCCGGCCCAGACTGTTCCCACTGTCACTCTGTCACTGTCCTTGCTGGATTCTCTCAGTTACCCAGCCGGCCCAGACTGCTCCCACTGTCACTCTGTCAGTGTCCTTGCTGTTGTCTCTCAGTTACCCTGCCAGCCAGACTGCTCCCACTGTCAGTCTGTCAGTGTCCTTGCTGTTGTCTCTCAGTTACCCAGCCGGCCCAGACTGCTCCCACTGTCAATCTGTCAGTGTCCTTGCTTTTGTTTCTCAGTTACCCAGCCGGTCCAGACTGCTCACACCACTGTCACTCTGTCAGTGTCCTTGCTGTTGTCTCTCAGTTACCCAGCCGGTCCAGACTGCTCCCACTGTCACTTTGTCAGTGTCCTTGCTGTTGTCTCTCAGTTACCCAGCCGGTCCAGACAGCTCCCACTGTCACTCTGTCACTGTTCTTGCTGTTGCCTCTCAGTTACCCAGCCGGTCCAGACTGCTGCCACTGTCACTCTGTCAGTGTTCTTGCATGTTGTCTCTCAGTTACCCAGCCGGCCCAGACTGCTCTCACTGTCACTCTGTCACTGTCCTTGCTGTTGTCTCTCAGTTACCCAGCCGGCCCAGACTGTTCCCACTGTCACTCTGTCAGTGTCCTTGCGGTTTTCTCTGGGTTACCCAGCCAGCCCAGACTGCTCCCACTGTCACTCAGTCAATGTCCTTGCTGTTGTCTCTCTGTTACCCAGGCGGTCCAGACTGCTCCCACTGTCACTCTGTCAGTGCCCTTGCTGTTGTCTCTCAGTTACCCAGCCGGCCCAGACTGCTCCCACTGTCACTCTGTCACTGTCCTTGCTGTTGTCTCTCAGTTACCCAGCCGGACCAGACTGCTCCCACTGTCACTCTGTCACTGTCCTTGCTGTAGTCTCTCAGTTACCCAGCCGGCCCAGACTGCTCCCACTTTCACTCTGTCAGTGACCTTGCTGTTGTCCCTCAGTTACCCAGCCGGCCCAGACTGCTCCCACTGTCACTCTGTCACTGTCCTTGCTGTTGTCTCTCAGTTAGCCAGCCCGCCCAGACTGCTCCCACTGTCACTCTGTCAGTGTCTTTGCTGCTGTCTCTCTGTTACCCAGCCGGCCCTGACTGCTCCCACTGTCACTCTGTCAGTGTCCTTGCTGTTGTCTCTCAGTTGCCCAGACGGCCCAGACTGTTCCCACTGTCACTCTGTCACTGTCCTTGCTGTAGTCTCTCAGTTACCCAGCCGGCCCAGTCTGCTCCCACTGTCACTCTGTCAGTGTCTTTGCTGCTGTCTCTCTGTTACCCAGCCGGCCCAGACTGCTCCCACTGTCACTCTGTCAGTGTCCTTGCTGTTGTCTCTCAGTTACACAGCCGGCCCTGACTGCTCCCACTGTCACACTGTCAGTGTCCTTGCTGTTGTCTCTCAGTTACCCAGCCGGCCCAGACTGCTCCAACTGTCACTCTGTCACTGTCCTTGCTGTTGTCTCTCAGTTACCCAGCCGGCCCACACTGCTCCCACTGTCACTCTGTCAGTGTCCTTGCTGTTGTCTCTCAGTTACCCAGCCGGCCCAGACTGCTCCCACTGTCACTCTGTCAGTGTCCTTGCTGTTGTCTCTCAGTTACCCAGCCGGGCCAGACGGATCCCACTGTCACTCTGTCACTGTCCTTGCTGTTGTCTCTCAGTTTCCCAGCCGGCCCAGACTGCTCCAACTGTCAATCTGTCAGTGTCCTTGCTGTTGTTTCTCAGTTACCCAGCCGGTCCAGACTGCTCACACCACTGTCACTCTGTCAGTGTCGTTGCTGTTGTCTCAAAGTTACCCAGCAGTCCCAGACTGCTCCCACTGTCACTCTGTCAGCGTCCTTGCTGTTGACTCTCAGTTAACCAGCCGTCCCAGACTGCTCCCACTATCACTCTGTCTGTGTCCTTGCTGTTGTCTCAAAGTTACCCAGCCGAACCAGACTGCTCCCACTGTCACTCTGTCAGTGTCCTTGCTGTTGTCTCTCAGTTATCCAGACGGACCATGCTGCTCTCACTGTCACTCTGTCAGTATCCTTGCTGTTGTCTCTCAGTTAACCAGCCGGTCCAGACTGCTCCCACTGTCACTCTGTCAGTGCCCTTGCTGTTGTCTCTCAGTTACCCAGCCGCCCCAGACTACTCCCACAGTCACTCTTTCAGTGTCCTTGCTGTTGTCTCTCAGTTACCCAGCCGGTCCAGACTGCTCCCACTGTCACTCTGTCAGTGTCCTTGCTGTTGTCTCTCAGTTACCCATCCGGCTCAGACTGCTCCCACTGTCAGTCTGTCAGTGTCCTTGCTGTTGTCTCTCAGTTACCCAGCCGGCCCAGACTGCTCCCACTGTCACTCTGTCAGTGTTCTTGCATGTTGTCTCTCAGTTACCCAGCCGGCCCAGACTGCTCTCACTGTCACTCTGTCACTGTCCTTGCTGTTGTCTCTCAGTTACCCAGCCGGCCCAGACTGCTCCCACTGTCACTCTGTCAGTGTCCTTGCGGTTTTCTCTGAGTTACCCAGCCAGCCCAGGCTGCTCCCACTGTCTCTCAGTCAATGTCCTTGCTGTTGTCTCTCTGTTACCCAGCCGGTCCAGACTGCTCCCACTGTCACTCTGTCAGTGCCCTTGCTGTTGTCTCTCAGTTACCCAGCCGGCCCAGACTGCTCCCACTGTCACTCTGTCACTGTCCTTGCTGTTGTCTCTCAGTTACCCAGCCGGACCAGACTGCTCCCACTGTCACTCTGTCACTGTCCTTGCTGTAGTCTCCCATTTACCCAGCCGGCACAGACTGCTCCCACTTTCACTCTGTCAGTGACCTTGCTGTTGTCCCTCAGTTACCCAGCCGGCCCAGACTGCTCCCACTGTCACTCTGTCACTGTCCTTGCTGTTGTCTCTCAGTTAGCCAGCCCGCCCAGACTGCTCCCACTGTCACTCTGTCAGTGTCTTTACTGCTGTCTCTCTGTTACCCAGCCGGCCCAGACTGCTCCCACTGTCACTCTGTCAGTGTCCTTGCTGTTGTCTCTCAGTTATCCATCCGGCCCAGACTGCTCCCACTGTCACTCTGTCAGTGTCCTTGCTATTGTTTCTCAGTTACACATCCACACAGACTGCTCCCACTGTCACTCTGTCAGTGTCCTTGCTGATGTCTCTCAGTTACCCAGCCGGCCCAGACTGCTCCCTCTGTCACTCTGTCACTGTCCTTGCGATTGTCTCTCAGTTGCCCAGACGGCCCAGACTGTTCCCACTGTCACTCTGCCACTGTCCTTGCTGTAGTCTCTCAGTTACCCAGCCGGCCCAGACTGCTCCCACTGTCACTCTGTCAGTGTCTTTGCTGCTGTCTCTCTGTTACCCAGCCGGCCCAGACTGCTCCCACTGTCACTCTGTCAGTGTCCTTGCTGTTGTCTCTCAGTTACCCAGCCGGCCCAGACTGCTCCCACTGTCACTCTGTCAGTGTCCTTGCTGTTGTCTCTCAGTTACCCAGCCGGCCCTGACTGCTCCCACTGTCACACTGTCAGTGTCCTTGCTGTTGTCTCTCAGTTACCCAGCCGGCCCAGACTGCTCCAACTGTCACTCTGTCACTGTCCTTGCTGTTGTCTCTCAGTTACCCAGCCGGCCCAGACTGCTCCCACTGTCACTCTGTCAGTGTCCTTGCTGTTGTCTCTCAGTTACCCAGCCGGCCCAGACTGCTCCCACTGTCACTCTGTCAGTGTCCTTGCTGTTGTCTCTCAGTTACCCAGCCGGGCCAGACGGATCCCACTGTCACTCTGTCACTGTCCTTGCTGTTGTCTCTCAGTTTCCCAGCCGGCCCAGACTGCTCCAACTGTCAATCTGTCAGTGTCCTTGCTGTTGTTTCTCAGTTACCCAGCCGGTCCAGACTGCTCACACCACTGTCACTCTGTCAGTGTCGTTGCTGTTGTCTCAAAGTTACCCAGCAGTCCCAGACTGCTCCCACTGTCACTCTGTCAGCGTCCTTGCTGTTGTCTCTCAGTTAACCAGCCGTCCCAGACTGCTCCCACTATCACTCTGTCTGTGTCCTTGCTGTTGTCTCAAAGTTACCCAGCCGAACCAGACTGCTCCCACTGTCACTCTGTCAGTGTCCTTGCTGTTGTCTCTCAGTTATCCAGACGGACCATGCTGCTCCCACTGTCACTCTGTCAGTGTCCTTGCTGTTGTCTCTCAGTTACGCAGCCGGCCCAGACTGCTCTCACTGTCACTCTGTCAGTATCCTTGCTGTTGTCTCTCAGTTAACCAGCCGGTCCAGACTGCTCCCACTGTCACTCTGTCAGTGCCCTTGCTGTTGTCTCTCAGTTACCCAGCCGCCCCAGACTACTCCCACTGTCACTCTTTCAGTGTCCTTGCTGTTGTCTCTCAGTTACCCAGCCGGTCCAGACTGCTCCCACTGTCACTCTGTCAGTGTCCTTGCTGTTGTCTCTCAGTTACCCATCCGGCTCAGTCTGCTCCCACTGTCAGTCTGTCAGTGTCCTTGCTGTTGTCTCTCAGTTACCCAGCCGGCCCAGACTGCTCCCACTGTCACTCTGTCAGTGTTCATTGCATGTTGTCTCTCAGTTACCCAGCCGGCCCAGACTGCTCTCACTGTCACTCTGCCACTGCCCTTGCTGTTGTCTCTCAGTTACCCAGCCGGCCCAGACTGCTCCCACTGTCACTCTGTCAGTGTCCTTGCGGTTTTCTCTGAGTTACCCAGCCAGCCCAGGCTGCTCCCACTGTCACTCAGTCAATGTCCTTGCTGTTGTCTCTCTGTTACCCAGCCGGTCCAGACTGCTCCCACTGTCACTCTGTCAGTACCCTTGCTGTTGTCTCTCAGTTACCCAGCCGGCCCAGAATGCTCCCACTGTCACTCTGTCAGTATCCTTGCTGTTGTCTCTCAGTTAACCAGCCGGTACAGACTGCTCCCACTGTCACTCTGTCAGTGCCCTTGCTGTTGTCTCTCAGTTACCCAGCCGCCCCAGACTACTCCCACTGTCACTCTTTCAGTGTCCTTGCTGTTGTCTCTCAGTTACCCAGCCGGTCCAGACTGCTCCCACTGTCACTCTGTCAGTGTCCTTGCTGTTGTCTCTCAGTTACCCATCCGGCTCAGTCTGCTCCCACTGTCAGTCTGTCAGTGTCCTTGCTGTTGTCTCTCAGTTACCCAGCCGGCCCAGACTGCTCCCACTGTCACTCTGTCAGTGTTCATTGCATGTTGTCTCTCAGTTACCCAGCCGGCCCAGACTGCTCTCACTGTCACTCTGTCACTGCCCTTGCTGTTGTCTCTCAGTTACCCAGCCGGCCCAGACTGCTCCCACTGTCACTCTGTCAGTGTCCTTGCGGTTTTCTCTGAGTTACCCAGCCAGCCCAGGCTGCTCCCACTGTCACTCAGTCAATGTCCTTGCTGTTGTCTCTCTGTTACCCAGCCGGTCCAGACTGCTCCCACTGTCACTCTGTCAGGACCCTTGCTGTTGTCTCTCAGTTACCCAGCCGGCCCAGACTGCTCTCACTGTCACTCTGTCAATGTCCTTGCTGTTGTCTCTCAGTTACCCAGCCGGCCCAGACTGCTCCCACTGTCACTCTGTCACTGTCCTTGCTGTTGTTTCTCAGTTACCCATCCACCCAGACTGCTCCCACTGTCACTCTGTCAGTGTCCTTGCTGTTGTCTCTCAGTTACCCAGCCGGCCCAGACTGCTCCCACTGTCACTCTGTCACTGTCCTTGCTGTTGTCTCTCAGTTGCCCAGACGGCCCAGACTGTTCCCACTGTCACTCTGTCACTGTCCTTGCTGTAGTCTCTCAGTTACCCAGCCGGCACAGACTGCTCCCACTGTCACTCTGTCAGTGTCTTTGCTGCTGTCTCTCTGTTACCCAGCCGGCCCAGACTGCTCCCACTGTCACTCTGTCAGTGTCCTCGCTGTTGTCTCTCAGTTATCCAGCCAGCCCAGACTGCTCCCACTGTCACTCTGTCAGTGTCCTTGCTGTTGTCTCTCAGTTACCCAGCCGGCCCAGACTGCTCCCACTGTCACTCTGTCAGTGTCCTTGCTGTTGTCTCTCAGTTACCCAGCCGGCCCTGACTGCTCCCACTGTCACTCTGTCAGTGTCCTTGCTGTTGTCTCTCAGTTACCCAGCCGGCCCAGACTGCTCCCACTGTCACTCTGTCACTGTCCTTGCTGTTGTCTCTCAGTTACCCAGCCGGGCCAGACTGCTCCCACTGTCACTCTGTCACTGTCCATGCTGTTGTCTCTCAGTTACCCAGCCGGCCCAGACTGCTCTCACTGTCACTCTGTCAGAGTCCTTGCTGTTGTCCCTCAGTTACCCAGCCGGCCCAGACTGCACCCACTGTCACTCTGTCACTGTCTTTGCTGTTGTCTCTCAGTTACCCACCGGCCCACACTGCTCCCACTGTCACTCTGTCAGTGTCCTTGCTGTTGTCTCTCAGTTACCCAGCCGGCCCAGACTGCTCCCACTGTCACTCTGTCAGTGTCCTTGCTGTTGTCTCTCAGTTACCCAGCCGGGCCAGACGGATCCCACTGTCACTCTGTCACTGTCCTTGCTGTTGTCTCTCAGTTACCCAGCCGGCCCAGACTGCTCCCACTGTCACCATGTCAGTGTCCTTGCTGTTGTCTCTCAGTTACACAGCCGGCCCAGACTGCTCCCACTGTCACTCTGTCACTGTCCTTGCTGTTGTCTCTCAGTTATCCAGACGGACCATGCTGCTCCCACTGTCACTCTGTCAGTGTCCTTGCTGTTGTTTCTCAGTTACCCAGCCGGTCCAGACTGCTCACCCCACTGTCACTCTGTCAGTGTCGTTGCTGTTGTCTCAAAGTTACCCAGCAGCCCCAGACTGCTCCCACTGTCACTCTGTCAGCGTCCTTGCTGTTGTCTCTCAGTTAACCAGCCGTCCCAGACTGCTCCCACTATCACTCTGTCTGTGTCCTTGCTGTTGTCTCAAAGTTACCCAGCCGGCCCAGACTGCTCCCACTGTCACTCTGTCAGTGTCCTTGCTGTTGTCTCTCAGTTATCCAGACGGACCATGCTGCTCCCACTGTCACTCTGTCAGTGTCCTTGCTGTTGTCTCTCAGTTACCCATCCGGCTCAGACTGCTCCCACTGTCAGTCTGTCAGTGTCCTTGCTGTTGTCTCTCAGTTACCCAGCCGGCCCAGACTGCTCCCACTGTCACTCTGTCAGTGTTCTTGCATGTTGTCTCTCGGTTACCCAGCCGGCCCACACTGCTCTCACTGTCACTCTGTCACTGTCCTTGCTGTTGTCTCTCAGTTAC
The DNA here is from genome assembly GCF_047496885.1 of Scyliorhinus torazame. NCBI lineage: Eukaryota > Metazoa > Chordata > Chondrichthyes > Carcharhiniformes > Scyliorhinidae > Scyliorhinus > Scyliorhinus torazame. The sequence goes on from NC_092726.1 coordinate 57,219,268, forward strand.
CCAGCCGGCCCAGACTGCTCCCACTGTCACTCTGTCAGTGTCCTTGCGGTTTTCTCTGAGTTACCCAGCCAGCCCAGACTGCTCCCACTGTCACTCAGTCAATGTCCTTGCTGTTGTCTCTCTGTTACCCAGCCGGTCCAGACTGCTCCCACTGTCACTCTGTCAGTGCCCTTGCTGTTGTCTCTCAGTTACCCAGCCGGCCCAGACTGCTCTCACTGTCACTCTGTCAGTGTCCTTGCTGTTGTCTCTCAGTTGCCCATCCGGCCCAGACTGCTCCCACTGTCACTCTGTCAGTGTCCTTGCTGTTGTTTCTCAGTTACCCATCCACCCAGACTGCTCCCACTGTCACTCTGTCAGTGTCCTTGCTGTTGTCTCTCAGTTACCCAGCCGGCCCAGACTGCTCCCACTGTCACTCTGTCACTGTCCTTGCTGTTGTCTCTCAGTTACCCAGCCGGACCAGACTGCTCCCACTGTCACTCTGTCACTGTCCTTGCTGTAGTCTCTCAGTTAACCAGCCGGCCCAGACTGCTCCCACTTTCACTCTGTCAGTGGCCTTGCTGTTGTCCCTCAGTTACCCAGCCGGCTCAGACTGCTCCCACTGTCACTCTGTCACTGTCCTTGCTGTAGTCTCTCAGTTACCCAGCCGGCCCAGACTGCTCCCACTGTCACTCTGTCAGTGTCTTTGCTGCTGTCTCTCTGTTACCCAGCCGGCCCAGACTGCTCCCACTGTCACTCTGTCAGTGTCCTTGCTGTTGTGCCTCAGTTATCCAGCCGGCCCAGACTGCTCCCACTGTCACTCTGTCAGTGTCCTTGCTGTTGTTTCTCAGTTACCCATCCACCCAGACTGCTCCCACTGTCACTCTGTCAGTGTCCTTGCTGTTGTCTCTCAGTTACCCAGCCGGCCCAGACTGCTCCCACTGTCACTCTGTCACTGTCCTTGCTGTTGTCTCTCAGTTGCCCAGACGGCCCAGACTGTTCCCACTGTCACTCTGTCACTGTCCTTGCTGTAGTCTCTCAGTTACCCAGCCGGCCCAGACTGCTCCCACTGTCACTCTGTCAGTGTCTTTGCTGCTGTCTCTCTGTTACCCAGCCGGCCCAGACTGCTCCCACTGTCACTCTGTCAGTGTCCTTGCTGTTGTCTCTCAGTTATCCAGCCGGCCCAGACTGCTCCCACTGTCACTCTGTCAGTGTCCTTGCTGTTGTCTCTCAGTTACCCAGCCGGCCCAGACTGCTCCCACTGTCACTCTGTCAGTGTCCTTGCTGTTGTCTCTCAGTTACCCAGCCGGGCCAGACGGATCCCACTGTCACTCTGTCACTGTCCTTGCTGTTGTCTCTCAGTTACCCAGCCGGCCCAGACTGCTCCCACTGTCACCATGTCAGTGTCCTTGCTGTTGTCTCTCAGTTACACAGCCGGCCCAGACTGCTCCCACTGTCACTCTGTCAGTGTCCTTGCTGTTGTCTCTCAGTTATCCAGACGGACCATGCTGCTCCCACTGTCACTCTGTCAGTGTCCTTGCTGTTGTTTCTCAGTTACCCAGCCGGTCCAGACTGCTCACCCCACTGTCACTCTGTCAGTGTCGTTGCTGTTGTCTCAAAGTTACCCAGCAGCCCCAGACTGCTCCCACTGTCACTCTGTCAGCGTCCTTGCTGTTGTCTCTCAGTTAACCAGCCGTCCCAGACTGCTCCCACTATCACTCTGTCTGTGTCCTTGCTGTTGTCTCAAAGTTACCCAGCCGGCCCAGACTGCTCCCACTGTCACTCTGTCAGTGTCCTTGCTGTTGTCTCTCAGTTATCCAGACGGACCATGCTGCTCCCACTGTCACTCTGTCAGTGTCCTTGCTGTTGTCTCTCAGTTACCCATCCGGCTCAGACTGCTCCCACTGTCAGTCTGTCAGTGTCCTTGCTGTTGTCTCTCAGTTACCCAGCCGGCCCAGACTGCTCCCACTGTCACTCTGTCAGTGTTCTTGCATGTTGTCTCTCGGTTACCCAGCCGGCCCACACTGCTCTCACTGTCACTCTGTCACTGTCCTTGCTGTTGTCTCTCAGTTACCCAGCCGGCCCAGACTGCTCCCACTGTCACTCTGTCAGTGTCCTTGCGGTTTTCTCTGAGTTACCCAGCCAGCCCAGACTGCTCCCACTGTCACTCAGTCAATGTCCTTGCTGTTGTCTCTCTGTTACCCAGCCGGTCCAGACTGCTCCCACTGTCACTCTGTCAGTGCCCTTGCTGTTGTCTCTCAGTTACCCAGCCGGCCCAGACTGCTCTCACTGTCACTCTGTCAGTGTCCTTGCTGTTGTCTCTCAGTTGCCCATCCGGCCCAGACTGCTCCCACTGTCACTCTGTCAGTGTCCTTGCTGTTGTTTCTCAGTTACCCATCCACCCAGACTGCTCCCACTGTCACTCTGTCAGTGTCCTTGCTGTTGTCTCTCAGTTACCCAGCCGGCCCAGACTGCTCCCACTGTCACTCTGTCACTGTCCTTGCTGTTGTCTCTCAGTTACCCAGCCGGACCAGACTGCTCCCACTGTCACTCTGTCACTGTCCTTGCTGTAGTCTCTCAGTTAACCAGCCGGCCCAGACTGCTCCCACTTTCACTCTGTCAGTGGCCTTGCTGTTGTCCCTCAGTTACCCAGCCGGCCCAGACTGCTCCCACTGTCACTCTGTCACTGTCCTTGCTGTTGTCTCTCAGTTGCCCAGACGGCCCAGACTGTTCCCACTGTCACTCTGTCACTGTCCTTGCTGTAGTCTCTCAGTTACCCAGCCGGCCCAGACTGCTCCCACTGTCACTCTGTCAGTGTCTTTGCTGCTGTCTCTCTGTTACCCAGCCGGCCCAGACTGCTCCCACTGTCACTCTGTCAGTGTCCTTGCTGTTGTCTCTCAGTTATCCAGCCGGCCCAGACTGCTCCCACTGTCACTCTGTCAGTGTCCTTGCTGTTGTCTCTCAGTTACCCAGCCGGCCCAGACTGCTCCCACTGTCACTCTGTCAGTGTCCTTGCTGTTGTCTCTCAGTTACCCAGCCGGCCCTGACTGCTCCCACTGTCACTCTGTCAGTGTCCTTGCTGTTGTCTCTCAGTTACCCAGCCGGCCCAGGCTGCTCCCACTGTCACTCTGTCACTGCCCTTGCTGCTGTCTCTCAGTTACCCGGCCGGCCCAGACTGCTCTCACTGTCACTCTGTCAGAGTCCTTGCTGTTGCCCCTCAGTTACCCAGCCGGCCCCTACTGCTCCCGCTGTCACTCTGTCACTGTCTTTGCTGTTGTCTCTCAGTTACCCAGCCGGCCCAGACTGCTCCCACTGTCACTCTGTCAGTGTCCTTGCTGTTGTCTCTCAGTTACCCAGCCGGCCCCTACTGCTCCCACTGTCACTCTATCAGTGTCCTTGCTGTTGTCTCTCAGTTACCCAGCCGGCCCAGTCTGCTCCCACTGTCACTCTGTCAGTGTCCTTGCTGTTGTCTCTCAGTTACCCAGCCGGCCCAGACTGCTCCCACTGTCACTCTGTCACTGTCCTTGCTGTTGTCTCTCAGTTTCCCAGCCGGCCCAGACTGCTCCCACTGTCACTCTGTCACTGTCGTTGCTGTTGTCTCAAAGTTACCCAGCCGGCCCAGACTGCTCCCACTGTCACTCTGTCAGCATCCTTGCTGTTGTCTCTCAGTTAACCAGCCGGCCCAGACTGCTCCCACTGTCACTCTGTCACTGTCCTTGCTGTTGTCTCTCAGTTACCCAGCCGGCCCAGACTGCTCCCACTGTCACTCTGTCAGTGTCCTTGCTGTTGTCTCTCAGTTACCCAGCCGGGCCAGAAGGATCCCACTGTCACTCTGTCACTGTCCTTGCTGTTGTCTCTCAGTTTCCCAGCCGGCCCAGACTGCTCCCACTGTCACTCTGTCACTGTCGTTGCTGTTGTCTCAAAGTTACCCAGCCGGCCCAGACTGCTCCCACTGTCACTCTGTCAGCGTCCTTGCAGTTGTCTCTCAGTTACCCAGCCGCCCCAGACTACTCCCACTGTCACTCTGTCAGTGTCCTTGCTGTTGTCTCTCAGTTCCCCAGCCGGCCCAGACTGCTCCCACCATTGTCACTCTGTCAGTGTCCTTGCTGTTGTCTCTCAGTTACCCAGCCGGTCCAGACTACTCCCACTGTCACTCTGTCAGTGTCCTTGCTGTTGTCTCTCAGTTCCCCAGCCGGCCCAGACTGCTCCCACCATTGTCACTCTGTCAGTGTCCTTGCTGTTGTCTCTCAGTTACCCAGCCGCCCCAGACTGCTCCCACTGTCACTCTATCAGTGTCCTTGCTGTTGTCTCTCAGTTACCCAGCCGGTCCAGACTGCTCCCACTGTCACTCTGTCACTGTCCTTGCTGTTGTCTCTCAGTTACCCATCCGGCTCAGACTGCTCCCACTGTCAGTCTGTCAGTGTCCTTGCTGTTGTCTCTCAGTTACCCAGCCGGCCCAGACTGCTCCCACTGTCACTCTGTCAGTGTTCTTGCATGTTTTCTCTCAGTTACCCAGCCGGCCCAGACTGCTCCCACTGTCACTCTGTCACTGTCCTTGCTGTTGTCTCTCAGTTACCCAGCCGGCCCAGACTGCTCCCACTGTCACTCTGTCAGTGTTCTTGCATGTTGTCTCTCAGTTACCCAGCCGGCCCAGACTGCTCTCACTGTCACTCTGTCACTGTCCTTGCTGTTGTCTCTCAGTTACCCAGCCGGCCCAGACTGCTCCCACTGTCACTCTGTCAGTGTCCTTGCGGTTTTCGCTGAGTTACCCAGCCAGCCCAGACTGCTCCCACTGTCACTCAGTCAATGTCCTTGCTGTTGTCTCTCTGTTACCCAGCCGGTCCAGACTGCTCCCACTGTAACTCTGTCAGTGCCCTTGCTGTTGTCTCTCAGTTACCCAGCCGGCCCAGACTGCTCTCACTGTCACTCTGTCAGTGTCCTTGCTGTTGTCTCTCAGTTGCCCATCCGGCCCAGACTGCTCCCACTGTCACTCTGTCAGTGTCCTTGCTGTTGTTTCTCAGTTACCCATCCACCCAGACTGCTCCCACTGTCACTCTGTCAGTGTCCTTGCTGTTGTCTCTCAGTTACCCAGCCGGCCCAGACTGCTCCCACTTTCACTCTGTCACTGTCCTTGCTGTTGTCTCTCAGTTACCCAGCTGGACCAGACTGCTCCCACTGTCACTCTGTCACTGTCCTTGCTGTAGTCTCTCAGTTACCCAGCCGGCCCAGACTGCTCCCACTTTCACTCTGTCAGTGACCTTGCTGTTGTCCCTCAGTTACCCAGCCGGCCCAGACTGCTCCCACTGTCACTCTTTCACTGTCCTTGCTGTAGTCTCTCAGTTACCCAGCCGGCCCAGACTGCTCCCACTGTCACTCTGTCAGTGTCTTTGCTGCTGTCTCTCTGTTACCCAGCCGGCCCAGACTGTTCCCACTGTCACTCTGTCAGTGTCCTTGCTGTTGTCTCTCAGTTATCCAGCCGGCCCAGACTGCTCCCACTGTCACTCTGTCAGTGTCCTTGCTGTTGTTTCTCAGTTACCCATCCACCCAGACTGCTCCCACTGTCACTCTCTCAGTGTCCTTGCTGTTGTCTCTCAGTTACCCAGCCGGCCCAGACTGCTCCCACTGTCACTCTGTCACTGTCCTTGCTGTAGTCTCTCAGTTACCCAGCCGGCCCAGACTGCTCCCACTGTCACTCTGTCACTGTCCTTGCTGTTGTCTCTTAGTTACCAGCCGGCCCAGACTACTCCCACTGTCACTCTGTCAGTGTCCTTGCTGTTGTCTCTCAGGTATCCAGCCGGCCCAGACTGCTCCCACTGTCACTCTGTCAGTATCCTTGCTGTTGTCTCTCAGTTACCCAGCCGGCCCTTACTGCTCCCACTGTCACTCTGTCAGTGTCCTTGCTGTTGTCTCTCAGTTACCCAGCCGGCCCAGACTGCTCCCACTGTCACTCTGTCACTGCCCTTGCTGTTGTCCCTCAGTTACCCGGCCGGCCCAGACTGCTCTCACTGTCACTCTGTCAGAGTCCTTGCTGTTGTCCCTCAGTTACCCAGCCGGCCCCTACTGCTCCCGCTGTCACTCTGTCACTGTCCTTGCTGTTGTCTCTCAGTTACCCAGCCGGCCCCTACTGCTCCCACTGTCACTCTGTCAGTGTCCTTGCTGTTGTCTCTCAGTTACCCAGCCGGCCCACACTGCTCCCACTGTCACTCTGTCAGTGTCCTTGCTGTTGTCTCTCAGTTACCCAGCCGGCCCACACTGCTCCCACTGTCACTCTGTCACTGTCCTTGCTGTTGTCTCTCAGTTTCCCAGCCGGCCCAGACTGCTCCCACTGTTACTCTGTCACTGTCCTTGCTGTTGTCTCTCAGTTGCCCAGACTGCCCAGACTGCTCCCACTGTCACTCTGTCACTGTCCTTGCTGTTGTTTCTCAGTTGCCCAGACGGCCCAGACTGCTCCCACTGTCACTCTGTCAGTGTCCTTGCTGTTGTCTCTCAGTTGCCCAGCCGGCCCAGACTGCTCCCACTGTCACTCTGTCAGTGTCCTTGCTGTTGTCTCTCAGTTACCCTGCCGACCCAGACTGCTCCCACTGTCACTCTGTCTGTGTCCTTGCTGTTGTCTCTGAGTTGCCCAGCCGGCCCAGACTGTTCCCTCTGTCACTCTGTCAGTGTCCTTGCTGTTGTCTCTCAGTTACCCTGCCGACCCAGACTGCTCCGACTGTCACTCTGTCAGTGTCCTTGCTGTTGTCTCTCAGTTACCCAGCCGACCCAGACTGCTCCCTCTGTCACTCTGTCAGAGTCCTTGCTGTTGTCTCTCAGTTACCCTGCCGACCCAGACTGCTCCGACTGTCACTCGGTCAGTGTCCTTGCTGTTGTCTCTCAGTTACACAGCAGGCCCAGACTGCTCCCACTGTCACTCTGTCACTGTCCTCGCTGTTGTCTCTCAGTAACCCAGCCGGCCCAGACTGCTCGCACTGTCACTCTGTCAGTGTCCTTGCTGTAGTCTCTCAGTTACCCAGCCAGCCCAGACTGCTCCCACTGTCACTCTGTCAGTGTCCTTGCTGTTGTCCCTCAGTTACCCAGCCGGCCCTCACTGCTCCCAATGTCAGTCTGTCAGTGTCCTTGCTGTTGTCCCTCAGTTACCCAGCCGGCCCCTACTGCTCCCGCTGTCACTCTGTCAGTGTCCTTGCTGTTGTCTCTCAGTTACCCAGCCGGCCCAGACTGCTCCCACTGTCACTCTGTCAGTGTCCTTGCTGTTGTCGCTCAGTTACCCAGCCGGCCCAGACTGCTCCCACTGTCACTCTGTCACTGTCCTTGCTGTTGTCCCTCAGTTACCCAGCCGGCCCCTACTGCTCCCGCTGTCACTCTGTCAGTGTCCTTGCTGTTGTCTCTCAGTTACCCAGCCGGCCCAGACTGCTCCCACTGTCACTCTGTCAGTGACCTTGCTGTTGTCTCTCAGTTACCCAGCCGGCCCAGACTGCTCCCACTGTCACTCTGTCAGTGTCCTTGCTGTTGTTTCTCAGTTACCCATCCACCCAGACTGCTCCCACTGTCACTCTGTCAGTGTCCTTGCTGTTGTCTCTCAGTTACCCAGCCGGCCCAGACTGCTCCCACTGTCACTCTGTCACTGTCCTTGCTGTTGTCTCTCAGTTGCCCAGACGGCCCAGACTGTTCCCACTGTCACTCTGTCACTGTCCTTGCTGTAGTCTCTCAGTTACCCAGCCGGCCCAGACTGCTCGCACTGTCACTCTGTCAGTGTCTTTGCTGCTGTCTCTCTGTTACCCAGCCGGCCCAGACTGCTCCCACTGTCACTCTGTCAGTGTCCTTGCTGTTGTCTCTCAGTTATCCAGCCGGCCCAGACTGCTCCCACTGTCACCCTGTCAGTGTCCTTGCTGTTGTCTCTCAGTTACCCAGCCGGCCCAGACTGCTCCCACTGTCACTCTGTCAGTGTCCTTGCTGTTGTCTCTCAGTTACCCAGCCGGCCCTGACTGCTGCCACTGTCACTCTGTCAGTGTCCTTGCTGTTGTCTCTCAGTTACCCAGCCGGCCCAGGCTGCTCCCACTGTCACTCTGTCACTACCCTTGCTGTTGTCTCTCAGTTACCCGGCCGGCCCAGACTGCTCTCACTGTCACTCTGTCAGAGTCCTTGCTGTTGCCCCTCAGTTACCCAGCCGGCCCCTACTGCTCCCGCTGTCACTCTGTCACTGTCTTTGCTGTTGTCTCTCAGTTACCCAGCCGGCCCAGACTGCTCCCCCTGTCACTCTGTCAGTGTCCTTGCTGTTGTCTCTCAGTTACCCAGCCGGCCCCTACTGCTCCCACTGTCACTCTATCAGTGTCCTTGCTGTTGTCTCTCAGTTACCCAGCCGACCCAGACTGCTCCCTCTGTCACTCTGTCAGAGTCCTTGCTGTTGTCTCTCAGTTACCCTGCCGACCCAGACTGCTCCGACAGTCACTCGGTCAGTGTCCTTGCTGTTGTCTCTCAGTTACACAGCAGGCCCAGACTGCTCCCACTGTCACTCTGTCACTGTCCTCGCTGTTGTCTCTCAGTAACCCAGCCGGCCCAGACTGCTCGCACTGTCACTCTGTCAGTGTCCTTGCTGTAGTCTCTCAGTTACCCAGCCAGCCCAGACTGCTCCCACTGTCACTCTGTCAGTGTCCTTGCTGTTGTCCCTCAGTTACCCAGCCGGCCCTCACTGCTCCCAATGTCAGTCTGTCAGTGTCCTTGCTGTTGTCCCTCAGTTACCCAGCCGGCCCCTACTGCTCCCGCTGTCACTCTGTCAGTGTCCTTGCTGTTGTCTCTCAGTTACCCAGCCGGCCCAGACTGCTCCCACTGTCACTCTGTCAGTGTCCTTGCTGTTGTCGCTCAGTTACCCAGCCGGCCCAGACTGCTCCCACTGTCACTCTGTCACTGTCCTTGCTGTTGTCCCTCAGTTACCCAGCCGGCCCCTACTGCTCCCGCTGTCACTCTGTCAGTGTCCTTGCTGTTGTCTCTCAGTTACCCAGCCGGCCCAGACTGCTCCCACTGTCACTCTGTCAGTGACCTTGCTGTTGCCTCTCAGTTACCCAGCCGGCCCAGACTGCTCCCACTGTCACTCTGTCAGTGTCCTTGCTGTTGTTTCTCAGTTACCCATCCACCCAGACTGCTCCCACTGTCACTCTGTCAGTGTCCTTGCTGTTGTCTCTCAGTTACCCAGCCGGCCCAGACTGCTCCCACTGTCACTCTGTCACTGTCCTTGCTGTTGTCTCTCAGTTGCACAGACGGCCCAGACTGTTCCCACTGTCACTCTGTCACTGTCCTTGCTGTAGTCTCTCAGTTACCCAGCCGGCCCAGACTGCTCGCACTGTCACTCTGTCAGTGTCTTTGCTGCTGTCTCTCTGTTACCCAGCCGGCCCAGACTGCTCCCACTGTCACTCTGTCAGTGTCCTTGCTGTTGTCTCTCAGTTATCCAGCCGGCCCAGACTGCTCCCACTGTCACCCTGTCAGTGTCCTTGCTGTTGTCTCTCAGTTACCCAGCCGGCCCAGACTGCTCCCACTGTCACTCTGTCAGTGTCCTTGCTGTTGTCTCTCAGTTACCCAGCCGGCCCTGACTGCTGCCACTGTCACTCTGTCAGTGTCCTTGCTGTTGTCTCTCAGTTACCCAGCCGGCCCAGGCTGCTCCCACTGTCACTCTGTCACTGCCCTTGCTGTTGTCTCTCAGTTACCCGGCCGGCCCAGACTGCTCTCACTGTCACTCTGTCAGAGTCCTTGCTGTTGCCCCTCAGTTACCCAGCCGGCCCCTACTGCTCCCGCTGTCACTCTGTCACTGTCTTTGCTGTTGTCTCTCAGTTACCCAGCCGGCCCAGACTGCTCCCCTTTCACTCTGTCAGTGTCCTTGCTGTTGTCTCTCAGTTACCCAGCCGGCCCCTACTGCTCCCACTGTCACTCTATCAGTGTCCTTGCTGTTGTCTCTCAGTTACCCAGCCGGCCCAGTCTGCTCCCACTGTCACTCTGTCAGTGTCCTTGCTGTTGTCTCTCAGTTACCCAGCCGGGCCAGACGGATCCCACTTTCACTCTGTCACTGTCCTTGCTGTTGTCTCTCAGTTTCCCAGCCGGACCATGCTGCTCCCACTGTCACTCTGTCAGTGTCCTTGCTGTTGTCTCTCAGTTACGCAGCCGGCCCAGACTGCTCTCACTGTCACTCTGTCAGTATGCTTGCTGTTGTCTCTCTGTTAACCAGCCGGTCCAGACTGCTCCCACTGTCACTCTGTCAGTGCCCTTGCTGTTGTCTCTCAGTTACCCAGCCGCCCCAGACTACTCCCACTGTCACTCTTTCAGTGTCCTTGCTGTTGTCTCTCAGTTACCCAGCCGGTCCAGACTGCTCCCACTGTCACTCTGTCAGTGTCCTTGCTGTTGTCTCTCAGTTACCCATCCGGCTCAGTCTGCTCCCACTGTCAGTCTGTCAGTGTCCTTGCTGTTGTCTCTCAGTTACCCAGCCGGCCCAGACTGCTCCCACTGTCACTCTGTCAGTGTTCATTGCATGTTGTCTCTCAGTTACCCAGCCGGCCCAGACTGCTCTCACTGTCACTCTGTCACTGCCCTTGCTGTTGTCTCTCAGTTACCCAGCCGGCCCAGACTGCTCCCACTGTCACTCTGTCAGTGTCCTTGCGGTTTTCTCTGAGTTACCCAGCCAGCCCAGGCTGCTCCCACTGTCACTCAGTCAATGTCCTTGCTGTTGTCTCTCTGTTACCCAGCCGGTCCAGACTGCTCCCACTGTCACTCTGTCAGTACCCTTGCTGTTGTCTCTCAGTTACCCAGCCGGCCCAGAATGCTCCCACTGTCACTCTGTCAGTATCCTTGCTGTTGTCTCTCAGTTAACCAGCCGGTCCAGACTGCTCCCACTGTCACTCTGTCAGTGCCCTTGCTGTTGTCTCTCAGTTACCCAGCCGCCCCAGACTACTCCCACTGTCACTCTTTCAGTGTCCTTGCTGTTGTCTCTCAGTTACCCAGCCGGTCCAGACTGCTCCCACTGTCACTCTGTCAGTGGCCTTGCTGTTGTCTCTCAGTTACCCATCCGGCTCAGTCTGCTCCCACTGTCAGTCTGTCAGTGTCCTTGCTGTTGTCTCTCAGTTACCCAGCCGGCCCAGACTGCTCCCACTGTCACTCTGTCAGTGTTCATTGCATGTTGTCTCTCAGTTACCCAGCCGGCCCAGACTGCTCTCACTGTCACTCTGTCACTGCCCTTGCTGTTGTCTCTCAGTTACCCAGCCGGCCCAGACTGCTCCCACTGTCACTCTGTCAGTGTCCTTGCGGTTTTCTCTGAGTTACCCAGCCAGCCCAGGCTGCTCCCACTGTCACTCAGTCAATGTCCTTGCTGTTGTCTCTCTGTTACCCAGCCGGTCCAGACTGCTCCCACTGTCACTCTGTCAGTACCCTTGCTGTTGTCTCTCAGTTACCCAGCCGGCCCAGACTGCTCTCACTGTCACTCTGTCAATGTCCTTGCTGTTGTCTCTCAGTTACCCAGCCGGCCCAGACTGCTCCCACTGTCACTCTGTCACTGTCCTTGCTGTTGTTTCTCAGTTACCCATCCACCCAGACTGCTCCCACTGTCACTCTGTCAGTGTCCTTGCTGTTGTCTCTCAGTTACCCAGCCGGCCCAGACTGCTCCCACTGTCACTCTGTCACTGTCCTTGCTGTTGTCTCTCAGTTGCCCAGACGGCCCAGACTGTTCCCACTGTCACTCTGTCACTGTCCTTGCTGTAGTCTCTCAGTTACCCAGCCGGCACAGACTGCTCCCACTGTCACTCTGTCAGTGTCTTTGCTGCTGTCTCTCTGTTACCCAGCCGGCCCAGACTGCTCCCACTGTCACTCTGTCAGTGTCCTCGCTGTTGTCTCTCAGTTATCCAGCCAGCCCAGACTGCTCCCACTGTCACTCTGTCAGTGTCCTTGCTGTTGTCTCTCAGTTACCCAGCCGGCCCAGACTGCTCCCACTGTCACTCTGTCAGTGTCCTTGCTGTTGTCTCTCAGTTACCCAGCCGGCCCTGACTGCTCCCACTGTCACTCTGTCAGTGTCCTTGCTGTTGTCTCTCAGTTACCCAGCCGGCCCAGACTGCTCCCACTGTCACTCTGTCACTGTCCTTGCTGTTGTCTCTCAGTTACCCAGCCGGGCCAGACTGCCCCCACTGTCACTCTGTCACTGTCCATGCTGTTGTCTCTCAGTTACCCAGCCGGCCCAGACTGCTCTCACTGTCACTCTGTCAGAGTCCTTGCTGTTGTCCCTCAGTTACCCAGCCGGCCCAGACTGCACCCACTGTCACTCTGTCACTGTCTTTGCTGTTGTCTCTCAGTTACCCACCGGCCCACACTGCTCCCACTGTCACTCTGTCAGTGTCCTTGCTGTTGTCTCTCAGTTACCCAGCCGGCCCAGACTGCTCCCACTGTCACTCTGTCAGTGTCCTTGCTGTTGTCTCTCAGTTACCCAGCCGGGCCAGACGGATCCCACTGTCACTCTGTCACTGTCCTTGCTGTTGTCTCTCAGTTACCCAGCCGGCCCAGACTGCTCCCACTGTCACCATGTCAGTGTCCTTGCTGTTGTCTCTCAGTTACACAGCCGGCCCAGACTGCTCCCACTGTCACTCTGTCAGTGTCCTTGCTGTTGTCTCTCAGTTATCCAGACGGACCATGCTGCTCCCACTGTCACTCTGTCAGTGACCTTGCTGTTGTTTCTCAGTTACCCAGCCGGTCCAGACTGCTCACCCCACTGTCACTCTGTCAGTGTCGTTGCTGTTGTCTCAAAGTTACCCAGCAGCCCCAGACTGCTCCCACTGTCACTCTGTCAGCGTCCTTGCTGTTGTCTCTCAGTTAACCAGCCGTCCCAGACTGCTCCCACTATCACTCTGTCTGTGTCCTTGCTGTTGTCTCAAAGTTACCCAGCCGGCCCAGACTGCTCCCACTGTCACTCTGTCAGTGTCCTTGCTGTTGTCTCTCAGTTATCCAGACGGACCATGCTGCTCCCACTGTCACTCTGTCAGTGTCCTTGCTGTTGTCTCTCAGTTACCCATCCGGCTCAGACTGCTCCCACTGTCAGTCTGTCAGTATCCTTGCTGTTGTCTCTCAGTTACCCAGCCGGCCCAGACTGCTCCCACTGTCACTCTGTCAGTGTTCTTGCATGTTGTCTCTCGGTTACCCAGCCGGCCCACACTGCTCTCACTGTCACTCTGTCACTGTCCTTGCTGTTGTCTCTCAGTTACCCAGCCGGCCCAGACTGCTCCCACTGTCACTCTGTCAGTGTCCTTGCGGTTTTCTCTGAGTTACCCAGCCAGCCCAGACTGCTCCCACTGTCACTCAGTCAATGTCCTTGCTGTTGTCTCTCTGTTACCCAGCCGGTCCAGACTGCTCCCACTGTCACTCTGTCAGTGCCCTTGCTGTTGTCTCTCAGTTACCCAGCCGGCCCAGACTGCTCTCACTGTCACTCTGTCAGTGTCCTTGCTGTTGTCTCTCAGTTGCCCATCCGGCCCAGACTGCTCCCACTGTCACTCTGTCAGTGTCCTTGCTGTTGTTTCTCAGTTACCCATCCACCCAGACTGCTCCCACTGTCACTCTGTCAGTGTCCTTGCTGTTGTCTCTCAGTTACCCAGCCGGCCCAGACTGCTCCCACTGTCACTCTGTCACTGTCCTTGCTGTTGTCTCTCAGTTACCCAGCCGGACCAGACTGCTCCCACTGTCACTCTGTCACTGTCCTTGCTGTAGTCTCTCAGTTAACCAGCCGGCCCAGACTGCTCCCACTTTCACTCTGTCAGTGGCCTTGCTGTTGTCCCTCAGTTACCCAGCCGGCCCAGACTGCTCCCACTGTCACTCTGTCACTGTCCTTGCTGTAGTCTCTCAGTTACCCAGCCGGCCCAGACTGCTCCCACTGTCACTCTGTCAGTGTCTTTGCTGCTGTCTCTCTGTTACCCAGCCGGCCCAGACTGCTCCCACTGTCACTCTGTCAGTGTCCTTGCTGTTGGGCCTCAGTTATCCAGCCGGCCCAGACTGCTCCAACTGTCACTCTGTCAGTGTCCTTGCTGTTGTTTCTCAGTTACCCATCCACCCAGACTGCTCCCACTGTCACTCTGTCAGTGTCCTTGCTGTTGTCTCTCAGTTACCCAGCCGGCCCAGACTGCTCCCACTGTCACTCTGTCACTGTCCTTGCTGTTGTCTCTCAGTTGCCCAGACGGCCCAGACTGTTCCCACTGTCACTCTGTCACTGTCCTTGCTGTAGTCTCTCAGTTACCCAGCCGGCCCAGACTGCTCCCACTGTCACTCTGTCAGTGTCTTTGCTGCTGTCTCTCTGTTACCCAGCCGGCCCAGACTGCTCCCACTGTCACTCTGTCAGTGTCCTTGCGGTTTTCTCTGAGTTACCCAGCCAGCCCAGGCTGCTCCCACTGTCACTCAGTCAATGTCCTTGCTGTTGTCTCTCTGTTACCCAGCCGGTCCAGACTGCTCCCACTGTCACTCTGTCAGTACCCTTGCTGTTGTCTCTCAGTTACCCAGCCGGCCCAGACTGCTCTCACTGTCACTCTGTCAATGTCCTTGCTGTTGTCTCTCAGTTACCCAGCCGGCCCAGACTGCTCCCACTGTCACTCTGTCACTGTCCTTGCTGTTGTTTCTCAGTTACCCATCCACCCAGACTGCTCCCACTGTCACTCTGTCAGTGTCCTTGCTGTTGTCTCTCAGTTACCCAGCCGGCCCAGACTGCTCCCACTGTCACTCTGTCACTGTCCTTGCTGTTGTCTCTCAGTTGCCCAGACGGCCCAGACTGTTCCCACTGTCACTCTGTCACTGTCCTTGCTGTAGTCTCTCAGTTACCCAGCCGGCACAGACTGCTCCCACTGTCACTCTGTCAGTGTCTTTGCTGCTGTCTCTCTGTTACCCAGCCGGCCCAGACTGCTCCCACTGTCACTCTGTCAGTGTCCTCGCTGTTGTCTCTCAGTTATCCAGCCAGCCCAGACTGCTCCCACTGTCACTCTGTCAGTGTCCTTGCTGTTGTCTCTCAGTTACCCAGCCGGCCCAGACTGCTCCCACTGTCACTCTGTCAGTGTCCTTGCTGTTGTCTCTCAGTTACCCAGCCGGCCCTGACTGCTCCCACTGTCACTCTGTCAGTGTCCTTGCTGTTGTCTCTCAGTTACCCAGCCGGCCCAGACTGCTCCCACTGTCACTCTGTCACTGTCCTTGCTGTTGTCTCTCAGTTACCCAGCCGGGCCAGACTGCTCCCACTGTCACTCTGTCACTGTCCATGCTGTTGTCTCTCAGTTACCCAGCCGGCCCAGACTGCTCTCACTGTCACTCTGTCAGAGTCCTTGCTGTTGTCCCTCAGTTACCCAGCCGGCCCAGACTGCACCCACTGTCACTCTGTCACTGTCTTTGCTGTTGTCTCTCAGTTACCCACCGGCCCACACTGCTCCCACTGTCACTCTGTCAGTGTCCTTGCTGTTGTCTCTCAGTTACCCAGCCGGCCCAGACTGCTCCCACTGTCACTCTGTCAGTGTCCTTGCTGTTGTCTCTCAGTTACCCAGCCGGGCCAGACGGATCCCACTGTCACTCTGTCACTGTCCTTGCTGTTGTCTCTCAGTTACCCAGCCGGCCCAGACTGCTCCCACTGTCACCATGTCAGTGTCCTTGCTGTTGTCTCTCAGTTACACAGCCGGCCCAGACTGCTCCCACTGTCACTCTGTCAGTGTCCTTGCTGTTGTCTCTCAGTTATCCAGACGGACCATGCTGCTCCCACTGTCACTCTGTCAGTGACCTTGCTGTTGTTTCTCAGTTACCCAGCCGGTCCAGACTGCTCACCCCACTGTCACTCTGTCAGTGTCGTTGCTGTTGTCTCAAAGTTACCCAGCAGCCCCAGACTGCTCCCACTGTCACTCTGTCAGCGTCCTTGCTGTTGTCTCTCAGTTAACCAGCCGTCCCAGACTGCTCCCACTATCACTCTGTCTGTGTCCTTGCTGTTGTCTCAAAGTTACCCAGCCGGCCCAGACTGCTCCCACTGTCACTCTGTCAGTGTCCTTGCTGTTGTCTCTCAGTTATCCAGACGGACCATGCTGCTCCCACTGTCACTCTGTCAGTGTCCTTGCTGTTGTCTCTCAGTTACCCATCCGGCTCAGACTGCTCCCACTGTCAGTCTGTCAGTATCCTTGCTGTTGTCTCTCAGTTACCCAGCCGGCCCAGACTGCTCCCACTGTCACTCTGTCAGTGTTCTTGCATGTTGTCTCTCGGTTACCCAGCCGGCCCACACTGCTCTCACTGTCACTCTGTCACTGTCCTTGCTGTTGTCTCTCAGTTACCCAGCCGGCCCAGACTGCTCCCACTGTCTCTCTGTCAGTGTCCTTGCGGTTTTCTCTGAGTTACCCAGCCAGCCCAGACTGCTCCCACTGTCACTCAGTCAATGTCCTTGCTGTTGTCTCTCTGTTACCCAGCCGGTCCAGACTGCTCCCACTGTCACTCTGTCAGTGCCCTTGCTGTTGTCTCTCAGTTACCCAGCCGGCCCAGACTGCTCTCACTGTCACTCTGTCAGTGTCCTTGCTGTTGTCTCTCAGTTGCCCATCCGGCCCAGACTGCTCCCACTGTCACTCTGTCAGTGTCCTTGCTGTTGTTTCTCAGTTACCCATCCACCCAGACTGCTCCCACTGTCACTCTGTCAGTGTCCTTGCTGTTGTCTCTCAGTTACCCAGCCGGCCCAGACTGCTCCCACTGTCACTCTGTCACTGTCCTTGCTGTTGTCTCTCAGTTACCCAGCCGGACCAGACTGCTCCCACTGTCACTCTGTCACTGTCCTTGCTGTAGTCTCTCAGTTAACCAGCCGGCCCAGACTGCTCCCACTTTCACTCTGTCAGTGGCCTTGCTGTTGTCCCTCAGTTACCCAGCCGGCCCAGACTGCTCCCACTGTCACTCTGTCACTGTCCTTGCTGTAGTCTCTCAGTTACCCAGCCGGCCCAGACTGCTCCCACTGTCACTCTGTCAGTGTCTTTGCTGCTGTCGCTCTGTTACCCAGCCGGCCCAGACTGCTCCCACTGTCACTCTGTCAGTGTCCTTGCTGTTGTGCCTCAGTTATCCAGCCGGCCCAGACTGCTCCCACTGTCACTCTGTCAGTGTCCTTGCTGTTGTTTCTCAGTTACCCATCCACCCAGACTGCTCCCACTGTCACTCTGTCAGTGTCCTTGCTGTTGTCGCTCAGTTACCCAGCCGGCCCAGACTGCTCCCACTGTCACTCTGTCACTGTCCTTGCTGTTGTCTCTCAGTTGCCCAGACGGCCCAGACTGTTCCCACTGTCACTCTGTCACTGTCCTTGCTGTAGTCTCTCAGTTACCCAGCCGGCCCAGACTGCTCCCACTGTCACTCTGTCAGTGTCTTTGCTGCTGTCTCTCTGTTACCCAGCCGGCCCAGACTGCTCCCACTGTCACTCTGTCAGTGTCCTTGCTGTTGTCTCTCAGTTATCCAGCCGGCCCAGACTGCTCCCACTGTCACTCTGTCAGTGTCCTTGCTGTTGTCTCTCAGTTACCCAGCCGGCCCAGACTGCTCCCACTGTCACTCTGTCAGTGTCCTTGCTGTTGTCTCTCAGTTACCCAGCCGGGCCAGACGGATCCCACTGTCACTCTGTCACTGTCCTTGCTGTTGTCTCTCAGTTACCCAGCCGGCCCAGACTGCTCCCACTGTCACCATGTCAGTGTCCTTGCTGTTGTCTCTCAGTTACACAGCCGGCCCAGACTGCTCCCACTGTCACTCTGTCAGTGTCCTTGCTGTTGTCTCTCAGTTATCCAGACGGACCATGCTGCTCCCACTGTCACTCTGTCAGTGTCCTTGTGTTGTTTCTCAGTTACCCAGCCGGTCCAGACTGCTCACCCCACTGTCACTCTGTCAGTGTCGTTGCTGTTGTCTCAAAGTTACCCAGCAGCCCCAGACTGCTCCCACTGTCACTCTGTCAGCGTCCTTGCTGTTGTCTCTCAGTTAACCAGCCGTCCCAGACTGCTCCCACTATCACTCTGTCTGTGTCCTTGCTGTTGTCTCAAAGTTACCCAGCCGGCCCAGACTGCTCCCACTGTCACTCTGTCAGTGTCCTTGCTGTTGTCTCTCAGTTATCCAGACGGACCATGCTGCTCCCACTGTCACTCTGTCAGTGTCCTTGCTGTTGTCTCTCAGTTACCCATCCGGCTCAGACTGCTCCCACTGTCAGTCTGTCAGTGTCCTTGCTGTTGTCTCTCAGTTACCCAGCCGGCCCAGACTGCTCCCACTGTCACTCTGTCAGTGTTCTTGCATGTTGTCTCTCGGTTACCCAGCCGGCCCACACTGCTCTCACTGTCACTCTGTCACTGTCCTTGCTGTTGTCTCTCAGTTACCCAGCCGGCCCAGACTGCTCCCACTGTCACTCTGTCAGTGTCCTTGCGGTTTTCTCTGAGTTACCCAGCCAGCCCAGACTGCTCCCACTGTCACTCAGTCAATGTCCTTGCTGTTGTCTCTCTGTTACCCAGCCGGTCCAGACTGCTCCCACTGTCACTCTGTCAGTGCCCTTGCTGTTGTCTCTCAGTTACCCAGCCGGCCCAGACTGCTCTCACTGTCACTCTGTCAGTGTCCTTGCTGTTGTCTCTCAGTTGCCCATCCGGCCCAGACTGCTCCCACTGTCACTCTGTCAGTGTCCTTGCTGTTGTTTCTCAGTTACCCATCCACCCAGACTGCTCCCACTGTCACTCTGTCAGTGTCCTTGCTGTTGTCTCTCAGTTACCCAGCCGGCCCAGACTGCTCCCACTGTCACTCTGTCACTGTCCTTGCTGTTGTCTCTCAGTTACCCAGCCGGACCAGACTGCTCCCACTGTCACTCTGTCACTGTCCTTGCTGTAGTCTCTCAGTTAACCAGCCGGCCCAGACTGCTCCCACTTTCACTCTGTCAGTGGCCTTGCTGTTGTCCCTCAGTTACCCAGCCGGCCCAGACTGCTCCCACTGTCACTCTGTCACTGTCCTTGCTGTAGTCTCTCAGTTACCCAGCCGGCCCAGACTGCTCCCACTGTCACTCTGTCAGTGTCTTTGCTGCTGTCTCTCTGTTACCCAGCCGGCCCAGACTGCTCCCACTGTCACTCTGTCAGTGTCCTTGCTGTTGTGCCTCAGTTATCCAGCCGGCCCAGACTGCTCCCACTGTCACTCTGTCAGTGTCCTTGCTGTTGTTTCTCAGTTACCCATCCACCCAGACTGCTCCCACTGTCACTCTGTCAGTGTCCTTGCTGTTGTCTCTCAGTTACCCAGCCGGCCCAGACTGCTCCCACTGTCACTCTGTCACTGTCCTTGCTGTTGTCTCTCAGTTGCCCAGACGGCCCAGACTGTTCCCACTGTCACTCTGTCACTGTCCTTGCTGTAGTCTCTCAGTTACCCAGCCGGCCCAGACTGCTCCCACTGTCACTCTGTCAGTGTCTTTGCTGCTGTCTCTCTGTTACCCAGCCGGCCCAGACTGCTCCCACTGTCACTCTGTCAGTGTCCTTGCTGTTGTCTCTCAGTTATCCAGCCGGCCCAGACTGCTCCCACTGTCACTCTGTCAGTGTCCTTGCTGTTGTCTCTCAGTTACCCAGCCGGCCCAGACTGCTCCCACTGTCACTCTGTCAGTGTCCTTGCTGTTGTCTCTCAGTTACCCAGCCGGCCCTGACTGCTCCCACTGTCACTCTGTCAGTGTCCTTGCTGTTGTCTCTCAGTTACCCAGCCGGCCCAGGCTGCTCCCACTGTCACTCTGTCACTGCCCTTGCTGCTGTCTCTCAGTTACCCGGCCGGCCCAGACTGCTCTCACTGTCACTCTGTCAGAGTCCTTGCTGTTGCCCCTCAGTTACCCAGCCGGCCCCTACTGCTCCCGCTGTCACTCTGTCACTGTCTTTGCTGTTGTCTCTCAGTTACCCAGCCGGCCCAGACTGCTCCCACTGTCACTCTGTCAGTGTCCTTGCTGTTGTCTCTCAGTTACCCAGCCGGCCCCTACTGCTCCCACTGTCACTCTATCAGTGTCCTTGCTGTTGTCTCTCAGTTACCCAGCCGGCCCAGTCTGCTCCCACTGTCACTCTGTCAGTGTCCTTGCTGTTGTCTCTCAGTTACCCAGCCGGCCCAGACTGCTCCCACTGTCACTCTGTCACTGTCCTTGCTGTTGTCTCTCAGTTTCCCAGCCGGCCCAGACTGCTCCCACTGTCACTCTGTCACTGTCGTTGCTGTTGTCTCAAAGTTACCCAGCCGGCCCAGACTGCTCCCACTGTCACTCTGTCAGCATCCTTGCTGTTGTCTCTCAGTTAACCAGCCGGCCCAGACTGCTCCCACTGTCACTCTGTCACTGTCCTTGCTGTTGTCTCTCAGTTACCCAGCCGGCCCAGACTGCTCCCACTGTCACTCTGTCAGTGTCCTTGCTGTTGTCTCTCAGTTACCCAGCCGGGCCAGAAGGATCCCACTGTCACTCTGTCACTGTCCTTGCTGTTTTCTCTCAGTTTCCCAGCCGGCCCAGACTGCTCCCACTGTCACTCTGTCACTGTCGTTGCTGTTGTCTCAAAGTTACCCAGCCGGCCCAGACTGCTCCCACTGTCACTCTGTCAGCGTCCTTGCAGTTGTCTCTCAGTTAACCAGCCGTCCCAGACTGCTCCCACTGTCACTCTGTCAGTGTCCTTGCTGTTGTCTCTCAGTTATCCAGACGGACCATGCTGCTCCCACTGTCACTCTGTCAGTGTCCTTGCTGTTGTCTATCAGTTACCCAGCCGGCCCAGACTGCTCCCACTGTCACTCTGTCAGTGTCCTTGCTGTTGTCTCTCAGTTACCCAGCCGGCCCAGACTGCTCTCACTGTCACCCTGTCAGTGTCCTTGCTGTTGTCTCTCAGTTACCCAGACGCCCCAGACTACTCCCACTGTCACTCTGTCAGTGTCCTTGCTGTTGTCTCTCAGTTCCCCAGCCGGCCCAGACTGCTCCCACCATTGTCACTCTGTCAGTGTCCTTGCTGTTGTCTCTCAGTTACCCAGCCGGTCCAGACTACTCCCACTGTCACTCTGTCAGTGTCCTTGCTGTTGTCTCTCAGTTCCCCAGCCGGCCCAGACTGCTCCCACCATTGTCACTCTGTCAGTGTCCTTGCTGTTGTCTCTCAGTTACCCAGCCGCCCCAGACTGCTCCCACTGTCACTCTGTCAGTGTCCTTGCTGTTGTCTCTCAGTTACCCAGCCGGTCCAGACTGCTCCCACTGTCACTCTGTCACTGTCCTTGCTGTTGTCTCTCAGTTACCCATCCGGCTCAGACTGCTCCCACTGTCAGTCTGTCAGTGTCCTTGCTGTTGTCTCTCAGTTACCCAGCCGGCCCAGACTGCTCCCACTGTCACTCTGTCAGCGTCCTTGCAGTTGTCTCTCAGTTAACCAGCCGTCCCAGACTGCTCCCACTGTCACTCTGTCAGTGTCCTTGCTGTTGTCTCTCAGTTATCCAGACGGACCATGCTGCTCCCACTGTCACTCTGTCAGTGTCCTTGCTGTTGTCTATCAGTTACCCAGCCGGCCCAGACTGCTCCCACTGTCACTCTGTCAGTGTCCTTGCTGTTGTCTCTCAGTTACCCAGCCGGCCCAGACTGCTCTCACTGTCACCCTGTCAGTGTCCTTGCTGTTGTCTCTCAGTTACCCAGCCGCCCCAGACTACTCCCACTGTCACTCTGTCAGTGTCCTTGCTGTTGTCTCTCAGTTCCCCAGCCGGCCCAGACTGCTCCCACCATTGTCACTCTGTCAGTGTCCTTGCTGTTGTCTCTCAGTTACCCAGCCGGTCCAGACTACTCCCACTGTCACTCTGTCAGTGTCCTTGCTGTTGTCTCTCAGTTCCCCAGCCGGCCCAGACTGCTCCCACCATTGTCACTCTGTCAGTGTCCTTGCTGTTGTCTCTCAGTTACCCAGCCGCCCCAGACTGCTCCCACTGTCACTCTGTCAGTGTCCTTGCTGTTGTCTCTCAGTTACCCAGCCGGTCCAGACTGCTCCCACTGTCACTCTGTCACTGTCCTTGCTGTTGTCTCTCAGTTACCCATCCGGCTCAGACTGCTCCCACTGTCAGTCTGTCAGTGTCCTTGCTGTTGTCTCTCAGTTACCCAGCCGGCCCAGACTGCTCCCACTGTCACTCTGTCAGTGTTCTTGCATGTTTTCTCTCAGTTACCCAGCCGGCCCAGACTGCTCCCACTGTCACTCTGTCACTGTCCTTGCTGTTGTCTCTCAGTTACCCAGCCGGCCCAGACTGCTCCCACTGTCACTCTGTCAGTGTTCTTGCATGTTGTCTCTCAGTTACCCAGCCGGCCCAGACTGCTCTCACTGTCACTCTGTCACTGTCCTTGCTGTTGTCTCTCAGTTACCCAGCCGGCCCAGACTGCTCCCACTGTCACTCTGTCAGTGTCCTTGCGGTTTTCGCTGAGTTACCCAGCCAGCCCAGACTGCTCCCACTGTCACTCAGTCAATGTCCTTGCTGTTGTCTCTCTGTTACCCAGCCGGTCCAGACTGCTCCCACTGTAACTCTGTCAGTGCCCTTGCTGTTGTCTCTCAGTTACCCAGCCGGCCCAGACTGCTCTCACTGTCACTCTGTCAGTGTCCTTGCTGTTGTCTCTCAGTTGCCCATCCGGCCCAGACTGCTCCCACTGTCACTCTGTCAGTGTCCTTGCTGTTGTTTCTCAGTTACCCATCCACCCAGACTGCTCCCACTGTCACTCTGTCAGTGTCCTTGCTGTTGTCTCTCAGTTACCCAGCCGGCCCAGACTGCTCCCACTTTCACTCTGTCACTGTCCTTGCTGTTGTCTCTCAGTTACCCAGCTGGACCAGACTGCTCCCACTGTCACTCTGTCACTGTCCTTGCTGTAGTCTCTCAGTTACCCAGCCGGCCCAGACTGCTCCCACTTTCACTCTGTCAGTGACCTTGCTGTTGTCCCTCAGTTACCCAGCCGGCCCAGACTGCTCCCACTGTCACTCTTTCACTGTCCTTGCTGTAGTCTCTCAGTTACCCAGCCGGCCCAGACTGCTCCCACTGTCACTCTGTCAGTGTCTTTGCTGCTGTCTCTCTGTTACCCAGCCGGCCCAGACTGTTCCCACTGTCACTCTGTCAGTGTCCTTGCTGTTGTCTCTCAGTTATCCAGCCGGCCCAGACTGCTCCCACTGTCACTCTGTCAGTGTCCTTGCTGTTGTTTCTCAGTTACCCATCCACCCAGACTGCTCCCACTGTCACTCTGTCAGTGTCCTTGCTGTTGTCTCTCAGTTACCCAGCCGGCCCAGACTGCTCCCACTGTCACTCTGTCACTGTCCTTGCTGTAGTCTCTCAGTTACCCAGCCGGCCCAGACTGCTCCCACTGTCACTCTGTCACTGTCCTTGCTGTTGTCTCTTAGTTACCAGCCGGCCCAGACTACTCCCACTGTCACTCTGTCAGTGTCCTTGCTGTTGTCTCTCAGGTATCCAGCCGGCCCAGACTGCTCCCACTGTCACTCTGTCAGTATCCTTGCTGTTGTCTCTCAGTTACCCAGCCGGCCCTTACTGCTCCCACTGTCACTCTGTCAGTGTCCTTGCTGTTGTCTCTCAGTTACCCAGCCGGCCCAGACTGCTCCCACTGTCACTCTGTCACTGCCCTTGCTGTTGTCCCTCAGTTACCCGGCCGGCCCAGACTGCTCTCACTGTCACTCTGTCAGAGTCCTTGCTGTTGTCTCTCAGTTACCCAGCCGGCCCCTACTGCTCCCACTGTCACTCTGTCAGTGTCCTTGCTGTTGTCTCTCAGTTACCCAGCCGGCCCACACTGCTCCCACTGTCACTCTGTCAGTGTCCTTGCTGTTGTCTCTCAGTTACCCAGCCGGCCCACACTGCTCCCACTGTCACTCTGTCACTGTCCTTGCTGTTGTCTCTCAGTTTCCCAGCCGGCCCAGACTGCTCCCACTGTTACTCTGTCACTGTCCTTGCTGTTGTCTCTCAGTTGCCCAGACTGCCCAGACTGCTCCCACTGTCACTCTGTCACTGTCCTTGCTGTTGTTTCTCAGTTGCCCAGACGGCCCAGACTGCTCCCACTGTCACTCTGGCAGTGTCCTTGCTGTTGTCTCTCAGTTGCCCAGCCGGCCCAGACTGCTCCCACTGTCACTCTGTCAGTGTCCTTGCTGTTGTCTCTCAGTTACCCTGCCGACCCAGACTGCTCCCACTGTCACTCTGTCTGTGTCCCTGCTGTTGTCTCTGAGTTGCCCAGCCGGCCCAGACTGTTCCCTCTGTCACTCTGTCAGTGTCCTTGCTGTTGTCTCTCAGTTACCCTGCCGACCCAGACTGCTCCGACTGTCACTCTGTCAGTGTCCTTGCTGTTGTCTCTCAGTTACCCAGCCGACCCAGACTGCTCCCTCTGTCACTCTGTCAGAGTCCTTGCTGTTGTCTCTCAGTTACCCTGCCGACCCAGACTGCTCCGACTGTCACTCGGTCAGTGTCCTTGCTGTTGTCTCTCAGTTACACAGCAGGCCCAGACTGCTCCCACTGTCACTCTGTCACTGTCCTCGCTGTTGTCTCTCAGTAACCCAGCCGGCCCAGACTGCTCGCACTGTCACTCTGTCAGTGTCCTTGCTGTAGTCTCTCAGTTACCCAGCCAGCCCAGACTGCTCCCACTGTCACTCTGTCAGTGTCCTTGCTGTTGTCCCTCAGTTACCCAGCCGGCCCTCACTGCTCCCAATGTCAGTCTGTCAGTGTCCTTGCTGTTGTCCCTCAGTTACCCAGCCGGCCCCTACTGCTCCCGCTGTCACTCTGTCAGTGTCCTTGCTGTTGTCTCTCAGTTACCCAGCCGGCCCAGACTGCTCCCACTGACACTCTGTCAGTGTCCTTGCTGTTGTCGCTCAGTTACCCAGCCGGCCCAGACTGCTCCCACTGTCACTCTGTCACTGTCCTTGCTGTTGTCCCTCAGTTACCCAGCCGGCCCCTACTGCTCCCGCTGTCACTCTGTCAGTGTCCTTGCTGTTGTCTCTCAGTTACCCAGCCGGCCCAGACTGCTCCCACTGTCACTCTGTCAGTGACCTTGCTGTTGTCTCTCAGTTACCCAGCCGGCCCAGACTGCTCCCACTGTCACTCTGTCAGTGTCCTTGCTGTTGTTTCTCAGTTACCCATCCACCCAGACTGCTCCCACTGTCACTCTGTCAGTGTCATTGCTGTTGTCTCTCAGTTACCCAGCCGGCCCAGACTGCTCCCACTGTCACTCTGTCACTGTCCTTGCTGTTGTCTCTCAGTTGCCCAGACGGCCCAGACTGTTCCCACTGTCACTCTGTCACTGTCCTTGCTGTAGTCTCTCAGTTACCCAGCCGGCCCAGACTGCTCGCACTGTCACTCTGTCAGTGTCTTTGCTGCTGTCTCTCTGTTACCCAGCCGGCCCAGACTGCTCCCACTGTCACTCTGTCAGTGTCCTTGCTGTTGTCTCTCAGTTCTCCAGCCGGCCCAGACTGCTCCCACTGTCACCCTGTCAGTGTCCTTGCTGTTGTCTCTCAGTTACCCAGCCGGCCCAGACTGCTCCCACTGTCACTCTGTCAGTGTCCTTGCTGTTGTCTCTCAGTTACCCAGCCGGCCCTGACTGCTGCCACTGTCACTCTGTCAGTGTCCTTGCTGTTGTCTCTCAGTTACCCAGCCGGCCCAGGCTGCTCCCACTGTCACTCTGTCACTACCCTTGCTGTTGTCTCTCAGTTACCCGGCCGGCCCAGACTGCTCTCACTGTCACTCTGTCAGAGTCCTTGCTGTTGCCCCTCAGTTACCCAGCCGGCCCCTACTGCTCCCGCTGTCACTCTGTCACTGTCTTTGCTGTTGTCTCTCAGTTACCCAGCCGGCCCAGACTGCTCCCCCTGTCACTCTGTCAGTGTCCTTGCTGTTGTCTCTCAGTTACCCAGCCGGCCCCTACTGCTCCCACTGTCACTCTATCAGTGTCCTTGCTGTTGTCTCTCAGTTACCCAGCCGACCCAGACTGCTCCCTCTGTCACTCTGTCAGAGTCCTTGCTGTTGTCTCTCAGTTACCCTGCCGACCCAGACTGCTCCGACAGTCACTCGGTCAGTGTCCTTGCTGTTGTCTCTCAGTTACACAGCAGGCCCAGACTGCTCCCACTGTCACTCTGTCACTGTCCTCGCTGTTGTCTCTCAGTAACCCAGCCGGCCCAGACTGCTCGCACTGTCACTCTGTCAGTGTCCTTGCTGTAGTCTCTCAGTTACCCAGCCAGCCCAGACTGCTCCCACTGTCACTCTGTCAGTGTCCTTGCTGTTGTCCCTCAGTTACCCAGCCGGCCCTCACTGCTCCCAATGTCAGCCTGTCAGTGTCCTTGCTGTTGTCCCTCAGTTACCCAGCCGGCCCCTACTGCTCCCGCTGTCACTCTGTCAGTGTCCTTGCTGTTGTCTCTCAGTTACCCAGCCGGCCCAGACTGCTCCCACTGTCACTCTGTCAGTGTCCTTGCTGTTGTCGCTCAGTTACCCAGCCGGCCCAGACTGCTCCCACTGTCACTCTGTCACTGTCCTTGCTGTTGTCCCTCAGTTACCCAGCCGGCCCCTACTGCTCCCGCTGTCACTCTGTCAGTGTCCTTGCTGTTGTCTCTCAGTTACCCAGCCGGCCCAGACTGCTCCCACTGTCACTCTGTCAGTGACCTTGCTGTTGCCTCTCAGTTACCCAGCCGGCCCAGACTGCTCCCACTGTCACTCTGTCAGTGTCCTTGCTGTTGTTTCTCAGTTACCCATCCACCCAGACTGCTCCCACTGTCACTCTGTCAGTGTCCTTGCTGTTGTCTCTCAGTTACCCAGCCGGCCCAGACTGCTCCCACTGTCACTCTGTCACTGTCCTTGCTGTTGTCTCTCAGTTGCCCAGACGGCCCAGACTGTTCCCACTGTCACTCTGTCACTGTCCTTGCTGTAGTCTCTCAGTTACCCAGCCGGCCCAGACTGCTCGCACTGTCACTCTGTCAGTGTCTTTGCTGCTGTCTCTCTGTTACCCAGCCGGCCCAGACTGCTCCCACTGTCACTCTGTCAGTGTCCTTGCTGTTGTCTCTCAGTTATCCAGCCGGCCAAGACTGCTCCCACTGTCACCCTGTCAGTGTCCTTGCTGTTGTCTCTCAGTTACCCAGCCGGCCCAGACTGCTCCCACTGTCACTCTGTCAGTGTCCTTGCTGTTGTCTCTCAGTTACCCAGCCGGCCCTGACTGCTGCCACTGTCACTCTGTCAGTGTCCTTGCTGTTGTCTCTCAGTTACCCAGCCGGCCCAGGCTGCTCCCACTGTCACTCTGTCACTGCCCTTGCTGTTGTCTCTCAGTTACCCGGCCGGCCCAGACTGCTCTCACTGTCACTCTGTCAGAGTCCTTGCTGTTGCCCCTCAGTTACCCAGCCGGCCCCTACTGCTCCCGCTGTCACTCTGTCACTGTCTTTGCTGTTGTCTCTCAGTTACCCAGCCGGCCCAGACTGCTCCCCCTGTCACTCTGTCAGTGTCCTTGCTGTTGTCTCTCAGTTACCCAGCCGGCCCCTACTGCTCCCACTGTCACTCTATCAGTGTCCTTGCTGTTGTCTCTCAGTTACCCAGCCGGCCCAGTCTGCTCCCACTGTCACTCTGTCAGTGTCCTTGCTGTTGTCTCTCAGTTACCCAGCCGGGCCAGACGGATCCCACTTTCACTCTGTCACTGTCCTTGCTGTTGTCTCTCAGTTTCCCAGCCGGCCCAGACTGCTCCCACTGTCACTCTGTCAGCGTCCTTGCTGTTGTCTCTCAGTTACCCAGCCGGCCCAGACTGCTCCCACTGTCACTCTGTCAGTGTCCTTGCTGTTGTCTCTCAGTTACCCAGCCGGGCCAGAAGGATCCCACTGTCACTCTGTCACTGTCCTTGCTGTTGTCTCTCAGTTTCCCAGCCGGCCCAGACTGCTCCCACTGTCACTCTGTCACTGTCGTTGCTGTTGTCTCAAAGTTACCCAGCCGGCCCAGACTGCTCCCACTGTCACTCTGTCAGTGTCCTTGCTGTTGTCTCTCAAGTTATCCAGCCGGCCCAGACTGCTCCCACTGTTACTCTGTCAGTGTCCTTGCTGTTGTTTCTCAGTTACCCATCCACCCAGACTGCTCCCACTGTCACTCTGTCAGTG
Source organism: Scyliorhinus torazame (assembly GCF_047496885.1). Taxonomy (NCBI): domain Eukaryota; kingdom Metazoa; phylum Chordata; class Chondrichthyes; order Carcharhiniformes; family Scyliorhinidae; genus Scyliorhinus; species Scyliorhinus torazame. Next base: position 57,247,293 of record NC_092726.1, read on the forward strand.
TCCTTGCTGTTGTCTCTCAGTTACCCAGCCGGCCCAGACTGCTCCCACTGTCACTCTGTCACTGTCCTTGCTGTTGTCTCTCAGTTGCCCAGACGGCCCAGACTGTTCCCACTGTCACTCTGTCACTGTCCTTGCTGTAGTCTCTCAGTTACCCAGCCGGCCCAGACTGCTCCCACTGTCACTCTGTCAGTGTCTTTGCTGCTGTCTCTCTGTTACCCAGCCGGCCCAAACTGCTCCCACTGTCACTCTGTCAGTGTCCTTGCTGTTGTCTCTCAGTTATCCAGCCGGCCCAGACTGCTCCCACTGTCACTCTGTCAGTGTCCTTGCTGTTGTCTCTCAGTTACCCAGCCGGCCCAGACTGCTCCCACTGTCACTCTGTCAGTGTCCTTGCTGTTGTCTCTCAGTTACCCAGCCGGCCCTGACTGCTCCCACTGTCACTCTGTCAGTGTCCTTGCTGTTGTCTCTCAGTTACCCAGCCGGCCCAGGCTGCTCCCACTGTCACTCTGTCACTGCCCTTGCTGTTGTCTCTCAGTTACCCGGCCGGCCCAGACTGCTCTCACTGTCACTCTGTCAGAGTCCTTGCTGTTGCCCCTCAGTTACCCAGCCGGCCCCTACTGCTCCCGCTGTCACTCTGTCACTGTCTTTGCTGTTGTCTCTCAGTTACCCAGCCGGCCCAGACTGCTCCCACTGTCACTCTGTCAGTGTCCTTGCTGTTGTCTCTCAGTTACCCAGCCGGCCCCTACTGCTCCCACTGTCACTCTATCAGTGTCCTTGCTGTTGTCTCTCAGTTACCCAGCCGGGCCAGACGGATCCCACTTTCACTCTGTCACTGTCCTTGCTGTTGTCTCTCAGTTTCCCAGCCGGCCCAGACTGCTCCCACTGTCACTCTGTCACTGTCGTTGCTGTTGTCTCAAAGTTACCCAGCCGGCCCAGACTGCTCCCACTGTCACTCTGTCAGCGTCCTTGCTGTTGTCTCTCAGTTAACCAGCCGGCCCAGACTGCTCCCACTGTCATTCTGTCACTGTCCTTGCTGTTGTCTCTCAGTTACCCAGCCGGCCCAGACTACTCCCACTGTCACTCTGTCAGTGTCCTTGCTGTTGTCTCCCAGTTACCCAGCCGGGCCAGAAGGATCCCACTGTCACTCTGTCACTGTCCTTGCTGTTGTCTCTCAGTTTCCCAGCCGGCCCAGACTGCTCCCACTGTCACTCTGTCACTGTCGTTACTGTTGTCTCAAAGTTACCCAGCCGGCCCAGACTGCTCCCACTGTCACTCTGTCAGCGTCCTTGCTGTTGTCTCTCAGTTAACCAGCCGTCCCAGACTGCTCCCACTGTCACTCTGTCAGTGTCCTTGCTGTTGTCTCTCAGTTATCCAGACGGACCATGCTGCTCCCACTGTCACTCTGTCAGTGTCCTTGCTGTTGTCTATCAGTTACCCAGCCGGCCCAGACTGCTCCCGCCATTGTCACTCTGTCAGTGTCCTTGCTGTTGTCTCTCAGTTACCCAGCCGGTCCAGACTACTCCCACTGTCACTCTGTCAGTGTCCTTGCTGTTGTCTCTCAGTTCCCCAGCCGTCCCAGACTGCTCCCACCATTGTCACTCTGTCAGTGTCCTTGCTGTTGTCTCTCAGTTACCCAGCCGCCCCAGACTGCTCCCACTTTCACTCTGTCAGTGTCCTTGCTGTTGTCTCTCAGTTACCCAGCCGGTCCAGACTGCTCCCACTGTCACTCTGTCACTGTCCTTGCTGTTGTCTCTCAGTTACCCATCCGGCTCAGACTGCTCCCACTGTCAGTCTGTCAGTGTCCTTGCTGTTGTCTCTCAGTTACGCAGCCGGTCCAGACTGCTCCCACTGTCACTCTGTCACTGTCCTTGCTGTTGTCTCTCAGTTACCCATCCGGCTCAGACTGCTCCCACTGTCAGTCTGTCAGTGTCCTTGCTGTTGTCTCTCAGTTACCCAGCCGGCCCAGACTGCTCCCACTGTCACCCTGTCAGTGTCCTTGCTGTTGTCTCTCAGTTGCCCATCCGGCCCAGACTGCTCCCACTGTCACTCTGTCAGTGTCCTTGCTGTTGTTTCTCAGTTACCCATCCACCCAGACTGCTCCCACTGTCACTCTGTCAGTGTCCTTGCTGTTGTCTCTCAGTTACCCAGCCGGCCCAGACTGCTCCCACTTTCACTCTGTCACTGTCCTTGCTGTTGTCTCTCAGTTACCCAGCCGGACCAGACTGCTCCCACTGTCACTCTGTCACTGTCCTTGCTGTAGTCTCTCAGTTACCCAGCCGGCCCAGACTGCTCCCACTTTCACTCTGTCAGTGACCTTGCTGTTGTCCCTCAGTTACCCAGCCGGCCCAGACTGCTCCCACTGTCACTCTTTCACTGTCCTTGCTGTAGTCTCTCAGTTACCCAGCCGGCCCAGACTGCTCCCACTGTCACTCTGTCAGTGTCTTTGCTGCTGTCTCTCTGTTACAGCCGGCCCAGACTGCTCCCACTGTCACTCTGTCAGTGTCCTTGCTGTTGTCTCTCAGTTATCCAGCCGGCCCAGACTGCTCCCACTGTCACTCTGTCAGTGTCCTTGCTGTTGTTTCTCAGTTACCCATCCACCCAGATGCTCCCACTGTCACTCTGGCAGTGTCCTTGCTGTTGTCTCTCAGTTACCCAGCCGGCCCAGACTGCTCCCACTGTCACTCTGTCACTGTCCTTGCTGTAGTCTCTCAGTTACCCAGCCGGCCCAGACTGCTCCCACTGTCACTCTGTCACTGTCCTTGCTGTTGTCTCTCAGTTACCAGCCGGCCCAGACTACTCCCACTGTCACTCTGTCAGTGTCCTTGCTGTTGTCTCTCAGGTATCCAGCCGGCCCAGACTGCTCCCACTGTCACTCTGTCAGTGTCCTTGCTGTTGTCTCTCAGTTACCCAGCCGGCCCTGACTGCTCCCACTGTCACTCTGTCAGTGTCCTTGCTGTTGTCTCTCAGTTACCCAGCCGGCCCAGACTGCTCCCACTGTCACTCTGTCTCTGCCCTTGCTGTTGGCCCTCAGTTACCCGGCCGGCCCAGACTGCTCTCACTGTCACTCTGTCAGAGTCCTTGCTGTTGTCCCTCAGTTACCCAGCCGGCCCCTACTGCTCCCGCTGTCACTCTGTCACTGTCCTTGCTGTTGTCTCTCAGTTACCCAGCCGGCCCCTACTGCTCCCACTGTCACTCTGTCAGTGTCCTTGCTGTTGTCTCTCAGTTACCCAGCCGCCCCACACTGCTCCCACTGTCCCTCTGTCAGTGTCCTTGCTGTTGTCTCTCAGTTACCCAGCCGGCCCACACTGCTCCCACTGTCACTCTGTCACTGTCCTTGCTGTTGTCTCTCAGTTTCCCAGCCGGCCCAGACTGCTCCCACTGTCACTCTGTCACTGTCCTTGCTGTTGTCTCTCAGTTGCCCAGACGGCCCAGACTGCTCCCACTGTCACTCTGTCAGTGTCCTTGCTGTTGTCTCTCAGTTGCCCAACCGGCCCAGACTGCTCCCACTGTCACTCTGTCAGTGTCCTTGCTGTTGTCTCTCAGTTACCCTGCCGACCCAGACTGCTCCCACTGTCACTCTGTCTGTGTCCTTGCTGTTGTCTCTGAGTTGCCCAGCCGGCCCAGACTGTTCCCTCTGTCACTCTGTCAGTGTCCTTGCTGTTGTCTCTCAGTTACCCTGCCGACCCAGACTGCTCCGACTGTCACTCTGTCAGTGTCCTTGCTGTTGTCTCTCAGTTACCCAGCCGACCCAGACTGCTCCCTCTGTCACTCTGTCAGAGTCCTTGCTGTTGTCTCTTAGTTACCCTGCCGACCCAGACTGCTCCGACTGTCACTCGGTCAGTGTCCTTGCTGTTGTCTCTCAGTTACACAGCAGGCCCAGACTGCTCCCACTGTCACTCTGTCACTGTCCTCGCTGTTGTCTCTCAGTAACCCAGCCGGCCCAGACTGCTCGCACTGTCACTCTGTCAGTGTCCTTGCTGTAGTCTCTCAGTTACCCAGCCAGCCCAGACTGCTCCCACTGTCACTCTGTCAGTGTCCTTGCTGTTGTCCCTCAGTTACCCAGCCGGCCCTCACTGCTCCCAATGTCAGTCTGTCAGTGTCCTTGCTGTTGTCCCTCAGTTACCCAGCCGGCCCCTACTGCTCCCGCTGTCACTCTGTCAGTGTCCTTGCTGTTGTCTCTCAGTTACCCAGCCGGCCCAGACTGCTCCCACTGTCACTCTGTCAGTGTCCTTGCTGTTGTCTCTCAGTTACCCAGCCGGCCCAGACTGCTCCCACTGTCAATCTGTCAGCGTCCTTGCTGTTGTCTCTCAGTTACCCAGCCGGCCCAGACTGCTCCCACTGTCACTCTGTCAGTGTCCTTGCTGTTGTCTCTCAGTTACCCAGCCGGGCCAGAAGGATCCCACTGTCACTCTGTCACTGTCCTTGCTGTTGTCTCTCAGTTTCCCAGCCGGCCCAGACTGCTCCCACTGTCACTCTGTCACTGTCGTTGCTGTTGTCTCAAAGTTACCCAGCCGGCCCAGACTGCTCCCACTGTCACTCTGTCAGTGTCCTTGCTGTTGTCTCTCAAGTTATCCAGCCGGCCCAGACTGCTCCCACTGTCACTCTGTCAGTGTCCTTGCTGTTGTTTCTCAGTTACCCATCCACCCAGACTGCTCCCACTGTCACTCTGTCAGTGTCCTTGCTGTTGTCTCTCAGTTACCCAGCCGGCCCAGACTGCTCCCACTGTCACTCTGTCACTGCCCTTGCTGTTGTCTCTCAGTTGCCCAGACGGCCCAGACTGTTCCCACTGTCACTCTGTCACTGTCCTTGCTGTAGTCTCTCAGTTACCCAGCCGGCCCAGACTGCTCCCACTGTCACTCTGTCAGTGTCTTTGCTGCTGTCTCTCTGTTACCCAGCCGGCCCAAACTGCTCCCACTGTCACTCTGTCAGTGTCCTTGCTGTTGTCTCTCAGTTATCCAGCCGGCCCAGACTGCTCCCACTGTCACTCTGTCAGTGTCCTTGCTGTTGTCTCTCAGTTACCCAGCCGGCCCAGACTGCTCCCACTGTCACTCTGTCAGTGTCCTTGCTGTTGTCTCTCAGTTACCCAGCCGGCCCTGACTGCTCCCACTGTCACTCTGTCAGTGTCCTTGCTGTTGTCTCTCAGTTACCCAGCCGGCCCAGGCTGCTCCCACTGTCACTCTGTCACTGCCCTTGCTGTTGTCTCTCAGTTACCCGGCCGGCCCAGACTGCTCTCACTGTCACTCTGTCAGAGTCCTTGCTGTTGCCCCTCAGTTACCCAGCCGGCCCCTACTGCTCCCGCTGTCACTCTGTCACTGTCTTTGCTGTTGTCTCTCAGTTACCCAGCCGGCCCAGACTGCTCCCACTGTCACTCTGTCAGTGTCCTTGCTGTTGTCTCTCAGTTACCCAGCCGGCCCCTACTGCTCCCACTGTCACTCTATCAGTGTCCTTGCTGTTGTCTCTCAGTTACCCAGCCGGGCCAGACGGATCCCACTTTCACTCTGTCACTGTCCTTGCTGTTGTCTCTCAGTTTCCCAGCCGGCCCAGACTGCTCCCACTGTCACTCTGTCACTGTCGTTGCTGTTGTCTCAAAGTTACCCAGCCGGCCCAGACTGCTCCCACTGTCACTCTGTCAGCGTCCTTGCTGTTGTCTCTCAGTTACCCAGCCGGCCCAGACTGCTCCCACTGTCATTCTGTCACTGTCCTTGCTGTTGTCTCTCAGTTACCCAGCCGGCCCAGACTGCTCCCACTGTCACTCTGTCAGTGTCCTTGCTGTTGTCTCCCAGTTACCCAGCCGGGCCAGAAGGATCCCACTGTCACTCTGTCACTGTCCTTGCTGTTGTCTCTCAGTTTCCCAGCCGGCCCAGACTGCTCCCACTGTCACTCTGTCACTGTCGTTACTGTTGTCTCAAAGTTACCCAGCCGGCCCAGACTGCTCCCACTGTCACTCTGTCAGCGTCCTTGCTGTTGTCTCTCAGTTAACCAGCCGTCCCAGACTGCTCCCACTGTCACTCTGTCAGTGTCCTTGCTGTTGTCTCTCAGTTATCCAGACGGACCATGCTGCTCCCACTGTCACTCTGTCAGTGTCCTTGCTGTTGTCTATCAGTTACCCAGCCGGCCCAGACTGCTCCCGCCATTGTCACTCTGTCAGTGTCCTTGCTGTTGTCTCTCAGTTACCCAGCCGGTCCAGACTACTCCCACTGTCACTCTGTCAGTGTCCTTGCTGTTGTCTCTCAGTTCCCCAGCCGTCCCAGAATGCTCCCACCATTGTCACTCTGTCAGTGTCCTTGCTGTTGTCTCTCAGTTACCCAGCCGCCCCAGACTGCTCCCACTTTCACTCTGTCAGTGTCCTTGCTGTTGTCTCTCAGTTACCCAGCCGGTCCAGACTGCTCCCACTGTCACTCTGTCACTGTCCTTGCTCTTGTCTCTCAGTTACCCATCCGGCTCAGACTGCTCCCACTGTCAGTCTGTCAGTGTCCTTGCTGTTGTCTCTCAGTTACCCAGCCGGTCCAGACTGCTCCCACTGTCACTCTGTCACTGTCCTTGCTGTTGTCTCTCAGTTACCCATCCGGCTCAGACTGCTCCCACTGTCAGTCTGTCAGTGTCCTTGCTGTTGTCTCTCAGTTACCCAGCCGGCCCAGACTGCTCCCACTGTCACTCTGTCAGTGTCCTTGCTGTTGTCTCTCAGTTGCCCATCCGGCCCAGACTGCTCCCACTGTCACTCTGTCAGTGTCCTTGCTGTTGTTTCTCAGTTACCCATCCACCCAGACTGCTCCCACTGTCACTCTGTCAGTGTCCTTGCTGTTGTCTCTCAGTTACCCAGCCGGCCCAGACTGCTCCCACTTTCACTCTGTCACTGTCCTTGCTGTTGTCTCTCAGTTGCCCAGCCGGACCAGACTGCTCCCACTTTCACTCTGTCAGTGACCTTGCTGTTGTCCCTCAGTTACCCAGCCGGCCCAGACTGCTCCCACTGTCACTCTTTCACTGTCCTTGCTGTAGTCTCTCAGTTACCCAGCCGGCCCAGACTGCTCCCACTGTCACTCTGTCAGTGTCTTTGCTGCTTTCTCTCTGTTACAGCCGGCCCAGACTGCTCCCACTGTCACTCTGTCAGTGTCCTTGCTGTTGTCTCTCAGTTATCCAGCCGGCCCAGACTGCTCCCACTGTCACTCTGTCTCTGCCCTTGCTGTTGGCCCTCAGTTACCCGGCCGGCCCAGACTGCTCTCACTGTCACTCTGTCAGAGTCCTTGCTGTTGTCCCTCAGTTACCCAGCCGGCCCCTACTGCTCCCGCTGTCACTCTGTCACTGTCCTTGCTGTTGTCTCTCAGTTACCCAGCCGGCCCCTACTGCTCCCACTGTCACTCTGTCAGTGTCCTTGCTGTTGTCTCTCAGTTACCCAGCCGCCCCACACTGCTCCCACTGTCACTCTGTCAGTGTCCTTGCTGTTGTCTCTCAGTTACCCAGCCGGCCCACACTGCTCCCACTGTCACTCTGTCACTGTCCTTGCTGTTGTCTCTCAGTTTCCCAGCCGGCCCAGACTGCTCCCACTGTCACTCTGTCACTCTCCTTGCTGTTGTCTCTCAGTTGCCCAGACGGCCCAGACTGCTCCCACTGTCACTCTGTCACTGTCCTTGCTGTTGTCTCTCAGTTGCCCAGACGGCCCAGACTGCTCCCACTGTCACTCTGTCAGTGTCCTTGCTGTTGTCTCTCAGTTGCCCAACCGGCCCAGACTGCTCCCACTGTCACTCTGTCAGTGTCCTTGCTGTTGTCTCTCAGTTACCCTGCCGACCCAGACTGCTCCCACTGTCACTCTGTCTGTGTCCTTGCTGTTGTCTCTGAGTTGCCCAGCCGGCCCAGACTGTTCCCTCTGTCACTCTGTCAGTGTCCTTGCTGTTGTCTCTCAGTTACCCTGCCGACCCAGACTGCTCCGACTGTCACTCTGTCAGTGTCCTTGCTGTTGTCTCTCAGTTACCCAGCCGACCCAGACTGCTCCCTCTGTCACTCTGTCAGAGTCCTTGCTGTTGTCTCTTAGTTACCCTGCCGACCCAGACTGCTCCGACTGTCACTCGGTCAGTGTCCTTGCTGTTGTCTCTCAGTTACACAGCAGGCCCAGACTGCTCCCACTGTCACTCTGTCACTGTCCTCGCTGTTGTCTCTCAGTAACCCAGCCGGCCCAGACTGCTCGCACTGTCACTCTGTCAGTGTCCTTGCTGTAGTCTCTCAGTTACCCAGCCAGCCCAGACTGCTCCCACTGTTACTCTGTCAGTGTCCTTGCTGTTGTCCCTCAGTTAGCCAGCCGGCCCTCACTGCTCCCAATGTCAGTCTGTCAGTGTCCTTGCTGTTGTCCCTCAGTTACCCAGCCGGCCCCTACTGCTCCCGCTGTCACTCTGTCAGTGTCCTTGCTGTTGTCTCTCAGTTACCCAGCCGGCCCAGACTGCTCCCACTGTCACTCTGTCAGTGTCCTTGCTGTTGTCTCTCAGTTACCCAGCCGGCCCAGACTGCTCCCACTGTCACTCTGTCACTGTCCTTGCTGTTGTCCCTCAGTTACCCAGCCGGCCCCTACTGCTCCCGCTGTCACTCTGTCAGTGTCCTTGCTGTTGTCTCTCAGTTACCCAGCCGGCCCAGACTGCTCCCACTGTCACTCTGTCAGTGACCTTGCTGTTGTCTCTCAGTTACCCAGCCGGCCCAGACTGCTCCCACTGTCACTCTGTCAGTGTCCTTGCTGTTGTTTCTCAGTTACCCATCCACCCAGACTGCTCCCACTGTCACTCTGTCAGTGTCCTTGCTGTTGTCTCTCAGTTACCCAGCCGGCCCAGACTGCTCCCACTGTCACTCTGTCACTGTCCTTGCTGTTGTCTCTCAGTTGCCCAGACGGCCCAGACTGTTCCCACTGTCACTCTGTCACTGTCCTTGCTGTAGTCTCTCAGTTACCCAGCCGGCACAGACTGCTCCCACTGTCACTCTGTCAGTGTCTTTGCTGCTGTCTCTCTGTTACCCAGCCGGCCCAGACTGCTCCCACTGTCACTCTGTCAGTGTCCTTGCTGTTGTCTCTCAGTTATCCAGCCGGCCCAGACTGCTCCCACTGTCACCCTGTCAGTGTCCTTGCTGTTGTCTCTCAGTTACCCAGCCGGCCCAGACTGCTCCCACTGTCACTCTGTCAGTGTCCTTGCTGTTGTCTCTCAGTTACCCAGCCGGCCCTGACTGCTCCCACTGTCACTCTGTCATTGTCCTTGCTGTTGTCTCTCAGTTACCCAGCCGGCCCAGGCTGCTCCCACTGTCACTCTGTCACTGCCCTTGCTGTTGTCTCTCAGTTACCCGGCCGGCCCAGACTGCTCTCACTGTCACTCTGTCAGAGTCCTTGCTGTTGCCCCTCAGTTACCCAGCCGGCCCCTACTGCTCCCGCTGTCACTCTGTCACTGTCTTTGCTGTTGTCTCTCAGTTACCCAGCCGGCCCAGACTGCTCCCCCTGTCACTCTGTCAGTGTCCTTGCTGTTGTCTCTCAGTTACCCAGCCGGCCCCTACTGCTCCCACTGTCACTCTATCAGTGTCCTTGCTGTTGTCTCTCAGTTACCCAGCCGGCCCAGTCTGCTCCCACTGTCACTCTGTCAGTGTCCTTGCTGTTGTCTCTCAGTTACCCAGCCGGGCCAGACGGATCCCACTTTCACTCTGTCACTGTCCTTGCTGTTGTCTCTCAGTTTCCCAGCCGGCCCAGACTGCTCCCACTGTCACTCTGTCACTGTCGTTGCTGTTGTCTCAAAGTTACCCAGCCGGCCCAGACTGCTCCCACTGTCAATCTGTCAGCGTCCTTGCTGTTGTCTCTCAGTTAACCAGCCGGCCCAGACTGCTCCCACTGTCACTCTGTCACTGTCCTTGCTGTTGTCTCTCAGTTACCCAGCCGGCCCAGACTGCTCCCACTGTCACTCTGTCAGTGTCCTTGCTGTTGTCTCTCAGTTACCCAGCCGGGCCAGAAGGATCCCACTGTCACTCTGTCACTGTCCTTGCTGTTGTCTCTCAGTTTCCCAGCCGGCCCAGACTGCTCCCACTGTCACTCTGTCACTGTCGTTGCTGTTGTCTCAACGTTACCCAGCCGGCCCAGACTGCTCCCACTGTCACTCTGTCAGCGTCCTTGCTGTTGTCTCTCAGTTACCCAGCCGGCCCAGACTGCTCCCACTGTCACTCTGTCACTGTCCTTGCTGTTGTCTCTCAGTTACCAGCCGGCCCAGACTACTCCCACTGTCACTCTGTCAGTGTCCTTGCTGTTGTCTCTCAGGTATCCAGCCGGCCCAGACTGCTCCCACTGTCACTCTGTCAGTGTCCTTGCTGTTGTCTCTCAGTTACCCAGCCGGCCCTGACTGCTCCCACTGTCACTCTGTCAGTGTCCTTGCTGTTGTCTCTCAGTTACCCAGCCGGCCCAGACTGCTCCCACTGTCACTCTGTCTCTGCCCTTGCTGTTGGCCCTCAGTTACCCGGCCGGCCCAGACTGCTCTCACTGTCACTCTGTCAGAGTCCTTGCTGTTGTCCCTCAGTTACCCAGCCGGCCCCTACTGCTCCCGCTGTCACTCTGTCACTGTCCTTGCTGTTGTCTCTCAGTTACCCAGCCGGCCCCTACTGCTCCCACTGTCACTCTGTCAGTGACCTTGCTGTTGTCTCTCAGTTACCCAGCCGCCCCACACTGCTCCCACTGTCACTCTGTCAGTGTCCTTGCTGTTGTCTCTCAGTTACCCAGCCGGCCCACACTGCTCCCACTGTCACTCTGTCACTGTCCTTGCTGTTGTCTCTCAGTTTCCCAGCCGGCCCAGACTGCTCCCACTGTCACTCTGTCACTGTCCTTGCTGTTGTCTCTCAGTTGCCCAGACGGCCCAGACTGCTCCCACTGTCACTCTGTCACTGTCCTTGCTGTTGTCTCTCAGTTGCCCAGACGGCCCAGACTGCTCCCACTGTCACTCTGTCAGTGTCCTTGCTGTTGTCTCTCAGTTGCCCAACCGGCCCAGACTGCTCCCACTGTCACTCTGTCAGTGTCCTTGCTGTTGTCTCTCAGTTACCCTGCCGACCCAGACTGCTCCCACTGTCACTCTGTCTGTGTCCTTGCTGTTGTCTCTGAGTTGCCCAGCCGGCCCAGACTGTTCCCTCTGTCACTCTGTCAGTGTCCTTGCTGTTGTCTCTCAGTTACCCTGCCGACCCAGACTGCTCCGACTGTCACTCTGTCAGTGTCCTTGCTGTTGTCTCTCAGTTACCCAGCCGACCCAGACTGCTCCCTCTGTCACTCTGTCAGAGTCCTTGCTGTTGTCTCTTAGTTACCCTGCCGACCCAGACTGCTCCGACTGTCACTCGGTCAGTGTCCTTGCTGTTGTCTCTCAGTTACACAGCAGGCCCAGACTGCTCCCACTGTCACTCTGTCACTGTCCTCGCTGTTGTCTCTCAGTAACCCAGCCGGCCCAGACTGCTCGCACTGTCACTCTGTCAGTGTCCTTGCTGTAGTCTCTCAGTTACCCAGCCAGCCCAGACTGCTCCCACTGTCACTCTGTCAGTGTCCTTGCTGTTGTCCCTCAGTTACCCAGCCGGCCCTCACTGCTCCCAATGTCAGTCTGTCAGTGTCCTTGCTGTTGTCCCTCAGTTACCCAGCCGGCCCCTACTGCTCCCGCTGTCACTCTGTCAGTGTCCTTGCTGTTGCCTCTCAGTTACCCAGCCGGCCCATACTGCTCCCACTGTCACTCTGTCAGTGTCCTTGCTGTTGTCTCTCAGTTACCCAGCCGGCCCAGACTGCTCCCACTGTCACTCTGTCACTGTCCTTGCTGTTGTCCCTCAGTTACCCAGCCGGCCCCTACTGCTCCCGCTGTCACTCTGTCAGTGTCCTTGCTGTTGTCTCTCAGTTACCCAGCCGGCCCAGACTGCTCCCACTGTCACTCTGTCAGTGACCTTGCTGTTGTCTCTCAGTTACCCAGCCGGCCCAGACTGCTCCCACTGTCACTCTGTCAGTGTCCTTGCTGTTGTTTCTCAGTTACCCATCCACCCAGACTGCTCCCACTGTCACTCTGTCAGTGTCCTTGCTGTTGTCTCTCAGTTACCCAGCCGGCCCAGACTGCTCCCACTGTCACTCTGTCACTGTCCTTGCTGTTGTCTCTCAGTTGCCCAGACGGCCCAGACTGTTCCCACTGTCACTCTGTCACTGTCCTTGCTGTAGTCTCTCAGTTACCCAGCCGGCCCAGACTGCTCCCACTGTCACTCTGTCAGTGTCTTTGCTGCTGCCTCTCTGTTACCCAGCCGGCCCAGACTGCTCCCACTGTCACTCTGTCAGTGTCCTTGCTGTTGTCTCTCAGTTATCCAGCCGGCCCAGACTGCTCCCACTGTCACCCTGTCAGTGTCCTTGCTGTTGTCTCTCAGTTACCCAGCCGGCCCAGACTGCTCCCACTGTCACTCTGTCAGTGTCCTTGCTGTTGTCTCTCAGTTACCCAGCCGGCCCTGACTGCTCCCACTGTCACTCTGTCAGTGTCCTTGCTGTTGTCTCTCAGTTACCCAGCCGGCCCAGGCTGCTCCCACTGTCACTCTGTCACTGCCCTTGCTGTTGTCTCTCAGTTACCCGGCCGGCCCAGACTGCTCTCACTGTCACTCTGTCAGAGTCCTTGCTGTTGCCCCTCAGTTACCCAGCCGGCCCCTACTGCTCCCGCTGTCACTCTGTCACTGTCTTTGCTGTTGTCTCTCAGTTACCCAGCCGGCCCAGACTGCTCCCCCTGTCACTCTGTCAGTGTCCTTGCTGTTGTCTCTCAGTTACCCAGCCGGCCCCTACTGCTCCCACTGTCACTCTATCAGTGTCCTTGCTGTTGTCTCTCAGTTACCCAGCCGGCCCAGTCTGCTCCCACTGTCACTCTGTCAGTGTCCTTGCTGTTGTCTCTCAGTTACCCAGCCGGGCCAGACGGATCCCACTTTCACTCTGTCACTGTCCTTGCTGTTGTCTCTCAGTTTCCCAGCCGGCCCAGACTGCTCCCACTGTCACTCTGTCACTGTCGTTGCTGTTGTCTCAAAGTTACCCAGCCGGCCCAGACTGCTCCCACTGTCAATCTGTCAGCGTCCTTGCTGTTGTCTCTCAGTTAACCAGCCGGCCCAGACTGCTCCCACTGTCACTCTGTCACTGTCCTTGCTGTTGTCTCTCAGTTACCCAGCCGGCCCAGACTGCTCCCACTGTCACTCTGTCAGTGTCCTTGCTGTTGTCTCTCAGTTACCCAGCCGGGCCAGAAGGATCCCACTGTCACTCTGTCACTGTCCTTGCTGTTGTCTCTCAGTTTCCCAGCCGGCCCAGACTGCTCCCACTGTCACTCTGTCACTGTCGTTGCTGTTGTCTCAACGTTACCCAGCCGGCCCAGACTGCTCCCACTGTCACTCTGTCAGTGTCCTTGCTGTTGTCTCTCAGTTATCCAGCCGGCCCAGACTGCTCCCACTGTCACTCTGTCAGTGTCCTTGCTGTTGTCTCTCAGTTACCCATCCACCCAGACTGCTCCCACTGTCACTCTGTCAGTGTCTTTGCTGTTGTCTCTCAGTTACCCAGCCGGCCCAGACTGCTCCCACTGTCACTCTGTCACTGTCCTTGCTGTAGTCTCTCAGTTAACCAGCCGGCCCAGACTGCTCCCACTGTCACTCTGTCACTGTCCTTGCTGTTGTCTCTCAGTTACCAGCCGGCCCAGACTACTCCCACTGTCACTCTGTCAGTGTCCTTGCTGTTGTCTCTCAGGTATCCAGCCGGCCCAGACTGCTCCCACTGTCACTCTGTCAGTGTCCTTGCTGTTGTCTCTCAGTTACCCAGCCGGCCCTGACTGCTCCCACTGTCACTCTGTCAGTGTCCTTGCTGTTGTCTCTCAGTTACCCAGCCGGCCCAGACTGCTCCCACTGTCACTCAGTCACTGCCCTTGCTGTTGTCCCTCAGTTACCCGGCCGGCCCAGACTGCTCTCACTGTCACTCTGTCAGAGTCCTTGCTGTTGTCCCTCAGTTACCCAGCCGGCCCCTACTGCTCGCGCTGTCACTCTGTCACTGTCCTTGCTGTTGTCTCTCAGTTACCCAGCCGGCCCCTACTGCTCCCACTGTCACTCTGTCAGTGTCCTTGCTGTTGTCTCTCAGTTACCCAGCCGGCCCACACTGCTCCCACTGTCACTCTGTCAGTGTCCTTGCTGTTGTCTCTCAGTTACCCAGCCGGCCCAGACTGCTCCCACTGTCACTCTGTCACTGTCCTTGCTGTTGTCTCTCAGTTTCCCAGCCGGCCCAGACTGCTCCCACTGTCACTCTGTCACTGTCCTTGCTGTTGTCTCTCAGTTGCCCAGACGGCCCAGACTGATCCCACTGTCACTCTGTCACTGTCCTTGCTGTTGTCTCTCAGTTGCCCAGACGGCCCAGACTGCTCCCACTGTCACTCTGTCAGTGTCCTTGCTGTTGTCTCTCAGTTGCCCAGCCGGCCCAGACTGCTCCCACTGTCACTCTGTCAGTGTCCTTGCTGTTGTCTCTCAGTTACACTGCCGACCCAGACTGCTCCCACTGTCACTCTGTCTGTGTCCTTGCTGTTGTCTCTGAGTTGCCCAGCCGGCCCAGACTGTTCCCTCTGTCACTCTGTCAGTGTCCTTGCTGTTGTCTCTCAGTTACCCTGCCGACCCAGACTGCTCCGACTGTCACTCTGTCAGTGTCCTTGCTGTTGTCTCTCAGTTACCCAGCCGACCCAGACTGCTCCCTCTGTCACTCTGTCAGTGTCCTTGCTGTTGTCTCTCAGTTACCCTGCCGTCCCAGACTGCTCCGACTGTCACTCGGTCAGTGTCCTTGCTGTTGTCTCTCAGTTACACAGCAGGCCCAGACTGCTCCCACTGTCACTCTGTCACTGTCCTCGTTGTTGTCTCTCAGTAACCCAGCCGGCCCAGACTGCTCGCACTGTCACTCTGTCAGTGTCCTTGCTGTAGTCTCTCAGTTACCCAGCCAGCCCAGACTGCTCTCACTGTCACTCTGTCAGAGTCCTTGCTGTTGCCCCTCAGTTACCCAGCCGGCCCCTACTGCTCCCGCTGTCACTCTGTCACTGTCTTTGCTGTTGTCTCTCAGTTACCCAGCCGGCCCAGACTGCTCCCACTGTCACTCTGTCAGTGTCCTTGCTGTTGTCTCTCAGTTACCCAGCCGGCCCCTACTGCTCCCACTGTCACTCTATCAGTGTCCTTGCTGTTGTCTCTCAGTTACCCAGCCGGGCCAGACGGATCCCACTTTCACTCTGTCACTGTCCTTGCTGTTGTCTCTCAGTTTCCCAGCCGGCCCAGACTGCTCCCACTGTCACTCTGTCACTGTCGTTGCTGTTGTCTCAAAGTTACCCAGCCGGCCCAGACTGCTCCCACTGTCACTCTGTCAGCGTCCTTGCTGTTGTCTCTCAGTTACCCAGCCGGCCCAGACTGCTCCCACTGTCATTCTGTCACTGTCCTTGCTGTTGTCTCTCAGTTACCCAGCCGGCCCAGACTGCTCCCACTGTCACTCTGTCAGTGTCCTTGCTGTTGTCTCCCAGTTACCCAGCCGGGCCAGAAGGATCCCACTGTCACTCTGTCACTGTCCTTGCTGTTGTCTCTCAGTTTCCCAGCCGGCCCAGACTGCTCCCACTGTCACTCTGTCACTGTCGTTACTGTTGTCTCAAAGTTACCCAGCCGGCCCAGACTGCTCCCACTGTCACTCTGTCAGCGTCCTTGCTGTTGTCTCTCAGTTAACCAGCCGTCCCAGACTGCTCCCACTGTCACTCTGTCAGTGTCCTTGCTGTTGTCTCTCAGTTATCCAGACGGACCATGCTGCTCCCACTGTCACTCTGTCAGTGTCCTTGCTGTTGTCTATCAGTTACCCAGCCGGCCCAGACTGCTCCCGCCATTGTCACTCTGTCAGTGTCCTTGCTGTTGTCTCTCAGTTACCCAGCCGGTCCAGACTACTCCCACTGTCACTCTGTCAGTGTCCTTGCTGTTGTCTCTCAGTTCCCCAGCCGTCCCAGAATGCTCCCACCATTGTCACTCTGTCAGTGTCCTTGCTGTTGTCTCTCAGTTACCCAGCCGCCCCAGACTGCTCCCACTTTCACTCTGTCAGTGTCCTTGCTGTTGTCTCTCAGTTACCCAGCCGGTCCAGACTGCTCCCACTGTCACTCTGTCACTGTCCTTGCTCTTGTCTCTCAGTTACCCATCCGGCTCAGACTGCTCCCACTGTCAGTCTGTCAGTGTCCTTGCTGTTGTCTCTCAGTTACCCAGCCGGTCCAGACTGCTCCCACTGTCACTCTGTCACTGTCCTTGCTGTTGTCTCTCAGTTACCCATCCGGCTCAGACTGCTCCCACTGTCAGTCTGTCAGTGTCCTTGCTGTTGTCTCTCAGTTACCCAGCCGGCCCAGACTGCTCCCACTGTCACTCTGTCAGTGTCCTTGCTGTTGTCTCTCAGTTGCCCATCCGGCCCAGACTGCTCCCACTGTCACTCTGTCAGTGTCCTTGCTGTTGTTTCTCAGTTACCCATCCACCCAGACTGCTCCCACTGTCACTCTGTCAGTGTCCTTGCTGTTGTCTCTCAGTTACCCAGCCGGCCCAGACTGCTCCCACTTTCACTCTGTCACTGTCCTTGCTGTTGTCTCTCAGTTGCCCAGCCGGACCAGACTGCTCCCACTTTCACTCTGTCAGTGACCTTGCTGTTGTCCCTCAGTTACCCAGCCGGCCCAGACTGCTC
Source organism: Scyliorhinus torazame (assembly GCF_047496885.1). Taxonomy (NCBI): domain Eukaryota; kingdom Metazoa; phylum Chordata; class Chondrichthyes; order Carcharhiniformes; family Scyliorhinidae; genus Scyliorhinus; species Scyliorhinus torazame. The sequence continues at coordinate 57,263,980 of NC_092726.1, forward strand.
CCACTGTCACTCTTTCACTGTCCTTGCTGTAGTCTCTCAGTTACCCAGCCGGCCCAGACTGCTCCCACTGTCACTCTGTCAGTGTCTTTGCTGCTTTCTCTCTGTTACAGCCGGCCCAGACTGCTCCCACTGTCACTCTGTCAGTGTCCTTGCTGTTGTCTCTCAGTTATCCAGCCGGCCCAGACTGCTCCCACTGTCACTCTGTCTCTGCCCTTGCTGTTGGCCCTCAGTTACCCGGCCGGCCCAGACTGCTCTCACTGTCACTCTGTCAGAGTCCTTGCTGTTGTCCCTCAGTTACCCAGCCGGCCCCTACTGCTCCCGCTGTCACTCTGTCACTGTCCTTGCTGTTGTCTCTCAGTTACCCAGCCGGCCCCTACTGCTCCCACTGTCACTCTGTCAGTGTCCTTGCTGTTGTCTCTCAGTTACCCAGCCGCCCCACACTGCTCCCACTGTCACTCTGTCAGTGTCCTTGCTGTTGTCTCTCAGTTACCCAGCCGGCCCACACTGCTCCCACTGTCACTCTGTCACTGTCCTTGCTGTTGTCTCTCAGTTTCCCAGCCGGCCCAGACTGCTCCCACTGTCACTCTGTCACTGTCCTTGCTGTTGTCTCTCAGTTGCCCAGACGGCCCAGACTGCTCCCACTGTCACTCTGTCACTGTCCTTGCTGTTGTCTCTCAGTTGCCCAGACGGCCCAGACTGCTCCCACTGTCACTCTGTCAGTGTCCTTGCTGTTGTCTCTCAGTTGCCCAACCGGCCCAGACTGCTCCCACTGTCACTCTGTCAGTGTCCTTGCTGTTGTCTCTCAGTTACCCTGCCGACCCAGACTGCTCCCACTGTCACTCTGTCTGTGTCCTTGCTGTTGTCTCTGAGTTGCCCAGCCGGCCCAGACTGTTCCCTCTGTCACTCTGTCAGTGTCCTTGCTGTTGTCTCTCAGTTACCCTGCCGACCCAGACTGCTCCGACTGTCACTCTGTCAGTGTCCTTGCTGTTGTCTCTCAGTTACCCAGCCGACCCAGACTGCTCCCTCTGTCACTCTGTCAGAGTCCTTGCTGTTGTCTCTTAGTTACCCTGCCGACCCAGACTGCTCCGACTGTCACTCGGTCAGTGTCCTTGCTGTTGTCTCTCAGTTACACAGCAGGCCCAGACTGCTCCCACTGTCACTCTGTCACTGTCCTCGCTGTTGTCTCTCAGTAACCCAGCCGGCCCAGACTGCTCGCACTGTCACTCTGTCAGTGTCCTTGCTGTAGTCTCTCAGTTACCCAGCCAGCCCAGACTGCTCCCACTGTTACTCTGTCAGTGTCCTTGCTGTTGTCCCTCAGTTACCCAGCCGGCCCTCACTGCTCCCAATGTCAGTCTGTCAGTGTCCTTGCTGTTGTCCCTCAGTTACCCAGCCGGCCCCTACTGCTCCCGCTGTCACTCTGTCAGTGTCCTTGCTGTTGTCTCTCAGTTACCCAGCCGGCCCAGACTGCTCCCACTGTCACTCTGTCAGTGTCCTTGCTGTTGTCTCTCAGTTACCCAGCCGGCCCAGACTGCTCCCACTGTCACTCTGTCACTGTCCTTGCTGTTGTCCCTCAGTTACCCAGCCGGCCCCTACTGCTCCCGCTGTCACTCTGTCAGTGTCCTTGCTGTTGTCTCTCAGTTACCCAGCCGGCCCAGACTGCTCCCACTGTCACTCTGTCAGTGACCTTGCTGTTGTCTCTCAGTTACCCAGCCGGCCCAGACTGCTCCCACTGTCACTCTGTCAGTGTCCTTGCTGTTGTTTCTCAGTTACCCATCCACCCAGACTGCTCCCACTGTCACTCTGTCAGTGTCCTTGCTGTTGTCTCTCAGTTACCCAGCCGGCCCAGACTGCTCCCACTGTCACTCTGTCACTGTCCTTGCTGTTGTCTCTCAGTTGCCCAGACGGCCCAGACTGTTCCCACTGTCACTCTGTCACTGTCCTTGCTGTAGTCTCTCAGTTACCCAGCCGGCACAGACTGCTCCCACTGTCACTCTGTCAGTGTCTTTGCTGCTGTCTCTCTGTTACCCAGCCGGCCCAGACTGCTCCCACTGTCACTCTGTCAGTGTCCTTGCTGTTGTCTCTCAGTTATCCAGCCGGCCCAGACTGCTCCCACTGTCACCCTGTCAGTGTCCTTGCTGTTGTCTCTCAGTTACCCAGCCGGCCCAGACTGCTCCCACTGTCACTCTGTCAGTGTCCTTGCTGTTGTCTCTCAGTTACCCAGCCGGCCCTGACTGCTCCCACTGTCACTCTGTCATTGTCCTTGCTGTTGTCTCTCAGTTACCCAGCCGGCCCAGGCTGCTCCCACTGTCACTCTGTCACTGCCCTTGCTGTTGTCTCTCAGTTACCCGGCCGGCCCAGACTGCTCTCACTGTCACTCTGTCAGAGTCCTTGCTGTTGCCCCTCAGTTACCCAGCCGGCCCCTACTGCTCCCGCTGTCACTCTGTCACTGTCTTTGCTGTTGTCTCTCAGTTACCCAGCCGGCCCAGACTGCTCCCCCTGTCACTCTGTCAGTGTCCTTGCTGTTGTCTCTCAGTTACCCAGCCGGCCCCTACTGCTCCCACTGTCACTCTATCAGTGTCCTTGCTGTTGTCTCTCAGTTACCCAGCCGGCCCAGTCTGCTCCCACTGTCACTCTGTCAGTGTCCTTGCTGTTGTCTCTCAGTTACCCAGCCGGGCCAGACGGATCCCACTTTCACTCTGTCACTGTCCTTGCTGTTGTCTCTCAGTTTCCCAGCCGGCCCAGACTGCTCCCACTGTCACTCTGTCACTGTCGTTGCTGTTGTCTCAAAGTTACCCAGCCGGCCCAGACTGCTCCCACTGTCAATCTGTCAGCGTCCTTGCTGTTGTCTCTCAGTTAACCAGCCGGCCCAGACTGCTCCCACTGTCACTCTGTCACTGTCCTTGCTGTTGTCTCTCAGTTACCCAGCCGGCCCAGACTGCTCCCACTGTCACTCTGTCAGTGTCCTTGCTGTTGTCTCTCAGTTACCCAGCCGGGCCAGAAGGATCCCACTGTCACTCTGTCACTGTCCTTGCTGTTGTCTCTCAGTTTCCCAGCCGGCCCAGACTGCTCCCACTGTCACTCTGTCACTGTCGTTGCTGTTGTCTCAACGTTACCCAGCCGGCCCAGACTGCTCCCACTGTCACTCTGTCAGCGTCCTTGCTGTTGTCTCTCAGTTACCCAGCCGGCCCAGACTGCTCCCACTGTCACTCTGTCACTGTCCTTGCTGTTGTCTCTCAGTTACCAGCCGGCCCAGACTACTCCCACTGTCACTCTGTCAGTGTCCTTGCTGTTGTCTCTCAGGTATCCAGCCGGCCCAGACTGCTCCCACTGTCACTCTGTCAGTGTCCTTGCTGTTGTCTCTCAGTTACCCAGCCGGCCCTGACTGCTCCCACTGTCACTCTGTCAGTGTCCTTGCTGTTGTCTCTCAGTTACCCAGCCGGCCCAGACTGCTCCCACTGTCACTCTGTCTCTGCCCTTGCTGTTGGCCCTCAGTTACCCGGCCGGCCCAGACTGCTCTCACTGTCACTCTGTCAGAGTCCTTGCTGTTGTCCCTCAGTTACCCAGCCGGCCCCTACTGCTCCCGCTGTCACTCTGTCACTGTCCTTGCTGTTGTCTCTCAGTTACCCAGCCGGCCCCTACTGCTCCCACTGTCACTCTGTCAGTGACCTTGCTGTTGTCTCTCAGTTACCCAGCCGCCCCACACTGCTCCCACTGTCACTCTGTCAGTGTCCTTGCTGTTGTCTCTCAGTTACCCAGCCGGCCCACACTGCTCCCACTGTCACTCTGTCACTGTCCTTGCTGTTGTCTCTCAGTTTCCCAGCCGGCCCAGACTGCTCCCACTGTCACTCTGTCACTGTCCTTGCTGTTGTCTCTCAGTTGCCCAGACGGCCCAGACTGCTCCCACTGTCACTCTGTCACTGTCCTTGCTGTTGTCTCTCAGTTGCCCAGACGGCCCAGACTGCTCCCACTGTCACTCTGTCAGTGTCCTTGCTGTTGTCTCTCAGTTGCCCAACCGGCCCAGACTGCTCCCACTGTCACTCTGTCAGTGTCCTTGCTGTTGTCTCTCAGTTACCCTGCCGACCCAGACTGCTCCCACTGTCACTCTGTCTGTGTCCTTGCTGTTGTCTCTGAGTTGCCCAGCCGGCCCAGACTGTTCCCTCTGTCACTCTGTCAGTGTCCTTGCTGTTGTCTCTCAGTTACCCTGCCGACCCAGACTGCTCCGACTGTCACTCTGTCAGTGTCCTTGCTGTTGTCTCTCAGTTACCCAGCCGACCCAGACTGCTCCCTCTGTCACTCTGTCAGAGTCCTTGCTGTTGTCTCTTAGTTACCCTGCCGACCCAGACTGCTCCGACTGTCACTCGGTCAGTGTCCTTGCTGTTGTCTCTCAGTTACACAGCAGGCCCAGACTGCTCCCACTGTCACTCTGTCACTGTCCTCGCTGTTGTCTCTCAGTAACCCAGCCGGCCCAGACTGCTCGCACTGTCACTCTGTCAGTGTCCTTGCTGTAGTCTCTCAGTTACCCAGCCAGCCCAGACTGCTCCCACTGTCACTCTGTCAGTGTCCTTGCTGTTGTCCCTCAGTTACCCAGCCGGCCCTCACTGCTCCCAATGTCAGTCTGTCAGTGTCCTTGCTGTTGTCCCTCAGTTACCCAGCCGGCCCCTACTGCTCCCGCTGTCACTCTGTCAGTGTCCTTGCTGTTGCCTCTCAGTTACCCAGCCGGCCCATACTGCTCCCACTGTCACTCTGTCAGTGTCCTTGCTGTTGTCTCTCAGTTACCCAGCCGGCCCAGACTGCTCCCACTGTCACTCTGTCACTGTCCTTGCTGTTGTCCCTCAGTTACCCAGCCGGCCCCTACTGCTCCCGCTGTCACTCTGTCAGTGTCCTTGCTGTTGTCTCTCAGTTACCCAGCCGGCCCAGACTGCTCCCACTGTCACTCTGTCAGTGACCTTGCTGTTGTCTCTCAGTTACCCAGCCGGCCCAGACTGCTCCCACTGTCACTCTGTCAGTGTCCTTGCTGTTGTTTCTCAGTTACCCATCCACCCAGACTGCTCCCACTGTCACTCTGTCAGTGTCCTTGCTGTTGTCTCTCAGTTACCCAGCCGGCCCAGACTGCTCCCACTGTCACTCTGTCACTGTCCTTGCTGTTGTCTCTCAGTTGCCCAGACGGCCCAGACTGTTCCCACTGTCACTCTGTCACTGTCCTTGCTGTAGTCTCTCAGTTACCCAGCCGGCCCAGACTGCTCCCACTGTCACTCTGTCAGTGTCTTTGCTGCTGCCTCTCTGTTACCCAGCCGGCCCAGACTGCTCCCACTGTCACTCTGTCAGTGTCCTTGCTGTTGTCTCTCAGTTATCCAGCCGGCCCAGACTGCTCCCACTGTCACCCTGTCAGTGTCCTTGCTGTTGTCTCTCAGTTACCCAGCCGGCCCAGACTGCTCCCACTGTCACTCTGTCAGTGTCCTTGCTGTTGTCTCTCAGTTACCCAGCCGGCCCTGACTGCTCCCACTGTCACTCTGTCAGTGTCCTTGCTGTTGTCTCTCAGTTACCCAGCCGGCCCAGGCTGCTCCCACTGTCACTCTGTCACTGCCCTTGCTGTTGTCTCTCAGTTACCCGGCCGGCCCAGACTGCTCTCACTGTCACTCTGTCAGAGTCCTTGCTGTTGCCCCTCAGTTACCCAGCCGGCCCCTACTGCTCCCGCTGTCACTCTGTCACTGTCTTTGCTGTTGTCTCTCAGTTACCCAGCCGGCCCAGACTGCTCCCCCTGTCACTCTGTCAGTGTCCTTGCTGTTGTCTCTCAGTTACCCAGCCGGCCCCTACTGCTCCCACTGTCACTCTATCAGTGTCCTTGCTGTTGTCTCTCAGTTACCCAGCCGGCCCAGTCTGCTCCCACTGTCACTCTGTCAGTGTCCTTGCTGTTGTCTCTCAGTTACCCAGCCGGGCCAGACGGATCCCACTTTCACTCTGTCACTGTCCTTGCTGTTGTCTCTCAGTTTCCCAGCCGGCCCAGACTGCTCCCACTGTCACTCTGTCACTGTCGTTGCTGTTGTCTCAAAGTTACCCAGCCGGCCCAGACTGCTCCCACTGTCAATCTGTCAGCGTCCTTGCTGTTGTCTCTCAGTTAACCAGCCGGCCCAGACTGCTCCCACTGTCACTCTGTCACTGTCCTTGCTGTTGTCTCTCAGTTACCCAGCCGGCCCAGACTGCTCCCACTGTCACTCTGTCAGTGTCCTTGCTGTTGTCTCTCAGTTACCCAGCCGGGCCAGAAGGATCCCACTGTCACTCTGTCACTGTCCTTGCTGTTGTCTCTCAGTTTCCCAGCCGGCCCAGACTGCTCCCACTGTCACTCTGTCACTGTCGTTGCTGTTGTCTCAACGTTACCCAGCCGGCCCAGACTGCTCCCACTGTCACTCTGTCAGTGTCCTTGCTGTTGTCTCTCAGTTATCCAGCCGGCCCAGACTGCTCCCACTGTCACTCTGTCAGTGTCCTTGCTGTTGTCTCTCAGTTACCCATCCACCCAGACTGCTCCCACTGTCACTCTGTCAGTGTCTTTGCTGTTGTCTCTCAGTTACCCAGCCGGCCCAGACTGCTCCCACTGTCACTCTGTCACTGTCCTTGCTGTAGTCTCTCAGTTAACCAGCCGGCCCAGACTGCTCCCACTGTCACTCTGTCACTGTCCTTGCTGTTGTCTCTCAGTTACCAGCCGGCCCAGACTACTCCCACTGTCACTCTGTCAGTGTCCTTGCTGTTGTCTCTCAGGTATCCAGCCGGCCCAGACTGCTCCCACTGTCACTCTGTCAGTGTCCTTGCTGTTGTCTCTCAGTTACCCAGCCGGCCCTGACTGCTCCCACTGTCACTCTGTCAGTGTCCTTGCTGTTGTCTCTCAGTTACCCAGCCGGCCCAGACTGCTCCCACTGTCACTCAGTCACTGCCCTTGCTGTTGTCCCTCAGTTACCCGGCCGGCCCAGACTGCTCTCACTGTCACTCTGTCAGAGTCCTTGCTGTTGTCCCTCAGTTACCCAGCCGGCCCCTACTGCTCGCGCTGTCACTCTGTCACTGTCCTTGCTGTTGTCTCTCAGTTACCCAGCCGGCCCCTACTGCTCCCACTGTCACTCTGTCAGTGTCCTTGCTGTTGTCTCTCAGTTACCCAGCCGGCCCACACTGCTCCCACTGTCACTCTGTCAGTGTCCTTGCTGTTGTCTCTCAGTTACCCAGCCGGCCCAGACTGCTCCCACTGTCACTCTGTCACTGTCCTTGCTGTTGTCTCTCAGTTTCCCAGCCGGCCCAGACTGCTCCCACTGTCACTCTGTCACTGTCCTTGCTGTTGTCTCTCAGTTGCCCAGACGGCCCAGACTGATCCCACTGTCACTCTGTCACTGTCCTTGCTGTTGTCTCTCAGTTGCCCAGACGGCCCAGACTGCTCCCACTGTCACTCTGTCAGTGTCCTTGCTGTTGTCTCTCAGTTGCCCAGCCGGCCCAGACTGCTCCCACTGTCACTCTGTCAGTGTCCTTGCTGTTGTCTCTCAGTTACACTGCCGACCCAGACTGCTCCCACTGTCACTCTGTCTGTGTCCTTGCTGTTGTCTCTGAGTTGCCCAGCCGGCCCAGACTGTTCCCTCTGTCACTCTGTCAGTGTCCTTGCTGTTGTCTCTCAGTTACCCTGCCGACCCAGACTGCTCCGACTGTCACTCTGTCAGTGTCCTTGCTGTTGTCTCTCAGTTACCCAGCCGACCCAGACTGCTCCCTCTGTCACTCTGTCAGTGTCCTTGCTGTTGTCTCTCAGTTACCCTGCCGTCCCAGACTGCTCCGACTGTCACTCGGTCAGTGTCCTTGCTGTTGTCTCTCAGTTACACAGCAGGCCCAGACTGCTCCCACTGTCACTCTGTCACTGTCCTCGTTGTTGTCTCTCAGTAACCCAGCCGGCCCAGACTGCTCGCACTGTCACTCTGTCAGTGTCCTTGCTGTAGTCTCTCAGTTACCCAGCCAGCCCAGACTGCTCCCACTGTCACTCTGTCAGTGTCCTTGCTGTTGTCCCTCAGTTACCCAGCCGGCCCTCACTGCTCCCAATGTCAGTCTGTCAGTGTCCTTGCTGTTGTCCCTCAGTTACCCAGCCGGCCCCTACTGCTCCCGCTGTCACTCTGTCAGTGTCCTTGCTGTTGTCTCTCAGTTACCCAGCCGGCCCCTACTGCTCCCGCTGTCACTCTGTCAGTGTCCTTGCTGTTGTCTCTCAGTTACCCAGCCGGCCCACACTGCTCCCACTGTCACTCTGTCAGTGTCCTTGCTTGTTGTCTCTCAGTTACCCAGCTGGCCCAGACTGCTCCCACTGTCACTCTGTCAGTGACCTTGCTGTTGTCTCTCAGTTACCCAGCCGGCCCAGACTGCTCCCACTGTCACTCTTTCAGTGTCCTTGCTGTTGTTTCTCAGTTACCCATCCACCCAGACTGCTCCCACTGTCACTCTGTCAGTGTCCTTGCTGTTGTCTCTCAGTTACCCAGCCGGCCCAGACTGCTCCCACTGTCACTCTGTCACTGTCCTTGCTGTTGTCTCTCAGTTGCCCAGACGGCCCAGACTGTTCCCACTGTCACTCTGTCACTGTCCTTGCTGTAGTCTCTCAGTTACTCAGCCGGCCCACACTGCTCCCACTGTCACTCTGTCAGTGTCCTTGCTTGTTGTCTCTCAGTTACCCAGCCGGCCCAGACTGCTCCCACTGTCACTCTGTCAGTGACCTTGCTGTTGACTCTCAGTTACCCAGCCGGCCCAGACTGCTCCCACTGTCACTCTTTCAGTGTCCTTGCTGTTGTTTCTCAGTTACCCATCCACCCAGACTGCTCCCACTGTCACTCTGTCAGTGTCCTTGCTGTTGTCTCTCAGTTACCCAGCCGGCCCAGACTGCTCCCACTGTCACTGTGTCACTGTCCTTGCTGTTGTCTCTCAGTTGCCCAGACGGCCCAGACTGTTCCCACTGTCACTCTGTCACTGTCCTTGCTGTAGTCCCTCAGTTACCCAGCCGGCCCAGACTGCTCCCACTGTCACTCTTTCACTGTCCTTGCTGTAGTCTCTCAGTTACCCAGCCGGCCCAGACTGCTCCCACTGTCACTCTGTCAGTGTCTTTGCTGCTGTCTCTCTGTTACAGCCGGCCCAGACTGCTCCCACTGTCACTCTGTCAGTGTCCTTGCTGTTGTCTCTCAGTTACCCAGCCGGCCCAGACTGCTCCCACTGTCACTCTGTCAGTGTCCTTGCTGTTGTTTCTCAGTTACCCATCCACCCAGACTGCTCCCACTGTCACTCTGGCAGTGTCCTTGCTGTTGTCTCTCAGTTACCCAGCCGGCCCAGACTGCTCCCACTGTCACTCTGTCACTGTCCTTGCTGTAGTCTCTCAGTTACCCAGCCGGCCCAGACTGCTCCCACTGTCACTCTGTCACTGTCCTTGCTGTTGTCTCTCAGTTACCAGCCGGCCCAGACTACTCCCACTGTCACTCTGTCAGTGTCCTTGCTGTTGTCTCTCAGGTATCCAGCCGGCCCAGACTGCTCCCACTGTCACTCTGTCAGTGTCCTTGCTGTTGTCTCTCAGTTACCCAGCCGGCCCTGACTGCTCCCACTGTCACTCTGTCAGTGTCCTTGCTGTTGTCTCTCAGTTACCCAGCCGGCCCAGACTGCTCCCACTGTCACTCTGTCTCTGCCCTTGCTGTTGGCCCTCAGTTACCCGGCCGGCCCAGACTGCTCTCACTGTCACTCTGTCAGAGTCCTTGCTGTTGTCCCTCAGTTACCCAGCCGGCCCCTACTGCTCCCGCTGTCACTCTGTCACTGTCCTTGCTGTTGTCTCTCAGTTACCCAGCCGGCCCCTACTGCTCCCACTGTCACTCTGTCAGTGTCCTTGCTGTTGTCTCTCAGTTACCCAGCCGCCCCACACTGCTCCCACTGTCACTCTGTCAGTGTCCTTGCTGTTGTCTCTCAGTTACCCAGCCGGCCCACACTGCTCCCACTGTCACTCTGTCACTGTCCTTGCTGTTGTCTCTCAGTTTCCCAGCCGGCCCAGACTGCTCCCACTGTCACTCTGTCACTGTCCTTGCTGTTGTCTCTCAGTTGCCCAGACGGCCCAGACTGCTCCCACTGTCACTCTGTCACTGTCCTTGCTGTTGTCTCTCAGTTGCCCAGACGGCCCAGACTGCTCCCACTGTCACTCTGTCAGTGTCCTTGCTGTTGTCTCTCAGTTGCCCATCCGGCCCAGACTGCTCCCACTGTCACTCTGTCAGTGTCCTTGCTGTTGTCTCTCAGTTACCCTGCCGACCCAGACTGCTCCCACTGTCACTCTGTCTGTGTCCTTGCTGTTGTCTCTGAGTTGCCCAGCCGGCCCAGACTGTTCCCTCTGTCACTCTGTCAGTGTCCTTGCTGTTGTCTCTCAGTTACCCTGCCGACCCAGACTGCTCCGACTGTCACTCTGTCAGTGTCCTTGCTGTTGTCTCTCAGTTACCCAGCCGACCCAGACTGCTCCCTCTGTCACTCTGTCAGAGTCCTTGCTGTTGTCTCTTAGTTACCCTGCCGACCCAGACTGCTCCGACTGTCACTCGGTCAGTGTCCTTGCTGTTGTCTCTCAGTTACACAGCAGGCCCAGACTGCTCCCACTGTCACTCTGTCAGTGTCCTTGCTGTAGTCTCTCAGTTACCCAGCCAGCCCAGACTGCTCCCACTGTCACTCTGTCAGTGTCCTTGCTGTTGTCCCTCAGTTACCCAGCCGGCCCTCACTGCTCCCAATGTCAGTCTGTCAGTGTCCTTGCTGTTGTCCCTCAGTTACCCAGCCGGCCCCTACTGCTCCCGCTGTCACTCTGTCAGTGTCCTTGCTGTTGTCTCTCAGTTACCCAGCCGGCCCAGACTGCTCCCACTGTCACTCTGTCAGTGTCCTTGCTGTTGTCTCTCAGTTACCCAGCCGGCCCAGACTGCTCCCACTGTCAATCTGTCAGCGTCCTTGCTGTTGTCTCTCAGTTACCCAGCCGGCCCAGACTGCTCCCACTGTCACTCTGTCAGTGTCCTTGCTGTTGTCTCTCAGTTACCCAGCCGGGCCAGAAGGATCCCACTGTCACTCTGTCACTGTCCTTGCTGTTGTCTCTCAGTTTCCCAGCCGGCCCAGACTGCTCCCACTGTCACTCTGTCACTGTCGTTGCTGTTGTCTCAAAGTTACCCAGCCGGCCCAGACTGCTCCCACTGTCACTCTGTCAGTGTCCTTGCTGTTGTCTCTCAAGTTATCCAGCCGGCCCAGACTGCTCCCACTGTCACTCTGTCAGTGTCCTTGCTGTTGTTTCTCAGTTACCCATCCACCCAGACTGCTCCCACTGTCACTCTGTCAGTGTCCTTGCTGTTGTCTCTCAGTTACCCAGCCGGCCCAGACTGCTCCCACTGTCACTCTGTCACTGTCCTTGCTGTTGTCTCTCAGTTGCCCAGACGGCCCAGACTGTTCCCACTGTCACTCTGTCACTGTCCTTGCTGTAGTCTCTCAGTTACCCAGCCGGCCCAGACTGCTCCCACTGTCACTCTGTCAGTGTCTTTGCTGCTGTCTCTCTGTTACCCAGCCGGCCCAAACTGCTCCCACTGTCACTCTGTCAGTGTCCTTGCTGTTGTCTCTCAGTTATCCAGCCGGCCCAGACTGCTCCCACTGTCACTCTGTCAGTGTCCTTGCTGTTGTCTCTCAGTTACCCAGCCGGCCCAGACTGCTCCCACTGTCACTCTGTCAGTGTCCTTGCTGTTGTCTCTCAGTTACCCAGCCGGCCCTGACTGCTCCCACTGTCACTCTGTCAGTGTCCTTGCTGTTGTCTCTCAGTTCCCCAGCCGGCCCAGGCTGCTCCCACTGTCACTCTGTCACTGCCCTTGCTGTTGTCTCTCAGTTACCCGGCCGGCCCAGACTGCTCTCACTGTCACTCTGTCAGAGTCCTTGCTGTTGCCCCTCAGTTACCCAGCCGGCCCCTACTGCTCCCGCTGTCACTCTGTCACTGTCTTTGCTGTTGTCTCTCAGTTACCCAGCCGGCCCCTACTGCTCCCACTGTCACTCTGTCAGTGTCCTTGCTGTTGTCTCTCAGTTACCCAGCCGCCCCACACTGCTCCCACTGTCACTCTGTCAGTGTCCTTGCTGTTGTCTCTCAGTTACCCAGCCGGCCCACACTGCTCCCACTGTCACTCTGTCACTGTCCTTGCTGTTGTCTCTCAGTTTCCCAGCCGGCCCAGACTGCTCCCACTGTCACTCTGTCACTGTCCTTGCTGTTGTCTCTCAGTTGCCCAGACGGCCCAGACTGCTCCCACTGTCACTCTGTCACTGTCCTTGCTGTTGTCTCTCAGTTGCCCAGACGGCCCAGACTGCTCCCACTGTCACTCTGTCAGTGTCCTTGCTGTTGTCTCTCAGTTGCCCATCCGGCCCAGACTGCTCCCACTGTCACTCTGTCAGTGTCCTTGCTGTTGTCTCTCAGTTACCCTGCCGACCCAGACTGCTCCCACTGTCACTCTGTCTGTGTCCTTGCTGTTGTCTCTGAGTTGCCCAGCCGGCCCAGACTGTTCCCTCTGTCACTCTGTCAGTGTCCTTGCTGTTGTCTCTCAGTTACCCTGCCGACCCAGACTGCTCCGACTGTCACTCTGTCAGTGTCCTTGCTGTTGTCTCTCAGTTACCCAGCCGACCCAGACTGCTCCCTCTGTCACTCTGTCAGAGTCCTTGCTGTTGTCTCTTAGTTACCCTGCCGACCCAGACTGCTCCGACTGTCACTCGGTCAGTGTCCTTGCTGTTGTCTCTCAGTTACACAGCAGGCCCAGACTGCTCCCACTGTCACTCTGTCACTGTCCTCGCTGTTGTCTCTCAGTAACCCAGCCGGCCCAGACTGCTCGCACTGTCACTCTGTCAGTGTCCTTGCTGTAGTCTCTCAGTTACCCAGCCAGCCCAGACTGCTCCCACTGTCACTCTGTCAGTGTCCTTGCTGTTGTCCCTCAGTTACCCAGCCGGCCCTCACTGCTCCCAATGTCAGTCTGTCAGTGTCCTTGCTGTTGTCCCTCAGTTACCCAGCCGGCCCCTACTGCTCCCGCTGTCACTCTGTCAGTGTCCTTGCTGTTGTCTCTCAGTTACCCAGCCGGCCCAGACTGCTCCCACTGTCACTCTGTCAGTGTCCTTGCTGTTGTCTCTCAGTTACCCAGCCGGCCCAGACTGCTCCCACTGTCAATCTGTCAGCGTCCTTGCTGTTGTCTCTCAGTTACCCAGCCGGCCCAGACTGCTCCCACTGTCACTCTGTCAGTGTCCTTGCTGTTGTCTCTCAGTTACCCAGCCGGGCCAGAAGGATCCCACTGTCACTCTGTCACTGTCCTTGCTGTTGTCTCTCAGTTTCCCAGCCGGCCCAGACTGCTCCCACTGTCACTCTGTCACTGTCGTTGCTGTTGTCTCAAAGTTACCCAGCCGGCCCAGACTGCTCCCACTGTCACTCTGTCAGTGTCCTTGCTGTTGTCTCTCAAGTTATCCAGCCGGCCCAGACTGCTCCCACTGTCACTCTGTCAGTGTCCTTGCTGTTGTTTCTCAGTTACCCATCCACCCAGACTGCTCCCACTGTCACTCTGTCAGTGTCCTTGCTGTTGTCTCTCAGTTACCCAGCCGGCCCAGACTGCTCCCACTGTCACTCTGTCACTGTCCTTGCTGTTGTCTCTCAGTTGCCCAGACGGCCCAGACTGTTCCCACTGTCACTCTGTCACTGTCCTTGCTGTAGTCTCTCAGTTACCCAGCCGGCCCAGACTGCTCCCACTGTCACTCTGTCAGTGTCTTTGCTGCTGTCTCTCTGTTACCCAGCCGGCCCAAACTGCTCCCACTGTCACTCTGTCAGTGTCCTTGCTGTTGTCTCTCAGTTATCCAGCCGGCCCAGACTGCTCCCACTGTCACTCTGTCAGTGTCCTTGCTGTTGTCTCTCAGTTACCCAGCCGGCCCAGACTGCTCCCACTGTCACTCTGTCAGTGTCCTTGCTGTTGTCTCTCAGTTACCCAGCCGGCCCTGACTGCTCCCACTGTCACTCTGTCAGTGTCCTTGCTGTTGTCTCTCAGTTCCCCAGCCGGCCCAGGCTGCTCCCACTGTCACTCTGTCACTGCCCTTGCTGTTGTCTCTCAGTTACCCGGCCGGCCCAGACTGCTCTCACTGTCACTCTGTCAGAGTCCTTGCTGTTGCCCCTCAGTTACCCAGCCGGCCCCTACTGCTCCCGCTGTCACTCTGTCACTGTCTTTGCTGTTGTCTCTCAGTTACCCAGCCGGCCCAGACTGCTCCCACTGTCACTCTGTCAGTGTCCTTGCTGTTGTCTCTCAGTTACCCAGCCGGCCCCTACAGCTCCCACTGTCACTCTATCAGTGTCCTTGCTGTTGTCTCTCAGTTACCCAGCCGGGCCAGACGGATCCCACTTTCACTCTGTCACTGTCCTTGCTGTTGTCTCTCAGTTTCCCAGCCGGCCCAGACTGCTCCCACTGTCACTCTGTCACTGTCGTTGCTGTTGTCTCAAAGTTACCCAGCCGGCCCAGACTGCTCCCACTGTCACTCTGTCAGCGTCCTTGCTGTTGTCTCTCAGTTAACCAGCCGGCCCAGACTGCTCCCACTGTCATTCTGTCACTGTCCTTGCTGTTGTCTCTCAGTTACCCAGCCGGCCCAGACTGCTCCCACTGTCACTCTGTCAGTGTCCTTGCTGTTGTCTCCCAGTTACCCAGCCGGGCCAGAAGGATCCCACTGTCACTCTGTCACTGTCCTTGCTGTTGTCTCTCAGTTTCCCAGCCGGCCCAGACTGCTCCCACTGTCACTCTGTCACTGTCGTTACTGTTGTCTCAAAGTTACCCAGCCGGCCCAGACTGCTCCCACTGTCACTCTGTCAGCGTCCTTGCTGTTGTCTCTCAGTTAACCAGCCGTCCCAGACTGCTCCCACTGTCACTCTGTCAGTGTCCTTGCTGTTGTCTCTCAGTTATCCAGACGGACCATGCTGCTCCCACTGTCACTCTGTCAGTGTCCTTGCTGTTGTCTATCAGTTACCCAGCCGGCCCAGACTGCTCCCACCATTGTCACTCTGTCAGTGTCCTTGCTGTTGTCTCTCAGTTACCCAGCCGGTCCAGACTACTCCCACTGTCACTCTGTCAGTGTCCTTGCTGTTGTCTCTCAGTTCCCCAGCCGTCCCAGACTGCTCCCACCATTGTCACTCTGTCAGTGTCCTTGCTGTTGTCTCTCAGTTACCCAGCCGCCCCAGACTGCTCCCACTTTCACTCTGTCAGTGTCCTTGCTGTTGTCTCTCAGTTACCCAGCCGGTCCAGACTGCTCCCACTGTCACTCTGTCACTGTCCTTGCTGTTGTCTCTCAGTTACCCATCCGGCTCAGACTGCTCCCACTGTCAGTCTGTCAGTGTCCTTGCTGTTGTCTCTCAGTTACCCAGCCGGTCCAGACTGCTCCCACTGTCAGTCTGTCAGTGTCCTTGCTGTTGTCTCTCAGTTACCCAGCCGGCCCATACTGCTCCCACTGTCACTCTGTCAGTGTCCTTGCTGTTGTCTCTCAGTTGCCCATCCGGCCCAGACTGCTCCCACTGTCACTCTGTCAGTGTCCTTGCTGTTGTTTCTCAGTTACCCATCCACCCAGACTGCTCCCACTGTCACTCTGTCAGTGTCCTTGCTGTTGTCTCTCAGTTACCCAGCCGGCCCAGACTGCTCCCACTTTCACTCTGTCACTGTCCTTGCTGATGTCTCTCAGTTACCCAGCCGGACCAGACTGCTCCCACTGTCACTCTGTCACTGTCCTTGCTGTAGTCTCTCAGTTACCCAGCCGGCCCAGACTGCTCCCACTTTCACTCTGTCAGTGACCTTGCTGTTGTCCCTCAGTTACCCAGCCGGCCCAGACTGCTCCCACTGTCACTCTTTCACTGTCCTTGCTGTAGTCTCTCAGTTACCCAGCCGGCCCAGACTGCTCCCACTGTCACTCTGTCAGTGTCCTTGCTGTTGTCTCTCAGTTACCCAGCCGCCCCAGACTGCTCCCACTTTCACTCTGTCAGTGTCCTTGCTGTTGTCTCTCAGTTACCCAGCCGGTCCAGACTGCTCCCACTGTCACTCTGTCACTGTCCTTGCTGTTGTCTCTCAGTTACCCATCCGGCTCAGACTGCTCCCACTGTCAGTCTGTCAGTGTCCTTGCTGTTGTCTCTCAGTTACCCAGCCGGTCCAGACTGCTCCCACTGTCAGTCTGTCAGTGTCCTTGCTGTTGTCTCTCAGTTACCCAGCCGGCCCAGACTGCTCCCACTGTCACTCTGTCAGTGTCCTTGCTGTTGTCTCTCAGTTACCCAGCCGGGCCAGAAGGATCCCACTGTCACTCTGTCACTGTCCTTGCTGTTGTCTCTCAGTTTCCCAGCCGGCCCAGACTGCTCCCACTGTCACTCTGTCACTGTCGTTGCTGTTGTCTCAAAGTTACCCAGCCGGCCCAGACTGCTCCCACTGTCACTCTGTCAGTGTCCTTGCTGTTGTCTCTCAAGTTATCCAGCCGGCCCAGACTGCTCCCACTGTCACTCTGTCAGTGTCCTTGCTGTTGTTTCTCAGTTACCCATCCACCCAGACTGCTCCCACTGTCACTCTGTCAGTGTCCTTGCTGTTGTCTCTCAGTTACCCAGCCGGCCCAGACTGCTCCCACTGTCACTCTGTCACTGTCCTTGCTGTTGTCTCTCAGTTGCCCAGACGGCCCAGACTGTTCCCACTGTCACTCTGTCACTGTCCTTGCTGTAGTCTCTCAGTTACCCAGCCGGCCCAGACTGCTCCCACTGTCACTCTGTCAGTGTCTTTGCTGCTGTCTCTCTGTTACCCAGCCGGCCCAAACTGCTCCCACTGTCACTCTGTCAGTGTCCTTGCTGTTGTCTCTCAGTTATCCAGCCGGCCCAGACTGCTCCCACTGTCACTCTGTCAGTGTCCTTGCTGTTGTCTCTCAGTTACCCAGCCGGCCCAGACTGCTCCCACTGTCACTCTGTCAGTGTCCTTGCTGTTGTCTCTCAGTTACCCAGCCGGCCCTGACTGCTCCCACTGTCACTCTGTCAGTGTCCTTGCTGTTGTCTCTCAGTTCCCCAGCCGGCCCAGGCTGCTCCCACTGTCACTCTGTCACTGCCCTTGCTGTTGTCTCTCAGTTACCCGGCCGGCCCAGACTGCTCTCACTGTCACTCTGTCAGAGTCCTTGCTGTTGCCCCTCAGTTACCCAGCCGGCCCCTACTGCTCCCGCTGTCACTCTGTCACTGTCTTTGCTGTTGTCTCTCAGTTACCCAGCCGGCCCAGACTGCTCCCACTGTCACTCTGTCAGTGTCCTTGCTGTTGTCTCTCAGTTACCCAGCCGGCCCCTACAGCTCCCACTGTCACTCTATCAGTGTCCTTGCTGTTGTCTCTCAGTTACCCAGCCGGGCCAGACGGATCCCACTTTCACTCTGTCACTGTCCTTGCTGTTGTCTCTCAGTTTCCCAGCCGGCCCAGACTGCTCCCACTGTCACTCTGTCACTGTCGTTGCTGTTGTCTCAAAGTTACCCAGCCGGCCCAGACTGCTCCCACTGTCACTCTGTCAGCGTCCTTGCTGTTGTCTCTCAGTTAACCAGCCGGCCCAGACTGCTCCCACTGTCATTCTGTCACTGTCCTTGCTGTTGTCTCTCAGTTACCCAGCCGGCCCAGACTGCTCCCACTGTCACTCTGTCAGTGTCCTTGCTGTTGTCTCCCAGTTACCCAGCCGGGCCAGAAGGATCCCACTGTCACTCTGTCACTGTCCTTGCTGTTGTCTCTCAGTTTCCCAGCCGGCCCAGACTGCTCCCACTGTCACTCTGTCACTGTCGTTACTGTTGTCTCAAAGTTACCCAGCCGGCCCAGACTGCTCCCACTGTCACTCTGTCAGCGTCCTTGCTGTTGTCTCTCAGTTAACCAGCCGTCCCAGACTGCTCCCACTGTCACTCTGTCAGTGTCCTTGCTGTTGTCTCTCAGTTATCCAGACGGACCATGCTGCTCCCACTGTCACTCTGTCAGTGTCCTTGCTGTTGTCTATCAGTTACCCAGCCGGCCCAGACTGCTCCCACCATTGTCACTCTGTCAGTGTCCTTGCTGTTGTCTCTCAGTTACCCAGCCGGTCCAGACTACTCCCACTGTCACTCTGTCAGTGTCCTTGCTGTTGTCTCTCAGTTCCCCAGCCGTCCCAGACTGCTCCCACCATTGTCACTCTGTCAGTGTCCTTGCTGTTGTCTCTCAGTTACCCAGCCGCCCCAGACTGCTCCCACTTTCACTCTGTCAGTGTCCTTGCTGTTGTCTCTCAGTTACCCAGCCGGTCCAGACTGCTCCCACTGTCACTCTGTCACTGTCCTTGCTGTTGTCTCTCAGTTACCCATCCGGCTCAGACTGCTCCCACTGTCAGTCTGTCAGTGTCCTTGCTGTTGTCTCTCAGTTACCCAGCCGGTCCAGACTGCTCCCACTGTCAGTCTGTCAGTGTCCTTGCTGTTGTCTCTCAGTTACCCAGCCGGCCCATACTGCTCCCACTGTCACTCTGTCAGTGTCCTTGCTGTTGTCTCTCAGTTGCCCATCCGGCCCAGACTGCTCCCACTGTCACTCTGTCAGTGTCCTTGCTGTTGTTTCTCAGTTACCCATCCACCCAGACTGCTCCCACTGTCACTCTGTCAGTGTCCTTGCTGTTGTCTCTCAGTTACCCAGCCGGCCCAGACTGCTCCCACTTTCACTCTGTCACTGTCCTTGCTGATGTCTCTCAGTTACCCAGCCGGACCAGACTGCTCCCACTGTCACTCTGTCACTGTCCTTGCTGTAGTCTCTCAGTTACCCAGCCGGCCCAGACTGCTCCCACTTTCACTCTGTCAGTGACCTTGCTGTTGTCCCTCAGTTACCCAGCCGGCCCAGACTGCTCCCACTGTCACTCTTTCACTGTCCTTGCTGTAGTCTCTCAGTTACCCAGCCGGCCCAGACTGCTCCCACTGTCACTCTGTCAGTGTCTTTGCTGCTGTCTCTCTGTTACAGCCGGCCCAGACTGCTCCCACTGTCACTCTGTCAGTGTCCTTGCTGTTGTCTCTCAGTTATCCAGCCGGCCCAGACTGCTCCCACTGTCACTCTGTCAGTGTCCTTGCTGTTGTTTCTCAGTTACCCATCCACCCAGATTGCTCCCACTGTCACTCTGGCAGTGTCCTTGCTGTTGTCTCTCAGTTACCCA
Source organism: Scyliorhinus torazame (assembly GCF_047496885.1). Lineage (NCBI taxonomy): Eukaryota > Metazoa > Chordata > Chondrichthyes > Carcharhiniformes > Scyliorhinidae > Scyliorhinus > Scyliorhinus torazame. The sequence goes on from NC_092726.1 coordinate 57,283,159, forward strand.
GCCGGCCCAGACTGCTCCCACTGTCACTCTGTCACTGTCCTTGCTGTAGTCTCTCAGTTACCCAGCCGGCCCAGACTGCTCCCACTGTCACTCTGTCACTGTCCTTGCTGTTGTCTCTCAGTTACCAGCCGGCCCAGACTACTCCCACTGTCACTCTGTCAGTGTCCTTGCTGTTGTCTCTCAGGTATCCAGCCGGCCCAGACTGCTCCCACTGTCACTCTGTCAGTGTCCTTGCTGTTGTCTCTCAGTTACCCAGCCGGCCCTGACTGCTCCCACTGTCACTCTGTCAGTGTCCTTGCTGTTGTCTCTCAGTTACCCAGCCGGCCCAGACTGCTCCCACTGTCACTCTGTCTCTGCCCTTGCTGTTGGCCCTCAGTTACCCGGCCAGCCCAGACTGCTCTCACTGTCACTCTGTCAGAGTCCTTGCTGTTGTCCCTCAGTTACCCAGCCGGCCCCTACTGCTCCCGCTGTCACTCTGTCACTGTCCTTGCTGTTGTCTCTCAGTTACCCAGCCGGCCCCTACTGCTCCCACTGTCACTCTGTCAGTGTCCTTGCTGTTGTCTCTCAGTTACCCAGCCGCCCCACACTGCTCCCACTGTCACTCTGTCAGTGTCCTTGCTGTTGTCTCTCAGTTACGCAGCCGGCCCACACTGCTCCCACTGTCACTCTGTCACTGTCCTTGCTGTTGTCTCTCAGTTTCCCAGCCGGCCCAGACTGCTCCCACTGTCACTCTGTCACTGTCCTTGCTGTTGTCTCTCAGTTGCCCAGACGGCCCAGACTGCTCCCACTGTCACTCTGTCACTGTCCTTGCTGTTGTCTCTCAGTTGCCCAGACGGCCCAGACTGCTCCCACTGTCACTCTGTCAGTGTCCTTGCTGTTGTCTCTCAGTTGCCCAACCGGCCCAGACTGCTCCCACTGTCACTCTGTCAGTGTCCTTGCTGTTGTCTCTCAGTTACCCTGCCGACCCAGACTGCTCCCACTGTCACTCTGTCTGTGTCCTTGCTGTTGTCTCTGAGTTGCCCAGCCGGCCCAGACTGTTCCCTCTGTCACTCTGTCAGTGTCCTTGCTGTTGTCTCTCAGTTACCCTGCCGACCCAGACTGCTCCGACTGTCACTCTGTCAGTGTCCTTGCTGTTGTCTCTCAGTTACCCAGCCGACCCAGACTGCTCCCTCTGTCACTCTGTCAGAGTTCTTGCTGTTGTCTCTTAGTTACCCTGCCGACCCAGACTGCTCCGACTGTCACTCGGTCAGTGTCCTTGCTGTTGTCTCTCAGTTACACAGCAGGCCCAGACTGCTCCCACTGTCACTCTGTCACTGTCCTCGCTGTTGTCTCTCAGTAACCCAGCCGGCCCAGACTGCTCGCACTGTCACTCTGTCAGTGTCCTTGCTGTAGTCTCTCAGTTACCCAGCCAGCCCAGACTGCTCCCACTGTCACTCTGTCAGTGTCCTTGCTGTTGTCCCTCAGTTACCCAGCCGGCCCTCACTGCTCCCAATGTCAGTCTGTCAGTGTCCTTGCTGTTGTCCCTCAGTTACCCAGCCGGCCCCTACTGCTCCCGCTGTCACTCTGTCAGTGTCCTTGCTGTTGTCTCTCAGTTACCCAGCCGGCCCAGACTGCTCCCACTGTCACTCTGTCAGTGTCCTTGCTGTTGTCTCTCAGTTACCCAGCCGGCCCAGACTGCTCCCACTGTCACTCTGTCACTGTCCGTGCTGTTGTCCCTCAGTTACCCAGCCGGCCCCTACTGCTCCCGCTGTCACTCTGTCAGTGTCCTTGCTGTTGTCTCTCAGTTACCCAGCCGGCCCAGACTGCTCCCACTGTCACTCTGTCAGTGACCTTGCTGTTGTCTCTCAGTTACCCAGCCGGCCCAGACTGCTCCCACTGTCACTCTGTCAGTGTCCTTGCTGTTGTTTCTCAGTTACCCATCCACCCAGACTGCTCCCACTGTCACTCTGTCAGTGTCCTTGCTGTTGTCTCTCAGTTACCCAGCCGGCCCAGACTGCTCCCACTGTCACTCTGTCACTGTCCTTGCTGTTGTCTCTCAGTTGCCCAGACGGTCCAGACTGTTCCCACTGTCACTCTGTCACTGTCCTTGCTGTAGTCTCTCAGTTGCCCAGCCGTCCCAGACTGCTCCCACTGTCACTCTGTCAGTGTCTTTGCTGCTGTCTCTCTGTTACCCAGCCGGCCCAGACTGCTCCCACTGTCACTCTGTCAGTGTCCTTGCTGTTGTCTCTCAGTTATCCAGCCGGCCCAGACTGCTCCCACTGTCACCCTGTCAGTGTCCTTGCTGTTGTCTCTCAGTTACCCAGCCGGCCCAGACTGCTCCCAATGTCACTCTGTCAGTGTCCTTGCTGTTGTCTCTCAGTTACCCAGCCGGCCCTGACTGCTCCCACTGTCACTCTGTCATTGTCCTTGCTGTTGTCTCTCAGTTACCCAGCCGGCCCAGGCTGCTCCCACTGTCACTCTGTCAGAGTCCTTGCTGTTGCCCCTCAGTTACCCAGCCGGCCCCTATTGCTCCCGCTGTCACTCTGTCACTGTCTTTGCTGTTGTCTCTCAGTTACCCAGCCGGCCAAGACTGCTCCCCCTGTCACTCTGTCAGTGTCCTTGCTGTTGTCTCTCAGTTACCCAGCCGGCCCCTACTGCTCCCACTGTCACTCTATCAGTGTCCTTGCTGTTGTCTCTCAGTTACCCAGCCGGCCCAGTCTGCTCCCACTGTCACTCTGTCAGTGTCCTTGCTGTTGTCTCTCAGTTACCCAGCCGGGCCAGACGGATCCCACTTTCACTCTGTCACTGTCCTTGCTGTTGTCTCTCAGTTTCCCAGCCGGCCCAGACTGCTCCCACTGTCACTCTGTCACTGTCGTTGCTGTTGTCTCAAAGTTACCCAGCCGGCCCAGACTGCTCCCACTGTCAATCTGTCAGCGTCCTTGCTGTTGTCTCTCAGTTAACCAGCCGGCCCAGACTGCTCCCACTGTCACTCTGTCACTGTCCTTGCTGTTGTCTCTCAGTTACCCAGCCGGCCCAGACTGCTCCCACTGTCACTCTGTCAGTGTCCTTGCTGTTGTCTCTCAGTTACCCAGCCGGGCCAGAAGGATCCCACTGTCACTCTGTCACTGTCCTTGCTGTTGTCTCTCAGTTTCCCAGCCGGCCCAGACTGCTCCCACTGTCACTCTGTCACTGTCGTTGCTGTTGTCTCAACGTTACCCAGCCGGCCCAGACTGCTCCCACTGTCACTCTGTCAGCGTCCTTGCTGTTGTCTCTCAGTTACCCAGCCGGCCCAGACTGCTCCCACTGTCACTCTGTCACTGTCCTTGCTGTTGTCTCTCAGTTACCAGCCGGCCCAGACTACTCCCACTGTCACTCTGTCAGTGTCCTTGCTGTTGTCTCTCAGGTATCCAGCCGGCCCAGACTGCTCCCACTGTCACTCTGTCAGTGTCCTTGCTGTTGTCTCTCAGTTACCCAGCCGGCCCTGACTGCTCCCACTGTCACTCTGTCAGTGTCCTTGCTGTTGTCTCTCAGTTACCCAGCCGGCCCAGACTGCTCCCACTGTCACTCTGTCTCTGCCCTTGCTGTTGGCCCTCAGTTACCCGGCCGGCCCAGACTGCTCTCACTGTCACTCTGTCAGAGTCCTTGCTGTTGTCCCTCAGTTACCCAGCCGGCCCCTACTGCTCCCGCTGTCACTCTGTCACTGTCCTTGCTGTTGTCTCTCAGTTACCCAGCCGGCCCCTACTGCTCCCACTGTCACTCTGTCAGTGTCCTTGCTGTTGTCTCTCAGTTACCCAGCCGCCCCACACTGCTCCCACTGTCACTCTGTCAGTGTCCTTGCTGTTGTCTCTCAGTTACCCAGCCGGCCCACACTGCTCCCACTGTCACTCTGTCACTGTCCTAGCTGTTGTCTCTCAGTTTCCCAGCCGGCCCAGACTGCTCCCACTGTCACTCTGTCACTGTCCTTGCTGTTGTCTCTCAGTTGCCCAGACGGCCCAGACTGCTCCCACTGTCACTCTGTCACTGTCCTTGCTGTTGTCTCTCAGTTGCCCAGACGGCCCAGACTGCTCCCACTGTCACTCTGTCAGTGTCCTTGCTGTTGTCTCTCAGTTGCCCAACCGGCCCAGACTGCTCCCACTGTCACTCTGTCAGTGTCCTTGCTGTTGTCTCTCAGTTACCCTGCCGACCCAGACTGCTCCCACTGTCACTCTGTCTGTGTCCTTGCTGTTGTCTCTGAGTTGCCCAGCCGGCCCAGACTGTTCCCTCTGTCACTCTGTCAGTGTCCTTGCTGTTGTCTCTCAGTTACCCTGCCGACCCAGACTGCTCCGACTGTCACTCTGTCAGTGTCCTTGCTGTTGTCTCTCAGTTACCCAGCCGACCCAGACTGCTCCCTCTGTCACTCTGTCAGAGTCCTTGCTGTTGTCTCTTAGTTACCCTGCCGACCCAGACTGCTCCGACTGTCACTCGGTCAGTGTCCTTGCTGTTGTCTCTCAGTTACACAGCAGGCCCAGACTGCTCCCACTGTCACTCTGTCACTGTCCTCGCTGTTGTCTCTCAGTAACCCAGCCGGCCCAGACTGCTCGCACTGTCACTCTGTCAGTGTCCTTGCTGTAGTCTCTCAGTTACCCAGCCAGCCCAGACTGCTCCCACTGTCACTCTGTCAGTGTCCTTGCTGTTGTCCCTCAGTTACCCAGCCGGCCCTCACTGCTCCCAATGTCAGTCTGTCAGTGTCCTTGCTGTTGTCCCTCAGTTACCCAGCCGGCCCCTACTGCTCCCGCTGTCACTCTGTCAGTGTCCTTGCTGTTGTCTCTCAGTTACCCAGCCGGCCCAGACTGCTCCCACTGTCACTCTGTCAGTGTCCTTGCTGTTGTCTCTCAGTTACCCAGCCGGCCCAGACTGCTCCCACTGTCACTCTGTCACTGTCCTTGCTGTTGTCCCTCAGTTACCCAGCCGGCCCCTACTGCTCCCGCTGTCACTCTGTCAGTGTCCTTGCTGTTGTCTCTCAGTTACCCAGCCGGCCCAGACTGCTCCCACTGTCACTCTGTCAGTGACCTTGCTGTTGTCTCTCAGTTACCCAGCCGGCCCAGACTGCTCCCACTGTCACTCTGTCAGTGTCCTTGCTGTTGTTTCTCAGTTACCCATCCACCCAGACTGCTCCCACTGTCACTCTGTCAGTGTCCTTGCTGTTGTCTCTCAGTTACCCAGCCGGCCCAGACTGCTCCCACTGTCACTCTGTCACTGTCCTTGCTGTTGTCTCTCAGTTGCCCAGACGGCCCAGACTGTTCCCACTGTCACTCTGTCACTGTCCTTGCTGTAGTCTCTCAGTTACCCAGCCGTCCCAGACTGCTCCCACTGTCACTCTGTCAGTGTCTTTGCTGCTGTCTCTCTGTTACCCAGCCGGCCCAGACTGCTCCCACTGTCACTCTGTCAGTGTCCTTGCTGTTGTCTCTCAGTTATCCAGCCGGCCCAGACTGCTCCCACTGTCACCCTGTCAGTGTCCTTGCTGTTGTCTCTCAGTTACCCAGCCGGCCCAGACTGCTCCCAATGTCACTCTGTCAGTGTCCTTGCTGTTGTCTCTCAGTTACCCAGCCGGCCCTGACTGCTCCCACTGTCACTCTGTCATTGTCCTTGCTGTTGTCTCTCAGTTACCCAGCCGGCCCAGGCTGCTCCCACTGTCACTCTGTCACTGCCCTTGCTGTTGTCTCTCAGTTACCCGGCCGGCCCAGACTGCTCTCACTGTCACTCTGTCAGAGTCCTTGCTGTTGCCCCTCAGTTACCCAGCCGGCCCCTATTGCTCCCGCTGTCACTCTGTCACTGTCTTTGCTGTTGTCTCTCAGTTACCCAGCCGGCCAAGACTGCTCCCCCTGTCACTCTGTCAGTGTCCTTGCTGTTGTCTCTCAGTTACCCAGCCGGCCCCTACTGCTCCCACTGTCACTCTATCAGTGTCCTTGCTGTTGTCTCTCAGTTACCCAGCCGGCCCAGTCTGCTCCCACTGTCACTCTGTCAGTGTCCTTGCTGTTGTCTCTCAGTTACCCAGCCGGGCCAGACGGATCCCACTTTCACTCTGTCACTGTCCTTGCTGTTGTCTCTCAGTTTCCCAGCCGGCCCAGACTGCTCCCACTGTCACTCTGTCACTGTCGTTGCTGTTGTCTCAAAGTTACCCAGCCGGCCCAGACTGCTCCCACTGTCAATCTGTCAGCGTCCTTGCTGTTGTCTCTCAGTTAACCAGCCGGCCCAGACTGCTCCCACTGTCACTCTGTCACTGTCCTTGCTGTTGTCTCTCAGTTACCCAGCCGGCCCAGACTGCTCCCACTGTCACTCTGTCAGTGTCCTTGCTGTTGTCTCTCAGTTACCCAGCCGGGCCAGAAGGATCCCACTGTCACTCTGTCACTGTCCTTGCTGTTGTCTCTCAGTTTCCCAGCCGGCCCAGACTGCTCCCACTGTCACTCTGTCACTGTCGTTGCTGTTGTCTCAACGTTACCCAGCCGGCCCAGACTGCTCCCACTGTCACTCTGTCAGCGTCCTTGCTGTTGTCTCTCAGTTACCCAGCCGGCCCAGACTGCTCCCACTGTCACTCTGTCACTGTCCTTGCTGTTGTCTCTCAGTTACCAGCCGGCCCAGACTACTCCCACTGTCACTCTGTCAGTGTCCTTGCTGTTGTCTCTCAGGTATCCAGCCGGCCCAGACTGCTCCCACTGTCACTCTGTCAGTGTCCTTGCTGTTGTCTCTCAGTTACCCAGCCGGCCCTGACTGCTCCCACTGTCACTCTGTCAGTGTCCTTGCTGTTGTCTCTCAGTTACCCAGCCGGCCCAGACTGCTCCCACTGTCACTCTGTCTCTGCCCTTGCTGTTGGCCCTCAGTTACCCGGCCGGCCCAGACTGCTCTCACTGTCACTCTGTCAGAGTCCTTGCTGTTGTCCCTCAGTTACCCAGCCGGCCCCTACTGCTCCCGCTGTCACTCTGTCACTGTCCTTGCTGTTGTCTCTCAGTTACCCAGCCGGCCCCTACTGCTCCCACTGTCACTCTGTCAGTGTCCTTGCTGTTGTCTCTCAGTTACCCAGCCGCCCCACACTGCTCCCACTGTCACTCTGTCAGTGTCCTTGCTGTTGTCTCTCAGTTACCCAGCCGGCCCACACTGCTCCCACTGTCACTCTGTCACTGTCCTAGCTGTTGTCTCTCAGTTTCCCAGCCGGCCCAGACTGCTCCCACTGTCACTCTGTCACTGTCCTTGCTGTTGTCTCTCAGTTGCCCAGACGGCCCAGACTGCTCCCACTGTCACTCTGTCACTGTCCTTGCTGTTGTCTCTCAGTTGCCCAGACGGCCCAGACTGCTCCCACTGTCACTCTGTCAGTGTCCTTGCTGTTGTCTCTCAGTTGCCCAACCGGCCCAGACTGCTCCCACTGTCACTCTGTCAGTGTCCTTGCTGTTGTCTCTCAGTTACCCTGCCGACCCAGACTGCTCCCACTGTCACTCTGTCTGTGTCCTTGCTGTTGTCTCTGAGTTGCCCAGCCGGCCCAGACTGTTCCCTCTGTCACTCTGTCAGTGTCCTTGCTGTTGTCTCTCAGTTACCCTGCCGACCCAGACTGCTCCGACTGTCACTCTGTCAGTGTCCTTGCTGTTGTCTCTCAGTTACCCAGCCGACCCAGACTGCTCCCTCTGTCACTCTGTCAGAGTCCTTGCTGTTGTCTCTTAGTTACCCTGCCGACCCAGACTGCTCCGACTGTCACTCGGTCAGTGTCCTTGCTGTTGTCTCTCAGTTACACAGCAGGCCCAGACTGCTCCCACTGTCACTCTGTCACTGTCCTCGCTGTTGTCTCTCAGTAACCCAGCCGGCCCAGACTGCTCGCACTGTCACTCTGTCAGTGTCCTTGCTGTAGTCTCTCAGTTACCCAGCCAGCCCAGACTGCTCCCACTGTCACTCTGTCAGTGTCCTTGCTGTTGTCCCTCAGTTACCCAGCCGGCCCTCACTGCTCCCAATGTCAGTCTGTCAGTGTCCTTGCTGTTGTCCCTCAGTTACCCAGCCGGCCCCTACTGCTCCCGCTGTCACTCTGTCAGTGTCCTTGCTGTTGTCTCTCAGTTACCCAGCCGGCCCAGACTGCTCCCACTGTCACTCTGTCAGTGTCCTTGCTGTTGTCTCTCAGTTACCCAGCCGGCCCAGACTGCTCCCACTGTCACTCTGTCACTGTCCTTGCTGTTGTCCCTCAGTTACCCAGCCGGCCCCTACTGCTCCCGCTGTCACTCTGTCAGTGTCCTTGCTGTTGTCTCTCAGTTACCCAGCCGGCCCAGACTGCTCCCACTGTCACTCTGTCAGTGACCTTGCTGTTGTCTCTCAGTTACCCAGCCGGCCCAGACTGCTCCCACTGTCACTCTGTCAGTGTCCTTGCTGTTGTTTCTCAGTTACCCATCCACCCAGACTGCTCCCACTGTCACTCTGTCAGTGTCCTTGCTGTTGTCTCTCAGTTACCCAGCCGGCCCAGACTGCTCCCACTGTCACTCTGTCACTGTCCTTGCTGTTGTCTCTCAGTTGCCCAGACGGCCCAGACTGTTCCCACTGTCACTCTGTCACTGTCCTTGCTGTAGTCTCTCAGTTACCCAGCCGGCCCAGACTGCTCCCACTGTCACTCTGTCAGTGTCTTTGCTGCTGTCTCTCTGTTACCCAGCCGGCCCAGACTGCTCCCACTGTCACTCTGTCAGTGTCCTTGCTGTTGTCTCTCAGTTATCCAGCCGGCCCAGACTGCTCCCACTGTCACCCTGTCAGTGTCCTTGCTGTTGTCTCTCAGTTACCCAGCCGGCCCAGACTGCTCCCACTGTCACTCTGTCAGTGTCCTTGCTGTTGTCTCTCAGTTACCCAGCCGGCCCTGACTGCTCCCACTGTCACTCTGTCAGTGTCCTTGCTGTTGTCTCTCAGTTACCCAGCCGGCCCAGGCTGCTCCCACTGTCACTCTGTCACTGCCCTTGCTGTTGTCTCTCAGTTACCCGGCCGGCCCAGACTGCTCTCACTGTCACTCTGTCAGAGTCCTTGCTGTTGCCCCTCAGTTACCCAGCCGGCCCCTACTGCTCCCGCTGTCACTCTGTCACTGTCTTTGCTGTTGTCTCTCAGTTACCCAGCCGGCCCAGACTGCTCCCCCTGTCACTCTGTCAGTGTCCTTGCTGTTGTCTCTCAGTTACCCAGCCGGCCCCTACTGCTCCCACTGTCACTCTATCAGTGTCCTTGCTGTTGTCTCTCAGTTACCCAGCCGGCCCAGTCTGCTCCCACTGTCACTCTGTCAGTGTCCTTGCTGTTGTCTCTCAGTTACCCAGCCGGGCCAGACGGATCCCACTTTCACTCTGTCACTGTCCTTGCTGTTGTCTCTCAGTTTCCCAGCCGGCCCAGACTGCTCCCACTGTCACTCTGTCACTGTCGTTGCTGTTGTCTCAAAGTTACCCAGCCGGCCCAGACTGCTCCCACTGTCAATCTGTCAGCGTCCTTGCTGTTGTCTCTCAGTTAACCAGCCGGCCCAGACTGCTCCCACTGTCACTCTGTCACTGTCCTTGCTGTTGTCTCTCAGTTACCCAGCCGGCCCAGACTGCTCCCACTGTCACTCTGTCAGTGTCCTTGCTGTTGTCTCTCAGTTACCCAGCCGGGCCAGAAGGATCCCACTGTCACTCTGTCACTGTCCTTGCTGTTGTCTCTCAGTTTCCCAGCCGGCCCAGACTGCTCCCACTGTCACTCTGTCACTGTCGTTGCTGTTGTCTCAACGTTACCCAGCCGGCCCAGACTGCTCCCACTGTCACTCTGTCAGCGTCCTTGCTGTTGTCTCTCAGTTACCCAGCCGGCCCAGACTGCTCCCACTGTCACTCTGTCACTGTCCTTGCTGTTGTCTCTCAGTTACCAGCCGGCCCAGACTACTCCCACTGTCACTCTGTCAGTGTCCTTGCTGTTGTCTCTCAGGTATCCAGCCGGCCCAGACTGCTCCCACTGTCACTCTGTCAGTGTCCTTGCTGTTGTCTCTCAGTTACCCAGCCGGCCCTGACTGCTCCCACTGTCACTCTGTCAGTGTCCTTGCTGTTGTCTCTCAGTTACCCAGCCGGCCCAGACTGCTCCCACTGTCACTCTGTCTCTGCCCTTGCTGTTGGCCCTCAGTTACCCGGCCGGCCCAGACTGCTCTCACTGTCACTCTGTCAGAGTCCTTGCTGTTGTCCCTCAGTTACCCAGCCGGCCCCTACTGCTCCCGCTGTCACTCTGTCACTGTCCTTGCTGTTGTCTCTCAGTTACCCAGCCGGCCCCTACTGCTCCCACTGTCACTCTGTCAGTGTCCTTGCTGTTGTCTCTCAGTTACCCAGCCGCCCCACACTGCTCCCACTGTCACTCTGTCAGTGTCCTTGCTGTTGTCTCTCAGTTACCCAGCCGGCCCACACTGCTCCCACTGTCACTCTGTCACTGTCCTAGCTGTTGTCTCTCAGTTTCCCAGCCGGCCCAGACTGCTCCCACTGTCACTCTGTCACTGTCCTTGCTGTTGTCTCTCAGTTGCCCAGACGGCCCAGACTGCTCCCACTGTCACTCTGTCACTGTCCTTGCTGTTGTCTCTCAGTTGCCCAGACGGCCCAGACTGCTCCCACTGTCACTCTGTCAGTGTCCTTGCTGTTGTCTCTCAGTTGCCCAACCGGCCCAGACTGCTCCCACTGTCACTCTGTCAGTGTCCTTGCTGTTGTCTCTCAGTTACCCTGCCGACCCAGACTGCTCCCACTGTCACTCTGTCTGTGTCCTTGCTGTTGTCTCTGAGTTGCCCAGCCGGCCCAGACTGTTCCCTCTGTCACTCTGTCAGTGTCCTTGCTGTTGTCTCTCAGTTACCCTGCCGACCCAGACTGCTCCGACTGTCACTCTGTCAGTGTCCTTGCTGTTGTCTCTCAGTTACCCAGCCGACCCAGACTGCTCCCTCTGTCACTCTGTCAGAGTCCTTGCTGTTGTCTCTTAGTTACCCTGCCGACCCAGACTGCTCCGACTGTCACTCGGTCAGTGTCCTTGCTGTTGTCTCTCAGTTACACAGCAGGCCCAGACTGCTCCCACTGTCACTCTGTCACTGTCCTCGCTGTTGTCTCTCAGTAACCCAGCCGGCCCAGACTGCTCGCACTGTCACTCTGTCAGTGTCCTTGCTGTAGTCTCTCAGTTACCCAGCCAGCCCAGACTGCTCCCACTGTCACTCTGTCAGTGTCCTTGCTGTTGTCCCTCAGTTACCCAGCCGGCCCTCACTGCTCCCAATGTCAGTCTGTCAGTGTCCTTGCTGTTGTCCCTCAGTTACCCAGCCGGCCCCTACTGCTCCCGCTGTCACTCTGTCAGTGTCCTTGCTGTTGTCTCTCAGTTACCCAGCCGGCCCAGACTGCTCCCACTGTCACTCTGTCAGTGTCCTTGCTGTTGTCTCTCAGTTACCCAGCCGGCCCAGACTGCTCCCACTGTCACTCTGTCACTGTCCTTGCTGTTGTCCCTCAGTTACCCAGCCGGCCCCTACTGCTCCCGCTGTCACTCTGTCAGTGTCCTTGCTGTTGTCTCTCAGTTACCCAGCCGGCCCAGACTGCTCCCACTGTCACTCTGTCAGTGACCTTGCTGTTGTCTCTCAGTTACCCAGCCGGCCCAGACTGCTCCCACTGTCACTCTGTCAGTGTCCTTGCTGTTGTTTCTCAGTTACCCATCCACCCAGACTGCTCCCACTGTCACTCTGTCAGTGTCCTTGCTGTTGTCTCTCAGTTACCCAGCCGGCCCAGACTGCTCCCACTGTCACTCTGTCACTGTCCTTGCTGTTGTCTCTCAGTTGCCCAGACGGCCCAGACTGTTCCCACTGTCACTCTGTCACTGTCCTTGCTGTAGTCTCTCAGTTACCCAGCCGGCCCAGACTGCTCCCACTGTCACTCTGTCAGTGTCTTTGCTGCTGTCTCTCTGTTACCCAGCCGGCCCAGACTGCTCCCACTGTCACTCTGTCAGTGTCCTTGCTGTTGTCTCTCAGTTATCCAGCCGGCCCAGACTGCTCCCACTGTCACCCTGTCAGTGTCCTTGCTGTTGTCTCTCAGTTACCCAGCCGGCCCAGACTGCTCCCACTGTCACTCTGTCAGTGTCCTTGCTGTTGTCTCTCAGTTACCCAGCCGGCCCTGACTGCTCCCACTGTCACTCTGTCAGTGTCCTTGCTGTTGTCTCTCAGTTACCCAGCCGGCCCAGGCTGCTCCCACTGTCACTCTGTCACTGCCCTTGCTGTTGTCTCTCAGTTACCCGGCCGGCCCAGACTGCTCTCACTGTCACTCTGTCAGAGTCCTTGCTGTTGCCCCTCAGTTACCCAGCCGGCCCCTACTGCTCCCGCTGTCACTCTGTCACTGTCTTTGCTGTTGTCTCTCAGTTACCCAGCCGGCCCAGACTGCTCCCCCTGTCACTCTGTCAGTGTCCTTGCTGTTGTCTCTCAGTTACCCAGCCGGCCCCTACTGCTCCCACTGTCACTCTATCAGTGTCCTTGCTGTTGTCTCTCAGTTACCCAGCCGGCCCAGTCTGCTCCCACTGTCACTCTGTCAGTGTCCTTGCTGTTGTCTCTCAGTTACCCAGCCGGGCCAGACGGATCCCACTTTCACTCTGTCACTGTCCTTGCTGTTGTCTCTCAGTTTCCCAGCCGGCCCAGACTGCTCCCACTGTCACTCTGTCACTGTCTTTGCTGTTGTCTCAAAGTTACCCAGCCGGCCCAGACTGCTCCCACTGTCAATCTGTCAGCGTCCTTGCTGTTGTCTCTCAGTTAACCAGCCGGCCCAGACTGCTCCCACTGTCACTCTGTCACTGTCCTTGCTGTTGTCTCTCAGTTACCCAGCCGGCCCAGACTGCTCCCACTGTCACTCTGTCAGTGTCCTTGCTGTTGTCTCTCAGTTACCAATCCGGGCCAGAAGGATCCCACTGTCACTCTGTCACTGTCCTTGCTGTTGTCTCTCAGTTTCCCAGCCGGCCCAGACTGCTCCCACTGTCACTCTGTCACTGTCGTTGCTGTTGTCTCAACGTTACCCAGCCGGCCCAGACTGCTCCCACTGTCACTCTGTCAGTGTCCTTGCTGTTGTCTCTCAGTTATCCAGCCGGCCCAGACTGCTCCCACTGTCACTCTGTCAGTGTCCTTGCTGTTGTCTCTCAGTTACCCATCCACCCAGACTGCTCCCACTGTCACTCTGTCAGTGTCTTTGCTGTTGTCTCTCAGTTACCCAGCCGGCCCAGACTGCTCCCACTGTCACTGTGTCACTGTCCTTGCTGTAGTCTCTCAGTTAACCAGCCGGCCCAGACTGCTCCCACTGTCACTCTGTCACTGTCCTTGCTGTTGTCTCTCAGTTACCAGCCGGCCCAGACTGCTCCCACTGTCACTTTGTCAGTGTCCTTGCTGTTGTCTCTCAGGTATCCAGCCGGCCCAGACTGCTCCCACTGTCACTCTGTCAGTGTCCTTGCTGTTGTCTCTCAGTTACCCAGCCGGCCCTGACTGCTCCCACTGTCACTCTGTCAGTGTCCTTGCTGTTGTCTCTCAGTTACGCAGCCGGCCCAGACTGCTCCCACTGTCACTCAGTCACTGCCCTTGCTGTTGTCCCTCAGTTACCCGGCCGGCCCAGACTGCTCTCACTGTCACTCTGTCAGAGTCCTTGCTGTTGTCCCTCAGTTACCCAGCCGGCCCCTACTGCTCCCGCTGTCACTCTGTCACTGTCCTTGCTGTTGTCTCTCAGTTACCCAGCCGGCCCCTACTGCTCCCACTGTCACTCTGTCAGTGTCCTTGCTGTTGTCTCTCAGTTACCCAGCCGGCCCACACTGCTCCCACTGTCACTCTGTCAGTGTCCTTGCTGTTGTCTCTCAGTTACCCAGCCGGCCCAGACTGCTCCCAATGTCACTCTGTCACTGTCCTTGCTGTTGTCTCTCAGTTTCCCAGCCGGCCCAGACTGCTCCCACTGTCACTCTGTCACTGTCCTTGCTGTTGTCTCTCAGTTGCCCAGACGGCCCAGACTGATCCCAATGTCACTCTGTCACTGTCCTTGCTGTTGTCTCTCAGTTGCCCAGACGGCCCAGACTGCTCCCACTGTCACTCTGTCAGTGTCCTTGCTGTTGTCTCTCAGTTGCCCAGCCGGCCCAGACTGCTCCCACTGTCACTCTGTCAGTGTCCTTGCTGTTGTCTCTCAGTTACCCTGCCGACCCAGACTGCTCCCACTGTCACTCTGTCTGTGTCCTTGCTGTTGTCTCTGAGTTGCCCAGCCGGCCCAGACTGTTCCCTCTGTCACTCTGTCAGTGTCCTTGCTGTTGTCTCTCAGTTACCCTGCCGACCCAGACTGCTCCGACTGTCACTCTGTCAGTGTCCTTGCTGTTGTCTCTCAGTTACCCAGCCGACCCAGACTGCTCCCTCTGTCACTCTGTCAGTGTCCTTGCTGTTGTCTCTCAGTTACCCTGCCGTCCCAGACTGCTCCGACTGTCACTCGGTCAGTGTCCTTGCTGTTGTCTCTCAGTTACACAGCAGGCCCAGACTGCTCCCACTGTCACTCTGTCACTGTCCTCGCTGTTGTCTCTCAGTAACCCAGCCGGCCCAGACTGCTCGCACTGTCACTCTGTCAGTGTCCTTGCTGTAGTCTCTCAGTTACCCAGCCAGCCCAGACTGCTCCCACTGTCACTCTGTCAGTGTCCTTGCTGTTGTCCCTCAGTTACCCAGCCGGCCCTCACTGCTCCCAATGTCAGTCTGTCAGTGTCCTTGCTGTTGTCCCTCAGTTACCCAGCCGGCCCCTACTGCTCCCGCTGTCACTCTGTCAGTGTCCTTGCTGTTGTCTCTCAGTTACCCAGCCGGCCCCTACTGCTCCCGCTGTCACTCTGTCAGTGTCCTTGCTGTTGTCTCTCAGTTACCCAGCCGGCCCACACTGCTCCCACTGTCACTCTGTCAGTGTCCTTGCTTGTTGTCTCTCAGTTACCCAGCTGGCCCAGACTGCTCCCACTGTCACTCTGTCAGTGACCTTGCTGTTGTCTCTCAGTTACCCAGCCGGCCCAGACTGCTCCCACTGTCACTCTTTCAGTGTCCTTGCTGTTGTTTCTCAGTTACCCATCCACCCAGACTGCTCCCACTGTCACTCTGTCAGTGTCCTTGCTGTTGTCTCTCAGTTACCAGCCGGCCCAGACTGCTCCCACTGTCACTGTGTCACTGTCCTTGCTGTTGTCTCTCAGTTGCCCAGACGGCCCAGACTGTTCCCACTGTCACTCTGTCACTGTCCTTGCTGTAGTCTCTCAGTTACCCAGCCGGCCCAGACTGCTCCCACTGTCACTCTGTCAGTGTCTTTGCTGCTGTCTCTCTGTTACCCAGCCGGCCCAAACTGCTCCCACTGTCACTCTGTCAGTGTCCTTGCTGTTGTCTCTCAGTTATCCAGCCGGCCCAGACTGCTCCCACTGTCACTCTGTCAGTGTCCTTGCTGTTGTCTCTCAGTTACCCAGCCGGCCCAGACTGCTCCCACTGTCACTCTGTCAGTGTCTTTGCTGTTGTCTCTCAGTTACCCAGCCGGCCCTGACTGCTCCCACTGTCACCCTGTCAGTGTCCTTGCTGTTGTCTCTCAGTTACCCAGCCGGCCCAGGTTGCTCCCACTGTCACTCTGTCACTGCCCTTGCTGTTGTCTCTCAGTTACCCGGCCGGCCCAGACTGCTCTCACTGTCACTCTGTCAGAGTCCTTGCTGTTGCCCCTCAGTTACCCAGCCGGCCCCTACTGCTCCCGCTGTCACTCTGTCACTGTCTTTGCTGTTGTCTTTCAGTTGCCCAGCCGGCCCAGACTGCTCCCACTGTCACTCTGTCAGTGTCCTTGCTGTTGTCTTTCAGTTACCCAGCCGGCCCCTACTGCTCCCACTGTCACTCTATCAGTGTCCTTGCTGTTGTCTCTCAGTTACCCAGCCGGCCCAGTCTGCTCCCACTGTCACTCTGTCAGTGTCCTTGCTGTTGTCTCTCAGTTACCCAGCCGGGCCAGGCGGATCCCACTTTCACTCTGTCACTGTCCTTGCTGTTGTCTCTCAGTTTCCCAGCCGGCCCAGACTGCTCCCACTGTCACTCTGTCACTGTCGTTGCTGTTGTCTCAAAGTTACCCAGCCGGCCCAGATTGCTCCCACTGTCACTCTGTCAGCGTCCTTGCTGTTGTCTCTCAGTTAACCAGCCGGCCCAGACTGCTCCCACTGTCATTCTGTCACTGTCCTTGCTGTTGTCTCTCAGTCACCCAGCCGGCCCAGACTGCTCCCACTGTCACTCTGTCAGTGTCCTTGCTGTTGTCTCTCAGTTACCCAGCCGGGCCAGAAGGATCCCACTGTCACTCTGTCACTGTCCTTGCAGTTGTCTCTCAGTTTCCCAGCCGGCCCAGACTGCTCCCACTGTCACTCTGTCACTGTCGTTACTGTTGTCTCAAAGTTACCCAGCCGGCCAAGACTGCTCCCACTGTCACTCTGTCAGCGTCCTTGCTGTTGTCTCTCAGTTAACCAGCCGTCCCAGACTGCTCCCACTGTCACTCTGTCAGTGTCCTTGCTGTTGTCTCTCAGTTATCCAGACGGACCATGCTGCTCCCACTGTCACTCTGTCAGTGTCCTTGCTGTTGTCTATCAGTTACCCAGCCGGCCCAGACTGCTCCCGCTGTCACTCTGTCAGTGTCCTTGCTGTTGTCTCTCAGTTACCCAGCCGGCCCAGACTGCTCTCACTGTCACCCTGTCAGTGTCCTTGCTGTTGTCTCTCAGTTACCCAGCCGCCCCAGACTACTCCCAATGTCACTCTGTCAGTGTCCTTGCTGTTGTCTCTCAGTTCCCCAGCCGGCCCAGACTGCTCCCACCATTGTCACTCTGTCAGTGTCCTTGCTGTTGTCTCTCAGTTACCCAGCCGGTCCAGACTACTCCCACTGTCACTCTGTCAGTGTCCTTGCTGTTGTCTCTCAGTTCCCCAGCCGGCCCAGACTGCTCCCACCATTGTCACTCTGTCAGTGTCCTTGCTGTTGTCTCTCAGTTACCCAGCCGCCCCAGACTGCTCCCACTGTCACTCTGTCAGTGTCCTTGCTGTTGTCTCTCAGTTACCCAGCCGGTCCAGACTGCTCCCACTGTCACTCTGTCACTGTCCTTGCTGTTGTCTCTCAGTTACCCATCCGGCTCAGACTGCTCCCACTGTCAGTCTGTCAGTGTCCTTGCTGTTGTCTCTCAGTTACCCAGCCGGCCCAGACTGCTCCCACTGTCACTCTGTCAGTGTTCTTGCATGTTGTCTCTCAGTTACCCAGCCGGCCCAGACTGCTCCCACTGTCACTCTGTCACTGTCCTTGCTGTTGTCTCTCAGTTACCCAGCCGGCCCAGACTGCTCCCACTGTCACTCTGTCAGTGTTCTTGCATGTTGTCTCTCAGTTACCCAGCCGGCCCAGACTGCTCTCACTGTCACTCTGTCACTGTCCTTGCTGTTGTCTCTCAGTTACCCATCCGGCTCAGACTGCTCCCACTGTCAGTCTGTCAGTGTCCTTGCTGTTGTCTCTCAGTTACCCAGCCGGCCCCTACTGCTCCCACTGTCACTCTGTCAGTGTCCTTGCTGTTGTCTCTCAGTTACCCAGCCGGTCCAGACTGCTCCCACTGTCACTCTGTCACTGTCCTTGCTGTTGTCTCTCAGTTACCATCCGGCTCAGACTGCTCCCACTGTCAGTCTGTCAGTGTCCTTGCTGTTGTCTCTCAGTTACCCAGCCGGCCCAGACTGCTCCCACTGTCACTCTGTCACTGTCCTTGCTGTTGTCTCTCAGTTTCCCAGCCGGCCCAGACTGCTCCCACTGTCACTCTGTCACTGTCCTTGCTGTTGTCTCTCAGTTGCCCAGACGGCCCAGACTGATCCCACTGTCACTCTGTCACTGTCCTTGCTGTTGTCTCTCAGTTGCCCAGACGGCCCAGACTGCTCCCACTGTCACTCTGTCAGTGTCCTTGCTGTTGTCTCTCAGTTGCCCAGCCGGCCCAGACTGCTCCCACTGTCACTCTGTCAGTGTCCTTGCTGTTGTCTCTCAGTTACCCTGCCGACCCATACTGCTCCCACTGTCACTCTGTCTGTGTCCTTGCTGTTGTCTCTGAGTTGCCCAGCCGGCCCAGACTGTTCCCTCTGTCACTCTGTCAGTGTCCTTGCTGTTGTCTCTCAGTTACCCTGCCGACCCAGACTGCTCCGACTGTCACTCTGTCAGTGTCCTTGCTGTTGTCTCTCAGTTACCCAGCCGACCCAGACTGCTCCCTCTGTCACTCTGTCAGTGTCCTTGCTGTTGTCTCTCAGTTACCCTGCCGTCCCAGACTGCTCCGACTGTCACTCGGTCAGTGTCCTTGCTGTTGTCTCTCAGTTACACAGCAGGCCCAGACTGCTCCCACTGTCACTCTGTCACTGTCCTCGCTGTTGTCTCTCAGTAACCCAGCCGGCCCAGACTGCTCGCACTGTCACTCTGTCAGTGTCCTTGCTGTAGTCTCTCAGTTACCCAGCCAGCCCAGACTGCTCCCACTGTCACTCTGTCAGTGTCCTTGCTGTTGTCCCTCAGTTACCCAGCCGGCCCTCACTGCTCCCAATGTCAGTCTGTCAGTGTCCTTGCTGTTGTCCCTCAGTTACCCAGCCGGCCCCTACTGCTCCCGCTGTCACTCTGTCAGTGTCCTTGCTGTTGTCTCTCAGTTACCCAGCCGGCCCCTACTGCTCCCGCTGTCACTCTGTCAGTGTCCTTGCTGTTGTCTCTCAGTTACCCAGCCGGCCCACACTGCTCCCACTGTCACTCTGTCAGTGTCCTTGCTTGTTGTCTCTCAGTTACCCAGCTGGCCCAGACTGCTCCCACTGTCACTCTGTCAGTGACCTTGCTGTTGTCTCTCAGTTACCCAGCTGGCCCAGACTGCTCCCACTGTCACTCTGTCAGTGACCTTGCTGTTGTCTCTCAGTTACCCAGCCGGCCCAGACTGCTCCCACTGTCACTCTTTCAGTGTCCTTGCTGTTGTTTCTCAGTTACCCATCCACCCAGACTGCTCCCACTGTCACTCTGTCAGTGTCCTTGCTGTTGTCTCTCAGTTACCCAGCCGGCCCAGACTGCTCCCACTGTCACTGTGTCACTGTCCTTGCTGTTGTCTCTCAGTTGCCCAGACGGCCCAGACTGTTCCCACTGTCACTCTGTCACTGTCCTTGCTGTAGTCTCTCAGTTACCCAGCCGGCCCAGACTGCTCCCACTGTCACTCTGTCAGTGTCTTTGCTGCTGTCTCTCTGTTACCCAGCCGGCCCAAACTGCTCCCACTGTCACTCTGTCAGTGTCCTTGCTGTTGTCTCTCAGTTATCCAGCCGGCCCAGACTGCTCCCACTGTCACTCTGTCAGTGTCCTTGCTGTAGTCTCTCAGTTACCCAGCCGGCCCAGACTGCTCCCACTGTCACTCTGTCAGTGTCCTTGCTGTTGTCTCTCAGTTACCCAGCCGGCCCTGACTGCTCCCACTGTCACCCTGTCAGTGTCCTTGCTGTTGTCTCTCAGTTACCCAGCCGGCCCAGGTTGCTCCCACTGTCACTCTGTCACTGCCCTTGCTGTTGTCTCTCAGTTACCCGGCCGGCCCAGACTGCTCTCACTGTCACTCTGTCAGAGTCCTTGCTGTTGCCCCTCAGTTACCCAGCCGGCCCCTACTGCTCCCGCTGTCACTCTGTCACTGTCTTTGCTGTTGTCTTTCAGTTGCCCAGCCGGCCCAGACTGCTCCCACTGTCACTCTGTCAGTGTCCTTGCTGTTGTCTTTCAGTTACCCAGCCGGCCCCTACTGCTCCCACTGTCACTCTATCAGTGTCCTTGCTGTTGTCTCTCAGTTACCCAGCCGGCCCAGTCTGCTCCCACTGTCACTCTGTCAGTGTCCTTGCTGTTGTCTCTCAGTTACCCAGCCGGGCCAGGCGGATCCCACTTTCACTCTGTCACTGTCCTTGCTGTTGTCTCTCAGTTTCCCAGCCGGCCCAGACTGCTCCCACTGTCACTCTGTCACTGTCGTTGCTGTTGTCTCAAAGTTACCCAGCCGGCCCAGATTGCTCCCACTGTCACTCTGTCAGCGTCCTTGCTGTTGTCTCTCAGTTAACCAGCCGGCCCAGACTGCTCCCACTGTCATTCTGTCACTGTCCTTGCTGTTGTCTCTCAGTTACCCAGCCGGGCCAGAAGGATCCCACTGTCACTCTGTCACTGTCCTTGCTGTTGTCTCTCAGTTTCCCAGCCGGCCCAGACTGCTCCCACTGTCACTCTGTCACTGTCGTTACTGTTGTCTCAAAGTTACCCAGCCGGCCAAGACTGCTCCCACTGTCACTCTGTCAGCGTCCTTGCTGTTGTCTCTCAGTTAACCAGCCGTCCCAGACTGCTCCCACTGTCACTCTGTCAGTGTCCTTGCTGTTGTCTCTCAGTTATCCAGACGGACCATGCTGCTCCCACTGTCACTCTGTCAGTGTCCTTGCTGTTGTCTATCAGTTACCCAGCCGGCCCAGACTGCTCCCGCTGTCACTCTGTCAGTGTCCTTGCTGTTGTCTCTCAGTTACCCAGCCGGCCCAGACTGCTCTCACTGTCACCCTGTCAGTGTCCTTGCTGTTGTCTCTCAGTTACCCAGCCGCCCCAGACTACTCCCAATGTCACTCTGTCAGTGTCCTTGCTGTTGTCTCTCAGTTCCCCAGCCGGCCCAGACTGCTCCCACCATTGTCACTCTGTCAGTGTCCTTGCTGTTGTCTCTCAGTTACCCAGCCGGTCCAGACTACTCCCACTGTCACTCTGTCAGTGTCCTTGCTGTTGTCTCTCAGTTCCCCAGCCGGCCCAGACTGCTCCCACCATTGTCACTCTGTCAGTGTCCTTGCTGTTGTCTCTCAGTTACCCAGCCGCCCCAGACTGCTCCCACTGTCACTCTGTCAGTGTCCTTGCTGTTGTCTCTCAGTTACCCAGCCGGTCCAGACTGCTCCCACTGTCACTCTGTCACTGTCCTTGCTGTTGTCTCTCAGTTACCCATCCGGCTCAGACTGCTCCCACTGTCAGTCTGTCAGTGTCCTTGCTGTTGTCTCTCAGTTACCCAGCCGGCCCAGACTGCTCCCACTGTCACTCTGTCAGTGTTCTTGCATGTTGTCTCTCAGTTACCCAGCCGGCCCAGACTGCTCCCACTGTCACTCTGTCACTGTCCTTGCTGTTGTCTCTCAGTTACCCAGCCGGCCCAGACTGCTCCCACTGTCACTCTGTCAGTGTTCTTGCATGTTGTCTCTCAGTTACCCAGCCGGCCCAGACTGCTCTCACTGTCACTCTGTCACTGTCCTTGCTGTTGTCTCTCAGTTACCCATCCGGCTCAGACTGCTCCCACTGTCAGTCTGTCAGTGTCCTTGCTGTTGTCTCTCAGTTACCCAGCCGGCCCCTACTGCTCCCACTGTCACTCTGTCAGTGTCCTTGCTGTTGTCTCTCAGTTACCCAGCCGGCCCAGACTGCTCCCACTGTCACTCTTTCACTGTCCTTGCTGTAGTCTCTCAGTTACCCAGCCGGCCCAGACTGCTCCCACTGTCACTCTGTCAGTGTCTTTGCTGCTGTCTCTCTGTTACAGCCGGCCCAGACTGCTCCCACTGTCACTCTGTCAGTGTCCTTGCTGTTGTCTCTCAGTTATCCAGCCGGCCCAGACTGCTCCCACTGTCACTCTGTCAGTGTCCTTGCTGTTGTTTCTCAGTTACCCATCCACCCAGATTGCTCCCACTGTCACTCTGGCAGTGTCCTTGCTGTTGTCTCTCAGTTACCCAGCCGGCCCAGACTGCTCCCACTGTCACTCTGTCACTGTCCTTGCTGTAGTCTCTCAGTTACCCAGCCGGCCCAGACTGCTCCCACTGTCACTCTGTCACTGTCCTTGCTGTTGTCTCTCAGTTACCAGCCGGCCCAGACTAATCCCACTGTCACTCTGTCAGTGTCCTTGCTGTTGTCTCTCAGGTATCCAGCCGGCCCAGACTGCTCCCACTGTCACTCTGTCAGTGTCCTTGCTGTTGTCTCTCAGTTACCCAGCCGGCCCTGACTGCTCCCACTGTCACTCTGTCAGTGTCCTTGCTGTTGTCTCTCAGTTACCCAGCCGGCCCAGACTGCTCCCACTGTCACTCTGTCTCTGCCCTTGCTGTTGGCCCTCAGTTACCCGGCCGGCCCAGACTGCTCTCACTGTCACTCTGTCAGAGTCCTTGCTGTTGTCCCTCAGTTACCCAGCCGGCCCCTACTGCTCCCGCTGTCACTCTGTCACTGTCCTTGCTGTTGTCTCTCAGTTACCCAGCCGGCCCCTACTGCTCCCACTGTCACTCTGTCAGTGTCCTTGCTGTTGTCTCTCAGTTACCCAGCCGCCCCACACTGCTCCCACTGTCACTCTGTCAGTGTCCTTGCTGTTGTCTCTCAGTTACCCAGCCGGCCCACACTGCTCCCACTGTCACTCTGTCACTGTCCTTGCTGTTGTCTCTCAGTTTCCCAGCCGGCCCAGACTGCTCCCACTGTCACTCTGTCACTGTCCTTGCTGTTGTCTCTCAGTTGCCCAGACGGCCCAGACTGCTCCCACTGTCACTCTGTCACTGTCCTTGCTGTTGTCTCTCAGTTGCCCAGACGGCCCAGACTGCTCCCACTGTCACTCTGTCAGTGTCCTTGCTGTTGTCTCTCAGTTGCCCAACCGGCCCAGACTGCTCCCACTGTCACTCTGTCAGTGTCCTTGCTGTTGTCTCTCAGTTACCCTGCCGACCCAGACTGCTCCCACTGTCACTCTGTCTGTGTCCTTGCTGTTGTCTCTGAGTTGCCCAGCCGGCCCAGACTGTTCCCTCTGTCACTCTGTCAGTGTCCTTGCTGTTGTCTCTCAGTTACCCTGCCGACCCAGACTGCTCCGACTGTCACTCTGTCAGTGTCCTTGCTGTTGTCTCTCAGTTACCCAGCCGACCCAGACTGCTCCCTCTGTCACTCTGTCAGAGTCCTTGCTGTTGTCTCTTAGTTACCCTGCCGACCCAGACTGCTCCGACTGTCACTCGGTCAGTGTCCTTGCTGTTGTCTCTCAGTTACACAGCAGGCCCAGACTGCTCCCACTGTCACTCTGTCACTGTCCTCGCTGTTGTCTCTCAGTAACCCAGCCGGCCCAGACTGCTCGCACTGTCACTCTGTCAGTGTCCTTGCTGTAGTCTCTCAGTTACCCAGCCAGCCCAGACTGCTCCCACTGTCACTCTGTCAGTGTCCTTGCTGTTGTCCCTCAGTTACCCAGCCGGCCCTCACTGCTCCCAATGTCAGTCTGTCAGTGTCCTTGCTGTTGTCCCTCAGTTACCCAGCCGGCCCCTACTGCTCCCGCTGTCACTCTGACAGTGTCCTTGCTGTTGTCTCTCAGTTACCCAGCCGGCCCAGACTGCTCCCACTGTCACTCTGTCAGTGTCCTTGCTGTTGTCTCTCAGTTACCCAGCCGGCCCAGACTGCTCCCACTGTCACTCTGTCACTGTCCTTGCTGTTGTCCCTCAGTTACCCAGCCGGCCCCTACTGCTCCCGCTGTCACTCTGTCAGTGTCCTTGCTGTTGTCTCTCAGTTACCCAGCCGGCCCAGACTGCTCCCACTGTCACTCTGTCAGTGACCTTGCTGTTGTCTCTCAGTTACCCAGCCGGCCCAGACTGCTCCCACTGTCACTCTGTCAGTGTCCTTGCTGTTGTTTCTCAGTTACCCATCCACCCAGACTGCTCCCACTGTCACTCTGTCAGTGTCCTTGCTGTTGTCTCTCAGTTACCCAGCCGGCCCAGACTGCTCCCACTGTCACTCTGTCACTGTCCTTGCTGTTGTCTCTCAGTTGCCCAGACGGCCCAGACTGTTCCCACTGTCACTCTGTCACTGTCCTTGCTGTAGTCTCTCAGTTACCCAGCCGTCCCAGACTGCTCCCACTGTCACTCTGTCAGTGTCTTTGCTGCTGTCTCTCTGTTACCCAGCCGGCCCAGACTGCTCCCACTGTCACTCTGTCAGTGTCCTTGCTGTTGTCTCTCAGTTATCCAGCCGGCCCAGACTGCTCCCACTGTCACCCTGTCAGTGTCCTTGCTGTTGTCTCTCAGTTACCCAGCCGGCCCACACTGCTCCCACTGTCACTCTGTCACTGTCCTTGCTGTTGTCTCTCAGTTTCCCAGCCGGCCCAGACTGCTCCCACTGTCACTCTGTCACTGTCCTTGCTGTTGTCTCTCAGTTGCCCAGACGGCCCAGACTGCTCCCACTGTCACTCTGTCACTGTCCTTGCTGTTGTCTCTCAGTTGCCCAGACGGCCCAGACTGCTCCCACTGTCACTCTGTCAGTGTCCTTGCTGTTGTCTCTCAGTTGCCCAACCGGCCCAGACTGCTCCCACTGTCACTCTGTCAGTGTCCTTGCTGTTGTCTCTCAGTTACCCTGCCGACCCAGACTGCTCCCACTGTCACTCTGTCTGTGTCCTTGCTGTTGTCTCTGAGTTGCCCAGCCGGCCCAGACTGTTCCCTCTGTCACTCTGTCAGTGTCCTTGCTGTTGTCTCTCAGTTACCCTGCCGACCCAGACTGCTCCGACTGTCACTCTGTCAGTGTCCTTGCTGTTGTCTCTCAGTTACCCAGCCGACCCAGACTGCTCCCTCTGTCACTCTGTCAGAGTCCTTGCTGTTGTCTCTTAGTTACCCTGCCGACCCAGACTGCTCCGACTGTCACTCGGTCAGTGTCCTTGCTGTTGTCTCTCAGTTACACAGCAGGCCCAGACTGCTCCCACTGTCACTCTGTCACTGTCCTCGCTGTTGTCTCTCAGTAACCCAGCCGGCCCAGACTGCTCGCACTGTCACTCTGTCAGTGTCCTTGCTGTAGTCTCTCAGTTACCCAGCCAGCCCAGACTGCTCCCACTGTCACTCTGTCAGTGTCCTTGCTGTTGTCCCTCAGTTACCCAGCCGGCCCTCACTGCTCCCAATGTCAGTCTGTCAGTGTCCTTGCTGTTGTCCCTCAGTTACCCAGCCGGCCCCTACTGCTCCCGCTGTCACTCTGTCAGTGTCCTTGCTGTTGTCTCTCAGTTACCCAGCCGGCCCAGACTGCTCCCACTGTCACTCTGTCAGTGTCCTTGCTGTTGTCTCTCAGTTACCCAGCCGGCCCAGACTGCTCCCACTGTCACTCTGTCACTGTCCTTGCTGTTGTCCCTCAGTTACCCAGCCGGCCCCTACTGCTCCCGCTGTCACTCTGTCAGTGTCCTTGCTGTTGTCTCTCAGTTACCCAGCCGGCCCAGACTGCTCCCACTGTCACTCTGTCAGTGACCTTGCTGTTGTCTCTCAGTTACCCAGCCGGCCCAGACTGCTCCCACTGTCACTCTGTCAGTGTCCTTGCTGTTGTTTCTCAGTTACCCATCCACCCAGACTGCTCCCACTGTCACTCTGTCAGTGTCCTTGCTGTTGTCTCTCAGTTACCCAGCCGGCCCAGACTGCTCCCACTGTCACTCTGTCACTGTCCTTGCTGTTGTCTCTCAGTTGCCCAGACGGCCCAGACTGTTCCCACTGTCACTCTGTCACTGTCCTTGCTGTAGTCTCTCAGTTACCCAGCCGTCCCAGACTGCTCCCACTGTCACTCTGTCAGTGTCTTTGCTGCTGTCTCTCTGTTACCCAGCCGGCCCAGACTGCTCCCACTGTCACTCTGTCAGTGTCCTTGCTGTTGTCTCTCAGTTATCCAGCCGGCCCAGACTGCTCCCACTGTCACCCTGTCAGTGTCCTTGCTGTTGTCTCTCAGTTACCCAGCCGGCCCAGACTGCTCCCAATGTCACTCTGTCAGTGTCCTTGCTGTTGTCTCTCAGTTACCCAGCCGGCCCTGACTGCTCCCACTGTCACTCTGTCATTGTCCTTGCTGTTGTCTCTCAGTTACCCAGCCGGCCCAGGCTGCTCCCACTGTCACTCTGTCACTGCCCTTGCTGTTGTCTCTCAGTTACCCGGCCGGCCCAGACTGCTCTCACTGTCACTCTGTCAGAGTCCTTGCTGTTGCCCCTCAGTTACCCAGCCGGCCCCTATTGCTCCCGCTGTCACTCTGTCACTGTCTTTGCTGTTGTCTCTCAGTTACCCAGCCGGCCAAGACTGCTCCCCCTGTCACTCTGTCAGTGTCCTTGCTGTTGTCTCTCAGTTACCCAGCCGGCCCCTACTGCTCCCACTGTCACTCTATCAGTGTCCTTGCTGTTGTCTCTCAGTTACCCAGCCGGCCCAGTCTGCTCCCACTGTCACTCTGTCAGTGTCCTTGCTGTTGTCTCTCAGTTACCCAGCCGGGCCAGACGGATCCCACTTTCACTCTGTCACTGTCCTTGCTGTTGTCTCTCAGTTTCCCAGCCGGCCCAGACTGCTCCCACTGTCACTCTGTCACTGTCGTTGCTGTTGTCTCAAAGTTACCCAGCCGGCCCAGACTGCTCCCACTGTCAATCTGTCAGCGTCCTTGCTGTTGTCTCTCAGTTAACCAGCCGGCCCAGACTGCTCCCACTGTCACTCTGTCACTGTCCTTGCTGTTGTCTCTCAGTTACCCAGCCGGCCCAGACTGCTCCCACTGTCACTCTGTCAGTGTCCTTGCTGTTGTCTCTCAGTTACCCAGCCGGGCCAGAAGGATCCCACTGTCACTCTGTCACTGTCCTTGCTGTTGTCTCTCAGTTTCCCAGCCGGCCCAGACTGCTCCCACTGTCACTCTGTCACTGTCGTTGCTGTTGTCTCAACGTTACCCAGCCGGCCCAGACTGCTCCCACTGTCACTCTGTCAGCGTCCTTGCTGTTGTCTCTCAGTTACCCAGCCGGCCCAGACTGCTCCCACTGTCACTGTCCTTGCTGTTGTCTCTCAGTTACCAGCCGGCCCAGACTACTCCCACTGTCACTCTGTCAGTGTCCTTGCTGTTGTCTCTCAGGTATCCAGCCGGCCCAGACTGCTCCCACTGTCACTCTGTCAGTGTCCTTGCTGTTGTCTCTCAGTTACCCAGCCGGCCCTGACTGCTCCCACTGTCACTCTGTCAGTGTCCTTGCTGTTGTCTCTCAGTTACCCAGCCGGCCCAGACTGCTCCCACTGTCACTCTGTCTCTGCCCTTGCTGTTGGCCCTCAGTTACCCGGCCGGCCCAGACTGCTCTCACTGTCACTCTGTCAGAGTCCTTGCTGTTGTCCCTCAGTTACCCAGCCGGCCCCTACTGCTCCCGCTGTCACTCTGTCACTGTCCTTGCTGTTGTCTCTCAGTTACCCAGCCGGCCCCTACTGCTCCCACTGTCACTCTGTCAGTGTCCTTGCTGTTGTCTCTCAGTTACCCAGCCGCCCCACACTGCTCCCACTGTCACTCTGTCAGTGTCCTTGCTGTTGTCTCTCAGTTACCCAGCCGGCCCACACTGCTCCCACTGTCACTCTGTCACTGTCCTAGCTGTTGTCTCTCAGTTTCCCAGCCGGCCCAGACTGCTCCCACTGTCACTCTGTCACTGTCCTTGCTGTTGTCTCTCAGTTGCCCAGACGGCCCAGACTGCTCCCACTGTCACTCTGTCACTGTCCTTGCTGTTGTCTCTCAGTTGCCCAGACGGCCCAGACTGCTCCCACTGTCACTCTGTCAGTGTCCTTGCTGTTGTCTCTCAGTTGCCCAACCGGCCCAGACTGCTCCCACTGTCACTCTGTCAGTGTCCTTGCTGTTGTCTCTCAGTTACCCTGCCGACCCAGACTGCTCCCACTGTCACTCTGTCTGTGTCCTTGCTGTTGTCTCTGAGTTGCCCAGCCGGCCCAGACTGTTCCCTCTGTCACTCTGTCAGTGTCCTTGCTGTTGTCTCTCAGTTACCCTGCCGACCCAGACTGCTCCGACTGTCACTCTGTCAGTGTCCTTGCTGTTGTCTCTCAGTTACCCAGCCGACCCAGACTGCTCCCTCTGTCACTCTGTCAGAGTCCTTGCTGTTGTCTCTTAGTTACCCTGCCGACCCAGACTGCTCCGACTGTCACTCGGTCAGTGTCCTTGCTGTTGTCTCTCAGTTACACAGCAGGCCCAGACTGCTCCCACTGTCACTCTGTCACTGTCCTCGCTGTTGTCTCTCAGTAACCCAGCCGGCCCAGACTGCTCGCACTGTCACTCTGTCAGTGTCCTTGCTGTAGTCTCTCAGTTACCCAGCCAGCCCAGACTGCTCCCACTGTCACTCTGTCAGTGTCCTTGCTGTTGTCCCTCAGTTACCCAGCCGGCCCTCACTGCTCCCAATGTCAGTCTGTCAGTGTCCTTGCTGTTGTCCCTCAGTTACCCAGCCGGCCCCTACTGCTCCCGCTGTCACTCTGTCAGTGTCCTTGCTGTTGTCTCTCAGTTACCCAGCCGGCCCAGACTGCTCCCACTGTCACTCTGTCAGTGTCCTTGCTGTTGTCTCTCAGTTACCCAGCCGGCCCAGACTGCTCCCACTGTCACTCTGTCACTGTCCTTGCTGTTGTCCCTCAGTTACCCAGCCGGCCCCTACTGCTCCCGCTGTCACTCTGTCAGTGTCCTTGCTGTTGTCTCTCAGTTACCCAGCCGGCCCAGACTGCTCCCACTGTCACTCTGTCAGTGACCTTGCTGTTGTCTCTCAGTTACCCAGCCGGCCCAGGCTGCTCCCACTGTCACTCTGTCAGTGTCCTTGCTGTTGTTTCTCAGTTACCCATCCACCCAGACTGCTCCCACTGTCACTCTGTCAGTGTCCTTGCTGTTGTCTCTCAGTTACCCAGCCGGCCCAGACTGCTCCCACTGTCACTCTGTCACTGTCCTTGCTGTTGTCTCTCAGTTGCCCAGACGGCCCAGACTGTTCCCACTGTCACTCTGTCACTGTCCTTGCTGTAGTCTCTCAGTTACCCAGCCGGCCCAGACTGCTCCCACTGTCACTCTGTCAGTGTCTTTGCTGCTGTCTCTCTGTTACCCAGCCGGCCCAGACTGCTCCCACTGTCACTCTGTCAGTGTCCTTGCTGTTGTCTCTCAGTTATCCAGCCGGCCCAGACTGCTCCCACTGTCACCCTGTCAGTGTCCTTGCTGTTGTCTCTCAGTTACCCAGCCGGCCCAGACTGCTCCCACTGTCACTCTGTCAGTGTCCTTGCTGTTGTCTCTCAGTTACCCAGCCGGCCCTGACTGCTCCCACTGTCACTCTGTCAGTGTCCTTGCTGTTGTCTCTCAGTTACCCAGCCGGCCCAGGCTGCTCCCACTGTCACTCTGTCACTGCCCTTGCTGTTGTCTCTCAGTTACCCGGCCGGCCCAGACTGCTCTCACTGTCACTCTGTCAGAGTCCTTGCTGTTGCCCCTCAGTTACCCAGCCGGCCCCTACTGCTCCCGCTGTCACTCTGTCACTGTCTTTGCTGTTGTCTCTCAGTTACCCAGCCGGCCCAGACTGCTCCCCCTGTCACTCTGTCAGTGTCCTTGCTGTTGTCTCTCAGTTACCCAGCCGGCCCCTACTGCTCCCACTGTCACTCTATCAGTGTCCTTGCTGTTGTCTCTCAGTTACCCAGCCGGCCCAGTCTGCTCCCACTGTCACTCTGTCAGTGTCCTTGCTGTTGTCTCTCAGTTACCCAGCCGGGCCAGACGGATCCCACTTTCACTCTGTCACTGTCCTTGCTGTTGTCTCTCAGTTTCCCAGCCGGCCCAGACTGCTCCCACTGTCACTCTGTCACTGTCTTTGCTGTTGTCTCAAAGTTACCCAGCCGGCCCAGACTGCTCCCACTGTCAATCTGTCAGCGTCCTTGCTGTTGTCTCTCAGTTAACCAGCCGGCCCAGACTGCTCCCACTGTCACTCTGTCACTGTCCTTGCTGTTGTCTCTCAGTTACCCAGCCGGCCCAGACTGCTCCCACTGTCACTCTGTCAGTGTCCTTGCTGTTGTCTCTCAGTTACCAATCCGGGCCAGAAGGATCCCACTGTCACTCTGTCACTGTCCTTGCTGTTGTCTCTCAGTTTCCCAGCCGGCCCAGACTGCTCCCACTGTCACTCTGTCACTGTCGTTGCTGTTGTCTCAACGTTACCCAGCCGGCCCAGACTGCTCCCACTGTCACTCTGTCAGTGTCCTTGCTGTTGTCTCTCAGTTATCCAGCCGGCCCAGACTGCTCCCACTGTCACTCTGTCAGTGTCCTTGCTGTTGTCTCTCAGTTACCCATCCACCCAGACTGCTCCCACTGTCACTCTGTCAGTGTCTTTGCTGTTGTCTCTCAGTTACCCAGCCGGCCCAGACTGCTCCCACTGTCACTCTGTCACTGTCCTTGCTGTAGTCTCTCAGTTAACCAGCCGGCCCAGACTGCTCCCACTGTCACTCTGTCACTGTCCTTGCTGTTGTCTCTCAGTTACCAGCCGGCCCAGACTACTCCCACTGTCACTTTGTCAGTGTCCTTGCTGTTGTCTCTCAGGTATCCAGCCGGCCCAGACTGCTCCCACTGTCACTCTGTCAGTGTCCTTGCTGTTGTCTCTCAGTTACCCAGCCGGCCCTGACTGCTCCCACTGTCACTCTGTCAGTGTCCTTGCTGTTGTCTCTCAGTTACGCAGCCGGCCCAGACTGCTCCCACTGTCACTCAGTCACTGCCCTTGCTGTTGTCCCTCAGTTACCCGGCCGGCCCAGACTGCTCTCACTGTCACTCTGTCAGAGTCCTTGCTGTTGTCCCTCAGTTACCCAGCCGGCCCCTACTGCTCCCGCTGTCACTCTGTCACTGTCCTTGCTGTTGTCTCTCAGTTACCCAGCCGGCCCCTACTGCTCCCACTGTCACTCTGTCAGTGTCCTTGCTGTTGTCTCTCAGTTACCCAGCCGGCCCACACTGCTCCCACTGTCACTCTGTCAGTGTCCTTGCTGTTGTCTCTCAGTTACCCAGCCGGCCCAGACTGCTCCCACTGTCACTCTGTCACTGTCCTTGCTGTTGTCTCTCAGTTTCCCAGCCGGCCCAGACTGCTCCCACTGTCACTCTGTCACTGTCCTTGCTGTTGTCTCTCAGTTGCCCAGACGGCCCAGACTGATCCCACTGTCACTCTGTCACTGTCCTTGCTGTTGTCTCTCAGTTGCCCAGACGGCCCAGACTGCTCCCACTGTCACTCTGTCAGTGTCCTTGCTGTTGTCTCTCAGTTGCCCAGCCGGCCCAGACTGCTCCCACTGTCACTCTGTCAGTGTCCTTGCTGTTGTCTCTCAGTTACCCTGCCGACCCAGACTGCTCCCACTGTCACTCTGTCTGTGTCCTTGCTGTTGTCTCTGAGTTGCCCAGCCGGCCCAGACTGTTCCCTCTGTCACTCTGTCAGTGTCCTTGCTGTTGTCTCTCAGTTACCCTGCCGACCCAGACTGCTCCGACTGTCACTCTGTCAGTGTCCTTGCTGTTGTCTCTCAGTTACCCAGCCGACCCAGACTGCTCCCTCTGTCACTCTGTCAGTGTCCTTGCTGTTGTCTCTCAGTTACCCTGCCGTCCCAGACTGCTCCGACTGTCACTCGGTCAGTGTCCTTGCTGTTGTCTCTCAGTTACACAGCAGGCCCAGACTGCTCCCACTGTCACTGTCCTCGCTGTTGTCTCTCAGTAACCCAGCCGGCCCAGACTGCTCGCACTGTCACTCTGTCAGTGTCCTTGCTGTAGTCTCTCAGTTACCCAGCCAGCCCAGACTGCTCCCACTGTCACTCTGTCAGTGTCCTTGCTGTTGTCCCTCAGTTACCCAGCCGGCCCTCACTGCTCCCAATGTCAGTCTGTCAGTGTCCTTGCTGTTGTCCCTCAGTTACCCAGCCGGCCCCTACTGCTCCCGCTGTCACTCTGTCAGTGTCCTTGCTGTTGTCTCTCAGTTACCCAGCCGGCCCCTACTGCTCCCGCTGTCACTCTGTCAGTGTCCTTGCTGTTGTCTCTCAGTTACCCAGCCGGCCCACACTGCTCCCACTGTCACTCTGTCAGTGTCCTTGCTTGTTGTCTCTCAGTTACCCAGCTGGCCCAGACTGCTCCCACTGTCACTCTGTCAGTGACCTTGCTGTTGTCTCTCAGTTACCCAGCCGGCCCAGACTGCTCCCACTGTCACTCTTTCAGTGTCCTTGCTGTTGTTTCTCAGTTACCCATCCACCCAGACTGCTCCCACTGTCACTCTGTCAGTGTCCTTGCTGTTGTCTCTCAGTTACCCAGCCGGCCCAGACTGCTCCCACTGTCACTGTGTCACTGTCCTTGCTGTTGTCTCTCAGTTGCCCAGACGGCCCAGACTGTTCCCACTGTCACTCTGTCACTGTCCTTGCTGTAGTCTCTCAGTTACCCAGCCGGCCCAGACTGCTCCCACTGTCACTCTGTCAGTGTCTTTGCTGCTGTCTCTCTGTTACCCAGCCGGCCCAAACTGCTCCCACTGTCACTCTGTCAGTGTCCTTGCTGTTGTCTCTCAGTTATCCAGCCGGCCCAGACTGCTCCCACTGTCACTCTGTCAGTGTCCTTGCTGTTGTCTCTCAGTTACCCAGCCGGCCCAGACTGCTCCCACTGTCACTCTGTCAGTGTCCTTGCTGTTGTCTCTCAGTTACCCAGCCGGCCCTGACTGCTCCCACTGTCACCCTGTCAGTGTCCTTGCTGTTGTCTCTCAGTTACCCAGCCGGCCCAGGTTGCTCCCACTGTCACTCTGTCACTGCCCTTGCTGTTGTCTCTCAGTTACCCGGCCGGCCCAGACTGCTCTCACTGTCACTCTGTCAGAGTCCTTGCTGTTGCCCCTCAGTTACCCAGCCGGCCCCTACTGCTCCCGCTGTCACTCTGTCACTGTCTTTGCTGTTGTCTTTCAGTTGCCCAGCCGGCCCAGACTGCTCCCACTGTCACTCTGTCAGTGTCCTTGCTGTTGTCTTTCAGTTACCCAGCCGGCCCCTACTGCTCCCACTGTCACTCTATCAGTGTCCTTGCTGTTGTCTCTCAGTTACCCAGCCGGCCCAGTCTGCTCCCACTGTCACTCTGTCAGTGTCCTTGCTGTTGTCTCTCAGTTACCCAGCCGGGCCAGGCGGATCCCACTTTCACTCTGTCACTGTCCTTGCTGTTGTCTCTCAGTTTCCCAGCCGGCCCAGACTGCTCCCACTGTCACTCTGTCACTGTCGTTGCTGTTGTCTCAAAGTTACCCAGCCGGCCCAGATTGCTCCCACTGTCACTCTGTCAGCGTCCTTGCTGTTGTCTCTCAGTTAATCAGCCGGCCCAGACTGCTCCCACTGTCATTCTGTCACTGTCCTTGCTGTTGTCTCTCAGTCACCCAGCCGGCCCAGACTGCTCCCACTGTCACTCTGTCAGTGTCCTTGCTGTTGTCTCTCAGTTACCCAGCCGGGCCAGAAGGATCCCACTGTCACTCTGTCACTGTCCTTGCTGTTGTCTCTCAGTTTCCCAGCCGTCCCAGACTGCTCCCACTGTCACTCTGTCAGTGTCCTTGCTGTTGTCTCTCAGTTATCCAGACGGACCATGCTGCTCCCACTGTCACTCTGTCAGTGTCCTTGCTGTTGTCTATCAGTTACCCAGCCGGCCCAGACTGCTCCCGCTGTCACTCTGTCAGTGTCCTTGCTGTTGTCTCTCAGTTACCCAGCCGGCCCAGACTGCTCTCACTGTCACCCTGTCAGTGTCCTTGCTGTTGTCTCTCAGTTACCCAGCCGCCCCAGACTACTCCCAATGTCACTCTGTCAGTGTCCTTGCTGTTGTCTCTCAGTTCCCCAGCCGGCCCAGACTGCTCCCACCATTGTCACTCTGTCAGTGTCCTTGCTGTTGTCTCTCAGTTACCCAGCCGGTCCAGACTACTCCCACTGTCACTCTGTCAGTGTCCTTGCTGTTGTCTCTCAGTTCCCCAGCCGGCCCAGACTGCTCCCACCATTGTCACTCTGTCAGTGTCCTTGCTGTTGTCTCTCAGTTACCCAGCCGCCCCAGACTGCTCCCACTGTCACTCTGTCAGTGTCCTTGCTGTTGTCTCTCAGTTACCCAGCCGGTCCAGACTGCTCCCACTGTCACTCTGTCACTGTCCTTGCTGTTGTCTCTCAGTTACCCATCCGGCTCAGACTGCTCCCACTGTCAGTCTGTCAGTGTCCTTGCTGTTGTCTCTCAGTTACCCAGCCGGCCCAGACTGCTCCCACTGTCACTCTGTCAGTGTTCTTGCATGTTGTCTCTCAGTTACCCAGCCGGCCCAGACTGCTCCCACTGTCACTCTGTCACTGTCCTTGCTGTTGTCTCTCAGTTACCCAGCCGGCCCAGACTGCTCCCACTGTCACTCTGTCAGTGTTCTTGCATGTTGTCTCTCAGTTACCCAGCCGGCCCAGACTGCTCTCACTGTCACTCTGTCACTGTCCTTGCTGTTGTCTCTCAGTTACCCAGCCGGCCCAGACTGCTCCCACTGTCACGCTGTCAGTGTCCTTGCGGTTTTCGCTGAGTTACCCAGCCAGCCCAGACTGCTCCCACTGTCACTCAGTCAATGTCCTTGCTGGTGTCTCTCTGTTACCCAGCCGGTCCAGACTGCTCCCACTGTCACTCTGTCAGTGCCCTTGCTGTTGTCTCTCAGTTACCCAGCCGGCCCAGACTGCTCTCACTGTCACTCTGTCAGTGTCCTTGCTGTTGTCTCTCAGTTGCCCATCCGGCCCAGACTGCTCCCACTGTCACTCTGTCAGTGTCCATGCTGTTGTTTCTCAGTTACCCATCCACCCAGACTGCTCCCACTGTCACTCTGTCAGTGTCCTTGCTGTTGTCTCTCAGTTACCCAGCCGGCCCAGACTGCTCCCACTTTCACTCTGTCACTGTCCTTGCTGTTGTCTCTCAGTTACCCAGCCGGACCAGACTGCTCCCACTGTCACTCTGTCACTGTCCTTGCTGTAGTCTCTCAGATACCCAGCCGGCCCAGACTGCTCCCACTTTCACTCTGTCAGTGACCTTGCTGTTGTCCCTCAGTTACCCAGCCGGCCCAGACTGCTCCCACTGTCACTCTTTCACTGTCCTTGCTGTAGTCTCTCAGTTACCCAGCCGGCCCAGACTGCTCCCACTGCCACTCTGTCAGTGTCCTTGCTGCTGTCTCTCTGTTACCCAGCCGGCCCAGACTGTTCCCACTGTCACTCTGTCAGTGTCCTTGCTGTTGTCTCTCAGTTATCCAGCCGGCCCAGACTGCTCCCACTGTCACTCTGTCAGTGTCCTTGCTGTTGTTTCTCAGTTACCCATCCACCCAGACTGCTCCCACTGTCACTCTGTCAGTGTCCTTGCTGTTGTCTCTCAGTTACCCAGCCGGTCCAGACTGCTCCCACTGTCACTCTGTCACTGTCCTTGCTGTAGTCTCTCAGTTACCCAGCCGGCCCTGACTGCTCCCACTGTCACTCTGTCACTGTCCTTGCTGTTGTCTCTCAGTTACCAGCCGGCCCAGACTACTCCCACTGTCACTCTGTCAGTGTCCTTGCTGTTGTCTCTCAGGTATCCAGCCGGCCCAGACTGCTCCCACTGTCACTCTGTCAGTGTCCTTGCTGTTGTCTCTCAGTTACCCAGCCGGCCCTGACTGCTCCCACTGTCACTCTGTCAGTGTCCTTGCTGTTGTTTCTCAGTTACCCATCCACCCAGACTGCTCCCACTGTCACTCTGTCAGTGTCCTTGCTGTTGTCTCTCAGTTACCCAGCCGGCCCAGACTGCTCCCACTGTCACTCTGTCACTGTCCTTGCTGTAGTCTCTCAGTTACCCAGCCGGCCCAGACTGCTCCCACTGTCACTCTGTCACTGTCCTTGCTGTTGTCTCTCAGTTACCAGCCGGCCCAGACGACTCCCACTGTCACTCTGTCAGTGTCCTTGCTGTTGTCTCTCAGGTATTCAGCCGGCCCAGACTGCTCCCACTGTCACTCTGTCAGTGTCCTTGCTGTTGTCTCTCAGTTACCCAGCCGGCCCAGACTGCTCCCACTGTCACTCTGTCACTGCCCTTGCTGTTGTCCCTCAGTTACCCGGCCGGCCCAGACTGCTCTCACTGTCACTCTGTCAGAGTCCTTGCTGTTGTCCCTCAGTTACCCAGCCGGCCCCTACTTCTCCCGCTGTCACTCTGTCACTGTCCTTGCTGTTGTCTCTCAGTTACCCAGCCGGCCCCTACTGCTCCCACTGTCACTCTGTCAGTGTCCTTGCTGTTGTCTCTCAGTTACCAAGCCGCCCCACACTGCTCCCACTGTCACTCTGTCAGTGTCCTTGCTGTTGTCTCTCAGTTACCCAGCCGGCCCAGACTGCTCCCACTGTCACTCTGTCACTGTCCTTGCTGTTGTCTCTCAGTTGCCCAGACGGCCCAGACTGCTCCCACTGCCACTCTGTCAGTGTCCTTGCTGTTGTCTCTCAGTTGCCCAGCCGGCCCAGACTGCTCCCACAGCCACTCTGTCTGTGTCCTTGCTGTTGTCTCTGAGTTGCCCAGCCGGCCCAGACTGTTCCCTCTGTCACTCTGTCAGTGTCCTTGCTGTTGTCTCTCAGTTACCCTGCCGACCCATACTGCTCCGACTGTCACTCTGTCAGTGTCCTTGCTGTTGTCTCTCAGTTACCCAGCCGACCCAGACTGCTCCCTCTGTCACTCTGTTAGTGTCCTTGCTGTTGTCTCTCAGTTACCCTGCCGACCCAGACTGCTCCGACTGTCACTCGGTCAGTGTCCTTGCTGTTGTCTCTCAGTTACACAGCAGGCCCAGACTGCTCCCACTGTCACTCTGTCACTGTCCTCGCTGTTGTCTCTCAGTAACCCAGCCGGCCCAGACTGCTCGCACTGTCACTCTGTCAGTGCCCTTGCTGTTGTCTCTCAGTTACCCAGCCGGCCCAGACTGCTCTCACTGTCACTCTGTCAGTGTCCTTGCTGTTGTCTCTCAGTTGCCCATCCGGCCCAGACTGCTCCCACTGTCACTCTGTCAGTGTCCTTGCTGTTGTTTCTCAGTTACCCATCCACCCAGACTGCTCCCACTGTCACTCTGTCAGTGTCCTTGCTGTTGTCTCTCAGTTACCCAGCCGGCCCAGACTGCTCCCACTTTCACTCTGTCACTGTCCTTGCTGTTGTCTCTCAGTTACCCAGCCGGACCAGACTGCTCCCACTGTCACTCTGTCACTGTCCTTGCTGTAGTCTCTCAGATACCCAGCCGGCCCAGACTGCTCCCACTGTCACTCTGTCAGTGTCCTTGCTGTTGTCTCTCAGTTACCCAGCCGGCCCTGACTGCTCCCACTGTCACCCTGTCAGTGTCCTTGCTGTTGTCTCTCAGTTACCCAGCCGGCCCAGGTTGCTCCCACTGTCACTCTGTCACTGCCCTTGCTGTTGTCTCTCAGTTACCCGGCCGGCCCAGACTGCTCTCACTGTCACTCTGTCAGAGTCCTTGCTGTTGCCCCTCAGTTACCCAGCCGGCCCCTACTGCTCCCGCTGTCACTCTGTCACTGTCTTTGCTGTTGTCTTTCAGTTGCCCAGCCGGCCCAGACTGCTCCCACTGTCACTCTGTCAGTGTCCTTGCTGTTGTCTCTCAGTTACCCAGCCGGCCCCTACTGCTCCCACTGTCACTCTATCAGTGTCCTTGCTGTTGTCTCTCAGTTACCCAGCCGGCCCAGACTGCTCCCGCTGTCACTCTGTCAGTGTCCTTGCTGTTGTCTCTCAGTTTCCCAGCCGGCCCAGACTGCTCCCACTGTCACTCTGTCACTGTCGTTGCTGTTGTCTCAAAGTTACCCAGCCGGCCCGGATTGCTCCCACTGTCACTCTGTCAGCGTCCTTGCTGTTGTCTCTCAGTTAACCAGCCGGCCCAGACTGCTCCCACTGTCATTCTGTCAGTGTCCTTGCTGTTGTCTCTCAGTCACCCAGCCGGCCCAGTCTGCTCCCACTGTCACTCTGTCAGTGTCCTTGCTGTTGTCTCTCAGTTTCCCAGCCGGCCCAGACTGCTCCCACTGTCACTCTGTCACTGTCGTTGCTGTTGTCTCAAAGTTACCCAGCCGGCCCGGATTGCTCCCACTGTCACTCTGTCAGCGTCCTTGCTGTTGTCTCTCAGTTAACCAGCCGGCCCAGACTGCTCCCACTGTCATTCTGTCACTGTCCTTGCTGTTGTCTCTCAGTCACCCAGCCGGCCCAGACTGCTCCCACTGTCACTCTGTCAGTGTCCTTGCTGTTGTCTCTCAGTTACCCAGCCGGGCCAGAAGGATCCCACTGTCACTCTGTCACTGTCCTTGCTGTTGTCTCTCAGTTTCCCAGCCGGCCCAGACTGCTCCCACTGTCACTCTGTCACTGTCGTTACTGTTGTCTCAAAGTTACCCAGCCGGCCAAGACTGCTCCCACTGTCACTCTGTCAGCGTCCTTGCTGTTGTCTCTCAGTTAACCAGCCGTCCCAGACTGCTCCCACTGTCACTCTGTCAGTGTCCTTGCTGTTGTCTCTCAGTTATCCAGACGGACCATGCTGCTCCCACTGTCACTCTGTCAGTGTCCTTGCTGTTGTCTATCAGTTACCCAGCCGGCCCAGACTGCTCCCGCTGTCACTCTGTCAGTGTCCTTGCTGTTGTCTCTCAGTTACCCAGCCGGCCCAGACTGCTCTCACTGTCACCCTGTCAGTGTCCTTGCTGTTGTCTCTCAGTTACCCAGCCGCCCCAGACTACTCCCAATGTCACTCTGTCAGTGTCCTTGCTGTTGTCTCTCAGTTCCCCAGCCGGCCCAGACTGCTCCCACCATTGTCACTCTGTCAGTGTCCTTGCTGTTGTCTCTCAGTTACCCAGCCGGTCCAGACTACTCCCACTGTCACTCTGTCAGTGTCCTTGCTGTTGTCTCTCAGTTCCCCAGCCGGCCCAGACTGCTCCCACCATTGTCACTCTGTCAGTGTCCTTGCTGTTGTCTCTCAGTTACCCAGCCGCCCCAGACTGCTCCCACTGTCACTCTGTCAGTGTCCTTGCTGTTGTCTCTCAGTTACCCAGCCGGTCCAGACTGCTCCCACTGTCACTCTGTCACTGTCCTTGCTGTTGTCTCTCAGTTACCCATCCGGCTCAGACTGCTCCCACTGTCAGTCTGTCAGTGTCCTTGCTGTTGTCTCTCAGTTACCCAGCCGGCCCAGACTGCTCCCACTGTCACTCTGTCAGTGTTCTTGCATGTTGTCTCTCAGTTACCCAGCCGGCCCAGACTGCTCCCACTGTCACTCTGTCACTGTCCTTGCTGTTGTCTCTCAGTTACCCAGCCGGCCCAGACTGCTCCCACTGTCACTCTGTCAGTGTTCTTGCATGTTGTCTCTCAGTTACCCAGCCGGCCCAGACTGCTCTCACTGTCACTCTGTCACTGTCCTTGCTGTTGTCTCTCAGTTACCCAGCCGGCCCAGACTGCTCCCACTGTCACGCTGTCAGTGTCCTTGCGGTTTTCGCTGAGTTACCCAGCCAGCCCAGACTGCTCCCACTGTCACTCAGTCAATGTCCTTGCTGGTGTCTCTCTGTTACCCAGCCGGTCCAGACTGCTCCCACTGTCACTCTGTCAGTGCCCTTGCTGTTGTCTCTCAGTTACCCAGCCGGCCCAGACTGCTCTCACTGTCACTCTGTCAGTGTCCTTGCTGTTGTCTCTCAGTTGCCCATCCGGCCCAGACTGCTCCCACTGTCACTCTGTCAGTGTCCATGCTGTTGTTTCTCAGTTACCCATCCACCCAGACTGCTCCCACTGTCACTCTGTCAGTGTCCTTGCTGTTGTCTCTCAGTTACCCAGCCGGCCCAGACTGCTCCCACTTTCACTCTGTCACTGTCCTTGCTGTTGTCTCTCAGTTACCCAGCCGGACCAGACTGCTCCCACTGTCACTCTGTCACTGTCCTTGCTGTAGTCTCTCAGATACCCAGCCGGCCCAGACTGCTCCCACTTTCACTCTGTCAGTGACCTTGCTGTTGTCCCTCAGTTACCCAGCCGGCCCAGACTGCTCCCACTGTCACTCTTTCACTGTCCTTGCTGTAGTCTCTCAGTTACCCAGCCGGCCCAGACTGCTCCCACTGCCACTCTGTCAGTGTCCTTGCTGCTG
The DNA here is from genome assembly GCF_047496885.1 of Scyliorhinus torazame. Lineage (NCBI taxonomy): Eukaryota > Metazoa > Chordata > Chondrichthyes > Carcharhiniformes > Scyliorhinidae > Scyliorhinus > Scyliorhinus torazame. Next base: position 57,322,939 of record NC_092726.1, read on the forward strand.
TCTCTCTGTTACCCAGCCGGCCCAGACTGTTCCCACTGTCACTCTGTCAGTGTCCTTGCTGTTGTCTCTCAGTTATCCAGCCGGCCCAGACTGCTCCCACTGTCACTCTGTCAGTGTCCTTGCTGTTGTTTCTCAGTTACCCATCCACCCAGACTGCTCCCACTGTCACTCTGTCAGTGTCCTTGCTGTTGTCTCTCAGTTACCCAGCCGGTCCAGACTGCTCCCACTGTCACTCTGTCACTGTCCTTGCTGTAGTCTCTCAGTTACCCAGCCGGCCCTGACTGCTCCCACTGTCACTCTGTCACTGTCCTTGCTGTTGTCTCTCAGTTACCAGCCGGCCCAGACTACTCCCACTGTCACTCTGTCAGTGTCCTTGCTGTTGTCTCTCAGGTATCCAGCCGGCCCAGACTGCTCCCACTGTCACTCTGTCAGTGTCCTTGCTGTTGTCTCTCAGTTACCCAGCCGGCCCTGACTGCTCCCACTGTCACTCTGTCAGTGTCCTTGCTGTTGTTTCTCAGTTACCCATCCACCCAGACTGCTCCCACTGTCACTCTGTCAGTGTCCTTGCTGTTGTCTCTCAGTTACCCAGCCGGCCCAGACTGCTCCCACTGTCACTCTGTCACTGTCCTTGCTGTAGTCTCTCAGTTACCCAGCCGGCCCAGACTGCTCCCACTGTCACTCTGTCACTGTCCTTGCTGTTGTCTCTCAGTTACCAGCCGGCCCAGACTACTCCCACTGTCACTCTGTCAGTGTCCTTGCTGTTGTCTCTCAGGTATTCAGCCGGCCCAGACTGCTCCCACTGTCACTCTGTCAGTGTCCTTGCTGTTGTCTCTCAGTTACCCAGCCGGCCCTGATTGCTCCCACTGTCACTCTTTCACTGTCCTTGCTGTAGTCTCTCATTTACCCAGCCGGCCCAGACTGCTCCCACTGCCACTCTGTCAGTGTCCTTGCTGCTGTCTCTCTGTTACCCAGCCGGCCCAGACTGTTCCCACTGTCACTCTGTCAGTGTCCTTGCTGTTGTCTCTCAGTTATCCAGCCGGCCCAGACTGCTCCCACTGTCACTCTGTCAGTGTCCTTGCTGTTGTTTCTCAGTTACCCATCCACCCAGACTGCTCCCACTGTCACTCTGTCAGTGTCCTTGCTGTTGTCTCTCAGTTACCCAGCCGGTCCAGACTGCTCCCACTGTCACTCTGTCACTGTCCTTGCTGTAGTCTCTCAGTTACCCAGCCGGCCCTGACTGCTCCCACTGTCACTCTGTCACTGTCCTTGCTGTTGTCTCTCAGTTACCAGCCGGCCCAGACTACTCCCACTGTCACTCTGTCAGTGTCCTTGCTGTTGTCTCTCAGGTATCCAGCCGGCCCAGACTGCTCCCACTGTCACTCTGTCAGTGTCCTTGCTGTTGTCTCTCAGTTACCCAGCCGGCCCTGACTGCTCCCACTGTCACTCTGTCAGTGTCCTTGCTGTTGTTTCTCAGTTACCCATCCACCCAGACTGCTCCCACTGTCACTCTGTTAGTGTCCTTGCTGTTGTCTCTCAGTTACCCAGCCGGCCCAGACTGCTCCCACTGTCACTCTGTCACTGTCCTTGCTGTAGTCTCTCAGTTACCCAGCCGGCCCAGACTGCTCCCACTGTCACTCTGTCACTGTCCTTGCTGTTGTCTCTCAGTTACCAGCCGGCCCAGACGACTCCCACTGTCACTCTGTCAGTGTCCTTGCTGTTGTCTCTCAGGTATTCAGCCGGCCCAGACTGCTCCCACTGTCACTCTGTCAGTGTCCTTGCTGTTGTCTCTCAGTTACCCAGCCGGCCCAGACTGCTCCCACTGTCACTCTGTCACTGCCCTTGCTGTTGTCCCTCAGTTACCCGGCCGGCCCAGACTGCTCTCACTGTCACTCTGTCAGAGTCCTTGCTGTTGTCCCTCAGTTACCCAGCCGGCCCCTACTTCTCCCGCTGTCACTCTGTCACTGTCCTTGCTGTTGTCTCTCAGTTACCCAGCCGGCCCCTACTGCTCCCACTGTCACTCTGTCAGTGTCCTTGCTGTTGTCTCTCAGTTACCAAGCCGGCCCACACTGCTCCCACTGTCACTCTGTCAGTGTCCTTGCTGTTGTCTCTCAGTTACCCAGCCGGCCCAGACTGCTCCCACTCTCACTCTGTCACTGTCCTTGCTGTTGTCTCTCAGTTGCCCAGACGGCCCAGACTGCTCCCACTGCCACTCTGTCAGTGTCCTTGCTGTTGTCTCTCAGTTGCCCAGCCGGCCCAGACTGCTCCCACAGCCACTCTGTCTGTGTCCTTGCTGTTGTCTCTGAGTTGCCCAGCCGGCCCAGACTGTTCCCTCTGTCACTCTGTCAGTGTCCTTGCTGTTGTCTCTCAGTTACCCTGCCGACCCATACTGCTCCGACTGTCACTCTGTCAGTGTCCTTGCTGTTGTCTCTCAGTTACCCAGCCGACCCAGACTGCTCCCTCTGTCACTCTGTTAGTGTCCTTGCTGTTGTCTCTCAGTTACCCTGCCGACCCAGACTGCTCCGACTGTCACTCGGTCAGTGTCCTTGCTGTTGTCTCTCAGTTACACAGCAGGCCCAGACTGCTCCCACTGTCACTCTGTCACTGTCCTCGCTGTTGTCTCTCAGTAACCCAGCCGGCCCAGACTGCTCGCACTGTCACTCTGTCAGTGCCCTTGCTGTTGTCTCTCAGTTACCCAGCCGGCCCAGACTGCTCTCACTGTCACTCTGTCAGTGTCCTTGCTGTTGTCTCTCAGTTGCCCATCCGGCCCAGACTGCTCCCACTGTCACTCTGTCAGTGTCCTTGCTGTTGTTTCTCAGTTACCCATCCACCCAGACTGCTCCCACTGTCACTCTGTCAGTGTCCTTGCTGTTGTCTCTCAGTTACCCAGCCGGCCCAGACTGCTCCCACTTTCACTCTGTCACTGTCCTTGCTGTTGTCTCTCAGTTACCCAGCCGGACCAGACTGCTCCCACTGTCACTCTGTCACTGTCCTTGCTGTAGTCTCTCAGATACCCAGCCGGCCCAGACTGCTCCCACTGTCACTCTGTCAGTGTCCTTGCTGTTGTCTCTCAGTTACCCAGCCGGCCCTGACTGCTCCCACTGTCACCCTGTCAGTGTCCTTGCTGTTGTCTCTCAGTTACCCAGCCGGCCCAGGTTGCTCCCACTGTCACTCTGTCACTGCCCTTGCTGTTGTCTCTCAGTTACCCGGCCGGCCCAGACTGCTCTCACTGTCACTCTGTCAGAGTCCTTGCTGTTGCCCCTCAGTTACCCAGCCGGCCCCTACTGCTCCCGCTGTCACTCTGTCACTGTCTTTGCTGTTGTCTTTCAGTTGCCCAGCCGGCCCAGACTGCTCCCACTGTCACTCTGTCAGTGTCCTTGCTGTTGTCTCTCAGTTACCCAGCCGGCCCCTACTGCTCCCACTGTCACTCTATCAGTGTCCTTGCTGTTGTCTCTCAGTTACCCAGCCGGCCCAGTCTGCTCCCACTGTCACTCTGTCAGTGTCCTTGCTGTTGTCTCTCAGTTTCCCAGCCGGCCCAGACTGCTCCCACTGTCACTCTGTCACTGTCGTTGCTGTTGTCTCAAAGTTACCCAGCCGGCCCGGATTGCTCCCACTGTCACTCTGTCAGCGTCCTTGCTGTTGTCTCTCAGTTAACCAGCCGGCCCAGACTGCTCCCACTGTCATTCTGTCACTGTCCTTGCTGTTGTCTCTCAGTCACCCAGCCGGCCCAGACTGCTCCCACTGTCACTCTGTCAGTGTCCTTGCTGTTGTCTCTCAGTTACCCAGCCGGGCCAGAAGGATCCCACTGTCACTCTGTCACTGTCCTTGCTGTTGTCTCTCAGTTTCCCAGCCGGCCCAGACTGCTCCCACTGTCACTCTGTCACTGTCGTTACTGTTGTCTCAAAGTTACCCAGCCGGCCAAGACTGCTCCCACTGTCACTCTGTCAGCGTCCTTGCTGTTGTCTCTCAGTTAACCAGCCGTCCCAGACTGCTCCCACTGTCACTCTGTCAGTGTCCTTGCTGTTGTCTCTCAGTTATCCAGACGGACCATGCTGCTCCCACTGTCACTCTGTCAGTGTCCTTGCTGTTGTCTATCAGTTACCCAGCCGGCCCAGACTGCTCCCGCTGTCACTCTGTCAGTGTCCTTGCTGTTGTCTCTCAGTTACCCAGCCGGCCCAGACTGCTCTCACTGTCACCCTGTCAGTGTCCTTGCTGTTGTCTCTCAGTTACCCAGCCGCCCCAGACTACTCCCAATGTCACTCTGTCAGTGTCCTTGCTGTTGTCTCTCAGTTCCCCAGCCGGCCCAGACTGCTCCCACCATTGTCACTCTGTCAGTGTCCTTGCTGTTGTCTCTCAGTTACCCAGCCGGTCCAGACTACTCCCACTGTCACTCTGTCAGTGTCCTTGCTGTTGTCTCTCAGTTCCCCAGCCGGCCCAGACTGCTCCCACCATTGTCACTCTGTCAGTGTCCTTGCTGTTGTCTCTCAGTTACCCAGCCGCCCCAGACTGCTCCCACTGTCACTCTGTCAGTGTCCTTGCTGTTGTCTCTCAGTTACCCAGCCGGTCCAGACTGCTCCCACTGTCACTCTGTCACTGTCCTTGCTGTTGTCTCTCAGTTACCCATCCGGCTCAGACTGCTCCCACTGTCAGTCTGTCAGTGTCCTTGCTGTTGTCTCTCAGTTACCCAGCCGGCCCAGACTGCTCCCACTGTCACTCTGTCAGTGTTCTTGCATGTTGTCTCTCAGTTACCCAGCCGGCCCAGACTGCTCCCACTGTCACTCTGTCACTGTCCTTGCTGTTGTCTCTCAGTTACCCAGCCGGCCCAGACTGCTCCCACTGTCACTCTGTCAGTGTTCTTGCATGTTGTCTCTCAGTTACCCAGCCGGCCCAGACTGCTCTCACTGTCACTCTGTCACTGTCCTTGCTGTTGTCTCTCAGTTACCCAGCCGGCCCAGACTGCTCCCACTGTCACGCTGTCAGTGTCCTTGCGGTTTTCGCTGAGTTACCCAGCCAGCCCAGACTGCTCCCACTGTCACTCAGTCAATGTCCTTGCTGGTGTCTCTCTGTTACCCAGCCGGTCCAGACTGCTCCCACTGTCACTCTGTCAGTGCCCTTGCTGTTGTCTCTCAGTTACCCAGCCGGCCCAGACTGCTCTCACTGTCACTCTGTCAGTGTCCTTGCTGTTGTCTCTCAGTTGCCCATCCGGCCCAGACTGCTCCCACTGTCACTCTGTCAGTGTCCATGCTGTTGTTTCTCAGTTACCCATCCACCCAGACTGCTCCCACTGTCACTCTGTCAGTGTCCTTGCTGTTGTCTCTCAGTTACCCAGCCGGCCCAGACTGCTCCCACTTTCACTCTGTCACTGTCCTTGCTGTTGTCTCTCAGTTACCCAGCCGGACCAGACTGCTCCCACTGTCACTCTGTCACTGTCCTTGCTGTAGTCTCTCAGATACCCAGCCGGCCCAGACTGCTCCCACTTTCACTCTGTCAGTGACCTTGCTGTTGTCCCTCAGTTACCCAGCCGGCCCAGACTGCTCCCACTGTCACTCTTTCACTGTCCTTGCTGTAGTCTCTCAGTTACCCAGCCGGCCCAGACTGCTCCCACTGCCACTCTGTCAGTGTCCTTGCTGCTGTCTCTCTGTTACCCAGCCGGCCCAGACTGTTCCCACTGTCACTCTGTCAGTGTCCTTGCTGTTGTCTCTCAGTTATCCAGCCGGCCCAGACTGCTCCCACTGTCACTCTGTCAGTGTCCTTGCTGTTGTTTCTCAGTTACCCATCCACCCAGACTGCTCCCACTGTCACTCTGTCAGTGTCCTTGCTGTTGTCTCTCAGTTACCCAGCCGGTCCAGACTGCTCCCACTGTCACTCTGTCACTGTCCTTGCTGTAGTCTCTCAGTTACCCAGCCGGCCCTGACTGCTCCCACTGTCACTCTGTCACTGTCCTTGCTGTTGTCTCTCAGTTACCAGCCGGCCCAGACTACTCCCACTGTCACTCTGTCAGTGTCCTTGCTGTTGTCTCTCAGGTATCCAGCCGGCCCAGACTGCTCCCACTGTCACTCTGTCAGTGTCCTTGCTGTTGTCTCTCAGTTACCCAGCCGGCCCTGACTGCTCCCACTGTCACTCTGTCAGTGTCCTTGCTGTTGTTTCTCAGTTACCCATCCACCCAGACTGCTCCCACTGTCACTCTGTCAGTGTCCTTGCTGTTGTCTCTCAGTTACCCAGCCGGCCCAGACTGCTCCCACTGTCACTCTGTCACTGTCCTTGCTGTAGTCTCTCAGTTACCCAGCCGGCCCAGACTGCTCCCACTGTCACTCTGTCACTGTCCTTGCTGTTGTCTCTCAGTTACCAGCCGGCCCAGACTACTCCCACTGTCACTCTGTCAGTGTCCTTGCTGTTGTCTCTCAGGTATTCAGCCGGCCCAGACTGCTCCCACTGTCACTCTGTCAGTGTCCTTGCTGTTGTCTCTCAGTTACCCAGCCGGCCCTGATTGCTCCCACTGTCACTCTGTCAGTGTCCTTGCTGTTGTCTCTCAGTTACCCAGCCGGCCCAGACTGCTCCCACTGTCACTCTGTCACTGCCCTTGCTGTTGTCCCTCAGTTACCCGGCCGGCCCAGACTGCTCTCACTGTCACTCTGTCAGAGTCCTTGCTGTTGTCCCTCAGTTACCCAGCCGGCCCCTACTTCTCCCGCTGTCACTCTGTCACTGTCCTTGCTGTTGTCTCTCAGTTACCCAGCCGGCCCCTACTGCTCCCACTGTCACTCTGTCAGTGTCCTTGCTGTTGTCTCTCAGTTACCAAGCCGGCCCACACTGCTCCCACTGTCACTCTGTCAGTGTCCTTGCTGTTGTCTCTCAGTTACCCAGCCGGCCCAGACTGCTCCCACTGTCACTCTGTCACTGTCCTTGCTGTTGTCTCTCAGTTGCCCAGACGGCCCAGACTGCTCCCACTGCCACTCTGTCAGTGTCCTTGCTGTTGTCTCTCAGTTGCCCAGCCGGCCCAGACTGCTCCCACAGCCACTCTGTCTGTGTCCTTGCTGTTGTCTCTGAGTTGCCCAGCCGGCCCAGACTGTTCCCTCTGTCACTCTGTCAGTGTCCTTGCTGTTGTCTCTCAGTTACCCTGCCGACCCATACTGCTCCGACTGTCACTCTGTCAGTGTCCTTGCTGTTGTCTCTCAGTTACCCAGCCGACCCAGACTGCTCCCTCTGTCACTCTGTCAGTGTCCTTGCTGTTGTCTCTCAGTTACCCTGCCGACCCAGACTGCTCCGACTGTCACTCGGTCAGTGTCCTTGCTGTTGTCTCTCAGTTACACAGCAGGCCCAGACTGCTCCCACTGTCACTCTGTCACTGTCCTCGCTGTTGTCTCTCAGTAACCCAGCCGGCCCAGACTGCTCGCACTGTCACTCTGTCAGTGCCCTTGCTGTTGTCTCTCAGTTACCCAGCCGGCCCAGACTGCTCTCACTGTCACTCTGTCAGTGTCCTTGCTGTTGTCTCTCAGTTGCCCATCCGGCCCAGACTGCTCCCACTGTCACTCTGTCAGTGTCCTTGCTGTTGTTTCTCAGTTACCCATCCACCCAGACTGCTCCCACTGTCACTCTGTCAGTGTCCTTGCTGTTGTCTCTCAGTTACCCAGCCGGCCCAGACTGCTCCCACTTTCACTCTGTCACTGTCCTTGCTGTTGTCTCTCAGTTACCCAGCCGGACCAGACTGCTCCCACTGTCACTCTGTCACTGTCCTTGCTGTAGTCTCTCAGATACCCAGCCGGCCCAGACTGCTCCCACTTTCACTCTGTCAGTGACCTTGCTGTTGTCCCTCAGTTACCCAGCCGTCCCAGACTGCTCCCACTGTCACTCTTTCACTGTCCTTGCTGTAGTCTCTCAGTTACCCAGCCGGCCCAGACTGCTCCCACTGCCACTCTGTCAGTGTCTTTGCTGCTGTCTCTCTGTTACCCAGCCGGCCCAGACTGTTCCCACTGTCACTCTGTCAGTGTCCTTGCTGTTGTCTCTCAGTTATCCAGCCGGCCCAGAATGCTCCCACTGTCACTCTGTCAGTGTCCTTGCTGTTGTTTCTCAGTTACCCATCCACCCAGACTGCTCCCACTGTCACTCTGTCAGTGTCCTTGCTGTTGTCTCTCAGTTACCCAGCCGGCCCAGACTGCTCCCACTGTCACTCTGTCACTGTCCTTGCTGTAGTCTCTCAGTTACCCAGCCGGCCCTGACTGCTCCCACTGTCACTCTGTCACTGTCCTTGCTGTTGTCTCTCAGTTACCAGCCGGCCCAGACTACTCCCACTGTCACTCTGTCAGTGTCCTTGCTGTTGTCTCTCAGGTATCCAGCCGGCCCAGACTGCTCCCACTGTCACTCTGTCAGTGTCCTTGCTGTTGTCTCTCAGTTACCCAGCCGGCCCTGACTGCTCCCACTGTCACTCTGTCAGTGTCCTTGCTGTTGTTTCTCAGTTACCCATCCACCCAGACTGCTCCCACTGTCACTCTGTCAGTGTCCTTGCTGTTGTCTCTCAGTTACCCAGCCGGCCCAGACTGCTCCCACTGTCACTCTGTCACTGTCCTTGCTGTAGTCTCTCAGTTACCCAGCCGGCCCAGACTGCTCCCACTGTCACTCTGTCACTGTCCTTGCTGTTGTCTCTCAGATACCAGCCGGCCCAGACTACTCCCACAGTCACTCTGTCAGTGTCCTTGCTGTTGTCTCTCAGGTATCCAGCCGGCCCAGACTGCTCCCACTGTCACTCTGTCAGTGTCCTTGCTGTTGTCTCTCAGTTACCCAGCCGGCCCTGATTGCTCCCACTGTCACTCTGTCAGTGTCCTTGCTGTTGTCTCTCAGTTACCCAGCCGGCCCAGACTGCTCCCACTGTCACTCTGACACTGCCCTTGCTGTTGTCCCTCAGTTACCCGGCCGGCCCAGACTGCTCTCACTGTCACTCTGTCAGAGTCCTTGCTGTTGTCCCTCAGTTACCCAGCCGGCCCCTACTGCTCCCGCTGTCACTCTGTCAGTGTCCTTGCTGTTGTCTCTCAGTTAACCAGCCGGCCCCTACTGCTCCCACTGTCACTCTGTCAGTGTCCTTGCTGTTGTCTCTCAGTTACCCAGCCGGCCCATACTGCTCCCACTGTCACTCTGTCACTGTCCTTGCTGTTGTCTCTCAGTTGGCCAGACGGCCCAGACTGCTCCCACTGCCACTCTGTCAGTGTCCTTGCTGTTGTCTCTCAGTTGCCCAGCCGGCCCAGACTGCTCCCACTGCCACTCTGTCTGTGTCCTTGCTGTTGTCTCTGAGTTGCCCAGCCGGCCCAGACTGTTCCCTCTGTCACTCTGTCAGTGTCCTTGCTGTTGTCTCTCAGTTACCCTGCCGACCCATACTGCTCCGACTGTCACTCTGTCAGTGTCCTTGCTGTTGTCTCTCAGTTACCCAGCCGACCCAGACTGCTCCCTCTGTCACTCTGTCAGTGTCCTTGCTGTTGTCTCTCAGTTACCCTGCCGACCCAGACTGCTCCGACTGTCACTCGGTCAGTGTCCTTGCTGTTGTCTCTCAGTTACACAGCAGGCCCAGACTGCTCGCACTGTCACTCTGTCAGTATCCTTGCTGTAGTCTCTCAGTTACCCAGCCAGCCCAGACTGCTCCCACTGTCACTCTGTCAGTGTCCTTGCTGTTGTCCCTCAGTTACCCAGCCGGCCCTCACTGCTCCCAATGTCAGTCTGTCAGTGTCCTTGCTGTTGTCCCTCAGTTACCCAGCCGGCCCCTACTGCTCCCGCTGTCACTCTGTCAGTGTCCTTGCTGTTGTCTCTCAGTTACCCAGCCGGCCCCTACTGCTCCCACTGTCACTCTGTCAGTGTCCTTGCTGTTGTCTCTCAGTTACCCAGCCGGCCCAGACTGCTCCCACTGTCACTCTGTCACTGTCCTTGCTGTTGTCCCTCAGTTACCCAGCCGGCCCCTACTGCTCCCGCTGTCACTCTGTCAGTGTCCTTGCTGTTGTCTCTCAGTTACCCAGCCGGCCCAGACTGCTCCCACTGTCACTCTGTCAGTGACCTTGCTGTTGTCACTCGGTTACCCAGCCGGCCCAGACTGCTCCCACTGTCACTCTGTCAGTGTCCTTGCTGTTGTCTCTCAGTTACCCTGCCGACCCAGACTGCTCCCACTGTCACTCTGTCAGTGTCCTTGCTGTTGTCTCTCAGTTACCCTGCCGACCCAGACTGCTCCCACTGTCACTCTGTCAGTGTCCTTGCTGTTGTTTCTCAGTTACCCTGCCGACCCAGACTGCTCCCACTGTCACTCTGTCACTGTCCTTGCTGTTGTCTCTCATTTGCCCAGACGGCCCAGACTGCTCCCACTGTCACTCTGTCAGTGTCCTTGCTGTTGTCTCTCAATTACCCAGCCGGCCCAGACTGCTCCTACTGTCACTCTGTCAGTGCCCTTGCTGTTGTCTCTCAGTTACCAGCCGGCCCAGACTGCTCCCACTGTCACTCTGTCAGTGTCCTTGCTGTTGTCTCTCAGTTACCCAGCCGGCCCAGCCTGCTCCCACTGTCCCTCTGTCAGTGTCCTTGCTGTTGTCTCTCAGTTACCCAGCCGGCCCAGACTGTTCCCACTGTCACTCTGTCAGTGTCCTTGCTGTTGTCTCTCAGTAACCCAGCCGGTCCAGACTGCTCCCACTGTCACTCTGTCACTGTCCTTGCTGTTGTCTCTCAGTTACCCAGCCGGCCCAGACTGCTCCCACTGTTACTCTGTCAGTGTCCTTACTGTTGTATCTCAGTTGCCCAGCCGGCCCAGACTGCTCCCACTGTCACTCTGTCACTGTCCTTGCTGTTGTCTCTCAGTTACAGAGCCGGCCCAGACTGCTTCCACTGTCACTCTGTCAGTGTCCTTGCTGTTGTCTGTCAGTTACCCAGCCGGCCCAGACTGCTCCCACTGTCACTCTGTCACTGTCCTTGCTGTTGTCTCTCAGTTACCCAGCCGGCCCAGACTGCTCCCACTGTCACTCTGTCAGTGTCCTTGCTGTTGTCTCTCAGTTACCCTGCCGACCCAGACTGCTCCCACTGTCACTTTGCATTTAAATGTAGCACCTTTAATTCTCTATTGACCGTCCCTTTTTGTTTTCTTAGTGGGGTGGACCTTGGTTTACTGAGTCTTTCCATCCACTGTGTCATATTTTGTGGGATGGGGACTATTGTAACCTCTCCTGAGTTCTGTCTTTTCGTGCTTTTTTGTATTCCTGAGCAGCTACGCTTCCCACTGATTACTTCATCTCTTTGTTCCCTGACTTTTCCTCCCCCGCCCCGCCCAATCTTTAGTTTAAAGTCCTATTGACCACCCTATTTACTCTTTTCGCCAGAACACTGGTCCCAGCTCGGTTCAGGTGGAGACCATGCCAACGGTATAGGTCCTCCCTGTCCCAAAACTGATGCCAGTGTCCCATGAAAAGGAACCCCTCTTTCCCACACCACTCTTTCAGCCACGTGTTAACTTCCCTTATTCTTGCCTCCCTATGCCAATTTGCACGTGGCTCGGGCAGTAATCCGGAGATTATGACCCTTGAGGACCTGTTTTTTAATTTGAATCCTAGCTCTTTATAATCTCTAAACAGGTCCTCTTTCCTAGACTTGCCTATGTTGTTGATACCGACATGGACCACAACAACTGGATCCTCCCCCTCCCTCTTCAGTATCCTTTCAAGCCGGTCAGAGATGTCCCGCACCCTAGCACCGGGCATGCAACATAGCATGCGGGACTCTTTATCCTGCTCACAATGGATACTATCTATCATCCTGATAATAGAATCCCCTACAACTACATCTTGCCTATTTACTCCCTCCCCTTGAATGGCCTGCTGAACCATGGTGCCTTGGTTAGCTGACTCATACTTCCTGCAGCCCTGTTCGCCATTCACACAGGGAGCAAGTGCCTCATACCTGTTGGACAGAGTCAAGGGCTGAGGCTCCTGAGTTCCTGACTGCTGGTTCCCTTTACCTGCCTGACTTGCAGTCACACCCTGCTGTCCCTGGCCACTGGCAGGATTTAAACTACTTACTCTGACAGGTGTGACTGCCTCCTGAAACACAGTGTCCAGGTAAGTCTCCCCCTCCCGGATGTGCCTCAGTGTTTGAATCTCAGACTCCAGCTCATCAACTCTGAGCCAGAGTTCTTCGAGCAGCCAACACTTACTGCAGATGTGGTCGCTGCAGCTCGCAATGGGATCTGCCAGCTCCCACATCAAGCAGCTCAAGCACATCACCTGACCAGCCATCACTAATTAATTAATTTAATTTAATTTTATGGTGGGGGCAGCTTCAGCCAATCAGACACTACCCTGCACTTTTAACTGAAAAACGACACAATTAGATTAACCACTTACCTTTCCTGGTTACCTTACTGCACCAAACTAGCAAATTCTCACTGTCTGTATCTCTCTCACTCCGGCTGTGTCTCCTTGACCTGCGCAATGCGAATAATATAATATAATAATGCTAATAATAATAATATAATATGGCACTTACCTTACACCAATGGGTCTTATTATTTATTTAGAGGAGGAGGGTGGGTGGGAGACACTACACGTGTAGTGTCTCGGGTTTCCTCTCCACCAGAATTTATTGGCAGGCGGGGGGGGGGGGGGGGGGTGGGGTGGGTGGGGGGGGGGGGGGGGGGCTCTTGCCAGAAGTCCGCGGGTCGAAAAAAAATAAAGCAGAAAATAAGTGTTTCTTTTTAAAGGAGAAACTTACCATCCAGAAATCACTTGCGCACTGCTCACGCTGAAATCGACTCTATCGAATCTGTCAGTGTCCTTGCTGTTGTCTCTCAGTTACCCAGCCGGCCCAGACTGCTCCCACTGTCACTCTGTCAGTGTCCCTGCTGTTGTCTCTCAGTTACCCAGCCGGCCCAGACTGCTCCCACTGTCACTCTGTCAGTGTCCTTGCTGTTGTATCTCAGTTACCCATCCGGCCCAGACTGCTCCCACTGTCACTCTGTCAGTGTCCTTGCTGTTGTCTCTCCGTTACCCAGCCGGCCCAGACTGCTCCCACTGTCACTCTGTCAGTGTCCTTGCTGTTGTCTCTCCGTTACCCAGATGCCCAGACTGCTCCCAATGTCACTCTGTCAGTGTCCTTGCTGTTGTCTCTCAGTTACCCAGCCGGCCCAGACTGCTCCCACTGTCACTCTGTCACTGTCCTCGCTGTTGTCTCTCAGTTACCCAGCCGGCCCTGACTGCTCCCACTGTCACTCTGTCAGTGTCCTTGCTGTTGTCTCTCAGTTACCCAGCCGGCCCAGACTGCTCCCACTGTCAGTCTGTCAGTCTCCTCCCTGTTGTATCTCAGTTACCCAGCCGGCCCAGACTGCTCCCACTGTCACTCTGTCACTGTCCTTGCTGTTGTGTCTCAGTTACCCAGCCGGCCCAGACTGCTCCCACTGTCACTCTGTCAGTGTCCTTGCTGTTGTCTCTCAGTTACCCAGCCGGCACAGACTACACCCACTGTCACTCTGTCAGTGTCCTTGCTGTTGTCTCTCAGTTACCCAGCCGGCCCAGACTGCTCCCACTGTCACTCTGTCAGTGTCTTTGCTGTTGTCTCTCAGTTACCCAGCCGGCCCAGACTGCTCCCACTGTCACTCTGTCAGTGTCCTTGCTGTTGTCTCTCAGTTACCCAGCCAGCCCAGACTACACCCACTGTCACTCTGTCACTGTCCTTGCTGTTGTCTCTCAGTTACCCAGCCGGCCCAGACTGCTCCCACTGTCACTCTGTCAGCGACCGTGCTGTTGTCTTACAGTTATCCAGCCGGCCCAGACTGCTCCCACTGTCACTCTGTCAGTGTCCTTGCTGTTGTCTCTGTTACCCAGCCGGTCCAGACTTCTCCCACGGTCACTCTGCCACTGCCCTTGCTGTTGTCTCTCAGTTACCCAGCCGGCCCAGACTGCTCCCACTGTCACTCTGTCAGTGTCCTTGCTGTTGTCTCTCAGTTACCCATCCGGCTCAGACTGCTCGCACTGTCACTCTGTCACTGTCCTTGCTGTTGCCTCTCAGTTACCCAGCCGGCCCAGACTGCTCCCAGCACTGTCCCTCTGTCAGTGTCCTTGCTGTTGTCTTTCAGTTACCCAGACAGCCCTGACTGCTCTCACTTTCATTCTGTCAGTGTCCCTGCTGTTGTCCCTCAGTTACCTAGTAGATACAGACTGCTCCCACTATCACCCTGTCGCAACTTTTCTGTTGCCCCTCAGTTAAACAGCCGGCCCAGCCTGTTGCCTCTGTCACTCTGTCAGTGTCCTTGCTGTTGTTTCTCAGTGACCCATCCGACCCAGACTGCTCCCACTGTCACTCTGTCTGTGTCCTTGCTGTTGTCTCTCAGTTACCCAGCCGGCCCAGACTGCTCCCACTGTCTCTCTGTCAGTGTCCTTGCTGTTGTCTCTCAGTTACCAGCCGGCCCAGACTGCTCCCACTGTCACTCTGCCACTGTCCTTGCTGTTGTATCTCAGTTACCCAGCCGGCCCAGACTGCTCCCACTGTCACTCTGTCAGTGTCCTTCCTGTTGTCTCTCCGTTACCCAGCCGGCCCCGACTGCTCCCACTGTCACTCTGTCAGTGTCCTTGCTGTTGTCTCTCAGTTACCCAGCCGGCCCAGGCTGCTCCCACTGTCACTCTGTCAGTGTCCTTGCTGTTGTCTCTCAGTTACCCAGCCGCCCCAGACTGCTCCCACTGTCACTCTGTCAGTGTCCTTGCTGTTGTCTCTCAGTTACCAGCCGCCCAAGACTGCTCCCACTGTCACTCTGCCACTGTCCTTGCTGTTGTATCTCAGTTACCCAGCCGGCCCAGACTGCTCCCACTGTAACTGTGTCAGTGTCCTTGCTGTTGTCACTCAGTTTGCCAGCCGACCGAGACTGCTGCCACCACTGTCACTCTGTCAGTGTCCTAGTTCTTGTCTCTCTGTTAACAAGTCTGCCCAGACTGGTCTGTCCACTGTCACTCTGTCAGTGTCCTTGCAGTTGTCTCTAATTTAACCAGCCAGCCAAACTGCTCCCACGACTGTCACTCTGTCAGTGTCCTTGCTGTTGTCTCTAATTTAACCAGCCGGCCCAGACTGCTCCCACTGTCACTCTGTCACTGTCCTTGCTGGTGTCTCTCTGTTACCCAGCCGGCCCAGACTGCTCCCACTGTCACTCTGTCACTGTCCTTGCTGTTGTCTCTCAGTTACCCAGCCGGCCCAGACTGCTCCCACTGTCACTCTGTCAGCGTCCTTGCAGTTGTCTCTAATTTAACCAGCCAGCCAAACTGCTCCCACGACTGTCACTCTGTCAGTGTCCTTGCTGTTGTCTCTAATTTAACCAGCCGGCCCAGACTGCTCCCACTGTCACTCTGTCACTGTCCTTGCTGTTGTCTCTCTGTTACCCAGCCGGCCCAGACTGCTCCCACTGTCACTCTGTCACTGTCCTTGCTGTTGTCTCTCAGTTATCCAGCCGGCCCAGACTGCCCGCCCCCATGCTGATGTGATACAGTGTGAAGTCCACATCTGCCTGAGCTCCTCCAGGGCCATCTGCAATCACCTCCAGTGGTAGACAGCAGCCTTTTACTGATTCATTCACGGCATTTGGTGGTTACTGATCAGAAAAGCATGTTCTTTCCATCCCTCATTGCCCAGAATCGGATGGCCGGCTCGCCCATTTGAGAGGGTAGTTGTCAGTAACCCACATTGCTGTGGGTCTGAATTCACTTGGAGGTCAGGTCAGGAGGGCAGGTTTTACCCGACTTCAGATGAGGGATGAAAATGTAATATCTCCAAATATGCAGATCATAGAAATGTGGGTGGGAGGTTGAACTGAGAGGAGGATGCACTGATCCTGCAATGCCTTTTGGAGAAGTTGAGTTTCTGGGGAAATGAATGGTAGATGCGTTATCATTTGTATCAATGCGACATTATCCACTTTGGGGGAAAGATGAGAAGGCAGACGATGATCTGAATGGCCATATGTTTGGAGAGGGGAATGTGCACCGAGACCTGGGTGTCCCCGTCCACCATTCGCTGCAAGGTGTAAGCAGGCCGGTGCAGCAGGCAGGACAGGAGGCAAATTCTCTGCCTTCAGCACGAGATGATTGGAATACAGGAGCAGCCATGCCTTGTGGCTATTATACAGGGCCTTGGTGAGGCCACATCTGGACGATTGTGTGCAGTTCTGGACTCCTCATCAGAGGAAGGATGTTCTTGCTGCAGACAGAGTGCAGCCAATGTTTACCAGATTGAATCCTGGGATGGCAGGACTGACGTAGGAGGAGAGGTTGAATCGATTAGAGTTCTATTCGCTGGAGTTCAGAAGAATGAGGAGGAATTTCAACGAAACCCGGGGAATTCTAACAGGAAGACACGGGGTAGATACAGGAAGGATCTCTCCGATGGTCTGTCTGTAGAATCAGATGTCACAAGCTGAGGATGCGGGGGAGACGATTTACGACAGAGATGAGGAGAGATGTTTTCACCCAGAGAGCGGAAAACCTGTGCAATTAGTTTCCACAGCAGGTAGTTGAGGAAAGAACATAGAACATAGAACATTACAGCACAGTACAGGCCCTTCGGCCCTCGATGTTGCGCCGACCTGTGCAACCACTCTAAAGCCCATCTACACTATTCCCTTATCGTCCATATGTCTATCCAATGACCATTTGAATACCCTTAGTGTTGGCGAGTCCACTACTGTTGCAGGCAGGGCATTCCACACCCTTACTACTCTCTGAGTAAAGAACCTACCTCTGAAATCTGTCTTATATCTATCACCCCTCAAGTTAAAGCTATGTCCCCTCGTGCTAGATATCACCATCCGAGGAAAAAGGCTCCCTACCCAATCCTCTGATCATCTTGTATGCCTCAATTAAGTCACCTCTGAACCTTCTTCTCTCTAAGGAAAACAGCCTCAAGTCCCTCAGCCTTTCCTCATAAGATCTTCCCTCCATAGCAGGCAACATTCTGGTAAATCTCCTCTGCACCCTTTCCAATGCTTCCACATCCTTCCTATAATGCGGTGACAAGAATTGCACCCAATACTCCAAATGCGGCCGCAACAGAGTTTTGTACAGCTGCAACATGACCTCATGGCTCTGAAACTCAACCCCTCGACCAATAAAAGCTAACACACTGTACGCCTTCTTAACAACCCTCTCAACCTTGGTGGCACCTTTCAGGGATCTATGTACATGGACACCGAGATCTCACTACTCATCCACACCACCTTTATTCGCAGCAGTTAGATGTTTCATTTGGGACAAAGTGGATCTAATGAAAAGGGGGGGAGGCACTCAGTATTGAGTTGGATCGTCATCCATGATCATCCTGAATGGTATAGCCAGTATGAAGGGACGACTGGGCCCCTCCTGCTCCGGTTTTCTCTGTTTCTCTGTTTCTATGTAGATACACACGCAGTGCTGTTAGGGAGGGAGTTCCAGGATTGCGTTTGAACATCAGTTGCTCCATGTTGTGTAGGTAGATGCACAGTGTCGCCAAGAAGGGAGTACCTGGACTCTTATTGGTCAACAGTCAGTTCATGTGATGTAGGTACACCCACAGTGCTGTTAGAGAGAAATTGCCAGGATTGCTATTGGACATCCGTCAGTCCATGTGGTGTAGGTACACGCACAGTGCAGTTAGAGAGAGTTCCGGATTGTTATTGGACATCCGTCAGTCCATGTAGTGTAGGTAGACCCACTGTGCTGTTAGAGAGAGATTTCCAGGGTGGTTATTGGGCATCAGTCAGTCCATGTGGAGGTTAGTGTGTGTGTGTGTGGGAAGGGGGTGGGGGAGGGAAGGGGTTAGTGTGTGTATGGCAGTAGATTAGTGTGTGAGAAGGGGTTAGTATGGGGTTAGTGTGGTGGGGGGGGAGGTTAGTGAGTGTGTGGGGGTTTACTGTGTGTGTGGGGTTGGTCTAGTGTGTGGGGGAGTAAGTGTGTCTGTGGGGGTGGGGTTAGTGAGTGAGTGTGGGTGCGTTTGTGGGTGTGTGGGGGGTTAGTGTGTGTGTGAGGGGGGTTATTGTGTGTATGGGAGGGTTAGTGTGTGTCTGGTTGTGGGTTAGTGTGTGGGGGGCTTAGTGTGTATGTGGGGGGCAGTGTGTGTTTGGGGGCTTACTGTGTGTGTGTGGGGGGGGGTTAGTGTGTGTGTGTGGGGGGTTAGTGAGGGTCTGCGGGCGGTGAGCGTGTGTGTGTGGGTGGGGGGGGGTTACTGTGTGTGTGGGGGGTGGTTAGTGTGTGTGTGGGGGGTTAGTGAGGGTCTGCGGTCGGTGAGCGTGTGTGTGTGGGTGGGGGGGTTACTGTGTGTGTGGGGGGTGGTTAGTGTGTGTTGGGGGTTACTGTGTGCCTGAGGGGGTTTAGTGTGAGTGTGGGGTGTGGTTAGTGTGTCTTGGGGGGTAGTTGTGTGGGAGGTTAGTGTGTGCGTCTGGGGGTTTGGTGTGTGTGGGGTGGTTAGTGTGTGTGTGTGGGTGGTTCAGTGGGTGTGTGGGGGGGGTAGTGTGTGTGGCGGGTTAGTATATGTGTGCGGGGAGTTAATGTGTGTAGGGGGTTAGTGTGTGGGGGTGTTAGTGCGTGTGTGTGGGGGGGTTTAGTTGTGTGTGGGGTTAATCTGTGGGGGGTGATAGTGCGTGTGTGTGTGTGGGGGGGTCGTTGCGTGTGGGTGTGGGGGGGGGGTCTAGTGTGTTGGGCAGTTAGTGTGTGTGTGGGGGGGTTAGTGTGTGTGGTGGGCGTTTAGTGTGTGTGAGGGGGGTTTAGTGTTTATGTGGGCGGTGTTGTGAGTGTGTGTGGGGGGGGGGTGAGTGTGTGTGGTGGCTTAGTGTGTGTGTGGGGTGGGGTTAGTGTGTCTGGGGTTTGGTTAGTGTGTGTTTGGGGGATTGTCTGTGTGTGTGGGGTTTAGACTGTGTGTGGGGGTGTTAGCGTGTGTGTGGGGGGGTTAGTGTGTGTGAAGGGGGTTAGTATGTGTGGGGTGGTTAGTGTGTGTGGGGAGGGTTAGTGTGTGCGTGTGCGGGAGTTTGTGTGTGTGGGGGTGGTTTGTGTGTGTGTGGGGGGTTGTTTACTGGGTGTGTGGGGAGGTTAGTGTGTGTGGGGGGTTAGCATATGTGTGTTGGGGGTTAATGTGTGTGTGGGAGTTTAGTGCGTGTGTTGGTTGGTTAGTTGTGTGTCGGGCGGTTAGTTGTGTGTGGGGGATTTAGTGTGTGTCGGGGGTCAATGTGTGGGGGTTAGTGTGTGTGTGGGGGGTAGTGTGTGTGGTGGGTTTGTGTGTGTGGGGGGGGTTAGTTTGTGTCTGGGGGAGTTTGTGTGTGTGTTGTGGGGTTAGTGTGTGTGTGGTTGTGGTTAGCGTGTTTGGGGGTTAGTGTGTGTGTTAGGGATTAGTTGTGTGTAGGGGTCAGTGTGTGGGGGGGATAGTGTGTGTGGGGGTGGTTAGTGTGTGTTGGGGGTGTTAGAGTGTGGGGGTTATTGTGTGTGGGGGGGGGTCGAGTGTGTGGGGGAGTTAATGTGTGTGTGTGGGGGGGTTAGTGTGTGTATATGGGATGGATTTGTGTGTGTGGGGGGTTAGTGTGTGTGTCGGGGGTTACTATGTTCGGGGGTTAGTGTGTGTGTGGGGGGAGTTAGTGAGTGTGTCGACGGTGGTTAGCGTGTGTGCGGGGGGTGTTTAGTGTGTATGTGGTGGTGTTTAGCGTGTGTGGGGTGTTAGTGTGTGTGAGGGGGGTTAGTTCGTGTGTGTGGGTGTGTTTGTGGGTGTGTGAGGGGGTTACTATGTGTGTGGGGGGGTTAGTGTGGTGGGGGGTGGTTAGTGTGTGTGGGTGGTTTAGTGTGTGTGTGGGGGGGTTAGTGTGGTGGGGGTGGTTAGTGTGTGTGGGTGGTTTAGTGGGTGTGTGGGGGGTGTTAGCGTGAGTGGGGGGTAAGTATATGTGTGTGGGGGGGGTTAATGTGTGTGGGGGGAGTAGTGTGCGTGGGAGGAGGGGTTAGTGCATGCGTGTGGTGGGGGGGATTTAGTGCGTGTGTTGGTTGGTTAGTTGTGTATAGGGGGATAGTTGTGTGTGGGGGGTTTAGTGTGTGTAGGGGGGTCAGTGTGTGGGAGGTTAGTGCGCCTGGGGGTGGTTAGTGTGTGTTGGGGGTTTACTGTGTGCGTGAGGGGGGTTAGCGTGTGTGGGGTGGGTTCGTGTGTGTTAGGGGGGTAGTTGTGTGGGGGTTAGTGTGTGCGTCTGGATGGTTAGTGTGTGTGAGGGGTGGTTAGTGTGTGTGGTTTAGTGCGTGTGTCGGGGGGTTAGTGTGTGTGGGGGTTAATGTGTGTGTGGGTGGGGGGTTAGTGTCTGTGTAGGGGGTTTATTGTGTGTAGGAGGTTAGTGTGTGGGGGTGTTAGTGCGTGTGTGTATGTGGGGGGGTAGTTGTGTGTGGGGTTAGTGTGTGTAGGGGGTGTTAGAGTGTGTGGGGGGTTATTGTGTGTGGGGGTGTCTAGTGTGTGGGGGAGTTAGTGTTTTTATGGGGGTGTGGTTAGTGAGTGTGTGTGGGTGCGTTTGTGGTTGTGTGTGGGGTTACTGTGTGTGGGGGGATGAGTGTGTGTGTGAGGGGGGTGAGTGTCTGTGGGGGGGTTAGTGTGTGTGTGTGGGTGTGGGTTTGTGTGTGCGGGGGGGTGTTAGTGTGAATGTGGGTGATCAGTGTGTGTGTCGGGGGTTACGGTGTGTGGGTGGGGATGGTGTTAGTGAGTGTGTGTAGGTGCGTTTGTGGGTGTGTGGGGTGGTTACTGTGTGTGGGGGTGGTTAGTGTGCGTGATGTGGGTTTAGTGTGTGTGGGGGGGGTTAGTGTGTGTGGGGGGTTATTGTGTGTGTGGGGAGAGCGGTTAGAGTGTATACGGGGTAGGGGTTAATGTGTGTGGGGGTGGTTAGTGTGTGTGTGGGGTTAGTGTGCGTGGGGGGATTAGTGTATATGTGTTGGGGGTTTAGTGTTTGTGGGGGGGTTAGTATGTGTGGGTTGTTAGTGTGTGCGTGGGGGGGTTAGTGTGTTTGTGGGGGGGGGGGTTAGTGTGTGGCGAGGGCTTAGTGTGTGTGTGGGAGGTTAGTGAGTGGATGGGGGGTAGTGTGTGTGGCGGTGTTAGTGTGTGTGGGAGGTGAGTGTGTGTGTGGGGGCGGTTAGTGTGTGTGATGGGGGTTTAATGTGTGGGGGGGTTAGTGTGTGTGGGGGGGATCGGTTAGAGTTTGTATGGGGTAGGGGTTAATGTGTGTGGGGGTGGTTAGTGTGGGGGTGGGGGTTAGTGTGTGTGGGGGGGATTAGTGTGTGTGGGAGGGTTAGTGTGTGTGTGTGAGGGGCGGTTAGTGTGTGTGCTGGGGTTAGTGAGTGTGGGGTGATTAGTGTGTGTGTGTATTTGGGGGGGGGGTTACTGCGTGTTTGGGGGTTAGTGTGTGTGGGGGGCTATTGTGTGTGTGTGTGAGGGGCGGTTAGTGTGTCTGCTGGGGTTAGTGAGTGTGGGGTGATTAGTGTGTGTGTGTGGGGTTACTGCGTGTTTGGGGGGTGAGTGTGTGTGGGGGGTTAGTGTGTGTGGGGGAGAGTTAGTGTGTATGGGAGGTTTAGTGTGTATGTGGGGGGGAGTTAATATGTGTGTGTGTGTGGGTGGGTTAGTGTGTTTGTGGGGGGGTTAGTGTGTGTGGGGGTTAGTGTGTGGGGGAGGTTAGTGTGTGGGTGGGGGGGCAGTTTATCTGTGGGGGGTTAGTGTTATTGGGGGTGTTTAGTGTGTGTGTGACAGGTTAGTGCGTGTTTGTGGGTGTTGATGTGTGGGGGGTGTTAGTTTGTATACGTGGGGGGGGTAGTTGTGTGTGGGGAGATAGTGTGTGGGGTCGGTGGTTCGTGTGTGTGTAGGGGGGTAAGTGTTTGTGGGGAGTTAATGTGTGTGCGGGGTAGGTCTAGTGTGTGGGGGAGTTAGCGTGTCTGTGGGGGTGGGGTTAGTGAGTAAGTGTGCGGACGTTTATGGGTGTGTGTGTGTGAGGGGGGTTATGGTGTGTGAGGGGGGTTTAGTATGTGTGTGAGGGAGGTTAGTGTGTGTGGGGGGTTAGTGTGTGTGTGGTTGTGGGTTAGTATGTTTGTGAGGGGTTAGCGTGTATGTGGGGGGGTTAGTGTGTGTGGGGGTTTACTGTGTGTGTGGGGGTTAGTGTGCGTGGGGGGGATTACTGTGTGTGGGGACGTTAGTGTGTGTGTGTGAGGGCGGTGAGTGTGTGTGTGTGGGGGTGGGAGTTAGTGTGTATGTGGGGGGGGGGGTTAGTGTATGTGGGTGGTATGTGTGTGTGTGGGGGTGTTAGTGTGTGTGTGGGGGGTGTTAGTGTCTGTGTGGGGTCGTTAGCATGTGGGAGGGGGTTTAGTGTGTGTGTGGTGTTGGTTAGCGTGTGTAGGGGTTAGTGTGTGTGGAGGTGGGGTTAGTTAGTGTCTGTAGGTGCGTTTGTGGGTGTGTGAGGCGGGTGCTGTGTGTGTGGGGGTTAGTGTGTGTGTGGGAGTTAGTGTGTGTGGGGCGTTTAGTGTGTGTGTGGGGTGTCTTAGTGTGTGTGGGGTAGTTAGTGTGTGCATGGGGGGTTAGTATGTTTGTGCGGGGGTTAGTGTGTGTGGGGAGGGCTTAGTGTGTGGGAGATTAGTGTTTGGATGGGGGGGATTAGTGTGTGTGGGAGGTTAGTGTGTGGATGGGGGGTAGTGTGTGTGGTGTGTTCAGTGTGTGTGTGGTGGTGGTTAGCGTGTGTGGGGGGTTAATGTGTGGGTGGGCGTGGGGTTAGAAAGTGTGTGTGGGTGCGTTTGCGTGTGTGTGTTTGGGGGATTATGGTGTGTGAGGTTGGTTTAATATGTGTGTGAGGGCGGTTAGTGTGTGTGTGGGGGTTAGTGAGTGTGGGGTGATTAGTGTGTGTGTGTGTGTGTGTGAAAGGGGGGGGTTACTGCGTGTTTGGGGGTTAGTGTGTGTGGGAGGTGATTGTGTGTGTGTGAGGGGCGGTAGTCTGTCTGGGGGGGTTAGTGATTGTGGGGTGATTAGTGTGTGTGTGTGTGGGGGGGGGGTTACTGCGTGTTTGGGGGGTTAGTGTGTGTGTGGGGGTTATTGTGTGTGTGTGAGGGGCGGTTAGTGTGTGTGGGGGGTTAGTGAGTGTGGGGTGATTAGTGTGTGTGTGTGGGGTAGGGGTTACTGCGTGTTTGGGTGGTTAGTGTGTGGGGGGGGGTTATTGTGTGTGTGTGAGGGGCGGTTAGTGTGTGTGTGGGTTAGTGAGTGTGGGGTGATTAGTGTGTGTGTGGGGGGGGGTTACTGCGTGTTTGGGGGGTTAGTGTGTGTGGGGGGTTAGTGTGTGTGGGGGAGAGTTAGTGTGTGTGGGGGGTTAGTGTGTGTGGGGAGTTAGTGTGTGTGGGGGGGCTTAGTGTGTTTTTTGGGGGGTTAGTGTGTGTGGGGGGTTTAGTGTGTGGGGGAGGTTAGTGTGTGGGTGGGGGGGTAGTTTATCTGTGGGGGGTTAGTGTTATTGGAGGTGTTTAGTGTGTGTGAGGGTTTAGTGCGTGTTTGTGGGTGTTGATGTGTGGGGGGTGTTAGTTCGTATCTATGGGGGGCTAGTTGTGTGTGGGGAGATAGTGTGTGGGGTCGGTGGTTCGTGTGTGTGTGGGGAGGGAAGTGTTTGTGGGGAGTTAATGTGTTTGTGGGGTGGGTCTAGTGTGTGGGGGAGTTAGCGTGTCTGTGGGGGTGGGGTTAGTGAGTATGTGTGTATGTGTTTGTGGGTGTGTGTGTGGGGGGTTATGGTGTGTGAGGGGGGTTTAGTATATGTGTGAGGGAGGTTAGTGTGTGGGGGGGGGGTTAGTGTATGTGTGGTTGTGGGTTAGTGTATGTGTGGGAGGTTAGCGTGTATGTGGGGGGTTTAGTGTGTGTGGGGGAGTTAGTGTGTCTGTGGGGGTGGGGTTAGTGAGTATGTGTGCGTGTGTTTGTGGGTGTGGGTGTGTGTGGGGGGGTTATGGTGTGTGAGGGGGGTTAGTGTATGTGTGGTTGTGGGTTAGTGTATGTGTGGGGGTTTACTGTGTGTGTGGGGGCTAGTGTGTGTGTGGGGGTTTACTGTGTGTGTGGGGGCTAGTGTGTGTGTGGGGGGTTAGTGTGGGGGGGGAGTTAGTGTGCGTGGGAGGGTTAGTGTGTGTGTGGGGCGGTTAGTGTGTGTTGGGTGGGGTTAGTGAGTGTGGGGTGATTAGTGTGTGTGTGTGTGTGAGGGGGGGTTACTGCGTGTTTGGGGGGTTAGTGTGTGTGGGGGGGTAGTTAGCGTGTGTGGGTTGTTAGTGTGTGTGCGGGGGTGATTAGTGTGTGTGTGGGGGGATAGTTCCTGTGTGTGGGTGCGTTTGTGGGTGTGTGAGGGGGTTACTATGTGTGTGCGGGGGTAGTGTGTGTGGGGGGTGGTTAGTGTGTGTGGGTGGTTTATGGGTGTGTGGGGGGGGGGTGTTAGTGTGAGTGGGGGGCAAGTATATGTGTGTGGGGGGTAATGTGTGTGGGGGGAGTAGTCTGTGTTGGGGGGTTATTCTGTGTGTGGGAAGAGGGGTTAGTGCGTGCGTGTGGTGGGGGGGGGGGGTTAGTGCGTGTGTTGGTTGGTTAGTTGTGTATAGGGGGTTAGTTGTGTGTGGGGGGTTTAGTGTGTGTAGGGGGTCAGTGTGTGGGGGGTTAGTGTGCGTGGGGGTGGTTAGTGTGTGTTGGGGGTTTACTGTGTGCGTGAGGGGGGTTAGTGTGTGTGGGGTGGGTTCGTGCGTGTTCGGGGGGTAGTTGTGTGGGGGGTTAGCGTGTGCGTCTGGATGGTTAGTGTGTGTGAGGGGTGGTTAGTGTGTGTGTGTGTGTGTGTGTGTGGTTTAGTGCGTGTGTCGGGGGTTAGTGTGTGTGGGGGTTAATGTGTGTGGGTGGGGGTTGAGTGCCTGTGTCGGGGGTTTATTGTGTGTAGGGGGTTAGTGTGTGGGGGTGTTAATGCGTGTGTGTATGTGGGGGGGTAGTTGTTTGTGGGCTTAGTGTGTGTAGGCGTTGTTAAAGTGTGGGGGGGGGTTATTTTGTGTGGGGGGTCTAGTGTGTGGGGGAGTTAGTGTTTTTGTAGGGGTGGGGTCAGTGACTGTGTGTGGGTGCGTTTGTGGTTGTGTGTGGGGTTACTGTGTGTGGGGGTGGTTAGTGTGTGTGATGGGGGTTTAGTGTGTGTGGGGGGCTAGTGTGCGTGGGGGGTTATTGTGTGTGGGGGGAGCGGTTTGAGTGTGTACGGGGTAGGGGTAATGAGTGTGGGGGTGGTTAGTGTGTGTGGGGTTAGTGTGCGTGGGGGGGGATTAGTGTATATGTGTTGGTGGTTTAGTGTTTATGGGGGGTTAGTGTGTGTGTGTGGGTGGGTCAGTATGTGTGGGTTGTTAGTGTGTGCGTGGGGGGGTTAGTGTGTTTGTGGGGGGGGTTACTGTGTGGGGAGGGCTTAGTGTGTGTTTGGAAGGTTAGTGAGTGGATGGGGGTTAGTGTGTGTGGCGGTGTTAGTGTGTGTGGGAGGTTAGTGTGTGTGTGGGTGTTAGTGTGTGTATGGGGTGTGTTATTGTGTGTGTGTGGGGATCGGTTAGAGTCTGTATGGGGTTGGGGTTAATGTGTGTGGGGGTGGTTAGTGTTGGGGTGGGGGTTAGTGTATGTGGGGGGGATGAGTGTGTATGTGTTGGGGGATTAGTGTTTGTGGGGGGGTTTGTGTGTGTGGGGGGTGTTAGTGTGTGGGGTGGTTAGTGTGTGCATGGGGGGGGCTGTTTTGTGCGGGGGTTAGTGTGTGTGGGGAGCGGTTAGTGTGTGTGTGGGGGGGTTAGTGTGTGTGGGGGCTTACTGTGTGTGTGTGTTTGTGTGTGTGAGGGCGGTGAGTGTGTGGTGGTGGTTAACGTGTGTAGGACTTAGTGCGTGTGGAGGTGGGGTTAGTTAGTGTGTGTGGGTGCGTTTGTGGGTGTGTGAGGCGGGTACTGTGTGTGTGGGGGTTAGTGTGTGTGTGGGGCGTTTAGTGTGTGTGGGTGGGTCTTAGTGTGTGTGGGGTGGTTAGTGTGTGCATGGGGGGGTTAGTGTGTTTGTGCGGTGGTTAGTGTGTGTGGGGAGGGCTTAGTGTGTGTGTGGGAGGTTAGTGTGTGGGTGGTGGGGGTTAGCGTGTGTGCGGTGTGTTTAGTGTGTGTTTGCTGGTGGTTAGCGTGTGTGGGGGGTTAATGTGTGGGTGGGGGTGGGGTTCGAAAGTGTGTGCGCGTGCATTTGTGGGTGTGGGGGGGTTATGGTGTGTGAGGGGGGGTTTATTTTTGTGTGAGGGAGGTTAGTGTTTGTGGAGGGGTTAGCGTGTATGTGGGGGGGGGTTAGTGTGTGAGGGGGCTTACTGTGTGTGTGGGGGTAGTGTGTGTGTGGGGGGTTAGTGTGTGTGTGGGGATTACTGTGAGTGGGGGTGTTAGTGTGTGTGTGTGTGAGGGCGGTGAGTGTGTGTGTGGGGGGGGGGTTTGTGTGTGCGGGTGGTTAGTGACTGTGTGGGGTCGTTAGCATGTGGGAGTGGGTTTAGTGAGTGTGTGGTGGTGGTTTGCGTGTGTAGGTGTTAGTGTGTGTGGGGGTGGGGTTAGTTTGTGTGTGTGGGTGCGTTTGTGGGTGTGTGAGGCGGGTACTGTGTGTGTGAGGGTTAGTGTGTGTGTGGGGCGTTGAGTGTGTGGGGGTGGTTAGTGTGTGTGAGAGGGGTTTAGTGTGTATGTGGGGGTATTAGTGAGTGTGTGGGGGAGGGGGGAGTGTGTGGGGGGGATTATTGTGTGTGTGGGGGGGTGTTAGTGTGGTTGTGGGGTTAGTGTGTGTGGGAGGCTTAGTGCGTGGGTGGGGAGGCTAGTTTGTGTGTGGGGGGTTTAGTGTGTGTGCGGGTGGATTAGTGTGTGGGAGGGGGTTTAGTGTGTGTGGGGGGTTAGTGTTATTGGGGGTGTTTAGTGTGTGTGTGACGGGGGTTAGAGTGTGTGGAGCGGTTTGTGCGTGTGTGTGGGGGGGGTTAGTTGTGTGTGGGTGTGTTAGTGTGTGTAGGGGGTTAGTGTGTGGGGGGTGCTAGTGCGTATGTTTGGGGGTTAGTCGTGTGTGGGGTTAGTGTTTGTAGGGGGTGTTCAACTGTGGAGGGTTATTGTGTGTGTGTGTGGGATTAGTGTGCGTGTCGGATGTTATTGTGTGTGTGGGTTTGTGTGGGTGGGGGGTTAGTGAGTGTGTCGAGGATTACTGTGTGTGGGGGGTTAGTGTGTGTGTGGGGGGGGGGTTAGTGAGTGTGTGTGGGGTTTACTGTGTGAGGGGGGTTAGTGTGTGTGTGGGAGTGGTTAACGTGTGTGGGGGACTTAGTGTTTGTGTGAGGGTGGGGTTAGTGAGTGTGTGTGGGGGGTTAGTGTGCGTGTCGGATGTTATTGTGTGTGTGGGTTTGTGTGGGTGGGGGGTTAGTGAGTGTGTCGAGGATTACTGTGTGTGGGGGGTTAGTGTGTGTGTGTGGGGGGGGGGTTAGTGAGTGCGTATGGGGTTTACTGTGTGAGGGGGGTTAGTGTGTGTGTGGGAGTGGTTAACGTGTGTGGGGGACTTAGTGTTTGTGTGAGGGTGGGGTTAGTGAGTGTGTGTGGGGGGTTAGTGTGCGGGTCGGATGTTATTGTGTGTGTGGGTTTGTGTGGGTGGGGGGTTAGTGAGTGTGTCGAGGATTACTGTGTGTGGGGGGTTAGTGTGTGTGTGTGGGGGGGGGGGTTAGTGAGTGCGTATGGGGTTTACTGTGTGAGGGGGGTTAGTGTGTGTGTGGGAGTGGTTAACGTGTGTGGGGGAGTGTTTAGTGTGTATGTTGTGGTGGTTAGCGTATGTGGGGTGTTAGTGTGTGTGGGGGCTGTGATTGTGTGTGGGGGAGTCAACGTGTGTTCGGGGGTTAGTGTGTCTGGGGGGTTAGTGTGTGTGTGGGCTCTTTGGGTTGGTGAGGGGGGTTAGTATGTGTGAGGGGGTTAGTGTGTGTGGGGGGTTAGTGTGTGTAATTTGGGGAGGTTAGTGTCTGAGGGGCGTCATTGTGTATGTGACGGGGTTAGTGTGCGTGTGTGGGGGGGGGGGGGTAGTGTGTGTGAGGGTTGTTAGTGTCTCTGGGGGGGTCAGTGTGTGCAGTGGTGGGGTTAGTGTGTGTGAGTGTGTGGGGCGGGGGTTAGTGTGTGTGTGTGTTGGTGGGGAGTTAGTGTGTGTGTGGGTTGTTAGTGTGTGTGTGGCTGGGGGTCAGAGTGTGTGCGGGGAGGGGTCAGTGGGTGTATGGGGGTTTAGTGCGCGTGTGGGGGGTTAGTATGTGTGTGGGGGGGTTAGTGTGTGTGGGGGGGTTTCGTGTGTGTGCATGGGGATTAATGTGTGATGGGGGTTAGTGTGTGTGAGGGGGTTAGTGTGTGCGGGAGGGGGGTTATTGCGTGTATGGGGCGGAGGTTAATGTGTGTCGGTGGGTATTAGTGTGTGTGGGGTTAGTGTGTGTGAGGGGGGTCAGTGAGTGTGAGGGGAGTTAGTGTGTGTGTGTGGGCGGTTAATGTGTGTGTCAGGGGAGTTAGTGTGTGTGTGAGAGTGGTTAGTGTGTTTGAGGGGGATGAGTGTGTGCGGGGGTAGATTAGTGTCTGTGGGCTTCAGTGTGTGTGGGGCTGGTTAGTGTGTCGGGGGTTAGCATATCTAGAGGGGTAAGTGAGTGTGGGGGTGGGGTTAGTGTGTGTGAGTGTGTGCGGGTGGGGTTGTATGTGTGGGGGGCTAGTGTGTGTGTGAGGGGTGTTAGTGTGTGTGGGGGAGTTAGTGTGTGTGAGGGGGGTTAGTGTGTGTGTGCCTGGCGTGGTTAGTGTGTGTGTGGGGGGGGTTGTCTGAGTGAGGGGGGTTAGTGTGTGTGCGGGGGTTAGTGTGTGTGAGGTGGTTTTGTGTGTGTTGGTGGGGTGTTAATGTGTGTGCGTGGGAGGGTTAGTATGTGTGTGGGGGGGTTCGTGTGCCTATGGGAGGGTTAGTGTGTGTGTGGGTGTTGGTGTCTGTATGGGATTACTGTGTGTGGGGGGGTAGGTTAGCGTATGTGGGGCGTCAGTGTGTGTGTGGTTGGTTCGTGTGTGGGGGGGATTTAGTATGTCTGGGGGGGATAAGTGTGTGTGGGGTTGGGGTTAGTGTGTGTGAGTGTGTGTGGAAGGGTTAGTGTGTGTGGTGGGGTTAACGTGTGTGTGAGGGGTGTTAGTTTTTGTGGGGCGCTTAGTGTGTGTGAGGGGTTTAGTGCGTGTGTCTCGGGTTAGTGTGTGTGTTAGGGGGTGTTGTGTGTGTATTTGGGGTGTTAGTGTGTGTGTGGGAGGGTTAGAGTGTGTGTGGGGGGTTGGGTGTGTATGGGAGGGTTAGTCTGTGTGTGAGTGCTAGATTCTGTATGGGGTTACTGTCTGTGTGGGGGTGTTAGTGTGTGGGTGGGAGTGTTAGTGTGTGCCTGTGGGTGTTAGTGAGCACGGGAGTGTTAGTGTGTGTGGGGGTGATTAGTGTGTGTGTGGGGGGGGGTTTGTGTGTGCGGGTGGTTAGTGACTGTGTGGGGTCGTTAGCATGTGGGAATGGGTTTAGTGAGTGTGTGGTGGTGGTTTGCGTGTGTAGGTGTTAGTGTGTGTGGGGGTGGGGTTAGTTTGTGTGTGTGGGTGCGTTTGTGGGTGTGTGAGGCGGGTACTGTGTGTGTGAGGGTTAGTGTGTGTGTGGGGCGTTTAGTGTGTGGGGGTGGTTAGTGTGAGTGAGAGGGGTTTAGTGTGTATGTGGGGGTATTAGTGAGTGTGTGGGGGAGGGGGGAGTGTGTGGGGGGGTTTAGTGTGTGTGTGTGGGGGGGGGGTGTTAGTGTGGTTGTGGGGTTAGTGTGTGTGGGAGGCTTAGTGCGTGGGTGGGGAGGCTAGTTTGTGTGTGAGGATGGGTTTGTGTGTGTGGTGGGGTTAGTGCGTGTTGGGGGGTTAGTGTGTATGGGGGGGCTAGTGTGTGTGGGGGGGGTTAGTGTGTATGGGGTTTAGTGTCTGTGGGGGCGTTAGTGTGGGGGGGATGAAGTGTGTGAGGGGCTAGTGTGTGAGGGGGTTAGTTTGTGGGGGGATAGTGTGTGTGTGGGGGGTTGTGTGTGAGGTGGGTTTAGTGTGTTTGGGGGGGGTTAGTGTGTGTGTGGGGCTTAGTGTGTGTGGGGGGGGGTTGTGTGTGGGGGTTTAGTGTGTGTGTGGAGGGTTAGTGTGGGGGGGGTTAGTGTGTGTGGGGGATTAGTGTGTGTTTGTATGGGGTTAGTGTGTGTGGGGATGGGTTAGTGTGTGTGGGGGGGGGTTAGTGTGTGTGGGCGGTTTCGTGTGTGTAGGGGATTTAGTGTGTGTGGGTGGTTTAGTGTGTGTAGGGGATTTCGTGTGTGTGGTGTTAGTGTGTGTGTGGGCGTTAGTCTGTGTGGGGGTGTAAGTGTGTGTGGGGGGGTTAGTGAGTGTGGGGGGGGTAAGTGTGTGGAGTGTGAGTGTGTGTGGGGTGTGAGTGTGTGTGGGGGGTTAGTGTGTGTGGGGGGGTTAGTGTGTGTGTGGGGGATTAGTATGTGTGGGAGGGGGTTAGTGTGTGTGGGGGTGTTAGTGTGTGGGGGGCTTAGTGTGTGTGCGGGGGGTTAGTGTGTGGAGGGGATTAATGTGGGTTAGTGTGGGGGGTTAGTGTGTGTGGGGGGTTACTGTGTGTGTGGGGGGGTTTAGTGTGTGGGGGGGCGTTAGTGTGTGTGTGGAGGGTTAGTGTGTGGGGGGTTATTGCGTGTGGTGATGGGTTAGTGTGTGGGGATGGGTTAGTGTGTGGGGATGGGTTAGTGTGTGTGTGGGGAAAGTGTGTGGGGTGTTTAGTCTTTGTGGGGGGGGGATTAGTCTGTGTGGGGTGTTTCGTGTGTGTGTGTGGCGGTTCGTGTGTGTGTGGCGGTTCGCGTGTGTGGGGGGGTTCGTATGTGTGGGGGGATGGTGTGTGAGGGGGGGTTAGTGTGTGTGTGGGTGGTTCGTTTGTGTGTGGGGGCGTTTGGTGTGTGTGGGAGGTTAGTGCGTGTGGCGGTGATAGTGTGTGCGGGGGGTTAGTGTGTGTGGTGGTGGGGTTGGTGTGTGTGGGGGTTTAGTGTCTGTGGGGGGGTTAGTGTGCGGGGGGAAAGAGTGTGTGAGGGGTTAGTGTGTGAGGGGGTAGTTTGTGGCGGGATAGTGTGTGTGTGGGGGTTAGTGTGTGTGTGGGGGGTTGTGTGGGGGGTTAGTGTGTGTGGGGATGGATTAGTGTGTGTGGTGGGGTTTGTGCGTGTTGGGGGGTTAGTGTGTGTCGGGGGGTGCTAGTGTGTGTGGGGGGGTTTAGTGTGTATGGGGGGTTAGTGTCTGTGGGGGGGGGGTTAGTGTGTGGGGGGGATAGAGTATGTGAGGGGTTAGTGTGTGAGGGGGGTAGTTTGTGGGGGGATAGTGTGTGTGGGGGGGGGTTAGTGTGTGTGTGGGGGGGTTGTGTGTGAGGTGGGTTTAGTGTGTTTGGAGGTTAGTTTGTGTGTGGGGGTTAGTGTGTGTGTGGGGGGTTGTGTGTGGGGGGGTTAGTGTGTGTGTGGAGGGTTAGTGTTTGGGGGTTAAGTGTGTGTTGGGGGGTTAGTGTGTGTGGGGGGTTACTGTGTGTGTGGGGGGGTTTAGTGTGTGGGGGGGCGTTAGTGTGTGTGTGGAGGGTTAGTGTGTGGGGGGTTATTGCGTGTGGTGATGGGTTAGTGTGTGGGGATGGGTTAGTGTGTGGGGATGGGTTAGTGTGTGTGGTGGGGTTAGTGTGAGTGTGTGTTTAGTATGTGGGGGGGGATAGTGTGTGTGGGGGGTTTAGTATGTGTGTGGAGAGTTAGTGTGTGTTTGGGAGGTCAGTGTGTGTGTTTGGCAGGTTAGTGTGTGTGTGGGGGGGGATTAGTGTGTGTGGGGGCTAGTGTGTGTGTGGGTGGGTTGTGTGTGAGGGGGGGTTTAGTGTGTTTGGGTGGTTAGTGTGTGTGTTGGGGGTTAATGTGTGTGTGGGGGGATTAGTGTGAGTGGGGGCGGGGTTTGGAGTGGGGGGGGTTTGTGTGGGGGGGGGGGGTAGTGTGTGTGGCGGGGTTAGTGTGTGTGGGGGGGGTGTTTGGGGGAGGGTTGTGGGTGGGGGGTTTTGTGTGTGTGGGGGGTTGTGTGTGAGGGGGGTTGTGTGTGTTTGAGTGGGGGTTAGTGTGTGTGGGGTGGGTTAGTGCTTGTGGGGGTTCATTGTGTTTGGAGAGGGTTGGGTGTGTGGGGGTACAGTGTGTGTGAGGGGGCGATTGGCATGTGTGTGTGGCGGGGGGTTAGTGTGTGTGTGTGGGTGGGGTTAGTGTGTGTTGGGGGATAATGTGTGTGGCGGGCGTAGTAGGTGAGTGTGGGAGTTGTGTGTGTGGGGGGTTGTGTGTTTTTTGGGGCGGTTAGTGTGTGTGGGGGTGTTAGTGTGTCTGGGGGTTAGTGTGTGGGGGTGGTGGTGTGTGCAGAGGGGGTTAGTGTGTGGTGGGGTTAGTGTGTGTGTGGGTGTTAGTGTGTGTGGGGATGTAAGTGTGTGTGGGGGTGTTAGAGTGTGTGGGGGGTTAGTGTGTGGGGTGTGAGTGTGTGTGGGGGGTTAGTGTGTGTGGGGGGGTTAATGTGTGTGGGGGTGTTCGTGTGTGTGTGGGGGGTTAGTGTGTGTGCGGGGGTTAGTATGTGGGGGAGGGGGGTTAGTGTGTGGGGGGGTTAGTCTGCGTGGGGAGATAGTGTGTGGGGGTGTTAGTCTGTGTGGGGGGTTCATGTGTGTGTGGGGGTTCGTGTATGTGTGGCGGGTTGTGTGTGAGGGTGTTTGTGTGTGAGGGGGGTTTGTGTGTGTGTGGGTGGTTCGTTTGTGTGTGGGGGGTTTGGTGTGTGTGGGGGGTTAGTGTGTGTGGGGGGGATAGTGTATGTGTGGGGTTAGTGTGTGAGGGGGTTTAGTGTGTTTGGGGAGGGTTAGTGTGTGTTGGGGGGTTAGTGTGTGTGGTGTGTTAGTGCGTCTGTGGGGGGTTGGTGTGTGTGGGGGATTAGTGTGTGTGGGTGGGTTAGTGTGTGGGGGGGGGCTAGAGTGTGTGGGGGGTTAGTGTGCGGGGCGGATTAGTGTGTGGGGGCGGGATAGTATGTGTGTGTGAGGGGGATGTGTGTGGGGGGGTTGTGTCTGGGGGGGGGGTTGTGTGTGAGAGGGGTTGTATGTGTGGTGTGGTTAGTGTGTGGGGGTGATAGAGTGTGTGGGGGGTTAGTGTGTGTGTGGGGGTTTGTGTGTGAGTGGGGTTTAGTGTGTTTGGGGGGTTAGTGTGTGTGTGGGGGGTTTAGTGCGTGTGTGTGGGGGGGTTGTATGTGGGGGGGGGTAAGTGTGTGGGCGCGGTTAGTGTGTGTGTGGGGGGGGGGGTTTGTGTGTGTGGGGGGTTTGTGTGTGTGGGTGGTGTTGTGTGTGAGCGGGATTGTCTGTTTGGTGGGTAAGTGTATGTGGGGGGGGGGTTAATGCGTGTGGGGGTTTATTGTGTTTGGGGAGGGTTAAAGTGTGGGTGGGGATCGTCTGTGTGTGGGGCCGGTTAGCGTGTGTGGGTGGGTTAGTGAGTGTGGGTGGGTTAGTGTGTGGGGGGGGGGGGTTAGTGCGTGGGGGGGGGAAGTGTGTGGTGGGGCGTTAGTGTGTGTGGGGGGTTAGTGTTTGTGGTCGGGTTAGTGTGTGGGGGAGGGGTTAGTGCGTGTGTGGGCGGTTAATGTGTATGTGTGGTGGGTCAGTGTGTGTGGAGGGGTTCGTGTGTTTGTGGAGGGGTTAGTGTGTGTATGTGGGGATGGGTTAGTGTGTGTGTGGTGGGTTAGTACGTGGGGGGTTAGTGTGTGTGGGTGGGTTCGTGTGTGTGGGTGGGGTTAGCGTGTGTGTGGGGATATGTTAGTGTGTCTGGGGGTGTTGTGTGTGCGGGGTGTGTGTGTGGGGGGGTATTTGTCTGTGGGGGATGGGTTAGTGTGTGTGTGGGGGGTTAGTGTGTGTGGGGGGGGTTAATGTGTGTGGGGGTTAGTGTGTGTGCGTGGGGGGGTTGTGTGTGTGGGGTTTGTGTGTGTGTGGGGTGATTTGTGTGGGGGATGGGTTAGTGTGTGTGGGGGGATTAGTGTGTGTGTGGGGCGGTTAGTGTGTGCGGTGTTTAGTGTGTGTGGGGTTTAGTGTGTGTGGGGGTTAATGTGTGTGGGGGTTAGGGTGTGTTGGGGTTAGTGTGTTTGGCGGGATTAGTATGTGTGTGTGGGGAGGTAGTGTGTGTGGGGGGGGTAAGTGAGTGTGGGGGGTAAGTGAGTGTGGGGGGTTAGTGTGTGTGGGGGGTTAGTGTGTTTGGGGGGGGCATAGTGTGTGTGTGTGGGGGGGATAGTGTGTGTGTGGGGGTTAGTGTGGGTTGGGTTGTGTGTGAAGGGGGTGTAGTGTGTGTTGGGGGTGGTTAGTGTGTGTGTGGGGGGTTAGTGTGTGTGTGGGGGTATTAGTGTGTGTGGGTTAGTGTGTGTGGGGGTGGTGGTGTGTGTGGCGGGTTAGTGTTTGGGGGGGTTAGTGTGGGGAGGGGATAGTGTGTGTGGTGGTGTTAGTGTGTGTGTGGGAGTTGTGTGAGTGTGGTTGTGTGTGTGGGGGTTTAGTGTGTGTGGGGAGGGTTAGTGTGTGTGGTGGGTTAGTCTGTGTGTGGGGGCGGTTAGTTTATGTGGGGGGGGGGTGAGTGTGTGTGAGGGGGGGTTAGTGTGTGTGGGGGGTTAGTGTGTGTGGGGGGTTAGTGTGTGTGGGGCGGCTTAGTTTGTGTGGGGCGGGTTAGTGTGTGTGGGGCGGGTTACTGTGCGTGGGTGGGTTACCGTGTGTGTGGGACGGGTTATCGTGTGTGGGAAGGTTAGTGTGTGTGGGGGGGTTAGTGTGTGGGGGGGTTAGTGTGTGGGGGGTTTAGTGTGTGTGGGGGGGATAGTGTCTGGGGTGGGTAGTCTGTGTGGGGGGATTAGTCTGTGTTGGGGGTTTCGTGTGTGTGTGTGGGGGTTCGTGTGTGTGTGGGGGTTCGTGTGTGAGGGGGGTTGTGTTTGGGGGGTTTGGTGTGTGGGGGGGTTTAGTGTGTGTGGGAGGTTAGTGTATGTGGGGGGTTAGTGTGTGTGGGAGGGTTAATGTGTGTGGGGGATGTTAGTGTCTGTGGGGGGGTTCGTGTGTGTGGGGGGGGGTTAGTGTGTGTGGGGGTATTAGTGTGTGTGTGCGTGGGGGTGGTTAGTGTATGTGGAGGAGGTAGTGTGTTTGTGGAGGGGTTATTGTGTTGTGTGGGGATGGGTTCGTGTGTGTGTGGTTGGTTAGTGTGTGTGGGGGGATTAATGTGTGTGTTTGGGGGGGATAGTGTGTGTGTGGGTTAGTGTGTGTGGGGGTGTTGGTGTGTGTGGGGGGTTAGTGTGTGTGTGGGTTTAGTGTGTGGGGGGATAGTGGGTGTGGTGGGGTTAGTGTGTGTGTGGGGGTTGTGTGAGAGGGGGGTTGTGTGTGTTTGGGGCGGTTAGTGTGTGTTTGGGGGGGTTAGTGTGTGTGGGGGTTAGTGTGTGTGGGGGTGTTGGTGTGTGTGGGGGGTTAGTGTGTGTGTGGGTTTAGTGTGTGGGGGGATAGTGTGTGTGGTGGGGTTAGTGTGTGTGTGGGGGTTGTGTGAGAGGGAGGTTGTGTGTGTTTGGGGCGGTTAGTGTGTGTTTGGGGGGGTTAGTGTGTGTGGGGGGTTAGTGTGTGGGGGTTTAGTGTGTGTGGGGGTGTTACTGTGTGTGTGGGGGGTTAGTGTGTGTGGGGGGGTTAGTGTGTGTGTGGTGGGGTGTTAGTGTGTATGGGGGGTTAGTGTGTGTATGGGTGTTAGTGTGTGTGGGGGTGTAAGTGTGTGTGGGGGGTTTAGTGTATGTGGGGGGGTTAGTGTGTGGGGTGTTCGTGTGTGTGGGGGGTTAGTGTGTGTGGGGGGTTAGTGTGTGTGGGGGGTTAGTGTGTGTGAGGGGTTAGTGTGTGGGGGGGTTAGTGTGTGTGGGGGTGTTAGTGTGTGGGGGGCTTAGTGTGTGTGGGGGGGTTAGTGTGTGTAAGGGGTTAGTGTGAGGGGGGTGTTAGTGTGTGTGTGGGATAGTGTGGGGATGGGTTAGTGTGTGTGTGGTGGGTTAGTACGTGGGGGGGGGTAGTGAGTATGGGGGGGTTAGTGTGTGTGGGGGTTAGTGTGTGTGTGGGGATGGGTTAGTGTGTGTGTGGGGGGGTTAGTGATTGTGGGGGGGGTGTGGTGTGTGTGTGTGTGTAATGGGTCTGTGTGTGTGTGGGGTGTTTGTGTGTGGGGGGATGGGTTAGTGTATGTGGGGAGGTTAGTGTATGTGTGGGGGGGGGTTAGTTTGAGTGGGGGTTTGTCTGTGTAGGGGTTAGTGTGTGTGGGGGTTAGTATGTGTGGGGGTTAGTGTGTGTGGGGGTTATTGTGTGTGGGGATTAATGTGTGTTGGGGTTTGTGTGTTTAGCGGGGTTAGTGTGTGTGCGTGGGGGGTTAGTGTGTGTGGGGGGTTAGTGTGTGTGGGGGGGTTAGTGCGTGTGGGGGATTAGTGCGTGTATGTGGGGGGTTTAGTGCGTGTGTGTGGGGGGTTAGTGTGTGTGTGGAGGGTTAGTGTGTGTGGGGGTTAGTGCGCGTGGTGATGGGTTTGTTTGTGGGCATGGGTTAGTGTGTGTGGGGGGTTAGTGTGTGTGGGGGGGTTAGTGTATGAGGGGGATAGTGTGTGTGTGAGGGGGTAGTGTGTGTGTGTGGGGGGTTGTGTGTGATGGGGGTTTAGTGTGTTTGAGGGGGTTAGTGTGTGTGGGGGGGTGTTGTGTGAGGGGGTTAGTGTGGGGGGATTGTGTGTGTGGCGGGCTTAGTGTGTGAGTGTGGGAGTTGTGCATGTGGGGGGTTGTGTGTGTTTGGAGGGTTAGTGTGTGTGGGAGGGTTAATGTGTGTGGGGGAGGTTAGTGTGTGTGGGGGGGGGTTCGTGTGTGTGGGGGGGGGAGTTAGTGTGTGTGTGGGGAGGTTAGTGTTTGTGGGGGGTTAGTGTGTGTGAGGGGGTTAGTGTGGGGGGATTGTGTGTGTGGCGGTCTTAGTGTGTGAGTGTGGGAGTTGTGCATGTGGGGGATTGTGTGTGTTTGGAGGGTTAATGTGTGTGGGAGGGTTAATGTGTGTGGGGGAGGTTAGTGTCTGTGGGGGGGGGTTCGTGTGTGTGGGGGGGGGGTTAGTGTGTGTGGGGGTATTAGTGTGTGTGTGCGTGGGGGTGGTTAGTGTATGTGGAGGAGGTAGTGTGTTTGTGGAGGGGTTATTGTGTTGTGTGGGGATGGGTTCGTGTGTGTGTGGTTGGTTAGTGTGTGTGGGGGGATTAATGTGTGTGTTTGGGGGGGATAGTGTGTGTGTGGGTTAGTGTGTGTGGGGGTGTTGGTGTGTGTGGGGGGTTAGTGTGTGTGTGGGGGGGTTAGTTTGAGTGGGGGTTTGTCTGTGTAGGGGTTAGTGTGTGTGGGAGTTAGTATGTGTGGGGGTTAGTGTGTGTGGGGGTTATTGTGTGTGGGGATTAATGTGTGTTGGGGTTTGTGTGTTTAGCGGGGTTAGTGTGTGTGCGTGGGGGGGTTAGTGTGTGTGGGGGGTTAGTGTGTGTGGGGGGGTTAGTGCGTGTGGGGGGATTAGTGCGTGTATGTGGGGGGTTTAGTGCGTGTGTGTGGGGGGTTAGTGTGTGTGTGGAGGGTTAGTGTGTGTGGGGGTTAGTGCGCGTGGTGATGGGTTTGTTTGTGGGCATGGGTTAGTGTGTGTGGGGGGTTAGTGTGTGTGGGGGGGTTAGTGTATGAGGGGGATAGTGTGTGTGTGGGGGGGTAGTGTGTGTGTGGGGGGGGGGGGTTGTGTGTGATGGGGGTTTAGTGTGATTGAGGGGGTTAGTGTGTGTGGGGGGGGTGTTGTGTGTGTGGGAGTTAGTGTGTGTGTGGGGGAGGTTAGTGTGTGTGGGGGGTTAGTGTGTGTGAGGGGGTTAGTGTGGGGGGATTGTGTGTGTGGCGGGCTTAGTGTGTGAGTGTGGGAGTTGTGCATGTGGGGGGTTGTGTGTGTTTGGAGGGTTAGTGTGTGTGGGAGGGTTAATGTGTGTGGGGGAGGTTAGTGTGTGTGGGGGGGGTTCGTGTGTGTGTGGGGGATTAGTGTGTGTGGGGGGTATTAGTGTGTGTGTGCGTGGGGGTGGTTAGTGTATGTGGAGGAGGTAGTGTGTTTGTGGAGGGGTTATTGTGTTGTGTGGGGATGGGTTCGTGTGTGTGTGGTTGGTTAGTGTGTGTGGGGGGATTAATGTGTGTGTTTGGGGGGATAGTGTGTGTGGGTTAGTGTGTGTGGGGGTGTTGGTGTGTGTGGTGGGTTAGTGTGTGTGTGGGTTTAGTGTGTGGGGGGATAGTGGGTGTGGTGGGGTTAGTGTGTGTGTGGGGGTTGTGTGAGAGGGGGATTGTGTGTGTTTGGGGCGGTTAGTGTGTGTTTGGGGGGGTTAGTGTGTGTGGGGGTTAGTGTGTGTGGGGGTGTTGGTGTGTGTGGGGGTTTAGTATGTGTGTGGGTTTAGTGTGTGGGGGGATAGTGTGTGTGGTGGGGTTAGTGTGTGTGTGGGGGTTGTGTGAGAGGGGGGTTGTGTGTGTTTGGGGCGGTTAGTGTGTGTTTGGGGGGGTTAGTGTGTGTGGGGGTTTAGTGTGTGTGGGGGTGTTACTGTGTGTGTGGGGGGTTTAGTGTGTGTGGGGGGGTTAGTGTGTGGGGTGTTCGTGTGTGTGGGGTGTTCGTGTGTGTGGGGTGTTCGTGTGTGTGGGGGGTTAGTGTGTGTGGGGGATTAGTGTGTGTGGGGGTGTTAGTGTGTGAGGGGCTTAGTGTGTGTGGGAGGGGTTAGTGTGTGTAGGGGGTTAGTGTGAGGGGGGTGTTAGTGTGTGTGTGGGATAGTGTGGGGATGGGTTAGTGTGTGTGTGGGGGGGTTAATGTGTGTGGAGGTGTTAGTGTGTTTGTGGAGGAGTTAGTGTGTGTGTGGGGATGGGTTAGTTTGTGTGTGGTGGGTTAGTACGTGGGGGGTAGTGAGTATGGGGGGGTTAGTGTGTGTGGGGGTTAGTGTGTGTGTGGGGATGGGTTAGTGTGTGTGGGGGGGTTAGTGATTGTGGGGGTGTGTGTGTGTGTGGTGTGTGTGTGTGTGTGTAATGGGTCTGTGTGTGTGTGGGGTGTTTGTGTGGGGGGGGGGTGGGTTAGTGTATGTGGGGAGGTTAGTGTATGTGTGGGGGGGGGGTTAGTTTGTGTGGGGGTTAGTCTGTGTAGGGGTTAGTGTGTGTGGGGGTTAGTATGTGTGGGGGTTAGTGTGTGTGGGGGTTATTGTGTGTGGGGATTACTGTGTGTTGGGGTTTGTGTGTTTAGCGGGGTTAGTGTGTGTGCGTGGGGGGGTTAGTGTGTGTGGGGGGTTAGTGTGTGGGGGGGGGGGGTTAGTGCGTGTGGGGGGATTAGTGCGTGTATGTGGGGGGTTTAGTGCGTGTGTGTGGGGGGTTAGTGTGTGTGTGGAGGGTTAGTGTGTGTGGGGGTTAGTGCGCGTGGTGATGGGTTTGTTTGTGGGCATGGGTTAGTGTGTGTGGGGGGTTAGTGTGTGTGGGGGGGTTAGTGTATGAGGGGGATAGTGTGTGTGTGGGGGGGTAGTGTGTGTGTGGGGGGGTTGTGTGTGATGGGGGTTTAGTGTGTTTGAGGGGGTTAGTGTGTGTGGGGGGTGTTGTGTGTGTGGGAGTTAGTGTGTGTGTGG
The DNA here is from genome assembly GCF_047496885.1 of Scyliorhinus torazame. Classification (NCBI taxonomy): domain Eukaryota; kingdom Metazoa; phylum Chordata; class Chondrichthyes; order Carcharhiniformes; family Scyliorhinidae; genus Scyliorhinus; species Scyliorhinus torazame. The sequence continues at coordinate 57,362,601 of NC_092726.1, forward strand.
GGGAGGTTAGTGTGTGTGGGGGGTTAGTGTGTGTGAGGGGGTTAGTGTGGGGGGATTGTGTGTGTGGCGGGCTTAGTGTGTGTGGGAGGGTTAATGTGTGTGGGGGAGGTTAGTGTGTGTGTGGGGGGGGTTCGTGTGTGTGTGGGGGGGTTGGTGTGTGTGGTGGGGTTAGTGTGTGTGTGGGGGTTGTGTGAGAGGGGGGTTGTGTGTGTTTGGGGCGGTTAGTGTGTGTTTTGGGGGGGGGTTAGTGTGTGTGGGGGTTTAGTGTGTGTGGGGGTGTTACTGTGTGTGTGGGGGGTTAGTGTGTGTGTGTGGGGTTAGTGTATGTGTGGGGGGGTTAGTGTGTGTGGAGGGTTAGTGTGTGGGGAGGTTAGTGTTTGTGTGTGGGGGGGTAGTGTGTGTGTGGGGGGGTTAGTGTGTGTGTGGGGGGAGATAGTGTGTGTATGGAGTATTATTGTGTGTGTGAGGGGGGTTTAGTGTGTTTGGGGAGGCTTAGTGTGTGGGAGGGGGGTTAGTGTGTGTGTGGGGTCGGTTAGCATGCGTGGGAGGTTAGTGTGGGGGGGATTAGTGTGTGTGGGCGTGTTAGTGTGTGTGGAGGTGGTTGGTGTGTGTGGGGTGATAGTGTGTGTGGGGGGGTTAGTGTGTGGGGGGGATAGTGTGTGTGAGGGGGTTAATGTGTGAGGGGGTTAGTGTGTGGGGGGTTAGTGTGTGGGGGGATAGTGTATGTGGGGGGTTAGTGTGTGTGTGGAGGGGTTGTGTGTGAGGGGGTTTAGTGTGTTTGGGGGGGTTAGTGTGACTGTGGGGGTGTTGTGTGTGGGGGGAGTTAGTGTGTGGGGGGGATTGTGTGGTGTGGGGGTGTTGTGTGTGGGGGGGGGTTGTTTGCGAGGGGGGTTGTGTGTGTTTGGGGGGGTTGGTGTGTGTGGGGTAGTTAGTGCGTCTGGGGGTTTATTGTGTGTGTGGGGGCGGTTAGCGTGTGTGCGGGGGTTAGTGTGTGTGGGGGGTTAGTGTGTCTGGAGGGGTTAGTCTGTGTGGGGGGGTTAGTGTGTGGGGGGGGGTTAGTGTGTGTGTGGGGGGGGGTTAGTGTGTGCGTGGGGGGGGTTAGTGTGTGTGGGAGGGTTAGTGTTTTTGTGGGGGTGTTAGTGTGTGTGTGTGGGTGGTGAGTGTGTCTAGAGGGGTTTGTGTGTTTGTGGAGGATTTACTGTGTGTGTGGTGGGTTAGTGCGTGGGGGGGGGTTAGTGTGTGGGGGGGGGGTTACTGTGTGTGTGGTGGGGTTAGTGTGTTTGGGGGTGTTTGCGTGTGTGGGTTGTGTGTTTGTGTGTGTGGGGGGTTTGTGTATGTGTGGGGTGTTTGTGTGTGTGTGGTTGGGTTAGTGTGAATGGGGGTTAATGTGTGTGGGGGTGGGTTAGTGTGTGTTGGGGTTAGTGTGTGTGTGGAGAGGGTTAGCGTGCGTGGGGGGGTTAGTGTGTGTGGGGGGGTTAGTGTGTGTGGGGGGATGGTATGTGTGTGTGGGGGGATAGTGTGTGTGTGGTTGGTTAGTGTGTGTAGGGTGGCTTAGTCTTTGTGTTTGTGGGGGATAGTGTGTGTGTGTGGGGGTTAGTGTGAGTGTGTGGGGGTTAGTGTGAGTGTGGTGTGGGTTGTGTGTGAGGGTGGTTTAGTGTGTTTGGGGTGTTAGTGCATGTGTGGGGGTTAGTGTGTGTTTGGGGTGATTAGTGTGTGTGGGGGCGGGGTTTGGTGTGTGTTGGGGGTTAGTGTGGGGGGACAGTGTGTGTGGCGGGGTTATTGTGTGGGGGAGGTTGCGTGTGGGGGGATGGCGTGTGGGGGGAAAGTGTGTATGGCGGTGTTAATGTGTGTGTGTCGGGAGGGTGGTGTGTGGGGGGGGGGGGTTGTGTGTGGGGGGGTTGTGTGTGAGGGGGTGGTTAGCGTGTGTGGGTGGGATAGTGTGTGTGGGGGGGTTAGTGTGTGTGAGGGGGGTTAGTGTGTGTGTGTCGGGGGTTAGTGAGTGTGTGGAGGGTTGGTGTGTGTGGGGGGGGTTAGTGTGTGTGAGGGGGTTAGTGTGTGTGTGTGGGGGGGGGGGTTAGTGTGTGTGTGGGTGGGGGTTTGTGTGTGTGTGGGGGGGGGGCTAGTGTGTGTGAGGGGGGTTAGTGTTTGTGTGGGGGGGGGTTAGTGTGTGTGTGGAGGGTTGGTGTGTGGGACCGGGAGGGACCGCCGGCGGAGGCTCTGCCCGTCCCAGATACTCCCTAACCCTACCAATAACCCTATCCCTAATCCTAACCCTAACCCTAACCCTAACCCTAACCCTAACCCTAACCCTAAACCTAACCCTAACCCTAACCCTAACCCTAACCCTAACCCTAACCCTAACCCTAACCCTACCAATAACCCTACCCCTAATCCTAACCCTAACCCTATCGCCTAACCCTAACCCTATCCCTATCCCTAACCCTAACCCTATCCCTAACCCTATCGCCTAACCCTAACCCTATCCCTTAGTGTGTGTAGGGGGCGTTAGTGTGTGTGTGGGGGGGGGGGTTAGTGTGTGTCTGGGGGGGTTAGTGTGTGTGGGGGGGGTTGTGTGAGAGGGGGCTTGTGTGTGTTTGGGGCTGTTAATGTGTGTGTGGGGGGGTTGTGTGTGGGGGGGGTTGTGTGTGAGGGGGTTGTGTGTATTGGAGGGGGTGGGTTAGTGTGTGTGGGGGGGGTGTTAGTGCGTGGGGGGTTTATTGTTTTTGGGGAGGGTTAGTGTGTGTGGGGGATAGTGTGTGTGAGGGGGCGGTTAGCGTGTGTGGGTGGGATAGTGTGTGTGGGGGGGGTTAGTGTGTGTGGGGGTGTTAGTGTGTGGGAGGGGGGTTAGTGTTTGTGTGTGTCGGGGGCTAGTGAGTGTGTGGAGGGTTGGTGTGTGCGTGGGGGGTTAGTGTGTGTGGGGGGGGTTAGTGTATGTGTGGGGGGGTTAGTGTGTGTGTGTGTGAAGGGTTAGTGTGTGTGGGGGAGGTTAGTGTGTGTGGGGGGTTAGTGTGTGTGTGGGGGTGTTAGTGTGTGTGTGTGGGTGGGATAGTGTGTGTGGGGGGTTAGTGTGTGTGGGGGGGTTAGTGTGTGTGAGGGGGGCTAGTGTGTGTGTCGGGGGTTAGTGAGTGTGTGGAGGGTTGATTTGTGTGTGGGGGTTAGTGTGTGTGTGGGGGGGTTAGTGTATGTGTGGGGGGGTTAGTGTGTGTGTGTGTGTGAAGGGTTAGTGTGTGTGGGGGGGTTGTGTGTGAGGCAGTTGTGTGTGTTTGAGGGGGTGGGTTAGTGTGTGTGGGGGGTGTTAGTGCGTGGAGGAGTTATTGTTTTTGGGGAGGGTTAGTGTGTGTGGGGGATAGTGTGTGTGAGGGGGCGGTTAGCGTGTGTGGGTGGGATAGTGTGTGTGGGGGGGGGTTAGTGTGTGTGGGGGGGTTAGTGTGTGTGTGTCGGGGGTTAGTGAGTGTGTGGAGGGTTGTTGTGTGTGTGGGGGGTTAGTGTGTGTGGGGGGGTTAGTGTATGTGTGGGGGGTTTAGTATGTGTGTGTGTGAAGGGATAGTGTGTGTGGGGGAGGTTAGTGTGTGTGGGGGGTTAGTGTGTGTGTGTGGGGGGGTTAGTGTGTGTGTGGGTGGGGGTTTGTGTGTGTGTGGGGGGGGGGTTAGTGTGTGTGAGGGGGGTTAGTGTTTGTGTGGGGGTGGTTAGTGTGTGTGTGGAGGGTTGGTGTGTGGGACCGGGAGGGACCGCCGGCGGAGGCTCTGCCCGTCCCAGATACTCCCTAACCCTACCAATAACCCTACCCCTAATCCTAACCCTAACCCTATCGCCTAACCCTAACCCTAACCCTATCCCTAACCCTAACCCTATCCCTATCCCTAACCCTATCGCCTAACCCTAACCCTATCCCTTAGTGTGTGTGGGGGGCGTTAGTCTGTGTGTGGGGGGGGGGGGGTTAGTGTGTGTCTGGGGGGGTTAGTGTGTGTGGGGGGGGGTTGTGTGAGAGGGGGCTTGTGTGTGTTTGGGGCTGTTAATGTGTGTTTGGGGGGGTTAGTGTGTGTGGGGGTTTAGTGTGTGTGGGGAGGGTTAGTGTATGTGGGGGGATAGTGTGTGCGAGGGCGGTTAGTGTGTGTGTGGGGGGGTTACTGTGTGTGTGTGGTTTAGTGTGTGTGGGGGGTGAGTGTATGTGTGGGGGGGGTTAGTGTGTGTGTGGAGTGTTAGTGTGTGTGAGGGAGGTTAGTGCGTGTGGGGGGGTTAGTGTGTGTGTGTGGGGGGGTTACTGTGTTTGTGGGGGTGTTAGTGTGTGTGTGGGTGTGGGTTGTTAGTGTGTCTGGAGGGCTTAATGTGTTTGTGGAGGATTTACTGTTTGTGTGGTGGGTTAGTGCGTGTGGGGGGGGGTGGTTAGTGTGTGTGGGGGGGTTTCTGTTTGTGTGGGGATGGGTTAGTGTGTGTGTGTGGGGGGTTAGTGTGTATGTGGTGGGGTTAGTGTGTGTGGGGGGGTGTTTGTGTGTGTGGGGTGTGTGTTTGTGTGTGTGGGGGGTTTGCGTATGTGTGGGGTGTTTGTGTGTGTGGGGATGGGTTAGTGTGTGTGGGGGGGTTAGTGTGTGTGTGTGTGGGGGGGGGGTTAGTGTGTGGGGGGGTTAATGTGTGTGGGGGGGGTTAGTGTGTGTTGGGGTTCGAGTGTTTGGGGGTTAGTGTGTGTGTGGGGCGGGTTAGCGTGTGTGGAGGGGGTAAGTGTGTGTGGGGGGTTAGTGTGTGTGGGGGGATAGTGTGTGTGGCGGGGTTATTGTGAGGGGGAGGTTTGGTGTGGGGGGGTCAATGTGTGTGGGGGGGTTAGTGTGTGAGGGGGAAAGTGTGTGTGGCGGTGTTAGTGTGTGTGTGGGGAGGGTTGTGTGTGTGGGGGGTTGTGTGTGGGGGGGTTGTGTGTGAAGGGGTTGTGTTTGTTTGAGGGGTGGGTTAGTGTGTGTGGGGTGGGTTAGTGCGTGGGGGGTTTATTGTTTTTGGGGAGGGTTAGTGTGTGTGGGGGGTAGTGTGTGTGTGGCGGAGGTTAGTGTGTGTGTGAGGGGGGTTACTGAGTGTGTGGAGGGTTTGCGTGTGGGGGGTGTTAGTGTGTGTGTGAGGGGGGTGTTAGTGTGTGTGTGGGGAGGTTAGTGTGTGTGTGGGTTAGTGTGCGTGGGGGTGTTGGTGTGTGTGTGAGGTTAGTGTGTGTGTGGGGTAAGTGTGTGGTGGGGTTAGTGTGTGTGGGGGGGTTGTGTGAGCGGCGGGTTGTGTGTGTTTGGGGCGGTTAGTGTGTGTTTGGGGGTTTAGTGTGTGTGGGCGTTTAGTGTGTGTGGGGAGGTTTAGTGTATGTGGGGGGTTAATGTGTGTGTGGGGGCGGTTAGTGTGTGTGTGGGGGCTTTTAACGTGTGTGGGGGGTTAGTGTGTGTGGGGGGTTAGTGTGTTTGGGGGGGATTAGTGTGTGTGTTGGGGGTTAGTGTCTGTGGGGGGGGGTTAGTGTGTGTGTGTTGGTGGGTTAGTGTGTGTGGGGGGGGTTAGTGTGTGTGTGGGGGGTTAGTGTGTTTGTGGGGGTGTTAGTGTGTGTTTGGGGGTGGTTAGTGTGTCTGGCAGGGTTAGTGTGTTTGTGGAGGATTTACTGTGTGTGTGGTGGGTTAGTGTGTGGGGGGGGGGTTAGTGTGTGTGGGGGGTTACTGTGTGTGTGGGGATGGGTTAGTGTGTGTTTGGGTTGTGTGTTTGTGTGTGTGGGGTGTTTGTGTGTGTGTGGGGTGTTTGTGTATGTGTGGGGTGTTTGTGTGTGTGGGGATGGGTTAGTGTGTGTGTGGGGGGGTAGTGTGTGTGTGGGGGAGTTTGTGTGTATGGGGATTAATGTGTGTGGGGGGGTTAGTGTGCGTGGGGTGGTTAGTGTGTGTAGGAGGGTTAGTGTGTGAATGAGGGGTAAGTGTGTGTGGGGAGGTTAGTGTGGGGGGGTTAGTGTGTGTGGGGGGTTAATGTGTGTGTGGGGGGTGTTGGTGTGTGTGGGTGGTTAGTGTGTGTGTGGGGATTAATGTGTGTGAGGGGGGGTTGTGTGTGAGGGGGGGTTAGTGTGTGTGGGGGGTTCGTTTGTGTGGGGGTTTAGTGTGTTTGCTGAGGGTTAGTGTGTGTGGGGGGTTAGTGTGTGTGGGAGGGCGGTCAGCGTGCGTGGGGAGGTTAATGTGTGTGGGGGGATTAGTGTGTGTGGGGGGATTAGTGTGTTTGTGGGGGATTGTGTGTGGGGGGGATATTGTGTGCGTGGGGGGGGGGGTTGTGTGTGAGGGGGGTTTAGTGTGTGGGGTGAGGGTTTGGTGTGTGTGGGGGGGGATAGTGTGTGTGGGGGGTTAGTGTGTGCGTGGGGGTGGGGTTCTGTGTGAGGTGAGGCCTAGTGTGTTTGGGGGGTTAGTGTGTGTGGGGATGTTTAGTGTGTGGGGGGGGTTTAGTGTGTGTGGGGGGGGGTTTGGTGTGTGTGGAGGGTTTAGTGTGTGTGGGGGGGTTCGTGTGTGTGTTGGGGTTGTGTGTGACGGGGGTTGTGTGTGATGGGAGTTAGTGTGTTTGGGGGGGGTTAGTCTGCTTTGGAGGGGTTAGTGTGTGTGTGGGGATTTAGTGTGTGTGGGGCGGTTAGTCTGTGTATGTGGAGGGTTATTGTGTGTGTGAGGGGTAAGTGTGAGTAGGGAGGTTTGTGTGAGGGGGTTAGTGTGTGGTGGGTGTAGTTTGTGTGGAGGGGTTGGTGTGTGTGGGGGGTTAGTGTGTGGGTGGGGGGGGTAATGTGTGTGTGGGGGTGTTGTGTGTGATGGGGGTTAGTGTGTGTTGGGGGTTAGTGTGTGTGAGGGTTTAGTGTGTTTGCTGAGGCTTAGTGTGTGTGGGGGGGCGTTTAGCGTGTGTGGGGGCGTTTAGCGTGTGTGGGGAGGTTAGTGTGTGTGGGGGGATTAGTGTGTGTGGGGGGGTTAGTGTGCGTGGGGGGATTGGTGTGTGTGGGGGGGATAGTGTGTGTGGGGGGGTTAGTGTGTGCGTGGGGGGGTTGAGTGTGATGGGGGTTTAGTATGTTTCTGGGGTTAGTGTGAGTGAGTGAGATAGTGTGTGTGGGGGAGTTACTGTGTGTGTGTGAGTTAGTGAGTGTGTCAGGGCGGTTCGTTTGTGTGTGGGAGGTGGGTTAGTGTGTGTGGGGGGTTAGTGTGTGTGTGGTGAGTTAGTGTGTCTGTGTAGGGGGGCTAGCCTGTGACTATGGAGGGTTAGTGTGTGTGTGGCGGCGTTTGTGTGTGTGGGGGGGGTCTAGTGTGAGTGTTTGTGTGGGGAGGTGGGGGTTAGTGTGGGTGTGAGGGCGGTTAGTGTGTGTGAATGTGGGGTTGTGTGTGAGGGGGGTTTAGTGTGTGGGGTGGGGGATTGTTGTATGTGGGGGGGATATTGTGTGTGTGGGGGTTAGTGTGTGCGTGGGGGTGTGTGTCTGTGAGGGGGGTTTAGTGTGTTTGGGGGGTTAGTGTGTGTGGTGGGGGTTTAATGTGTGTGGGGGTTTAGTGTGTGTGTGGGGGGGTTGGTTTGTGTGGAGGGTTTACTGTGTGTGGGGGGGTTCGTGTGTGTGGGGGGCGGTGTGTGAGGGGGTCGTGTGTGATGGGGGGTTAGTGTGTTTGGGGGGGTTAGTGTGCTTTGGGGGGTTAGTGTGTGTGGGGGTTTAGTGTGTGTGGGGCGGTTAGTGTGTGTGTGTGGAGGGTTATTGTGTGTGTGAGGGGTAAGTGTGAGTAGGGAGGTTTGTGTGAGGGGGTTAGTGTGTGGGGGGGTGTAGTTTGTGTGGAGGGGTTGGTGTGTGTGGGGGGTTAGTGTGTGTGTGGGGGGGTAATGTGTGTGTGGGGGTGTTGTGTGTGAGGGGGGGTTAGTGTGTGTTGGGGGTTAGTGTGTGTGAGGGTTTAGTGTGTTTGCTGAGGCTTAGTGTGTGTGGGGGGGCGTTTAGCGTGTGTGGGGGCGTTTAGCGTGTGTGGGGAGGTTAGTGTGTGTGGGGGGATTAGTGTGTGTGGGGGGGGGGTTAGTGTGCGTGGGGGGATTGGTGTGTGTGGGGGGGGTAGTGTGTGTGGGGGGGTTAGTGTGTGCGTGGGGGGGTTGAGTGTGATGGGGGTTTAGTATGTTTCTGGGGTTAGTGTGTGTGAGTGAGATAGTGTGTGTGGGGGAGTTACTGTGTGTGTGTGAGTTAGTGAGTGTGTCAGGGCGGTTCGTTTGTGTGTGGGAGGTGGGTTAGTGTGTGTGGGGGGTTAGTGTGTGTGTGGTGAGTTAGTGTGTCTGTGTGGGGGGCTAGCCTGTGACTATGGAGGGTTAGTGTGTGTGTGGCGGCGTTTGTGTGTGTGGGGGGGGTGTAGTGTGAGTGTTTGTGTGGGGAGGTGGGGGTTAGTGTGGGTGTGAGGGCGGTTAGTGTGTGTGAATGTGGGGCTGTGTGTGAGGGGGGTTTAGTGTGTGGGGTGGGGGATTGTTGTATGTGGGGGGGATATTGTGTGTGTGGGGGTTAGTGTGTGCGTGGGGGTGTGTGTGTGTGAGGGGGGTTTAGTGTGTTTGGGGGGTTAGTGTGTGTGGTGGGGGTTTAATGTGTGTGGGGGTTTAGTGTGTGTGGGGGGGGGTTGGTTTGTGTGGAGGGTTTACTGTGTGTGGGGGGGTTCGTGTGTGTGGGGGGCGGTGTGTGAGGGGGTCGTGTGTGATGGGGGGTTAGTGTGTTTGGGGGGTTAGTGTGCTTTGGGGGGTTAGTGTGTGTGGGGGTTTAGTGTGTGTGGGGCGGTTAGTGTGTGTGTGTGGAGGGTTATTGTGTGTGTGAGGGGTAAGTGTGTGTGGGGAGGTTAGTGTGGGGGGGGGTTAGTGTGTGTGTGGGGGGGTGTTAGTGTGTGTGGGGTGTTAGTGTGTGTGGGTGGTTAATGTGTGTGTGAGCGGGGTTAGTGTGTGAGGGGGGTTAGTGTGTGTGGGGGGTTAGTGTGTGTGGGGGTTTAGTGTGTTTGTTGAGGGTTAGTGTTTGTGTGGGGGCGTTAAGCGTGTGTGGGGGCGTTTAGCGTGTGTGGGGAGGTTATTGTGTGTGGGAGGGGTTAGTGTGCGTGGGGGGATTGGTGTGTGTGGGGGGTATAATGTGTGTGTGGGGGGTTAGTGTGTGTGTGGGGGGGTTAATGTGTGTTTGAGGGGGGTTAGTGTGTGAGGGGGGTTAGTGTGTGTGGGGGGTTAGTGTGTGTGGGGGTTTAGTGTGTTTGCTGAGAGTTAGTGTTTGTGTGGGATGCGTTAAGCGTGTGTGGGGGTGTTTAGCGTGTGTGGGGAGGTTATTGTGTGTGGGAGGGGTTAGTGCGCGTGGGGGGATTGGTATGTGTGGGGGGATAATGTGTGTGTGTGGGGGGGGTTAGTGTGTGCGTGGGGGGGTTGATTGTGGTGGGGGTTTAGTTTGTTTCTGGGATTAGTGTGTGTGAGGGAGTTAGTGTGTGTGGGGGAGTTACTGTGTGTGTGTGAGTTAGTGAGTGTGTGAGGGCGGTAGTTTGTGTGTGGGAGGGGGGTTAGTGTGTGTGTGGGGGGGTTAGTGTGTGTGTGGGGGGTGATTAGTATGTGTGGGGGGGTTAGTATGTGTGTGGTGAGTTAGTTTGTCTGTGTGGGGGTTTAGTCTGTGTCTATGGGGGATTAGTGTGTGTGTGGCGGGGTCTGTGTGTGTGAGGGCGGTTAGTGTGTGTGTTGTAGGGATTAGTGCCTGCGGTGGGTGTGTTATTGTATGTGTGGGTGGGGTTACAAAGTGTGGGGGGGAGTTACTGTGTGTGTGTGCTAGTGTGTGTGGGGGGGTTAGTGAGTGTGAGGTGGGTTAGTGTGAGTGAGGGGGGTTAGTGTGTGTGGGGGGGTGTTAGTGTGTGCGTGGGGGTTAGTGTGTGTGTAAGGGGGTTTGTGTGTGTGTGTGGGTTGTTAGTGTGTGTGTGGGGGTTAGTGTGTATGTGGGTTGGTTAGTGTATGTGTGGGGGGCTAAGTGTGTGTTTGGGGGGGGGTTAGTGTGTGTGTGTGGGGGTGTTAGTGTGTGTGTGGGGGATTAGTGTGTGTGTGTGTGGGGGGGGGGTGTTAGTGTGTGTGTCAGGGGATTAGTGTGTGTGGGGGGTTAGTGTGTGTGTGGGGGGTTAGTGTGTGTGTGGGGGATTAGTGTGTGTGGGGGGGTTAGTGTGTGTGGGGGGTGTTAGTGTGTGTGTGGGGGGTTTGATTGTGGTGGGGGTTTAGTTTGTTTCTGGGATTAGTGTGTGTGAGGGAGTTAGTGTGTGTGGGGGAGTTACTGTGTGTGTGTGAGTTAGTGAGTGTGTGAGGGCGGTAGTTTGTGTGTGGGAGGGGGGTTAGTGTGTGTGGGGGGGGTTAGTGTGTGTGTGGGGGGTGATTAGTATGTGTGGGGGGGTTAGTATGTGTGTGGTGAGTTAGTTTGTCTGTGTGGGGGTTTAGTCTGTGTCTATGGGGGATTAGTGTGTGTGTGGCGGGGTCTGTGTGTGTGAGGGCGGTTAGTGTGTGTGTTGTAGGGATTAGTGCCTGCGGTGGGTGTGTTATTGTATGTGTGGGTGGGGTTACAAAGTGTGGGGGGGAGTTACTGTGTGTGTGTGCTAGTGTGTGTGGGGGGGTTAGTGAGTGTGAGGTGGGTTAGTGTGAGTGAGGGGGGTTAGTGTGTGTGGGGGGGTGTTAGTGTGTGTGTGGGGGTTAGTGTGTGTGTAAGGGGGTTTGTGTGTGTGTGGGGGTTGTTAGTGTGTGTGTGGGGGTTAGTGTGTATGTGGGTTGGTTAGTGTATGTGTGGGGGGGTTAGTGTGTGTTTGGGGGGGGGGTTAGTGTGTGTGTGTGGGGGTGTTAGTGTGTGTGTGGGGGATTAGTGTGTGTGTGTGGGGGGGTGTTAGTGTGTGTGTCAGGGGATTAGTGTGTGTGGGGGGTTAGTGTGTGTGTGGGGGGTTAGTGTGTGTGGGGGGGATTAGTGTGTGTGGGGGGGTTAGTGTGTGTGGGGGGTGTTAGTGTGTGTGTGGGGGGTTAGTGTGTGTGCGGGGGGTGTTAGTGTGTGTGTAAGGGGGTTAGTGTATATATGTGTTGGGTTTTAGTGTGTGTGTGGGGGATTAGTGTGTGTGTGTGTGTGAGGGGGTTAGTGTGTGTGTGGGGGTTAGTGTGTGCGTGTGTGGGAGGGGGGTTAGTGTGTGTGTGGGCGGCGTAGGTTAGTGTGCGTGTGTGTGAAAAGCTGTGACCTGAGTGGCTGGTTGGGAATCTACACTATATTTAAAAAATTAAGCATTGGTTACTAATTAAACATAATTGTTTAATTATAATTTCGAGGGGTATCTAAGCCAGAGATCGGAGAGTACTATATTTAGCTTTCACATTTATAGTAGAAATCTAGTGCTAGGAAACAGATAGTTAACAGTTCTTTTTTTAATTTTTAATTTTAACTTAGAACTTTAATTTGCTAATTAATTGACGCAATGTCAGTTAGAGGGGTACTGTGCTCTGACTGTGAGATGTGGCAGGTCCGGGAGGCTTCCAGCGTCCCGGATGGCTTCATCTGCAGAAAGTGCACCCACCTGGAGATCCTCACAGACCGCATGGTTCGGTTGGAGAAGCAATTGGATGCACCTAGGAGCATGCAGGTGGCGGAAAGCGTCATAGATCACCGTTATATAGATGTGGTCACATCCATGGTGCAGGCAGAGAAATGGGTGACCACCAGAAAGGGCAGGCAGTCAGTGCAGGAATCCCCTGTGGTTGTCAACCTCTCGAACAGGTATACCCCTTTGGATACTGTCGGAGGGGGGGGGGGAGGAATAGCCTATCAGGGGAAAACAGCAGCAGCCAGAGCAGTGGCACAACGGCTGGCTCTGATGTTCAGAAGGGAGGGTCAAAGCGCAGAAGAGCAATAGTAATAGGGGACTCTATAGTCAGGGGCACAGATAGGCGCTTGTGTGGACGTGAAAGAGACTCCAGGATGGTATATTGCCTCCCTGGTGCCAGGGTTCACGATGTCACTGAACGGGTAGAGGGCTTCCTGAAGGGGGAGGGCAAACAGGCAGAGGTCGTTGTACATATTGGTACTAACGACATAGGCAGGAAGGGGCATGAGGTCCTGCAGCAGGAGTTCAGGGAGCTAGGCAGAAAGGTAAAAGACAGGACCTCTAGGCTTGTAATCTCGGGATTACTCCCTGTGCCACGTGCCAGTGAGGCTAGAAATAGGAAGATAGAGCAGCTAAACACGTGGCTGAACAGCTGGTGTAGGATGGAGGGTTTCCGTTATCTGGACCATTGGGAGCTCTTCCGGGGCAGGTGTGACCTATATAAGAAGGACGGGTTGCACAAATATCCTGGCCGCGATATTTGCTAGTGTCACACGGGAGGCTTTAAACTAGTATGGCACTAGTGGTGGGCACGGGAGCAATAGGTCAGAAGGTGAAAGCGTTGAGGGAGAACTAGGGACTAGGAACAGTGTGGCTCTGAGGCAAAGCAGACAGGGAGAAGTTGCTGAACACAGCGGGTCTCGTGACCTGAAGTGCATATGATTTAATGCAAGAAGTATTACGGGTTAGGCAGATGAACTTAGAGCTTGGATTAGTACTTGGAACTATGATGTTGTTGCCATTACAGATACCTGGTTGAGGGAAGGGCAGGATTGACAGCTAAACGTTCCAGGATTTAGATGTTTCAGGCGGGATAGAGGGGGATGTAAAAGGGGAGGCGGAGTTGCGCTACTTGTTCGGGAGAATATGACAGCTGTACTACGGGAGGACACCTCAGAAGGCACTGGGGCTATATAGGTAGAGATCATAAATGAATACTTTGCATCCGTATTCACCAAAGAGAAGGAATTGGTAGATGTTGAGTCTGGAGAAAGGGGGTGCAGATAGCCTGGGTCACATTGAGATCCAAAAAGACGAGGTGTTGGGCTTCTTAAAAAATATTAAGGTAGTTAAGTCCCCAGGGCCTGATGGGATCTACCCCAGAATACTGAAGGAGGCTGGAGAGGAAATTGCTGAGGCCTTGACAGAAAACTTTGGATCCTGACTGTCTTCAGGGGATGTCCCGGAGAGCTGCAGAACAGACAATGTTGTTCCTCTGTTTAAGAAGGGTAGCAAGGATAATCCAGGGAACTACAGGCCGGTGAGCCTTACTTCAGTGGTAGGGAAATTACTGGAGAGAATTCTTAGAGACAGGATCTACTCCCATTTGGAAGCAATTGGACGTATTAGTGAGAGGCAGCATGGTTTTGTGAAGCGGAGGTCGTGTCTCACAAAGTCGATAGAGTTTTTCGAGGAGGTCACAAAGATGATTGATGCAGGTAGGGCAGTGGATGTTGTCTATATGGACATCAGTAAGGCCTTTGACAAGATCCCTCATGGTAGACTAGTACACAAGGTGAAGTCACACGGGATCAGGGGTGAGCTGGCAAGGTGGATACAGATCTGGCTAGTCATAGAAGGCAGAGAGTAGCAATGGAAGGACGCCTTTCTAATTGGAGGGCTGTGACCAGTGGTGTTCCGCAGGAATCAGTGCTGGGACCTTTGCTGTTTGTAGTATACATAAATAATTTGGAGGAAAATGTAACTGGTCGATTAGTAAGTTTGCAGACGACACAGAGGTTAGTGGAATTGCGAATAGCGATGAGGATTGTCAGAGGATACAGCAGGATTTAGATTGTTTGGAGACTTGGGGGGAGAGATGGCAGATGGAGTTTAATCCGGACAAATGTGACGTAATGCATTTTGGAAGGTATAATGCAGGTAGGGAATATACAGCGAATGGTAGAACCCTCAAGAGTATTGAAAGACAGAGAGATCTAGGTGTTCAGGTCCAATGTCACTGAATGCGGCAACAAAGGTGGAGAAGGTAGTCAAGAAGGCATACGGCATGGTTGCCTTCATTGGCCGGGGCATTGAGTATAAGAATTGGCAAGTCATGTTGCAGCTGTATAGAACCTTAGTTAGGCCACACTTGGAGTATAGTGTTCAATTCTAGCCGCCACACTACCAGAAGGATGTGGAGGCTTCAGAGAGGGTGCAGAAGAGATTTACCAGAATGTTGCCTGGTATGGAGGGCATTAGCTATGAGGAGCGGTTGAATAAACTCGGTTTCTTCTCACTGGAACAAAGGAGGTTGAGGGACGACCTGATAGAGGTATACAAAATTATGAGGGGCAGAGACAGAGTGGATAGTCAGAGGCTTTTCCCCAGGGTAGAGGGGTTAATTACTAGGGGCATAGGTTTAAGGTGAGAGGGGCAAGGTTTAGAGTAGATGTACGAGGCAAGTTTTTTACGCAGAGGGTAGTGGGTGCCTGGAACTCGCTACCGGAGGAGGTAGTGGAAGTAGGGACGACAGTGACATTTAAGGGGCGTCTTGACAAATACATGAATATGATGGGAATAGAGAGATACGGACCCAGAAAGTGCAGAAGATTGTAGTTTAGTCGGGCAGTATGGTCGGCACGGGCTTGGAGGGCCGAAGGGCCTGTTCCTGTGCTGTACATTTCTTTGTTCTTTTTTCTTTGTGTGGGGGTGTTAATATGTGTGGGGGGTACGTGAGTGCGGGGAGGCTAGTGTGTGTGTGGGGAGGTTAATGTGTGTATGTGGCGGGGTTTAATGTGTGTGGGGCGGAGGTAGTGTGAGTGTGTGTGTGTGGGTTTGTGCGTGTGTGGGGTGTCTTAGTGTGTGTTTGGTGTGATTAGTGTGTGTGGGGGGGGGTTCAATGTGTTTGGGGGTGTCAGTGTGTGTATGGGAGGGGCAGTGTGTGTGTCTGTGTGGGAGAGGTTAGTGTGATTGTGTGTGTGCGTGTGGTGAGTTAGTGTGTGTAGGAGGGGTTAGTGTGTGTGTGGGGGGGGGAGTATATTTTGTATGTGTGGTGGCGGTTAGTGTGTGTGTGAGGGGAGATAGTGTGTGTGTGTGGGCGGGGGTTAGTGTGTGTGCGTGGGGGGTTAGTGTGTGGGGGTTAGTGTGTGTGTGGGGGGCTAGTGTGTGTGTGGGGGGGGGGTTGTGTGAGTATGTGCATTAGTGTCTTTGTGAGTGTGTATTAGTGCCTTTGTGCATGAATATATTACTGTCTGTGTGTGTGTGCGAGTGTCAGTGTCTGTGTGAGTGTATTACTGTCTCTGTATGTGTGTGTGTGAGTATGTTAGTGTCTACGTGAGTGTGAGTGTACTACTGTCTCTGTATGTCTGTGAGTGTGTATCAGTGTGTGTGTGTATTACTTTCTCTATATGTGTGTGAGTGTGTTAGTGTCTCTGTGAGTGTGAGTACATTACTGTCTCTGTCTGTGTGTGTGTGAGTGTATTACTGTGTGTGTGTGTGCTAGTGTCTGTGTGTGAGAGTGAGTGTATTACTGTATCTGTCTGTGTGTGTGAGAGTATATTACTGTATGTGTGTGTGAGTGTGTTAGTGTCTATGTGAGTATGAGTGTATTACTGTCTCTGTATGTGTGTTTGTGAGAGTGTGTCAGTGTGTGTATGTGTGAGTGTATTACTGTATCTGTATGTTGCTTGTGTTAGTGTCTGTGTGAGTGTGTTAGTGGTTAGTGTCTGTGTGAGTGTATTACTGTCTCTGTCTGTGTGTGTGTGTGTGTGTGTATTACTGTGTGTCTAAGTGAGTGTGTGTGTTAGTGTCTGTATGTGAGTGTATTACTGTCTGTGTCTGTGTGTGTGAGTTTGTGTTAATGTATGTGCGAGTGTGAGTGTATTACTGTCTGTGTGTGTGTTACTGTCAATGTGTGAGTGAGTGTGTAGTGTCTGTGTGTGAGTGTTAGTGTCTGTGTGTGTGTGTTAGTGACTGTGTGAGTGTGTGTTACTGTCTGTGTGTGTGTGTGTGTCAGTGTGTGAGCGTGTGTGTATTACTGTCTCAGTCTGTGTCTGTAAGCGTGTTAGTGTCTGTGTGTGTGTGTTACTGTCTCTGTGTGTGTGTCAGTGTGTTAGTGTCAGTGTGTGTATGGGAGGGGCAGTGTGTGTGTGTGGGGGGGAGGGGTTTGTGTGTGTGTGTGTGTGTGTGGTGAGTTTGTCTGTGTGTGTAGGAGGGGCTAGTGTGTGTGGGGGGGGAGTTTGTGTGCGATGGTTTAGTGTGTGTCTGGGGCGTTTAGTGTGTGTGGGGGTGTTATTGTGTGTGAGGGGGGTTAGTGTGTGAGTGGGATGGGTTTTTAGTGTGTGTTGGGGAGTATATTTTGTATGTGTGGTGGCGGTTAGTGTGTGTGTGTGGGGGGGGGGGTTAGTGTGTGTGTGGGCGGGCGTTAGTGTGTGTGTGGGGGGGTTAGTGTCTGTGTGTGGGGGGGGGGTTAGTGTCTGTGTGTGTGGGGGGGTTAGTGTGTGTGTGTGGGAGGGTAGTGTGTGTGTGTGGGGGGGGGTTGTGTGAGTATGTGCATTAGTGCCTTTGTGAGTGTGTATTAGCGCCTTTGTGCGTGAGTGTATGACTGTCTCTGTGTGTGTGCGAGTGTTAGTGTCTGTGTGAGTGTATTACTGTCTCTGTATGTGTGTGTGTGAGTGTGTTCGTGTCTATGTGAGTGTGAGTGCATTACTGTCTCTGTATGTGTGTGTGTGAGTGTGTTAGTGCCTATGTGAGTGTGAGTGCATTGCTGTCGCTGTACGTGTGTGAGTGTGTATCAGTGTGTGTGTGAGTGTATTATTGTCTCTGTAAATGTGTGTGAGTGTGTTAGTGTATGTGTGAGTGGGAGTGCATTACTGTCTCTGTCTGTGCTTGTGTGAGTGTATTAGTGTGTGTGTGTATGTGCTAGTGTCTGTGTGAGTATGAGGGTATTACTGTCTCTGTATGTGTGTGTATTACTGACTCTGTATGTCTGTTTGTGAGTGTGGATCAGTGTCCGTGTGTGTGTGAGTGTATTACTGTCTCTGTGTGTGAGTGGGTGTTAGTGTCTGTGTGTGTGTATTACTGTCTCTCTATGTGTCTGTGTGAGTGTATTACTGTATCTGTATGTGTGTGTGTGTGTGTGTGTGTGTGTGTCAGTGTCTGTGTGTGTCCATTACTGTCTCTGTATGTGTCTGTGTGAGTGTGTTAGTGTCTGTGTGAGTGTATTACTGTCTCTGTGTGTGTGTATTACTGTATGTGTGTGTGTGTCAGTGGCTTGTGAGTGTGAGTACATTACTGTTTCTGTATGTGTGTGTGTGTCAGTGTCTGTGTGTGTATGAGTGTATTACTGTCTGTGTATGTGTGTGTAAGTGTGTTAGTGTCTGTGTGAGTGTATTACTGCATGTGTGTGTGTGTGTTAGTGTATGTGTGAGTGTATTACTGTCTGTGTGTGTGTGTTAATGTACGTGTGAGTGTATTATTGTCGGTGTATAAGTGTGTGTGTTGTCTGTGTGAGTGTGAGTGTATTACTGTCTCTGCCTGTGTGTGTGTATTACTGTCTGTGTATGTTGGTGTGAGTGTGTGTTAATGTATGTGCGAGTGTGAGTGTATTACTGTCTGTGTGTGTGTTAGTGTCTGTGTGAGTGTATTACTGTCTGTCTATGTGTGTGTGTTAATGTATGTGCGAGTGTGAGTGTAGAACTGTCTGTGTGTGTGTGTTACTGTCTGTATGTGAGTGAGTGTGTATTGTCTGTGTGTGTGAGTGTGTTAGTGTCTGTGTGTGTGTTAGTGTCTGTGTGAGTGTGTGTTACTGTCTGTGTGTATTACTGTCTCTGTTTGTGTCTGTAAGTGTGTTAGTGTCTGTGTGTGTGTGTGTTTTACTGTCTCTGTATGTGTGAGTGTGAGTTTATTTGTATATCTGTATTTGACTTCCTCAACACCACGTCGACTATACTTGTGATGTTTTTCCCAGGCTGATGTATAATTTCATTGTGTATTTCCCTTCCTCACAGTGAACCTCATCACAATTGTGATCCTGAAGAGAAGAAACTGTGGGCTGTCCAAATGTGTGACTTGTTACCTGTTGGCCATGGCAGTGGGGGATCTACTGGTCGTTATTCTCGACCTGATATTGAGACACATTCCCATTGTTTTTGATGAACACTTTTTGTTCCTGTGGGACATTCCCGTGTGTAATATCCACGCCGCCCTGCTTTTTGCAGCCACTGACTGTTCTGTCTGGTTCACCGTCACTTTCACCTTTGATCGATTTGTGGCCATTTGTTGCCCGAAGCTGAAAAGTAAATATTGCAGCGAGAAAACGGCGGCTGTGGTTCTGGGAACAGTGGCTGTGCTGAGCTGTTTGAAGGACATTTCCTGAGGGGTTATGTTGGGCGGTTTTTATTGGCTGAACAACTTCCCCTGGTTTTGTTATGTCACAGATGATGTTCAGTACTCTCCGGCCTGGACAACAATCGAGTTCCTCCACCACATTCTAACCCCGGGTGTTCCATTCGCCCTGATTCTGCTGCTCAATGTTCTCACCGTCAGACACATTGTCCTGAGCAGCAGGGCCCGCAGGAGACTCCGGGCTCACAGCAGTGGGCACAGTCCCAAAGACCCAGAGATGGAGAGTCGGAGGAAATCCATCATTTTACTCTTTATTATCTCCGCCAATTTCATCCTGTTATGGTCAACGTTAATGGTTTATTCTATATGGTGGCGGATGTACATTCTGGGGTATGACTCTGTATCGTTAGATGGTTATGTTCAGGAATTGGGCTTCATGCTGCAGCTCCTGAGTTGCTGCACAAACACTGCGATTTACGCCGTGACACAGACTCAGTTCAGGCAGCAGTTGAAGAATGTTCTGAAAGTTCCCTTTAGTTCAATTCTTCAATTCATTAAGTCCTGAGAGGAAACCCCACCCACACGGCATCTCTCTCCTCACACTGCCGGTAAAACTGACCACCCCCAGCCAGCCTCACCCTGATTTACCATTCTGTATTACCAGGAGGGACTATCGGTGGGTGGGTGTGACACCCCCCATGGCCAATCAGCTGAGTGTGTGCTCCCCTTGCATGGCTGATCAGCTGGGTGTGCGGGTTTCCGCATTGCCGTTCAGCAGGGTGTGTGCTTCCCCCATTGCCGATCAGCTGGGTGTGCGGCTTCCCACCATTGCCGTTCAGCTGGGTGTGTGCCTCACACTTAAACACAGTCTGTGCAGCAGAATGTGTCCCAGACAGAGACAGAGACTAAGACACAGAGAAAGAGACACAGAGAGACACAGACAGAGACACAGAGAAAGAGACACAGAGACACAGAGGCGCAGAGAGAGAGAGGCAGAGAGAGAGAGGCAGAGAGAGAGAGGCAGAGAGAGAGAGGCAGAGAGAGAGAGGCAGAGAGAGAGGCAGAGAGAGAGAGGCAGAGAGAGAGCGAGGCAGAGAGAGAGGCAGAGAGAGAGAGGCAGAGAGAGAGAGGCAGAGAGAGAGAGAGGCAGAGAAAGAGGCAGAGAGAGAGAGAGGCAGAGAGAGAGAGGCAGAGAGAGAGAGGCAGAGAGAGAGAGACAGGCAGAGAGAGAGAGAGGCAGAGAGAGAGAGAGGCAGAGAGAGAGAGAGGCAGAGAGAGAGAGAGGCAGAGAGAGAGACAGGCAGAGAGAGAGAGAGGCAGAGAGAGAGAGAGGCAGAGAGAGAGAGAGGCAGAGAGAGAGAGAGGCAGAGAGAGAGAGAGAGGCAGAGAGAGAGACAGGCAGAGAAAGAGAGAGGCAGAGAGAGGGAGAGGCAGAGAGAGAGAGGCAGAGAGAGAGAGACAGGCAGAGAGAGAGAGAGGCAGAGAGAGAGAGAGGCAGAGAGAGAGAGAGGCAGAGAGAGAGAGAGGCAGAGAGAGAGACAGGCAGAGAGAGAGAGAGGCAGAGAGAGAGAGAGGCAGAGAGAGAGAGAGGCAGAGAGAGAGTAAGAGGCAGAGAGAGAGAGAGGCAGAGAGAGAGAGAGAGGCTAAGAGAGAGACAAGCAGAGAGAGAGAGGCAGAGAGAGGAAGAGGCAGAGAGAGAGAGAGGCAGAGAGAGAGAGAGAGAGGCAGAGAGAGAGACAGGCAGAGAGAGGCAGAGAGAGAGAGAGGAAGAGAGAGAGGAAGGCAGTGAGAGAGGGAGGCGCAGGCAGAGGCAGAGAGAGAGAGAGGCAGAGAGAGAGAGAGAGACGGAGGCACAGGCAGAGGCAGAGGCAGAGAGAGAGAGACGCAGGCGCAGGCAGAGACGCAGGCAGAGACGCAGGCGGAGGCAGAGGCAGAGGCAGAGGCAGCGGCGCAGGCAGAGGCAGAGGCAGAGGCAGAGGCGCAGGCGGTGGCAGAGGCAGAGGCAGAGGCAGAGGCGGAGGCAGAGGCAGAGGCAGAGACAGAGACAGAGGTAGAGGCAGAGGCAGAGGCTGAGGCAGAGGTAGAGGCTGAGGCAGAGGTAGAGGCTGAGCCAGAGGTAGAGGCTGAGGCTGAGGCAGAGGTAGAGGCTGAGGCAGAGGTAGAGGCTGAGGCAGAGGTAGAGGCTGAGGCTGAGGCAGAGGTAGAGGCTGAGGCAGAGGTAGAGGCTGAGGCAGAGGTAGAGGCTGAGGCAGAGGTAGAGGCTGAGGCTGAGGCAGAGGTAGAGGCTGAGGCAGAGGTAGAGGCTGAGGCAGAGGTAGAGGCTGAGGCAGAGGTAGAGGCTGAGGCAGAGGCAGAGACGCAGGCAGAGGCAGAGGCAGAGGTAGAGGCAGAGGTAGAGGCAGAGACGCAGGCAGAGGCAGAGGCAGAGGCAGTGGCGCAGGCGGTGGCAGAGGCGGTGGCAGAGACGCAGTCGGTGGAAGAGGCAGAGGCAGAGGCAGAGGCAGAGGCAGTGGCGCAGGCGGTGGCAGAGACGCAGGCAGTGGCAGAGGCAGAGGCAGAGGCAGAGGCAGAGGCGGTGGCCGAGACGCTGGCAGAGGCAGAGGCAGAGGCACAGGCAGAGGCAGTGGCGCAGGCGGTGGCAGAGACGCAGGCGGTGGCAGAGGCAGAGGCAGAGGCAGTGGCGCAGGCGGTGGCAGAGGCAGAGGCAGAGGCAGTGGCGCAGGCGGTGGCCGAGACGCTGGCAGAGGCAGAGGCAGAGGCAGTGGCGCAGGCGGTGGCAGAGACGCAGGCGGTGGCAGAGGCAGAGGCAGTGGCGCAGGCGGTGGCAGAGGCAGAGGCAGAGGCAGTGGCGCAGGCGGTGGCAGAGACGCTGGCAGAGGCAGAGGCGCAGGCGGTGGCAGAGACGCTGGCAGAGGCAGAGTCAGTGGCGCAGGCGGTGGCAGAGACGCTGGCAGAGGCAGAGGCAGAGGCAGTGGCGCAGGCAGTGGCGCAGGCGGTGGCAGAGCCAGAGGCAGTGGCGCAGGCGGTGGCAGAGACGCTGGCAGAGGCAGAGGCAGTGGCGCAGGCGGTGGCAGAGGCAGAGGCGCAGGCGGTGGCAGAGACGCTGGCAGAGGCCGAGGCAGAGGCAGTGGCGCAGGCGGTGGCAGA
Organism: Scyliorhinus torazame; assembly: GCF_047496885.1. NCBI lineage: Eukaryota > Metazoa > Chordata > Chondrichthyes > Carcharhiniformes > Scyliorhinidae > Scyliorhinus > Scyliorhinus torazame. The sequence continues at coordinate 57,383,855 of NC_092726.1, forward strand.
GGCAGAGGCGCAGGCGGTGGCAGAGGCGGAGGCGGAGGCGGAGGCGGAGGCAGAGGCGGAGGCGGAGGCAGAGGCAGAGGCGGAGGCGGAGGCAGAGGCAGAGGCAGAGGCAGAGGCAGAGGCAGAGGCAGAGGCAAAGGCAAAGGCAGAGGCAGAGGCAGAGGCAGAGGCGCAGGCGGTGGCAGAGACGCTGGCAGAGACGCATGCATAGGCAGAGGCAGAGACGCATGCATAGGCAGAGACGCATGCATAGGCAGAGGCAGAGGCAGAGACGCTGGCAGAGGCAGAGACGCATGCATAGGCAGAGACGCATGCATAGGCAGAGGCAGAGGCAGAGGCAGAGGCGCAGGCGGTGGCAGAGATGCTGGCAGAGGCAGAGACGCATGCATAGGCAGAGGCAGAGGCAGAGGCGGTGGCGCAGGCAGAGGCAGAGGCAGAGGCAGAGGCGGTGGCGCAGGCAGAGGCAGAGGCAGAGGCAGAGGCGGTGGCGCAGGCAGAGGCAGAGGCAGAGGCAGAGGCAGAGGCAGTGGCGCAGGCGGTGGCAGAGACGCAGGCGGTGGCAGAGGCAGAGGCAGAGGCAGTGGCGCAGGCAGAGGCAGAGGCAGAGGCAGAGGCAGAGGCAGTAGCGCAAGCGGTGGCGGTGGCAGAGGCAGTGGCGCAGGCGGTGGCAGAGGCAGAGGCAGAGGCAGTGGCGCAGGCGGTGGCAGAGACGCTGGCAGAGGCAGAGGCAGTGGCGCAGGCGGTGGCAGAGACGCTGGCAGAGGCAGAGGCAGTGGCGCAGGCGGGGGCAGAGACGCAGACGGTGGCAGAGACAGTGGCGTAGGCGGTGGCAGAGACGCATGCATAGGCAGAGGCAGAGGTAGAGGCAGAGGCAGAGGCAGAGACGCAGGCAGAGGCAGAGGCAGAGACGCAGGCAGAGGCAGAGACGCAGGCAGAGGCAGAGACGCAGGCAGAGGCAGAGGCAGAGGCAGAGGTAGAGGCAGAGGCGGTGGCAGAGACGCAGGCAGAGGCAGAGGCAGTGGCGCAGGCGGTGGCAGAGGCAGAGGCAGTGGCGCAGGCGGTGGCAGAGACGCAGGCAGAGGCAGAGACGCAGGCAGAGGCAGAGGCAGAGGCAGAGGCAGAGGCAGAGGCGCAGGCGGTGGCAGAGACGCTGGCAGAGGCGGTGGCAGAGACGCTGGCAGAGGCAGAGACGCATGCATAGGCAGAGGCAGAGGCAGAGGCAGAGGCAGAGGCAGTGGCGCAGGCGGTGGCGGTGGCAGAGGCAGTGGCGCACGCGGTGGCAGAGGCAGAGGCAGAGGCAGAGACGCAGGCGGTGGCAGAGACGCTGGCAGAGGCAGAGGCAGTGGGGCAGGCGGTGGCAGAGACGCAGGCGGTGGCAGAGACAGTGGCGCAGGCGGTGGCAGAGACGCATGCATAGGCAGAGGCAGAGGCAGAGGCAGAGGTAGAGGCAGAGGCAGAGGCAGAGACGCAGGAGAGGCAGAGGCAGAGACGCAGGCAGAGGCAGAGGCAGAGGCAGAGGCAGAGACGCAGGAGAGGCAGAGGCAGAGACGCAGGCAGAGGCAGAGACGCAGGCAGAGGCAGAGGCAGAGGCAGAGGTAGAGGCAGAGGCGGTGGCAGAGACGCAGGCAGAGGCAGAGGCAGTGGCGCAGGTGGTGGCAGAGACGCAGGCGGTGGCAGAGGCAGAGACAGAGGCAGAGGCAGAGGCAGTGGCGCAGGCGGTGGCAGAGGCAGATGCAGAGGCAGAGGCAGTGGCGCAGGCGGAGGCGGTGGCAGGGGCGCAGGCAGAGGCAGAGGCAGTGGCGCAGGCGGTGGCAGAGACGCTGGCAGAGGCAGAGGCAGTGGCGCAGGCGGTGGCAGAGGCAGAGGCAGAGACGCTGGCAGAGGCAGAGGCAGAGGTAGAGGCAGAGGCAGAGGTAGAGGCAGAGACGCTGGCGGAGGCAGAGACAGAGACGCAGGCAGAGGCAGAGGCAGAGGCAGAGGCAGAGGCAGAGACGCAGGCAGAGGCAGAGGCAGAGGCAGTGGCGCAGGCGGAGGCGGTGGCAGGGGCGCAGGCAGAGGCAGAGGCAGTGGCGCAGGCGGTGGCAGAGGCAGAGGCAGAGGCAGAGGCAGTGGCGCAGGCGGAGGCGGTGGCAGGGGCGCAGGCAGAGGCAGAGGCAGTGGCGCAGGCGGTGGCAGAGACGCTGGCAGAGGCAGAGGCAGTGGCGCAGGCGGTGGCAGAGGCAGAGGCAGAGGCAGAGACGCTGGCAGAGGCAGAGGCAGAGGTAGAGGCAGAGGCAGAGGTAGAGGCAGAGACGCAGGCAGAGGCAGAGGCAGAGACACAGGCAGAGACGCAGGCGGAGGCAGAGACAGAGACGCAGGCAGAGGCAGAGGCAGAGGCAGAGACGCAGGCAGAGGCAGAGGCAGAGGCAGAGGCAGAGGCAGTGGCGCAGGCGGAGGCGGTGGCAGGGGCGCAGACAGAGGCAGAGGCAGTGGCGCAGGCGGTGGCAGAGGCAGAGGCAGAGGCAGAGGCAGTGGCGCAGGCGGAGGCGGTGGCAGGGGCGCAGGCAGAGGCAGTGGCGCAGGCGGTGGCAGAGACGCTGGCAGAGGCAGAGGCAGTGGCGCAGGCGGTGGCAGAGGCAGAGGCAGAGGCAGAGGCAGTGGCGCAGGCGGTGGCAGAGACGCTGTCAGAGGCAGAGGCAGTGGCGCAGGCGGAGGCAGAGACGCATGCAGAGGCAGAGGCAGAGGTAGAGGCAGAGACGCAGGCAGAGGCAGAGGCAGAGGCAGAGGCGGAGGCAGAGACAGAGACGCTGGCAGAGGCAGAGGCAGTGGCGCAGGCGGTGGCAGAGACGCTGGCAGAGGCAGTGGTGCAGGCGGTGGCAGAGGCAGAGGCAGTGGCGCATCCGGTGGCAGAGACGCAGGCAGAGGCAGAGGCAGAGACGCTGGCAGAGGCAGAGGCAGAGGCAGAGACGCAGGCAGAGGCAGAGGCAGAGGTAGAGGCAGAGGCAGAGGTAGAGGCAGAGACGCAGGCAGAGGCAGAGGCAGAGACACAGGCAGAGGTAGAGACAGAGACAGAGGCAGAGGCAGAGGCAGCGGCGCAGGCAGAGGCAGAGGCAGAGACAGAGACAGAGACAGAGACGCAGGCAGAGGCAGAGGCAGAGGCAGAGGCAGAGGCAGAGGCAGAGGTAGAGGCAGAGACACAGGCAGAGGTAGAGGCAGAGACAGAGACAGAGACAGAGACGCAGGCAGAGGCAGAGGCAGAGGCAGCGGCGCAGGCAGAGGCAGAGACGCAGGCAGAGGCAGAGGCAGAGGCAGAGGCAGTGGCGGAGGCAGAGGCAGAGACGCAGGCAGAGGCAGAGGCAGAGGCAGAGACGCAGGCGGTGGCAGAGCCAGAGGCAGAGGCGGAGGCAGAGGCAGAGGCAGAGACGCAGGCAGAGGCAGAGACGCAGGCAGAGGCAGAGGTAGAGGCAGAGGCGCAGGCGGTGGCAGAGGCAGAGGCAGAGGCAGAGGCAGAGGCAGAGGCAGTGGCGCAGGCGGTGGCGGTGGCAGAGGCAGTGGCGCAGGCGGTGGCAGAGGCAGAGGCAGTGGCGCAGGCGGTGGCAGAGACGCTGGCAGAGGCAGAGGCAGTGGCGCAGGCGGTGGCAGAGACGCTGGCAGAGGCAGAGGCAGTGGCGCAGGCGGTTGCAGAGACGCAGGCGGTGGCAGAGACAGTGGCGCAGGCGCTGGCAGAGACGCATGCATCGGCAGAGGCAGAGGCAGAGACAGAGGCAGAGGCAGAGGCAGTGGCGCAGGCGGTGGCAGAGGCAGATGCAGAGGCAGAGGCAGTGGCGCAGGCGGAGGCGGTGGCAGGGGCGCAGGCAGAGGCAGAGGCAGTGGCGCAGGCGGTGGCTGAGACGCTGGCAGAGGCAGAGGCAGTGGCGCAGGCGGTGGCAGAGGCAGAGGCAGAGGCAGAGACGCTGGCAGAGGCAGAGGCAGAGGTAGAGGCAGAGGCAGAGGTAGAGGCAGAGACGCAGGCGGAGGCAGAGACAGAGACGCAGGCAGAGGCAGAGGCAGTGGCAGAGGCAGAGGCAGAGGCAGAGGCAGAGACGCAGGCAGAGGCAGAGGCAGAGGCAGTGGCGCAGGCGGAGGCGGTGGCAGGGGCGCAGGCAGAGGCAGAGGCAGTGGCGCAGGCGGTGGCAGAGGCAGAGGCAGAGGCAGAGGCAGTGGCGCAGGCGGAGGCGGTGGCAGGGGCGCAGGCAGAGGCAGAGGCAGTGGCGCAGGCGGTGGAAGAGACGCTGGCAGAGGCAGAGGCAGTGGCGCAGGCGGTGGCAGAGGCAGAGGCAGAGGCATAGGCAGTGGCGCAGGCGGTGGCAGAGACGCTGGCAGAGGCAGAGGCAGTGGCGCAGGCGGAGGCAGAGACGCATGCAGAGGCAGAGGCAGAGGTAGAGGCAGAGACGCAGGCAGAGGCAGAGGTAGAGGCAGAGGCAGAGGTAGAGGCAGAGACACAGGCAGAGGCAGAGGCAGAGACACAGGCAGAGGAAGAGGCAGAGACGCAGGCAGAGACAGAGGCAGAGGCAGTGGCGCAGGCGGTGGCAGAGGCAGATGCAGAGGCAGAGGCAGTGGCGCAGGCGGAGGCGGTGGCAGGGGCGCAGGCAGAGGCAGAGGCAGTGGCGCAGGCGGTGGCAGAGACGCTGGCAGAGGCAGAGGCAGTGGCGCAGGCGGTGGCAGAGACGCTGGCAGAGGCAGAGGCAGTGGCGCAGGCGGTGGCAGAGGCAGAGGCAGAGGCAGAGACGCTGGCAGAGGCAGAGGCAGAGGTAGAGGCAGAGGCAGAGGTAGAGGCAGAGACGCAGGCAGAGGCAGAGGCAGAGACACAGGCAGAGACGCAGGCGGAGGCAGAGACAGAGACGCAGGCAGAGGCAGAGGCAGAGGCAGAGGCAGAGGCAGAGACGCAGGCAGAGGCAGAGGCAGAGGCAGAGGCAGTGGCGCAGGCGGAGGCGGTGGCAGGGGCGCAGGCAGAGGCAGAGGCAGTGGCGCAGGCGGTGGCAGAGGCAGAGGCAGAGGCAGAGGCAGTGGCGCAGGCGGAGGCGGTGGCAGGGGCGCAGGCAGAGGCAGTGGCGCAGGCGGTGGCAGAGACGCTGGCAGAGGCAGAGGCAGTGGCGCAGGCGGTGGCAGAGGCAGAGGCAGAGGCAGAGGCAGTGGCGCAGGCGGTGGCAGAGACGCTGGCAGAGGCAGAGGCAGTGGCGCAGGCGGAGGCAGAGACGCATGCAGAGGCAGAGGCAGAGGTAGAGGCAGAGACGCAGGCAGAGGCAGAGGCAGAGGCAGAGGCGGAGGCAGAGACAGAGACGCTGGCAGAGGCAGAGGCAGTGGCGCAGGCGGTGGCAGAGACGCTGGCAGAGGCAGTGGCGCAGGCGGTGGCAGAGGCAGAGGCAGTGGCGCAGGCGGAGGCGGTGGCAGATGCAGTGGCGCAGGCGGTGGCAGAGACGTGGCAGAGGCAGAGGCAGTGGCTCATCCGGTGGCAGAGACGCAGGCAGAGGCAGAGGCAGAGGCAGAGACGCTGGCAGAGGCAGAGGCAGAGGCAGAGGCGCAGGCAGAGGCAGAGGCAGAGGTAGAGGCAGAGGCAGAGGTAGAGGCAGAGACGCAGGCAGAGGCAGAGGCAGAGACACAGGCAGAGGTAGAGGCAGAGACAGAGGCAGAGGCAGAGGCAGCGGCGCAGGCAGAGGCAGAGGCAGAGACAGAGACAGAGACAGAGACGCAGGCAGAGGCAGAGGCAGAGGCAGAGGCAGAGGCAGAGGTAGAGGCAGAGACACAGGCAGAGGTAGAGGCAGAGACAGAGACAGAGACAGAGACGCAGGCAGAGGCAGAGGCAGAGGCAGCGGCGCAGGCAGAGGCAGAGACGCAGGCAGAGGCAGAGGCAGAGGCAGAGGCAGTGGCGGAGGCAGAGGCAGAGACGCAGGCAGAGGCAGAGGCAGAGGCAGAGACGCAGGCGGTGGCAGAGGCAGAGGCGGAGGCAGAGGCAGAGGCAGAGACGCAGGCAGAGGCAGAGACGCAGGCAGAGGCAGAGGTAGAGGCAGAGGCGCAGGCGGTGGCAGAGGCAGAGGCAGAGGCAGAGGCAGACGCAGAGGCAGAGGCAGTGGCGCAGGCGGTGGCGGTGGCAGAGGCAGTGGCGCAGGCAGTGGCAGATGCAGAGGCAGTGGCGCAGGCGGTGGCAGAGACGCTGGCAGAGGCAGAGGCAGTGGCGCAGGCGGTGGCAGAGACGCTGGCAGAGGCAGAGGCAGTGTCGCAGGCGGTTGCAGAGACGCAGGCGGTGGCAGAGACAGTGGCGCAGGCGCTGGCAGAGACGCATGCATCGGCAGAGTCAGAGGTAGAGGCAGAGGCAGAGGCAGAGACGCAGGCAGAGGCAGAGGCAGAGGCAGAGACGCAGGAGAGGCAGAGGCAGAGACGCAGGCAGAGACAGAGACGCAGGCAGAGGCAGAGGCAGAGGCAGAGGTAGAGGCAGAGGCGGTGGCAGAGACGCCGGCGGTGGCAGAGACGCAGGCAGAGGCAGAGACGCAGGCAGAGGCAGAGGCAGAGGCAGAAGCAGAGGCAGAGGCAGTGGCGCAGGCGGTGGCAGAGACGCAGGGAGAGGCAGAGACGCAGGCAGAGGCAGAGGCAGATGCAGAGGCAGAGACAGAGGCAGAGGCGCAGGCGGTGGCAGAGACGCTGGCAGAGGCAGTGGCAGAGACGCTGGCAGAGGGAGAGACGCATGCATAGGCAGAGGCAGAGGCAGAGGCAGAGGCGGAGGCAGAGACAGAGACGCTGGCAGAGGCAGAGGCAGTGGCGCAGGCGGTGGCAGAGACGCTGGCAGAGGCAGTGGCGCAGGCGGTGGCAGAGGCAGAGGCAGTGGCGCAGGCGGAGGCGGTGGCAGAGGCAGTGGCGCAGGCGGTGGCAGAGACGTGGCAGAGGCAGAGGCAGTGGCACATCCGGTGGCAGAGACGCAGGCAGAGGCAGAGGCAGAGACGCAGGCGGAGGCAGAGACAGAGACGCTGGCAGAGGCAGAGAAAGAGGCAGAGACGCAGGCAGAGGCAGAGGCAGAGGTAGAGGCAGAGGCAGAGGTAGAGGCAGAGACGCAGGCAGAGGCAGAGGCAGAGACACAGGCAGAGGTAGAGGCAGAGACAGAGGCAGAGGCAGAGGCAGCGGCGCAGGCAGAGGCAGAGGCAGAGACAGAGACAGAGACAGAGACGCAGGCAGAGGCAGAGGCAGAGGCTGAGACGCAGGCAGAGGCAGAGGCAGAGACGCAGGCAGAGGCAGAGGCAGAGGCAGAGGCAGAGACGCAGGCAGAGGCAGAGGTAGAGGCAGAGACAGAGGCAGAGGCAGAGGTAGAGGCAGAGACGCAGGCAGAGGCAGAGGCAGAGGCAGAGGCAGAGGCGGTGGCGCAGGCAGAGGCAGAGGCAGAGGCAGAGGCAGAGGCAGTGGCGCAGGCGGTGGCGGTGGCAGAGGCAGTGGCGCAGGCGGTGGCAGAGGCAGAGGCAGAGGCAGAGGCAGAGACGCAGGCGGTGGCAGAGACGCTGGCAGAGGCAGAGGCAGTGGCGCAGGCGGTGGCAGAGACGCAGGCGGTGGCAGAGACAGTGGCGCAGGCGGTGGCAGAGACGCATGCATAGGCAGAGGCAGATGTAGAGGCAGAGGCAGAGGCAGAGACGCAGGCAGAGGCAGAGGCAGAGGCAGAGGCAGAGACGCAGGAGAGGCAGAGGGAGAGACGCAGGCAGAGGCAGAGGCAGAGGCAGAGACGCAGGAGAGGCAGAGGCAGAGACGCAGGCAGAGGCAGAGACGCAGGCAGAGGCAGAGGCAGAGGCAGAGGTTGAGGCAGAGGCGGTGGCAGAGACGCAGGCGGTGGCAGGGGCAGAGACAGAGGCAGAGGCAGTGGCTTAGGCGGTGGCAGAGGCAGAGGCAGTGGCGCAGGCGGAGGCGGTGGCAGGGGCGCAGGCAGAGGCAGAGGCAGTGGCGCAGGCGGTGGCAGAGACGCTGGCAGAGGCAGAGGCAGTGGCGCAGGCGGTGGCAGAGGCAGAGACAGTGGCGCAGGCGGAGGCAGAGACGCATGCAGAGGCAGAGGCAGAGGCAGAGGCGGAGGCAGAGACAGTGACGCTGGCAGAGGCAGAGGCAGTGGCGCAGGCGGTGGCAGAGACGCTGGCAGAGGCAGTGGCGCAGGCGGTGGCAGACGCAGAGGCAGTGGCGCAGGCGTAGGCAGAGACGCATGCAGAGGCAGAGGCAGAGGCAGAGGCGGAGGCAGAGACAGAGACGCTGGCAGAGGCAGAGGCAGTGGCGCAGGCGGTGGCAGAGACGCTGGCAGAGGCAGTGGCGCAGGCGGTGGCAGAGGCAGAGGCAGTGGCGCAGGCGGAGGTGGTGGCAGAGGCAGTGGCGCAGGCGGTGGCAGAGACGTGGCAGAGGAAGAGGCAGTGGCACATCCGGTGGCAGAGACGCAGGCAGAGGCAGAGGCAGAGGCAGAGACGCAGGCGGAGGCAGAGACAGAGACGCTGGCAGAGGCAGAGGCCGAGGCAGAGACGCAGGCAGAGGCAGAGGCAGAGGTAGAGGCAGAGGCAGAGGTAGAGGCAGAGACGCAGGCAGAGGCAGAGGCAGAGACACAGGCAGAGGTAGAGGCAAAGACAGAGGCAGAGGCAGCGGCGCAGGCAGAGGCAGAGGCAGAGACAGAGACAGAGACAGAGACGCAGGCAGAGGCAGAGGCAGAGACAGAGACGCAGGCAGAGGCAGAGGCAGAGACGCAGGCAGAGGCAGAGGCAGAGACACAGGCAGAGGTAGAGGCAGAGACAGAGACAGAGACAGAGACGCAGGCAGAGGCAGAGGCAGCGGCGCAGGCAGAGGCAGAGACGCAGGCAGAGGCAGAGGCAGAGACAGAGACAGAGACGCAGGCAGAGGCAGAGGCAGAGGCAGTGGCGGAGGCAGAGGCAGAGACGCTGGCAGAGGCAGAGGCAGAGGCAGAGGCAGAGACGCAGGCGGTGGCAGAGGCAGAGGCAGAGGCGGAGGCAGAGGCAGAGGCAGAGACGCAGGCGGTGGCAGAGGCAGTGGCGCAGGCGGTGGCAGAGACGCTGGCAGAGGCAGAGGCAGTGGCGCAGGCGGTGGCAGAAACGCTGGCAGAGGCAGAGGCAGACGTAGAGACGCAGGCAGAGGCAGAGTCAGTGTCGCAGGCGGAGGCAGAGACAGAGGCAGAGGCAGAGGCAGAGACGCAGGCGGAGGCAGAGGCACAGGCAGAGGCAGAGGCAGAGACGCAGGCAGAGGCAGAGGCAGAGGCAGAGACGCAGGCGGAGGCAGAGGCAGAGGCACAGGCAGAGGCAGAGGCAGATGCAGAGACGCAGGCAGAGGCAGAGGCAGAGGCAGTGGCGCAGGCGGTGGCAGAGACGCTGGCAGAGGCAGAGGCAGAGTCAGTGTCGCAGGCGGTGGCAGAGACGCAGGCAGAGGCAGAGGCAGAGGCAGAGGCAGAGGCAGAGACGCAGGCGGAGGCAGAGACAGAGACGCAGGCAGAGACAGAGACGCAGGCAGAGGCAGAGGCAGAGGCAGAGACGCAGGCAGCGACGCAGGCAGTGGCGCAGGCAGAGGCAGAGACGCAGGCGGAGGCAGAGGCAGTAGCGCAGGCGGTGGCAGAGACGCTGGCAGAGGCAGAGGCAGTAGCGCAGGCGGTGGCAGAGGCAGAGGCAGAGGCAGTGGCGCAGGCGGTGGCAGAGACGCTGGCAGAGGCAGAGGCAGTAGCGCAGGCGGTGGCAGAGGCAGAGGCAGAGGCAGTGGCGCAGGCGGTGGCAGAGACGCTGGCAGAGGCAGAGGCAGTGGCGCAGGCGGTGGCAGAGGCAGAGGCAGAGGCAGTGGCGCAGGCGGTGGCAGAGACGCTGGCAGAGGCAGAGGCAGAGGCAGTGGCGCAGGCGGTTGCAGAGACGCTGGCAGAGGCAGAGGCAGTGGCGCAGGCGGTGGCAGAGACGCAGGCAGAGGCAGAGGCAGAGGTGCAGGCGGTGGCAGAGACGCAGGCAGAGGCAGAGGCAGTGGCGCAGGCGGTGGCAGAGACGCAGGCAGAGGCAGAGGCAGAGGCAGAGGCAGTGGCGCAGGCGGTGGCAGAGACGCTGGCAGAGGCAGAGGCAGAGGCAGTGGCGCAGGCGGTGGCAGAGACGCTGGCAGAGGCAGAGGCAGAGGCGCAGGCAGAGCCAGAGGCAGAGGCAGAGGCAGAGGCAGTGGCGCAGGCGGTGGCAGAGACGCTGGCAGAGGCAGAGGCAGAGGCGCAGGCAGAGCCAGAGGCAGAGGCAGAGGCAGTGGCGCAGGCGGTGGCAGAGACGCTGGCAGAGGCAGAGGCAGTGGCGCAGGCGGTGGCAGAGACGCAGGCAGAGACAGATGCAGAGGCAGAGGCACAGGCAGAGGCAGTGGCGCAGGCGCTGGCAGAGACGCTGGCAGAGGCAGAGGCAGTGGCGCAGGCAGAGGCAGTGGCGCAGGCAGAGGCAGAGACGCAGGCGGAGGCAGAGGCAGTGGCGCAGGCGGTGTCAGAGACGCTGGCAGAGGCAGAGGCACAGGCACAGGCAGAGGCAGTGGCGCAGGCGGTGGCAGAGACGCTGGCAGAGGCAGAGGCAGTGGCGCAGGCAGAGGCAGAGGCAGTGGCGCAGGCAGAAGCAGAGACGCAGGCGGAGGCAGAGGCGCTGGCAGAGGCAGAGGCAGTGGCGCAGGCAGAGGCAGAGGCAGTTGCGCAGGCAGAAGCAGAGACGCAGGCGGAGGCAGTGGCACAGGCAGAGGCAGAGGCAGTGGCGCAGGCGGTGGCAGAGACGCTGGCAGAGGCAGAGGAAGAGGCAGAGGCAGTGGCGCAGGCAGAGGCAGAGGCAGTGGCGCAGGCGGTGGCAGAGACGCAGGCGGAGGCAGAGGCAGAGGCAGAGGCAGTGGCGCAGGCGGTGGCAGAGACGCTGGCAGAGGCAGAGGCAGAGGCACAGGCAGAGGCAGTGGCGCAGGCGGTGTCAGAGACGCAGGCGGTGGCAGAGACGCAGGCAGAGGCAGAGGCAGAGGCACAGGCACAGGCAGAGGCAGTGGCGCAGGCGGTGGCAGAGACGCTGGCAGAGGCAGAGGCAGTGGCGCAGGCAGAGGCAGAGGCAGTGGCGCAGGCAGAAGCAGAGACGCAGGCGGAGGCAGTGGCACAGGCAGAGGCAGAGGCAGTGGCGCAGGCGGTGGCAGAGACGCTGGCAGAGGCAGAGGAAGAGGCAGAGGCAGTGGCGCAGGCAGAGGCAGAGGCAGTGGCGCAGGCGGTGGCAGAGACGCAGGCGGAGGCAGAGGCAGAGGCAGAGGCAGTGGCGCAGGCGGTGGCAGAGACGCTGGCAGAGGCAGAGGCAGAGGCACAGGCAGAGGCAGTGGCGCAGGCGGTGTCAGAGACGCAGGCGGTGGCAGAGACGCAGGCAGAGGCAGAGGCAGAGGCACAGGCACAGGCAGAGGCAGTGGCGCAGGCGGTGGCAGAGACGCTGGCAGAGGCAGAGGCAGTGGCAGAGGCAGAGGCAGAGACGCAGGCGGTGGCAGAGACGCTGGCAGAGGCACAGGCAGAGGCACAGGCACAGGCAGAGGCAGAGACGCAGGCGGTGGCAGAGACGCTGGCAGAGGCAGAGGCAGAGGCAGAGGCGCAGGCAGAGGCAGAGGCAGAGGCAGAGACAGAGACAGAGACAGAGACGCAGGCAGAGGCAGAGGCAGAGGCAGTGGCGGAGGCAGAGGCAGAGACGCAGGCGGTGGCAGAGGCAGAGGCAGAGGCGGAGGCAGAGGCAGAGGCAGAGACGCAGGCAGAGGCAGAGACGAAGGCAGAGGCAGAGGCAGAGGCGCAGGCGGTGGCAGAGGCAGTGGCGCAGGCGGTGGCAGAGACGCTGGCAGAGGCAGAGGCAGTGGCGCAGGCGGTGGCAGAGACGCTGGCAGAGGCAGAGGCAGTGGCGCAGGCGGTGGCAGAAACGCTGGCAGAGGCAGAGGTAGAGACGCAGGCAGAGGCAGAGTCAGTGTCGCAGGCGGTGGCAGAGACGCTGGCAGAGACAGAGGCAGAGGCAGAGACGCAGGCGGAGGCAGAGGCAGAGGCACAGGCAGAGGCAGAGGCAGAGGCAGAGACGCAGGCAGAGGCAGAGGCAGAGGCAGAGACGCAGGCGGAGGCAGAGGCAGAGGCACAGGCAGAGGCAGAGGCAGAGGCAGAGACGCAGGCAGAGGCAGAGGCAGAGGGAGTGGCAGAGGCAGTGGCGCTGGCGGTGGTAGAGACGCTGGCAAAGGCAGAGGCAGAGTCAGTGTCGCAGGCGGTGGCAGAGACGCAGGCAGAGGCAGAGGCAGAGGCAGAGACGCAGGCAGAGACAGAGACGCAGGCAGAGGCAGAGGCAGAGGCAGAGGCGCAGGCGGTGGCAGAGGCAGTGGCGCAGGCGGTGGCAGAGACGCTGGCAGAGGCAGAGGCAGTGGCGCAGGCGGTGGCAGAGACGCTGGCAGAGGCAGAGGCAGAGGCAGTGGCGCAGGCGGTGGCAGAAACGCTGGCAGAGGCAGAGGTAGAGACGCAGGCAGAGGCAGAGTCAGTGTCGCAGGCGGTGGCAGAGACGCTGGCAGAGACAGAGGCAGAGGCAGAGGCAGAGGCAGAGACGCAGGCGGAGGCAGAGGCAGAGGCACAGGCAGAGGCAGAGGCAGAGGCAGAGACGCAGGCAGAGGCAGAGGCAGAGACGCAGGCGGAGGCAGAGGCAGAGGCACAGGCAGAGGCAGAGGCAGAGGCAGAGACGCAGGCAGAGGCAGAGGCAGAGGCAGTGGCAGAGGCAGTGGCGCAGGCGGTGGGAGAGACGCTGGCAGAGGCAGAGGCAGAGTCAGTGTCGCAGGCGGTGGCAGAGACGCAGGCAGAGGCAGAGGCAGAGGCAGAGACGCAGGCAGAGACGCAGGCGGAGGCAGAGACAGAGACGCAGGCAGATACAGAGACGCAGGCAGAGGCAGAGGCAGAGGCAGAGGCAGAGACGCAGGCAGCGACGCAGGCAGTGGCGCAGGCAGAGGCAGAGACGCAGGCGGAGGCAGAGGCAGTAGCGCAGGCGGTGGCAGAGACGCTGGCAGAGGCAGAGGCAGTAGCGCAGGCGGTGGCAGAGGCAGAGGCAGAGGCAGTGGCGCAGGCGGTGGCAGAGACGCTGGCAGAGGCAGAGGCAGTAGCGCAGGCGGTGGCAGAGGCAGAGGCAGAGGCAGAGCCAGTGGCGCAGGCGGTGGCAGAGACGCTGGCAGAGGCAGTGATGCAGACGGTGGCAGAGGCAGAGGCAGAGGCAGTGGCGCAGGCGGTGGCAGGGACGCTGGCAGAGGCAAAGGCAGATGCAGTGGCGCAGGCGGTGGCAGAGACGCTGGCAGAGGCAGAGGCAGTGGCGCAGGCGGTGGCAGAGACGCAGGCAGAGGCAGAGGCAGAGGTGCAGGCGGTGGCAGAGACGCAGGCAGAGGCAGAGGCAGTGGCGCAGGCGGTGGCAGAGACGCAGGCAGAGGCAGAGGCAGAGGCAGAGGCAGTGGCGCAGGCGGTGGCAGAGACGCTGGCAGAGGCAGAGGCAGAGGCAGAGGCAGTGGCGCAGGCGGTGGCAGAGACGCTGGCAGAGGCAGAGGCAGAGGCGCAGGCAGAGCCAGAGGCAGAGGCAGAGGCAGTGGCGCAGGCGGTGGCAGAGACGCTGGCAGAGGCAGAGGCAGAGGCGCAGGCAGAGCCAGAGGCAGAGGCAGAGGCAGAGGCAGTGGCGCAGGCGGTGGCAGAGACGCTGGCAGAGGCAGAGGCAGTGGCGCAGGCGGTGGCAGAGACGCAGGCAGAGACAGAGGCAGAGGCAGAGGCACAGGCACAGGCAGAGGCAGTGGCGCAGGCGGTGGCAGAGACGCTGGCAGAGGCAGAGGCAGTGGCGCAGGCAGAGGCAGAGGCAGTGGCGCAGGCAGAGGCAGAGACGTAGGCGGAGGCAGAGGCAGTGGCGCAGGCGGTGGCAGAGACGCTGGCAGAGGCAGAGGCACAGGCAGAGGCAGTGGCACAGGCGGTGGCAGAGACGCTGGCAGAGGCAGAGGCAGTGGCGCAGGCAGAGGCAGAGGCAGTGCCGCAGGCAGAAGCAGAGACGCAGGCAGAGGCAGAGGCACAGGCAGAGGCAGAGGCAGTGGCGCAGGCGGTGGCAGAGACGCTGGCAGAGGCAGAGGCAGTGGCGCAGGCAGAGGTAGAGGCAGTGGCGCAGGCAGAAGCAGAGACGCAGGCGGAGGCAGAGGCACAGGCAGAGGCAGAGGCAGTGGCGCAGGCGGTGGCAGAGACGCTGGCAGAGGCAGAGGAAGAAGCAGAGGCAGTGGCGCAGGCAGAGGCAGAGGCAGAGGCAGAGGCACAGGCACAGGCAGAGGCAGTGGCGCAGGCGGTGGCAGAGACGCTGGCAGAGGCAGAGGCAGAGGTGCAGGCGGTGGCAGAGACGCAGGCAGAGGCAGAGGCAGTGGCGCAGGCGGTGGCAGAGACGCAGGCAGAGGCAGAGGCAGAGGCAGAGGCAGTGGCGCAGGCGGTGGCAGAGACGCTGGCAGAGGCAGAGGCAGAGGCAGTGGCGCAGGCGGTGGCAGAGACGCTGGCAGAGGCAGAGGCAGAGGCGCAGGCAGAGCCAGAGGCAGAGGCAGAGTCAGATGCAGTGGCGCAGGCGGTGGCAGAGACGCTGGCAGAGGCAGAGGCAGAGGCGCAGGCAGAGCCAGAGGCAGAGGCAGAGGCAGTGGCGCAGGCGGTGGCAGAGACGCTGGCAGAGGCAGAGGCAGTGGCGCAGGCGGTGGCAGAGACGCAGGCAGAGACAGATGCAGAGGCAGAGGCACAGGCAGAGGCAGTGGCGCAGGCGCTGGCAGAGACGCTGGCAGAGGCAGAGGCAGTGGCGCAGGCAGAGGCAGAGGCAGTGGCGCAGGCAGAGGCAGAGACGCAGGCGGAGGCAGAGGCAGTGGCGCAGGCGGTGGCAGAGACGCTGGCAGAGGCAGAGGCACAGGCACAGGCAGAGGCAGTGGCGCAGGCGGTGGCAGAGACGCTGGCAGAGGCAGAGGCAGTGGCGCAGGCAGAGGCAGAGGCAGTGGCGCAGGCAGAAGCAGAGACGCAGGCGGAGGCAGAGGCACAGGCAGAGGCAGAGGCAGTGGCGCAGGCGGTGGCAGAGACGCTGGCAGAGGCAGAGGCAGTGGCGCAGGCAGAGGCAGAGGCAGTGGCGCAGGCAGAAGCAGAGACGCAGGCGGAGGCAGTGGCACAGGCAGAGGCAGAGGCAGTGGCGCAGGCGGTGGCAGAGACGCTGGCAGAGGCAGAGGAAGAGGCAGAGGCAGTGGCGCAGGCAGAGGCAGAGTCAGTGGCGCAGGCGGTGGCAGAGACGCAGGCGGAGGCAGAGGCAGAGGCAGAGGCAGTGGCGCAGGCGGTGGCAGAGACGCTGGCAGAGGCAGAGGCAGAGGCACAGGCAGAGGCAGTGGCGCAGGCGGTGTCAGAGACGCAGGCGGTGGCAGAGACGCATGCAGAGGCAGAGGCAGAGGCAGAGGCACAGGCAGAGGCAGTGGCGCAGGCGGTGGCAGAGACGCTGGCAGAGGCAGAGGCAGTGGCAGAGGCAGAGGCAGAGGCAGAGACGCAGGCGGTGGCAGAGACGCTGGCAGAGGCACAGGCAGAGGCACAGGCACAGGCAGAGGCAGAGACGTAGGCGGTGGCAGAGACGCTGGCAGAGGCAGAGGCAGAGGCGCAGGCAGAGGCAGAGGCAGAGGCAGAGACAGAGACAGAGACAGAGACGCAGGCAGAGGCAGAGGCAGAGGCAGTGGCGGAGGCAGAGGCAGAGACGCAGGCGGTGGCAGAGGCAGAGGCAGAGGCGGAGGCAGTGGCAGAGGCAGAGACGCAGGCAGAGGCAGAGACGCAGGCAGAGGCAGAGGTAGAGGCAGAGGCGCAGGCGGTGGCAGAGGCAGTGGCGCAGGCGATGGCAGAGACGCTGGCAGAGGCAGAGGCAGTGGCGCAGGCGGTGGCAGAGACGCTGGCAGAGGCAGAGGCAGTGGCGCAGGCGGTGGCAGAAACGCTGGCAGAGGCAGAGGTAGAGACGCAGGCAGAGGCAGAGTCAGTGTCGCAGGCGGTGGCAGAGACGCTGGCAGAGACAGAGGCAGAGGCAGAGGCAGAGACGCAGGCGGAGGCAGAGGCAGAGGCACAGGCAGAGGCAGAGGCAGAGGCAGAGACGCAGGCAGAGGCAGAGGCAGAGGCAGAGACGCAGGCGGAGGCAGAGGCAGAGGCACAGGCAGAGGCAGAGGCAGAGACGCAGGCAGAGGCAGAGGCAGAGGGAGTGGCAGAGGCAGTGGCGCTGGCGGTGGTAGAGACGCTGGCAGAGGCAGAGGCAGAGTCAGTGTCGCAGGCGGTGGCAGAGACGCAGGCAGAGGCAGAGGCAGAGGCAGAGGCAGAGACGCAGACAGAGACAGAGACGCAGGCAGAGGCAGAGGCAGAGGCAGAGGCGCAGTCGGTGGCAGAGGCAGTGGCGCAGGCGGTGGCAGAGACGCTGGCAGAGGCAGAGGCAGTGGCGCAGGCGGTGGCAGAGACGCTGGCAGAGGCAGAGGCAGAGGCAGTGGCGCAGGCGAAGCAGAAACGCTGGCAGAGGCAGAGGTAGAGACGCAGGCAGAGGCAGAGTCAGTGTCGCAGGCGGTGGCAGAGACGCTGGCAGAGACAGAGGCAGAGGCAGAGGCAGAGACGCAGGCGGAGGCAGAGGCAGAGGCACAGGCAGAGGCAGAGGCAGAGGCAGAGACGCAGGCAGAGGCAGAGGCAGAGGCAGAGACGCAGGCGGAGGCAGAGGCAGAGGCACAGGCAGAGGCAGAGGCAGAGGCAGAGACGCAGGCAGAGGCAGAGGCAGAGGCAGTGGCAGAGGCAGTGGCGCAGGCGGTGGGAGAGACGCTGGCAGAGGCAGAGGCAGAGTCAGTGTCGCAGGCGGTGGCAGAGACGCAGGCAGAGGCAGAGGCAGAGGCAGAGACGCAGGCAGAGACGCAGGCGGAGGCAGAGACAGAGACGCAGGCAGATACAGAGACGCAGGCAGAGGCAGAGGCAGAGGCAGAGGCAGAGACGCAGGCAGCGACGCAGGCAGTGGCGCAGGCAGAGGCAGAGACGCAGGCGGAGGCAGAGGCAGTAGCGCAGGCGGTGGCAGAGACGCTGGCAGAGGCAGAGGCAGTAGCGCAGGCGGTGGCAGAGGCAGAGGCAGTGGCGCAGGCGGTGGCAGAGACGCTGGCAGAGGCAGAGGCAGTAGCGCAGGCGGTGGCAGAGGCAGAGGCAGAGCCAGTGGCGCAGGCGGTGGCAGAGACGCTGGCAGAGGCAGTGATGCAGACGGTGGCAGAGGCAGAGGCAGAGGCAGTGGCGCAGGCGGTGGCAGAGACGCTGGCAGAGGCAAAGGCAGATGCAGTGGCGCAGGCGGTGGCAGAGACGCTGGCAGAGGCAGAGGCAGTGGCGCAGGCGGTGGCAGAGACGCAGGCAGAGGCAGAGGCAGAGGTGCAGGCGGTGGCAGAGACGCAGGCAGAGGCAGAGGCAGTGGCGCAGGCGGTGGCAGTGACGCAGGCAGAGGCAGAGGCAGAGGCAGAGGCAGTGGCGCAGGCGGTGGCAGAGACGCTGGCAGAGGCAGAGGCAGAGGCAGAGGCAGTGGCGCAGGTGGTGGCAGAGACGCTGGCAGAGGCAGAGGCAGAGGCGCAGGCAGAGCCAGAGGCAGAGGCAGAGGCAGTGGCGCAGGCGGTGGCAGAGACGCTGGCAGAGGCAGAGGCAGAGGCGCAGGCAGAGCCAGAGGCAGAGGCAGAGGCAGAGGCAGTGGCGCAGGCGGTGGCAGAGACGCTGGCAGAGGCAGAGGCAGTGGCGCAGGCGGTGGCAGAGACGCAGGCAGAGACAGAGGCAGAGGCAGAGGCAGAGGCACAGGCAGAGGCAGTGGCGCAGGCGGTGGCAGAGACGCTGGCAGAGGCAGAGGCAGTGGCGCAGGCAGAGGCAGAGGCAGTGGCGCAGGCAGAGGCAGAGACGCAGGCGGAGGCAGAGGCAGTGGCGCAGGCGGTGGCAGAGACGCTGGCAGAGGCAGAGGCACAGGCAGAGGCAGTGGCGCAGGCGGTGGCAGAGACGCTGGCAGAGGCAGAGGCAGTGGCGCAGGCAGAGGCAGAGGCAGTGCCGCAGGCAGAAGCAGAGACGCAGGCGGAGGCAGAGGCACAGGCAGAGGCAGAGGCAGTGGCGCAGGCGGTGGCAGAGACGCTGGCAGAGGCAGAGGCAGTGGCGCAGGCAGAGGCAGAGGCAGTGGCGCAGGCAGAAGCAGAGACGCAGGCGGAGGCAGAGGCACAGGCAGAGGCAGAGGCAGTGGCGCAGGCGGTGGCAGAGACGCTGGCAGAGGCAGAGGAAGAAGCAGAGGCAGTGGCGCAGGCAGAGGCAGAGGCAGAGGCAGAGGCACAGGCACAGGCAGAGGCAGTGGCGCAGGCGGTGGCAGAGACGCTGGCAGAGGCAGAGGCAGTGGCGCAGGCGGTGGCAGAGACGCTGGCAGAGGCAGAGGCAGAGGCAGTGGCGCAGGCGGTGGCAGAGACGCAGGCGGAGGCAGAGGCAGAGGCAGAGGCAGTGGCGCAGGCGGTGGCAGAGACGCAGGCGGAGGCAGAGGCAGAGGCAGAGGCAGTGGCGCAGGCGGTGGCAGAGACGCTGGCAGAGGCAGATTCAGAGGCAGAGGCAGAGGCAGAGGCAGTGGCGCAGGCGGTGGCAGAGACGCAGGCGGTGGCAGAGACGCTGGCAGAGGCAGAGGCAGTGGCAGAGGCACAGGCACAGGCACAGGCAGAGACGCAGGCGGTGGCAGAGACGCTGGCAGAGGCAGAGGCGCAGGCGGTGGCAGAGGCAGAGTCAGAGGCGGTGGCAGAGACGCAGGCGGTGGCAGAGACGCAGGCGGTGGCAGAGACGCTGCCAGACGCAGAGGCAGTGGCGCAGGCGGTGGCAGAGACGCTGGCAGACGCAGAGGCAGTGGCGCAGGCGGAGGCAGAGACGCAGGCGGTGGCAGAGACGCAGGCGTTGGCAGAGACGCTGGCAGACGCAGAGGCAGTGGTGCAGGCGGTGGCAGAGACGCTGGCAGACGCAGAGGCAGTGGCGCAGGCGGAGGCAGAGACGCATGCATAGGCAGAGGCAGAGGTAGAGGCAGAGGCAGAGGCAGAGGCAGAGACGCAGGCAGAGGCAGAGGCAGAGGCAGAGACGCAGGAGAGGCAGAGGCAGAGACGCAGGCAGAGGCAGAGGCAGAGGCAGAGGTAGAGGCAGAGGCGGTGGCAGAGACACAGGCAGAGGCAGAGGCAGAGGCAGTGGCGCAGGCGGTGGCAGAGACGCTGGCAGAGGCAGAGGCAGAGGCAGAGGCAGTGGCGCAGGCGGTGGCAGAGACGCAGGCGGTGGCAGAGGCAGAGGCAGAGGCAGTGGCGCAGGCGGTGGCAGAGGCAGAGGCAGAGGCAGTGGCGCAGGCGGTGGCAGAGGCAGAGGCAGTGGCAGTGGCGCAGGCGGTGGCAGAGGCAGTGGCGCAGGCGGTGGCAGAGACGCTGGCAGAGGCAGAGGCAGTGGCGCAGGCGGTGGCAGAGGCAGAGGCAGAGGCAGAGGCAGTGGCGCAGGCGGTGGCAGAGACGCTTGCAGAGGCAGAGGCAGTGGCGCAGGCGGTGGCAGAGGCAGAGGCAGAGGCAGTGGCGCAGGCGGTGGCAGAGACGCTGGCAGAGGCAGAGGCAGTGGCGCAGGCGGTGGCAGAGGCAGAGGCAGAGGCAGAGGCAGTGGTGCAGGCGCTGGCAGAGACGCAGGCAGAGGCAAAGGCAGTGGCGCAGGGGGTGGCAGAGACGCAGGCGGAGGCAGAGGCAGAGGCAGAGGCAGTGGCGCAGGCGGTGGCAGAGACGCTGGCAGAGGCAGAGGCAGAGGCACAGGCAGAGGCAGTGGCGCAGGCGGTGTCAGAGACGCAGGCGGTGGCAGAGACGCAGGCAGAGGCAGAGGCAGAGGCAGAGGCACAGGCAGAGGCAGTGGCGCAGGCGGTGGCAGAGACGCTGGCAGAGGCAAAGGCAGTGGCAGAGGCAGAGGCAGAGGCAGAGACGCAGGCGGTGGCAGAGACGCTGGCAGAGGCAGAGGCAGAGGCAGAGGCGCAGGCAGAGGAAGAGGCAGAGGCAGAGACAGAGACAGAGACAGAGACGCAGGCAGAGGCAGAGGCAGAGGCAGTGGCGGAGGCAGAGGCAGAGACGCAGGCGGTGGCAGAGGCAGAGGCGGAGGCAGAGGCAGAGGCAGAGACGCAGGCAGAGGCAGAGACGCAGGCAGAGGCAGAGGTAGAGGCAGAGGCGCAGGCGGTGGCAGAGGCAGTGGCGCAGGCGGTGGCAGAGACGCTGGCAGAGGCAGAGGCAGTGGCGCAGGCGGTGGCAGAGACGCTGGCAGAGGCAGAGGCAGTGGCGCAGGCGGTGGCAGAAACGCTGGCAGAGGCAGAGGTAGAGACGCAGGCAGAGGCAGAGTCAGTGTCGCAGGCGGTGGCAGAGACGCTGTCAGAGACAGAGGCAGAGGCAGAGGCAGAGACGCAGGCGGAGGCAGAGGCAGAGGCACAGGCAGAGGCAGAGGCAGAGGCAGAGACGCAGGCAGAGGCAGAGGCAGAGGCAGAGGCAGAGACGCAGGCGGAGGCAGAGGCACAGGCAGAGGCAGAGGCAGAGACGCAGGCAGAGGCAGAGGCAGAGGGAGTGGCAGAGGCAGTGGCGCTGGCGGTGGTAGAGACGCTGGCAGAGGCAGAGGCAGAGTCAGTGTCGCAGGCGGTGGCAGAGACGCAGGCAGAGGCAGAGGCAGAGGCGCAGGCGGTGGCAGAGGCAGTGGCGCAGGCGGTGGCAGAGACGCTGGCAGAGGCAGAGGCAATGGCGCAGGCGGTGGCAGAGACGCTGGCAGAGGCAGAGGCAGAGGCAGTGGCGCAGGCGGTGGCAGAAACGCTGGCAGAGGCAGAGGTAGAGACGCAGGCAGAGGCAGAGTCAGTGTCGCAGGCGGTGGCAGAGACGCTGGCAGAGACAGAGGCAGAGGCAGAGGCAGAGACGCAGGCGGAGGCAGAGGCAGAGGCACAGGCAGAGGCACAGGCAGAGGCAGAGACGCAGGCAGAGGCAGAGGCAGAGGCAGAGACGCAGGCGGAGGCAGAGGTAGAGGCACAGGCAGAGGCAGAGGCAGAGGCAGAGACGCAGGCAGAGGCAGAGGCAGAGGCAGTGGCAGAGGCAGTGGCGCAGGCGGTGGCAGAGACGCTGGCAGAGGCAGAGGCAGAGTCAGTGTCGCAGGCGGTGGCAGAGACGCAGGCAGAGGCAGAGGCAGAGGCAGAGACGCAGGCAGAGACGCAGGCGGAGGCAGAGACAGAGACGCAGGCAGATACAGAGACGCAGGCAGAGGCAGAGGCAGAGGCAGAGGCAGAGGCAGAGACGCAGGCAGCGACGCAGGCAGTGGCGCAGGCAGAGGCAGAGACGCAGGCGGAGGCAGAGGCAGTAGCGCAGGCGGTGGCAGAGACGCTGGCAGAGGCAGAGGCAGTAGCGCAGGCGGTGGCAGAGGCAGAGGCAGAGGCAGTGGCGCAGGCGGTGGCAGAGACGCTGGCAGAGGCAGAGGCAGTAGCGCAGGCGGTGGCAGAGGCAGAGGCAGAGCCAGTGGCGCAGGCGGTGGCAGAGACGCTGGCAGAGGCAGTGGGGCAGACGGTGGCAGAGGCAGAGGCAGAGGCAGTGGCGCAGGCGGTGGCAGAGACGCTGGCAGAGAGCAAAGGCAGATGCAGTGGCGCAGGCGGTGGCAGAGACGCTGGCAGAGGCAGAGGCAGTGGCGCAGGCGGTGGCAGAGACGCAGGCAGAGGCAGAGGCAGAGGTGCAGGCGGTGGCAGAGACGCAGGCAGAGGCAGAGGCAGTGGCGCAGGCGGTGGCAGAGACGCAGGCAGAGGCAGAGGCAGAGGCAGTGGCGCAGGCGGTGGCAGAGACGCTGGCAGAGGCAAAGGCAGAGGCAGAGGCAGTGGCGCAGGCGGTGGCAGAGTCGCTGGCAGAGGCAGAGGCGCAGGCAGAGCCAGAGGCAGAGGCAGAGGCAGTGGCGCAGGCGGTGGCAGAGACGCTGGCAGAGGCAGAGGCAGAGGCGCAGGCAGAGCCAGAGGCAGACGCAGAGGCAGAGGCAGTGGCGCAGGCGGTGGCAGAGACGCTGGCAGAGGCAGAGGCAGTGGCGCAGGCGGTGGCAGAGACGCAGGCAGAGACAGAGGCAGAGGCAGAGGCAGAGGCACAGGCAGAGGCAGTGGCGCAGGCGGTGGCAGAGACGCTGGCAGAGGCAGAGGCAGTGGCGCAGGCAGTGGCAGAGGCAGTGGCGCAGGCAGAGGCAGAGACGCAGGCGGAGGCAGAGGCAGTGGCGCAGGCGGTGGCAGAGACGCTGGCAGAGGCAGAGGCAGAGGCACAGGCAGAGGCAGTGGCGCAGGCGGTTGCAGAGACGCTGGCAGAGGTAGAGGCAGTGGCGCAGGCAGAGGCAGAGGCAGTGCCGCAGGCAGAAGCAGAGACGCAGGCGGAGGCAGAGGCACAGGCAGAGGCAGAGGCAGTGGCGCAGGCGGTGGCAGAGACGCTGGCAGAGGCAGAGGCAGTGGCGCAGGCAGAGGCAGAGGCAGTGGCGCAGGCAGAAGCAGAGACGCAGGCGGAGGCAGAGGCACAGGCAGAGGCAGAGGCAGTGGCGCAGGCGGTGGCAGAGACGCTGGCAGAGGCAGAGGAAGAAGCAGAGGCAGTGGCGCAGGCAGAGGCAGAGGCAGAGGCACAGGCACAGGCACAGGCAGAGGCAGTGGCGCAGGCGGTGGCAGAGACGCTGGCAGAGGCAGAGGCAGTGGCGCAGGCGGTGGCAGAGACGCAGGCGGAGGCAGAGGCAGAGGCAGAGGCAGTGGCGCAGGCGGTGGCAGCGACGCAGGCGGAGGCAGAGGCAGAGGCAGAGGCAGTGGCGCAGGCGGTGGCAGAGACGCTGGCAGAGGCAGATTCAGAGGCAGAGGCACAGGCAGAGGCAGTGGCGCAGGCGGTGGCAGAGACGCAGGCGGTGGCAGAGACGCTGGCAGAGGCAGAGGCAGTGGCAGAGGCACAGGCACAAGCAGAGGCAGAGACGCAGGCGGTGGCAGAGACGTTGGCAGAGGCAGAGGCGCAGGCGGTGGCAGAGGCAGTGGCGCAGGCGGTGGCAGAGGCAGAGTCAGAGGCGGTGGCAGAGACGCAGGCGGTGGCAGAGACGCAGGCGGTGGCAGAGACGCTGCCAGACGCAGAGGCAGTGGCGCAGGCGGTGGCAGAGACGCTGGCAGACGCAGAGGCAGTGGCGCAGGCGGAGGCAGAGACGCAGGCGGTGGCAGAGACGCAGGCGGTGGCAGAGACGCTGGCAGACGCAGAGGCAGTGGTGCAGGCGGTGGCAGAGACGCTGGCAGACGCAGAGGCAGTGGCACAGGCGGAGGCAGAGACGCATGCATAGGCAGAGGCAGAGGTAGAGGCAGAGGCAGAGGCAGAGGCAGAGACGCAGGCAGAGGCAGAGGCAGAGGCAGAGACGCAGGAGAGTCAGAGGCAGAGACGCAGGCAGAGGCAGAGGCAGAGGCAGAGGTAGAGGCAGAGGCGGTGGCAGAGACGCAGGCAGAGGCAGAGGCAGAGGCAGTGGCGCAGGCGGTGGCAGAGACGCTGGCAGAGGCAGAGGCAGAGGCAGAGGCAGTGGCGCAGGCGGTGGCAGAGACGCAGGCGGTGGCAGAGGCAGAGGCAGAGGCAGTGGCGCAGGCGGTGGCAGAGGCAGAGGCAGAGGCAGTGGCGCAGGCGGTGGCAGAGGCAGAGGCAGTGCCAGTGGCGCAGGCGGTGGCAGAGGCAGTGGCGCAGGCGGTGGCAGAGACGCTGGCAGAGGCAGAGGCAGTGGCGCAGGCGGTGGCAGAGGCAGAGGCAGAGGCAGAGGCAGTGGCGCAGGCGGTGGCAGAGACGCTTGCAGAGGCAGAGGCAGTGGCGCAGGCGGTGGCAGAGGAAGAGGCCGAGGCAGTGGCGCAGGCGGTGGCAGAGACGCTGGCAGAGGCAGTGGCGCAGGCGGTGGCAGAGGCAGAGGCAGAGGCAGAGGCAGTGGTGCAGGCGCTGGCAGAGACGCAGGCAGAGGCAGAGGCAGTGGCGCAGGGGGTGGCAGAGACGCAGGCGGAGGCAGAGGCAGAGGCGCAGGCAGAGGCAGAGGCAGAGGCAGAGACGCAGGCAGAGGCAGAGGCAGAGACGCAGGCAGAGGCAGAGGCAGAGACGCAGGCAGAGGCAGAGGCAGAGACAGAGGCAGTGGCGCAGGCGTTGGAAGAGACTCAGGCAGAGTCAGAGGCAGAGTCAGAGGCAGAGGCAGAGACGCAGGAGAGGCAGAGGCAGAGACGCAGGCAGAGGCAGAGGCAGAGACGCAGGCAGAGGCAGAGGCAGAGACAGAGGCAGTGGCGCAGGCGGTGGAAGAGACTCAGGCAGAGGCAGAGGCAGAGGCAGAGACGCAGGCAGAGGCAGAGGCAGAGGCAGAGGCAGAGACGCAGGCGGAGGCAGAGACAGAGACGCAGGCAGAGACAGAGACGCAGGCAGAGGCAGAGGCAGAGGCAGAGACGCAGGCAGCGACGCAGGCAGTGGCGCAGGCAGAGGCAGAGGCAGAGGCAGAGGCAGAGTCAGTTTCGCAGGCGGTGGCAGAGACAGAGACGCAGGCAGAGACAGAAACGCAGGCAGAGGCAGAGGCAGAGACGCAGGCAGAGGCAGAGGCAGAGACAGAGACGCAGGCAGAGGCAGAGGCAGAGACGCAGGCAGAGGCAGAGACGCAGGCAGAGGCAGAGGCAGAGACGCAGGCGGAGGCAGAGTCAGAGACGCAGGAAAGGCAGAGGCAGAGGCAGAGACGCAGGCAGAGGCAGAGGCAGAGTTAGAGGCAGAGGCAGAGGCAGAGGCAGAGACGCAGGCAGAGGCAGAGGCAGATACGCAGGCAGAGGCAGAGGCAGAGGCAGAGACGCAGGCAGAGGCAGAGACGCAGGCGGAGGCAGAGGCAGAGGCAGTGGCGCAGGCGGTGGCAGAGACGCTGGCGGTGGCAGAGGCAGAGGCGCAGGCGGTGGCAGAGACGCTGGCAGAGGCAGAGGCAGTGGCGGAGGCGGTGGCAGAGACGCTGGCAGAGGCAGAGGCAGAGGCAGTGGCGCAGGCGGTGGCAGAGACGCTGGCAGAGGCAGAGGCAGAGGTAGAGACGCAGGCAGAGGCAGAGTCAGTGTCGCAGGCGGTGGCAGAGACGCTGGCAGAGACAGAGGCAGAGGCAGAGACGCAGGCAGAGGCAGAGGCAGAGGCAGAGACGCAGGCGGAGGCAGAGGCACAGGCACAGGCAGAGGCAGAGGCAGAGGCAGAGACGCAGGCAGAGGCAGAGGCAGAGGCAGAGGCAGTGGCAGAGGCAGTGGCGCAGGCGGTGGCAGAGACGCTGGCAGAGGCAGAGGCAGAGTCAGTGTCGCAGGCGGTGGCAGAGACGCAGGCAGAGGCAGAGGCAGAGGCAGAGGCAGAGGCAGTGGCGCAGGAGGTGGCGGTGGCAGAGACAGTGGCGCAGGCGGTGGCAGAGGCAGAGGCAGTGGCGCAGGCGGTGGCAGAGACGCTGGCAGAGGCAGAGGCAGTGGCGCAGGCGGTGGCAGAGACGCAGGCGGTGGCAGAGACAGTGGCGCAGGCGGTGGCAGAGACGCATGCATACGCAGAGGCAGAGGTAGAGGCAGAGGCAGAGGCAGAGACGCAGGAGAGGCAGAGGCAGAGACGCAAGCAGAGGCAGAGGCAGAGGCAGAGACGCAGGAGAGGCAGAGGCAGAGACGCAGGCAGAGGCAGAGACGCAGGCAGAGGCAGAGACGCAGGCAGAGGCAGAGGCAGAGGTAGAGGCAGAGGCGGTGGCAGAGACGCAGGCAGAGGCAGAGGCAGTGGCGCAGGCAGTGGCAGAGGCAGAGGCAGTGGCGCAGGCGGTGGCAGAGACGCAGGCAGAGGCAGAGACGCAGGCAGAGGCAGAGGCAGAGGCAGAGGCAGAGGCAGAGGCGCAGGCGGTGGCAGAGACGCTGGCAGAGGCGGTGGCAGAGACGCTGGCAGAGGCAGAGACGCATGCATAGGCAGAGGCAGAGGCAGAGGCGGTGGCGCAGGCAGAGGCAGAGGCAGAGGCAGAGGCAGTGGCGCAGGCGGTGGCGGTGGCAGAGGCAGTGGCGCAGGCGGTGGCAGAGGCAGAGGCAGAGGCAGAGACGCAGGCGGTGGCAGAGACGCAGGCAGAGGCAGAGGCAGTGGCGCAGGCGGTGGCAGAGACGCAGGCGGTGGCAGAGACAGTGGCGCAGGCGGTGGCAGAGACGCATGCATAGGCAGAGGCAGAGGTAGAGGCAGAGGCAGAGGCAGAGACGCAGGCAGAGGCAGAGGCAGAGGCAGAGGCAGAGACGCAGGAGAGGCAGAGGCAGAGACGCAGGCAGAGGCAGAGGCAGAGGCAGAGACGCAGGAGAGGCAGAGGCAGAGACGCAGGCAGAGGCAGAGACGCAGGCAGAGGCAGAGACGCAGGCAGAGGCAGAGACGCAGGCAGAGGCAGAGGCAGAGGCAGAGGTAGAGGCAGAGGCGGTGGCAGAGACGCAGGCAGAGGCAGAGGCAGTGGCGCAGGTGGTGGCAGAGACGCAGGCGGTGGCAGAGGCAGAGACAGAGGCAGAGGCAGTGGCGCAGGCGGTGGCAGAGGCAGAGGCAGAGGCAGTGGCGCAGGCCTAGGCGGTGGCAGGGGCGCAGGCAGAGGCAGAGGCAGTGGCGCAGGCGGTGGCAGAGACGCAGGCGGAGGCAGAGGCAGAGGCAGAGGCAGAGGCAGAGGCAGTGGCAGAGGCAGAGGCAGAGACGCAGGCAGAGGCAGAGGCAGAGACGCAGGCAGAGGCATAGGCAAAGACGCAGGCAGAGGCAGAGGCAGAGACAGAGGCAGTGGCGCAGGCGTTGGAAGAGACTCAGGCAGAGTCAGAGGCAGAGGCAGAGACGCAGGAGAGGCAGAGGCAGAGACTCAGGCAGAGGCAGAGGCAGAGACGCAGGCAGAGGCAGAGGCAGAGACAGAGGCAGTGGCGCAGGCGGTGGAAGAGACTCAGGCAGAGGCAGAGGCAGAGGCAGAGACGCAGGCAGAGGCAGAGGCAGAGGCAGAGGCAGAGACGCAGGCGGAGGCAGAGACAGAGACGCAGGCAGAGACAGAGACGCAGGCAGAGGCAGAGGCAGAGGCAGAGACGCAGGCAGCGACGCAGGCAGTGGCGCAGGCAGAGGCAGAGGCAGAGGCAGAGTCAGTTTCGCAGGCGGTGGCAGAGACAGAGACGCAGGCAGAGACAGAGACGCAGGCAGAGGCAGAGGCAGAGGCAGAGACGCAGGCAGAGGCAGAGGCAGAGGCAGAGACAGAGACGCAGGCAGAGGCAGAGGCAGAGACGCAGGCAGAGGCAGAGGCGCAGGCAGAGGCAGAGGCAGAGACGCAGGCGGAGGCAGAGACAGAGACGCAGGAAAGGCAGAGGCAGAGGCAGAGACGCAGGCAGAGGCAGAGGCAGAGTTAGAGGCAGAGGCAGAGGCAGAGACGCAGGCAGAGGCAGAGGCAGAGGCAGAGACGCAGGCAGAGGCAGAGGCAGAGGCAGAGACGCAGGCAGAGGCAGAGACGCAGGCGGAGGCAGAGGCAGAGGCAGAGGCAGTGGCGCAGGCGGTGGCAGAGACGCTGGCGGTGGCAGAGGCAGAGGCGCAGGCGGTGGCAGAGACGCTGGCAGAGGCAGAGGCAGTGGCGGAGGCGGTGGCAGAGACTCTGGCAGAGGCAGAGGCAGAGGCAGTGGCGCAGGCGGTGGCAGAGAGGCTGGCAGAGGCAGAGGCAGAGGTAGAGACGCAGGCAGAGGTAGAGTCAGTGTCGCAGGCGGTGGCAGAGACGCTGGCAGAGACAGAGGCAGAGGCAGAGACGCAGGCAGAGGCAGAGGCAGAGGCAGAGACGCAGGCGGAGGCAGAGGCACAGGCACAGGCAGAGGCAGAGGCAGAGGCAGAGACGCAGGCAGAGGCAGAGGCAGAGGCAGTGGCAGAGGCAGTGGCGCAGGCGGTGGCAGAGACGCTGGCAGAGGCAGAGGCAGAGTCAGTGTCGCAGGCGGTGGCAGAGACGCAGGCAGAGGCAGAGGCAGAGGCAGAGGCAGAGGCAGAGGCAGTGGCGCAGGTGGTGGCGGTGGCAGAGGCAGTGGCGCAGGCGGTGGCAGAGGCAGAGGCAGTGGCGCAGGCGGTGGCAGAGATGCTGGCAGAGGCAGAGGCAGTGGCGCAGGCGGTGGCAGAGACGCAGGCGGTGGCAGAGACAGTGGTGCAGGCGGTGGCAGAGACGCATGCATAGGCAGAGGCAGAGGTAGAGGCAGAGGCAGAGGCAGAGACGCAGGAGAGGCAGAGGCAGAGGCGCAAGCAGAGGCAGAGGCAGAGGCAGAGGCAGAGGCAGAGACGCAGGAGAGGCAGAGGCAGAGACGCAGGCAGAGGCAGAGACGCAGGCAGAGGCAGAGACGCAGGCAGAGGCAGAGGCAGAGGCAGAGGTAGAGGCAGAGGCGATGGCAGAGGCGCAGGCAGAGGCAGAGGCAGTGGCGCAGGCAGTGGCAGAGGCAGAGGCAGTGGCGCAGGCGGTGGCAGAGACGCAGGAAGAGGCAGAGACGCAGGCAGAGGCAGATGCAGAGGCAGAGGCGCAGGCGGTGGCAGAGACGCTGGCAGAGGCGGTGGCAGAGACGCTGGCAGAGGCAGAGACGCATGCATAGGCAGAGGCAGAGGCAGAGGCGGTGGCGCAGGCAGAGGCAGAGGCAGAGGCAGAGGCAGAGGCAGTGGCGCAGGCGGTGGCGTTGGCAGAGGCAGTGGCGCAGGCGGTGGCAGAGGCAGAGGCAGAGGCAGAGGCAGAGACGCAGGCGGTGGCAGAGACGCAGGCAGAGGCAGAGGCAGTGGCACAGGCGGTGGCAGAGACGCAGGCGGTGGCAGAGACAGTGGCGCAGGCGGTGGCAGAGACGCATGCATAGGCAGAGGCAGAGGTAGAGGCAGAGGCAGAGACGCAGGCAGAGGCAGAGGCAGAGGCAGAGGCAGAGACGCAGGAGAGGCAGAGGCAGAGACGCAGGCAGAGGCAGAGGCAGAGACGCAGGAGAGGCAGAGGCAGAGACGCAGGCAGAGGCAGAGACGCAGGCAGAGGCAGAGACGCAGGCAGAGGCAGAGACGCAGGCAGAGGCAGAGGCAGAGGTAGAGGCAGAGGCGGTGGCAGAGACGCAGGCAGAGGCAGAGGCAGTGGCGCAGGTGGTGGCAGAGACGCAGGCGGTGGCAGAGGCAGAGACAGAGGCAGAGGCAGTGGCGCAGGCGGTGGCAGAGGCAGAGGCAGAGGCAGTGGCGCAGGCGGAGGCGGTGGCAGGGGCGCAGGCAGAGGCAGAGGCAGTGGCGCAGGCGGTGGCAGAGACGCTGGCAGAGGCAGATGCAGTGGCGCAGGCGGTGGCAGAGGCAGAGGCAGTGGCGCAGGCGGTGGCAGAGACGCTGGCAGAGGCAGAGGCAGTGGCGCAGGCGGAGGCAGAGACGCAGGCAGAGGCAGAGGCAGAGGCAGAGGTAGAGGCAGAGACGCAGGCAGAGGCAGAGGCAGAGGCAGAGGCAGAGGCAGTGGCACATCCGGTGGCAGAGACGCAGGCAGAGGCAGAGGCAGAGGCGCAGGCAGAGGCAGAGGCAGAGGCAGAGACGCAGGCGGAGGCAGAGACCGAGACGCTGGCAGAGGCAGAGGCAGAGGCAGAGACGCAGGCAGAGGCAGAGGTAGAGGCAGAGGCAGAGGTAGAGGCAGAGACGCAGGCAGAGGCAGAGGCAGAGACACAGGCAGAGATAGAGGCAGAGACAGAGGCAGAGGCAGAGGCAGCGGCGCAGGCAGAGGCAGAGGCAAAGACAGAGACAGAGACGCAGGCAGAGGCAGAGGCAGAGATGCAGGCAGAGGCAGAGGCAGAGACGCATGCAGAGGCAGAGGCAGAGGCAGAGGCAGAGACGCAGGCAGAGGCAGAGGTAGAGGCAGAGGCAGAGGCAGAGGCAGAGGTAGAGGCAGAGGCAGAGGTAGAGGCAGAGACGCAGGCAGAGGCAGAGGCAGAGACACAGGCAGAGGTAGAGGCAGAGACAGAGAGAAGAGACAGAGACGCAGGCAGAGGCAGAGGCAGAGGCAGCGTCGCAGGCAGAGGCAGAGACGCAGGCAGAGGCAGAGGCAGAGACAGAGACAGAGACGCAGGCAGAGGCAGAGGCAGAGGCAGAGACAGAGACAGAGACAGAGACGCAGGCAGAGGCAGAGGCAGTGGCGGTGGCAGAGGCAGAGGCAGAGGCGCAGGCGGTGGCAGAGACGCAGGCAGAGGCAGAGGCAGTGGCGCAGGCGGTGGCAGAGACGCTGGCAGAGGCAGAGGCAGTGGCGCAGGCGGTGGCAGAGGCAGAGGCAGAGGCAGTGGCGCAGGCGGTGGCAGAGATGCTGGCAGAGGCAGAGGCAGTGGCGCAGGCGGAGGCGGTGGCAGGGGCAGAGGCAGTGGCGCAGGCGGTGGCAGAGTCGCTGGCAGAGGCAGAGGCAGTGGCGCAGGCGGTGGCAGAGACGCTGGCAGAGGCAGAGGCAGAGGCAGAGGCAGTGGCGCAGGCGGTTGCAGAGACGCTGGCAGAGGCACAGGCACAGGCAGTGGCGCAGGCGGTGGCAGAGACGCAGGCAGAGGCAGAGGCAGAGACAGAGGCAGAGAATCTGACAGAAACACAGACAGAATCACAGACAGGGAGACAGACAGAGAGAGACACAGAGACACAGGCAGAGACACAGACAGATACAGTGACACAGGCAAAGACAGAAACAGAGACACAGGCACAGACACAGGCACAGATAGAGTTGTGACAGAGACACAGACACAGACAGAAACACAGACAGAGACACAGACAGAGTAACAGACGGAGACAGAGACACAGGCAGATACAAAGGCACAGACAGAGACACAGGTACAGACAGGCACAGGCACAGACAGAGACACAGACCGAGACAGAGAATCTGACAGAAACACAGACTGAATCACAGACAGGGAGACAGACAGAGAGAGAGTCACACAGATACAGGCAGAGATACAGACAGATACAGTGACACAGGCAGAGACAGAAACAGAGACACAGGCACAGACACAGGCACAGATAGAGTTGGGACAGAGACACAGACACAGTGAGAAACACAGACAGAGACACAAACAGAGTAACAGACACAACACAGACAGATACAAAGGCACAGGCACAGACACAGGCACAGACAAACACAGACACAGATGGAGACACAGACTGAGACACAAACAGAGACACAAACACAGGCAGAGACACAGACAGAACCGCTGACCGATTCAGAGACACAGACAGAGACACAGTCTCATACAGAGACCCAGACTCAGACACATACACAGACAGAGACACAGATACAGACACCGACCCAGACAGAGACATAGACGGAGGCACAGACGCAGACAGAGACACAGACAGAGACAGACAGAGAATCTGATATAAACACAGACATAATCACAAACAAAGAGGCAGACAGGGAGAGAGACACAGCTACAGGCAGAGACACAGGCAGATACAATGACACAGACAGAGACACAGACAGAGAAAGAGACGGAATCACAGACAGGGACATAAAAACAGACACAGACAAAGACACGGACAGAAACAAAGACAGAGCCACTGACAGAGACACAGCCAGAGACATGACAGAGACACACACAGAGACAGACACAGATTGAGAGACAGTGAGCGACACAGTCAGAGACACAGACAGAGACACAGGCACAGACACAGGCACAGGCAGAGACACAGACAGAGACACAGACACAGATATAGACAGAGACGCAGACACAGACAGAGAGACAGTCAGCGACACCGACATAGACACAGACCGAGACACATGCAGAGACATTTACATAGACAGAGACACAGAGCGAGAAAGAGTCAGAATTACAGACAGAGGCACAAACACAGACACAGACAGAAACACAGACAAAGACAGAGACACGGATAGAGACAAAGACACAAACACAGAAGAGACAGGGACACAGACAGAGACACGGGGCACAGGTAGAGACAGATACGAAGACACAGACACAGACAGGGACACAGACATAGACCGATACCGAGACACAGTTAGATACATTACACAGGCAGAAACACAGACAGAGGCACAGGCATAGACAGAGACACAGGTACAGGCAGAGACACAGACTGAGGCACAGTCAGAGCCACAGACAGAGTAACAGACACAGACAGATATACAGGCACACACAGAGACACAGATAGAATCACAGACAGAGAGACAGACAGAGAAAGACACACAGGTACAGGCAGAGACACAGACGGAGACAGAGACACAGACAGAGACAAAGACACAAATTGAGAGACAGTCAGTGACACAGTCAGCGACACAGACATAGACACGGGCACAGACACGGGGACAGACACGGGCACAGGCAACGGCACAGACACGGGCGCAGACACGGGCACAGGCAACGGCACAGACACGGGCACAGACACGGGCACAGGCAACGGCACAGACAGAGGCACAGACAAAGATATAGACAGCGATGCAGACAGAGACACTGTAAGAGACACAGAGAGAAACAGAGACACAGACAGAGACACGGACAGACACAAAGACACAGGCCCAGACACAGCCTAAGACACAGACAGAGACACAGAGAGAGACACAGACACCGACAAACTCAGCCCAACCCGCCCTCACTGCTCGCCAGCTGCTGTCCCTCCAAGGAAAGGGGAATGGGTGTTTCAGCACCGAGAGTGAAGCCGGAGTCTGGAGGCAGAGGCGGGCTTGTCATTTGAGGAACGGTTGAGGACTCTGGGGCTTATGCCAGTAATAATGCTTCAGACAATGGAGGCTTCACACAGAGCTGTCCGTGCGCATGTGCGGAAGGGTCACTATCCCAGCAGGCAGTGCGCGGGCCACCCACTGACTGGCATCGTCTCCCCTGGCAACACAATATGGCCACCTGGAGTCTCGCCTGGCAACACAAGATGGTCACCTGGAGTCTCCCCTGGCAACACAAGATGACCACATGGAGTCTCCCCAGGAAAAACAATTTGGCTGCCGGAGGACCTACTGGCAACAGATGACCGCCGCCGGCACGCAGGGCATGCTGGGATGGGTGCGGCACAGGCGAGGTGGCGGCTTCTGATGCCCATTGTCCCCATTGGGGGTCGTCAGGATTATTGTGTCTCAATAGACACCGCAGCATTGCCCCTCCCCCACCCCGGATATCCCCTCCCCAATATCATCCACTCCCCGATATCACCCCCTCCCCAACATCACCCCCTCCCCAATATCACCACCTCCCCGATATCACCCCCTCCCCAATATCACCCCCTCCCCAATATCACCCCCTCCCCGATTTCACTCCCTCCCCGATATCACCCCCTCCCCGATATCACCCCCTCCCCGATAGCACCCCCTGCCCGATATTACCCCCTCCCCGATATCACCCCTTCCCCGATATCACTCCCTCCCAGATATCACCCCCTCCCCGATATCACCCCCTCCCCAATATCACCACCTCCCCGATATCACACCCTCCCCAATATCACCCCCTCCCCAATATCACCCCCTCCCCGATTTCACTCCCTCCCCGATATCACCCCCTCCCCGATATCACCCCATCCCCGATATCACCCCCTCCCCGATATTACCCCCTCCCCGATATCACCCCCTCCCCGATATCAACCCCTCCCCGATATCACCCCCTCCGCGATATCACCCCCTCCCCGATATCGCCCCCTCCCGGATATCACCCTCACCCTGATATCACCCCCACCCCGATATCACACCCTCCCCAATATCACCCCCTCCCCAATATCACCGCCTCCCTGATATCACTCCCTCCCCGATATCACCCCCTCCCCGAAATCACCCCTTCCCCAAATCACCCCCTCCCCGATATCACCCCCTCCCCAATATCACCCCCTCCCCAATATCAACCCCTCCCCGATATCACTCCCTCCCCGATATCACCCCCTCCCCGATATCACCCCCTCCCCGATATCACCCCCTCCCCGATATTACCCCTTCCCCAATATCACCCCCTCCCCGATATCAGCCCCTCCCCGATATCACCCCCTCTGCGATATCACCCCCTCCACGATATCACTCCCACACCGATATCACCCCCTCCCCGATATCACCCCCACCTCGATATCACCCCACCCCAATATCACCCCTACTCCAATCTCACTCCCATCCCGATAGCACCCCTCCCCGATATCCCCCTTCCCCGATATCACCCCTTCCTCGATATCACCCCCTCCCCCGATATCACCCCTTCCCGATATCACCCCGACCCAATAGCACCCCCTCCCCGATATCACCCCTTCAATTTATCACCCCCTCCCCGATATCACCCCCTCCCCGAAATCACCCCCACCCCGATATCACCCCCTCCACGATATCGCCACCTCCCGGATATCACCCTCACCCTGATATCACCCCCTCCTCGATATCACCCCCACCCCGATATTACCCCCTCCCCGATATCACCCCCTCCGCAATATCAACCCCTCCCCGATATTGCCACCTCCCGGATATCGCCACCTCCCGGATATCACCCTCACCCCGCTATCACCCCACCCCAATATCACCCCTACTTCGATCCCACTCCCACCCCGATATCACCCCCTCCGCGGTATCTCCCCTTCCCAGATATCACCACCTCCCCGATAGCACCCCCTCCCCGATATGCCCCCGCCCCGATATCACCCCCTCCTCGATATCACCCCCTCACCCGATATTACCCCTTCCCGATATCACCCCCACCCCGATAGCACCCCCTCCCCGATATCACCCCTTCCCGATATCACCCCCTCCTCGATATCACCCCTCCCCCGATGTCACCCTTTCCCGATATCACCCCCGCCCCGATATCACCCCCTCCCCGATATCACCCCCTCCCCGATATCACCCCCTCCCCGTTATCACCCCCTCCCCGATATCACCCCCTCCCCGAAATCTGCCCCACCCCGATATCACCCCCTCCCCGATATCGCCACCTCCCGGATATCACCCTGATATCACCCCCTCCCCGATATCACCCCCACCCCGATATCACCCCCTCCCCGATATCACCACCTCCGCAATATCACCCCCTCCGCAATATCACCCCCTCCCCGATATCACCACCTCCCGGATATCGCCACCTCCCGGATATCACCCTCAAACTGATATCACACCCTCACGACATCACCCCCTCCCGATATCCCCTCCCTGATATCACCCCCACCCCGATATCACCCCCTTCATATCATCCTCCCACAAACATCATCCCCCGTCGGATATTCGCCTCTCTGATATTGTTACCTCGGAGTTAGCAGGTCACTGGGTTACTGGGATGGGGCAGAGGTGTGGGTTTCGGTGAGACACTCTTTCCAAGGGCTGGTGCAGACGTGATGGACCGAATGGCCTCATTCTGCACTGCTGATGCTATAATTCTACTTTATGATCCCAACAAATCCAGCCCCACCCCCAAACCACCCCCCTCCAGGTATCGCCCCCGCCCAGGTCAGCCCCTCGATATCATCAAATCCCCAACCCTCCCCGGCAGATGTCACTTGTCTGGGATATCATCTCCGCCCCTCCCTCGGATATCACCCCCGCCGGCCAAATGTCACCCGTCCCAACCGGACATCACCCCCGCCCGCCGATTGTTACCCCACCCATCCAAATGTCACAACCCCTAAATATCACCGCCCCCCCCCCCCTGTATATCAGTCCTAGCTATAACGACCCTCGATATTAGCCTCCGGATATTACCCACAACACCCGGATGTCCCCAGGCAGGTATCATCCCGCCCGATGACAACCCCAAACCCCCGAACTAGCCCAACAGGGGCCGGATTAGCACAGTGGGCTAAATAGCCGCCTTGCAAAGCAGAACAATGCCAGCAGCGCGGGTTCACGTCCAGTGCCGGTCTCCACAAACAAGCGCCGTAATATGGCAACTAGGGGCTTTTCACAGTGACTTCAGTGAAGTATACTTGTGACATTAATCGATTATTAATTTTAATATATCATTCCACCCCTCCGATATGAACCCAGCCTGTAATTCATGCCCCCCAAACATCACCGCAGAACGGATATCTACCTACAACTGCGATATCACCCAACCCCAGATATCACCCAACACCAGATATCACCCAACACCAGATATCACCCAACGCCAGATATCACCCAACCCCAGAGATCACCCAACCGCGATATCACCCAACCCCAAATATCACCCAACACCAGATATCACCCAACAGCAGATATCTCCCAACGCCAGATATCACCCAACCCCAGATATCACCCAACCCCAGAGATCACCCAACCCAGAGATCACACAACCCCAGATACCACCCAACCCCAGAGCTCACCCAACCCCAGATATCACCCAACCCCAGATATCATCCGACCCCAGAGATCACCCAACCTCAGAGACCACACAACCCCGGATATCACGCAAACCCTGATATCACCCAAACCCTGATGTCACCCAACCCCAGATATCACTCAAACCCAAGTATCACCCAAACCCTGATATCACCCAACCCCAAATATCACCAAACCCAGAGATCACCCAATCCCAGGTATCACCCAACCCCAGATATCTTACAACACCAGAGATCACCCAACACCAGATATCACCCAATTCCAAAGGTCACCCAACCCCAGAGATCACCCAACACCAGAGATCACCCAACCCCAGATATCACCCAATTCCAAAGGTCACCCAACCCCAGAGATCACCCAACACCAGATATCACCCAACCCCAGATATCACCCAACGCCAGAGATCACCCAACCACAGATATCACCAAACCCCAGAGCTCACCCAACCCCAGATAGCACCCAACCCCAGAGATCACCCAATCCCAGATATCACCCAACCCCAGATATCACCCAACCCCAGAGATCACCCAATCCCAGAGGTCAGTCGATTTCGGCGGGAGTGGAGCTGGTGAGTCAGTTTCAGCGGGAGCATTGCGGAAGTGGCTGCTGGGAGGTAAGTCAACCTTTAAAAGCACTTGTCTTTGCAGGGGCAGGCCAGTCGATTTCGGCGGGAGAACAGCTGGTGAGTCAGTTTCAGCGGGAGCATTGCGGAAGTGGCTGCTGGGAGGTAAGTCAACCTTTAAAAGCACTTGTCTTTGCAGGGGCAGGCCAGTCGTTTTCGGCGGGAGAACAGCTGGTGAGTCAGTTTCAGCGGGAGCATTGCGGAAGTGGCTGCTGGGAGGTAAGTCAACCTTTAAAAGCACTTGTCTTTGCAGGGGCAGGCCAGTCGATTTCGGCGGGAGAACAGCAGGTGAGTCAGTTTCAGCGGGAGCATTGCGGAAGTGGGTGCTGGGAGGTAAGTCTGTCCTTTAAAAGCACTTGTCTTTGCAGGGGCAGGCCAGTCGATTTCGGCGGGAGTGGAGCTGGTTAGTCAATTTCAGCAGGAGCTGAGAATTTTTCTTTTTTTTTAATTAGTTTTTTAGGCGGGAACAGGAAGTCGACCCGCGGACGTCTGGGAAGACCATCACCAATAAATTCTGGTGGAGAGGAAACCCGAGACACTACACGTGTAGTGTGTCCCACCCGCCCTCCTCCTCTAACCTAATCATAAAACCCATTGGTCTGATGTAAGTACCTATTTTATTATATTATTATTATTTTTTATAAAAATTTAATTTAGTTGTTAGCCAGATCTTGGTAGTAAGTTAGAGGAATGGCAGGGAAGGGAGTGCAATGTTCCTCCTGCAGGATGTTTGAGGTGAGGGATGCAGTTAGTGTCCCTGCTGATTTTACCTGCAGGAAGTGCTGCCATCTCCAGCTCCTCCAAGACCGAGTTAGGGAACTGGAGCTGGAGTTGGAAGAACTTCGGATCATTCGGGAGGCAGAAGGGGTCATAGATAGTAGCTTCAGGGAATTAGTTACACCAAAGATTGGAGATAGGTGGGTAACTGTAAGAGGGAATGGGAAAAAGCAGTCAGTGCAGGGATCCCCTGCGGTCGTTCCCCTGAGAAACAAGTATACCGCTTTGGATAATTGTGAGGGGGGGGGTGACTTACCAGGGGTAAGCCATGGGGTACGGGCCTCTGGCACGGAGTCTGTCCCTGTTGCTCAGAAGGGAAGGGGGAGAGGAGCAGAGCATTAGTAATTGGGGACTCGATAGTCAGAGGCACAGATAGGAGATTTTGTGGGAGCGAGAGAGACTCACGTTTGGTATGTTGCCTCCCAGGTGCAAGGGTACGTGATGTCTCGGATCGTGTTTTCCGGGTCCGTAGTGGGAGGGGGAGCAGCCCCAAGTCGTGGTCCACATTGGCACTAACGACATAGGTAGGAAAGGGGACGAGGATGTCAGGCAGGCTTTCAGGGAGCTAGGATGGAAGCTCAGAACTAGAACAAACAGAGTTGTTATCTCTGGGTTGTTGCCCGTGCCACGTGATAGTGAGATGAGGAATAGGGAGAGAGAGCATTTAAACACGTGGGTACAGGGATGGTGCAGGCGGGAGGGATTCAGATTTCTGGATAACTGGGGCTCTTTCTGGGGAAGGTGGGACCTCTACAGACAGGATGGTCTACATCTGAACCTGAGGGGCACAAATATCCTGAGGGGGGAGATTTGTTAGTGCTCTTTGGGGGGGGGGGGGGGGTTAAACTAATGCAGCAGGGGCATGGGAACCTGGATTGTAGTTTTAGGTTAAGGGAGAATGAGAGTATAGAGGTCAGGAGCACAGATTTGACGTCGCAGGAGGGGGCCAGTGTTCAGGTAGGTGGTTTGAAGTGTGTCTACTTCAATGCCAGGAGTATACGAAACAAGGTAGGGGAACTGGCGGCATGGGTTGGTACCTGGGACTTCGATGTTGTGGCCATTTCGGAGACATGGATAGAGCAGGGACAGGAATCATGTTGCAGGTTCCGGGGTTTAGGTGTTTTAGTAAGCTCAGAGAAGGAGGCAAAAGAGGGGGAGGTGTGGCGCTGCTAGTCAAGAGCAGTATTACGGTGGCGGAGAGGATGCTAGATGGGGACTCTTCTTCCGAGGTAGTATGGGCTGAAGTTAGAAACAGGAAAGGAGAGGTCACCCTGTTGGGAGTTTTTTATAGGCCTCCTAATAGTTCTAGGGATGTAGAGGAAAGGATGGCGAAGATGAATCTGGATATGTGTGAAAGTAACAGGGTAGTTATTATGGGAGACTTTAACTTTCCAAATATTGACTGGAAAAGATATAGTTTGAGTACAATAGATGGGTCGTTTTTTGTACAGTGTGTGCAGGAGGGTTTCCTGAAACAATACGTTGACAGGCCAACAAGAGGCGAGGCCACGTTGGATTTGGTTTTGGGTAATGAACCAGGCCAGGTGTTGGATTTGGAGGTAGGAGAGCACTTTGGGGATAGTGACCACAATTCGGTGACGTTTACGTTAATGATGGAAAGGGATAAGTATACACCGCAGGGCAAGAGTTATAGCTGGGGGAAGGGCAATTATGATGCCATTAGACGTGACTTGGGGGGGGGGGGGATAAGGAAGAGAAGTAGGCTGCAAGTGTTGGGCACACTGGATAAGTGGGGCTTGTTCAAGGATCAGCCACTGCGTGTTCTTGATAAGTATGTACAGGTCAGACAGGGAGGAAGGCGTCGAGCGAGGGAACCGTGGTTTACCAAGGAAGTGGAATCTCTTGTTAAGAGGAAGAAGGAGGCCTATGTGTAGATGAAGTGTGAAGTTTCGGTTGGGGCGATGGATAGTTACAAGGCAGCGAGGAAGGATCTAAAGAGAGAGCTAAGACGAGCAAGGAGGGGACATGAGAAGTATTTGGCAGGAAGGATCAAGGAAAACCCCAAAGCTTTCTATAGGTATGTCAGGAATAAGCGAATGACTAGGGAAAGAGTAGGACCAGTCAAGGACAGGGATGGGAAATTGTGTGTGGAGTCTGAAAAGATAGGCGAGATACTAAATGAATATTTTTCGTCAGTATTCACTCAGGAAAAAGATAATGTTGTGGAGGAGAATGCTGAGCCCCAGGCTAATAGAATAGATGGCATTGAGGTACGTAGGGAATAGGTGTTGGCAATTCTGGACAGGCTGAAAATAGATAAGTCCCCGGGACCTGATGGGATTTATCCTAGGATTCTCTGGGAGGCCAGGGAAGAGATTGCTTGACCTTTGGCTTTGATTTTTATGTCATCATTGGCTACAGGAATAGTGCCAGAGGACTGGAGGACAGCATATGTGGTCCCTTTGTTCAAAAAGGGGAGCAGAGACAACCCCGGCAACTATAGACCGGTGAGCCTCACGTCTGTAGTGGGTAAAGTCTTGGAGGGGATTATAAGAGACAAGATTTATAATCATCTAGATAGGAATAATATGATCAGGGATAGTCAGCATGGCTTTGTGAAGGGTAGGTCATGCCTCACAAACCTTATTGAGTTCTTTGAGAAGGTGACTGAACAGGTAGACGAGGGTAGAGCAATTGATGTGGTGTATATGGATTTCAGCAAATCGTTTGATAAGATTCCCCACGGTAGGCTATTGCAAAAAATACGGAGGCTGGGGATCGAGGGTGATTTAGAGATCTGGATCAGAAATTGGTTAGCTGAAAGAAGACAGAGGGTGGTGGTTGATGGGAAATGTTCAGAATAGAGTACAGTCACAAGTTGAGTACCACAAGGATCTGTTCTGGGGCCGTTGCTGTTTGTCATTCTTATCAATGACCGAGAGGAATGTGCAGAAGGGTGGGTGAGTAAATTTGCAGACGATACTAAAGTCGGTGGTGTTGTCGATAGTGTGGAAGGATGTAGCAGGTTACAGAGGGATATATAGATCCCTGAAAGTTGCCACCCAGGTTGCTAGGGTTGTGAAGAAGGCCTATGGAGTGTTGGCCTTTATTGGTAGAGGGATTGAGTTCCGGAGTCGGGAGGTCATGTTGCAGCTGTACAGAACCCTGGTACGGCCGCATTTGGAGTATTGCGTACAGTTCTGTTCACCGCATTATAGGAAGGACGTGGAGGCTTTGGAGCGGGTGCAGAGGAGATTTACCAGGATGTTACCTGGTATGGAGGGAAAATCTTATGAGAAAAGGCTGATTGACTTGAGGTTGTTTTCGTTGGAGAGAAGAAGGTTAAGAGGAGACTTAATAGAGGCATACAAAATGATCAGGGGGTTGGATAGGATGGACAGTGAGAGCCTTCTCCCGCGGATGGATATGGCTGGCACGAGGGGACATAACTTTAAACTGAGGGGTAATAGATATAGGACAGAGGTCAGAGGTAGGTTCTTTACGCAAAGAGTAGTGAGGCCGTGGAATGCCCTACCTGCTACAGTAGTGAACTCGCCAACATTGAGGGCATTTAAAAATTTATTGGATAAACATATGGATGATAATGGCATAGTGTAGGTTAGATGGCTTTTGTTTCGGTGCAACATCGTGGGCCGAAGGGCCTGTACTGCGCTGTATTGTTCTATGTTCTATGTTCACCCAACCCCAGAGATCACCCAACACCAGATATCACCCAACCACAGATATCACCCAACGCCAGAGATCATCCAACCCCAGATATCACCAAACCCCTGATATCACCCAACGCCAGATATCACCCAACGCCAGATATCACCCAACGCCAGAGATCACCCAACCCCAGAGATCACCCAACCCCAGAGATCACCCTAGCCCAGATCTCACCCTAGCCCAGAGATCACCCTAGCCCAGAGATCACCCTAGCCCAGAGATCAACCAACCCCAGAGATCAACCAACCCCAGAGATCACCCAAGCCCAGATATCACCCAACCCCAGAGATCACCCAAGCCCAGATATCACCCCACCCCAGAGAGGGATGAGTGGGCTGCGGGATTTGGAGACGACATCAGTCACTGCAACAAATGTCCTTTTGTTGAGATTGTCCTGAGGGCCAACACATTTTATACTGCTTGGATTCAGTCCAAGAGTTAGAGTAACTAACTTTTAATCATTACACCCAATAATCAAAGCGAATATGGAAGAACTAGCTGTTAAAATGGCTCAGATATTTTAATCAATGATTGCCAGTTTCCCAACATTAAATGTCTTTAAACTGGTAAAGTTCTGACGGATCTGGTGCTTTTTAATTGAATTATTTAATAATTTTTTTATGGAAGATTAATCACCTGTTAACATCGTTCATCCCAATAATCAGAGAGAACTTGAATTGATTGTTTGGTCCAATAAACAATTATCTTATTCATTCATTGCGAGGTTGAATTAAATCAGTGAACAGCTCATGTTAAAGTCCAACAAGCATTACACAACTAATTGTTATTTGTGCAACATTGATAGAAAATACCAAATTCGTTTCCAGTCCATTAAACACAGCAAATAACTGAAAACATTTCATTGCATCTTTCACTGTGATTGTCAAAGGATTGTTCATTGCAATAATCACAGGCGGTTTCTAATTATTGTTCAGACCATAATCAAATTGAGATTGTTATTCAGTGGAATAGAATCTGTAATTCCTGACCACACAACAGTAGTAGCATCAATTAAAAATGCATTTGTTCAGCTCACAATCCCAATCAATGGGATTCTCCCTCGGCAGCATCCTCCAATTCCGCCGGCAGCGCACCCGTGTCGGCGGGTTTCTCGATGGCGTGGGGTGGTCACAATGGGAAACCTCATTGCCCGGCTGCGGGAACGGAGACTCCCGTTGTGGCGGGGGGTGCAGAGCGCCGGATAACGGGGCTGGTGGGACGGAGAACCGGGTACAGGACATTAAACCGATGGTCATTTTCCAAGAGAATTATCATGGCAAGATACTGAGTAATCCATTCATCACTAACGGTATGAATAAATCTTTTAACTTCCCACAATAATATGTATTGGGAAATATTTCCCATGTCTATGATACCAGCAATTATATCTCAGGATTTAATTTCATTAATCATAGTTGTGCCATGACTGAATAGTGTGAGAATTCTCTCTGCCTGTTTCTACCAAAGAAAACTGAGCAAATCGGGCAGCACGGTAGCATAGTGGTGCCACTATGACGTCACAGCGCCAGGG
Source organism: Scyliorhinus torazame (assembly GCF_047496885.1). NCBI lineage: Eukaryota > Metazoa > Chordata > Chondrichthyes > Carcharhiniformes > Scyliorhinidae > Scyliorhinus > Scyliorhinus torazame. The sequence goes on from NC_092726.1 coordinate 57,426,734, forward strand.
TCCCAGGTTCGATTCCCGCTTGGGTCACTGTGTGTGCAGAGTCTGCACGTTCTCCCCGTGTCTGCGTGGGTTTCCTCCGGGTGATCTAATTGTCTCCCACAGTCCAAAGATGTGCAGGTTAGGTGGAATGGCCACACTAAATTGCTCTCAGGATAGATGGGGTTACTGGGTTATGGGGATAGGGTGGAGGTGTGGGCTTGGGTAGGGTGCTCTTTGCAAGAGCCGGTGCAGACTCGATGGGCCGAATGGCCGCCTTCTGCACTATAAATTCTATGATCTATGATCTATGAAATCCAATGTTGAAGGCAGGATGACATCATGTTTGCACAACATTGTTAGAAAGCATCACGTTCTTTTTCAGTCCATTGAACACAGTAAATAACGAAAAACATTTAATTACAACATTGAATGTGATTATTGAAGGATTGATTCTTCCAGTAATCACAGGCGTAAAAAAATATTGTTAGACAATATTCATACTAAGATTGTTCTTTCAAATAGAGTCAGTAATTCCTGACCTCACTACAATAACACAATAAATTGAACATAGACATTTCTGCTCACAATTAACTAAACTGTGATTATCTTTCGATAGAATCATCATGCCAGGAACATGATTATTTTCAGTCCAATGATTACTGAATATATCTAGAAATCTTTATACTTTTCACAATAATATGCATTTGGAAATGTCCATGAGTATCAGAAATTATCTTTCAGTTTTTAATTCCATGAATTACTAGAAATATCGCTGCTATGTGGTGGAATACAATGTGATCCTCTGCCTGTTTCTACTGAAGACGTCTCAGCAATTTGAATGATGGAATCCGGGAAGTAATGGGCTCAAAAACAATTATATATTGTGTCACATATTTATTTTAATTATTGATCCTACCTGACTGCCGCAACTGGATAACTACAAACTCCCGCTGGTGTTGTTGGGGAGACCGGTCCTTTTGGTTCCCTTCTGTATCCTCTAATGTTTCTCCTCGGGAAAATACTGACTGTTTCACAATAAGAGAGTGATCAACCATTGTTTCCATTTATTATTTATCAATTAGAGTCTGTTTCCCAGGTTTAATGGACTAATCAATGCCGGGGTCCAATGCGATGGTTAAGATTGGAGCTGGCGGATTGTAGGAGAATCAAACCCTGCCATGGCCTTGCTGATTTATTTCTCAGTATTACACAGCAGATCCATAGCTCTCCGTGATACCGACACTCTCCCAATTCTTGAGGATTCCTGATTTGAAGGCCGGCACAGTAGCACAGAGGCGTGAAGCCTGTTGCTTCACAGCACCAGGGTCCCAGGTTCGATTCCCGGCTTGGGTCACTGTCTGTGCGGAGTCTGCACGTTCTCCCCGTGTCTGCGTGGGTTTGCTCCTGGTGCTCTGAGGATTACTCACATGATTACTCCCTGTGCCACGTGACAGTGAGGCCAGAAATAAGAGGATAGTACAGCTAAACACGTGGCTAAACTGGTGGTGTAGGAGGGAGGATTTCAGATTTCTGGGCCATTGGGCTATCTTCCGGGACAGGTGGGACCTGGACAAGAAGGGCGGGCAGCATCTAAACTGTAGGGGCATCACTATCCTCGCTGGGAGGTTGCGCACATTGATATTGGCTGGGAGGATGTGATGGGAATCACAGAGACGTGGCTGCAAGGTGATCAGGGCTTGCATCAAAATATGCAAGTGTTCTATCGAAAGGACTGACAGATGGGCAAAGGGAGCGGGGTTGCATTGTTAGTGAGGAATGAAGTTAAATCGATAGCAAGGAGCGATATAGGATCAGAAGGCATAGAATCTCTGAGGGCAGAGTTGCGGAATCGAATAGATAAAAATACCCTGATGGGAGTTATTTGCAGGGCCCCTAGCAGTAGGCAGGATGTGGAGCAGAAATTAAATCAGGAGATAGAAAAGGCATGTAAAAAAGGCAATATTACAATAATCATGGTGGACTTCAATATGCAGGTAGACTGGGGAAATCAGGTTGGGCGTGGATCCCAAGGAAAGGAATTTGTGGAAAGTCTAAGAGATGCTTTTTGTTTGGAGCAGCTTGTGACAGAGCCGACTAGGGAACAGGCAATTCTGGATTTGGTGATGTGTCATGAAGCAGACTTGATTAGGAACTTAAGGTGAAGGAACCCTTAGGCAGCAGTGACCACAATATGCTGGAATTTACCCTGCAGTTTGAGAGGGAGAAGCTGCAATCAGATGTAACGGTATTACAATTAAATAGGGGCAACTGAAAAGACACGAGGGAGGAGCTGGCCAGAGTTGATTGGAAAAGGAGCCCAGCAGGGAAGACAGTGGAACAGCAATGGCAGGAGTTTTGGGGGCTATTTGGGAGGAACAACAGAATTTCATCCCAAGGAGGAGGAAACATGCTTAGGGGAGAACAAGGAGTCCATGGCTGACGAGGGAAATCAAGGACAGCGGTAACGCAAAATAAAAAGCATACAATGTGGCGAGGAATAGTGGGATGCCAGAAGATTGGGAAGACTTTAATAGCGAACAGAGGACAATTGAAAAAGCAATAAACGAGGAGGAGATGAAGTATGAGTGCAAGCTGGTTAGTAATGTAAAAGACGATAGGAAGATATTTTTTCAATATATAAAAGGTAAGAGAGAGACAAGAAAAAGACATTGGACCACTGTAAAATGTGATTTGGGAAGTAATAACAGGTATAACTGTATAGTTATTTTGCATCATTCTTCACGTTGGAAGCCACCAGTGGGATGCCAGAGCTCCAGGAGAGCCAGGGGGCAGAGGGGAGTGCCGTGGCCATCACTAAGGAGAAGGTTCTGGGGAAACTGAAAGGTCTGAAGGTGGATGAATGACCTGGACGGATGGACTACATCCCAGGGTTCGAAAAGAGATAGCTGAGGAGAACGTGGAGGCAGTGGCGGGAATCTTTCAGGAATCACTGAAGGCAGAAAGGGTCCCAGAGGAATGGAAAGTACTAGTTTAGCGCCGCTGTTTGAGAAGGGAGGGAGGCAGAAGGCGGGAAATGAAAGTCCGGTTAGCCTGACTTCGGTCATTGGTAAGATTTTAGATCCATTATTAAGGATGAGATTGCGGAGTACTTGGAAGTGCAGGATAAAATAGGACTGAGTCAGCTCGGCTTTGTCAAGGGGAGGTCATGTCTAACAAATCTGTTAGAGTTCTTTGAGGAAGTAACAAGGAAGTTAGACAAACGAGAACCAGTGGACGTGGTTTATTTAGATTTCCAGAGGGCCTTTGACATGGTGCCGCATAGGAGACTGTTAAATTGGTTAAGAGCCCATGGTGTTCAGGGTAACATCCTGGGATGGAAAAAGAATTGGCTGACTGGCAGAAGGCAGAGAGTGGGAATAAAGGGGTATTTTCCAGGATGGCAGCCTGTGACTAGTGGTGTCCCTCAGGGGTCTGTGCTGGGACCACAACTTGCCACAATATACATTAATGATCTGGAAGAAGGATCCGAAGGCAGTGTTGCAGAGTTTGCCGATGATGCGAAGATCTGTAGAGGGACAGGTAGTATTGAGGAAGCGGGGTGTGGGAGGGTGGGGAGGGGGGTGGGCGGGGGCTGCAGAAGGACTTTGAAGTTAGGAGACTGTGCAAAGAATTGGCAGATGGAATACAATGTGGAAAAGCGTGAGTTTATGCACTTTGGAAGGAGGAATGGAGGCATTGACTATTTTCCAAATGTGGGAATGCTTCGGAATGCAGAAGCACAAAGGGACTTGGGAGGCCTTGTTCACGATTCTCTTAAGGTTAACGTGCAGGTTCAGTCGGCAGTTAGGAAGGCAATTGCAATGTTAGCATTCATGTCGGGAGGGTGAGAGTACAAGCGCAAGGATGTACTTCTGACGCTGTCTCAGGCTCTGGTCAGACCTCATTTGGCGTATTGTGAGCAGTTTTGGCACCGTATCTGAAGAAGGATATGGTTCTCTTGGAAAGGATCCAGAGGAGGTTCACTAGAACTATCCCTGGAATGAAGAGCTTGTCGTATGAGAACGGTTGAGGACTCTGGGTCTGTACTCGTTGGAGTTTAGAAGGATGAGGGGGATCTTATTGAAACTTCCAGGATATTGCGAGGCCTGGATAGAGTGGACGTGGACAGGATGTTTCCACTTGCATGAAAAACTAGAACCAGAGGACACCATCTCAGACTAACGGGACGATGCTTTAAAACAGAGACGTGGAAGAATGTCTTCAGCCAGAGGGTACTGAATGTGTGGAACTCTTTGCCACAGAAGGCTGTGGAGGCCAAATCACTGAGTGTCTTTAAGACAGAGACAGATAGGTTCTTGGTTAATAAGGAGATCAGGGGTTATGGGGAGAAGGTGAGAAGGTAGGAGAATGAGGATGAGAAACATATCAGCCATGATTGAATGGCGGAGTAGGCTCGCTGGGCCGAGTGACAAAGTTCAGCTCCTGTGTCTTATGGTCTTATGGCCGTAAATGTCCAACTCGGTTTGAAATGCTTTGGGTGCCTGCCTCCATTATTCTTACAGAAAATGAGGTAATGAAAGGATGTGAGGAACAAGCGGGAAATGGCATTGAGGCAGAAGCTGAGCAGTGATTCAATTGAATGGTGGAGGAGGTGTGAGTGACCGTGTAGTCTCCCCATGTTGCCATTTGTTATCAGTTCCTGCTCTGCAATACTGGCTGATGAATGTAGCTGCATGATCATATATTTCAGTTACATCTTTCCAACAGATATTTATATTGTTCATGGAAACAGTTCATTTACATCCAGATTATCCAACATTTTATCATCTTAAATGTGTGGAGCGAACCTCACCTCATCGTCTTTTATTCCAAATAACCCAACTCCAGCCAATCTAATCATCCCTAAGGGAAAACTGCTTCTAAACGATTCACACAGCGAGTGATTCTGATCTGGTCTGCACGGCCTGGGACACTGGTACCGGCAGACACAACAGTGGTTTCACAGGGAATGGTAGGAGTGACAGAAATCAAATGTATGTCTCCAGGGAAAGGGCGCTCCAGTCGCATTGAATGATCTGCTCATCTATAGCGCCGCTGAGGTCAAACGGAATCAATGTCCTCCTTCGGTACTTCACCCTGTTTTAATGCTTTGGATGTCTTCTGGCTCTGAGATGATGTGGACCAACGCCTGCAGGTTCCCTCCAAGTTCCCCAGCACCGCGAGTATTCTCACTGTAATCCTTTCTATTCACTGTGTCCATGTGTGAACCCAGCGCCCGCATTAGCTCACTGCTTACTTCACAGCATCAACTTCATTGTAAGTTCCAATCTGCCTGACCCTGGGCGCTGTCTGTGCTGTTAATATTGAAAACATCTGTGTTGCTCCCAATAAAAGCAGACGCACATTTAATAATTAGAGGGAGGTCTATCTTTTCTGAGGTTGCTTTACAATTATTTTTAAAAGCGGCTGTGCCACGTGTTTGCTTTCTGGCCTCTCACTGGGGAAAGACAAGTTATATTCCACCTCTGCACAATAACTGACCTATCACACTCTGTCAATCATTCACAACTTAAATGGTGGAATGCTGCATGAAGGAGATTTACTCCGTACAAAGTCTTACAACACCAGGTTAAAGTCCAACAGGTTTGTTTCGATGTCACTAGCTTTCGGAGCGCTGCTCCTTCCTCAGGTGAATGACGAGGTCTGTTCCAGAAACACATATATAGACAAATTCAAAGATGCCAAACAATGCATGGAATGCGACCATTAGCAGGTGATTACATCTTTACAGATCCAGAGATGGGGTAACCCCAGGTTAAAGAGGTGTGAATTGTATCAAGCCAGGACAGTTGGTAGGATTTCGCAGGCCAGATGGTGTGGGATGAATGCAATGCGACATGAATCCCAGGTCCCGGTTGAGGCCGCACTCATGTGTGCGGAACTTGGCTATAATTTTCTGCTCGGCGATTCTGCATTGTCGCGCGTCCTGAAGGCCGCCTTGGAGAACGCTTACCCGGAGATCAGAGGCTGAATGCCCTTGACTGCTGAAGTGTTCCCCGACTGGAAGGGAACATTCCTGCCTGGTGATTGTTGCGCGATGTCCGTTCATTCGTTGTCGCAGCGTCTGCATGGTCTCGCCAATGTACCACGCTTCGGGACATCCTTTCCTGCAGTGTATGAGGTAGACAACGTTGGCCGAGTCGCACGAGTATGTACCTCGTACCTGGTGGGTGGTGTTCTCACGTGTAATAGTGGTATCCATGTCAATGATCTGGCACGTCTTGCAGAGATTGCCATGGCAGGGTTGTGTGGTGTCGTGGTCACTGTTCTGAAGACTGGGTAGTTTGCTGCAAATAATGGTTCGTTTGAGGTTGCGCGGTTGTTTGAAGGCAAGTAGTGGGGGTGTGGGGATGACCTTGCAAGATGTTCATCGTCAGCAATGACGTGTTGAAGGCTGTGAAGAAGATGACGTAGTTTCTCCGCACCGGGGAGGTACTGGACGACGAAAGGTATTCTGTCGGTTGTGTCCCATGTTTGTCTTCTTAGGAGGTCGGTGCGGTTTTTCACTGTGGCGCGTTGGAACTGTCGATCGATGAGTCGAGTGCCATATCCCGTTCGTACGACGGCATCTTTCAACGTCTGTAGATATCTGTTACGCTCCTCCTCGTCTGAGCAGATCCTGTGTTTACGGAGCGCTTGTCCATAGGGGATGGCTTCTTTAATGTGTTTAGGGTGGAAGCTGGAGAAGTGGAGCATCGTGAGGTTATCCGTGGGCTTGCGGTAAAGCAAAGTGCTGAGGTGACCGTCCTTGATGGAGACTAGTGTGTCCAAGAATGCAACTGATATTGCAGAGTAGTCCATAGTGAGTCTGATGGTTGGATGGAACTTATTAATGTCATCGTGTAGTCGTTTCAGTGATTCTTTGCCGTGGGTCCAAAGGAAAAAAATGTCATCGATGTATCTGGTGTATAACGGCGGTTAAAGGTCCTGTGCGGTGAGTAGGTCCTGTTCAAACTTGTGCATGAAGATGTTGGCGTATTGGGGTGAAGATTTGGTCCCCATGGCTGTTCCGTGCGTCTGAATGAAGAACTTGTTGTCGAAGGTGAAGACGTTGTGATCCAGAATGAAGCGGATGAGTTGCATAATTGCTTCTGGAGATTGGCAGTTGTTGGTGTTGAGTACTGAGGCTGTTGCAGCAATGCCGTCGTCATGGGGGATGCTGGTGTAGAGTGCCGAGACGTCCATTGTGACGAGGAATGTTCCTGGTTCAACTGGTCCATGGGTGCTGAGTTTCTGGAGGAAGTCCGTCGTGTCCCGACAGAAGCTGGGTGTACCTTGTACGATGGGTTTCAAGATGCCCTCGATGTAGCCAGAGAGGTTCTCACACAGGGTCCCATTGCCTGAAATGATAGGGCGGCCTGGTGTGTTGGCCTTATGTATTTTTGGGAGACAGTAGAGATCTCCAATGCGGGGAGTACGTGGGATGAGAGCACGTAGGGTGCTCTGAAGATCTGGATCCAAGGTCTTGATCAGTCTGTTAAGGTGGCGGATGTGTTCCTTGGATTCACCATTGGGTTGTGAAGGCATAACCCACGCAAACACGGGGGAAACGTGCAAACTCCACACGGACAGTGTCCCAGAGCCGACATCGAACCTGAGAACTCGGCGTCGTGAGGCAGCAGTGCTAACCACTGGGCCATCGTGCTGCCCGTTTGTCATTCTAACCGTGCAATGAATCCGGTAAATTCTGCTTCAGAGGAAACTGAATATCATGTATTTCTAACAGCATGAATCCTTGAAGACAGAAACAACGTGCTTGCTGCAGTAAGGTGGAAGGGAGTGGTGTGCAATATACTCCAGCAGTAAACGCTCTCTCCCCCTTTATCTCTTTACCATTCTCCTTTACTCTGTTTCTGTTTTGTTTCTATTGGCATCGGGTGAAGATTTGATTTGCTGTGGGGCTCTTGTGCAAGATATTCTTCTACATTTTTTCCAGTCAGACACATTCTGAGACTTCGTTGTTTTTTGGAACCACTGCAAACATGATGAATAATTGGAAATTCACAACACTGAAGGAGGTTCCTTGTTCCACAATTAATATTTCTGTGCCCGTTATTACTATTCTACAGTACATGGTCAGATTATTGAATACAGGAGTTGGGACGTCTTGCTGAAGTTCTACAAGACATTGGGAAGAACACTCTTCGAATACTGTGTACAGTTCTGGTCACCCTAATATAGAAAGGATGTTATTAACTTGGCTGGAGATCAGAAAAGATTTGCTAGGCTGCTACCGGACTTGATGGTTTGAGTTAAACTGAGCGGCTGGATAGACTGGAACATTTTGGAGGGTAGGGGTGATCTTGACGTCGGCTATAAAATAATGAGGGGCATAGATGAAGTAGATTATCCCGAGGTTAGTGGAATTCAAAACTAGAGGGCATAGGTTTAACGTGAGAGGGGAGATTCAAAAGGGTCCAGAGGAACCATTGTTTCACACAGAGGGTGGTGAGTGTCTGGAACGAGCTGGCAGAGGCAGTGATAGAGGCGTCTACAATTATACCTTTAAAAATCATTTAGATAATTATATGGGGAAGGTGGGTACAGAGGGATATGACCAATTGTGGGCAATTGGACAGGCTTTGTGCAGTAAAAACTGGGAGGCATGAACAAGTTAGGCGGAAGGGTCTATTTCCATGCTGTAAACTTCGATGACCCTATGACCTGTCCCACCTTCCAGATCTGTGACGCTGCAGATTCGAGAACTCCATCTATATGTCCAAATCGGTTTGAAATTTTACTGTGGGTGTCTGCCTCCATTTTTCTTATCGACAGTGAACTTTGAGGGAATGAAAGTATCTGAGGTACAGGCAGGAAATGACATTGAGGCAGAAGCTCAGCTGTGATCAAACTTAACGTTGGGGCAGGAGTGAGTGGCACTGTTGTAATTTGCTATCAGTTCCAGTTGCCACAGCACTCGCAGCTCGCAGGTGAATATAACTGCGAGATAAGATTTTTAAGTTATATCTTTCGAATAATTATTTTAATGTTCTGGGATACAGTTCAGTTATCTAGTCTGCACTGCCTGTGAGATTGGTGGAGGCTGATACAACAGTGGCTTTCAAATGTCAATGCGAGAAATGACAGGAATCAAATGCATGCCTCTTGGGAAAGGTCGATCGAGTGGGATTGAATGAACCGGTAATCAAAGAGCCGTTGAGGTTAAACGGAATGAATGTGCTCTGTCGGTACTTCGCGCACTTTTATGTTTTTGGTCACGTCTGGCTGTGAGATGATGTGCACCAACAACTGGAGTTTCTCGTCAATGTTACAGACCACGGCGAGTATGATCACGGTAATCATTTATATACAATGTGTCCATGTTCAAAGCCAGCGTCAGCTTTAGCTCGCTTGTTACTTCACAGCATCAACTTAACTGTAAGTTCGAACCTGTTTCACCGTGGGCGCTGTCTGGCGTTTTTAATATTCCCAAAACATGTGTTGCTTAAATAAAATCAGCAGCACATTTATAATTAGAAGTAGGTGTATTTTGTTTCGAGGTTGCATTGATCTGTTTTAAAAAGGGGCTTGTGCCACGTGTTTACTTTCTGATCTCACACTGCGGAAACCCAAGTTCGATTCCAGCTCTGTACACCTTGATGGTGGTTTGTGGAGGAGCTGCTGTCAAGTGACAGTTAACCCGAGTCAATTCTTCAGTGTTTCCCTCCCTACCTCCTCCTCTAACCGAAAAAAAGACAATCACTGTAAGGATCCCAGCCGAGTAAATATCAGGAGGGAGACTCGAGGGCAGGTAGAAGTGGAAAGAAGTTGAACCGTGACGTCACAGCCTGCAGTGAAAGATCGCGAGGAGAGCGGCGGGGACACAGTGAAAGAGCGCGAGGAGAGCGGCGGAGACTCAGTGAAAGAGCGCGAGGAGAGCGGCGGAGACACAGTGAAAGAGCGCTAGGAGAGCGGCGGAGACACAGTGAATAGCGCGAGGAGAGGGGCGGGGACACAGTGAAAGAGCGCGAGGAGAGCGTCGGAGACTCAGGGAACGAGCGCGAGGAGAGCGGCGGGGACTCAGTGAAAGAGCGCGAGGAGAGCGGCGGAGACTCAGTGAAAGAGCGAGAGGAGAGCGTCGGAGACTCAGGGAACGAGCGCGAGGAGAGCGGCGGGGACTCAGTGAAAGAGCGCGAGGAGAGCGGCGGGGACACAGTGAAAGAGCGCGAGGAGAGCGGTGGGGACTCAGAGAAAGAGCGCGAGGAGAGCGGCGAAGACTCAGTGAAAGAGCGCGAGGAGAGCGGCGGGGACACAGTGAAAGAGCGCGAGGAGAGCGGTGGGGACTCAGTGAAAGAGTGCGAGGAAAGTGGCGGGGACTCAGTGAAAGAGCGCGAGGAGAGCGGCGGGGACTCAGCGAAAGAGTGCGAGGAAAGTGGCGGGGACTCAGTGAAAGAGCGCGAGGAGAGCGGCGGGGACACAGTGAAAGAGCGCGAGGAGAGCGGCGGAGACTCAGTGACAGAGCGCGAGGAGAGCGGCGGGGACTCAGTGAAAGAGCGCGAGGAGAGCGGCGGGGACTCAGAGAAAGAGCGCGAGGAGAGCGGCGGGGACTCAGAGAAAGAGCGCGAGGAGGGCGGCGGGGACTCAGTGAAAGAGCGCGAGGAAAGTGGCGGGGACTCAGTGAAAGAGCGCGAGGAGAGCGGCGGGGACTCAGTGAAAGAGCGCGAGGAGAGCGGCGGGGACACAGTGAAAGAGCGCGAGGAAAGTGGCGGGGACTCAGTGAAAGAGCGCGAGGAGAGCGGCGGGGACTCAGTGAAAGAGCGCGAGGAGAGTGGCGGGGACTCAGTGAAAGAGCACGAGGAGAGCGGCGGGTACACAGTGAAAGAGCGCGAGGAGAGCGGCGGGGACTCAGTGAAAGAGCGCGAGGAGAGCGGCGGGGACTCAGTGAAAGAGCGCGAGGAGAGCGGCGGGGACACAGTGAAAGAGCGCGAGGAAAGTGACGGGGACTCAGTGAAAGAGCGCGAGGAGAGTGGCGGGGACTCAGTGAAAGAGCACGAGGACAGCGGCGGGTACACAGTGAAAGAGCGCGAGGAGAGGGGCGCGGACACAGGATAAAAGAGCACGAGGAGAGCGGCGGGGACACAGTGAAAGAGCGCGAGGAAAGTGACGGGGACTCAGTGAAAGAGCGCGAGGAGAGTGGCGGGGACTCAGTGAAAGAGCACGAGGACAGCGGCGTGTACACAGTGAAAGAGCGCGAGGAGAGCGGCGGAGACACAGGATAAAAGGGCACGAGGAGGGGAGCGGGGAGCGAGGATAAAAGAACGCGAGGAGGGCGGCGGGGACACAGCTGCCGGAGAAGCAGCCTACAGATTTTCGGCGGGAGCAGTGGCCAGGGGTCTGTCGGGAAGGTACGTTTTCCTCTTTAAAAACTTACCTTGAAGAGTGACATCACAGCAAAGCAGTGACCTGATTGGCTGGGAAGGAAACTGCTCCAATTAGCAGCAGCTGGGAGAAACTTAACTCTTTGTGTGTCGGTAAGTGTGGAAGGAAGTGAATGAGTTACCAATTTAGAAGCATGCTGGGAATATTAACTATATTTTACCACTGCTTTTGAGCGAAAATAAGGAGGTCAAGTAATGTAAACCAAATACTGCTTAGTATGTGGTACTGGCCTTATTATGATAATAAGTTGTTCTTCCGAAGGACAACAAAATGCGGACTCGAATTGTTTTTAAACCAAGGGCAAAACATTCATATTTCGTCTTGCGTATGTTCCCAAGCTTTATCTCTTCAAATTTGTTTATTTCAACCTATAAATATAATGGTTTTTGACGGCAGAACTCAGAGTGCAGTGCCTTGGCTTTGCAGCTGAAACACTCTCTCGCCACAAGTATATTTATGTAAATAAATTTCCTTAAATCGAACCTCGAGGAATTTGTCTTCATTATGATTTTCACGACAAATTGGCGCAGTCGGTGCAGTTTCCTGAATTTAACGGGACGTGAACCCCGAAACGAATCTCTAAACAGGACTCTCTCAGCTGAAAGGGAGAGAGCTACAGCGCGACCCCAGCTGAAAGGGGGGTCTGCGGCTCGGCAGCCTTAATTACTGGCCAGTGACTCATGCTCGGAGAGTTATCTTAGTTAATAAATTAATGAGAGCTGCATGGGAAGAAAAAGGTGCCTTAGAGACTGAAATAAATAAAAAAATAAACAATCGTGAAGCAACGGAATGAGGTTGGTAAACCTATATGTCCCGCATAGGAATCTAATGAAGCTGACCCCCTTTCGGAATAAAAAAACAGGGGAGTAAAAGTAAATAGAAGATTAAGGTAAAAACGAGATTTGTCTGTAGCCGTGAGATAAGGCTAACGGTTAACTGTGATATTTGTGAGCTGTGAGAATCTGTGTGTTTTGTCGAACCAATTGATTTTAGTCAAAGCATGAAGTGGGTTGTATTTTTTATCGTCTGTCTTTGTGAGTCAGAGATTATAAATTGAGTGATTTTTGTTGAGATTTCTCGAATGAACGGAAACATTGGAAATTACGATCAGTTTAAAAGAAAGAAAGTGCTTTTACGAATAAAAGTAATTGAATATGACTAAGTTTTAGATTACGTGAAAAAACGTAAATGGCATCATGCCAAGTTCTCTGCCCCTTCGATTCTGCAGGAAACATTAACCATTTCAGCAGACAGTTGATCTTTTCTGAATTGACAAAGAGAAAATATACGTCTCTAAGAATAGCTAATGCCTATACAATCAATCATTGGAAATGGACTAAAATGTGTGCTATTCATAGCCCCCTCCCAGGGAATGTTTTGCTGCTACTAAAATACTCTTATGGTGCATCTTTGCTTTGAAGTATGGGATCCCACCCGGCATAAAAGGGGGCTGGGTTCCCAATAATGATAATCATTTGAGCGAAGGAAATGAGTCCCTCGAACTGGTTGGAAATAGAGGGAAAGAGGCTATCGTGCAAGGGGCCAAGAAGCGTTTAACTCCCAGGAAGAATGAACCGGAACTGGCGACACCTGACCCTATTAGGCAGACAGACACTCTGCAAATTAGGAGCAGTAATACATCGCATTGATAATGGAATGTTTATAGAACTGTCTCAAATACTCACCACCCCCTTCAGTATATAGTCTTTATGTAAACTGTTCACTACTGTAAACAGTCTATGTAAACAGTGCCTTCCAGTAAATATTGTTCGTGTAAACTGTACAGTGCTGTAAAGAGAGTATATGTAAATTGTGTCCTTCTGTAAAAAGTGTTTTATGTAAAATGTAAACTACTGTAAACAGAGTGAATGTAAACAGTACCCTACAACAACCATTATTTATGTGAACCGTACACCACTGTAAAAGAAACTCGATGTGAACAATACCCTAAATTAAACAGAGTTTATTAAATCATATACTGCTCTAAACAAAGTCCATGTAAACATTGCCCTGCAGTAAACAGCTAATGTAAACCGGGCACCGCGGCAAACAGCGTTTATGTCAACAGCGCCTTACAGTAAACAAGGCCGACGGAAACCGTACTCTGCTGTAAACAGAGTCTATGTAAACAGTGTCCCGCAGTAAACAGTGTCTGTGAAAACCATGCACTGCTGTCCGTGGAGTCTATGTAAACAGTGCCCTACAGTAAAACGTTTTTGAAAACCGTAACCTGCTGTAATAAGAGTCTGTGTAAAGAGTGCACTACAGTAGGCAGTGTTTGTGTAAACAGTGCCCGACAGTAAGCAGTGTTTATGTAAATCGTACACTGCTGTAAACAGTGACAAATGTAAACAGTTCCCTACGCTAAACAGTCTATGTAAACAGTGCGCAACTGTCAACAATAATTATGTAAACCGTACAATACTGCAAACAGAGTCTATGTACACGGTGCTTTATAGGAAACAATATTAATGTAAATCATACACTACTGTAAACAGAGTCTTTGTAAACATAGCACTGCAGCAAACGGTGTTTATATAAACGGTATACTGCTGGAAACAGATTCTATATAAACGGTGCTCTACAGTAAACAGTTTATTTAAAATATATACTGCTGTAAACATGGTCTATTTAAACAGTGCCCTGCAATAAACAGTGGTTACGTAAACCGTACAATACGGAAAACCTCGTCTATGTGAACAGCGCCCTCGAGTAAACAGAGAGAAAGAGAACCATGCACTGCTGTAAACAGAGTCTATGTAAACAGTTCCCTACAGTAAATAGTGTTTATGTCAGCAATATCAGCTCTAAATAGAGTCAATGTAACAGTGCCCAATAGTAAACCGTACACGACTGTAAATAGAGTCTATGTAAACAGTGCCTTACAGTAAACAGAGTTAAAGTACACCGTACACTACTGTAAACAGAGTCTAGGTAAACAGTGTCCTACTGTAAACAGTGTTTGCGTAAACCGTACAATGCGGTAAACATGGTCTATGTAAACATGGTCTAAAATAAACAGAGTGAAAGTTAACCATGCGCAACTGTAAACAATACTTATGTAAACCATACACTACTGCAAACAGAGTCTATGTACACAGTGCTCTATAGTAAACAATGTTAATGTAAATCATGCACTACTGTAAACAGAGTCTTTGTAAATATAGCACTGCAGCAAACAGTGTTTAAGTAAACGGTATACTGCTGGAAACAGATTCCATATACACGGTGCTCGACAGTAAACAGTTTATTTAAAATATATACTGCTGTAAACAAAGTCCATGTAAATAGTTCCCTACAGTAAATAGTGTTTATGTCAGCTCTAAATAGAGTCTATGTAACAGTGCCCAATAGTAAACGGTACACTACTGTAAATAGAGTCTATGTAAACAGTGCCTTACAGTAAACAGAGTTAAAGCACACCATACACTACTGTAAACAGAGTCTAGGTAAACAGTGCCCTACTGTAAACAGTGTTTGCGTAAACCGTACAATACAGTAAACATGGTCTATATAAACATGGTCTACAATAAACAGAGTGAAAGTTAACCATGCGCTGCTGTAATCAGAGTCCATGAAAACAGTTACCTGCAGAAAAAAGTGTTTATATAAGCCGTAGCCTGCTGTAAACAGTCAATCTCACAGTCCCCTTCAGTAAATAGTATTTATGTAAACCGTACACTGCTGTAAACAGAGTCTATTAAACAGTGTCCTACTATAAACAGTGTTTATGTAAAATGTACACTGCTGTAAACAGAGTGAATTTAATCAGTGCCCTACAATAAACAGTGTTTATGTGAACCGTACACTGCTGTAAACAGAGTCTATTAAACAGTGTCCTACTGTAAACAGTGTGTATGTAAAATGTACACTGCTGTAAACAGAGTGAATGTAAACAGTACCCTACAATAAACAGTGTTTATGTGAACCGTACACTGCTGTAAACAGAGTCTATTAAACAGTGTCCTACTGTAAACAGTGTTAATGCAAACCGGACGCAACTGCAAACCGCGTCTATGTAAACAACGCCCTACAGTAAACACTTCCAACGTAAACCGCACTCTGCTGGAAAACAGAGTCTATGTAAACAGTGCCCGGCAATCAACAGTGTCAATGTAAACCATTCAGTGCTGTCAGCAGAGTCCATGTGAAGAGTGCCTGACTGTTAACAGTTTTTAAAAACCGTACCCTGCTGTAATAAGAGTCATTGTAAACAGTGCCCTCCAGTAAACAGTGTTCATGTAAATCGTACCTGCTATAAAGAGGTCTACGCAAACAATGCCCTACAGTAAACATTGTTTAAACACTGCCAGATAGTAAACAGAGTCTATATAAAATGTGCCAAACAGTAACCAGTATTTAAGCAATGGCCTACAGTAAACAGTCTATGTAAACAGTGCCAACAGGAAACAGTGTGTATGTAAAATGTACACTGCTGGAAGGAAAGTCGGTGAAAACAGTTCCTTACAGTAAACAGAGAAATTAAACCGTACACTACTGGAAACAGTCTATGTAAAAGTGCCCTCCAGTAAACAGTATTTAAAAAGCACCATACAGTAAACAGAGTGAAAGTAATCCTTACATTAAAGTAAACAGACCCTTTGTAAAATATGCCTTCTAGTAAAACGTGTTAATGTAAACCGTACACTGCTGTAAAAAGAGTCTATGTAATCAGTGCCCTCCAGTAAACAGTGTTTCTGTAAATCGTACTCTGCTGTAAACAATGTCTGAGTAATCAGAGGACTACAATAAACAGTGTATATGTAAACGGTACACTGCTGTAAACAGAGTCTACGTAAACAGGGCCCTGCAGTAAACAGAGTGAAAGCAAACTGTACACGACTGTAAACAGAGTCTGTGCAAACAGTGCCCTAAAGTAATCCGTGCATATGTAAAATGTACACTGTTATAAACAAAGACTATGTAAACATTGCCCCACAGAAAACAGAGTGAAAGTACACCATACACTACTGTAAACAGAGTCTATGTAAACAGTGCCCTACACTAAACAGTCATCCTAACAGGGCGCTACTGTAAACAATGTTTATGTAAACCGTATACTACTGCAAACAATCTTTGTACATGTGCCCTGTAGTTTATATAGTCTATTTAAACAGTGTCCTGCATTAAACAGTATACTTAAACCGGACATTTCTGCAAACGGAGACTATGGAAACAGTGCCGTACAGTAAACAATCTTATTGTAAACCGTACACTGCTGTAAATAGTCTCTGTATACAGTGACCTACAGTTATCAGTGTTTAAGTAAACCGTACACTACTGAAAACAGAGTCTATGTAAATATAGCACAACAGTAAACAGTGTTTATATAAACGGTATACACTGGAAACAGTCTAGAAAACAGTGCCCTGTTGTAAACAGGCTATATAAACAGTGCCGGATAGTCAACAGTCTTTATGTAAACCGTACACTGCTGTAAATAGTCTATGCAAACAGTGCCCTGCAGTAAACATTGTTTATGTAAACCGTACACTGCTGTAAATAGTCTATGTAAGCAGTGCCCTGTTGTAAACAGTGTTGATGTAAACCGTACACTGTTTTAAACAGTCTATTTAAACAGTGCCTAATGTAAACATAGTCAATTTAAACAGTGCCCTACAGTAAACAATATTTAAACCGGACATTGCTGTAAGCAGAGTCTATGTTTACTGGACCTGCAGTAAACATTGTTTATGGGAACCGTACCACTGTTGTAAACATAGTCTATGTAAACAGCGTACTGCAGTAAACAGTGTGTATGTAAACCGTACACTGGTGTAAAGTCGACGTAAACAGTGCCCTACAGTAACCAGTGTTTATATAAACCGTACCTGCTATAAATAGTATATGCAAACAGTGCGTACTGTAAACAGTGTTTATGTGAACCGCACCCTGCTGTAAAAAGAGTCAGTCTGTGGAAACAGTGCCAGACAAGATTGCTGACCATACAGCTATACTGGGTAGGATCTCGAACAGCGATGAGCCAGAATACTGGACGGAGATGGAGAACCCAGTGGTGTGGTTTAACGACAATAATCTCACCCTCAATGTCAGCAAAACTGAAGAGCTGGTCATTGACTTCAGGAAGTGAAGTATTTTATACACACCTCTCTGCATCGACGAAGCCGTGGTGGAGATGGTTTACAGCTTCAAATTATTAGGTGTGCACATACAGATCATATGTCCTTTGTCGACGCTAAGACCAAGAAAGCACTGCAGCGCCTATACGTCCTCAGGAAACTAAGAAAATTCGGCATGTCCACACTGACTCTTATCGATTTTAGTAAGTGCACCATAGAAAGCATCCTATCTAGCCTGCTATGTCACCTACTCGTCATAAGAACGTAAGAAACTATAAACAGTCGTGAACACATCCAGTCCATCACGCGAACCCGCCTCCCGTCCATTTACTCTGTCTACACCTACCGCTGCCTTGGGAAAGCGGGCAGCAGAATCAGATACCCCTAACAGCCGGTTTACTCACTCTTCCAACCTCTTCCATCGGGCAGGAGGTACAAAAGTTTGAGAACACGCACGAACAGACTCAAAAACAGCTTCTTACCCGCTGTTACCAGACTCCTAAACGAACCTCTTATGGACTGGTCTGATCTATTCGCACGCTTCTCTACTGCGTAGTACTACACCTGCGTGCTTCACCCGATGCCAGTGTCTATGTATTTACATGGTGTATTTTATGTTTACCCTATGTATTTTCTTTTCATTTCCGGAATAATCTGTGTGAACTGTATGCAGAACAATGCTTGTCACTGTACCCCGGAGCAGGTGACAATAAACCATTCCAATCTAATCCAGCTCTGCCCAATAACCAAGAGCCTGGGTTCCAGGGTGTGCGCGACTGCTGCAGTCATGGATAAAGAACAATCTTAGGTTGAAATGCAATTTGGCATTGTAAAAGCTTGGGCGAATGCAATTTTGTTTGGATTAAGAAGATTCCCTGAGGAGTTATTTATTGCACTTTGTCAATTGTTCACCACTTAAATGGAGGAAATGTGCATTAAGAATACCTTCTTTATGGATTATCTCATTTTTGATTTGAAAAAGAGGATGTCACTCAAGCAAATTATTGAATCCATTTTGTGTTTTTCACGTGACACACTCTACCCTATATCTGCAAGAACACTCAAGACATTCGGAACCACCCAGGATCAAGCACCCCGCTTGATTGCGCTCACTCCAGAAACATTGACTCCCTCCACCGCGGACGCACAGTGGCAGCGCTGCAATCCATCCCAAAATGCACTGCAAATTAAGGTTCCTGAGCCAGCACCTTCCAAATCCACAACCACTATCCATTGGAAGGACAACAAAAGGCCGTAGGTGGAGGTCTTCCCTCAAGTCACACACAACTCCCACTTGGAATCATAGAATCGTTCCTTCACGGCACCGGGAAACATTCCTGAAACTCCCTCCCTAAAAGCACGGTGGGTGTACCTGCACCTCATGGATTCAGCGGTTCAAGAAGGCAGCTCACCACCTCCTTCTCGAGAAGAACTAGAGATAGGAATTAAATACTGCCCGAACCAGCAACTCGCAAATCCCATAACAGTGATATCTTTAATGCTTTGAATTTCTGGAACTGGTTTAGCACAGTGGGCTAAACAGCTGGCTTCTAATGCCGAACAATGTCAGCAGCGCGGCTTCAATTCCGGAACCGGCCTCCTCGAACAGGCACCGGAATGTGACAATTAGGCGTTTTTCACAGGAACTTAATTGAATCCTACTTGTGACAATAAGCGATTGCTCTTATTATTATGAACTGTTCTCAATTCTTCCGGTGGAGTGCATCATGTTACTTCTGCTTCAGAGGAACCTGGGTCTAAGGTATTTCTAACAACAGGACTCCTGGTACACAGAAACCATGTGCTTGATGCAGTAAAGTGGAAGGGTGTGGGGTGCAATCCAACCTGGCTTCAAACGCTCTCCCCCTTTCTCTCCTTCGTTCTGTTTCTGTTTCTGTTTTCTTTCTCTTGGTATAGGGTGAAGGTTTGATTTGCTGCAGTTCCCCTGAGCAGAATATTCTTCGACATATTTTTCCAGTCAGACACATTCTGTGACTTTGTTGTTTTTTGGAACCACTGCAAACATGAACTGTACTTGGAATTTCACAACACTGAAATGCTCCATCATTACTGTGTCTGTGCTCCTCATTACTGTGATACAGGCACATGGTTGGACATTGAATACAGGAGGTGGGACTTCTTGTTGAAGTTTTAAACGACATAAGTAAGGTCACACTTGGAATACGGTGTAAAGTTCTGTTATAGAAACGACATTATTAAACCAGTAAAAGGGCAGAAAAGATATAGAATTGTGCTTGCGGTACTTAATGGTTTGAGTTGTCAGGAAAGACTGAATCGAATGGGTCTTTTTCCTGGTGGATCTTTGGAGTTTTAGGGTTGAACTTATAGAGGTCTATAAAATAATGAAGCGCATAGATAAGGTACATAGACAACACTTTTCTCCCAGAGGTAGGGAGTCGACAACTAGAGGGAATAGGTTTAAGGTGAGACGGGAGAGATACAAAAGTGTAGAGAGGGCAATTTGTTCACACTGAAGGCGGTGAGTGTCTGGAACGATCTGTAATTGGCAGTAATCGAGGCGGTTACAATTTTGCTTTTTAAACAGCGTTTTGATAGTTAAATGGGTAAGATGAGTACAGCGGGATATGGGCTAAATGAGGGCAATTAGGACAGGCGTACTGGTAAAAACTGAGCGACATTTGCAAGTTGAACCTACTAGTTTCTATGCTCCAAATATGTATGACTCTATCCCACCTTCCATCTCTGGAATGCAGCAGATTCGAGCACATCCTCTGTCTGGCCAAATCGGTTTGAAATGTTGCTGTGGGTGTCTCCATCCATTATTTTTATGGACAATGATCTTTAAGAGAATGAAAGGATCTGAGGAACAGGTAGGAAATGACATTCAGGCAGAAGCTCAGCTATGATCAAGTTGAATGGTGGAAGCGGAGTCAGTGGCCGTGCAGTCTCCCCATGTTGTCATTGGTTATCAGTTCCAGTTGTCACATTACTTGCTGATGGATATGGCTGCAAGATAAGATTTCTAAGTTACATCCAAGAGTTCTTTCTATATTCATGGATACAGTTCATTTAGAGCCACATTATGCGGACCTAACGTAATTTTAGATGTGTCGAACGTATCTCACATCTTCACCTTTTATATCCAATAACGCAGCCCAGCGTATCCCAGCATCCCGAACGGGGAACTACTAACCGATTCCCACAGCCAGTGGTTCTGATCTGGTCTGCACGGCCTGGGATTTCGGTGGAGGCAGATACAACAGTGGTTTCAAAAGGGAATGGGAGTGACAAGAATCAAATGCATCCCTCTGGGGAAAGGCGGTCGAATGTGATTGAATGATCTGCTAATCCATATTGCCGCTGAGGTCATACGGAATGAGTGTCCTCCGTCGCTACGTCACGCACTTTTAAGTTGTTTGGTGTCGCCTGGCTGTGAAATGGTATGGACCAACACCTGGGGTTTCCCCTCAATGTTACCCACCACGTGGGTATGATCACGGTAATGAGACCATAAGAACATAAGATATTGGAGCAGAATTAGGCCACTCGGCCCATCAAATCTGCTCCGCCATTCAATCATGGTTGATACTTTCCTCATCCCTATTCTCCTGACTTCTCCCCATAACCACTGATCCCCTTATTAAACAAGAATCTATCGATCTCTGCCTTAAAGACACTCAGTGAATTGGCCCCGCAGCCTTCTGCAGCAAAGAGTTCCACAGATTCACCACCCTCTGGGTGAAAAAAACCCTCCCTATCTCTGTTTTAAAGGATCGTCCCTTCAATCTGAGATGGTGTCCTCTGGTTCTAGTTTTTCCTACAAGTGGAAACGTCCTCTCCACGTCCACTCTATCCAGTCCTCGCAGTATCTTGTACTTTTCAATGAGATCACCTTTCATCCTTCTAAACTCGAACGAGTACAGACCCAGAGTCCTCAAACGTTCCTCCTACGACAAGTTCTTCATTCCAGGGATCATTCTTGTGAACCTCCTCTGGACCGTTTCCAAGGCCAGCACATCCTTCCTTAGATATGCCCAAATCTGCTCACAGTACTCGAAATGGGGCCTTATACAGCCTCAGAAGTACATCCCTGGTCTTATTCTAGCCCTGTTGACATGAATGATAACATTGCATTTGCCTTCTTAACTGTTTTTCAAACTTTTTTTACAGGGACTCATTTTTAGCAAACGACCAATCTTCGGGACCCACTCCGGCCGACCTTCGTGACCCAGGAAGGCAGTCATTCGTGACCCAACATTTTTGCTTCCCTTTAATGCGACAGCTGAGCCTGCCTGGTCCTCACAATCTCACTCTAAGCAGGTTCACAGGGGGAGGGGGCTATGTACATATGGGGTGCAGGATTCAGCCGGGTCCTTTGTGCCGTCTTCATCTTAGTGAGGACGGAAAATCCAACCTCGTACACGGAGGTCGTTGTGAAGGGCAAAAGCAACAAAATGCTTGTTTTACTCAGATCCCGATACTCCTCGGAGACGCTACTCCAAAATGTTGACAGTTTGATTGACTCGTGCCGTGTTTTTAATGCGCTGTCAAAACTGAGGCGCAGAAGTCCAGTCAGCTTCATTTGGAGTCAGCCTATCCAGTCCATCTACACTTTCCTTACTAATGCTGTTTTCTTTGATGTCCCAGGGCAGTGTGGGGGACATGTCGTGATTTTGGCTTTGAAGTCGCAATTGCCAAACTTTCAATGGGTTTTGGAAAGCTGCGATATCTTCACAGTGACGAAAGCAATCACCATCCGTCTCTTGCTATTTGAGGTTCAGTTCATTTAGAATTGAAAAGATGATAGTTAGCATCCAAATTTCATCAGCAATCGAATCAGCAGAGAGGACAATTTCTCGAGGAGGAAAGCGTGGAATCCGTACCTCAGTTCGTAAACTCTGAATATCTGCCTTGTTCAGTGATCATTACAGTAACACTTCAAGCGGATGATGCCAACCGTCATTGGGATTGACTGATCGCTGTATCGATTCAATGCTTTAATGTAGTTTTAATGGTCAGCAAAACACTTTCAGCCACCCTTCGAGGGCGACGATGTGATGAATTCCCATGGATCTCATTATATCCCTTGCCAACCGTTCAGTTCAGTGCATGGTGAGACCATGAGGGATATAGACTCTCTCCAGATCACTTGAGTAATGTTTAGGGGTGCCAAAAAGATCGAGATAATAGCCTTGTTCATCATCAATGATCACCGCGCCTTCAGCTGCCGCCATCCGCGATCGCACTTTGACCCCAGGTTCAGGTCCCAACACTCCGGGCCGCATGAGCACTGATGAACGGCTGGCCCCGTGACCCTCCCGACACCCGCCCGCGACCCACCTGCGTGTTGCTACCTCCACTTCGAAAATGCATGCTTTATATACATTGTATCCGTGCCTGAAGCCAGCGTCAGCTTGAGATCACTGGTTACTTCACAGCGTGAACTTAATTGTAAGTTCAAACCTGTCTCACCTTGAGCGCTGTCTGACGGTTTTAATATTTCCAAAACATATGTTTTGCACCAATTAAAAGCAGACCCAGATTTCTAAATTAGATGTAGGTGTATTTTTTAGAGGTCGCACTACAATTATTTTTTAATGCGGCTTGTGCCACGTGTTTACTTTCTGGTTCTCACTGAGGAAACCCAAGTTCGATTCCAGCTCTGCTTGATCTGTTTGATTTGATTTGAGTTATTATTCTCACATTATCATGGTTTCTTGCATGCTATACAGAGAACGCATACAGCACACAGGGAAGGACGGAGCGACCGCAGAATGTAATGTTACAGTTATAGCTCGGGTGTAGAGAAAAGATCAACTAAATACAAGGTTGGTCCATTTAAAAGTCTGATGGCAGCAGGAAGAAGCTGTTCTTGAGCCGGTTGGCACGTTATCTCAAACTTTTGTATATTTTTACTGACGGAAGAAGGTGGAAGAGAGTATGTCCGGGGTGCGTGGGGTTCTAAATTATGCTGGCTGCCTTTCCAAGGAAGCGGGAATTATAGATCGAGTCAATAGATTGCAGACTCGTTTGCATGATGGATTGGGCTACCTTCACGACATGTTGTAGTTTCCTGCGGTCTTGGGCAGAGCAGGATCCATACCAAGCTGTGCTACAACCAGAAAGAATGCTTTCTATGGTGCATCTGTAAAGGTTGGTGAGAGTCGCAGCTGACATGCCAAATGTCCTTTGTCTTCTGAGAAAGTAGAGTCTTTGGTGAGCTTTCTTAACTATAGTATCGGCATGTGGGGACCAGGGCAGGATGTTGGTGATCTGGACACTTAAACGATTGAAGCCTTTGTACTTAATTCCCATTGATGTAGACCGGGGCATGTTCCCCACTCCGCTTCCTGAAGTCGATAACAACCTCCTTCGTTTTGTTGACACTGAGGGAAAGATTATTGTCGTGTACCAGTTCACCATATTCTCTATCACACTTTGTCAATTATTCACAACTTAAATGGAGGAAAAGTGAATTAGCGAAATTTACTTTATTGATTATCTGATTTTATAATTTAGATACGAGATTATGTCGTGGGGGTGTACCTTTAAGAAAGGTTTTTGTCTCTTCACATGGCTTCAGTGATGACATTTTGTGGGTGAAGCTGAGCTGTGGGTGTGTGGTGTTATTACTTTCGCTTTCAATTTTGATTGTTGTGGACTCAGGCAGAGAAAAGAAGTGTTTTGGCCTGTTTATCTATTTTCGCTATTAATATCTGACTCGGTTAAAAAAAAACATTGATTATAGTTACCTGCTTTGGTAAATTAAAAAAATATAGTTTTCTCTCCGGAATGGTTTTAAACCTGCTGGTGGGACGAAATTAAATTCACAGGAAAAGTCAGTCTTAACAAAGTTAGAATGCAGAGTGCTGGGCCACGCCCTTGAAATGTGGTTTTTCGTTCATGGGATTTAGCTTTGGATTTGGAACAGTTAAGGGGGAATTCATTAAGTATTATACATTGATTACTGTAGGTATTTGGTGTCGTTATGATTGCAATTGATAATAATGCTTGCTGTGTTTCGTTATATACACATGTTAACTAAGGTCTTAGAATAAAGCTTGTGTTGATTAAAGTGTTTAGGAAGAATGTTGAATCACACCTGAAGGGGAGGCTCTTGTCTTAATCCGAGCCAAATTCAACATAAAGGTTGTCGGTCAGTTGGACATCATAACATTGTTTGGAGTTTCATAACCCTGGCCTACAACAATTATTTACTCAGGCAAATGTAACAATCTATTTTGTGTTTTGTTCATGATACAGTGTTCCACATATCACGAAAAGCACTCAAGTAGTTCGACACCATCCTGGACCAAGTATTCCGCTTATTGCTCCCCCTTCCAGAAACATTCAATCCCTGCACCACAAACGCACTGTGGCAGCCCTGTTTACCATCCCAAAATGCACTGCAGTAACTCACCAAGGTTCCTTAGACATCAACTACCAATCGCACGGCCACTATCATCTTGAAGAATAAGAACTCCCTAAAAGCAGATTGGTGTCCCCACACCTCACTGACAGCAGCGGATCAACAAGGCAGCTCACCGCCACCTACTGAAGGGCAATTCGGGATGGGAATTAAATGCTGCCCGAACCAGAAACTCGCAAATCCCGTAAAAGTGAACTTTGTATAGCATTGCTGCTTTGAATTTCTGGAACATGTGATGAACATATTTACATTATTACAGTAGAGTTCATCATATAACTTCTGCTTCAGAGGAACCTGGATCTAAGGTATTTCTAACAGCATGAATCCAGGAAAACAGAAACAATGTGGTTGCGGCAGTAAGGTGGAACGGAGTGTTGTGCAATCTATCATGGATTTAAACACTCTCTCCGCCTTTCTCTCTTTAACACTCTCCTTTGTTCTGTTTCTGTTTTGTATCTCTTGGTTTCGGGAAAAGGTTTATGTTGAGCAGAATATTGTACCATAGTTTCTGTTCAGTAAGACATATTTTGCGACTTTGTTACTTTGTGGAACCATTGCAACATGAAGAATAATTGGCACTACATGACACGAAAGGAAGGTATTTGCACCATGATTACTGTGCCTGTGCCCATCATTACTGTTATACAGACACATGGTCAGAACATTGCATATAGGAGTTTGGACGCCATGCTGAAGGTGTAGAAGACATAAGTAAGTCTGCACTTGGAATACTGTGTGCAGTTCTGGTCTCACTATTATAGAGATGATATTATTCAACTAGAAATAGTGCTGAAACATTTTACAAGGATGCTACCGTAAATTGATAGTTTGAGTTATAGGTGCGTTTGGTACGCTGGGACATTTACCCCTGGAGTGTAGGAGGCATAGGGGTGAAATTCTCGAGGTCTATCAAGTTAATAGGGCAGAGGTAATGTACATCGTCAAAATATTTTCCCAAAGATAAGGGAGGGTAAAACAAGTGAGTATAGGTTTAAAGTTAGAGAGGAGACACACAAAAGGGTCCAGAGAGTAATTTCTTCACAAATAGTGCGCTGAGTGTCTGGACAGAGTTGCCAGAGGAAGTAATAGAAGCGATTACAATTTTGTCTTATTAAGGGATCAGGGGTTATGGGGAGAATGCAGAAGAATGGGCGGCATGGATAAGTTGGGCCGTCGGGCCTATTTCAATGCTGAAAACCTCTCGCACTCTGTGACCCCATCCCATCTTCCAGCTCTGGAACGCTGCAGTTTCGAGCACTCCATCTCTATGTCCAAGTGATTTTAAAATTTTCCTATGGGTGTCTGCCTCTATCATTCTCATGGACAATGGTCCATGAGTGATTTAATGGATCTGAGGAACAGGCAGGAAATGACATTGAGGCAGAAGCTCAGCTGAGATCAAACTGGATGTTATGATGTGGAGATGCCGGCGTTGGACTGGGGTGAGTCTTACAGTACGAAGTCTTACAACACCAGGTTAAAGTCCAACAGGTTTGTTTCGATGTCGCTAGCTTTCCGAGCGGAGAAACTACGTCATCTTCTTCACAGCCTTCAACACGTCATTGATGACGATGAATATCTTGCCAAGGTCATCCCCACACCCCCACTACTTGCCTTCAAACAACCGCGCAACCTCAAACAAACCATTGTTTGCAGCAAACTACCCAGTCTTCAGAACAGTGACCACGACACCACACAACCCTGCCATGGCAATCTCTGCAAGACGTGCCAGATCATCGACATGGATACCACGATTACACGTGAGAACACCACCCACCAGGTACGCGGTACATACTCGTGCCACTCGGCCAACGTTGTCTACCTCATACGCTGCAGGAAAGGATGTCCCGAAGCGTGGTATATTGGCGAGACCATGCAGACGCTGCGACAACGAATGAAAAGATATCGCGCACCAATCACCAGGCAGGAATGTTCCCTTCCAGTCGCGGAACACTTCAGCAGTCAAGGGCATTCAGCCTCTGATCTCCGTGTAAGCGTTCTCCAAGGCGGCCTTCAGGACGCGCGACAACGCAGAATCGCCGAGCAGAAACGTATAGCCAAGTTCAGCACACATGAGTGCGGCCTCAAGCAGGACCTTGGATTCCTGTCGCATTACATTCATCCCCCACCATCTGGCCTGCGAAATCCTACCAACTGTCCTGGCTTGATACAATTCACACCTCTTGAACCTGGGGTTACCCCATCTCTGGATCTGTAAAGATTAAATCACCTGCTAATGGTCGCATTTCAAGCATTGTTTGGCATCTTTGAATTTGTCTATATATATGTTTCTGGAACATACCTCTTCATTCACCTGAGGAAGGAGAAGCGCTCCGAAAGCTAGTGACATCGAAACAAACCTGTTGGACTTTAACCTGGTGTTGTAAGACTTCGTACTGTAAAACTGGATGTTGGGACAGGAGTGAGTGGCCGGGTCGTCTCACTATGTTGTCATTTACTATCAGTTCCAGTTGCCACAACACTCGCAGATGACTATAACTGCGCGATAAGATTTTTTAGTTCCATCTTTCCATCAATTAATTCAATGTTCGGGGATACAGTTCAGTTATTTGGTCTGCACAGCCTCTGAGGTTGGTGGAGGCAGATACAACAGTGGTTTTCAAATTTCAATGCGAGAAACGACAGCAATCAATTTCATGCCTCTGGGGAAAGGTCGGTCGAGTGGGATTGAATGATCTGCTAATCTAAAGAGCCGCTGAGGTTAAACGGAATGAATGTCCTCTGTCGTTACTTCACGCACTTTTAAATTTTTGGTCACGTCTGGCTGTGAGATGATGTGCACCACCACACTGGAGTTTCCCTCAATGCTACCCACCACGGCGAGAATGAGCACGGTAATCCTTCATATACAATGTGTCCATGCCTGAAACCAGCGTCAGCTTTAGCTCACTGGTTACTTCATAGCATCAACTTAGTTGTAAATTCGAACCTGTATCACCGCGGGCGCTGCCTGGCGTTTTTATTATTTCCAAAACATGTGTTGCATAAATAAAAGCAGCAGCATTTTTATAATTAGAAGTAGGTGAATTTTGTTTAGAGGTTGCATTAAATGTTTTTAAAAGAGGCTTGTGCCACGTGTTTACTTTCTGATCTCACACTGCGGAAAGCCAAGTTCGATTCCAGGTCTGTACAATAACTGACCTATCACACTTTGTCAATTACTCACGAACTAAATGGAGGAAAGGAGCATTAACGATTAGCGATTATACATTTTTTTGTAATTTCGGAACAAGATAGTTTACGCAGGCGAATTGATTAATCCAGTTTTTTTCCACGTGAAACGCTGTTCCCCAAATCTCCAAGAACACTCAGGGTGTTCGAAAGCATCCAGAACCAAGCAGTGCGTGTGATTGCTCCTCCTCCCACAAGCATTCAATCCATCCGCCACAGCCATCCCAAAATGCACCGCAATAACTCAACAAAGTTCCCGAGGCAATTATTCCTTAGACAGCACCTTCCAGACTGCGACTACTGTCATTTTGAAGAACTCGACAAGCCCCTACTTCGGAAAATCACCAACTGGAATTTCCCTCCAAATCTCTCACCGCTCCCACTTGGAACCATATAAACGTTCCTTCACGGTAACGGGGGAAAATCATTTAGCTTCCTCCCTAAAAGCACGCTGGGTGTACCCAAAAATCACGGTCTGCAACGAGTCAAGAAAGCAGCTCACCTTCTTCAGGGCAATTCGGGATGGACAATGAATTCCGTCCGAACCAGCAACTCTCACATCCAGTAAAAGTGATAATTTTAATGCATTGGTGCTTTGAATGTCTGGGGCCTGGGATGAACTGTTCTCCATTCTTAAAAAATAAACATCGATTAACCATTTCATTTTTTCCAATTAAGGGGCAATTTAGCGCGGCCAATCCACCTACAGTGCACGTCATTGGGTTGTGGGGGGAAACCCACGCAAAAACGGGAAGAATGCGCAAACTCCACAGGGACGGTGACCCGGAGGCGGGATCGAAACTGAGAACTCGGCGCCTTCCGGCAGCAGTGCTAACCACCGCGCCAACGTGCTGCCACCTGTTTTTTTTAAATATAACGGTGGAATGAATCATATAACCTACCACAGAGGAAACTGGACCTCAGGTATTTCTAACAGCATGAATCCTGGAAGACAGAAACAATGTGCTTGCTGCAGTCAGGTGGAACTGAGTGGTGTGCAATCTACTCTAGCGTGAAACGGTCTCGTCCTCTTTCTCTCTTTGCAACCCTCCTTTATTCTGTTTCTGTTTTGTTTCTATTGGTATCGGTTGAAGATTTGATTTTCTGTGGGTCTCTTGACGAATATATTCTTTTGAATCTTTTTGCAGTCAGACAGATTCTGCGACATTGTAGTTTTTTGGACCCAGTGCAAACATGATGAATAATTGGAATTTCACAACACTGAAGGAGGCTTTTTGTTCCCCAATTACTGTGTCTGCCCATTATTCTATTATACAGATACATGGTCAGATAATTGAGCACACGTGTTGGGATGTCTTGCTGAAGTTCTACAGGACGTTGGGAAGGTCATACTTGGAATACTGTGTACAGTTCTGGTAACCCTAATACAGAACGGATATTATTAACCTAGAAAGAGAGCAGAAAACTTTTGCCATGCTGCTACCGGATTTGATGGTTTGAGTTATAAGGAGCGGTTGTTTAGACTGGAATATTTTTCTTGGAGCCTCGGGGTGATCTTGACGACCGCTGTAAAATAACGTGGGGGCATGGATCAGGTAGATTATCCCAAAGGTAGGGGAATCCAAATGTAGAGGGCATAGGTTTAAAGTGAGAGGGGAGAGATACAAAACGGTCCAGATGAACAATTGTTTCACACAG
Organism: Scyliorhinus torazame; assembly: GCF_047496885.1. NCBI lineage: Eukaryota > Metazoa > Chordata > Chondrichthyes > Carcharhiniformes > Scyliorhinidae > Scyliorhinus > Scyliorhinus torazame. The sequence goes on from NC_092726.1 coordinate 57,456,455, forward strand.
AGGGCGGTGAGTGTCTGAAGCGAGCTGGCAGAGGCAGTAATAGAGGCGTCTACAATTGTGCGTTTTAAAAAGCATTTAAATAGTTATATGGAGAAGATGGGATTGGAAGAATATGAACAAATGTGGGCAATCGGACAGGCTTTGTGTAGTAAAAACTGGGCGGCATGGACAAGTTAGGACGAAGGGCCTATTTCCACGCTGTAAACGTCTATGACTCTATGACCTGTCCCACCTCCCAGCTGTGTGTCGCTGCAGATTCGAGCACTCCATCTGTATGTCCAAATCGGTTTGAATGTCTGTCTCCATTTTTCTCAGCGACAGTGAACTTTGAGGCAGAATCTCAGCTGTGATCAAACTGAATGTTGGGGCAGGAGTGAGTGGCCTGGTAGTCTCTCTGTGTTGTCATTTGCTATCAGTTCCAGTTGCCACAGTACTCGCAGTTGAATATAACTGCGAGATCAGATTTTTAAGTTACATCTTTCCAACAATGATTTCAATGTTCTGGGATACAGTTCAATTATCTGGTCCACACTGCCTGTGAGATTGGTAGAGGCAGATACAACAGTGGCTTTCAAATTTCAACGCGAGAAATGACAGGAATGAAATGCATGGCTCTGGGGAAAGGTCAGTCGAGTGGGATTTAATGAACGGCTAATCTAAAGAGCCGCTGGTGTCAAACGGAATGAATGTCTTTCGTCGGTACTTCACGCACTTTTAAGTTTTTGGTCACGTCTGGCTGTGAGATGATGTGCAGCAACACCTGGAGTTTCGCCTCAGTGTTGCCGAATACCGATCACGGAAATCCTTTATACACAATGTGTCCATGCGTGAAGCCAGCGTCAGCTTTAGCTCCCTGGTTACTTCACAGCATCCACTTAATTGTAAGTTCGAACCTGTCTCACCGTGGGCGCCGCCTGGCGTTTTTAATATTTCCAAAACATGTCTGTTGCATAATAGAAGCAGCAGCACATTTATAATTAGAAGAAGGTGTATTTTTTTCAGAGGATGCATTAATCTGTTTTAAAAAGAGCCGTGTGCCACCTGTTCACTCCTGATCTCACAGTGCGGAAAGCCAAGTTCGATTCCAGCTCTGTACAATAACTTTGTCAAACTTTGTCAATTATTCACAACCTAGATGGAGAAAAAGAGCTTTAACGATTATCTATTATAGCTTCTTTGACATTTCGGAACAAGATTCGTTACGCAGGCGAATTGATTCATCCATTTGTTTCCACGTGAAACGCTGCTCCCCAGTTCTCAAAGAACACTCAAAGAGTTCGAAAGCAAATGCACTGCAATAACTCAACAAAGTGCCTCGGGCAATTGTTCCTCAGGCAGCACCTCTAGACCTCCGACTACTATCATTTTGAAGAACTAGACAAGCCCCTATTTGAGACAATCACCATTTCCCTCCAAATTTCCCGCCAAATCACTCACCGTTCCCACTTGGAACCAGATAAACGTTCCTTCACGGTAAAGGGAAAAAATAATTTAGCTTCCTCCATAAAGGCACGTTCGGTGTACCCAACGCTTCAAGAAAGCAGCTCACCACCACCTTCTGACGGGCAACTAGGGATGGGCAAAAACTTTTGTCCAAACCAGAAACTCTCACATCCAGTAAAAGTGATCTTTTTAATGCATTGGTGCTTTGAATTTCTGGGGCCTGGGATGAACTGTTCTCCATTCTTGAAACAAAAATATAGGGTACCCAATTCATCTTTTCCAATTAAGGCGCAATTTAGCGTGACCGGTTCACCTACTCTGCACATCATTGTGTTGTGGGAGCATAGCCCACGCAAACACGGGGGGGGGGGGGGGGGGGGGGGGGAATGTGCAAACTCAACACAAAGGGTGACGCAGAGCCGGGATCGAACCTGAGAACACGACACCGTGAGGCAGCAGTGCTAGTCACTGCGCCACCGTGCTGCCCCTGTTTGTCATTCTAACGTTGGAATGAATCATGTAACTTCTGCTTCAGAGGAAACTGGATCGAAGGTATTTCTCGCAGCATGAATCCTGGAAGATAGAAACAATGTGCTTGCTGCAGTAAGGTGGAAGGTAATGGTGTGCAATGCATCCAGCAGCAAACGCTCTCTCCTCCTTTCTCTCTTTAGCAATCTCCTTTGTTTCTCTTATGTTTCTATTGGTATCAGGTGAAGATTTGATTTGCCGTGGGTCTCTTGAGCAAGACATTCTTCTACATCTTATTCCAGTCACACACATTCTGCGACTTTTTTGCTTTTTGCACCACTATAAACATGGTGAATAAGTGGAACTTCACAACACTGAAGGAGGCTCTTTGTTCCACAATTACTGTGTCTGTGCCCATTGTTACTATTATACAGATACATGGTCAGATAATTGAATACAGGAGGTGGGACGTCTTGCTGAAGCTGTACAAGACATTGGGAAGTACACGATTGGAATAATGTGGGCAGTTCTGGTCACCGTAATATCGAAAGAGGGCAGAAAACATTTGTTCGGCAGCTTCCGGTCTTCAAAATTTGAGTTATAAGGAGCGGCTGGATAGACTGGAACATTTTTCTTGGAGGCTAGGGTTGATCTTGACAGCGGCTATAACATAGTGAGGGGCACAGATCAGGTAGATTTACGCAAATGTACTGGAATCCAAAACTAGAGGGCATACGTTTAAGTTGAATGAGGAGAGAAACAAAAGGGTCCAGAGGAACAATTGTTTCACACAGAGGGTGGTAAGTGTCTGGAAGGAGCTGGCAGAGGCAGTAGTAGAGGCTTCTACATTGTTGCCTTTTAAAAAGCATTTAGATAGTTATATCGAGAAGGTGGGTACAGAGGAATATGACCAAATGTGGGCAATTGGACAGGCTTTGTGTAGTAAACGCTGGGCGGCATGGACAAGTTCGGCCGAAGGGCCTATTTCCACGCTGTAAACTTCGATGACCCTATGACGTGTCCCACCTTCCAGATTAGTGTCGCTGCAGATTCGAGCACTCCATCGATCTGTCCAAATCGGTTTGAAACTTTGCTGTGTGTGTCTGCCTCCATTTTTCTTATCGACAGTGAACTTTGAGGGAATGAAAGTATCTGAGGAACAGGCAGCAAATGACATTGAGGCAGAATCTCAGCTGCGATCAAACTGGATGTTGGAGCAGGAGTGAGTGGCCGTGGAGTCTCCCGATGTTGTCATTTGCTATCAATTCCAGTTGCCACAGCACTCGCAGATGAATATAACTGCGAGATCAGGTTTTTAAGTTACATATTCCCAACAATTATTTCAATGTTCTGGGATACATTTAAATTATCTGGTCTGCACTGCACTGTGAGATTGGTGGAGGCAGATACAACAGTGACTTTCAAATTGCAATGCGAGAAACAACAGCAATCAAATGCATGCCTTTGGGGAAAAGTCGTTCGAGTGGATTGAATGATCTGCTAATCTAAAGAGCCAATGAGGTTAAACGGAATGAATGTCCTCCATCTGTACTTCACGCACTTTTAAATGTTTGGTCCCGTCTGGCTGTGAGTTGATGTGCAGCAACCTGGAGTTTCCCCTCAATGTTACCCACCGCGGCGAGTTTGATCACGGAAATCCTTTGTATACAATGTGTCCGTGTTTGATGTCAGCGTCAGCTTTTGCTCACTGGTTACTTCACAGCATCAACTTAATTGTAAGTTCGGACCTGTCTCACCGTGGGCGCTGCCTGGCGTTTTTATATTTCCAAAACGTGTGTGGTGCATAAATAAAAGCAGCAGCACATTTATAATTAGAAGTCGGTGTATTTTGTGAAAGGTTGCATTGATCTGTTTTAAAAAGAAGCGTATGCCACGTGTTTACGGCCTCTCGCTGCGGAAACCATAGTTCGATTCCAGCTCTGTACAATAACTGACCTGTCAGACTATGTCAATTACTCACTACCTAAATGTAGGAAAAGAGCATTAACCATTATCTGTTATAGATTTTTTGAAATTTCGGAACAAAATGGTTTACGCAGGCAAATTGATTAACCCATTTTTTCCACGTGAAACGCTGTTCCCCAGGTCTCCAAGAACACCCAGGTAGTTCGAAAGCATCCAGACCAAGCAGTGCGTTTGATTGCTTCTCCTGCCACAAGCATTCAATCCCTCCGCCGCAGAAATCCCACAATGCACCGCAATAACTCAACAAAGCTCCTCAGGCCATTGTCCCTTCGACAGCACCTTCTAGACCTCCGACCACTGTCATTTTGAAGAACTGGACAAGCCCCTCCTTGGGAAAATCACCGACTGCAATTTCCCCTCCAAAGCATTCAACACTCCCACTTGGAATCATATTAACGTTCCTTCACCGTAACGGGAAAAAAATCATTTAGCTTCCTCCCTTAAAGCACGTGGGTGTACCCAAACATCACTGCCTGCAACAATTCAAGGAGGCAGCTCACCACCACCTTCTGAAGGGCAACTAGGGATGGGCAATAAATTCTGTCCTAACTAGCATCTCTCACATCCAGTAAAAGTGATCTTTTTAATTTCTGGGGCCTGGGAATGAACCGTTCTCCAATCTTCAAAAATAAATATTCAGTACCCAATTCCTTTTTTCCAATTAAGAGGCAGTTTCGCGTGGCCAGTCCACCTATCCTGCACATCTTTGGTTGTGGGGGAGAAACCCACGCAAACACGGGAAGAATGTGCAAACCCCACAAGGACAGTGACCCAGAGCTGGAAACGAACCAAAGAACTCATCGACGTGAGCAGCAGTGCTCACTGGGCCATCCTGCTGTCCCTATTTGTCATTCTAACAGTGGAATGAATCATGTAACTTCTGCTTCAGAGGAAACTGAATCTAATGCATTTCTAACAGCATGAATCATTGAAGATAGAAACAACGTGCTTGCTGCAGTAAGGTGGAAGGGAGTGGTGTGCAATATACTCCAGAATTAAACGCTCTCTCCCCCTTTATCTCTTTACCATTCTCCTTTATTCTGTTTCTGTTTTGTTTCTCTTGGTATCGGGTGAAGATTTGATTAGCTGTGGGTCTCTTGAGCAAGATATTCTTCTACATTTTTTCCAGTCAGACACATTCTGAGACTTCGTTGCTTTTTGCAACCACAGCAAACATGATGAATAATTGGAAATTCACAACACTGAAGGAGGCTCCTTGTTCAGCAATTACTGTTTCTGTGCCCATTATTACTATTCTACAGATACATGGTCAGATAATTGAATACAGGAGTTGGGACGACTTGCTGAAGTTCTTCAGGACTTTGGGAAGAACACACTTCGAATACTGTGTACAGTTCTGGATATTTTAACCGAGAAAGAGAGCAGAAAAGATTTGCTAGGCTGCCACCGGACTTGATGGTTTGAGGTATCAGGAGCGGCTGGATAGACTGGAACATTTATCTTGGAGGCGATGGGTGATCTTGACGTCGGCTAGAAAATAATGAGGGGCATAGATGAAGTAGATTTGCCTAAAGGTAGTGGAATCCAAAACTAGTGGGCACGTGAGAGTGGAGAGAAACAAAAGGGTCCAGAGGAACAATTGTTTCACACAGAGGGTGGTGAGTGTCTGGAAAGATCTGGCAGTTGCAGTAGTCGAGGCGTATACAATTCTGCCTTCAAAAAAACATTTACATAGTTAGATGGAGAAGATGGGTATAGAGGTATATGACCGAATGTGGACAATTGGACAGGCTTTGTGTAGTAAAAACTGGGCTGCATGGACAAGTTAGGCCGAAGGGCCTATTTCCATGCTGTAAACCTCTCTGCCTCTGTGACCATATCCCACCGTCCAGCTCTGGAACGCTGCAGATTAGAGCACCCCATCGCTATGTCGAAGTGATTTTGAAAGCCAACTTATCCATGCCGCCCAATGTTTACCAGGAGGCTTGTCTCAATTGCCAACATATGGCCAACACCCCTCCATACCAATTTTTCGGATATAACTCTCGAGATGCTTTTCTAAAGACCGTAAGACCATAAAACCATAAGACAAGGCGCAGAATTAGGCCACTCGGCCCATCGAGTCTACTCCGCCTTTGAATAATGGCTGATATTTTCTCATCCCCACTCCACTGCATTCTCCCCATAAGCCCTGGTCCTCTTATTAAGACAAAATTGAACCCGCTTCTATTACTTCCTCTGACAACTCGGTCCAGACACTCAGCGCACTATTTGTGAAGAAATTACTCTCTGGACCCTTTTATGTGTCTTCCCTCTAACTTTAAACCTATGCCCTCTTGTTTTGCACGCCCCTATCTTTGGAAAAATATGTTGACGATGTACATTACGTCTGCCTTATTAACTTTATAGATCTCGAGAATTTCACCCCTATGCCTACTACACTCCAGGGGAAAATGTCCCAGCTTACCAAACGCATCTTATAACTCAAACTATCAATTTCCGGTAGCGTCCTTGGAAAACGTTTCAGCACTATTTCTAGTTGAAGAATATCATCTCTATAATAGTGAGACCAGAACTGTACACAGTATTCCAAGTGTAGACTTACTTATGTCTTGTACAACTTCAACAATCGTCCAAACTCCTATATTCAATGTTCTGACCATGTGTCTGTATAACAGTAATGGTGGGCACAGACTCAGTAATCATGGAGCAAATACCCTCCTTTCGTGTTATGTTGTGCCAATTATTCTTCAAGTTTGCAATGGTTCCACAAAGTAACAAAATCGCAAAATACGTCTTACTGAAATGAAAATCGCTTATTGTCACGAGTCGGCTTCAATGAGGTTACTGTGAAAAGTCCCTAGTCGCTACATTCCGGCGCCTGTTCGGGGAGGCTGGTTCGGGAATCGAATCAGTGCTGCTGGCCTGCTTTGGTCTGCTTCAAAAGCCAGCGATTTAGCCCAGTCTGCTAAACGAGCCCCTATGGTACAATCTTCTGCTCAACTTAAATCTTCACCCGAAACCAAGAAATACAAAACAGAAACAGAACAAAGGAGACTGTTAAATAGCGAAAGGGGGAGGGAGTGTTGAAATCCATGATAGATTGCACGCCACTCCGTTCCACATTGCTGCGGCAACCACATTGTTTCTGTTTTCCTGGATTCATGCTGTTAGAAATACCTTAGGTCCAGGTTCCTTATGAAGCAGAAGTTATATGATGAACTCTACCGTAATAATGGCAATCAGTTCATCCCATGTCCCAGAAATTCAAAGCAGCAACGCTATAAAAAGTTCACTTTTAGGGGATTTGCGAGTTTCTGGTTCGGGCAGCATTTAATTGCCATCCCGAATTGCCCTTCAGTAGGTGGCGGTGAGCTGCCTTGTTGGTCCGCTGTTGTCAGTGAGGTGTGGGTACACCCAACGTGCTTTTAGGGAGTTATTGACTTCAAAATGATAGTGGTCGTGCGTTTGGGAGTTGATGTCTAAGGAACCTTGGTGAGTTACTGCAGTGCATTTTGGGATGATAAACAGGGCTTCCACGGCGCGTTTGTGGTCCAGGAATTGAATGTTTCTGGAAGGTGGAGCAATCAAGCGGGATACTTGGTCCAGGATGGTGTCGAACTACTTGAGTGCTTTTCGTGATATGTGGAACGTATCATGTACAAAACACAAAATGGATTATTACATTTGCCTGAGTAAATAATTGTTATAGGCCAGGGTTAAGAAACTCCAAACAATGTTATGAAGTCCAACTGACCGACAATCTTTATGTTGAATTGGGCTAGGATGAAGACAAGAGCCTCCCCTTCAGGTGTGATTCAACAGTCTTCCTAAACACTTCATTCAACACAAGCTTTATTCTAAGACCTTAGTTTCCATATGTATATAAAGAAACACAGCAAGAAATATTATCAATTACAAACATAACGACACCATACAGCTATAGTAATCTATGTATAATACATAATGAATCCCCCCTTAACTGTTCCAAATCCAAATCCAATAAACGAAAAACCACATTTCAAGGGCGTGGCCCAGCACTCTGCATTCTCACCTGAATAAGACTGACTTTCCTGATAATTTAGTTTCGTCTCACCAGGAGGTTTAAAACCATTCTGGAGAGAAAACTATATTTGTTTAATTTACCAAAGCAGGTAACTATAATCAATGTTGTTTTTTCACTGAGTCAGATATTAATAGTGAAAATAGATAAACAGGCCAAAACACTTATTTTCTCTGTCTCAGTCCACAACAATCAACATTGAAAGCGAAAGTAAAAACATCACACAGCCACAGCTCAGCTTCACCCAGAAAATTACATAACTGAAGCCATGTGATGAGACAAAAACCTTTCTTAAAGGCACACTCCCACGACATAATCTCGTTTCTAAATTATAGAATCAGATAATCAACAAAGTAAATTTCGCGAATGCACTTTTGCTCCATTTAAGTTGTGAAAATTGACAAAGTGTGATCGAGAATATGGTGAACTGGTACACGACAGTAATCTTTCCCTCAATTTCAACGAAACGAAGGAGATTGTCTTCGACTTCAGGAAGCGTAGTGGAGAACATGCCCGGTCCACATCAATGGGAATTAAGTACAAAGGCTTCAATCTTTTAAGTCTCCAGATCACCAACAACCTGACCTGGTCCCCTCATGCCGATACTATAGTTAAGAAAGCTCACCAAAGACTCTACTTTCTCAGAAGTCAAAGGAAATTTGGCACGTCAGCTACAACTCTCACCACCCTTTACAGATGCACTATATAATGCATACTTTCTGGTTGTATCACAGCTTGGTATGGATCCTGCTTTTCCCCAAGACCGCAGGAAGCTACAAAAGATTGTGAATGTAGCCCAGTCCATCACGCAAACCAGCCTCCCATCCATTGACTCTATCTATAATTCCCGCTGCCTTGGAAAGGCAGCCAGCATAATTAAGGACCCCACGCACCGCGGACATACCATCTTACACCTTCTTCCGTCAGTAAAAAGATACAAAGTTTTGAGGTCACGTACCAACCGGCTCAAGAACAGCTTCTTCCCTGCTGCCATCAGACTTTGAAATGGACCTAGCTTGTATGAAGTTGATCTTTTCTCTACACCCGAGCTATAACTGTAACATTACATTCTGCAGTTGCTCCTTCTTTCCCTATGTACGGTATGCGTTCTCTGTATAGCATGCAAGAAACAATTCTTTTCACTGTAGAGTAATAATGTGAGACTAATAAATCAAATCAAAGAGGTCAGTTATTGTGCAGAGCTGGAATCGAACTTGGGTTTCCTCAGTGAGAACCAGAAAGTAAACACGTGGCACAAGCTGCATTAAAAAATAATTGTAGTGCAACCTCTAAAAAATACACCTAATTCTAATTTAGAAATCTGGATCTGCTTTTAATCGGTGCAAAGCACATGTTTTGGAAATATTAAAACCGCCAGGCAGCTCTCATGGTGAGACAAGTTTTAACTTACAGTTACGTTGATGCTGTGAAGTAGCCAGTGAGCTAAAGCTGACGCTGGCTTCAGGCACGGATACAATGTATATAATGCAGGCATTTTCGAAGTGGCGTTGGGGACACGCAGGTGGGTCGCGGGTGGGTGGCGGGAGTGTCACGGGGCCAGCCGTTGCGGCGTTCATCAGTGCTCATGAGGCCCGGAGTGTTGGGACCTGAACCTGGGGTCAAAGTGCGATCGCGGATGGCGGCGGCTGAAGGCGCGGTGATCACTGATGATGAACACGGCTTTTATCTCGATCTTTTTGGCATCCCTAAACATTACTCAAGTGATCTGGAGAGAGTCTATATCCCTCATGGTCTCACCATGCACTGAACTGAACGTTTGGCAAGGGATATAATGAGATCCAGGGGAATTCACCACATCGTCGCCCTCGACGGGTGGCTGAAAGTGTTTTGCTGACCATTAAAACTACATTAAAGCATTGAATCGATACAGTGACCAGTCAATCCCAATGACGGTTGACATCATCCGCTTGAAGAGTTACTGTAATGATCACTGAACAGGGGAGATATTCAGAGTTTACGAACTGAGGTACGAATTCCACACTTTCCTCCTGGAGAAATTGCCCTCTCTGCTAATTTGATTGCTGATGAAATTTGGATGCTAACTATCATCTTTTCAATTCTGAATGAACTGGACCTCAAATAACAAGAGAAGGATGGTGATTGCTTTCGGCTCTGTGAAGAAATCGCAACTTTCCAAATCTCATTGAAAGTTTGGCAATTGCGATGCAAAGCCAAAATCACTACATGTTCCCCACACTGCCCCGGGACATCAAAGACAACAGCATTAGTAAGGAAAGTGTAGATGGACTGGATAGACTGACTCCAAATGAAGCTGACTGAACTTCTGCGCCTCAGTTTTGACAGCGCATTAAAATCACGGCACGAGTCAATCAAACTGTCAGCATTTTGGAGTAGCATCTCCGAGGAGTATCCGGAGCTGAGCAAAACAAGCATTTTGTTGCTTTTGCCCTTCACAACGACCTCCGTGTGCGAGGTTGGATTTTCCGTGCTCACTAAGATGAAGACGGCACAAAGGACCCGGCTGAATCCTGCACCCGATATGTACATAGCCCTCTCCCCCTGTGAACCTGCTTGGAGTGAGATTGTGAGGACCAAGCAGGCTCAGCTCTCGCATTAATGGTAAGCAAAAATGGTGGGTCACGAAGATCGGTCGGCGTGGGGGCCCTGAAGGTTGGTCGTTTGCTAAAAATGGTCCCCAGAATAAAAGTTTGAAAAACAGTTAAGAAGGCAAATGCAATGTTATCATTCATGTCAACAGGGCTAGAATAAGACCAGGGATGTACTTCTGAGGCTGGAAAAGGCCCCATTTCGAGTACCGTGAGCAGATTTGGGCATATCTAAAGAAGGATGTGCTGGCCTTGGAAAGGGTCCAGAGGAGGTTCACAAGAATGATCCCTGGAATGAAGAACTTGTTGTATGAGGAATGTCTGAGGACTCTGGGTCTGTACTCGTTGGAGTTTAGAAGGATTGAAACGTACAAGATACTGCGAGGACTGGATAGAGTGGACGTGGAGAGGATGTTTCCACTTGTAGGAAAAACTAGAACCAGAGGACACCATCTCAGATTGAAGGGACGATCCTTTAAAACAGAGATGAGGAGGATTTGTTTCACCCAGAGGGTGGTGAATATGTGGAACTCTTTGCTGCAGAAGGCTGCGGGGCCAATTCACTGACGGTCTTTAAGGCAGAGATAGATAGATTCTTGTTTAATAAGGGGATCAGTGGTTATGGGGAGAAGTCAGGAGAATAGGGATGAGAAAAGTATCAACCATGATTGAATGGCGGAGCAGATTTGATGGGCCGAGTGGCCTAATTCTGCTCCAATATCTTATAGTCTTATGGTCTCATTACCGTGATCATACTCACGTGGTGGGTAACATTGAGGGGAAACCCCAGGTGTTGGTCCATACCATTTCACAGCCAGGCGACACCAAACAACTTAAAGTGCGTGACGTAGCGACGGAGGACATTCATTCCGTATGACCTCAGCGGCAATATGGATTAGCATATCATTCAATCAAATTCGACCGCCTTTCCCATGAGGGATGCATTTGATTCTTGTCACTCCCATTCCCTTTTGAAACCACTATTGTATCTGCCTCCACCGAAATCCCAGGCCGTGCAGACCAGATCAGAACCACTGGCTGTGGGAATCGGTTAGTAGTTCCCTGTTCGGGAAGCTGGGATACGCTGGGACTGCGTTATTGGATATAAAAGGTGAAGATGTGAGATCCGTTCGACACATCTAAAATTACGTTAGGTCCGCAGAATGTGGCTCTAAATGAACTGTATCCATGAATATAGAAAGAACTCTTGGATGTAACTTAGAAATCTTATCTTGCAGCCATATCCATCAGCAAGTAATGTGACAACTGGAACTGATAACCAATGACAACATGGGGAGACTGCACGGCCACTGACTCCTCTTCCACCATTCAACTTGATCATAGCTGAGCTTCTGCCTGAATATCATTTCCTGCCTGTTCCTCAGATCCTTTCATTATCTTAAAGATCATTGCCATTAAAATAATGGATGGAGACACCCACAGCAACATTTCAAACCGATTTGGCCAGACAGAGGATGTGCTCGAATCTGCTGCATTCCAGAGATGGAAGGTGGGATAGAGTCATACATATTTGGAGCATAGAAACAGACCCGTAGGTTCAACTTGCAAATGTCGCTCAGTTTTTACCAGTACGCCTGTCCTAATTGCCCTCATTTCGCCCATATCCCGCTGTACTCATCTTACCCATTTAACTATCATAACGCTGTTTAAAAAGCAAAATTGTAACCGCCTCGATTACTGCGAATTACAGATCGTTCCAGACATTCATCGCCTTCAGTGTGAACAAATTGCCCTCTCTACACTTTTGTATCTCTCCCGTCTCATCTTAAACCTATTCCCTCTTCATTATTTTATAGACCTCTATAAGTTCAACCCTAAAACTCCAAAGATCCACCGGGAAAAAGACCCATTCGATCCAGTCTTTCCTGACAACTCAAACCATTAAGTACCGATAGCACAATTCTATATCTTTTCTGCCCTTTTACTGGTTTAATAATGTCGTTTCTATAACAGAACTTTACACCGTATTCCAAGTGTGACCTTACTTATGTCGTTTAAAATTTCAACAAGACGTCCCAACTCCTGTATTCAATGTCCAACCATGTGCCTGTATCACAGTAATGAGGGGCACAGACACAGTAATGATGGAGCATTTCAGTGTTGTGAAATTCCAAGTACACTTCATGTTTGCAGTGGTTCCAAAAAACAAAAAAGTCACAGAATGTGTCTGACTGGAAAAAGATGTCGAAGAACATTCTGCTCAGGGGAACTGCAGCAAATCAAACCTTCACCCGATACCAAGAGAAATAAAACAGAAACAGAAACAGAACGAAGGAGAGTGTTAAAGAGAGAAAGGGGGAGAGCGTTTGAAGCCAGGTTAGATTGCTCCCCATACCCTTCCACGAGACTGCATCAAGCACTTTGTTTCTGTGTACCAGGAGTCCTGTTGTTAGAAATACCTTAGATCCAGGTTCCTCTGAAGCAGAAGTAACATGATGCACTCCACCGGAAGAATTGAGAACAGTTCAGAATAATAATAGCAATCGCTTATTGTCACAAGTAGGATTCAATGAAGTTCCTGTGAAAAACGCCTAATTGTCACATTCCGGCGCCTGTTCGAGGAGATCTGTTCCGGAATTGAAGCCGCGCTGCTGACATTGTTCTGCATTAGAAACCAGCTGTTTAGCCCACTGTGCTAAACCAGTTCCCAGAAATTCAAAGCATTAAAGAGATCACTGTTATGGGATTTGCGAGTTGCTGGTTCGGGCAGTATTTAATTCCCATCTGAAGTTCTTCTCGAGAAGGAGGTGGTGAGCTGCCTTCTTGAACCGCTGCAATCCATGAGGTGCAGGTACACCCACTGTACTTTTAGGGAGGGAGTTTCAGGAATTTTTCCCGGTGCCGTGATGTAACGATTCTATGATTCCAAGTTGGAGTTGTGTGTGACTTGAGGGAAGACCTCCACCTACAGCCTTTTATTGTCCTTCCAATGGATAGTGGTTGTGGATTTGGAAGGTGCTGGCTCAGGAACATTAATTTGCAGTGCATTTTGGGATGGATTGCAGCGCTGCCACTGTGCGTCCGCGGTGGAGGGAGTCAATGTTTCTGGAAGTGGGCGCAATCAAGCGGGGTGCTTGATCCTGGATGGTTCCGAATGTCTTGAGTGTTCTTGCAGATATAGGGTAGAGTGTGTCACGTGAAAAACACAAAATGGATTCAATAATTTGCTTGAGTAAACATCCTCTTTTTCAAATCAAAAATGAGATAATCCATAAAGAAAGTATTCGTAATGCACATTTCCTCTATTTAAGTGGTGAACAATTGACAAAGTGCAATAAATAACTCCTCAGGGAATCTTCTTAATCCAAACAAAATTGCATTCGCCCAAGCTTTTACAATGCCAAATTGCATTTCAACCTAAGATTTTTCTTTATCCATGACTGCAGCAGTCGCGCACACCCTGGAACCCAGACTCTTGGTTATTGGGCAGAGCTGGATTAGATTGGAATGGTTTATTGTCACCTGCTCCGGGGTACAGTGACAAGCATTGTTCTGCGTACAGTTCACACAGGTTATTCCGGAAATGAAAAGAAAATACATAGGGTAAACATAAAATACACCATGTAAATACATAGACACTGGCATCGGGTGAAGCACGCAGGTGTAGTACTACGCAGTAGAGAAGCGTGCGAATAGATCAGACCAGTCCATAAGAGGTTCGTTTAGGAGTCTGGTAACAGCGGGGAAGAAGCTGTTTTTGAGTCTGTTCGTGCGTGTTCTCAAACTTTTGTACCTCCTGCCAGATGGAAGAGGTTGGAAGAGTGAGTAGACCGGGTGTTAGGGGTATCGGATTCTGCTGCCCGCTTTCCCAAGGCAGCGGTAGGTGTAGACAGAGTAAATGGACGGGAGGCGGGTTCGTGTGATGGACTGGATGTGTTCACGACTGTTTATAGTTTCTTACGTTCTTAGGCCGAGTAGGTGATATACCAGGCTGTGATGCAGCTAGATAGGATGCTTTCTATGGTGCATCTACTAAAATCGATAAGAGTCAGTGTGGACATGCCGAATTTTCTTAGTTTCCTAAGGAAACGTATAGGCGCTGCAGTGCTTTCTTGGTCTGAGCGTCGACCAAGGACATATGATCTGTATGTGCACACTTAATAATTTGAAGCTGTCAAGCATCTCCACCACGGCTTCGTTGATGCAGAGAGGGGTGTATAAAATACTTCACTTCCTGAAGTCAATGACCAGCTCTTCAGTTTTGCTGACATTGAGGGTGAGATTATTGTCGTTAAGCCACACCACTGGGTTCTCCATCTCCGTCCAGAATTCTGGCTCATCGCTGTTCGAGATCCTACCCAGTATAGCTGTATGGTCAGCAATCTTGTATGGCACTATTTACACAGACTCTTTTTACAGCAGTGTGCGGTTCACATAAACACCGTTTATAGTACGCACTGTTTGCATATACTATTTATAGCAGGTACGGTTTATATAAACACTGTTTACTCTAGGGCACTGTTTACGTCGACTTTACAGCAGTGTATGGTTTACATACACACTGTTTACTGCAGTACGCTGTTTACATAGACTATGTTTACAACAGTGGTACGGTTCCCATAAACACTGTTTACTGCAGGTCCAGTTCACATAGACTCTGTTTACAGCAATGTCCGGTTTAAATATTGTTTACTGTTGGGCACTGTTTAAATTGACTATGTTTACATTATGCACTGTTTACATAGACTATTTGCAAAAGTGTACGGTTTACATTAACACTGCTTACTGTAAGGCATTGTTTGCAGCAGTGTACGGTTTACATTAACACTGTTTACAGCAGGGTACTGCTTACATGGACTATTTACAGCAGTGTACGGTTTACATAGAACATAGAACATAGAAAATACAGCACAGAACAGGCCCTTCGGCCCTCGATGTTGCGCCGAACCTTTGTCCTAGATTAATCATAGATTATCATTGAATTTACAGTGCAGAAGGAGGCCATTCGGCCCTTTGAGTCTGCACCAGCTCTTGGAAAGAGCACCCTACCCAAACTTAACACCTCCACCTAACACCAAGGGCAATTTGGACAATAAGGGCAATTTATCATTGGCCAATTCACCTAACCCGCACATCTTTGGACTGTGGGAGGAAACCGGAGCACCCGGAGGAAACCCACGCAGACACGGGGAGGACGTGCAGACTCCGCACAGACAGTGACCCAAGCCGGAATCGAACCTGGGACCCTGGAGCTGTGAAGCAATTGTGCTATCCACAATGCTACCGTGCTGCCCTTGAGAACAAATAAATGTACACTATATCATTTTACCGTAATCCATGTACCTATCCAATAGCTGCTTGAAGGTCCCTAATGTTTCCGACTCAACTACTTCCACAGGCAGTGCATTCCATGCCCCCACTACTCTCTGGGTAAAGAACCTACCTCTGACATCCCTCCAATATCTTCCAACTTTCACCTTAAATTTATGTGCCCTTGTAATGGTTTGTTCCACCCGGGGGAAAAGTCTCTGACTGTCTACTCTATCTATTCCCCTGATCATCTGATAAACCTCTATCAAGTCGCCCCTCATCCTTCCCCGTTCTAATAAGAAAAGGCCTAGCACCCTCAACCTTTCCTCGTAAGATCTACTCTCCGTTCCAGGCAACATCCTGGTAAATCTTCTTTGCACCTTTTCCAAAGCTTCCACATCCTTCCTAAAATGAGGCGACCAGAACTGTACACAGTACTCCAAATGTGGCCTTACCAAAGTTTTGTAAAGCTGCATCATCACCTCACGGTTCTTAAATTCAATCCCTCTGTTAATGAACGCGAGCACACCATAGGCTTTCTTCACAGCTCTATCTACTTGCGTGGCAACTTTCAAAGATGTATGAACATAGACCCCAAGATCTCTCTGCTCCTCCACATTGCCAAGAACTCTACCGTTAACCCTGCATTCCGCATTCATATTTGTCCTTCCAAAATGGACAACCTCACACTTTTCAGGGTTAAACTCCATCTGCCACTTCTCAGCCCAGCTCTGCATCCTATCTATGTCTCTTTGCAGCCGACAACAGCCCTCCTTACTATCCACAACTCCACCAATCTTCGTATCGTTTGCAAATTTACTGACCCACCCTTCAACTCCCTCATCCAAGTCATTAATGAAAATCACAAACAGCAGAGGACCCAGAACTGATCCCTGCGGTACGCAACTTGTAACTGGGATCCAGGCTGAATATTTGCCATTCACCACCACTCTCTGACTTCTATCGGTTAGCCAGTTCATTATCCAAATGGACAAATTTCCCACTATCCCTTGCCTCCTTACTTTCTGCATAAGCCTACCATGGGGAACTTTATCAAATGCCTTACTAAAATCCATGTACACTACATCCACTGCTTTACCTTCATATACATGCTTGGTCACCTCCTCAAAGAATTCAATAAGATTTGTAAGGCAAGACCTACCCCTCACAAATCCGTGCTGACTATCCCTAATCAAGCAGTGTCTTTCCAGATGCTCAGAAATCCTATCCTTCAATATCCTTTCCATTACTTTGCCTACCACCGAAGTAAGACTAACTGGCCTGTAATTCCCAGGGTTATCCCTAGTCCCTTTTTTGAACAGGGGCACGACATTCGCCACTCTCCAATCCCCTGGTACCACCCCTGTTGACAGTGAGGAGACGAAAAGATAATTGCCAACGGCTCTGCAATTTCATCTCTTGCTTCCCATAGAATCCTTGGATATATCCCGTCAGGCCCGGGGGACTTGTCTATCCTCAAGTTTTTCAAAATGTCCAACACATCTTCCTTCCTAACAAGTATTTCCTCGAGCTTACCAATCTGTTTCACACTGTCCTCTCCAACAATATCGCCCCTCTCATTTGTAAATACAGAAGAAAAGTACTCATGCAAGACCTCTCCTATCTCGTCAGACTCAATACACAATCTCCCGCTACTGTCCTTGATCGGACCTACCCTCGCTCTAGTCATTCTCATATTTCTCACATATGTGTAAAAGGCCTTGGGGTTTTCCTTGATCCTACCCGCCAAAGATTGTTCATGCACTCTCTTAGCTCTCCTAATCCCTTTCTTCAGTTCCCTCCTGGCTATCTTGTATCCCTCCAATGCCCTGTCTGAACCTTGTTTCCTCAGCCTTACATAAGTCTCCTTTTTCCTCTTAACAAGACATTCAACCTCTCTTGTCAACCATGGTTCCCTCACTCGACCATCTCTTCCCTGCCTGACAGGGACATACATATCAAGGACACGTAGCACCTGTTCCTTGAACAAGTTCCACATTTCACTTGTGTCCTTCCCTGCCAGCCTATGTTCCCAACTTATGCACTTCAATTCTTGTCTGACAACATCGTATTTACCCTTCCCCCAATAGTAAACCTTGCCCTGTTGCACGTACCTATCCCTCTCCATTACTAAAGTGAAAGTCACAGAATTGTGGTCACTATCTCCAAAATGCTCCCCCACTAACAAATCTATCACTTGCCCTGGCTCATTACCCAGTACTAAATCCAATATTGCCCCTCCTCTGGTCGGACAATCTACATACTGTGTTAGAAAAGCTTCCTGGACACACTGCACAAACACCACCCCATCCAAACTATTTGATCTAAAGAGTTTCCACTCAATATTTGGGAAGTTAAAGTCGCCCATGACTACTACCCTATGACTTCTGCACCTTTCCAAAATCTGTTTCCCAATCTGTTCCACCACATCTCTGCTACTATTGCGGGGCCTATAGAAAACTCCTAACAAGGTGACTGCTCCTTTCCTATTTCTGACTTCAACCCATACTACCTCAATAGGGTGATACTCCTCGAACTGCCTTACTGCAGCTGTTATACTATCTCTAATTATCATGCCACCACCCCCCACCTCTTTTACCACCCTCCCTAATCTTATTGAAACATCTATAACCAGGGACCTCCAACAACCATTTCTGCCCCTCTTCTATCCAAGTTTCCGTGATGGCCACCACATCGTAGTCCCAAGTACCGATCCATGCCTTAAGTTCACCCACCTTATTCCTGATGCTTCTTGCGTTGAAGTACACACACTTCAACCAATCTCCGTGCCTGCAAGTACTCTCCTTTGTCAGTGTTCCCTTCCCCACTGCCTCATTACACGCTTTGGCGTCCTGAATATCGGCTACCTTAGTTGCTGGACTACAAATCCGGTTCCCATTCCCCTGCCAAATTAGTTTAAACCCTCCCGAAGAGTACTAGAAAACCTCCCTCCCAGGATATCGGTGCCCCTCTGGTTCAGATGCAACCCGTCCTGCTTGTCCAGATCCCACCTTCCCGATAATGCGCTACAATTATCCAAATACCTGAAGCCCTCCCTCCTACACCATTCCTGCAGCCACGTGATCAACTGCACTCTCTCCCTATTCCTAGCCTCGCTATCACGTGGCACCGGCAACAAACCAGAGATGACAACTCTGTCTGTCTTGGCTTTTAACTTCCAGCCTAACTCCCTAAACTTGTTTATTACCTCCACACCCCTTTTCCTACCTACGTCGTTGGTACCAATGTGCACCACGACTTCTGGCTGCTCCCCCTCCCCCTTAAGGATCCTGAAGACACGATCCGAGACATCCCTGGCGCTGGCACCCGGGAGGCAACATACCTTCCGGGAGTCTCGCTCGCGACCACAGAATCTCCTATCTATTCCCCTAACCATTGGATCTCCTACAACTATTGCTTTTCTATTCTCCCCCCTTCCCTTCTGAGCCCCAGAGCCAGACTCAGTGCCAGAGACCTGGCCGCTAGGGCCTTCCCCCGGTAGGTCATCCCCCCAACAGCATCCAAAACGGTATACTTGTTTTGAAGGGGAACGGCCACGAGGGATCCCTGCACTTTCTGCCTGTTTGTTTTTTTTCCCCTGACTGTAACCCAGCTATTCTTGTCCTGTACCTTGGGTGTGGTTACCTCCTTGTAACTCTTCTCAATCACCCCCTCTGCCTCCCGGATGATCCGAAGCTCATCCAGCTTCAGCTCCAGTTCCCTAACACAGTCTTTGAGGAGCTGACGTTGGGTGCACTTCCCGCAGGTATAGTCAGCGGGGACACCGGTGGTGTCCCTCACCACCCACATCCTACAGGAGGAGCATGCAACTGGCCTAGCCTCCATCCCCTCTTACCTGACAGAATATAGCTGCTGTGTGGACTAACTAGATCTCCACCCTCCGACTCTGCTCCCAGTCAGCTACACTTCCTGTAAACTCCTGGCTCTCTTCGCACTCTTTGCGGAAATGTCGGAAACAAATGAAAGGAGCACCTTACTCCCTCCTCACCTAACTCCCTCGGTCACCAAACTCTCACTATCGCACTCAAATGCACCAAATTCAGCACTCTGTGCAAACAAAGTCCGCACTGTAGGGGATCACTTTTAAACTGTGAATCTAGCCTCTGAAAACTGGCCTAATCCAATTAACTAATTGACAAGCTCCAGCTGCAAGTGCCTACAAGTAGAAGCCTGTTTAAAGCTTATTGAAAAGTCACCTTCTTCTAAACCAAACAGCAACTTTTAAGTTAATTAACTAAATAAAAGAAAGACTAAACTTTAGATAAAAATAAAGCCTTATACTCCCTCGGTCACCAAACTCTCACTAGCGCACTCAAATGCACCAAATTCAGCACTCAGTTAACAAGACTGTTAACTATCCGGCACTGTTTATATAGCCTGTTTACAACAGGGCACTGTTTTCTAGACTGTTTCCAGTGTATACCGTTTATATAAACACTGTTTACTGTAGTGCTATATTTACATAGACTCTGGTTTCAGTAGTGTACGGTTTACTTAAACACTGATAACTGTAGGTCACTGTATACAGAGACTATTTACAGCAGTGTACGGTTTACAATAAGATTGTTTACTGTACGGCACTGTTTCCATAGTCTCCGTTTGCAGAA
This sequence comes from Scyliorhinus torazame, assembly GCF_047496885.1. Classification (NCBI taxonomy): domain Eukaryota; kingdom Metazoa; phylum Chordata; class Chondrichthyes; order Carcharhiniformes; family Scyliorhinidae; genus Scyliorhinus; species Scyliorhinus torazame. The sequence continues at coordinate 57,476,863 of NC_092726.1, forward strand.
ATGTCCGGTTTAAGTAGACTGTTTAATGCAGGACACTGTTTAAATAGACTATATAAACTACAGGGCACATGTACAAAGATTGTTTGCAGTAGTGCACGGTTTACATAAACATTGTTTACAGTAGCGCCCTGTTAGGATGACTGTTTAGTGTAGGGCACTGTTTACATAGACTCTTTTACAGCAGTGTATGGTGTACTTTCACTCTGTTTACTGTGGGGCACTGTTTACATAGACTCTGTTTACAGAAGTGTATGGTTGAATTTCACCCTGTTTGATGTAGGGCACTGTTTACATAGACTCTGTTACTGTAGGGCACAGTTTACATATTGTTTACGTTAGTGCACTGTGTACACAGTCTTTGTTTACAACAGTGTACATTTTACATATGCACGGTTTACTGTAGGGCACTGTTTGCACAGACTCTGTTTACAGTAGTGTACAGTTTGCTTTCACTCTGTTTACTGCAGGGCCCTGTTTACGTAGACTCTGTTTACAGCAGTGTACCGTTTAAATATACACTGTTTAGTGTAGTCCTCTGATTACTCAGACATTGTTTACAGCAGAGTACGATTTACAGAAACACTGTTTACTGTAGGGCACTGATTACATAGACTCTTTTTACAGCAGTGTACGGTTTACATTAACACGTTTTACTAGAAGGCACATTTTATAAAGGGTCTGTTTACTTTAATGTAAGGATTACTTTCACTCTGTTTACTGTATGGTGCTGTTTAAATACTGTTTACTGGAGGGCACTTTTACAGAGACTGTTTCCAGTAGTGTAGGGTTTAATTTCTCTGTTTACTGTAAGGCACTGTTTTCACCGACTTTCCTTCCAGCAGTGTACATTTTACATACACACTGTTTCCTCTTGGCACTGTTTACATAGACTGTTTACTGCAGGCCATTGCTTAAATACTGGTTACTGTTTGGCACATTTTATATAGACTCTGTTTACTATCTGGCAGTGTTTAAACACTGTTTACTGTAGGGCATTGTTTGCGTAGACCCTCTTTATAGCAGTTACGATTTACATAAACACTGTTTACTGGAGGGCACTGTTTACAAAGGCTCTTATTACAGCAGGGTACGATTTTTAAAAACTGTTAACAGTAAGGCACTCTTCACATAGACTCTGCTAACAGCACTGAATGGTTTACATTGACACTGTTTACTGCCGGACTCTGTTTACATAGGCTCTGTTTTCCAGCAGAGTACGGTTTACGTTGGCAGTGTTTACTGTAGGGCGTTGTTTACATAAACGCTGTTTGCAGTTGCGTCCGGTTTACATTAACAATGTTTACTGTAGGGCAGCGTTTACATGGACTTTGATTACAGCAGTATACGATTTAATAAACACTGTTTAATTTAAGGCACTATTCACATATATGTTTTTTTTACAACAGTGTACGGTTCACATAAACACTGTTTATTGAAGGGCACTGATTACATTCACTCTGTTTACAGCAGTGTACATTTTACATAAACACTGTTTACAGTAGGGCACTGTTTAATAGACTCTGTTTACAGCAGTGTACGGTTTACATAAATACTATTTACTGAAGGGGACTGTGAGATAGACTCTGTTAACAGCAGGCTACGGCTTATATTATTACTTTACTGCAGGTAACTGTTTTCATGGACTCTGATTACAGCAGCGCATGGTTAACTTTCACTCTGTTTATTGTAGACCATGTTTACATAGACCATGTTTACCGTATTGTACGGTTTACGCAAACACTGTTTACAGTAGGACACTGTTTACCTAGACTCTGTTTACAGTAGTGTATGGTGTACTTTAACTCTGTTTACTGTAAGGCACTGTTTACATAGACTCTATTTACAGTAGTGTACGGTTTACTATTGGGCACTGTTACATAGACTCTATTTAGAGCTGATATTGCTGACATAAACTCTATTTACTGTCGGGAACTGTTTACATGGACTTTGTTTACAGCAGTGCATGATTCACTTTCTCTCTGTTTACTCGAGGGCACTGTTCATATAGACGAGGTTTACCGTATTGTACGGTTTACGTAACCACTGTTTACTGCAGGGCACTCTATAATTGACCATGTTTACAGCAGTATATATTTTAAATAAACTGTTTACTGTAGAGCACCGTTTATATAGAATCTGTTTCCAGTAGTATACCGTTTACTTAAACATTGTTTGCTGCAGTGCTATATTTACAAAGACTCTGTTTACAGTAGTGTATGATTTACATTAACATTGTTTACTATAGAGCACTGTGTACATAGACTCTGTTTGCAGTAGTGTACGGTTTACATAAGTATTGTTTACAGTTGCGCACTGTTTACATAGACTTTAGCGTAGGGAACTGTTTACATTTGTCACTGTTTACAGCAGTGTACGATTTACAGAAACACTGTTTACTGTCGGGCACTGTTTATATAGACACTGTTTACTGTAGGGCACAGTTTAAATGTTGTTAACTGTAGTGCACTGTTTACATAGTCCCTATTTACAGCAGTGTACATTTTACAAAAGCACAGTTTACTGTACGGCACTGTTTACACAGACTCTTTTAACAGTTGTGTACAGTTTACGTAAACACTGCTTCCTGTAGGGCTGTGTTTACACAGACTCTGTTTACTTTAGTGCACGGTTTACTTTCATTGTTTGCTGTAGGGTAATGTTTACATAGACTCTGGTTACAGCCATGTACGGTGTAGCTAAATTAATATTCATTGTTTACATAGACTTTGTTTACAACAGCAAATGGTTTCCATAAACACTGCTTACTGTCGTGCTCTGTTTACATAGACTCTTATTACAGCAGGTTACGGTTTTCAAAAACTTTTTACTGGAGGGCACTGTTTACATAGACTCCACTTACAGCAGTGCATGGTTTTCCCAGACACTGTTTACTGCGGGACACTGTTTACATAGACTCTGTTTACAGCAGAGTATGGTTTACGTCGGCCTTGTTTACTGTAAGGCGCTGTTTACATAAATGCTGTTTGCCGCGGTGTCCGGTTTACATTAGCACTGCTTACTGCAGGGCAATGTTTACATGGACTTTGTTAGAGCAGTATATGATTTAATAAACTCTGTTTAATTTAGGGTATTGTTCACATCGAGTTTCTTATACAGTGGTGTACGGTTCACATAAATACTGGTTGTTGTAGGGTACTGTTTACATTCACTCTGTATACAGTAGCTTACATTTTACATAAACACTTTTTACAGAAGGACACAATTTACATATACTCTGTTTACAGCAATGCACGGTTTACACGAACAATATTTACTGTAAGGCACTGTTTACATAGACTGTTTACAGTAGTGTACAGTTTACATAAAGACCATATACTGAAGGGGACGGTGAGCTCGTATTTGAGACAGTGCTATAAACATTCCATTATCAATGCGATGTATTACCGCTCCTAATTTGCAGAGTGTCTGTCTGCCTAACAGGGTCAGGTGTCGCCAGTTCCGGTTCATCCTTCCTGGGAGTTAAATGCTTCTTGGCCCCTTGCACGATAGCCTCTTTCCCTCTATTTCCAAACAGTGTTCGAGGGACTCATTTCCTTCGTTCAAATGATTATCATTATTGGGAACCCAGCCCCCTTTTATGCCGGGTGGGATCTCGTACTTCAAAGCAAAGATGCACCATAAGAGTATTTTAGTAGCAGCAAAACATTCCCTGGGAGGGGGCTATGAATAGCACACATTTAAGTCCATTCCCAATGATTGATTTTATAGGCATTAGCTAGTCTTAGAGACGTATATTTTCTCTTTGTCAATTCAGAAAAGATCAACTGTCTGCTGAAATGGTTAATGTTTCCTGCAGAATCGAAGGGGCAGAGAACTTGGCATGATGCCATTTACGTTTTTTCACGTAATCTAAAAACGTATTCATATTCAATTACTTTTATTCGTAAAGGCACTTTCTTTCTTTTAAACTGATCGTAATTTCCAATGTTTCCGTTCATTCGAGAAATCTCAACAAAAATCACTCAATTTATAATCTCTGACTCACAAAGATAGACGATAAAAAATACAACCCACTTCATGCTTTGACTAAAATCACTTGGTTCGACAAAACACACAGATTCTCACAGCTCACAAATATCACAGTTAACCGTTAGCCTTATCTCACGGCTACAGACAAATCTCGCTTTTACCTTAATCTTCGATTTACTTTTACTCCCCTGTTTTTTTTTCCGAAACGGGGTCAGCTTCATTAGATTCCTATGCGGGACATATAGGTTTACCAACCTCATTCCGTTGCTTTACGATTGTTTCTTTTCATTTTCTTACTCATTTTGACTCCCTTATCTGTCGTCTTTAAGCAGTTCACCTTCTTTCTCGCTCCGGATATCTTTACCGAGGCTTTGGGACGACCTGTGAGGGAGCGGCGAGTTTAGTGCTCATCGTCCCTTCTGCAAAACACTTTAGAACATATAAATAACAATAACAACAACCGCGGAAATCGGAAATCATTTACAACTACTACAGGGAGCGCACACCGCTGTTTATAATTTCACGAACCTCGAAGTCGTTTTTTATTTATTTCAGTCTCTAAGGAACCTTTTTCTTCCCATGCAGCTATCATTAATTAATTAATTAAGATAACTCTCCGAGCATGAGTCACTGGCCAGTAATTAAGGCTGCCGAGCCGCAGACCCCCCTTTCAGCTGGGGTCGCGCTGTAGCTCTCTCCCTTTCAGCTGAGAGAGTCCTGTTTAGAGATTCGTTTCGGGGTTCACGTCCCGTTAAATTCAGGAAACTGCACCGACTGCGCCAATTTGTCGTGAAAATCATAATGAAGACAAATTCCTCGAGGTTCGATTTAAGGAAATTTATTTACACAAATATACTTGTGGCGAGAGAATGTTTCAGCTGCAAAGCCAAGGCACCGCACTCTGAGTTCTGCAGTCAAAAACCATTATATTTATAGGTTGAAATAAACAACTTTGAAGAGATAAAGCTTGGGAACATACGGAAGAGGAAATATGAATGTTTTGCCCTTGGTTTAAAAACAATTCGAGTCCGCATTTTGTTGTCCTTCGGAAGAAGAACTTATTATCATAATAAGGCCAGTACCACATACTCAGCAGTATTTGGTTTACATTACTTGACCTCCTTATTTTCGCTCAAAAGCAGTGGTAAAATATAGTTAATATTCCCAGCATGCTTCTAAATTGGTAACTCATTAACTTCCTTCCACACTTACCGACACACAAAGAGTTAAGTTTCTCCCAGCTACTGCTAATTGGAGCAGTTTCCTTCCCAGCCAATCAGGTCACTGCTTTGCTGTGATGTCACTCTTCAAGGTAAGTTTTTAAAGAGGAAAACGTACCTTCCCGACAGACCCCTGGCCACTGCTCCCGCCGAAAATCTGAAGGCTGCTTCTCCGGCAGCTGTGTCCCCGCCGCTCTCCTCGCGTTCTTTTATCCTCGGTCCCCGCTCACCTCCTCATGCCCTTTTATCCTGTGTCCCCGCCGCTCTCCTCGCGCTCTTTCACTGTGTCCCCGCCGCTCTCCTCGCGCTCTTTCACTGAGGCCCCGCCGCTCTCCTCGCGCTCTTTCACTGAGTCCCCGCCGCTCTCCTCGCGCTCTTTCACTGAGTCCACGCCACTTTACTCGCGCTCTTTCACTGAGTCCCCGCCGCTCTCCTCGCGCTCTTTCACTGAGTCCCCGCCGCACTCCTCACGCTCTTTCACAGAGTCCCCGCCGCTCTCCTCGCGCTCTTTCACTGTGTCCCCGCCGCTCTCCTCGCGCTGTATCACTGAGTCCCCGCCGCTCTCCTCGCGCTCTTTCACTGAGTCTCCGCCGCTCTCCTTTTGATCTTTCACTGAGTCCCCGCCGTTCTCCTCGCGCTCTTTCTCTTAGTCCCGCCGCTCTCCTCGCGCTCTTTCACTGTGTCCCCGCCGCTCTCCTCGCGCTCTGTCACTGAGTCTCCGCCGCTCTCCTCGCGCTCTTTCACTGAGTCTCCGCCGCTCTCCTTTTGCTCTTTCACTGAGTCCCCGCCGCTCTCCTCGCGCTCTTTCTATGAGTCCCCACCGCTCTCCTCGCGCTCTTTCACTGAGTCCCCGCCGCTCTCCTCGCGCTCGTTCCCTGAGTCTCCGACGCTCTCCTCGCGCTCTTCCACTGTGTCCCCGCCCCTCTCCTCGCGCTATTCACTGTGTCTCCGCCGCTCTCCTCGCGCTCTTTCACTGAGTCTCCGCCGCTCTCCTCGCGCTCTTTCACTGAGTCTCCGCCGCTCTCCTCGCGCTCTTTCACTGGGTCTCCACCACTCCCCTCGCGCTCTTTCACTGAGTCCCCGCCGCTCTCCTCGAGCTCTTTCACTGAGTCCCCGCCGCTCTCCTCGCGCTCTTTCACTGAGTCTCCGCCGCTCTCCTTCGCGCTCTTTTACTGCAGGCTGTGACGTCACGGTTCAACTTCTTTCCACTTCCACCTGCCCTCGAGTCTCCCTCCTGATCTTTACTCGGCTGGGATCCTTACAGTGATTGTCTTTTTTTCGGTTAGAGGAGGAGGTAGGGAGGGAAACACTGAAGAACTGATTCGGGTAAACTGTCACTTGACAACAGCTCCTCCACAAACCACCTTCAAGGTGTACAGAGCTGGAATCGAACTTGGGTTTCCGCAGTGTGAGATCAGAAAGTAAACACGTGGCACAAGCCCCTTTTTAAAACAGATCAATGCAACCTCTAAACAAAATACATCTACTTCTAATTATAAATGTGCTGCTGCTTTTCTTTAAGCAACACACATATTTTGGGAATATTAAAAACGCCAGGCAGCGCCCACGGTGAAACAGGTTCGAACTTACAGTTAAGTTGATGCTGTGAAGTAACAAGCGAGCTAAAGCTGACGCTGGCTTTGAACATGGACACATTGTATATAAATGATTACCGTGATCATAATCGCCGTGGTCGGTAATATTGACGAGAAACTCCAGTTGTTGGTGCACATCATCTCACAGCCAGACGTGACCAAAAACATAAAAGTGCGTGAAGTACCGACAGAGCACATTTATTCCGTTTAACCTCAGCGGCTCTTTGATTAGCGGTTCATTCAATCCCACTCGATCGACCTTTCCCAAGAGGCATGCATTTGATTCCTGTCATTTCTCGCATTGACATTTGAAAGCCACTGTTGTATCTGCCTCCAGCAATCTCACAGGCAGTGCAGACTAGATAACTGAACTGTATCCCAGAACATTAAAATAATTATTCGAAAGATATAGACCATGTACTGTAGAATAGTAATAACGGGCACAGAAATATTAATTGTGGAACAAGGAGCCTCCTTCAGTGTTGTGAATTTCCAATTATTCATCATGTTTGCTGTGGTTGCAAAAAGCAACGAAGTCGCAGAATGTGTCTGACTGGAAAAAATGTAGAAGAATATCTTGCACAAGAGCCCCACAGCAAATCAAATCTTCACCCGATACCAATTGAAACAAAACAGAAACAGAGTAAAGGAGAATGGTAAAGAGATAAAGGGGGAGAGAGCGTTTACTGCTGGAGTATATTGCACACCACTCCCTTCCACCTTACTGCAGCAAGCACGTTGTTTCTGTCTTCAAGGATTCATGCTGTTAGAAATACATGATATTCAGTTTCCTCTGAAGCAGAAGTTACCGGATTCATTGCACCGTTAGAATGACAAACGGGCAGCACGATGGCCCAGTGGTTAGCACTGCTGCCTCACGACGCCGAGTTCTCAGGTTCGATGTCGGCTCTGGGACACTGTCCGTGTGGAGTTTGCACGTTTCCCCCGTGTTTGCGTGGGCTATGCCTTCACAACCCAATGGTGAATCCAAGGAACACATCCGCCACCTTAACAGACTGATCAAGACCTTGGATCCAGATCTTCAGAGCACCCTACGTGCTCTCATCCCACGTACTCCCCGCATTGGAGATCTCTACTGCCTCCCAAAAATACATGAGGCCAACACACCAGGCCGCCCTATCGTTTCAGGCAATGGGACCCTGTGTGAGAACCTCTCTGGCTACATCGAGGGCATCTTGAAACCCATCGTACAAGGTACACCCAGCTTCTGTCGCAACACGACGGACTTCCTCCAGAAACTCAGCACCCATGGACCAGTTGAACCAGGAACATTCCTCGTCACAATGGACGTCTTGGCACTCTACACCAGCATCCCCCATGACGACGGCATTGCTGCAACAGCCTCAGTACTCAACACCGACAACTGCCAATCTCCAGACGCAATTCTGCAACTCATCCGCTTCATTCTGGATCACAACGTCTTCACCTTCGACAACAAGTTCTTCATCCAGACGCACGGAACAGCCATGGGGACCAAATTCTCACCCCAATACGCCAACATCTTCATGCACAAGTTTGAACAGGACCTACTCACCGCACAGGACCTTCAACCGATGTTATACACCAGATACATCGATGACATTTTTTTCCTTTGGACCCACGGCGAAGAATCACTGAAACGACTACACGATGACATTAATAAGTTCCATCCAACCATCAGACTCACTATGGACTACTCTGCAAAATCAGTTGCATTCTTGGACACACTCGTCTCCATCAAGGACGGTCACCTCAGCACTTTGCTTTACCGCAAGCCCACGGATAACCTCATGATGCTCCACTTCTCCAGCTTCCACCCTAAACACATTAAAGAAGCCATCCCCTATGGACAAGCGCTCCGTATACACAGGATCTGCTCAGACGAGGAGGAGCGTAACAGATATCTACAGACGTTGAAAGATGCCGTCGTACGAACGGGATATGGCACTCGACTCATCGATCGACAGTTCCAACGCGCCACAGCGAAAAACCGCACCGACCTCCTCAGAAGACAAACATGGGACACAACCGACAAAATACCTTTCGTCGTCCAGTACCTCCCCGGAGCGGAGAAACTACGTCATCTTCTTCACAGCCTTCAACACGTCATTGCTGACGATGAACATCTTGCAAGGTCATCCCCACACCCCCACTACTTGCCTTCAAACAACCGCGCAACCTCAAACGAACCATTGTTTGCAGCAAACTACCCAGTCTTCAGAACAGTGACCACGACACCACACAACCCTGCCATGGCAATCTCTGCAAGACGTGCCAGATCATTGACATGGATACCGCTATTACACGTGAGAACACCACCCACCAGGTACGTGGTACATACTCGTGCGACTCGGCCAACGTTGTCAACTCATACGCTGCAGGAAAGGATGTCCCGAAGCGTGGTACATTGGCGAGACCATGCAGACGCTGCGACAACGAATGAACGGACATCGCGCAACAATCACCAGGCAGGAATGTTCCCTTCCAGTCAGAGAACACTTCCGCAGTCAAGGCATTCAACCTCTGATCTCCGGGTAAGCGTTCTCCAAGGCGGCCTTCAGGACGCGCGGCAACGCAGAATCGCCGAGCAGAAAATTATAGTCAAGTTCTGCACACATGAGTGCGGCCTCAACCGGGACCTGGGATTCATGTCGCATTGCATTCATCCCCCACCATCTGGCCTGCGAAATCCTACCAACTGTCCTGGCTTGATACAATTCACACCTCTTTAACCTGGGGTTACCCCATCTCTGGATCTGTAAAGATTTAATCACCTGCTAATGGTCGCATTCCAAGCATTGTTTAGCGTCTTTGAATTTGTCTATATATGTGTTTCTGGAACAGACCTCTTCATTCACCTGAGGAAGGAGCAGCGCTCCGAAAGCTAGTGACATCGAAACAAACCTGTTGGACTTTAACCTGGTGTTGTAAGACTTTGTACGGAGTAAATCTCCTTCATGCAGTATTGCACCATTTAAGTTGTGAATCACTGACAGAGTGTGACAGGTCAGTTATTGTGCAGAGGTGGAATAGAACTTGTCTTTCCCCAGTGAGAGGCCAGAAAGCAAACACGTGGCACAGCCGCTTTTAAAAATAATTGTAAAGCAACCTGAAAAAAGATAGACCTCCCTCTAATTATTAAATGTGCGTCTGCTTTTATTGGGAGCAACACAGATGTTTTCAATATTAACAGCACAGGCAGCGCCCAGGGTCAGACAGATTGGAACTTACAACGAAGTTGATGCTGTGAAGTAAGCAGTGAGCTAAAGCGGACGCTGAGTTCACACATGGACATAGTGAATAGAAAGGATTACAGTGAGAATACTCGCGGTGCTGGGGAACTTGGAGGGAACCTGCAGGTGTTGGTCCACATCATCTCAGAGCCAGAAGACATCCAAAGCATTAAAACTGGGTGAAGTACCGAAGGAGGACATTGATTCCGTTTGACCTCAGCGGCTCTATAGATGAGCAGATGATTCAATCCGACGGCACCACCCTTTCCTTGGAGAAATACATTTTATTTCTGTCACTCCTACCATTCCCTGTGAAACCACTGTTGTATCTGCCTGTACCAGTGTCCCAGGCCGTGCAGACCAGATCAGAATCACTCGCTGTGTGAATCGTTTAGAAGCAGTTTTCCCTTAGGGGTGATTAGATTGGCTGGAGTTGGGTTATTTGGAATAAAAGACGATGAGGTAAGATTCGCTCCACACATTTAAGATGATAAAATGTTGGATAATCTGGATGTAAACGAACTGTTTCCATGAACAATATAAATATCTGTTGGAAAGATGTAACTGAAATATATGATCATGCAGCTACATTCATCAGCGAGTAATGCAGAGCCGGAACTGATAACAAATGGCAACATGGGGAGACGACACGGTCACTCACACCTCCTCCACCATTCAATTGAATCACTGCTCAGCTTCTGCCTCAATGTCATTTCCCGCTTGTTCCTCACATCCTTTTATTACCTCATTTTCTGTAAGAATAATGGAGGCAGACACCCAAAGCATTTCAAACCGAGTTGGGCATTTACGGCCATAAGACCATAAGACACAGGAGCTGAACTTGGTCACTAGGCCCAGCGAGCCTGCTCCGCCATTCAATCATGGCTGATATGTTTCTCATCCTCATTCTCCTACCTTCTCACCTTCTCCCCATAACCCCTGATCTCCTTATTAACCAAGAACCTATCTGTCTCTGTCTTAAAGACACTCAGTGATTTGGCCTCCACAGCCTTCTGTGGCAAAGAGTTCCACAGATTCAGTACCCTCTGGCTGAAGACATTCTTCCACATCTCTGTTTTAAAGCATCGTCCCGTTAGTCTGAGATGGTGTCCTCTGGTTCTAGTTTTTCATGCAATTGGAAACATCCTGTCCACGTCCACTCTATCCAGGCCTCGCAGTATCCTGAAAGTTTCAATAAGATCCCCCTCATCCTTCTAAACTCCAACGAGTACAGACCCAGAGTCCTCAACCGTTCTCATACGACAAGCTCTTCATTCCAGGGATAGTTCTAGTGAACCTCCTCTGGATCCTTTCCAAGAGAACCATATCCTTCTTCAGATACGGTGCCAAAACTGCTCACAATACGCCAAATGAGGTCTGACCAGAGCCTGAGACAGCGTCAGAAGTACATCCTTGCGCTTGTACTCTCACCCTCTCGACATGAATGCTAACATTGCAATTGCCTTCCTAACTGCCGACTGAACCTGCACGTTAACCTTAAGAGAATCGTGAACAAGGCCTCCCAAGTCCCTTTGTGCTTCTGCTTTCCGAAGCATTCCCACATTTGGAAAATAGTCAATGCCTCCATTCCTCCTTCCAAAGTGCATAAACTCACGCTTTTCCACATTGTATTCCATCTGCCAATTCTTTGCACAGTCTCCTAACTTCAAAGTCCTTCTGCAGCCCCCGCCCAACCCCATCCCCACCCTCCCACCCCCCGCTTCCTCAATACTACCTGTCCCTCTACAGATCTTCGCATCATCGGCAAACTCTGCAACACTGCCTTCGGATCCTTCTTCCAGATCATTAATGTATATTGTGGCAAGTTGTGGTCCCAGCACCGACCCCTGAGGCACACCACTAGTCACAGGCTGCCATCCTGGAAAATACCCCTTTATTCCCACTCTCTGCCTTCTGCCAGTCAGCCAATTCTTTTTCCATCCCAGGATCTTACCCTGAACACCATGGGCTCTTAACTTATTTAACAATCTCCTATGCGGCACCATGTTAAAGGCCCTCTGGAAATCTAAATAAACCACGTCCACTGGTTCTCGTTCGTCCAACTTCCTTGTTACTTCTCCAAAGAACTCTAACAGATTTGTTAGACACGACCTCCCCTTGACGAAGCCGAGCTGACTCAGTCCTATTTTACCATGCACTTCCAAGTACTCCGCGATCTCATCTTTAATAATGGATCTAAAATCTTACCAATGACCGAAGTCAGGCTAACCGGCCTATAATTTCCCGTCTTCTGCCTCCCTCCCTTCTCAAACAGCGGCGCTAAACTAGCCACTTTCCATTCCTCTGGGACCCTTTCTTCCTTCAGTGATTCCTGAAAGATTCCCGCCACTGCTTCCACAATCTCCTCAGCTATCTCTTTTAGAACCCTGGGATGTAGTCCACCCGGCCCAGGTCATTCATCCACCTTCAGACCTTTCAGTTTCCGCAGAACCTTCTCCTTAGTGATGGCCACGGCACTCCCCTCTGCACCCTGGCTCTCGTGGTGCTCTGGCATCCCACTGGTGTCTTCCAACGTGAAGAATGATGCAAAATAACTATACAGTTATACCTGTTATTACTTCCTAAATCACATTTTACAGTGGTCCAATGTCTTTTTCTTGTCTCTCTCTTACCTTTTATATATTGAAAAAATATCTTCCTATCGTCTTTTACATTACTAACCAGCTTGCACACATACTTCATCTCCTCCTCGTTTATTGCTTTTTCAATTGTCCTCTGCTCGCTATTAATGGCTTCCCAATCTTCTGGCATCCCACTATTCCTCGCCACATTGTATGCTTTGTATTTTGCGTTACCGCTGTCCTTGACTTCCCTCGTCAGCCATGGACTCCTTGTTCTCCCCTAAGCATGCTTCCTCCTCCTTGGGATGAAATTCTGTTGTTCCTCCCAAATAGCCCCCCCAAAACTCCCGCCATTGCTGTTCCACTGTCTTCCCTGCTGGGCTCCTTTTCCAATCAACTCTGGCCAGCTCCTCCCTCATGTCTTTTCAGTTGCCCCTATTTAATTGTAATACCGTTACATCTGATTGCAGCTTCTCCCTCTCAAACTGCAGGGTAAATTCCAGCATATTGTGGTCACTGCTGCCTAAGGGTTCCTTCACCTTAAGTTCCTAATCAAGTCTGCTTCATTACACATCACCAAATCCAGAATTGCCTGTTCCCTAGTCGGCTCTGACACAAGCTGCTCCAAACAAAAAAACATCTCTTAGACTTTCCACAAATTCCTTTCCTTGGGATCCACGCCCAACCTGATTTTCCCAGTCTACCTGCATATTGAAGTCCACCATGATTATTGTAATATTGCCTTTTTTACATGCCTTTTCTATCTCCTGATTTAATTTCTGCTCCACATCCTGCCTACTGCTTGGGGCCCTGCAAATAACTACCATCAGGGGCTTTTTATCTATTCGATTCCGCAACTCTGCCCTCAGAGATTCTATGCCTTCTGATCCTATATCGCTCCTCGCTATCGATTTAACTTCATTCCTCACTAACAATGCAACCCCGCTCCCTTTGCCCGTCTGTCAGTCCTTTCGATAGAACACTTGCATATTTTGATGCAAGTCCTGATCACCTTGCAGCCACGTCTCTGTGATTCCCATCACATCCTCCCAGCCAATATCAATGTGCGCAACCTCCCAGCGAGGATAGTGATGCCCCTACAGTTTAGATGCTGCCCGCCCTTCTTGTCCAGGTCCCACCTGTCCCGGAAGATAGCCCAATGGCCCAGAAATCTGAAATCCTCTCTCCGACACCAGCAGTTTAGCCACGTGTTTAGCTGCACTATCCTCTTATTTCTGGCCTCACTGTCACGTGGCACAGGGAGTAATCATGTGAGTAATCCTCAGAGCACCAGGAGCAAACCCACGCAGACACGGGGAGAACGTGCAGACTCCGCACATACAGTGACCCAAGCCGGGAATCGAACCTGGGACCCTGGCGCTGTGAAGCAACAGGCTTCACGCCTCTGTGCTACTGTGCCGGCCTTCACATCAGGAATCCTCAAGAATTGGGAGAGTGTCGGTATCACGGAGAGCTATGGATCTGCTGTGTAATACTGAGAAATAAATCACCAAGGCCATGGCAGGGTTTGATTCTCCTACAATCCGCCAGCTCCAATCTTAACCATCGCATTAGACCCCGGCATTGATTAGTCCATTAAACCTGGGGAACAGACTCTAATTGATAAATAATGAATGGAAACAATGGTTGATCACTCTCTTATTGTGAAACAGTCAGTATTTTCCCGAGGAGAAACACTAGAGGATACAGAAGGGAACCAAAAGGACCGGTCTCCCCAACAACACCAGCGGGAGTTTGTAGTTATCCAGTTGCGGCAGTCAGGTAGGATCAATAATTAATATAAATATGTGACACAATATATAATTGTTTTTGAGCCCATTACTTCCCGGATTCCATAATTCAAATTGCTGAGACGTCTTCAGTAGAAACAGCCAGAGAGATCACATTGTATTCCACCACATAGCAGCGATATTTCTAGTAATTCATGGAATTAAAAACTGAAAGATAATTTCTGATACTCATAGACATTTCCAAATGCATATTATTGTGAAAAGTATAAAGATTTCTAGATATATTCAGTAATCATTGGACTGAAAATAATCATGTTCCTGGCATGATGATTCTATAGAAAGATAATCACAGTTTAGTTAATTGTGAGCAGAAATGTCTATGTTCAATTTAATGTGTTATTGTAGTGAGGTCAGGAATTACTGACTCTATTTGAAAGAACAATCTTAGTATGAATATTGTCTAACAATATTTCTTTACGCCTGTGATTACTGGAAGAATCAATCCTTCAATAATCACATTCAATGCTGCAATTAAATGTTTTTGGTTATTTACTGTGTTCAATGGACTGCAAAAGAACATGATGCTGTCTATCAATGTTGTGCAAACATGATGTCATCGTGCCTTCAGCATTGGATTTCATAGATCATAAATCATAGAATTTATAGTGCAGAAGGCGGCCATTCGGCCCATCGAGTCTGCCGCGGCTCTTGCAAAGAGCACCCTACCCAAGCCCACACGTCCACCCTATCCCCATAACCCAGTAACCCCATCTATCCTAAGAGCAATTTAGTGTGGCCATTCCACCTAACCTGCACATCTTTGGACTGTGGGAGACAATTAGATCACCCGGAGGAAACCCACGCAGACACGGGAAGAACGTACAGACTCTGCACACACAGTGACCCAAGCGGGAATCGAACCTGGGACCCTGGCGCTGTGACGTCATAGTGGCACCACTATGCTACCGTGCTGCCCGACTTGCTCAGTTTTCTTTGGTGGAAACAGGCAGAGAGAATTCTCACACTATTCAGTCCTGGCACAACTATTATCAATTAAATTAAATCCTGAGATATAATTGCTGGTATCATAGACATGGAAAATATTTCCCAATACATATTATTGTGGGAAGTTAAAAGATTTATTCATTCCGTTAGTGATCAATGGATTAATCAGTATCTTGCCATGATAATTCTCTTGGAAAATGACCATCGGTTTAATGTCCTGTACCCGGTTCTCCGTCCCACCAGCCCCGTTATCCGGCGCTCTGCACCCCCCGCCACAACGGGAGTCTCCGTTCCCGCAGCCGGGCAATGAGGTTTCCCATTGTGTCCACCCCACGCCATCGAGAAACCCGCCGACATGGGTGCACTGCAGGCGGAATTGGAGGATGCTGCCGAGGGAGAATCCCATTGATTGGGATTGTGAGCTGAACAAATGCATTTTTAATTGATCCTACTACTGTTGTGTGGTCAGCAATTACAGAGTCTATTCCACTGAATAACAATCTCAATTTGATTATGGTCTGAACAATAATTAGAAACCGCCTGTGATTATTGCAATGAACAATCCTTTGACAATCACAGTGAAAGATGCAATGAAATGTTTTCAGTTAGTTGCTGTGTTTAATGGACTGGAAACGAATTTGGTATTTTCTATCAATGTTGCACAAATAACAATTAGTTGTGTAATGCTTGTTGGACTTTAACATAATGAGCTGTTCACTGATTTAATTCAACCTCGCAATGAATGAATTAGATAATTGTTTATTGGACCAAACAATCAATTCAAGTTCTCTCTGATTATTGGGATGAACGATGTTAACAGGTGATTAATCTTCCATTAAAAAATAATTAAATAATTCAATTAAAAAGCACCAGATCCGTCAGGACTTTACCAGTTTAAAGACATTTAATGTTGGGAAACTGGCAATCATTGATTAAAATATCTGAGCCATTTTAACAGCTAGTTCTTCCATATTCGCTTTGATTATTGGGTGTAATGATTAAAAGTTAGTTACTCTAACTCTTGGACTTATGAAGAATTTGCTCTTCACTTTTATCCGGAATCCAAGCAGTATAAAAAGTGTTGGCCCTCAGGACAATCTCAACAAAAGGACATTTGAAAAGGGACCTGTTGCAGTTACTGATGTCGTCTCCAAATCCCGCAGCCCACTCATCCCTCTCTGGGGTGGGTTATATCTGGGCTTGGGTGATCTCTGGGGTTGGGTGATCTCTGGGGTTTGGTGATCTCTGGGTTTTGGTGATATCTGGGGTTGGGTGAGATCTGGGCTTGGGTGATCTCTGGGCTTGGGTGATCTCTGGGGTTGGTTGATCTCGGGGGTTGGGTGATATCTGGGCTAGGGTGATCTCTGGGGTTTGGTGATATCTGGGGTTGGGTGATCTCTGGCGTTGGGTGATATCTGGGGTTTGGTGATATCTGGGGTTGGGTGATCTCTGGCGTTGGGTGATATCTGGGGTTGGGTGATCTCTGGGGTTGGGTGAACATAGAACATAGAACAATACAGCGCAGTACAGGCCCTTCGGCCCACGATGTTGCACCGAAACAAAAGCCAGCTAACCTACACTATGCCATTATCATCCATATGTTTATCCAATAAACTTTTAAATGCCCTCAATGTTGGCGAGTTCACTACTGTAGCAGGTAGCGCATTCCACGGCCTCACTACTCTTTGCGTAAAGAACCTACCTCTGACCTCTGTCCTATATCTATTACCCCTCAGTTTAAAGTTATGTCCCCTCGTGCCAGCCATATCCATCCGCGGGAGGAGGCTCTCACTGTCCACCCTATCCAACCCCCTGATCATTTTGTATGCCTCTATTAAGTCTCCTCTTAACCTTCTTCTCTCCAACGAAAACAACCTCAAGTCCATCAGCCTTTCCTCATAAGATTTTCCCTCCATACCAGGCAACATTCTGGTAAATCTCCTCTGCACCCGCTCCAAACCCTCCACGTCCTTCCTATAATGCGGTGACCAGAACTGTATGCAATACTCCAAATGCGGCCCTACCAGAGTTCTGTACAGCTGCAACATGACCTCCCGACTCCGGAACTCAATCCCTCTCCCAATAAAGGCCAATACTCCATAGGCCTTCTTCACAATCCTATCAACCTGGGTGGCAACTTTCAGGGATCTATGTACATGGACACCTAGATCCCTCTGCTCATCCACACTTTCAAGAACTTTACCATTAGCCAAATATTCCGCATTCCTGTTATTCCTTCCAAAGTGAATCACCTCACACTTCTCTACATTAAACTCTATTTGCCACCTCTCAGCCCAGCTCTGCAGCTTATCTATATCCCTCTGTAACCTGCTACATCCTTCCACACTATCGACAACACCACCGACTTTAGTATCGTCTGCAAATTTACTCACCCACCCTTCTGCGCCTTCCTCTAGGTCATTGATAAAAATGACAAACAGCAACGGCCCCAGAACAGGTCCTTGTGGTACTCCACTTGTGACTCTACTCCATTCTGAACATTTCCCATCAACCACCACCCTCTGTCTTCTTTCAGCTAACCAATTTCTGATCCACATCTCTAAATCACCCTCGATCCTCAGCCTCCGTATTTGTTGCAATAGCCTACCGTGGGGTACCTTATCAAACGCTTTGCTGAAATCCATATACACCACATCAACTGCTCTACCCTCGTCTACCTGTTCAGTCTCCTTCTCAAAGAACTCAATAAGGTTTGTGAGGCATGACCTACCCTTCACAAAGCCATGCTGACTATCCCTGGTCATATTATTCCTATCTAGATGATTATAAATCTTGTCTCTTATAATCCCCTCCAAGACTTTACCCACTAGAGACGTGAGGCTCACCGGTCTATATTTGCCGGGGTTGTCTCTGCTCCCCTTTTTGAACAAAGGGACCACATATGCTGTCCTCCAGTCCTCTGACACTATTCCTGTAGCCAATGATGACATAAAAATCAAAGCCAAAGGCCCAGCAATCTCTCCCCTGGCCTCCCAGAGAATCCTAGGATATATCCCATCAGGTCCCGGGGACTTATCTATTTTCAGCCTGTCCAGAATTGCCAACACCTCTTCCCTACGTACCTCAATGCCATCTATTCTATTAGCCTGGGGCTCAGCATTCTCCTCCACAACATTATCTTTTTCCTGAGTGAATACTGACGAAAAATATTCATTTAGTATCTCGCCTATCTCTTCAGACTCCACACACAACTTCCCTCCCTGTCCTTGACTGGTCCTACTCTTTCCCTAGTCATTCGCTTATGCCTGACATACCTATAGAAAGCTTTTGGGTTTTCCTTGATCCTTCCTGCCAAATACTTCTCATGTCCCCTCCTTGCTCGTCTTAGCTCTCTCTTTAGATCCTTCCTCGCTACCTTTTAACTATCCATCGCCCCAACCGAAACTTCACACTTCATCTTCACATAGGCCTCCTTCTTCCTCTTAACAAGAGATTCCACTTCCTTGGTAAACCACGGTTCCCTCGCTCGACGCCTTCCTCCCTGTCTGACCGGTACATACTTATCAAGAACACGCAGTAGCTGATCCTTGAACAAGCCCCACTTATCCAGTGTGCCCAACACTTGCAGCCTACTTCTCCACCTTATCCCCCCCCCCCCCCACCAAGTCACGTCTAATGGCATCATAATTGCCCTTCCCCCAGCTATAACTCTTGCCCTGCAGTGTATACGTATCTCTTTCCATCATTAACGTAAACGTCACCGAATTGTGGTCACTGTCCCCAAAGTGCTCTCCTACCTCCAAATCCAACACCTGGCCTGGTTCATTACCCAAAACCAAATCCAACGTAGCCTCGCCTCTTGTTGGCCTGTCAACATATTGTTTTAGGAAACCCTCCTGCACACACTGTACAAAAAACGACCCATCTATTGTACTCAAACTCTTTTCCAGTCAATATTTGGAAAGTTAAAGTCTCCCATAATAACTACCCTGTTACTTTCACACATATCCAGAATCATCTTCGCCATCCTTTCCTCTACATCCCTAGAACTATTAGGAGGCCTATAAAAAACTCCCAACAGGGTGACCTCTCCTTTCCTGTTTCTAACTTCAGCCCATACTACCTTGGAAGAAGAGTCCCCATCTAGCATCCTCTCCGCCACCGTGATACTGCTCTTGACTAGCAGCGCTACACCTCCCCCTCTTTTGCCTCCTTCTCTGAGCTTACTAAAACACCTAAACCCCGGAACCTGCAACACCCATTCCTGTCCCTGCTCTATCCATGTCTCCGAAATGGCCACAACATCGAAGTCCCAGGTACCAACCCATGCTGCCAGTTCCCCTACCTTGTTTCGTAGACTCCTGGCATTGAAGTAGACACACTTCAAACCACCTACCTGAACACTGGCCCCCTCCTGCGACGTCAAATCTGTGCTCCTGACCTCTATACTCTCATTCTCCCTTACCCTAAAACTACAATCCAGGTTCCCATGCCCCTGCTGCATTAGTTTAAACCCCGCCCCCCCCCAAAGAGCACTAACAAATCTCCCCCCCCCCCCCCAGGATATTTGTGCCCCTCAAGTTCAGATGTCGACCATCCTGTCTGTAGAGGTCCCACCTTTCCCAGAAAGGGCCCCAGCTATCCAGAAATCTGAATCCCTCCCGCCTGCACCATCCCTGTAGCCACGTGGTTAAATGCTCTCTCTCCCTATTCCTCATCTCACTATCACGTGGCACGGGCAACAACCCAGAGATAACAACTCTGTTTGTTCTAGTTCTGAGTTTCCATCCTAGCTCCCTGAAATCCTGCCTGACATCCTTGTCACCTTTCCTACCTATGTTGTTAGTGCCAATGTGGACCACGACTTGGGGCTGCTCCCCCTACCCCTTAAGGACCCGAAAAACACGATCCGAGACATCACGTACCCTTGCACCTGGGAGGCAACATACCAACCGTGAGTCTCTCTCGCTCCCACAAAATCTCCTATCTGTGACCCTGACTGTCGTGTCCCCAATTACTAATGCTCTGCTCCTCTCCCCAGAATTTATTGGTGAGGGTCTTCCCAGACGTCCGCGGGTCCACTTCCTGTTCCCGCCTAAAAAACGAATTAAAAAAAAAGAAAAATTCTCAGCTCCTGCTGAAATTGACTAACCAGCCAGCGCCACTCCCGCCGAAATCGACTGGCCTGCCCCTGCAAAGACAAGTGCATTTAAAGGACAGACTTACCTCCCAGCAACCACTTCCGCAATGCTCCCGCTGAAACTGACTCACCAGCTGTTCTCCCGCCGATATCGACTGGCCAGCCCCTGCAAAGTCAAGTGCTTTTAAAGGACAGACTTACCTCCCAGCAGCCACTTCCGCAATTCTCCCGCTGAAACTGACTCACCAGCTGTTCTCCCGCCGAAATCGACTGGCCTGCCCCTGCAAAGACAAGTGCTTTTAAAGGACAGACTTACCTCCCAGCAGCCACTTCCGCACTGCTCCCGCTGAAACTGACTCACCAGCTGTTCTCCCGCCGAAATCGACTGGCCTGCCCCTGCAAAGACAAGTGCTTTTAAAGGTTGACTTACCTCCCAGCAGCGACTTCCTCACTGCTCCCGCTGAAACTGACTCACCTGCTGTTCTCCCGCCGAAATCGACTGGCCTGCCCCTGCAAAGACAAGTGCTTTTACAGGACAGACCTACCTCCCTGCAACCACTTCCGCAATGCTCCCGCTGAAACTGACTCACCAGCTGTTCTCACGCCGAAATCGACTGGCCTGCCCCTGCAAAGACAAGTGCTTTTAAAGGTTGACTTACCTCCCAGCAGCCACTTCCGCAATGCTCCCGCTGAAACTGACTCACCAGCTCCACTCCTGCCGAAATCGACTGACCTCTGGGATTGGGTGATCTCTGGGGTTGGGTGATATCTGGGATTGGGTGATATCTGGGATTGGGTGATCTCTGGGGTTGGGTGCTATCTGGGGTTGGGTGAGCTCTGGGGTTTGGTGATATCTGTGGTTGGGTGATCTCTGGGTTTGGTGATATTTGGGGTTGGGTGATATCTGGGGTTGGGTGATATCAGGGTTTTGGTGATAATTGGGTTTGGGTGATATCTGTGAGTGGGTGATCTCTGGCGTTGTGTGATATCTGGTGTTGGGTGATCTCTGGGGTTGGGTGACCTCTGGGATTGGGTGATATCTGGGATTGGGTGATCTCTGGTGTTGGGTGATATCTGGGGTTGGATGATCTCTGGGTTTGGTGATATTTGGGGTTGGGTGATATCTGGGTTTGGGTGATATCAGGGTTTGGGTGATATCAGGGTTTGCGTGCTATCCGGGGTTCTGTGGTCTCTGAGGTTGGGTGATCTCTGGGTTGGGTGATCTCTGGGGTTGGGTGACATCTGGGGTTGGGTGATACCTGGTGTTGGGTGATATCTGCGGTTGGGTGATTATCATAGGATTATCATAGAATCCTATCTGGGGTTGGGTGATCTCTGGTTTGGGTGATCTCTGGTGTTGGGTGATATCTGGGATGGGTGATCTCTGAGGTTGGGTGATCTCTGGCGTCGGATGATATCTGGGGTTGGGTGATAGCTGGGGTTGGGTGATCTCTGGGGTTGGGTGGTATCTGGGGTTGGGTGATCTCTGGGGTTGGGTGATCTCTGGCGTCGGATGATATCTGGGGTTGGGTGATAGCTGGGGTTGGGTGATAGCTGGGGTTGGGTGATCTCTGGGGTTGGGTGGTATCTGGGGTTGGGTGATATCTGGGGTTGGGTGATAGCTGGGTTTGGGTGATCTCTGGGTTTGGGTGGTATCTGGGGTTGGGTGATCTCTGGGGTTGGGTGATCTCTGTCGTCGGATGATATCTGGGGTTGGGTGATAGCTGGGGTTGGGTGATAGCTGGGGTTGGGTGATTCATGTGTTGGGTGATCTCTGGGGTTGGGTGGTATCTGGGGTCGGGTGATATCTGGGGTTCAGTATTACCTGGCGTTGGATCATATCTGCGGTTTGGGTGATATCGGGGTGGTGGGTAGATATCCGTTCTGCGGTGATGTTTGGGGGGGGGGGGGACATGAATTACAGGCTGGGTTCATATCGGAGGGGTGGGATGATATATTAAAATTAATAATCAATTAATGGCACAAGTATACTTCACTGAAGTCACTGTGAAAAGCCCCTAGTTGCCATATTACGGCCCTTGTTTGTGGAGACCGGCACTGGACGTGAATCCGCGCTGCTGGCATTGTCCTGCTTTGCAAGGCGGCTATTTAGCCCACTGTGCTAATCCAGCCCCTGTTGGGCTAGTTCGGGGGTTTGGGGTTGTCATCGGGCGGGATGATACCTGCCTGGGGACATCCGGGGGTTGTGGGTAATATCCGGAGGCTAATATCGAGGGTCATTATAGCTAGGACTGATATACGCGGGGGTGGGGGGGGGGGGGTGGGCGGTGATATTTAGGGGTTGTGACATTCGGATGGGTGGGGTAACATTCGGCGGGCGGGGTGATGTCCGGTTGGGACGGGTGACATTTGGCCGGCGGGGGTGATATCCGAGGGAGGGGCGGAGATGATATCCCAGAGAAGTGACATCTGCCGGGGAGGGGGGGGGATTTGATGATATCGAGGGGCTGACCTGGGCGGGGGCGATACCTGGAGGGGGGTGGGTTGTGGGGGTGGGGGGGCGGGCTGGATTTGTTGGGATCATAAAGTAGAATCATAGCATCAGCAGTGCAGAAGGAGGCCATTCGGTCCATCACGTCTGCACCAGCCCTTGGAAAGAGTGCCTCACCGATCCCCACACCTCTACCCCATCCCAGTAACCCAGTGACCCCCTAACTCCGAGGTAACAATATCACAGAGGCGAATATCCGACGGGGGATGATGTGTGTGGGAGGATGATATGAAGGGGGTGATATCGGGGTGGGGGTGATATCAGGGAGGGGATATCGGGAGGGGGTGATGTCGTGAGGGGGTGATATCAGTTTGAGGGTGATATCCGGGAGGTGGCGATATCCGGGAGGTGGCGATATCGAGGAGGGGGTGATATTGCGGAGGGGGTGATATCGGGGAAGGGGTGATATCGGGGTGGCGGTGATATCGGGGAGGGGGTGATATCAGGGTGATATCCAGGAGGTGGCGATATCGGGGAGGGGGTGATATCGGGGTGGGGGTGATTTCGGGGAGGGGGTGATATCGGGGAGGGGTTGATAACGGAAAGGGGGTGATATCGGGGAGGGGGTGATATCGGGGCGGGGTGATATCGGGAAGGGGTGATATCGGGGGAGGGGAGATATCGAGGAGGGGTTGATATCGGGAAGGGGTGATATCGGGGAGGGGGTGCTATCGGGGCGGGGGTGATATCGGGAAGGGGTGATATCGGGTGAGGGGGTGATATCGAGGAGGGGGTGATATCGGGGAGGGGGCATATCGGGGAGGGGGTGCTATCGGGGAGGGGGTAATATCTGGGAAGGGGAGATACCGCGGAGGGGGTGATATCGGGGTGGGAGTGGGATCGGAGTAGGGGTGATATTGGGGTGGGGTGATAGCGGGGTGAGGGTGATATCCGGGATGTGGCGATATCCGGGAGGTGGCGATATCGGGGAGGGGTTGATATTGCGGAGGGGGTGATATCGGGGATGGGGTAATATCGGGATGGGGGTAATATCGGGGAGGGGGTGATATCAGGGTGAGGGTGATATCCGGGAGGTGGCGATATCGTGGAGGGGGTGATATCGGGGTGGGGGTGATTTCGGGGAGGGGGTGATATCGGGGAGGGGGTGATAACGGGGAGGGGGTGATATCAGGGAGGGCGTGATATCGGGAAGGGGTGATATCGGGGGAGAGGGTGATATCGAGGAGGGGGTGATATCGGGAAGGGGTGATATCGGGGAGGGGGTGCTATCGGGACGGGGTGATATCGGGAGGGGTGATATCGGGGGAGGGGGTGATATCGAGGAGGGGGTGATATCTGGGAAGGGGGATATCGGGGAGGGGGTGCTATCGGGGTGGGAGTGAGATCGGAGTCGGGGTGATATTGGGGTGGTGTGATATCGGGGTGGGGGTGATATCGGGGAGGGGGTGATATCGGGTGTGAGTGATATCGGGGAGGGGGTGATATCGGTGAGGGGGTGATATTGGGGAAGGGGTGTTATCGGGGAGGGGGTGATATCGGGGAGGGAGTGATATCGGAGAGGGGGTGATATTGGGGAGGGGGTGATATTTGGGAGGGGGTGATATCGGGATGGGGGTGATATCAGGGTGAGGATCATACCCGGGAGGTGGCGATATCGGGGAGGGGGTGATATCGCGGAGGGGGTGATATCGGAGTGGGGGTGATATCAGGGAGGGGATATCAGGAGCGGGTGATGTCGTGAGGGGGTGATATCAGTTTGAGGGTGATATCCGGGAGGTGGCGATATCCAGGAGGTGGCGATATCGGGGAGGGGGTGATATTGCGGAGGGGGTGATATCGGGGAGGGGGTGATATCGGGGTGGGGGTGATATCGGGGAGCGGGTGATATCAGGATGATATCCGGGAGGTGGTGATATCGGGGAGGGGGTGATATCGGGGTTGGGGTGATTTCGGGGAGGGGGTAATATCGGGAGGGGGTGATAACGGGGAGGGGGTGATATCGGGGAGGGGGTGATATCGGGGCCGGGGTGATATCGGGATGGGGTGATATCGGGGGAGTGGTGATATCGAGGAGGGGGTGATATCGGGAAGGGGTGATATCGGGGAGGGGGTGCTATCGGGGCGGGGTGATATCGGGAAAGGGTGATATCGGGTGAGGGGGTGATATCGAGGAGGGGGTGATATCGGGGAGGGGGCATATCGGGGAGGGGGTGCTATCGGGGAGGGGGTGATATCTGGGAAGGGGAGATACCGCGGAGGGGGTGATATCGGGGTGAGAGTGGGATCGGAGTAGGGGTGATATTGGGGTGGGGTGATAGCGGGGTGAGGGTGATATCCGGAAGGTGGCGATATCCGGGAGGTGGCGATATCGGGGAGGGGTTGATATTGCGGAGGGGGTGATATCGGGGACGGGGTAATATCGGGGTGGGGATAATATCGGGGAGGGGGTGATATCAGGGTGAGGGTGATATCCGGGAGTTGGCAATATCGTGGAGGGGGTGATATCGGGGTGGGGGTGATTTCGGGGAGGGAGTTATATCGGGGAGGGGCTGATAACGGGGAGGGGGTGATATCGGGGAGGGGGTGATATCGGGAAGGGGAGATATCGGGGGAGGGGTTGATATCGAGGAGGGGGTGATATCGGGAAGGGGTGATATCGGGGAGGGGGTGCTATCGGGGCGGGGTGATATCGGGAAGGGGTGATATCGGGGGAGGGGGTGATATCGAGGAGGGGGTCATATCGGGGTAGGGGGATATCGTGGAGGGGGTGGTATCGGGGTGTGAGTGAGATCGGAGTAGGGGTGATATTGGGGTGGGGTGATATCGGGGTGGGGTTGATATCGGGGAGGGGTGATATCGGGGTGGGAGTGATATCGGGGAGGGCGTGATATCGGGGAGGGGGTGATATCGTGGAGGGGGTGATATCGTGGAGGGGGTGATATCGGGGAGGGGGTGATATTGGGGAGGGGGTAATGTCGGGAAGGGGGTGATATCGGGGAGGGGGTGATATCGGGGAGGGGGTGATATCGGGGAGGGAGATATATCGGGGAGGGGTTGATATTGGGGAGTGTGATATTGGGGAGTGGGTGATATCGGGGAGGGGGTGATATTTGGGAAGGGGTGTTATCGGGGAGGGGGTGATATCGATGAGGGAGTGATATCGGGGAGGGGGTGATATTGGGGAGGGGGTGATATTGGGGAGGGAGTGATATCGGGGTGGGGGTGATATCAGGGTGAGGGTCATATCCGGGTGGCGATATCGGGAGGGGTGATATCGTGGAGGGGTGTTATCGGGGAGGGGGTGATATCGGGGAGGGGGTGATATTGGGAGGGGGTAATATCGGGGAGGGGGTGATATCGGGGAGGGGGTGATATCGGGGAGGGAGTGATATCGGGGAGGGGGTGATATTGGGGAGGGGGTGATATTGGGGAGGGCGTGATATCGGGGAGGGGGTGATATTGGGGAGGGGGTGATATCGGGGAGGGGGTGATATCGGGGAGGGAGTGATATCGGGGAGGGGGTGATATTGGGGAGGGGGTGATATTGGGGAGGGGGTGATATCGGGGTGGGGGTGATATCAGGGTGAGGGTGATATCCGGGAGGTGGCGATATCGGGGAGGTGGCGATATCGGGGAGGTGGTGATATTGGGGAGGGGGTGTTATCGGGGAGGGGGTGATATTGGGGAGGGGGTGATATCGGGGAGTGGATGATATTGGGGAGGGGATACCCGGGGTGGGGGAGGGGCAGTGTTCCTGTGTCTATTGAGACACAATAATCCTGACGACCCCCAATGGGGCCAATCGGCATCAGAAGCCGCCACCTCGTCTGTGCCGTACCCATCCCAGCATGCCCTGCGTGCCGGCGGCGGTCATGTGTTGCCAGTAGGTCCTCCGGCAGCCAAATTGTGTTTCCAGGGGAGACTCCATGTGGTCATCTTGTGTTGCCAGGGGAGACTCCAGGTGACCATCTTGTGTTGCCAGGGGAGGCTCCAGGTGGTCATCTTGTATTGCCAGGGGAGACTCCAGGTGGTCATCTTGTGTTGCCAGGGGAGACTCCGGGTGGCCATATTGTGTTGCCAGGGGAGACGATGCCAGTCAGTGGGTGGCCCGCGCACTGCCTGCTGGGATAGTGACCGTCCCGCACATGCGCACGGACAGCTCTGTGTGAAGCCTCCATTGTCTGAAGCATTATTATTACTGGCATAAGCCCCAGAGTCCTCAACCGTTCCTCAAATGATAAGCCCGCCTCTGCCTCCAGACCGTCCGGCTTCACTCTCGGTGCTGAAACACCCATTCCCCTTTCCTTGGATGGACAGCAGCTGGCGAGCAGTGAGAGCGGCTTGGGCTGAGTTTGTCGGTGTCTGTGTCTCTCTCTCTCTCTGTGTCTCTGTCTGTGTCTTAGGCTGTGTCTGGGCCTGTGTCTTTGTGTCTGTCCGTGTCTCTGTCTGTGTCTCTTACAGTGTCTCTGTCTGCATCGCTGTCTATATCTTTGTCTGTGCCTCTGTCTGTGCCGTTGCCTGTGCCCGTGTCTGTGCCCGTGTCTGTGCCTGTGTCTGTGCCTGTGTCTATGTCTGTGTCGCTGACTGTGTCACTGACTGTCTCTCAATTTGTGTCTTTGTCTCTGTCAGTGTCTCTGTCTCCGTCTGTGTCTCTGCCTGTACCTGTGTGTCTTTCTCTGTCTGTCTCTCTGTCTGTGATTCTGTCTGTGTCTCTGTGTGTGCCTGTATATCTGTCTGTGTCTGTGGCTCTGACTGTGCCTCAGTCTTCGCCTCTGCCTGTACCTGTGTCTCTGTCTATGCCTGTGCCTCTGTCTGTGTTTCTGTCTGTGTAATGTCTCTCTCTGTGTCTCGGTATCGATCTATGTCTGTGTCCCTGTCTGTGTCTGTGTATTCGTATCTGTCTCTACCTGTGTCCCGTGTCTCTGTCTGTGTCCCTGTCTCTTCTGTGTTTGTGTCTTTGTCTCTATCCGTGTCTCTATCTTTGTCTGTGTCTGTGTCTGTGTTTGTGCCTCTATCCATGATTCTGACTCTTTCTCGCTCTGTGTCTCTGTCTATGTATATGTATCTGCCTGTGTCTCGGTCTGTGTCTATGTCGGTATCGCTGACTGTCTCTCTGTCTGTGTCTGCGTCTCTGTCTATATCTGTGTCTGTGTCTCTGTCTATGTCTCTGCCTGTGCCTGTGCCTGTATCTGTGCCTGTGTCTCTGTCTGTGTCTCTGACTGTGTCGCTCACTGTCTCTCAATCTGTGTCTGTCTCTGTGTGTGTCTCTGTCATGTCTCTGGCTGTGTCTGTGTCAGTGGCTCTGTCTTTGTTTCTGTCCGTGTCTTTGTCTTTGTCTGTGTCTGTTTTATGTCCCTGTCTGTGATTCCGTCTCTTTCTCTGTCTGTGTCTCTGTCTGTGTCATTGTGTCTGCCTGTGTCTCTGCCTGTAGCTGTGTCTCTCTCCCTGTCTGCCTCTCTGTCTGTGATTATGTCTGTGTTTATATCAGATTCTCTGTCTGTGTCTCTGTCTGTGTCTCTGTCTGCGTCTGTGCCTCCGTCTATGTCTCTGTCTGGGTCGGTGTCTGTATCTGTGTCTCTGTCTGTGTATGTGTCTGAGTCTGGGTCTCTGTGTGAGACTGTGTCTCTGTCTGTGTCTCTGAATCGGTCAGCGGTTCTGCCTGTGTCTCTGCCTGTGTCTGTGTCTCTGTTTGTGTCTCAATCTGTGTCTCCATCTGTGTCTGTGTCTGTCTGTGCCTGTGTCTGTGCCTGTGCCTTTGTATCTGTCTGTGCTGTGTCTGTTACTCTGTTTGTGTCTCTGTCTGTGTTTCTGACTGTGTCTGTGTCTCTGTCCCAACTCTATCTGTGTTTGTGCCTGTGCCTGTGTCTCTGTTTCTGTCTCTGCCTGTGTCACTGTATCTGTCTGTGTCTCTGCCTGTATCTGTGTGTCTCTCTCTGTCTGTCTCCCTGTCTGTGATTCTGTCTGTGTTTCTGTCAGATTCTCTGTCTCGGTCTGTGTCTCTGTCTGTGCCTGTGCCTGTGTCTCTGTCTGTGCCTTTGTACCTGCCTGTGTCTCTGTCTCCGTCTGTTACTCTGTCTGTGTCTCTGTCTATGTTTCTGTCTGTGTCTGTGTCTCTGTCACAACTCTATCTGTGTCTGTGCCTGTGCCTGTGTCTCTGTTTCTGTCTTTGCCTGTGTCACTGTATCTGTCAGTGTCTCTGCCTGTATCTGTGTGTCTCTCTCTGTCTGTCTCCCTGTCTGTGATTCTGTCTGTGTTTCTGTCAGATTCTCTGTCTCTGTCTCTGCCACCGCCTGCGTCTCTGTCTCTGTCTCTGCCTCTGCCTCTACCTCTGCCTCTGCCTCTGCCTGCGTCTCTGCCTCCGCCTGCGTCTCTGCCTCTGTCTCTGCCTCTGCCTCTGCCTCCGCCTGCGTCTCTGCCTCCGCCTGCGTCTCTGTCTCTGTCTCTGCCTCTGCCTCTGCCAGCGTCTCTGCCTCCGCCTGCATCTCTGTCTCTGTCTCTGCCTCTGCCTCTGCCTCTACCTCTGCCTCTGCCTCTGCCTGCGTCTCTGCCTCCGCCTGCGTCTTTGTCTCTGTCTCTGCCTCTGCCTCTGCCAGCGTCTCTACCTCCGCCTGCGTCTCTGTCTCTGTCTCTGCCTCTGCGTCTGCCAGCGTCTCTGCCTCCGCCTGCGTCTCTGTCTCTGTCTCTGCCTCTGCCTCCGCCTGCGTCTCTGCCTCCGCCTGCGTCTCTGTCTCTGTCTCTGCCTCTGCCTCCGCCTGCGTCTCTGCCACCGCCTGCGTCTCTGCCTCTGCCTCTGCCTCTGCCTGCGTCTCTGCCTCCGCCTGCGTCTCTGTCTCTGTCTCTGCCTCTGCCTCTGCCTCTGCCTCTGCCTCTGCCTGCGTCTCTGCCTCCGCCTGCGTCTCTGTCTCTGTCTCTGCCTCTGCCTGCATCTCTGCCACCGCCTGCGTCACTGACTCTGCCTCTGCCTGCGCCTCTGCCTCTGCCTGCGCCTCTGCCTCCGCCTGCGTCTCTGCCACCGCCTGCGCCACTGCCTGCATCTCTGCCTGCGTCTCTGCCTCCGCCTGCGCCACTGCCTGCGTCTCTGCCTGCGTCTCTGCCACCGCCTGCGCCACTGCCTGCGTCTCTGCCTGCGTCTCTGCCACCGCCTGCGCCACTGCCTGCGTCTCTGCCTGCGTCTCTGCCTGCGTCTCTGCCTGCGTCTCTGCCACCGCCTGCGCCACTGCCTGCGTCTCTGCCTGCGTCTCTGCCTGCGTCTCTGCCTGCGTCTCTGCCTCCGCCTGCGCCACTGCCTGCGTCTCTGCCTGCGTCTCTGCCTCCGCCTGCGCCACTGCCTGCGTCTCTGCCACCGCCTGCACCACTGCCTGCGTCTCTGCCTGCGTCTCTGCCTGCGTCGCTGCCTGCGTCTCTGCCTGCGTCTCTGCCTGCTCCTGCGTCTCTCTCTCTCTGCCTCTGCCTCTGCCTCTGCCTGCGTCTGCGTCTCTCTCTCTCTCTCTGCCTCTGCCTGCGTCTGCGTCTCTCTCTCTCTGCCTCTGCCTCTGCCTGTGCCTCCGTCTCTCTCTCTGCCTCTGCCTGCGCCTCCCTCTCTCACTGCCTCCCTCTCTCTCTGCCTGTCTCTCTCTCTGCCTCTCTCTCTCTCTCTCTGCCTCTCTCTCTCTCTGCCTCTCTCTCTCTCTGCCTCTCTCTCTCTCTGCCTCTCTCTCTCTCTGCCTCTCTCTCTCTGCCTCTCTCACTCTCTGCCTCTCTCTCTCTGCTTCTCTCTCTCTCTGCCTCTCTCTCTCTCTGCCTCTCTCTCTCTCTGCCTCTCTCTCTCTCTGCCTCTCTCTCTCTCTGCCTCTCTCTCTCTGCCTCTCTCTCTCTGCCTCTCTCTCTCTGCCTCTCTCTCTCTGCCTCGCTCTCTCTGCCTCTCTCTCTCTCTGCCCCTCTCTCTCTGCCTCTTTCTCTCTGCCTCTCTCTCTCTGCCTCTCTCTCTGCCTCTCTCTCTCTGCCTCTCTCTCTCTGCCTCTCTCTCTCTGCGTCTCTGTGTCTCTGTGTCTCTTTCTCTGTGTCTCTGTTTGTGTCTCTCTGTGTCTCTGTGTCTCAGTCTCTCTCTCTGTCTGGGACACATTCTGCTGCACAGACTGTGTTTAAGTGTGAGGCACACACCCAGCTGAACGGCAATGGTGGGAAGCCGCACACCCAGCTGATCGGCAATGGGGGAAGCACACCCCCTGCTGAACGGCAATGCGGAAACCCGCACACCCAGCTGATCAGCCATGCAAGGGGAGCACACTCCCAGCTGATCGGCAATGGGGCGAAGGGCAGACCCAGCTGATCGTCAATGCTGGGAAGGACAGACCCAGCGGATCGGCCATGGGGTGATGCACGCACCCACCTGATCGGCAATGCGGGGAATGACAGACCCAGCTGATCGGCCATGGGGGGGAGGGTCACACCCACCCACCGATAGTCCCTCCTGGTGATGCAGAATGGTAAATCAGGGTGAGGCTGGCTGGTGGTGGTCAGTTTTATCGGCAGTGCGAGGAGAGAGATGCCGAGTGGGTGGGGTTTCCTCTCAGTATTTAATGAATTGAAGTATTGAACTAAAGGGAACTTCCAGCACATTCTTCAACTGCTGCCTGAACTGAGTCTGTGTCACGGCGTAAATCGCAGTGTTTGTGCAGCAACTCAGGAGCTGCAGCATGTAGCCCAATTCCCGAACATAATCATCTAACCACACAGACTGAAACCCCAGTAACCACATCCGGTTCCATATAGAATAAACCATTAACGTTGACCATAACAGGATGAAATTGGCGGAGATAATGAAGAGTAAAATGATGGATTTGCTCCGACTCTCCATCTCTGGGTCTCTGGGACTGTGCCCACTGCTGTGAGCCCGGAGTCTCCTGCGGGCCCTACTGCTCAGGACAATGTGTCTGACGGTGAGAACATTGAGCAGTAGAACCAGGGCGAATGGAACACCCGGGGTTAGAATGTGGTGGAGGAACTCGATTGTTGTCCAGACCGGCGAGTACCCAACATCCATTGTGACAAAACAAAACCAGGGGGCGTTCCACAGATAATACAGACCGGACAACATAAACCCCCAGGAAATGTCCTTCAAACAGCTCAGCACAGCCACTGTTCCCAGAACCACAGCCGCCGTTTTCTCGCTGCAATATTTACTTTTCAGCTTCGGGCAGCAAATGGCCACAAATCGATCAAAGGTGAAAGTGACGGTGAACCAGACAGAACAGTCAGTGGCTGCATAAAGCAGGGCGGCGTGGATATTACACACGCGGATTAACCGCAGGAAATAAAACTGTTCCCTAAAAACAATGGGAATGTGTCTCAATATCAGGTCGAGAATAACGACCAGTAGATCCCCCACTGCCATGGCCACCAGGTAACAAGTCACACATTTGGACAGCCCACAGTTTCTTCTCTTCAGGATCACAATTGTGATGAGGTTCACTGTGAGGGAGGGAAATACACAATGAAATTATACATCAGCCTGGGAAAGACATCACAAGTATGGTCGACGTGGTGTTGAGGGAGTCAAATAAATATATACAAATACACACACTCACACACATACAGAGACAGTAACACACTCACACACATACACACACAGAGACAGTAACACACTCACACACAGACACTGACACACTCACACTCTCACAGAGACAGTAACACACTCACACACAGACACTGACACACACACACTCACACAGATACAGTAACACACTCACACACACACAGACAGAGAGAGTAACGCACTGACACACAGACACTGACACACTCACACTCACACAGAGACAGTGACACACTCACACACACACACTAACACACTCACACTCACACAGAGACAGTAACACACACACAGGCAGAGACACTAACACACTCACACACAGAGACAGTAACACACACACGCACACACTAAGACACACACACACACACATACAGAGGAAGTAATACACTCACACACACACAGGCACTAACACACACACATAGTAATACACTCACACACACAGACAGAGACAGTAATACACTCACACAGACACTAACACACTCACACACACATACAGAGACAGTAATACACACACACATACAGTAATACACTTACACACACAGTCAGAGACTGTAATGCACTAACACTCACACAGACACTAACACACACGCACGCAGTAATACACTCACAGACAGAGACAGTAATACATTCGCACTCACACAGACACTAACACACACACATACAGTAATACACTCACACACACAGACAGATACAGTAATACACTCACACACACACAGAGGCACTGACACACACACTCACACACAGGCAGAGACAGTAATGCCCTCACACTCACACAGACACTAACACACTCACACACACAGACAGAGACACTAACACACTCACACACAGACAGTAGCACACACTCACACACACACACACTAACACACACACAAACACAAACAGAGACAGTAATACACTCACACTCACACAGACACTAACACACACACACACACTAATACACTCACTCACAGACAGAGACAGCAATACACACACACTCACACACACATACAGTAATACACTGACACACACACAAAGACACTGACACACACACACACACAGACAGTAATACCCTCACACACACACTAACACACTCACACAGACAGTAACACACACACACAAAGACAGTAATGCACTCACACACACACATACACTGACACACACTCACAAACACACATACAGAGACAGTAATACACTCACACTCACACAGACACTAACACACACACCACAGTAATACACTCACACACAGACAGAGACAGTAGTACACTCACACTCACACAGACACTAACACACACACCACAGTAATACACTCACACACAGACAGAGACAGTAGTACACTCACACTCACACAGGCACTAACACACTCACACACACATACAGTAATACACTCACACACACATAGTCAGAGACAGTAATCCACTCACACACACACACTCACACACACATACAGTAATACACTCACACACACACAGACAGTAATACACTGACACACACATCGAGACACTGACACACACTCACACACAGACAGTAATACCCTCACACACACACACACAGACAGTAACACACACACACACAAAGACACTAACACGCAGAGACAGTAACACACACACACATACAAAGACAGTAATGCACTCACACATACATACACTGACACACACTCACAAACATACATACAGAGACAGTAATACACTCACACAGACACTAACACACACACAGTAATACACTCACACACACAGAGACAGAGACAGTAATACACTCACACAGACACTGGCACACACTCACACACATACAGAGACAGTAATACCCTCACACTCACACCGTCACTAACACACACACATACAGAGACAGTAATACACTCACGCTCACACAGACACTAACACTCTCACACACACACAGACACTGACACACACTCACAAACACACATTCAGGGACTTTAATAAACTCACACTCACACATACACTAACACACACACAGTAATACACGCACACTCATACAGACACTAATAACCGCGCACACACAGAGACAGTAATACACTCACGCACAAAGGCACGAATACACACTCACAAAGACACTAATGCACACACTCACAAACAGACACAAATACACACACTCACTGACATAGATACACTAATACACACACTCACAGAAACAGAGGCACTAATACACACACTCAAAGACATACAGATACACTAGTACACACACTCACTGACACGCAGATACACTAATACAAATTAACAGACACACACACACACTAATACACACATACACTAATACGCACACACAGAGACACTAATACACATACAGACACTAATCTTTAATTAATGGGATCTTAACTTGCCAAACTACGCCAAGTTGGGGGAAACTTAGTTGATGAATCAAAGTCCTGGCGCAATACAACAAGTTGTAAGATTTGTACTATTTCTGGACTACGCCAAGTTGTTGGATTCCTAGTATTATTCGACTGTGTACAGTTGAAGGAATTTATATCAATTCCACTATTCGGTTACCAGTAGCACTTTGCGAATACTGGAACTAAGCAGGAATTTGCAGTGTAAACTCCTCAGGTGCCAAAAGGAATTGTTTTATTTGTAGTCGCTTGATTACAATTTGAAAGTCATTTAAAAGGCAATTCGTAGACAATTCGAAGCTTTCAGAGAATTACAGACATTATCTTTCTTTGCTTAGGCAGACAGCTCGAAAGTCACTTTTAAAAGGTCAAAGTCTGGCAATGAAACATGAAGAGAGAGAGAGAGCTAATCTTCAGCATAACTCAAACTCAAAGTCAAAAGTACACTACATCACTGACACAGACTAACAAAAAGACACAACCCCCAAAAGACGTCTCACATTAACAAACAGACTAAGAGAATTAAAGACAGAAACTAAGGACAGACAACACAGCAAAACACAAATACTAACAGAAAGACTCTAAAATGGCGGGCGGAAACTTTTCAGTTGTACACTTTCATGTCTGCCTTAAGTCATCTAATCACACCCCAATATAATCCGAATTGGTTTGGGTTAGACTCAAACAAATTTGATTTGATGGCAAGCCGTCCATCTTCAATGTGCAACATCAGCTTTTCTGACTTAGCTGTTATCTGCATTGTGAACAATGGTGCCTTCATGTTGCTATGGTATTCAATCCTTGTCCTTGACAATTAGCACAAGCAGTGTTAAATTGTCTTGCAACTGTGCTGTTTTAATGTCAAACTGAGTTTGAAAATATGCATTTACAAGAACAACGGACCTAAGTAAAAGTGAATTATGCTGTATAAATGGGTATTTAAAACTGGGGCTTAATATTAATGCTTAAAAAGCTATCTTTACCTATACTAGTTGTATTCGAAATACCCGCCTTCTACAGTGCTAAAGGAGGTGACACCGTTCTGTAACAAGCTCCTTGTTATATCAGATTTGACAGGACCATCCACAGCCTGGTGTCAGGCTCCAGGCCGTGCTGAAGGAGGCGACACCGTTCTGTAACCAGCTCCTTGTTATATCAGATTTGACAGGACCATCCACAGCCTGGTGTCAGGCTCCAGGACGTGCTGAAGGAGGCGACACCGTTCTGTAACAAGCTCCTTGTTATATCAGATTTGACAGGACTATCCACAGCTTGGTGTCAGGCTCCAGGCCGTGCTGAAGGAGGTGACACCGTTCTGTAATCATCTCCTTGTTATGTCAGATTTGACAGGACCATCCACAGCCTGGTGTCAGGCTCCAGGCCGTGCTGAAGGAGGCGACACCGTTCTGTAACCAGCTCCTTGTTATATCAGATTTGGCAGGACCAACCACAGCCTGTTGTCAGGGTCCAGGCCGTGCTGAAGGAGGTGACACCGTTCTGTAAACAGCACCTTGTTATATCAGATTTGCCAGGACCATCCACAGCCTGGTGTAAGGCTCCAGGCCGTGCTGAAGGAGGTGACACCGTTCTGTAACAAGCTCCTTGTTATATCAGATTTGACAGGACCATCCACCGCCTGGTGTCAGGCTCCAGGCGGTGCTGAAGGAGGCGACACCGTTCTGTAACCAGCTCCTTGTCAGATCAGATTTGACAGGACCATCCACAGCCTGGTGTCAGGCTCCAGGCCGTGCTGAAGGAGGTGACACCGTTCTGTAACCATCTCCTTGTTATATCAGATTTGACAGGACCATCCACAGCCTGGTGTTAGGCTCCAGGCCGTGCTGAAGGAGGTGACACCGTTCTGTAACCAGCTCCTTGTTATATCAGATTTGACAGGACCATCCACAGCCTGGTGTCAGGCTCCAGGCCGTGCTGAAGGAGGCGACACCGTTCTGTAACCAGCTCCTTGTTATATCAGATTTGGCAGGACCATCCACAGCCTTGTGTCAGGCTCCAGGCCGTGCTGAAGGACGCGACACCGTTCTGTAACCAGCACCTTGTTATATCAGATTTGACAGGACCATCCACAGCCTGGTGTCAGGCTCCAGGCCGTGCTGAAGGAGGCGACACCGTTCTGTAACCAGCACCTTGTTGGGACAGATTTGACAGGACCATCCACAGCCTGGTGTCAGGCTCCAGGCCGTGCTGAAGGAGGTGACACCGTTCTGTAACCAGCTCCTTGTTATATCAGATTTGACAGGACCATCCACAGCCTGGTGTCAGGCTCCAGGCCGTGCTGAAGGAGGCGACACTGTTCTGTAACCAGCACCGTGTTATATCAGATTTGACAGGACCATCCACAGCCTTGTGTCAGGCTCCAGACCGTGCTGAAGGAGGCGACACTGTTATGTGTCCAGCTCCTTGTTGTACCAGATGTGCCAGACGCTCTGCTCCTGGGTTAGGAGTAGATTGTTAAAGTGTTCTTTTAATTCCCCATGATGCTGGTACAGAGAACATCCCCCTCTCTCTTTCCAGCCTTTCCCCTCTCGGCAGAGTTTGCTCCATTATTTGGTCATGTTACAGGCCCAGTTTCACAGTAACTGTAGTCCCACAGACCTCGCCCAGAACTGGGTCACCAAACTATCTGTTCTCACTGAATATCTGCAGCAGCTCACAACACGACGTCCAGATACGGATCTTTATCACACCCACTACCTTCCCAATAACTCAACCTCCAGAAACACATCCTCATCACCTCCACTAACATCCCTGTAACTCCAACTCCAGTAACACATCCACATCACCTCCACTACCTTCCCAATAACTCAACCTCCAGAAACACATCCACATCACCTCCACTAACATCCCTATAACTCCAACTCCAGTAACACATCCACATCACCTCCACTAACTTCCCAATAAAACTTCCTCCAGAAACACATCCTCATCACCTCCACTAACCTCCCAATAACACAACCTCCAGAAACACACCCACATCACCTCCACTAACCTCCCAATAACACAACCTACAGAAACACATCCTCATCACCACCACTAACTGCTCAATAACACAACCAACAGAAATACACCCACATCACCTCCGCTAACACCACAATAAAACAACCTTCAGAAACACATCCTCATCGCGTCCACGAACATCCATAATCATCTCGACTAACTCATCCTCATTACCTCCTCTAAATTCCCAATAACGCAACCTCCAGTAACCCATCCTCATCTCCTCCAGTAACATCCCAATAACACAACCTCCAGTAATCCATCCTCATCACCTCCACTAACGTCCCAATAACACAACCTCTAGAAACCCATCCACATCTTGAGTTCAGGCACAGGGCTAAATCGCTGGCTTTGAATTCCCGTACCAGCCTCCCCGAACAGGCGACAAGGAGCTTGTCATAGTAATTGCATTTGAAGCCTACTTGTGACAATAAGCGATTTTCATCACATTACCTCCACTAACTCCCCAAAAACACAACCTCCAGAAACCCATCCACATCACCTGCACTAAACACCCAAAAACACAAACTCCAGAAACACATCCTCATCACCTCCACGAACGTCCCAATAACGCAACCTCCAGAAACACATCTTCATCACCTCCACTAACTTCCCAATAACACACCTTCCAGAAACACATCCACATCACCTCCACTAACTTCCCAATAACACACCTTCCAGAAATACATCCTCATCACCTCCACGAACGTCCCAATAACACAACCTCCAGAAACACATCCTCATCACCTCCACTAACTTCCCAATGACACAACCTCCAGAAACACATCCACTTCACCTCCACTATCTTCCCAATATCACAACCTCCACAAATATATTCACATCACCTCCACTAACTCATCAATAGCAGAACCTCCAGAAACCCATCCACATCACCTCCACTAACTTCCCAATGACACAACCTCCAGAAACACATCCTCATTACCTCCACTAACTTTCCAATGACACAACCTCCAGAAACACTTCCTCTTCACCTCCACGAACGTCCCAATAACACAACCACCAGAAACACATCTTCATCACCTCCACTAACTTCCCAATAACACAACCTCCAGAAACACATCCTCATCACCTCCACTAACTTCCCAATAACACACCTTCCAGGAACACATCCACATCACCTCCACTAACTTCCCAATAACACACCTTCCAGAAACACATCCTCATCACCTCCACGAACGTCCCAATAACACAACCTCCAGAAACACATCCTCATCACCTCCACTAACGTCCCAATAACACAACCTCCAGAAACACATCCTCATCACCTCCACTAACTTCCCAATGACATAACCTCCAGAAACACATCCACTTCACCTCCACTATCTTCCCAATATCACAAGCTCCACAAACATATTAACATCACCTCCACTAACGCATCAATAGCAGAACCTCCAGAAACCCATCCACATCACCTCCACTAACTTCCCAATGACACAACCTCCAGAAACACATCCTCATCACCTCCACTAACTTCCCAATGACACAACCTCCAGAAACCCATCCACATCCGCTCCACTAACGTCGCAATAACACATCTCCAGAAACCCATCCACATGACCAACACTAACTTCCCAATTAGAAAACCTCGACAAACCCATCCACATCACCGCAACTAACTTCCCAATAACACAACCTCCAGAAACACATCCACATCACCGCCACTAACTTCCCAATAACACAACCTCCAGAAACCCATCCACATCACCTGCACTAAACACCCAAAAACACAAACTCCAGAAACACATCCTCATCACCTCCACGAACGTCCCAATAACACAACCTCCAGAAACACATCTTCATCACCTCCACTAACTTCCCAATAACACAACCTCCAGAAACACATCCTCATCACCTCCACTAACTTCCCAATAACACACCTTCCAGAAACACATCCACATCACCTCCACTAACTTCCCAATGACACAACCTCCAGAAACACATCCTCATCACCTCCACTAACTTCCCAATGACACAACCTCCAGAAACCCATCCACATCCGCTCCACTAACGTCGCAATAACACATCTCCAGAAACCCATCCACATGACCAACACTAACTTCCCAATTAGAAAACCTCGACAAACCCATCCACATCACCGCAACTAACTTCCCAATAACACAACCTCCAGAAACACATCCACATCACCGCCACTAACTTCCCAATAACACAACCTCCAGAAACACATCTTCATCACCTCCACTAACTTCCCAATAACACAACCTATCGAAACCGATCCATATCAGCTCCACTAACTCCCCAATAACACAACCTCCAGAAACCCATTCACATCACCTCCTTAAACTTCCCAATAACACAACCTCCAGAAACCCATCCACAGCTCCTCCACTAACTCCCCAATAACACAACATCCAGAAACACATCCTCACCATCTCGACTAACTTCCCAATTACACAAACTTTATAATCCGATCCATATCAGCTCCACTAACCATCCAATAACACAACCTACAGAAACACATCCACAGCACTTCCACTAACTTCCCAATAACACAACCTCCAGAAACACAACCTCATCACCTCCACTACCCTCCCAATAACACAACCTCCAGAAACACATCCTCATCACCTCCACTACCCTCCCAATAACAAAACCCCCACAAACACATCCTCACCATCACGACTAACTTCCCAATAAGACAATCTCCAGAAACACATCCACATCACCTTCACTACCTTCCCAATAACACACCCTCCAGAAACACATCCACTTCACCTCCACTAACCTCCCAATAACACAACCTCCAGAAACACATCCTCATCACCTCCACTAACCTCCCAATAACACAACTCCCAGAAACACATCCTCACCATCTCGACTACCTTCCCAATAACTCAACACAATCTCCAGAAACCCATCCACATCACCTCCACGAACTTACCAATACCACAACCTATAGAAACCTATCCATATAAGCTCCACTAACCATCCAAGAACACAACCTCCAGAAACACATGAA
This sequence comes from Scyliorhinus torazame, assembly GCF_047496885.1. Lineage (NCBI taxonomy): Eukaryota > Metazoa > Chordata > Chondrichthyes > Carcharhiniformes > Scyliorhinidae > Scyliorhinus > Scyliorhinus torazame. The sequence continues at coordinate 57,517,720 of NC_092726.1, forward strand.
CATCACCTCCACGAACTCCCCAATAACACAACCTCCAGAAACCCATCCACCGCACTTCAACTAACTCCCCAATGACACAACCTCCAGAAACACATCCTCATCACCTCGCCAACTTCCCAATAACACAACCTCCAGAAACCCATCCACATCACCTCCACTCACTCCCCAATAACACAACATCCGGAAACACATCCTCACCATCTCGACTAACTTCCCAATAACACAATCTCCAGAAACACATCCTCATCACCTCCATTAATTTCCCAATAGCACAACCTCCAGAATCCCATCCACATCACAATGATCTTTAAGAACATAGGAACTTAGGAACTAGGAGCACGATTAGGCCACCTGGCCCCTCGACCCTGCTCCACCATTCAATGAGGTCATGGCTGATCGTTTCTGGACTCAGCTCCACTTTCCGGCCCGAACACCATAACCCTTAATCCCTTTATTCTTCAAAAAAACAATCTATCTTTATGCTAAAAACATTTAATGAAGGAGCCTCTACTGCTTCACTGGGCAAGGAATTACATAGAGTCAAAACCCTTTGGGTGAAGAAGTTGCTTCTAAACTCAATCCTGAATCTACTTCCCCTTTTGAGGCTATGCCCCCTTGTTCTGCTTTCACCCGCCAGTTGGAACAACCTGCCCGCATCTATCCTATCTCTTCCCTTCATAATCTTACATGTTTCTGTAAGATCCCCCCCTCATCCTTCTAAATTCCAACGAGTACAGTCCCAGTCTCCTCAACATCGCCTCGTAATCCAACCCCTTCAGCTCCGAGATTAAACTAGTGAATCTCCTCTGCACACCCTCCAGCGCCAGGACGTCCTTTCTCAGGTATGGAGACCAAAACTGAACACAATACTCCAGGTGTGTCCTCACTAACACCTTATACAATTGCAGCATAACCTCCCTAGTCTTAAACTCCATCCCTCTAGCAATGAAGGACAAAATTCCATTCGCCTTCTTAAACACCTGTTGCACCTGTGAACCAACCTTTTGCGACTCATGCACTAGCACACCCATGTCTCTCTGCATAGCAGCATGTTTTAATATTTTATCATTTAAATAATAATCCCTTTTGCTGTTATTCCTACCAAAATGGATGACCTCACACTTGTCACCATTGTATTCCATCTGCCAGAGTCAAGGCCATTCACTTAACGCATCCACATCCCTGTGCAGACTTCCGGCATCCTCTGCGCTTTTTGCTTTACCACTCATCTTAATGGCGTCTGCAAACTTGAACACATTGCCCTTGGTCCCCAACTCCAAATCATCCATGTAAATTGTGAACAATTGTTGACTCAACATCCCTGAGGGACACCACTAGCTACTGATTGCCAACCAGAGAAATACCCATTTATCCCCACTCTTTGCTTTCTATTAATTAACCAATCCTCTATCCATGCTACTACTTTCCCCTTAATGCCATGCATTTTATCTTATGCATCAACCTTTTGTGTGGCACCAAGGTGTGACAAGTCAAAGGCTTTCTGGAAATCCGGATATACCACATCCATTGTCTCCCCGTCATCTACCGCAGTGGCAATGCCCTCAAAAAATTCCACTAAGTTAGTTAGGCACGACCTGCCCTTTATGAACCCATGCTGCGCCTGCCCAATGGGACAATTTCCATCCAGATGCCTCGCTATTTCTTCCTTGATGATAGATTCCAGCATCTTCCCTACTACCGAAGTTATGCTCACTGGCCTATAATTACCCGCTTTCTGCCTACCTCCTTTTTTAAACAGTGGTGTCACGTTTACGAATTTCGAATCCGCCGGGACCACCCCAAAGTCTGGTGAATGTTGGTAAATTATCACTAGTGCATTTGCAATTTCCCTAACCATCTCTTTTAGCACACTGGGATGCATTCCATCAGGGCCAGGAGACTTGTCTACCTTTAGCCCCATTAGCTTGCCCATCACTATCTCCTTACTGATAACAATCATCTCAAGGTCCTCACCTGTCAAAGCCTTATTTCAATCAGTCAATGGCATGTTATTTGTGTCTTCCACTGTGAAGACCGACCCAAAACACCAGATCAGTTCCTCAGCCATTTCTTCATCTCCCTTCTCATCCTCTAAAGGACCAATATTTGCCTTAGCCACTCATTTTTGTTTTATATATTTGTAGAAACGTTTACTATCTTTTTATATTCTGAGCATGGTTACTCTCATAATCTATCTTACTCTTCTTTATAGCTTTTTTAGTAGCTTTCTGTTGCCCCTTGAAGATTTCCCAGTCCTGTAGTCTCCCACTAATAGTTGTCACTTTGTATGCGTTTTCTTTCAATTTGATACTCTCCCTTATTTCCTTAAATATCCACGGTCGATTTTCCCTTTTTCTACTGTCCTTCCTTTTTGTTGATATAAACCTTTGCTGAGCACTGAGAAAAATCGCTTGGATGAATCACCACTGTTCCTCAACTGTTTCACCATTAAGTCTTTGCTCCCAGTCTACCTTAACGAGCTCTTCTCTCATCCCATTGTATTCGCCTTTGTGAAAGCACAAAACACTAGTGTTTGATTTTACCTTCTCGCCCTTCATCTGTATTTCAAATTCCACCATATTGTGATCGCTCCTTCCGAGAGGATCCCTAACTATGAGATCCTGAATCAATCCTGTCTCATTACACAGGACCAGATCTAGGACCGCTTGTTGACTCATAGATTCCATTACATACTGTTCTAGGAAACTATCGCGGATACATTCTATAAACTCCTCCTCAAGGCTGTCTTGACCGACCTGGTTAAAGCAATCGACATGAAGATTAAAATCCCCATGATAACTGCTGTACCATTTCTACATGCACCCGTTATTTCTTTGTTTATTGCCTGCCCCACCATAATGTTACTATTTGGTGGCCTATAGATTACTCCTATCAGTGACTTTTTCGCCTTATTATCCCTGAGTTCCACTCAAACGAATTCAAACTTATCCTGCATAACACTGATGTCATCCTTAAATAAAGGAGCCACACCACCTCCCTTACCATCCACTCTGTCCTTCCGAATAGGTTGACACCCTCGGATATTTAACTCCCAGTCGTGACCATCCTGTAACCATGTTTCAGTAATGGCCACTAAATCATAGTCACTCACGATGATTTGAGCCATCAACTCATTCAGCTTATTCCGAATACTACGAGCATTCAGCTAAAGTACACTTATGTCGGCTTTTTTACCTCTGTTTTGAATCTTAACACCTCGATCAGTAACCTCTCCTAAGTTATATTTCCTCTTAACTTTTCTCCGAATTTTCCTTGTCGTTGAACCCATATCTTCCTGCAACAACCTGCCGCATCGCTTACCATTAATGTTTTTACTTCCCGTTTTATTCCTTTTAATATTACTGTTCACTGTTTAATATTAATATTCACTGTTCCTTGTACTGTCGCCGTTTTTGCTTTTTGACTGTGGCTCCTCTGCCTTACACTTTCCCCCTCACTGCCTTTTGCTTCTGACGCTGTTTTAACCAACTTCCGACTTCCTGCATCGGTTCCCATCACCCTGCCACAGCAGTTCCAACCCTCCCAACAGTTATAGCAAACACCCCCCCCCCCCTTATGGACGCAATAATACAACGTCCAGAAAAACATACAAATCACCTCCACTAACTTCCCAATAACACAACCTCCAGAAACACATCCGCAGCAGCTCCACTAACTTCCCAATAACACAACCTCCAGAAATCCATCATCATCACCGCCATTAACTTCCCAAGAACACAACCTCCAGAATCACATCCAGAGAACCTCCACTGTGAAAGCAGGCTAGCAGCATGGTTCAATTCCCGTACCAGCTTCCACCAACAGTCGCCGGAATGTGGCGACTAGGGTCCATCATTTAAAGCCTACTTGTAACAATAAGCGATGTTCAATTTTCCTTTTAATTTCAATAACACAACCTCCAGAAACACATTCGCAGCACCCGCACCAACATCCCAATAACACAACCTTGGTAAACACATCCTCATCACCTCCACGAAACTTCAAATCACGCAATCGCAAGAAACCCAACCACAAGAACCCACTAAATTCCCAATAACATAACCTCCAGAAACACATCCACATTACCTCCACTAACCTCCCCATAACACAACCTTCAGAAACACATCCTCATCTCCTCCACCAACGTCCCAATAAAACAACCGCCAGAAACACATCCACGTCACCTCCACTAACCTCCCAGTAACACAATCTCCAGAAACACATCCACAGCACCCCCACCAACCTCCCAATAACACAATCTCCAGAAACACATCCTCATCACCTCCACTAACCTCCCAATAACACAACCTCCAGAAACACATCCTCATCACCTCCACTAACGTCCCAATATCACAACCTCCAGAAACACATCCTCATCACCTCCACTAACTTCCCAATGACATAACCTCCAGAAACACATCGCCATCACCTCCACTAACCTCCCAATAACACAATCTCCAGAAACCCTGCCACAGTAGCCCCACTAGCTTCCCGATAGCACAACCTCCAGAATTTCGCTCAAAGCACCGCCACTAACTTCCCAATAACAAAATCTCCAAAAACACATCCACAGCACACTCTCTAACTTCCAAATAACACAACCTCGAGAAAACCACCCTCATTAACTCCACTAAACTCCCAATAAATGAAATGAAAATCGCTTAATTTCACAAGTAGGCTTCAAATTAAGTTACTGTGAAAAGCCCCTAGTCGCCACATTCTGGCGCTTCTTCGTGGAGGCTGTTACGGGAATTGAACAGTGCTGCTGGCCTGGCATGGTCTGCTTTCAAAGCCAGCGATTTAGCCCTGTGCTAAACAGCCCCTATAATGCCCTGTGCTAAACAGCCCCTAACAATCACAAGAAACCCAACCACAGCACCCCCAATAACTTGCCAATAACACAACCTCCTGAAACACATCCACAGCAACTCCACTAACCTCCCAATAACTCAACCTCCAGAAACACATCCTCATCGTCTCCACTAACTTCCCAATACCACAATCTCTAAAAACATCCTTATCACCTCCAGGTACTCCCCAATAACACAATCTCCTGAAACACATTCACAGCCCCTCCACTGACTTCCTAATAACCCAAACTCCAGAAACACAACCACATCACTTCCACTAACCTCCCAATAACACTTCCTCCAGAAACCCATCCACATCACCTCCACTAATGCCCCAATAACACAACCACCAGAAACACATCCACATGACCTCCCGTAACTTTCCAATAACACAACCTCCAGACACCCATTCACATCACCTCCACTAACCTCCCAATAACACAGCCTCCAGAAATACATCCACATCACCTCCACTAACTCCCCAATAACACAACCTCCAGAGACCCATCCACAGCCCCTCCACTATCTCAACTGGACATGGAATGAAAATTAACTGTTTTCCCATTCGTTGGAAGCGGGATAATTTTTTTGCGTGAGACTGTGGAGAATTTCAATCATAGAATCAGAACATTGCTCTTGAGAGCTGCAAGATTTGGAACCAATGTAGATCAGTGAGCACACGGATGGTACGTGACTGGTATTGTGTGTGGGTTAGGATATGGACAGCAGAGTTGGGGGTGATCTGTGCTTCCTGAAGATTAGCAACAGCAATTGGGTGACGAGAATCTAATCGCAAGAGTCGAATCCAGATTTGACACAGACACAGATGATGGATTATTCTGCAGCTGTGATGAGGCGATGGAACGAGGGCAGGATTTGGAATAGAAAGAACATCTGGATATAAATAATTTCAGTGTCAAAGGGAGCGCGGAGATTGTGACCCCAGTCTCCGATTTCAGCGAGAGAGCGCTGTCTGGATTCTGGATAGGGACTGAGATTAGTGACTGGAACTGAAGAACATGCATTCAATCTTTCCAAGATGGCAATGTCCAGATCAATAATACACTTAAAGTAGTTTACACAATAAATAACTGGATAGTGAGGCATACCAGGGACACCGACAACAGCCAGGAGGGGATAATAACCCGCCTGAATTATCATAAGCACATCTTCGATCCAATCTGGTGAAGGGAAAGGATCTCGTGCAATCCAATAAAGACCCTGGAATAAACTCCTGTCCATTGCTGTAAAGTCCCTGTGGTTAGATCTCAGATTCTGATCCATTGCTGTAACGTTCCTGTGGATAGTTCCCATGTTCTGATCCATTGCTGTAACGTTCCTGTGGATTGTTCCCAGATTCTGATCCATAGCTGTAACGTTCCTGTGGATAGTTCCCAGGTTCTGATCCATTGCTGTAACGTTCCTGTGGATAGTTCCCATATTCTGATCCATTGCTGTAACGTTCCTGTGGATAGTTCCCAGGTTCTGCTCCCTCCTCTCGGTCTCTCTGGGGCCGCTGATCTCTGGCACTGTTGGAATTGACGCTCCCGCTGACAGTTTGGGATAACACAATGAAAGGAATCCCTTATGAATAGCAGAGAAAAACCCTCCAGTGACACGGTTAGATCCATAGAGACTGACATTAATCACAGTCACTAAACAAACAGGCTCAGTTAACCCCTTTCAATCCAATACTTTTTATATCACAATGAAAGAGAAGATTAGCCGGGTCTGGATTGGCTGTGTGACAGTGACTGAGGGATGGAGTGTGGAAATAGTGGGCACACTGATCCTGATACTCAATCCTCATTGAACTCTGAGTGGTTCCAGGGGACTGGGGCATTTTCAATGTCCCATCCTGTTTATAAAAGGAGAGAGAGAGATAAACCCTGGAGTGTCAGAGCAGTCAGGATAATGTTAGTCACCAGGACATTTCTTGGGGTCAGACAGGAATCTTGCTCCTTCGCGAGGAAATGGTGTTATGTGAACAGAAACACGGCGATATTCGTGGGAAATCACATCGCATGTTGTTGTTGCAGTTATATTTCAAAATAACTGGAGGATTAATGAGGGATCTGATATGAATTTATGTACTGGGACACATTGTGATCAAATGTCATTTATTAGAGATGTTATCGAGTCCCAAAGCCGTGGATTAAAGGGTCTGTGACAGTGAGAATGTGATATTGGCTAAGAAACAGAAAGCAGAGAGAAGCGGTGAATGATAGTTATTCAGATAGGAGGGGAGGAGACATTGATGTTCACTCGGGGTCCACATGAGAACAATTGCTCTTCAAGATACAATTCACTGAAATAGACTTCAATGGAAAGAATTTCAACATTCACAAATGACAGACACTCAGCAATGACACAGTGAGTAGGTAGCAGCAATCTTCAGCAGCATGTTCCCAGATCTGTGAAAGGGAGAGTCACGGGGAAAGTAAATTTAAATCACTGTTGTGTGGGTGATGCATTCGGGAGGAGGGCTGAGGACAGGAAATATAAACTAAACGGGACAAGTTTAAAAAGTGTACAGGAAGGGAGCGGGGACATGCCCACACTTTGCACTGGAAGGTCATGGTGATAAGTTTGGAAAAACCTCAGAAGATAGTTAACTTGATCAATAGAGGCGGAGATTCCTAAAAGAATGATGTTAGGATCATAGAGTCCTCGAGGTCCAGAGCACAGAAAGGCCATTCTGCCCATCTGGACTGGGCAGGTCAAAAACAACCACCTGAGTATTTGAATCCCACTTTCTAATACTTTGCCAATAGCCTATAGAGTTATAACTAGGTTTATAGATAGGACCATAGCTGATGAATTGCATCTTGTTCTGCCGCTAAATATACTAAAGGATGTGAGGATCTTGGAGACAAAACAAAGGATTTCATAGAATTTACAGTGCAGAAGGAGGCCATTCGGCCCATCGAGTCTGCACCGGCTCTTGAAGAGAGCACTCAACCCAAGGGCCACACCTCCACCCTGTCCCCATAACCCAGTAACCCCACCCAACACTAAGGGCAATTTTGAACACTAAGGGCAATTCTGGACACTAAGGGCAATTTAGCAAGGCCAATTCACCTAACCTGCACATCTTTGGACCGTGGGCGGAAACCGGAGCACCCGGAGGAAACCCACGCACACACGGGGAGGATGTGCCGACTCCGCACAGACAGTGACCCAAGCCGGGAATCGAACTGGAACCCTGGAATCCTGGGGCTGTGAAGCAACAGTGCTAACCACCATGCTACCGTGCTGGATATTTAATGGAGTGTTGTCAGGGATGGAGGATTTCAGTTAAATATGGGGATTAGTGAACTGGAATTGTAATCTGTAGATCAGTTTAAAGTAAAGAGCAATTTCACAGAGGACTCCAAATGAGGAAGGAGTTTAGAAAGAGTGAGCAGAAAGGGTTCCACTGGAACCAGCAACAGTAACAAGATTTACAATAATTCATCAAAGACGGCTGGGACATTTAATACAGAGTTGTTAGAATCTGGAATACACTGTCTGAAGACACGATGGGAGCAGCTTCTACTGAAAGTTTCACAATGGAACTAGATACACACTGACAGGCGATGCTGAAAATCTGGAATACACTGTCTGAAGAAGCAATGGCAGCTCATTCAATAGTAAACTTCACGCTGGAACTGGATAAATACTAAGAGGGGATTGTTATAATCTGGGATACACTGTCTGAAGACAGTCTGGGAGCAGTTTCAACAGTAAATTTCACAATGGAACTGGATAAATATTGACAGGGGATTGTTATAATCTGGAATACACTGTCTGAAGACAGGCTGGGAGCAGTTTCAACAGTAAATTTCACAATGGAACTGGATAATCATCATACCGGGCTACAAAGCGAAGCTGAACAGAATGTCCAGCAGCAGCGGCCTTGTCCCTGATGAGCTCGATGCATTCTGTGCTCGGTTCGTGCAGGATACCATCAAAGCGCTGCCGACTGTCCCAGCAGCCCCGGCCACACCAAACACAACGCTACACCTTCCTAAATCAGATCGGCGAACTTAGAAGTGAACCCTCGGAAGGCGACGGGCCCGGACGGGGTCCCTCGTCGTGCACTCAGATCCTGCGCGAAGCAGCTGGCAGATTAGTTCAAGGACATCTTCAACAGCTGCATACTCCGCTGCGAGATCCCCACCTGCTTCAAGAAGACCACCATCATGCCGGCGCCAAAGAAGAGCCAGGTAACGTGCCTCAAGGACAATTGTCCACTGGCCCTGGCATCGAACGCAATGAAGCGCTTCGAGAGGGTGGTCACATGAACTCCATACTCCCAGAATGCCTACATCCACTGCAATTCGCCCATCACCGCAGCCGGTCCACAGCAGACGCCATCTCCATGGGCCGACACTCATCCCTGGAGCATCTTGATAGCAGGGACTCCTACATCAGACTCCTGTTCATTGACTACAGCTCCGCATTCAACACCATAATCCCAGCCAAGCTCATATCAAAGCTCTAAAACCTAGGACTTGGCTCCTCGCTCTGCAACTGGATCCTCGACTTTCTGACCCACAGACCACACTCAGTAAGAATAAACAACAGCACCTCCTTCACAATAGTTCTCAATACCGGGTCCCACAAGGCTGTGCACTTAGACCCCTGCTATACTCCCTGCTCATACACGACTGCGTGACAAGATTTGGCTCAAACTTTTTCTGCACGTTTGCTGACGACACGACCATAGTGGGCCGGATCTCGAACAACGATGAGACAGAAAACAGGAGGGCTATAGAGAATCTAGTGGAGTGGTGAAGCGACAACAACCTATCCCTCAACACCAGCAAAACTAAAGAGCTGATCATTGATTTCAGGAAGCAAAGTGCCCCTGTCAGGATAAACGGGGCCGAGGTGGAGATGGTTTACAGCTTCAAATTACTAGGTGTGAACAGCATCAACAATCTGTCCTGGTCCACCCACGTCGACGCTACGTCCAAGAAAGAACAACAACGCCTATCCTTCCTCAGGAAACTAAGGAAATTCGGAATGTTTGCAGAATGTGCAAACTCCACACGGGCAGTGACCCAGAGCAGGGATTGAACCTGGAACCTAGGCGCCCTGAGACAGCAGTGCTAACCACTGCGCCACCCTGCTGCCTTTCTCAATTTCTTTCTGATAATGGGGGAGGGGGGGTGAGGAGGTCCCATTCCTCTCTTGGTTCACAGGTCTTCCAGGGAGGGTGGGTCTGCTTGTTACCCCAGTTTCTCACCGTGTAGGGTCCAAGGAGGGCGGGTCTGCTTGTTACCCCGGTTTCTCCCCGTGTAGGGTCCAGGGAGGGTGGGTCTGCTTGTTATCCCGGTTTGTCCCCGTGTAGGGTCCAGGGAGGGTGGGTCTGCGTGTTATCACGGTGTCTCCCTGTGTAGGGTCCAGGGAGGGTGGGTCTGCTTGTTACCCGGGTTTGTCCCTGTGTAGGGTCCAGTGAGGGTGGGTCTGCTTGTTACCCCGGTTTGTCCCCGTGTAGGGTCCAGGGAGGGTGGGTCTGCTTGTTACCCCGGTTTGTTCCTGTGTAGGGTCCAGGGAGGGTGGGTCTGCTTGTTACCCCGGTTTGTTCCTGTGTAGGGTCCAGGGGGGTGGGTCTGCTTGTTACCCCGGTTTGTCCCTGTGTAGGGTCCAGGGAGGGTGGGTCTGCTCGATACCCCGGTTTGTCCCTGTGTAGGGTCCAGGGAGGGTGGGTCTGCTTGTTGCCCGGTTTGTCCCTGTGTAGGGCCCAGGGAGGGTGGGTCTGCTTGTTACCCCGGTTTCTCCCCGTGTAGGGTCCAGGGAGGGTGGGTCTGCTTGTTATCCCGGTTTGTCCCTGTGTAGGGTCCAGGGAGGGTGGGTCTGCTTGTTACCCCGGTTTGTCCCTGTGTAGGGTCCAGGGAGGGTGGGTCTGCTTGTTGCCCCGGTTTGTTCCTGTGTATGGTCCAGGGAGGGTGGGTCTGCTTGTTACCCCGGTTTCTCCCCGTGTAGGGTCCAGGGAGGGTGGGTCTGCTTGTTACCCGGGTTTGTCCCTGTGTAGGGTCCAGGGAGGGTGGGTCTGCTTGTTACCCGGGTTTGTCTCTGTGTAGGGTCCAGGGAAGGTGGGTCTGCTTGTTACCCCGGTTTCTCCCTGTGTTGGGTCCAGGGAGGGCGGGTCCGCTTGTTACCCCGCTTTGTCCCTGTGTCGGGTCCAGGGAGGGTGGGGCTGCTTGTTACCCCGGTTTCTCCCCGTGTAGGGCCCAGGGAGGGTGGGTCTGCTTGTTACCCCGGTTTCTCCCCGTGTAGGGCCCAGGGAGGGTGGGTCTGCTTGTTACCCCGGTTTGTCCCTGTGTAGGGGAGGCCTGCGCTCCCTCCAATAAATGGCCTTCCTCCAGCCTCCACCCCGGTTGGCTGCTGGCTGCAAACAGGTCTGGATATAGGCTTGTGAATTTGCTGCCTGTGCTGTGGAGTCCCGGCTCAGACCCTCTTATTTCTAATGTTATTTTCTCCAACCTCAGGAATTCGGCGAGATCTGAGAGTCATTCCTAGCCCCGGGGGGGGGGGGGGGGCTGCCGTCCCCCCCCCCCCCCCACTCCTCCGGCAGGAGTCTCCGTCTGACGATCAGTGAGGCGAAGGCCAGGGCGTCCTCCTCTCTCCCTGACCAGAGCTCCGGCTGCTCTGACACCCCGAAGGCCAGGGCGTCCCCCTCTCTCCCTGACCAGAGTTCCGGCTGCTTTGACACACCGAAGGCCAGGGCGTCTCCCTCTCTCCCTGACCAGAGCTCCGGATGCTCTGACACCCCGAAGGCCAGGGCGTCCCCCTCTCTCCCTGACTAGAGCTCCGGCTGCTCTGACACCCCGAAGGCCAGGGCGTCCCCCTCTCTCCCTGACCAGAGCTCCGGCTGCTCTGACACCCCGAAGGCCAGGGCATGCCCCTCTCTCCCTGACCATTGCTCTCTCTGCTCTGACACCCCGAAGGCCAGGGTGTCCCCCTCTTTCCCTTACCAGAGCTCCGGATGCTCTGACACCCCCAAGTCCACCAGTGTCGGGTATAACTCCATCCCGACTCCCACCACCTTGGACACAGCCTCGAAGATGGCCGTGCAGAATTCCCTGAGTCTGGGGCAGGACCAGCACATGCGGGTGTGGTTGGCGGCCCTCCTCCCCCGGGAACCTCTCGCATTGTCCACCCGCTCCGGGAAGAACCCGCTCAGACGCGGCTTTGTGAGGTCGCTCTGTGCACCACCTTGAGCTGCATCAGACTGAGCCCGGCGGAGGAGGAGGTGGAGTTGACTCTGTGCTGCGCTTCGATCCAGAGTCCTCTCCCTCTCTCTGTCCAGTTCCCTCCCAATTTTGCCCGGTCCCCTCCAGTGGAGTCCTGACGTTTTCTACCTGTCTCCTGTATATGTGGCCGCATTTGCCGTCCCCTAACCAATCCAGTCCTGTCACCGTGTCCAGGAATGTGTGTGTTTCTGGGGGAAGGTTTCCATCTCCTTGTGGGGGAGGTTACACAGCTGCAGCAATCTGAGGTTGTTTCCTCGAGAGTTGGAGCTTCCCTGTGAGATTCCCAGAATCGACAGCCTGTCTGGTGCGGACATGTCCTCAACCGTCAGCATCCCTCTGTCCCCGTCCCCCCCCCCCCCCCCCGCACATCTAAAATGTACCGTCCATCGCTTCCGGCCCGAATCTGTACTGTGCAGAGAGGAGGGCCCGCGGGCCTCTCGCCCAGTTCAATAATAATAATCACTTATTGTCACAAGTAGGCTTCAATGACGTTACTGTGAAAAGCCCCTAGTCGCCACATTCCGGCAAATGAATTGTTTCCACGTCATTAAGATGGCTCCTACCACTGGGCTCCTGAGTGTGTGTGGGCTGGCCGGGAGTGGCCTGGCCTGTTGTGTGTGTGTGGGCTGGCCGGGAGTGGCTTGCAGTGTGTATGCGGGTTGGTCGGGAGTGACCTGGCCTGGAGTGTGCGTGTGGGCTGGCAGGGAGTGGCCTGGCTTGGAGTGTGTGTGTCGGCTGGCAGGGAGTGGCCTGGCCTGGAGTGTGTGTGTGGGCTTGCCGGGAGTGGGCTGGAGTGTGTTTGTGGGCTGGCGGGGAGTGGCCTGGAGTGTGTCTGTGGGCTGGCTGGGATTGGCCTGGTCTGGATTGTGTGTGTGGACTGGCAGGGAGTGGCCTGGAGTGTGTGTGTGGGCTTGCCGGGAGTGGCCTGGAATTTGTGTGTGGGCGGGCCGGGAGTGGCCTGGAGTGTGTGTGTGGACTGGCAGGGAGTGGCCTGGAGTGTGTGTTTGGGCTGGCCGGGAGTGGACTTGTATCCAGCGCTCAGAGTGAGTTATCCATGCAGGAGGCCTCCTCCATTCAGACCCAGTCCACCTCCAGCTCCCTTAAACATCCCTTCACCCTCTCTGCGCTGGCTGCCCAGTGGTACAACAGAATACAACAGGAACCACTGTAGAAAATGATATACTTCCCAGGGACCATTAATATACAGCTCAGAACAGGCCCTTCGGCGCACGATGTTGTGCCGAACTTTTGTCCTAGATTAATCATAGGTTATCATAGCATTTACAGTGCAGAAGGAGGCCATTTGGGCCATTGAGTCTGCAGTGGCTCTTGGAACGAGCACCCTACCCAAGGTCAACACCTCCACCCAACACGAAGGGCAATTTTCGACACAAAGGGCAATTTATCATGGCCAATCCCCCTAACCTGCCCATCTTTGGACTGTGGGAGGAAACCGGAGCACCCGGAGGAATCCCACGCACACATGGGGAGGATGTGCAGACTCCGCACAGACAGTAACCCATGCCGGAATCGAACCTGGGACCCTGGAGCTGTGAAGCAATTGTGCTATCCACAATGCTACCGTGCTGCCCTTAAGAACAAATTAATCTACACTGTGTCATTCTACCGTAATGCATGTACCTATCCAATAGCTGCTTGAAGGTCCCTAATGTTTCCGACTCAACTACTTCCACAGGCAGTGCATTCCATGCCCCCACTACTCTCTGGGTAAAGAACCTACCTCTGACATCCCCCTTATATCTTCCACCATTCTCACGGGAGATTTTCATCTGCATATCGATTGGTTTAACCGGGTTGGTAAAGGCAGCCTTGAGAAGGAGTTTATAGAATGTGCCCGGGATAATTTCCTGGAACAGTATGTAATGGAACCTACAAGAGAACAAGCGTCCTAGATCTGGTCCTGTGTAATGAGGCAGGATTGATTAATGATCTCATAGTTCGAGATCCTCTTGGAAGGAGCGACCACCATATGGTGGAATTTAAAGTATAGTTGGAGGATGACAAGGTAAAATCAAACACTAGTGTTTTGTGCTTAAACAAAGGTGATTACAATGGGATGAGAGAAGAACTAGCTAAGGTAGACTGGGAGCAAAGACTTCATGGTGAAGCAGTTGAGGAACAGTGGAGAAGCTTCCGAGCGATCTTTCACAGTGTTCAGAAAAGATTCATACCAACATAAAAGAAAGAAGGTAGAAAAGGGAAAAATCGACCGTGGATATCTAAGGAGGTGAGGGAGAGTATCAAATTGAAGGAAAAAACATACAAAGTGGCAAAAATTAGTGGGAGACTAGAGGACTGGGATGTCATTAGAGGACAACAGAAAGCTCCTGAAAAAGCTATAAAGAAGAGTAAGGTAGACTATGAAAGTATACTGGCTCAGAAAATAAAAGCAGATAGTAAAAGCTTCTACAAATATATAAGACAAAAAAGAGTGGCTAAGGTAAATATTGGTCCTTTGGACGATGAGAAGGGAGATTTAATAAGAGGAGGCGGGGAAATGGCTGAGGAGCTGAACAGGTTTTTTGGGTCAGTCTTCACAGTGGAGGACACAAATAATATGCCAGTGACTGATGGAAATAAGGATATGATAGGTGAGGACGTTGAGATGATTGTAATCACTAAGGAGGCAGTGTTGGGCAATCTAATGGGGCTAAAGATAGACAAGTCTCCTGGCCCTGATGGGATGCATCCCAGAGTGTTAAAAGAGATGGCTAGGGAAATTGTAAACGCACTAGTGATAATTTATCAAAAGTCACTAGACTCTGGGGTGGTCCCAGAGGATTGGAAAGTAGAAAACGTGACACCACTGTTTAAAAAAGGAGGTCGGCAGAAAGCGGGTAATCATAGGCCGGTAAGCTTAACTTCGGTTGTCGGGAAAATGCTGGAATCTATCATTAAGGAGGAAATAGCGGGGCACCTGGAGGGAAATTGTCCCATTGGGCAGACGCAGCATGGGTTCACAAAGGGTAGGTCGTGTCTGACTAATGTGGTTCAATTTTTTGAGGACGTTACCAGTGCAGTAGATAACGGGGAGCCAATGGATGTGGTATATCTGGATTTCCAGAAAACCTTTGACAAGGTGCCACACAAAAGGTTGCTGCATAAACTAAAGATGCATGGCATTGAGGGTAAAGTGGTAGCATGGGTAGAGGATTGGTTAACTAACAGAAAGCAGAGTGTGGGGATAAATGGGTGTTTCTCTGGTTGGCAACCTGTAACTAGTGGGGTCCCTCAAGGATCAGTGTTGGGCCCGCAGTTGTTCATAATTTACGTAGACGATTTGGAGTTGGGGACCAAGTGCAATGTGTCAAAGTTTGTAAACGACACGAAGATGAGTGGTAAAGCAAAAAGGGAAGAGGATACCGTAAGTCTGCAGAAGGATTTGGATAGGTTAGGTGAATGGGCTAGGGTCTGGCAGATGGAATTCAATGTTGCCAAGTGTCAGGCCATCCATTTTGGGAGGAATAACAGCAGAATTGATTATTATTTAAACGGTAAATGTTAAAACATGCTGCTGTGCAGAGGGACCTGGGTGTGCTGGTGCACGAGTCGCAAAAAATTGGTATGCAGGTGCAACAGGTGATTAAGAAGGCTAATCGAGTATTGTATTTCATTGCTAGAGGGATGGAGTTCAGGACTAGGGAGGTTATGCTGCAATTGTATAATGTGTTGGTGAGGCCTCAGATGGAGTATTGTGTTCAGTTTTGGTCTCCTTACCTGAGAAAGGACATCTTGGAACTGGAGGGAGTGCAGAGGAGATTCACTAGGTTGATCCCAGAGTTGAGGGGATTAGATTTTGACGAGAGGTTGAGTAGACTGGGACTGTACTCATTGGAGTTTAGAAGGATGCGGGGGGGGGGGGGGGGCGGGGGGGGGGATCTTATTGAAACATATAAAATTATGAAGGGAATAGATAGGATAGATGCGGGCACGTCGTTTCCACTGATCGGGGAAAGCAGAACTAGGGGGCATAGCCTCAAAATAAGGGGAAGTAGATTTAGGACCGTGTTTAGGAGGAACCTCTTCACCCAAAGGGTTGTGAATCTCTGGAATTCCTTGCCCAGTGAAGCAGTTGAGGCTCCTTCTTTAAACGTTTTGAAGAAAAAGATAGATACCTTTCTAAAGAATAAAGGGATTAGGGGATATGGTGTACGTGCCGGAGAGTGGAGCTGAGTCCACAAAGATCAGCCATGATCTCATTGAATGGCGGAGCAGGCTCGAGGGGCCAGATGGCCTGCTCCTGTTCCTAGTTCTTATGTTCTTAAGTTCTTATGTAAAAGTTGATCCTTGATCCGGTTGTATTTCTGTGGGAAGTCCAATCTCATAAAAAATTTAAGTAATTCCTCCACAATCTTTTTTAGCTGTAATATTACGGACTGGAATGGCCTCTGGAAACCTAGGAGACACATCCATTATAGTCAATAGATAGATTCCCACTTTTAGATTTCGGAAGCGTTCCTACGCAATTAGGACCCTTTGTAAAAGGTTCATCCAATGCTGGATTGGATATTAAGGGCGCTGGGTTTATCACTGCTTAAGGTTTCCCTGTCACTTGACATTTGTGACATGATTGTCAAAATTTTACTACATCTTTATATAGTCCAGGCCAATAAATGTTTCTGCATTTTAGCTTGAGATTTCTTTCTCCCCAAATGGCCTCCCACTGGTACCTCATGTGCAACTCGCAACACCGCCTTTCTATACCCTACCGGCAATACTACTTGATGAACTTATGCCCACTTTTCATCCGCCTGCATATGTAAAGGTCTCCATTTTCTCATCAATAATCACGGTAATAACATTCTGGTTTATACTCACATTCCTCTACCGTATATGCTTTCTGATATATCCGTTTTATTTTAATATCTTTCTGTTGTAACTCCGCCAATTTTCCTGAACTAAAAATAACCGCCTCATCCTCCTCCTGTTCTTGTTCTTTTTCAACCATTTGATCAAAAATCGTTTCTGATAATTGCACTTCAACTTCATCTTCACTCTTAGATTTCTCCTCTTGACGTAACCAATGACTTTGCGACCTTGTTACTACACAATCCGCAAAAATCCCAGGATATTAGTCCTTCAACACTTCAGGTGTCTGATTTTTCACTGGCGTATCAACCACATTAGGCATCACTCCCACTTGCGATCTAGCTATATCATTACCCAAGGTAAACTGTATTCCTGGACAAGTTAGTTTCTCTATTACTCCTACTACCACTTCACCACTCTTCACTGTAATTTCCAACCTTACCTTGTATAATGGAACGCCACTCCTCTCACCCTAAATTCCACATATTACCACCTCTACTGGCAACATTCTTCCGAACATGCATAACTCATCATCTCTTACCATTAAAGATTGACTAGTTCCCGTATCTCTTAAAATTGTGACTTATTTACCTACTCCTCCTGATACACTTGAGTAAACTTTACCCACACAAGTCAATTCTTGAAACACATCTGGCACCTTCTTATCAATCACCTCTTGAACAGTCTGTGCAATCTATTGCACCTAATTCGTTTCCCTTGGGATTTCCTTTACCACTCTAACAAACCCTTATCCTGTTTTACCACATCAACCTTCCCAGTGCTTTTCTTCAGCCACCAGCACTGTGACTTGACATGGCCTAGTTGATTACAGTCAAAACATTTGAAAATTTTCATTTATTTTCCACCCTCCTGGATTTCAATTTAAATCTGAGGTATACTCTCCTTTTTATCTCCCAACAGATCACCGGTACCTTTACCACTTGAGTATTTCTCATGTCCCCAGTTTATATCCCTCACAGGCTGAAACTGATGTCGGAAACCAAGCTTTGATTTATGAACTATTTCTTAATCATCTGCCATTTCCGCTGCTAATCTTGCAGTTTTAACCCTCTGCTCTTCCACATGAGTTCTTACTATATGAGGAATTGAATTTTTAACCTCCTCCAAAAGTATAATTTCTCTGAAAGCTTCATACGTTTGGTCTATTTTCAAAGTCCTTATCCACCTATCAAAATTACTGGTTGACCCTTTCAAACTCCATGTATGTTTGACCAAATTCTTTCCTTAATTTTCTAAACCTTTGTCTGTACGTTTCAGGCACTAGTTCATATGCACTTAAGATGGATTTTTTCACCACCTCATACGTCCCAGAAACCTCCTCCAGTACAGTGGGTTAGCACTGCAGCCTCACGGCGCCGAGGTCCCAGGTTCGATCCCGGCTCTGACTCACTGTCCATGTGGAGTTTTCACATTCTCTCCGTATTTGCGTGGGTTTCGCCCCCACAACCCAAAGATGTGCCGGGTATGTGGATTGGCCATGCTAAATTGCCCCTTAATTGGAAAAAATGAATTTGGTACTCTAAATTTATTTATTTTTAAAACAAAAAAAAAGAAATGATGACTCAGGTGCAGGAAATATTGGACAAACCTGGTGGGACAACCTAACCGAGGTACATAAATAAAACGCAGCGTAAGTTCGAAAGCCGATGCCAATCGTGTCCTGTTTGGCACAGTTGCGAGGCACAGATTTAAAAAGTGCGGGAGCTGCGTGTCGGAGTGGAGATTTAAAAAGCGCGGGAGCTGCGAGTTGGAGGGGAGATTTAAAAAGCGCGGGAGCTGCGAGTCGGGGCAGAGATTTAAAAAGCGCGGGAGCTGCGTGTCGGAGTGGAGATTTAAAAAGCGCGGGAGCTGCGAGTTGGAGGGGAGATTTAAAAAGCACGGGAGCTGCGAGTCGGAGCATAGATTTAAAAAGGGCGGGAGCTGCGAGCCGGAGCGGAGATTTAAAAAGGGCGGGAGCTGCGAGTCGGAGCGGAGATTTAAAAAGCGCGGGAGCTGCGAGTTGGAGGGGAGATTTAAAAAGCGCGGGAGCTGCGAGTCGGGGCAGAGATTTAAAAAGCGCGGGAGCTGCGTGTCGGAGTGGAGATTTAAAAAGCGCGGGAGCTGCGAGTTGGAGGGGAGATTTAAAAAGCACGGGAGCTGCGAGTCGGAGCATAGATTTAAAAAGCGCGGGAGCTGCGAGTCGGAGCGGAGATTTAAAAAGAGCGGGAGCTGCGAGTCGGGGCAGAGATTTAAAAAGCGCGGGAGCTGCGTGTCGGAGTGGAGATTTAAAAAGCGCGGGAGCTGGGAGTCGGAGCGTAGATTTAAAAAGCGCAGGAGCTGGGAGTCGGAGCGGAGATTTAAAAAGAGCAGGAGCTGCGAGTCGGAGCAGAGATTTAAAAAGAACGGGAGCTGCGCGTCGGAGCGGAGATTTACAAAGATCGCGGCCTAGTTTCGGGAGCCGTGTGGAGGAGGAGCATTCTCTGCCAGGAAGAGAACCTGAGAACATGTAAGGCCCTCAGAAGGTAAGTAAGTGATTCTTACTCATTTTTACTTTTATTGCCTTTTCAAATTGTGTGTGTGTGTGTGAGGGGGGGGGGGAGGGGGGGGAACTGAAGTGACATCACATAAAAGCTGTGACCTGAGTGGCTGGTTGGGAATCTGCACTAAATTTAAAAAAAATTAAGCATTGCTAACTAATTAAACATAATGTGGAGATGCCGGCGTTGGACTGGGGTGACTGTAAGTAAACATAATTGCTGAATTATAATTCAGAGGGGTATCTAAGCCAGAGATCGGAGAGTACTATATTTAGCTTTCACATTTATAGTAGAAATCTAGTGCTAGGAAACAGATAGTTAACAGTAATTTTTTGTTAAAAAAAATTTAACTTTTAATTTTAATTTACTAATTAATTGACGCAATGTCAGTTAGAGGGGTGCAGTGCTCTGACTGTGAGATGTGGCAGGTCCGGGAGGCTTCCAGCGTCCCGGATGGATTCATCTGCAGAAAGTGCACCCAACTGGAGCTCCTCACAGACCGCATGGTTCGGTTGGAGAAGCAATTGGATGCACTTAGGAGCATGCAGGTGGCGGAAAGCGTCATAGATCGCAGTTATATAAATGTGGTCACACCCAAGGTGCAGGCAGAGAAATGGGTGACCACCAGAAACGGCAGGCAGTCAGTGCAGGAATCCCCTGTGGTTGTCCCCCTCTCGAACAGGTATACCCCTTTGAATACTGTCGCGGGGGATAGCCTATCAGGGGAAAACAGCATCAGCCAGAGCAGCGGCACCACGGCTGGCTCTGATGTTCAGAAGGGAGGGTCAAAGCGCAGAAAAGCAATAGTAATAGGGGACTCAATAGTCAGGGGCACAGATAGGCGCTTCTGTGGACGTGAAAGAGACTCCAGGATGGTATGTTGCCTCCTTGGTGCCAGGGCGCAGGATGTCTCCGATTGGGTAGAGGGCATCCTGAAGGGGGAGGGCAAACAGGCAGAGGTCGTTGTACATATTGGTACTAACGACATAGGCAGGAAGGAGCATGAGGTCCTGCAGCAGGAGTTCAGGGAGCTAGGCAGAAAGTTAAAAGACAGGACCTCGAGGGTTGTAATCTCGGGATTACTCCCTGTGCCACGTGCCAGTGAGGCTAGAAATAGGAAGATAGAGCAGCTAAACACGTGGCTAAACAGCTGGTGTAGGAGGGAAGGTTTCCGTAATCTGGACCACTGGGAGCTCTTCCGGGGCAGTTGTGACCTGTATAAGAAGGAGGGGTTGCATCTAAACTGGAGAGGCATATCTATCCTGGCCACGAGGTTTGCCAGTGTCACACGGGAGGGTTTAAATTAGTATGGCAGGGGGGTGGGCAAGGGAGGAATAGGTCAGAAGTTGAGAGCATTGAGGGAGAACTAGGGAATAGGGAAAGCGGGGCTCTGGGGTAGAGCAGACAGGGAGAGGTTGCTGAACACAGCGGGTCTGGTGGCCTGATGTGCATATGTTGTAATGCAAGAAGTTTTAAGGTAAGCCAGATGAGCTTAGAGCTTGGATTAGTACTTGGAACTATGATGTTGTTGCCATTACAGAGACCTGGTTGATGGAAGGGCAAGATTGGCAGCTAAACGTTCCAGGATAGAGATGTTTCAGGCGGGATAGAGAGGGATGTAAAAGGGGTGACGGAGTTGCGCTACTGGTTAGGAAGAATATCACAGCTGTACTACGGGAGGACAACTCAGAGGGCAGTGATGCTATATGGGTGGAGATCAGGAATAAGAAGGGTGCAGTCACAATGTTGGGGGTTTACTACAGGCCTCCCAACAGCCAGCGGGAGATAGAGGAGCAGATAGGTAGACAGATTTTGGAAAAGAGTAAAAACAACAGGGTTGTGGTGATGCGAGACTTCAACTTCCCCAATATTGACTGGGACTCAATTAGTGCCAGGGGCTTCGACGGGGCAGAGTTCGTAAGGAGCGTCCTGGAGGGCTTCTTAAAACAATATGTAGACAGTGCAACTAGGGAAGGGGCGGTACTGGACCTGGTATTGGGGAATGAGCCCGGCCAGGAGTTAGAAGTTTCAGTAGGGGAGCATTTCGCAAACAGTGACCACAATTCAGTAAGTTTTAAAGTGGTGGTGGACAAGGATAAGAATGGTCCTAGGATGCATGTGATAAATTGGGGGAAGGCTAATTATATCAATATTAGGAGGGAACTGAAGAACCTAGATTGGGGGCGGATGTTTGTGGGCAAATCAGCATCTGACATGTGGGAGGCTTTCAAGTGTCAGTTGAAAGGACCGGCATGTTCCTGTGAGGAAGAAGGATAAATACGGCAATTTTCGTGAACCATGGATAACGTGAGGTATTGTAGGCCTCGTCAAAAAGAAAAAGGAGGCATTTGTCAGGGCTAAAATGCTGGGAACAGACGAAGCCTGTGTGGAATATAAGGAACGTAGGAAGTAACTTAAGCAAGGAGTCAGGAGGGCGAGAAGGGGTCACGAAAAGTCATTGCCAAATAGGGTTAAGGAAAATCCCAAGGCTTTTTACACGAACATAAAAAGCAAGAGGGTAGCCAGGGAAAGGGTTGGCCCACTGAAGGATATGCATGAGAATCTATGTGTGGAGCCAGAGGAAATGGGCGAGGTACTAAATGAATATTTTGCATCAGTATTCACCAAAGAGAAGGAATTGGTGGATGTTGAGACTGGAGGAGGGTGTGTAGATAGCCTGGGTCACATTGAGATCCAAAAAGACGAGGTGTTGGGCGTCTTAAAAAATATTAAGGTAGATAAGTCCCCAGTGCCTGATGGGATCTACCCCCAGAATACTGAAGGAGGCTGGAGAGGAAATTGCTGAGGCCTTGACAGAAATCTTTGGATCCTCACTGTCTTCAGGTGTTGTCCCGGAGGACTGGAGAATAGTCAATGTTGTTCCTCTGTTTAAGAACGGTAGCAAGGATAATCCAGGGAACTACAGGCCGGTGAGCCTTACTTCAGTGGTAGGGAAATTACTGGAGATAATTCTTCGAGACAGGATCTACTCCCATTTGGAAGCAAATGTACGTATTAGTGAGAGGCAGGATGGTTTTGTGAAGGGGAGGTCGTGTCTCACTAACTTGATAGAGTTTTTCTAGGAGGTCACAAAGATGATTGATGCAGGTAGGGCAGTGGATGTTGTCTATATGGACTTCAGTAAGGCCTTTGACAAGGTCCCTCATGGTAGACTACTACAAAAGGTGAAGTCACACGGGATGAGGGGTGAGCTGGCAAGGTGGATACAGAACTGGCTCGGTCACCGAAGGCAGACAGTAGCAATAGAAGGATGTTTTTCTAATTGGAGGTTTGTGACCAGTGGTGATCGCAGGGATCAGTGCTGGGACCTTTGCTGTTTGTAGTATATATAAATGATTTGGAGGAAAATGTAACTGGTCTGATTAGTAAGTTTGCAGACGACACAAAGGTTGGTGGAATTGCCGATAGCGATGAGGACTGTCAGAGGATACAGCAGGATTTAGATTGTTTGCAGACTTGGGCGGAGAGATGGCAGATGGAGTTTAATCCGGACAAATGTGAGGTCATGCATTTTGGAAGGTCTAATGCAGGTAGGGAATATACAGCGAATGGTAGAACCCTCAAGAGTAATGAGAGTCAGAGAGGTCTAGGAGTACAGGTCCACAGGTCACTGAAAGGGGCAACACAGGTGGAGAAGGTAGTCAAGAAGCAGACGGCATGATTCCCTTCATTGGCCAGGGCATTGAGTATAAGAATTGTCAACTCATGTTGCAGCTGTATAGAATCTTAGTTAGGCCACACTTGGAGTATAGTGTTCAATTCTGGTCGCCACACTACCAGAAGGATGTGGAGGCTTTAGAGAGGGTTCAGAAGAGATTTACCAGAATGTTGCCTGGTATGGAGGGCATTAGCTATGAGGAGCGGTTGAATAAACTCTGTTTGTTCTCACTGGAACGAAGGAGGTTGAGGGAAGTCCTAATAGAGGTATATGAAATTATGAGTGGCATAGACAGAGTGGACAGTCAGAGGCTTTTCCCCATGGTAGAGGGGTCAATTACTAGGGGGCATAGGTTTAAGGTGAGAGGGGCAAGGTTTAGAGAAGATGCACGAAGCAAGTTTTTTACGCAGAGGGTAGTGGGTGCCTGGAACTCGCTACCGGAGGAGGTGGTGGAAGCAGGGACGATAGTGACATTTAAGGGGCATTTTGACAAATACATGAATAGGATGGGAATAGAGGGATTCGGACCCAGGAAGTGTCGAAGATTGTAGTTTAGTCGGTCAGCATGGTCGGCACGGGCTTGGAGGGCCGATGGGCCTGTTCCTGTGCTGTATATTTCTTTGTTCTGCGTTCTTTGTTCAGAGGAGGTGTGAGGACGCTCCGCAGGCAGCTAGTTGAGAAAGAGACGAATGAGCGGAACTTTCGTGAATGTGAAAAGATTAATGAGCACTCCGGGAACAATTGGCAGCTAAAGATAAAGAGATAGCTGATGTGAAACGGGCACACCAATCTTGTTTACTTCACCTTAGCAGCTTTCAGACCCAGTACGATAAAGCCGACCAAGATACACAGTGCACAGTCCTGGTACGAGACGAGACAGAACAGCAGGTAGCACAGTTAACGAGACAGTGCGCGGATTGGAAGGCAGCTTTACGAGCACTCCATAGCTCCACCACAGAACAAAGACAGAGCACAGTAGATCACCCGAAATGGAGACAACAAATAGAGAAGTTGCAGTCACTGTTGTCGGTGCAAAACGGATTCAGAGATACCTTTGGACAAGGGTTAGATGAGGAGAATGGCCCCAATTGGCAAGAACTAAATGAAACCGCCCATCGATATGTGGAGGATACCGAAAATCACAATAGAGCCCCCCAGGCCCCGAAAAGGAAAGCACCCGCATCACCGACTGCACAGGCAGCACACGCCCCCATGAATCCAGTCACCACACAGCGCAGGTCATCGGATCGGGATGAGCCTGACTTTGTGTACACCACCCCACTAACCATCACCCAATTGAGAGATGCCTGCGCCAAAAGTGAACCAATCGAACCCACAGCAGACCCACATAATTTATTTGAGAGAGTACGACGGCAAACGGTTATGTACGGTCTGCACGAAAGGGAGGAAGTTAAGCTTACAACCATGAGCCTTGACCCGTCCGTTAGCTCAGCTTTACCAGAACCCCAGAATGTAGGAGGAGAACCTCTACAAGAAATGAAAACAGCTATTTTAGATCCGATTGTACAACAAGGGAGACCCCATAGAATGTTTGAACCGCAGTAAGCAAAAGAAGGGAGAGCATCCGACTGCATTTGCAGGTCGCCGCTGGGTCCATTTTAAAGCCGTATTTGGGGATTTGACCCACGCACACTTAGATTACGATGACACAATTAAATGGGCTCGCACTTCTGTCTCCCACGCCCCAGAAGCAGGTAAAAAGGCTTGTGTAAATTACCACCCCGCAGACGCCACACATAATGAAGCTTGGGTGTTAAAGCGACTCTCCAGAGTTTAGGGATAATCCCTACATAGGAAGGCAGATCAGGAAAAGGCAGAGGCGAATATGCACCCAGTCCGGACTAATCAGGACACAGCATGGGTAAAAGAGAGCGGACATGAAGGACAGCATCCCAGAGAACATGCACCACCAGGTTGCTGTAACTGTGGACACATGGGACATTACGTCCGCTAATGCAGACAAAACCCCCGAACCAGCAATGGCACCAGCAATCGAACGCCCCAACTCGGAACAATGTTAGGCCCATACATTGCATCAGCGCCCGTTCAGATAATGCATTAATCATCACCACAGATTTACGGTGTTCGGACTCTCCAACTTGGGTCTGCGACACACTCTGGACAAATCAGGCAGACCAGAAGTCACAGGCACAGTCCGGGGACACCAGTAGGACATTCCTTTGAGACACAGGAGGGTTCTGCACCACTTTAAACTCCTCCGCAATGTTTCAGTGCGACACATGGCCCACCACAGACACCATCACCCTTAGTGGATTTACAGGACATTACAGCAGGGATAGATATTCCCCCGTAGATATTCAGATAGGAACCATAAACACCAGGCACTCCGTTGTTTTAGTCGACTTGCCCCAAATAGCCGAACACATTCTAGGAATCGACTATATGAGCTCCCACAACATTTCCTTTGACCCCGTGAATTGGTGTGTATGGAAAATGGCCAAAACAGCGGGAGCCCTCCCCACGTTCACAGTAGGGGACTACGAACATAGGATTTGCTCAGTAGGAGACTATTGGTTTGGTCCGAAAACAATTAGTACAGACCAGACAATTAGGGAGGTCCTGAGAAAACATAAAGCATCCTTCGCCCAACACAAACACGATTGTGGGACGATCCCTGGCATGGTCATAATTTCAGGTCCCGATCCCAAGTCCCAGAAGCAATACGGTTTCCCACAGCAAGCCGAAGGTGAGATCTGAAAAGTCATCAATAGCTTACTAGATCAAGGAATAATTCGGCTCGTAGCCTCAACAAACAACGCCCCAATTTGGAGCGTAAAGAAACCCGACGGTTCATGGAGATTAATCATTGACTACCGAGAGCTCATCAAGGTCACGCCATGAGCATCCCCCACCGTTGCCACGGGTCACGAAACCATGTTCAAACAGGGGGTACACGCAAAGTACTTTACAGTGCTGGACATTAGCAATGGCTTCTGGCCCATCCCCTTAGATAAGGCCTGTCAATACAAGTTCGCGTTCACATTTCAAGGGCAGAAGTATATGTGGGCATGTCTGCCGCAAGGTTTCCACAACCCCCCCCCCCCCCCTCCGTTATTCACCGACATTTGGCCAACGAACTTTCCAATTTTTCCCGCCCCGAATGCCTTATTCAGTATGTGACCGACTTACTCCTACAGATGGACACAAAGGAAGTGCATGTTAAGCTTCTTTCAGAATTGCTAGGTCTCTTACAATCAATTGGATGCAAGGTTTACCCGAAAAAATCCCAGATCCTAAAACGAAAGGTCCTTTATTTAGGCACCATTAGGTTAGGCACTTCTCTAATCACGGGTATAGAGAGATTGAACAAACTAATTGAATCAATATTTAAATTGCCCCTGCCCCACAATGTCACTGCACTCCGGTCATTCTTAGGAATAGTTGGATATATTAGGAACTGCATAGATGGTTTTGCCACAAAAGCAGCACCACTCTCAGAGCTCCTTAAAAAGAACGCCCCATGGGAATGGCTTCCTCAACACACGGACGCCATCGATGAATTAAAAGGCGCCCTGGGCAGAGCCATCGCTTTGCAAGTTCGAAACACACATTCTCCCTACGCCATAGTAGTAGCGACCATCGACCTAATCTATCAGCAATACTCCTACAGGAAAGACATGTCTGCTTAGGACCCGTAGCCTATGCCTCACGAATTTTGGATCCCGTAGAGCAAGGATTATCAGCCTGCAAGCGGCACTTGCACGCAGCCTTTTGGGCAGTGCAGTATTTTGATTATATCAAAGGCCTTAACCCAGTAAGGGTTTTAACTGAGCACACCCCAACGCAGCTGTTGTTAGATAGTAGGTTGAAGGGCGGTTCAGTCA
Source organism: Scyliorhinus torazame (assembly GCF_047496885.1). Lineage (NCBI taxonomy): Eukaryota > Metazoa > Chordata > Chondrichthyes > Carcharhiniformes > Scyliorhinidae > Scyliorhinus > Scyliorhinus torazame. Next base: position 57,544,726 of record NC_092726.1, read on the forward strand.
GCAGGATTAGAGCAGGTGGCTGGCCAATGTTGTTACAGGGAAGGGACATGACAGTTAAACGTACAAAGACCCACACATTGTTAGTAGACAACCTTCAGTATGCAGGATCCCCACATGAGTGCCAGATCATTGCAGCCAAACACCACACAGGAACCTTTATTCCGAAGTCGCTACACTCACGAGCAAGCATCAGAACACAGAATCCCCAGACCACGGACAACGCTTTAAAAATTTACTTAGACTGTTCCTTCACCATTGAGAATGATTGGTTGTGGGATGTATGAGGAAGACGCCCAGGGAAGCGCATTAGAGAAAATGTCCTAAAAATTACTCGGCCACCAAGAATCACAAGCAGCCGAATTAGCAGCTGTAGCATATGTAGTGCAGCAGCCAGATTCATTTCCGAGCAGAGCGGACATACATTCGGACAGGTTATATATCTGCAATAGTCTGACAGAATTCCTGCCCCTATGGGAATCTCGAGGATTCGTATCCGCTGATGGTAAACCACTACCCTCAGCCCCATTGTTGAAGCATATCCTTAAGACAGCAAGAGACCGCCCATGTGGCAGAATCAAAGTGAGAACCTATCATCGTTCCTCCCCATCGGGTAACGTAAAGGACTTAGCCAAGTCAGGATCACGCCGCGGACACTTTTTGTAACCCCCCAAAAGTGAACCGATACACGCAGTCCAGGTTTAACAGACAAATATCGAAGATTTAGCACAGGCCCAAAAGGCAGACGACACTCTAAAGCAGGTTTTAGACAGGGCAGCACGGTAGCATTGTGGATAGCACAATTGCTTCACAGCTCCAGGATCCCAGGTTCGATTCAGGCTTGGGACACTGTCTGTGCAGACTCTGCACATCCTCCCTGTCTGTGCGTGGGTTTCCTCCGGGTGCTCGGGTTTCCTCCCACAGTCCAAAGATGTGCGGGTCAGATGGATTGGCTGTTCTAAATTGCCCTTAGTGTCCAAAGTTGCCCTTAGTGTTGGGTGGTGTTGCTGGGTTATGGGGATGGGGTGGAGGTGTTGACCTTGGGTAGGGTGCTTTTTCCAAGAGCTGGTGCAGACTCGATGGGCCGAATGGCCTCCTTCTGCACTGTAAATTATATGTAATGTCCCAGCCCCCTACGACAAATTCAAGGACACACTGACGGTACAGGACGGAATAATTTTGAAAAATAGAATTTATGTGGTCCCCACCCAGGACAGAAACCAAATAATTTACCAGTTTCGTGACGGACACGGACATCAGGAGATAGACAATACAATTGCCCATTTAAGACCTTTGTGCTATTCCCTCATTTAAAAGCCGACGTCATGCATTATGTTGAGAATTGTTTAATCTGTGCACAGAACAATTCTGAAAGGTACTTAAAGGAAGGACAATTGAGAAATACCCGACTTGTTAATGGGCTGTGGGCAAATTTACAGTTCAACTACATTGGTGTGTCCCCCCCGCCCCCCCCCCCCCCCCCCCCGCAGAAATGGTGTAAATATGTATTAGTAGTCATCAACACCTTTCCAAAATGGGTAGAAGCATTACATCCCGGACGAACACAGCGAAAGCCAGAGCTCAGATTTTGACCCAACAGATATTTACACGCTGTGGTATTCCCGCAGCATTGAGTCAGACACAGGTTCCCATTTCACCGGCAGGGCCATGCAAAATGTCCTAACGATTTTTGGAATCACGAAAAATTTCACATAACGTATCACCCCCAATCCAGTGGCATTGTTGAACGAATGAATCGCACCTTGAAAGCTACTATTAGGAAAATGGTGCAACAGCCTATCACCACATGGGACAAAGTCCTCCCATTCGCCCTCATGTTTATTAGGAACACAGTATCCAGTTCCAGAGGTTTCACCCCCCACACTCTCATGACCGGACGGTCCTTGAAAGGAACTGAATATTTATTAGGTCTCGATTTGGCAAGCCCCACAGTCACCGCCCTCCCCATGAAAACGCAGTCCATCAAGTCACGGAAAATATTAAAGAAGCACAGCTCGCTGCAGCTGTCCGAATCGGCGCTAGGAAAAAGCAGAGTAAGGCCTGCATTGGTAAAACAGTCCACCCGTAGAGTATACGATGAGCAAATGATAGTTTCCGTGTACAATCCCATGTCGTACCTCTCCTCTAAATTTGCAGGACCCTACTCCATTTCGGACAAAGTGAGCCCCTCTGTGTACAACATAACGTTAGCCAATTGTAAACCTGGTTGGTTCCACATCAACCACCTCAAAGTCTATGGAACCCAATGTAGCCACTCCCACTACGTCTCCTTGGCAATAGCAGACGGTTCCGCCCCGCCCATTGACAACCTAGTACAACCCTCCCCCAGCCATGACAGCACGTCCACGCCCACGGACCAGACCTTGTCTCTGCCCACACGTATCACTTTCCACCTTGAGCTTGATTCAGACGATAGCGCCAGCCTTCCCGAATTGACCACGATCACTGACCACTGGTACAACCTCCCCGGCCCCAGTCACTCCAGCCCCTGGAACCAAGACCAGGACATGTTTGGCCCCCAATATTCCCTTCCAAAGCCAGAGTCACCGCCACCGCCAGACAACAGTGATTTGCCCTTTGCTGCCACCGCCTCTCAAGACAAGCGAACCCCTCTTTGGCACCGCAACAACTTTTGTAGACTCGTAAGACATGACGATTCGGATTCCACGACGGCCCACGCGGCCACGGCACGAAAACGGCAGACTCGAGTCTGTCAACCGAGAGATGGTGACGATTCCGAGTCTTCATCCCGTTATGGTTACCCTTTTACAACGCTTTTTGATACAGAACCCTATGGTGTCAGGGTGATGAGGAAAAAGGAGCAGCATAAGAATTAAGGTGTCCTACTTACTGATGGAGCCTGCCCGCCATATTTCCTTCTGTCTTTCCTATTGCTACATGGTTAGAATTAATGTCGGCCGAACACGCAATTTCTTGATACAGTCATACTTACTCTTCCGATGTAATTTACTGACCAATGGCCGTTAAAGGAACAATTGTTGGATCTCACATGTATTACAAATTCTTTCCGCTCGTTTCGGTCACCCAGGTAGTGGAGTAACGGCACTAATCCCCGCCCTGCCTGAGGACCCCAAGTGCATCCAGCCAGTTAAGCTCGGGTATGGAGCAACGGCACTGACCACCGCCCGACACGGAAATCCCACCCAGTCTAGCCCTGCCGCGGCCCTCACCTACCTCATGTTCCAGTCACTTTGAGTACTCCGAAATGGTTCTTTACACTTTGCACTGTCTTTTGCGGGTCTTAGTGTTCCCTGCTCTGCTCTTTATTGAGGTTTAAAGAATGCCCTTTGCCACAGTTTGTGCACTCATCCCTTTACCTTCCGCGACCCCACCTGCTATTTACACGTTTGACACACTTGGTTGCCACAGATTCTGCTGTACGGGAACCACCTCTGGACCCTGGGACGAAGAAACTTTATAAAACAGGCCGCCCTAAAATTCGGCGAGTTAAGAATGAGCCTCAATCATCAATGGTTGTCGTAAAGAAAAGACTGGACGGTGAAATAGTCCACCCACTCCCCGCATCGACCACAAGCTGCGCGATTCTCTGCACTGAAAAGGACTTTTTTTTTGTCGCGTGCCTTTTCTCTAAAAAACGTTATTTCTAAAGAAAGAAAATGAGGGAGTCACACATGGTGACCAATCTAACGGGTAATTGAAGTTCTGACAGAAACACAAACAAAACGAGATGTTAACCAACGATAATAACAGATATCATGCTTGCACCCCCAGGAATATATGAAGAACGGAAGACAGAAGAAGACAGGAATGATGACCTCCATTGTGATCATGGCTGGACTCCTACAACTGCGTGCGTTACAAGCCTCTGTACCCTACACTACACCAGCCCCGAACATGACCACGCAACATGATACCGCTAGCCCGGAAACCACACCACAAATAGAGATAAACACTGAAAGCCCCACTTAGTACGATAACATTGTTAAATGACATTACCTTTCCTGCACACGATAACCTGCAGTGTCATCCAGGCTCTTAGACTCCGCAAATGGCGAAAAAGAGCCTCCGGCTTCCCGATATATACACCCCCAGCACCCTTCTTCGGAATTCACCCAACCCAACAAACAATGCTACCACCGATAAAAATAAAGATTGTACATCTGTCATGCGAGAGTGCCTTTAAGAACTGGATGTTTAAGCAATGTAACTTTAAGAAAACAGTGATGTCATAGAGTGGGTGGAGCTCAGCACAGTTCAGCCATTTTGCAGTTTAGTTTAGTTTTGCAGTTGGGAGGAAAAGAGATGTGTGTGTGTCTGTGTTTTGCAGTGAGCTGGATCTCTGCCATGAAAGACTATCTCTGGATCATTTGGGTGATTTAAACTTATAATAGTGAAGCCTTCAACCTGATGTGATTTTGTTTAAAGGTGTTAAGTCTCTTGGAAGTTTGACGGAACATTTTAAGGAATTATTTACTTTTGCAATATTTTCAGAGTTACCTTTGAAGTAAGGGGTGTTAAGAGATCCAATGTTTATTTAAGATGTTAAGTTGGGTTCATGGAATAAACAGTGTTGAGGGAAAAACCCGTGTGCTAGGAAAAGCAACAAATCCATTAAAGGGAGAGATTGATTGAACTCCATGACACATTTTGGGTATCTGAAAACGCCTCACCCATAACAATTGGGAGCTCATCCGGGTTAAAAGTGTATCTATTGGATTGTCTTTTGTGAACTTAAAGACAGTGAAGGATCGTTGCTTTTCCAGTATGGTATTTTAGTTTACGTGGGGAGGGTGTTGTCAACAATGGCTCTTTCAGAGGCGCAGACGTTTTTGGGGGTGGAGAATGTCACATGTAGTACTTTACGGACAGAAACGAAAAGCAGACTGTTAGATTTGGCAAGAACATTGCAGTTCACATTACCTGACAAAATGCGAAAAGATGAGGTAATTATTCCGGTGGTTAAGCATTTCAAATTGCCTGAGAAAGAGTTTGACTCATTGGAAATGGCAAAAATTCAGTTGCAAATTAAACAAAGGGAACATGAGAAAGAATTAAAGAGGCTTGCATACGAGAGTGAGAGAGAGGAAAACGAAAGAGAAAGAGAGAGTGAGGAAAAAGAAAAGGAGAGAGAAGAAAGGAGAAAAGAAAGAATAGCTCAAGCAGAATAAAAAGAAAAAGAAAGGGCGATACAGATCAGGGAAAAAGATAAAGAGAGGGAGTTTGAACTTCAGAAAATGGCCATGAAACACGACAATCAGTTAAAATTGGTAGACGTCAAGGGAAACGTACAGTTGGATGATAGTGACGAGGATAGTGAGAAAGAGCGTCATAGTCGAAGGCTTGGTGGGAATCTATTAAAATATGTCCAAGCATTGCCAAGATTTGACGAGAAGGAATTGGTAGTCTTTTTCATTTCATTTGAGAAGGTAGCTAAACAAATGAAATGGCCACAGGACATGTGGGTGTTACTGATTCAAACAAAGCTGGTACTTAGAGCTAGTGAAATGTTTGCATCACTACCGGAGGAGGTACCTGGAACGTATGAGGAGATGAAGAAATCCATCTTAAGTGCATATGAGCTAGTGCCTGAAGCTTACAGAAAAAGGTTTAGAAATTTAAGGAAAGAATTTGGTCAAACGTTCATGGAGTTTGAAAGGCTCAAACAGAGTAATTTTGATAGGTGGATAAGGGCTTTGAAAATAGACCGAACCTATGAAGCTCCCACAGAAATTATACTTTTTGAGGAGTTTAAAAATTCAATTCCTGATGTAGTGAGAACTCATGTGGAAGAACAGAGGGTTAAAACTGCGAGATTAGCAGCGGAAATGGCAGATGATTATGAATTAGTTCATAAATCAAAGATTGGTTTCCGACATCAGTTTCAGCCGGTGAGGGATAGAAACTGGGGACATGAGAAATACTCAAGTAGTAAAGGTAAAGGTGATCTGATGGGAGACAATAAAGAGAATGCATCTCAGAATAACAAAGAAATCCAGGAGGGTGGAAATAAATGAAAACCTTCAGATATGTTCACTGTAATAAACCAGGCCATGTAAAATCACCATAAGACCATATGACACAGGAGCGGAAATAAGGCCATTCGGCCCATCGAGTCCACTCCACCATTCAATCATGGCTGATTTCAACTCCATTTACCCGCTCTTTCTCCGTAGCCCTTAATTTCTCGAGAAATCAAGCATTTATCAACTTCTGTCTGAAAGACACTCAACGTCCCGGCCTCCACCGTCCTCTGTGACAATGAATTCCACAGACCACCACTCTCTGGCTGAAGACATTTCTCCTCATCTCTGTTCTAAAGTGACTCCCTTTTATTATAAGGCTGTGCCCCCGGGTCCTATTCTCCCCTGCTAATGGAAACAACTTCCCTACATCCACCCTATCTAAGCCATTCATTATCTTGTAAGTTTCTATTAGACCTCCCCTCAACCACCTAAACTCCAATGAATATAATCCCAGGATCCTCAGACGGTCATCGTATGTTAGGTCTACCATTCCCGGGATCATCCGTGTGAATCTCCGCTGGACCCGCTCCAGTGCCAGTATGTCCTTCCTGAGGTGTGGGGCCCAAAATTGTTCACAGTATTCTAAATGGGGCCTAACTAATGCTTTATAAAGCTTCAGAGGTACATCCCTGCATTTATATTCCAAGCCTCTTGAGATAAATGACAACATTGCATTTGCTTTCTAAATTACGGACTCAACCTGCAAGTTTACCTTTAGAGAATCCTGGACTAGGACTGCCAAGTCCCTTTGCACTTCAGCATTATGAATTTTGTCACCGTTTAGAACATAGTCCATGCCTCTATTCTTTTTTCCAAAGTTTAAGACCTCGCACTTGCCCACGTTGAATTTCATCAGCCATTTCTTGGACCACTCTCCTAAACTGTCTAAATCTTTCTGCAGCCTCCCCACCTCCTCCATACTACAAGCCCCTCCACCTATCTTTGTATCATCTGCAAACTTAGCCAGAATGCCCCCAGTCCCGTCATCTAGATCGTTAATATACAAAGAGAACAGCTGTGGCCCCAACACTGAACCCTGCGGGACATCATCCATCACCAGTTGCCATTCCGAAAAAGAACCTTTTATCCCAACTCTCTGCCTTCTGCCTGACAGCCAATCGTCAATACATGTTAGTACCTTGCCTCGAAAACCATGGGCCCTTATTTTACTTAGCAGTCTCCCGTGAGGCACCTTATCAAAGGCCTTTTGGAAGTCAAGATAGTTAACATCCATTGGCTCTCCTTGGTCTAACCTATTTGTTATCTCTTCAAAGAACTCTAACAGGTTTGTCAGGCACGACCTCCCCTTACTAAATCCATGCTGACTTGTCCTAATCCGACCCTGCACTTCCCAGAATTTAGAAATCACATCCTTAACAATGGATTCTAGTATCTTGCCAATTACCGAGGTTAGGCAAATTGGCCTATAATTTTCCATCTTTTTCCGTGTTCCCTCCTTGAACAGAGGGGTTACAACAGCGATTTTCCAATCCTCTGGGACTTTCCCTAACTGCACTGACTTTTGAAAGATCATAACTAAAGCATCCACTATTTCTTCAGCTATATCCTTTAGAACTCTAGTATGTAGCCCATCTGGGCCCGGAGATTTATCAATTTTTAGACCTCTTAGTTTCTCTAGCACTTTCTCCTTTGTGATGGCTACCATATTCAACTCTGCCCCCTGACTGTCCTGAATTGTTGGGCTATTACTCATGTCTTCTACTGTGAAGACTGACGCAAAGTACGTATTTAGTTCCTCAGCTATTTCCTTGTCCCCCATCACGAGATTACCAGCGTCATTTTGGAGCTGCCCAATGTCAACTTTTGCCTCCCGGTTGTTTTTACTGTATTTAAAGACACTTTTACTGTCATTCCTAATGTTACTGGCTAGCCTACCTTCATAATTGATCCTCTCTTTCCTTATTTCTCTCTTTGTTATCCACTGTTTGTTTTTGTAGCCTTCCCAATCTTCTGACTTCCCACTACTCTTTGCCACATTATAGGGTTTCTCTTTTGCTTTGATGCATTCCCTAAATTCCTTTGTCAGCCATGGCTGCCTAATCCCCCCTCTGATAACCTTTCTTTTCTTTGGGATGAACCTCTGTTCTGTGTCCCCAATTACTCCCAGAAACTCCCGCCATTGCTGTTCTACTGTCTTTCCCAATAGGCTCTGCTTCTAGTTGATTTCCGTCAGTTCCTCCCTCATGCCCCTGTAGTTACCTTTATTTAACTGTCACACCTTTACATCTGATTCTACCTTCTTTCTTTCAAATTGGAGATTGAATTCTACCATATTATGATCACAGCCTCCTAAGTGCTCCCTTACTTTAATATCTTTAATCAAGTCTGGCTCATTACATAACACTAAGTCCAGAACAGCCTGTTCCCTCGTGGGCTCCATCACAAGCTGGTCCAAAAAAACCCTCCTGTAAACATTCAATGAATTCCCTTTCCTTGGGTCCACTGGCAGCATTATTTACCCAGTCCACCTGCATATTGAAGTCCCCTATGATCACTGTGACCTTGCCTTTCTGACATGCACTTTCTATTTCGTGGTGCATTTGTGCCCCTGGTCCTGACCACTGTTAGGAGGCCTGTACATAACTCCCATTATGCTTTTTTTGCCTTTGTGGTTCCTCAACTCTACCCACAGAGACTCCACATCATCTGACCCTATGTCGTTTAGTGCGATTGATTTAATTGCATTCCTAATTAACAAGGCAACCCCGCCCCCTCTGCCCACCTCTCTGTCTTTTCGATAGGTTGTGAATCCCTGGATGTTTAAATGCCAGTCCTGAACCCCCTGCAACCACGTCTCTGTGATTCCTACCACATCATACCTGCCAGTCACAATCTGGGCCACAAGCTCATGTACCTTGTTCCGTACAGTGCGCGCATTCAAATATAGCACCTTTAATTCTCTATTGAACAACCCTTTTTGTTTTCTTAGTGTGGTGGACCTTGGTTGACTGAGCCTTTCCATACACTGTGTCATATTTTGTGGGATGGGGACGATCGTAACCTCTCCTGAGTTTTGTCTTTTCGTGCTTTTTTATATTCCTAAGCAGCTACTCTTCCCACTGATTACTTCACCTCTTGGTTCCCTGACTCCCCCCCCCCCCCCCCCCAACCAATCTCTAGATTGAACTCCTATTGACCACCCTATTCACTCTTTGCACCAAAACACTGGTCCCAGCTCGGTTCAGGTGGAGACCATCCCAACGGTATAGGTCCCCCCCCGTCCCAAAACTGATGCCAGTGTCCAATGAAAATGAACTCCTCTTTCCCACACCTCTCTTTCAGCCACGTGTTAACTGCCCTTATTCTTGCCTCCCTATGCCAATTTGCACGTGGTTCGGGCAGTAATCCGGAGGTTATGACCCTTGAGGACCTGTTTTTCAATTTGAATCCTACCTCTTTATAATCTCTAAACAGGTCCTCTTTTCTAGACTTGCCTATGTTGTTGGTACCGACATGGACCACAACAACTGGATCCTCCCCCTCCCTCTCCAGTACCTTTTCAAGCCGGTCAGAGATGCCCCGCACCCTAGCACCGGGTAGGCAACATACCATGCGGGACTCTTTATCCTGCTCACAAAGGATACTATCTATCCCCCTGATAACAGAATCCCCAACAACTACAACTTGCCTATTTCCACCCGCCCCTTGAATGGCCTGCTGAACCATGTTGCCTTGGTCAGCTGACTCATCCTTCCTGCAGCCCTGTTCGCCATCCACACAGGGAGCAAGTGCCTCATACCTGTTGTACAGGGTCAAGGGCTGAGGCTCCTGAGTTCGTGACTGTTGGTTCCCTTTATCTGCCTGACTTGCAGTCACACCCTGCTGTCCCTGGCCACTGGCAGGATTTAAACTACTTACACTGACAGGTGTGACTGTCTCCTGAACCACAGTGTCCAGGTAAGTCTCCCCCTCCCGGATGTGCCTCAGTGTTTGAAGCTCAGACTCCAGCTCATCAACTCTGAGCCGGAGCTCTTCGAGCAGCCGACACTTACTGCAGATGTGGTCGCTGCAGCGCGCAATAGGATCTGCCAGCTCCCACATCAAGCAGCTCCAGCACATCACCTGACCAGCCATCACTAATTAATTAATTAGTTTAATTTAAGTTTACGAGTTTAGCTGTGTTTTTTTTAAAAATTGGGGCAGATTTGCTATCAACCAATCAGATCACAGCTTCCCTCTGACATCACTTTTGGTTAAAAAAAATGGGAAACAGGAAGTTACCATTAGGTTTTTATCCACACAGAGACTGGTCCTCCTCCGCCGAACGGCTCCCGAAATTAGGCCCGGAGAAAGAGAGAGAACAAAACAGTAGGGAAAAAGCACCTTCTCCCACTCTTCACCGAATTACCTCACTGCACCAAATTACCAAACTCTCACTCTGTCTGTGTCTCACTCACTCAGGCTGTGTCTCTTTGACCTGCGCAATGCTGGTGTTATGGCGCAATCACAGTGTTGGTGGTTGAAGAAAAGCACTGGGAAGGCTATTGTGGTAAAACAGGATAAGACAGTGGGATTTGTTAGAGCGGAAAAGGAAAGCCCAAGGGAAGCGAATGAGGTGCAAACGATTGTACAGCCTGTTCAAGAAGTAATTGTTAAGAAGGTGCCAGATGTGTTTAAAGAATTTACTTGTGTGGTTAAAGTTTACTCATGTGTGTCAGGAGGAGCAGGTAAAGAAGTCACAATTGCGAGCGAGGGAGCCGTGGTTTCCCAAAGAAGGGGAACTCTTTTTAAGAGTAAGAAGGAGGCCTATGTGAAGATGAGGTGTGAAGTTTCAGTTGGGGCGCTTGATAGTTACAAGGTAGCGAGGAAGGATCTAAAAAGAGAGCTAAGACGAGCAAGGAGGGGACATGAGAAGTATTTGGCAGGTAGGATCAAGGAAAACCCAAAAGCTTTATGTGGGTATGTCAGGAATAAAAGAATGACTAGTGTAAGAGTAGGGCCAGTCAAGGACAGGAATGGGAAGTTGTGTGTGGAGTCTGAAGAGATAGGCGAGATACTAAATGAATATTATTCGTCAGTATTCACTCAGAAAAAGAGAATGTTGCGGAGGAGAATGCTGAGACCCAGGCTATTAGAATAGATGGCATTGAGGTACGTAGGGAAGAGGTGTTGGCAATTCTGGACAGGCTGAAAATAGATAAGTCCCCGGGACCTGATGGGATTTATCCTAGGATTCTCTGGGAAGCCAGGGAAGAGATTGCTGGACCTTTGGCAGTAATTTCTTTGTCATCATTGGCTACAGGAATAGTGCCAGAGGACTGGAGGATAGCAAATGTGGTCCCTTTGTTCAAGAAGGGGAGTAGAGACAACCACGGCAACTTTAGACCGGTGAGCCTCACGTCTGTTGAGGGTAAAGTCTTGGAGGGGATTATAAGAGACAATATTTATAATCATCTAGATAGGAATAATATGATTAGGGATAGTCAGAATGGCTTTGTGAAGGGTAGGTCATGCCTCACAAACCTTATCGAGTTCTTTGAGAAGGTGACTGACCAGGTAGACTAGGGTGGAGAAGTTGATGTGGTGTACATGGATTTCAGTAAAGCGTTTGATAAGGTTCCCTACGGTAGGCTATTGCAGAAAATACGGAGGCTGGAGATTGAGGGTGATTTAGAGACGTGGATCAGAAACTGGCGAGCTGAAAGAAGACAGAGGGTGGTGGTTGATGGGAAATGTTCAGAATAGAGTTCAGTTACAAGTGGTGTACCACAAGGATCTGTTCTGGGGCCGTTGCTGTTAGTCATGTTTATAAATGACCTAGAGGAGGGCGCAGAAGGGTGGGTGAGTAAATTTGCAGACGACACTAAAGTCGGTGGTATTGTCGACAGTGCAGAAGGATGTTGCAGGTTACAGACGGACACAGATAAGCTGCAGAGCTGGGCTGAGAGGTGGCAAATGGAGTTTAATGTAGAGAAGTGTGAGCTGATTCATTTTGGAAGGAATAACAGGAATGCGGAATATTTGGCTAATGGTAAAAATATTTGAAGTGTGGATGAGCAGAGGGATCTCGGTGTCCATGTACTTTGATCCATGAAAGTTGCCACCCAGATTGATAGGGTTGTGAAGAAGGCCTATGGTGTGCTGGCCTTTATTGCTAGAGGGATTGAGTTCCGGAGTCATGAGGTCATGTTGCAGCTGTACAAAACTCTGGTACGGCCGCATTTGGAGTATTGCGTACAGTTCTGGTCACCTTATTATAGGAAGGACGTGGAAGCTTTGGAACGGGTGCAGAGGATATTTACCAGGATGTTGCCTGGTATGGAGGGAAAATCTTATGAGGAAAGGCTGATGGACTTGAGGTTGTTTTCGTTGGAGAGAAGGAGGTTAAGAGGAGACTTGATTGAGGCATACAAAATGATCAGAGGGTTAGATAGGGTGGACAGTGAGAGCCTTCTCCCGCGGATGGAAATGTCTAGCACGAGGGGACATAGCCTTAAACTGAGGGGTAATAGATATAGGACAGAGGTCAGAGGTAGTTTCTTTACGCAAAGAGTGGTGAGGCCGTGGAATGCCCTACCTGCAACAGTAGTGAACTCGCCAACATTGAGGGCATTGAAAAGTTTATTGGATAAGCATATGGATGATAATGGCATAGTGTAGGTTAGATGGCTTTTGTTTTTTGACTTCCCATGCCGGTGCAACATCGTGGGCCGAAGGGCCTGTACTGCGCTATATCGTTCTATGTTCTATGTTCTAATTTTAAGAGATACAGGGGTACAGATACAATCTTTAATGGTAAAAGATGAGGAATTATGTAGTTTGGGAAGAATGTTGCCTGAAAAGGTTGTGCTATGTGGAATTCAGGGTGAGAGGAGTAGTGTCCCATTGTATAAGGTAAGTTTGTAAAGTCCAGTGAAGAGTGGTGAAGTGGTAGGAGGAGTAATAGATAAACTATCTTGACCAGTAATACAGTTGATCTTGGATAATGATCTAGCTGGACCGCAGGTGCGAGTGATGCCTACTGTGGTTGATAAGCCAGTGGAAAATCAGTCAACTGAATTCTTCCGGATTCTGTAGTAACGAGGTAGCAAAGTCACAGGTTAAGATAAGTGGAGAAATCAAAGAGTGAACATGAAGTTGAAGTGCAATTATCAGAAACGTGTATTGATCAGACAGTTCAAAAAGAACAAGAACAGGTGGAGGATGAGGCGGATATATTTAGCTCAGGAAAATTGGCGGAGTTACAACAGAGAGATGTAGAAATAAAAGGTATATATCAGAAAGCATATACGGAGAGGAATGTGACAGTACCATAGTGTTATTACCGTAACAATGATGTCTTGATGAGAAAATGGAGACCTGTACATCTGCAGGCGGAAGAAAAGTGGGCAGAAGTTCATCAAGTAGTATTGCCGGGAGGGTATAGAAAGGAGGTAGTGCGAGCTTCACATGAGGTACCAGTGGGAGGTCATTTGGGAATAAAGAAAACTCAAGCTAAAATCGAGAAATAGTTTTGTTGGCCTGGACTACATAAAGGTGCAGTTAAATTTTGTCAATCATTTCACACATGTAAAGCGATAGGGAAACCTCAAGCAGTGATAAAACCAGCGTCCTTAATCCCCATTCAAGCATTTGAAGAACCTTTTACAAGGTTCCTAATCGATTGTATAGGACCGCTTCCTAAAACAAAAAGTGGGAATCAATATCTTTTGACTATAATGGATGTGTCTACTAGGTTCCCAGAGGTCCTTCCAGTGCGTAATATTACAGCTTCAAGGATTGTGGAGTAGTTACTTCAATTATGTACTAGATATGGACAACCCACAGAAATTCAATTGGATCAAGGATCAAATTTTACTTCAAAATTATTCAAATGAGTTATGGATAGCTTAGGAATAAAATAATTTAAATCAACTGCGTACCGCCCAGAATCGCAGGGAGCGTTAGAAAGGTGGCATCAGGCATTAAAGACAATGTTGAGGGCTTAGTGTCACGATTATCCAGTGGATTGGGATAAAGGAATCCCATTCGTATTGTTTGCAATTAGGGATGCACCTAATGTGTCTCCCAAATGTAGTCCTTTTGAACTAATTTTTGGCCATGAGGTAGGAAGACCAGTTAAATTGATTAAGGAGACATATTTGGGTGAGAATTCGGAAATTACATTATTGGATTACGTGTCAAATTTTAGGGAACGAGAAAATAGAGAAGGTGAATTGGCTAGACAACATTTGAGAGTTGCACAAAATGTGATGAAACGGGTAGCGGACAAGGAATCCAAAGTTCGTAGTTTTGTCAGTGGAGATAAAGTTTTAGTGTTGTTATCAGTGGTAGGTGAGCCTTTAAAAGCTAGGTTTAGTGGACCTTTTCAGATTGAAAGGAAATTAAGTGAGGTGAATTATGTGGTAAAACACGAGAAGAAGGAAGACTCGCCGAGTGTGTCATGTGAATATGCTTTAAAGGTACTTTGAAAGGGAAGGAAAGAAAAAGGAGTATGTTTTAATGATTGTAACTCAAGGTGACGAATCACATCCAGATGACTGTGAATTTGACATACCTCAAATTAAATTGGAAAATGAGGATGTTCTTAAAAATTGGGATGAATTTTTAAGTTACCTTCCAGAGGAAAAACAAACTGACCTGAAAGAGTTATTGATATCAGATGGGCAGCTTTGTAGAGATAAATTGGGAAGTACTAAAAATGGCTACACATGATGTAGATGTGGGAAATGCTGTTCCTATCAAACAACATCCATGTAGACTTACTCCTTTAAAATTGGCACAGGTTAACAGAGAGATTGAGAGTATGCTGAAGAATGGCCTAATTGAATTGGGTTGCAGCCAATGGAGCTCACTCATAGTGATGGTACCTAAACCAGATGGTACCCACCGGTTGTGTATGGACTATAGAAAGGTGAATGCAGTTAGGAGAACGGACTATTATCCTGTCCCACCATTGAAGGATTGCATGGAGAAAGTGGGACAATCTGCTTTTATTGCCAATTTCCAGACATGGAAAGAACATTTAAAACATCGTATGGAGTTCTTCGGTCGACTTCAGGCGGCGGGTTTGGTGATGAACCGAGCAGAAAGTGAATTTGGAGAAGCGCGAACCACTTTCCTTGAGGAGTTTCCGATACCCTCAAGACAAAGTTAAATAATGAGATTTCTTAACATGAATGAATTTGATCGAACAGCTGTGCAAAGGTTTTGGGCGTGATTATTCCACCGATGGAATTGCTGAAGAAACGGAAAACATTTCAATGGACAGCCGACTTTCAACAGGCGTTTGACTGCCTGAAAGCTGTGATCACCAATGCTCCTGTATTGGAGGATTGCAAGGGACTCTGTGGTCAGATTGAACTAAATTATCTGTTTCTGAAGTGAAATGCCGTGGAGTAAGAAATCAATGGATCGTGCAGAGGCTTTGTTCAAACACACTGTCAATCGAGAATGATTTTGGTTGGAGGAAGAAGAGGAAAGATAAATGGACTATATTATTATGCCTGTTTGCGTATGTTTTTTTTTTGTGAAACGGAAGAGTATTTTTACTGTGTGAATTTCTTAATTGATGGTGCAAAGTTGAAAAATGAAACCATCTTGAGGTTGATGGGCTTTTTTTCTTGGGGGGAAGTGTCATGCGAGAGTGCCTTTAAGAACGGGGTGTTTAAGCAATGTACCTTTAAGAAAACAGTGATATCATAGAGTGGGTGGAGCTCAGCTCAGTTCAGCCATTTTGCAGTTTAATTTAGTTTTGCAGTTGGGAGGAAAAGAGCTGGGTGTGTGGCTGTGTTTTGCAGTGAGCTGGATCTCTGCCATGAAAGACTATCTCTGGATCATGTGGGTGATTTAAACTTGTAATAGTGAAGCCTTTAACCTGATGTGATTGTGTTTAAAGGTGTTCAGTCTCTTGGGATTTGAAGGAACATTTTAAGGAATTATTTACTATTGCAATATTTTCAGAGTTACCTTTCAAGTAAGGGGTGTTAAGAGATCCAATGTTTATTTAAGATGTTAACTTGAGTTCAAGGAATAAACAGTGTTTTGTGTTTAAAAACCCACTTGTCCATATTTGTAATCCCACACCTGGGGAAAAAGCCGCGTGCTAGGAAAAGCAACAAACCCATTAAAGGGAGAGGTTGGTTGAACTCCATGATACATTTTGGGGTTCTGAAAACGCCTCGCTCATAACACACCTCTGTAACGTTGATAAGTTAAGTAGAAATGTGAAGCTGCCGTTGGTTTAAACATTTTGTATTGTACATAAGGTCCATTTTATATTTGCCAGCAGCATGAGAGTACCTTAGATAGTGATGGGTAGATATTCCCTTTAGCGAATTTGTTAAATGTGTAATAGTTAAACGTTTTAGAATGACCCCTTAGAGATTAGGAACGTATGATGTGTTAATAAAACTTAAGTAAATGCTCCAGAACATAGGACAGAGAAGTATAGAAACTGTCCTTGACCAAGGGTAACCGGCAGCCCAAGGACGGATGAGAGATCAACAGTGTAATCCATCACGCTTTGCGTTCAAGATCAGGAGGGCGGGATGTAGCCATCTCAGATGGCCACCTGCAAAGGACCATGGGAATTATGGCCAACCCAGGGCTCAGACACACTCAGAGCTTGTGTGTATATTTGTAACCCAGATAGCTAGACGCGATCGAAACCCCCGCTCGTTTGCATTCTAATGGACCATTTACCCAGAACAAAAGGACTGTACTCATGTAACCGATACAGATGCAGATTAAATGGCGCCACGCCCTTTGCTAAGAAAGCCCAAACTACCAAGTTCAATGACCGCTCAGGACACGCCCAGCAATCAAGGTACCCGCCCCTTTATTGGCCAAAATCGAAGGCAGTGATCGAAGCCTTTCGAATTATTGGGTCCAAAGCTAAGGACCGCCCCAAAGAGCGCGAAATCCTACTCCTATAACCAAGTGCAGCATTACGACCAGAAGACAAGTTCAAGACCAACGATCGCTACCAGACGGATGAGCCCAGGAGAAACGAAGCCACTTCTTCTACCCAGCCACGCAAGATCCGAACAAAGGCCTTGTTCATCTGCAAAGAGCCGGTTGCCCTGAAGTTAAGTTTAGGTTATTGTAGTTGTTAGGTGTAGTTTAACTTAAATTGTTTTATGTTGCGTGTCGAAGTAATCCTTGTGTGTAAATAAACTATCTTGGAACTTGAACTGACTAACTGGTTGATTGGACTTTGATCGATATCCGGTAAAGCCTTATGGTGGTATCATTTGATACATGGCGACTCCGAAAAGCAATATTATCATTGCTAAGTGCCATATCTAGTTAGTTTGCCAACACTGGCTAGGGGGATCACTGGCAGGGCTGTCTGGCGTGTGGGGAAACTGATAGGGTTAGCTGGGAAGCACTGACTGGGCTGGTGGGCAGGGCACTGGCAGAGCAGGCTGGGGGTTCTCTGGCAGGGATTCCTGGGTGAGGGGGCATTTGCAGGGCTGGCTGGAGGGAGGTGGAGGCACTGGCATGGATGGCTGGGAGGCACTGGCAAGTCTGGCGAGTGTGTGCTGGCAGGGTTGGTTGTGGGCACTGGCCGGGATGGCTGGGTGCACTGGCAGATGTGGCTGTGAGCACTCGCAGGGATGGATGGGGGGACTGGCAGGGATGGCTGGGGGCACTGGCAGGGGTGGCTGGGGGCACAGGCAGTGATGGCATGGGGCACTGGCAGGGATCGCGGGCGGCACTGGCAGGGTTGCCTGGGGCCACTGGTACGGGTTGCTGAGGGCAGTGGCAGGGATGGCTAGGGGCACTGGCAGAGATGGCTGGGGGCACTGGCAGTGATGGCTGGGGGCACTGGCAGCGGTGGCTGTGAGCACTGGCAGGGGTCGCTGTGGGCTCTGGCAAGGATGGCTAGGGGCACTGGCAGGGAAGGCTGGGGGAACTGGCTGGCGTGGCTGGGGACACTGCCAGTGATGGCTGCGGGCACTGGCTGGGGTGGGTGGGGGCACTGGCATGGGTTGCTGGCGGCACTGGCAGGGATGGCTAGGGACACTGCCAGTGATGGCTGGGGGCACTGGCTGGGGTGGGTGGGGGCACTGGCAGGGATGGCTGGAGAGGGGACGCCTACACTCCAGCTCCTCACCGTGCACACCCTGCCATATCCCCCCTCACAGCCTGCTGGCACCCACCAGTGGCGCAGCACACGACCTACCTAATGCAAAGCCCACAATTGTCCCTACAGGAGGGCGCCGGACAGGGGCTGCAGAATGTTACGCTGGGTAGTTCCAGACAACGGCACCCCTGGGTGCACGGATGTCCCACGGCCTGAGGCCCCCACGGTGGCCGGGCACCAACAGATCCACGGGTGCGGAGGTCAGGGTGCTCGGGATGAGCAGGGGCGTGGGAATTGGGAATGGTGGAGGGGTACATGCGGGGACAGGATGTGAAGTGCTGGCCGGGATCACCATGTAGCCCGCTGGACCTGGTTGGGCCGTGTGTACTCTCCATGTTAACATGTCTGCCTGTCATCCCCTGCAGTCAATAGACTTGGGAATCCAAGCTGGCATGCAAGCCTTTTTCCTGGCCGCCCAACAGGCCGAGTGGGAGATGGGAAGGAGGCACTGCATTAGGCTTCATGTGTACCGGCAGCACATGTCATTCGAGGACCTGCCGTTCCGGGCATACCGTCCAAGATTTCGGATGAGCAAGGGAACAGTCCAGCCTATCTGCCAGATGATGGCGCACTGGCACCGCGGAGGTATCGGGCGGGGTGAGGTGGGGGGGGGGGGGGTGGAACTCACTCGCCGTGGCCGCCAGGGCGAAGGTCTCCATAAACATTGATACCACGGGCCCCTTCCAGGACCTGTTCGGGATCTCGTGGCCTCAGTGCACAGGTGCATCCTCGCTGTCACGGATGCTCCAGATGACCGTTGGCCACAATATAGCAAACTCACTGAGGGCCGAGCCCAACAGGATTCCCGCGGCGCGTGGTTCGCTGCCATCGCCGAGACACCTTAGGTCCAGGGGGCAATCGACAGGATGCATGTTCCCCTCCGAGCACCTCCCTTTGACAGGCCGCTCTACACAAACGGAAAGGGACTCCACTCGATGACCATACAGCTGGTTTGTAATCATGAGATGCGCATCGTGTACGTTTGTGCCCGGTATCCGGGCAGCGCGCATTAACCCCTCAACTAGCCGGTTCCTGGCCTTTCGGAGGTGCACTCCCAGCTGACGGGTTGACTCCTCAGCGACACGGGGATACCTGCTGTGGTCATAGCTGATGACGCCTTTCTGAGGACACAGACCGACGCGGAGACCCGCCACAACCCCGCCCACCCCTCCTTGCAGCGACCAGGGGCATGATCGAGCTGTGCTTCGGCCTCCTGAAGATGTGGTTGACGTGTCTGGACCGCCTGGGGTAGGGGCCCTTCAGTATAGGGTTAGAGTTTTCCACAGCAGGGTGGAATGCTGCATCATCGACAACATTGCACAGCACGGGGTGAGGGGGGGGGGGGGGCATGAGGAGGAACGCCAGGGCTCGTGCGATGATGCGCGGTCGAGGGCGAGGATGGGCAGGGCACCAGTCGTGGACAGTCACAGGAGGCAGTACAAATTGTGCACCTCGGCTAGCGGAGAAGATACGCAGTAATCGGATCCAGGTTCCCTGAATAGGCCGCCTGGACAGCAGCAATCACAATTACGGTAACCCCCAACCCCCCCCACACACACACCCAACCCCGCAGGGCAGATCAATTCCACATTGGACATGCTCCATGCCTCCACTCTTGCAACTCTTTCCGTGATTCCTACCTGCCGGGTGCGGGCCCTGGATTGGCAGCAACAGTCGATCTGGCCCATGGGATGGACGATGAATATACCCAGCTCTGTGCTGAGCTCCGCTGCTCCACATTATCCAAGAACGTCTGTAACCAGCTCACAGTTACACATCCGCCATCCAGCAGGCTGATCCCTACATGCGAGCTGGCCATTCTGTCACACTGTCCCTATCCACCTGGGTGATCCCTACATGCGAGCTGGCCATTCTGTCACACTGTCCCCATCCACCTGGGGGAACCATGCATGAGAGCTGGGCATTCTGTCACACTGTCCCCATCCACCTAGGGGAACCCTGCATGCGAGCTGGCCATTCTATCACACTGTCCACATCCACTTGGGGGCTCCCTGCATGAGAGCTGTTCATTCTATCACACTGTCCCCATCCACCTGGGGGATCCCTGCATGAGAGCTGGTCATTCTATCACACTGTCCCCACCCACCTGGGTGATCACTGCATGCGAGCTGGCCATTCTGTCACACTGTACCCATCCACCAGGGTGATCCCTGCATGCGAGCTGGCCGTTCTATCACACTGTCTCCATCCACATGGGTGATCACTGCATGCGAGCTGACCATTCTATCACACTGTCCCCATTCACCTGGGTAATCCCTGCATGCGAGATGGTCATTCTATCACACTGTCCCCATCCACCAGGGTGACCCCTGCATGCGAGCTGGTCATTCTATCACACTGTCCCCATCCACCTGGGTGAGCCCTACATGTGAGCTGGCCATTCTATCACACTGTCCCCATCCACCTGGGTGATCCCTAAATGCGAGCTGGCCATTCTGTCACACTGTCTCCATCCACCATGGTGATCCCTGCAATCGAGCTGGCCATTCTATCACACTGTCCACATCCACTTGGGGGATCCCTGCATGAGAGCTGGTCATTCTATCACAGTGTCCCCATCCACCTGGGTGATCCCTGCATGCGAGCTGGCCATTCTATCACACTGTCCCCACCCACCTGGGTGATCCCTGCATGCAAGCTGGTCATTCCATCACACTGTCCCCATTCACCTGGGTGATCCCTGCATGCGAGCTGGCCATTCTATCACACTGTCCCTATCCACCTGGGTGATCCCTGCATGCGAGCTGACCATTCTGTCACACTGTCCCCATCCACCAGGGGGATCTCTGCATGAGAGCTGGTCATTCTATCACACTGTCCCCATTCACCTGGGTGATCACTGCATGCCAGCTGGCCATTCGCTCACACTGTCTCCATCCACATGGGTGATCCCTGCATGCGAGCTGGCCATTCTATCACACTGTCCCCATCCTGCTGGGTGATCCCTGCATGCGAGCTGGCCATTCTATCACACTGTCCCCATCCACCTGGGTGATCCCTGCATGCGAGCTTGCCATTCTGTCACACTGTCCCGATCCACCTGGGTGACACCTGCATGCGAGCTGGCCATTCTGTCACACAGTCCCCATCCACCTGGGGGACCCCTGCATGAGAGCTGGCTATTCTGTCACACTGTCCCCATCCACCAGGGTGATCCCTGCATGCGAGTTGGCCAATCTATCACACTGTCCCATCCATCTGGGTGATCCCTGCATGCGAGCTGGTCATTCTATCACACGATCCCCATCCACCTGGGTGATCTCTCCATACGAGCTAGCCATTCTATCACACTGTCCCCATCCACCTGGGTGATCCCTGCATGCGAGCTGGCCATTCTATCACACTGTCCCCATCCACCTGGGTGATCCCTGCATGCGAGCTGGTCATTCTCTCAAACTATCCCCATCCACCTGGGTGATCTCTCCATGCGAGCTGGCCATTCTATCACACTGTCCCCATCCAACTGGGTGCTCCCTGCATGCGAGCTGGCCATTCTATCACACTGTCCCCATCCACCTGGGTGATCCCTGCATGCGAGCTGGCCATTCTATCACACTGTCCCCATTCACCTGGGTGATCACTGCATGCCAGCTGGCCATTCGCTCACACTGTCTCCATCCACATGTGTGATCCCTGCATGCGAGCTGGCCATTCTATCACACTGTCCCCATCCTGCTGGGTGATCCCTGCATGCGAGCTGGCCATTCTATCACACTGTCCCCATCCACCTGGGTGATCCCTGCATGCGAGCTTGCCATTCTGTCACACTGTCCCGATCCACCTGGGTGACACCTGCATGCGAGCTGGCCATTCTGTCACACAGTCCCCATCCACCTGGGGGACCCCTGCATGAGAGCTGGCTATTCTGTCACACTGTCCCCATCCACCAGGGTGATCCCTGCATGCGAGTTGGCCATTCTATCACACTGTCCCATCCATCTGGGTGATCCCTGCATGCGAGCTGGTCATTCTATCACACGATCCCCATCCACCTGGGTGATCTCTCCATACGAGCTAGCCATTCTATCACACTGTCCCCATCCACCTGGGTGATCCCTGCATGCGAGCTGGCCATTCTATCACACTGTCCCCATCCACCTGGGTGATCCCTGCATGCGAGCTGGTCATTCTCTCACACTATCCCCATCCACCTGGGTGATCTCTCCATGCGAGCTGGCCATTCTATCACACTGTCCCCATCCAACTGGGTGCTCCCTGCATGCGAGCTGGCCATTCTATCACACTGTCCCCATCCACCTGGGTGATCCCTGCATGCGAGCTGGCCATTCTATCACACTAACCCCATCCACCTGGGTGATCCCTGCATGGGAGCTGGCCATTCTAACACAATGTCCCCATCCACCTGGGTGGTCTCTGCATGCGAGCTGGCCATTCTATCACACTGTCCCCATCCAACTGGGTGAGCCCTGCATGCGAGGTGGTCATTCTATCACACTATCCCCATCCACCTGAGTTATCTGTCCATGCGAGCTGGTCATTCTATCACACTGTCCCCATCCACCTGGGTAATCCCTGCATGCGAGCTGGTCATTCTATCACACTATCCCCATCCACCTGGGTGATCCCTGCATGCGAGATGGCCATTCTATCACACCCTCCCCATCCACCAGGGTGATCCCTGCATGCCAGTTGGCCATTCTGTCACACTGTCCCCATCCATCCGGGAGATCCCTGCAGGCGATCTAGCCAATCTATCACACTTTCCCATCCACCTGGGTTATCCCTACATGCGAGCTGGCCATTCTGCCACACTATCCCCATTCACCTGTGGGATCCCTGCATGAGAGCTGGCCATTCTGTCACACTGTCCCCATCCACCAGGGTGATCCCTGCATGCGAGTTGGCCTTCTATCACACTGTCCCCATCCACCTGGGGCATCCCTGCATGCGAGCCGGCCATTCTATCACACTGTCCACATCCCCCAGGGTGAACCCTGTATGCGAGCTGACCATTCTGCCACACTGTCCCCATCCATCTGGGTGATCCATGCTTGCGAGCTGGCCATTCTATAACACTGTCCCCATCCACCTGGGTGATTTCTCCATGCGAGCTGGCCATTCTATCACACTGTCCCCATCCACCTGGTGATCCCTGCATGAGAGCTCGCCATTCTGTCACACTGTCCCCATCCACCTGGGTGATCCCTGCATGCGAGCTGGTCATCCTATCACACTATCCCCATCCACGTGGGTGATCTCTCCATGCGAGCTGGCCATTCTATCACACTGTCCCCAAACACCTGGGTGATCCCTGCATTCGAGCTGGCCATTCTATCACACTGTCCCCATCCAGCTGGGTGGTCAGTGCATGCGAGCTGGCCATACATTCACACTGTGCCTCCCACCTGGATGATCCCTGCATGCGAGCTGGCCATTTTTTCACACTGTCCCCACCGACATGGGTGATCCCTGCATGCGAGCTGGCTATTCTATCACACTGTCCCCATCCACCTGGGTGATCCCTGCATGCGAGCTGACCATTCTATCACATTGTTCCCATCCACCTGGGTGATCCCTGCATGCGAGCTGGCCATTCTGTCACACTGTCCCCATCCACATGGCTGATCCCTGCATGCGAGCTGGCCATTCTATCACACTGTCCCCATCCACCTGGGTGAGCCCTGCATACGAGCTGGCCATTCTATCACACTGTCCCCATCCACCTGGGTGATCCCTGCATGCGAGGTGGCCATTCAGTCACACTGTCCCCATCCACATGGGCAATCCCTGCATGGAAGCTGGTTATTCTGTCACACTGACCCCATCCACCGGGGTGATCCCTGCATGCGAACTGGTCATTCTATCACACTGTTCCCTTCCACCTGGGTGATCCATGCATACGAGCTGGCCATTCTATCACACTGTCCCCATCCACCTGGGTGATCCCTGCATGCGAGGTGGCCATTCAGTCACACTGTCCCATCCACATGGGCAATCCCTGCATGGAAGCTGGTTATTCTGTCACACTGACCCCATCCACCGGGGTGATCCCTGCATGCGAACTGGTCATTCTATCACACTGTTCCCTTCCACCTGGGTGATCCATGTATGCGAGCTGGTCATTCTATCACACTGTCCCTACGACCTGGGTGATCCCTGCATGTGAGCTGGTCATTCTATCACACTGTCCCTACGACCTGGGTGTTCCCTGCATGCGAGCTGGCCATTCTATCACACTGTCCCCACGACCTGGGTGATCCCTGCATGCGAGCTGGCCATTCTATCACACTGTCCCCACGACCTGGGTGATCTCTGCATGCGAGCTGGCCATTCTATCACACTGTCCCCATCCACCTGTGTGAGCCCTGCATGCGAGCTGGCCATTCTATCACACTGTCCCCATCCACCTGAGTGATCCCTGCATGCGAGCTGGCCATTCTATCACACTGTCCACATCCACCTGGGTGATCCCTGCATGCGAGCTGGCCATTCTATCACACTGTCCCCATCCACCTGGGTGATCCCTGCATGCGAGCTGGCCATTCTATCACACTATCCCCATCCACCTGGGTGATCCCTGCATGCTATTTGGTCATTCTATCACACTGTCCATCATCCACCTGGGTGATCCCTGCATGCGAAATGGCCATTCTATCACACTGTCCCCATCCACCTGGGTGATCCCTGCATGCGAGCTGGCCATTCTATCACACTGTTCCCATCCACCTGGGTAATCTCTCCATGCGAGCTGGCCATTCTATCACACTGTCCCATCCACCTATGTGATCCCTGCATGCGAGCTGGCCATTCTATCACACTGTCCACCATCCACCTGGGGGATCCGTGCATGCGAGCTGGTCATTCTATCACACTGTCCCCATCCACCTGCTTGATCCCTGCATGCGAGCTGGCCATTCTATCACACTGTCCCCATTCACCTGGGTGATCCCTGCATGCGAGCTGGCCATTCTATTACGCTGCCCCATCCATCTGTGTGATCCCTGCATGCGAGCTGGCCATTCTATCACACTGTCTCCATCCACCTGGGTGATCCCTGCATGCGAGCTGGCCATTCTATCACACTGTCCCATCCACCTGTGTGATCCTTGCATGCGAGCTGGCCATTCTATCACACTGTCCACCATCCACTTGGGGGTTCCCTGCATGCGAGCTGGTCATTCTATCAAACTGTCCCCATCCACCTGCTTGATCCCTGCATGCGAGCTGGCCATTCTATCACACTGTCCCCATTCACCTGGGTGATCCCTGCATGCGAGCTGGCCATTCTATCACACTGTCCTCATCCACCTGGGTGATCCCTGCATGCGAGCTGTCCATTCTATCACACTCTCCCCATCCACCTGGGTGAGCCCTGCATGCGAGCTGGCCATTCTATCACACTGTCCCCATCCACCTGGGTGATCCCTGCATGCGAGCTGGTCATTCTATCACACTGTCCCCATCCACCTGGGGGAGCCCTGCATGCGAGCTGGTCATTCTATCACACTGTCCCCATCCACCTGGGGGATCCCTGCATGCGAGCTGGTCATTCTATCACACTGTCCCCATCCACCTGGGTGATACCTGCATCCGAGCTGGACATTCTATCACACTATCCCCATCCACCTGGGTGATATCTCCATGCGAGCTGGCCATTCTCTCACACTGTCCCCATCCACCTGGGTGATCCCTGCATGCGAGCTGGCCATTCTATCACACTGTCCCCATCCACCTGGGTGATCCCTGCATGCGAGCTGGCCATTCTATCACACTGTTCCCATCCACCTGGGTAATCTCTCCATGCGAGCTGGCCATTCTATCACACTGACCAATCCACCTGGGTGACTCCTGCATGCGAGCTGGCCATTCTATCACACTGTCCACCATCCACCTGGGGGATCCCTGCATGCGAGCTGGCCATTCTATCACACTGTCCCATCCACCTGTGTGATCCCTGCATGCGAGCTGCTCATTCTATCACACTGTCCCCATCCACCTGCTTGATCCCTGCATGCGAGCTGGCCATTCTATCACACTGTCCCCATTCACCTGGGTGATCCCATCATGCGAGCTGGCCATTCTATTACGCTGCCCCATCCATCTGGGTGATGCCTGCATGCGAGCTGGCCATTCTATCACACTGTCTCCATCCACCTGGGTGATCCCTGCATGCGAGCTGGCCATTCTATCACACTGACCCCATCCACCGGGATGATCCCTGCATGCGACCTGGCCATTCTATCACACTGTCCACCATCCACTTGGGGGTTCCCTGCATGCGAGCTGGTCATTCTATCACACTGTCCCCATCCACCTGGGGGATCCCTGCATGCGAGCTGGTCATTCTATCACACTGTACCCATCCACCTGGGTGACACCTGCATCCGAGCTGGCCATTCTATCACACTATCCCCATCCACCTGGGTGATATCTCCATGCGAGCTGGCCATTCTCTCACACTGTCCCCATCCACCTGGGTGATCCTTGCATGCGAGCTGGCCATTCTATCACACTGTCCCCATCCACCTGGGTGATCTCTCCATGCGAGCTGGCCATTCTGTCACACTGTCCCCATCGACCAGGGTGATCCCTGCATGCGAGTTGGCCATTCTATCACACGGTCCCCATCCACCTGGGGGATCCCTGCATGCGAGCTCTCCATTCTATCACACTGTTCCCATTCACCAGGGTGAAACCTGTATACGAGCTGACTATTCTGTCACACTGTCCCCATCCATCTGGGTGATCCCTGCATGCGAGCTGCCCATTCTATCACACTGTCCCCATCCACCTGGGTGATCTCTGCATGCGAGTTGGTCATTCTATCACACTGTCACTACGACCTGGGTGATCCTTGCATGCGAGTTGGTCATTCTCTCACACTGTCCCTACGACCTGGGTGATCCCTGCATGCGAGCTGGTCATTCTCTCACACTGTCCCTACGACCTGCTTGATCCCTGCATGCGAGCTGGCCATTCTATCACACTGTCCCCATCCACCTGGGTGATTCCTGCATGCGAGCTGGCCATTCTATCACACTGTCCTCATCCACCTGGGTGATTCCTGCATGCGAGCTGGCCATTCTATCACACTGTCCTCATCCACCTGGGTGATCACTGCATGCGAGCTGTCCATTCTATCACACTCTCCCCATCCACCTGGGTGAGCCCTGCATGCGAGCTGGCCATTCTATCACACTGTCCCCATCTATCTGGGTGACCCATCCACCTGGGTGATCCCTGCATGCGAGCTGGTCATTCTATCACACTGTCCCCATCCACCTGGTGGATCCCTGCATGCGAGCTGGTCATTCTATCACACTGTCCCCATCCACCTGGGTGATACCTGCATGCGAGCTGGCCATTCTATCACACTCTCCCCATCCACCTGGGTGAGCCCTGCATGCGAGCTGGCCATTCTATCACTCTCTCCCCATCCAGCAGGGTGACCCCTGCATGCGAGCTAGTCATTCTATCACAGTGTCCCCATCCGCCTGGGTGATCCCTGCATGCGAGCTGGTCATTCTGTCACACTGACCCCATCCACCGGGGTGATCCCTGCATGCGAACTGGTCATTCTATCACACTGTCCCCATCCACCTGGGTGATCCCTGCATGCGAGCTGGTCATTCTATCTCAATGTCCCTACGACCTGGGTGATCCCTGCATGCGAGCTGGCCATTCTATCACACTGTCCCCATCCACCTGGGTGATACCTGCATGCGAGCTGGTCATTCTATCACACTGTCCCCACGACCTGGGTGGTCCCTGCATGCGAGCTGGCCATTCAATCACACTGTTCCCATCCACCTGGGTAATCTCTCCATGCTAGCTGGCCATTCTATCACACTGTCCCATCCACCTGGTTGACTCCTGCATGCGAGCTGGCCATTCTATCACACTGTCCACCATCCACCTGGGGGATCCCTGCATGCGAGTTGGCCATTCTATCACACTGTCCCATCCACCTATGTGATCCCTGCATGCGAGCTGGCCATTCTATGACACTGTCCACCATCCACCAGGGGGATCCCTGCATGCGAGCTGGTCATTTTATCACACTGTCCCCATCCACCTGCTTGATCCCTGCATGCGAGCTGGCCATTCTATCACACTGTCCCCATTCACCTGGGTGATCCCTGCATGCGAGCTGGCCATTCTATTACGCTGCCCCATCCATCTGTGTGATCCCTGCATGCGAGCTGGCCATTCTATCACACTGTCTCCATCCACCTGGGTGATCCCTGCATGCGAGCTGGCCATTCTATCACACTGTCCCATCCACCTGTGTGCTCCCTGCATGCGAGCTGGCCATTCTATCACACTGTCCACCATCCACTTGGGGGTTCCCTGCATGCGAGCTGGTCATTCTATCAAACTGTCCCCATCCACCTGCTTGATCCATGCATGCGAGCTGGCCATTCTATCACACTGTCCCCATTCACCTGGGTGATCCCTGCATGCGAGCTGGTCATTCTATCACACTGTCCTCATCCAACTGGGTGATCCCTGCATGCGAGCTGTCCATTCTATCACACTCTCCCCATCCACCTGGGTGAGCCCTGCATGCGAGCTGGCCATTCTATCACACTGTCCCCATCCACCTGGGTGAACCCTGCATGCGAGCCGGTCATTCTATCACACTATCCCCATCCACCAAGGTGATCCCTGAATGCGAGCTGGTCATTCTGTCACACTGACCCCATCCACCGGGGTGATCCCTGCATGTGAGCTGGTCATTCTATCACACTGTCCCCATCCACCTGGGGGAGCCCTGCATGCGAGCTGGTCATTCTATCACACTGTCCCATCCACCTGTGTGATCCCTGCATGCGAGCTGGTCATTCTATCATACTGTCCCCATCCACCTGCTTGATCCCTGCATGCGAGCTGGCCATTCTATCACACTGTCCCCATTCACCTGGGTGATCCCTGCCTGCGAGCTGGCCATACTATCACACTGTCTCCATCCACCTGGGTGATCCCTGCATGCGAGCTGGCCATTCTATCACACTGTCCCATCCACCTGTGTGATCCCTGCATGCGACCTGGCCATTCTATCACACTGTCCACCATCCACTTGGGGGTTCCCTGCATGCGAGCTGGTCATTCTATCACACTGTCCCCATCCACCTGCTTGATCCCTGCATGCGAGCCGGTCATTCTATCACACTATCCCCATCCACCAAGGTGATCCCTGAATGCGAGCTGGTCATTCTGTCACACTGACCCCATCCACCGGGGTGATCCCTGCATGTGAGCTGGTCATTCTATCACACTGTCCCCATCCACCTGGGGGATCCCTGCATGCGAGCTGGTCATTCTATCACACTGTCCCCATCCACCTGGGGGATCCCTGCATGCGAGCTGGTCATTCTATCACACTGTCCCCATCCACCTGGGTGATACCTGCATTGGAGCTGGCCATTCTATCACACTATCCCCATCCACCTGGGTGATATCTCCATGCGAGCTGGCCATTCTCTCACACTGTCCCCATCCACCTGGGTGATCCTTGCATGCGAGCTGGCCATTCTATCACACTGTCCCCATCCACCTGGGTGATCTCTCCATGCGAGCTGGCCATTCTGTCACACTGTCCCCCTCGACCAGGGTGATCCCTGCATGCGAGTTGGCCATTCTATTACACGGTCCCCATCCACCTGGGGGATCCCAGCATGCGAGCTGGCCATTCTATCACACTGTTCCCATCCACCAGGGTGAAACCTGTATGCGAGCTGACCATTCTGTCACACTGTCCCCATCCATCTGGGTGATCCCTGCATGCGAGCTGCCCATTCTATCACACTGTCCCCATCCACCTGGGTGATCCCTGCATGCGAGCTGGTCATTCTATCACACTGTCACTACGACCTGGGTGATCCCTGCATGCGAGTTGGTCATTCTCTCACACTGTCCCTACGACCTGGGTGATCCCTGCATGCGAGCTGGCCATTCTATCACACTGTCCCTATCCACCTGGGTGATTCCTGCATGCGAGCTGGCCATTCTATCACACTGTCCCCATCCACCTGGGTGATTCCTGCATGCGAGCTGGCCATTCTATCACACTGTCCTCATCCACCTGGGTGATTCCTGCATGCGAGCTGGCCATTCTATCACACTGTCCTCATCCACCTGGGTGATCACTGCATGCGAGCTGTCCATTCTATCACACTCTCCCCATCCACATGGGTGAGCCCTGCATGCGAGCTGGCCATTCTATCACACTGTCCCCATCTATCTGGGTGACCCATCCACCTGGGTGATCCCTGCATGCGAGCTGGTCATTCTATCACACTGTCCCCATCCACCTGGTGGATCCCTGCATGCGAGCTGGTCATTCTATCACACTGTCCCCATCCACCTGGGTGATACCTGCATGCGAGCTGGCCATTCTATCACACTCTCCCCATCCACCTGGGTGAGCCCTGCATGCGAACTGGCCATTCTATCACACTCTCCCCATCCACCAGGGTGACCCCTGCATGCGAGCTGGTCATTCTATCAGAGTGTCCCCATCCACCTGAGTGATCCCTGCATGCGAGCTGGTCATTCTGTCACACTGACCCCATCCACCGGGGTGATCCCTGCATGCGAACTGGCCATTCTATCACACTGTCCCCATCCACCTAGGTGATCCCTGCATGCGAGCTGGTCATTCTATCTCAATGTCCCTACGACCTGGGTGATCCCTGCATGCGAGCTGGCCATTCTATCACACTGTCCCCATCCACCTCGCTGATACCTGCATGCGAGCTGGTCATTCTATCACACTGTCCCCACGACCTGGGTGGTCCCTGCATGCGAGCTGGCCATTCTATCACACTGTCCCCACGACCTGGGAGATACCTGCATACGAGCTGGCCATTCTATCACATTGTCCCCATCCACCTGTGTGAGCCCTGCATGGGAGCTGGCCATTCTATCACACTGTCCCCATCCACCTGGGTGATACCTACATGCGAGCTGGCCATTCTATCACACTGTCCCCATCCACCTGGGCGATCCCTGCATGCGAGCTGGCCATTCTATCACACTGTCCCCATCCACCTGAGTGATCCCTGTTTGCGAGCTGGCCATTCTATCACACTGTCCCCATCCACCTGGGTGATCACCGCATGCGAGCTGGCCATTCTATCACACTGTCCCCATCCACCTGGGTAATCTCTCCATGCGAGCTGGCCATTGTATCACACTGTCCCCATCCACCTGGGTGATCCCTGAATGCGAGCTGGCCATTCTATCATACTGCCCCCATCCACCTGGGTGACCCCTGCATGCGAGCTGGCCATTCTATCACACTATCCCCATCCACCTGGGTAATCTCTCCATGCGAGCTGGCCATTCTATCACACTGTCCCCATCCACCTGCGTGGTCCCTGCATGCGAGCTGGCCATTCTATCACACTGTCTCCATCCACCTGGGTGATCCCTGCATGCGAGCTGGCCATTCTATCACACTGTCTCCATCCACCTGGGTGATCCCTGCATGCGAGCTGGCCATTTTATCACACTGTCCCATCCAGCTGTGTGATCCCTGAATGCGAGCTGGCCATTCTATCACACTGTCCACCATCCACCTGGGGGATCCCTGCATGCGAGCTGGCCATTCTATCACACTGTCCCCATTCACCTGGGTGATCCCTGCATGCGAGCTGGCCATTTTATCACACTGTCCCCATCCACCTGGGTGATCCCTGCATGCGAGCTGGTCATTCTGTCACACTGACCCCATCCACCGGGGTGATCCCTGCATGCGAACTGGTCATTCTATCACACTGTTCCCTTCCACCTGGGTGATCCCTGCATGCGAGCTGGTCATTCTATCACAATGTCCCTAGGACCTGGGTGATCCCTGCATGCGAGCTGGTCATTCTATCACAGTGTCCCCATCCACCTGGGTGGTCCCTGCATGCGAGCTGGCCATTCTATCACACTGTTCCCTCGACCTGGGTGATACCTGCATACGAGCTGGTCATTCTATCACATTGTCCCCATCCACCTGGGTGATATTTCCATGCGACTTGGCCATTCTCTCACACTGTCCCCATCCACCTGGGTGATCCCTGCATGCGAGCTGGCCATTCTATCACACTGTCCCCATCCACCTGGGTGATCCCTGCATGCTAGTTGGTCATTCTATCACACTGTCCATCATCCACCTGGGTGATCCCTGCATGCGAGATGGCCATTCTATCACACTGCCCCCATGCACCTGGGTGATCCCTGCATGCGAGCTGGCCATTCTATCACACTGTTCCCATCCACCTGGGTAATCTCTCCATGCGAGCTGGCCATTCTATCACACTGTCCCATCCACCTGGGTGAGCCCTGCATGCGAGCTGGCCATTCTATCACACTGTCCCCATCCACCTGGGTGATCCCTGCATGCGAGCCGGTCATTCTATCACACTATCCCCATCCACCAATGTGATCCCTGAATGCGAGCTGGTCATTCTGTCACACTGACCCCATCCACCGGGGTGATCCCTGCATGCGAGCTGGTCATTCTATCACACTGTCCCCATCCACCTGGGGGATCCCTGCATGCGAGCTGGTCATTCTATCACACTGTCCCCATCCACCTGGGGGATCCCTGCATGCGAGCTGGCCATTCTATCACACTGTCCCCATCCACCTGGGGGATCCCTGCATGCGAGCTGGTCATTCTATCACACTGTCCCCATCCACATGGGTGATACCTGCATCCGAGCTGGACATTCTATCACACTATCCCCATCCACCTGGGTGATATCTTCATGCGAGCTGGCCATTCTCTCACACTGTCCCCATCCACCTGGGCGATCCTTGCATGCGAGCTTGCCATTCTATCACACTGTCCCCATCCACCTGGGTGATCCCTGCATGCGAGCTGGTCATTCTATCACACTGTCACTACGACCTGGGTGATCCCTGCATGCGAGCTGGTCATTCTATCACACTGTCCCCACGACCTGGGTGATCCCTGCATGCGAGTTGGTCAATCTCTCACACTGTCCCTACGACCTGGGTGATCCCTGCATGCGAGCTGGTCATTCTCTCACACTGTCCCTACGACCTGCTTGATCCCTGCATGCGAGCTGGCCATTCTATCACACTGTCCTCATCCACCTGGGTGATTCCTGCATGCGAGCTGGCCATTCTATCACACTGTCCTCATCCACCTGGGTGATCACTGCATGCGAGCTGTCCATTCTATCACACTCTCCCCATCCACCTGGGTGAGCCCTGCATGCGAGCTGGCCATTCTATCACACTGTCCCCATCTATCTGGGTGACCCATCCACCTGGGTGATCCCTGCATGCGAGCTGGTCATTCTATCACACTGTCCCCATCCACCTGGAGGATCCCTGCATGTGAGCTGGTCATTCTATCACACTGTCCCCATCCACCTGGGTGATACCTGCATGCGAGCTGGCCATTCTATCACACTCTCCCCATCCACCAGGGTGACCCCTGCATGCGAGCTGGTCATTCTATCACAGTGTCACCATCCACCTGGGTGATCCCTGCATGCGAGCTGGTCATTCTGTCACACTGTCCCCATCCACCGGGGTGATCCCTGCATGCGAACTGGTCATTCTATCACACTGTCCCCATCCACCTGGGTGATCCCTGCATGCGAGCTGGTCATTCTATCACAATATCCCTACGACCTGGGTGATCCCTGCATGCGAGCTGGCCATTCTATCACACTGTCCCCACGACCTGGGTGGTCCCTGCATGCGAGCTGGCCATTCTATCACACTGTCCCCACGACCTGGGTGATACCTGCATACGAGCTGGCCATTCTATCACATTGTCCCCATACACCTGTGTGAGCCCTGCATGCGAGCTGGCCATTCTATCACACTGTCCCCATCCACCTGGGTGATACCTGCATGCGAGCTGGCCATTCTATCACTCTGTCCCCATCCACCTGGGCGATCCCTGCATGCGAGCTGGCCATTCTATCACACTGTCCGCATCCACCTGAGTGATCCCTGCTTGCGAGCTGGCCATTCTATCACACTGTCCCCATCCACCTGGGTGATCACCGCATGCGAGCTGGCCATTCTATCACACTATGCCCATCCACCTGGATAATCTCTCAATGCGAGCTGGCCATTCTATCACACTGTCCCCATCCACCTGCGTGATCCCTGCATGCGAGCTGGCCATTCTATCACACTGTCTCCATCCACCTGGGTGATCCCTGCATGCGAGCTGGCCATTCTATCACACTGTCCCATCCAGCTGTGTGATCCCTGAATGCGAGCTGGCCATTCTATCACACTGTCCACCATCCACCTGCGGGATCCCTGCATGCGAGCTGGTCATTCTATCACACTGTCCCCATCCACCTGCTTGATCCCTGCATGCGAGCTGGCCATTCTATCACACTGTCCCCATTCACCTGGGTGATCCCTGCATGCGAGCTGGCAATTTTATCACACTGTCCCCATCCACCTGGGTGATCCCTGCATGCGAGCTGGTCATTCTGTCACCCTGACCCCATCCACCGGGGTGATCCCTGCATGCGAACTGGTCATTCTATCACACTGTTCCCTTCCACCTGGGTGATCCCTGCATGCGAGCTGGTCATTCTATCACAATGTCCCTAGGACCTCGGTGATCCCTGCATGCGAGCTGGTCATTCTATCACACTGTCCCTACGCCCTGGGTGATCCCTGCATGCGATCTGGCAATTTTATCACACTGTCTCCATCCACCTGGGTGATCCCTGCATGCGAGCTGGCCATTCTATCACACTGTCCCATCCAGCTGTGTGATCCCTGAATGCGAGCTCGCCATTCTATCACACTGTCCACCATCCACCTGGGGGATCCCTGCATGCGAGCTGGTCATTCTATCACACTGTGCCTAACCACCTGCTTGAACCCTGCATGCGAGCTGGCCATTCTATCACACTGTCCCCATTCACCTGGGTGATCCGTGCATGCGAGCTGGCCATTTTATCACACTGTCCCCATCCACCTGGGTGATCCCTGCATGCGAGCTGGTCATTCTGTCACACTGTCCCCATTCACCTGGGTGATCCCTGCATGCGAGCTGGTCATTCTATCACACTGTCCCTACGACCTGGGTGATCCCTGCATGCGAGCTGGCCATTCTATCACACTGTCCCCATCCACCTGAGTGATCCCTGCTTGCGAGCTGGCCATTCTATCACCCTGTCCCCATCCACCTGGGTGATGCCTACATGCGAGCTGGTCATTCTATCACACTGTCCCCATCCACCTGGGTGATCCCTGCATGCGAGTTGGTCATTCTATCTCACTGTCCATCATCCACCTGGGGGATCCCTGCATGCGAGTTGCACAATCTATCACATTGTCCCAATCCACCTGGGGGATCCCTGCATGCGAGCTGGCCATTCTATCACACTGTCCCCATCCACCTGGGTAATCTCTCCATGCGAGCTGGCCATTCTATCACACTGTCCCCATCCACCTGCGTGATCCCTGCATGCGAGCTGGCCATTCTATCACACTGTCTCCATCCACCTGGGTGATCCCTGCATGCGAGCTGGCCATTCTATCACACTGTCCCATCCAGCTGTGTGATCACTGAATGCGAGCTGGCCATTCTATCACATTGTCCCCATCCACCTGGGTAATCTCTCCGTGCGAGCTGGCCATTCTATCACACTGTCCCCATGCACCTGCGTGATCCCTGCATGCGAGCTGGCCATTCTATCACACTGTCTCCATCCACCTGGGTGATCCCTGCATGCGAGCTGGCGATTCTATCACACTGTCTCCATCCACCTGGGTGATCCCTGCATGCGAGCTGGCCATTCTATCACACTGTCACATCCAGCTGTGTGATCCCTGCATGCGAGCTGGCCATTCTACCACACTGTCCCATCCTGCTGGGTGATCCCTGAATGCGAGCTGGCCATTCTATCACACTGTCCCCATCCACCTGTGTGATCCCTGCATGCGAGCTGGACATTCTGTCACACTGTCCCCATCCACCTGTGTGATCTCTCCATGCGAGCTGGCCATTCTATCACATTGTCCACCATCCACCTGGGGGATCCCTGCATGCGAGCTGGTCATTGTATCACACTGTCCCCATCCACCTGCTTGATCCCTGCATGCGAGCTGGCCATTCTATCACACTGTCCCCATTCACCTGGGTGATCCCTGCATGCGAGCTGGCCATTTTATCACACTGTCCCATTCCACCTGGGTGATCCCTGCATGCGAGCTGGCCATTCTATCACACTCTCCCCATCCACCTGGGTGAGCCCTGCATGCGAGCTGGCCATTCTATCACACTCTCCCCATCCACCAGGGTGACCCCTGCGTGCGAGCTGGCCATTCTATCACACGGCCCCCATCCACCTGGGTGAGCCCTGCATGCGAGCTGGCCATTCTATCACACTGTCCCCATCCACCTGGGTGATCCCTGCATGCGAGCTGGTCATTCTATCACACTGTCCCCATCTATCTGGGTGACCCATCCTCCTGGGGGATACCTGCATGCGAGCTGGTCATTCTATCACACTGCCCCCATCCACCTGGGGGATGCCTGCATGCGAGCCGGTCATTCTATCACACTCTCCCCATCCACCAGGGTGACCCCTGCATGCGAGCTGGTCATTCTATCACACTGTCCCCATCCACCTGGGTGATCCCTGCATGCGAGCTGGCCATTCTATCACACTCTCCCCATCCACCAGGGTGACCCCTGCATGCGAGCTGGTCATTCTATCACACTGTCCCCATCCACCTGGGTGATCCCTGCATGCGAGCTGGCCATTCTATCACACTCTCCCCATCCACCTGGGTGATCCCTGCATGCGAGCTGACCATTCTGTCACACACTCCCCACCGACCTGGCTGCAGAGGACCGGGCTGCAGAGGACTGAGCTGCAGAGGTACGGGCTGCAGAGGACCGAGCTGCAGAGGACCGGGCCGAAGTGGATCGAGCTGCAGAGGACCGTGCAGTAGAGGACCGAGCTGCAGAGATACAAGCTGTAGAGCACCGTGCGGTAGACGATCGGGCTGCAGAGGGCCGGGCTGCAGAGGACCGGGCTGCAGAGTACCGGGCTGCAGAGGACCGGGCTGCAGAGGATCGAGCTGCAGAGGGCCGTGCAGTAGAGGACCGAGCTGCAGAGAAACAGGCTGTCGAGAACCGTGCGGTAGAGGACCGGGCTGCAGAGGACCGGGCTGCAGAGAACCGGGCTGCAGAGAACCGGGCTGCAGAGCACCGGGCTGCAGAGGACCGGGCTGCAGAGGACCGGGCTTCAGAGGACCGGGCTGCAGAGAACCGGGCTGCAGAGGACTGGGCTGCAGAGCACCAGGTCGCAGAGGAGCGGGTTGCAGAGCACCGAGCTGCAGAGGACCGAGCTGCAGAGGACCGCGCTGCAGAGGACTGCGCTGCAGAGGACCGGGTTGCTGGGTACCGGGCTGCAGGGGAACGAGCTGCAGAGGACGGGGCTGCAGAGGGCCCGGCTGTAGAGGACCGGACTGCAGAAGACCGGACTGCAGAGGACTGGACTGCAGAAGACCGCACTGCAGAGGACCGGACTGCAGAAGACCGGACTGCAGAGGACCGCGCTGCAGAGGACCGGGCTGCAGAGGACCGGGCTGCAGAGGGCCGGGCTGCAGAGGACCAGGATGCAGAGGACCGGACTGCAGGGGACCGGGCTGCAGAGAACCGAGCTGCAGAGGACCGGACTGCAGAGGACCGGGCTGCAGAGGATCGAGCTGCCGAGGACCTGCCTTCAGAGGACCGGGCTGCAGAGGATCGAGCTGCAGAGGACCGGGATGCAGAGGACCCGGCTGCAGAGAAACAGTCTGCAGAGGACCGGGCTGCAGGGGACCGTGTTGCAGAGGACCGGGCTGCAGAAAATCGGTCTGCAGAGGACCGGGCTGCAGGGGACCGTGTTGCAGAGGAACGGGCTGCAGAAAATCGGGCTGCAGAGGACCGGGCTGTAGAGGACCGAGCTGCCGAGGACAGGGCTTCAGAGGACCGGGCTGCAGAGGACCAGGCTGTAGAGGACAGGGCTGCAGGGAACCGAGCTGCCGAGGACCGGGCTTCAGAGGACCGGGCTGCAGAGGACCGGGCTGCAGAGGACCGGGCTGCAGGGAACCGAGCTGCCGAGGACCGGGCTTCAGAGGTTCGGGATGCAGAGGACCAGCCTGCAGAGGACCGGGCTGCAGAGGATCGGGCTGCAGAGGATTGGGCTACAGAGGACCAAGATGCAGAGGACCAGGCTGCAGAGGACCGGGCTGCAGAGGACCGGGCTGCAGAGGATCGGGCTGCAGAGGACCAAGATGCAGAGGACCAGGTTGCAGAGGACATGGATGCAGAGGACCCGGCTGCAGAGACCCGGTCTGCAGAGGACCGGGCTGCAGGGGTCCGAGCTGCAGAGAAACGGCCTGCAGTGGACCGGGCTGCAGAGGACCGGGCTGCAGAGGACCGGGCTGCAGAGAATCTGTCTGCAGGGGACCGGGCTGCAGAGGACCGAGCTGCAGAGGACCGAGCTGCAGGGGACCGTACTGCAGTGGACCGGGTTGCAGAGGACCGGGCTGCAGAGAATCGGGCTGCAGAGGACCGTGCTGCAGAGGACCGAGCTGCAGAGGGCCGGGCTGCATAGGATCGGGCTGCAGTGGATCAGGATGCAGAGGACCAGGCTGCAGAGGACCGGGGTGCAGAGGAGCGGGCTGCAGTGTACCGGGCTGCAGAGGACCGGGATGCAGAGGACCGGGATGCAGAGGACCGGGATGCAGAGGACCGGGATGCAGAGGACCCGGATGCAGAGGACCGGGTAGCAGAGGACCGAGCAGCAGAGGACTGGGCTGCAGAGGACCGGGTTGCAGATGACCGGGCTGCAGAGGACCGGGATGCAGAGGACCAGGCTGCAGAGGACCGGGATGCAGAGGAGCGGGCTGCAGTGGACCGGGCTGCAGAGGACCGGGATGCAGAGGATCGGGATGCAGAGGACCGGGCTGCAGAGGACCGTGATGCAGAGGACCGGGCTGCAGAGGACCGGGCTGCAGAGGACCGGGCTGCAGAGGACCGAGCTGCAGAGGACCCGGCTGCAGAGGACCGAGCTGCAGAGGACCCGGCTGCAGAGGGCCGGGCTGCAGAGGACCGGGTTTCAGAGGACCAGGATGCAGGGGACCGGGTTGCAGCGGACCGCGCTGCAGAGTACCGGGCTGCAGTGGTCTGGGCTGTAGAGAACCGGTCTGCAGGGGAACGGGCTGCAGATGACCGAGCTGCAGAGGACCGAGCTACAGGGGACCGAGCTTCAGGGGACCGGGTTGCAGAGAATCGGGCTGCAGAGGACCGGGCTACAGAGGACCCGGCTGCAGAGGACCGGCCTGCAGAGGACCGGGATACAGAGGACCGGGTTGTAGAGGACCGGGCTGCAGAGAACGGGGCTGCAGAGGACCGGAATTCAGAGGACCGGGATACAGAGGACCGTGTTGCAGAGAACCGGGCTGCAGAGGACCGGGCTGCAGAGGACCGGGCTGCAGTGGACCGGGCTGCAGAGGACCTGACTGCAGAGGACCGGGATGCAGAGGAGCAGGCTGCAGAGGACCGGGCTGCAGCAACCGAGCTGTAGGGGACCGAGCTGCAGGGGACCGGGTTGCAGAGGAACGGAATGCAGAGAATCGGGCGGCTGAGGACCGAGCTGCAGAGGACCGGGCTGCAGAGGACCGAGCTGCAGAGGACCGGGCTGCAGAGGACCGGGCAGCAGAGGACCGGGCTGCAGAGGACTGGGCTGCAGAGGACCAGGCCGCAGAGGACCGGAATGCAGAGGACCGGGCTGCAGAGGACAGGTTTGCAGGGGACCGGGATGCACGGGCCCGGTCTGCAGAGCACCTAGCTGCAGAGGACCGGGCTGCAGAGGGCCGTGCGGTAGAGGACCGAGCTGCAGAGAAACGGGCTGCCGAATACCGTGCGGTAGAAGACCGGGCTGCAGAGGACCCGGCAGCAGAGGACCGGGCAGCAAAGGAACGGGCTGCAGAGGACCGGGCAGCAGAGGACCAGGCCGCAGAGGACCGGAATGCAGAGGACCGGGCTGCAGAGGACAGGTTTGCAGGGGACCGGGCTGCAGGGGCCCGGTCTGCAGAGCACCTAGCTGCAGAGGACTGGGCTGCAGAGGACCGGGATGAAGAGGACCGCGCTGCAGAGTACCGGACTGCAGTGGACCGGGCTGCAGAGGACCGGGCTGCAGAGGACCGGGCTGCAGAGGACCGGGATGCAGAGGACCGCGCTGCAGAGCACCGGACTGCAGTGGACCGGGCTGCAGAGGACCGGGCTGCAGAGGACCGGGATGCAGAGGACCGGGTTGCAGTGGACCGGGCTGCAGTTGACTGGGTTGCAGGGGACCCGGCTGCAGAGGGCCGGGCTGCAGAGGACCGGACTGCAGAGGACCGGTTTGCAGAGGGCCGGACTGCAGAGGACCGAGCTGCAGAGGACCGGGCTGCAGAGGACCGGTTTGCAGAGGACCGAGTTGCAGAGGACCGGGCTGCAGAGGACCAGGCCACAGAGGACCGGTTTGCAGAGGGCCGGGTTGCAGAGGACCGGGTTGCAGAGGACCGAGCTGCAGCGGACCGGGCTGCAGGGGATCGGGCGGCAGAGGAACGGGCTGCAGAGGACCGGGATGCAGAGGACCAGGCTGCAGAGGACCGTGATGCAGAGGACCGGGCTGCAGCGGACCGGGCTGCAGGGGGTCGGGCTGCAGTGGTCCGGGTTGCAGAGGAACGGGTTGCAGAAAATCGGGCTGCAGAGGACCAGGCTGCAGAGGACCGGGCCGCAGAAAATCGGGCTGCAGAGGACCGGGCTGCAGAGGACCGGGTTGCAGAGGAACGGGCTGCAAAAAATCGGGCTGCAGAGGACCGGGCTGCAGAGGACCGGGCTGCAGGGAACCGAGCTGCCGAGGACCGGGCTTCAGAGGATCTGGATGCAGAGAACCGGGCTGCAGAGGACCGGGCAGCAGAGGATCGGGCTGCAGAGGATCGGGCTGCAGAGGATTGGGCTGCAGAGGACCAAGATGCAGAGGATCGGGCTGCAGAGGACCGGGCTGCAGAGGATCGGGCTGCAGAGGACCAAGATGCAGAGGACAAGGCTGCAGAGGACCGGGATGCAGAGGACCCGGCTGCAGAGAACCGGTCTGCAGGGGAGCGGGCTGCAGACGACCGAGCTGCAGAGGACCGGGCTGCAGAGGACCGGAATTCAGAGGACCGGGATACAGAGGACCGGGTTGTAGAGGACCGGGCTGCAGAGAACGGGGCTGCAGAGGACCGGAATTCAGAGGACCGGGATACAGAGGACCGTGTTGCAGAGGACCGCGATGTTGAGAACCGGGCTGCAGAGGACCGGGCTGCAGAGGAGCGGGCTGCAGAGGACCAGACTGCAGTGGACCGGGCTGCAGAGGACCAGGCCGCAGAGGACCGGGCTGCAGAGGACCGTGCTGCAGAGGACCGTGACGCAGAGGACCGGGCTGCAGAGGACAGGCATGCAGAGGACCGGGTTGCAGAGGACCGGGTTGCAGAGGACTCGGCTACAGAGGACCGAGCTGCAGGGGGTCGGGCTGCAGTGGTCCGGGTTGCAGAGGAACGGGTTGCAGATGAACGGGTTGCAGAGGAGCGGGCTGCAGAGGACCGTGCTGCAGAGGACCGCGCTGCAGAGGACCGGGATGCAGAGGAGCGGGCTGCAGAGGACCGGGATGCAGAGGACCGAGCTGCAGGGGACCGGGCTGCAGGGGACCGGTTTGCAGGGGACCGGGCTGCAGAGAATCGGGCTGCAGAGGACCGAGCTGCAGAGGTCCGGGCTGCAGAGGACCGAGCTGCAGACGATTGAGCTGCTGATGACCGGGATGCAGAGGACCGGGATGCAGAGAACCGAGCTGCAGTGGACCGAGCTGCAGAGGGCCGTGCGGTAGAGGACCGAGCTGCAGAGAAACGGGCTGTGGAGTACCGTGCGGTAGAAGACTGGGCTGCAGAGCACCAGGCCGCAGAGGACCGGAATGCAGAGGACCGGGCTGCAGAGGACAGGTTTGCAGGGGACCGGGATGCACGGGCCCGGTCTGCAGAGCACCTAGCTGCAGAGGACCGGGATGCAGAGAACCGAGCTGCAGTGGACCGAGCTGCAGAGGGCCGTGCGGTAGAGGACCGAGCTGCAGAGAAACGGGCTGCCGAGTACCGTGCGGTAGAAGACCGGGCTGCAGAGGACCCGGCAGCAGAGGACCGGGCAGCAGAGGACCGGGCTGCAGAGGACTGGGCTGTAGAGGACCAGGCCGCAGAGGACCGGAATGCAGAGGACCGGGCTGCAGTGGACCGGGCTGCAGTTGACTGGGTTGCAGGGGACCCGGCTGCAGAGGGCCGGGCTGCAGAGGACCGGACTGCAGAGGACCGGTTTGCAGAGGGCCGGACTGCAGAGGACCGAGCTGCAGAGGACCGGGCTGCAGAGGACCGGTTTGCAGAGGACCGAGTTGCAGAGGACCGGGCTGCAGAGGACCAGGCCGCAGAGGACCGGTTTGCAGAGGGCCGGGTTGCAGAGGACCGGGTTGCAGAGGACCGAGCTGCAGCGGACCGGGCTGCAGGGGATCGGGCGGCAGAGGAACGGGCTGCAGAGGACCGGGATGCAGAGGACCAGGCTGCAGAGGACCGTGAAGCAGAGGACCGGGCTGCAGCGGACCGGGCTGCAGGGGGTCGGGCTGCAGTGGTCCGGGTTGCAGAGGAACGGGTTGCATAAAATCGGGCTGCAGAGGACCAGGCTGCAGAGGTCCGGGCTGCAGAGGACCGAGCTGCAGACGATTGAGCTGCTGATGACCGGGATGCAGAGGACCGGGATGCAGAGAACCGAGCTGCAGTGGACCGAGCTGCAGAGGGCCGTGCGGTAGAGGACCGAGCTGCAGA
This sequence comes from Scyliorhinus torazame, assembly GCF_047496885.1. NCBI lineage: Eukaryota > Metazoa > Chordata > Chondrichthyes > Carcharhiniformes > Scyliorhinidae > Scyliorhinus > Scyliorhinus torazame. The sequence goes on from NC_092726.1 coordinate 57,587,734, forward strand.
GAAACGGGCTGTGGAGTACCGTGCGGTAGAAGACCGGGCTGCAGAGGACCCGGCTGCAGATAACTGGGCTGCAGAGGACCAGGCCGCAGAGGACCGTATGCAGAGGACCGGGCTGCAGAGGACAGGTTTGCAGGGGACCGGGCTGCAGGGGCCCGGTCTGCAGAGCACCTAGCTGCAGAGGACCGGGCTGTAGAGAACCGAGCTGCAGTGGACCGAGCTGCAGAGGGCCGTGCGGTAGAGGACAGAGCTGCAGAGAAACGGGCTGTCGAGTACCGTGCGGTAGAAGACCGGGCTGCAGAGGACCCGGCTGCAGACGACCGGGCAGCAGAGGACCGGGCTGCAGAGGACTGGGCTGCAGAGGACCAGGCCGCAGAGGACCGGAATTCAGAGGACCGGGATACAGAGGACCGTGTTGCAGAGGACCGCGATGTTGAGAACCGGGCTGCAGAGGACTGGGTTGCAGAGGACCGGGCTGCAGAGGACCAGACTGCAGAGGACCGGGATGCAGAGGAGCAGGCTGCAGAGTACCGGGCTGCAGAGGACCGGGCTGCAGAGGACCGGGCTGCAGAGGACCGGGATGCAGAGTACCGGGCTGCAGAGGACCGGGCTGCAGGGGGCCGGTCTGCAGAGGACCGGGCTGCAGAGGACCGGGCTGCAGAGGATCGGGCTGAAGAGGGCCGGGCTGCAGAGGACCGGACTGCAGAGGACCGGGCTGCAGGGGTCCGAGCTGCAGAGAAACGGCCTGCAGTGGACCGGGCTGCAGAGGACCCAGCTGCAGAGAATCGGTCTGCAGGGGACCGGGCTGCAGAGGACCGAGCTGCAGAGGACCGAGCTGCAGGCGACCGTGCTGCAGTGGACCAGGATGCAGAGGACCAGGCTGCAGAGGACCGGGGTGCAGAGGAGCGGGCTGCAGTGGACCGGTCTGCAGAGGACCGGGCTGCAGAGGACCGGGCTGCAGAGAATCGGGCTGAAGAGGGCCGGGCTGCAGAGGACCGGACTGCAGAGGACCGGGCTGCAGGGGTCCGAGCTGCAGAGAAACGGCCTGCAGTGGACCGGGCTGCAGAGGACCCTGCTGCAGAGAATCGGTCTGCAGGGGACCGGGCTGCAGAGGACCGAGCTGCAGAGGACCGAGCTGCAGGCGACCGTGCTGCAGTGGACCAGGATGCAGAGGACCAGGCTGCAGAGGACCGGGGTGCAGAGGAGCGGGCTGCAGTGGACCGGGCTGCAGAGGACCGGGATTCAGAGCACCGGGATGCAGAGGACCGGGATGCAGAAGACCCGGATGCAGAGGACCGGGTAGCAGAGGACCGAGCAGCAGAGGACTGAGCTGCAGAGGACCGGGTTGCAGAGGACCGGGATGCAGAGGACCGGGTAGCAGAGGACCGAGCAGCAGAGGACCGGGCTGCAGAGGACCGGGCTGCAGAGGACCGGGATGCAGAGGACCAGGCTGCAGAGGACCGGGATGCAGAGGAGCGGGCTGCAGTGGACCGGGCTGCAGAGGACCGGGATGCAGAGGATCGGGATGCAGAGGACCGGGATGCAGAGGACCGGGCTGCAGAGGACAAGACCGCAGAGGACCGGGCTGCAGAGGACCGTGATGCAGAGGACCGGGACGCAGAGGACCGGGCTGCAGAGGACCGGGCTGCAGAGGACCGGGACGCAGAGGACCGGGCTTCAGAGGAACGGGTTGCAGGGGACCGGGCTGCAGGGTGCCGGTCTGCAGAGGGCCGTGCGGTAGAGGACCGAGCTGCAGAGAAACGGGCTGTGGAGTACCGTGCGGTAGAAGACCGGGCTGCAGAGGACCCGGCTGCAGATAACTGGGCTGCAGAGGACCAGGCCGCAGAGGACCGTATGCAGAGGACCGGGCTGCAGAGGACAGGTTTGCAGGGGACCGGGCTGCAGGGGCCCGGTCTGCAGAGCACCTAGCTGCAGAGGACCGGGCTGTAGAGAACCGAGCTGCAGTGGACCGAGCTGCAGAGGGCCGTGCGGTAGAGGACAGAGCTGCAGAGAAACGGGCTGTCGAGTACCGTGCGGTAGAAGACCGGGCTGCAGAGGACCCGGCTGCAGACGACCGGGCAGCAGAGGACCGGGCTGCAGAGGACTGGGCTGCAGAGGACCAGGCCGCAGAGGACCGGAATTCAGAGGACCGGGATACAGAGGACCGTGTTGCAGAGGACCGCGATGTTGAGAACCGGGCTGCAGAGGACTGGGTTGCAGAGGACCGGGCTGCAGAGGACCAGACTGCAGAGGACCGGGATGCAGAGGAGCAGGCTGCAGAGTACCGGGCTGCAGAGGACCGGGCTGCAGAGGACCGGGCTGCAGAGGACCGGGATGCAGAGTACCGGGCTGCAGAGGACCGGGCTGCAGGGGGCCGGTCTGCAGAGGACCGGGCTGCAGAGGACCGGGCTGCAGAGGATCGGGCTGAAGAGGGCCGGGCTGCAGAGGACCGGACTGCAGAGGACCGGGCTGCAGGGGTCCGAGCTGCAGAGAAACGGCCTGCAGTGGACCGGGCTGCAGAGGACCCAGCTGCAGAGAATCGGTCTGCAGGGGACCGGGCTGCAGAGGACCGAGCTGAAGAGGACCGAGCTGCAGGCGACCGTGCTGCAGTGGACCAGGATGCAGAGGACCAGGCTGCAGAGGACCGGGGTGCAGAGGAGCGGGCTGCAGTGGACCGGTCTGCAGAGGACCGGGCTGCAGAGGACCGGGCTGCAGAGAATCGGGCTGAAGAGGGCCGGGCTGCAGAGGACCGGACTGCAGAGGACCGGGCTGCAGGGGTCCGAGCTGCAGAGAAACGGCCTGCAGTGGACCGGGCTGCAGAGGACCCTGCTGCAGAGAATCGGTCTACAGGGGACCGGGCTGCAGAGGACCGAGCTGCAGAGGACCGAGCTGCAGGCGACCGTGCTGCAGTGGACCAGGATGCAGAGGACTAGGCTGCAGAGGACCGGGGTGCAGAGGAGCGGGCTGCAGTGGACCGGGCTGCAGAGGACCGGGATGCAGAGCACCGGGATGCAGAGGACCGGGATGCAGAAGACCCGGATGCAGAGGACCGGGTAGCAGAGGACCGAGCAGCAGAGGACTGAGCTGCAGAGGACCGGGTTGCAGAGGACCGGGATGCAGAGGACCGGGTAGCAGAGGACTGAGCAGCAGAGGACCGGGCTGCAGAGGACCGGGCTGCAGAGGACCGGGATGCAGAGGACCAGGCTGCAGAGGACCGGGATGCAGAGGAGCGGGCTGCAGTGGACCGGGCTGCAGAGGACCGGGATGCAGAGGATCGGGATGCAGAGGACCGGGATGCAGAGGACCGGGCTGCAGAGGACCAGACCGCAGAGGACCGGGCTGCAGAGGACCGTGATGCAGAGGACCGGGACGCAGAGGACCGGGCTGCAGAGGACCGGGCTGCAGAGGACCGGGACGCAGAGGACCGGGCTTCAGTGGAACGGGTTGCAGAGGACCGGGCTGCAGAGGACCGGGCTGCAGAGGACCGGGATGCAGAGTACCGGGCTGCAGAGGACCGGGCTGCAGGGGGCCGGTCTGCAGAGGACCGGGCTGCAGAGGACCGGGCTGCAGAGGATCGGGCTGAAGAGGGCCGGGCTGCAGAGGACCGGACTGCAGAGGACCGGGCTGCAGGGGTCCGAGCTGCAGAGAAACGGCCTGCAGTGGACCGGGCTGCAGAGGACCCAGCTGCAGAGTATCGGTCTGCAGGGGACCGGGCTGCAGAGGACCGAGCTGCAGAGGACCGAGCTGCAGGCGACCGTGCTGCAGTGGACCAGGATGCAGAGGACCAGGCTGCAGAGGACCGGGGTGCAGAGGAGCGGGCTGCAGTGGACCGGTCTGCAGAGGACCGGGCTGCAGAGGACCGGGCTGCAGAGAATCGGGCTGAAGAGGGCCGGGCTGCAGAGGACCGGACTGCAGAGGACCGGGCTGCAGGGGTCCGAGCTGCAGAGAAACGGCCTGCAGTGGACCGGGCTGCAGAGGACCCTGCTGCAGAGAATCGGTCTGCAGGGGACCGGGCTGCAGAGGACCGAGCTGCAGAGGACCGAGCTGCAGGCGACCGTGCTGCAGTGGACCAGGATGCAGAGGACCAGGCTGCAGAGGACCGGGGTGCAGAGGAGCGGGCTGCAGTGGACCGGGCTGCAGAGGACCGGGATGCAGAGCACCGGGATGCAGAGGACCGGGATGCAGAAGACCCGGATGCAGAGGACCGGGTAGCAGAGGACCGAGCAGCAGAGGACTGAGCTGCAGAGGACCGGGTTGCAGAGGACCGGGATGCAGAGGACCGGGTAGCAGAGGACTGAGCAGCAGAGGACCGGGCTGCAGAGGACCGGGCTGCAGAGGACCGGGATGCAGAGGACCAGGCTGCAGAGGACCGGGATGCAGAGGAGCGGGCTGCAGTGGACCGGGCTGCAGAGGACCGGGATGCAGAGGATCGGGATGCAGAGGACCGGGATGCAGAGGACCGGGCTGCAGAGGACCAGACCGCAGAGGACCGGGCTGCAGAGGACCGTGATGCAGAGGACCGGGACGCAGAGGACCGGGCTGCAGAGGACCGGGCTGCAGAGGACCGGGACGCAGAGGACCGGGCTTCAGTGGAACGGGTTGCAGGGGACCGGGCTGCAGGGGGCCGGTCTGCAGAGGACCGGGCTGCACAGGACCGGGCAGCAGAGGACCTGGCTGCTGAGGACCGGGCTGCAGAGCACCAGGCCGCAGAGGACCGGGATGCAGAGGACCGGGCTGCAGGGGGCCGGTCTGCAGAGTGCCGGGCTGCAGAGGACCGGGCTGCAGAGGACCGGGCTGCAGAGGACCGGGATGCAGAGGACCGGGCTGCAGAGGACCGGGCTGCAGGGGGCCGGTCTGCAGGGGACCGGGCTGCAGAGGACAGAGCTGCAGAGGGCCGGGCTGCGGAGTACCGGACTGTAGAGGACCGGACGGCAGGGAACCGTGATGCAGAGGATCGGGCTGCAGAGAATCGGGCTCCAGAGGACCGGGCTTCAGAGGACCGGGCTGGAGAGGGCCGAGCTGCAGAGGACCGGGCTGCAGTGGACAGGGCTGCAGATGAACGGGTTGCAGAGGAGCGGGCTGCAGAGGACCGTGCTGCAGAGGACCGCGCTGCAGAGGACCGGGATGCAGAGGAGCGGGCTGCAGAGGACCGGGATGCAGAGGACCGAGCTGCAGGGGACCGGGCTGCAGGGGACCGGTTTGCAGGGGACCTTCCTGCAGAGGACCGGGCTGCAGAGGACCGAGCTGCAGAGGTCCGGGCTGCAGAGGACCGAGCTGCAGACGTCTGAGCTGCTGATGACCGGGATGCAGAGGACCGGGATGCAGAGGACCGAGCTGCAGAGAAACGGGCTGTCGAGTACCGTGCGGTAGAAGACCGGGCTGCAGAGGACCCGGCAGCAGAGGACCGGGCAGCAGAGGACCGGGCTGCAGAGGACTGGGCTGCAGAGGACCAGGCCGCAGAGGACCGGAATGCAGAGGACCGGGCTGCAGAGGACAGGTTTGCAGGGGACCGGGCTGCAGGGGCCCGGTCTGCAGAGCACCTAGCTGCAGAGGACTGGGCTGCAGAGGACCGGGATGCAGAGGACCGCGCTGCAGAGTACCGGACTGCAGTGGACCGGGCTGCAGAGGACCGGGCTGCAGAGGACCGGGATGCAGAGGACCGGGATGCAGAGGACCGGGTTGCAGAGGACCGGGCTGCATTTGACTGGGTTGCAGGGGACGGGCTGCAGAGGGCCGGGCTGCAGAGGACCGGACTGCAGAGGACCGGTTTGTAGAGGGCCGGACTGCAGAGGACCAGGCCGCAGAGGACCGGTTTGCAGAGGACCGAGCTGCAGAGGACCGGGCTGCAGAGGACCGGTTTGCAGAGGACCGAGTTGCAGAGGACCGGGCTGCAGAGGACCAGGCCGCAGAGGACCGGTTTGCAGAGGACCGGGATGCAGAGGACCGGGTTGCAGAGGACCGGGCTGCAGAGGACCGGGCTGCAGAGGACCGGGATGCAGAGGACCACGCTGCAGAGGACCGGACTGCAGTGGACCGGGCTGCAGAGGACCGGGATGCAGATGACCGGGTTGCAGAGGACCGGGCTGCAGATGACTGGGTTGCAGGGGACCGGGCTGCAGAGGGCCGGGCTGCAGAGGACCGGACTGCAGAGGACCAGGCCGCAGAGGACCGGTTTGCAGAGGACCGGGTTGCAGAGGACCTGGTTGCAGAGGACCGGGCTGCAGATGACTGGGTTGCAGGGGACCGGGCTGCAGAGGTCCGGCCTGCAGAAGACCGGGCTGCAGAAGACCGTCTCCAGGGACCGAGCCGGTACACAGGAGGTGCCGCATGAGGTCGCGTGTGTACCGGTACAGCCCGTCATTAGACGACCTGCTGGACCGGGCATGCCGTCAGAGCCTCTCGCTAAGCAGAGAGACAGTGTGGCACATCTGCAAGATGGTGGCACACGTGGCAACGCGGGGGTATGGGGCTGGACGCACGTTACCGGTATCCGTCAAGGTGACTGTCGCCCTGAAGTTGTACGTGATACAGTCATTGCATGGCGCTAAGTGGGGACCTGTCCGTGGTCTCAAAGACCTCGGTGCGCAGGTGCGTCACGTTGTCACGGAGCCCTGGCGCCTCAATACATCCATTTCCACGTGGACTGAGCCCATCAGGATACCCGGGTATGGGGTTTGCAGCCTTCGCTGAGACACCCCGTGTCCAGGGGACGAGAGACGGGATGCCCTTGGGCACGTGTGTATAACAGACTCTTCTGCACCAGCCGCAAGGGGCACCACTCACTGAACGATCAGCTGGTCTGTGACCATCATTTTCAACAACGTATCCAGGCAGTGTGCACTCTACCTTCCTGACACACTCGGTGACCCCTGACCTGTACGAGACTACCCCCCCCCCCCCCCCACACCCACCCATTTCGCCCCACACCACCCGTTAGAGGGTTGGTTCTTGGGTGACAGGGGTTTTCCACTACGGTCGTGGCTGATGATACCTATCTGGAGGCCACAGACCGGCGCGGAGACCCGGTAGAATTACGCCCAAACAGCGACCAGGAGGGTGATGGAGCGGTGCTTTGGAACTCTGAAGATGCGCTCAGGTGGCTGGACCGCTCTGGAGGGCCCCTGCAGTATGCCACTGAGAGAGTCGCCTGCTGCGTTCTCCACAACATCGCATTGCAGAGGGGCGATGTGATGATGGAACAGGGTGAACGCCAACCCTCGTCCAATGAAGAGGATGCTGCGGATGGGGAGGATGGGCAGAACATGGGGCCCAGGCGGAGCACCGGAGGCCACACAACATGTCTTCCAGAGCCAACATGCACGAAATGCTCTGATTGCCTCCAGGTTCATTGACTAGAAAGGGGTGGAGGATTGGGGGCTGGCCAGAGGCATGGACACTGCATCCCAGCCTCTCACTCCACTCCCCGCCTGCAACCCCCTTTGTGATACATTGCAGCCACACAATCGGATGGGGGCCCTGGATTGGCAGTAACAGAGTTTCTGGTCCATGGGAAGGAGGAGGATGACACACCGCTCTGCTCTGTGCTCTGCCTGGATTGGCAGTAACAGAGTTTCTGGTCCATGGGAAGGAGGAGGATGACACACCGCTCTGCTCTGAGCTCCGCCTGGATTGGCAGTAACAGAGTTTCTGGTCCATGGGAAGGAGGAGGATGACACACCGCTCTGCTCTGAGCTCCGCCTGGATTGGCAGTAACAGAGTTTCTGGTCCATGGGAAGGAGTAGGATGACACACCGCTCTGCTATGAGCTCTGCTGCTCCGTATCGTATGACAACGTCTGATTCTGATTCCTGCCCAAGGGAGCACTTCCCCAGACAACTTGGGAGATCCCTGCATGCGAGCCGGCCAGTCCATCACACGGTCCCATCGAATCCCTACGGTGACGTTTGTGGGGAGGGTGGGAGCACGGGCCTTCCATAGGGGATGCACCATTCGCCTGATCCCCGCACCCCGCCCAGCCCAGACCAGCCCCACACCCATCAAATGGAGCACTGAGGCAGGTTGTAACGGTGGTGACAGGTGTTAATTCAGAACAAATAATTACACATCTGTGCCCTACTCACTATGAACAAACTGTGCCCCGCACGGGCGCCAACCTTACTGGTGTCCAGGTCTCTGGCCTTCATCGAGGTGGTTCCCCATACGGTACCACAGGAGTGCAGGTGCCCTGCTGTGACCCTGCCCAGCGACATGGTTCCCCGTTGGCGCACATCCTCTGGGGCGATCGGGCGGGAATGGGCCCGGTTGCAGTTCGGTTGCTCCAGATGGCCCGGGTGCCGCCCTGTTCTGTCCGCTGCCCACAATATGCAACAGGGGCTGGAGGGGAGGGGGGAATCTGTGATGCCGCGGTTTTACAGCCCCTCCGCTGCAGGAGTCACTGGCACGGGTCCACCATCTCCTACTCCCTCGGGATGCGCGGTGGCCTCCGGGCTACTCTATGGGACGGGGATGCGAGCGGGGCCATCCCCTGTAAACGGTCACCTGGAACTACCATTCTTGGAGGCCCGGCTCTGCTTTCGACCAGGGTCTGTATACTCTTGGCTATGGAGCACAGGGAGTGGACCATCGCTGCCTGAGAATGCGCCAGATAATGCTGCTACAGTGCGACCACCTTCCGGGTCAGCCAGTGAATGGGCCACCTCCTTTAGTAACTAGGACACATCCCTCTGTGTCTGGGCCATGCCGGCTAGCGTCTCGGCAATGCCGCCGCCGTTCCTAGCCATAGCCTGCTGTGACTGGGCCGTGCTGAGGAGCGCCACAGCAATGTCCTAGTGGCTTTGGCACATGTCTGCCTATGAGGCGGCAACTCTGTTCTGTGCCGCGGACACCGGCTCCACAGAATGCCCCAGGCCTTGGACATGCTGATGCAAAGCCGAAACTGTCTCTACCACGGCCTGCACCGTGCACGCCACCCGTTCTGTGTTGGTCTGGGCGACACCCATGTTCGGCACCACCTCCAGCTCCTGCGATGCATTTTGACTCCTCCACCTGCGCCCGCTGGTGCTGGATGCTCGCCAACATCCTCTCATGTGATTCCCTAGCTCACTGACTGCATCTCCAATGTCCTTCGAACTGAGTGTTCCAGGAGTCCGGGATCCGTTTGGTCGGCCGCAAGCTTGAAGAGTCGGTATGCCCTCCGAACGTCCGAACCTTCGGGTGCTCCTACATCCACCTGCTGTACCGTTGTGACTGTGGGATGCGCACCACAGAGTGTCCCAAGAGCCTCTCCCCCAAAGTTCCCAACGGAGGGGAGTGTCTCTGGGATGCTGGAGGATGTTGGAGACAGCTGTGGCCGAAATTCACTGTCAACATCTTACCCTATCTCCGGGTCGCCTGAGTCTCGAAACGAGATCCTGGTGTGACTGTATCGCAACATGTCCACACGTACCTGGGACCACCGATGGCTGTTCACTCCCATTTTAGCTAAGATTCCATCTAGCTCTTCTTTAAAAACATTCAAACATTTTGCTTCCTCTGCGTTGAAAAAATAGAGTTCCAGCGACTGAGGGCCCTCCAAGGGAAACGAAATAATTCTTCTAATTTCTGTTTTTAATGAGCGACCATTTATATATAAAAAGTGACCATATTCTCTGACAAGGGGAAACAACCTCTTCACATTCCCACTGTTAATATCCCAAAGGATCTTCAAGGATTCGATAAAATCGTCTCTTAATCTTCTGAGCTCTATTTGGTACAAACCTGACATTTCCATCCTTCCAAATCAGCCAATTCACCCATTCCCGGTATTAATGCTTCTCTGATCTGCTTCTTACACATTGGCTTCAATTCACAGTGGGCCATAGGATTCCGTGGACAGGGAACAGAGCCTGCGTTTCAAGCCCGGATGACTCTTTGTCAAAGCACGAAGACGGCGTTATTCTCTTGCGGATGAGGAATGGGCATTGGATTGAGGCACTTAAACAATTTCGAGTGAGTCGCAGAAGAAGCTGATAGAAAAACTTGATAGAGACTGTTTTCATTTCCAAAAAAGACAAGAACTGGAGGAGGACGATAGACGGTAACAGTTAAAAAATAAATGCGGAGCATAGGTGATCTGAGCAGATTGTCGTATTCACAACATTTTGAATTCTGGTGCATGACATAAGGGCAGGCGCATGCGCTGAGATACGAAACTGGGTTTGTCATGAAACAAATCGTCTTTACACACATTGATGTTCGATTTCTCAATGCGTTGATATTGGAGAAAACACAGCAAGATAATCGCTGCCATGAATCATAGAACCATAGAATCATAGAATTTACAGTACAGAAGGAGGCGATTCAGCCCATCGATTCGGCACCGGACTTACAAAGAGCACCAGACTCAAGCCCACGTACCTACCCTATTCCCGTAACCCAGTAACCCCCACTTACCTTTTTTGGGACAGCAGGGGCAATTTATCATGGCCAGTTCACCTATCCCGCACATCTTTGGACCGTGAGAGGAAACCGGAGCACCCGAAGGAACCCGATACAGACACAAAGAGAACGTGCAGACTCCGCATAGACAGTGCCCCAGCCGGGAATCGAACCTGGAATCCTGGAGCTGTGAAGCAACTGTGGTAACCACTAAACTCCCGAGCTGCCCGAATGACTCGGATTCGAACCAACATTGCGGCGGCCACAACGCAGAGTACTAACAACTAGACGATTACAGCGGCACGCGTCATCCGCCGATGCAACGTGCAACTACCAATGTACTTGGCAAACAAGTAATTAGTTGGAATCAATCATGACCTCACACTTTATGAGTCCCTATTTACAGCTTGAGCTTCAGATACCTTAACCTTGGTTCCACAATAATGTTACTGAAACAAGTATATACTTTAACCCAGTCTTATAAAAATATTACTGCAACACATGCAAAATACAATATGTAACAATTTCTACATTCATCCCAGACAAACTTGTGGAATTTACACGTTCTCTCCGTGTCTGCCTGGTTTTCCAATTAGTGCCCAGTGTCTCTCCAACTGTCCGAACATATGAATGTTCTGTGGATTGGAGGTGCTAAATTATCCCTCAGTGTACAAGAATGCGCAGTTAGCTGCATCAGCCACGAGCACCGCGCTGGGTCACGGGGACAGAGCGGGGAGTCCGAGTCTGTTCCAGAGCTTCGCTTCTGTTCCGATAGACCTAATGGCCTACGTCTGGACTATGGGGATTCTATGGACCGCCGAGAAGTGCCGGTTTTAAGGAATGACATGAGTTTGCATACTGTGCGAGGTGCAATCGATCCCCGTTTTTAAAAATGGACTTAATTCCAGATCAAACCTCGCTCAGTGAAAACGGGAAGCTCCTCAGTTTTCGTCGCCCACTCCAGATTTTTTGAAACCTCATTCTCATAAATTCCTTTTCCGAATATTGTCAGTGAAAACAATTTCTCCCTCTCCCTCTATTTCTACTACTGAATTTATCCGTCCACTTGTCTGTTCACATGCCTCTCATGTCCCAGATTAACCCTCTCTGCTCTAAAGGGACCAATCTCGGCCTCTGTCATCTCTCCGGGTAATTGAAATTCCTCATCCTTGTACACGACAGAATCTGGGATATTTGCTTTTTGAAAATATATTGCCTGTCTTGTGTAGGACACATCACAGACATATACCACCCGTTTCCAGCAATATCATGTAAAACTTTCCAGGAGGGAGGATGTCCTTCCCTAAAGGAGGGATGTTACTGCAGTTGACTATATTGCTGTGTTCAGCAATTGACGGTCAATTTCAGAATTTAATTTAGTTCAAAATTGCTCATCCATCTGGAACCAAGTGTTGCTCCCACGAATATTACCCTGAGTAACGAGACCCTGGACGAATGCACGGCCAGTTCCAACCCCACTGACTCCGGACTCCCTACATAGGTGACTGAGCCAATATTTGGTGTTTTACAGAGATTTGTAATCCGCGACTGCTCAAATTAGTTACAGACACCAGATTTAGAGGTAAAACGTTAACAACGTTTTTATTTATTCATTTATTTATTAATTTAAAGTACCCAATTATTTTTTCCCTCTTAAGGGTCAATTTAGCGTGGCCAATCCACCTATCTGCACCTATTTGGATTGTGGGGGTGAAACCCACGTAAACACGGGGAGAATGTGCAAACTCCACACGGACAGTGACCCAGAGCTGGGATCGAACATGGGACCACGGCGCCGTGAGACAGCAGTGCTAACCACTGCAGCACCGTGTTGCCCAATAAACTGTTTATTTGTAACAAGAGTAAAAGATGAGCATATGATGGAAATAACACATCAATGGTTTACTACTATTCCAAAAACCCTGTCCCACTATCCTATCATACATACACAAGATAGAGACACGGAGAAGGGGTCGGAAAGGTTGGAAAGAAACATGGTTTAAGAGGAATGAAGGGTTTGAGTATCTTACCTGCTGGGGTTATGTTCTATGTAGGACCCAGTCTCCCCCGATGGCGACCCAATGGGGAATTGATTTGTCCAGGTGTTTTAGATCGGGCAATTATCTCCTTTGCCCACCAGATGAAGTCTTACACAAGAGATTTAGGTTGGTGTAATTCTATCCTTCGACCAACATATGGAGCCTCTGTCTCCATAAAACATTGTTGGAGATCGATATCTGAGAATGTAAAGCCTTTTCTGTTGACCTGACCTCGGCGAAGTGATTCTGGCAGCATAATGAAGATAGTCCTCCGACTAAGCATTCCCCAGCCATTCATGGATATATTATTACACATCTGGTGGGGATCTGCCTCACACACGTTCAAAACAGCAGTTTCCTTCACATGTATGGCTACTGACGTCAGTGCTTCAACTACGAGTGTTTTCTATAGGCCTCGCTAGGAACCTCTTAAATCGCCTGGCAGCGAATAGAGAGAGAGGGTGACTTCAAGCTGCGTCCTGTCTGTATCATTTCTCAGAACCTAGGACAGAATGGAGCTCTTCAGATGACCAGCCTTTCTTCTGGAAAGTTTTGAATGGCTCTACCAACCGTAAGCCATAGCAACCGCGGTCTCAGAATTCCAGACTCACTGATTGGTTCCTTGCAAATTCAATGACACTGACATCACGAGCTATGCCACAAAGCCGAAAGGGGAAGTCTTGGGCTATTCATTAGAACTAGGTGTTTCAATTTGCCTAAAGTCTGTCGATTAAGTAAAAGCCTCAATGTTACCGCAGCTAGCAAGAAGACTGTATATTAAAGGCTACTAGCAGGACAGGATTCAAAAATGAAACACAGAGCGTACAAGGTTTTATAAGAGTACCCTTCCAGCTGGGTCTTTGGAACGCTAGTCCACTGAGAATACACTCCTCCACTGTCTCCCTGGCGACCTATTTCAAGAAAGCTAATGACACTTGTATTTACGTTGCCCATATGCTCCCCACGGACACGTTTTCCACGTGATACACCACATGCACTTCAATCAGGTCCCCAAATTAATTTTCCCTGTTAGACCGTAAGCATGCCAATCAACGACTTATCCTGAACACTTAACTGGAATTCTATTGCCTCCGGGTATTTTACTCGAACACTATGGCCGTTTATATTTCAATCACATGTATTGAATCTTTCCCACATTTAATCATGCCTGCATATCTTGCAAATCTCTTTCATATCGCGGCATGCGTTCCACTCTCTCTCTCCTGGATCCCTGCGAAAATCCCACGTTAAAGTGTTCTTGCACACTTTGCTTCAAAAGTCAAACTAAACATCTCGTTTTTTAAGCTCGCGAGGCCATGTCAGCTATGCTCACATCATTAAAAGTAACGTGGCTCAGGACATAGGGAATATTTAATGGAGATGTTTTTTTCTGGGAATAGTGAATGCAGTGCTGGTATCCTGTCCATCTATGTTATAACAGTACTGATTTTGAACTGCTTATCGGTCTTTTGAACTTTACATTTAACACAAACCCGACACTAAGCGAAACCGGTTTGTCAGGCGTTTGCAACCTACATGCCACAGCCATATCCAAACCTCAGTATTTGGATCCGGCCCGCCAAGTTGTTCGTCTCAGCCATTGACATTTCCATGGAAAGGTTTTTCACTAATTCTAAAAGATTCGTCGTCCAAAAACAGGATTCGTTCACCATGGCTTGCCCGTGGATACGCTTATTGGTAAGTCTATGGACAGCCAGTACAGGGAATAATCCGCCCGTGATTGAACCAGCTATTATTCAGATATCCGTTTTTTACTTTTATCGTGGGATAAATTATCAAAGGGAAAATGGAGCCGCATGTTTAATTTACTCCTGTGGGATGGAGCAAGTGATCAGGGGGTTGTTGCGGTAGCCCAAGAAATAGAGAGATCGTGGCAAACGTGACATGTGTAAACACGCTCAAGGAAGGCATGTGCGAAGTAGTGGTGGGACGGGTGAGACAGAGGTTGTTGCGTGTGCAGAAGCGGAAATGTGTCATGCTGAGTGTGTGACAGTGAGTGAGAGCGTGTGTGTACCTTTGAGTGTGTGTCTGTGGTAGTCAGAGTCAGTGCGCAGTCAGGGATAGTAGGTGTCAGTGAGTGAAAGTGTATGAATGTGATAGTGTTGAAGTGAGAGTAAATGATATTTCTGGCAGTTCGAATAAGGCTGTGTGAGGGTGAGTGAGTGTGTGTGGCAGGCAGAGTGCCTGTGTGTGGTAATCAAAGTGAATGCGTGTGCTAGTGAGAGAGAGTGAGCAGTCAGTGTTAGTGCGTGTTATTGAGTGAGTGTGTATGAATGTGATAGTGTGGGTGTGTTGAAGTGAGAGTGAATGATGTCTCTGGCAATGAGAATAAACCTGTGTGATAGTCAGAGTGAGTGTGTGTGGTAGTCAGAGCGAGTGAGCAGTCAGAGTTAGTGGGTGTTAGTGAGTGAGTGTGTATTAATGAGAGAGTGTATGTGTTGAAGTGAGAGTGAATATCTCTGGCAGTGAGAATATGTCTGTGTGACAGTGAGTGAGTGTGTGTGGTACAAAAAACACGAACAAAGAACAAAGAAAAGTATAGCACAGGAACAGGCTCTTCGGTCTTTAAAAGCGAGCAGAGGACAACTAAAAAACAATAAGCAGGGAGAAGATAAAGTATGAGTGCAAGCTAGCTAGTAATATAACGGAAGATATGAAGAGATTTTTTGAATATATAAAAGGTAAGAGAGAGGCAAAAATAGACATTGGACCACTGGGAAATATGGCTAACGGAAACAAAGAACTTGCAGACGAACTGAATAGTTACTTTGCATCAGTCTTCACGGTGGAAGACACCAGTGGGATGCCAGAGCTCCAGGAGAACCAGGGGGCAGAGGTGAGTGCAGTGACCATTACTAAAGAGAAGGTTCTGGGGCAACTGAAAGGTCTGAAGGTGAATAAGTCACCTGGACTACACCCAAGGATCCTAAAAGAGATAGCTGAGGAAATTGTGGAGGCATTAGTGATGATTTTTCAAAAGTCACTGGAGGCAGGAATGGTCCCAGGTGACTGGAAGGTGGCTAATGTAGCACCGCTGTTTAAGAAGGGAGGGAGGCAGAAGACGGGAAATTGTAGGCCGGTTATCCTGACTTCGGCCATTGGTAAGATTTTAGAGTCTGTTATTAAAGATGAGATTGCGGAGTACTTGGAAGTGCATGATAAAATAGGACTGAGCCAGCACGGCTTTGTCAAACGGAGGTCGTGTCTGACAAATCTGTTAGAGTTCTTTGAGGAGGTAACAAGGAAGTGAGACAAAGGAGGACCAGTGGACGTGACTTATTTAGATTTCCAGAAGGCGTTTGACAAGGTGCCGCATAGGAGACTGTTAAATAAGTTAAAAGCCCATGGTGTTAAAGGGAAAGATCCTGGCATGGATAGAGGATTGGCTGACTGGCAGAAGGCAGAGTGGGGATAAAGGGGTCTTTTTCAGGATGGCAGCCGGTGACTAGTGATGTGCCTCAGGGGTCGGTGCTGGGACCAGAAATTTTCATAATATACATTAATGATCTGGAAGAAGGAACTGAAGGCACTGTTGCTAAGTTTTCCGATGATACAAAGATCTGTAGAGGGACAGGTAATATTCAGGAAGCAATGGGGCTGCAGAAGGACTTGGACAGGCTAGGAGAGTGGGCAAGGAAGTGGCGAATGAAATACAATGTGGAAAAGTTTGAGGTTATGCACTTTGGAATGAGGAATTTCGGCATAGACTATTTTCTAAATGGGGAAATGCTTAGGAAATCAGAAAGGGACTTGGGAGTCCTTGTTATCGATTCTCTTAAGGTTAACGTGCAGGTTCAGTCGGCAGTTAGGAAGGCAAATGCAATGTTAGCATTCATGTCAAGAGGGCGAGAAGACAAGACCTGGGATGTACTTCTGAGGCTGTATAAGGCTCTGGTCAGACCCCATTTGAAGTATTGTGAGCAGTTTTGGACCCCGCATCTAAGAAAGGATGTGCTGGCCTTGGAAAGACTCCAGAGAGGTTCACAAGAATGATCCCTGGAATTACGAACGTGTTGTATGAGGAGCGGTTGAGGACTCTGGGTCTGTACTCGTTGGAGGATGAGGAGGGATCTTATTGAAATTTACAGGATATTGCGGGGCCTGGATAGAGTGGATATGCGGAGGATGTTTCCACTTGTAGGAAAAACTAGAACCAGAGGGCATCATCTCAGACTAAATGGACGATCCTTTAAAACAGAGATGAGGAGGAATTTCCTCAGCCAGGGGATGGTGAATCTGTGGAACACTTTGCCGCAGAAGGCTGTGGAGGCCAAATCACTGAGTGTCTTTAAGACAGAGATAGATAGATTCTTGATTAATTAGGAGATCAGGGGTTATGGGGTGACGGCAGGAGAATGGGGATGAGGAAAATATGAGCCATGATTGAAAGGCGGAGCACACTCGATGGGCCTTGTGGCCTTATTCTGATCCTATGTTTTATGGATTATCCTGCAGATTAATTGGGAAACAATTTGTACCAGGAAACGCACAGTTCAAGAAAAACAGAATAAATGGAGATGTTCAGGCTGCAGGGGGATATTGAAGGAGGATTGAATTAATCGTAGACGGGCAGCACGGTGGCACAGTGGGTTAACACTGCTGCCTCCCGGCGCCGAGGTCTCAGGTTCGATCCCGGTTCTGGGTCACTGTCAGTTTGGAGTTTGCACATTGTCCCCGTGCTTGTGTGGGTTTCGCCCCCACAACGCAAATATATGCAGGGTAGGTAGATTGGCAACGTTAAATTGCCCCTGAATTGGAAAAAATGAATTGGATGCTCTAAATTTACGAAAGAAAAAACATAATCGGAGATGGCCGGGGCACAGAGGAATTAAGAAGAGGAATGGTAAGGAAGGGATATATCTGGATTTGGGGAAAATTTCGATGGAGGACAGAGTATAAATGTGATCATTCCCCCCGATATCAATACAAATAGAAACAGGAACTAACCTGGTCAGCTTCCGGAATTGTCTTTTCGTGACGTTGGGTGAGTTAGATATATTAAATATATCTTCTGCGGCAAAGAGTTCCACAGATTCACCACCCTGTCGCTGAAACAAATCCTCCTCATCTCTGTTTTAAAGGATTGTTCCTGTAGTCTGAGATTGCGTACTCTGGGTCTAGTCTTTCCTACGAGTGGAAACATTCTCTCCACGTCCACTCTATCCAAGCCTCGCAGTATCCGGTCAGTTTCAATTAGAACCCCCTCATCCTTCAAAATTCCAACAAATACAGACCCAGAGTCCTTAACCGTCCTCATACGACAAGCTCTTCATTCCAGGGATCATTCTTGTGAACCTCCTCTGGACCCTTTCCAAGGTCAGAACATACTTCCGCAGATATGGGGTGCAAAACTGCTCACAATACTCCAAATAGGATCTGATTTGAGCCTTCTACAGCCTCAGGTACATCCCTAGTCTTGTACTCTCGCCCTCTCGACATGAATGCTAACATTGCATTTGCCTTCCTAACTGCCGACTCAACCTGCACGTTAACATTAAGAGACTCGAGAAAACGACTCCTAAGTCCCTTTGTGCTTCTGCTTTCCTCAGCATTTCACAATTTAGAAAATAGCAAATGCCTCCATTCCTCTTTCCAAAGTGCAGAACCTCACATTTCTCCACATTGTATTCCATCTGCCACTTCTTTGCCCACTCTGCTAGCCTGTCCAAATCATGCTGCAGCCCCCTGCTTCCTAAATACTACCTGTCCCTCAACAGATCTTTGTATCGCCTCGAAACTTAGCAGCAGTGCATTCGGTTCCTTCTTCCAGATCATTAATGTATATTGTGGAACTTTGTGGTCCCAACACCGACCCTTGAGGCACACCACTAGTCACCGGCTTCCATCCTGAAAAAGACACCTTTTTTCCCACTCTATGCCTTCTGCCAGTCAGCCAATCCTCTCACAATGCCAGGATATTACCCTCAACACCATGGGCACTTCACGTATTTTCCAGTCTCCTGTGCGACATTATTTCCACTTCACAAAGTCATGCTGACTCTGTCCGTCCTTGGCACTATTTTCTAAGTTTTATGTTTTGTGCTCAGTTTACTAACTGCCCTGTTCACACAGTTACTTTATATTCAAATAACGTAGAAGCCGGCGGATGCCAAGGATTATCGCAGGAGTAATTACGCAGGTGCCTGAAGATGCGGGTATCTGCCCAATTCAAATATTACACCGCTCTGTTCACTCAAAGTTTTTTTTCCAGATCTCTTCACAATCCAGGAGAACAAAGGACATCGTAAATATATAATAAAATCAATTTTAATGACCAAACACAATATTTAACCCTTCAATTAACCCACATAAAAATGCAAGAGATACCCAAGATTTGGTAAGACTACCCGTAAAGATGGCTTCTTCGAACCGTGTGTCCGATCCTCGAGCCTCTCTGGTCCACCATCTAGAAGGTGTGTCTCGCTGGATGCTTTCTTTCTTCCTCCTCTGGTCAGTGTTCTGGATGGTCAAGGTCACTTCCCACGCCGAATCCTCACTCCTGTGAGGTCTTTGGCCTCTACCTTTAGCCCCCTCCCTTGACACCTTTCTGGAAGCTTCTCTGGCTTTCTGCCATGAGGCCGCAGAAAGGGGGTCCCAACACCCAATACATTCCGTGATGGCTACTTGGCAGAACATTGGGAGGCCGCACCAAGTGTCCATCTCCGGAGGTGTAGTTTGCACATATCTTGTTGCCATACAATGTGACTCTGGGTGCCAGAGAGTGTAGCTCGATCTCGTCTACCAAAAATAAAATTGGTGCATAACAGTCGCAACGATGATCTCCTGATGGGTGAGTAACGGGAGAGGGCCAGGCAGGGTCTGGCAGGTTGTCTGGGTGTTGTGCATTTCATTATGTGTCAAGTCAGAATTCCAAGCCCGATTGAGTGTTCACTCTAGTTTGATATACAGTGCCCAATATTAATTATACATTTTCCAATTTAATCAGGCCTAAATCGAGGCGAGGCCCAGTGACCACAAAAGATGTTTCCGCTTTCAAAGGATATCACTAAGAGCGTGTATCTTTTTCACTGTGAAATTACATTGAGAATATAGACTCTTCACGAAGCATTGTTGTCGATTATGTTTACTGCGTAACACCTGTCGTGAATACAATTCCACAATGAGAATGGCTTCCAAACAAGTGTTAAGATTAGAAATTGACCTGATCAATAATGAAATGTCAGTGGGATTTTGTATTTGTGTCATTGGTTGAATTCACTCATGTGTTGTAGGAGTTTTTGTAATTCGACCTTTCCCATATCGCACCACCCTCCTCAGCTCTGCCCTGAATTTTGATTGGGTGAGAGCGTACATACACGTACTGGTAGAGCAGTTCAGTATACTGAGCATATCGGCGATTTCATGAATAACGGCGACGGGGTCTTTGAAGTCGTGGAAACTGTAGGTTGCAGTGATCCGCGAGAAAAGAAAGAGGCAGATCGTCGGCATCCACAGCAAGATGAAGCTGGCGGAGGCCGCAATAAGCAAAACCAGGGCCTTCTTCCGATTCTGCATCTCGGGGTCCCTTGTGCTCTGACCATCTGCCCGGAATCCGCGCCGGACCCGACTAGCCGCAAGGACGTGTCTGACCGTCAAAAGGTTGAGCAGCATCACGGCGAAGTAGGGAACCAATGGATTTAAAATTAGCTTTACCCAGTAAAACACCCTCCAGGCGTGAATTGAATCTGTGCTGGGAGCATCTCTGCTTTCCTTCTCCAGTTCTTCGTGATCATAGTAATGAACATTTGTGAAGAAATTGGGGATGCTTCTCACATATGTCCCAAGATAAATCGCTCCAACGACCAGAGCTGCAGATTTGGGGGCACAGAAGCGTCTTTTAAAACTCTGACAACAGATCGCCACGAAGCGATCACAGGTGAAGGACACAGTCAGCCAGACTGAGCAGTTGGTCACAGCGACACTCATGAGGGATTTCAGACCAGATACTAAGATGTTAAGGGAAAGTGCCTGTGGTAAACGAGGCGCCAGTACATAGTTGATCAGAACAAGAAATATAAGGACCATCAGGTCGGATGAGACCATGGCTACCAGGTAGATAGTTGTTCTCTTGCACAGACCGCAGTCCCTGAATCGGAGGATCAGCAGAGTGACTATGTTGGCTGGAATAAAGACAGGAAAACGTGGATTACACATAACAGCCAAGGAAATATTTGTGAGTTTAGCACGGAACGTCAGCCTCTTTAGCGATCTTTCTCATTCCCCTGTTTATAAGTTTGTAATAGCCCCTGCCCTACAGTCCAAAGATGTGTCATTCAGGTGGATTGGCCATGCTGGATTGGTGTCCAGTGGTTGCGGGGGATTACAGGGTTACGAAGATAATGCGGGGGAGTGGTACTAGGTTTGTGTACTTCCAGAGGGTCGGTGCAGACTCGGTGGACCGAAAGGCCTCCTTCAACACTGTATTCTATAGATGACAACTAACTCCAGCCTTTCTCTTCCATTACTTTTATTCCGTGTCCATGTTTCAATTGATTCATCGATAAGTTATTGAATTCCCTGCTTAAACAGCACGGTTCTCTTCTCCTTCGAAATGCCCGTTAAAATGCCTTGCTCTCCTGTTAAACTCTCTTGCTATCGTATATGTATCAAGCTCTCCTTCCGATATATATTCGCTGTGAAAGTTTCAGAACAATTGCAACTAGTTGCCGTAATCCACAGAGAAAAGACATACACTTAGAACAATGGACAAAAATATTCTGCAGCAAAATTATGCAACTATAAACGAAACTAAGCTGCATCCGGAAAGAATCAGCACCTATTCTGGCATTCAACGTAAATCTGCTGAATTAAACTCTTTGAGGGTATCTCAAATACGCAAAGAGGGAGGAAGGGACGGATATGTCTATGGAGAGATGTCCCGAGTGGGAGGACTTGTTAGCTGAAAAAACTGAACAGAGAATGGACTGAGTAAATCTGGGATTCTCAGCGGATGAATGCAGATATCACTGATTGTGCTGGCGTTGTATTTAATTAATGAGGACAGCGGGGCCATGACATGGAATAGTTTGCAGAAACAATATAGATTTTGATGTGTTTCTCTAACGGGGTGCATACTGGTCAGAGAGCACAGGGGTTGTCAATGTGCCCGGCCGGACATGAACACCTGAATTGCGAAACACATAATGTATGAGGAAGGAGGGAAATTGGAAGTTAGCCAGGAAATCTTTGATTGACAGACGGTTTCAAGACGAAGTGGCGTTATGAGTGCATCAGAACACGAAGAAATAAGGATATAAAGAGGTAAGGAATTGCTGTTAGACGAACGGAAATCAGCAAGCTTAGTCACGGCATTCTTTGCAACTTCACAAATTTATCAGTACAGTTCATTACAAGCGAAGACCGCCGCACCTATCCTGCCAATCCACCAATCTCAGCCTTCCGCCTGTTAAAATGGCCCACATTGCGTATTTTCTGCCCCATGTATTTTCGTCAATTATCTCTCCATGGTAAGTCGTCACCCTAAATCTTGATCCTGTCCATCAACCTTGGAGGTTGCACCTTTTAATCCAGTACCAGTAAAGGTAGTGCTTCCCTATTACCAACCAGTCCTGTACATCGGTGTCAGTGTTGACAAATCATATAGCAATTAAAGAATTATAGCTTGGGTCAGGCATTATCATGGAATAATAGAATTCCTACAGTGGAGAAGAAGGCCATGCGGCCCAACGAGTCTGCACCGACCCACTGAAAGAGCAATCTATACAGAACCACTCCCCGGCCCTATCCCCGCATCCCACCTAGGTGCAACTGAGCATAGACAATCCAAATAACCTGCACATATTTGGTCTGTGGGAGGAAACTGCAGCTGACACGGGAAGAATGTGCAGACACCACACAGACAGTCATCCGTGGTCGGAATCGAACCCGGGTCCCTGGCGATTTGAGGCAGCAGTGATAACCACTGTGCCACAGGGTCACCTCAAATGTGGTTTCAAATTTATTGATGCCCAAAATATTTTTTCCGTATCACAGTGTGACGGCGATACAATGATTCTAAAAAAGGAACGCAGATTGTGAGTTCGAAATAAATGGCAGATCGAACATAATGTGCGAAAAATTCGTAAGAGCAAGATCACAATATATTATTTGATGGATATACTGAAGGAAGAAGCAAGACAGAGGCATGTCGGAAGATGACACTAAAATAGGTGGAACTGCAGGCAGTGAGGAAGGTTATCAAAATTGCAGCAGGATCTTGAGCAGCTGGCAAAGTGGGCCGAGAAGTGGCAAATTGAGTTCAATACAGGTAAGTGTGAGATGTTACATTTTGGAAAGTCAAATCAAGGTTCTTTCAAGGTGAATAGTAGGACCTTAAGGAGTATCGTCGAACAGAAGGACCTTGGAGTTCAGGTGCACGGTTCTCGAAAGGTGGAGACACAGCTAGGTTGGGCAGTGACGAACGCTTTTGCTATGCTGGCCTTGATGAGTCAGGGCATTGAGTATAGCAGTTGGGAAGTTATGTTGCAGTTGTACAGGACTTGGTGAGGCTGCACCTGAAGTAATGTGTTCAGTTTTGATCGCCTGGCTATAGGGTAGATATTATTATACTGGGACAAGTGCAGAAGAGATTTATAAGGATTTTGTCAGGACGCAAGGGACTGAGTTACAGGGTCAGATTGGACAGGCCAAGACTTTTTTCTCTGGAGCGTAGGAGACTGAGTTGTGATCTTATAGAGGAGTAAACATCACAAGAGGCATGGGCAGGGTGAATGCACTTATTCCCAGGGTTGCTGAAACTTAAGAGGTGAAAATATTAATGGAAACCTGAGGAGAAACGTTTTAGACAGAGGTTGGTATGTACGTGGAATGAGCTGTCGGAGGACGTGGTTGAGGCAGGGGCATTAGCAACATTTAAAGGGCATTTGGACAGGTACATGGATAGGAATGCTTTGGAGCGATATGGGCCAAATGCAGGCAAATGGAGTTAGCTTAGATGTGCTGTTTGGTTGGCGTGGACCAGTTTGGGCCGAAGGGCCTGTCTCCGTGACGTAGATTTTATGATTCTATAATAAAATGTCAACGTGCATTTTTAGGGAGCATATAAGAAGGTCAGTGGAGTGTTCACCTTGGAACACAAGATGTACTAGCTATAAATTAACGAGAAATCAGTTTCAGATGCATTTCATGGCAGAAGGAGAAATCTTCAGAATCATGTCTTTATGCTGCTAGGAGGAGGGTGATGAAGCTCTTGGCACATGATAAAAATCAGGAACACTACAGCAGGTACAACATTGGCCCCGTGGGCTTCGATTAAATTAATACCTTGTATTCACTGCACAGAACCTTCCCTTCCCTAATTTAGGTGGGCCAAGCACAGCTTGGGTATTTGCTTTGCGGACCACACCTGATCTTCAAGCATAAATTAGAGATTCCGGGTATCAATCGCCAAATTTTGTTCTAAGCCATATCCAGCGCTTACAGCTTTGTTCAAATGAAGCAAACGCAAAATGGCTGGACATCACGTTCTCTGTCAGTTACAAACTTTGCAGCCTTCAGAACTCATCATTCAGTTCAAGACGTCAAACCAGATTGGCTCATGAACCGCTACCAAATGTCGTCGTTCTCCCATACATCTTCCAACTTGCATGTCTTTTATTTTGGACAAAGGTGTTCATTCTTCACACTGGGTAAAACCTTTGTTCATTGACTGCAACATTTACCGCTCCAAATACATTTTGCAGCATGGCAACTTTTGTAATTTTTACCTCTTCCCCCATTACACATTCACAGGTTGTGCTGTTTCTACTCTCAACACTTTCACTTGCACAATGCTCATCACACGTCACTCTTCCTGAAGAATATGCCTTTGACCTGAAACGTTCAGTTGGAAGAGCTCTCTGCCGAAGGTTCCAGATCCGTTGTGTACATGCTGCGTTCTATTTTTGTTCCTATGTCAGACGATAGAATCAAATAATCCCACAATGCTGAACGAGGCCATTCGGCCCATGAAGTCTGCACCGACACTTGGAAAGGCCGCCCTACTAAGGCCCATCCTCTGACCCAGTCCCCGTAACTCAGTAACCCGAGCTGCTAACCTTTTGGTCACTGAGGGGCAATTTAGCATGACTATTCCACCTAACCTGCACGTCTTTGGTCGTTTGGAAGTTAAACATCAACATACGACAAGAGAGAATATTCAAACTGTGCCAACAGTAGCCTCCACATAAATCGAACACTAAAATAGAGTTTAAATGATCCATACCCTCGATAATTAGAGTTTATATAACTAACATACTGCAGCCGAAATTGGCGAATGTAAACAGCACACAACACTAGTTAGTGTTTAATAACTGACTCCAAACCTATGCCCAATTAGCCATTAACTACTGCAATGCAATCTAGTTAACCATTAACTACTACACATTGTGTATACAGGAACACTTTATTGAAGCACGCGAATCCCAGAAGCTAACTAATTTAAACAATCTGCTGAAACAGAAACCCTAAAAGGACAGAATATGCTTGCACAAACTTTCTCTATTTAACGTCACTACAGCCATTGCTGACCCAGTAGAAAGGACGCTGCCAGAAAGAGATTTGATATAAACACAATCGTGTACTTCCTGGACTGTTGCTGTTCAAAGTTTCTCGGCTCATTTATTATTACTTAAAAATATATATCTACATGAACCTAAGTTCTTCATGGAACAATAGTAACGTCTCTGGTAAACAGCTGTGGGGTTTGTCAACAAAGTATATCGATTTTAAGACTGTAATGCAAAGAACATTTTACCAGAAAAATCCCCGTTGTCTGTTAAACCAATGAGAACTTTTCAAAAAATCTTCGTTTGCATCCAGCACAGATAGACTCAATCAATTATTATCCTCAAAATCTGAGTTATGGATCTTAAATTAGCAGGAAGTGAATGTGGCTGAAACAAGGTTTTGATGGACTGTGATTTTGCACTGGATTCAGAATACTCACTTCCTCCTTCCACTTTCCGAAAAGGTCGAGACGGTCCCGGAACCAGAAGGGTATTGGCAGTATGAATTTTACATTCAGCTGATTTCGAATTGCTTTCCCACTTTACACTCAAGCTGGAGGACTAAGTTAGATCAATTCATTAAACGAGCAAACTATGATGGTCTGTTTTAGCGATGGGGCCTATATTGATCTTGTCAACCCAAATGCCTTGATACACTCGTCTGTTGCAACAACCCTCAACAAAATAAAACCCTTTTTCTAGTGCCACAGGCACGTTCTCGTTTCAGTAACAACTACTTGTAGCTGGAGTTTGCATTTCACAGAGTAAAACAATTATGATCCAAAAATCTGAAAAATTACAACAATTAATATTCTGCCACAGAATGTGATTTTCAAATAGAAGGTAAATAGCTTGATGAAAGATGTAAATTGTGCGGAGAATGTAAAAGGAAAATGAATTCAAAATGCATGGCAAGTTAGTAATCTTAAATAAGACTTGAAAATACTGGTGAAAAATCTCTTTAAATCAGGCAGCAGCTGTGGAGAGGAACATAGTTAATAATTCACTTCCGTATGCTTGGGTTTGGGGAGAAAGTGGACAGTGTCACCGCCACGATGTTTAGATCCAGGGTAGTGCTATGCGATTCCAGTTCGAGTCACACTTCCAGTACATGGTAACATTTGAAAACAATATAAATTTGGAAATAATTGTCGAAGCTTGACCATTAAACCATTGTTACAAAAACAACACCCGTTTCACTTCTGTCCTTCAGGGAAGGAAATGTACTGTTGTTGTTACATTTAACCCCAGGTCCACAGCTAAATTAGGGATAGGCAACGGAATCTGGTACAGCCAGCCAGGCCCGTATCCAATGAATAGAAACAAAATGTCCAGCATTTTCACGTAGAATTGCACTTACGTAACTATCCTCAAATCGCAATTATTGTCTGGAGTCACACCGAAACATTAGCTATGCACAGGTGCTGCCAGAGAGGCCGAGTGTTTATAAAATTTACTGTTTCTATTGTAAAAGAAAATATTGAAATGTAGACATTGAATTACGGAGCTCCAGGGCTAAGCCGTTGAAAGCATAATAACCAAGAGAATTAACATGAATCCATGATTAGGAAAAAGTAATTGTAGGAAATCGAGACCTCGGGTGGTCACGGTTGAGCAACTGGTTTCTGACAACACGAGCGTGATTATTTTCACTTCAGGATTTTAGAATGGAGACTTTCCTGCCGCGGGAAGCAATGCTGGTCGGAGAACATAAAGGAGGCTGGGGAAATCACGGCAGCAGATTTCTGATAAGTTAAAATTTACAGCCAAACAAATAAAAAAGGAACTAAGACAATATAAGGATAGAAAGATAGTTCTAATACAATGGGCAGGAGAGAGGATATATCCAATGGAGTTAACAATGATTTGAACATATTTAGCATCCTACCTGGTATACCCAATACTGCAAGGGTATGAAAGAAAACATCTTCGATCTGAAGAATTATTTCTTTCTCCATTCTATTCTCATTTTCTGGGCGTTTCCTGTCTGTTTTACGCAATATGCTGCTTTGTTAGAGGCAACCCCCTACTTATATAACACATATATTTCCACTGGGACACATGGTTGGGGAGTTCGGGCATCAGTTCCAGGCCATTTAACAAACATTTGCATTCTGATCAGCACTGTTATGTGTCCGTCAAGTTGGTTTAATGGAAGTACCACAATCCAGGGCAAGGGAGATTCAGACATTTGCAGATCACACGTTAGCATTGTTTGCATTGCACTGTTAAATTAGAAGCGTTTGCTTTGCAGCTCTCATAATATTTGTGCAAATATCTACTTTCCCATCACGAAGCATTGCGACAATTCACCAATTCATGACCAATGGAGAAACATGATAACGTGCACATTAAGGCCGTGTACATAGATCTAAGGTTCTGTACACTCAAATTTGCCGATGGCGTTAACAAAAGGAGGCAAATTGCTTTTTGGTAATCGGATTAGAAATCTGAGAAATGTACAGATTCAGTGAATAGCATAAATTATGTAACCTCAAGTCAAATATGCGTCAGGTATCCATGATGGATCTGAGATAGAAAAAACACAGCATTGTTTTGATGTCTAGAATCTTGGAGGTGTGAAAAAATAAACAAATGAATACCGTTATGGAACTGGATTGGATTCTCCTCAGATTATTCTGGAAATTCCAAAAGCATCCAACAAGTGCCAGGGAATTCAGAGCTCTGACTTAACAGTTTACTGGTCCGAATATAAATGACTGTTGAAAACCGCTCCCAGGTTGTGCAGAAATGGAAGGTGTTTTGTCACAAGTCATCAAATGAGAGAGGTCTGGCATTGCTTGCCAGCCCGTTGCTCAGGGGTGGAACTTTCACCGGCTGGCTGGGAGCATTGAAATCGCCAGGCAGAGAGCTGATAGAAGACAGTGTTTTACCCGCGTGTTGCAGCTCTCGAGTTCTAAACAAAACTGAATTAAAATGGAGACTACTCCCTTCTTCCATAAGCTGCCGATGGCTCTGCCCAACAAACTTGAGAATTGGATAGGATGGCTGCTAGCCGCGTCCTACGGAATTGAATCACGGGAACCTGCCACAGAGCACACTGTTCCAAGGGGAGTCTTTGGCCAGTTCAAGTGACAGTTTAGATCAGGGGTGTGTCAAGTTAAAACTACAGTTTTCAGGATTTAATCAGCCAGCAGCCCAGATATTAAAAAGGAAAGAAGGGGGTAGACAACGATTTAAAAGACGTCCCTTCAAATAAATACACCCATATAAGCAGATGAGTGAAATCCATTCCTCTGGCAAAAAAGGATAATTGGAAAATGTAAAAAGGAAGAGTGACATTTCTCACCAACGTGCTGAGATTACAACTAACAAGTGAGGAATTGTTGCTCCAGTTCTACCAGAGCCTATTGGCACGCCAACTGGAGTTTAAGACTCAATGATTTGCCTCAATTCTGTGATGAGTAGAACTTTTATGAGCATTATAGACATGGTGAGGCCACATCTGGAATACACTGTGCAAATCTGGTCGGGGGATTATAAGAATGATGTAATTGCAGTGGAGGGGGTCAGAAATGATTGAACAAAATGATGCCTGGGATGGAACATTTAAGTTAGATAGCGAGGATGGATAGGCTTATGTAGTTTTCTCTGGAGCAGAGAGGACTGAGGGGTGACCTGATTGAAGTGTACAAGATTATGAGGGCATGCACAGCGTGGATGTGGACCAGCTGTTCCCCTTTGTTGAAGGGTCAGTTACGAGGAGACACAAGTTCAAAGTGACGGGTGGGAGTTTCAGGGAGGATTTGAGGAACAAACGTTCTACCCATTGGGGGGGGGGGGGGGTAACTGTTTGGCATGCACTGACTGGGAGGGTGGTAGCGTTGGATACCTCACGTCCTTCAAAAAGTACTTGGGTGAGTACTTGGCACGGCCTATCATTCAATACTATCGGCCAAGTGTTAACAAATGGCATTAGGTTGGAAGGTCATGGCTTTTTATGCCTCGGTGCACACTCGATATGCCGAAAGTTCTGTTCTAAACTGTAGTATTTTGTGATTATGTGAAGGCAGATAAAAGTAGAATGGGTTTTTGCAGAGGTGCAAGGCCAAGGCAAGTCAACAATGCAGCTGGAATAATGGAGGAAATGCTAAAAGAAGGTTTCAAAGGTAAATATTCCATTCCATCAATTGACAACTAATACGTGAAATAATCGGTGTATGCTAATGCAAAGGATTAAAGACGCTGATCAACTGAGAAAACGAAACATTACTCTTGCATAAGAAAGATCAAAAATTAAACACCAGAATTAATGCCGTTCAAAATGACATATCTATTTCTTCCAGGCAAATGGCGAAAGAAAATAAATTCCTGATAATCCATCAGAAATGTAATAATCCTTTCCAGTAAAATATGTCTTTGTTATGTGACTGTTTTTAGCACTTCCATCGGGCAAAATTCCATTCTAAGTCTTTGTTTTACAGAAAGTTTGATGTACATTAGCTTTGTTTAAATCCATGGTGGATATTTACCTCAAACTGTTCTAGAACTCCTAAAAATCCTCGGGTATCATTTTATACTGTGGTGAATCTCTTTTCATGCTGGTTTAGTCCATCTGAATCAGCCCGAAAGATAAATCTCCCCGCTATGAGGACGCACCCGTAGCCACAACCAATTCACATGATTGCGACCTTGAACGTTGCAGCGAAATTATCCGGCCACTGTCATTGGTTCATTACTTTGAGTCTTCGACGGCACTTTTTTGAACCCATCACATTTGGATCTTTCAGTACTCATTCGATCGTGGCAAACGTGTTGTCTGAAGTTTGGAATCAATTTTGGAAGGGGCTTGGTAAACATAATATCTAAATGAAAGAGAGAATAAATTAATTTAAATGTTCAATTCAATGTTTGGTGCCTAATTGGAAGATGAGGTCCCGTTGCTCCAATGTGTTTTGTTTCACCAGAACATTGCAGTTGGCCAATGTTTGACATGTAGACAACCGAGTAAGAGAGTGAATTGATTGGACTGCGGCAGGGAATTTAGCGTTATGCTTGCCCGCTGGCCGACACTTTTCCTCATTGTGGTCACCCAGTTTACACAGAATCAGCTTCCATTGTTCTGCTCCAGCGACAGCACCTCTCTCCCACTATTGAATCCATTGCATTTTTATCCCTCCACAGCTTAGATGAAGAGGTTAATGACTCGGAACATTAGCCCTGTCTCTCTTGCTCTCCAAAGATGCTTCCAGACAGGTTGGGTATTTTCCGTACTTTCTATTTAGATTTGGGGGAAAAAACATTGCTCCCCTAACTGGATTTACTGTTTAACATTTGGAATGCATTGCACGTTCTCGATATTTTGCTGTTGATGCGGAATTTGTTTTTTTTATTGGTCTTATGTTCAGCTTGGAACTTCCTACAAACATGACTCCTGCACGAAGAGCGAAAAATGGGAGCAACCAAGAGAGATAGGGCGATGGGAGCCAGACAACCAGGGGATAGAAAAAAGAGGAGAAAAACGCATCGTATGAGAGCGAGATTGAGAAGGGAGAATGAGCGACACAGTGTTTGGGAGACAGAAAGAGACGAGTGAGACAAAAAGAGAGAGACCGAATGTGAGTGATTGAGAGAAGAGAAATGAGTGAGGACGGTTCTTCAGGGAGGGAGCAATTGTGGTCCAGCACCATTCATTCGAAATTTCGGTCTGGCGATTGTTGCAAACTATACAACCGTACTTTATGCACGAATGTGGTGGCCTCCAACGTAAGTGGGCATGGGGATATTTGTAGAACCTTCCACATTATCTTGTTTCATTGTCCACCACCATTCCCGGCTGTATGTAGCAGGGCTATTGATGAGGGTAGGGCGGTAGACGTAGCCTACATGGATTTCAGTAAATCCTTTGATAACGTTGCACGAGGTAAGCTGCACTCATAGGTTAGATCATCTGAAATCCAGGGAGAGCTGACAAACTGGATGTACAACTGACTTGATGGTTGGAAGAAAATGGCAATGGTGGAAGGATACCTGGACTGGAGGACTGTGACTAATGGTGTGCCTCGGGGGGTCAATGCTGGGCCTATTTCTGTTTGTTATCTATCTCAACGATATTTATGACAATGTACAAGGCATGATCGGCAAGTTTGCAGATGGTACTGAAATAAGTGGTATTGTAGACCGTATGGAAGATTATCACAATTTGCAGCAGGATCTTGATCAGCTGGGAAGTGGCCGAGAAATGGCAAGTGGAGTTCGATACATATAAGTGTGACGTGTTGCATTTGGAAAGTCAAATCAAGATAGGACTTTCCAGGTGAATGGTAGGATATTAGGGAGTATCGTGGGACAGAGAGACCTTGGAGTTAAAGTGCACGGTTATCTAAAGGTGGAGTCACAGTTAGATAGGGCAGGGTAGAAAGTTTTTGGCACGCTGGCCTTGATCAGTCACGGCTTTGAGTCCAGAAGTTGGGAAGGTATGTCGCGGTTGTACAGGATGCCTCAGTTAAAACTTTCAGATATAACCCTGCTGCTGCCGTCTCTGTCTGTTTATTGCCATTTTCGTTCTTTACTGTATCTTTACTCTCGCTATTCTTACCTTTGATTTTTGGGTTCTCATTCTTACATTTGATCTTTGGGGGCTGGTGCCTCCTCGCCAATTCCTTCCATGTCTGAAAGCACAACAGCATATATTTATAATCCGAATTAGTGTCTCCACTCCCATTTCTTGTCAAAGCTTCCCACGTTTCAATCAGCGGCATGTTAAAACTACCCCCGTACGGCCAAGCCCCCTGGGACCACCCATACAAATCGCGACTGAATGTTACCGCATATTGAAGTTCTCCGGTTCCTCTTATCACAGTGTCAGCTGGTGATCCCGGCGGGACAAGGGGATCTCCTACCTTTCTCCGTTACCTTACGATTGTTTTTATCCGCTGTTCCGTTATCTTACTCATTTTCACTCCCTTATCCGTCTGCTTTGCAGAGACCGCCTTCTTTATCGCCCCTGACATCTATAACGTGGCTTCGGGGTGGCCTGTAAGGGGGCGTCCGAGTCTTTGGCCCATCATGGCTTCTGAAAAATACTTTAGAGCATTCACATATAATAACAAGGGCCGCGGTAAATTACCAACAAAAACTACAAGGAGCGCTCACCGGTGATAGTCCTTGTGCGAATCCCGAAGCCTGCTGATTGTTCAGGTTTTTTTTCTAAGGCACCTTTTCTCTTCTCACTCAGCTATCATTAATTTATTCACTAAGCTAGCTCTCCGAGCATGAGTCACTGGCCAGTAATTAAGGCTGCCGAGCCGCAGACGCCCCTTTCAGCTGGGGTCGCGCTATAGCTCTCTCCCTTTCAGCTGAGAGAGACCTGTTTAGAGATTCGTTTTCGGGGTTCGCTTCCGGTTAACTGCAACGACTACGTCAATTGCGGGGCATCCTTGAGCAGGTCGCTAATGACACTGCAGAAGCTGTTAACCAAATAGAAACTGAGGTGGTTGCTACAAGAGCGGTTGCTCTACAGAATCGGATGGCCCTTGATTTCTTGTTAGCTGAGAAGGGAGGTACTTGTGCCCTTATTGGCAGTGACTGCTGCACATTCATCCTGATAACTCCGAAAAAATTGATAACCTGGTGGATCACATTCGTAGAGAGGTAGCACGATTGCATGAGGATGGGGGATGGGAATTTGGCTTTGGGTGGTTGGGAACATTAAGACAGAGGATTGTGATTTGGATTACAATCATTGTTCTAATCCTGATTGTCGTATGCTTACATTTTAAAAGTTGTTCGGGATGTTGTCAGGGCATGGGGGCGAGTATGTCAGCGGTGCCTCCATGGTCCCAGACACTTAACAACCAGGTACCTATCATACGTCCATTCCCCTTACATTATAACCCACCCTTTGCTGCTGAGGACACTGTAATATACTAACATGTGTTGATCATAAGATCAACAAGGAGGGAATTGTTGAAGGGACTTTAGTTGGCGGATTAGCTGCCTTAAATACCCTGTATTATTTGATCAGCTGCTTGACTATATTTCATGGAAACAGGCACTTGGCAAAGCATGATGGATAGAGAGCCTTATTTTTAGTCGAAAAGTTCGAAGTTCTGTATGAAACAGTCAGAAGGTCATACAATGTAAACAGGCGTACAGCTGCACATTGTTTTGCTGACCACAAAACATTATTTTTCTAAGGGAGGAACTCAAGGCCTGTTATTAAACTTTGCTCGCGTTTCTGTCATCTTGGCTAATCTAAAGAATGCCTCTTTGTCCTTGATAGTTCTGACTGTATTATATAAATTACTCGCCTAACCTTTGTAAGGCAGGGCATTTGGAAAGACTGTGGACATTCTAATTCCCTCCACGAACTTCGTGTTAAATAAAGGACCTTTCGCGGCGAAAACTCGAAGTGCTGACTTTTTTTTTCTTCAACATGGGCCCATTGCTGTTTGTTATCTATAACAACGATATTTATGAGAATGTACAAGGCATGACCGGCAAGTTTGCAGATGATACTGAAGTAGGTGGTATTGTAGACCGTATGGAAGGTTATCACATTTTGCAGCAGGGTCTTGTTCAGCTGGGGAAGTGGCCGATAAATGGCAATTGGAGTTCGATACATATAAGTGTGACGTGTTGCATTTTGGAAAGTCAAATCAAGGTAGGACTTTCAAGATAAATGGTAGGAAGGGAGTATCGTGGAACAAAGGTTAAGGTGCACGGTTATCTAAAGATGCAGTCACAGTTAGATAGGACAGTGAAGAAAGTTTTTGGCATGTTGGCCTTAATCAGTCAGGGCGTTGAGTACAGAAGTTGGGAAGGTATGTCGCAGTTGTACAGGATTTTGGTGAGGCCGCACCTGGAGTATTGTGTTCAGTTTTAGTCGCCTTGCTATTGGAAATATGTTATGAAACTGGAGGGAGTGCAGAAGAGATTTACAAGGATGTTGCCAGGACCCAAGGGACTGAGTAATAGAGAGAGATAGGACAGGCGAGTGACTTTGTCTTTGGAGCGTAGGAGATTGAGTGGTGATCTTATTGAGGTGTGTAAGATGATGAGAGGCATGGACAGGATGAATGCACTCCGTCTTTTCCCCAGATTTTGGGAATCGAGAACAAAAGACCATATGTTTAATTTAAGGGGCAATATAATTAATGGTAACCTGAGGAGCAACTCTTTTACACAGGGGGTGGTACGTATGCGGAATGAGCGAGCGGAGGAAATAATTCAGGCAGGAACATTGACAACATGGAGCAGGCACAGTTGGAGTCAGCCCCGAATGTTGCATTAGCTTTTGAGCTGCTCTTGAAACGCCAGTTCCAATTAGTCCTTAATGAGCGTGCCTCTGATGTGGGAGATCTTTCGATTAGCCTGAAACCAAAATTAATCTGATCCAGTGTTTTACAGAATAATACGTCATTGTTCTGGAGGGTATCGTAAAACATAATGTACAATCCCCGGAAAGGTGGAAAATTCTTTGATAAAAAGATTCTGATTTCCAATGATTACAACATAGTTACGATTCATATTGCACATTTAATGTGATAGAATATTGCAGACACTTCACAGGAGCCGTACACAACACAGTATGTCGCCGATCCAAATTCCAATCTGTACAGGTGCGTTGGCAGGATTGCTCTTGGCCAAATGGATGTTTTCCAACAAACAGCCAATGGGAATGTTGTGCGTCTGTGCGCGCGTTTGGGTCTGTTATTGATATTGTGGGAGAGAAGATTGCTTTCAGCGGGGTGGTGGGTGGGGGCGGGGGGAGGGGGTTGCTGTATCAGTTGCTCATACCGTGTGTCCTTCGGGAAATATGTCCCAGGACAACGGATGCTGTGAGTGTGTCCGCGGTTAATGGGGATTACTCTCACAGAGGCAATGTTGAGACCAGTCTGATTACACTTTACGTGAGTAGGTGTATGTATTTATTGAACTGTGGGAATGTGTGAGTTTGTGTGAATGTGTGGTTCGAGCGCCGGTGTGTGCGTGTGTGTGCGAGCGTGGACTTTTCAATGTGTGTGTGGACTTTGGGTGTGAATGTGTGTAAGTGTGTGTGTCTGAGTCTTTGAGTATGTGACTGCACTTGTTTGTATGAAAGTTTGAGTATGTGAGGGGGGTCAGTGTATTTGTGTTTGTGCTTGTGTGGGTGCGAGTGTGCGTATGAGTCGGTGATTCAGAGTCTGAGTGTGTTTGGGTGTGTGAAAGTGTGTACGTGTGTGTTTCTGTGCGTGTGAATGTATCTTTGCTTTTGTGTGTGTGTATTTGTTGGTGTGAGTATGTGTGAGTGTGTTTGCAAGTGTGCATGTGTGTGTGAGGGGCCGAGTTAGTCTGGGTGTGAGTATATGTGAGTGTGTTTGTGAGTGTGTATGTGTGTGTGTGGGGCAGAGTTAGTCTGGGTGTGAGTATACGTGAGTGTGTTTGTGAGTGTGTGTGGGGCCGAGTTAGTCTGGGTGTGAGTATATGTGAGTGTGTTTGTGAGCGTGTGTGTGTGTGTGTGGGGGCCGAGTTAGTCTGGGTGTGAGTATACGTGAGTGTGTTTGTGAGTGTGTGTGGGGCCGAGTTAGTCTGGGTGTGAGTATATGTGAGTGTGTTTGTGAGCGTGTGTGTGTGTGGGGGGGCCGAGTTAGTCTGGGTGTGAGTATACGTGAGTGTGTTTGTGAGTGTGTGTGGGGCCGAGTTAGTCTGGGTGTGAGTATATGTGAGTGTGTTTGTGAGTGTGTGTGTGTGGGGGGGGCCGAGTTAGTCTGGGTGTGAGTATATGTGAGTGTGTTTGTGAGTGAGTGTGTGTGTGTGTGGGGCCGAGTTAGTCTGGGTTTGAGTATATGTGTGTGTGTTTGTGAGTGTGTGTGTGTGTGTGGGGGGGCCGAGTTAGTCTGGGTGTGAGTATATGTGAGTGTGTTTGTGAGTGTGTTTGTGTGGGGCCGAGTTAGTCTGGGTGTGAGTATATGTGAGTGTGTTTGTGAGTGTGTATGTGTGTGTGTGGGGCGAGGGAATCTAGGAGCTAAAGTGTCTCCGCTGTGGGTGGAGGGATCACAACATGTGGTGTGTAGAGGTGCTTGCAAATGTTTGAGCATAGTTTATGCTTGTAGTCAGTTCCAGGTGGGGAGAGGTGACTGAATGTTTCGTGAGGAGAGCTAGTAATGGCTCATTCCATTGTATTGAAGCGTAAGTGCGGCGTGTGCCCGTCAGTCATGTCTGTAGGGAAGCGAGCTTCATTGAGTTTTCTGTTTTCTTGGCAATTGAGGGTCGGCATGGTGGTGCAGTGGTTCGCACTGCTGCCTCACGCCTCCGAGGACCCGCGTTCGATCCGTGTTGACAATCACCCCCTGTCTGCATGCGTCTCACCCCCACAACCCAAAATAATGTGCAGGATAGGGTAATTAGCCACGTTACATTTCCCCTTAATTAGAAAAAGAAGAATTGGGAACTCTAAATTTATTTTTTTTAATTTTGGAATTTGAGGAGCTTGGCCGGTACGTCACTGGCCATGAACTGTCGCGCATCAGTTTCTAAACATGGCCGGAAGACCTCCACTTTCCGAATGTCACGATTGACATATAATGCATGGGAGTAGGAAACGGCTTTATCAGTACAAATGTCCAGTCGAAGATTATAACGGAATTGTGACCTTACCTTTATTCGTTTCTCTCCACGGAAGCTGCCAGTTGAGTTACAGGAATCAACCCCAGTTGAGTTTTTCAACATTTTCGTTCCTTTTCCAGATTTTCTGCACTTTTGGAATTTTGTTTTTATTGTGCGGCGCATTCTCTGTTTATATATAATAAAAATGTAACAATTATATATTGAACGGCAGCAATCAAACTTCTTCCATTGACAGTTTCACATTGTTTACGAAGCATTGAACTGGGATCAAATTGTTTGGAAAGCAGTGCCTTAATATGACTTCATCCGTCCAAATTTAGATCCTTCACAAAGGACAATAACCTATCCGCATTTTCGTTGTAAGTGTCCCCGAGAATTTCCTATGTTGCAGTGTAGTCAGCTCTCATTCGTCCAAGCTTCGGAGTATGTGTCAAATTGCTCAACCTTTCCTTAAAATGCAGAAACTATACCCCAATTATCAACCGCATGACTGTTCCCTGAAACAGTGCTTCCAGTTCACAAACCCCTGTCTGAAATATGACAGAGCCGAAAGCTCCGACTCCAATTCATCAATTCATACCCAAGTTCCTGACATTGTAGATATTTAATGCAGGTATAATTGCGATGAATCACTTTGGCATCCAGCAGGTACCAAATGTTCTATCTGCAAACATCTCCTCCCCTGTCGTAGATATTCTACTTATTTGAATGATTATGTTTTCAATTAAAGAAATACAGCTCCCAACAATTTTACTAACATCGCAAAATGTAACTAATCCAGCTCCAGAATTTTGAAAGTCTCCCCGCTCTTTTTTTTCTAGCCAGCTTTCCAAATATATGGGGAGAAGAACAAGAAAACGTCACAAATAGAAATTGCCTGTAGACCTGACTAAATGTACTGGACCGGAGCTATCAGGTCCCGCTGTCTGTCTCGCCATCTCTCTGAAAGTTGTTTCATTGCAAAGCACCAATGCAGCACTTCGACCCACAATGTCAATTTTGCTCACTCCCTAAATTGCTCACTTCTATTGAGGTTGTGTTCCGCAATTCGGTAATCTGTGTGACTGACTGATAGAGTTTTTGGCAAAGCAGATGGGTAGTATTAAAAGGAGGTAATGAGTTACTCGCAGATGTGAAGTCTGACTGTCTTGCAATGTCTCGCAATCACAAAATCAGCAGTGGTTATTAAGCCAATATATAAGCTACTGTGTTAAGTTTAACATTTTAGAATTGAACTCTGAGGCATTTCTAACCAACCAATTAAATTGTTTTCACCCTGTCCCTACAGAGACTGTTAGATACAGAGAAAGTTTGATCACGAGTTGTAAACTGAAATGAGAAAAGATGATATTTGAATCATAAAGGTGTGACAGAACCCGAAGGAAGATGAGAAAAAGCACGCAAAAATCTCACAAAGGGTTAACAGCATTCAGAAAAGAGGGTTTGAGATGCAAATAACCTTTACCAACTTGAGACATCTGATGCCGTCCTTTCAAGTTAAACAAATGCTCGCAAATTAAGTTTTAATTACATGAAGGGAAGAATAGTTCACACTTACATAGAAGTGACTTATTTTAGTAAGCAGTTGAATAAGAATGGCCATGATTTTATGTTTGAACTAAATGGCAATAAAGTGTATGAGTAAAATCCTGCTGACACTAGTTGGATGTGGGAATTTGTAGATAACAAATTCACTGAGGCATAAATTAACACCAAGAAGGAGTCAGTAAAACATGACGAGAACATGTTTTCACATGTTAACACCAAGAAGGAGTCAGTAAAACATGACGAGAACAGGAGGTATCACTCCTCTAAGATTTGAAAAACATTAAAGCATTTTGAACATTGCTTATCATTGAAACATCCTCTGGTCAGACATGATGGAAACTAGATGTGTACAATGGACGAACAAAAATTGGATAAATGAGTAGAAGATATTATTTAAAGGTAATAAGATGTAACCAACATGGCTGTGAGAAGGGGATACAAAATCCTGAATCAGTAGCAGCCGACATTCTGCTCTCAGATCACAGAGCTGCTTCCGTATATGGGAGAGATTGAAAACGAGCGCCGGACAGAACAGCGAATAAACGAGGAGAAAACCAACCGATAGAGAAGAATGATTGTGAAGGAGGCCCGGAAGGTCTGATCAAACGGCAAAGAGAATTCAGAAGCAAGATCTTGAAATGAAATGAAATGAAAATCGCTTGTTCTCACAAGAAGGCTTCAAATGAAGTTACTGTGAAAAGCCCCCTTTTTACTTGTTGTAAAGACAGTGATGTTATTTTTTTTTTAGTAAAATAAACCAAGTTTTAAATTTACCGTAACCTGAACAGTGGCTCTTACAAAATATCGATACATCTCCTGTGTCGATATTTTCAGAACAAGGCGGGGCCCGGGATCGAAGCTATTAAGTGGTAAGTAGATAAAAGTTTATTTGAAGATATAAGTTATGCCTTATAACTTGAAACACTGGTTTGACCTGAATAGCACCTACTTAAGTCTGCAAAGGAGTCAAGGAGTGGAACTCCTTGTGCACAATTAGAAGATCTGATTGACCATTTTTGGTACATGGGGAGTTTTAAGAATAGTGATGATTTAACTTCAGAGTCCATCAGCCTGCCCTTTTCTCTATTTAAGTTAATTCTGTGGCGATTGCGATCCTGTCTCGGGGAAAATGCGGCCTTCCCGCCTTCAAGACTCGCTACCTGGTGGCCATGGCGACTGCAGGTCTACTTGTAATTATCGCTGATGTCATTCTCTATCGGATCAGTGATTACTGTTAGAACATACAGAACATACAGTGCAGAAGGACGCCATTCGGCCCATCGAGACTGCACCAACCCACTTAAGCCCTCACTTCTACTCTTTCCCCGGAACCCAATACATCCTCCTAAACCTTTTGGTCACTAAAAGCAATTTACCGTGGCCACTGCACCTAACCTGCACGACTTTAGTCTGTGGGAGGAAACCGGAGCTCCCGGAGGAAAGCCACGCAGACACGGGGAGAACGCGCAGGCTCCGCACAGACAGCGACCGAGCAGTGAACCGAAACTGGGACTGTGGCGCTGTGAAGCCACAGTGCGATCCACTTGTGCTACCGTGCTGCCCTTGATTTCTCTGGATCGTCCCTGGACATCGCTCCTGTGCATAGTGGCATTTTTATCATTAGTCGCTCAGCCGTAGATTGTTCTGTATTGTTCACCGTCACTTTCACTTTGGATCGATGTGTTGCCATTTGTTGCCGGAAGTTGAAAATAAAATATTGCCCGGACAACACTGCAACTGTGGTTGTAGCAACAAACTGAATTTTCTCTGTTTACAGAACGTCCCTTTCTTCTTTATATTTGAACCTGGAGATATAATCAACAACGTAGCATTGTTTTGTTATGGGAAACCAAGCTACTTAATGGGGCCAGGATGGGTGGCTTTTGATTGGTTTGATACTGTCTTAACACCATCGTTTTAATTCTGTTGCTCGATGCTGTAACAGTCAGGTACATTATATAAGCCAACCGAGTTCGTAAGGAACTGATGCATCAAAGAAATGGAGAGAATCGCAGTGACCCAGAGACAGAAAGTCGGCAGTTGTCCGTGGTATTACCCTTCTTCATTTCTGTCCGTGTCATACTTCTATGGTTGACATTTGTTCTAGAGTCCCTGTATTATGTAATTGCAGAAAAAGATCCTGCCAATTACAATAATTCTGAATCTAATTTTCCACAAGTCGGATCCATGCTGGGGAGTTTAAGTGGCTGCACCAACACTTTTATTTATGTGGTGACTCAGGCCAAGTTCCGGGAACAGTTCAACAGGGCATTTAGATATCCAGTTACATTAGTTATGCAGTTATTAATAAACAGGGCAACTAAAAGGAGTTCAGCTGATTTTCCCCCTGTTTCCAACTCATGTGTTTATTAAACATTGATCGATTGAACAGCAGAAAACATGGAGTTGATCTTGAGACACCAGGCGCGCCGTGATTAGCATGAGGGTTGTTTAATGATCAACATGTGATGCTCAGTTCCCCGTATGTGCTGACAAAGAATTAAACCTGTCATTGCAATAGTGGAATTCCGCAGTTCGTTGAAATCATCTGTCCAAATTGAAAATTAATACTATATTTGAAAATACACGAATGGAGTTTTCAACACATTAATATTATAGTTGAATGAGCAAGATCTCTGACTTTAAAATTGTTTATTTTTTTCTGAAAGCAAGTACCATGGCGTTTATGTACCTGGGCTGTGAATGTAACAGGAAGCGTGGTAATGGGACGACGAAGTCATACAGAAGGGCGATGGATTCTCTTTTCCTGAGGCGAAGTGTTGACGCGGATCAGAATTGGTGGATTTTCACGACGGCAAAACAGGCGCCGAACCTCAATCGATTCAACTGCTGTGGAGGGGTTAGCATATATACATAGATACATAGAAGATAGGAGCAGGAACAGGCCTTTTACTGTCCCTCCATTCATCAAGATCATGGCTGATCATCTACCTCAATAGCCAAATTCTGCTTTCTCCCAATAACATTTGATCCAATTCTCCCCAAGTGCTCTCTCTAGCCGACGCTTGCATGTATTCAATGTTTTAACATCAACTACTTTCTAAAGTAATGAACTCCACAGGCTCACCACTCTTTGGTTGAAAAAATGTCTCCTCCTTTCTGTCCGAAATGAAACCTCAGACTGTGACCCCTGGTTCTGGACACACCCATCATTGGTAAAATCTTCCCTGTAACTATCCTATCTAGTCCTGTTAGAATGCATTAAGTCTCTATGAGATGCCCCTCTCATTCTTCTGAACTCCAGCGAGACCAATCCTAACCTATTCAATCTCTCCTCATATGACAGTCCCACCATCCCTGGATCAGCCTGGTATACCTTAGCTGCACTACCTCTAGGTCGAGAACATTCTTCCTCAGAAAAAGAGACCAGAACTGCACACAACATTCTATTTGATGCCTCACCAAGGCCCTGTATAATTGCAACACCACATCCCTGCCCCTGTACT
The DNA here is from genome assembly GCF_047496885.1 of Scyliorhinus torazame. Classification (NCBI taxonomy): domain Eukaryota; kingdom Metazoa; phylum Chordata; class Chondrichthyes; order Carcharhiniformes; family Scyliorhinidae; genus Scyliorhinus; species Scyliorhinus torazame. The sequence continues at coordinate 57,629,260 of NC_092726.1, forward strand.
CGAAACCTCTCGCAATGAAGGTCAACATGCCATTAGCCTTCTTTACCACCTGCTGCACCTACATGCTTACCTTCAGCGACTGGTGCACAAGGACTGCCCTCTCGCAATTTATAACCGTTCAGGTAGTAATTTGCCTTCCCATTTTTTCTGCCAAAGTGAATAGCCTCACACTTATCCAGATTATACTGCACCTGGCAATCCTTTGCCCACTCGCCCCATCTGTCCATATTATGATGTAGGATCTTTGCATCCTTCTCACCGTTCACCCTCCCATCCAAATTAGTATCATCTGCAAATTGTTGAGATTTTCCCTCATCCAAATCATTAACGTATTCTGTGAAGAGCTGAGATCCCAGCACTGATCCCTGTGGCACCAAACTAGTAACTGCCTGCCAATTTGAAAAGGAACCATTAATTACTGATGTTACCTCTCTGCCAACCAGTATTCGATCCACCTCAATGCACTTCCCCCAATCCCATTCGCTTTATCATTGCACAATAATCTCTTACAGGGGACTTTGTCAAACGCCTTCTGAAAGTCCAAATATACCACAACAACCGGCCCCCCCTTGTCAACTGCACGAGTTGCATCTTCAAAGAATTCCAACAGATTTGTCAAGCATGACTTCCCCTTCATAAATCCATTATGAATCTGAGTGATCCTGTCACTTTTTTCTAAACTTCCGCTATAAATCCTTGACAATGGTTCAATAATTTTCCCCACTGCCGATGTTAGGCTTACCGATCTATAATCCCCTGTTTTCTCTCTACGTCCATTTTTGAATATTGGAGTGACATTAGCTACCTTCCAATCGGCAGGGACTATTCCAGAGTCTATTGAATCCCACACGATGACCACCAATGCGTCCACTATTTCCAGAGACGCCTCCTTAAGCACTTTGGGATGCAGATTCTCAGGCCCTGGGTACTTAATGTCATCAATTCTCCCAGCCCCATTTCTCTACCAATATTGATCTCCCTCAGTTATTCAAAGAACAACCAACAAAGAACAAAGAAAAGTACAGCACAGGAACAGGCCCTTCGGCTCTCCAAGCCTGCGTCGACCAGGCTGCCCGACTAAACTACAATATTCTACACTTCCTGGGTCCTTATGCCTCTATTCCCATCCTATTCATGTATTTGTCAAGATGCTCCTTAAATGTCACTATCGTCCCTGCTTCCACCACCTCCTCCGTCAGCGAGTTCCAGGCACCCACTACCCTCCGTGTAAAAAGGTTGCCTCGTACATCTTGTCTAAATCTTGCCCCTCGCACCTTAAAGCTGTGCCCCCTAGTAATTGACCCCTCTGCCCTGCGGAAAAGCCTCTGACTATCCACTCTGTCTATGCCCCTCATAATTTTGTAGGCCGCTCTCAGGTCGCTCCTCAACCTCCGTCGTTCCAGTGAGAACAAACCAAGTTTATTCAACCTCTCCTCATAGCCAATGCCCTCCATACCAGACAACATACTGGTAAATCTCTTCTGCACCCTCTGTAAAGCCTCCACATTCTTCTGGTAATGTGGCGACCAGAATTGAACACTACACTCCAAGTGTGTCCTAACATAAGTTTCAATACAGCTGCAACATGACTTTCCAATTTTTATACTCAATGGCCCGGCCAATGCAGGCATGCATGCCGTATGCCTTTTTGACTAATATCTCCACCTGTGTTGCCCCTTTCAGTGACCTGTGGACCTGTACATCTAGATCTCTCTGACTTCCAATAATCTTGAGGGTTCTACCATTCACTGTATATTCCCTACCTGTATCAGACCTTCCAAAATGCAGTTCCTTTACATTTTTCCGGATTGAACTCCATCTGCCATCTCGTCGCCCAACCCTCGAAACGATCTAAATCCTGCTGTATCGTCTGACAGTTCCCATCGCTATCCACAATTCCACCAACCTTTGCTTCGTCCACAAACTTACTAATCAGACCAGTTACATTTTCCTACAAATCATTTATATATACTACAAACAGCAAAGGTCCCAGGACTGACCACTGTAGAACACCACTGGTCACAGCCCTCCAATCAGAAAAGCACACTTCCATTGCTAGTCTCTGCCTTCTATGATCTAACCAGTTCTGTATCCATCTTGCAGCTCACCTCTGATCCCGTGTGACTTCACCTTTTGTACCAGTCTGCCATGAGGACCCTTGTTAAAGGCCTTACTGAAGTCCATATAGACAGCATCTGCTGCCCTACCTGCATCAATCATCTTTGTGACCTCGGCTCATCAGAGGCAACAAATCGCGAAGGCCATGGATGATGTCCGGTCAGGCCAACTGATAACATGCAAACGGTGCATACTGTACGCGCGTTCCAGACCGCATTGGTGCCGCTGTCGAGGTGACAGTGAATTGCGATTTGGCATCAAATCGGCGCCTGACGCATTCTACTCTCCGCCCAATCGCTTTTCGCGATTCTGGCGTCAGCCGACGGATAATCCCGTCGATTGTATCCATTGAGTGTTCTGTATCAGTTAACGGGTCCTTATCGATCGGAGGTTCAAAATACTGAAACGTTGTATATTAATTGGAGGTACCGTTTGGATTGGAATGACGACTCACTTGCAGCCCTGAATTTGGGAGATATCTTTTATGTTTCAATTTAGCACTCCGGATTTGACCCAAAACTTAAGTGGACTAGCCATGTAAATTATGTAGCTACAAAAGAAGGTCAAAGGCTGGGAATCCTGCGGAGAGTAACTGAACTGCTGCCCCACCCCACCCCACATACACACCCCGGCCCCCAAGCATGTCCATAAGGCACAGTGAAGCAGTGTGATAACATAGCCCTGACTGGCCTAAATGGGAACAGCTCCAACAACACTCAAGAATCTCGACACCATCCACAACAAAGCAGGTTGTCTGATTGGCACTCCTTCCGCAAACAAGCAGCACCGCCACCACCGACACACAGGGGCGGCGTCTGTACCATCTACAAGACGCATTGCAGAAACGCACCAAAACCCCTTCAACAGCACCGCCCAAACCCACGACCAGTATAATCTAGAAGGACAGGGTGTTTCTCTGGGTTAATGGGTGTTTCTCTGGTTGGCAATCAGTAGCTAGTGTTGTCCCTCAGGGATCAGTGTTGGGCCCACAACTGTTCACAATTTACATTGATTTGGAGTTGGGGACCAAGGGCAATGTGTCCAAGTTTGCAGACGACACTAAGATAAGTGGTAAAACAAAAACTGCAGAGGATACTGGAAGTCTGCAGAGGGATTTTGATCGGCTAAGTGAATGGGCTAGGGTCTGGCAGATGGAATACAATGTTGACAAATGTGAGGTTATCCATTTTGGTAGGAATAACAGCAAAAGGGACTATTATTTAAATGATAAAATATTGAAACATGCTGCTGTGCAGAGAGACCTGGGTGTGCTAGTGCATGAGTCGCAAAACGTTGGTTTTCAGGTGCAACAGGTGATTAAGAAGGCAAATGGAATTTTGTCCTTCATTGCTAGAGGAATGGAGTTTAAGACTAGGGAGGTTCTGCTGCAATTGTATAAGGTGTTAGTGAGGCCACACCTGGAGTATTGTGTTCAGTTTTGGTCTCCTCACTTGAGAAAGGGCGTACTGGCACTGGAGGGTGTGCAGAGGAGATTCACTAGGTTAATCCCAGAGCTGAAGTGGTTGGATTACGAGGAGAGGTTGAGTAGACTGGGACTGTACTCGTTGGAATTTAGAAGGATGAGGGGGGTTCTTATAGAAACATATAAGATTATGAAGGGAATAGATAGGATAGATGCGGGCAGGTTGTTTCCACTGGCGGGTGAAAGCAGAACTAGGGGGCATAGACTCAAAATAAGGGGAAGTAGATTTAGGACTGAGTTTAGGAGGAACTTCTTCACCCAAAGGGTTGTGAATCTATGGAATTCCTTGCCCAGTGAAGCAGTAGAGGCTCCTTCATTAAATGTTTTTAAGATAAAGATAGAAAGTTTTTTGAAGAATAAAGGGATTAAAGGTTATGGTGTTCGGGCCGGAAAGTGGAGCTGAGTCCACAAAAGATCAGCCATGATCTCATTGAATGGTGGAGCAGGCTCGAGGGGCCAGATGGCCTACTGCTGCTCCTAGTTCTTATGCTTTTATGTTCTTATGACAGTAGATAACTGGAATCGCCACCATCTGGAGGTTTCGCAGACCATCCTGCCTTATAAATATATTGTCGTTTCTTCACTGTGTCTGTGGTAAATTTGAACCTCGCTCTCTAAAAGCATAGTGGACTTTCTGACACCACAGGGACTGAAGTGGTTCAAGCAGGCAGCTCACCACCAGCATCTGAAGGGAAATTAGGGATGGGAAACATATGTTAGACTCGCCAGCGAAGCCGACATTCCGGAAAAATTAAAAGGAGAAAAAAAGACGACGAGGGATTTTCGGGGTTAATAATTGTAATCAGAAATGTCCACTGCTTTCATCTATCGTAGATCATAGAATTTACAGTGCAGAAGGAGGCCATTCGGCCCCTCGTTACTGCCCAGGCCCTTGGAAAGAGCACCCTGCCCAAGCCCACACCTTCACCCTCTCCATGCAACACAGTAACCCCACCTATCCTTTTCTTTGCACACGAAGGGTAATTTGACATGGCCAATCCAGACATCCTGCAGATCATTGGACTTTCCAACCACATTTATTTCGCAACTCGATGTCGTAATCCGTTGTTCAGTTGTTTGAAAAGAAAAGATCTTGAAGGATGTCGCAAGTTCAATATCCCCATGGAGATCACACAAGATATATATTGAATGATTGAAAGTGTATCACCAAAGTGACGAACCGCCACACGAAGGGGCAGAGAGCTGAGCACCGAAAATGCTTGTCGCATTTCGCAGTGTAGATAAAATCTTCTACACATTCCTGGCTGCCATTGGTATTCCAGGTACGTGATTATAGCAATTATGTTCCTGGCAATAGGCATTGTGATCAGACTTATTTTACTCTGCTAATTATAATTTCACCAGCAGGATATTTGTCACCACTCCACAGGCACCAGAATAGTGATGTCCATTGATACATGCAAATGTTTTGATTTATTGCTGTGGTAATGTTTTGTTACCTCACTCATGGAGATCATTGTTTGTAACTCGCAGCTTCTCGAAGTTAATATGTCCTTGCATTGCGGGGAATATCACGCTCTGTTGTATGACAGCACAGTGAAGGACAACTCTTTCAGTAAGGTATGAGTGGGAGACATACTTAAATTAAATGAAGTGGGAATCGCTGAACGCCGTGCGTGAGATGACTCGAGTGAGAATATGCTCCTGGAAAAATTACCCAACGTGAATTATATTGAACGTGTGTGAGTGACCAGAGTAAACTATCTGACTAACCATTACTTGGAATATGTTTCAGTGTAAAATTCATGGACCGGCGCTTACCAATCAGCTTGTTGCATGTTATTCCTGTGGCCACATATCTGTGCCTGTATAATCTGAATCACGAATTTAATTGAAATAAGATCCGTTGTTTGAATCTGCCCTTGTGTGGCATACTTCCAATAGATTGGCAATAGAATATATGTCGCTAATGGTTGAAGGCGTTTTGGAATGGTTCTGTACAATGGTCTATTTCGATTCGGTGGCACAGTGGTTGGCAATGTTGCCCCACAGTGCTAGGGACTCGAGTTCAATCCTCGGCTTGGGGTACTGTTTAGAGTTAGCACACCCTCGCTTGGTCAGCGTGGGTTTCCTCCGGTTGCTTCAGCTTGCTCCCACAGTCCAAAGATGTGCAGTTTAGGTGGAGTACATTGGCTAAATTGCCCCTTGGTGTCAGAAACTGTGCAGGTTCGGTGTGGGTACGGGGATAGGGTGGAGGAGTTGGTCTAGATCGCATACTTCTTGGAAGGGACCGTGCCACTCGATAGCATTATCTCCTCGTTCTGCACTGATCTTTCATTATTTTCTGTTTTCCGAGCCATAATAAAGGATATTCTAGTTACCGGCAGTTAAACAGTTCGGCGGCACTGTTACCATAACCACATTCATTTGATAATCACGTATTCTAACTCTGACTATTGTTTCTGTAAACATTCCATTTGTTTTCATTTCAAATACCCTCCTCCCCAGGCAAAGGTTCCTGAGAACCTGTGGGCCTTGAGTACTCAATTCCAATTTTTGACTATTACTCGGGATCACCATTCAAATGGGAGCATTTCACCGTTCAATTCGGAATGATTATTATTTTTATCATCAATTCTGATCAATGCTTCAAAGAGTTTAAATAAATCACCTGTACAAGATCTGTGACGTGTGTCCCAGTGAGAAGGGGGACCTGAAACTGAAGATACGCCACATTTTTTTCCGAACACAGGGATTAGTCGGAGGGATGTGTTGAGCTTTGGATGAGGAAAATCTTATTTCAGAACTCGCAGTTCTATCAGCATTCTGATCATAATCATTTTCACCCTATACAGTGCATCATTTCATGTAAGAGGGGGAACGCACAGAAAGAGCTAATTTAGTGTAGTCAAAACCAAACTGTGAGCTGTTTAGTGCCAGCTCCATTTTTTAAAAAATCCATTCACCTTTGATATATATACTCTTCTTCCGGATTGATGCTGCTGCAAATATTTTGTGAAACGAGGACTGTTTTGGAAAGGTATTGCTTCAACAAAAATACATCAGCTGGCGTTTAGCTACGTTGAAATGAATTAATTGTCATTGGAATGTCACTTGTGCACGTTCTGTGATTATTATTAATATACTCACGTGTTCTGTTCCTGTTTCCTGTGTGATTAATACGTTCTCAAGTTGGATTTGCCATTAAAATTGGACTTTGTGATTCTGCTTCCCAACTCCACATTGTTGATGAAGGGCAGAAATGCCGGCGCTCATTCTTGTGGAATGTCACTTCCCACGCCCCAATAAACTGAAGAAATCGCTTCAACGTCTACACCTTGTGTTATAGAAACAAAGAGAGTATGAGCAGGACGATACCCGTATCGTCTTCCATCATTGACTTTGTCGATATGTATGCTTCAGGAACCCACCTCTTCATTCACCTGAGGAAGGTGCAGTGCTCCGAAAGCTAGTGATTCGAAACTTACCTGTTGGACTTTAACCTGGTGTTGTAGGACGTCTTACTGTGCTCACCCCCGTCCAACGCCGGTATTATGATCTTATGATCACGGCTGATCATGCAACTCAATAGCCTGATGTTGCCTTTCATCCTCTTCGCCCCAAGTGCTAAATCTAACTGCTCCTTGAAAACATAGTATTTGGTTTCAACTAATTTCTGGGGCTGCGAGTTGATCAGGTCGACCACTCTCTGGGTGATTTTCTGTTGCATTCCATTCTGCAACTTTTCCCCATAACTTCTACTTGCTCCAAAGTTAGTGCCGAGTTTGCTAAGCGGCACCTTATGCAAGGCTTTTGTGTAGTAAAATGATTGCGTACCTGTCCTACAAAACTGTTCTACAATTCATCGTAATTATTAAAATACTTCCAAAAATATATTCAAGTATGATTTTCTTTCCTCTATTCGTAACTCTATCCTGTGCGTCTACGCTGCACCAATATTTTATTTTGATTTTATAATATTTCGGACCTCTGGGGTGTGTTCCTGCTGTAAAGTGTTTTTGGGAAGGAGGTCAGATGTCAGAGAGGTCGCGCCATTCTCTGTGACATCGCATCCGTGATCAAATCCTTTGCGTACCCCCATGGCAATGGCAGGTATGGCATTACGGGGTCGAGCACATGGACTGAAATTCTGTCAATAGATTCGATACAACCGGGACCGATGTAAAGAGCGGGAGACCTCCCTCTTTGTTGATTTCATTGTGCAGCCACAGAGTAACTGGGAATATTTAAATCATAAAGAGCTGCATTTCCTCCATGCGCACAACTTGGCTAAAGCTGCTGGTAGCAGGCGGCGCGAACACAAGAACGTTTTTTTCATTTTCATGGAGCTTGAGTTTGAAAAAAGTGCAAGGAGCTGGGACTGACGTCCGGGAGGGTGAACAAGTGGGTTGCAGAATTTAGCAGAACCATCAGCAGCATAGAGACAGAGCACGTTCCGATCTTGAGAAGCATCACATCGTGAAGAAGAAGCAAATGACGTGTTTTATGACAGCCGGATTCGCTTGCCCATCCTGTCTCTGTATGGGTGTGTGGTCTCATGGAAATTAGGGGTTACCAGTAATAAACGTGTGGAACGGCTTAAATCAGATAGCTTCAGTCTGAGGACAGGTATACAATGCCAAGAAATCTCGTCAGAGTAACTGTAGGTATTTTTGCGAGTTGAGGTCTGTAACTACTGGTGTTCCACAGGGGTCAGTACTTCGACCTCTGCTCTTTGCAATATATAAATAGATTGGAAGAAAACTTAGCGGGTATGATTAGCAAGCGTGCGGATGATACATAGATTGCAGGCATTTCGGATAGTGATGAAGCTTGTCAGAGAATACAACAGGAGAGGGACAGACTGCAAAATTGGGAGGAGAGATGGTAGATGGAATTTATCCCGGACGAATGCGAAGTGATGCATTTTGGTAGATCCAATTCAGGTGGGATCTATAAAATAATTAGCAGAACCATCAGAAGCATAGAGACACAGGTAGATCTGAGCGTGCAGTACCACACAGCCTTAAAAATGACAACACAGGTGGAAATGGTAGTAAAGAAAGCATATGGCATGCTTGCCTTCATAGGACGGGGTATCAACTATAAAAGGTCGAAAATTATGTTGCAGTTCTATAGAACGTTGGTAAGGCCATTTCTGGAATGCTGTGTCGAATTCTGGTCACCGCACTACCAGAACGACTTGGAAATTATTAACGGTATAGATAGGGTGAACAATTGGAGGCTTTTTCTCAGGGCGGAATTAAAAATTATAAGGGCGCCCAAGTTCAAGGTGAGGGGGGAAAGGTTCAGTGGAGATGTACGGGGGAATTCTTTTACGCAGAGTATGGTGGTGGCCTGGAATGCACTGCCAATTGAGGTGGTTGTGGCAGATACGCTAGCGACCTATAAGAATTATCTGGATAGGCACATGAAGAGACGGGGTACAGAAATATACAGGCGGTTGGTCTAGATAAGGCACGTGATTGGAGCTTGCTTGGAGGAGCGAAAACCCTGTTCCTGTGCTGTCTTATTCTTTGTTGTTGTTTCTTCTCAATCCTTAGCCCACTAAACTTGGAGCTCGTCTGGATTGGGGGTAGGTTAGTGTCCTGGTATTTGTTTTAAATTATTGCCTCTCATCGCCGCTGTCCTACCTTGTTTCATGTTAAGATCCAGTCTTTCGTTCCTGTGTCACTCACAGAGAATGTTTTATCAGCATTTTCCCTTCTCTCTCTTACAGTTAACTTGCTGGCCATCTTAATCCTGTCCCGGGGAAAGTGCGGTCTCTCCAGCTGTACAACTCGTTACCTGCTGGCCATGGCACTGTCAGATCTATTCGTCATTATCACTGAGGTTATACTTATGCAGATCAATCATTACTATTTTCCAATCTGTTTCCTAGACATCACCCCTATATGCAGCGTTAATGCTGTCCTGCGAGGGGCAGCCAGAGACTGTTCGGTGTGGTTCACTATCACTTTCTCCTTTGATCGATTTGTGGCTATTTGTTGCCAGAAGCTTAACGCCAAATATTGCACAGCTAAAACAGCGGCAGTGGTTCTAGCAACATTCTGCATTTTTCTGTGTTTCGCCAACATCCCCATCTACTTCACCTATGAACCCGAAAGCATTACTGACAATGTGCCGTGGTTCTGTCATACAAAGCCAGACTTCTATTCAGAGACCGGATGGGTGAGATACAATTGGTTTGATAGATTTCTAACCCCTTTGCTCCCATTTGCTTTAATTGTGTTGATCAACGCCCTGACGGTCAGACACATTTTAGTGGCCAGTCGGGTCCGAAAGGGACTGAAGGGTCAGAGGAAGGGAGACAACCACCGTGACCCAGAGATGGAGAGCAGAAGGAAGTCTCTGATTTTACTCTTCTCCATATCCGGCAGCTTCATAATTCTGTGGCTGGTAAATGTTATAGAATTCTTATATTACAACCTTGCAGGAATAGATCCCAATGATTACACCGAGGCTGAATATATATTCCAGCAAGTTGGAATTATGCTGCGGAACTTAAGTTGCTGCACGAACACGTTTATTTATGCGGCGACTCAGTCCAAGTTCAGAGGAAAAATCAAGGCCGCTTTGAGCTTCCTAGTTACATAAGTTATTCAACTTGTGAATAAACCAAACATGTGCGAGCAGTGTTTCCAGTTCCATAATGGAACATGGATGCCAGTCTCCCAAATAGCAAATAACAAGAGCAGGGCACTATTGAGGCAAAAAGCCGATGCATCCCCCATAAATGGGAAGGAGAGAAAGAACGAGGACAGGTGTTCAAACAGCTGCCACACTATTTCCCCCAGCTGTTTGATCCTCATTTTCTGAGATCTCTGGACGAACTTCTTCTGAAAAGAACGTGCTCGCCGTGATGACAATATTTTAATGTGGATTCCTTCTTATTACAGATTGTTTTTATTGTTTTCTGTGTTCGTTTTGGAGTCACCATATCCTGGAATTTCAACCTATCTTTACCTTCAAAGTCCTTGAGCGTGTTGCGGCCTCCGAACCATGTCTCACTTATCGGTTCAAAATAAAGGCGAACTGCCTCGAATTATTTTTCCACCTCTGCCTCCCATGGGCGCTCCCCTCCCTCTAGTCCGTGCAGATTGTCCCTCATCCCCCTACCTCGCACAGAATAAACACCAATCCCTTTCCGTCCCCTGATACCACTCCCAATCTTGGCCAGTTCCATACATGCTCTGCTTGAAAAGGCGATACTCCCCTGCAATAACTGAACATGGAATTTATACAGTGCAGAAGGGGAATCTTCGACCTATCATGCCTGCAGTCTACCCAGGCCCATAGCCAAACCCTATCTCCGTATCCCCATGCGTTGGCCATGGTAAATCCACGTAACATCCACATATTTAGACTCAAAGTGTAAATTTTCCTTGACAAATCCACCTAACCGACATATCGTTCGAATGTTAGAGGAAGCCGGGTCACCCAACAGGGAACCCACCCAGTCACGGGGAGAACTTGCAAGCTCCACAGTCACCCAAGGCTGGAATGGAATCCAGCTCCCTGACGCTGAGAGGCAGCAGTACTAACCACTGAGTCAGCGTGTCGCAACCCCATCGCATTGGTCTCTCCCCTTGTCCTTTACCTCTGACACACACAAAGGATTGTGCCAGGAGCCACCTTCATCAACTGGCATTACGCCAATACCACTTATCCGTCGACCTGTCTTTCCTTCGAATATGGCCCTGCCAAGTAAACGAGTTCCGCTTTCCATCAGCCCATTGGGGTGACAGTCTTTAACCCAACCAGATTCCTCACCACAGAAACAAACCAACACTTTGGATGCAAAACAGATTCACAGTTTTAATACTTTCCCCCAGGGCTGTGGTTGAGGGTGGTGATGGTGGGAAGAGGTGGTTGGGGAAAATAATCTGTAATGTCCGAGAGACCTCCAGGCGAATGAAGCTACTGACTGTTGTCAGCTACCATTCATATTCGTTGCAGACGTAGTTTCTTAATTAAATGCATTATCTGCCTTGTTGTCTCCCAGAAACATACCTGATTTAACATGGATACACTCGGCAAACTCAAAGCTGTACTACAATTCCCAGGGGGTGGGGGTCGTGTGTGTGTGTGTATGTGTGCGTCGATCTATCATCCACTCTTGTTGGAGTTGGTCACAGTTTGCACTTGTGTGAAAACACGTCAACATCAGTTGCCACTTCTCAGCCCAAGCCTGAATGTTATCCAGGTCTTACTGCATGTTGAGATGCCCACTGAATCCCAACATTGCAGACTGAGGCCCTTCGGCCAATCAAGTCTGCAACGATCTTTTGAAAGAGCACCCTACCTATTCCAATCCGCAGCCCCATCATCGTAACCCCACCTAACCTGCACATACCTGTACACCAAATGGAAATTTGCCACAGACAATCCACCTAACCTACACAGAAAACGTGCAAACTCCACATGGAAAGTCATCCAAGGCGGGAACTAAAATCTGTTCGCTTTTCCTGTGAGCCAACGGTGCTAACCCCGTGCCACAGTGCTGCCATGGACGCTGCAAATTGCAGGGATCGTTAACGAACACAATTAACTTGAAATAGTCTCTGCATTGTGCCATGCATTTTACTTTAGTCTGGCGATCGTATATTGTTAGTTTGAGTCGTGTGCGACAAGAGGATTTTCAAAGTAACTTCATTACAGTGTTAAGGTATGCCTACTTGTGACAATAATAAAGATTATTATACGAGACCTGGGGAGGACTTCAAGGGAAGTAATACAGATCACGGCCATGGGTAGCACAAGGAGGGGGATACCAGGAATATCCAGAGTCTGGTTTTGTATTTTCACTAATTTTCACTTAATTGCAAAGAACTTCCCTGATTTTAGATAACAACTATTAATGCGATTATGCCACATTATAAATTTGCACGAGATTAATATAACACTCAGTTCAGAAGTGTCGATGATGTTTGCTGCACATGAAGATGGTTTTGGACATTACATCTTTGAAATCATGTTATTCATTGAATTTGCTTGTGGCTGATTTTCAGTTCGAATCCATTTCCTCACTCCTCTGCCAAATCCCGATAAGCCCTTTCCAAAAAAAGATATTGATGTCGGTGTTAGGTCATTATCTTCTGCGGCTGGGCAGAAGCTACCGTATTTCGATGTGTTCCCACGTGGCCTGTTCTACTTTTGAAGACATGCCCTTCTTCTTCTGTATCCCACTGAAAGGTGAGTTTTCCAATCCCCAAACGTTGCACGATCAGAACAATTAAAGTAACTCTGATAAATCATGCTTCAACCGTCTATAATCAGGGGAACAAAAGCTAAGATTCCTCCATTAGACTTTAGATATTTACGTGTAATCTGATTAATGTCGTCTCCAAAGGCTATATGCCTTCTCAATTCTGATGATGCAAAATCTGAATGCTCTATTCCCAAAGTAGACCTAATCCAAATTCGGAAAACCCAAATCAAAATTGGCCCACGATTGTCTGTCAACACTGGGCATGATAATCTTTAGTCCTGAGCGATCTTATTTTGAGAAATGCCACGGAATTTCTCACCGAATAAACGATATCAAAAATAGGCCCAGAATGAACAATGGGATACAACTGTAGAATATTGCAAAACCATATAATATTAATCCTCCATTTGCGTGAAATAACATTACTTCGAATGAGGACAACTGGTGCAGCTTTTGCAGACGTTGAAAATATATTATGACGTTCAGTAACATGCGACAATGCTGATGCACCACGATGGGATAGAGTTGTGATTGTCACAGAAAATTATGATATTCAACCAGAACCACGATCAATATAAACGACAAAAGGACTAAATAAATCACTGCCTCCCCCACCCTCCAACATAGCATTTAGCATCGAAACGTTTGTTGAGGTGATGAGTTTGAAGAACGATCTGATGGATGTTGGACCTTCAGAATTCTTTTCCTACAAATACATTTAGATTACATTATGTGCGCATAATTCCGCCTATAAAACTGCAACACAGCATAAAAACATAAACGAATTAAACGATCGCACATAGTTAGTTGAACAATAATTAAAATGCTCATCACCGGCTTGGTGTCAGACATGGGAATGGAACACAAACTGCTAACTTCGAAAATGATTATTAATGCAAAATGAACCTTCCAGTTGGATTTTAGTGTGTATTCACACTGAGTTCGTTGAAAGAATATAGAATAATTTCATGGCTTGCATCCTTTTGTTTTCAAAATCGTTCTGGAGAATTGCAACTTTAACAGCTGATATATTAGTGTTTGACATTGAACATTTCTCCGAAGACTCATGTACAACATTCATTAGCTCCCAGTCGGTCAAATCCTTTGCAGTATACTTGAGAATTCTTTATCTGAAATGAAGTTGCCAAGCCCACGAAGACCACAGGGCACTTGGCACATGTTATTAATTCGTTGCGGCGGTGAGTCACTTTGGATACAAATGAAAATGGCTTATTGTCACAAGTCGGCTTCAAATGAAGTTACTGTGAAAAGCCCCTAGTCGCCACATTCCGGCGCCTATTCGGGGAGGCTGGTACGGTAATTGAACCGTGCTGCAGGCCTGCCTTGGTCTGCTTTCAAAGCCAACGATTTAGCCCAGTGTGCTAAACCAGCCCCGACGATTGAATTAACAGGATGAGGATTCCATAACGAAGCTCGTTCGGCATAATATTCAATACATAACATTGAAGCAAGATGGGAAGAAACCTCTTCGAAAAGAACATTGCTCCATGCCGGTGTTCACTTCGCGTGTTAATGATTGAGGATCAAAGTGAGTCAATATTCAAAGTATATTGCATATGCAGATAGAAGGAGAAGTAATAATGTGTTGTTGAGGAAGGAGGAATAAAAATGATTGGAAATTATTTCCATCCGTAAAATTTATGAAAATATTTTGATTAAAATGATTACATATTTTCAACAACCCCCCCCCCCCTTACAGACAAAAGAAAAACAAAGATCACATAAATAAACATCTTACCACTACATCACGAATTCCCCCAATATACAAATCCCCCATTAAGTAATAATAAACACAGTAGTAAACTCAAAGTACAACCCCTCCTACCCCTCATTACAAATGAGAGGGGCGATATTGTTGGAGAGGACAGTGTGAAACAGATTGGTAAGCTCGAGGAAATACTTGTTAGGAAGGAAGATGTGTTGGGCATTTTGAAAAACTTGAGGATAGACAAGTCCCCCGGGCCTGACGGGATATATCCAAGGATTCTATGGGAAGCAAGAGATGAAATTGCAGAGCCGTTGGCAATTATCTTTTCATCCTCACTGTCAACAGGGGTGGTACCAGGGGATTGGAGAGTGGCGAATGTCGTGCCCCTGTTCAAAAAAGGAACTAGGGATAACCCTGGGAATTACAGGCCAGTTAGTCTTACTTCGGTGGTAGGCAAAGTAATGGAAAGGGTACTGAAGGATAGGATTTCTGAGCATCTGGAAAGACACTGCTTGATTAGGGATAGTCAGCACGGATTTGTGAGGGGTAGGTCTTGCCTAACAAATCTTATTGAATTCTTTGAGGAGGTGACCAAGCATGTGGATGAAGGTAAAGCAGTGGATGTAGTGTACATGGATTTTAGTAAGGCATTTGATAAAGTTCCCCATGGTAGGCTTATGCAGAAAGTAAGGAGGCATGGGATAGTGGGAAATTTGGCCAGTTGGATAACAAACTGGCTAACCGATAGAAGTCAGAGAGTGGTGGTGGATGGCAAATATTCAGCCTGGATCCCAGTTACCAGTGGCGTACCGCAGGGATCAGTTCTGGGTCCTCTGCTGTTTGTGATTTTCATTAATGACTTGGATGAGGGAGTTGAAGGGTGGGTCAGTAAATTTGCAGACGATACGAAGATTGGTGGAGTTGTGGATAGCAAGGAGGGCTGTTGTCGGCTGCAAAGAGACATAGATAGGATGCAGAGCTGGGCTGAGAAGTGGCAGATGGAGTTTAACCCTGAAAAGTGTGAGGTTGTCCATTTTGGAAGGACAAATATGAATGCGGAATACAGGGTTAACGGTAGTGTTCTTGGCAATGTGGAGGAGCAGAGAGATCTTGGGGTCTATGTTCATACATCTTTGAAAGTTGCCACTCAAGTGGATAGAGCTGTGAAGAAGGCCTATGGTGTGCTCGCGTTCATTAACAGAGGGATTGAATTTAAGAGCCGTGAGGTGATGATGCAGCTGTACAAAACTTTGGTAAGGCCACATTTGGAGTACTGTGTACAGTTCTGGTCGCCTCATTTTAGGAAGGATGTGGAAGCTCTGGAAAAGGTGCAAAGAAGATTTACCAGGATGTTGCCTGGAATGGAGAGTAGGTCTTACGAGGAAAGGTTGAGGGTGCTAGGCCTTTTCTGATTAGAGCGGAGAAGGATGAGGGGCGACTTGATAGAGGTTTATAAGATGATCAGGGGAATAGATAGAGTAGACAGTCAGAGACTTTTTCCCCGGGTGGAACACACCATTACAAGGGGACATAAATTTAAGGTGAAAGGTGGAAGATATAGGAGGGATATCAGAGGTAGGTTCTTTACCCAGAGAGTAGTGGGGGCATGGAATGCACTGCCTGTGGAAGTAGTTGAGTCGGAAACATTAGGGACCTTCAAGCAGCTATTGGATAGGTACATGGATTACGGTAAAATGATATAGTGTAGATTTATTTGTTCTTAAGGGCAGCACGGTAGCATTGTGCATAGCACAATTGCTTCACAGCTCCATGGTCCCAGGTTCGATTCCGGATTGGGTCATTGTCTGTGCGGAGTCTGCACGTCCTCCCCGTGTCTGCGTGGGTTTCCTCCGGGTGCTCCGGTTTCCTCCCACAGTCCAAAGATGTGCGGGTTAGGTGAATTGGCCAATGATAAATTGCCCTTAATGTCCAAATTGCCCTTGGTGTTGGGTGGAGGTGTTGAGTTTGGGTAGGGTGCTCTTTCCAAGAGCCGGTGCAGACTCAAAGGGCCGAATGGCCTCCTTCTGCACTGTAAATTCAATGATAATCTATGATTAATCTAGGACAAAGGTTCGGCACAACATCGTGGGCCGAAGGGCCTGTTCTGTGCTGTATTTTCTATGTTCTATGTTCTACCCCCCTCCTACGTCCCCCTCCTACCCCTCCCCTACCCCCTCCTACACCCCTCGTACCCCACCCTAACCCCCTCCCCCTCACCCTCCCCCCCCCCGGTTTGCTGCTGCTGACCACCTCCTAACACTCCGCTAGCAAGTCTAGGAACCGTTGTCACCGCCTGAAGAACCCTTGCACAGACCCTGTCAAGGCAAATCTTACCCTCTCCAATTTAATGAACCCTGCAATGTCGCTGATCCAGGCTTACACGCTCGGGGGCCTCGCATCTTTCCCCTGTAGCAGAATCCTCCGCCGAGCTACCAGGGATGCAAAGGCCAGAATGCCGGCCTCTTTCGCCTCCTGCACTCCCGGCTCATCCGATACCCCAAATAGTTCTAACCCCCAGCTCGGCTTAAACTGGGTGTTCACCACCTTAGACATTGTCCTCGCAATACCCCTCCAGAACCCATCCAGCGCCGGGCACGCCCAGAACATGTGGGTGTGATTTGCTGTGCTCCCCGAGCACCTCCCACACCTGTCTTCCACCCCAAAGAACCTGCTCAGCCTCGCCCCTGTCATATGCGCTCTGTGAAGAACCATAAATAGTATCAGTCTAAGCCTGGCATAAGAGGAGGAAGAATTACCCCTACCCAGGGCGTCCGCCCACGTACCCTCTGTGGTGGTATGTATTAGGGGTCATGTGGGACTGTGAAGCCGGGATGCTATTGGCTGACAGATCCCGGGTCCTGGTTGGCTGTTGACTCCTGGCTCCGCCCTGAAGGCGGAGTATAAGATCCCGAGCTTCTCCCCGCTGCTTCATTCTGTTGCTGAACTGCTGGGGACAAGTCTCGCTTAATAAAGCCTCATCGACTTCATCACTACTCGTCTCTCTCGTAAATCATTGTGCGCTACAATTTATTAAGCGAGCTTAAAGGACTATGTAGCTCCGGATCGCCCGGAATGCCTGCGGATCAGCCCCCACGCAGCGAACTCGGCAGCAGTTTTTAAACACTGGCAAGCTTGTTTTGAAGGCTACCTCCGAACGGCCCACGGCCGGATCACAGAAGACCAGAAAATGCAGGTCCTGCATTCGAGGGTAAGCCCGGAAATTTACCCTCTCATAGAAGACGCAGAGGATTTCCCGACGGCGCTCGCAGCACTGAAGAGCATCTACGTTCGCCCCGTGAACCAGGTCTACGCACGCTACCAACTCGCAACGAGACAGCAACGTCCCGTAGAATCGTTAGAAGAATTCTACGCTGCGCTGCTAATTTTGGGACGGGGCTGCAGCTGCCCGCCGGTGAACGCGATCGAACACATGGACATGCTAATTCGCGATGCGTTTGTGGCAGGTATGAACTCTCCCCAGCTCCGCCAGAGACTTTTGAAAGAGAGTCGCAAAACGCCCGCGCCTACGGCCCCGACTGCGCGGCAGCCCCTTGGGCTCCATGGACCCCCGTCGCGACAACCCCCTCCCCTCCCTCACAGGCTTGCGCGGTTAAATCGCCAGACTATCCCAGGGAGGCCCGCTGCTAGTTCTCTGGGCAAGTGAAACACCGCCGGCAGCGCTGCCCGGCTCGCGCAGCTATATGCAAAAGCTGCGGCAAGAAGGGCCATTACGTGGCTGTGTGCCGGTCCCGGGGGGGTCGCCACAATCCCCGGAGAAGAACGAGCCCAGCCCATCCCAAACGCTCCCCACCCCCCCCCTCCCCCAGCGCCCCATGTGTGACCCGCGGGCGCCGCCATTTTGGGTCCCGGGCACCACGAGGGGAGGATGGGCGCCGCCATCTTGTGACCCCCCCAGCCACGTGCGATTCATGGGGGCGGCCATTTTGTCCACCCCCGACCACGTGCTATCCATGGGGGCGGCCATTTTGTCCAACCCCGGCCGCGTGCGATTCATGGACGCCGCCATCTTGGATGACAACAAATGTCCCCAGCATCGACGGCTCCACGGGGTCCGAAGAAGACGCCGAGACACTACGACCACGACTGGCTTCGGTGACGCTGGATCAATCATGGCCCCGGACGCTCCAGACGACGACAACAACGGTGCTGATCAACGGACACGAGACATCATGCCTGATCGACTCCGGGAGCACCGAAAGTTTCATTCACCCAGACACGGTAAGACGCTGTTTTCTGACCATCCATCCAAGTACGCAAAAGACTTCCCTAGCTGCAGGATCCCACTCCCTAGAGATCAAAGGGTTCTGCATCGCGAACCTAACGGTGCAAGGGAGGGAGTTTAAAAACTACAGGCTCTACGTCCTTCCCCAACTCTGCGCGCCCACATTACTGGGATTAGATTTCCAGTGTAACCTGCAGAGCCTAACATTTCAATTCGGCGGCGCAATACCCCCACTCACTATCTGCGGACTAGCAACACTCAAGGTTGAACCGCTGTCCTTGTTTGCAAACCTCACCCCGGACTGCAAACTCGTTGCCACTAGGAGCAGACGGTACAGCGCCCAGGATCGGATATTTATTCGGTCTGAAGTCCAGCGGTTGCTGAAGGAAGGCATAATCCAGGTCAGTAATAGTCCCTGGAGAGCACAGGTGGTAGTAGTAAAGACCGGGGAGAAGCAAAGGATGGTCATAGACTATAGCCAGACCATCAACAGGTACACACAGCTAGATGCGTACCCTCTCCCCCGCATATCCGACATGGTAAATCGGATTGCCCAGTATAAGGTTTTCTCCACCGTGGACCTCATGTCCGCCTACCACCAGCTCCCCATCCGCCCAGGTGACCGCAAGTACACAGCCTTCGAGGCAGATGGGCATGTATACCACTTCCTAAGGGTCCCATTTGGTGTCACGAACGGGGTCTCGGTCTTCCAACGGGAGATGGACTGAATGGTTGACCAGCACGGGTTGCAGGCCACGTTCCCGTATCTCGACAACGTAACCATCTGCGGCCACGATCAGCAGGACCACGACGCCAACCTCCAAAAATTCCTCCAGACCGCTAACGCCTTGAATCTCACATACAACGAGGAAAAGTGCGTTTTTAGCACAAACCGGTTGGCCATCCTGGGATACGTAGTGCGCAATGGGATAATAGGCCCCGACCCCGAACGCATGCGCCCCGTTATGGAATTTCCCCTCCCCCACTGCTCCAAAGCCCTGAAACGTTGCCTGGGGTACTTTTCATATTACGCCCAGTGGGTCCCCCAGTATGCAGACAAGGCCCGCCCGCTAATACAGACCACTACCTTCCCCCTGTCGACAGAGGCTCGCCAGGCCTTCAGCCACATCAAAGCGGATATTGTAAAGGCCACGATGCGCGCCATCGATGAGTCCGTCCCCTTCCAGGTCGAGAGCGACGCCTCCGACGTAGCTCTGGCGGCCACCCTTAACCAAGCGGGCAGACCCGTGGCCTTTTTCTCCCGAACCCTCCACGCCTCCGAAATCCGCCACTCCTCAGTGGAAAAGGAAGCCCAAGCCATAGTGGAAGCTGTGCGACATTGGAGGCATTACTTGGCCGGCAGGAGATTCACTCTCCTCACCGACCAACGGTCGGTAGCCTTCATGTTCGATAATGCACAGCGGGGCAAAATTAAAAATCACAAGATCTTAAGGTGGAGGATCGAGCTCTCCACCTTCAACTACAAGATCTTGTACCGTCCCGGAAAGCTGAACGAGCCGTCCAATGCCCTATCCCGCGGCACATGTGCCAACGCACAAATAGACCGTCTCCAAGCCCTCCACGAGGACCTCTGCCACCAGGCGGTCACTCGGTTCTACCATTTTATAAAGTCCCGCAACCTCCCCTACTCTGTGGAGGAGGCCCGTACAGTCACCAGGAACTGCCACATCTGCGCGGAGTGCAAACCGCACTTTTTCAGGCCGGATAGAGCGCACCTGATCAAGGCTTCCCGCACGTTCCCTTTGAACGCCTCAGTCTGGATTTCAAAGGGCCCCTCCCCTCCACCGACCGCAACACATACTTCCTGAACGTGGTGGACGAGTACTCCCATTTCCCCTTCGCCATCGCCTGCCCCGACATGACAGCGGCCACAGTTATTAAAGCCCTTGGCACCATATTCACACTGTTCGGTTGCCCCGCATATATCCATAGCGACAGGGGGTCCTCCTTCATGAGTGACGAGCTGCGCCAGTTCCTGCTCAGCAAAGGCATAGCTTCGAGCATGACGACCAGCTACAACCCCCGGGCGAGCGGGCAAGTAGAGAGGGAGAACGGCACGGTCTGGAAGACCGTCCTACTGGCCCTACGGTCCAGGGATCTCCCAGTTTCCCGGTGGCAGGAGGTCCTCCCGGACGCTCTCCACTCCATCCGGTCGCTGCTGTGTACCACCACTCACCAAACGCATCACGAGCGCCTCCTTGTCTTCCCCAGGAAGTCCTCCTCCGGAACGTCGCTGCCGACCTGGCTGGCGGCCCCAGGACCCATCTTGCTGTGGAAACATGTGCGGGCGCACAAGTCGGACCCTTGGTCGAGAGGGTTCACCTTCTCCACGCGAACCCGCAGTACGCCTACGTGGCGTACCCCGACGGCTGACAGGACACGGTCTCCCTGCGGGACCTGGCGCCCGCCAGCAACACACACACGTCCCCGACACCGATCGTCCCCTCCCTGCCACCGGCGCACCCCGCGACCGCCCCCTTCCCGGGAGGATCGGTCCTCCTCCCGTGCCCGCCCAGGAGTAAAACAGGAACAAACACCGAAACGCTCCCGGAGACGACAACGCCGGGACAAGCACCTGCACCATCACCGGGGCTGAGGCGATCGACGAGGAAGACCAGACCGCCCGCTCGACTTGTGGCATCGGCGTGAAACCAAGAATGTTGTTGGACTGTAACAAAAAAAAATTCTCTTACGAATATTGTAAATAGTTCCACAAACCTTGTACATAGCCCAGTGTAGGGCTACAACTGTAAAAACTTGCCCGAAATTTTCCTCACAGGACCAGCCTTATAAACCCCTACCACCATACGAACCACCACCCCGCCGGGTTCATTTTTAGCAAGGGGTGAATGTGGTGGTATGTATTAGGGGTCATGTGGGGCTGTGAAGCCGTGATGCAATTGGCTGACAGATCCCGGGTCCTGGTTGGCTGTTGACTCCTGGCTCCGCCCTGAAGGCGGAGGATAAGAACCCAAGCTTCTCCCCGCCGCTTCATTCTGTTGCTGAACTGTTGGGGACAAGTCTCGCTTAATAAAGCCTCATCGACTTCATCACCACTCGTCTCTCTCGTAAGTCATTGTGCGCTACACCTCATCTATCTCCTCCCCAAGCTCCTCCTCCCATTTACCCTTTAGCTCCTCCACCAAGGTCTCCTCCTCCTCCTGCATCTCCTGGTAGATCGCCGAGACCTTGGCTTCTCCAACCCACAACCTCGAGAGCACCCCATCCTGGATCGAGCGTGCTGGAAGCAGCGGGAACTCCCTCACCTGCCGTCTTACAAACGCCCTTACCTGCAAGTACCTGAAGGCATTTCCGGGGGCAAGCCCGAATGTTTCCTCCAGCGCCCCAAGGCTCGCAAACGTCCCATCTAAAAACAGGTCCCCGATCCTTCTAATTCCTGCTCTGTGCCAGTTCAGCAACCCTCCATCCATTCTCCCCGGGATAAACACGATGGTTCTCCCGGATCGGGAACCAAACCAAAGCCTCAACCTCAAGCCTATGGCGCCTCTACTGCCCCCAAATTTTCAAAGTCGCCGCCAACACCGGACTCATGGTGTACCTAGTCAGTGGGAGAGGCAGCGGTGTGTCACCAGCGCTTCCAGACTCGTGCCCACACTGGATGCCATCTCCAGCCTCTTCCACGCCGTCCCCTCCCCCTCGATTACCCACTTGTGTATCATCGCCACATTGGCAGCCCAGTAATACCCACACAGATTAGGTAATGCTAACCCTCCTCGGTCCCTACTCCGCTCCAGAAACACCCTTCTCACCCTCGGGGTTGTTTTCGCCCACACGAATCCTATGATGCTCCTACTGACCCGCTTAAAAAAGGCCTGAGGGTTCAGGATGGGGAGGCACTGGAATATAAAAAGGAACCTCGGGAGCACCGTCACCTTCACCGACTGCACCCTACCCGCCAGGGAGAGTGGCAGCATATCCCACCTTTTAAATTCCTCCTCCATCTGCTCCACCGGCCTCGTCAAGTTGAGCTTGTGTAGGGCCCCCCAGCACCTGGCCACCTGGATCCCCAGGTACCGAAAACCCCTTTCCGCCCTCTTCAGTGGAAGCTCATCTATCCCCCTTCCCTGGTCCCCTGGGTGTATCACGAAGAGCTCACTCTTCCCCACGTTGAGCTTATATCCGGAAAAGTCCCCAAACTCCCTGAGGAACCGCATCACCTCCGGTATCCCCCCCACTGGGTCCGCCACATACAGTAACAGGTCATCGGCATACAACGATACCCGGTTCCCCCCCCCCCCCGGACCAGCCCCTCCAGTTCCTGCACTCCCTAAGAGCCATAGCCAAAGGCTCAATTGCCAATGCAAATAGCAAGGGGGATAGGGGGCACCCCTACCTCTGCCCCCGGCACAGCCGAAAGTATTCCGACCTCCTCCGATTCGTGGCCACACTCGCCACTGGGGCTTTGTAAAGTAGCCTAACCCAACTAATGAACCTCTCCCCAAAGCCAAACCTCCTCAACACTTGCAGAGGTACCCCCCTTCACCCTATCGAAGGCCTTCTCCGTGTCCATCGCCGACACAATCTCCGCCTCCCCCTCCACTGTCGGCATCATGATTACGTTAAGGAGCCTCCGCACATTGGGATTCAGCTGCCTTCCCTTAACAACACCCGTCTGGTCCTCGTGAATCACCCTCGGGACACAGTCCTCAATTCAGGTAGCCAACACTTTCGCTAGCAGCTTCGCATCCATGTTGAGGAGAGAGATTGGCCTATACGACCCCTCTAGCTGCGTTGCTCCCCCCATAGCACTCCCGTAAGTCAGTTGACTCTGCCTGCGTCTCTGACACAGACACACACACAGACTCTGCCTGTCTCTATGACACAGACACACACACAGACTCTGCTTGTCTCTTTGACACAGACACACACAGACTCTGCCTGTCTCTCTGACACAGGCACACACACAGACTCTTTCTGGCCTGGTTCTCTCTCTGCCTTAATCTCTCTCTCTTTCTCTCTCTCGCTCGCTCCTCTCTAACAGCCACGCACACACAAATATTATGACACACAAGACTAACTAGGATTCACTCACACTCTCTATCAGACACACACACACAGGCACAGACTCTGTCTCACTCTGGCTCTATCAGACACACAGACTGACACAGTCTCTTTCTGTCTCACATTCACTCTTTCTATCAGACACACACATCTGACAAAGATTTTCTCTGTATTATTCTCTTACACGCTCTGGATGAGACACACGCATGCAGAAACATACCATCTCTGTCTCATTTTCTAACCCTCTATCAGACACACATACAGACTCTTTCTGCCTCACTCACTCTTCAGACGCGCACATACAAACACAGACACTCTCACTTTCTCTCTCCCACTATTTCTCTATGCCTCTCCCTCCTCTCTCTCGTTCTCTCTCTCTCTCTCTCTCTTTCCCGTTCTCTCTCTCTCTCAGACACAGCCACATACTCTTTCTGGACAGGTATGTCTCGCTCAGCCTCTCAGTTATAGACTGTTCCTGCTTCACTCTTGCACTGTTTCAGGCACACACATAGAGACACAGACTGCCTCTCTCTCGCTCTCTCTACCACCCTCCCCTTCTCTCTCACACACACACATACACACATCGACATAGCCACAGAAAGAGAGAGAAAGAATGAGGCAGAGAGAGACAGAAAGAGAAAGAGGCAGAAAGCTCTCTGTCCCTCTCGCTCTCTCTCTTTTTCTCTTTCTCTCTCCCCCCCCCCCCCCCCCCCCCCGCCCACCCCCCTCCCCTCACACTCTCGTCTTTGTCTCTGAATATTCTAAAACTTATGGAATTGTGATCGCTATTCCCAAAGTAATCACCGACTGAAACTTCAACCACCTGTCCGGGATCATTCCCCAATACCAGGTCCAGTATGGCCCCTTCCAGAGTTGGACAATTTACATTCTGCTCTAAAAAAACACTCCTGGATGCTCCTTACAAATTCTGCTCCATCTCCGCCTCCAACACTACATGAGTCCCATTCAATGTTGGGGAAGTTAAAATCTCCCATTACGATCATCCTATTTCTCCTACATTTTTCTATAATCTGTCTACATATTTGTACCTCTACTTCACGCTCGCTTTTGGGAGGCCGGTCGTAAAATCCCAACAATGTTACTGCCCCCTCCCTATTTCTTAGCTCTACCCATATTGCCTCAGTGCTCGAATCCGCTATAGCGCCCTCCTTAATCACAGCGGTAAGATCATCTCTGACCAGTCGTGCAACTCCTCAACCCCTTTTACCTCCCTCTCTCTCCCGCCTGTGTGATGGGAGCGGCGTTTTCAGAACCTCAAAATGTATCATGGAGCTCAACCAACGTCTTCTTTTAATGTTTTGTTATTTTTGAAGCACACAGCTTCGTCTCCAGGTGTGGTATAACAATTATGCATTACCTCCCTCTCTATCCCTCCTGAAGCATCTGTACCCTGGGATATTTAGTTGCCAGTCTTGCCCTTCCCTCAAACAATAGAACATAGAACATAAAGATAGAACATTACAGCGCAGTACAGCCCCTTCGGCCCTCAATGTTGCACCGACCTGTGAAACAACTCTAAAGCCCATTTACACTATTCCCTTATCGTCCATATGTCTATCGCATGACCATTTGAACGCCCTTAGTGTTGGCGAGTCCACTACTGTTGCAGGCAGGGCATTACACGCTCTTACTACTCTCTGAGTAAAGAAGCTACCTCTGACATCTGTCTTATATCTATCTCCCCTCAACTTAAAGCTATGTCCCCTAATGCTAGACATCACCATCCAAGGAAAAAGGCTCTCACTGTCCACCCTATCCAATCCTCTGATCATCTTGTGTGCCTCAATTAAGTCACCTCTTAACCTTCTTCTCTCTAACGAAAACAGCCTCAAGTCCCTCAGCCTTTCCTCATTACATCTTCCCTCCATACCAGGCAACATTCTGGTAAATCTCCTCTGCACCCTTTCCAATGCTTCCACATCCTTCCTATAATGTGGTGACCAGAATTGCATGCAATACTCCAAATGCAGCCGCACCAGAGTTTTGTACAGCTGCAACATGACCTCATGGCTCCGAAACTCAATCCCTCGACCAATAAAAGCTAACACACCGTACGCCTTCTTAACAACCCTCTCAACCTGGGTGGCAGCTTTCAGGGATCTATGTACATGGAAACCGAGATCTCTCTGCTCATCCACACGGCCAAGAATCTTACCATTAGGCCAGTACTCTGTCTTCCAGTTATTCCTTCCAAAATGAATCACCTCACACTTTTCTGCATTAAACTCCATTTGCCACCTCTCAGCCCAGCGCTGCAGCTTATCTATGTCCCTCTGTAACTTGTAACATACTTCCGCACTTTCCACAACTCCACCGACTTTAGTGTCATCTGCAAATTTACTCACCCATCATTCTACACCCACCTCCAGGTCATTTATAAAAATGACAAACAGCAGTGGCCCCAAAACAGATCCTTGTGATACACCACTAGTAACTGGACTCCAGTCTGAACATTTCCCATCAACCACCACCCTTTGTCTCCTTCCAGCGAGCCAATTTCTGGTCCAAACTGCTAAATCACACTGAATCCCATGCCTCTGTATTTTCTGCAATAGCCTACCATGGGGAACCTTATCACACGCTTTACTGAAATCCATATACACCACATAAACTGCTTTACCCTCATCCACCTGTTATGTCACCTTCTGAAAGAACTCAATAAGGTTTGTGAGGCACGACCTACCCTTCACAAAACCGTGTTGACTACCTCTAATCAAATTATTCCTTTACAGATGATTATACATCCTATCTCTTATAAACCTTTCCAAGATTTTGACCACAACAGAAGTAAGGCTCACTGGTCCATAGTTACTGGGATTGTCTCTACTCCCAATCTTGAACAAGGGGACAATATTTGCTATCCTCCAGTCTTCTGGCACTATTCCTGTCGACAAAGATGACTTAAAGGTCAAAGCCAAAGGCTCAGCAATCTCCTCCGTAGCTTCACAAAGAATCCTCGGATAAATCCCATCCGGCCCAGGGGACTTATCTGTTTTCACACTTTCCAGAATTGCTAACACCTCCTCCTTATGAACCTCCAGCACTTCTAGTCTAGTAGCCTGAATCTCAGTATTGTCCTCGACAACATTATTTTTCCTGTGTGAATACTGACGAAAAATATTCATTTAACACCTCTCCTATCTCCTCGGAGTCCAAACACAACTCCCCACTACTGTCCTTGACTGGCCCTACTCTTACCCTAGTCATTCGTTTATTCCTGACATATATATAGAAAGCTTTATGGTTATCCTTGATCCTACCTGCCAAAGACTTCTCATGTCCCCTCCTGGCTCTTCTTAACCCTCTCTTTAGGTCCTTCCTAGCTAACTTCTAACTCTCGAGCGCCCTAACTGAACCTTCATGTCTCATCTTTACATAAGCCTCCTAATTCCTCTTGACAAGTGTTTCGACTGCCGTAGTAAACCACGGTTCCCTTGCTCGACCACTTCCTCCCTGCCTAACAGGTACATACTTATCAAGGACACGCAGTAGCTGTTCCTTGAACAAGCTGCACATTTCCATTGTGCCCATCCCCTGCAGTTTTCCTCTCCATCTGATGCATCCTACGTCTTGCCTCATCGCATCATAATTGCCTTTCCCCCAGATAAAACTCTTGCCCTGCGGTATATACCTATCCCTTCACTATCACCAAAGTGCTCAACTACCTCCAAATCTAACACCTGTCCTGGTTCATTACCCAGTACCAAATCCAATATGGTCTCACCTCTCGTTGGCCTATCTACAGGAAACCCTCTTGCACACATTTCACAAAAATGGACCCATCTAAAGTACTCGAACTACAGCGTTTCCACTCAATGTTTGGGAAGTTAAAACCCAACTACCCTGTTGATTGCGCTCCTATTCACAATCATCTTTGCAATCCTTTCCTCTACATCTCTGGAAATTTTCGGATGCCTATAGAAGACCCCGAACAGGGTGACCTCTCCTTTCCTGTTTCTAACCTCAGCCCATAGTATCTCAGTAGACGTGTCCTCATCAAACGTGCTTCCTGCCACCGTACAACTGCCCTTGACTAACAATACCACCCCTCCCCCTCTTTTACCACCTTCCCTGCGCTCACTGAAATATCTAAACACCGCCACCTGCAACAACCATTCCTATCCCTGCTCTATCCATGTCTCCGAAATGGCCACAACATCGAAGTCCCAGATACCAACCCATGCCGCACGTTCACCCACCTTATTCCGGATGCTCCTGGCATTGAAGAAGACACACTTTAAACCACCTTCCTGCCTGCCGGTATACTCCTGCAACTTTGAAACCTTACTCATGACCTCACTACTCTCAACCTCCTGTATACTGGAGCTACAATTCAGGTTCCCAAGCCCCTGCTGAACTAGTTTAAACCCTCCCGAAGAGCATCAGCACATATCCCCCCCAAGTCTCAGTAATACCAATAACATCATATTCACAGTACCCGGTTGAGCCTCTGGCCTCCGGGTAAGCGGTTTCCAAGGCGGCCTTCAGGACGCGCGACAACGCAGAATCTCCGAGCAGAAACTTATAGCCAAGTTCCGGGACCTGGGATTCATGTCGCATTACATTCATCCCCCACCATCTGGCCTGCGAAATCCTACCAACTGTCCTGGCTTGATACAATTCACACCTCTTTAACCTGAGGTTACCCCATTTTTGGATCTGTAAACATTTAACCACCTGCTAACGCTCGCATTCCAAGCATTGTCTGGCATCTTTGAATTTGTCTATATATTTGTTTCTGGAACATACCTCTTCATTCACCTGAGGAAGGAGCAGCGCTCCGAAAGCTAGTGACATCGAAACAAACCTGTTGGACTTTAACCTGGTGTTGTAAGACTTTGTACTGTAAATAATGACATACTACACAGGGACCACTGTAAATAAGGATATACTACCCAGGGACCACTGTAAATATGTATGTACTACTCAGGGAGCACTGTAAATGATGAGATACTCTCCAGGGACCACTGTAATTGATGAAATTCCACTCCGGGACCGTTGTAAATGATGATGTACTACACAGGGAAATAATGTAAATAATGACATACTGCCCAGGGACGACTGTGAATAATGATGAACTACCCATGGACCATTGTCAATAATGGTATTATACCCAGGGAACACTGTAAATCATGATACACTATCCAGGGATCACTGTAAGTAATGACATTCCTCCATGGGACCGTTGTAAACAATGATTTACTACACAGTGACCACTGCAAATAATCACATACTGTCCAGGGACCACTGCAAATAAGATGTTATATCCAGGGACAACTGTAAATAATGATAAACAATCCAGGGACCACTGTCAATAACAACATTCCAACATGCGGCTGTTGTAAATAATGACGTATTACACAGGGACCACTGTAAAAAAGAAATTCCAGCCTGGGACCGTTGTAAGTTATGATGTACTATCCAGAGACCACTGTAAATAATGATATACTATCAAGGAGCCACCGTAAGTGATGATATAATATCTAGGGACCACTGTAAATAATGATCTACTATCCAGGGACCACTGTAAATAATGAAATCCCACACTGGGTCCATTGTAAACAATGATGTACTATACAAGTAACACTGTACATAATGACATATTCCCCAGGGACAACTGTAAATAATGATATGCTACCCAGAGACCACTGTGATTAATGATATATTTCCCAGGGACCACTGTAAATAATGAAATACTATACAGGAACCACTGTAAATAATGATCTACTACCCAGGGCCCACGGTAAATAATGAAATACGACACAGGGACCACTGCAAATAATGATACTCTACTGTAAATAATGATATACTACCCAAGGGCCACTGTACATTATGATATACTATCCAGGGATCATTGTAAATAATGAAATTCCACCCTGGGACCGTTGTAAATCGTGACGCACTAATAATGAGGGACTATCCAGGGCCCACTGTAAATGATTATATACTACCTAGGGGACTCTGGAAATAATGATACACTACCCAGCAACCACTGTAAATAATGCGATATTATCCAGGGACCACTGTAAATAATGAAATACTACACAGGAACCACTGTAAATAATGAAATCCTGCCCAGGGACTATTATAAATAATGATATACTACCCAGGGACTATTGTAAATAATGAAATGCAACACAGGGACCAGGGTAAATAACGAATACTACACAGGGACCACTGTAAGGAATGATATACTACACAGGGACCACTGTAAGTAATGATATACTGCACAGGGACCAGTGTAAGTAATGATATACTGCACAGGGACCACTTTACATGGTGATATACTGCCCAGGGACCACTGTAAATGATGTTACCTAGCCAAGGTCACTATAAATAATGATATACTTCCCATGGACTACTGTAAATAATGATATACTACTCGAAGCCACTGTAATAATGATCTTCTACCCAGGGACCACTGTAAATTATGAAATTCTTCCCTGGGACTACTGTAATAAATAGGGAGAGTGTCTAGAAAACGCAAATCCATTCTACAACGAAGGTGTCACAGTGGAGGCCTGTCCCTGGTATACAGTGGTTCTTTTATAGTATTTCATTTTTTACAGTGGTCCCTTGGTATTATATCATTTTTTACAGTTGTCCCAGGGTAGCATATCTTGGCAATGTGGAGGAGCAGAGAGATCTTGGGGTCTATGTTCATACATCTTTGAAAGTTGCCACTCAAGTGGATAGAGCTGTGAAGAGGGATTGAATTTAAGTGCCGTGAGGTGATGATGCAGCTGTACAAAACTTTGGTAAGGCCACATTTGGAGTACTGTGTACAGTTCAGGTCGCCTCATTTTAGGAAGGATGTGGAAGCTTTGGAAAAGATGCAAAGGAGATTTACCAGGATGTTGCCTGGAATGGAGAGTAGGTCTTTCGAGGAAAGGTTGAGGGTGCTAGGCCTTTTCTCATTAGAACGGAGAAGGATGAGGGGCGACGTGATAGAGGTTTATATGAAGATCAGGGGAATAGATAGAGTAGACAGTCAGAGACTTTTTCCCCAGGTGTAACAAAGCATTACAAGGTGACATAAATTTAAAGTGAATGGTGGAAGATATAAGGGGGATGTCAGAAGTAGGTTATTTACCCAGAGAGTAGTGGGGGCATGGAGTGCACTGCCTGTGGAAGTAGTTGAGTCGGAAACATTAGGGACCTTCAAGCAGCTATTGGATAGATACATGGATTACGGTAGAATGATATAGTGTAGATTACTTTGTTCTTAAGGTCAGCACGGTAGCATTGTGGATAGCACAATTGCTTCACAGCTCCAGGGTCCCAGGTTTGACTCCGGCTTGGGCCACTGTCTGTGCGGAGTCTGCACATCCTCCCCATGTGTGCGTGGGTTTCCTCTGGGTGCTCCGGTTTCCTCCCACAGTCCAGTGATGTGTAGGTTAGGTGGATTGGCCATGATAAATTGCCCTTAGTGTCTAAAATTACCCTTAGTGTTGGGTGGAGGTGTTGACCTTGGGTAGGGTGCTCTTTCCAAGAGCTGATGCAGACTCAATGGGCCGAATGGCCTCCTTCTGCTCTGTGAATTCAATGATAATCTATGATTAATCTGGGACAAACGTTTGGCACAACATTGTGGGCCGAAGGGCCTCTTCTCTGCTGTATTTTTCTATGGTGTATATAGTGGTCCCTGGGTGGTATATCATTTTCTACAGTGGTTCCAGTAGTATTCTGTTGTATCACTGGCCAGCGAGCGCAGAGAGGGTGAAGGGATGTTTAAGGGAGCTGGAGGTGGACTGGGTCTGAATGGAGGAGGCCACCTGCACGGGTAACTCACTCTGAGCGCTGGATGCAAGTCCACTCCCGGCCAGCCACTCACTCCAGGCCAGGCCACTCCCGACCAACCCGCACACACTGCAGTCCACGCCCGGCCAGCTCCCACACACACTCCAGGCCACTCCCGGCCAGCCCACACACACACTCCAGGCCACTCCCGGCCAGCCCACACACACACTCCAGGCCAGGCCAGTCCCGGCCAGCCCACACACACACTCCAGGCCACTCCCGGCCAGCACACACACACACTCCAGGCCACACCCGGCCAGCACACACACACACACCAGGTCACTCCCGGCCAGCCCACACACACACTCCAGGCCCGGCCACTCCCGGCCAGCCACACACACACTCCAGGCCACTCCCGGCCAGCCCACACACACACTCCAGGCCACTCCCGGCCAGCCCACACACACACTCCAGGCCACTCCCGGCCAGCCCACACACACACTCCAGTCCACTCCCGGCAAGACCACACACACACTCCAGGCCACTCCCCGCCAGCCCACACACCCACGCCAGGCCTCTCCCGGCCAGCACACACACACACTCCAGGCCACTCCCGGCCAGCCCACACACACACTCCAGTCCACTCCCGGCAAGACCACACACACACTCCAGGCCACTCCCCGCCAGCCCACACACCCACGCCAGGCCACTCCCGGCCAGCACACACACTCCAGGCCACTCCCGGCCAGCCCACACACACACTCCAGGCCACTCCCGGCCAGCCCAAACACAAATTCCAGGACACTCCCCGCCAGCCCACACACACACTCCAGGCCACTCCCCGCCAGCCCACACACACACATTCCAGGCCACTCCCGGCCAACCCACACACACACTCCAGGCCACTCCCGGCCAGCCCAAACACACACGCCAAGCCACTCCCGGCCAGCCCACACACACACTCCAGGCCAATACCGGACAGCCCACACACACACACCAGGCCACTCCCGGCCAGCCCACACACACACTCCAGGCCACTCCCGGCCAGCCCACACACACACTCCAGGCCACTCCCGGCCAGTCCACACACACATCCAGGCCATTCCCGGCCAGCCCACACACACACGCTCCAGGCCACACCCGGCCAGCCCACACACACATTCCAGGCCTCTCCCGGCCAGCCCACACACACACTCCAGGCCAGGCCACTCCCGGCCAGCTCCCACACACACTCCAGTCCACGCCCGGCCAGCCCCCACACACACTCCAGGTCACTCCCCGCCAGCTTGCACAGACACTCCAGACCACTCCCGGCCAGCCCACACACACACTCCAGGCCACTCCCGGCCAGCCCACACACACTCCAGGCCACTCCCGGCCAGCCCACACACACACTCCAGGCCACTCCCGGGCAGCCCACACACACTCCAGGCCACTCCCGGCCAGCCCACACACACACTCCAGGCCACTCCCGGCCAGCCCACACACACAATCCAGGCCACTCCCGGCCAGCCCACACACACACTCCAGGCCACTCCCGGCCAGCCCACACACACATTCCAGGCCACTCCCGGCCAGCCCACACACACACTCCAGGCCACTCCCGGCCAGCCCAAACACACACTCCAGGCCACTCCCCGCCAGCCCACACACACACTCCAGGCCACTCCCCGCCAGCCCACACACACACTCCAAGCCACTCCCGGCCATCCCACACACACTCTCCAAGCCAATCCCGGACAGCCCAAACACACACTCCAGGCCACTCCCGGCCAGCCCACACACACACTCCAGGCCACTCCCGGCCCGCCCACACACACACTCCAGGCCACTCCCAGCCAGCCCACACACACACTCCCGGCCACTCCCGGCCAGCCCACACACACACTCCAGGCCACTCCCGGCCAGCCCACACACACACTCCAGGCCACTCCCGGCCAGCCCACACACACACTCAGGAGCGCAGTGGTAGGAGCCACCTTATGACGTGAAACAATTCCTGTGCGGGGCGCCAGAATGTGGCGACTTGGGGCTTTTCACAGTAACTTCATTGAAGCCGACCTGTGACAATAAGTGATTATTATTATTGAACTGGGCGAGAGGCCCGCGGGCCCTTCTCTCTGCACAGTACAGGTTCGGGCCGGAAGCGATGGACGGTATATTTTAGATGTGCAGGGGGGAGACAGAGGAATGCTGACGGTTGAGTACATGTCCGCACACGACAGGCTGTCGATTCTGGGAATCTCACAGAGAAGCTCCAACTCTCGAGGAAACAACCTCAGATTGCTGCAGCTGTGCAACCTCCCCCACAAGGAGAAGGAAACCCTTCCCCCAGAAACACACACATTCCTGGACATGGTGGGACGACTGGATTGGTTAGGGGACGGCAAATGCGGCCACATATACAGGAGACAGGTAGAAAACGTCAGGACTCAACTGGAGGGGACAGGACAAAATTGGGGGGGGGGGGAACTGGACAGAGAGAGGGAGAGGACTCTGGATCGAGGCGCAGCACAGAGTCAACTCCACCTCCTCCTCCGCCGGGCTCAGCCTGATGCAGCTCAAGGTGGTGCACAGAGCGACCTCACAAAGCCGCGTCTGAGCGGGTTCTTCCCGGAGCTGGTGGACAATGCGAGAGGTTCCCGGGGGAGGAGGGCGGCCAACCACACCCGCATGTTCTGGTCCTGCCCCAGACTCAGGGAATTCTGCACGGCCACCTTCGAGGCTGTGTCCAAGGTGGTGGGAGTCGGGATGGAGTTATACCCGACACTGGTGGACTTGGGGGGTGTCAGAGCATCCGGAGCTCTGGTAAGGGAAAGAGGGGGACGCCCTGGCCTTCGGGGTGTCAGAGCAGCCGGAGCTCTGGTCAGGGAGAGAGGGGGACGCCCTGGCCTTCGGGGTGTCAGAGCAGCCGGAGCTCTGGTCAGGGAGAGAGGGAGGCGCCCTGGCCTTCGGGATGTCAGAGCAGCCGGAGCTCTGGTCAGGGAGAGAGGGGAGCGCCCTGGCCTTCGGTGTGTCAGAGCAGAGAGAGCTCTGGTCAGGGAGAGAGGGAGACGTCCTGGCCTTCGGGGTGTCAGAGCAGCCGGTGCTCTGGTCAGGGAGAGAGGGAGACGCCCTGGCCTTCGGGGTGTCATAGCAGAGAGAGCTCTGGTCAGGGAGAGAGGGGGACGCCCTGGCCTTCGGGGTGTCAGAGCAGCCGGAGCTCTGGACAGGGAGAGAGGGGGACGCCCTGGCCTTCGGGGTGTCAGAGCAGCCGGAGCTCTGGTCAGGGAGAGAGGGGAGCGCCCTGGCCTTCGGGGTGTCAGAGCAGCCGGAGCTCTGGTCAGGGAGAGAGGGGGACGCCCTGGCCTTCGGGGTGTCAGAGCAGCCGGAGCTCTGGTCAGGGAGAGAGGGAGACGCCCTGGCCTTCGCCTCACTGTTCGTCAGGCGGAGACTCCTGCCGGAGGAGTGGGGGGGGGGGGGGGCGGGTGACGGCAGCGCCCCCCCCCCCCGGAGGCTCAGAATGACTCTCAGATCTCGCCGAATTCCTGAGGCTGGAGAAAATAACATTAGAAATAAGAGGGTCTGAGCCGGGATTCCACAGCACAGGCGGCAAATTCACAAGCCTATCTCCAGACCTGTTTGGAGCCAGCAGCCAACCGGGGTCGGGGCTGGGGGAAGGCCATTTATTGGAGGGAGGGCAGGCCTCCCCTACACGGGGAGAAACCGGGGTAACAAGCAGACCCACCCTCCCTGGGCCCTACACGGGGAGAAACCGGGTTAACGAGCAGACCCACCCTCCCTGGACCCTACACGGGGAGAAACCCGGGTAACAAGCAGACCCACCCTCCCTGGTCCCTACACGGGGAGAAACCGGCGTAACAAGCAGACCCACCCTCCCTGGAAGACCTGTGAACCAAGAGAGGAATGGAACCTCATCACCCCCTCCCCCACTATCAGAAAGAAATGGACAAAGGCAGCAGGGTGGCGCAGTGGTTAGCACTGCTGCCTCAGGGCGCCGAGGTTCCAGGTTCAATCCCGGCTCTGGGTCACTGCCTGTGTGGAGTTTGCACACTCTGACCGTGTTAGCGTGGGTTTCGCTCCCACAACCCGAGGATGTGCAGGTTAGGTGGGTTGGAGAAATTAATTCGGTTCTCTCCATTTATTTTATTTTTAAAGAAAGAAGTCTGCAGACAAACAAGGGGAGGAACGCTGAGCGCCAAGACACAGGAGGGGGAAACTGGGGACAACCACCATCACCAAGCGGCAGGGGCCCCAGTGGAACCCTATAAACCAGGGTAAACAAATAAACAGCAATGTGAAACTGTCAGTAATATCCGGCATCAGAGACCAGTCACGGCCATGGTGACAGCGGGGGCTCAGGGCAGGAGGTTGTGAGATATGTAGCTTTCTTTTTGATCGTTGTTTAATATTCAATGTGAGAAACTCTTTTTCTTTTCTATTCTGTAACTGTTCCTTGAAACATCAAAATAAACATTTTGTCTTTAAATTGCACCGACCTGAATCTCTTGTGTAAAGGCTCCATCTGATGTTGGAAGGTGAGAATTGTACTGACCTGTGTGAATCCATTCCCCAGAGCCATTCAGAGAAAACCAGTGCCTAAAAATGCCATAACCGGAACAGCGCAGATTCATCTCGAACCCTCCCCTTTAATTCCAATTATTCTGATTCCTCCCCAACCTCTTCACCGTGTGGCTGCCTGATGCGTGTCTGCGTGGAGGGTGGGACGGGGTTTTCCCCAAATAGGGAGATTATTTCCTTCAGACGCTGATAAATAGTGTATTAATATTTTAACTATCAATCTTGTGTCAGTAGCTCAGTGGAGCAGTCAATGGTTAAAACCCTTTGGAAAACACGCTAATGATTGGTTGATTCACTCCTGTTGGGACTCCGGGGTCTGTGGGACCGGAACTGGCCGCACACTCGCCCAGGAGGTCGCAACAATATTCGCTCCAGTTCAGAATAATGAGAGGGGCTGGACCATAGAAACCTATGAAAAAGGTGAATGTAGGAATGATGTTCCGGATGGCACAGGAGACCGGA
The DNA here is from genome assembly GCF_047496885.1 of Scyliorhinus torazame. Lineage (NCBI taxonomy): Eukaryota > Metazoa > Chordata > Chondrichthyes > Carcharhiniformes > Scyliorhinidae > Scyliorhinus > Scyliorhinus torazame. The sequence goes on from NC_092726.1 coordinate 57,665,873, forward strand.
ACTAGGGGCACAGTCTGAGGATACGGACAGGCCATTTAAAACTGATAGAAGGAGACATTTCCTCACACAGAGAGCTGCGAGCCTGTGGAATTCTCCGCCACAGAAAGTAGTTGGAGCTGAAACATTGCATATTTTCAAGGAGCAGTTGGTTATGGGACTTGGGGCTAAAGGGATCCAAGAATAGGGAGGAAAGCAGGAACATGTTAGTGAGTCGGATGATCAGCGATGTACACAATGCATGTGAAGCAGACTGAAAGGGCCGAATGGCCTGCTCCTGCTCCCATGTTCCATGTTTCTATCGAACAATCCCCTGTCAATAATGTCCCAACACCCACTGGACTTAGCGGTGGGAATGATTGTCTTTCCCAAGACCCTTGCAGAGTGCGAGCTCCCTCGTTAATGTGGCAGAGGGAACTCAATTTCTGTTGTCTGCAAGGTCAGCAGTTCGGCAGCGGCCTGTTGGTTTGCGCCATTGTCACGTGTACCGAGAAGCAGTGAAACATATGCACCATGGTGCATCTGTAAAAGTTGGTCAGAGTTAATGTGGACATGCCGAATTTCCTTAGTTTCCTGAGTAAGTATAGGCGCTGTTGTTCATTCGTTGCATCGACGTGGGTGGACCAGGACAGATTGTTGCTGATTTTCACACCGAGGAATTTGAAGCTGTTAACCATCTCCACCTCGGCCCCGTTGATGCTGACAGGGGTGCGTACAGCACTTTGCTTCCTGAAGTCAATTACCAGCTCTTTAGTTTTGCCGGCATTGAGTGATAGGTTGTTGTCATTACACCACTCCACTAGATTCTCTATAGCCCTCATGTTTTCTGACTCATCGTTGTACGAGATCCGACCCACTATCGTCGTGTCGTCAGCATACTTTCAGACGCCGTTGGAGCCAAATTTTGCCTCGCAGTCGTGTATGAGCAGGGAGTATAGTACGGGTCTACCTACGCAGCCTTGTGGGCCCCGGTATTGAGAACTATTGTGGAGGAGGTGTTGTTGTTTATTCTGACTGAGTGTGGTCTGTGGGTCAGAAAGTCGAGGATCCAGTTGCAGAGAGAGGAGCCAAGTCCTAGGTTTTGGAGCTTTGATATGAGCTTGGCTGGGATTATGGTGTTGAATGCGGAGCTATAGTCAATGAACAGGAGTCTGATGTAGGAGTCCCTGTTGTCAAGATGCTCCAGGGATGAGTGTCGGGCCATGGAGATGGCGTCTGCTGTGGACCGGCTGCTGTGATGGGCGAATTGCAGTGGAGTAGGCATTTTAAGAGTATGGAGTTCATGTGTTTCATGACCAACATCTCGAAGCGCTTCATTACTTTCGATGTAAGGTGGTAATAGTAGGGGACTTTAACTTTCCCAACATTGACTGGGACAGCCATAGCATTAGGGGCTTGGATGGAGGGAAATTTGTTGAGTGTATTCAGGAGGAATTTCTCATTCAGTATGTGGATGGACCGACTAGAGTGGGGCAAAACATGACCTCGTCTTGGGAAATAAGGAAGGGCAAGTGACAGAAGTGTTAGTGAGGGATCACTTTGGGACAAGTGACCATAACTCCATTAGTTTTAAGATCGTTATGGAGAATGATAGGTCTGCCCCAAGAGTTAAAATTCTTAACTGGGGCAAGGCCAATTTTGATGGTATCAGACAGGAACGTTCAGAGGTAGATTGGGGGAGACTGTTGGCAGGCAAAGGGACGGCTGGTAAATGGGAGGCTTTTAAAAATGTGTTCACCAGGGTTCAGGGTAAGCAAATTCCCTTTAGAGTGAAGGGCAAGGCTGGTAGAAGTAGGGAACCCTGGATGACTCGAGATATTGAGACTCTGGTCAAAAAGAAGAAGGAGGCATATGACGTACATAAACAACTGGGATCAAGTGGGTCCCTTGAAGAGTATAGAGATTGTCAAAATAGAGTTAAGAGGGAAATCAGGAGGGCAAAAAGGGGACATGAAATTGCTTTGGCAAATAATGCAAAGGAGAATCCAAAGAGCTTCTACAGATACATAAAGGGAAAAAGAGTAACTAGGGACAGAGTAGGGCCTCGGAAGGATCAACAAGGACATCTATGTGCAGAGCCACAAGAGTTGGGTAAGATCCTGAATGAATATTTCTCATCGGTATTCACGGTGGAGAAAGGCATGGATGTTAGGAAACTAAGGGAAATAAATAGTGATGTCTTGAGAAGTGTGCATATTACAGAGGAGGAGGTGCTGGAAGTCTTAAAGCGCATCAAGGTAGATAAATCCCCGGGACCTGATGAAATGTATCCCAGGATGTTGTGGGAGGCTAGGGAGGAAATTGCGGGTCCCCTAACAGAGATATTTGAATCATCGACAGCCACAGGTGAGGTGCCTGAAGATTGGAGAGTAGCGAATGTTGTGCCCTTGTTTAAGAAGGGCAGCAGTGAAAAGCCTGTGAACTACAGACCGGTGAGCCTAACGTCTGTAGTAGGTAAGTTGCTAGAAGGTATTCTGAGAGACAGGATCTACAAGCATTTAGAGAGGCAAGGACAGATTCGGGGCAGTCTGCATGGCTTTGTGCGTGGAAAATCATGTCTCACAAAATTGATTGAGTTTTTTGAGGGGGTGACCAAGAAGGTAGATGAGGGCAGTGCAGAAGACGTTGTCGACATTGACTTTAGCAAAGCCTTTAACAAGGTACCGCATGGTAGGTTGTTGCAGAAGGTTAAAGCTCACGGGATCCAGGGTGAGGTTGCCAATTGGATTCAAAATTGGCTGGACGACAGAAGGCAGAGGGTGGTTGTAGAGGGTTGTTTTTCAAACTGGAGGCCTGTGACCAGTGGTGTGAAAGAATGTAGAAAAGATTTACTAGGATGTTACCGGGACTTGATGGTTTGAGTTATAAGGAGAGGCTGGATAGACTGGGACTTTTTTCCCTGGAGCGTAGGAGGCTTAGGGGTGAACTTCTAGAGGTCTATAAAATAACGAGGGGCATAGATAAGGTAGATAGTCAACATCTTTTCCCAAAGGTAGGGGAGCCTAAAACTAGAGGGCATAGGTTTAAGGTGAGAGAGGAGAGATTCAGAAGGGCCCAGAGGGGCAATTTCCTCACTCAGAGGGTAGTGAGTGTCTGGAATGTGCTGCCAGAGGTAGTAGTAGAGGCGGGTACAATTGTGTCTTTTAAAAAGCATTTAGAAAGTTACATGGGTAAGATGGGTATAGAGGGTTATGGGCCAAGTGCGGGCAACTGGGACTAGCTTAATGGTAAAAACTGTGCGGCATGGACTGGTTGGGCCGAAGGGCCTGTTTCCATGCTGTAAACTTCTATGATTCTATGTCAGGGCCAGTGGACAATTGTCCTCGAGGCACGTTACCTGGCTCTTCTTTGGCACCGGCATGATGGTGGTCTTCTTGAAGCAGGTGGGGATATCGGAGCGGAGTATGCAGTGGTAGAAGATGTCCTTGAACTAATCTGCCAGCTGCTCCGCGCAGGATCTGATTGCACGACTAGGGACCCCGTCCGGGCCCGTCGCCTTCCCAGTGTTCACTTCTAAGTTCGCCGGGATTTAGGAAGGTGTAACGTTGTGTTTGGTGTGACCGGGGCTGCTGGGACAGTCGGCAGCGCTTTGATGGTATCCTGCACGAACCGAGCATAGAATGCATTGAGCTCATCAGGGAGGGGGCGCTGCTGCTGGACATTCTGTTCAGCTTCGCTTTGTAGCCCGGTATGTTCATCATCCTGTTCCATTGTGAAATTTACTGTTGAAACTGCTCCCAGCCTGTCTTCAGACAGCGTATTCCAGATTATAACAATCCCCTGTCAGTATTTATCCAGTTCCATTGTGAAATTTACGATTGAATGAGCTGCCATTGTTTCTTCAGACAGTGTATTCCAGATTATAAGCATCCCCTGTTAGTATGTATCTAGTTCCATTGTGAAACTTTCAATTGAAACTGCTCCCATCGTGTCTTCAGACAGTGTATTCCAGATTCTAACAGCTCTGTATTAAATGTCCTATCAATATGCTCACACCATCTTTGATGAATTATTGTAAATCTTGTTACTGGTGCTGGGTCCAGTGGAACCCTTTCTGCTCACTCTCTCTAAACTCCTTCCTCATTTGGAGTCATCTGTGAAATTGCACTTTACCTTAAACTGATCTACAGATTACAATTCAAGTTCACTAATCCCCATATTGAACTGAAATCCTCCATCCCTGACAGCACTCCATTTAATATCCAGCACGGTAGCATGGTGGTCAGCACTGTTGTTTCACAGACCCAGGGTTCCAGGGTTCCAGGTTCGATTCCCGGCTTGGGTCAGTGACTGCGGAGTCCGCACGTTCTCCCGTGTGTGCATGGGTTTCCTCCGGGTGCTCCGGTGTCCTCCCACAGACCAAATATGTGCAGGTTAGGTGGATTGGCCATGCTAAATTGCCCTTAGTGTCCAAAACTGCCCTTAGTGTTGATGGGCTGAATGGCCTCCTTCTGCACTGTAAAGTCTATGACATCCTTTGTTTTGTCTCCAAGACCCTCACATCCTTTTGTATATTTAGCGGCAGAACAAGAAGCAATTCCTCAGCTATGGTCCTATCTACAAACCTAGTTATAACTCTATAGGCTATTCGCAAAGTACTAGAAAGTGGGATTCAAATACTCAGGTGGTTGTTTTTGACCTGCCCAGTCCAGATGGGCCGAATGACCTTTCTGTGCTCTGGACCTCGATGACTCTGTGATCCTAACATCCTTCTTTTAGGAGTCCCCGCCTCTATTGATCAAGTTAAACATCTTCTGACGTTTTTCCAATCTTATCACCATGACCTTCCAGTGCAAAGTGCGGACATGTACCCGCTCCCTTCCTGTACACTTTTTAAACTTGTCCCGTTTAGTTTATATTTCCTGCCCTCAGCCCTCCTCCCTAATGCATCACCCACGCGACAGTGATTTAAATTTACTTTCCCCGTGACTCTCCCTTTCACAGATCCGGGAACATGCTGCTGAAGATTGCTGCTACCTGCTCACTGTGTCATTGCTGAGTGTCTGTCATTTGTGAATGTTGAAATTCTTTCCATTGAAGCCTATTTCAGTGAATTGTATCTTGAAGAGCAATTGTCCTCATGTGGACCCCGAGTGAACATCAATGTCTCCTCCCCTCCTGTCTGAATAACTATCATTCATCGCTTCTCTCTGCTTTCTGTTTCTTCGGCAGTATCACATTCTCACTGTCACAGACCCTTTAATCCACGGCTTTGGGACTCGATAACAACTCTAATAAATGACATTTGATCACAATTTGTTCCAGTACATCAATTCATATCAGTTCCCTCATTAATCCTCCAGTTAATTTGAAATATAACTGCAAGAACGACATGCTATGTGATTTCCCACGAATATCGCCGTGTTTCTGGTCACACATAACACCATTTCCTCGCGAAGGAGCAATATTCCTGTTGCCCAGTCTGACCCCTAGAAATGTCCTGGTGACTAACATTATACTGACTGCTCTGTCACTCCAGGGTTTATCCCTCTCTCCTGTTATAAAGAGGATTGGACATTGAAAATGCTCCAGTCCCCTGGAACCACTCAGATACCAATGAGGATTGAATATCAGGGTCAGTGTTTGCACTATTTACACACTCTTTCCCTCAGTCACTGTCACACAGCCAATCCAGACCCGGCTAGTCTTCTATTTAATTGTGATAAAAAGTATTGGACTGAAAGGGGTTAACTGACCCTGCTTGTTTAGTGACTGTGATTAATGTCAGTCTCAATGGATCCTAACCGTGTCACTGGAGGGTTTGTCTCTGCTGTTAATAAGCGATTCCTTTCACTGTGTTATCCCAATCTGTCAGCGGGAGCGTCAACTCCAACACTGCCAGAGATCAGCGGCTCCAGAGAGACCGAGAGGAGGGATCAGAATCTGGGAACTACCCACAGGAACGTTACAGCAATGGATCAGAATCTGGGAACTACCCACAGGAACGTTACAGCAATGGATCAGACTCTGGGAACTATCCACAGGAACGTTACAGCAATGGAACAGAATCTGGGAACTAGCCACAGGAACGTTACAGCAATGGATCTGAATCTGGGAACTATCCACAGGAACGTTACAGCAATGGATCAGAATCTGGGAACTATCCACAGGAACGTTGCAGCAATGGACAGGAGTTTATCCGGGGGTATTAACTATATGTCTTCCCAGTATTTATCAACGCGGATCCGCGGCGCACTGTTGATAATTCAAGCGGGGTACTATCCCCTGCTGGCTGTTGTCGGTGTCCCTGGTAAGTCTCCCTGTCCAGTTATTTATTGTATAAACCACTTTAAGTGTATTATTACTCTCTTTATTTGCATCTTGGAAAGATTGAATCCACGTTCTTCAGTTCAGAAGTTTGTAAGTTCATCAGGTACAGGAGCAGAATGAGGCCATTTGGCCCCTCGCGTCTGCTCTGTCATTCGATCTTGGCTGATCTCATCCTCGGCTTAACGCCGCCGTCCTGCCCATTCTCCAAAATTCTCAACCCATTCCCAATTCAAAATCTATATAACTGCTCCTTTAATTTACTCACTGTCCCAGCATACACCACACTCTGGATAGGGAATTCCACAGGTTCACATCCCATTGGGAGAAGTAGTTTCTCCTCAGCTCTGATTTCCATTTGCTGCCTGTTATCCTGAGATTCTGACCTCTCGATCTAGAACGCCCCACAAGAGGAAGCATCCGCTCCACTTCCACTTTACCCACAACTTTTATCATCTTATAAACCACAATTGGATCTCTACTCCTTAACAACTCTCTTGATAAGACAAAGCCCTCATCCCTGCGATCAATCTAGTCAACCTCCTCTGAACTGCCTGTATAGCCCCTACATCTTTCCTCAAATCAGGGGCCAGGACTGTGCCATGCTCCAGGTGCGGTCTGACCAACATCTGGAATAGTTGTTATAACACTTCCTTCCCTTTAAGCTCAGTGCCTTTAGCTATAAATATCAACCCCGATTCCAGTCACTGAGGTCATTCCCTAACCAGTGGCTCCACTCGCTCTCAGGTTAATATCGGGGGCTGATCACAATCCCTGCTCTCCCTTTGACAGTAAAGTTATTATAGCCAGACGTTCTGTCCATTCCCAATCCTGCTCACTTGCCACCGCCACCTCTGCTTCATCTCAGCCGCAGAGTAAATCATCATCTGTGTCTTTGTTAATTCCACACTCGACTAATCCAATGATATTCTGTCACACAATTTCTGAAACAAATCTTCATGAAGAGCAGCTCATCTCCAGCTCTGCTGCCGTATCATAACCCTCACCCAATCCCAGTCATCTATCATCCCTGTGCTCACTGCTGTCGATTGGTTCCCAGTCTGGCAGCATCTCACTATCTGAATTCTCATTCAGTGATTGAAATTCTTCACAGTCTCAGTCAATCAAATTAGACCAACCCCATGTCCATTTCTACTGAATGTGGAAATGAGTTATTTTTCATTACTTTTACAATTCTGTTATTGGGAGGTGAGTGAAGAGGCTGAGGATGGGTTTCTGCAGGTTGTGTTATTGGGAGGTGAGTGGAGATGCTGAGGATGGGTTTCTGCAGGTTGTGTTATTGGGAGGTGAGCGGAGATGCTGAGGATGAGTTTCTGCAGGTTGTGTTATTGGGAGGTGAGTGGATATGCTGAGGATGGGTTTCTGCAGGTTGTGTTATTGGGAGGTGAGTGAAGAGGCTGAGGATGGTTTTCTGCATGTGGTATTATTGGGAGGTGAGTGGAGATGCTGAGGATGGGTTTCTGCAGGTTGTGTTATTGGGAGGTGAGTGGAGATGCTGAGGATGAGTTTCTGCAGCTTGTGTTATTGGGAGGTGAGTGAAGATGCTGAGGATTGGTTTCTGCAGGTTGGGTTATTGGAATGTTTGTGAAGGTGCTGAGGATGGTTTTCTGCAGGTTGTGTTATTGGAAGGTGAGTGGAGGTGCTGAGGATGGGTTTCTGCAGGTTGGGTAATTGGGAGGTGACTGGAGATGCCGAGGATGGATTTCTGCTGGTTGTGTTATTGGGAGGTGAGTGGAGATGCTGAGGATGGGTTTCTGCAGGTTGTGTTATTGTAAGGTGAGTGGAGATGCTGATGATGGGTTTCTGCATGTTGTGTTATTGGAAGGTTAGTGGAGATGCTGAGGATGGGTTTCTGCAGGTTGTGTTAGTGGGAGGTGAGTGAAGATGCTGAGGATGGGTTTCTGCAGGTTGTGTTATTGGAAGGTGAGTGGAGATGCTGAGGATCGGTTTCTGCAGGTTGTGTTATTGGGAGGTGACTGAAGATGCCGAGGATGGGTTTCTGCTGGTTGTGTTATTGGAAGGTGAGTGGAGATGCTGAGGATGGGTTTCTGCAGGTTGTGTCATTGGAAGGTGAGTGGAGATGCTGAGGATTGGTTTCTGCTGGTTGTGTTATTGGAAGGTGAGTGGAGATGCTGAGGATGGATTGCTGGAGGTTGTGTCATTGGAAGGTGAGTGGAGATGCTGAGGATGGGTTTCTGCTGGTTGTGTTATTGGAAGGTGAGTGGAGATGCTGGGGATGGGTTTCTGCAGGTTGTGTCATTGGGATGTGAGTGGAGATTCTGCGGATGGGTTTCTGCAGGTTGTGTTATTGGGAGGTGAGTGGAGATGCTGAGGATGGGTTTCTGCTGGTTGTGTTATTGGAAGGTGAGTGGAGATGCTGAGGATGGGTTGCTGCAGGTTGTGTCATTGGGAGGTGATTCGAGATGCTGAGGATGGTTTTCTGCAGGTTGTGTTATTGGGAGGTTTGTGAAGATGCTGAGGATGGGTTTCTGCAGGTTGTGTTATTGGAAGGTGAGTGGAGATGCTGATGATGGGTTTCTGCATGTTGTGTTATTGGAAGGTTAGTGGAGATGCTGAGGATGGGTTTCTGCAGGTTGTGTTAGTGGGAGGTGAGTGAAGATGCTGAGGATCGGTTTCTGCAGGTTGTGTTATTGGGAGGTGAGTGAAGATGCCCAGGGTGGGTTTCTGCTGGTTGTGTTAATGGAAGGTGAGTGGAGATGCTGAGGATGGGTTTCTGCTGGTTGTGTTATTGGAAGGTGAGTGAAAATGCGGAGGATGCGTTTCTGCAGGTTGTGTTATTGGAAGGTGAGTGGAGATGCTGAGGATGGGTTTCTGCAGGTTGTGTTATTTGGAGGTGAGTGAAGAGGCTGAGGATGGGTTTCTGCAGGTTGTGTTATTGGGAGGTGAGTGAAGATGCTGAGGATGGGTTTCTGCAGGTTGTGTTATTGGCAGGTGAGTGAAGAGGCTGAGGATGGGTTTCTGCAGGTTGGGTAATTGGGTGGTGACTGAAGATGCCGAGGATGGGTTTCTGCTGGTTGTGTTAGTGGAAGGTGAGTGGAGATGCTGAGGATGGGTTTCTGCAGGTTGTGTCATTGGGATGTGAGTGGAGATGCTGAGGATGGGTTTCTGCTGGTTGTGTTATTGGAAGGTGAGTGGAGATGCTGAGGATGGGTTGCTGCAGTTTGTGTCATTGGGAGGTGAGTGGAGATGCTGAGGATGGGTTTCTGCTGGTTGTGTTATTGGAAGGTGAGTGGAGATGCTGAGGATGGGTTTCTGCAGGTTGTGTCATTGGGATGTGAGTGGAGATTCTGCGGATGGGTTTCTGCAGGTTGTGTTATTGGGAGGTGAGTGGAGATGCTGAGGATGGGTTTCTGCTGGTTGTGTTATTGGAAGGTGAGTGGAGATGCTGAGGATGGGTTTCTCCAGGTTTTTTAATGGAAGGTCAGTGAAGGTGCTGAGGACGGGTTTCTGCAGGTTGTGTTATTGGGAGATTAGTGGAGATGCTGAGGATGGGTTTCTGCAGGTTGTGTTTTTTGAGGTGAGTGGAGATGCTGAGGATGGGTTTCTGCAGGTTGTGTTATTCGAAGGTTAGTGAATATGCAGAGGATGGGTTTCTGCAGGTTTTGTTATTGGGAGGAGAGTGAAGATGCTGAGGATGGATTTTTGCAGGTTGTGTTTGTAGCGCACAATGACTTACGAGAGAGACGAGAAGTGTTGCAGTCGATTCAGGCTTCATTATCTAGACTTGTCCCCATCAGTTCAGCAACAGAATGAAGCGGAGGCGAGAAGCTCGGGTTCTTATACTCCGCCTTCAGGGCGGAGCCAGGAGTCAGCAGCCAACCAGGACCCTGGATCTGTCAGCCAATAGCATCACGGCTTCACAGTCCCACATGACCCCTAATACATACCACCACATTCATCCCTTGTTAGAAAGGAACCCGGCGTGGGGGTGGATCGCATGGTGGTAGGGGTTTACAAGGCTGGCCCTAGAAGGAAAATGTCGGACATGTTACTACAGTTTTAGCCCTACACTGGGCTATGTACAAGTTTGTGAAAACTATTCACAATATTAGCAAAAATATATATGTTTTTGTTACAATACAACAACATTCTTGGTGTCACGCGGATGCCACGAGTCGAGCGGGCGGTCTGGTCTTCCTCGTCGAACCCCTCAGCCCCGGTGGTGGTGCAGGTCTTGTTCAGACGTTGTCGTCTCCGGGAACGTTTCGGTGTTTGTTCCTGTTTTACTCCTGGGCGGGCACGGGAGGAGGACCGATCCTCCCGGGAAGGGGGCGGTCGCAGGGTGCGCCGGTGGCAGGGAGGGGATGATCGGTGTCGGGGGGGGGGGGGGGTGTTGCCGGCGGGCGCCAGGTCTCGCAGGGAGACCGTGTCCTGTCGGCCGTTGGGGTACGCCACGTAGGCGTACTGCGGGTTCGCGTGGAGAAGGTGAACCCTCTCGACCAACGGGTTCGATTTGTGCGCCCGCACATGTTTCCGGAGCAAGATGGGTCCTGGGGCCGCCAGCCAGGTCGCAGCGACGTTCCGGTGGAGGACTTCCTGGGGAAGACAAGGAGGCGCTCATGAGGCGTTTGGTTAGCGGTGGTAAACAGCAGCGACCGGATGGGGTGGAGAGCATCCGGGAGGACCTCCTGCCACCGGGAAACTGGGAGATCCCTGGACCGTAGGGCCAGCAAGACGGTCTTCCAGACTGTGCCGTTCTCCCTCTCTACTTGCCGTTCCCCCGGGGGTTGTGCTGGTCGTCCTGCTCGAAGCTATGCCCTTGCTGAGCAGGAACTGGCGCAGCTCGTCACTCATGAAGGAGGACCCCCTGTCGCTATGGATATACGCGGGGCAACCGAACAGTGTGAATATGGTGCCAAGGGCTTTAATGACTGTGGCTGCTGTCATGTCGGGGCAGGAGATGGCGAAGGGGAAACGAGAGTACTCGTCCATCACATTCAGGAAGTATGCGTTGCAGTCAGTGGAGGGGAGGGGCCCTTTGAAATCCAAACTGAGGCGTTCAAAGGAGCGGGAAGCCTTGATCAGGTGCGCTCTATCTGGCCTGAAAAAGTGCGGTTTGCACTCTGCGCAGATGTGGCAGTTCCTGGTGACTGTACGGACCTCCTCCACAGAGTAGGGGAGGTTGCGGGACTTTATGAAATGGTAGAATCGAGTGACCCCCGGGTGGCAGAGGTCCTCGTGGAGGGCTTGGAGGCGGTCTATTTGTGCGTTGGCACATGTGCCGCGGGATAGGGCATCGGACGGCTCGTTCAGCTTTCCGGGACGGTACAAGATCTCATAGTTGAAGGTGGAGAGCTCGATCCTCCACCTTAAGATCTTGTCATTTTAAATGTTGCCCCGCAGTGCATTATCGAACATGAAGGCTACCGACCGTTGGTCAGTGAGGAGAGTGAATCTCCTGCCGGCCAGGTAATGCCTCCAATGTCGCACAGCTTCCACTATGGCTTGGGCTTCCTTTTCCACTGAGGAGTGGCGGATTTCTGAGGCGTGGAGGGTCCGGGAGAAAAAGGCCACGGGTCTGCCCGCTTGATTAAGGGTAGCCGCTAGAGCTACGTCGGATGCATCGCTCTCGACCTGGAAGGGGACAGTCTCGTCGATTGCGCGCATCGTGGCCTTTGCGACATCCGCTTTGATGCGGCTGAAGGCCTGGCGAGCCTCTGTCGACAGGGGGAAGGTAGTGGACTGTATTAGCGGGCGGGCCTTGTCTGCACACTGGGGGACCCACTGGGCGTAATATGAAAAGAAACCCAGGCAACGTTTCAGGGCATTGGAGCAGTGGGGGAGGGGAAATTCCATAAGGGGGCGCATGCGTTCGGGGTCGGGGCCCATTATCCCATTGCGCACTACGTATCCCAAGATGGCTAGCCGGTTTGTGCTATAAACGCACTTTGCCTCGTTGTATGTGAGGTTCAGGGTGGTCGCGGTCTGGAGGAATTTTTGGAGGTTGGCGTCGTGGTCCTGCTGATCGTGGCCGCAGATGGTTACGTTGCCGAGATACGGGAACGTGGCCTGCAACCCGTGCTGGTCAACCATTCGGTCCATCTCCCGCTGGAAGACCGAGACCCCCTTTGTGACACCAAATGGGACCCTTAGGAAGTGGTCCAGACGCCCGTCTGCCTCGAAGGCTGTGTACTTGCTGTCACGTGGGCGGAGGGGGAGCTGGTGGTAGGTGGACTTGAATCCACGGTGGAGAAGACCTTATACTGGGCAATCCAATTGACCATGTCGTATATGCGGGGGAGAGGGTACGCATCTAGCTGCGTGTACCTGTTGATGGTCTGACTATAGTCTACTACCATCCTTTGCTTCTCCACGGTCTTTACTACTACCACCTGGGCTCTCCAGGGACTATTGTTGGCCTGGATTATGCCTTCCTTCAGCAACCGCTGGACTTCAGACCGAATAAATAGCCGGTCCTGGGCGCTGGACAGTCTGCTCCTAGTGGCGACGGGTTTGCAATCCGGGGTAAGGTTTGCAAACAAGGACGGCGGTTCAACCTTGAGAGTTGCGAGGCCGCAGATAGTGAGTGGGGGTATTGGGCCGCCGAATTGGAATGTTAGGCTCTGCAGGTTACACTGGAAATCTAATCCCATTAATGTGGGCGCGCAGAGTTGGGGAAGGACGTAGAGCCTGTAGTTCTTAAACTCCCTCCCTTGCACCATTAGGTTTGCGATGCAGAACCCTTTGATCTCTACGGAGTGGAATCCTGCAGCTTCGGAAATCTTTTGCGTACTTGGATGGATGGTCAGAAAACAACTTACCGTGTCTGGGTGAATGAAACTTTCGGTGCTCCCGGAGTTGATCAGGCATGGCGTCTCGTATCCGTTGACCAGCACCGTTGTTGTTGTCTGGAGCGTCCGGGGCCGCGATTGATCGAGTGTCACCGAAGCTAGTCGTGATAGTAGTGTCGTGGCGTCTTCTTCGGACACCGTGGAGCCGTCGATGCTGGGGTCCTTTGTTGTCAACCAAGATGGTGGCGTCCATGAATCGCACGCGGCCGGGGTTGGACAAAATGGCCGCCCCATGGATCGCACGTGGTCGGGGGTGGACAAAATGGCCGCCCCCATGAATCGCACGTGGCTGGGGGTCACAAGTTGGCGCCGCCCATCCTCCCCTCGTGGTGCCCGGGATCCAAAATGGCGGCACCCGCGGGTCGCACATGGGACGCTGGGGGGGGGGGGCGGTGGTTGGGGAGCGTTTGGGATGTGCTGGGCCCGTTCTTCTCCGGGGATTGCGGCGACCCGCCGGGACCGGCACACTGCCGCGAGATGGCCCTTCTTGCCGCAGCTTTTACAAATAGCTGCACGGGCCCGGCAGCGCTGCCGGGGGTGTTTCACTTGCCCACAGAACTAGCAGCGGGCCTCCCTGGGATAGTCTGGCGATTTAACCGCGCAAGCTTGCGAGGGGGGGGTTTGTTGCGACTGGGGTCCACGGAGCCCAAGGGCCTGCCGCGGGGTCGGGGCAGTAGGCGCGGGCGTTTTGCGAGGCCACATTTAGGGAAGCTGCAAGGGCCCGTGCCTCTGAGAGTCCTAGCGACTCTCTCTCTAATGGTCTTTGGCGGATTTGGGGAGAGTTCATACCTGCCACAAATGCATCGCAAATTAGCATGTCCGTGTGTTCGATCGCGTTCACCGGCGGGCAGCTGCAGCCCCGTCCCAAAATTAGCAGCGCGGCGTAGAATTCTTCTAGCGATTCTCCAGGACTTTGCCGGCTCGTCGCGAGTTGGTGGCGTGCATAGACCTGGTTCACGGGCCGAACGTAGATGCTCTTCAGCAATGCGAGCGCCGTCGGGAAATCCTCTGCGTCTGCTATGAGAGGGTACATTTCCGGGCTTACCCTCGAATGCAGGACCTGCAATTTCTGGTCTTCTGTGATCCGGCCGCGGTCCGTTCGGAGGTAGCCTTCAAAACATGCTTGCCAGTGTTTCAATACTGCTGCCGAGTTCGCTGCGTGGGGGCTGATCCGCAGGCATTCCGGGGCGATCCGCAGCTCCATAGTCTTTTAAGCTCGCTTAATAAATTGTAGCGCAGAATGACTTACGAGAGAGACGAGAAGTGATGAAGTCGATTCAGGCTTTATTAAGCGAGACTTGTCCCCAGCAGTTCAGCAACAGAATGAAGCGGCGGGGAGAAGCTCGGGTTCTTATACTCCGCCTTCAGGGCGGAGCCAGGAGTCAGCAGCCAACCAGTACCCGGGATCTGTCAGCCAATAGCATCACGGCTTCACAGTCCCACATGACCCCTAATACATACCACCACAGTGTTATTGGGAGATGAGTGTAAATTCTGAGGATTGGTTTCTGTAGGGTGTGTTGTGAGCTGTTGCAGACATTAAGGGAGAACAGATAATATGGTGATCCAGCTCTGAACGAGGTCTGGGGACTGTAGTTACCGTGAATCTGGGTCTGGAACATGACCAACAAATGGAGCAAAGGCTGCAGAGTGGGAAGTGTCGACCAAGTAGAGGAGAATGGTCTCTGGGCCAGCATCTTTTGGAAATACAAGAACACTTTACCAACCTACTCCAAACCCAGGAGCAACGTGTGAGGCAAATCTGATATGACAAGGAGCTGGTTACAGAGCGGTGTCGCCTCCTTCAGCACGGCCTGGAACCTGACACCAGGCTGTGGATGGTCCTGTCAAATCTGATATAACAAGTTGCTGGTTACAGAACGGTGTCGCCTCCTTCAGCACGGCCTGGAGCCTGATACCAGGCTGTGGATGGTCCTGTCAAATCTGAGATAACAAGTTGCTGGTTACAGAACGGTGTCGCCTCCTTCAGCACGGCCTGGAGCCTGACACCAGGCTGTGGATGGTCCTGTCAAATCTGATATAACAAGGAGCTGGTTGCAGAACGGTGTCGCCTCCTTCAGCACGGCCTGGAGCCTGACACGAGGCTGTGGATAGTCCTGCCAAATCTGATATAACAAGGAGCTGGTTACAGAACGGTGTCGCCTCCTTCAGCACGGCCTGGAGACTGACACCAGGCAGTGGATGGTCCTGACAAATCTGATATAACAAGGAGCTGGTTACAGAACGGTGTCGCCTCCTTCAGCACGGCCTGGAGCCTGACACCAGGCTGTGGATGGTCCTGTCAGTGGCTGATAACGGCACAGTTCCATTGTCCGTTTATGTATCTGCCGTCTCAGTAATGGTGACCATGAAACTGTGGTGGTTTGTGGCAACACTGCAGGGGTTCCTTGTATCACAAGAAAGGGGTTAATTGAGAAGAAGTAAATGGTTAACTATATACAGGCACAGAGGTCTCTGAAACAGCTTTTTAATTCGGGCTCCCGAGGCCACACTGCCTGTCCCTTGCTCCCAGGGATTATTGAGCAGTAAATGGTTAACTATATACAGCACAGAGGTCACTGAAATAGCTTTTTAATTGGGGGCTCCCGAGGCCACACAGCCTGTCCCCTGCTCCCAGGGATTATTGAGCAGTAAATGGTTAACTATATACAGCACAGAGGTCTCTGAAACAGCTTTTTAATTGGGGCCTCCCGAGGCCACACTGCCTGTCCCCTGCTCCCAGGGATTATTGAGCAGTAAATGGTTAACTATATACAGCACAGAGGTCACTGAAACAGCTTTTTAATTGTGGGCTCCCGAGGCCACACTGCCTGTCCCCTGCTCCCAGGGATTATTGAGCAGTAAATGGTTAACTATATACAGCACAGAGGTCACTGAAACAGCTTTTTAATTAGGGGCGCCCGGACCACAGAGCCTGTCCCCTGCTCCCATGGATTATGAAGAACGTAAGAACTGGAAGCAGGGGTAAGCCATCTGGCCCCTCGATCATGGCTGATCTTTTGTGGACTCAGCTCCACTTTCCGGCCCGAACACAATAACCCTTAATCCCTTTATTCTTCAAAAAAACTATCTATCTTTATCTTAAAATCATTTAAGGAAGGAGCCTCAACTGCTTCACTCGGCAAGGAATTCCATATATTCACAACCCTTTGGGTGAAGAAGATCCTCCTAAACTCAGTCCTAAATCTACTTCCCCTTATTTTGAGGCTATGTCCCCTAGTTCTGCTTTCACCCGCCAGTGGAAACAACCTGCCCACAACTATCCTATTTATTCGCTTCATAATTTTATATGTTTCTATAAGATCCCCCCCTCATCCTTCTAAATTCCAACGAGTAGAGCCCCAGTCTACCCAACCTCTCCTCGTTATCCAACCCCATCAGCTCTGGGATTACCCTAGTGAAACTCCTCTGCATACCCTCCAGCGCCAGTACGTCCTTTCTCAAGTTTGGAGACCAAAACTGAACACAATACTCCAGGTGTGGCCTCACTAACACCTTATACAATTGCAGCATAACCTCCCTAGTCTTCAACTCCATCCTTCTAGCAATGAAGGACAAAATTCCATTCACCTTCTTAATCACCTGTTGCACCTGTAAACCAACATTTTGCGACTCATGCACTAGCACACCCAGGTCTCTCTGCACAGCAGCATGTTTTAATATTTTATCATTTAAATAATAATCCCTTTTGATGTTATTCCTACCAAAATGGATAACCTCACATTTGTCAACATTGTAGTCCAACTACCAGGCCCTAGCCCATTCATTTAGCCTATCCAAATCCCTCTGCAGACCTCCAGTGTCCTCTGCACGTTTTGCTTTATCACTCAACTTAGTGACGTCTGCAAACTTGGACACATTGCCCTTGGTCTCCAACGCCAAATCATCCATGTAAATTGTGGGCCAAACACTGATCCCTGAGGGACACCACTAGCTGCTGATTGCCAACCAGAGAAACACCCATTAATCCCCACTCTTTGCTTTCTATTAATTAACCAATCCTCTATCCATGCCACTACGTTCCCCTTAATGCCATGCATTTTTATCTTATGCAGCAACTTTTTGTATGGCAGTTTGTCAAAGGCTTTCTGGAAATCCAGATATACCACATCCATTGACTCCCTGTTATCCACCGCACTGATAATGTCATCAAAAATTTCCACTAAATTAGTTATGCACGACCTGCCCTTTATGAACCCATGCTGCGTCTGCCCAATTTGACAATTTCCATCCAGCCGCCTCGCTATTTCTTCCTTGATGATAGATTCCAGAATCTTCCCTACTACCGAAGTTGAGCTCACTGGCCAAGAATTACCCGCTTTCTGCCTACCTCCTTTTTCAAACAGTGGTGTCATGTTTGCTAATTTCCAATCCGCCGGGACCACCCCAGAGTCTAATGAATTTTGGTCAATGATCACTAGTGCATTTTCAATTTCCCTAGCAATCTCTTTTAGCACTCTGCGATGCATTCCATCAGGGCCAGGAGACTTGTCTACCTTTAGCCCATCAGCTTGCCCATCACTACACCCTTAGTGATGATAATCATCTCAAGGTCCTCACCTGTCATAGCCTCATTTCCATCGGTAACTGGCATGTTATTTGTGTCTTCCACTGTGAAGACCGACCCAAAAAACATGTTCAGTTCCTCAGCCGTTTCATCATCTCCCATTATTAAATCTCCTTTCTCATCCTCTAAAGGACCAATATTTACCTTAGCCAGTGTTTTTTGTTTTGTATATTTGCAGAAACTTTTATTATCTGTTGTGAGATTCTGAGCAAGTTTACTCTCATAATCTATCTTCCTATTCTTTATAGCTTTTTTTTAGTAGCTTTCTGTTGCCCCCCTAAAGATTTCCCAGTCCTCTAGTCTCCCACTAATCTTTGCCCATGTGTATGCTTTTTCCTTCAGTTTGATACCCTCCCTTATTTCCTTAGATATCCAGTGTCGACTTTCCCTCTTTCTAACGTCCTTCCTTTTTGTTGGGATAAACCTTTGCTCAGCAGCGTGAAAAACTGCTTGGAAGGTTCTCCACTGTTCCTCAATTGTTTCACCATAAAGTCTTTGCTCCCAGTCTACCTTAGCTAGTTCTTCTCTCATCCCATTGTAATCTCCTTTGTTTAAGCACAAAACACTAGTGTTTGATTTTACCTTCTCACCCTCCATCTGTATTTTAAATTCCACCATATTGTGATCGCTTCTTCCGAGAGGATCCCGAACTATGAGATCCTGAATCAATCCTGTCTCATTACACAGGACCAGATCTAGGACCGTGTGTTCCCTTGTACGTTCCAGAACAGACTGTTCTAGGAAACTATCGCGGATACATTCTATAAACTCCTCCTCAAGGCTGCCTTGACCGACCTGGTTAAACCAATCGACATGTAGATTAAAATCCCCCATGATAACTGCTGTACCATTTCTACATGCATCTGTTATTTCTTTGTTTATTGCCTGCCTCACCATAATGTTACTATTTGGTGGCCTATAGACTACTCCTATCAGTGACTTTTTCGCCTTACTATTCCTGATTTCCACCCAAATGTCTTCAACCGTATCTTCCATAGCACCGATGTCATCCCTTACTGTTGCCCGGATGTCATCCTTAAATAACAGAGCTACACCACCTCCGTTGCCATCCACTCTCTCCTTCTGAATAGTTTGATACCCTCGGATATTTAACTCCCAGTTGTGACCATCCTTTAACCATGTTTCAGCAATGGCCACTAAATCATAGTCATTCACGATGATTTACGCCATCAACTCATTTACGTTATTCCGAATACTACGAGCATTCAGGTAAAGTACACTTATGCTGGCTTTTTTTTAACCTCTGTTCTGAATCTTAACACCTTGATCAGTAACCTCTCCTAAGTTATATTTCCTCTTAACCTTTCTCCTAATTTTCCATGTCGTCGAACCCACATCTTCCTGTAACAACCTGCCGCATCGCTTACCATTAATGTTTTCACTTCCCGTTTTATTTATTTTAGTATTCCTGGTCCTATTCACTGAGCTCCCCTCAGTCACTGTACCTTGTACTGTCGCACTTTTTGATTTTTGACTATGGCTTCTCTGCCTTACACTTTCCCCCTTACTGCCTTTTATTTCTGTCCCTGTTTTACTACCTTGCAGCTTCCTGCATCGGTTTCCATCCCTCTGCCACATTAGGTTAAACTGTCCCCAACAGCTCTAGCAACCGCACCCACCCCCCCCCCCCCCTCAGGAGATCGTTTCCATCGGTGCAGACCGTCCGGGTTGTACTGGTCCCACCTCCCCCAGAACCGGATCCAATGCCCCAGGAATTTGAATCCCTCCCTCTTGCACCATCTCTCGAGCCACGCATTCATCCTATCTGTCCTGACATTCCTATTCTGACTAGCTCGTGGCACTGGTAGCAATCCTTAGATTGCTAACTTTGAGGCCCTACTTTTTAGTTTAAATCCTAACTCCCTGAATTCAGCTTGTAGGACCTCGTCCCGCTTTTTACCTATATCGCTATTGCCTATGTGCACCACGACAGCTGGCTGTTCACACCCCCACCCCCCAGAATGTCCTGCAGCCGCTCCGAGACATCATTGACCCTTGCACCAGGGAGGCAACATACCATCCTGGAGTCTCGATTGCGTCCGCAGAACCGCCTGTCTATTCCCCTTACAATTGAGTCCGCTATCACTATAGCCCTGCCATTCTTCTTCCTGCCCAGCTGCGCAGCAGAGCCAATCACGGTGCCATGAACCTGCCTGCTGCTGCCTTCCCCTGGTGAGCCATCTCCCTCAACAGTATCCAAAGCGGTATATCTGTTTTGCAGGGAGATGACCGCAGAGGGCACCTGCACTGCCTTCCTACACTTGCTCTGACTTTTGGTCACTCATTTTCTATCTCGTTCAGTACCTTTCACCTGCGCTGTGACCAACTCTCTAAACGTGCTGTCCACGACGTCCTCAGCATCGCGGATGCTCCAAAGTGAGTCCATCCGCAGCTCCAGAGCAGTCAAGCGGTCTAACAGGATCTGCAACTGGACACATGTCTTGCACGTGAAGGAGCCAGGGACAGTGGACGTGTCCCTGAGCTCCCACATGGCACACGAGGAGCATGACACGGGTCTGGGATCTCCTGCCATGTCTTAAACATTAGGTAAACGGATACAACTACAATTCCAAAAAACGAAAGAAAAAATAAATAAATTAGACAATGAAAAAAACTACTTACCAGTCACTTACCAGGGATAAAAAGCACCTCCTCCTCATCCAGCTTCGACATCCCACCTAGATTCAAATCCCCAAACTCACTCTTTGGTGTCTCACTCTGGCTGTATCCTCTCTGGTAAAAAAAGAGAAATAAATGGTTAACTATATACAGACACAGAGATCTCTGAAACAGCTTTTTTATTGGGGGCTCCGTAGGCCACACTGCCTTTCTCCTGCTCCCAGGGATTATTGAGCAGGAAATAGTTAACTATCTACAGCTCTAAGGTCACTGAAACAGCTTTTTAATTGGGAGCTCCCGGACCACACTGCCTGACCTTTGCTTCCAGGGATTATTGAGAAGTAAATGGTTAACTATATACAGCACAGAGGTCTCCAAAACAGCTTTTTAATGGGGGCTCCCGAGGCCACACTGCCTGTCCCCTGCTCCCAGGGATTATTGAGCAGTAATTGGTTAGCTATATACAGCACCGAGGTCTCTGAAACAGCTTTTTAATTGGGAGCTCCTGGACCGCACTGCCTGTCCCCTGCTCCCAGGGATTATTCCCCATTAGTCTGGGTTGACACACTCACACACGATGGGCCCAGAGCCGGTAACGTGGACCACATGGGATCACCCATCAAAGAGGCATCGCTGTCAGGTTCCTCACCCTTCCGTCCCTCAGTAACATGCAAACAACTTGAGTCATTTATATAAGAACATCTGTAGACATTAAAAAGGGGCAGTTCAGTTCAGAACGGTCCTTCACAGGGGTAATCTGAGGCATGGTGGATCACCCTGGGCCCCATCCGGCTCCTCCACCAATGGGATAGTGTTGTTGTCAGCAGCAGGATGTTGCCTCGAGGATTCGACCCCACATCGGGGACTCCCCCCTCTCCAGCTCCATCGGGGTCACCGGTGAGTCCACTCCGGATTCACCTGAGGAAGGAGCTGCGCTCCGAAAGCTAGTGATTAAAAAGAAATCTGGTGAAATTTAACCTGCTGTTGTCAGACTTCTTACTATTCTCTGCGGAATCTCCTGGACCCTCGGTTCCGGCTCTGCCGCGGGAGCAGTGGTGATGCCGGCTGGCTCCAACTGTTCAGACATTGGCTGTGTGACCTACCAGCTCCTTGAATGGTCAAAGTACTTCCTCACTCGTCTGCCTTGTAATTCCTCCATGACTGAGACTGGACCGTCTGCCTGGCAACTCCACCCTGTCTGACACTGGACCGTGTGCCTTGTAATTCCACCATGTCTGACACTGGACCGTGTGCCAGGCAATTCCACACTGTCTGAGACTGGAATGTCTGCCTGGCAATTCCACATGTCTGACACTGGACCGTCTGCCTGGCAATTCCACCATGTCTGACACTGGGCCGTCTGCCTTGTAATTCCACCATGTCTGACACTGGACCGTGTGCCAGGCAATTCCACACTGTCTGAGACTGGAATGTCTGCCTGGCAATTCCACATGTCTGACACTGGACCGTCTGCCTGGCAATTCCACCATGTCTGACACTGGACCGTCTGCCTGGCAATTCCACCATGTCTGACGCTGGACCGTCTGCCTGGCAATTCCATCATGTAAGACACTGGACCGTCTGCCTGGCAATTCCACCATGTCTGACACTGGACCGCCTGCCTGGCAATTCCACCATGTCTGACACTGAACGTCTGTCTGGCAATTCCAACATGTCTGACACTGGACCGTCTGCCTCGCAATTCCACCATGTCTGACACCGGCACGTTTGCATTGTAATTCCATCATGTCTGACACTGGACCGTCTGTCTGGCTGTTCCACCATGACTGACACTGGCCCGTCTGTCTGGCTGTTCCACCATGTCTGACACTGGAATGTCTGCCTGGCAATTCCACCATGTCTGACACTGGACCGTCTGACTGGCAATTCCACCATGTCTGACACTGGGCCGTCTGCCTGGAAATTCCACCATGTCTGACACTGGACCGTCTGCCTAGTAATTCCACCATGTCTGATACTAGGCCGTCTGCCTGGCAATTCCACCATGTCTGTCACTGGACCGCCTGCCTTGTAATTCCACCATGTCTGATACTGGACCGCCTGCCTTGTAATTCCACCATGTCTGTCACTGGACCGTCTGCCTGGCAATTCCACCATGTCTGATACTGGACCGCCTGCCTTGTAATTCCACCATGTCCGACACTGGACCATCTGCCTGGCAAATCCACCACGTCTAACACTGGGCCGTCTGTCTGGCAAATCCACCATGTCTGACACTGGACCGTCACTTGCAATTCCTCCATGTCTGACACTGGACCGTCTATCTGGCAATTCCACCGTGTCTGAGACTGGACCGTCTGCCTGGCAATTCCAAAATGTCTGACACTGAACCGTCTGCTGGCAAGTCCACCGTGTCTGACACTGGACCGTATGGCTGGCAATTCCACCATGTCTGAGACTGGACTGTCTGCCTGGCAATTCCACAGTGTCTGACAATGGACCGTCTGCCTTGTAATTGCACCGTGTCTGACACTGGTCTGTCTGCCTGGCAATTCCACCATGTCTGAAACTGGACCGTCTGCCTGAAAATTACACCATGTCTGACACTGGACTGTCTAACTGGCAATTCCAAAATGTCTGTCACTGGACCATCTGACTGGCAATTCCTACATGTCTGACACTGGACCGTCTGACTGGCAATTCCAACATGTCTGACACTGGACCGTCTGTCTACAAATTCCACCATGGCTGAAACTGGATCGTCAGCCTGGCAATTCCACCATGTCTGACACTGGACCGTCTGTCTGGCAATTCCACCATATCTGACACTGGACCGTCTGCCTGGCAATTCCACCATGTCTGACAGTGGACCGTCTGCCTGGCAATTCCATAATGTCGGAGACTGGACCGTCTGTCTGGCAATTCCACCATGTCTGACAGTGGACCGTCTGCCTGGCAATTCCATAATGTCGGAGACTGGACCGTCTGTCTGGCAATTCCACCATGTCTGACACAGGACCGTCTGTCTGGCAATTCCACCATGACTGACAGTGGACCGTCTACCTGGCAATTTCACCATGTCTGACACTGGACCGTCTACCTGGCAATTTCACCATGTCTGACACTGGACCGTCTGACTGTCAATTCCAACATGTCTGACACTGGACCGTCTGTCTACAAATTCCACCATGGCTGAAACTGGACCGTCAGCCTGGCAACTCCACCATGTCTGCCATAGGACCGTCTGCCTTGTTGTTCCACCATGTCTGACACTGGACCGTCGGCGTGGCAATTCCACCATGTCTGACACTGGACCGTCTGCCTGGCAATTCCACCAAGTCTGACACTGGATCGTCTGCCTGGCAATTCCATCATGTCTGACACTGGCACGTTGCCTCGTAATTCCAACATAATCTGACACTGGACCGTCTGTCTGGCTGTTCCACCATGTCGGACACTGGACTGTTTGCCTGGCAATTCCAGCATGTCTGGCACTGGACCGTCTGCCTGTCAATTCCACCATGTCTGACACTGGGCCTTCTACCTGGCAATTCCACCATGTCTGATTCTGGCCTGTCTGCCTGGCAATTCCACCATGTCTGTCACTGGACCGTCTGACTGGAAATTCCACAATGTCTGAGGCTGGACGGGCTGTCTGGCAATTCCAACATGTCTGAAACTGGACCGTCTGCCTGGCAACTCCACCATGTCTCACAATGGACCGTCTGCCTGGTAAATCCACCATGTCTGACAATGAACCGTCTGCCTTGTAATTCCACAATGTCTGACACTGGTCTGTCTGCCTGGCACTTCCACCATGTCTGAAACTGGACCGTCTGCCTGGCAATTCCACCATGTCTGACACAGGACCGTCTGCCTGGCAATTCCAACATGACTGAGAATGGATCGTCAACCTTGTAATTCCACCATGTCTGACACTGGACCGTCTGCCTGGCAATTCCATAATGTCGGAGACTGGACCGTCTGTCTGGCAATTCGACCATGTCTGACACAGGACCGTCTGTCTGGCAATTCCACCATGACTGACACTGGACCGTCTACCTGGCAATTTCACCATGTCTGACACTGGACCGTCTGCCTTGTAATTCCACCGTGTCTGAGACAGGACCGGCTGCCTGGCAATTCCACCATGTCTGACACTGAACCGTCTGCCTGGCAATTCCACAATGTCTGAGACTGGACAGTCTGTTTGGCAATTCCACCATGTCTGAGACTGGACCGTCTGCCAGGCAACTCCACCGTGTCTGACAATGGACCGTCTGCCTGGCAATTCAACCATGTCTGACACAGGACCGTCTGTCTGGCAATTCCACCATGACTGACACTGGACCGTCTACCTGGCAATTTCACCATGTCTGACACGGGACCGTCTGCATTATAATTCCACCATGTCTGACACTAGACCGTTTGCCTGGCAATTCCACCGTGTCTGACACTGGACCGTCTACCTGGCAAATTCACCATGTCTGACACGGGACCGTCTGCATTGTAATTCCACCATGTCTGACACTGGACCGTTTGCCTGGCAATTCCACCATGACTGACACTGGACCGTCTAACTGGCAATTTCACCATATCTGACTCTGGACCGTCTGCCTGGCAATTCCACCATGTCTGACACTGGACCGTCTGCCTGGCAATTCCATAATGTCGGAGACTGGACCGTCTGTCTGGCAATTCCACCATGTTTGACACAGGACCGTCTGTCTGGCAATTCCACCATGCCTGACACTGGACCGCCTGCCTGGCAATTCCACCATGTCCGACACTGCACCGTCTACCCTGCAATTCCACCATGTCTGACACTTGACCGCCTGCCTTGTACATCCACCGTGTCTGAGACTGGACCGTCTGCCTGCCAATTCCACCATGTCTGACACTGGACCGTCTGCGTGGCAATTCCACCCTGTCTGACACTAGACCGTCTGCCTGGCAATTCCACCATGTCTGATACTGGACGGTCTGCCTGGCAATTCCACCATGTCTGACACTGCACCGTCAGCCTTGCAATTCCACCATGTCTCAGACTGGACAGTCTGCTGGCAATTCCACCATCTCTGACACTGGACCGTCTGCCTTGTAATTCCACCATGTCTGACACTGGGCCGCCTGCCTGGCAATTCCACCATGTCTGAGACTGCATCGTCTGCCTTTTAATTCCATCATGTCTAACACTGGGCCGTCTGCCTGGCAATTCCACCATGTCTGAGACTGGACCGCCTGCCGGGCACTTCCACCATGTCTGAGACTGGACCGTCTGCCTGGCAATTCCACCATGTATGACACTGGACCATCTGCCGGGCACTTCCACCATGTCTGACACTGGACCGTCTGCCTGGCAATTCCACCATGTCTGACACTGGACCATCTGCCTGGCAATTCCACCATATCTGACACTGGACCGTCTGCCTGGCAATTCCACCATATCTGACACTGGACCGTCTGCCTGGCAATTCCACCATGTCTGACACTGGACCGTCTGCCTTGTAATTCCATCATTTCTGACACTGGACCATCTGCCTGGCAATTCCACCGTGTCTGACAGTGGGCCGTCTGCCTGGAAATTCCACAATGTCTGACACTGGACCGTCTGCCTGGCAATTCCACCATGTCTGACACTGGACCATCTGCCTGGCAATTCCACCATGTCTGACACTGGACCGTCTGCTTGGCAATTCCACCGTGTCTGACAGTGGGCCGCCTGCCTGGCAATTCCACCATGTCTGACACTGGACTGTCTGCCTGGCAATTCCACAATGTCTGACACTGGACCGTCTGCCTGGCAATTCCACCATGTCTGACACTGGACCATCTGCCTGGCAATTCCACCGTGTCTGACAGTGGACAGTCTGCCTGAAAATTACACCATGTCTGACACTGGACCGTCGGCGTGGCAATTCCACCCTGTCTGACACTGGACCGTCTGCCTGGCAATTCCACCAAGTCTGACACTGGCACGTTGCCTTGTAATTCCACCATAATCTGACACTGGACCGTCTGTCTGGCTGGTCCACCATGTCGGACACTGGACTGTTTGCCTGGCAATTCCAGCATGTCTGGCACTGGACCGTCTGCCTGGCAATTCCACCGTGTCTGACACTGGGCCGTCTGCCTGGCAATCCCACCATATCTGGGACTGGACCGTCTGCCTGGCAATTCCACCATGTCTGACACTGGGCCGTCTGCCTGGCAATTCCACCATGTCTGATTCTGGCCTGTCTGCCTGGCAATTCCACCATGTCTGTCACTGGACCGTCTGACTGGCAATTCCACAATGTCTGAGGCTGGACGGTCTGTCTGGCAATTCCAACATGCCTGAAACTGGACCGTCTGCCTGGCAACTACACCATGTCTGACAATGGACCGTCTGCCTGGTAAATCCACCATGTCTGACAATGGACCGTCTGCCTTGTAATTCCACAATGTCTGACACTGGTCTGTCTGCGTGGCACTTCCACCATATCTGACACTGGACCGTCTGCCTGGCAATTCCACCATGTCTGACACTGGACCGTCTGCCTGGCAATTCCACCATGTCTGACACTGGACCGTCTGCCTGGCAATTCCACCATGTCTGACACTGGACCGTCTGCCTGGCAATTCCACCATGTCTGACAGTGGACCGTCTGCCTGGCAATTCCACCATGTCTGACACTGGACCGTCTGTCTGGCAATTCCACCATGTCTGACACAGGACCGTCTGTCTGGCAATTCCACCATGACTGACACTGGACCGTCTACCTGGCAATTTCACCATGTCTGACACGGGACCGTCTGCATTGTAATTCCACCATGTCTGACACTGGACCGTCTGCCGTGCAATTCCACCATGTCTGACACTGGACCGTCTGCCTGGCAATTCCACCGTGTCTGCGACTAGACTGTCTGCCTAGTAATTCCACCATGTCTATCACTGGGCCGTCTGCCTGACAATTCCACCATGTCTGAGACTGGACCGTCTGTCTGGCAATTCCACCATGTCTGACACTGGACCGCCTGCCTTGTACATCCACCGTGTCTGAGACTGGACCGTCTGCCTGCCAATTCCACCATGTCTGACACTGGACCGTCTGCCTGGCAATTCCATATTGTCGGAGACTGGACCGTCTGTCTGGCAATTCCACCATGTCTGAAACTGCAACGTCTGCCTGGCAATTCCACCTTGTCTGACACTGGACCGTCTCCGTGGCAATTCTACCATGTCTGACACTGGACCGCCTGCCTGGCAATTCCACCATGTCTGACACTGGACCGTCTGCCTTGTAATTCCACCATTTATGACACTGGACCGTCTGCCTTGCAATTCCACCATGTCTGACACTGGACCGGCTGCCTGGCAATTCCACCATGTCTGACACTGGACCGTCTGTCTGGCAATTCCACCAGGACTGACACTGGACCGTCTGCCCGGCAATTCCACCATGTCTGACACTGGACCGCCTGCCTGGCAATTTCACCATGTCTGACACTGGACCGTCTGACTGTCAATTCCAACATGTCTGACACTGGACCGTCTGTCTACAAATTCCACCATGGCTGAAACTGGACCGTCAGCCTGGCAACTCCACCATGTCTGCCATAGGACCGTCTGCCTTGTTGTTCCACCATGTCTGACACTGGACCGTCGGCGTGGCAATTCCACCCTGTCTGACACTGGACCGTCTGCCTGGCAATTCCACCATGTCTGACACTGGCACGTTGCCTCGTAATTCCAACATAATCTGACACTGGACCGTCTGTCTGGCTGTTCCACCATGTCGGACACTGGACTGTTTGCCTGGCAATTCCAGCATGTCTGGCACTGGACCGTCTGCCTGTCAATTCCACCATGTCTGACACTGGACCGTCTGCCTGGCACTTCCACCGTTTCTGACACTGGGCCGTCAGCCTGGCAATTCCACCATATCTGAGACTGGACCGTCTGCCTGGCAATTCCACCATGTCTGACACTGGGCCTTCTACCTGGCAATTCCACCATGTCTGATTCTGGCCTGTCTGCCTGGCAATTCCACCATGTCTGTCACTGGACCGTCTGACTGGCAATTCCACAATGTCTGAGGCTGGACGGGCTGTCTGGCAATTCCAACATGTCTGAAACTGGACCGTCTGCCTGGCAACTCCACCATGTCTCACAATGGACCGTCTGCCTGGTAAATCCACAATGTCTGACAATGAACCGTCTGCCTTGTAATTCCACAATGTCTGACACTGGTCTGTCTGCCTGGCACTTCCACCATGTCTGAAACTGGACCGTCTGCCTGGCAATTCCACCATGTCTGACACAGGACCGTCTGCCTGGCAATTCCATAATGTCGGAGACTGGACCGTCTGTCTGGCAATTCGACCATGTCTGACACAGGACCGTCTGTCTGGCAATTCCACCATGACTGACACTGGACCGTCTACCTGGCAATTTCACCATGTCTGACACTGGACCGTCTGCCTTGTAATTCCACCGTGTCTGAGACAGGACCGGCTGCCTGGCAATTCCACCATGTCTGACACTGAACCGTCTGCCTGGCAATTCCACAATGTCTGAGACTGGACAGTCTGTTTGGCAATTCCACTATGTCTGAGATTGGACCGTCTGCCAGGCAACTCCACCGTGTCTGACAATGGACCGTCTGCCTGGCAATTCAACCATGTCTGACACAGGACCGTCTGTCTGGCAATTCCACCATGACTGACACTGGACCGTCTACCTGGCAATTTCACCATGTCTGACACGGGACCGTCTGCATTATAATTCCACCATGTCTGACACTAGACCGTTTGCCTGGCAATTCCACCGTGTCTGACACTGGACCGTCTACCTGGCAAATTCACCATGTCTGACACGGGACCGTCTGCATTGTAATTCCACCATGTCTGACACTGGACCGTTTGCCTGACAATTCCACCATGACTGACACTGGACCGTCTAACTGGCAATTTCACCATATCTGACTCTGGACCGTCTGCCTGGCAATTCCACCATGTCTGACACTGGACCGTCTGCCTGGCAATTCCATAATGTCGGAGACTGGACCGTCTGTCTGGCAATTCCACCATGTTTGACACAGGACCGTCTGTCTGGCAATTCCACCATGCCTGACACTGGACCGCCTGCCTGGCAATTCCACCATGTCCGACACTGCACCGTCTACCCTGCAATTCCACCATGTCTGACACTTGACCGCCTGCCTTGTACATCCACCGTGTCTGAGACTGGACCGTCTGCCTGCCAATTCCACCATGTCTGACACTGGACCGTCTGCGTGGCAATTCCACCCTGTCTGACACTAGTCCGTCTGCCTGGCAATTCCACCATGTCTGATACTGGACGGTCTGCCTGGCAATTCCACCATGTCTGACACTGCACCGTCAGTCTTGCAATTCCACCATGTCTCAGACTGGACAGTCTGCTGGCAATTCCACCATCTCTGACACTGGACCGTCTGCCTTGTAATTCCACCATGTCTGACACTGGGCCGCCTGCCTGGCAATTCCACCATGTCTGAGACTGCATCGTCTGCCTTTTAATTCCATCATGTCTAACACTGGGCCGTCTGCCTGGCAATTCCACCATGTCTGAGACTGGACCGCCTGCCGGGCACTTCCACCATGTCTGACACTGGACCGTCTGCCTGGCAATTCCACCATGTCTGACACTGGACCATCTGCCTGGCAATTCCACCATATCTGACACTGGACCGTCTGCCTGGCAATTCCACCATATCTGACACTGGACCGTCTGCCTGGCAATTCCACCATATCTGACACTGGACCGTCTGCCTGGCAATTCCACCATGTCTGACACTGGACCGTCTGCCTTGTAATTCCACCATGTCTGACACTGGACCATCTGCCTGGCAATTCCACCGTGTCTGACAGTGGGCCGTCTGCCTGGCAATTCCACAATGTCTGACACTGGACCGTCTGCCTGGCAATTCCACCATGTCTGACACTGGACCATCTGCCTGGCAATTCCACCGTGTCTGACACTGTGCCGTCTGTATGGCAATTCCACCATGTCTGACACTGGACAGCCTGCCTGGCAATTACACCATGTCTGACACTGGACCGTCTGCCTTGCAATTCCACCATGTCTGACACTGGACCGGCTGCCTGGCAATTCCACCATGTCTGACACTGGACCGTCTGTCTGGCAATTCCACCAGGACTGACACTGGACCGTCTGCCCGGCAATTCCACCATGTCTGACACTGGACCGCCTGCCTGGCAATTCCACCATGTCTGACACTGGACCGTCTGTATGGCAATTCCGCCATGTCTGACACTGGACCGTCTGCCTGGCATTCCACCGTGTCTGACACAGGACAGTCTGCCTGGCAATTCCACGATATCTGACACTGGACCGTCTGCCTGGCAATTCCACCATGTCTGACACTGGACCGTCTGCCTTGTAATTCCACCTTGACTGAGACTGAACCGTCTGTCTGGCAATTCCATCATGTCTGACACTGAACCGTCTGCCTGGCAAATCCACCATGTCTGACAGTGGACCGCCTGCCTGGCAACTCCACCAAGTCTGACACTGGACCGTCACTTGTAATTCCACCATGTCTGACACTGGACCGTCTGCCTGGCAATTCCACCGTGTCTGACACTGGACCGTCTGCCTGGCAATTCCACCGTGTCTGCGACTAGACTGTCTGCCTAGTAATTCCACCATGTCTATCACTGGGACGTCTGCCTGACAATTCCACCATGTCTGACACTGGACCGTCTGCCTGGCAATTCCATAATGTCAGAGACTGGACCGTCTGACTGGCAATTCCACCATGTCTGACACAGGACCGTCTGTCTGGCAATTCCACCATGTCTGAGACTGGACCGCCTGTCTGGCGATTCCACCATGTCTGAAACTGCAACGTCTGCCTGGCAATTCCACCTTGTCTGACACTGGACCGTCTCCGTGGCAATTCCACCGTGTCTGACACTGGATCATCTGCCTTGTAAATCCACCATGTCTGACACTGGACCGTCTGCCTTGTAATTCCACCATTTCTGACACTGGACCGTCTGTCTGGCAATTACACCATGTCTGACACTGGATCATCTGCCTTGTAAATCCACCATGTCTGACACTGGACCGTCTGCCTTGTAATTCCACCATTTCTGACACTGGACCGTCTGTCTGGCAATTACACCATGTCTGACACTGGACCGTCTGCCTTGCAATTCCACCATGTCTGACACTGGACCGGCTGCCTGGCAATTCCACCATGTCTGACACTGGACCGTCTGTCTGGCAATTCCACCAGGACTGACACTGGACCGTCTGCCCGGCAATTCCACCATGTCTGACACTGGACCGTCTGTATGGCAATTCCGCCATGTCTGACACTGGACCGTCTGCCTGGCATTCCACCGTGTCTGACACAGGACAGTCTGCCTGGCAATTCCACCATATCTGACACTGGACCGTCTGCCTGGCAATTCCACCATGTCTGACACTGGACCGTCTGCCTTGTAATTCCACCTTGACTGAGACTGAACCGTCTGTCTGGCAATTCCATCATGTCTGACACTGAACCGTCTGCCTGGCAAATCCACCATGTCTGACAGTGGACCGCCTGCCTGGCAAATCCACCAAGTCTGACACTGGACCGTCACTTGTAATTCCTCCATGTCTGACACTGGACCGTCTATCTGGCAATTCCACCGTGTCTGAAACTGGACCGTCTGCCTGGCAATTCCAAAATGTCTGACACTGAACCGTCTGCTGTCAATTCCACCGTGTCTGACACTGGACCGTCTGGCTGGCAATTCCACCATGTCTGAGACTGGACTGTCTGTCTTGCAATTCCACAGTGTCTGACAATGGACCGTCTGCCTTGTAATTGCACCATTTCTGACACTGGACCGTCTGTCTGGCAATTCCACCATGTCTGACACTGGACAGCCTGCCTGGCAATTACACCATGTCTGACACTGGACAGTCTGCCTTGCAATTCCACCATGTCTGACACTGGACCGGCTGCCTGGCAATTCCACCATGTCTGACACTGGACCGTCTGTCTTGCAATTCCACCAGGACTGACACTGGACCGTCTGCCCGGCAATTCCACCATGTCTGACACTGGACCGCCTGCCTGGCAAATCCACCACGTCTAACACTGGGCCGTCTGTCTGGCAAATCCACCATGTCTGACACTGGACCGTCACTTGCAATTCCTCCATGTCTGACACTGGACCGTCTATCTGGCAATTCCACCGTGTCTGAGACTGGACCGTCTGCCTGGCAATTCCAAAATGTCTGACACTGAACCGTCTGCTGGCAATTCCACCGTGTCTGACACTGGACCGTATGGCTGGCAATTCCACAGTGTCTGACAATGGACCGTCTGCCTTGTAATTGCACCGTGTCTGACACTGGTCTGTCTGCCTGGCAATTCCAACATGTCTGACACTGGACCGTCTGCCTGAAAATTACACCATGTCTGACACTGGACTGTCTAACTGGCAATTCCAAAATGTCTGTCACTGGACCATCTGACTGGCAATTCCAACATGTCTGACACTGGACCGTCTGACTGGCAATTCCAACATGTCTGACACTGGACCGTCTGACTGGCAATTCCAACATGTCTGACACTGGACCGTCTGTCTACAAATTCCACCATGGCTGAAACTGGACCGTCAGCCTGGCAATTCCACCATATCTGACACTGGACCGTCTGCCTGGCAATTCCACCATGTCTGACAGTGGACCGTCTGCCTGGCAATTCCATAATGTCGGAGACTGGACCGTCTGTCTGGCAATTCCACCATGTCTAACACAGGACCGTCTGTCTGGCAATTCCACCATGACTGACACTGGACCGTCTACCTTGCAATTTCGCCATGTCTGACACTGGACCGTCTACCTGGCAATTTCACCATGTCTGACACTGGACCGTCTGACTGTCAATTCCAACATGTCTGACACTGGCCCGTCTGTCTACAAATTCCACCATGGCTGAAACTGGACCGTCAGCCTGGCAATTCCACCATGTCTGCCATAGGACCGTCTGCCTTGTTGTTCCACCATGTCTGACACTGGACCGTCGGCGTGGCAATTCCACCATGCCTGACACTTGACCGTCTGCCTGGCAATTCCATCATGTCTGACACTGGCACGTTGCCTCGTAATTCCACCATAATCTGACACTGGACCGTCTGTCTGGCTGTTCCACCATGTCGGACACTGGACTGTTTGCCTGGCAATTCCAGCATGTCTGGCACTGGACCGTCTGCCTGTCAATTCCACCATGTCTGACACTGGACCGTCTGCCTGGCACTTCCACCGTTTCTGACACTGGGCCGTCAGCCTGGCAATTCCACCATATCTGAGACTGGACCGTCTGTCTGGCAATTCCACCATGTCTGACACTGGGCCTTCTACCTGGCAATTCCACCATGTCTGATTCTGGCCTGTCTGTCTGGCAATTCCACCATGTCTGTCACTGGACCGTCTGACTGGCAATTCCACAATGTCTGAGGCTGGACGGTCTGTCTGGCAATTCCAACATGTCTGAAACTGGACCGTCTGCCTGGCAACTCCACCATGTCTGACAATGGACCGTCTGCCTGGTAAATCCACCGTGTCTGAGACTGGGACGTCTGCCTGGCAATTCCAACATGACTGAGAATGGATCGTCAACCTTGTAATTCCACCATGTCTGACACTGGACCGTCTGCCTTGTAATTCCACAATGTCTGACACTGGTCTGTCTGCCTGGCACTTCCACCATGTCTGACACTGGACCGTCTGCCAGGCAATTCCACCATGTCTGACACAGGACCGTCTGCCTGGCAATTCCAACATGACTGAGAATGGATCGTCAACCTTGTAATTCCACCATGTCTGACACTGGACCGTCAGCCTGGCAATTCCATAATGTCGGAGACTGGACCGTCTGTCTGGCAATTCGACCATGTCTGACACAGGACCGTCTGTCTGGCAATTCCACCATGACTGACACTGGACCGTCTACCTGGCAATTTCACCATGTCTGACACGGGACCGTCTGCATTGTGATTCCACCATGTCTGACACTGGACCGTCTGCCTTGTAATTCCACCGTGTCTGAGACAGGACCGGCTGCCTGGCAATTCCACCATGTCTGACACTGAACCGTCTGCCTGGCAATTCTACAATGTCTGAGACTGGACAGTCTGTTTGGCAATTCCACCATGTCTGAGACTGGACCGTCTGCCAGGCAACTCCACCGTGTCTGACAATGGACCGTCTGCCTGGCAATTCAACCATGTCTGACACAGGACCGTCTGTCTGGCAATTCCACCATGACTGACACTGGACCGTCTACCTGGCAATTTCACCATGTCTGACACGGGACCGTCTGCATTATAATTCCACCATGTCTGACACTAGACCGTTTGCCTGGCAATTCCACCGTGTCTGACACTGGACCGTCTACCTGGCAAATTCACCATGTCTGACACGGGACCGTCTGCATTGTAATTCCACCATGTCTGACACTGGACCGTTTGCCTGGCAATTCCACCATGACTGACACTGGACCGTCTAACTGGCAATTTCACCATATCTGACTCTGGACCGTCTGCCTGGCAATTCCACCATGTCTGACACTGGACCGTCTGCCTGGCAATTCCATAATGTCGGAGACTGGACCGTCTGTCTGGCAATTCCACCATGTTTGACACAGGACCGTCTGTCTGGCAATTCCACCATGCCTGACACTGGACCGCCTGCCTGGCAATTCCACCATGTCCGACAGTGCACCGTCTACCCTGCAATTCCACCATGTCTGACACTTGACCGCCTGCCTTGTACATCCACCGTGTCTGAGACTGGACCGTCTGCCTGCCAATTCCACCATGTCTGACACTGGACCGTCTGCGTGGCAATTCCACCCTGTCTGACACTAGACCGTCTGCCTGGCAATTCCACCATGTCTGATACTGGACTGTCTGCCTGGCAATTCCACCATGTCTGACACTGCACCGTCAGCCTTGCAATTCCACCATGTCTCAGACTGGACAGTCTGCTGGCAATTCCACCATCTCTGACACTGGACCGTCTGCCTTGTAATTCCACCATGTCTGACACTGGGCCGCCTGCCTGGCAATTCAACCATGTCTGAGACTGCATCGTCTGCCTTTTAATTCCATCATGTCTAACACTGGGCCGTCTGCCTGGCAATTCCACCATATCTGACACTGGACCGTCTGCCTGGCAATTCCACCATATCTGACACTGGACCGTCTGCCTTGTAATTCCACCATGTCTGACACTAGACCATCTGCCTGGCAATTCCACCGTGTCTGACAGTGGGCCGTCTGCCTGGCAATTCCACAATGTCTGACACTGGACCGTCTGCCTGGCAATTCCACCATGTCTGACACTGGACCATCTGCCTGGCAATTCCACCGTGTCTGACACTGGACCGTCTGCATTGTAATTCCACCATGTCTGACACTAGACCATCTGCCTGGCAATTCCACCGTGTCTGACAGTGGGCCGTCTGCCTGGCAATTCCACAATGTCTGACACTGGACCGTCTGCCTGGCAATTCCACCATGTCTGACACTGGACCATCTGCCTGGCAATTCCACCATGTCTGACACTGGACCGTCGGCGTGGCAATTCCACCCTGTCTGACACTGGACCGTCTGCCTGGCAATTCCACCATGTCTGATACTGGACCGTCTGCCTTGTAATTCCACCATGTCTGAGACTGGACCGTCTGCCTGGCAATTCCACCAAGTCTGACACTGGATCGTCTGCCTGGCAATTCCACCATGTCTGAGACTGGACTGTCTGTCTTGCAATTCCACAGTGTCTGACAATGGACCGTCTGCCTTGTAATTGCACCATTTCTGACACTGGACCGTCTGTCTGGCAATTCCACCATGTCTGACACTGGACAGCCTGCCTGGCAATTACACCATGTCTGACACTGGACAGTCTGCCTTGCAATTCCACCATGTCTGACACTGGACCGGCTGCCTGGCAATTCCACCATGTCTGACACTGGACCGTCTGTCTTGCAATTCCACCAGGACTGACACTGGACCGTCTGCCCGGCAATTCCACCATGTCTGACACTGGACCGCCTGCCTGGCAAATCCACCACGTCTAACACTGGGCCGTCTGTCTGGCAAATCCACCATGTCTGACACTGGACCGTCACTTGCAATTCCTCCATGTCTGACACTGGACCGTCTATCTGGCAATTCCACCGTGTCTGAGACTGGACCGTCTGCCTGGCAATTCCAAAATGTCTGACACTGAACCGTCTGCTGGCAATTCCACCGTGTCTGACACTGGACCGTATGGCTGGCAATTCCACAGTGTCTGACAATGGACCGTCTGCCTTGTAATTGCACCGTGTCTGACACTGGTCTGTCTGCCTGGCAATTCCAACATGTCTGACACTGGACCGTCTGCCTGAAAATTACACCATGTCTGACACTGGACTGTCTAACTGGCAATTCCAAAATGTCTGTCACTGGACCATCTGACTGGCAATTCCAACATGTCTGACACTGGACCGTCTGACTGGCAATTCCAACATGTCTGACACTGGACCGTCTGACTGGCAATTCCAACATGTCTGACACTGGACCGTCTGTCTACAAATTCCACCATGGCTGAAACTGGACCGTCAGCCTGGCAATTCCACCATATCTGACACTGGACCGTCTGCCTGGCAATTCCACCATGTCTGACAGTGGACCGTCTGCCTGGCAATTCCATAATGTCGGAGACTGGACCGTCTGTCTGGCAATTCCACCATGTCTGACACAGGACCGTCTGTCTGGCAATTCCACCATGACTGACACTGGACCGTCTACCTGGCAATTTCGCCATGTCTGACACTGGACCGTCTACCTGGCAATTTCACCATGTCTGACACTGGACCGTCTGACTGTCAATTCCAACATGTCTGACACTGGCCCGTCTGTCTACAAATTCCACCATGGCTGAAACTGGACCGTCAGCCTGGCAACTCCACCATGTCTGCCATAGGACCGTCTGCCTTGTTGTTCCACCATGTCTGACACTGGACCGTCGGCGTGGCAATTCCACCATGCCTGACACTTGACCGTCTGCCTGGCAATTCCATCATGTCTGACACTGGCACGTTGCCTCGTAATTCCACCATAATCTGACACTGGACCGTCTGTCTGGCTGTTCCACCATGTCGGACACTGGACTGTTTGCCTGGCAATTCCAGCATGTCTGGCACTGGACCGTCTGCCTGTCAATTCCACCATGTCTGACACTGGACCGTCTGCCTGGCACTTCCACCGTTTCTGACACTGGGCCGTCAGCCTGGCAATTCCACCATATCTGAGACTGGACCGTCTGTCTGGCAATTCCACCATGTCTGACACTGGGCCTTCTACCTGGCAATTCCACCATGTCTGATTCTGGCCTGTCTGTCTGGCAATTCCACCATGTCTGTCACTGGACCGTCTGACTGGCAATTCCACAATGTCTGAGGCTGGACGGTCTGTCTGGCAATTCCAACATGTCTGAAACTGGACCGTCTGCCTGGCAACTCCACCATGTCTGACAATGGACCGTCTGCCTGGTAAATCCACCGTGTCTGAGACTGGGACGTCTGCCTGGCAATTCCAACATGACTGAGAATGGATCGTCAACCTTGTAATTCCACCATGTCTGACACTGGACCGTCTGCCTTGTAATTCCACAATGTCTGACACTGGTCTGTCTGCCTGGCACTTCCACCATGTCTGACACTGGACCGTCTGCCAGGCAATTCCACCATGTCTGACACAGGACCGTCTGCCTGGCAATTCCAACATGACTGAGAATGGATCGTCAACCTTGTAATTCCACCATGTCTGACACTGGACCGTCAGCCTGGCAATTCCATAATGTCGGAAACTGGACCGTCTGTCTGGCAATTCGACCATGTCTGACACAGGACCGTCTGTCTGGCAATTCCACCATGACTGACACTGGACCGTCTACCTGGCAATTTCACCATGTCTGACACGGGACCGTCTGCATTGTGATTCCACCATGTCTGACACTGGACCGTCTGCCTTGTAATTCCACCGTGTCTGAGACAGGACCGGCTGCCTGGCAATTCCACCATGTCTGACACTGAACCGTCTGCCTGGCAATTCTACAATGTCTGAGACTGGACAGTCTGTTTGGCAATTCCACCATGTCTGAGACTGGACCGTCTGCCAGGCAACTCCACCGTGTCTGACAATGGACCGTCTGCCTGGCAATTCAACCATGTCTGACACAGGACCGTCTGTCTGGCAATTCCACCATGACTGACACTGGACCGTCTACCTGGCAATTTCACCATGTCTGACACGGGACCGTCTGCATTATAATTCCACCATGTCTGACACTAGACCGTTTGCCTGGCAATTCCACCGTGTCTGACACTGGACCGTCTACCTGGCAAATTCACCATGTCTGACACGGGACCGTCTGCATTGTAATTCCACCATGTCTGACACTGGACCGTTTGCCTGGCAATTCCACCATGACTGACACTGGACCGTCTAACTGGCAATTTCACCATATCTGACTCTGGACCGTCTGCCTGGCAATTCCACCATGTCTGACACTGGACCGTCTGCCTGGCAATTCCATAATGTCGGAGACTGGACCGTCTGTCTGGCAATTCCACCATGTTTGACACAGGACCGTCTGTCTGGCAATTCCACCATGCCTGACACTGGACCGCCTGCCTGGCAATTCCACCATGTCCGACACTGCACCGTCTACCCTGCAATTCCACCATGTCTGACACTTGACCGCCTGCCTTGTACATCCACCGTGTCTGAGACTGGACCGTCTGCCTGCCAATTCCACCATGTCTGACACTGGACCGTCTGCGTGGCAATTCCACCCTGTCTGACACTAGACCGTCTGCCTGGCAATTCCACCATGTCTGATACTGGACTGTCTGCCTGGCAATTCCACCATGTCTGACACTGCACCGTCAGCCTTGCAATTCCACCATGTCTCAGACTGGACAGTCTGCTGGCAATTCCACCATCTCTGACACTGGACCGTCTGCCTTGTAATTCCACCATGTCTGACACTGGGCCGCCTGCCTGGCAATTCCACCATGTCTGAGACTGCATCGTCTGCCTTTTAATTCCATCATGTCTAACACTGGGCCGTCTGCCTGGCAATTCCACCATATCTGACACTGGACCGTCTGCCTGGCAATTCCACCATATCTGACACTGGACCGTCTGCCTTGTAATTCCACCATGTCTGACACTAGACCATCTGCCTGGCAATTCCACCGTGTCTGACAGTGGGCCGTCTGCCTGGCAATTCCACAATGTC
Source organism: Scyliorhinus torazame (assembly GCF_047496885.1). Classification (NCBI taxonomy): domain Eukaryota; kingdom Metazoa; phylum Chordata; class Chondrichthyes; order Carcharhiniformes; family Scyliorhinidae; genus Scyliorhinus; species Scyliorhinus torazame. Next base: position 57,705,504 of record NC_092726.1, read on the forward strand.
TGACACTGGACCGTCTGCCTGGCAATTCCACCATGTCTGACACTGGACCATCTGCCTGGCAATTCCACCGTGTCTGACACTGGACCGTCTGCATTGTAATTCCACCATGTCTGACACTAGACCATCTGCCTGGCAATTCCACCGTGTCTGACAGTGGGCCGTCTGCCTGGCAATTCCACAATGTCTGACACTGGACCGTCTGCCTGGCAATTCCACCATGTCTGACACTGGACCATCTGCCTGGCAATTCCACCGTGTCTGACAGTGGACAGTCTGCCTGAAAATTACACCATGTCTGACACTGGACCGTCGGCGTGGCAATTCCACCATGTCTGACACTGGACCGTCTGCCAGGCAATTCCACCAAGTCTGACACTGGATCGTCTGCCTGGCAATTCCATCATGTCTGACACTGGCACGTTGCCTTGTAATTCCACCATAATCTGACACTGGACCGTCTGTCTGGCTGGTCCACCATGTCGGACACGGGACTGTTTGCCTGGCAATTCCAGCATGTCTGGCACTGGACCGTCTGCCTGGCAATTCCACCGTGTCTGACACTGGGCCGTCTGCCTGGCAATCCCACCATATCTGGGACTGGACCGTCTGCCTGGCAATTCCACCATGCCTGAGACTGGACCGTCTGCCTGGCAATTCCACCATGTCTGACACTGGGCCGTCTGCCTGGCAATTACACCATGTCTGACACTGTACCGTCTGTCTGGAAATTCCACCATGTCTGACACTGGCACGTTGCCTTGTAATTCCACCATAATCTGACACTGGACCGTCTGTCTGGCTGGTCCACCATGTCGGACACTGGACTGTTTGCCTGGCAATTCCAGCATGTCTGGCACTGGACCGTCTGCCTGGCAATTCCACCGTGTCTGACACTGGGCCGTCTGCCTGGCAATCCCACCATATCTGGGACTGGACCGTCTGCCTGGCAATTCCACCATGCCTGAGACTGGACCGTCTGCCTGGCAATTCCACCATGTCTGACACTGGGCCGTCTGCCTGGCAATTCCACCATGTCTGATTCTGGCCTGTCTGCCTGGCAATTCCACCATGTCTGTCACTGGACCGTCTGACTGGCAATTCCACAATGTCTGAGGCTGGACGGTCTGTCTGGCAATTCCAACATGTCTGAAACTGGACCGTCTGCCTGGCAACTCCACCATGTCTGACAATGGACCGTCTGCCTGGTTAATCCACCATGTCTGACAATGGACCGTCTGCCTTGTAATTCCACAATGTCTGACACTGGTCTGTCTGCGTGGCACTTCCACCATATCTGACACTGGACCGTCTGCCTGGCAATTCCACCATGTCTGACACTGGACCGTCTGCCTGGCAATTCCACCATGTCTGACAGTGGACCGTCTGCCTGGCAATTCCACCATGTCTGACACTGGACCGTCTGTCTGGCAATTCCACCATGTCTGACACAGGACCGTCTGTCTGGCAATTCCACCATGACTGATACTGGACCGTCTACCTGGCAATTTCACCATGTCTGACACGGGACCGTCTGCATTGTAATTCCACCATGTCTGACACTGGACCGTCTGCCGTGCAATTCCACCATGTCTGACACTGGACCGTCTGCCTGGCAATTCCACCGTGTCTGCGACTAGACTGTCTGCCTAGTAATTCCACCATGTCTATCACTGGGCCGTCTGCCTGACAATTCCACCATGTCTGAGACTGGACCGTCTGCCTGGCAATTCCACCGTGTCTGCGACTAGACTGTCTGCCTAGTAATTCCACCATGTCTATCACTGGGCCGTCTGCCTGGCAATTCCATAATGTCGGAGACTGGACCGTCTGACTGGCAATTCCACCATTTCTGACACAGGACCGTCTGTCTGGCAATTCCACCATGTCTGAGACTGGACCGTCTGTCTGGCAATTCCACCACGTCTGAAACTGCAACGTCTGCCTTGCAATTCCACCTTGTCTGACACTGGACCGTCTCCGTGGCAATTCCACCATGTCTGACACTGGACCGTCTGCCTGGCAATTCCACCATGTCTGACACTGGACCGCCTGCCTGGCAATTCCACCATGTCTGACACTGGATCATCTGCCTTGTAAATCCACCATGTCTGACACTGGACCGTCTGCCTTGTAATTCCACCATTTCTGACACTGGACCGTCTGTCTGGCAATTCCACCATGTCTGACACTGGACAGCCTGCCTGGCAATTACACCATGTCTGACACTGGACCGTCTGCCTTGCAATTCCACCATGTCTGACACTGGACCGGCTGCCTGGCAATTCCACCATGTCTGACACTGGACCGTCTGTCTGGCAATTCCACCAGGACTGACACTGGACCGTCTGCCCGGCAATTCCACCATGTCTGACACTGGACCGCCTGCCTGGCAATTCCACCATGTCTGACACTGGACCGTCTGTATGGCAATTCCACCATGTCTGACACTGGACCGTCTGCCTGGCAATTCCACCGTGTCTGACACAGGACAGTCTGCCTGGCAATTCCACCATATCTGACACTGGACCGTCTGCCTGGCAATTCCACCATGTCTGACACTGGACCGTCTGCCTTGTAATTCCACCTTGACTGAGACTGAACCGTCTGCCTGGCAATTCCATCATGTCTGACACTGAACCGTCTGCCTGGCAAATCCACCATGTCTGACAGTGTACCGCCTGCCTGGCAAATCCACCAAGTCTGACACTGGACCGTCACTTGTAATTCCTCCATGTCTGACACTGGACCGTCTATCTGGCAATTCCACCGTGTCTGAGACTGGACCGTCTGCCTGGCAATTCCACCATGACTGACACTGGACCGTCTACCTGGCAATTCCACCATGTCTGACACTGGACCGTCTGCCTTGCAATTCCACCATGTCTGACACTGGACTGTCTGCCTGGCAATTCCACCGTGTCTGCGACTAGACTGTCTGCCTAGTAATTCCACCATGTCTATCACTGGGCCGTCTGCCTGACAATTCCACCGTGTCTGACACTGGACCGTCTGCCTGGCAATTCCATAATGTCGGAGACTGGACCGTCTGACTGGCAATTCCACCATGTCTGACACAGGACCGTCTGTCTGGCAATTCCACCATGTCTGACGCTGGACCGCCTGCCTGGCAATTCCACCATGTCTGATACTGGACCGCCTGCCTTGTACATCCACCGTGTCTGAGACTGGACCGTCTGCCTGCCAACTCCACCATGTCTGACACTGGACCGTCTGCCTGGCAATTCCATAATGTCGGAGACTGGACAGTCTGACTGGCAATTCCACCATTTCTGACACAGGACCGTCTGTCTGGCAATTCCACCATGTCTGAGACTGGACCGTCTGTCTGGCAATTCCACCATGTCTGAAACTGCAACGTCTGCCTGGCAATTCCACCTTGTCTGACACTGGACCGTCTCCGTGGCAATTCCACCATGTCTGACACTGGACCGCCTGCCTGGCAATTCCACCATGTCTGACACTGGATCATCTGCCTTGTAAATCCACCATTTCTGACACTGGACCGTCTGTCTGGCAATTCCACCATGTCTGACACTGGACAGCCTGCCTGGCAATTACACCATGTCTGACACTGGACCGTCTGCCTTGCAATTCCACCATGTCTGACACTGGACCGGCTGCCTGGCAATTCCACCATGTCTGACACTGGACCGTCTGTCTGGCAATTCCACCAGGACTGACACTGGACCGTCTGCCCGGCAATTCCACCATGTCTGACACTGGACCGCCTGCCTGGCAATTCCACCATGTCTGACACTGGACCGTCTGTATGGCAATTCCGCCATGTCTGACACTGGACCGTCTGCCTGACATTCCACCGTGTCTGACACAGGACAGTCTGCCTGGCAATTCCACCATATCTGACACTGGACCGTCTGCCTGGCAATTCCACCATGTCTGACACTGGACCGTCTGCCTTGTAATTCCACCTTGACTGAGACTGAACCGTCTGTCTGGCAATTCCATCATGTCTGACACTGAACCGTCTGCCTGGCAAATCCACCATCTCTGACAGTGGAACGCCTGCCTGGCAAATCCACCAAGTCTGACACTGGACCGTCACTTGTAATTCCTCCATGTCTGACACTGGACCGTCTATCTGGCAATTCCACCGTGTCTGAGACTGGACCGTCTGCCTGGCAATTCCAAAATGTCTGACACTGAACCGTCTGCTGGCAATTCCACCGTGTCTGACACTGGACCGTCTGGCTGGCAATTCCACCATGTCTGAGACTGGACTGTCTGTCTTGCAATTCCACAGTGTCTGACAATGGACCGTCTGCCTTGTAATTGCACCATTTCTGACACTGGACCGTCTGTCTGCCAATTCCACCATGTCTGACACTGGACAGCCTGCCTGGCAATTACACCATGTCTGACACTGGACCGTCTGCCTTGCAATTCCACCATGTCTGACACTGGACCGGCTGCCTGGCAATTCCAACATGTCTGACACTGGACCGTCTGTCTGGCAATTCCACCAGGACTGACACTGGACCGTCTGCCCGGCAATTCCACCATGTCTGACACTGGACCGCCTGCCTGGCAATTCCACCGTGTCTGACACAGGACAGTCTGCCTGGCAATTCCACCATGTCTGACACTGGACCGTCTGCCTTGTAATTCCACCTTGACTGAGACTGAACCGTCTGCCTGGCAAATCCACCATGTCTGACAGTGGACCGCCTGCCTGGCAAATCCACCAAGTCTGACACTGGACCGTCACTTGTAATTCCTCCATGTCTGACACTGGACCGTCTATCTGGCAATTCCACCGTGTCTGAGACTGGACCGTCTGCCTGGCAATTCCAAAATGTCTGACACTGAACCGTCTGCTGGCAATTCCACCGTGTCTGACACTGGACCGTCTGGCTGGCAATTCCACCATGTCTGAGACTGGACTGTCTGTCTTGCAATTCCACAGTGTCTGACAATGGACCGTCTGCCTTGTAATTGCACCATGTCTGACACTGGTCTGTCTGCCTGGCAATTCCAACATGTCTGACACTGGACCGACTGCCTGGCAATTCCACCATGTCTGACACTGGGCCGTCTGCTTGGCAAATCCACCATGTCAGGCACTGGGCCGTCTGTCTGGCAAGTCTACCAGGTCTGACACTGAACCGACTTCCTGGCAAATCCACCATGTCTGACACTGGGCCGCCTGTCTGGCAATTCTACCATGTCTGACTCTGAACAGACTGCCTGGCAAATCCACCATGTCTGTCAGTGGACCACCTGCCTTGCAATTCCACCATGTCTGACACTGGACCGTCTGCCTTGTAATTCCACCATGTCTGACACTGGACCGTCTATCTGGCAATTCCACCATGTCTGAGACTGCATCGTCTGCCTTTTAATTCCACCGTGTCTGACAGTGGGCCGTCTGCCTGGCAACTCCACCAATTCTGACACTGGACAGTCTGCCTGAAAATTACACCATGTCTGACACTGGACCGTCGGCGTGGCAATTCCACCATGTCTGACACTGGACCGTCTGCCTGGCAATTCCACCATGACTGAGAATGGACCGTCAACCTTGTAATTCCACCATGTCTGACAGTGGACCGTCTGCCTGGCAATTCCACCATGTCTGACACTGGACCGTCTGCCTGGCAATTCCATAATGTCGGAGACTGGACCGTCTGTCTGGCAATTCGACCATGTCTGACACAGGACCGTCTGTCTGGCAATTCCACCATGACTGACACTGGACCGTCTACCTGGCAATTTCACCATGTCTGACACGGGACCGTCTGCATTGTGATTCCACCATGTCTGACACTGGACCGTCTGCCTTGCAATTCCACCGTGTCTGAGACAGGACCGTCTGCCTGGGAATTCCACCATGTCTGACACTGAACCGTCTGCCTGGCAATTCCACAATGTCTGAAACTGGACAGTCTGTTTGGCAATTCCACCATGTCTGACAATGGACCGTCTGCCTGGCAATTCAACCATGTCTGACACAGGACCGTCTGTCTGGCAATTCCACCATGACTGACACTGGACCGTCTACCTGGCAATTTCACCATGTCTGACACGGGACCGTCTGCATTGTAATTCCACCGTGTCTGACACTGGACCGTCTACCTGGCAAATTCACCATGTCTGACACGGGACCGTCTGCATTGTAATTCCACCATGTCTGACACTGGACCGTTTGCCTGGCAATTCCACCATGACTGACACTGGACCGTCTAACTGGCAATTTCACCATATCTGACTCCGGACCGTCTGCCTGGCAATTCCACCATGTCTGACACTGGACCGTCTGCCTGGCAATTCCATAATGTCGGAGACTGGACCGTCTGTCTGGCAATTCCACCATGTTTGACACAGGACCGTCTGTCTGGCAATTCCACCATGTCCGACACTGCACCGTCTACCCGGCAATTCCACCATGTCTGACACTGGACCGCCTGCCTTGCACATCCACCGTGTCTGAGACTGGACCGTCTGCCTGCCAATTCCACCATGTCTGACACTGGACCGTCTGCGTGGCAATTTCACCCTGTCTGACACTAGGCCGTTAGCCTGGCAATTCCACCGTGTATGACACTGGACCGTCTGACTGGCAATTCCAACATGTCTGACACTGGACCGTCTGTCTACAAATTCCACCATGTCTGACATAGGACCGTCTGCCTTGTTCTTCCACCATGTCTGACACTGGACCGTCGGCGTGGCAATTCCACCCTGTCTGACACTGGATCGTCTGCCTGGCAATTCCATCATGTCTGACACTGGCACGTTGCCTCGTAATTCCACCATAATCTGACACTGGACAGTCTGTCTGGCTGTTCCACCATGTCGGACACTGGACTGTTTGCCTGGCAATTCCAGCATGTCTGGCACTGGACCGTCTGCCTGGCAATTCCACCGTTTCTGACACTGGGCCGTCAGCCTGGCAATTCCACCATATCTGAGACTGGACCGTCTGCCTGGCAATTCCACCATGTCTGATACTGGACCGTCTGCCTGGCAATTCCACCATGTCTGACACTGGGCCTTCTGCCTGGCAATTCCACCATGTCTGATTCTGGCCTGTCTGCCTGGCAATTCCACCATGTCTGTCACTTGACCGTCTGACTGGTAATTCCACAATGTCTGAGGCTGGACGGTCTGTCTGGCAATTCCAACATGTCTGAAACTGGACCGTCTGCCTGGCAACTCCACCATGTCTGACAATGGACCGTCTGCCTTGTAATTCCACAATGTCTGACACTGGTCTGTCTGCCTGGCACTTCCACCATGTCTGACACTGGACCGTCTGCCTGGCAATTCCATAATGTCGGAGACTGGACCGTCTGTCTGGCAATTCGACCATGTCTGACACAGGACCGTCTGTCTGGCAATTCCACCATGACTGGCACTGGACCGTCAACCTTGTAATTCCACCATGTCTGACAGTGGACCGTCTGCCTGGCAATTCCACCATGTCTGACACTGGACCGTCTGCCTGGCAATTCCACCATGACTGAGAATGGACCGTCAACCTTGTAATTCCACCATGTCTGACACTGGACCGTCTGCCTGGCAATTCTATAATGTCGGAGACTGGACCGTCTGTCTGGCAATTCGACCATGTCTGACACAGGACCGTCTGTCTGGCAATTCCACCATGACTGACACTGGACCGTCTACCTGGCAATTTCACCATGTCTGACACGGGACCGGCTGCATTGTGATTCCACCATGTCTGACACTGGACCGTCTGCCTTGCAATTCCACCGTGTCTGAGACAGGACCGTCTGCCTGGGAATTCCACCATGTCTGACACTGAACCGTCTGCCTGGCAATTCCACAATGTCTGAGACTGGACAGTCTGTTTGGCAATTCAACCATGTCTGAGACTGGACCGTCTGCCAGGCAATTCCACCATGTCTGAAACTGGACCGTCTGCCTGGCAATTCCACAATGTCTGAGACTGGACAGTCTGTTTGGCAATTCCACCATGTCTGACACTGAACCGTCTGCCTGGCAATTCCACAATGTCTGAGACTGGACAGTCTATTTGGCAATTCCACCATGTCTGAGACTGGACCGTCTGCCTGGGAATTCCACCATGTCTGACACTGAACCGTCTGCCTGGCAATTCCACAATGTCTGAGACTGGACAGTCTGTTTGGCAATTCCACCATGTCTGGCACTGGACCGTCTGCCTGGCAATTCCACCGTTTCTGACACTGGGCCGTCAGCCTGGCAATTCCACCATATCTGAGACTGGACCGTCTGCCTGGCAATTCCACCATGTCTGATACTGGACCGTCTGCCTGGCAATTCCACCATGTCTGACACTGGGCCTTCTGCCTGGCAATTCCACCATGTCTGATTCTGGCCTGTCTGCCTGGCAATTCCACCATGTCTGTCACTTGACCGTCTGACTGGTAATTCCACAATGTCTGAGGCTGGACGGTCTGTCTGGCAATTCCAACATGTCTGAAACTGGACCGTCTGCCTGGCAACTCCACCATGTCTGACAATGGACCGTCTGCCTTGTAATTCCACAATGTCTGACACTTGTCTGTCTGCCTGGCACTTCCACCATGTCTAACACTGGACCGTCTGCCTGGCAATTCCACTATGACTGAGAATGGACCGTCAACCTTGTAATTCCACAGTGTCTGACACTGTACCGTCTGTCTGGCTGGTCCACCATGTCGGACACTGGACTGTTTGCCTGGCAATTCCAGCATGTCTGGCACTGGACCGTCTGCCTGGCAATTCCACCGTGTCTGACACTGGGCCGTCTGCCTGGCAATTCCACCATGCCTGAGACTGGACCGTCTGCCTGGCAATTCCACCATGCCTGAGACTGGACCGTCTGCCTGGCAATTCAACCATGTCTGACACTGGGCCGTCTGCCTGGCAATTCCACCATGTCTGTCACTGGACCGTCTCACTGGCAATTCCACAATGTCTGAGGCTGGACGGTCTGTCTGGCAATTCCAACATGTCTGAAACTGGACCGTCTGCCTGGCAACTCCACCATGTCTGACAATGGACCGTCTGCCTGGTAAATCCACCATGTCTGACAATGGACCGTCTGCCTGGTAAATCCACCATGTCTGACAATGGACCGTCTGCCTTGTAATTCCACCATGTCTGACAATGGACCGTCTGCCTGGTAAATCCACCATGTCTGACAATGGACCGTCTGCCTGGTAAATCCACCATGTCTGACACTGGTCTGTCTGCCTGGCACTTCCACCATGTCTGACACAGGACCGTCTGCCTGGCAATTCCACCATGTCTGATACTGGACCGTCAACCTTGTAATTCCACCATGTCTGACACTGGACCGTCTGTCTGGCAATTCCACCATGTCTGACACTGGACCGTCTGCCTGTCAATTCCACCATGTCTGATACTGGACCGTCTGCCTTGTAATTCCACCATGTCTGACACTGGACCGTCTGCCTGCCAATTCCACCATGTCTGACACTGGACCGTCTGCCTGGCAATTCCACCATGTCTGACACTGGACCGCCTGCCTGGCAATTCCACCATGACTGACACTGGACCGTCTACCTGGCAATTTCACCATGTCTGACACGGGACCGTCTGCATTGATATTCCACCATGTCTGACACTGGACCGTCAACCTTGTAATTCCACCATGTCTGACACTGGACCGTCTGCCTGGCAATTCCATAATGTCGGAGACTGGACCGTCTGTCTGGCAATTCGACCATGTCTGACACAGGACCGTCTGTCTGGCAATTCCACCATGACTGGCAATGGACCGTCAACCTTGTAATTCCACCATGTCTGACAGTGGACCGTCTGCCTGGCAATTCCACCATGTCTGACACTGGACCGTCTGCCTGGCAATTCCACCATGACTGAGAATGGACCGTCAACCTTGTAATTCCACCATGTCTGACAGTGGACCGTCTGCCTGGAAATTCCACCATGTCTGTGACTGGACCGTCTGCCTGGCAATTCCACCATGTCTGACACTGGACCGTCTGCCTGGCAATTCCATAATGTCGGAGACTGGACCGTCTGTCTGGCAATTCGACCATGTCTGACACAGGACCGTCTGTCTGGCAATTCCACCATGACTGACACTGGACCGTCTACCTGGCAATTTCACCATGTCTGACACGGGACCGTCTGCATTGTGATTCCACCATGTCTGACACTGGACCGTCTGCCTTGCAATTCCACCGTGTCTGAGACAGGACCGTCTGCCTGGGAATTCCACCATGTCTGACACTGAACCGCCTGCCTGGCAATTCCACAATGTCTGAGACTGGACAGTCTGTTTGGCAATTCCACCATGTCTGAGACTGGACCGTCTGCCAGGCAACTCCACCATGTCTGACAATGGACCGTCTGCCTGGCAATTCAACCATGTCTGACACAGGACCGTCTGTCTGGCAATTCCACCATGACTGACACTGGACCGTCTACCTGGCAATTTCACCATATCTGACACGGGACCGTCTGCATTGTAATTCCACCATGTCTGACACTGGACCGTTTGCCTGGCAATTCCACCGTGTCTGACACTGGACCGTCTACCTGGCAAATTCACCATGTCTGACACGGGACCGTCTGCATTGTAATTCCACCATGACTGACACTGGACCATCTAACTGGCAATTTCACCATATCTGATTCTGGACCGTCTGCCTGGCAATTCCACCATGTCTGACACTCGACCGTCTGCCTGGCAATTCCACCATGTCTGACACTCGACCGTCTGCCTGGCAATTCCATAATGTCGGAGACTGGACCGTCTGTCTGGCAATTCCACCATGTTTGACACAGGACCGTCTGTCTGGCAATTCCACCATGTCTGACACTGGACCGCCTGCCTGGCAATTCCACCATGTCCGACCCTGCACCGTCTACCCGGCAATTCCACCATGTCTGACACTGGACCGCCTGCCTTGTACATCCACCGTGTCTGAGACTGGACCGTCTGCCTGCCAATTCCACCATGTCTGACACTGGACCGTCGGCGTGGCAATTCCACCCTGTCTGACACTGGACCGTCTGCCTGGCAATTCCACCAAGTCTGACACTGGATCGTCTGCCTGGCAATTCCATCATGTCTGACACTGGCACGTTGCCTCGTAATTCCACCATAATCTGACACTGGACCGTCTGTCTGGCTGTTCCACCATGTCGGACACTGGACTGTTTGCCTGGCAATTCCAGCATGTCTGGCACTGGACCGTCTGCCTGGCAATTCCACCGTTTCTGACACTGGGCCGTCAGCCTGGCAATTCCACCATATCTGAGACTGGACCGTCTGCCTGGCAATTCCACCATGTCTGATACTGGACCGTCTGCCTGGCAATTCCACCATGTCTGACACTGGGCCTTCTGCCTGGCAATTCCACCATGTCTGATTCTGGCCTGTCTGCCTGGCAATTCCACCATGTCTGTCACTTGACCGTCTGACTGGTAATTCCACAATGTCTGAGGCTGGACGGTCTGTCTGGCAATTCCAACATGTCTGAAACTGGACCGTCTGCCTGGCAACTCCACCATGTCTGACAATGGACCGTCTGCCTTGTAATTCCACAATGTCTGACACTTGTCTGTCTGCCTGGCACTTCCACCATGTCTGACACTGGACCGTCTGCCTGGCAATTCCACTATGACTGAGAATGGACCGTCAACCTTGTAATTCCACAGTGTCTGACACTGTACCGTCTGTCTGGCTGGTCCACCATGTCGGACACTGGACTGTTTGCCTGGCAATTCCAGCATGTCTGGCACTGGACCGTCTGCCTGGCAATTCCACCGTGTCTGACACTGGGCCGTCTGCCTGGCAATCCCACCATATCTGAGACTGGACCGTCTGCCTGGCAATTCCACCATGCCTGAGACTGGACCGTCTGCCTGGCAATTCAACCATGTCTGACACTGGGCCGTCTGCCTGGCAATTCCACCATGTCTGACACTGGGCCGTCTGCCTTGTAATTCCACCATGTCTGATTCTGGCCTGTCTGCCTGGCAATTCCACCATGTCTGACACTGGAGCGTCTGCCTGGCAATTCAACCATGTCTGACACTGGGCCTTCTACCTGGCAATTCCACCATGTCTGATTCTGGCCTGTCTGCCTGGCAATTCCACCATGTCTGTCACTGGACCGTCTGACTGGCAATTCCACAATGTCTGAGGCTGGACGGTCTGTCTGGCAATTCCAACATGTCTGAAACTGGACCGTCTGCCTGGCAACTCCACCATGTCTGACAATGGACCGTCTGCCTGGTAAATCCACCATGTCTGACAATGGACCGTCTGCCTGGTAAATCCACCATGTCTGACAATGGACCGTCTGCCTTGTAATTCCACAATGTCTGACACTGGTCTGTCTGCCTGGCACTTCCACCATGTCTGACACAGGACCGTCTGCCTGGCAATTCCACCATGTCTGATACTGGACCGTCAACCTTGTAATTCCACCATGTCTGACACTGGACCGTCTGTCTGTCAATTCCACCATGTCTGATACTGGACCGTCTGCCTGGCAATTCCACCATGTCTGACACTGGACCGTCTGCCTGGCAATTCCACCATGTCTGACACTGGACAGTCTGCCTGGCAATTCCACCATGTCTGACACTGGACCGTCTGCCTGGCAATTCCACCATGACTGACACTGGACCGTCTACCTGGCAATTTCACCATGTCTGACACGGGACCGTCTGCATTGTAATTCCACCATGTCTGACAGTGGACCGTTTGCCTGGCAATTCCACCATATCTGACACGGGACCGTCTGCCTGGCAATTCCACCATGTCTGACACTGGACCGTCAACCTTGTAATTCCACCATGTCTGACACTGGACCGTCTGTCTGGCAATTCCACCATGTCTGACACTGGACCGCCTGCCTGTCAATTCCACCATGTCTGATACTGGACCGTCTGCCTTGTAATTCCACCATGTCTGACACTGGACCGTCTGCCTGCCAATTCCACCATGTCTGACACTGGACCGTCTGCCTGGCAATTCCACCATGTCTGACACTGGACGTCTGCCTGGCAATTCCACCATGACTGACACTGGACCGTCTACCTTGCAATTCCACCATGTCTGACACTGGACCGTTTGCCTGGCAATTCCACCATATCTGACACTGGACCGTCTGCCTTGCAATTCCACCATGTCTGACACTGGACCGTCTGCCTGGCAATTCTACCGTGTCTGCGACTGGACTGTCTGCCTAGTAATTCCACCATGTCTATCACTGGGCCGTCTGCCTGACAATTCCACCATGTCTGACACTGTACCGTCTGCCTGGCAATTCCATAATGTCGGAGACTGGACCGTCTGACTGGCAATTCCACCATGTCTGATTCTGGCCTGTCTGCCTGGCAATTCCACCATGTCTGTCACTGGACCGTCTGACTGGCAATTCCACAATGTCTGAGGCTGGACGGTCTGTCTGGCAATTCCAACATGTCTGAAACTGGACCGTCTGCCTGGCAACTCCACCATGTCTGACAATGGACCGTCTGCCTGGTAAATCCACCATGTCTGACAATGGACCGTCTGCCTGGTAAATCCACCATGTCTGACAATGGACCGTCTGCCTTGTAATTCCACAATGTCTGACACTGGTCTGTCTGCCTGGCACTTCCACCATGTCTGACACAGGACCGTCTGCCTGGCAATTCCACCATGTCTGATACTGGACCGTCAACCTTGTAATTCCACCATGTCTGACACTGGACCGTCTGTCTGGCAATTCCACCATGTCTGACACTGGACCGTCTGCCTGTCAATTCCACCATGTCTGATACTGGACCGTCTGCCTTGTAATTCCACCATGTCTGACACTGGACCGTCTGCCTGCCAATTCCACCATGTCTGACACTGGACCGTCTGCCTGGCAATTCCACCATGTCTGACACTGGACCGTCTGCCTGGCAATTCCACCATGACTGACACTGGACCGTCTACCTGGCAATTTCACCATGTCTGACACGGGACCGTCTGCATTGTAATTCCACCATGTCTGACAGTGGACCGTTTGCCTGGCAATTCCACCATATCTGACACGGGACCGTCTGCCTGGCAATTCCACCATTTCTGACACTGGACCGTCAACCTTGTAATTCCACCATGTCTGACACTGGACCGTCTGTCTGGCAATTCCACCATGTCTGACACTGGACCGCCTGCCTGTCAATTCCACCATGTCTGATACTGGACCGTCTGCCTTGTAATTCCACCATGTCTGACACTGGACCGTCTGCCTGCCATTTCCACCATGTCTGACACTGGACCGTCTGCCTGGCAATTCCACCATGTCTGACACTGGACCGTCTGCCTGGCAATTCCACCATGACTGACACTGGACCGTCTACCTTGCAATTCCACCATGTCTGACACTGGACCGTTTGCCTGGCAATTCCACCATATCTGACACTGGACCGTCTGCCTTGCAATTCCACCATGTCTGACACTGGACCGTCTGCCTGGCAATTCTACCGTGTCTGCGACTGGACTGTCTGCCTAGTAATTCCACCATGTCTATCACTGGGCCGTCTGCCTGACAATTCCACCATGTCTGACACTGTACCGTCTGCCTGGCAATTCCATAATGTCGGAGACTGGACCGTCTGACTGGCAATTCCACCATGTCTGACACAGGACCGTCTGTCTGGCAATTCCACCATGTCTGACACTGGACCGCCTGCCTGGCAATTCCACCATGTCCGACACTGCACCGTCTACCCGGCAATTCCACCATGTCTGACACTGGACCGCCTGCCTTGTACATCCACCGTGTCTGAGACTGGACCGTCTGCCTGCCAAATCCACCATGTCTGACACTGGACCGTCTGCCAGGCAATTCCATAATGTCGGAGACTGGACCGTCTGCATTGCAATTCCACCATGTCTGACACAGGACCGTCTGTCTGGCAATTCCACCATGTCTGAGACTGGACCGTCTGTCTGGCAATTCCACCATGTCTGAAACTGCAACGTCTGCCTGGCAATTCCACCATGTCTGACACTGGACCGTCTCCGTGGCAATTCCACCATGTCTGACACTGGACCGCCTGCCTGGCAATTCCACCATGTCTGACACTGGACCGTCTGCCTTGTAATTCCACCATTTCTGACACTGGACCGTCTGTCTGGCAATTCCACCATGTCTGACACTGGACAGCCTGCCTGGCAATTCCACCATGTCTGACACTGGACAGCCTGTCTGGCAATTCCACCATGTCTGACACTGGACCGGCTGCCTGGCAATTCCACCATGTCTGACACTGGGCCGTCTGCCTGGCAATTCCACCATGTCTGACACTGGACCGTCTGTCTGGCAATTTCACTATGTCTGACACTGGACCGTCTGTCTGGCAATTCCACCAGGACTGACACTGGACCGTCTGCCCGGCAATTCCACCATGTCTGACACTGGACCGTCTGCCGAGTATTTCCACCGTGTCTGACACTGGACAGTCTGCCTGGCAATTCCACCATATCTGACACTGGACCGTCTGCCTGGCAATTCCACCATGTCTGACACTGGACCGTCTGCCTTGTAATTCCACCGTGTCTGTTACTGGACCGTCTGCCTTGTAATTCCACCTTGACTGAGACTGGACCGTCTGCGTGGTAATTCCACCATGTCATACACTGGAAAGTCTGCCTGGCAATTCCACCATGTCTGACACTGGACCGTCTACCTGGCAATTTCACCATGTCTGACACGGGACCGTCTGCATTGTAATTCCACCATGTAAGACAGTGGACCGTTTACCTGGCAATTCCACCATATCTGACACTGGACCGTCTGCCTGGCAATTCCACCGTGTCTGCGACTGGACTGTCTGCGTAGTCATTCCACCATGTCTGTCACTGGACCGTCTGCCTGGCAATTCCACCATGTCTGACACTGGACCGTCTGCCTTGTAATTCCAAAGTGTCTGTCACTGGACCGTCTACCTGGCAATTTCTCCATGTCTGACACGGGACCGTCTGCATTGTAATTCCACCATATCTGACACGGGACCGTCTGCCTAGTAATTCCACCATGTCTGTCACTGGACCGTCTGCCTGGCAATTCCACCATGACTGACACTGGACCGTCTGCCTGGCAATTCCATAATGTCGGAAACTGGACCGTCTGTCTGGCAATTCCACCATGTCTGACACAGGACCGTCTGCCTGGCAATTCCACCATGTCTGAGACTGGACCGTCTGCCTGCCAATTCCACCATGTCTGACACTGGATCGTCTACCTGGCAATTTCACCATGTCTGACACGGGACCGTCTGCATTGTAATTCCACCATGTCTGACACTGGACCGTTTGCCTGGCAATTCCACCATATCTGACTCTGGACCGTCTGCCTGGCAATTCCACCATGTCTGACACTGGACCGTCTGCCTGGCAATTCCACCATGTCTGACACTGCACCATCAGCCTTGTAAATCCAACATGTCTGACACTAGACCGCCTGCCTGGCAATTCCACCATGTCTGACACTGGACCGTCTGCCTTGTAATTCCACCATGTCTGACACTGGGCCGTCTGTCTGGCAATTCCACCATGTCTGAAACTGGACCGCCTGCCTGGCAATTACACCATGTCTGACACTGGACCGTCTGCCTGGCAATTCCACCATGTGTGACACTGGACCTTCTGCGTGGCCATTCCACCCTATCTGACACTAGACCGTCTGCCTGGCAATTCCACCGTGTCTGACACTGCACCGTCTGCCTGGCAATTCCACCATGTCTGACACTGGACCGTCTGCCTGGCAATTCCACCATGCCTGACACTGCCCCGTCTGCCTTGCAATTCCACCATGTCTAAGACTGGACAGTCTGCTGGCAATTCCACCATGTCTGACACTGGACCGTCTGCCTTGCAATTCCACCGTGTCTGAGACAGGACCGTCTGCCTGGGAATTCCACCATGTCTGACACTGAACCGTCTGCCTGGCAATTCCACAATGTCTGAGACTGGACAGTCTGTTTGGCAATTCCACCATGTCTGAAACTGCAACGTCTGCCTGTCAATTCCACCATGTCTGACACTGGACCGTCTCCCTGGCAATTCCACCATGCCTGACACTGGACTGACTGCCTGGCAATTCCACCATGTCTGACACTGGACCGTCTGCCTGGCAATTCCACCATGTCTGACACTGGACTGCCTGCCTGGGAATTCCACCATGTCTGACACTGGACCATCTGCCTTGTAAATCCACCATGTCTGACACTGGACCGTCTGCCTTGTAATTCCACCATGTCTGACACTGGACCGTCAGCATTGTAATTCCACCATGTCTGACACTGGACCGTCTGTCTGGCAATTCCACCATGTCTGACACTGGACCGTCTGCCTTGTAATTCCACCATTTCTGACACTGGACCGACTGCCTGGCAATTCCACCATGTCTTACACTGGACCGTCTGTCTGGCAATTCCACTATGTCTGACACTGGACCGTCTGTCTGGCAATTCCACCAGGACTGACACTGGACCGTCTGCCCGGCAATTCCACCATGTTTGACAATGGACCGCCTGCCTGGTAATTCCACCATGTCAGACACTGGACCGCCTGTATGGCAATTCCGCCATGTCTGACACTGGACTGTGTGCCTGGCAATTCCACCATATCTGACACTGGACCGTCTGCCTTGTAATTCCACCGTGTCTGTCACTGGACCGTCTGCCTTGTAATTCCACCGTGACTGAGACTGGACCGTCTGCGTGGTAATTCCACCATGTCATACACTGGAAAGTCTGCCTGGCAATTCCACCATGTCTGACACTGGACCGTCTACCTGGCAATTTCACCATGTCTGACACGGGACCGTCTGCATTGTAATTCCACCATGTCTGACACTGGACCGTTTGCCTGGCAATTCCGCCATATCTGACACTGGACCGTCTGCCTGGCAATTCCACCGTGTCTGCGACTGGACTGTCTGCCCAGTTATTCCACCATGTCTGTCACTGGACCGTATGCCTGGCAATTCCACCATGTCTGACACTGGACCGTCTGCCTTGTATTTCCACCGTGTCTGTCACTGGACCGTCTGCCTTGTAATTCCACCGTAACTGAGACTAGACCGTCTGCGTGGTAATTCCACCATGTCTGACACTGGAAAGTCTGCCTGGCAATTCCACCATGTCTGACACTGGACCGTCTACCTGGCAATTTCACCATGTCTGACACGGGACCGTCTGTCTGACAATTCCACCATGTCTGACACTGAACCGTCTGCCTGGCAATTCCACCATGTCTTACACGGGACCGTTTGCCTTGCAATGCCACCATGTCTGCAACTGGGCCGTCTGCCTTGTAATTCCGCCACGTCTGACACTGGAACATCTGCCTTGTAATTCCACCATGTCTGACACTGGACCGTCTGTCTGGCAATTCCTCTATCTCTGACACTGGACCGTCTGCCTGGCAATTCCACCATGTCTGAGACTGGACCGTTTGCCTTGTAATTCCACCATGTCTGACACTGGACCGTCTGGCTTGTAATTGCACCATGTCTGACACTGGACCGTCTGCATTGTAATTCCACCATGTCCGACACTGGACCGTCTGTCTGGCAATTCCACCATGTCTGACACTGGACCGTCTGCCTTGTAATTCCACCATGTCTGACACTGGACCGACTGCCTGGCAATTCCACCATGTCTTACACTGGACCGTCTGTCTGGCAATTCCACTATGTCTGACACTGGACCGTCTGTCTGGCAATTCCACCATGTTTGACAATGGACCGCATGCTTGGTAATTCCACCATGTCTGACACTGGACCGCCTGTATGGCAATTCCGCCATGTCTGACACTGGACTGTCTGCCTGGCAATTCCACCATGTCTGACACTGGACCGTCTGCCTTGTGATTCCACCGTGTCTGTCACTGGACCGTCTGCCTTGTAATTCCACCGTGACTGAGACTGGACCGTCTGCGTGGTAATTCCACCATGTCATACACTGGAAAGTCTGCCTGGCAATTCCACCATGTCTGACACTGGACCGTCTACCTGGCAATTTCACCATGTCTGACACGGGACCGTCTGCATTGTAATTCCACCATGTCTGACACTGGACCGTTTGCCTGGCAATTCCGCCAAAACTGACACTGGACCGTCTGCCTGGCAATTCCACCGTGTCTGCGACTGGACTGTCTGCCCAGTAATTCCACCATGTCTGTCACTGGACCGTATGCCTGGCAATTCCACCATGTCTGACACTGGACCGTCTGCCTTGTATTTCCACCGTGTCTGTCACTGGACCGTCTGCCTTGTAATTCCACCGTAACTGAGACTAGACCCTCTGCGTGGTAATTCCACCATGTCTGACACTGGAAAGTCTGCCTGGCAATTCCACCATGTCTGACACTGGACCGTCTTCCTGGCAATTTCACCATGTCTGACACGGGACCTTCTGTCTGACAATTCCACCATGTCTGTCACTGAACCGTCTGCCTGGCAATTCCACCATGTCTTACACGGGACCGTTTGCCTTGCAATGCCACCATGTCTGCAACTGGGCCGTCTGCCTTGTAATTCCGCCACGTCTGACACTGGACCATCTGCCTGGCAATTCCACCATGTCTTACACTGGACCGTCTGTCTGGCAATTCCACTATGTCTGACACTGGACCGTCTGTCTGGCAATTCCACCAGGACTGACACTGGACCGTCTGCCCGGCAATTCCACCATGTTTGACAATGGACCGCCTGCCTGGTAATTCCACCATGTCAGACACTGGACCGCCTGTATGGCAATTCCGCCATGTCTGACACTGGACTGTGTGCCTGGCAATTCCACCATATCTGACACTGGACCGTCTGCCTTGTAATTCCACCGTGTCTGTCACTGGACCGTCTGCCTTGTAATTCCACCGTGACTGAGACTGGACCGTCTGCGTGGTAATTCCACCATGTCATACACTGGAAAGTCTGCCTGGCAATTCCACCATGTCTGACACTGGACCGTCTACCTGGCAATTTCACCATGTCTGACACGGGACCGTCTGCATTGTAATTCCACCATGTCTGACACTGGACCGTTTGCCTGGCAATTCCGCCATATCTGACACTGGACCGTCTGCCTGGCAATTCCACCGTGTCTGCGACTGGACTGTCTGCCCAGTTATTCCACCATGTCTGTCACTGGACCGTATGCCTGGCAATTCCACCATGTCTGACACTGGACCGTCTGCCTTGTATTTCCACCGTGTCTGTCACTGGACCGTCTGCCTTGTAATTCCACCGTAACTGAGACTAGACCGTCTGCGTGGTAATTCCACCATGTCTGACACTGGAAAGTCTGCCTGGCAATTCCACCATGTCTGACACTGGACCGTCTACCTGGCAATTTCACCATGTCTGACACGGGACCGTCTGTCTGACAATTCCACCATGTCTGACACTGAACCGTCTGCCTGGCAATTCCACCATGTCTTACACGGGACCGTTTGCCTTGCAATGCCACCATGTCTGCAACTGGGCCGTCTGCCTTGTAATTCCGCCACGTCTGACACTGGAACATCTGCCTTGTAATTCCACCATGTCTGACACTGGACCGTCTGTCTGGCAATTCCTCTATCTCTGACACTGGGCCGTCTGCCTGGCAATTCCACCATGTCTGAGACTGGACCGTTTGCCTTGTAATTCCACCATGTCTGACACTGGACCGTCTGGCTTGTAATTGCACCATGTCTGACACTGGACCGTCTGCATTGTAATTCCACCATGTCCGACACTGGACCGTCTGTCTGGCAATTCCACCATGTCTGACACTGGACCGACTGCCTGGCAATTCCACCATGTCTTACACTGGACCGTCTGTCTGGCAATTCCACTATGTCTGACACTGGACCGTCTGTCTGGCAATTCCACCATGTTTGACAATGGACCGCATGCTTGGTAATTCCACCATGTCTGACACTGGACCGCCTGTATGGCAATTCCGCCATGTCTGACACTGGACTGTCTGCCTGGCAATTCCACCATGTCTGACACTGGACCGTCTGCCTTGTGATTCCACCGTGTCTGTCACTGGACCGTCTGCCTTGTAATTCCACCGTGACTGAGACTGGACCGTCTGCGTGGTAATTCCACCATGTCATACACTGGAAAGTCTGCCTGGCAATTCCACCATGTCTGACACTGGACCGTCTACCTGGCAATTTCACCATGTCTGACACGGGACCGTCTGCATTGTAATTCCACCATGTCTGACACTGGACCGTTTGCCTGGCAATTCCGCCAAAACTGACACTGGACCGTCTGCCTGGCAATTCCACCGTGTCTGCGACTGGACTGTCTGCCCAGTAATTCCACCATGTCTGTCACTGGACCGTATGCCTGGCAATTCCACCATGTCTGACACTGGACCGTCTGCCTTGTATTTCCACCGTGTCTGTCACTGGACCGTCTGCCTTGTAATTCCACCGTAACTGAGACTAGACCCTCTGCGTGGTAATTCCACCATGTCTGACACTGGAAAGTCTGCCTGGCAATTCCACCATGTCTGACACTGGACCGTCTTCCTGGCAATTTCACCATGTCTGACACGGGACCTTCTGTCTGACAATTCCACCATGTCTGTCACTGAACCGTCTGCCTGGCAATTCCACCATGTCTTACACGGGACCGTTTGCCTTGCAATGCCACCATGTCTGCAACTGGGCCGTCTGCCTTGTAATTCCGCCACGTCTGACACTGGACCATCTGCCTTGTAATTCCACCATGTCTGACACTGGACCGTCTGTCTGGCAATTCCTCCATCTCTGACACTGGGCCGTCTGCCTGGCAATTCCACCATGTCTGAGACTGGACCGTTTGCCTTGTAATTGCACCATGTCTGACACTGGACCGTCTGCCTTTCAATTCCACCATATCTGACACTCGACCGTCTGCCTGGCAATTCCACCATGTCTGACACTGGGCCGTCTGCCTGGCAATTCCTCCATGTCTGACACTGGACCGTCTGCCTGGCAATTACACCATGTCTGAGACTGGACTGTCTGCATGGAAATTCCAGCCTGTCTGATACTGGACCGTCTGCCTGGCAATTCAACCATGTCTGACACTGGGCCGTCTGCCTTGTAATTCCACCATGTCTGACACTGGACCGCCTGCCTGGCAATTCCACCATGTCTGACGCTGGACCGTCTGTCTGGCAATTCCACCATGTCTGACACTGGACCGTCTACCTGGCAATTTCACCATGTCTGTCACGGGACCTTCTGTCTGACAATTCCACCATGTCTGACACTGAACCGTCTGCCTGGCAATTTCACCATGTCTTACACGGGACCGTTTGCCTTGCAATGCCACCATGTCTGCAACTGGGCCGTCTGCCTTGTAATTCCGCCACGTCTGACACTGGACCATCTGCCTTGTAATTCCACCATGTCTGACACTGGACCGTCTGTCTGGCAATTCCTCCATCTCTGACACTGGGCCGTCTGCCTGGCAATTCCACCATGTCTGAGACTGGACCGTTTGCCTTGTAATTGCACCATGTCTGACACTGGACCGTCAGCCTTTCAATTCCACCATATCTGACACTCGACCGTCTGCCTGGCAATTCCACCATGTCTGACACTGGACCGTCTGCCAGGCAATTCCACCATGTCTGACACTGGACCGTCTGCCTTGTAATTCCACCATGCTTGACACTGGACCGTCTGCATTGTAATTCAACCATGTCTGACACTGGACCGTCTGTCTGGCAATTCCACTATGTCTGACTCTGGACCGTCTTTCTGGCAATTCCACCAGGACTGACACTGGACCGCCTGCCCGGCAATTCCACCATGTCTGACACTGAACCGTCTGTATGGCAATTCCGCCATGTCTGACACTGGACCGTCTGCCTGGCAATTCCACCATTTCTGAGACTGGACCGTCTGCCGGGTATTTCCACCATGTCTGACACTGGACCGTCTGCCTGGCAATTCCACCATATTTGACACTGGACCGTCTGCCTGGCAATTCCACCATGTCTGACACTGGACCGTCTGCCTTGTAATTCCACCGTGTCTGACACTGGGCCGTCTGCCTGGCAATTCCTCCATGTCTGACACTGGACCGTCTGCCTGGCAATTACACCATGTCTGAGACTGGACTGTCTGCATGGAAATTCCAGCCTGTCTGATACTGGACCGTCTGCCTGGCAATTCCACCATGTCTGACACTGGACCGTCTGCCTTGTAATTCCACCGTGTCTGTCACTGGACCGTCTGCCTTGTAATTCCACCGTGACTGAGACTGGACCGTCTGCGTGGTAATTCCACCATGTCTGACATTGGAAAGTCTGCCTGGTAATTCCACCATGCCTGACACTGGACCGTCTTCATGGCAATTTCACCATGTCTGACACGGGACCGTCTGCATTGTAATTCCAACATGTCTGACACTAGACCGTTTGCCTGGCAATTCCACCATATCTGACACTGGACCGTCTGCGTGGCAATTCCACCGTGTCTGCGACTGGACTCTCTGCCTAGTAATTCCACCATGTCTGTCACTGGACCGTCTGCCTGGCAATTCCACCATATCTGACACTGGACCGTCTGCCTGGCAATTCCACAATGTCGGAGACTGGACCGTCTGTCTGGCAATTCCACAGTGTCAGACACTGGACCTCCTGCCTGGCAATTCCACCATGTCTGACACTGCACCGTCAACCTGGCAATTCCACCATGTCTGACACTGGACCGTCTGCCTGGCAATTCCACCATGTCTGACACTGGACCGTCTGCCTTGTACTTCCACCGTGTCTGAGACTGGACCGTCTGCCTGGCAATTCCACCCTGTGTGACACTGGACCGTCTGCGTGGCAATTCCACCCTGTCTGACACTAGACCGTCTGCCTGGCAATTCCACCATCTGACACTGGACCGCCTGCCTTGCAATTCCACCCTGTGTGACACTGGACCGTCTGCGTGGCAATTCCACCCTGTCTGACACTAGACCGTCTGCCTGGCAATTCCACCATTTCTGACACTGGACCGACTGCCTGGTAATTCCACCATGTCTGACACTGGACCGCCTGCCTGTCAATTCCACCATGTCTGACGCTGGGCCGTCTGTTTGACAATCCCACCATGTCTGACACTGGACCGTCTGCCTTGTAATCCCACCATGTCTGACACTGGACCGTCTGCCTGACAATTCCACCATGTCTGACACTGGGCCGTCTGCCTGTCAATTCCTCCATGTCTGACACTGGACCGTCTGGCTTGTAATTCCACCATGTCTGACACTGGACCATCTGCCTGGCAATTCCACCATGTCTGACACTGGACCGTCTGCCAGGAAATTCCACCATGTCTGACACTGGGCCGTCTGCCTGGCAATTCCTCCATGTCTGACACTGGACCGACTGCCTGGCAATTACACCATGTCTGGGACTGGACTGTCTGTCTGGCAATTCCACCATATGTGACACTGGACCGTCTGCCTGGCAAGTCCACCGTGTCTGACACTGGACCGTCTGCATGGCAATTCCACCCTGTCTGATACTGGACCGTCTGCCTGGCAATTCAACCATGTCTGACACTGGACCGTCTGCCTGGCGAATCCACCATGTCTGAGACTGGACCGTCTGTCTTGCAATTCCACCATGTCTGACACTGGTCCATCTGCCTTGTAATTCCACCATGTCTGAGTCTGGACCGTCTGCCTTGTAATTCAACCGTGTCTGACACTGGACCGTCTGCCTGGCAATTCCACCATGTCTGACACTGGACCGTCTGCCTTGTAATTCCACCATGTCTGACACTGGACCGTATGCCTTGTAATTCCACCATGTCTGACACTGGACCGTCTGCCTTGTAATTCCACCATGTCTGACACTGTGCAGTCTGCCTTGTAGTTCCACCATGTCTGACACGGGACCGTCTGCCTTGCAAATCTACCATGTCTGATACTGGGCCGTCTTCATGGCAATTCCACCATGTCTGACACTGGACCGTCTGCCTGGCAATTCCACAATGTCTGAGACTGGACCGTCTGTCTGGCAATTCCACCATGTCTGAAACTGCAACGTCTGCCTGGCAATTTCACCATGTCTTACACTGGACAGTCTCCATGGCAATTCCACCATGCCTGACACTGGACCGTCTGCCTGGCAATTCCACCATGTCTGACACTGGACCGTCTTCCTGGCAATTCCACCATGTCTGACACTGTACCGTCTTCCTGGCAATTCCACCATGTCTGACACTGGACCGCCTGCCTGGCTATTCCACCATGTCTGACACTGGACCGTCATCCTTGTAAATCCACCATGTCTGACACTGGACCGCCTGCCTGGCAATTCCACCATGTCTGACACTGGACCGTCTGCCTTGTAATTCCACCATGTCTGACACTGGACCGTCTGTCTGGCAATTCCACCATGTCTGACGCTGGACCGCCTGCCTGGCAATTCCACCATGTCTGACACTGGACCGTCTGTCTGTCAATTCCACCATGTCTGACACTGGACCACCTGCCTGGCAACTCCGCCATGTCTGACACTGGACCGTCTGTATGGCAATCCCGCCATGTCTGACACTGGACCGTCTGCCTGGTATTGCACCAAGTCTGAGACTGGACCGTCTGCCGAGTACTTCCACCGTGTCTGACACTGGACCGTCTGCCTAGCAATTCCACCATGTCTGAAACTGGGCCGTCTGCCTTGTAATTCCACCGTGCCTGTCACTGGACCGTCTGCCTTGTAATTACACCGTGACTGAGACTGGACCGTCTGCGTGGTAATTCCA
Source organism: Scyliorhinus torazame (assembly GCF_047496885.1). NCBI lineage: Eukaryota > Metazoa > Chordata > Chondrichthyes > Carcharhiniformes > Scyliorhinidae > Scyliorhinus > Scyliorhinus torazame. The sequence continues at coordinate 57,731,272 of NC_092726.1, forward strand.
CCATGTCTGACACGCGACCGTCTGCATTGTAATTCCACCATGTCTGACACTGGACCGTTTGCCTGGCAATTCCACCATATCTGACACTGGACTGTCTGCCTGGCAATTCCACCGTTTCTACGACTGGACTGTCTGCCTAGTAATTCCACCATGTCTGTCACTGGACCGTCAACCTAGTAATTCCACCATGTCTGACACTGGACCGCCTGCCTGGCAATTCCACCGTGTCTAACACTGCACCGTCTGCCTGGAAATTCCACCATGTCTGACACTGGACCGTCTGCCTTGTACTTCCACCGTGTCTGAGACTGGACCGTCTGCCTGGCAATTCAACCATGTCTGACACTGGACCGTCTGCGTGGCAATTCCACCATGTCTGATACTAGACCGTCTGCCTTGCAATTCCACCATGTCTCAGACTGGACAGTCTGCCTGGAAATTCCACCCTGTCTTACACTGGACCGTCTGCCTTGTAATTCCGCCACGTCTGACATTGGACTGTCTGCCTTGTTATTCCACCATGTCTGACACTGGACCGTCTGCCTGGGAATTCCACCATGTCTGACACTGGACCGTCTGTCTGGCACTTCCACCATGTCTGACAATTGATCGTCTGCCTGGCAATTCCTCCATCTCTGACACTGAGCCGTCTGCCTGGCAATTCCACCATGTCTGAGACTGGACTGCCTGCCTTGTAATTCCACCATATCTGACACTGGACCACTGACGCTGACTCTTCGCCCGAGGCCGGGTTGTCCGGGTCTGTTGCAGTGTGCTGGATGCCGGCTGTATTGACAAAGTGCTGACATTCCTCCCCGGTGAACACAGTCACATTGTCAGACAACCATGCATCTGGGAGGCATGGGGTCACAGAAAGATCAACGCAGACCCTCTGTGGTGGATCCTGGGGTAGTCCACATCTCCTGAACATTGAAACAGCTCCAGTGGGCATCCTCTAGGTTCAGGAACATTGTTCCAGGAAAGGATTTGTGAAATACACAGGTAACCTCATCAACGGAAGGCCAGGAAATTCCCGTGGATACAGGGGGGCTGTGAGTGGCAACGTCTGCTGTGCCTGGAATAGATCTCAATGGAGCAACATTTGCTCAATGTCCTTATCGATATCCGGCCACCGACTGCACCTCCTGGTCAACATTCCCATCTCTATATGTCCAGGGTGTGCTCTGTATAACCCCGGCAGCTCCTGGCCAATAGTCCCATATCTGTGTGGCCAGGGTATGCTCTGTATAATCCTTCCAAATCCTGGCCAACATTCCCATCTTTTTGTGGCCAGGGTGTGCTCTGTATAACCACTGCAACTCCTGGCCAACGTTCCCATCTTTGTGTGGCCAGGGTGTGCTCTGTCTATCCCCTGCCGCTCCTGGTCAACATTCAAATCTCTGTGTGAGGCCAGGGTGTGCTCTATATAAATCCTGCAGCTCCTGGTCAACATTCCCATCTCCTTGTGGCCAGGGAACGCCCAGTATAACCCCTGCAGGTCCTGGTCAACAATCCCATCTCTGTGTTTGGCCAGGGTATGCTCTGTATAACTCTAGCAGCTCCTGGTCAACATTCCCAGCTCTGTGTGTACAGGGTGTGCTCTGTATAACCCCTGCAGCTCCTGGACAACATTCCCATCTCTGTTTGTGGCCAGGGTGTGATTTGTATAACCTCTGCAGCTCCTGGTCAACATTCCCATCTCTGTGTGTAGCCAGGGTGTGCTCTGTATAACCCCTGCAGCTCATGGTCAACATTCCAGGCTCTGTGTGTCCAGGGTGCGCCATGTGTAACCCCTGCAGCTCCTGGTCAACACTCCCATCTCTGTGTGGCCATGTTGTGCTCTGTAAACCCCTGCAGCTCCTGTTCAACATTCCCATCTCTGTGCGGCCAGGGTGTGCTCTGTATAACCCCTGAAGCTCCTGGTCAACATTCCCATCTTTGTGTGGCCAGGGTGTGCTCTGTATAGCCCCTGCAACTCCTGGTCAACGTTACCATCTCTGTGTAGCCAGGTTGTGCTCTGTATAACCCCTGCAGTTCCTGGTCAACATTCCCATCTCTGTGTGAGGCCAGGGTGTGCTCTATATAACTTCTGCAGCTCCTGGTCAAGATTCCCATCTCCTTGTGGCCAGGGTTTGCCCAATATGACTCCTGCAGGTCCTGGTCAACAATTCCATCTCTGTGTTTGGCCAGGGTGTGCTCTGTATAACCCCTGCAGCTCCTGGTCAACATTCCCATCTCTGTGTGGCTATGGTGTGCTTTCTATAACCTCTGCAGCTACTGGTCTACATTCCCATCTCTGTGTGCGGCCAGGGTGTGCTCTCTATGACACCTGCAGCTCCTGGTCAGCATTCCCATCTCTGTGTGCGGCCAGGGTATGTCCTGTATAACCCCTGCAACTCCTGGACAACATTCCCATCTCTGTGTGGCCAGGGTGTGCTCTCTATAACCTCAGCAGCTCCTGGTCAACAATCCCATCTCTGTGTGGCCATGGTGTGCTCTGTATAACCCCGGCAGCTCCTGGTCAACTTTCCAATCTGTGTGTGGCCAGGGTGTGACCTGTATAACCACGGCAGCTCCTGGTCAACATTCCAATCTGTGCGTGGCCAGGGTGTGCACTGTGTAGCTTCTGCAGCTCCTGGTCAACATTCCCATCTCTGTGTGTGCAGGGTGTGCTCTGTCTAACCCCCGCTCCTGTTTAACATTCCCATCTCTGTGTGGCCAGAGTGTGCTCTGTATAACCCCAGCAGCTACTGGTCAACATTCCCATCTCTGCGTGGCCAGGGAGCGCACTGTTTCCCCCCTGCTCCTGGTCAACATTCCCATCACTGTGTGGCCAGGGTGTGCTGTGTATGAACCCTGCAGCTCCTGGTCAACATTCCCATCTCTGTGTGAGGCCACGGTGTGCTCCGAAAACCCCTGCATCTCCTGGTCAAAATGCCCATCACTGTGTGGCCAGGGTGTGCTCTGTATAACCCCTGCAGATCCTGGTCAACATTACCTCCTCTGTGTGGCCAGGGTGTGCTCGGTAAACTCCTGCAGATCCTGGTCAACACTCCCATCTCTGTGTGGCCACGTTGTGCTCTGTTAACCCCTGCAGCTCCTGTTCAACATTGCAATCTCTGTGTGTGGCCACGATGTGCTCTGTATAAACCCTGCACCTCTTGGTCAACATTCCAATCTCTGTGTGTGGCCAGGGTGTGCTCTGTATAACTCCTGCAGCTCTTGGTCAACATTCCCATCTCTGTGTGGCCAGGGTGTGCTCTGTATAATCCCTGTAGCTCCTGGTCAACATTCCCTTCTCTGTATGTGGCCAGGGTGTGCTCTGTATAACCACAGCTCCTGGTGAACATTCCCATCTCTGTGTGTGGCCAGGGTGTGCTCTGTATAACCCCTGCAGCTCCTGGTCAACATTACGTCCTCCGTGTGGCCAGGGTGTGCTCGGTAAACTCCTGCAGCTCCTGGTCAACACTCCCATCTCTGTGTGGCCAGGTTGTGCTCTGTAAACCCCTGCAGCTCCTGATCAACATTCCCATCTCTGTATGGCCAGGTTGTGCTCTGTAAACCACTGCAGCTCCTGTTCAACATTCCCACCTCTGAGTGGCCAGGGTGTGCTCTGTATAACCCCTGCAGCTCCTGGTCAACATTCCCATCTTTGTGTGGTCAGGGTGTGCTCTGTATAACCCCTGCAACTCCTGGTCGACGTTCCCATCTCTGTGTGGCCACGGTGTGCTCTGTATAACCTCAGTAGCTCCTGCTCAACAATCCCATCTCTGTGTGGCCAGGGTGTGCTCTGTATAACCCCGTCAGCTCCTGGTCAACTTTCCAATCTGTGTGTGGCCAGGGTGTGACCTGTATAACCACGGCAGCTCACGGCACGTCAACATTCCAATCTGTGCGTGGCCAGGGTGTGCACTGTGTAGCTTCTGCAGCTCCTGGTCAACATTCCCATCTCTGTGTGTGCAGGGTGTGCTCTGTATAACCCCCGCTCCTGTTTAACATTCCCATCTCTGTGTGGCCAGAGTGTGCTCTGTATAACCCCAGCAGCTACTGGTCAACTTTCCCATCTCTGCGTGGCCAGGGTGCGCACTGTTTCCCCCCTGCTCCTGGTCAAGATGCCCATCACTGTGTGGCCAGGGTGTGCTCTGTCTCACCCCTGCAGCTCTTGGTCAACATTCCAATCTCTGTCTGTGGCCAGGGTGTGCACTGTATAACTCCTGCAGCTCTTGGTTAACTTTCCCATCTCTGTGTGTGGCCAGGGGGCGCTCTGTATAACCCCTGCAGCTCCTGGTCAACATTCCCATCTCTGTGCGGCCAGGATGTGCACTGTATATCCACTGCAGCTCATGGTCAACATTCCCATCTCTGTGTGGCCAGGGTGTGCTCTGTATAATCCCTAAAGCTCCTGGTCAACATTCCCTTCTCTGTGAGTGGCCAGGGTGTGCTCTGTATAAACCCTGCTACTGGTCAACATTCCCATCTCTGTGTGTGGCCAGGGTGTGCTTTGTATAACCCCTGCAGCTCCTGGTCAACATTACCTCCTCTGTGTGGCCAGGGTGTGCTCGGTAAACTCCTGCAGATCCTGGTCAACACTCCCATCTCTGTGTTGCCAGGTTGTGCTCTGTTAACCCCTGCAGCTCCTTTTCAACATTGCAATCTCTGTGTGGCCACGATGTGCTCTGTATAAACCCTGCAGCTCTTGGTGAACATTCCAATCTCTGTGTGTGACCAGGGTGTGCTCTGTATAACTCCTGCAGCTCTTGGTCAACTTTCCCATCTCTGTGTGTGGCCAGGGGGCGCTCTTTATAACCTCTGCAGCTCCTGGTCAACATTCCCATCTCTGTGCGGCCAGGATGTGCACTGTATATCCACTGCAGCTCAGGATCAACATTCCCATCTCTGTGTGGCCAGGGTGTGCTCTGTATAATCCCTAAAGCTCCTGGTCAACATTCCCTTCTCTGTGAGTGGCCAGGGTGTGCTTTGTATAACCCCTGCAGCTCCTGGTCAACATTACCTCCTCTGTGTGGCCAGGGTGTGCTCGGTAAACACCTTCAGATCCTGGTCAACACTCCCATCTCTGTGTTGCCAGGTTGTGCTCTGTTAACCCCTGCAGCTCCTGTTCAACATTGCAATCTCTATGTGTGGCCACGATGTGCTCTGTATAAACCCTGCAGCTCTTGGTGAACATTCCAATCTCTGTGTGTGGCCAGGGTGTGCTCTGTATAACTCCTGCAGCTCTTGGTCAACTTTCTCATCTCTGTGTGTGGCCAGGGTGCGCTCTGAATAACCTCTGCATCTCCTCGTCAACATTCCCATCTCTGTGCGGCCAGGATGTGCACTGTATATCCACTGCAGCTCCTGATCAACATTCCCATCTCTGTGTGTGGCCATGGTGTGCTCTGTATAACCCCTGCAGCTCCTGGTCAACATTACCTCCTCTGTGTGGCCAGGGTGTGCTCGGTAAACTCCTGCAGATCCTGGTCAACACTCCCATCTCTGTGTGGCCAGGTTGTGCTCTGTATACCCCTGCAGCTCCTGTTCAACATTCCCATCTCTGAGTGGCCAGGGTGTGCTCTGTATAACCCCTGCAGCTCCTGGTCAACATTCCCATCTTTGTGTGGTCAGGGTGTGCTCTGTATAACCCCTGCAACTCCTGGTCAACGTTCCCATCTCTGTGTGGCCAGGTTGTGCTCTGTATAACCCCTGCAGCTCCTGGTCAACATTCCCATCTCTGTGTGGCCAGGTTGTGCTCTGTATAACCCCTGCAGCTCCTGGTCAACATTCCCATCTCTGTGTGGCCAGGGTGTGCTCTGTATAACCTCAGCAGCTCCTGGTCAACAATCCCATCTCTGTGTGGCCAGGGTGTGCTCTGTATAACCCCGGCAGCTCCTGGTCAACTTTCCAATCTGTGTGTGGCCAGGGTGTTACCTATATAACCACGGCAGCTCCTGGTCAACATTCCAATCTGTGCGTGGCCAGGTTGTGCACTGTGTAACTTCTGCAGCTCCTGGTCAACATTCCCATCTCTGTGGGAGCAGGGTGTGCTCTGTATCACCCCCGCTCCTGTTTAACATTCCCATCTCTGTGTGGCCAGAGTGTCCTTTGTATAACCCCAGCAGCTACTGTTCAACATTCCCATCTCTGCGTGGCCAGGGTGCGCACTGTTTCCCCCCTGCTCCTGGTCAACATTCCCATCTCTGTGTGAGGAATGTGTGCTCTATATAACTCCTGCAGGTCCTGGTCAACAATTCCATCTCTGTGTTTGACCAGGGTGTGCTCTGTATAACCCCTGCAGCTCCTGGTCAACATTCCCATCTTTGTGGGCTACGGTGTGCTTTGTATAACCTCTGCAGCTCCTGGTCAACGTTCCCATCTGTGTCTGCGGCCAGGCTGTGCTCTCTATGACCCCTGCAGCTCCTGGTCAGCATTCCCATCTCTGTGTGCGGCTAGGGTGTGTCCTGTATAACCCCTGAAGCTCCTGGACAACAATCCCATCTCTGTGTGGCCAAGGTGTGCTCTGTATAACCCCCGCTCCTGTTTTAATATTCCCATCTCTGTGTGACCAGAGTGTGCTCTGTATAACTCCAGCAGCTACTGGTCAACATTCCCATCTCTGCGTGGCCAGGGTGCGCACTGTTTCCCCCCTGCTCCTGGTCAACATGCCCATCACTGTGTGGCCAGGGTGTGCTCTGTATAACCCCTGCAGCTCGTGGTCAACATTCCAATCTCTGTGTGTGGCTAGGGTGTGCTCTGTATAACTCCTGCAGCTCTTGGTCAACTTTCCAATCTCTGTGTGTGGCCAGGGGGCGCTCTGTATAACCCCTGCAGATCCTGGTCAACATTCCCATCTCTGTGCGGCCAGGATGTGCACTGTATATCCACTGCAGCTCCTGATCAACATTCCCATCTCTGTGTGTGGCCAGGGTGTGCTCTGTATAGCTCCTGCAGCTCCTGGTCAACATTACCGTCTCTGTGTGGCCAGGGTGTGCTCGGTAAACTCCTGCAGCTCCTGGCCAACACTCCCATCTCTGTGTGGCCAGGTTGTGCTCTGTTAACCCCTGCAGCTCCTGTTCAACATTGCAATCTCTGTGTGTGGCCACGGTGTGCTCTGTATAACCCCTGCAGCTCCTGGTCAACTTTACCTCCTCCGTATGGCCAGGGTGTGCTCGGTAAACTCCTGCAGCTCCTGGTCAACACTCCCATCTCTGTGTGGCCAGGTTGTGCTCTGTAAATCCCTGCAGCTCCTGTTCAACATTCCCATCTCTCTATGGCCAGGTTGTGCTCTGTAAACCACTGCAGCTCCTGTTCAACATTCCCATCTCTGAGTGGCCAGGGTGTGCTCTGTATAACCAAAGCAGCTCCTGGTCAACGTTCCCATCTCTGTGTGGCCAGGGTGTGTTCTGAAAAACCTCAGCAGCTCCTGGTCAACAATCCCATCTCTGTGTGGCCAGGGTGTGCTCTGTATAACCCCGGCAGCTCCTGGTCAACTTTCCAATCTGTGTGTGGCCAGGGTTTGACCTGTATAACCACGGCAGCTCCTGGTCAACATTCCCATCTCTGTGTGTGGCCACGGTGTGCTCCGAAAACCCCTGCATCTCTTGGTCAAAATGTCCATCTCTGTTTGGCCAGGGTGCGCACTGTTTCCCCCCTGCTCCTGGTCAACATGCCCATCACTGTGTGGCCAGGGTGTGCTCTGTATAACTCCTGCAGCTCTTGGTCAACTTTCCAATCTCTGTGTGTGACCAGGGGGCGCTCTGTATAACCCCTGCAGATCCTGGTCAACATTTCCATCTCTGTGCGGTCAGGATGTGCACTGTATATCCACTGCAGCTCCTGATCAACATTCCCATCTCTGTGTGTGGCCAGGGTGTGCTCTGTATAGCTCCTGCAGCTCCTGGTCAACATTACCGTCTCTGTGTGGCCAGGGTGTGCTCGGTAAACTCCTGCAGCTCCTGGTCAACACTCCCATCTCTGTGTGGCCAGGTTGTGCTCTGTTAACCCCTGCAGCTCCTGTTCAACATTGCAATCTCTGTGTGTGGCCACGGTGTGCTCTGTATAACCCCTGCAGCTCCTGGTCAACATTACCTCCTCCGTATGGCCAGGGTGTGCTCGGTAAACTCCTGCAGCTCCTGGTCAACACTCCCATCTCTGTGTGGCCAGGTTGTGCTCTGTAAATCCCTGCAGCTCCTGTTCAACATTCCCATCTCTGTATGGCCAGGTTGTGCTCTGTAAACCAATGCAGCTCCTGTTCAACATTCCCATCTCTGAGTGGCCAGGGTGTGCTCTGTATAACCCCTGCAGCTCCTGGTCAACATTCCCATCTTTGTGTGGTCAGGGTGTGCTCTGTATAACCCCTGCAACTCCTGGTCAACGTTCCTATCTCTGTGTGGCCAGGGTGTGTTCTGAAAAACCTCAGCAGCTCCTGGTCAACAATCCCATCTCTGTGTGGCCAGGGTGTGCTCTGTATAACCCCGGCAGCTCCTGGTCAACTTTCCAATCTGTGTGTGGCCAGGGTGTGACCTGTATAACCACGGCAGCTCCTGGTCAACATTCCAATCTGTGCGTGGCCAGGGTGTGCACTGTGTAGCTTCTGCAGCTCCTGGTCAACATTCCCATCTCTGTGTGTGCAGGGTGTGCTCTGTATAACCCCCGCTCCTGTTTAACATTCCCATCTCTGTGTGGCCAGAGTGTGCTCTGTATAACCCCAGCAGCTACTGGTCAACTTTCCCATCTCTGCGTGGCCAGGGTGCGCACTGTTTCCCCCCTGCTCCTGGTCAACATTCCCATCACTGTGTGGCCAGGGTGTGCTGTGTATGACCCCTGCAGCTCCTGGTCAACATTCCCATCTCTGTGTGTGGCCACGGTGTGCTCCGAAAACCCCTGCATCTCCTGGTCAAAATGTCCATCACTGTGTGGCCAGGGTGCGCACCGTTCCCCCCCTGCTCCTGGTCCACATGCCCATCACTGTGTGGCCAGGGTGTGCTCTGTATAACCCCTGCAGCTCTTGGTCAACATTCCAATCTCTGTGTGTGGCCAGGGTGTGCTCTGTAGAAACCCTGCAGCTCCTGGTCAACATTCCCATCTCTGTGCGGCCAGGATGTGCACTGTATATCCACTGCAGCTCAGGATCAACATTCCCATCTCTGTGTGGCCAGGGTGTGCTCTGTATAATCCCTAAAGCTCCTGGTCAACATTCCATTCTCTGTGAGTGGTCAGGGTGTGCTTTGTATAACCGCTGCAGCTCCTGGTCAACATTACCTCCTCTGTGTGGCCAGGGTGTGCTCGGTAAACACCTTCAGATCCTGGTCAACACTCCCATCTCTGTGTTGCCAGGTTGTGCTCTGTTAACCCCTGCAGCTCCTGTTCAACATTGCAATCTCTATGTGTGGCCACGATGTGCTCTGTATAAACACTGCAGCTCTTGGTGAACATTCCAATCTCTGTGTGTGGCCAGGGTGTACTCTGTATAACTCCTGCAGCTCTTGGTCAACTTTCCCATCTCTGTGTGTGGCCAGGGTGCGCTCTGTATAACCTCTGCAGCTCCTCGTCAACATTCCCATCTCTGTGCGTCCAAGATGAGCACTGTATATCCACTGCAGCTCCTGATCAACATTCCCATCTCTGTGTGGCCTGGGTGTGCTCTGTATAATCCCTATAGCTCCTTGTCAACTATCCCTTATCTGCATGTGGCCAGGGTGTGCTCTGTATAACCCCTGCTCCTGGTCAACATTCCCATCTCTGTGTGTGGCCATGGTGTGCTCTGTATAACCCCTGCAGCTCCTGGTCAACATTACCTCCTCTGTGTGGCCAGGGTGTGCTCGGTAAACTCCTGCAGTTCCTGGTCAACACTCCCATCTCTGTGTGGCCAGGTTGTGCTCTGTATACCCCTGCAGCTCCTGTTCAACATTCCCATCTCTGTGTGGCCAGGTTGTGCTCTGTAAACCACTGCAGCTCCTGTTCAACATTCCCATCTCTGAGTGGCCAGGGTGTGCTCTGTATAACCCCTGCAGCTCCTGGTCAACATTCCCATCTTTGTGTGGTCAGGGTTTGCTCTGTATAACCCCTGCAACTCCTGGTCAACGTTCCCATCTCTGTGTGGCCAGGTTGTGCTCTGTATAACCCCTGCAGCTCCTGGTCAACATTCCCATCTCTGTGTGGCCAGGTTGTGCTCTGTATAACCCCTGCAGCTCCTGGTCAACATTCCCATCTCTGTGTGGCCAGGGTATGCCCAGTATAGCTCCTGCAGGTCCTGGTCAACAATCCCATCTCTGTGTGGCCAGGGTGTGTTCTGTATAACCCCGGCAGCTCCTGGTCAACTTTCCAATCTGTGTGTGGCCAGGGTGTTACCTATATAACCACGGCAGCTACTGGTCAACATTCCAATCTGTGTGCGGCCAGGGTGTGTCCTGTATAACCCCTGCAGCTCCTGGACAACAATCCCATCTCTGTGTGGCCAAGGTGTGCTCTGTATAACCCCCGCTCCTGTTTTAACATTCCCATCTCTGTGTGGCCAGAGTGTGCTCTGTATAACCTCAGCAGCTACTGGTCAACATTCCCATCTCTGCGTGGCCAGGGTGCGCACTGTTTCCCCCCTGCTCCTGGTCAACATGCCCATCACTGTGTGGCCAGGGTGTGCTCTGTATAACCCCTGCAGCTCGTGGTCAACATTCCAATCTCTGTGTGTGGCTAGGGTGTGCTCTGTATAACTCCTGCAGCTCTTGGTCAACTTTCCAATCTCTGTGTGTGGCCAGGGGGCGCTCTGTATAACCCCTGCAGATCCTGGTCAACATTCCCATCTCTGTGCGGCCAGGATGTGCACTGTATATCCACTGCAGCTCCTGATCAACATTCCCATCTCTGTGTGAGGCCAGGTTGTGCTCTGTAAAGCTCCTGCAGCTCCTGGTCAACATTACCGTCTCTGTGTGGCCAGGGTGTGCTCGGTAAACTCCTGCAGCTCCTGGTCAACACTCCCATCTCTGTGTGGCCTGGTTGTGCTCTGTTAACCCCTGCAGCTCCTGTTCAACATTGCAATCTCTGTGTGTGGCCACGGTGTGCTCTGTATAACCCCTGCAGCTCTTGGTCAACATTCCAATCTTTGTGTGTGGCCAGGGTGTGCTCTGTATAACCCCTGCAGCTCCTGGTCAACATTCCCATCTCTGTGCGGCCAGGATGTGCACTCTATATCCACTGCAGCTCCTGATCAACATTCCCATCTCTGTGCGGCCAGGATGTGCACTGTATATCCTGTGCAGCTCCTGATCAACATTCCCATCTCTGTGTGAGGCCAGGTTGTGCTCTGTATAGCTCCTGCAGCTCCTGGTCAACATTACCGTCTCTGTGTGGCCAGGGTGTGCTCGGTAAACTCCTGCAGCTCCTGGTCAACACTCCCATCTCTGTGTGGCCTGGTTGTGCTCTGTTAACCCCTGCAGCTCCTGTTCAACATTGCAATCTCTGTGTGTGGCCACGGTGTGCTCTGTATAACCCCTGCAGCTCTTGGTCAACATTCCAATCTTTGTGTGTGGCCAGGGTGTGCTCTGTATAACCCCTGCAGCTCCTGGTCAACATTCCCATCTCTGTGCGGCCAGGATGTGCACTCTATATCCACTGCAGCTCCTGATCAACATTCCCATCTCTGTGTGGCCAGGGTGTGCTCTGTATAACCCCTGCTCCTGGTCAACATTCCCATCTCTGTTTGTGGCCAGGGTTTGCTTTGTATAACCTCTGCAGCTCCTGGTCAACATTTCCATCTCTGTGTGCTGCCAGGCTGTGCTCTGTATAACCTCTGCAGCTCCTGGTTAACATTCCCACCTCTGTGCGGCCAGGATGTGCACTGTATATCCACTGCAGATCCTGATCAACATTCCCATCTCTGTGTGGCCAGGGTGTGCTCTGTATAATCCCTATAGCTCCTGGTCAACATTCCCTTCTCTGTGTGTGGCCAGGGTGTGCTCTGTATAACCCCTGCTCCTGGTCAACATTCCCAGCTCTGTGTGTCCAGGGTGTGCCATGTGTAACCCCTGCAGCTGCTGGTCAACACTCCCATCTCTGTGTGGCCAGGGTGTGCTCTGTAGAACCCCTGCAGCTGCTGGTCAACATTCCCATCTTTGTGTGGCCAGGGTGTGCTCTGTATTACCCCTGCAACTCCTGGTCAAGGTTCCCATCTCTGTGTGGCCAGAGTGTGCTCTGTATAACCCCAGCAGCTACTGGTCAACATTACCTCCTCAGTGTGGCCAGGGTGTGCTCGGTAAACTCCTGCAGCTCAAGGTCGACACTCCCATCTCTGTGTTGCCAGGTTGTGCTCTGTTAACCCCTGCAGCTCATGTTCAACATTGCAATCTCTGTGTGTGGCCACGGTTTGCTCTGTATAACCCCTGCAGCTCTTGATCAACATTCCAATCTCTGTGTGTGGCCACGGTGTGCTCTGTATAACTTCTGCAGCTCTTGGTCAACTTTCCCATCTCTGTGTGGCCAGAGTGTGCTCTGTATAACCCCAGGTCCTGGTCAACATTCCCATCTCTGTGTGGCCAGAGTGTGCTCTGTATAACCCCTGCAGCTCCTGGTCAACATTCCCATCTCTGTCTGTGGCCAGGGTATGCACTGTATATCCCCTGCAGCTCCTGGTCAACATTCCCATCTCTCTGTGGCCAGGATGTGCTCTGTATAACCCCATCTCCTGGTCAACATTCCCATCTCTGTGTGGCCAGAGTGTGCTCTGTATAGCCCCTGCATCTCCTGGTCAACATTCCCATCTCTGTCTGTGGCCAGGTTGTGCACTGTATAACCCCGGCAGCTCCTGGTCATCATGCCCATCTGTGTGTAGCCAGGGTGTGCACTGTGAAGCTCCTGCAGCTCCTGGTCAACATTCCCAGCTCTGTGTGGGCAGAGTGTGCTCTGTTTAACTCCAGAAGCTCCTGGTCGACAATCCCATCTCTGTGTGGCCAGTGTGTGCCCTATATAACCCCTACAACTCCTGGTCAACATTCCCACATCTGTGTTGAGCCAGAGTGTGCTCTGTCTAACTCCTGAAGCTCATGGTCAACATTCCCATCTCTGTGCGGCCATGGTGTGCTCTGTATAACCCCTGCTCCTGGTCAACATTCCCATCTCTGTGTGGCCATGATGTGATCTGTGTAACCCCTGAAGCTCCTGGTCAACATTCCCATCTCTGTGTGGCCAGGGTGCGCACAGCATAACAACTGCAACTCCTAGTCAACATTCCCATCGCTGTGTGGCCAGGGTGTGCTCTGTATAACCCCTGCAGCTCCTGGTCAACATTCTCATCTCTGTGTGGCCAGGGTGTGCTCTGCATTACCCCTACTCCTGGTCAACATTCCCAGCTCTGTGTGTCCAGGGTATGCCATGTGTAACCCCTGCAGCTGCTGGTCAACACTCCCATCTCTGTGTGGCCAGGTTGTGCTCTGTAAACCCCTGTAGCTCCTGTTCAACATTCCCATCTCTGTGTGGCCAGGGTGTGCTCTGTATAACCCCAGCAGCTGCTGGTCACCATTCCCATCTTTGTGTGGCCAGGGTGTGCTCTGTATTACCCCTGCAACTACTGGTCAAGTTTTCCATCTCTGTGTGGCCAGGTTGTGCTCTGTATAACCCCTGCAGTTCCTGGTCAACATTCCCATCTCTGTGTGAGGCCAGGGTGTGCTCTGTATAACTCGTGCAGCTCCTGGTCAAGATTCCCATCTCCTTGTGGCCAGGGTATGCCCAGTATAATTCCTGCAGGTACTGGTCAACAATTCCATCTATGTGTTTGGCTAGGGTGTGCTCTGTATAACCTCTGCAGCTCCTGGTCAACATTCCCATCTCTGTGTGGACAGGGTGTGCTCTGTATAACCCCTGCAGCTCCTGGTCAACATTCCCATCTCTGTGTGGCAAGGATGTTCTCTGTATAACCCCTGCAGCTCCTGGTCAACATTCCCATCTCTGTGTGTGCAGGGTGTGCTCTGTATAACCCCCGCTCCTGTTTAACATTCCCATCTCTGTGTGGCCAGAGTGTGCTCTGTATAACCCCAGCAGCTACTGGTCAACATTCCCATCTCTGCATGGCCAGGGTGCGCACTGTTTCCCCCCTGCTCCTTGTCAACATTCCCATCACTGTGTGGCCAGGGTGTGCTGTGTATGACCCCTGCAGCTCCTGGTCAACATTCCCATCTCTGTGTGTCGCGACGGTGTGCTCCGAAAACCCCTGCATCTCCTGGTCAAAATGTCCATCTCTGTGTGGACACGGTGCGCACTGTTTCTCCCCTGCTCCTGGTCAACATGCCCATCACTGTGTGGCCAGGGTGTGAGCTGTATAACCCCTGCAGCTCTTGGTCAACATTCCAAACTCTGTGTGTGGCCAGGGTGTGCTCTGTATAACTCCTGCAGCTCTTGGTCAACTTTCCCATCTCTGTGTCTGGCCAGGGGGCGCTCTGTATAACCCCTGCATCTCCTGGTCTACATTCCCATCTCTGTGCGGCCAGGATGTGCACTGTATATCCACTGCAGCTCCTGATCAACATTCCCATTTCTGTGTGGCCAGGGTGTGCTCTGTATTATCCCTATAGCTCCTGGTCAACATTCCCTTCTCTGTGTGTGGCCAGGGAGTGCTCTGTATAACCCCTGCTCCTGGTCAACATTCCAATCTCTGTGTGGCCAGGGTGTGCTCGGTAAACTCCTGCAGCTCCTGGTCAACACTCCCATCTCTGTGTTGCCAGGTTGTGCTCTGTTAACCCCTGCCGCTCATGTTCAACATTGCAATCTCTGTGTGTGGCCACGGTGTGCTCTGTATAACCCCTGCAGCTCCTGATCAATATTCCCATCTCTGTGTGGCCAGGATGTGCGCTGTATAACTCCTACAGCTTCTGGTCAACATTCCCTTCTCTGTGTGTGGCCAGGGTGTGCTCTGTATAACCCCTGCTCCTGGTCAACATTCCCATCTCGGTGTGTGGCCAGGGTGTGCTCTGTACAACCCCTGCAGCTCCTTGTCAACATTACCTCCTCTGTGTGGCCAGGGTGTGCTCTGTATAACTCCTGCAGCTATTGGTCAACATTCCCATCTGTGAGTGGTCAGGGTTTGTTCTGTGTAACCCCTGCAGCTCTTGGTCAGCATTCCCATCTCTGTGTGGCCAGGGTGAGCTCTGTATAACCCCTCCAACTCCTGCTCAACATTCCGATTTCTGTGTGTCCTGGGTGTGCTCTGTATAACTCATGCAGCTACTTGTCCACATTCCCATCTCTATGTGGCCAGGGTGTGCTCTGTATAACCCCTGCATCTGCTGGTCAACATTCCAATCTCTGTCTGTGGCCAGGGTGCGCACTGTATATCCCCTGCAGCTCCTGGTCAACATTCCCATCTCTCTGTGGCCAGGATGTGCTCTGTATAACCCCAGCTCCTGGTCAACATTCCCATCTCTGTGTGGCCAGAGTGTGCTCTGTATAACCCCTGCATCTCCTGGTCAACATTCCCATCTCTGTCTGTGGTCAGGGTGTGCACTGTATAGCCCCGGCAGCTCCTGGTCGTCATTCCCATCTGTGTGTAGCCAGGGTGTGCACTGTGAAGCTCCTGCAGCTCCTGGTCAACATTCCCAGCTCTGTGTGGGCAGAGTGTGCTCTGTATAACTCCAGAAGCTCCTGGTCGACAATCCCATCTCTGTGTGGCCAGTGTGTGCCCTGTATAACCCCTACAACTCCTGGTCAACATTCCCACATCTGTGTTCAGCCAGGGTGTGCTCTGTCTAACTCCTGAAGCTCATGGTCAACATTCCCATCTCTGTGTGTAGCCAGGGTGTGCTCTACATAACCCCTGCAGCTCCCAGTCAACATTCCCATCTCTGTGTGGCCAGGGTGTGCTCTGTATAACCACTGCAGCTCCTGGTCAACATTTCCATCTCTGTGTGGCCATGGTGTTTTCTGTATAACCCCTGCTCCTGGTCAACATTCCCATCTCTGTGTGGCCAGGATGTGATCTGTGTAACCCCTGCAGCTCCTGATCAACATTCCCATCTCTGTGTGGCCAGGGTGCCCACAGTAGAACAACTGCAACTGCTAGTCAACATTCCCATCGCTGTGTGGCCAGGGTGTGCTCTGTATAACCCCTGCAGCTCCGGGTCAACATTCCCATCTCTGTGTGGCCAGGGTGTGCTCTGCATCCCCCTGCTCCTGGTCAACATTCCCATCTCTGTTTGGCCAGAGTGTGCTCTGTATTACCCCAGCAGCTCCTGATCAACATTCCCATCTCTGTGTGGCAAGGGTGTGCTTTGTATAACCCCTGCAGCTCCTGGTCAACATTCCCATCTCTTTGTGGCCAGGGTGTGCACTGTATAACCCCTGCAGCTCCTGGTCAACATTCCCTTCTCTGTGTGGCCAGTGTGTTCTCCGTATAACCCCTGCAGCTCCTGGTCAACATTCCCATCTCTGTGTGGCTCGGGTGTGCTCTGTACAACACCTGCACCTGGTCAACATTCCCATCTCTGTGTGGCCAGAGTGTGCTCTGCATACCCCCTGCAGCTCCTGGACAACATTCCCATCTCTGTGTGGCCAGGGTGTGCTTTGTATAACCCCTGCAACTCCTGGACGACATTCACATATCTGTGTGGCCTGTGTGAGCTTTCGTTAAACCCTGCAGCTGCTGGTCAACATTCCCATCTGTGTGTGTGGCCCGGGTGTGCTCTGTATAACGCCTGCAACTGCTCGTCAACATTCCCATCTCTGTGTGGCCAGGGTGTGCTCCGTATAACTCCTGCAGCTCCTGGTCAACATTCCCATCTCTGTGTGGTCAGGGTTTGCTCTCTATAACCACTGAAGCTTCAGGTCAACATTCCCATCTCTATCTGGCCAGGGTGTGCACTGTGTAACTCCTGCAGCTCCTGGTCAACATTCCCATCTCTGTGTGGGCAGGGTGTGCTCTGTATAACTCCTGCAGATCATGGTCAACTTTCCCATCTCTGTGTGTGGCCGGGGTGTGCTCTGTATAACCCCTGCTCCTGGTCAACATTCCCAGCTCTGTGTGTCCAGGGTGTGCCATGTGTATCCCCTGCAGCTCCTGGTCAACACTCCCATCTCTGTGTGGCCAGGGTGTGCTCTGTATAACCCCTGCAGCTGCTGGTCAACATTCCCATCTTTGTGTGGCCAGGGTGTGCTTTGTATTACCCCTGCAACTCCTGGTCAACGTTCCCTTCTCTGTGTGGCCAGGTTGTACTCTGTTTAACCCCTGCAGTTCCTGGTCAACATTCCCATCTCTGTTTGAGGCCAGGGTGTGCTCTATATAACTCCTGCAGCTCCTGGACAAGATTCCCATCTCCTTGTGGCCAGGGTATTCCCAGTATAACTCCTGCAGGTCCTGGTCAACAATTCCATCTCTGTGGTTGGCCAGGGTGTGCTCTGTATAACCTCTGCAGCTCCTGGTCAACATTCCCATCTCTGTGTGGACAGGGTGTGCTCTGTATAACCCCTGCAGCTCCTGGTCAACATTCCCATCTCTGTGTGGCAAGTGTGTTCTCTGTATAACCCCTGCAGCTCCTGGTCAACATTCCCATCTCTGTGTGTGCAGGGTGTGCTCTGTATAACCCCCGCTCCTGTTTAACATTCCCATCTCTGTGTGGCCATAGTGTGCTCTGTATAAACCCAGCAGCTACTGGTCAACATTCCCATCTCTGCTTTGCCAGGGTGCGCACTGTTTCCCCCCTGCTCCTGGTCAACATTCCCATCACTGTGTGGCCAAGGTTTGCTGTGTATGACCCCTGCAGCTCCTGGTCAACATTCCCAACTCTGTGTGTGGCCACGGTGTGCTCCGAAAACCCCTGCATCTCCTGGTCAAAATGTCCATCTCTGTGTGGCCAGGGTGCGCTCTGTATAACCCCTGCAGCTCTTGGTCAACATTCCAATCTCTGTGTATGGCCAGGGTGTGCTCTGTATAACTCCTGCAGCTCTTGGTCAACTTTCCCATCTCTGTGTGTGGCCAGGGGGCGCTCTGTATAACCCCTGCATCTCCTGGTGAACATTCCCATCTCTGTGCGGCCAGGATGTGCACTGTATATCCACTGCAGCTCCTGATCAACATTCCCATTTCTGTGTGTCCAGGGTGTGCTCTGTATTATCCCTATAGCTCCTGGTCAACATTCCCTTCTCTGTGTGTGGCCAGGGAGTGCTCTGTATAACCGCTGCTCCTGGTCAACATTCCAATCTCTGTGTATGGCCAGGGTGTGCTCTGTATAACCCCTGCAGCTCCTGGTCAACATTACCTCCTCTGTGTGGCCAGGGTGTGCTCGGTAATCTCCTGCAGCTCTTGGTCAACACTCCCATCTCTGTGTTGCCAGGTTGTGCTCTGTTAACCCCTGCAGCTCATGTTCAACATTGCAATCTGTGTGTGTGGCCACGGTGTGCTCTGTATAACCCCTGCAGCTCTTGATTAACATTCCAATCTCTGTGTGTGGCCAGGGTGTGCTCTGTATAACTTCTGCAGCTCTTGGTCAACTTTCCCATCTCTGTGTGTGGCCAGGGGGCGCTCTGTATAACCCCTGCAGCTCCTGGTCAACATTCCCATCTCTGTGCGGCCAGGATGTGCACTGTATATCCACTGCAGCTCCTGATCAACATTCCCATCTCTGTGTGGCCAGGGTGTGCTCTGTATAAACCCTGCAGCTCATGGTCAACATTCCCAGCTCTGTGTGTCCAGGGTGTGCCATGTGTAACCCCTGCAGCTCCTTGTCAACATTCCCATCTCTGTGCGGCCAGGATGTGCACTGTCTCTCCACTGCAGCTCCTGATCAACATTCCCATCTCTGTGTGGCCAGGGTGTGCTCTGCATAACCCCTACAGCTTCTGGTCAACATTCCTTTCTCTGTGTGTGGCCAGGGTGTGCTCTGTATAACCCCTGCTGCTGGTCAACATTCCCATCTCGGTGTGTGGCCAGGATGTGCTCTGTATAAACCCTGCAGCTCCTTGTCAACATTACCTCCTCTGTGTGGCCAGGGTGTGCTCTGTATAACTCCTGCAGCTATTGGTCAACATTCCCATCTGTGAGTGGTCAGGGTTTGCTCTTTGTAACCCCTGCAGCTCCTGGTCAGCATTCCCATCTCTGTGTGATCGGGGTATGCACTGTATAACCCCTGCAACTCCTGCTCAACATTCCGATTTCTGTGTGTCCAGGGTGTACTCTGTATAACTCATGCAGCTACTTGTCCACATTCCCATCTCGGTGTGGCCAGGCTGTGCACTGTATATCCCCTGCAGCTCCAGGTCAACATTCCCATCTCTGTGTGGCCAGAATGTGCTCTGTATAACCCCTGCATCTCCTGGTCAACATTCCCATCTCTGTCTGTGGCCAGGGTGCGCACTGTATATTCACTGCAGCTCATGGTCAACATTCCCATCTGTCTGTGGCCAGGATGTGCTCTGTATAACCCCAGCTTCTGGTCAACATTCCCATCTCTGTGTGGCCAGAGTGTGCTCTGTATAACCCCTGCATCTCCTGGTCAACATTCCCATCTCTGTCTGTGGCCAGGGTGTGCACTGTATAACCCCGGCAGCTCCTGGTCATCATTCCCATCTGTGTGTAGCCAGGGTGTGCACTGTGAAGCTCCTGCAGCTCCTGGTCAACATTCCCAGCTCTGTGTGGGCAGCGTGTACTCTGTATAACTCCAGAAGCTCCTGGTCGACAATCCCATCTCTGTGTGGCCAGTGTGTGCTCTGTATAACCCCTACAACACCTGGTCAACATTCCCACATCAGTGTTGAGCCAGGGTGTGCTCTGTCTAACTCCTGAAGCTCATGGTCAACATTCCCATCTCTGTGTGGCCATGGTGTGCTCTGCATAACTTCTGCAGCTCTTGGTCAACTTTCCCATCTCTGTGTGTGGCCAGGGGGCGCTCTGTATAACCCCTGCAGCTCCTGGTCAACATTCCCATCTCTGTGCGGCCAGGATGTGCACTGTATATCCACTGCAGCTCCTGATCAACATTCCCATCTCTGTGTGGCCAGGGTGTGCTCTGTATAACCCCTGCTGCTCATGGTCAACATTCCCAGCTCTGTGTGTCCAGGGTGTGCCATGTGTAACCCCTGCAGCTCCTGGTCAACATTCCCATCTCTGTGCGGCCAGGATGTGCACTGTCTCTCCACTGCAGCTCCTGATCAACATTCTCATCTCTGTGTGGCCAGTGTGTGCTCTGTACAACCCCTACAGCTTCTGGTCAACATTCCTTTCTCTGTGTGTGGCCAGGGTGTGCTCTGTATAACCCCTGCTGCTGGTCAACATTCCCATCTCGGTGTGTGGCCAGAATGTGCTCTGTATAAACCCTGCAGCTCCTTGTCAACATTACCTCCTCTGTGTGGCCAGGGTGTGCTCTGTATAACTCCTGCAGCTATTGGTCAAGATTCCCATCTGTGAGTGGTCAGGGTTTACTCTTTGTAACCCCTGCAGCTCCTGGTCAGCATTCCATCTCTGTGTGGCCAGGGTGTGCACTGAATAACCCCTGCAACTCCTGCTCAACATTCCGATTTCTGTGTGTCCAGGGTGTGCTCTGTATAACTCATGCAGCTACTTGTCCACATTCCCATCTCTGTGTGGCCAGGATGTGCACTGTATATCCCCTGCAGCTCCAGGTCAACATTCCCATCTCTGTGTGGCCAGAATGTGCTCTGTATAACCCCTGCATCTCCTGGTTAACATTCCCATCTCTGTCTGTGGCCAGGGTGCGCACTGTATATTCCCTGCAGCTCCCAGTCAACATTCCCATCTCTGTGTGGCCAGGGTGTGCTCTGTATCACCACTGCAGCTCCTGGTCAACATTCCCATCTCTGTGCGGCCATGGTGTGCTCTGTATAACCCCTGCTCCTGGTCAACATTCCCATCTCTGTGTGGCCATGATGTGATCTGTGTAACCCCTGAAGCTCCTGGTCAACATTCCCATCTCTGTGTGGCCAGGGTGCGCACAGTATAACAACTGCAACTCCTAGTCAACATTCCCATCGCTGTGTGGCCAGGGTGTGCTCTGTATAACCCCTGCAGCTCCTGGTCAACATTCTCATCTCTGTGTGGCCAGGGTGTGCTCTGCATTACCCCTACACCTGGTCAACATTCCCAGCTCTGTGTGTCCAGGGTGTGCCATGTGTAACCCCTGCAGCTGCTGGTCAACACTCCCATCTCTGTGTGGCCAGGTTGTGCTCTGTAAACCCCTGCAGCTCCTGTTCAACATTCCCATCTCTGTGTGGCCAGGGTGTGCTCTGTATAACCCCTGCAGCTGCTGGTCAACATTCCCATCTTTGTGTGGCCAGGGTGTGCTCTGTATTACCCGTGCAACTACTGGTCAAGTTTCCCATCTCTGTGTGGCCAGGTTGTGCTCTGTATAACCCCTGCAGTTCCTGGTCAACTTTCCCATCTCTGTGTGAGGCCAGGGTGTGCTCTGTATAACTCGTGCAGCTCCTGGTCAAGATTCCCATCTCCTTGTGGCCAGGGTATGCCCAGTATAATTCCTGCAGGTACTGGTCAACAATTCCATCTATGTGTTTGGCTAGGGTGTGCTCTGTATAACCTCTGCAGCTCCTGGTCAACATTCCCATCTCTCTGTGGACAGGGTGTGCTCTGTATAACCCCTGCAGCTCCTGGTCAACATTCCCATCTCTGTGTGGCAAGGATGTTCTCTGTATAACCCCTGCAGCTCCTGGTCAACATTCCCATCTCTGTGTGTGCAGGGTGTGCTCTGTATAACCCCCGCTCCTGTTTAACATTCACATCTCTGTGTGGCCAGAGTGTGCTCTGTATAACCCCAGCAGCTACTGGTCAACATTCCCATCTCTGCATGGCCAGGGTGCGCACTGTTTCCCCCCTGCTCCTTGTCAACATTCCCATCACTGTGTGGCCAGGGTGTGCTGTGTATGACCCCTGCAGCTCCTGGTCAACATTCCCATCTCTGTGTGTCGCGACGGTGTGCTCCGAAAACCCCTGCATCTCCTGGTCAAAATGTCCATCTCTGTGTGGACACGGTGCGCACTGTTTTCCCCCTGCTCCTGGTCAACATGCCCATCACTGTGTGGCCAGGGTGTGAGCTGCATAGCCCCTGCAGCTCTTGGTCAACATTCCAAACTCTGTGTGTGGCCAGGGTGTGCTCTGTATAACTCCTGCAGCTCTTGGTCAACTTTCCCATCTCTGTGTCTGGCCAGGGGGCGCTCTGTATAACCCCTGCATCTCCTGGTCTACATTCCCATCTCTGTGCGGCCAGGATGTGCACTGTATATCCACTGCAGCTCCTGATCAACATTGCCATTTCTGTGTGGCCAGGGTATGCTCTGTATTATCCCTATAGCTCCTGGTCAACATTCCCTTCTCTGTGTGTGGCCAGGGAGTGCTCTGTATAACCCCTGCTCCTGGTCAACATTCCAATCTCTGTGTGGCCAGGGTGTGCTCGGTAAACTCCTGCAGCTCCTGGTCAACACTCCCATCTCTGTGTTGCCAGGTTGTGCTCTGTTAACCCCTGCAGCTCATGTTCAACATTGCAATCTCTGTGTGTGGCCACGGTGTGCTCTGTATAACCCCTGAAGCTCCTGATCAACATTCCCATCTCTGTGTGGCAAGGGCGTGCTTTGTATAACCCCTGCAGCTCCTGGTCAACATTCCCATCTCTTTGTGGCCAGGGTGTGCACTATATAAACCCTGCAGCTCCTGGTCAACATTCTCTTCTCTGTGTGGCCAGTGTGTTCTCCGTATAACCCCTGCAGCTCCTGGTCAACATTCCCATCTCTGTGTGGCTCGGGTGTGCTCTGTACAACACCTGCACCTGGTCAACATTCCCATCTCTGTGTGGCCAGAGTGTGCTCTGCATAACCCCTGCAGCTCCAGGACAACATTCCCATCTCTGTGTGGCCAGGGTGTGCTCTGTATAACCCCTGCAACTCCTGGACGACATTCACATATCTGTGTGGCCTGTGTGAGCTTTCGTTAAACCCTGCAGCTGCTGGTCAACATTCCCATCTGTGTGTGTGGCCCGGGTGTGCTCTGTATAACGCCTGCAACTGCTCGTCAACATTCCCATCTCTGTGTGGCCAGGGTGTGCTCCGTATAACTCCTGCAGCTCCTGGTCAACATTCCCATCTCTGTGTGGTCAGGGTTTGCTCTCTATAACCACTGCAGCTTCAGGTCAACATTCCCATCTCTATCTGGCCAGGGTGTGCACTGTGTAACTCCTGCAGCTCCTGGTCAACATTCCCATCTCTGTGTGGGCAGGGTGTGCTCTGTATAACTCCTGCAGCTCATGGTCAACTTTCCCATCTCTGTGTGTGGCCAGGGTGTGCTCTGTATAACCCCTGCTCCTGGTCAACATTCCCAGCTCTGTGTGTCCAGGGTGTGCCATGTGTATCCCCTGCAGCTCCTGGTCAACACTCTCATCTCTGTGTGGCCAGGGTGTGCTCTGTATAACCCCTGCAGCTGCTGGTCAACATTCCCATCTTTGTGTGGCCAGGGTGTGCTTTGTATTACCCCTGCAACTCCTGGTCAACGTTCCCATCTCTGTGTGGCCAGGTTGTACTCTGTTTAACCCCTGCAGTTCCTGGTCAACATTCCCATCTCTGTGTGAGGCCAGGGTGTGCTCTATATAACTCCTGCAGCTCCTGGTCAAGATTCCCATCTCCTTGTGGCCAGGGTATTCCCAGTATAACTCCTGCAGGTCCTGGTCAACAATTACATCTCTGTGTTTGGCCAGGGTGAGCTCTTTATAACCTCTGCAGCTCCTGGTCAACATTCCCATCTCTGTGTGGACAGGGTGTGCTCTGTATAACCCCTGCAGCTCCTGGTCAACATTCCCATCTCTGTGTGGCAAGTGTGTTCTCTGTATAACCCCTGCAGCTCCTGGTCAACATTCCCATCTCGGTGTGTGCAGGGTGTGCTCTGTATAACCCCCGCTCCTGTTTAACATTCCCATCTCTGTGTGGCCATAGTGTGCTCTGTATAAACCCAGCAGCTACTGGTCAACATTCCCATCACTGCGTGGCCAGGGTGCGCACTGTTTCCCCCCTGCTCCTGGTCAACGTTCCCATCACTGTGTGGCCAGGGTGTGCTGTGTATGACCCCTGCAGCTCTTGGTCAACATTCCCAACTCTGTGTGTGGCCACGGTGTGCTCCGAAAACCCCTGCATCTCCTGGTCAAAATGTCCATCTCTGTGTGGCCAGGGTGCGCACTGTTTCCCCCCTGCTCCTGGTCAACATGCCCATCACTGTGTCGCCAGGGTGTGCTCTGTATAACCCCTGCAGCTCTTGGTCAACTTTCCAATCTCTGTGTGTGGCCAGGGTGTGCTCTGTATAACTCCTGCAGCTCTTGGTCAACTTTCCCATCTCTGTGTGTGGCCAGGGGGCGCTCTGTATAACCCCTGCATCTCCTGGTGAACATTCCCATCTCTGTGCGGCCAGGATGTGCACTGTATATCCACTGCAGCTCCTGATCAACATTCCCATTTCTGTGTGTCCAGGGTGTGCTCTGTATTATCCCTATAGCTCCTGGTCAACATTCCCTTCTCTGTGTGTGGCCAGGGAGTGCTCTGTATAACCGCTGCTCCTGGTCAACATTCCAATCTCTGTGTATGGCCAGGGTGTGCTCTGTATAACCCCTGCAGCTCCTGGTCAACATTACCTCCTCTGTGTGGCCAGGGTGTGCTCGGTAAACTCCTGCAGCTCTTGGTCAACACTCCCATCTCTGTGTTGCCAGATTGTGCTCTGTTAACCCCTGCAGCTCACGTTCAACATTGCAATCTGTGTGTGTGGCCACGGTGTGCTCTGTATAACCCCTGCAGCTCTTGATTAACATTCCAATCTCTGTGTGTGGCCAGGGTGTGCTCTGTATAACTTCTGCAGCTCTTGGTCAACTTTCCCATCTCTGTGTGTGGCCAGGGGGCGCTCTGTATAACACCTGCAGTTCCTGGTCAACATTCCCATCTCTGTGCGGCCAGGATGTGCACTGTATATCCACTGCAGCTCCTGATCAACATTCCCATCTCTGTGTGGCCAGGGTGTGCTCTGTATAAACCCTGCAGCTCATGGTCAACATTCCCAGCTCTGTGTGTCCAGGGTGTGCCATGTGTAACCCCTGCAGCTCCTGGTCAACATTCCCATCTCTGTGCGGCCAGGACGTGCACTGTCTCTCCACTGCAGCTCCTGATCAACATTCCCATCTCTGTGTGGCCACGGTGTGCTCTGTATAACCCCTACAGCTTCTGGTCAACATTCCTTTCTCTGTGTGTGGCCAGGGTGTGCTCTGTATAACCCCTGCTGCTGGTCAACATTCCCATCTCGGTGTGTGGCCAGGATGTGCTCTGTATAAACCCTGCAGCTCCTTGTCAACATTACCTCCTCTGTGTGGCCAGGGTGTGCTCTGTATAACTCCTGCAGCTATTGGTCAACATTCCCATCTGTGAGTGGTCAGGGTTTGCTCTTTGTAACCCCTGCAGCTCCTGGTCAGCATTCCCATCTCTGTGTGGTCGGGGTGTGCACTGTATAACCCCTGCAACTCCTGCTCAACATTCCGATTTCTGTGTGTCCAGGGTGTACTCTGTATAACTCATGCAGCTACTTGTCCACATTCCCATCTCTGTGTGGCCAGGCTGTGCACTGTATATCCCCTGCAGCTCCAGGTCAACATTCCCATCTCTGTGTGGCCAGAATGTGCTCTGTATAACCCCTGCATCTCCTAGTCAACATTCCCATCTCTGTCTGTGGCCAGGGTGCGCACTGTATATTCCCTGCAGCTCATGGTCAACATTCCCATCTGTCTGTGGCCAGGATGTGCTCTGTATAACCCCAGCATCTGGTCAACATTCCCATCTCTGTGTGGCCAGAGTGTGCTCTGTATAACCCCTGCATCTCCTGGTCAACATTCCCATCTCTGTCTGTGGCCACGGTGTGCACTGTATAACCCCGGCAGCTCCTGGTCATCATTCCCATCTGTGTGTAGCCAGGGTGTGCACTGTGAAGTTCCTGCAGCTCCTGGTCAACATTCCCAGCTCTGTGTGGCAGCGTGTACTCTGTATAACTCCAGAAGCTCCTGGTCGACAATCCCATCTCTGTGTGGCCAGTGTGTGCTTTGTATAACCCCTACAACACCTGGTCAACATTCCCACATCTGTGTTGAGCCAGGGTGTGCTCTGTCTAACTCCTGAAGCTCATGGTCAACATTCCCATCTCTGTGTGTAGCCAGGGTGTGCTCTACATAACCCCTGCAGCTCCCAGTCAACATTCCCATCTCTGTGTGGCCAGGGTGTGCTCTGTATAACCACTGCAGCTCCTGGTCAACATTCCCATCTCTGTGTGGCCATGGTGTGCTCTGTATAACTTCTGCAGCTCTTGGTCAACTTTCCCATCTCTGTGTGTGGCCAGGGGGCGCTCTGTATAACCCCTGCAGCTCCTGGTCAACATTCCCATCTCTGTTGTGCCAGGATGTGCACTGTATATCCACTGCAGCACCTGACCAACATTCCCATCTCTGTGTGGCCAGGGTGTGCTCTGTATAACCCCTGCTGCTCATGGTCAACATTCCCAGCTCTGTGTGTCCAGGGTGTGCCATGTGTAACCCCTGCAGCTCCTGGTCAACATTCCCATCTCTGTGCGGCCAGGATGTGCACTGTCTCTCCACTGCAGCTCCTGATCAACATTCCCATCTCTGTGTGGCCAGTGTGTGCTCTGTATAACCCCTACAGCTTCTGGTCAACATTCCTTTCTCTGTGTGTGGCCAGGGTGTGCTCTGTATAACCCCTGCTGCTGGTCAACATTCCCATCTCGGTGTGTGGCCAGAATGTGCTCTGTATAAACCCTGCAGCTCCTTGTCAACATTACCTCCTCTGTGTGGCCAGGGTGTGCTCTGTATAACTCCTGCAGCTATTGGTCAAGATTCCCATCTGTGAGTGGTCAGGGTTTACTCTTTGTAACCCCTGCAGCTCCTGGTCAGCATTCCCATCTCTGTGTGGCCAGGGTGTGCACTGAATAACACCTGCAACTCCTGCTCAACATTCCGATTTCTGTGTGTCCAGGGTGTGCTCTGTATAACTCATGCAGCTACTTGTCCACATTCCCATCTCTGTGTGGCCAGGCTGTGCTCTGTATAACCCCTGCATCTCCTGGTCAACATTCCCATCTCTGTCTGTGGCCAGGGTGCGCACTGTATATTCCCTGCAGCTCATGGTCAACATTCCCATCTCTGTGTGGCCAGGATGTGCTCTGTATAACCCCAGCTCCTGGTCAACATTCCCATCTCTGTGTGGTCAGAGTGTGCTCTGTATAACCCCTGCATCTCCTGGTCAACATTCCCATCTCTGTCTGTGGCAAGGGTGTGCACTGTATAACCCCGGCAGCTCCTGGTCATCATTCCCATCTGTGTGTAGCCAGGGTGTGCACTGTGAAGCTCCTGCAGCTCCTGGTCAACATTCCCAGCTCTGTGTGGGCAGCGTGTACTCTGTATAACTCCAGAAGCTCCTGGTCGACAATCCCATCTCTGTGTGGCCAGTGTGTGCTCTGTATAACCCCTACAACACCTGGTCAACATTCCCACATCTGCGTTGAGCCAGGGTGTGCTCTGTCTAACTCCTGAAGCTCATGGTCAACATTCCCATCTCTGTGTGTAGCCAGGGTGTGCTCTACATAACCCCTGCAGCTCCCAGACAACATTCCCATCTCTGTGTGGCCAGGGTGTGCTCTGTTTCACCACTGCAGCTCCTGGTCAACATTCCCATCTCTGTGTGGCCATGGTGTGCTCTGTATAACCCCTGCTCCTGGTCAACATTCCCATCTCTGTGTGGCCAGGATGTGATCTGTGTAACCCCTGCAGCTCCTGGTCAACATTCACATCTCTGTGTGGCCAGGGTGCGCACAGTATAACAACTGCAACTCATAGTCAACATTCCCATCGCTGTGTGGCCAGGGTGTGCTCTGTATAACCCCTGCAGCTCCTGGTCAACATTCCCATCTCTGTGTGGCCAGGGTGTGCTCTGCATTACCCCTCCTCCTGGTCAACATTCCCATCTCTGTACGGCCAGAGTGTGCTCTGTATAACCCCTGCAGCTCCTGGTCAACATTCCCATCTCTGTGTGGCCAGGGTGTGCACTGTATAACCCCTGCAGCTCCTGGTCAACATTCCCTTCTCTGTGTGGCCAGTGTGTTCTCTGTATAACCCCTGCAGCTCCTGGTAAACATTCCCATCTCTGTGTGGCTCGGGTGTGCTCTGTACAACACCTGCACCTGGTCAACATTCCCATCTCTGTGTGGCTAGAGTGTGCTCTGCATAACCCCTGCAGCTCCTGGACAACATTCCCATCTCTGTGTGGCCAGGGTGTGCTCTGTATAACCCCTGCAACTCCTGGACGACATTCACATCTCTGTGTGGCCTGTGTGTGCTTTCGTTAAACCCTGCAGCTGCTGGTCAACATTCCCATCTGTGTGTGTGGCCCGGGTGTGCTCTGTATAACCACTGCAACTGCTCGTCAACATTCCCATCTCTGTGTGGCCAGGGTGTGCTCCGTATAACTCCTGCAGCACCTGGTCAACATTCCCATCTCTGTGTGGTCAGGGTTTGCTCTCTATAACCCCTGCAGCTTCTGGTCAACATTCCCATCTCTATCTGGCCAGGGGGTGCACTGTTTAACTACTGCAGCTCCTGGTCAACTTTCCCATCTCTGTGTGGGCAGGGTGTGCTCTGTATAACTCCTGCAGCCCATGGTCAACTTTCCCATCTCTGTGTGGCAAGGGTGTGCACTGTATAACCCCGGCCGCTACTGGTCAACATTCCCATCTGTGTGTGGCCAGGTTGTGCACTGTATAACCCCTGCAGCTCCTGGTCAACATTCCCATCTCTGTGCTGCCATGATATGCACTGGAAACCACTGCAGCTCCTGACAACATTCCCATCTCTGTGTGACCAGGGTGTGCTCTGTCTAACCACTACAGCACCTGGTCAACATTCCCTTCTCTGTGTGGCCAGGGTGTGCTCTGTATAACCCCTGCTCCTGGTCAACATCCCATCTCTGTGTGGCCAGGGGGCGCTCTGTATAACACCTGCAGTTCCTGGTCAACATTCCCATCTCTGTGCGGCCAGGATGTGCACTGTATATCCACTGCAGCTCCTGATCAACATTCCCATCTCTGTGTG
Source organism: Scyliorhinus torazame (assembly GCF_047496885.1). Taxonomy (NCBI): domain Eukaryota; kingdom Metazoa; phylum Chordata; class Chondrichthyes; order Carcharhiniformes; family Scyliorhinidae; genus Scyliorhinus; species Scyliorhinus torazame. The sequence continues at coordinate 57,760,374 of NC_092726.1, forward strand.
GCCAGGGTGTGCTCTGTATAAACCCTGCAGCTCATGGTCAACATTCCCAGCTCTGTGTGTCCAGGGTGTGCCATGTGTAACCCCTGCAGCTCCTGGTCAACATTCCCATCTCTGTGCGGCCAGGACGTGCACTGTCTCTCCACTGCAGCTCCTGATCAACATTCCCATCTCTGTGTGGCCACGGTGTGCTCTGTATAACCCCTACAGCTTCTGGTCAACATTCCTTTCTCTGTGTGTGGCCAGGGTGTGCTCTGTATAACCCCTGCTGCTGGTCAACATTCCCATCTCGGTGTGTGGCCAGGATGTGCTCTGTATAAACCCTGCAGCTCCTTGTCAACATTACCTCCTCTGTGTGGCCAGGGTGTGCTCTGTATAACTCCTGCAGCTATTGGTCAACATTCCCATCTGTGAGTGGTCAGGGTTTGCTCTTTGTAACCCCTGCAGCTCCTGGTCAGCATTCCCATCTCTGTGTGGTCGGGGTGTGCACTGTATAACCCCTGCAACTCCTGCTCAACATTCCGATTTCTGTGTGTCCAGGGTGTACTCTGTATAACTCATGCAGCTACTTGTCCACATTCCCATCTCTGTGTGGCCAGGCTGTGCACTGTATATCCCCTGCAGCTCCAGGTCAACATTCCCATCTCTGTGTGGCCAGAATGTGCTCTGTATAACCCCTGCATCTCCTAGTCAACATTCCCATCTCTGTCTGTGGCCAGGGTGCGCACTGTATATTCCCTGCAGCTCATGGTCAACATTCCCATCTGTCTGTGGCCAGGATGTGCTCTGTATAACCCCAGCATCTGGTCAACATTCCCATCTCTGTGTGGCCAGAGTGTGCTCTGTATAACCCCTGCATCTCCTGGTCAACATTCCCATCTCTGTCTGTGGCCACGGTGTGCACTGTATAACCCCGGCAGCTCCTGGTCATCATTCCCATCTGTGTGTAGCCAGGGTGTGCACTGTGAAGTTCCTGCAGCTCCTGGTCAACATTCCCAGCTCTGTGTGGGCAGCGTGTACTCTGTATAACTCCAGAAGCTCCTGGTCGACAATCCCATCTCTGTGTGGCCAGTGTGTGCTTTGTATAACCCCTACAACACCTGGTCAACATTCCCACATCTGTGTTGAGCCAGGGTGTGCTCTGTCTAACTCCTGAAGCTCATGGTCAACATTCCCATCTCTGTGTGTAGCCAGGGTGTGCTCTACATAACCCCTGCAGCTCCCAGTCAACATTCCCATCTCTGTGTGGCCAGGGTGTGCTCTGTATAACCACTGCAGCTCCTGGTCAACATTCCCATCTCTGTGTGGCCATGGTGTGCTCTGTATAACTTCTGCAGCTCTTGGTCAACTTTCCCATCTCTGTGTGTGGCCAGGGGGCGCTCTGTATAACCCCTGCAGCTCCTGGTCAACATTCCCATCTCTGTGAGGCCAGGATGTGCACTGTATATCCACTGCAGCACCTGACCAACATTCCCATCTCTGTGTGGCCAGGGTGTGCTCTGTATAACCCCTGCTGCTCATGGTCAACATTCCCAGCTCTGTGTGTCCAGGGTGTGCCATGTGTAACCCCTGCAGCTCCTGGTCAACATTCCCATCTCTGTGCGGCCAGGACGTGCACTGTCTCTCCACTGCAGCTCCTGATCAACATTCCCATCTCTGTGTGGCCAGTGTGTGCTCTGTATAACCCCTACAGCTTCTGGTCAACATTCCTTTCTCTGTGTGTGGCCAGGGTGTGCTCTGTATAACCCCTGCTGCTGGTCAACATTCCCATCTCGGTGTGTGGCCAGAATGTGCTCTGTATAAACCCTGCAGCTCCTTGTCAACATTACCTCCTCTGTGTGGCCAGGGTGTGCTCTGTATAACTCCTGCAGCTATTGGTCAAGATTCCCATCTGTGAGTGGTCAGGGTTTACTCTTTGTAACCCCTGCAGCTCCTGGTCAGCATTCCCATCTCTGTGTGGCCAGGGTGTGCACTGAATAACACCTGCAACTCCTGCTCAACATTCCGATTTCTGTGTGTCCAGGGTGTGCTCTGTATAACTCATGCAGCTACTTGTCCACATTCCCATCTCTGTGTGGCCAGGCTGTGCTCTGTATAACCCCTGCATCTCCTGGTCAACATTCCCATCTCTGTCTGTGGCCAGGGTGCGCACTGTATATTCCCTGCAGCTCATGGTCAACATTCCCATCTCTGTGTGGCCAGGATGTGCTCTGTATAACCCCAGCTCCTGGTCAACATTCCCATCTCTGTGTGGTCAGAGTGTGCTCTGTATAACCCCTGCATCTCCTGGTCAACATTCCCATCTCTGTCTGTGGCAAGGGTGTGCACTGTATAACCCCGGCAGCTCCTGGTCATCATTCCCATCTGTGTGTAGCCAGGGTGTGCACTGTGAAGCTCCTGCAGCTCCTGGTCAACATTCCCAGCTCTGTGTGGGCAGCGTGTACTCTGTATAACTCCAGAAGCTCCTGGTCGACAATCCCATCTCTGTGTGGCCAGTGTGTGCTCTGTATAACCCCTACAACACCTGGTCAACATTCCCACATCTGCGTTGAGCCAGGGTGTGCTCTGTCTAACTCCTGAAGCTCATGGTCAACATTCCCATCTCTGTGTGTAGCCAGGGTGTGCTCTACATAACCCCTGCAGCTCCCAGACAACATTCCCATCTCTGTGTGGCCAGGGTGTGCTCTGTTTCACCACTGCAGCTCCTGGTCAACATTCCCATCTCTGTGTGGCCATGGTGTGCTCTGTATAACCCCTGCTCCTGGTCAACATTCCCATCTCTGTGTCGCCAGGATGTGATCTGTGTAACCCCTGCAGCTCCTGGTCAACATTCACATCTCTGTGTGGCCAGGGTGCGCACAGTATAACAACTGCAACTCATAGTCAACATTCCCATCGCTGTGTGGCCAGGGTGTGCTCTGTATAACCCCTGCAGCTCCTGGTCAACATTCCCATCTCTGTGTGGCCAGGGTGTGCTCTGCATTACCCCTCCTCCTGGTCAACATTCCCATCTCTGTACGGCCAGAGTGTGCTCTGTATAACCCCTGCAGCTCCTGGTCAACATTCCCATCTCTGTGTGGCCAGGGTGTGCACTGTATAACCCCTGCAGCTCCTGGTCAACATTCCCTTCTCTGTGTGGCCAGTGTGTTCTCTGTATAACCCCTGCAGCTCCTGGTCAACATTCCCATCTCTGTGTGGCTCGGGTGTGCTCTGTACAACACCTGCACCTGGTCAACATTCCCATCTCTGTGTGGCTAGAGTGTGCTCTGCATAACCCCTGCAGCTCCTGGACAACATTCCCATCTCTGTGTGGCCAGGGTGTGCTCTGTATAACCCCTGCAACTCCTGGACGACATTCACATCTCTGTGTGGCCTGTGTGTGCTTTCGTTAAACCCTGCAGCTGCTGGTCAACATTCCCATCTGTGTGTGTGGCCCGGGTGTGCTCTGTATAACCACTGCAACTGCTCGTCAACATTCCCATCTCTGTGTGGCCAGGGTGTGCTCCGTATAACTCCTGCAGCACCTGGTCAACATTCCCATCTCTGTGTGGTCAGGGTTTGCTCTCTATAACCCCTGCAGCTTCTGGTCAACATTCCCATCTCTATCTGGCCAGGGGGTGCACTGTTTAACTACTGCAGCTCCTGGTCAACTTTCCCATCTCTGTGTGGGCAGGGTGTGCTCTGTATAACTCCTGCAGCCCATGGTCAACTTTCCCATCTCTGTGTGGCAAGGGTGTGCACTGTATAACCCCGGCCGCTACTGGTCAACATTCCCATCTGTGTGTGGCCAGGTTGTGCACTGTATAACCCCTGCAGCTCCTGGTCAACATTCCCATCTCTGTGCTGCCATGATATGCACTGGAAACCACTGCAGCTCCTGACAACATTCCCATCTCTGTGTGACCAGGGTGTGCTCTGTCTAACCACTACAGCACCTGGTCAACATTCCCTTCTCTGTGTGGCCAGGGTGTGCTCTGTATAACCCCTGCTCCTGGTCAACATCCCATCTCTGTGTGGCCAGGGTATGCACTGTATAACCCCGGCAGCTCCTGGTCAACATTCCCATCTGTGTGTGGCCAGGGTGAGCTCTGTGTAACTCCTTCAGCTCCTGGTCAACAATCCCATCTCAGTGTGCTCAGGGTGTGCTCTGTATAACCACAGCAGCTAATGGTCAACATTCCTATCTCTGTGTGGCCAGGGTGTGCACTGTCTAACCCTTGCAGCTCCTGGTCAACATTCCCATTTCTGTGTGGCTAGGGTGCGCACTGTATAACCACTGCAGCTCCTGGTCAACATTCCCATCTCTGTGTGGCCAAAGTGTTCTCTGTATAACCCCTGATCCTGCTCCACATTCCGATTTCTGTGTGGCCAGGGTGTGCGCTGTATAACTCCTGCAGCTCCTGTTCAACATTCCCATTTCTTTGTGGCCAGGGTGTGCTCTGTATTACCCCAGCAGCTCCTGGTGAACATTCCCATCTCTGTGACCAGGGTGTGCACTGTCTAACCCCTGCAGCTCCTGGTCAACATTCCCATCTCTGTGTGCGGCCAGGGTGTGCTCTGTATAACCTCTGCAGCTCTTGTTCAACATTCCCATCTCTGTGCGGCCAGGATGTGCACTGTATATCCACTGTAGCTCCTGATCAACATTCCCATCTCTGTGTGGCCAGGGTGTGCTCTGTATAATCCCTATAGCTCCTGGGCAACATTCCCTTCTCTGTGTGTGGCCAGGGTGTGCTCTGTATAACCCCTGCTCCTGGTCAACATTCCCAGCTCTGTGTGTCCAGGGTGTGCCATGTGTAACCCCTGCAGCTCCTGGTCAACACTCCCATATCTGTGTGGCCAGGTTGTGCTCTGTAAGCCCCTGCAGCTCCTGTTCAACTTTCCCATCTCTGTGTGTCCATGGTGTGCTCTGTATAACCCCTGCAGCTACTTGTCCACATTCCCATCTCTGTGTGGCCAGGCTGTGCACTTTATATCCCCTGCAGCTCCAGGTCAACATTCCCATCTCTGTGTGGCTAGAATGTGCTCTGTATAACCCCTGCATCTCCTGGTCAACATTCCCATCTCTGTCTGTGGCCAGGGTGCGCACTGTATATTCCCTGCAGCTCATGGTCAACATTCCCATCTGTCTGTGGCCAGGATGTGCTCTGTATAACCCCAGCTCCTGGTCAACATTCCCATCTCTGTGTGGCCAGAGTGTGCTCTGTATAACCCCTGCATCTCCTGGTCAACATTCCCATCTCTGTCTGTGGCCAGGGTGTGCACTGTATAACCCCGGCAGCTCCTGGTCATCATTCCCATCTGTGTGTAGCCAGGGTGTGCACTGTGAAGCTCCTGCAGCTCCTGGTCAACATTCCCAGCTCTGTGTGGGCAGCGTGTACTCTGTATAACTCCAGAAGCTCCTGGTCGATAATCCCATCTCTGTGTGGCCAGTGTGTGCTCTGTATAACCCCTACAACACCTGGTCAACATTCCCACATCTGTGTTGAGCCAGGGTGTGCTCTGTCTAACTCCTGAAGCTCATGGTCAACATTCCCATCTCTGTGTGTAGCCAGGGTGTGCTCTACATAACCCCTGCAGCTCCCAGTCAACATTCCCATCTCTGTGTGGCCAGGGTGTGCTCTGTATAACCACTGCAGCTCCTGGTCAACATTCCCATCTCTGTGTGGCCATGGTGTGCTCTGTATAACTTCTGCAGCTCTTTGTCAACTTTCCCATCTCTGTGTGTGGCCAGGGGGCGCTCTGTATAACCCCTGCAGCTCCTGGTCAACATTCCCATCTCTGTGCGGCCAGGATGTGCACTGTATATCCACTGCAGCTCCTGATCAACATTCCCATCTCTGTGTGGCCAGGGTGTGCTCTGTATAACCCCTGCTGCTCATGGTCAACATTCCCAGCTCTGTGTGTCCAGGGTGTGCTATGTGTAACCCCTGCAGCTCCTGGTCAACATTCCCATCTCTGTGCGGCCAGGATGTGCACTGTCTCTCCACTGCAGCTCCTGATCAACATTCCCATCTCTGTGTGGCCAGTGTGTGCTCTGTATAATCCCTACAGCTTCTGGTCAACATTCCTTTCTCTGTGTGTGGCCAGGGTGTGCTCTGTATAACCCCTGCTGCTGGTCAACATTCCCATCTCGGTGTGTGGCCAGAATGTGCTCTGTATAAACCTTGCAGCTCCTTGTCAACATTACCTCCTCTGTGTGGCCAGGGTGTGCTCTGTATAACTCCTGCAGCTATTGGTCAACATTCCCATCTGTGAGTGGTCAGGGTTTACTCTTTGTAACCCCTGCAGCTCCTGGTCAACATTCCCATCTCTGTGTGGCCAGGATGTGCTCTGTATAACCCCAGCTCCTGGTCAACATTACCATCTCTGTGTGGCCAGAGTGTGCTCTGTATAACCCCTGCATCTCCTGGTCAACATTCCCATCTCTGTCTGTGGCCAGGGTGTGCACTGTATAACCCCGGCAGCTCCTGATCATCATTCCCATCTGTGTGTAGCCAGGGTGTGCACTGTGAAGCTCCTGCAGCTCCCGGTCAACATTCCCAGCTCTGGGTGGGCAGCGTGTACTCTGTATAACTCCAGAAGCTCCTGGTCGACAATCCCATCACTGTGTGGCCAGTGTGTGCTCTGTATAACCCCTACAACACCTGGTCAACATTCCCACATCTGCGTTGAGCCAGGGTGTGCTCTGTCTAACTCTTGAAGCTCATGGTCAACATTCCCATCTCTGTGTGTAGCCAGGGTGTGCTCCACATAACCCCTGCAGCTCCCAGTCAACATTCCCATCTCTGTGTGGCCAGGGTGTGCTCTGTATAACCACTGCAGCTCCTGGTCAACATTCCCATCTCTGTGTGGCCATGGTGTGCTCTGTATAACCCCTGCTCCTGGTCAACATTCCCATCTCTGTGTGGCCAGGATGTGATCTGTGTAACCCCTGCAGCTCCTGGTCAACATTCCCATCTCTGTGTGGCCAGGGTGCGCACAGTATAACAACTGCAACTCATAGTCAACATTCCCATCGCTGTGTGGCCAGGGTGTGCTCTGTATAACCCCTGCAGCTCCTGGTCAACATTCCCATCTCTGTGTGGCCAGGGTGTGCTCTGCATAACCCCTCCTCCTGGTCAACATTCCCATCTCTGTACGGCCAGAGTGTGCTCTGTATAACCCCAGCAGCTCCTGATCAACATTCCCATCTCTGTGTGGCCAGGGTGTGCTCTGTATAACCCCTGCAGCTCCTGGTCAACATTCCCATCTCTGTGTGGCCAGGGTGTGCACTGTATAACCCCTGCAGCTCCTGGTCAACATTCCCTTCTCTGTGTGGCCAGTGTGTTCTCTGTATAACCCCTGCAGCTCCTGGTCAACATTCCCATCTCTGTGTGGCTCGGGTGTGCTCTGTACAACACCTGCACCTGGTCAACATTCCCATCTCTGTGTGGCCAGAGTGTGCTCTGCATAACCCCTGCAGCTCCTGGACAACATTCCCATCTCTGTGTGGCCAGGGTGTGCTCTGTATAACCCCTGCAACTCCTGGACGACATTCACATCTCTGTGTGGCCTGTGTGTGCTTTCGTTAAACCCTGCAGCTGCTGGTCAACATTCCCATCTGTGTGTGTGGCCCGGGTGTGCTCTGTATAACCACTGCAACTGCTCGTCAACATTCCCATCTCTGTGTGGCCAGGGTGTGCTCCGTATAACTCCTGCAGCTCCTGGTCAACATTCCCATCTCTGTGTGGTCAGGGTTTGCTCTCTATAACCCCTGCAGCTTCTGGTCAACATTCCCATCTCTATCTGGCCAGGGGGTGCACTGTGTAACTCCTGCAGCTCCTGGTCAACATTCCCATCTCTGTGTGGGCAGGGTGTGCTCTGTATAACTCCTGCAGCTCATGGTCAACTTTCCCATCTCTGTATGGCAAGGGTGTGCACTGTATAACCACGGCCGCTCCTGGTCAACATTCCCATCTGTGTGTGGCCAGGTTGTGCACTGTATAACCCCTGCAGCTCCTGGTCAACATTCCCATCTCTGTGCTGCCATGATATGCACTGGAAACCACTGCAGCTCCTGACAACATTCCCATCTCTGTGTGGCCAGGGTGTGCTCTGTATAACCACTGCAGCTCCTGGTCAACATTCACATCTCTGTGTGGCCATGGTGTGCTCTGTATAACTTCTGCAGCTCTTGGTCAACTTTCCCATCTCTGTGTGTGGCCAGGGGGCGCTCTGTATAACCCCTGCAGCTCCTGGTCAACATTCCCATCTCTGTGCGGCCAGGATGTGCACTGTATATCCACTGCAGCTCCTGATCAACATTCCCATCTCTGTGTGGCCAGGGTGTGCTCTGTATAACCCCTCCTGCTCATGGTCAACATTCCCAGCTCTGTGTGTCCAGGGTGTGCCATGTGTAACCCCTGCAGCTCCTGGTCAACATTCCCATCTCTGTGCGGCCAGGATGTGCACTGTCTCTCCACTGCAGCTCCTGATCAACATTCCCATCTCTGTGTGGCCAGTGTGTGCTCTGTATAACCCCTACAGCTTCTGGTCAACATTCCTTTCTCTGTGTGTGGCCAGGGTGTGCTCTGTATAACCCCTGCTGCTGGTCAACATTCCCATCTCGGTGTGTGGCCAGAATGTGCTCTGTATAAACCCTGCAGCTCCTTGTCAACATTACCTCCTCTGTGTGGCCAGGGTGTGCTCTGTATAACTCCTGCAGCTATTGGTCAACATTCCCATCTGTGAGTGGTCAGGGTTTACTCTTTGTAACCCCTGCAGCTCCTGGTCAGCATTCCCATCTCTGTGTGGCCAGGGTGTGCACTGAATAACCCCTGCAACTCCTGCTCAACATTCCGATTTCTGTGTGTCCAGGGTGTGCTCTATATAACTCATGCAGCTACTTGTCCACATTCCCATCTCTGTGTGGCCAGGCTGTGCACTGTATATCCCCTGCAGCTCCAGGTCAACATTCCCATCTCTGTGTGGCCAGAATGTGCTCTGTATAACCCCTGCATCTCCTGGTCAACATTCCCATCTCTGTCTGTGGCCAGGGTGCGCACTGTATATTCCCTGCAGCTCATGGTCAACATTCCCATCTCTGTGTGGCCAGGATGTGCTCTGTATAACCCCAGCTCCTGGTCAACATTCCCATCTCTGGCTGTGGCCAGGGTGTGCACTGTATAACCCCGGCAGCTCCTGGTCATCATTCCCATCTGTGTGTAGCCAGGGTGTGCACTGTGAAGCTCCTGCAGCTCCTGGTCAACATTCCCAGCTCTGTGTGGGCAGCGTGTACTCTGTATAACTCCAGAAGCTCCTGGTCGACAATCCCATCTCTGTGTGGCCAGTGTGTGCTCTGTATAACCCCTACAACACCTGGTCAACATTCCCACATCTGCGTTGAGCCAGGGTGTGCTCTGTCTAACTCTTGAAGCTCATGGTCAACATTCCCATCTCTGTGTGTAGCCAGGGTGTGCTCTACATAACCCCTGCAGCTCCCAGTCAACATTCCCATCTCTGTGTGGCCAGGGTGTGCTCTGTATAACCACTGCAGCTCCTGGTCAACATTCCCATCTCTGTGTGGCCATGGTGTGCTCTGTATAACCCCTGCTCCTGGTCAACATTCCCATCTCTGTGTGGCCAGGATGTGATCTGTGTAACCCCTGCAGCTCCTGGTCAACATTCCCATCTCTGTGTGGCCAGGGTGCGCACAGTATAACAACTGCAACTCATAGTCAACATTCCCATCGCTGTGTGGCCAGGGTGTGCTCTGTATAACCCCTGCAGCTCCTGGTCAACATTCCCATCTCTGTGTGGCCAGGGTGTGCTCTGCATTACCCCTCCTCCTGGTCAAAATTCCCATCTCTGTACGGCCAGAGTGTGCTCTGTATAACCCCAGCAGCTCCTGATCAACATTCCCATCTCTGTGTGGCCAGGGTGTGCTCTGTATAACCCCTGCAGCTCCTGGTCAACATTCCCATCTCTGTGTGGCCAGGGTGTGCACTGTATAACCCCTGCAGCTCCTGGTCAACATTCCCTTCTCTGTGTGGCCAGTGTGTTCTCTGTATAACCGCTGCAGCTCCTGGTCAACATTCCCATCTCTGTGTGGCTCGGGTGTGCTCTGTACAACACCTGCACCTGGTCAACATTCCCATCTCTGTGTGGCCAGAGTGTGCTCTGCATAACCCCTGCAGCTCCTGGACAACATTCCCATCTCTGTGTGGCCAGGGTGTGCTCTGTATAACCCCTGCAACTCCTGGACGACATTCACATCTCTGTGTGGCCTGTGTGTGCTTTCGTTAAACCCTGCAGCTGCTGGTCATCATTCCCATCTGTGTGTGTGGCCCGGGTGTGCTCTGTATAACCACTGCAACTGCTCGTCAACATTCCCATCTCTGTGTGGCCAGGGTGTGCTCCGTATAACTCCTGCAGCTCCTGGTCAACATTCCCATCTCTGTGTGGTCAGGGTTTGCTCTCTATAACCCCTGCAGCTTCTGGTCAACATTCCCATCTCTGTGTGGGCAGGGTGTGCTCTGTATAACTCCTGCAGCTCATGGTCAACTTTCCCATCTCTGTGTGGCAAGGGTGTGCACTGTATAACCCCGGCCGCTCCTGGTCAACATTCCCATCTGTGTGTGGCCAGGTTGTGCACTGTATATCCCCTGCAGCTCCTGGTCAACATTCCCATCTCTGTGCTGCCATGATATGCACTGGAAACCACTGCAGCTCCTGACAACATTCCCATCTCTGTGTGACCAGGGTGTGCTCTGTCTAACCACTACAGCACCTGGTCAACATTCCCTTCTCTGTGTGGCCAGGGTGTGCTCTGTATAACCCCTGCTCCTGGTCAACATCCCATCTCTGTGTGGCCAGGGTATGCACTGTATAACCCCGGCAGCTCCTGGTCAACATTCCCATCTGTGTGTGGCCAGGGTGAGCTCTGTGTAACTCCTTCAGCTCCTGGTCAACAATCCCATCTCAGTGTGCCCAGGGTGTGCTCTGTATAACCACAGCAGCTAATGGTCAACATTCCTATCTCTGTGTGGCCAGGGTGTGCACTGTCTAACCCTTGCAGCTCCTGGTCAACAATCCCATTTCTGTGTGGCTAGGGTGCGCACTGTATAACTACTGCAGCTCCTGGTCAACATTCCCATCTCTGTGTGGCCAAAGTGTTCTCTGTATAATCCCTGATCCTGCTCCACATTCCGATTTCTGTGTGGCCAGGGTGTGCGCTGTATAACTCCTGCAGCTCCTGTTCAACATTCCCATTTCTTTGTGGCCAGGGTGTGCTCTGTATTACCCCAGCAGCTCCTGGTGAACATTCCCATCTCTGTGACCAGGGTGTGCACTGTCTAACCCCTGCAGCTCCTGGTCAACATTCCCATCTCGGTGTGTGGCCAGGGTGTGCTGTGTATAACCCCTGCAGCTCCTTGTCAACATTACCTCCTCTGTGTGGCCACGGTGTGCTCTGTATAACTCCTGCAGCTCCTGGTCAACATTCCCATCTCTCTGCGGCCAGGATGTGCACTCTATATCCACTGCAGCTCATGATCAACATTCACATCTCTGTGTGGCCAGGGTGTGCTCTGTATAATCCCTATAGCTCCTGGTCAACATTCTCTTCTCTGTGTGTGGCCAGGGTGTGCTCTGTATAATCCCTATAGCTCCTGGTCAACATTCCCTTCTCTGTGTGTGGCCAGGGTGTGCTCTGTATAACCCCTGCTCCTGGTCAACATTCCCAGCTCTGTGTGTCCAGGGTGTGCCATGTGTAACCCCTGCAGCTCCTGGTCAACATTCCCATACTTGTGTGCGGCCAGGGTGTGCTCTGTATAACCTCTGCAGCTCTTGTTCAACATTCCCATCTCTGTGCGGCCAGGATGTGCACTGTATATCCACTGCAGCTCCTGATCAACATTCCCATCTCTGTGTGGCCAGGGTGTGCTCTGTATAATCCCTATAGCTCCTGGGCAACATTCCCTTCTCTGTGTGTGGCCAGGGTGTGCTCTGTATAACCCCTGCTCCTGGTCAACATTCCCAGCTCTGTGTGTCCAGGGTGTGCCATGTGTAACCCCTGCAGCTCCTGGTCAACACTCCCATCAATGTGTGGCCAGGTTGTGCTCTGTAAACCCCTGCAGCTCCTGTTCAACATTCCCATCTCTGTGTGGCCATGGTGTGCTCTGTATAACCCCTGAAGCTGCTGGTCAACATTCCCATCTTTGTGTGGCCAGGGTGTGCTCTGTATTACCCCTGCAACTCCTGGTCAACGTTCCCATCTCTGTGTGGCCAGGTTGTGCTCTGTATAACCCCTGCAGTTCCTGGTCAACATTCCCATCTCTGTGTGAGGCCAGGGTGTGCTCTATATAACTCCTGCAGCTCCTGGTCAAGATTCCCATCTCCTTGTGGCCAGGGTACGCCCAGTATAACTCCTGCAGGTCCTGGTCAACAATTCCATCTCTGTGTTTGGCAAGGGTGTGCTCTGTATAATCGCTGCAGCTCCTGGTCAACATTCCCGTCTCTGTGTGGACAGGGTGTGCTCTGTATAACCCCTGCAGCTCCTGGTCAACATTCCCATCTCTGTGTGGCAAGGGTGTTCTCTGTATAACCCCTGCAGATCCTGGTCAACATTCCCATCTCTGTGTGTGCAGGGTGTGCTCTGTATAACCCCCGCTCCTGTTTAACATTCCCATCTCTGTGTGGCCAGAGTGTGATCTGTATAACCCCAGCAGCTACTGGTCAACATTCCCATCTCTGCGTGGCCAGGCTGCGCACTGTTTCCCCCCTGCTCCTGGTCAACATTCCCATCACTGTGTGGCCAGGGTGTGCTGTGTATGACCACTGCAGCTCCTGGTCAACATTCCCATCTCTGTGTGTGGCCACGGTGTGCTCCGAAAACCCCTGCATCTCCTGGTCAAAATGTCCATCTCTCTGTGGACACGGTGCGCACTATTTCCCCCCTGCTCCTGGTCAACATGCCCATCACTGTGTGGCCAGGGTGTGAGCTGTATAACCCCTGCAACTCCTGTTCAACATTCCCACCTCTGTGTGGCCAGGGTGTGTTCTGTATAACTCCTGCAGCTCTTGGTCAACATTCCCATCTCTATGTCTGGCCAAGGGGCGCTTTGTATAACCCCTGCATCTCCTGGTCTACATTCCCATCTCTGTGCGGCCAGGATGTGCATTGTATATCCACTGCAGCTCCTGATCAACATTCCCATTTCTGTGTGGCCAGGGTGTGCTCTGTATTATCCCTATAGCTCCTGGTCAACATTCCCTTCTCTGTGTGTGGCCAGGGAGTGCTCTGTATAACCCCTGCTCCTGGTCAACACTCCCATCTCTGTGTTGCTATGTTGTGCTCTGTTAACCCCTGCAGCTCATGTTCAACATTGCAATCTCTGTGTGTGGCCACGGTGTGCTCTGTATAACCCCTGCAGCTCTTGATTAACATTCCAATCTCTGTGTGTGGCCAGGGTGTGTACTGTATAACCCCGGCAGCTCCTGGTCGACAATTCCATCTCTGTGAGGCCAGTGTGTGCTCTGTATAACCCCTACAACTCCTTGTCAACATTCCCACGTCTGTGTTGAGCCAGGGTGTGCTCTGTCTAACTCCTGAAGCTCATGGTCAACATTCCCATCTCTGTGTGTAGCCAGGGTGTGCTCTACATAACCCCTGCAGCTCCCAGTCAACATTCCCATCTCTGTGTGGCCAGGGTGTGCTCTGTATAACCCCTGCTCCTGGTCAACATTCCCATCTCTGTGTGGCCAGGATGTGATCTGTGTAACCCCTGCAGCTCCTGGTCAACATTCCCATCTCTGTGTGGCCAGGGTGCGCACAGTATAACAACTGCAAGTCCTAGTCAACATTCCCATCGCTGTGTGGCCAGGGTGTGCTCTGCATTACCCCTGCTCCTGGTCAACATTCCCATCTCTGTGTGGCCAGAGTGTGCTCTGTATAACCCCAGCAGCTCCTGATCAACATTCCCATCTCTTTGTGGCCAGGGTGTGCTCTGTATAACCCCTGCAGCTCCTGGTCAACATTCCCATCTCTGTGTGGCCAGGGTGTGCACTGTATAACCCCTGCAGCTCCTGGTCAACATTCCCTTCTCTGTGTGGCCAGTGTGTTCTCTGTATAACCCCTGCAGCTCCTGGTCAACATTCCCATCTCTGTGTGGCTCGGGTGTGCTCTGTACAACACCTGCACCTGGTCAACATTCCCATCTCTGTGTGGCCAGAGTGTGCTCTGCATAACCCCTGCAGCTCCTGGACAACATTCCCATCTCTGTGTGGCCAGGGTGTTCTCTGTATAACCCCTGCAACTCCTGGACGACATTCACATCTCTGTGTGGCCTGTGTGTGCTTTCGTTAAACCCTGCAGCTGCTGGTCAACATTTCCATCTGTGTGTGTGGCCCGGGTGTGCTCTGTATAACCCCTGCAACTGCTCGTCAACATTCCCATCTCTGTGTGGCCAGGGTGTGCTCGTATAACTCCTGCAGCTCCTGGTCAACATTCCCATCTCTGTGTGGTCAGGGTTTGCTCTCTATAACCCCTGCATCTCCTGGACAGCATTCCCATCTCTGTGTGGCCAGGGTGTGCTCTGTATAACCCCTGCTCCTGGTCAACATCCCATCTCTGTGTGGCCAGGGTGAGCTCTGTGTAACTCCTTCAGCTCCTGGTCAACAACCCCATCTCAGTGTGCCCAGGGTGTGCTCTGTATAACCACAGCAGCTAATGGTCAACATTCCTATCTCTGTGTGGCCAGGGTGTGCACTGTCTAACCCTTGCAGCTCCTGGTCAACATTCCCATTTCTGTGCGGCTAGGGTGCGCAGTGTATAACCACTGCAGCTCCTGGTCAACATTCCCATCTCTGTGTGGCTAGGGTGCGCACTGTATAACCACTGCAGCTCCTGGTCAACATTCCCATCTCTTTGTGGCCAAAGTGTTCTCTGTATAACCCCTGATCCTGCTCCACATTCCGATTTTTGTGTGGCCAGGGTGTGCTCTGTATAACTCCTGCAGCTCCTGATCAACATTCCCATCTCTGTGTGGCCAGGGTGTGTTCTGTATTACCCCAGCAGCTCCTGGTGAACATTCCCATCTCTGTGTGACCAGGGTGTGCACTGTCTAACCCCTGCAGCTCCTGCTCAACATTCCCATCTCGGTGTGTGGTCATGGTGTGCTGTGTATAACCCCTGCAGCTCCTTGTCAACATTACCTCCTCTGTGTGGCCACGGTGTGCTCTGTATAACTCCTGCAGCTCCTGGTCAACAGTCCCATCTCTGTGCGGCCAGGATGTGCACTCTATATCCACTGCAGCTCCTGATCAACATTCACATCTCTGTGTAGCCAGTGTGTGCTCTGTATAATCCCTATAGCTCCTGGTCAACATTCCCTTCTTTGTGTGTGGCCAGGGTGTGCTCTACATAACCACTGCAGCTCCTGGTCAACATTCTCATCTCTGTGTGGCCATGGTGTTCTCTGTATAACCCCTGCAACTGCTCGTCAACATTCCCATCTCTGTGTGGGGCCAGGGTGTGCTCTGTATAACTCCTGCAGCTTCTGGTCAACATTCCCATCTCTGTGTGCTCAGGGTTTGCTCTGTATAACCCCTGCAGCTTCTGGTCAACATTCCCATCTCTGTCTGGCCAGGGTGTGCACTGTGTAACTCCTGCAGTTCCTGGTCAACATTCCCATCTCTGTGTGGGCAGGGTGTGCTCTGTATAACTCCTGCAGCTCGTGGTCAACTTTCCCATCTCTGTGTGGCAAGGGTGTGCACTGTATAACCCCGGCAGCTCCTGGTCAACATTCCCATCTGTGTGTGGCCAGGTTGAGCTCTGTGTAACTCCTGCAGCTCCAGGTCAACAATCCCATCTCAGTGTGGCCAGGGTGTGCTCTGTATAACCACAGCAGCTAATGGTCAACATTCCTATCTCTGTGTGGCCAGGGTGTGCACTGTCTAACCCTTGCAGCTCCTGGTCAACATTCCCATCTCTGTGTGGCTAGGGTGCGCACTGTATAACCCCTGCAGCTCCTGGTCAACATTCCCATCTTTGTGTGGCCAGGTTGTGCACTTTATATCCCCTGCAGCTCCTGGTCATCATTCCCATCAATGTGCGGCCATGATGTGCACTGGAAACTACTGCAGCTCCTGACAATATTCCCATTTCTGTGTGGCCAGGGTGTGCTTTGTAAAATTCCTGCAGCTCCTGCTCCACATTCCGATTTCTGTGTGGCCAGGGTGTGCACTGTCTAACCCCTGCAGCTCCTGGTCAACATTCCCATCTCTGTGTGGTCAGGGCTTGCTCTGTATAACCCCTGCAGCTTCTGGTCAACATTCCCATCTCTGTCTGGCCAGGGTGTGCAGTGTCTAACTCCTGCAGTTCCTGGTCAACATTCCCATCTCTGTGTGGGCAAGGTGTGCTCTGTATAACTCCTGCAGCTCGTGGTCAACTTTCCCATCTCTGTGTTGCAAGGGTGTGCTCTGTCTAACCCCGACAGGTCCTGGTCAACATTCCCTTCTCTGTGTGGCCAGGTTGTGCTCTGTATAACCCCTGCTCCTGGTCAACATCCCATCTCTGTGTGGCCAGGGTGTGCACTGTATAACCCCGGCAGCTCCTGGTCAACATTCCCATCAGTGTGTGGCCAGGGTGTGCTTTGTAAAATTCCTGCAGCTCCTTCTCCACATTCCGATTTCTGTGTGGCCAGGGTGTGCACTGTCTAACCCCTGCAGCTCCTGGTCAACATTCACATCTCTGAGTGGCCAGAGTGTGCTCTGCATAACCGCTGCAGCTCTTTGTCGACATTCACATCTCTGTGTGTCCAGGGTGTGCTCTGTATATCGACTACAGCTCATGGACAACATTCCCATCTCTGTGCGGCCAGTGTATGTTTGTTTAACCCCTGCAGCTCCTGGTCAACATTCCCATCCCTGTGTGGGCAGTGTGTGCTCTGTATAACCCCTGCAGCTCCTGGTCATCATTCCCATCTCTGTGTGGACATGGTGTGCGCTGCAAACCCATGCAGCTCCTGGTCAGCATTCCCATATCTGTGTGGCCAGGGTGTGCTCTGTATAACCCCTGCAGCACCTTGTCAACATTCCCATCTCTGTGTGGCCAGGGTATGATCTGTATAACCCCTGCACCTGGTCAACATTCCCATCTCTGTGTGGCCTGAGTGTGCTCTGCATAACCCCTGCAGCTCCTGGACAACATTCCCATCTCTGTGTTGCCAGGGTGTGCTCTGTATAATACCTGCAACTCCTGGACAACATTCACATCTCTATGTGGACTGTGTGTGCTTTCGTTGAACCCTGCAGCTGCTGGTCAACATTTCCATCTGTGTGTGTGGCCCGGGTGTGCTCTGTATAACCCCTGCAACTGCTCGTCAACAATCCCATCTCTGTGTGGCCAGGGTGTGCTCCGTATAACTCCTGCAGCTCCTGGTCAACATTCCCATCTCTGTGTGGTCAGGCTTTGCTCTGTATAACCCCTGCAGCTTCTGGTCAACATTCCCATCTCTGTCTGGCCAGGGTGTGCACTTTGTAACTCCTGCAGTTCCTGGTCAACATAACCATCTCTGTGTGGGCAGTGTGTGCTCTGTATAACTCCTGCAGCTCGTGGTCAACTTTCCCATCTCTGTGTGGCAAGGGTGTGCACTGTATAACCCCGGCATTTCCTGGTCAACATTCCCATCTGTGTGTGGCCAGGTTGTGCACTGTATAACCCCTGCAGCTCCTGGTCAACATTCCCATCTCTGTGCGGCCATGATGTGCACTGGAAACTACTGCAGCTCCTGACAACATTCCCATCTCTGTGTGGCCAGGGTGTGCTCTGCCTAACCCCTACAGCTCCTGGGCAACATTCCCTTCTCTGTGTGGCCAGGTTGTGCTCTGTATAACCCCTGCTCCTGGTCAACATCCCATCTCTGTGTGGCCAGGGTGTGCACTGTATAACCCCGGCAGCTCCTGGTCAACAATCCGATCAGTGTGTGGCCAGGGTGAGCTCTGTGTAACTCCTGCAGCTCCTGGTCAACAATCCCATCTCAGTGTGGCCAGGGTGTGCTCTGTATAACCACAGCAGCTAATGGTCAACATTTCTATCTCTGTGTGGCCAGTGTGTGCACTGTCTAACCCTTGCAGCTCCTGGTCAACATTCCCATCTCTGTGTGGCTAGGGTGCGCAGTGTATAACCCCTGCAGCTGCTCGTCAACATTCCCATCTGTGTGTGGCCAGGTTGTGCACTGTATAACCCCTGCAGCTCCTGGTCATCATTCCATCTCTGTGCGGCCATGATGTGCACTGGAAACTACTGCAGCTCCCTACAACATTCCCATCTCTGTGTGGCCAGGGTGTGCTCTGTATAACTCCTGCTCCTGGTCAACATCCCATCTCTGTGTGGCCAGGGTGTGCACTGTCTAACCCCGGCAGCTACTGGTCAACATTACCATCTGTGTGTGGCCAGGGGGATCTCTGTGTAACTCCTGCAGCGCCTGGTCAACAATCCCATCTCTGTGTGGCCAGTGTGTGCTTTGTAAACCTCCTGCAGCTCCTGCTCCACATTCCGATTTCTGTGCGGCCAGGGTGTGCTCTGCATAACACCTGCAGCTCCTTGTCAACATTCCCATCTCTGTGCGGCCAGGTGTGCTCTGTATAACCCCTGCAGCTCCTTGTCAACAGTCCCATCTCTGTGGGCCAGGGTGTGCTCTGTCTAACACCTGCAGCTCCTGGTCAGCATTACCATCTCTGTGTGGCCAGGGTGTGCTCTGTATAACCCTGCAGCTCCTTGTCAACATTCACACCTCTGTGTGGCCAGAGTGTGCTCTGCATAACACCTGCAGCTCCTGGTCAACATTCCCATCTCTGTGTAGCCAGGGTGTGCTTTCTTTAAAACCTGCAGCTCGTGGTCAACTTTCCCATCTCTGTGTGGCAAGGGTGTGCACTGTATAACCCCTGCAGCTTCTGGTCAACATTCCCATCTCTGTCTGGCCAGGGTGTGCACTGTGTAACTCCTTCAGCTCCTGGTCAACATTCCCATCTGAGTGTGGCCAGGGGGCGCTCTGTCTAACCCCTGCAGCTCCTGATCAGCATTCCCATCTCTGTTTCGCCAGGGTGTGCTCTGTATAACCCCTGCAGCTCCTTGTCAACATTCCCATCTCTGTGTAGCCAGGGTGTGCTTTCTTTACACCCTGCAGCTCCTGGTCAACATTCCCAACTCTGTGTGTGGCCAGGGTGTGCTCTG
The DNA here is from genome assembly GCF_047496885.1 of Scyliorhinus torazame. NCBI lineage: Eukaryota > Metazoa > Chordata > Chondrichthyes > Carcharhiniformes > Scyliorhinidae > Scyliorhinus > Scyliorhinus torazame. The sequence continues at coordinate 57,779,587 of NC_092726.1, forward strand.
TATAACCCCTGCTCCTGGTCAACATTCCCATCTCTGTGTGGCCATGGTGTGCTCTGTATAAGTCCTGCAGCTGATGGTCAACATTCCCATCTCTGTGTGTGGTCAGGGTCTACTCTGTATAACCCTTGCAGCTCCTGGTCAACATTACCTCCTCTGTGTGGCCAGGGTGTGGTCTGCATAACTCCAGCAGCTCCTGGTCAACATTCCGATTTCTGGGTGGCCAGGGTGAGCTCTGTATAACCCCTGCAGCTCCTGGTCAACATTCCCATCTCTGTGTGGCCAGGGTTTGCTCTATATAACCCCTGCAGCTCCTGGTCAACATTCCGTTCTATGTGTGACCAGGGTGAGCTCTGTGTAACTCCTGCAGCTCATGGTCAACAATCCCATCTCATTGTGGCCAGGGTTTGCTCTGTATAACCACGGCAGCTGATGGTCAACATTCCTATCTCTGTGTGGCCAGGGTGTTTACTGTATAACTCCTGCAGCTCCTGGTCAACATTCCCATTTCTGTGTGGCTAGGGTGCGCACTGTATAACCCCTGCAGCTCGTTGTCATCATTCCCATCTCTGTGTGGCCAGAGTGTGCTCTGCATAACACCTGCAGCTCCTGGTCAACATTCCCATCTCTGTGTAGCCAGGCTGTGCTTTCTTTAAACCCTGCAGCTCCTGGTCAACATTCCCATCTCTTTGTGTGGCCATGGTGTGCTCTGTATTACCTCAGCAGCTCCTGGTGAACATTCCCATCTCTGTGTGTCCAGGGTGTGCTCAGTATAACCCCTGCAGCTCCTGGTCAACATTCCCATCTCTGTGTGGCCAGGGTGTGCTCAGTATAACCCCTGCAGCTCCTTGTCAACAGTCCCATCTCTGTGTGGCCAGGGTGATCTCTGTCTTGTTCCTGCAGCTTCTGGTCAACATTCCCATCTCTGTGTGGCCAGGGTGTGCTCTGTATAACCCCTGCAGCTCGTTGTCATCATTCCCATCTCTGTGTGGCCAGAGTGTGCTCTGCATAACACCTGCAGCTCCTGGTCAACATTCCCATCTCTGTGTAGCCAGGGTGTGCTTTCTTTAAAACCTGCAGCTCGTGGTCAACTTTCCCATCTCTGTGTGGCAAGGGTGTGCACTGTATAACCCCTGCAGCTTCTGGTCAACATTCCCATCTCTGTCTGGCCAGGGTGTGCACTGTGTAACTCCTTCAGCTCCTGGTCAACATTCCCATCTGAGTGTGGCCAGGGGGCGCTCTGTCTAACCCCTGCAGCTCCTGATCAGCATTCCCATCTCTGTTTCGCCAGGGTGTGCTCTGTATAACCCCTGCAGCTCCTTGTCAACATTCCCATCTCTGTGTAGCCAGGGTGTGCTTTCTTTACACCCTGCAGCTCCTGGTCAACATTCCCAACTCTGTGTGTGGCCAGGGTGTGCTCTGTATAACCCCTGCTCCTGGTCAACATTCCCATCTCTGTGTGGCCATGGTGTGCTCTGTATAAGTCCTGCAGCTGATGGTCAACATTCCCATCTCTGTGTGTGGTCAGGGTCTACTCTGTATAACCCTTGCAGCTCCTGGTCAACATTACCTCCTCTGTGTGGCCAGGGTGTGGTCTGCATAACTCCAGCAGCTCCTGGTCAACATTCCGATTTCTGGGTGGCCAGGGTGAGCTCTGTATAACCCCTGCAGCTCCTGGTCAACATTCCCATCTCTGTGTGGCCAGGGTTTGCTCTATATAACCCCTGCAGCTCCTGGTCAACATTCCGTTCTATGTGTGACCAGGGTGAGCTCTGTGTAACTCCTGCAGCACATGGTCAACAATCCCATCTCATTGTGGCCAGGGTTTGCTCTGTATAACCACGGCAGCTGATGGTCAACATTCCTATCTCTGTGTGGCCAGGGTGTTTACTGTATAACTCCTGCAGCTCCTGGTCAACATTCCCATTTCTGTGTGGCTAGGGTGCGCACTGTATAACCCCTGCAGCTCGTTGTCATCATTCCCATCTCTGTGTGGCCAGAGTGTGCTCTGCATAACACCTGCAGCTCCTGGTCAACATTCCCATCTCTGTGTTGCCAGGCTGTGCTTTCTTTAAACCCTGCAGCTCCTGGTCAACATTCCCATCTCTTTGTGTGGCCAGGGTGTGCTCTGTATTACCTCAGCAGCTCCTGGTGAACATTCCCATCTCTGTGTGTCCAGGGTGTGCTCAGTATAACCCCTGCAGCTCCTGGTCAACATTCCCATCTCTGTGTGGCCAGGGTGTGCTCAGTATAACCCCTGCAGCTCCTTGTCAACAGTCCCATCTCTGTGTGGCCAGGGTGATCTCTGTCTTGTTCCTGCAGCTTCTGGTCAACATTCCCATCTCTGTGTGGCCAGGGTGTGCTCTGTATAACCCCTGCAGCTCGTTGTCATCATTCCCATCTCTGTGTGGCCAGAGTGTGCTCTGCATAACACCTGCAGCTCCTGGTCACCATTCCCATCTCTGTATAGCCAGGCTGTGCTTTCTTTAAACCCTGCAGCTCCTGGTCAACATTCCCATCTCTTTGTGTGGCCAGGGTGTGCTCTGTATAGCCCCTGCAACTCCTGTTCAACATTCCCACCTTTGTGTGGCCAGGGTGTGCTCTGTATAACTCCTGCAGCTCTTGGTCAACATTCCCATCTCTGTGTGTGGCCAGGGAGTGCTCTATATAAACCCTGCAGCTCTTGGTCAACATTCGCTTCTCTGTGTGTGGCCAGGGTGCGCTCTGTACAACCCCTGTTCCTGGTCAACATTCCCATCTCTGTGTGGCCAGGGTGTACTCTGTATAACTCCTGCAGCTGATGGTCAACATTCCCATCTCTGTGTGTGGCCAGTGTCTGCTCTGTATAACCCCTGCAGCTCCTGGTCAACATTACCTCCTCTGTGTGGCCAGGGTGTGCTCTATATAACCCCTGCAAATCCTGGTCAACATTCCCATCTTTGTGTGGCCAGGGAGTGCTCTGTATAACGCCTGCAGCTCCTTGTCAACAGTCACATCGCTGTGTGGCCAGGGTGAGCTCTGTCTTACTCCTGCAGCTTCTGGTCAAAATTCCCATCTCTGTGTGGCCAGGGTGTGCTCTGTATAACCCCTGCAGCTCCTTGTCAACATTCCCATCTCTGTGTGGCCAGAGTGTGCTCTGCATAACACCTGCAGCTCCTGGTCAACATTCCCATCTCTGTGTCGCCAGGGTGTGCTTTCTTTAAACCCTGAAGCTCCTGGTGAACATTCCCATCTCCGTCTGGCCAGGGTGTGCTCTGTATAACTCCTGCAGCTCCTGGTCAACATTCCCATATCTGTGTGTGGCCAGGGTGTGCTCTATATAACCCCGCAGCTCCTGGTCAACATTCCCATCTCTGTGTTGCCAGGGTGTGCACTGTCTCACCCTTGCAGCTCCTGGTCAACATTCCCATCTCTGTGTGGCTAGGGTGCGCACTGTATAACCCCTGCAGCTCCTGGTCAACATTCCCATCTGTGTGTGGCCAGGTTGTGCACTGTATAACCCCTGCAGCTCCTGGTCATCATTCCCATCTCTGTGCGGCCATGATGTGCACTGGAAACTGCTGCAGCTCCTGACAACATTCCCATCTCTGTGTGGCCAGGGTGTGCTCTGTCTAACCACTACAGCTCCTGGTCAACATTCCCTTTTCTGTGTGGCCAGGGTGTGCTCTGTATAACCCCTGCTCCTGGTCAACATCCCATCTCTGTGTGGCCAGGGTGTGCACTGTCTAACCCCGGCAGCTACTGGTCAACATTCCCATCTGTGTGTGTCCAGGGTGAGCTCTGTGTAAGTCCTGCATCTCCTGGTCAACAATCCCATCTCTGTGTGGCCAGTGTGTGCTTTGTAAAACTCCTGCAGCTCCTGCTCCACATTCCGATTTCTGTGTGGCCAGGGTGTGCTCTGTATAACTCATGCAGCTCCTGTTCAACATTCCTATCTCTGTGTGACCAGGGTGTGCACTGTCTAACCCCTGCAGCTCCTGGTCAACATTCACATCTCTGAGTGGCCAGAGTGTGCTCTGCATAACCGCTGCAGCTCTTGGTCAACATTCACATCTCTGTGTGGCCAGGGTGTGCTCTGTATATCCCCTACAGCTCATGGACAACATTCCCATCTCTGTGCGGCCAGTGTATGTTTGTTTAACCCCTGCAGCTCCTGGTCAACATTCCCATCCCTGTGTGGCCAGTGTGTGCTCTGTATAACCCCTGCAGCTCCTGGTCATCATTCCCATCTCTGTGTGGACATGGTATGCGCTGTAAACCCATGCAGCTCCTGGTCAACATTGCCATCTCTGTGCGGCCAGGGTGTGCTCTGCATAACACCTGCAGCTCCTGGTCAACATTCCCATCTCTGTGCGGCCAGGGTGTGCTCTGTATAACCCCTGCAGCTCCTTGTCAACAGTCCCATCTCTGTGTGACCAGGGTCTGCTCTGTCTAACCCCTGCAGCTCCTGGTCAGCATTCCCATTTCTGTGTGGCCAGGGTGTGCTCTGTATAACCCCTGCAGCTCCTTGTCAACATTCCCATCTCTGTGTGGCCAGGGTGTGCTCTGTATAAACCCTGCAACTCCTGGACAGCATTCCCATCTCTGTGTGGCCAGGGTGTGATCTGTTTCACCCCTGCAGCTCATGGTCAACATTTACATCTCTTTGAGGCCTGTGTGTGCTTTCGTTAACCCCTGCAGCTGCTGGTCAACATTCCCATCTGTGTGTGTGGCCCGGGTGTGCTCTGTATAACCCCTGCAACTCCTCGTCAACATTCCCATCTCTGTTTGGCCAGGGTGTGCTCCGTATAACTCATGCAGATCCTGGTCAACATTCCCATCTCTGTGTGGTCATAGTGTGCATTGTATAACCCCTGCAGCTTCTGGTCAACATTCCCATCTCTGTCTGGCCAGGGTGTGCACTGTGTAACTCCTGCAGCTTCTGGTCAACATTCCCATCTCAGCGTGGGTATGGTGTGCTCTGTATAACTCCTGCAGCTCGTGGTCAACTTTCCCATCTGTGTGTGGCCAGGGTGTGCACTGTGTAACCCCTGCAGCTCCCTGTCAACATTCCCATCCCTGTGTGGCCAGAGGGCGCTCTGTCTAAACCCTGCAGCTCCTGATCAGCATTCCCATCTTTGTTTGGCCAGGGTGTGCTCTGTATAACCCCTGCAGCTCCTTGTCAACATTCCCATCTCTGTGTAGCCAGGGTGTGCTTTCCTTACACCCTGCAGCTCCTGGTCAACATTCCCAACTCTATGTGTGGCCAGGGTGTGCTCTGTATAACCCCTGCTCCTGGTCAACATTCCCATCTCTGTGTGGCCAGGGTGTGCTCTGTATAACTCCTGCAGCTGCTGGTCAACATTCCCATCTCTGTGTGTGGCCAGGGTCTGCTCTGTATAACCCCTGCAGCTCCTGGACAACATTACCTCCTCTGTGTGGCCAGGGTGTGCTCTGCATAACTCCTGCAGCTCCGGTTCAACATTCCGATCTCTGTGTGGCCAGGGTGTGCTCTGTATAACCCCTGCAGCTCCTGGTCAACATTCCCATCTCTGTGTGTCCAGGGTGTGCTCTGTATAACCCCTGCAGCTCCTGGTCAGCCTTCCGATCTGTGTGTGGCCAGGGTGTGCTTTCTTTACACCCTGCAGCTCCTGGTCAACATTCCCAACTCTGTGTGTGGCCAGTGTGTGCTTTGTATAACCCCTGCTCCTGGTCAACATTCCCATCTCTGTGTGGCCAGGGTGTGCTCTGTATAACTCCTGAGCTGATGGTCAACATTCCCATCTCTGTGTGTGGCCAGGGTCTGCTCTCTATAACCCCTGCAGCTCCTGGTCAACATTACCTCCTCTGTGTGGCCAGGGTGTGCTCTGCATAACTCCTGCAGCTCCTGGTCAACATTCCGATCTCTGTGTGGCCAGGGTGTGCTCTGTATAACCCCTGCAGCTCCTGGTCAACATTCCCATCTCTGTGTGTCCAGGGTGTGCTCTGTATAACCCCTGCAGCTCCTGGTCAACATTCCGATCTGTGTGTGGCCAGGGTGAGAACTGTGTAGCTCCTGCAGCTCCTGGTCAACAATCCCATCTCAGTGTGGCCAGGGTGTACTCTTTATAACCATGGCAGCTGATGGTCAACATTCCTATCTCTGTGTGGCCACGGTGTTCACTGTATAACCGCTGCAGCTCCTGGTCAACATTCCCATCTCTGTGTGGCTAGGGTGCGCACTGTATAACCCCTGCAGCTCCTGGTCAACATTCCCATCTCTGTGTGGCCAGGATGTGCTCTGTATTACCTCAGCAGCTCCTGGTGAACATTCCCATTTCTGTGTGGACATGGTGTGCGCTGTAAACCCCTGCAGCTCCTGGTCAACATTCCCATCTCTGTGTGGCCAGGGTGTGCTCGGTATAACCCCTGCAGCTCCTTGTCAACAGTCCCATCGCTGTGTGGCCAGGGTGATCTCTGTCTTGCTCCTGCAGCTTCTGGTCAACATTCCCATCTCTGTGTGGCCAGTGTGTGCTCTGTGTAACCCCTGCAGCTCCTGGTCAACATTCCCATCTCTGTGTGGCCAGGGTGTGCTCTGTATAACCCCTGCAGCTCGTTGTCATCATTCCCATCTCTGTGTGGCCAGAGTGTGCTCTGCATAACAATTGCAGCTCCTGGTCAACATTCCCATCTCTGTGTAGCCAGGCTGTGCTTTCTATAAATCCTGCAGCTGATGGTCAACATTCCCTTCTCTTTGTGTGGCCAGGGTGTGCTCTGAAAAGCCCCTGCAACTCCTGTTCAACATTCCCACCTCTGTGTGGCCAGGGTGTGCTCTGTATAACTCCTGCAGCTCTTGGTCAACATTCCCATCTCTGTGTGTGGCCAGGGAGTGCTCTATATAAACCCTGCAGCTCTTGGTCAACATTCGCTTCTCTGTGTGTGGCCAGGGTGCGCTCTGTACAACCCCTGTTCCTGGTCAACATTCCCATCTCTGTGTGGCCAGGGTGTGCTCTGTATAACTCCTGCAGCTCCTGGTCAACATTACCTCCTCGGTGTGGCCAGGGTGTGCTCTGGAGAACCCCTGCAGCACCTGGTCAACGTTCCCATCTTTGTGTGGCCAGGGATTGCTCTGTATAACCCCTGCAGCTCCTTGTCAACAGTCACATCGCTGTGTGGCCAGGGTGAGGTCTGTCTTACTCCTGCAGCTTCTGGTCAAAATTCCCATCTCTGTGTGGCCAGGGTGTGCTCTGTATAACCCCTGCAGCTCCTTGTCAACATTCCCATCTCTGTGTGGCCAGAGTGTGCTCTGCATAACACCTGCAGCTCCTGGTCAACATTCCCATCTCTGTGTAGCCAGGGTGTGCTTTCTTTAAACCCTGCAGCTCCTGGTGAACATTCCCATCTCCGTCTGGCCAGGGTGTGCTCTGTATAACTCCTGCAGCTCCTGGTCAACATTCCCATATCTGTGTGTGGCCAGGCTGTGCTCTATATAACCCTGCACCTCCTGGTCAACATTCCCATCTCTGTGTTGCCAGGGTGTGCACTGTCTAACCCTTGCAGCTCCTGGTCAACATTCCCATCTCTGTGTGGCTAGGGTGCGCACTGTATAACCCCTGCAGCTCCTGGTCAACATTCCCATCTGTGTGTGGCCAGGTTGTTCACTGTATAACCCCTGCAGCTCCTGGTCATCATTCCCATCTCTGTGCGGCCATGATGTGACTGGAATCTACTGCAGCTCCTGGTCAACATTCCCATCTCTGTGTAGCCAGGCTGTGTTTTCTTTAAACCCTGCAGCTCCTGGTCAACATTCCCATCTCTGTGTGGCCAGAGTGTGCTCTGCATAACACCTGCAGCTCCTGGTCAACATTCCCATCACTGTGTGGGAATGGTGTGCTCTGTATAACTCCAGAATCTCCTGGTCGGCAATCCCATCTCTGTGTGGCCAGGGTGTGCTCTTTATAACCCCTGCTGCTCCTGGTCAACATTCCCATCTCTGTGTGGCCAAAGTGTGCTCTGTATAACCCCTGATCATGCTCAACATTCCCGTCTCTGTGTGGCCAGGGTGTGCTCTGTAAAACTCCTTCAGCTCTTGGTCAACATTCCCATCTCTGTGTGGCCAGGGTGTGCTCTGTATAACCCCAGCAGCTCCTGGTGAACATTCCCATATCTGTGTGGCCAGGGTGTGCACTGTCTAACCCCTGCAGCTCCTGGTCAACATTCACATCTCTGAGTGGCCAGAGTGTGCTCTGTATAACCGCTGCAGCTCCTGGTCAACATTCCCATCTCTGTGTGGACAGTGTGTGCTCTGTGTAACCCCTGTAGCTCCTGGTCAACATTCCCATCTCTGTGTGGCCAGGGTGTGCTCTGTATAACCCTGCAGCTCCTTGTCAACATTCCCATCTCTGTGTCTGGCCAGTGTCTGCTCTGTATAACCCCTGCAGCTCCTGGTCAACATTACCTCCTCTGTGTGGCCAGGGTGTGCTCTGTATAACCCCTGCAGCTCCTGGTCAACATTCCCATCTTTGTGTGGCCAGGGAGTGCTCTGTATAACCCCTGCAGCCCTTGTCAACAGTCACATCGCTGTGTGGCCAGGGTGAGCTCTGTCTTTCTCCTGCAGCTTCTGGTCAAAATTCCCATCTCTGTGTGGCCAGGGTGTGCTCTGTATAACCCCTGCAGCTCCTTGTCAACATTCCCATCTCTGTGTGGCCAGAGTGTGCTCTGCATAACACCTGAGGCTCCTGGTCAACATTCCCATCTCTGTGTAGCCAGGGTGTGCTTTCTTTAAACCCTGCAGCTCCTGGTGAACATTCCCATCTCCGTCTGGCCAGGGTGTGCTCTGTATAACTCCTGCAGCTCCTGGTCAACATTCCCATATCTATGTGTGGCCAGGGTGTGCTCTATATAACCCTGCAGCTCCTGATCAACATTCCCATCTCTGTGTTGCCAGGGTGTGCACTGTCTAACCCTTGCAACTCCTGGTCAACATTCCCATCTCTGTGTGGCTAGGGTGCGCACTGTATAACCCCTGCAGCTCCTGGTCAACATTCCCATCTGTGTGTGGCCAGGTTGTTCACTGTATAACCCCTGCAGCTCCTGGTCATCATTCCCATCTCTGTGCGGCCATGATGTGACTGGAATCTACTGCAGCTCCTGGTCAACATTCCCATCTCTGTGTAGCCAGGCTGTGCTTTCTTTAAACCCTGCAGCTCCTGGTCAACATTCCCATCTCTGTGTGGCCAGAGTGTGCTCTGCATAACACCTGCAGCTCCTGGTCAACATTCCCATCACTGTGTGGGAATGGTGTGCTCTGTATAACTCCAGAATCTCCTGGTCGACAATCCCATCTCTGCGTGGCCAGGGTGTGCTCTCTATAACCCCTGCTGCTCCTGGTCAACATTCCCACCACTGTGTGGCCAGGGTGTGCTCTGAAAAACTCCTGCAGCTCTTGGTCAACATTCCCATCTCTCTGTGTGGCCAGGGTGTGCTCTATATAAACCCTGCTGCTCCTGGTCATCATTCCCATCGCTGTGTGGCCAGGATGTGCACTGTATAACCCCGGCAGCTCTTGGTCAACATTCACTTCTCTGTGTGTGGCCAGGGTGCGCTCTGTACAACCCCTGTTCCTGGTCAACATTCCCATGTCTGTGTGGCCAGGGTGTGCACTGTCTTACCCCTGCAGCTCCTGGTCAACATTCCCATCTCTGTCTGGCCAGGGTGTGCACTGTGTAACTCCTGCAGCTTCTGGTCAACATTCCCATCTCAGCGTGGGTATGGTGTGCTCTGTATAACTCCTGCAGCTCGTGGTCAACTTTCCCATCTGTGTGTGGCCAGGGTGTGCACTGTGTAACCCCTGCAGCTCCCTGTCAACATTCCCATCCCTGTGTGGCCAGAGGGCGCTCTGTCTAACCCCTGCAGCTCCTGATCAGCATTCCCATCTTTGTTTGGCCAGGGTGTGCTCTGTATAACCCCTGCAGCTCCTTGTCAACATTCCCATCTCTGTGTAGCCAGGGTGTGCTTTCCGTACACCCTGCAGCTCCTGGTCAACATTCCCAACTCTATGTGTGGCCAGGGTGTGCTCTGTATAACCCCTGCTCCTGGTCAACATTCCCATCTCTGTGTGGCCAGGGTGTGCTCTGTATAACTCCTGCAGCTGCTGGTCAACATTCCCATCTCTGTGTGTGGCCAGGGTCTGCTCTGTATAACCCCTGCAGCTCCTGGACAACATTACCTCCTCTGTGTGGCCAGGGTGTGCTCTGCATAACTCCTGCAGCTCCTGGTCAACATTCCGATCTCTGTGTGGCCAGGGTGTGCTCTGTATAACCCCTGCAGCTCCTGGTCAACATTCCCATCTCTGTGTGTCCAGGGTGTGCTCTGTATAACCCCTGCAGCTCCTGTTCAGCATTCCGATCTGTGTGTGGCCAGGGTGTGCTTTCTTTACACCCTGCAGCTCCTGGGCAACATTCCCAACTCTGTGTGTGGCCAGGGTGTGCTTTGTATAACCCCTGCTCCTGGTCAACATTCCCATCTCTGTGTGGCCAGGGTGTGCTCTGTATAACTCCTGAGCTGATGGTCAACATTCCCATCTCTGTGTGTGGCCAGGGTCTGCTCTCTATAACCCCTGCAGCTCCTGGTCAACATTACCTCCTCTGTGTGGCCAGGGTGTGCTCTGCATAACTCCTGCAGCTCCTGGTCAACATTCCGATCTCTGTGTGGCCAGGGTGTGCTCTGTATAACCCCTGCAGCTCCTGGTCAACATTCCCATCTCTGTGTGTCCAGGGTGTGCTCTGTATAACCCCTGCAGCTCCTGGTCAACATTCCGATCTGTGTGTGGCCAGGGTGAGAACTGTGTAGCTCCTGCAGCTCCTGGTCAACAATCCCATCTCAGTGTGGCCAGGGTGTACTCTTTATAACCATGGCAGCTGATGGTCAACATTCCTATCTCTGTGTGGCCACGGTGTTCACTGTATAACCGCTGCAGCTCCTGGTCAACATTCCCATCTCTGTGTGGCTAGGGTGCGCACTGTATAACCCCTGCAGCTCCTGGTCAACATTCCCATCTCTGTGTGGCCAGGATGTGCTCTGTATTACCTCAGCAGCTCCTGGTGAACATTCCCATTTCTGTGTGGTCATGGTGTGCGCTGTAAACCCCTGCAGCTCCTGGTCAACATTCCCATCTCTGTGTGGCCAGGGTGTGCTCGGTATAACCCCTGCAGCTCCTTGTCAACAGTCCCATCGCTGTGTGGCCAGGGTAATCTCTGTCTTGCTCCTGCAGCTTCTGGTCAACATTCCCATCTCTGTGTGGCCAGGGTGTGCTCTGTATAACCCCTGCAGCTCGTTGTCATCATTCCCATCTCTGTGTGGCCAGAGTGTGCTCTGCATAACAATTGCAGCTCCTGGTCAACATTCCCATCTCTGTGTAGCCAGGCTGTGCTTTCTATAAATCCTGCAGCTGATGGTCAACATTCCCTTCTCTTTGTGTGGCCAGGGTGTGCTCTGAAAAGCCCCTGCAACTCCTGTTCAACATTCCCACCTCTGTGTGGCCAGGGTGTGCTCTGTATAACTCCTGCAGCTCTTGGTCAACATTCCCATCTCTGTGTGTGGCCAGGGAGTGCTCTATATAAACCCTGCAGCTCTTGGTCAACATTCGCTTCTCTGTGTGTGGCCAGGGTGCGCTCTGTACAACCCCTGTTCCTGGTCAACATTCCCATCTCTGTGTGGCCAGGGTGTGCTCTGTATAACTCCTGCAGCTGATGGTCAACATTCCCATCTCTGTGTGTGGCCAGTGTCTGCTCTGTATAACCCCTGCAGCTCCTGGTCAACATTACCTCCTCTGTGTGGCCAGGGTGTGCTCTGGAGAACCCCTGCAGCTCCTGGTCAACATTCCCATCTTTGTGTGGCCAGGGAGTGCTCTGTATAACCCCTGCAGCTCCTTGTCAACAGTCACATCGCTGTGTGGCCAGGGTGAGGTCTGTCTTACTCCTGCAGCTTCTGGTCAAAATTCCCATCTCTGTGTGGCCAGGGTGTGCTCAGTATAACCCCTGCAGCTCCTTGTCAACATTCCCATCTCTGTGTGGCCAGAGTGTGCTCTGCATAACACCTGCAGCTCCTGGTCAACATTCCCATCTCTGTGTAGCCAGGGTGTGCTTTCTTTAAACCCTGCAGCTCCTGGTGAACATTCCCATCTCCGTCTGGCCAGGGTGTGCTCTGTATAACTCCTGCAGCTCCTGGTCAACATTCCCATATCTGTGTGTGGCCAGGCTGTGCTCTATATAACCCTGCACCTCCTGGTCAACATTCCCATCTCTGTGTTGCCAGGGTGTGCACTGTCTAACCCTTGCAGCTCCTGGTCAACATTCCCATCTCTGTGTGGCTAGGGTGCGCACTGTATAACCCCTGCAGCTCCTGGTCAACATTCCCATCTGTGTGTGGCCAGGTTGTTCACTGTATAACCCCTGCAGCTCCTGGTCATCATTCCCATCTCTGTGCGGCCATGATGTGACTGGAATCTACTGCAGCTCCTGGTCAACATTCCCATCTCTGTGTAGCCAGGCTGTGCTTGCTTTAAACCCTGCAGCTCCTGGTCAACATTCCCATCTCTGTGTGGCCAGAGTGTGCTCTGCATAACACCTGCAGCTCCTGGTCAACATTCCCATCACTGTGTGGGAATGGTGTGCTCTGTATAACTCCAGAATCTCCTGGTCGACAATCCCATCTCTGTGTGGCCAGGGTGTGCTCTCTATAACCCCTGCTGCCCCTGGTCAACATTCCCATCTCTGTGTGGCCAAAGTGTGCTCTGTATAACCCCTGATCATGCTCAACATTCCCGTCTCTGTGTGGCCAGGGTGTGCTCTGTAAAACTCCTTCAGCTCTTGGTCAACATTCCCATCTCTGTGTGGCCAGGGTGTGCTCTGTATAACCCCAGCAGCTCCTGGTGAACATTCCCATATCTGTGTGGCCAGGGTGTGCACTGTCTAACCCCTGCAGCTCCTGGTCAACATTCACATCTCTGAGTGGCCAGAGTGTGCTCTGTATAACCGCTGCAGCTCCTGGTCAACATTCCCATCTCTGTGTGGACAGTGTGTGCTCTGTGTAACCCCTGTAGCTCCTGGTCAACATTCCCATCTCTGTGTGGCCAGGGTGTGCTCTGTATAACCCTGCAGCTCCTTGTCAACATTCCCATCTCTGTGTCTGGCCAGTGTCTGCTCTGTATAACCCCTGCAGCTCCTGGTCAACATTACCTCCTCTGTGTGGCCAGGGTGTGCTCTGTATAACCCCTGCAGCTCCTGGTCAACATTCCCATCTTTGTGTGGCCAGGGAGTGCTCTGTATAACCCCTGCAGCCCCTTGTCAACAGTCACATCGCTGTGTGGCCAGGGTGAGCTCTGTCTTTCTCCTGCAGCTTCTGGTCAAAATTCCCATCTCTGTGTGGCCAGGGTGTGCTCTGTATAACCCCTGCAGCTCCTTGTCAACATTCCCATCTCTGTGTGGCCAGAGTGTGCTCTGCATAACACCTGCAGCTCCTGGTCAACATTCCCATCTCTGTGTAGCCAGGGTGTGCTTTCTTTAAACCCTGCAGCTCCTGGTGAACATTCCCATCTCCGTCTGGCCAGGGTGTGCTCTGTATAACTCCTGCAGCTCCTGGTCAACATTCCCATATCTATGTGTGGCCAGGGTGTGCTCTATATAACCCTGCAGCTCCTGATCAACATTCCCATCTCTGTGTTGCCAGGGTGTGCACTGTCTAACCCTTGCAGCTCCTGGTCAACATTCCCATCTCTGTGTGGCTAGGGTGCGCACTGTATAACCCCTGCAGCTCCTGGTCAACATTCCCATCTGTGTGTGGCCAGGTTGTTCACTGTATAACCCCTGCAGCTCCTGGTCATCATACCCATCTCTGTGCGGCCATGATGTGACTGGAATCTACTGCAGCTCCTGGTCAACATTCCCATCTCTGTGTAGCCAGGCTGTGCTTTCTTTAAACCCTGCAGCTCCTGGTCAACATTCCCATCTCTGTGTGGCCAGAGTGTGCTCTGCATAACACCTGCAGCTCCTGGTCAACATTCCCATCACTGTGTGGGAATGGTGTGCTCTGTATAACTCCAGAATCTCCTGGTCGACAATCCCATCTCTGCGTGGCCAGGGTGTGCTCTCTATAACCCCTGCTGCTCCTGCTCAACATTCCCACCACTGTGTGGCCAGGGTGTGCTCTGAAAAACTCCTGCAGCTCTTGGTCAACATTCCCATCTCTCTGTGTGGCCAGGGTGTGCTCTATATAAACCCTGCTGCTCCTGGTCAACATTCCCATCGCTGTGTGGCCAGGATGTGCACTGTATAACCCCGGCAGCTCTTGGTCAACATTCACTTCTCTGTGTGTGGCCAGGGTGCGCTCTGTACAACCCCTGTTCCTGGTCAACATTCCCATGTCTGTGTGGCCAGGGTGAACACTGTCTTACCCCTGCAGCTCCTGGTCAACATTCCCATCTCTGTGTGTGGCCAGGGTGAGCTCTGTATAACCCCTGCAGCTCCTGGTCAACATTACCTCCTCTGTGTGACCAGGGTGTGCTCTGTATAACTGCTGCAGCTCCTGGTCAACATTCCCATCTGTGTGTGGCCACGGTGTGCACTGTATAACCCCGGCAGATCCTGGTGAACATTCCCATCTGTGTGTGGCCAGGGTGAGCTGTGTATAACCCCTGCAGCTCCTGGTTAACATTACCTCCTCTGTATGGCCAGGGTGTGCTCTGCATAACTCCTGCAGCTCCTGGTCAACATTCCGATCTCTGTGTGGCCAGGGTGAGCTCTGTATAACCCCTGCAGCTCCTGGTCAACATTCCGATCTGTGTGTGGCCATGGTGAGAACTGTGTAGCTCCTGCAGCTCCTGGTCAACAATCCCATCTCAGTGTGGCAAGGGTGTGCTCTTTATAACCATGGCAGCTGATGGTCAACATTCCTATCTCTGTGTGGCCAGGGTGTTCACTGTATAACCCCTGCAGCTCCTGGTCAACATTCCCATCTCTGTGTGGCTAGGGTGCGCACTGTATAACCCCTGCAGCTCCTGGTTAACATTCCCATCTCTGTGTGGCCAGGATGTGCTCTGTATAACCCCAGCAGCTCCTGGTGAACATTCCCATTTCTGTGTGGACATGGTGTGCGCTGTAAACCTCTGCAGCTCCTGGTCAACATTCCCATCTCTGTGTGGCCAGGGTGTGCTCGGTATAACCCCTGCAGCTCCTTGTCAACAGTCCCATCGCTGTGTGGCCAGGGTGATCTCTGTCTTGCTCCTGCAGCTTCTGGTCAACATTCCCATCTCTGTGTGGCCAGTGTGTGCTCTGTGTAATCCCTGCAGCTCCTGGTCAATATTCCCATCTCTGTGTGGCCAGGGTGTGCTTTGTATAACCCCTGCTGCTCGTTGTCATCATTCCCATCTGTGTGTGGCCAGAGTGTGCTCTGCATAACACCTGCAGCTCCTGGTCAACATTCCCATCTCTGTGTAGCCAGGCTGCGCTTTCTTTAAACCCTGCAGCTCCTGGTCAACATTCCCATCTCTTTGTGTGGCTAGGGTGTGCTCTGTATAGCCCCTGCAACTCCTGTTCAACATTCCCACCTCTGTGTGGCCAGGGTGTGCTCTGTATAACACCTGCAGCTCTTGGTCAACATTCACTTATCTGTGTGTGGCCAGGGTGCGCTCTGTACAACCCCTTTTCCTGGTCAACATTCCCATCTCTGTGTGTGGCCAGTGTCTGCTCTGTATAACACCTGCAGCTCCTGGTCAACATTACCTCCTCTGTGTGGCCAGGGTGTGCTCTGTATAACCCCTGCAGCTCCTGGTCAACATTCCCATCTCTGTGTGGCCAGAGTGTGCTCTGCATAACACCTGCAGCTCCTGCTCAACATTCCCATCTCTGTGTATCCAGTGTGTGCTTTTTTTAAACCCTGCAGCTCCTGCTGAACATTCCCATCTCCGTCTGGCCAGGGTGTGCTCTGTATAATTCCTGCAGCTCTTGGTCAACATTCCCATATCTGTGTGTGGCCAGGGTGTGCTCTATATAAACGCTGCCGCTCCTGGTCAACATTCCCATCTCTGTGTGGTCAGGGTGTGCACTGTATAACCCCTGCAGCTCCTGCTCAACATTCCGATTTCTGTGTGTCCAGGGCGTGCTCTGTATATCTCATGCAGCTACTGGTCCGCATTCCCATCTCTGTGTGGCCAGGGTGTGCACTGTATATCCCCTGCATCTCCTGGTCAACATTCCCATCTCTGTGTGACCAGAGTGTGCTCTGTATAACCCCTGCAGCTCCTGGTCAACATTCCCATCTCTGTCAGCGGCCAGGTTGTGCTCTGTATAACCTCAGCAGCTCCTGGTCATCATTCCCATCTCTGTGTGGCCAGGGTGTGCACTGTATAACCACGGCAGCTCCTGGTCAACATTCCCATCTGTGTGTGTCCATGGTGTGCTGTGTATAACCCCAGCAGCTCCTGGTCAACATTCCCATCACTGTGTGGGCATGGTGTGCTCTGTATAACTCCAGAATCTCCTGGTCGACAATCCCATCTCTGTGCGGCCAGGGTGTGCTCTCTATAACCCCTGCTGCTCCTGGTCAACATTCCCATCTCTGTGCGGCCATGATGTGCACTGGAAACTACTGCAGCTCCCTACAACATTCCCATCTCTGTGTGGCCAGTGTGTGCTCTGTCTAACCCCTACAGCTCCTGATCAACATTCCCTTCTCTGTGTGGCGAGGATGTGCTCAGTCTCACTCCTGCTCCTGGTCAACATCCCATCTCTGTGTGGCCAGGGTGTGCACTGTTTAACCCCGGCAGCTACTGGTCAACATTACCATCTGTGTGTGGCCAGGGGGATCTCTGTGTAACTCCTGCAGCGCCTGGTCAACAATCCCATCTCTGTGTGGCCAGTGTGTGCTTTGTAAACCTCCTGCAGCTCCTGCTCCACATTCCGATTTCTGTGCGGCCAGGGTGTGCTCTGCATAACACCTGCAGCTCCTTGTCAACATTCCCATCTCTGTGCGGCCAGGTGTGCTCTGTATAACCCCTGCAGCTCCTTGTCATCAGTCCCATCTCTGTGGGCCAGGGTGTGCTCTGTCTAACCCCTGCAGCTCCTGGTCAGCATTACCATCTCTGTGTGGCCAGGGTGTGCTCTGTATAACCCTGCAGCTCCTTGTCAACATTCACACCTCTGTGTGGCCAGAGTGTGCTCTGCATAACACCTGCAGCTCCTGGTCAACATTCCCATCTCTGTGTAGCCAGGGTGTGCTTTCTTTAAAACCTGCAGCTCGTGGTCAACTTTCCCATCTCTGTGTGGCAAGGGTGTGCACTGTATAACCCCTGCAACTTCTGGTCAACATTCCCATCTCTGTCTGGCCAGGGTGTGCACTGTGTAACTCCTGCAGCTCCTGGTCAACATTCCCATCTGAGTGTGGCCAGGGGGCGCTCTGTCTAACCCCTGCAGCTCCTGATCAGCATTCCCATCTCTGTTTCGCCAGGGTGTGCTCTGTATAACCCCTGCAGCTCCTTGTCAACATTCCCATCTCTGTGTAGCCAGGGTGTGCTTTCTTTACACCCTGCAGCTCCTGGTCAACATTCCCAACTCTGTGTGTGGCCAGGGTGTGCTCTGTATAACCCCTGCTCCTGGTCAACATTCCCATCTCTGTGTGGCCATGGTGTGCTCTGTATAAGTCCTGCAGCTGATGGTCAACATTCCCATCTCTGTGTGTGGTCAGGGTCTACTCTGTATAACCCTTGCAGCTCCTGGTCAACATTACCTCCTCTGTGTGGCCAGGGTGTGGTCTGCATAACTCCAGCAGCTCCTGGTCAACATTCCGATTTCTGGGTGGCCAGGGTGAGCTCTGTATAACCCCTGCAGCTCCTGGTCAACATTCCCATCTCTGTGTGGCCAGGGTTTGCTCTATATAACCCCTGCAGCTCCTGGTCAACATTCCGTTCTATGTGTGGCCAGGGTGAGCTCTGTGTAACTCCTGCAGCTCATGGTCAACAATCCCATCTCATTGTGGCCAGGGTTTGCTCTGTATAACCACGGCAGCTGATGGTCAACATTCCTATCTCTGTGTGGCCAGGGTGTTTACTGTATAACTCCTGCAGCTCCTGGTCAACATTCCCATTTCTGTGTGGCTAGGGTGCGCACTGTATAACCCCTGCAGCTCGTTGTCATCATTCCCATCTCTGTGTGGCCAGAGTGTGCTCTGCATAACACCTGCAGCTCCTGGTCAACATTCCCATCTCTGTGTAGCCAGGCTGTGCTTTCTTTAAACCCTGCAGCTCCTGGTCAACATTCCCATCTCTTTGTGTGGCCAGGGTGTGCTCTGTATTACCTCAGCAGCTCCTGGTGAACATTCCCATCTCTGTGTGTCCAGGGTGTGCTCAGTATAACCCCTGCAGCTCCTGGTCAACATTCCCATCTCTGTGTGGCCAGGGTGTGCTCAGTATAACCCCTGCAGCTCCTTGTCAACAGTCCCATCTCTGTGTGGCCAGGGTGATCTCTGTCTTGTTCCTGCAGCTTCTGGTCAACATTCCCATCTCTGTGTGGCCAGGGTGTGCTCTGTATAACCCCTGCAGCTCGTTGTCATCATTCCCATCTCTGTGTGGCCAGAGTGTGCTCTGCATAACACCTGCAGCTCCTGGTCACCATTCCCATCTCTGTATAGCCAGGCTGTGCTTTCTTTAAACCCTGCAGCTCCTGGTCAACATTCCCATCTCTTTGTGTGGCCAGGGTGTGCTCTGTATAGCCCCTGCAACTCCTGTTCAACATTCCCACCTTTGTGTGGCCAGGGTGTGCTCTGTATAACTCCTGCAGCTCTTGGTCAACATTCCCATCTCTGTGTGTGGCCAGGGAGTGCTCTATATAAACCCTGCAGCTCTTGGTCAACATTCGCTTCTCTGTGTGTGGCCAGGGTGCGCTCTGTACAACCCCTGTTCCTGGTCAACATTCCCATCTCTGTGTGGCCAGGGTGTGCTCTGTATAACTCCTGCAGCTGATGGTCAACATTCCCATCTCTGTGTGTGGCCAGTGTCTGCTCTGTATAACCCCTGCAGCTCCTGGTCAACATTACCTCCTCTGTGTGGCCAGGGTGTGCTCTATATAACCCCTGCAGCTCCTGGTCAACATTCCCATCTTTGTGTGGCCAGGGAGTGCTCTGTATAACGGCTGCAGCTCCTTGTCAACAGTCACATCGCTGTGTGGCCAGGGTGAGCTCTGTCTTACTCCTGCAGCTTCTGGGCAAAATTCCCATCTCTGTGTGGCCAGGGTGTGCTCTGTATAACCCCTGCAGCTCTTTGTCAACATTCCCATCTCTGTGTGGCCAGAGTGTGCTCTGCATAACACCTGCAGCTCCTGGTCAACATTCCCATCTCTGTGTAGCCAGGGTGTGCTTTCTTTAAACCCTGAAGCTCCTGGTGAACATTCCCATCTCCGTCTGGCCAGGGTGTGCTCTGTATAACTCCTGCAGCTCCTGGTCAACATTCCCATATCTGTGTGTGGCCAGGGTGTGCTCTATATAACCCCGCAGCTCCTGGTCAACATTCCCATCTCTGTGTTGCCAGGGTGTGCACTGTCTCACCCTTGCAGCTCCTGGTCAACATTCCCATCTCTGTGTGGCTAGGGTGCGCACTGTATAACCCCTGCAGCTCCTGGTCAACATTCCCATCTGTGTGTGGCCAGGTTGTGCACTGTATAACCCCTGCAGCTCCTGGTCATCATTCCCATCTCTGTGCGGCCATGATGTGCACTGGAAACTGCTGCAGCTCCTGAAAACATTCCCATCTCTGTGTGGCCAGGGTGTGCTCTGTCTAACCACTACAGCTCCTGGTCAACATTCCCTTTTCTGTGTGGCCAGGGTGTGCTCTGTATAACCCCTGCAGCTCCCTGTCAACATTCCCATCCCTGTGTGGCCAGAGGGCGCTCTGTCTAACCCCTGCAGCTCCTGATCAGCATTCCCATCTTTGTTTGGCCAGGGTGTGCTCTGTATAACCCCTGCAGCTCCTTGTCAACATTCCCATCTCTGTGTAGCCAGGGTGTGCTTTCCTTACACCCTGCAGCTCCTGGTCAACATTCCCAACTCTATGTGTGGCCAGGGTGTGCTCTGTATAACCCCTGCTCCTGGTCAACATTCCCATCTCTGTGTGGCCAGGGTGTGTTCTGTATAACTCCTGCAGCTGCTGGTCAACATTCCCATCTCTGTGTGTGGCCAGGGTCTGCTCTGTATAACCCCTGCAGCTCCTGGACAACATTACCTCCTCTGTGTGGCCAGGGTGTGCTCTGCATAACTCCTGCAGCTCCTGGTCAACATTCCGATCTCTGTGTGGCCAGGGTGTGCTCTGTATAACCCCTGCAGCTCCTGGTCAACATTCCCATCTCTGTGTGTCCAGGGTGTGCTCTGTATAACCCCTGCAGCTCCTGGTCAGCATTCCCAACTCTGTGTGTGGCCAGGGTGTGCTTTGTATAACCCCTGCTCCTGGTCAACATTCCCATCTCTGTGTGGCCAGGGTGTGCTCTGTATAACTCCTGAGCTGATGGTCAACATTCCCATCTCTGTGTGTGGCCAGGGTCTGCTCTCTATAACCCCTGCAGCTCCTGGTCAACATTACCTCCTCTGTGTGGCCAGGGTGTGCTCTGCATAACTCCTGCAGCTCCTGGTCAACATTCCGATCTCTGTGTGGCCAGGGTGTGCTCTGTATAACCCCTGCAGCTCCTGGTCAACATTCCCATCTCTGTGTGTCCATGGTGTGCTCTGTATAACCCCTGCAGCTCCTGGTCAACATTCCGATCTGTGTGTGGCCAGGGTGAGCACTGTGTAGCTCCTGCAGCTCCTGGTCAACAATCCCATCTCAGTGTGGCCAGGGTGTACTCTTTATAACCATGGCAGCTGATGGTCAACATTCCTATCTCTGTGTGGCCACGGTGTTCACTGTATAACCGCTGCAGCTCCTGGTCAACATTCCCATCTCTGTGTGGCTAGGGTGCGCACTGTATAACCCCTGCAGCTCCTGGTCAACATTCCCATCTCTGTGTGGCCAGGATGTGCTCTGTATTACCTCAGCAGCTCCTGGTGAACATTCCCATTTCTGTTTGGACATGGTGTGCGCTGTAAACCCCTGCAGCTCCTGGTCAACATTCCCATCTCTGTGTGGCCAGGGTGTGCTCGGTATAACCCCTGCAGCTCCTTGTCAACAGTCCCATCGCTGTGTGGCCAGGGTGATCTCTGTCTTGCTCCTGCAGCTTCTGGTCAACATTCCCATCTCTGTGTGGCCAGTGTGTGCTCTGTGTAACCCCTGCAGCTCCTGGTCAACATTCCCATCTCTGTGTGGCCAGGGTGTGCTCTGTATAACCCCTGCAGCTCGTTGTCATCATTCCCATCTCTGTGTGGCCAGAGTGTGCTCTGCATAACAATTGCAGCTCCTGGTCAACATTCCCATCTCTGTGTAGCCAGGCTGTGCTTTCTTTAAATCCTGCAGCTGATGGTCAACATTCCCTTCTCTTTGTGTGGCCAGGGTGTGCTCTGAAAAGCCCCTGCAACTCCTGTTCAACATTCCCACCTCTGTGTGGCCAGGGTGTGCTCTGTATAACTCCTGCAGCTCTTGGTCAACATTCCCATCTCTGTGTGTGGCCATGGAGTGCTCTATATAAACCTGCAGCTCTTGGTCAACATTCGCTTCTCTGTGTGTGGCCAGGGTGCGCTCTGTACAACCCCTGTTCCTGGTCAACATTCCCATCTCTGTGTGGCCAGGGTGTGCTCTGTATAACTCCTGCAGCTGATGGTCAACATTCCCATCTCTGTGTGTGGCCAGTGTCTGCTCTGTATAACCCCTGCATCTCCTGGTCAACATTACCTCCTCTGTGTGGCCAGGGTGTGCTCTGGAGAACCCCTGCAGCTCCTGGTCAACATTCCCATCTTTGTGTGGCCAGGGAGTGCTCTGTATAACCCCTGCAGCTCCTTGTCAACAGTCACATCGCTGTGTGGCCAGGGTGAGGTCTGTCTTACTCCTGCAGCTTCTGGTCAAAATTCCCATCTCTGTGTGGCCAGGGTGTGCTCTGTATAACCCCTGCAGCTCCTTGTCAACATTCCCATCTCTGTGTGGCCAGAGTGTGCTCTGCATAACACCTGCAGCTCCTGGTCAACATTCCCATCTCTGTGTAGCCAGGGTGTGCTTTCTTTAAACCCTGCAGCTCCTGGTGAACATTCCCATCTCCGTCTGGCCAGGGTGTGCTCTGTATAACTCCTGCAGCTCCTGGTCAACATTCCCATATCTGTGTGTGGCCAGGGTGTGCTCTATATAACCCTGCACCTCCTGGTCAACATTCCCATCTCTGTGTTGCCAGGGTGTGCACTGTCTAACCCTTGCAGCTCCTGGTCAACATTCCCATCTCTGTGTGGCTAGGGTGCGCACTGTATAACCCCTGCAGCTCCTGGTCAACATTCCCATCTGTGTGTGGCCAGGTTGTTCACTGTATAACCCCTGCAGCTCCTGGTCATCATTCCCATCTCTGTGCGGCCATGATGTGACTGGAATCTACTGCAGCTCCTGGTCAACATTCCCATCTCTGTGTAGCCAGGCTGTGCTTTCTTTAAACCCTGCAGCTCCTGGTCAACATTCCCATCTCTGTGCGGCCAGGGTGTGCTCTGTATAACCCCTGCAGCTCCTTGTCAACAGTCCCATCTCTGTGTGACCAGGGTGTGCTCTGTCTAACCCCTGCAGCTCCTGGTCAGCATTCCCATTTCTGTGTGGCCAGGGTGTGCTCTGTATAACCCCTGCAGCTCCTTGTCAACATTCCCATCTCTGTGTGGCCAGGGTGTGCTCTGTATAAACCCTGCAACTCCTGGACAGCATTCCCATCTCTGTGTGGCCAGGGTGTGATCTGTTTCACCCCTGCAGCTCATGGTCAACATTTACATCTCTTTGAGGCCTGTGTGTGCTTTCGTTAACCCCTGCAGCTGCTGGTCAACATTCCCATCTGTGTGTGTGGCCCGGGTGTGCTCTGTATAACCCCTGCAACTCCTCGTCAACATTCCCATCTCTGTTTGGCCAGGGTGTGCTCCGTATAACTCATGCAGATCCTGGTCAACATTCCCATCTCTGTGTGGTCATAGTGTGCATTGTATAACCCCTGCAGCTTCTGGTCAACATTCCCATCTCTGTCTGGCCAGGGTGTGCACTGTGTAACTCCTGCAGCTTCTGGTCAACATTCCCATCTCAGCGTTAGTATGGTGTGCTCTGTATAACTCCTGCAGCTCGTGGTCAACTTTCCCATCTGTGTGTGGCCAGGGTGTGCACTGTGTAACCCCTGCAGCTCCCTGTCAACATTCCCATCCCTGTGTGGCCAGAGGGCGCTCTGTCTAACCCCTGCAGCTCCTTGTCAACATTCCCATCTCTGTGTAGCCAGGGTGTGCTTTCCTTACACCCTGCAGCTCCTGGTCAACATTCCCAACTCTATGTGTGGCCAGGGTGTGCTCTGTATAACCCCTGCTCCTGGTCAACATTCCCATCTCTGTGTGGCCAGGGTGTGCTCTGTATAACTCCTGCAGCTGCTGGTCAACATTCCCATCTCTGTGTGTGGCCAGGGTCTGCTCTGTATAACCCCTGCAGCTCCTGGACAACATTACCTCCTCTGTGTGGCCAGGGTGTGCTCTGCATAACTCCTGCAGCTCCTGGTCAACATTCCGATCTCTGTGTGGCCAGGGTGTGCTCTGTATAACCCCTGCAGCTCCTGGTCAACATTCCCATCTCTGTGTGTCCAGGGTGTGCTCTGTATAACCCCTGCAGCTCCTGGTCAGCATTCCGATCTGTGTGTGGCCAGGGTGTGCTTTCTTTACACCCTGCAGCTCCTGGTCAACATTCCCAACTCTGTGTGTGGCCAGGGTGTGCTTTGTATAACCCCTGCTCCTGGTCAACATTCCCATCTCTGTGTGGCCAGGGTGTGCTCTGTATAACTCCTGAGCTGATGGTCAACATTCCCATCTCTGTGTGTGGCCAGGGTCTGCTCTCTATAACCCCTGCAGGTCCTGGTCAACATTACCTCCTCTGTGTGGCCAGGGTGTGCTCTGCATAACTCCTGCAGCTCCTGGTCAACATTCCGATCTCTGTGTGGCCAGGGTGTGCTCTGTATAACCCCTGCAGCTCCTGGTCAACATTCCCATCTCTGTGTGTCCAGGGTGTGCTCTGTATAACCCCTGCAGCTCCTGGTCAACATTCCGATCTGTGTGTGGCCAGGGTGAGCACTGTGTAGCTCCTGCAGCTCCTGGTCAACAATCCCATCTCAGTGTGGCCAGGGTGTACTCTTTATAACCATGGCAGCTGATGGTCAACATTCCTATCTCTGTGTGGCCACGGTGTTCACTGTATAACCGCTGCAGCTCCTGATCAACATTCCCATCTCTGTGTGGCTAGGGTGCGCACTGTATAACCCCTGCAGCTCCTGGTCAACATTCCCATCTCTGTGTGGCCAGGATGTGCTCTGTATTACCTCAGCAGCTCCTGGTGAACATTCCCATTTCTGTGTGGACATGGTGTGCGCTGTAAACCCCTGCAGCTCCTGGTCAACATTCCCATCTCTGTGTGGCCAGGGTGTGCTCGGTATAACCCCTGCAGCTCCTTGTCAAAAGTCCCATCGCTGTGTGGCCAGGGTGATCTCTGTCTTGCTCCTGCAGCTTCTGGTCAACATTCCCATCTCTGTGTGGCCAGTGTGTGCTCTGTGTAACCCCTGCAGCTCCTGGTCAACATTCCCATCTCTGTGTGGCCAGGGTGTGCTCTGTATAACCCCTGCAGCTCGTTGTCATCATTCCCATCTCTGTGTGGCCAGAGTGTGCTCTGCATAACAATTGCAGCTCCTGGTCAACATTCCCATCTCTGTGTAGCCAGGCTGTGCTTTCTTTAAATCCTGCAGCTGATGGTCAACATTCCCTTCTCTTTGTGTGGCCAGGGTGTGCTCTGAAAAGCCCCTGCAACTCCTGTTCAACATTCCCACCTCTGTGTGGCCAGGGTGTGCTCTGTATAACTCCAGAATCTCCTGGTCGACAATCCCATCTCTGTGTGGCCAGGGTGTGCTCTCTATAACCCCTGCTGCTCCTGGTCAACATTCCCATCTCTGTGTGGCCAAAGTGTGCTCTGTATAACCCCTGATCATGCTCAACATTCCCGTCTCTGTGTGGCCAGGGTGTGCTCTGTAAAACTCCTTCAGCTCTTGGTCAACATTCCCATCTCTGTGTGGCCAGGGTGTGCTCTGTATAACCCCAGCAGCTCTTGGTGAACATTCCCATATCTGTGTGGCCAGGGTGTGCACTGTCTAACCCCTGCAGCTCCTGGTCAACATTCACATCTCTGAGTGGCCAGAGTGTGCTCTGTATAACCGCTGCAGCTCCTGGTCAACATTCCCATCTCTGTGTGGACAGTGTGTGCTCTGTGTAACCCCTGTAGCTCCTGGTCAACATTCCCATCTCTGTGTGGCCAGGGTGTGCTCTGTATAACCCTGCAGCTCCTTGTCAACATTCCCATCTCTGTGTGTGGCCAGTGTCTGCTCTGTATAACCCCTGCAGCTCCTGGTCAACATTACCTCCTCTGTGTAGCCAGGGTGTGCTCTGTATAACCCCTGCAGCTCCTGGTCAACATTCCCATCTTTGTGTGGCAAGGGAGTGCTCTGTATAACCCCTGCAGCCCCTTGTCAACAGTCACATCGCTGTGCGGCCAGGGTGAGCTCTGTCTTACTCCTGCAGCTTCTGGTCAAAATTCCCATCTCTGTGTGGCCAGGGTGTGCTCTGTATAACCCCTGCAGCTCCTTGTCAACATTCCCATCTCTGTGTGGCCAGAGTGTGCTCTGCATAACACCTGCAGCTCCTGGTCAACATTCCCATCTCTGTGTAGCCAGGGTGTGCTTTCTTTAAACCCTGCAGCTCCTGGTGAACATTCCCATCTCCGTCTGGCCAGGGTGTGCTCTGTATAACTCCTGCAGCTCCTGGTCAACATTCCCATATCTATGTGTGGCCAGGGTGTGCTCTATATAA
The DNA here is from genome assembly GCF_047496885.1 of Scyliorhinus torazame. Taxonomy (NCBI): domain Eukaryota; kingdom Metazoa; phylum Chordata; class Chondrichthyes; order Carcharhiniformes; family Scyliorhinidae; genus Scyliorhinus; species Scyliorhinus torazame. The sequence goes on from NC_092726.1 coordinate 57,805,570, forward strand.
CCCTGCAGCTCCTGATCAACATTCCCATCTCTGTGTTGCCAGGGTGTGCACTGTCTAACCCTTGCAGCTCCTGGTCAACATTCCCATCTCTGTGTGGCTAGGGTGCGCACTGTATAACCCCTGCAGCTCCTGGTCAACATTCCCATCTGTATGTGGCCAGGTTGTTCACTGTATAACCCCTGCAGCTCCTGGTCATCATTCCCATCTCTGTGCGGCCATGATGTGACTGGAATCTACTGCAGCTCCTGGTCAACATTCCCATCTCTGTGTAGCCAGGCTGTGCTTTCTTTAAACCCTGCAGCTCCTGGTCAACATTCCCATCTCTGTGTGGCCAGAGTGTGCTCTGCATAACACCTGCAGCTCCTGGTCAACATTCCCATCACTGTGTGGGAATGGTGTGCTCTGTATAACTCCAGAATCTCCTGGTCGACAATCCCATCTCTGCGTGGCCAGGGTGTGCTCTCTATAACCCCTGCTGCTCCTGGTCAACATTCCCACCACTGTGTGGCCAGGGTGTGCTCTGAAAAACTCCTGCAGCTCTTGGTCAACATTCCCATCTCTCTGTGTGGCCAGGGTGTGCTCTATATAAACCCTGCTGCTCCTGGTCAACATTCCCATCGCTGTGTGGCCAGGATGTGCACTGTATAACCCCGGCAGCTCTTGGTCAACATTCACTTCTCTGTGTGTGGCCAGGGTGCGCTCTGTACAACCCCTGTTCCTGGTCAACATTCCCATGTCTGTGTGGCCAGGGTGTGCACTGTCTTACCCCTGCAGCTCCTGGTCAACATTCCCATCTCTGTGTGTGGCCAGGGTGTGCTCTGTATAAACCCTGCAGCTGATGGTCAACATTCCCATCTATGTGTGTGGCCAGTGTCTGCTCTGTATAACCCCTGCAGCTCCTGGTCAACATTACCTCCTCTGTGTGACCAGGGTGTGCTCTGTATAACTGCTGCAGCTCCTGGTCAACATTCCCATCTGTGTGTGGCCACGGTGTGCACTGTATAATCCCGGCAGATCCTGGTGAACATTCCCATCTCTGTGTGGCCAGGGTGTGCTCGGTATAACCCCTGCAGCTCCTTGTCAACAGTCCCATCGCTGTGTGGCCAGGGTGATCTCTGTCTTGCTCCTGCAGCTTCTGGTCAACATTCCCATCTCTGTGTGGCCAGGGTGTGCTTTGTATAACCCCTGCAGCTCGTTGTCATCATTCCCATCTCTGTGTGGCCAGAGTGTGCTCTGCATAACAATTGCAGCTCCTGGTCAACATTCCCATCTCTGTGTAGCCAGGCTGTGCTTTCTTTAAATCCTGCAGCTGATGGTCAACATTCCCTTCTCTTTGTGTGGCCAGGGTGTGCTCTGAAAAGCCCCTGCAACTCCTGTTCAACATTCCCACCTCTGTGTGGCCAGGGTGTGCTCTGTATAACTCCAGAATCTCCTGGTCGACAATCCCATCTCTGTGTGGCCAGGGTGTGCTCTCTATAACCCCTGCTGCTCCTGGTCAACATTCCCATCTCTGTGTGGCCAAAGTGTGCTCTGTATAACCCCTGATCATGCTCAACATTCCCGTCTCTGTGTGGCCAGGGTGTGCTCTGTAAAACTCCTTCAGCTCTTGGTCAACATTCCCATCTCTGTGTGGCCAGGGTGTGCTCTGTATAACCCCAGCAGCTCCTGGTGAACATTCCCATATCTGTGTGGCCAGGGTGTGCACTGTCTAACCCCTGCAGCTCCTGGTCAACATTCACATCTCTGAGTGGCCAGAGTGTGCTCTGTATAACCGCTGCAGCTCCTGGTCAACATTCCCATCTCTGTGTGGACAGTGTGTGCTCTGTGTAACCCCTGTAGCTCCTGGTCAACATTCCCATCTCTGTGTGGCCAGGGTGTGCTCTGTATAACCCTGCAGCTCCTTGTCAACATTCCCATCTCTGTGTGTGGCCAGTGTCTGCTCTGTATAACCCCTGCAGCTCCTGGTCAACATTACCTCCTGTGTGTAGCCAGGGTGTGCTCTGTATAACCCCTGCAGCTCCTGGTCAACATTCCCATCTTTGTGTGGCAAGGGAGTGCTCTGTATAACCCCTGCAGCCCCTTGTCAACAGTCACATCGCTGTGCGGCCAGGGTGAGCTCTGTCTTACTCCTGCAGCTTCTGGTCAAAATTCCCATCTCTGTGTGGGCAGGGTGTGCTCTGTATAACCCCTGCAGCTCCTTGTCAACATTCCCATCTCTGTGTGGCCAGAGTGTGCTCTGCATAACACCTGCAGCTCCTGGTCAACATTCCCATCTCTGTGTAGCCAGGGTGTGCTTTCTTTAAACCCTGCAGCTCCTGGTGAACATTCCCATCTCCGTCTGGCCAGGGTGTGCTCTGTATAACTCCTGCAGCTCCTGGTCAACATTCCCATATCTATGTGTGGCCAGGGTGTGCTCTATATAACCCTGCAGCTCCTGATCAACATTCCCATCTCTGTGTTGCCAGGGTGTGCACTGTCTAACCCTTGCAGCTCCTGGTCAACATTCCCATCTCTGTGTGGCTAGGGTGCGCACTGTATAACCCCTGCAGCTCCTGGTCAACATTCCCATCTGTATGTGGCCAGGTTGTTCACTGTATAACCCCTGCAGCTCCTGGTCATCATTCCCATCTCTGTGCGGCCATGATGTGACTGGAATCTACTGCAGCTCCTGGTCAACATTCCCATCTCTGTGTAGCCAGGCTGTGCTTTCTTTAAACCCTGCAGCTCCTGGTCAACATTCCCATCTCTGTGTGGCCAGAGTGTGCTCTGCATAACACCTGCAGCTCCTGGTCAACATTCCCATCACTGTGTGGGAATGGTGTGCTCTGTATAACTCCAGAATCTCCTGGTCGACAATCCCATCTCTGCGTGGCCAGGGTGTGCTCTCTATAACCCCTGCTGCTCCTGGTCAACATTCCCACCACTGTGTGGCCAGGGTGTGCTCTGAAAAACTCCTGCAGCTCTTGGTCAACATTCCCATCTCTCTGTGTGGCCAGGGTGTGCTCTAGAAAACCCTGCTGCTCCTGGTCAACATTCCCATCGCTGTGTGGCCAGGATGTGCACTGTATAACCCCGGCAGCTCTTGGTCAACATTCACTTCTCTGTGTGTGGCCAGGGTGCGCTCTGTACAACCCCTGTTCCTGGTCAACATTCCCATGTCTGTGTGGCCAGGGTGTGCACTGTCTTACCCCTGCAGCTCCTGGTCAACATTCCCATCTCTGTGTGTGGCCAGGGTGTGCTCTGTATAAACCCTGCAGCTGATGGTCAACATTCCCATCTATGTGTGTGGCCAGTGTCTGCTCTGTATAACCCCTGCAGCTCCTGGTCAACATTACCTCCTCTGTGTGACCAGGGTGTGCTCTGTATAACTGCTGCAGCTCCTGGTCAACATTCCCATCTGTGTGTGGCCACGGTGTGCACTGTATAATCCCGGCAGATCCTGGTGAACATTCCCATCTGTGTGTGGCCAGGGTGAGCTGTGTATAACCCCTGCAGCTCCTGGTCAACATTACCTCCTCTGTGTGGCCAGGGTGTGCTCTGTATAACCCCTGCAGCTCCTGGTCAACATTCCGATCTGTGTGTGGCCAGGGTGAGCTCTGTGTAGCTCCTGCAGCTCCTGGTCAACAATCCCATCTCAGTGTGGCAAGGGTGTGCTCTTTATAACCATGGCAGCTGATGGTCAACATTCCTATCTCTGTGTGGCCAGGGTGTTCACTGTATAACCCCTGCAGCTCCTGGTCAACATTCCCATCTCTGTGTGGCTAGGGTGCGCACTGTATAACCCCTGCAGCTCCTGGTTAACATTCCCATCTCTGTGTGGCCAGGATGTGCTCTGTATAACCCCTGCAGCTCCTGGTCAACATTCCCATCTCTGTGTGGCCAGAGTGTGCTCTGCATAACACCTGCAGCTCCTGCTCAACATTCCCATCTCTGTGTATCCAGTGTGTGCTTTCTTTAAACCCTGCAGCTCCTGGTGAACATTCCCATCTCCGTCTGGCCAGGTTGTGCTCTGTATAACTCCTGCAGCTCTTGGTCAACATTCCCATATCTCTGTGTGGCCAGGGTGTGCTCTATATAAACGCTGCCGCTCCTGGTCAACATTCCCATCTCTGTGTGGTCAGGGTGTGCACTGTATAACCCCTGCAGCTCCTGCTCAACATTCCGATTTCTGTGTGTCCAGGGCGTGCTCTGTATATCTCATGCAGCTACTGGTCCGCATTCCCATCTCTGTGTGGCCAGGGTGTGCACTGTATATCCCCTGCATCTCCTGGTCAACATTCCCATCTCTGTGTGACCAGAGTGTGCTCTGTATAACCCCTGCAGCTCCTGGTCAACATTCCCATCTCTGTCAGCGGCCAGGTTGTGCTCTGTATAACCTCAGCAGCTCCTGGTCATCATTCCCATCTCTGTGTGGCCAGGGTGTGCACTGTATAACCACGGCAGCTCCTGGTCAACATTCCCATCTGTGTGTGTCCATGGTGTGCTGTGTATAACCCCAGCAGCTCCTGGTCAACATTCCCATCACTGTGTGGGCATGGTGTGCTCTGTATAACTCCAGAATCTCCTGGTCGACAATCCCATCTCTGTGCGGCCAGGGTGTGCTCTCTATAACCCCTGCTGCTCCTGGTCAACATTCCCATCTCTGTGTGGCCAAAGTGTGCTCTGTATAACCCCTGATCATGCTCAACATTCCCGTCTCTGTGTGGCCAGGGTGTGCTCTGTAAAACTCCTGCAACTCTTGGTCAACATTCCCATCTCTGTGTGGCCAGGGTGCGCTCTGTACAACCCCTGTTCCTGGTCAACATTCCCATCTCTGTGTGGCCAGGGTGTGCACTGTCTTACCCCTGCAGCTCCTGGTCAACATTCCCATCTCTGTGTGTGGCCAGTGTCTGCTCTGTATAACCCCTGCAGCTCCTGGTCAACATTACCTCCTCTGTGTGGCCAGGGTGTGCTCTGGAGAACCCCTGCAGCTCCTGGTCAACATTCCCATCTTTGTGTGGCCAGGGAGTGCTCTGTATAACCCCTGCAGCTCCTTGTCAACATTCCCATCTCTGTGTGGCCAGAGTGTGCTCTGCATAACACCTGCAGCTCCTGGTCAACATTCCCATCTCTGTGTAGCCAGGGTGTGCTTTCTTTAAACCCTGCAGCTCCTGGTGAACATTCCCATCTCCGTCTGGCCAGGGTGTGCTCTGTATAACTCCTGCAGCTCCTGGTCAACATTCCCATATCTGTGTGTGGCCAGGGTGTGCTCTATATAACCCTGCACCTCCTGGTCAACATTCCCATCTCTGTGTTGCCAGGGTGTGCACTGTCTAACCCTTGCAGCTCCTGGTCAACATTCCCATCTCTGTGTGGCTAGGGTGCGCACTGTATAACCCCTGCAGCTCCTGGTCAACATTCCCATCTGTGTGTGGCCAGGTTGTTCACTGTATAACCCCTGCAGCTCCTGGTCATCATTCCCATCTCTGTGCGGCCATGATGTGACTGGAATCTACTGCAGCTCCTGGTCAACATTCCCATCTCTGTGTAGCCAGGCTGTGCTTTCTTTAAACCCTGCAGCTCCTGGTCAACATTCCCATCTCTGTGTGGCCAGAGTGTGCTCTGCATAACACCTGCAGCTCCTGGTCAACATTCCCATCACTGTGTGGGAATGGTGTGCTATGTATAACTCCAGAATCTCCTGGTCGACAATCCCACCTCTGTGTGGCCAGGGTGTGCTCTCTATAACCCCTGCTGCTCCTGGTCAACATTCCCATCTCTGTGTGGCCAAAGTGTGCTCTGTATAACCCCTGATCATGCTCAACATTCCCGTCTCTGTGTGGCCAGGGTGTGCTCTGTAAAACTCCTTCAGCTCTTGGTCAACATTCCCATCTCTGTGTGGCCAGGGTGTGCTCTGTATAACCCCAGCAGCTCCTGGTGAACATTCCCATATCTGTGTGGCCAGGGTGTGCACTGTCTAACCCCTGCAGCTCCTGGTCAACATTCACATCTCTGAGTGGCCAGAGTGTGCTCTGTATAACCGCTGCAGCTCCTGGTCAACATTCCCATCTCTGTGTGGACAGTGTGTGCTCTGTGTAACCCCTGCAGCTCCTGGTCAACATTCCCATCTCTGTGTGGCCAGGGTGTGCTCTGTATAACCCTGCAGCTCCTTGTCAACATTCCCATCTCTGTGTGTGGCCAGTGTCTGCTCTGTATAACCCCTGCAGCTCCTGGTCAACATTACCTCCTCTGTGTGGCCAGGGTGTGCTCTGTATAACCCCTGCAGCTCCAGGTCAACATTCCCATCTTTGTGTGGCCAGGGAGTGCTCTGTATAACCCCTGCAGCCCCTTGTCAACAGTCACATCGCTGTGTGGCCAGGGTGAGCTCTGTCTTACTCCTGCAGCTTCTGGTCAAAATTCCCATCTCTGTGTGGCCAGGGTGTGCTCTGTATAACCCCTGCAGCTCCTTGTCAACATTCCCATCTCTGTGTGGCCAGAGTGTGCTCTGCATAACACCTGCAGCTCCTGGTCAACATTCCCATCTCTGTGTAGCCAGGGTGTGCTTTCTTTAAACCCTGCAGCTCCTGGTGAACATTCCCATCTCCGTCTGGCCAGGGTGTGCTCTGTATAACTCCTGCAGCTCCTGGTCAACATTCCCATATCTATGTGTGGCCAGGGTGTGCTCTATATAACCCTGCAGCTCCTGATCAACATTCCCATCTCTGTGTTGCCAGGGTGTGCACTGTCTAACCCTTGCAGCTCCTGGTCAACATTCCCATCTCTGTGTGGCTAGGGTGCGCACTGTATAACCCCTGCAGCTCCTGGTCAACATTCCCATCTGTGTGTGGCCAGGTTGTTCACTGTATAACCCCTGCAGCTCCTGGTCATCATTCCCATCTCTGTGCGGCCATGATGTGACTGGAATCTACTGCAGCTCCTGGTCAACATTCCCATCTCTGTGTAGCCAGGCTGTGCTTTCTTTAAACCCTGCAGCTCCTGGTCAACATTCCCATCTCTGTGTGGCCAGAGTGTGCTCTGCATAACACCTGCAGCTCCTGGTCAACATTCCCATCACTGTGTGGGAATGGTGTGCTCTGTATAACTCCAGAATCTCCTGGTCGACAATCCCATCTCTGCGTGGCCAGGGTGTGCTCTCTATAACCCCTGCTGCTCCTGGTCAACATTCCCACCACTGTGTGGCCAGGGTGTGCTCTGAAAAACTCCTGCAGCTCTTGGTCAACATTCCCATCTCTGTGTGTGGCCAGGGTGTGCTCTATATAAACCCTGCTGCTCCTGGTCAACATTCCCATCGCTGTGTGGCCAGGATGTGCACTGTATAACCCCGGCAGCTCTTGGTCAACATTCACATCTCTGTGTGTGGCCAGGGTGCGCTCTGCACAACCCCTGTTCCTGGTCAACATTCCCATGTCTGTGTGGCCAGGGTGTGCACTGTCTTACCCCTGCAGCTCCTGGTCAACATTCCCATCTCTGTGTGTGGCCAGGGTGTGCTCTGTATAATCCCTGCAGATGATGGTCAACATTCCCATCTATGTGTGTGGCCAGTGTCTGCTCTGGAGAACCCCTGCAGCTCCTGGTCAACATTACCTCCTCTGTGTGACCAGGGTGTGCTCTGTATAACTGCTGCAGCTCCTGGTCAACATTCCCATCTGTGTGTGGCCACGGTGTGCACTGTATAACCCCGGCAGATCCTGGTGAACATTCCCATCTGTGTGTGGCCAGGGTGAGCTGTGTATAACCCCTGCACCTCCTGGTCAACATTACCTCCTCTGTGTGGCCAGGGTGTGCTCTGCATAACTCCTGCAGCTCCTGGTCAACATTCCGATCTCTGTGTGGCCAGGGTGAGCTCTGTATAACCCCTGCAGCTCCTGGTCAACATTCCGATCTGTGTGTGGCCAGGGTGAGCTCTGTGTAGCTCCTGCAGCTCCTGGTCAACAATCCCATCTCAGTGTGGCAAGGGTGTGCTCTTTATAACCATGGCAGCTGATGGTCAACATTCCTATCTCTGTGTGGCCAGGGTGTTCACTGTATAACCCCTGCAGCTCCTGGTCAACATTCCCATCTCTGTGTGGCTAGGGTGCGCACTGTATAACCCCTGCAGCTCCTGGTTAACATTCCCATCTCTGTGTGGCCAGGATGTGCTCTGTATAACCCCAGCAGCTCCTGGTGAACATTCCCATTTCTGTGTGGACATGGTGTGCGCTGTAAACCTCTGCAGCTCCTGGTCAACATTCCCATCTCTGTGTGGCCAGGGTGTGCTCGGTATAACCCCTGCAGCTCCTTGTCAACAGTCCCATCGCTGTGTGGCCAGGGTGATCTCTGTCTTGCTCCTGCAGCTTCTGGTCAACATTCCCATCTCTGTGTGGCCAGTGTGTGCTCTGTGTAATCCCTGCAGCTCCTGGTCAATATTCCCATCTCTGTGTGGCCAGGGTGTGCTTTGTATAACCCCTGCTGCTCGTTGTCATCATTCCCATCTCTGTGTGGCCAGAGTGTGCTCTGCATAACACCTGCAGCTCCTGGTCAACATTCCCATCTCTGTGTAGCCAGGCTGTGCTTTCTTTAAACCCTGCAGCTCCTGGTCAACATTCCCATCTCTTTGTGTGGCTAGGGTGTGCTCTGTATAGCCCCTGCAACTCCTGTTCAACATTCCCACCTCTGTGTGGCCAGGGTGTGCTCTGTATAACACCTGCAGCTCTTGGTCAACATTCACTTATCTGTGTGTGGCCAGGGTGCGCTCTGTACAACCCCTTTTCCTAGTCAGCATTCCCGTCTCTGTGTGTGGCCAGTGTCTGCTCTGTATAACACCTGCAGCTCCTTGTCAACATTACCTCCTCTGTGTGGCCAGGGTGTGCTCTGTATAACCCCTGCAGCTCCTGGTCAACATTCCCATCTCTGTGTGGCCAGAGTGTGCTCTGCATAACACCTGCAGCTCCTGCTCAACATTCCCATCTCTGTGTATCCAGTGTGTGCTTTCTTTAAACCCTGCAGCGCCTGGTGAACATTCCCATCTGTGTGTGGCCAGGGTGAGCTGTGTATAACCCCTGCAGCTCCTGGTCAACATTACCTCCTCTGTGTGGCCAGGGTGTGCTCTGCATAACTCCTGCAGCTCCTGGTCAACATTCCGATCTCTGTGTGGCCAGGGTGAGCTCTGTATAACCCCTGCAGCTCCTGGTCAACATTCCGATCTGTGTGTGGCCAGGGTGAGCTATGTGTACCTCCTGCAGCTCCTGGTCAACAATCCCATCTCAGTGTGGCAAGGGTGTGCTCTTTATAACCATGGCAGCTGATGGTCAACATTCCTATCTCTGTGTGGCCAGGGTGTTCACTGTATAACCCCTGCAGCTCCTGGTCAACATTCCCATCTCTGTGTGGCTAGGGTGCGCACTGTATAACCCCTGCAGCTCCTGGTTAACATTCCCATCTCTGTGTGGCCAGGATGTGCTCTGTATAACCCCTGCAGCTCGTTGTCATCATTCCCATCTCTGTGTGGCCAGAGTGTGCTCTGCATAACAATTGCATCTCCTGGTCAACATTCCCATCTCTGTGTAGCCAGGCTGTGCTTTCTTTAAATCCTGCAGCTGATGGTCAACATTCCCTTCTCTTTGTGTGGCCAGGGTGTGCTCTGAAAAGCCCCTGCAACTCCTGTTCAACATTCCCACCTCTGTGTGGCCAGGGTGTGCTCTGTATAACTCCTGCAGCTCTTGGTCAACATTCCCATCTCTGTGTGTGGCCATGGAGTGCTCTATATAAACCTGCAGCTCTTGGTCAACATTCGCTTCTCTGTGTGTGGCCAGGGTGCGCTCTGTACAACCCCTGTTCCTGGTCAACATTCCCATCTCTGTGTGGCCAGGGTGTGCTCTTTATAACCATGGCAGCTGATGGTCAACATTCCTATCTCTGTGTGGCCAGGGTGTTCACTGTATAACCCCTGCAGCTCCTGGTCAACATTCCCATCTCTGTGTGGCTAGGGTGTGCTCTTTATAACCATGGCAGCTGATGGTCAACATTCCTATCTCTGTGTGGCCAGGGTGTTCACTGTATAACCCCTGCAGCTCCTGGTCAACATTCCCATCTCTGTGTGGCTAGGGTGCGCACTGTATAACCCCTGCAGCTCCTGGTTAACATTCCCATCTCTGTGTGGCCAGGATGTGCTCTGTATAACCCCAGCAGCTCCTGGTGAACATTCCCATTTCTGTGTGGACATGGTGTGCGCTGTAAACCTCTGCAGCTCCTGGTCAACATTCCCATCTCTGTGTGGCCAGGGTGTGCTCGGTATAACCCCTGCAGCTCCTTGTCAACAGTCCCATCGCTGTGTGGCCAGGGTGATCTCTGTCTTGCTTCTGCAGCTTCTGGTCAACATTCCCATCTCTGTGTGGCCAGTGTGTGCTCTGTGTAATCCCTGCAGCTCCTGGTCAATATTCCCATCTCTGTGTGGCCAGGGTGTGCTTTGTATAACCCCTGCTGCTCGTTGTCATCATTCCCATCTCTGTGTGGCCAGAGTGTGCTCTGCATAACACCTGCAGCTCCTGGTCAACATTCCCATCTCTGTGTAGCCAGGCTGTGCTTTCTTTAAACCCTGCAGCTCCTGGTCAACATTCCCATCTCTTTGTGTGGCTAGGGTGTGCTCTGTATAGCCCCTGCAACTCCTGTTCAACATTCCCACCTCTGTGTGGCCAGGGTGTGCTCTGTATAACACCTGCAGCTCTTGGTCAACATTCACTTATCTGTGTGTGGCCAGGGTGCGCTCTGTACAACCCCTTTTCCTGGTCAACATTCCCATCTCTGTGTGTGGCCAGTGTCTGCTCTGTATAACACCTGCAGCTCCTGGTCAACATTACCTCCTCTGTGTGGCCAGGGTGTGCTCTGTATTACCCCTGCAGCTCCTGGTCAACATTCCCATCTCTGTGTGGCCAGAGTGTGCTCTGCATAACACCTGCAGCTCCTGCTCAACATTCCCATCTCTGTGTATCCAGTGTGTGCTTTCTTTAAACCCTGCAGCTCCTGGTGAACATTCCCATCTGTGTGTGGCCAGGGTGAGCTGTGTATAACCCCTGCAGCTCCTGGTCAACATTACCTCCTCTGTGTGGCCAGGGTGTGCTCTGCATAACTCCTGCAGCTCCTGGTCAACATTCCGATCTCTGTGTGGCCAGGGTGAGCTCTGTATAACCCCTGCAGCTCCTGGTCAACATTCCGATCTGTGTGTGGCCAGGGTGAGCTATGTGTACCTCCTGCAGCTCCTGGTCAACAATCCCATCTCAGTGTGGCAAGGGTGTGCTCTTTATAACCATGGCAGCTGATGGTCAACATTCCTATCTCTGTGTGGCCAGGGTGTTCACTGTATAACCCCTGCAGCTCCTGGTCAACATTCCCATCTCTGTGTGGCTAGGGTGCGCACTGTATAACCCCTGCAGCTCCTGGTTAACATTCCCATCTCTGTGTGGCCAGGATGTGCTCTGTATAACCCCTGCAGCTCGTTGTCATCATTCCCATCTCTGTGTGGCCAGAGTGTGCTCTGCATAACAATTGCAGCTCCTGGTCAACATTCCCATCTCTGTGTAGCCAGGCTGTGCTTTCTTTAAATCCTGCAGCTGATGGTCAACATTCCCTTCTCTTTGTGTGGCCAGGGTGTGCTCTGAAAAGCCCCTGCAACTCCTGTTCAACATTCCCACCTCTGTGTGGCCAGGGTGTGCTCTGTATAACTCCTGCAGCTCTTGGTCAACATTCCCATCTCTGTGTGTGGCCATGGAGTGCTCTATATAAACCTGCAGCTCTTGGTCAACATTCGCTTCTCTGTGTGTGGCCAGGGTGCGCTCTGTACAACCCCTGTTCCTGGTCAACATTCCCATCTCTGTGTGGCCAGGGTGTGCTCTTTATAACCATGGCAGCTGATGGTCAACATTCCTATCTCTGTGTGGCCAGGGTGTTCACTGTATAACCCCTGCAGCTCCTGGTCAACATTCCCATCTCTGTGTGGCTAGGGTGTGCTCTTTATAACCATGGCAGCTGATGGTCAACATTCCTATCTCTGTGTGGCCAGGGTGTTCACTGTATAACCCCTGCAGCTCCTGGTCAACATTCCCATCTCTGTGTGGCTAGGGTGCGCACTGTATAACCCCTGCAGCTCCTGGTTAACATTCCCATCTCTGTGTGGCCAGGATGTGCTCTGCATAACCCCAGCAGCTCCTGGTGAACATTCCCATTTCTGTGTGGACATGGTGTGCGCTGTAAACCTCTGCAGCTCCTGGTCAACATTTCCATCTCTGTGTGGCCAGGGTGTGCTCGGTATAACCCCTGCAGCTCCTTGTCAACAGTCCCATCGCTGTGTGGCCAGGGTGATCTCTGTCTTGCTCCTGCAGCTTCTGGTCAACATTCCCATCTCTGTGTGGCCAGTGTGTGCTCTGTGTAATCCCTGCAGCTCCTGGTCAATATTCCCATCTCTGTGTGGCCAGGGTGTGCTTTGTATAACCCCTGCTGCTCGTTGTCATCATTCCCATCTCTGTGTGGCCAGAGTGTGCTCTGCATAACACCTGCAGCTCCTGGTCAACATTCCCATCTCTTTGTGTGGCTAGGGTGTGCTCTGTATAGCCCCTGCAACTCCTGTTCAACATTCCCACCTCTGTGTGGCCAGGGTGTGCTCTGTATAACACCTGCAGCTCTTGGTCAACATTCACTTATCTGTGTGTGGCCAGGGTGCGCTCTGTACAACCCCTTTTCCTGGTCAACATTCCCATCTCTGTGTGTGGCCAGTGTCTGCTCTGTATAACACCTGCAGCTCCTGGTCAACATTACCTCCTCTGTGTGGCCAGGGTGTGCTCTGTATAACCCCTGCAGCTCCTGGTCAACATTCCCATCTCTGTGTGGCCAGAGTGTGCTCTGCATAACACCTGCAGCTCCTGCTCAACATTCCCATCTCTGTGTATCCAGTGTGTGCTTTCTTTAAACCCTGCAGCTCCTGGTGAACATTCCCATCTGTGTGTGGCCAGGGTGAGCTGTGTATAACCCCTGCAGCTCCTGGTCAACATTACCTCCTCTGTGTGGCCAGGGTGTGCTCTGCATAACTCCTGCAGCTCCTGGTCAACATTCCGATCTCTGTGTGGCCAGGGTGAGCTCTGTATAACCCCTGCAGCTCCTGGTCAACATTCCGATCTGTGTGTGGCCAGGGTGAGCTCTGTGTAGCTCCTGCAGCTCCTGGTCAACAATCCCATCTCAGTGTGGCAAGGGTGTGCTCTTTATAACCATGGCAGCTGATGGTCAACATTCCTATCTCTGTGTGGCCAGGGTGTTCACTGTATAACCCCTGCAGCTCCTGGTCAACATTCCCATCTCTGTGTGGCTAGGGTGCGCACTGTATAACCCCTGCAGCTCCTGGTTAACATTCCCATCTCTGTGTGGCCAGGATGTGCTCTGTATAACCCCTGCAGCTCGTTGTCATCATTCCCATCTCTGTGTGGCCAGAGTGTGCTCTGCATAACAATTGCAGCTCCTGGTCAACATTCCCATCTCTGTGTAGCCAGGCTGTGCTTTCTTTAAATCCTGCAGCTGTTGGTCAACATTCCCTTCTCTTTGTGTGGCCAGGGTGTGCTCTGAAAAGCCCCTGCAACTCCTGTTCAACATTCCCACCTCTGTGTGGCCAGGGTGTGCTCTGTATAACTCCTGCAGCTCTTGGTCAAATTCCCATCTCTGTGTGTGGCCATGGAGTGCTCTATATAAACCTGCAGCTCTTGGTCAACATTCGCTTCTCTGTGTGTGGCCAGGGTGCGCTCTGTCCAACCCCTGTTCCTGGTCAACATTCCCATCTCTGTGTGGCCAGGGTGTGCTCTGTATAACTCCTGCAGCTGATGGTCAACATTCCCATCTCTGTGTGTGGCCAGTGTCTGCTCTGTATAACCCCTGCAGCTCCTGGTCAACATTACCTCCTCTGTGTGGCCAGGGTGTGCTCTGGAGAACCCCTGCAGCTCCTGGTCAACATTCCCATCTTTGTGTGGCCAGGGAGTGCTCTGTATAACCCCTGCAGCTCCTTGTCAACAGTCACATCGCTGTGTGGCCAGGGTGAGGTCTGTCTTACTCCTGCAGCTTCTGGTCAAAATTCCCATCTCTGTGTGGCCAGGGTGTGCTCTGTATAACCCCTGCAGCTCCTTGTCAACATTCCCATCTCTGTGTGGCCAGAGTGTGCTCTGCATAACACCTGCAGCTCCTGGTCAACATTCCCATCTCTGTGTAGCCAGGGTGTGCTTTCTTTAAACCCTGCAGCTCCTGGTGAACATTCCCATCTCCGTCTGGCCAGGGTGTGCTCTGTATAACTCCTGCAGCTCCTGGTCAACATTCCCATATCTGTGTGTGGCCAGGGTGTGCTCTATATAACCCTGCACCTCCTGGTCAACATTCCCATCTCTGTGTTGCCAGGGTGTGCACTGTCTAACCCTTGCAGCTCCTGGTCAACATTCCCATCTCTGTGTGGCTAGGGTGCGCACTGTATAACCCCTGCAGGTCCTGGTCAACATTCCCATCTGTGTGTGGCCAGGTTGTTCACTGTATAACCCCTGCAGCTCCTGGTCATCATTCCCATCTCTGTGCGGCCATGATGTGACTGGAATCTACTGCAGCTCCTGGTCAACATTCCCATCTCTGTGTAGCCAGGCTGTGCTTTCTTTAAACCCTGCAGCTCCTGGTCAACATTCCCATCTCTGTGCGGCCAGGGTGTGCTCTGTATAACCCCTGCAGCTCCTTGTCAACAGTCCCATCTCTGTGTGACCAGGGTGTGCTCTGTCTAACCCCTGCAGCTCCTGGTCAGCATTCCCATTTCTGTGTGGCCAGGGTGTGCTCTGTATAACCCCTGCAGCTCCTTGTCAACATTCCCATCTCTGTGTGGCCAGGGTGTGCTCTGTATAAACCCTGCAACTCCTGGACAGCATTCCCATCTCTGTGTGGCCAGGGTGTGATCTGTTTCACCCCTGCAGCTCATGGTCAACATTTACATCTCTTTGAGGCCTGTGTGTGCTTTCGTTAACCCCTGCAGCTGCTGGTCAACATTCCCATCTGTGTGTGTGGCCCGGGTGTGCTCTGTATAACCCCTGCAACTCCTCGTCAACATTCCCATCTCTGTTTGGCCAGGGTGTGCTCCGTATAACTCATGCAGATCCTGGTCAACATTCCCATCTCTGTGTGGTCATAGTGTGCATTGTATAACCCCTGCAGCTTCTGGTCAACATTCCCATCTCTGTCTGGCCAGGGTGTGCACTGTGTAACTCCTGCAGCTTCTGGTCAACATTCCCATCTCAGCGTGGGTATGGTGTGCTCTGTATAACTCCTGCAGCTCGTGGTCAACTTTCCCATCTGTGTGTGGCCAGGGTGTGCACTGTGTAACCCCTGCAGCTCCCTGTCAACATTCCCATCCCTGTGTGGCCAGAGGGCGCTCTGTCTAAACCCTGCAGCTCCTGATCAGCATTCCCATCTTTGTTTGGCCAGGGTGTGCTCTGTATAACCCCTGCAGCTCCTTGTCAACATTCCCATCTCTGTGTAGCCAGGGTGTGCTTTCCTTACACCCTGCAGCTCCTGGTCAACATTCCCAACTCTATGTGTGGCCAGGGTGTGCTCTGTATAACCCCTGCTCCTGGTCAACATTCCCATCTCTGTGTGGCCAGGGTGTGCTCTGTATAACTCCTGCAGCTGCTGGTCAACATTCCCATCTCTGTGTGTGGCCAGGGTCTGCTCTGTATAACCCCTGCAGCTCCTGGACAACATTACCTCCTCTGTGTGGCCAGGGTGTGCTCTGCATAACTCCTGCAGCTCCTGGTCAACATTCCGATCTCTGTGTGGCCAGGGTGTGCTCTGTATAACCCCTGCAGCTCCTGGTCAACATTCCCATCTCTGTGTGTCCAGGGTGTGCTCTGTATAACCCCTGCAGCTCCTGGTCAGCATTCCGATCTGTGTGTGGCCAGGGTGTGCTTTCTTTACACCCTGCAGCTCCTGGTCAACATTCCCAACTCTGTGTGTGGCCAGGGTGTGCTTTGTATAACCCCTGCTCCTGGTCAACATTCCCATCTCTGTGTGGCCAGGGTGTGCTCTGTATAACTCCTGAGCTGATGGTCAACATTCCCATCTCTGTGTGTGGCCAGGGTCTGCTCTCTATAACCCCTGCAGCTCCTGGTCAACATTACCTCCTCTGTGTGGCCAGGGTGTGCTCTGCATAACTCCTGCAGCTCCTGGTCAACATTCCGATCTCTGTGTGGCCAGGGTGTGCTCTGTATAACCCCTGCAGCTCCTGGTCAACATTCCCATCTCTGTGTGTCCAGGGTGTGCTCTGTTTCACCCCTGCAGCTCCTGGTCAACATTCCGATCTGTGTGTGGCCAGGGTGAGCACTGTGTAGCTCCTGCAGCTCCTGGTCAACAATCCCATCTCAGTGTGGCCAGGGTGTACTCTTTATAACCATGGCAGCTGATGGTCAACATTCCTATCTCTGTGGCCACGGTGTTCACTGTATAACCGCTGCAGCTCCTGATCAACATTCCCATCTCTGTGTGGCTAGGGTGCGCACTGTATAACCCCTGCAGCTCCTGGTCAACATTCCCATCTCTGTGTGGCCAGGATGTGCTCTGTATTACCTCAGCAGCTCCTGGTGAACATTCCCATTTCTGTGTGGACATGGTGTGCGCTGTAAACCCCTGCAGCTCCTGGTCAACATTCCCATCTCTGTGTGGCCAGGGTGTGCTCGGTATAACCCCTGCAGCTCCTTGTCAACAGTCCCATCGCTGTGTGGCCAGGGTGATCTCTGTCTTGCTCCTGCAGCTTCTGGTCAACATTCCCATCTCTGTGTGGCCAGTGTGTGCTCTGTGTAACCCCTGCAGCTCCTGGTCAACATTCCCATCTCTGTGTGGCCAGGGTGTGCTCTGTATAACCCCTGCAGCTCGTTGTCATCATTCCCATCTCTGTGTGGCCAGAGTGTGCTCTGCATAACAATTGCAGCTCCTGGTCAACATTCCCATCTCTGTGTAGCCAGGCTGTGCTTTCTTTAAATCCTGCAGCTGATGGTCAACATTCCCTTCTCTTTGTGTGGCCAGGGTGTGCTCTGAAAAGCCCCTGCAACTCCTGTTCAACATTCCCACCTCTGTGTGGCCAGGGTGTGCTCTGTATAACTCCAGAATCTCCTGGTCGACAATCCCATCTCTGTGTGGCCAGGGTGTGCTCTCTATAACCCCTGCTGCTCCTGGTCAACATTCCCATCTCTGTGTGGCCAAAGTGTGCTCTGTATAACCCCTGATCATGCTCAACATTCCCGTCTCTGTGTGGCCAGGGGGTGCTCTGTAAAACTCCTTCAGCTCTTGGTCAACATTCCCATCTCTGTGTGGCCAGGGTGTGCTCTGTATAACCCCAGCAGCTCCTGGTGAACATTCCCATATCTGTGTGGCCAGGGTGTGCACTGTTTAACCCCTGCAGCTCCTGGTCAACATTCACATCTCTGAGTGGCCAGAGTGTGCTCTGTATAACCGCTGCAGCTCCTGGTCAACATTCCCATCTCTGTGTGGACAGTGTGTGCTCTGTGTAACCCCTGTAGCTCCTGGTCAACATTCCCATCTCTGTGTGGCCAGGGTGTGCTCTGTATAACCCCTGCAGCTCCTGGTCAACATTACCTCCTCTGTGTGGCCAGGGTGTGCTCTGTATAACCCCTGCAGCTCCTGGTCAACATTCCCATCTTTGTGTGGCCAGGGAGTGCTCTGTATAACCCCTGCAGCCCCTTGTCAACAGTCACATCGCTGTGCGGCCAGGGTGAGCTCTGTCTTACTCCTGCAGCTTCTGGTCAAAATTCCCATCTCTGTGTGGCCAGGGTGTGCTCTGTATAACCCCTGCAGCTCCTTGTCAACATTCCCATCTCTGTGTGGCCAGAGTGTGCTCTGCATAACACCTGCAGCTCCTGGTCAACATTCCCATCTCTGTGTAGCCAGGGTGTGCTTTCTTTAAACCCTGCAGCTCCTGATGAACATTCCCATCTCCGTCTGGCCAGGGTGTGCTCTGTATAACTCCTGCAGCTCCTGGTCAACATTCCCATATCTATGTGTGGCCAGGGTGTGCTCTATATAACCCTGCAGCTCCTGATCAACATTCCCATCTCTGTGTTGCCAGGGTGTGCACTGTCTAACCCTTGCAGCTCCTGGTCAACATTCCCATCTCTGTGTGGCTAGGGTGCGCACTGTATAACCCCTGCAGCTCCTGGTCAACATTCCCATCTGTATGTGGCCAGGTTGTTCACTGTATAACCCCTGCAGCTCCTGGTCATCATTCCCATCTCTGTGCGACCATGATGTGACTGGAATCTACTGCAGCTCCTGGTCAACATTCCCATCTCTGTGTAGCCAGGCTGTGCTTTCTTTAAACCCTGCAGCTCCTGGTCAACATTCCCATCTCTGTGTGACCAGAGTGTGCTCTGCATAACACCTGCAGCTCCTGGTCAACATTCCCATCACTGTGTGGGAATGGTGTGCTCTGTATAACTCCAGAATCTCCTGGTCGACAATCCCATCTCTGCGTGGCCAGGGTGTGCTCTCTATAACCCCTGCTGCTCCTGGTCAACATTCCCACCACTGTGTGGCCAGGGTGTGCTCTGAAAAACTCCTGCAGCTCTTGGTCAGCATTCCCATCTCTCTGTGTGGCCAGGGTGTGCTCTATATAAACCCTGCTGCTCCTGGTCAACATTCCCATCGCTGTGTGGCCAGGATGTGCACTGTATAACCCCGGCAGCTCTTGGTCAACATTCACTTCTCTGTGTGTGGCCAGGGTGCGCTCTGTACAACCCCTGTTCCTGGTCAACATTCCCATGTCTGTGTGGCCAGGGTGTGCACTGTCTTACCCCTGCAGCTCCTGGTCAACATTCCCATCTCTGTGTGTGGCCAGGGTGTGCTCTGTATAAACCCTGCAGCTGATGGTCAACATTCCCATCTATGTGTGTGGCCAGTGTCTGCTCTGTATAACCCCTGCAGCTCCTGGTCAACATTACCTCCTCTGTGTGACCAGGGTGTGCTCTGTATAACTGCTGCAGCTCCTGGTCAACATTCCCATCTGTGTGTGGCCACGGTGTGCACTGTATAACCCCGGCAGATCCTGGTGAACATTCCCATCTGTGTGTGGCCAGGGTGAGCTGTGTATAACCCCTGCAGCTCCTGGTCAACATTACCTCCTCTGTGTGGCCAGGGTGTGCTCTGCATAACTCCTGCAGCTCCTGGTCAACATTCCGATCTCTGTGTGGCCAGGGTGAGCTCTGTATAACCCCTGCAGCTCCTGGTCAACATTCCGATCTGTGTGTGGCCAGGGTGAGCTCTGTGTAGCTCCTGCAGCTCCTGGTCAACAATCCCATCTCAGTGTGGCAAGGGTGTGCTCTTTATAACCATGGCAGCTGATGGTCAGCATTCCTATCTCTGTGTGGCCAGGGTGTTCACTGTATAACCCCTGCAGCTCCTGGTCAACATTCCCATCTCTGTGTGGCTAGGGTGCGCACTGTATAACCCCAACAGCTCCTGGTTAACATTCCCATCTCTGTGTGGCCAGGATGTGCTCTGTATAACCCCAACAGCTTCTGGTGAACATTCCCATTTCTGTGTGGACATGGTGTGTGCTGTAAACCTCTGCAGCTCCTGGTCAACATTCCCATCTCTGTGTGGCCAGGGTGTGCTCGGTATAACCCCTGCAGCTCCTTGTCAACAGTCCCATCGCTGTGTGGCCAGGGTGATCTCTGTCTTGCTCCTGCAGCTTCTGGTCAACATTCCCATCTCTGTGTGGCCAGTGTGTGCTCTGTGTAATCCCTGCTGCTCGTTGTCATCATTCCCATCTCTGTGTGGCCAGAGTGTGCTCTGCATAACACCTGCAGCTCCTGGTCAACATTCCCATCTCTGTGTAGCCAGGCTGTGCTTTCTTTAAACCCTGCAGCTCCTGGTCAACATTCCCATCTCTTTGTGTGGCTAGGGTGTGCTCTGTATAGCCCCTGCAACTCCTGTTCAACATTCCCACCTCTGTGTGGCCAGGGTGTGCTCTGTATAACACCTGCAGCTCTTGGTCAACATTCACTTATCTGTGTGTGGCCAGGGTGCGCTCTGTACAACCCCTTTTCCTGGTCAACATTCCCATCTCTGTGTGTGGCCAGTGTCTGCTCTGTATAACACCTGCAGCTCCTGGTCAACATTACCTCCTCTGTGTGGCCAGGGTGTGCTCTGTATAACACCTGCAGCTCCTGGTCAACATTCCCATCTCTGTGTGGCCAGAGTGTGCTCTGCATAACACCTGCAGCTCCTGCTCAACATTCCCATCTCTGTGTATCCAGTGTGTGCTTTCTTTAAACCCTGCAGCTCCTGGTGAACATTCCCATCTCCGTCTGGCCAGGTTGTGCGCTGTATAACTCCTGCAGCTCTTGGTCAACATTCCCATATCTGTGTGTGGCCAGGGTGTGCTCTATATAAACGCTGCCGCTCCTGGTCAACATTCCCATCTCTGTGTGGTCAGGGTGTGCACTGTATAACCCCTGCAGCTCCTGCTCAACATTCCGATTTCTGTGTGTCCAGGGCGTGCTCTGTATATCTCATGCAGCTACTGGTCCGCATTCCCATCTCTGTGTGGCCAGGGTGTGCACTGTATATCCCCTGAATCTCCTGGTCAACATTCCCATCTCTGTGTGACCAGAGTGTGCTCTGTATAACCCCTGCAGCTCCTGGTCAACATTCCCATCTCTGTCAGCGGCGAGGTTGTGCTCTGTATAACCTCAGCAGCTCCTGGTCATCATTCCCATCTCTGTGTGGCCAGGGTGTGCACTGTATAACCACGGCAGCTCCTTGTCAACATTCCCATCTGTGTGTGTCCATGGTGTGCTGTGTATAACCCCAGCAGCTCCTGGTCAACATTCCCATCACTGTGTGGGCATGGTGTGCTCTGTATAACTCCAGAATCTCCTGGTCGACAATCCCATCTCTGTGCGGCCAGGGTTTGCTCTCTATAACCCCTGCTGCTCCTGGTCAACATTCCCATCTCTGTGTGGCCAAAGTGTGCTCTGTATAACCCCTGATCATGCTCAACATTCCCGTCTCTGTGTGGCCAGGGTGTGCTCTGTAAAACTCCTGCAACTCTTGGTCAACATTCCCATCTCTGTGTGGCCAGGGTGCGCTCTGTACAACCCCTGTTCCTGGTCAACATTCCCATCTCTGTGTGGCCAGGGTGTGCACTGTCTTACCCCTGCAGCTCCTGGTCAACATTCCCATCTCTGTGTGTGGCCAGTGTCTGCTCTGTATAACCCCTGCAGCTCCTGGTCAACATTACCTCCTCTGTGTGGCCAGGGAGTGCTCTGGAGAACCCCTGCAGCTCCTGGTCAACATTCCCATCTTTGTGTGGCCAGGGAGTGCTCTGTATAACCCCTGCAGCTCCTTGTCAACAGTCACATCGCTGTGTGGCCAGGGTGAGGTCTGTCTTACTCCTGCAGCTTCTGGTCAAAATTCCCATCTCTGTGTGGCCAGGGTGTGCTCTGTATAACCCCTGCAGCTCCTTGTCAACATTCCCATCTCTGTGTGGCCAGAGTGTGCTCTGCATAACACCTGCAGCTCCTGGTCAACATTCCCATCTCTGTGTAGCCAGGGTGTGCTTTCTTTAAACCCTGCAGCTCCTGGTGAACATTCCCATCTCCGTCTGGCCAGGGTGTGCTCTGTATAACTCCTGCAGCTCCTGGTCAACATTCCCATATCTGTGTGTGGCCAGGGTGTGCTCTATATAACCCTGCACCTCCTGGTCAACATTCCCATCTCTGTGTTGCCAGGGTGTGCACTGACTAACCCTTGCAGCTCCTGGTCAACATTCCCATCTCTGTGTGGCTAGGGTGCGCACTGTATAACCCCTGCAGCTCCTGGTCAACATTCCCATCTGTGTGTGGCCAGGTTGTTCACTGTATAACCCCTGCAGCTCCTGGTCATCATTCCCATCTCTGTGCGGCCATGATGTGACTGGAATCTACTGCAGCTCCTGGTCAACATTCCCATCTCTGTGTAGCCAGGCTGTGCTTTCTTTAAACCCTGCAGCTCCTGGTCAACATTCCCATCTCTGTGTGGCCAGAGTGTGCTCTGCATAACACCTGCAGCTCCTGGTCAACATTCCCATCACTGTGTGGGAATGGTGTGCTCTGTATAACTCCAGAATCTCCTGGTCGACAATCCCATCTCTGTGTGGCCAGGGTGTGCTCTCTATAACCCCTGCTGCTCCTGGTCAACATTCCCATCTCTGTGTGGCCAAAGTGTGCTCTGTATAACCCCTGATCATGCTCAACATTCCCGTCTCTGTGTGGCCAGGGTGTGCTCTGTAAAACTCCTTCAGCTCTTGGTCAACATTCCCATCTCTGTGTGGCCAGGGTGTGCTCTGTATAACCCCAGCAGCTCCTGGTGAACATTCCCATATCTGTGTGGCCAGGGTGTGCACTGTCTAACCCCTGCAGCTCCTGGTCAACATTCACATCTCTGAGTGGCCAGAGTGTGCTCTGTATAACCGCTGCAGCTCCTGGTCAACATTCCCATCTCTGTGTGGACAGTGTGTGCTCTGTGTAACCCCTGTAGCTCCTGGTCAACATTCCCATCTCTGTGTGGCCAGGGTGTGCTCTGTATAACCCTGCAGCTCCTTGTCAACATTCCCATCTCTGTGTGTGGCCAGTGTCTGCTCTGTATAACCCCTGCAGCTCCTGGTCAACATTACCTCCTCTGTGTGGCCAGGGTGTGCTCTGTATAACCCCTGCAGCTCCTGGTCAACATTCCCATCTTTGTGTGGCCAGGGAGTGCTCTGTATAACCCCTGCAGCCCCTTGTCAACAGTCACATCGCTGTGTGGCCAGGGTGAGCTCTGTCTTACTCCTGCAGCTTCTGGTCAAAATTCCCATCTCTGTGTGGCCAGGGTGTGCTCTGTATAACCCCTGCAGCTCCTTGTCAACATTCCCATCTCTGTGTGGCCAGAGTGTGCTCTGCATAACACCTGCAGCTCCTGGTCAACATTCCCATCTCTGTGTAGCCAGGGTGTGCTTTCTTTAAACCCTGCAGCTCCTGGTGAACATTCCCATCTCCGTCTGGCCAGGGTGTGCTCTGTATAACTCCTGCAGCTCCTGGTCAACATTGCCATATCTATGTGTGGCCAGGGTGTGCTCTATATAACCCTGCAGCTCCTGGTCAACATTCCCATCTCTGTGTGGCTAGGGTGCGCACTGTATAACCCCTGCAGCTCCTGGTCAACATTCCCATCTGTGTGAGGCCAGGTTGTTCACTGTATAACCCCTGCAGCTCCTGGTCATCATTCCCATCTCTGTGCGGCCATGATGTGACTGGAATCTACTGCAGCTCCTGGTCAACATTCCCATCTCTGTGTAGCCAGGCTGTGCTTTCTTTAAACCCTGCAGCTCCTGGTCAACATTCCCATCTCTGTGTGGCCAGAGTGTGCTCTGCATAACACCTGCAGCTCCTGGTCAACATTCCCATCACTGTGTGGGAATGGTGTGCTCTGTATAACTCCAGAATCTCCTGGTCGACAATCCCATCTCTGCGTGGCCAGGGTGTGCTCTCTATAACCCCTGCTGCTCCTGGTCAACATTCCCACCACTGTGTGGCCAGGGTGTGCTCTGAAAAACTCCTGCAGCTCTTGGTCAACATTCCCATCTCTGTGTGTGGCCAGGGTGTGCTATATATAAACCCTGCTGCTCCTGGTCAACATTCCCATCGCTGTGTGGCCAGGATGTGCACTGTATAACCCCGGCAGCTCTTGGTCAACATTCACTTCTCTGTGTGTGGCCAGGGTGCGCTCTGTACAACCCCTGTTCCTGGTCAACATTCCCATGTCTGTGTGGCCAGGGTGTGCACTGTCTTACCCCTGCAGCTCCTGGTCAACATTCCCATCTCTGTGTGTGGCCAGGGTGTGCTCTGTATAATCCCTGCAGATGATGATCAACATTCCCATCTATGTGTGTGGCCAGTGTCTGCTCTGTATAACCCCTGCAGCTCCTGGTCAACATTACCTCCTCTGTGTGACCAGGGTGTGCTCTGTATAACTGCTGCAGCTCCTGGTCAACATTCCCATCTGTGTGTGGCCACGGTGTGCACTGTATAACCCCGGCAGATCCTGGTGAACATTCCCATCTGTGTGTGGCCAGGGTGAGCTGTGTATAACCCCTGCACCTCCTGGTCAACATTACCTCCTCTGTGTGGCCAGGGTGTGCTCTGCATAACTCCTGCAGCTCCTGGTCAACATTCCGATCTCTGTGTGGCCAGGGTGAGCTCTGTATAACCCCTGCAGCTCCTGGTCAACATTCCGATCTGTGTTTGGCCAGGGTGAGCTCTGTGTAGCTCCTGCAGCTCCTGGTCAACAATCCCATCTCAGTGTGGCAAGGGTGTGCTCTTTATAACCATGGCAGCTGATGGTCAACATTCCTATCTCTGTGTGGCCAGGGTGTTCACTGTATAACCCCTGCAGCTCCTGGTCAACATTCCCATCTCTGTGTGGCTAGGGTGCGCACTGTATAACCCCTGCAGCTCCTGGTTAACATTCCCATCTCTGTGTGGCCAGGATGTGCTCTGTATAACCCCAGCAGCTCCTGGTGAACATTCCCATTTCTGTGTGGACATGGTGTGCGCTGTAAACCTCTGCAGCTCCTGGTCAACATTCCCATCTCTGTGTGGCCAGGGTGTGCTCGGTATAACCCCTGCAGCTCCTTGTCAACAGTCCCATCGCTGTGTGGCCTGGGTGATCTCTGTCTTGCTCCTGCAGCTTCTGGTCAACATTCCCATCTCTGTGTGGCCAGTGTGTGCTCTGTGTAATCCCTGCAGCTCCTGGTCAATATTCCCATCTCTGTGTGGCCAGGGTGTGCTTTGTATAACCCCTGCTGCTCGTTGTCATCATTCCCATCTCTGTGTGGCCAGAGTGTGCTCTGCATAACACCTGCAGCTCCTGGTCAACATTCCCATCTCTGTGTAGCCAGGCTGTGCTTTCTTAAAACCCTGCAGCTCCTGGTCAACATTCCCATCTCTTTGTGTGGCTAGGGTGTGCTCTGTATAGCCCCTGCAACTCCTGTTCAACATTCCCACCTCTGTGTGGCCAGGGTGTGCTCTGTATAACACCTGCAGCTCTTGGTCAACATTCACTTATCTGTGTGTGGCCAGGGTGCGCTCTGTACAACCCCTTTTCCTGGTCAACATTCCCATCTCTGTGTGTGGCCAGTGTCTGCTCTGTATAACACCTGCAGCTCCTGGTCAACATTACCTCCTCTGTGTGGCCAGGGTGTGCTCTGTATAACCCCTGCAGCTCCTGGTCAACATTCCCATCTCTGTGTGGCCAGAGTGTGCTCTGCATAACACCTGCAGCTCCTGCTCAACATTCCCATCTCTGTGTATCCAGTGTGTGCTTTCTTTAAACCCTGCAGCTCCTGGTGAA
Source organism: Scyliorhinus torazame (assembly GCF_047496885.1). Classification (NCBI taxonomy): domain Eukaryota; kingdom Metazoa; phylum Chordata; class Chondrichthyes; order Carcharhiniformes; family Scyliorhinidae; genus Scyliorhinus; species Scyliorhinus torazame. The sequence continues at coordinate 57,830,986 of NC_092726.1, forward strand.
CATTCCCATCTGTGTGTGGGCAGGGTGAGCTGTGTATAACCCCTGCAGCTCCTGGTCAACATTACCTCCTCTGTGTGGCCAGGGTGTGCTCTGCATAACTCCTGCAGCTCCTGGTCAACATTCCGATCTCTGTGTGTCCAGGGTGAGCTCTGTATAACCCCTGCAGCTCCTGGTCAACATTCCGATCTGTGTGTGGCCAGGGTGAGCTCTGTGTAGCTCCTGCAGCTCCTGGTCAACAATCCCATCTCAGTGTGGCAAGGGTGTGCTCTTTATAACCATGGCAGCTGATGGTCAACATTCCTATCTCTGTGTGGCCAGGGTGTTCACTGTATAACCCCTGCAGCTCCTGGTCAACATTCCCATCTCTGTGTGGCTAGGGTGCGCACTGTATAACCCCTGCAGCTCCTGGTTAACATTCCCATCTCTGTGTGGCCAGGATGTGCTCTGTATAACCCCAGCAGCTCCTGGTGAACATTCCCATTTCTGTGTGGACATGGTGTGCGCTGTAAACCTCTGCAGCTCCTGGTCAACATTCCCATCTCTGTGTGGCCAGGGTGTGCTCGGTATAACCCCTGCAGCTCCTTGTCAACATTCCCATCGCTGTGTGGCCAGGGTGATCTCTGTCTTGCTCCTGCAGCTTCTGGTCAACATTCCCATCTCTGTGTGGCCAGTGTGTGCTCTGTGTAATCCCTGCAGCTCCTGGTCAATATTCCCATCTCTGTGAGGCCAGGGTGTGCTTTGTATAACCCCTGCTGCTCGTTGTCATCATTCCCATCTCTGTGTGGCCAGAGTGTGCTCTGCATAACACCTGCAGCTCCTGGTCAACATTCCCATCTCTGTGTAGCCAGGCTGTGCTTTCTTTAAACCCTGCAGCTCCTGGTCAACATTCCCATCTCTTTGTGTGGCTAGGGTGTGCTCTGTATAGCCCCTGCAACTCCTGTTCAACATTCCCACCTCTGTGTGGCCAGGGTGTGCTCTGTATAACACCTGCAGCTCTTGGTCAACATTCACTTATCTGTGTGTGGCCAGGGTGCGCTCTGTACAACCCCTTTTCCTGGTCAACATTCCCATCTCTGTGTGTGGCCAGTGTCTGCTCTGTATAACACCTGCAGCTCCTGGTCAACATTACCTCCTCTGTGTGGCCAGGGTGTGCTCTGTATAACCCCTGCAGCTCCTGGTCAACATTCCCATCTCTGTGTGGCCAGAGTGTGCTCTGCATAACACCTGCAGCTCCTGCTCAACATTCCCATCTCTGTGTATCCAGTGTGTGCTTTCTTTAAACCCTGCAGCTCCTGGTGAACATTCCCATCTGTGTGTGGCCAGGGTGAGCTGTGTATAACCCCTGCAGTTCCTGGTCAACATTACCTCCTCTGTGTGGCCAGGGTGTGCTCTGCATAACTCCTGCAGCTCCTGGTCAACATTCCGATCTCTGTGTGGCCAGGGTGAGCTCTGTATAACCCCTGCAGCTCCTGGTCAACATTCCGATCTGTGTGTGGCCAGGGTGAGCTCTGTGTAGCTCCTGCAGCTCCTGGTCAACAATCCCATCTCAGTGTGGCAAGGGTGTGCTCTTTATAACCATGGCAGCTGATGGTCAACATTCCTATCTCTGTGTGGCCAGGGTGTTCACTGTATAACCCCTGCAGCTCCTGGTCAACATTCCCATCTCTGTGTGGCTAGGGTGCGCACTGTATAACCCCTGCAGCTCCTGGTTAACATTCCCATCTCTGTGTGGCCAGGATGTGCTCTTTATAACCCCAGCAGCTCCTGGTGAACATTCCCATTTCTGTGTGGACATGGTGTTCGCTGTAAACCTCTGCAGCTCCTGGTCAACATTCCCATCTCTGTGTGGCCAGGGTGTGCTCGGTATAACCCCTGCAGCTCCTTGTCAACAGTCCCATCGCTGTGTGGCCAGGGTGATCTCTGTCTTGCTCCTGCAGCTTCTGGTCAACATTCCCATCTCTGTGTGGCCAGTGTGTGCTCTGTGTAATCCCTGCAGCTCCTGGTCAATATTCCCATCTCTGTGAGGCCAGGGTGTGCTTTGTATAACCCCTGCTGCTCGTTGTCATCATTCCCATCTCTGTGTGGCCAGAGTGTGCTCTGCATAACACCTGCAGCTCCTGGTCAACATTCCCATCTCTGTGTAGCCAGGCTGTGCTTTCTTTAAACCCTGCAGCTCCTGGTCAACATTCCCATCTCTTTGTGTGGCTAGGGTGTGCTCTGTATAGCCCCTGCAACTCCTGTTCAACATTCCCACCTCTGTGTGGCCAGGGTGTGCTCTGTATAACACCTGCAGCTCTTGGTCAACATTCACTTATCTGTGTGTGGCCAGGGTGCGCTCTGTACAACCCCTTTTCCTGGTCAACATTCCCATCTCTGTGTGTGGCCAGTGTCTGCTCTGTATAACACCTGCAGCTCCTGGTCAACATTACCTCCTCTGTGTGGCCAGGGTGTGCTCTGTATAACCCCTGCAGCTCCTGGTCAACATTCCCATCTCTGTGTGGCCAGAGTGTGCTCTGCATAACACCTGCAGCTCCTGCTCAACATTCCCATCTCTGTGTATCCAGTGTGTGCTTTCTTTAAACCCTGCAGCTCCTGGTGAACATTCCCATCTCCGTCTGGCCAGGGTGTGCTCTGTATAACTCCTGCAGCTCTTGGTCAACATTCCCATATCTGTGTGTGGCCAGGGTGTGCTCTATATAAACGCTGCCGCTCTTGGTCAACATTCCCATCTCTGTGTGGTCAGGGTGTGCACTGTATAACCCCTGCAGCACCTGCTCAACATTCCGATTTCTGTGTGTCCAGGGCGTGCTCTGTATATCTCATGCAGCTACTGGTCCGCATTCCCATCTCTGTGTGGCCAGGGTGTGCACTGTATATCCCCTGCATCTCCTGGTCAACATTCCCATCTCTGTGTGACCAGAGTGTGCTCTGTATAACCCCTGCAGCTCCTGGTCAACATTCCCATCTCTGTCAGCGGCCAGGTTGTGCTCTGTATAACCTCAGCAGCTCCTGGTCATCATTCCCATCTCTGTGTGGCCAGGGTGTCCACTGTATAACCACGGCAGCTCCTGGTCAACATTCCCATCTGTGTGTGTCCATGGTGTGCTGTGTATAACCCCAGCAGCTCCTGGTCAACATTCCCATCACTGTGTGGGCATGGTGTGCTCTGTATAACTCCAGAATCTCCTGGTCGACAATCCCATCTCTGTGCGGCCAGGGTTTGCTCTCTATAACCCCTGCTGCTCCTGGTCAACATTCCCATCTCTGTGTGGCCAAAGTGTGCTCTGTATAACCCCTGATCATGCTCAACATTCCCGTCTCTGTGTGGCCAGGGTGTGCTCTGTAAAACTCCTGCAACTCTTGGTCAACATTCCCATCTCTGTGTGGCCAGGGTGCGCTCTGTACAACCCCTGTTCCTGGTCAACATTCCCATCTCTGTGTGGCCAGGGTGTGCACTGTCTTACCCCTGCAGCTCCTGGTCAACATTCCCATCTCTGTGTGTGGCCAGTGTCTGCTCTGTATAACCCCTGCAGCTCCTGGTCAACATTACCTCCTCTGTGTGGCCAGGGTGTGCTCTGGAGAACCCCTGCAGCTCCTGGTCAACATTCCCATCTTTGTGTGGCCAGGGAGTGCTCTGTATAACCCCTGCAGCTCCTTGTCAACAGTCACATCGCTGTGTGGCCAGGGTGAGGTCTGTCTTACTCCTGCAGCTTCTGGTCAAAATTCCCATCTCTGTGTGGCCAGGGTGTGCTCTGTATAACCCCTGCAGATCCTTGTCAACATTCCCATCTCTGTGTGGCCAGAGTGTGCTCTGCATAACACCTGCAGCTCCTGGTCAACATTCCCATCTCTGTGTAGCCAGGGTGTGCTTTCTTTAAACCCTGCAGCTCCTGGTGAACATTCCCATCTCCGTCTGGCCAGGGTGTGCTCTGTATAACTCCTGCAGCTCCTGGTCAACATTCCCATATCTGTGTGTGGCCAGGGTGTGCTCTATATAACCCTGCACCTCCTGGTCAACATTCCCATCTCTGTGTTGCCAGGGTGTGCACTGACTAACCCTTGCAGCTCCTGGTCAACATTCCCATCTCTGTGTGGCTAGGGTGCGCACTGTATAACCCCTGCAGCTCCTGGTCAACATTCCCATCTGTGTGTGGCCAGGTTGTTCACTGTATAACCCCTGCAGCTCCTGGTCATCATTCCCATCTCTGTGCGGCCATGATGTGACTGGAATCTACTGCAGCTCCTGGTCAACATTCCCATCTCTGTGTAGCCAGGCTGTGCTTTCTTTAAACCCTGCAGCTCCTGGTCAACATTCCCATCTCTGTGTGGCCAGAGTGTGCTCTGCATAACACCTGCAGCTCCTGGTCAACATTCCCATCACTGTGTGGGAATGGTGTGCTCTGTATAACTCCAGAATCTCCTGGTCGACAATCCCATCTCTGTGTGGCCAGGGTGTGCTCTCTATAACCCCTGCTGCTCCTGGTCAACATTCCCATCTCTGTGTGGCCAAAGTGTGCTCTGTATAACCCCTGATCATGCTCAACATTCCCGTCTCTGTGTGGCCAGGGTGTGCTCTGTAAAACTCCTTCAGCTCTTGGTCAACATTCCCATCTCTGTGTGGCCAGGGTGTGCTCTGTATAACCCCAGCAGCTCCTGGTGAACATTCCCATATCTGTGTGGCCAGGGTGTGCACTGTCTAACCCCTGCAGCTCCTGGTCAACATTCACATCTCTGAGTGGCCAGAGTGTGCTCTGTATAACCGCTGCAGCTCCTGGTCAACATTCCCATCTCTGTGTGGACAGTGTGTGCTCTGTGTAACCCCTGTAGCTCCTGGTCAACATTCCCATCTCTGTGTGGCCAGGGTGTGCTCTGTATAACCCTGCAGCTCCTTGTCAACATTCCCATCTCTGTGTGTGGCCAGTGTCTGCTCTGTATAACCCCTGCAGCTCCTGGTCAACATTACCTCCTCTGTGTGGCCAGGGTGTGCTCTGTATAACCCCTGCAGCTCCTGGTCAACATTCCCATCTTTGTGTGGCCAGGGAGTGCTCTGTATAACCCCTGCAGCCCCTTGTCAACAGTCACATCGCTGTGTGGCCAGGGTGAGCTCTGTCTTACTCCTGCAGCTTCTGGTCAAAATTCCCATCTCTGTGTGGCCAGGGTGTGCTCTGTATAACCCCTGCAGCTCCTTGTCAACATTCCCATCTCTGTGTGGCCAGAGTGTGCTCTGCATAACACCTGCAGCTCCTGGTCAACATTCCCATCTCTGTGTAGCCAGGGTGTGCTTTCTTTAAACCCTGCAGCTCCTGGTGAACATTCCCATCTCCGTCTGGCCAGGGTGTGCTCTGTATAACTCCTGCAGCTCCTGGTCAACATTGCCATATCTATGTGTGGCCAGGGTGTGCTCTATATAACCCTGCAGCTCCTGGTCAACATTCCCATCTCTGTGTGGCTAGGGTGCGCACTGTATAACCCCTGCAGCTCCTGGTCAACATTCCCATCTGTGTGAGGCCAGGTTGTTCACTGTATAACCCCTGCAGCTCCTGGTCATCATTCCCATCTCTGTGCGGCCATGATGTGACTGGAATCTACTGCAGCTCCTGGTCAACATTCCCATCTCTGTGTAGCCAGGCTGTGCTTTCTTTAAACCCTGCAGCTCCTGGTCAACATTCCCATCTCTGTGTGGCCAGAGTGTGCTCTGCATAACACCTGCAGCTCCTGGTCAACATTCCCATCACTGTGTGGGAATGGTGTGCTCTGTATAACTCCAGAATCTCCTGGTCGACAATCCCATCTCTGCGTGGCCAGGGTGTGCTCTCTATAACCCCTGCTGCTCCTGGTCAACATTCCCACCACTGTGTGGCCAGGGTGTGCTCTGAAAAACTCCTGCAGCTCTTGGTCAACATTCCCATCTCTGTGTGTGGCCAGGGTGTGCTCTATATAAACCCTGCTGCTCCTGGTCAACATTCCCATCGCTGTGTGGCCAGGATGTGCACTGTATAACCCCGGCAGCTCTTGGTCAACATTCACTTCTCTGTGTGTGGCCAGGGTGCGCTCTGTACAACCCCTGTTCCTGGTCAACATTCCCATGTCTGTGTGGCCAGGGTGTGCACTGTCTTACCCCTGCAGCTCCTGGTCAACATTCCCATCTCTGTGTGTGGCCAGGGTGTGCTCTGTATAATCCCTGCAGATGATGATCAACATTCCCATCTATGTGTGTGGCCAGTGTCTGCTCTGTATAACCCCTGCAGCTCCTGGTCAACATTACCTCCTCTGTGTGACCAGGGTGTGCTCTGTATAACTGCTGCAGCTCCTGGTCAACATTCCCATCTGTGTGTGGCCACGGTGTGCACTGTATAACCCCGGCAGATCCTGGTGAACATTCCCATCTGTGTGTGGCCAGGGTGAGCTGTGTATAACCCCTGCACCTCCTGGTCAACATTACCTCCTCTGTGTGGCCAGGGTGTGCTCTGCATAACTCCTGCAGCTCCTGGTCAACATTCCGATCTCTGTGTGGCCAGGGTGAGCTCTGTATAACCCCTGCAGCTCCTGGTCAACATTCCGATCTGTGTGTGGCCAGGGTGAGCTCTGTGTAGCTCCTGCAGCTCCTGGTCAACAATCCCATCTCAGTGTGGCAAGGGTGTGCTCTTTATAACCATGGCAGCTGATGGTCAACATTCCTATCTCTGTGTGGCCAGGGTGTTCACTGTATAACCCCTGCAGCTCCTGGTCAACATTCCCATCTCTGTGTGGCTAGGGTGCGCACTGTATAACCCCTGCAGCTCCTGGTTAACATTCCCATCTCTGTGTGGCCAGGATGTGCTCTGTATAACCCCAGCAGCTCCTGGTGAACATTCCCATTTCTGTGTGGACATGGTGTGCGCTGTAAACCTCTGCAGCTCCTGGTCAACATTCCCATCTCTGTGTGGCCAGGGTGTGCTCGGTATAACCCCTGCAGCTCCTTGTCAACAGTCCCATCGCTGTGTGGCCAGGGTGATCTCTGTCTTGCTCCTGCAGCTTCTGGTCAACATTCCCATCTCTGTGTGGCCAGTGTGTGCTCTGTGTAATCCCTGCAGCTCCTGGTCAATATTCCCATCTCTGTGTGGCCAGGGTGTGCTTTGTATAACCCCTGCTGCTCGTTGTCATCATTCCCATCTCTGTGTGGCCAGAGTGTGCTCTGCATAACACCTGCAGCTCCTGGTCAACATTCCCATCTCTGTGTAGCCAGGCTGTGCTTTCTTAAAACCCTGCAGCTCCTGGTCAACATTCCCATCTCTTTGTGTGGCTAGGGTGTGCTCTGTATAGCCCCTGCAACTCCTGTTCAACATTCCCACCTCTGTGTGGCCAGGGTGTGCTCTGTATAACACCTGCAGCTCTTGGTCAACATTCACTTATCTGTGTGTGGCCAGGGTGCGCTCTGTACAACCCCTTTTCCTGGTCAACATTCCCATCTCTGTGTGTGGCCAGTGTCTGCTCTGTATAACACCTGCAGCTCCTGGTCAACATTACCTCCTCTGTGTGGCCAGGGTGTGCTCTGTATAACCCCTGCAGCTCCTGGTCAACATTCCCATCTCTGTGTGGCCAGAGTGTGCTCTGCATAACACCTGCAGCTCCTGCTCAACATTCCCATCTCTGTGTATCCAGTGTGTGCTTTCTTTAAACCCTGCAGCTCCTGGTGAACATTCCCATCTGTGTGTGGCCAGGGTGAGCTGTGTATAACCCCTGCAGCTCCTGGTCAACATTACCTCCTCTGTGTGGCCAGGGTGTGCTCTGCATAACTCCTGCAGCTCCTGGTCAACATTCCGATCTCTGTGTGTCCAGGGTGAGCTCTGTATAACCCCTGCAGCTCCTGGTCAACATTCCGATCTGTGTGTGGCCAGGGTGAGCTCTGTGTAGCTCCTGCAGCTCCTGGTCAACAATCCCATCTCAGTGTGGCAAGGGTGTGCTCTTTATAACCATGGCAGCTGATGGTCAACATTCCTATCTCTGTGTGGCCAGGGTGTTCACTGTATAACCCCTGCAGCTCCTGGTCAACATTCCCATCTCTGTGTGGCTAGGGTGCGCACTGTATAACCCCTGCAGCTCCTGGTTAACATTCCCATCTCTGTGTGGCCAGGATGTGCTCTGTATAACCCCAGCAGCTCCTGGTGAACATTCCCATTTCTGTGTGGACATGGTGTGCGCTGTAAACCTCTGCAGCTCCTGGTCAACATTCCCATCTCTGTGTGGCCAGGGTGTGCTCGGTATAACCCCTGCAGCTCCTTGTCAACATTCCCATCGCTGTGTGGCCAGGGTGATCTCTGTCTTGCTCCTGCAGCTTCTGGTCAACATTCCCATCTCTGTGTGGCCAGTGTGTGCTCTGTGTAATCCCTGCAGCTCCTGGTCAATATTCCCATCTCTGTGAGGCCAGGGTGTGCTTTGTATAACCCCTGCTGCTCGTTGTCATCATTCCCATCTCTGTGTGGCCAGAGTGTGCTCTGCATAACACCTGCAGCTCCTGGTCAACATTCCCATCTCTGTGTAGCCAGGCTGTGCTTTCTTTAAACCCTGCAGCTCCTGGTCAACATTCCCATCTCTTTGTGTGGCTAGGGTGTGCTCTGTATAGCCCCTGCAACTCCTGTTCAACATTCCCACCTCTGTGTGGCCAGGGTGTGCTCTGTATAACACCTGCAGCTCTTGGTCAACATTCACTTATCTGTGTGTGGCCAGGGTGCGCTCTGTACAACCCCTTTTCCTGGTCAACATTCCCATCTCTGTGTGTGGCCAGTGTCTGCTCTGTATAACACCTGCAGCTCCTGGTCAACATTACCTCCTCTGTGTGGCCAGGGTGTGCTCTGTATAACCCCTGCAGCTCCTGGTCAACATTCCCATCTCTGTGTGGCCAGAGTGTGCTCTGCATAACACCTGCAGCTCCTGCTCAACATTCCCATCTCTGTGTATCCAGTGTGTGCTTTCTTTAAACCCTGCAGCTCCTGGTGAACATTCCCATCTCCGTCTGGCCAGGGTGTGCTCTGTATAACTCCTGCAGCTCTTGGTCAACATTCCCATATCTGTGTGTGGCCAGGGTGTGCTCTATATAAACGCTGCCGCTCTTGGTCAACATTCCCATCTCTGTGTGGTCAGGGTGTGCACTGTATAACCCCTGCAGCACCTGCTCAACATTCCGATTTCTGTGTGTCCAGGGTGTGCTCTGTATATCTCATGCAGCTACTGGTCCGCATTCCCATCTCTGTGTGGCCAGGGTGTGCACTGTATATCCCCTGCATCTCCTGGTCAACATTCCCATCTCTGTGTGACCAGAGTGTGCTCTGTATAACCCCTGCAGCTCCTGATCAACATTCCCATCTCTGTGTTGCCAGGGTGTGCACTGTCTAACCCTTGCAGCTCCTGGTCAACATTCCCATCTCTGTGTGGCTAGGGTGCGCACTGTATAACCCCTGCAGCTCCTGGTCAACATTCCCATCTGTGTGAGGCCAGGTTGTTCACTGTATAACCCCTGCAGCTCCTGGTCATCATTCCCATCTCTGTGCGGCCATGATGTGACTGGAATCTACTGCAGCTCCTGGTCAACATTCCCATCTCTGTGTAGCCAGGCTGTGCTTTCTTTAAACCCTGCAGCTCCTGGTCAACATTCCCATCTCTGTGTGGCCAGAGTGTGCTCTGCATAACACCTGCAGCTCCTGGTCAACATTCCCATCACTGTGTGGGAATGGTGTGCTCTGTATAACTCCAGAATCTCCTGGTCGACAATCCCATCTCTGCGTGGCCAGGGTGTGCTCTCTATAACCCCTGCTGCTCCTGGTCAACATTCCCACCACTGTGTGGCCAGGGTGTGCTCTGAAAAACTCCTGCAGCTCTTGGTCAACATTCCCATCTCTGTGTGTGGCCAGGGTGTGCTCTATATAAACCCTGCTGCTCCTGGTCAACATTCCCATCGCTGTGTGGCCAGGATGTGCACTGTATAACCCCGGCAGCTCTTGGTCAACATTCACTTCTCTGTGTGTGGCCAGGGTGCGCTCTGTACAACCCCTGTTCCTGGTCAACATTCCCATGTCTGTGTGGCCAGGGTGTGCACTGTCTTACCCCTGCAGCTCCTGGTCAACATTCCCATCTCTGTGTGTGGCCAGGGTGTGCTCTGTATAATCCCTGCAGATGAAGGTCAACATTCCCATCTATGTGTGTGGCCAGTGTCTGCTCTGTATAACCTCTGCAGCTCCTGGTCAACATTACCTCCTCTGTGTGACCAGGGTGTGCTCTGTATAACTGCTGCAGCTCCTGGTCAACATTCCCATCTGTGTGTGGCCACGGTGTTCACTGTATAACCCCGGCAGATCCTGGTGAACATTCCCATCTGTGTGTGGCCAGGGTGAGCTGTGTATAACCCCTGCACCTCCTGGTCAACATTACCTCCTCTGTGTGGCCAGGGTGTGCTCTGCATAACTCCTGCAGCTCCTGGTCAACATTCCGATCTCTGTGTGGCCAGGGTGAGCTCTGTATAACCCCTGCAGCTCCTGGTCAACATTCCGATCTGTGTGTGGCCAGGGTGAGCTCTGTGTAGCTCCTGCAGCTCCTGGTCAACAATCCCATCTCAGTGTGGCAAGGGTGTGCTCTTTATAACCATGGCAGCTGATGGTCAACATTCCTATCTCTGTGTGGCCAGGGTGTTCACTGTATAACCCCTGCAGCTCCTGGTCAACATTCCCATCTCTGTGTGGCCAGGATGTGCTCTGTATAACCCCAGCAGCTCCTGGTGAACATTCCCATTTCTGTGTGGACATGGTGTGCGCTGTAAACCTCTGCAGCTCCTGGTCAACATTCCCATCTCTGTGTGGCCAGGGTGTGCTCGGTATAACCCCTGCAGCTCCTTGTCAACAGTCCCATCGCTGTGTGGCCAGGGTGATCTCTGTCTTGCTCCTGCAGCTTCTGGTCAACATTCCCATCTCTGTGTGGCCAGTGTGTGCTCTGTGTAATCCCTGCAGCTCCTGGTCAATATTCCCATCTCTGTGTGGCCAGGGTGTGCTTTGTATAACCCCTGCTGCTCGTTGTCATCATTCCCATCTCTGTGTGGCCAGAGTGTGCTCTGCATAACACCTGCAGCTCCTGGTCAACATTCCCATCTCTGTGTAGCCAGGCTGTGCTTTCTTAAAACCCTGCAGCTCCTGGTCAACATTCCCATCTCTTTGTGTGGCTAGGGTGTGCTCTGTATAGCCCCTGCAACTCCTGTTCAACATTCCCACCTCTGTGTGGCCAGGGTGTGCTCTGTATAACACCTGCAGCTCTTGGTCAACATTCACTTATCTGTGTGTGGCCAGGGTGCGCTCTGTACAACCCCTTTTCCTGGTCAACATTCCCATCTCTGTGTGTGGCCAGTGTCTGCTCTGTATAACACCTGCAGCTCCTGGTCAACATTACCTCCTCTGTGTGGCCAGGGTGTGCTCTGTATAACCCCTGCAGCTCCTGGTCAACATTCCCATCTCTGTGTGGCCAGAGTGTGCTCTGCATAACACCTGCAGCTCCTGCTCAACATTCCCATCTCTGTGTATCCAGTGTGTGCTTTCTTTAAACCCTGCAGCTCCTGGTGAACATTCCCATCTGTGTGTGGCCAGGGTGAGCTGTGTATAACCCCTGCAGCTCCTGGTCAACATTACCTCCTCTGTGTGGCCAGGGTGTGCTCTGCATAACTCCTGCAGCTCCTGGTCAACATTCCGATCTCTGTGTGGCCAGGGTGAGCTCTGTATAACCCCTGCAGCTCCTGGTCAACATTCCGATCTGTGTGTGGCCAGGGTGAGCTCTGTGTAGCTCCTGCAGCTCCTGGTCAACAATCCCATCTCAGTGTGGCAAGGGTGTGCTCTTTATAACCATGGCAGCTGATGGTCAACATTCCTATCTCTGTGTGGCCAGGGTGTTCACTGTATAACCCCTGCAGCTCCTGGTCAACATTCCCATCTCTGTGTGGCTAGGGTGCGCACTGTATAACCCCTGCAGCTCCTGGTTAACATTCCCATCTCTGTGTGGCCAGGATGTGCTCTTTATAACCCCAGCAGCTCCTGGTGAACATTCCCATTTCTGTGTGGACATGGTGTTCGCTGTAAACCTCTGCAGCTCCTGGTCAACATTCCCATCTCTGTGTGGCCAGGGTGTGCTCGGTATAACCCCTGCAGCTCCTTGTCAACAGTCCCATCGCTGTGTGGCCAGGGTGATCTCTGTCTTGCTCCTGCAGCTTCTGGTCAACATTCCCATCTCTGTGTGGCCAGTGTGTGCTCTGTGTAATCCCTGCAGCTCCTGGTCAATATTCCCATCTCTGTGAGGCCAGGGTGTGCTTTGTATAACCCCTGCTGCTCGTTGTCATCATTCCCATCTCTGTGTGGCCAGAGTGTGCTCTGCATAACACCTGCAGCTCCTGGTCAACATTCCCATCTCTGTGTAGCCAGGCTGTGCTTTCTTTAAACCCTGCAGCTCCTGGTCAACATTCCCATCTCTTTGTGTGGCTAGGGTGTGCTCTGTATAGCCCCTGCAACTCCTGTTCAACATTCCCACCTCTGTGTGGCCAGGGTGTGCTCTGTATAACACCTGCAGCTCTTGGTCAACATTCACTTATCTGTGTGTGGCCAGGGTGCGCTCTGTACAACCCCTTTTCCTGGTCAACATTCCCATCTCTGTGTGTGGCCAGTGTCTGCTCTGTATAACACCTGCAGCTCCTGGTCAACATTACCTCCTCTGTGTGGCCAGGGTGTGCTCTGTATAACCCCTGCAGCTCCTGGTCAACATTCCCATCTCTGTGTGGCCAGAGTGTGCTCTGCATAACACCTGCAGCTCCTGCTCAACATTCCCATCTCTGTGTATCCAGTGTGTGCTTTCTTTAAACCCTGCAGCTCCTGGTGAACATTCCCATCTCCGTCTGGCCAGGGTGTGCTCTGTATAACTCCTGCAGCTCTTGGTCAACATTCCCATATCTGTGTGTGGCCAGGGTGTGCTCTATATAAACGCTGCCGCTCTTGGTCAACATTCCCATCTCTGTGTGGTCAGGGTGTGCACTGTATAACCCCTGCAGCACCTGCTCAACATTCCGATTTCTGTGTGTCCAGGGCGTGCTCTGTATATCTCATGCAGCTACTGGTCCGCATTCCCATCTCTGTGTGGCCAGGGTGTGCACTGTATATCCCCTGCATCTCCTGGTCAACATTCCCATCTCTGTGTGACCAGAGTGTGCTCTGTATAACCCCTGCAGCTCCTGGTCAACATTCCCATCTCTGTCAGCGGCCAGGTTGTGCTCTGTATAACCTCAGCAGCTCCTGGTCATCATTCCCATCTCTGTGTGGCCAGGGTGTCCACTGTATAACCACGGCAGCTCCTGGTCAACATTCCCATCTGTGTGTGTCCATGGTGTGCTGTGTATAACCCCAGCAGCTCCTGGTCAACATTCCCATCACTGTGTGGGCATGGTGTGCTCTGTATAACTCCAGAATCTCCTGGTCGACAATCCCATCTCTGTGCGGCCAGGGTGTGCTCTCTATAACGCCTGCTGCTCCTGGTCAACATTCCCATCTCTGTGTGGCCAAAGTGTGCTCTGAAAAACCCCTGATCATGCTCAACATTCCCGTCTCTGTGTGGCCAGGGTGTGCTCTGTAAAACTCCTGCAGCTCCTGGTGAACATTCCCATCTCCGTCTGGCCAGGGTGTGCCCTGTATAACTCCTGCAGCTCCTGGTCAACATTCCCATATCTGTGTGTGGCCAGGGTGTGCTCTATATAACCCTGCACCTCCTGGTCAACATTCCCATCTCTGTGTTGCCAGGGTGTGCACTGTCTAACCCTTGCAGTTCCTGGTCAACATTCCCATCTCTGTGTGGCTAGGGTGCGCACTGTATAACCCCTGCAGCTCCTGGTCAACATTCCCATCTGTGTGTGGCCAGGTTGTTCACTGTATAACCCCTGCAGCTCCTGGTCATCATTCCCATCTCTGTGCGGCCATGATGTGACTGGAATCTACTGCAGCTCCTGGTCAACATTCCCATCTCTGTGTAGCCAGGCTGTGCTTTCTTTAAACCCTGCAGCTCCTGGTCAACATTCCCATCTCTGTGTGGCCAGAGTGTGCTCTGCATAACACCTGCAGCTCCTGGTCAACATTCCCATCACTGTGTGGGAATGGTGTGCTCTGTATAACTCCAGAATCTCCTGGTCGACAATCCCATCTCTGTGTGGCCAGGGTGTGCTCTCTATAACCCCTGCTGCTCCTGGTCAACATTCCCATCTCTGTGTGGCCAAAGTGTGCTCTGTATAACCCCTGATCATGCTCAACATTCCCGTCTCTGTGTGGCCAGGGTGTGCTCTGTAAAACTCCTTCAGCTCTTGGTTAACATTCCCATCTCTGTGTGGCCAGGGTGTGCTCTGTATAACTCCTGCAGCACCTGGTCAACATTCCCATATCTGTGTGGCCAGGGTGTGCTCTGTATAACCCCAGCAGCTCCTGGTGAACATTCCCATCTCTAAGTGGCCAGGGTGTGCTCTGTATAACCCCTGCAGCTCCTGGTCAACATTCCCATCTCTGTGCGGCGAGTATGTGTTTGTTTAACCACTGCATCTCCTGGTCAACACTCCCATCCCTGTGTGGCATGGGTGTGCTCTGTATAACCCCTGCAGCTCCTGGTCAACATTCCCATCACTGTGCGGCCAGTGTATTTTTGGTTAACCCCTGCATCTCCTGGTCAACATTCCCATCTCTGTGTGTCCAGGGTGTGTTCTGTATAACTCCTGCAGCTCCTGGTCATCATTCCCATCTCTGTGTGGCCAAGGTGTGCTCAGTATAACACCTGCAGCTCCTGGTCAACATTCCCATCTCTGTGTGCCCAGGGAGTGCGCTGTAAACCCATGCAGCTCCTGGTCAACATTCCCATCTCTGTGCTGGCCAAAGTGTGCTCTGTAAAACTCCTGCAGCTCTTGGTTAACATTCCCATCTCTAAGTGGCCAGGGTGTGCTCTGTATAACTCCTGCAGCACCTGGTCAACATTCCCATCTCTGTGTGGCCAGGGTGTGCTCTGTATAACCCCAGCAGCTCCTGGTGAACATTCCCATCTCTAAGTGGCCAGGGTGTGCTCTGTATAACCCCTGCAGCTCCTGGTCAACATTCCCATCTCTGTGCGGCGAGTATGTGTTTGTTTAACCACTGCATCTCCTGGTCAACACTCCCATCCCTGTGTGGCATGGGTGTGCTCTGTATAACCCCTGCAGCTCCTGGTCAACATTCCCATCACTGTGCGGCCAGTGTATGTTTGGTTAACCCCTGCATCTCCTGGTCAACATTCCCATCTCTGTGTATCCAGGGTGAGTTCTGTATAACTCCTGCAGCTCCTGGTCATCATTCCCATCTCTGTGTGGCCAAGGTGTGCTCAGTATAACACCTGCAGCTCCTGGTCAACATTCCCATCTCTGTGTGCCCAGGGAGTGCGCTGTAAACCCATGCAGCTCCAGGTCAACATGCCCATCTCTGTGTGGCCACGGTGTGCTCTGTATAACACCTGCAGCTCCTGGTCAACATTTCCATCTCGGTGTTTGGCCAGGGAGTGCTCTGTATAAACCACGCAACTCCTGGTCAACATTTCCATCTCTGTGTGGCCAGGGTGTGCTCTGTATAACCCCGGCAGCTACTGGTCAACATTCTGATCTGTGTGTGGCCAGGGTGTGCACTGTGTAACTCCTGCAGCTCCTGAACAACATTCCTTCTCTGTGTGGCTAGGGTGCGCACTGTATCACACCTGCAGCTCCTGGTCAACATTCCCATCTGTGAGTGGTCAGAGTGTGCTCTGTATAACCCCTGCAGCTCCTGGTCATCATTCCCATCTCTGTGTGGCCAGGATGTGCTCTGTATAACCCCAGCTCCTGATCAACATTCCCGTCTCTGTGTGGCCAGGATGTGCTCTGTATAACCCCAGCTCCTGATCAACATTCCCATCTCTGTGTGGCTAGGGTGCGCACTGCTTCCACCTGCAGCTCCTGGTCAACATTCCCATCTCTGTGTGGCCAGAGTGTGCTCTGTTTAAACACAGAGGCTACTGGTCAACATTCCTATCTCTGTGTGGACAGGGTGTGCTCTGTATAAACCCTGCAGCTCCTGATCAACATTCCCATCTCTGTGTGGGCATGGTGTGCTCTGTATAACTCCAGAAGCTCCTGGTCGGCAATCCCACCTCTGTGTGGCAAGGGTATGCTCCGTATAACCCCTGCTGTTCCTGGTCAATATTCCCATCTCTGTGTGGCCAAAGTGTGCTCTGTATAATCCCTGATCCTGCTCAACATTCCCATCTCTGTGTGGAAAGGGTGTGCTCTGTAAAACTCCTGCAGCTCTTGGTCAACATTCCCATCACTGTGTGGGCAGGGTGTGCTCTGTATAACTCCAGAAGCTCCTGGTCGACAATCCCATCTCTGTGTGGCCAGGGTGTGCTCTGTATACCCCCTGCTAAATCCTGGTCAACATTTCCATCTCTGTGTGGCCAGGGTGTGCTCTGTATAACCACGGCAGCTCCTGGTCAACATTCCGATCTGTGTGTGGCCAGGGTGTGCTCTGTATAACCACAGCAGCTACTGGTCAACATTCCTATCTCTGTGTGGTCAGGGTTTGCTCTGTATAACCCCTGCAGCTCCTGATCAACATTCCCATCTATGCGTGGCTAGGGTGCGCACTGTATAACACCTGCAGCTCATGGTCAACATTCCCATCTGTGAGTGGTCAGGGTTTGCCCTGTATAACCCCTGCAGCTCCTGGTCAACATTCAAATCTCTGTGTGGGCAGGGTGTGCACTGTATAACCCCTGCAGCTCCTGCTTAACATTCCGATTTCTGTGTGTCCAGGGCGTGCACTGTATATCTCATGCAGCGACTGGTCCACATTACCATCTCTGTGTGGTCAGGGTGTGCACTGTATATCCCCTGCAGCTCCTGGTCTACATTCCCATCTCTGTGTGGCCAGGATATGCTCTGTATAACCCAAGTTCCTGGTCAACATTCCCATCTCTCTGTGGCCAGAGTGTGCCCTGTATAACCCCTGCAGCTTCTGGTCAACATTCCCAAATCTGTCTATGGCCAGGCTGTGCTCTGTGTAACTCCTGCAGCTCCTGGTCAACATGCCCATCTCTGTGTGGCCAGGGTGTGCTCTGTATAACCCCTGCTGCTCCTGGTCAACATTCCCATCTCTGTGTGGCCAAAGTGTGCTCTGTAAAACTCCTGCAGCTGTTGGTCAACATTCCCATCTCTATGAGGCCAGGGTGTGCTCTGTAAAACTCCTGCTGCTCTTTGTCAACATTCCCATCTCTGTGTGGCCAGGGTGTGCGCTGTATAACCCCAGCAGCTCCTGGTGAACATTCCCATCTCTATTTGGCCAGTCTGTGCACTGTCTAACCCCTGCAGCTCCTGGTCAACATTCACATCTCTGAGTGGCCAGGGTGTGCTCTGTATATCCCCTACAGCTCATGGGGAACATTCCCATCTCAGTGCGGCCAGTGTGCATTTGTTTAACCCCTGCATCTCCTGGTCAGCATTCCCAACCCTGTGTGGGAAGGGTGCGCTCTGTATAACCCCTGCAGCTCCTGGTCAACATTCCCATCTCTGTGCGGCCAGTGTGTGTTTGTTTAACCCCTGCATCTCTTGTCAACATTCCCATCTCTGTGTGTCCTGGATGTGCTCTGCAAACCCCTGCTGCTCCTGGTCAACATTCCCATCTCTGTGTGGCCAAAGTGTGCTCTGTAAAACTCCTGCAGCTCTTTGTCAACATTCCCATCTCTGTGTGGCCAGGGTGTACGCTGTATAACCCCAGCAGCTCTTTGTCAACATTCCCATCTCTGTGTGGCCAGGGTGTACGCTGTATAACCCCAGCAGCTCCTGGTGAACATTCCCATCTCTGTTTGGCCAGTGTGTGCACTGTCTAACCCCTACAGCTCATGGTGAACATTCCCATCTCAGTGCGGCCAATGTGTGTTTGTTTAACCCCTGCATCTCCTGGTCAGCATTCCCAACCCTGTGTGGGAAGGGTGCGCTCTGTATAACCCCAGCAGCTCCTGGTCAACATTCCCATCTCTGTTTGGCCAGTGTGTGCACTGTCTAACCCCTACAGCTCATGATGAACATTCCCATCTCAGTGCGGCCAGTGTGTGTTTGTTTAACCCCTGCATCTCCTGGTCAGCATTCCCAACCCTGTGTGGGAAGGCTGCGCTCTGTATAACCCCTGCAGCTCCTCATCAACATTCCCATCTCTGTGTGTCCAGGGCGTGCTCTGTATATCTCATGCAGCTACTGAGCCACATTCCCATCTCTGTGTGGCCAGGGTGTGCACTGTATATCCCCGGTAGCTCCTGGTCAACATTCCCATCTGTGTGTGGCCTGGGTGTGTACTGTGTAACTCCTGCAGCTCCTGGTCAACATTCCCATCTCTGTGTGGGCATGGTGCGCTCTGTATAACTCCAGAAGCTCCTGGTCAACAATCCCACCTCTGTGTGGCCAGCGTGTGCTCTGTATAACCCATGCTGCTCCTGGTCAACACTCCCATCTCTGTGTGGCCAAAGTGTGCTCTGTATAACCCCTGATCCTGCTCAACATTCCCATCTCTTGTGTCCAGGGTGTGCTCTGTAAAACCCCTGCGGCTCTTGGACAACATTCGCATCTCTGTGTGGCCAGGGTGTGCTCTGTATAACCCCAGCAGCCCCTCGTGAACATTCCCATCTCTGGTAGGCCAGGGTGTGCACTGTCTTACCCCTGCAGCTCCTAGTCAACATTCACATCTCTGAGTGGCCAGAGTGTGCTCTATATAACCGCTGCAGCTCCTGGTCAACATTCACATCTCTGTGTGGCCATAGAGTGCTCTGTATAACCCCTGCTAACTCCTGGTCAACATTTCCATCTCTGTGTGGCCAGGGAGTGCTCTGTATAAACCCGGCAGCTCCTGGTCAACATTCCTATCTCTGTGTGGTCAGGGTGTGCTCTGTATAACCCCTGCAGCTCCTGATCAACATTCCCATCTCTGTGTGGCTAGGGTGCGCACTGTATAACACCTGCAGCTCCTGGTCAACATTCCCATCTGTGAGTGGTCAGGGATTGCTCTGTATAACCCCTGCAGCACCTGGTCAACATTCAAATCTCTGTGTGGTCAGGGTGTGCACTGTATAACCCCTGCAGCTCCTGCTTAACATTCCGATTTCTGTGTGTCCAGTGCGTGCTCTGTATATCTCATGCAGCTACTGGTCCACATTCCCATCTCTGTGTGGCCAGGGTGTGCACTGTATAACCCCGGCAGCTCCTGGTCAACATTCCCATCTGTGTGTGGCCTGGGTGTG
The DNA here is from genome assembly GCF_047496885.1 of Scyliorhinus torazame. NCBI lineage: Eukaryota > Metazoa > Chordata > Chondrichthyes > Carcharhiniformes > Scyliorhinidae > Scyliorhinus > Scyliorhinus torazame. The sequence goes on from NC_092726.1 coordinate 57,850,300, forward strand.
CACTGTGTAACTCCTGCAGCTCCTGGTCAACATTCCCATCTCTGTGTGGGCATGGTGTGCTCTGTATAACTCCAGAAGCTCCTGGTCGACAATCCCACATCTGTGTGGCCAGCGTGTGCTCTGTCTAACCCCTGCTGCTCCTTGTCAACATTCCCATCTCTGTGTGGCCAAAGTGTGCTCTGTATATCCCCTACAGCTCATGGTGAACATTCCCATCTCTGTGCGGCCAGTGTGTGTTTGTTTAACCCCTGCATCTCCTGGTCAACATTCCCAACCCTGTGTGGCAAGGGTGCGCTCTGTAAAACTCCTGCAGCTCTTGGTCAACATTCCCAACTCTGTGTGGCCAGGGTGTGCTCTGTATAACCCCAGCAGCCCCTGGTGAACATTCCCATCTCTGTGTGGCCAAGGCGTGCACTGTCTAACCCCTGCAGCTCCTGGTCAACATTCACATCTCTGAGTGGCCAGAGTGTGCTCTGTAGAACCGCTGCAGCTCCTGGTCAACATTCACATCTCTGTGTGGCCAGGGTGTGCTCTGTATAACCCCTTCAGCTCCTGGTCAACATTCCCATCTCTGTGTGGCCAGGGTGTTTTCCGTATATCCCCTACATCTCATGGTGAACATTCCCATCTCTGTGCGGCCAGTGTGTGTTTGTTTAACCCCTGCATCTCCTGGTCAACATTCCCAACCCTGTGTGGCAAGGGTGCGCTCTGTATAACCCCTGCAGCTCCTGGTCAATATTCCCATCTCAGTGCGGCCAGGGTGTGTTTGTTTAACCCCTGCATCTCCTGGTCAACATTCCCATCTCTGTGTGTCCAGAGTGTGCTCTGTATAACTCCTGCAGCTCCTGGTCGTCATTCCCATCTTTTTGTGGACAGGGTGTGCGCTGTAAACCCATGCAACTCCTGGTCAACATTCCCAACACTGTGTGGCCAGAGTGTGCTCTGTATAACCCCTGCGTCCCCTGGTCAACATTCCCATCTCTGTGTGGCCAGGGTGTGCACTGTATAACCACTACAGCTCTTTGTCAACATTCCCATCACTGTGTGGCCAGGGTGTGCACTGTTTAACCCCAGTACGAAGTCTTACAACACCAGGTTAAAGTCCAACAGGTTTGTTTCGATGTCACTAGCTTTCGGAGCGCTGCTCCTTCCTCAGGTGAATGAAGAGGTCTTTTCCAGAAACACATATATAGACAAATTTAAAGAAGCCAAACAATGCTTGGAATGCGAGCATTAGCAGGTGATTCAATCTTTACAGATCCAGAGATGGGGTAACCCCAGGTTAAAGAGGTGTGAATTGTACCAAGCCAGGACAATTGGGAGGATTTCGCAGGCCAGATGGTGGGGGATGAATGTAATGCGACATGAATCCCAGGTCCCGGTTGAGGCCGCACTCATGTGTGCGGAACTTGGCTATAAGTTTCTGCTCGGCGATTCTGCGTTGTTGCGGGTCCTGAAGGCCGCTTTGGAGAACACTTACCCGGAGATCAGAGGCTGAATGCCCTTGACTGCTGAAGTGTTCCCCGACTGGAAGGGAACATTCCTGCCTGGTGATTGTTGTGCGATGTCCGTTCATTCGTTGTCGCAGCGTCTGCATGGTCTCGCCAATGTACCACGCTTCGGGACATCCTTTCCTGCAGCGTATGAGGTAGACAACGTTGGCCAAGTCGCACGAGTATGTACCTCGTACCTGGTGGGTGGTGTTCTCACGTGTAATACTGGTATCCATGTCGATGATCTGGCACGTCTTGCAGAGATTGCCATGGCAGGATTGTGTGGTGTCGTGGTCGCTGTTCTGAAGACTGGGTAGTTTGCTGCAAACAATGGTTCGTTTGAGGTTGCGCGGTTGTTTGAAGGCAAGTAGTGGGGGTGTGGGGATGACCTTGGCAAGATGTTCATCGTCATCAATGACGTGTTGAAGGTTGTGAAGAAGATGACGTAGTTTCTCCGCTCCGGGGAAGTACTGGACGACGAAGGGTATTCTGTCGGTTGTGTCCCATGTTTGTCTTCTGAGGAGGTCGGTCCGGTTTTTCGCTGTGGCGCGTTGGAACTGTCGATCGATGAGTCGAGTGCCATATCCCGTTCGTACGAGGGCATCTTTCAACGTCTGTAGATGTCTGTTACGCTCCTCCTCGTCTGAGCAGATCCTGTGTATGCGGAGCGCTTGTCCATAGGGGATGGCTTCTTTAATGTGTTTAGGGTGGAAGCTGGAGAAGTGGAGCATCATGAGGTTGTCCGTAGGTTTGCGGTAAAGCGAAGTGCTGAGGTGACCGTCCTTGATGGAGACGAGTGTGTCCAAGAATGCAACTGATTTTGGAGAGTAGTCCATGGTGAGTCTGATGGTTGGATGGAACTTATTAATGTCATCGTGTAGTCGTTTCAGTGATTCTTCGCCGTGGGTCCAAAGGAAAAAAATGTCATTGATGTATCTGGTATATAACGTCGGTTGAAGGTCCTGTGCGGTGAGTAGGTCCTGTTCAAACTTGTGCAGGAAGATGTTGGCGTATTGGGGTGCGAATTTGGTACCCATGGCTGTTCCGTGCGTCTGGATGAAGAACTTGTTGTCGAAGGTGAAGACGTTGTGATCCAGAATGAAGCGGATGAGTTGCAGAATTGCGTCTGGAGATTGGCAGTTGTCGGTGTTGAGTACTGAGGCTGTTGCCGCAATGCCGTCGTCATGGGGGGTGCTGGTGTAGAGTGCCGAGACGCCCATTGTGACGAGGAATGTTCCTGGTTCAACTGGTCCATGGGTGCTGAGTTTCTGTTGGAAGTCCGTCGGGTCGCGACAGAAGCTCGGTGTACCTTGTACGATGGGTTTCAAGATGCCCTCGATGTAGCCAGAGAGGTTCTCACACAGGGTCCCATTGCCTGAAACGATAGGGCGGCCTGGTGTGTTGGCCTTATATATTTTCGGGAGGCAGTAGAGATCTCCAATGCGGGGAGTACGTGGGATGAGAGCACGTAGGGTGCTCTGAAGATCTGGATCCAAGGTCTTGATCAGCCTGTTAAGTTGGCGGCTGTGTTCCTTGGTCGGATCTGCGGGTAACTGTCTGTAGTGTTCTTGGTTGTTCAGTTGTCGGTATACTTCTTTGCAGTAGTCCGTTCTGTTCAGTACGACAGTGGCCCCCCCTTTGTCTGCTGGTTTGATGACGATGCTGTGGTTGGTCTTGAGAGCGTGGATGGCATTGCGTTGTGCTTGAGTGACGTTCGGGGCTGTGTTGTGAATGCGACTGATGAATCTGGCATTGACGCGACTCCTGACGGCTTGAGCATACATGTCGAGTCTAAGGCAGCGGCCTTCCGGAGGGGTCCAATTCGACTCTTTCCTCTTTGGTTGCCGCACCGCAGATCTCTCGGTCTGCTGTTCCGGTTCATTGGTAGTCTGCTTGGGTTCGCTATTGGCCTCTTGGGGTCTGTGGAAGAATTCCCGGAGCCTCATTCGCCTGATGAATTCCTCCGTGTCTGCCGGGAGACTGATGGGGTCCATTTTGGTGGTGGTGCAGAAATTGAGCCCTCTGCTGAGGACTTCGATTTCGTCTGGTTGAAGGGTATAGTCTGACAAGTTGATTTCCCTGTATTGTTTTCTACTGTGACACCGGGGGTGGCTTGGTTGCTGCCGGTGGTGATGCCAAGTTTCTCAAGCTTTCTGTTCTTGGTATGCATATAGGTGGCATAGTATTGTTGTCTCATCTGTTTGGCGGTGTTCCGCAGCTGGTCTGCTGCATCCTGAGCGCAAATTGAGACTATGGCCTCTATCTTGGTTTCCAGGTTGCGTCGTCTGCTGTAGAGCTGGCGTACGAGGTGGTTGAGGAGTGTGAGAGAGGTGCGACGGCAGAGTCTCTCAGCGAAGTCTGTGTTGTAGGTCGACTTGAGTGGGTTTGTGATCTGTAGCCCTTTCGGGATCTTGTCTGCTTTCTTGCATCTTTGTAGAAACATAATGTCAGTGTCTATATGCGCAATCTTCCTGGAGATCCTCTCCACTTTGAGCCGGCAGTTTGCGGTGTCGTTGGTATGCCATGATGTGGAGATGCCGGCGTTGGACTGGGGTGAGCACAGTACGAAGTCTTACAACACCAGGTTAAAGTCCAACAGGTTTGTTTCGATGTCACTAGCTTTGTCAGGTGAATGAAGAGGTCTGTTCCAGAAACACATATATAGACAAATTCAAAGAAGCCAAACAATGCTTGGAATGCGAGCATTGGCAGGTGATTAAATCTTTACAGATCCATAGATGGGGTAACCCCAGGTTAAAGAGGTGTGAATTGTACCAAGCCAGGACATTTGGTAGGATTTCGCAGGCCAGATGGTGGGGGATGAATGTAATGTGACATGAATCCCAGGTCCCGGTTGAGGCCCCACTCGTGTGTGCGGAACTCGACATGTATGCTCAAGCCGTCAGGAGTCGCGTCAATGCCAGATTCATCAGTCACATTCACAAGACAGCACCGAACGTCACCCAAGCACAATGCAATGCCATCCGCGCTCTCAAGACCAACCACAGCATCGTCATCAAACCAGCAGACAAAGGGGGGGGGGGCACTGTCGTACTGAACAGAACGGACTACTGCAAAGAAGTATACCGACAACTGAACAACCAAGAACACTACAGACAGTTACCCGCAGATCCGACCAAGGAACACAGCCGCCAACTTAACAGACTGATCAAGACCTTGGATCCAGATCTTCAGAGCACCCTACGTGCTCTCATCCCACGTGCACCCCGCATTGGAGATCTCTACTGCCTCCCGAAAACACATAACGCCAACACACCAGGCCGCCCTATCGTTTCAGGCAATGGGATCCTGTGTGAGAACCTCTCTGGCTACATCGAGGGCATCTTGAAACCCATCGTACAAGGTACACCCAGCTTCTGTCGTGACACGACGGACTTCCTACAGAAACTCAGCACCCATGGACCAGTTGAACCAGGAACATTCCTCGTCACAATGGGCGTCTCGGCACTCTACACCAGCATCCCCCATGACGACGGCATTGCGGCAACAGCCTCAGTACTCAACACCGACAACTGCCAATCTCCAGACGCAATTCTGCAACTCATCCGCTTCATTCTGGATCACAACGTCTTCACCTTCGACAACAAGTTCTTCATCTAGACGCACGGAACAGCCATGGGGACCAAATTCGCACCCCAATACGCCAACATCTTCATGCACAAGTTTGAACTGGACCTACTCACCGCACAGGACCTTCAACCGATGTTATACACCAGATACATCAATGACATTTTTTTCCTTTGGACCCACGGCGAAGAATCACTGAAACGACTACACGATGACATTAATAAGTTCCATCCAACCATCAGACTCACCATGGACTACTCTCCAAAATCAGTTGCATTCTTGGACACACTCGTCTCCATCAAGGACGCTCACCTCAGCACTTCGCTTTATCGCAAACCCACGGATAACCTCATGATGCTCCACTTCTCCAGCTTCCACCCTAAACACATTAAAGAAGCCATCCCCTATGGACAAGCGCTCCGTATACACAGGATCTGCTCAGACGAGGAGGAGCGTAACAGATATCTACAGACGTTGAATGATGCCCTCGTACGAACGGGATATGGCACTCGACTCATCGATCGACAGTTCCAACGCGCCACAGCGAAAAACCGGACCGACCTCCTCAGAAGACAAACATGGGACACAACCGACAGAATACCCTTCGTCGTCCAGTACTTCCCCGGAGCGGAGAAACTACGTCATCTTCTTCACAGCCTTCAACACGTCATTGATGACGATGAACATCTTGCCAAGGTCATCCCCACACCCCCACTACTTGCCTTCAAACAACCGCGCAACCTCAAACGAACCATTGTTTGCAGCAAACTACCCAGTCTTCAGAACAGTGACCATGACACCACACAACCCTGTCATGGCAATCTCTGCAAGACGTGCCAGATCATCGACATGGATACCACTATTAAACGTGAGAACACCACCCACCAGGTACGCGGTACATACTCGTGCGACTCGGCCAACGTTGTCTACCTCATACGCTGCAGGAAAGGATGTCCCGAAGCGTGGTACATTGGCGAGACCATGCAGACGCTGCGACAACGAATGAACGGACAATGCGCAACAATCACCAGGCAGGAATGTTCCCTTCCAGTCGGGGAACACTTCAGCAGTCAAGGGCATTCAGCCTCTGATGTCCGGGTAAGTGTTCTCCAAGGCGGCCTTCAGGACCCGCGACAACGCAGAATCGCCGAGCAGAAACTTATAGTCAAGTTCCGCACACATGAGTGCGGCCTCAACCGGGACCTGGGATTCATGTCGCATTACATTCATCCCCCACCATCTGGCCTGCGAAATCCTACCAACTGTCCTGGCTTGATACAATTCACACCTCTTTAACCTGGGGTCACCACATCTCTGGATCTGTAAAGATTTAATCACCTGCTAATGCTCGCATTCCAAGCATTGTTTGACTTCTTTGAATTTGTCTATATATGTGTTTCTGGAACAGACCATTCACCTGAGGAAGGAGCAGCGCTCCGAAAGCTAGTGACATCGAAACAAACCTGTTGGACTTTAACCTCGTGTTGTAAGACTTCGTACTGTGCTCACCCCAGTCCAACGCTGGCATCTCCACATCCTGTATAACCCCGGCAGCTCCTGGTCAACATTCCCATCACTGTGTGGCCAGGGTGTGCACTGTGGATCTCCAGAACCTCCCGGTCGACAATCCCATCTCTGTGTGGCCAGGGTGTGCTCTGTTTCACCCCTTCTCCTGGTCAACATTCCCATCTCTGTGTGGCCAGAGTGTGCTCTGTATAACCCCTGCAGCTCCTGGTCAACATTGCCATCTCTGTGTGGCCAGGGTGCGCTCTGTATAACAAATGCAGCTCCTGGTCAACATACCTATCTCTGTGTGGCCAGGGTGTGCTCTGTATAACCCCAGCTCCTGGTCAACATCCCCATCTCTTTGTGGCCAGGGCGTGCTCTGTACAACCCCTGCAGCTCCTGGTCAACATTCCCATCTCTGTGTGGCCAGGATGTGCTCTGTATAACCCCAGCTCCTGGTCTACATTCCCATCTCTGTGTGGCCAGAGTGTGCTCTGTGTAACCACTGCAGCTCCTTGTCAACATTCCCATCTCTGTGTGGCCAGGGTGTGCTCTGTATAACCACTGCAGCTCCTTATCAACATTCCCATCACTGTGTGGCCAGGGTGTGCACTGTTTCACCCCGCCAGCGCTTGGTCAACATTCCCATCTGTGTGTTTCAAGGGTGTGCACTGTGGATCTCCAGAACCTCCTGGTCGACAATCCCATCTCTGTGTGACCAGGGTGTGCTCTGTTTCACCCCTGCTCCTGGTCAACATTCCCATCTCTGTGTGGCCAGAGTGTGCTCTGTATAACCCCTGCAGCTCCTGGTCAACATTCTCATCTCTGTGAGGCCAGGGTGCGCTCTGTATAACAACTGCAGCTCCTGGTCAACATTCCTATCTCTTTGTGGCGAGGGTGTGCTCTGTAGAACCCCTGCAGCTCCTGGTCAACATTCCTATCTCTGAGTGGCCAGGGTGTGCTCTGGAAAACCCCAGCTCCTGGTCAACAATCCCGTCTCTTTGTGGCCAGGGTGTGCTCTGTACAACCCCTGCAGCTCCTGGTCAACAATTCCATCTGTGTGTGGTCAGGGTGTGCTCTTTATAACCCCTGCAGCTCCTGGTCAACATTCTCATCTCTGTGTGGCCAGAGTGTGCTCTGAAGAACCCCTGCAGCACCTGGCCAACATTCCCATCTCTGTGTGTCCAGTGTGTGTTTGTTGAACACCTGCAGCTCCTGGTCAACATTCCCATCTCTGTGTTTGCAAGGTGTGCTCTGTACAACTCCAGAACCTCCTGGTCAACATTCCCATCTCTGTGTGGCCAGAGTGTGCTCTGTATAACCCAAGCAGCTCCTGGTCAACATGCCCATCTCTGTGTGCCCCGGGTGCGCTCTGTATTAAACTGCAGCTCCTGGTCAACATTCCTATCTCTGTGTGACCAGGATGTGCTCTGAAGAACACCAGCTCCTGGTCAACATTCGCATCTCTTTGTGGCCAGGGTGTACTCTGTACAAACCCTGCAGCGCCTGGTCAACATTCCCATCTATGTGTGGCCAGGGTGTGCTCTGTATAACCCCTGCAGCTGCTGGTCAACATTCCCTTCTCTGTGTGGGCAGGCTGTGCTCTGTATAACTCCAGCAGCTCCTGGTCAACATTCCTATCTCTGTGTGGCTAGGCTGTGTTCTGTATAACCCCTGCTCCTTGTCAACATTCCCATCTCTGTGTGGTCAGAGTGTGCTCTGTATAACCGCTGCAGCTCCAGGTCAATATTTACATCTCTGTGTGGCCAGTGTGTGTTTGTTTAACCCCTGCAGCTCCTGGTCAACATTCCCATCCCTGTGTGGCCTGGGAGTGCTCTGTATAACCCTTGCAGCTCCTGGTCAACATTCCCATTTCTGTGTGGCCTGGGTGTGCGCTGTATAACCCCACCAGCCCCTGGTCAACATTCCTATCTCTGTGTGGCCAGGGTGTGCTCTGAGTCACCCCTGCACCTGGTCAACATTCTCATCTCTGTGTGGCCAGAGTGTGCTCTGAAGAACCCCTGCAGCTCCTGGCCAACATTCCCATCTCTGTGTGGCCAGGGTGTGCTCTGCATAACCCCTGCAGCTCCTGGTCAACATTCCAATCTGTGTGTGGCCAAGGTGTGCACTCTGTAACTCCTGCAGCTCCTGGTCAACATTCCCATCGCTGTGTGGGCAGTGTGTGCTCTGTATAACCCCAGCAGCTCCTGGTCAACATTCCTAACTCTGTGTGGCCAGGGTGTTCTCTGTATAACCCCTGCTACTGGTCAACATTCCCATCTCTGTGTGTCCAGTGTGTGTTTGTTCAACCCCTGCAGCTCCTGGTCAACATTCCCATCCCTGTGTGGCCCGGGTGTGCTCTGTATAGCCACTGCAGCTCCTGGTCATTATTCCCATTTATGTGTGGCCAGAGTGTGCACTGTATAACTCCTGCAGCTCCTGGTCAACATTTCCATCACTGTGTGGCCAGTGTGTGCTCTGTATACTCCTGAAGATCCTGGTGAACATTCCCATTAGTGTGTGGTTAGCGGGTGCTCTGTATTACCCTTGCACCTGGACAACATTCCCATCTCTGTGTGGCCAGGGTGTGCTCTGCATAACCCCTGCAGCTCCTGGTCAACATTCCCATATCTGTGTGTGGCCACGTCGTGCTCTGTAAAACTCCTGCAGATCTTGGTCAACATTCCCATCTCTGTGTGTAGCCAGGGTGTGCTCTTTCATCCCTGCAGCTCCTGGTCAACATTATCATCTCTGTGTATGGCCTGGGTGTGCTGTGTATAACTCCTGCAGCTCTTGGTCGACATTCCCATCTCTGTGTGTGGCCAGGGTGTCCTCGGTATAACCCCCGCAGCTCCTGGTCAACATTCACATCTCTGTGTGGCCAGTGTCTAATTTCTTTAACCCCTGCAGCTCCTGGTCAACAGTGCCATCTATGTGTGTGGCCACGGTGTGCTCTGTATAACCCCTGCATCTCCTGATCAACAATCCCATCTATGTGTGTGGCCACGGTGTGCTCTGTGTAATTCCAGCAGCTCCTGGTCTACATTCCCATCTCTGTGTGGCCAGGGTGTGCTCTGTGTAACTCCTGCAGCTGCTGGTCAACATTCCCATCTCAGTGTGGCCAGCGTGTGCTCTGTTTAACCACAGCAGCTACTGGTCAACATTCCTATATCTGTGTGGCCAGGGTGTGCAATGTATAACCCCTGCAGCTCCTGGTCAACATTTCCATCTCCGTGTGGCCAGGCTGTGCTCTGTATAACTCCAGCAGCTCCTGGTCAACATTCCCATCGCTGTGTGGCCAGGGTGTGCTCTGTGTAACTCCTGCAGCTCCTGGTCAACATTCCCATCTCAGTGTTGCCAGGGTATGCTCTGTTTAACCACAGCAGCTACTGGTCAACATTCCTATAACTGTGTGGCCAGGGTGTGCTCTGTATAACCCCTACAGCTCCTGGTCAACATTACCATCTCTGTGTGGCCAGGGTGCGCACTGTATAACCCTGCAGCTCCTGGTCAACATTCCCATCTCTGTGTGGCCAGGATGTGCTCTGTATAACCCCAGCTCCTGATCAACAATCCCACCTCTGTGTGGCCAGAGTGTGCTCTGAAGAACCCCTGCACCTCCTTGTCAACATTCCCATCACTGTGTGACAAGGGTGTGCTCTGTATAACACCGGAAGATCCTGGTCAACATTCCCATCTCTGTGTGGCCAGGGTGCGCTCTGTGTAACAACTGAAGCTCCTGGTCAACATTCCTATCACTGTGTGGCCAGGATGTGCTCTGTGTAACCCCTGCAGCTCCTGGTCATCATTTCCATCTCTGTGAGGCCAGGGTGTGCTCTTTAAAACTTCAGCAGCTCCTGGTCAACATTCCCATCTCTGTGTTACCAGGGTGAGCTCTGTATAACACCTGCAGCTTCAGTTCAACACTCCCATCTCTCTGTGGCCAGGGTGTGCTCTGTATAACCCCTGCAGCTCCTGGACATTATTCCCATAACTGTGTTGCCAGCGTGTGCACTGTATAACTCCTGCAGCTCCTGGCCAACTTTCCCATCTCTGAGTGGCCAGGTTGTGCACTGTATACACCCTGCAGCTCCTGGTCAACATTCCCATCTGTGTGTGGTCAGGGTTTGCTCTGTATTAAGCCTTCAACTGCTGGTCAACATTCCCATCTCTGTGTGGCCAGGGTGCGCACTGAATAACCCCAGCTCCTGGTCAACATTCCCATCTCTGTGTGTCCAGTGTGTGCTCTGTACAACCCCTGCAGCTCCTGGTGAACATTCCCATCTGTGTGTGGTTAGGGTGTGCTCTGTATAACCCTTGCACCTGGTCAACATTCCCATCTCTGTGTGTAGCCAGGGTGTGCTCTTTCATCCCTGCAGCTCCTGGTCAACATTATCATCTCTGTGTATGGCCTGGGTGTGCTGTGTATAACTCCTGCAGCTCTTGGTCGACATTCCCATCTCTGTGTGTGGCCAGGGTATCCTCGGTATAACCCCCGCAGCTCCTGGTCAACATTCACATCTCTGTGTGGCCAGTGTCTAATTTCTTTAACCCCTGCAGCTCCTGGTCAACAGTCCCATCTATGTGTGTGGCCACGGTGTGCTCTGTATAACCCCTGCATCTCCTGATCAACAATCCCATCTATGTGTGTTGCCACGGTGTGCTCTGTGTAACTCCAGCAGCTCCTAGTCTACATTCCAATCTCTGTGTGGCCAGGGTGTGCTCTGTGAAACTCCTGCAGCTGCTGGTCAACATTCCCATCTCAGTGTGGCCAGGGTGTGCTCTGTTTAACCACAGCAGCTACTGGTCAACATTCCTATATCTGTGTGGCCAGGGTGTGCTCTGTATAACCCCTGCAGCTCCTGGTCAACATTTCCATCTCTGTGTGGCCAGGCTGTGCTCTGTATAAATCCAGCAGCTCCTGGTCCACATTCCCATCGCCGTGTGGCCAGGGTGTGCTCTGTGTAACTCCTGCAGCTCCTGGTCAACATTCCCATCTCAGTGTTGCCAGGGTGTGCTCTGTTTAACCACAGCAGCTACTGGTCAACATTCCTATAACTGTGTGGCCAGGGTGTGCTCTGTATAACCCCTACAGCTCCTGGTCAACATTACCATCTCTGTGTGGCCAGGGTGCGCACTGTATAACCCTGCAGCTCCTGGTCATCATTTCCATCTCTGTGAGGCCAGGATGTGCTCTGTATAACCCCAGCTCCTGATCAACATTCCCATCTCTGTGTGGCCAGAGTGTGCTCTGAAGAACCCCTGCACCTCCTTGTCAACATTCCCATCACTGTGTGACGAGGGTGTGCTCTGTATAACCCCGGAAGATCCTGGTCAACATTCCCATCTCTGTGTGGCCAGGGTGCGGTCTGTGTAACAACTGAAGCTCCTGGTCATCATTTCCATCTCTGTGAGGCCAGGGTGTGCTCTTTAAAACTTCAGCAGCTGCTGGTCAACATTCCGATCTCTGTGCGGCCAGGTTGTGCACTGTATAACCGCTGCAGCTCCTGGTCAACATTCCCATCTCTGTGTTACCAGGGTGAGCTCTGTATAACACCTGCAGCTTCAGTTCAACACTCCCATCTCTCTGTGGCCAGGGTGTGCTCTGTATAACCCCTGCAGCTCCTGGACATTATTCCCATCACTGTGTGGCCAGCGTGTGCACTGTATAACTCCTGCAGCTCCTGGCCAACTTTCCCATCTCTGAGTGGCCAGGGTGTGCACTGTATACACCCTGCAGCTCCTGGTCAACATTCCCATCTGTGTGTGGTCAGGGTTTGCTCTGTATTAAGCCTTCAACTGCTGGTCAACATTCCCATCTCTGTGTGGCCAGAGTGTGCTCTGTATAACCCCTGCAGCTCCTGTTCAACATTCCCATCTCTCTGTGGCCAGGGTGCGCACTGAATAACCCCAGCTCCTGGTCAACATTCCCATCTCTGTGTGTCCAGGGTGTGCTCTGTACAACCCCTGCAGCTCCTGGTCAACATTCCCATCTGTGCGTGGTCAGGGTGTGCTCTGTATCACCCCTGCAGCTCCTGGTTAACATTCCCATCTCTGTGTGGCCAGTGTGCGCACTGTAAAACCCCAGCAGCTCCTGGTCAACATTACGATTTCTGTATTGCCAGGGTGTGCTCTGTATAACTCCGCCAGCTCCCGGTCAATATTTCCACCTCTGTGTGGCCAGAGTGTGCTCTGTATAACCCCTGCAGCTCCTGGTCAACATTCCCATCTCTGTGTGGCCAGGGTGTGCTCAGTATAACCCCAGCAGCTCCTGGTGAACATTCCCATCTCTGTGTGGGCAGGGTGTGCTCTGTATGAAGCCTTCAACTGCTGGTCAACATTCCCATCTCTCTGTGGCCAGATTGTGCACTGTACAACCCCTGCAGCTCCTGCTCAACATTCCGATTTCTGTGTGTCCAGGGTGTGCTCTGTATATCCCCTGCAGCTCCTGATCAACATTCCCATCTCTGTGTGGCCTGGATGTGGTCTGTATAACCCCAGCTCCTGGTCAATATTCCCATCTCTGTGTGGCCAGAGTGTGCTCTGAAGAACCCCTGCACCTCCTTGTCAACATTCCCATCACTGTGTGACGAGGGTGTGCTCTGTATAACCCCGGAAGATCCTGGTCAACATTCCCATCTCTGTGTGGCCAGGGTGCGCTCTGTGTAACAACTGAAGCTCCTGGTCATCATTTCCATCTCTGTGAGGCCAGGGTGTGCTCTTTAAAACTTCAGCAGCTGCTGGTCAACATTCCGATCTCTGTGCGGCCAGGTTGTGCACTGTATAACCGCTGCAGCTCCTGGTCAACATTCCCATCTCTGTGTTACCAGGGTGAGCTCTGTATAACACCTGCAGCTTCAGTTCAACACTCCCATCTCTCTGTGGCCAGGGTGTGCTCTGTATAACCCCTGCAGCTCCTGGACATTATTCCCATCACTGTGTGGCCAGCGTGTGCACTGTATAACTCCTGCAGCTCCTGGCCAACTTTCCCATCTCTGAGTGGCCAGGGTGTGCACTGTATACACCCTGCAGCTCCTGGTCAACATTCCCATCTGTGTGTGGTCAGGGTTTGCTCTGTATTAAGCCTTCAACTGCTGGTCAACATTCCCATCTCTGTGTGGCCAGAGTGTGCTCTGTATAACCCCTGCAGCTCCTGTTCAACATTCCCATCTCTCTGTGGCCAGGGTGCGCACTGAATAACCCCAGCTCCTGGTCAACATTCCCATCTCTGTGTGTCCAGGGTGTGCTCTGTACAACCCCTGCAGCTCCTGGTCAACATTCCCATCTGTGCGTGGTCAGGGTGTGCTCTGTATCACCCCTGCAGCTCCTGGTTAACATTCCCATCTCTGTGTGGCCAGTGTGCGCACTGTAAAACCCCAGCAGCTCCTGGTCAACATTACGATTTCTGTATTGCCAGGGTGTGCTCTGTATAACTCCGCCAGCTCCCGGTCAATATTTCCACCTCTGTGTGGCCAGAGTGTGCTCTGTATAACCCCTGCAGCTCCTGGTCAACATTCCCATCTCTGTGTGGCCAGTGTGTGCTCAGTATAACCCCAGCAGCTCCTGGTGAACATTCCCATCTCTGTGTGGGCAGGGTGTGCTCTGTATGAAGCCTTCAACTGCTGGTCAACATTCCCATCTCTCTGTGGCCAGATTGTGCACTGTACAACCCCTGCAGCTCCTGCTCAACATTCCGATTTCTGTGTGTCCAGGGTGTGCTCTGTATATCCCCTGCAGCTCCTGATCAACATTCCCATCTCTGTGTGGCCTGGATGTGGTCTGTATAACCCCAGCTCCTGGTCAATATTCCCATCTCTGTGTGGGCAGAGAGTGCTCTGTGTAACCACTGCAGCTCCTTGTCAACATTCCCATCACTGTGTGGCAAGGGTGTGCACTGTATAACTCCGGCAGCTCCTGGCAAACATTCCCATCTGTGTGTGGCCAGGGTGTGCACTGTGTAACTCCTGCAGCTCCTGGTCAACATTCCCATCTCTTTGTGGGCAGGGTGTGCTCTGTACAACTCCAGAGGCTCCTGTTCGACAATCCCATCTCTGTGTGGCCAGGGTGTGCTCTGTTTCACCCCTGCCCCTGGTCAACATTCCCATCTCTTTGTGGCCAGTGTGTGCACTGTAAAACCCCTGCAGCTCCTGGTCAACATTACGAATACTGTGTGGCCAGGTTGTGCTCTTTATCACTCCGCCAGCTCCTGGTCAACACTCCAACCTCTGTGTGGCCAGGGTGTGATCTGTATAACCCCAACAGCTATTGGTCAACATTCCTATCTCTGTGTGGCCAGGGTGTGCTCTGTATAACCCTTGCCCCTGGTCAACATTCATATCTGTGTGTGGCCAGAGTGTGCTCTGAAGAACCCATGCAGCTCTTGGTCAACATTTCCATCTCTGTGTGGCCACGGTGTGCTCTGTATAACCCGTGCAGCTCCTGGTCAACATTTCAATATGAGTGTGTGGCCAGGGACTGCTCTGTATAACCCCTGCAGCTCCTGGTCAACATTTCCATCTCTGTGTGGCCAGAGAGTGCTCTGTATAACTCCTGCAGCTCCTGGTCAACAGTCCCATCTCTGTGTGGCCAGGTGTGCTCTGTTTAACCACAGCAGCTCCTGGTCAACCTTCACATCTCCGAGTGGCCAGAGTGTGCTCTGACTCACCGCTGCAGCTCCTGGTCAACATTCACATCTCTGTGTGGCCAGGGTGTTCTCTGTATATCCAATACAGCTCATGGTCAACATTCCCATCTCTGTGTGGCCAGTGTGATTTTGTTTAACCACTGCAGCTCCTGGTCAACATTCCCATCCCTGTGTGGCCAGGGTGTGCTCTGTATTACTCCTGCTGCTTCTGGTCAACATTCCCATCTCTGTGTGTGGCCATGGTGTGCTCTGTCTCACTCCTGCAGCTCCTGGTCAACATTCCCATCTCTCTGTGGCCAGGGTCTGCACTGTCTAACCCCTGCATCTCCTGGTCAGCATTCCCATCTCTGTGTGGTCAGGGTGATTTTGTTTAACCACTGCAGCTCCTGGTCAACATTCCCATCCCTGTGTGGCCAGGGTGTGCTCTGTATTACTCCTGCTGCTTCTGGTCAACATTCCCATCTCTGTGTGTGGCCATGGTGTGCTCTGTCTCACTCCTGCAGCTCCTGGTCAACATTCCCATCTCTCTGTGGCCAGGGTCTGCACTGTCTAACCCCTGCATCTCCTGGTCAGCATTCCCATCTCTGTGTGGTCAGGGTGTGCTCTGTGTACCTCCTGCAGCTCCTGGTCAACATTCCCATTTCTGTGTGGCCCGGGAGTGCTCTGGATAACCCCAGCTCCTGGTCCACATGCCCATCTCTGTGTGGCCAGGGTGTGCACTGTATATCCCCTGCAGCTCCTGGTCAACATTCCCATCTCTGTGTGGCCAGGGTGCGCTCTGTCTAACAACTGCAGCTCCTGGT
Source organism: Scyliorhinus torazame (assembly GCF_047496885.1). Lineage (NCBI taxonomy): Eukaryota > Metazoa > Chordata > Chondrichthyes > Carcharhiniformes > Scyliorhinidae > Scyliorhinus > Scyliorhinus torazame. The sequence continues at coordinate 57,866,334 of NC_092726.1, forward strand.
CAACATTCCTATCTCTGTGTGGCCATGGTGTGCTCTGTATAACCCCAGCACCTACTGGTCAACATTCCTATCTCTGTGTGGCCAGGGTGTGCTCTGTATAATCCCGGCAGCTGCTGGTCAACATTCCCTTCTCTGTGTGTGGCCAGGGTGCGCTCTGTACAACCCCTGCTCCTGGAGAACATTCCCATCTCTGTGTGTGGCCATGGTGTGCACTGTATAACCCCTGCAGCTCCTGATCAAATTCCCATCTCTCTGTGTGGCCAGGGTACGCTCTGTATAAACACTGCAACTTATGGTCATCATTTCCATCTCTGTGTGGCCAGGGAGTGCCCTGCATAACTCCTGCAGGTCCTGGTCAACATTCCCATCTCTGTGTGGCCAGGCTCTGTACTGTCTAACCCCTGCAGCTCCTGGTCAACATTGCCATCTCTGTGTGTGGCCAGGGTTTGCTCTATATAACCCCTGCAGCTCCTTGTCAACATTCCCATCTCTGTGTGGGGCCAGGGTGTCCCCTGTATAACCCCTGCAACTCCTGGTCAACATTTCCAATTCTGTGTGGCCAGGGTGTGCTCTATATAACCCCTGCAGCTCGTGGTCTGCATTCCCATCGCTGTGTGGCAAGGGTGTGCACTGTATAACCCCGGCAGCTCCTGGTCAACATTCCCTTCTCTGTGTGTGGCCTGGGTGCGCTCTGTACTACCCCTGCTCCTGGTCAACATTCCCATCTATGTGTGTGGCCCGGGTGTGCACTGTATAACCCCTGCAGCTCCTGGTCAAATTCCCATCTCTGTTTGTGGCCATGGTATGCTCTGTATAACCCCTGCAGCTCCTGGTCAACATTCCGATCTGTGTGTGGCCAGGGTGTGTTCTGTGTAACTCCTGCAGCTCCTGGTCAACATTCCGATCTGTGTGTGGCCAGGGTGTGCTCTGTCTCAACCATGCTCCCGTTTAACATTCCCATCTCTGTGTGGTCAGGGTGTGCTCTAGGGTGTGCTCTGTATACCCCTGCAGCTCCTGGTCAACATTCCCATCTCTGTGTGGCCATAGTGTGCTCTGTATAACACCTGCAGCTCCTGGTCAACATTCCCATCTCCGAGTGGCTAGGGTGCCCACTGTATAACCCTGCAGCTCCTGGTCAACATTCACATCACTTTGTGGCCAAAGTGTGCTCTCTATAACCGCTGCTCCTGCTCAACATTCCCATTTCTGTGTGGCCAGGGAGTGCTATGTTTGATCTCTGCAGCTCCTGGTCAACATTCCCATCTCTGTGTGTGGCCAGGGTGTGCACTGTATAAACCCTGCAGAGCCTGGTCAACATTCACATCTCTGTGTGGCCAGGGGGTGCTCTGTAAAACACGTGAAGCTTCTGTTCAACACTCCCATCTCTGTGTTGCCAGGGTGTGCTCTGTATAAGCCCTGCTCGTGTTTAATATTCCCATCTCTGTGTGGCCAAAGTGTGCTCTGCAAAACACCTGCAGCTCGTGGTCAACATTTCCATCTCTGTGTGGCCAGGGTGTGCTTTCTTTAACCTCTGCAGCTCCTGGTCAACATTCCCATCTCTGTTGTGGCCACGGTGTGCTCTGTATAACTCCTGCAGATCTTCGTCGACATTCCCATCCCTGTGTGTGGCCAGGGTGTCCTCTGTATAACCACTGCAACTCCTGGTCAACATTCCCAACTCTGTGTGACCAGGGTGTTCTCTGTATAACTCCTGCAGCTCTTGGTCAACATTCCCATCTCTGTGTGTGGCCAGGGTGTTCTCTACATAACCCCTGCAGTTCCTTGTCAACATTCCCATCTCTGTGTTGCCAGAGTGTGCTCTGTATAACCCCGGCAGCTCCTGGTCAACATCCCCTTCTCTGTGTGTGGCCAGGGTGCGCTCTGTACAACCCCTGCTCCTTGTCAAAATTCCCATCTCTGTGTGTGGCCATGGTGTGCTCTGTCTCACTCCTGCAGCTCTTGGTCAACATTCCCATCTCTCTGTGGCCAGGGTCTGCACTGTCTAACCCCTGCATCTCCTGGTCAGCATTCCCATCTCTGTGTGGTCAGGGTGTGCTCTGTGTACCTCCTGCAGCTCCTGGTCAACATTCCCATTTCTGTGTGGCCCGGGAGTGCTCTGGATAACCCCAGCTCCTGGTCCACATGTCCATCTCTGTGTGGCCAGGGTGTGCACTGTATATCCCCTGCAGCTCCTGGTCAACATTCCCATCTCTGTGTGGCCAGGGTGCGCTCTGTCTAACAACTGCAGCTCCTGGTCAACATTCCTATCTCTGTGTGGCCATGGTGTGCTCTGTATAACCCCAGCACCTACTGGTCAACATTCCTATCTCTGTGTGGCCAGGGTGTGCTCTGTATATCCCCGGCAGCTGCTGGTCAACATTCCCTTCTCTGTGTGTGGCCAGGGTGCGCTCTGTACAACCCCTGCTCCTGGAGAACATTTCCATCTCTGTGCGTGGCCATGGTGTGCACTGTATAACCCCTGCAGCTCCTGATCAAATTCCCATCTCTCTGTGTGGCCAGGGTACGCTCTGTATAAACACTGCAACTTATGGTCATCATTTCCATCTCTGTGTGGCCAGGGAGTGCCCTGCATAACTCCTGCAGGTCCTGGTCAACATTCCCATCTCTGTGTGGCCAGGGTCTGTACTGTCTAACCCCTGCAGCTCCTGGTCAACATTGCCATCTCTGTGTGTGGCCAGGGTTTGCTCGATATAACCCTTGCAGCTCGTGGTCTGCATTCCCATCTCTGTGTGGCAAGGGTGTGCACTGTATAACCCCGGCAGCTCCTGGTCAACATCCCCTTCTCTGTGTGTGGCCAGGGTGCGCTCTGTACAACCCCTGCTCCTTGTCAAAATTCCCATCTCTGTGTGTGGCCATGGTGTGCTCTGTCTCACTCCTGCACCTCCTGGTCAACATTCCCATCTCTCTGTGGCCAGGGTCTGCACTGTCTAACCCCTGCATCTCCTGGTCAGCATTCCCATCTCTGTGTGGTCAGGGTGTGCTCTGTGTACCTCCTGCAGCTCCTGGTCAACATTCCCATTTCTGTGTGGCCCGGGAGTGCTCTGGATAACCCCAGCTCCTGGTCCACATGCCCATCTCTGTGTGGCCAGGGTGTGCACTGCATATCCCCTGCAGCTCCTGGTCAACATTCCCATCTCAGTGTGGCCAGGGTGCGCTCTGTCTAACTACTGAAGCTCCTGGTCAACATTCCTATCTCTGTGTGGCCATGGTGTGCTCTGTATAACCCCAGCACCTACTGGTCAACATTGCCATCTCTGTGTGTGGCCAGGGTTTGCTCTATATAACCCCTGCAGCTCGTGGTCTGCATTCCCATCTCTGTGTGGCAAGGGTGTGCTCTGTATAACCCCGGCAGCTCCTGGTCAACATTCCCTTCTCTGTGTATGGCCTGGGTGCGCTCTGTACTACCCCTGCTCCTGGTCAACATTCCCATCTCTGTGTGTGGCCCGGGCGTGCACTGTATAACCCCTGCAGCTCCTGGTCAAATTCCCATCTCTGTTTGTGGCCATGGTATGCTCTGTATAACCCCTGCAGCTCCTGGTCAACATTCCGATCTGTGTGTGGCCAGGGTGTGCTCTGTCTCAACCATGCTCCAGTTTAACATTCCCATCTCTGTGTGGCCAGGGTGTGCTCTAGGGTGTGCTCTGTATACCCCTGCAGCTCCTTGGCAACATTCCCATCTCTGTGTAGCCATAGTGTGCTCTGTATAACACCTGCAGCTCCTGGTCAACATTCCCATCTCCGAGTGGCTAGGGTGCCCACTGTATAACCCTGCAGCTCCTGGTCAACATTCACATCTCTTTGTGGCCAAAGTGTGCTCTCTATAACCGCTGCTCCTGCTCAACATTCCCATTTCTGTGTGGCCAGGGAGTGCTATGTTTGATCTCTGCAGCTCCTGGTCAACATTCCCATCTCTGTGTGGGGCCAGGGTGTGCACTGTATAAACCCTGCAGAGCCTGGTCAACATTCACATCTCTGTGTGGCCAGGGGGTGCTCTGTAAAACACCTGAAGCTTCTGTTCAACACTCCCATCTCTGTGTTGCCAGGGTGTGCTCTGTATAACCCCTGCTCGTGTTTAACATTCCCATCTCAGTGTGGCCAGAGTGTGCTCTGCATAACACCTGCAGCTCCTGGTCAACAATTCCATCTCTGTGTGGCCAGGGTGTGCTTTCTTTAACCACTGCAGCTCCTGGTCAACATTCCCATCTCTGTTTGTGGCCACGGTGTGCTCTGTATAACTCCTGCAGATCTTGGTCGACATTCCCATCCCTGTGTGTGGCCAGGGTGTCCTCTGTATAACCACTGCAACTCCTGGTCAACATTCCCAACTCTGTGTGACCAGGGTGTTCTCTGTATAATTCCTGCAGCTCTTGGTCAACATTCCCATCTCTGTGTGTGGCCAGGGTGTTCTCTACATAACCCCTGCAGTTCCTTGTCAACATTCCCATCTCTGTGTTGCCAGGGTGTGCTCTGTATAACCCCGGCAGCTCCTGGTCAACATCCCCTTCTCTGTGTGTGGCCAGGGTGCGCTCTGTACAACCCCTGCTCCTTGTCAAAATTCCCATCTCTGTGTGTGGCCATGGTGTGCTCTGTCTCACTCCTGCAGCTCCTGGTCAACATTCCCATCTCTTTGTGGCCAGGGTCTGCACTGTCTAACCGCTGCATCTCCTGGTCAGCATTCCCATCTCTGTGTGGTCAGGGTGTGCTCTGTGTACCTCCTGCAGCTCCTGGTCAACATTCCCATTTCTGTGTGGCCCGGGTGTGCTCTGGATAACCCCAGCTCCTGGTCCACATGCCCATCTCTGTGTGGCCAGGGTGTGCACTGTATATCCCCTGCAGCTCCTGGTCAACATTCCCATCTCTGTGTGGCCAGGGTGCGCTCTGTCTAACAACTGCAGCTCCTGGTCAACATTCCTATCTCTGTGTGGCCATGGTGTGCTCTGTATAACCCCAGCACCTACTGGTCAACATTCCTATCTCTGTGTGGCCAGGGTGTGCACTGATTAACCCCGGCAGCTGCTGGTCAACATTCCCTTCTCTGTGTGTGGCCAGGGTGCGCTCTGTACAACCCCTGCTCCTGGAGAACATTCCCATCTCTGTGCGTGGCCATGGTGTGCACTGTATAACCCCTGCAGCTCCTGATCAAATTCCCATCTCTCTGTGTGGCCAGGGTACGCTCTGTATAAACACTGCAACTTATGGTCATCATTTCCATCTCTGTGTGGCCAGGGAGTGCCCTGCATAACTCCTGCAGGTCCTGGTCAACATTCCCATCTCTGTGTGGCCAGGGTCTGTACTGTCTAACCCCTGCAGCTCCTGGTCAACATTGCCATCTCTGTGTGTGGCCAGGGTTTGCTCTATATAACCCCTGCAGCTCGTGGTCTGCATTCCCATCTCTGTGTGGCAAGGGTGTGCACTGTATAACCCCGGCAGCTCCTGGTCAACATTCCCTTCTCTGTGTGTGGCCTGGGTGCGCTCTGTACTACCCCTGCTCCTGGTCAACATTCCCATCTCTGTGTGTGGCCCGGGTGTGCACTGTATAACCCCTGCAGCTCCTGGTCAAATTCCCATCTCTGTTGTGGCCATGGTATGCACTGTATAACCCCTGCAGCTCCTGGTCAACATTCCGATCTGTGTGTGTGGCCAGGGTACGCTCTGTATAAACACTGCAACTTATGGTCATCATTTCCATCTCTGTGTGGCCAGGGAGTGCCCTGCATAACTCCTGCAGGTTCTGGTCAACATTCCCATCTCTGTGTGGCCAGGGTCTGTACTGTCTAACCCCTGCAGCTCCTGGTCAACATTGCCATCTCTGTGTGTGGCCAGGGTTTGCTCTATATAACCCCTGCAGCTCCTTGTCAACATTCCCATCTCTGTGTGTGGCCATGGTGTCCCCTGTATAACCCCTGCAACTCCTGGTCAACATTTCCAATTCTGTGTGGCCAGGGTGTGCTCTATATAACCCCTGCAGCTCGTGGTCTGCATTCCCATCTCTGTGTGACAAGGGTGTGCACTGTATAACCCCGGCAGCTCCTGGTCAACATTCCCTTCTCTGTGTGTGGCCTGGGTGCGCTCTGTACTACCCCTGCTCCTGGTCAACATTCCCATCTCTGTGTGTGGCCCGGGTGTGCACTGTATAACCCCTGCAGCTCCTGGTCAAATTCCCATCTCTGTGTGTGGCCATGGTATGCTCTGTATAACCCCTGCAGCTCCTGGTCAACATTTCTATCTCTGTGTGGCCAGGGTGTGCTCTGTGTAACTCCTGCAGCTCCTGGTTAACATTCCGATCTGTGTGTGGCCAGGGTGTGTTCTGTGTAACTCCTGCAGCTCCTGGTCAACATTCCGATCTGTGTGTGGCCAGGGTGTGCTCTGTCTCAACCATGCTCCAGTTTAACATTCCCATCTCTGTGTGGCCAGGGTGTGCTCTAGGGTGTGCTCTGTATACCCCTGCAGCTCCTGGTCAACATTCCCATCTCTGTGTGGCCATAGTGTGCTCTGTATAACACCTGCAGCTCCTGGTCAACATTCCCATCTCCGAGTGGCTAGGGTGCCCACTGTATAAACCTGCAGCTCCTGGTCAACATTCACATCTCTTTGTGGCAAAAGTGTGCTCTCTATAACCGCTGCTCCTGCTCAACATTCCCATTTCTGTGTGGCCAGGGAGTGCTGTGTTTGACCTCTGCAGCTCCTGGTCAACATTCCCATCTCTGAGTGTGGCCAGGGTGTGCACTGTATAAACCCTGCAGAGCCTGGTCAACATTCTCATCTCTGTGTTGCCAGGGTGTGCTCTGTATAACCCCTGCTCGTGTTTAACATTCCCATCTCTGTGTGGCCAGGGTGCGCTCTGTGTAACTCCTGCAGCTCCTGATCTACATTCCCATCTCTGTGTGGCCAAAGTGCGCTCTCTATAACCGCAGCTTCTGCTCAACATTCCCATTTCTGTGTGGTCAGGGAGTCCTCTGTATGACCTCTGCAGCTCATAGTCAACATTCCCATCTGTGTGTGGTCAGGGTTTGCTCTGTATTAAGCCTGCGTTCCTGGTCAACATTCCCATCTCTGTTTGGCCAGGGTGTGCTCTGTGTATCCCCAGCTCCTGGTCAACATTCCCATCTCTGTGTGTCCAGAGTGTGCTCTGTATAACCCCTGCAGCTCCTGGTCAACATTCCCATCTGTGTGACGTCAGGGTGTGCTCTGTACAGTCCCAACCCCCTCACAGTGCTCAATGTACCACAGTCCCATTCCCCTCACAGTACGCAATGTACCACAGTCCCATCCCCCTCTCAGTACTCAATGTCCCACAGTCCCAACCCCCTCACAGTACTCAATGTACCACAGTCCCATCCCCCTCACAGTACTCCATGTACCACAGTCCCATTCTCCTCTCAGTACACAATGTACAACAGTCCCATCCCCCTCACAGTACTCAATGTACCACAGTCCCAACCCCCTCACAGTACTCAATGTACCACAGTCCCAACCCCCTCACAGTACTCAATGTACCACAGTCCCATTCCCCTCACAGTACTCAATATACAACAGTCCCATCCCCCTCACAGAACTCAATGTAACACAGCCCCATTCCCCTCACTGTACTCAATGTACCACAGTCCCATCCCCCTCACAGTACTCCATGTACCACAGTCCCATTCCCCTCACAGAACTCAATGTACCACAGTCCCATTCCCCTCACAGTACTCAATATACCACAGTCCCATCCCCCTCACAGAACTCAATGTACCACAGCCCCATTCCCCTCACTGTACTCAATGTACCACAGTCCCATCCCCCTCACAGTACTCCATGTACCACAGTCCCATTCCCCTCACAGTACTCAATGTACCACAGCCCCATTCCCCTCACTGTACTCAATGTACCACAGTCTCATTCCCCTCACAGTACTGAATGTACCACAGTCCCATTCTACTCACAGTGCTCAATGTACCACAGTCCCATTCCCCTCACAGTACTCAATGTACCACAGCCCCATCCCCCTCACAGTACTCAATGTACCACTGCCCCATTCCACTCATAGTACTCAATGTACCACAGTCCCATTCCCCTCACAGTACTCAATGTACCACAGTCCCATCCTCCTCACAGTACTCAATGTACCAAAGTCCCATCCCCCTCACAGTACTCAATGTACCACAGTCCCATCCCCCTCACAGTACTCAATGTACCACAGTCCCATCCCCCTCACAGTACTCAATGTACCACAGTCCCATTCCCATCACAGTACTCAATGTACCACTGTCCCATTCCCCTCACAGTACTCAATGTACCACAGTCCCATTCCCCTCACAGTACTCAATGTACCACAGCCCCATCCCCCTCACAGTACTCAATGTACCACTGCCCCATTCCACTCATAGTACTCAATGTACCACAGTCCCATTCCCCTCACAGTACTCAATGTACCACAGTCCCATCCTCCTCACAGTACTCAATGTACCAAAGTCCCATCCCCCTCACAGTACTCAATGTACCACAGTCCCATCCCCCTCACAGTACTCAATGTACCACAGTCCCATCCCCCTCACAGTACTCAATGTACCACAGTCCCATTCTCCTCTCAGTACTCAATGTACCACAGTCCCATCCTCGTCACAATACTCAATGTACCACAGTCCCATTCCCTTCACAGTACTCAATATACCACAGTCCCATCCCCCTCACAGTACTCAATGTACCACAGTCCCATTCCCCTCACAGTACTCAATGTACCACAGTCCCATTCCCCTCACAGTACTCAATGTACCACAGTCCCATTCCCCTCACAGTGCTCAATATACCACAGTCCCATCCCCCTCACAGTACTCAATGTACCACAGTCCCATCCCCCTCACAGTACTCAATGTACCACAGTCCCATCCCCCTCACAGTACTCAATGTACCACAGTCCCATTCCCATCACAGTACTCAATGTACCACTGTCCCATTCCCCTCACAGTACTCAACGAACCACAGTGCCACTCCCCTCACCGTACTCAATGTACCACTGTCCCATCCCCCTCACTGTGCTCAATGTACCGCAGTCCCATTCCCCTCACCGTACTCAATGTACCACTGTCCCATCCCCCTCACTGTGCTCAATGTACCACAGTCCCATTCCCCTCACAGTACTCAATGTATCACAATCCCAATCTCCTCACAGTACTCAATGTACCACTGTCCCATTCCCCTCTCAGTGCTTAATGTCCCACAGTCCCATTCCCCTCACAGTACTCAATGTACCACAGTCCCAACCCCCTCTCAGTGCTCAATGTCCCTCAGTCCCATTCCCCTCACAGTACTCAATGTACCACATTCCCATCTCCCTCACCGTACTCAATGTACCACAGTCCCATCCCCCTCACAGTACGCAATGTACCACAGTCCCATTCCCCTCACCGTACTCAATGTCCCACTGTCCTCCCCCCTCACAGTACTCAATGTACCACTGTCCCTGCTCCTCACAGTACTCAATGTCCCACTGTCCTTCCCCCTCACAGTAGTCACTGTACCACTGTCCCATCCCCCTCACTGTACTCAATGTACCACAGTCCCATTCCCCTCACAGTACTCAATGTACCACAGTCCCAACCCCCTCTCAGTGCTTAATGTCCCACAGTCCCATTCCCCTCACAGTACTCAATGTACCACAGTCCCAACCCCCTCTCAGTGCTCAATGTCCCACAGTCCCATTCCCCTCACAGTACTCAATGTACCACAGTCCCAACCCCCTCTCAGTGCTCAATGTCCCACAGTCCCATTCCCCTCACCGTACTCAATGTACCACAGTCCCATCTACCTCACAATACTCAATGTACCACAGTCCCATCCCCCTCACAGTACACAGTGTACCACAGCCCCATTCCCCTCAGAGTACTCAATGTACCACAGTCACATTCCACTCACAGTACTCAATGTATCACAGTCCCATCCCCCTCACAGTACTCAATGTACCACAGTCCCATTCCCCTCACAGTACTCAATATAGGACAGCCCCATCCCCCTCACAGTACTCAATGTCCCACAGTCCCATCTCCCTCACAGTACTCAATGTACCACAATCCCATTCCCCTCACAGTACTCAATGTACCACATTCCAATTCCCCTCAGTGTTCTCATTGTCCCCCAGTCCCATTCCCCTCACAGTACTCAATGTCCCACAGTCCCATCTCCCTCACAGTACTCAATGTACCACAGTCCCATTCCCCTCACAGTACTCAATGTACCACAGTCCCATCCCCCTCACAGTACTCAATGTCCCACAGTCCCAACCCCCTCACAGTACTCAATTCAGCACAGTCACATTCCCCTCACAGTACTCAATGTAGCACAGCCCCATTCCCCTCACAGTACTCAACGTACCACATCCCATTCCCCTCACAGTAATTAATGTACCACATCCCATCCCCCTCAGAGTACTCAATGTACCACAGTCCCATCTCCCTCGCAGTACTCAATGTCCCACAGTCCCATTCCCCTCACAGTACTCAATGTACCACAGCACCATTCCCTCTCAGTACTCAATGTCCCACTGTCCCATTCCCCTCACAGTACTCAATGTACCACAGTCCCATTTCCCTCACAGTACTCAATGTCCCACAGTCCCATTCCCCTCACAGTACGCAATGTATCACAGCACCATTCCCCTCACAGTACTCAATGTACCACAGCCCCTTCCTCCTCACAGTCCTCAATGTAGCACAGCCCCATCCCCCTCACAGCACTCAATGTACCACAGTCACATCTCCCTCTCAGTCCACAATGTACAACAGTCCCATCCCCCTCACAATACTCAATGTACCACAGTCCAATGCCCCTTACAGTACTCAATGTACCACAGTCCAATTCCCCTCACAATACTCATTGTCCCACAGTCCCATTCCCCTCACAGTACTCAATGTACCACATCCTATTCCCCTCACAGTACTCAATGTAGGTCAGACCCATCCCTCTCACGGTACTCAATGTCCCACAGTCCCATCTCCCTCACAGTAACTCAATGTCCCACAGTCCCATTCCCCTCACAGTACTCAATGTAGCACAGCCCCATCCCCCTCACAGTACTCAATGTACCACAGTCACATCTCCCTCTCAGTACACAATGTACAACAGTCCCATCCCCCTCACAATACTCAATGTACCACAGTCCCATTCCCCTCACAGTGCTCAATGTCCCACAGTCCCATTCCACGCACAGTACTCAATGTGCCACAGTACCATCTCCCTCACAGGACTCAATGTACCACAGTCCCATCCCCCTCACAGTACTCAATGTCCCACAGTCCCATCTCCCTCACATTTCTCAATGTACCACAGTCCCATCCCCTTCACAGTACTCAATGTACCACAGTTCAATTCCCCTCACAGTACTCAATATACCACAGTCCCATTCCCCTTACAGTACTCAATGTACCACAGCACCATTCCCCTCACAGTACTCAATGCAGCACAGTCCCATTCCCCTCACAGTACTCAATGTGGCACAGCACCAACCCCCTCACAGTTCTCAATGTACCACAGTCCCATTCCCCTCACAGTACTCAACGTACCACATCCCTTTCACCTCACAGTAATCAATGTACCACATCCCACCGCCCTCACAGTACTCAATGTATCACAGTCCCATCCCCCTCGCAGCACTGAATGTCCCACAGTCCCATTCCCCTCACAGTACTCAATGTACCACAGCCCCATCCTCCTCACAGTACTCAATGTCCCACAGTCCCATTCCCCTCACAGTACGCAATGTACCACAGCACCATTCCCCTCACAGTACTCAATGTACCACAGCCCCTTCCTCCTCACAGTACTCAATGTCCCACAGTCCCATTCCCCTCACAGTACTCAATGTAAGCCCCATCCCCCTCACAGCACTCAATGTACCACAGTCCCATCTCCCTCACAGTACTCAAGGTACCACAGTCCCATCCTCCTCACAGTACTCAATGTCCCACAGTCCCATTCCCCTCACAGTACGCAATGTACCACAGCACCATTCCCCTCACAATACTCAATGTACCACAGCCCCTTCCTCCTCACAGTACTCAATGTCCCACAGTCCCATTCCCCTCACAGTACTCAATGTAAGCACCATCCCCCTCACAGCACTCAATGTACCACAGTCCCATCCCCCTCATGGTACTCAATGTACCACAGTCACATCTCCCTCTCAGTACACAATGTACAACAGTCCCATCCCCCTCACAATACTCAATGTACCACAGTCCCAGTCCCCTCACAGTACTCAATGTACCACAGTTCCATTCCCCTCACAGTACTCAATGTACCACAGTCCAATTCCCCTCACAGTACTCATTGTCCCACAGTCCCATTCCCTTCACAGTACTCAATGTACCACATTCCCGTCTCCCTCACAGTACTCAATGTACCACAGTCCCACCTCCCTCACAGTGCGCAATGTACCACAGTCCCATCTCCCTCACAGTTCTCAATGTACCACAGTCCCATCCCCCTCACAGTTCTCAATGTACCACAGTCCCATCTCCCTCACAGTTCTCAATGTACCACAGTCCCATCCCCCTCACAGTACTCAATGTACCACAGTCCCATCCCCCTCACAGTACTCAATGTACCACAGTCCCATCTCCCTCACAGTACTCAATGTACCACAGTCCCATCCCCCTCACAGTTCTCAATGTACCACAGTCCCATCCCCCTCACAGTTCTCAATGTACCACAGTCCCATCTCCCTCACAGTTCTCAATGTACCACAGTCCCATCCCCCTCACAGTACTCAATGTCCCACAGTCCCATCTCCCTCACAGTACTCAATGTACCACAGTCACAATCCCCGCTCAGTACTCAATGTACCACAGTCCCATCCCACTCACAGTTCTCAATGTACCACAGTCCCATTCCCCTCACAGTACTCAATGTAGCAAAGTCCAAACCCCTCACAATACTCAATGTATCACAGTCACATTCCCCTCACTGCACTCATTGTCCCACAGTCCCATCCCCCTCACAGTACTCAATGTATCACAGTCCCATTCCCCTCGCAGTTGTCAATGTCCCACAGTCCCATTCCCCTCACAGTACTCAATGTGCCACAGTACCATCTCCCTCACAGTACTCAATGTACCACAGTCCCATCGCCCTCACAGTACTCAATGTCCCACAGTCCCATTCCCCTCACAGTACTCAGTATACCACAGTCCCATTCCCCTCACAGTACTCATTGTCCCCAGTCGGATCCTCCTCACAGTACTCAATGTTCCACAGTCCCATTCCCCTGACAGTACTCAATGTACCACAGTCCCATCTACCTCACAGTACTCAATGTACCACAGCCCCATTCCCCTCAGAGTACTCAATGTACCACAGTTACATTCCACTCACAGTACTCAATGTATCACAGTCCCATCCCCCTCACAGTACTCAATGTACCACAGTCCCATTCCCCTCACAGTACTCAAGATAGGACAGCCCCATCCCCCTCACAGTACTCAATGTACCACAGTCCCATCCCCTTCACAGTACTCAATGTACCACAGTCCCATCTCCCTCACAGTTCTCAATGTACCACAGTCCCACCCCCCTCACAGTACTCAATGTCCCACAGTCCCATCTCCCTCACAGTACTCAATGTACCACAGTCACAATCCCCGCTCAGTACTCAATGTACCACAGTCCCATCCCACTCACAGTTCTCAATGTACCACAGTCCCATTCCCCTCACAGTACTCAATGTAGCAAAGTCCAAACCCCTCACAATACTCAATGTATCACAGTCACATTCCCCTCACTGCACTCATTGTCCCACAGTCCCATCCCCCTCACAGTACTCAATGTATCACAGTCCCATTCCCCTCGCAGTTGTCAATGTCCCACAGTCCCATTCCCCTCACAGTACTCAATGTGCCACAGTACCATCTCCCTCACAGTACTCAATGTACCACAGTCCCATCGCCCTCACAGTACTCAATGTCCCACAGTCCCATTCCCCTCACAGTACTCAGTATACCACAGTCCCATTCCCCTCACAGTACTCATTGTCCCCAGTCGGATCCTCCTCACAGTACTCAATGTTCCACAGTCCCATTCCCCTGACAGTACTCAATGTACCACAGTCCCATCTACCTCACAGTACTCAATGTACCACAGCCCCATTCCCCTCAGAGTACTCAATGTACCACAGTTACATTCCACTCACAGTACTCAATGTATCACAGTCCCATCCCCCTCACAGTACTCAATGTACCACAGTGCCATTCCCCTCACAGTACTCAAGATAGGACAGCCCCATCCCCCTCACAGTACTCAATGTACCACAGTCCCATCCCCTTCACAGTACTCAATGTACCACAGTTCCATTCCCCTCACAGTACTCAATATACCACAGTCCCATTCCCCTTACAGTACTCAATGTACCACAGCACCATTCCCCTCACAGTACTCAATGCAGCACAGTCCCATTCCCCTCACAGTACTCAATGTGGCACAGCACCAACCCCCTCACAGTTCTCAATGTACCACAGTCCCATTCCCCTCACAGTACTCAACGTACCACATCCCATTCACCTCACAGTAATCAATGTACCACATCCCACCCCCCTCACAGTACTCAATGTATCACAGTCCCATCCCCCTCGCAGCACTCAATGTCCCACAGTCCCATTTCCCTCACAGTACTCAATGTACCACAGCACCATTCCCCTCACAGTACTCAATGTCCCACAGTCCCATTCCCCTCACAGTACTCAATGTACCACAGTCCCATCCTCCTCACAGTACTCAATGTCCCACAGTCCCATTCCCCTCACAGTACGCAATGTACCACAGCACCATTCCCCTCACAGTACTCAATGTACCACAGCCCCTTCCTCCTCACAGTACTCAATGTCCCACAGTCCCATTCCCCTCACAGTACTCAATGTAAGCCCCATCCCCCTCACAGCACTCAATGTACCACAGTCCCATCTCCCTCACAGTACTCAATGTACCTCAGTCCCATCCTCCTCACAGTACTCAATGTCCCACAGTCCCATTCCCCTCACAGTACGCAATGTACCACAGCACCATGCCCCTCACAATACTCAATGTACCACAGCCCCTTCCTCCTCACAGTACTCAATGTCCCACAGTCCCATTCCCCTCACAGTACTCAATGTAAGCCCCATCCCCCTCACAGCACTCAATGTACCACAGTCCCATCCCCCTCACAGTACTCAATGTACCACAGTCACATCTCCCTCTCAGTACACAATGTACAACAGTCCCATCCCCCTCACAATACTCAATGTACCACAGTCCCAGTCCCCTCACAGTACTCAATGTACCACAGTTCCATTCCCCTCACAGTACTCAATGTCCCACAGTCTCATTCCCTTCACAGTACTCAATGTACCACATTCCCGTCTCCCTCACAGTACTCAATGTACCACAGTCCCACCTCCCTCACAGTGCGCAATGTACCACAGTCCCATCTCCCTCACAGTTCTCAATGTACCACAGTCCCATCCCCCTCACAGTTCTCAATGTACCACAGTCCCATCTCCCTCACAGTTCTCAATGTACCACAGTCCCATCCCCCTCACAGTACTCAATGTACCACAGTCCCATCCCCCTCACAGTACTCAATGTACCACAGTCCCATCTCACTCACAGTACTCAATGTACCACAGTCCCATCCCCCTCACAGTACTCAATGTCCCACAGTCCCACCTCCCTCACAGTGCGCAATGTACCACAGTCCCATCTCCCTCACAGTTCTCAATGTACCACAGTCCCATCCCCCTCACAGTTCTCAATGTACCACAGTCCCATCTCCCTCACAGTTCTCAATGTACCACAGTCCCATCCCCCTCACAGTACTCAATGTCCCACAGTACCATCTCCCTCACAGTTCTCAATGTACCACAGTCACAATCCCCGCTCAGTACTCAATGTACCACAGTCCCATCCCACTCAGTTCTCAATGTACCACAGTCCCATTCCCCTCACAGTACTCAATGTAGCAAAGTCCAAACCCCTCACAATACTCAATGTATCACAGTCACATTCCCCTCACTGCACTCATTGTCCCACAGTCCCATCCCCCTCACAGTACTCAATGTATTACAGTCCCATTCCCCTCGCAGTTGTCAATGTCCCACAGTCCCATTCCCCTCACAGTACTCAATGTGCCACAGTACCATCTCCCTCACAGTACTCAATGTACCACAGTCCCATCGCCCTCACAGTACTCAATGTCCCACAGTCCCATTCCCCTCACAGTACTCAGTATACCACAGTCCCATTCCCCTCACAGTACTCATTGTCCCCAGTCGGATCCTCCTCACAGTACTCAATGTTCCACAGTCCCATTCCCCTGACAGTACTCAATGTACCACAGTCCCATCTACCTCACAGTACTCAATGTACCACAGCCCCATTCCCCTCAGAGTACTCAATGTACCACAGTTACATTCCACTCACAGTACTCAATGTATCACAGTCCCATCCCCCTCACAGTACTCAATGTACCACAGTCCCATTCCCCTCACAGTACTCAAGATAGGACAGCCCCATCCCCCTCACGGTACTCAATGTACCACAGTCCCATCTCCCTCACAGTACTCAATGTACCACAATCCCGTTCCCCTCACAGTACTCAATGTACCACAGTCCCATCTCCCTCACAGTACTCAATGTACCACAGTCCCATTCCCCTCACAGTACTCAATTTACCACAGTCCCATCTTCCTCACAATACTCAATGTCCCACACTTCCATCCCCCTCACAGTACTCAATGTACCACAGTCCCAATCCCCTCACAGTACTCAATGTACCACAGTCCCATTCCGCTCACAGTACTCAAAGTAGCACAGCCCCATCCCCCTCACAGTACTCAATGTACCACAGTCCCATCCCCCACACAGTACTCAATGTAGCAGTGTCCAAACCCCCTCATAATTCTCAATGTACCACAGTCCCATACCCCTCACAGTACTCAATGTAGCAAAGTCCAAACCCCCTCACAGTACTCAATGTACCACAGTGCCATTCGCTCACAGTACTCAATGTACCACAGTCCCATCTCCCTCACAGTGCGCAATGTACCACAGTCCCATTCCCCTCATAGTACTCAATGTACCACATTCCAATTTCCCTCACAGTACTCATTGTCCCACAGTCCCATTCCCGTCACAGTACTCAGTGTACCACAGTCCCATCTCCCTCACAGTACCCAATGTACCACAGTCCCATCCCCCTCACAGTACTCAATGTAACACAGTCCCATCTTCCTCACAGTACTTAAAGTACCACAGTCCCATTCCTCTCACAGTACTCAATGTACCACAGTCCCATCTCCCTCACAGTACTCAATGTCCCACATTTCCATCCCCTCACAGTACTCAATGTACCACAGTCCCATTCCTTTCACAGTACTCAATGTACCACAGTCCCTTTCCCCACACAGTACTCAAAGGAGCACAGCCCCATCCCCCTCACAGTACTCAATGTACCACAGTCCCATCCGCCTCACAGTACTCAATGTAGCAATGTCCAAACCCCTCACAATACTCAATGTACCACAGTCCCATCCCCCTCACGGTACTCAATGTAGCAAAGTCCAAACCCCCTCACAGAACTCAATGTACCACAGTGCCATTCCCCTCATAGTACTCAATGTACCACATTCCAATTCCCCTCACAGTACTCATTGTCCCACAGTCCCATTCCCCTCACAGTACTCAATGTACCACAGTCCCATCCCACTCACAGTTCTCAATGTACCACAGTCCCATTCCCCTCACAGTACTCAATGTAGCAAAGTCCAAACCCCTCACAATACTCAATGTATCACAGTCACATTCCCCTCACTGCACTCATTGTCCCACAGTCCCATCCCCCTCACAGTACTCAATGTATCACAGTCCCATTCCCCTCGCAGTTGTAAATGTCCCACAGTCCCATTCCCCTCACAGTACTCAATGTGCCACAGTACCATCTCCCTCACAGTACTCAATGTACCACAGTCCCATCGCCCTCACAGTACTCAATGTCCCACAGTCCCATTCCCCTCACAGTACTCAGTATACCACAGTCCCATTCCCCCCACAGTACTCATTGTCCCCAGTCGGATCCTCCTCACAGTACTCAATGTTCCACAGTCCCATTCCCCTGACAGTACTCAATGTACCACAGTCCCATCTACCTCACAGTACTCAATGTACCACAGCCCCATTCCCCTCAGAGTACTCAATGTACCACAGTTACATTCCACTCACAGTACTCAATGTATCATAGTCCCATCCCCCTCACAGTACTCAATGTACCACAGTCCCATTCCCCTCACAGTACTCAAGATAGGACAGCCCCATCCCCCTCACAGTACTCAATGTACCACAGTCCCATCTCCCTCACAGTACTCAATGTACCACAATCCAGTTCCCCTCACAGTACTCAATGTACCACAGTCCCATCTCCCTCACAGTACTCAATGTACCACAGTCCCATTCCCCTCACAATACTCAATTTACCACAGTCCCATCTTCCTCACAATACTCAATGTCCCACACTTCCATCCCCCTCACAGTACACAATGTACCACAGTCCCAATCCCCTCACTGTACTCAATGTACCACAGTCCCATTCCGCTCACAGTACTCAAAGTAGCACAGCCCCATCCCCCTCACAGTACTCAATGTACCACTGTCCCATCCCCCACACAGTACTCAATGTAGCAGTGTCCAAACCCCCTCATAATACTCAATGTACCACAGTCCCATACCCCTCACAGTACTCAATGTAGCAAAGTCCAAACCCCCTCACAGTACTCAATGTACCACAGTGCCATTCGCTCACAGTACTCAATGTACCACAGTCCCATCTCCCTCATAGTACTCAATGTACCACATTCCAATTTCCCTCACAGTACTCATTGTCCCACAGTCCCATTCCCGTCACAGTACTCAATGTACCACAGTCCCATCTCCCTCACAGTACCCAATGTACCACAGTCCCATCCCCCTCACAGTACTCAATGTAACACAGTCCCATCTTCCTCACAGTACTTAAAGTACCACAGTCCCATTCCTCTCACAGTACTCAATTTACCACAGTCCCATCTCCCTCACAGTACTCAATGTCCCACATTTCCATCCCCTCACAGTACTCAATGTACCACAGTCCCATTCCTTTCACAGTACTCAATGTACCACAGTCCCTTTCCCCACACAGTACTCAAAGTAGCACAGCCCCATCCCCCTCACAGTACGCAATGTACCACAATCCCATCCGCCTCACAGTACTCAATGTAGCAAAGTCCAAACCCCCTCACAGAACTCAATGTACCACAGTGCCATTCCCCTCATAGTACTCAAAGTACCACATTCCAATTCACCTCACAGTACTCATTGTCCCACAGTCCCATTCCCCTCACAGTACTCAATGTACCACAGTCCCATCTCCCTCACATTACTCAATGTACCACAGTCCCATCCCACTCACAGTTCTCATTGTCCCACAGTCCCATTCCCCTCACAGTACTCAATGTGCCACAGTACCATGTCCCTCACAGTACTCAATGTACCACAGTCCCATCCCCCTCACAGTACTCAATGTCCCACAGTCCCATCTCCCTCACAGTTCTCAATGTACCACAGTCCCATCCCCTTCACAGTACTCAATGTACCACAGTCCCATCCGCCTCACAGTACTCAATGTAACAATGTCCAAACCCCCTCACAATACTCAATGTACCACAGTCCCATCCCCCTCACAGTACTCAATGTACCACAGTCCCATCCCCCTCACAGTACTCAATGTAGCAAAGTCCAAACCCCCTCACAGTACTCAATGTACCACAGTGCCATTCGCAACAGTACTCAATGTACCACAGCCCCATTCCCCTCAGAGTACTCAATGTACCACAGTTACATTCCACTCACAGTACTCAATGTATCACAGACCCATCCCCCTCACAGTACTCAATGTCCCACAGTCCCATTCCCCTCACAGTACTCAAGATAGGACAGCCCCATCCCCCTCACAGCACTCAATGTACCACAGTCCCATCTCCCTCACAGTACTCAATGTACCACAATCCCGTTCCCCTCACAGTACTCAATGTACCACAGTCCCATCTCCCTCACAGTACTCAATGTACCACAGTCCCATTCCCCTCACAGTACTCAATTTACCACAGTCCCATCTTCCTCACAATACTCAATGTCCCACACTTCCACCCCCCTCACAGTACTCAATGTACCACAGTCCCAATCCCCTCACAGTACTCAATGTACCACAGTCCCATCCCCTCACAGTACTCAATGTCCCACAGTCCCATCCGCCTCACAGTACTCAATGTAGCAATGTCCAAACCCCCTCACAATACTCAAGGTACCACAGTCCCATCCCCCTCACAGTACTCAATGTAGCAAAGTCCAAACCCCCTCACAGTACTCAATGTACCACAGTGCCATTCGCTCACAGTACTCAATGTACCACAGCCCCATCCCCCTCACAGTACTCAATGATCCACAGTCCCATCCGCCTCACAGTACTCAATGTAGCAATGTCCAAACCCCCTCACAATACTCAATGTACCACAGTCCCATCCCCCTCACAGTACTCAATGTAGCAAAGTCCAAACCCCCTCACAGTACTCAATGTACCACAGTGCCATTCGCTCACAGTACTCAATGTACCACAGTCCCATCTCCCTCACAGTGCGCAATGTACCACAGTCCCATTCCCCTCATAGTACTCAATGTACCACATTCCAATTCCCCTCACAGTACTCATTGTACCACAGTCCCATCTCCCTCACAGTGCGCAATGTACCACAGTCTCATTCCCCTCACTGTACTCAATGTACCACAGTCCCGTCTCCCTCACAGTACTCAATGTACCACAGACCCATCCCCCTCACAGTACTCAATGTATCACAGTCCCATCCCACTCACAGTTCTCATTGTCCCACAGTCCCATTCCCCTCACAGTACTCAATGTGCCACAGTACCATCTCCCTCACAGTACTCAATGTACCACAGTCCCATTCCCCTCACAGTACTCAATGTCCCACAGTCCCATCTACCTCACAGTACACAATGTACCACCGTTCCATTCCCCTCACAGTACTCAATGTACCACAGCACCATTCCCCTCACAGTACTCAATGTCCCACAGTCCCATTCCCCTCACAGTACTCAATGCAGCAATGTCCCATTCCACTCACAGTACTCAATGTAGCACAGCACCATCCCCCTCACAGTACACAACGCACCACAGTCCCATTCCCGTCACAGTACTCACCGTACCACATTCCATTCCCCTCACAGTAATCAATGTACCACATCCCATCCCCCTCACAGTACTCAATGTACCACAGTCCCATTCCCCTCACAGTACTCAACGTACCACATTCCATTCCCCTCACAGTAATCAATGTACCACATCCCATCCCCCTCACAGTACTCAATGTACCACAGTTCCATCCCCCTCACAGTACTCAATGTCCCACAGTCCCATTCCCCTCACAGTACTCAATGTACCACAGCACCATTCCCCTCACAGTACTCAATTTCCAACAGTCCCATTCCCCTCACAGTACTCAATGTACCACAGTCCCATCCCCCTCACAGTACTCAATGTCCCACAGTCCCATTCCCCTCACAGTACGCAATGTCCCACAGTCCCATTCCCCTCACAGTACTCAATGTAGCACAGGCCCATCCCCCTCACAGTACTCAATGTACGACAGTCACATCTCCCTCACAGTACACAATGTACAACAGTCCCATACCCCTCACAATAATCAATGTACCACAGTCCCATTCCCCTCACAGTACTCAATGTAACAAAGTCCCATTCCCCTCACAGTACTCAATGTACCACAGTCCAATTCCCCTCACAGTACTCAATGTACCACAGTCCCATTCCCTTCACAGTACTCAATGTACCACAGTCCCATCTCCCTCACAGTACTCAATGTACCACAGTCCCATCCCCCTCACAGTACTCAATGTCCCACAGTCCCATTTCCCTCACAGTTCTCAATGTACCACAGTCCCAATCCCCTCTCAAATCTCAATGTACCACAGTCCCATCTACCTCACAGTACTCAATGTACCACAGCCCCATTCCCCTCAGAGTACTCAATGTACCACAGTCACATTCCACTCACAGTACCCAATGTACCACAGTCCCATTCCCTTCACAGTACTCAATGTACCACATCATATTCCCCTCAAAGTACTCAATGTAGGACAGACCCATCCCTCTCACAGTACTCAATGTCCCACAGTCCCATCTCCTTCACATTAACTCAATGTACCACAGTCCCATTCCGCTCACAGTACTCATTGTACCACATTCCAATTCCCCTCACAGTACTCATTGTCCCACAGTCCCATTCCACTCACAGTACTCAATATACCACAGTCCCATCTCCCACACAGTACACAATGTACCACAGTCCCATCTCCCTCAAAGTACTCAATGTACCACAATCCCATCTCCCTCACAGTGCTCAATGTAGCACAGTCCCATCCCCCTCACAGTACTCAATGTACCACAGTCCCATCTCCCTCACAGTACTCAATGTACCACAGTACCATTCCCCTCACAGTACTCAATGTACCACAGTCCCATTCCCCTCACAGTACTCAATGTACCACAGTCCCATTCCCCTCACAGTGTTCAATATACCTCAGTCCCAACCCCCTCACAGTACTCAATGTACCACAGTACCATTCCCCTCACAGTACTCAATGTACCACAGTCCCATTCCGCTCACAGTACTCATTGTACCACATTCCAATTCCCCTCACAGGACTCATTCTCCCCAGTCAGATCCCCCTCACAGTACGCAATGTTCCACAGCCCCATTCCCCTCACAGTACTCAATGTACCACAGTCCCATCTCCCTCACAGTACTCAATGTACCACAGTCCCATTCCCTCATAATACTCAATGTACCACAGTCCCATCCCCCTCACAGTACACAGTGAACCACAGCCCCATTCCCCTCAGAGTACTCAATGTACCACAGTCACATTCCACTCACAGTACTCAATGTATCACAGTCCCATCCCCCTCACAGTACTCAATGTCCCACAGTCCCATCTCCCTCACAGTACTCAATGTACCACAATCCCATTCCCCTCACAGTACTCAATGTACCATATTCCAATTCCCCTCAGAGTTCTCATTGTCCCACAGTCCCATTCCCCTCACAGTACTCAATGTTCCACAGTCCCATTCCCCTCACAGTACTCAATGTACCACAGTCCCATCTCCCTCACAGTACTCAATGTACCACAGTCTCATCTACCTCACAATACTCAATGTCCCACTTTTACATCCTCCTCACAGTACTCAATGTACCACAGAACCATTCCCCTCACATTACACAATATACCACAGTCCCATTCCCCTCACAGTACTCAAAGTAGCACAGCCCCATCCCTCTCACAGTACTCAATGTCCCACAGTGCCATCTCCCTCACAGTACTCAATGTACCTCAGTCCCATTCCACTCACAGTACTCAATGTACCACCGTCCAATTCCCCTCACAGTACTCATTGTCCTACAGTCCCATTCCCCTCACAGTACTAAATGTACCACAGTCCCACTCCCTCACAGTACTCAATGTAGCACAGTCCCATCCCCCTCACAGTACTCAATGTACCACAGTCCCATCTCCCTCACAGTACTCAATGTACCACAGTACCATTCCCCTCACAGTACTCAATGTACCAGAGTCCAATTCCCCTCACAGTACTCTATGTACCACAGTCCCATTCCCCTCACAGTGTTCAATATACCTCAGTCCCAACCCCCTCACAGTACTCAATGTACCACAGTACCATTCCCCTCACAGTACTCAATGTCCCACAGTCCCATCCCCCTCACAGTACTCAATGTACCACAGTCCCATTCCCCTCACAGTGCTCAATGTCCCACAGTCCCATTCCCCTCACAGTACTCAATGTACCACAGTCCCTTCCCCCTCACAGTACTCAATATACCACAGTCCCAACCCCCTCACAGTACTCAATGTACCACAGTCCCATTCCCCTCACAGTACTCAATATACCAAAGTCCCAACACCCTCACAGTACTCAATGTACCACAGTCTCATTCCCCTCAGAGTACTCAATGTACCACAGTCCCATTCCCCTCACAGTACTCAATGTCCCACAGTCCCATTCCCCTCACAGTACTCAATGTACCACAGTCCCATTCCCCTCACAGTACTCAATGTACCACAGTTCCATTCCACTCACAGTACTCAATGTAGCACAGCACCTTCCCCTCACAGTGCTCAACGTACCACATCCCATTACCCTCACAGTACTCAATCTACCACAGTCCCATCTCACTCTCAGTACTCAATGTACCACAGACCCATCCCCCTCACAGTGCTCAATGTACCACAGTCCCATTCCCCTCACAGTACACAATGTCCCACAGTCCCATCCTCCTCACAGTACTCAATGTACCACAGTCCCATCCCCCTCACAGTACTCAATGTCCCACAGTCCCATCCCCCTCACATTACTCAATGTACCACAGTCCCAACGACCTCAAAGTACACAATGTACCAAAGCCTCATTCCCCTCAGAGTACTCAATGTGCCACAGTCCCACCCCCTCACAGTACTCAATGTACCACAGCCCCTTCCCCTCACAGGACTCGATGTACCACATCCCATCCCCTCACAGTACTCAATGTGCCACAGTCCCACCCCCTCACAGTTCTCAATGTACCACCGCCTCTTCCCCTCACAGTACTCAATGTACCACATCCCATCCCCCTCACAGTACTCAATGTACTACATCCCATCCCCCTCACAGTACTCAATGTACCACAGTCCCACTCCCTCACAGTACTCAATGTCCCACAGTCCCATTCCCCTCACAGTACTCAATGTCCCATAGTCCCATTCCCCTCACTGTACTCATTGTCCCACAGTCCCATTCCCTTCACAGTACTCAATGTACCACAGACCCATCCTCCTCACAGTACTCAATGTACCACAGTCCCATCCTCCTCACAGTACTCAATGTCCCAAAGTACCATCTTCCTCACAGTACTCAATGTACCACAGTCCCATCCCCTTCACAATACTCAATGTACCACAGTCACATCCCACTCATAGTACTCAATGTACCAAAGTCCCAACCCCCTCACAATACTCAATGTATCACAGTCACATTCCCCTCACAGTACTCATTGTCCCGCAGTCCCATCCCCCTCACAGTACTCAATATACAACAGTCCCATTCCCCTCACAGTTCTCATTGTCCCACATTCCCATTCCCCTCACAGTACTCAATGTCACACAGTCCCATCCCCCTCACAGTACTCAATGTCACACAGTCCCATCTCCCTCACAGTTCTCAATGTACCACAGTCCCATCCCCCTCACAGTACTCAATGTCACACAGTCCCATCTCCCTCACAGTTCTCAATGTACCACAGTCCCATCCCCTTCACAGTACTCAATGTCCCACAGTCCCATCTACCTCACAGTACTCAATGTACCACAGTTCCATTCCCCTCACAGTACTCAATGTACCACAGTCCCATTCCCCTCACAGTACTCAATGTACCACAGCACCATTCCCCTCACAGTTCTCAATGTACCACAGTCCCATTCCCCTCACAGTACTCAATGTACCACAGTCCCACTCCCTCACAGTACTCAATGTACAACAGTCCCATCCCCCTCACAGTACTCAATGTCCCACAGTCCCATCTCCCTCACAGTTCTCAATGTACCACAGTCCCATCCCCTTCACAGTACTCAATGTCCCACAGTCCCATCTACCTCACAGTACTCAATGTACCACAGTTCCATTCCCCTCTCAGTACTCAATGTACCACAGTCCCATTCCCCTCACAGTACTCAATGTACCACAGCACCATTCCCCTCACAGTTCTCAATGTACCACAGTCCCATTCCACTCACAGTACTCAATGTACCACAGTCCCAACCCCCTCACAGTACTCAATGCAGCAATGTCCCATCCCCCTCACAGTACTCAATGTAGCACAGCACCATCCCCCTCACAGTACTCAATGTACCACAGTCCCATTCCCCTCACAGTACTCAACGTACCACATCCCATTCCCCTCACAGTAATCAATGTACCACATCCCATCCCCCTCACAGTACTCAATGTACCACAGTCCCATCCCCCTCACAGTACTCAATGTACCACAGTCACATCTCCCTCACAGTACACAATGTACAACAGTCCCATCCCCCTCACAATACTCAATGTACCACAGTCCCATTCCCCTCACAGTATTCAATGTACCACAGTCCCATTCCCCTCACAGTACTCAATGTACCACAGTTCCATTCCCCTCACAGTACTCAATGTACCACAGTCCAATTTCCCTCACAGTACTCATTGTCCCACAGTCCCATTCCCTTCACAGTACTCAATGTACCACAGTCCCATCTCCCTCACAGTACTCAATGTACCACAGTCTCATCTCCCTCACAGTTCTCAATGTCCCACAGTCTCATCTCCCTCACAGTTCTCAATGTACCACAGTCCCATCTACCTCACAGTACTCAATATACCACAGTCCCTTACACCTCACAGTACCCAATATACCACAGTCCCAACACCCTCACAGTACTCAATGTACCACAGTCCCATTCCCCTCACAGTACTCAATATACCACAGTCCCAACCCCCTCACAGTACTCAATGTACCACAGTCTCATTCCCCTCAGAGTACTCAATGTACCACAGTCCCATTCCCCTCACAGTACTCAATATCCCACAGTCCCATTCCCCTCACAGTACTCAATGTACCACAGTCCCATTCCCCTCACATTACTCAATGTACCACAGTTCCATTCCACTCACAGTACTCAATGTAGCACAGCACCTTCCCCTCACAGTACTCAACGTACCACATCCCATCCCCCTCACAGTACTCAATGTACCACAGTCCCATCTCACTCTCAGTACTCAGTATACCACAGTCCCATTCCCCTCACAGGACTCATTGTCCCCAGTCAGATCCCCCTCACAGTACGCAATGTTCCACAGTCCCATTCCCCTCACAGTACTCAATGTACCACAGACCCATCTCCCTCACAGTACTCAATGTACCACAGTCCCATTACCTCATAATACTCAATGTACCACAGTCCCATCCCCCTCACAGTACACAGTGAACCACAGCCCCATTCCCCTCAGAGTACTCAATGTACCACTGTCACATTCCACTCACAGTACTCAATGTATCACAGTCCCATCTCCCTCACAGTACTCAAAGTACCACAATCCCATTCCCCTCACAGTACTCAATGTACCATATTCCAATTCCCCTCAGAGTTCTCATTGTCCCACAGTCCCATTCCCCTCACAGTACTCAATGTTCCACAGTCCCATTCCCCTCACAGTACTCAATGTACCACAGTCCCATCTCCCTCACAGTACTCAATGTACCACAGTCCCATCTACCTCACAATACTCAATGTCCCACTTTTACATCCACCTCACAGTACTCAATGTACCACAGACCCATTCCCCTCACAGTACTCAATGTACCACAGTCCCATCTCCCTCACAGTACTCAATGTAGCACAGTCCCATCCCCCTCACAGTACTCAATGTACCACAGTCCCATCTCCCTCACAGTACTCAATGTACCACAGTACCATTCCCCTCACAGTACTCAATGTACCAGAGTCCAATTCCCCTCACAGTACTCTATGTACCACAGTCCCATTCCCCTCACAGTGTTCAATATACCTCAGTCCCAACCCCCTCACAGTACTCAATGTACCACAGTACCATTCCCCTCACAGTACTCAATGTACCACAGTCACATTCCCCTCACTGTACTCAATGTCCCACAGTCCCATCCCCCTCACAGTACTCAATGTACCACAGTCCCATTCCCCTCACAGTACTCAATGTACCACAGTCCCTTCCCCCTCACAGTACTCAATATACCACAGTCCCAACACCGTCACAGTACTCAATGTACCACAGTCCCAATCCCCTCACAGTACTCAATGTCCCACAGTCCCATTCCCCTCACAGTACTCAATGTACCACAGTCCCATTCCCTTCACAGTACTCAATGTACCACAGTTCCATTCCACTCTCAGTACTCAATGTACCACAGACCCATCCCCCTCACAGTGCTCAATGTACCACAGTCCCATCCCCCTCACAGTACTCAATGTACCACAGTCCCAACGACCTCAAAGTACACAATGTACCACAGCCTCATTCCCCTCAGAGTACTCAATGTGCCACAGGCCCACCCCCTCACAGTACTCAATGTACCACAGCCCCTTCCCCTCACAGGACTCGATGTACCACATCCCATCCCCTCACAGTACTCAATGTGCCACAGTCCCACCCCCTCACAGTACTCAATGTACCACAGCCTCTTCCCCTCACAGTACTCAATGTACGACATCCCATCCCCCTCACAGTACTCAATGTACCACATCCCATCCCCCTCACAGTACTCAATGTACCACAGTCCCACTCCCTCACAGTACTCAATGTCCCACAGTCCCATTCCCCTCACAGTACTCAATGTACCACAGTCCAATTCCCCTCACAGTACTCATTGTCCCACAGTCCCATTCCCTTCACAGTACTCAATGTACCACAGACCCATCCTGCTCACAGTACTCAATGTACCACAGTCCCATCTCCTCACAGTACTCAATGTCCCAAAATACCATCTCCCTCACAGTACTCAATGTAGCACAGTCCCATCCCCTTCACAATACTCAATGTACCACAGTCACATTCCCCTCACAGTACTCAATGTACCACAGTCCCATCCCACTCATAGTACTCAATGTACCAAAGTCCCAACCCCCTCACAATACTCAATGTATCACAGTCACATTCCCCTCACTGTACTCATTGTCCCGCAGTCCCATCCACCTCACAGTACTCAATGTACCACAGTCCCATTCCCCTCGCAGTGCTCAATGTCCCACAGTCCCATTCCCCTCACAGTACTCAATATACAACAGTCCCATTCCCCTCACAGTTCTCATTGTCCCACATTCCCATTCCCCTCACAGTACTCAATGTGCCACAGTACCATCTCCCTCACAGTGCTCAATGTACCACAGTCCCATCCCCCTCACAGTACTCAATGTCACACAGTCCCATCTCCCTCACAGTTCTCAATGTACCACAGTCCCATCCCCTTCACAGTACTCAATGTCCCACAGTCCCATCTACCTCACAGTACTCAATGTACCACAGTTCCATTCCCCTCACAGTACTCAATGTACCACAGTCCCATTCCCCTCACAGTACTCAATGTACCACAGCACCATTCCCCTCACAGTTCTCAATGTACCACAGTCCCATTCCCCTCACAGTACTCAATGTACCACAGTCCCACTCCCTCACAGTACTCAATGTACCACAGTCCCATCCCCCTCACAGTACTCAATGTCCCACAGTCCCATCTCCCTCACAGTTCTCAATGTACCACAGTCCCATCCCCTTCACAGTACTCAATGTCCCACAGTCCCATCTACCTCACAGTACTCAATGTACCACAGTTCCATTCCCCTCACAGTACTCAATGTACCACAGTCCCATTCCCCTCACAGTACTCAATGTACCACAGCACCATTCCCCTCACAGTTCTCAATGTACCACAGTCCCATTCCACTCACAGTACTCAATGTACCACAGTCCCAACCCCCTCACAGTACTCAATGCAGCAATGTCCCATTCCCCTCACAGTACTCAATGTAGCACAGCACCATCCCCCTCACAGTACTCAATGTACCACAGTCCCATTCCCCTCACAGTACTCAACGTACCACATCCCATTCCCCTCACAGTAATCAATGTACCACATCCCATCCCCCTCACAGTACTCAATGTACCACAGTCCCATCCCCCTCACAGTACTCCATGTACCACAGTCACATCTCCCTCACAGTACACAATGTACAACAGTCCCATCCCCCTCACAATACTCAATGTACCACAGTCCCATTCCCCTCACAGTATTCAATGTACCACAGTCCCATCCCCCTCACAGTACTCAATGTACCACAGTTCCATTCCCCTCACAGTACTCAATGTACCACAGTCCAATTTCCCTCACAGTACTCATTGTCCCACAGTCCCATTCCCTTCACAGTACTCAATGTACCACAGTCCCATCTCCCTCACAGTACTCAATGTACCACAGTCTCATCTCCCTCACAGTTCTCAATGTCCCACAGTCTCATCTCCCTCACAGTTCTCAATGTACCACAGTCCCATCTACCTCACAGTACTCAATATACCACAGTCCCTTACCCCTCACTGTACCCAATATACCACAGTCCCAACCCCCTCACAGTACTCAATGTACCACAGTCCCATTCCCCTCACAGTACTCAATATACCACAGTCCCAACCCACTCACAGTAATCAATGTACCACAGTCTCATTCCCCTCAGAGTACTCAATGTACCACAGTCCCATTCCCCTCACAGTACTCAATGTCCCACAGTCCCATTCCCCTCACAGTACTCAATGTACCACAGTCCCATTCCCCTCACAGTACTCAATGTACCACAGTTCCATTCCACTCACAGTACTCAATGTAGCACAGCACCTTCCCCTCACAGTACTCAATGTACCACAGTCCCATTCCCCTCACAGTACTCAATGTACCACAGTCCCATTCCGCTCACAGTGCTCAATGTACCACAGTCCCATCCCCCTCACAGTACTCAATGTACCACAGTCCCATTCCCCTCACAGTACTCAATGTACCACAGTCCCATTCCCCTCACAGTACTCAATGTAGCACAGCCCCATCCCCCTCACAGTACTCAATGTACCACAGTCCCATCTCCCTCACAGTACTCAATGTACCACAGTCTCATCTCCCTCACAGTTCTCAATGTCCCACAGTCTCATCTCCCTCACAGTTCTCAATGTACCACAGTCCCATCTACCTCACAGTACTCAATATACCACAGTCCCTTACCCCTCACTGTACCCAATATACCACAGTCCCAACCCCCTCACAGTACTCAATGTACCACAGTCCCATTCCACTCACAGTACTCAATGTACCACAGTCCCAACCCCCTCACAGTACTCAATGCAGCAATGTCCCATCCCCCTCACAGTACTCAATGTAGCACAGCACCATCCCCCTCACAGTACTCAATGTACCACAGTCCCATTCCCCTCACAGTACTCAACGTACCACATCCCATTCCCCTCACAGTAATCAATGTACCACATCCCATCCCCCTCACAGTACTCAATGTACCACAGTCACATCTCCCTCACAGTACACAATGTACAACAGTCCCATCCCCCTCACAATACTCAATGTACCACAGTCCCATTCCCCTCACAGTATTCAATGTACCACAGTCCCATTCCCCTCACAGTACTCAATGTACCACAGTTCCATTCCCCTCACAGTACTCAATGTACCACAGTCCAATTTCCCTCACAGTACTCATTGTCCCACAGTCCCATTCCCTTCACAGTACTCAATGTACCACAGTCCCATCTCCCTCACAGTACTCAATGTACCACAGTCTCATCTCCCTCACAGTTCTCAATGTCCCACAGTCTCATCTCCCTCACAGTTCTCAATGTACCACAGTCCCATCTACCTCACAGTACTCAATATACCACAGTCCCTTACACCTCACAGTACCCAATATACCACAGTCCCAACACCCTCACAGTACTCAATGTACCACAGTCCCATTCCCCTCACAGTACTCAATATACCACAGTCCCAACCCCCTCACAGTACTCAATGTACCACAGTCTCATTCCCCTCAGAGTACTCAATGTACCACAGTCCCATTCCCCTCACAGTACTCAATATCCCACAGTCCCATTCCCCTCACAGTACTCAATGTACCACAGTCCCATTCCCCTCACAGTACTCAATGTACCACAGTTCCATTCCACTCACAGTACTCAATGTAGCACAGCACCTTCCCCTCACAGTACTCAACGTACCACATCCCATCCCCCTCACAGTACTCGATGTACCACAGTCCCATCTCACTCTCAGTACTCAGTATACCACAGTCCCATTCCCCTCACAGGACTCATTGTCCCCAGTCAGATCCCGCTCACAGTACGCAATGTTCCACAGTCCCATTCCCCTCACAGTACTCAATGTACCACAGTCCCATCTCCCTCACAGTACTCAATGTACCACAGTCCCATTACCTCATAATACTCAATGTACCACAGTCCCATCCCCCTCACAGTACACAGTGAACCACAGCCCCATTCCCCTCAGAGTACTCAATGTACCACTGTCACATTCCACTCACAGTACTCAATGTATCACAGTCCCATCTCCCTCACAGTACTCAAAGTACCACAATCCCATTCCCCTCACAGTACTCAATGTACCATATTCCAATTCCCCTCAGAGTTCTCATTGTCCCACAGTCCCATTCCCCTCACAGTACTCAATGTTCCACAGTCCCATTCCCCTCACAGTACTCAATGTACCACAGTCCCATCTCCCTCACAGTACTCAATGTACCACAGTCCCATCTACCTCACAATACTCAATGTCCCACTTTTACATCCACCTCACAGTACTCAATGTACCACAGACCCATTCCCCTCACAGTACTCAATGTACCACAGTCCCATCTCCCTCACAGTACTCAATGTAGCACAGTCCCATCCCCCTCACAGTACTCAATGTACCACAGTCCCATCTCCCTCACAGTACTCAATGTACCACAGTACCATTCCCCTCACAGTACTCAATGTACCAGAGTCCAATTCCCCTCACAGTACTCTATGTACCACAGTCCCATTCCCCTCACAGTGTTCAATATACCTCAGTCCCAACCCCCTCACAGTACTCAATGTACCACAGTACCATTCCCCTCACAGTACTCAATGTACCACAGTCACATTCCCCTCACTGTACTCAATGTCCCACAGTCCCATCCCCCTCACAGTACTCAATGTACCACAGTCCCATTCCCCTCACAGTACTCAATGTACCACAGTCCCTTCCCCCTCACAGTACTCAATATACCACAGTCCCAACACCGTCACAGTACTCAATGTACCACAGTCCCAATCCC
This sequence comes from Scyliorhinus torazame, assembly GCF_047496885.1. Lineage (NCBI taxonomy): Eukaryota > Metazoa > Chordata > Chondrichthyes > Carcharhiniformes > Scyliorhinidae > Scyliorhinus > Scyliorhinus torazame. The sequence continues at coordinate 57,899,412 of NC_092726.1, forward strand.
CTCACAGTACTCAATGTCCCACAGTCCCATTCCCCTCACAGTACTCAATGTACCACAGTCCCATTCCCTTCACAGTACTCAATGTACCACAGTTCCATTCCACTCTCAGTACTCAATGTACCACAGACCCATCCCCCTCACAGTGCTCAATGTACCACAGTCCCATCCCCCTCACAGTACTCAATGTACCACAGTCCCAACGACCTCAAAGTACACAATGTACCACAGCCTCATTCCCCTCAGAGTACTCAATGTGCCACAGGCCCACCCCCTCACAGTACTCAATGTACCACAGCCCCTTCCCCTCACAGGACTCGATGTACCACATCCCATCCCCTCACAGTACTCAATGTGCCACAGTCCCACCCCCTCACAGTACTCAATGTACCACAGCCTCTTCCCCTCACAGTACTCAATGTACCACATCCCATCCCCCTCACAGTACTCAATGTACCACATCCCATCCCCCTCACAGTACTCAATGTACCACAGTCCCACTCCCTCACAGTACTCAATGTCCCACAGTCCCATTCCCCTCACAGTACTCAATGTACCACAGTCCAATTCCCCTCACAGTACTCATTGTCCCACAGTCCCATTCCCTTCACAGTACTCAATGTACCACAGACCCATCCTGCTCACAGTACTCAATGTACCACAGTCCCATCCTCCTCACAGTACTCAATGTCCCAAAATACCATCTCCCTCACAGTACTCAATGTAGCACAGTCCCATCCCCTTCACAATACTCAATGTACCACAGTCACATTCCCCTCACAGTACTCAATGTACCACAGTCCCATCCCACTCATAGTACTCAATGTACCAAAGTCCCAACCCCCTCACAATACTCAATGTATCACAGTCACATTCCCCTCACTGTACTCATTGTCCCGCAGTCCCATCCACCTCACAGTACTCAATGTACCACAGTCCCATTCCCCTCGCAGTGCTCAATGTCCCACAGTCCCATTCCCCTCACAGTACTCAATATACAACAGTCCCATTCCCCTCACAGTTCTCATTGTCCCACATTCCCATTCCCCTCACAGTACTCAATGTGCCACAGTACCATCTCCCTCACAGTGCTCAATGTACCACAGTCCCATCCCCCTCACAGTACTCAATGTCACACAGTCCCATCTCCCTCACAGTTCTCAATGTACCACAGTCCCATCCCCTTCACAGTACTCAATGTCCCACAGTCCCATCTACCTCACAGTACTCAATGTACCACAGTTCCATTCCCCTCACAGTACTCAATGTACCACAGTCCCATTCCCCTCACAGTACTCAATGTACCACAGCACCATTCCCCTCACAGTTCTCAATGTACCACAGTCCCATTCCCCTCACAGTACTCAATGTACCACAGTCCCACTCCCTCACAGTACTCAATGCACAGTCCCATCCCCCTCACAGTACTCAATGTCCCACAGTCCCATCTCCCTCACAGTTCTCAATGTACCACAGTCCCATCCCCTTCACAGTACTCAATGTCCCACAGTCCCATCTACCTCACAGTACTCAATGTACCACAGTTCCATTCCCCTCACAGTACTCAATGTACCACAGTCCCATTCCCCTCACAGTACTCAATGTACCACAGCACCATTCCCCTCACAGTTCTCAATGTACCACAGTCCCATTCCACTCACAGTACTCAATGTACCACAGTCCCAACCCCCTCACAGTACTCAATGCAGCAATGTCCCATTCCCCTCACAGTACTCAATGTAGCACAGCACCATCCCCCTCACAGTACTCAATGTACCACAGTCCCATTCCCCTCACAGTACTCAACGTACCACATCCCATTCCCCTCACAGTAATCAATGTACCACATCCCATCCCCCTCACAGTACTCAATGTACCACAGTCCCATCCCCCTCACAGTACTCCATGTACCACAGTCACATCTCCCTCACAGTACACAATGTACAACAGTCCCATCCCCCTCACAATACTCAATGTACCACAGTCCCATTCCCCTCACAGTATTCAATGTACCACAGTCCCATCCCCCTCACAGTACTCAATGTACCACAGTTCCATTCCCCTCACAGTACTCAATGTACCACAGTCCAATTTCCCTCACAGTACTCATTGTCCCACAGTCCCATTCCCTTCACAGTACTCAATGTACCACAGTCCCATCTCCCTCACAGTACTCAATGTACCACAGTCTCATCTCCCTCACAGTTCTCAATGTCCCACAGTCTCATCTCCCTCACAGTTCTCAATGTACCACAGTCCCATCTACCTCACAGTACTCAATATACCACAGTCCCTTACCCCTCACTGTACCCAATATACCACAGTCCCAACCCCCTCACAGTACTCAATGTACCACAGTCCCATTCCCCTCACAGTACTCAATATACCACAGTCCCAACCCACTCACAGTAATCAATGTACCACAGTCTCATTCCCCTCAGAGTACTCAATGTACCACAGTCCCATTCCCCTCACAGTACTCAATGTCCCACAGTCCCATTCCCCTCACAGTACTCAATGTACCACAGTCCCATTCCCCTCACAGTACTCAATGTACCACAGTTCCATTCCACTCACAGTACTCAATGTAGCACAGCACCTTCCCCTCACAGTACTCAATGTACCACAGTCCCATTCCCCTCACAGTACTCAATGTACCACAGTCCCATTCCGCTCACAGTGCTCAATGTACCACAGTCCCATCCCCCTCACAGTACTCAATGTACCACAGTCCCATTCCCCTCACAGTACTCAATGTACCACAGTCCCATTCCCCTCACAGTACTCAATGTAGCACAGCCCCATCCCCCTCACAGTACTCAATGTACCACAGTCCCATCTCCCTCACAGTACTCAATGTACCACAGTCTCATCTCCCTCACAGTTCTCAATGTCCCACAGTCTCATCTCCCTCACAGTTCTCAATGTACCACAGTCCCATCTACCTCACAGTACTCAATATACCACAGTCCCTTACCCCTCACTGTACCCAATATACCACAGTCCCAACCCCCTCACAGTACTCAATGTACCACAGTCCCATTCCCCTCACAGTACTCAATATACCACAGTCCCAACCCACTCACAGTAATCAATGTACCACAGTCTCATTCCCCTCAGAGTACTCAATGTACCACAGTCCCATTCCCCTCACAGTACTCAATGTCCCACAGTCCCATTCCCCTCACAGTACTCAATGTACCACAGTCCCATTCCCCTCACAGTACTCAATGTACCACAGTTCCATTCCACTCACAGTACTCAATGTAGCACAGCACCTTCCCCTCACAGTACTCAATGTACCACAGTCCCATTCCCCTCACAGTACTCAATGTACCACAGTCCCATTCCGCTCACAGTGCTCAATGTACCACAGTCCCATCCCCCTCACAGTACTCAATGTACCACAGTCCCATTCCCCTCACAGTACTCAATGTACCACAGTCCCATTCCCCTCACAGTACTCAATGTAGCACAGCCCCATCCCCCTCACAGTACTCAATGTACCACAGTCCCATCTCCCTCACAGTACTCAATGTACCACAGCTCCATTCCCCTCACAGTACTCAATGTATCACAGTCCAATTCCCGTCACAGTACTCAATGTACCACAGTCCCATTCCCCTCACAGTATTCAATATTCCACAGTCCCATTCCCCTCACAGTACTCAATGTACCAGAGTCCCATTCCCCTCACAGTACTCAATGTACCACAGTCCAATTCCCCTCACAGTACTCATTGTCCCACAGTCCCATTCCCTTCACAGTACTCAATGTACCACAGTCCCATGTCCCTCACAGTATTCAATGTACCACAGTCTCATCTCCCTCACAGTTCTCAATGTCCCACAGTCTCATCTCCCTCACAGTTCACAATGTAACACAGTACCATCTACCTCACAGTACTCAATATACCACAGTCCCATCTACCTCACAGTACTCAATGTACCACAGCCCCATTCCCCTCAGAGTACTCAATGTACCACAGTCACATTCCACTCACAGTACCCAATTGACCACAGTCCCATTCCCCTCACAGTACTCAATGTAGGACAGATCCATCCCTCTCACAGTACTCAATGTCTCACAGTCCCATCTCCCTCACAGTAACTCAATGTACCACAGTCCCATTCCGCTCACAGTACTCATTGTACCACATTCCAATTCCCCTCACAGTACTCATTGTCCCACAGTCCCATTCCACTCACAGTACTCAATATACCACAGTCCCATCTCCCTCACAGTACACAATGTACCACAGGCCCATCCCCCTCACAGTACTCAATGTACCACAGTCCCATCCTCCTCACAGTACTCAATGTCCCAAAGTACCATCTCCCTCACAGTACTCAATGTACCACAGTCCCATCCCCTTCACAATACTCAATGTACCACAGTCCCATCCCACTCATAGTACTCAATGTACCAAAGTCCCAACCCCCTCACAATACTCAATGTATCACAGTCACATTCCCCTCACTGTACTCATTGTCCCACAGTCCCATTCCACTCACAGTACTCAAGATACCACAGTCCCATTCCCTTCACAGTACTCAATGTACCACAGTCCTATCTCCCTCACAGTACTCAATGTACCACAGTCCCATCCTCCTCACAATACTCAATGTCCCAAAGTACCATCTCCCTCACAGTACTCAATGTACCACAGTCCCATCCCCCTCACAGTACTCAATATACCACAGTCCCAACCCCCTCACAGTACTCAATGTACCACAGTCCCATTCCCCTCACAGTACACAATGTACCACATTCCAATTCCCCTCAGAGTTCTCATTGTCCCACAGTCCCATTCCCCTCACAGTCCTCAATGTACCACAGTCCCATCTCCCTCACAGTACTCAATGGACCACAGTCCCATCTCCCTCATAGTACTCAATGTACCACAGTTCCATTCCCCTCACAGTACTCAATGTACCACAGTCCAATTCCCGTCACAGTACTCAATGTACCACAGTCCCATTCCTTTCACAGTATTCAATATACCACAGTCCCAACCCCCTCACAGTACTCAATGTACCACAGTACCATTCCGCTCACAGTACTCAATGTACCACAGTCCCATTCCCCTCACAGTACTCAATGTACAACAGACCCATTCCCCTCACAGTGCTCAATGTCCCACAGTCCCATTCCGCTCACAGTACTCAATGTACCACAGTCCCTTCCCCCTCACCGTACTCAATATGCCACAGTCCCAAACCCCTCACAGTACTCAATGTACCACAGTCCCATTCCCCTCACAGTACTCAATGTACCACAGCACCATTCCCAGCACAGAACTCAATGTACAACAGTCCCATTCCCCTCAGAATACTCAATGTACCACAGTCCCATTTCCCTCACAGTACTCAATGTACCACAGTCACAATCCCCTCACTGTACTCAATGTCCCACAGTCCCATTCCCCTCACAGTGCTCAATGCACCACAGTCCCATTCCCCTGACAGTACTCAATGTCGCACAGCACCATTCCCCTCACAGTACTCAACGTACCACACCCCATTCCCCTCACAGTACTCAATGTAGCACAGCCCCATCCCCCTCACAGTACTCAATGAAACCACAGGCCTATCTCCCTCTCAGTACTCAATGTACGACAGTCCCATTCCCTTCACACTACTAAATGTACCACATACCAATTCCCCTCAGAGTTCTCATTCTCCCACAGTCCCATTCCCCTCACAGTTCTCAATGTACCACAGTCCCATCTCCCTCACAGTACTCAATGTACCACAGTCCCTTCCCCCTCACAGTACTCAATATAACACAGTCCCAACCCCCTCACAGTACTCAATGTACCACAGTCCCATTCCCCTCACAGTACTCAATGTACCACAGCACCATTCCCATCACAGTACTCAATGTACCACAGGCCCATTCCACTCACAGTACTCAATGTACCACATACCAATTCCCCTCAGAGTTCTCATTGTCCCACAGTCCCATCCCCCTCTCAGTACTCAATGTCCCAAAGTACCATCTCCCTCACAGTACTCAATGTACCACAGTCCCATCCCCCTCACAGTACTCAATATACCACAGTCCCAACCCCCTCACAGTACTCAATGTACCACAGTCCCATTCCCCTCACAGTACTCAATGTACCACTGCACCATTCCCAGCACAGTACTCAATGTACCACAGTTCCATTCCCCTCAGAGTACTCAATGTACCACAGTCCCATTCCCCTCACAGTACTCAATGTCCCACAGACCCATTCCCCTCACAGTGCTCAATGCACCACAGTCCCATTCCCCTCACAGTACTCAATGTAGCACAGCACCATTCCCCTCACAGTACTCAGCGTACCACACCCCATTCCCCTCACAGTACTCAATGTAGCACAGCCCCATCCCCCTCACAGTACTCAATGAAACCACAGTCCCATCTCCCTCTCAGTACTCAATGTACCACAGTCCCATCCCCCTCACAGTACTCAATGTACCACAGTCCCATCCCCCTCACAGTACTCAATGTACCACAGTCCCACCTACCTCACAGTACTCAATGTACCACAGCCCCATTCCCTTCAGAGTACTCAATGTACCACAGTCCCACCCCCTCACAGTACTCAATGTACCACAGCCCCTTCCCCTCACAGTACTCAATGTACCACATCCCATCCCCCTCACAGTACTCAATGTACCACAGTCCCACCACCTCACAGTACTCAACGTACCACAGCCACTTCCCCTCACAGTACTCAATGTACCAAAGAACAAAGAACAAAGAACAAAGAAATGTACAGCACAGGAACAGGCCCTTCGGCCCTCCAAGCCCGTGCCGACCATACTGCCCGACTAAACTACAATCTTCTACACTTCCTGGGTCCGTATCCTTCTATTCCCATCCTATTCATATATTTGTCAAGATGCCCCTTAAATGTCCCTATCGTCCCTGCTTCCACCACCTCCTCCGATAGTGAGTTCCAGGCACCCACTACCCTCTGCGTAAAAAACTTGCCTCGTACATCTACTCTAAACTTTGCCCCTCTCACCTTAAACCTATGCCCCCTAGTAATTGACCCCTCTACCCTGGGGAAAAGCCTCTGACTATCCACTCTGTCTATGCCCCTCATGATTTTGTATACCTCTATCAGGTCGCCCCTCAACCTCCTTCGTTCCAGTGAGAACAAACCGAGTTTATTCAATCGCTCCTCATAGCTTATGCCCTCCATACCAGGCAACATTCTGGTAAATCTCTTCTGCACCCTCTCTAAAGCCTCCACATCCTTCTGGTAGTGTGGCGACCAGAATTGAACACTATACTCCAAGTGTGGCCTAACTAAGGTTCTATACAGCTGCAACATGAAAACCACACCCCACTCACCTCACAGTACTTAATGTAGCACAGTCTCATCTCCCTCAGAGTACTCAATGTACCACAATCCCATTCCCCTCACAGTACACAATGTACCACATTCCTATTCCCCTCAGAGTTCTCATTGTCCCACAGTTCCATTCCCCTCACAGTACTCAATGTCCCACAGTTCCATCTCCCTCACAGTACTCAATGTACCACTGTCCCATTCCACTCACAGTACTCAATGTACCACAGTCCCATCTCCCTCACAGTCCTCAATGTCCCACATTTCCATCCCCCTCACAGTACTCAATGTACCACAGTCCCATTGCCCTCACAGTACTCAATGTACCACAGTCCCATTCCCCTCACAGTACTCAATGTAGCACAGCCCCATCCCCCTCACAGTACTCAATTTCCACAGTCCCATCTCCCTCACAGTACTCAATGTACCACAGCTCCAGTCCCCTCACAGTACTCAATGTACCACAGTCCAATTCCCGTCATAGTACTCAATGTACCAGTCACATTCCCCTCACTGTACTCAATGTCCCACAGTCCCATCCACCTCACAGTACTCAATGTACCACAGTCCCATTCCCCTCACACTGCTCAATGTCCCACAGTCCCATTCCCCTCACAGTACGCAATGTACCACAGCACCATTCCCATCACAGTACTCAATGTTCCTCAGTTCCATTCCCCTCACAGTACTCAATGTACCACATTACAATTCCCCTCAGAGTTCTCAATGTACCACAGCCCCATTCCCCTCACAGTACTCAATGTACCAAAGTCCCATTCCCATCACAGTACTCAATGTACCACACTCCGATTCCCCTCACAGTACTCAATGTGCCACAGTCCCATCCCCCTCACAGTACGCAATGTCCCACAGTCCCATTCCCCTCACAGTACGCAATGTACCACATCACCTTTCCGCTCACAGTACTCAATGTACCACAGCCCCATCCTCCTCACAGTACTCAATGTCCCACAAGCCCATTCCCCTCACAGTACTTAATGTAGCACAGTCCCATCTCCCTCACAGTACTCAATGTACCACAATCCCATTCCCCTCACAGTACACAATGTACCACATTCCAATTACCCTCAGAGTTCTCATTGTCCCACAGTCCCATTCCCCTCTCAGTACTCAATGTACCAAAGTCCCATCTCCCTCACAGTACTCAATGTACCACATTCCCATTCCCCTCACAGTACTCAATGTACCACAGTCCCATCTCCCTCACAGTACTCAATGTCCCACATTTCCATTCCCCTCACAGTACTCAATGTACCACAGTCCCATTCCCCTCACAGTACTCAATGTACCACAGTCCCATTCCCCTCACAGTACTCAATGTAGCACAGCCCCATCCCCCTCACAGTACTCACTGTACCACAGTCCCATCTCCCTCACAGTACTCAATGTACCACAGCTCCATTCCCCTCACAGTACTCAATGTATCACAGTCCAATTCCCGTCACAGTACTCAATGTACCACAGTCCCATTCCCCTCACAGTATTCAATATTCCACAGTCCCATTCCCCTCACAGTACTCAATGTACCAGAGTCCCATTCCCCTCACAGTACTCAATGTACCACAGTCCAATTCCCCTCACAATACTCATTGTCCCACAGTCCCATTCCCGTCACAGTACTCAATGTACCACAGTCCCATCTCCCTCACAGTACTCAATGTACCACAGTCTCATCTCCCTCACAGTTCTCAATGTCCCACGGTCTCATCTCCCTCACAGTTCACAATGTAACACAGTACCATCTACCTCACAGTACTCAATATACCACAGTCCCATCTACCTCACAGTACTCAATGTACCACAGCCCCATTCCCCTCAGAGTACTCAATGTACCACAGTCACATTCCACTCACAGTACCCAATTGACCACAGTCCCATTCCCCTCACAGTACTCAATGTAGGACAGATCCATCCCTCTCACAGTACTCAATGTCTCACAGTCCCATCTCCCTCACAGTAACTCAATGTACCACAGTCCCATTCCGCTCACAGTACTCATTGTACCACATTCCAATTCCCCTCACAGTACTCATTGTCCCACAGTCCCATTCCACTCACAGTACTCAATATACCACAGTCCCATCTCCCTCACAGTACACAATGTACCACAGGCCCATCCCCCTCACAGTACTCAATGTACCACAGTCCCATCCTCCTCACAGTACTCAATGTCCCAAAGTACCATCTCCCTCACAGTACTCAATGTACCACAGTCCCATCCCCTTCACAATACTCAATGTACCACAGTCCCATCCCACTCATAGTACTCAATGTACCAAAGTACCAACCCCCTCACAATACTCAATGTATCACAGTCACATTCCCCTCACTGTACTCATTGTCCCACAGTCCCATTCCACTCACAGTACTCAAGATACCACAGTCCCATTCCCTTCACAGTACTCAATGTACCACAGTCCCATCTCCCTCACAGTACTCAATGTACCACAGTCCCATCCTCCTCACAATACTCAATGTCCCAAAGTACCATCTCCCTCACAGTACTCAATGTACCACAGTCCCATCCCCCTCACAGTACTCAATATACCACAGTCCCAACCCCCTCACAGTACTCAATGTACCACAGTCCCATTCCCCTCACAGTACACAATGTACCACATTCCAATTCCCCTCAGAGTTCTCATTGTCCCACAGTCCCATTCCCCTCACAGTCCTCAATGTACCACAGCCCCATCTCCCTCACAGTACTCAATGGACCACAGTCCCATCTCCCTCATAGTACTCAATGTACCACAGTTCCATTCCCCTCACAGTACTCAATGTACCACAGTCCAATTCCCGTCACAGTACTCAATGTACCGCAGTCCAATTCCTTTCACAGCATTCAATATACCACAGTCCCAACCCCCTCACAGTACTCAATGTACCACAGTACCATTCCGCTCACTGTACTCAATGTACCACAGTCCCATTCCCCTCACAGTACTCAATGTACAACAGACCCATTCCCCTCACAGTGCTCAATGTCCCACAGTCCCATTCCGCTCACAGTACTCAATGTACCACAGTCCCTTCCCCCTCACAGTACTCAATATACCACAGTCCCAAACCCTCACAGTACTCAATGTACCACAGTCCCATCTCCCACACAGTACTCAATGTACCACAGTCCCACCACCTCACAGTACTCAACGTACCACAGCCACTTCCCCTCACAGTACTCAATGTACCACACCCCACTCACCTCACAGTACTTAATGTAGCACAGTCTCATCTCCCTCAGAGTACTCAATGTACCACAATCCCATTCCCCTCACAGTACACAATGTACCACATTCCTATTCCCCTCAGAGTTCTCATTGTCCCACAGTTCCATTCCCCTCACAGTACTCAATGTCCCACAGTTCCATCTCCCTCACAGTACTCAATGTACCACTGTCCCATTCCACTCACAGTACTCAATGTACCACAGTCCCATCTCCCTCACAGTCCTCAATGTCCCACATTTCCATCCCCCTCACAGTACTCAATGTACCACAGTCCCATTGCCCTCACAGTACTCAATGTACCACAGTCCCATTCCCCTCACAGTACTCAATGTAGCACAGCCCCATCCCCCTCACAGTACTCAATGTACCACAGTCCCATCTCCCTCACAGTACTCAATGTACCACAGCTCCAGTCCCCTCACAGTACTCAATGTACCACAGTCCAATTCCCGTCATAGTACTCAATGTACCAGTCACATTCCCCTCACTGTACTCAATGTCCCACAGTCCCATCCACCTCACAGTACTCAATGTACCACAGTCCCATTCCCCTCACACTGCTCAATGTCCCACAGTCCCATTCCCCTCACAGTACTCAATGTACCACAGTCCCTTCCCCCTCACAGTACTCAATATACCACAGTCCCAACCCCCTCACAGTACTCAATGTACCACAGTCCCATTCCCCTCACAGTACTCAATGTACCACAGCACCATTCCCATCACAGTACTCAATGTTCCTCAGTTCCATTCCCCTCACAGTACTCAATGTACCACATTACAATTCCCCTCAGAGTTCTCAATGTACCACAGCCCCATTCCCCTCACAGTACTCAATGTACCACAGTCCCATTCCCATCACAGTACTCAATGTACCACACTCCGATTCCCCTCACAGTACTCAATGTGCCACAGTCCCATCCCCCTCACAGTACGCAATGTCCCACAGTCCCATTCCCCTCACAGTACGCAATGTACCACATCTCCTTTCCGCTCACAGTACTCAATGTACCACAGCACCATCCTCCTCACAGTACTCAATGTCCCACAAGCCCATTCCCCTCACAGTACTTAATGTAGCACAGTCCCATCTCCCTCACAGTACTCAATGTACCACAATCCCATTCCCCTCACAGTATACAATGTACCACATTCCAATTACCCTCAGAGTTCTCATTGTCCCACAGTCCCATTCCCCTCTCAGTACTCAATGTACCAAAGTCCCATCTCCCTCACAGTACTCAATGTACCACATTCCCATTCCCCTCACAGTACTCAATGTACCACAGTCCCATCTCCCTCACAGTACTCAATGTCCCACATTTCCATTCCCCTCACAGTACTCAATGTACCACAGTCCCATTCCCCTCACAGTACTCAATGTACCACAGTCCCATTCCCCTCACAGTACTCAATGTAGCACAGCCCCATCCCCCTCACAGTACTCAATGTACCACAGTCCCATCTCCCTCACAGTACTCAATGTACCACAGCTCCATTCCCCTCACAGTACTCAATGTATCACAGTCCAATTCCCGTCACAGTACTCAATGTACCACAGTCCCATTCCCCTCACAGTATTCAATATTCCACAGTCCCATTCCCCTCACAGTACTCAATGTACCAGGGTCCCATTCCCCTCACAGTACTCAATGTACCACAGTCCAATTCCCCTCACAGTACTCATTGTCCCACAGTCCCATTCCCTTCACAGTACTCAATGTACCACAGTCCCATCTCCCTCACAGTACTCAATGTACCACAGTCTCATCTCCCTCACAGTTCTCAATGTCCCACGGTCTCATCTCCCTCACAGTTCACAATGTAACACAGTACCATCTACCTCACAGTACTCAATATACCACAGTCCCATCTACCTCACAGTACTCAATGTACCACAGCCCCATTCCCCTCACAGTACTCAATGTACCACAGTCACATTCCACTCACAGTACCCAATTGACCACAGTCCCATTCCCCTCACAGTACTCAATGTAGGACAGATCCATCCCTCTCACAGTACTCAATGTCTCACAGTCCCATCTCCCTCACAGTAACTCAATGTACCACAGTCCCATTCCCCTCACAGTACTCATTGTACCACATTCCAATTCCCCTCACAGTACTCATTGTCCCACAGTCCCATTCCACTCACAGTACTCAATATACCACAGTCCCATCTCCCTCACAGTACACAATGTACCACAGGCCCATCCCCCTCACAGTACTCAATGTACCACAGTCCCATCCTCCTCACAGTACTCAATGTCCCAAAGTACCATCTCCCTCACAGTACTCAATGTACCACAGTCCCATCCCCTTCACAATACTCAATGTACCACAGTCCCATCCCACTCATAGTACTCAATGTACCAAAGTACCAACCCCCTCACAATACTCAATGTATCACAGTCACATTCCCCTCACTGTACTCATTGTCCCACAGTCCCATTCCACTCACAGTACTCAAGATACCACAGTCCCATTCCCTTCACAGTACTCAATGTACCACAGTCCCATCTCCCTCACAGTACTCAATGTACCACAGTCCCATCCTCCTCACAATACTCAATGTCCCAAAGTACCATCTCCCTCACAGTACTCAATGTACCACAGTCCCATCCCCCTCACAGTACTCAATATACCACAGTCCCAACCCCCTCACAGTACTCAATGTACCACAGTCCCATTCCCCTCACAGTACACAATGTACCACATTCCAATTCCCCTCAGAGTTCTCATTGTCCCACAGTCCCATTCCCCTCACAGTCCTCAATGTACCACAGCCCCATCTCCCTCACAGTACTCAATGGACCACCGTCCCATCTCCCTCATAGTACTCAATGTACCACAGTTCCATTCCCCTCACAGTACTCAATGTACCACAGTCCAATTCCCGTCACAGTACTCAATGTACCACAGTCCAATTCCTTTCACAGTATTCAATATACCACAGTCCCAACCCCCTCACAGTACTCAATGTACCACAGTACCATTCCGCTCACAGTACTCAATGTACCACAGTCCCATTCCCCTCACAGTACTCAATGTACAACAGACCCATTCCCCTCACAGTGCTCAATGTCCCACAGTCCCATTCCGCTCACAGTACTCAATGTACCACAGTCCCTTCCCCCTCACAGTACTCAATATACCACAGTCCCAAACCCCTCACAGTACTCAATGTACCACAGTCCCATTCCCCTCACAGTACTCAATGTACCACAGTCCCATTCCCCTCACAGTACTCAATGTACCACAGTCACAATCCCCTCACTGTACTCAATGTCCCACAGTCCCATTCCCCTCACAGTGCTCAATGCACCACAGTTCCATTCCCCTGACAGTACTCAATGTCGCACAGCACCATTCCCCTCACAGTACTCAACGTACCACACCCCATTCCCCTCACAGTACTCAATGTAGCACAGCCCCATCCCCCTCACAGTACTCAATGAAACCACAGGCCTATCTCCCTCTCAGTACTCAATGTACGACAGTCCCATTCCCTTCACACTACTAAATGTACCACATACCAATTCCCCTCAGAGTTCTCATTCTCCCACAGTCCCATTCCCCTCACAGTACTCAATGTACCACAGTCCCATCTCCCTCACAGTACTCAATGTACCACAGTCCCTTCCCCCTCACAGTACTCAATATAACACAGTCCCAACCCCCTCACAGTACTCAATGTACCACAGTCCCATTCCCCTCACAGTACGCAATGTACCACAGCACCATTCCCATCACAGTGCTCAATGTACCACAGTCCCATTCCCCTCACAGTACTCAATGTACCACATACCAATTCCCCTCAGAGTTCTCATTGTCCCACAGTCCCATCCCCCTCTCAGTACTCAATGTCCCAAAGTACCATCTCCCTCACAGTACTCAATGTACCACAGTCCCATCCCCCTCACAGTACTCAATATACCACAGTCCCAACCCCCTCACAGTACTCAATGTACCACAGTCCCATTCCCCTCACAGTACTCAATGTACCACTGCACCATTCCCAGCACAGTACTCAATGTACCACAGTTCCATTCCCCTCAGAGTACTCAATGTACCACAGCCCCATTCCCCTCACAGTACTCAATGTACCACAGTCACAATCCCCTCACTGTACTCAATGTCCCACAGACCCATTCCCCTCACAGTGCTCAATGCACCACAGTCCCATTCCCCTCACAGTACTCAATGTAGCACAGCACCATTCCCCTCACAGTACTCAACGTACCACACCCCATTCCCCTCACAGTACTCAATGTAGCACAGCCCCATCCCCCTCACAGTACTCAATGAAACCACAGTCCCATCTCCCTCTCAGTACTCAATGTACCACAGTCCCATCCCCCTCACAGTACTCAATGTACCACAGTCCCATCCCCCTCACAGTACTCAATGTACCACAGTCCCATTCCCCTCACAGTACTCAATGTACCATAGTCCAATTCTCCTCACACAACTCATTGTCCCACAGTCCCATTCCCCTCAGAGTACTCAATGTACCACAGTCACATTCCATTCACAGTACCCAATGTACCACAGTCCCATTCCCCTCACAGTACTCCATGTAGGACAGACCCATCCCTCTCACAGTACTCAATGTCCCACAGTCCCATCTCCCTCACAGTAACTGAATGTACCACAGTCCCATTCCGCTCACAGTACTCATTGTACCACATTCCAATTCACCTCACAGTACTCATTGTCCCACAGTCTCATTCCACTCACAGTACTCAATATACCACAGTCCCATCTCCCTCACAGTACACAATGTACCACAGTCCCATCCTCCTCACAGTACTCAATGTCCCAAAGTACCATCTCCCTCACAGTACTCAATGTACCACAGACCCATCCCCTTCACAATACTCAATGTACCACAGTCCCATCCCACTCATAGTACTCAATGTACCAAAGTCCCAACCCCCTCACAATACTCAATGTATCACAGTCACATTCCCCTCACTGTACTCATTGTCCCACAGTCCTATTCCACTCACAGTACTCAATGTACCACAGTCCCATTCCCTTCACAGTACTAAATGTACCACAGTCCCATCTCCCTCACAGTACTCAATGTACCACAGTCCCATCCTCCTCACAGTACTCAATGCCCCAAAGAACCATCTCCCTCACAGTACTCAATGTACCACAGTCCCATCCCACTCATAGTACTCAATGTACCAAAGTCCCAACCACCTCACAATACTCAGTGTATCACAGTCACATTTCCCTCACTGTACTCATTGTCCCACAGTCCCATCTCCCTCACAGTACTCAATGTACCACAGTCCCATCCTCCTCACAGTACTCAATGCCCCAAAGAACCATCTCCCTCACAGTACTCAATGTACCACAGTCCCATCCCACTCATAGTACTCAATGTACCAAAGTCCCAACCACCTCACAATACTCAGTGTATCACAGTCACATTCGCCTCACTGTACTCATTGTCCCACAGTCCCATCTCCCACACAGTGCTCAATGTCCCACAGTCCCACTCCCCACACAGTACTCAATCTACCACAGTCCCTTCCCCCTCACAGTACTCAATATACCACAGTCCCAACCCCCTCACAGTACTCAATGTACCACAGTCCCATTCCCCTCACAGTACTCAATGTACCACAATCCCATTCCCCTCACAGTACTCAATGTATCACAGTCCCATTCCCCTCACAGTACTCAATGTACCACAGTCCCATTCCCCTCACAGTACTCAATGTAGCACAGCCCCATCCCCCTCACAGTACTCAATGTACCACAGTCCCATTCCCCTCACAGTACTCAATGTACCACACTCCCATCCCCCTCACAGTACGCAATGTCCCACAGTCCCATTTCCCTCACAGTACTCAATGTACCACAGTCCCATCTCCCTCACAGTACTCAATGTACCACACTCCCATCCCCCTCACAGTACGCAATGTCCCACAGTCCCATTTCCCTCACAGTACGCAATGTACCACATCACCTTTCCGCTCACAGTACTCAATGTACCACAGCCCCATCCTCCTCACAGTACTCAATGTCCCACAAGCCCATTCCCCTCACAGTACTTAATGTAGCACAGTCCCATCTCCCTCACAGTACTCAATGTACCACAATCACATTCCCCTCACAGTACACAATGTACCACATTCCAATTCCCCTCAGAGTTCTCATTGTCCCACAGTCCCATTCCCCTCTCAGTACTCAATGTACCACAGTCCATCTCCCTCACAGTACTCAATGTACAACAGTCCCATTCCCCTCACAGTACTCAATGTACCACAGTCCCATCTCCCTCACAGTACTCAATGTCCCACATTTCTATTCCCCTCACAGTACTCAATGTACCACAGTCCCATTCCCCTCACAGTACTCAATGTACCACAGTCCCATTCCCCTCACAGTACTCAATGTAGCACAGCCCCATCCCCCTCACAGTACTCAATGTACCACAGTCCCATTCCCCTCACAGTACTCAATGTACCACAGTCCCATCTCCCTCACAGTACTCAATGTACCACAGCTCCATTCCCCTCACAGTGCTCAATGTATCACAGTCCAATTCCCGTCACAGTACTCAATGTACCACAGTTCCATTCCCCTCACAGTATTCAATATACCACAGTCCCATTCCCCTCACAGTACTCAATGTACCACAGTCCCATTCCCCTCACAGTACTCAATGTACCACAGTCCAATTCCCCTCACAGTACTCATTGTCCCACAGTCCCATTCCCTTCACAGTACTCAATGTACCACAGTCCCATCTCCCTCACAGTACTCAATGTACCACAGTCTCATCTCCCTCACAGTTCTCAATGGACCACAGTCCCATCTACCTCACAGTACTCAATATACCACAGTCCCATCTACCTCCAAGTACTCAATGTACCACAGCCCCATTCCCCTCAGAGTACTCAATGTACCACAGTCACATTACACTCACAGTACCCAATGTACCACAGTCCCATTCCCCTCACAGTACTCAATGTAGGACAGACCCATCGCTCTCACAGTACTCAATGGACCACCGTCCCATCTCCCTCATAGTACTCAATGTACCACAGTTCCATTCCCCTCACAGTACTCAATGTACCACAGTCCAATTCCCGTCACAGTACTCAATGTACCACAGTCCAATTCCTTTCACAGTATTCAATATACCACAGTCCCAACCCCCTCACAGTACCCAATGTACCACAGTACCATTCCGCTCACACTACTCAATGTACCACAGTCCCATTCCCCTCACAGTACTCAATGTACAACAGACCCATTCCCCTCACAGTGCTCAATGTCCCACAGTCCCATTCCGCTCACAGTACTCAATGTACCACAGTCCCTTCCCCCTCACAGTACTCAATATACCACAGTCCCAAACCCCTCACAGTACTCAATGTACCACAGTCCCATTCCCCTCACAGTACTCAATGTACCACAGCACCATTCCCAGCACAGTACTCAATGTACAACAGTCCCATTCCCCTCAGGATACTCAATGTACCACAGTCCCATTCCCCTCACAGTACTCAATGTACCACAGTCACAATCCCCTCACTGTACTCAATGTCCCACAGTCCCATTCCCCTCACAGTGCTCAATGCACCACAGTCCCATCTCCCTCACAGTACTCAATGTACCACAGTCCCTTCCCCCTCACAGTACTCAATATAACACAGTCCCAACCCCCTCACAGTACTCAATGTACCACAGTCCCATTCCCCTGACAGTACTCAATGTCGCACAGCACCATTCCCCTCACAGTACTCAACGTACCACACCCCATTCCCCTCACAGTACTCAATGTAGCACAGCCCCATCCCCCTCACAGTACTCAATGAAACCACAGGCCTATCTCCCTCTCAGTACTCAATGTACGACAGTCCCATTCCCTTCACACTACTAAATGTACCACATACCAATTCCCCTCAGAGTTCTCATTCTCCCACAGTCCCATTCCCCTCACAGTACTCAATGTACCACAGTCCCATCTCCCTCACAGTACTCAATGTACCACAGTCCCTTCCCCCTCACAGTACCTAATATAACACAGTCCCAACCCCCTCACAGTACTCAATGTACCACAGTCCCATTCCCCTCACAGTACTCAATGTACCACAGCACCATTCCCATCACAGTACTCAATGTACCACAGTCCCATTCCCCTCACAGTACTCAATGTACCACATACCAATTCCCCTCAGAGTTCTCATTGTCCCACAGTCCCATCCCCCTCTCAGTACTCAATGTCCCAAAGTACCATCTCCCTCACAGTACTCAATGTACCACAGTCCCATCCCCCTCACAGTACTCAATATACCACAGTCCCAACCCCCTCACAGTACTCAATGTACCACAGTCCCATTCCCCTCACAGTACTCAATGTACCACTGCACCATTCCCAGCACAGTACTCAATGTACCACAGTTCCATTCCCCTCAGAGTACTCAATGTACCACAGTCCCATTCCCCTCACAGTACTCAATGTACCACAGTCACAATCCCCTCACTGTACTCAATGTCCCACAGACCCATTCCCCTCACAGTGCTCAATGCACCACAGTCCCATTCCCCTCACAGTACTCAATGTAGCACAGCACCATTCCCCTCACAGTACTCAACGTACCACACCCCATTCCCCTCACAGTACTCAATGTAGCACAGCCCCATCCCCCTCACAGTACTCAATGAAACCACAGTCCCATCTCCCTCTCAGTACTCAATGTACCACAGTCCCATCCCCCTCACAGTACTCAATGTACCACAGTCCCATCCCCCTCACAGTACTCAATGTACCACAGTCCCATTCCCCTCACAGTACTCAATGTACCATAGTCCAATTCTCCTCACACTACTCATTGTCCCACAGTCCCATTCCCCTCAGAGTACTCAATGTACCACAGTCACATTCCACTCACAGTACCCAATGTACCACAGTCCCATTCCCCTCACAGTACTCCATGTAGGACAGACCCATCCCTCTCACAGTACTCAATGTCCCACAGTCCCATCTCCCTCACAGTAACTCAATGTACCACAGTCCCATTCCGCTCACAGTACTCATTGTACCACATTCCAATTCACCTCACAGTACTCATTGTCCCACAGTCGCATTCCACTCACAGTACACAATGTACCACAGGCCCATCCCCCTCACAGTCCTCAATGTACCACAGTCCCATCCTCCTCACAGTACTCAATGTCCCAAAGTACCATCTCCCTCACAGTACTCAATGTACCACAGACCCATCCCCTTCACAATACTCAATGTACCACAGTCCCATCCCACTCATAGTACTCAATGTACCAAAGTCCCAACCCCCTCACAATACTCAATGTATCACAGTCACATTCCCCTCACTGTACTCATTGTCCCACAGTCCCATGCCCCCTCACAGTACTCAATGTACCACAGTCCCATCTCCCTCACAGTACTCAATGTACCACAGTCCCAACCCCCTCACAGTACTCAATGTACCACAGTCCCATTCCCCTCACAGTACTCAATGTACCACAGTCCCATTCCCCTCACAGTACTCAATGTACCACAGTCCCATCTCCCTCACAGTACTCAATGTACCACAGTCCCTTCCCCCTCACAGTACCTAATATAACACAGTCCCAACCCCCTCACAGTACTCAATGTACCACAGTCCCATTCCCCTCACAGTACTCAATGTACCACAGCACCATTCCCATCACAGTACTCAATGTACCACAGTCCCATTCCCCTCACAGTACTCAATGTACCACATACCAATTCCCCTCAGAGTTCTCATTGTCCCACAGTCCCATCCCCCTCTCAGTACTCAATGTCCCAAAGTACCATCTCCCTCACAGTACTCAATGTACCACAGTCCCATCCCCCTCACAGTACTCAATATACCACAGTCCCAACCCCCTCACAGTACTCAATGTACCACAGTCCCATTCCCCTCACAGTACTCAATGTACCACTGCACCATTCCCAGCACAGTACTCAATGTACCACAGTTCCATTCCCCTCAGAGTACTCAATGTACCACAGTCCCATTCCCCTCACAGTACTCAATGTACCACAGTCACAATCCCCTCACTGTACTCAATGTCCCACAGACCCATTCCCCTCACAGTGCTCAATGCACCACAGTCCCATTCCCCTCACAGTACTCAATGTAGCACAGCACCATTCCCCTCACAGTACTCAACGTACCACACCCCATTCCCCTCACAGTACTCAATGTAGCACAGCCCCATCCCCCTCACAGTACTCAATGAAACCACAGTCCCATCTCCCTCTCAGTACTCAATGTACCACAGTCCCATCCCCCTCACAGTACTCAATGTACCACAGTCCCATCCCCCTCACAGTACTCAATGTACCACAGTCCCATTCCCCTCACAGTACTCAATGAACCATAGTCCAATTCTCCTCACACTACTCATTGTCCCACAGTCCCATTCCCCTCAGAGTACTCAATGTACCACAGTCACATTCCACTCACAGTACCCAATGTACCACAGTCCCATTCCCCTCACAGTACTCCATGTAGGACAGACCCATCCCTCTCACAGTACTCAATGTCCCACAGTCCCATCTCCCTCACAGTAACTCAATGTACCACAGTCCCATTCCGCTCACAGTACTCATTGTACCACATTCCAATTCACCTCACAGTACTCATTGTCCCACAGTCTCATTCCACTCACAGTACACAATGTACCACAGGCCCATCCCCCTCACAGTCCTCAATGTACCACAGTCCCATCCTCCTCACAGTACTCAATGTCCCAAAGTACCATCTCCCTCACAGTACTCAATGTACCACAGACCCATCCCCTTCACAATACTCAATGTACCACAGTCCCATCCCACTCATAGTACTCAATGTACCAAAGTCCCAACCCCCTCACAATACTCAATGTATCACAGTCACATTCCCCTCACTGTACTCATTGTCCCACAGTCCCATGCCCCCTCACAGTACTCAATGTACCACAGTCCCATCTCCCTCACAGTACTCAATGTACCACAGACCCATCCCCTTCACAATACTCAATGTACCACAGTCCCATCCCACTCATAGTACTCAATGTACCACAGTCCCAACCCCCTCACAATACTCAATGTATCACAGTCACATTCCCCTCACTGTACTCATTGTCCCACAGTCCCATCTCCCTCACAGTACTCAATGTACCACAGTCCCATCCTCCTCACAGTACTCAATGCCCCAAAGAACCATCTCCCTCACAGTACTCAATGTACCACAGTCCCATCCCACTCATAGTACTCAATGTACCAAAGTCCCAACCACCTCACAATACTCAGTGTATCACAGTCCCATCTCCCACACAGTGCTCAATGTACCACAGTCCCATTCCCCTCACAGTACTCAATCTACCACAGTCCCTTCCCCCTCACAGTACTCAATATACCACAGTCCCAACCCCCTCACAGTACTCAATGTACCACAGTCCCATTCCCCTCACAGTACTCAATGTACCACATTCCAATTCCCCTCAGATTTGTCATTGTCCCACAGTCCCATTCCCCTCACAGTCCTCAATGTACCACAGTCCCATCTCCCTCACAGTACTCAATGTCCCACAGTCCCATTTCCCTCACAGTACGCAATGTACCACATCACCTTTCCGCTCACAGTACTCAATGTACCACAGCCCCATCCTCCTCACAGTACTCAATGTCCCACAAGCCCATTCCCCTCACAGTACTTAATGTAGCACAGTCCCATCTCCCTCACAGTACTCAATGTACCACAATCACATTCCCCTCACAGTACACAATGTACCACATTCCAATTCCCCTCAGAGTTCTCATTGTCCCACAGTCCCATTCCCCTCTCAGTACTCAATGTACCACAGTCCATCTCCCTCACAGTACTCAATGTACAACAGTCCCATTCCCCTCACAGTACTCAATGTACCACAGTCCCATCTCCCTCACAGTACTCAATGTCCCACATTTCTATTCCCCTCACAGTACTCAATGTACCACAGTCCCATTCCCCTCACAGTACTCAATGTACCACAGTCCCATTCCCTTCACAGTACTCAATGTAGCACAGCCCCATCCCCCTCACAGTACTCAATGTACCACAGTCCCATTCCCCTCACAGTACTCAATGTACCACAGTCCCATCTCCCTCACAGTACTCAATGTACCACAGCTCCATTCCCCTCACAGTGCTCAATGTATCACAGTCCAATTCCCGTCACAGTACTCAATGTACCACAATTCCATTCCCCTCACAGTATTCAATATACCACAGTCCCATTCCCCTCACAGTACTCAATGTACCACAGTCCCATTTCCCCTCACAGTACTCAATGTACCACAGTCCAATTCCCCTCACAGTACTCATTGTCCCACAGTCCCATTTCCTTCACAGTACTCAATGTACCACAGTCCCATCTCCCTCACAGTACTCAATGTACCACAGTCTCATCTCCCTCACAGTTCTCAATGTACCACAGTCCCATCTACCTCACAGTACTCAATATACCACAGTCCCATCTACCTCCAAGTACTCAATGTACCACAGCCCCATTCCCCTCAGAGTACTCAATGGACCACAGTCACATTACACTCACAGTACCCAATGTACCACAGTCCCATTCCCCTCACAGTACTCAATGTAGGACAGACCCATCGCTCTCACAGTACTCAATGTCCCACAGTCCCATCTCCCTCACAGTAACTCAATGTACCACAGTCCTATTCCGCTCACAGTACTCATTGTACCACATTCCAATTCCCCTCACAGTACTCATTGTGCCACAGTCCCAATCCACTCACAGTACTCAATATACCACAGTCCTATCTCCATCACAGTACACAATGTACCACAGGCCCACCCCCCTCACAGTACTCAATGTACCACAGTCCAATTCCCCTCACATTACTCAATGTAGCACAGCCCCATCCCCCTCACAGTACTCAATGTACCACAGTCCCATCTTCCTCACAGTACTCAATGTACCACAGTCCAATTCCCCTCACAGTACTCAATGTACCACAGCTCCATTCCCCTCACAGTACTCAATGTATCACAGTCCAATTCCCGTCACAGTACTCAATGTACCACAGTCCCATTCCCCTCACAGTATTCAATATACCACAGTCCCATTCCCCTCACAGTACTCAATGTACCACAGCCCCATTCCCCTCACAGTACTCAATGTAACACAGTCCAATTCCCCTCACAGTACTCATTGTCCCACAGTCCCATTCCCTTCACGGTACTCAATTTACCACAGTCCCATCTCCCTCACAGTACTCAATGTACCACAGTCTCATCTCCCTCACAGTTCTCAATGTACCACAGTCCCATTCCCCTCACAGTACTCAATGTACCACAGTCCCATTCCCCTCACAGTACTCAATGTACCACAATCCCATTCCCCTCACAGTACACAATGTACCACATTCCAATTCCCCTCAGAGTTCTCATTGTCCCACAGTTCCATTCCCCTCACAGTACTCAATGTCCCACAGTTCCATCTCCCTCACAGTACTCAATGTACCACTGTCCCATTCCACTCACAGTACTCAATGTACCACAGTCCCATATCCCTCACAGTCCTCAATGTCCCACATTTCCATCCCCCTCACAGTACTCAATGTACCACAGTCCCATTGCCCTCACAGTATTCAATGTACCACAGTCCCATTCCCCTCACAGTACTCAATGTAGCACAGCCCCATCCCCCTCACAGTACTCAATGTACCACAGTCCCATCTCCCTCACAGTACTCAATGTACCACAGCTCCATTCCCCTCACAGTACTCAATGTACCACAGTCCAATTCCCGTCATAGTACTCAATGTACCAGTCACATTCCCCTTACTGTACTCAATGTCCCACAGTCCCATCCACCTCACAGTACTCAATGTACCACAGTCCCATTCCCCTCACACTGCTCAATGTCCCACAGTCCCATTCCCCTCACAGTACTCAATGTACCACAGTCCCTTCCCCCTCACAGTACTCAATATACCACAGTCCCAACCCAATCACAGTACTCAATGTACCACAGCACCATTCCCATCACAGTACTCAATGTACCTCAGTCCCATTCCCCTCACAGTACTCAATGTACCACATTACAATTCCCCTCAGAGTTCTCATTGTCCCACAGTCCCATTCCCATCACAGTACTCAATGTACCACAGTCCCATCTCCCTCACAGTACTCAATGTACCACAGTCTCATCTCCCTCACAGTTTTCAATGTACCACAGTCCCATCTACCTCACAGTACTCAATATACCACAGTCCCATCTACCTCCAAGTACTCAATGTACCACAGTCCCATTCCCCTCACAGTATTCAATATATCACAGTCCCATTCCCCTCACAGTACTCAATGTACCACAGTCCCATTCCCCTCACAGTACTCAATGTACCACAGTCCAATTCCCCTCACAGTACTCATTGTCCCACAGTCCCATTCCCTTCACAGTACTCAATGTACCACAGTCCCATCTCCCTCACAGTACTCAATGTACCACAGTCTCATCTCCCTCACAGTTTTCAATGTACCACAGTCCCATCTACCTCACAGTACTCAATATACCACAGTCCCATCTACCTCCAAGTACTCAATGTACCACAGCCCCATTCCCCTCAGAGTACTCAATGTACCACAGTCACATTCCACTCACAGTACCCAATGTACCACAGTCCCATTCCCCTCACAGTACTCAATGTAGGACAGACCCATCCCTCTCACAGTACTCAATGTACCACAGGCCCACCCCCCTCACAGTATTCAATGTACCACATTCCAATTCCCCTCACATTACTCAATGTAGCACAGTCCCATCCCCCTCACAGTACTCAATGTACCACAGTCCCATCTTCCTCACAGTACTCAATGTACCACAGCTCCATTCCCCTCACAGTACTCAATGTATCACAGTCCAATTCCCGTCACAGTACTCAATGTACCACAGTCCCATTCCCCTCACAGTATTCAATATACCACAGTCCCATTCCCCTCACAGTACTCAATGTACCACAGTCCCATTCCCCTCACAGTACTCAATGAACCACAGTCCAATTCCCCTCACAGTACTCATTGTCCCACAGACCCATTCCCTTCACGGTACTCAATTTACCACAGTCCCATCTCCCTCACAGTACTCAATGTACCACAGTCTCATCTCCCTCACAGTTCTCAATGTACCACAGTCCCATTCCCCTCACAGTACTCAATGTACCACAGTCCCATTCCCCTCACAGTACTCAATGTACCACAGTCCCATCTCCCTCAGAGTACTTAATGTACCACAATCCCATTCACCTCACAGTACACAATGTACCACATTCCAATTCCCCTCAGAGTTCTCATTGTCCCACAGTTCCATTCCCCTCACAGTACTCAATGTCCCACAGTTCCATCTCCCTCACAGTACTCAATGTACCACTGTCCCATTCCACTCACAGTACTCAATGTACCACAGTCCCATATCCCTCACAGTCCTCAATGTCCCACATTTCCATCCCCCTCACAGTACTCAATGTACCACAGTCCCATTGCCCTCACAGTACTCAATGTACCACAGTCCCATTCCCCTCACAGTACTCAATGTAGCACAGCCCCATCCCCCTCACAGTACTCAATGTACCACAGTCCCATCTCCCTCACAGTACTCAATGTACCTCAGTCCCATTCCCCTCACAGTACTCAATGTACCACATTACAATTCCCGTCATAGTACTCAATGTACCAGTCACATTCCCCTCACTGTACTCAATGTCCCACAGTCCCATTCCCCTCACAGTACTCAATGTACCACAGTCCAATTCCCCTCACAGTACTCATTGTCCCACAGTCCCATTCCCTTCACAGTACTCAATGTACCACAGTCCCATCTCCCTCACAGTACTCAATGTACCACAGTCTCATCTCCCTCACAGTTTTCAATGTACCACAGTCCCATCTACCTCACAGTACTCAATATACCACAGTCCCATCTACCTCCAAGTACTCAATGTACCAAAGCCCCATTCCCCTCAGAGTACTCAATGTACCACATTCACATTCCACTCACAGTACCCAATGTACCACAGTCCCATTCCCCTCACAGTACTCAATGTAGGACAGACCAATCCCTCTCACAGTACTCAATGTACCACAGGCCCACCCCCCTCACAGTATTCAATGTACCACATTCCAATTCCCCTCACATTACTCAATGTAGCACAGCCCCATCCCCCTCACAGTACTCAATGTACCACAGTCCCATCTTCCTCACAGTACTCAATGTACCACAGCTCCATTCCCCTCACAGTACTCAATGTATCACAGTCCAATTCCCGTCACAGTACTCAATGTACCACAGTTCCATTCCCCTCACAGTATTCAATATACCACAGTCCCATTCCCCTCACAGTACTCAATGTACCACAGTCCCATTCCCCTCACAGTACTCAATGAACCACAGTCCAATTCCCCTCACAGTACTCATTGTCCTACAGACCCATTACCTTCACGGTACTCAATTTACCACAGTCCCATCTCCCTCACAGTACTCAATGTACCACAGTCTCATCTCCCTCACAGTTCTCAATGTACCACAGTCCCATTCCCCTCACAGTACTCAATGTACCACAGTCCCATTCCCCTCACAGTACTCAATGTACCACAGTCCCATCTCCCTCAGAGTACTCAATGTACCACAATCCCATCCACCTCACAGTACACAATGTACCACATTCCAATTCCCCTCAGAGTTCTCATTGTCCCACAGTTCCATTCCCCTCACAGTACTCAATGTCCCACAGTTCCATCTCCCTCACAGTACTCAATGTACCACTGTCCCATTCCACTCACAGTACTCAATGTACCACAGTCCCATATCCCTCACAGTCCTCAATGTCCCACATTTCCATCCCCCTCACAGTACTCAATGTACCACAGTCCCATTGCCCTCACAGTACTCAATGTACCACAGTCCCATTCCCCTCACAGTACTCAATGTAGCACAGCCCCATCCCCCTCACAGTACTCAATGTACCACAGTCCCATCTCCCTCACAGTACTCAATGTACCTCAGTCCCATTCCCCTCACAGTACTCAATGTACCACATTACAATTCCCGTCATAGTACTCAATGTACCAGTCACATTCCCCTCACTGTACTCAATGTCCCACAGTCCCATCCACCTCACAGTACTCAATGTACCACAGTCCCATTCCCCTCACACTGCTCAATGTCCCACAGTCCCATTCCCCTCACAGTACTCAATGTACCACAGTCCCTTCCCCCTCACAGTACTCAATGTACCACATTACAATTCCACTCAGAGTTCTCATTGTCCCACAGTCCCATTCCCATCACAGTACTCAATGTACCACAGTCCCATTCCCCTCACAGTACTCAATGTACCACACTCCGATTCCCCTCACAGTACTCAATGTACCACAGTCCCATCCCCCTCACAGTACGCAATGTCCCACAGTCCCATTCCCCTCACAGTACGCAATGTACCACATCACCTTTCCGCTCACAGTACTCAATGTACCACAGCCCCATCCTCCTCACAGTACTCAATGTCACACAAGCCCATTCCCCTCACAGTACTTAATGTAGCACAGTCCCATCTCCCTCAAAGTACTCAATGTACCACAATCCCATTCCCCTCACAGTACACAATGTACCACATACCAATTCCCCTCAGAGTTCTCATTGTCCCACAGTCCCATTCCCCTCTCAGTACTCAATGTACCACAGTCCCATCTCCCTCACAGTACTCAATGTCCCACATTTCCATTCCCCTCACAGTACTCAATGTAACACAGCTCCATTCCCCTCATAGTACTCAATGTAGCACAGCCCCATCCCCCTCACAGTACTCAATGTACCACAGTCCCATCTCCCTCACAGTACTCAATGTACCACAGCTCCATTCTCCTCACAGTACTCAATGTATCACAGTCCAATTCCCGTCACAGTACTCAATGTACCACAGTCCCATTCCCCTCACAGTATTCAATATACCACAGTCCCATTCCCCTCACAGTACTCAATGTACCACAGTCCCATTCCCCTCACAGTACTCAATGTACCATAGTCCAATTCCCCTCATCGTTCTCATTGTCCCACAGTCCCATTCCCTTCACAGTACTCAATGTACCACAGTCCTATCTCCCTCACAGTACTCAATGTACCACAGCCCCATCTCCCTCACAGTACTCAATGTACCACAGCCCCATCTCCCTCACAGTACTCAATGTACCACAGTCACATCTCCCTCACAGTGCTCAATGTCCCACAGTCTCATCTCCCTCACAGTGCTCAATGTCCCACAGTCTCATCTACCTCACAGTTCTCAATGTACCACAGTCCCATCTACCTCACAGTACTCAATATACCACAGTCCCATCTACCTCACAGTACTCAATGTACCACAGCCCCATTACCTCAGAGTACTCAATGTACCACAGTCACATTCCACTCACAGTACCCAATGTACCACAGTCCCATTCCCCTCACAGTACTCAATGTCGGGCAGACCCATCCCTCTCACAGTACTCAATGTCCCACAGTCCCATCTCCCTCACAGTAACTCAATGTACCACAGTCCCATTCCGCTCACAGTACTCATTGTACCACATTCCAATTCACCTCACAGTACTCATTGTCCCACAGTCCCATTCCACTCACAGTACTCAATATACCACAGTCCCATCTCCCTCACAGTACACAATGTACCACAGGCCCATCCCCCTCACAGTCCTCAATGTACCACAGTCCCATCCTCCTCACAGTACTCAATGTCCCAAAGTACCATCTCCCTCACAGTACTCAATGTACCACAGTCCCATCCCCTTCACAATACTCAATGTACCAAAGTCCCAACCCCCTCACAATACTCAATGTATCACAGTCACATTCCCCTCACTGTACTCATTGTCCCACAGTCCCATTCCACTCACAGTACTCAATGTACCACAGTCCCATTCCCTTCACAGTACTCAATGTACCACAGTCCCATCTCCCTCACAGTACTCAATGTACCACAGTCCCATCCTCCTCACAGTACTCAATGCCCCAAAGAACCATCTCCCTCACAGTACTCAATGTACCACAGTCCCATCCCACTCATAGTACTCAATGTACCTAAGTTCCAACCACCTCACAATACTCAGTGTTAATGACAGTCACATTCCCCTCACAGTACTCAATGTACCACATTCCAATTCCACTCACAGTACTCATTGTCCCACAGTCCCAATCCACTCACAGTACTCAATATACCACTGTCCTATCTCCCTCACAGTACACAATGTACCACAGGCCCACCCCCCTCACAGTACTCAATGGACCACAGTCCAATTCCCCTCACATTACTCAATGTAGCACAGC
The DNA here is from genome assembly GCF_047496885.1 of Scyliorhinus torazame. NCBI lineage: Eukaryota > Metazoa > Chordata > Chondrichthyes > Carcharhiniformes > Scyliorhinidae > Scyliorhinus > Scyliorhinus torazame. The sequence continues at coordinate 57,929,388 of NC_092726.1, forward strand.
CCCATCCCCCTCACAGTACTCAATGTACCACAGTCCCATCTTCCTCACAGTACTCAATGTACCACAGCTCCATTCCCCTCACAGTACTCAATGTATCACAGTCCAATTCCCGTCACAGTACTCAATGTACCACAGTCCCATTCCCCTCACAGTATTCAATATACCACAGTCCCATTCCCCTCACAGTACTCAATGTACCACTGTCCCATTCCCCTCACAGTACTCAATGTACCACAGTCCAATTCCCCTCACAGTACTCATTGTCCCACAGTCCCATTCCCTTCACGGTACTCAATGGACCACAGTCCCATCTCCCTCACAGTACTCAATGTACCACAGTCTCATCTCCCTCACAGTTCTCAATGTACCACAGTCCCATCTACCTCACAGTACTCAATATACCACAGTCCCATCTACCTCACAGTACTCAATGTACCACAGCCCCATTCCCCTCAGAGTACTCAATGTACCACAGTCACATTCCACTCACAGTACCCAATGTACCACAGTCTCATCTCCCTCACAGTTCTCAATGTACCACAGTCCCATCTACCTCACAGTACTCAATATACCACAGTCCCATCTACCTCACAGTACTCAATGTATCACAGTCACATTCCCCTCACTGTACTCGTTGTCCCACAGTCCCATTCCACTCACAGTACTCAATGTACCACAGTCCCATCTCCCTCACAGTACTCAATGTACCACAGTCCCATTCCCTTCACAGTACTCAATGTACCACAGTCCCATCTCCCTCACAGTACTCAATGTACCACAGTCCCATCCTCCTCACAGTACTCAATGCCCCAAAGAACCATCTCCCTCACAGTACTCAATGTACCACAGTCCCATCCCACTCATGGTACTCAATGTACCAAAGTCCCAACCACCTCACAATACTCAGTGTTAATGACAGTCACATTCCCCTCACTGTACTCATTGTCCCACAATCCCATCTCCCACACAGTGCTCAATGGCCCACAGTCCCACTCCCCTCACAGTACTCAATGTACCACAGTCCCTTCCCCCTCACAGTACTCAATATACCACAGTCCCAACCCTCTCACAGTACTCAATGTACCACAGTCCCATTCCCCTCACAGTACTCAATGTCCCACAGTCCCATCACCCTCACAGTACACAATGTACCACAGTCCCATTCCCCTCGCAGTGCTCAATGTCCCACAGTCCCATTCCCCTCACAGTACTCAATATACAACAGTCCCATTCCCCTCACAGTTCTCATTGTCCCACATTCCCATTCCCCTCACAGTACTCAATGTCACACAGTCCCATCCCCCTCACAGTACTCAATGTCACACAGTCCCATCTCCCTCACAGTTCTCAATGTACCACAGTCCCATCCCCCTCACAGTACTCAATGTCACACAGTCCCATCTCCCTCACAGTTCTCAATGTACCACAGTCCCATCCCCTTCACAGTACTCAATGTCCCACAGTCCCATCTACCTCACAGTACTCAATGTACCACAGTTCCATTCCCCTCACAGTACTCAATGTACCACAGTCCCATTCCCCTCACAGTACTCAATGTACCACAGCACCATTCCCCTCACAGTTCTCAATGTACCACAGTCCCATTCCTCTCACAGTACTCAATGTACCACAGTCCCACTCCCTCACAGTACTCAATGTACAACAGTCCCATCCCCCTCACAGTACTCAATGTCCCACAGTCCCATCTCCCTCACAGTTCTCAATGTACCACAGTCCCATCCCCTTCACAGTACTCAATGTCCCACAGTCCCATCTACCTCACAGTACTCAATGTACCACAGTTCCATTCCCCTCTCAGTACTCAATGTACCACAGTCCCATTCCCCTCACAGTACTCAATGTACCACAGCACCATTCCCCTCACAGTTCTCAATGTACCACAGTCCCATTCCACTCACAGTACTCAATGTACCACAGACCCAACCCCCTCACAGTACTCAATGCAGCAATGTCCCATCCCCCTCACAGTACTCAATGTAGCACAGCACCATCCCCCTCACAGTACTCAATGTACCACAGTCCCATTCCCCTCACAGTACTCAACGTACCACATCCCATTCCCCTCACAATAATCAATGTACCACATCCCATGCCCCTCACAGTACTCAATGTACCACAGTCCCATCCTCCTCACAGTACTCAATGCCCCAAAGAACCATCTCCCTCACAGTACTCAATGTACCACAGTCCCATCCCACTCATGGTACTCAATGTACCAAAGTCCCAACCACCTCACAATACTCAGTGTTAATGACAGTCACATTCCCCTCACTGTACTCATTGTCCCACAATCCCATCTCCCACACAGTGCTCAATGGCCCACAGTCCCACTCCCCTCACAGTACTCAATGTACCACAGTCCCTTCCCCCTCACAGTACTCAATATACCACAGTCCCAACCCTCTCACAGTACTCAATGTACCACAGTCCCATTCCCCTCACAGTACTCAATGTCCCACAGTCCCATCACCCTCACAGTACACAATGTACCACAGTCCCATTCCCCTCGCAGTGCTCAATGTCCCACAGTCCCATTCCCCTCACAGTACTCAATATACAACAGTCCCATTCCCCTCACAGTTCTCATTGTCCCACATTCCCATTCCCCTCACAGTACTCAATGTCACACAGTCCCATCCCCCTCACAGTACTCAATGTCACACAGTCCCATCTCCCTCACAGTTCTCAATGTACCACAGTCCCATCCCCCTCACAGTACTCAATGTCACACAGTCCCATCTCCCTCACAGTTCTCAATGTACCACAGTCCCATCCCCTTCACAGTACTCAATGTCCCACAGTCCCATCTACCTCACAGTACTCAATGTACCACAGTTCCATTCCCCTCACAGTACTCAATGTACCACAGTCCCATTCCCCTCACAGTACTCAATGTACCACAGCACCATTCCCCTCACAGTTCTCAATGTACCACAGTCCCATTCCCCTCACAGTACTCAATGTACCACAGTCCCACTCCCTCACAGTACTCAATGTACAACAGTCCCATCCCCCTCACAGTACTCAATGTCCCACAGTCCCATCTCCCTCACAGTTCTCAATGTACCACAGTCCCATCCCCTTCACAGTACTCAATGTCCCACAGTCCCATCTACCTCACAGTACTCAATGTACCACAGTTCCATTCCCCTCTCAGTACTCAATGTACCACAGTCCCATTCCCCTCACAGTACTCAATGTACCACAGCATCATTCCCCTCACAGTTCTCAATGTACCACAGTCCCATTCCACTCACAGTACTCAATGTACCACAGTCCCAACCCCCTCACAGTACTCAATGCAGCAATGTCCCATCCCCCTCACAGTACTCAATGTAGCACAGCACCATCCCCCTCACAGTACTCAATGTACCACAGTCCCATTCCCCTCACAGTACTCAACGTACCACATCCCATTCCCCTCACAATAATCAATGTACCACATCCCATCCCCCTCACAGTACTCAATGTACCACAGTCCCATCCCCCTCACAGTACTCAATGTACCACAGTCACATCTCCCTCACAGTACACAATGTACAACAGTCCCATCCCCCTCACAATACTCAATGTACCACAGTCCCATTCCCCTCACAGTATTCAATGTACCACAGTCCCATTCCCCTCACAGTACTCAATGTACCACAGTTCCATTCCCCTCACAGTACTCAATGTACCACAGTCCAATTTCCCTCACAGTACTCATTGTCCCACAGTCCCATTCCCTTCACAGTACTCAATGTACCACAGTCCCATCTCCCTCACAGTACTCAATGTACCACAGTCTCATCTCCCTCACAGTTCTCAATGTCCCAGTCTCATCTCCCTCACAGTTCTCAATGTACCACAGTCCCATCTACCTCACAGTACTCAATATACCACAGTCCCTTACACCTCACAGTACCCAATATACCACAGTCCCAACACCCTCACAGTACTCAATGTACCACAGTCCCATTCCCCTCACAGTACTCAATATACCACAGTCCCAACCCCCTCACAGTACTCAATGTACCACAGTCTCATTCCCCTCAGAGTACTCAATGTACCACAGTCCCATTCCCCTCACAGTACTCAATATCCCACAGTCCCATTCCCCTCACAGTACTCAATGTACCACAGTCCCATTCCCCTCACAGTACTCAATGTACCACAGTTCCATTCCACTCACAGTACTCAATGTAGCACAGCACCTTCCCCTCACAGTACTCAACGTACCACATCCCATCCCCCTCACAGTACTCAATGTACCACAGTCCCATCTCACTCTCAGTACTCAGTATACCACAGTCCCATTCCCCTCACAGGACTCATTGTCCCCAGTCAGATCCCCCTCACAGTACGCAATGTTCCACAGTCCCATTCCCCTCACAGTACTCAATGTACCACAGTCCCATCTCCCTCACAGTACACAGTGAACCACAGCCCCATTCCCCTCAGAGTACTCAATGTACCACTGTCACATTCCACTCACAGTACTCAATGTATCACAGTCCCATCTCCCTCACAGTACTCAAAGTACCACAATCCCATTCCCCTCACAGTACTCAATGTACCATATTCCAATTCCCCTCAGAGTTCTCATTGTCCCACAGTCCCATTCCCCTCACAGTACTCAATGTTCCACAGTCCCATTCCCCTCACAGTACTCAATGTACCACAGTCCCATCTCCCTCACAGTACTCAATGTACCACAGTCCCATCTACCTCACAATACTCAATGTCCCACTTTTACATCCACCTCACAGTACTCAATGTATCACAGTCCCATCTCCCTCACAGTACTCAAAGTACCACAATCCCATTCCCCTCACAGTACTCAAAGTACCACAATCCCATTCCCCTCACAGTACTCAATGTACCATATTCCAATTCCCCTCAGAGTTCTCATTGTCCCACAGTCCCATTCCCCTCACAGTACTCAATGTTCCACAGTCCCATTCCCCTCACAGTACTCAATGTACCACAGTCCCATCTCCCTCACAGTACTCAATGTACCACAGTACCATTCCCCTCACAGTACTCAATGTACCAGAGTCCAATTCCCCTCACAGTACTCTATGTACCACAGTCCCATTCCCCTCACAGTGTTCAATATACCTCAGTCCCAACCCCCTCACAGTACTCAATGTACCACAGTACCATTCCCCTCACAGTACTCAATGTACCACAGTCACATTCCCCTCACTGTACTCAATGTCCCACAGTCCCATCCCCCTCACAGTACTCAATGTACCACAGTCCCATTCCCCTCACAGTACTCAATGTACCACAGTCCCTTCCCCCTCACAGTACTCAATATACCACAGTCCCAACACCGTCACAGTACTCAATGTACCACAGTCCCAATCCCCTCACAGTACTCAATGTCCCACAGTCCCATTCCCCTCACAGTACTCAATGTACCACAGTCCCATTCCCTTCACAGTACTCAATGTACCACAGTTCCATTCCACTCTCAGTACTCAATGTACCACAGACCCATCCCCCTCACAGTGCTCAATGTACCACAGTCCCATCCCCCTCACAGTACTCAATGTACCACAGTCCCAACGACCTCAAAGTACACAATGTACCACAGCCTCATTCCCCTCAGAGTACTCAATGTGCCACAGGCCCACCCCCTCACAGTACTCAATGTACCACAGCCCCTTCCCCTCACAGGACTCGATGTACCACATCCCATCCCCTCACAGTACTCAATGTGCCACAGTCCCAACCCCTCACAGTACTCAATGTACCACAGCCTCTTCCCCTCACAGTACTCAATGTACCACATCCCATCCCCCTCACAGTACTCAATGTACCACATCCCATCCCCCTCACAGTACTCAATGTACCACAGTCCCACTCCCTCACAGTACTCAATGTCCCACAGTCCCATTCCCCTCACAGTACTCAATGTACCACAGTCCAATTCCCCTCACAGTACTCATTGTCCCACAGTCCCATTCCCTTCACAGTACTCAATGTACCACAGACCCATCCTGCTCACAGTACTCAATGTACCACAGTCCCATCCTCCTCACAGTACTCAATGTCCCAAAATACCATCTCCCTCACAGTACTCAATGTACCACAGTCCCATCCCCTTCACAATACTCAATGTACCACAGTCACATTCCCCTCACAGTACTCAATGTACCACAGTCCCATCCCACTCATAGTACTCAATGTACCAAAGTCCCAACCCCCTCACAATACTCAATGTATCACAGTCACATTCCCCTCACTGTACTCATTGTCCCGCAGTCCCATCCACCTCACAGTACTCAATGTACCACAGTCCCATTCCCCTCGCAGTGCTCAATGTCCCACAGTCCCATTCCCCTCACAGTACTCAATATACAACAGTCCCATTCCCCTCACAGTTCTCATTGTCCCACATTCCCATTCCCCTCACAGTACTCAATGTGCCACAGTACCATCTCCCTCACAGTGCTCAATGTACCACAGTCCCATCCCCCTCACAGTACTCAATGTCACACAGTCCCATCTCCCTCACAGTTCTCAATGTACCACAGTCCCATCCCCTTCACAGTACTCAATGTCCCACAGTCCCATCTACCTCACAGTACTCAATGTACCACAGTTCCATTCCCCTCACAGTACTCAATGTACCACAGTCCCATTCCCCTCACAGTACTCAATGTACCACAGCACCATTCCCCTCACAGTTCTCAATGTACCACAGTCCCATTCCCCTCACAGTACTCAATGTACCACAGTCCCACTCCCTCACAGTACTCAATGTACCACAGTCCCATCCCCCTCACAGTACTCAATGTCCCACAGTCCCATCTCCCTCACAGTTCTCAATGTACCACAGTCCCATCCCCTTCACAGTACTCAATGTCCCACAGTCCCATCTACCTCACAGTACTCAATGTACCACAGTTCCATTCCCCTCACAGTACTCAATGTACCACAGTCCCATTCCCCTCACAGTACTCAATGTACCACAGCACCATTCCCCTCACATTTCTCAATGTACCACAGTCCCATTCCACTCACAGTACTCAATGTACCACAGTCCCAACCCCCTCACAGTACTCAATGCAGCAATGTCCCATTCCCCTCACAGTACTCAATGTAGCACAGCACCATCCCCCTCACAGTACTCAATGTACCACAGTCCCATTCCCCTCACAGTACTCAACGTACCACATCCCATTCCCCTCACAGTAATCAATGTACCACATCCCATCCCCCTCACAGTACTCAATGTACCACAGTCCCATCCCCCTCACAGTACTCCATGTACCACAGTCACATCTCCCTCACAGTACACAATGTACAACAGTCCCATCCCCCTCACAATACTCAATGTACCACAGTCCCATTCCCCTCACAGTATTCAATGTACCACAGTCCCATCCCCCTCACAGTACTCAATGTACCACAGTTCCATTCCCCTCACAGTACTCAATGTACCACAGTCCAATTTCCCTCACAGTACTCATTGTCCCACAGTCCCATTCCCTTCACAGTACTCAATGTACCACAGTCCCATCTCCCTCACAGTACTCAATGTACCACAGTCTCATCTCCCTCACAGTTCTCAATGTCCCACAGTCTCATCTCCCTCACAGTTCTCAATGTACCACAGTCCCATCTACCTCACAGTACTCAATATACCACAGTCCCTTACCCCTCACTGTACCCAATATACCACAGTCCCAACCCCCTCACAGTACTCAATGTACCACAGTCCCATTCCCCTCACAGTACTCAATATACCACAGTCCCAACCCCCTCACAGTAATCAATGTACCACAGTCTCATTCCCCTCAGAGTACTCAATGTACCACAGTCCCATTCCCCTCACAGTACTCAATGTCCCACAGTCCTATTCCCCTCACAGTACTCAATGTACCACAGTCCCATTCCCCTCACAGTACTCAATGTACCACAGTTCCATTCCACTCACAGTACTCAATGTAGCACAGCACCTTCCCCTCACAGTACTCAATGTACCACAGTCCCATTCCCCTCACAGTACTCAATGTACCACAGTCCCATTCCGCTCACAGTGCTCAATGTACCACAGTCCCATCCCCCTCACAGTACTCAATGTACCACAGTCCCATTCCCCTCACAGTACTCAATGTACCACAGTCCCATTCCCCTCACAGTACTCAATGTAGCACAGCCCCATCCCCCTCACAGTACTCAATGTACCACAGTCCCATCTCCCTCACAGTACTCAATGTACCACAGCTCCATTCCCCTCACAGTACTCAATGTATCACAGTCCAATTCCCGTCACAGTACTCAATGTACCACAGTCCCATTCCCCTCACAGTATTCAATATTCCACAGTCCCATTCCCCTCACAGTACTCAATGTACCAGAGTCCCATTCCCCTCACAGTACTCAATGTACCACAGTCCAATTCCCCTCACAGTACTCATTGTCCCACAGTCCCATTCCCTTCACAGTACTCAATGTACCACAGTCCCATGTCCCTCACAGTACTCAATGTACCACAGTCTCATCTCCCTCACAGTTCTCAATGTCCCACAGTCTCATCTCCCTCACAGTTCACAATGTAACACAGTACCATCTACCTCACAGTACTCAATATACCACAGTCCCATCTACCTCACAGTACTCAATGTACCACAGCCCCATTCCCCTCAGAGTACTCAATGTACCACAGTCACATTCCACTCACAGTACCCAATTGACCACAGTCCCATTCCCCTCACAGTACTCAATGTAGGACAGATCCATCCCTCTCACAGTACTCAATGTCTCACAGTCCCATCTCCCTCACAGTAACTCAATGTACCACAGTCCCATTCCGCTCACAGTACTCATTGTACCACATTCCAATTCCCCTCACAGTACTCATTGTCCCACAGTCCCATTCCACTCACAGTACTCAATATACCACAGTCCCATCTCCCTCACAGTACACAATGTACCACAGGCCCATCCCCCTCACAGTACTCAATGTACCACAGTCCCATCCTCCTCACAGTACTCAATGTCCCAAAGTACCATCTCCCTCACAGTACTCAATGTACCACAGTCCCATCCCCTTCACAATACTCAATGTACCACAGTCCCATCCCACTCATAGTACTCAATGTACCAAAGTCCCAACCCCCTCACAATACTCAATGTATCACAGTCACATTCCCCTCACTGTACTCATTGTCCCACAGTCCCATTCCACTCACAGTACTCAAGATACCACAGTCCCATTCCCTTCACAGTACTCAATGTACCACAGTCCTATCTCCCTCACAGTACTCAATGTACCACAGTCCCATCCTCCTCACAATACTCAATGTCCCAAAGTACCATCTCCCTCACAGTACTCAATGTACCACAGTCCCATCCCCCTCACAGTACTCAATATACCACAGTCCCAACCCCCTCACAGTACTCAATGTACCACAGTCCCATTCCCCTCACAGTACACAATGTACCACATTCCAATTCCCCTCAGAGTTCTCATTGTCCCACAGTCCCATTCCCCTCACAGTCCTCAATGTACCACAGTCCCATCTCCCTCACAGTACTCAATGGACCACAGTCCCATCTCCCTCATAGTACTCAATGTACCACAGTTCCATTCCCCTCACAGTACTCAATGTACCACAGTCCAATTCCCGTCACAGTACTCAATGTACCACAGTCCCATTCCTTTCACAGTATTCAATATACCACAGTCCCAACCCCCTCACAGTACTCAATGTACCACAGTACCATTCCGCTCACAGTACTCAATGTACCACAGTCCCATTCCCCTCACAGTACTCAATGTACAACAGACCCATTCCCCTCACAGTGCTCAATGTCCCACAGTCCCATTCCGCTCACAGTACTCAATGTACCACAGTCCCTTCCCCCTCACCGTACTCAATATGCCACAGTCCCAAACCCCTCACAGTACTCAATGTACCACAGTCCCATTCCCCTCACAGTACTCAATGTACCACAGCACCATTCCCAGCACAGAACTCAATGTACAACAGTCCCATTCCCCTCAGAATACTCAATGTACCACAGTCCCATTTCCCTCACAGTACTCAATGTACCACAGTCACAATCCCCTCACTGTACTCAATGTCCCACAGTCCCATTCCCCTCACAGTGCTCAATGCACCACAGTCCCATTCCCCTGACAGTACTCAATGTCGCACAGCACCATTCCCCTCACAGTACTCAACGTACCACACCCCATTCCCCTCACAGTACTCAATGTAGCACAGCCCCATCCCCCTCACAGTACTCAATGAAACCACAGGCCTATCTCCCTCTCAGTACTCAATGTACGACAGTCCCATTCCCTTCACACTACTAAATGTACCACATACCAATTCCCCTCAGAGTTCTCATTCTCCCACAGTCCCATTCCCCTCACAGTTCTCAATGTACCACAGTCCCATCTCCCTCACAGTACTCAATGTACCACAGTCCCTTCCCCCTCACAGTACTCAATATAACACAGTCCCAACCCCCTCACAGTACTCAATGTACCACAGTCCCATTCCCCTCACAGTACTCAATGTACCACAGCACCAGTCCCATCACAGTACTCAATGTACCACAGGCCCATTCCACTCACAGTACTCAATGTACCACATACCAATTCCCCTCAGAGTTCTCATTGTCCCACAGTCCCATCCCCCTCTCAGTACTCAATGTCCCAAAGTACCATCTCCCTCACAGTACTCAATGTACCACAGTCCCATCCCCCTCACAGTACTCAATATACCACAGTCCCAACCCCCTCACAGTACTCAATGTACCACAGTCCCATTCCCCTCACAGTACTCAATGTACCACTGCACCATTCCCAGCACAGTACTCAATGTACCACAGTTCCATTCCCCTCAGAGTACTCAATGTACCACAGTCCCATTCCCCTCACAGTACTCAATGTACCACAGTCACAATCCCCTCACTGTACTCAATGTCCCACAGACCCATTCCCCTCACAGTGCTCAATGCACCACAGTCCCATTCCCCTCACAGTACTCAATGTAGCACAGCACCATTCCCCTCACAGTACTCAGCGTACCACACCCCATTCCCCTCACAGTACTCAATGTAGCACAGCCCCATCCCCCTCACAGTACTCAATGAAACCACAGTCCCATCTCCCTCTCAGTACTCAATGTACCACAGTCCCATCCCCCTCACAGTACTCAATGTACCACAGTCCCATCCCCCTCACAGTACTCAATGTACCACAGTCCCACCTACCTCACAGTACTCAATGTACCACAGCCCCATTCCCTTCAGAGTACTCAATGTACCACAGTCCCACCCCCTCACAGTACTCAATGTCCCACAGTCCCATCTACTTCACAGTACTCAATGTCCCACAGTCCCATCTACCTCACAGTACTCAATGTACCACAGTTCCATTCCCCTCACAGTACTCAATGTACCACAGTCCCATTCCCCTCACAGTACTCAATGTACCACAGCACCATTCCCCTCACAGTTCTCAATGTACCACAGTCCCATTCCTCTCACAGTACTCAATGTACCACAGTCCCACTCCCTCACAGTACTCAATGTACAACAGTCCCATCCCCCTCACAGTACTCAATGTCCCACAGTCCCATCTCCCTCACAGTTCTCAATGTACCACAGTCCCATCCCCTTCACAGTACTCAATGTCCCACAGTCCCATCTACCTCACAGTACTCAATGTACCACAGTTCCATTCCCCTCTCAGTACTCAATGTACCACAGTCCCATTCCCCTCACAGTACTCAATGTACCACAGCACCATTCCCCTCACAGTTCTCAATGTACCACAGTCCCATTCCACTCACAGTACTCAATGTACCACAGACCCAACCCCCTCACAGTACTCAATGCAGCAATGTCCCATCCCCCTCACAGTACTCAATGTAGCACAGCACCATCCCCCTCACAGTACTCAATGTACCACAGTCCCATTCCCCTCACAGTACTCAACGTACCACATCCCATTCCCCTCACAATAATCAATGTACCACATCCCATGCCCCTCACAGTACTCAATGTACCACAGTCCCATCCTCCTCACAGTACTCAATGCCCCAAAGAACCATCTCCCTCACAGTACTCAATGTACCACAGTCCCATCCCACTCATGGTACTCAATGTACCAAAGTCCCAACCACCTCACAATACTCAGTGTTAATGACAGTCACATTCCCCTCACTGTACTCATTGTCCCACAATCCCATCTCCCACACAGTGCTCAATGGCCCACAGTCCCACTCCCCTCACAGTACTCAATGTACCACAGTCCCTTCCCCCTCACAGTACTCAATATACCACAGTCCCAACCCTCTCACAGTACTCAATGTACCACAGTCCCATTCCCCTCACAGTACTCAATGTCCCACAGTCCCATCACCCTCACAGTACACAATGTACCACAGTCCCATTCCCCTCGCAGTGCTCAATGTCCCACAGTCCCATTCCCCTCACAGTACTCAATATACAACAGTCCCATTCCCCTCACAGTTCTCATTGTCCCACATTCCCATTCCCCTCACAGTACTCAATGTCACACAGTCCCATCCCCCTCACAGTACTCAATGTCACACAGTCCCATCTCCCTCACAGTTCTCAATGTACCACAGTCCCATCCCCCTCACAGTACTCAATGTCACACAGTCCCATCTCCCTCACAGTTCTCAATGTACCACAGTCCCATCCCCTTCACAGTACTCAATGTCCCACAGTCCCATCTACCTCACAGTACTCAATGTACCACAGTTCCATTCCCCTCACAGTACTCAATGTACCACAGTCCCATTCCCCTCACAGTACTCAATGTACCACAGCACCATTCCCCTCACAGTTCTCAATGTACCACAGTCCCATTCCCCTCACAGTACTCAATGTACCACAGTCCCACTCCCTCACAGTACTCAATGTACAACAGTCCCATCCCCCTCACAGTACTCAATGTCCCACAGTCCCATCTCCCTCACAGTTCTCAATGTACCACAGTCCCATCCCCTTCACAGTACTCAATGTCCCACAGTCCCATCTACCTCACAGTACTCAATGTACCACAGTTCCATTCCCCTCTCAGTACTCAATGTACCACAGTCCCATTCCCCTCACAGTACTCAATGTACCACAGCATCATTCCCCTCACAGTTCTCAATGTACCACAGTCCCATTCCACTCACAGTACTCAATGTACCACAGTCCCAACCCCCTCACAGTACTCAATGCAGCAATGTCCCATCCCCCTCACAGTACTCAATGTAGCACAGCACCATCCCCCTCACAGTACTCAATGTACCACAGTCCCATTCCCCTCACAGTACTCAACGTACCACATCCCATTCCCCTCACAATAATCAATGTACCACATCCCATCCCCCTCACAGTACTCAATGTACCACAGTCCCATCCCCCTCACAGTACTCAATGTACCACAGTCACATCTCCCTCACAGTACACAATGTACAACAGTCCCATCCCCCTCACAATACTCAATGTACCACAGTCCCATTCCCCTCACAGTATTCAATGTACCACAGTCCCATTCCCCTCACAGTACTCAATGTACCACAGTTCCATTCCCCTCACAGTACTCAATGTACCACAGTCCAATTTCCCTCACAGTACTCATTGTCCCACAGTCCCATTCCCTTCACAGTACTCAATGTACCACAGTCCCATCTCCCTCACAGTACTCAATGTACCACAGTCTCATCTCCCTCACAGTTCTCAATGTCCCAGTCTCATCTCCCTCACAGTTCTCAATGTACCACAGTCCCATCTACCTCACAGTACTCAATATACCACAGTCCCTTACACCTCACAGTACCCAATATACCACAGTCCCAACACCCTCACAGTACTCAATGTACCACAGTCCCATTCCCCTCACAGTACTCAATATACCACAGTCCCAACCCCCTCACAGTACTCAATGTACCACAGTCTCATTCCCCTCAGAGTACTCAATGTACCACAGTCCCATTCCCCTCACAGTACTCAATATCCCACAGTCCCATTCCCCTCACAGTACTCAATGTACCACAGTCCCATTCCCCTCACAGTACTCAATGTACCACAGTTCCATTCCACTCACAGTACTCAATGTAGCACAGCACCTTCCCCTCACAGTACTCAACGTACCACATCCCATCCCCCTCACAGTACTCAATGTACCACAGTCCCATCTCACTCTCAGTACTCAGTATACCACAGTCCCATTCCCCTCACAGGACTCATTGTCCCCAGTCAGATCCCCCTCACAGTACGCAATGTTCCACAGTCCCATTCCCCTCACAGTACTCAATGTACCACAGTCCCATCTCCCTCACAGTACACAGTGAACCACAGCCCCATTCCCCTCAGAGTACTCAATGTACCACTGTCACATTCCACTCACAGTACTCAATGTATCACAGTCCCATCTCCCTCACAGTACTCAAAGTACCACAATCCCATTCCCCTCACAGTACTCAATGTACCATATTCCAATTCCCCTCAGAGTTCTCATTGTCCCACAGTCCCATTCCCCTCACAGTACTCAATGTTCCACAGTCCCATTCCCCTCACAGTACTCAATGTACCACAGTCCCATCTCCCTCACAGTACTCAATGTACCACAGTCCCATCTACCTCACAATACTCAATGTCCCACTTTTACATCCACCTCACAGTACTCAATGTATCACAGTCCCATCTCCCTCACAGTACTCAAAGTACCACAATCCCATTCCCCTCACAGTACTCAAAGTACCACAATCCCATTCCCCTCACAGTACTCAATGTACCATATTCCAATTCCCCTCAGAGTTCTCATTGTCCCACAGTCCCATTCCCCTCACAGTACTCAATGTTCCACAGTCCCATTCCCCTCACAGTACTCAATGTACCACAGTCCCATCTCCCTCACAGTACTCAATGTACCACAGTACCATTCCCCTCACAGTACTCAATGTACCAGAGTCCAATTCCCCTCACAGTACTCTATGTACCACAGTCCCATTCCCCTCACAGTGTTCAATATACCTCAGTCCCAACCCCCTCACAGTACTCAATGTACCACAGTACCATTCCCCTCACAGTACTCAATGTACCACAGTCACATTCCCCTCACTGTACTCAATGTCCCACAGTCCCATCCCCCTCACAGTACTCAATGTACCACAGTCCCATTCCCCTCACAGTACTCAATGTACCACAGTCCCTTCCCCCTCACAGTACTCAATATACCACAGTCCCAACACCGTCACAGTACTCAATGTACCACAGTCCCAATCCCCTCACAGTACTCAATGTCCCACAGTCCCATTCCCCTCACAGTACTCAATGTACCACAGTCCCATTCCCTTCACAGTACTCAATGTACCACAGTTCCATTCCACTCTCAGTACTCAATGTACCACAGACCCATCCCCCTCACAGTGCTCAATGTACCACAGTCCCATCCCCCTCACAGTACTCAATGTACCACAGTCCCAACGACCTCAAAGTACACAATGTACCACAGCCTCATTCCCCTCAGAGTACTCAATGTGCCACAGGCCCACCCCCTCACAGTACTCAATGTACCACAGCCCCTTCCCCTCACAGGACTCGATGTACCACATCCCATCCCCTCACAGTACTCAATGTGCCACAGTCCCAACCCCTCACAGTACTCAATGTACCACAGCCTCTTCCCCTCACAGTACTCAATGTACCACATCCCATCCCCCTCACAGTACTCAATGTACCACATCCCATCCCCCTCACAGTACTCAATGTACCACAGTCCCACTCCCTCACAGTACTCAATGTCCCACAGTCCCATTCCCCTCACAGTACTCAATGTACCACAGTCCAATTCCCCTCACAGTACTCATTGTCCCACAGTCCCATTCCCTTCACAGTACTCAATGTACCACAGACCCATCCTGCTCACAGTACTCAATGTACCACAGTCCCATCCTCCTCACAGTACTCAATGTCCCAAAATACCATCTCCCTCACAGTACTCAATGTACCACAGTCCCATCCCCTTCACAATACTCAATGTACCACAGTCACATTCCCCTCACAGTACTCAATGTACCACAGTCCCATCCCACTCATAGTACTCAATGTACCAAAGTCCCAACCCCCTCACAATACTCAATGTATCACAGTCACATTCCCCTCACTGTACTCATTGTCCCGCAGTCCCATCCACCTCACAGTACTCAATGTACCACAGTCCCATTCCCCTCGCAGTGCTCAATGTCCCACAGTCCCATTCCCCTCACAGTACTCAATATACAACAGTCCCATTCCCCTCACAGTTCTCATTGTCCCACATTCCCATTCCCCTCACAGTACTCAATGTGCCACAGTACCATCTCCCTCACAGTGCTCAATGTACCACAGTCCCATCCCCCTCACAGTACTCAATGTCACACAGTCCCATCTCCCTCACAGTTCTCAATGTACCACAGTCCCATCCCCTTCACAGTACTCAATGTCCCACAGTCCCATCTACCTCACAGTACTCAATGTACCACAGTTCCATTCCCCTCACAGTACTCAATGTACCACAGTCCCATTCCCCTCACAGTACTCAATGTACCACAGCACCATTCCCCTCACAGTTCTCAATGTACCACAGTCCCATTCCCCTCACAGTACTCAATGTACCACAGTCCCACTCCCTCACAGTACTCAATGTACCACAGTCCCATCCCCCTCACAGTACTCAATGTCCCACAGTCCCATCTCCCTCACAGTTCTCAATGTACCACAGTCCCATCCCCTTCACAGTACTCAATGTCCCACAGTCCCATCTACCTCACAGTACTCAATGTACCACAGTTCCATTCCCCTCACAGTACTCAATGTACCACAGTCCCATTCCCCTCACAGTACTCAATGTACCACAGCACCATTCCCCTCACATTTCTCAATGTACCACAGTCCCATTCCACTCACAGTACTCAATGTACCACAGTCCCAACCCCCTCACAGTACTCAATGCAGCAATGTCCCATTCCCCTCACAGTACTCAATGTAGCACAGCACCATCCCCCTCACAGTACTCAATGTACCACAGTCCCATTCCCCTCACAGTACTCAACGTACCACATCCCATTCCCCTCACAGTAATCAATGTACCACATCCCATCCCCCTCACAGTACTCAATGTACCACAGTCCCATCCCCCTCACAGTACTCCATGTACCACAGTCACATCTCCCTCACAGTACACAATGTACAACAGTCCCATCCCCCTCACAATACTCAATGTACCACAGTCCCATTCCCCTCACAGTATTCAATGTACCACAGTCCCATCCCCCTCACAGTACTCAATGTACCACAGTTCCATTCCCCTCACAGTACTCAATGTACCACAGTCCAATTTCCCTCACAGTACTCATTGTCCCACAGTCCCATTCCCTTCACAGTACTCAATGTACCACAGTCCCATCTCCCTCACAGTACTCAATGTACCACAGTCTCATCTCCCTCACAGTTCTCAATGTCCCACAGTCTCATCTCCCTCACAGTTCTCAATGTACCACAGTCCCATCTACCTCACAGTACTCAATATACCACAGTCCCTTACCCCTCACTGTACCCAATATACCACAGTCCCAACCCCCTCACAGTACTCAATGTACCACAGTCCCATTCCCCTCACAGTACTCAATATACCACAGTCCCAACCCCCTCACAGTAATCAATGTACCACAGTCTCATTCCCCTCAGAGTACTCAATGTACCACAGTCCCATTCCCCTCACAGTACTCAATGTCCCACAGTCCTATTCCCCTCACAGTACTCAATGTACCACAGTCCCATTCCCCTCACAGTACTCAATGTACCACAGTTCCATTCCACTCACAGTACTCAATGTAGCACAGCACCTTCCCCTCACAGTACTCAATGTACCACAGTCCCATTCCCCTCACAGTACTCAATGTACCACAGTCCCATTCCGCTCACAGTGCTCAATGTACCACAGTCCCATCCCCCTCACAGTACTCAATGTACCACAGTCCCATTCCCCTCACAGTACTCAATGTACCACAGTCCCATTCCCCTCACAGTACTCAATGTAGCACAGCCCCATCCCCCTCACAGTACTCAATGTACCACAGTCCCATCTCCCTCACAGTACTCAATGTACCACAGCTCCATTCCCCTCACAGTACTCAATGTATCACAGTCCAATTCCCGTCACAGTACTCAATGTACCACAGTCCCATTCCCCTCACAGTATTCAATATTCCACAGTCCCATTCCCCTCACAGTACTCAATGTACCAGAGTCCCATTCCCCTCACAGTACTCAATGTACCACAGTCCAATTCCCCTCACAGTACTCATTGTCCCACAGTCCCATTCCCTTCACAGTACTCAATGTACCACAGTCCCATGTCCCTCACAGTACTCAATGTACCACAGTCTCATCTCCCTCACAGTTCTCAATGTCCCACAGTCTCATCTCCCTCACAGTTCACAATGTAACACAGTACCATCTACCTCACAGTACTCAATATACCACAGTCCCATCTACCTCACAGTACTCAATGTACCACAGCCCCATTCCCCTCAGAGTACTCAATGTACCACAGTCACATTCCACTCACAGTACCCAATTGACCACAGTCCCATTCCCCTCACAGTACTCAATGTAGGACAGATCCATCCCTCTCACAGTACTCAATGTCTCACAGTCCCATCTCCCTCACAGTAACTCAATGTACCACAGTCCCATTCCGCTCACAGTACTCATTGTACCACATTCCAATTCCCCTCACAGTACTCATTGTCCCACAGTCCCATTCCACTCACAGTACTCAATATACCACAGTCCCATCTCCCTCACAGTACACAATGTACCACAGGCCCATCCCCCTCACAGTACTCAATGTACCACAGTCCCATCCTCCTCACAGTACTCAATGTCCCAAAGTACCATCTCCCTCACAGTACTCAATGTACCACAGTCCCATCCCCTTCACAATACTCAATGTACCACAGTCCCATCCCACTCATAGTACTCAATGTACCAAAGTCCCAACCCCCTCACAATACTCAATGTATCACAGTCACATTCCCCTCACTGTACTCATTGTCCCACAGTCCCATTCCACTCACAGTACTCAAGATACCACAGTCCCATTCCCTTCACAGTACTCAATGTACCACAGTCCTATCTCCCTCACAGTACTCAATGTACCACAGTCCCATCCTCCTCACAATACTCAATGTCCCAAAGTACCATCTCCCTCACAGTACTCAATGTACCACAGTCCCATCCCCCTCACAGTACTCAATATACCACAGTCCCAACCCCCTCACAGTACTCAATGTACCACAGTCCCATTCCCCTCACAGTACACAATGTACCACATTCCAATTCCCCTCAGAGTTCTCATTGTCCCACAGTCCCATTCCCCTCACAGTCCTCAATGTACCACAGTCCCATCTCCCTCACAGTACTCAATGGACCACAGTCCCATCTCCCTCATAGTACTCAATGTACCACAGTTCCATTCCCCTCACAGTACTCAATGTACCACAGTCCAATTCCCGTCACAGTACTCAATGTACCACAGTCCCATTCCTTTCACAGTATTCAATATACCACAGTCCCAACCCCCTCACAGTACTCAATGTACCACAGTACCATTCCGCTCACAGTACTCAATGTACCACAGTCCCATTCCCCTCACAGTACTCAATGTACAACAGACCCATTCCCCTCACAGTGCTCAATGTCCCACAGTCCCATTCCGCTCACAGTACTCAATGTACCACAGTCCCTTCCCCCTCACCGTACTCAATATGCCACAGTCCCAAACCCCTCACAGTACTCAATGTACCACAGTCCCATTCCCCTCACAGTACTCAATGTACCACAGCACCATTCCCAGCACAGAACTCAATGTACAACAGTCCCATTCCCCTCAGAATACTCAATGTACCACAGTCCCATTTCCCTCACAGTACTCAATGTACCACAGTCACAATCCCCTCACTGTACTCAATGTCCCACAGTCCCATTCCCCTCACAGTGCTCAATGCACCACAGTCCCATTCCCCTGACAGTACTCAATGTCGCACAGCACCATTCCCCTCACAGTACTCAACGTACCACACCCCATTCCCCTCACAGTACTCAATGTAGCACAGCCCCATCCCCCTCACAGTACTCAATGAAACCACAGGCCTATCTCCCTCTCAGTACTCAATGTACGACAGTCCCATTCCCTTCACACTACTAAATGTACCACATACCAATTCCCCTCAGAGTTCTCATTCTCCCACAGTCCCATTCCCCTCACAGTTCTCAATGTACCACAGTCCCATCTCCCTCACAGTACTCAATGTACCACAGTCCCTTCCCCCTCACAGTACTCAATATAACACAGTCCCAACCCCCTCACAGTACTCAATGTACCACAGTCCCATTCCCCTCACAGTACTCAATGTACCACAGCACCATTCCCATCACAGTACTCAATGTACCACAGGCCCATTCCACTCACAGTACTCAATGTACCACATACCAATTCCCCTCAGAGTTCTCATTGTCCCACAGTCCCATCCCCCTCTCAGTACTCAATGTCCCAAAGTACCATCTCCCTCACAGTACTCAATGTACCACAGTCCCATCCCCCTCACAGTACTCAATATACCACAGTCCCAACCCCCTCACAGTACTCAATGTACCACAGTCCCATTCCCCTCACAGTACTCAATGTACCACTGCACCATTCCCAGCACAGTACTCAATGTACCACAGTTCCATTCCCCTCAGAGTACTCAATGTACCACAGTCCCATTCCCCTCACAGTACTCAATGTACCACAGTCACAATCCCCTCACTGTACTCAATGTCCCACAGACCCATTCCCCTCACAGTGCTCAATGCACCACAGTCCCATTCCCCTCACAGTACTCAATGTAGCACAGCACCATTCCCCTCACAGTACTCAGCGTACCACACCCCATTCCCCTCACAGTACTCAATGTAGCACAGCCCCATCCCCCTCACAGTACTCAATGAAACCACAGTCCCATCTCCCTCTCAGTACTCAATGTACCACAGTCCCATCCCCCTCACAGTACTCAATGTACCACAGTCCCATCCCCCTCACAGTACTCAATGTACCACAGTCCCACCTACCTCACAGTACTCAATGTACCACAGCCCCATTCCCTTCAGAGTACTCAATGTACCACAGTCCCACCCCCTCACAGTACTCAATGTACCACAGCCCCTTCCCCTCACAGTACTCAATGTACCACATCCCATCCCCCTCACAGTACTCAATGTACCACAGTCCCACCACCTCACAGTACTCAACGTACCACAGCCACTTCCCCTCACAGTACTCAATGTACCAAAGAACAAAGAACAAAGAACAAAGAAATGTACAGCACAGGAACAGGCCCTTCGGCCCTCCAAGCCCGTGCCGACCATACTGCCCGACTAAACTACAATCTTCTACACTTCCTGGGTCCGTATCCTTCTATTCCCATCCTATTCATATATTTGTCAAGATGCCCCTTAAATGTCCCTATCGTCCCTGCTTCCACCACCTCCTCCGATAGTGAGTTCCAGGCACCCACTACCCTCTGCGTAAAAAACTTGCCTCGTACATCTACTCTAAACTTTGCCCCTCTCACCTTAAACCTATGCCCCCTAGTAATTGACCCCTCTACCCTGGGGAAAAGCCTCTGACTATCCACTCTGTCTATGCCCCTCATGATTTTGTATACCTCTATCAGGTCGCCCCTCAACCTCCTTCGTTCCAGTGAGAACAAACCGAGTTTATTCAATCGCTCCTCATAGCTTATGCCCTCCATACCAGGCAACATTCTGGTAAATCTCTTCTGCACCCTCTCTAAAGCCTCCACATCCTTCTGGTAGTGTGGCGACCAGAATTGAACACTATACTCCAAGTGTGGCCTAACTAAGGTTCTATACAGCTGCAACATGAAAACCACACCCCACTCACCTCACAGTACTTAATGTAGCACAGTCTCATCTCCCTCAGAGTACTCAATGTACCACAATCCCATTCCCCTCACAGTACACAATGTACCACATTCCTATTCCCCTCAGAGTTCTCATTGTCCCACAGTTCCATTCCCCTCACAGTACTCAATGTCCCACAGTTCCATCTCCCTCACAGTACTCAATGTACCACTGTCCCATTCCACTCACAGTACTCAATGTACCACAGTCCCATCTCCCTCACAGTCCTCAATGTCCCACATTTCCATCCCCCTCACAGTACTCAATGTACCACAGTCCCATTGCCCTCACAGTACTCAATGTACCACAGTCCCATTCCCCTCACAGTACTCAATGTAGCACAGCCCCATCCCCCTCACAGTACTCAATGTACCACAGTCCCATCTCCCTCACAGTACTCAATGTACCACAGCTCCAGTCCCCTCACAGTACTCAATGTACCACAGTCCAATTCCCGTCATAGTACTCAATGTACCAGTCACATTCCCCTCACTGTACTCAATGTCCCACAGTCCCATCCACCTCACAGTACTCAATGTACCACAGTCCCATTCCCCTCACACTGCTCAATGTCCCACAGTCCCATTCCCCTCACAGTACGCAATGTACCACAGCACCATTCCCATCACAGTACTCAATGTTCCTCAGTTCCATTCCCCTCACAGTACTCAATGTACCACATTACAATTCCCCTCAGAGTTCTCAATGTACCACAGCCCCATTCCCCTCACAGTACTCAATGTACCAAAGTCCCATTCCCATCACAGTACTCAATGTACCACACTCCGATTCCCCTCACAGTACTCAATGTGCCACAGTCCCATCCCCCTCACAGTACGCAATGTCCCACAGTCCCATTCCCCTCACAGTACGCAATGTACCACATCACCTTTCCGCTCACAGTACTCAATGTACCACAGCCCCATCCTCCTCACAGTACTCAATGTCCCACAAGCCCATTCCCCTCACAGTACTTAATGTAGCACAGTCCCATCTCCCTCACAGTACTCAATGTACCACAATCCCATTCCCCTCACAGTACACAATGTACCACATTCCAATTACCCTCAGAGTTCTCATTGTCCCACAGTCCCATTCCCCTCTCAGTACTCAATGTACCAAAGTCCCATCTCCCTCACAGTACTCAATGTACCACATTCCCATTCCCCTCACAGTACTCAATGTACCACAGTCCCATCTCCCTCACAGTACTCAATGTCCCACATTTCCATTCCCCTCACAGTACTCAATGTACCACAGTCCCATTCCCCTCACAGTACTCAATGTACCACAGTCCCATTCCCCTCACAGTACTCAATGTAGCACAGCCCCATCCCCCTCACAGTACTCAATGTACCACAGTCCCATCTCCCTCACGGTACTCAATGTACCACAGCTCCATTCCCCTCACAGTACTCAATGTATCACAGTCCAATTCCCGTCACAGTACTCAATGTACCACAGTCCAATTCCCCTCACAATACTCATTGTCCCACAGTCCCATTCCCGTCACAGTACTCAATGTACCACAGTCCCATCTCCCTCACAGTACTCAATGTACCACAGTCTCATCTCCCTCACAGTTCTCAATGTCCCACGGTCTCATCTCCCTCACAGTTCACAATGTAACACAGTACCATCTACCTCACAGTACTCAATATACCACAGTCCCATCTACCTCACAGTACTCAATGTACCACAGCCCCATTCCCCTCAGAGTACTCAATGTACCACAGTCACATTCCACTCACAGTACCCAATTGACCACAGTCCCATTCCCCTCACAGTACTCAATGTAGGACAGATCCATCCCTCTCACAGTACTCAATGTCTCACAGTCCCATCTCCCTCACAGTAACTCAATGTACCACAGTCCCATTCCGCTCACAGTACTCATTGTACCACATTCCAATTCCCCTCACAGTACTCATTGTCCCACAGTCCCATTCCACTCACAGTACTCAATATACCACAGTCCCATCTCCCTCACAGTACACAATGTACCACAGGCCCATCCCCCTCACAGTACTCAATGTACCACAGTCCCATCCTCCTCACAGTACTCAATGTCCCAAAGTACCATCTCCCTCACAGTACTCAATGTACCACAGTCCCATCCCCTTCACAATACTCAATGTACCACAGTCCCATCCCACTCATAGTACTCAATGTACCAAAGTACCAACCCCCTCACAATACTCAATGTATCACAGTCACATTCCCCTCACTGTACTCATTGTCCCACAGTCCCATTCCACTCACAGTACTCAAGATACCACAGTCCCATTCCCTTCACAGTACTCAATGTACCACAGTCCCATCTCCCTCACAGTACTCAATGTACCACAGTCCCATCCTCCTCACAATACTCAATGTCCCAAAGTACCATCTCCCTCACAGTACTCAATGTACCACAGTCCCATCCCCCTCACAGTACTCAATATACCACAGTCCCAACCCCCTCACAGTACTCAATGTACCACAGTCCCATTCCCCTCACAGTACTCAATGTACCACAGCACCATTCCCATCACAGTACTCAATGTACCACAGGCCCATTCCACTCACAGTACTCAATGTACCACATACCAATTCCCCTCAGAGTTCTCATTCTCCCACAGTCCCATTCCCCTCACAGTTCTCAATGTACCACAGTCCCATCTCCCTCACAGTACTCAATGTACCACAGTCCCTTCCCCCTCACAGTACTCAATATAACACAGTCCCAACCCCCTCACAGTACTCAATGTACCACAGTCCCATTCCCCTCACAGTACTCAATGTACCACAGCACCATTCCCATCACAGTACTCAATGTACCACAGGCCCATTCCACTCACAGTACTCAATGTACCACATACCAATTCCCCTCAGAGTTCTCATTGTCCCACAGTCCCATCCCCCTCTCAGTACTCAATGTCCCAAAGTACCATCTCCCTCACAGTACTCAATGTACCACAGTCCCATCCCCCTCACAGTACTCAATATACCACAGTCCCAACCCCCTCACAGTACTCAATGTACCACAGTCCCATTCCCCTCACAGTACTCAATGTACCACTGCACCATTCCCAGCACAGTACTCAATGTACCACAGTTCCATTCCCCTCAGAGTACTCAATGTACCACAGTCCCATTCCCCTCACAGTACTCAATGTACCACAGTCACAATCCCCTCACTGTACTCAATGTCCCACAGACCCATTCCCCTCACAGTGCTCAATGCACCACAGTCCCATTCCCCTCACAGTACTCAATGTAGCACAGCACCATTCCCCTCACAGTACTCAGCGTACCACACCCCATTCCCCTCACAGTACTCAATGTAGCACAGCCCCATCCCCCTCACAGTACTCAATGAAACCACAGTCCCATCTCCCTCTCAGTACTCAATGTACCACAGTCCCATCCCCCTCACAGTACTCAATGTACCACAGTCCCATCCCCCTCACAGTACTCAATGTACCACAGTCCCACCTACCTCACAGTACTCAATGTACCACAGCCCCATTCCCTTCAGAGTACTCAATGTACCACAGTCCCACCCCCTCACAGTACTCAATGTACCACAGCCCCTTCCCCTCACAGTACTCAATGTACCACATCCCATCCCCCTCACAGTACTCAATGTACCACAGTCCCACCACCTCACAGTACTCAACGTACCACAGCCACTTCCCCTCACAGTACTCAATGTACCAAAGAACAAAGAACAAAGAACAAAGAAATGTACAGCACAGGAACAGGCCCTTCGGCCCTCCAAGCCCGTGCCGACCATACTGCCCGACTAAACTACAATCTTCTACACTTCCTGGGTCCGTATCCTTCTATTCCCATCCTATTCATATATTTGTCAAGATGCCCCTTAAATGTCCCTATCGTCCCTGCTTCCACCACCTCCTCCGATAGTGAGTTCCAGGCACCCACTACCCTCTGCGTAAAAAACTTGCCTCGTACATCTACTCTAAACTTTGCCCCTCTCACCTTAAACCTATGCCCCCTAGTAATTGACCCCTCTACCCTGGGGAAAAGCCTCTGACTATCCACTCTGTCTATGCCCCTCATGATTTTGTATACCTCTATCAGGTCGCCCCTCAACCTCCTTCGTTCCAGTGAGAACAAACCGAGTTTATTCAATCGCTCCTCATAGCTTATGCCCTCCATACCAGGCAACATTCTGGTAAATCTCTTCTGCACCCTCTCTAAAGCCTCCACATCCTTCTGGTAGTGTGGCGACCAGAATTGAACACTATACTCCAAGTGTGGCCTAACTAAGGTTCTATACAGCTGCAACATGAAAACCACACCCCACTCACCTCACAGTACTTAATGTAGCACAGTCTCATCTCCCTCAGAGTACTCAATGTACCACAATCCCATTCCCCTCACAGTACACAATGTACCACATTCCTATTCCCCTCAGAGTTCTCATTGTCCCACAGTTCCATTCCCCTCACAGTACTCAATGTCCCACAGTTCCATCTCCCTCACAGTACTCAATGTACCACTGTCCCATTCCACTCACAGTACTCAATGTACCACAGTCCCATCTCCCTCACAGTCCTCAATGTCCCACATTTCCATCCCCCTCACAGTACTCAATGTACCACAGTCCCATTGCCCTCACAGTACTCAATGTACCACAGTCCCATTCCCCTCACAGTACTCAATGTAGCACAGCCCCATCCCCCTCACAGTACTCAATGTACCACAGTCCCATCTCCCTCACAGTACTCAATGTACCACAGCTCCAGTCCCCTCACAGTACTCAATGTACCACAGTCCAATTCCCGTCATAGTACTCAATGTACCAGTCACATTCCCCTCACTGTACTCAATGTCCCACAGTCCCATCCACCTCACAGTACTCAATGTACCACAGTCCCATTCCCCTCACACTGCTCAATGTCCCACAGTCCCATTCCCCTCACAGTACGCAATGTACCACAGCACCATTCCCATCACAGTACTCAATGTTCCTCAGTTCCATTCCCCTCACAGTACTCAATGTACCACATTACAATTCCCCTCAGAGTTCTCAATGTACCACAGCCCCATTCCCCTCACAGTACTCAATGTACCAAAGTCCCATTCCCATCACAGTACTCAATGTACCACACTCCGATTCCCCTCACAGTACTCAATGTGCCACAGTCCCATCCCCCTCACAGTACGCAATGTCCCACAGTCCCATTCCCCTCACAGTACGCAATGTACCACATCACCTTTCCGCTCACAGTACTCAATGTACCACAGCCCCATCCTCCTCACAGTACTCAATGTCCCACAAGCCCATTCCCCTCACAGTACTTAATGTAGCACAGTCCCATCTCCCTCACAGTACTCAATGTACCACAATCCCATTCCCCTCACAGTACACAATGTACCACATTCCAATTACCCTCAGAGTTCTCATTGTCCCACAGTCCCATTCCCCTCTCAGTACTCAATGTACCAAAGTCCCATCTCCCTCACAGTACTCAATGTACCACATTCCCATTCCCCTCACAGTACTCAATGTACCACAGTCCCATCTCCCTCACAGTACTCACTGTCCCACATTTCCATTCCCCTCACAGTACTCAATGTACCACAGTCCCATTCCCCTCACAGTACTCAATGTACCACAGTCCCATTCCCCTCACAGTACTCAATGTAGCACAGCCCCATCCCCCTCACAGTACTCAATGTACCACAGTCCCATCTCCCTCACGGTACTCAATGTACCACAGCTCCATTCCCCTCACAGTACTCAATGTATCACAGTCCAATTCCCGTCACAGTACTCAATGTACCACAGTCCAATTCCCCTCACAATACTCATTGTCCCACAGTCCCATTCCCGTCACAGTACTCAATGTACCACAGTCCCATCTCCCTCACAGTACTCAATGTACCACAGTCTCATCTCCCTCACAGTTCTCAATGTCCCACGGTCTCATCTCCCTCACAGTTCACAATGTAACACAGTACCATCTACCTCACAGTACTCAATATACCACAGTCCCATCTACCTCACAGTACTCAATGTACCACAGCCCCATTCCCCTCAGAGTACTCAATGTACCACAGTCACATTCCACTCACAGTACCCAATTGACCACAGTCCCATTCCCCTCACAGTACTCAATGTAGGACAGATCCATCCCTCTCACAGTACTCAATGTCTCACAGTCCCATCTCCCTCACAGTAACTCAATGTACCACAGTCCCATTCCGCTCACAGTACTCATTGTACCACATTCCAATTCCCCTCACAGTACTCATTGTCCCACAGTCCCATTCCACTCACAGTACTCAATATACCACAGTCCCATCTCCCTCACAGTACACAATGTACCACAGGCCCATCCCCCTCACAGTACTCAATGTACCACAGTCCCATCCTCCTCACAGTACTCAATGTCCCAAAGTACCATCTCCCTCACAGTACTCAATGTACCACAGTCCCATCCCCTTCACAATACTCAATGTACCACAGTCCCATCCCACTCATAGTACTCAATGTACCAAAGTACCAACCCCCTCACAATACTCAATGTATCACAGTCACATTCCCCTCACTGTACTCATTGTCCCACAGTCCCATTCCACTCACAGTACTCAAGATACCACAGTCCCATTCCCTTCACAGTACTCAATGTACCACAGTCCCATCTCCCTCACAGTACTCAATGTACCACAGTCCCATCCTCCTCACAATACTCAATGTCCCAAAGTACCATCTCCCTCACAGTACTCAATGTACCACAGTCCCATCCCCCTCACAGTACTCAATATACCACAGTCCCAACCCCCTCACAGTACTCAATGTACCACAGTCCCATTCCCCTCACAGTACTCAATGTACCACAGCACCATTCCCATCACAGTACTCAATGTACCACAGGCCCATTCCACTCACAGTACTCAATGTACCACATACCAATTCCCCTCAGAGTTCTCATTCTCCCACAGTCCCATTCCCCTCACAGTTCTCAATGTACCACAGTCCCATCTCCCTCACAGTACTCAATGTACCACAGTCCCTTCCCCCTCACAGTACTCAATATAACACAGTCCCAACCCCCTCACAGTACTCAATGTACCACAGTCCCATTCCCCTCACAGTACTCAATGTACCACAGCACCATTCCCATCACAGTACTCAATGTACCACAGGCCCATTCCACTCACAGTACTCAATGTACCACATACCAATTCCCCTCAGAGTTCTCATTGTCCCACAGTCCCATCCCCCTCTCAGTACTCAATGTCCCAAAGTACCATCTCCCTCACAGTACTCAATGTACCACAGTCCCATCCCCCTCACAGTACTCAATATACCACAGTCCCAACCCCCTCACAGTACTCAATGTACCACAGTCCCATTCCCCTCACAGTACTCAATGTACCACTGCACCATTCCCAGCACAGTACTCAATGTACCACAGTTCCATTCCCCTCAGAGTACTCAATGTACCACAGTCCCATTCCCCTCACAGTACTCAATGTACCACAGTCACAATCCCCTCACTGTACTCAATGTCCCACAGACCCATTCCCCTCACAGTGCTCAATGCACCACAGTCCCATTCCCCTCACAGTACTCAATGTAGCACAGCACCATTCCCCTCACAGTACTCAGCGTACCACACCCCATTCCCCTCACAGTACTCAATGTAGCACAGCCCCATCCCCCTCACAGTACTCAATGAAACCACAGTCCCATCTCCCTCTCAGTACTCAATGTACCACAGTCCCATCCCCCTCACAGTACTCAATGTACCACAGTCCCATCCCCCTCACAGTACTCAATGTACCACAGTCCCACCTACCTCACAGTACTCAATGTACCACAGCCCCATTCCCTTCAGAGTACTCAATGTACCACAGTCCCACCCCCTCACAGTACTCAATGTACCACAGCCCCTTCCCCTCACAGTACTCAATGTACCACATCCCATCCCCCTCACAGTACTCAATGTACCACAGTCCCACCACCTCACAGTACTCAACGTACCACAGCCACTTCCCCTCACAGTACTCAATGTACCAAAGAACAAAGAACAAAGAACAAAGAAATGTACAGCACAGGAACAGGCCCTTCGGCCCTCCAAGCCCGTGCCGACCATACTGCCCGACTAAACTACAATCTTCTACACTTCCTGGGTCCGTATCCTTCTATTCCCATCCTATTCATATATTTGTCAAGATGCCCCTTAAATGTCCCTATCGTCCCTGCTTCCACCACCTCCTCCGATAGTGAGTTCCAGGCACCCACTACCCTCTGCGTAAAAAACTTGCCTCGTACATCTACTCTAAACTTTGCCCCTCTCACCTTAAACCTATGCCCCCTAGTAATTGACCCCTCTACCCTGGGGAAAAGCCTCTGACTATCCACTCTGTCTATGCCCCTCATGATTTTGTATACCTCTATCAGGTCGCCCCTCAACCTCCTTCGTTCCAGTGAGAACAAACCGAGTTTATTCAATCGCTCCTCATAGCTTATGCCCTCCATACCAGGCAACATTCTGGTAAATCTCTTCTGCACCCTCTCTAAAGCCTCCACATCCTTCTGGTAGTGTGGCGACCAGAATTGAACACTATACTCCAAGTGTGGCCTAACTAAGGTTCTATACAGCTGCAACATGAAAACCACACCCCACTCACCTCACAGTACTTAATGTAGCACAGTCTCATCTCCCTCAGAGTACTCAATGTACCACAATCCCATTCCCCTCACAGTACACAATGTACCACATTCCTATTCCCCTCAGAGTTCTCATTGTCCCACAGTTCCATTCCCCTCACAGTACTCAATGTCCCACAGTTCCATCTCCCTCACAGTACTCAATGTACCACTGTCCCATTCCACTCACAGTACTCAATGTACCACAGTCCCATCTCCCTCACAGTCCTCAATGTCCCACATTTCCATCCCCCTCACAGTACTCAATGTACCACAGTCCCATTGCCCTCACAGTACTCAATGTACCACAGTCCCATTCCCCTCACAGTACTCAATGTAGCACAGCCCCATCCCCCTCACAGTACTCAATGTACCACAGTCCCATCTCCCTCACAGTACTCAATGTACCACAGCTCCAGTCCCCTCACAGTACTCAATGTACCACAGTCCAATTCCCGTCATAGTACTCAATGTACCAGTCACATTCCCCTCACTGTACTCAATGTCCCACAGTCCCATCCACCTCACAGTACTCAATGTACCACAGTCCCATTCCCCTCACACTGCTCAATGTCCCACAGTCCCATTCCCCTCACAGTACGCAATGTACCACAGCACCATTCCCATCACAGTACTCAATGTTCCTCAGTTCCATTCCCCTCACAGTACTCAATGTACCACATTACAATTCCCCTCAGAGTTCTCAATGTACCACAGCCCCATTCCCCTCACAGTACTCAATGTACCAAAGTCCCATTCCCATCACAGTACTCAATGTACCACACTCCGATTCCCCTCACAGTACTCAATGTGCCACAGTCCCATCCCCCTCACAGTACGCAATGTCCCACAGTCCCATTCCCCTCACAGTACGCAATGTACCACATCACCTTTCCGCTCACAGTACTCAATGTACCACAGCCCCATCCTCCTCACAGTACTCAATGTCCCACAAGCCCATTCCCCTCACAGTACTTAATGTAGCACAGTCCCATCTCCCTCACAGTACTCAATGTACCACAATCCCATTCCCCTCACAGTACACAATGTACCACATTCCAATTACCCTCAGAGTTCTCATTGTCCCACAGTCCCATTCCCCTCTCAGTACTCAATGTACCAAAGTCCCATCTCCCTCACAGTACTCAATGTACCACATTCCCATTCCCCTCACAGTACTCAATGTACCACAGTCCCATCTCCCTCACAGTACTCAATGTCCCACATTTCCATTCCCCTCACAGTACTCAATGTACCACAGTCCCATTCCCCTCACAGTACTCAATGTACCACAGTCCCATTCCCCTCACAGTACTCAATGTAGCACAGCCCCATCCCCCTCACAGTACTCAATGTACCACAGTCCCATCTCCCTCACGGTACTCAATGTACCACAGCTCCATTCCCCTCACAGTACTCAATGTATCACAGTCCAATTCCCGTCACAGTACTCAATGTACCACAGTCCAATTCCCCTCACAATACTCATTGTCCCACAGTCCCATTCCCGTCACAGTACTCAATGTACCACAGTCCCATCTCCCTCACAGTACTCAATGTACCACAGTCTCATCTCCCTCACAGTTCTCAATGTCCCACGGTCTCATCTCCCTCACAGTTCACAATGTAACACAGTACCATCTACCTCACAGTACTCAATATACCACAGTCCCATCTACCTCACAGTACTCAATGTACCACAGCCCCATTCCCCTCAGAGTACTCAATGTACCACAGTCACATTCCACTCACAGTACCCAATTGACCACAGTCCCATTCCCCTCACAGTACTCAATGTAGGACAGATCCATCCCTCTCACAGTACTCAATGTCTCACAGTCCCATCTCCCTCACAGTAACTCAATGTACCACAGTCCCATTCCGCTCACAGTACTCATTGTAGCACATTCCAATTCCCCTCACAGTACTCATTGTCCCACAGTCCCATTCCACTCACAGTACTCAATATACCACAGTCCCATCTCCCTCACAGTACACAATGTACCACAGGCCCATCCCCCTCACAGTACTCAATGTACCACAGTCCCATCCTCCTCACAGTACTCAATGTCCCAAAGTACCATCTCCCTCACAGTACTCAATGTACCACAGTCCCATCCCCTTCACAATACTCAATGTACCACAGTCCCATCCCACTCATAGTACTCAATGTACCAAAGTACCAACCCCCTCACAATACTCAATGTATCACAGTCACATTCCCCTCACTGTACTCATTGTCCCACAGTCCCATTCCACTCACAGTACTCAAGATACCACAGTCCCATTCCCTTCACAGTACTCAATGTACCACAGTCCCATCTCCCTCACAGTACTCAATGTACCACAGTCCCATCCTCCTCACAATACTCAATGTCCCAAAGTACCATCTCCCTCACAGTACTCAATGTACCACAGTCCCATCCCCCTCACAGTACTCAATATACCACAGTCCCAACCCCCTCACAGTACTCAATGTACCACAGTCCCATTCCCCTCACAGTACACAATGTACCACATTCCAATTCCCCTCAGAGTTCTCATTGTCCCACAGTCCCATTCCCCTCACAGTCCTCAATGTACCACAGCCCCATCTCCCTCACAGTACTCAATGGACCACAGTCCCATCTCCCTCATAGTACTCAATGTACCACAGTTCCATTCCCCTCACAGTACTCAATGTACCACAGTCCAATTCCCGTCACAGTACTCAATGTACCACAGTCCAATTCCTTTCACAGTATTCAATATACCACAGTCCCAACCCCCTCACAGTACTCAATGTACAACAGTACCATTCCGCTCACAGTACTCAATGTACCACAGTCCCATTCCCCTCACAGTACTCAATGTACAACAGACCCATTCCCCTCACAGTGCTCAATGTCCCACAGTCCCATTCCGCTCACAGTACTCAATGTACCACAGTCCCTTCCCCCTCACAGTACTCAATATACCACAGTCCCAAACCCTCACAGTACTCAATGTACCACAGTCCCATCTCCCACACAGTACTCAATGTACCACAGTCCCACCACCTCACAGTACTCAACGTACCACAGCCACTTCCCCTCACAGTACTCAATGTACCACACCCCACTCACCTCACAGTACTTAATGTAGCACAGTCTCATCTCCCTCAGAGTACTCAATGTACCACAATCCCATTCCCCTCACAGTACACAATGTACCACATTCCTATTCCCCTCAGAGTTCTCATTGTCCCACAGTTCCATTCCCCTCACAGTACTCAATGTCCCACAGTTCCATCTCCCTCACAGTACTCAATGTACCACTGTCCCATTCCACTCACAGTACTCAATGTACCACAGTCCCATCTCCCTCACAGTCCTCAATGTCCCACATTTCCATCCCCCTCACAGTACTCAATGTACCACAGTCCCATTGCCCTCACAGTACTCAATGTACCACAGTCCCATTCCCCTCACAGTACTCAATGTAGCACAGCCCCATCCCCCTCACAGTACTCAATGTACCACAGTCCCATCTCCCTCACAGTACTCAATGTACCACAGCTCCAGTCCCCTCACAGTACTCAATGTACCACAGTCCAATTCCCGTCATAGTACTCAATGTACCAGTCACATTCCCCTCACTGTACTCAATGTCCCACAGTCCCATCCACCTCACAGTACTCAATGTACCACAGTCCCATTCCCCTCACACTGCTCAATGTCCCACAGTCCCATTCCCCTCACAGTACTCAATGTACCACAGTCCCTTCCCCCTCACAGTACTCAATATACCACAGTCCCAACCCCCTCACAGTACTCAATGTACCACAGTCCCATTCCCCTCACAGTACTCAATGTACCACAGCACCATTCCCATCACAGTACTCAATGTTCCTCAGTTCCATTCCCCTCACAGTACTCAATGTACCACATTACAATTCCCCTCAGAGTTCTCAATGTACCACAGCCCCATTCCCCTCACAGTACTCAATGTACCACAGTCCCATTCCCATCACAGTACTCAATGTACCACACTCCGATTCCCCTCACAGTACTCAATGTGCCACAGTCCCATCCCCCTCACAGTACGCAATGTCCCACAGTCCCATTCCCCTCACAGTACGCAATGTACCACATCTCCTTTCCGCTCACAGTACTCAATGTACCACAGCACCATCCTCCTCACAGTACTCAATGTCCCACAAGCCCATTCCCCTCACAGTACTTAATGTAGCACAGTCCCATCTCCCTCACAGTACTCAATGTACCACAATCCCATTCCCCTCACAGTACACAATGTACCACATTCCAATTACCCTCAGAGTTCTCATTGTCCCACAGTCCCATTCCCCTCTCAGTACTCAATGTACCAAAGTCCCATCTCCCTCACAGTACTCAATGTACCACATTCCCATTCCCCTCACAGTACTCAATGTACCACAGTCCCATCTCCCTCACAGTACTCAATGTCCCACATTTCCATTCCCCTCACAGTACTCAATGTACCACAGTCCCATTCCCCTCACAGTACTCAATGTACCACAGTCCCATTCCCCTCACAGTACTCAATGTAGCACAGCCCCATCCCCCTCACAGTACTCAATGTACCACAGTCCCATCTCCCTCACAGTACTCAATGTACCACAGCTCCATTCCCCTCACAGTACTCAATGTATCACAGTCCAATTCCCGTCACAGTACTCAATGTACCACAGTCCCATTCCCCTCACAGTATTCAATATTCCACAGTCCCATTCCCCTCACAGTACTCAATGTACCAGGGTCCCATTCCCCTCACAGTACTCAATGTACCACAGTCCAATTCCCCTCACAGTACTCATTGTCCCACAGTCCCATTCCCTTCACAGTACTCAATGTACCACAGTCCCATCTCCCTCACAGTACTCAATGTACCACAGTCTCATCTCCCTCACAGTTCTCAATGTCCCACGGTCTCATCTCCCTCACAGTTCACAATGTAACACAGTACCATCTACCTCACAGTACTCAATATACCACAGTCCCATCTACCTCACAGTACTCAATGTACCACAGCCCCATTCCCCTCAGAGTACTCAATGTACCACAGTCACATTCCACTCACAGTACCCAATTGACCACAGTCCCATTCCCCTCACAGTACTCAATGTAGGACAGATCCATCCCTCTCACAGTACTCAATGTCTCACAGTCCCATCTCCCTCACAGTAACTCAATGTACCACAGTCCCATTCCCCTCACAGTACTCATTGTACCACATTCCAATTCCCCTCACAGTACTCATTGTCCCACAGTCCCATTCCACTCACAGTACTCAATATACCACAGTCCCATCTCCCTCACAGTACACAATGTACCACAGGCCCATCCCCCTCACAGTACTCAATGTACCACAGTCCCATCCTCCTCACAGTACTCAATGTCCCAAAGTACCATCTCCCTCACAGTACTCAATGTACCACAGTCCCATCCCCTTCACAATACTCAATGTACCACAGTCCCATCCCACTCATAGTACTCAATGTACCAAAGTACCAACCCCCTCACAATACTCAATGTATCACAGTCACATTCCCCTCACTGTACTCATTGTCCCACAGTCCCATTCCACTCACAGTACTCAAGATACCACAGTCCCATTCCCTTCACAGTACTCAATGTACCACAGTCCCATCTCCCTCACAGTACTCAATGTACCACAGTCCCATCCTCCTCACAATACTCAATGTCCCAAAGTACCATCTCCCTCACAGTACTCAATGTACCACAGTCCCATCCCCCTCACAGTACTCAATATACCACAGTCCCAACCCCCTCACAGTACTCAATGTACCACAGTCCCATTCCCCTCACAGTACACAATGTACCACATTCCAATTCCCCTCAGAGTTCTCCTTGTCCCACAGTCCCATTCCCCTCACAGTCCTCAATGTACCACAGCCCCATCTCCCTCACAGTACTCAATGGACCACCGTCCCATCTCCCTCATAGTACTCAATGTACCACAGTTCCATTCCCCTCACAGTACTCAATGTACCACAGTCCAATTCCCGTCACAGTACTCAATGTACCACAGTCCAATTCCTTTCACAGTATTCAATATACCACAGTCCCAACCCCCTCACAGTACTCAATGTACCACAGTACCATTCCGCTCACAGTACTCAATGTACCACAGTCCCATTCCCCTCACAGTACTCAATGTACAACAGACCCATTCCCCTCACAGTACTCAATGTACCACTGCACCATTCCCAGCACAGTACTCAATGTACCACAGTCACAATCCCCTCACTGTACTCAATGTCCCACAGTCCCATTCCCCTCACAGTGCTCAATGCACCACAGTCCCATTCCACTGACAATACTCAATGTCGCACAGCACCATTCCCCTCACAGTACTCAACGTACCACACCCCATTCCCCTCACAGTACTCAATGTAGCACAGCCCCATCCCCCTCACAGTACTCAATGAAACCACAGGCCTATCTCCCTCTCAGTACTCAATGTACGACAGTCCCATTCCCTTCACACTACTAAATGTACCACATACCAATTCCCCTCAGAGTTCTCATTCTCCCACAGTCCCATTCCCCTCACAGTACTCAATGTACCACAGTCCCATCTCCCTCACAGTACTCAATGTACCACAGTCCCTTCCCCCTCACAGTACTCAATATAACACAGTCTCAACCCCCTCACAGTACTCAATGTACCACAGTCCCATTCCCCTCACAGTACGCAATGTACCACAGCACCATTCCCATCACAGTGCTCAATGTACCACAGTCCCATTCCCCTCACAGTACTCAATGTACCACATACCAATTCCCCTCAGAGTTCTCATTGTCCCACAGTCCCATCCCCCTCTCAGTACTCAATGTCCCAAAGTACCATCTCCCTCACAGTACTCAATGTACCACAGTCCCATCCCCCTCACAGTACTCAATATACCACAGTCCCAACCCCCTCACAGTACTCAATGCACCACAGTCCCATTCCCCTCACAGTACTCAATGTACCACTGCACCATTCCCAGCACAGTACTCAATGTACCACAGTTCCATTCCCCTCAGAGTACTCAATGTACCACAGTCCCATTCCCCTCACAGTACTCAATGTACCACAGTCACAATCCCCTCACTGTACTCAATGTCCCACAGACCCATTCCCCTCACAGTGCTCAATGCACCACAGTCCCATTCCCCTCACAGTACTCAATGTAGCACAGCACCATTCCCCTCACAGTACTCAACGTACCACACCCCATTCCCCTCACAGTACTCAATGTAGCACAGCCCCATCCCCCTCACAGTACTCAATGAAACCACAGTCCCATCTCCCAACAGTACTCAATGTACCACAGTCCCATCCCCCTCACAGTACTCAATGTACCACAGTCCCATCCCCCTCACAGTACTCAATGTACCACAGTCCCATTCCCCTCACAGTACTCAATGTACCATAGTCCAATTCTCCTCACACAACTCATTGTCCCACAGTCCCATTCCCCTCAGAGTACTCAATGTACCACAGTCACATTCCATTCACAGTACCCAATGTACCACAGTCCCATTCCCCTCACAGTACTCCATGTAGGACAGACCCATCCCTCTCACAGTACTCAATGTCCCACAGTCCCATCTCCCTCACAGTAACTCAATGTACCACAGTCCCATTCCGCTCACAGTACTCGTACCACATTCCAATTCACCTCACAGTACTCATTGTCCCACAGTCTCATTCCACTCACAGTACTCAATATACCACAGTCCCATCTCCCTCACATTACACAATGTACCACAGGCCCATCCCCCTCACAGTCCTCAATGTACCACAGTCCCATCCTCCTCACAGTACTCAATGTCCCAAAGTACCATCTCCCTCACAGTACTCAATGTACCACAGACCCATCCCCTTCACAATACTCAATGTACCACAGTCCCATCCCACTCATAGTACTCAATGTACCAAAGTCCCAACCCCCTCACAATACTCAATGTATCACAGTCACATTCCCCTCACTGTACTCATTGTCCCACAGTCCTATTCCACTCACAGTACTCAATGTACCACAGTCCCATTCCCTTCACAGTACTCAATGTACCACAGTCCCATCTCCCTCACAGTACTCAATGTATCACAGTCCCATCCTCCTCACAGTACTCAATGCCCCAAAGAACCATCTCCCTCACAGTACTCAATGTACCACAGTCCCATCCCACTCATAGTACTCAATGTACCAAAGTCCCAACCACCTCACAATACTCAGTGTATCACAGTCACATTCCCCTCACTGTACTCATTGTCCCACAGTCCCATCTCCCTCACAGTACTCAATGTACCACAGTCCCATCCTCCTCACAGTACTCAATGCCCCAAAGAACCATCTCCCTCACAGTACTCAATGTACCACAGTCCCATCCCACTCATAGTACTCAATGTACCAAAGTCCCAACCACCTCACAATACTCAGTGTATCACAGTCACATTCCCCTCACTGTACTCATTGTCCCACAGTCCCATCTCCCACACAGTGCTCAATGTCCCACAGTCCCACTCCCCACACAGTACTCAATCTACCACAGTCCCTTCCCCCTCACAGTACTCAATATACCACAGTCCCAACCCCCTCACAGTACTCAATGTACCACAGTCCCATTCCCCTCACAGTACTCAATGTACCACAGTCCCATCTCCCTCACAGTACTCAATGTACCACACTCCCATCCCCCTCACAGTACGCAATGTCCCACAGTCCCATTTCCCTCACAGTACGCAATGTACCACATCACCTTTCCGCTCACAGTACTCAATGTACCGCAGCCCCATCCTCCTCACAGTACTCAATGTCCCACAAGCCCATTCCCCTCACAGTACTTAATGTAGCACAGTCCCATCTCCCTCACAGTACTCAATGTACCACAATCACATTCCCCTCACAGTACACAATGTACCACATTCCAATTCCCCTCAGAGTTCTCATTGTCCCACAGTCCCATTCCCCTCTCAGTACTCAATGTACCACAGTCCATCTCCCTCACAGTACTCAATGTACAACAGTCCCATTCCCCTCACAGTACTCAATGTGCCACAGTCCCATCTCCCTCACAGTACTCAATGTCCCACATTTCTATTCCCCTCACAGTACTCAATGTACCACAGTCCCATTCCCCTCACAGTACTCAATGTACCACAGTCCCATTCCCCTCACAGTACTCAATGTAGCACAGCCCCATCCCCCTCACAGTACTCAATGTACCACAGTCCCATTCCCCTCACAGTACTCAATGTACCACAGTCCCATCTCCCTCACAGTACTCAATGTACCACAGCTCCATTCCCCTCACAGTGCTCAATGTATCACAGTCCAATTCCCGTCACAGTACTCAATGTACCACAGTTCCATTCCCCTCACAGTATTCAATATATCACAGTCCCATTCCCCTCACAGTACTCAATGTACCACAGTCCCATTCCCCTCACAGTACTCAATGTACCACAGTCCAATTCCCCTCACAGTACTCATTGTCCCACAGTCCCATTCCCTTCACAGTACTCAATGTACCACAGTCCCATCTCCCTCACAGTACTCAATGTACCACAGTCTCATCTCCCTCACAGTTCTCAATGTACCACAGTCCCATCTACCTTACAGTACTCAATATACCACAGTCCCATCTACCTCCAAGTACTCAATGTACCACAGCCCCATTCCCCTCAGAGTACTCAATGTACCACAGTCACATTACACTCACAGTACCCAATGTACCACAGTCCCATTCCCCTCACAGTACTCAATGTAGGACAGACCCATCGCTCTCACAGTACTCAATGTCCCACAGTCCCATCTCCCTCACAGTAACTCAATGTACCACAGTCCCATCTCCCTCACAGTACTCAATGGACCACCGTCCCATCTCCCTCATAGTACTCAATGTACCACAGTTCCATTCCCCTCACAGTACTCAATGTACCACAGTCCAATTCCCGTCACAGTACTCAATGTACCACAGTCCAATTCCTTTCACAGTATTCAATATACCACAGTCCCAACCCCCTCACAGTACCCAATGTACCACAGTACCATTCCGCTCACAGTACTCAATGTACCACAGTCCCATTCCCCTCACAGTACTCAATGTACAACAGACCCATTCCCCTCACAGTGCTCAATGTCCCACAGTCCCATTCCGCTCACAGTACTCAATGTACCACAGTCCCTTCCCCCTCACAGTACTCAATATACCACAGTCCCAAACCCCTCACAGTACTCAATGTACCACAGTCCCATTCCCCTCACAGTACTCAATGTACCACAGCACCATTCCCAGCACAGTACTCAATGTACAACAGTCCCATTCCCCTCAGAATACTCAATGTACCACAGTCCCATTCCCCTCACAGTACTCAATGTACCACAGTCACAATCCCCTCACTGTACTCAATGTCCCACAGTCCCATTCCCCTCACAGTGCTCAATGCACCACAGTCCCATCTCCCTCACAGTACTCAATGTACCACAGTCCCTTCCCCCTCACAGTACTCAATATAACACAGTCCCAACCCCCTCACAGTACTCAATGTACCACAGTCCCATTCCCCTGACAGTACTCAATGTCGCACAGCACCATTCCCCTCACAGTACTCAACGTACCACACCCCATTCCCCTCACAGTACTCAATGTAGCACAGCCCCATCCCC
This sequence comes from Scyliorhinus torazame, assembly GCF_047496885.1. Taxonomy (NCBI): domain Eukaryota; kingdom Metazoa; phylum Chordata; class Chondrichthyes; order Carcharhiniformes; family Scyliorhinidae; genus Scyliorhinus; species Scyliorhinus torazame. The sequence continues at coordinate 57,970,745 of NC_092726.1, forward strand.
CTCACAGTACTCAATGAAACCACAGGCCTATCTCCCTCTCAGTACTCAATGTACGACAGTCCCATTCCCTTCACACTACTAAATGTACCACATACCAATTCCCCTCAGAGTTCTCATTCTCCCACAGTCCCATTCCCCTCACAGTACTCAATGTACCACAGTCCCATCTCCCTCACAGTACTCAACGTACCACAGTCCCTTCCCCCTCACAGTACCTAATATAACACAGTCCCAACCCCCTCACAGTACTCAATGTACCACAGTCCCATTCCCCTCACAGTACTCAATGTACCACAGCACCATTCCCATCACAGTACTCAATGTACCACAGTCCCATTCCCCTCACAGTACTCAATGTACCACATACCAATTCCCCTCAGAGTTCTCATTGTCCCACAGTCCCATCCCCCTCTCAGTACTCAATGTCCCAAAGTACCATCTCCCTCACAGTACTCAATGTACCACAGTCCCATCCCCCTCACAGTACTCAATATACCACAGTCCCAACCCCCTCACAGTACTCAATGTACCACAGTCCCATTCCCCTCACAGTACTCAATGTACCACTGCACCATTCCCAGCACAGTACTCAATGTACCACAGTTCCATTCCCCTCAGAGTACTCAATGTACCACAGTCCCATTCCCCTCACAGTACTCAATGTACCACAGTCACAATCCCCTCACTGTACTCAATGTCCCACAGACCCATTCCCCTCACAGTGCTCAATGCACCACAGTCCCATTCCCCTCACAGTACTCAATGTAGCACAGCACCATTCCCCTCACAGTACTCAACGTACCACACCCCATTCCCCTCACAGTACTCAATGTAGCACAGCCCCATCCCCCTCACAGTACTCAATGAAACCACAGTCCCATCTCCCTCTCAGTACTCAATGTACCACAGTCCCATCCCCCTCACAGTACTCAATGTACCACAGTCCCATCCCCCTCACAGTACTCAATGTACCACAGTCCCATTCCCCTCACAGTACTCAATGTACCATAGTCCAATTCTCCTCACACTACTCATTGTCCCACAGTCCCATTCCCCTCAGAGTACTCAATGTACCACAGTCACATTCCACTCACAGTACCCAATGTACCACAGTCCCATTCCCCTCACAGTACTCCATGTAGGACAGACCCATCCCTCTCACAGTACTCAATGTCCCACAGTCCCATCTCCCTCACAGTAACTCAATGTACCACAGTCCCATTCCGCTCACAGTACTCATTGTACCACATTCCAATTCACCTCACAGTACTCATTGTCCCACAGTCTCATTCCACTCACAGTACACAATGTACCACAGGCCCATCCCCCTCACAGTCCTCAATGTACCACAGTCCCATCCTCCTCACAGTACTCAATGTCCCAAAGTACCATCTCCCTCACAGTACTCATTGTACCACAGACCCATCCCCTTCACAATACTCAATGTACCACAGTCCCATCCCACTCATAGTACTCAATGTACCAAAGTCGCAACCCCCTCACAATACTCAATGTATCACAGTCACATTCCCCTCACTGTACTCATTGTCCCACAGTCCCATGCCCCCTCACAGTACTCAATGTACCACAGTCCCATCTCCCTCACAGTACTCAATGTACCACAGACCCATCCCCTTCACAATACTCAATGTACCACAGTCCCATCCCACTCATAGTACTCAATGTACCAAAGTCCCAACCCCCTCACAATACTCAATGTATCACAGTCACATTCCCCTCACTGTACTCATTGTCCCACAGTCCCATCTCCCTCACAGTACTCAATGTACCACAGTCCCATCCTCCTCACAGTACTCAATGCCCCAAAGAACCATCTCCCTCACAGTACTCAATGTACCACAGTCCCATCCCACTCATAGTACTCAATGTACCAAAGTCCCAACCACCTCACAATACTCAGTGTATCACAGTCACATTCCCCTCACTGTACTCATTGTCCCACAGTCCCATCTCCCACACAGTGCTCAATGTACCACAGTCCCATTCCCCTCACAGTACTCAATCTACCACAGTCCCTTCCCCCTCACAGTACTCAATATACCACAGTCCCAACCCCCTCACAGTACTCAATGTACCACAGTCCCATTCCCCTCACAGTACTCAATGTACCACATTCCAATTCCCCTCACAGTACTCAATGTACCACATTCCAATTCCCCTCAGATTTGTCATTGTCCCACAGTCCCATTCCCCTCACAGTACTCAATGTACCACAGTCCCATCTCCCTCACAGTACTCAATGTCCCACAGTCCCATTTCCCTCACAGTACGCAATGTACCACATCACCTTTCCGCTCACAGTACTCAATGTACCACAGCCCCATCCTCCTCACAGTACTCAATGTCCCACAAGCCCATTCCCCTCACAGTACTCAATGTACCACAATCACATTCCCCTCACAGTACACAATGTACCACATTCCAATTCCCCTCAGAGTTCTCATTGTCCCACAGTCCCATTCCCCTCTCAGTACTCAATGTACCACAGTCCATCTCCCTCACAGTACTCAATGTACAACAGTCCCATTCCCCTCACAGTACTCAATGTACCACAGTCCCATCTCCCTCACAGTACTCAATGTCCCACATTTCTCTTCCCCTCACAGTACTCAATGTACCACAGTCCCATTCCCCTCACAGTACTCAATGTACCACAGTCCCATTCCCCTCACAGTACTCAATGTAGCACAGCCCCATCCCCCTCACAGTACTCAATGTACCACAGTCCCATTCCCCTCACAGTACTCAATGTACCACAGTCCCATCTCCCTCACAGTACTCAATGTACCACAGCTCCATTCCCCTCACAGTGCTCAATGTATCACAGTCCAATTCCCGTCACAGTACTCAATGTACCACAATTCCATTCCCCTCACAGTATTCAATATACCACAGTCCCATTCCCCTCACAGTACTCAATGTACCACAGTCCCATTCCCCTCACAGTACTCAATGTACCACAGTCCAATTCCCCTCACAGTACTCATTGTCCCACAGTCCCATTCCCTTCACAGTACTCAATGTACCACAGTCCCATCTCCCTCACAGTACTCAATGTACCACAGTCTCATCTCCCTCACAGTTCTCAATGTACCACAGTCCCATCTACCTCACAGTACTCAATATACCACAGTCCCATCTACCTCCAAGTACTCAATGTACCACAGCCCCATTCCCCTCAGAGTACTCAATGGACCACAGTCACATTACACTCACATTACCCAATGTACCACAGTCCCATTCCCCTCACAGTACTCAATGTAGGACAGACCCATCGCTCTCACAGTACTCAATGTCCCACAGTCCCATCTCCCTCACAGTAACTCAATGTACCACAGTCCCATTCCGCTCACAGTACTCATTGTACCAGATTCCAATTCCCCTCACAGTACTCATTGTGCCACAGTCCCAATCCACTCACAGTACTCAATATACCACAGTCCTATCTCCATCACAGTACACAATGTACCACAGGCCCACCCCCCTCACAGTACTCAATGTACCACAGTCCAATTCCCCTCAAATTACTCAATGTAGCACAGCCCCATCCCCCTCACAGTACTCAATGTACCACAGTCCCATCTTCCTCACAGTACTCAATGTACCACAGTCCAATTCCCCTCACAGTACTCAATGTACCACAGCTCCATTCCCCTCACAGTACTCAATGTATCACAGTCCAATTCCCGTCACAGTACTCAATGTACCACAGTCCCATTCCCCTCACAGTATTCAATATACCACAGTCCCATTCCCCTCACAGTACTCAATGTACCACAGCCCCATTCCCCTCACAGTACTCAATGTAACACAGTCCAATTCCCCTCACAGTACTCATTGTCCCACAGTCCCATTCCCTTCACGGTACTCAATTTACCACAGTCCCATCTCCCTCACAGTACTCAATGTACCACAGTCTCATCTCCCTCACAGTTCTCAATGTACCACAGTCCCATTCCCCTCACAGTACTCAATGTACCACAGTCCCATTCCCCTCACAGTACTCAATGTACCACAATCCCATTCCCCTCACAGTACACAATGTACCACATTCCAATTCCCCTCAGAGTTCTCATTGTCCCACAGTTCCATTCCCCTCACAGTACTCAATGTCCCACAGTTCCATCTCCCTCACAGTACTCAATGTACCACTGTCCCATTCCACTCACAGTACTCAATGTACCACAGTCCCATATCCCTCACAGTCCTCAATGTCCCACATTTCCATCCCCCTCACAGTACTCAATGTACCACAGTCCCATTGCCCTCACAGTATTCAATGTACCACAGTCCCATTCCCCTCACAGTACTCAATGTAGCACAGCCCCATCCCCCTCACAGTACTCAATGTACCACAGTCCCATCTCCCTCACAGTACTCAATGTACCACAGCTCCATTCCCCTCACAGTACTCAATGTACCACAGTCCAATTCCCGTCATAGTACTCAATGTACCAGTCACATTCCCCTTACTGTACTCAATGTCCCACAGTCCCATCCACCTCACAGTACTCAATGTACCACAGTCCCATTCCCCTCACACTGCTCAATGTCCCACAGTCCCATTCCCCTCACAGTACTCAATGTACCACAGTCCCTTCCCCCTCACAGTACTCAATATACCACAGTCCCAACCCAATCACAGTACTCAATGTACCACAGCACCATTCCCATCACAGTACTCAATGTACCTCAGTCCCATTCCCCTCACAGTACTCAATGTACCACATTACAATTCCCCTCAGAGTTCTCATTGTCCCACAGTCCCATTCCCATCACAGTACTCAATGTACCACAGTCCCATCTCCCTCACAGTACTCAATGTACCACAGTCTCATCTCCCTCACAGTTTTCAATGTACCACAGTCCCATTCCCCTCACAGTATTCAATATATCACAGTCCCATTCCCCTCACAGTACTCAATGTACCACAGTCCAATTCCCCTCACAGTACTCACTGTCCCACAGTCCCATTCCCTTCACAGTACTCAATGTACCACAGTCCCATCTCCCTCACAGTACTCAATGTACCACAGTCTCATCTCCCTCACAGTTTTCAATGTACCACAGTCCCATCTACCTCACAGTACTCAATATACCACAGTCCCATCTACCTCCAAGTACTCAATGTACCACAGCCCCATTCCCCTCAGAGTACTCAATGTACCACAGTCACATTCCACTCACAGTACCCAATGTACCACAGTCCCATTCCCCTCACAGTACTCAATGTAGGACAGACCCATCCCTCTCACAGTACTCAATGTACCACAGGCCCACCCCCCTCACAGTATTCAATGTACCACATTCCAATTCCCCTCACATTACTCAATGTAGCACAGCCCCATCCCCCTCACAGTACTCAATGTACCACAGTCCCATCTTCCTCACAGTACTCAATGTACCACAGCTCCATTCCCCTCACAGTACTCAATGTATCACAGTCCAATTCCCGTCACAGTACTCAATGTACCACAGTCCCATTCCCCTCACAGTATTCAATATACCACAGTCCCATTCCCCTCACAGTACTCAATGTACCACAGTCCCATTCCCCTCACAGTACTCAATGAACCACAGTCCAATTCCCCTCACAGTACTCATTGTCCCACAGACCCATTCCCTTCACGGTACTCAATTTACCACAGTCCCATCTCCCTCACAGTACTCAATGTACCACAGTCTCATCTCCCTCACAGTTCTCAATGTACCACAGTCCCATTCCCCTCACAGTACTCAATGTACCACAGTCCCATTCCCCTCACAGTACTCAATGTACCACAGTCCCATCTCCCTCAGAGTACTCAATGTACCACAATCCCATTCACCTCACAGTACACAATGTACCACATTCCAATTCCCCTCAGAGTTCTCATTGTCCCACAGTTCCATTCCCCTCACAGTACTCAATGTCCCACAGTTCCATCTCCCTCACAGTACTCAATGTACCACTGTCCCATTCCACTCACAGTACTCAATGTACCACAGTCCCATATCCCTCACAGTCCTCAATGCCCCACATTTCCATCCCCCTCACAGTACTCAATGTACCACAGTCTCATTGCCCTCACAGTACTCAATGTACCACAGTCCCATTCCCCTCACAGTACTCAATGTAGCACAGCCCCATCCCCCTCACAGTACTCAATGTACCACAGTCCCATCTCCCTCACAGTACTCAATGTACCTCAGTCCCATTCCCCTCACAGTACTCAATGTACCACATTACAATTCCCGTCATAGTACTCAATGTACCAGTCACATTCCCCTCACTGTACTCAATGTCCCACAGTCCCATTCCCCTCACAGTACTCAATGTACCACAGTCCAATTCCCCTCACAGTACTCATTGTCCCACAGTCCCATTCCCTTCACAGTACTCAATGTACCACAGTCCCATCTCCCTCACAGTACTCAATGTACCACAGTCTCATCTCCCTCACAGTTTTCAATGTACCACAGTCCCATCTACCTCACAGTACTCAAGATACCACAGTCCCATCTACCTCCAAGTACTCAATGTACCACAGCCCCATTCCCCTCAGAGTACTCAATGTACCACAGTCACATTCCACTCACAGTACCCAATGTACCACAGTCCTATTCCCCTCACAGTACTCAATGTAGGACAGACCAATCCCTCTCACAGTACTCAATGTACCACAGGCCCACCCCCCTCACAGTATTCAATGTACCACATTCCAATTCCCCTCACATTACTCAATGTAGCACAGCCATATCCCCCTCACAGTACTCAATGTACCACAGTCCCATCTTCCTCACAGTACTCAATGTACCACAGCTCCATTCCCCTCACAGTACTCAATGTATCACAGTCCAATTCCCGTCACAGTACTCAATGTACCACAGTCCCACTCCCCTCACAGTATTCAATATACCACAGTCCCATTCCCCTCACAGTACTCAATGTACCACAGTCCCATTCCCCTCACAGTACTCAATGAACCACAGTCCAATTCCCCTCACAGTACTCATTGTCCCACAGACCCATTCCCTTCACGGTACTCAATTTACCACAGTCCCATCTCCCTCACAGTACTCAATGTACCACAGTCTCATCTCCCTCACAGTTCTCAATGTACCACAGTCCCATTCCCCTCACAGTACTCAATGTACCACAGTCCCATTCCCCTCACAGTACTCAATGTACCACAGTCCCATCTCCCTCAGAGTACTCAATGTACCACAATCCCATTCACCTCACAGTACACAATGTACCACATTCCAATTCCCCTCAGAGTTCTCATTGTCCCACAGTTCCATTCCCCTCACAGTACTCAATGTCCCACAGTTCCATCTCCCTCACAGTACTCAATGTACCACTGTCCCATTCCACTCACAGTACTCAATGTACCACAGTCCCATATCCCTCACAGTCCTCAATGTCCCACATTTCCATCCCCCTCACAGTACTCAATGTACCACAGTCCCATTGCCCTCACAGTACTCAATGTACCACAGTCCCATTCCCCTCACAGTACTCAATGTAGCACAGCCCCATCCCCCTCACAGTACTCAATGTACCACAGTCCCATCTCCCTCACAGTACTCAATGTACCTCAGTCCCATTCCCCTCACAGTACTCAATGTACCACATTACAATTCCCGTCATAGTACTCAATGTACCAGTCACATTCCCCTCACTGTACTCAATGTCCCACAGTCCCATCCACCTCACAGTACTCAATGTACCACAGTCCCATTCCCCTCACACTGCTCAATGTCCCACAGTCCCATTCCCCTCACAGTACTCAATGTACCACAGTCCCTTCCCCCTCACAGTACTCAATGTACCACATTACAATTCCCCTCAGAGTTCTCATTGTCCCACAGTCCCATTCCCATCACAGTACTCAATGTACCACAGTCCCATTCCCCTCACAGTACTCAATGTACCACACTCCGATTCCCCTCACAGTACTCAATGTACCACAGTCCCATCCCCCTCACAGTACGCAATGTCCCACAGTCCCATTCCCCTCACAGTACGCAATGTACCACATCACCTTTCCGCTCACAGTACTCAATGTACCACAGCCCCATCCTCCTCACAGTACTCAAATGTCACACAAGCCCATTCCCCTCACAGTACTTAATGTAGCACAGTCCCATCTCCCTCAAAGTACTCAATGTACCACAATCCCATTCCCCTCACAGTACACAATGTACCACATACCAATTCCCCTCAGAGTTCTCATTGTCCCACAGTCCCATTCCCCTCTCAGTACTCAATGTACCACAGTCCCATCTCCCTCACAGTACTCAATGTCCCACATTTCCATTCCCCTCACAGTACTCAATGTAACACAGCTCCATTCCCCTCATAGTACTCAATGTAGCACAGCCCCATCCCCCTCACAGTACTCAATGTACCACAGTCCCATCTCCCTCACAGTACTCAATGTACCACAGCTCCATTCCCCTCACAGTACTCAATGTATCACAGTCCAATTCCCGTCACAGTACTCAATGTACCACAGTCCCATTCCCCTCACAGTATTCAATATACCACAGTCCCATTCCCCTCACAGTACTCAATGTACCACAGTCCCATTCCCCTCACAGTACTCAATGTACCATAGTCCAATTCCCCTCATCGTTCTCATTGTCCCACAGTCCCATTCCCTTCACAGTACTCAATGTACCACAGTCCTATCTCCCTCACAGTACTCAATGTACCACAGCCCCATCTCCCTCACAGTACTCAATGTACCACAGCCCCATCTCCCTCACAGTACTCAATGTACCACAGTCACATCTCCCTCACAGTGCTCAATGTCCCACAGTCTCATCTCCCTCACAGTGCTCAATGTCCCACAGTCTCATTTACCTCACAGTTCTCAATGTACCACAGTCCCATCTACCTCACAGTACTCAATATACCACAGTCCCATCTACCTCACAGTACTCAATGTACCACAGCCCCATTACCTCAGAGTACTCAATGTACCACAGTCACATTCCACTCACAGTACCCAATGTACCACAGTCCCATTCCCCTCACAGTACTCAATGTCGGACAGACCCATCCCTCTCACAGTACTCAATGTCCCACAGTCCCATCTCCCTCACAGTAACTCAATGTACCACAGTCCCATTCCGCTCACAGTACTCATTGTACCACATTCCAATTCACCTCACAGTACTCATTGTCCCACAGTCCCATTCCACTCACAGTACTCAATATACCACAGTCCCATCTCCCTCACAGTACACAATGTACCACAGGCCCATCCCCCTCACAGTCCTCAATGTACCACAGTCCCATCCTCCTCACAGTACTCAATGTCCCAAAGTACCATCTCCCTCACAGTACTCAATGTACCACAGTCCCATCCCCTTCACAATACTCAATGTACCAAAGTCCCAACCCCCTCACAATACTCAATGTATCACAGTCACATTCCCCTCACTGTACTCATTGTCCCACAGTCCCATTCCACTCACAGTACTCAATGTACCACAGTCCCATTCCCTTCACAGTACTCAATGTACCACAGTCCCATCTCCCTCACAGTACTCAATGTACCACAGTCCCATCCTCCTCACAGTACTCAATGCCCCAAAGAACCATCTCCCTCACAGTACTCAATGTACCACAGTCCCATCCCACTCATAGTACTCAATGTACCAAAGTTCCAACCACCTCACAATACTCAGTGTTAATGACAGTCACATTCCCCTCACAGTACTCAATGTACCACATTCCAATTCCACTCACAGTACTCATTGTCCCACAGTCCCAATCCACTCACAGTACTCAATATACCACTGTCCTATCTCCCTCACAGTACACAATGTACCACAGGCCCACCCCCCTCACAGTACTCAATGGACCACAGTCCAATTCCCCTCACATTTCTCAATGTAGCACAGCCCCATCCCCCTCACAGTACTCAATGTACCACAGTCCCATCTTCCTCACAGTACTCAATGTACCACAGCTCCATTCCCCTCACAGTACTCAATGTATCACAGTCCAATTCCCGTCACAGTACTCAATGTACCACAGTCCCATTCCCCTCACAGTATTCAATATACCACAGTCCCATTCCCCTCACAGTACTCAATGTACCACTGTCCCATTCCCCTCACAGTACTCAATGTACCACAGTCCAATTCCCCTCACAGTACTCATTGTCCCACAGTCCCATTCCCTTCACGGTACTCAATGGACCACAGTCCCATCTCCCTCACAGTACTCAATGTACCACAGTCTCATCTCCCTCACAGTTCTCAATGTACCACAGTCCCATCTACCTCACAGTACTCAATATACCACAGTCCCATCTACCTCACAGTACTCAATGTACCACAGCCCCATTCCCCTCAGAGTACTCAATGTACCACAGTCACATTCCACTCACAGTACCCAATGTACCACAGTCTCATCTCCCTCACAGTTCTCAATGTACCACAGTCCCATCTACCTCACAGTACTCAATATACCACAGTCCCATCTACCTCACAGTACTCAATGTATCACAGTCACATTCCCCTCACTGTAATCATTGTCCCACAGTCCCATTCCACTCACAGTACTCAATGTACCACAGTCCCATCTCCCTCACAGTACTCAATGTACCACAGTCCCATCTCCCTCACAGTACTCAATGTACCACAGTCCCATCCTCCTCACAGTACTCAATGCCCCAAAGAACCATCTCCCTCACAGTACTCAATGTACCACAGTCCCATCCCACTCATGGTACTCAATGTATCAAAGTCCCAACCACCTCACAATACTCAGTGTTAATGACAGTCACATTCCCCTCACTGTACTCATTGTCCCACAATCCCATCTCCCACACAGTGCTCAATGGCCCACAGTCCCACTCCCCTCACAGTACTCAATGTACCACAGTCCCTTCCCCCTCACAGTACTCAATATACCACAGTCCCAACCCTCTCACAGTACTCAATGTACCACAGTCCCATTCCCCTCACAGTACTCAATGTACCACATTCCAATTCCCCTCAGAGTTGTCATTGTCCCACAGTCCCATTCCCCTCACAGTACTCAATGTACCACACTCCCATCCCCCTCACAGTACGCAATGTCCCACAGTCCCATTCCCCTCACAGTACGCAATGTACCACATCACATTTCCACTCACAGTACTCAATGTACCACAGCCCCATCCTCCTCACAGTACTCAATGCCCCACAAGCCCATTCCCCTCACAGTACTTAATGTAGCACAGTCCCATCTCCCTCACAGTACTCAATGTACCACAATCACATTCCCCTCACAGTACACAATGTACCACATTCCAATTCCCCTCAGAGTTCTCATTGTCCCACAGTCCCATTCCCCTCTCAGTACTCAATGTACCACAGTCCCATCTCCCTCACAGTACTCAATGTCCCACATTTCCATTCCCCTCACAGTACTCAATGTACCACAGTCCCATTCCCCTCACAGTACTCAATGTACCACAGTCCCATTCCCCTCACAGTACTCAATGTAGCACAGCCCCATCCCCCTCACAGTACTTAATGTACCACAGTCCCATCTCCCTCACAGTACTCAATGTACCACAGCTCCATTCCCCTCACAGTACTCAATGTATCACAGTCCAATTCCCGTCACAGTACTCAATGTACCACAGTCCCATTCCCCTCACATTATTCAATATACCACAGTCCCATTCCCCTCACAGTACTCAATGTACCACAGTCCCATTCCCCTCACAGTACTCATTGTCCCACAGTCCCATTCCCTTCACAGTACTCAATGTACCACAGTCCCATCTCCCTCACAGTACTCAATGTACCACAGTCTCATCTCCCTCACAGTTCTCAATGTACCACAGTCCCAACAACCTCACAGTACTCAATATACCACAGTCCCATCTACCTCACATTACTCAATGTACCACAGCCCCATTCCCCTCAGAGTACTCAATGTACCACAGTCACATTCCACTCACAGTACCCAATGTACCACAGTCCCATTCCCCTCACAGTACTCAATGTAGGACAGACCCTTCCCTCTCACAGTACTCAATGTCCCACAGTCCCATCTCCCTCACAGTAACTCAATGTACCACAGTCCCATTCCGCTCACAGTACTCATTGTACCACATTCCAATTCCACTCACAGTACTCATTGTCCCACAGTCCCAATCCACTCACAGTAACTCAATGTACCACAGTCCCATTCCCCTCACAGTACTCAATGTATCACAGTCCACTTCCCGTCACAGTACTCAATGTACCACAGTCCCATTCCCCTCACAGTATTCAATATACCACAGTCCCATTCCCCTCACAGTACTCAATGTACCACTGTCCCATTCCCCTCACAATACTCAATGTACCACAGTCCAATTCCCCTCACAGTACTCATTGTCCCACAGTCCCATTCCCTTCACGGTACTCAATGAACCACAGTCCCATCTCCCTCACAGTACTCAATGTACCACAGTCTCATCTCCCTCACAGTTCTCAATGTACCACAGTCCCATCTACCTCACAGTACTCAATATACCACAGTCCCATCTACCTCACAGTACTCAATGTACCACAGCCCCATTCCCCTCAGAGTACTCAATGTACCACAGTCACATTCCACTCACAGTACCCAATGTACCACAGTCCCATTCCCCTCACAGTACTCAATGTAGGACAGACCCATCCCTCTCACAGTACTCAATGTCCCACAGTCCCATCTCCCTCACAGTAACTCAATGTACCACAGTCCCATTCCCCTCACAGTACTCAATGTACCACAGTCCAATTCCGCTCACAGTACTCATTGTACCACATTCCAATTCCCCTCACAGTACGCAATGTCCCACAGTCGCAATCCACTCACAGTACTCAATGTACCACAGTCCCATCCCCTTCACAATACTCAATGTACCACAGTCCCATCCCACTCATAGTACTCAATGTACCACAGTCCCATCCCACTCATAGTACTCAATGTACCAAAGTCCCAATCCCCTCACAGTACTCAATGTAGGACAGACCCATCCCTCTCACAGTACTCAATGTCCCACAGTCCCATCTCCCTCACAGTAACTCAATGTACCACAGTCCAATTCCGCTCACAGTACTCATTGTACCACATTCCAATTCCCCTCACAGTACTCAATATACCACAGTCCCATTCCCTTCACAGTACTGAATGTACCACAGTCCCATCTCCCTCACAGTACTCAATGTACCACAGTCACATTCCCCTCACAGTACACAATGTACCACAGGCCCATCCCCCTCACAGTACTCAATGTACCACAGTCCCATCCTCCTCACAGTACTCAATGTCCCAAAGTACCATCTCCCTCACAGTACTCAATGTACCACAGTCCCATCCCCTTCACAATACTCAATGTACCACAGTCCCATCCCACTCATAGTACTCAATGTACCACAGTCCCATCCCACTCATAGTACTCAATGTACCAAAGTCCCAACCCCCTCACAGTACTCAATGTAGGACAGACCCATCCCTCTCACAGTACTCAATGTCCCACAGTCCCATCTCCCTCACAGTAACTCAATGTACCACAGTCCAATTCCGCTCACAGTACTCATTGTACCACATTCCAATTCCCCTCACAGTACGCAATGTCCCACAGTCGCAATCCACTCACAGTACTCAATATACCACAGTCCCATGTCCCTCACAGTACTCATTGTCCCACAGTCCCATCCCCCTCACAGTACTCAATGTCCCACAGTCCCATCCTCCTCACAGTACTCAATGTCCCAAAGTACCATCTCCCTCACAGTACTCAATGTACCACAGTCCCATCCCCTTCACAATACTCAATGTACCACAGTCCCATCCCACTCATAGTACTCAATGTACCAAAGTCCCAACCCCCTCACAATACTCAATGTATCACAGTCACATTCCCCTCACTGTACTCATTGTCCCACAGTCCCATCCCCCTCACAGTACTGAATGTACCACAGTCCCATCTCCCTCACAGTACTCAATATACCACAGTCCCATTCCACTCACAGTGCTCAATATACCACAGTCCCATTCCCTTCACAGTACTGAATGTACCACAGTCCCATCTCCCTCACAGTACTCAATGTACCAAAGTACCATCCTCCTCACAGTACTCAATGTCCCAAAGTACCATCTCCCTCACAGTACTCAATGTACCACAGCCCCATCCCCTTCACAATACTCAATGTACCTCAGTCCCATCCCACTCATAGTACTCAATGTACCAAAGACCCAACCCCCTCACAATACTCAATGTATCACAGTCACATTCCCCTCACTGTACTCAATGTACCACAGTCCCATTCTCCTCACAGTACTCAATGTACCACAGTCCCATTCCCCTCACAGCACTCAATGTACCACATTCCAATTCCCCTCACAGTACTCATTGTCCCACAGTCCCAATCCACTCACAGTACTCAATATACCACAGTCCCATCTAACTCACAGTACTCAATGTACCACAGTCACATTCCCCTCACAGTACACAATGTACCACAGGCCCATCCCCCTCACAGTACTCAATGTACCACAGTCCCATCCTCCTCACAGTACTCAATGTCCCAAAGTACCATCTCCCTCACAGTACTCAATGTACCACAGTCCCATCCCCTTCACAATACTCAATGTACCACAGTCCCATCCCACTCATAGTACTCAATGTACCACAGTCCCATCCCACTCATAGTACTCAATGTACCAAAGTCCCAACCCCCTCACAATACTCAGTGTATCACAGTCACATGCCCCTCACTGTACTCATTGTCCCACAGTCCCATCTCCCTCACAGTACTCAATGTACCACAGTCCCATTCCCCTCACAGTACTCAATGTACCACAGTCCCATTCCCCTCGCAGTGCTCAATGTCCCACAGTCCCATTCCCCTCACAGTACTTAATGTACCACAGTCCCTTCCCCCTCACAGCACTCAATATACCACAGTCCCATTCCCCTCACAGTTCTCATTGTCCCACAGTCCCATTCCCCTCACAGTACTCAATGTGCCACAGTACCATCTCCCTCACAGTACTCAATGTACCACAGTCAAATCCCCCTCACAGTACTCAATGTCCCACAGTCCCATCTCCCTCACAGTTCTCAATGTACCACAGACCCATCACCTTCACACTACTCAATGCCCCACAGTCCCATCTACCTCACAGTACTCAATGTACCACAGTTCCATTCCCCTCACAGCACTCAATGTACCACAGCACCATCCCCCTCACAGTACTCAATGTCCCACAGTCCCATTCCCCTCACAGTACGCAATGTACCACAGCACCATTCCCCTCACAGTACTCAATGTATCACAGCCCCATCCTCCTCACAGTACTCAATGTCCCACAGTCCCATTCCCCTCACAGTACTCAATGTAGCACAGCCCCATCCCCTTCACAGCACTCAATGTACCACAGTCACATCTCCCTCACAGTACACAATGTACAACAGTCCCACCCCCTCACAATACTCAATTTACCACAGTCCATTCCCCTTACAGTACTCAATGTACCACTGTCCCATTCCCCTCACAGTACTCAATGTACCACATTCCAATTCCCCTCACTGTACTCATTGTCACACAGTCCCATTCCCTTCACAGTATTCAATGTACCACAGTCCCATCTCCCTCACAGTACTCAATGTACCACAGTCCCATCCCCCTCACAGTACTCAATGTCCCACAGTCTCATCTCCCTCACAGTTCTCAATGTACCACAGTCCCAATCCCCTCTCAAATCTCAATATACCACAGTCCCATCTACCTCACAGTACTCAATGTACCACAGCCCCATTCCCCTCAGAGTACTCAATGTACCACAGTCACATTCCACTCACAGTACCCAATGTACCACAGTCCCATTCCCCTCACAGTACTCAATGTACCACATCCTATTCCCCTCACAGTACATAAATGTAGGACAGACCCATCCCTCTCAAAGTACTCAATGTCCCACAGTCCCATTCCACTCACAGTACTCAATATACCACAGTCCCATCTCCCTCACAGTACACAATGTACCACAGGCCCATCCCCCTCACAATACTCAATGTACCACAGTCCCATCCCCCTCACAGTACTCAAAGTAGCAAAGTCCCAACCCCCTCACAATACTCAATGTACCACAGTGCCATTCGCTCATAGTACTCAATGTACCACAGTCCCATCTCAATCACAGTGCTCAATGTACCATAGTCCCATTCCCCTCATCGTACTCAATGTACCAAATACCCAACCCCCTCACAGTGCTCAATGTCCCGCAGTCCCATTCCCCTCACAGTACTCAGTGTACCACAGTCCCATTCCCCTCACTGTACTCATTGTCCCCAGTCAGATCCCCCTCACAGTACTCAATGTTCCACAGTCCCATTCCCCTCACAGTACTCAATGTACCACAGTCCCATCTCCCTCACAGTACTCAATGTACCACAGTCCCATCTACCTCACAATACTAAATGTACCACAGTCCCAATCCCCTCACAGTACACAGTGTACCACAGCCCCATTCTCCTCAGAGTACTCAATGTACCACAGTCGCATTCCACTCACAGTACTCAATGTATCACTGTCCCATCCCCCTCACAGTACTCAATGTACCACAGTACCATTCCCCTCACAGTACTCAATATAGGACAGCCCCATCCCCGTCACAGTACTCAATGTCCCACAGTCACATCTCCCTCACAGTATTCATTGTACCACAATCCCATTCCCCTCACAGTACTCAATGCACCACATTCCAATTCCCCTCAGAGTTCTCATTGTCCCACAGTCCCATTCCCCTCACAGTACTCAATGTACCACAGTCCCATCCCCCTCACAGTACTCAATGTACCACAGTCCCATCTCCCTCACAGTACTCAATGTACCACAGTCCCATTCCCCTCACAGTACTCAATGTACCACAGTCCCATCTCCCTCACAGTACTCAATGTCCCACATTTCCACCTCCCTCACAGTACTCAATGTACCACAGTCCAATTCCCCTCACAGTACTCATTGTCCCACAGTCCCATTCCCCTCACAGTACTCAATGTACCACAGTCCCTTCCCCCTCACAGTACTCAATGTACCACAGTCCCATCTCCCTCACAGTACTCAATGTACCACAGTTCCATTCCCTTCACAGTACTCAATGTACCACAGTCCAATTCCCCTCACAGTACTCAATGTACCACAGTCCCATTCCCCTCACAGTGTTCAATATACCACAGTCCCAACCCGCTCACAGTACTCAATGTACCACCGTACCATTCCCATCACAGTACTCAATGTACCACAGTCACATTCCCCTCACTGTCCTCAATGTCCCACAGTCCCATCCCCCTCACAGTACTCAATGTACCACAGTCCCATTCCCCTCACAGTGCTCAATGTCCCACAGTCCCATTCCCCTCACAGTACTCAATGCACCACAGTCCCTTCCCCCTCACAGTACTCAACTTACCACAGTCCCATCCCCCTCACAGTGCTCAATGTCCCACAGTCCCATTCCCCTCACAGTACTCAATGTACCACAGTCCCATCCCCCTCACAGTACTCAATATACCACAGTCCCATTCCCCTCACAGTACTCAATGTACCACAGTCCCATTCCCCTCACAGTACTCAATGTACCACAGTCCCAACCCCCTCACAGTACTCAATGTACCACAGTCCCATTCCCCTCACAGTAATCAATGTACCACAGCACCATTCCCATCACAGTGCTCAATGTACCACAGTCCCATTCCCCTCAGAGTACTCAATGTACCACAGTCCCATTTCCCTCACAGTACTCAATGTACCACAGTCACATCCCCTCACTGTACTCAATGTCCCACAGTCCCATTCCCCTCACAGTGCTCAATGTAGCATAGCACCATTCCCCTCACAGTACTCAATGTACCACAGTCACATTCCCCTCACTGTACTCAATGTCCCACAGTCCCATTCCCCTCACAGTGCTCAATGCACCACAGTCCCATTCCCCTCACAGTACTCAACGTACCACATCCCATTCCCCTCACAGTACTCAATGTACCACAGACCCATCCCGCTCACAGTACTCAATGTACCACAGTCCCATCTCCCTCACAGTACTCAATGTACCACAGTTCCATTCCCTTCACAGTACTCAATGTACCACAGTCCAATTCCCCTCACAGTACTCAATGTACCACAGTCCCATTCCCCTCACAGTGTTCAATATACCACAGTCCCAACCCGCTCACAGTACTCAATGTATCACAGTACCATTCCCCTCACAGTACTCAATGTACCACAGTCACATTCCCCTCACTGTCCTCAATGTCCCACAGTCCCATCCCCCTCACAGTACTCAATGTACCACAGTCCCATTCCCCTCACAGTGCTCAATGTCCCACAGTCCCATTCCCCTCACAGTACTCAATGCACCACAGTCCCTTCCCCCTCACAGTACTCAATATACCACAGTCCCATTCCCCTCACAGTACTCAATGTACCACAGTCCCATTCCCCTCACAGTACTCAATGTACCACAGTCCCAACCCCCTCACAGTACTCAATGTACCACAGTCCCATTCCCCTCACAGTACTCAATGTACCACAGCACCATTCCCATCACAGTGCTCAATGTACCACAGTCCCATTCCCCTCAGAGTACTCAATGTACCACAGTCACATTTCCCTCACAGTACTCAATGTACCACAGTCACATCCCCTCACTGTACTCAATGTCCCACAGTCCCATTCCCCTCACAGTGCTCAATGTAGCACAGCACCATTCCCCTCACAGTACTCAATGTACCACAGTCACATTCCCCTCACTGTACTCAATGTCCCACAGTCCCATTCCCCTCACAGTGCTCAATGCACCACAGTCCCATCCCCCTCACAGTACTCAATGTACCACAGCACCATTCCCCTCACAGTACTCAACGTACCACATCCCATTCCCCTCACAGTACTCAATGTACCACAGTCCCATCTCCCTCCCAGTACTCAATGTACCACAGTCCCATCCCCCTCACAGTACTCAATGGACCACAGACCCATCCCGCTCACAGTACTCAATGTACCACAGTCCCAACTACCTCACAGTACTCAATGTACCACAGCCCCATTCCCCTCAGAGCACTCAATGTGCCACAGTCCCACCCCCTCACAGTACTCAATGTACCACAGCCCCTTCCCCTCACAGTACTCGATGTACCACATCCCATCCCCCTCACAGTACTCAATGTACCACAGTCACACCCCCTCACAGTACTCAATGTACCACAGCCTCTCTCCCTCACAGTACTCCATGTACCACATCCCATCCCCCTCACAGTACCCAATGTACCACAGTCCCACCCCCTCACAGTACTCAATGTCCCACAGTCCCATTCCCCACACAGTACTCAATGCACCACAGTCCCATCCCCCGCACAGTACTCAATGTCCCACAGTCCCATTCCCCACACAGTACCCAATGTACCACAGTCCCACCCCCTCACAGTACTCAATGTCCCACAGTCCCATTCCCCACACAGTACTCAATGTACCACAGCACCATTCCCCTCACAGTACTCAATGCAGAGGATACTGGAAGTCTGCAGACGGATTTGGACAGGCTAAGAGAATGGGCTTGAGTCTGGCAGATGGAATACAATGTTGACAAATGTGAGGTTATCCATTTTGGTAAGAATAACGGCAAAAGGGATTATTATTTAAATGATACAATATTAAAACATGCTGCTGTGCAGAGAGACCAGGGTGTGCTCGTGCATGAGTAGCAGAATGTTGGTTTTCAGGTGCAAAAGGTGATTAAGAAGGCAAATGGAATTTTGTCCTTCATTGCTAGAGGGATGGAGTTTAAGACTAGGGAGGTTATGCTGCAATTGTATAAGGTGTTGTGTTCAGTTTTGGTCTCCCTACATGAGAAAGGACGTACTGGCACTGGAGGGTGTGCAGAGGAGATTCACTGGGTTAATCCCAGAGCTGAAGGGGTTGGATTACGAGGACATGTTGAGTAGACTGGGACTGTACTCGTTGGAATTTAGAAGGATGAGGGGGGATCTTAAAGAAACATATAAGATTATGAAGGGAATCGATAGGATAGATGCGGGCAGGTTGTTTCCACTGGCGTGTGAAAGCAGAACTAGGGGGCATAGCCTCAAAATAAGGGGAAGTAGATTTAGGACTGAGTTTAGGAGGAACTTCTTCACCCAAAGGGTTGTGAATCTATGGAATTCCTTGCCCACTGAAGCAGTAGAGGCTCCTTCATTGAATGTTTTTAAGATAAAGATAGATAGTTTTTTGAAGAATAAAGGGATTAAGGGTTATGGTGTTCGGGCCGGAAAGTGGAGCTGAGTCCACAAAAGATCAGCCATGATCTCATTGAATGGCGGAGCAGGCTCGAGGGGCCAGATGGCCTACTCCTGCTCCTAGTTCTTATGTTCTTATGTCCCACAGTCCCATTCCCCTCACAGTACTCAATGTCCCACAGTCCTATTCCCCTCACAGTACGCAATGTACCACAGCACCATTCCGCTCACAGGACTCAATGTACCACAGCCCCATCCTCCTCACAATACTCAATGTCCCACAGTCCCATTCCCCTCACAGTACTTAATGTAGCACAGTCCCATCCCCCTCACAGTCATCAATGTACCACAGTCCCATCTCCCTCACAGTACTCAATGTACCACAGTCCCATCTCCCTCACAGTACTCAATGTGCCACAATCCCATTCCCCTCACAGTACTCAATGTACCACATTCCAATTCCCCTCAGAGTTCTCATTGTCCCACAGTCCCATTCCCCTCACAGTAATCAATATACCACAGTCCCATCTCCCTCACAGTACTCAATGTACCACAGTCCCATTCCCCTCACAGTACTCAATGTACCACAGTCCCATCTCCCTCACAGTACTCAATGTCCCACATTTCCATCACCCTCACAGTACTCAATGTACCACAGTCCCATTCCCCTCACAGTACTCAATGTACCACAGTCCCATTCCCCTCACAGTACTCAATGTAGCACAGCCCCATCCCCCTCACAGTACTCAATGTCCCACAGTCCCATCTCCCTCACAGCACTCAATGTACCACAGTCCCATTCCGTTCACAGTACTCAATGTACCAGAGTCCAATTCCCCTCACAGTACTCATTGTCCCACAGTCCCATTCACCTCACAGTACTCAATGTACCACAGTCACATTCCCTCACAGTACTCAATGTACCACAGTCCCATTCCCCTCACAGTACTCAATGTACCACAGTCCCATCCCCCTCACAGTACTCAATGTACCACAGTCCCATCGCCCTCACAGTATTCAATGTACCACAGTTCCATTCCCCTCACAGTACTCAATATACCACAGTCCAATTTCCGTCACAGTACTCAATGTACCACAGTCCCATTCCTTTCACAGTATTCAATATACCACGGTCCCAACCCCCTCACAGTACTCAATGTACCACAGTACAATTCCCTCACAGTACTCAATGTACCACAGTCCCATTCCCCTCACAGTACTCGATGTACAACAGTCCCATTCCCCTCACAGTACTCAATGTACCACAGTCCCATCCCCCTCACAGTACTCAATGTACCACAGCCCCATTCCCCTCACAGTACTCAATGTACCACAGCCCCATTCCCCTCACAGTACTCAATGTACCAGTCCCAACCCCCTCACAGTACTCAATGTACCACAGCCCCATTCCCCTCACAGTACTCAATGTACCACAGCACCATTCCCAGCACAGTACTCAATGTACCACATTCCCATTCCCCTCAGAATACTCAATGTACCACAGTCCCATTCCCCTCACAGTACTCAATGTCCCACAGTTCCATTCCCCTCACAGTACTCAATGTACCAGAGTCACAATCCCCTCACTGTACTCAATGTCCCACAGTGCCATTCCCCTCACAGTGCTCAATGCACCACAGTCCCATTCCCCTCACAGTACTCAATGTACCACAGCACCATTCCCCTCACTGTACTCAATGTAGCACAGCCCCATCCCCCTCACAGTACTCAATGAAACCACAGTCCCATCTCCCTCTCAGTACTCAATGAAACCACAGTCCCATCTCCCTCTCAGTACTCAATGTACCACAGTCCCATTCCCCTCACTGTACTCAATGTACCACAGTCCCATCTCCCTCACAGTACTCAATGTCCCACATTTCCATCCCCCTCAATCTACTCAATGTACCACAGTCCCATTGCCCTCACAGTACTCAATGTACCACAGTCCCATTCCCCTCACAGTAATCAATGTAGCACAGCCCCATCCCCCTCACAGTACTCAATGTACCATAGTACCATCTCCCTCATAGTACTCAATGTACCACAGCTCCATTCCCCTCACAGTACTCAATGTACCACAGTCCAATTCCCGTCACAGTACTCAATGTACCACAGTCCCATTCCCCTCACAGTATTCAATATACCACAGTCCCAACCCCCTCACAGTACTCAATGTACCACAGTCCCATTCCCCTCACAGTACTCAATATACCACAGTCACATTCCCCTCACTGTACTCAATGTCCCACAGTCCCATCCCCCTCACAGTACTCAATGTACCACAGTCCCATTCCCCTCACAGTACTCAATGTCCCACAGTCCCATTCCCCACACAGTACTCAATGTACCACAGCACCATTCCCCTCACAGTACTCAATGCAGAGGATACTGGAAGTCTGCAGACGGATTTGGACAGGCTAAGAGAATGGGCTTGAGTCTGGCAGATGGAATACAATGTTGACAAATGTGAGGTTATCCATTTTGGTAAGAATAACGGCAAAAGGGACTATTATTTAAATGATACAATATTAAAACATGCTGCTGTGCAGAGAGACCAGGGTGTGCTCGTGCATGAGTAGCAGAATGTTGGTTTTCAGGTCCAAAAGGTGATTAAGAAGGCAAATGGAATTTTGTCCTTCATTGCTAGAGGGATGGAGTTTAAGACTAGGGAGGTTATGCTGCAATTGTATAAGGTGTTGTGTTCAGTTTTGGTCTCCTTACATGAGAAAGGACGTACTGGCACTGGAGGGTGTGCAGAGGAGATTCACTGGGTTAATCCCAGAGCTGAAGGGGTTGGATTACGAGGACAGGTTGAGTAGACTGGGACTGTACTCGTTGGAATTTAGAAGGATGAGGGGGGATCTTAAAGAAACATATAAGATTATGAAGGGAATCGATAGGATAGATGCGGGCAGGTTGTTTCCACTGGCGTGTGAAGGCAGAACTAGGGGGCATAGCCTCAAAATAAGGGGAAGTAGATTTAGGACTGAGTTTAGGAGGAACTTCTTCACCCAAAGGGTTGTGAATCTATGGAATTCCTTGCCCACTGAAGCAGTAGAGGCTCCTTCATTGAATGTTTTTAAGATAGAGATCGATAGTTTTTTGAAGAATAAAGGGATTAAGGGTTATGGTGTTCGGGCCGGAAAGTGGAGCTGAGTCCACAAAATATCAGCCATGATCTCATTGAATGGCGGAGCAGGCTCGAGGGGCCAGATTGCCTACTCCTGCTCCTAGTTCTTATGTTCTTATGTCCCACAGTCCCATTCCCCTCACAGTATTCAATGTCCCACAGTCCTATTCCCCTCACAGTACGCAATGTACCATAGCACCATTCCGCTCACAGGACTCAATGTACCACAGCCCCATCCTCCTCACAATACTCAATGTCCCACAGTCCCATTCCCCTCACAGTACTTAATGTAGCACAGTCCCATCCCCCTCACAGTCATCAATGTACCACAGTCCCATCTCCCTCACAGTACTCAATGTACCACAGTCCCATTCCCCTCACAGTACTCAATGTACCACAGACCCATCCCGCTCAATGTACTCAATGTACCACAGTCCCATTCCCCTCACAGTATTCAATGTACCACAGCCCCATCCCCCTCACAGTACTCAATGTACCACAGTCCCATCTCCCTCACAGTACTCAATGTACCACAATCCCATTCCCCTCACAGTACTCAATGTACCACATTCCAATTCCCCTCAGAGTTCTCATTGTCCCACAGTCCCATTCCCCTCACAGTAATCAATATACCACAGTCCCATCTCCCTCACAGTACTCAATGTACCACAGTCCCATTCCCCTCACAGTACTCAATGTACCACAGTCCCATCTCCCTCACAGTACTCAATGTCCCACATTTCCATCACCCTCACAGTACTCAATGTACCACAGTCCCATTCCCCTCACAGTACTCAATGTACCACAGTCCCATTCCCCTCACAGTACTCAATGTAGCACAGACCCATCCCCCTCACAGTACTCAATGTCCCACAGTCCCATCTCCCTCACAGCACTCAATGTACCACAGTCCCATTCCGTTCACAGTACTCAATGTACCAGAGTCCAATTCCCCTCACAGTACTCATTGTCCCACAGTCCCATTCCCCTCTCAGTACTCAATGTACCACAGTCCCGTCTCCCTCACAGTACTCAATGTACCACAGTCCCATCCCCCTCACAGTACTCAATGTACCACAGTCCCATCGCCCTCACAGTATTCAATGTACCACAGTTCCATTCCCCTCACAGTACTCAATGTACCACAGTCCAATTTCCGTCACAGTACTCAATGTACCACAGTCCCATTCCTTTCACAGTATTCAATATACCACAGTCCCAACCCCCTCACAGTACTCAATGTACCACAGTACAATTCCCTCACAGTACTCAATGTACCACAGTCCCATTCCCCTCACAGTACTCAATGTACAACAGTCCCATTCCCCTCACAGTACTCAATGTACCACAGCACCATTTCCAGCACAGTACTCAATGTACCACATTCCCATTCCCCTCAGAATACTCAATGTACCACAGTCCCATTCCCCTCACAGTACTCAATGTCCCACAGTTCCATTCCCCTCACAGTACTCAATGTACCAGAGTCACAATCCCCTCACTGTACTCAATGTCCCACAGTCCCATTCCCCTCACAGTGCTCAATGCACCACAGTCCCATTCCCCTCACAGTACTCAATGTACCACAGCACCATTCCCCTCACAGTACTCAATGTAGCACAGCCCCATCCCCCTCACAGTACTCAATGAAACCACAGTCCCATCTCCCTCTCAGTACTCAATGTACCACAGTCCCATCCCCCTCACAGTACTCAATGTACCACAGTCCCATCCCCCTCACAGTACTCAATGTACCACAGACCCACCTACCTCACAGTACACAATGTACCACAGCCCCATCCCCCTCACAGTACTCAAGGTGCCACAGTCCCACCCCCTCACAGTACTCAATGTACCACAGCCTCTTCCCCTCACAGTACTTAATGTACCACATCACACTCCACTCACAGTACTTAATGTAGCAGAGTCCCATCTCCCTCACAGTACTCAATGTACAACAATCACATTCCCCTCACAGTACACAATGTACCACATTCCAATTCCCCTCAGAGTTCTCATTGTCCCACAGTCCCATTCCCCTCACAGTACTCAATGTACCACAGTCCCATCTCCCTCACAGTACTCAATGTACCACTGTACCATTCCCCTCACTGTACTCAATGTACCACAGTCCCATTCCCCTCACAGTACTCAATGTCCCACATTTCCATCCCCCTCAATGTACTCAATGTACCACAGTCCCATTGCCCTCACAGTACTCAATGTACCACAGTCCCATTCCCCTCACAGTAATCAATGTAGCACAGCCCCATCCCCCTCACAGTACTCAATGTACCATAGTACCATCTCCCTCATAGTACTCAATGTACCACAGCTCCATTCCCCTCACAGTACTCAATGTACCACAGTCCAATTCCCGTCACAGTACTCAATGTACCACAGTCCCATTCCCCTCACAGTATTCAATATACCACAGTCCCAACCCCCTCACAGTACTCAATGTACCACATTCCAATTCCCCTCAGAGTTCTCATTGTCCCACAGTCCCATTCCCCTCACAGTACTCAATGTACCACAGTCCCATCTCCCTCACAGTACTCAATGTACCACAGTCCCATTCCCCTCACAGTTCTCAATGTACCACACTCCCATTCCCCTCACAGTACTCAATGTACCACAGTCCCTTCCCCCTCACAGTACGCAATGTCCCACAGAGCCATTCCCCTCACAGTACTCAATGTACCACAGTCCCATCTCCCTCACAGTACTCAATGTACCACAGTCCTATTCCCCTCACAGTACTCAATGTCCCACAAGCCCATTCCCCTCACAGTACTTAATGTAGCACAGTCCCATCTCCCTCACAGTACTCAATGTACCACAATCCCATTCCCCTCACAGTACACAATGTACCACATTCCAATTCTCCTCAGAGTTCTCATTGTCCCACAGTCCCATTCCCCTCACAGTGCTCAATGTACCACAGTCCCATCCCCCTCACAGTACTCAATGTACCACAGTCCCATCTCCCTCACAGTACTCAATGTAGCACAGCCCCATCCCCCTCACAGTACTCAATGTACCACAGCCCCATCCTCCTCACAGTACTCAATGTACCACAGTCCCATTCCCCTCACAGTACTCAATGTACCACAGCCCCATCCTCCTCACAGTACTCAATGTACCACAGTCCCATTCCCCTCACAGTACTCAATGTACCACAGTCCCATCCCCCTCACAGTACTCAATGTACCACAGTCCCATTCCCCTCACAGTACTCAATGTACCACAGTCCCATCTCCCTCACAGTACTCAATGTACCACAGCTCCATTCCCCTCACAGTACTCAATGTATCACAGTCCAATTCCCGTCACAGTACTCAATGTACCACAGTTCCATTCCCCTCACAGTGCTCAATGTCCCACAGTCCCATTCCCTAACAGTACTCAATGTACCACAGCCGCATTCCCCTCACAGTACTCAATGTACCACAGTCTCATCACCCTCACAGTACTCAATGTACCACAGTCCATTCCCCCCCAGAGTACTCAATGTACCACAGTCCCATTCCCCTCACAGTACTCAATGTACCACAGTCCCATCCCCCTCACAGTACTCAATGAACCACTGTCCCATTCCCCTCACAGTTCTCAATGTACCACAGTCCCATCCCCCTCACAGTACTCAATGTACCACAGTCTCTTCCCGGTCACAGTACTCAATGTACGACAGACCTATTCCCCACACAGTACACAATGTACCACAATCCCGTCCCGCTCACAGTACTCAATGTACCACAGTCTCATCCCCCTCACAGTACTCATTGTACCACAGTCCCATTCCCACATTGTACTCAATGTATCACAGTCCCATCTCCATCACAGTACTCAATGTACCACAGTCCCATCCGCCTCACAGTGCTCAAAGTCCCACAGTCACATTCCACTCACACCACTCAATGTACCACAGTCCCATCCCACTCACTGTACTCAATGTCACGTAGTCCCATCCCCCTCACGGTACTCAATGTACCACATCCTATTCCCCTCACAGTACTCAATGTACCACAGTCCCATTCCCCTCACAGTACTCAATGTACCACAGCCTCATTCCCCTCACCGTACACAATGTCCCACAGTCCCATTCCCCTCACAGTACTCAATGTACCACAGTGTCATCCACCTCACAGTACACAATGTCCCACAGTCCCATTCCCCACACAGTACTCAATGCACAACAGTCCCACCCCCTCACAGTACTCAATGTCCCACAGTCCCATCCCCCTCACAGTATTCAATGTACCACTGTCCCATCCACCTCAATGTACCAGAGTCCTGCCCCCTCACAGTACTCAATGCACCACAGCCGCATTCCCCTCACTGTACTCAATGCACCACAGCCCCATTCCCCTCACGTTACTCAATGTATCACAGTCCCATCCCCCTCACAGTATTCAATGTACCACGGTCCCATCCCTCTCACAGTGCTCAATGTACCACAGTCCCATTCCCCTCACAGCACTCAATGTCCCACAGTCCCGTCCCCCTCACAGTATTCAATGTACCACAGCCCCATTCCCCTCACAGTACTCAATGTACCACAGTCCCATTGTGAGTTGCAGTTGGAGAGAATCTTAGTTAGGCCACACTTGGAGTATAGTGTCCAATTCTGGTCGCCACACTACCAGAAGGATGTGGAGGCTTTAGAGATGGTGCAATAGAGATTTCCCAGAATGTTGCCTGGTATGGAGGGCATTAGTTATGAGGAGTGGTTGAATAAACTCGGTTTGTTCTCACTGGAACGAAGGAGGTTGAGGGGCGACCTGATAGAGGTCTACAAAATTATGAGGGGCATAGGCAGAGTGGATAGTCAGAGGCTTTTCCCCAGGGTAGAGGGGTCAATTACTAGGGGGCATAGGCTTAAGGTGAGAGGGGCAAGGTTGAGAGTAGATGTACGAGGCAAGTTCTTTACACAGTGGGTAGTGGGTGCCTGGAACTCGCTATCGGAACAGGTGGTGGAAGCAGGGACGATAGTGACATTTAAGGGGCATCTTGCCAAATACATGAATAGGATGGGAATAGAGGGATACGGACCCCGGAAGTGTAGAAGATTGTAGGTTAGTCGGGCAGGATGGTCGGCGCCGGCTTGGAGGGCCGAAGGGCATGTTCCTGTGCTGTACATTTCTTTTTTCTTTGTTCTTTGTTCTTTGTGTGTATGTGTGTGTTAGTGTCTGTGTGAGTGTGAGTGTATTAATGGCTCTGCCTGTGTGTGTGTGAGTGTGTTGCTGTGTGTGTGTGTGTGTGTGTTAGTGTCTGTGTGAGTGTGAGTGTATTAATGTCTCTGCCTGTGTGTGTGAGAGTTTCTTGCTGTGTGTGTGTGTGTGTGTGTTTTAGTGTCTGTGTGAGTGTGTGAGTGTATTTGTACATATTTATTTGACTTCCTCAACACCACGTGGACCATACATGTGATGTCTTTCCCAGGCTGATGTATAATTTCATTGTTTATGTCCCTTCCTCACAGTGAACCTCATCACAATTGTGATCCTGAAGAGAAGAAACTGTGGGCTGTCCAAATGTGTGACTTGTTACCTGTTGGCCATGGCAGTGGGGGATCTACTGGTCGTTATTCTCGACCTGATATTGAGACACATTCCCATTGTTTTTAGGGAACAGTTTTATTTCCTGTGGGACATCCCCGTGTGTAATAGCCACGCCGTCCTGCTTTATGCAGCCACTGACTGTTCTGTCTGGTTCACCGTCGCTTTCACCTTTGATCGATTTGTGGCCATTTGTTGCCCGAAGCTGAAAAGTAAATATTGCAGCGAGAAAACGGCGGCTGTGGTTCTGGGAACAGTGGCTGTGCTGAGCTGTTTGAAGGACATTTCCTGGGGGTTTATGCTGACCGGTCTGTATTGGCTGGCGAACAACCTCTGGTTTTGTGATGCCACAATCGGTGTTCTGTACTCTCCGGTCTGGACAACAATCGAGTTCCTCCACAACATTCTAACCCCGTGTGTTCCATTCGCCCTGATTCTGCTGCTCAATGTTCTCACCGTCAGACACATTGTCCTGAGCAGCAGGGCCCGCAGGAGACTCCGGGCTCACAGCAGTGGGCACAGTCCCAGAGACCCAGAGATGGAGAGTCGGAGGAAATCCATCATTTTACTCTTTATTATCTCTGCCAATTTCATCCTGTTATGGTCAACGTTAATGGTTTATTCTATATGGAGCCGGATGTGGTGGCTGGGGTATGACTCTGTATGGTTAGATCATTATGTTCGGGAATTTGGCTTCATGCTGCAGCTCCTGAGTTGCTGCACAAACACTGCCATTTACGCAGTGACACAGACTCAGTTCAGGCAGCAGTTGAAGAATGTGCTGAAAGTTCCCTTTAGTTCAATTCTGCAATTCATTAAATCCTGACAGGAAACCCCACCGACACGACATCTCTCTCCTCGCACTGCCGGTAAAACTGACCATCCACAGCCAGCCTCACCCTGATTTACCATTCTGCATTACCAGGAGGGACTGTCGGTGGGTGGGTGTGAATCCCCCCATGGCCCATCAGCTGTGTCTGTCCTTCCCCGCATTGCCGATCAGCTGGGTGTGTGATTCCCCGCATTGCCGATCAGCTGGGAGTGTGCTTCCCCCCATTGCCGATTAGCTGGGTGCGTGCTTCCCACAATCGCCGATCAGCTGGATCTGTCCTTCCCCCCATTGCCGATCAGCTGGGTGTGTGCTTCACCGCATTCCCGATCAGCTGGGTGTGTGCTTCCCCGCATTGCCGATCAGATGGGTGTGTGCACGGGAGCAATAGGTCAGAAGGTGAGATCATTGAGGGAGAACTAGGGAATAGGGACAGTGTGGCTCTGAGGCAGAGCAGACAGGGAGAAGTTGCTGAACACAGCGGGTCTGGTGGCCTGAAGTGCATATGTTTTAATGCAAGGAGCATTACGGGTAAGGCAGATGAACTTAGAGCTTGGATTAGTACTTGGAATTATGATGTCGTTGCCATTACAGAGACCTGGTTGAGGGAAGGGCAGGATTGGCAGCTAAACGTTCCAGGATTTATATGTTTCAGGCGGGATAGAGGGGGATGTAAAAGGGTCGGGGGAGTTGCGCTACTTGTTCTGGAGAATATCACAGCTGTACTGCGAGAGGACACCTCAGAGGGCAGTGAGGCTATATGGGTAGAGATCAGGAATAAGAAGGGTGCAGTCACAATGTTGGGGGTATACTACAGGCCTCCCAACAGCCAGCGGGAGATAGAGGAGCAGATAGGTCGACAGATTTTGGAAAAGAGTAAAAACAACAGGGTTGTGGTGATGGGTGACTTCAACTTCCCCAATATTGACTGGGACTCACTTAGTGCCAGGGGCTTAGACGGGGCGGAGTTTGTAAGGAGCATCCAGGAAGGCTTCTTAAAACAATATGTAGACAGTCCAACTAGAGAAGGGGCGGTACTGGACCTGGTATTGGGGAATGAGTCCGGCCAGGTGGTAGATGTTTCAGTAGGGGAGCATTTCGGTAACAGTGACCACAATTCAGTAAGTTTTAAAGTACTGGTGGACAAGGATAAGAGTGGTCCGAGGATGAATGTGCTAAATTGGGGGAAGGCTAATTATAACAATATTAGGCGGGAACTGAAGAACATAGATTGGGGGCGGATGTTTGAGGGCAAATCAACATCTGACATGTGGGAGGCTTTCAAGTGGCAGTTGAAAGGAATACAGGACCGGCATGTTCCTGTGAGGAAGAAAGATAAATACGGCAATTTTCGGGAACCTTGGATGACGAGTGATATTGTAGGCCTCGTCAAAAAGAAAAAGGAGGCATTTGTCAGGGCTAAAAGGCTGGGAACAGACGAAGCCTGCGTGGAATATAAGGAAAGGAGGAAGGAACTTAAGCAAGGAGTCAGGAGGGCTAGAAGGGGTCACGAAAAGTCATTGGCAAATAGGGTTAAGGAAAGTCCCAAGGCTTTTTACACGTACATAAAAAGCAAGAGGGTAGCCAGGGAAAGGGTTGGCCCACTGAAGGATAGACAATGGAATCTATGTGTGGAGCCAGAGGAAATGGGCGAGTTACTAAATGAATACTTTGCCTCAGTATTCACCAAAGAGAAGGAATTGGTAGATGTTGAGTCTGGAGAAGGGGGTGTAGATAGCCTGGGTCACATTGTGATCCAAAAAGACGAGGTGTTGTGTGTCTTAAAAAATATTAAGGTAGATAAGTCCCCAGGGCCTGATGGGATCTACCCCAGAATACTGAAGGAGGCTGGAGAGGAAATTGCTGAGGCCTTGACAGAAATCTTTGGATCCTCGCTGTCTTCAGGGGATGTCCCGGAGGACTGGAGAATAGCCAATGTTGTTCCTCTGTTTAAGAAGGGTAGCAAGGATAATCCCGGGAACTACAGGCCGGTGAGCCTTACTTCAGTGGTAGGGAAATTACTGGAGAGAATTCTTCGAGACAGGATCTAATCCCAGATGGAAGCAAATGGACGTATTAGTGAGAGGCAGCATGGTTTTGTGAAGGGGAGGTCGTGTCTCACTAACTTGATAGAGTTTTTCGAGGAGGTCACTAAGATGATTGATGCAGGTAGGGCAGTAGATGTTGTCTATCTGGACTTCAGTAAGGCCTTTGACAAGGTCCCTCATGGTAGACTATTACAAAAGGTGAAGTCACACGGGATCAGTGGTGAGCTGGCAATGTGGATACAGAACTGGCTAGGCCATAGCAGGCAGAGAGTAGCAATGGAGGGATGCTTTTCTAATTGGAGGGCTGTGACCAGTGGTGTTCCACAGGGATCAGTGCTGGAACCTTTGCTCTCTGTAGTATATATAAATGATTTGGAGGAAAATGTAACTGGTCTGATTAGTAAGTTTGCAGACGACACAAAGGTTGGTGGAATTGCGGATAGCGATGAGGACTGTCGGAGGATACAGCAGGATTTAGATTGTCTGGAGACTTGGGCGGAGAGATGGCAGATGGAGTTTAATTCGGACAAATGTGAGGTAATGCATTTTGGAAGGTCTAATGCAGGTAGGGAATATACAGTGAATGGTAGACCCCTCAAGAGTATTGAAAGTCAAAGAGATCTAGGAGCACAGGTCCACAGGTCATAGAAAGGGGCAACACAGGCGTAGAAGGTAATCAAGAAGGCATACGGCATGCTTGCCTTCATTGGCCGGGGCATTGAGTATAAGAATTGGCAAGACATGTTGCAGCTGTATAGAACCTTAGTTAGGCCACACTTGGAGTATAGTGTTCAATTCTGGTCGCCACACTACCAGAAGGATGTGGAGTCTTTAGAGAGGGTGCAGAAGAGATTTACCAGAATGTTGCCTGGTATGGAGGGCATAAGCTATGAGGAGCGATTGAATAAACTCGGTTTGTTCTCACTGGAACGAAGAAGGTTGAGGGGCGACCTGATAGAGGTATACAAAATTATGAGGGGCATAGACAGAGTGGATAGTCAGAGGCTTTTCCCCAGGGTAGAGGGGTCAATTACTAGGGGGCATAGGTTTAAGGTGAGAGGGGCAAGGTTTAGAGTAGATGTACGAGGCAAGTTTTTTACGCAGAGGGTAGTGGGTGCCTGGAACTCACTACCGGAGGAGGTTGTGGAAGCAGGGACGATAGGGACAATTAAGGGGCATCCTGACAAATATATGAATAGGATGGGAATAGAAGGATAGGGACCCAGGAAGTGTAGAAGATTGTAGTTTAGTCGGGCAGCATGGTCGGCACGGGCTTGGAGGGCCGAAGGGCCTGTTCCTGTGCTGTACATTTCTTTGTTCTTTGTTCTTTTTTCTTGCTTCCCCCAATTACCGATCAGCAGGGTGCGTACTTCCCCCCCATTGCCGATCAGCTGCGTATGTGCCTCCACCATGGCCGATCAGCTGCGTATGTGCCTCCACCATGGCCGATCAGCTGGGTGTGTGTGCCTCTCCCCATTGCCGATAAGCTAGGTGTGTGCCTCACACTTAAACCCGGTCTGTGCAGCAGAATGTGCCCCAGACAGAGACAGAGACTGAGACACAGACAGACATAGAGACACAGACAGAGGTACAGAGCGACACAGACAGAGACACAGGCAGAAACACTAACTCACACAGAGACAGAGACACAGCCACAGACAGAGACACAGACAGAGACACAGATAGAGACACAGATGGAGACACAGACAGAGACACAGATAGAGACACAGATAGAGACACAGACACAGCCACAACAGGGACACAGACACACAGAGAGAGATACACACAGAGGCACAGACAGAGATACAGAGACACAGACAGAGAAAGAGACACAGACAGAGACACAGAGAGACAGACACACAGATACAGACATAGACACAGACGGAGACAGAGACAGAAACAGACAGAGACACAGAGACAGATGCAGTGACACAGACAGAGACACAGACAGAGATACAGAGACAGACACAGACACAGCCACAACAGGGACACAGACACAGAGAGAGATATACAGACAGAGACACAGACAGAGATACAGAGACACAGACAGAGAAAGAGGCACAGATAGAGACACAGACGGAGACACAGAGACACAGACACAGACTGAGACAGAGAGACAGACAGAGACAGACACAGAGACACAGACAGAGGCATAGACACAGATAGAGACACAGACGGAAACACAGACAGAGACAGACACAGAGAAACAGATAGAGACATAGACAGCAACACAGACAGAGTCGGACACAGGCACAGACAGAGACAGAGACACAGACAGAAACACAGACAGAGACAGACACAGACACAGTGACAGAGACACAGACAGAGCATAGACACAGGAAGAGACGTAGACACAGGCACAGACAGACACAGAGACACAGACACAGACACAAACATAGCGACACAGACTGAGGCACAGACTGAGACATCGACACAGACAGAGACACATACAGAATCACAGACACAGACTGAGACACAGACACAGACAGAGACATAGACACAGATAGAGACACAGACTGAGAGAGAGACGCAGACAGAGACACAGACTGAGACACAGAGACAGACCGACACACAGACACAGACACAGACACAGACTGAGACACAGAGACAGACACAGAGACACAGACAGAGACTGAGACACAGATAGAGACACAGACTGAGACACAGAGACAGACAGAGACACAGACTTAAACACAGAGACAGACAGAGACAGACTCAGAGACACAGGCAGAGACATAGACACAGATAGAGACACAGACGTAAACACAGACAGAGACAGACACAGAGAACCAGACACAGATAGAGACACAGACAGCAACACAGACAGAGTCAGACACAGGCAGAGACAGAGACACAGACAGAAACACAGACAGAGACAGACACAGAGACACAGACACATACAGAGACATAGACAGAGAGAGAGGCACAGACAGAGACACAGACAGAGAGACACAGACAGAGACACAGACAGAGACACAGGGACACAGACAGAGACACAGACCCAGACAGAGATACAGACAGAGACAGAGTCAGAGTCACAGACAGAGACAGAGGCAGAGGCAGAGACACAGACACAGACACAGACAGAGACAGAGGCACAGAAACACAGACAGAGACAGGGACACAGACACAGACAGATACAGAGTCAGAGACACAGACAGAGACAGACACAGACAGTCACAGACACAGACAGAGAAACAGACTGAGACACAGAGACAGACATAGACACAGACACAGACAGAGACAGAGACAGAGACACATAGACAGACATTGAAAGACACAGAGACACAGACAGAGACACAAACAGAGACAGAGACACAGACTGAGATACAGAGACAGACAGAGACAGACACAGAGATACAGACAGAGACATAGACTGAGACACAGACACAGACAGAGACATAGACACAGATAGAGCCACAGACAGAAACACAGACAGATACTGACACAGAGAAACAGACAGAGACAGAGACACAGACACAGACACAGACAGAGACACAGACAGAGACACAGACAGAGACACAGACTGAGACGCAGACAGAGACGCAGACAGAGATGCAGACAGAGACACAGACACAGACAGAGACACAGACACAGACAGAGATACAGACACAGACACAGACACAGACAGGGATACAGACACAGACAGAGACACAGACAGGGATACAGACAGAGACACAGACACAGATAGGGATACAGACAGAGACACAGACACATACAGAGACACAGACACAGAGAGAGACACAGAGAGAGACACTGTCAGAAACACAGGCAGAGAGACAGAGACACAGACAGAGACATGGGACAGCTGCTGTCCCCCCTCCCTACTGCCAGAAGCCGCTGTCCCCCTCCCGCCGCCAGAGACCGCTGTCCCCCTCCCGACGCCAGTGACCGCTGATCCCCCGCCGCCAGAGGCCGCTGACCCCGCGCCGCCAGAGGGCGCTGTACGCCCGCCGCCAGAGGCCGCTGTCCCCCCGCCGCCAGAGGGCGCTGTCCCCCCGCCGCCAGAGGCCACTGTTCCCCCGCCACCAGAGGCCGCTCACCCCCCGCCGCCAGAGGCCGCTGTCCACCCCGCCGCCAGAGTCCGCTGTCCCCCTGCCGCCGGAGGCCGCTGCCCACCCCGCCGCCAGAGGCCGCTGTCCCACCTCCCTGCCGCCAGAGGCCGCTGTCCCCCCACCGCTAGAGGCCGCTGTCCCCCCCCCCTGACAGAGGCCACTGTCCCTCCAAGGAAAGGGGAATGGGTGTTTGAGGAATCCGTGTTCACCGAGAGTGAAGCCGGAGTCTGGAGGCAGAGGAGGGCTTGTTGTATGAGGAACGGTTGAGGACTCTGGGTCTTATGGCAGTAATAATGCTTCAGACAATGGAGGGTTCACTCAGAGCTGTCCGTGCGCATGTGCTCTCCCAGCAGGCAGTGCGCGGGCCACCCACTGACTGGCATCGTCTCCTCTGGCAACACAAGATGGCTCGCGGGAGACTCCCCTGGCAACACAAGATGGCCGCCGCCGGCACGCAGAGGATGCTGGGATAAGTGTGGCACAGGCGCAGTGGCGGCTTCTGCTGCCCATTGGCCCCATTGCGGGTCGTCGGGATTGTTGTGTCTCAATAGACACCACAGCACTGCCCCTCCCCCACCCCGGATAGCACACACTCCCCCGGTATCACCCCCTCCCCGATATCACCCCGCCCCGATATCAGACCCGCCACAATATCACCCACACTCCGACATCACCCGCTCCCCGATATCACCCCCGCCCTGATATCACCCCCTCCCCGAAATCACCCCCTCCCCGATATCACACCCCCTCCCGGATATCAACCCCTCCCCGATATCACCCCCACCCCGATATCAGCCCCTCCCCGATATCACCCCCTCCCCGATATCAACCCCACCCTGATATCACCCCCTCCCCGATATCATCCACTCCCCGATATCACCCGCTCCCCGATATCACCCGCTCCCCGATATCATCCACTCCCAGATAGCACTCCCACACCTGATATCACCCCCTCCCCGATATCACCCAACCCCAGAGAGGGGTGAGTGGGCTGCGGGATTTGGAGACATCAGTCACTGCAGCAGATCCCTTTTCAAATGTCCTTTTCTTGAGATTGCCCTGAGGGACAACACTTTTTCTGCTGCTTGGATTTCGTATAAAAGTGAAGAGCAAATTCTCCATCAGTCCAAGAGTTAAAGTAACTAACTTTTAATGATTACACCCAATAATCAAAGCGAATATGGAAGAACTAGCTGTTAAAATGGCTCAGATATTTTAATCAATGATTGCCAGAGTCACAACATTAAATGTCTTTAAACCGGTGAAATTCTGACGGATCTGGTGCTTTTTACTTGAATTATTTAATTATTTTCTGTGAAGATTAATCACCTGTTAACATAGTTCATCCCAATAATCAGAGTGAACTTGAATTGATTGTTTGGTCCAATAAACAATTATCTCATTCATTCATTGCGAGGTTGAATTAAATCAGTGAACAGCTCATTATGTTAAAGTCCAACAAGCATTACACAACTAATTGTTATTTGTGCAACATTGAGATAAAATACCAAATTAGTTTTCAGTCCAGTAAACACAGCAAATAACTAAAAATATTTCATTGCATCTTTCACTGTGATTGTCAAAGGATTGTTCATTGCAAGAATCACAAGCGGTTTCTAATTATTGTTGAGACCATAATCAAATTGAGATTGTTATTCAGTGGAATAGAATCTGTAATTCCTGACTACGCAACAATAATAACATCAATTAAAAATGCATTTGTTCAGCTCACAATCCCAATCAATGGGATTCTCCCTCAGCAGCGTCCTCCAATTCCGCCGGCAGCGCACCCATGGACAGCAGTAAAGCAAAATAAAAAACATACAATGTGGCGCGAAATAGTGGGATGCCAGAAGATTGGGAAGCCTTTAACAGCGAGCAGAGGACAATGAAAAAGCAATAAAGGAGGAGGAGATGGAATTTGAGTGCAAGTTAGTTAGTAATGGAAAAGAAGATAGAAAGATGTTTTTTTCAATATATAAAAGGTAAGAGAGAGACAAGAAAATACATTGGGCTCCTGTAAAATGTGACTGGGGAAGTAATAATAGGCAACAAAGAAATGGCAGGCGAACTGTACAGTTACTTTTCATCAGTCTTCACGGTGGAAGAGACCAGTGGGATGTCAGAGCTCCAGGAGAACCAGGGTGCAGCGGGGAGTGCCGTGGCCATCACTAAGGAGAAGGTTCTGCGGAAACTGAAAGGTCTGAAGGTGGATGAATGACCTGGACGGATGGACTACATCCCAGGGTTCTAAAAGAGATAGCTGAGGAGATTGTGGAGGCAGTGGCGGGAATCTTCCAGGAATCACTGGAGGCAGAAAGGGTCCCAGAGGACTGGAAAGTGGCTAATGTAGCACCGCTGTTTAAGAAGGGAGGGAGGCAGAAGATGGGAAATTATAGGCCGGTTAGCCTGGCTTCGGTCATTGGTAAGATTTTAGATCCATTATTAAAGATGAGATTGCGGAGTACTTGGAAGTGCATGGTAAAATAGGACTGAGTCAGCACGGCTTCGTCAAGGGGAGGTCATGTCTGACAAATCTGTTAGAGTTCTCTTTGAGGAAGTAACAAGGAAGTTAGACAAGGGAGAACCAGTGGACGTGATTTATTTAGATTTCCAGAGGTCCTTTGACATAGTGCCGCATTACAGACTGTTAAATTGGTTAAGAGCCCATGGTGTTCAGGGTAAGATCCTGGGATGGAAAAAGAATTGGCTGACTGGCAGAAGGCAGAGAGTGGGGATAAAGGGGTATTTTTCAGGATGGCAGCCGGTGTCTAGTCGTGTGCCTCTGGGGTCTGTGCTGGGACCACAACTTCCCACAATATACATTAATGATCTGGAAGAAGGAATCGAAGGCACTGGTGTAGAGTTTGCCGATGATGCAAAGATCTGTAGAGGGACATGTAGTATTGAGGATGCGGGGTGTGGGGGGGGGGGGTGGTGTGGAGGCTGCAGAAGGACTCAGAGGCTGGGAGATTGTGCAAAGAAGTGACAGATGGAATACAATGTGGAAAAGTGTGAGGTTATGCACTTTAGAAGGAGGAATGGAGGCAGCGACTATTCTTTAAATGGGGAAATGCTTCGGAAATCAGAAGCACAAAGGGACTTGGGAGGCCTTGTTCACGATTCTCTTACGGTTAACGTGCAGGTTCAGTCGGCAGTTCGGAAGGCAATTGCAATGTTAGCATTCATGTCGAGAGGGCTAGAATACAAGACCAGGAATGCACTTCTGAGGATGTATAAGGCTCTGGTTAGACCCCATTTGGAGTATTGCGAGTAGTTTTGGGCCCCGTATCTGAAGAAGAATATGCTTCCCTTGGAAAGGGTCCAGAGGAGGTTCACAAGAACTGTCCCTGGAATGAAGAGCTTGTCGTATGAGGAATGGTTGAGGACACTGGGTCTGTACTCGTTGGAGTTCAGAAGGATGAGGGGGAATCTTATTGAAACTTACAGGAGTCCTGGATCGAGGGGATGTGGAGAGGATGTTTCCACTTGTATGAAAAACTAGAACCAGAGGACACCATCTCAGACTAACGGGACGATGCTTTAAAACAGAGATGTGGAAGAATTCATTCAGCCAGGAGGCAGTGAATCTGTGGAACTCCTTGCTGCCGAAGGCTGTGGAGGCCAAATCACAGAGTGTCTTTAAGACAGAGACAGATCGGATCTTGGTTAATAAGGAGATCAGGGGTTATGGGGAGAAGGAGAGAAGGTAGGAGAATGAGGATGAGAAACATATCAGCCATGATTGAATGGCGGAGCAGACTCGCTGGGCCTAGTGACCAAGTTCAGCTCCTGTGTCTTATGGTCTTATGGCCGTAAATGTCCAACTCGGTTTGAAATGTGGCTTTGGGTGTCTGCCTCCATTATTCTTACAGAAAATGAGGTAATGAAAGGATGTGAGGAACAAGCGGGAAATGAGATTGAGGCAGAAGCTGAGCAGTGATTAAATTGAATGGTGGAGGAGGTGTGAGTGACCGTGTAGTCTCCCCACGTTGCCATTTGTTATCAGTTCCGGCTCTGCATTACTCACTGATGAATGTAGCTGCATGATCATACATTTCAGTTGCATCTTTCCAACAGATATTTATATTGTTCATGGAGACAGTTCATTTACATCCAGATTATCCAAAATTTTATCATCTTAAATGTGTGGAACGAATCTCACATCATCGTCTTTTATTCCCAATAACCCAGCCCCACCCAATCCAATCATCCCGCAGGGAAAACTGCGTCTAAACGATTCACACAGCGAGTGGTTCTGATCTGGTCTGCACGGCCTGGGACACTGGTGCCGACAGATACAACAGTGATTTCACAGGGAATGGTAGGAGTGACAGAAATCAAATGTATGTCTCCAGGGAAAGGGCGCTCCAGTCGGATTGAATCATCTGCTCATCTATAGAGCCGCTGAGGTCAAACGGAATGAAATGAAATGAAAATCGCTTATTGTCACAAGGAGGCTTCAAATGAAGTTACTGTGTAAAGCCCCTCGTCGCCACATTCCGGCGCCTGCAAGGGGAGGCTGGTACGGGAATTGAACTGTGCTGCTGGCCTGCCTTGGTCTGCTTTCAAAGACATCGATTTATCTCTGTGTGCTAAACCAGCCCCAGGAATGAATGTCCTCCTTCCGGACTTCACGCACTTTAAAGGCTTTGGATGTGGTCTGGCTGTGAGATGATGTGGACCAACACCTGCAGGTTCCCTCCAAGTTCCCCATCACCGCGAGTATTCTCACTGTAATCCTTTCTATTCACTGTGTCCATGTGTGAACCCAGCGTCCGCTTTAGCTCACTGCTTACGTCACAGCATCAACGTCATTGTAAGTTCCAATCTGTCTGACCCTGGGCGCTGTCTGTGCTTTTAATATTGAAAACATCTGTGTTGCTCCCAATAAAAGCAGACGCACATTTAATGATTAGAGGGAGGTCTATCTTTTTTCAGGTTGCTTTACAATTATATTTAAAAGCGGCTGTGCCACGTGTTTGCTTTCTGGCCTCTCACTGGGGAAAGACAAGTTCTATTCCAGCTCTGCACAATAACTGACCTATCACACTCTGTCAGTGATTCACCACTTAAATGGTGCAATACTGCATGAAGGACATTTACTTCATCCAGGATCTGATTTTATAATTTAGGAACAAGTTTGTTTATTCAGCAAATGTATTAATCCAAATTGTGTTTCCCACATGATACCCAGTTCCCCATATCGCCAAGAATTCCCTCACACTATCTCTCCCTTGCATTCTCTCCCTCTCTCCCACTCTCTCCCTCTCTCACACTCTCTCACACTATCCCTCTCTCAAATTCCTTCCAACCCATACACTCTCTCACACTCTCTCCCTCTCTCTCCCTTTCCCTCTCACACTCCCTCCCTCTCTCACACTCCCTCCCTCTCTCGCTCATACCTCACTTAGACACTTTCTCTCACATTCCGTCTCTCTCTCACACTCGCTCAATCCCTATGTCACTCTCCCCTCATGCCTCCCTCCCTCTCACACAACTCCCTCACTGACACGTTCTCTCACACTCTTTAACCCTCTCACACTTTCTCTCACACTCTCTCCCTCTCTCACACTTTCTCTCACACCCATTCCCCCTCTCACACTTTATCCCACACTCTTTCCCTCTCTCACACTTTCTCTCACAATCTTTCCCTCTTCCACTCCTTCAGTCACTCAGTCGCTCTCTCCTGTACTGATGTCTAAGGTTATGTTAGTATTTAATACAGAATCCTTCTCACACAATCTGCCTCCCTCATCCACTCACCCGCTCGGTCTCCACTCTCTGCTTCACTTGCTCTCAGACAATCCTCCTCCTTCTCTCGTTTTATCCTTTATTTCTCCACCCAACTTCTGTCCCATTCTATCTCCTCCCACACTATTTCTCTCTCAGCCTATCTTCCATCAGCACATCTCACAGACCAGTTCTCCCTTCCTCCACATCTCACCCCACCTCTCTCCCAGTTGAAGTGTGTGTATCAGATGTACGACCGGTGTCAGTTAGAGATGGGGTAATAGTTTTCACAGCTGACTATGTTTTAATGCGGCTCTCTGAGGTGATGGATTTGTTGCTGCTGCAGCCTCTGAGTTTTCTGAGGTTCCAATGATTCTAAATGTTTTCGTAGTTTGAAGGGCTGAATCAGATTTAGATATGGGATCACATACTTTGCGCTTAAATAGTTCCACATTTTGGAGACATTGAAATTTGCTACATATGCTCAAATAGAAACTACTTTAATTAAAGAACGGAATGGTTACAGTTACAGAGGCAGTTGCACCCCAGAGTGCAGTGGAACCACACAGAGAAACACACTGGCAATTGTAACTGAATCACTGAATGGTCACAGTTACAGAGGCAGTTGCACCCCAGAGTGCAGTGGAATCACACAGAGAAACACACTGACAATTGGAACTGAGTCACTGAATGGACACAGTTACAGAGGCAGCTACGCCCCAGAGTGCAGTGGAACCACTCAGAGAAACAAACTGATAATGGGAACTGAATCACTGAATGGTCACAGTTACAGAGGGAGCTGCAACCCACAGTGCATTGGAACCACCCAGAGAAACGCACTGACAATTGGAACCGAATCACTGAATGGTCACATTTACAGAGGCAGCTACATCCTAGGGTGCAGTGGAACCACACAGAGAAACACACTGACAATTGGAACTGAATCACTGAATGGTCACAGTTACAGAGGCAGCCACACACCAGAGTGCAGTGGACCCACCCAGAGAAACACACTGATAATTGGAACTGAATCATTGAGTGGTCACAGTTAAAGAGGCAGCTACATCCCAGGGTGCAGTGGAACCACAGAGAGAAACACACTGACAATTGGAACTGAATCACTGAATGGTCAGAGTTAAAGAGGCAGCTACACCCCAGAGTGCAGTGGAACCACCGAGAGAAACACACTGACAATTGAAACTGAATGGTCACATTACAGAGGTAGCTACATCCCAGAGTGCAGTGAAAACACCCAGAAAAACACACTGACAATTGGAACTGAATCACTGAATGGAGACAGTTACAGAGGCAGTTAAACCCAGAGTGAAGTAGAATGACGGAGAGAAACACACTTACAAGAGGAACTGAATCATTGAATGGTCACAGTTACAGTGGCAGCTACACCCCAGAGTGCAGTAGAACCACCGAGAGAAACACACTGACAATTGGAAGTGAATCACTGAATGGTCACAGTTACAGAGGCAGATACACCCCAGAGTACAGTGCATCATCCGAGAGAAACACACTGACAATTGGAACTGAATCACTGAATGGTCACAGTTACAGAGGCAGCCACACACCAGAGTGCAGTGGACCCACTCAGAGAAACACACTGACAATTGGAACTGAATCACTGAGTGGTCACAGTTACAGAGGCAGCTACGCCCCAGAGTGCAGTGGAACCACTCAGAGAAACAAACTGATAATGGGAACTGAATCACTGAATGGTCACAGTTACAGAGGGAGCTGCAACCCACAGTGCATTGGAACCACCCAGAGAAACGCACTGACAATTGGAACCGAATCACTGAATGGTCACATTTACAGAGGCAGCTACATCCTAGGGTGCAGTGGAACCACACAGCGAAACACACTGACAATTGGAACTGAATCACTGAATGGTCACAGTTATAGAGGCAGCCACACACCAGAGTGCAGTGGACCCACCCAGAGAAACACACTGATAATTGGAACTGAATCATTGAGTGGTCACAGTTAAAGAGGCAGCTACATCCCAGGGTGCAGTGGAACCACAGAGAGAAACACACTGACAATTGGAACTGAATCACTGAATGGTCAGAGTTAAAGAGGCAGCTACACCCCAGAGTGCAGTGGAACCACCGAGAGAAACACACTGACAATTGGAACTGAATCACTGATTGGTCACAGTTACAGTGGCAGCTACATCACAGAGTGCAGTGGACCCACCCAGAGAAACACGCTGACAATTGGAACTGGATCACTGAATGGAGACAGTTTCAGAGGCAGCGACGCCCCAGAGTGCAGTGGTACCACCCAGAGAAGCACATTGACAATTGGAACTGAATCAATGAATGGTCACAGTTACAGAGATAGCTACACTCCAGAGTGCAGTGGAACCACCCGGAGA
The DNA here is from genome assembly GCF_047496885.1 of Scyliorhinus torazame. Classification (NCBI taxonomy): domain Eukaryota; kingdom Metazoa; phylum Chordata; class Chondrichthyes; order Carcharhiniformes; family Scyliorhinidae; genus Scyliorhinus; species Scyliorhinus torazame. The sequence continues at coordinate 58,014,778 of NC_092726.1, forward strand.
AACACACGGACAATTGGAAGTGAATCAATCAATGGTTACAGTTACAGAGGCAGCTACATCCCAGATTGCAGTGGACCCACCCAGAGAAACACACTGACAATTGTGAATGAATCACTGAATGGTCACAGTTATAGAGACAGCTACATCCCAGAGTGCAGTGGATCCACCCAGAGATACACACTGACAATTGGAACTGAATCACTGAATGGTCACAGTGACAGAGGCACCTGCACCGCCGAGTGCAGTGGAACCAACTAGAAAAACACACTGACAATTGCAACTGAATCACTGAATGGTCAGAGTAACAGAAGCAGCTGCACCCCAGAGTGCAGTTAAACCACACAGAGAAACACACTGACAATTGGAACTGTATCACTGAATGGTCACAGTTACAGAGGCAGCTACATACGAGCGAGCAGTGGAACCACCCAGAGAAACACACTGACAATTGGAACTGAATCACTGAATGGTCACAGTTACAGAGGCAGCTACATCCAGAGTGAAGTGGAACAACCCAGATAAACACACTGACAATTGGAACTGAATGGTCACATTACAGAGGTAGCTACATCCCAGAGTGCAGTGAAAACACCCAGAGAAACACACTGACAATTGGAACTGAATCACTGAATGGAGACAGTTACAGAGGCAGCTAAACCCAGAGTGAAGTAGAATGACGGAGAGAAACACACTTACAAGAGGAACTGAATCATTGAGTGGTCACAGTTACAGTGGCAGCTACACCCCAGAGTGCAGTAGAACCACCGAGAGAAACACACTGACAATTGGAACTGAATCACTGAATGGTCACAGTTACAGAGGCAGCCACACACCAGAGTGCAGTGGACCCACTCAGAGAAACACACTGACAATTGGAACTGAATCACTGAGTGGTCACAGTTACAGAGGCAGCTACATCCCAGATTGCAGCGGAACCAGCCAGAGAAACACATTGACAATTGGAACTGAATCACTGAATGGTCACAGTTACAGAGACAGCTACACCCCAGAGTGCAGTGGAACCACCCAGAGAAACACACGGACAATTGGAAGTGAATCACTGAATGGTCAAAGTTACAGAGGCAGCTACACCCCAGAGTGCAGTATAACCACCGAGAGAAACACACTGACAAGTGGAACTGAACCACTGAATCGTCAGATTTAAAGGGGCAGCTACACCCCAGAGTGCAGTGGAACCACACAGAGAAAAACACTGACAATAGGAACTGAATCAATGAATGGTCACAGTTACAGTGGCAGCTACATCCCAGAGTGCAGTGGACCCACCCAGAGAAACACACTGACTTTTGGAACTGAATCACTGAATGGAGACAGTTACAGAGGCAGCGACGCCCCAGAGTGCAGTGGAACCACCTAGAGAAACACACTGACAACTGGAACTGGATCACTGAATGGACACAGTTACAGAGGCACCTACACCTCAGAGTGCAGTAGAATCACCGGGAGAAACACACTGACAATTGGAACTGAATCACTGAATGGTCACAGTTACAGTGGCAGCTACACCACAGAGTGCAGTATAACCACAGAGAGAAACACACTGACAATTGGAACTGAATCACTGAATGGAGACAGTTACAGAGGCAGCGACGCCCCAGAGTGCAGTGGAACCACCTAGAGAAACACACTGACAACTGGAACAGAATCACTGAATGGTCACAGTTACAGAGACAGCTACAATCCAGAGTGCAGTGGAACCACCCAGAGAAACACACTGACAATTGGAACTGAATCACTGAATGGTCACAGTTACAGAGGCAGCTACACCCCAGATTGCAGTGGACACACCCAGAGAAAAACACTGACAATTGGAACTGAATCACTGAATGGTCACAGTTACAGAGGTAGCTACATCCGAGAGTGCAGTGGAAACACCCAGAGAAACACACTGACAATTGGAACTGAATCACTGAATGGAGACAGTTACAGAGGCAGCTAAACCCCAGAGTGAAGTAGAATGACGGAGAGAAACACACTTAAAATTGGAACTGAATCATTGAATGGTCACAGTTCCAGTGGCAGCGATACCCCAGAGTGCAGTAGAACCTCCGATAGAAACACACTGACAACTGGAACAGAATCACTGAATGGTTACAGTTACAGAGGCAGCTATACCGCTGAGTGTAGTGGAACCACCCAGAAAAATACACTGATAATAGCAACTGGATCACTTAATGGAGACAGTTACAGAGGCAGCGACATCCCAGGGTGTAGTAGAATCATCGACAGAAACACACTGACAATTGGAACTGAATCACTGAATGGCAGAGTTACAGAGGCAGCTACACCCCAGAGTGCAGTGGACCCAACCAGAGAAACACACTGTCAATTGGAACTGAATCACTGAATGGTCACAGTTACAGTGGCAGCTACATCCCAGAGTGCAGTGCAACCACCAAGAGAAACACACTGACAATTGGAACTGAATAACTGAATGGTCACAGTTACAGAGGCAGCTACATCCTAGAGTGCAGTGGAAACACCAAGAGAAACACACTGACAATTGGAACTGAATCACTGAATGGAGACAGTTTCAGAGGCAGCTGAACCCCAGAGTGAAGTAGAATGACGGAGAGAAACACACTTACAATTGGAACTGAATCATTGAATGGTCACAGTTCAAGTGGCAGCGACACCCCAGAGTGCAGTAGAACCTCCGAGAGAAACACACTGACAATTGGAACTGATTCACTGAATGGTCACAGTTACAAAGGCAGCTATATCGCACAGTGCGGTGGAACCACCCAGAGAAACACACTGACAATAGCAATTGAATCACTGAATGGTCACAGTTACAGAGGCAGCTCCACCCCAGAGTGCTGTGAACCCACCCAGAGAAACACACTGAGAATTGGAACTGTATCACTGAATGGTTACAGTTACAGAGGCAGCTATACCGCAGAGTGTCGTGGAACCATCCAGAAAAATACTCTGATAATAGATCTGAACCACTTAATGGAGACAGTTACAGAGGCAGCTACATCCCAGAGTGCAGTAGAATCATCGAGAGAAACACACTGAAAATTGGAACTGAATCACTGAATGGTCACAGTTACAGAGGCAGCTACACCCCAGAGTGCAGTGGACCCAACCAGAGAAACACACTGACAATTGGAACTGAATCACTGAATGGTCACAGTTACAGTGGCAGCTACATCCCAGAGTGCAGTGGACCCACCCAGAGAAACACACAGACAATTGGAACTGCATAACTGAATCGTGACAGTTACAGAGGCAGCGACGCCCCAGAGTGCAGTGGAACCACCTAGAGAAACACACTGACAACTGGAACTGAATCACTGAATGGTCACAGGTACAGAGGCACCTACACCCCCGAGTGCAGTGTAACCACCCAGAGAAACACACTGACAATTGGAACTGAATCACTGAATGGTCACAGTTACAGACGCAGCTACACCCCAGAGTGCAGTGGACACAACCATAGAAAAAAACTGACAATTGGAACTGAATCACTGAATGGTCACAGTTACAGAGTTAGCTACATCCCAGAGTGCAGTGGAAATACCCAGAGAAACACACTGACATTTGGAACTGAATCACTGAATGGAGACAGTTACAGAGGCAGCTAAACCCCAGAGTGAAGTAGAATGACGGTGAGAAACACACTTACAATAGCAACTGAATCACTGAATGGAGACAGTTACAGAGGCAGCTAAACCCAAGAGTGCAGTTGATTCACCGAGAGAAACACACTGACAATTGGAACTGAATCACTGAAAGGTCTCAGTTACAGTGGCAGCTACATGCCAGAGAGCAGTGCACCCACCCAGAGAAACGCATTGACAATTGGAACTGAATCACTGAATGGTCACAGTTACAGAGACAGCTACACCCCAGAGTGAAGTCGAACCACCCAGAGAAACACACGGACAATTGGAAGTGAATCACTGAATGGTTACAGTTACAGAGGCAGCTACATCCCAGAGTGCAGTGGACCCATCCAGAGAAACACACTTATAATTGGAACTGAATCACTGAATGGTCACAGTTACAGAGGCAGCGACACACCAGAGTGCATTGGATCCACCCAGAGAAACACACTGACAATTGGACCTGAATCACTGAATGGTCACAGTTACAAAGGCAGCTATATCGCACAGTGCAGTGGAACCACCCAGAGAAACACACTGACAATAGCAACTGAGTCACTGAATGGAGACATTTCAGAGGCAGCTAAACCCCAGAGTGCAGTAGATTCACCGAGAGAAACACACTGACAATTGGAACTGAATCACTGAATGGTCATAGTCACAGTGCCAGCTACACCCCAGAGTGCAATGGATCCACCCAGAGAAAAACACTGACAATTGGAACTGAATCACTGAATGGTCACATTTACAAAGGCAGCTATATCGCACAGTGCAGTGGAACCACCCAGAGAAACACACTGACAATAGCAACTGAATCACTGAATGGAGACAGTTACAGAGGCAGCTAAACCCCAGAGTGCAGTAGATTCACCGAGAGAAACACACTGACAATTGGAAGTGAACCACTGAATGGTCACAGTTACAGTGCCAGCTACACCCCAGAGTGCAGTGGAACCACACAGAGAAACACACTGACAATTGGAACTGAATCACTGAATGGTCACAGTTACAGTGGCAGCTACATCCCAGAGTGCAGTGGACCCACCCAGAGAAACACACTGACAATTGGAACTGAATCACTGAATGGAGACAGTTAATGAGGCACCTGCACCTCAGAGTGCAGTAGAATCATCTCGGGAAACACACTGACAATTGGAACTGAATCACTGAATGGTCACAGTTACAGTGGCAGCTACACCCCCGAGTGCAGTGGAACCACCCAGAGAAACACACTGACAATTGGAACTGAATCACTGAATGGTCACAGTTACAGAGGCAGCTACACCCCAGAGTGCAGTGGACACACCCAGAGAATAAAACCAGAATTGGAACTGAATCACTGAATGGTCACAGTTATAAAGGCAGCTCTACCGAAGAGTGCAGTGGAACCACCCAGAGAAACATACTGACAATAGCAACTGAATCACTGAATGGAGACAGTTCCAGAGGCAGCTAAACCCAAGAGTGCAGTTGATTCACCGAGAGAAACACACTGACAATTGGAACTGAATCACTGAATGGTCACAGTTACAGAGGCAGCGACATACCAGAGTGCATTGGATCCACCCAGAGAAACACACTGACAATTGGAACTGAAACACTGAATGGTCACAGTGACTGAGTCAGCTACACCCCAGATTGCAGTGGAACCACCCAGAGAAACATACTGACAATTGGAACTGAATCACTGAATGGTCACAGTTACAGAGGCAGCTACACCTCAGAGTGCAGTAGAATCACCGAGAGAAACACACTGACAATTGGAACTGAATCACTGAATGGTCAAAGTTAAAGAGGCAGCTACACCCCAGAGTGCAGTGGAACCACCGAGAGAAACACACTGACAATTGGAGCTGAATCACTGAATGGAGACAGTTAAAGAGGCAGCGACGCCCCAGAGTGCAGTGCAACCACCTAGAGAAACACACTGACAACTGGAACTGGATCACTGAATGGACACAGTTACACAGGCACCTACACCTCAGAGTGCAGTAGAATCACCGAGAGAAACACACTGACAATTGGAACTGAATCACTGAATGGTCACAGTTACAGTGGCAGCTACACCCCAGAGTGCAGTATAACCACCGAGAGAAACACACTGACAATTGGAACTGAATCACTGAATGGTCAGAGTTAAAGAGGCAGCTACACCCCAGAGTGCAGTGGAACCACACAGAGAAACACACTGACAATTGGAACTGAATCACTGAATGGTCACAGTTACAGTGGCAGCTACATCCCAGAGTGCAGTGGACCCACCCAGAGAAACACACTGACAATTGGAACTGAATAACTGAATGGAGACAGTGACAGAGGCAGCGACGCCCCAGAGTGCAGTGGAACCACCTAGAGAAACACACTGACAACTGGAACTGAATCACTGAATGGTCACAGTTACAGGGGCACCTACACCCCCGAGTGCAGTGGAACCACCCAGGGAAACACACTGACAATTGGAACTGAATCACTGAATGGTCACAGTTACAGAGGCCGCTACACCCCAGAGTGCAGTGGACACACCCAGAGAAAAACACCGAGAATTGGAACTGTATCACTGAATGGTCACAGTTACAAAGGCAGCTATACCGCAGAGTGCAGTGGTACCACCCAGAGAAACATACTGACAATAGCAACTGAATCACTGAATGGAGACAGTTACAGAGGCAGCTAAACCCAAGAGTGCAGTTGATTCACCGAGAGAAACACACTGACAATTGGAACTGAATCACTGAATGGTCACAGTTACAGAGGCAGTGACATACCAGAGTGCATTGGATCCACCCAGAGAAACACACTGACAATTGGAACTGAATCACTGAATGGTCACAGTTACAGAGGCAGCGACGCCCCAGAGTGCAGTGCAACCACCTAGAGAAACACACTGACAACTGGAACTGGATCACTGAATGGACACAGTTACACAGGCACCTACACCTCAGAGTGCAGTAGAATCACCGAGAGAAACACACTGACAATTGGAACTGAATCACTGAATGGTCAGAGTTAAAGAGGCAGCTACACCCCAGAGTGCAGTGGAACCACACAGAGAAACACACTGACAATTGGAACTGAATCACTGAATGGTCACAGTTACAGTGGCAGCTACATCCCAGAGTGCAGTGGACCCACCCAGAGAAACACACTGACAATTGGAACTGAATAACTGAATGGAGACAGTGACAGAGGCAGCGACGCCCCAGAGTGCAGTGGAACCACCTAGAGAAACACACTGACAACTGGAACTGAATCACTGAATGGTCACAGTTACAGGGGCACCTACACCCACGAGTGCAGTGGAACCACCCAGGGAAACACACTGACAATTGGAACTGAATCACTGAATGGTCACAGTTACAGAGGCCGCTACACCCCAGAGTGCAGTGGACACACCCAGAGAAAAACACCGAGAATTGGAACTGAATCACTGAATGGTCACAGTTACAAAGGCAGCTATACCGCAGAGTGCAGTGGTACCACCCAGAGAAACATACTGACAATAGCAACTGAATCACTGAATGGAGACAGTTACAGAGGCAGCTAAACCCAAGAGTGCAGTTGATTCACCGAGAGAAACACACTGACAATTGGAACTGAATCACTGAATGGTCACAGTTACAGAGGCAGTGACATACCAGAGTGCATTGGATCCACCCAGAGAAACACACTGACAATTGGAACTGAATCACTGAATGGTCACAGTTACAGAGGCAGCTCCACCCCTGAGTGCAGTGAACCCGCCCAGAGAAACACACTGACAATAGCAACTTAATCACTGAATGGAGACAGTTACAGAGGCAGCTACATCCCAAAGTGCAGTAGAATCATCGAAAGAAACACACTGACAATTGGAACTGAATCACTGAATGGTCACAGTTACACTGGCAGCTACACCCCAGAGTGCAGAAGAACCACCGAGAGAAACACACTGACAATTGGAACTGAATCACTGAATGGTCAGAGTTAAAGAGGCAGCTACAGCCCAGAGTGCAGTGGAACTACACAGAGAAACACACTGACAATTGGAACTGAATCACTGAATGGTCACAGTTACAGTGGCAGCTAAATCCCAGAGTGCAGTGGACCCATCCAGAGAAACACGCTGACAATTGGAACTGAATCACTGAATGGAGACAGTTACAGAGGCAGCGACGCCCCAGAGTGCAGTGGAACCACCTACAGAAACACACTGACAACTGGAACTAAATCACTGAATGGTCACAGTTACAGAGGCACCTACACCCCCGAGTGCAGTGGAACCACCCAGAGAAACACACTGACAATTGGAACTGAAACACTGAATGGTCACAGTTACAGAGGCAGCTACACCCCAGAGTGCAGTGGACACACCCAGAGAAAAACACTGACAATTGGAACTGAATCACTGAATGGTCACAGTTACAGAGGTAGCTACATCCCAGAGTGCAGTGGAAACACCCAGAGAAACACACTGACAATTGGAACTGAATCACTGAATGGAGACTGTTACAGAGGCAGCTAAACCCCAGAGTGAAGTAGAATGACGGAGAGAAACACACTTACAATTGGAACTGAATCATTGAATGGTCACAGTTCCAGTGGCAGCTACACCCCAGAGTGCAGTAGAACCTCCGAGAGAAACACACTGACAATTGGAACTGAATCACTGAATGGTCACAGTTACAGAGGTAGGTCCATTCCAAAGTGCAGTGGAACAACTCAGAGAAACAGACTGACAATTGGCAGTGAATCACTGAATGGTCACAGTTACAGAGGCAGGTACACCCCAGAGTACAGTGCACCCTCCCAGAGTAACACACTGACAATAGGAACTGAATCACTGAATGGTCACAGTTGCAGAGGCAGCTTCACCCCAGGGTGCAGTGGACCCACCCAGAGAAACACACTGACAATTGGAACTGAATCACTGAATGGTCACTGTTACAGAGGCAGCTATATCCCAGACTGCAGTGGACCCACCCAGAGAAACACACTGAGAATTCGAGCTGAATCATTGAATGGTCACAGTTACAGAGGCACCTACACCTCAGAGTGCAGTAGAATCACGGAGAGAAACACACTGACAATTGGAACTGAATCACTGAGTGGTCACAGTTACATTGACAGCTACACCCCAGAGTGCAGTATAACCCCCTAGAGAAACACACTGACAACTGGAACTGGATCAATGAATGGACACAGTTACAGAGGCACCTACACCTCAGAGTGCAGTAGAATCACGGAGAGAAACACACTGACAATTGAAACTGAATCACTGAATGGTCACAGTTACTGAGTCAGCTACACCCCAGATTGCAGTGGAACCACCCAGAGAAACACACTGACAATTGGAACTGAATCACTGAATGGTCAGAGTTACAGAGCAGCTACACCTCAGAATGCAGTAGAATCACCGAGAGAAACACACTGACAATTGGAACTGAATCACTGAATGGTCACAGTTACAGTGGCAGCTACACCCCAGAGTGCAGTATAACCACCGAGAGAAACACACTGACAATTGGAACTGAATCACTGAATGGTCAGAGTTAAAGAGGCAGCTACAGCCCAGAGTGCAGTGGAACTACACAGAGAAACACACTGATAATTGGAACTGAATCACTGAATGGTCACAGTTACATTGGCAGCTAAATCCCTGAGTGCAGTGGACCCATCCAGAGAAACACGCTGACAATTGGAACTGAATCACTGAATGGAGACAGTTACAGAGGCAGCGACGCCCCAGAGTGCAGTGGAACCACCTAGAGAAATACACTGACAACTGGAACTAAAACACTGAATGGTTACAGTTACAGAGGCACCTACACCCCCGAGTGCAGTGGAACCACCCAGAGAAACACACTGACAATTGGAACTGAATCACTGAGTGGTCACAGTTACATTGACAGCTACACCCCAGAGTGCAGTATAACCACCTAGAGAAACACACTGATAACTGGAACTGGATCACTGAATGGACACAGTTACAGAGGCACCTACACCTCAGAGTGCAGAAGAATCACGGAGAGAAACACACTGACAATTGGAACTGAATCACTGAATGGTCACAGTTACAGAGGCAGCGACATACCTGAGTGCATTGGATCCACTCAGAGAAACACACTGACAATTGGAACTGAAACACTGAATGGTCACAGTTACTGAGTCAGCTACACCCCAGATTGCAGTGGAACCACCCAGAGAAACACACTGACAATTGGAACTGAATCACTGAATGGAGTCTGTTACAGAGGCAGCTAAACCCCAGAGTGAAGTATAATGACGGAGAGAAACACCCTTACAATTGGAACTGAATCACTGAATGGAGACTCTTACAGAGGCAGCTAAACCCCAGAGTGAAGTAGAATGACGGAGAGAAACACACTTACAATTGGAACTGAATCATTGAATGGTCACAGTTCCAGTGGCAGCTACACCCCAGAGTCCAGTAGAACCTCCGAGAGAAACACACTGACAATTGGAACTGAATCACTGAATGGTCACAGTTACAGAGGTAGGTCCATTCCAAAGTGCAGTGGAACCACTCAGAGTAACACACTGACAATAGGAACTGAATCACTGATGGTCACAGTTGCAGAGGCAGCTTCACCCCAGGGTGCAGTGGACCCACCCAGAGAAACACACTGACAATTGGAACTGAATCACTGAATGGTCACTGGTACAGAGGCAGCTATATCCCAGAGTGCAGTGGACCCATCGAGAGAAACACACTGACAATTGGAACTGAATCACTGAACGGTCACAGTTACAGAGGCAGCTACATCCCAGAGTGCAGTGAACCCACCCAGAGAAACACACAGAGAACTGGAACTGTATCACTGAATGGTCACAGTTACAGAGGCAGCTATACCGCAGAGTGTAGTGGACGCACCCAGAGAAACACACTGACAATAGCAACTGAATGGAGACAGTTACAGAGGCAGCTCCACCCCAGAGTGCAGTGAACCCACCCAGAGAAACACACAGAGAACTGGAACTGTATCACTGAATGGTCACAGTTACAGAGGCAGCTATACCGCAGAGTGTAGTGGAACAACCCAGAGAAACACACTGACAATAGCAACTGAATCACTGAATGGAGACAGTTACAGAGGCAGCTACACCCCAGAGAGCAGTGGACCCACCCAGAGAAACTCACCGACAATTGGAACTGAATCACTGAAAGGTCACAGTTACAGGGACAGCTACACCCCAGAATGCAGTGGAACCACCAAGAGAAACACACTGACAATTGGAACTGAATCACGGAATGGTCACAGTTACAGAGACAACTACACCCCAGAGTGCAATAGAATCGCCGAGAGAAACACACTGACAATTGGAACTGAATCACTGAATGGTCAGAGTAACATAGGCAGCTACACCCCAGAGTGCAGTGGACCCACCCAGAGAAAACACACTGACAATTGGACATGAATCACTGAATGGTCATAGTTACAGGGGCAGCGACACACCAGAGTGCATTGGATCCATACAGAGAAACACACTGACAATTGGAACTGAATCACTGAATGGTCACAGTTACAGAGGCAGCGACATACCAGAGTGCATTGGATCCACCCAGAGAAACACACTGACAATTGGAACTGAAACACTGAATGGTCACAGTTACAGTGGCAGCTACACCCCAGAGTGCAATATAACTACCGAGAGAAACACACTGACAATTGGAACTGAATCACTGAATGGTCAGAGTTAAAGAGGTAGTTACACCCCAGAGTGCAGTGGAACCACCCAGAGAAACACATTGACAATTGGAACTGAATCACAGAATGGTCAGAGTTACAGAGGCAGCTACACCTCAGAGTGCAGTAGAATCACCGAGAGAAACACACTGACAATTGGAACTGAATCACTGAATGGTCACATTTACAGTGGCAGCTACACCCCAGAGTGCAGTATAACTACCGAGAGAAACACACTGACAATTGGAACTGAATCACTGAATGGTCACAGTTACAGTGGCAGCTACATCCCAGAGTGCAGTGGACCAAACCAGAGAAACACACTGACAATTGGAACTGAATCACTGAATGGTCACAGTTACAGAGACAGCTACACCCCAGAGTGCTGTAGAATCACCCAGAGAAACACACTGACAATTGGAACTGAATCACTGAATGGTTACATTTACATTGGCAGCTACACCCCAGAGTGCAGTAGAACCACCGAGAGAAACGCACTGAGAATTGGAACTGAATCACTGAATGGAGACATTTCCAGAGGCAGCGACGCCCCAGAGTGCAGTGGAACCACCTAGAGAAACACCCTGACAACAGGAACTGAATCACTGAATGGTCTCAGTTACAGAGACAGCTTCACCCCATAGTGCAGTGGAACCACACAGAGAAACACATTGACAATTGGAACTGAATAACTGAATGTTCACAGTTACAGAGACAGCTACAATCCAGAGTGCAGTAGAACCACACAGAGATACACTGACAATTGGAACTGAATCACAGAATGGTTACAGTTACAGAGGCAGCTAAACACAGAGTGCAGTAGAATCACCGAGAGAAACACACTGACAATTGGAACTGAATCACTGAATGGTCACAGTTACAGTGGCAGCTATACCCCAGAGTGCAGTGGAACCACACAGAGAAACACATTGACAATTGTAACTGAATCTCTTAATTGTCACAGTTACAGAGACAGCTACACCCCAGAGTGTAGTAGAACCACCGAGAGAAACACACTGAAAATTGGAACTGAATTACTGAATGTTCATAGTTACAGTGGCTGCTACATCCCAGAGTGCAGTAGAACCACCGAGAGAAACACACTGACAATTGGAACTGAATCACTGAATGGTCACAGTTACAGAGGCAGCTACACGCGGAGTGTGCAGTTGAAACACCCAGAGAAATGCTCTACCAATTGGGGCTGAAGCAGTGAATGGTCACAGTTACAGAGGCAGCTGCAGCACAAAGTGCAGTAGAACCACCGAGAGGAACACACTGACAATTGGAACTGAATCACTGAATGGTCACAGTTACAGAGGGAGCTACATCCCAGAGTGCAGTGGAACCACCCAGAGAAACACACTGACAATTGGAACTGAATCATTGAATGGTCAAAGTTACAGAGACAGCTACACCCCAGAGTGCAGTGGAACCAACTAGAGAGACACACTGACAATTGGAACTGAATCACTGAATTGTCACAGTTACAGAGGCAGCTACACCCCAGAGAGCAGTGGAACCATCCAGAGAAACACACTGACAATTGGAACTGAATCACTGAATGGTCACAGTTACAGAGTCAGCTGCACCCCAGAGTGAGGTGGAACAATCCAGAGAAACACACTGAGAATTGGAACTGAATCACTGAATGGTCACAGTTACAGAGGCAGATACACCCCAGAGTGCAGTGGACCCACCCTGAGAAACACACTGAGAATTGGAACTGAATCACTGAATGGTCACAGTTACAGAGGCAGATACACCCCAGAGTGCAGTGGACCCACCCTGAGAAACACACTGAGAATTGGAACTGAATCACTGAATGGTCACAGTTACAGAGGCAGATACACCCCAGAGTGCAGTGGACCCACCCAGAGAAACACACTGAGAATTGGAACTGAATCACTGAATGGTCACAGTTACAGAGGCAGCTATACCGCAGAGTGTAGTGGAACCACACCGAGAAACACACTGACAATAGCAACTGAATCACTGAACGGAGACAGTTACAGAGGCAGCTAAACACAGAGTGCAGTAGAAATCCGAGAGAAACACGCTGACAATTGGAACTGATTCACTGAATTGTCACAGTTACAGTGGCAGCTACACCCCAGAGTGCAGTATAACCACCGATAGAAACACACTGACAATTGGAACTGAATCACTGAACGGTCAGAGTTACAGAGGCAGCTACACCCCAGAGTGTAGTGGAACCACACAGAGAAACACCCTGACAATTGGAACTGAATCACTGAATGGTCACAGTTACAGTGGCAGCTACACCCCAGAGTGCAGTGGACCCACCCAGAGAAACACACTGACAATTGGAACTGAATCACTGAATGGTCACAGTTACAGTGGCAGCTACATCCCAGAGTGCAGTGGACCCACCCAGAGAAACACACAGACAATTGGAACTGAATCACTGAATGGTCACAGGTACAGAGGCAGCTACATTTCAGAGAGCAGTAGAACCACCCAGAGAAATACACTGACAATTGGAACTGAATCATTGAATGGTCACAGTTACAGAGGCAGCTACATTCCAGCTTGCAGTGGAACCAACCAGAGAAACACACAGGCAATTGGAACTGAATCACTGAATGGAGACAGTTACAGAGGCAGCGACGCCCCAGAGTGCAGTGGCACCACCTAGAGAAACACACTGACAACTGGAACTGAATCACTGAATGGCCAGAGTTACAGAGGCAGCTACATTCCAGAGTGCAGTGGAACCACGCAGAGAAACACACTGACAATAGTAACTGAATCACTGAATAGTCACATTTACAGAGTCAGCTACACCCCAGAGTGTAGTAGAACCACCCAGGGAAACACACGGAAAATAGGAAGTGAAGCATTGAATGGTCACAGTTACAGAGGCAGCTACATCCCAGAGAGCAGTGGAATCACCCAAAGAAACACACTGACAATTGGATCTGAATCACTGAATGGTCACAGTTACAGAGTCAGCTACATACCAGAGAGAAGTGAAACCACACATAGAGACACTGACAATTGGAACTCAATCACTGAATGGTCACAGTTACAGAGGCAGCTGCACCCCATAGTGCAGTGGAACCACTCAGAGAAACACACTGACAATTGTAACTGAATCACTGAATGGTCACAGTTACAGAGTCAGCTACATACAAGAGAGAAGTGACCACACAGAGATACACTGACAATTGGAACTGAATCACTGAATGGTCACAGTTACAGAGGCAGCTACAACCCACAGTGCAGTGGAACCACGCAGAGAAACACACTGACAATAGTAACTGAATCACTGAATGGTCACATTTACAGAGTCAGCTACATACCGGAGAGAAGTGACCACACAGAGATACACTGAAAATTGGAACTGAATCACTGAATGGTCACAGTTACAGATGCAGCTACACCCCAGAGTGCAGTGGACCCACCCTGAGAAACAAACTGCCAATTGGAATTGAATCACTGAATGGTCACAGTTACAGAGGCAGCTACACCCCAGAGTGCAGTGGACCCACCCAGAGAAACACACTGAGAATTGGAACTGAATCACTGAATGGTCACAGTTATAGAGTCAGCTACATACCAGAGAGAAGTGGAACCACACATAGATACACTGACAATTGGAACTGAATCACTGAATGGTCACTGTTCCAGAGGCAGCAACAACCCAGAGTGCAGTTGACGCATCCAGAGAAACACACTGACAATTGGAACTGAATCACTGCATGGTCACAGTTACAGAGGCAGCGACACACCAGAGTGCATTGGATCCACCAAGATAAACACACTGGCAATTGGAACTGAATCACTGAATGGTCACATTTACAGGGTCAGCTCCATCCCAGAGAGAAGTGACCACACAGAGATACACTGACAATTGGAACTGAATCACTGAATGGTCACAGTTACAGAGGCAGCTACACCCCAGAGTGCAGTAGAACCACCCAGAGAAACACACTGACAATTGGAACTGAATCACTGAATGCTCACAGTTACAGAGGCAGCTACACGCGGAGTGTGCAGTTGAAACACCCAGAGAAATGCTCTACCAATTGGGGCTGAAGCAGTGAATGGTCACAGTTACAGAGGCAGCTGCAGCACAAAGTGCAGTAGAACCACCGAGAGGAACACACTGACAATTGGAACTGAATCACTGAATGGTCACAGTTACAGAGGGAGCTACATCCCAGAGTGCAGTGGAACCACCCAGAGAAACACACTGACAATTGGAACTGAATCATTGAATGGTCAAAGTTACAGAGACAGCTACACCCCAGAGTGCAGTGGAACCAACTAGAGAGACACACTGACAATTGGAACTGAATCACTGAATTGTCACAGTTACAGAGGCAGCTACACCCCAGAGAGCAGTGGAACCATCCAGAGAAACACACTGACAATTGGAACTGAATCACTGAATGGTCACAGTTACAGAGTCAGCTGCACCCCAGAGTGAGGTGGAACAATCCAGAGAAACACACTGAGAATTGGAACTGAATCACTGAATGGTCACAGTTACAGAGGCAGATACACCCCAGAGTGCAGTGGACCCACCCTGAGAAACACACTGAGAATTGGAACTGAATCACTGAATGGTCACAGTTACAGAGGCAGATACACCCCAGAGTGCAGTGGACCCACCCTGAGAAACACACTGAGAATTGGAACTGAATCACTGAATGGTCACAGTTACAGAGGCAGATACACCCCAGAGTGCAGTGGACCCACCCAGAGAAACACACTGAGAATTGGAACTGAATCACTGAATGGTCACAGTTACAGAGGCAGCTATACCGCAGAGTGTAGTGGAACCACACCGAGAAACACACTGACAATAGCAACTGAATCACTGAACGGAGACAGTTACAGAGGCAGCTAAACACAGAGTGCAGTAGAAATCCGAGAGAAACACGCTGACAATTGGAACTGATTCACTGAATTGTCACAGTTACAGTGGCAGCTACACCCCAGAGTGCAGTATAACCACCGATAGAAACACACTGACAATTGGAACTGAATCACTGAACGGTCAGAGTTACAGAGGCAGCTACACCCCAGAGTGTAGTGGAACCACACAGAGAAACACCCTGACAATTGGAACTGAATCACTGAATGGTCACAGTTACAGTGGCAGCTACACCCCAGAGTGCAGTGGACCCACCCAGAGAAACACACTGACAATTGGAACTGAATCACTGAATGGTCACAGTTACAGTGGCAGCTACATCCCAGAGTGCAGTGGACCCACCCAGAGAAACACACAGACAATTGGAACTGAATCACTGAATGGTCACAGGTACAGAGGCAGCTACATTTCAGAGAGCAGTAGAACCACCCAGAGAAATACACTGACAATTGGAACTGAATCATTGAATGGTCACAGTTACAGAGGCAGCTACATTCCAGCTTGCAGTGGAACCAACCAGAGAAACACACAGGCAATTGGAACTGAATCACTGAATGGAGACAGTTACAGAGGCAGCGACGCCCCAGAGTGCAGTGGCACCACCTAGAGAAACACACTGACAACTGGAACTGAATCACTGAATGGCCAGAGTTACAGAGGCAGCTACATTCCAGAGTGCAGTGGAACCACGCAGAGAAACACACTGACAATAGTAACTGAATCACTGAATAGTCACATTTACAGAGTCAGCTACACCCCAGAGTGTAGTAGAACCACCCAGGGAAACACACGGAAAATAGGAAGTGAAGCATTGAATGGTCACAGTTACAGAGGCAGCTACATCCCAGAGAGCAGTGGAATCACCCAAAGAAACACACTGACAATTGGATCTGAATCACTGAATGGTCACAGTTACAGAGTCAGCTACATACCAGAGAGAAGTGAAACCACACATAGAGACACTGACAATTGGAACTCAATCACTGAATGGTCACAGTTACAGAGGCAGCTGCACCCCATAGTGCAGTGGAACCACTCAGAGAAACACACTGACAATTGTAACTGAATCACTGAATGGTCACAGTTACAGAGTCAGCTACATACAAGAGAGAAGTGACCACACAGAGATACACTGACAATTGGAACTGAATCACTGAATGGTCACAGTTACAGAGGCAGCTACACCCCACAGTGCAGTGGAACCACGCAGAGAAACACACTGACAATAGTAACTGAATCACTGAATGGTCACATTTACAGAGTCAGCTACATACCGGAGAGAAGTGACCACACAGAGATACACTGAAAATTGGAACTGAATCACTGAATGGTCACAGTTACAGATGCAGCTACACCCCAGAGTGCAGTGGACCCACCCTGAGAAACAAACTGCCAATTGGAATTGAATCACTGAATGGTCACAGTTACAGAGGCAGCTACACCCCAGAGTGCAGTGGACCCACCCAGAGAAACACACTGAGAATTGGAACTGAATCACTGAATGGTCACAGTTATAGAGTCAGCTACATACCAGAGAGAAGTGGAACCACACATAGATACACTGACAATTGGAACTGAATCACTGAATGGTCACTGTTCCAGAGGCAGCAACAACCCAGAGTGCAGTTGACGCATCCAGAGAAACACACTGACAATTGGAACTGAATCACTGCATGGTCACAGTTACAGAGGCAGCGACACACCAGAGTGCATTGGATCCACCAAGATAAACACACTGGCAATTGGAACTGAATCACTGAATGGTCACATTTACAGGGTCAGCTCCATCCCAGAGAGAAGTGACCACACAGAGATACACTGACAATTGGAACTGAATCACTGAATGGTCACAGTTACAGAGGCAGCTACACCCCAGAGTGCAGTGGACCCACCGAGAGAAACACACTGAGAATTGGAAGGGAATCACTGAATGGTCACTGTTACAGAGGCAGCTATACCGCAGAGTGTAGTGGAACCAGACAGAGAAACACACTGACAATTGGATCTGAATCACTGAATGGTCACAGTTACAGCGGCAGCTACACTCCAGAGTGCAGTAGAACCACCGAGAGAAACACACTGACAATTGGAACTGAATCACTGAATGTTCACAGTTACAGTGGCAGCTACATCCCAGAGTGCAGTGGAACCACCCAGAGAAACACACAGACAATTGGAACTGAATCACTAAATGGTCACAGTTACAGAGGCACCTACACCCCTGAGTGCAGTGGAACCACCCAGAGAAACACATTGAGAATTGGAACTGAATCACTGAATGGCCACAGTTACAGAGACAGCTGCATCCCAGGGTGCAGTGGAACCATCCTTAGAAACACATTGAGAATTGGAACTGAATCACTGAACGGAGGCAGTTACAGAGGCAGCTAAACCCAGTGTGCAGTAGAATCACCGAGAGGAACACAATGACAATAGGAACTGAATCACTGAATCGTCTCAGTTACAGTGGCAGCTACACCCCAGAGTGCAGTTAAACGACCGAGAGAAACACACTGACAATAGGAACTGAATCACTGAATGGTCTAAGTTACAGAGGCAGCTACACCCCAGAGTTCAGTGGAACCACACAGAGAAACACACTGACAATTGGAACTGAATCACTGAATGGTCACAGTTACAGTGGCAGTTACATCCCAGAGTGCAGTGGAACCACACAGAGAAACACATTGACAATTGGAACTGAATCACTTAATGGTCACAGTTACAGAGACAGCTACACCCCAGAGTGTAGTAGAACCACCCAGGGAAACACACGGAAAATAGGAAGTGAAGCATTGAATGGTCACAGTTACAGAGGCAGCTACATCCCAGAGAGCAGTGGAATCACCCAAAGAAACACACTGACAATTGGATCTGAATCACTGAATGGTCAGAGTTACAGAGTCAGCTACATACCAGAGAGAAGTGAAACCACACATAGATACACTGACAATTGGAAGTGAATCACTGAATGGTCACTGTTACAGAGGCAGCAACACCCCAGAGTGCAGTGGACGCACCCAGAGAAACACACTGACAATTGGAACTGAATCACTGAATGGTCACAGTTACAGAGGCAGCGACACACCAGAGTGCATTGGATCCACCCAGAGAAACACACTGACAATTGGACCTGAATCACGGAATGGTCACAGTTACAGAGTCAGCTACATACAAGAGAGAAGTGACCACACAGAGATACACTGACAATTGGAACTGAATCACTGAATGGTCACAGTTACAGAGGCAGCTACACCCCACAGTGCAGTGGACCTACCCAGAGAAACACACTGAGAATTGGAACTGAATCACTGAATGGTCACAGTTACAGAGGCAGCTACACCCCAGAGTGCAGTGGAACCACCCAGAGAAACACACTGACAATTGGAACTGAATCACTGAATGGTCGCAGTTACAGAGGCAGCTACAACACAGAGTGCAGTGGACCCACCCAGAGAAACACACTGAGAATTGGAACTGAATCACTGAATGGTCACAGTTACAGAGTAAGCTACATACCTGAGAGAAGTGGAACCACACATAGATACACTGACAATTGGAACTGAATCACTGAATGGTCACTGTTCCAGAGGCAGCAACAACCCAGAGTGCAGTGGACGCACCCAGAGAAACACACTGACAATTGGAACTGAATCGCTGAATGGTCACAGTTACAGAGTCAGCTACATACCAGAGTGCAGTGGAACCACCCAGAGAAACACACTGACAATAGTAACTGAATCACTGAATGGTCACATTTACAGAGTCAGCTACATACCAGAGTGCAGTGGAACCACCCAGAGAAACACACTGACAATAGTAACTGAATCACTGAATGGTCACATTTACAGAGTCAGCGACATACCAGAGAGAAGTGACCACACAGAGATACACTGACAATTGGAACTGAATCACTGAATGGTCACAGTTACAGAGGCAACTACACCCCAGAGTGCAGTGGACCCACCCAGAGAAACACACTGACAATTGGAACTGAATCACTGCATGGTCACAGTTACAGAGGCAGCGACACACCAGAGTGCATTGGATCCACCAAGATAAACACACTGACAATTGGAACTGAATCACTGAATGGTCACATTTACAGGGTCAGCTCCATCCCAGAGAGAAGTGACCACACAGAGATACACTGACAATTGGAACTGAATCACTGAATGGTCACAGTTACAGAGGCAGCTACACCCCAGAGTGCAGTGGACCCACCGAGAGAAACACACTGAGAATTGGAAGGGAATCACTGAATGGTCACTGTTACAGAGGCAGCTATACCGCAGAGTGTAGTGGAACCAGACAGAGAAACACACTGACAATTGGATCTGAATCACTGAATGGTCACAGTTACAGTGGCAGCTACACTCCAGAGTGCAGTAGAACCACCGAGAGAAACACACTGACAATTGGAACTGAATCACTGAATGTTCACAGTTACAGTGGCAGCTACATCCCAGAGTGCAGTGGAACCACCCAGAGAAACACACAGACAATTGGAACTGAATCACTAAATGGTCACAGTTACAGAGGCACCTACACCCCTGAGTGCAGTGGAACCACCCAGAGAAACACATTGAGAATTGGAACTGAATCACTGAATGGCCACAGTTACAGAGACAGCTGCATCCCAGGGTGCAGTGGAACCATCCTTAGAAACACATTGAGAATTGGAACTGAATCACTGAACGGAGGCAGTTACAGAGGCAGCTAAACCCAGTGTGCAGTAGAATCACCGAGAGGAACACAATGACAATAGGAACTGAATCACTGAATCGTCTCAGTTACAGTGGCAGCTACACCCCAGAGTGCAGTTAAACGACCGAGAGAAACACACCGACAATAGGAACTGAATCACTGAATGGTCTAAGTTACAGAGGCAGCTACACCCCAGAGTTCAGTGGAACCACACAGAGAAACACACTGACAATTGGAACTGAATCACTGAATGGTCACAGTTACAGTGGCAGTTACATCCCAGAGTGCAGTGGAACCACACAGAGAAACACATTGACAATTGGAACTGAATCACTTAATGGTCACAGTTACAGAGACAGCTACACCCCAGAGTGTAGTAGAACCACCCAGGGAAACACACGGAAAATAGGAAGTGAAGCATTGAATGGTCACAGTTACAGAGGCAGCTACATCCCAGAGAGCAGTGGAATCACCCAAAGAAACACACTGACAATTGGATCTGAATCACTGAATGGTCAGAGTTACAGAGTCAGCTACATACCAGAGAGAAGTGAAACCACACATAGATACACTGACAATTGGAAGTGAATCACTGAATGGTCACTGTTACAGAGGCAGCAACACCCCAGAGTGCAGTGGACGCACCCAGAGAAACACACTGACAATTGGAACTGAATCACTGAATGGTCACAGTTACAGAGGCAGCGACACACCAGAGTGCATTGGATCCACCCAGAGAAACACACTGACAATTGGACCTGAATCACGGAATGGTCACAGTTACAGAGTCAGCTACATACAAGAGAGAAGTGACCACACAGAGATACACTGACAATTGGAACTGAATCACTGAATGGTCACAGTTACAGAGGCAGCTACACCCCACAGTGCAGTGGACCTACCCAGAGAAACACACTGAGAATTGGAACTGAATCACTGAATGGTCACAGTTACAGAGGCAGCTACACCCCAGAGTGCAGTGGAACCACCCAGAGAAACACACTGACAATTGGAACTGAATCACTGAATGGTCGCAGTTACAGAGGCAGCTACAACACAGAGTGCAGTGGACCCACCCAGAGAAACACACTGAGAATTGGAACTGAATCACTGAATGGTCACAGTTACAGAGTAAGCTACATACCTGAGAGAAGTGGAACCACACATAGATACACTGACAATTGGAACTGAATCACTGAATGGTCACTGTTCCAGAGGCAGCAACAACCCAGAGTGCAGTGGACGCACCCAGAGAAACACACTGACAATTGGAACTGAATCGCTGAATGGTCACAGTTACAGAGTCAGCTACATACCAGAGTGCAGTGGAACCACCCAGAGAAACACACTGACAATAGTAACTGAATCACTGAATGGTCACATTTACAGAGTCAGCTACATACCAGAGTGCAGTGGAACCACCCAGAGAAACACACTGACAATAGTAACTGAATCACTGAATGGTCACATTTACAGAGTCAGCGACATACCAGAGAGAAGTGACCACACAGAGATACACTGACAATTGGAACTGAATCACTGAATGGTCACAGTTACAGAGGCAACTACACCCCAGAGTGCAGTGGACCCACCCAGATAAACACACTGACAATTGGAACTGATTCACTGAATGGTCACAGTTACAGAGGCAACTACACCCCAGAGTGCAGTAGAACCACCGAGAGAAACACACTGACAATTGGAACTGAATCACTGAATGTTCACAGTTACAGTGGCAGCTACATCCCAGAGTGCAGTGGAACCACCCAGAGAAACACACAGACAATTGGAACTGAATCACTAAATGGTCACAGTTACAGAGGCACCTACACCCCTGAGTGCTGTGGAACCACCCAGAGAAACACATTGAGAATTGGAACTGAATCACTGAATGGCCACAGTTACAGAGGCAGCTGCATCCCAGGGTGCAGTGGAACCATCCTTAGGAACACATTGAGAATTGGAACTGAATCACTGAACGGAGACAGTTACAGAGGCAGCTAAACCCAGTGTGCAGTAGAATCACCGAGAGGAACACAATGACAATTGGAACTGAATCACTGAATGGTCTCAGTTACAGTGGCAGCTACACCCCAGAGTGCAGTTGAACCACCGAGAGAAACACACTGACAATTGGAACTGAATCACTGAATGGTCACAGTTACAGAGGCAGCGACACACCAGAGTGCATTGGATCCACCCAGAGAAACACACTGACAATTGGACCTGAATCACGGAATGGTCACAGTTACAGAGGCAGCTGCACCCCAGAGTGCAGTGGAACCACTCAGAGAAACACACTGACAATTGTAACTGAATCACTGAATGGTCACAGTTACAGAGTCAGCTACATACAAGAGAGAAGTGACCACACAGAGATACACTGACAATTGGAACTGAATCACTGAATGGTCACAGTTACAGAGGCAGCTACACCCCACAGTGCAGTGGACCTACCCAGAGAAACACACTGAGAATTAGAACTGAATCACTGAATGGTCACAGTTACAGAGGCAGCTACACCCCAGAGTGCAGTGGAACCACCCAGAGAAACACACTGACAATTGGAACTGAATCACTGAATGGTCACAGTTACAGAGGCAGCTACAACACAGAGTGCAGTGGACCCACCCAGAGAAACACACTGAGAATTGGAACTGAATCACTGAATGGTCACAGTTACAGAGTCAGCTACATACCTGAGAGAAGTGGAACCACACATAGATACACTGACAATTGGAACTGAATCACTGAATGGTCACTGTTCCAGAGGCAGCAACAACCCAGAGTGCAGTGGACGCACCCAGAGAAACATACTGACAATTGGAACTGAATCGCTGAATGGTCACAGTTACAGAGTCAGCTACATACCAGAGTGCAGTGGAACCACCCAGAGAAACACACTGACAATAGTAACTGAATCACTGAATGGTCACATTTACAGAGTCAGCTACATACCAGAGTGCAGTGGAACCACCCAGAGAAACACACTGACAATAGTAACTGAATCACTGAATGGTCACATTTACAGAGTCAGCGACATACCAGGGAGAAGTGACCACACAGAGATACACTGACAATTGGAACTGAATCACTGAACGGAGACAGTTACAGAGGCAGCTGCATCCCAGGATGCAGTGGAAACGTCCATAGAAACACACAGACAATTGGAACTGAATCCCTGAATGGTCACAGTTACAGAGGCAGCTACATCCCAGAGTGCAGTGGACCCACCCAGAGAAACACACTGACAATTGGAACTGAATCACTGAATGTTCACAGTTACAGAGTCAGCTGCATAACAGAGAGAAGTGGAACCACACATAGATACACTGACAATTGGAACGGAATCACTGAATTGTCACTGTTACAGAGGCAGCAACACCCCAGAGTGCAGTGGAACCACCCAGAGAAACACACTGACAATTGGAAGTGAATCACTGAATGGTCACAATTACAGAGGCAGCTACACCCCAGAGTGCAGTGCACCCACCCAGAGAAACACACTGACAATTGGAACTGAATCACTGAATGTTCAGAGTTACAGAGGCAGCTACACCCCAGAGTGCAGTGCACCCACCCAGAGAAACACACAGACAATTGGAACTGAATCCCTGAATGGTCACAGTTACAGAGGCAGCTGCATCCCAGCGTGCAGTGGACCCACCCAGAGAAAGACACTGACAATTGGAACTGAATCACTGAACGGAGACAGTTACAGTGGCAGCTACAGCCCAGAGTGCAGTAGAACCACCGAGAGAAACACACTGACAATTGGAACTGAATCACTGAATGGTCAGAGTTGCAGAGGCAGCTACACCCCAGAGTTCAGTGGAACCACACAGAGAAACACATTGACAATTGTAACTGAATCACTGAATGTTCAGAGTTACAGAGGCAGCTACACCCCACAGTGCCGTGGACCTACCCAGAGAAACACACTGAGAATTGGAACTGAATCACTGAATGGACACAGTTACAGAGGCAGCTACACCCCAGAGTGCAGTGGAACCACCCAGAGAAACACACTGACAATTGGAACTGAATCACTGAATGGTCACAGATACAGAGGCAGCTACAACACAGTGTGCAGTGGACCCACCCAGAGAAACACACTGAGAATTGGAACTGAATCACTGAATGGTCACAGTTACAGAGTCAGCTACAAAACAGAGTGAAGTGGAACCACACATAGATGCACTGACAATTGGAACTGAATCACTGAATGGTCACAGTTCCAGAGGCAGCAACAACCCAGAGTGCAGTGGACGCACCCAGAGAAACACACTGACAATTGGAACTGAATCGCTGAATGGTCACAGTTACAGAGTCAGCTACATACCAGAGTGCAGTGGAACCACCCAGAGAAACACACTGACAATAGTAACTGAATCACTGAATGGTCACAGTTACAGAGGCAACTACACCCCAGAGTGCAGTGGAACCACCCAGATAAACACACTGACAATTGGAACTGATTCACTGAATGGTCACAGTTACAGAGGCAGCTACACCCCAGAGTGCAGTGGACCCACCCAGAGAAACACACTGAGAATTGGAACTGAATCACTGAATGGTCACTGTTACAGAGGCAGCTACAACCCAGAGTGCAGTGGAACCACACAGAGAAACACACTGACAATAGCAAATGAATCACTGAACGGAGACAGTTACAGAGGCAGCTAAACCCAGAGTGCAGTAGAAATCCGAGAGAAACACACTGACAATTGGAACTGAATCACTGAATGGTCACAGTTACAGTGGCAGCTACACTCCAGAGTGCAGTGGAACCACCCAGAGAAACACATTCACAATTGGAACAGAATCACTGAATGGCCACAGTTACAGAGGCAGCTGCATCCCAGGATGCAGTGGAAACATCCATAGAAACACACAGACAATTGGAACTGAATCACTGAATGGAGACATTTACAGAGGCAGCGACGCCCCAGAGTGCAGTGGAACCACATAGAGAAACATACTGACAACTGGAACTGAATCACTGAGTGGTCACAGTTACACAGACAGCTTCACCCGTTAGTGCAGTGGAACCACACAGAGAAACACATTGACAATTGGAACAGAATCACTGAATGGTCACAGTTACAGAGACAGCTACACCCCAGAATGCAGTAGAACCACACAGAGAAACACACGGAAAATTGGAAGATAATCACTGAATGGTTACAATTACAGAGGCAGCTACATCCCAGAGTGCAGTGGACCCACCAAGAGAAACACACTGACAATTGGAACTGAATCACTGAATGTTCACAGTTACAGAGTCAGCTACATAACAGGGAGAAGTGGAACCACACATAGATACACTGACAATTGGAACTGAATCACTGAATTGTCACTGTTACAGAGGCAGCAACACCCCAGAGTGCAGTGGAACCACCCAGAGAAACACACTGACAATTGGAAGTGAATCACTGAATGGTCACAATTACAGAGGCAGCTACACCCCAGAGTGCAGTGCACCCATCCAGAGAAACACACTGACAATTGGAACTGAATCACTGAATGTTCAGAGTTACAGAGGCAGCTACACCCCAGAGTGCAGTGCACCCACCCAGAGAAACACACAGACAATTGGAACTGAATCCCTGAATGGTCACAGTTACAGAGGCAGCTGCATCCCAGCGTGCAGTGGACCCACCCAGAGAAACACACTGACAATTGGAACTGAATCACTGAATGGCCACAGTTACAGAGACAGCTACACCCCAGAGTGTAGTAGAACCACCGAGAGAAACACACTGACAATTGGAACTGAATCACTGAATGTTCATAGTTACAGTGGCAGCTACATCCCAGAGTGCAGTAGAACCACCGAGAGAAACACACTGACAATTGGAACTGAATCACTGAATGTTCACAGTTACAATGGCAGCTACATCCCAGAGTACAGTGGAACCACCCAGAGAAACACACTGACTATTGGAAGTGAATCACTGAATGTTCAGAGTTACAGAGGCAGCTACACCCCAGAGTGCAGTGCACCCACCCAGAGAAACACACAGACAATTGGAACAGAATCACTGAATGGTCACAGGTACAGAGGCAGCTGCACCCCAGAGAGAAGAGGAACCATCCAGAGAAACACACGGACAATTGGAACTGAATCACTGAATGTTCACAGTTACAGAGGCAGCTACACGCGGAGTGTGCAGTTGAAACACCCAGAGAAATGCTCTACCAATTGGGGCTGAAGCAGTGAATGGTCACAGTTACAGAGGCAGCTGCAGCACAAAGTGCAGTAGAACCACCGAGAGGAACACACTGACAATTGGAACTGAATCACTGAATGGTCACAGTTACAGAGGGAGCTACATCCCAGAGTGCAGGGGAACCACCCAGAGAAACACACTGACAATTGGAACTGAATCATTGAATGGTCAAAGTTACAGAGACAGCTACACCCCAGAGTGCAGTGGAACCAACTAGAGAGACACACTGACAATTGGAACTGAATCACTGAATTGTCACAGTTACAGAGGCAGCTACACCCCAGAGAGCAGTGGAACCATCCAGAGAAACACACTGACAATTGGAACTGAATCACTGAATGGTCACAGTTACAGAGGCAGCTGCACCCCAGAGTGCAGTGGAACAATCCAGAGAAACACACTGAGAATTGGAACTGAATCACTGAATGGTCACAGTTACAGAGGCAGATACACCCCAGAGTGCAGTGGACCCACCCTGAGAAACACACTGAGAATTGGAACTGAATCACTGAATGGTCATAGTTACAGAGGCAGATAAACCCCAGAGTGCAGTGGACCCACCCTGAGAAACACACTGAGAATTGAAACTGAATCACTGAATGGTCACAGTTACAGAGGCAGATACACCCCAGAGTGCAGTGGACCCACCCAGAGAAACACTCTGAGAATTGGAACTGAATCACTGAATGGTCACAGTTACAGAGGCAGCTACACCCCAGAGTGCAGTGGAACCACCCAGAGAAACACACTGACAATAGCAACTGAATCACTGAACGGAGACAGTTACAGAGGCAGCTAAACACAGAGTGCAGTAGAAATCCGAGAGAAACACACTGACAATTGGAACTGATTCACTGAATTGTCACAGTTACAGTGGCAGCTACCCCCCAGAGTGCAGTACAACCACCGAGAGAAACACACTGACAAGTGGAACTGAATCACTGAATGGTCAGAGTCACAGAGGCAGCTACACCCCAGAGTGTAGTGGAACCACACAGAGAAACACACTGACAATTGGGACTGAATTACTGAATGGTCACAGTTACAGTGGCAGCTACATCCCAGAGTGCAGTGGACCCACCCAGAGAAACACACAGACAATTGGAACTGAATCTCTGAATGGTCACAGTTACAGAGGCAGCTACATTCCAGAGTGCAGTAGAACCACCCAGAGAAATACACTGACAATTGGAACTTAATCATTGAAAGGTCACAGTTACAGAGGCAGCGACATTCCAGATTGCAGTGGAACCAACCAGAGAAACACACAGGCAATTGGAACTGTATCACTGAATGGAGACAGTTACAGAGGCAGCGACGCCCCAGGGTGCAGTGGCACCACCTAGAGAAACACACTGACAACTGGAACTGAAGAACTGAATGGTCACAGTTACAGAGGCACATACACCCCCGAGTGCAGTGGAACCACCCAGAGAAACACATTGACAATTGGAATTGCATCACTGAATGGCCAGAGTTACAGAGGCAGCTACATCCCAGGGTGCAGTGGAACCATCTATAGAAACACACTGACAATTGGAACTGAATCACTGAATGGTCACAGTTAGAGTCAGCAACATACCAGAGAGAAGTGGAACCACAGATAGATACACTGACAATTGGAACTGAATCACTGAATGGTCACTGTTACAGAGGCAGCAACACCCCAGAGTGCAGTGGACGCACCCAGAGAAACACACTGACAATTGGAACTGAATGGTTACAGTTACAGAGGCAGCGACACACCAGAGTGCATTGGATCCCCCCAGAGAAACACACTGACAATTGGAACTGAATCACTGACTGGTCACAGTTACAGAGGCAGCTGCACACCAGAGTGCAGTGGAACCACCCAGTGAAACACACTGACAATTGTAACTGAATCGCTGAATGGTCACAGTTACAGAGTCAGCTACATACCAGAGTGCAGAGGAACCACCCAGAGAAACACACTGACAATAGTAACTGAATCACTGAATGGTCACATTTACAGAGTCAGCTACATACCGGAGAGAAGTGACCACACAGAGATACACTGACAATTGGAACTGAATCACTGAATGGTCACAGTTACATTGGCAGCTACACCCCAGAGTGCAGTGGACCGACCCTGAGAAACACACTGACAATTGGAACTGAATAACTGAATGGTCACAGTTACAGAGGCAGTTACACCCCAGAGTGCATTGGACAAACCCAGAGAAACACACTGAGAATTGGAACTGAATCACTGAATGGTCACAGTTATAGAGTCAGCTACATACCAGAGAGAAGTGGAACCACACATAGATACACTGACAATTGGAACTGAATCACTGAATGGTCACTGTTCCAGAGGCAGCAACAACCCAGAGTGCAGTTGACGCACCCAGAGAAACACAATAACAATTGGAACTGAATCACTGAATGGTCACTGTTACAGAGGCAGCAACACCCCAGAGTGCAGTGGACGCACCCAGAGAAACACACTGACAATTGGAACTGAATGGTTACAGTTACAGAGGCAGCGACACAACAGAGTGCATTGGATCCCCCCAGAGAAACACACTGACAATTGGAACTGAATCACTGACTGGTCACAGTTACAGAGGCAGCTGCACCCCAGAGTGCAGTGGAACCACCCAGTGAAACACACTGCCAATTGTAACTGAATCGCTGAATGGTCACAGTTACAGAGTCAGCTACATACCAGAGTGCAGTGGAACCACCCAGAGAAACACACTGACAATAGTAACTGAATCACTGAATGGTCACATTTACAGAGTCAGCTACATACCGGAGAGAAGTGACCACCCAGAGAAACACACTGATAATTGGAACTGAATCACTGAATGGTCACAGTTATAGAGTCAACTACATACCAGAGAGAAGTGGAACCACACATAGATACACTGACAATTGGAACTGAATCACTGAATGGTCACTGTTCCAGAGGCAGCAACAACCCAGAGTGCAGTTGACGCACCCAGAGAAACACACTGACAATTGGAACTGAATCACTGAATGGTCACAGTTACAGAGGCAGCGACACACCAGAGTGCATTGGATCCACCAAGAGAAACACACTGACAATTGGAACTGAATCACTGAATGGTCACATTTACAGAGTCAGCTCCATCCCAGAGAGAAGTGACCACACAGAGATACACTGACAATTGGAAATGAATCACTGAATGGTCACAGTTACAGAGGCAACTACACCCCAGAGTGCAGTGGACCCACCCAGAGAAACACACTGATAATTGGAACTGAATCACTGAATGGTCACAGTTACAGAGGCAGCTACACCCCAGAGTGCAGTGGACCCACCCAGAGAAACACACTGAGAATTTGAGCTGAATCACTGAATGGTCACTGTTACAGAGGCAGCTATATCGCAGAGTGTAGTGGAACCACACAGAGAAACACACTGACAATTGGAACTGAATCACTGAATGGTCACAGTTACAGTGGCAGCTACACTCCAGAGTGCAGTAGAACCACCGAGAGAAACACACTGACAATTGGAACTGAATCACTGAATGTTCACAGTTACAGCGGCAGCTACATCCCAGAGTGCAGTGGAACCACCCAGAGAAACACACAGACAATTGGAACTGAATCACTAAATGGTCGCAGTTACAGAGGCACCTACACCCCCGAGTGCAGTGGAACCACCCAGAGAAACACATTGACAATTGGAACTGAATCACTGAATGGCCACAGTTACAGAGGCAGCTGCAACGCAGGGTGCAGTGGAACCATCCTTAGAAACACACTGTCAATTGGAACTGAATCACTGAACAGAGACAGTTACAGAGGCAGCTAAACCCCAGAGTGCAGTGCACCCACCCAGAGAAACACACAGACAATTGGAACAGAATCACTGAATGGTCACAGTTACAGAGGCAGCTACACCCCAGAGTGCAGTGCACCCACACAGACAAACACACAGACAATTGGAACAGAATCACTGAATGGTCACAGTTACAGAGGCAGCTACACCCCAGAGTGCAGTGCACCCACACAGACAAACACACTGACAATTGGAACAGAATCACTGAATGGTCACAGGTACAGAGGCAGCTACACCCCAGAGAGAAGAGGAACCATCCAGAGAAACACACGGACAATTGGAACTGAATCACTGAATGTTCACAGTTACAGAGGCAGCTACACGCGGAGTGTGCAGTTGAAACACCCGGAGAAATGCTCTACCAATTGGGGCTGAAGCAGTGAATGGTCACAGTTACAGAGGCAGCTGCAGCACAAAGTGCAGTAGAACCACCGAGAGGAACACACTGACAATTGGAACTGAATCACTGAATGGTCACAGTTACAGAGGGAGCTACATCCCAGAGTGCAGTGGAACCACCCAGAGAAACACACTGACAATTGGAACTGAATCATTGAATGGTCAAAGTTACAGAGACAGCTACACCCCAGAGTGCAGTGGAACCAACTAGAGAGACACACTGACAATTGGAACTGAATCACTGAATTGTCACAGTTACAGAGGCAGCTACACCCCAGAGAGCAGTGGAACCATCCAGAGAAACACACTGACAATTGGAACTGAATCACTGAATGGTCACAGTTACAGAGGCAGCTGCACCCCAGAGTGCAGTGGAACAATCCAGAGAAACACACTGAGAATTGGAACTGAATCACTGAATGGTCACAGTTACAGAGGCAGATACACCCCAGAGTGCAGTGGACCCACCCTGAGAAACACACTGAGAATTGGAACTGAATCACTGAATGGTCATAGTTACAGAGGCAGATACACCCCAGAGTGCAGTGGACCCACCCTGAGAAACACACTGAGAATTGAAACTGAATCACTGAATGGTCACAGTTACAGAGGCAGGTACACCCCAGAGTGCAGTGGACCCACCCAGAGAAACACACTGAGAATTGGAACTGAATCACTGAATGGTCACAGTTACAGAGGCAGCTATACCACAGAGTGTAGTGGAACCACACCGAGAAACACACTGACAATAGCAACTGAATCACTGAACGGAGACAGTTACAGAGGCAGCTAAACACAGAGTGCAGTAGAAATCCGAGAGAAACACACTGACAATTGGAACTGATTCACTGAATTGTCACAGTTACAGTGGCAGCTACCCCCCAGAGTGCAGTACAACCACCGAGAGAAACACACTGACAAGTGGAACTGAATCACTGAATGGTCAGAGTCACAGAGGCAGCTACACCCCAGAGTGTAGTGGAACCACACAGAGAAACACACTGACAATTGGAACTAAATTACTGAATGGTCACAGTTACAGTGGCAGCTACATCCCAGAGTGCAGTGGACCCACCCAGAGAAACACACAGACAATTGGAACAGAATCTCTGAATGGTCACAGTTACAGAGGCAGCTACACGCGGAGTGTGCAGTTGAAACACCCAGAGAAATGCTCTACCAATTGGGGCTGAAGCAGTGAATGGTCACAGTTACAGAGGCAGCTGCAGCACAAAGTGCAGTAGAACCACCGAGAGGAACACACTGACAATTGGAACTGAATCACTGAATGGTCACAGTTACAGAGGGAGCTACATCCCAGAGTGCAGTGGAACCACCCAGAGAAACACACTGACAATTGGAACTGAATCATTGAATGGTCAAAGTTACAGAGACAGCTACACCCCAGAGTGCAGTGGAACCAACTAGAGAGACACACTGACAATTGGAACTGAATCACTGAATTGTCACAGTTACAGAGGCAGCTACACCCCAGAGAGCAGTGGAACCTTCCAGAGAAACACACTGACAATTGGAACTGAATCACTGAATGGTCACAGTTACAGAGGCAGCTGCACCCCAGAGTGCAGTGGACCCACCCTGAGAAACACACTGAGAATTGAAACTGAATCACTGAATGGTCACAGTTACAGAGGCAGATACACCCCAGAGTGCAGTGGACCCACCCAGAGAAACACACTGAGAATTGGAACTGAATCACTGAATGGTCACAGTTACAGAGGCAGCTATACCGCAGAGTGTAGTGGAACCACATCGAGAACACACTGACAATAGCAACTGAATCACTGAACGGAGACAGTTACAGAGGCAGCTAAACACAGAGTGCAGTAGAAATCCGAGAGAAACACACTGACAATTGGAACTGATTCACTGAATTGTCACAGTTACAGTGGCAGCTACCCCCCAGAGTGCAGTACAACCACCGAGAGAAACACACAGACAATTGGAACTGAATCTCTGAATGGTCACAATTACAGAGGCAGCTACATTCCAGAGTGCAGTAGAACCACCCAGAGAAATACACTGACAATTGGAACTGAATCATTGAATGGTCACAGTTACAGAGGCAGCGACATTCCAGATTGCAGTGGAACCAACCAGAGAAACACACAGGCAATTGGAACTGAATAACTGAATGGTCACAGTTACAGAGGCACCTACACCCCCGAGTGCAGTGGAAGCACCCAGAGAAACACATTGACAATTGGAATTGCATCACTGAATGGCCAGAGTTACAGAGGCAGCTACATCCCAGGGTGCAGTGGAACCATCTATAGAAACACACTGACAATTGGAACTGAATCACTGACTGGTCACAGTTAGAGTCAGCAACATACCAGAGAGAAGTGGAACCACACATAGATACACTGACAATTGGAACTGAATCACTGAATGGTCACTGTTACAGAGGCAGCAACACCCCAGAGTGCAGTGGACGCACCCAGAAAAACACACTGACAATTGGAACTGAATGGTTACAGTTACAGAGGCAGCGACACACCAGAGTGCATTGGATCCCCCCAGAGAATCACACTGACAATTGGAACTTAATCACTGACTGGTCACAGTTACAGAGGCAGCTGCACACCAGAGTGCAGTGGAGCCACCCAGTGAAACACACTGACAATTGTAACTGAATCGCTGAATGGTCACAGTTACAGAGTCAGCTACATACCAGAGTGCAGAGGAACCACCCAGAGAAACACACTGACAATAGTAACTGAATCACTGAATGGTCACATTTACAGAGTCAGCTACATACCGGAGAGAAGTGACCACACAGAGATACACTGACAATTGGAACTGAATCACTGAATGGTCACAGTTACATAGGCAGCTACACCCCAGAGTGCAGTGGACCGACCCTGAGAAACACACTGACAATTGGAACTGAATAACTGAATGGTCACAGTTACAGAGGCAGCTACACCCCAGAGTGCATTGGACCCACCCAGAGAAACACACTGAGAATTGGAACTGTATCACTGAATGGTCACAGTTATAGAGTCAGCTACATACCAGAGAGAAGTGGAACCACACATAGATACACTGACAATTGGAACTGAATCACTGAATGGTCACTGTTCCAGAGGCAGCAACAACCCAGAGTGCAGTTGACGCACCCAGAGAAACACACTGACAATTGGAACTGAATCACTGAATGGTCACTGTTACAGAGGCAGCAACACCCCAGAGTGCAGTGGACGCACCCAGAGAAACACACTGACAATTGGAACTGAATGGTTACAGTTACAGAGGCAGCGACACACCAGAGTGCATTGGATCCCCCCAGAGAAACACACTGACAATTGGAACTGAATCACTGACTGGTCACAGTTACAGAGGCAGCTGCACCCCAGAGTGCAGTGGAACCACCCAGTGAAACACACTGCCAATTGTAACTGAATCGCTGAATGGTCACAGTTACAGAGTCAGCTATATACCAGAGTGCAGTGGAACCACCCAGAGAAACACACTGACAATAGTAACTGAATCACTGAATGGTCACATTTACAGAGTCAGCTACATACCGGAGAGAAGTGACCACCCAGAGAAACACACTGAGAATTGGAACTGAATCACTGAATAGTCACAGTTATAGAGTCAACTACATACCAGAGAGAAGTGGAACCACACATAGATACACTGACAATTGGAACTGAATCACTGAATGGTCACTGTTCCAGAGGCAGCAACAACCCAGAGTGCAGTTGACGCACCCAGAGAAACACACTGACAATTGGAACTGAATCACTGAATGGTCACAGTTACAGAGGCAGCGACACACCAGAGTGCATTGGATCCACAAAGAGAAACACACTGACAATTGGAACTGAATCACTGAATGGTCACAGTTACAGTGGCAGCTTCACCCCAGAGTGCAGTAGAACCACCGAGAGAAACACACTGACAATTGGAACTGAATCACTGAATGGTCAGAGTTGCAGAGGCAGCTACACCCCAGAGTTCAGTGGAACCACACAGAGAAACACACTGACAATTGGAACTGAATCACTGAATGGTCAGAGTTGCAGAGGCAGCTACACCCCAGCGTGCAGTGGAACCACACAGAGAAACAAATTGACAATTGGAACTGAATCACTTAATGGTCACAGTTACAGAGACACCTACACCCCAGAGTGTAGTAGAACCACCCAGGGAAACACACGGAAAATAGGAAGTGAATCACTGAATGGTTACAGTTACAGAGGCAGCTACATCCCAGAATGCAGTTGTCCCACCCAGAGAAACACACTGACAATTGGAACTGAATCACTGAATGGTCACAGTTACAGAGTCAGCTACATACGAGAGAGAAGGGGAACCACACATAGATACACTGACAATTGGAACTGAATCACTGAATGGTCACTGTTACAGAGGTAGCAACACCCTAGAGTGCAGTGGACGCACCCAGAGAAACACACTGACAATTGGAACTGAATCACCGAATGGTCACAGTTACAGATGCAGCTACATCACAGAGAGCAGTGGAACAGCCCAGAGAAATACACTGACAATTGGAACTGAATCACTGAATGGCCACATTTACAGAGGCAGTTACACCCCAGAATGCAGTGGATCCCCCCAGAGAAACACACTAACAATTGGAATTGAATCACTGACTGGTCACAGTTACAGAGGCAGCTGCACCCCAGAGTGCAGTGGAACCACCCAGTGAAACACACTGCCAATTGTAACTGAATCGCTGAATGGTCACAGTTACAGAGTCAGCTACATACCAGAGTGCAGTGGAACCACCCAGAGAAACACACTGACAATAGTAACTGAATCACTGAATGCTCACATTTACAGAGTCAGCTACATACCGGAGAGAAGTGACCACCCAGAGAAACACACTGAGAATTGGAACTGAATCACTGAATGGTCACAGTTATAGAGTCAACTACATACCAGAGAGAAGTGGAACCACACATAGATACACTGACAATTGGAACTGAATCACTGAATGGTCACAGTTACAGAGGCAACTACACCCCAGAGTGCAGTGGACCCACCAAGAGAAACACACTGACAATTGGAACTGAATCACTGAATGGTCACATTTACAGAGTCAGCTCCATCCCAGAGAGAAGTGACCACACAGAGATACACTGACAATTGGAAATGAATCACTGAATGGTCACAGTTACAGAGGCAACTACACCCCAGAGTGCAGTGGACCCACCCAGAGAAACACACTGATAATTGGAACTGAATCACTGAATGGTCACAGTTACAGAGGCAGCTACACCCCAGAGTGCAGTGGACCCACCCAGAGAAACACACTGAGAATTTGAGCTGAATCACTGAATGGTCACTGTTACAGAGGCAGCTATATCGCAGAGTGTAGTGGAACCACACAGAGAAACACACTGACAATTGGAACTGAATCACTGAATGGTCACAGGTACAGAGGCAGCTACACCCCAGAGAGAAGAGGAACCATCCAGAGAAACACACGGACAATTGGAACTGAATCACTGAATGTTCACAGTTACAGAGGCAGCTACACGCGGAGTGTGCAGTTGAAACACCCAGAGAAATGCTCTACCAATTGGGGCTGAAGCAGTGAATGGTCACAGTTACAGAGGCAGCTGCAGCACAAAGTGCAGTAGAACCACCGAGAGGAACACACTGACAATTGGAACTGAATCACTGAATGGTCACAGTTACAGAGGGAGCTACATCCCAGAGTGCAGTGGAACCACCCAGAGAAACACACTGACAATTGGAACTGAATCATTGAATGGTCAAAGTTACAGAGACAGCTACACCCCAGAGTGCAGTGGAACCAACTAGAGAGACACACTGACAATTGGAACTGAATCACTGAATTGTCACAGTTACAGAGGCAGCTACACCCCAGAGAGCAGTGGAACCATCCAGAGAAACACACTGACAATTGGAACTGAATCACTGAATGGTCACAGTTACAGAGGCAGCTGCACCCCAGAGTGCAGTGGAACAATCCAGAGAAACACACTGAGAATTGGAACTGAATCACTGAATGGTCACAGTTACAGAGGCAGATACACCCCAGAGTGCAGTGGACCCACCCTGAGAAACACACTGAGAATTGGAACTGAATCACTGAATGGTCATAGTTACAGAGGCAGATACACCCCAGAGTGCAGAGGACCCACCCTGAGAAACACACTGAGAATTGAAACTGAATCACTGAATGGTCACAGTTACAGAGGCAGATACACCCCAGAGTGCAGTGGACCCACCCAGAGAAACACACTGAGAATTGGAACTGAATCACTGAATGGTCACAGTTACAGAGGCAGCTATACCGCAGAGTGTAGTGGAACCACACCGAGAAACACACTGACAATAGCAACTGAATCACTGAACGGAGACAGTTACAGAGGCAGCTAAACACAGAGTGCAGTAGAAATCCGAGAGAAACACACTGACAATTGGAACTGATTCACTGAATTGTCACAGTTACAGTGGCAGCTACCCCCCAGAGTGCAGTACAACCACCGAGAGAAACACACTGACAAGTGGAACTGAATCACTGAATGGTCAGAGTCACAGAGGCAGCTACACCCCAGAGTGTAGTGGAACCACACAGAGAAACACACTGACAATTGGAACTGAATTACTGAATGGGCACAGTTACAGTGGCAGCTACATCCCAGAGTGCAGTGGACCCACCCAGAGAAACACACAGACAATTGGAACTGAATCTCTGAATGGTCACAGTTACAGAGGCAGCTACACGCGGAGTGTGCAGTTGAAACACCCAGAGAAATGCTCTACCAATTGGGGCTGAAGCAGTGAATGGTCACAGTTACAGAGGCAGCTGCAGCACAAAGTGCAGTAGAACCACCGAGAGGAACACACTGGCAATTGGAACTGAATCACTGAATGGTCACAGTTACAGAGGGAGCTACATCCCAGATTGCAGTGGAACCACCCAGAGAAACACACTGACAATTGGAACTGAATCATTGAATGGTCAAAGTTACAGAGACAGCTACACCCCAGAGTGCAGTGGAACCAACTAGAGAGACACACTGACAATTGGAACTGAATCACTGAATTGTCACAGTTACAGAGGCAGCTACACCCCAGAGAGCAGTGGAACCATCCAGAGAAACACACTGACAATTGGAACTGAATCACTGAATGGTCACAGTTACAGAGGCAGCTGCACCCCAGAGTGCAGTGGAACAATCCAGAGAAACACACTGAGAATTGGAACTGAATCACTGAATGGTCACAGTTACAGAGGCAGATACACCCCAGAGTGCAGTGGACCCACCCTGAGAAACACACTGAGAATTGGAACTGAATCACTGAATGGTCATAGTTACAGAGGCAGATACACCCCAGAGTGCAGTGGACCCACCCTGAGAAACACACTGAGAATTGAAACTGAATCACTGAATGGTCACAGTTACAGAGGCAGATACACCCCAGAGTGCAGTGGACCCACCCAGAGAAACACACTGAGAATTGGAACTGAATCACTGAATGGTCACAGTTACAGAGGCAGCTATACCGCAGAGTGTAGTGGAACCACACCGAGAAACACACTGACAATAGCAACTGAATCA
This sequence comes from Scyliorhinus torazame, assembly GCF_047496885.1. Lineage (NCBI taxonomy): Eukaryota > Metazoa > Chordata > Chondrichthyes > Carcharhiniformes > Scyliorhinidae > Scyliorhinus > Scyliorhinus torazame. The sequence goes on from NC_092726.1 coordinate 58,053,767, forward strand.
CTGAACGGAGACAGTTACAGAGGCAGCTAAACACAGAGTGCAGTAGAAATCCGAGAGAAACACACTGACAATTGGAACTGATTCACTGAATTGTCACAGTTACAGTGGCAGCTACCCCCCAGAGTGCAGTACAACCACCGAGAGAAACACACTGACAAGTGGAACTGAATCACTGAATGGTCAGAGTCACAGAGGCAGCTACACCCCAGAGTGTAGTGGAACCACACAGAGAAACACACTGACAATTGGAACTGAATTACTGAATGGTCACAGTTACAGTGGCAGCTACATCCCAGAGTGCAGTGGACCCACCCAGAGAAACACACAGACAATTGGAACTGAATCTCTGAATGGTCACAGTTACAGAGGCAGCTACATTCCAGAGTGCAGTAGAACCACCCAGAGAAATACACTGACAATTGGAACTGAATCATTGAATGGTCACAGTTACAGAGGCAGCGACATTCCAGATTGCAGTGGAACCAACCAGAGAAACACACAGGCAATTGGAACTGAATCACTGAATGGAGACAGTTACAGAGGCAGCGACGCCCCAGGGTGCAGTGGCACCACCTAGAGAAACACACTGACAACTGGAACTGAATAACTGAATGGTCACAGTTACAGAGGCACCTACACCCCCGAGTGCAGTGGAACCACCCAGAGAAACACATTGACAATTGGAATTGCATCACTGAATGGCCAGAGTTACAGAGGCAGCTACATCCCAGGGTGCAGTGGAACCATCTATAGAAACACACTGATAATTGGAACTGAATCACTGAATGGTCACAGTTAGAGTCAGCAACATACCAGAGAGAAGTGGAACCACACATAGATACACTGACAATTGGAACTGAATCACTGAATGGTCACTGTTACAGAGGCAGCAACACCCCAGAGTGCAGTGGACGCACCCAGAGAAACACACTGACAATTGGAACTGAATGGTTACAGTTACAGAGGCAGCGACACACCAGAGTGCATTGGATCCCCCCAGAGAATCACACTGACAATTGGAACTGAATCACTGACTGGTCACAGTTACAGAGGCAGCTGCACACCAGAGTGCAGTGGAACCACCCAGTGAAACACACTGACAATAGTAACTGAATCACTGAATAGTCACAGTTACAGAGTCAGCTACATACCAGAGTGCAGAGGAACCACCCAGAGAAACACACTGACAATAGTAACTGAATCACTGAATGGTCACATTTACAGAGTCAGCTACATACCGGAGAGAAGTGACCACACAGAGATACACTGACAATTGGAACTGAATCACTGAATGGTCACAGTTACATAGGCAGCTACACCCCAGAGTGCAGTGGACCGACCCTGAGAAACACACTGACAATTGGAACTGAATAACTGAATGGTCACAGTTACAGAGGCAGCTACACCCCAGAGTGCATTGGACCCACCCAGAGAAACACACTGAGAATTGGAACTGAATCACTGAATGGTCACAGTTATAGAGTCAGCTACATACCAGAGAGAAGTGGAACCACACATAGATACACTGACAATTGGAACTGAATCACTGAATGGTCACTGTTACAGAGGCAGCAACACCCCAGAGTGCAGTGGACGCACCCAGAGAAACACACTGACAATTGGAACTGAATGGTTACAGTTACAGAGGCAGCGACACACCAGAGTGCATTGGATCCCCCCAGAGAAACACACTGACAATTGGAACTGAATCACTGACTGGTCACAGTTACAGAGGCAGCTGCACCCCAGAGTGCAGTGGAACCACCCAGTGAAACACACTGCCAATTGTAACTGAATCGCTGAATGGTCACAGTTACAGAGTCAGCTATATACCAGAGTGCAGTGGAACCACCCAGAGAAACACACTGACAATAGTAACTGAATCACTGAATGGTCACATTTACAGAGTCAGCTACATACCGGAGAGAAGTGACCACCCAGAGAAACACACTGAGAATTGGAACTGAATCACTGAATGGTCACAGTTATAGAGTCAACTACATACCAGAGAGAAGTGGAACCACACATAGATACACTGACAATTGGAACTGAATCACTGAATGGTCACTGTTCCAGAGGCAGCAACAACACAGAGTGCAGTTGACGCACCCAGAGAAACACACTGACAATTGGAACTGAATCACTGAATGGTCACAGTTACAGAGGCAGCGACACACCAGAGTGCATTGGATCCACCAAGAGAAACACACTGACAATTGGAACTGAATCACTGAATGGTCACATTTACAGAGTCAGCTCCATCCCAGAGAGAAGTGACCACACAGAGATACACTGACAATTGGAAATGAATCACTGAATGGTCACAGTTACAGAGGCAACTACACCCCAGAGTGCAGTGGACCCACCCAGAGAAACACACTGATAATTGGAACTGAATCACTGAATGGTCACAGTTACAGAGGCAGCTACACCCCAGAGTGCAGTGGACCCACCCAGAGAAACACACTGAGAATTTGAGCTGAATCACTGAATGGTCACTGTTACAGAGGCAGCTATATCGCAGAGTGTAGTGGAACCACACAGAGAAACACACTGACAATTGGAACTGAATCACTGAATGGTCACAGTTACAGAGGCAGCTACACCCCAGAGTGCATTGGACCCACCCAGAGAAACACACTGAGAATTGGAACTGAATCACTGAATGGTCACAGTTATAGAGTCAGCTACATACCAGAGAGAAGTGGAACCACACATAGATACACTGACAATTGGAACTGAATCACTGAATGGTCACTGTTACAGAGGCAGCAACACCCCAGAGTGCAGTGGGCGCACCCAGAGAAACACACTGACAATTGGAACTGAATGGTTACAGTTACAGAGGCAGCGACACACCAGAGTGCATTGGATCCCCCCAGAGAAACACACTGACAATTGGAACTGAATCACTGACTGGTCACAGTTACAGAGGCAGCTGCACCCCAGAGTGCAGTGGAACCACCCAGTGAAACACACTGCCAATTGTAACTGAATCGCTGAATGGTCACAGTTACAGAGTCAGCTATATACCAGAGTGCAGTGGAACCACCCAGAGAAACACACTGACAATAGTAACTGAATCACTGAATGGTCACATTTACAGAGTCAGCTACATACCGGAGAGAAGTGACCACCCAGAGAAACACACTGAGAATTGGAACTGAATCACTGAATGGTCACAGTTATAGAGTCAACTACATACCAGAGAGAAGTGGAACCACACATAGATACACTGACAATTGGAACTGAATCACTGAATGGTCACTGTTCCAGAGGCAGCAACAACCCAGAGTGCAGTTGACGCACCCAGAGAAACACACTGACAATTGGAACTGAATCACTGAATGGTCACAGTTACAGAGGCAGCGACACACCAGAGTGCATTGGATCCACCAAGAGAAACACACTGACAATTGGAACTGAATCACTGAATGGTCACATTTACAGAGTCAGCTCCATCCCAGAGAGAAGTGACCACACAGAGATACACTGACAATTGGAAATGAATCACTGAATGGTCACAGTTACAGAGGCAACTACACCCCAGAGTGCAGTGGACCCCCCCAGAGAAACACACTGATAATTGGAACTGAATCACTGAATGGTCACAGTTACAGAGGCAGCTACACCCCAGAGTGCAGTGGACCCACCCAGAGAAACACACTGAGAATTTGAGCTGAATCACTGAATGGTCACTGTTACAGAGGCAGCTATATCGCAGAGTGTAGTGGAACCACACAGAGAAACACACTGACAATTGGAACTGAATCACTGAATGGTCACAGTTACAGTGGCAGCTACACTCCAGAGTGTAGTAGAACCACCGAGAGAAACACACTGACAATTGGAACTGAATCACTGAATGTTCACAGTTACAGCGGCAGCTACATCCCAGAGTGCAGTGGAACCACCCAGAGAAACACACAGACAATTGGAACTGAATCACTAAATGGTCGCAGTTACAGAGGCACCTACACCCCCGAGTGCAGTGGAACCACCCAGAGAAACACATTGACAATTGGAACTGAATCACTGAATGGTCACAGTTACAGAGGCAGTTACACCCCAGAATGCAGTGGAACCACCCAGAGAAATAGACTGACAATTGGAATTGAATCACTGAATGGTCACAGTTACAAAGGCACATACATCCCAGAGTGCAGGGGAACCACACAGAGAAACACACTGACAATTGGAACTGAATCACTGAATGGTCACAGTTACAGAGGCAGCTACATTCCAGAGTGCAGTGGAACCACCCAGAGAAACACACTGACAATTGGAACTGAATCACAGAATGGAGACAGTTACAGAGGCAGCCAAACCCCATAGTGCAGTAGAATGACCCAGAGAAACACACAGGCAATTGGAACTGAATCACTGAATGGAGTCAGTTACAGAGGCAGCGACGCCCCAGAGTGCAGTGGCACCACCTAGAGAAACACACTGACAACTGGAACTGAATCACTGAATGGTCACAGTTACAGAGGCACTTACACCCCCGAGTGCAGTGGAACCACCCAGAGAAACACATTGACAATTGGAACAGCATCACTGAATGGCCAGAGTTACAGAGGCAGCTACATCCCAGGGTGCAGTGGAACCATCTATAGAAACACACTGACAATTGGAACTGAATTACTGAATTGTCACAGTTAGAGTCAGCTACATACCAGAGAGAAGTGGAACCACACATAGACACACTGACAATTGGAACTGAATCACTGAATGGTCATTGTTACAGAGGCAGCAACACCCCAGAGTGCAGTGGACGCACCCAGAGAAACACACTGACAATTGGAACTGAATCACTGAATGGTCACAGTTACAGAGGCAGCTGCACCCCAGAGTGCAGTGGAACCACCCAGTGAAACACACTGACAATTGTAACTGAATCGCTGATTGGTCACAGTTACAGAGTCAGCTACATACCAGAGTGCAGTGGAACCACCCAGAGAAACACACTGACAATAGTAACTGAAACACTGAATGGTCACATTTCCAGAGTCAGCTACATACCGGAGAGAAGTGACCACACAGAGATACACTGAAAATTGGAACTCAATCACTGAATGGTCACAGTTACATAGGCAGCTACACCCCAGAGTGCAGTGGACCCACCCTGGGAAACACATGACAATTGGAACTGAATCACTGAATGGTCTCAGTTACAGAGGGAGCTACACCCCAGAGTGCAGAGGAACCACCCAGAGAAACACACTGACAATTAGAACTGAATCACTGAATGGTCACAGTTACAGAGGTAGGTCCATCCCAAAGTGCATTGGAACCACCCAGAGAAACACACTGACAATTGGAAGTGAATCACTGAATGGTCACAATTACAGAGGCAGCTACACCCCAGAGTGCAGTGCACCCACCCAGAGAAACACACTGACAATTGGAACTGAATCACTGAATGGTCACAGTTTCAGTGGCAGCTACATCCCAGAGTGCAGTAGTACCACCGAGAGAAACACACAGACAATTGGACCTGAATCACTGAATGGCCACATTTACAGAGACAGTTACACCCCAGAGTGCAGAGGAACCACCCAGAGAAACACACTGACAATTGGAACTGAATCACTGAATGGTCACAGTTTCAGTGGCAGCTACATCCCAGAGTGCAGTAGTACCACCGAGAGAAACACACTGACAATTGGACCTGAATCACTGAATGGCCACATTTACAGAGGCAGCTACACCCCAGAGTGCAGAGGAACCACCCAGAGAAACACACTGACAATTGGAACTGAATCACTGAATGGTCACAGTTACAGAGGTAGGTCCATCCCAAAGTGCAGTGGAACCACCCAGAGAAACACACTGACAATTGGAACTGAATCACTGAATGTTCAGATTTACAGAGGCAGCTACACCCCAGAGTGCAGTGGACCCACCCAGAGAAACACACAGACAATAGGAACTGAATCCCTGAAATGTCACAGTTACAGGGGCAGCTACATCCCAGCGTGCAGTGGACCCACCCAGAGAAACACACTGAGAATTGGAACTGAAACATTGAATGGTCCCAGTTACAGAGGCAGCTACACCCTAGAGTGCAGTGGACCCACCCAGAGAAACACACTGAGAATTGTAACTGAATCACTGAATGGTCACTGTTACAGAGGCAGATAAACTCAGAGTGCAGTAGAATCACGGAGAGAAACACACTGACAATTGGAACTGAATCACTGTATGGTCACAATTACATAGGCAGCTACACCCCAGAGTGCAGTGCACCCACCCAGAGAAACACACTGACAATTGGAACTGAATCACTGAATGTTCAGAGTTACAGAGGCAGCTACACCCCAGAGTGCAGTGGACCCACCCAGAGAAACATACAGACAATAGGAACTGAATCCCTGACTGGTCACAGTTACAGAGGCAGCTACATCCCAGCGTGCAGTGGACCCACCCAGAGAAACACACGGAGAATTGGAACTGAAACATTGAATGGTCACAGTTACAGAGGCAGCTACACCCCAGAGTGCAGTGGACCCACCCAGAGAAACACACTGACAACTGGAACTGAATTACTGAATGGTCACAGTTACAGAGGCAGCTGCATCCCAGGGTGCAGAGGAACCACACAGAGATACACTGACAATTGGAACTGAATCACTGAATGGTCACAGTTACAGAAGCAGCTACACCCCACAGTGCAGTGGAACCACCCAGAGAAATAGACTGACAATTGGAACTGAATCACTGAATGGTCACAGTTACAGAGGCAGCTACATCCCAGAGTGCAGTGGACCCACCCAGAGAAACACACTGAGAATTGGAACTGAAACATTGAATGGTCACAGTTACAGAGGCAGCTACATCCCAGAGAGAAGTGGAATCACCCAGAGAAACACACTGACAATTGTAACTGAATCACTGAATGTTCACAGTTACAGGGTCAGCTACATACCAGGGAGAAGTGACCACACAGAGATACACTGACAATTGGAACTGAATCACTGAATGGTCACAGTTACAGAGGCAGCTGCACCCCAGAGTGCAGTGGAACCATCCAGAGAAACACATTGACAATTGGAACTGAATCACTGAATCGTCACAGCTACAGAGGCAGCTACACCCCAGAGAGAAGTGGAACAATCCCGAGAGACACACTGACAATTGGAACTGAATCACTGAATGGCCACAATTACAGAGGCAGCTACATACCAGAGAGAAGTGGAAACATACATAGATACACTGATAATTGGAACTGAAGCACTGAATGGTCACTGTTCCAGAGGCAGCAACAACCCAGAGTGCAGTGGACGCACCCAGAGAAACACAATAACAATTGGAACTGAATCACTGAATGGTCACAGATACAGAGGCAGCGACACACCAGAGTGCATTGGATCCACCAAGAGAAACACACTGTCAATTGGAACTGAATCACTGAATGGTCACATTTACAGAGTCAGCTCCATACCAGAGAGAAGTGACCACACAGAGATACACTGACAATTGGAACTGAATCACTGAATGGTCACAGTTACAGAGGCAGCTACACCCCACAGTGCAGTGGACCCAACCAGAGAAACACACTGACAATTGGAACTGAATCACTGAATGGTCACAGTTACAGAGGCAGCTGCACCCCAGAGTGCAGTGGACCCACCCAGAGAAACACACTGAGAATTGGAACTGAATCACTGAATGGTCATTGTTACAGAGGCAGCTTTTCCGCAGAGTGTAGTGGAACCACACAGAGAAACACACTGACAATAGCAACTGCATCACTGAACGGAGACAGTTACAGAGGCAGCGAAACCCAGAATGCAGTAGAAATCCGAGAGAAACACACTGACAATTGGAACTGAATCACTGAATGGTCACAGTTACAGTGGCAGCTACATCCCAGAGTGCAGTGGAACTACCCAGAGAAAAACACGGAAAATTGGAAGTGAATCACTGAATGGTTACAGTTACAGAGGCAGCTACATCCCAGAGTGCAGTTGTCCCACCCAGAGAAACACACTGACAATCGTAACTGAATCACTGAATGGTCACAGTTAGAGAGTCAGTCACATATGAGAGAGAAGTGGAACCACATATAGATTCACTGACAATTGGAACTGAATCACTGAATGGTCACTGTTACAGATGCAGCTACATCTCAGAGAGCAGTGGACGCACCCAGAGAAACACACTGAAAATTGGAAGTGAATCACTGAATGGTCACAGTTACAGAGGCAGCTACACCCCAGAGTGTAGTGCACCCACCCAGAGAAACACACTGAGAATTGGATCTGAATCACTGAATGGTCACAGTTACAGAGTCAGCTACATACCAGAGAGAAGTGGAACCACACATAGATACACTGACAATTGGAACTGAATCACTGAATGGTCACAATTACAGAGGCAGCTACACCCCAGAGAGCAGTGGAATCACCCAGAGAAATACACTGACAATAGGAATTGAATCACTGAATGGTCACAGTTACAGAGATAGCTACACCCCAGAGTGCAATGGAACCACCCAGAGAAACACACGGAGAATTGGAACTGAATCAGTGAATGGTCACAGTCACAGAGTCAGCTACAGACCAGAGAGAAGTGACCACTCAGAGATACACTGACAATTGGATCTGAATCACTGCATGGTCACAGTTACAGAGGCAGCTACACCCCACAGTGCAGTGGACCCACCCAGAGAAACACACTGACAATTGGAACTGAATCACTGAATGGTCACAGTTACAGAGGCAGCTGCACCCCAGAGTGCAGTGGACCCCCCCAGAGAAACACACTGAGAATTGGAACTGAATCACTGAATGGTCATTGTTACAGAGGCAGCTATACCGCAGAGTGTAGTGGAACCACACAGAGAAACACACTGACAATAGCAACTGAATCACTGAACGGAGACAGTTACAGAGGCAGCTAAACCCAGAGTGCAGTAGAAATCCGAGAGAAACCCACTGACAATTGGAACTGAATCACTGAATGGTCACAGTTACAGTGGCAGCTACATCCCAGAGTGCAGTGGAACTACCCAGAGAAACACACGGAAAATTGGAAGTGAATCAATGAATGGTTACAGTTACAGAGGCAGCTACATCCCAGAGTGCAGTTGCCCCACCCAGAGAAACACACTGACAATTGGAACTGAATCACTGAATTGTCACAGTTAGAGTCAGCTACATACCAGAGAGAAGTGGAACCACATATAGATACACTGACAATTGGAACTGAATCACTGAATGGTCACAATTACAGATGCAGCTACATCTCAGAGAGCAGTGGACGCACCCAGAGAAACACACTGACAATTGGAACTGAATCACCGAATGGCCACATTTACAGAGGCAGCGACATCTCAGAGAGCAGTGGAACAGCACAGAGAAACATACTGACAATTGGAACTGAATCACAGAATGGCCACATTTGCAGAGGCAGTTACACCCCAGAATGCAGTGGAACCACCCAGAGAAATAGACTAACAATTGGAACTGAATCACTGAATGGTCACAGTTACAAAGGCACATACATCCCAGAGTGCAGGGGAACCACACAGAGAAACACACTGACAATTGGAACTGAATCACTGAATGGTCACAGTTACAGAGGCAGCTACATCCCAGAGTGCAGTGGAACCACCCAGAGAAACACACTGACAATTGGAAATGAACTACAGAATGGAGACAGTTACAGAGGCAGCTAAACTCCAGAGTGCAGTAGAATGACCGAGAGAAACACATTGACAATTGGAACTGAATCACTGAATGGTCACAGTTACAGAGGCAGCTACAGCCCAGAGTGCAGTGCACCCACCCAGAGAAACACACTGACAATTGGAACTGAATAACTGAATGGTCACAATTACAGAGGCAGCTACACCCCAGAGCAGTGAACCACCCAGAGAAATACACTGACAATAGGAATTGAATCACTGAATGGTCACAGTTACAGAGATAGCTACACCCCAGAGTGCAATGGAACCACCCAGAGAAACACACTGACAATTGGATCTGAATCACTGGATGGTCCCAGTAACAGAGGCAGCTACACCCCAGAGTGCAGTGGACCCACCCAGAGAAACACGTTGAGAATTGGAACTGAATCACTGAATGGTCACATTTACAGATGCAGCTACACCCCAGAGTGCAGAGGACCCACCCAGAGAAACACACTGAGAATTGGAACTGAATCACTGAATGGTCATTGTTACAGAGGCAGCTACAGCCCAGAGTGCAGTGCACCCACCCAGAGAAACACACTGACAATTGGAACTGAATCACTGAATGGTCACAGTTACAGAGATAGCTACACCCCAGAGTGCAATGGAACCACCCAGAGAAACACACGGAGAATTGGAACTGAATCAGTGAATGGTCACAGTCACAGAGTCAGCTACAGACCAGAGAGAAGTGACCACTCAGAGATACACTGACAATTGGATCTGAATCACTGCATGGTCACAGTTACAGAGGCAGCTACACCCCACAGTGCAGTGGACCCACCCAGAGAAACACACTGACAATTGGAACTGAATCACTGAATGGTCACAGTTACAGAGGCAGCTGCACCCCAGAGTGCAGTGGACCCCCCCAGAGAAACACACTGAGAATTGGAACTGAATCACTGAATGGTCATTGTTACAGAGGCAGCTATACCGCAGAGTGTAGTGGAACCACACAGAGAAACACACTGACAATAGCAACTGAATCACTGAACGGAGACAGTTACAGAGGCAGCTAAACCCAGAGTGCAGTAGAAATCCGAGAGAAACCCACTGACAATTGGAACTGAATCACTGAATGGTCACAGTTACAGTGGCAGCTACATCCCAGAGTGCAGTGGAACTACCCAGAGAAACACACGGAAAATTGGAAGTGAATCAATGAATGGTTACAGTTACAGAGGCAGCTACATCCCAGAGTGCAGTTGCCCCACCCAGAGAAACACACTGACAATTGGAACTGAATCACTGACTTGTCACAGTTAGAGTCAGCTACATACCAGAGAGAAGTGGAACCACATATAGATACACTGACAATTGGAACTGAATCACTGAATGGTCACAATTACAGATGCAGCTACATCTCAGAGAGCAGTGGACGCACCCAGAGAAACACACTGACAATTGGAACTGAATCACCGAATGGCCACATTTACAGAGGCAGCGACATCTCAGAGAGCAGTGGAACAGCACAGAGAAACACACTGACAATTGGAACTGAATCACTGAATGGCCACATTTGCAGAGGCAGTTACACCCCAGAATGCAGTGGAACCACCCAGAGAAATAGACTAACAATTGGAACTGAATCACTGAATGGTCACAGTTACAAAGGCACATACATCCCAGAGTGCAGGGGAACCACACAGAGAAACACACTGACAATTGGAACTGAATCACTGAATGGTCACAGTTACAGAGGCAGCTACATCCCAGAGTGCAGTGGAACCACCCAGAGAAACACACTGACAATTGGAAATGAACTACAGAATGGAGACAGTTACAGAGGCAGCTAAACTCCAGAGTGCAGTAGAATGACCGAGAGAAACACATTGACAATTGGAACTGAATCACTGAATGGTCACAGTTACAGAGGCAGCTACAGCCCAGAGTGCAGTGCACCCACCCAGAGAAACACACTGACAATTGGAACTGAATAACTGAATGGTCACAATTACAGAGGCAGCTACACCCCAGAGCAGTGAACCACCCAGAGAAATACACTGACAATAGGAATTGAATCACTGAATGGTCACAGTTACAGAGATAGCTACACCCCAGAGTGCAATGGAACCACCCAGAGAAACACACTGACAATTGGATCTGAATCACTGGATGGTCCCAGTAACAGAGGCAGCTACACCCCAGAGTGCAGTGGACCCACCCAGAGAAACACGTTGAGAATTAGAACTGAATCACTGAATGGTCACATTTACAGATGCAGCTACACCCCAGAGTGCAGAGGACCCACCCAGAGAAACACACTGAGAATTGGAACTGAATCACTGAATGGTCATTGTTAAAGAGGCAGCTACAGCCCAGAGTGCAGTGCACCCACCCAGAGAAACACACTGACAATTGGAACTGAATCACTGAATGGTCACAGTTACAGAGATAGCTACACCCCAGAGTGCAATGGAACCACCCAGAGAAACACACGGAGAATTGGAACTGAATCAGTGAATGGTCACAGTCACAGAGTCAGCTACAGACCAGAGAGAAGTGACCACTCAGAGATACACTGACAATTGGATCTGAATCACTGAATGGTCACAGTAACAGAGGCAGCTACACCCCAGAGTGCAGTGGACCCACCCAGAGAAACACGCTGAGAATTGGAACTGAATCACTGAATGGTCACAGTTACAGTGGCAGCTACATCCCAGAGTGCAGTAGAACCGCCGAGAGAAACACACTGATAATTGGACCTGAATCACTGAATGGTCAGAGTTACAGAGGCAGCTACACCCCAGAGTGCAGTGGAACCACCCAGAGAAACACACTGACAATTGGAACTGAATCACTGAATGGTCACATTTACAGTGGCAGCTACATCCCAGAGTGCAGTGGAACCACTCAAGAAACACACTGACAATTGGAACTGAATCACTGAATGGCCACATTTACAGAGGCAGCTACACCCCAGAGTGCAGAGGAACCACCCAGAGAAACACACTGACAATTGGAACTGAATCATTGAATGGTTACAGTTACAGAGGTAGGTCCATTACAAAGTGCAGTGGAACCACCCAGAGAAACACGCTGACAATTGGAAGTGAATCACTGAATGGTCACAATTACAGAGGCAGCTACACCCCAGTGTGCAGTGCACCCACCCAGAGAAACACACTGACAATTGGAACTGAATCACTGAATGTTCAGAGTTACAGAGGCAGCTACACCCCAGAGTGCAGTGGACCCACCCAGAGAAACACACAGACAATAGGAACTGAATCCCTGAATGGTCACAGTTACAGAGGCAGCTACATCCCAGCGTGCAGTGGACCCACACAGAGAAACACACTGAGAATTGGAACTGAGACATTGAATGGTCACAGTTACAGAGGCAGCTACACCCCAGAGTGCTGTGGACCCACCCAGAGAAACACACTGAGAATTGTAACTGAATCACTGAATGATCACTGTTACAGAGGCAGCTATATCGCAGAGTGTAGAGGAACCACACAGAGAAACACACTGACAATAGCCACTGAATCACTGAACGGATACTGTTACAGAGGCAGCTAAACTCAGAGTGCAGTAGAATCACGGAGAGAAACACACTGACAATTGGAACTGAATCACTGAATGGTCACAATTACAGAGGCAGCTACACCCCAGAGTGCAGTGCACCCACCCAGAGAAACACACTGACAATTGGAACTGAATCACTGAATTTTCAGAGTTACAGAGGCAGCTACACCCCAGAGTGCAGTGGACCCACCCAGAGAAACACACAGACAATAGGAACAGAAACCCTGAATGGTCACCGTTACAGAGGCAGCTACATCCCAGCGTGCAGTGGACCCACCCAGAGAAACACACTGAGAATTGGAACTGAAACATTGAATGGTCACAGTTACAGAGGCAGCTACACGCCAGAGTGCAGTGGACCCACCCAGAGAAACACACTGAGAATTGTAACTGAATCACTGAATGGTCACTGTTACAGAGGCAGCTATATCGCAGAGTGTAGTGGAACCACACAGAGAAATACACTGACAATAGCAACTGAATCACTGAACGGATACTGTTACAGAGGCAGCTAAACCCAGAGTGCAGTAGAATCACGGAGAGAAACACACTGACAATTGGAACTGAAACACTGAATGGTCAGAGTTACAGAGGCAGCTACACCCCAGAGTGCAGTGGACCCACCCAGAGAAACACACAGACAATAGGAACTGAATCCCTGAATGGTCACAGTTACAGAGGCAGCTACATCCCAGCGTGCAGTGGACCCACACAGAGAAACACACTGAGAATTGGAACTGAATCACTGAATGGTTACAGTTACAGAGGCAGCTGCACCCCAGAGTGCAGTGGACCCCCCCAGAGAAACACACTGAGAATTGGAACTGAATCACTGAATGGTCATTGTTACAGAGGCAGCTACACCCCAAAGTGCAGTGGACCCACCCAGAGAAACACACTGAGAATTGGAACTGAAACATTGAATGGTCACAGTTACAGAGGCAGCTACATCCCAGAGAGCAGTGGAATCACCCAGAGAAACACACTGACAATTGGATCTGAATCACTGAATAGTCACAGTTACAGAGTCAGCTACATACCAGAGAGAAGTGGAACCACACATAGATACACTGACAATTGGAACTGAATCACTGAATGGTCACTGTTACAGAGGCAGCAACACCCCAGAGTGCAGTGGACGCACCCAGAGAAACACACTGACAATTGGAACTGAATCACTGAATGGTCACCGTTACAGAGGCAGCTGCACACCAGAGTGCAGTGGAACCACTCAGAGAAACACACTGACAATTGTAACTGAATCACTGAATGGTCACAGTTACAGAGTCAGACACATACCAGAGAGAAGTGACCACACAGAGATACACTGACAATTGGAACTGAATCACTGAATGGTCACAGTTACAGAGGCAGCTACACCCCAGAGTGCAGTGGACCCACCCAGAGAAACACACTGAGAATTGGAACTGAATCATTGAATGGTCACAGTTACAGAGTCAGCTACATACCAGAGAGAAGTGGAGCCACACATAGATACACTGACAATTGGAACTGAATCACTGAATGGTCACTGTTCCAGAGGCAGCAACAACCCAGAGTGCAGTGGACGCACCCAGAGAAACACAATGACAATTGGAACTGAATCACTGAATGGTCACATTTACAGAGTCAGCTACACCCCACAGTGCAGTGGACCCACCCAGAGAAACACACTGAGAATTGGAACTGAATCACTGAATGGTCATTGATACAGAGGCAGCTATACCGCAGAGTGTAGTGGAACCACACAGAGAAACACACTGACAATAGCAACTGAATCACTGAACGGAGACAGTTACAGAGGCAGCTAAACCCAGAGTGCAGTAGAAATCCGAGAGAAACACACTGACAATTGGATCTGAATCACTGAATAGTCACAGTTACAGAGTCAGCTACATACCAGAGAGAAGTGAAACCACACATAGATACACTGACAATTGGAACTGAATCACTGAATGGTCACTGTTACAGAGGCAGCAACACCCCAGAGTGTAGCGGACGCACCCAGAGAAACACTCTGACAATTGGAACTGAATCACTGAATGGTCACCGTTACAGAGGCAGCTGCACACCAGAGTGCAGTGGAACCACTCAGAGAAACACACTGACAATTGTAACTGAATCACTGAATGGTCACAGTTACAGAGTCAGACACATACCAGAGAGAAGTGACCACACAGAGTTACACTGACAATTGGAACTGAATCACTGAATGGTCACAGTTACAGAAGCAGCTACACCCCACAGTGCAGTGGACCCACCCAGAGAAACACAGTGAGAATTGGAACTGAATCACTGAATGGTCACAGTTACAGAGGCAGCTACACCCCAGAGTGCAGTGGACCCACCCAGAGAAACACACTGAGAATTGGAACTGAATCATTGAATGGTCACAGTTACAGAGTCAGCTACATACCAGAGAGAAGTGGAACCACACATAGATACACTGACAATTGGAACTGAATCACTGAATGGTCACTGTTCCAGAGGCAGCAACAACCCAGAGTGCAGTGGACGCACCCAGAGAAACACAATGACAATTGGAACTGAATCACTGAATGGTCACAGTTACAGAGGCAGCGACACACCAGAGTGCATTGGATCCACCAAGAGAAACACACTGTCAATTGGAACTGAACCACTGAATGGTCACATTTACAGAGTCAGCTACACCCCACAGTGCATTGGACCCACCCAGAGAAACACACTGAGAATTGGAACTGAATCACTGAATGGTCATTGATACAGAGGCAGCTATACCGCAGAGTGTAGTGGAACCACACAGAGAAACACACTGACAATAGCAACTGAATCACTGAACGGAGACAGTTACAGAGGCAGCTAAACCCAGAGTGCAGTAGAAATCCGAGAGAAACACACTGACAATTGGAACTGAATCACTGAATGGTCACAGTTACAGTGGCAGCTACATCCCAGAGTGCAGTGGAACTACCCAGAGAAACACACAGACAATTGGAACTGAATCACTGAATGGTCACAGTTACAGTGGCAGCTACATCCCAGCGTGCAGTGGAACCACACAGAGAAACACATTGACAATTGGAACTGAATCATTGAATGGTCACAGTTACAGAAACAGCTACACCCCAGAGTGCAGTAGAACCACCCAGAGAAACACCCGGATAATTGTAAGTGAATCACTGAATGGTTACAGTTACAGAAGCAGCTACATACGAGAGAGAAGTGGAACCACACATAGATACACTGACAATTGGAACTGAATCACTGAATGGTCACAGTTACAGAGGCAGCTACATCCCAGCGTGCAGTGGACCCACCCAGAGAAACACACTGTGAATTGGAACTGAAACATTGAATGGTCACAGTTACAGAGGCAGCTACATCCCAGAGAGCAGTGGAATCACCCAGAGAAACACACTGACAATTGGATCTGAATCACTGAATGGTCACAGTTACAGAGTTAGACACATACCAGAGAGAAGTGACCACACAGAGATACACTGACAATTGGAACTGAATCACTGAATGGTCACAGTTACAGAAGCAGCTACACCCCACAGTGCAGTGGACCCACCCAGAGAAACACAGTGAGAATTGGAACTGAATCACTGAATGGTCACAGTTACAGAGGCAGCTACACCCCAGAGTGCAGTGGACCCACCCAGAGAGACACACTGAGAATTGGAACTGAATCACTGAATGGTCACAGTTACAGAGTCAGCTACATACCAGAGAGAAGTGGAACCACACATAGATACACTGACAATTGGACCTGAATCACTGAATGGTCACAGTTACAGAGGCAGCGACACACCAGTAGAAATCCGAGAGAAACACACTGAGAATTGGAACTGAATCACTGAATGGTCACAGTTACAGTGGCAGCTACATCCCAGAGTGCAGTGGAACTACCCACTGAAACACACGGAAAATTGGAAGTGAATCACTGAATGGTTACAGTTACAGAGGCAGCTACATCCCAGAGTGCAGTTGTCCCACCCAGAGAAACACACTGACAATTGGAACTGAATCACTGAATGATCACAGTTAGAGAGTCAGCTACATATGAGAGAGAAGTGGAACCACACATAGATACACTGACAATTGGAACTGAATCACTGAATGGTCACTGTTACAGAGGTAGCAACACCCCAGAGTGTAGCGGACGCACCCAGAGAAACACACTGACAATTGGAACTGAATCACTGAATGGTCACCGTTACAGAGGCAGCTGCACACCAGAGTGCAGTGGAACCACTCAGAGAAACACACTGACAATTGTAACTGAATCACTGAATGGTCACAGTTACAGAGTCAGACACATACCAGAGAGAAGTGACCACACAGAGTTACACTGACAATTTAAAATCACTGAATCACTGAATGGTCACAGTTACATAAGCAGCTACACTCCACAGTGCAGTGGACCCACCCAGAGAAACACACTGAGAATTGGAACTGAATCACTGAATGGTCACAGTTACAGAGGCAGCTACACCCCAGAGTGCAGTGGACCCACCCAGAGAAACACACTGAGAATTGGAACTGAATCATTGAATGGTCACAGTTACAGAGTCAGCTACATACCAGAGAGAAGTGGAACCACACATAGATACACTGACAATTGGAACTGAATCACTGAATGGTCACTGTTCCAGAGGCAGCAACAACCCAGAGTGCAGTGGACGCACCCAGAGAAACACAATGACAATTGGAACTGAATCACTGAATGGTCACAGTTACAGAGGCAGCGACACACCAGAGTGCATTGGATCCACCAAGAGAAACACACTGTCAATTGGAACTGAACCACTGAATGGTCACATTTACAGAGTCAGCTACACCCCACAGTGCAGTGGACCCACCCAGAGAAACACACTGAGAATTGGAACTGAATCACTGAATGGTCATTGATACAGAGGCAGCTATACCGCAGAGTGTAGTGGAACCACACAGAGAAACACACTGACAATAGCAACTGAATCACTGAACGGAGACAGTTACAGAGGCAGCTAAACCCAGAGTGCAGTAGAAATCCGAGAGAAACACACTGACAATTGGAACTGAATCACTGAATGGTCACAGTTACAGTGGCAGCTACATCCCAGAGTGCAGTGGAACGACCCAGAGAAACACACAGACAATTGGAACTGAATCACTGAATGGTCACAGTTACAGTGGCAGCTACATCCCAGCGTGCAGTGGAACCACACAGAGAAACACATTGACAATTGGAACTGAATCATTGAATGGTCACAGTTACAGAAACAGCTGCACCCCAGAGTGCAGTAGAACCACCCAGAGAAACACCCGGATAATTGTAAGTGAATCACTGAATGGTTACAGTTACAGAAGCAGCTACATACGAGAGAGAAGTGGAACCACACATAGATACACTGACATTTGGAACTGAATCACTGAATGGTCACTGTTACAGAGGCAGCAACACCCCAGAGTGCAGTGGACGCACCCAGAGAAACTCACTGACAATTGGAACTGAATCACCGAATGGTCACAGTTACAGATGCAGCTACATCTCAGAGAGCGTTGGAACAGCCCAGGGAAACACACTGACAATTGGAACTGAATCACAGAATGGTCACAGTTACAGTGGCAGCTACAAACCAGAGTGCAGTGGACCCACCCAGAGAAACACACTGACAATTGGAACTGAATCCCTGAATGGTCACAGTTACAGAGGCAGCTACATCCCAGCGTGCAGTGGACCCACCCAGAGAAACACACTGTGAATTGGAACTGAAACATTGAATGGTCACAGTTACAGAGGCAGCTACATCCCAGAGAGCAGTGGAATCACCCAGAGAAACACACTGACAATTGGATCTGAATCACTGAATGGTCACAGTTACAGAGTTAGACACATACCAGAGAGAAGTGACCACACAGAGATACACTGACAATTGGAACTGAATCACTGAATGGTCACAGTTACAGAAGCAGCTACACCCCACAGTGCAGTGGACCCACCCGGAGAAACACAGTGAGAATTGGAACTGAATCACTGAATGGTCACAGTTACAGAGGCAGCTACACCCCAGAGTGCAGTGGACCCACCCAGAGAGACACACTGAGAATTGGAACTGAATCACTGAATGGTCACAGTTACAGAGTCAGCTACATACCAGAGAGAAGTGGAACCACACATAGATACACTGACAATTGGACCTGAATCACTGAATGGTCACAGTTACAGAGGCAGCGACACACCAGTAGAAATCCGAGAGAAACACACTGAGAATTGGAACTGAATCACTGAATGGTCACAGTTACAGTGGCAGCTACATCCCAGAGTGCAGTGGAACTACCCACTGAAACACACGGAAAATTGGAAGTGAATCACTGAATGGTTACAGTTACAGAGGCAGCTACATCCCAGAGTGCAGTTGTCCCACCCAGAGAAACACACTGACAATTGGAACTGAATCACTGAATGATCACAGTTAGAGAGTCAGCTACATATGAGAGAGAAGTGGAACCACACATAGATACACTGACAATTGGAACTGAATCACTGAATGGTCACTGTTACAGAGGTAGCAACACCCCAGAGTGCAGTGGACGCACCCAGAGAAACACACTGACAATTGGAACTGAATCACCGAATGGTCACAGTTACAGATGCAGCTACATCTCAGAGAGCAGTGGAACAGTACAGAGAAACACACTGACAATTGGAACTGAATCACTGAATGGCCACATTTACAGAGGCAGTTACACCCCAGAATGCAGTGGAACCACCCAGAGAAATAGACTGACAATTAGAACTGAATCACTGAATGGTCACAGTTACAAAGGCACATACATCCCAGAGTGCAGGGGAACCACACAGAGAAACACACATACAATTGGAACTGAATCACTGAATGGTCACAGTTACAGAGGCAGCTACATCCCAGAGTGCAGTGGAACCACCCAGAGAAACACACTGACAATTGGAAATGAATCACAGAATGGAGACAGTTAAGAGGCAGCTAAACCCCAGAGTGCAGTAGAATGACCGAGAGAAACACATTGACAATTGGAACTGAATCACTGAATGGTCACAGTTACAGAGGCAGCTACAGCCCAGAGTGCAGTGCACCCACCCAGAGAAACACACTGACAATTGGAACTGAATCACTGAATGGTCACTATTACAGAGGCAGCTACACCCCAGAGCAGTGAACCACCCAGAGAAACACACTGACAATAGGAATTGAATCACTGAAGGGTCACAGTTAGAGAGATAGCTACACCCCAGAGTGCAGTGGACCCACCCAGAGAAACACGCTGAGAATTGGAACTGAATCACTGAATGGTCACAGTTACAGATGCAGCTACACCCCAGAGTGCAGTGGACCAACCCAGAGAAACACACTGAGAATTGGAACTGAATCACTGAATGGTCACAGTTACAGAGGCAGCTATACCGCAGAGTGTAGTAGAACCACACAGAGAAACACACTGACAATTGGAACTGAATCACTGAATGGTCACAGTTACAGTGGCAGCTACATCCCAGAGTGCAGTAGAACCACCGAGAGAAACACACTGACAATTGGACCTGAATCACTGAATGGTCAGAGTTACAGAGGCAGCTACACCCCAGAGTGCAGTGGAACCACCCAGAGAAACGCACGGAGAATTGGAACTGAATCACTGAATGGTCACAGTTACAGAGTCAGCTACATACCAGAGAGAAGTGACCACTCAGAGATACACTGACAATTGGAACTGAATCACTGAATGGACACAGTTACAAAGGCACATACATCCCAGAGTGCAGGGGAACCACACAGAGAAACACACTGACAATTGGAACTGAATCACTGAATGGCCACAGTTACAGAGGCAGCTACATCCCAGAGTGCAGTGGAACCACCCAGTGAAACACACTGACAATTGGAAATGAATCACTGAATGGTCACAGTTACAGTGGCAGCTACATCCCAGAGTGCAGTAGAACCACCGAGAGAAACACACTGACAATTGGACCTGAATCACTGAATGGCCACATTTACAGAGGCAGTTACACCCCAGAATGCAGTGGAACCACCCAGAGAAATAGACTGACAATTGGAACTGAATCACTGAATGGTCGCAGTTACAAAGGCACATACCTCCCAGAGTGCAGGGGAACCACACAGAGAAACACACTGACAATTGGAACTGAATCACTGAATGGTCACAGTTACAGAGGCAGCTACACACCAGAGTGCAGTGGAACCACCCAGCGAAACACACTGACAATTGGAAATGAATCACAGAATGGAGACAGTGACAGAGGCAGCTAAACCCCAGAGTGCAGTAGAATGACCGAGAGAAACACATTGACAATTGGAACTGAATCACTGAATGGTCACAGTTACAGAGGCAGCTACAGCCCAGAGTGCAGTGCACCCACCCAGAGAAACAGACTGACAATTGGAACTGAATCACTGAATGGTCACAATTGCAGAGGCAGCTACACCCCAGAGCAGTGAACCACCCAGAGAAACACACTGACAATAGGAATTGAATCACTGAAGGGTCACAGTTACAGAGATAGCTACACCCCAGAGTGCAGTGGACCCACCCAGAGAAACACGCTGAGAATTGGAACTGAATCACTGAATGGTCACAGTTACAGATGCAGCTACACCCCAGAGTGCAGTGGACCAACACAGAGAAACACACTGAGAATTGGAACTGAATCACTGAATGGTCACAGTTACAGAGGCAGCTATACCGCAGAGTGTAGTAGAACCACACAGAGAAACACACTGACAATTGGAACTGAATCACTGAATGGTCACAGTTACAGTGGCAGCTACATCCCAGAGTGCAGTAGAACCACCAAGAGAAACACACTGACAATTGGACCTGAATCACTGAATGGTCAGAGTTACAGAGGCAGCTACACCCCAGAGTGCAGTGGAACCACCCAGAGAAACGCACGGAGAATTGGAACTGAATCACTGAATGGTCACAGTTACAGAGTCAGCTACATACCAGAGAGAAGTGACCACTCAGAGATACACTGACAATTGGAACTGAATCACTCAATGGTCACAGTTACAAAGGCACATACATCCCAGAGTGCAGGGGAACCACACAGAGAAACACACTGACAATTGGAACTGAATCACTGAATGGTCACAGTTACAGAGGCAGCTACATCCCAGAGTGCAGTGGAACCACCCAGTGAAACACACTGACAATTGGAAATGAATCACTGAATGGTCACAGTTACAGTGGCAGCTACATCCAAGAGTGCAGTAGAACCACCGAGAGAAACACACTGACAATTGGACCTGAATCACTGAATGGCCACATTTACAGAGGCAGTTACACCCCAGAATGCAGTGGAACCACCCAGAGAAATAGACTGACAATTGGAACTGAATCACTGAATGGTCACAGTTACAAAGGCACATACATCCCAGAGTGCAGGGGAACCACACAGAGAAACACACTGACAATTGGAACTGAATCACTGAATGGTCACAGTTACAGAGGCAGCTACACCCCAGAGTGCAGTGGAACCACCCAGCGAAACACACTGACAATTGGAAATGAATCACAGAATGGAGACAGTTACAGAGGCAGCTAAACCCCAGAGTGCAGTAGAATGACCGAGAGAAACACATTGACAATTGGAACTGAATCACTGAATGGTCACAGTTACAGAGGCAGCTACAGCCCAGAGTGCAGTGCACCCACCCAGAGAAACACACTGACAATTGGAACTGAATCACTGAATGGTCACAATTGCAGAGGCAGCTACACCCCAGAGCAGTGAACCACCCAGAGAAACACACTGACAATAGGAATTAAATCACTGAATGGTCACAGTTACAGAGATAGCTACACCCCAGAGTGCAGTGGAACCACCCAGAGAAACACACTGACAATTGGAACTGAATCACTGAATGGTCACAGTAACAGAGGCAGCTACACCCCAGAGTGCAGTGGACCCACCCAGAGAAACACGCTGAGAATTGGAACTGAATCACTGAATGGTCACAGTTACAGATGCAGCTACACCCCAGAGTGCAGTGGACCCACCCCGAGAAACACACTGACAATTGGACCTGAATCACTGAATGGTCACAATTACAGAGGGAGCTACACCCCAGAGTGCAGTGGAACCATCCAGAGAAACACACTGACAATTGGAACTGAATCACTGAATGGTCACAGTTACAGAGGCAGCTACACGCGGAGTGTGCAGTGGAAACACACAGAGAAATGCTCTGACAATTGGAGCTGAAGCAGTGAATGCTCACAGTTACAGAGGCAGCTGCAGCACAAAGTGCAGTAGAACCACCGAGAGAAACAACATACTGACAATTGGAACTGAATCACTGAATGGTCACAGTTCCAGTGGCAGCTACACCCGAGAGTGCAGTAGAACCACCGAGAGAAACAACATACTGACAATTGGAACTGAATCACTGAATGGTCACAGTTCCAGTGGCAGCTACACCCGAGAGTGCAGTCGAACAACCCAGAGAAACTCACTGACAATAGTAAATGAATCACTGAATGGTCACAGTTACAGAGTCAGCTCCATGCCAGAGAGAAGTGACCAAACCGAGATACACTGACATTTTGAACTGAATCACTGAATGGTCACATTTACAGAGGCAGCTACACCCCATAGTGCAGTGGACCCACACAGAGAAACACACTGAGAATTGGAAATGAATCACTGAATGGTCACAGATACAGAGGCAGCTACACCCCAGAGTGCAGTGGACCCACCCAGAGAAACACACTGAGAATTGGAACTGAATCACTCAATGGTCACAGTTACAGAGGCAGCTATACCTTAGAGTCTAGTGGAACCACACCGAGAAACACACTGACATTAGCAACTGAATCACTGAACGGAGACAGTTACAGAGGCAGCTAACCCCAGAGTGCAGTAGAAATCCGAGAGAAACACACTGACAATTGGAACTGAATCACTGAATGGTCACAGTTACAGTGGCAGCTACACCCCAGAGTGCAGTAGAACCACCGAGAGAAACACACTGACAATTGGAACTGAATCACTGAATGGTCACAGTTACAATGGCAGCTACATCCCAGAGTGCAGTGGAACCACACATAGATACACTGACAATTGGAACTGAATCACTGAATGGTCACTGTTACAGAGGCAGCAACACCCAAGAGTGCAGTGGCACCACCTAGAGAAACACACTGACAACTGGAACTGAATCACTGAATAGTCACTGTTACAGAGGCAGCTACACCCCTGAGTAAAGTGGAACCACCCGGAGAAAAACACTGACAATTGGAACTGAATCACTGAATGGTCACAGTTACAGTGGCAGCTACATCCCAGAGTGCAGTGGAACCACACATAGATACACTGACAATTGGAACTGAATAACTGAATGGAGACAGTTACAGAGGCAGGGACGCCCCAGAGTGCAGTGGCACCACCTAGAGAAACACACTGACAACTGGAACTGAATCACTGAATGGTCACAGTTACAGAGGCACATACACCCCCGAGTGCAGTGGAATCACCCAGAGAAACACATTGCCAATTGGAACTGAATCAGTGAATGGTTACAGTTACAGAGGCAGCAACACCCTACAGTGCAGTGGACACACCCAGAGAAACACACTGATAATTGGAACTGAATCACTGAAAGGTTACAGTTACAGAGGCTGCGACACACCAGAGTGCATTGGATCCACCCAGAGAAACACACTGACAATTGGAACTGAATCACTGAACGGTCACAGTTACAGAGGCAGCTGCACCCCAGAGTGCAGTGGACCCACCCAGAGAAACACACTGAGAATTGTAACTGAATCACTGAATGGTCA
This sequence comes from Scyliorhinus torazame, assembly GCF_047496885.1. Taxonomy (NCBI): domain Eukaryota; kingdom Metazoa; phylum Chordata; class Chondrichthyes; order Carcharhiniformes; family Scyliorhinidae; genus Scyliorhinus; species Scyliorhinus torazame. The sequence continues at coordinate 58,078,812 of NC_092726.1, forward strand.
CTGTTGAAGAGGCAGCTATATCGCAGAGCGTAGTGGAACCACACAGAGAAACACACTGACAATAGCAACTGAATCACTGAACGGAGACAGTTACAGAGGCAGCTAAACCCAGAGTGCAGTAGAAATTCGAGAGAAACACACTGACAATTGAACTGAATAACTGAATGGTCACAGTTACAGTGGCAGCTACACTTCAGAGTGCTGTAGAATCACCGAGAGAAACACACTGACAATTGGAACTGAATCACTTAATGGAAACATTTACAGATGCAGCGACGCCCCAGAGTGCAGTGGAACCACCTAGAGAAACACACTGACAATTGGAACTGAATCACTGAATGGTCACAGTTACAGTGGCAGCTGCATCCCAGAGTGCAGTGGAATCACCCAGAGAAACACACAGACAATTGGAACTGAATCACTTAATGGAAACATTTACAGATGCAGCGACGCCCCAGAGTGCAGTGGAACCACCTAGAGAAACACACTGACAACTGGAACTGAATCACTGAATGGTCACAGTTACAGTGGCAGCTGCACTCCAGATTGCAGTAGAACCACCGAGAGAAACACACTGACAATTTGAACTGAATCACTGAATGGTCAGAGTTACAGGGGCAGCTACACCCCAGAGTGCAGTGGAACCACACAGAGAAACAGACTGACAATTGGAACTAAATCACTGAATGGTCATAGTTACAGTGGCAGCTACATCCCAGAGTGCAGTGGAACGACCCAGAGAAACACACAGACAATTGGAACTGAATCACTGAATGGAGACAGTTACAGAGGCAGCGAAGCACCAGAGTGCAGTGGAACCACCAAGAGAAACACACTGACAACTGGAACTGAATCACTGAATGGTCACAGATACAGAGGCACCTACACCCCCGAGTGCAGTGGAACCACCCAGAGAAACATATTTACAATTGGAACTGAATTACTGAATGGCCACAGTTACAGAGGCAGCTGCATCCCAGGGTGCAGTGGAACCATCCAGAGAAACACACTGACAATTGTAACTGAATCACTGAACGGAGACAGTTACAGAGGCAGCTAAACCCAGAGTGCAGTAGAATTACCGAGAGAAACACACTGACAATTGGAACTGAATCACTGAATGGTCAGAGTTACAGAGGCAGCTACACCCCAGAGTGCAGTGGAACCACACAGGGAAACACACTGACAATTGGAACTGAATCACTGAATGGTCGCAGTTACGGTGGCAGCTACATCGCAGATTGCAGTGGAACCACCCAGAGAAATACACAGACAATTGGAACTGAATCACTGAATGGAGACATTTACAGAGTCAGCTATATACCAGAGAGAAGTGGAACCACACATAGATACACTGACAATTGGAACTGAAACACTGAATGGTCACTGTTACAGAGGCAGCAAGACCCCAGAGTGCAGTGGACGCACCCAGAGAAACACACTGACAATTGGAACTGAATCACTGAATGGCCACATTTACAGAGGCAGTTACACCCCAGAATGCAGTGGAACTTCCCAGAGAAATACACTGACAACTGGAACTGAATCACTGAATTGTCACAGTTACTGAGGCAGATACATCCCAGAGTGCGGTGGAACCACCCAGAGAAACACAGAGACAATTGGAAATGAATCACTGAATGGTCACAGTTACAGAGGCAGCTACATCCCAGAGTGCAGTGGAACCTCCCAGAGAAACACACGGACAATTGGAACTGAATCATTGATTGGTCACAGTTACAGAGGCAGCTACACCCCAGAGTGCAGTGAAACCACCCAGAGAAACACACGGACAATTGGAACTGAATCGTTGATTGGTCACAGTTACAGAGGCAGCTACACCCCAGAGTGCAGTGGACCCACCCAGAGAAACACACTGACAACTGGAACTGAATTACTGAATGGTCACAGTTACAGAGGCAGCTATACCGCAGAGTGTAGTAGAACCACACAGAGAAACACACTGACAATTGGAACTGAATCACTGAATGGTCACAGTTACAGTGGCAGCTACATCCCAGAGTGCAGTAGAACCACCGAGAGAAACACACTGACAATTGGACCTGAATCACTGAATGGTCAGAGTTACAGAGGCAGCTACACCCCAGAGTGCAGTGGAACCACTCAGAGAAACACACTGACAATTGGAACTGAATCACTGAATGGCCACGTTTACAGAGGCAGCTACACCCCAGAGTGCAGTGGAACCACCCAGAGAAACACACTGACAATTGGAAGTGAATCACTGAATGGTCACAATTACAGAGGGAGCTACACCCCAGAGTGCAGTGGAACCATCCAGAGAAACACACTGACAATTGGAACTGAATCACTGAATGGTCACAGTTACAGAGGCAGCTACACGCGGAGTGTGCAGTGGAAACATACAGAGAAATGCTCTGACAATTGGAGCTGAAGCAGTGAATGCTCACAGTTACAGAGGCAGCTGCAGCACAAAGTGCAGTAGAATCACCGAGAGAAACAACATACTGACAATTGGAACTGAATCACTGAATGGTCACAGTTCCAGTGGCAGCTACACCCGAGAGTGCAGTGGAACCACCCAGAGAAACACACGGACAATTGGAACTGAATCATTGATTGGTCACAGTTACAGAGGCAGCTACACCCCAGAGTGCAGTGAAACCACCCAGAGAAACACACGGACAATTGGAACTGAATCACTGAATGGTCACAGTTGCCGAGTCAGCTACACCCCAGCGTGCAGTGAAACCACCCAGAGAAACACACGGACAATTGGAACTGAATCAGTGAATGGTCACAGTTGCAGAGTCAGCTACATACCAGAGAGAAGTGACCACACAGAGATACACTGACAATTGGAACTGAATCACTGAATGGTCACAGTAACAGAGGCAGGTACACCCCAGGGTGCAGTGGACACACCCAGAGAAACACACTGAGAATTGGAACTGAATCACTGAATGGTCACAGTTACAGAGGCAGCTACACCCCAGAGTGCAGTGGACCCACCCAGAGAAACACAGTGAGAATTGGAACTGAATGGAGACATTTACAGAGGCAGCGACGCCCCAGAGTGCAGGGAAGCCACACAGAGAAACTCATTGACAATTTAAACTGAATCACTGAATGGTCCCTGTTACAGAGGCAGCAACACCCCAGAGTGCAGTGGACGCACCAAGAGAAACACACTGACAATTGGAACTGAATCATTGAATGGTCACAGTTGCAGAGGCAGCTACATCCCAATGAGCAGTGGAACAGCCGAGAGAAACACACTGACATTGGAACTGAATCACTGGATGGCCACATTTACAGAGGCAGTTACACCCCAGAATGCAGTGGAACCTCTCAGAGAAATACACTGACAACTGGAACTGAATCACTGAATGGTCACAGTTACTGAGGCAGATACATCCCAGAGTGCGGTGGAACCACCCAGAGAAACACACTGACAATTGGAACTGAATCACTGAATGGTCACATTTACAGAGCCAGCTACATACCAGAGAGAAGTGACCACACAGGGATACACTGACAATTGGAACTGAATCAGTGAAAAGTCACAGTTACAGAGGCAGCTACACCACAGAGTCTAGTGGACACACCCTGAGAAACACACTGACAATTGGAACTGAATCACTGAATGGTCACAATTACAGAGGCAGCTACACCCCAGAGTGCAGTTGACCCACCCAGAGAAACACACTGAGAATTGGAACTGAATCACTGAATGGTCACTGTTACAGAGGCAGCTATATCGCAGAGTGTAGTGGACCCACCCAGAGAAACACACTGACAATTGGAACTGAATCACTGAATGGTCACAGCTACAGCGGCAGCTACACTCCAGAGTGCAGTAGAACCACCGAGAGAAACACACTGACAATTGGAACAGAATCACTGAATGGTCAGAGTTACAGAGGCAGCTACACCCCAGAGTGCAGTGTAACCACACAGAGAAACACACTGACAATTGGAACTGAATCACTGAATGGTCACAGTTACAGTGGCAGCTACATCCCAGAGTGTAGTGGAACCACCCAGAGAAACACACAGACAATTGGAACTGAATCACTAAATGTAGACAGTTACAGAGGCAGCGACGCCCCAGAGTGCAGTGGAACCACCTAGAGAAACACACTGACAACTGGAACTGAATCACTGAATGGTCACATTTAAAGAGGCACCTACACCCCCGAGTGCAGTGGAACCACCCAGAGAAACACATTTACAATTGGAACTGATTCACTGAATGGCCACAGTTACAGAGGCAGCTGCATCCCAGGGTGCAGTGGAACCATCCATAGAAACACACTGACAATTGGAACTGAATCACTGAACGGAGACAGTTACAGAGGCAGCTAAACCCAGAGTGCAGTAGAATCACCGAGAGAAACACACTGACAATTGGAACTGAATCACTGAATGGTCACAGTTTCAGTGGCAGCTATACTCCAGAGTGCAGTAGAACCACCGAGAGAAACACACTGACAATTGGAACTGAATCACTGAATGGTCAGAGTTACAGAGGCAGCTACACTCTAGAGTGCAGTGGAACCACACAGAGAAACACACTGACAATTGGAACTGAATCACTGAATGGTTACAGTTCCAGAGATAGCTACATCCCAGAGTGCAGTGCAACCACCGAGAGAAACACACTGATAATTGGAACTGAATCACTGATTGGTCAGAGTTACAGAGGCAGCTACACTCAAGAGTGCAGGGAACCACCCAGAGTAACACACTGACAATTGGAACTGAATCACTGAATGGTCACAGTTACGGTGGCAGCTACATCCCAGAGTGCAGTGGAACCAAACAGAGAAACACACTGACAATTGGAACTGAATCACTGAATGGAGACATTTACAGAGGCAGCGACGCCCCAGAGTGCAGTGGAACCACCGAGAGAAACACACTGACAATTGGAACTGAATCATTGAATGTTCACAGTTACAGAGGCAGCGACACACCAGAGTGTATTGGATCCACCTAGAGAAACACACTGACAATTGTAACTGAATCACTGAATGGTCACAGTTACAGAGGAAGCTACATCCCAGAGTGCAGTGGAACAACCCAGAGAAACTCACTGACAATTGGAACTGAATCACTGAATGGCCACATTTACAGAGGCAGTTACACCCCAGAATGCAGTGGAACCACCAAGAGAAATTCACTGACAACTGGAACTGAATCACTGAATGGTCACAGTTACTGAGGCAGATACATCCCAGAGTGCAGTGGAACAACCCAGAGAAACACAGAGACAATTGGAAATGAATCACTGAATGGTCACAGTTACAGAGGCAGCTACATACCAGAGTGCAGTGGAACCACCCAGAGAAACACACGGACAATTGGAACTGAATCATTGAATGGTCACAGTTACAGAGGCAGCTGCATCCCAGAGTGCAGTGAAACCACCCAGAGAAACACACGGACAATTGGAACTGAATCACTGAATGGTCACAGTTGCAGAGTCAGCTACACCCCAGAGTGCAGTGAAACCACCGAAAGAAACACACGGACAATTGGAACTGAATCACTGAATGTTCACAGTTGCAGAGTCAGCTACATACCAGAGAGAAGTGACCACACAGAGATACACTGACAATTGGAACGGAATCACTGAATGGTCACAGTAACAGAGGCAGGTACACCCCAGGGTGCAGTGGACACACCCAGAGAAACACACTGACAATTGGAACTGAATCATTGAATGGTCACAGTTGCAGAGGCAGCTACATCCCAATGAGCAGTGGAACAGCCGAGAGAAACACACTGACATTGGAACTGAATCACTGGATGGCCACATTTACAGAGGCAGTTACACCCCAGAATGCAGTGGAACCTCCCAGAGAAATACACTGACAACTGGAACTGAATCACTGAATGGTCACAGTTACTGAGGCAGATACATCCCAGAGTGCGGTGGAACCACCCAGAGAAACACACTGACAATTGGAATTGAATCACTGAATGGTCACAGTTACAGAGGCAGCTACATCCCAGAGTGCAGTGGAACAACCCAGAGAAACTCACTTACAATTGGAACTGAATCACTGAATGGCCACATTTACAGAGGCAGTTACACCCCAGAATGCAGTGGAACCACCAAGAGAAATTAACTGACAACTGGAACTGAATCACTGAATGGTCACAGTTACTGAGGCAGATACATCCCAGAGTGCAGTGGAACCACCCAGAGAAACACAGAGACAATTGGAACTGAATCACTGAATGGTCACAATTACAGAGGCAGCTACATCCCAGAGTGCAGTGGAACCACCCAGAGAAACACACTGACAATTGGAACTGAATCACAGAATGGAGACAGTTACAGAGGCAGCTAAAACCCAGAGTGCAGTAGAATGACCGGGAGAAACACATTGATAATTGGAACTGAATCAGTGAATGGTCACAGTTACAGTGGCAGCTACGCCCCAGAGTACAGTGCACCCACCCAGAGAAACACACTGACAATTGGAACTGAATCATTGAATGGTCACAGTTACAGAGGCAGCTACACCCCAGAGTGCAGTGAAACCACCCAGAGAAACAGACGGACAATTGGAACTGAATCACTGAATGGTCACAGTTGCAGAGTCAGCTACATACCAGAGTGAAGTGACCACACAGAGATACACTGACAATTGGAACTGAATCACTGAATGGTCACAGTAACAGAGGCAGGTACACCCCAGGGCGCAGTGGACATACCCAGAGAAACACACTGAAAATTGGAACTGAATCACTGAATGGTCACAGTTACAGAGGCAGCTACACCCCAGAGTGCAGTGGACACACCCAGAGAAACACACTGAGAATTGGAACTGAATGGAGACATTTACAGAGGCAGCGACGCCCCAGAGTGCAGGGAAGCCACACAGAGAAACACATTGACAATTTAAACTGAATCACTGAATGGTCACTGTTACAGAGGCAGCAACACCCCAGAGTGCAGTGGACGCACCCAGAGAAACACACTGACAATTGGAACTGAATCATTGAATGGCCACAGTTACAGAGGCAGCTACATCCCAATGAGCAGTGGAACAGCCGAGAGAAACACACTGACAATTGGAACTTAATCACTGGATGGCCACATTTACAGAGACAGTTACACCCCAGAGTGCAGTGGAACCACCCAGAGAAATACACGGACAATTGGAACTGAATCACTGAATGGTCACAGTAACAGAGGCAGGTACTCCCCAGGGTGCAGTGGACACACCCAGAGAAACACACTGAGAATTGGAACTGAATCACTGAATGGTCACAGTTACAGAGGCAGCTACACCCCAGAGTGCAGTGGACCCACCCAGAGAAACACACTGAGAATTGGAACTGAATCATTGAATGGTCACAGTTACAGAGTCAGCCACATACCAGAGAGGAGTGACCACACAGAGATACACTGACAATTGGAACTGAATCACTGAATGGTCACAGTAACAGAGGCAGGTACACCCCAGGGCGCAGTGGACACACCCAGAGAAACACACTGAGAATTGGAACTGAATCACTGAATGGTCACAGTTACAGAGGCAGCTACACCTCAGAGTGCAGTGGACACACCCAGAGAAACACACTGAGAATTGGAACTGAATGGAGACATTTACAGAGGCAGCGACGCCCCAGAGTGCAGGGAAGCCATACAGAGAAACACATTGACAATTTAAACTGAATCACTGAATGGTCACTGTTACAGAGGCAGCAACACCCCAGAGTGCAGTGGACGCACCCAGAGAAACACACTGACAATTGGAACTGAATCATTGAATGGCCACAGTTACAGAGGCAGCTACATCCCAATGAGCAGTGGAACAGCCGAGAGAAACACACTGACAATTGGAACTTAATCACTGGATGGCCACATTTACAGAGACAGTTACACCCCAGAGTGCAGTGGAACCACCCAGAGAAACACACGGACAATTGGAACTGAATCACTGAATGGTCACAGTAACAGAGGCAGGTACTCCCCAGGGTGCAGTGGACACACCCAGAGAAACACACTGAGAATTGGAACTGAATCACTGAATGGTCACAGATACAGAGGCAGCTACACCCCAGAGTGCAGTGGACCCACCCAGAGAAACACACTGAGAATTGGAACTGAATCATTGAATGGTCACAGTTACAGAGTCAGCCACATACCAGAGAGGAGTGACCACACAGAGATACACTGACAATTGGAACTGAATCACTGAATGGTCACAGTAACAGAGGCAGGTACTCCCCAGGGTGCAGTGGACACACCCAGAGAAACACACTGAGAATTGGAACTGAATCACTGAATGGTCACAGTTACAGAGGCAGCTACACCCCAGAGTGCAGTGGACGCACCCAGAGAAACACACTGAGAATTGGAACTGAATCACTGAATGGTCACTGTTACAGAGGCAGCAACACCCCAGAGTGCAGTGGACGCACCCAGAGAAACACACTGACAATTGGAACTGAATCATTGAATGTTCACAGTTACAGAGGCAGCGACACACCAGAGTGTATTGGATCCACCCAGAGAAACACACTGACAATTGGAACTGAATCACTGAATGGTCACAGTTACAGAGGCAGCTGCACCCCAGAGTGCAGTGGAACCACCCAGAGAAACACACTGACAATAGTAACTGAATCACTGAATGGTCACATTTACAGAGTCAGCTACATACCAGAGTGCAGTTCAACCACCCAGAGAAACACACTGACAATAGTAACTGAATCACTGAATGGTCACATTTACAGAGCCAGCTACATACCAGAGAGAAGTGACCACACAGAGATACACTGACAATTGGAACTGAATCACTGAAAGGTCACAGTAACAGAGGCAGCTACACTACAGAGTCCAGTGGACACACCCGGAGAAACACACTGACAATTGGAACTGAATCACTGAATGGTCACAATTACAGAGACAGCTACACCCCAGAGTGCAGTTGCCCCACCCAGAGAAACACACTGAGAATTGGAACTGAATCACTGAATGGTCACTGTTACAGAGGCAGCTATTTCGCAGAGTGTAGTGGACCCACCCAGAGAAACACACTGACAATTGGAACTGAATCACTGAATGGTCACAGCTACAGCGGCAGCTACACTCCAGAGTGCAGTAGAACCACCGAGAGAAACACACTGACAATTGGAACAGAATCACTGAATGGTCAGAGTTACAGAGGCAGCTACACCCCAGAGTGCAGTGTAACCACACAGAGAAACACACTGACAATTGGAACTGAATCACTGAATGGTCACAGTTACAGTGGCAGCTAAATCCCAGAGTGCAGTGGAACCACCCAGAGAAACACACAGACAATTGGAACTGAATCACTAAATGTAGACAGTTACAGAGGCAGCGACGAACCAGAGTGCAGTGGAACCACCTAGAGAAACACACTGACAACTGGAACTGAATCACTGAATGGTCACATTTAAAGAGGCACCTACACCCCCGAGTGCAGTGGAACCACCCAGAGAAACACATTTACAATTGGAACTGATTCACTGAATGGCCACAGTTACAGAGGCAGCTGCATCCCAGGGTGCAGTGGAACCATCCATAGAAACACACTGACAATTGGAACTGAATCACTGAACGGAGACAGTTACAGAGGCAGCTAAACCCAGAGTGCAGTAGAATCACCGAGAGAAACACACTGACAATTGGAACTGAATCACTGAATGGTCACAGTTTCAGTGGCAGCTATACTCCAGAGTGCAGTAGAACCACCGAGAGAAACACACTGACAATTGGAACTGAATCACTGAATGGTCAGAGTTACAGAGGCAGCTACACTCCAGAGTGCAGTGGAACCACACAGAGAAACACACTGACAATTGGAACTGAATCACTGAATGGTTACAGTTCCAGAGATAGCTACATCCCAGAGTGCAGTGCAACCACCGAGAGAAACACACTGATAATTGGAACTGAATCACTGATTGGTCAGAGTTACAGAGGCAGCTACACTCAAGAGTGCAGGGAACCACCCAGAGTAACACACTGACAATTGGAACTGAATCACTGAATGGTCACAGTTACGGTGGCAGCTACATCCCAGAGTGCAGTGGAACCAAACAGAGAAACACACTGACAATTGGAACTGAATCACTGAATGGAGACATTTACAGAGGCAGCGACGCCCCAGAGTGCAGTGGAACCACCGAGAGAAACACACTGACAATTGGAACTGAATCATTGAATGTTCACAGTTACAGAGGCAGCGACACACCAGAGTGTATTGGATCCACCCAGAGAAACACACTGACAATTGGAACTGAATCACTGAATGGTCACAGTTACAGAGGCAGCTACATCCCAGAGTGCAGTGGAACAACCCAGAGAAACTCACTGACAATTGGAACTGAATCACTGAATGGCCACATTTACAGAGGCAGTTACACCCCAGAATGCAGTGGAACCACCAAGAGAAATTCACTGACAACTGGAACTGAATCACTGAATGGTCACAGTTACTGAGGCAGATACATCCCAGAGTGCAGTGGAACAACCCAGAGAAACACAGAGACAATTGGAAATGAATCACTGAATGGTCACAGTTACAGAGGCAGCTACATACCAGAGTGCAGTGGAACCACCCAAAGAAACACACGGACAATTGGAACTGAATCATTGAATGGTCACAGTTACAGAGGCAGCTGCACCCCAGAGTGCAGTGAAACCACCCAGAGAAACACACGGACAATTGGAACTGAATCACTGAATGATCACAGTTGCAGAGTCAGCTACACCCCAGAGTGCAGTGAAACCACCCAGAGAAACACACGGACAATTGGAACTGAATCACTGAATGGTCACAGTTGCAGAGTCAGCTACATACCAGAGAGAAGTGACCACACAGAGATACACTGATCATTTGGAACGGAATCACTGAATTGTCACAGTAACAGAGGCAGGTACACCCCAGGGTGCAGTGGACACACCCAGAGAAACACACTGAGAATTGGAACTGAATCACTGAATGGTCACAGTTACAGAGGCAGCTACACCCCAGAGTGCAGTGGACACACCCAGAGAAACACACTGAGAATTGGAACTGAATGGAGACATTTACAGAGGCAGCGACGACCCAGAGTGCAGGGAAGCCACACAGAGAAACACATTGACAATTTAAACCGAATCACTGAATGGTCACTGTTACAGAGGCAGCAACACCCCAGAGTGCAGTGGACGCACCCAGAGAAACACACTGAGAATAGGAACTGAATCACTGAATGGTCACAGTTCCAGAGGCAGCTACACCCCAGAGTGCAGTGGACCCACCCAGAGAAACACAGTGAGAATTGGAACTAATGGAGACATTTACAGAGGCAGCGACGCCCCAGAGTGCAGGGAAGCCACACAGAGAAACACATTGACAATTTAAACTGAATCACTGAATGGTCAGTGTTACAGAGGCAGCAACACCCCAGAGTGCAGTGGACGCACCAAGAGAAACACACTGACAATTGGAACTGAATCATTGAATGGTCACAGTTGCAGAGGCAGCTACATCCCAATGAGCAGTGGAACAGCCGAGAGACACACACTGACAATTGGAACTGAATCACTGGATGGCCACATTTACAGAGGCAGTTACACCCCAGAATGCAGTGGAACCTCCCAGAGAAATACACTGACAACTGGAACTGAAACACTGAATGGTCACAGTTACTGAGGCAGATACATCCCAGAGTGCGGTGTAACCACCCAGAGAAACACACTGACAATTGGAACTGAATCACTGAGTGGTCACAGTTGCAGAGGCAGCTACATCCCAGAGTGCAGTGGAACAACCCAGAGAAACTCACTGACAATTGGAACTGAATCACTGAATGGCCACATTTACAGAGGCAGTTACACCCCAGAATGCAGTGGAACCACCAAGAGAAATTAACTGACAACTGGAACTGAATCACTGAATGGTCACAGTTACTGAGGCAGATACATCCCAGAGTGCAGTGGAACCAACCAGAGAAACACAGAGACAATTGGAACTGAATCACTGAATGGTCACAATTACAGAGGCAGCTACATCCCAGAGTGCAGTGGAACCACCCAGAGAAACACACTGACAATTGGAACTGAATCACAGAATGGAGACAGTTACAGAGGCAGTTAAAACCCAGAGTGCAGTAGAATGACCGGGAGAAACACATTGATAATTGGAACTGAATCACTGAATGGTCACAGTTACAGTGGCAGCTACGCCCCAGAGTACAGTGCACCCACCCAGAGAAACACACTGACAATTGGAACTGAATCATTGAATGGTCACAGTTACTGAGGCAGCTACACCCCAGAGTGCAGTGAAACCACCCAGAGAAACACACGGACAATTGGAACTGATTCAATGAATGGTCACAGTTGCAGAGTCAGCTACATACCAGAGTGAAGTGACCACACAGAGATACACTGACAATTGGAACTGAATCACTGAATGGTCACAGTAACAGAGGCAGGTACACCCCAGGGTGCAGTGGACACACCCAGAGAAACACACTGAGAATTGGAACTGAATCACTGAATGGTCACAGTTACAGAGGCAGCTACACCCCAGAGTGCAGTGGACACACCCAGAGAAACACACTGAGAATTGGAACTGAATGGAGACATTTACAGAGGCAGCGACGCCCCAGAGTGCAGGGAAGCCACACAGAGAAACACATTGACAATTTAAACCGAATCACTGAATGGTCACTGTTACAGAGGCAGCAACACCCCAGAGTGCAGTGGACGTACCCAGAGAAACACACTGACAATTGGAACTGAATCATTGAATGGCCACAGTTACAGAGGCAGCTACATCCCAATGAGCAGTGGAACAGCCGAGAGAAACACACTGACAATTGGAACTTAATCACTGGATGGCCAGATTTACAGAGACAGTTACACCCCAGAGTGCAGTGGAACCACCCAGAGAAACACACGGACAATTGGAACTGAATCACTGAATGGTCACAGTAACAGAGGCAGGTTCTCCCCGGGGTGCATTGGACACAGCCAGAGAAACACACTGAGAATTGGAACTGAATCACTGAATGGTCACAGTTACAGAGGCAGCTACACCCCAGAGTGCAGTGGACCCACCCAGAGAAACACACTGAGAATTGGAACTGAATCATTGAATGGTCACAGTTACAGAGTCAGCTACATACCAGAGAGAAGTGACCACACAGAGATACACTGACAATTGGAACTGAATCACTGAATGGTAACAGTAACAGAGGCAGGTACTCCCCAGGGTGCAGTGGACCCACCCAGAGAAACACACTGAGAATTGGAACTGAATCACTGAATGGAGACATTTACATAGGCAGCGGATCCCCAGAGTGCAGTGAAGCCACACAGAGAAACACATTGACAATTGGAACTGAATCACTGAATGTTCACTGTTACAGAGGCAGCAACACCCCAGAGTGCAGTGGACGCACCCAGAGAAACACACTGACAATTGGAACTGAATCATTGAATGGTCACAGTTACAGAGGCAGCGACACACCAGAGTGTATTGGATCCACCCAGAGAAACACACTGACAATTGGAACTGAATCACTGAATGGTCACAGTTACAGAGGCAGCTACACCCCAGAGTGCAGTGGACCCACCCAGAGAAACACACTGAGAATTGGAACTGAATCACTGAATGGAGACATTTACAGAGGCAGCTACACCCCAGAGTGCAGTGAAGCCACACAGAGAAACACATTGACAATTGGAACTTAATCACTGAATGGTCACTGTTACAGAGGCAGCTACATACCAGAGTGCAGTTGAACCACCCAGAGAAACACACTGACAATAGTAACTGAATCACTAAATGGTCACATTTACAGAGTCAGCTACATACCAGAGTGCAGTTGAACCACCCAGAGAAACACACTGACAATAGTAACTGAATCACTGAATGGTCACAGTTACAGAGGCAGCTACACCCCAGAGTGCAGTGGACACACCCTGAGAAACACACTGACAATTGGAACTGAATCACTGAATGGTCACAGTTACAGAGGCAGCTACACCCCAGAGTGCAGTTGACCCACCCAGAGAAACACACTGAGAATTGGAACTGAATCACTGAATGGTCACTGTTACAGAGGCAGCTATATCGCAGAGTGTAGTGGAACCACACAGAGGAACACACTGACAATAGCAACTAAATCACTGAACGGAGACGGTTACAGAGTCAGCTAAACCCAGAGTGCAGTAGAATCACCAAAAGAAACACACTGACAATTGGAACTGAATCACTTAATGGTCACAGTTACAGTGGCAGCTACACGCCAGAGTGCAGTAGAACCACCGAGAGAAACACACTGACAATTGGAACTGAATCACTGAATGTTCAGAGTTACAGAGGCAGCTTCACCCCATACTGCAGTGGAACCACACAGAGAAACACATTGACAATTGGAACTGAATCACTGAATGGTCACAGCTACGGAGGCAGCTACATCCCAGAGTGCAGTGGACCCACCCAGAGAAACACACTGACAACTGGAACTGAATCACTGAATGGTCACAGTTACAGAGACAGCTTCAGCCCATAGTGCAGTGGAACCACCCAGTGAAACACACTGACAATTGGAACTGAATCACTGAATGGTGACAGCTACAGAGGCAGCTACATCCCAGAGTGTAGTGGACCCAGCCAGAGAAACACACTGACAATTGGAACTGAATCACTGAATGGTCAAAGTTACAGAGTCAGCTACATACCAGAGAGAAGTGGAACCACACATAGATTCACTGACCATTGGAACTGAATCACTGAATGGTCACAGCTACATTGGCAGCTACACCCCAGAGTGCAGTGGACGCACCCAGAGAAACACACTGACAATTGGAACTGAATGACTGAATGGTCACACTTACAGATGCAGGTACACCCCAGAGTGCAGTGGAACAGCCCAGAGAAACACACTGACAATTGGAACTGAATCACTGGATGGCCACATTTACACAGGCAGTTACACCCCAGAGTGCAGAGGACCCACCCAGAGAAACACACTGACAATTGGAACTGAATCACTGAATGGTCACAGCTACAGTGGCAGCTACACTCCAGAGTGCAGTAGAACCACCGAGAGAAACACACTGACAATTGGAACAGAATCACTGAATGGTCAGAGTTACAGAGGCAGCTACACCCCAGAGTGCAGTGTAACCACACAGAGAAACACACAGACAATTGGAACTGAATCACTAAATGTAGACAGTTACAGAGGCAGCGACGCCCCAGAGTGCAGTGGAACCACCTAGAGAAACACACTGACAACTGGAACTGAATCACTGAATGGTCACATTTAAAGAGGCACCTACACCCCCGAGTGCAGTGGAACCACCCAGAGAAACACATTTACAATTGGAACTGAATCACTGAATGGCCACAGTTACAGAGGCAGCTGCATCCCAGGGTGCAGTGGAACCATCCATAGAAACACACTGACAATTGGAACTGAATCACTGAATGGTCACAGTTTCAGTGGCAGCTACACTCCAGAGTGCAGTAGAACCACCGAGAGAAACACACTGACAATTGGAACTGAATCACTGAATGGTCAGAGTTACAGAGGCAGCTACACTCCAGAGTGCAGTGGAACCACACAGAGAAACACACTGACAATTTGAACTGAATCACTGAATGGTTACAGTTCCAGAGATAGCTACATCCCAGAGTGCAGTGGAACGACCGAGAGAAACGCACTGATAATTGGAACTGAATCACTGATTGGTCAGAGTTACAGAGGCAGCTACACTCAAGAGTGCAGTGGAACTACCCAGAGTAACACACTGACAATTGGAACTGAATCACTGAATGGTCACAGTTACGGTGGCAGCTACATCCCAGAGTGCAGTGGAACCACACAGAGAAACACACTGACAATTGGAACTGAATCACTGAATGGAGACATTTACAGAGGCAGCGACGCCCCAGAGTGCAGTGGAACCACAGAGAGAAACACATTGACAATTGGAACTGAATCACTGAATGCTCACAGTTACAGAGATAGCTACACCCCAGAGTGCCGTAGAACCACCCAGAGAAACACACGGAAAATTGGAAGTGAATCACTGAATGGTTACAGTTACAGAGGCAGCTACATCCCAGAGTGCAGTGGACCCACCCAGAGAAACACACTGACAATTGGAACTGAATCACTGAATGGTCACAGTTGCAGAGTCAGCTACATACCAGAGAGAAGTGGAACCACACATAGATACACTGACAACAGGAAGTGAATCACTGAATGGTCACTGTTACAGAGGCAGCAACACCTCAGAGTGCAGTGGACGCACCCAGAGAAACACACTGACAATTGGAACTGAATCACTGAATGGTCACAGATACAGATGCAGCTACATCCCAGAGAGCAGAGGAACAGCCCAGAGAAACACACTGACAATTCGAACTGAATCACTGAATGGTCACAGTTACAGAGGCATCTACATCCCAGAGTGCAGTGGAACCACCCAGAGAAACACACTGACAATTGGAGCTGAATCACTGAATGGTCACAGTTACAGAGGCAGCTACACCCCAGAGTGCAGTGGACCCACCCAGAGAAACACACTGAGAATTGGAACTGAATCACTGAATGGAGACATTTACATAGGCAGCGGATCCCCAGAGTGCAGTGAAGCCACACAGAGAAACACATTGACAATTGGAACTGAATCACTGAATGGTCACTGTTACAGAGGCAGCAACACCCCAGAGTGCAGTGGACGCACCCAGAGAAACACACTGACAATTGGAACTGAATCACTGAATGGTCACACTTACAGATGCAGGTACACCCCAGAGTGCAGTGGAACAGCCCAGAGAAACACACTGACAATAGTAACTGAATCACTGAATGGTCACATTTACAGAGTCAGCTACATACCAGAGTGCAGTTGAACCACCCAGAGAAACACACTGACAATAGTAACTGAATCACTGAATGGTCACATTTACAGAGCCAGCTACATACCAGAGAGAAGTGACCACACAGAGATACACTGACAATTGGAACTGAATCACTGAATGGTCACATTTACAGAGGCAGCTACACCACAGAGTGCAGTGGACACACCCTTTGAAACACTCTGACAATTGGAACTGAATCACTGAATGGTCGCAGTTACAGAGGCAGCTACACCCCAGAGTGCAGTTGACCCACCCAGAGAAACACACTGAGAATTGGAACTGAATCACTGAATGGTCACTGTTACAGAGGCAGCTATATCGCAGAGTGTAGTGGAACCACACAGAGGAACACACTGACAATAGCAACTGAATCACTGAACGGAGACGGTTACAGAGTCAGCTAAACCCAGAGTGCAGTAGAATCACCGAAAGAAACACACTGACAATTGGAACTGAATCACTTAATGGTCACAGTTACAGTGGCAGCTACACGCCAGAGTGCAGTAGAACCACCGAGAGAAACACACTGACATTTGGAACTGAATCACTGAATGGTCAGAGTTACAGAGGCAGCTTCACCCCATAGTGCAGTGGAACCACACAGAGAAACACATTGACAATTGGAACTGAATCACTGAATGGTCACAGCTACGGAGGCAGCTACATCCCAGAGTGCAGTGGACCCACCCAGAGAAACACACTGACAACTGGAACTGAATCACTGAATGGTCATAGTTACAGAGACAGCTTCAGCCCATAGTGCAGTGGAACCACCCAGTGAAACACACTGACAATTGGAACTGAATCACTGAATGGTCACAGCTACAGAGGCAGCTACATCCCAGAGTGCAGTGGACCCACCCAGAGAAACACACTGACAATTGGAACTGAATCACTGAATGGTCAAAGTTACAGAGTCAGCTACATACCAGAGAGAAGTGGAACCACACATAGATTCACTGACCATTGGAACTGAATCACTGAATGGTCACAGCTACAGTGGCAGCTACACCCCAGAGTGCAGTGGACGCACCCAGAGAAACACACTGACAATTGGAACTGAATGACTGAATGGTCACACTTACAGATGCAGGTACACCCCAGAGTGCAGAGGACCCACCCAGAGAAACACACTGACAATTGGAACTGAATCACTGAATGGTCACAGCTACAGTGGCAGCTACTCTCCAGAGTGCAGTAGAACCACCGAGAGAAACACACTGACAATTGGAACAGAATCACTGAATGGTCAGAGTTACAGAGGCAGCTACACCCCAGAGTGCAGTGTAACCACACAGAGAAACACACTGACAATTGGAACTGAATCACTGAATGGTCACAGTTACAGTGGCAGCTACATCCCAGAGTGCTGTGGAACCACCCAGAGAAACACACAGACAATTGGAACTGAATCACTAAATGTAGACAGTTACAGAGGCAGCGACGCCCCAGAGTGCAGTGGAACCACCTAGAGAAACACACTGACAACTGGAACTGAATCACTGAATGGTCACATTTAAAGAGGCACCTACACCCCCGAGTGCAGTGGAACCACCCAGAGAAACACATTTACAATTGGAAATGATTCACTGAATGGCCACAGTTACAGAGGCAGCTGCATCCCAGGGTGCAGTGGAACCATCCATAGAAACACACTGACAATTGGAACTGAATCACTGAACGGAGACAGTTACAGAGGCAGCTAAACCCAGAGTGCAGTAGAATCACCGAGAGAAACACACTGACAATTGGAACTGAATCACTGAATGGTCACAGTTTCAGTGGCAGCTACACTCCAGAGTGCAGTGGAACCACCGAGAGAAACACACTGACAATTGGAACTGAATCACTGAATGGTCAGAGTTACAGAGGCAGCTACACTCCAGAGTGCAGTGGAACCACACAGAGAAACACACTGACAATTGTAACTGAATCACTGAATGGTTACAGTTCCAGAGATAGCTACATCCCAGAGTTCAGTGGAACCACCGAGAGAAACACACTGATAATTGGAACTGAATCACTGATTGGTCAGAGTTTCAGAGACAGCTACACCCCAGAGTGCCGTAGAACCACCCAGAGAAACACACGGAAAATTGGAAGTGAATCAGTGAATGGTTACAGTTACAGAGGCAGCTACATCCCAGAGTGCAGTGGACCCACACAGTGAAACACACTGACAATTGGAACTGAATCACTGAATGGTCACAGTTGCAGAGTCAGCTACATACCAGAGAGAAGTGGAACCACACATAGATACACTGACAATAGGAAGTGAATCACTGAATGGTCACTGTTACAGAGGCAGCAACACCCCAGAGTGCAGTGGACGCACCCAGAGAAACACACTGACAATTGGAACTGAATCACTGAATGGTCACAGTTACAGATGCAGCTACATCCCAGAGAGCAGAGGAACAGCCCAGAGAAACACACTGAATAATTCGAACTGAATCACTGAATGGTCACAGTTACAGAGGCATCTACATCCCAGAGTGCAGTGGAACCACCCAGAGAAACACACTGACAATTGGAGCTGAATCACAGAATGGTCACATTTACAGAGGCAGCTACACCCCAGAGTGCAGTGCACCCACCCAGAGAAACACACTGTCAATTGGAACTGAATCACTGAATGGTCACAGTTACAGAGGCAGCTACACCCCAGAGCAGTGAACCACCCAGAGAACCACACAGACAATAGGAATTGAATCACTGTATGGCCACAGTTACGGAGACAGCTACACCCCAGAGTGCAGTGGAATCACCCAGAGGAACACACGGACAATTGGAACTGAATCACTGAATGGTCACAGGTACAGAGTCAGCTACATACCAGAGAGAAGTGACCACGCAGAGATACACTGACAATTGGAACTGAATCACTGAATGGTCACTGTTACAGAGGCAGCAACACCCCAGACTGCAGTGGACGCACCCAGAGAAATAAACTGACAATTGGAACTGAATCACTGAATGGTCACAGTTACAGATGCAGCGACATCCCAGAGAGCAGTGGAACAGCCCAGAGAAACACACTGACAATTCGAACTGAATCACTGAATGGTCACAGTTACAGAGGCACCTACATCCCAGAGTGCAGTGGAACCACCCAGAGAAACACACTGACAATTGGAACTGAATCACAGAATGCAGAAAGTTACAGAGGCGGCTAAAACCCAGAGTGCAGGAGAATGACCGGGAGAAACACATTGGCAATTGGAACTGAATCAGTGAATGGTCACAGTTACAGTGGCAGCTACGCCCTAGAGTGCAGTAGAACCACCTAGAGAAACACCCTGACAATTGGAAGTGAATCTCGGAATGGTCACAGTTACAGAGGCAGCTACACCCCAGAGTGCAGTGCACCCACCCAGAGAAACACACTGTCAATTGGAACTGAATCACTGAATGGTCACAGTTACAGAGGCAGCTACACCCCAGAGCAGTGAACCACCCAGAGAAACACACAGACAATAGGAATTGAATCACTGAATGGTCACAGTTACAGAGGCAGCTACACCCCAGAGCAGTGAACCACCCAGAGAACCACACAGACAATAGGAATTGAATCACTGTATGGCCACAGTTACAGAGACAGCTACACCCCAGAGTGCAGTGGAATCACCCAGAGGAACACACGGACAATTGGAACTGAATCACTGAATGGTCACAGGTACAGAGTCAGCTACATACCAGAGAGAAGTGACCACACAGAGATACACTGACAATTGGAACTGAATCAATGAATGGTCACAGTAACAGAGGCAGCTACACCCCTGAGTGCAGTGGACCCACCCTGAGAAACACACTGAGAATTGGAACTGAATCACTGAATGGTCACAGTTACAGAGGCAGCTATGCCGCAGAGTGTAGTGGAGCCACACAGAGAAACACAGTGACAATAGCAACTGAATCACTGAACGGAGACAGTTACAGAGGCAGCGAAACCCAGAGTGCAGTATGATCACCGAGAGAAACACACTGACAATTGGAATTGAATTACTGAATGGAGACATTTACAGAGGCAGCGACGCCACAGAGTGCAGTAGAAACACACAGAGAAACAGATTGACAATTGGAACTGAATCACTGAATGGTCACAGTTACAGAGACAGCTACACACCAGAGTGCAATAGAACCACCCGGAGAATCACACGGACAATTGGAAGTGAATCATTGAATGGTTACAGTTACAGAGGCAGCTACTTCCCAGAGTGCAGTGGAACCACCCAGAGAAACACACTGAAAATTGGAACTGAATCACAGAATGGTCACAGTTACAGAGTCAGCAACATACCAGAGAGATGTGGAACCACACATAGATACACAGACAATTGGAACTGAATCAGTGAATGGTCACTGTTACAGAGGCAGCAACACCCCAGAGTGCAGTGGACGCACCCAGAGAAACACACTGACAATTGGAACTGAATCACTGAATGGTCACAGTTACAGATGCAGCTACATCCCAGAGAGCAGTGGAACAGCCCAGAGAAACAAACTGACAATTCGAGCTGAATCACTGAATGGTCACAGTTACAGAGGCACCTACATCCCAGAGTGCAGTGGAACCACCCAGAGAAACACACTGACAATTAGAGCTGAATCACAGAATGGTCACAGTTACAGAGGCAGCTACACCCCAGAGTGCAGTGCACCCACCCAGAGAAACACACTGTCAATTGGAACTGAATCACTGAATGGTCACAGTTACAGAGGCAGCTACAATCCAGAGCAGTGAACCACGCAGAGAACCACACAGACAATAGGAATTGAATCACTGTATGGCCACAGTTACAGAGACAGCTACACCCCAGAGTGCAATGGAATCACCCAGAGGAACACACGGACAATTGGAACTGAATCACTGAATGGTCACAGGTACAGAGTCAGCTACATACCAGAGAGAAGTGACCACACAGAGATACACTGACAATTGGAACTGAATCACTGAATGGTCACTGTTACAGAGGCAGCAACACCCCAGAGTGCAGTGGACGCACCCAGAGAAATACACTGACAATTGGAACTGAATCACTGAATGGTCACAGTTACAGATGCAGCTACATCCCAGAGAGCAGTGGAACAGCCCAGAGAAACACACTGACAATTCGAACTGAATCACTGAATGGTCACAGTTACAGAGGCACCTACATCCCAGAGTGCAGTGGAACCACCCAGAGAAACACACTGACAATTGGAACTGAATCACAGAATGCAGAAAGTTACAGAGGCGGCTAAAACCCAGAGTGCAGGAGAATGACCGGGAGAAACACATTGGCAATTGGAACTGAATCAGTGAATGGTCACAGTTACAGGGGCAGCTACACCCCAGAGTGCAGTGGAACCACCTAGAGAAACACACTGACAATTGGAAGTGAATCTCGGAATGGTCACAGTTACAGAGGCAGCTACACCCCAGAGTGCAGTGCACCCACCCAGAGAAACACACTGTCAATTGGAACTGAATCACTGAATGGTCACAGTTACAGAGGCAGCTACACCCCAGAGCAGTGAACCACCCAGAGAAACACACAGACAATAGGAATTGAATCACTGTATGGCCACAGTTACAGAGACAGCTACACCCCATAGTGCAGTGGAACCACCCAGAGGAACACACGGACAATTGGAACTGAATCACTGAATGGTCACAGGTACAGAGTCAGCTACATACCAGAGAGAAGTGACCACACAGAGATACACTGACAATTGGAACTGAATCACTGAATGGTCACAGTAACAGAGGCAGCTACACGCCTGAGTGCAGTGGACCCACCCAGAGAAACACACTGAGAATTGGAACTGAATCACTGAATGTTCACAGTTACAGAGGCAGCTATACCGCAGAGTGTAGTGGAGTCACACAGAGAAACACACTGACAATAGCAACTGAATCACTGAACGGAGACAGTTACAGAGGCAGCTAAACCCAGAGTGCAGTATGATCACCGAGAGAAACACACTGACAATTGGAATTGAATTACTGATTGGAGACATTTACAGAGGCAGCGACGCCACAGAGTGCAGTGGAAACACACAAAGAAACACATTGACAATTGGAACTGAATCACTGAATGGTCACAGTTACAGAGACAGCTACACCCCAGAGTGCAATAGAACCACCCGGAGAAACACACGGACAATAGGAAGTGAATCATTGAATGGTTACAGTTACAGAGGCAGCTACTTCCCAGAGTGCAGTGGAACCACCCGGAGAAATACACTGTCAATTGGAACTGAATCACTGAATGGTCACAGTTACAGAGTCAGCAACATACCAGAGAGAAGTGGAACCACACATAGATACACAGACAATTGGAACTGAATCAGTGAATGGTCACTGTTACAGAGGCAGCAACACCCCAGAGTGCAGTGGACGCACCCAGAGAAACACACTGACAATTGGAACTGAATCACTGAATGGTCACAGTTACAGATGCAGCTACATCACAGAGAGCAGCGGAACAGCCCAGAGAAACACACTGACAATTGGAACTGTATCACTGAATGGCCAAATTTACAGAGGCAGTTACACCCCAGAATGCAGTGGAACCACCCGGAGAAATACACTGTCAATTGGAACTGGATCAGTGTATGGTCACAGTTACAGTGGCAGCTACACCCCAGAGTGCAGTAGAACCACCGAGAGAAACACACTGACAATTGGAAATGAATCACTGAATGGTCACAGTTACAGATGCAGCTACACCCCAGAGAGCAGTGGAACAGCCCAGAGAAACACACTGACAATTGGAACTGAATCACTGAATGGCCACATTTACAGAGGCAGTTACACCCCAGAATGCAGTGGAACCACCCAGAGAAATACACTGACAATTGGAAATGGATCACTGAATGGTTACAGTTACAGAGGAAGATTCATCCCAGAGTGCAGTGGAACCACCCAGAGAAACACACTGACAATTGGAACTGAATCACTGAATGGTCACAGTTACAGAGCCATCTACATCCCAGAGTGCAGTGGAACCACCCAGAGAAACACACTGATAATTGAACCTGAATCACAGAATGGAGACAGTTACAGAGGCAGCTAAACCACAGAGTGCAGTAGAATGACCGAGAGAAACACATTGACAATTGGAACGGAATCAGTGAATGGTCACAGTTACAGTGGCAGCTACACCCCAGAGTGCAGTAGAACCACCGAGGGAAACACACTGACAATTGGAAGTGAATCACTGAATGGTCACAGTTACAGTGGCAGCTTCACCCCAGAGTGCAGTGCATCCACCCAGAGAAACACACTGACAATTGAAACTGAATCACTGAATGGTCACAGTTACACAGGCAGCTACACCCCAGAGTGCAGTGGACCCGTCCCGAGAAACACACTGAGAATTGGAACAGAATCACTGAATGGTCACAGTTACAGAGGCAGCTACATCCCAGAGTGCAGTGGACCAAACCAGAGAGACACACTGAGAATTGGAACTGAATCATTGTATGGTTACAGTTACAGAGGCATCTACATCCCAGAGAGCAGTGGAAACACCCAGAGAAACACACTGACAATTGGAACTGAATCACTGAATGGTCACAGATACAGAGGCAGCTACACCCCAGAGAGCAGTGAACCACCGACAGAAACACACAGACAATTGGAACTGAATCACTGAATGGTCTCAGTTGCAGAGTCAGCTGCACCCCAGAGAGCAGCGGAACCATCCAGAGAAACACAGTGACAATTGGAACTGAATCACTGAATGGTCACAGTTACAGAGGCAGCTACACCCCCAGAGAGCAGTGGAACCACACAGAGAAACACACTGACATTTGGAACTGAATCACTGAATGGTCACAGTTACAGATGCAGCTACATCCCAGAGAGCAGTGGAACAGCCCAGAGAAACACACTGACATTTGGAACTGAATCACTGAATGGCCACCTTTACAGAGGCAGCGACAGCCCAGAGTGCAGTAGAACCACCCAGAGAAATACACTGACAATTGGAACTGAATCACTGAATGGTCACAGTTACAGAGACAGCTACACCCCAGAGTGCAATAGAACCACCCGGAGAAACACACGGACAATTGGAAGTGCATCACTGAATGGTTACAGTTACAGAGGCAGCTACTTCCCAGAGTGCAGTGGAACCACCCAGAGAAACACACTGAAAATTGGAACTGAATCACTGAATGGTCACAGTTACAGAGTCAGCAACATACCAGAGAGAAGTGGAACCACACATAGATACACTGACAATTGGAAATGAATCACTGAATGGTCACTGTTACAGAGGCAGCAACACCCCAGAGTGCAGTGGACGCACCCAGAGAAACACACTGACAATTGGAACTGAATCACTAAATGGTCACATTTACAGATGCAGCTACATCACAGAGAGCAGCGGAACAGCCCAGAGAAACACACTGACAATTGGAACTGTATCACTGAAAGGCCACATTTACAGAGGTAGTTACACCCCAGAATGCAGTGGAACCACCCGGAGAAATACAATGACAATTGGATCTGGATCAGTGAATGGTCACAGTTACAGTGGCAGCTACACCCCAGAGTGCAGTGGAACCACCCAGAGAAACACACTGACAATTGGAACTGAATCACTGAATGGTCACAGTTACAGAGGCAGTTACATCCCAGAGTGCAGTGGAACCACCAAGAGAAACACACTGACAATTGGAACTGAATCACAGAATGGAGACAGTTACAGAGGCAGCTAAACCCCAGAGTGCAGTAGAATGACCGAGAGAAACACATTGACAATTGGAACGGAATCAGTGAATGGTCACAGTTACAGAGGCAGCTAAACCCCAGAGTGCAGTAGAATGACCGAGAGAAACACATTGACAATTGGAAGGGAATCAGTGAATGGTCACAGTTACAGTGGCAGCTACACCCCAGAGTGCAGTAGAACCACCGAGGGAAACACACTGACAATTGGAAGTGAATCACTGAATGGTCACATTTACAGTGGCAGCTTCACCCCAGAGTGCAGTGCATCCACCCAGAGAAACACACTGACAATTGAAACTGAATCACTGAATGGTCACAGTTACACAGGCAGCTACACCCCAGAGTGCAGTGGACCCGCCCAGAGAAACACACTGAGAATTGGAACTGAATCACTGAATGGTCACAGTTACAGAGGCAGCTACATCCCAGAGTGCAGTGGACCAAACCAGAGAGACACACTGAGAATTGGAACTGAATCATTGTATGGTTACAGTTACAGAGGCATCTACATCCCAGAGAGCAGTGAATCACCCAGAGAAACACACTGACAATTGGAACTGAATCACTGAATGGTCACAGATAGAGAGGCAGCTACACCCCAGAGAGCAGTGAACCACCGAGAGAAACACACTGACAATTGGAACTGAATCACTGAATGGTCTCAGTTGCAGAGTCAGCTGCACCCCAGAGAGCAGCGGAACCATCCAGAGAAACACACTGACAATTGGAACTGAATCACTGAATGGTCACAGTTACAGAGGCAGCTACACCCCAGAGAGCAGTGGAACCACACAGAGAAACACACTGACAATTGGAACTGAATCACTGAATGGTCACAGTTACAGATGCAGCTACATCTCAGAGAGCAGTGGAACAGCCCAGAGAAACACACTGACATTTGGAACTGAATCACTGAATGGCCACCTTTACAGAGGCAGCGACAGCCCAGAGTGCAGTAGAACCACCCAGAGAAATACACTGACAATTGGAACTGAATCACTGAATGGTCACTGTTACAGTGGCAGCTACATCCCAGAGTGCAGTGGAACTACCCAGAGAAACACACGGAAAATTGGAAGTGAATCAATGAATGGTTACAGTTACAGAGGCAGCTACATCCCAGAGTGCAGTGGAACCACCCAGAGAAACACACTGAAAATTGGAACTGAATCACTGAATGGTCACAGTTACAGAGTCAGCAACATACCAGAGAGAAGTGGAACCACACATAGATACACTGACAATTGGAAATGAATCACTGAATGGTCACTGTTACAGAGGCAGCAACACCCCAGAGTGCAGTGGACGCACCCAGAGAAACACACTGACAATTGGAACTGAATCACTAAATGGTCACAGTTACAGATGCAGCTACATCACAGAGAGCAGCGGAACAGCCCAGAGAAACACACTGACAATTGGAACTGTATCACTGAAAGGCCACATTTTCTGAGGTAGTTACACCCCAGAATGCAGTGGAACCACCCGGAGAAATACAATGACAATTGGATCTGGATCAGTGAATGGTCACAGTTACAGTGGCAGCTACACCCCAGAGTGCAGTGGAACCACCCAGAGAAACACACTGACAATTGGAACTGAATCACTGAATGGTCACAGTTACAGAGGCAGTTACATCCCAGAGTGCAGTGGAACCACCAAGAGAAACACACTGACAATTGGAACTGAATCACAGAATGGAGACAGTTACAGAGGCAGCTAAACCCCAGAGTGCAGTAGAATGACCGAGAGAAACACATTGACAATTGGAACGGAATCAATGAATGGTCACAGTTACAGAGGCAGCTAAACCCCAGAGTGCAGTAGAATGACCGAGAGAAACACATTGACAATTGGAAGGGAATCAGTGAATGGTCACAGTTACAGTGGCAGCTACACCCCAGAGTGCAGTAGAACCACCGAGGGAAACACACTGACAATTGGAAGTGAATCACTGAATGGTCACATTTACAGTGGCAGCTTCACCCCAGAGTGCAGTGCATCCACCCAGAGAAACACACTGACAATTGAAACTGAATCACTGAATGGTCACAGTTACACAGGCATCTACACCCCAGAGTGCAGTGGACCCGCCCAGAGAAACACACTGAGAATTGGAACTGAATCACTGAATGGTCACAGTTACAGAGGCAGCTACATCCCAGAGTGCAGTGGACCAAACCAGAGAGACACACTGAGAATTGGAACTGAATCATTGTATGGTTACAGTTACAGAGGCATCTACATCCCAGAGAGCAGTGAATCACCCAGAGAAACACACTGACAATTGGAACTGAATCACTGAATGGTCACAGATAGAGAGGCAGCTACACCCCAGAGAGCAGTGAACCACCGAGAGAAACACACTGACAATTGGAACTGAATCACTGAATGGTCTCAGTTGCAGAGTCAGCTGCACCCCAGAGAGCAGCGGAACCATCCAGAGAAACACACTGACAATTGGAACTGAATCACTGAATGGTCACAGTTACAGAGGCAGCTACACCCCAGAGAGCAGTGGAACCACACAGAGAAACACACTGACAATTGGAACTGAATCACTGAATGGTCACAGTTACAGATGCAGCTACATCCCAGAGAGCAGTGGAACAGCCCAGAGAAACACACTGACATTTGGAACTGAATCACTGAATGGCCACCTTTACAGAGGCAGCGACAGCCCAGAGTGCAGTAGAACCACCCAGAGAAATACACTGACAATTGGAACTGAATCACTGAATGGTCACAGTTACAGAGACAGCTACACCCCAGAGTGCAATAGAACCACCCGGAGAAACACACGGACAATTGGAAGTGAATCACTGAATGGTTACAGTTACAGAGGCAGCTACTTCCCAGAGTGCAGTGGAACCACTCAGAGAAACACACTGAAAATTGGAACTGAATCACTGAATGGTCACAGTTACAGAGTCAGCAACATACCAGAGAGAAGTGGTACCACACATAGATACACTGACAATTGGAACTGAATCACTGAATGGTCACTGTTACAGTGGCAGCTACATCCCAGAGTGCAGTGGAACTACCCAGAGAAACACACGGAAAATTGGAAGTGAATCAATGAATGGTTACAGTTACAGAGGCAGCTACATCCCAGAGTGCAGTTGCGCCACCCAGAGAAACACACTGAAAATTGGAACTGAATCACTGAATGGTCACAGTTACAGAGTCAGCAACATACCAGAGAGAAGTGGAACCACACATAGATACACTGACAATTGGAAATGAATCACTGAATGGTCACTGTTACAGAGGCAGCAACACCCCAGAGTGCAGTGGACGCACCCAGAGAAACACACTGACAATTGGAACTGAATCACTGAATGGTCACAGTTACAGATGCAGCTACATCACAGAGAGCAGCGGAACAGCCCAGAGAAACACACTGACAATTGGAACTGTATCACTGAAAGGCCACATTTACAGAGGTAGTTACACCCCAGAATGCAGTGGAACCACCCGGAGAAATACAATGACAATTGGATCTGGATCAGTGAATGGTCACAGTTACAGTGGCAGCTACACCCCAGAGTGCAGTGGAACCACCCAGAGAAACACACTGACAATTGGAACTGAATCACTGAATGGTCACAGTTACAGAGGCAGTTACATCCCAGAGTGCAGTCGAACCACCAAGAGAAACACACTGACAATTGGAACTGAATCACAGAATGGAGACAGTTACAGAGGCAGCTAAACCCCAGAGTGCAGTAGAATGACCGAGAGAAACACATTGACAATTGGAACGGAATCAGTGAATGGTCACAGTTACAGAGGCAGCTAAACCCCAGAGTGCAGTAGAATGACCGAGAGAAACACATTGACAATTGGAAGGGAATCAGTGAATGGTCACAGTTACAGTGGCAGCTACACCCCAGAGTGCAGTAGAACCACCGAGGGAAACACACTGACAATTGGAAGTGAATCACTGAATGGTCACATTTACAGTGGCAGCTTCACCCCAGAGTGCAGTGCATCCACCCAGAGAAACACACTGACAATTGAAACTGAATCACTGAATGGTCACAGTTACACAGGCAGCTACACCCCAGAGTGCAGTGGACCCGCCCAGAGAAACACACTGAGAATTGGAACTGAATCACTGAATGGTCACAGTTACAGAGGCAGCTACATCCCAGATTGCAGTGGACCAAACCAGAGAGACACACTGAGAATTGGAACTGAATCATTGAATGGTTACAGTTACAGAGGCATCTACATCCCGGAGAGCAGTGGAATCACCCAGAGAAACACACTGACAATTGGAACTGAATCACTGAATGGTCACAGATACAGAGGCAGCTACACCCCAGAGAGCAGTGAACCACCGAGAGAAACACACTGACAATTGGAACTGAATCACTGAATGGTCTCAGTTGCAGAGTCAGCTGCACCCCAGAGAGCAGCGGAACCATCCAGAGAAACACACTGACAATTGGAACTGAATCACTGAATGGTCACAGTTACAGAGGCAGCTACACCCCAGAGAGCAGTGGAACCACCCAGAGAAACACACTGACAATTGGAACTGAATCACTGAATGGTCACAGTTACAGATGCAGCTACATCCCAGAGAGCAGTGGAACAGCCCAGAGAAACACACTGACATTTGGAACTGAATCACTGAATGGCCACCTTTACAGAGGCAGCGACAGCCCAGAGTGCAGTAGAACCACCCAGAGAAATACACTGACAATTGGAACTGAATCACTGAATGGTCACAGTTACAGAGACAGCTACACCCCAGAGTGCAATAGAACCACCCGGAGAAACACACGGACAATTGGAAGTGCATCACTGAATGGTTACAGTTACAGAGGCAGCTACTTCCCAGAGTGCAGTGGAACCACCCAGAGAAACACACTGAAAATTGGAACTGAATCACTGAATGGTCACAGTTACAGAGTCAGCAACATACCAGAGAGAAGTGGAACCACACATAGATACACTGACAATTGGAAATGAATCACTGAATGGTCACTGTTACAGAGGCAGCAACACCCCAGAGTGCAGTGGACGCACCCAGAGAAACACACTGACAATTGGAACTGAATCACTGAATGGTCACAGTTACAGATGCAGCTACATCACAGAGAGCAGCGGAACAGCCCAGAGAAACACACTGACAATTGGAACTGTATCACTGAAAGGCCACATTTACAGAGGTAGTTACACCCCAGAATGCAGTGGAACCACCCGGAGAAATACAATGACAATTGGATCTGGATCAGTGAATGGTCACAGTTACAGTGGCAGCTACACCCCAGAGTGCAGTGGAACCACCCAGAGAAACACACTGACAATTGGAACTGAATCACTGAATGGTCACAGTTACAGAGGCAGTTACATCCCAGAGTGCAGTGGAACCACCAAGAGAAACACACTGACAATTGGAACTGAATCACAGAATGGAGACAGTTACAGAGGCAGCTAAACCCCAGAGTGCAGTAGAATGACCGAGAGAAACACATTGACAATTGGAACGGAATCAGTGAATGGTCACAGTTACAGAGGCAGCTAAAGCCCAGAGTGCAGTAGAATGACCGAGAGAAACACATTGACAATTGGAAGGGAATCAGTGAATGGTCACAGTTACAGTGGCAGCTACACCCCAGAGTGCAGTAGAACCACCGAGGCAAACACACTGACAATTGGAAGTGAATCACTGAATGGTCACATTTACAGTGGCAGCTTCACCCCAGAGTGCAGTGCATCCACCCAGAGAAACACACTGACAATTGAAACTGAATCACTGAATGGTCACAGTTACACAGGCAGCTACACCCCAGAGTGCTGTGGACCCGCCCAGAGAAACACACTGAGAATTGGAACTGAATCACTGAATGGTCACAGTTACAGAGGCAGCTACATCCCAGAGTGCAGTGGAACCACCCGGAGAAATACAATGACAATTGCATCTGGATCAGTGAATGGTCACAGTTACAGTGGCAGCTACACCCCAGAGTGCAGTGGAACCACCCAGAGAAACACACTGACAATTGGAACTGAATCACTGAATGGTCACAGTTACAGAGGCAGTTACATCCCAGAGTGCAGTGGAACCACCAAGAGAAACACACTGACAATTGGAACTGAATCACAGAATGGAGACAGTTACAGAGGCAGCTAAACCCCAGAGTGCAGTAGAATGACCGAGAGAAACACATTGACAATTGGAACGGAATCAGTGAATGGTCACAGTTACAGAGGCAGCTAAAGCCCAGAGTGCAGTAGAATGACCGAGAGAAACACATTGACAATTGGAAGGGAATCAGTGAATGGTCACAGTTACAGTGGCAGCTACACCCCAGAGTGCAGTAGAACCACCGAGGCAAACACACTGACAATTGGAAGTGAATCACTGAATGGTCACATTTACAGTGGCAGCTTCACCCCAGAGTGCAGTGCATCCACCCAGAGAAACACACTGACAATTGAAACTGAATCACTGAATGGTCACAGTTACACAGGCAGCTACACCCCAGAGTGCAGTGGACCCGCCCAGAGAAACACACTGAGAATTGGAACTGAATCACTGAATGGTCACAGTTACAGAGGCAGCTACATCCCAGAGTGCAGTGGACCAAACCAGAGAGACACACTGAGAATTGGAACTGAATCATTGTATGGTTACAGTTACAGAGGCATCTACATCCCAGAGAGCAGTGGAATCACCCAGAGAAACACACTGACAATTGGAACTGAATCACTGAATGGTCACAGATACAGAGGCAGCTACACCCCAGAGAGCAGTGAACCACCGAGAGAAACACACTGACAATTGGAACTGAATCACTGAATGGTCTCAGTTGCAGAGTCAGCTGCACCCCAGAGAGCAGCGGAACCATCCAGAGAAACACACTGACAATTGGAACTGAATCACTGAATGGTCACAGTTACAGAGGCAGCTACACCCCAGAGAGCAGTGGAACCACACAGAGAAACACACTGACAATTGGAACTGAATCACTGAATGGTCACAGTTACAGATGCAGCTACATCCCAGAGAGCAGTGGAACAGCCCAGAGAAACACACTGACATTTGGAACTGAATCACTGAATGGCCACCTTTACAGAGGCAGCGACAGCCCAGAGTGCAGTAGAACCACCCAGAGAAATACACTGACAATTGGAACTGAATCACTGAATGGTCACAGTTACAGAGACAGCTACACCCCAGAGTGCAATAGAACCACCCGGAGAAACACACGGACATTTGGAAGTGAATCACTGAATGGTTACAGTTACAGAGGCAGCTACTTCCCAGAGTGCAGTGGAACCACCCAGAGAAACACACTGAAAATTGGAACTGAATCACTGAATGGTCACAGTTACAGAGTCAGCAACATACCAGAGAGAAGTGGAACCACACATAGATACACTGACAATTGGAACTGAATCACTGAATGGTCACTGTTACAGAGGCAGCAACACCCCAGAGTGCAGTGGACGCACCCAGAGAAACACACTGACAATTGGAACTGAATCACTGAATGGTAACAGATACAGAGGCAGCTACACCCCAGAGAGCAGTGAACCACCGAGAGAAACACACTGACAATTGGAACTGAATCACTGAATGGTCTCAGTTGCAGAGTAAGCGGCACCTCAGAGAGCAGCGGAACCATCCATAGAAACACACTGACAATTGGAACTGAATCACTGAATGATCACGGTTACAGAGGCAGCTACATGCCAGAGTGCAGTGAAAGCACCCAGAGAAACACACTGACAATTGGAACTGAATCACTGAATGGTCACAGTTACGTAGGCAGCTACACCCCAGAGTGCAGTGGAACCACCCAGAGAAACACACTGACAATTGGAACTGAATCACTGAATGGTCACAGTAACAGAGGCAGCTAAACCCCAGAGTGCAGTAGCATTACCGAGAGAAACACACTGACAATTGGAACTGAGTCACTGAAAGGTCACAGTTACAGTGGCAGCTACATCCCAGAGTGCAGTAGAACCACCGAGAGAAACACACTGACAATTGGAACTGAATCACTGAATGGTCACAGTTACAGAGGCAGCTACACCCCAGAGAGCAGTGGAACCACCCAGAGAAACACACTGACAATTGGAACTGAATCACTGAATGGTCACAGTTACAGATGCAGCTACATCCCAGAGAGCAGTGGAACAGCCCAGAGAAACACACTGATATTTGAAACTGAATCACTGAATGGCCACCTTTACAGAGGCAGCGACACACCAGAGTGCAGTAGAACCACCCAGAGAAATGCACTGACAATTGGAACTGAATCACTGAATGGTCACAGTTACAGAGGCAGCTACATCCCAGAGTGCAGTGGAACCACCCAGAGAAACACACTGACAATTGGCACTGAATCACAAAATGCAGACAGGTACAGAGGCAGCTAAACCCCAGAGTGCAGTAGAATGACCGAGACAAACACATTGACAATTGGAACGGATTCAGTGAATGGTCACAGTTACAGTGGCAGCTACACCTCAGAGTGCAGTAGAACCACCGAGAGAAACACACTGACAATTGGAAGTGAATCACTGAATGGTCACAGTTACAGAGGCAGCTACACCCCAGATTGCAGTGCATCCACCCAGAGAAACACACTGACAATTGAAACTGAATCACTGAATGGTCACAGTTAAAAAAGGCAGCTACACCCCAGAGTGCAGTGGACCCGCCCAGAGAAACACACTGAGAATTGGAACTGAATCAGTGAATGGTCACAGTTACAGAGGCAGCAACATCCCAGAGTGCAGTGGACCAAACCAGAGAATCACACTGAGAATTGGAACTGAATCATTGAATGGTTACAGTTACAGAGGCATCTACATCCCAGAGAGCAGTGGAATCGCCCAGAGAAACACACTGACAATTGGAACTGAATCACTGAATGGTCACAGACACAGAGGCAGCTACACCCCAGAGAGCAGTGAACCACCGAGAGAAACACACTGACAATTGGATCTGAATCACTGAATGATCACGGTTACAGAGGCAGCTACATGCCAGAGTGCAGTGGAACCACCCAGAGAAACACACTGACAATTGGAACTGAATCACTGAATGGTCACAGTTACAGAGGCAGCTACACCACAGAGTGCAGTGGAACCACCCAGAGAAACACACTGACAATTGGAACTGAATCACTGAATGGTCACAGTTACAGAGGCAGCTACATCCCAGAGTGCAGTGGAACCACCCAGAGAAACACACTGACAATTGGAACTGAATCACTGAATGGTCACAGTTACAGTGGCAGCTACAACCCAGTGTGCAGTAGAACCACCGCGAGAAACACACTGACAATTGGAACTGAATCACTGAATGGTCACAGTTACAGAGGCAGCTACACCCCAGAGAGCAGTGGAACCACCCAGAGAAACACACTGACAATTGGAACTGAATCACTGAATGGTCACAGTTACAGATGCAGCTACATCCCAGAGAGCAGTGGAACAGCCCAGAGAAACACAATGACAATTGGAACTGAATCACTGAATGGCCACCTTTACAGAGGCAGCGACAGCCCAGAGTGCAGTAGAACCACCCAGAGAAATACACTGACAATTGGAACTGAATCACTGAATGGTCACAGCGACAGAGGCAGCTACATCCCAGAGTGCAGTAGAACCACCGAGAGAAACAACACGCTGGCAATTAGAACTGAATCACTGAATGGTCACAGTTACAGAGACAGCTACACCTCAGAGTGCAGTGGAACCACACAGAGAAACACACTTGCAATTGGAACAGAATCACTGAATGGTCACAGCTATAGAGGCAGCTACATCCCAGAGTGCTTTAGAACCACCCAGAGAAACACACTGTCAATTGGAACTGAATCACTGAATTGTCACAGTTACAGTGGAATCTACACCCCAGAGAGCAGTGGACCCACTGAGAGAAACAGACTGACAATTGAAACTGAATCATTGAATGGTCTCAGGTACAGAGGCAGCTACACCCCAGAGAGCAGTGGAACAGCCCAGAGAAACACACTGACAATTGGAACTGAATCACTGAATGGCCACCTTTACAGAGGCTGCGACAGCCCAGAGTGCAGTAGAACCACCCAGAGAAATACATTGACAATTGGAACTGAATCACTGGATGGTCACAGTTACAGAGGCAGCTGCACCCCAGAGTGCAGTGGAACCACCCAGAGAAACACACTGACAATTGGAACTGAATCACTGGATGGTCACAGTTACAGAGGCAGCTGCACCCAAGAGAGCAGCGGAACCATCCACAGAAACACTCTGACAATTGGAACTGAATCACTGAATGTTCACAGTTACAGAGATAGCTACATCCCAGAGAGCAGTAGAATCAACCAGAGAAATACACTGACAATTGGAACTGAATAACTGAATTGTCACAGTTACAGAGGCAGCTGCACCCCAGAGAGCAGCGGAACCATCCAGAGAAACACACTGACAATTGGAATGGAGTCGCTGAATGGTCACAGTTACAGAGGCAGCTACACCCCAGAGAGAAGTGGAACAATCCAGAGAAACACACTGACAATTCGAACTGAATCGCTGAATGGTCACAGTTACAGAGGCAGCTACACCACAGAGAGCAAGTGAACCATCCAGAGAACAACACTGACAATTGGAACTGAATCACTGTATGGTCTCAGTTACAGAGGCAGCTACACCACAGAGTGCAGTGGAACCACCCAGAGAAACACACTGACAATTGGAACTGAATCACTGAATTGTCACAGTTACAGTGGCATCTACACCCCAGAGAGCAGTGGACCCACTGAGAGAAACAGACTGACAATTGGAACTGAATCACAGAATGGTAACAGGTACAGAGGCAGAAACAACCCAGAGAGCAGTGGAACCACCCAGAGAAACACACTAACAATTGGAACTGAATCACTGAATGGTCACAGTTACAGAGGCAGCTACGCACCAGAGAGCAGTGGAACCACCGAGAGAAATACACTGACAATTGGAATAGAATCGCTGAACGGTCACAGTTACAGAGGCTGCTACACCACAGAGAGCAGGGAAACCATCCAGAGAAAGATACTGACAATTGGAACTGAATCACTGAATGGTCACAGTTACAGAGGCAGCTACATCCCAGAATGCAGTGGACCCACCCAGAGAAACACATTGACAATTGGATCGGAATCACTGAATGGTCACAGTTACAGAGTCATCTACACCCCAGAGTGCAGTGGAACCACCCAGAGAAACACAATGACAACTGGAACTGAATCATTGCATCGTCACAGCTACAGAGGCACCTACATCCCAGAGTGCAGTGGAACCACCCAGAGAAACACACTGACAATTGGAACTGAATCACTGAATGGAAACATTTACAGTGGAAGCTACACACCAGGGTGCAGTGGAACCACCCAGAGAAACACACTGACAATAGGAACTGAATCACTGAATGCTCACAGTTACAGAGACAGCTACACCCCAGAGTACAGTGGAACCAAACAGAGAGACACACTGACAATTGGAACTGAATCACTGAATTGTCACAGTTACAGTGGCAGCTACACCCCAGAGTGCAGTCGACCCACTGAGAGAAACAGATTGACAATTGAAGCTGAATCACTGAATGTTCACAGTTACAGAGGCAGCTACACCCCAGAGAGCAGTGTAACCATCCAGAGAAACACACTGACAATTGGAACTGAATCACTGAATGGTCACAGTTAAAGAGGCAGCTACATTCCAGAGTGCAGTAGAACCACCTAGAGAAATGCACTGACAATTGGAACTGAATCACTGAATGGTCACAGTTGCAGAGGCAGCTAACCACCAGATAGCAGTGGAACCACCCAAAGAAACACATTGACATTTGGAACTGAATGACTGAATGGTCACAGTTACAAAGGCAGCTACACGCCAGAGAGCAGTTGAACCACACAGAGAAACACACTGACAATTGGAACTGAATCACTGAATGGTCACAGTTACAGAGGCAGCTACATCCCAGAGTGCAGTGGAACCACACAGAGAAACACACTGACAATTGGAACTGAATGACTGAATGGTCACAGTTACAAAGGCAGCTACACGCCAGAGAGCAGTTGAACCACACAGAAAAACACACTGACAATTGGAACTGAATCACTGAATGGTCACAGTTACAGAGGCAGCAAAATCCCAGAGTGCAGTGGAACCACACAGAAAAACACACTGACAATTGGAAATGAATCACTGAATGGTCATAGTTACAGAGACAGCTACACCCCAGAGAGCAGTGGAACCACCCAGAGAAACACACTGACAATTTGAACTGAATCACTGAATGGTCACAGTTACAGAGGCAGCTACACACCAGAGAGAACATAGAACATAGAACAATACAGCGCAGTACAGGCCCTTCGGCCCACGATGTTGCACCGAAACAAAAGCCATCTAACCTACACTATGCCGTTATCATCCATATGTTTATCCAATAAACTTTTAAATGCCCTCAATGTTGGCGAGTTCAGTACTGTAGCATTGGAACCACCCAGTGGTGAGAAGTGGAACCCAGTGAGAAGTGGAACCACCCAGTGAAACACACTGACAATTGGAACTGAATCGCTGAATGGTCACAGTTATAGAGGCAGCTATACCCCAGAGAGCAGTTGAACCAAGTAGAGAAAGACACTGACAATTGGAACTGAATCACTGAATGGTCACAGTTACAGAGGCAGCTACACGCCAGTGTACAGTAGAACCACACAGAGAAACGCACTGACAATTAGATCTGAATCACTGAATGGTCACAGTTACGGTGGCAACTACATCCCAGAGTGCAGCGGACCAACCCAGAGAAACACACAGACAATTGGAACTGAATCACTGACATGGTCATAGATTCAGAGGCAGCTACATCCCAGAGTGCAGGGGACCCACCCAGAGAAACAGACTGACACTTGGAACTGATCACTGAATGGTCACAGTTACAGAGGCAGCTTCATCCCAGAGTGCAGTGGAACCACCCAGAGAAACACACTGACAATTGGAACTGAATCACTGAATGGTCACAGTTACAGTGGCAAATACACACCAGGGTGCAGTGGAACCACCCAGAGAAACACACAGACAATATGAACTGATTCACTGAATGGTCACAGTTACAGAGGCAGCTCCACCCCAGAGTGGAGTGGCACCAACCAGGGAAACACACAGATAATTGGAACTGAATCACTGAATGGTCACAATTACAGAGGCAGCTACGCACAAGAGAGCAGTGGGCCCACCCAGAGAAACACACTGACAATTGGAACTGAATCACTGAATGGTCACAGTTACAGTGGCAGCTACACCCCAGAGAGCAGTGGAACCACCCAGAGAATCACACTGACAACTGGAACTGAATCACTGAATGGTCACAGTTACAGAGGCAGCGACAGTCCAGAGTGCAGTAGAACCACCCAGAGAAATACACTGACAATTGGAACTGAATCACTGAATGGTCACAGCGACAGAGGCAGCTACATCCCAGAGTGCAGTAGAACCACCTAGGGAAATTCACTGACAATTGGAACTGAATCACTGAATGGTCACAGTTGCAGAGGCAGCTAACCACCAGATAGCAGTGGAACAACCCAAAGAAACACACTGACATTTGGAACTGAATGACTGAATGGTCACAGTTACAAAGGCAGCTACACGCCAGAGAGCAGTTGAACCACACAGAGAAACACACTGACAATTGGAACTGAATCACTGAATGGTCACAGTTACAGAGGCAGCTACACCCCAGAGTGCAGTGTAACCACACAGAGAAACACACTGACAATTGGAACTGAATGACTGAATGGTCACAGTTACAAAGGCAGCTACACGCCAGAGAGCAGTTGAACCACACAGAAAAACACACTGACAATTGGAACTGAATCACTGAATGGTCACAGTTACAGAGGCAGCAACATCCCAGAGTGCAGTGGAACCACACAGAAAAACACACTGACAATTGGAAATGAATCACTGAATGGTCATAGTTACAGAGACAGCTACACCCCAGAGAGCAGTGGAACCACCCAGAGAAACACACTGACAATTTGAACTGAATCACTGAATGGTCACAGTTACAGAGGCAGCTACACACCAGAGAGAACATAGAACATAGAACAATACAGCGCAGTACAGGCCCTTCGGCCCACGATGTTGCACCGAAACAAAAGCCATCTAACCTACACTATGCCGTTATCATCCATATGTTTATCCAATAAACTTTTAAATGCCCTCAATGTTCGCGAGTTCACTACTGTAGCATTGGAACCACCCAGTGGTGAGAAGTGGAACCCAGTGAGAAGTGGAACCACCCAGTGAAACACACTGACAATTGGAACTGAATCGCTGAATGGTCACAGTTATAGAGGCAGCTATACCCCAGAGAGCAGTTGAACCAAGTAGAGAAAGACACTGACAATTGGAACTGAATCACTGAATGGTCACAGTTACAGAGGCAGCTACACGCCAGTGTACAGTAGAGCCACACAGAGAAACGCACTGACAATTGGAACTGAATCACTGGATGGTCACAGTTACAGAGGCAGCTGCACCCCAGAGTGCAGTGGAACCACCCAGAGAAACACACTGACAATTGGAACTGAATCACTGGATGGTCACAGTTAGAGAGGCAGCTGCACCCAAGAGAGCAGCGGAACCATCCACAGAAACACTCTGACAATTGGAACTGAATCACTGAATGTTCACAGTTACAGAGATAGCTATATCCCAGAGAGCAGTGGAATCACCCAGAGAAATACACTGACAATTGGAACTGAATAACTGAATTGTCACAGTTACAGAGGCAGCTGCACCCCAGAGAGCAGCGGAACCATCCAGAGAAACACACTGACAATTGGAATGGAGTCGCTGAATGGTCAAAGTTACAGAGGCAGCTACACCCCAGAGAGAAGTGGAACAATCCAGAGAAACACACTGACAATTCGAACTGAATCGCTGAATGGTCACAGTTACAGAGGCAGCTACACCACAGAGAGCAAGTGAACCATCCAGAGAACAACACTGACAATTGGAACTGAATCACTGTATGGTCTCAGTTACAGAGGCAGCTACACCACAGAGTGCAGTGGAACCACCCAGAGAAACACACTGAAAATTGGAACTGAATCATTGAATGGTCACAGTTACAGAGGCAGCTACATCCCAGAGTGCAGTACAACCACCCAGAGAAACACACTGACAATTGGAACTGAATCACTGAATTGTCACAGTTACAGTGGCATCTACACCCCAGAGAGCAGTGGAACCACCGAGAGAAATACACTGACAATTGGAATAGAATGGCTGAACGGTCACAGTTACAGAGGCTGCTACACCACAGAGAGCAGGGGAACCATCCAGAGAAAGATACTGACAATTGGAACTGAATCACTGAATGGTCACAGTTACAGAGGCAGCTACATCCCAGAATGCAGTGGACCCACCCAGAGAAACACATTGACAATTGGATCGGAATCACTGAATGGTCACAGTTACAGAGTCATCTACACCCCAGAGTGCAGTGGAACCACCCAGAGAAACACAATGACAATTGGAACTGAATCATTGAATGGTCACAGCTACAGAGGCAGCTACATCCCAGAGTGCAGTGGAACCACGCAGAAAACAAACTGGCAATTGGAACTGAATCATTGAATGGTCACAGTTATAGATGCAGCTACATCCCCGAGTGCAGTAGAACCACTCAGAGAAACACACTGACAATTGGAACTGAATCACTAAATGGAAACATTTACAGTGGACGCTACACACCAGGGTGCAGTGGAACCACCCAGAGAAACACACTGACAATAGGAACTGAATCACTGAATGGTCACAGTTACAGAGACAGCTACACCCCAGAGTACAGTGGAACCAAACAGAGAGGCACACTGACAATTGCAACTGAATCACTGAATTTTCACAGTTACAGTGGTAGCTACACCCCAGAGTGCAGTGGACCCACTGAGAGAAACAGATTGACAATTGGAACTGAATCACTGAATGGTCACAGTTACAGAGGCAGCTACACCCCAGAGTGCAGTGGAACCACACAGAGAAACACACTGACAATTGGAACTGAATGACTGAATGGTCACAGTTACAAAGGCAGCTACACGCCAGAGAGCAGTTGAACCACACAGAAAAACACACTGACAATTGAAACTGAATCACTGAATGGTCACAGTTACAGAGGCAGCAACATCCCAGAGTGCAGTGGAACCGCACAGAAAAACACACTGACAATTGGAAATGAATCACTGAATGGTCATAGTTACAGAGACAGCTACACCCCAGAGAGCAGTGGAACCACCCAGAGAAACACACTGACAATTTGAACTGAATCACTGAATGGTCACAGTTACAGAGGCAGCTACACACCAGAGAGAACATAGAACATAGAACAATACAGCGCAGTACAGGCCCTTCGGCCCACGATGTTGCACCGAAACAAAAGCCATCTAACCTACACTATGCCATTATCATCCATATGTTTATCCAATAAACTTTTAAAAGCCCTCAATGTTGGCGAGTTCACTACTGTAGCATTGGAACCACCCAGTGGTGAGAAGTGGAACCCAGTGAGAAGTGGAACCACCCAGTGAAACACACTGACAATTGGAACTGAATCGCTGAATGGTCACAGTTATAGAGGCAGCTATACCCCAGAGAGCAGTTGAACCAAGTAGAGAAAGACACTGACAATTGGAACTGAATCACTGAATGGTCACAGTTACAGAGGCAGCTACACGCCAGTGTACAGTAGAACCACACAGAGAAACGCACTGACAATTAGATCTGAATCACTGAATGGTCACAGTTACGGTGGCAACTACATCCCAGAGTGCAGCGGACCAACCCAGAGAAACACACAGACAATTGGAACTGAATCACTGACATGGTCATAGTTTCAGAGGCAGCTACACCCCAGAGTGCAGTGGCACCAACCAGGGAAACACACAGATAATTGGAACTGAATCACTGAATGGTCACAGTTACAGAGGCTGCTTCATCCCAGAGTGCAGTGGAACCACCCAGAGAAACACACTGACAATTGGAACTGAATCACTGAATGGTCACAGTTACAGAGGCAGCTACAGACCAGGGTGCAGTGGAACCACCCAGAGAAACACACAGGCAATATGAACTGATTCACTGAATGGTCACAGTTACAGAGGCAGCTCCACCCCAGAGTGCAGTGGCACCAACCAGGGAAACACACAGATAATTGGAACTGAATCACTGAATGGTCACAATTACAGAGGCAGCTACGCACAAGAGAGCAGTGGGCCCACCCAGAGAAACACACTGACAATTGGAACTGAATCACTGAATGGTCACAGTTACAGAGGCAGCTACACACCAGAGAGCAGAGAGACCACCCAGAGAAACACACTGACAATTGGAACTGAATCACTGAATGGTCACAGTTACAGAGGCAGCTACATCCCAGAGTGCAGTGGGACCACCCAGAGAAACACACTGACAATTGTAACTGAATCGCTGAATGGTCACAGTTACAGAGGCAGCTACAGCCCAGAGAGCAGTGGAACCATCCATAGAAACACACAGAAAGTTGGAACTGAATCACTGAATGGTTACAGTTACAGAGGCAGCTAAACGCCAGTGTGCAGTAAAAGCACCCAAATAAATGCACTAACAATTGGAACTGAAACACTGAATGTTCACAGTTACAGAGATAGCTACATCCCAGAGTGCAGTGGAAACACCCAGAGAAACACACTGACAACTGGAACTGAATCACTGAATGATCACAGTTACAGAGGCAGCTACACCCTAGAGAGCAGTTGAACCACCCAGAGAAACACACTGACAATTGGAACTGAATCACTGAATGGTCACAGTTACAGAGACAGCTACATCCCAGAGTGCAGTGGTCCCATCCAGAGAAACATATTGACTTTTGGAACAGAATCACTGAATGGTCACAGTTACAGAGGCAGCTATACCCCAGAGTGCATTGGAACCACCCAGAGAAACACACTGACAATTGGAACTGAATCAGTGAATGGTCACAGTTACAGAGGCAGCTACACCCCAGAGTGCAGTTGAACCACCCAGAGAAACACACTGACAATTGGAACTGAATCAGTGAATGGTCACAGTTACAGAGGCATCTACTTACCAGTGAACTGTGAAACCACCCAGAGAAACAGGCTGACAATTGGAACTGAATCACTGAATGGTCACAGTTACAGTGGCAGCTACACCCCAGAGTGCAGTGGACCCACTGAGTGAAACAGATTGACAATTGAAGCTGAATCACTGAATGTTCACAGTTACAGAGGCAGCTACACCCCAGAGAGCAGTGTAACCATCCAGAGAAACACACTGACAATTGGAACTGAATCACTGAATGGTCACAGTTAAAGAGGCAGCTACATTCCAGAGTGCAGTAGAACCACCGAGAGAAATGCACTGACAATTGGAACTGAATCACTGAATGGTCACAGTTGCAGAGGCAGCTAACCACCAGATAGCAGTGGAACCACCCAAAGAAACACACTGACATTTGGAACTGAATGACTGAATGGTCACAGTTACAAAGGCAGCTACACGCCAGAGAGCAGTTGAACCACACAGAGAAACACACTGATAATTGGAACTGAATCACTGAATG
This sequence comes from Scyliorhinus torazame, assembly GCF_047496885.1. NCBI lineage: Eukaryota > Metazoa > Chordata > Chondrichthyes > Carcharhiniformes > Scyliorhinidae > Scyliorhinus > Scyliorhinus torazame. The sequence continues at coordinate 58,123,087 of NC_092726.1, forward strand.
GTCACAGTTACAGAGGCAGCTACACCCCAGAGAGCAGTGTAACCATCCAGAGAAACACACTGACAATTGGAACTGAATCACTGAATGGTCACAGTTAAAGAGGCAGCTACATTCCAGAGTGCAGTAGAACCACCTAGAGAAATGCACTGACAATTGGAACTGAATCACTGAATGGTCACAGTTGCAGAGGCAGCTAACCACCAGATAGCAGTGGAACCACCCAAAGAAACACACTGACATTTGGAACTGAATGACTGAATGGTCACAGTTACAAAGGCAGCTACACGCCAGAGAGCAGTTGAACCACACAGAGAAACACACTGATAATTGGAACTGAATCACTGAATGGTCACAGTTACAGAGGCAGCTACACCCCAGAGTGCAGTGGAACCACACAGAGAAACACACTGACAATTGGAACTGAATGACTGAATGGTCACAGTTACAAAGGCAGCTACACGCCAGAGAGAAGTTGAACCACACAGAAAAACACACTAACAATTGGAACTGAATCACTGAATGGTCACAGTTACAGTGGCAGCTACACCCCAGAGTGCAGTGGACCCACTGAGTGAAACAGATTGACAATTGAAGCTGAATCACTGAATGTTCACAGTTACAGAGGCAGCTACACCCCAGAGAGCAGTGTAACCATCCAGAGAAACACACTGACAATTGGAACTGAATCACTGAATGGTCACAGTTAAAGAGGCAGCTACATTCCAGAGTGCAGTAGAACCACCGAGAGAAATGCACTGACAATTGGAACTAAATCACTGAATGGTCACAGTTGCAGAGGCAGCTAATCACCAGATAGCAGTGGAACCACCCAAAGAAACACACTGACATTTGGAACTGAATGACTGAATGGTCACAGTTACAAAGGCAGCTACACGCCAGAGAGCAGTTGAACCACACAGAGAAACACACTGATAATTGGAACTGAATCACTGAATGGTCACAGTTACAGAGGCAGCTACACCCCAGAGAGCAGTGTAACCATCCAGAGAAACACACTGACAATTGGAACTGAATCACTGAATGGTCACAATTAAAGAGGCAGCTACATTCCAGAGTGCAGTAGAACCACCTAGAGAAATGCACTGACAATTGGAACTGAATCACTGAATGGTCACAGTTGCAGAGGCAGCTAACCACCAGATAGCAGTGGAACCACCCAAAGAAACACACTGACAATTGGAACTGAATGACTGAATGGTCACAGTTACAAAGGCAGCTACACGCCAGAGAGAAGTTGAACCACACAGAAAAACACACTAACAATTGGAACTGAATCACTGAATGGTCACAGTTACAGAGGCAGCAACATCCCAGAGTGCAGTGGAACCACACAGAAAAACACACTGACAATTGGAAATGAATCACTGAATGGTCATAGTTACAGAGACAGCTACACCCCAGAGTGCAGTGGAACCACCCAGAGAAACACACTGACAATTTGAACTGAATCACTGAATGGTCACAGTTACAGAGGCAGCTCCACCCCAGAGTGCAGTGGCACCAACCAGGGAAACACACAGATAATTTGAACTGAATCACTGAATGGTCACAATTACAGAGGCAGCTACGCACAAGAGAGCAGTGGGCCCACCCAGAGAAACACACTGACAATTGGAACTGAATCACTGAATGGTCACAGTTACAGAAGCAGCTACACACCAGAGAGCAGAGAGACCACCCAGAGAAACACACTGACAATTGGAACTGAATCACTGAATGGTCACAGTTACAGAGGCAGCTACACACCAGAGAGCAGTGGAACCACACAGAGAAACACACTGACAATTGTAACTGAATCGCTGAATGGTCACAGTTACAGAGGCAGCTACAGCCCAGAGAGCAGTGGAACCATCCATAGAAACACACAGAAAGTTGGAACTGAATCACTGAATGGTTACAGTTACAGAGGCAGCTAAACGCCAGTGTGCAGTAAAAGCACCCAAAGAAATGCACTGACAATTGGAACTGAAACACTGAATGTTCACAGTTACAGAGATACCTACATCCCAGAGTGCAGTGGAAACACCCAGAGAAACACACTGACAACTGGAACTGAATCGCTGAATGGTCACAGTTATAGAGGCAGCTATACCCCAGAGAGCAGTTGAACCAAGTAGAGATAGACACTGACAATTGGAACTGAATCACTGAATGGTCACAGTTACAGAGGCAGCTACACGCCAGTGTACAGTGGAACCACCCAGAGAAACGCACTGACAATTAGATCTGAATCACTGAATGGTCACAGTTACGGTGGCAGCTACATCCCAGAGTGCAGGGGACCCACCCAGAGAAACAGACTGACACTTGGAACTGATCACTGAATGGTCACAGTTACAGAGGCAGCTTCATCCCAGAGTGCAGTGGAACCACCCAGAGAAACACACTGACAATTGGAACTGAATCACTGAATGGTCACAGTTACAGTGGCAACTACACACCAGGGTGCAGTGGAACCACCCAGAGAAACACACAGACAATATGAACTGATTCACTGAATGGTCACAGTTACAGAGGCAGCTCCACCCCAGAGTGCAGTGGCACCAACCAGGGAAACACACAGATAATTTGAACTGAATCACTGAATGGTCACAATTACAGAGGCAGCTACGCACAAGAGAGCAGTGGGCCCACCCAGAGAAACACACTGACAATTGGAACTGAATCACTGAATGGTCACAGTTACAGAAGCAGCTACACACCAGAGAGCAGAGAGACCACCCAGAGAAACACACTGACAATTGGAACTGAATCACTGAATGGTCACTATTACAGAAGCAGCTACACACCAGAGAGCAGAGAGACCACCCAGAGAAACACACTGACAATTGGAACTGAATCACTGAATGGTCACAGTTACAGAAGCAGCTACACACCAGAGAGCAGAGAGACCACCCAGAGAAACACACTGACAATTGGAACTGAATCACTGAATGGTCACTATTACAGAAGCAGCTACACACCAGCGAGCACTGGAACCACACAGAGAAACACACTGACAATTGTAACTGAATCGCTGAATGGTCACAGTTACAGAGGCAGCTACAGCCCAGAGAGCAGTGGAACCATCCATAGAAACACACAGAAAGTTGGAACTGAATCACTGAATGGTTACAGTTACAGAGGCAGCTAAACGCCAGTGTGCAGTAAAAGCACCCAAAGAAATGCACTGACAATTGGAACTGAAACACTGAATGTTCACAGTTACAGAGATACCTACATCCCAGAGTGCAGTGGAAACACCCAGAGAAACACACTGACAACTGGAACTGAATCACTGAATGATCAGTTACAGAGGCAGCTACACCCCAGAGAGCAGTTGAACCACCCAGAGAAACACACTGACAATTGGAACTGAATCACTGAATGGTCACAGTTACAGAGACAGCTACATCCCAGAGTGCAGTGGTCCCATCCAGAGAAACATATTGACATTTGGAACTGAATCACTGAATGGTCACAGTTACAGAGGCTGCTACAACCCAGAGTGCAGTGTAACCACCCAGAGAAACACACTGACAATTGGAACAGTATCGTTGAATGGTCACAATTACAGAGGCAGCTATACCCCAGAGTGCATTGGAACCACCTAGAGAAACACACTGACAACTGCAACTGAATCACTGAATGGTCACAGTTACAGAGGCAGCTACACCCCAGAGTGCAGTTGAACCACCCAGAGAAACACACTGACAATTGGAACTGAATCAGTGAATGGTCACAGTTACAGAGGCATCTACTTACCAGAGAACTGTGAAACCACCCAGAGAAACACGCTGACAATTGGAACTGAATCACTGAATGATCAGTTACAGAGGCAGCTACACCCCAGAGAGCAGTTGAACCACCCAGAGAAACACACTGACAATTGGAACTGAATCACTGAATGGTCACAGTTACAGAGACAGCTACATCCCAGAGTGCAGTGGTCCCATCCAGAGAAACATATTGACATTTGGAACTGAATCACTGAATGGTCACAGTTACAGAGGCTGCTACAACCCAGAGTGCAGTGTAACCACCCAGAGAAACACACTGACAATTGGAACAGTATCGTTGAATGGTCACAATTACAGAGGCAGCTATACCCCAGAGTGCATTGGAACCACCTAGAGAAACACACTGACAACTGCAACTGAATCACTGAATGGTCACAGTTACAGAGGCAGCTACACCCCAGAGTGCAGTTGAACCACCCAGAGAAACACACTGACAATTGGAACTGAATCAGTGAATGGTCACAGTTACAGAGGCATCTACTTACCAGAGAACTGTGAAACCACCCAGAGAAACACGCTGACAATTGGAACTGAATCACTGATTGGTCACAGATACAGAGGCAGCTACACCCCAGAGTGCAATGGAACCAACCAGAGAGACGCACTGACACTTTGAACTGAATCACTGAATGGTCACAGTTACAGTGGCAGCTAGAACCCAGAGAACAGTGGACCCACCGCGAGAAACACACTGACAAATGGAACTGAATCACTGTCTGGTCACAGTTACAGAGGCAGATGGACCCCAGATAGCAGTGGAAACATCCAGAGAAACACACTGACAATTGGAACTGAATCACTGAATGGTCACAGTTACAGAGGAAGCTACACGTCAGAGTGCAGTGGAACCACCCAGAGAAACACACTGACAATTGAATTAAATCACTGAATGGTCACAGTTCCAGAGGCAGCTACACGTCAGAGTGCAGTGGAGCCACCCAGAGAAACACACTGACAATTAGAACTGAATCACTGAATGGTCACAGTTACAGAGGCAGCTGCAGCCCAGAGTTCAGTGGAATCACCCAGAGAAACACACTGATAATTGGAACTGAATCACTGAATCGTCACATTTACAGAGTCAGCTACATCCCAGAGAGCAGTGGAACCACCGAGAGAAACACACTGACAATTGGAACTGAATCACAGAATGGTCATAGTTCCAGAGACAGCTACACCCCAGAGTGCAGTGGAACCACCCAGAGAAACACACTGACAATTGGAATTCAATCACTGAATGGTCACTGTTCCAGAGGCAGCTGCATCCCAGAGTGCAGTGGAACCACCCAGAGAAACACACTGACAATTTGAAGTGAATCACTGAATGGTCACTGTTACAGAGGCAGCTGCACCCCAGAGAGCAGTGGAAACATCCAGAGAAACACACTGACAATTGGAACTGAATCACTGAATGGTCACAGTTACAGAGACAGCTACACCCCAGAGTGCAGAGGACCCATCCAGAGAAAATCATTGACAATTGGAACTGAATCACTGAATGGTCACAGTTACAGGGACAGCTACACCCCAGAGTGCAGTGGACCCATCCAGAGAAAATCATTGACAATTGGAACTGAATCACTGAATTATCAGAGTTACAGAGACAGCTACACCCCAGAGTGCAGTGGAACCACCCAGAGAAAAACACACTGACAATCGGAACTGAATCACTTGAATGGTCACAGTTAAAGACCCAGCTACATACCAGAGAGCCGTGGAACCACCCAGAGAAACACACTGACAATTGGAACTGAATCACTGAATTGTCACAGTTACAGAGGCAGCTACATACCAGAGAACTGTGAAACCACCCAGAGAAACACGCTGACAATTGGAACTGAATCACTGAATTCTCACAGTTACAGAGGCAGCTACATCCCAGAGTGCATTGGAACCACCCAGAGAAACGCAGTGACAATAGGAACTGAATCATTGAATGGTCACAGTTACAGAGGCAGCTACACCCCAAAGTGCAGTGGAACCAACCAGAGAGACACACTGACAATTTGAACTGAATCACTGAATGGTCACAGTTACAGTGGCAGCTACAACCCAGAGATCAGTGTACCCACCGCGTGAAACACACTGATACTTGGAACTGAATCACTGTCTGGTCACAGTTACAGAGGCAGATGGACCCCAGATAGCAGTGGAAACATCCAGAGAAACACACTGACAATTGGAATTGAATCACTGAATTGTCACAGTTCCAGCGGCAGCCATACGCCAGAGTGCAGTGGAGCCACAGTGAGAAACACACTGAGAATTGGAACTGAATCACTGAATGGTCACATTTACAGAGGCAGCTGCAGCCCAGAGTTCAGTGGAATCACCCAGAGAAACACACAAATACTTGGAACTGAATCACTGAATCGTCACATTTACAGAGGCTGCTACACCCCAGAGAGAAGTGGAACCACCGAGAGAAACACACTGACAATTGGAACTGAATCACTGAATGGTCATAGTTACAGAGACAGCTACACCCCAGAGTGCAGTGGAACCACCCAGAGAAACACACTGACAATTGGAATTGAATTACTGAATGGTCACAGCTCCAGAGGCAGCTACACGCCACAGTGCAGTGGAGCCACCAAGAGAAACACACTGACAATGGGAACTGAATCACTGAATGGTCATATTTACAGAGTCAGCTGCAGCCCAGAGTGCAGTGGAACCACCCAGAGAAACACACTGACAACTGGAAGTGAACCACTGAAATGTCATTAGTTGCAGGGGCAGCTACATCCCAGAGTGCAGTGGAACCACCCAGCGAAATACACTGACAACTGGAACTGAATCACTGAATGGTCATAGTTGCAGAGACAGCTACACCCCAGATTGCAGTGGAACCACCCAGAGAAACACACTGACAATTGGAACTGAATCACTGAATGGTCAGAGTTACAGAGGCAGCTACTGCCCAGAGAGCAGTGGAACCATCCAGAGAGCCACACCGACAATTGGAACTGAATCACTGAATGGTCACAGTTACAGAGGGAGCTATACGCCAGTGTACAGTAGAACCAGCCAGAGAAACGCACTGACAATTGGAACTGAACCACTGAATGGTCACAGTTACAAAGGCAACTACATCCCAGAGTGCAGTGGACCCACCCAGAGAAACACACTGACAATTGGAACTGAATCACTGAATGGTCACAGTTACAGAGGCAGCTACATCCCAGAGTGCAGTGGAACCACCCAGAGAAACACACTGGCAAATGGAACTGAATCACTGAATGGTCACACTTACAGTGGCAGCTTCACACTAGGGTGCAGTGGAACCATCCAGAGAAATACACTGACAATAGGAACTGAATCACTGAATGGTCACAGTTACAGAGGCAGCTCCACCCCAGAGTGTAGTGGAACCAACCAGAGAAACACACAGGCAATTGGAACTGAATCACTGAATGGTCACAGTTACAGAGGCAGCTCCACCCCAGAGAGCAGTGCAACCATCCAGCAAACACACTGACAATTGAAACTGAATCACTGAATTGTCACAGTTACAGAGGCAGCTACATCCCAGAGTGCAGTGGACCCACCCAGAGAAACACACTGACAATTGGAACTGAATCACTGAATGGTCTCAGTTACAGAGACAGCTACATCCCCAGAGAGAAGTGGAACCATCCAGAGAAACACAATTGGAACTGAATTACTGAATGGTCACAGTTACAGAGGCAGCTACACCCCCAGAGTGCAGTGGAATCATCCAGAGAAACACACTGACAATTGGAACTGAATCACTGAATGGTCACAGTTACAGAGGCAGCTACAGCCCAGAGTGCAGTGGAACCACCCAGAGAAACACACTGACAATTGGAACTGAATCACTGAATGGTCATAGTTACAGAGGCAGCTACTCCCCAGAGTGCAGTGGACCCACCCAGAGAAACACACTGACAACTGGAACTGAATCACTGAATGGTCACAGTTACAGAGACAGCTACACCCCAGATGCAGTGGAACCACCCAGAGAAACACACTGACAATTGGAACTGAATCACTGAATGGTCACAGTTACAGAGGCAGCTACACCCCAGAGTGCAGTGGAACCACCCAGCGAAACACAATGACAATTGGAACTGAATCACTGAATGGTCACAGTTACAGAGACAGCTACACCCCATAGTGCAGTGGACCCACCCAGGGAAACACACTGACAATTGGAACTGAATCACTGAATGGTCACAGTTCCCGACGCAGCTACACCCCAGAGTTCAGTGGAACCTCCCAGAGAAACACACTGACAATTGGAACTGAATCATTAAATGGTTACAGTGGAGTGAGTGATATCACTGAAACAATCTGAGACGTATAGATGGGACTGATGGTGTCTGAGTGGACAGCATCCTTTCTGTTAATGTTCGCTGAACAATGTGATCAACACAGTCCAGTGTTTGGAAATAGGTCACTCACTCACTAAAATAATATTTTCTTTCACTGAACCAAATATCGGAATCTGTTTGTTCACATCTTTGAAAAATAAGTTAAACGATGTCACAACCTCAATATCCCTGAGGTGGTTCCTCAGGGCATTAATTAAAAGCTTGGAGAATATATAACCTCAGAGTTTCAGACAGAGAGATTGCCAATCGCAGGAAGGCACACATCACTTCACACTGAAAATGCTTTATCCAATTGAAATTGCTGAGAAAATATTCTACCCAATCCTTGCTATTGTTGGTGTTCCTGGTAAGTGACTATCACCTTTGAATGTGTGTAAATCTGTGTGTGATCGGCTCTCTCATTTTAAACAGCGACTGAAAATTTTTAACGCTGATCTCGTGCTCACTGTTAGACAAACACCTGGTCAACGATATAATTCACTGAATTCAAATCTCGTTCATAATGTCTATGTTTTGAATCCATTTCATTATCTAACAATACACCTGTTTGTAACTCACGGATCTCTGATCAATAAAGTTGTTATATTGAATGGAATTTTGTATAATGTTAGATTGGATCTCAGTGAAGGCAATCTATCTGAAGGAAGGTGTAGTGGGAGTAAGAATAAAATCACACTGAGGGTGGGTCTCTCACCAGAGTGGAATATCTGATCCAATTATCTATCTATTACTGGGACTATCTGTCCGTGTGGAATTGTATTGTGTGTGGGTCAGTAACTGGACTGAAATTAGTTGGTTCTGTTTAGAAATGCTGTATGTTATTGGTGAGGGGTCGCTCCATTCTGTGGAGTTCTCTCTCTGTGTTTTAACTTTGGAATAGGTTGAAAACAGGAAAAGTTTTGAAGATGTTTGATATTTATCGTACGAAGTGAAATGTCTCTATCTCTGTTTTCTATTGATCTACTCCAACAGGAACAGATATCATCCACACTCTAATATTTCATAAACCCCACAGCAGTGCAGCATTCCAAAAGGTTTTGCGATATTTTCTCATTTCTATTCATCCTGAAATGAACACACATGATTGATCAATTTTTATGGGTGTTTCAAGCTGTGTTCCTGCTTCACACGATTTGTGAATCTATTCACCCGAACCCAGAAACCCCTCCAGTACATTCACACACTTGTTTTCCAAGGAGTAATTGGGGGACTTATTGTTCTGATCAGAATGCAGCAGCGGACACTGATCTGTCTGAACATTAATCTCCCATTGAAATACCCACTTTGCAAATTCAGAATTAATGATGATGTGTGCATGTAATTAGTTGTATTCTTCCTCTGTATTCACTATCACTCTCAATGTGATTTTGTCTGTAAATTGTGCAATTACTATTCTGCTTCCGGATCCCATGCTGTTGATGGGAATGGTGAAGGAGAGTGATCCCAGTGCTAATCTTTGTAGAACACCACTTCCCACCTTCCACCAATCAGCCTAAATCCCTTTAACTCCTCTCCCTGTTTACTGTGTGTGTCGCCAGCATGTGTCCATTCTGCTGCTGTGTCCCCTAACTCCACTGGCTCTGAGATTACCCATCAGTCTGTTATGTCGGATCTTACTGACGGCATTTAGAAAATAAAATTGTTTAACATCCATCATACTACTCAGATCTATTATTTCTTTTTTTTAAATATTTTTATTCTCCTCCTTTTTCACATTTTCACCCGAATTTACACCCACCAACAATAAACGATTAACAGCAACATAAATTTCAATCCCCATGACAGTAACAACGATCCCATCCTCCCACCAACCCCCAAACATCAGCCCGCATGTTTACATAATCAAATGACAAAAAGGAATCACGGATTACCCATCCTTAACATACACAGCCCCCCCCCCAACCCTCCCCCTCCCAACTAATGTTCGATGTTATCCAGTTCTTGAAAGTGCATGATGAATAATGCCCATGAATTGTAGAATCCCTCCATCCATCCCCTCAGTTCAAACTTAACCTTCTCAAGAGTTAAGTATTCCAACAGGTCCCCCCGCCACGCCATGGCAAAGGGCGGAGAGGCGGCTCTCCATCCCAACAGGATCCGCCTCCGGGCGATCACGAGGCGAAGGCTACAACATCTACCTCTGCGTCCGTTTCCAGCCCTGGCTGATCCGACACCCCGAATATGGCCTCCCGGGGGCCTGGGTTCAGTTTCACGCGCACCGCCTTGGAAATTACCTAAAAACTGCCTTCCAGTAACCCTCAAGCTTTGGACAGGACCAAAACAACTCCTTCAAAGAATTGGCTCATCCTCGCCCTCGTGAGGTGTGCTCTTCACCTTCAGCTGTATCAGCCCCACCCTCGCACATGAGGTGGAGGCATTCACTCTCCGGAGCACCTCACACCAGACCCCCTCATCTATAACCTCTCCCAGCTCTTCCTCCCACTTTGCTTTGATCCCTTCCAGTGGTGCCTTATCGTCTTCCAAAATAGCTCAGTCCACCGCTGACACTGCCCCTTCTCCAGTCCGCTTGTCATCAGCACCTCCTCCAGCAATGTGGGGGCCGGTTCCTCTGGGAAGCTCTATATCTCCTTCCTGGCAAAATCCCAAACCTCCATGTATCTCAACATCTCTCCCTGTTCCAGCCCATACTTCGCTTCCAGCTCCCTCAATCCTGCAAACCGACCCCGAAGAAACAAATATTTTAGCGTCTTAATCCCCTTCTCTTCCCATTTCCGGAAATTTCCATTCCACCTTCCCGACTCAAATCTGTGGTTCCCCGAATCGACATTCTCCTTGACCCTGCCCCCAACTCGAGTGTTGGCGAAACTGCCTCCAAATTCTCAATGAAGCTATTGTTACCGGATTCCTTGAGTACTTCCCCGGAGCTATCGGGGGTGGCGCTGTTGCTAGTGCTTTCAGTCCCGACTCCCTGCACAACCTCTCCTCCATCCTGACCCACTGGGAATCAACCCCTCTGACCCAGCTCAGCACCTTCTCCACATTCGCCGCCCAGTAGTAGTACGTCAGGTTCGGGAGACCCAAACCCCCTGCCTGCCTTCCCCTCTGTAGCAGCACCTTTCTCACTCTGGCCACCTTCCCTCCCCATATGAACGAGGTAATCCTTACCTCAATCTGTCTGAAAAAAGCCTTTGGCAGAAAATCGGTAGGCATTTAAAAATAAACAGAAATCGCGGCAACACGCTCATTTTAACCGCCTGTATCCAACCTGCCAGTGACAGAGGGAGACCATCCCACCTTTCCAGATCCGCTTTCACTCTCCCCACCAAACTAGTGATGTTGTACCTGCGAAGCTTCCTCCACTCCCGGGCAACCTGCACCCCAGATACCTAATGTGAGTCCCTATCCTACGGAATGGCAGCCCCCCCCCAACCCATGCCCCCGCCCCTGTCCCCACCCTCGGCCGAGACACCACAAAATACTCACTCTTGTCCAGGTTCAGCTTGTACTCCGAGGAAGACCGAAATACTCGCAGTAGCTCCAATATTCCTCCTATCGACGCACTCGGTTCCGACACATACAGAAGCAAGCCATCGGCATATCAGGACACCCTATGCTCTACCCCCCCCCCCCCCGCCCCCCGCACCGCACTATTCCTTTCCATGCTCCCGAACATCTGAATGCGATGGCCAACGGACCACTCGCAAGTGCAAACAACAGGGGGAGCATAGGACATCCCTGCCTCATCCCACGGCGGAGAGACAAGTATCTCGAGCAGATGTTGTTTGTGCAGCTCCTTATATAATAGCTTTACCCAGTTCACAGACCTTGGTCCAATCCCAAACCGCTCCAGATCTGCCATCAGGTACCCCCATTCTACCCGGTCAAACGCCTTCTCGGCGTCCAATGCCACAACCACCTCTGTTTCCTTCCCCTCTGCCGGTGCCATAACGACAGTCAATATCCCCCTAATGTTCGAAAACAGCTGCCTCCCTTTCACGAACCCCGTCTGATCCTCCCCTATCACCTGCGGGAGGCACTCCTCCAGCCTACCCGCCAGTACCTTCGCCAACACTTTTGCGTCCACATTCAGAAGTGATATGGGCCGATACGACCCACACTCCGTCGGATCCTTATCTTTTTTTAGCAACAGTGAAATCGACGCCTGCCCCAAGGTTTGCAGCAGCACCCCCTTTCCTATCGCCTCTTGAAAAATCCCCACCATCAAGGATGCCAACTTATCCTTGATTTTTTTATAATGTTCCCCCGGAAATCCAACCGGCCTTCCCCGCCTGAATCCTCCCAAATGCATCCTTTATCTGCTGCTCCACTATTGCTCCCTCTAATGTAGCCCTACCCCCCTCCCCTAGCCTCGGATACTCCAAACCATCTAGAAATTCTGGCATCTCACGGTCTCCTCCGGGTGGCTCTGACTTGTCCAATCTCTCATAAAACTCCTCAAAAACCTTGTTAATCCGCTCCGGAGCCACCGCCAACTTCCCTGCCCTCTCCCTCAGCTGAAGAATTTCCCTTGCCACTGCCTCCCTCCGGAGCTGACCTGCTAACATACCTCCATGTTTATAAACTTCACCCCTTGATCGTCTCAGTTGTCGCACCGCCTTCCTTGGGGACAGTCGGTCGAAGCTCGCCTGTAGTTCCTTCCTCTTTTCCAGCTTCGCTGGGTCCCCATCTTCTGCATAACTCTGATCTACCTCCAACATCTCATCTATTACCCTCTGCCGCTCCAACCTCTCCTCTTTGTTCACCCTGGTCTTAAACGAAATTACCTCACCCCTCACCACCGCCTTTAGAGCCTCCCAGACAACTGCCTTCGACACCTCATCCGTACAGTTGAAATCTACATATTCCTTAATTACCTCATCAATTTTCTCACAGAACACTTGGTTCCCCAAAAGCCCCACATCCAGTTTCCAACCCGGCCTCTGCGCTGCCCCCTTCTCCAGCACCTTATCCACCCAATGTGGCGCGTGATCTGAAACTGCAATGGCAGAGTATTCCGACCCCTTTACTCCAGCCAGCAAAACCTTTCCCACCACAAAAAAGTCGATCCGCGAGTGTACCTTATGGACTGCTGCGAAAAACGAGTACTCCCGTTCCCTTTGATGCAGAAACCTCCAAGGGTCCACCCCTCCCAGTTCCACCATTAGATGAATTGGATGAACTTCAGAACATTCGGGAGGCAGAAGTGGTCATCGATAGTAGCTTCAGGGACGTAGTTACTCCGAAGAATCAAGCTAGATGGGTGACGGTGAGAGGGGCTGGGAGCAAGCAGTCAGTGCAGGGATCCCCTGTGGTCGTTCCCCTTAGTAACACGTATACCGCTTTGGATACTGTTGAGGGGGACGACCTACCAGGGGTAAGCCACGGTGAACGGATCTCCAGCACTGAGTCCGTCCCTGTGGCTCAGGAGGGAAGGGGGGAGAGCAGGAGAGCAATAGTTATTGGGGACTCGATCGTTAGAGGGGCAGATAGACGGTTCTGTGGCAGCGAAGAGACTCACGGATGGTATGTTGCCTCCCGGGTGCCAGGGTCCGTGACGTCTCGGACCGTGTTTTCAGAATCCTTAAGGGGGAGGGGGTACATTCACAAGTCGTGGTACACATCGGTACCAACGACATAGGTAAGAGAAGGGACGGGGATTTCAAACAGGAATTTAGGGAGTAAGGTGGAAGCTGAGAGCCAGGACAAACCATGTCGTCATCTCTGGTTTGTTGCCGGTGCCACGTGCGAGTGAGGTGAGGAACAGGGAGAGAGTGCAGATAAACACGTGGCTGCAGGGATGGTGCAGGAGGGAGAGTTTCAGTTACCTGGATAATTGGAGCACATTCTGGGGTATGTGGGACCTGTACAGACAGGACGGATTGCACCTGAACCAGAGGGGCACCAATAACCTGAGAGGGAAATTTGCTGCGGCTCTTCGGGGGGCTGAAACTAATTGGTCAGGGGGATCGGAAAACGAGCTGTGTTCCAGAAGCCAGTGTCGAGAGTAGTGAGGTACTGAGGAGGGTATCAAGGTCGCAGGAGTGTACTGGCAGACAGAAAGGTGGGTTGAAGTGTGTCTACTTCAATGCAAGGAGCATCCGGAATCAGATAGGTGAACTTGGAGCGTGGATTGGTACTTGTGACTACGATATTGTGGCCATTACGGAGACATGGTGAGAACAGGGAAAGGAATGGTTGTTGGAACTTCCTAGATATAGATGTTTCAGTAAGGGTAGGGAAGGTGGTAAAAAAAAGTGAATCAAGATAGTTTAACGGCTGCAGAAAGGCAGTTTGAAGGGGATCTGCCGACTGAGGTAATATGTGCCGAAGTTAGAAATAGGAAAGGTGCGGTCATATTGCTAGGAGTTTTCTATAGGCCCCCAAATAATAATATAGACGTGGAGCAAGAAATTGCAAAACAGATTATGGATATTTGTGGAGGTCTCAGGGTAGTTGTCATGGGTGACTTTAACTTTCCAAATATTGATTGGAACCTCTATAGGTCGAACAGTTCGGATGGGGCGGTTTTTCTACAGTGTGTGCAGGGGGGTGTCCTGGCACAATATGTGGATTGGTCTACACGAGAGGGGGGCACATTGGAGTTGGTACTGGGTAATGATCCGGGCCAGGAGTTAGATTTGTTTGTGGGAGAGCATTTTGGAGATAGTGACCACAATTCGGTGTCTTTCGTTATTGCAATGGCGAGGGATAGGGCCATACGGCAGGACAAGATTTATAATTGGGGGAGGGGTAATTATGATGCGATTAGGCAAGAATTAGGGAGCATAAGGTGGGAACAGAAATGTCCGGGAGAGGCACAAATGAAAAGTGGAGCTTGTTCAAGGAACAAACACTGGTGTCCTTGATAGGTATGTCCCTGTCAGGCAGGGAGGAAATGGTCCTGTGAGGGAACCATGGTTCACAAAAGAGGTTGAATGTCTTGTCAAGAGGAAAAAGGAAGTGTATGTAAGTATGTGAAAACAAGGTTCAGTTGGGTCGCTTGAGGGTTTCAACGTAGCAAGGAATCAACTTAAAAAAAGGGCTCAGAAGAACTTGGCGGGTCGGATCAAGGAAAACCCAAAGGCCTTTTACTCTTATGTGCGAAATGAAAGAATGACCAGGGTGAGTTTAGGGCCGGTCAAGGACAGTAGTGGGAACTTGTGCCTGGAGTCAGGAGAAATAGGAGAGATGTTGAATGAATACTTTTCTTCAGCGTTCACCAAGGAGAGGGGCCATGTATTTGAGGATGAGTGTGATACAGGCGGGTAGGCTGGAGGAGGTAGATGTTCTGAGGAAGGATGTATTAGCAATTTTGAAAAACCTGAGGGTCAACAAGTCCCCTGGGCCAGATGGGATATATCCAAGGATTCGTTGGGAGGCAAGGGATGCGATTGCAGAGACTTTGGCTTTGATCTTTGGGTCCTCATAGTACACGGGGATAGTGCCTGAGGATGAAATGAAATGAATGAAAATGAAATGAATGAAATGAAAATCGCTTAGTGTCACAAGTAGGCTTCAAATGAAGTTACTGTGAAAAGCCCCTAGTCGCCACATTCCGGCGCCTGTTCGGGGAGGCTGTTACAGGATTGGAGAGTGGCGAACATTGTTCCTCTGTTCAAGCAAGGGAATAGGAATGACCCTGGTAATTATAGGCCTGTAAGCTTTATTTCGGTGATCGATAAGTTAATGGGAAAGGTCCTGAAGGATATGATATATGACCATTTGGAAAGATGCAGCTTAATCCGTGATAGTTAACACGGATTTGTGAAGGGTAAGTCTTGCCTCACCAATTTTTTTGAATTATTTGAGGAGGTAACTGTCTGTGTCGATGAAGGTAAAGCAGTTGATGTTGTATACATGGATATTAGTATGGCGTTTGATAAGGTTCCCCATGGTCGGCTTATGAAGAAAGTAAGGAGGTGTGGGTTCGAGGGAAATTTGGCTAATTGGATAGTAACTGGCTATCACATAGAAGACAAAGTGTGGTGGTGGATGGAAAAATTTCAGACTGGAGACCAGTTACCAGCGGTGTACCACAGGGATCAGTGCTGGGTCCTCAGCTATTTGTGATTTTTATCTATGACTTGAGTAGGGGGCTGAAGGGCGGGTCAGTAAATTTGTCATGACCCCAAGATTGGTGGAGTAGTGGATGAGGTGGAGGCCTGTTGTAGGCTGCAAAGACACATTGATAGGATGCAGAGCTGGGACGAAAAATAACACTTGGAGTTTAACCCTGATAAGTGCGAGGTGATTCATTTTGGTAGAGAAAATGTGATTGTGGATTAATGGGTCAACTACAGGGTTATGAGGAATGTGGAGGAACCGAGAGATCTTGGGGTTCATGTCCACAGATCTCTGAAGTTTGCCACTCAAGTGGATGGAGCCGTGACGAAGGCTTATAGTGTGTTAGCGTTTATTAACAGGGTGCTTGAGTTTAAGAACCGCGGGGTTATGCTGCAACTATACATGGCCCTGGTGAGACCACATTTGGAGTATTGTGTGCAGTTCTGGTCACCTCATCATAGAAAGGATGTGGAAACATTGGAAAGGGTGCAAAGGAGATTTAACAGGATGCTGCCTGGTTTTCAGGATAGGTCTTATGAGGAAAGGTTGAGGGAGCTAGGGCTTTTCTCTTTGGCGCGGAGGACGATGAGAGGCGACTTAATAGAGGTTTATAAGATGATGAGGGGGATAGAGAGAGTGGACGTTGAGAGACTATTTCCTCGGGTGGATGTAGCTGTTATAAGGGGGCATAACTATAAGATTCAGGGTGGGAGATGTAGGAGAGATATCCGAGGTAGATTATATACTCAGAGAGCGGCTAGGGTGTGGAATGGACTGCCTGCTGTGATAGTGGAGTCGGACACTTTAGGAACTTTCAAGTGGTTATTGGATAGGCACATGGAGCACACCAGAATGACAGGGAGTGGGATAGCTTGATCTTGGTTTCGGACAATGCTCGGCACAACATCGGGGGCCGAAGGGCCTGTTCGGTGCTGTACTGTTCTATGTTCTGTGTTCTAGCCTAGCCAGCACCTTCGCGCCCCCCCCCCCCCCGCCCCTGATGGGACCAGCGAGCGCGGCCGTGATCTGTCCAACCTTGGCCCCTGCACCAAGTTCCAGTCCGCCCCCACAATTAGCTCATGTGTGTCCGAGTCGGGAATAGCCTCAAACACATTCTTCGCGAATCCCACATCGTCCTGATTGGGACCGTATACACTTAACAGCGCCACTAACCTCCCCTCCAGCGCCCCTGTCACAATCACATATCTACCCCCCTGATCTGCCGCCACCTTCTCCATCTGGAAGCGTACTCTTTTTGCTGACCAGCACCGCTACCCCTCGAGCCCTTCCATCAAATCCAGAGTAAAACACTTGGCTAACCCAGCCATGTTTAAGTCTCACCTGGTCCTTCACCCTCAAGTGAGTCTCCTGCAGCATTGCCACATCGGCTTTCAAACTTTTAAGATGCGCAAGCACCCTTGATCTCTTGACCGGACCTCCGAGCCCTCTCTCGGTCCATGTGACTATACTTACTGGGGGTTTCTCAACCCCCCTCCCCCACCCACCTTTCTCATCCACCATCACCATACCACCGGGCCCTGCCCCATAAGCCTGACACGCCCTTGTCCGTTGTTAACATCTATCCCCTTCCCCCCTCCCAAGAATCCGCCCTACATTTCCCCTTGAAACAAAATCTCCGAACACCCATCCCTTTCCCCCCTCTCGCTCACCTCGTAGGCCAATTGAAACCTGCTATCCAGGCTCCGGCATCCACAGCCCTCCTCTCTCCTCACCTCCGTTCACTAGCTGACTTTAGTTAGCTAGCGCGGATGGCTCCCCCCGCCAAGACCTCTCGCCCCCTCCCACCCAGTCCCAGAGAAAGAAAAAACAAAATCAACAATACAACCCCTACAAATCACTAACATAACATTTAACCATCGCAACACAGAACGCCAATCAACCCACTATTAACATGAACTCTGGAACAATGCAAAGAGAAGTAAATTACAATACACAACAGTACAAAGAAAGTTGTAGCATTTATACGTTTTCCAGCTGCTCAAACACAGTCCACAGTCTCTCTTCCAGTTCCGCTCCGCACGTCTGTCCCAAGCCTTCTGCCCTGACGAACGCCTCAGCCGCATCTGCTGTCGCAAAATAAAAGTATTTGACGTTACCCTCAACTTCGCCGGGGACACCATACCAATTCGCACCCCCTTCTTGTACAGTGCCGCCTTCACTCGGCCAAACGCCGCTCGTCTTTTTGCCAACTCCACTGTCAAGTCCTGGTAGGTCTAACGTCAGCACCACCCCACTGCACCTCGCACTTCTGCTTCTCCCAGATTAACACCGTCTCTTTCATGCAGAACCTCTGGAAGCAGATAATTACTGCCCTTGGCGGCTCGTTCACTTTGGGCTTCGGCCTGAATGACCGATGAGCTCGGTCTAGTTCAAACCGGGAGAGGTTCTCACGCTCCCCATCAGCGCCGCCAACTTCTTAACGAAGGACTCTGTTGGACTTGGGCCCTCTGTCCCTTCGGGCAAACCCACAATTATCAGATTGTGCCGCCTCGAGCGGTTCTCCAAGTCCTCGAGCTTTGCTCGGAGTCCTCTGTACCCCCGACCACCCTCCGCAGCTCGACCCCCATCGAGGTGAGCTGGTCGCTGTGCTGCGACACGGCCTCCTCCACTTCCATCATCTTCTCGCCCAGCTCTCTCACCTCGGCCGATGTCTTTGCCACATCCACCCTCACCGGGGTGATTGCCTCCTCCACCAATTACTTCAGTGCCACCGCCATCTCCTTCCTCAAATCCTCCATGTGCCTCGCAAACTGTTTTTCCAGCCCAACCGCCACCACCTCGGTCATCCTCTCCACCGCAAGTAGCGCGGCCCCGCCTTGCGGTTCGGCTTCCGCCACCTTGTCAGCACTTTTGCTCATTCAGCGGCGACCCGCGTTTCCTCCCTTCTTCGCCGCTGCTCTTCGCATCCTTCAGCGGCTTATTGTTTTTTTCTTTCTTTTCTCTTCTCTCCCCTTTCACCCCCCTGTCCGTCATCAATCTGAATTAAGCTTTTTTTTTGAAAAGGGGAGAAACAAAAACTTTCACCCAACTCCTTTAAACCTTATTTCTTTCTCCTCTACATCCCCCCTGAGCGTCCCTGGGCCCGGGCTTCAGCCTTCTTTCTTTCTCCGCTACATCCCCCCTGAGCGTCCCAGGGCCCGGGCTTCAGCCTTCTTTCTTTCTCCTCTACATCCCCCCTGAGCGTACCCTGGGCCCGGGCTTCAGCCTTCTTTCTTTCTCCTCGACATCCCCCGACCGTCCCTGGGCCCGGGCTTCAGCCTTCTTTCTTTCTCATCTACATTCCCCCGAGCGTCCCTGGGCCCGGGCTTCAGCCTTCTTTCTTTCTCCTCTACATCCCCCCGAGCATCCCTGGGCCCGGGCTTCAGCCTTCTTTCTTTCTCCTCTACATCCCCCCGACCGTCCCTGGGCCCGGGCTTCAGCCTTCTTTCTTTCTCCTCTACATCCCCCCGAGCGTCCCTGGGCCCGGGCTTCAGCCTTCTTTCTTTCTCCTCTACATTCCCCCCGAGCGTCCCTGGGCCCGGACTTCAGCCTTCTTTCTTTCTCCTCTACATCCCCCTGAGCGTCCCTGGGCCCGGGCTTCAGCCTTCTTTCTTCCTGCTCTACATCCCCCCGAGCGTCCCTGGGCTCGGACTTCAGCCTTCTTTCTTACTCCTCTACATTCCCCCCGAGCGTCCCTGGGCCCGGGCTTCAGCCTTCTTTCTTTCTCCTCTACATCCCCCCGAGCGTCCCTGGGCCCGGGCTTCAGCCTTCTTTCTTTCTCCTCTACATCCCCCCCGACCTCCCCTGGGCCCGGGCTTCAGCCTTCTTTCTTTCTCCTCTACATTCCCCCCGAGCGTCCCTGGGCCCGGGCTTCAGCCTTCTTTCTTTCTCCTCTACATTCCCCCCCGACCTCAACTGGGCCCGGGCTTCAGCCTTCTTTCTTTCTCCTCTACATCCCCCCGAGCGTCCCTGGGCCCGGGCTTCAGCCTTCTTTCTTTCTCCTCTACATTCCCCCCGAGCGTCCCTGGGCCCGGGCTTCAGCCTTCTTTCTTTCTCCTCTACATCCCCCCGAGCGTCCCTGGGCCCGGGCTTCAGCCTTCTTTCTTTCTCCTCTACATCCCCCCGAGCGTCCCTGGGCCCGGGCTTCAGCCTTCTTTCTTTCTCCTCTACATCCCCCCGAGCGTCCCTGGGCCCGGGCTTCAGCCTTCTTTCTTTCTCCTCTACATCCCCCCGAGCGTCCCTGGGCCCGGGCTTCAGCCTTCTTTCTTTCTCCTACGTGGGAGCCATCCGATGTGGGACATTCCACCGACATCGCGCATTGGCCTCGGGCCTGCCGCCTCGGCCTCCTTGTAGCTCCGCCCCGCTGTACCCACCTCCACCCGCGCAGTGGACCCAGCCCCTCAGCCCCCGCCGCCCGACACCCGCGCGGGGTTCTTCTCCGGTTTATAAACCGGCCCCGCTCGCTGCCCCTGACGGCCCCAATGGCCGCCCAGAGTCGGGGGGTGGGTGAAGACTCTTCTTGCTGCGGCCGCCCTGCTCGCCCACCGGACACATCTATTATTCCTGACAGTTATTGAAGTAATTGGATGAAATGTGTCATGAATAATGTTGACTTTGGAATATGTGCCGACTATTTAGTGTACTCTGTATTACTGGATTTCTTTTATCTCAGACTTCTAATTCCATTTTTTCCAATTGTTGACATTGTGACTGGAAGGTTTGATTATATTCTGTTCTAAATTCAAGAATAACAGAGACCGACTTCTGCTTTTCAATTCTTTGGTAGTTATTCTGATGGTGATCAGTGAATAGATAATATTGTCTCTGCTGTTTCTCACTGTCTATTTCATGAACATTTGTTGATGAAATCCATCCGCCTCCAGTAATCTCCCTCTACCTGGACCCCACCCTCTGGCCTCCTATCAGCTCTTGATCTTTTCATTGAGATCTATCAGTGCGACATCGACCGTCTCAATTTCCCTGTGCCTCTCACCAACTCTATCCTGACTCAGTCTAAACTTGCTTCAATCCTCTCTCTAATATCCAACCCTGGCCTGATGATCTAAGCTGCTCACAAGGGTGGTGCCATTATTGTCTCAGACCCATCCTGCTACCTCCCCCTGGACCAGCAGCACACCACCAAACATCATGATATTGTTTCCAGGGCTTTCACTGACCTCATCGACTCTGGATATCTTCTGCCAACAGCCTCGGATATCATAGTCCCGCAACCCCACACATCCTGCATCAACCTCCCGCTTCTACCTCCTTCCCAAAATCCACAAACTGGAAAGTCCCAGTACACCCATTATTTCGGCCTGTTCCAGCCCCACCAAGATCATTTCTTCCGATCTTGATTCCATCCGCTTAACCCTGTTCTGTCCCTTCCCAAATACAGTGGTGGCACAGTGACACAGTGGTTTGCACGGCTGCCTCACAGCAGCAGGGTCCCCCGATCAATTCCCACCTTGTGTGACTGTGTGGAGAACGCACTTTTTCTCCGTGTCTGCGTGGGTTTCCTCCGGGTGCTCCGGTTACCTCCCACAGTCCAGGTTAGGTGGATTGGCCATGCTAAATTACTCTGTAGTGTCCAAAAAGATGTGTAGGTTAGATTAAGAGGTTAATGAGTTAGGCGGGGGAGTGAGCTTTGTTGAGGTACTCTGGCAGAGGTTCGGTACAGACTTAATGGGCCGAATGACCTCCTTCTGCACTGTGGGGATTCTATAATTCCTGATTCCTCTGGTGCCCTAAACAAGGTCCATTTCCCCGTCTCTAACCGCCGAATCTTCACAATGGGTGTCCAATCCCTCTGCACCTCCGTTCCCCAACACGAGGGTTGTGTACAGATCCTCATTCCATGCTTCCTATAAAGACAGCATCTCATTAAACTCGACATAAAGTCGGTGGAGTTGTGGACAGTGCGGAAGGATGTTACAAGTTACAGACGGACATAGATAAGCTGCAGCGCTGGGCTGTAATGTACTGCGCTGTAATGTTCTATGTTCTATGAGAGAGATGGGGAGGGGGGAACCGCCCCCCCACCCCCGCTCCACCGAGAGAGGTGGAGAGGGGGAACCCCCCCCCCCCCCACCGAGAGAGATGGAGAAGGGGACCCCCCCCCCACCGAGAGAGATGGAGAGGGGGAACCCCCCATCCCCACCGAGAGAGACGGAGAAGGGGACCCCCCCCCCACCGAGAGAGATGGAGAGGGGGGAACCCTACGTTCATTCTCCCACTTTCTCCACCTCCATCGCCTCTGTTCTGATGATGGCGCCTTCGAAAATAGCCCCTCTGGCATGTCTGTCTTTTCCTTAACCTGGCTGTCCCCACCACCTTCCTTTGTTAACAGGGCTCTCAATCGTGTTCAATTAATTTCTCACTCCTCTGTCCTCACACATCCCCTCCATCCCGGAAACATGACAGGGTTCCCCTCCTCACTTTCCAGACCATCAGCGTCCCATTGAAAGGAAAATCCTCCTCCATTTCTGCCAACTCCAGCATGATGTCACCACCAAACACATCTTCACCTCTCTCCAACCACCCCCTCAATTTCTGCATTCCTCAGGTACCGATACCTCCCCCTTGTCCACTTCCCCCTCACACCCCACACCCCTTTCCCTTCCCCCAGCACCTTCCCCTGCAATCACAGACGGTGCAACAACTGTCCCTTTACCTCCTCCCGTCTCATGGTTCTCAGCAGCAAACTCTCCTTTCTGCGGAAGCTGCGTCTCACTTCTGTGCTTTCAATTTGTTCTACTGTATTCGCTGCTGCCAATACCGTCTCCTCTACATTGGGGAGACAAAACGCAGACTGGGAGCCTGCTTTGTGGAACACCTTCACTCAGCCCACAGCATGGCCCCAGCCTTCCTGTTGTGGCCATGTTAACTCAGCACCTTGCGCTCAGGCCCACATGTCTGTCCTTGGCCTGCTGCAAGAATGCAGTGAAGCCCAACGCAAGCTGTAGGAGCAACATCTCATCGTCCAATTCGGATGTTGCATCCCGCAGGACGTAACAACAACTTTAGTCTGGGAACTATCTCCTCCATCTTAACGCTCTTTTGAATGTTCCTACTTTTTTGTCGATCGCAATGAGTCTGTATCTGGAGAGAGTCTATTCCGGCCAAGTAAACCCTGGGGAATGTCCAATGACGGAGCGGGAATATTCCTGAGAAAAGCTTGGCAGGGATTGTTTTCAAACAGGGAGAGGATGGATTCCTGGGAACATGATGTTGGGATGTTCGAGACATGGCAATGGGGGTTTCCTGGGAGCGGGTAATTTACGAATGACTAAACCTGGGAGGGGTGATCCCTCGGGATGTTCTGGAGATTGGACAGACTCTGTTCTGGACAGGCTGGGCTGCACGGTAGCACAGTGGTTGGCACAGTTGATTCACAGCTCCAGGGTCCCAGGTTCGATTCCCAGCTTGGGTCACTGTCTGTGCGGAGTCTGCACTTTCTCCCACGTGTCTGCGAGGGTATCCTCCGGGTGCTCCGGTTTCCTCCCACAGTCCAAAGATGAGCGGGTTAGGTGGATTGGCCACGACAAATTTTATTTAGTTTCCAAACAATTTCAATGGGGTCACTTGCTTATGGGGATGGCGTGGGCTGAACAGGTTTTCTCTTTCCAAGGGCCGGTGCAGACCCTATGGGCCGAATGGCCTCCTTTTTCACTGTACATTCTATATTTCTATTCCTCCCATGATTATGAAGTGGGAAGGTCCTGCGTTTATTTTTCCCATTGTTCGTGGAGTATTCAAATAAACCAGGAGTGGTGTCCAAACCCATCAGAAATCCAGTCCAGGGAACGGTCCAATCCGGGGTGTGATCCAATAATTGAGCTGGGACGACAATCTCTGATATGTTTGTATCCGGTTTGGGAAAGTTGGCCGGCCTGAGTGAATCCTGTAAATCAGACTAAATGAGAAATGTAACCTCTCCCAAAGGTCTCTGAATTATAAACATTTTCATACCACTGCCATCAAACTGACAGGGCTGCAATTCACACTTTCCCCCCCATTCCACATCTTTAGCACTGGAGTTACATTTCCTACTTACCTCTCTGCAATGTTAATCTCTGTGCCCACTCCTCTCCCAACACCCCCACCCACCCACTGTCCATTATATTGATGCTGAAATTATATCCTGGTTCAGACAGGGAGATTCATTACCCAGTAATTTCCCGCGTCTCTCCTTTCTCTCTCTGACAGTTAATTTACTGGGAATTGTGATTCTGTGTCGGGGGAAGTGTGGCCTCTCTACCTGCACCACTCGCTACCTGGTGGCCATGGCAACGGCGGACCTGCTGTTTATTATCATTAAACCCATACTGAACATGATCAATCATTATTATATCCCCTGGAGTTTCCTGGACCTCACCCCTGTGTGTAGAGTTCACTCTGTCCTGGTCGCTGCAGCCACGGACTGTTCTGTCTGGTTCACCCTCACTTTCTCCTTTGATCGATTTGTGGCCATTCGCTGCCAGAAACTGAAAACTAAATATTGCACCGGGAAAACTGCGGCTGTGGTTCTGTCCACAAGCGGCCTCCTGCTCTGTGCGAAAAACATCCCCCGGTCCTTTACAGTGAAAACTTGGAGATTAATCGACAATGTCCAGTGGGGCTGCGTCACAAAGAGCAGCTTTTTCACTGACCCGGGATGGGTTGGGTATAACTGGTTTGATCAGGTTTTAACCCCATTGATCCCGTTCTTCTCAATCCTGTTGACCAACGCTCTGACAGTCAGACACATTTTACTCAGCAGTCGGGTCCGGAAGGCACTGAGGGCTCATAGTCAGGGAGACCATCGCACAGACCCAGAGATGGAGAGCAGAAGGAAGTCAATGATTTTACTCTTCAGCATCTCTGGAACATTCATCGTCCTCTGGACCGCGTCTGTTATTACATTTTTCTATATCGATTTGTCAGATTTTCATTACCTCACTGATCCTGAATATAATTTACAAATTGTCGGATGGATGCTGCAGGATTTTAATTGCTGCACAAACACATTTATTTATGTGGTGACTCAGTCCAGGTTCAGGGAGCAGATCAAGATCGCGGTGAAATATCCGGTTACATCAATTATTAAATTGATGAGAAAATAAAACTGACTGCAGCCTCTCAGCCAATCAGGAGCTCCAGCCGCTGACTGACAGCATCTCAGCAAATCAAGAGGTCCAGTCGACGACTGGCAGCCTCTTAGCCAATCAGGAGCTCCAGCCGCTGACTGACAGTCTGTCACCCAATCAGGAGCTCCAGCCGCTGACTACCAGCCTCCCAGCAAATCAGGAGCTCCAGTCTCCGACTGGCAGCATCTCAGCCAATCAGGAGCTCCAGCCGCTGACTGACAGCCTCTCAGCCAATCAGCAGCTCCTGCCGCTGACTCAAATCCTCTCAGCCAATCAGGAGCTCCAGCGCCAGACTGACAGCCTATTAGCCAATCAACAGCTCCACCCTTGATGCACAACCTCTCAGCCAATCAGCTCCAGCCACTGACTGACAGCCTCTCAACCAATGAGCAGCTCCAGTGCCTGACTGACAGCCTCCCAGCCAATCAGTATCTCCAGCCGCTGTGGAGCAGCAGTACTGGCTGAGAGGGGGACTGGCAGTGTTGGCTGTGGGGAGCACTGACAGTGCTGGCTGTGTGGGAGCACTGGCGGTGGGGGAGCACTTGTAGTGCTGGCTGTGTGGGGAGAGCTGGCAGTGATGGCTGTGGGGGAGGGAGCTCTGGCAGTGGCGGGAGCACTGACAGTGCTGGCAGTGTGATGGGAGCACTGACAGTTCTTGCTGTGTGGGGGAGCACTGACAGTGCTGTCTGTGTGGGGGGAGCACTGACAGTGCTGGCTGAGGGGGGTAGCACTGACAGTGCTTCCAGTGTGGGGGTAGCACTGACAGAGCTGGCTGTATGGGGAGCACTGACAGTGCTGGCTGTGTGGGGGCAGCACTGACAGTGCTGGCTGTGTGGTGGGAGCACGGACAGTGCTGGCTCTGTGGGGGAGCACTGACAGAGGTGGCTGTGTGGGGGGAGCACAGACAGTGCTGGCTGTGTGGTGGGAGCACTGACAGTGCTGGCTGTGTGGTGGGAGCACTGACAGTGCTGGCTGTGTGGTGGGAGCACTGGCAGTGCTGGCTGTGTGGGGGAGCGCTGACAGTGCTGGCTGTGTGGGGAGCACTGACAGAGCTGGCTGTGTGGTGGTAGCAATGACAGAGCTGGCCGTGTGGGGGAGCACTGACAGTGCTGGCTATGTGGTGGGAGCACTGACAGTGCTGGCTGTGTGGGGGAGCACTGACAGTGCTGGCTTTGTGGGGGAGCACTGACAGTGCTGGATGTGTGGTGGGAGCACTGACAGTGCTGGCTGTGTGGTGGGAGCACTGGCAGTGCTGGCTGTGTGGGGGAGCGCTGACAGTGCTGGCTGTGTGGGGAGCACTGACAGAGCTGGCTGTGTGGTGGTAGCACTGACAGAGCTGGCCGTGTGGGGGCGCACTGACAGTGCTGGCTGTGTGGGGAGGACTGACAGTGCTGGCATTTGGTGGGAGCACTGACAGTGCTGGCTGTGTGGGGCTCCACTTGCAGTGCTGGCTTTCTGCGGCAGCACTGCAGTGCTGGCTGTGTTGTGGGAGCACAGACGGTGCAGGCTGTGTGGTGGGATCACTGACATTGCTGGCTATGTGGTGGGAGCACATACAGTGGTGGCTGTGTGGGGAGCACCACAGTGCTGGCTATGTGGTGGGAGCACAGACAGTGCTGGCTGTGTGGGGGAGCACTGACAGTGCTGGATGTGTGGTGGAGCACTGACAGTGCTGGCTGTGTGGTGGGAGCACTGACAGTGCTGGCTGTGTGGTGGGAGCACTGACCGTGCTGGCTGTGTGGGGGAGCACTGACAGTGCTGGCTATGTTGGGAGCACTGACAGTGCGGGCTGTGTGGGGGAGCACTGACAGTGCTGGCTGTGCGGTGGGAGCACTGACAGTGCTGGCTGTGTGGGGGAGCACTGACAGTGCTGGCTGTGTGGTGGTAGCACTGACAGTGCTGGGGATGTGGGGGAGCACTGACAGTGCTGGCTGTGTGGTGGGAGCACTGACAGTGCTGGCTGTGTGGGGAGCACTGACACTGCTGGCTGTGTGGTGGGAGCACTGACAGTGCTGACTGTGTGTGGGGAGCACTGACAGTGCTGGCTGTGTGGTGGGAGCACTGACAGTGCTGGCTCTGTGGGGAGCACTGACACTGCTGGCTATGTGGTGGGAGCCCTGACAGTGCTGCCTGTGTGGTGGGAGCACAGACAGTGCTGGCTGTGTGTGGGGCACAGACAGTGCTGGCTGTTTTGTGGGAGCACAGACAGTGCTGATTGTGTGGTGGGAACACTGACAGTGCTGGCAGTGTGGTGGGAGCACTGACAGTGCTGGCTGTGTGGGGGCACTGACAGTGCTGGCTGTGCGGTTGGAGCACTGACAGTGCTGGCTGTGTGGGGGCAGCACTGGCAGTGATGGCTGAGTGGTGGAAGCACTGACAGTGCTGGCTGTGTGGGAGGAGCACTGACAGTGCTGGCTGTGTGGTGGGAGCACTGACAGTGCTGCCACTGTGGGGGAGCACTGACAGTGCTGGCTGTGTGGTGGGAGCACATACAGTGCTGGCTGTGTGGGGGGCACAGACAGTGCTGGCTGTTTTGTGTGAGCACAGACAGTGCTGGCTGTGTTGTGGGAGCACTGACAGTGCTGCCTTTTTGGTGGGAGCACTGAGAGTGCAGGCTGTGTGGGAGCACTGACAGTGCTGGCTGGGTGTTGGGAGCCCTGACATTGCTGCCTGTGTGGGGGGGAGCACTGACAGTGCTGGCTGTGGGGGGGGGGGTGCACTGACAGTGCTGGCTGTAGGGGAGCACTGACAGTCCTGGCTGTCAGGGGGGAGCACTGACAGTGCTGGCTATGTGGTGGGAGCACTGACAGTGCAGGCTGTGTGGGGAGAGCACTGGCAGTGCTGGCTGTGTGGGCGTGGGGCACTGACAGTGCTGGCTGTGTGGGGGACCACTGATAGTGCTGGCTGTGTGGTGGGAGCACTGACAGTGCTGGTTGTGTGGGCGTGGGCCACTGACAGTGCTGGCTGTGTGGGGGGAGCAGTGACAGTTCTGGATGTGGGGGGGGGGTGCACTGACTGTGCTGGCTGTAGGGGAGCACTGACAGTGCTGGCTGTGAGGGGAGTGCACTGACAGTGCTGGCTGTGTGGGGGACTACTTGCAATGCTGTCTTTGTGCGGGAGCACTGGCAGTGATGTCTGTGTGGGGAGCACTGACAGTGCTGGTTGTTTGGTGGGAGCACTGACAGTGATGTCTGTGTGGGGAGCACTGACAGTGCTGGCTGTGTGGTAGGAGCACTGTCAGTGCTGGCTGTGTGTGTGAGCACTGACAGTGCTGGCTGTGTGGGGGGAGCACTGACAGTGCTGACTGTGCGTTGGGAGCACTGACAGTGCTGGCTGTGTGGTGAGAGCACTGACAGTGCAGGCTGTGTGGGGAGCACTGACAGTGCTGGCTGTGTGGTGGGAGCACAGACAGTGCTGGCTCTGTGGGGCACTGACAGTGCTGGCTGTGCGGTGGGAGCACTGACAAGGCTGGCTGTGTGGGGGAGCACTAACAGTGCTGGCTGTGTGGTGGTAGCACTGACAGTGCTGGCCGTGTGGGGGAGCACTGACAGTGCTGGCTGTCTGCTCGGAGCACTCATAGTGCTGGCTGTGTGGTCGGAGCACTGACAGTGCTAGCTGTGTGGGGGAGCACTGGCAGTGATGGCTGAGTGGTGGAAGCACTGACAATGCTGGCTGTGTGGGGGCGCACTGACAGTGCTGGCTGTGTGGGAGGAGCACTGACAGTGCTGGCTGTGTGGTGGGTGCACTGACAGTGCTGCCTCTGCGGGGGAGCACTGACAGTGCTGGCTGTGTGGTGGGAGCACAGACAGTGCTGGCTGTGTCGGGCGCACAGACAGTGCTGGCTGTTTTGTGTGAGCACAGACAGTGCTGGCTGTGTTGTGGGAGCACTGACAGAGCTGCCTTTTTGGTGCGAGCACTGACAGTGCAGGCTGGGTGGTGGGTGCCCTGACAGTGCTGGCTGTGTGGGGGGGGAGCACTGACAGTGCTGGCTGTGGGAGGTGCACTGACAGTGCTGGCTGTAGGGGAGCACTGACAGTGCTGGCTGTGAGGGGGAGCACTGACAGTGCTGGCTGTGTAGTGGGAGCACTGACAGTGCACGCTGTGTGGGGAGAGCACTGGCAGTGCTGGCTGTGTGGGCGTGGGGCACTGACAGTGCTGGCTGTGTGGGGGAGCACTGACAGTGCTGGCTGCGTGGTGGGAGCACTGACAGTGCTGATTGTGTGGGCGTGGGGCACTGACAGTGCTGGCTGTGTGGGGGGAGCACTGACAGTGCTGGCTGTGGGGGGGGGGGGCGTGCACTGACAGTGCTGGCTGTAGGGGAGCACTGACAGTGCTGGCTGTGAGGGGGGAGCACTGACAGTGCTGTCTGTGTGGTGGGAGCACTGACAGTGCAGGCTGTGTGGGGATTGCACTGACAGTGCTGGCTGTGTGAGGGACCACTTGCAATGCTGGCTTTCTGCGGGAGCACTGGCAGTGACGGCTGTGTGGGGAGCACTGACAGTGCTGGTTGTGTGGTGGGAGCACTGACAGTGCTGGTTGTGTGGTGGGAGCACTGACAGTGCTAGCTGTGCGTTGGGAGCACTGAGAGTGCTGGCTGTGTGGTGAGAGCACTGACAGTGCAGGCTGTGTGGGGAGCACTGACAGTGCTGGCTGTCTGGTGGGAGCACAGACAGTGCTGGCTCTGTGGGGCACTGACAGTGCTGGCTGTGCGGTGGGAGCACTGACAATGCTGGCTGTGTGGGGGAGCACTAACAGTGCTGGCTGTGTGGTGGTAGCACTGACAGTGCTGGCCGTGTGGGGGAGCACTGACAGTGCTGGCTGTGTGCTGGGAGCACTCATATTGCTGGCTGTGTGGTCGGAGCACTGACAGTGCGAGCTGTGTGTGGGGAGCACTGGAAGTGATGGCTGAGTGGTGGAAGCACTGACAATGCTGGCTGTGTGGGGGAGCACTGACAGTGCTGGCTGTGTGGGAGGAGCACTGACAGTGCTGGCTGTGTGGTGGGAGCACTGACAGTGCTGCCTCTGTGGGGGAGCACTGACAGTGCTGGCTGTGTGGTGGGAGCACAGACAGTGCTGGCTGTGTGGGGGGCACAGACAGTGCTGGCTGTTTTGTGTGAGCACAGACAGTGCTGGCTGTGTTGTGGGAGCACTGACAGAGCTGCCTTTTTGGTGCGAGCACTGACAGTGCAGGCTGTGTGGGAGCACTGACAGTGCTGGCTGGGTGGTGGGAGCCCTGACAGTGCTGGCTGTGTGGGGGGGGAGCACTGACAGTGCTGGCTGTGGGGGGTGCACTGACAGTGCTGGCTGTAGGGGAGCACTGACAGTGCTGGCTGTGAGGGGGAACACTGACAGTGCTGGCTGTGTAGTGGGAACACTGACAGTGCACGCTGTGTGGGGAGAGCACTGGCAGTGCTGGCTGTGTGGGCGTGGGGCACTGACAGTGCTGGCTGTGTGGGGGAGCACTGACAGTGTTGGCTGCGTGGTGGGAGCACTGACAGTGCTGATTGTGTGGGCGTGGGGCACTGACAGTGCTGGCTGTGTGGGGGGAGCACTGACAGTGCTGGCTGTGGGGGGGGGGGGGCGTGCACTGACAGTGCTGGCTGTAGGGGAGCACTGACAGTGCTGGCTGTGAGGGGGAGCACTGACAGTGCTGTCTGTGTGGTGGGAGCACTGACAGTGCAGGCTGTGTGGGGATTGCACTGACAGTGCTGGCTGTGTGTGGGACCACTTGCAATGCTGGCTTTGTGCGGGAGCACTGGCAGTGATGGCTGTGTGGGGAGCACTGACAGTGCTGGTTGTGTGGTGGGAGCACTGACAGTGCTAGCTGTGTGGGGCAGCACTGACAGTGCTGGCTGTGTGGTGGGAACACTGACAGTGCTGGCTGTGTGGGGAGCACTGACAGTGCTGGCATGTGGTGGGAGCACTGACAGTGCTGGCTGTGTGGGGCTCCACTTGCAGTGCTGGCTTTCTGCGGCAGCACTGCAGTGCTGGCTGTGTTGTGGGAGCACAGACAGTGCAGGCTGTGTGGTGGGATCACTGACATTGCTGGCTATGTGGTGGGAGCACATACAGTGGTGGCTGTGTGGGGAGCACCACAGTGCTGGCTATGTGGTGGGAGCACAGACAGTGCTGGCTGTGTGGGGGAGCACTGACAGTGCTGGATGTGTGGTGGAGCACTGACAGTGCTGGCTGTGTGGTGGGAGCACTGACAGTGCTGGCAGTGTGGTGGGAGCACTGACAGTGCTGGCTGTGTGGGGGAGCACTGACAGTGCTGGCTATGTTGGGAGCACTGACAGTGCGGGCTGTGTGGGGGAGCACTGACAGTGCTGGCTGTGCGGTGGGAGCACTGACAGTGCTGGCTGTGTGGGGGAGCACTGACAGTGCTGGCTGTATGGTGGTAGCACTGACAGTGCTGGTGATGTGGGGGAGCACTGACAGTGCTGGCTGTGTGGTGGGAGCACTGACAGTGCTGGCTGTGTGGGGAGCACTGACACTGCTGGCTGTGTGGTGGGAGCACTGACAGTGCTGGCTGTGTGTGGGGAGCACTGACAGTGCTGGCTGTGTGGTGGGAGCACTGACAGTGCTGGCTCTGTGGGGAGCACTGACACTGCTGGCTATGTGGTGGGAGCCCTGACAGTGCTGCCTGTGTGGTGGGAGCACAGACAGTGCTGGCTGTGTGTGGGGCACAGACAGTGCTGGCTGTTTTGTGGGAGCACAGGCAGTGCTGATTGTGTGGTGGGAACACTGACAGTGCTGGCAGTGTGGTGGGAGCACTGACAGTGCTGGCTGTGTGGGGGCACTGACAGTGCTGGCTGTGCGGTTGGAGCACTGACAGTGCTGGCTGTGTGGGGGCAGCACTGGCAGTGATGGCTGAGTGGTGGAAGCACTGACAGTGCTGGCTGTGTGGGAGGAGCACTGACAGTGCTGGCTGTGTGGTGGGAGCACTGACAGTGCTGCTACTGTGGGGGAGCACTGACAGTGCTGGCTGTGTGGTGGGAGCACATACAGTGCTGGCTGTGTGGGGGGCACAGACAGTGCTGGCTGTTTTGTGTGAGCACAGACAGTGCTGGCTGTGTTGTGGGAGCACTGACAGTGCTGCCTTTTTGGTGGGAGCACTGAGAGTGCAGGCTGTGTGGGAGCACTGACAGTGCTGGCTGGGTGGTGGGAGCCCTGACATTGCTGGCTGTGTGGGGGGGAGCACTGACAGTGCTGGCTGTGGGGGGGGGTGCACTGACAGTGCTGGCTGTAGGGGAGCACTGACAGTCCTGGCTGTCAGGGGGGAGCACTGACAGTGCTGGCTATGTGGTGGGAGCACTGACAGTGCAGGCTGTGTGGGGAGAGCACTGCCAGTGCTGGCTGTGTGGGCGTGGGGCACTGACAGTGCTGGCTGTGTGGGGGACCACTGATAGTGCTGGCTGTGTGGTGGGAGCACTGACAGTGCTGGTTGTGTGGGCGTGGGCCACTGACAGTGCTGGCTGTGTGGGGGGAGCAGTGACAGTTCTGGATGTGGGGGGGGGGTGCACTGACTGTGCTGGCTGTAGGGGAGCACTGACAGTGCTGGCTGTGAGGGGAGTGCACTGACAGTGCTGGCTGTGTGGGGGACTACTTGCAATGCTGTCTTTGTGCGGGAGCACTGGCAGTGATGTCTGTGTGGGGAGCACTGACAGTGCTGGTTGTGTGGTGGGAGCACTGACAGTGCTAGCTGTGTGGGGGAACACTGACAGTGCTGGCTGTGTGGTGGGAGCACTGTCAGTGCTGGCTGTGTGTGTGAGCACTGACAGTGCTGGCTGTGTGGGGGGAGCACTGACAGTGCTGACTGTGCGTTGGGAGCACTGACAGTGCTGGCTGTGTGGTGAGAGCACTGACAGTGCAGGCTGTGTGGGGAGCACTGACAGTGCTGGCTGTGCGGTGGGAGCACTGACAAGGCTGGCTGTGTGGGGGAGCACTAACAGTGCTGGCTGTGTGGTGGTAGCACTGACAGTGCTGGCCGTGTGGGGGAGCACTGACAGTGCTGGCTGTGTGCTGGGAGCACTCATAGTGCTGGCTGTGTGGTCGGAGCACTGACAGTGCTAGCTGTGTGGGGGAGCACTGGCAGTGATGGCTGAGTGGTGGAAGCACTGACAATGCTGGCTGTGTGGGGGCGCACTGACAGTGCTGGCTGTGTGGGAGGAGCACTGACAGTGCTGGCTGTGTGGTGGGTGCACTGACAGTGCTGCCTCTGTGGGGGAGCACTGACAGTGCTGGCTGTGTGGTGGGAGCACAGACAGTGCTGGCTGTGTCGGGGGCACAGACAGTGCTGGCTGTTTTGTGTGAGCACAGACAGTGCTGGCTGTGTTGTGGGAGCACTGACAGAGCTGCCTTTTTGGTGCGAGCACTGACAGTGCAGGCTGGGTGGTGGGTGCCCTGACAGTGCTGGCTGTGTGGGGGGGGGGGGGAGCACTGACAGTGCTGGCTGTGGGAGGTGCACTGACAGTGCTGGCTGTAGGGGAGCACTGACAGTGCTGGCTGTGAGGGGGAGCACTGACAGTGCTGGCTGTGTAGTGGGAGCACTGACAGTGCACGCTGTGTGGGGAGAGCACTGGCAGTGCTGGCTGTGTGGGCGTGGGGCACTGACAGTGCTGGCTGTGTGGGGGAGCACTGACAGTGCTGGCTGCGTGGTGGGAGCACTGACAGTGCTGATTGTGTGGGCGTGGGGCACTGACAGTGCTGGCTGTGTGGGGGGAGCACTGACAGTGCTGGCTGTGGGGGGGGCGTGCACTGACAGTGCTGGCTGTAGGGGAGCACTGACAGTGCTGGCTGTGAGGGGGGAGCACTGACAGTGCTGTCTGTGTGGTGGGAGCACTGACAGTGCAGGCTGTGTGGGGATTGCACTGACAGTGCTGGCTGTGTGAGGGACCACTTGCAATGCTGGCTTTGTGCGGGAGCACTGGCAGTGATGGCTGTGTGGGGAGCACTGACAGTGCTGGTTGTGTGGTGGGAGCACTGACAGTGCTGGTTGTGTGGTGGGAGCACTGACAGTGCTAGCTGTGCGTTGGGAGCACTGACAGTGCTGGCTGTGTGGTGAGAGCACTGACAGTGCAGGCTGTGTGGGGAGCACTGACAGTGCTGGCTGTCTGGTGGGAGCACAGACAGTGCTGGCTCTGTGGGGCACTGACAGTGCTGGCTGTGCGGTGGGAGCACTGACAATGCTGGCTGTGTGGGGGAGCACTAACAGTGCTGGCTGTGTGGTGGTAGCACTGACAGTGCTGGCCGTGTGGGGGAGCACTGACAGTGCTGGCTGTGTGCTGGGAGCACTCATATTGCTGGCTGTGTGGTCGGAGCACTGACAGTGCGAGCTGTGTGTGGGGAGCACTGGCAGTGATGGCTGAGTGGTGGAAGCACTGACAATGCTGGCTGTGTGGGGGAGCACTGACAGTGCTGGCTGTGTGGGAGGAGCACTGACAGTGCTGGCTGTCTGGTGGGAGCACTGACAGTGCTGCCTCTGTGGGGGAGCACTGACAGTGCTGGCTGTGTGGTGGGAGCACAGACAGTGCTGGCTGTGTGGGCGGCACAGACAGTGCTGGCTGTTTTGTGTGAGCACAGACAGTGCTGGTTGTGTGTGGGAGCACTGACAGAGCTGCCTTTTTGGTGCGAGCACTGACAGTGCAGGTTGTGTGGGAGCACTGACAGTGCTGGCTGGGTGGTGGGAGCCCTGACAGTGCTGGCTGTGTGGGGGGGAGCACTGACAGTGCTGGCTGTGGGGGTGCACTGACAGTGCTGGCTGAAGGGGAGCACTGACAGTGCTGGCTGTGAGGGGGAACACTGACAGTGCTGGCTGTGTAGTGGGAACACTGACAGTGCACGCTGTGTGGGGAGAGCACTGGCAGTGCTGGCTGTGTGGGCGTGGGGCACTGACAGTGCTGGCTGTGTGGGGGAGCACTGACAGTGTTGGCTGCGTGGTGGGAGCACTGACAGTGCTGATTGTGTGGGCGTGGGGCACTGACAGTGCTGGCTGTGTGGGGGGAGCACTGACAGTGCTGGCTGTGGGGGGGGGGGGCGTGCACTGACAGTGCTGGCTGTAGGGGAGCACTGACAGTGTTGGCTGTGAGGGGGAGCACTGACAGTGCTGTCTGTGTGGTGGGAGCACTGACAGTGCAGGCTGTGTGGGGATTGCACTGACAGTGCTGGCTGTGTGAGGGACCACTTGCAATGCTGGCTTTGTGCGGGACCACTGGCAGTGATGGCTGTGTGGGGAGCACTGACAGTGCTGGTTGTGTGGTGGGAGCACTGACAGTGCTAGCTGTGTGGGGCAGCACTGACAGTGCTGGCTGTGTGGTGGGAACACTGACAGTGCTGGCTGCGTGGGGGAACTGACAGTGCTGGCTGTGTGGCGGAGCACTGACTGTGCTGGCTGTGTGTGTGAGCACTGACAGTGCTGGCTGTGTGGTGGTAGCACTGACAGTGCTGGGGATGTGGGGGAGCACTGACAGTGCTGGCTGTGTGGGGAGCACTGACACTGCTGGCTGTGTAGTGGGAGCACTGACAGTGCTGGCTGTGTGTGGGGAGCACTGACAGTGCTGGCTATGTGGTGGGAGCACTGACAGTGCTGGCTCTGTGGGGAGCACTGACACTGCTGGCTGTGTGGTGGGAGCCCTGACAGTGCTGGCTGTGTGGTGGGAGCACAGACAGTGCTGGCTGTTTGTGGGGCACAGACAGTGCTGGCTGTTTTGTGGGAGCACAGGCAGTGCTGATTGTATGGTGGGAACACTGACAGTGTTGGCTGAGTGGTGGAAGCACTGACAGTGCTGGCTGTGTGGGAGGAGCACTGACAGTGCTGGCTGTGTGGTGGGAGCACTGACAGTGCTGCTACTGTGGGGGAGCACTAACAGTGCTGGCTGTGTGGTGGGAGCACATACAGTGCTGGCTGTGTGGGGGGCACAGACAGTGCTGGCTGTTTTGTGTGAGCATAGACAGTGCTGGCTGTGTTGTGGGAGCACTGACAGTGCTGCCTTTTTGGTGGGAGCACTGAGAGTGCAGGCTGTGTGGGAGCACTGACAGTGCTGGCTGGGTGGTGGGAGCCCTGACATTGCTGGCTGTGTGGGGGGGAGCACTGACAGTGCTGGCTGTGGGGGGGGGGTGCACTGACAGTGCTGGCTGTAGGGGAGCACTGACAGTCCTGGCTGTCAGGGGGGAGCACTGACAGTGCTGGCTATGTGGTGGGAGCACTGACAGTGCAGGCTGTGTGGGGAGAGCACTGCCAGTGCTGGCTGTGTGGGCGTGGGGCACTGACAGTGCTGGCTGTGTGGGGGACCACTGATAGTGCTGGCTGTGTGGTGGGAGCACTGACAGTGCTGGTTTTGTGGGCGTGGGCCACTGACAGTGCTGGCTGTGTGGGGGGAGCAGTGACAGTTCTGGATGTGGGGGGGGGTGCGCTGACTGTGCTGGCTGTAGGGGAGCACTGACAGTGCTGGCTGTGAGGGGAGTGCACTGACAGTGCTGGCTGTGTGGGGGACTACTTGCAATGCTGTCTTTGTGCGGGAGCACTGGCAGTGATGTCTGTGTGGGGAGCACTGACAGTGCTGGTTGTGTGGTGGGAGCACTGACAGTGCTAGCTGTGTGGGGGAACACTGACAGTGCTGGCTGTGTGGTGGGAGCACTGTCAGTGCTGGCTGTGTGTGTGAGCACTGACAGTGCTGGCTGTGTGGGGGGAGCACTGACAGTGCTGACTGTGCGTTGGGAGCACTGACAGTGCTGGCTGTGTGGTGAGAGCACTGACAGTGCAGGCTGTGTGGGGAGCACTGACAGTGCTGGCTGTGCGGTGGGAGCACTGACAAGGCTGGCTGTGTGGGGGAGCACTAACAGTGCTGGCTGTGTGGTGGTAGCACTGACAGTGCTGGCCGTGTGGGGGAGCACTGACAGTGCTGGCTGTGTGCTGGGAGCACTCATAGTGCTGGCTGTGTGGTCGGAGCACTGACAGTGCTAGCTGTGTGGGGGAGCACTGGCAGTGATGGCTGAGTGGTGGAAGCACTGACAATGCTGGCTGTGTGGGGGCGCACTGACAGTGCTGGCTGTGTGGGAGGAGCACTGACAGTGCTGGCTGTGTGGTGGGTGCACTGACAGTGCTGCCTCTGTGGGGGAGCACTGACAGTGCTGGCTGTGTGGTGGGAGCACAGACAGTGCTGGCTGTGTCGGGGGCACAGACAGTGCTGGCTGTTTTGTGTGAGCACAGACAGTGCTGGCTGTGTTGTGGGAGCACTGACAGAGCTGCCTTTTTGGTGCGAGCACTGACAGTGCAGGCTGGGTGGTGGGTGCCCTGACAGTGCTGGCTGTGTGGGGGGGGGGGGGGAGCAC
Organism: Scyliorhinus torazame; assembly: GCF_047496885.1. NCBI lineage: Eukaryota > Metazoa > Chordata > Chondrichthyes > Carcharhiniformes > Scyliorhinidae > Scyliorhinus > Scyliorhinus torazame. The sequence continues at coordinate 58,160,728 of NC_092726.1, forward strand.
TGACAGTGCTGGCTGTGGGAGGTGCACTGACAGTGCTGGCTGTAGGGGAGCACTGACAGTGCTGGCTGTGAGGGGGAGCACTGACAGTGCTGGCTGTGTAGTGGGAGCACTGACAGTGCACGCTGTGTGGGGAGAGCACTGGCAGTGCTGGCTGTGTGGGCGTGGGGCACTGACAGTGCTGGCTGTGTGGGGGAGCACTGACAGTGCTGGCTGCGTGGTGGGAGCACTGACAGTGCTGATTGTGTGGGCGTGGGGCACTGACAGTGCTGGCTGTGTGGGGGGAGCACTGACAGTGCTGGCTGTGGGGGGGGGGCGTGCACTGACAGTGCTGGCTGTAGGGGAGCACTGACAGTGCTGGCTGTGAGGGGGGAGCACTGACAGTGCTGCCTGTGTGGTGGGAGCACTGACAGTGCAGGCTGTGTGGGGATTGCACTGACAGTGCTGGCTGTGTGAGGGACCACTTGCAATGCTGGCTTTGTGCGGGAGCACTGGCAGTGATGGCTGTGTGGGGAGCACTGACAGTGCTGGTTGTGTGGTGGGAGCACTGACAGTGCTGGTTGTGTGGTGGGAGCACTGACAGTGCTAGCTGTGCGTTGGGAGCACTGACAGTGCTGGCTGTGTGGTGAGAGCACTGACAGTGCAGGCTGTGTGGGGAGCACTGACAGTGCTGGCTGTCTGGTGGGAGCACAGACAGTGCTGGCTCTGTGGGGCACTGACAGTGCTGGCTGTGCGGTGGGAGCACTGACAATGCTGGCTGTGTGGGGGAGCACTAACAGTGCTGGCTGTGTGGTGGTAGCACTGACAGTGCTGGCCGTGTGGGGAGCACTGACAGTGCTGGCTGTGTGCTGGGAGCACTCATATTGCTGGCTGTGTGGTCGGAGCACTGACAGTGCGAGCTGTGTGTGGGGAGCACTGGCAGTGATGGCTGAGTGGTGGAAGCACTGACAATGCTGGCTGTGTGGGGGAGCACTGACAGTGCTGGCTGTGTGGGAGGAGCACTGACAGTGCTGGCTGTCTGGTGGGAGCACTGACAGTGCTGCCTCTGTGGGGGAGCACTGACAGTGCTGGCTGTGTGGTGGGAGCACAGACAGTGCTGGCTGTGTGGGGGGCACAGACAGTGCTGGCTGTTTTGTGTGAGCACAGACAGTGCTGGTTGTGTTGTGGGAGCACTGACAGAGCTGCCTTTTTGGTGCGAGCACTGACAGTGCAGGCTGTGTGGGAGCACTGACAGTGCTGGCTGGGTGGTGGGAGCCCTGACAGTGCTGGCTGTGTGGGGGGGAGCACTGACAGTGCTGGCTGTGGGGGGTGCACTGACAGTGCTGGCTGAAGGGGAGCACTGACAGTGCTGGCTGTGAGGGGGAACACTGACAGTGCTGGCTGTGTAGTGGGAACACTGACAGTGCACGCTGTGTGGGGAGAGCACTGGCAGTGCTGGCTGTGTGGGCGTGGGGCACTGACAGTGCTGGCTGTGTGGGGGAGCACTGACAGTGTTGGCTGCGTGGTGGGAGCACTGACAGTGCTGATTGTGTGGGCGTGGGGCACTGACAGTGCTGGCTGTGTGGGGGGAGCACTGACAGTGCTGGCTGTGGCGGGGGGGGCGTGCACTGACAGTGCTGGCTGTAGGGGAGCACTGACAGTGTTGGCTGTGAGGGGGAGCACTGACAGTGCTGTCTGTGTGGTGGGAGCACTGACAGTGCAGGCTGTGTGGGGATTGCACTGACAGTGCTGGCTGTGTGAGGGACCACTTGCAATGCTGGCTTTGTGCGGGAGCACTGACAGTGATGGCTGTGTGGGGAGCACTGACAGTGCTGGTTGTGTGGTGGGAGCACTGACAGTGCTAGCTGTGTGGGGCAGCACTGACAGTGCTGGCTGTGTGGTGGGAACACTGACAGTGCTGGCTGCGTGGGGGAACTGACAGTGCTGGCTGTGTGGCGGAGCACTGACTGTGCTGGCTGTGTGTGTGAGCACTGACAGTGCTGGCTGTGTGGTGGTAGCACTGACAGTGCTGGGGATGTGGGGGAGCACTGACAGTGCTGGCTGTGTGGGGAGCACTGACACTGCTGGCTGTGTAGTGGGAGCACTGACAGTGCTGGCTGTGTGTGGGGAGCACTGACAGTGCTGGCTATGTGGTGGGAGCACTGACAGTGCTGGCTCTGTGGGGAGCACTGACACTGCTGGCTGTGTGGTGGGAGCCCTGACAGTGCTGGCTGTGTGGTGGGAGCACAGACAGTGCTGGCTGTTTGTGGGGCACAGACTGTGCTGGCTGTTTTGTGGGAGCACAGGCAGTGCTGATTGTATGGTGGGAACACTGACAGTGTTGGCTGTGTGGTGGGAGCAATGACAGTGCTGGCTGTGTGGGGGCACTGACAGTGCTGGCTGTGCGGTGGGAGCACTGACAGTGCTGGCTGTGTGGGGGGAGCACTGGCAGTGATGGCTGAGTGGTGGAAGCACTGACAGTGCTGGCTGTGTGGGAGGAGCACTGACAGTGCTGGCTGTGTGGTGGGAGCACTGACAGTGCTGCCACTTTGGGGGAGCACTGACAGTGCTGGCTGTGTGGTGGGAGCACAGACAGTGCTGGCTGTGTGGGGGGGCACAGACAGTGCTGGCTGTTTTGTGTGAGCACAGACAGTGCTGGCTGTGTTGTGGGAGCACTGACAGTGCTGCCTTTTTGGTGGGAGCACTGACAGTGCAGGCTGTGTGGGAGCACTGACAGTGCTGGCTGGGTGGTGGGAGCCCTGACAGTGCTGGCTGTGTGGGGGGGAGCACTGACAGTGCTGGCCGAGTGGGGGCGCACTGACAGTGCTGGCACTGTGCTGGGAGCTCTCATAGTGCTGCCTGTGTGGTCGGAGCACTGACAGTGCTAGTTGTGTGGGGGGAGCACTGGCAGTGATGGCTGAGTGGGAGGAGCACTGACAGTGCTGGCTGTGTGGTGGGAGCACTGACAGTGCTGGCTGTGTGGTGGGAGCACAGACAGTGCTGGCTGTGGGGGGGGGGGGCGCAGACAGTGCTGGCTGTTTTTTGTGAGCACAGACAGTGCTGGCTGTGTGGTGGGAGCACTGACAGTGCTGCTTTTTTGGTGGGAGCACTGACAGTGCAGGTTGTGTGGGAGCACTGACAGTGCTGGCTGGGTGGTGGGAGCCCTGACAGTGCTGGCTGTGTGGGGGGGAGCACTGACAGTGCTGGATGTGGGGGGGGGGGTGCACTGACACTGCTGGCTGTAGGGGAGCACTAACAGTGCTGGCTGTGAGGGGGGAGCACTGACAGTGTTGGCTGTGTGGTATGAGCACTGACAGAGCAGGCTGTGTGGGGAGAGCACTGGCAGTGCTGGCTGTGTGGTGGGAGCACTGACAGTGCAGGCTGTGTGGGGAGTGCACTGACAGTGCTGGCTGTGTGGGGGACCACTTGCAGTGCTGACTGTGTGGGGAGCACTGACAGTGCTGGCTGTGTGGTGGGAGCACTGACAGTGCAGGCTGTGTGGGAGGAGCACTGACAGTGCTGGCTGTGTGGTGGGAGCACTGACAGTGCTGCCTCTGTGGGGGAGCACTGACAGTGCTGGTTGTGTGGTGGGAGCACAGACAGTGCTGGCTGTGTGGGGGGCACAGACAGTGCTGGCTGTTTTGTGTGAGCACAGACAGTGCTGGCTGTGTTGTGGGAGCACTGACAGAGCTGCCTTTTTGGTGCGAGCACTGACAGTGCAGGCTGTGTGGGAGCACTGACAGTGCTGGCTGGGTGGTGGGAGCCCTGACAGTGCTGGCTGTGTGGGGGGGGGAGCACTGACAGTGCTGGCTGTGGGGGGTGCACTGACAGTGCTGGCTGTAGGGGAGCACTGACAGTGCTGGCTGTGAGGGGGAACACTGACAGTGCTGGCTGTGTAGTGGGAGCACTGACAGTGCACGCTGTGTGGGGAGAGCACTGGCAGTGCTGGCTGTGTGGGCGTGGGGCACTGACAGTGCTGGCTGTGTGGGGGAGCACTGACAGTGTTGGCTGCGTGGTGGGAGCACTGACAGTGCTGATTGTGTGGGCGTGGGGCACTGACAGTGCTGGCTGTGTGGGGGAGCACTGACAGTGCTGGCTGTGGGGGGGGGGCGTGCACTGACAGTGCTGGCTGTAGGGGAGCACTGACAGTGCTGGCTGTGAGGGGGAGCACTGACAGTGCTGTCTGTGTGGTGGGAGCACTGACAGTGCAGGCTGTGTGGGGATTGCACTGACAGTGCTGGCTGTGTGAGGGACCACTTGCAATGCTGGCTTTGTGCGGGAGCACTGGCAGTGATGGCTGTGTGGGGAGCACTGACAGTGCTGGTTGTGTGGTGGGAGCACTGACAGTGCTAGCTGTGTGGGGCAGCACTGACAGTGCTGGCTGTGTGGTGGGAACACTGACAGTGCTGGCTGTGCCGTGCAGCACTGACAGTGCTGGCTGCGCGGGGGAACTGACAGTGCTGGCTGTGTGGCGGAGCACTGACTGTGCTGGCTGTGTGTGTGAGCACTGACAGTGCTGGCTGTGTGGTGGTAGCACTGACAGTGCTGGGGATGTGGGGGAGCACTGACAGTGCTGGCTGTGTGGTGAGAGCACTGACAGTGCAGGCTGTGTGGGGAGCACTGACAGTGCTGGCTGTCTGGTGGGAGCACAGACAGTGCTGGCTCTGTGGGGCACTGACAGTGCTGGCTGTGCGGTGGGAGCACTGACAATGCTGGCTGTGTGGGGGAGCACTAACAGTGCTGGCTGTGTGGTGGTAGCACTGACAGTGCTGGCCGTGTGGGGGAGCACTGACAGTGCTGGCTGTGTGCTGGGAGCACTCATATTGCTGGCTGTGTGGTCGGAGCACTGACAGTGCGAGCTGTGTGTGGGGAGCACTGGCAGTGATGGCTGAGTGGTGGAAGCACTGACAATGCTGGCTGTGTGGGGGAGCACTGACAGTGCTGGCTGTGTGGGAGGAGCACTGACAGTGCTGGCTGTCTGGTGGGAGCACTGACAGTGCTGCCTCTGTGGGGGAGCACTGACAGTGCTGGCTGTGTGGTGGGAGCACAGACAGTGCTGGCTGTGTGGGGGGCACAGACAGTGCTGGCTGTTTTGTGTGAGCACAGACAGTGCTGGTTGTGTTGTGGGAGCACTGACAGAGCTGCCTTTTTGGTGCGAGCACTGACAGTGCAGGCTGTGTGGGAGCACTGACAGTGCTGGCTGGGTGGTGGGAGCCCTGACAGTGCTGGCTGTGTGGGGGGGAGCACTGACAGTGCTGGCTGTGGGGGGTGCACTGACAGTGCTGGCTGAAGGGGAGCACTGACAGTGCTGGCTGTGAGGGGGAACACTGACAGTGCTGGCTGTGTAGTGGGAACACTGACAGTGCACGCTGTGTGGGGAGAGCACTGGCAGTGCTGGCTGTGTGGGCGTGGGGCACTGACAGTGCTGGCTGTGTGGGGGAGCACTGACAGTGTTGGCTGCGTGGTGGGAGCACTGACAGTGCTGATTGTGTTGGCGTGGGGCACTGACAGTGCTGGCTGTGTGGGGGGAGCACTGACAGTGCTGGCTGTGGGGGGGGGGGGCGTGCACTGACAGTGCTGGCTGTAGGGGAGCACTGACAGTGTTGGCTGTGAGGGGGAGCACTGACAGTGCTGTCTGTGTGGTGGGAGCACTGACAGTGCAGGCTGTGTGGGGATTGCACTGACAGTGCTGGCTGTGTGAGGGACCACTTGCAATGCTGGCTTTGTGCGGGAGCACTGGCAGTGATGGCTGTGTGGGGAGCACTGACAGTGCTGGTTGTGTGGTGGGAGCACTGACAGTGCTAGCTGTGTGGGGCAGCACTGACAGTGCTGGCTGTGTGGTGGGAACACTGACAGTGCTGGCTGCGTGGGGGAACTGACAGTGCTGGCTGTGTGGCGGAGCACTGACTGTGCTGGCTGTGTGTGTGAGCACTGACAGTGCTGGCTGTGTGGTGGTAGCACTGACAGTGCTGGGGATGTGGGGGAGCACTGACAGTGCTGGCTGTGTGGGGAGCACTGACACTGCTGGCTGTGTAGTGGGAGCACTGACAGTGCTGGCTGTGTGTGGGGAGCACTGACAGTGCTGGCTATGTGGTGGGAGCACTGACAGTGCTGGCTCTGTGGGGAGCACTGACACTGCTGGCTGTGTGGTGGGAGCCCTGACAGTGCTGGCTGTGTGGTGGGAGCACAGACAGTGCTGGCTGTTTGTGGGGCACAGACAGTGCTGGCTGTTTTGTGGGAGCACAGGCAGTGCTGATTGTATGGTGGGAACACTGACAGTGTTGGCTGTGTGGTGGGAGCAATGACAGTGCTGGCTGTGTGGGGGCACTGACAGTGCTGGCTGTGCGGTGGGAGCACTGACAGTGCTGGCTGTGTGGGGGGAGCACTGGCAGTGATGGCTGAGTGGTGGAAGCACTGACAGTGCTGGCTGTGTGGGAGGAGCACTGACAGTGCTGGCTGTGTGGTGGGAGCACTGACAGTGCTGCCACTTTGGGGGAGCACTGACAGTGCTGGCTGTGTGGTGGGAGCACAGACAGTGCTGGCTGTGTGGGGGGCACAGACAGTGCTGGCTGTTTTGTGTGAGCACAGACAGTGCTGGCTGTGTTGTGGGAGCACTGACAGTGCTGCCTTTTTGGTGGGAGCACTGACATTGCAGGCTGTGTGGGAGCACTGACAGTGCTGGCTGGGTGGTGGGAGCCCTGACAGTGCTGGCTGTGTGGGGGGGGGAGCACTGACAGTGCTGGCCGAGTGGGGGCGCACTGACAGTGCTGGCACTGTGCTGGGAGCTCTCATAGTGCTGCCTGTGTGGTCGGAGCACTGACAGTGCTAGTTGTGTGGGGGGAGCACTGGCAGTGATGGCTGAGTGGGAGGAGCACTGACAGTGCTGGCTGTGTGGTGGGAGCACTGACAGTGCTGGCTGTGTGGTGGGAGCACAGACAGTGCTGGCTGTGGGGGGGGGGGGCGCAGACAGTGCTGGCTGTTTTTTGTGAGCACAGACAGTGCTGGCTGTGTGGTGGGAGCACTGACAGTGCTGCCTTTTTGGTGGGAGCACTGACAGTGCAGGTTGTGTGGGAGCACTGACAGTGCTGGCTGGGTGGTGGGAGCCCTGACAGTGCTGGCTGTGTGGGGGGGAGCACTGACAGTGCTGGATGTGGGGGGGGGGGTGCACTGACACTGCTGGCTGTAGGGGAGCACTAACAGTGCTGGCTGTGAGGGGGGAGCACTGACAGTGTTGGCTGTGTGGTATGAGCACTGACAGAGCAGGCTGTGTGGGGAGAGCACTGGCAGTGCTGGCTGTGTGGGCGTGGGGCACTGGCAGTGCTGGCTGTGTGGGGGAGCACTGACAGTGCTGGCTGTGTGGTGGGAGCACTGACAGTGCAGGCTGTGTGGGGAGTGCATGACAGTGCTGGCTGTGTGGGGGACCACTTGCAGTGCTGACTGTGTGGGGAGCACTGACAGTGCTGGCTGTGTGGTGGGAGCACTGACAGTGCAGGCTGTGTGGGAGGAGCACTGACAGTGCTGGCTGTGTGGTGGGAGCACTGACAGTGCTGCCTCTGTGGGGGAGCACTGACAGTGCTGGCTGTGTGGTGGGAGCACAGACAGTGCTGGCTGTGTGGGGGGCACAGACAGTGCTGGCTGTTTTGTGTGAGCACAGACAGTGCTGGCTGTGTAGTGGGAGCACTGACAGTGCACGCTGTGTGGGGAGAGCACTGGCAGTGCTGGCTGTGTGGGCGTGGGGCACTGACAGTGCTGGCTGTGTGGGGGAGCACTGACAGTGTTGGCTGCGTGGTGGGAGCACTGACAGTGCTGATTGTGTGGGCGTGGGGCACTGACAGTGCTGGCTGTGTGGGGGAGCACTGACAGTGCTGGCTGTGGGGGGGGGGGCGTGCACTGACAGTGCTGGCTGTAGGGGAGCACTGACAGTGCTGGCTGTGAGGGGGAGCACTGACAGTGCTGTCTGTGTGGTGGGAGCACTGACAGTGCAGGCTGTGTGGGGATTGCACTGACAGTGCTGGCTGTGTGAGGGACCACTTGCAATGCTGGCTTTGTGCGGGAGCACTGGCAGTGATGGCTGTGTGGGGAGCACTGACAGTGCTGGTTGTGTGGTGGGAGCACTGACAGTGCTAGCTGTGTGGGGCAGCACTGACAGTGCTGGCTGTGTGGTGGGAACACTGACAGTGCTGGCTGTGCCGTGCAGCACTGACAGTGCTGGCTGCGCGGGGGAACTGACAGTGCTGGCTGTGTGGCGGAGCACTGACTGTGCTGGCTGTGTGTGTGAGCACTGACAGTGCTGGCTGTGTGGTGGTAGCACTGACAGTGCTGGGGATGTGGGGGAGCACTGACAGTCCTGGCTGTGTGGTGAGAGCACTGACAGTGCAGGCTGTGTGGGGAGCACTGACAGTGCTGGCTGTCTGGTGGGAGCACAGACAGTGCTGGCTCTGTGGGGCACTGACAGTGCTGGCTGTGCGGTGGGAGCACTGACAATGCTGGCTGTGTGGGGGAGCACTAACAGTGCTGGCTGTGTGGTGGTAGCACTGACAGTGCTGGCCGTGTGGGGGAGCACTGACAGTGCTGGCTGTGTGCTGGGAGCACTCATATTGCTGGCTGTGTGGTCGGAGCACTGACAGTGCGAGCTGTGTGTGGGGAGCACTGGCAGTGATGGCTGAGTGGTGGAAGCACTGACAATGCTGGCTGTGTGGGGGAGCACTGACAGTGCTGGCTGTGTGGGAGGAGCACTGACAGTGCTGGCTGTCTGGTGGGAGCACTGACAGTGCTGCCTCTGTGGGGGAGCACTGACAGTGCTGGCTGTGTGGTGGGAGCACAGACAGTGCTGGCTGTGTGGGGGGCACAGACAGTGCTGGCTGTTTTGTGTGAGCACAGACAGTGCTGGTTGTGTTGTGGGAGCACTGACAGAGCTGCCTTTTTGGTGCGAGCACTGACAGTGCAGGCTGTGTGGGAGCACTGACAGTGCTGGCTGGGTGGTGGGAGCCCTGACAGTGCTGGCTGTGTGGGGGGGAGCACTGACAGTGCTGGCTGTGGGGGGTGCACTGACAGTGCTGGCTGAAGGGGAGCACTGACAGTGCTGGCTGTGAGGGGGAACACTGACAGTGCTGGCTGTGTAGTGGGAACACTGACAGTGCACGCTGTGTGGGGAGAGCACTGGCAGTGCTGGCTGTGTGGGCGTGGGGCACTGACAGTGCTGGCTGTGTGGGGGAGCACTGACAGTGTTGGCTGCGTGGTGGGAGCACTGACAGTGCTGATTGTGTTGGCGTGGGGCACTGACAGTGCTGGCTGTGTGGGGGGAGCACTGACAGTGCTGGCTGTGGGGGGGGGGGGGCGTGCACTGACAGTGCTGGCTGTAGGGGAGCACTGACAGTGTTGGCTGTGAGGGGGAGCACTGACAGTGCTGTCTGTGTGGTGGGAGCACTGACAGTGCAGGCTGTGTGGGGATTGCACTGACAGTGCTGGCTGTGTGAGGGACCACTTGCAATGCTGGCTTTGTGCGGGAGCACTGGCAGTGATGGCTGTGTGGGGAGCACTGACAGTGCTGGTTGTGTGGTGGGAGCACTGACAGTGCTAGCTGTGTGGGGCAGCACTGACAGTGCTGGCTGTGTGGTGGGAACACTGACAGTGCTGGCTGCGTGGGGGAACTGACAGTGCTGGCTGTGTGGCGGAGCACTGACTGTGCTGGCTGTGTGTGTGAGCACTGACAGTGCTGGCTGTGTGGTGGTAGCACTGACAGTGCTGGGGATGTGGGGGAGCACTGACAGTGCTGGCTGTGTGGGGAGCACTGACACTGCTGGCTGTGTAGTGGGAGCACTGACAGTGCTGGCTGTGTGTGGGGAGCACTGACAGTGCTGGCTATGTGGTGGGAGCACTGACAGTGCTGGCTCTGTGGGGAGCACTGACACTGCTGGCTGTGTGGTGGGAGCCCTGACAGTGCTGGCTGTGTGGTGGGAGCACAGACAGTGCTGGCTGTTTGTGGGGCACAGACAGTGCTGGCTGTTTTGTGGGAGCACAGGCAGTGCTGATTGTATGGTGGGAACACTGACAGTGTTGGCTGTGTGGTGGGAGCAATGACAGTGCTGGCTGTGTGGGGGCACTGACAGTGCTGGCTGTGCGGTGGGAGCACTGACAGTGCTGGCTGTGTGGGGGGAGCACTGGCAGTGATGGCTGAGTGGTGGAAGCACTGACAGTGCTGGCTGTGTGGGAGGAGCACTGACAGTGCTGGCTGTGTGGTGGGAGCACTGACAGTGCTGCCACTTTGGGGGAGCACTGACAGTGCTGGCTGTGTGGTGGGAGCACAGACAGTGCTGGCTGTGTGGGGGGCACAGACAGTGCTGGCTGTTTTGTGTGAGCACAGACAGTGCTGGCTGTGTTGTGGGAGCACTGACAGTGCTGCCTTTTTGGTGGGAGCACTGACATTGCAGGCTGTGTGGGAGCACTGACAGTGCTGGCTGGGTGGTGGGAGCCCTGACAGTGCTGGCTGTGTGGGGGGGGGAGCACTGACAGTGCTGGCCGAGTGGGGGCGCACTGACAGTGCTGGCACTGTGCTGGGAGCTCTCATAGTGCTGCCTGTGTGGTCGGAGCACTGACAGTGCTAGTTGTGTGGGGGGAGCACTGGCAGTGATGGCTGAGTGGGAGGAGCACTGACAGTGCTGGCTGTGTGGTGGGAGCACTGACAGTGCTGGCTGTGTGGTGGGAGCACAGACAGTGCTGGCTGTGGGGGGGGGGGGGCGCAGACAGTGCTGGCTGTTTTTTGTGAGCACAGACAGTGCTGGCTGTGTGGTGGGAGCACTGACAGTGCTGCCTTTTTGGTGGGAGCACTGACAGTGCAGGTTGTGTGGGAGCACTGACAGTGCTGGCTGGGTGGTGGGAGCCCTGACAGTGCTGGCTGTGTGGGGGGGAGCACTGACAGTGCTGGATGTGGGGGGGGGGGGGTGCACTGACACTGCTGGCTGTAGGGGAGCACTAACAGTGCTGGCTGTGAGGGGGGAGCACTGACAGTGTTGGCTGTGTGGTATGAGCACTGACAGAGCAGGCTGTGTGGGGAGAGCACTGGCAGTGCTGGCTGTGTGGGCGTGGGGCACTGGCAGTGCTGGCTGTGTGGGGGAGCACTGACAGTGCTGGCTGTGTGGTGGGAGCACTGACAGTGCAGGCTGTGTGGGGAGTGCATGACAGTGCTGGCTGTGTGGGGGACCACTTGCAGTGCTGACTGTGTGGGGAGCACTGACAGTGCTGGCTGTGTGGTGGGAGCACTGACAGTGCAGGCTGTGTGGGAGGAGCACTGACAGTGCTGGCTGTGTGGTGGGAGCACTGACAGTGCTGCCTCTGTGGGGGAGCACTGACAGTGCTGGCTGTGTGGTGGGAGCACAGACAGTGCTGGCTGTGTGGGGGGCACAGACAGTGCTGGCTGTTTTGTGTGAGCACAGACAGTGCTGGCTGTGTTGTGGGAGCACTGACAGAGCTGCCTTTTTGGTGCGAGCACTGACAGTGCAGGCTGTGTGGGAGCACTGACAGTGCTGGCTGGGTGGTGGGAGCCCTGACAGTGCTGGCTGTGTGGGGGGGGGAGCACTGACAGTGCTGGCTGTGGGGGGTGCACTGACAGTGCTGGCTGTAGGGGAGCACTGACAGTGCTGGCTGTGAGGGGGAACACTGACAGTGCTGGCTGTGTAGTGGGAGCACTGACAGTGCACGCTGTGTGGGGAGAGCACTGGCAGTGCTGGCTGTGTGGGCGTGGGGCACTGACAGTGCTGGCTGTGTGGGGGAGCACCGACAGTGTTGGCTGCTTGGTGGGAGCACTGACAGTGCTGATTGTGTGGGCGTGGGGCACTGACAGTGCTGGCTGTGTGGGGGAGCACTGACAGTGCTGGCTGTGGGGGGGGGGGGGGCGTGAACTGACAGTGCTGGCTGTAGGGGAGCACTGACAGTGCTGGCTGTGAGGGGGAGCACTGACAGTGCTGTCTGTGTGGTGGGAGCACTGACAGTGCAGGCTGTGTGGGGATTGCACTGACAGTGCTGGCTGTGTGAGGGACCACTTGCAATGCTGGCTTTGTGCGGGAGCACTGGCAGTGATGGCTGTGTGGGGAGCACTGACAGTGCTGGTTGTGTGGTGGGAGCACTGACAGTGCTAGCTGTGTGGGGCAGCACTGACAGTGCTGGCTGTGTGGTGGGAACACTGACAGTGCTGGCTGTGCCGTGCAGCACTGACAGTGCTGGCTGCGCGGGGGAACTGACAGTGCTGGCTGTGTGGCGGAGCACTGACTGTGCTGGCTGTGTGTGTGAGCACTGACAGTGCTGGCTGTGTGGTGGTAGCACTGACAGTGCTGGGGATGTGGGGGAGCACTGACAGTGCTGGCTGTGTGGGGAGCACTGACACTGCTGGCTGTGTAGTGGGAGCACTGACAGTGCTGGCTGTGTGTGGGGAGCACTGACAGTGCTGGCTGTGTGGTGGGAGCACTGACAGTGCTGGCTCTGTGGGGAGCACTGACACTGCTGGCTGTGTGGTGGGAGCCCTGACAGTGCTGGTTGTGTTGTGGGAGCACTGACAGAGCTGCCTTTTTGGTGCGAGCACTGACAGTGCAGGCTGTGTGGGAGCACTGACAGTGCTGGCTGGGTGGTGGGAGCCCTGACAGTGCTGGCTGTGTGGGGGGGAGCACTGACAGTGCTGGCTGTGGGGGGTGCACTGACAGTGCTGGCTGAAGGGGAGCACTGACAGTGCTGGCTGTGAGGGGGAACACTGACAGTGCTGGCTGTGTAGTGGGAACACTGACAGTGCACGCTGTGTGGGGAGAGCACTGGCAGTGCTGGCTGTGTGGGCGTGGGGCACTGACAGTGCTGGCTGTGTGGGGGAGCACTGACAGTGTTGGCTGCGTGGTGGGAGCACTGACAGTGCTGATTGTGTGGGCGTGGGGCACTGACAGTGCTGGCTGTGTGGGGGGAGCACTGACAGTGCTGGCTGTGGGGGGGGGGGGCGTGCACTGACAGTGCTGGCTGTAGGGGAGCACTGACAGTGTTGGCTGTGAGGGGGAGCACTGACAGTGCTGTCTGTGTGGTGGGAGCACTGACAGTGCAGGCTGTGTGGGGATTGCACTGACAGTGCTGGCTGTGTGAGGGACCACTTGCAATGCTGGCTTTGTGCGGGAGCACTGGCAGTGATGGCTGTGTGGGGAGCACTGACAGTGCTGGTTGTGTGGTGGGAGCACTGACAGTGCTAGCTGTGTGGGGCAGCACTGACAGTGCTGGCTGTGTGGTGGGAACACTGACAGTGCTGGCTGCGTGGGGGAACTGACACTGCTGGCTGTGTGGCGGAGCACTGACTGTGCTGGCTGTGTGTGTGAGCAATGACAGTGCTGGCTGTGTGGTGGTAGCACTGACAGTGCTGGGGATGTGGGGGAGCACTGACAGTGCTGGCTGTGTGGGGAGCACTGACACTGCTGGCTGTGTAGTGGGAGCACTGACAGTGCTGGCTGTGTGTGGGGAGCACTGACAGTGCTGGCTATGTGGTGGGAGCACTGACAGTGCTGGCTCTGTGGGGAGCACTGACACTGCTGGCTGTGTGGTGGGAGCCCTGACAGTGCTGGCTGTGTGGTGGGAGCACAGACAGTGCTGGCTGTTTGTGGGGCACAGACAGTGCTGGCTGTTTTGTGGGAGCACAGGCAGTGCTGATTGTATGGTGGGAACACTGACAGTGTTGGCTGTGTGGTGGGAGCAATGACAGTGCTGGCTGTGTGGGGGCACTGACAGTGCTGGCTGTGCGGTGGGAGCACTGACAGTGCTGGCTGTGTGGGGGGAGCACTGGCAGTGATGGCTGAGTGGTGGAAGCACTGACAGTGCTGGCTGTGTGGGAGGAGCACTGACAGTGCTGGCTGTGTGGTGGGAGCACTGACAGTGCTGCCACTTTGGGGGAGCACTGACAGTGCTGGCTGTGTGGTGGGAGCACAGACAGTGCTGGCTGTGTGGGGGGCACAGACAGTGCTGGCTGTTTTGTGTGAGCACAGACAGTGCTGGCTGTGTTGTGGGAGCACTGACAGTGCTGCCTTTTTGGTGGGAGCACTGACAGTGCAGGCTGTGTGGGAGCACTGACAGTGCTGGCTGGGTGGTGGGAGCCCTGACAGTGCTGGCTGTGTGGGGGGGGAGCACTGACAGTGCTGGCCGAGTGGGGGCGCACTGACAGTGCTGGCACTGTGCTGGGAGCTCTCATAGTGCTGCCTGTGTGGTCGGAGCACTGACAGTGCTAGTTGTGTGGGGGGAGCACTGGCAGTGATGGCTGAGTGGGAGGAGCACTGACAGTGCTGGCTGTGTGGTGGGAGCACTGACAGTGCTGGCTGTGTGGTGGGAGCACAGACAGTGCTGGCTGTGGGGGGGGGGGCGCAGACAGTGCTGGCTGTTTTTTGTGAGCACAGACAGTGCTGGCTGTGTGGTGGGAGCACTGACAGTGCTGCCTTTTTGGTGGGAGCACTGACAGTGCAGGTTGTGTGGGAGCACTGACAGTGCTGGCTGGGTGGTGGGAGCCCTGACAGTGCTGGCTGTGTGGGGGGGAGCACTGACAGTGCTGGATGTGGGGGGGGGTGCACTGACACTGCTGGCTGTAGGGGAGCACTAACAGTGCTGGCTGTGAGGGGGGAGCACTGACAGTGTTGGCTGTGTGGTATGAGCACTGACAGAGCAGGCTGTGTGGGGAGAGCACTGGCAGTGCTGGCTGTGTGGGCGTGGGGCACTGGCAGTGCTGGCTGTGTGGGGGAGCACTGACAGTGCTGGCTGTGTGGTGGGAGCACTGACAGTGCTGGCTGTGTGGGGAGTGCACTGACAGTGCTGGCTGTGTGGGGGACCACTTGCAGTGCTGACTGTGTGGGGAGCACTGACAGTGCTGGCTGTGTGGTGGGAGCACTGACAGTGCAGGCTGTGTGGGAGGAGCACTGACAGTGCTGGCTGTGTGGTGGGAGCACTGACAGTGCTGCCTCTGTGGGGGAGCACTGACAGTGCTGGCTGTGTGGTGGGAGCACAGACAGTGCTGGCTGTGTGGGGGGCACAGACAGTGCTGGCTGATTTGTGTGAGCACAGACAGTGCTGGCTGTGTTGTGGGAGCACTGACAGAGCTGCCTTTTTGGTGCGAGCACTGACAGTGCAGGCTGTGTGGGAGCACTGACAGTGCTGGCTGGGTGGTGGGAGCCCTGACAGTGCTGGCTGTGTGGGGGGGGGGGAGCACTGACAGTGCTGGCTGTGGGGGGTGCACTGACAGTGCTGGCTGTAGGGGAGCACTGACAGTGCTGGCTGTGAGGGGGAACACTGACAGTGCTGGCTGTGTAGTGGGAGCACTGACAGTGCACGCTGTGTGGGGAGAGCACTGGCAGTGCTGGCTGTGTGGGCGTGGGGCACTGACAGTGCTGGCTGTGTGGGGGAGCACTGACAGTGTTGGCTGCGTGGTGGGAGCACTGACAGTGCTGATTGTGTGGGCGTGGGGCACTGACAGTGCTGGCTGTGTGGGGGAGCACTGACAGTGCTGGCTGTGGGGGGGGGGGGCGTGCACTGACAGTGCTGGCTGTAGGGGAGCACTGACAGTGCTGGCTGTGAGGGGGAGCACTGACAGTGCTGTCTGTGTGGTGGGAGCACTGACAGTGCAGGCTGTGTGGGGATTGCACTGACAGTGCTGGCTGTGTGAGGGACCACTTGCAATGCTGGCTTTGTGCGGGAGCACTGGCAGTGATGGCTGTGTGGGGAGCACTGACAGTGCTGGTTGTGTGGTGGGAGCACTGACAGTGCTAGCTGTGTGGGGCAGCACTGACAGTGCTGGCTGTGTGGTGGGAACACTGACAGTGCTGGCTGTGCCGTGCAGCACTGACAGTGCTGGCTGCGCGGGGGAACTGACAGTGCTGGCTGTGTGGCGGAGCACTGACTGTGCTGGCTGTGTGTGTGAGCACTGACAGTGCTGGCTGTGTGGTGGTAGCACTGACAGTGCTGGGGATGTGGGGGAGCACTGACAGTGCTGGCTGTGTGGGGAGCACTGACACTGCTGGCTGTGTAGTGGGAGCACTGACAGTGCTGGCTGTGTGTGGGGAGCACTGACAGTGCTGGCTGTGTGGTGGGAGCACTGACAGTGCTGGCTCTGTGGGGAGCACTGACACTGCTGGCTGTGTGGTGGGAGCCCTGACAGTGCTGGCTGTGTGGTGGGAGCACAGACAGTGCTGGCTGTTTGTGGGGCACAGACAGTGCTGGCTGTTTTGTGGGAGCACAGGCAGTGCTGATTGTGTGGTGGGAACACTGACAGTGTTGGCTGTGTGGTGGGAGCAATGACAGTGCTGGCTGTGTGGGGGCACTGACAGTGCTGGCTGTGTGGGGGAGCACTAACAGTGCTGGCTGTGTGGTGGTAGCACTGACAGTGCTGGCCGTGTGGGGGAGCACTGACAGTGCTGGCTGTGTGCTGGGAGCACTCATATTGCTGGCTGTGTGGTCGGAGCACTGACAGTGCGAGCTGTGTGTGGGGAGCACTGGCAGTGATGGCTGAGTGGTGGAAGCACTGACAATGCTGGCTGTGTGGGGGAGCACTGACAGTGCTGGCTGTGTGGGAGGAGCACTGACAGTGCTGGCTGTCTGGTGGGAGCACTGACAGTGCTGCCTCTGTGGGGGAGCACGGACAGTGCTGGCTGTGTGGTGGGAGCACAGACAGTGCTGGCTGTGTGGGGGGCACAGACAGTGCTGGCTGTTTTGTGTGAGCACAGACAGTGCTGGTTGTGTTGTGGGAGCACTGACAGAGCTGCCTTTTTGGTGCGAGCACTGACAGTGCAGGCTGTGTGGGAGCACTGACAGTGCTGGCTGGGTGGTGGGAGCCCTGACAGTGCTGGCTGTGTGGGGGGGAGCACTGACAGTGCTGGCTGTGGGGGGTGCACTGACAGTGCTGGCTGAAGGGGAGCACTGACAGTGCTGGCTGTGAGGGGGAACACTGACAGTGCTGGCTGTGTAGTGGGAACACTGACAGTGCACGCTGTGTGGGGAGAGCACTGGCAGTGCTGGCTGTGTGGGCGTGGGGCACTGACAGTGCTGGCTGTGTGGGGGAGCACTGACAGTGTTGGCTGCGTGGTGGGAGCACTGACAGTGCTGATTGTGTGGGCGTGGGGCACTGACAGTGCTGGCTGTGTGGGGGGAGCACTGACAGTGCTGGCTGTGGGGGGGGGGCGTGCACTGACAGTGCTGGCTGTAGGGGAGCACTGACAGTGTTGGCTGTGAGGGGGAGCACTGACAGTGCTGTCTGTGTGGTGGGAGCACTGACAGTGCAGGCTGTGTGGGGATTGCACTGACAGTGCTGGCTGTGTGAGGGACCACTTGCAATGCTGGCTTTGTGCGGGAGCACTGGCAGTGATGGCTGTGTGGGGAGCACTGACAGTGCTGGTTGTGTGGTGGGAGCACTGACAGTGCTAGCTGTGTGGGGCAGCACTGACAGTGCTGGCTGTGTGGTGGGAACACTGACAGTGCTGGCTGCGTGGGGGAACTGACAGTGCTGGCTGTGTGGCGGAGCACTGACTGTGCTGGCTGTGTGTGTGAGCACTGACAGTGCTGGCTGTGTGGTGGTAGCACTGACAGTGCTGGGGATGTGGGGGAGCACTGACAGTGCTGGCTGTGTGGGGAGCACTGACACTGCTGGCTGTGTAGTGGGAGCACTGACAGTGCTGGCTGTGTGTGGGGAGCACTGACAGTGCTGGCTATGTGGTGGGAGCACTGACAGTGCTGGCTCTGTGGGGAGCACTGACACTGCTGGCTGTGTGGTGGGAGCCCTGACAGTGCTGGCTGTGTGGTGGGAGCACAGACAGTGCTGGCTGTTTGTGGGGCACAGACAGTGCTGGCTGTTTTGTGGGAGCACAGGCAGTGCTGATTGTATGGTGGGAACACTGACAGTGTTGGCTGTGTGGTGGGAGCAATGACAGTGCTGGCTGTGTGGGGGCACTGACAGTGCTGGCTGTGCGGTGGGAGCACTGACAGTGCTGGCTGTGTGGGGGGAGCACTGGCAGTGATGGCTGAGTGGTGGAAGCACTGACAGTGCTGGCTGTGTGGGAGGAGCACTGACAGTGCTGGCTGTGTGGTGGGAGCACTGACAGTGCTGCCACTTTGGGGGAGCACTGACAGTGCTGGCTGTGTGGTGGGAGCACAGACAGTGCTGGCTGTGTGGGGGGCACAGACAGTGCTGGCTGTTTTGTGTGAGCACAGACAGTGCTGGCTGTGTTGTGGGAGCACTGACAGTGCTGCCTTTTTGGTGGGAGCACTGACAGTGCAGGCTGTGTGGGAGCACTGACAGTGCTGGCTGGGTGGTGGGAGCCCTGACAGTGCTGGCTGTGTGGGGGGGGGAGCACTGACAGTGCTGGCCGAGTGGGGGCGCACTGACAGTGCTGGCACTGTGCTGGGAGCTCTCATCGTGCTGCCTGTGTGGTCGGAGCACTGACAGTGCTAGTTGTGTGGGGGGAGCACTGGCAGTGATGGCTGAGTGGGAGGAGCACTGACAGTGCTGGCTGTGTGGTGGGAGCACTGACAGTGCTGGCTGTGTGGTGGGAGCACAGACAGTGCTGGCTGTGGGGGGGGGGGGGGGCGCAGACAGTGCTGGCTGTTTTTTGTGAGCACAGACAGTGCTGGCTGTGTGGTGGGAGCACTGACAGTGCTGCCTTTTTGGTGGGAGCACTGACAGTGCAGGTTGTGTGGGAGCACTGACAGTGCTGGCTGGGTGGTGGGAGCCCTGACAGTGCTGGCTGTGTGGGGGGGAGCACTGACAGTGCTGGATGTGGGGGGGGGGGTGCACTGACACTGCTGGCTGTAGGGGAGCACTAACAGTGCTGGCTGTGAGGGGGGAGCACTGACAGTGTTGGCTGTGTGGTATGAGCACTGACAGAGCAGGCTGTGTGGGGAGAGCACTGGCAGTGCTGGCTGTGTGGGCGTGGGGCACTGGCAGTGCTGGCTGTGTGGGGGAGCACTGACAGTGCTGGCTGTGTGGTGGGAGCACTGACAGTGCAGGCTGTGTGGGGAGTGCACTGACAGTGCTGGCTGTGTGGGGGACCACTTGCAGTGCTGACTGTGTGGGGAGCACTGACAGTGCTGGCTGTGTGGTGGGAGCACTGACAGTGCAGGCTGTGTGGGAGGAGCACTGACAGTGCTGGCTGTGTGGTGGGAGCACTGACAGTGCTGCCTCTGTGGGGGAGCACTGACAGTGCTGGCTGTGTGGTGGGAGCACAGACAGTGCTGGCTGTGTGGGGGGCACAGACAGTGCTGGCTGTTTTGTGTGAGCACAGACAGTGCTGGCTGTGTTGTGGGAGCACTGACAGAGCTGCCTTTTTGGTGCGAGCACTGACAGTGCAGGCTGTGTGGGAGCACTGACAGTGCTGGCTGGGTGGTGGGAGCCCTGACAGTGCTGGCTGTGTGGGGGGGGGAGCACTGACAGTGCTGGCTGTGGGGGGTGCACTGACAGTGCTGGCTGTAGGGGAGCACTGACAGTGCTGGCTGTGAGGGGGAACACTGACAGTGCTGGCTGTGTAGTGGGAGCACTGACAGTGCACGCTGTGTGGGGAGAGCACTGGCAGTGCTGGCTGTGTGGGCGTGGGGCACTGACAGTGCTGGCTGTGTGGGGAGCACTGACAGTGTTGGCTGCGTGGTGGGAGCACTGACAGTGCTGATTGTGTGGGCGTGGGGCACTGACAGTGCTGGCTGTGTGGGGGAGCACTGACGGTGCTGGCTGTGGGGGGGGGGCGTGCACTGACAGTGCTGGCTGTACGGGAGCACTGACAGTGCTGGCTGTGAGGGGGAGCACTGACAGTGCTGTCTGTGTGGTGGGAGCACTGACAGTGCAGGCTGTGTGGGGATTGCACTGACAGTGCTGGCTGTGTGAGGGACCACTTGCAATGCTGGCTTTGTGCGGGAGCACTGGCAGTGATGGCTGTGTGGGGAGCACTGACAGTGCTGGTTGTGTGGTGGGAGCACTGACAGTGCTAGCTGTGTGGGGCAGCACTGACAGTGCTGGCTGTGTGGTGGGAACACTGACAGTGCTGGCTGTGCCGTGCAGCACTGACAGTGCTGGCTGCGCGGGGGAACTGACAGTGCTGGCTGTGTGGCGGAGCACTGACTGTGCTGGCTGTGTGTGTGAGCACTGACAGTGCTGGCTGTGTGGTGGTAGCACTGACAGTGCTGGGGATGTGGGGGAGCACTGACAGTGCTGGCTGTGTGGGGAGCACTGACACTGCTGGCTGTGTAGTGGGAGCACTGACAGTGCTGGCTGTGTGTGGGGAGCACTGACAGTGCTGGCTGTGTGGTGGGAGCACTGACAGTGCTGGCTCTGTGGGGAGCACTGACACTGCTGGCTGTGTGGTGGGAGCCCTGACAGTGCTGGCTGTGTGGTGGGAGCACAGACAGTGCTGGCTGTTTGTGGGGCACAGACAGTGCTGGCTGTTTTGTGGGAGCACAGGCAGTGCTGATTGTGTGGTGGGAACACTGACAGTGTTGGCTGTGTGGTGGGAGCAATGACAGTGCTGGCTGTGTGGGGGCACTGACAGTGCTGGCTGTGCGGTGGGAGCACTGACAGTGCTGGCTGTGTGGGGGGAGCACTGGCAGTGATGGCTGAGTGGTGGAAGCACTGACAGTGCTGGCTGTGTGGGAGGAGCACTGACAGTGCTGGCTGTGTGGTGGGAGCACTGACAGTGCTGCCACTGTGGGGGAGCACTGAGAGTGCTGGCTGTGTGGTGGGAGCACAGACAGTGCTGGCTGTGTGGGGGGCACAGACAGTGCTGGCTGTTTTGTGTGAGCACAGACAGTGCTGGGTGTGTTGTGGGAGCACTGAATGTGCTGCCTTTTTGGTGGGAGCACTGACAGTGCTTGCTGTGTGGGAGCACTGACAGTGCTGGCTGGGTGGTGGGAGCACTGACAGTGCAGGCTGTGTGGGGATTGCACTGACAGTGCTGGCTGTGTGAGGGACCACTTGCAATGCTGGCTTTGTGCGGGAGCACTGGCAGTGATGGCTGTGTGGGGAGCACTGACAGTGCTGGTTGTGTGGTGGGAGCACTGACAGTGCTAGCTGTGTGGGGCAGCACTGACAGTGCTGGCTGTGTGGTGGGAACACTGACAGTGCTGGCTGTGCCGTGCAGCACTGACAGTGCTGGCTGCGCGGGGGAACTGACAGTGCTGGCTGTGTGGCGGAGCACTGACTGTGCTGGCTGTGTGTGTGAGCACTGACAGTGCTGGCTGTGTGGTGGTAGCACTGACAGTGCTGGGGATGTGGGGGAGCACTGACAGTGCTGGCTGTGTGGGGAGCACTGACACTGCTGGCTGTGTAGTGGGAGCACTGACAGTGCTGGCTGTGTGTGGGGAGCACTGACAGTGCTGGCTGTGTGGTGGGAGCACTGACAGTGCTGGCTCTGTGGGGAGCACTGACACTGCTGGCTGTGTGGTGGGAGCCCTGACAGTGCTGGCTGTGTGCTGGGAGCACAGACAGTGCTGGCTGTTTGTGGGGCACAGACAGTGCTGGCTGTTTTGTGGGAGCACAGGCAGTGCTGATTGTGTGGTGGGAACACTGACAGTGTTGGCTGTGTGGTGGGAGCAATGACAGTGCTGGCTGTGTGGGGGCACTGACAGTGCTGGCTGTGTGGGGGAGCACTAACAGTGCTGGCTGTGTGGTGGTAGCACTGACAGTGCTGGCCGTGTGGGGGAGCACTGACAGTGCTGGCTGTGTGCTGGGAGCACTCATATTGCTGGCTGTGTGGTCGGAGCACTGACAGTGCGAGCTGTGTGTGGGGAGCACTGGCAGTGATGGCTGAGTGGTGGAAGCACTGACAATGCTGGCTGTGTGGGGGAGCACTGACAGTGCTGGCTGTGTGGGAGGAGCACTGACAGTGCTGGCTGTCTGGTGGGAGCACTGACAGTGCTGCCTCTGTGGGGGAGCACGGACAGTGCTGGCTGTGTGGTGGGAGCACAGACAGTGCTGGCTGTGTGGGGGGCACAGACAGTGCTGGCTGTTTTGTGTGAGCACAGACAGTGCTGGTTGTGTTGTGGGAGCACTGACAGAGCTGCCTTTTTGGTGCGAGCACTGACAGTGCAGGCTGTGTGGGAGCACTGACAGTGCTGGCTGGGTGGTGGGAGCCCTGACAGTGCTGGCTGTGTGGGGGGGAGCACTGACAGTGCTGGCTGTGGGGGGTGCACTGACAGTGCTGGCTGAAGGGGAGCACTGACAGTGCTGGCTGTGAGGGGGAACACTGACAGTGCTGGCTGTGTAGTGGGAACACTGACAGTGCACGCTGTGTGGGGAGAGCACTGGCAGTGCTGGCTGTGTGGGCGTGGGGCACTGACAGTGCTGGCTGTGTGGGGGAGCACTGACAGTGTTGGCTGCGTGGTGGGAGCACTGACAGTGCTGATTGTGTGGGCGTGGGGCACTGACAGTGCTGGCTGTGTGGGGGGAGCACTGACAGTGCTGGCTGTGGGGGGGGGGGCGTGCACTGACAGTGCTGGCTGTAGGGGAGCACTGACAGTGTTGGCTGTGAGGGGGAGCACTGACAGTGCTGTCTGTGTGGTGGGAGCACTGACAGTGCAGGCTGTGTGGGGATTGCACTGACAGTGCTGGCTGTGTGAGGGACCACTTGCAATGCTGGCTTTGTGCGGGAGCACTGGCAGTGATGGCTGTGTGGGGAGCACTGACAGTGCTGGTTGTGTGGTGGGAGCACTGACAGTGCTAGCTGTGTGGGGCAGCACTGACAGTGCTGGCTGTGTGGTGGGAACACTGACAGTGCTGGCTGCGTGGGGGAACTGACAGTGCTGGCTGTGTGGCGGAGCACTGACTGTGCTGGCTGTGTGTGTGAGCACTGACAGTGCTGGCTGTGTGGTGGTAGCACTGACAGTGCTGGGGATGTGGGGGAGCACTGACAGTGCTGGCTGTGTGGGGAGCACTGACACTGCTGGCTGTGTAGTGGGAGCACTGACAGTGCTGGCTGTGTGTGGGGAGCACTGACAGTGCTGGCTATGTGGTGGGAGCACTGACAGTGCTGGCTCTGTGGGGAGCACTGACACTGCTGGCTGTGTGGTGGGAGCCCTGACAGTGCTGGCTGTGTGGTGGGAGCACAGACAGTGCTGGCTGTTTGTGGGGCACAGACAGTGCTGGCTGTTTTGTGGGAGCACAGGCAGTGCTGATTGTATGGTGGGAACACTGACAGTGTTGGCTGTGTGGTGGGAGCAATGACAGTGCTGGCTGTGTGGGGGCACTGACAGTGCTGGCTGTGCGGTGGGAGCACTGACAGTGCTGGCTGTGTGGGCGGAGCACTGGCAGTGATGGCTGAGTGGTGGAAGCACTGACAGTGCTGGCTGTGTGGGAGGAGCACTGACAGTGCTGGCTGTGTGGTGGGAGCACTGACAGTGCTGCCACTTTGGGGGAGCACTGACAGTGCTGGCTGTGTGGTGGGAGCACAGACAGTGCTGGCTGTGTGGGGGGCACAGACAGTGCTGGCTGTTTTGTGTGAGCACAGACAGTGCTGGCTGTGTTGTGGGAGCACTGACAGTGCTGCCTTTTTGGTGGGAGCACTGACAGTGCAGGCTGTGTGGGAGCACTGACAGTGCTGGCTGGGTGGTGGGAGCCCTGACAGTGCTGGCTGTGTGGGGGGGGGAGCACTGACAGTGCTGGCCGAGTGGGGGCGCACTGACAGTGCTGGCACTGTGCTGGGAGCTCTCATAGTGCTGCCTGTGTGGTCGGAGCACTGACAGTGCTAGTTGTGTGGGGGGAGCACTGGCAGTGATGGCTGAGTGGGAGGAGCACTGACAGTGCTGGCTGTGTGGTGGGAGCACTGACAGTGCTGGCTGTGTGGTGGGAGCACAGACAGTGCTGGCTGTGGGGGGGGGGGGGGGGGCGCAGACAGTGCTGGCTGTTTTTTGTGAGCACAGACAGTGCTGGCTGTGTGGTGGGAGCACTGACAGTGCTGCCTTTTTGGTGGGAGCACTGACAGTGCAGGTTGTGTGGGAGCACTGACAGTGCTGGCTGGGTGGTGGGAGCCCTGACAGTGCTGGCTGTGTGGGGGGGAGCACTGACAGTGCTGGATGTGGGGGGGGGGGTGCACTGACACTGCTGGCTGTAGGGGAGCACTAACAGTGCTGGCTGTGAGGGGGGAGCACTGACAGTGTTGGCTGTGTGGTATGAGCACTGACAGAGCAGGCTGTGTGGGGAGAGCACTGGCAGTGCTGGCTGTGTGGGCGTGGGGCACTGGCAGTGCTGGCTGTGTGGGGGAGCACTGACAGTGCTGGCTGTGTGGTGGGAGCACTGACAGTGCAGGCTGTGTGGGGAGTGCACTGACAGTGCTGGCTGTGTGGGGGACCACTTGCAGTGCTGACTGTGTGGGGAGCACTGACAGTGCTGGCTGTGTGGTGGGAGCACTGACAGTGCAGGCTGTGTGGGAGGAGCACTGACAGTGCTGGCTGTGTGGTGGGAGCACTGACAGTGCTGCCTCTGTGGGGGAGCACTGACAGTGCTGGCTGTGTGGTGGGAGCACAGACAGTGCTGGCTGTGTGGGGGGCACAGACAGTGCTGGCTGTTTTGTGTGAGCACAGACAGTGCTGGCTGTGTTGTGGGAGCACTGACAGAGCTGCCTTTTTGGTGCGAGAACTGACAGTGCAGGCTGTGTGGGAGCACTGACAGTGCTGGCTGGGTGGTGGGAGCCCTGACAGTGCTGGCTGTGTGGGGGGGGAGCACTGACAGTGCTGGCTGTGGGGGGTGCACTGACAGTGCTGGCTGTAGGGGAGCACTGACAGTGCTGGCTGTGAGGGGGAACACTGACAGTGCTGGCTGTGTAGTGGGAGCACTGACAGTGCACGCTGTGTGGGGAGAGCACTGGCAGTGCTGGCTGTGTGGGCGTGGGGCACTGACAGTGCTGGCTGTGTGGGGGAGCACTGACAGTGTTGGCTGCGTGGTGGGAGCACTGACAGTGCTGATTGTGTGGGCGTGGGGCACTGACAGTGCTGGCTGTGTGGGGGAGCACTGACGGTGCTGGCTGTGGGGGGGGGGCGTGCACTGACAGTGCTGGCTGTACGGGAGCACTGACAGTGCTGGCTGTGAGGGGGAGCACTGACAGTGCTGTCTGTGTGGTGGGAGCACTGACAGTGCAGGCTGTGTGGGGATTGCACTGACAGTGCTGGCTGTGTGAGGGACCACTTGCAATGCTGGCTTTGTGCGGGAGCACTGGCAGTGATGGCTGTGTGGGGAGCACTGACAGTGCTGGTTGTGTGGTGGGAGCACTGACAGTGCTAGCTGTGTGGGGCAGCACTGACAGTGCTGGCTGTGTGGTGGGAACACTGACAGTGCTGGCTGTGCCGTGCAGCACTGACAGTGCTGGCTGCGCGGGGGAACTGACAGTGCTGGCTGTGTGGCGGAGCACTGACTGTGCTGGCTGTGTGTGTGAGCACTGACAGTGCTGGCTGTGTGGTGGTAGCACTGACAGTGCTGGGGATGTGGGGGAGCACTGACAGTGCTGGCTGTGTGGGGAGCACTGACACTGCTGGCTGTGTAGTGGGAGCACTGACAGTGCTGGCTGTGTGTGGGGAGCACTGACAGTGCTGGCTGTGTGGTGGGAGCACTGACAGTGCTGGCTCTGTGGGGAGCACTGACACTGCTGGCTGTGTGGTGGGAGCCCTGACAGTGCTGGCTGTGTGGTGGGAGCACAGACAGTGCTGGCTGTTTGTGGGGCACAGACAGTGCTGGCTGTTTTGTGGGAGCACAGGCAGTGCTGATTGTGTGGTGGGAACACTGACAGTGTTGGCTGTGTGGTGGGAGCAATGACAGTGCTGGCTGTGTGGGGGCACTGACAGTGCTGGCTGTGCGGTGGGAGCACTGACAGTGCTGGCTGTGTGGGGGGAGCACTGGCAGTGATGGCTGAGTGGTGGAAGCACTGACAGTGCTGGCTGTGTGGGAGGAGCACTGACAGTGCTGGCTGTGTGGTGGGAGCACTGACAGTGCTGCCACTGTGGGGGAGCACTGAGAGTGCTGGCTGTGTGGTGGGAGCACAGACAGTGCTGGCTGTGTGGGGGGCACAGACAGTGCTGGCTGTTTTGTGTGAGCACAGACAGTGCTGGGTGTGTTGTGGGAGCACTGAATGTGCTGCCTTTTTGGTGGGAGCACTGACAGTGCTTGCTGTGTGGGAGCACTGACAGTGCTGGCTGGGTGGTGGGAGCCCTGACAGTGCTGGCTGTGTGGGGGGGGGAGCACTGACAGTGCTGGCCGAGTGGGGGCGCACTGACAGTGCTGGCACTGTGCTGGGAGCTCTCATAGTGCTGCCTGTGTGGTCGGAGCACTGACAGTGCTAGTTGTGTGGGGGGAGCACTGGCAGTGATGGCTGAGTGGGAGGAGCACTGACAGTGCTGGCTGTGTGGTGGGAGCACTGACAGTGCTGCCTCTGTGGGGGAGCACTGACAGTGCTGGCTGTGTGGTGGGAGCACAGACAGTGCTGGCTGTGGGGGGGCACAGACAGTGCTGGCTGTTTTTTGTGAGCACAGACAGTGCTGGCTGTGTGGTGGGAGCACTGACAGTGCTGCCTTTTTGGTGGGAGCACTGACAGTGCAGGTTGTGTGGGAGCACTGACAGTGCTGGCTGGGTGGTGGGAGCCCTGACAGTGCTGGCTGTGTGGGGGGGAGCACTGACAGTGCTGGCTGTGGGGGGGGGGTGCACTGACACTGCTGGCTGTAGGGGAGCACTAACAGTGCTGGCTGTGAGGGGGGAGCACTGACAGTGCTGGCTGTGTGGTATGAGCACTGACAGAGCAGGCTGTGTGGGGAGAACACTGGCAGTGCTGGCTGTGTGGGCGTGGGGCACTGGCAGTGCTGGCTGTGTGGGGGAGCACTGACAGTGCTGGCTGTGTGGT
The DNA here is from genome assembly GCF_047496885.1 of Scyliorhinus torazame. Taxonomy (NCBI): domain Eukaryota; kingdom Metazoa; phylum Chordata; class Chondrichthyes; order Carcharhiniformes; family Scyliorhinidae; genus Scyliorhinus; species Scyliorhinus torazame. The sequence goes on from NC_092726.1 coordinate 58,187,553, forward strand.
GGGAGCACTGACAGTGCAGGCTGTGTGGGGAGTGCACTGACAGTGCTGGCTGTGTGGGGGACCACTTGCAGTGCTGACTGTGTGGGGAGCACTGACAGTGCTGGTTGTGTGGTTGGAGCACTGACAGTGCTAGCTGTGTGGGGGAGCACTGACAGTGCTGGCTGTGTGGTGGGAGCACTGACAGTGCAGGCTGCGCGGTGGGCACAGACAGTGCTGCCTGTGTTGTGGGAGCACAGACAGTGCTGGCTGTGTGGTGGGAGCACTGACAGTGCTGGCTATGTGGTGGGAGCACTGACAGTGCTGGCTGTGTGGGGGAGCATTGACAGTGCTGGCTATGTGGTGGGAGCACTGACAGTGCTGGCTGTGTGGGGGAGCACTGACAGTGCTTGCTGTGTGGGGGAGCACTGACAGTTCTGGCTGTGTGGTGGGAGCACTGACAGTGCTGGCTGTGTTGTGGGAGCACTGACAGTGCTGGCTGTGTGGGGGAGCACTGACAGTGCTGGCTGTGTGGGGGAGCACTGACAGTGCTGGCTGTGTGGGGGGAGCACTGACAGTGCTGGCTGTGCGGTGGGAGCACTGACAGTGCTGGCTGTGTGGGGGGAGCACCGACTGTGCTGTCGTGTGGTGGGAGCACTGTCAGTGCTGGCTCTGTGGGGGAGCACTGACAGTGCGGGCTGTGGGGGGGGAGCACTGACAGTGCTGCCTGTGTGGGGGAGCACTGTCAGTGCTGGCTGGGTGGTGAGCACTGACAGTGCTGGCTGTGTGGGGAGCACTGACAGTGTTGGCTATGTGGGCGTGGGGCACTGACAGTGCTGGCTGTGTGGGGGGAACACTGAGAGTTCCGGCTATGTGGGGAGCACTGACAGTGCTGGCTGTGTGTGTGAGCACTGACAGTGCTGGCTGTGTGGGGGAGCACTGACAGTGCTGGCTGTGCGTTGGGAGCACTGACAGTGCTGGCTGTGTGGTGGGAGCACTGACAGTGCTGGCTCTGTGGGGAGAGCACTGACTGTGCTGGCTGTGTGGGGGGAACACTGGCAGTGCTGGCTGTGTGTGGGGAGCACTGACAGTGCTGGCTGTGTGGTGGGAGCACTGACAGTGCTGGCTGTGTGGGGGGAGCACTGACAGTTCTGGCTGCGTGGTGGGAGCACTGACAGTGCTGGCTGTGTGGTGGGAGCACTGACTGTGCTGGCTGTGTCGGGGGAACACTGACAGTGCTGGCTGTATGTGGGGAGCACTGACAGTGCTGGCTGTGTGGTGGGAGCACTGACAGTGCTGGCTGTGTGGGGGAGCACTGACAGTGCTGGCTGTGTGGTGGGACCACAGACAGTGCTGGCTCTGTGGGGGGCACAGACAGTGCTGGCTGTGTTGTGGGAGCACAGACAGTGCGGGATGTGTGGTGGCAGGAGTGACAGTGCTGGCTATGTGGTGGGAGCACTGACAGTGCTGGCTGTGTCGGGGTGCACTGACAGTTCTGGCTGTGTGGTGGGAGCACTGACAGTGCTGGCTGTGTGGGGGGAGCACTGACAGTGCTGGTTGTATGGGCGTGGGGCACTGACAGTGCTGGCTGTGTGGGGGGGCACTGACAGTGCTGGCTGTGGGGGGGCGGGGTGCACTGACAGTGCTGGCTGTAGGCAAGCACTGACAGTGCTGGCTGTGAGGGGGGAGCACTGACAGTGCTGGCTGTGGGGTGGAAGCACTGAAAGTGCAGGGTGTGTGGTGAGTGCACTGACAGTGCTGGCTGTGTGGGGGACCACTTGCAGTGCTGACTGTGTGGGAAGTACTGACAGTGCTGGTTGTGTCGTTGGAGCACTGACAGTGCTAGCTGTGTGGGGGAGCACTGACAGTGCTGGCTGTGTGATGGGAGCACTGACAGTGCTGGCTGAGCGGTTGGCACAGACAGTGCTGGCTGTGTTGTGGGAGCACAGACAGTGCTGGCTGTGTGGTGGGAGAACTGACAGTGCTGGCTGTGTGGGGGAGCACTGACAGTGCTTGCTGTGAGGGGGAGCACTGACAGTTCTGGCTGTGAGGTGGGAGCACTGACAGTGCTGGCTGTGTGGTGGGAGCACTGACAGTGCTGGCTGTGTGGGGGAGCACTGACAATGCTGGCTGTGTTGGGGAGCACTGACAGTGCTGGCTGTGTGGGGGGAGCACTGACAGTGCTGGCTGTGCGGTGGGAGCACTGACAGTGCTGGCTGTGTGGTGGTGCACTGACAATGCTGGCTGTTTGGTGGTATCACTGACAGTGCTGGCCGTGTGGGGGGGCACTGACAGTGCTGGCCGTGTGGGGGGGCACTGACAGTGCTGGCTGTGTCGTGGGAGCACTGACAGTGCTGGCAGTGTGGGGGGAGCACTGACAGTGCTGCCTTTTTGGTGGGAGCACTGACAGTGCAGGCTGTGTGGGAGCACTGACAGTAATGGCTGTGTGTGGGAGCACTGACAGTGCTGGCTGTGTGTGGGGAGCACTGACAGTGCTGGCTGTGTGGTGGGAGCACTGACAGTGCTGGCTGTGTGGGGGAGCACTAACAGTGCTGGCTGTGTGGTGGGACCACAGACAGTGCTGGCTCTGTGGGGGGCACAGACAGTGCTGGCTGTGTTGTGGGAGCACAGACAGTGCGGGATGTGTGGTGGCAGGAGTGACAGTGCTGGCTATGTGGTGGGAGCACTGACAGTGCTGGCTGTGTCGGGGTGCACTGACAGTTCTGGCTGTGTGGTGGGAGCACTGACAGTGCTGGCTGTGTGGGGGGAGCACTGACAGTGCTGGTTGTGTGGGCGTGGGGCACTGACAGTGCTGGCTGTGTGGGGGGGCACTGACAGTGCTGGCTGTGGGGGGGCGGGGGTGCACTGACAGTGCTGGCTGTAGGCAAGCACTGACAGTGCTGGCTGTGAGGGGGGAGCACTGACAGTGCTGGCTGTGGGGTGGAAGCACTGAAAGTGCAGGGTGTGTGGGGAGTGCACTGACAGTGCTGGCTGTGTGGGGGACCACTTGCAGTGCTGACTGTGTGGGAAGTACTGACAGTGCTGGTTGTGTCGTTGGAGCACTGACAGTGCTAGCTGTGTGGGGGAGCACTGACAGTGCTGGCTGTGTGATGGGAGCACTGACAGTGCTGGCTGAGCGGTTGGCACAGACAGTGCTGGCTGTGTTGTGGGAGCACAGACAGTGCTGGCTGTGTGGTGGGAGAACTGACAGTGCTGGCTGTGTGGGGGACCACTGACAGTGCTTGCTGTGAGGGGGAGCACTGACAGTTCTGGCTGTGAGGTGGGAGCACTGACAGTGCTGGCTGTGTGGTGGGAGCACTGACAGTGCTGGCTGTGTGGGGGAGCACTGACAATGCTGGCTGTGTTGGGGAGCACTGACAGTGCTGGCTGTGTGGGGGGAGCACTGACAGTGCTGGCTGTGCGGTGGGAGCACTGACAGTGCTGGCTGTGTGGTGGTGCACTGACAATGCTGGCTGTTTGGTGGTATCACTGACAGTGCTGGCCGTGTGGGGGGCACTGACAGTGCTGGCTGTGTCGTGGGAGCACTGACAGTGCTGGCAGTGTGGGGGGAGCACTGACAGTGCTGCCTTTTTGGTGGGAGCACTGACAGTGCAGGCTGTGTGGGAGCACTGACAGTAATGGCTGTGTGTGGGAGCACTGACAGTGCTGGCTGTGCGTTGGGAGCACTGACAATGCTGGCTGTGTGGTGGGAGCACTGACAGTGCTGGCTGTGTGGGGAGAGCACTGACTGTGCTGGCTGTGTGGAGGGAGTATTGACAGTGATGGCTGTGTGGGGGAGCACTGACAGTGCTGGCTGTGTGGGGGGAGCACGGACAGTGCTGGCTGTGTGGTGGGAGCACTGACAGTGCTGGCTCTGTGGGGAGCACTGACAGTGCTGGCTGTGTGCTAGGAGAACTGACAGTGCTGGCTGTCTGGTGGGAGCACAGACAGTGCTGGCAGTGTGGGGGGCACTGACAGTGCTGGCTGTGTGGTGGGAGCACTGACAGTGCTGGCTGTGTGGTGGGAGCACTGACAGTGCTGGCTGTGTGGGGAGAGCACTGGCAGTGCAGGCTGTGTGGCGGAGCACTGACAGTGCTGGCTGTGTGGTGGGAGCACTGACAGTGCAGGTTGTGTGGGCGTGGGGCACTGACAGTGCTGGCTGTGTGGGGGAGCACTGACAGTGCAGGCTGTATGGGGGGGTGCAATGACAGTGCTGGCTGTGGGGGAGCACTGACAGTGCTGGCTGTGAGGGGGAGCACTGACAGTGCTGGCTGTGCGGTGGGAGCACTGACAGTGCAGGCTGTGTGGCGGAGCACTGACAGTGCTGGCTGTGTGGTGGGAGCACTGACAGTGCAGGTTGTGTGGGCGTGGGGCACTGTCAGTGCTGGCTGTGTGAGGGGAACACTGACTGTGCTGGCTGTGTGGGGGAGCACTGGCAGTGCTGGATGTGTGGGGGAGCACTGGTAGTGTTGGCTGTTGGGGAGGGGAGCACTGACAGTGCTGGTTGTGTAGGGAGCACTGGCAGTGCTGCCTGTGTGGTGGGACCACTGACAGTGCTGGTTGTGTGGGCGAGGGGCACTGACAGTGCTGGCTGTGTGGGGGGAACACTGACAGTGCTGGCTGTATGGGGGAGGGGTGCACTGACAGTGCTGGCTGTGGGGGTAGCACTGATAGTGATGGCTGTGTGGGGAGCACTGACAGTGCTGGCTGTGTGGGGGGACCACTTGCAGTGCTGGCTTTGTGCGGGAGCACTGACAGTGATGGCTGTGCGGGGGAGCACTGACAGTGCTGGCTGTGTGGTGGGAGCACCGACTGTGCTGTCGTGTGGTGGGAGCACTGTCAGTGCTGGCTCTGTGGGGAGCACTGACAGTGCGGGCTGTGGGGGGGGGGGGAGCACTGACAGTGCTGCCTGTGTGGGGGAGCACTGACAGTGCTGGCTGGGTGGGGGAGCACTGACAGTGCTGGCTGTGTGGGGGAGCACTGACAGTGTTGGCTGTGTGGGCGTGGGGCACTGACAGTGCTTGCTGTGTGGGGGGAACACTGAGAGTGCCGGCTATGTGGGGAGCACTGACAGTGCTGGCTGTGTGGGGAGCACTGGCAGTGCTGGCTGTTGGGGAGGGGAGCACTGACAGTGCAGGCTGTGTGGGGAGCACAGACATTGCTGGCTGTGTGGGGGGAGCACTGACAGTGCTGGCTGTGTGGTGGGAGCACTGTAAGTGCTGGCTGTGTGGGCGTGGGGCACGGAGAGTGCTGGCGGTGAGGGGGAGCACTGACAGTGTTGCTGTGTGGGGGAACACTGACAGTGCTGGCTGTGTGTTGGGAGCACTGACAGTGCTGGCTGTGTGGGGGCCACTTGCATGCAGGTTTTGTGCGGGAGCACTGGCAGTGATGGCTGTGTGGGGGAGCACGGACTGTGCTGGCTGTGTGGTGGGAGCACTGACAGAGCTGGCTCTGTGGGGGAACACTGACAGTGCTGGATGTGTGGTGGGAGCACTGACAGTGCTGGCTGTGCGGTGGGAGCACTGACAATGCTGGCTGTGTGGGGGGGGGCACTTGCACTGCTGGCTCTGTGCGGGAGCACTGAAAGTGATGTCTGTGTGGGGGGAGCACGGACTGTGCTGGCTGTGTGGTGGGAGGACTGACAGAGCTGGCTCTGTGGGGGAGCACTGACAGTGCTGGCTGTGGGGGCGGGGGAGCACAGACAGTGCTGGCTGTGTGGGGGAGCACTGACAGTGCAGGCTGGGTGGGGAGCACTAACAGTGCTGGCTGTGTGGTGGGAGCACTGACAGTGCTGGCTGTGTCGGGGAGCACTGACAGTACTGGCAGTGTGGGGGACTACTTGCAGAGCTGGCTTTGTGCGGGAGCACTGACAGTGATGGCTGTGTGGGGGAGCACAGACAGTGCTGGCTGTGTGGTGGGAGCACTGACAGTGCTGGCTGTGTGCGGGAGCACTGACAGTGTTGACTGTGTGGTGGGAGCACTGACAGTGCTGGCTGTGTGGTTGGAGCACTTACAATGCTGGCTGTGTGGGGGAACCGCTTGCAGTGCTGGCTTTGTGCGGGAGCACTGACAGTGATGGCTGTGTGGGGAAGCACGGACTGTGCTGGCTGTGTGGTGGGAGGACTGACAGTGCTGGCTGTGTGGTGGGAGCACGGACAGTGCTGGCTCTGTGGGAGCACTGACAGTGCTGGCTGTGTGCTAGGAGAACTGACAGTGCTGGCTGTGTGGTGGGAGCACTGACAGTGCTGGCTGAGTGGGGAGCACTGACAGTGCTGGCTGTGTGGGGGCACTGACAGTGCTGGCTGTGCGGTGGGAGCACTGACAGTGCTGGCTGTGTGGTGGGAGCACTGACAGGGCTGGCTGTGTGGGTAGAGCACTGGCAGTGCTGGCTTTGTGGGGGGGAGCACTGACAGTGCAGGCTGTATGGGGGGGTGCAATGACAGTGCTGGCTGTGGGGGAGCACTGACAGTGCTGGCTGTGAGGGGGAGCACTGACAGTGCTGGCTGTGCGGTGGGAGCACTGACAGTGCAGGCTGTGAGGGGGAGCACTGACAGTTCTGGCTGTGAGGTGGGAGCACTGACAGTGCTGGCTGTGTGGTGGGAGCACTGACAGTGCTGGCTGTGTGGGGGAGCACTGACAATGCTGGCTGTGTTGGGGAGCACTGACAGTGCTGGCTGTGTGGGGGGAGCACTGACAGTGCTGGCTGTGCGGTGGGAGCACTGACAGTGCTGGCTGTGTGGTGGTGCACTGACAATGCTGGCTGTTTGGTGGTATCACTGACAGTGCTGGCCGTGTGGGGGGGCACTGACAGTGCTGGCTGTGTCGTGGGAGCACTGACAGTGCTGGCAGTGTGGGGGGATCACTGACAGTGCTGCCTTTTTGGTGGGAGCACTGACAGTGCAGGCTGTGTGGGAGCACTGACAGTAATGGCTGTGTGTGGGAGCACTGACAGTGCTGGCTGTGCGTTGGGAGCACTGACAATGCTGGCTGTGTGGTGGGAGCACTGACAGTGCTGGCTGTGTGGGGAGAGCACTGACTGTGCTGGCTGTGTGGAGGGAGTATTGACAGTGATGGCTGTGTGGGGGAGCACTGACAGTGCTGGCTGTGTGGGGGGAGCACGGACAGTGCTGGCTGTGTGGTGGGAGCACTGACAGTGCTGGCTCTGTGGGGAGCACTGACAGTGCTGGCTGTGTGCTAGGAGAACTGACAGTGCTGGCTGTCTGGTGGGAGCACAGACAGTGCTGGCAGTGTGGGGGGCACTGACAGTGCTGGCTGTGTGGTGGGAGCACTGACAGTGCTGGCTGTGTGGTGGGAGCACTGACAGTGCTGGCTGTGTGGGGAGAGCACTGGCAGTGCAGGCTGTGTGGCGGAGCACTGACAGTGCTGGCTGTGTGGGGGAGCACTGACAGTGCAGGCTGTATGGGGGGGTGCAATGACAGTGCTGGCTGTGGGGGAGCACTGACAGTGCTGGCTGTGAGGGGGAGCACTGACAGTGCTGGCTGTGCGGTGGGAGCACTGACAGTGCAGGCTGTGTGGCGGAGCACTGACAGTGCTGGCTGTGTGGTGGGAGCACTGACAGTGCAGGTTGTGTGGGCGTGGGGCACTGACAGTGCTGGCTGTGTGAGGGGAACACTGACTGTGCTGGCTGTGTGGGGAGCACTGGCAGTGCTGGATGTGTGGGGGAGCACTGGTAGTGTTGGCTGTTGGGGAGGGGAGCACTGACAGTGCTGGTTGTGTGGGGAGCACTGGCAGTGCTGCCTGTGTGGTGGGACCACTGACAGTGCTGGTTGTGTGGGCGAGGGGCACTGACAGTGCTGGCTGTGTGGGGGGAACACTGACAGTGCTGGCTGTATGGGGGAGGGGTGCACTGACAGTGCTGGCTGTGGGGGTAGCACTGATAGTGATGGCTGTGTGGGGAGCACTGACAGTGCTGGCTGTGTGGGGGGACCACTTGCAGTGCTGGCTTTGTGCGGGAGCACTGACAGTGATGGCTGTGCGGGGGAGCACTGACAGTGCTGGCTGTGTGGGGGGAGCACCGACTGTGCTGTCGTGTGGTGGGAGCACTGTCAGTGCTGGCTCTGTGGGGGAGCACTGACAGTGCGGGCTGTGGGGGGGGGGGAGCACTGACAGTGCTGCCTGTGTGGGGGAGCACTGACAGTGCTGGCTGGGTGGGGGAGCACTGACAGTGCTGGCTGTGTGGGGGAGCACTGACAGTGTTGGCTGTGTGGGCGTGGGGCACTGACAGTGCTGGCTGTGTGGGGGGAACACTGAGAGTGCCGGCTATGTGGGGAGCACTGACAGTGCTGGCTGTGTGGGGAGCACTGGCAGTGCTGGCTGCTGGGGACGGGAGCACTGACAGTGCAGGCTGTGTGGGGAGCACAGACATTGCTGGCTGTGTGGGGGGAGCACTGACAGTGCTGGCTGTGTGGTGGGAGCACTGTCAGTGTTGGCTGTGTGGGCGTGGGGCACGGAGAGTGCTGGCGGTGAGGGGGAGCACTGACAGTGTTGCTGTGTGGGGGAACACTGACAGTGCTGGCTGTGTGTTGGGAGCACTGACAGTGCTGGCTGTGTGGGGGCCACTTGCATGCAGGTTTTGTGCGGGAGCACTGGCAGTGATGGCTGTGTGGGGGAGCACGGACTGAGCTGGCTGTGTGGTGGGAGCACTGACAGAGCTGGCTCTGTGGGGGAACACTGACAGTGCTGGATGTGTGGTGGGAGCACTGACAGTGCTGGCTGTGCGGTGGGAGCACTGACAATGCTGGCTGTGTGGGGGGGCCACTTGCACTGCTGGCTCTGTGCGGGAGCACTGAAAGTGATGTCTGTGTGGGGGGAGCACGGACTGTGCTGGCTGTGTGGTGGGAGGACTGACAGAGCTGGCTCTGTGGGGGAGCACTGACAGTGCTGGCTGTGGGGGCGGGGGAGCACAGGCAGTGCTGGCTGTGTGGGGGTGCACTGACAGTGCTGGCTGGGTGGGGAGCACTAACAGTGCTGGCTGTGTGGTGGGAGCACTGACAGTGCTGGCTGTGTCGGGGAGCACTGACAGTACTGGCTGTGTGGGGGACTACTTGCAGAGCTGGCTTTGTGCGGGAGCACTGACAGTGATGGCTGTGTGGGGGAGCACAGACAGTGCTGGCTGTGTGGTGGGAGCACTGACAGTGCTGGCTGTGTGCGGGAGCACTGACAGTGTTGACTGTGTGGTGGGAGCACTGACAGTGCTGGCTGTGTGGTTGGAGCACTTACAATGCTGGCTGTGTGGGGGAACCGCTTGCAGTGCTGGCTTTGTGCGGGAGCACTGACAGTGATGGCTGTGTGGGGGGAGCACGGACTGTGCTGGCTGTGTGGTGGGAGGACTGACAGAGCTGGCTCTGTGGGGGAGCACTGACAGTGCTGGCTGTGGGGGCGGGGGAGCACAGACAGTGCTGGCTGTGTGGGGAGCACTGACAGTGCAGGCTGGGTGGGGAGCACTGACAGTGCTTGCTGTGTGGTGGGAGCACTGACAGTGCTGGCTGTGTCGGGGAGCACTGACAGTACTGGCTGTGTGGGGGACCACTTCCAGTGCTGGCTTTGTGCGGGGGCACTGACAGTGATGGCTGTGTGGGGGAGCACAGACAGTGCTGGCTGTGTGGTGGGAGCACTGGCAGTGCTGGCTGTGTGCGGGAGCACTGACAGTGCTGACTGTGTGGTGGGAGCACTGACAGTGCTGGCTGTGTGGTGGGAGCACTGACAGTGCTGGCTGTGTGGTGGGAGCACTGACAGGGCTGGCTGTGTGGGTAGAGCACTGGCAGTGCTGGCTTTGTGGGGGGGAGCACTGACAGTGCAGGCTGTATGGGGGGGTGCAATGACAGTGCTGGCTGTGGGGGAGCACTGACAGTGCTGGCTGTGAGGGGGAGCACTGACAGTGCTGGCTGTGCGGTGGGAGCACTGACAGTGCAGGCTGTGAGGGGGAGCACTGACAGTTCTGGCTGTGAGGTGGGAGCACTGACAGTGCTGGCTGTGTGGTGGGAGCACTGACAGTGCTGGCTGTGTGGGGGAGCACTGACAATGCTGGCTGTGTTGGGGAGCACTGACAGTGCTGGCTGTGTGGGGGGAGCACTGACAGTGCTGGCTGTGCGGTGGGAGCACTGACAGTGCTGGCTGTGTGGTGGTGCACTGACAATGCTGGCTGTTTGGTGGTATCACTGACAGTGCTGGCCGTGTGGGGGGGCACTGACAGTGCTGGCTGTGTCGTGGGAGCACTGACAGTGCTGGCAGTGTGGGGGGAGCACTGACAGTGCTGCCTTTTTGGTGGGAGCACTGACAGTGCAGGCTGTGTGGGAGCACTGACAGTAATGGCTGTGTGTGGGAGCACTGACAGTGCTGGCTGTGCGTTGGGAGCACTGACAATGCTGGCTGTGTGGTGGGAGCACTGACAGTGCTGGCTGTGTGGGGAGAGCACTGACTGTGCTGGCTGTGTGGAGGGAGTATTGACAGTGATGGCTGTGTGGGGGAGCACTGACAGTGCTGGCTGTGTGGGGGGAGCACGGACAGTGCTGGCTGTGTGGTGGGAGCACTGACAGTGCTGGCTCTGTGGGGAGCACTGACAGTGCTGGCTGTGTGCTAGGAGAACTGACAGTGCTGGCTGTCTGGTGGGAGCACAGACAGTGCTGGCAGTGTGGGGGGCACTGACAGTGCTGGCTGTGTGGTGGGAGCACTGACAGTGCTGGCTGTGTGGTGGGAGCACTGACAGTGCTGGCTGTGTGGGGAGAGCACTGGCAGTGCAGGCTGTGTGGCGGAGCACTGACAGTGCTGGCTGTGTGGGGGAGCACTGACAGTGCAGGCTGTATGGGGGGGTGCAATGACAGTGCTGGCTGTGGGGGAGCACTGACAGTGCTGGCTGTGAGGGGGAGCACTGACAGTGCTGGCTGTGCGGTGGGAGCACTGACAGTGCAGGCTGTGTGGCGGAGCACTGACAGTGCTGGCTGTGTGGTGGGAGCACTGACAGTGCAGGTTGTGTGGGCGTGGGGCACTGACAGTGCTGGCTGTGTGAGGGGAACACTGACTGTGCTGGCTGTGTGGGGAGCACTGGCAGTGCTGGATGTGTGGGGGAGCACTGGTAGTGTTGGCTGTTGGGGAGGGGAGCACTGACAGTGCTGGTTGTGTGGGGAGCACTGGCAGTGCTGCCTGTGTGGTGGGACCACTGACAGTGCTGGTTGTGTGGGCGAGGGGCACTGACAGTGCTGGCTGTGTGGGGGGAACACTGACAGTGCTGGCTGTATGGGGGAGGGGTGCACTGACAGTGCTGGCTGTGGGGGTAGCACTGATAGTGATGGCTGTGTGGGGAGCACTGACAGTGCTGGCTGTGTGGGGGGACCACTTGCAGTGCTGGCTTTGTGCGGGAGCACTGACAGTGATGGCTGTGCGGGGGAGCACTGACAGTGCTGGCTGTGTGGGGGGAGCACCGACTGTGCTGTCGTGTGGTGGGAGCACTGTCAGTGCTGGCTCTGTGGGGGAGCACTGACAGTGCGGGCTGTGGGGGGGGGAGCACTGACAGTGCTGCCTGTGTGGGGGAGCACTGACAGTGCTGGCTGGGTGGGGGAGCACTGACAGTGCTGGCTGTGTGGGGGAGCACTGACAGTGTTGGCTGTGTGGGCGTGGGGCACTGACAGTGCTGGCTGTGTGGGGGGAACACTGAGAGTGCCGGCTATGTGGGGAGCACTGACAGTGCTGGCTGTGTGGGGAGCACTGGCAGTGCTGGCTGCTGGGGAGGGGAGCACTGACAGTGCAGGCTGTGTGGGGAGCACAGACATTGCTGGCTGTGTGGGGGGAGCACTGACAGTGCTGGCTGTGTGGTGGGAGCACTGTCAGTGTTGGCTGTGTGGGCGTGGGGCACGGAGAGTGCTGGCGGTGAGGGGGAGCACTGACAGTGTTGCTGTGTGGGGGAACACTGACAGTGCTGGCTGTGTGTTGGGAGCACTGACAGTGCTGGCTGTGTGGGGGCCACTTGCATGCAGGTTTTGTGCGGGAGCACTGGCAGTGATGGCTGTGTGGGGGAGCACGGACTGAGCTGGCTGTGTGGTGGGAGCACTGACAGAGCTGGCTCTGTGGGGGAACACTGACAGTGCTGGATGTGTGGTGGGAGCACTGACAGTGCTGGCTGTGCGGTGGGAGCACTGACAATGCTGGCTGTGTGGGGGGGCCACTTGCACTGCTGGCTCTGTGCGGGAGCACTGAAAGTGATGTCTGTGTGGGGGGAGCACGGACTGTGCTGGCTGTGTGGTGGGAGGACTGACAGAGCTGGCTCTGTGGGGGAGCACTGACAGTGCTGGCTGTGGGGGCGGGGGAGCACAGGCAGTGCTGGCTGTGTGGGGGTGCACTGACAGTGCTGGCTGGGTGGGGAGCACTAACAGTGCTGGCTGTGTGGTGGGAGCACTGACAGTGCTGGCTGTGTCGGGGAGCACTGACAGTACTGGCTGTGTGGGGGACTACTTGCAGAGCTGGCTTTGTGCGGGAGCACTGACAGTGATGGCTGTGTGGGGGAGCACAGACAGTGCTGGCTGTGTGGTGGGAGCACTGACAGTGCTGGCTGTGTGCGGGAGCACTGACAGTGTTGACTGTGTGGTGGGAGCACTGACAGTGCTGGCTGTGTGGTTGGAGCACTTACAATGCTGGCTGTGTGGGGGAACCGCTTGCAGTGCTGGCTTTGTGCGGGAGCACTGACAGTGATGGCTGTGTGGGGGGAGCACGGACTGTGCTGGCTGTGTGGTGGGAGGACTGACAGAGCTGGCTCTGTGGGGGAGCACTGACAGTGCTGGCTGTGGGGGCGGGGGAGCACAGACAGTGCTGGCTGTGTGGGGAGCACTGACAGTGCAGGCTGGGTGGGGAGCACTGACAGTGCTGGCTGTGTGGTGGGAGCACTGACAGTGCTGGCTGTGTCGGGGAGCACTGACAGTACTGGCTGTGTGGGGGACCACTTCCAGTGCTGGCTTTGTGCGGGGGCACTGACAGTGATGGCTGTGTGGGGGAGCACAGACAGTGCTGGCTGTGTGGTGGGAGCACTGGCAGTGCTGGCTGTGTGCGGGAGCACTGACAGTGCTGACTGTGTGGTGGGAGCACTGACAGTGCTGGCTGTGTGGTGGGAGCACTGACAGTGCTGGCTGTGTGGGGGGACCACTTGCAGTGCTGGCTTTGTTCGGGAGCACTGACAGTGATGGCTGTGTGGGGGAGCACTGACAGTGCTGGCTGTGTGGGGGTGCACGGACAGTGCTGGCTGTGTGGTGGGAGCACGGACAGTGCTGGCTCTGTGGGGAGCACTGACAGTGCTGGCTGTGTGCTAGGAGAACTGACAGTGCTGGCTGTGTGGTGGGAGCACTGACAGTGCTGGCTGAGTGGGGAGCACTGACAGTGCTGGCTGTGTGGGGGCACTGACAGTGCTGGCTGTGCGGTGGGAGCACTGACAGTGCTGGCTGTGTGGTGGGAGCACTGACAGGGCTGGCTGTGTGGGTAGAGCACTGGCAGTGCTGGCTTTGTGGGGGGGAGCACTGACAGTGCAGGCTGTATGGGGGGGGTGCAATGACAGTGCTGGCTGTGGGGGAGCACTGACAGTGCTGGCTGTGAGGGGGAGCACTGACAGTGCTGGCTGTGCGGTGGGAGCACTGACAGTGCAGGCTGTGTGGCGGAGAACTGACAGTGCTGGCTGTGTGGTGGGAGCACTGACAGTGCAGGTTGTGTGGGCGTGGGGCACTGACAGTGCTGGCTGTGTGGGGGGAACACTGACAGTGCTGGCTGTGTGGGGGAGCACTGGCAGTGCTGGATGTGTGGGGGAGCACTGGCTGTGTTGGCTATTGGGGAGGGGAGCACTGACAGTGCTGGCTTTGTGGGGAGCACTGGCAGTGCTGCCTGTGTGGTGGGAGCACTGACTGTGCTGGTTGTGTGGGCGAGGGGCACTGACAGTGCTGGCTGTGTGGGAGGGGGGACACTGACAGTGCTGGCTGTATGGGGGGGTGCACTGACAGTGCTGTCTGTGGGGGGAGCACTAATAGTGATGGCTGTGTGGGGAGCACTGGCAGTGCTGGCTGTTGGGGAGGGGAGCACTGACAGTGCTGGCTGTGTGGGGGGACCACTTGCAGTGCTGGCTTTGTGCGGGAGCACTGACAGTGATGGCTGTGTGGGGGGAGCACGGACTGTGCTGGATCTGTGGGGGAGCACTGACAGTGCGGGCTGTGGGGGGGGAGCACTTACAGTGCTGCCTGTGTGGGGGAGCACTGACAGTGCTGGCTGGGTGGGGGAGCACTGACAGTGCTGGCTGTGTGGTGGGAGCACTGACATTGCTGGCTGTGTCGGGGAGCACTGACAGTACTGGCTGTGTGGTGGACCACTTGCAGTGCTGGCTTTGTGCGGGAGCACTGGCAGTGATGGCTGTGTGGGGGAGCACTGACAGTGCTGGCTGTGTGCGGGAGCACTGACAGTGCTGACTGTGTGGTGGGAGCACTGACAGTGCTGGCTGTGTGGTCGGAGCACTGACATTGCTGGCTGTGTGGGGGACCACTTGCAGTGCTGGCTTTGTGCGGGAGCACTGACAGTGCTGGCTGTGTGGTGGGAGCACTGACAGTGCTGGCTGTGTGGGGGAGCACTGACAGTGCTGGCTGTGTGGTAGGAGCACGGAGAGTGCTGGCTCTGTGGGGAGCACTGACAGTGCTGGCTGTGTGCTAGGAGAACTGACATGTTGGCTGTGTGGTGGGAGCACTGACAGTGCTGGCTGTGTGGTGGGAGCACTGACAGTGCTGGCTGTGTGGTGGGAGCACTGACAGTGCTGGCTGAGTGGGGAGTACTGACAGTGCTGGCTGTGTGGAAGGAGCACGGAGAGTGCTGGCTCTGTGGGGAGCACTGACAGTGCTGGCTGTGTGCTAGGAGAACTGACATGTTGGCTGTGTGGTGGGAGCACTGACAGTGCTGGCTGTGTGGTGGGAGCACTGACAGTGCTGGCTGTGTGGTGGGAGCACTGACAGTGCTGGCTGAGTGGGGAGCACTGACAGTGTTGGCTGTGTGGTGGGAGCACAGACAGTGCTGGCAGTGTGGGGGGCACTGACAGTGCTGCCTGTGTGGTGGGAGCACTGACAGTGCTGTCTGTGTGGTGGGAGCACTGACAGTGCTGGCTGTGTGGGGAGCACTGACAGTGCTGGCTGTGTGGTGGGACCACAGACAGTGCTGGCTCTGTGGGGGGCGCAGACAGTGCTGGCTGTGTGGTGGGACCACAGACAGTGCTGGCTGTGTGGTGGGAGCACAGACAGTGCTGGCAGTGTGGGGGGCACTGACAGTGCTGGCTGTGTGGTGGGAGCACTGACAGTGCTGTCTGTGTTGTGGGAGCACTGACTGTGCTGGCTGTGTGGGGAGCACTGACAGTGCTGGCTGTGTGGTGGGACCACAGACAGTGCTGGCTCTGTGGGGGTCGCAGAGAGTGCTGGCTGTGTGGTGGGACCACAGACAGTGCTGGCTGTGTGGTGGGAGCATTGACAGTGCTGGCTGTGTAGTGGGAGCACTGACAGTGCTGGCTGTGCGGTGGGAGCACTGACAGTGCTGGCTGTTTGTGGGGAGCACTGACAGTGCTGGCTGTGTGTGGGTAGCACTGACAGTGTTGGCTGTGTGGTGGGAGCACTGACAGTGCTGGCTGTGTAGGGGGAGCACTGACAATGCTGGCTGTGTGTGTTGGGGGGGGGGGGTGTGCACTGTCAGTGCTGGCTGAGGGGGAGCACTGATTGTGCTGGCCTGAGGGGGCAGCACTGACAGTTTTGGCTGTGTGTTGGGAGCACTGACAGTGCTGGCTGTGTGGGGGAACACTGACAGTGCTGGCTGTGAGGGCGGAGCACTGACAGTGCTGGCTGTGTGGTGGGAGCACTGACAGTCCTGGCTGTGTGGTGGGAGCACTGACAGTGCTGGCCGTGTGGGGGGAGCACTGACAGTGCTGGCTGTGTGGGCGGGAGCACTGACATTGCTGGCTTTGTGGTGGGAGCACTGACAATACTGGCTGTGTGGGGGAGCACTGACAGTGCTGGCTGTGGGCGGGAGCACTGACAGTGCTGGCTTTGTGGTGGGAGCATTGACAGCGCTGGCTGGGTGGGAGAGCACTGACACTGTTGGCTGTGTGTGGGGAGCACTGAATGTGCTGGCTGTGTGATGGGAGCACTAACAGTGCTGGATGTGTGGGGGGGAGCACTGACAGTGCTGACTGTGGGGGGGGGAGCACTGACGGTGCTGGCTGTGGGCGGGAGCACTGACAGTGCTGGCTGTGAGGGGGAGCACGGACAGTGCTGGCTGTGTGGTGGGAGCACTGACAGTGCAGGCTGTGTGGGGAGAGCAGTAGCAGTGCTGGCTGTGTAGTGGGAGCACTGACAGTGCTGGCTCTGTGGGGGAGCACTGACAGTGCTGGATGTGTGGTGGGAGCACTGACAGTGCTGGCTGTGCGGTGGGAGCATTGGCAATGCTGGCTGTGTGGGAGGACCACTTGCAGTGCTGGCTTTGTGCGGGAGCACTGACAGTGATGGCTGTGTGGGGAGCACTGACAGTGCTGGCTGTGTGGGGGGAGCACGGACTGTGCTGTCTGTGTGGTGGGAGCACTGACAGTGCTGGCTCTGTGGGGGAGCACTGACAGTGCTGGCTGTGGGGGGGGAGCACTGACAGTGCTGGCTGTGTGGGGGAGCACTGACAGTGTTGGCTGTGTGGGCGTGGGGCACTGACAGTGCTGGCGGTGTGGAGGGAACACTGACAGTGCTGGCTGTGTGGGGAGCACTGGCAGTGCTGGCTGTGTGGTGGGAGCACTGACAGTGCTGGCTGTGTTGGGGAGCACTGACGGTGCTGGCAGTGTGGGGGGAGCACTGACAGTGCTGGCTGTGGGGGAGGAGCACTGACAGTGCTGGCTGTGTGGGGGAGCACTGACAGTGTTGGCTGTGTGGGCGTGGGGCACTGACAGTGCTGGCGGTGTGGAGGGAACACTGACAGTGCTGGCTGTGTGGGGAGCACTGGCAGTGCTGGCTGTGTGGTGGGAGCACTGACAGTGCTGGCTGTGCTGGGGAGCACTGACGGTGCTGGCAGTGTGGGGGGAGCACTGACAGTGCTGGCTGTGTGGGGGGAGCACTGACAGTGCTGGCTCTGTTTATGGGGGGGGGGGGTGCACTGACAGTGCTGGCTGTGGGGGCGAGCACTGACAGTGCTGGCTGTGAGGGGGAGCACTGGCAGTTGTGGCTGTGTGGTGGGAGCACTGACAGTGCTGGCTGTGTGGGGGAAGCACTGACAGTGCTGGCTCTGAGGGGGAGCACTGACAGTGCAGGCTGTGTGTTGGGAGCACTGACAGTGCTGGCTGTGTGGTGGGAGCACTGACAGTGCTGGCTATGCGGGGGAGCACTGACAGTGCTGGCTGTGTGGGCGGGAGCACTGACAGTGCTGGTTTTGTGGTGGGAGCACTGACAGTTCTGGCAGTGTGGGAGCACTGACAGTGCTGGCAGTGTGGGGAGCACTGACAGTGCTGGCTGTGTGTGGGGAGCACTGAATGTGCTGGCTGTGTGGTGGGAGCACTGACAGTGCTGGCTGTGTGGGGGAGCACTGACAGTGCTGGCTGTGTGGGGGAGCACTGACAGTGCTGGCTGTGTGATATGAGCGCTGACAGTGCTGGCTGTGTGGGGAGCACTGACAGTGCTGGCTGTGTGGAGTGAGCACTGACAGTGCTGGCTGTGTGGTGGGAGCACTGACAGTGCTGGCTGTGTGGGGAGCACTGACAGTGCTGGCTGTGCGGTGGGAGCACAGACAGTGCTGGCTCTGTGAGGGGCACAGACAGTGCTGTCTGTGTGGTGGGAGCGCAGTCACTGCTGGTTGTGTGGTGGGAGCACTGACTGTGTTGGCTGTGTGGTGGGAGCACTGACAGTGCTGTCTGTGTGGGGGCACTGACAGTGCTGGCTATGCGGTGGGCCCACAGCCAGCACTGTCGGTGTTCCCACCACAAAGCCAGAACTGTCAGTGCTCCAGCCCACACAGCCAGCACTGTCAGTGCTCCCCCCCACACAGCCAGCACTATCAGTGCTCCCACCATACAGCCAGCACTGTCAGTGCTCCCACCACACAGCCAACACTGTCTGTGCTCCCCCACACAGTAAGCACTGTCAGTGCTCCCACCACGCAGCCAGCACTGTCAGTGCTCCTCCCACACAGTTAGCAATGTCAGTGCTCCCACCGCACAGCCAGCACTGTCAGTGCTCTCCCACACAGCCAGCACTGTCAGTGCTCCCACCACACAGCCAGCACTGTCACTGCTCCCCACACAGCCATCACTGCCAGTGCTCCCGCACAAAACCGCGAGAGTGGAAGAGGGGGAACCCCGCCCCCCCCCACCGAGAGATATGGAGAGAGGGGACCACCCCCACCGAGAGCGATGGAGAGGGGGGAACCCCCCCCCCCCAATCCACTGAAAGAACACGGCTGAAACCGATGGAGGGAGAAAAGACAGGGGGTGTAAGAGGGTAAACAAGGAGAAGGGTGTCACACACCAGGTCGGACAGGAAGGGCATCACGGAGGGTCTGCGGGGGAGAGAGGGGAAGGGTTAGCGAAAGGGGGGTTGGGGAGAGCTGGGGGGGGGGGGGGGGGGTCAGACACGCCGAAATGAACGGCAACAGTTTGGAACTATAGAAACGTAATAAAAAGCCTTTTCACTCTCTGATGAATGTGAACAACCCGCAATGCACAGAATTGTGGAAATGGCAATAAAAAGATTTTTTCAATAAATTCAAAGTGCCCAGTTCAGTTTTTCAAATTAAGGGGCAATTTAGCGTGGCCAATCTACCTGCCCGGCACATCTTTGTGTTGTGGGGGTGGGTTGGCCAAGATAAATCAAAATTGCCCACAGTATCTAAAGATGTTCAGGTTAGGTGGGGTGACAGCGATAGGGTAGGGGAATGGGCCTAGGTATGGCGCTCTCTTCAGGGTTTACACTGTCTCTGTCATTATTGTTTACACCTACAATGCTGCCAAACTTTCTATCAAACTTATATCTCGTTATCTTCAATCAATATTAAACAAAGTCAGACTGAGATACACCTGAACACACAGATACACACACAGGCTTATACACAGGCACACACACACACACACAGACACACACAGGCTCACACACAGGCACACACACACACACACAGACACACACACAGGCACACACACATGCACGCACAGGCACACACACACAGACACACACAGGCACACACACACAGACACACAGGCACACACACACGCACACACACACAGATACGCACACCGACACACAGGCACACACATGCACACACACAGGCACACACGCAGGCACACACACACAGATACACACACACAGATGCACACACACAGGCACAGGCACACACACACAGACACACACACAGGCACAGGCACACACACAGACACACACACACAGATACACACACAGATACACACACCCAGGTACAGGCACACACACACACACACACACACACACACACACACACTGCAATTAAGTTACTGAGAAAAGCCTACCGTCGCCAATCTCTGGCGCCTGTTCGGGTACACTGAGGGAGAATTCATAATGTCCAATTCAGCAAACAGCACGTCCTTCAGGACGTCAGGGAGGAAACCAGAGAACCCGCAGGAAACCCACGCGGACAAGGGGAGAACGTGCAGACTCCGCACAGACTGTGACCCAAGTCAGAAATCGAACCGGGGATCCTGGAGCTGTGAAGCCGCAGTGCTACCCACTGTGCTACCGTGTAACTTACAGTGCCGTGTAAAGAATGACACACATACACCCCCCCCCCCCCCACCCCCCAGGCACACACACGTGTACATAAAAACACATACTTAAACTCAGACAGATTGGGTCAATACATCTTTCAAATGGAGCGAGATCCATTCTCCACCTTTAACTTGGAGAGGTGTATCTGGCCTGTGTGTGACCCAAGTCACACACTGACTCTGAACATCCTCACAGCAACTTGGGGACAGGATTTTCTAAAGCACTTATCATGGAATACAACGTTGACAAATGTGAGGTTATCCATTTTGGTAGGAATAACAGCAAAAGGGATTATTATTTAAATGATAAAATATTAAAACATGCTGCTGTGCAGAGAGACCTGGGTGTGCTAGTGCATGAGTCGCAAAAAGTTGGTTTTCAGGTGCAATAGGTGATTAAGAAGGCAAATGGAATGTTGTCCTTCATTGCTAAAGGGATGGAGTTTAAGACTAGGGAGGTTATGCTGCAATTGTATAAGGTGTTAGTGAGGCCACACCTGGAGTATTATGTTCTGCTTTGGTCTCCCGACTCGAGAAAGGACGTACTGGCACTGGAGGGTGTGCAGAGGTGATTCACTAGGTTAATCCCAGAGCTGAATGGATTGGATTACGAGGAGAGGTTGCGTAGACTGGGACTGTACTCGTTGGAATTTGGAAGGATGAGGGGGGATCTTAGAGAAACATATAAAATTATGAAGAGGATTAAAATTATAGATAGGATGCATGCGGGCAGGTTGTTTCCAGTGGCGGGTGAAAGCAGAACTAGGGGGCATAGCCTCAAAATAAGGGGAAGTAGATTTAGGACTGAGTTTAGGAGGAACTTCTTCACCCAAAGGGTGAATCTCTGGAATTCCTTGCCCAGTGAAGCAGTGGAGGCTCCGTCATTAAATGTTTTTAAGATAAAGATAGATAGTTTTTTGAAGAATAAAGGGATTAAGTGTTCGAGCCGGAAAGTGGAGCTGAGTCCACAAAAGATCTGCCATGATCTCAATAAATGGTGGAGCAGGCTCGAGGGGCCAGGTGGCCTACTCCTGCTCCTAGTTCTTATAACCTTTGGGTATCACAAACTGTTTCAAAGGCAATGGAGCGTTTTTGAAAAGTGGTAATTTAGGAAATGGACCAGCTCATTTCAGAGAGAGAGACAGACACAGAAACAGGATGAGATTGTGCTGTACATGTTTCAGAGCTGTCACTGAGACACACACGAGATGTACAATATCAATTATTGTTCTGAAGCATTTTGATTAAATCACCCCTGAGGCTGAATTCCAGTGTTTCAGAGTAAAGCTTCATCTACACTGTCCATCAAACACTCACAACCCAAATACTGTCTGGCGTTAAATACAGAGTCAAAATCCCTCTGTCCTGTCCAAGGAATTTTTCGTTGCACATAGTTATTTTTATTTTTTGGAAAAGCAGAACTTAAGTTGCACAGAATCCCAGGGTGGATTCTTGTTTATTGCAATCATGAGTTCAGCACTTCACATTTAAACATGACGTTTAAGCTCCGATTACAGGTGTCTGCGTGTCTCTGTCTGTGTATTCAATGTTCCTGGAGCTTTTTCACTTGTCTGAAGTATTTGAATAATAGGCCTTGGTTAATCAATCCTTTCTCACAGCACATGGAAGTTGTGAATCCTCAAGGCTCTCAGTCGAATGTCGTTAACAAGCAACTGCTTCCTTTGATCCTCAATCCATTTCCCAACTCTAAATAGATCTCACACATTTCCATACTGCAGGAATATCTCCATCAAAACTTCTAATCAGTTCCCCATACACTTGTTCACACTTGCCTGTCTGAAGTAAATTCCACTGACAGATTCCCAAAGCTGCACAGAAAAATGACTGGTTGTTTTAAACTTTGAAACGGAACTATTTTAACTTGTCCATCAGTCCTATTAAACAGGAATGTTGTCCCTGTGGGCTGACAGTTTCTCAGCAAGACTGAAACATTGAGGGACTCCACGTACCACATTTGACAACATTTGTGGCACTTCCAAAATCTACGATACATTGCTGTCTGTATTGTGTGAATCCAGCTGTGAAATATCTGTACAGTTTAAACTTCCACTGTTTCTGCCTTCTCATCATTTAAAAATAACACAGTTCTAATCTTTTCAGTCGAAAATATATCATCTTACGTTTCCCTACACTGAAATGCGTCCACCAGTTCAGTCTTCTGACAAAATAGTAATACTCTCAATTTGTTTCAGCAATGTTGCTTACAATACTGTCTAATGCTTGGTGTCATTGGCAAAATAGGATGTGTAGCATTCTATCAAATTTTCTTAAAGGGCTAATGTACACAACAGAACTGTGTCTGTGTGCGCACGCACACATGTGTCTCTATAGGAGTGTATGTGTGTGTACGCATGTCTCTGTACATGTGTATGTATCTGTCAGTGTGTGCACGCGCATGTGTATGTGTTTGACGAACTAATCCCACAGCCCCACTCTCTCCACATAGCCTTGTGTCAATCCAAACATATCCTACTGCCCTATATGTCCCCAGAGCCATGTGTCAATCTAAACGTATCCCACAGCCCCAGTCGCTCCACATAACCCTGGATTAATACAAACTCATCCCACTGCGCCATCCTCTCCCCACAGCTCTGTATCATTCCAACCTAATCCCACTGTCCCGCTCTATCCCCATAGCCCTGTATCAATCCCAAAGTAATCCATTGCCCCGTCCTCTCCCCATAGTCCTGTACCAATTCCAAACTAATCCCACTGACCTACTATCTCCCCACAGACCTGTATCTACCTCAAACTAATCACACTGCTCCGTCCTCTCCCCATTGCCCTGCATCAATCCCAAACGAATCCCACTGCCCCACTCTCTAATCATAGACCTGTATCAATCCCCAACTAATCCCACTGCCCCACTGTCACACCATTGCCCTATATCAATACCCAAAGTAATCCGACTGCCAACTCTCTCCCCATAGCGCTGTATCAATCCCCAAACTAATCTCACTGGCCCACTCTCTCCACATAGCTCTGTATCAATCACCAAAATAATCCCACTGCCCCACTCACTCCCCATAGCCCAGCATCAATCCCCAAACTAATGTCACGGACCCACTCTCTCCCCGTAGCCCTGTATCAATCCAAAACTATTCCCACTGATCTACTCTCCCCCTCTCGCCCTGTATCAATTCCCAAATTATTCCCACTGCCATGCCCTCTCCCCATTGCCCTGTATCAATCCCAAACTAATCCCACTGCCCCACTCACTCCTCACTCCCGATAGCCCTGTATCAATCCCCAAACTAATCCCACTGCCCCGCCCTCTCCCCATTGCTCTGTTTCAATCCCCAAACTAATCACACTGCCACTCTCTCCCACAGCCCTGTATCAATTCCAAACTAATCCCACTGTCCCGCCCTCTCCCTATTGCCCTGTACCAATCACAAACTAATCCCACTGATCCACTCTCTCCTCTCTCCCGATAGCCCTGAATCAATCCCAAACTAATCCCACTGCCCCGCTCTCTCCCCATAGCACTGTATCAATCCCAAACTATTCCCACTGTCCACTCTCTCCCCATTGCCCTGTATCAATTCCAAACTAATCCCACTGCCCCGCTCTCTTTCCATAGCACTGTATCAATCACAAACTATTCCCACTGTCCACTCTCTCCCAATAGCCATGTATCAATCACTGAACTAATTTCACTGTCCCACTCACCCCATTGCTCTGTATCAATCACTGAACTTATCTCTGAGCTGTACAGAACTCTGGTACGGCCGCATTTGGAGTATTGCATACAGTTCTGGTCAACGCATTATAGGAAGGACGTGGAGGCTTTGGAGCGGGTGCAGAGGAGATTTACCAGGATGTTGCCTGGTATGGAAGGAAAATCTTATGAGGAAAGGCTGATGGACTTGAGGTTGTTTTCGTTGGAGAGAAGAAGGTTAAGAGGAGACTTAATAGAGGCATACAAAATAATCAGGGGGTTGGATAGGGTGGACAGTGAGAGCCTTCTCCCGCGAATGGATATGGCTGGCACAAGGGGACATAACTTTAAACTGAGGGGTAATAGATATAGGACAGAGGTCAGAGGTAGGTTCTTTACGCAAAGAGTAGTGAGGCCGTGGAATGCCCTACCTGCTACAGTAGTGAACTCGCCAACATTGAGGGCATTTAAAAGTTTATTGGATAAACATATGGATGATAATGGCATAGTGTAGGTTAGATGGCTTTTGTTTCGGTGCAACATCGTGGGCCGAAGGGCCTGTACTGCGCTGTATTGTTCTATGTTCTATCTCACTGCCCCACTCTCTCCCCATAGCCAAGTATCAATCACTAAACCAATTTCACTTTCCCACTCTCCCCATTGCCCTGTATCAATCACTGAACTAATCTCCCTGCCCCACTCTCTCCCCATAGACCTGTTTCAATCACCGAACTAATCCCACTGCCCCACTCTCTCCCAATAGCCTTGTATCAATCACTGAACTAATCCCACTGCCCCCCTCTCTCCCCATAGCCCTGTATCAATCCCAAACTAATCCCACTTCCCCACTCTCTCCCCATAGCCATGTATCAATCCCCAAGCTAACCCCACTGCCCCGCTCTCTCCCCATTACCCTGTATCAATCCTGAACTAATCCCACTGCCCCCCTCTCTCCCCATAGCCCTGTATCAATCCCAAACTAATCCCACTGCCGGGCTCTCTTCCCATACCCCTGTATCAATCCCCAAAGTAATCCCACTGCCCCGATCTCCCGCCATAGCCCTGTATCAATCACAAACTAATCCCACGGCCGGCTTTCTCCCCATAGCCCTGTATCAATCCCCAGACTAATCGCACTGCCCCAATCTCTCCCCATAGCCCTGTATAAATCCCCAAACTAATCCCACTGCCCGGCTCTCTCCACTTAGCCTTGTATCAATCCCCGAACTAATCACACTACCCAACGCACTCCACATAGCCCTGTATCAATCCCCAAACTAATCCCACTGCTCTACTCTCTACCCGTAGACCTGCATCAATCCCAAAACTAATCCCACTGCCCCACTCTCTCCCTACAACCCTGTATCAGTCCCCAAACTAAACCCACTGACCGCCTCTCCCCCCATAGCCCTGTATCAATCCCCAGACTAATCTGACTGCCCCATTCTCCCCCCATAGCACTGTAGCAATCCCCAGACTAATCACACTGCACCACTCTCTCCCCATAGCCCGGTATCAATCCGCAAACTAATCCCACTCTCCGCACATCCCTGTGTCTATCCCCAAACTAATCCCACTCTCCCCACAGCCCTGTGTCAATCCCCAAACTAATCCCACTCTCCCCACAGCCCTGGGTCAATCCCCAAACTAATCCCACTCTCCCCACAGCCCTGTGCCAATCCCAAACTAATCCCACTCTCCCCACAGCCCTGTGTCAATCCCCAAACTAATCCCACTCTCCCCACAACCCTGTGTCAATCCCCAAACTAATCTCACTCACCTCACAGCCCTGTGTCAATCCCCAAACTAATCCCACTCTCCCCACAGCCCTGTGTCAATCCCCAAACTAATCCCACTCTCCCCACAGCCCTGTGTCAATCCCCAACCTAATCCCACTATCCCCACAGCCCTGTGTCAATCCCCAAACTAATCCCACTCGCCCCGCAGCCCTGTGTCAATCCCAAACTAATCCCACTCTCCCCACAGCCCTGCGTCAATCCCCAAACTAATCCCACTCTCCCCACAGCCCAGTGTCAATCCCCAATCCTAATCCCACTCTCCCCATAGCCCTGAGTTTATCCCCAATACAAATCCCACTCTCCCCACAGCCCTGTGTCTACCCCCAATACTAATCCCACTCTCCCCATAGCCCTGTGTCTATCCCCACTACTAATCCCACTCTCCCTTCAGCACTGGCTCAATCCCCAAACTAATCCCACTCTCCCCACAGCCCTGTGTGGAATTTTCCATCATGATCACATTTCTGATTGTGGAATCTTACTGTGCAATGAACCTGCCTGCTGTCAGTTTGTACTCCTTCGAGTAGAAAGAGAGATAGAAATACATCTTCAGAGAGTCTGAACTTAATTCTGAAAGTGCCCCATTTTTGGGCTCTTCCTGTGCACAAACTGCCTGTAGAATTCCCCAAATTAGAAACAAGGTGAGAGAGGAGCGTGAGGGTTAAGTTAACAGAAAGCAGTTGGGGTTATCAAACTGACCGTTTTCATTGAATCCAAAATTATTTCATTTTAAATTCTAATCTCAGAAATTGACATCAGAAGAATTCAGTGAAAAACCCCATTGAACCTCCCTGTCTAATAAAACGATGTTGTTGCCGATGACCCTGTATTTATTCAGCAATTAACCTTACATCCCAGTGGGAAAAATCAAAGAGGATTTCCCCGATCCTGTCTGTCACAACGTGTGTTGTGCCTGATGGGAGTGGAGCCATCCAGGGCTGCAGGCCCAGCCACCTGTCCTCCCACCCCTCTGCCTGAGGTGGGAGTGGGACCATCCAGGGCTGCAGGCCCAGCCTCCCGTCCTCCCACCCCCTGCTTGAGGTGGGAGTGGGACCATCCAGGGCTGCAGGCCCAGCCTCCTGTCCTCCCACCCCTCTGCCTGAGGTGGGAGTGGGACCATCCATGGCTGCAGGCCCAGTCTCCTGTCCTCCCACCCCTCTGCCTGAGGTGGGAGTGGGACCATCCAGGGCTGCAGGCCCAGCCTCCTGTCCTCCCACCCCCTGCTTGAGGTGGGAGTGGGACCATCCAGGGCTGCAGGCCCAGCCTCCTGTCCTCCCACACCTCTGCCTGAGGTGGGAGTGGGACCGCCTGGGGCTGCAGCGACAGACTTTGTTTAGGGCTCCGGCAGGTCTGAAGAGTGCCGTCCGGCCGCTTTACCACCTGCAGCGGGTGTGGGGCAGCTTTGGACATTACTTTAGGCTCCTCCAGGGCTGAAGAACGCTGCTCCGCTCTGCCATTGCCCTGCGGCGCCTTCCCTTGTGGCCCCTGCATTTAGGCTGCCACCTCCCCACCTCCCCCGTCCTTTGCCTTTTTACACGGCCGGGTCGTACCAGGGGCGGGCATGGCCAGCACCTCCGGGCCATCCTCCACTCTTCCGGGGGCAGGGCGGCCAAGGCATTATGTGGAACGGGGGCCCACGGTGGGCGGGACACACGTGGCGGTGGACACGCTGGAGGACACCGCAGAACGTGTTGTTCTATGAAACGTCCCGCCCTCCCTTACCACTGAGCTCCTCCTCCCCTAACTCAACCTACCGGGAGAGGTCAGGTCTGGGGAGGCGCCGCGGACGCTCGGCCAAGCGGGACCCCTCCCTCCGCCATGTATATTCCTTCTGGCGTCAGGTTTTTATCTGCCTGACCTTTGAGGAGGTCACGGAGGGACGTTTTGTGATATCCCATGTTATGGGAGAGGCGTATTCAGAACCCCAAATGTATCAAGATGTTTCAGATGGCGGCGGAGCGAGGCGACTCTGCGAGCTCTCCCAAACAAATCCACTTTTTACTTACCCTATACTCGTTCTCACCTTTTTAAACTTAATTCTAAAACTAACATTATTACAAACCTCTCTCTCTTATCTTCTCTTGCAGGCTTGAACATCCTCCGAGGCCCGTGGAGACGTATTGCCCCGACCCGACCTGACCTCTGCGACCTGGAACTGACGAATGTGATATAAAATGATTGTTTTAGAGACATTAGTTACTGTAATGTAGAGATAGGCCAGTCACATTCTGATGAGTTCACAGATAAAGGATTTCAGCACGCATGGCAAAGCAAGGAGGAGGTGTGTCTAGCTACGGAGGGGAAAAGGATGCTGGGTAATAGGGGGCCAGAGGAAGGGATTGGAAGTGAGCCAATTATGATGTATGGCCAGGTCAGGAAGGGTATAGGATGACCTATGGGAATCGTGTATGTGAAACCTGATGCCATTTGAATGTATCAGTAGAGACTTCTTTGTTCTACAGACTCACTGGATTCCGGGGTTGCAGAAGGCAGGATGTGTTCTGTACCACTGGGAATTGAGACAGACTTGCAAGTCAAATAAAATAACTAATGCTGGACATGCAAATCCATCTCGACTTTTATTGAGGCCAGACTGACGGGTAAAGAAATTTAGCATTTGTCATTTGGTGCCCGAAACCCCGGATTTCTCAAGACGGTTCTGACCAACCGCGAAATCAGAATTAGACTGATTATGAACAGGAGGATGGGAAAAAGGGCCCATAATGTACAGCTGGAAAATGACCGCGCATTTCTTTTCCCCCTCTTCTTATCGTCTGATTAGTCTGGTCACTCGCGGTTGGCACGGAAAGATTGTCTCGACGAAATCAAAGGTCAGTCTGGGGATTAGCAATTTAAATG
Source organism: Scyliorhinus torazame (assembly GCF_047496885.1). Lineage (NCBI taxonomy): Eukaryota > Metazoa > Chordata > Chondrichthyes > Carcharhiniformes > Scyliorhinidae > Scyliorhinus > Scyliorhinus torazame. The sequence continues at coordinate 58,215,643 of NC_092726.1, forward strand.
ATGGGATTTCATATTGTTGATTCGGCTTGGGTTAGGTTATGGGTTGATGCAACATCTAAAGAGAGATGGTTCAATTCCATGTGTGAGTTCTGATTCGGCTTGGGTTAGGTTTTGGGTTGATGCAACATCTAAACAGAGATGATTAATTCCATATGTGAGTGTTTTAATGAACTGATGGGACCTCAGGAGGAGGGTTCAGTTCAATGAGTGTTTTTAAATCTGAAGATGATTCAATCCATGTGTGAGTGTTTTAAATCTATCGTTGATTAAGCTAACATTGTACCCTTGGACTGTAGTGGCGAAAAACGCAGTTCTGAGGACTAGTTGAGATTATGGGGAATTCCTTGGATAACACAAATGATCCAGGCATGCCACTGCAAATATTATGCAATATTTATCCGGATAAAGCAAAATATTTCAGAAACATGCCAGCAACTTTAAGGAGCAAAATGGGTGATGAATGGCGACTAGGGGGGCACCAAAGCCCTAGAAATCTTTAAGAAAATTCAGGGACACATCTGGAAAAAGAGTCAAAGTATGAAAGCAAAAGAATTAATTGGATTATGGAGACAATATTGTCAAGACAAATAGATAAGTTCATGTAATCGAGTTGGCAGGACAATGCCCTTCAAATGGGAATTCCAATTAGTGAACAGGGTAACCAAAAAACATTACAGGTCTTGAAAAAGGAGTGTGCATTCAAAAAACGCGCAAGTAAAGACAAGGAAGGCACGGGTCAAACAAAAGATGGGCTACGTATTTCAATGGCTGGCGTTGAATTGACAGAAAATTACGAATTGGACGATTTGATTATGTCGGCAAAAGTTCCGACTGCACCTGTAGCATTGTCTGCACTAATTCCAGAACCACCAGAGTATAATAATTTGTAACCAGTCACTGCTCCCCAGATTCCAATCATGGAGTCAGTCCAGCCCTTTTGGTTGATAGCGTGGGTCCTAATTTACTATCTTCAGGATCTAAGAGGGAAGAGGAGCTCTGTTCCACAAGCCCAGTTGGCTCTAGGACCCGATCTCGGAAAGCGAGAGAAGGGCCTGATCCTAACCAGAAACAATCAAGCATACCACCTAAATCCCTTCAAACCAAGGGGAAACTGCAAACTCCGAGAACAAAGGGGGAGGAAAGGGATGGTTCTGAAGAGAAAGAGCTCCCTCTAGTGACAGGGAGGGACGTCGAAGTCTTGGAAGAGCCAGAGGAAATAGCTAGAGTGCCCCCTGGTGAGACTCGGAGACAGTTGCCGATTAGGAAGACACCAAACCCTGACGCAGTGACCGCCGGGGCCCAGCCCACGATAGGCGTTTATTTCCAATGGACACCCAGTGAGATGATAGCTATTATGGCTACAATCCTAGATAGAAAAAAATCTCCTGCTGATTTCGTGGATTCCCTGAGAACTACCATCTCAATTTATCAAGCTGATTCTAGGGACCAGCAGGTTTTAACCCCAGCAGAGTACCGCAATCATCTTAATCACTTGAATTATGCTACCCACGCCGCACTTCAGCAAGCCCATGCGTTGGACGACGCTAGACGGACACAAATCCTGAATGCGTTGAATAGCACATTTCAAAAGCCCATCAATATTTCTGCTATCTTAGATCTTAAACCTAAAAAGATTGAAGAGCCAGAGGAATTTCTGGAACGTTTTAATGAAATCTAACGTGGGCAGTCAGGCGACTTGCCATCTCAAAATTGGTCAGAATTCCCCTCAATATTGTGCTATGTTAATGCATTGCCTACCACCTTCCGTGGCTACTGCTGTGAAATGTAATAACATGAATTGGACAGAGAACGGTCCTTCCCAGATGGCAAGGGCAGTCAGATTTTATTGGAAGGAGGGTGTTGGCCAGGAAGGAGGCTCAGTTACAAAGGTTAAGACCGAGTATGTAATGAAAAAGGATGATCTGAGACCCCAACACGCGGAAGAAACGGTAGCTGACCAGCTAGAACCCCAATATTGTGACTTTGGGTGGGTGCATCAGCGAGGGGGAGGATATCAAACCCACCCAAAGGGACCCTCAGCTCCTATTTATGGCCCACCGTTTGCACCAACAGCTTTATAACCGCAGCCCGCTCTGAGGGGCCTTTGGTCTACTGGGAGAAGAGGACGGGGCAGATATAGAGGGAACAATTCATGTTTTAATTGCGGCCGTGCAGATCACTGGCAACAGGAATGCCCCTTTAAAAGACAAACAGCAGAAGGAGACTACCCGACCCAAAGGAGGGGTACCCACCAAGGGGAGGACAGACGAGATACACTGACTTCTCCCAGGCAAACCCTTTCCCAACACAGGATTGACTAGCTAATTTAGTCATAAGGACTCTCCAATCGGACAGGGAACCTATTATCTCACTGCAGATAGGAGATGAACATCACCCATTTGTAATCGACACTGGAGCAGCCATGTCTTCTGTGCAATCAGAACTTCGACTACCACTATCCGACCACACCCAGCATTTGTCGGGGTTCCAAGGAAAGCTGTGTGAGTATCCTATCTCTGAACCTGTGATAGTCACTTCCGAGAATAAGTCTACAGATCATCAGTTTGTAGTGACTCCTGGATTGGACTGTAACTTGTTGGCCCGAGATTCACTGTGTATCTTCCAGCGACAGCTAGAGTGCGGAGACGAAGGGGTGACGGTTCAATCATGGAGGATGAGACAACAGTGCTATATTTCTATCATCCTCCAGTGGTGGACGTTAGACATTGAACATTCACTGCATCACGTTACCCTGGCCTATGACAGAACCGGACAAAACAGGGAGTTGGAGGACAAATACCGGCCATTAATTGGGACCGAATGGCCAGTCAAGGTTACAGCCACAGTCACGGGAAAAGAAGGTGCAGCCGATTTTGTTACAATACCACCACATTCATGGCCACAGTCAGCTTCGGTAAGCCCTCATATTACACGTCAGGTCCACGACCAGTACCATGCCAAGGATCTGGGGCCTATAGTAAGGAGGGCAGTGGATCATTCAGATCCAACAGAGTACGCACTTCAAGTCACGCCAGACGGCACTGCCATTAAATATTTTGAGGTCCCTGAAACGATTAACACTCGACTGCAGCATCACCGGGTACATGATGTTTTGGAATATGTCAATCCACAGGTCTGGGCGGAATACCCATCACAAGTGGGAAAGACAAATGTTACACCTATTAATTAACGATTAAGGACCATGTAAAGCTGCCTTCCATTCGGCAATACCCCCTGAAATCCCAAGCTGCCCCGTCTATAAACAAATTAATCCGAAAGCTGTTGCAACAGGGTATATTGGTCCCTTGCCAATCAGAATGTAACACCCCCATACTTGCTGTGCCTAAACCAGCCAAACCAGACCAGTACCGATTAGTACAGGATTTACGTTCAATCAATGGTTTCGTCCAGCCGTTACATGCTCTCGTCCCTAACACTGCCCACATACTGGCTCAAATTCCAGCTCAAGCCCGGGTCTTCGCCATAATTGACCTTCAGCGCGCCTTCTTTGCCCTCCCACTTGCAACTGAAAGCCAATATTTGTTTGCCTTCACTTACAATGGACAGCAGTATACCTGGACCCAACTGCCACTGGGGTAATCAACTCACCTACGCACTTCTCCAGATGTCTGCAGACCCATCTCCAGGCCTTGGCATTGGAGCATGGTTCCACTCTAGTGCAGTATGTAGATGACATATTGGTACTGATTCCTGACGAGCCCAGTAAAAGGGATGATGTGATCCAGTTATTAAACCACCTATCCTCGTTGGGTCATGTTGTTTCACAATCAAAGGTCTTGGTGGCTCAGAGAAAGGTCAAGTTCTTAGGAGTTTTACTTACAGCCACAGAAAGAAGTCTCGAACCCAGTAGGATTGAACCAATATGCCAATTCCCCGCCCCTACAATAGCCAAAGAGGTCCGTCATTGGCTGGGTATGGTGAATTATTGTCGTCAGTGGATACCAAACATCGCTGTCGATACAAAGCTGCTGACGCCTTACACTAGTGAAGGGGGGAATTTTACTCTCACCACCGAGGCACTCGAAGCCTTCCGTTGCCTGAAGCAGGCCTTGTTACAAGCACCGGCCCTCGGGTGGCCCTTGTATGACCGACCGTTCCAGATATACTGTACTGTTCTGGAAGGATGTTCAACAGCGGTACTCACCCAGCAACATGGGGGACAAGCACCGGCCCGTAGCAGATTACTCTTCCAAACTCGACCCAGTGGCGTTGGGCCACCCTGTTTGCACCCAGATCTTGGCAGCGATATACAATAGTTTGCAAACTGCTGCCAATATCACTCTCCAACAGGATATTACGGCATATAGCTCCCACTCGGTAATCGCACTATTGGGGCAACTGCAGACTCAGCATCTTACCTCAGCTCGTCAGAAAGGTATGAGATATACCTTTTGAACAATCCACGTCTGACATTTAAATATTGTACCACTATCAATCCAGCCTGCTTTCTTACCGGTCCCCCTGTTCATGAGGACGCACCTGGCCACGACTGTTTAGCCTTGATTCAGGAAACTACCACAATAAGGGACGATCTGAGTGATATTCCGTTAGAACAACCTGACATGATTCTGTATGTTGATGGCAGTGCATTAGTAAGCCCCACTGGCCGGAGATTGTCCGGTTATGCAATCGTAGAACAGGATGGTCTGATCCTAGGAGCGGCAGCTTTCCAGACCCCTTATTCAGCCCAACAAGCCGAACTTTTTGCCTTTACCCGTGCATGTATACTTGGGGTAGATCGTCGGGTAAATATTTACACTGACTCCCGATACGCTTTCGGGGTAGTTCATGACTTCGGACAACTCTGGAAGAACAGGGGATTCCTTACCTCGGCAGGCACAGAAATATCCCACCGGGGTTTAGTTAATGACCTACTGCAGGCCCTCCTTATGCCCGCTCAGATTTCCGTCATTAAATGCGCTGCCCATACAAACGGTAAGACCCCAGTCGACGTTAGTAATGAACAGGCAGATTGTGCAGTGCAGACAGCCGCGCAAATTCAGCAAGTGATGGTGCCTAAAATGTTAAGTCAGACTAAACGATCTACTATAAATATGTCTGCTTCTGACAAGCCAATGCCAACCATCCAATACATCATAAGGTTACAGGAGGACGCTCCTGAGAGTGATAAACAAATGTGGAAACGGTTAGGTTGTACATATGATTCTGTTTCCTCTTTCTGGACCACGCCAGCACATCAGACTTGTATGTCTGATGTACTGGCTTTATGGGTCACTGAATGTGTACACTTTGCAACTCATTGTGGGGCTCGGGGGACTAGTGATTTGTTGCTGGACACTTGGTGGCACCCTGAAATGCAGGGGTTGGCCCAGAGTATCAGTAATCGGTGTTTGATTTGTCAGCAATATAACACCGGCAAAGGTATCCCTTGTGGGATGGGGCAAACCCCGTTGCCCAGTGGTCCCTTTGAGACGCTCCAAATGGATTACATTGAGTTGGAAATATGTCAATGTTATGAATATGTTTTGGTCAGTTTTGGATGAGTTCAGCAGATGGGTTGAGGCGTATCCGACTATCGATAATAAAGCTGCGACTGTGGTTAAACTTCTGATGCGGGAAATCATTCCCCGGTACGGTATACCAGCTCCGTTAAGTTCTGATAACGGGCCTCAATTTACTGGACATATGAACGAGGAGTTCTGCTCCCAGTTGAGCATACGCCAGCAGTTACGCTGTGCGTACAGACCGCAGGCGGCTGGGTTGGTTGAGAGACACAATCAGACCATTAAAACTAAATTGGCTATATTAAGAGTAGACACGGGACTGACATGGCTTAAGTTTCTCCCCGTTGCCCTCTTCCAGCTGCGGGTTATACCTGCGGGACCGGCCGGCTCTCTCCTGCCGAGATCCTTTATGGTAGGCACCTTAGAACTCCCTGGAACCTGCATGTTCCCAGACTGGTTCAGTTTCACCATATGACTGAAGAGATTACCACCTATGTTCTAGCCCTCACTCAGGTCGTCAAGCAGCTCCACGGCCAGGTCCACGCGGCTCACCAGCCACCGACCCCATTACCTTGCGCACTTTCAGTCCAGCGCGACAGTTATGTCATTGTCAAAGATTGGACTCGGAAGGGGTCGGAGCCGCGATGTGACGGGCCCTTCCTAGTTCTCCTTACCATCCCCACTGCAGTTAAAGTGGAGGGGCGGAGTGATTGGGTCCACCTCCACCACTGTAAAAAGGTCGGTTACTAACCTGCCTCCCTTCCCCAGCGCTGTTTTACAGGTGTGGAGCATGATGGGGTGGCTACCTGTGTGATCTTCGGCCTCACCTCGCTTGGAGTGTCATCGGGGACGGACATGGAAAAGGGACATATTATCTCCATCTGTTACCCCAACCAAACTGCAAGGACATTTCGTTTATGCAGAGGTGATGTTCTTCGCTGCCCCCATCTTCGAGGCCATGGTATTGACTCATGAAAGGTCATCAGGTTAACGGACAATGCAGGACTCATGAAGCAAGTGCACCGGTCCCGGCGGTGGGAGGGGAACATTACATGGACATTGCCTTGTTTTTGGAGTACATGTAAATTTGATTTTGGATGTGTTAAGATTGGTGCCATAAAGGTAAAATCAGACCGTCAGGAGAGGGTAGGAAGAGGTTGCGAGAGAGAGAGAGAGGGACTAGAGAGAGGACGGGACGTGAAAGGAGGGGAGTACAACTAGAACGTAAGTTATCAGGAGATACACTTAATTAATTTAGGGCCCAGACTGAGGAAAACCCGGGTAGTATAATAAATCTCTTCTACCAGCTTTACCACCGCTTGTATGGCCAGGGACGGGTTGTCTGCTACCCGAACCCCGCAGCGGTGTCTAGGTTATTTTCTGTTTCACCGCTTTGGGGCACTCCCCAAACGGTGGTTCATTGTCAGCGTACCGAGACACCGCCCGAGCAAGTCACTCTTCCTTACGATCCGGGTTCAGCAACACCGGCTATTTGCCTTCCTCTTCCTCGGGTTAATTCCCATTCACAGTATCATAGGCTGCAACGGCTGAGGGCGTATATACCTAGCCACTTCACTCTCAATAGGGATTCCCGGTCGTACGAGAATTGTTTCGGCGATGACGGGTGCGGCTGTTTGCTGGCAGAGGTGGAAACGAATATAACATGTCTGTTCCCCAGCTGTACGGACAGGAGGTGTCATATCACTCAGGCATCTGGCCAATGCGTTTGTTACAACACCACTGGCGTTCCATTGAACGCCGGCCTCCAGCTCCTTTGTGGCTGGGCGAATGTCTCGCATATCACTGTTGGGACTAGGGCTTTCCGCATTGCTAGGCGGCCCGAATGTGCGTTCCAAAGCTGGATAAACTGGGCTACTGGGGGATCCCTACGCAACCGATATACTGCTTGTGATGCTAGCCTGCACACGGAGCAAGGATACTACTTTTTTAATGGCACAGCGACCAATGTTTTGTCACCCCCATTTCCCCACCAAATTGCTATCGAGACTCTCGTCCCTACCAAAGACCCCTGCCCCTCTGCGTGGATCTGCATTATCAGTTAGCACGCCGGGCAGTCTCAGCTGAATTCTGCGAGAACTGGAAAAAAACTCAGGTTCTCGCACACAACTGGGGCCACTCAGCTGGGGTGGGTAATTCTGACCGTCTTGGCACTGGGAGGTGTGGGGGGTTCCTTGGTTGTCAGCGATAGGAATTATTTTATTTTTGGCCTTTCCATCCCTGGGAAACGAAACCTTGGGAGCCCTCGGGGCAATAACCAAGGAATTGTCTCACCTGCGGTTGTTTGCAATGCAGAACCGGTATGCTCTTGACTATCTTCTGGGTCGTGAAGGTGGGGTATGCGCCATGGTGCACGGCAAGTGTACCATGGGAGTTCAAGACTTAACCGCTAACATAACTAAATTTATGGATCGCATATGGGATCACCTGGACGGAATGCAGGACCCTGGCTCTTGGGGTAACTGGGGATTTGGAAGTTGGAAGGACTGGTTGATTAAATATGGCCATGTATTTAGCCGTGGAAATCGGCTGCATCTTTGTGGGCCTGGCTATCCTTAAATGCGTGATGGGTAAAATGAAGGGTGCACTGGAACGAATAGACGCCCGTAGAATCTTGGCTGTTCGGATCCACGAGAGTACTGCGGATGACGGGGTGCTACAATAGGAATTGGAAATGCAGCGACGAATAGAACATAGAACATAGAAAATACAGCACAGAACAGGCCCTTCGGCCCACGATGTTGTGCCGAACCTTTGTCCTAGATTAATCATATATTATCATTGAATTTACAGTGCAGAAGGAGGCCATTCGGCCCTTTGAGTCTGCACCGGCTCTTGGAAAGAGCACCCTACCCAAACTCAACACCTTCACCCAACACCAAGGGCAATTTGGACATTAAGGGCAATTTATCATTGGCCAATTCACCTAACCTGCACATCTTTGGATTGTGGGAGGAAACCGGAGCACCCGGAGGAAACCCACGCAGACACGGGGAGGACGTGCAGACTCCGCACAGTCAGTGATCCAAGCCGGAATCGAACCTGGGACCCTGGAGCTGTGAAGCAATTGTGCTATCCACAATGCTACCGTGCTGCACTTGAGAACAAATAAATCTACACTATATCATTTAACCGTCATCCATGTACCTATCCAATAGCTGCTTGAAGGTCCCTAATGTTTCCGACTCAACTACTTCCACAGGCAGTGCATTCCATGCCCCCACTACTCTCTGGGTAAAGAACCTACCTCTGATATCCCTCCTATATCTTCCACCTTTCACCTTAAAATAATGTCCCCTTGTAATGGTTTGTTCCACCCGGGGAAAAAGTCTCTGACTGTCTACTCGATCTATTCCCCTGATCATCTTATAAACCTCTATCGAGTCGCCCCTCATCCTTCTCCGTTCTAATGAGAAAAGGCCGAGCACCCTCAACCTTTCCTCGTAAGAACTACTCTCTATTCCAGGCAACATCCTGGTAAATCTTCTTTGCACCTTTTCCAAAGCTTCCACATCCTTCCTAAAATGAGGCGACCAGAACTGTACACAGTACTCCAAATGTGGCCTTACCAAAGTTTTGTACAGCTGCATCATCACCTCACGGCTCTTAAATTCAATCCCTCTGTTAATGAACGCGAGCACACCATAGGGCTTCTTCACAGCTCTATCCACTTGAGTGGCAACTTTCAAAGATGTATGAACATAGACCCCAAGATCTCTCTGCTCCTCCACATTGCCAAGAACTCTACCATTAACCCTGTATTCCGCATTCACATTTGTCCTTCCAAAATGGACAACCTCACACTTTTCAGGGTTAAACTCCATCTGCCACTTCTCAGCCCAGCTCTGCATCCTATCTATGTCTCTTTGCAGCCGACAACAGCCCTCCTTACTATCGACAACTCCACCAATCTTCGTATCATCTGCACATTTACTGACCCACCCTTCAACTCCCTCATCCAAGTCATTAATGAAAATCACAAACAGCAGAGGACCCAGAACTGATCCCTGCGGTACGCCACTGATAACTGGGATCCAGGCTGAATATTTGCCATCCACCACCACTCTCTGACTTCTATCGGTTAGCCAGTTCGTTATCCAACTGGCCAAATTTCCCACTATCCCATGCCTCCTTACTTTCTGCATAAGCCTACCATGGGGAACTTTATCAAATGCCTTACTAAAATCCATGTACACTACATCCATTGCTTTACCTTCATCCACATGCTTGGTCACCTCCTCAAAGAATTCAATAAGACTTGTAAGGCAAGACCTACCCCTCACAAATCCGTGCTGACTATCCCTAATCAAGCAGTGTCTTTCCAGATGCTCAGAAATCCTATCCTTCAGTACCCTTTCCATTACTTTGCCTACCACCGAAGTAAGACTAACTGGCCTGTAATTCCCAGGGTTATCCCTAGTTCCTTTTTTGAACAGGGGCACGACATTCGCCACTCTCCAATCCCCTGGTACCACCCCTGTTGACAGTGAGGACGAAAAGATCATTGCCAACGGCTCTGCAATTTCATCTCTTGCTTCCCATAGAATCCTTGGATATATCCCGTCAGGCCCTTCTTAGATGAGGGGCCACAGCTACGGGTTGGACAGACAGGTTATCATGAAATGCTAAAAGGAGGGAATGACGATTTGAAAAATCGAATGTGACATAAAATAGTTAGTTCAAATATTAGTTACAGTAATGTGGATGTGATCAGTCTAATAGTAGTGAGTTCACAGACAGAGTATTTCAGAAAGCATGGCAAGGAAGTGGGGGAGGGGTGTCTGGTGGAGGATGGGAAAATGATGCTGGGTAACAAGAGGCCCACGGTTAAGGAATGAAAAGTGAGCCAATCAGGATATATGGCCAGGTCAGGAGGTGTATAGGATGGCCTATGGGAATCTTGTATGTGAACCTCGATGCCATTTGAATGTATTTGTAGAGATTCCTTTGACTAATATAGAACTCGTTTCCGTAGCTCCAGGAGGCAGTTTATGTGTTCTGCGTCTCTGTGAAGCGAGTCAGACTTGCAAATTGGTTAAAAATAAATAATACTATGCCTACAAATCCATCTCGAGTTTTATTGAGGCCAGACTGACAGGTAAACAATTCAATATTGTCAGTTGACTCATTAGGTGCATTCCTAATTGCAAACATTACGAATGGAATTCCTTTATTCCAATCCTCTGGATAATTTTGAAACTAAACCGTCAACATTGTCTGTCATGTCTGATGCCCCCTCTCTAACGCTCCCTGCGATTCTGGATGGTACGCAGTTGATTTAAATTGTTTTATTCCAAAGCTATCCATAACTTCTTTGAATAACCCTGAGGTAAAATTTGATCCTTGATCCGATTGCATTTCTGTGGGTAGTCCATATCTAGTAAAGAATTTAAGTAACTCCTACACAATCTTTTTAGCTGCAATATTACGTACTGGAATGGCCTCTGGAAACCTCGCAGACACATTCATTATAGTCAAAAGATATTAATTCCCACTTTTCGTTTTAGGAAGCGGTCCTACGCAATCAATTAGGACCGTTGTAAAAGGTTCCTCAAATACTGGAATGGCATTAAGAGCGCTGGTTTTATCACTGCTTAAGGCTTCCCTATCACTTAACATGTGTGACATTATTGACAAAATTTACCTACATCTTTATGTAGTCCACGCCAATCAAAATGTTTCTGGATTTTAGCTTGAGTTTTCGTTATTCCCAAATGACCTCTCACTTGTCCCTCATGTGCTACACGCAACACATCCTTTCTGTACCCTATCGGAAATACTACTTGATGAACTAGTGCCCACCTTTCATCCGCGGGCATGTGTAAAGGTCTCCATTTTCTCATCAAATCATTACTTTTACGGTAATAACACTCTGGTATACACTCAGATTCCTCTTCCGTGTATGCTTTCCTATACATCCGTTTTATTTCTATATCTTTCTGTTGTAAATCCGCCAATTTTCCGGAACTAAAAATATCCGCTTCATTCTCCACCTGCTCCTCCTGATACACATGAGTAAACGTTATCCACACAAGCAAATTATTTAAAGACATCTGGCACCTTCTTATCAATTACCTCTTGAACAGGCTGTACAATCGTTTGCACCTCCTTCGCTTCCCTTGGGCTTTCCTTTACAACTTTAACAAACCCCATTGCCTTATCCTGTTTTAACGCATCAGCCTTCCCAGTGCTTTTCTTCAACCACCAACACTGTGACTTTACATGGCCTATTTTATCACAGTGCAAACATTTGAAACTTCTCATTTCTTTTCCACCCTCCTGGATTTCTTTTTTACTCTGAGGTACACTCTCCTTATTCTCTCCCATCAGGTCAACTTTACCTTTACCCCTTGAGTTTTTCTCATGTCCACAGATTCTATCGCTCACAGGCTGAAACTGATGTCGGAAACTGAGCGTTGATTTATGAACTAATTCATAATCAGCTGCCATTTCTTCTGCTAATCTCGCAGTTTTTACCCTCTTCCACATGAGTTCTCACTGCATCAGGAATTGAATTTTTAAACTCTTCCAAGGAACCTCCCAGATACCTCCTCCGGTCGTGATGCAAACATTTCACACGCCTTACCTATCAGCTTTGTTTGAATCAGTAATACCCACATGTTCTGTGGCCATTTCATTTGGTCAGCTACATTCTGACATGAAATGATAAAGGCTTCCACCTACTTCTCATCAAACCTTGGCAATGCTTGGACATATTTAAATAGATTCCCACCAAGCCTTCGACTTGGACGCTCTTTCTCACTATCCTCATCACTGACCTCCAACTGTACGTTTCCCTTAACGTCTGCCAATTCTAACTGACTTATGTTTCACAGCCATTTTCTGAATGTTTCCCTTTCCTCTCTATCGCTTTCGTTTTGTTCTGCTAGTGCTATTCTTTCTTTGTTTTTTCTTATCTCTCCTTTTCTTTTTCATTTTCTCTGACTGCATATTCAAACTGCTTTAATTCTTTTTCATGTTCAAGTTGCTTAATCTGCAACTGGATCTTTGCCATTTCTAATGAGTCAGACTGTATCTCAGGCAATTTTAAATGATTAGCTACCGCCATAATTCCCTCATCTTTGCGCATTTTGTCAGGTAATGTTAATTGCAATGTTTTTGTCAAATCTAAAAGTCTGTTTTTAGTCTCTGTCCAGAAGGTACTGCGTGTGACCGTCTCCACCCCAAAAAACTTCAGAGCCTCTGAAAGAGCCATTGTCCACAACACACTCCCCACAGAAACTAAAGTACTGCACCTGAAAAGCACCCACAATATGCTCACCCCTCATCGTCTTTAAGTTCACTAAGCCAATCCAACAGATAGACTTTTACTCCCCTCGAGCCCCCAATTTGTTATGGACCAGGGTTTAGAGAACCTCAAATTGTCTCACGCAGTTCACCTGGCCCACACGTTTTAATAGATTGTGGTATGGGGAGCACACGGCCCACTCTACAGGAGTGGTATAGCAGACATGGAAAAGTATTTTTTAAAGAAAAACAATGTTCATTCTATGAACTCAAGTTAACATTTTTTAACACACACAGTGAAAATCTTAGCAACCATCAATTCAAATATAACCCCCAAAAGAATACAAAAGTAAGTAAACCATACCCTGTCCTTTTAACACCCAGAAGACATTGTGGGCAGCACGGTAGCCTTGTGGATAGCACAATTGCTTCACAGCTCCAGGGTCCCAGGTTCGATTCCAGCTTGGGTCACTGTCTGTGCGGGGTCTGCACATCCTCCTCGAGTGTGCGTGGGTTTCCTCCGGGTGCTCCCGTTTCCTCCCACAGTCCAAAGATGTGCAGGTTAGGTGGATTAGCCATGATAAATTGCTCTTAGTGTCCAAAATTGCCCTTCGTGTTGGGTGGGGTTACTGGGTTATGGGGTTACTGGTTTTGGGGATAGGGTGGCGGTGTTGACCTTGGGTAGGGTGCTCTTTCCAAGAGCCGGTGCAGACTCGATGGGCCGAAAGGCCTCCTTCTGCACTGTAAATTCTGTGAAATTAAAATAAAACCTTAAAAGAGAAGCACATGAGGTTAAAGTCACAACTGAGAGCAATCATTAGTTTTAAATCACCAAACTATCAATTTGCAGTCTTTAGAATACAGGGAGAGAGAGTCATACACCGTTTGGCTGTGCCTGCAGCTGTCCAGCTCTGAAAATGAAACTAGAGCACACCCTATAGCAAAACAGTCTAAAACGAAAGTAAAAATCTGGCAGGAAGCCCAGCTACACCCGCACTCTGACGTCACTAATGAACACCCATGTCTTAAAGGTACATTTATTTAACACCCATTTCTTAACGTTAGCATTGTGGATAGCACAATAGCTTCACAGCTCCAGGGTCCCAGGTTCGATTCCGGCTTGGGTCACTGTCTGTGCGGAGTCTGCACGTCCTCCCCGTGTGTGCGTGGGTTTCCTCAGGGTGCTTCGGTTTCCTCCCACAGTTCAAAGACGTGCAGGTTAGGTGGATTGGCCATGATAAATTGTCCTTAGTGTCCACAATTGCCCTGAATGTTGGGTGGGGTTACTGGGTTATGGGGATATGGTGGAGATGTTGAACTAGGGTAGGGTGCTCTTTCCAAGAGCCGGAGCGGACTCGATGGGCCGAATGGCCTCCTTCTGCACTGTAAATTCTACGATAATCAATGATGATAAAGGTACTCTCACATGACAGTGCAAGCTAGCTAGTAATATCAAGGAAGGTAGGAAGAGATTTTATTCAATAACCAAAAGGTAAAAGAGATGCAAAAATAGACATTTGACCACTAGAAAATTTGGCTGAAGAAGTAGTAACAGGAAACAAATAAATGGAAGACGAACTGAATAATTACTTTGCATCAGTCTTCACGGTAGAAGACACCAGTGGATTCCAGAACTCCAGGAGAAGCAGGGGGCAGGGGTGAGTGCAGTGACCTTCACTAAGGAGAAGGTTCTGGGGAAACTGAAAGACCTGAAGTCACCAGAACTGGATGGACTACACCCCAGTCCTAAAAGAGATAGTTGATGAAATTGTGGAGGCATTGGTGACGATCTTTCAGGAATCACTGGAGGCAGGAAGGGGCCCAGGGGACTGGAAGGTGGTGAATGTAACACCACTGTTTATGAAGGGAAGGAGGCAGAAGATGGGAAATTAGAGGCCGGTTCGCCGGACTTCGGTTATTGGTATGATTGTAGAGTCTGTTATTAAAGATGAAATCGCAAAGCACTTGGAAGTGCTTTGGACTGCTTTGGAAATAGGACTGAGTCAGCACGGCTATGTCAAAGGAAGGTCGTGTCTGACAAATCGGTTAGAGTCCTTTTAGGAGATAATAAGCAAGTTAGACAAAGAAGAATCAGTGGCCGTGATATATTTAGATTTCCAGAAGGCCCTTGACAAGGTGCCGCAAAGGAGACTGTTAAATAAGTTAAAAGCGCATGTTGTTAAGATCCTGGCATGGCTAGGGATTGGCTGACTGGCAGAAGGCAAAGAGTGGGGATAAAGGGGCATTTTTCAGGATGGAATCCGGTGACTAGTGGTGTGCCTCAGGGGTCAATGCTGGGACCACATCATTTTACAATATACATTAATGATCTGGAAGAAGGTACTGAAGGCACTGTTGCTATGTTTGCAGATGATACAAAGATCTGTACAGGGACAGGTAGTATTGATGAAGCAAGGGGGCTGCAGAAGGACTTGGACAAACTAGGAGAGTGGGCAATGAAGTGGCAAAGTAAATACAGCGTGGAAAAGTGTGAGGTTATGCACTTTTGAAGGAGGAATCTGGGCATAGACTGTTTTCTAAATGGGGAAATGCTTCAGAAAGAAAAAGTACAAAGGGCCTTGGGAATCCTTGTTCACGATTCTCTTAAGGTTAATCTGCAGGTTCAGTCGTCAGTTATGAAGGCAATTGTAATGTTAGCATTCATGTCAAGAGGGCTGGGATACAAGACCAGGGATGTACTTCTGAGGCTGTATATGTCCCTGGTCAGACCCCATTTGGAGTTTTGTGAACAGTTTTGCGCCCCGTATCTAAGGAAGGATGTGCTGACCTTGGAGAGTGTCCAGAGGATGTTCACAGGAATGCTCCCTGTAATGAAGAGCTCGTCGTGCGAGGAGCGGCTGAGGACTCTGTGTCTGTACTCGTCGGAGTATTGAGGATGAAAGGGGATCTTATTCAAAAGTACAAGATGCTGCGAAGCCTTGATAGAGTGGACGTGGAGAGGATGTTTCCACTTGTAGGAAAAACTAGAACCAGAGGCCACCATCTCAGATTAAACGGAGATGAGGAGGATTTTTTACAGCCAGAGGGCGGTGAGTGTGTGGAACTCTTTGCCGCAGAGGGCTGTGGAGCCAATTCATGGATTGTCTTTCAAAGAACAAAGAACAATGAACAAAGAAATGTACAGCACAGGAACAGGCCCTTCGGCCCTCCAAGCCCGTGCCGACCATGCTGCCTGACTAAACTACAATCTTCGACACTTCCTGGGTCCGTATCCCTCTATCCCCATCCTATTCATGTATTTGTCAAGATGCCCCTTAAATGTCACTATCGTCCCTGCTTCCACCACCTCCTCCGGTAGCGAGTTCCAGGCACCCACTACACTCTGCGTAAAAAACTTGCCTCGTACATCTACTCTAAACCTTGCCCCTCTCACCTTAAATCTATGCCCCCTAGTAATTGACACCTCTACCCTGGGGAAAAGCCTCTGACTATCCACTCTGTCTATGCCCCTCATAATTTATTATACCTCTATCAGGTCTCCCCTCAACCTCCTTCGTTCCAGTGAGAACAAACCGAGTTTATTCAACCGCTCCTCATAGCTAATGCCCTCCATACCAGGCAACATTCTGGTAAATCTCTTCTGCACCCTCTCTAAAGCCTCCACATCCTTCTGGTAGTGTGGCGACCAGAATTGAACACTATACTCCAAGTGTGGCCTAACTAAGGTTCTATACAGCTGCAACATGACTTGCCAATTCTTATACTCAATGCCCCGGCCAATGAAGGCAAGCATGCCGTATGCCTTCTTGACTACCTTCTCCACCTGTGTTGCCCCTTTCAATGACTGTGGACCTGTACTCCTAGATCTTTTTGACTTTCAATACTCTTGAGGGTTCTACCATTCACTGTATATTCCCTCCATGCATTAGACCTTCCAAAATGCATTCAGACAGAGATAGAAAGGTTCTTGATCAATAAGGGGATCAGGGGTTATGGGGAGAAGGCAGGAGAATGGGGATGAGAAAATATCAGCCATGATTGAATGGTGGAGCAGACTCGATGTGCCAAGTGGCCTAATTCTGCTCCCCTGCTTTATGGACGTAGGGACTCTATCTACAATTCTCGCTGCCTCAGAAAGGCAGCCAGCATAATTAAGGACACCACACACCCCAGACATACTGTCTTCCACCTTCTTCCGTCAGGAAAATGATACCAAAAGTTGTGGTCACGTACCCACCGATTCAATAACAGCTTCTTCCCTTCTGACATCTGAATTTTGAATGGACCTACCTCGTATTAAGTTGATCTTTTCTCTACACCTTGATATAACTTTAACATTATATTCTGCAGTCTCTCCTTCCTTCCCTATGTACGGTATGCATTGTTTGTTCAGCTTGCAAGAAACAATACTATTCATTGTATACTAATACATCTGACAATAATAAATCAAATCAAAAAACAGATCCAGATCCTCAAAGGATGGTGCAGGAGGGAGTGTTTCAGATTTCTGGATAATTGGGTCTCATTCTGGGGTCGGTGGGACCTCTACAAACGGGATGGTCTACATCTGGACCAGAGGGGTACCAATATCCTGGGGGGGGGGCGGGGGGGATTTGCTAATGCTCTTCGGGAGGGTTTAAACTAGTTCAGCAGGGGCTTGGGAACCTGAATTGTGGATCCAGTATACAGGAGGTTGAGAGTAGTGAGGTCATGAGTAAGGTTTTAAAGTTGCAGGAGTGTACCGGCAGGCAGGAAGGTGGTTTAAAGTGTGTCTTCTTCAATGCCAGGAGCATCCGGAATAAGGTGGGTGAACTTGCGGCATGGGTTGGTACCTGGGTCTTTGATGTTGCGGCCATTTCGGAGACATGGATAGAGCAGGGACAGGAATGGTTGTTGCAGGTGCCGGGGTTTAGATATTTCAGTAAGCTCAGGGAAGGTGTTAAAAGAGGAGGAGGGGTGGTATTGTTAGTCAAGGACAATATTACGGTGGCAGAAAGGACGTGTGATGAGGACTCGTCAATTGATGTAGCATGGGCAGAGGTTAGGAACAGGAAAGGAGAGGTCACCCTGTTAGGGGTTTTCTATAGGCCTCCGAAAAGTTCCAGAGATGTAGAGGAAAGGTTTGCAAAGATGATTCTGGATAGGAGCAAAAGCAACAGGGTAGTTGTTATGGGGGACTTTAACTTTCCAAATATTGACTGGATACGCTATAATTCGAGTACTTTAGATGGGTCCGTTTTTGTCCAATGTGGACAGGAGGGTTTCCTGACACAGTATGTAGATAGGCCAACGAGAGGCGAGGCCGTATTGGGTTTGGTACTGCGTAATGAACCAGGACAGGTGTTAGATTTGGAGGTAGGTGAGCACTTTGGTGATAGTGACCACAATTCGATTACGTTTACGTTAGTGATGGAAAGGGATAGGTATATACCGCAGGGCAAGAGTTATATCTGGGGGAAAGGCAAATATGGTGCGATGAGGCAAGACTTAGGATGCGTCAAATGGAGAGGAAAACTGCAGGGGATGGACACAATGGAAATGTGGAGCGTGTTCAAAGAACAGCTACTGCGTGTCCTTGATAAGTATGTACCTGTCAGGCAGGGAGGAAGTGGTCGAGCAAGGGAACCGTGGTTTACTAAGGCAGTCGAAACACTTGTCAAGAGGAAGAAGGAGGCTTATAGAAAGAGGAGACATGAAGGTTCAGTAAGGCCGCTCGAGAGTTTCACGTTAGCGAGGAAGGACCTAAAGAGAGAGCTAAGAAGAGCCAGGAGGGGACATGAGAAGCATTTGGCAGGTAGGATCAAGGATAACACTAATGCTTTCTATAGATATGTCAGGAATAAAAGAATGACTAGGGTAAGAGTAGGGCCAGTCAAGGACAGTAGTGGGAAGTTGTGCTTGGAGTCCGAGGAGATAGGAGAGGTGCTAAATGAATATTTTTCAGCAGTATTCATACAGGAAAAAGACAATGTTGTCGAGGAGAATACTGAGATTCAGGCTACTAGACTAGATGGGCTTAAGGTTCATAAGGAGGAGGTGTTAACAATTCTGGAAAGGGTGAAAATAGATAAGTCCCCAAGGCCAGATGGGATTTATCCGAGGATTCTCTGGGAAGCTAGGGAGGAGATTGCTGAGCCTTTGTGGCTTTGATCTTTAAGTCATCTTTGTCAACAGGAATAGTGCCAGAAGACTGGAGTATAGCAAATGTCCGCTTGTTCAAGAAGGGGAGTAGAGACAACCCCGGTAACTATCGACCAGTGAGCCTTACTTCTGTTGTGGCCAAAATCTTGGAAAGGTTTATAAGAGATAGGGTAGATAATCACCTGGAAAGGAATAATTTGATTAGACATAGTCAACACGGTTTCGTGAAGGGTAGGTCGTGCCTCACAAACCGGATTGAGTTCTTTGAGAGGGTGGCCAAACAGGTGGATGAGGGTAAAGCAGTTGATGTGGTGTATATGGATGTCAGTAAAGCATTTGATAAGGTTTCCCACAGTAGGCTACCGCAGAAAATACGGAAGCATGGGATTCAGGGAGATTTAGCAGTTTGGATCAAAAATTGGCTAGCTGGAAGAAGACAAAGGGTGGTGGTTGATGGGAAGTGTTCAGACTGGAGTCAAGTTACTAGTGGTGTACCACAAGGATCTGTTTTCGGGCCACTGCTGTTTGTCATTTTTATAAATGACCTGGAGGAGGGTGTAGAAGGATGGGTGAGTAAATTTGCAGATGACACTAAAGTCGCTGGAGTTGTGGACAGTGCGGAAGGGTGTTACAAGTTACAAAGTGACATAGATAAGCTGCAGTACTGGGCTGAGAGGTGGCAAATTGAGTTTTATGCATAAAAGTGTGAGGTGATTCATTTTGGAAGGAGTAACAAGAAGACTGAGTTCTGGGCTAATGGTAAGATTCTTGGCATTGTGGATGAGCAGAGAGACCTCGGTGTCAATGTACATAGATCCCTGAAAGTTGCCACTCAGGTTGAGAGGGTTGTTAAGAAGGCGTACGGTATGTTAGCTTTTATTGGTCGAGGGATTGAGTTTCGGAGCCATGATGTCATGTTGCAGCTGTACAAGGCTCTGGTGTGGCCGCATTTGGATTATTGCGTGCAATTCTGGTCGTTGCATTATAGGAAGGATGTGGAGGCATTGGAAAGGGTGCAGAGGAGACTTACCAGAATGTTGCCTGGTATGGAGGGAAGATCTTAGGAGGAAAGGCTGAGGGACTTGAGGCTGTTTTCGTTAGAGAGAAGAAGGTTAAGAGGTGACTAAATTGAGGCATACAAGATGATCAGAGGATTGGATAAGGTGGACAGTGAGAGCCTTTTTCCTCGGATGGTGCTGTCTAGCACGAGGGGACATAGCTTTAAATTGAGGGGTGATAGATATAAGACAGATGTCAGAGGTAGGTTCTTTACTCAGAGAGTAGTAAGGGTGTGGAATGCCCTGCCTGCAACAGTAGTGGACTCACCAACACTAAGGGTATTCAAATGGTCATTGGATAGACATATGGATGATAAGGGAATAGTGTAGATGGGCTTTAGAGTTGTTTCACAGGATGGCGCAACATCGAGTGCAGAAGGGCCTGTACTGCGCTGTAATTTTCTATGTTCTATGTTCTATTGAGTGGTAAGTGAGTCAGAATTCTTCCTTGTACATTTGGGATCTGATAATAACTTGAAATATAGTTTGGAATTAATTAGTTCCCATCTAGAATCTGCCAGAGCCTCTAAGAGGGCAGTGTTCTTCAGACCTTTTTTCCGGGGACCCATTTTTACCACCCGGCCATCCTTCAGGACCCAACCCGGCCGACCTTCGCGACCAACGTCGGCCGACCTTCGCGACCCACGCTGGCCGACCTTCGCGACCCACGCTGGCCGGCCTGAGCGACCCACGCTGGCCGGCCTGAGCGACCCACGCCGGACGACCTTCGCGATCCACGCTGGCCGGCCTGAGCGACCCACGCCGGCGGGCCTGAGCGACCCACGCCGGCGGGCCTGAGCGACCCACCATTTTCTCTTACCTTGTTTGCTGCTGTCAAAAAGGGAGGAAATGGTTTTGGGTCCCTTTGGCCCTCGTACACGCTCATCCAATGGAACCTATCGGATGAAGGTGAAGCCTTCCGGTGTCAGAAAGTATGGAGTCTCCATCTGTCCAAAGTTCTGCATTTTTTTCCTGTAAAGTTTTATCAAATAACTACCCCCCCCACCGCGCCCCCCCCACCCCGCGAACCTCTAAAAAAAATTAAATTAATAAAATAAATGAAAAAACCCAAAAATTAAATCAATAAAATAAATCAATAAAATGAATAGCCCCCCCCCCCCCCCCCCACGAACATGTAAAACGAAAAGCTGCGACCGTTTAAAAGAAAAGCAGCCGTTCTGCGCATGCGTGCCCGGTCGTCTGCCAATGATCTGGCACGCATGCGCAGTGCGGCCGCATTTCTTGTACATGTTGGCGGCTATTTTGAAGGCCGCTTGCAGCCGCGTTATTAACAGCAGGCTACTGCGGCTGTTGCGCGCAAAGCTGCGCAATCGGGAGCACCGCGCGGGACGGCTCCGCGACCCTCCCGACACCCGCCCGCAATACACCCGCGGGTCCGCGCCCCCGAGTTTGACAATGCCTGCATTAATACGTTGTCTTCGCAATTTACAAATCATAACTGCTCACCCCAAACTTTCCACTTTAAGCGTCATAGGCCACATTTTGCCGCACTCATCTAATTTGTCTATAATCATTTATGGATTCCTTTCTCACCCATTGCTATCCCACCTCTTTTGCTGTCAACTGCAAATTTGGCGATCGTACCTTCCAAGTCATTCATATATATTGTATAGAGTTGGCGCCCGATGGCACACCATTAGTTGCATGTTGCCAACCGTAAATATACACATTTGTCCCAACGTTGCCTTCGGTCGTATAACTAGTCTTATATTCACGTTAATGAATTACTCCTAATAAAATGTGATCTTACGTTGTGTATTAAGCTGCTGTGAGGAAACTTATCAAGTACCTTCTGAAACTACAGATAAAATAATGTACATGATCAACATTATCCACTTGGCGTGTTTCGAAGGTGAAATAATAAATTATAGAGAAACATGCGCTTTATTCATTGGACTGCAGTGTACAAGATCAAGGATGATCCAAGAATATCATTCAGTCCCGCTGCTGCGCTCACACAGAATGGGCACTGCAAAGAGAATTGTTATTGTTGAATGATGTTTGCGGATTTTTTTTACAGATTCCCAGAGAGAGAAAGAGATATGGAGAGACCGGCAAAATGCATTGCTCATGAGTGAGGAACTTCATCAAACGCTGCCAGCAAAGATACGTCATTTGGATACAAGCAGAGTAAATGCCACTTTACATTGTCCCCATTTCAAGGGGAGAAGTTTAAGGGAGATATGCGTGTAAAGTTCTTCACGCAGAGGGTGGTGGGTACCTGGAACGCATTGCCGGCGGAGGTGGTGGAGGCGGGCACGATCGCGTCATTTAAGATTTATTTCGGCACATACATGAATGAGCGGGGAGCAAAGTGATACTGGTCCTTAGAAAATAGGCGACAGTTTTAGACAGAGGATCACGATCGGCGCAGGCTTGCAGGGCCGAAAAGCCTGCTCCTGTGTTGTAAACATTCTTTGTACGTTGTTCTTTATTAAAGATCTCGGTTTAGCCACGGTAATGGGCAACGGTTTAGAAAACTCCAAAGTATATCATGGAGTTCATCTGACCTACCTACTACTGTTTATTGGTTTTAGTTAGGATGGGCACAGGAGCGTGCTCGTCAGGTATTATTCAACAATGGTCTGAGGTGCTATTAATCAAAAAACAAACGTTATTCTACGAATTTAGATAACATTTTTATAAACAGACATAGTAAACATTTTTATCAACTACAAAGATAAATACCCCACACAGCTACAGTTAATTATGTATAACACTTAATTAATTACCCCATGTCCTGTTCCAATTTAATAACAAGATCCCATAAACCAGAGGTTTCAAATGTATGGCCCATCACATAGCACGCAAGGCCTGGGGTGGATGCTCTTGTTTCCTTTCCAAAACAGCAGATTTGAATTCCTTCCAGAAAGCAATTACCTCTTTTCAAGTTATGGAGCAGTCCAGAAACAGTTTTTGAAATGACAATTGAGAGACAGAACAAGATACTTCTCCGTCTTATGAGGGGCACAGAGAGAGTGGATAGTCAGAGGCTTTTCCCCGGGTAGGGGGGGTCAATTACTAGGGAGCATAGGTTTAAGGTGCGAGGGGCAAGGTTTAGAGGAGAAGTACGAGGAAAGTTTTTTTACACAGAGGGTAGTGAGTGCCTGGAACGCGCTGCCGGAGGAGGTGGTGTAAGCAGGGACGATAGTAACGTTTAAGGGGCATCTTGACAAATACATGAATAGAATGGGAATAGAGGGATACAGAACCCGGATGTGTAGAAGATTTTAGTTTAGACGGACAGCACAGTTGGCGCAGGTTTAAAGGGCCGAAGGGCCTGTTCCTGTGCTGTACTTTTCTTTGTTCTTTGTTCTTTGTCTGAGTACAGCAGCCAAATGTGAAAATTAAAGCAAAAACTCAGAGCCACAAAGCAGCCCCAAACCAAAGCGAAAGTAACACCAACTCCCAGGGCCAAAGCCCGCTCCACTCACACAATAACATCATGAAAGCCATGTGATCAGACAAAAAACATTTCCTAAAAAGACAAACACATGACAAGACTCCCAGGACAGATACTGGATTGGGTTACATCCAAAAAAAGTAAAGCTCACCCCATAGTGTTCCCATCCATCACTCCAGCACAGCTAGAGCATGGGGTTAGTAGAGAGTAAAACTCCCACTGCACAGCCTCCTCTCAAAATCTCCAAAAATATATCTAAACTGATCGACATGTCCCACGTTCCTCCAATAATCCTTCAATAAACGTATATCATTTCGAAATTACTGCAATGATCCACACTCTCCCCATCGCCGTGTATTGTTACAGACTAATCCAACTGTCCTGCTCTCTCAGATTCGCCTGTATCAAACGCTAAAATAATCCTACTGCCCCCCCCCTTTCTGCCCAAGCATACCTATGTAGAAAAACATGGAAGGCCAATGTCCTCTTCGGGGTTTTGATAATGCTTCCCACTTTCCCAAGGCAGCGGGAGGTGCAGACATAGTCAATGAATTGGAGGTTCATCTCTCATTGGCCAATGTGTAACTCGCGTGTGGGTCCTGTGAATGACTTTAAATTCCAGATATTGTCAAGTTCACATTTCACCACCTGCCGTTGGAATCTAGGTCCCCAGAGCATTGCCCTTGGACACTGAATGACTATCCCAGTCACAGGGCAGTTACACAACTGATGACGCAGGATTTTTCCAGCAGTCGAGCTATAAAATCTCCATCAATATGTTTTCCTGTAGGTCTTTTGCTACTTTAAACTGACCCAAAAGACAGATAATTTCCAATAACCTGTCCTAAAGTAATTAATATTCATCATCGAAGCACTCTACAATCTATGATAGAAGAATTTAGTCAAAAGTACAAGAGCTAATTATTTCTGGGATGACTGGGGGAAAGCGGTCTTTACATTCCTAACGCGCTGAAACAGAGTCTGCGAAGATGCGAGCTCTGACCCCTGGAGAATTGCACCTCTGCATTTTCCCGGTAGTGTGCTCTCTGCTTATTTGTTCGTTATCCTCCGTCTCACTAATCGGTGATCAAGAGGCTGCAAAAAGTGATGTAATCAGAGCGCCGTTATTATTTGGCCCAGACAACCTATTTCTAGCCTTGATCTCTCTGGGGATTGCTAATTTCCATGTGTAAACTGAAAACTCTGCTGCAGAACGTCATCACCCTTATATTGCTGGTTGATACCAACGTTCACCGCGCCTGCAGGCTGTTCACGCTCGCCGTTCAATCTGATGTGCCGCCGAGCGTTGATATATTTCAGCAAGCTATGCACCCCATAGAGGGCTCCTCTGTGTGACCGCAGAACCGGCTATCTGATGAGCTGTCTGTCAAATAAAGTGATCACTCTTGCTTTTCCAAACTTCCTCCAAACCTCGAACACACTTAGCAGCTGAAAAGCCTTTGGTAATGGCTGCGCACCCAATGGAACCTCCCAATTTATCAATTCTCAGAGCTGAATTAGTTTGCGAGAGTGTGATGCACTTCGGAGCCTCCTGGACCAAGTGTTTGTCCTTTTGTGGCTGTCAGGCGGGCGGCTCTCCCCTCTGCCTCTGTGCACTTTTAAACAATGTGGTGTATTACGCCTGTGAACGAGCTATCCAGGCTGATCTCAATCTGACCGTTATGGTAACTCCATATTTTGCTTGTTACAGGTACCAACATCGCAGGAACCAGCAGCATAGGAACCTGTAAGGGAACCAACAGAGCCTTCAACAGCCCAGCCAGACCAGGAAAACCACAGGTAGCACCACAAGCACCAGAAGCAAGGGCCTCAATCACAAGGCCTCCCGCCGACACGGTACCGGAAAGGCCGCACTACCACCGTCAACACCTCGTCCCGAGTCTCACTCTGCAAAGGTTTTATTAGTTTGGTGTGCTCTTATACGTTGAGGTGGTTCACCGTGTTGTGATGCTGAATTACTTTCGAACACTACATTCGTTGAAATTTACAATGCAATAATTGTTGACGATAATCACTTCTCTGTACCTTCAATTCCTGCTCCCGCCCAAAACCAGGACATGCCTAGTCTCGCACGCCGAGGTTCACACGCGTAGGTTCACACGTCCAGGTTCACCTTCCCACCGCACAGCAGTGGAGGTCCCCAGTGGAGATTATTATACCAAAGAGTCACCTTTGATTTGATTTGAATTGATTTATTTTCACATGTACTGAAGTGCAGTGAAAAGTATTTTTCTGCGGCCGGGGGAACGTTCACAGAACGTACATAGTAGACACAAGAATAATCGGCAGAGAATATTGACAAATGGTATATCGACAGACAGTGATTAGTTACACTGTGGAACACTGGGCCAAACAAAGCAAATACATGAGCAAGAGCAGCACCGAACATCCAGGACGTGGAATGGATGGTGTTGCTCACAGCATTCCCACACAACCAGAGGTTGCAGGAGTCCATGGGGTACCAAATGACGGACCTTTTTAGGGCCGGGCCGTGTATATTCCCTGGACAATGCTTATATAAGTTCCTTTTGGTGGACCACCTTTTCAGTTACTTGAAAATTATTTGGCTATTGTTTTATTTGCACTTCAGCATCGAGTTCCTGATTCACCGGTACCACATGGAGGAGGAATTCCTCAGAACTTGCTCCTGGGCCTGGCAAAACACGCTAATAACGATTCAAGGAACGCATAACAGAGGCGAACGTCCGATCAACAGAGTGCCCCACTCCCGCGGCTTCATTCCTAGCCATATGTCCCTGGAGAGAGAGCACGGGGACTCCGCAGACATTGCTGATGCCTCCTATTTCATCTGGGCATCGCAGAGACTGCGGTGTCTTATCGAACACCTTAATCACTTTCTGATGTGACATTTGAAGTTCCGTTTGTGTTTTCAAAGGTAGTGTCTCCATCATGTTGTTCAATTTAATGTTTCTGGTTATTTTATTTGCAACAAACAAGATGAGAGGGCACCGACCTGCGAATGTGTAGTGGAGTATCGCTACTGCAAACACTGGTCGGTTTGGAAGCTAATTATAGAATTACTACAGTCGAGTGAAGAACATCACTGTGACATAACGGTCGTCAGAATCAGAACTCTTTGTGTTCACATGGAAAGCTCCAGGTCTAGGTGAAGCCAGCGTATTTCCTTTTTGTTTAATATGGCCAGTATAGCCCAGTCTTTTCAAAGTGGCTCCTCCCTCTCTGAAACACATATTTGATGACAAATATCGATGTCGTCATCTGTTTGTTTCAATTGAAAGCAATGAGCGATGTTGAAACTGCAATGCTCCAGAGGATATCGTGCGGGACATAAATTGATGGATTCGGGTTTGCCTCAGCACAAATTCCAAAGCAAATAGATTAAAGCAGCGCAAAAGGACAGAACGTCGATTTGAAAATAATGGAAACAATTCAAACGGCTAAGAAAATATTCTATCCCTTCATTGCTGTTCTTGGTGTTCCTGGTAAGTGATGAAAACTGTTGCAGTTTCGTAAATCTGTGTGGGAGAAGTTTTCTTGTCGGCCTGTAACTGGTCACCGATAAATAGACGCTCAGGAATATCAATTGTCTGATACACATGTAGTGAATACAACAAAATGCCTCAGTTTTTGATAAATGTAAACATTTGCGCACTTTGCTATTCGTTGAAGCCAGCGTGTATTATAATACAGATAAATGTCAATATATTTTTCATGTTCTCTAACTACCTGCTCCAAAATAATAACATGTCACCAAGTTAATAGCATTTAACCAACCCTGAAATAAATTGTTTCCCAATGCGAATGCACTTTATACTCAATCATTTCACATTCATTCCTCGAAAAGGGCGCTCTTATCATTTGTTTTGCTTTCAGTGGGTTTTTCAATTGAGTTAATTCTTTCAATGATTGTGAATCTGTTCATCGGAATCGTTATCCCCATTCAGGTTCGTATTTTCCCGGGAGTATTGATAATGTGATCGTCAATCAAAATACGCACCTGAAGGCTCGCTGCCGCGAAACTCGTTGTGCAACCGTTCGGTTGCTTAAATATTATTATCGTGCACCATATGTATGTTGTTGTACTATTCCCCTGCATTCACTCTGAACTTTGAAATTGTCTTAATTTTTCCTGATTACAAATAGGTTGCATGAATCTTGAGGCACATTGATCCCAGGGCTGATCTTTGTGGAACACCACCTCTTCCATTCTCCCAGTCTGAGCCAGTCGCTTTAGCCCCTGCCCACCTGTGTTCTATTCTGTTTTAATCAGTTTGTTGCCAATTGTTTTACGTGTTCTGTGCTTAGGCATAGGTGTGTTATGTTGTAACATACCTGTGTTACAACATAACATATTGATGCTTTTCCGAATGGAGGTCTGTAACTATTGGTATTCCGCAGGGATCAGTTCTGGGAACTCTGGAGTTTGTAATACATATAAATGACTTGGAAGCAAACGTAGTGGGTCTGATTAACACGTTTGCGGATGACGCTCAGATTGCAGGAGTTGAGAATAATTATGAAGATTGTCAGAGAATCAGAGAATCAGAGAATACAACAGGATATCGATAGGCTGCAAAATTGGGCAGAGAAATGTCAGACGGAATTTAACCCGAACAAATGCGAGGTAGTGCATTTTAGTAAATCCAATTCAGGTGGGAGCGATAAAACAAATGGAAGAACCATTAGGAGCTTAGAGACACAGATGGATCTGGGAGTGCAGGTCCACACATCCGTAAAAGTGGCAGCACAGGTGTAAATGGAGGTAAAGAAAGCATATGGCATGCTTGCCTTCATAGGACGGGGTATCCAGTATAAAAGCTCGAAAATTATGTTACAATTATATTGAACGTTAGTTAGGCCACATATGGAATACTGTGTCGAATTCTGGTCACCGCACTGCCAGAAGGACGTGGAGGCTTTGGAGAGAGTACAGAAAAGGTTTACCATTATGATGCCTGGTATGGTGGGCATTAGCTCTGAGGAGAGATTGAATCAACTGGGATTGTTCTCCCTCGAGAGATGACGGCTGAGAGGCGACCTGAGAGACGGTTATCAAATTAATAGCGGTATGGATAGAGTGAACATTTGGAGGCTTTCGCCCAGGGCGGGAATAATAATTACAAGGGGCACAAGCTGAAGGTGAGGGGGGAAAGGTTCAGAAGGGATGTGCAGGGCAAGTATTTGACGCAGAAGGTGATGGTGGCCTGGAATGCACTGCCAAGTGAGGTGTTTGAAGCAGATACGTTAGCGACCTTTAAGAATTATCTGGACAGGCACATGAACAGACGGGGGGCAGAAGGAGACAATCGGTTGGTCTAGATAGGACACGTGATCGGTGCAGCCTTGGAGGGCCGAAGGGACTGTTCCTGTGCTGTATTGTTTCTTTGTAACTGAGTGGAGTCCTTTAGAAAATCAAAGCACCTGCTACAAATAAGAGTGTCTTTATTAGTGTTACAAGTAGGCTTATATTATCACTGCAATGAACTTACAGTGAAAATTCCCTCGTCGCCAAATTCCGACGCCTGTTCGGGTACACAGAGGGAGAATTTAGAATGCCCAATTCACTAAGAGGCACGTCTTTCGGGACTTGTGGGAGGAAACCAGAGCACCCGGGGGAAACCCACGCACACACGGTGAGAACGTGCAACTCCGCACAGACAGTGACCCAAGCCGGGTATCGAACCCAGTGTTCCTGCCACTTTCCATGGGTCTGATTCAACTGCGTTGACTTTTTAAATGATTGTGAATCTGTTCAGCTGAATCGTTAACATAATCTGCAAACTCTGCTCGTTATTTGTATGAATAAATGTTATATTAACTATCTTTTTGAACAGGATCTGAGTTATTTTTAAGATATTCTATGTTTCCCGATATTTTACTTTAATATTTTTCTTCACAACCTTTCTTACTCAGATCAACATTGTGTTATCTGATCAACAGTCCGTTAAAAATTTCTATGTTCTGCATTGAATGGAGGAATAAAATTACCTCCCTTCCAATCCCTTGATATAATTTGTATTGTTGAAGGTATAATGGTGGCTCTATTGTCTCTCCCCATGCTTTTATTAATTTGTTTCGATACATTCTATTGAAACCAGAGGGTTTGACCCCTCCCGAATTACGTGCATACATGTTTGCAACTAATGCGCTTTTGTTTCAATGCTTCCAGTACTTGTTCACAGTTAAATTCCACCACTGCGGAATAACCCTTCTTTCGACAGGCTTGAGAGACCCATCCACTGGTTCCTTTTGTCCGGGCGCCCGGCACACTGAGCTTCTGCTGTGCTAGGCGCTGTGCTTCACAGGTTCGTTTCCGTTTATGTCCATGTTATTCTGTCTCTATTCAATTCAGAGTATAGTAAACCCATGTTACAGTGGCTGGGAACTTCCCTGAGTGACATCATTAGGCCGTACCAGGTCCAGTTTAGCTCCACTATCGCCTGCTGGACATTTCCGGAGATAGATTATTGATTTAGCATCATTCGGTATTTCCTCTCCTACTTGGCAGACTTGATCTCGGAATTTCAACCCTCGCATTGCATCATCTGGATTTAGTAAGGAATGGTGTTGTAGAATAATCATGCGTGGAGCTCAAGTGTGTACGAAGCTATAATTCACATTGAAATAATCCGGTTGAGCGAACCGTCATGAGCGCAATTTCCGCTGTCTTTGTGCAGAATGCATGTAGATATTGAAGTTCCGGTTTGTGGGACTAACACATGATCCAATCCTTCCTTGGTTCTTGGCTAATACACGTGTGCCTTTGGATGTCATTATCATAGATTATCATAGAATTTACAGTGCAGAAGAAGGCCATTCGGCCCATCGAGTCTGCACCGGCTCCTGGAAAGAGCACGCTACCCAAGGTCAACACCTCCACCCTACCCCCACAACCCAGCAACCCCACCCAACACTATGGGCAATTTTGGACACTGAGGGCAATTTATCACGGCCAATCCACCTAACCACATCTTTGGACTGTGGGAGGAAACCGGAGCACCCTGAGGAAACCCACGCACACACGGGGAAGACGTGCAGACTCCGCACAGACAGTGACCCAAGCCAGAATCGAACCTGGGGCCCTGGAGCTGTGAAGCAATTGTGCTATCCACAATGCTACCGTGCTGCCCAATTATGTTGCGTGTGTCTTCCATTTTTGTTCCAAAACTTCGTTTTCTTGTGGGTACCTTTGGAAGGTGGAAATGGCTGTCACGAGGGGCCATAATTTTAACGTGATTGGAGGACGGAATAGGGGAGATGTCCGAGGTAGGTTCTTTACACAGAGAGTGGTGGGTGTGTTGCATGCACTGCCAGCAGAGGTGGTGGAGCCAGCGTCATGAGGGACATTTAAGAATCTCTTAGACAGGCACATGGGCAGCAGTAAATTGAAGGGGTTGATCTTAGATTAGGATAAATGGTCGGCACAACATCGTAGGCGGAATGGCCTGTACTGTGCGGAACTGTCTTATGTTCTTTGTTCTATGTTCTATATTATAAGGCCGTCAGAGATAGGAGCAGAAATCGACCATTTGGCCCATCGAGTCTGTTCCGCCATCCAATGAAATAATAACTGATCTGAAATAATAATCGTCATTTCTACTTTCCTGCCTGATTTCAAAAACCCTTGTTTCCCTTACTGTTTATAAATATGTGTATCTGAGCCTTCAACATATTAACATCCAGCCTCTGCAGCTCTCTTGCGGTAGAGAATCGCACACATTCACCGCCCCCCCCCCCTGCCCCCAATTAGAAATAAGTTCTTCATAATCTCTGATTATACTGGACGACCTCTTACTTTGCGATAATCTCCGTCTGATCCACGACCCTTCCGCCAGGGGGAAATCACTTCAGCAACGATATTGTTCAGCCCGTTTAGAATCCACTCTGTCTCAATAAGATCGCCTCTCATTCCTCTAAATCTGAAGGAGTTCCGGCCCAAACTAGACAACCGCTCCTCATCAGTAAATCGCTCTCTACCCGGATCAACCTTCTCTTCTAAGTTTGGTTTAACTATTACCTTTTACAGTTTTCGCTATACTTCCCTATTTCAATACTCTATTCGCTATGAAATAACCGCCAATATTCCAGATGCCTTCCCTATTACCTGCTGAATGTGTATGCCAGCGTTTGGTGATTCTGTATGCAGACACCCAAGTCCCTCAATGCTGCTGCGTTCTGCAATCGTTCACAATTTGAATAATATTTAGTCGCTTTAGTTTTCCGCCCAAAGTGCACAACTTCACTTTTTCTGACACGGTATTCCATCTGCCAGGTTGTAGCACATCCACTGAACCTTTTCCTATCCCTGTGTAGTATTTTTGGGTCATCCTAACCACTTGCCTTTCCACCGTTTTTGTGCCTTCCGTAAAATTGGCAATATTACGTTCACTTCTCTCGTCCAAGTCATCAATATATGTATCCTCATTAATTGTAGCTACTGCAACTATCCCTGTGGAAAGGCACTAGTTACATACTTCAACCTGAACATCTATCTCATCCGAAATCACTGTCTGCTACTAGTTGGCCTGTCCGTCATAAAATAATGATCCTTATTGTCACATTAACACTGCAATGAAGTTGCTCTGAAAGCCCCTAGTCGCCACACTCCAGTGACCGTTCGGGTACATTGCGGGAGCATTCATAATCTCCAATTCACCTAACAGCACATCTTTCTGGATTTGTTCAACAATGAATTGTGAGTCCACCGACATGCCCGCTCGAGTGTCTGACTCAAACCGGGATGTGTGTGCTGCGTGGCTGCTGCTTTGTTGGAGACCCTGGTCATTGGTGCCAGATAAAGTCGATCCAATCCAATGGAATTGATCTGTAAGTGAGGAAATGTTAAATGTTTGCAGAGTGTGGATGATTAGTTGATACTGAGATCGTTTATTAGTGAACCTTCGCATAATCCAAATGAATTAATGGAACAATGAGTGGGGATATGGGATTGTTACGTGTTACCATGGTGGGAATTATTCCGGGGCCTGTTATTGAGGGCACGATCTGACTGAAAGGGATGATCTAATCGTGATAGTTTCTGCGCCTGTGCGTCACATTAACTTGTGATTCAGTTAGATCCCAGGAAAGGACTGATCTTCAAGGCGATGTCTGTCATTAATTGTCTTTTTATTCTAATGAGTTGTCTGATCTAGCAGCGGGTTCAAATCCCAGAGAGAGCTGACGAATCTCGAGGTTCTTCCATGCAACGGAATGTCTTTAATTCCTGTAAATGTGCTGATTCTGAGGGGATATGATACAGATTGTGTGTGGTGCGGGTGCATGATTTTAATTTTGGTCTGACCCCGAGTGTGCACTGTTCCTGAGAGCATGCGGATCACTGTTTCGGAGTGGAATCCTGATCCTGGGAGAAATATGATTGGGAGAGATGTTGAATTCAGTCGATGGATCTGTACCAGACATGCGAGCATTTTTGTGGTGCTTAGGTCCATGGATTGGAACAGCTCTTCGCCTGTTTCAAACACCAGCCCTGCTTCGAGCCGAGGAAATAGCCCATCTCCAAAACAGTTAGGTCAGATGTCCAAACACATTAAAACCTTTCAATTATCAACGTTCCTCCTGTCAGCTTGACGCCTGTGTCAACTCCAGCAAATTTGTGCCTTGCGCGGATTGGAGGTGATTTTGTCCAGGTTGAGATTGTCAATATCTTAAATTGAGACCAATACCAAGGACACTCAAATTTTATCAGTAATGCCCGGTGTGTCCATCCATTTCTGTCTTTCAGTTAATTTATTGGGAATTCTTATCCTGTCCCGAGGAAAATGTGGCCTTTCCATCTGTACCACTCGTTACCTCCTCGCCATGGCAACGGCGGATCTACTGGTTATTATTCTGGTGGATATACTGAACTACGTCAATCATTATTATTTCCCAGTGAGTTTCCTGTACATCACCCCTGTGTGTAGTACTAACTCTGTCCTGATGGGCGCAGCAACAGATTGTTCTGTCTGGTTCACAGTCACGTTTACCTTTGATCGATTTGTGGCTATTCGTTGCAAGAAGCTGAAACCAAAATATTGCACCGGGAAAACGGCGACTGTGGCTTTGGCAACAACCGGCATCCTGCTGCTTTTAAAGAACGTTCCCTTTTACTTTACAAAACAACCTATATTCATCTATCGCAATGTACCGTGGGGCTGTCAACCAAAGATAAGCTCTTACACTGATCCCAGATGGATTGTATTTCAGTGGTTCGATAAGGTTACAACGCCATTGCTCCCATTTGGTTTAATTTTGTTGATCAACTCTATGACAGTGAGTTACGTTTTATTGACAAGTCGAGTCCGTACGGAACTGAGAGCACAGAGGAAGGGTGGAATTAGCAGTGACCCAGAGATGCAGAGCAGAAGGAAGTCTATGATTTTGCTGTGCAGCATATCTGGCACCTTCGTTTTCCTGTGGTCGGTCAATGTTGTACAATTC
The DNA here is from genome assembly GCF_047496885.1 of Scyliorhinus torazame. NCBI lineage: Eukaryota > Metazoa > Chordata > Chondrichthyes > Carcharhiniformes > Scyliorhinidae > Scyliorhinus > Scyliorhinus torazame. The sequence continues at coordinate 58,249,422 of NC_092726.1, forward strand.
GTATATATTAAATTTAGAGGGCGATTTTCCATGAGCGATTTTGAATATATCTTCCAAGATGTCGGACATATTCTGCTCAATTTAAATTGCTGCTCAAATATGTTTATTTATGTGATCACTCAGTCAAAGTTCCGAGAGCAAATCAAGTTGGCAGTGACATTTCCGCTTACTGCATTTAAACAGAGACTCAGACAATCGAGGAACTCCGCCCATTGACTGAATCACCGGATCAGGAGCATCATCGGTCACGATGAACCAATGCAGTGTAGGCATTCAGATATGTTGCTCTAGTCAGTAATGGTCACCTCAGCAAGTCCTGCAACATGGCCAGGTGATCATTAGCTAACTCATTAGACAATCAGGGATTCTCTGCCAGTCCCGGGCCGCTTTCATCATCGGACAACGAATCAGTCCGTTTATCAGTTGAGCAAAACGATTCATTGTGTCTAAGAGATCGACATCTGTGCTGCCAAAAGTCAGTTTTACGTCTCTGATTGACAGCTCCATAATGTCCGAACAGCTGTAATTGCCAGAAGTGTAAAGCAGTACGAATGTCGTTGCCATTTAGCTAATTATTCAAAATTAGGCCATGTGGCTCCTAGTTCACAGAGTCACCGAGGACATGAAGAGAGAAGGAGAGATACAGAGAGATGCATGACTTTAACGGCAGTTGTCAACATGTCATTCTATATTGACGGCGTCGTGACGTTTACCTCTGACGTGGCAGGGTGGTGTCTGGTGGTTGGGCAGGTGGCGGGGGTGGGGGGGGGCGGACGGCCCGGACAGAAATTGCAGTATTTTATTCCGGTGTATGCCTGTAAAAATAAGACGCCAGTGTATGCGAAAGGCTTCTCTACCTGGAATGTTGCCAACCTTGCTTTTTATCTATCACTATACTGCTTAGTTGCTCAAGCCGCACATTTCCAGTAAGAACCCCTTCAACTTTCTATTGTCACCAGCTTCGAATATTTAAGGGCAGAAGCAAACTATTCATTTAGTCCCACTGCCTTCCCTTTGATTTCAGGGAGAAGCTTTACTTGCTTTTTCCTTGTGGGACCCACTCTATCCTTCACTGATCTTTTACCATCAATATGTTTGCAGAACATTTTCCTATTTGTTTCAGCACAGCCTGTCGTCCGTTCCTCGTGCTTCCTCTTAGCGACCCGCATTGCAACCTTAGTTACCGTGAAATTTGAGATCCTTTTCCAGATTTATATTGATTTAATATTCCTGGATATATCATACAACTCTTTATCCTTCCGTATTTTATTATCAATATCCTTGGGCATCCAAGTACTCCAGCTTTGGATATCCTGGATATATTTATCTTGGGTATGTACCAAACTTTCACTTTATTAATCTCTCTTTTGAAAGCCCCCCCATTTTCCACTAAAATGCGTTTCCAATCAGCCTGCTCCAGTTCAACTTTCAGACGCCTCGAATTTGCCCTTTTCCAGTCAGGGATCTTAATCTTCGACTGATCTTTTTAAATCCTTTCCCAATATAATATTGAAAGGTAATTTCCACGATCGCTATTTTCCAAATGCACCCCGACTCTGATGTTATCCAGCTGCCCTGCCTCATTTCCTAGGACCAGATCCAGCACAGCTTACTCGCTGGTAGGACTGGATGTATACTGTTACACCCGGGAGACAAAAGACCAGATGGGAATCGGGAACTTGGCTCAAACCAGATTGTCCGTCGAACTATTGAGTTACCCACTGCTACTACGTTTCAAATCTGCGTACCAACCTCCCTCCCTTTTCCCAGAGTAGATTCGGCACTATGGCTTTCGCTCGAGTCACCTATGCCTGATTCAGCCGAGTTGCTCTTTTAGACCATTAGACCATAAGACATAGGGGCAAAATTAGGCCACTCGGCCCTTCGAGTCTGATCCGCCGTTCAATCATGGCGGATATTTTCTCATCCCCATTCTCCTGCCTTCTCCACATTACCCCTGAACCCCTTATTAACCCAGAACCTATCTATCTCTGTCTTAAATGCACAGTGATATTCGCCTCCACAGCCTTCTGTGGCAAAAAGTTCCACGGATTCACTATCCTCTGGCTGAAGAAATTCCTCCCCATTTCTGTTTTAAAGGATCGTCCCATTAGTCTGAGATGTTGTCATCTGGTTCTAGTTTTTCCTACAAGTGGAAACATCCTTGAAATTTCCACTCTATTCAGGTTTCGCAGTATCTTGTAAGTTTCAATAAGATCCCCTTCAACTTTCTAAATTCCAACGAGTACAGATCCAGAGTACTCAACCGTTCCTCATTTGACAAGTTCTTCATTCCATGGATTCTCGTGAACCTCCTCTTTCCAAGACCAGCACATCCTTCTTTACATAAGGGGCCCAGAACTACTCACAGTACACCAAATGGGGTCTGCCCAGAGCCGTATACAGCCTCAGAAGTACATCCGCGGTCTTGTACGATATTCCTCTTGACATTAATGCTAACATTGCATTTGCCTTCTTAATTGCCAACTGAACCTGCACGTTAACCTTAAGAGAATCGTGAACAAGGCCTCCCTTTGTGCTTCTGATTTCCTAAGCATTTCTCCATTTAGAAAATAGTCTATGCCTAAATTCCTCCTTCCAAAGTGCATAACCTCACACTTTTCCTCATTGTATTCCATTGGCAACTACATTGCCAACTCCACTAGCTTGTCTAAATGCTTCTGCAGCCCCCTTGGTACCTCAATACTACTTGTCCCTCTGCAGATCTTTGTATCACCTGCAAACTTAGCAGCAGTACCTTCAGTACCTTCTTCAAGATCAATAATGTCTTTTGCAAAAAGTTGTGGTCCCAGCACAGACCCCAGAGGCACACCACTAGTCACCGGTGCCATCCTGCAAAAGACCTGTTTATCCCCACTATCTGCCTTGTAGCAGTCAGCCCATCCTCTATCCATGCCAGGATCTGACCCTGAGCACCATGAGCTCCGAACTTATTCAACAGTCTCCTATGCGGAACCTTGTCACTTGCCTTCTTGAAATCAAAATAAATCACGTCCACTGGTTCTCCTTTGTCTAACTTCCTTATTACCTCCTCAATGAACTCTAACTGATGTATCAGACACGACTTCCCTTTGAGAAAGCCGTGCTGACTCAATCCTAATTTATCATGCACTTCCAAGTACTTTCCATTCTCATCTTTAATAACAGACTCTAAAATCTTACCAATGACCGAAATCAGTCTAACCGGCCTATAATTTCCCGACTTTTGCCTCCCTCCCTTCTTAAACAGTGGTGTTACATTAGCTACCTTCCAGTCCTCTGGGACCCTTCCAGCCCCCAGTGATTCCTGAAAGATCATCACTAATGGTCCTCAATTTCCTCAGCTATCTCTTTTAGGACCCATGGGTGTAGTCCATCCGGTCCACGTAACTTATCAACCTTCAGCCCTTTCAGTTTCCCAGAACCTTCTCCTTCGTGATGGCCACTGCACTCACGTCTGCCGCCTGATTAACCTGGAGTTCTGGCATCCAACTGGTGTCTTCCACCGTGAATACTGATGCGAAGTAACTATTTAGTTCGTCTGCCATTTCTTTGTTTCCTATTATTACTTCTACAGCCACATTTCTAGTAGTCCAATGTCCAATTTTGCCTCTCACTTACATTTTATGTATTGAAAAAATCTCTTCCTATCTTCCTTCATATTACTAGCTAGCTAGCACTCGTACTTCATCTTCTCTCCCCTTACTGCTTTTTTAGTTGTCCTATGCCCGCTTTTAAGGGCTTCCCAATCCTCTGGTTTCCCACTAATTCTCGCCACTTTGTATGCATTTTCTTTAGCCTTTATGCTGTCCTTGACATCCCTCGTCAGCCATGGATGCCTTGTCCTCCCCTTAGCATGTTTCCTCCAGCTTGGGATGAATTTCTGCTGTGCCTTCCTAATAACCCCCAAAATCTCATGCCATCACTGTTCTACTGTCTTCCCTGCTAGGCTCCTTTTCCAATCAACTCTGGCCAGCTCCTCCCTCATGTCTTTGCAGTTACCCTTATTTAATTGTAAATCCGTTACATCTGATTGCAGCTTCTCCCTCTCAAACTGCAGGGTAAATTGTATCATTTGTGGTCAATGCTCCCGAAGGGTCCTTCACCTTAAGTTCCCTAATGAAGCCTGCCTCATTACACATCACCAAATCCAGAATTGCTTGTTCCTCTGTAGGCTCTGTCACAAGCTTCTCCAAAAGACCATCTCTTAGGCATTGCACAAATTCCATTTCTTGGGATCCACTACCAATCTGATATTCCACGGAAGGGACGATCCTTTAAAACAGAGATGAGGAGGAATTTCTTCAGCCAGATGGTAGTGAATCTGTGGAATTGTTTGCCGCAGAAGGCTGTCGAGGCCAAATCCCTGACTGTCTTTAAAACCGCGATAAATATGTTTTGGATCAAAAAGGGGATCAGAGATTTTGAGTAGAAGGCAGGAGAATGGAGATGAGAAAAATTATCAGCCATGATTAAATGGCGGAGGAAACGCGTTGGGCCGAATAGCCTGATTTTGCTCCTATGTCTTAATATCTCATGATCTTATGACGTTTGGCTTTGCGACACTGGTTGATATATTGCGACAAGGCCGGAAGGTGACAGAATCAAACCCTCGTTCAAAATACCCGAACTAACGGGTAGCACGGTAGCCTTGTGGATCGCACAATTGCTTCACAGCTCCAGGGACCCAGGGTCGATTCCGGTTTTGGTCACTGTCTGTGCGGAGTCTGCACACCCTCCCCGTGTGTGCGTGGGTTTCCTCCGGGTGCTGCGGTTTCCTCCCACAGTCCAAAGATGTGCAGGTTAGGTGGATTGGCCATGATAAATTGCCCTTAGTGTCCAAAATTGCCCTTAGTGTTGGGTGGGGTTACTGGGTTATGTGGATAGGGTGGCGTTGTTGACCTTGGGTAGGCTGCTCTTTCCAGGAGCCGGTGCAGACTCGATGGGTCGAATGGCCTCCTTCTGCGCTGTAAATTCTATGAACTGTAACTTGTTTAAAACAACTGAGTTCCAAACAGTCACATGTCCACGAGTTCGCACATTACAACAGCAAGAGAAGGAACACTCCCACATATCTTCACAAGGGCAGAAATATGCTGGACAATGCTACAGGACACAAATTAAGTCAGGCTATAATGTTGCCACTAAGCATTCGGCCTCATAAACCAACAAGCTAACTGTGATCAAACGTTTCAAACGAACATCACTCTAAAATCAAGAGCGAGATGCCGGGCATATTAGGTTCAATGAATTGCCCTCCCACCCGCTCGCACACGCACACACACTTACAAACATCCCCCCGCACAAAACACACTCTCTGCAAGTGAACTTGCCTCCTTGGATACCTGCATCCACAGGAGTATTCGTAAATTCCTCTCTCAAAATGAATCGCCCTGTCCACTTCTTCCACGGCATGCTTCGCCCCAGCCGTTTTTAGCAAGCATCAATTCCAGGATCTCCAGATCTCTCTGAAGTTTCCATCTGCCTTGAATTTCCCCGTGAATTCGAACATGGGCTGAACAGTGACACAGTGGTTAGTGCTGCTCCCTCACAGCACCAAGGAGCCGGGTTCAATTCCGGCCTTGGGTGACGGTCTAGGTGGTGTTTGCAAGTTCTCCCCATGGCTGCAGCTGCTCTAGTTTCCTCCCACAGTTCAAAGATATGCAGGTTAGGTAGATTGGCCATTCTGCATTTCCCCTTGATTTCCAGGGATGTATAGGTCAGGTGATGGGATTACGGATATTGGACTCTGCACTGCCGTGATTAATGATGCTGCGACCACAACATGTACAGGTGCGTGGTCAATCCCAGGCCCAGTCTTCCCGGAGTCCCAAACCAGGTGACTGAACCACTAATAATTCAAACATTCCCTACGTATCACGTGGGTAGCACAGTGGTTAGCATTGTGGCTTCATAGCTTCAGGGTCCTAGGTTAGATCTCCGGCTGGGTCACTGTCTGTGCGGAGTCAGCACGTTCTCTCTGTGTCTGCGTGGGTTTCATCCGGTCCTCCGGTTTCCTCCCACATGTCCAGAAACACATGCTTGTTAGGTGAAGTGGATATTCTGGATTCTTGCTCCGTGTACCCAACAGGCGCCGGAATGTGGCGCCCAGGGGATTTTCACAGTAACTTCATTGCAGTGTTAGTGCAAGTATACTTGTGACAATATAGATTATTATTGTGCATCACGTGCTCAGTTACCTCCATCTCTTTAACTTTACAAAATCGCAAGCATACATTCCAGGTGAAAAAGTAATTTTATTGAAATTCACGCAATAGACTGCCCTGGACATCGGGAAAATACCATCCACACAAAGCCTGGCCACTTTGCTGATGTACGTCGTTCAGTCTGCAACCTCACACGGTGCTCCCAATAATTTGTCACGTCAGTTCCACATTCCACTCCTTTCTGCCCTCTCCATACTGGACCTGCTGCACTATCCAACTGAAGGTGAATATTGAACATCACTTTATTTTATTATTAAGTATTGTATTGCTGAACTATGGATTGCAAAGGCCAATGTAATTACACATGTTTGTTCCAAAGTTCTAGCCAAACAACACATTTCCTTCGTCTTCCTGAGACATCCATTCTCTCAGAACTATAATGATGTTAATCAGTACCGGCTTCCCTCCAGGTCCACCTCCACCTCCTGACTCTGCGCGGGCATGTCCACTTCCACGAGAACATACAAATAAAGATTAGCAGTAGAAACTTTAGTCCTTCGGACTGTTCCAACATTGTGATCGATCGTGACTGATCTGAGAGCAACATAAAATTAAAACTCGTCTTACTCCTTCGCCTCTTCCTCACAAAAAGTAATGCACAATGTTGTCACTATTTGATCCAGGTCTCTGTTACATTTCTGCATTGGAATGATGTGTGGAGATCGATGCCTGGAACTCATCAGTCTTCATAACCCAACTATATTAATTAGCAGGCATGCACTCTGAACCTGGCTGAGACTCGATTACTTTCTCCTTTCAGGAACGCCAACAATTAAATTAGACCTCTGGTTTAGTGTTCTGTATCTCTTGTTGTGCACCCTGGCCTTTCATTCCTGGATTCCTGTTCGTATTTCCATCTGGTTCCCAAACTCGTTTCCAGTTTATGTAACACCTTCCTCAATAGCAAGATCAAGATCCATGACTACAAATCCAGCCCTGTCACCGTGAAGGTGCAATCTGTCTGACCTACACAAGTAGCATATGCACCAAATCCATTTACTAATTCACATAATCAAGAGTCGTCCTTCAGGTTCAACATTTCCAGCGACATATCCTCCAGTTGATACAGTCAGTTACTTATGGCAGTGGTAGTTATCCAGGCATTATCACTGATCCGTACCTGTTTGTTAACCGGCTCTCTGAATTCGGACAGGTGAACCTCATCCTGCCTCCCCCATGTGTGAATGGTGAGCAGGTTTGTTCACCATTCAGATCCGCAGCGCCTCATGATCTCCAGATGGTCATTGACATATTCTTGGGAGAAAACACGTAATTCCAAATCAATATCTGTGATTACAGAATCGGATGTCTGTTGAACGAATAATCGAACCATCTGCCACTTTTGCTCTTCCAAACATAATTTGAATGCCCACACACTGAAAAGCTGAACGGATCTTGGATATTTTTCTCCCCATGGGGACTGTCATCTGTTTCAGTAAAGCGATTCAGGATGGAGAAACGGAGTCACAAAAAGTCATGGACAAACAGGATTAAGGAAAATCCCCAGTCTTATTACGCGTATACAAATAGCAAGAGGGTACACAGGGAAAGGGTTGGCCTACTGAAGGAGAGAGACGGTAATCTAGAGGGTACACAGGGAAAGGGTTGGCCCACTGAAGGAGAGAGACAGTAATCTAGAGGGTACACAGGGAAAGGGTTGGCCCACTGAAGGAGAGAGACGGTAATCTAGAGGGTACACAGGGAAAGGGTTGGCCCACTGAAGGAGAGAGACGGTAATCTAGAGGGTACACAGGGAAAGGGTTGGCCCACTGAAGGAGAAAGACGGTAATCTAGAGGGTACTCAGGGAAAGGGTTGGCCCACTGAAGGAGAGAGACGGTAATCTAGAGGGTACACAGGGAAAGGGTTGGCCCACTGAAGGAGAGCGTCGGTAATCTACAGGGTACACAGGGAAACGGTTGGCCCACTGAAGGAGAGAGACGGTAATCTAGAGGGTACACAGGGAAAGGGTTGTCCCACTGAAGGAGAGAGACGGTAATCTAGAGGGTACACAGGGAAAGGGTTGGCCCAGTGAAGGAGAGAGACGGTAATCTAGAGGGTACACAGGGAAAGGGTTGGCCCACTGAAGGATAGAGACGGTAATCTAGAGGGTACACAGGGAAAGGGTTGGCCCACTGAAGGAGAGAGACGGTAATCTAGAGGGTACACAGGGAAAGGGTTGGCCCACTGAAGGAGAGCGACGGTAATCTAGAGGGTACACAGGGAAAGGGTTGGCCCACTGAAGGAGAGAGACGGTAATCTAGAGGGTACTCAGGGAAAGGGTTGGCCCACTGAAGGAGAGAGACGGTAATCTAGAGGGTAGACAGGGAAAGGGTTGGCCCACTGAAGGAGAGAGACGGTAATCTATGCGTGAAACCAGAGGAAATGGGCGAAGCACTGAATAAGTACTTTGCGTCATTATTCACAAGAGCAATGCTTTGTCGATGTTGACTCTCAGGAAGGATGTGTAGGTATTCTAGGTCACATTGTGATCAAAAAGGAGGAGGTGATTGTTGTCTCGAAAATAATTAAGATCGATAAATCCCCAGTGCCTCATGGGATCTACTCCAGAATACAGAGTGAGGCAGGGGAGCAAATTTCTGGGACTTTGACACAAAACGTGCATCCTCACTGGCTACCGGTGAGGTCGCAGAGGACTGGAGATTAGCGAATGTTGTTTTTTTGTTTAAGAACGGTCGCAATAATAATCTATATTTTTGTCACAACCAGACTTCAATTCATACTGCAATGAACTTAGTGTGAAAATCTCCTAGTCGCCACATTCCGGCGCAAGTTCGGGTATACAGACAGAGAATACAGAATGTCCAATTCACCTAACAGCACGTCTTTCGGGACTTGTGGGAGGAACCCGGAGCAGCCGGAGGAAACCCACGCAGACACGGGGAGAACGTGCGCAGGTAATCTTTAATTCTCTTGGCTCTCAATTCATATCATAAGACCATAAGACAAAGGAGCAGAACTAGCCACTTGGCCCATCGATTCTGCTCCTCCATTCAATCATGGCTGATATTTTTAAATCCCCATTCTCCTGCCTTTTCCTCATAACCCCTGATTCCCTTATTAATCAAGAACCTATGTCTCTCTGTCTTAAAGACACTCAGTGATTTGGCCTCCACAGCCTTCTGCGGCAAAGAGTTCCACAGATTCACCACCCTATGGCTGAAGAAATTCCTCCTCATCTCTGTTCTAAAAGATCGTCCGTTTAATCTGAAATGGTGTCCTCTGCTTCTAGATTTTCTGACAAGTGGGAACATCCTCTCCACGTCCACTCTATTTAGGTCTCGCAGTACCTTGTAAGTTTCAATAACATCCCCTCTCATCCTTCTAAACTCCAACGAGTACAGATACAGATTCCGCAAACGTTCCCCATACAACAAGTTCTTCATTCCAGGGATCAATCTTGTGAACCTATTCTGGACACTCGCCAAGGCCAGCACATCCTTCCTTAGGTACCTGGCCCAAAACTGCTCACAATACTCCAAATGAGGTCTGACCAGAGTCTGATACAACCTCAGAAGTCCATCCCTGGTCTTGTATTCTAGCCCTCTTGACATGAATGCTAGCAATGCATTTGCCTTCTCAACTGCTGACTGAACCTGCATATTAACCTTAAGAGAATCGTGAACAAGGGCTCCCAAGTCTCTTTGTGCTTCTGATTTCCGAAGCATTTCCCATTTAGAACATAGTCGATGCCTAAATTCCTCCTTCCAAAGTGCATAAACCCACACTTGTCCACATTGTATTTCATTTGCCACTTCATTGCCCACTCGCCTACCTTGTCCAAATCCTTCTGCAGCCCCCTTGCTTCCTCAATACTACCTGACCCTCTACAGATCTTTGTATCATCTGCAAACGTAGCAACAGTGCTTCAGTACCTTCTCCCAGATCACTAATACAAATTGTAAAAAGTTGTGGTCCCAGCACAGACCCCTGAGGCACACCCTAGGTCACCGACTGCCATCCTGAAACATCCCTTTATCCCCACTCTCTCCCTTCTGCCAGTCAGCCAATCCTCTATCCGTGCCAGGATCTTACCCTGAACACCATGGGCTCTTAACCTATTTAACAGTCTCCTATGCGGTACCTTGTCAAAGGCCTTGTGGAAATCTAAATAAATCACGTCCACTGGTTCTCCTTTGTCTCACTTCCTTGTTATATCCTGAAAGAACTCTAACAGATTTGTCAGACACGTTTTCCCATTGACAAAGCCGTGCTGACTCAGTCCTATTTTACCATGCACTTCCAAGTGCTTCGCGATCTCATCTTTAATAATGAACTCTAAAATCTTACCAATGACCGAAGTCAAGTTAACCGGCCTATAATTTCCCGTCTTCTGCCTCCCTCCATTCTTAACCCGCAGTGTTACATTAGTCACTTTCAAGTCCTCTGGGACCCTTTCTGCCTCCAGTGTTTCCGGAAAGATCATCAACAATGCCTCCACGATTTCCTCAGCTATTTCTTTTATGACCCTGGGGAGTAGTCCATCCGGACCAGTTGACTTAACCACATTCAGACCTTTCAGTTGCCCCAGAACCTTTTCCTTTGTAATGGTTCTCCTGGAGCTCTGGCATCCCACTGGTGTCTTCCACCGTGAAGACTGATGCAAAGTAACTATTCAGTTCGTCTGCCATTTCTTTGTTTCCTATTATTACTTCTCCAGCCACATTTCCTAGTGGGCCAATGTCTATTTTTGCCTCTCTCTCTTACCTTTTATATATTTAAAGAAACTCTTCCTATCTATATAGCTTGCACTATACTTCATCTTCTCCCCCATTATAGCTTTTTTAGTTATCCTCTGCTCGCTTTTAAGGGCTCATCAATCCTCTTATTTCTCACTAATCCTCGCCACTTTCTATGCTTTTGCCTTAGCCTTTATGCTGTCCTTGACATCCCTCGTCAGCCATTGATGCCTTGTCCTCCCCTTAACATGTTTCCTCCTCCTTGGGTTGAATTTATGTTGTGCCTCCCTAATAACCCCCCAAACTTCGCCTTTGCTGTTCCACTGTCTTCTCTTCTAGGCTCCTTTTCCAATCAACTCTGGCCAGCTCCTCCCCATGTCTTTGCATTTACCCCTATGTAATTGTAATACTGTAACATCTGATTGCAGGTCCTCCCTCTCAAACTGCAGGGTAAATTCTATCATATTGTGGTCACTGCTTCCGCAGGGTTCCTTCACCTTATGTTCCCTAATCTAGCCTGCCTCATTACAAATCCGAAATTGCCTGTTCCCTTGTAGGCTCCGTCACAAGTATCTCCAAAAACCATCTCTTCGACATACCACAAATTAAATTTTTTGGGATCCACTAGCAACCTGATTTTCCCAGTCCTGAACAGGTTCCAATGCCCCAGGAATTTGAATCCCTCCCTTTTGCACCATCTCTCGAGCCACACTTTCATCCTATCTATCCTGACATTCCTATTCTGAGTAGCTCGTGGCACTGGTAGCAATCCTGAGATTACTACATTTGAGGCCCTACTTTTTAGTTTAACTCCTTACTCCCTGAATTCAGCTTGTCGGACCTCATCCCGTTTGTTACCTATATCGATGGTGTCTATTTGCACCACGACAGCTGGCTGTTCATCCTCCCCCCTCCCCCCCCCCCCCCCCCAGAATGTCCTGCAGCCGCTCCGAGACATCCTTGACCCTTGCACCAGGAGGGCAACATACCATCCAGGAATCCCATTTGTGTCCGCAGAACCGCCTGTCTATTTCCCTTACGATTGAGACCCCTTTCTAGCCCTGCCATACTTCTTCCTGCCCTGCTGCGCAGCAGAGCCGGCCACGGTGCCATGAAACTGGCTGCTGCTGCCTTCCCCTGGTGAGCCATCTCCCTCAACAGTCTCCAAAGCGGTATATTTGTTTTGCTGGGAGATGACCACAGCGGACACCTGCAATGCCTTCCTACTCTTGCGCTGTCTTTTGGTCACCCATTTTCTATCTCCCTCAGTAATTTTCACCTGCGGTGTGACCAGCTCGCTAGATGTGCTGTCCGCGACATCCTCAGCATCGCATATGCTGCAAAGTGAGTCCATCCGCAACTACAGAGCCGTCAAGCGGTCTAACAGGAGCTGCAGCTCGACACACTTCTTGCACGTGAAGGAACCAGGGTCAGTTTACATTTTCCTGATTCTCACATATCACACGAGGAGCATGACACGGGTCTGGGATCTCCTACCATGTCTAAAAGCTTAGGTTCACTTATACAACTACAATTCCAAAACACGAAAGAAAAAAATGAATACAAATAAATAGACAAATGAATATCGACTGGCTCATTGTCCCTCCTCTCCCACAACACCAATGATCTCCTTCCATTTGAGCTCGGAGTTGTTCTCCAGACTGTCCCGTCTAATTGCTGTCCCTGTCAGTCTGGCCTCTCTGCTGCACAGTCCGGTGAACACGAACTATGCCCAACTCACAGTATTGCCCGTCAGAGAGTCCGGGTCCATTGACCGGCCAGTTCCTCTCCAGCAACTCCTGCCAGTCATGCCGAGGGCACATTGATTTCATTTATTTTGAAAAAAACATACATTGCGCTGGATTTCGTGTCTTTCTCACCACCGAGAGTCTGGAACTTTATAGGCTGGCCGCATCCTCATCCCCATTTCTGCACCGGGAATATGTGGCAAAGAACAGCTGGAGCAGAAAACGTGTTTAAAAGTCAGTAGAATCTGAACTAAAATATTTCCGCGGAGGTTGCATGTGCTCCCCATACCATACCTGTGTACAATATGTGTCGACATGTTCGCTTTGGTCGTTTCGATTCTCTATTGCCACCGGCAGCGCAGCCCCGCCCGCGAGTTACCCGACCGCATCGGGTGGGGGGGGGGGGGGGCGAGGGGGAGAAGCGGGGGAGCGGGTTGGGTGTTCTGAATTCTACGCCACCCCAGCCGCGTGCTTCTCGGCGGCGCGCCAACGCTGGCGGGAGGATTCTCCAGCCCGGTGCAGCCACTAACATACCCACAACGCAGGGAAATTCGCAGGCTGGAGTGTTCCGCAGACAAAGCTGGGAATCCCACCGGCGGAAAATTCACCCCAATATGATCAAAGAACAAAGAAAAGTGCAGCACAGGAACAGGCCCTTCGGCCCTCCAAGCCCGTGCCGACCATGCTGCCCGTCTAATCTAAAATCTCCTGCACTTCCGAGGTCCGTATCCCTCTATTCACATCCTATTCATGTAATTATCAAGATGCCCCTTAAACGACACTATCGTCCCTGCTTATACCACCTCCTCCGGCAGCGAGTTCGAGGCACCCACTACCGTGTGTGTACAAAAATTGCCTCGTACATCTCCTCAAAACCTTGCCATTCGCACCTTAAACATATGTCCCCTAGTAATTGACCCCTGTACCCTGAGAAATAGGATGTGACTATCCACTCTGTCTATGCCCCTCATACCTTTGTACACCTCCATCAGGTCGCCCCTCAACCTGCGTCGTTCCAGTGAGAACAAACCGAGTTTATTTAACCTCTCCTCGTAGCTAATGCCCTCCATGCAAGGCAACAGCCTGGGAAATCTCTTCTGCACCGTCTCCAAAGCCTGTACATCCTTCTGGTAGTGGGGTGACCAGAATTTAACACTATACTCCAAGTGTGGCTTAACTAAGCATCTATACAGCTGCAACATGACTTGCCAATTTTTATACTCAATGCCCCGGCCAATGAACGCAGGCATGCCGTATGACTTCTTGACTACCCTCTCCACCTATGTTGCCCCTTTCAGTGTCCTGTGGACCTGTACACCTAGATCTCTCTGACTGTCAATACTCTTGATTGTTCTACCATTCGCTGTATATTCCCTACCTGCATCTGTCGTTCCAAAATGCATTACCTCACAACTGTGCGGATTAAACTCCACCTGCCATGTTTCTGCCCAAGTCTCCAAACGATCTAAATCCTGCTGTATCCTCTGACAGTTCCTCATCGCTATCTGCAATTCCACCAACCTTTATGTCGTCTGCAAACTTACTAATCAGACCAGTTACATTTTCACCAAATCATTTATATTTACTACTAACGCAAAGTTCCCAGCACTGATCCCTGCGGAACATCACTCGTCACAGCCCTCCAATCAGAAAAGCACTCTTCCATTGCTACTCTCTGCCTTCTATGACCTAGCCAGTTCTGTATCCATCTTGCCAGCTCACCCCTGATCCCGTGTGACTTCACCTTTTGTACTAGTCTGCCATGAGGGACCTTGTCAAAGGCCTTACTGAAGTCCATAGAGAAAAGATCGACTGTCCTACCTACATCAATCATCTTTGTGACCTCCTCGAAAAACTCTATCAAGTTAGTGAGACACGACCTCCCCTTCACAAAACCATGCTGCCTCTCGCTAATACGTCCACTTGCTTCCAAATGGGAGTAGATCCTGTCTCGAAGAATTCTCTCCTGTAATTTCCCTACAACTGACGTAAGGCTCACTGTAGTTCCCTGTATTATCCATGCTACCCTTCTTAAACAAAGGAACAACATTAGCTATTCGCCAGTCCTCCGGGACATCACGTGAAGACAGTGAGGATCCCAAGATTTCTGCCAAGGCCTCAGCAATTTCCTTTCCAGCCTCCTTCAGTATTCTGGGGTAGATCCCATCAGGCCCTGGGGACTTATCTACCTTAATATTTTTCCAGACGCCGAATATCTCATCTTTTTGGATCTCAATGTGACCCAGGCTATCTACACACCCTTCCCCAGACTCAACATCCACCAATTCCTTCTCTTTGGTGAATTCTGATGCAAAGTATTCATTTAGTACGTCGCCCATTTCCTCTGGCTCCACACATAGATTCCGTCGCCTGTCGTTCGGTGGGCCAACCCTTTCCCTGGCTACCCTCTTGCATTGTATGCACGTCTAAATGACAGATCACATCAACAAGCTGAGGGATATAGAATTCTGGTGCCAGGGATTGACGCTCCACGGAGAATCACGCGCCTGGGTAACGCAGAATTCAGCTCCATTCTTTTTTCCAATCCTTCTTCGATTCCTTGGAAAATTGATGAAGTCACCGGCGCCATTTCCTAAAGGTTATATTTGCTTTGTTTTTAATTATACCATCATTCTCCTTCGTTTGTGTCGCCTCTGACATGTCCTTTGCATTCACCGACATAGCGATCTCCATTTCACAGCACGGACTATCCACAACTGTGTACTTCAAGCTCACTCAATACCACAACTCCTTCCATCACCCTTCATCTCTCCCCACTTACTGCAAGCACACAGTTTCAATAACTTCCACTTTCTCATCCTCAGATTTTATCTCTTCTGGCGATTCTCGGTGCCAGCCACACACTTCCGAAAATATTTGATTATTCCTCAGACCAGATGCCCCGTTCCTGTAGTAAACGTCGCTCGACCCCAGCTTAAGGTGGGTTCTCTTTCCAAGGGACTCTCATTTGCAGACTCGATTCGCCGAATGGCCTCCTCCTGCACTGTAAATTATATGATTCTGTGATTCTATGATTTCCCATGTTACTATCTTCACCGCCTGTGCTTCAAGCTGAAGGGTCCATAATGTTAACTTGCCCCCCCCCCCTTTGTTGCCTTTCCCTGATAGCATTGCACCATCTTTCTCTGCAACTGAAGCATTTTTCACCTCGCTCATGAAGCTGTTATATCAGCCGCGAGCACCCCTGGCATACATGATATCGGAAACCGTCTGACGTTGACGTTCGTAATTTTCCGCTCCTCGGGTGTACATGCCTACAAGTCCAAATGGTGTATCTGGAAGTGGGCTCCTCCTTATGGGTACCAGCTAATTCATACTCCACCATTCATCTGTCTGGTGTAACAGGCTCACCAGTCATCGGATTCATGCAATGCTTCTCTTACAAAGTATATCACTCCAGGTGCCTGGGTACCTTGCTGTGCCTCTGCTTGCAGCAACTGAGGAATCCTAACGGAATTGAATACTCACAGTCAGGTTGGTTTCCTTTTACATGCAGCTTTTATTATTTCTCTAACACTTCAACAAGACGACCACGATGTGTTTACTTAAACAGCAACATACCTTTCAAGACTGACGGCTAGAATGAAGTACACGTCCCATTTGTGAGAGCTTGGCTACGTTCACTCAGAAGGACACGAGCTGATGAGCTTTGAAAGTCAGGCCAAATAATAATAATCTTTATTATTGCCACAAGTTTGCTGCCTAAGGCGCTGAAGACACAGGTTCGTTCCCGGCTCATGGTGACTGTCTGTGTTGAGTTTGCACATTTTCCCCGTGTCTGCGTGAGTTTCACGCCCACAACCCAAAAATGGGAGGTTAGGTGGATTGGCCACACTAATTTGCCCCTTAAATGGAAAAAAATAATTGGGTACTATAATTTTTTTAAAATAATATTGGCACAAGTGGGCTACAATGAAGTTACTGTGAAAAGCCCTCAGTCGCCACATATGGCGCCTGTTCGAGTACACTGAGGGAGCATTCAGAATGTCCAAATTGCCTCACAGGCACTTCTTTCGGGACTTGTGGGAGGAAACCGTAGCACCCGGAGGATATCCACGCAGACACAGGGAGAACATGCAGACCCCGCACAGACAGTGACTCAAGTCAGGAATAGAACTGGGACCCTGGCGCAGTGAAGCAGCAGTTCTAACCACGGCGGTGATCCCGGGTTATCGCTGGATAAATCTCGCTGTACTATATTTTATACCGTTTAACAAACAATCCATCCCTATTTCAGACGTCTTTCGAGCCTGTCCTCCCTGTTCCAAACAAGGGTGTTACTCGCGATGTTATTGGCCCTGGTTCTCATGATAATCCATTGTGCACAGAGCTTCAGTTTTCTTGTTAGCTTCTTTAAAGTTAGTCAGTGAACTTTTTCCCATGATGCCTTCTGGCTCAATATGCATGTGTATCAACCTGGTGTTTCTATCTATCCCCTTGGTTACCTGATACTTCAGACAACTGCGTGACAATCAGGTAGAACACACTGAACCTTCAGTGCAGGCAATTTCAGCCTAGTAAGACATGGCTTTCAGAAATATCACAAATGTTCCCTGGGATTAACTTCAATTACGTTACATTATCCAGATGGACCTTGTGTATCATCTAATTTACCTATGATGCAACCCCATCCCCCTGTTTAACTAGTATATCATCGCATCACCAATATACATTGTGAGGGCAACACGTTAGCACAGTGGATAGCACTGTGGCTTTAAAGCGCCAGGGCCCCGGTTTGATTCCCGGTTTAGCTCAATGTCTGTGCGGAGCCTGCACGTTCTCCCCGTGTCTGCATGGGTTTCCCAGGTGATCCGATTTCCTTCCGCAGTCCAAATACGTGCAGATTGGGTGGATTGGTCATGCTAAATTGTCCTTAGTGTCCAAAAATGTGAGGGGTATTATTGGTTTACGGGAATAGGGTGGAACTGAGGGTTTAAGTGGGTCGGTACAGACTCGAATGGCTAAATGGCCTCCTTCTGCATTGTATGTTCAATGTTCTATGTCTACGTGCTATGTTCTGTGTTGAATCACCATGTTCTCGCGTACAATTTATGTCAATCATTTCACTCGTCCACCTGCTATGTTCACCCATTCTGCAGTGTATTTGGCATTTCACCCGATTCCTCCACTGCGTCGGATATATGATGACATTCCTCATTGGACCTTGTATATCACACAATTCATTCAGGATACCTGGCAGAACATCCTACTGGACCGGGCTAATCATCTCAATTCGCAGTGAACCTGGTACACCTAGTGGGCACGGGAGAGGCTCTCGGATGGTGTGTTGCCTCCAGGGTGCCAGGGTCCATGACGTCCCGGATTGTGTCTTCAGGATCCTTAAGGGGGAGGGTGAACAGCCAGAAGTCGTGGTGCGCACTGGTACCAACGACGTAGGTAGGAAAAGGGATGTGGAAGTAATAAACGAGTTTAGGGAGGTAGGTTGGAAGTTAAAAGCCAGGACAGACAGAGTTGGCATCTCTGGTTTGTTGCCGGTGCCACGTGATAGCGAGGCTAGGAATAGGGAGAGAGTGCATTTGAACACATGGCTGCAGGAATGTATAGGAGGGAGGGCGTCAAGTATTTGGATAATTGGAGTGCATTCTGGGGAAGGTGGGACCTGTACAAGCAGGACGGGTTGCATCTGAACCAGAGGGTTACCAATATCCTGGGACGGAGGTTTACTAGTACTCTTCGGGAATGTTTAAATTAATTTGGCAGTTTAACTTGTTAGAGTTTTTCGAGGAGGTCACAAAGATGATTGGGAACCGGATTTGTAGTCAAGCAACTAAGTTAGCCGATGTTCAGGATGTCAAAGCGTGTAGTGAGGCAGTGGGGAAGGTATCAATGACAAAGGAGAATAGTTGCAGGAACGTAAATGGGTTGAAGTGTTTATACTTCAACGCAAGTATCATCAGGAATAAGGTGGCTGAACATAAGGCATGGATCGGTAATTGGGACGACGATGTGGTGGCCATCACATAGATCCCTGAAAGTTGCCAGCCAGGTTGACAGGGTTGTTAAGAAGGCGTACGGTGTGTTAGCTCTTATTGGTAGAGGGATTGAATTTCGGAGACATGAGGTCATGTTGCAGCTGTACAAAACTCTGGTGCGGCCGCATTTGGAGTATTGCGTGCAATTCTGGTCGCCGCATTATAGGAAGGATGTGGAAGGATTGGAAAGGGTGCAGAGGAGATTTACCAGAATGTTGCCTGGTATGGAGGGAAGATCTTCTGAGGAAAGGGTGAGGGACTTGAGGCTGTTTTCGTTAGAGAGAAGAAGGTTAAGAGGTGATTTAATTGAGGCATACAAGATGATCAGAGGATTGGATAGGGTGGACAGTGAGAGCCTTTTCCTCGGATGGTGATGTCTAGAACGAGGGGACATAGCTTTAAATTGAGGGGAGTTAGATATAGGACAGATGTGAGAGGTAGGTTCTTTACTCATGAGTAGTAAGAGCGTGGAATGGCCTGCCTGCAACAGTAAAGGACTCGCCAACACTAAGGGCATTCAAATGATCATTGTATAGACATATGGACGATAAAGGAATAGTGTAGATGGGCTTTAGAGTGGTTTCACTTGTCTGCGCAACATCGAGGGCCGAAGGGCCTGTACTGCGCTGTAATGTTCTATGTTCTATCACGGAGACTTGGATAGAAAAGGGACATAAATGATTGTTGGAGGTTCCTCGTTATAGATGTTTCAATAAAATTAGGGAGGGTGGTAAAAGAGGTGGGGGTGGCATTGTTAATTAGAGATAGTATAACAGCTTCAGAAAGGTAGTTTGAGGAGGATCTGCCAACTGAGGTAGTATGGGTTGATGTCAGAAATAGGAAAGTAGCAGTAACCCTGTTGGGAGTTGTCTATAGGCCCCCCAATAGCAGCAGAGATGTGGATGAACAGATTGGGAAACAGATTTTGGAAAGGTGCAGCAGTCACAGGGTAGTAGTCATGGGTGACTTCAACTTCCCAATTATTGAGTGGAAACTCTTTAGATCAATTAGTTTGAATGGGGTGGTGCTTGTGCCGTGTGTCCAGGAACATTTTCTAACGAAGTATGTAGATTGTCCGACCAGAGGGGAGGCCATGTTGGATTTTGTACTTGGTAATAAACCAGGGAAAGCGATAGATTTGTTAGTGGGGGAGCATTTGGAGATAGTGACCACAATTCTGTGACTTTCACTTTCGTAATGGAGAGGGATAGGTGCGTGCAACAGGGCAACGTTAACAATTGAGGGATGGGTAAATACAATGCTGTCAGACAAGAACAGAAGTGCATAAGTTGCGAACATAGGCTGTCAGGGAAAGACACGAGTGAAATGTGGAACTTGTTCAAGGAACAAATACTACGTGTCCTTGATATGTATGTACCTGTCAGGCAATGAAAAGATGGTCGACTGAGGGAACCATAGTTGACAAGAGAGGTTGAATACCTTGTTAGGAGGAAGAAGCAGACTTATGTAAGGCTGAGGGAACAAGATTCAGACAGGGCGCTGGAGAGATACAAGATAGCCAGGAGGGAAGTGAAGAAAGGGATATGGAGAGCTACGAGAGAACATTAACAATCTTTGGCGAGTAGGATCAAGGAACAACCCAAGACCTTTTACACATATGTGAGGAATATGAGAATGACTAGAGCGAGGGTAGGTCCGATCAAGGACAGTAGCGGGAGATTGTGTATTGAGTCTGAAGAGATTGGAGAGGTCTTGAACGAGTACATTTCTTCAGTATTTACGAATGAGAGGGGCCATATTGTTGGAGAGGACAGTGTGAAACAGACTGGTAAGCTCGAGGAGAAACTTGCTATAAAGGAAGATGTGTTGGGCATTTTGAAAAACCTGAGGACAGACAAGTCCCTGGCCTGACGGGATAGATCCAGCGATTCTATGGGAAGCAAGAGATGAAATTGCAGAGCTGTTGGCAAAGATCTGTTCGTCCCAACTGTGAGCAGGGGTGGTACCAGAGGATTGGAGAGTGGCGAATGTCTTGCCCCTGTTCAAAAGAGGGAATAGGGATAAACCTGGGAATAACAGGCCAGTTAGTCTTACTTCGTAGTAGGCAAGGTAATGGAAACGGTGCTGAGGGATAGGATTTCTGAGCATCTGGAAAGACACTGCTTGATTAGGGATAGTCAGCACGGATTTATGAGGGGTAGGTCTAGCCACACAAGTCTTATTGAATTCTCTGACGAGGTGACCAAGCACGTGGATGAAGGTGAAGCAGTGGATGTAGTGTACAAGAATATTAGTAAGGCATTTGATAAGGCTCCCATGGTAGGCTTATGCAAAATGAAAGGAGGCATGGGATAGTGGGAAATTTGGCCAGTTGCATAACGAACTGGCGCACCGGTAGAAGTCAGAGAGTGGTGGTCAATGGCAAATATTCAGCCTGGAGCCCTGTTCCCAGTGGCGTACAACAGGGATCAGTTCTGGGTCCTCTGCTGTTTGTGATTTTCATTAATGACTTGGATGAGGAAGGTGAAGGGTGGGTCAGGATATTTGCAGACGATACGAAGATTGGTGGGGTTGTGGTTAGTGAGAAGGGCTGTTGTCGGCTGCAAATAGACATAGATAGGATGCAGAGCTGGGCTGAGAAGTGGCAGATGGTGCTTAACCCTGAAAAGTGTGAGGTTGTCCATTTTGGATTGGCAAATATGAATGTGGAATACAGGATAAGTAGGGTTCTTGGCAATGTGGGGTAGCAGAGAGATCTTGGGGTCTATGTTCATAGATCTTTGAAAGTTGCCACTCAGGTGGATAGAGCTGTGAAGAAGGCCTATGGCGTGCTTGCATTCATTAACAGAGGGATTGAATTTAAGAGCCGTGAGGTGATGATGCAGCTGTCCAAAACCTTGGTAAGGCCACATTTGGAATACTGTGTGCAATCCTGGTCACCTCATTTTCGGAAGGATGTGGAAGCTTTGGAAAAAGGTGCAAAGGAGATTTACCAGGCTGTTGCCTGGAATGGAGAGTCGGTCTTACGAGGAAAGGTTGAGGGTGCTCGGCATTTTCTCATTAGAACGGAGAAGGTTGAGGGATGACTTGATAAGACGATCAGGGGAATAGATAGAGTAGGTAGTCAGAGACGTATTCCCCGGGTAGACCAAACCTTTACAAGGGGGTATACATTTAAGGTGAAATGTGGAAGATATAGGGGGGATGTCAGAGGCAGGTTCTTTACTCGGAGTGTAGTGGGGGCATGGAATGCACTACCTGTAGCAGTAGTTGAGTCGGAAACATTCGGGACCTTCAAGCGGCTATTGGATAGGTACATAGATTACGGTAGAATGATGGGGTGTAGTTTAATTTGTTCTTAACCTGGGACAAAAGTTCAGCACAACATCGTGGGCCGATGGGCCTGTTCTGTGCTGTATTTTCTATATTCTATTACATCACGCCTTCCTGCAGGTGTGCCTGATACACCACACGCTTATCCTGATGCACGAGGTATGTAGACTCATTTCCCTTTGTACCTTGTACATCACCCCAGACATCAAAATAACTTGGTGTATCATCACGGTCCCCAGTTTTCTTGGAAGATGTCCTCCTTCCCAATTACTTCGATGTTGCCGTCATTCCCGCTATTCAGTTAGCATATCGTATTTCCCTGCCCATATATTTGGTAATAGTTCTTCCACACAACCTTTCGATTGTCGACATCTACCTTTCATGCTTTTCCTGCTTTTTATCCCCGTTTTGTTGTTTAAGGCACATCATAATCCCTCCCCAGCGTAGCTGTTTCAGCTGTTGAGACAATTTTCCTGGTTTACTACATCGCTCCTGAATGTTCGTGATAATGTTATCCATCGAACATTGCTGACTACTTCCCCTACGCTACTCTTCCTGCTTTATTGCACTCTATTGCATGATTTACCGGGTATATCAACCCCAGTGCACCTACAGAATCGTCTTACACCCGTCCTGCACGATAGCTGTGATATCAGAAACCCTGCTCAAGGATACCTGGTAATCACTTCCCACTCTGCCACTCCAGATGGCATAGATGCACGTCCCCATGCTGCAACAGACATATCGCCGGTTGCCCCACTGTAGCTAGTGCATCAATACATCACACATGGTGAGGCTTATTTGTTTATTTTTGTTATTTTGCACCGCTGTCCAATAATTGTTGTCCATCTGTAAATACCCATTACATGGCGATGTGTTAATCTCTCTCTTCAGACACTTCAGCCAATGTGGTGTAGCTGCATCTACAGCTTTTACAAAGGGAGTTCTCTGATTTTGACAATGCAATAGTGCACTGATAGAAATGACATTTCAAATTAGGCCGTTATGTGCTTCTGAGATGGATTTGCATGTGGTGTACCTCCCTTGTAGCTGCGGGCCTTGTTCTTCACGGTGCTGGAGGTCGAGAGGGAGAGAGAAGGCTCTGCAGTCTCGACTCCACCCATGCAACTTTCTGACAATATTTCTCAATATGTCCGCTCTTTGTCAAAGCGTCATCGAACTCGAAAACGTTAGCTCTTTTCTCTCCCTGCTAGTTGCCAGACCTGCTGAGATTTTCCAACATTTTCTCTTTCGTTTCATATTCCAGCATCCGCAGTAATTTGCTTTTATCCAGCGACGAACCTATCTCCTGATTTCCCCGGTCAATCCAGTACAAATAACACCCTTCCCACAGTCCTCTATATCTCTCCACTGCGATAATACATTCGTGTCCTTATTGAAAAAAGCATAATCAAAGACCATAAGATAATTAAATTGGCCGAGATGACAAAGAGTAAAATCATAGATTTTCTTCGATTTGCCACCTCTGGGTCTCTGGTACTCTCTCCACAGCTGTGAGCTCGGAGTCTCTTGCGGTCTCTGTTGGACACTAAAAAGTGTCTGAGGGTGAAAACATTAAGCAGCATAATCAGGACAAATGGAACCCCAGGTGTTAAAATGTAATGAAGAAACTCAATTGTTCCCCAGACCACAGAAAGCATGTCCTTGATGGGTACATTTCCCCTCCAATACGGACCTGCCAGAATGAAATACCAGTAAATACCCTTTGAACAGATCAAAAAAGTAACTGTTCCCAGAACAACAGCCGCCGTTTTTTCAGGGCAGTACTTTTGTTTCAGCCTCTTGCAGCCAATGGCTACATATCGATCGAAAGTGAAAGTAACGGTTAACCAGACAGAACAGTCAGTAGCTGCATAAAGCAGGACGGCGTGGATATTACACATGGGGATGTGAAGCACGAACTCAAATTGCTCCCGAAATACGGTTGGTATGTGTCTCAATATGAGATCGAATATAACAGCCGATAGATCCGCCGCTGCCATGCCGATGAGGTAGTATGTGACACATTTGCAAAGGCCATATTTCCCTCGGGACAGGATCACCATTGCCACTACATTAACTGTGTGAAAGAGAAAAAACATGATTTTTATGAATCAGGCTGGAAGCAAAATGATCGGTTTGCTGAAGTACCAATTGTAATGTCAAAGGGTGAAGATCATGGGGTGGATTGGAATAGTTCGACCTGAAGGAACAAACAGAAATGACCGTCATGCGGGTAAAGCGTGGCACATTACGCGGCAAAGGGGATGATGTTGAAAATGGCTGCCAAATACACATCATATTCCTCACCTCATTGTTTCCTTCCCTGGTTTGAAGGATGCTAATCTCCAAACCGCTTCGTTGCCTTCTTCTTTTTGGGCTGTCCTTTAGAGTCGAGGATGATTTGCTTGCCTCCAGTGACTACGATTCTGCTGTGGCGGAATAGTCCAGTGCTGGATCCAGACACTGTACCACAGGTTTGGCAGCTGGTGTTTAATGAGTTGGGTGGGTGGAATGCTCTGGATTCAGTTCTCTCCTTCCACTTTTTAAGCATGGCCTCTGCGTGCACCTCTCTGTGACACTCGTGGTGATTGGCGCATTTGTGGATGCTTCATCCCCGGCTTGTGGGTTGTAATATCGGCGATTACATGTGTCCATGGGATGTTACATTTATTTAGGGAGACCTTCTGAGTGTCTTTGTCGCGTTCCCTCTGAACTTGGAGCAAATGTTTGCTTTTGCAAAGCTTGGAGTAGAGCAATTGCTTAGGACGTCTTCTGTCGGGCATATGGGCAATGTCAGGTACGCGAGTTGGATCTGAGGCCTTGGCCTTCGATGACGTTGTTCCCCTGGCGTCCGAAGAGTGTGCTTTCACACTGGTGTCGAAGCTGGATTTCATCATCGATATTTGCTCACGATGAGAAGAGGTTCCCGAGGTGTGGAGAATTACCCATATTATCTGGCGGTTCACAATGGATCACCGTGGTCGGAGCGGGCTGGCAGAGAAGCTTTGTTTTTCAGATGTTTAGTCTGAGGCCTATTCTCTCATAGGCCTTGGTGAAAGCGGCGACAATGATTTGTAGTTCGGTCTCTGAGTGTGCACATGCACAGGCGACGTGTGCGTACTGCCGCCCGATGACAAATGTTGTGGTGGCCTTCGCTCTGGCCTGGAGGCGTCGCAGGGTCAATATTGCACGCCTGTCCGGTAGGTTTGCTCCACTCCAGCGGGGAGCTTCCTAGCGATGGGGTTGAGGGCTGCTCAGAGGAAGATGGAGAATAGCGTGGCTGCGATGACGCATCAACATTTGACCCCAGGTTGCACACTCAGGCCTAGGCATAGATG
The DNA here is from genome assembly GCF_047496885.1 of Scyliorhinus torazame. Lineage (NCBI taxonomy): Eukaryota > Metazoa > Chordata > Chondrichthyes > Carcharhiniformes > Scyliorhinidae > Scyliorhinus > Scyliorhinus torazame. Next base: position 58,274,744 of record NC_092726.1, read on the forward strand.
CTGAATGTTGGTCCAGAGGCTTTTACCGCTGACACGTTGGGAAATGGCTCTACGTGTTCTACCGCCTTACAGATTGAACCCTGGATAAACCTTTACTAAGAATCTGAACTTACACCCAAATTGTATGTGAGGTTGAAGACATGCCCATTGAGGTTGTTGTTCAAATTAAAGAAATAACGTTTTGTTCTTTTTATCTGATTTGTTTTGCCTCAGTTGATGTTATTTGTCCACACCTTTCACTTCTGCTGTTGTAAATCACACTACTGTATTCTACCTTCTCCAACTCGCCTGCTAACACCTACATTTCTCATCCCAGTTCCAGCAATTGAGCTCCCCGTGTTATCCCCGGCAAACAATCAATCCTTTAATATGGGTCCTTCCTTACTGCATAACATCTTCCTCAATCCAAATGTCATATCCATGCGCCAAGCGTTCCTAACCTATCTCTCCCTGGACCACACAGTCTCCAGTACCAAATAAAATAGCCGAACTCACACATTTGCTGAAAAGTTAACGCCATCTCCACTGCCAGAACTGCAGCTCACTGCCTCTCCAGGGCTCCTAACTTGGCACCTCCAAGTTCCATTCCTCTCCAGCTCCGATTCCAGAGTGTTGGTTTGAATGTCACTGCCGGCGCCTTCGCTGCACCTTCCGCAATCCTTTCCACCAAGTACAGACTGCAGCTCCAGCTTTGTTCAGTTGCCACTAACGAGTTCTCCTAAAACTGGAACCTTTGCCAAAATTAGCTCCACTATGCCCCGCCCGAATTATCCCGAGGAACCTAATCCTGACGCCATCCGGTGTAACTTCAAAATAAGCAGATGAAGTTTATGATGAAGATGTTGGAGCATTACTTTGTCATATGGAGATCATGTCGTGCAAATTTGATTGATTTTTTCGAGTCGCGGTATATTTAGCAAGGCAGTGCTGGTGATGTATTTCAGTGAGAGTTTGAACACGTTCTCGCAGGCGACTGTGATCAGCAAGGTAAAAACACCTGGGATCCAGGGCAATTTGACTACGAGATACAAAATTGGCTCATTGGGCTTGGGACAGAGAGTGATGGGCGGACACTGTTTATACGACTGGAAGCCGATAACCAGTCATCTACTTCAGGAATGAGCGCTGCCTCCCCTACTCTTTGGAGTAAACATTAACGATGTACACCTGAAAGTTGGAAGTATAATCTGTAACATCGCAAATTCCAGGAAAATGTATGGTTTTACAAACAGCGAAGAGAAGGCCGTTAAATAAAGAACATTCAGAGTGGATCTTGAAAAACATACATCACGAAGAGGGCGGTGGAAATCTGGAACTCACCGCATGAAACTGTCGAGGCGGGAACTGTCACAATTTTCATGAAACGATTCGATGAACATTTTAAACAGCATAATTTGCGAAGCTATGTCACAGGACCTGAGATGTTCCTGAAGGCCGGCGCAGACACATTGGACTGAAGGGCCTCGTTTGTGCTTTCAAATGCTCCGACCCCGTGACTTGACCGGGGAACACAGCATATCAGCAACAGCTGAGGCGATAGGGAATGTGGGCGGATTGCGACACAGGCACTAACATTTTGTATAAGCCTGATATTTTGAAAGATATAACGTGGGTGTTAAGACACGAGAGATTTAGAATATCAAGTCTAGAAGTAACAAATCTATTGCCGTGGTTTCAAACAACAAATGAGCTGAGACAGGGGAAAGTAAAGATGAGCGAGCTTACAGAGCAGGAAATAGACGGAAATGGTGATAACCAGCTTACGTGGTGGAAGCTCATTTGGATGACAAATGGGACACCTAGAATCAGATTGTGTGATCCCCAGCTCGCTTTCAGACAGAGCGATGGCATGGATAGCTGGGGGACAGAGTGCCTGACGTTGGGTGAATGCGCTGCCTTTCGTTTTGAAGGCATGAACGTGTGCAGTTCTGGTCTCCTAGTTTGAGGAAGGACACTCTTGCTATTGTGGGTGTCCAGCCAAGGTTCACCAGACTAATTCCCGGGATGGCAGGACTGGCATATGAAGAAAGACAGGATCGACTGGGCTTGTACTCACTGGAGTTTAGAATAAAAAGAGGGGATATCATGGAAACATAACATCCAGATGGAACTGGACAGAGAAGATGCGGGAAGAATGTTCCCGATGTTGGGGATCTCCAGAACTAGGGTTGTCAGCCTAGGAATCCGTGGTAAGCCATTCAGGATTGGAATGAGGATCAACATCCTCTCTCAGAGAATTGTGAACCTGTGGAATTCTCTGCGACGGAAAGCTGTTGGGGCCAGTTAATTGGAATCATTTAAGTGGGATCTGGATGTTGCCCTTGAGGATAAAGGAATCAAGGGGTATGGAGAGAAAGCAGGAGTGGGATACTGAATTTGCATGATCAGCCATGATCATACTGAATCGTGGTGCAGGCTCAAAGGACCGAATGGCCTAACCGGCACCTATTTTCTATGTTTAATACATGTGTGTCAAATACTGGGTACGATAGCTTAACATGCATCGTATTTGCAGAGAGCACATCTCTGCTCAAATGGTTCCATGGATGAGGGGTGGTGCAGTTACAAGGGCAGACTGCTGAATGTTGGAATGTTCGTCTTACGCAGAAAATATGAACAGATCATTTTGTAGAGGATTTAACATGATGAAGCATTCAGATTGTTTTAATGCAATGCTGAAATTATGGAGAGAGTCGTTAGCAGCACTAATGATTGAGAGGATAGTGAATTTCATGTCAATTCTGGGACAAAGCGGCCACCTCAGCTACTGACCTGGAAAGGATTGGAATCACTGACCATGTGAACATAGATTGTGAGGAAAACTGAATCCAATGCATGCACTGTATCTAAAATCGAAGACAATAAAATAACGCAGTCAAACATCGTGCTTAACATTTATAAACGGTAGAAGTACTTACTGGGTACCGCCACGATGGCGAGGAATGGATAGTAACCAGCCTGAATAACTTTCAGTATGCACTCGAACCGCCAGAACGCCGCGCACCCTTTCGTAAAATGAAAATAGACAGAAAAGAGCCACGGATAATGCTCTGTCGGCTGCTTTAACATTCCAAAGCTGATATATTCAAATTCACAGACATTTCTGTCACAGTCCAATGAATGTTACTCTGACTCTGATTCATTGCTGTAACATTCATTCTGTTATTCTCGGATTCTCACCCGATGTTGTAAAATACTCATCTGTTGGTTTCAGATTCTGATCTATCCCTCATTAATCAACATGTTTAAAGGAGTGGGTATCTCTCCAGTGACACAGTTGGGTTCCAGAGTGACCGACATTAATTCCAGTCACGGAACAATCAGGTTCAATTAACCACTTGCAATCCAGTGTGTACCATGATGAAGAGGAACAATGCGCCGTCCTGGGATCTATGGATTGCTGATAAAAGCAAAATGGGGAATAGTGGAAGGAGGAACTACAACATTTCAATCTAGATTGCTTGTGTGAGTTGTGACTGACTGTCGGCTTCACAATGGCTGCATTTATTGGTCTTTAGTAGATGAGTAAACACTGAATTCAGCCAGACCGCGTGGGTTACTGATGCTGAACATTCACGAGGTCTTGCTCAAATACAACTGCATTGCTTGCTTGGGGCAAATGCTTTAATACAAGTCAATCCTCACGAATATATGAATTGCAAAACATGTTCGATAAACATGATCAAGTTTTTGATGCAGAAGCTGAAATGGATGAGGAAGTCAGTGTCGTTCTTATGTGCATGTTCTTAGAAAGTCTGCACAACCAAGAGCGAATTGCCATGGAAAATGCCCAATGTTGACACACTCTCTGTGCTGACACTCGTCGTGGAAACCATTACACATAAGATGTCACAAGTTTCCTTTTGCCTCCAGTTTGACAGGGTAGCGTGGAAAATTCGATCTACAGAGCATTCTTTCTCTCTGAACAGTACCCTTGAGATGGAGCTTTGCCTTTTAACTGTTGCGATCTCAACATAAAGTAGGTCGCTGTGATGGATGTGATGTAAAATAACAGTTTTAGAGATATTAGTGACTGTAATGTAGAGATAGGCCAGTCTCATTCTGGTGAGTTCACAGACAAAGGATTTCAGAACGCATGGCAAAGCAAAGTGGAGGAGTGTCCAGCAAAGGAGGAGAAAAGGATGCTGGGCCACAGGGGGCCAGAGGAAGGGATTGGAAGTGAGCCAATTAGGATGTATGGCCAGGTCAGGAGTGGTATAGGATGACCTATGGGAATCGTGTCTGTGAAACTTGCTGCCATTTGAATGTATTTGCAGAAATCCCTTTGTCTCCTTCTTCATTCGTTTTCCAAGGGTCTAGGAGATTAGTTATGTGTCCTGTGCCTCTGTGAAATGAATCAGACTAGCAAGTCAAATAAAATAACTAATGCTGTACCTGCAAATTCATCTCGACTTTTATTGAGGCCAGACTGACGGGTAAAGAAATTTTGATTTGTGATTTGGTGCCGGAAAGCCGGGATTTCTCAAGATGGTCATTGGCCAGCTGCAAATTCAGAATTAGACTGATTATGGACGGAGGGAGAGTTGAAAAAGGGGCCCACAATGTAAAGCTGGAAAATCACCGCACATTGATTGTCCCCATCTTCTGGTCGTCTGATTTGTCTGGTCACTCGCGGTTGGTACGGAAAGATCGTCTCGACGAAATCAAAGGTCAGTCTGGGGATTAGAAAATTAAACTGATGGGATATCATAATTGATAGTTCAGTTTTGGGTTAATTGAGTTGTCGATGAATTGATGGGACATCGGGAGACGGTTCAGTTCTACGAGTGTATTGAATAACTGATGGGACCTCAGGATGAGGGTTCAGTTCAATGAGTGTTTTGAATCTATAGTTGATTAAGCTAAAATTGTGTCCTTGGACTGAAGTGGCGAGAAACGATAAAAGTTAAAACAAGCTGGTTTCTGCATGTTAGTTAAAGCAGAAGTCTCTCAAAGGGTTAACAGCAGCTTGAGTTAACAGGCAGCCTGTGGTGTAATCGGATACCTTTCTTTCGAGTCAGTGAACTCCAGCAAAGTTACGTTTTGAATTAATTCAAGGAAACCAGTGGGTTTCTCCACCTCTTTGATAAAAGTTTATTTTTTTCGAAAGCAATTGCTTGAAATTGCCAGAATCTTAAGTTTTACTTACTTGAAATAATGTCAATCTCATTTTATTTGTGAATTAACAGAAACTTAAAGAAACTCACTGACACCATTTTAAAAATTGTAAATCTGGAAATGACAGTTGACGTTGCTCCGGTATAAATCACAGCAGCTAACTGCTCGCTCATTGATAGCAGCCAGCATTTTGTGAATGTAAGAAAAACTTGTTGAAAGAAAATTGTTAAGATAAAGAATTAATTAAGTTGTAAAAGTTAGACAAATTGTGTTAAGCAAATCGTAAATTTAGTTCTGAGTTGAGATCAGAGCTAAGTTTGCAGGTTGCAGTAATTCAATTTGAATTTTCAAACATTTTAAGTTTTAAAAGAACACTGGTAGAACCTTTTCAATAATTTTGCCAAGGAGCAAAAATTGCCATTGGTTATAAATAAGCAAATAAAAAATAAAAATATATAATAATAAAAAAGAAAGAGCCAAAGTATGAAAGCTAAAGAGTTAATCAGATTATGAAGACAACATTGTCAACATGAGAGGGATAAGATCATGTTATCAAGTTGGCAAGAAAATGCCCTTAAAATGTGAATTCCAATTAGTGAAGGGGGTAACAAAAAAAAACATTACAGGGCTTGAAAAACGAGTGTGCAGTCAAAAAAAACGCGCAAGTAAAGACAGGGAAGGCTCTGGTGAAACAAAAGATGGGCTACGTAGTTCAATGACTGGCCTTGAATTGACAGAATATGACGAATTGGACAATTTGACCACATCGGCTAGGATTCCGACTGCACCTGTAGCACAGTCTGCACTAATTCCAGAACCACCAGAGTATAATAATTTATATCCAGTCACTGCTCCCCAGATTCAAATTATGCCAGCCCCTCCAGCCCCTTTGGTACCATCTTCACTGTCTGAGAGAGAAAGGGGGCTCTGTTCCACAAGCCCAATTAACTCTAGGACCCGATCTCGGACAGCGAGAGAAGGACCTGATCCTATCCAGAAACAATCAAGCATACCACATAAATCCATTCAGACCGAGAAGGGGGAACAGAAAACTCCGAGAACAAAGGGTGAAGAAAGAGATGGTTCTGAGGAGAAGGAGCTCTCTCTGGTGACGGGGAAGGACGTCGAAGTCTTGGAAGAGCCAGAGGAAATAGCTAGAGTACCCCCTGGTGAGACGCAGTGACAGTTGCCGATTTGGAAAATAACAAACCCTGACGCGGTGACCGCCGGGGCCCAGCCCACGATAGACGTTTATTTCCCATGGAGACCAGTGAGATGATGGCTATTATGGCTACAATCCCAGACAGAAAAAAAATCTCCTGCTGTTCTCGTGGATTACTTGAGAACTACCATTTCAATTTATCAAGCTGAATCTAGGGACCTCCGGGCCATAGTCCAGCAGGTTTTAACCCCAGCAGAGTACCGCAATCATCTTAATCACTTGGATTATGCTAGCCATGCCGCACTTCAGCAAGCCAATGCGTCGGACGACGATAGACGGACACAAATCCTGAATGCGTTGAATAGCACATTTCAAAAGCCCATAAATATTTCTGCTATCTTAGACCTCAAACCTAAAAAGATTGAAGAGTCGGAGGAATTTCTGGAACGTTTTAATGAAATCTACTGTGGGCAGTCAGGCGATTTGCCATATGATAATGGTCAGAATTCCCCTCAATATTGTGCTATGTTAATGCATTGCCTACCACCTTCCGTGGCTACTGCTGTGAAATGTAATAACATGCATTGGACAAAGAACGTCCCTTCCCAGATGGCAAGGGCAGTCAGATTTTATTGAAAGGAGGGTGTAGGCCAGGAAGGTGGCTCAGTTACAAAGATTAAGACTGAGTATGTAATGAAAAAGGATGATCTGAGACCCCAACAATCGGCAGAAACGGTAGCTTACCAGCTGGAGCCCCAATATTGTGACTTTGGGTGGGTGGATCAGCGAGGGGGAGGATATCAAACCCACCCAAAGGGACCCTCAGCTCCGTTTTATGGCCGACCGTATGCACCAACAGCTTTACAACGGCCGGCCCCTTTGAGGGGCCATTGGTCTCCATGGGAGAAGAGGACGGGGCAGATATAGAGGGAGCAATGCATGTTTTAATTGCGGCCGTGCAGATCACTGGCAATAGGAATGCCCCTTTAAAAGACAGGCAGCAGAAGGAGACTACCCGACCCAAAGGAGGGGGTACCCACCAAGGGGAGGACAGACGAGATACACTGACTTCTCTCAGGCAAACCCTTTCCCAACACAGGATTGACTAGCTAATTTAGTCATAAGGACTCTCCAATCGGACAGGGAACCTATTATCTCTCTGCAGATAGGATATCAACATCACTCATTTGTAAACGACACTGGAGCAGCCATGTCTTCTGTGCAATCAGAACTTCGACTGCCATTATCCGACCACACGCAGCAATTGTCGGGGTTCCAAGGACAGGTGTGTGAGTATCCTATTTCTGAACCTGTGACAGTCACTTACGAGAATATGTCTGCAGATCATCAGTCTGTGGTGACTACTGGATTGGACTGTAACTTGTTGGCCCGAGATTTACTGTGTATCTTCCAGCTACAGCTAGAGTGCGGAGACGAGGGGGTAACGGTCCAATCATGGAGGATGAGACAACAGTGCTGTATTTCTATCACCCCCCAGTGGTGGACATTAGATATTGAACATTCACTGCATCACGTTAACCTGGCTTATGACAGAACATACAAAACAGGGAGTTGGAGGACAAATACCTGCCATTAATTGGGACCGAATGGCCAGTCAAGGTTACAGCCACCGTCACGGATAAAGAAGGTACAGCCGATTTTGTTACAATATCACCACATTTATGGCCACAGTCAGCTTCGGTAAGCCCTCATATTACATGCCAGGTCCACGACCAGTACCATGCCAGGGATCTGGGACCTATGTTAAGGAGGTCAGTGGATCATTCAGATCCAACAGAGTACGCACTTCACGTCACGTCAGACGGCACTGCCATAAAACATTTTGAGGGCCGTGAAACGATTAACACTCGACTGCAGCCCCGTCTATAGACAAATTAATCCGAGAGCTGTTGCAACAGGGTATTTTGGTCTCTTGCCAATCAGAATGTAACACCCCCATACGTGCTGTGCCTAAACCAGCCAAGCCAGACCAGTACTGATTAGTACAGGATTTAGGTTCAATCAATGCCATCGCACAGCCGTTACATGCTCTCACTCTCCAACAGGATATTACGGTGTATAGCTCCCACTCGGTCATCGCACGACTGAGGCAACTGCTGACTCATCATCTTACCGCAGCTCGCCAGAATAGGTATGAGATATACCTTTTGAACAATCCACGTCTGACATTTAAACACTGCACCACTATCAATCCAGCCTGTTTTCTTAGTGGTCCCCCTGTCCATGAAGACGCACCTGGCCACGACTGTTTAGCCTTGATTCAGGAAACTACTACAAAATGGGACGATTTGAGTGATATTTCGTCAGAACAAACTGACATGATTATGTGTGGTCAAATAGCCCACCGGGGTTTAGTTAATGACTTACTGCAGGCCCGCCTTATGCCCACGCAGATTTCCGTCAGTAAATGCGCTGCCCACACAAACGGTCAGACCCCAGTTGACGTTGGTAATGAACAAGCAGATTGTGCAGCGCGGACAGCCGCGCAAATTCAGCAAGTGATGGTGCCTAAAATGTTAAGTCAGACTAAACGATCTACTATAAATATGTCTGCTTGTGACAAGTCAATGCCAACCATCCAAAACGTCATAAGGTTACAGGAGGAGGCTCCTGAGAGTGATAAACAAATGTGGAAACGGTTAGGTTGTACATATGATTCTGTTTCCTCTTTATGGACCACACCAGCACATCAGACTTGTATGTCTGATGTACTGGCTTTATGGGTCATTGAATGTGTACACTTTGCAACTCATTGTGGGGCTCGGGGGACTAGTGATTTGTTGCTGGACACTTGGTGGCACCCTGAAATGCAGGGGTTGGCCCAGAGTATCAGTAATCGGTGTTTGATTTGTCAGCAAGATAACACCGGCAAAGGTATCCCTTGTGGGATGGGGCAAATCCCGTTGCCCAGTGGTCCCTTTGAGACGCTACAAATGGATTACATTGAATTGGAAAGGTGTCAATGTTATAAATATGTTTAGGTCATTGTGGATGTGTTCAGCAGATGGGTTGAGGCGTATCCGACTACCGATAATAAAGCTGCTACTGTGGTTAAAGTTCTGATGCGGGAAATCATTCCCCGGTATATTATACCAGCTCAGTTGAGTTCTGATAACGGGCCTCATTTTCTTGGACAGATTAACCTGCCTCCCTTCCCCAGTGCTAGTTTACAGGCGTGGAGCATGATGGGGTGGCTACGCACCGCCTGTGTGATCTACGGCCTCACCTCGCTTGGAGTGTTATTGGCGACGGACATGGAAAAGGGGAATATTATCTACATTTGTAACCCCAACCAATCTACAAGGACATTTGATTTATTCAAAGGTGATGTTCTTCGCTGCCCCCATATACGAGGACATGGTATCGACTCATGGAAGGTCATCAAAGTTAAGGAGAATGCAGGACTCATGAAGCAATTGCACCGGTCCCGGCGGTGGGAAGGGAATATTATATAGACATTGCCTTCTTTTTGGAGCACATGTCAATTTGATTTTGGATGTGTTAAGATTGGTGCGATAAAGGTAACATCAGGCCGTCAGGAGAGCGTAGGAAGAGGCTGGGAGAGAGAGCGGGGGGGGGGGGGGGGGGGACTAGAGAGGACGGGGCGTCTGACAAGGGAAGTACAGTTAGAACGTAGGTTATCAGGAGATACACTTAATTTAGTTAAAGGCCAAAATGAGGAAAACCCGGGTAGTATGAATCTCTTTTACCAGATTTACCACCGCTTGTATGGCCAGGGAAGGTTGTCTGCTACCCGAACCCCGCAGCAGTGTCTAGGTTATTTTCTGTTTCACCGCTTTGGGGCACTCCCCAAACAGTGGATCATTGTCAGCGTTCCGAGCCACCGCCCGAGCAAGTCACTCTTCCTTACGATCCGGGTTCAGCACCACCGGCTATTTGCCTTCCCATTCCTCGGGATAATTCCCACTCACAGTATGATAGGCTGCAACGGTGGAGGGCGTACATACCTAGACACTTCACTCCCAATAGAGATTCCCGGTCGTACGAGAATTGTTTCAGCAGTGAAGGGTACGGCTGTTTGCTGGGAGAGATGGAAACGAATATAACATGTCTGTTCCCCACCTGTACGGACAGGAGGTGTCATATCACCCAGGCGTCTGGCCAATGCGTTTGTTACAACACCACTTGCGTTCCATTGAACGCCGGCCTCCAGCTCCTTTGTGGCTGGGCGAATGTCTCTCATATCACTGTTGGGACTAGGGCTTTCCGCATTGGTAGGCGGCCCGAAATGGGTGTTCCAAAGCTGGATAAACTGGGGTACTGGGGGATCCCTGCGCAACCGATATACTGATTGTGATGCTAGCATGCACACGGAGCAAGGATACTCGCTAAATTTATGGATCGCATACGGGATCACCTAGACGGAATGCAGGATCCTGGCTCTTGGGGTAACTGGGGATTTGGAGGTTGGAAGGACTGGTTGATAAACATGGCCATGTAATTAGCAGTGGCTATTGGCTGCATCTTTGTGGGCCCAGCCATCCTTAAACGTGTGATGGGTAGAATGCGGGGTGCACTGGAACAGATCAACGCCCCTAAAATCTTGGCTGTCAAAATCCATGAGGGTGCAGCAGATGAACGGGGGCTACGCCAGGAATTGGAAATGCAGCGACGGATCTTTTTAGATGAGGGACCGTAGCTATGGATTGGATAGTTCGCTTACCATGGAATGGTAAAAGGAGGGAATGACGAATGTGATATAAAATAGTTACTTTAGAGATATTAGTTCCTGTAATGTAGAGATAGGCCAGTCACATTCTGGTGAGTTCACAGACAAAGGATTTCAGATTTCAGGGTGGTAAGGAGAACTTGTAAGGGCCCCTCCATCGCGGCTCCGAACCCATCCTAGTCCAATTTTTGACCATGACATAACTACCGGGCTGGACTGAATGTGAGCTAGGTACTGGGGTGGGGGGGGGGGGGGGGCGGGGGGGGGCGGGATTGGGCTGGTGAGCCGCCATGGTGGGGTGTAGAGGGGGAGGGGCGATTGCTGGTGAGCCACCATGGACCTCCTTGAGCACCTGAGTGAGGGCTAGAACATAGGTGGTCATCTCTTCAGTCATATGGTGAAACTGAACCAGTCTGGAAGCACGCAGGCCCCAGGGAGTTCTAAGAGGCCTGCCATAAAGAATCTCGGCAGGAGAGAGCCGGGCCGGTCCCGCAGGTGTAACCCGCAGCTGGAAGTGGGCAACGGGGAGCAACTTAAGCCATGTCAGTCCCGTGTCTGCTCTTAATTTAGCCAATTTAGTTTTGAGGGTCTGATTGTGTCTCTCAACCAACCCGGCCGCCTGCGGTCTGTAAGCACAGTGTCACTGCTGGCGTATGCCCAACTGGGAGCAAACTCCTTGTTAATTTGTCCAATAAAATGAGGCCCATTATCAGAACTTAACTGAGCTGGTATACCGTACCGGGGAATGATTTCCCGCATCAAAACTTTAACCACAGTAGCAGCTTTATTATCGGTAGTCGGATACGCCTCAACCCATCTGCTGAACACATCCACAATGACCAAAACATATTTATAACATTGACACCTTTCCAACTCAATGTAATCCATTTGTGGCGTCTCAAAGAGACCACTGGGCAACGGGGTTTGCACCATCCCACAAGAGATACCTTTGCCGGTGTTATATTGCTGACAAATCAAACACCGATTACTGATACTCTGGGCCAACCCCTGCATTTCAGGGTGCAACCAAGTGTCCAGCAACAAATCACTAGTCCCCCAAGCCCCACAATGAGTTGTAAAGTGTACACATTCGATGACCCATAAAGCCAATACATCAGGCATACAAGTCTGATGTGCTGGCGTGGTCCATAAAGAGGAAACAGAATCATATGAACAACCTAACCGTTTCCACATTTGTTTAGCACTCTCAGGAGCGTCCTCCTGTAACCTTATGGCGTCTTGAATGGTTGGCATTGACTTGTCAGAAGCAGGCATATTGATAGTAGATCGTTTAGTCTGACTTAACATTTTAGGCACCATCACTTGCTGAATTTGCGCGGCTGTCCGCGCTGCACAATCTGCTCGTTCATTACCAACGTCAACTGGGGTCTTACCATTTGTGTGGGCAGCGCATTTAATAACGGAAATCTGCGTGGGCATAAGGAGGGCCTGCAGTAAGTCATTAACTAAACCCCGGTGGGATATTTCCGTGACCGCCAGGTAAGGAATCCCCTATTCTTCCAGAGATGTCCGAAGTCATGAACTACCCCGAAAGCGTATCGGGAGTCAGTGTAAATATTTACCAGACGATCTACGCCAAGTATACATGCACGGGTGAGGACAAAAAGTTCGGCTTGTTAGGCAGAATAAGGGGTCTGGAAAGCTGCCGCTTCTAGGATCAGACCATCCTGTTCTACGATTGCGTAACCGGACAATCTCCGGCCAGTGGGGCTTACTAATGCACTGCCATCAACATACATAATCATGTCAGGTTGTTCCAACGGAATATCACTCAGACCTTCCCTTATTGTGGTAGTTTCCTGAATCAAGGCTAAACAGTCGTGACCAGGTGCGTCCTCATGGACAGGGGGACCGCTAAGAAAACAGGCTGGATTGATAGTGGTACAATATTTAAATGACAGACGTGGATTGTTCAAAAGGTATATCTCATACCTATTCTGATGAGCTGCGGTAAGATGCAGAGTCTGCAGTTGCCTCAATAGTGCGATGACCGATTGGGAGCTACAAACCGTAATATCCTGTTGGAGAGTTATCTTGGCAGCAGCCTGCAAACTATTGTATATCGCTGCCAAGATCTGGGTGCAAACAGGGCGGCCCAACGCCACTGGGTCGAGTTTGGAAGAGTAATGTGCTTGTTCCCATGTTGCTGGGTGAGTACCGCTGTTGAACATCCTTCCAGAACAGTACAGTATATCTGGAACGGTCGGTCGTACAATGGCCTCCCGAGGGCCGGTGCTTGTAACAAGGCCTGCTTCAGGCAACGGAAGGCCTCGAGTGCCTCGGTGGTGAGAGTAAAGTTCCCCCCTTCACTAGTGTAAGGCGGCAGCAACTTTGTATAGACAGCGATGTTTGGTATCCACTGCCGACAATAATTCACCATACCCAGCCAATGACGGACCTCCTTGGCTATTGTAGGGGCGGGCGGGGAATTGGCATATTGGTTCAATCCTACTGGGTTCGTGAGTTCTTTCTCTGGCTGTAAGTAAAACTTCTAAGAACTTAACCTTTCTCTGAGCCACCAAGACCTTTGATTGTGAGAAAACATAATCCAACGAGTATATTATCGTATTATTACGATAATAACTGGATCACATCATCCCTATTACTGGGCTCGTCAGGACATGCTACCAATATGTTATCTACATTGGAACCATGCTCCAATGTCAAGGCCTGGAGTTGGATCTGCAGGCATCTGGAGAAGAGCGTAGGTGAGTTGACGAACCCCTGATGCAGTCGGGTCCAGGTATACTGCTGTCCATTGTAAGTGAAGGCAAACAAATATTGGCTTTCAGTTGCAAGTGGGAAGGCAAAGAAGGCTTGCTGAATGTCTATTATGGTGAAGACCCGGGCTTGAGCTGGAATTTGAGGCAGAATGTGGGCAGTGTTAGGGACGAGAGCATGTAACGGCTGTACGATCGCATTGATTGAACGTAAATCCTGTACTAATCGGCACTGGTCTGGTTTGGCTGGTTTAGGCACAGCAAGTATGGGGGTGTTACATTCTGATTGGCAAGGGATCAACATACCCTGTTGCAACAGCTCTTGAATTAATTTGCCTAAAGACGGAGCAGCTTGGGATTTCAGGGGGTATTACCGAATGGAAGGCAGCTTTACATGGTCCTTAATCGTTACCTTAATAGGTGTAACATTTGTCTTTCCCACTTGTGATGGGTATTCCGCCCAGACCTGTGGATTGACACATTCCAAAACATCATGTCCCCAGTGATGCTGCAGTCGAGTGTTAATCGTTTCAGGGACCTCAAAATATTTTATGGAAGTGCCGTCGGGCGTGAATGAAGTGCGTACTCTTTTGGATCTGAATGATCCACTGCCCTCCTTACCATAGGCCCCAGATCCCTGGCATGGTACTGGTCGTGGACCTGATGTATAATATGAGGGCTTACCGAAGCTGATTGTGGCCATAAATGTGGTGGGATTGTAACAAAATCGGCTGTACCTTCTTTTCCCGTGACTGTGGCTGTATCTTTGACTGGCCATTCGGTCCCAATAAATGGCAGGTATTTGTCCTCCAACATCCTGTTTTGTCCAGTTCTGGCATAGGCCAGGGTAACGTGATGCAGTGAATGTTCAATGTCTAACGTCCACCACTGGGGGTGGGGGTGGGGGTGGGGGGTGGGGGTGGGGGGGGGGGGGGGGTGGGGGGGGGGGGAGGTGATAGAAATATAGCACTGTTGTCTCATCCTCCATGATTGAACCGTTACCCCCTCGGTTCCGTACTCTAGCTGTAGCTGGAAGATACACAGTAAATCTCGGGCCAACAAGTTACAGTCCAATCCAGTAGTCACTACAGACTGATGATCTGAAGACTTATTCTCGTAAGTGACTGTCACAGGTTCAGAAATAGGATACTCACACAGCTGTCCTTGGAACCCCGACAAATGCTGCGTGTGGTCGTATAGTGGTAGTCGAAGTTCTGATTGCACAGGAGACATGGCTGCTCCAGTGTCGATTACAAATGAGTGATGTTGATCTCCTATCTGCAGAGAGATAATAGGTTCCCTGTCCGATTGGAGAGTCCTTATGACTAAATTAGCTAGTTAATTCTGTGTTGGGAAAGGATTTGCCTCGGAGAGTCAGTGTATCTCGTCTGTCCTCCCCTTGGTGGGTACCCCCTCCTTTGGGTCGGGTAGTCTCCGTCTGCTGCCTGTCCTTTAAAGGGACATTCCTGTTGCCAGTGATCTGCACGGCCCCAATTAAAACATGCATTGCTCCCTCTATATCTACCCCGTCCTCTTCTCCCAGTAGACCAATGGCCCTTCAGAGGGGCCGGCGGTTGTAAAGCTGTTGGTGCTTACGCTGGGCCATAAAAAGGAGCTGAGGGTCCCTTTGGGTGGGTTTGATATCCTCCCCTTCCTGATTCACCCACCCAAAGTCACAATATTGGGGTTCCAGCTGGTGAGCTACCGTTTCTGCCGTTTGTTGAGGTCTCAGGTCATCCTTTTTCATTACATACTCAGTCTTAACCTTTGTAACTGAGCCTCCTTCCTGGCCTACACCATCCTTCCAATAAAATCTGACTGCCCTTGCCATCTGGGAAGGGTCGTTCTCTGTCCAATTCATGTTATTACATTTCACAGCCGTTGCCACGGAAGGTGGTAGGCAATGCGTTAACATAGCACAATATTGAGAGGAATTCTGACCATTTTGATATTGCAAGTCGCCTGACTGCCCACGGTAGATTTCATTATAACGTTCCAGAAATTCCTCTGGCTCTTCAATCGTCTTAGGTTTTAGGGCTAAGATAGCAGAACTATTTATGGGCTTTTGAAATTGCTATTCAACGCGTTCAGGATTTGTGTCCGTCTATCGTCGTCCAACACATGGGCTAGCTGAAGTGCGGCGTGGCTAGCATAATTCAAGTGATTAAGATAATTGCGGTACTCTGCTGGGGTTAAAACCTGCTGGACTAGGGCCCAGAGGTCCCAAGAATCAGCGTGATAAATTGAGATGGTAGTTCTCAGGGAATCCACAAAAGCAGCAGGAGTTTTTTTTCTATCTGGGATTGTAGCCATAATAGCCACCATCTCACTGGGTGTCCATGGGAAGTAAACGTCTATCGTGGGCTGCGCCCCGGCAGTCACCGCGTCAGGGTTTGGTATCTTCCTAATCGGCAACTGTCTCCGAGTCTCACCAGGGGGCACTCTAGCTATTTCCTCTGGTTTTTCCAAGACTTCGACGTCCTTCCCTGTTACTAGAGGGAGTTCTTTCTCTTCAAAATCATCTGTGGCATCTCCCTTTGTTCTCGAAATTTGCGGTTTCCCCTTGGTCTGAAGGAATTTAGGTGCTATGCTTAATTGTTTCTGGTTAGGATCAAGCCCTTCTCTCGTTGTCCGAGATCGGGCCCTAGAGCTAACTGGGCTTGTGGAACAGAGCTCCTCTTCCCCTACTGATCGTGAAGATGGTAAATCGGGACGCGATCAACCAAAAGGGCTGGAGTTACTGGCATGATTGGAATCTGGGGAGCAGTGACTGGATATAAATTATTATACTCTGGTGGTTCTGGAATTAGTGCAGACAATGCTACAGGCGCAGTCGGAGCTTTTGCTGACATTTTCAAATCATCGAATTGGTCATTTTCTGTCAACTCAAGGCCAGACATTGAACTACGGAGCCCATCTTTTGTTTGCCCCGAGCCCTTCCTGTCTTTACTTGCGCGTTTTTTGAATGCACAGTCCTTTTTCAAGACCTGTAATGTTTTTTGTTACCCTGTTCACTAATTGGAATTCCCATTTTAAGGGCATTGTCCTGCCAACTAAATAATATGATGTTATCTCTTTCCTCTTGACAATATTGTCTCCATAATCCAATTAATTCTTTTGCTTTCATACTTTGACTCTTTTTCCAGATGTGTCCCTGAATTTTCTTAATAACCTCTAGGTCTTTGGTGCCCCCTAGTGGCCATTCATCCCCAATTTTACTCCTTAACGTTGCTGACATTTTCCTGAAATCTTTTGCTTTATCCGGATACATATCGCATAATATTTGCAGTGGCATGCCTGGATCATTTGTGCTATCCAAGGAATTCCCCATAATCTCAACTAATCCTCAGAACTGCGTTTTTCGCCACTACAGTCCAAGGGTACAATTTTAGCTAAATCAGCTATAGATTTAAAACACTCACACATGGAATTGAATCATCTTCAGATTTAAAAACACTTATTGAACTGACCCTTCATCTGCTGAAGTCCCATCAGTCTTAAAAACACTTATACATGGAATTGAATCATCGCTTTAGATGTCCCATCAACCCAAAACCTAACCCAAGCCGAATCAACAATATGAAATCCCATCAATTAAATTTATAATCCCCAGACTGACCTTTGATTTCGTCGAGACGATCTTTCCGTACCAACCGCGAGTGACCAGACAAATCAGACGATAAGAAGAGGGGAAAAATCAATGCGTGGTCATTTTCCAGCTGTACATTGTGGGCCCCTTTTTCCCATCCTCCTGTTCATAATCAGTCTAATTCTGATTTCGCAGTTGTTCAGAACCGTCTTGAGAAATCCCGGGTTTCCGGGACAAATCCCAAATTTCTTTACCCGTCAGTCTGGCCTCAATAAAAGTCGAGATGGATTTGCAGGTACAGCATTAGTTATTTTATTTGACTTGCAAGTCGTTCTCAATTCACAGCAAGTACAAAGCACATCTTGCTTCGTACACCTCCGGAATCAAGTGAGTCATTAGGACAAAGGGATGTCTACTAATAACACAAATGGCATCAAGTTTCACATGCATGATTCCCATAGGTCGTCCTATACCCCTCCTGACCTATCCATACACTCTAATTGGCTCACTTCCAATCCCTTCCTCTGGCCCCTATTACCCAGCATCCCTTTCCCCTCCGTAGCTAGACACACCTCTTCCTTTGCTTTGCCATGCGTTCTGAAATCCTTTGTCTGTGAACTCACCAGGATGAGACTGGCCTATCTCTACATTACAGTAACTAATATCTCGAAAGTAACTATTTTATATCACATTCGTCAAGGACACGTCTACTGAGGTAGCATGGGCTAAGGTTAGAAACAGAAAAGGCGAGGCCACCCTGTTAGGGGTTTTCTGTGGGCCTCCGAAAAGTTCCAGAGATGTAGAAGAAAGGATTGCAAAGTTGATTCTGGATAGGAGAGAAAACAACAGAGTAGTTGTTATGGGGGACTTTAACTTTCCAAATATTGACTGGAAACGCTACAGTTCGAGGACTTTAGACAGGTCCGTTTTTGTCCAAGGTGTGCAGGAGGGTTTCCTGACACAGTATGTAAATCGGCCAACGAGAGGCGAGGCCATACTGGAATTGGTACTGGGTAATGAACCAGGACAGGTGTTAGAATTGGAGGTAGGTGAGCACTTTGGTGATCGTGACCACAATTCCATTACGTTTACTTTAATGATGGAAAGGGATAGGTATATACCGCAGGGAAAGAGTTATATCTGGGGGGAAGGCAATTATGATACGATGAGGCAAGATATAGGATGCGTCGGAGGGAGAGGAAAACTGCAGGGGATGGGCACAATGGAAATGTGAAGCTTGCTCAAGGAACAGCCACTGCGTGTCCTTGATAAGTATGTACGTGTCAGGCAGGGAGGAAGTGGTCGAGCAAGGCAACCATGGTTTACTAAAGCAGTCGAAACACTTGTCAAGAGGAAGAAGGAGGCTTATGTAATGATGAAACATGAAGGTTCAGTTAAGGCGCTCGAGAGTTACAAGTTAGCTAGGAAGGACCTAAAGGGAGAGCTAAGAAGAGCCAGCAGGGGACATGAGAAGTCTTTGGCAGCTAAGATCAAGGATACCCCGAAAGCTGTCTGTACATATGTCAGGAATACATGAATGACAAGGGTAAGTGTAAGGCCAGTCAAGGACAGTAGTGGGAAGTTGTGCTTGGAGTCCGAGGAGATAGGAGTGCTGCTAAATGAATATTTTTCGTCAGTATTCACACAGGAAAAGTACAATGTTGTCGAGGAGAATACTGAGATTCAGGCTACTAGACTAGAAGGGCTTGAAGTTCATAAGGAGGAGGAGATAGGACTTATGGAAATTGTGAAAATAGATATGTCCCCTGGGCCAGATGGGATTTATCCTAGCATTCGCTTGGAAGCTAGGGAGGAGATTGCTGAGCCTTTGGCTTTGATCTTTAAGTCATCTTTGTCTACAGGAATAGTGCCAGAATACTGGAGGATAGCCAATATTGTCCCCTTGTTCAAGAAGGAGCGTAGAGACAACCACGGTAACTATGACCAGTGAGCCTTACTTCTGTTGTGGGCAAAATCTTGGAAAGGTTTATAAGAGATAGGCTGTATAATCATCTGGAAAGGAATAATTTGATTAGAGATAGTCAGCACGGTTTTGTGAAGGGCAGGTCGTGCCTCACAAACCTTATTGAGTTCTTTGAGAAGGTGACCAAACAGGTGGAAGAGGGTAAAGCAGTTGATGTGGTGTATATGGTTTTTAGTAAAGCGTTTAATAAGATTCCCCACGGTATGCTACTGCGGAAAATACGAAGGCATGGGATTCAGGGTGATTTAGCAGTTTGGATCAGAAATTGGCTAGCTGGAAGAAGACAAAGGCTGGTGGTTGATGGGAAATGTTCAGACTGGAGTCCAGTTACTAGTGGTGTACCACAACGATCTGTTTTGGGTCCACTGCTGTTTGTCATTTTAATAAATGACCTGGAGGAGACCGTAGAAAGATGAGTGAGTAAATTTGCATATGACACTAAAGTCGGTGGAGTTGTGGGCAGTGCGGAAGGATGTTACAAGTTACAGAGAAACATAGATAAGCTGCAGCGCTGGGCTGAGAGGTGGAAAATGGAGATTAATACAGAAAAGTGTGAGGTGATTCATTTTGGAAGGAAGAACAGGAAGGCAGGGTACTGGACTAATGGTAACATTCTTGGCAGAGTGGATGAGCAGAGAGATCTCGGTGTCCATGTACATAGAGCCCTGAAAGTTGCCACCCAGGTTGAGAGGGTTGTTAAGAAGGCGTACGGTGTATTAGCTTTTATTGGTAGAGGGAATAAGTTTCGGAGCCATGAGGTCATGTTGCAGCTGTACAAAACTCTGGTGCGGCCGCATTTGGAGTATTGCGTGCAATTCTGGCCGCCGCATTATAGGAAGGATGTGGAAGCATTGGAAAGGGTGCAGAGGAGATGTACCAGAATGTTGCCTGGTATGGAGGGAAGATCTTAAGATGAAAGGCTGAGGGACTTGAGGCTGTTTCGTTAGAGAGAAGAAGGTTAAGAGGTGACTTAATTGAGGCATAAAAGATGACCTGACGATTGGATAGGGTGGACAGTGAGAGCCCTTTTCATCGATAATTATGTCTAGCACGATGGGACATACCTTTAAATTGAGGAGAGATAGATATAAGACAGATGTCAGAGGTAGGTTCTTTCCTCACAGAGTAGTAAGGGCGTGGAATGCCAGGCCTGCAACAGTAGTGGACTCGCTAACCTAAGGGCATTCAAATGGTCATTGGATAGACATATGGACGATAAGGGAATAGTGTAGATGGGCTTTAGAATGGTTTCATAGGTCGGCGCAACATCGGGGGCCCAGGGGCCTGTACTGCGCTGTAATGTTATATGTTCTATGTTCGGGGTGAATACATTCTGTTGGAAAAATTGAGAGACTGTGAGCTTGAACGCAAGACCAACTTGGGCAGGCCCAAATGTAGGGTAGCCTGTATCCACTCGATTTAAACATTTGAGTTCATCAGAGTCAAGAGCTTTGAGGACATGTATGTGGGTCGAAGACAATGCCACGATGCATCGCTCTTGCTTCATATGCAGTGCTTGTAATTGCGTATACAATTCTGAATCATGTATCCTATGACAGAGACGAGAATTGGAAACAAATTAAAGGCTTACCACAGTAACTTCATTGAAGCCTACTTGTGACAATAAGCTATTATTATTTTTATTATTATTATTAAGTTTGTGAAACATTAGGTCCAAAAATCAGATAACGGTCACAGAATATTTACAATATATTTACTTACTTCAAGATCCCAAAGTGAAAGGGGTTATCTGAACCTGTTTGTTCAGTGCCTTTAATTATGTCAGTCTCCTTGGATTCCTCGTGTCTCACTTGAGGGTTGCATCATTCATCTCACCCATTAATAAGAGACGATAGTTCGTTTGTTCACCTGTAGTGTGAGTGAGACGATCGCGCTCGACACCAACAGGGAGCAGAAGCTCGACAGTTAGTAAAGCAATGGACGTGTTTTTGGTATTCGCAGTAATCCATGAGATAGAAAAGATATACTATCCCATCCTGGCTTTTGTCGGGGTCTCTGGTATGTTGCTACCGTCAGCTATTAATTGTTTATATCCCGATTAATGTGAAACTGTATTTTTCCTATGATGGAGTAGCTTTCAATTAGGAGAAAGGGTAAGAGGAACTATAACTTAGGAGAGGTTACTGATCGAGGTGTTAAGATTCACAACAGAGGTAAAAAAGCCAACATAAGTGTACTTGACTTGAATGCTCGTAGTATTCGGAATAAGGTAAATGAGTTGATGGCGCAAATCATCGTGAATGCCTATGATTTAGTGGCCATTACTGAAATATGGTTCAAGGATGGTCACGACTGGGAGATAAATATCCGAGGGTCTCAAACTATTCGGAAGGACAGAGTGGATGGGAACAGTGTAGCTCTGTTATTTATGGATGACATCCGGGCAACAGTAAGCGATGACATCGGTGCTATGGAGGATAAGGTTGAATCCATTTGGGTGGAAATAAGGAATAGTAAGGCAAAAATGTCATTGATAGGAGTAGTCTATAGGCCACCAAATAATAACATTATGGTGGGGCAGGCAATTAACAAAGAAATAACTGATGCATGTAGAAATGGTACAGCAGTTATCATGTGGGATTTTATTTTACATGTCGATTGGTTTAACCAGGTCGGTCAAGGCAGCCTTCAGGAGGAGTTTATAGAATGTATCCGCGATAGTTTCCTAGAACAGTATGTAATGGAACCTACGAGGGAACAAGCGGTCCTAGATCTGGTCCTGTGTAATGAGACGGTATTGATTCAGGATCTCATAGTTAGGAATCCTCTCGGAAGGTGCGATTACAATATGGTGGAATTTAACATACAGATGGAGGTTGAGAAGGTAAAATCAAGCACTAGTGTTTTGTGCTTAAGCAAAGGAGATTACAATGGGGTGAGAGAAGAACTAGCTAAGGTAGACTGGGAGCAAAGACTTTATGGTGAAACTGTTGAGGACCAGTGGAGAACTTTCCAAGTGATTTTTCACAGTGCTCAGCAAAGGTTTATACCAACAAAAAGGAAGGACGGTAAAAAGAGGGAAAATTGACCGTGGATATCTAAGGAAATAAGGGAGAGTATCAAATTGAAGTAAAAAAACACACAAAGTAGCAAAGATCAGTGGGAGACTAGAGGACTGGGAAATCTTTAGGGGGCAACAGAAAGCTACTAAAAAAACTATAAAGAAGAGTAAGGTAGATTATGAGAGTAAACTTGCTCAGAATATAAAAACAGATAGTAAACGTTTCTACATATATATATATAAAAAAAGAGTGGCTAAGGTAAATATTGGTCCTTTAGAGGATGAGAAGGGAGATTTAATAATGGGAGGTGAGGAAATGGCTGAGGAACTGAACAGGTTTTTTGGGTCGGTCTTCACAGTGGAAGACACAAATAACATGCCAGTGACTGATGGAAATGAGGCTATGACAGGTGAAGACGTTGAGGATTGTTATCCCCAAGGAGGTAGTGGTGGGCAAGCTGACGGGGCTAAAGGTAGACAAGTCTCCTGGACCTGATGGAATGCATCCCAGAGTGCTAAAAGAGATGGGTAGGAAATTGCAAATGCACTAGTGATAATTGACCAAAATTCACTAGACTCTGTGGTGGTCCGGGCGGATTGGAAATTACCAAACGTGACACCACTGTTTAAAAAGGGAGGTAGACAGAAAGCGGGTAATTATATGCCAGTGAGCTTAACTTCGTTAGTGGGGAAGATGCTGGAATCTATCATCAAGGAAGAAATAGCAAGGCATCTGGATGGAAATTGCCCCATTGGGCAGACGCAGCATGGTTTCATAAAGGGCAGGTCGTGACTAACTAATTTAGTGCAATTGTTTGAGGACATTAACAGTGCGGTAGATAACGGCGAGCCAATGAATGTGGTATATCTGGATTTACAGAAAGCCTTTGACAAGGTGCCACACAAAAGGTTGCTGCATAAGATAAAGATGCTTGGTGTTAAGGGGAAGGTAGTAGCATGGATAGATGATTGGTTAATTAATAGAAAGCAAAGAGTGGAGATTAATGGGTGTTTCTCTGGTTGGCAATCAGTAGCTAGTGGTGTCCCTCAGGGATCAGTGTTGGGCCCACAACTGTTCACAATTTACATAGATGATTTGGAATTGGGGACCAAGGGCAATGTGTCCAAGTTTGCGGCCGACACTAAGATAAGTGGTAAAGCAAAATGTGCGGAGGATACTGGAAGTCTGCAGAGGGATTTGAATAAGCTAAGTGAATGGGCTAGGGCATGGCAGATGGAATACAATGTTGACAAATGTGAAGTTCTCCATTTTGGTAGGAATAACAGCAAAATGAATTCTTATTTAAATGATAAAATATTAAAACATGCTGCTGTGCAGTGAGTCCTGGGTGTGATGGTGCATGAGTCGCAAAAAGTTGGTTTACAGGTGCAACAGGTGATTAAGAAGGCAAATGGAATTTTGTCCTTCACTGCTAGAGGGATGGAGATAAAGACTAGGGAGGTTATGCTGCAATTGTGTACGGTGTTAATAAGGCCACACCTGGAGTATTGTGTTCAGTTTTGGTCTCCTTACTTGAGAAAGCACGTACTGGCACTGGACGGTATGCAGAGGAGACTCAGTAGGTTAATCCCAGAGCTGAACGGGTTGGATTACGAGGAGAGGTTGAGTAGACTGGGAATGTACTTGTTGGAATTTAGAAGGATGAGTGGGGATCTTATAGAAACATATACGATTATGAAGGGAATAGATAGGATAGATGCGGGGAGGTTGTTCCCACTGGCGGGTGAAAGCAGAACTAGGGGTATAGCCCCAAAATAACGGGAAGTAGATTTAGGACTGAGTTTAGGAGGAACTTGTTCACCCAAAGGGTTGTGGATCTATGGAATTCCTTGCCCAGTGAAGCAGTAGAGGCTCCTTCATTAAATGTTTTTAAGATAAAGATAGATAGTTTTTTTGAAGAATAAAGGGATTAAGGGTTATGGTGTTCGGGCCGGAAAGTGGAGCTGAGTCCACAAAAGATCAACCATGATCTCATTGAATGGTGGAGCAGGCTAGAGGGGCTAGATGGCCTACTCCTGCTCCTAGTTCGTATGTTCTTATGTTCTTTTCAAATGTATCCTCTTTCCTCGTGTGTGTCACAGAATATTCTACGATTTCCATATGCGACTCTCTCATATTCAAACTTTCATGTTCGGAGTGCATTCATTGGGCCAGTGTCTCTCCATTGGTTTCTATATGTGAGATGGTAAAAGTTAGATCAGAAACTTCTATTCATTCCCCAAATAGACGAAACGGCTTGATGTTAACTAATTGAGAAATGCAAATCCCAAGATGTTTTATCAATGCAATGGTAAAACGGCTAGTTCAGGAAAAAATGCGAACCATCCGAGATGAATGGGGATCTTGTGTGCCGAATGTAGATGCTGTGGGAATGGTTTTCAATGATATTTTGTTTGCATGTCTAGAAAGGAAATGGATGATGCATACATAATGTTCCAGTAGGAACGCTGCGATATATTATACGGGATAATCATAAAGGCAGAGGAAGCCCACGAAGAATTCAAATACTTGAAAGGTAATAAATCTCCAGGGCCAGATGGATTGTTTCCGAGGCTACTGAAGAACAAATAACAAATAAATGTACAGCACAGGAACAGGCCCTTCGGCCCTCCAAGCCCGTGCCGACTGTGCTGCCCGACTAAACTACAATCTTCTACACTTCCTGGGTCCGTATCCCTCTATTGCCATCCTATTCATGTATTTGTCAAGATGTACCTTAACTGTCACTATCGTCCCTTCTTCCACCACCTCCTCCGGCAGCGAGTTCCAGGCACACACTACCCTCTGTGTAAAAAACTTGCCTCGTACATCCACTCTAAACCTTTCCCCTCTCACCCGAAACCTATGGCGCCTAGTAATTGACCCCTCTACCCTGGGGAAAAGCCTGGTCAGGAAGGTGGTCAGGATAGAGATAGCAGATGCTCTGAGGGTGAGTTTACAAACCGCACTAGAAACATGGGCGATACCTGAAGGCTGAAAAAAGCAAACTAGGCTCCATTGTTCAAAAAGGGATTAAAGAAAATGCGAAACAATTATAGGACAGAGAGTCTTAAGTGAGCCGTGGGCAAAATAGCAAAACCTATGCTGAGAGAGAAGATTAACTGTCACATCAAAAGGCTTGGACGAGTTAAAGAAAGGTCTGAGAACATAGAACGTACTTTACAGAAGGAGGCCATTTGGCCCATCGAGTCTGCACCGACTCACTTAAGCCCTCACTTCCATCCTGTCCCCATAACCCAATAACTCCTACAACCATTATTGGACACTAAGGGCATTTATCACGGCCAGTCCACCTAACCTGCACGTCTTTGGACTGTGGGAGGAAACCGGAGCACCCGGAGGAAACCCACGCACACACGGGGAGAACGTGCAGACTCCGCACAGACAGTGACCCAGCATGGAATCGAGCCTGGGACCCTGGCGCTGTGAAGCCACAGTGCTAGCCACGTGTGCTACCGTGCTGCCCGCTTGCCTCACGAATTTGATCGAATTCTTTGAAGAAGTGACAAACCGGGTTGATGAAGTTAGTGCAGGAGATATGGTTACAAGGATTTTAGCAAGGCGTTTGACAAAGTCCCACATCACACCAGATTGAGCAATAACAGGTCTGTGATGCCTTTAGATGTCCGGGGCTGCACGCGTGCTACACTGAATGGATCAGCGTGTGTCTACCCTACATGGCAGGTTGGTTTTGAATGTGAAGGCTCATGGGATACAGGGCAACTTGGCTAACTGGTTAAAACGTTGGCTTCGTGACAAGATATAAAATGTATAGGTCGATGGCTGCCCTTTCAATTGGAAAATTGTTTCAAGTGGTGTCCAACAGGGCTCGGCGTTGAGACACTCACTGTATGTGTTATATATTAACGATATGGACGTGAACGGGGGTGGACGATTCGCAAATTACCAGATGACACAACGTTTGGCCGAGTGGTGGACAGTGTAGCAGGTAGCGATAATCTCCAGAATGATATAGATGGGTTCGAGGAGTCGATGATTAAGTGCCAGATGCTATTTAAAACCGAGAAGTGTGTGGTCACGCATTTGGAGATGTCAGATAGTTGTAGGGAGTACAGAATAAATGGAAAGTCAATAAAACGGGTATATGAAGTGCGAAATATTGGCGTAAAAGTACACAGGTTCACGAAGGCAGCAGTTGAAATACACACGATGCTGAAGAAATCATATGGAATGCCCGCCTTCATTGGTAGATGTATAGAATATTAAAGGAAGGATTTTATACTGGAATTGCATAAAACACTCTGCAGACGCGGCCACAACTGGAATAGTGTGTGAGGTTCTGGTCGCCACATTATTAAGCTGGAGAGACTGCAGAGGACGTTTACACGAATGTTGCCAGGGATCGAAAATTGTAACCACGAGGAGAGATTCCATAGGTTATATTCCTTGAAACAGAGGGGACATAGATTCAAGATAAGTGGCAAAGGGTGCAGAGGGAACATGTAGAAAAACGTTTTTGCGGAGAGAGTAGTGGGAGTCTGGTAATTTGCTGCCGAGTTGGTGGTGGAGGCACGGAGACGAAATTCTTCGACAAGGTACCTGGATCTGCACCTTTAATACTCTAAGCTACAGAGCTACGGCGGGGCTCAGGATGGTGGGATTGGAAAGGGCACCTGGGTATCCTCAAACTGATATGGTCAATGTAGGCCGAATGGCTTCTCTCTTTGCGGTAACTTTTCTATGATTGTACGATTCTATAAAGACTTTGCTAATGACTTCTTGCTGCATTGACCATTTATATCAATAAATAATGTAGTGGGGGTGGATTTAAATTTGTAAGGCAGGGGTTGACTGAAGGGCATAGTTTTAGATCTCCCAGTGAGGGAAAACGAGAGACGATGAGGAATAGGGAAAGGAGTGACAACGCTTGAGTGCTGAAAGTGAACAAAGAAATCGTCGCCTTCGATAGGGCAATGAAACTGATAAGGGCAGGTTAACATTGTGTGTATGTACATGCACGGTGTATAGTGAACACAATTAGGAAAATATGAGCAGAAATTGATCTCACGGCATATGACATAGCAGCAATGACATAATTATGGCTCAAACCGGAACAAGGCTGGATACTTAACATCCCGAGTATAAAGGTTTTAGTAGGAAGAGGGTTGGTTAAAAAAGGAGGAGGTGCATCAGTCATGTTCAAAGATAGTATCATTGCTCTTGAACGTAATGCAGTTCCTGAATCAGAATATATATGGTTGGAGGTGAGAAACAGGAAGGGAGCGGCAACCATCTTTAGTATTTACAATAGACTTGCAAATGGACGGGAGAAAGGGAAACAGGGCATTTGTAGGCAGATTATAGAAACATTCAGGGTAAGTAGATTATGGAAACCTGCAGGGTAAGTAGGGTTCTGATTGTTGGGGATTTAAATAACGCTAAGATAGGCGGGGAAGCGGGTAGCTCGGTAGAGTATGAGGCACGGAAGGGGAGAAATTCCAGCATTGTGTGCAGGAGAACTTTCTGGAACAGTATATTTCCAGTACTACCAAATAGAAAGCTGTGCTGGATCTGTCCCTCTGAAATGAGGCAGGGCAGTTGGAGAACGTCAGAGTGGAGGAGCCGTTGGGAAGTAGCGGCCATGATATAATTCAATTCAACATTATATTGGAAAAGGATAAAAAAAACAGTCACTAATTAATATCCAAGACTGGAATGAAGCAAATATTATGGGTTTAAATGTTAAACTGGAGCAGGTTGATTGGATACGCATTTTTTTGAATAAACCCGTGGATCAAAACGGGAGTCTTTCAAAGGAGAGATTAATAGATGTGCTCGCTAGCTACGTAACCAAAAATAAATAAATACGTGATATCCAAGCTGGAGTACCTTGGATGCGTAAGGATATTGATGATAAAATGAGGAAGACAAATGAGGCATATGATGTCTGCCAGAATAATAATAGCAGTAGAAATCTGGAAAAGAATCTCAAGTGAAGATGAGAGCCTGAGATTGGAATAAGGAAGGCTAAGAGGAAGCATGCGGAAAGGGCAGCATAGTAGCATAGTGGTTAGCACAGTTGCTTCACAGTTCCAGGTTCGATTACCGGCTTGGGTCAGTGTCTCTGCGGAGTCTGCACATTCTCCCCGTCACTGCGTGGATTTCCTCCTGGTGCCTAGGTTTGCGCCCACAGTCCAAAAATGTGCAGGTTAGGTGGATTTGCCATGCTAAATTGCCCTTAGTGTCCAAATAAATTAAAGGGTTAGGTGGGGTTACTGGGTAAGGTTGGAAATATGGGCTTAAATGTGGTGCTCTTGCCAAGGGCCGCTGCAGACTCGATAAGCCGAATGACCTTCTACACTGTGAATTATATGAAAGGCTGTGCTGAAACAAATAGCACAATGCTCTTCACGAATATTAAATGTAAAAGATTAGTGACGGACAGAGTGAGACCCATAAGGGACAAGTGAGGTAAACTGCCCACTGAAACGGAGGGCATGGCAGTGTTGCGAAATGAGTATTTTGCTTCCGTCTTTACTGAATTAGAATGTGGTGACAATGTGGGTGTTGAGCAACATAGTGATGGATAAATACACGTTTCTAAAATGGCAGGCAGCACTCCAGGTAGAGAAGAGGGAAGCTAGACTGTGCTACATCCGAGATTGCTGAGCGATTTAAGGGAAGATACGCAGCGCCATTGACAGACATTTTCCGGACATCTCTGAACAGAGGATTAGTCCCGGTGCACTGGAATATTGGAAATGCGACGCTCTAGATTAGGACATCGGCAAAGGATAATGCAGGAAGCTACAGATCTGTCAGCATGACATCAATCATGGGAAAATAGATGGATCCGTACTACCGTATGAGATAAATATACATTTAGATAACAATAACTTAATATTAGACAGTTAAGAAAGCTTTGACAAGGGCAGGCCGTGTCGGACAACTCAAAATGAAAATGTGACGAGGTGACGCAGGCAATGCATGAAGGTAATGGATGTTGTACATTTAGACATTCAGAAAGTATTTGATACAGACCCACATGACAGGTTGATGAACAAATTAAAAAGCTTGGATTGATGGGTCCTTGGTAGCATGGATTAGAAGTTGGCTGAGATTGGAAATAGAGAGTCGGTATCGATGGCCATTTCACAGACTACAGCCGAGTTGAGGGTGGTGTTCCCCAGGGCGCAGTGTTTGGACCGCATCTTTTTTTGATTTACATAAATGATTCAGAAGTGTGTGTTGACGGCAAAACCTCTACATTTGCAAATGCTGCTAAGCTAGGGATGATAGTTAATTGTGAGGTTGACGCTGAGCGACTTCAGAGAGACATTGATAAGTTGGCCAAATGGGCAGGTACCTGGCTGATGAACTTCAATGGAGCAAAATGTGAGGTCGAAAAACATGGTGCGAAAACGTAGTCTGAATGTTACAACTTTGAGGGTGTGCAGGTGCAGAGGAATCCCTGAGTTCAAAAATGAAAATCCTCTGAAAGTGACCAGGCATGTTGCTAATAAGGATTATAGCTTCCTTGTCGATACATTAAAACATCAGAGAAATTGGACTTGTTCCCTTTGGAGCAGAGACGATTAAGGGGCGACGTTATTGAGCTGTTCGAAATTCTGAACACCTTTGATAGGGTAAATGGTAGGGCAGCATGGTAGCATTGTGAATAGCACAATTGCTTCACAGCTCCAGAGCCCCAGGTTCGATTCCGGCTTGGGTCACTGTCTGTGCAGAGTCTGCAAACCCTTCCCGTGTATGTGTGGGTTTCTTCCGGGTGCTCCGGGTTCCTCCCACAGTCCAAAGATGTGCAGGTTAGGTGGATTGGCCATGATAAATTGCCCTTCGTGTCCAAAATTGCCCTTCGTGTTGGGTGGGGTTACTGGGTTATGGGAATAGGGTGGAGGTGTTGACCTTGGGTGGGGTGCTCTTTCCAAGAGCCGGTGCAGACTCGATGGGCTGAATGGCCTCCCTCTGCACTGTAAATTCTATGAAAAGAAGAATATTTTATCTCCACCTGTTGGAATGTCAGTGACTCGGGTTAACAATTTCAATGTGGTCAGCTAGAGAGATCGGAGATAGATAAGGAAACACTTCTTTACTCAGAGTTGTTGGGGTTTGGAATGTGTTGCCTGGGACTGTGATGAAGGTGGATTCCATAGGACGTTTCAAATGAGAGCTGGGTATATATTTGAAAGTAATGAATTTACAGGGCGACAGAGATAGGGCTGGAGAATGGGACTACCCGGGTTGGTCTTTTGGCAGACGGTGCAGACACGATGGGCCGAATGGTCTCTGTCGATGTTGTAAATGACAAACAAACTACCAAAAAAATTATTATCCGATATATGGGTTAATTGTTTTGCAGGATACATCACTGACTAATGGGAACGCACCCGGCAGACATTTACAGTGAATTTTGAATTGTGATTCACCTCCAGCCAGCAGGTCGAATTTCTTCCTTCGCTTGCTCCTTAAGTTCATTTTCTGGGTGGTTTGGGTAAATAATAGTCCGCACGTTGAGTCAGTAATGTTTACATATAACCCTAGACCATGGAACGGATTTCTGCTGTTACCTTTGACAAAATAATATTGCGGAGGTCGGAAAAGTCTACTGGAGAACATACCTATGTCTCTTACTCTCGCTGCCACATTTAACACTGATTTTAACTGATTATGCCCAGTAGTCAGTTTAATTGAAAGTTATCAGTTATTGAGTGGAATTCACTGCATTAATACGAATTCTTGTCCGAGATCATCAGCTGTTCGGCTCTTTAGTTTGGAGCTAATTAATGTGTGTTGCGATGGTGCACGTAATATTGTCATCTTCTATGATTTTCCTGCTTCGAGTTATTTTCGCTGAGTATAAATACTTATTGAAATCTCACCTATTGCTACTTTATTACACGTCCTGGCTATTCCATTTAGCTTTAGACCTTCAATTTTCAACAATAGAGCCAACGATCAAGGTGAACTGGACTTCTCACGTTCAGTTATCATTCAGTTATCACAGAAGATCCACCGCTTTTTCCGGAAATCAAAAAGAAATCGCCAACAATAACGAATTCGGAGAATGATAGAGATGTATGCTGGGCGAATGAGGAAAACAAACATCCATTTTGCTATTCATTCCGCTTCGGTGACATTTTGAACCCTGACAACATTCGTGTGAAACTCATATTTTCTTTCTCCAGAGCAATGCCGACCATTTATGATGTTGTGATCTGTGCACAAATTTCCATTTTTGGCAACGAGTGTGTTTTACAGATATGACATTGCATCATTCCTATCGTCTTTAATACCTCGTTCAATGATGGGAAACATTCCATCTGACGTGTTTGCTATCTTATATTCCAGTGCTATCACTTTCCTGGACCTTGGATTATGCATTCCAAATCCTTTACTCCTCTCAATATTCTCCCGTTTATCGAGCAATCACCGCACACGCCTCAGCACTCAAATTGTACGTATTACATTCCATGTGTCAATTTTCCACACACTCAACCAATTTGTCGATATAATTCTGGAGTCAACAGCTATCTTTTTCGCCAGAAACGGCATGGGCAAATTTGTATCATCTGGAAATGTTCCAACCATGCACCCCATATGTGATTGTAAATGATGAATGTATGGACAGACAGACAGCATGCGAGTACGGAATCCCATGGAACGCCGTTGGAAACAGATTGCCATTTCTATTTTTAAAATAAATAATTGAAACTTATTTTCTGTCAACTGACCGAAGTTTCGATCCAGGCCGCTGCCTCCCCTTGTAGCCCACGGGGATTCACTTTTTAAAAAAATTAAGAGTACCCAATGCATTTTTTTCCAATTAAGGGGCATTTTAGCGTGGCCAATTGACCTGTCCTGCAGATCATTGGGTCGTGCGTCTGAAACACGGGGGGGGGGGGGGGGGGGGGGGAGGGGGGGGGGACTTGCAGCTGCAGCTTGTTTTAATGGTTAATTGGATTACGCCAGTTTTCACAAGCTAGAGTTAGGCAGTGTAATGGTGAGCCATCTTCCAGTGCTGAATTTCACTGCACTGGAATGATGAATTTGCGCTGCATTAGAGTGCTAAACAGAGAGTTTGGTGACTGAGCGAATTAGGTGAGGAGGATGCAAAGTGCTCCTTTCATTTCATTTCCGACATTTCCTCAAAGAGCTTGAAGGGAGCCGGGAGTTTACTGGGAGCTGCGTCGGAGGGCGGAGTTCCAGTTGGTTCAGAGGGCAAGTGCATTGTAAGGTAAGAATTGTGGGCTTTTTTTTCGGGGTGGGGGCAGCAAGCTGTACTTGTATCATTTAGCAGAATCACAAATTTTAGAGGGCTCACTTGGTTGAATAGCAGCAGTATATATATACATATATGTATATATATATATTTTTTTTTTTAAGGGCCTAACGGGTGTTTAATCGTTTTTTCCCCTTTAAATATCTGGGAATTCTGATCAGAGGGAATGCTGATAGGGCAGTTCAATGCTTCTCCTGTAGGATGTGGGTGGTGAGGGATACCACCGGTGACCCCGCTGACCACACCTGCGGGAAGTGCACCCAACTCCAGCTCCTTAGAGACCACGTCAGGGAAGTGGAGCTGGAGCTGAATGAACTTCGGGGGGGGGGGGGGGGGCAGAGGGGGTGATCGAGAGGAGTTACCGGAACGTAGCCACGCCCAAGTTTCAGGACAAAAGTCGCTGGGATACAGTCAAGGGAAGGAAAAAGAACGGGCTGACAGTGCAGGGATCCCTCGTGACCGTTCCCCTTCAAAGTATGTATACAGTTTTGGTTGCTGATTGGGGGAGTAAACCTACGAGGGCAAGGCCCTAGCGTCCAAGTGTCTGGCGCTGAGCCTAGCTCTGTGGCTCAGAAGGGAAGGGGAATAGAAAAGCAATTGTGATAGGAGACTGAATGATTAGAGGAACGGACAGGATATTCTATGTTCGCGAACGAGACTCTCGAAAGGTATGTTGCCTCTCGGGTGCCAGGTAGAGGGATGTCTCGGATCGAGTCTATAGGATCCTTAAGGGAGACGGGGACCAACCAGAAATGGTGGCCCAGATAAGCACCAACAATTTAGCTAAGAAAAGGAATGAGGATATAAAAAGTGACTTTCGGGAGTTATGTTGGAAGCTAAAGAGCAAGACAAGCAGAGTAGTAATCTCAGGATTGCGTCCGGTGCCACGTGAACTGAGGCCAGGAACTGAGAGCTGAGCACGTGGCTAAATGGCTGGTGCAGGAGGGAAGGCTTCAGACATGTGGACCATTGGGATACCTTCTGGGGAAGGTGGGATCTTAACACGAAGGACGGGTTGCACCTAAACCGGAGAGGCACCAATATCCTGGGTGGGAGGTTTGCTAGAGCTCTTCGGAAGGGTATATACTAGTTTGGCAGAGGGATGGGATCCAGATCTGCGGATCAGAAAACAGAGTAGCAGGGGATCAGACAGGAATAGTATGCAGCGAGTCTGTGAGGGAGGATAGACAGTTTATAGGGCAAAGTTGCACTCAGTGGAATGGGTTAAAAGTGTGCCTGTTTCAATGTAAGGAGTGTCAGCAATAAGGGAGATGAACTTAGGCCATGGAACATTATTTGTAAATACGATGTTGTGGCCATTACGGAGACATGGATTTCACACGGGCAGTATTGGTTGCTCGGTGTTCCGGGGTTTAGATGTTTTAAAAAGAATATGGAGAGAGTTAAAAGAGAAGGGGGAGTGGCACTGTTAATTAGGGAGTGCAGCGCAGCTGCAGAAAAGGAGTTCGTCGACGAGGATTTGTCCACTGAGTCAGTATGGGTGGAAGTCAGAAACATGAAAGGAGCAGTCACTTTGTTGGGAGGTTTCTATAGATCCCCCCCCCCCCGCCCTAAAAGCAGCAGAGAGATGGAGGAACAGATTGGGAGGCAGATCCTGGAATGGTGCAGAAGTAACAGAGTTGTCACGGGTGACTTCAACTTCCCTAATATTGACTGGAACTTCCTTACTTCAAATGGTTTGGATGGAGCAGATTTTGCCAGGTGTGCACAGGAATGATTCCCGACTCAATATGTAGATAGGTCGACTAGGGGGGAGGCCATATTGGATTTGGTGCTTTGCAACGACCCAGGCCACGTGTCAGATGTCTCAGTGGAGAGCATTTCGGTGACAATGACCGCAACTTAACCTTTACCGTAGTCATGGCGAGGGAT
Source organism: Scyliorhinus torazame (assembly GCF_047496885.1). Classification (NCBI taxonomy): domain Eukaryota; kingdom Metazoa; phylum Chordata; class Chondrichthyes; order Carcharhiniformes; family Scyliorhinidae; genus Scyliorhinus; species Scyliorhinus torazame. Next base: position 58,309,244 of record NC_092726.1, read on the forward strand.
AAGAACAGACAATATGGGAAGGTATTCAATTAGGGGAGGGGAAATTATACTGCTATTAGACAGGAGCCGAGGAGCATAAATTAGGAGCAGTTGTTTCGAGAAAATGCACAAACGTTTTGTGCATTTGGGGATTGTTTAAGGAGCACATGCTGCGAGTGCTGGATAGTTTTGCCCCACTGAGACAAGGAAGGAATGGTAAGGTGAAGGAGTCTTGGATGATAGGGGATGTGCACCTTCTAGCCAAGAGGAAGAAGGAAGCCTACATAAGATTGAAGAAGCAAGGATCTGACTCGGCTCTAGAGGGTTACAAGGTAGTCAGGAAGGAACTGAAAAATGGACTTAGGAGAGCTAGAATGGGGCATGAAAGTGTCCTAGCGGGAAGGATTAGGGAGAATCCCAAGGCATTCGACACTTAGGGTGATCGGATTGAGAGTCGGGCCGATCAGGGATAAGGGAGGGAACTTGTGCCGAGAGTCTGTGTAGGTAGTGGAGGCCCTACATTAATATTTTGATTCAGTAATCACTAGAGAGAGGGAATTTGTTGCGTCTGAGAACCGTGTGAACCAGGTTAATAGACTCGAACAGGTTTATATTAAGAAGGAGGAAGTGCTGGAAATTTTGAAAAGCATCAGGATAGATAAGTCCCCTGGGCCTGACGGGGTTTACCCACGGTGACTACCGGAAGCGAGGGAGGATGTTGGAGATGGTCTTTGCGTCCTCAATGTCCACTGGAGTAGTGCCGGATGATTGGAGGGAGGCGAATGTTGTTCCCGTGTTCAAGAAAGGGAATAAGGAATTCCAGGGGAATTACAGACCAGTCAGCCTTACGTCTGTGGTGAGGGAAATATTGGAAAGGATTCTAAGGGATACGATTTATGATTTTTTAGAAAAACATAGTTTGATTAAAGATAGTCAGCATGGCTTTGTGAGGGGAAGTTCATGCCTCACAAGCCTCATTTAAATATTCGAGAATGTGAAGAGACGCATAGATGATGATCCGGCAGTGGATGTGTTGTATATGGATTTCAGTAAGGCATTTGAGGATGTTCCCCATGGTAGACTCATTGAGAAGTTTAGGGGGCATGGGATAGAGGGAAATGTTGCTGTCGGGAGAGAGAATTGGCAGGCCAAAATAAGACAGCGAGTGGTAGTGGGTGGAACGTATTCCGCCTGGAGGTTGCTGACCCGTGGTGTCCCGCAGGGATCTGTTCTTGTACCTCTGCTCTTTGTGGTTTTTATAAATGACTTGGATGAGGAAGTGGAAGAGTGCATTAGTAATTTGCCGGTGTCACGAAGTTTGGTGGAGTTTTAGATAGTGTCGCGGGCTGTTGTAGGTTACAGCAGGACATGGACAAGAAGTAGAGCCGGGGTGAAAAGTGGCAGATGGAGTTCAGTCTCGATGAATGTGAAGTGATTCATTTTGGAAAGTCGAATTTGAATTCTGAATACAGGGTTAAAGGCAGGATTCTGGGAAGTGTGGTGGAACAGATGGATCTTGGGGTTCACATATATGGATCCATCAACGTTACCAGCCTTGTTGATAGGATTGTTAAGAAAGCGTATGGTGTGTTGGCCTTCATTAACAGGGGGATTGTGTTTAAGAGCCGCGAGGTTTTGCTGCAGCTTAGGATCCTGCTTAGACCACACTTGGAATATTGGTAAGAGTTCTGGACTACTCATTATGGGAAGGATGTGGATGCTTTGGAGAGGGTGTAGGGAAGATTTACCAGGATGCCGCTTGGACTGGAGGGACTGTCTTATGAATAAAGGTTGAGGGAGCTAGGGATTTTCCAACTGGAGAGAAGAAGGAATGGAGGTACATGATAGAGGTAAACAAGGTGATGGGAGGCATGGATAGAGTTGATCCCCAGAGACTTTACACCAGGGCGGAAATGTCTGTCACTAGGGACATAGTTTACGATGAATGGAGGAAAATATACGAGGAATGTCAGAGGTAGGTTCTTTACACAGAGAGTGGTGAGTGCGTGAAATGCACTGCCAGCGGAGGGGATGAAGTCAGAGTCATTAGGGACATTTCAGCGACTCCCGCCCTAATACACGGACAGCAGTACATTGAAGGGGTGTAGGTTAGGTTGATCTTAGATTAGGATAAATGGTCGGTACTACATCGTGGGCGGAAGGGCCTGTATTGTGGTGTACTATATGTTCTATATTCTAATGTGCAAACTGCAGACGGAGAGTGACCCAGAGACGGAACCTGGGACCTCTGCGCCGTGAAGCAGCAGTGCTCACCACTGCGCCACCGTTCTGCCCCTGGAGAGTCATATTTTATCCGGTTTCACATCTGTGACCTTTATGAAAATAGACATAGACAAAGTTCCATACACCAGCCTCATCACACCTCGTGGTTACATCCAGAATAAGATCGACTGAGTTGACATATTTCAATTTGGTTATCGCTGATAAGCCCCTGCTTTCTCCGTGACAGTTTATCGTGTCTCTCATAATTAATTATAATTATATGCCCACCGAAGAAACCACATTGAGCGGCCTGTAATCTTCTTGAGTTAGCGTGCTGGTGAATGAACGAGTAGGAAGTGAAATTGCAAGTCGAGTGGAGAACAAAACGATGATGTATCAACTACGTGACGGTAATTCACTGCGTTACTACCTGCAAAAATGTGCGATGTTACAATCTCCATATCTGAGATAGATCATGCTTTTATTGGAGCAAGTCATTAATTAGGCTCCTGGGTTATGCGCGCTGACGGATTGTGAAGTAATACATACTGTGGGGTTTTATTTTGTCTACAGTTTCTAAAGAACCGAGAGGTGATCAGATTGCAGCACTGGATTTTGAAGGAGTTTGACTGGGTAGACAAGCAGAATTAATATTGCCTGAACGTATGTAGTACACTTCAGAGAGTCAGGTACTCAAGTCAATAGTCAATTATTCATGTGTTAGATGCAATCACACTTCTGCACGAAAGGGTTGCGAACCTTTGGGACAATTGCCCCGAGAATTGATAGATTTTCCAACATTTAGTTTATTTAGAATTAGATAATTCCAGTCTCCATGCAAGAAAAATGGGAACTGGGCATAAAGGTGAACTTCATTCCAAACAGCGATAGGATGGCGATAGAGGCTCCAGGTTCTAGACACTAATTATTTGCCGATCATTCTGTTTCTTATGTTCTGCCTCATCAATGTCTCATATTGCCTGGACGTGCAATCACGCATTCTCATATTTGGCTCACCGTTCCCATTGACTATTTTTCCTTTTTTGATCTTTCATCTGATGCTACTCATGCACTGCTATACCCAATTCTAAATTGTCAGCAGGATTAATTTACTCAGCTGCTCACCAGCTCTGCCACACTTGGAGCTTTAGAGTAATTTCGAATGAAATAGTTTAAAATTCTCACCCAGAATACATCTGCACGATACCATCTCATGACCGAGTTATGGCCAGGGACTGGCGAACAAGCAGTAATGACGCTGATAAGCATATTTACTGGGCACTTCTAATTCATATTTTGATGTACATGTGTACTTCATTATTCATCTTGATTATCACGGATTTTTCACATTTTATTGACCCTTCCCATTTCCTTTTAAGACGTTGCAAGGAAGATGGGGGAATCAGTTTGTTTATCAATACTGCACAAAGATTATATCAAAACGCTTTTCACGGGATGTACGGTAATTTCCATCAACGCACTCTCGGCAATCAAGAAATTGAACACACACTCGTTCTCCCCGCCTCCTTTGTTGACATTGTACATTGTCACTGTTTCTCTTAATTATATTATTTATCCTCACAGTTAACGTAGTGACGATTGTGATATTATCTCGGGGAAAATGTGGACTATCCAGTTCAACTACTTGCTACCTGGTGGCCATGGCAACGGCAGATCTATTGGTAGTTTTCCTGGACCTGATATTGAGGCAGATTCCAATTGCGTATCAGTTAATAAGTGTGAAGTTAATTCCAGTGTGCAACATTCACGCTGCTTTGCTTTATGCGGTTAGTGACTCCTCTGTCTGGTTCACCGTCGCTTTCACCTTTGATCGATTCATTGTCATTTGTTGTCAGAAGGTGAGAAGTGGATACTGCACCGATAAAACGGCGGCCTGGGTCTTGGGAACAGTTGCGATTCTGAGCACTTTAAAGGACATCCCCTGGTATTTTATGCTGACAGCTTGGTACAGGCTGAACAACAGCCCATGGTTTTGTTACATGAGTACCAGAATTAAGATCTCACGGTTTTGGGGCGCCATTGAGTTAGTGCATAATATTCTGACGCCAGGACTCCCATTTGTTCTGATTTTACTCCTCAATGTTTTAACCGTCCGGCACATTTTAGTGAGCAGTAGAGCACGCAGAAGACTGCGAAATGCAAGCAACGTCAACAGTCACAAAGACCCAGAGATGGGGAGTCGAAGAAAATCCATAATTTTACTATTTGCGGTCTCCGGGAATTTCGTCGTCTTATGGTCCATATTCATGGCGTATTCTATGTGGTGGAGAATATTTAATATGGCGGATATTTATGGATTTATGCCCGTTTTTGTATTGGAAATAGGTTTCATGCTGCAGCTCCTAAGCTGCTGTACAAACACTTGTATATATGCCGTCACACAGAGCAATTTCAGGAAGCAGTTGAAAAATGTGGTGTATATTCCTCTTTATAAAATAATACATTATATTAAATACTGAATATATAACTGATTAAAAAGAATATAATATTATGAACAGATTTCGACTTTTTTTTCAATTTTGATCGTAAGCTTTGATCTGAACCAACAACATACAGAGTCTGTCAACTCCAAATATGTCAATGGTTCCTCCGAATTTTACACAGAAAGACACCACCAGAAAGAAGTACAGAGTTAAACGGAATGCCACATTATAGCCAAAGAAAAGATGAGGTGGAGGATGTGAACATAATAAATGCAGAATGAGTCACTAAATAAGCCCAGTGACAGACACAATGCATTCAACACGTGAATTTCCTCTCGTGTGTGATTCATGCGAAAAGTGAAACATGTATTAGCTATGTGAGTTTTGTTACATCCACCTTGTGTGTATCATATGCAACCAAATGATGATATGTTCTGTCGGTCTGGGCGCAGAGAAAGCTAACTTCTCATAACCCGTACCTGTTTATGCTTCAAAAGCGTGGAACACGCCTTATTGTTTGAATAATCTTAGCCAGAACCTTTCCCTCTTTAAATCAGGTAGCGCATGTGTGGGTGGGGTTGAGGGGGTGGAGTGCGGGAATGCTATTACACTTTAGATAACTCATTGACCTAAATCAAAGTTCCATCACACACGCAACCTCACAGGTAGCAGCACCCCCCACACGCACCCCCAACCCACAGAACCCTCTCCTCCCGACGGAGCACAACCACTTCACCAACATGTTAATTAAATGTCCAATGTATCGTTCATCTTTCAGCACAGAAGATATTCGGAGATGACAACAATACTTTACAAGCCTCACACTTCGAAATTCAATTCCAGGACCTCAGCAACATTAAGGAAGTCGTTACGTTAATGATGACTTGTTACCGTTCAGAGTAATGTCCCAGAAGCAACCATCAAGTGACATAGCCAATCTGAATATCCTGCGTCTCTATTAAACCCGGACCGTCCCTAACCTCCCAATTCAAATCAGGACAAATCACATTTTTCACGTTTTTTTCGAAGAGTAAATATGGAGAGAAATGACTGAGAGTGAGTCTGCGGGTGGGTCCGCAAGCTGAAAGAAATGGACGGACAAATTCCCCCAATTCCCGAATATACTCAATCGAATGAATTTAATGTTGCTGCGCGTTCCATTGGATTCTGGCAATCCCATAACTCTGTCTGCCTCACACACAAGCGCCATGTATCCGGTGAGAACAGAGCTTTTCCAGAGCGACCATTTTCATGTCAGTCCCGCTCCACGATTGGGGATTCAGGCTGAATCAACTCCTCTTTGCGGCCACTGTGGCAAGTCGCAGGAAAACAGGTTCTCTCTTACTCGTTCTCTGGGTTATTGGGTTATGGGAATAGGGTGGAGGTGTGGGCTTGGGTACGGTGCTCTCTCAAAGAGCCGGTGCAGACTCGATGGGCAGAATGGCCTCCTTTTAGCACAGGGCTAAATCGTTGGCTTTGAAAGCAGACCAAGGCAGCCAGCAGCACGGTTCAATTCCCGTAACAGCTTCCCCGAATAGGCGCCGGAATTTGGCGATTAGGGGCTTTTCACAGTAACTTCATTTTAAGCCTACTTGTGACAATAAGCGATTTTCATTTCATTTCATTTCATTTCATTTCGGCAAAGTAAATTATATGATAGACAAGGGCCAGGCCTTAAGCACCTCAAATAAGAGAGAATCGAACCATCGCCCTTTTACATTAGAACAAAGAAAAGAGAACATAGAACAGTACAGAACAGAACAGGACCTTCGATGTTGTGCCGACCGTTTATACTAATCATAGAAACTACAGTGCAGAAGGCCCATCGAGTCTGCACTGGCTCTTTGAGAGTGCACCCTACCCAAGCCCACACCTCCACCCTATCCCCATATCCCAGTAACCCCACACAACACTCAGGGCAATTTTGGACACTAAGGGAAATTTAGCATGACCAATCCACCTAACCTGCACATCTTTGGACTGTGGGAGGAAACCGGAGCACCCGGAGAAAACCCATGCACACACGGGGAGAACGTGCAGACTCCGCACAGACAGTGACCCAAGCCGAAAATCGAACCTGGGACCCTGGAGCTGTGAAGCAATTGTGCTATCCACAATGCTACCGTGCTTCATAAGAACATAAGAGCATATGAACTAGGAGCAGGAGTATCTGGCCCCTCGAGCTTGCTCCCCATTCAATGAGATCATGGCGGAACTTTTGTGGACTCAGCTCCACTTTCCGGCCCGAGCGCCATAACCCTTAATCCCTTTATTCTTCAAAAAACGATCTATCTTTATCTTAAAAACATTTAATGAAGGAGCCTCAACTGCTTCACTGGGCTATGAATTCCACAGATGCACACCAATTGGGTGAAGACGTTCCTCCTAAGCTCAGTCCTAAACTTACATCCCCTTATTTTGAGGCTATGCCCCCTCGTTCTGCTTTCACCCGCCAGTGGAAACAACCTGCCCGCATCTATCCTATCTATTCCCTTCATAATTTTATATGTTTCTATATGATCCCCCCCTCAACCTTCTACATTCCAACGAATACAGTCCCAGTCTGCTCAACCACTCCTCGTAATCCAACCCGTTCAGCTGTGGGATTAACCTAGTGAATCTCCTCTGCACAGCCTCCAGTGCCAGTACGTCCTTTCTCAAGTAAGGACACCAAAACTGGACACAATACTCCAGGTGTGGCCTCACTAGCACCTTATACAATTGCAGCATAACCTCCCTAGTCTTAAACTACATCCCTCTAGCAATGAAGGACAAAATTCAATTTGCCTTCTTAATCACCTGTTCCACCTGGAAACCACCTTTTTGCGACTCATGGACTAGCACACTCAGGTCTCTCTGCACAGCAGCATGTTTTAATATTTTATCATTTAAATAATAATCGCTTTTTCTGTTATTCCTACCAAAATGGATAACCTCACATTTGTCAACATTGTATTCCATCTGCCAGACCCTAGCCCTGTCACTTAGCCTATCCAAATCCCTCTGCAGACTTACAGTTTTCTCTGCACTTTTTGCTTTACCACTCATCTTAGCGTCGTCTGTAAACTTGGACACATTGCCCTTGGTCCCCAACTCCCAATCATCTACGTAAATTGTGAACAATTGTGGGCCCAACACTAATCCCTGAGGGACACCACTAGCTACTGTGTGCCAACCAGAGAAACACCCATTAATCCCCACGATTTGTTTTATATTAATTCACCAATCCTCTATCCGTGCTACTTCTTTCCCCTTAATGCCATGCATCTTTATCTCATGCAGCAACCTTCTGTGTGGTACATTGTCAAAGGCTTTCTGGAAACCCAGATATCCCACATCCATTGACTCCCCGTTATCTATTGCACTGGTAACGTCCTCAGAAAATTCCACTAAATTGGTTCGGCACGACCCGCCTTTTATGAACACATGCTGCGTCTGCCCAATGGGACAATTCCCATCCAGATGCCTCGCTATTTCTTCCTTGATGATAGATTCCAGCACCTTCCCTACTACCGAAGTTAAGCTCACTGGCCTATAATTACCCGCTTTCTGCCTACCTCCTTTTTTAAACAGCGGTGTCACGTTTGCTTTGTTCCAATCCGCCGGGACGACCCCAGAGTCTAGAGAATTTTGGTAAATTATCACTAGTGCATTTACAATTTCCCTAGCCATCTCTTTTAGCACTCTGGGATGCATTTCATCGGGTCCAGGAGACTTGTCTACCTTTAGCCCCATTAGCTTGCCCATCACTATCTCCTTAGTGATAACAATCCTCTCAAGGTCCTCACCTGTCATAGCCTAATTTCCATCAGTCACTGGCATGTTATTTGTGTCTGGGTCCCAGGTTCGATTTCCGGCCGGGTCACTTCTGTGCGGAGTCTGCACGTTCTACCCGTGTCTGCGTGGGTTTCCTCCGTGTGCTCCGGTTTCCTACCAGTTCAAAGACGTGCAGGTGAGGTGGATTGGCCATGATAAATTGCACTTAGTGTTCAAAAAAAAAGGTTAGCAGGGGTTATTGGTTTACGGGGAGAGGGTGGAAGTGAGGGCTTAAGTGGGTTAATTGGATAGGTTCAGAATCGATGGGCCGAATGGCCTCCTTCTGCACTGTATCTTCTATATTCTATGATTATACCGTCAGGTTTCAAATCACTGACAGTAAAATAAAAATACTATTCTACCTTGACAAAGCCCATTGGGACTTAACAATCTCTGCCGCCTTGACTCACATGAGCTTTCTTATAATTTTGGATGTACATCTGTCTCTGCTGAACCTCTCAGGGGCCCAGTCCGTTGACAAGTTAGTTGAATTCCTCCCCAACTGCGCTATCAATCATCTATAACAGCAGTAACAAATCTCCCTACAAGGACACTTGTCACATTGGTTTACGGGGATGAGGTGGAAGTGAGGGCTTAAGTGGGTCGGTGCAGACTCGAAAGGCCGAATGACCTCCTTCTGCACTGTATGTTACATTATATACCGCCTGCCTGTTCCCCTTACAATTGAATCCCCGAGCACTATAGTCCTGCCATTCTTCCCCCTCCCCTCGGGTGCAGCAGACACACCCAGGCTGCGGCTGCTTTCCACCTGACAGTATCTAAAACGTATATCTGTGGGAAAGATGGTTGGCACAGTGAACATCTGCACTACCTGCCTTCCTCTACTCTATCTCGTGGTCACCCTTTCTGCCTTTCAATCCCCACCTGTTGTGTGCCCACCTCACTGCACGGCTATTCATGAGTTGCCCAGCATCACGGGTGCTTCACAGTGAATCCACGCTCTGCTCCAGCTGATAATGATGGGCAGCACAGTAGCACAGTTGTTAGCACAGTTGGTTCATAGCTCCAGGGTCCCAGCTCCAATTCCCAGCGGTGTCACTCTCTGTGCGGAGTCGGCATGCTCTCCCCGTGTCTGCGTGGGGCGCCTCCGGGGGCTCCAGTTTCCTCCCACAGTCCAAAGATGTGCGGGTTAGGTGATTTGGCCATGCTAAATTGCCCTTAGTGTTCAAAAAATGCTAAGTGGGAGTTACTGGGTTATGTGAATACTGTAGACACGTGGGCTTCAGTAGGGTGCTCTTTGTAAGGGCCGGTGCAGACTCGATGATCCGAAAGGCCTCCTGATGCAGTGTAAATTCTATGATTATATGATTCCAGTTCTGAAATGCGGTTATCCAGTAGCCGCAGTTGGACACACTTCATGTACACGTGGTCACCAGAGACAACTGTATCTTCCACGATTCACCACATAGTACAGGAGGAGCCTATAACGGATGACAGCTCCCCTGCCATGACTACCTCAGGCCCTTTGTTTGCTCTTTTTTAACAGAAAATTATGTTCATATCAGACTATCATTAACTTACCTCCCTTACGCGAACGTTATTTCCCTAACCCTACTGTGTTCAGTTGTGTTGCTTTATTATAATGGCCCTGACTTGCAAGAATTTGGGCTGTTTCTCAGTTCATCTCGCCTTCCAGTAGGTCACACATTTTAAACTCCAGACTGCTTCACTGTGACGCTGATTGCGAGGTCACTGAGAACAAGAATCTGACCTTGACATCAAGGCAGAAACTGACTGCTTATTGGATCAAGAAATATTACAGTCACTGGGATTCAGGGGAAAGCTCTTCTCTGATTGGTCATACTTGGCACAAATGAAGATAACTCTGCTGGTTGGAGGTCAAGCACCTCAACTCCCGGACATCACTGCATCAGTTCCTTAGGGTAGTGTGCTAGGCCCAGCCATCTACAACTGCATCATCAATGACCTCCCTTCCATCATCAGGACAGAAGTGGGATGATTTTTCGGATGACTGCACAATGTTCAGCACCACTCACGACACCTCAGGTAATGGAGCAGTCCATGTCCTAATGCAGTAAGACCTGGAAAAGATCCAAGCTTGCACTGATAGGTGGCAAGTTACATTCGCACCACGCAAGTACCAGACACGTTCGGTAAACGTGTCTAACCGTCGCTCCTTGCTTTCCAACCACATTACCATCGCTGAATCCCCCACAAACAACATCTGGAATTAACAAAGAACAAAGAAATGTACAGCACAGGAACAGGCCCTTCGGCCCACCAAGCCCGTGCCGACCATGCTGCCCGACTAAACTACAATCTTCTACACTTCCTGGGTCCGTATCCTTCTATTCCCATCCTATTCATATATTTGTCAAGATGCCCCTTAAATGTCCCTATCGTCCCTGCTTCCACTACCTCCTCCGGTAGCGAGTTCCAGGCACCCACTACCCTCTGCGTAAAAAACTTGCCTCGTACATCTACTCTAAACCTTGCCCCTCTCACCTTAAACCTATGCCCCCTAGTAATTGATCCCTCTACCCTGGGGAAAAGCCTCTGACTATCCACTCTGTTTATGCCCCTCATAATTTTGTATGCCTCTATCAGGTCTCCCCTCAACCTCCTTCGTTCCAGTGAGAACAAACCTAGTTTATTCAACCGCTCCTCATAGCTAATGCCCTCCATACCAGGCAACATTCTGGTAAATCTCTTCTGCGCCCTCTCTAAAGCCTCCACATCCTTCTGGTAGTGTGGCGACCAGAATTGAACACTATACTCCAAGTGTGGCCTAACTAAGGTTCGATACAGCTGCAACATGACTTGCCAATTCTTATACTCAATGCCCCGGTCAATGAAGGCAAGCATGCCATATGCCTTCTTGACTACCTTCTCCACCTGTGTTGCCCCTTTCAATGACCTGTGGACCTGTACTCCTAGATCTCTTTGACTTTCAACACTCTTGAGGGTTCTACCATTCACTGTATATTCCCTACCTGCATTAGACCTTCCAAAATGCATGTATCCTCCGACAGTCCTCATCGCTATCCGCAATTCCACCAACCTTTGTGTCGTCTGCAAACTTATTAATCAGACCAGTTACATTTTCCTCCAAATCATTTATATATACTACAAAGAGCAAAGGTCCCAGCACTGATCCCTGTGGAACACCACTGGTCACAGCCCTCGAATTAGAAAAGCATCCCTCCATTGCTACTCTCTGCCTTCTATGGCCTAGCCAGTTCTGTATCCACCTTGCCAGATCACCCCTAATCCCGTGTGACTTCACCTTTTGTACTAGTCTACCATGAGGGACCTTGTCAAAGGCCTTACTGAAGTCCATATAGACAACATCTACTGCACTACCTGCATCAATCATCTTAGTGACCTCCTCGAAAAACTCTATCAAGTTAGTGAGACACGACCTCCCCTTCACAAAACCGTGCTGCCTCTCACTAATACGTCCATTTGCTTCCAAATGGGAGTAGATCCTGTCTCGAAGAATTCACTCCAGTAATTTCCCTACCACTGAAGAAAGGCTCACCGGCCTGTAGTTCCCGGGATTATCCTTGCTACCCTTCTTAAACAGAGGAACAACATTGGCTATTCTCCAGTCCTCCGGGATATCTCCTGAAGACAGCGAGGATCCAAAGATTTCTGTCAAGGCCTCAGCAATTTCCTCTCTAGCCTCCTTCAGTATTCTGGGGTAAATCCCATCAGGCCCTGGGGACTTATCTACCTTAATACGTTTTAAGACACCCAACACCTCGTCTTTGTGGATCACAATGTGACCCAGGCTATCTACACCCCCTTCTCCAGACTCAACATCTACCAATTCCTTCTTTTGGTGAATACTGATGCAAAGTATTCATTTAGTACCTCGCCCATTTCCTCTGGCTCCACACATAGATTCCCTTGCCAATCCTTCAGTGGGCCAACCCTTTCCCTGGCTACCCTCTTGGTTTTTATGTACATGTAAAAAGCCTTGGGATTTTCCTTAACCCTATTAGCCAATCACTTTTCGTGACCCATTCTAGCCCTCCTGACGCCTTGCTTAAGTTCCTTCCTACTTTCCTTATATTCCACGCAGGCTTCTTCTGTTCCCAGCCTTTTAGCCCTGACAAATGCCTCCTTTTTCTTTTTGCCGAGGCCTACAATATCACTCGTCATCCAAGGTTCCCGAAAATTGCCGTATTTATCTTTCTTCCTCACAGGAACATGCCGGTCCTGTATTCCTTTCAACTGCCACTTGAAAGCCTCCCACATGTCAGATGTTGATTTGCCCTCCAACATCCGCCCCCAGTCTATGTTCTTCAGTTCCCGCCTAATATTGTTATAATTAGCCTTCCCCCAATTTAGCACATTCATCCTCGGACCACTCTTATCCTTGTCCACCAGTACTTTAAAACTTACTGAATTGTGGTCACTGTTACCGAAATGCTCCACTACTGAAACATCTACCACCTGGCCGGGCTCATTCCCCAATACCAGGTCCAGCACCGCCCCTTCCCTAGTTGGACTGTCTAAATATTTTTTTAAGAAGCCCTGCTGGATGCTCCTTACAAACTCCGCCCCGTCTAAGCCCCTGGCACTAAGTGAGTCCCAGTCAATATTGGGGAAGTTGAAGTCTCCCATCACCACAACCCTGTTGTTTTTACTCTTTTCCAAAATCTGTCTACCTATCTGCGCCTCTATCTCCCCCTCGCTGTTGGGAGGCCTGTAGTATACCCCCAACATTGTGACTGCACCCTTCTTATTCCTGATCTCTACCCATATAGACTCACTGCCCTCTGTGGTGTCCTCTCGCAGTACAGCTGTGATATTCTCCCGAACAAGTAGCACAACTCCGCCTCCCCTTTTACATCCCCCTCTATCACGCCTGAAACATCTAAATCCTGGAACGTTTAGCTGCCAATCCTGCCCTTCCCTCAACCAGGTCTCTGTAATGGCAACAGCATCATAGTTCCAGGTACTAATCCAAGCTCTAAGTTCATCTGCCTTACCCGTAATACTCCTTGCATTAAAACATATGCACTTCAGGCCACCAGACCCGCCATGTTCAGCAACTTCTCCCTGTCTGCTCTGCCTCAGAGCCACACTGTCCCTATTCCCTAGTTCTCCCTCAATGCTCTCACCCTCTGACCTATTGCTCCCGTGCCCACCCCCCTGCCATACTAGTTTAAACCCTCCCGTGTGACACTAGCAAACCTCGCGGCCAGGATATTTATGCCTCTCCGGTTTAGATGCAACCCGTCCTTCTTATACAGGTCACACCTGCCCCGGAAGAGCTACCAGGTGTCCAGATAATGGAAACCCTCCCTCCTACACCAGCTGTTTAGCCACGTGTTTAGCTGCTCTATCTTCCTATTTCTAGCCTCACTGGCACGTGGCACAGGGAGTAATCCCGAGATTACAACCCTCGAGGTCCTGTCTTTTAACTTTCTGCCTAGCTCCCGGAACTCCTGCTGCAGGACCTCATGCCCCTTCCTGCCTATGTCGTTAGTACCAATATGTACAACGACCTCTGCCTGTTTGCCCTCCCCCTTCAGAATGCCCTCTACCCGTTCGGAGACATCCTGGACCCTGGCACCAGGGAGGCAACATACCATCCTGGAGTCTCTTTCACGTCCAGAGAAGCGCCTATCTGTGCCCCTGACTATAGATTCCCCTATTACTATTACTCTTCTGCGCTTTGACCCTCCCTTCTGAACATCAGAGCCAGTCGTGGTGCCACTGCTCTGGCTGCTGCTGTTTTCCCCTGATAGGCTATCCCCCCCCCCCGACAGTATCCAAAGGGGTGTATCTGTTCGAGAGGGGGACAACCACAGGGGATTCCTGCACTGACTGCCTGCCCTTTCTGGTGGTCACCCATTTCTCTGCCTGCACCTTTGGTGTGACCACATTTACATAACTGCGATCTATGACGCTTTCCGCCACCTGCATACTCCTAAGTGCATCCAATTGCTGCTCCAACCGAACCATGCGGTCTGTGAGGAGCTCCAGTTGGGTGCACTTTCTGCAGATGAAGCCATCCGGGACGCTGGAAGCCTCGCGGACCTGCCACATCTCACAGTCAGAGCACAGCACCCCTCTAACTGACATTGCGTCAATTAATTAAAATTAATTTTTTAAAATTTTAAAAAAATATTTTTTTTTAAATTTCAAAGTTACTGTCAACTATCTGTTTCCTAGCACTAGATTTCTAATAGAAATGCGATAGCTAACTATAGTACTCTCCGATCTCTGGCTTAGATATCCCTCTAAATTATATTTAAGTTATTATGTTTAATTAGTTACCAAATACTCAATTTTTTAAAAAATTTAGTGTAGAATCCCAACCAGCCACTCTGGCCACAGCTTTTCTGTGATGTCACTTCAGTTTCCCCCCGACACACACAATTTGAAAAAGGTATAAAAGTAAAAATGAGTAAAAATCACTTACTTACCTTCTTACCTTCTGAGTGTCTTCGATGTTCTCAGTTTCTCTCGCTGACAGAGACTGCTCCTCCACCTCCGAACCTTGACCTGCACAATGCTAATAATATAATAATAATATAATATGGCACTTACCTCACACCAATGGGTCTTATTATTAGGTTGGAGGAGGAGGGCGGGTGGGAGACACTACACGTGTAGTGTATCGGGTTTCCTCTCCACCAGCATTTATCGGTTGGGGGGGGGGGTGGGGGGGGGTGGGGACGACGACTTCCCAGAGGGAATGCACAACATTGATCAGAAACTGAACTGGACTAGTCACGTTAATGCTATGGGTACCAGATAAGACCTATGGCTCGGAATCCTACGTCGAGGAACTTACCAACTGACACACACCGCCAACCCTCCCCCCCCCGCCCCCCCCCCCCCCCCCCCCCCCCCCCCAGGCACCGCGTCACAAAGCTTGTCCACAAGGCACAAGTCAGAAGTGTAATGAAATAATCTCCACTTGCGGGATGAGAGCAGCTCCAACAACACTCAGGAAGCTCGATACCATCCAGGACAAAGCAGCCCGCTTGAATAACACCGCTTCCACAATCATTTAAAGTCCACCACCGGCCAACAGTGGCAGGCAAGTGTACCATCCACAAGATGCACTGCTGTAACTCACCAAGGTTCCTCAGACAGCAGCTTACAATCCCACAACGATCAGATAGAAGGTCAAGAACAGCAGACACCTGGGGACTCCATCACCTGGAGATTCTCCTCCAAGTCTACCCTGGCTTTGAAATATATCGCTTTTCCTTCAATGTCCCTGGGACAAAATGATGGCACTCCCTCCCCCAGCAAGGTGCGTGTACATGCAACTCAGGGACTGCAGCGTTTCCAAAAGGTAGCTCACCATTACTTTGTGTCAGCCAACTAGGGATGAGCAAAAAATGTTGGCCAATCCAGCGAAACCCACATACTGTCAACAATTTTTTTTTAAAAACAACACTCTTGTATATAATGTTGCCCAGTTTATTCCTCAACAGTCTAAAATCATGTGACGCTTGAGGAATAAATCTGTCACAATTGTGTTACTAGTTTTGTTAGCATAAACTATATGGAGAGTAAAGTTACCCATTGTTACTATCGCACACTTGTTACCTGCATCTCGAATGTTCTGTTTCATCCCATATCCTCTCTTCCTACTACTGCTTGAGTCTACAGACAACCCCCACTCATATTTTCCACTCCTTGTTGCCATTTGGTTCCAACGAGACTGATTGCACTTCTAGATGTTCTGAGCCAATATTCTCTCTCACTTTGTTGCTCTGATATTGTCTTCAGCTAACAACACCATCCCGACTCATTTTCTTTATTTATGCAAAGCCTTAACCTCTCACTCAACTGATCACATCCCTCCGTGATTTTGTTCCTATGACTTCCCCACACTCTCTCCATTTCCCCCAAAGGTTTCTGTTTGCTGACGTTGAATAACAATAGCTGAAACACCGCCTGGCAATCCATACTCTGCCTGTCCCAAACCCGCATTCTCGGCAAACGCAAACATCGGGAAAGGCGATTGGGCGGAGAATCAGTCGTGACGTTTGTGGTCTCAAAAATCGGCAAACAGGCGCCATGGCCGATGAGGGAGAGAGGAGGTAGGGCATGCAGGGCCGCGACGTTGGGCTGCCTAGTCTGCCACAGGCAAGATTGGCAGGTGGGGGACGTCTATCAGACACGGGAGCCTCAGCCGATGGTGACAGGGTGGGACCAGGGTATCCAGACATTGATCGACATTGCCGCGGGCTGGGAGGCAGCAATGTTGTAACTCACCCCACTAACACGGTTGTGCGGCCTGACACAGACTGCATGGTTGCACCGACCCCACAATCCTGCATCACATCCTTCACTCACCAGCTCCAACCCTCCATCCCTCTACCCACATCCCTCACCATCCATCGTGCTAACTTCCACCCCCCCCCCCATATCCCACCGCAAACTGCTGCCACTCTCTGGATGGGCACCACGTCGCTCACACAAGCGCAGCACCCTCAGTAGCTCCTTCACCCCTGCAGCCCCTGCAGTAGCCTCAGTAGACCACTGGTATCGTAGCGGCAGCCAATGGTACCCCTGGGAGCAAGGACGCTTGCCAGTACCAGAGGCCCCCACAGCGCCGGGCAACAATGGCACTATGCGAGCGGAGGGCAGACTGTCAGGCGGAATGGCAGGGGGTGGGTGCGGAGAACGGGGGAGAGGCCATGCGGGGCAATGTCTGCAATGCAGATCGGGAGCTTTTGGACCTGGTTTGCCACGGGGATATGTACTATTCTAACATTTCTTACTTCCGTCTTAATCATGCGTTGTACTTCGGAAACCTGCCAGGAATGGTCGCCTTCATTATAGTCACCAGAGCCGCTTCGCGTGCACTGAGGCTGCTCGGGGAGAATCCTGCCGCAGCAGCGCCTGCCCCCGATCAACAGGAGCCAGCCAGTGAGGGAGGAGAGCAAGCGCCCAACTGGCCGAATAGGAGGAGGGAACAAGCGCCGCATGTGTCATCGCGTGTACCTGCAGTGCCTGTAATTCTAGGACCTGCTCGACTGGGGACGCAGTTGAAAACTCCGGCGGAGCATGAGGAAAGTGTGACATATCTGACAGATCATTGCGCACGTGGCACTGCCTGGAAATGGGGAGGGTTAAAGGGCAGCATGATTTACACAGTGGTTAGATCTGTCTGGAACCTCACAGAGCTCAGTGTCCAGATCAGCCGCGCTGATCCGGAGGCCCTATATGACCAGTCGGCACATTGCATCCATTTCAATGTGAACTGAGCCCTCCACTATGCCCGGGCAGCGGAGATCGCCACCATCGTGATCGCCGGCATGCATGTGTCCTACAAGCACCGGCATCGACAGGCCAATCTTCACAACAAAAGGGGTGCCACTCGCTGAACGTGCTGCTGGTGTGGGACCATCACAAGCACAACATGCACGGCTGCGCCAGATACGCGGGCAGTGAGCACGTTGCATTCATCCAGGCAGACCCGACGTTTCCTGACCTTTTCAAGGCGCTTCCCCGACTGCTGGGTTAGCTCCTGGGTGACGGGGATATCCTCTGCGGCTGTAGCTGATGACGCATAATAGGAGGCCACAACAATGAGACCCACTACAATGACGTCCACGCAGCACCATGAACGTCATTGAGCGGACGTCAGTTCCTGAAGATGCAGTTCAGTTGCATGATCGCTCTGGAGGGGCCCTGTAGCATTGCGCTATTTGAATAGCCCACATCGGGTGGTCAGCTGCATCCTCCAGTACATAGCTCAGCAGTGGGGCGACCTGCTGGAGGAGGAGGATGAACGCCATGAACTACGATGAGGATGATGTGGAGCACGATGAGGATGGTGGGATATGGGACCCGGGAAGGCACAGGGGCTGGGCAACGTGTGCGGCTGGGCTGACGCGCACGTGATGCTGTAATCTCCTCTTCATTGACCGACTCGGTGTCCTAGCCAGCGGCATGGACACACCATATCATCGCCACAGCCCCTGGATAACAGGCTCGACTTCTCAGTTGTTTCCCCGTCCTCCTCTTCAGCTGTAAGACTGGAAAGACTGACTGGCCTCCCCTTCCTGTTCCGGTATAACAGACTCGAGGAACTCAATTGCCTCATCCTACAACTGTTCTGGTATACCCCTCCTCCTCCTCCTGTTGTGGTGTCACAGGCTCGAGGGACTGAATGGCCTACTCCCATACTGTTCTGGAGTAAAACATTGGAGGATTGAGGACACCTGTTCCTCCAACTCTTCTGTCTTATTTGACTTGTGGATTCAATGCCCTCTACCTTACGCTCTGATGTAACAAACTCGACGGACTGAATTTCCGTCTCCTCATCCTCTTCTGGTGCAATAGATTGGAGGGCCTCAATCGACCTTCTTCAGATCAGGTTTAACACGGTGGAGGGTCTGAATGGCTTTCTCCCGTACTGGTCTGGAGTGACAGACTCTAGGTACTGAATGGCCTCTAACTCTCATAAGTGTTCCACCGTAACAGGCTCGACGGACTGATTGGCCACATACTTCTCTTTTTTTGTGCAATCGACTCAAAGGACTGAATGGCTTCCCACTCCTCTACTTGTGTAATAGACTCTAGGGGCTGAATGGCCTCCTCCTGCTCTGGTGTAACAGACTCGATGGACTGAATGGCCTCCTACTGCTCTGGTGTAACAGACTCGATGGACTGAATGGCCTCCTCCTGCTCTGGTGTAACAGACTCGATGGACTGAATGGCCTCCTCCTGCTCTGGTGTAACAGACTCGATGGACTGAATGGCCTCCTCCTGCTCTGGTGTAATAGACTCGAGGTGCTGAATGGCCTCCTCCTGCTCTGGTGTAACAGACTCGATGGACTGAATGGCCTCCTCCTGCTCTGGTGTAATAGACTCGAGGGGCTGAATGACCTCCTCCTGCTCTGGTGTAATAGACTCGAGGGGCTGAATGGCCTCCTCCCACACTGTTGCCGTGTAACAATGTGGAGGATTGTTCTCTCCGGCTGATGTGCTGTGTTCAGTGTGTCAGTGTCAGTGTCGTTGTCACCGCTTCCAGCTCCCACTGGCTAACAGTCTAACTATTGCAGCAGGAGGTGTGAGCCTGGGAGCCTCTCCCGTCAGTGCGGTGTCTCCTCATCAATAAATCCCGTTTAGTAGATCCCAGTGGTGACTTTCCTAAACTGGGCATCTCCCAGACCCAGGCTGAGTTACAGAGGAGTCGGAGGAGGGCTTGCACTCTGACATGTGCATTGCTGTCCCAGTGACATGTAGTTACGACACGGTATCCTCGAGCCAGACCCCAGCTACAGGAGAATAATCACACTGCCTTGTGGGAGTCTCGGGAGGTAAGCGAGAGTGATTAAATTCCTGACAGAAAGTCCGGAGCGAATTCCTGTCGGTGGCCATTTGATATCTTTCAGGTAGCTTTCTGACAAGCTCTGCATCAGAGCTGGTACCAAACAGCACTGATTTCGTCCTTTCCTGTGAACAATACTAGCTATGGCCAGAGAGAGATACTGATGCTTGGGCTACTCAGATTCTCCAGACTATTTACCCAGGTGTTGTTAACTTTGGTTGACTCTTAAATGTTGCTCTGCTGTGTCTTTATTTAATTTGCTCTGTTTCGATAACCTTTGCTCTGAGTCGCCAGGTATCTTTATGATCCAGTCACGAGGTTCAGGTTCAAGTGCTGATCAATAACTCAATACACCAGTTCATAAGTTTCAAATCAAAACACATTTATTATACACAGTCAATCACTACTCATGCATAAACTCTACTTACTAGACTATCTCTATCACTAAAGACCTAAACTTAACTTCGGAACTGGCCCACCAGGTCAGGCCTTTCGTTCGATTCTGAGTTCTGCAGGCTTCAAAGCTGGTATAGACTGATGGCGGGGTGCGCCTGTCGCGTAGCGTGCGTTGACTGGAGACTTACTTATTTGATGCGGCGGCTAGGCAGGTCGCTGTCAAGGGTTGTTTCGAGCTGCTGAGTGACCCTGCCAAGAAGGACGATTTGAACTTGGGGACTCTATTTTATAGTCCCCAGTGGCTTCGTGCCGTTCGGGGCGGACCCCGTACCTGGTTCCAAGTGACTGGACTGCGTTCTGATCACCTGGCTCGATTTCTCCAATACTGGAGCTGGTCCCTGATCGCTGGGTGGTTCCTAAGAGTTCGTTAGCCTTTCTTTGTCTTGGCTCCTGCTGGCGCCGAGGAGTCTGGCTTGGCCTTGTTTACCTTACATTTTCCAATTGTTCCCGGGGATCGCTAATTAATATGCAGACGGTTGTTACTTTCAGTGCTGTCTGGGTTTCTGCAAGTTCTAATACGCAGGAAACTTTGCGCCTGCATGTTTCTCCTGCGTTGGCTGAATTTCCCTGCATCCTTTGCGGATCTCCATTTTAAGTCGGGAAGTGGCCAACCCAGGTGGCTACACAGGCCTGTACCCTGGAGAGGTCACTCCAGCTCTGTGGTTCCCGATGGCACAACGCAGCAAGAAGCATGTGTCGGTTAAAAACACTGGCACAATTGGCACAGAGCCAGAACACCAGGGGTTGCCGTTGCCGGTGGGAGAATGTATCAGCTACCGTCCATAGTCCCCAATCCTTCAGCTCATGGCGGCCTACATGTTTCAATTGATTACTGAAGCTCAGGAAGCCTCTCTTAACAGACAGGTTGTTAATCTGTGCACCAGGCAAGACAAACTCTACAAAAACATCACTAGCTGAAATACGGACCCTGTGTCCTGGCCTGACCAATTACCTTCTGCAGGTTGTTGATGTATACAAGACAGCTGCTGATAATATATTTACAAGGCTCAATTTGGTCATTACTGAATCTAAGAAACATGAGCCGGACAATGCGTATCCCGTAAAGGGAAACACGACACATTCTCGTGACAGCGGAAAATCCTAAGGTAACAAATGGGAATTCAGCCGGTTTCACTGCAAAACAAATTACTCGAATCGGGATGAGTGAACCTCCATAGAAATCTCAAAGCGATTTCTAAATCGTCACTTGTAATCAAGACAGAGTCCAGTTATCCTGATCTGTATCTATGTCCCAACAATTACACCCAGATGTGAAGGATCAATGCTGAGATACATTTAATGCCACTACCAGAAGAATTCCCAGCTCTTATTGACTGGACTGTCTCGGGATCTTCACCCCAAGTGTGGGTTTCCGCGACACAACTTGGCAACGTGCACAGTGCAGCGGGGAATCAGTAAGATGTTCGTAAGTTGACAGCGGTTGCTGGAGTTCGGCCGTTACAGTGGAGAATCCGTGAGGAAAGGCTACGTCTAAACCAGGTCATGCCACACGGTATCCTGGAGACATCTCAGATCACTCCCCACACCCCAGCTGGACATCATTACCAGGCACAGATTCCTCAGCAGTGCCCTCGTCACTTGTAGCTATTACAGCGCTCACTGTGATACTGACCACTCCCTGGTGTGGAGCAAGGTCAGGCTTCAGCCAAGGAAACTCTAAGAAGTACCTCATCCTCCAGTCAGCACTTATCATTCCATGGAGTCCGAAAGGACGACGGTCATCCCCAAGAGTCTTTCTGACAATGCCGAAGGACAGAGTCTGGTGTCAAAGTGGGATTATGTACACAACACCATTTATAACTCTACCCCCATTGCGTACTGGAAACGAGGTCCGAGGAATGCTGACAGATTTCAGTAATGTTGAACTGAAATGGGACCAGTTACTATAACCAAGAGGAGCGGCCCTATTAACCAAAAACACGACCCCAGCAAATTGCAGATATTTTTTCAGCGCGGGAGGAGAGGACTGCGAGATTTAAAAAGCGCGGGAGGAGAGAGCCGGGACAGCGAAAACAGCGCGGGAGGAGAGAGAGCCGGGACAGCGAAAACAGCGCGGGAGGAGAGAGAGCCGGGACAGCGAAAACAGCGCGGGAGGAGAGAGAGCCAAGACAGCGAAAACAGCGCGGGAGGTGAGTGAGCCGGGACAGCGAAAACAGCGCGAGAGCAGAGAGAGCCGGGACATTGAAAACAGCGCGGGAGGAGAGAGAGCCGGGACAGTGAAAACAGAGCGGTAGGAGAGAGAGCCGGGGCAGTGAAAATAGCGCGGGAGGTGAGTGAACCGGGACATTGAAAACAGCGCGAGAGCAGAGAGAGCCGGGACAGTGAAAACAGCGCGGGAGGAGAGTGAGCCGGGACATTGAAAACAGCGCGAGAGGAGAGAGAGCCGGGACAGTGAAAACAGCGCGGGAGCTGAGTGAGCCAGGGCATTGAAAACAGCGCGGGAGCTGAGTGAGCCGGGACAGTGAAAACAGCGCGGGAGGAGAGAGCCGGGACAGTGAAAACAGCGCGGGAGGTGAGTGAGCCGGGACAGCGAAAACAGCGCGGGAGGAGAGAGAGACGGGACAGTGAAAACAGCGCGGGAGCTGAGTGAGCCGGGACAGTGAAAACAGCGCGGGAGGAGAGAGCCGGGACAGTGAAAACAGCGCGGGAGGTGAGTGAGCCGGGACAGCGAAAACAGCGCGGGAGGAGAGAGAGCCGGGACAGTGAAAACAGCGCGGGAGGTGAGTGAGCCGGGACGGTGAAAACAGCACGAGGGGTGAGTGAGCCGGGACATTGAAAACAGCGCGGGAGGAGAGAGAGCGGGGACATTGAAAACAGCGCGAGAGGAGAGAGAGCCGGGACAGGGAAAACAGCGCGGGAGGAGAGAGAGCCGGGACAGTGAAAACAGCGCGGAAGGAGAGAGAGAGCCGGGGATTGAAAACAGCGCGGGAGGAGAGAGAGCCGGGACAGTGAAAACAGCGCGGGAGGAGAGAGAGCCGGGACATTGAAAACAGCGCGGGAGGAGAGAGAGCCGGGACAGTGAAAACAGCGCGGGAGGAGAGAGAGAGCCGGGACAGCGAAAACAGCGCGGGAGGTGAGTGGGCCGGGACAGCGAAAACAGCGCGAGGGGTGAGTGAGCCGGGACATTGAAAACAGCGCGGGAGGAGAGAGAGCCGGGACATTGAAAACAGCGCGGGAGGAGAGAGAGCCGGGACAGTGAAAACAGCGCGGGAGGAGAGAGAGAGCCGGGGATTGAAAACAGCGCGGGAGGAGAGAGAGCCGGGACAGTGAAAACAGCGCGGGAGAAGAGAGAGCCGGGACAGTGAAACAGCGCGAGAGCAGAGAGAGCCGGGACATTGAAAACAGCGCGGGAGGTGAGTGAGCCGGGACAGCGAAAACAGCGCGAGAGCAGAGAGAGCCGGGACATTGAAAACAGCGCGGGAGGAGAGAGAGCCGGGACATTGAAAACAGCGCGAGAGCAGAGAGAACCGGGACAGTGAAAACAGCGCGGGAGGAGAGTGAGCCAGGACATTGAAAACAGCGCGGGAGCTGAGTGAGCCAGGACAGTGAAAACAGCGCGGGAGGAGAGAGAGCCGGGACAGTGAAAACAGCGCGGGAGGAGAGAGAGCCGGGACATTGAAAACAGCGCGAGAGCAGAGAGAGCCGGGACAGTGAAAACAGCGCGGGAGCTGAGTGAGCCAGGACATTGAAAACAGCGCGGGAGCTGAGTGAGCCAGGACAGTGAAAACAGCGCGGGAGGAGAGAGAGCGGGGACAGTGAAAACAGCACGAGGGGTGAGTGAGCCGGGACATTGAAAACAGCGCGGGAGGAGAGAGAGCGGGGACATTGAAAACAGCGCGAGAGGAGAGAGAGCCGGGACAGGGAAAACAGCGCGGGAGGAGAGAGAGCCGGGACAGTGAAAACAGCGCGGAAGGAGAGAGAGAGCCGGGGATTGAAAACAGCGCGGGAGGAGAGAGAGCCGGGACAGTGAAAACAGCGCGGGAGGAGAGAGAGCCGGGACATTGAAAACAGCGCGGGAGGAGAGAGAGCCGGGACAGTGAAAACAGCGCGGGAGGAGAGAGAGAGCCGGGACAGCGAAAACAGCGCGGGAGGTGAGTGGGCCGGGACAGCGAAAACAGCGCGAGGGGTGAGTGAGCCGGGACATTGAAAACAGCGCGGGAGGAGAGAGAGCCGGGACATTGAAAACAGCGCGGGAGGAGAGAGAGCCGGGACAGTGAAAACAGCGCGGGAGGAGAGAGAGAGCCGGGGATTGAAAACAGCGCGGGAGGAGAGAGAGCCGGGACAGTGAAAACAGCGCGGGAGAAGAGAGAGCCGGGACAGTGAAACAGCGCGAGAGCAGAGAGAGCCGGGATAGTGAAAACAGCGCGGGAGGTGAGTGAGCCGGGACAGCGAAAACAGCGCGAGAGCAGAGAGAGCCGGGACATTGAAAACAGCGCGGGAGGAGAGAGAGCCGGGACATTGAAAACAGCGCGAGAGCAGAGAGAACCGGGACAGTGAAAACAGCGCGGGAGGAGAGTGAGCCAGGACATTGAAAACAGCGCGGGAGCTGAGTGAGCCAGGACAGTGAAAACAGCGCGGGAGGAGAGAGAGCCGGGACAGTGAAAACAGCGCGGGAGGAGAGAGAGCCGGGACATTGAAAACAGCGCGAGAGCAGAGAGAGCCGGGACAGTGAAAACAGCGCGGGAGCTGAGTGAGCCAGGACATTGAAAACAGCGCGGGAGCTGAGTGAGCCAGGACAGTGAAAACAGCGCGGGAGGAGAGAGAGCGGGGACAGTGAAAACAGCGCGGGAGGTGAGTGAGCCGGGACAGCGAAAACAGCGCGAGGGGTGAGTGAGCCGGGACAGTGAAAACAGCGCGGGAGGAGAGAGAGCCGGGACAGTGAAAACAGCGCGGGAGGAGAGAGAACCGGGACAGTGAAAACAGCGCGAGAGCAGAGAGAGCCGGGACATTGAAAACAGCGCGGGAGGTGAGTGAGCCGGGTCAGTGAAAACAGCGCGGGAGCTGAGTGTGCCGGGACAGTGAAAACAGCGCGGGAGGAGAGAGAGCCGGGACAGCGAAAACAGCGCGGGAGGAGATAGAGCCGGGACAGTGAAAACAGCGCGGGAGGAGAGAGAGCCGGGACAGTGAAAACAGCGCGGGAGGAGAGAGAGCCCGGACAGTGAAAACAGCGCGGGAGGAGAGAGAGCGGGGACATTGAAAACAGCGCGAGAGGAGAGAGAGCCGGGACAGGGAAAACAGCGCGGGAGGAGAGAGAGCCGGGACAGTGAAAACAGCGCGGAAGGAGAGAGAGAGCCGGGGATTGAAAACAGCGCGGGAGGAGAGAGAGCCGGGACATTGAAAACAGCGCGGGAGGAGAGAGAGCCGGGACAGTGAAAACAGCGCGGGAGGAGAGAGAGAGCCGGGACAGCGAAAACAGCGCGGGAGGTGAGTGGGCCGGGACAGCGAAAACAGCGCGAGGGGTGAGTGAGCCGGGACATTGAAAACAGCGCGGGAGGAGAGAGAGCCGGGACATTGAAAACAGCGCGGGAGGAGAGAGAGCCGGGACAGTGAAAACAGCGCGGGAGGAGAGAGAGAGCCGGGGATTGAAAACAGCGCGGGAGGAGAGAGAGCCGGGACAGTGAAAACAGCGCGGGAGAAGAGAGAGCCGGGACAGTGAAACAGCGCGAGAGCAGAGAGAGCCGGGACATTGAAAACAGCGCGGGAGGTGAGTGAGCCGGGACAGCGAAAACAGCGCGAGAGCAGAGAGAGCCGGGACATTGAAAACAGCGCGGGAGGAGAGAGAGCCGGGACATTGAAAACAGCGCGAGAGCAGAGAGAACCGGGACAGTGAAAACAGCGCGGGAGGAGAGTGAGCCAGGACATTGAAAACAGCGCGGGAGCTGAGTGAGCCAGGACAGTGAAAACAGCGCGGGAGGAGAGAGAGCCGGGACAGTGAAAACAGCGCGGGAGGAGAGAGAGCCGGGACATTGAAAACAGCGCGAGAGCAGAGAGAGCCGGGACAGTGAAAACAGCGCGGGAGCTGAGTGAGCCAGGACATTGAAAACAGCGCGGGAGCTGAGTGAGCCAGGACAGTGAAAACAGCGCGGGAGGAGAGAGAGCGGGGACAGTGAAAACAGCGCGGGAGGTGAGTGAGCCGGGACAGCGAAAACAGCGCGAGGGGTGAGTGAGCCGGGACAGTGAAAACAGCGCGGGAGGAGAGAGAGCCGGGACAGTGAAAACAGCGCGGGAGGAGAGAGAACCGGGACAGTGAAAACAGCGCGAGAGCAGAGAGAGCCGGGACATTGAAAACAGCGCGGGAGGTGAGTGAGCCGGGTCAGTGAAAACAGCGCGGGAGCTGAGTGTGCCGGGACAGTGAAAACAGCGCGGGAGGAGAGAGAGCCGGGACAGCGAAAACAGCGCGGGAGGAGATAGAGCCGGGACAGTGAAAACAGCGCGGGAGGAGAGAGAGCCGGGACAGTGAAAACAGCGCGGGAGGAGAGAGAGCCCGGACAGTGAAAACAGCGCGGGAGGAGAGAGCCGGGAGATTTAGAAAGCGCGGGAGGAGAGATCCGGGACAGTGCTGGGAGAGGTTAGTGCACAAAAGGTGTGGCAGGAATGCCTTTAGACACGGAGTGCTGATTGGAACAGAGTGCAACTGAGATTAGGTGAGTGACTGAGTTCGGGTGAGAGGCGAGAGAGGGCTGTGTTTTTGTTGGTGTTCGGGTTTATCCTTGAGGTTATATAAAAAACATTTTTTTAAAAATTATTATTTAAATTAATTAACTAATTGAATATGGCTGGACAGGTGATGTGCTGTTGCTGTATGATGATGGAACTGGTGGATCCCATTGAGACCGCCAGTGACCACATCTGCAGCAAGTGTTGGCTGCTCGAGGAACTTCGGCTCAGAATTGATGAGCTGCAGACCGAGCTGCACACACTGCGGCACATCAGGGAGGGGGCAAATTACCTGGATGCTTTGTTTCAGGCGGCAGTCACACCCGGTAGAATAAGTACTGTTAATTCGGACAGTGCTCAGGGACAGAATGGTGTGACTGCAAGGGAGGCAGGTAGAGAGATCCTGAGTTTAGGAGTTGAGGAGCCTCAGCTCTTGACCTTGTCGAACAGATATGAGGTACTTGCTCCCTGTGTGAATGAGGAAGAGGGCTGTAGGGAGGATGCGTTGACTGACCACTGCACCGTGGTCCAGGAAGCCATTCAAGAGGAGGAAGCAAGAAGACAAGTGGTAGTTGTAGGAGATTCTATAATTAGGGGAATTGATGGCATCCTTTGTAAGCCAGATCGAGAGTCCCGCATGGTGTGTTGCCTGCCCGGTGCCAGGGTGAGGGACATCTCTGATCGGCTTGAAAGGATTTTGGAGAGGGAGGGTGAGGATCCAGTTGTTGTGGTCCACGTTGGGACTAACAACATAGGTAAGGCTAGGAAAGCGGACCTGATTGGAGATTATCAAACACTAGGGACTAAATTAATGAACAGGTCCTCCAGGGTTATAATCTCTGGATTACTACCCGAGCCACATGCCAATTGGGATAGGGTTGAGAAAATTAGGGAAGTTAACACGTGGCTAAAGGAGTGGTGCGGGAAAGAGGGATTCCATTTCATGGGGCATTGGCATCAGTACTGGGGCAGAAGGGAATTGTACCATTGGGACGGTCTTCACCTGAACCATTCTGGGACCAGTGTTCTAGCGAATAGGATAAATAGGTTGGTCACATAGACTTTAAACTAGCAAGTTGTGGGGGGGGGGGGGGGGAGGGAAGTGTAAAGCTATGGACAGTAAAATGGTTAATGGAGATCAAGGCAGCAGTTTACGTGACAAGTTATTATGTAGAGATATGGGTTCAAAGACAAGGAAAATTAGGAGAAAGGGTAAGAGGAAAAATAATTTCTTTGAGAAGGTGACTGAACAGGTAGATGAGGGTAGAGCAGTTGATGTGGTGTATATGGATTTCAGCAAAGCGTTTGATAAGGTTCCCCACGGTAGGCTATTGCAGAAAATACGGAGGCTGGGGATTGAGGGTGATTTAGAGATGTGGATCAGAAATTGGCTAGCTGAAAGAAGACAGAGGGTGGTGGTTGATGGGAAATGTTCAGAATGGAGTACAGTCACAAGTGGAGTACCACAAGGATCTGTTCTGGGGCCGTTGCTGTTTGTTATTTTTATCAATGACCTAGAGGAAGGTGCAGAAGGGTGGGTGAGTAAATTTGCAGATGATACTAAAGTCGGTGGTGTTGTCGATAGTGTGGAAGGATGTAGCAGGTTACAGAGGGATATAGATAAGCTGCAGAGCTGGGCTGAGTGGTGGCAAATGGAGTTTAATGTAGAGAAGTGTGCGGTGATTCACTTTGGAAGGAATAACAGGAATGCAGAATATTTGGCTAATGGTAAAGTTCTTGAAAGTGTGGATGATTCGAGGGATCTAGGTGTCCATGTACATAGATCCCTGAAAGTTGCCACCCAGGTTGATAGGGTTGTGAAGAAGGCCTATGGAGTGTTGGCCTTTATTGGTAGAGGGATTGAGTTCCGGAGTCGGGAGGTCATGTTGCAGCTGTACAGAACTCTGGTACGGCCGCATTTGGAGTATTGCGTACAGTTCTGGTCACCGCATTACAGGAAGGATGTGGAGGCTTTGGAGCGGGTGCAGAGGAGATTTACCAGGATGTTGCCTGGTATGGAGGGAAAATCTTATGAGGAAAGGCTGATGGATTGAGGTTGTTTTCGTTGGAGAGAAGAAGGTTAAGAGGAGACTTAATAGAGGCATACAAAATGATCAGGGGGTTGGATAGGGTGGACAGTGAGAGCCTTCTCCCGCGAATGGAAATGGCTGGCACGAGGGGACATAACTTTAAACTGAGGGGTAATAGATATAGGACAGAGGTCAGAGGTAGGTTCTTTACGCAAAGAGTAGTGAGGCCATGGAATGCCCTACCTGCTACAGTAGTGAACTCGCCAACATTGAGGGCATTTAAAAGTTTATTGGATAAACATATGGATGATAATGGCATAGTGTAGGTTAGATGGCTTTTGTTTCGGTGCAACATCGTGGGCCGAAGGGCCGGTACTGCGCTGTATTGTTCAATGTTCTATGTTCTAATTTGCGAAAATGTCCTGATCAAGGTGTTAGGATTCATAACAAAGACATAAAAAACAGCATAAGTGTACTTTACCTGAATGCTCATAGTATACGAAATAAGGTAAATGAGTTGATGGTGCAAATCATCGTGAATGACTATGATTTAGTGGCCATTACTGAAACATGGTTAAAAGTTGGTCACGACTGGGAGTTAAATATCCAAGGCTATCAGACTATACGAAAGGACAGAGTGGATGGTAAGGGAGGTCGTGTAGCTCTGTTATTTGAGGATGGCATCCGGGCAATAGTAAGGGATGATATTGGTTCAATGGACGACAAGGCTGAATCAATTTGGGTGCAAATCAAGAATAGTAAGGCGAAAAGGTCACTGATAGGAGTAGTCTATAGGCCACCAAATAGCAACAGGATGGTACGGCAGGCAATAAGCAAAGAAATAACGGATGCATGTAGAAATGGTACAGCGGTTATCATGGGAGATTTTAATCTGCATATCGATTGGTTTAACCAGGTTGGTAAAGGCAGCCTTGAGGAGGAGTTTATAGAATGTGCCCGGGATAATTTCCTGGAACAGTACGGAATGGAACCTACAAGGGAACAAGCGGTCCTAGATCTGGTCTTGTGTAATGAGGGAGGATTGATTAATGATCTCATAGTTCGGGATCCTCTTGGAAGGAGCGACCACAATATGGTGGAATTTAAAATACAGTTGGAGGATGACAAGGTCAAATCAAACACTAGTGTTTTGTGCTTAAACAAAGGCGATTACAATGGGATGAGAGAAGAACTAGCTAAGGTAGACTGGGAGCAAAGACTTCATGGTGAAGCAGTTGAGGAACAGTGGAGAACCCTCCGAGCGATCTTTCACAGTGTTCAGAAAAGGTTCATACCGACAAAAAAGAAAGACGGTAGAAAGAGGAAAAATCGACCGTGGATATCTAAGGAGGTGAGAGAGAGTATCAAATTGAAGGAAAAAACATACAAAGTGGCAAAAATTAGTGGGAGACTAGAGGACTGGGATGACTTTAGGGGACAACAGAAAGCTACTAAAAAAGCTATAAAGAAGAGTAAGGTAGACTATGAAAGTAGACTGGCTCAGAACATAAAAGCAGATAGTAAAAGCTTCTGCAAATATATAAGCCAAAAAAGAGTGGCTAAGGTAAATCTTCGTCCTTTGGAAGATGAGAAGGGAGATTTAATAATAGGACACGGGGAAATGGCTGAGGAGCTGAACAGGTTTTTTGGGTCAGTCGTCACAGTGGAGGACACAAATAACATGCCAGTGACTGATGGAAATAAAGATATGATAGGTGAGGACCTTGAGATGATTGTAATCACTAAGGAGGCAGTATTGGGCAAGCTAATGGGGCTAAAGGTAGACAAGTCTCCTGATGGGATGCATCCCAGAGTGTTAAAAGAGATGGCTAGGGAAATTGTAAACGCACTAGTGATAATTTATCAAAATTCACTAGACTCTGGGGTGGTCCCAGAGGAGTGGAAAGTAGCAAACGTGAAACTACTGTTTAAAAAAGGAGTTCGGCAGAAAGCGGGTAATTAGAGGTCGGTAAGCTTAACTTCGGTTGTAGGGAAAATGCTGGAATCTATCATTAAGGAGGAAATAGCTGGGCACCTGGAGGGAAATTGGCCCATTGGGTAGACGCAGCATGGGTTCACAAAGGGTAGGTCGTGTCTGACTAATTTGGTAGAACTTTTT
Source organism: Scyliorhinus torazame (assembly GCF_047496885.1). Classification (NCBI taxonomy): domain Eukaryota; kingdom Metazoa; phylum Chordata; class Chondrichthyes; order Carcharhiniformes; family Scyliorhinidae; genus Scyliorhinus; species Scyliorhinus torazame. Next base: position 58,340,291 of record NC_092726.1, read on the forward strand.
GAGGACGTTACCAGTGCAGTAGATAACGGGGAGCCAATGGATGTGGTATATCTGGATTTCCAGAAAGATTTTGACAAGGTGCCACACAAAAGGTTGCTGCATAAACTAAAGATGCATGGCATTGAGGGTAAAATGGTAGCATGGGTAGAGGATTGATTAACTAACAGAAAGCAGAGTGTGGGGATAAATGGGTGTTTCTCTGGTTGGCAACCTGTAACTAGTGGGGTCCCTCAAGGATCAGTGTTGGGCCCGCAGTTGTTCACATTTTACATGATGATTTGGAGTTGGGGACCAAGTGCAATGTGTCAAAGTTTGCAGACGACACTAAGATGGGTGTTAAAGCAAAAACTGCAGATGATACCAGAGGTCTGCAGAAGGATTTGGATAGGTTAGGTGAATGGGCTAGGGTCTGGCAGATGAAATTCAATGTTCCCAAGTGTGAGGCGATCCATTTTGGGAGGAATAACAGCAGAATGGATTATTATTTAAACGGTAAGATGTTAAAACATGCTGCTGTGCAGAGGGACCTGGGTGTACTGGTGCACGAGTCGCAAAAAGTTGGTGTGCAGGTGCAACAGGTGATTAAGAAGGCTGATTGAATTTTGTCTTTCGTTGCTAGAGGGATGGTGTTCAAGACTAGGGAGGTTATGCTGCAAATGTATAGGGTGTTGGTGAGGCCGCATCTGGAGTATTGTGTTCAGTTTTGGTCTCCGTACCTGAGAAAGGGCATATTGGCACTGGAGGGAGTGCTGAGGAGATTCACTTGGTTGATCCCAAAGTTGAAGGGATTAGATTATGACGAGAGGTTGAGTAGACTGGGCATGTACTCATTGGAGTTTAGAAGGATGCGGGGGGATCTTATTGAAACATATAAAATTATGAAGGGAATAGATCGGATAGATGTGGGCAGGTTGATTCCACTGGTCGGGGAAAGCAGAACTAGGGGGCAACGCCTCAAAATAAGGGGAAGTACATTTAGGACGGAGTTTAGGAGGAACTTGTTCACCCAGAGGGTTGTGAATCTCTGGAATTCCATGCCCAGTGAAGCAGTTGAGGCTCCTTCTTTAAACGTTTTTAAGAAAAAGATAGACATCTTTCTAAAGAATAAAGGGATTCGGGGATATGGTGTACGGGGCGGAGAGTGGAGCTGAGTCCACAAAGATCAGCCATGATCTCATTAAATGGCGGAGCAGGCTCGAGGGGCCAGGTGGCCGACTCCTGTTCCTAGTTCTTATGGTCTTTTGTTCAGAGGTATGAAAAAGAAGTCTCAGCAAATTACTTCGCAATGCACCAATCAATACTCGTTAAAACATCGCAACAAAGGGCAGCACAGTTTTGTAGTGGTTAGCAATGCTACCTCACGGTGCCGAGGTACCAGGTTCGATCTCGGCTCAGGGTCCCTGTCCGAGTGGAGTATGAACATTCTTCCCGTGTTTGCGTGGTTTCGCCCCCACAAACCAAAGGATGTGCAGGGCAGGTGGATTGGCCAGGCCAAATTGCCCCTTAATTGGAAAAAAGTGAATTGGGTACTCTAAAATCTAAAAGAAGAAAGGAACGAAAAACCTTCCCAACAACAACAGATATGCTGCGGAATCCTTTGGGTTTATAGAGATGTGTGAGCGAATCAAGGACCATATGGGTCAAACAGTAACTAATCAGCCCTTTGAAGAGATCATCATCATTGAACGGAGCAATCAGATTTATTGGTGAGTGCAGAACTACCTCAAACACGGCGAACGTTGTGACTGAAGACCCTCTCATCGCCCTGCCATACTTCCCTCTAAAGGGGTTGGTGGGCATCATTGTGCTCAAAAGGACCATTGGCCATCTTTCCAATGGGAAATCACAGGATATGATGGAATTCCATCCGAGCTCATCAACAGTGGAATTCCAGAATTACTGCGGCATTTCAAATCACATTGGTGTCGCTGTTTGGAGGAAAGATTGATGATTCAAGACGCCAGTGATGTAAACATGGTCACTGTGTTCAAAAAAAAGCAGATGGCACCGACTGGAACAATTACCAAGACATCTTATGGTCAGCTTACACTTTGTGGGCCGAAGGGCCTGTTTCTGTGCCGCGTGACTCTGTGATTCTCGCCATGACTCTATCTCCTTTTTCGTTATTGTGGGGGTAGGTCTTTGCTCGGTTAATCTGACCAGATGGCCTATCCTGATATCACACATCTACCCTGAGTCTAAGTGCGGACTCAGAGTTGGCAGATGGATAGTTATATAGATGCGCAGAAGAAAGGAGCAGGAGGAGGCCTTCTGGCTCGTCGAGCCAGCTCCACCATTCATCACGATCATCGCAGGTCATCTAACTCACCAGCCCAATCCTGCTTTCTCCCCATAACCTTTGAGCCCATTCGCCCCAAGTGCTATATCGAGCCACCTTTTGAATATATTCAATGGCTAAAACTGCGCACAATATTTTAGGTGTGGGCTCATCATGGCCCTGTATTACTGCAAAAACTGATCCCTGTTCCTGTACTCGAAACCTCTCGCAATGAAGGCCAACATACCATTTGCCTTCTTTGCCGGCTACGGCACCTGCATGCTTACCTTCAGCAACTTGTGCACAAGGACGCCCAGGTTCCTCTGCACACTACTCTCTCCCAATTTACAACAATTCAGGTAGGCATCTGCCTTCCTGTTTTTGCTTCCAAAGTGAATAAGCTCACATTTATGCAGATTATACTGCATCTTTCATTGATTTGCTCATGCCCCCGACCTGTCCAGATCATGCTGTAGGATCCCTGCATCCTCGTCACAATTCACCCTCCCACCTAACTTGGTATCATTTGCAAACTTTGAGATGTTACAATTTGTTCCCTCATCCAAAGCATTAATAAGTTTTGTGCATAGCTGGGGTCCAAACACCTATCCCTGTGGCACCCTACTAGTTTGCGCCTTCCAATTTGAAAATGACCCATTAATGCCGACTCTTTGTTTCCAGCCTGCCAACCAGTTGTCTATCCACCTTCAAAGACTTTCCAAAATCCCATGCGCTTTAATCCAGCACAATAATCTGACGTCGGATTTTGTCAAACGTCTTCTGAAAGCGCAAATATACCACATCGACTGGCTCCCCCTTATGAACTGTAGTAGTTACATCTTCAAAGAATTCCAACAGATTTATCAAGCATGCTTTCCCCTTCATAAATCCATGCTGACTCTGACTGATCCTGCCACTGCTTTCTAAATGTGTCGCTATGAAGTCCTTGCGAACGGATTCAAGAAGTTTTCCCACTCCCGATGTTAGGATTCCTGGTCTATTTCCATGTTTTTTCTCCAGGTCATTTTTTTGAATATTGGGCTGACGTGAGCTACTCTCCAATCTGCTGGGAGAGATCAAGAGTATATTGAATCCCGGAAATTGACCTCCAATGCACTCAGCAGTTACAGAGCCACCTCCTTAAGCACTCTTGGATGCGTATTATCAGACCTTGGGATTGATCCGCCTTCAATACCATCAATTTTCCCAGCACCAATTCTCTACTAATATTGATCTCCCTCAGTTCTTCACTCTCACTAAACCTTTAATTTTCCAGCATTTCCGGATATCTGATTTGTGTCCTCTTTTGTGAAGACAGAACCAAAGTATGTATTCAATTGCTCAGCCATGTATTTTGCGCTTATTATACATTCCACTGCTTCTGTCGAGGGCCGACACTTGTCTTTACGAATCTTTTTCTCTTCAAGTATCTATAGAAACTCTTAGATGTGTTCCCTGCAAGCTCATTTTATTACTGTAATTTCCCCTTCTTCATCAATTCCTTGATCATTCCTTGCTGATTTCTAAACAATTCCCAATCCTCAGACCTATTATTTTACTTGGCCAATCTATATGCTTCTTCCTAGGATCGGAAGCTCTTTCTAATTTCCAGCATTTCGCTTTTGTGCCAGACAGGAGTAAACAGTTGCTGCAGTTTCTCCATGCTTCCCTCGAATGTTTTCCATTGTCTAGCCACTGTAATCCCTTTGAGGAACTCTACCCAATCTATCAAGGCCTACTCAGGCCTCATAACGTCATTGTTCCGTTTTTTAAGATTCAGGACTCTAGTCTCCGAATCGACTACTTCACTATCCATCTTGATAAATGTTTTTATCATATTATCGTTGCTCATCCCCAAGGGGTCTCGTACAGCCAGATTGGCAATGACTCCCTTCTCGTTTTCCTGCACTCAGTCGAAGATGGCCTGCTCTCGAGGTGGTTCCTTCACATATTGGTCAAGACACCATCCCATATACACTCCCGGAATTTCTCGTCAGCGGCATTGTGGCTAATTTGATTTGCCCAGTCTATATGCAAATGAAAATCGCCCATGAATACTGATCGTCCCTTGATACATGCATCTCTAATTTCGTGTTTTATGCCATTCCTAACATCACCACTGCAGTTTGGGCGTCTATATAGACACCCGCTGATGTTATTTGCCCCTTGGCATTTCTCAACTCCACACATGTAGACACCAAATCGTCAGAGCTAATATCCTTTCTCACTATTGTGTCAATGTCCTCTTTAAAGAGCAGTGCCACGTCACCATGTTTTTTTTAATGCCTCTCCTTTCTAAATACTGAATACCCTGGAACATTCAGTTCCCATCCCTGCTCACCCAACAGCCATGTGCCGATATGGTTTCCTCACGTCGACAGTTACAGGGGAATTTCCGTCATCAGCACAGAGCTCTCCACATTGTGTCCATAGACCTCGCCAAAGCCTTCGACTTTGTTAGCAGAGTCAGACTCTTTAAACTCCTGCGGGAAAAAGTCTTCCGCCTGGACACTTGGCGTCAGTTCTTCTTTCCACAGGGACTTACACAATTTCGTCAGTGACAATGCAGCATCGCCGGAGACTTCCACCACCAGGAACGGGGTAAGTCAGGGCTGTGACTTGGAGCTCACTCTCCGTCACATATTGTTCTACATGCTGCTATTGTACACGTTTGACAAGTCAAATGACGTTATCCACCCATATGACAGAGCCGACAACAATCTATTCAACCTAGGAACACTGCACAGCAAGATCAAAGTGTGTCACGTCCCTGTTAATGAGTTTTGGTTTGCTGATGACACTGCACTGACATCACATACTGAAATTCACTTACTATACATGTAAATCGATTCAGCTGGGACGGCAGGGAGTAAGGATTGACAGTCTGATAGACTGTAAATAAGGCTGAAAATTGATCCTGATTGGAGATGGTACTGAGGAATGAATCACTTTTTGAGCAGTGTGATTGGAACAAGAAGTCAGGACGTTTGCGAAAAAAGCACAGGACAATAAGGAATGTCTTGGAGACAGAAATGAGTGTGTGTGTGTGTGTGTGTGTTGTATTTAAACCTCACCACTATTCTTAGAATTCTTAGGTTTTCCCTTTGCTAGATAAGTAAAGTAGACCTTTGTAATAAACCACTGTTTCAGATTTAAACTTTAAGCTACTTTATTTTTTCTTTTAAAAGATAAAATCACTGTCTTTACAGAAAAGTAAAAAGATCTTGCTTCTGGATTCTCCTGGTTGGTTGATCAGACCTTCCTGGGCCTCCTCGACAATCTCTCCTTTATCTGTTGGCCTCCTCCCGGTTGTTCTGCGGTTCTGCTCGGCTTTCGTCTCCTGTCAGTCCCATGTACCGAAATCACCCTGCAGGCTGAGAGTGAGTGCCTGGCTGGGGGCGATCTAGGATATATATCACCTTTAAAACAACTTTGCTGATTACATGACATTATTCTAAAGTGTTTTCTTCTGCTCCTGATCGAAATACTTTTCTGTCCATGTGATTCCACACCAAGTTCTCATAATATCATGAGAGGGCCTTCGTGTAAACCTGACCTTGGTCTGCCGGCTTACTGGAAGGGAGGTTTCCTTGTTAATTATTCTGGGGCATTCCAGCTTTTCATTCCCTTATCTTTTGAAAATATTGTATTTTCTTGTATTGTTAAATGTTTCAAATTATTCAAAATTGAGATTCTGACAATTCCAATCAATTGCTCGCTAAAGGGTTCTACTAAAGGGTATAAAACTCATTCTCTTTATTTAACTTAAAACTTAATTTTTGACACGAATATCTTGAACTAAAGATATTAATTTGCAGCATGAACTGCTTCCTTATCTCAAGGCCTGTGTGATAATGGCTGTCTGCTTTCCAAAGAACCTTTGTCTGCAGTTAAGCCTTCGAGCGCCTGCTGCTATTTCGTTTTAGCATTTCATTACATTTACTTTAATGGGATCTTTTCTGTTACTCTGCTTTTTCTCATGTTTCTTGGGAATGTTTTCCATCAGACCTTCATGTTTCAAATTACATCTTTGCATTTTTCTGAACGCCCCCTCTTGGTATTTGAAACATGACCCTATTCTTCTTTAATTCTCTTCCCCTTAATCATTTCTTACTGTCTTACATCCCAGATCATTATTGTCCATATGTTCATGTCCTGTTTAAAAACGACGTTCAAATTAATCCATTGCTCTTTCCAGTGTCGACAAACATGTTGTCCTTAATTTAATCACCGCTAACCATACTGGTGGTTGTCCAGAAAGGTAACACAATAGCTAATCCCGTGTGTCCTAACACCTCCAAAGCATTTTACCATCTTGGGGTGGCAGCACCGTAGACGCTTTCTCGTGTCCCTTAGAAACAGCACGCCACTCAGTCCATCAGTAACCAAAAAGGTATTTTGTCTATCACTGGCAGTCTAGTGTCCAATTCTCTCTCCATCCAAAGTGCTTTCCGTATTTCATTAGTATCGTGAATCACTATATCATGAATCATCCACTTTTTCCCTTGCCTCATTGCTTTAAAAGGTTTTACCACTCTTGCTTCTTGCCCTAACTTTCTCTCATTGACTTCTATCATCATTCTGAACCAATTACGTCTGACACCCTTTGGAGTACAAAAGATGATAACTGTTTGCCATGTTTCCTTCAGATCCCTTTTTTCCGTTAACAATTCCCTTATAATATGCAGCGTATATTTGCCATTAAAACATTTGCTACATAACTAGCGGAGAGCGGTTACAACCCTGCCTCTATTACATATACAGGTACATTTAATACATTCATTATTACACGGTAGAACCCAATCAATCCCTCTCTCCATACTTCGACCCATCACCTTGTCCTTTTCCAGACAAACCTCGAGTTCCGCCTGTTTTCAAATACAAAGCCAACAAAATAAGTCTCATCTTAACATTGTGTTCATCTCTTAACCCCAGGAGTAGCACGTGTGTTATATCATGAAACATTTTTAGCAATTATCACAATCTTAACAATAGTCAAAATAATATAATAGTGACACACTCCTTATAGGCTTTATTCAAGTGCTTTATAAAACTCTGCATTTGTTTACAAAACATGCAAAATACCCATGGTATGTTAACAACATCATTGTTATTCGTGACCTTGTGATCAGGTACGTTTTTAACACACACACTAAACTAACTATCAAAAGTATACTTTTATTTACTCCCTTTTATTAAAATATTCACACAGTTTAGAAATATCCTTACCCCATGTAATTGCCAATCAATTTCTGGACCGTCACACACACCTTCATCTACATCATCACTGAAATTCTCGTGCTGGTCCATGTTATGCTAAGTCTTGCCACCTGTCGTACGCAACCCTGTTAGATTTTGTTTTGCTGCAATTGTCTAGAAACTTAGCAACTTCCATTCACAAATCACACGCTGTCTTTATCATGACTTATAGCTTAGTATAATTTCATGCTATTCAGACCCTAACCCAATTGCATTTACATACTTATTTGTCTAACATTCCTTCCTAATCAATTAATCACCTCCCGATCCAAACTGTCCTAACTCCCTCTGGTTATTAAAAAATAAACATAGTGATACTTTCCCCTTCTCTCCCTGTCTATTATATAACAGTCTTTAATAACATACACAACATTTCTTTCTTAGTAATTACAGTTCTTTAATGCAAAATTGTATGCTGCATTGGTTATAATATAAACAGTTAGTTAGAAAAAGAAAGTTTTGATACAAAGTTCCCGTTGCGCCATCAAGCTGCTATTGCTAAATGTTCTTAAGCTATTGTCATTAAGCATGTTGGTGCCTCGTCAGTCGCCGTTATCCGCCGAGACACTTAATAATTTCACTGCGTAGCATGTGTCCCATTGAGACTGCAGATCATCCATCCCTTGATGTCATGGACACACGTCCAGCCAATGATGTGTGACCGGATGTCTCACTGCTCGGTGATAATTTGATATCTCAAATCTCTTAGATATTTAGCCAGTTTTATCATTTTTTTCTTTCCGCCGAGCGATTTTTTTGCAACATTTGCAACATAAGTTTTGACATAATTTTAAAATTCCCAATTTCCACAGCAATGCTGCAACTATTATTCCCCCTGCTATTGATACAAACAAGTACCAATTGTTTAGAATCCAGGTTAACATAGTCCAAAACCATGTAAATGGACTTGCTATAACTTTAATTGCTATTTTAACTGTTTCCATAATTTTTAAACCTACATCTACCAAATCTTTTCCCAAATTACTCCAGCTGGGGTAGTATGGGAGATGTTCTATTCCTGATACACAAGTGTTAACTGTTTTAGTTGAGCTTTTCCTATTCCAAGTTCCTCCCTTACACCATTCTTCTTCCTTGAAATCTTTCCATCCTTCCATTAACATTTCGTTGTCGTCTACCTGACACACTATTCCTGACCCTACGTTTCTATCCAAATACCAAGTGGCTATTCCATCTTCCTGTTTGCTCGACTCATATCTGGCTGTTACTTGTTTCATCAGATTTGGCCCTGTTTCAGGCTGTTCCCTTTTTAAACAGACTGGTTTTGCCTGACTACTGCCTTTCATCCTCGTCATATTTCCCCATGTACATCGCTCAAATTCAATCTTCTTGTTAGGTTCTCTCCATTTACAAAATATTCCTACAAATTTGTATCCTTTTTTGGTTTTTGCCCACGGGATTGAAACAGCGGCCCTATATCCTGTGTCCACAGCCCTTGATGCAATTTTAATTTCTCTGTTCCAGCGGTATCTCCGTCTTGATAGTCTCACTCTTAATGGTGTCGCTAGTTTTAATCAATTATTTGATATAGATGTCACCAAACCATTTTGCTAATATCAATGTATATTCAGGCGTCCACGTTGTTGGTTTTTCTACTATTTTAATCAGTTCTCCTTCAATAAATCCAATAAATGTATAGGCTTTGCCTAGACTTCCTTCATAGGTCTCAAGTTGACTAAATCCTCCTGCTACTCTATGTCTCACTCGATACCTTTCCATTGTTTCTTTGTGCAACTGCTCAGTACAGTTGTATTTTCTTTCAGAAGCATCGCAAGTCGTTGCCCTTTCTGAGAGACTACTACCGACACATTGTTCTTTACGCGGTCCATTCTCCTTCAGCATCTTCTGAATGGGTGGCCAAACCCTTCCATCCGTTAGTAACATCTTTCTTTTGTCTACCATGCCATAATTCCATTATTTTTCTCATCATCCCTTTTTCTATCTCCTTAACTTTATCCATGTCCACGTTCCATCCTTCACTATAAAATATTCCTACTCTACTTACTTTTAATTTCTCTCTACTGCCAATAATTCCTTCTATACTTGCTGTTTGTCCGGGAGTTTTTTGGTCCCAATCTATAGCTAACCCCCATTCCTCTCTTAATGTACCCATGGAAATGAAATCTTCAGTGCTATTTTTACTTTTCTCTTCTCCTCTGGTCTGATTACCAACCACACTGGTTCTCTTGTTAACATGGGAGCAGAGGCAATGCCATGTAATCCGTTCCTCCACATCTCCTTTAAATCTGTCCACCAGGTTTTCATCTGGTTATCTGAACGTTTATCATTATTATTATTGTTTTTGTTATGAGGATAAGGACTATTTAAGCCAAATAGTTGTGTGACTTCATCTTCGCTTATTACTTCATAACATGTCCCCCGATCTATTAATGTTACATTCCTTGTTATAGTGACTTCGTTCCGGCCTTCTAATCTATCCATTATTTCCTTTACCTATACCTGTTCTGGGCATGTTTTCACTTTAGTTAACTCAATTCTTCCTTCCTTCACCCATACATCACTAATGTTCCACCCTGTGAGATTATTTTTAAATTCACGTAAACTTCCCTTTATTGGTGGTTTCTGGCATTTCTTCCATCTATTTTGTTTCATTCTCCTATCTGTGGTTTTGTTGTGCAATGTATTTCCTTTCTTAACTTGCCCTTTCTCGGGGTCCCATTGAGTATCATTCGTTTTACCCGAATGCTGTCGAAAAATCTTTAACCGGTCTGATAGGTTTAGTACGTATCCAAGACTGCTTGTCAGCGCTCCCCACACTCTACTGGCCATGTTGTTACTGACACTGTTGCTTGATTCTAACATACTGCTGTTGAGCCCCACCTTCTGCATGTCCTGGAAATCAATAATTTCTTCCGTTATATTTAAACACTTGTTTATTCTTATTTTTATTATATGTTATATGTGATTCAATCTGGTGTCTATTTTTCCATTACCATTACTTCACTTGATTTTCCCATGGTGATTAGCCAGACCAATATTCCCAAACTAACTACTGTAACCCCTATTAATATTGTCGCCCCTCATTTTAACCAATCACGCCTACTCCTAGTCCTAGCTTCATCCGTTCCTTCTTCAAACTTGATCCTTATTTTGCTCTTGAGTGTAGTCCTCATTCTCCGTCCAAACAAATGAATCTGTATTATTTTTTCTATCTGCAAAATCAAAAGAACAGGCCAAGGTTGGAGAGGGCCATATTTCTTAGTTTGTATCTTTCTATTCTTGTTTGGATTTTCCAGAAGTGCCGTCTCCAGGACTTCCGGATTTTCTTTGCCACCATCTCTTTCTTTTTTCTTTCTTAACTGGTTTATTTTTCTGATCATTTACGTACATCATACGATTAAGGCCTGTTAAGCCTCCTCCTTCTATCATTGCCCCCCTGAGTGAGATTCGAAGAATCTCAAATTCCTCCTCTTTTGCTCTCTCAGTGGTCCAATCAGGTCGAAACTTACCCTGATACATTTCGGATATTGCTGCTGCTCCAGACGCCATGCGTCTATAATTCAACTGTATATTCACCTAAATTCTGAATGATCTTGTCTTTACCTTTGACAGCTTCACTGATTACTTTCCCCGTGGTTTTAGTTGGTAGTTTAACCCAAACTTCCTCGGTGTTATCAATTGGTTTTAATATCCTAATTTTTCCAAACCTATTTTTATTAAATCTTTCCCTGCCATCAGATTTCCATTTCCTGATACTGCAAGTAATTCTCCTAATCTAACTTCTGGTCTGACATCTTTATTCCCTAAAGCTCCTTTTACAATGCATTTAAAATTCTAAACATCATGTTCCCTACTCGTGACTGTCTTGTGAATTTTCGGCACTAGGACCCTGGTGAAGCTGTGCCGTGTCAATTTCAACGTGTTAGTTTTAAAGTCATTTCCTGCACCGAGCTCTGACTGCTCGCGAGTAAAACTTCTCTTTGTGTTTATGCTAAGACCAATTTAGTTCTGAACATACTAATTTACCACCTTATAATACTGATCACATTTCTACCTGCCGTTTATAACTTATAATAAATTTGAAACTCGTTAAAAATACAACATTTTAAAACTAGAAACACCAAAGTAAATTCACAAATCCTTATCAAACACACATACACTCATTCACCACTGAAATCTCCACTCAAACGAAATGAATTCAAAGCATTCTACTTTCATTCCTCCCAACAAACTGCAAATAAAAGATTGAATTTGCAAAGAAAACTCAATATAGCGGACAATGGTCTCCATTCTTCAGTCTCCTAACCTAACTTCTGCCCTGTGCTGACCCAAACTCGAGCAGCTGCTTGGTTCTGTTTGTCTCGGCTCACAATTAGTGGTATCGCTTGATTTTCATTTGCAAATTTACAAAGTGTTTTAAGGATCCCGATTGGATCTCTTTGTTGCAGGGCTTTAGGTATTTGAACAAAAATTGAGACCCCTCCCTTCTGATAAGTCTCTCTTATCCAGGAGTTTTTTGCCTCTTTTAATCTTTTCCACTCTCGCCTCATTATATCATTTCTCTCGTCCGTACTCCAGGGCAAGAGGATAAGTTTAGTTGCTATTTTTTGGATTTCTAACTTCTGCTCCTGGTTATCTCTTTCAGTTGCAATCTGAATTTTAGGACAAGTACCCTTTCTGGGCCCTACCCAAGGCTAACTAAGGCACTTTCTTCCTGTTTTAGTTAAGGGTCGATTGGTTATTAGTTCTCTAATGGATTCTAGGCGTCCCTATTCCTCGAGGATTTCCTCCCAATCTGCCTTACTTTAAGGGTGATTTATTTTTTGGCCTCCTTTTACCAGTAATGGATGCAAGATTTTTAGTGCTGTCACTAAGATGTCTCGCAGACTTTTACTCAGGGTCAGTATCTTCTAGTCTACTGATCTTCACACCCAACCTGAGTTTTCAGTCCCCTCGGTCCACAGAGTATCCTTCCAAAAGTCAATCACACATGACTTTCCGAACTAAACTCGGTAGGTAAAGCTCACTTCACACATAGACCAAAAACGTCTAATATTCCAGCCCTTGTACCGGTTAGAAATTTCTAGTATTCTAACCGTTATCTGGAAACTAGAAACTTCTAATATTCTAGCCCCCACTCTGCTCAACTAGAAACTTCTAATATTCTAGCCCCCACTCTGCTCAACGAGAAACTTTTAATATTCTAGCCGCCACTCTGCTTAACTAGAAACTTCTAATATTCTAGCCTCTCTTTACGTAGAAACTTCTGATATTCTAGCCCCCATTCTGCTCAACTAGAAACTTCTAATATTCTAGCCCCCACTCTGCTTAAATAGAAACTTCTAATATTCTAGCCCCCACTTTGCGAAACGAGAAACTTCTAATATTCTAGCCTCGCTTTACGTAGAAAGTTCTAATATTCTAGACCTCCACGCCGGGTGCCATGGAGTAATTCAAAACAACCCGCTGGGTTCTGATGTCCCACAAACATTCAACTTTCAAAATGAACCACGTTTGGGCACCATGTATTGAAACCTCACCACGATTCTTAGAATTCTTAGGTTTCCCCTTTACGGAACAAGGGTCAAGAGATTCTAAATGGTGGGCAGGGATTCACACTCCCCGACTCCTACACAGACGTAAGCAGGTGCTATTCAGGTCAAACTATTGTTTCAAGTTATTCCACGGATAAACCGTATCTTTGTAGAATAATTTTATCTACTTACCACCTAGTAGCCTCGATCCTGGGTCCCGCGTTGCTTGATATGTAAAGTAGACTTTTGTAATAAACCACTGTTTCAGGTTTCAACTTTAAGCTATTTTATTTTTTCTTTTGAAAGATAAAATCACTGTCTTTACAGAAAAAAAAAGATCGCTTCTGGATTCTCCTGGTCGGTTGATCAGACCTTCCCGGGCCTCCTCGACAATCTCTCCTTTATCTGTTGGTCCCCTCCCGGTTGTTCTGCGGTTCTGCTCGACTTTCGTCTCCTGTCAGTCCCATGTACCGAAATCACCCTGCAGGCTGATAATGAGTGCCTGGCTGTGGGCGATCTTGGATATATAACACCTTTAAAACAGCTTTGCTGATTACATGATATTGTTCTAAAGTATTTTCTTCTGCTCCTGATCGCAATACTTTTTCTGCCCATGTGATTCCACATCAAGTCCTCATAATATCATGAGAGGCCCTTCGTTTAAACCTGACCTTGGTCTGCCAGTTTACTGGAAGGGAGGTTTCCTTGTTAATTATTCGGGGGCATTCCAGCCTTTCATTCCCTTATCTTTTGAAAGCATTGTATTTTCTTGTATTTTTAAATGTTTCAAATTATTCAAAATTAAGATTCTGACAATTCCAATCAATTGCTTTCTAAACCAATTAACTTGTATTAAAGGGTATAAAACTAATTCTCTTTATTTAACTTAAAACTTAATTTTTTATAAGAATTTGTTGATCTAAAGATATTAATTTGCAGCATGAACTGCTTCCTGATCTCAAGGCCTGTGTGATAATGGCTGTCTGCTTTCTAAAGAACCTTTGTCTGCAGTTAACCCTTCTGCTGTTTCATTTTAGCATTGCATTACATTTACTTTTATGGGATCTTTTCGCATGTTTCTTGGTTTATTTTTCCATCACATCTTCATGTTTCAAATGACATCTTTTCATTTTTCTCAACAGTGTGTATGTGAGTGTGTGAATATTTGGATATGTCTGCGTGGTTCTGAGCATGTGTGTGCGAATGTGTGTGCATTGGTATGTATGTGAGTGTGATTGCGGCTGTGTGTGTGCGTGTGGTAATCTGTGTGTGTGCGTTGGTAATCTGTGTGTGTGTCCGGTTGTGCGCAAGAAAATATGTGTTTATGCTTCTGTATGTGGGTGATTTAATGTGGTTGCTGGTCTGTGAGTTCCTGTGTGTGTGTTGGAGAGAGACAGAGTGTTTTTGTGGAGGTATATGTGTGGAGGTGTGTTTGGATGTGTGTGAGCGTATTTGGGTGAATGTGTGTGCGTGCGTATGTCGGTGTGCAATTGAGTGTGTGTGGCTATGTGTTACTGTCCTTGAAGCCTGTGTGAGAAGGTAAGTATGGGTCCATAAAATAATAATATTAATAATCGCTTATTGTCACAAATAGACATCAATGAAGTTACTGTGAAAAGCCCCTAGTCGCCACATTCCCGCGCCTGTTCGCAGAGGCCGGTACAGAATTGAACCCGCGCTGCTGGCATTGTGCTGCATTCCAAGCCAGCTGTAATATAAACAGCGCGGGTTCAATACCAGTACCGGGAATATGTGCGTCTGAGAGCTGGAATCTGAGTGTGGGTGGGTATATCTTTTTAAGAGTGACTGTGTGGGTATGTGTATGAGAGCGCGTGTGCGTGTGTGAGAGAGAGAGTATGTTTTTTGGGCAGGATGTGTGTGGCTGTGTTTGGATCTGTGTGAGTGCATGTGGGTGAGTATGTGTGTATTTATATGTGTGTGTGAATGTGTGGATCTGTGGGGGAATGTGTGGTTGAGGGTTTGAGTGAGGCGGTGTGTGTGGGTCGGGGTGCGCGTGTGAGAATGAGGATCTGAGCATGTCTGGATAAGTATGTATGTATCTGAGTGTGAGGTTGTGTGTGGGCACGTGTGTGATGCTGCGCTCGTGTGAGAGTGAGTATGTGTGAGTGTGAGCATGCGTGTGTCTGTCTGTGGGAGGATGTGTATGCGTGTGAGCATGCAATTCATTTTTTTCATAACAGTAGAGTCCCCAAATCATTTATTCAATTCAGGGACAATTTAGCATGGCCAATCCACCTATCCTACACATCTTGTGGGTTGTGGAGGAGTAACCCACACAAACACGGGGAGAATGTGCTACACCATACGGACAGTGACCCAGAGCCGGATCGAATCAGGAACCCCGGCACCGTGAGGCAGCAGGGCTAACCCACTGCGCCACCGTGGTGCCCGAGCGTGTTTTTCAGAGTGTGTGTGTGGTTGTCTTGAGTATGTGGGCGTATGTGAGTATATGAGTTTCTGTGCGTCTGGGCATGTGTGTGTCATTTGCGTATGGGTGAATGTGAGTTCCTGTGAGTCTCCGTGTGTTTGTGAATTTGTGTACGGGTGCGTGTCTCTGTGCATGTGTTTGTCTCAGTGTCTCGATGTGTGTGGCTCTGGGCGCGTGGGTGCTAGTGTGGGTGTGCTTATGTTTGTGTGTATGTTCATGAGCTGTGTGTGTGCATGTGGGTGTGTTTGTGTGTGACAGTATGTGTGTGTAGATGCATTTCGTGTGAATGTGCTTATGAGTGTGCGTGCGTCTATGTGGGTGCGTTTGTGGGTGTGAAAGTGGGTGAGTGTGTTTTTGGGTGTGGGTCTGTATGCCTGATTGTGTTCAAGTGTGTGTCTGGGTGTGTGTCAGTAAGTGGGTGCCTGTGAATGTGCATGTGAGTGTGTGTGAGCGTGTGGTTTTGTAGGAGAGTATTTAGTAGGGATTGTGTAACTATATGTGTATGAGTGCGTGTATCCGTGTGAGAGTGATTATCTAAGTGTGTGTGACTATGTGTGTGTATTTATATGTGTGTGAGAGAGTGTTTATGGGTGTGTATGACAATTTCGTTTGTGGCTTTCTGCCTCTGGGACTGTGTGTATGCGTGTGGGAGTTTGTGCGTGTGGGAGTTTGTGTGCGTGTCAGAGTGCGTGTGGGTATCTTGCATTGTGGCCCTTGGTGTGTGTGGATGCGTGTGGGTGTGTGAGGATGCGTTTGTTTGTGTGGTTGTGTGTGGGGGGTTTTGCGTGTGGGTGGACGTGGATGAGTGTGAGTGAATGTGGGTGTATATGTGCGCGTGTCATTGTGTACGTGTAAGTGTTTGTGGCGAAGTGTGAAGGGCCTGTGAGCATATGTGTGTGGGTATGTCTGTTTCTCAGTATGAGCGTATTCGTGTGTATACGCTAGGTATGTGTGAGGGTGTATTTGAGTGGGTTTGTGTGGGTGGGTTGTGCAGGTATGTGCGTGTGCATGTCAGGGCTTGCGTATGTATTCTGTGTGTGTGGGTGAGTGTTTGCGTGTGTGCACGTACATTTATACGTGCATTGCGTCTGTGTGTGTGTGTTTAGGTGAGTGTGTGGATATATGTGCGTGGATCCCTGGGTGCGTATGTGTATGTGTGCATGTGTGTGTTGGGGAGTTGTGCGTGTGTGTTTGTATATGTGTGCTTGTGCGAGTGGGGGAGTGTGTGTGTCTGTGAATGTGTCTGTCTGCGTGTGTGTGGTTGCGCATTTGTGTGAGTGAGAGAGTTTGTGAGTCTTTGTGGCGGATGCGGGTGTGTGAGTGAGAGCTCATGTCTGTATGTGTATGCGTCTGCCTGCCTAGGTGTGGGCGTGTGTGTCTGTTTGATTGCATGCGTGAGTGCATTTCTGTATCTCATGAGTGAGCGCCTTTTATGTTTCCAGGTGCATGTGCGTGTGTTTGTGTCTCTTAGTTGTTCTGTCTGTTTGTCTGTGACTGAGTGCTTGAGTCTGTGTTGCCATATGTCTTGAGTGTTGTATATTTGTGTGTCTGTGAGTGTGTGCATTTGTGTCTTTGTTAACATTTGTCTGTGAGTGTTGTGTATTTGTGTCCCTGTGTCTGTAAGTGGGTATATTTATCTCATTATGTATCTCTGAGTGTGTGTATTTCTGTCTCAATGTATGAGAGTGTGTGTTCATTTGCGTCTCTGTTTCTCTCTGTGTGTGAATGTATGTGTCTCTGAGCCTGAGTGTGTGTAATAGTGTTTCTGTCAAATGATTATGTTTATCAGTCTCTGTGTATTTGTGAATGTGTTTGTATGTGTCTTTGCAAGTGTGTCTCTGAGTCCGTACTTGTATCCGTGATTGCGTTTATTTGTGACTCTGTGATTGTGAGTGTGTGTTATGGGTCTCGACTGTGCCCTTGTGTCTCTGTGTCTGTGAGTGTGTGTAGTTGTGTCTCTGTGTGCGCGTGTGTATTTGTGTTTCTGAATCTCTGTGAGTTTGTGTATTTATTTCCCTGTGCCTATGAGTGCTTTTTGTGTCACTGTGTCTGTGAGTGTGTGTATTTATTTCCCTGTGTCTGTGAGTGTGTGTAGTTGTGTCTCTGTGTGTGTGTGAGTGTGTATTTTTGTGTCTCTGAATGTCTGTGAGTGTGTGTATTTATTTCCCTGTGTCTGTGAGTGTGTGTAGTTGTGTCTCTGTGTGTGTGAGTGTGCATATTTGTGTCTCTGAATGTCTGTGAGTGTGTGTATTTATTTCCCTGTGTCTGTGAGTGTGTTTCTGTGTCACTGTGTGTCTGTGAGTGTGTGTAGTTGTGTTTCTGTGTGTGAGAGTGTGTATATTTGTGTCTCTGAATGTCTGTGAGTGTGTGTATTTATTTCCCTGTGTTTGTGAGTGTGTGTAGTTGTGTCTCTGTGTGTGTGCGTGTGTATAATTGTGTCTCTGAATGTATGTGAGTGTGTGTATTTATTTCCCTGTGTCTGTGAGTGTGTTTTTGTGTCACTGTGTGTCTGTGAGTGTGTATTTGTGTCACTGTGTGTCTGTGAGTGTGTGTAGTTGTGTCTCTGTGTGTGAGTGTGTGCATTTGTGTCTTTGTTAACATTTGTCTGTGAGTGTTGTGTATTTGTGTCCCTGTGTCTGTAAGTGGGTATATTTACCTCATTATGTTTCTCTGAGTGTGTGTATTTCTGTCTCAATGTATGAGAGTGTGTGTTCATTTGCGTCTGTTTCTCTCTGTGTGTGAATGTATGTGTCTCTGAGTCTGAGTGTGTATAATAGTGTTTCTGTCAAATGATTATGTTTATCAGTCTCTGTGTATTTGTGAATATTTGTATGTGTCTTTACAAGTGTGTCGCTGAGTTCCCTACTTGTACCCGTGAGTGCAGTTTTTTGTGACTCTGTGATTGTGAGTGTGTGTTATGGTCTCGACTGTGCCCTTGTGTCTCTGTGTCTGTGAGTGTGTGTAGTTGTGTCTCTGTGTGCGCGTGTGTATTTGTGTTTCTGAATCTCTGTGAGTTTGTGTATGTATTTCCCTGTGCCTGTGAGTGTTTTTTGTGTCACTGTGTGTTTGTGAGTGTGTGTATTTATTTCCCTGTGTCTGTGAGTGGTTGTGTCTGTGTGTGTGTGTGTGTGAGTGTGTATATTTGTGTCTCTGAATGTCTGTGAGTGTGTGTATTTATTTCCCTGTGTCTGTGAGTGTGTTTTTGTGTAACTGTGTGTCTGTGAGTGTCTGTATGTGTGTGTATCTATTTGTGTATTAATTTGTGTGTATATTCTTGTCTTTGTCAGCACTACCTCCGTCAACCTGGTAATGTCTCCCCCAGCCTGAAGTATAATTTCATTGTTTATTTCCCTTCCTTTCACTGAACCTCCTCACAATTGTGATCCTGAAGAGAAAGAACTGTGGACTGTCCGAATGTGTCTCTTGGTACCTGGTGGCCATGGCAGTGGGGGATCTGCTGGTCGTTATACTCGACCTGATATTGAGACACATTCCTATTGTTTATGCTGGAAGTTTTCAGTTCCTGTGGGACATCCCCGTGTGTAATAGTCACGCCGTCCTGCTTTATGCAGCCACCGACTGTTCTGTCTGGTTCACTGTCACTTTCACATTTGATCGTTTTGTGGCCATTTGTTGTCCGAAACTGAAAAGTAAATATTGCAGTGGCAAAACGGCGGCTGTGGTTCTTGGAACAGTGACTGTGCTGAGCTGTTTGAAGAACATTTTCTGGTATTTTATGTTCAGAGGTGACTATCGGCTGGGGAACAACCCATGGTTTTGTGAAGCCACAATGGATGTTCAGTACTCTCCGGTCTGGGGAACAATCGAATTCTTTCACTACATTCTAACCCCGTTTGTTCCATTTGTCCTGGTTCTGCTGTTCAATGTTTTCACTGTCAGACACATTGTTGTGAGCAGCAGGGCCCGCAGGAGACTACGGGCTCTCAGCAGTGGGGAGAGTCCCAGAGACCCAGAAATGGAGAGTCGTAGGAAATCCGTAATTTTACTGTTTATTATCCCGGCCAATTTCATCCTGTTATGGTCAGTGATAATGATTTATTCTATATGGACCCGGATGGCTTTTCTGGGGTATAAATCTATAACTTTAGATTATTACGTTATGGAATTGGGCTTCATGTTGCAGCGCCTGAGCTGCTGCACAAACACTGCGATTAATGCCGTGACACAGACGCAGTTCAGACAGCAGTTGACGAATGCGCTGAAATTACCCTTTAATCCAATTCTTCAATTCATTAAATCCTGAGAAGAAAACACACACACACGGCATCCCTCTCCCCCACCCCACTTGCGGTGGAACTGGCCATCAACAGCCAGCCTCACCCTGATTTGCCATCCTGCATGACCAGGGGAATCAGTGGGAGGGGGGGGGGGGGGGCATTTTGCGTTACAAGGGGAGAAGGGCATGACCATGTTGGTTGCCGTGGAGTCGGTCGGGGTCCACCTTGCATTGCGGGGGAGATAGTCGGCGCCCATCCTGCATTGCCGGAGAGACAGTCGGAAGTCATCTTGCGTTGCCGGAGAGTTGGTCGTCGGTATCTTGCATTTTCTGTGCGTGTGGGAGGCACGGCCAGGTGTGCGTGGCCAAGGGATGACTCCGAGAGGAGTAGCAGCCGACGCAGCGAGAACTGTAGCGGGCCTGCCGGCGGGAGAGGAGAAGGAAGAGGGGGTACAGCAACAGCCACAATGGGGAAAAGACTGGAAGATATCTCAAAAAATATATATCCACTGACAGAAATAGTATTTTGATGTTTCCAAACATATTCACACAGCCAAGTTTGTGAAATGAAGATAATTCCCTTCTCAGCAATTTCATGAATTGAAAAACAACGAAAACATTTAGAATGTGTCAGTGAATGAGAGAGTTTCAGCAAAGGTTCCACGAACTCTCATTCTGAATAGGATTAACTTCTGATAACTGCCCCCACATTTACAAATTGCAGCCTGAGATCATGCCCTCCACTCAAAGAGTTTACCTGATAAACGGTGGGTTGTGGGTGGGTGAGGGGTGATGGACGCAGTTCACCAACAGTGTCCTTGATAAATGGGTGTTGGTGGGATGAGAGAGACAGTTCGGCGACAGTGTCCCTGAGAAAAGGGGGTTGGGAGAATGAGTTGAGGGATAGAGTTCAACGACAGTGTCCCTGATCGACGGGGGTTGGAGAAAGAAGAACAGCAATCACCGACAGTGTCCCTGATAAAGTGGGGGGGGGGGGGGTTGCGGGCGGAGGGGAGTGTATTACGGACAGAATTCACCGACAGTGTACCTGTGATATGTTCTTGATTTATAGATTCATTGATTAATTCATGGGTTTGGGTACTAATTGAATGCATGGGTGAAAATGTGAAATGATTTTCCAAGACAATTATTGTGGCAACACAGTCATTGTTTCAACTATTGAACTTTGGTGTCATGTCTGTAGGAGTATAGACATTGTTTCACAGAATGTTCCATGTGAATAATTGACTGGTGCATAATGTGACAATGATCGTTTCTGAAAAATTAAACGACATGTTTTTAGGGAACTTAGTAACAAAATACATCAATTCAATTCGTTACATCAAGGTCTGTGTTCAGCAGCGGCGTGAAAAACTTATTCTCATGGTATTACCCTCAACTAACCTTGATAGTCATCTGTCAATCATAAGAATTTGCCAATGTTTGATCAATAAATCATCCTCTAGGTAGAGATGTCCATTTGAACGAATCAGGAGGTTTCAACTGGCAATTGGAAGCCAATGAGAGTAAATGAGCGATTAGAGCTCAGATGTTGATTTCCTTAAAAGTAAGACCTCGTGGTCGAGGTTTTATGCCGAATTTGTGCCTTCCCGAATCTTTGAAACATCTATAGATTAATTTTGTTGAAAAGTGATTTATTTATACTTTTTTATGCGTTAATATTTTGTGCTTTTCGCTATATTCTGACCAGTTTCTGCATTATTTGATCTATGTTTTTATTCAGTTGCTTTTTGTATTTCTGAATCAGCAGAATGGCACATTATTCAAAGCATCGCCCGTTTTTCCCAAGTTCGACAGGTAGCCAATACATTCAGGCGGAAAAAAATCATTGTCTGAGTGATAACGAAGGCTCAGTGGTGGAGGTCTCCATGTTACCCATTGACTAACTTTTCAGGGAGGTAACAACCAATTTACCATCGGGACCTGAATCCTCCTCCTATAAATCTACCACCACCTTTTCTGAAAACTGATCAATATGTTTCACAAGTCATCACCCGAGGGACAGGAAATGGGACACATTATTTTCATGTAAGTAGGGCATACAAATATACTCTAGTGCTAATAGAGGATTATCTTGTTTCCTCCCCACCGACAGGCCTGTACAATTTACTGCTGATGGGAATTCCACAGACCAATGGTACGAAGAAGATGTTGCTCATTTTACTTCCTATAATGGTGCTTATTTTGTTTGTATCTACAGAGCCTCGCCTTGGCTCTTACGTATTTGGACAATGTTCTGTGGGTTGTGTGACAACTACTATTCGTCATTCACCTTGCCCTTCATAAACGGGTGGTGGGTGGGGGGAATGACGGTGAGTGTTCACAGACACTGTTCGTAACAAACGGGTCGGGGTGAACTGAGGGACAGAATTCAGCAACAATGTCCCTGATGAACGGGGGGGGGGATGAGGGACAGAGTTCACCAAAGTGTCCCTGATAAACGGGGGGGGGGGGGGGGGAATCAGAGCTCACCGAAAGTGTCCCTGATAAACGGGGGGGGGGGGGTTGTGATGAAGGATAGAGTTCACCGACAATGTCCATGATAAGCAGGGGGAGGGAGGAATGAAGGACAGAATTCACCGACAGTGTCCCTGATAAAACGTGGGTTGGGGGCGTAAGGGGCAAATTTCACCGACAGTGTTCCTGATAAACTGGGGCGTCGGTATGGGGGGATGGGGGGGGGGGGGGGAAATCCAGCTGCAGTGCCCCCCCCCCCCCCCCCCCTCGTAAATGCGCTGTGGGTGGGATAAAGAACATGAATCCTCTGCCAATGGACCGTAACCTCCTGCTGGTGGTGAGAATCCATGTGCGCTAATTATAAAAATAAACTGGAAGCAGTCACCTGCGCTGTGACGCTGTGTCCAACCTTCCTTGCCATGCGGCAGCATAGGGCCTCCAGCTCCCGGTCTGCGCAGCTCCAGCGCGGGGCAGGAGGGGGACAGCCCCGCCCCTTTAGGACGCAGCCAGTTTGGGAACGCCCAAGGAGGGCAGTCATTGAAACAATAGATTTAAATTGAGAGTAACAGCTAACTATTTGTCAGTATTTAAAAGATATATAGACCTTTTAAATCATGTTGTTCATCATTCTTTCTTGTAAACAGGCATTGAGAATGTTGTTGATTTTTTTAAAGTAATTTTTATGACTAAAGGTGATTATTTATACACGAACATAGATTTAACTATTTGTTTTAAACCTGTGAAACTATTTCAATCTGCGGAACAATATTATTTAACTTTACTAGTTGCATGCTTAGAAACGAGTGAATGTTTTCATTTAGATTTGGTCAAGCGTTTTTAAAAGTGCCCCGCGGCTTTTTACTCAAACTTCCCTGGCAATATCTAACTGTTTGTTCATTAGTGTTTATCGAATCATTGCAGTGCGGAAGAAGGCCATTTCATCCATTGGGACTTCTGTCCAATTCCAGCCTTTTGCGACTGGCTGTGTGCAGTTTGCATGTTCTCCCGTGTCTACGTGGGTTTCCTCCCGGTGCTCTGATTTCCTCCCACAGGTGCGGTGGATTGGTCAAGCTAAGTTTCCCATAATGTCCAGGAATGCGCAGGTTAGGTTCCTGGAATAGGGTGAGTGGGTGGTCCCAGGTTAGGTACTTGGAGAGGGTTGGTGTATACCTGATGGAGCAAATGGCCTCATTTTGCAGTGTAGGAATACTATGGTTCCATTCTGTGGTTCCCGGAACCGCCAGTCACAGGAGAATGTGCAAACACTGCACAATCGCCCAAGGTTCAAATTAAACACGGGTCCCTCGGTGCTGTGTGGCCGCAGTGCTAATCAGTGTGCCACCTTGTTAAATATGTTTCTATCTTGTTTACTGTATTATATTTTAACTAATAATCATCTCAATTAAATGTGTGGTTCAGATGTGTCAGCATGCAAACTTCAATGCAAAACATTTATTAACAACAATAATGTTGTAATACAAAGGTTTAACTCCAGTTAACCCTTAGCTTGAGGTTTAACTTCATCAGCTGAATAATTCGATTAAGTACCTTAACTTCTACAAATTTCTTGCAATAAAGCACATTTACTCACTGAAACACAAAACGTTGTATATTTATGGCAGGGAGGGAAGGAAGGGGAGGTAGTGAAGAGGGGAGGGAGGGGGAAGGGGAGAAAATGAGGTCGGAAAGAGAGCTCGAAGCGTGGTTAAAGTGAGGGAGGGAAGGGGAGAGTTTTGACATTTCACTTGTTAATTTCCAAGCTCAACATCCGAAACAGCAGCTGCTGAGGCGCAGAGGACAGGCACACCCCCCTCCTCTGACATCATTTCGGGATGTTCTTTGGCAGTGCACTCTTGGGAGTGGGTGATTGGTTCGCTGCAATACCTGTTAGACAAATAGTTCACATTAGCTTACCGAAGGCTTGCTTGTATCAACTAAGTCATAAAACTGTGTTAAATCAGTTAAAATGGGCGCCATGGTGTCACAGTGGTTGGCACTGTTGCATCGCAGCGACAGGAACCCCGTTTCAATTTTGACTTTGTATGACTGACTGTGCAGTTTCCATATTCTCACCATGTTTGCATGCGTTTCCTCCGGATGCTCCGGTTTCCGTCAACAGTTAAAATATATGTGGCTTGGGTGGCTTGACCATGCTAAATTGCCCCTTAGTGACCAGGGATGTATATGATAGGTTAATGGGTTATTGGGCAACGGCAGGCATATGGACTTGAGTGGAGTGCTCTTTCAAAGGGAAGTTGCGGACTCGATGGGCCGAATGGCCACCTTTTGCACTGTAGGTATTCAATAATTCGGCGATTCTAAGTCATGAAGATTCTAAGTAATGAAAATTCCTGGAATGAAGAACTTGTCGTATGAGGAACGTTTGAGGACTCTGGGTCTGTACTCGTTGGTGCTTAGAAGGATGAAGGTGGATCCTATTGAAACATACAAGATACTGAAAGGCCAGGAGAGAGTGGACGTGGAGAGGATGTGTCCACTTAGAGGAAAACTAGAACCAGACGACACCATCGCAGACTAAAGGGACGATTCTTAAATACAGAGATGAGAAGGAATTTCTTCAGCCAGAGGGTGGTGAATCTGTGCAACACTTTGCTGCAGAAGGTTGTTCTGAGTGTCTTTAAGATAGACGTAGATAGTTCTTGATTAATATGGGCATCAGGGGTTATGTGGAGAAGGCAGGAGAATGGGGTGAGAAAATATCAGCCATGATTGAATGGCAGAGCAGACTTGATGGGGCAAGTGGCCTAATTCTGCTCCAACGCCTTATGGTCTATGGTCTTATAAGATTCTAAAGATTAACATTTCATCAGGAAGGTACATAAGCAACACAGGTTAAAATGCATTGAAACATCCACATGTACTTTAACGTTGAATCAGCTTGGAGGACATGAGTGCCACCATAGTGTCCATGAACACGGTCTTTGCTCGTGTCTTAGGTGGACAATCGTATCCGTTACCGAGTGATCACCACATCCAATATAGATCCTTAAATGGAATTAACGTACTTATTCCAAAGCAAAGTTTAAAGAAAATAATTATTCATCTTCTGTGACATCGATACATATATACACACAAATACACACATATATATATATATATATTCCTTACGTTGTATTTGCATTTTAACAAATATAAAAACGCTAAGCACCATCAATTTAAAACATTAACCAACCCTAAAATTGCCTGCCGATGTCTCCTGCCTCTGCTAGACTGACGAAGTTCCGTGCAAATCAAAAGGTTTAAAAACTCACCTGAGTACCGGGTTAGTGGACCAAGTTAGCGCTGTGGCGGCATTTTGCGTTCAAAAAGAACAAAGAACAAGACAACACAGGAACAGGCCCTTCGGCGCTCCAAGCCTGCGCCGATCACGTGTCATATACATAGATATATAGATACATACATGGTAGGAGCAGGAGGAGGCATTATGGTCCTTCGAGCCGACTCCGCATTCATCACGATCATGGCAGATCATCCCACTCAATAGCTTAATCCTGCATTCTCCCCATAGCCTTTGATCCCATTCTCCCCAAGTTATATATCCAGCCGCCTCTTGTATATATTCAACCATTTAGCATCAACAACATCCTTTGGCAATTAATTCCACAGGCTCACCACTCTTTGTGCGAAGAAATGTCTCCTTCTCTCTTTCCGAAATGGTTTACCATGAATCCTCAGACTGTGACCCCTGGTTCGGGACACACCAATCCTTGGTAACACCTTCCCTGCATCTACCGTGTCTAGTCCTGTTAGAATTTTATAAGTCTCTATAAGATCCCCCCTCATTCTTCTGAACTCCAGCGAGAACAATCCCAAACTACTCAATCTCTCCTCATATGACAGTCCTGCCATCCTTGGAATCAATCTGGGAAACATTATCTGCCCTGCCTCGAGAGCAAGAACATCCTTCCTCATAGCAGGAGATAATACCTGCACACAAGACTCCAGGTGCGGCCTCACCAATCGCAGCAACACATCCCTGCTTCTATACTCGAAACCTCTCGCAATGAAGGTCAACAGACCATTCGCATTTTTAACGCCTGCAGCACCCGCACGCTTACCTTCAGCGAATGGTGCACAGGGACACCCAGGTCCCGCTGCACCCCCCCCCTCTCCAAATTTACAACTATTCATGTAGTAATCTCCCTCCTGTTTTTGCTTCCAAAGTGAATAGCCTCACAATTATCCATATTATACTGCATCTGTCATTGCTTTGCCCACTCGCTCAACCTGCCCAGAGAACGCTGTAGGATCCCTGCATCCTCGTCACAATTCACTCTCCCACCTAACTTTGTATCATCTGCAAGCACAGATGTTACATTTTGTTCCCTCATTCAAATCATGAATATATATTGTGAATAGCTGAGGTCCCAGCACCGATCCCTGTGGTATCCAACTTATTACTGCCTGCCAATTTGAAAATGACCCATTAATCGCTACTTTTTGTTCCCTCTCTGCCAACCAGTTTTCTAGCCACCTGAATACGTTTCCCCCAAATCCATGCCCTTTCATTTTGCACAACAATATCTTATGCCTTTTAATAGTCCAAATATACAACATCGACGGGCGACACCTTGTCAACTGTACTGGTTACATCTTCCAATAATTCCAACAAATTTGTCAAGCATGATGTTCCCTTCATAAATCCATGCTGACTGTGAGTGATCCTGCCACTGATTTGTCCTTGTTCCGCTATAAAGGCCTTCATAATGGATTCGAACATTTTCCTCACTCTCGATGTTAGGCTTACTGTACTATAATTCCCTGCATTCTCGCCACCTTCCTTTTTGAATATCAGAGAGACGTTAGCTACCCTCCCATCCGCAGGGACAGTTCCAGAGTTTATGGTATCCCGGAAGATGACCACCAATGCATCCACTATTTCCAGAGCCACCTCCATAAGCACTCTGGGATGCAGATTCTCAGGCCCTGGGGATTTATCCGCCGTCAGTCCTGTCAATTTTCCCAGCACCATTTCTCTACTAATGCCGATCTCCTTCAGCTCTTCCCTCTCAATGAACCTTGCATTCTCAAATATTTCTGGTATATCATGTGTGTCCACTTTTGTGAAGACAGATCCAAAGTATGTATTCAATTGCCCACTCATTTCTTTGTCCCTTATTGTGCATTCCCCTGTTCCTGTCTGCAGGGGGCCTACATGTCTATTGACGAATCTCTTTCTCTTCACATATCCACAGAACGTCTTCGTATCAATCTTTGTGTTCCCTGCAACCTTCCTTTCGGACAGTACTTTCCCCTTCTTGATCCATCCCTTCGTCATTCTTTGCTGAATTATAAACTGCTCCCAATCCTCAGACCTATTATTTTTCTTGGCCAATTTGTATTCTTCTTCCTTGGATCGGATACTATTTCTGATTTCCTTTGTAAACAATGGATTGGTCCTCTTACCTCCTTTGCTTTTGTGCCAGAAAGGGATGAAGAGTTGCTATAATTCCCCCTTGCGTTCCTTGAATGTTTGCCATTGCCTATCCACTGTCATCCCTTTAAGTAGCTCTCCCCAATTCATCAAGGCTAACTCAAGCCTCGTCTTCATAGTTCCCTTCATTAAGGTTCAACCACCTAATCTCCGAATCAACTGCTTCACTCACAATCCTGATTAAAAATTATAACATGTTATGGTTGCTCATCCCCAAAGGGTCTCGTACAGCCAGATTGGCAACAGTTCCCTTCTCATTACACAGTACGCAATCTAAGATGGCCTGCTCTCTACTTGGCTCCTCCACATATTGGTCAAGAAGAGCATCCCGTATACACTCCAGGAATTCCTCCTCCACGGACATGTGGCTATTTTGATTTGCCCAATCTATGTGAAGATTAAAATCACCCATGATCACCGATATTCCCTTGTTCCATGGATATCTAATTGTTTGCTCACGGAAATTCCCAACCTCAGCACTGCAGTTAGGGGGTCTATATATGACACCCACTAATGTTTTTTATGCGTTGGTATTTCTCAACTCTACCCATACAGATTACACGTTGTCAGAGCTAATATCCTTTCTCACGACTGTGTTAATTTCCTCTTTAACCAGCACCAGATTTGATGGGATCTACCCCGGAATACTGAAGGAAGCTGGAGAGGAAATTGCTGAGGCCTTGACACAAATCTTTGGATCGTCGCTGTCTTCAGGGGATGTCCCGGAGGACTGGAGAATAGCCAATGTTGTTCCTCTGTTTCAGAAGGGTAGCAAGGATAATCCCGGGAACTACAGGCCGGTGAGCCTTACTTCAGTGGTAGGGAAATTATTGGAGAGAATTCTTCGAGACAGGATCTACTCCCATTTGGAAGCAAATGGACGTATTAGTGAGAGGCAGCACGGTTTTGTGAAGGGAAGGTCGTGTCTCACTAACTTGATAGAGTTTTTCGAGGAGGTCACGAAGATGATTGATGCAGGTAGGGCAGTGGATGTTGTCTATATGGACTTCAGTAAGGCCTTTGACAAGGTACCTCATGGTAGATTAGTACAAAAGGTGAAGTCACACGGGATCAGGGGTGAGCTGGCAAGGTGGATACAGAACTGGCTAGGCCATAGAAGGCAGAGAGTAGCAATGGAAGGATGCTTTTTCTAATAGGAGGGCTGTGACCAATGGTGTTCCACAGGGATCAGTGCTGGGACCTTTGCTCTTTGTAGTATATATAAATGATTTGGCGGAAAATGTAACTGGTCTGATTAGTAAGTTTGCAGACGACACAAAGGTTGGTGGAATTGCGGATAGCGATGAGGACTGTCGGAGGATACAGCAGGATTTAGATTGTCTGGAGACTTGGGCGGAGAGATGGCAGATGGAGTTTAATCCGGACAAATGTGAGGTAATGCATTTTGGAAGGTCTAATGCAGGTAGGGAATATACAGTGAATGGTAGAACCCTCAAGAGTATTGAAAGTCAAAGAGATCTAGGAGTACAGGTCCACAGGTCATTGAAAGGGGCAACACAGGTGGAGAAGATAGTCAAGAAGGCATACGTCATGTTTGCCTTCATTGGCCGGGGCATTGAGTATAAGAATTGGCAAGTCATGTTGCAGCTGTATAGAACCTTAGTTAGGCCAAACTTGGAGTATAGTGTTCAATTCTGGTCGCCACATTACCAGAAGGACGTGGAGGCTTTAGACAGGGTGCAGAAGAGATTTATCAGAAGGATATGGAGGGCATTATCTATGAGGAGAGGTTGAATAAACTCGGTTTGTTCTCACTGGAACGAAGGAGGTTGAGGGGAGACCTGATAGAGGTCTACAAAATGATGAGGGGCATAGACAGAGTGCATAGTCAGAGGCTTTTCCCCAGAGTAGAGGGGTCAATTACTAGGGGGCATAGGTTTAATGTGAGAGGGGCAAGGTTTTCAGTAGATGTACGAGGCAAGTTTTTTACGCAGAGGGTATTGGGTGCCTGGAACTCGCTACCGGAGGAGGAAGTGAAAGCAGGGACGATAGTGACATTTAAGGGGCATCTTGACAAATACATGAATAGGATGGGAATAGAGGGATACGGGCCCAGGAAGTGTAGAAGATTGTAGTTTAGTCGGGCAGCATGGTCGGCACGGGCTTGGAGGGCCGAAGGGCCTGTTCCTGTGCTGTACATTTCTTTGTTCTTTGTTTCTTTGTTTGAAAAGTATAAAAATATTGCAAGTGGAAGGAAAGCAAGTACACTTAGTGGAAGGGGACTTTATAAATGCCCAAGGGGATGTGCAAGTAAATCCTTGCCACAGAAATGGGAAATTAGGAGCAGGAATATCAGGCATATTAGCTCATAAATACAACCCGGAGCTACAGCAAAAAATGGATGAGGAGGTAACCGAGAGAAGAGAATTAGAGGAAGGGGCAGCGAGTGCCACGGTTCTGAGCCACGGGACAATGATGGTACGTGTGGTATCATTAGACAATTCTGAACAAATGTATAACACGATAGACGGGCATGTAATAAATCAAGGAAATGTGGAAGGAGTCCTGAGACATAGTGAAGGAAAATATGTTGATATGACAGTGTTGGGAGGTGGAATTTTCAAAAATGACTCAAAGGAATCATAGAGAGCAATAGCAAAGGCATGTGCAATGACCCCTCCGGTTAGGGCAAGTCCCGAAAAAAGGATTTAGAACATAGAACATATAACATTACAGCGCAGTACAGGCCCTTCGGCCCTCGATGTTGCGCCGACCAGTGAAACCACTCTAAAGCCCAACAACACTATTCCCTTATCGTCCATATGTCTATCCAATGACCATGTTAATGCCCTTAGTGTTGGCGAGTCCACTATTGTTACAGGCAGGGCATTCCACGCTCTTACTACTCTCTGAGTAAAGAACCTACCTCTGACATCTGTCTTATATCTATGTCCCCTCAATTTAAAGCTATGTTCCCTCGTGCTAGTCATCACCATCCGAGGGAAGAGGCTCTCACTGTCCACCTATCCAGTCCTCTGATCATCTTGTATGCCTCAATTAAGTCACCTCTTAATCTTCTTCTCTCTAACGAAAACAGCCTCAAGTCCCTCAGCCTTTCCTCATAAGATCTTCCCTCCATACCAGGCAACATTCTGTAAATCTCATCTGCACCCTTTCCAATGCTTCCACATCCTTCCTATTCTGCCATGACCAGAATTACACGCAATACTCCAAATGCGGCCGCACCAGAGATTTGTACAGCTGCAACATGACCTCATAGCTCCGAAACGCAATCCCTCTACCAATTAAAGCTAACACACCGTACGCCTTCTTAACAACCCTCTCAACCTGGGTGGCAACTCTCAGGGATCTATGTACATGGACACCGAGATCTCTCGGCTCATCCACTCTGCCAAGAATCTTACCATTAGCCCAGTACTCTGTCTTCCTGTTATTCCTTCCAAAATGAATCCCCTCACACTTCATAGAATTTACAGAGCAGAAGGAGGCCATTTGGCCCCTCGAGTCTGCACCAGCTCTTGGAAAGAGCACCCTACCCAAGGTCAACACCGCCACCCTATCCCCATAACCCAGTAACCCCACCCAACACTAAGGGCAATTTTGGACCCTAAGGGCAATTTATCAGGCCAATCCACCTAACCTGCACATCTTTGGACTGTGGGAGGAAACCGAAGCACCCGGAGGAAACCCACGCACACACGGGGAGGATGTGCAGACTCCGCACAGACAGTGACCCAAGCCGGAATCGAACCTGGGACCCTGGAGCTGTGAAGCAATTGTGCTATCCACAAGGCTATCGTGCTGCATTAAACTCCATGCAAAGCCAATTTTTCTGCATTAAAATCCATTTGCCACCCCTCAGCCCAGTGCTGCAGCTTATCTATGTCTCTCTGTAACTTGTAACATCCTTCCGCACTGTCCACAACTCCACCGACTTTCGTGTCATCTGCAAATTTACTCACCCATCCTTCTACAGGTCATTTATAAAAATGACAAACAGCACAGGCCCCAAAACAGATCCTTGTGGTACACCACTAATAGCCGGACTCCAGGCTGAACATTTCCCATCAACCACCACCCTTTGTCGTCTTCCAGCTAGCCAATTTCTGATCCAAACTGCGAAATCTTCCTGACTCCCATGCCTCCGTATTTTCTGCAGTAGCCTACCGTGGGGAACATATCAAACGCTTTACTGAAATGCATATACACCACATCAACTGCTTTATCCTCATCCAACTGTTTGGTCACCTTCTCAAAGAACTCAATAAGGTTTGTGAGGCACGACCTACCGTTCACAAAACCGTGTTGACTATCTCTAATTAAATACTTCCTTTCCAGATGATTATACATCCTATCTCTTATAAACCATT
The DNA here is from genome assembly GCF_047496885.1 of Scyliorhinus torazame. Lineage (NCBI taxonomy): Eukaryota > Metazoa > Chordata > Chondrichthyes > Carcharhiniformes > Scyliorhinidae > Scyliorhinus > Scyliorhinus torazame. The sequence continues at coordinate 58,372,312 of NC_092726.1, forward strand.
CCAAGACTTTGCCCACAACAGAGGCAAGGCTCACTGGTCTATACTTGCCGGGGTTGCCTCTACTCCCCTTCTTGAACAAGGGGACAACATTTGCTAGCCTCCAGTCTTCTGGCACTATTCCTGTAGACAACGATGACTTAAAGATCAAAGCCAAAGGCTCAGCAATCTCCTCCCTAGCTTCCCAGAGAATCCTAGGATAAATACCATCCGGCCCAGGGGACTTATCTATTTTCACACTTTCCAGAAATGCTAACATCTCCTCCTTATGAAACTCAAGCCCTTCTAGTCTAGTAGCCTGAATCTCAGTATTCTCCTCGACAAATTGTCTTTTTGCTGTGTGAATACTGACGAAAAATATTCATTTGGCACCTCTGCTATCTCCTCGCACTCCACGCACAACTTCCCGCTACTGTCCTTGACTGGCCCTACTCTTATCCTAGTCATTCTTTTATTCCTGACATAGCTGAAGAAAGCTTCAGGGTTATCCTTGATCCTACCTGCCAAATACTTTTCATGCCCCCCCCCCCCGGCTCTTCTTAGCTCTCGCTTTAGGTCCTTCCTAGCTAACTTGTAACTCTCGAGCGCCCTAACTGAACCTTCCTGTCTCATCTTTACATAAGCCTCCTTCTTCCTCTTGACAAGTGTTTCGACTGCTTTAGTAAACCACGGTTCCCTCGCTCGACCACTTCCTCCCTGCCTGACAGGTACATACTTATCAAGGTCACGCAATAGCTGTTCCTTGAACAAGCTCCACATTTCCATTGTGCGCATCTCCTGCAATTTTCCTCTCCATCCGATGCATTCTAAGTCTCGCCTCATCGCATCATAATTGCCTTTCCACCAGATACAACTCTTGCTCTGCGGTATATACATATCCCTTTCCATCACTAAAGTAATCGTAATCGAATTGTGGTCACTATCACCAAAGAGCTCACCTACCTCCAAATCTATCACCTGTCCTAGTTCATTACCCAATACCAAATCCAATATGGCCTCGCCTCTCGTTGGCATATCTACATACTGTGTCAGGATACCCACCTGCACACATTGGACAAAAACAGTCCCATCTAAAGTACTCGAACTATAGCGTTTCCAGTCAATATTTGGAAAGTTACAGTCCCCCATAACAACTACCCTGTTGCTTTCGCTCCTCTCCAGAATCATCTTTGCAATCCTTTCCTCTACATCTCTGGAACTTTTCGGTTGCCAATAGAAAACCCCGAACAGGGTGACCTCTCCTTTCCTGATTCTAACCTCAGTCCATACTACCTCAGTAGATGAGTCCTCATCAGACGTCCTTTCTACCACCGTAATACTGTCCTAGACTAACAATGCCACCCCTCCCCCTCTTTTACCACCTTCCCTGAGCTTACTGAAATATCTCAACCCCGGCACCAGCAACAACCATTCCTCTCCCTGCTCTATCCATGTGTCCGAAATGTCCACAACATCGAAGTCCCAGGTACCAGCCCATTCCGCAAGTTCACCCACCTTATTCCCGATGCTCCTGGCATTGAAGAAGACACACTTTTAACCACCTTCCTGCCTGCCGGTACACTCCTGCAACTTTGAAACCTTACCCATGACCTGACTACTCTCAACCTCCTGTATACTGGAGCTACAATTCAGGTTCCCCATCCCCTGCTGAACTAGTTTAAACCCTCCCGAAGAGCATTAGCAAATCCCCTCCCCCAGGGTATTTGCACCCCTCTGGTCCAGGTGTAGGCCACCCCGTTTGTAGAGGTCCCACCGACCCCAGAATAAGCCCCAATTATCCAGAAATCTGAAACCCTCACTCCTGCTCCATCCCTGTAGCCACGTGTTCAACTCCTCTCTCTCCCTATTCCTCGACTCGCTTGCACGTGGCACGGATAACAACGCAGAGATAATAACTCTGTTTGTCCTAAATCTAAGTTTCCACCCTAGCTCCCTGAATTCCTGCCTTACATCCCTATCCCTTTTCCTACCTATCTCGTTGGTAACTATCTGGACCACGACTTGGGGCTGCTCCCCCCCCCCCCCCCTTAAGGATTCCGAAAACACAATCAGAGACAGATTGAAGGTGATGTTTGTGTGCGAACCGGTGCTTGCTACCCCAGACTTTTATAGATCATTTAAAATGCCACAGATGGAAGTGATAGAGAAGCCAAAGGAGAGCTTTTCGAAAGGGAATTAACTGCATGCCAGAAAGGTACTCCTCAAATCCAACATTGTCCTTCAGCACTTTGAATTATCTATCGAACATGACAATAGACAAAGCTTAGTTTGTACAGGCGATACAAATATGACCTTGTCAAAGGCTTTGCTAAAGTCCATGTAGACAACGTCTACTGCAATGCCCTCATCTACCTTCTTGGTCACCCCCTCAAAACACTCAATCAAATTTGTGAGACATGATTTTCCACGCACAAAGCCATGCTGACTGCCCCGAATCAGTCCTTGCCTCTCTAAATGCTTGTAGATCCTGTCTCTCAGATTACCTTCTTGCAACTTACCTACTAAAGACGTTTGGCTCACCGGTCTGTAGTTCCCAGGCTTTTCCCTGCTGCCCTTCTTAAACAAGGGCACAGCATTCGCTACTCTCCAATCTTTAGGCACCTCACCTGTGGCTGCCGATGATTCAAATATCTCTGTTAGGGGATTCGCAATTTCCTCCCCAGCCTCCCACAACATCCTGGGATACATTTCATCAGGTCCCGGGGATTTATCTACCTTGATGCGCTTTAAGACTTCCAGCACCTCCTCCTCTGTAATGTGCACACTTCTCAAGACATCACTATTTATTTTCCTTAGTTTCCTAACATCCATGCCTTTCTCCACCGTGAATACCGATGAGAAATATTCATTCAGGATCTCATCCAACTCTTGTGGCTCTGCACATAGATGTCCTTGTTGATCCTTAAGAGGCCCTGCACTGTCCCTAGTTACTCTTTTCCCCTTTATGTATCTGTATAAGCTCTTTGGATTCTCCTTTGCATTATTTGCCAAAGCAATTTCATGTCCCCTTTTTGCCCTCCTGATTTCCCTCTTAACTCTATTTCGACAATCTCTATACTCTTCAAGGGATCCACTTGATCCCAGTTGTTTATGTACGTCATATGCCTCCTTCTTCTTTTTGACCAGAGTCTCAATATCTCGAGTCATCCAGGGTTCCCTACTTCTACCAGCCTTGCCCTTCACTCTAAAGGGAATGTGCTTGCCCTGAACCCTGGTTAACACATTTTTTAAAGCCTCCCATTTACCAGCCGTCACTTTGCCTGCCATCAGTCTCCCCCAATCTACCTCTGAAAGTTCCTGTCTGATACCATCAAAATTGGCCTTGCCCCAATTAAGAATTTTAACTCTTGGGCCAGACCTATCATTCTCCATGCTGTCTTAAAACTAATGGAGTTATGGTCACTTGTCCCAAAGTGATCCCTCACTAACACTTCTGTCACTTGCCCTTCCTTATTTCCCAAGACGAGGTCAAGTTTTGTCCCCTCACTAGTCGGTCCATCCACATACTGAATGAGAAATTCCTCCTGAATACACTCAACACATTTCCCTCCATCCAAGCCCCTAAAGCTATGGCTGTCCCAGTCAATGTTGGGAAAGTTAAAGTTCCCTACTATTACCACCCTATTTTTCTTGCAGCTATCTGTAATCTCCTTACATATTTGCTCCTCAATTTCCCGCTGTCTATTTGGGGGCCTGCAGTACAGTCAATGTGATCTCTTCCTTCTTATTTTTTTAGTTCTACCCATATAGACTCAGTGGGCGAACCCTCGGATATATCCCCTCTAAGTACTGCCGTGATGTTCTCCCTAATCAAAAACGCCACTCCCCCACCTCTCTTACCTCCTGTTCTATCCTTTCTATAGCAGCTGTACCCCGGAACATTGAGCTGCCAGTCATGCCCCTCCCTTAGCCATGTTTCAGTCATAGATATAAAATCCCAGTCCCATGTGCCCATCCATGCCCTAAGTTCACCCGCTTTGCCTGTCAGGCTCCTTGCATTGAAATAAATTCAGTTTAATGTAGACTCTCCGTGATCTCTGCCCTGCTTTCTCTGGTCATGCTTTACACACTCTCCCTTCCTGCCTTTTGTTTCCGTCCCCACTGACTTCCTACATCGGTTCCCATCCCCCCTGCCACATTAGTTTAAACCCTCCCCAACTGCACTAGCAAACACCCCCCCCCCCCCCCCCCCGAGACCACTGGTTCCTGTCCCACTCAGATGCAGACCGTCCGATTTGTACAGGTCCCACCTCCCGCAGAACCGGTTCCAATGTCCCAGGAATTTGAAACCCTCCCTCTTGCACCATATCTCAAGCCACGTATTCATCTTAGCTATCCTGTCATATTATTAAACTAGAGAGAATGCAGAAAAGATTTACTAGGATGTTACCGGGACTTGATGGTTTGAGTTATAAGGAGAAGCTGGATAGACTGGGACTTTTTTCCCTGGAGCGTAGGAGGCTTAGGGGTGACCTTATAGAGGTCTATAAAATAATGAGGGGCATAGATAAGGTAGATAGTCAACATATTTTCCCAAAGGTAGGGGAGTCTAAAACTAGAGGGCATAGGTTTAAGGTGAGAGGGGAGAGATTCAGAAGGGCCCAGAGGGGCAATGTCTTCACTCAGAGGGTAGTGAGTGTCTGGAATGTGCTGCCAGAGGTAGAAGAGGCGGGTACAATTGTGTCTTTTAAAAAGCATTTCAATAGTTACATGGGTAAGATGGGTATAGAGGGTTATGGGCAACTGGACTAGCTTAATGGTAAAAACTCGGCGGCATGGACTGGTTGGGCCGAAGGGCCTGTTTCCATGCTGTAAACTTCTATGATTCTATGATAGTGCACGTTCGTTTGCAGACAAATTTATTATCCGGAACACAGGATTATACAGATGGAGCATATTATTACAACAGTGCAATGTTATAATTGAACACATTCCGGAAAGGATAATTTAATTGTAGATGCTTTGTACGCATTTAAGGCCTTACTAGTTATCAATATAGAGACTGGCAAGAAAACGTAAATTATTTGGATGGATTAGGTGGATATGTGTTTTTGATGCATCTTTTGCATACCACACAAGGATTCATTCGAGTGATCATTCTTGTGAATCTCCTCCCGACCATTTCCAAAGCCAGCACATCCTTCCTTAGGTACGGGCCGTAAACTGCTCACAGTACTCCAAATAGGCTCTGGCCAGAGTATTATATAGCCTGAAAAGTACATCCCTGGCCTTGTATTCTAGCCTTCTCGACATGAATGCTAACATCACATTTGTCTTCCTAACTGCTGACCAAACCTGCACGTTAATCTTGAGACAATCATGAACAAGAACTCCAAAGTCCCTTTGTGCTTCTGATTTCCTAAGGATTTCCCCAATCAGAAAATAGTTTATGCCTCCATTGCTCCTCCAAAATGCATAACCTCACATTTTTCCACATTGTATTCAATCTGCCACTTATTTGCCCACTCTCCCAGAAGATCCAATTACTTCTGCAGAACCCTTGCTTCCTCAATACGAACTGCCCCTCTACAGATTTGTGAATCATCTGCCAAGTTAGCAACAGTGCCTTCAGTTCCTTCTTCCAGATCATTCATCTATATTGTGAAAGTTTGTGGTCTCAGTACAGACCGCTGCGGCACATCATTAGTCACCAACTGCACTCATTGAAAATACCCCTTTATCCCCACTCGTTATTCCAGTGAGTAAATTCTCTATCCATGTCAGAATCTTACACTTAACCACATGGGCTCTTAACTATTTTACAGTCTCCTATGCAGCATCTTGTCCAAGGCCTTATGGACATCTAAATACATCACGTCTACTGGCTCTGCTTTCTTTAACGTCCTTGTTACCTCCTCATAGAACTCCAACAGATGTATAAGACATGATCTCCCTTTGAAAATTCGCTGCTGAATCAATCCTATTTGACCATGTACTTCCAAGTACTCGCCGATTTCATTTTTAACAATGGGCTATAAAATCTAGCCAATGACTGAAGTCAGGCTAACCGGCATATAGTTTTCCGTGTTCTCCCTGCCTCCCTTCTTAAACAGCGGTCTTACATTAGCCACTTTTCAGTCCCCAGAGACTCTTCCTGACTCCAGAGATTCCTGAAAGATCACCACCAATGCCTCCATAATCTCCTCAGCTATCGCTTTTAGCACCCTGGGGTGTGGCCCATCCGGTCCAGGTGATTTATCCACATTCAAACCTTTCAGTTTCCCCAGAATCTTCTCCTTGGTGATTGCCGCTGCACTCACCTCTGCCCCCTCATTCTCCTGGAGCTCTGACATTCCACTGGTGTCTTCCACCGTGAAGACTGGTGCAAAGTAACCATTCAGTTTCTCTGCCATTCCTTGGTCTCCTATTATTATTTCTCCAGCCACATTGTCTAGTGGTCTAATGTCTATTTTTGCCTCTATCTTTCCTTTTATATATTGGAAAAAAGCTCTTCACATTTTATTTTATGTTACTATCTAGCTTGCACTCATGTTTCGTGATCTCCCACCTTATTGCCTTTTTAGTTCTTGGCTGCTCGCTTTTAAATGCTTCCCAATCCTCTGGCTTCCCACTAATCCCTCCACTTTTTATGCTTTTTAATTTGCTTTTATGCTGTCCTTGGCTTCCCTCGTCAACCATGGATGCTTTGCCCTTCGCTTTGCATGTTTCCTCCTCCTTGGGGTGAATTTTTATGGCGCCTCGAATAACACCCAAAAATGTGGAAAGTGAAATGGCCCAAAAATGTCAGTGTTCTTCCCGGTAACAGTTAGTGATTGTACCAACCCCACTGGAATACTTTTCAATGTCCTAAGGCTTTTCAGTTTTAATGCTGCTAGCACAGTGATAAGAGCCTGCCAACTCCCTACAGAACAGCTGCTTTGTATTTCTGAACTAACAAGAAAACCATTGCAGGCTGTAAAAACAAAGACCAGAACTTTCTAATACATTCTAGAAAAGCTGGGCGTACTGATAATTGATACGACAGAGTCCCTGAATGAGGGAAGCTACAGAGAAGAAATTTACGGTCTACCAACAGAAAGTGTAACCTTAAAGCTTGCTGAGTAGGGAGGCGTGTTAAAATCTATCATCTGAAACAACGAATAGCTTTCATTTTATTGTAATTGTGCCCCTTTCAACCCATCTCTGTTTGAATCCAGTGTGTGTGTAGAGCTTGGTGGCAAGTTAAAGTAGGATATTAGGAATTAGATAATAGTTAACCAGTTGTATTCGCTGCACATTTCATTATATTTCTCCTTTTAAATAAACAGTAATTGTGGTAACATTTATAAACCTAGTGATTTGATTTATTGGGCAGCCAAGGGCGAACGACTTTGAGAATGAATTACTGGTAAGTTTACTTGTGTAGTGTCTCCGGGTCAAGTGGGGCGATAATTGCTCTGGGTGTGAGAACAACATGCAAGTAATTCTTTGAGGCCGCGACTTCAGAGGAGATTGGTCAATGGATACAGGTGGTCACAAGTTGGTATGCGTAAATATCTATCAAGGCAATTTATACATAAATGATTCGTTTGACTGATTGATCAAACTAATAAGTGTTATTCTGTTTTAGTTTTTCAAATGCATGAACATTTAAAATTCTAAATTGATGCAGTAATATTTACAGTATTTGATGTAAAAACATAACAGTGAGAAAACGCATTTTTCACAAACACATTCTACATCAAGCTTTCACGTGTTTCTTGCAAGTGAATTAATGAATTAAATGCCGACCAACGTAAGTATAGAATCATAGAATACCTACAGCGCAGAAGGATGTCAATCGGCCCATCAAGTAGTCACCGACCCTTCGAATGACCACTCTATCCATTAAAACTCCCTCATCCACGCCCTTCACCGACCCTTCGAATGACCACTCTATCCATTAAAACTCCCTCGTCCACGCCTTCCTATCCTCGTAAACCAGAACCTGTGCCGCAAGGGGCAAGACAGCATTGCCAATCCACCTAACCTACACATTTTTGGAGTGTGGGAGAAAACCAAAGAACTCGGAGGAAACCCATTCAGAAATGGGAGAAGGCAAAACCTCCACACAGACAGAGGCCTGCACAAATGTACACAGATTTCAATGGAAACAGAATTTGTACATTAACTAAATAGAAACTGTAAACCAATATTAGAACTGTGGTTAGTCGCAACCCGCGCTGAAATCAAGTGGTAAAAGCAACCGAAAACTTATGTTTTAATTTCAATTAACCATCTCCTTCCCCCAGAGGAGCCCACTGTTCTCACCATACTCCAGCTTATAAAACAGAGAACGATACAGCGCAGTACAGGCCCTTCGGCCCACGATGTTGCACCGAAACAAAAGCCATCTAACCTACACTATGCCATTATCATCCATCTGCTTACCCAATAAACTTTTAAATGCCCCCAATGCTGGCGAGTTCAATACTGTTGCAGGTAGGGCATTCCACGGCCTCACGACTCTTTGCGTAAAGAACCTACCTCTGACCTCTGTCCTATATCTATTGCCCCTCAGTTTAAAGCTATGTCCCCTCGTGCCAGCCATTTCCATCCGCGGGAGAAGGTTCTCACTGTCCACCCTATCTAACCCCCTGATCATTTTGTATGCCTCTATTAAGTCTCCTCTTAACCTTCTTCTCTCCACCGAAAACAACCTCCAGTCCATCAGCCTTTCCTCATTAGATTTTTCCTCCATACAAGGCAACATCCTGGTAAATCTCCTCTGCACTCGCTCCAAAGCCTCCACGTCCTTCCTATAATGCGGTGACCAGAACTGTACGCAATACTCCAAATGCGGCCGTACCAGAGTTTTGTACATCTGCAACATGACCTCCTGATTCCGGAATTCAATCCCTCTACCAATAAAGGCCAACACTCCATAGGCCTTCTTCACAACCCTATCAACCTGGGTGGCAACTTTCAGGGATCTATGTATATGGACACCTAGATCCCTCTGCTCATCCACACTTCCAAGAACTTTACCATTAGCCAAATATTCCGCATTCCTGTTATTTCTTCCAAAGTGAATCACCTCACACTTCTCTACATTAAACTCCATTTGCCACCTCTCAGCCCAGCTCTGCAGCTTATCTCTGTCCCTCTGTAACCTGCTACATCCTTCCACACTGTCGACAACACCACCGACTTTAGCGTCGTCTGCAAATTTACTCACCCACCCTTCTGCGCCTTCCTCTAGGTCATTGATAAAACTGACAAACAGCAACGGCCCCAGAACAGATCGTTGTGGTACTCCACTTGTAACTGAACTCCATTCTGAACATTTCTCATCAACCACCACCCTCTGACTTCTTTCAGCTAGCCAATTTCTGATCCACATCTCTAAATCACCCTCAATCCCCAGCCTCCGTATTTTCTGCAGTAGCCTACCGTGGGAAACCTTATCAAACGCTTTACTGAAATCCATATACACCACATCAACTGCTCTACCTGTTCAGTCACCTTCTCAAAGAACTCGATAAGGTTTGTGAGGCATGAACTATACTTTACAAAGCCATGCTGACTATCCCTGATCACATTATTCCTCTCTAGATGATTATAAATCTTGTCTCTTATAATCCCCTCCAAGACTTTACCCACTACAGACGTGAGTCTCACCGGTCTATAGTTGCCGGGGTTGTCTCTGCTACCCTTTTCGAACGAAGGGACCACATTTGCTATTCTCCAGTCCTCTGGCACTATTCCTGTAGCCAATTATGACATAAAAATCAAAGCCAAAGGTCCAGCAATCTCTTCCCTGGCCTCCCAGAGAATCCTAGGATAAATCCCATCAGGCCCCGGGGATTTATCTATTTTCAGCCTGTCCAGAATTGCCAACACCTCTTCCCTACGTACCTCAATGCCATCTATTCTATTAGCCTGGGGCTCAGCATTCTCCTCCACAACATTATCTTTTTCCTGAGTGAATACTGACGAAAAATATTCATTTAGTATCTCGCCTATCTCTTCAGACTCCACACACAATTTCCCATCCCTGTCCTTGACTGGTCCTACTCTTACCCTAATCATTCGCTTATTCCTGACATACCTATAGAAAGCTTTTGGGTTTTCCTTGATCCTACCTGCCAAATACTTCTCATGTCCCCTCCTTGCTCGTCTTAGCTCTCTCTTTAGATCCTTCCTCGCTACCTTGAAACTATCCATCGCCCCCAACTGAAACGTCACACCTCATCATCACACAGACCTCCTTCATCCTCTTAACAAGAGATTCCACTTCTTTGGTAAACCACGGTTCCCTCGCTCTACGCCTTCCTCCCTGCCTGACCGGTACGTACTTATCAAGAACACGCAGTAGCTGATCCTTGAACAAGCTCCACTTATCCAGTGTACCCAACACTTGCATCCTATTTCTCCAACCTATCCCCCCCAAGTCACGTCTAATGGCATCATAATTGCCCTTCCCCCAGCTATATCTCTTGCCCTGCGGTGTATACTTATCCCTTTCCATCACTCACATAAACGTCACCGAATTGTGGTCACTGTCCCCAAAGTGCTCTCCTACCTCCAAATCCAACACCTGGCCAGGTTCACTACCCAAAACCAAATCCAACGTGGCCTCGCCTCTTGTTGGCCTGTCAACATATTGTGTCAGGAAACCCTCCTGCACACACTGTACAAAAAACGACCCATCTAATGTACTCGAACTATATCTTTTCCAGTCAATATTTGGAAAGTTAAAGCCTCCCATAATAACTACCCTGTTACTATCGCTCTTATCCAGGATCATCCTCGCCATCCTTTCCTCTACATCCATAGAACTATTTGGAGGCCTATAGAAAACTCCCAACAGGGTGACCTCTCCTTTCCTGTTTCTAACCTCAGCCCATACTACCTCGGAAGATGAGTCCCCATCTAGCATCCTCTCCGCCACCGTAATACTGCTCTTGACTAGCAGCGCCACACCTCCCCTCTTTTGTCTCCTTCTCTGAGCGTACTGAAACACCTAAACCCCGGAACCTGCAACATCCATTCCTGTCCCTGCTCTATCCATGTCTCCGAAATGGCCACAACATCGTGGTCCCAGGTATCAACCCATGCTGCCAGTTCCCCTACCTTATTTCGTACATTCCTGGCATTGAAGTAGACACACTTCAAACCACCTACCTGAACACTGGACCCCTCCTGCGACGTCAAATCTGTGCTCCTGTCCTCTATACTCTCATTCTCCCGTACCCTAAAACTACAATCCATGTTCCCATGCCCCTACTGCATTAGTTTAACCCCCCCCCCCAAAGAGCACTAACAAATCTCCCCCCCCCCCCCCCCAGGACTTTTGTGCCCCTCAGGTTCAGATGTAGACCATCCTGTCTGTAGAGGTCCCACCTTCCCCAGAAAGAGCCCCAGTTATCCAGAAATCTGAATCCCTCCCGCCTGCACCATCCCTGTCGCCACGTGTTTAATTGCTCTCTCTCCCTATTCCTCATCTCATTATGACGTGGCACGGGCAACAACCCAGAGATAACAACTCTGTTTGATCTCGTTCTGAGCTTCCATCCTAGCTCCCTGAAAGCCTGCCTGACATCCTTGTCCCCTTTCCTACCTATGTCGTTAGTGCCAATGTGGACCACGACTTGGGGCTGCTCCCCCTCCCCCTTAAGGACCCGGAAAACACGATCCGAGACATCAAGTACCCTTGCACCTGGGAGGCAACATACCAAACGTGAGTCTTTCACGCTCCCACAAAATCTCCTATCTGTGCCCCTGACTATCGAGTCCACAATTACTAATGCTCTGCTCCTCTCCCCCTTCCCTTCTGAGCAACAGGGACAGACTCCGTGCCAGAGGCCCGTACCCCATGGCTTACCCCTGGTAAGTCCCCCCCCCACAAGTATCCAAAGCGGTATACGTGTTACTCAGGGGATCGACCGCAGGGGATCCCTGCACTGACTTCTTCTTCCCAGTCCCTCTAACAGTTACCATCTATCTCCAATCTTTGTTGTAACTAATTCCCTGAAGCAGCTACCTATGACCCCCCTCTGCCTCACGAATGATCCGAAGTTCTTCCAATTCCAGCTCCAGTTCCCTTACTCGGTCTTGGAAGAGCTGGAGATGGCAGCACTTCCCGCAGGTAAAATCAGCAGTGACACTAACGGCATCCCTCACCTCAAACATCCTGCAGGAGGAAAGTTGCACTCCCTTCCCTGCCTTCCCTCTAACTTTCAACCAGGATCTGGCTAACAACTAAATTAAAAAATAATAATAATATAATATGGCACTTACCTCACACCAATGGGTTTTATTATTAGGTAGAGGAGGAGGGCGGGTGGGAGACTCTACACGTGTAGTGTCTCGGGTTTCCTCTCCACCAGAATTTATTGGTGAGGGACTTCCCAGAAGTCCGCGGGTCGAACTTCCTGTTCCCGCCTTAAAAAATAAACTTTTTAAAAATAAGCTTCCACAAGAATGTTTCCGAAGACTACTGTCAAGAATAAACATCTGAGATTTTATTTGAACAATGCTTTCCCTCAACTTTTTCAGCAAATTTCCACGTCCAGAATTTCCAACCTTACTTGCTGTATGCATTTATCTTTAGCAACCACTTGCTTCCAAACTGCCCCACAACCTATTAGGTATCCAGCCACCAATGGTTTCACAATTCTTTTAACAATTGCCTCACAGACTGTGATATTATTAATGTGCTCCTTCCATTGAGCCTCCTTTATACATGGTTTCGTCAAGTAGAAGCACTTAAAAAAATCTATTTTTGCATTGTTCGGTATTGGAAATGTGGAATGGATCTAAGTGAATTAATTTTGTATTTCGGCGACTCTAGTTGTGTTCATGCTAAAAAGGAATCATAGGAAAGGAATAGAACCGGACGATCAACGGCCATGATTTTGGAGATAATTGCAATGCTGGAGACGAAGGATATCGCAGCACTGTCCCTGGAAAAATGTATTTGTCTGAAGTAAGACACATATAAAATATAAAAATATTTGAAAGCCTTTACATGATACCAACCAGTGTCAATTTTGTAGATGCATACAATTGAGAGTAATTTGCCCAGACATACCATAATGGAGCCGGGATTGAACCCAGCAACTCAGCGCCGGAGGCAGCAGTGCTAACGAGTGCACCACCGTGCCGCCCAGTTGTGTCAGAATGTTAAGGTTGCCTGTGGAAAACGACGAAGAACAGCATAAAGTAAAAGCAAATAACTGAGTATACACAACCATCAATCAGGTAAAATTGCAGCTAAGACGAATAGAAAAGAGTTTTACAGGGAAATATAAAGCTGAACAATGTTTTAACCTCATAGAATGGGTAACGCTGTGTTTGTTTCCATCTTTATTGTGTTATATACCGGGAAATTGGGTTTCTGAGAGAAATACGGATTGAAAAGTGAGGAGTAAGTGACTAATAATGGGTCCAGGCTGCCCAGTGGTAGGATTTACGAGAACAGAGAATGGCAGCCGGTAGATAATACAATGCTTCAAACCAGGACGATGATGTTAAATTACCTGCAATAGAAATTAGGTAAATAACTATGTTACATAGTTTTATCCTTGAACTTGTGCTTTCGGGTGACTAAACATGCACAGATGAATGATCTGCTTGCTTAATGTGCTCTGCAATAATAAAGTATGTAAAAGGAAAGACTGTATTTGTTCAACAGCCTCTAAGTAATTGCCTCAGGGATGCACTCTGGAAATCATTGGGGATTTGATCAATTATAAATAAACCGAACGTTATCTTCATTGTCTTATTGTTCGGGTTGGATCGATCACCTCAAGTACCATCAGGATTCTGCAACACACGAAAATGGGACGGAGATTGATTGTTCAGATTGAGGCCATGTACTTCCCTGTTCTCGTAGCAGTTGGTGTGCCTGGTAAGTAATTTTCTTAATGTCTTATGGATATATTATATCAATTAAATATATTCCTACAGTTACCCATGCCTGAATAATTCAATTCATCGATGTACAAGACAGTTTCACGCCTTTGCTTGAAAATGATCTCGATGATGTTGTTATATTTTCCGCTTGGGGTTCATAGATTCTCACGCCTGCCATTAATGTTGATTTTCACTTAAACCTTCTCCATCTCATTTCTGCTGCTGCCTCCTTTCCTGCGTTACGTTTTACCATCAAAAGTTCTGCAACACGCTTTCAATGTTCTTGCTCTTCAGTTACAAACTCCAACACAATACATTCCAGTTGTAGTTTGTTTCAGGTAAACGTTTGAACTATGGTTTTGTTGCTCTCCGTTCATCGGATCATTGATATATACGTCTATCGCATCCCATTTTATGCTGGGCGTTATCTGAAATATCACCAGCTTGTCTCTTTATCGTTCAGTCCGTCAATGGATATGAAGCAGTGATTCATTTTTTATTTGCTGTGCCTTCCTTCCTGCCCACTTTTGTTAATCTATGATTTACTTCTTCTAACATGTTTAGCCTTTGTATTCCATGTCTTCTTCAGTGGTCCAGTGGTTTTGTAGTTTACCTTGTGTAGTTTTAATTCTTCTTTGTTCCTGTTTTTCTAATCTTGATCGATTACAAACTTGTGTTTTTTTTTTACCTCCGGCGAAATGTATTTGCTATGTTGTTCGACATTCTTTGAAGGCCGGGAATTATCTACAGAATGGCGACCTAAATATTTCCACATGATATGGAACATTAGCATTTCTGAATATTAAGGAGAGATGAACATCACAGAAAGCACAATAATTCAATCTTGGTGTGCACTCAGCAGTCATTTCACTGCTACTCCATGTATTCTAACTTAGTTCCTTTTATTATATGCTATTATTCACAGTGAATTTGGTGGCGATTCTAATCCTGTCTCGTGGAAATTGTGGGCTCTCCAAGTGTGTTACTCGCTATATGTTGGCCATGGCGATGGCGGACCTCATGGTGGTTACCTGTAATGTTCTATTACATCGCATTGCGGGAATATATTGGTGGAACACTTTTCTGCTCTACACATCTGTTTGTAGATTTATTATTTTCCTCTCATCCGCTGCCATCGACACTTCCGTCTGGTTAACCGTCGCTTTCACTTTTGACCGTTTCGTGGCGATTTGCTGTCAAAAGCTGAAAACAAAATATTGCACTGGGAAAACCGCGGCTATAGTTACAGCGACACTTAACCTGTTTTTCTGCTTAAAGAACATTCCTTGGCCATTCGTTTATATACGTTACCGTCAAATGGACAGCATAGCAACAGGGTGCTATCTCTCTTCACGGTTTTATACTCGAGTGCCATGGATAGCATTTTCTTGGATTGGACAGTTGCTAACTCCATTAATTCCATTCATTTTGATTACTCTTTTCAATGCCCTCACAATCAGGCACATTGTTGTGGCCAGTCGCGCCCGAAGGAACCTCAGGAGCAACGCTAATGATAAGCATCGAAGGGACCCTGAGCTGGAGAACCGCAGGAAATCGATAGTTTTACTGTTCGCCATTTCCAATAGTTTTATCTTTCTCTGGATGGTGACTATTGTATATTTTCTATATTATAGAATTTTAAGTCTGTTTAATTTCAGATTATATAAGTTCGCAGTAACGTTCCAAGAGGTTGGTGTGATGCTGCAGCTCCTGAGCTCCTGCACAAATACAGCCATTTATATGATGACGCAGAGAAAGTTTAGAAAAGAAGTGACTGATGCGCTCAAATATCCTTTTGCCCACATTGGGACATTATATTTTTGAGGAGAAGCGTGGAAACTAAACGTACCTGTTCCAAAGTATCCAATAACTTATTGATTAACATTATGACCGAACTTAAGGTCATAGGTCATAGTAGGTAAATTGTTGGAGAGAATTCTCATTGACAGATTTATCCCCATTTGGAGACAAATGGACTCAGAAGCGATAGACAACATGGTTTTGTAAAGGTAAGGTCGTGCCTCACTAACTTGTCGAGTTTTTTGAGGAGGTGGCAAAGATGATAGATGAGGGGTAGGACGGTGGATATTGTTTACATGGGCTTCAGTAAATCCTTTGAACATAGTACCTCATGGCAGACTTGTACAAAAGGTGAAGTCACACGGCATCAAAGGTGAGTTGGTAAGATGGATACAGAACTAGTTCGGCCACAGAAGGCAAAGGGTAGCAGTAGAAGCGTGTTTTTTTATGCATGGGAAATTGTGACGACTGTGTTCCACAGGGATCTGTGCGTCGGCCTCTTTTGTTTGTAGTGTACGTAAACGATTTGGAGTAAAATGTACCCCGTCTGATTAGTAAGTTCGTGGAAGACCCCAAGGTTGGTGGAGTGGCAGAGAGTGTTGAGAATTTTCAGAAGATACAGAAGGACATAAATAGCTTGGAAGCTTGGTAAGAAAAATCGCAGACGGAGTTTAATGCGGACAAATGTGAGGTCATGCATTATGGTAGGTCTAAAATAGAGGGCACATTTACCGTAAATGTTAAACTCTTAGGAAAATAGAAGTCATAGAGATCTGGGTGTGGAAGTCCACAAATCTATGAAGGTGGCAACACAAGTGGACAGAGTAATCAAAAAGCTGATGGAGGGCGGCATGTGGCGCAGTGGATAGCACTGGGACTGCGGCGCTGAGGACTTAGGTTCGCATCCCGGCCCTGGGTCACTGTCTGTGTGGAGTTTGCACATTCCCCACATGTCTGCGTGGGTTTCACCCCCACAATCCAAAGATGTGCAGGTTACGTAGATTGGCCAACACTAAATTGCCCCTTAATTGGAAAAAATAAAATAATTGGGTACACTAAATTTATAAAGAAAGAAAGCAAATGGAATGCGTGTGTTCATTGGACGGGATATCGATCATTAAAACTGGCAAGTCATGCTGCAGTTGTACATAAGCTTGGTAAGGCCACACTTGGAATATTGCGCACAATTCTGGTCACACTACCAGAAGGATGTGGAGGCTTTGAAGAGGGTGCAGAGGAGGTTTATCAGGATGTTGCCTTGTCTGGAGGGTGTTGGCTTGTGGACATGCTGAATAGACTCCGACAGTTTTCAGTAGAAAGACGGAGGTTCACAGGAGACCTATTAGAGGTCTACAAAACTATGACGGGCATGAATAGAGTGGATAGGTTTCAGGTCCATGGGGGAAAGTTCGGAGAAGTTCGAGGCAGTTTTTTTGTGGAGAGGGTGGTGAATGCGTGGAATGCGTTGACAGGGAAAGTTGTGGAAGCACATACAGTAACGGCGTTCAAAAGGCATCGTGATAGGATATATAAATATATGGATAGGATGGGTATAGAGGGATAACGCGCAAGGAAATGCTGAGGGTTTTGGCAAAGGTTGGTATCATGACCGGTACAGGCTTCAAGGGCAAAAGAGCTTGTTCCTGTGCTGTAATGGTCTTTGATCTTTGTTCTTTGTCCTTAAAGAGGCACTCACTATCGGTGCAATGATATTTACTATATAATGCATAATGTATATGTAATAATTCATGTATCTATTCAAGTAAAAAACTAAATTCATCAGCAAGCTCTGTAAATTGAAATGAAACAATGAGGAACACATTTGTCAAATCTTACTATTTTATTGATATGGGCTGTGATTTAGTGACTAATAATTTCTGACCACCTCTGCAATGCGAAATTAACGTCGCCTACAATATGTGTCTGCCAAACCATTTTGGGAAAGTATTTACTGAGCCGCTTATCTAACTACGTCATTTTATTCCCTGCGATGTTCCAAAACATTCAATATCCATATGTAACAGTAAATTCTCATATCTATGAACATTGAATGAAAACTCATCTTATAAATAATGGACGCTTGTATTATGAAATATTTGTCAAATGTGATTTCATAGGGCATGCACCGGTTTATTATGCGTTGATTGTCTTCATGTGCAACTCGAACTTCATCCCGATTATCCTCATTTGAATCTGCTGTCACAACGATCTGTTACCCATTCAGGCACATACTGGAGCAGAAAAGCCGAAATAAATAATTTGTTTTCGCTATTCTTTTCGGTTGCAGCGTGACTGGGAAATATTCCTTTCCCAGACCTGAGTGGTGTTACAAGTACGATTTCAACACTTAAGGTGCTGCCTATTTTCTATTCTTACCACTTTACCTCAATTACATGTTGAATATTCGTCTTTTATTAGAATAATAGCACCACTGCAGTGCCATTCGGCCCATGTAGCCTGCACAGACCTCCCAGAGAGCACCCCACCTAGGCCCACGTCATCCTCCGAACCAAGCAATCGCACCAAACCTTCCGGACACTAATGGGAATTTTAGCATGGCCAATCCATCTAACCTGCACAGCTTTGGACTGTGGGATGAAACGGGAACACCTGAAGGAAATCCGTGCAGACACAGGGAGAACATGCAAACTGCAGACATAAGTCACCCAAGTTTGGAATTGATCACTGTTCCACTGTGCCGCTCTGGTCAGTTACGTTACTAATTTCGTAACATATTCCAATAAATAAATGCTTTTAGATATCCATGATAGAGTAATAGTGTGCAATACATGCAACCTTCAGAAATTTGTGCAGTGGAAATTATCTACATTCTCGATAATAATATCTGTGGTAGACGCCTGCAAATTAAACATATTGTGAGACCAATTTGCAGACAATGAGTGGCGTCAGGGAGGATGAGCTTTATCTGGATTGGTTGCAACAGATGCCAGATTTTCCCCTTTGTTAAATTGAACGAGGTTTATAGCGCTCAGCCAGAGAATGGTTTGACTACCAAACCAGCAAACGGCAATAAATGGGACTTTTATGCAGTGATAGAACTGGATCATCCTTCGCATTTGAACAATAGCTATCAGCTTCTTAATTAATCTGTAGACGCGATGAAGAACTGCAGATCACATGCACATGCTTCATGCAACTATACCGTGCAGAAAATGGGGCAGGTGAAGAAGAATGTGACAGTGAGAGGGATACCACATTATGTTAGGATATTTTTACCTGCAGCCGTGACCAGCAGTTTGGGAGTATCGTGTTGTCTCTGTGGTGTACTCGCGGCTGGACAGACACCTCATTGGGAGGAGGAGCATTCAGATGCTTCGGATCTTGTCAAACAATCAATATAGGGAAATAGTCGCTTAACAGAGGTATAGATGTTCAAAGAGTGCAGTCGTGCGAATGAAATACTGCAGTGATCTGGTTGGAATACGCAGAGGTGGACAGGAAGTGAACCCGAGTTTAACAGTGGACAGACACAGAACATCAGTGATAATCAATCAGGGCAGCACTGTAGCACTATTGGCTAGCTCAATGGCTTCACAGCGCCAGGGTCACAGGTTCGATTCCTCACTGGCTCACTGTCTGTGCGGAGTCTGCACGTTCTCCCCGTGTCTGCCTGGGTTTCCTCCGGATGCTTCGGTTTCCTCCCACAGTCCAAAGACTAGGTTAGGTGGATTGGCCATGCTAAATTGTCCTTAGACTCCAAAATGTTTAGGAGGAGTTATTGGATTACGGCGATAGGCTGGAGGTGAGGGCTAAAGTGGGTTGGTGCAGACTCGCCTCCTTCTGCACTGTGTGCTCTATGTTCTATAATTAAATTTGCACCAAATGGGACTTTTTGTTTTTCCATCTCTCAGCGGAAAACACAAATTTCAACTCAATCAGAGAATGCCTCTTGCCACAACAATGGGTAAATAGTTTATGTGTAATCACAATTAGATCGACATATTTACAACGGCAACAATGCTGTGAAATAAATATTTAAATTCAAACTTCAAAAGTCAGATGGATGTAAAAGGCAGCAAATGCGATATAGGCTAATTGCAGAATGTTTCACTAATTACCTCTTATCCTTTAGGCACGGAGTTAGACCTAAACATCTCGGCTTAGACACGCGCGAGCCGACGTTATATGCACGTTTGGCCTCATTGGACCGTACCTACCATACGTCCCACCATTCTGTAACCTTGTTTTCTACCAACAAGTATCTGATGACATTATCATCCAAACATTTCGCAAAGTCTCCTTTGACCTTTCGATTTGATAATGGATCATGACCAAGACATTGGCTAAGCTGAGATTCGTTGATCCAACTGATGGTGAATTGAAAGCTGTCGCCCCCAATTATCGGCTAGCACAAACAGCCTGTAATCCTGTCCTTATCGGTTAGCTCACTGTAAGGCCCCAGTCAGTTTCACAGCAGCCTTGAAATCTGAACTCGGTCATTTTACTTTTCTAACAACTGATGGCATAATACCCGATCGTAGATTTACAGACTATTTTAAAGTATTGGTATGAGAAAATTACAATTCAAGTTATACTCAAGTGTGTGACAGTAGTCACAATGTATAATGTGACATTCTAATACTGTCCCATTATAGTTCAGTAAATAAATAGTATTAGATAATAACGATCTTACAAAGTTATACCATTCTAAACTACTCACATACAGTTACAGTGTCTATGAGAAATCAAAGGATAATATCATTGTTTTTGTCCCGCGTTTAAGATAGGTAGCATACAATGGGCATATGCGATTCTCCAGCCCCCTGCGCCCCCATTCCCCCCCCCCCATCCCCCCCCCCCCCAGCAAGCATCTGTAAGCACAATTATTACTGGTACTGCAAGCAGGGCGCGGGTCTGCTATCTATGGGTTTTATTTCCTGGCCCAAAGACACCTTTAGTGAAGCAGACGCACTGAAGGTTTATCCACAAGGTCATGAGTTATTTCTTGGAATGCGCAGGGCAGATCCGGAGCAAAGCTCTCTCAACTGCATATGTCTATTTCTGTAGTGTTCAAAATGGAGCCTGTTCTACTCTGAACAACCCAAAGTAGAGGAGATTTAGATTCCAAATACTTCACGGTCACCTACAGTATAATGCCTTTGCAAAAGCATTTGAATACCAGTTTTTAAGATGCATACTTCTGATCTATGGAATAATCTGGCAAATGAAGCGAAACGAGAACAACAGAAGATCAAACACGAAAGGAGTGAGAGGAGAGCTGTGTCAGGTTGACTTGCGTAGTCGGCGAAAAAGGAAAAAAATGCATAATTTTAGGAGACCGGACCAAACCCTACGATATGGGCAGCGCAGTAGCACAGTGATTACCACTGTTGCTTCACAGTGCCAGGGTCCCAGGTTCGATTCCTGGCGTTGGTCAATGTCTGTGTGGAGTCTTCACGTTCTCCGTATGTCTGCGTGGGTTTCCTCCGGGTGCGCCGGTTTCCTCCCACAAGTCCCGAAAGACATACTGTGAGGTGATTTGGACATTCTGATTTCTCCCTCTGTGTGTCCGGACAGGCGCCAAAATGTGGCGAGTTGGGGCTTTTCACAGTAACTTCATTGCAAGCCTGCTTCTGACAATAAAGATTATAAACAACCTTTTGCTTTCCATCCCATCAAATCTTCAGCGTATCATTTGTATGAATACAATCTGTGTTCATTCGTCTGACGACAATGGATATTGTCATAAACTTCTATTCCAATGCTTTCCAAACTAGGCGTCGGAACCCGCGGATGATACTGAATGGTTTAACATAGGTCGTCAAAAGGTCACCAAAATGATCTCAAATACCGTCTGACCATCATTACCGTTTTCTCTCTGGGTAAATTCTCACTGGGTTACAGTGTATGACCGCGGGAGGCTGATTAAGAAGCCGGTGCCGTGGACATCGTTGTCTCTCTGGACCAAGATGTAGTTGGGCACTTTGCAGTCATAGACCTCTAAAATTCTCTTTGGGTGGCATTTCCTGCTACTGTGCTGAACGTGAGGATCTGTATTATTTCTTGAGTTCAGTGTGGTATTATTTCTTGATTTCAGGGTATCGCTGGCAAAACCCGTGTATATTTTATCATTCTCTCAGTTAAGCTGGACATACGGACTCTTCCACCCCTACAAGCCTCTATGTCCACTCCTTCCATTTCCGAATTGTCTCTCCACACCGGCGCTCTTGTCCTTAAAGGACGAATCTTTTTTTGATCACGTTTTGAGTGTACTTTCCCATCTGAGGTCGAGTTCGGTTTTGAACGCCAGGACATGACGTTGTTAAAACTGTGCAATACTACGCCTATTAATCTTCCCAGCGCTTGAACGCAATTTTCCAAATGAGAGCAATGGGTGTGAAGAAATAAAATTGTCAAATAATTCTGCGTCACACCCTTTAGCAATGTATGAGGTAAGAGGTCTCGTTTAAGGTGAAACAGCTGCCCAATTTACAAATTTACATTCAATAATACAGAAGTGCCAACAATGCGTGTGACTTTTTAACAGTAATTATGGAAAACATTTTGAGAATGTGGTGTGGGTCGCGATAGTCGGCTATTCTATCAAAGTGGGTCGCTCGAAAAAAAGATAGAAAAACACTGTCCGATTCAATTCTTCGTAATCGAGGTCTTTCAACGTGGGAATGCTAACTGAACTGCTTTCGATAGATATTTGTTTTCAAATAAACAAAGCCAATCAGTACAAATACTTGAGATCCTGTCTCCAATGGCTTGTATATTTGTATTGGCACTTCCATACTTTTCTAGGCGCCTTGCAATAATCGCCAACATTCCATTTGATTCCGAATCTCTTGGTGTTCCTGCATGCTAAATGTTCATGATTGATCAACCAGTTTACGCATTTGCCTTGCGACCGATCTCTGCAACCCTCACCATTCAACCAGTATAGTGCTGATCTGTTTTTCCTGCCAACGCGGATGAGTTCATGGTTTTACACATTACTCTCTATTTTTTTTCTCACTCAATTTTTTTTATCTATAACCAACTGGAGACACCTTACTCCACGTTTGTATTTTTTTCCCTTTCTTGTTGATATTGGCAAATGTATCTGCCATGCATTCGGTGCCGTTTTTCAAGTATTTGATATCGACACTCACTGCATTGAGCCACCGCAGTGCATCCTGTGCAATCGCAAGATGACAGATTTTCCTGTCGAAAAATGCCAAATAGCCCCACAAAATATTGGCTGCTTCCTAGCCAGCGCTTCGGGCATGATGTTGCATCGCCCTTGTTGCTGTATTATTATTCCGGGCAGCATTAGTTTATGTACCGCCATACTGTATTAAATATCATTTCGACTTCAGAATCGCCAATTTAAAACATGTTTGTTACTTACACAAAGGGCCCTGATAAAATTGATACCCGCGATTTTCCTCGAATCAAATACAACATGGATCGAGCCTTATTCCATTATGGTATTCTAAATATTTTACTATAACCTCCTTAATGAAGGAAGATGACAATATTCATACGATAGGCCTTCGACTAACTGGCCTATCGTATCCTTCTTTTCGTCCATTTTTTGCAGAAACACATTTGCCTTTTTTTCAATCTTCTGCGACATTTATGGAACATATGGCATGCTGGACGATAACGGTCCATGCATCTATTACTGGACATGGTATTGGGGAATGAGCCCGGCCAGGTAGTGGAAGTTTCAGTCGAGGAGCATTTCGGGAACAGGGACCACAATTCAGTAAGTTTTAAAGTGCTGGTGGACAAGGATAGAGTGGTCCTAGGGTGAATGTGCTAAATTGGGGGAAGGATAATTATAACAATATTAGGCGGGAACTGAAGAACCTAGATTGAGGGCGGATGTTTGAGGGCAAATCAACATCTGACATGTGGGAGGCTTTCAAGTGTCAGTTGAAAGGAATTCAGGAAGGGCATGTTCCTGTGAGGAAGAAGGATAAATACGGCAATTTTCGGGAACCTTGGAGAACGAGAGATATTGTAGGCCTCGTCAAAAAGAAAAAGGAGGCATTTGTCAGGGCTAAAAGGCTGGGAACAGACGAAGCCTGTGTGGAATATGAGGAAAGTAGGAAGGAACTTAAGCTAGGAGTCAGGAGGGCTCGAAGGGGGTCACGAAATGTCATTGGCAAATAGGGTTAAGGAAAATCCCAAGGCTTTTTACACGAACATAAAAAGCAAGAGGGTAGCCAGGGAAACATAGAACATAGAACATAGAACGATACAGCGCAGTACAGGCCCTTCGGCCCACGATGTTGCACCGAAACAAAAGCCATCGAACCTACACTATGCAATTGTCATCCATATGTTTATCCAATAATATTTTAAATGCCCTCAATGTTGGCGAGTTCACTGCTGTTGCAAGTAGGGCATTCCACGGCCTCACTACTCTTTGCGTAAAGAACCTACCTCTGATCTCTGTCCTATATCTATTACCCCTCAGTTTAAAGCTATGTCCCCTCGTGCCAGCCATTTCCATCCGCGGGAGAACGCTCTCACTGTCCACCCTATCTAACCTCCTGATCATTTTGTATGCCTCTATTAAGTCTCCTCTTAACCTTCTTCTCTCCAATGAAAACAACCTCAAGTCCATCAGCCTTTCCTCATAAGATTTTCCCTCCATACCAGGCAACATCCTGGTAAATCTCCTATGCACCCGCTCCAAAGCCTCCACGTCCTTCCTATAATGCGGAGACCAGAACTGTACGCAATACTCCAAATGCGGCCGTGCCAGAGTTCTGTACAGCTGCAACATGACCTCCTGACTCCGGAACTCAATCCCTCTACCAATAAAGGCCAAGACTCCATAGGCCTTCTTCACAACCCTATCAAACTGGGTGGCAACTTTCAGGGATCGATGTACATGGACACCTAGATCCCTCTGCTCATCCACACTTCCAAGAACTTTACCATTAGCCAAATATTCCGCATTCCTGTTATTCCTTCCAAAGTGAATCACCTCAAACTTCTCTACATTAAACTCCATTTGCCACGTCTCAGCCCAGCGCTGCAGCTTATCTATATCCCTCTGTAACCTGCTACATCCTTCCACACTATCGATAACACCACCGACTTTAGTATCGTCTGCAACTTAACTCACCAACCCTTCTGCGCCTTCCTCTAGGTCATTGATAAAAATGACAAACAGCAACGGCCCCAGAACAGATCCTTGTGGTACTCCACTTGTAATTGAACTCCATTCTGAACATTTCCTATCAACCACCACCCTCTGTCTTCTTTCAGCTAGCCAATTTCTGATCCACATCTCTAAATCACCCTCAATCCCCAGCCTCCGTATTTTCTGCAATAGCCTATGGTGGGGAACCTTATCAAACGCTTTGTTGAAATCCATATACACCACATCAACTGTTCTACCCTCGTCTACCTGTTCAGTCACCTTCTCAAAGAACTCGATAAGGTTTGTGGGGGCATGACCTACCCTTCACAAAGCCATGCTGACTATCCCTGATCATATTATTCCTATCTAGATGATTATAAATCTTGTCTCTTATAATCCCCTCCAAGACTTTACCCACTACAGATGTGAGGCTCACCGGTCTATAGTTGCCGGCGTTGTCTCTGCTCCCCTTTTTGAACACAGGGACCACATTTGCTATCCTCCAGTCCTCTGGCACTATTCCTGTAGCCAATGATGACATAAAAATCAAAGCCAAAGGTCCAGCAATCTCTTCCCTGGCCTCCCAGAGAATCCGAGGATAAATCCCATCAGGACCCGGGGACTTATCTATTTTCAGCCTGTCCAGAATTGCCAACACCTCTTCCCTACGTACCTCAATGACATCTATTCTATTAGCCTGGGTCTCAGCATTCTCCTCCACAACATTATCTTTTTCCTGAGTGAATACTGACGAAAAATATTCATTTAGTATCTCGCTTATCGCTTCAGACTCCACACACAACTTCCCATCCCTGTCCTTGACTGGTCCTACTCTTTCCCTAGTCATTCGCTTATTCCTGACATACCTATAGAAAGCTTTTGGGTTTTCCTTGATCCTACCTGCCAAATACTTCTCATGTCCCCTCCTTGCTCGTCTTAGCTCTCTCTTTAGATCCTTCCTCGCTACCTTGTAACTATCCATCGCCACAACTGAAACTTCACACCTCATCTTCACATCGGCCTCCTTCTTCCTCTTAACAAGAGATTCCACTTCTTTGGTAAACCACGGTTCCCTCGCTCGACGCCTTCCTCCCTGCCTGACCGGTACATACTTATCAAGAACACGCAGTAGCTGATCCTTGAACAAGCTCCACTTATCCAGTGTGCCCAACACTTGCAGCATACTTCTCCACCTTATCCCCTCCCCCCCAAGTCACGTCTAATGGCATCATAATCGCCCTTCCCCCAGCTATAACTCTTGCCCTGAGGTGGATACTTCTCCCTTTCCATCACTAACGTAAACGTCACCGAATTGTGGTCACTGTCCCCAAAGTGCTCTCCTACCTCCAAATCCAACACCTGGCCAGGTTCATTACCCAAAACCAAATCCAACGTGGCCTCGCCTCTTGTTGGCCTGTCAACATATTGTGTCAGGAAACCCTTCTGCACACATTACAAAAAACGACCCATCTAATGTACTCGAACTATATATTTTCCAGTCAATATTTGGAAAGTTAAAGTCTCCCATAATAGCTATCCTGTTACTTTCGCTCTTATCCAGGATCATCCTCGCCATCCTTTCCTCTACATCCCTAGAACTATTTGGTGGCCTATAGAAGACTCCCAACAGTGTGACCTCTCCTTTCATGTTTCTAACCTCAGACCATACTACCTCGGAAGATGAGTCCCCATCTAGCATCCTCTCCGGCACCGTAATACTGCTCTTGACTAGCAGCGCCACACCTCCCCCTCTTTTCCCTCCTTCTCTGAGCTTACTAAAACGCCTAAACCCCGGAACCTGCAACATCCATTCCTGTCCCTGCTCTATCCATGTCTCCTAAATGGCCACAACATCGAAGCCCCAGGTACCAACCCATGCTGCCAGTTCCCTACCTTATTTCGTATACTCCTGGCATTGAAGTAGACACACTTCAAACCACCTACCTGAACACTGCCCCCTCCTGCGACGTCAAATCTGTGCTCCTGACCTCTATGCTCTCATTCTCCCTTACCCTAAAACTACAATCCAGGTTCCCATGCCACCGCTGCATTAGTGTAACCCCCCCCCCCCCCCCCAAAGAGCACTAACAAATCTCCCCCCCCCCAAGGATATTTGTGCCCCTCAGGTTCAGATGTAGACCATGCTATCTGTAGAGATCACACCCTCCACAGAAAGAGCCCCAGTTATCCACAAATCTGAATCCCTCCCGCCTGCACCATCCCTGTAGCCACGTGTTTAATTGCTCTCTCTCCCTATTCCTCATCTCACTATTACGTGGCCCGGGCAACAACCCAGAGATAACAACTCTGTTTGTTCTAGTTCTGAGCTTCCGTCCAAGCTCCCTGAAAGCCTGCCTGACATCCTTGTCCCCTTTCCTACCTATGTCGTTAGTGCCAATGTGGAACACGACTTGGGGCTGCTCCCCCTCCCCCCCTAAGGAGCCGGAAAACACGATCTGAGACATCACGTACCCTTGCACCTGGGAGGCAACATACCAAACGTGAGTCTTTCACGCTCCCACAAAATCTCCTATCTGTGCCCCTGACTATCGAGTCCCCAATTACTAATGCTCTGCTCCTCTCCCCCTTCCCTTCTGAGCAACAGGGGCAGATTCCGTGCCAGAGGCCTGTACCGCATGGCTTACCCCTGGTAAATCCCCTCCTCCCCCCATAAGTATCCAAAGCGGTATACTTGTTTCTCAGGGGAACGACCGCAGGGGATCCCTGCACTGACTGCTTCTTCCCAGCCCCTCTTACAGTTACCCATCTATCTCCAATCTTTGGTGTAACTAATTCCCTGAAGCTGCTATCTATGACCCCCTCTGCCTCCCGAATGATCCTAAGTTCTTCCAACTCCAGCTCCAGTTCCCTAACTCGGTCTTGGAGGAGCTGGAGATGGCAGCACTTCCTGCAGGTAAAATCAGCAGGGACACTAACGGCATCCCTCACCTCAAACATCCTGCAGGAGGAACATTGCACTCCCTTCCCTGCCATCCCTCTAACTTTCTACCAAGATCTGGCTAGCAACTAAATTAAATTTAATAAAAATAAATAATAATAAAATATGGTACTTTCCTCACACCAATGGGGTTAATTATTAGGTTAGAGGAGGAGGGCGGGTGGGAGACACTACACGTGTAGTGTCTCGGGTTTCCTCTCAAACAGAATTTATTGGTGAGTGTCTTCCCAGAAGTCCGCGGTTCGAACTTCCTGTTCCCGCCTTAAACACTAAATTTTTTTTTTTTTTAAACAGCAAAGTAAACGGGACCAGGTAAGTGTTTACCGCTGAAATTGACTAGCCTGCTCCTGTGAAAGTCTCCCAGAAATAATTAACGCACCGCTCCCGCTGAAATCGACTGGCCTGCTCCTGCTCCTGCAAAGACAAGTGTTTTTAAAGGAGAAACTTACCTCCCAGAAATCACTTGCGCACTGCTCCTGCTGAAATTGACTAGCCTGCTCCGCTCCACTGAAATCAGTGTTGGCCCACTGAAGGATAGACAAGGGAATCTATGTGTGGAGCCAGAGGAAATGGGCGAGATACTAAATGTGTACTTTGCATCAGAATTCACCAAAGAGAAGGAATTGGTAGATGTTGAGTCTGGAGAAGGATGTGTAGATAGCCTGGGTCACATTGAGATCCAAAAAACGAAGTGATGGGCGTCTTAAAAAATATTAAGGTAGATAAGTCCGCTGGGCCTGATGAGATCTACCCCAGAATACTGAAGGATGCTGGAGATGAAATTGCTGAGGCCTTGACAGAAATCTTTGGATCTTCACTGTCTTCAGGTGATGTCCCGGAGGACTGGAGAATAGCCAATGTTGTTCCTCTGTTTAAGAAGGGTAGCAAGGATAATCCCGGGAACTACAGGCCGGTGTGCCTCACTTCAGTGGTATGGAAATTACTGGAGAGAATTCTTCGAGACAGCATCTACTCCCATTTGGAAGCAAATGGACGTATTAGTGAGAGGCAGCATGGTTTTGTGAAGGTGAGGTCGTGTCTCACTAACTTGATAGAGTTTTTCGAGGAGGTCACAAAGATGATTGATGCAGGTAGAGCAGTGGATGTTGTATGTATGGACTTCAGTAAGTCCTTTGACAAGGTCCCTCATGGTAGACTAGTACAAAAGGTGAAGTCACACGGGATCAGGGGTGAGCTGGCAAGGTGGATACAGAACTGGCTAGGTCATCGAAGGCAGTGAGTAGCAATGGAAGGATGCTTTTCTAATTGGAGGGCTGTGACCAGTGGTGTTCCGCAGGGATCATATGCAGCTATTCTATTTGTGAACCACTGATTGCCACTTCTGTTATCCTTTAATCCTGAGCCGATTTCTGACCTAATATCCACCCCATCATTAACCATGTCCACTGTCACCTCCAGAATATCGTCCTCTGGATCACAACAGCTGTCAATGTGATTTTCTGACTACCATTCCAAATCTCTGCTGAACTGCCTCTCAGTTACAAAGCTGGAGAATCAAATCTGACCTGAAACTCTGCTGTCCATATCCCAAACTTTGACCGAATCTAATTCACTCATCATCCTTGTCCTCACTGACCTCTAGTGCCGGCCGCTCTGGCAAATCATTAATTTTCTCACAGATCTGATTAAATTCCTCCATGACATTCTCCGTCCAATTGTCCAACGCTCTGGTCATTACCCAGAACTTTTTTGCTAGTTCAAGTATAAAAAGAGCCTGATAGCACGCAACCCCTCAAATTCCCCGTTCCTAATCTCCAACCCATATCAGTCTCTGACACGAGCTTTCACTGACACGGCCCCTGTTGTCCCTGTTCTATGAAAATCTCGAGCAATAAACCTGGAGTGAATTTCTCCAGCGGAGTGTCTGTCATCTATCAGGCAGCTTTCTCACAAGCCCAGCAGCAGAGCTGGTAACAAACAGCACTGATTCCTCCCTTTCCTGTGAACAACAGTAGCAATGGCCAGAGAGAGATCCTGATGCTTGGACAACTCAGGTTCACCAGATTATTTACCCAGGCCTGTAACCTGGAGAGAAGATCCAGATTTGTGTTTCTCGATGGCACAACACAGGAAGAAGCAGATATCGGTTATAAACTCTCACTCGATTGGCACAGCGCTCGAACACCAGGGGTTTCTGTCGACAGTGGATGAAAGCATCAGGTTTCAGTGAATAGCCACCGTCCATAGTCGCCAGTCCGCTAACTGCTGTCTCACCGCGGCCTCCTGTTTCCAATGGATCATTGAAGCTCAGCTTCAATGGGATTCTCTCTTAACAGGCAGGTTGTTCAGCTGGACACCAGGCAACGCAAATTTCGCAAAGACAATCAGCAGTGTTTCACATCACAAGCTAGATCATAAGGACCCTGTGTCCTGGCCTGACCAATAACCTTCTGCACGTTGATGATATACACAAGACAGCTCTGATCGAAAATGAATTTACGCAGCTCAGTGTGGACATTACAGAACTGTAAGAAACTGGACCCGCTCAATATGGATCCTGTATAGAGAAACACAACACATTCTTGAGACAGGAAAATCCAAGAGGAAACAAATGAGAATGGAGCCGGTCTCACAGAAAAAAAACACACTTTAATCGTGATGACTCAACTCCAAGAAGAAAGCTCATCCTCGGGTCAACACTGATCATCCAATGAGTCCAAAAGGAGTCAGGAGTTCCTCAACATCCTGGATCAGGCTAGTTCATCCAAGATCATAGAGTGGTGTCAAAGTGCGACTATCTACACAACATCATCTATAACTCTGCAGTCGCTGAGTCCTGGAAATAGATCAGAGGAATGCTGATTGGTTTAAGGATTATAGAACTGAAATTGAGCTAGTTACTCTCACCAGGAGGAGAGCTCCCATTAACTAAAAGTACATACCTGACAAAATAGAGATGTTCTCAGTTTTGCCAGATCTCATCAGATTGCTCAGCAATGTACCAATCAATACTGGTTAAAACTCTGCAACAGCATGCTGCTGAATCCGAGGCTGTCAGGGGGATGGATGAAGGAACCAAGAATGCATTGGGTCAAACAGTAACTAATCAGCCCCATTGAAGAGATAGACATAGATGATCATCATTGAACGGAGCAACCAGCTGGATTGGTGAGTGGAGGACGACCTCAAACATGGAGAGCGTTGTCACTGAGACCCACCCAGCTCCATTCTAGACTTTAACGTAGGAGCTGGACAGTGAGACCACCATGATTAAGATGAGTCATCTGACCATGGAATACCCAGTGAGTATGCAATTCTTTCTGAAATCAATAACAGTGGAAATCCAGCATCATTGAGGAATCTCTGTTGGGAGGAAAGATCGGTGATATATCCGTGAACAAAAACAAAGGAGATGGCACTCACTGGACAATTAATCAAGACATCTGATGGTCAGCATAGACATGTTGGGCCGAAGGGCCTGTTTCTGTGATGTGTGACACTATATCTCTCTCTGTGGCTCTTTGTCCTTATTTGGTATTCTGGGAAAGGTCTTTGCTCGTGACTAGCTTGCCGAACCTGGTATCACACATCTGCCCTAAGTCTCAATGTGTACTCTGGAAGAAGCTCCACAGAATGAACAACATCTTCCTGTTCCGCAATAACAGACTGGAGGGTATGAATGGTTACTGATGTTTCCGTGTAAGAAACCCCAAAGGTTCAACACCATCCTGTTGTTCCGCAGTAACAGCTTCAAGGGGCTGAATGTTCTTCACCTTTTCATGACGAGGATGTTCTTTGTTGATACTTGTGAGGTCTCAATTTTAATGTCCACTTAACAGCCCCGATATTGTCCAGATTCTCTTGTACATGGACACGGACTGCTTCAGTATCTGCGTCACAAACGGTTCCGAACATTGTGCAGTCATCAGTGAACATCAACCCTTCTGTCCTTAGATATAAGGAAGATCATGTATGAAGAAACGGAAGATGGCTGCGCCGAGGATACCTCCTGAGGAACACATGGAGTTATGTCCTGGAGCTGAGATTATTAACCTCCAAGAGTCATAACCATCCTCCCTTCTAACAGGTATGACTCCAACCAGCAGAGGGTTTTCCTCATTCCCATTGATTCCAGTTTTGCTCGGGCTTCTTCATTCCACACTCGATCAAATGCTGCTATGATGTCACCTCCCTTCTACTTCATGTTCTGCGTGTTTGAACAACGGCTGTGACGAGGTCAGTGGCCCTGGCACAACTGAAACTGAGCGTCTGTGAGCCGGTTACTGCTCAGTAAGTGCCGCTTCATTGCACAGCTGTTGAGCCGTTCCATCATATCGCTAATGATCGGCAGCAGACAGGTGGGGCGGTAATTAACCAGTTGGGTCTGTGTGTGCGGCCGTTTCTGTTTGTATGTTTTTTTGATAACAGGTGTGTTTTGGTATGGGTGTTAATATGTATGTGTGTGTGTATGTGGTTGCACTTGTGAGTTTGCGTATGTGTGTGTGTGTGTGCAGCGGGGGGGGGGGTCGTGTGTGAATGTGTGTGGGTGGCTGTGAGGGTGTCCTGTGCATTTTTCTGTGTGTTTGTGGGTAAGTATGGCTGCTTGTCTCGTTCTCGGTTTGAGCATGTGGTGTGTGGGTGAGTAAGCGTGTGGGTGGGTGGGGTGTGTATGTGGGTAACTGTGGGAGCATATATGTATGTCTGACTGTTTGTTTGTCTGTGCCTGAATTTATGGGTGTGTATGTGAATGATTTAGTGTTCGGTATGGGTGAGCGTGTGTGACTGCGTATGTTTCTGTGTGGTTCTGTATGTCTGTGAGTGTTTGGGTGTGGGCGTATGTGTGTCTGTGTTTATACCTAGGTGTGTTGGTAAGTGTGTATGTGCAAATATGTGGAAATGTACATGTGTGTATATGGGTGGATGTGTCTTGTGTGCATGAGAGGTTAAGTGCGTGACTGGGTGTGTGTGGGTATTTGTGGATACATTCAGGGTGTGGGCATGTAAGTGTTGTTATGGGCCAGGGTTTAGAGAACCCCAAAGTGTATCATGCAGTCCACCTGACCCACAACTTTGAATGGATTGTGGTTATGGCGAGCACACAGGCCCACTTTGCAGGGGTGATGCAACAGAAATCTACAGTACTTTTAAATGAAAACACTGTTTATTTATAAAACCAGGTAACACTTTATAAATCCACATGTATAAAACAACTATCAACACAAAAAATCCATCCTCCAAATCCTCCTCCTCTAAACAAAACAAAAGACTGTGTGGGGAGTTGGTGAGGTAAGCTGTCCTTTCCCTTTCCTCTCTCCACCCTCCCACAACCTCTAAGCTGCGGGAAGTGTGAAAATCAGGTAAGCTGTTTTTTCTCTCTCTGCAATTGTCAAGTGGATAAATGGAAGGGATGGCAGAGAGGGCAGTGCAATGTTCCTCCTGCAGGATGGTCGCAGTGAGGGACACCGTCAGAGGCCCTGATGAGTTCACCTGCGGGAATTGCACCCATTTGCAGCTCCCCAAAGACTGGAGAACTCGGAACTGGAGCTGGAGCTGAATGAAATGAGGATCATTAGGGAGGCAGAGTCCGTTACAAATAGATGCTACTCCTAAGAATGAAGGTAGCTGGCTGACGTTTAAAAGAAGGGGAAAGAAGCAGTCAGTGCAGGGATCCCCTGCGGTTGTTCCCCTCAGGTATAGCATTTTGGATACTATTGCGGGGGGCGGGGGGCACCAGAGGTAAGCCATGGTGACCAGGTCTAGCACTGTGTCTGTCCCTGTGGTTCCGAAGGGAAGAGGGAGAACAGGAGAGCATTAGTTATTGGAGACTCTTTAGTTACAGCGACAGATAGGCGGTTCTGTGCCAACGATAGAGGCTCACGGTTGGTGTGTTGCCTCCCGGGTGCGAAGTTCCGTGACGTCTCCGATCGTGTTTTCAGGATCCTTAAGGGGGAGGGGGATCAGCCACAAGTCGTGGTACACATCGGTACCAACGACACAGGTAGGAAAAGGGTCGGGGATGTAAAACAGTAATTCAGGGAGCTCGGGTGGAAGCTGAGAGCCAGGACAGACCATGTTGTCATCTCTGGTTTGCTGCCAGTGCCACGTGCTAGCGAGGTGAGGAGTAGGGAGTGAGTGCAGTTAAACACATGACTGCAGGGATGGTAAAGGAGGGAGGGTTTGAGTCCTGCAACGTCCATTAACCTGATGACCTTCCATGAGTCGATATCATGCTGCACTAGAGTCGAACCATGCTCCAATGTCAAGGCCTGGAGTTGGGTCTGCAGATATCTGGAGAAGAGCGTAGGTGAGTTGCCGAACCCCTCTGGCAGTCGGGTCCAGGTACACTACTGTCCATTGTAAGTGAAGGCAAACAAATATTGACTTTCAGATGCGAGAGGGAGGGCAAAGAAGGCGTGCTGAAGGTCAATTCATAGGGCTAGAACATAGGTGGCCATTTCTTCAGTCATATGGTGAAACTGAACCAGTCTGGGAACATGCAGGCTCCAGGGGGTTCTAAGGGACCTGCCATAAAGGATCTCGGCAGGAGAGAGCCGGGCCGGTCCCGCAGGTGTAACTCGCAGCTGGAAGAGGACAACGGGGAGCAACTTAAGCCATGTCAGTCCCGTGTCTGCTTTTAATTTAGCACATTTAGTTTTGAGGGTCTGATTGTGTCTCTCAACCAACCCGGCCGCCGGTCTGTACGCACAGCGTAACTGCTGGCGTATGCCCAACTGGGAGCAGAACACCTTGTTAATCTGTCCTATAAAATGAGGCCCGTTATCAGAACTTACCTGAGCTGGTATACCGTACCGGGCAATGATTTCCCGCCTCAGAACTTTAACCACAGTAGCAGCTTTATTATCGGTAGTCGGATACGCCTCAACCCATCTGCTGAACACATCCACAATGACCAAAACATATTTATAACATTGACAACATTGACACCTTTCCAACTCAATGTAATCCATTTGGAGCGTCTCAAAGGGACCATTGGGCAACGGGGTTTGCCCCGTACCACAAGGGATACCTTTGTCGGTGTTATATTGCTGACAGATCAAACACCGATTATTGATACTCTGGGCCAACCCCTGCATTTTAGGGTGCCACCAAGTGTCCAGCAACAAATCACTAGTCCCCCGAGCCCCACAATGAGTTGCAAAGTGTACACATTCGATGACCCATAAAGCCAGTACATCAGACATACAAGTCTGATGTACTGGCGTGGTCCATAAAGAGGTAACAGAATCATATGTAGAACCTAACCGTTTCCACATGTGTTTATCACTCTCAGGAGCGTCCTCCTGTAACCTTATGACGTCTTGGATGGTTGGCATTGGCTTGTCAGAAGCAGACATATTTATAGTAGATCGTTTAGTCTGACTTAACATTTTAGGCACCATCACTTGCTGAATTTGCGCGGCTGTCCGCGCTGCACAATCTGCTTGTTCATTACCAACGTCAACTGGGGTCTTACCATTTGTGTGGGCAGCGCATTTAATGATGGAAATCTGCGCGGGCATAAGGAGGGCCTGCAGTAAGTCATTAACTAAACCCCGGTGGGATATTTCCGTGCCTGCCGAGGTAAGGAATCCCCTATTCTTCCAGAGCTGTCCGAAGTCATGAACTACCCCGAAGGCGTATCGGGAGTCAGTATAAATATGTACCCTACGATCTGCCCCAAGAATACATGCACGGGTAAGGGCAAAACGTTCGGCTTGTTGGGCAGAATAAGGGGTCTGAAAAGCTGCCGCTTCTAGGATCAGACCATCCTGATCTACGATTGCGTAACCGGACAGTCTCCGGCCAATGGGGCTTATTAATGCATTGCCATCAACATACATAATCATGTCAGGTTTTTCTAACGGAATCTCACTCAGATCGTCCCTTAGTGTGGTAGTTTCCTGAATCAAGGCTAAACAGTCGTGGCCAGGTGCGACTTCATGGACAGGGGGACCGCTAAGAAAACAGGCTGGATTGATAGTGGTACAGTACTTAGATGTCAGAAGTGGATTGTTCAAAAGGTATATTTCATTCCTATTCTGCCGAGCAGCGTAAGATGCTGAGCCTGCAGTTGCCCCAGTAGTGGGAGCTATATAACGTAATATCCTGTTGGAGAGTTATATTGGTCGCAGCCTGCAAACTTTTGTATATCGCTGCCAAGATCTGGGTGCAAACAGTGTGGCCCAACGCTACTGGATCAAGTTTGGAAGAGCAATATGCTACGGGACATTGCTTGTTCCCATGTTGCTGGGTGAGTACCGCTGTTGAACATCCTTCCAGAACAGTACAGTATATCTGGAACGGTCGGTCGCACAAGGGCCTCCCGAGGGCCGGTGCTTGTAACAAGGCCTGCTTCAGGCAACGGAAGGCTTCGAGTGCCGTGGTGGTGAGAGTAAAATTCCCCCCTTCACTAGTGTAAGGCGTCAGCAGCTTTGTATAGACAGCGATGTTTGGTATTCACTGTCGACAATAATTCACCATACCCAGCCAATGACGGACCTCCTTGGCTATGGTAGGGGCCGGGAATTGGCGTATTGGTTCAATCCTACTGGGTTCGAGACTTCTTTCTGTGGCTGTAAGTAAAACTCCTAAGAACTTGACCTTTGTCTGAGCCACCAGGACCTTTGATTGTGAAACAACGTAACCCAACGAGGATAGGTGGTTTAATAACTGGATCACATCATCCCTGTTACTGGGCTCGTCAGGAATCGGAACCAATATGTCATCTACATACTGCACTAGAGCGGAACCATGCTCAAATGTCAAGGCCTGGAGTTGGGGCTGCAGATATCTGGAGAAGAGCGTAGGTGAGTTGACGAACCCCTGTGGCAGTCGGGTCCAGGTATCCTACTGTTCACTGTAAGTGAAGGCAAACAAATATTGGCTTTCAGATGCGAGAGGGAGGGCAAAGAAGGCGTGCTGCAGGTCAATTATGGCGAAGACCCGGGCTTGAGCTGGAATTTGAGCCAGTATGTGGGCACGGTTAGGGACGAGAGCATGTAACGGCTGTGCGATGGCATTGATTGAACGTAAATCCTGTACTAATCGGTACTGGTTTGCTTTGGCTGGTTTAGGCACAGAAAGTATGGGGGTGTTACATTCTGATTGGCAAGGGACCAAAATACCCTGTTGCAACAGCTCTCGGATTAATTTGTCTATAGACGGGGCAGCTTGGGGTTTCAGGGGATATTGCCGAATGGAAGGCAGCTTTACATGGTCTTTAATCGTTACCTTAATAGGTGAAACATTTGGCTTTCCTACTTGTGATGGGTATTCCGCCCTGACCTGTGGATGGACTTATTCCAGACCGCCACGTCCCCGGTGATGCTGTAGTCGAGTGTTAATCGTTTCAGGGACCTCAAAATATTTTATGGAAGTGTCGTCTGGCGTGACATGAAATGCGTACTCTGTTGGATCTGAATGATCCACTGCCCTCCTTACCATAGGCCCCAGATCCTTGGCATGGTACTGTTCGTGGACCTGACGTGTAATATGAGGGCCTACAGAAGCTGACTGTGGCCATAAATGTGGAGGTATTGTAACCAAATCGGCTGTACCTTCTTTTCCCGTGACTGTGGCTGTAACCTTAGCTGTTCATTCGGTCCCAATTAACGGCCGGTATTTGTCCTCCAACTCCCTGTTTTGTCCGGTTCTCTCATAGGCCAGGGTAACGTGATGGTGTGAATGTTCAATGTCTAACGTCCACCACTGGTGGGTGATAGAAATATAGCACTGTTGTTTTATCCTTCATGATTGAACCGTTACCCCTTCGTCTCCGCACTCTAGCTGCAGCTGGAAGATACACAGTAAATCTCGGGCCAACAAGTTACAGTCCAATCCAGTAGACACCACAAACTGATGATCCGCAGACTTATTCTCGTAAGTGACTGTCACAGGTTCAGAAATAGGATACTCACACACCTGTCCTGGGAACCCCGACTATTGCTGCGTGTGGTCGGGTAGTGGTAGTCGAAGTTCTGATTGAATCGAAGACAGCTGCTCCAGTGTCGATTACAAATGGTTGGTGTTGATGTCTTATCTGCAGTGAAATAATAGGTTCCCTGTCCGATTGGAGAGTCCTTATGACTAAATTAGCTAGTCAATCCTGTGTTGGGAAAGGGTTTGCCTGGGAGAAGTCAGTGTCTCTCGGCTGTCCTACCCTTGGTGGGTACGCCCTCCTTTGGGTCGGGTTGTCTCCTTCTGCTGCCTGTCCTTTAAAGGGGCATTCCTGTTGCCAGTGATCTGCACGGCCGCAATTAAACATGCATTGTTCCCTCTATATCTGCCCCGTCCTCTTCTCCCAGTAGACCAATGACCATTCAGAGGGGGCGGCAGTTGTGATGCTCTTCGTGCATACGGTGGGCCATAGAGGAGCTGAGGGTCCATTTGGGTGGGTTTGATATCCTAACCCATGCTGATCCACCCACCCTAGGTCACAATATTGGGGTTCCAGCTGGTAAGCCACCGTTTCTGCCGCTGGTTGGTGTCTCAGATCATCCTTTTTCATTATATACTCCGTCTTAATCTTTGGAACGGAGCCTCCTTCCTGGCCTACACCCTCCTTCCAATGAAATCTGACTGCCCTGGCCATCTGAGAAGGGTCATTCTCTGTCCAATTCATGTTACGACATTTCACTGCAGTAGCCACGGAATGTGGGAGGCAATGCATTAACATAGCACTATATTGAGGGGAATTCTGACCATTTTGATATGGCAAGTCGCATGACTGCCCACGCTAGATTTCATTAAAACGTTCCAGAAATTCCTCTGTCTCTTCAGTCTTTTTAGGTTTGACAACAGAAATGTTTATGGGCGTTTGAAATGTGACATTCAACGCATTCAGAATTTGTGCCCATCTATCATCGTCCAAAGCATGGCCTTGCTGAAGTGCGGCGTGGCTAGCAGAATTCAAGTGATTGAGATGATTGCGGTACTCTGTTGGGGTTAAAACCTCTGGACTAGGGCCCAGAGGTCCCTTGAATCAGCTTGATCAACTGAGATGGTAGTTCTCAGATAATCCACGAAATCAGCAGGAGATTTCCTCCTGTCTGGGATTGCAGCCAGAATAGCGATCATCTCACTGGGTCTCCATGGGAAATAAACGTCTATCGTGGGCTGGGCGGCCGCCGTTACAGCGTCAGGTTTTAGTATTTTCCGAATCGGCAACTATCTCAAAGTCTCACTAGGGGGCGCTCTAGCCGATTCTTCTGGCTCTTCAAAGACTTCGACGTCCATCCCTGCCACTAGGGGGAGCTCCAGCTCCTCAGAACTATTCCCACCCTCTTTGGTTGTTCTCATACTTTTCTGTCCTACCATATCGGTCTGAAGGGATCCAGTTGGTATGCGTGATTGTTTCTGGATAGGATCAGGCCCCTCTCTCACTGTCCGAGATCGGTTCCTAAAGCTAACTGTGCTTGTTGAACAGAGCTCTCCTTGTCTAACAGACAGTGAAGATGCTGTAATCGGACCCAAGCTATCAACCGAAGGGGCTGGAGAGGCTGGCATGATTTGAATCTAGGGAGCAGTGACTGGATATAAATGATGATACCCTGGTGGTTCCGGAAATAGT
This sequence comes from Scyliorhinus torazame, assembly GCF_047496885.1. Lineage (NCBI taxonomy): Eukaryota > Metazoa > Chordata > Chondrichthyes > Carcharhiniformes > Scyliorhinidae > Scyliorhinus > Scyliorhinus torazame. The sequence goes on from NC_092726.1 coordinate 58,411,546, forward strand.
GCAGACAATGCTATGGTGCAGTCGGCACTCTAGCCGACATGGTCCAATTTTCGAAGTCCTCATCTGCTTCTGTCAATGCAAGGCCAGCCATTGAACTACGTAGCCCATTTTTTTTTTCCGAGTCGACCCTCTCTTCACTTGCGCGTTTTTTTGAATGCACACTCCTTTTTCAAGATCTCCAGAGTTTTCTGGTTCCCCTATTCACTAATTGGAATTCCCATTTTAACGGCATTTTCTTGCCAACTTGATAACATGATCTTATCTCTTTCCTCTTGACAATATTGTCTCCATAATCCAATTAATTATTTTGCTTTCATACTTTGGCTCTTTTTCCAGATTTTCCCCTGAACTTTCTTAATGATGTCCAGGTCTTTAGTGCCCCCTAGTGGCCATTCGTCACCCAATTTCTTCCTTCAGGTTGCCGACATGTTCCATAATCTCTCGCTTTATCTCGATAAATATCACATAATATTTGCAATGGCGTGCCTGGATCATTCGTGTTATCCAAGCAATTCCCCATAATCTCAAACTAGTCCTCAAGACTGCGTTTTTTCGCCACTACAGTCCAAGGATACAATTTTAGCTCAATCAACTGTAGTTTCCAAAACACTCACACGTGGAAGTAAATCAATTCCAAAACACACACACCTGGAATTAAACCATCAGCCGATGTCCCATCAACTCCAAAACTACACACATATGGAATTAAACCATCAATTTCAATGTCTCATCAATCCCAAAACTACACACATATGGAATTAAACCATCAATTTCGATGTCCCATCAATCCCAAAACTACACACATATGGAATAAAACCATCAATTTTGATGTTGCCTCAATTCCAAAACTAACCCAAACCCAACCATCAATTATGAAATCCTATCAGTTAAATTTTCTAATCACCAGACAGAACTTTGACTTCGTCTAGACGATCTTTCCGTACCAACCGTGAGTGACCAGACCAATCAGACCATAAGAAGAGGGGAAAATCAATGCGCGGTCATTTTCCAGCTACACATTGTGGGCCCTTTTCCACTTTCCTTGTCCAAAATCAGTCTAATTCTGATTTCGCAGTTGGCCGGTAACCGTATTGAGAAATCCCGGGTTTCGGCACCAAATGACAAATGTTGAATTATTTACCCGTCAGTCTGGCCTCAATAAAACTCGAGATGGATTTGTAGGCCTAGTATTATTTACTTTTAAACAACTTGCAAGTCTGACTTGCTTCACAAAAACCCAGAACACAAGCTGCCTCCAGGGTCTTCCGAATCAAGTGCTATTGGAGACAAAGGAATCTCTACAAATACATTCAAATTGCATCAAGTTTCACATACACGATTCCCATAAGTCATCCTATACCCCCCCTGACCTGGCCATACATCCTAATTGGCTCACTTCTCATTCCTTAACCCTGGCCTCTTGTTACCCAGCATCCTTTTCTCCTCCACTACCAGACACCCCTCCGCCTTCCTTGCCATGCTTTCTGAAATCCTTTGTCTGCGAATTCACTAGAATTAGACCGGCCTACATCTACATTACTGTAACTAATATATTTAGACTAACTATTTTATATCACATTCGTCAGGAACAAACAAAATCAAAGGAAACACTCTCTGTAAGGTCAATGAATCGACAGCACAACTGGATACAAATGGGTATCATTTGGAAGGGATCACCTAGAAATGATTAGAACAAAGAAAAGTATGGCACAGGAACAGGCCATTAAGCACTCTGGGTCTGTACCGGTCATGATACCAACGTTTACCAAAACCCTCAGTATTTATTTGTGCCATATCCCTCTTTCCCCATCCTATCCATGTTTTTGCAAGTTGACTTTTGAACGCCGTTAATGTTTTTGCTTTCATAACCTCCCCTGACAAGGAGTTCCAGGCACTCACCGCCATCTGAGTAAACCACTTACGTCGCACATGTCCTCTACACTTTGCCCTACGGACGCCCATGGTGCCTGACCCGTCCACCATGGGAAAGAGTGCCTTCCCATCCACTCTATCGGTGCCCCTCATAATACTGTCGAACTCTATCAGGTCACCCCTCAACCTCCGTCTTTCTAATGAAAACAGTCTATTCAGCATCTCCGAATAGCTAAGACCGTCCAGACCAGGACAAATCCTGGTAAACCTCCTCTGCACCCTGTCCAAAGCCTCCACATCTTTCTGTAATGTGGATTCCAGAATTGTGCGCAATGTTCCAAGTGTGGCCTGACCATGGTTCTATCTATGACTTGCTCGTTTTTATACTAAATGCCACGTCCAGTGAAGGCAATCATTCCGTATGATTTCTTCACTACATTGTCCACTTGTGTTGCCACGTTTAGAGATCTGTGGATCTGTATGCCCAGATCTCTCTGACTTTCTATATTCCTAAGAGTTTTGCTATTTACTGTATATTGCCACTCTATGTTAGACCTACCAAAATGCAGTAATTCGCATTTATCCTGATTAAAATCCCTATCCAAGTCTCCAATCTATATACGTCCTGTTGTATTTTCTGAAAATCCTCAACACTCTCTGCCACTCCAACAATCTTGGTGTCATCCACAAACTTACTAATCAGACCAGCTAAAATTTCGTCCAAATTGTTCATATATACTCTAAACAACAGAGGCCCCAGCACAGTTCCCTGCGGAACACCGCGGGTCATTGCCTTCTATTCAGAAAAACAACCCTTTCACTGCTACCTTCTGCCGTCCGTGACCGAGCCAGTTCGGTATCCATCTTATCATCTCACCTCAGATCCCGTGTGACTTCACCTTTTGTAACAGTCTGCCATGAGGCACTTGGTCATAGAATCATAGAGTCATAGAAGTTTACAGCATGGAAACAGGCCCTTCGGCCCAACCAGTCCATGCCTCCGAGTTTTTACCATTAAGCTAGTCCCAGTTGCCCGCACTTGGCCCATAACCCTCTATACCCATCTTACCCATGTAACTATCTAATTGCTTTTTAAAAGACACAATTGTACCCGCCTCTACTACTACCTCTGGCAGCCCATTCCAGACACTCACTTCCCTCTGAGTGAAGAAATTGCCCCTCTGGGCCCTTCTGAATCTCTCCCCTCTCACCTTAAATCTATGCCCTCTAGTTTTAGACTCCCCTACCTTTGGGAAAAGCTGTTGACTATCTACCTTATCTATGCCCCTCATTATTTTATAGACCTCTATAAAATCACCCCTAAGCCTCCTACGCTCCAGGGAAAAAAGTCCCAGTCTATCCAGCCTCTCCTTATAACTCAAACCATCAAATCCCGGCAACATCCGAGTAAATCTTTTCTGCACTCTTTCTAGTTTAATAATATCCTTTCTATAATAGGGTGACCAGAACTGCACACAGTATTCCAAATGTGGCCGTACCAATGTCTTGTACAACTTCAACAAGACGTCCCAACTCCTGTATTCAATGTTCTGACCAATGAAACCAAGCATGCCGAATGCCTTCTTCACCACCTTGTCCACCTGTGACTCCATATTCAAGGAGCTATGAACCTGTACTCCTAGATCTCTTTGTTCTATAACTCTCCCCAACGCCATACCATTAATTGAGTAGGTCCTGGCCTGATTCGATCTGCCAAAATGCGTCACCTCACATTTATCTAAATTAAACTCCACCTGCCATTCGCCGGCCCACTGGCCTAATTGATCAAGATCCCGTTGCAATCCTAGATAACCTCCTTCACTATCCACTGTGCCACCAATCTTGGTGTCATCTGCAAACTTACTAACCATGCCTCCTAAATTCTCATCCAAATCATTAATATAAATCACAAATAACAGTGGACCCAGCACCGATCCCTGAGGCACACCACTGGTCACAGGCCTCCAGTTTGAAAAACAACCCTCTACAACCACCGTCTGCCTTCTGTCGTCCAGCCAATTTTGAATCCAATTGGCAACCTCACCCTGGATCCCGTGAGCTTTAACCTTCTGCAACAACCTACCATGCAGTACCTTGTCAAAGGCTTTGCTAAAGCCCATGTAGACAACGTCTACTGCACTGCCCTCATCTACCTTCTTGGTCACCCCCTCAAAAAAACTCAATCAAATTTGTGAGACATGATTTTCCACGCACAAAGCCATGCTGACTGCCCCAAATCAGTCCTTGCCTCTCTAAATGCTTGTAGATCCTGTCTCTCAGAATACCTTCTAGCAACTTACCTACTACAAACGTTAGGCTCACCGGTCAGTAGTTCCCAGCCTTTTCCCTGCTGCCTTTCTTAAACAAGGGCACAACATTCGTCACTCTCCAATCTTCAGGCACCTCACCTGTGGCTGCCGATGATTCAAATATCTCTGTTAGTGGACCCGCAATTTCCTCCCTAGCCTCCCACAACATCCTGGGATACATTTCATCAGGTCCCGGGGATTTATCTACCTTGATGCGCTTTAAGACTTCCAGCACCTCCTCCTCTGTAATATGCACAACAAAGAACAAAGAACAAAGAAATGTACAGCACAGGAACAGGCCCTTCGGCCCTCCAAGCCCGTGCCGACCATGCTGCCCGACTAAACTACAATCTTCTACACTTCCTGCGTCCGTATCCTTCTATTCCGATCCTATTCATATATTTGTCAAGATGCCCCTTAAATGTCCCTATCGTCCCTGCTTCCACTACCTCCTCCGGTAGTGAGTTCCAGGCACCCACTGCCCTCTGCGTAAAAAAACTTGCCTCGTACATCTACTCTAAACGTTGCCCCTCTCACCTTAAACCTATGCCCCCTAGTAATTGACCCCTCTACCCTGGGGGAAAGCCTCTGACTATCCACTCTGTCTATGCCCCTCATAATTTTGTATACCTCTATCAGGTCTCCCCTCAACCTCCTTCGTTCCAGTGAGAACAAACCGAGTTTATTCAATCGCTCCTCATAGCTAATGCCCTCCATACCAGGCAACATTCTGGTAAATCTCTTCTGCACCCTTTCAAAAGCCTCCACATCCTTCTGGTAGTGTGGCGACCAGAATTGAACACTATACTCCAAGTGTGGCCTAACTAAGGTTCTATACAGCTGCAACATGACTTGCCAATGCCCCGGCCAATGAAGGCAAGCATGACGTATGCCTTCTTGACTGCCTTCTCCACCTCTGTTGCCCCTTTCAATGACCTGTGGACCTGTACTCCTAGATCTCTTTGACTTTCAATACTCTTGAGGGTTCTACCATTCACTGTATAATCCCTACCTGCATTAGACCTTCCAAAATGCATTACCTCACATTTGTCCGGATTAAACTCCATCTGCCATCTCTCCGCCCAAGTCTCCAGACAATCTAAATCCTGCTGTATCCTCCGACAGTCCTCATCGCTATCCGCAATTCCACCAACCTTTGTGTCGTCTGCAAACTTACAAATCAGACCAGTTACATTTTCCTCCAAATCATTTATATATACTACAAAGAGCAAAGGTCCCAGCACTGATCCCCGTGGAACACCACTGGTCACAGCCCTCCAATTAGAAAAGCATCCCTCCATTGCTACTCTCTGCCTTCTATGGCTTAGACAGCTCTGTATCCACCTTGCCAGCTCACCCCTGATCCCGTGTGACTTCACCTTTTGTACTAGTCTACCATGAGGGACCTTGTCAAAGGCCTTACTGAAGTCCATATAGACAACATCTACTGCCCTACCTGCATCAATCATCTTAGTGACCTCCTCGAAAAACTCTATCAAGTTATTGAGACACGACCTCCCCTTCACAAAACCGTGCTGCCTCTCACTACTACGTCCATTTGCTTCCAAATGGGAGTAGATCCTGTCTCGAAGAATTCTCTCCAGTAATTTCCCTACCACTGAAGTAAGGCTCACCGGCCTGTAGTTCCCGGGATTATCCTTGCTACCCTTCTTAAACAGAGGAACAACATTGGCTATTCTCCAGTCCTCCGGGACATCCCCTGAAGACAGCGAGGATCCAAAGATTTCTGTCAAGGCCTCAGTAATTTCCTCTCCAGCCTCCTTCAGTATTCTGGGGTAGATCCCATCAGGCCCTGGGGACTTATCTACCTTAATATTTTTTAAGACGCCCAACACCTCGTCTTTTTGGTTCACAATGTGACCCAGGCTATCTATACCCACTTCTCCAGACTCAACATCTACCAATTCCTTCTCTTTGGTGAATACTGATGCAAAGTATTCATTTAGTACCTCGCCCATTTCCTCTGGCTCCACACATAGATTCCCTTGCCTATCCTTCAGTGGGCCAACCCTTTCCCTGGCTACCATCTTGCTTTTTATGTACGTGTAAAAAGCCTTGGGATTTTCCTTAACCCTATTTGCCAATGACTTTTCATGACCCCCTTCTAACCCTCCTGACTCCTTGCTTACATTCCTTCCTACTTTCCTTATATTCCACGCAGGCTTCGTCTGTTCCCAGCCTTTTAACCCTGACAAATGCCTCCTTTTTCTTTTTGACGAGGCCTACAATATCACTCGTCATCCAAGGTTCCCGAAAATTGCCGTATTTATCTTTTTTCCTCACAGGAACATGCCGGTCCTGTATTCCTTTCAACTGCCACTTGAAAGCCTCCCACATGTCAGATGTTGATTTGCCCTCAAACATCCGCCCCCAATCTATGTTCTTCAGTTCCCGCCTAATATTGTTATAATTAGCCTTCCCCCAATTTAGCACATTCATCCTCGGACCACTCTTATCCTTGTCCAACAGTACTTTAAAACTTACTGAATTATGGTCACTTTTACCGAAATGCTCCCCTACTGAAACATCTACCACCTGGCCGGGCTCATTCCACAATACCAGGTCCAGTACCGCCTCTTCCCTAGTTGGACTGTCTACATATTGTTTTAAGAAGCCCTCCTGGATGCTCCTTACAAACTCCGCCCCGTCTAAGCCCCTGGCACTAAGTGAGTCCCAGTCAATATTGGGGAAGTTGAAGTCTCCCATCACCACAACCCTGTTGTTTTTACTCTTTTCCAAAATCTGTCTACCTATCTGCTCCTCTATCTCCCGCTGGCTGTTAGGAGGCCTGTAGTATACCCCCAACATTGTGACTGCACCCTTCTTATTCCTGATCTCTACCCATATAGCCTCACTGCCCTCTGAGGTGTCCTCTCGCAGTACAGCTGTGATATTCTCCCGAACAAGTAGCGCAAATCCGCCTCCCCTTTTACATCCCCCTCTATCCCGCCTGAAACATCTAAATCCTGGAACGTTTAGCTGCCAATCCTGCCCTTCCCTCAACCAGGTCTCTGTAATGGCAACAACATCATAGTTCCAAGTACTAATCCAAGCTCTAAGTTCATCAGCCTTACCCGTAATGCTCCTTGCATTAAAACATATGCACTTCAGGCCACCAGACCCGCTGTGTTCAGCAACCTCTCCCAGTCTGCTCTGCCTCAGAGCCACACTGTCCCTATTCCCTAGTTCTCCCTCAATGCTCTCACCTTCTGACCTATTGCTCCCGTGCCCACCCCCCTGCCATACTAGTTTAAAGCCTCCCGTGTGACACTAGCAAACCTCGCGGCCAGGATATTTATGCCTCTCCGGGTTAGATGCAACCCGTCCTTCTTATACAGGTCACACCTGCCCCGGAAGAGCTCCCAGTGGTCCAGATAATGGAAACCCTCCCTCCTACACCAGCTGTTTAGCCACGTGTTTATCTGCTCTATCTTCCTATTTCTAGCCTCACTGGCAAGTAGCACGGGGAGTAATCCCGAGATTACAACCCTCGAGGTCCAGTCTTTTAACTTTCTGCCTAGCTCCCTGAACTCCTGCTGCAGGACCTCATGCCCCTTCCTGCCTATGTCGTTCGTACCAATATGTACAACGACCTCTGCCTGTTTGCCCTCCCCCTTCAGGATTCCCTCTACCCGTTCGGAAACATCCTGGACCCTGGCACCAGGGAGGCAACATACCATCCTGGAGTCTCTTTCACGTCCACAGAAGCGCCTATCTGTGCCCCTGACTCTCGAGTCCCCTATTACGATTACTATTCTGCGCTTTGACCCTCCCTTCTGAACATCAGAGCCAGCCGTGGTGCCACTGCTCTGGCTGCTGCTGTTTTCCACACACTTCTCAATAAATCACTATTTATTTCCCTTAGTTTCCTAACATCCATGCCTTTCTCCACCGTGAATACCGATGAGAAATATTCATTCAGGATCTCACCCAACAGTTGTGCCTCTGCACATAGATGTCCTTGTTGATCCTTAAGAGGCCCTACTCTGTCCCTAGCTTCTCTTTTCTCCTTTATGTATATGTAGAATCTCTTTGGATTCTCCCTTGCATTATTTGCCAAAGCAATTTCATGTCCCCTTTTTGCCCACCTGATTTCCCTCTTAACTCTATTTCGACAATCTCTATACTCTTCAAAGGATCCACTTGATCCCAGTTGCTTATGTACGTCATATGCCTCCTTCTTCTTTTTGACCAGAGTCTCAATATCTCGAGTCATCCAGGGTTCCCTACTTCTACCAGCCTTGCCCTTCACTCTAAAGGGAATGTGCTTACCCTGCACCCTGGTTAACACATTTTTAAAAGCCTCCCATTTACCTGCCAACAGTATCCCCAATCTACCTCTGCAAGTTCCTGTATGATACCATCAAAATTGGCCTTGCCCCAATTAAGAATTTTAACTCTTGGTCCAGACCTATCATTCTCCATAGCTATCTTAAAACTAATGGAGTTATCGTCACTTGTCCCAAAGTGATCCCTCACTAGCACTTCTGTCACTTGCCCTTCCTTATTTCCCAATACGAGGTCAAGTTTTGCCCCCTCTCTAGTCGGTACATCCACATACTGAATGAGAAATTCCTCCTGAATACACTCAACAAATTTCCCTCCATCCAAGCCCCTAATGCTATGGATATCCCAGTCAATGTTGGGAAAGTTAAAGTCCCCTACTACTACCACCCTATTATTCTTGCAGCTATCTGTAATCTCCTTACATATTTGCTCCTCAATTTCCCGCTGACTATTTGGGGGCCTGTAGTACAGTCCTACCAAGGTGATCTCTCCCTTCTTATTTTTCGGGTCCACCCATATAGACTCAGTGGGCGAACCCTCGGATATATCCCCTCTAAGTACTGCCGTGATGTTCTCCCTAATCAAAAACGCCACTCCCCCTCCTCTCTTACCTCCTGTTCTATCATTTCTATAGCATCTGTACCCCGGAACATAGAGCTGCCAGTCCTGCCCCTCCCTTAGCAATGTTTCAGTCATAGCTATAATATCCCAGTCCCATGTGCCCGTCCATGCCCTGAGTTCATCCGCTTTACCCGTCAGGCCCCTTGCATTGAAATAAATGCAGTTTAATGTAGACCTTCCTTGCTGTCTGCCCTGCTTTCTCTGGTCATGCTTTACACACTCTCCCTTCCTGCCTTTTGTTTCTGTCCCCACTGACTTCCTACATCGGTTCCCATCCCCCTGGCACATTAGTTGAAACCCTTCCCAATTGCACTAGCAAACATCCCCCCCCCCCCGAGAACATTGGTTCCGGTCCCACCCAGATGCTGACCGTCCGATTTGTACAGGTCCCACCTGGGACCTCGGCATCTTGAGGCGGTAATGCTAATCACTGCGCCACCGTGCTGTCCTTTGTCAAAGGTTTTACTGTAATCCATGAAAACAACATCCACCGCCCTCCCCTCATCAATCATCTTTGTCTCCTCCTCAAAAATACTGGACCAAGTTAGTGAGGCACGAAGTCCCCGTCACAAAACCATGCTGTCTATCTCAAATGAGCCCATTTCTTACCAAATGGGGATCAATTCTCTCTCTGAAAATACAGTAGAAATGATTTTTTTAAATAAATTTAAAGTGCCCAATATATTTTTTCCAATTAATCGGCATTTTAGCATGGCCATCCACCTACCCTGCAATCATTTGGTTTTCGGGGCGAAACCCACTTAACACGAGACGTATGTGCGAACTCCACACAGACAGTGGCCCAGGGCCGGCATCGAACCTGGGACCTCGGCATCTTGAGGCGGTAATGCTAATCACTGCGCCACCGTGCTGTCGTTTTTTCAAAGTATTTACTGTAATCCATGAAATCAACATCCCTCATCAATCATCTTTGTCACCTCCTCAGAAATACTGGACCAAGTTAGTGAGGCAGGAAGTCCCCGTCACAAAACCATGCTGTCTATCGCAAATGAGCCCATTTCTTACCAAATGGGGATCAATTCTCTCTCTGAAAATACAGTAGAAAAATTACCTACTGCCGTCGCGAGGCTCACCGGCCTATAAACTCCTGGATTATCGCTACTGCCTTTCTTAAACTGTGGTATCTTGTCAGCTGTTCTCCGGTCCTGTGGTATCCTACCTGTGGCCAATGAGAACACAAAGATGTCAGTTAAGGCCCTAGCAATTTCCTCCCTTGCTTCCCTCAGTTTTCTGGCGTAAGCCCCATCCGGCCAAGGAGGCGTATCGTCATTAATATATTTTAAAATACCCAATTCTTCCTCCCTTTTAATTAGAACATGACTCAGACGATCCACACACCCGACACAAGAATCGTCTTCCACAAAGTCCTTTTCTTTGGTGAACACTGATGAAAAGTACTCACTTAGTACCCTTCACGTCCTCTGGTTCAACATATAGATACCCCCACTCACCTTAAGTGGTCCAATTCTTTCGCTGGTCACCCTCTTGTTTTTTACGTACGAATAAGGTACTTTGGGATTTACCTTAATCTTCCTGCCAAGGAGATTTCATGGTCCTAACCCAGCCATCCTAATTTTCCTCTTAATCACCTTCCTACTTTCTTTACACTCCTCTATAAAGCATCGAGGTTTTCATCACAAAAAATTCCCTTCAGCCAATAGCGTCTGTGTCCTGTACAAAGCAACCACCCAAGAATGTTACTGGATTCGGTGCGATGTTTCATACAATCATAGAATTTACTGTGCAGAAAGAGGCCATTCGGCACATCGAGTCTGCACCGGCCTTGGAAAGAGCACGCTATCCAGTACCACGCCTTCACCCTTGCCCCGTAACCCAGTAACCCCACCATACCATTTTGGACATTATGGGCAACTTAGAATGGCCAATACACCTAACCTGCACATCTTTGAACAGTGGGAGGAAAGCGCAGCTTCCGGCGAATAAAATCCATGCTGACATGGGGAGAACGTCAAGACTCCGCACTGACAGTGACCCAAGCCGGGAATCGAACCTGGGCCTCGAGCTGTGAAACAACAGTAACAACCACTGTATAGCATGCCGACCTAATATTTGAACCGGATCAACAATCGTTCTGTCAAATTAACGGTTTTCTCTCCATCCAGATGCAGAATTTCACTGTTTATTTTGCTTGCCTCCAGCTACTGTACAACGATTGTGACCCTGACACAGCGGAAGTGTGGGCTCTCCAGATGTGTCACTCGCTATCTGCTGGCCATGGCAGCAGCAGATCTACTGGTCATGATTATCGATCTAATATTCAGACACATCCCGATTGTTTACTGGGAGCGGTTTTATTTCCTGTGGTTTATCCCTGTGTGTAATATCCATGCTGTTTTTCTTTATGCAGCTACGGATTGTTCTGTCTGGTTTACTGTGGTTTTCACCATTGATCGATTTGTGGCCATTTGTTGCCAGAAGCTGAAGAATAAATATTGCACTGAGAAAGTGGCTGCTGTGATTCTCTGAACCGTGGCTGTGCTGAGCTGTTTGAAATTTTCTTTTTGATATTTCATGTTGTCAGACTCGTACTCTATTACAAACAAACCCATCTTTTGTATTATAACATTCTCCACTCAATAATCTCCTATTTGGAAAGCCATCGAGTTTCTGCATCACATTGTGACCCCATGTGTCCCACGCGTCCTGATTCCGTTGGTTAATGTTGCAGCCATCAGACACATAGTGGTGAGCAGTAATGCCCGCAGCCGACTTCGGGAAAACAATGCTGCGAAGAGTTCCAGAGACCCAGAGATAGAGAGTCGAACAAAATCAATCATATTGCTGTTCGTTATCTCGTTGGATTTCATCCTGTTGTGGACAGTTTTAATCGTTTATTCTACATGGAGACGGACATGTTATTTATAAGATGATTCTGCGTGGATGAGTGATATTGTTCTGGAAATTGGCTTCATGTTGCAGCTCCTGAGCTGCTGCAGAAACACGTGTATTTATGCCGTGACCCAAAGCATTTTCAGGGAGCAGTTGATGAAAGTACTAATATATCCATTTGTTTCGATTATAGAATCATAGAATCATAGAAGTTTACAGCATGGAAACAGGCCCTTCGGCCCAACCAGTCCATGCCGCCCAGTTTTTACCATTAAGCTAGTCCCAGTTGCCCGCACTTGGCCCATAACCCTCTATACCCATCTTACCCATGTAACTATCTAAATGCTTTTTGAAAGACACAATTGTACCCGCCTCTACTACTACCTCTGGCAGCCCATTCCAGACACTCACTACCCTCTGAGTGAAGAAATTGCCCCTCTGGGCCCTTCTGAATCTCTCCCCTCGATTTTTCGATGTATTCAGAGATGTGCAGAAATGAATGATTGACAATTTGGAGCAATTAATTTCTTGTTTCAATTTTCCCATCGGAGTCTTTGGGAGACAGCGGACCGAAAGTACTCCCATGGGAAAAAGCGGTGGGGAGGGGGGCGCACTGTCACTCTCCCAACATTAGCACGGTGGATCCTATGACTCTGGTGTCAGAGAGATTGGAGGAGACTGTGGCTTTCGCTGAACAGCAAAACATGTTACTCCTATCGTGACAGCGATGGTAAAAGTCAGGGAAAGTGGTAATTACTTACAATGATAATGAGGGGCAGGGTCTGCTACAACGGGGACGGAGCAGACGTTCGAGGCCCCACTGTTAGCTGAGGGGTTGGCGGATACTCTGATTAGGGTAACAGAGCCACGAGGCACTCATGCTCTGGTAGCGGAGCTATCTTTATTTAATGGTGGATACCGTGCCTTCTTCAATCTTCCAATTCTGATGTCAGCAATATCCCTCGCCTGCGGTCAAATTTTCGAGTGTAGATGAAGGTGAAATCTTCCCCATTGACCCGAGCCCCATCATCGCCAGGAACTTTAAATAGTTCGGGATGTCATTACAGGTACTGTTTGAATTTTCTGACACACCAAATCGCTGGGGGAGCGGGAGATGTCACAGGCAAATTGTAGTATGAGGATGTCTGCAATCCACTCAACGAGAGGTTTTTAAAACACACAGACAGACCGGGAACGTACACTCAGCGGTAAATGCGGGTGGGAATGATCTGTCGCTGCCACAGTAGAGAGCCGTGTATCCTCTCAATCCAGTGTTAGAGCGAATGGCTGAGCTGTGGGCACACCAGAAGATGAGTGGTACACACAGTACCGAGAGCCAAGTTGTGATTTGTCAGTGACACTTCAGCAGCGATTTTATATAGCATGAACAAACGTTGAGTGAGGGTGAAACATTTTGTGGATATAACATACAAAGTGCAGAAAGAAGGGGTAGAAAATAGAACATAGAACATACAGCTGCATAGCACAGTACATGCCCATCGGCCCACGATGTTGTGCCGAACTAGTCTGAAACTACGATCAAATCAACATACTGCCAATCATTCTAGTGCGCGCCATGTGCCTATCTAATAACCACATCAAATTTCGTAAAGTGTCCGACTCCACTGCCATAGCTGGGAGGGCATTCGCCGCCCCAATCACTCTCTTAATAAAGAACCTACCTCTGGCATCCCTCCTATATCTTCCACCATGAACCTTATAGTTGTACTCCCTTGTTACAGCTACATCCACCCGAGGAAAAAGTCGCAGAACGTCCAATCTAAGTATACCTCTCATCATCTTACACACCTCAATCAAGTCACCTCTCATCCTCCTTCGCTCCAATGAGAAAAGCCATCGCTCTCTCAACCTTTCCTCATAAGACCTACCCTCCAATCCAGGCAGCATCCAGGTAAATCTTCTTTGCACCCTTTCCAATACTTGCACATCCTTCCTATAATGAGGTGAACAGAACTGCACACAATGCTACAAATGTGGTTTAACCAATGTCTTGTACAGTTGCAGCAAAACCTCACGGCTCTTAAACTCATTCCCCCTGTTAATAAATGCAAATGCACTGTCGGCTTTCTTGACGGCTCTATCCACTTGGGTGGAAACATTCCGAGGTCTATGGACATGAATTTCGAGATCTCCCTGCTCTTCCACATTCTTCAGAAGCCTGCCGTTAACCCTCTATGGCCTCTCCCCGGTGTAATCACTTCCACTCCTCACTACTGTACTGGAATGTCATCCAAGATGTTTTGAGCTCAAGTCCTGGTGTATAACTTGAACGTACAGCCCTCTGGCAAAGAGAAGAAGGCCGTGGCGTCAAGTCGATCTCCAGGTAGAACGTTCCATGCACATAGATTGACATCGTTGCCAGGGCCTCGGGCAAAGGGTTCTGTGTACAAACCTTGCCACAATTTACTTAAAATGTAGCACATGGTAAAATGAGTCAAAAAAATGAGGGGCTGGCTTAGCACAGGGCTAAATCGCTGGCTTTGAAAGCAGATCAAGGCAGGCCAGCAGCACGGTTCAATTCCCATACCAGCCTCCCCTAACAGGAGCCGGAATGTGGCGACTAGGGACTTTTCACAGTAACTTCATTTGAAGCCTACTTGTGACAATAAGCGATTTTCATTCATTCCAAAAAAGATCCTGCAGATGTTTACACTTGTGATTGATCATGACGTCAATCCGATCGCAAAACTGCTTCAATTAGTTACACACAAGTGTATACGATGATTCCCGGAATAAAACGCCTTGACAAATAAAGAACAGATCAAGTGCACTGATTGCGATCTTACACTAGCTGGAGTCGGTTTTGCCAGCTTTATCCGGCGGAAATTAACCGGATTAAGAATTTTACATGTAAATTACATCAAACTCTAATTGTCCAGTGACGATGTTCAATGCGGTGTATTAAACATCACCAAGGAAGCTGGTACATTATTGGAATAATGAGTGTGGCTCTGCTCTGCTCATTGCGCGTGTTTCAGGAGGATCTTCAAATTTCACTCAGGATTTTGGGTGTCCAGGCACCGACAGTCAGTTCTATTGTTGGCTCCTGACTGTGGCAGCAATTATTGAAGAGAACTACTAACCAAGAGATAACAGTTTATTCCAGTTGTGTCATTGAGACAGGAAAAATTGTTAAAATAGTTTAATAAAGTCAGAATTATTACCTCGATACTATTGTATGGAGGTTCGGCTTTATCTTTTCATTCATGATCGAGTTTGAAATGGTGACAGCTCTCTCCTTTCCTCTCTTCTTTATAATGCTGAAAGAGACACAGAGGAACTGGAGGACAGAAGAATCATAGAGTTGAGCATGAGAGTGGGGAGGAGAATGAGAGATAGAAGAGAGCAGATAAATTCCAGACCAATTCTAAGAGGACCGCAGAGATCAATGCAATCAATCAAACTTTCTGATATCAAACATGACTGGAAATCGCTGAGAATGATCTGGTCTATTCCGCAGGATGATGACTATCATCAGCAACCACCATGTGTTCTGCTGACACATGTCACAGAGCAGCTTCAGCCTCGGTTCCCTGACATCATCTTCTGAAAGCTGATAGAAAACGGAATATTCTTTCTAGTTATATTTTCTGGAGACTTATTAATGACCACATATGAACTACAAAACATCAAACATCTTATTTACACCAAGAAATACTCACCATTGATCCATGGGCATCAGATCATTGCTGTTTTCGTGACTGATAGATGATAATTCCGGCCACGTTGGGGTCTTTATTCGGTTAATAGATCGCCACGTCATGATGACATGTGCAGTGAACCCAGTCACTCCGTATATAGAAACTCGTACATACATTGGAACAAAAGGTAACACTATTTTCCATGCGCGGGTATATACATTTCCTTCCAATTCATGGATGTCACGATTTTCTTCCTTTGTTTCACGACACACTTGTGTGCGGGAGGGACGCAATGTGACAGTTTCGGTATGTTTCGAATAGGGTCATGACAGTTTGCCTGTAAAGTGTGAACCTTGATGATATCCAACATACTTTGGGAAGTTCTTACTGGGCGAATAGATGATGTTCCACTGTATCGGCTGTCACCGTTGTGCTGTTGGCTCTTGAGGGAAATGCTTCGACCCATTTGATGAAATTATCAATGACTGCTGGCATATTTTTTTGTAACCTCCTCCCTCCCACCACTCAACATAGCACAAGATCATCCACAAAATAAATTTGCAAATTCTACCAGGGCCCCTCCATGCGCCTGGAATATCTGAGATCTCCTTTGTGATCGTCAATGTCCTTCCCGGCACCTATCAAACACTTTTCAATATAATGCTTTATATATTTATCAAACCATGCCTCCAACATAAGTTTTTCATTCTTTCCACAGTTCTTGCTGTTCTTTCTCGATCCCATTCCTCAATAAATTGATTAATTACCCAGTTACAATCTATGGTTGGCAACACGTAACTTTCCACCTCGAATACCTTGGCGGTCCCTGATGTTTAATTTGTTTTTCGACGTCTTCAATGATGATGAGAATGAGTTCGAATGGGTTTCAAAACAAATTGTTCCTTTGGAATTGAATAAGACCCTCACATCGAATCTGACGTACCGGGGCAGCAAACTGGCCTCTTGCTTAGCAAACAAACCTACATTTCGATTGCCTGCCAGCGAGGGTCTATGGCGAATCTTTACATGAATTACCCCATATTGTTCTTCGGCGTTATCGATTACATATTTTACTAAAGTGTTTGACGGGAGGGACTGTTCATCGATTAACACAAATCCTCCAGCTTTACTTATCCGCAAAAAGTCAGTCAGTTCATTGGAAACATACATGCTATCTGAAAAAATAGCATGCTGTTGCTGGGATGGGGGTGTTGCGAGTAGGAGACTGCAAATGTTACTGCTGTTCACCAGGCACTCTGAGCGCTCATGGGGTAGGTTCAATGTTCTTTGCCTCTAACACCTGCCCTTGACTGTTTACCACATGATTACCACATTCGAAATTCCCTCACTCCATCCTCAATCGAGGATCCCTCTATTAGATGATTTAGTGGGTGTTTGTGTCTGTCTGTTGCTCTCTGGTTTCTACCGGGCTATTGGACACTACCCCTACCTCCCTGTTTTATTTTGGCAGATTTAGTCCACTGGGACAGGGTGCTGCCACACACTGACAGTCCAGCGCTTCCCCGCTATTACTGATTTCTGCAAGGGAAGTGAGTGTAATACGTCTGTTAACAGGAATGTCCTTCCTTTGTAACGTTAACATTCATCGCGCTTTGTGATGCTGACTAAGAATTCCATCTCTTATGCATCCGTCTAATAATAATTGGAGGGGAGACGGTACTGCTGAGATAGTGAGTGGATTAGTGCTAATTACATGGGTAATCAAGTGGACTGCCCAGGAAACTGCCAGTATGTGGCGTTCAAATCTGGAAAATGTCTGTTGTGTCGGACATATGAGTCAGAGATACTAGCGTCCATCGCCGCAACCGGAATGTCAAAAGGTAATTCTGGATTTGGTTTGTATGGCTGGCGCCTGAGTCAATGTATTTTTAGTTCACGAATGGCCTATGTGAACAGCTCAGTCCCCATCCAAGGGGAGTTCTTTTTTATTATATCCGATAACGGTGAAGCTTTTTGTTCCAAAACTGTCCGTGTGATTTCAGCAATATCGTAACAATCCTAAAAACGAATTGTAAAAATTTTAAATCGAGGGTAAAGTGAATTGGCAGGTGGTCTAAAGCCTTTTCCTTTCCATCTCTCGATTCGTCCAGGTCACCATAGCGCCTTAGTTGGAGACCCGTCTTCTCATACTACAAGCGTTTTGGGTTAACGTTCAGTCCCAGGATGGCGAGCAGGCCTAGCAAATCATCGAGGATATCTCAGTGTTCCTCTCTCGGTACATCTTGGGGGATAAGGCCGTCTACATATTGAATTAAAATGTTCGGTTTGGAATATGGGAATATTGTGAAATCCCTGTGGTAAAAATGTGCAGGTGGACTGACGACACAGGAAGGTGAAGGGGAATTTGTATTGGGGTTCCTTTCATAAGGAAACTGACCAATATCTATTACTGATATTTAAAACAGTAACATTTAGGGCTTGTGTTTATCGTTATATTAATATCTCGGGACTGCTCACCACCGTGGGGCAGGCCAAAGCGGTTGCTTGCTTCAATATTCGGTAGTCGATACTTAGGTAGTGCGTTCAGAATATTCGGCATTTTCACACACAGATCGGGGATGATGTGTTTAACTCTCCATCAATTTGTCAAGCAATACAATTTGCTATGTCAACGGATGAACTAAACTTTTACATTCGCTCGAAGCCTAGGATGTGTTCCGTCCTCGGGAAGAATCACTCAAGATAGCAGAATGGAAAATCAATATTCGGTAGTCGATACTTGCATCCGGCATCTTTACTGACCAGATAGGTGAATTATTTGCTGAGACTACGGAAAGTAGGACTCCCTGCCCCACTTATCCGGTAATTACATTCGGCACATTTTCTTCTGATAGCGTGGGGAACGCATTTTATTTCTGAGGTTGGTTCCAGCTCCTCTATAGCAACCTCTAGAACATAGAACATTACAGCGCAGTCCAGGCCCTTCGGCGTTCAATGCTGCGCTGACCTGTGAAACCACTCTAAAGCCTATCTACACTATTCCCTTATCATCCATATCGTTATGCAATGACCATTTAAAGTAAGTCCACTACTGATGCAGGCAGATCATTCCACGCACTTACTACTCTCTGAGTAAATAACCTACCTCTGACCTCTGTCCTATATCTATCGCCCCTCAATTTAAAGCTGTGTCCCCTCGTGCTAGCCATCACCATCCGAGGAAAAGGGCTCTCACTGTCCACCCTATCTAATCCTCTGATCATCTTGTGTGCCTCAATTATGTCACCTCTTAACCTTCTTCTCTCTAACGAAAACAGCGTTAAGTTCCTCAGCCTTTCCTCATAAGATCTTCGCTCCATATCAGGCAACATCCTGGTAAATCTACTCTGCACCCTTTCCAATCCTTCCACATCCTTTCTATAATGCGGCGACCAGAAGTGCACGCAATACTCCAAATGCGGCCGCACGAGAGCTTTGTACAGCTGCAACATAACCTCATGGCTCCGAAACTCAATCCCTCTACCAATAAAAGCTAACACACCATACGCCTTCTTAACAACCCTATAAACCTGGGTGGCAACTTTCAGGGATCTATCTACATGGACACCGAGATCTCTCTGCTCATCCACACTACCAAGAATCTTACCATTAGCCCAGTACTCTGTCTTCCTGTTACTCCTTCCAAAATGAATCACCTCACCCTTTTCTGCATTAAACTCCAATTGCCACCTCTCAGCCCTGCTCTGCAGCTCATCTATGTCCCTCTGTAACCTGCACCATCCTTCCGCACTGTCCACAACTCACCGATTTTAGTGTAATCTGCAAATTTACTCAGCTATCCTTCTACAGGTCATTTATAAAAATGACAAACAGCAGGGGCCCCAAAACATATCCTTGTTGTACATCACTAGTAACTGAACTCCAGGCTGAACATTTCCCATCAACCACCACCCTCTGACAATATGCCGCTATCAGATTTGAGTTAGGCTGAAACCGGCTCTCGAATCCAGAGTTCATGTTGCACTAATGGACCCACTGACATTTTGTCTTTCTGAACGCACAGTTTGCACACGGTACACATTTGGTCCAAGCATTTTCACACACAGATCGGGGATGATGTCTTTAACTCTCCATCAATTTGTCAAGCAATACAATTTGCTATGTCAAAGGATGAACTTAACTTTTACATTCGCTCGAAGCCTAGGATGTGTTCCGTCCTCGGGAAGAATCAGTCAGGATAGCAGAATGGAAAATCAATATGACTTCCAGTTTAAACTCTACAGGGTCAGTTTCTCCACCTTGTCACATGTGGCCGTTGAAACCGCTCAACATGATCTCCCTTTGATTGCACCATTCAATTCGGGGTGAGCTGCTGGGGTTAAATGTGGTGCGTGACCTCCAGTATCACTCGCATTTGACTGGATGCCTCCTCCCCAACCGCTCCCTAGCAGGCGACCTGTATTCTCACATTTGACGCTGCAGAACCACTCTGCAAAGGCCTGACACCGTCATTGATTACATAGTGGAGCGGGGGTAGGTGAGTCAGGAGCATGCGCCCCTCAAAATGACAGAGATTATGATTTCCTGCATATTGGTGCATCCGAGCTCCGCCAGGCCCGTCCGATGGTTGTAGAGTTTTCTCTGCACCTGGTGAATAATGTTTAGGTTCGCAAGATTCTCGGAAAGTAGTGACAGAGTGGGTCACAATTATGACACCGGCCGGTTGACGCTAGTCTTGGTCTGAACGGTAGCGCGGGATGTGCCCTGTTTCTGGGTTCACCATGTCTCTTATCTGGAACGGGTCTCTCGTGATAAGGAGGGGAATGTAGCTTCATTCGTATCTATCTGTGCCCACCGTCATTTTCCCAGATTGCCCAGTGTCCCTGAGTTCGAGCAACAACATTTTGCCATTTGTGGGGATTCCCGTGGCCTGAGTTTCCAATCGTTGTGCTGGGATTAAACGGTGGACGATCCATGTCGCAGTCTGTGTTGAATCGGGAGGATCAACAGATTCCCAAGCTTTGTGGCCACCTTGGGCTGCATGTGAGACGAACGCATTAATCAATCTGGTATCATTTGTGGTGCGCATGTTTTGTCAGAACAAATAATTTTGTTTCGAGTTTTGATCTCTCGAAACTCATCACAGTTTTGATTACAGAGATTGCTACAATGATTATCAGCCTCTCCTTTCGTGTTCATCTTGTTCAATGTACAAACCTCAATTCCTCAGCGTCACTCTGATATTCAGGGCTGATTGTTTGATTTTAGTCAATGTCTGATGCAAATCCTGTCTCATTGAAAATAGTTAACTGCACCTGCTTTTTCACTGCTCAGGTTTTTATTATTCCCTGAAGGACATTAGTGAACCAGCTGGGTTTTTACGACAATCGAAAATGGTTTCATGGTCATCATTCGAAATTTATTCCTTGATATTTATTGGATTCAGTCCCTCCAAATGCCCTGGTTGCATTCAAACACAAGACCCCAGAGCAATACCCTGTGTCCCTGCATTACGACTAACTGCTTTTTTCAGATAATGGTAATCGGATCAGGCTTCGTGGACCCAAATTATTTCCCTTGGGGGATTCCACTTTCTTTAAAACGAGACTCCTTTCAAGGTACGCTCCCATTGTCTCTTCGACAGCATCACTTTGGCAACTGAAAGAGATCAGCGGCTCCAGGCGGTGCGAGGGGAGAGATTGAAATCTGACATTCACAAGCTGGCATGTTACAAAATGGCTGTGAATGTGAGAACAATGGATTGGAATGACACAACAATGTTTCCGAATCTGACAACAGTGGGTAGGAATGTTCCATCAATGGATGAGAATCTGAAAACAATCATAGTTGATCATAATCTGAGAACAAAAGACTGGAATGTTCCAACAGTAAACAGGGGTTTATTCGCCGCGCTTTACCAACTTTCTACATTGTATAAATGGATGTCATTGGAAAAACGGATCTTTTGGACACTCCAAGTTATTTAGGCGGGTTACTATCCCTTCCTTGCTGGTTTCGGCGTCCCTGGTAAGAAACGTTATGTCTTTATTGCTCCAATCCATTGTTAACCACGGTATTTTGCAGTCATTTATATTTGGATGTGAAAATGCATTTTGTCAAGTTCAATCTGAAACACCTTTACCTCTCCGTCAATGTAACTTCACTGACCTGCCCAATGTCTGAGCCTTAAGAAAAGATAGTTCACAATCTCTGCAATTGCTTCCACGTTGAGGTGATTCCCGTACCCACATCATCTCCAGTACCAAATCTCTATTGTATCACCTGCAAAATATCACTTCCCCAATTCTATCTTCGAAAACTCCTCACATATTGTCAACAAGTCTCTTCATTACAGTAGGACTCGAGAGCTCCAATGTAATCAGCGAAACACTTCAGATTACCAAACATTGCAGCGCACAGAACATCCATGCCTCTGTAATTTGAACTGCAAATCACAGAACATCAGTTCAATCACCATTCTGATGCATGATGTGGACATGCCGCCGTTGGACTGGGGCGGGCACAGAAGACATCTTACACCAGAGTAAAGTCCAAAGGGTTTGTCTCGAATCACTAGCTTTCGGAGCGCAGTTCCTTCCTCTGGTCTTTCCTCACCTGATGAAGGAGCTGTGGGCCAAAAGATAGTGATTCGAAACAAACCGGTTGGACTTTAACCTGGTGTTGTAAGACTTCATTCTGATGCAAGCAGACGCACATGTATTCCCTTTCGCGCTTCTCATTGACTTTTTCCATATTTCTGTAACATCTATCCACTGACGGCTGTTCCTAATCCCTTTTTGAAGTTAATTTACAGATATATGTATCTCTTCTTTGTCGCAATCTCTGGCGCTCTCTGTCACCAGGAGCCTGCGCTGAGACTATTATGTGATGGACGAGAATGCTTTCGAGCTGGGTAAAAAACAGTGAGTTCAAGTGGTGAGTTCCAACGGGTTAAAAGGGGGTTACTAGTAATTAAGCTGACCTTCAATTGAAAGCTACATCAGCCCTCAAATCGTGTAATTGAAAGCTACTCGTTTGGCGAGTTGAATTCCTGAAACAGGATGCGGCTGAGTTACACTCGACTGTATCTGTTGGATTGTGCAACTGGTTTAATTCTGTTTCCAGAGCATTGGATTTTGAGGCCACCAAACAGGGAAGCCAGTCAGTATTGTTTGTCTGCACTGTGAGTGCTACTTGGCAGGACGAGTGTGCTTTATAGTTGGGTGGAAAATACGGAGTTGGGTGAAATTGGCAGACGGTGAAACGGAAATATCGGACGCAGAGCTGAGCAGGAAATTATCGAACAGACCCTGGCAATGTAGAGGGGTGTCATGATTCACTGACAGTGTTCCGACTTGGGGGACGTGGTGGGGGGAGGGGGTGTGAAGAGTTTTATCGCAGGAAGATGTGATTTTCTTGGCGAATAAGGAATCTGTTCAAATTTTAAAATCCATTTTACATTTCCTGGTATAAATTGTGTTCATATTGAAAATATGAAAATATGAAAAATGTTTTAAAAGCGATAAAAATTAAAATATAATTTAAAAAGCTAGAGCTTCAGGGGCGCGTGGTGTGTTCTTCCGGCATCATGTAACAGCTGATGGGCCCCATTGTGGTTCCTAGTGACCACATCTGTAGTAAGTGTTGGTTGCTCGAGGAACTGCGGCTGAGGTTTGATGAGTTGGATTCTGAGCTTCAGACGTTGCGACAGATCAGGGAGGGGGAGAGGTACCGAGACGCTGTGTTTCAGGAGGCAGGCACACCACCTAGGCACACTACCTTGAATTCAGCCAGCGGTCAGGGACAGACAGGAGCGTGTGGCTGCTATTGAGGCAGGCCGAAAGTATCGAACTTCAGGCACGTAGGTGTCTCAGCTCTTGACTTTGTCCAACAGATACGAGATACTTGCTCAATTGTTGATGGGGACAAGGACTGTAGGGAGGATGAGTTAGCTGACCACTGTTCCGTGGTACTGGAGTCCAAAGATGTGCAGGTTAGCTGGATTGGCCATGATAAATTGCCCTTAGAACCAACATTGTCCTTTGTGTTGGGTGGGGTTACTGGGTAATGGGGATAGGGTGGAGGTGTTGACCTTGGGTAGGGTGCTCTGTCCAAGAGCCGGTGCAGACTAGATGGGCCGAGTGGCCTCCTTCTGCACTGTAAATTCTATGATGATTCAAGCGGGTAAGCAAAAAGACAAGTGGTAGCAGTAGTGGATTCAATGATTAGGGAGACAAAGAGCATCCTTTATAAGCAGGACCAACAGTTTCACATGGTATGTTGGCTACCCGGTGGCAGGGCGAGGGACATCTCTAACTGGCGTGAAGTTATATTGGAGTGGGAGGGGGATGATCCAGTTTTAGTGGCCCACATTGGGACAGACAACATAGTAAAGACAAGGAAAGAGGACCTGTTTGTGAATGATCATGAACTAGGCACAAAAGAACCGAACAGGTCCTCAAGGATTATAATCTCTGGATTACTACCCGAGGCATCTGCAAACGGGCACAGGAATGAGAAAATTAGGGAGGTAAACACGCGGCTAAACGAGCGGTGCTGGTGGCGTGCCATTTCATGCGGAACTGGCATCAGTATGTTGACAAGACGGATATGTTCCGTTGGATGGCGTCCACCTGAATTGGACTGGGAACATTGTTCCCGCGGGAAGGAGAAAATAGGGTGGTCACAAGGACTTTCAACTAGCAAATAGGGAGAAGGGAATGGTAAAACTACAAGATGTCTAATGGTTAATGAGAACCAGAACAGCAGGTCAGCATGTGATGAGAAGGTAGAGATTAATAGAATAACAGTCGGGGCTAGTCTATCCGCTGCGAAGGCGGAAGGACACGGGGAAAAAGTGTAAGGTGACTGGGGGAGTGAAATTTGTGGATGAGGCACATTGTTACCAGAGATTAATGAAGGAGGTCAGAATGTGTGAAAAGCATAGAGCGCAAGAAAATCGTCCAAGCGAAAGACAAAGCAGTCGGACATATTTGGAAACCTTGTACCTGAATGCACGCAGTTTTCGGAATAAGGTCAATGAGCTGACAGCATAAATAGATACAAAAGGGTATGATTTGGCGGGGATCACTGAAACATGGTTGCAGGAGGACCGTGACTGGGAGTTAAATATCCACGGGTACTCAGTATTCCGAAAGGACAGACAGAATGGAACAGGAGGTGGTGTTGCTGTATTGGATAAAGATGACATCACGGTTGTATTTAGAAATACTATTGGTACAAATGGTCAAGATGCTGATTTGATTTGGGAGGAAACAAAACAAAATCAAAGGAAACACTCTTTGTCAGGTCAATCAATCGACAGCACAACAGGATACAAATGGGTATCATTTGGAAGGGGTCACCTAGAAATTATTAGAACACAGAACAAAGAACAATGCGGCACAGGAACAGGCCATTCGGCCCTCGAAGCCTGTACCGGTCATGATACCAACATTTACCAAAACACTCTGTACTTCCTTGTGCCCTATCCCTCTATACCCAGCCTATCCATGTTTTTGAAAGTTGCCTTTTGAACGCCGTTAATGTATTTGCTTTCAAAACGTCCCCGGACAACGCGTTCCAGGCACTCGCCACCATCTGCGTAAACAACCTGCTTCGCACATATCCTCTGAACGTTGCCCCACGGACCTTAAACCTATGTCCCATGGTGCCTGTCCCGTCTACCATGGGAAACAGTGCCTGCCCATCCACTCTATCTATGCCCCTCATAATATTGTAGACCTCTATCAGGTCACCCCTAAACCTCCGTCTTTCTAATACAAACAGTCTATTCACCATCTCCGCATAGCTAAGATCCTCCAGGCCAGGAAAAATCCCGGTAAGCCTCCTCTGCACCCTGTCCAAAACCTCCAAACCCTTCTGTAATGTGGCATCCAGAATTGTGCGCAAAATTCCAATTGCGGCCTTACCAAGGTTCTATCCATGACTTGCTAATTTTTATAGTAAATGCCACGTCCAACGAAGGCAAGCATTCTGTATGATTTCTTCACTACGTTGTCCACCTGTATTGCCACTTTCAAAGATCTCTGGATGTATGCCCAGATCTCTCCGATTTTCTATATTCCTAAGTTTTGCTATTTACTGCATATTTCCACTCTATGTTAGACCTACCAAAATACATTAATTCGCATTTATCCTGAATAAAACACATTTACCATTTCTCTATAAAAGTCTCCAATCTATATATGTCCTGCTCTATCCTCTGACAATCCTCAACACTATCTGCCACTCCACCAAACTTGGTGTCATCCACAAACTTACTAATCAGACCAGCTACATTGTCCACCAAATCGTTCATATATACTCCAAACAACAGAGGCCCCAGCACAGTTCCCAGTGGAACACCGCGGGCCATTGCCTTCCATTCAGAAAATAACCCTTTCACTGCTACCCTCTGTCATCCGTGACCGAGCCAGTTCTGTATCCATCTTACCACCAGACCTCAGATCCCGTGTTACTTCACCTTTTGCACCAGTCTGCCATGCGGCACTTGATCAAATGTTCTTTTTAATAAATTTAAAAAACGCAATACATTTGTTTTCCAATTAAGCGTTAATTTAGCATGGCCAATCCACCTACCTTGCACATTTGTTGGTTTTGGGGGCAAAACCCATGCAAACACGGGAGGTATGTGAGAACTCCACACAGACAGTGGCGCAGAGCCGAGATCAAACCTGGGACCTCGGCACCGTGAGGCGGTAATGCTAATCACTGTGCCACCATGCTGTCCTTTGTCAAAGGTTTTACTGAAATTCATGAAAACGATATCCACCTCATGAATCATCTTTGTCACCTCCTCAAAAATACTCGATGAAATTAGTGAGGATCGACCTCTCCTTCACAAAACCATGCTGTCTATCGCAAATGAGCCCATTTCGTTCCATGTGGGGATAAATCCTTTCCCTGAAAATACTGTCCAATAATTTACCTACTGCCGACGTGAGGCTCAACGCCGTATAATGTCCTTCAATATCGCTGCTGCCTTTCTTAAATAGAGGTACCACGTCAGCTATTCTCCACCCCTGTGGATTCTCACCTGTGGTCAATGAGGACACAAATATGTCAGTTAAGGCCCCAGCTATTTCCTCCCTTGCTGCCCTCAGTATTCTGGGGTAACACCATCCGGCCAAGGAGACTGGGATCTACTTTAATATATTTTAAAAGACCCAATACTTCCTCCTTTTTGATTTCAACATGACCCAGACTATCCACGCAACTTACCCAAGAATCGTCTTCCACTAAGTCCTTTTCTTTGATCAACACTAATGAAAAGTAATCACTTAGTACCCTTCACGTCCTCTGATTCAACATATAGATACCTCCACTCACCTTAACTGGTCCAATCCTTTCGCTGGTCACGCTCTTGTTTTTTTACGTACGAATGAGATGCTTTGGGATCCACCTTAATCTTCCTGCCAAGGATATTTCATGGTCCTTCACAGCCGTCTTAATTTCCGTCTTGACCACCTTCCTACTTTCTTTAGAATCTTCTATAAAGTATCGACGTTTTCATCATATCGGATTCCCATCAGCCAACAGCGTCTGTGTCCTTTCCGAAACAATCACCGAAGAATGTTACTGGATTCGGTGAAATATCGAACATAAAACAGTACAGCACAGAACAGGCCCTTCGGCCCTCGAAGTTGTGCCGAGCCTTGTCGGAAAACAAGATCAAGCTATCCCACTCCCTGTCATTCTGCTGTGCTCCATGTGCCTATCCAATAACCGCTTGAAAGTTCCTAAAGAGTCCGACTCCACTATCACAGCAGGCAGTCCATTCCACACCCTAACCACTCTCTGAGTAAAGAAGCTACCTCGGACATCCCTCCTATATCTCCCACCCTGAGACTTATAGTTATGACCCCTTGTAACAGCTACATCCACCCGAGGAAATGGTCTTTGAACGTCCACTCTATCTACCCCCTCATCATCTTATATACCTCTATTAAGTCGCCTCTCATCCTCCTCCGCTCCAAATAAAAAAGCCCTAGCTCCCTCAACCTTTCCTCATAAGACCTATCCTGCAAACCAGGCAGCATCCTAGTAAATCTCGTTTGCACCCTTTCCAATGCTTCCACATCCTTCCTATAGTGAGGTGACCACAACTGCACACAATACTCCAAATGTGGTCTCACCAGGGGCATGTACAGTTGTAGCATAACCTTGCGGACCGTAAAATCAAGCCCCCTGTGAATAAACGCCACACACAATAGGCCTTCTTCACGGCTCTATCCACTTGAGTGGCAACCTTCAGAGATCTGTGGACATGAACCCCAAGATCTATCTGTTCCTCCACATTCCTCAGAACCCTGCCGTTGACCCTGCAATCCGCATTCAAATGTTTCCTACCAACATAAATCACCTCGCAATTATCAGGGTTAAACTCCATCTGCAATTTTTCTGCCCAACTCTGCATCCTATCAATGTTTCTTTGCAGCCAACAACAGCCCTCCACCTCATCCAGTACTCCATCAATCTTGGTGTTATCAGCAAATTTGCTGACCCACCCTTCAGCCCCCTCTTCCAAGTCATTGATACAATCACAAATAGCAGAGGACAAAGCACAGATCCCTGTGGTACACCGCTGGAACTGGTCTTCAGTCTGAACACTTTCCATTCACCACCACCCTCTGTCTTCTATGTGATAGACAGATACTTATCCAATTGGCCAAATTTCTCTCTATCCCACACCTCCTTACGTTCTTCATAAGCCGACCACGGGGAACCTTATCAAACGCCTTACTAAAATCCATGTATACGCCGTCAACTGCTCTACCTTCATCTACACACTTAGTTACATCCTCAAAGAATTCAATCAACTTTGTGAGGTAGGACTTACCCTTCCCGAATCCGTGTTGACTATCCCGGATTAAGCTGCAACTTTCCAAATGGTCATAAATCCTATCTGTCAGGATCTTTTCTATTAACTTACCGACCACCGAAGTAAGACTAACCGGCCTACAATTACCAGGGTCATTCCAATTCCTTTTCTTGAACAGAGGAACAACACTCGCCACTCTCCAGTCCTTTGGCACTATCCCCGTGGACAGTGAGGACGCAATGATGAAAGCCAAAGGCTCTGCAATCTCATCCCTTGCTACCCAGGCCCACGCCATCACCCTATCCCCGTAACCCAGAGACCCCACCAAACCATTTTGGACATTATGGGCAATTTAGAATGGCTAATACACCTAACCTGCACATCTTTGAACTGTGGGAGGAAAGCACAGCACACGGAGACAAAAACCCATGCTGACACGGAGAGAACGTCAAGACTCCGCACAGACAGTGACCCAAGCCGAAAATCGAACCTGGGCCTGGAGCTGATAAAGAACAGTATCAGTCATTGTATATCGTCCCGAACTAATACTTGAAACTGATCAATAATCATTCTGTCAAACTAAAGTTTTTCTCTCCATCCAGCTGCAGAATTTCACTGTTTATTTTGCTTCTCTCCAGCTAATGTAGCTACGATTGTGACGCTGGCTCTTCGGAATTGTGGACTCTCCAGATGTGTCACTCGCTACCTGCTGGCCATGGCAGCAGCAGATCTACTGGTCATTATTATCGATCTAATATTCAGACACATCCCGATTGTTTACTGGGAGCGGATTTATTTCCTGTGGTTTATCCCTGTGTGTAATATCCATGCTGTCCTTCTTTATGCAGCTACGGATTGTTCTGTCTGGTTTACTGTGGTTTTCACCATTGATCGATTTGTAGCCATTTGTTGTCAGAAGCTGAGCAATAAATATTGCACTGAGAAAGTGGCTGCTGTGGTTCTCGGAACAGTGACTCTGCTGAGCTGTTTTAAAAACATTTTTTGGTACTTCATGTTGTCAGACTCGTACTCGATTACAAACAAACCCAGCTTTTGTATTCTAACATTCGCCACTCAATTATCTCCTGTTTGGATATCCATCGAGTTTCTGCATCACATTGTGACCCCGTGTGTCCCATTCGTCCTGATTCTGTTGCTTAATGTTGCAACCATCAGACACATAGTGGTGAGCAGTAAAGCCCGCAGCCGACTTCGGGCAAACAATGCTGCGAAGAGTTCCAGAGACCCAGAGATGGAGAGTCGAACAAAATCAATCATATTGCTGTTCGTTATCTCGTTGAATTTCATCCTGTTATGGACAGTTTTAATGGTGTATTCTATATGGAGACGGACATATTATTGGATAGATGATTCTGCATTGATGAGTGATGTGGTTCTGGAAATTGACTTCATGTTGCAGCTCCTGAGCTGCTGCACAAACACTTGTATTTATGCCGTGACCCAAACCATTTTCAGGGCGCAGTTGATGAATGTACTATTATATCCATTTGTTTCGGTTTTTCGATGCATTCAGAGATGTACAGAATTGAATGATTGACAATTTGGTGCAATTATTTGCGTGTTTTAATTTTCACATCGGAGTCGTTGGGAAACAGCGGACCGGAAGTACTCCCACGGCAAAACGCGGCGGGACCCACTGTCACTGTCGCAACATTAGCAGGGTGGATCCTATCACTCTGGTGTCAGAGAGATTTGCGGAGACTGTGGCTATCGATGAACAGCAAAACGTGTTGCTCCTATCGTGACAGCTATGGTGAAAGTGTTATGTGCTTACAATGAGAATGAGGGGCAGGGTCTGCTACAACGGGGACGGAGCGGACGTTCCAGGCCCCACTGTTAGCTGAGGGGTTGGCGGATACTCTGATTAGGGTAACAAAGCCCCGAGACACCTCATGCTCTGGTAGCGGAGTTATCTTGACGTATTGGTGATAACGTGACTTCCAAAACCTCCTAATCCTGACGTCAGCGGTCTCCCTCGCCTGTGCTGAAATATTCGAGTGTTGATGAAGCTGAAACCTTACCCATTGACCGGAACCCCATCATCGCCAGTAACATTAGATTGTTCGGGGGATGTCATTAAAGGTACTTACCGAATTTGCTGATACACCAGATAGCTGGGGGTGCGTGAGATGTCACAGGTAAAATGTGGCATTAGGATCTCTGCCATACACTTAACGAGAGGCTTTTAAATCGCACAGACAGACTGGGAACGTGCACTCATCGGTAAATGCGGGTGGGAATGATCTGTCGCTGCCACAGCAGAGAGCCGTGTATCCTCTTATTCCAGTGTCAGAGCGAATGGCGGAGCTGTGGGAACACCAGAAGAAGATGAGTCGTACACACAGTGCCGAGAGCCAAGTTTTGATTTGTCAGTGACACTTCAGCAAGGATTTTATATAGCATGAACAAATGTTGAGGGAGAGAGAAACATTTTGTGGATATGAAATACAAGGTAGAGAAAGAAGAGGTTGACAATACACCATAGAACATGGAATATAGAACTGGACATCACAGAACAGCCCCTTCGGTCCACGATGTTGTGCCGAACTAGTTTGAAACTAAGATCAAATCAACCTATTTCCAATCATTCTAAGCACTCCATATGCCTATCTAATAACCGCTTGAAAGTTCCAAAAGTGTCCGACCCCCCACTTCCATTACAGCAGTGCGTTCCACGCCCCAGCCACTCGCTGAGTAAAGAACCTACCTCTGACATCCCTCCTATATCTTCCACCATGATCCCTGTGGTAAACCGCTGGTGACTGTGCTCCAGGATGAACATTTACCATCTACCACCACCCTCTGTCTTCCATGTGTTAGCCAGTTACTGATGCCATGCCTCCTTACATTCTGGATGAGCCGACCATGGGGCACCTTGCCAGACGCCTTACTAAAATCCATGTATACGACATCAACTGCTCTAACTTCATCTATGTACTCAGTTACCTCCTTAAAGAATACAATCAGACTTGCGAGGCTAGACTTACCCCTCACAAATCCGTGCTGACAATCCTTTCAAGCTTTCAAGATTAAGCTGTATCTTTCCAAACACATGAACAGGGCGGCATGTGGCGCAGTGGTTTGCACTGCGACTGCGGCGCTGAGGACCCCGGTTCGAATCCCGGCCCCGGTCAGTGTCCGTTTGCTGTTTGCACAATCTCTCCGTGTTCGCGTGTGTTTCCCCCCACAATCCAAAGATGTGCAGGTTAGGTGGGTTGGCTACTCTAAATTGCCCCTTTATTGAAAAATAATAATAATTGGGTATTTTAAAAAAAGATAATGCTTCCACTGTGCTACCACTGATCCCTTCAATATTTCAGAGTATGGTTAAAAGTCAGCCTCTGAGGGTCACATGTAGGTCAGACCATGTGAGTCTGGCAGATTTCCTTCCGTAAAGGACGCTGATAAACCAGATATTTCTTGAAGGACAGTCGATGATGGTTGCATTGTCACCATGACCGAGAGGAGCTTTCAATTCCAGACTTTGGAGTTGAATTTAGATGTGGCGAGCTGTTATGTTGTGACTTTAACCAGTCTAGTGACATTACGTGTCTAGTGACAATACCACTGGACCAGTATCTGATCATAATCGTCAATTATCGAACACAGTTATAGTCTTTCTTCCATAAAGAGACGGAAAGTGCTCACAGTTCTCCAAGAATAAAAGAGATAAAGTTGATGTCACTCAGCACGTCTGGCAGTTCCTGCGGCGTGAGAAACATAGTTTTTTTCATTTTTTATTTTTTATTTTGTAAAGTTAGTGTTCCCAATTATTTTATTCGAAATAAGGGGCACTTTAGCGTGGTCAATCCACCTACTCTGCACGTCTTTGGGTGGTGGAGGCGAAACCCACGCAAATACGGAGAGAATGTGCAAACTCCACACAGAGAGTGACCCAGAGCCGGGATCGAACGTGGGACCTCGGCGCCGTGAGGCAGCAATGCTAACCACTGCGCCACCGTGCTGCCCCTGTGAGAGACATAATTACTATCTGGCGTCCGTATTCACATTATACCCGTAATCCCAAGTTCATCTGACCAGCGCGTTGTGCAACTGTAGAAAATCCCCTGTTATATTCCATTATCCTTGTTAAAAATCACAACATACCATATACCTTCCAAACTGCTTCCTGTGCCTCCAGACTAACCGTCGGTGATTCATGGAAAATGGCACCAACTTCACGCTGTACTTCCGGAACCTGCATTAACTTAAATAAAATGCTGCTTATCTATATGGCCTGCGAAAATTGGACATGTTTACACATTTCCTTCCGTATGTTCCATCTGGAAAATGTTCACTTTAACTGATTCTCTTCAATCAGCACTGCTGATTCACCATTCAGTTTCTGTTTACTCATCAGAGTTCAACGGTTCAGGAACAGTTCTCAATGCCAGGAATAAAACTCGAGGAACAACCCACTCTTCACAGGAAAAGTCAGTGTTATTGGTGTGAGGTTTTTAATTTTCAATTCAACTCCCTCCCCTCTGCAATCTCTTCCGCTCCTCACTACTGCACTGGAATGTCAGCCAGGATGTTTTGTGCTCAAGTCCTGGTATATAACTTGAACCTACAGCCCTTTGGCAAAGAGAAGAAGGTTGTGGTTTCAATTCCATCTCCAGATAGAACATTGTTGCCAGGGCCACACAAATAATTTCTCAGGCAAAGGGTTCCGTGCACAAACCCAACCACCATATTTTGAAAAACTAGCATGTGGTAAAATGAGTGAAAAAAATATCCTGTAGATGTCTACACATTTCATTGATCATGACAGCAATCAGATCGCAATACTGCTTCAGTGGTTACACAGACATTTATCAGAAGTTTCCCTTAATAACATTCCTTGACAAATAAGCAACAGCAGAAGTGCACAGATTTGGGTCGGTTTTACCGTCTTTATCCGGCGGAAATTAACGGATTAAGAATGTTAAATGTAAGTAGCATCATACGCAAATTGTCCACTGACGATGTTCAATGCGGTGTATTAAACATCACCAAGGAAGCTGGCACAGAAATAAACACGATCCCATAATGGAATAATGCGTGTGATGGGCTCTGCTCATTGCGTGTGTTTCAGGCGGTTCTTCACATTTCACTCAGGAGTTTGGGCGTCCAGGCACTAACAGTCAGTTATATTCTTAGCTCCTGTCTATATGCTGTGGCAGCAATTATTGAAGAGAACTACAAACCAACAGATAACAGTTTATTCCAGTTGTGTCATTGAGACAGGAGGAGTAGTTAAAATAATTTGATATAGTCACAATTATTACCTCAATAATATTGTTTGGAGCTTCGGCTTTTTCCTTATCATTTATGATCGAAGTTTGAAATGGTAACTGCTCTCGCCATTCCTCTCGTCTTTTTAATGCTGAACGAGAGACAGAGAAAGTATAGGACTGAAGGTAGGAGAGAGAGTTGAGGATGAGAGTGGGGAGGAGACTGAGAGACAGGAGAGTGAAGATAAACTACAGACCAATTGTAAGAGGATCGCAGATATCATTGCAATAAACCAAACTTCCTGATATTTAACATTGATGGGGTACGCTGAAATGATTCACCATTGCGCAGGATAATGAATATCATCATCAACCACCATGTGTTCTGCTGACACATGTCACAGAGCAGCTTCAGCCTCGGTTCCCTGACATCATCTTCTGAAACCTGATGAAAAACTGTATTTTCTTTAGAGTTACATTTCTGGAGACATATTAATGGCCACATATGAACTACAAAACATCAAACATCTTTTTTACACCAAGAAATACTCACCATTGATCTATGACCTCTGAAAGAGATCAGATCCTTGCTGTTTTCGTAACTGATAGATGACAATTCCGGCCACGTCAGTGTCTTTATTCGGTTAATAGATCACCACGGCATGAAGTCATGTGCAGTGAATCCAGTCAGTCCGTATATAGAAACTCGTACATACATTAGATACAAAGGCGACACGACTTGCCATGTACGGGAATGTACATTTTCTTCTGATTCATGGATTTCAAGATTTTCTTCCTATGTTCCACGATGCACTTGACTGTGGGAGGGGCGCAATGCGACAGTTTCGGTGTATTTCCAATACGGTCATGACAGTTTACATGTAAAGTGTGAACATTGATGAGATCCAACATACTTTGGGAAGTTCTTCCCGGGCGAATACATGACGTTCATGTTTATCGGCCGTCACAGTTGTGGTGTTGGCTTTTGAGGGAAATGCTTCGACCAATTTGTTTAAAGTATCAATGGTTGCTGGCATATATATTTGTAACCCCCCCCCCCCCCACCTCCCAACGCTCAACATACCGCAAGATCATTCGCAAAATAAATTTGCAAATTCGACCAGGGCCCCTCAATGCGCCTGGAATATCTGAGTTCTCCTTTATGATCGTATCGGCCAATGTGCTTCCGGGTACTTTTCAATATAATGCTTTATATATTTATCAAAACATGACTCCAACATAAGTTCTTCATTCTGTCTACAGTTCTTGCTGTTCCATGATTATCCCAATCCGCAATAAATTGATTTATTACTTAGTTACAATCTAGGGTTGGCAACTCGTATCTTCCATCTTGAAGACCTAGACCGTCCCTGATGTTTAACTTGTTTTTCTCCTTCTTCAATGATGATGAGAATGGGTTTGAAACAAATTGTTCATTTAGAATTGAAAATGCCCCTCAAATCGAGCCTGCCGTACCGGGGCAGAAAACTGGCCTCTTGCGGAGCAAACTCATCTGCATTTAGATTGCCTGCTGGCGAGGGTCTATCACGAATCTTTACCTTAATTACACCACTTTGTTCTCCTTGGGCGTTCTCGATTACATATTTTAGTAAGGTGGTCGACGGGAGAGACTGTTCATCCATGAACACAAATCCTCCACCTTCACTTATCCGCAAAAAGTCAGTCAGTCCATGAGAAACATACATGCTATCTGAAACAATATCATGTGGTTTGGAGTGGGTGGGTGGGGGGGGGGAGGGGGGGGGGAGAGTGATCCGAGTAGGTGACTGCAAATGTTACTACTGTTCATCAGACACTATGAGCGCTCATGGCACTGGGTAGGTTCAATGTTCTTGCCTCTAACACCTGCCCTTGACTGTTTACCGTATGATTACCACATCCGAAATTCCCTCTCTCCACCCTCATTCGAGGATCCCTCTATTAGATGTTTTAGTGGGTGTTTGTGTCTGTCTGTTGCTCTCTGGTTTCTACCGGGCTATTGGACACTACCCCTACCTCCCTGTTTTATTTTGGCAGATTTAGTCCACTGGGACAGGGTGCTGCCACACACTGACAGTCCAGCGCTTCCCCGCTATTACTGATTTCTGCAAGGAAAGTGAGTGGAATACGTCTGTTAACGGGAATGTCCTTCCCTTGTAACGTTATCATTCATCGGGCTTTGTGATCCTGACTAAGAATTCCATCTCTTATGCGTCCATCTAATAATAACTGGAGGGGACTCGGTACTGCTGAGATAGGGAGTGGATTAGTGCTAATTACATGGGTAATCAATTGGACTGCCCAGGAAACTGCCAGTATGTGGCGTTCAAATGTGGAAAAAGCC
This sequence comes from Scyliorhinus torazame, assembly GCF_047496885.1. Taxonomy (NCBI): domain Eukaryota; kingdom Metazoa; phylum Chordata; class Chondrichthyes; order Carcharhiniformes; family Scyliorhinidae; genus Scyliorhinus; species Scyliorhinus torazame. Next base: position 58,447,572 of record NC_092726.1, read on the forward strand.
GAGAGGAGCAGAGATATCTTGGGGTCTCTGTTCATAGATCATTGCAAGTTGCCACTCAAGTGGATAGAGCTGTGAAGAAGACCTGTGGTGTGCTAGCGTTCATTAACAGAGGGATTGAATGTTGGAGCCGTGAGGTGATGATGCAGCTGTACAAAACCTTCGTAAGGCCATATTTGGAGTACTGTGTACAGTTCTGGTCGCCTCATTTTAGGACAGATGGGGAAGCTTTGGAAAAGGTGCAAAGGAGATTTACCAGGATGTCGCCTGGAATGGAGAGTAGTTCTTGCGAGGAACGGTTGAGGGTGCTAGGCTTTTTCTCATTAGAACGGAGAAGGATGAGAGGCGACTTGTTAGAGGTTTAGAAGGTGATCAGGGGAATAGATAGAGTAGACAGTCAGATACTTTTTCCCCGGGTGGAACAAACTATTACAATCAGACATAAATTTAAGGTGAATGGTGAAAGATATCGGAGGGATATCAGAGGTAGGTTCTTTACCCAGAGAGTAGTGGGGGCATGGAATGCACTGCTTGGCAAAGTAGTTGAGTCGGAAAAATTAGGGACTTTCAAGCGGCTATTGGATACATGGATTACGGTAGAATGATCTTGTGTAGATAAATTTGTTCGTAAGGGCAGCACGGTAGCATTGTGGATAACACAATTGCTTCAGAGTTCCAGGGTCCCAGGTTCGATTCCAGCTTGTGTCACTGTCTGTGCGGAGTCTGCACATCCTCCCCGTGTGTGCGTGGGATTCCTCCGGGTGCCCTGGTTTCCTCCCACAGTCCAAAGGTGTGCAGGTTAGGTGCATTGGCCATGATAAATTGCCCATAGTGTCCAAAATTGCCCTTAGTGTTGGGTGGGGTTACTGGGTTATGGGGATAGGGTGGATGTGTTGACCTTGGGTAGGGTGCTCTTTCTACGAGCCGATGCAGACTCGATGGGCCGAATGGCCTCCTTCTGCACTGAAAATGCTATGATAATCTATGAGTAATCTAGGCCAAAGGTTCGGCACAATATAGTGGGCCAAGGGGACTGCTCTGTGCTGTATTTTTCCATGTTCTATATTCTATCGACGTAAGAATCAGAAATAGTAACGTCCATCGCCGCAACCGGAATGTCAAAAGGTAATTCTCGATTCTGTTTGTATGGCTGGTGCCTGAGTCAATGTCTTTTTAGTTCACGAATGGCCTATGTGAACAGGTCAGTCCCCTTCCAATGGGAGGTCTTTTTTATTAGATCAGACAACGGTGATGCTTTTTGTTGCAAAACTGTCCATGTGGTTTCAGCAATGTTGTAACAATCCTAAAAATGAATGTTAAGAGTTTTCAATCGATGGTAACGGGAATTGCCAGGTGGTCAACAGCCTTTTCCTTTCTATCTTGCGATTCGTCCAGGTCACCATAGCGCCTTAGTTGGTGACCCGGCTTTTCATAATATCAGCACTTTGGCCTAATGTTTTGTCCCAGGATGGCGAGAATGCCTTGCAAGTCATCGCGGATATCTCAGTGTTGCTCTCTCGGTACGTTTTGGAGGATAAGGCCGTCTTCATATTGAATTAAAATGTTGGGTTTGGAATATGGGAATATTGTGAAATCCCTGCGGTAAACATGTGCAGGTGGACTGACGAACCAGACGGTGAAGGTGAATTTGTGTTGAGGTTCCTTTCTTAAAGAAATTGACCAACATCTAAAACAGTAACATTTCGGGCTTGTGTTGTTCGTTATATCAATATTTCGGGAGTGCTCATTACCGTGAGGGAGGTCAAAGGGGTTGTGTTATTCAATTTTCGATACTTAGGGGCCAGGTTTCATCCGGCCTCTTAACTGGCCAGATAGGTGAATTATTTGCTGAGAATACGGGAAGTAGGACTCACTGCCCCACTAATCCGCTAATTACTTTCGGCAATTTTTCTTGTGATCCCTTGGGGAACCCATATTCTTTCTGAAGCTTGGATCCAGCCCTCTACAGCGACCTCTGCTGACAATCTGCTGCTATCATGTTTGAGTTTGGCTGAAACCTGCTCTGGATTCCAGAGCACTTATTGCACTAATGGTCACCCTGACATGTTATCTTTCTGAAAGCAGAGTTTACCCACGGCACACATTTGGTCCGTGTATTTAGACACAGGAATCGGGGATTATATCTTGAACTCTCCATCAATATATCAAACAATAAAGGATAAACTGAACTTTCACATTCGCTCGAAGCCTAGGATGTGTTCTGTCCTCGGGAAGAATCACTCAAGAGAGCAGAATGGAAAATCAATATGACTTCCAGTCGAAACTCTAAAGGGTCAGTTTCTCCACGTTTTTACAAGTGACCGTAGACACCGTTCAACATGATTTTCCTTTGTATGAACCAAGTGGTGCGCGATCCTCCAGTATCCCATAGGCATTTGGCTGGATGCCTCCTACTCAATCGTTCACTAGGAGGTGCCCTATATTCTCACATTTGATGCTGCACAGGCCTGAGACCGTTTTTGATTACAAAGAGGGACGTGTGTAGATTGAGACAGGGGCGAGCGCTACTCAAAACTACGAAGATTCTTCTTTCATGCATACTGGGTTCTTCCATCTCCTTCAGGCCCGTCCGAGTGCTGGAGACTTTTCTCAGCAACCTGTGAATAATGTTTAGTTTCGTCAGAGTCTCGGAAATAACTGAATTAGAACTATTAGGTCACAATTAGAACTCCGGCCGGTTGACGCTCGTCCTGGTCTGGTCAGTGGCGCGGGATGTCTGCTGCTTGTGGTTCCACCATGACTCTTTTCTCGAGATATGGAGAGGAATGTAGCTTTATTATTATCTCTCTGTGTCCTCCGTCATTCTCCAGATTGTCCTATGTCCCTGAATTAGAGCAACAAGAGTTTGCCATTTTCGGGGACGATCCCGGTGGCCTGAGATTCTCTTTGCCGTGCTCGGGTTAAATGGTGAAGGAGCCAGGTTACAGTGTGTGTTCAGTCAGGTGGATCAACAGATTCCCAAGCTTTCTGGCCATCATGGCCTGCATGTGAGACCAACGCATTCGTCAATCTGGTACGATTTGTGTTGCGCATGTCTTGTCAGAACGAATAATATTGTCCAGAATTGTGATCTCTAGAAACTCACCACAGTTGGCAATGCAGAGATTGCTACAATGATTATCAGCCTCTCCTTTCTTGTTCATCTCGTTCAATGTACAAAACTCAATTCCTCGGCGTCACTGTGATATCCAGGCTGTTTGTTAGATTTTAGTCAATGTCTGATGCAAATCCTTTCTCACTGAAAATAGTTAGCTGCACCTGATTTTTCCACTGCTCAGGTTGTTATTATTCCCTGATGGACATTAGTGAACCAGCTGGGTTTTAATCACAATCGAAAATGGTTTCATGGTCATCGTTCGGCATTTTATTCTAGATATATATTGGATTTAATCCCTCCAATTGCCCTGGTTGGATTCAAACCCAGGACCCCAGAGAATTTCCTTGTGTCCCTGAATTACTACAACCTGCTATTTTAGGTAATGGTAATCGGATCAGTCTCCGTGGACCCAACTTGTTTCCCTTGAGAGAGTCCACTTTCTTTAAAACGAGACTCCTTTCAAAGTTGTTCTCCCATAATCTCTTTGGCAGCATCACTTCGGCATCTGAGAGAGATAAGCAGCTCCAGAGGGTGTGAGCGGAGACATTGAAATCTGACATTCACAGCCTGGCGTGTTACAACAATGGCTGTGAATGTGAGAACAATGGATTGGAATGATGCAACAATGTTTCCGGATCAGAGAACAGTCGGTAGGAATGTTACATCAATGGACGTTTTGTTCTCTCTCTTTCTTCTGGCCTGTAACTTATAATCAGCACGGAGAGAACCTGAGAACATCTGACACCCTCAGAAGCTAAGTAAGTGACTTTTACTCATTTTAAGTTTTATTACCTTTTCAAATTGCGTGTGTGTGTGTGTGTGGGGGGGGGGGGGGGAGGGTGGGGGGGGGGGAGGTAACTGAAGTGACATCACAGAAAAGCTGTGACCTGAGTGGCTGGTTGGGAATCTACACTAAATTAAAAAAATTAAGCATTGGTAACTAATTAAACATAATTACTTAATTATAATTTAGAGGGGCATCTAAGCCAGAGATCGGAGAGTACTATATTTAGCTTTCACATTTATGGCAGAAATCTAGTGCTAGGAAAAAGATAGTTAACAGTAACAACATTTTTAAAATTTTACCTTTTAACTTTAATTTACAAATTAGTTGACACAATGTCAGTTAAAAGGGTGCAGTGCACTTACTGTGAGATGTGGCAGGTCCGGGAGGCTTACAGCGTCCCGGGTGGCTTCATCTGCAGAAAGTGCACCCAATTGGAGTCCCTCATAGACCGCATGGTTCGGTTGAAGCAGAAATTGGATGCGCTTAGGAGCATGCAGTTGGCGGAAAGCGTCATAGGTAGCAGTTATATAAATGTGGTCACACCCAAGGTGTAGGCAGAGAAATGGGTGACCACCAGAAAGGGCAGGCAGTCAGTGCAGGAATCCCCTGTGATTGTCCCCATCTCGAACAGATATACCCCTTTGGATACTGTCGGGGGGGATAGCCTATCAGGGGAAAACAGTAGCAGCCAGAGCAGTGGCACCACGGCTGGCTCTGATGTTCAGAAGGGAGGGTCAAAGCGCAGAAGAGCAATAGTAGTAGGGGACTCTATAGTCAGGGGCACAGATAGGCGCTTCTGTGGACGTGAAAGAGACTCCAGGATGGTATGTTGCCTCCCTGGTGCCAGGGTCCAGGATGCCTCCGAACGGGTAGAGTGCATCGTGAAGGGGGAGGGCAAACAGGCAGAGGTCGTTGTACACATTGGTACTAACGACATAGGCAGGATGGGGCATGAGGTCCTGCAGCAGGAGTTCAGGGAGCTAGGCAGAAAGTTTAAAGACAGGACCTCGAGAGTTGTAATCTCGGGATTACTCCCTGTGCCACGTGCCAGTGAGGCTAGAAATAGGAAGATAGAGTAGCTAAACACGTGGCTAAACAGCTGGTGTAGGAGGGAGGGTTTCCACTGGGAGCTCTTCCTGGGCAGTTGTGACCTATATAAGAAGGACGGGTTGCATCTAAACTGGAGAGGCATAAATATCCTGGCCGCGAGGATTGCAAGTGTCACACGGGCGGGTTTAAACTAGTATGGCAGGCGGTGGGCACGGGAGCAATAGGTCAGAAGGTGAGAGCATTGAGGGAGAACTAGGGAATAGGACCAGTGTGGCTCTGAGGCAGAGCAGACAGGGAGAAGTTGCTGAACACAGCGGGTCTGGTGGCCTGAAGGGCATTTGTTTTAATGCAAGAAGTATTACGGGTAAGGCAGATGAACTTAGAGCTTGGATTAGTACTTGGAACTATGATGTTGTTGCCATTACAGAGACCTGGTTGAGGGAAGGGCAGGATTGGCAGCTAAACGTTCCAGAATTTAGATGGTGGCTTGACCATGCTAAATTGCCCCTTAGTGACCAGGGATGTATATGATAGGTTAATGGGTTATTGGGCAACGGCAGGCATATGGACTTGAGTGGAGTGCTCTTTCAAAGGGAAGTTGCGGACTCGATGGGCCGAATGGCCACCTTTTGCACTGTAGGTATTCAATAATTCGGCGATTCTAAGTCATGAAGATTCTAAGTAATGAAAATTCCTGGAATGAAGAACTTGTCGTATGAGGAACGTTTGAGGACTCTGGGTCTGTACTCGTTGGTGCTTAGAAGGATGAAGGTGGATCCTATTGAAACATACAAGATACTGAAAGGCCAGGAGAGAGTGGACGTGGAGAGGATGTGTCCACTTAGAGGAAAACTAGAACCAGACGACACCATCGCAGACTAAAGGGACGATTCTTAAATACAGAGATGAGAAGGAATTTCTTCAGCCAGAGGGTGGTGAATCTGTGCAACACTTTGCTGCAGAAGGTTGTTCTGAGTGTCTTTAAGATAGACGTAGATAGTTCTTGATTAATATGGGCATCAGGGGTTATGTGGAGAAGGCAGGAGAATGGGGTGAGAAAATATCAGCCATGATTGAATGGCAGAGCAGACTTGATGGGGCAAGTGGCCTAATTCTGCTCCAACGCCTTATGGTCTATGGTCTTATAAGATTCTAAAGATTAACATTTCATCAGGAAGGTACATAAGCAACACAGGTTAAAATGCATTGAAACATCCACATGTACTTTAACGTTGAATCAGCTTGGAGGACATGAGTGCCACCATAGTGTCCATGAACACGGTCTTTGCTCGTGTCTTAGGTGGACAATCGTATCCGTTACCGAGTGATCACCACATCCAATATAGATCCTTAAATGGAATTAACGTACTTATTCCAAAGCAAAGTTTAAAGAAAATAATTATTCATCTTCTGTGACATCGATACATATATACACACAAATACACACATATATATATATATATATTCCTTACGTTGTATTTGCATTTTAACAAATATAAAAACGCTAAGCACCATCAATTTAAAACATTAACCAACCCTAAAATTGCCTGCCGATGTCTCCTGCCTCTGCTAGACTGACGAAGTTCCGTGCAAATCAAAAGGTTTAAAAACTCACCTGAGTACCGGGTTAGTGGACCAAGTTAGCGCTGTGGCGGCATTTTGCGTTCAAAAAGAACAAAGAACAAGACAACACAGGAACAGGCCCTTCGGCGCTCCAAGCCTGCGCCGATCACGTGTCATATACATAGATATATAGATACATACATGGTAGGAGCAGGAGGAGGCATTATGGTCCTTCGAGCCGACTCCGCATTCATCACGATCATGGCAGATCATCCCACTCAATAGCTTAATCCTGCATTCTCCCCATAGCCTTTGATCCCATTCTCCCCAAGTTATATATCCAGCCGCCTCTTGTATATATTCAACCATTTAGCATCAACAACATCCTTTGGCAATTAATTCCACAGGCTCACCACTCTTTGTGCGAAGAAATGTCTCCTTCTCTCTTTCCGAAATGGTTTACCATGAATCCTCAGACTGTGACCCCTGGTTCGGGACACACCAATCCTTGGTAACACCTTCCCTGCATCTACCGTGTCTAGTCCTGTTAGAATTTTATAAGTCTCTATAAGATCCCCCCTCATTCTTCTGAACTCCAGCGAGAACAATCCCAAACTACTCAATCTCTCCTCATATGACAGTCCTGCCATCCTTGGAATCAATCTGGGAAACATTATCTGCCCTGCCTCGAGAGCAAGAACATCCTTCCTCATAGCAGGAGATAATACCTGCACACAAGACTCCAGGTGCGGCCTCACCAATCGCAGCAACACATCCCTGCTTCTATACTCGAAACCTCTCGCAATGAAGGTCAACAGACCATTCGCATTTTTAACGCCTGCAGCACCCGCACGCTTACCTTCAGCGAATGGTGCACAGGGACACCCAGGTCCCGCTGCACCCCCCCCCTCTCCAAATTTACAACTATTCATGTAGTAATCTCCCTCCTGTTTTTGCTTCCAAAGTGAATAGCCTCACAATTATCCATATTATACTGCATCTGTCATTGCTTTGCCCACTCGCTCAACCTGCCCAGAGAACGCTGTAGGATCCCTGCATCCTCGTCACAATTCACTCTCCCACCTAACTTTGTATCATCTGCAAGCACAGATGTTACATTTTGTTCCCTCATTCAAATCATGAATATATATTGTGAATAGCTGAGGTCCCAGCACCGATCCCTGTGGTATCCAACTTATTACTGCCTGCCAATTTGAAAATGACCCATTAATCGCTACTTTTTGTTCCCTCTCTGCCAACCAGTTTTCTAGCCACCTGAATACGTTTCCCCCAAATCCATGCCCTTTCATTTTGCACAACAATATCTTATGCCTTTTAATAGTCCAAATATACAACATCGACGGGCGACACCTTGTCAACTGTACTGGTTACATCTTCCAATAATTCCAACAAATTTGTCAAGCATGATGTTCCCTTCATAAATCCATGCTGACTGTGAGTGATCCTGCCACTGATTTGTCCTTGTTCCGCTATAAAGGCCTTCATAATGGATTCGAACATTTTCCTCACTCTCGATGTTAGGCTTACTGTACTATAATTCCCTGCATTCTCGCCACCTTCCTTTTTGAATATCAGAGAGACGTTAGCTACCCTCCCATCCGCAGGGACAGTTCCAGAGTTTATGGTATCCCGGAAGATGACCACCAATGCATCCACTATTTCCAGAGCCACCTCCATAAGCACTCTGGGATGCAGATTCTCAGGCCCTGGGGATTTATCCGCCGTCAGTCCTGTCAATTTTCCCAGCACCATTTCTCTACTAATGCCGATCTCCTTCAGCTCTTCCCTCTCAATGAACCTTGCATTCTCAAATATTTCTGGTATATCATGTGTGTCCACTTTTGTGAAGACAGATCCAAAGTATGTATTCAATTGCCCACTCATTTCTTTGTCCCTTATTGTGCATTCCCCTGTTCCTGTCTGCAGGGGGCCTACATGTCTATTGACGAATCTCTTTCTCTTCACATATCCACAGAACGTCTTCGTATCAATCTTTGTGTTCCCTGCAACCTTCCTTTCGGACAGTACTTTCCCCTTCTTGATCCATCCCTTCGTCATTCTTTGCTGAATTATAAACTGCTCCCAATCCTCAGACCTATTATTTTTCTTGGCCAATTTGTATTCTTCTTCCTTGGATCGGATACTATTTCTGATTTCCTTTGTAAACAATGGATTGGTCCTCTTACCTCCTTTGCTTTTGTGCCAGAAAGGGATGAAGAGTTGCTATAATTCCCCCTTGCGTTCCTTGAATGTTTGCCATTGCCTATCCACTGTCATCCCTTTAAGTAGCTCTCCCCAATTCATCAAGGCTAACTCAAGCCTCGTCTTCATAGTTCCCTTCATTAAGGTTCAACCACCTAATCTCCGAATCAACTGCTTCACTCACAATCCTGATTAAAAATTATAACATGTTATGGTTGCTCATCCCCAAAGGGTCTCGTACAGCCAGATTGGCAACAGTTCCCTTCTCATTACACAGTACGCAATCTAAGATGGCCTGCTCTCTACTTGGCTCCTCCACATATTGGTCAAGAAGAGCATCCCGTATACACTCCAGGAATTCCTCCTCCACGGACATGTGGCTATTTTGATTTGCCCAATCTATGTGAAGATTAAAATCACCCATGATCACCGATATTCCCTTGTTCCATGGATATCTAATTGTTTGCTCACGGAAATTCCCAACCTCAGCACTGCAGTTAGGGGGTCTATATATGACACCCACTAATGTTTTTTATGCGTTGGTATTTCTCAACTCTACCCATACAGATTACACGTTGTCAGAGCTAATATCCTTTCTCACGACTGTGTTAATTTCCTCTTTAACCAGCACCAGATTTGATGGGATCTACCCCGGAATACTGAAGGAAGCTGGAGAGGAAATTGCTGAGGCCTTGACACAAATCTTTGGATCGTCGCTGTCTTCAGGGGATGTCCCGGAGGACTGGAGAATAGCCAATGTTGTTCCTCTGTTTCAGAAGGGTAGCAAGGATAATCCCGGGAACTACAGGCCGGTGAGCCTTACTTCAGTGGTAGGGAAATTATTGGAGAGAATTCTTCGAGACAGGATCTACTCCCATTTGGAAGCAAATGGACGTATTAGTGAGAGGCAGCACGGTTTTGTGAAGGGAAGGTCGTGTCTCACTAACTTGATAGAGTTTTTCGAGGAGGTCACGAAGATGATTGATGCAGGTAGGGCAGTGGATGTTGTCTATATGGACTTCAGTAAGGCCTTTGACAAGGTACCTCATGGTAGATTAGTACAAAAGGTGAAGTCACACGGGATCAGGGGTGAGCTGGCAAGGTGGATACAGAACTGGCTAGGCCATAGAAGGCAGAGAGTAGCAATGGAAGGATGCTTTTTCTAATAGGAGGGCTGTGACCAATGGTGTTCCACAGGGATCAGTGCTGGGACCTTTGCTCTTTGTAGTATATATAAATGATTTGGCGGAAAATGTAACTGGTCTGATTAGTAAGTTTGCAGACGACACAAAGGTTGGTGGAATTGCGGATAGCGATGAGGACTGTCGGAGGATACAGCAGGATTTAGATTGTCTGGAGACTTGGGCGGAGAGATGGCAGATGGAGTTTAATCCGGACAAATGTGAGGTAATGCATTTTGGAAGGTCTAATGCAGGTAGGGAATATACAGTGAATGGTAGAACCCTCAAGAGTATTGAAAGTCAAAGAGATCTAGGAGTACAGGTCCACAGGTCATTGAAAGGGGCAACACAGGTGGAGAAGATAGTCAAGAAGGCATACGTCATGTTTGCCTTCATTGGCCGGGGCATTGAGTATAAGAATTGGCAAGTCATGTTGCAGCTGTATAGAACCTTAGTTAGGCCAAACTTGGAGTATAGTGTTCAATTCTGGTCGCCACATTACCAGAAGGACGTGGAGGCTTTAGACAGGGTGCAGAAGAGATTTATCAGAAGGATATGGAGGGCATTATCTATGAGGAGAGGTTGAATAAACTCGGTTTGTTCTCACTGGAACGAAGGAGGTTGAGGGGAGACCTGATAGAGGTCTACAAAATGATGAGGGGCATAGACAGAGTGCATAGTCAGAGGCTTTTCCCCAGAGTAGAGGGGTCAATTACTAGGGGGCATAGGTTTAATGTGAGAGGGGCAAGGTTTTCAGTAGATGTACGAGGCAAGTTTTTTACGCAGAGGGTATTGGGTGCCTGGAACTCGCTACCGGAGGAGGAAGTGAAAGCAGGGACGATAGTGACATTTAAGGGGCATCTTGACAAATACATGAATAGGATGGGAATAGAGGGATACGGGCCCAGGAAGTGTAGAAGATTGTAGTTTAGTCGGGCAGCATGGTCGGCACGGGCTTGGAGGGCCGAAGGGCCTGTTCCTGTGCTGTACATTTCTTTGTTCTTTGTTTCTTTGTTTGAAAAGTATAAAAATATTGCAAGTGGAAGGAAAGCAAGTACACTTAGTGGAAGGGGACTTTATAAATGCCCAAGGGGATGTGCAAGTAAATCCTTGCCACAGAAATGGGAAATTAGGAGCAGGAATATCAGGCATATTAGCTCATAAATACAACCCGGAGCTACAGCAAAAAATGGATGAGGAGGTAACCGAGAGAAGAGAATTAGAGGAAGGGGCAGCGAGTGCCACGGTTCTGAGCCACGGGACAATGATGGTACGTGTGGTATCATTAGACAATTCTGAACAAATGTATAACACGATAGACGGGCATGTAATAAATCAAGGAAATGTGGAAGGAGTCCTGAGACATAGTGAAGGAAAATATGTTGATATGACAGTGTTGGGAGGTGGAATTTTCAAAAATGACTCAAAGGAATCATAGAGAGCAATAGCAAAGGCATGTGCAATGACCCCTCCGGTTAGGGCAAGTCCCGAAAAAAGGATTTAGAACATAGAACATATAACATTACAGCGCAGTACAGGCCCTTCGGCCCTCGATGTTGCGCCGACCAGTGAAACCACTCTAAAGCCCAACAACACTATTCCCTTATCGTCCATATGTCTATCCAATGACCATGTTAATGCCCTTAGTGTTGGCGAGTCCACTATTGTTACAGGCAGGGCATTCCACGCTCTTACTACTCTCTGAGTAAAGAACCTACCTCTGACATCTGTCTTATATCTATGTCCCCTCAATTTAAAGCTATGTTCCCTCGTGCTAGTCATCACCATCCGAGGGAAGAGGCTCTCACTGTCCACCTATCCAGTCCTCTGATCATCTTGTATGCCTCAATTAAGTCACCTCTTAATCTTCTTCTCTCTAACGAAAACAGCCTCAAGTCCCTCAGCCTTTCCTCATAAGATCTTCCCTCCATACCAGGCAACATTCTGTAAATCTCATCTGCACCCTTTCCAATGCTTCCACATCCTTCCTATTCTGCCATGACCAGAATTACACGCAATACTCCAAATGCGGCCGCACCAGAGATTTGTACAGCTGCAACATGACCTCATAGCTCCGAAACGCAATCCCTCTACCAATTAAAGCTAACACACCGTACGCCTTCTTAACAACCCTCTCAACCTGGGTGGCAACTCTCAGGGATCTATGTACATGGACACCGAGATCTCTCGGCTCATCCACTCTGCCAAGAATCTTACCATTAGCCCAGTACTCTGTCTTCCTGTTATTCCTTCCAAAATGAATCCCCTCACACTTCATAGAATTTACAGAGCAGAAGGAGGCCATTTGGCCCCTCGAGTCTGCACCAGCTCTTGGAAAGAGCACCCTACCCAAGGTCAACACCGCCACCCTATCCCCATAACCCAGTAACCCCACCCAACACTAAGGGCAATTTTGGACCCTAAGGGCAATTTATCAGGCCAATCCACCTAACCTGCACATCTTTGGACTGTGGGAGGAAACCGAAGCACCCGGAGGAAACCCACGCACACACGGGGAGGATGTGCAGACTCCGCACAGACAGTGACCCAAGCCGGAATCGAACCTGGGACCCTGGAGCTGTGAAGCAATTGTGCTATCCACAAGGCTATCGTGCTGCATTAAACTCCATGCAAAGCCAATTTTTCTGCATTAAAATCCATTTGCCACCCCTCAGCCCAGTGCTGCAGCTTATCTATGTCTCTCTGTAACTTGTAACATCCTTCCGCACTGTCCACAACTCCACCGACTTTCGTGTCATCTGCAAATTTACTCACCCATCCTTCTACAGGTCATTTATAAAAATGACAAACAGCACAGGCCCCAAAACAGATCCTTGTGGTACACCACTAATAGCCGGACTCCAGGCTGAACATTTCCCATCAACCACCACCCTTTGTCGTCTTCCAGCTAGCCAATTTCTGATCCAAACTGCGAAATCTTCCTGACTCCCATGCCTCCGTATTTTCTGCAGTAGCCTACCGTGGGGAACATATCAAACGCTTTACTGAAATGCATATACACCACATCAACTGCTTTATCCTCATCCAACTGTTTGGTCACCTTCTCAAAGAACTCAATAAGGTTTGTGAGGCACGACCTACCGTTCACAAAACCGTGTTGACTATCTCTAATTAAATACTTCCTTTCCAGATGATTATACATCCTATCTCTTATAAACCATTCCAAGACTTTGCCCACAACAGAGGCAAGGCTCACTGGTCTATACTTGCCGGGGTTGCCTCTACTCCCCTTCTTGAACAAGGGGACAACATTTGCTAGCCTCCAGTCTTCTGGCACTATTCCTGTAGACAACGATGACTTAAAGATCAAAGCCAAAGGCTCAGCAATCTCCTCCCTAGCTTCCCAGAGAATCCTAGGATAAATACCATCCGGCCCAGGGGACTTATCTATTTTCACACTTTCCAGAAATGCTAACATCTCCTCCTTATGAAACTCAAGCCCTTCTAGTCTAGTAGCCTGAATCTCAGTATTCTCCTCGACAAATTGTCTTTTTGCTGTGTGAATACTGACGAAAAATATTCATTTGGCACCTCTGCTATCTCCTCGCACTCCACGCACAACTTCCCGCTACTGTCCTTGACTGGCCCTACTCTTATCCTAGTCATTCTTTTATTCCTGACATAGCTGAAGAAAGCTTCAGGGTTATCCTTGATCCTACCTGCCAAATACTTTTCATGCCCCCCCCCCCCCGGCTCTTCTTAGCTCTCGCTTTAGGTCCTTCCTAGCTAACTTGTAACTCTCGAGCGCCCTAACTGAACCTTCCTGTCTCATCTTTACATAAGCCTCCTTCTTCCTCTTGACAAGTGTTTCGACTGCTTTAGTAAACCACGGTTCCCTCGCTCGACCACTTCCTCCCTGCCTGACAGGTACATACTTATCAAGGTCACGCAATAGCTGTTCCTTGAACAAGCTCCACATTTCCATTGTGCGCATCTCCTGCAATTTTCCTCTCCATCCGATGCATTCTAAGTCTCGCCTCATCGCATCATAATTGCCTTTCCACCAGATACAACTCTTGCTCTGCGGTATATACATATCCCTTTCCATCACTAAAGTAATCGTAATCGAATTGTGGTCACTATCACCAAAGAGCTCACCTACCTCCAAATCTATCACCTGTCCTAGTTCATTACCCAATACCAAATCCAATATGGCCTCGCCTCTCGTTGGCATATCTACATACTGTGTCAGGATACCCACCTGCACACATTGGACAAAAACAGTCCCATCTAAAGTACTCGAACTATAGCGTTTCCAGTCAATATTTGGAAAGTTACAGTCCCCCATAACAACTACCCTGTTGCTTTCGCTCCTCTCCAGAATCATCTTTGCAATCCTTTCCTCTACATCTCTGGAACTTTTCGGTTGCCAATAGAAAACCCCGAACAGGGTGACCTCTCCTTTCCTGATTCTAACCTCAGTCCATACTACCTCAGTAGATGAGTCCTCATCAGACGTCCTTTCTACCACCGTAATACTGTCCTAGACTAACAATGCCACCCCTCCCCCTCTTTTACCACCTTCCCTGAGCTTACTGAAATATCTCAACCCCGGCACCAGCAACAACCATTCCTCTCCCTGCTCTATCCATGTGTCCGAAATGTCCACAACATCGAAGTCCCAGGTACCAGCCCATTCCGCAAGTTCACCCACCTTATTCCCGATGCTCCTGGCATTGAAGAAGACACACTTTTAACCACCTTCCTGCCTGCCGGTACACTCCTGCAACTTTGAAACCTTACCCATGACCTGACTACTCTCAACCTCCTGTATACTGGAGCTACAATTCAGGTTCCCCATCCCCTGCTGAACTAGTTTAAACCCTCCCGAAGAGCATTAGCAAATCCCCTCCCCCAGGGTATTTGCACCCCTCTGGTCCAGGTGTAGGCCACCCCGTTTGTAGAGGTCCCACCGACCCCAGAATAAGCCCCAATTATCCAGAAATCTGAAACCCTCACTCCTGCTCCATCCCTGTAGCCACGTGTTCAACTCCTCTCTCTCCCTATTCCTCGACTCGCTTGCACGTGGCACGGATAACAACGCAGAGATAATAACTCTGTTTGTCCTAAATCTAAGTTTCCACCCTAGCTCCCTGAATTCCTGCCTTACATCCCTATCCCTTTTCCTACCTATCTCGTTGGTAACTATCTGGACCACGACTTGGGGCTGCTCCCCCCCCCCCCCCCCCCCCTTAAGGATTCCGAAAACACAATCAGAGACAGATTGAAGGTGATGTTTGTGTGCGAACCGGTGCTTGCTACCCCAGACTTTTATAGATCATTTAAAATGCCACAGATGGAAGTGATAGAGAAGCCAAAGGAGAGCTTTTCGAAAGGGAATTAACTGCATGCCAGAAAGGTACTCCTCAAATCCAACATTGTCCTTCAGCACTTTGAATTATCTATCGAACATGACAATAGACAAAGCTTAGTTTGTACAGGCGATACAAATATGACCTTGTCAAAGGCTTTGCTAAAGTCCATGTAGACAACGTCTACTGCAATGCCCTCATCTACCTTCTTGGTCACCCCCTCAAAACACTCAATCAAATTTGTGAGACATGATTTTCCACGCACAAAGCCATGCTGACTGCCCCGAATCAGTCCTTGCCTCTCTAAATGCTTGTAGATCCTGTCTCTCAGATTACCTTCTAGCAACTTACCTACTAAAGACGTTTGGCTCACCGGTCTGTAGTTCCCAGGCTTTTCCCTGCTGCCCTTCTTAAACAAGGGCACAGCATTCGCTACTCTCCAATCTTTAGGCACCTCACCTGTGGCTGCCGATGATTCAAATATCTCTGTTAGGGGATTCGCAATTTCCTCCCCAGCCTCCCACAACATCCTGGGATACATTTCATCAGGTCCCGGGGATTTATCTACCTTGATGCGCTTTAAGACTTCCAGCACCTCCTCCTCTGTAATGTGCACACTTCTCAAGACATCACTATTTATTTTCCTTAGTTTCCTAACATCCATGCCTTTCTCCACCGTGAATACCGATGAGAAATATTCATTCAGGATCTCATCCAACTCTTGTGGCTCTGCACATAGATGTCCTTGTTGATCCTTAAGAGGCCCTGCACTGTCCCTAGTTACTCTTTTCCCCTTTATGTATCTGTATAAGCTCTTTGGATTCTCCTTTGCATTATTTGCCAAAGCAATTTCATGTCCCCTTTTTGCCCTCCTGATTTCCCTCTTAACTCTATTTCGACAATCTCTATACTCTTCAAGGGATCCACTTGATCCCAGTTGTTTATGTACGTCATATGCCTCCTTCTTCTTTTTGACCAGAGTCTCAATATCTCGAGTCATCCAGGGTTCCCTACTTCTACCAGCCTTGCCCTTCACTCTAAAGGGAATGTGCTTGCCCTGAACCCTGGTTAACACATTTTTTAAAGCCTCCCATTTACCAGCCGTCACTTTGCCTGCCATCAGTCTCCCCCAATCTACCTCTGAAAGTTCCTGTCTGATACCATCAAAATTGGCCTTGCCCCAATTAAGAATTTTAACTCTTGGGCCAGACCTATCATTCTCCATGCTGTCTTAAAACTAATGGAGTTATGGTCACTTGTCCCAAAGTGATCCCTCACTAACACTTCTGTCACTTGCCCTTCCTTATTTCCCAAGACGAGGTCAAGTTTTGTCCCCTCACTAGTCGGTCCATCCACATACTGAATGAGAAATTCCTCCTGAATACACTCAACACATTTCCCTCCATCCAAGCCCCTAAAGCTATGGCTGTCCCAGTCAATGTTGGGAAAGTTAAAGTTCCCTACTATTACCACCCTATTTTTCTTGCAGCTATCTGTAATCTCCTTACATATTTGCTCCTCAATTTCCCGCTGTCTATTTGGGGGCCTGCAGTACAGTCAATGTGATCTCTTCCTTCTTATTTTTTTAGTTCTACCCATATAGACTCAGTGGGCGAACCCTCGGATATATCCCCTCTAAGTACTGCCGTGATGTTCTCCCTAATCAAAAACGCCACTCCCCCACCTCTCTTACCTCCTGTTCTATCCTTTCTATAGCAGCTGTACCCCGGAACATTGAGCTGCCAGTCATGCCCCTCCCTTAGCCATGTTTCAGTCATAGATATAAAATCCCAGTCCCATGTGCCCATCCATGCCCTAAGTTCACCCGCTTTGCCTGTCAGGCTCCTTGCATTGAAATAAATTCAGTTTAATGTAGACTCTCCGTGATCTCTGCCCTGCTTTCTCTGGTCATGCTTTACACACTCTCCCTTCCTGCCTTTTGTTTCCGTCCCCACTGACTTCCTACATCGGTTCCCATCCCCCCTGCCACATTAGTTTAAACCCTCCCCAACTGCACTAGCAAACACCCCCCCCCCCCGAGACCACTGGTTCCTGTCCCACTCAGATGCAGACCGTCCGATTTGTACAGGTCCCACCTCCCGCAGAACCGGTTCCAATGTCCCAGGAATTTGAAACCCTCCCTCTTGCACCATATCTCAAGCCACGTATTCATCTTAGCTATCCTGTCATATTATTAAACTAGAGAGAATGCAGAAAAGATTTACTAGGATGTTACCGGGACTTGATGGTTTGAGTTATAAGGAGAAGCTGGATAGACTGGGACTTTTTTCCCTGGAGCGTAGGAGGCTTAGGGGTGACCTTATAGAGGTCTATAAAATAATGAGGGGCATAGATAAGGTAGATAGTCAACATATTTTCCCAAAGGTAGGGGAGTCTAAAACTAGAGGGCATAGGTTTAAGGTGAGAGGGGAGAGATTCAGAAGGGCCCAGAGGGGCAATGTCTTCACTCAGAGGGTAGTGAGTGTCTGGAATGTGCTGCCAGAGGTAGAAGAGGCGGGTACAATTGTGTCTTTTAAAAAGCATTTCAATAGTTACATGGGTAAGATGGGTATAGAGGGTTATGGGCAACTGGACTAGCTTAATGGTAAAAACTCGGCGGCATGGACTGGTTGGGCCGAAGGGCCTGTTTCCATGCTGTAAACTTCTATGATTCTATGATAGTGCACGTTCGTTTGCAGACAAATTTATTATCCGGAACACAGGATTATACAGATGGAGCATATTATTACAACAGTGCAATGTTATAATTGAACACATTCCGGAAAGGATAATTTAATTGTAGATGCTTTGTACGCATTTAAGGCCTTACTAGTTATCAATATAGAGACTGGCAAGAAAACGTAAATTATTTGGATGGATTAGGTGGATATGTGTTTTTGATGCATCTTTTGCATACCACACAAGGATTCATTCGAGTGATCATTCTTGTGAATCTCCTCCCGACCATTTCCAAAGCCAGCACATCCTTCCTTAGGTACGGGCCGTAAACTGCTCACAGTACTCCAAATAGGCTCTGGCCAGAGTATTATATAGCCTGAAAAGTACATCCCTGGCCTTGTATTCTAGCCTTCTCGACATGAATGCTAACATCACATTTGTCTTCCTAACTGCTGACCAAACCTGCACGTTAATCTTGAGACAATCATGAACAAGAACTCCAAAGTCCCTTTGTGCTTCTGATTTCCTAAGGATTTCCCCAATCAGAAAATAGTTTATGCCTCCATTGCTCCTCCAAAATGCATAACCTCACATTTTTCCACATTGTATTCAATCTGCCACTTATTTGCCCACTCTCCCAGAAGATCCAATTACTTCTGCAGAACCCTTGCTTCCTCAATACGAACTGCCCCTCTACAGATTTGTGAATCATCTGCCAAGTTAGCAACAGTGCCTTCAGTTCCTTCTTCCAGATCATTCATCTATATTGTGAAAGTTTGTGGTCTCAGTACAGACCGCTGCGGCACATCATTAGTCACCAACTGCACTCATTGAAAATACCCCTTTATCCCCACTCGTTATTCCAGTGAGTAAATTCTCTATCCATGTCAGAATCTTACACTTAACCACATGGGCTCTTAACTATTTTACAGTCTCCTATGCAGCATCTTGTCCAAGGCCTTATGGACATCTAAATACATCACGTCTACTGGCTCTGCTTTCTTTAACGTCCTTGTTACCTCCTCATAGAACTCCAACAGATGTATAAGACATGATCTCCCTTTGAAAATTCGCTGCTGAATCAATCCTATTTGACCATGTACTTCCAAGTACTCGCCGATTTCATTTTTAACAATGGGCTATAAAATCTAGCCAATGACTGAAGTCAGGCTAACCGGCATATAGTTTTCCGTGTTCTCCCTGCCTCCCTTCTTAAACAGCGGTCTTACATTAGCCACTTTTCAGTCCCCAGAGACTCTTCCTGACTCCAGAGATTCCTGAAAGATCACCACCAATGCCTCCATAATCTCCTCAGCTATCGCTTTTAGCACCCTGGGGTGTGGCCCATCCGGTCCAGGTGATTTATCCACATTCAAACCTTTCAGTTTCCCCAGAATCTTCTCCTTGGTGATTGCCGCTGCACTCACCTCTGCCCCCTCATTCTCCTGGAGCTCTGACATTCCACTGGTGTCTTCCACCGTGAAGACTGGTGCAAAGTAACCATTCAGTTTCTCTGCCATTCCTTGGTCTCCTATTATTATTTCTCCAGCCACATTGTCTAGTGGTCTAATGTCTATTTTTGCCTCTATCTTTCCTTTTATATATTGGAAAAAAGCTCTTCACATTTTATTTTATGTTACTATCTAGCTTGCACTCATGTTTCGTGATCTCCCACCTTATTGCCTTTTTAGTTCTTGGCTGCTCGCTTTTAAATGCTTCCCAATCCTCTGGCTTCCCACTAATCCCTCCACTTTTTATGCTTTTTAATTTGCTTTTATGCTGTCCTTGGCTTCCCTCGTCAACCATGGATGCTTTGCCCTTCGCTTTGCATGTTTCCTCCTCCTTGGGGTGAATTTTTATGGCGCCTCGAATAACACCCAAAAATGTGGAAAGTGAAATGGCCCAAAAATGTCAGTGTTCTTCCCGGTAACAGTTAGTGATTGTACCAACCCCACTGGAATACTTTTCAATGTCCTAAGGCTTTTCAGTTTTAATGCTGCTAGCACAGTGATAAGAGCCTGCCAACTCCCTACAGAACAGCTGCTTTGTATTTCTGAACTAACAAGAAAACCATTGCAGGCTGTAAAAACAAAGACCAGAACTTTCTAATACATTCTAGAAAAGCTGGGCGTACTGATAATTGATACGACAGAGTCCCTGAATGAGGGAAGCTACAGAGAAGAAATTTACGGTCTACCAACAGAAAGTGTAACCTTAAAGCTTGCTGAGTAGGGAGGCGTGTTAAAATCTATCATCTGAAACAACGAATAGCTTTCATTTTATTGTAATTGTGCCCCTTTCAACCCATCTCTGTTTGAATCCAGTGTGTGTGTAGAGCTTGGTGGCAAGTTAAAGTAGGATATTAGGAATTAGATAATAGTTAACCAGTTGTATTCGCTGCACATTTCATTATATTTCTCCTTTTAAATAAACAGTAATTGTGGTAACATTTATAAACCTAGTGATTTGATTTATTGGGCAGCCAAGGGCGAACGACTTTGAGAATGAATTACTGGTAAGTTTACTTGTGTAGTGTCTCCGGGTCAAGTGGGGCGATAATTGCTCTGGGTGTGAGAACAACATGCAAGTAATTCTTTGAGGCCGCGACTTCAGAGGAGATTGGTCAATGGATACAGGTGGTCACAAGTTGGTATGCGTAAATATCTATCAAGGCAATTTATACATAAATGATTCGTTTGACTGATTGATCAAACTAATAAGTGTTATTCTGTTTTAGTTTTTCAAATGCATGAACATTTAAAATTCTAAATTGATGCAGTAATATTTACAGTATTTGATGTAAAAACATAACAGTGAGAAAACGCATTTTTCACAAACACATTCTACATCAAGCTTTCACGTGTTTCTTGCAAGTGAATTAATGAATTAAATGCCGACCAACGTAAGTATAGAATCATAGAATACCTACAGCGCAGAAGGATGTCAATCGGCCCATCAAGTAGTCACCGACCCTTCGAATGACCACTCTATCCATTAAAACTCCCTCATCCACGCCCTTCACCGACCCTTCGAATGACCACTCTATCCATTAAAACTCCCTCGTCCACGCCTTCCTATCCTCGTAAACCAGAACCTGTGCCGCAAGGGGCAAGACAGCATTGCCAATCCACCTAACCTACACATTTTTGGAGTGTGGGAGAAAACCAAAGAACTCGGAGGAAACCCATTCAGAAATGGGAGAAGGCAAAACCTCCACACAGACAGAGGCCTGCACAAATGTACACAGATTTCAATGGAAACAGAATTTGTACATTAACTAAATAGAAACTGTAAACCAATATTAGAACTGTGGTTAGTCGCAACCCGCGCTGAAATCAAGTGGTAAAAGCAACCGAAAACTTATGTTTTAATTTCAATTAACCATCTCCTTCCCCCAGAGGAGCCCACTGTTCTCACCATACTCCAGCTTATAAAACAGAGAACGATACAGCGCAGTACAGGCCCTTCGGCCCACGATGTTGCACCGAAACAAAAGCCATCTAACCTACACTATGCCATTATCATCCATCTGCTTACCCAATAAACTTTTAAATGCCCCCAATGCTGGCGAGTTCAATACTGTTGCAGGTAGGGCATTCCACGGCCTCACGACTCTTTGCGTAAAGAACCTACCTCTGACCTCTGTCCTATATCTATTGCCCCTCAGTTTAAAGCTATGTCCCCTCGTGCCAGCCATTTCCATCCGCGGGAGAAGGTTCTCACTGTCCACCCTATCTAACCCCCTGATCATTTTGTATGCCTCTATTAAGTCTCCTCTTAACCTTCTTCTCTCCACCGAAAACAACCTCCAGTCCATCAGCCTTTCCTCATTAGATTTTTCCTCCATACAAGGCAACATCCTGGTAAATCTCCTCTGCACTCGCTCCAAAGCCTCCACGTCCTTCCTATAATGCGGTGACCAGAACTGTACGCAATACTCCAAATGCGGCCGTACCAGAGTTTTGTACATCTGCAACATGACCTCCTGATTCCGGAATTCAATCC
This sequence comes from Scyliorhinus torazame, assembly GCF_047496885.1. Taxonomy (NCBI): domain Eukaryota; kingdom Metazoa; phylum Chordata; class Chondrichthyes; order Carcharhiniformes; family Scyliorhinidae; genus Scyliorhinus; species Scyliorhinus torazame. The sequence goes on from NC_092726.1 coordinate 58,469,508, forward strand.
CTCTACCAATAAAGGCCAACACTCCATAGGCCTTCTTCACAACCCTATCAACCTGGGTGGCAACTTTCAGGGATCTATGTATATGGACACCTAGATCCCTCTGCTCATCCACACTTCCAAGAACTTTACCATTAGCCAAATATTCCGCATTCCTGTTATTTCTTCCAAAGTGAATCACCTCACACTTCTCTACATTAAACTCCATTTGCCACCTCTCAGCCCAGCTCTGCAGCTTATCTCTGTCCCTCTGTAACCTGCTACATCCTTCCACACTGTCGACAACACCACCGACTTTAGCGTCGTCTGCAAATTTACTCACCCACCCTTCTGCGCCTTCCTCTAGGTCATTGATAAAACTGACAAACAGCAACGGCCCCAGAACAGATCGTTGTGGTACTCCACTTGTAACTGAACTCCATTCTGAACATTTCTCATCAACCACCACCCTCTGACTTCTTTCAGCTAGCCAATTTCTGATCCACATCTCTAAATCACCCTCAATCCCCAGCCTCCGTATTTTCTGCAGTAGCCTACCGTGGGAAACCTTATCAAACGCTTTACTGAAATCCATATACACCACATCAACTGCTCTACCTGTTCAGTCACCTTCTCAAAGAACTCGATAAGGTTTGTGAGGCATGAACTATACTTTACAAAGCCATGCTGACTATCCCTGATCACATTATTCCTCTCTAGATGATTATAAATCTTGTCTCTTATAATCCCCTCCAAGACTTTACCCACTACAGACGTGAGTCTCACCGGTCTATAGTTGCCGGGGTTGTCTCTGCTACCCTTTTCGAACGAAGGGACCACATTTGCTATTCTCCAGTCCTCTGGCACGATTCCTGTAGCCAATTATGACATAAAAATCAAAGCCAAAGGTCCAGCAATCTCTTCCCTGGCCTCCCAGAGAATCCTAGGATAAATCCCATCAGGCCCCGGGGATTTATCTATTTTCAGCCTGTCCAGAATTGCCAACACCTCTTCCCTACGTACCTCAATGCCATCTATTCTATTAGCCTGGGGCTCAGCATTCTCCTCCACAACATTATCTTTTTCCTGAGTGAATACTGACGAAAAATATTCATTTAGTATCTCGCCTATCTCTTCAGACTCCACACACAATTTCCCATCCCTGTCCTTGACTGGTCCTACTCTTACCCTAATCATTCGCTTATTCCTGACATACCTATAGAAAGCTTTTGGGTTTTCCTTGATCCTACCTGCCAAATACTTCTCATGTCCCCTCCTTGCTCGTCTTAGCTCTCTCTTTAGATCCTTCCTCGCTACCTTGAAACTATCCATCGCCCCCAACTGAAACGTCACACCTCATCATCACACAGACCTCCTTCATCCTCTTAACAAGAGATTCCACTTCTTTGGTAAACCACGGTTCCCTCGCTCTACGCCTTCCTCCCTGCCTGACCGGTACGTACTTATCAAGAACACGCAGTAGCTGATCCTTGAACAAGCTCCACTTATCCAGTGTACCCAACACTTGCATCCTATTTCTCCAACCTATCCCCCCCAAGTCACGTCTAATGGCATCATAATTGCCCTTCCCCCAGCTATATCTCTTGCCCTGCGGTGTATACTTATCCCTTTCCATCACTCACATAAACGTCACCGAATTGTGGTCACTGTCCCCAAAGTGCTCTCCTACCTCCAAATCCAACACCTGGCCAGGTTCACTACCCAAAACCAAATCCAACGTGGCCTCGCCTCTTGTTGGCCTGTCAACATATTGTGTCAGGAAACCCTCCTGCACACACTGTACAAAAAACGACCCATCTAATGTACTCGAACTATATCTTTTCCAGTCAATATTTGGAAAGTTAAAGCCTCCCATAATAACTACCCTGTTACTATCGCTCTTATCCAGGATCATCCTCGCCATCCTTTCCTCTACATCCATAGAACTATTTGGAGGCCTATAGAAAACTCCCAACAGGGTGACCTCTCCTTTCCTGTTTCTAACCTCAGCCCATACTACCTCGGAAGATGAGTCCCCATCTAGCATCCTCTCCGCCACCGTAATACTGCTCTTGACTAGCAGCGCCACACCTCCCCTCTTTTGTCTCCTTCTCTGAGCGTACTGAAACACCTAAACCCCGGAACCTGCAACATCCATTCCTGTCCCTGCTCTATCCATGTCTCCGAAATGGCCACAACATCGTGGTCCCAGGTATCAACCCATGCTGCCAGTTCCCCTACCTTATTTCGTACATTCCTGGCATTGAAGTAGACACACTTCAAACCACCTACCTGAACACTGGACCCCTCCTGCGACGTCAAATCTGTGCTCCTGTCCTCTATACTCTCATTCTCCCGTACCCTAAAACTACAATCCATGTTCCCATGCCCCTACTGCATTAGTTTAACCCCCCCCCCAAAGAGCACTAACAAATCTCCCCCCCCCCCCCCCCAGGACTTTTGTGCCCCTCAGGTTCAGATGTAGACCATCCTGTCTGTAGAGGTCCCACCTTCCCCAGAAAGAGCCCCAGTTATCCAGAAATCTGAATCCCTCCCGCCTGCACCATCCCTGTCGCCACGTGTTTAATTGCTCTCTCTCCCTATTCCTCATCTCATTATGACGTGGCACGGGCAACAACCCAGAGATAACAACTCTGTTTGATCTCGTTCTGAGCTTCCATCCTAGCTCCCTGAAAGCCTGCCTGACATCCTTGTCCCCTTTCCTACCTATGTCGTTAGTGCCAATGTGGACCACGACTTGGGGCTGCTCCCCCTCCCCCTTAAGGACCCGGAAAACACGATCCGAGACATCAAGTACCCTTGCACCTGGGAGGCAACATACCAAACGTGAGTCTTTCACGCTCCCACAAAATCTCCTATCTGTGCCCCTGACTATCGAGTCCACAATTACTAATGCTCTGCTCCTCTCCCCCTTCCCTTCTGAGCAACAGGGACAGACTCCGTGCCAGAGGCCCGTACCCCATGGCTTACCCCTGGTAAGTCCCCCCCCCACAAGTATCCAAAGCGGTATACGTGTTACTCAGGGGATCGACCGCAGGGGATCCCTGCACTGACTTCTTCTTCCCAGTCCCTCTAACAGTTACCATCTATCTCCAATCTTTGTTGTAACTAATTCCCTGAAGCAGCTACCTATGACCCCCCTCTGCCTCACGAATGATCCGAAGTTCTTCCAATTCCAGCTCCAGTTCCCTTACTCGGTCTTGGAAGAGCTGGAGATGGCAGCACTTCCCGCAGGTAAAATCAGCAGTGACACTAACGGCATCCCTCACCTCAAACATCCTGCAGGAGGAAAGTTGCACTCCCTTCCCTGCCTTCCCTCTAACTTTCAACCAGGATCTGGCTAACAACTAAATTAAAAAATAATAATAATATAATATGGCACTTACCTCACACCAATGGGTTTTATTATTAGGTAGAGGAGGAGGGCGGGTGGGAGACTCTACACGTGTAGTGTCTCGGGTTTCCTCTCCACCAGAATTTATTGGTGAGGGACTTCCCAGAAGTCCGCGGGTCGAACTTCCTGTTCCCGCCTTAAAAAATAAACTTTTTAAAAATAAGCTTCCACAAGAATGTTTCCGAAGACTACTGTCAAGAATAAACATCTGAGATTTTATTTGAACAATGCTTTCCCTCAACTTTTTCAGCAAATTTCCACGTCCAGAATTTCCAACCTTACTTGCTGTATGCATTTATCTTTAGCAACCACTTGCTTCCAAACTGCCCCACAACCTATTAGGTATCCAGCCACCAATGGTTTCACAATTCTTTTAACAATTGCCTCACAGACTGTGATATTATTAATGTGCTCCTTCCATTGAGCCTCCTTTATACATGGTTTCGTCAAGTAGAAGCACTTAAAAAAATCTATTTTTGCATTGTTCGGTATTGGAAATGTGGAATGGATCTAAGTGAATTAATTTTGTATTTCGGCGACTCTAGTTGTGTTCATGCTAAAAAGGAATCATAGGAAAGGAATAGAACCGGACGATCAACGGCCATGATTTTGGAGATAATTGCAATGCTGGAGACGAAGGATATCGCAGCACTGTCCCTGGAAAAATGTATTTGTCTGAAGTAAGACACATATAAAATATAAAAATATTTGAAAGCCTTTACATGATACCAACCAGTGTCAATTTTGTAGATGCATACAATTGAGAGTAATTTGCCCAGACATACCATAATGGAGCCGGGATTGAACCCAGCAACTCAGCGCCGGAGGCAGCAGTGCTAACGAGTGCACCACCGTGCCGCCCAGTTGTGTCAGAATGTTAAGGTTGCCTGTGGAAAACGACGAAGAACAGCATAAAGTAAAAGCAAATAACTGAGTATACACAACCATCAATCAGGTAAAATTGCAGCTAAGACGAATAGAAAAGAGTTTTACAGGGAAATATAAAGCTGAACAATGTTTTAACCTCATAGAATGGGTAACGCTGTGTTTGTTTCCATCTTTATTGTGTTATATACCGGGAAATTGGGTTTCTGAGAGAAATACGGATTGAAAAGTGAGGAGTAAGTGACTAATAATGGGTCCAGGCTGCCCAGTGGTAGGATTTACGAGAACAGAGAATGGCAGCCGGTAGATAATACAATGCTTCAAACCAGGACGATGATGTTAAATTACCTGCAATAGAAATTAGGTAAATAACTATGTTACATAGTTTTATCCTTGAACTTGTGCTTTCGGGTGACTAAACATGCACAGATGAATGATCTGCTTGCTTAATGTGCTCTGCAATAATAAAGTATGTAAAAGGAAAGACTGTATTTGTTCAACAGCCTCTAAGTAATTGCCTCAGGGATGCACTCTGGAAATCATTGGGGATTTGATCAATTATAAATAAACCGAACGTTATCTTCATTGTCTTATTGTTCGGGTTGGATCGATCACCTCAAGTACCATCAGGATTCTGCAACACACGAAAATGGGACGGAGATTGATTGTTCAGATTGAGGCCATGTACTTCCCTGTTCTCGTAGCAGTTGGTGTGCCTGGTAAGTAATTTTCTTAATGTCTTATGGATATATTATATCAATTAAATATATTCCTACAGTTACCCATGCCTGAATAATTCAATTCATCGATGTACAAGACAGTTTCACGCCTTTGCTTGAAAATGATCTCGATGATGTTGTTATATTTTCCGCTTGGGGTTCATAGATTCTCACGCCTGCCATTAATGTTGATTTTCACTTAAACCTTCTCCATCTCATTTCTGCTGCTGCCTCCTTTCCTGCGTTACGTTTTACCATCAAAAGTTCTGCAACACGCTTTCAATGTTCTTGCTCTTCAGTTACAAACTCCAACACAATACATTCCAGTTGTAGTTTGTTTCAGGTAAACGTTTGAACTATGGTTTTGTTGCTCTCCGTTCATCGGATCATTGATATATACGTCTATCGCATCCCATTTTATGCTGGGCGTTATCTGAAATATCACCAGCTTGTCTCTTTATCGTTCAGTCCGTCAATGGATATGAAGCAGTGATTCATTTTTTATTTGCTGTGCCTTCCTTCCTGCCCACTTTTGTTAATCTATGATTTACTTCTTCTAACATGTTTAGCCTTTGTATTCCATGTCTTCTTCAGTGGTCCAGTGGTTTTGTAGTTTACCTTGTGTAGTTTTAATTCTTCTTTGTTCCTGTTTTTCTAATCTTGATCGATTACAAACTTGTGTTTTTTTTTTACCTCCGGCGAAATGTATTTGCTATGTTGTTCGACATTCTTTGAAGGCCGGGAATTATCTACAGAATGGCGACCTAAATATTTCCACATGATATGGAACATTAGCATTTCTGAATATTAAGGAGAGATGAACATCACAGAAAGCACAATAATTCAATCTTGGTGTGCACTCAGCAGTCATTTCACTGCTACTCCATGTATTCTAACTTAGTTCCTTTTATTATATGCTATTATTCACAGTGAATTTGGTGGCGATTCTAATCCTGTCTCGTGGAAATTGTGGGCTCTCCAAGTGTGTTACTCGCTATATGTTGGCCATGGCGATGGCGGACCTCATGGTGGTTACCTGTAATGTTCTATTACATCGCATTGCGGGAATATATTGGTGGAACACTTTTCTGCTCTACACATCTGTTTGTAGATTTATTATTTTCCTCTCATCCGCTGCCATCGACACTTCCGTCTGGTTAACCGTCGCTTTCACTTTTGACCGTTTCGTGGCGATTTGCTGTCAAAAGCTGAAAACAAAATATTGCACTGGGAAAACCGCGGCTATAGTTACAGCGACACTTAACCTGTTTTTCTGCTTAAAGAACATTCCTTGGCCATTCGTTTATATACGTTACCGTCAAATGGACAGCATAGCAACAGGGTGCTATCTCTCTTCACGGTTTTATACTCGAGTGCCATGGATAGCATTTTCTTGGATTGGACAGTTGCTAACTCCATTAATTCCATTCATTTTGATTACTCTTTTCAATGCCCTCACAATCAGGCACATTGTTGTGGCCAGTCGCGCCCGAAGGAACCTCAGGAGCAACGCTAATGATAAGCATCGAAGGGACCCTGAGCTGGAGAACCGCAGGAAATCGATAGTTTTACTGTTCGCCATTTCCAATAGTTTTATCTTTCTCTGGATGGTGACTATTGTATATTTTCTATATTATAGAATTTTAAGTCTGTTTAATTTCAGATTATATAAGTTCGCAGTAACGTTCCAAGAGGTTGGTGTGATGCTGCAGCTCCTGAGCTCCTGCACAAATACAGCCATTTATATGATGACGCAGAGAAAGTTTAGAAAAGAAGTGACTGATGCGCTCAAATATCCTTTTGCCCACATTGGGACATTATATTTTTGAGGAGAAGCGTGGAAACTAAACGTACCTGTTCCAAAGTATCCAATAACTTATTGATTAACATTATGACCGAACTTAAGGTCATAGGTCATAGTAGGTAAATTGTTGGAGAGAATTCTCATTGACAGATTTATCCCCATTTGGAGACAAATGGACTCAGAAGCGATAGACAACATGGTTTTGTAAAGGTAAGGTCGTGCCTCACTAACTTGTCGAGTTTTTTGAGGAGGTGGCAAAGATGATAGATGAGGGGTAGGACGGTGGATATTGTTTACATGGGCTTCAGTAAATCCTTTGAACATAGTACCTCATGGCAGACTTGTACAAAAGGTGAAGTCACACGGCATCAAAGGTGAGTTGGTAAGATGGATACAGAACTAGTTCGGCCACAGAAGGCAAAGGGTAGCAGTAGAAGCGTGTTTTTTTATGCATGGGAAATTGTGACGACTGTGTTCCACAGGGATCTGTGCGTCGGCCTCTTTTGTTTGTAGTGTACGTAAACGATTTGGAGTAAAATGTACCCCGTCTGATTAGTAAGTTCGTGGAAGACCCCAAGGTTGGTGGAGTGGCAGAGAGTGTTGAGAATTTTCAGAAGATACAGAAGGACATAAATAGCTTGGAAGCTTGGTAAGAAAAATCGCAGACGGAGTTTAATGCGGACAAATGTGAGGTCATGCATTATGGTAGGTCTAAAATAGAGGGCACATTTACCGTAAATGTTAAACTCTTAGGAAAATAGAAGTCATAGAGATCTGGGTGTGGAAGTCCACAAATCTATGAAGGTGGCAACACAAGTGGACAGAGTAATCAAAAAGCTGATGGAGGGCGGCATGTGGCGCAGTGGATAGCACTGGGACTGCGGCGCTGAGGACTTAGGTTCGCATCCCGGCCCTGGGTCACTGTCTGTGTGGAGTTTGCACATTCCCCACATGTCTGCGTGGGTTTCACCCCCACAATCCAAAGATGTGCAGGTTACGTAGATTGGCCAACACTAAATTGCCCCTTAATTGGAAAAAATAAAATAATTGGGTACACTAAATTTATAAAGAAAGAAAGCAAATGGAATGCGTGTGTTCATTGGACGGGATATCGATCATTAAAACTGGCAAGTCATGCTGCAGTTGTACATAAGCTTGGTAAGGCCACACTTGGAATATTGCGCACAATTCTGGTCACACTACCAGAAGGATGTGGAGGCTTTGAAGAGGGTGCAGAGGAGGTTTATCAGGATGTTGCCTTGTCTGGAGGGTGTTGGCTTGTGGACATGCTGAATAGACTCCGACAGTTTTCAGTAGAAAGACGGAGGTTCACAGGAGACCTATTAGAGGTCTACAAAACTATGACGGGCATGAATAGAGTGGATAGGTTTCAGGTCCATGGGGGAAAGTTCGGAGAAGTTCGAGGCAGTTTTTTTGTGGAGAGGGTGGTGAATGCGTGGAATGCGTTGACAGGGAAAGTTGTGGAAGCACATACAGTAACGGCGTTCAAAAGGCATCGTGATAGGATATATAAATATATGGATAGGATGGGTATAGAGGGATAACGCGCAAGGAAATGCTGAGGGTTTTGGCAAAGGTTGGTATCATGACCGGTACAGGCTTCAAGGGCAAAAGAGCTTGTTCCTGTGCTGTAATGGTCTTTGATCTTTGTTCTTTGTCCTTAAAGAGGCACTCACTATCGGTGCAATGATATTTACTATATAATGCATAATGTATATGTAATAATTCATGTATCTATTCAAGTAAAAAACTAAATTCATCAGCAAGCTCTGTAAATTGAAATGAAACAATGAGGAACACATTTGTCAAATCTTACTATTTTATTGATATGGGCTGTGATTTAGTGACTAATAATTTCTGACCACCTCTGCAATGCGAAATTAACGTCGCCTACAATATGTGTCTGCCAAACCATTTTGGGAAAGTATTTACTGAGCCGCTTATCTAACTACGTCATTTTATTCCCTGCGATGTTCCAAAACATTCAATATCCATATGTAACAGTAAATTCTCATATCTATGAACATTGAATGAAAACTCATCTTATAAATAATGGACGCTTGTATTATGAAATATTTGTCAAATGTGATTTCATAGGGCATGCACCGGTTTATTATGCGTTGATTGTCTTCATGTGCAACTCGAACTTCATCCCGATTATCCTCATTTGAATCTGCTGTCACAACGATCTGTTACCCATTCAGGCACATACTGGAGCAGAAAAGCCGAAATAAATAATTTGTTTTCGCTATTCTTTTCGGTTGCAGCGTGACTGGGAAATATTCCTTTCCCAGACCTGAGTGGTGTTACAAGTACGATTTCAACACTTAAGGTGCTGCCTATTTTCTATTCTTACCACTTTACCTCAATTACATGTTGAATATTCGTCTTTTATTAGAATAATAGCACCACTGCAGTGCCATTCGGCCCATGTAGCCTGCACAGACCTCCCAGAGAGCACCCCACCTAGGCCCACGTCATCCTCCGAACCAAGCAATCGCACCAAACCTTCCGGACACTAATGGGAATTTTAGCATGGCCAATCCATCTAACCTGCACAGCTTTGGACTGTGGGATGAAACGGGAACACCTGAAGGAAATCCGTGCAGACACAGGGAGAACATGCAAACTGCAGACATAAGTCACCCAAGTTTGGAATTGATCACTGTTCCACTGTGCCGCTCTGGTCAGTTACGTTACTAATTTCGTAACATATTCCAATAAATAAATGCTTTTAGATATCCATGATAGAGTAATAGTGTGCAATACATGCAACCTTCAGAAATTTGTGCAGTGGAAATTATCTACATTCTCGATAATAATATCTGTGGTAGACGCCTGCAAATTAAACATATTGTGAGACCAATTTGCAGACAATGAGTGGCGTCAGGGAGGATGAGCTTTATCTGGATTGGTTGCAACAGATGCCAGATTTTCCCCTTTGTTAAATTGAACGAGGTTTATAGCGCTCAGCCAGAGAATGGTTTGACTACCAAACCAGCAAACGGCAATAAATGGGACTTTTATGCAGTGATAGAACTGGATCATCCTTCGCATTTGAACAATAGCTATCAGCTTCTTAATTAATCTGTAGACGCGATGAAGAACTGCAGATCACATGCACATGCTTCATGCAACTATACCGTGCAGAAAATGGGGCAGGTGAAGAAGAATGTGACAGTGAGAGGGATACCACATTATGTTAGGATATTTTTACCTGCAGCCGTGACCAGCAGTTTGGGAGTATCGTGTTGTCTCTGTGGTGTACTCGCGGCTGGACAGACACCTCATTGGGAGGAGGAGCATTCAGATGCTTCGGATCTTGTCAAACAATCAATATAGGGAAATAGTCGCTTAACAGAGGTATAGATGTTCAAAGAGTGCAGTCGTGCGAATGAAATACTGCAGTGATCTGGTTGGAATACGCAGAGGTGGACAGGAAGTGAACCCGAGTTTAACAGTGGACAGACACAGAACATCAGTGATAATCAATCAGGGCAGCACTGTAGCACTATTGGCTAGCTCAATGGCTTCACAGCGCCAGGGTCACAGGTTCGATTCCTCACTGGCTCACTGTCTGTGCGGAGTCTGCACGTTCTCCCCGTGTCTGCCTGGGTTTCCTCCGGATGCTTCGGTTTCCTCCCACAGTCCAAAGACTAGGTTAGGTGGATTGGCCATGCTAAATTGTCCTTAGACTCCAAAATGTTTAGGAGGAGTTATTGGATTACGGCGATAGGCTGGAGGTGAGGGCTAAAGTGGGTTGGTGCAGACTCGCCTCCTTCTGCACTGTGTGCTCTATGTTCTATAATTAAATTTGCACCAAATGGGACTTTTTGTTTTTCCATCTCTCAGCGGAAAACACAAATTTCAACTCAATCAGAGAATGCCTCTTGCCACAACAATGGGTAAATAGTTTATGTGTAATCACAATTAGATCGACATATTTACAACGGCAACAATGCTGTGAAATAAATATTTAAATTCAAACTTCAAAAGTCAGATGGATGTAAAAGGCAGCAAATGCGATATAGGCTAATTGCAGAATGTTTCACTAATTACCTCTTATCCTTTAGGCACGGAGTTAGACCTAAACATCTCGGCTTAGACACGCGCGAGCCGACGTTATATGCACGTTTGGCCTCATTGGACCGTACCTACCATACGTCCCACCATTCTGTAACCTTGTTTTCTACCAACAAGTATCTGATGACATTATCATCCAAACATTTCGCAAAGTCTCCTTTGACCTTTCGATTTGATAATGGATCATGACCAAGACATTGGCTAAGCTGAGATTCGTTGATCCAACTGATGGTGAATTGAAAGCTGTCGCCCCCAATTATCGGCTAGCACAAACAGCCTGTAATCCTGTCCTTATCGGTTAGCTCACTGTAAGGCCCCAGTCAGTTTCACAGCAGCCTTGAAATCTGAACTCGGTCATTTTACTTTTCTAACAACTGATGGCATAATACCCGATCGTAGATTTACAGACTATTTTAAAGTATTGGTATGAGAAAATTACAATTCAAGTTATACTCAAGTGTGTGACAGTAGTCACAATGTATAATGTGACATTCTAATACTGTCCCATTATAGTTCAGTAAATAAATAGTATTAGATAATAACGATCTTACAAAGTTATACCATTCTAAACTACTCACATACAGTTACAGTGTCTATGAGAAATCAAAGGATAATATCATTGTTTTTGTCCCGCGTTTAAGATAGGTAGCATACAATGGGCATATGCGATTCTCCAGCCCCCTGCGCCCCCATTCCCCCCCCCCCATCCCCCCCCCCCCCAGCAAGCATCTGTAAGCACAATTATTACTGGTACTGCAAGCAGGGCGCGGGTCTGCTATCTATGGGTTTTATTTCCTGGCCCAAAGACACCTTTAGTGAAGCAGACGCACTGAAGGTTTATCCACAAGGTCATGAGTTATTTCTTGGAATGCGCAGGGCAGATCCGGAGCAAAGCTCTCTCAACTGCATATGTCTATTTCTGTAGTGTTCAAAATGGAGCCTGTTCTACTCTGAACAACCCAAAGTAGAGGAGATTTAGATTCCAAATACTTCACGGTCACCTACAGTATAATGCCTTTGCAAAAGCATTTGAATACCAGTTTTTAAGATGCATACTTCTGATCTATGGAATAATCTGGCAAATGAAGCGAAACGAGAACAACAGAAGATCAAACACGAAAGGAGTGAGAGGAGAGCTGTGTCAGGTTGACTTGCGTAGTCGGCGAAAAAGGAAAAAAATGCATAATTTTAGGAGACCGGACCAAACCCTACGATATGGGCAGCGCAGTAGCACAGTGATTACCACTGTTGCTTCACAGTGCCAGGGTCCCAGGTTCGATTCCTGGCGTTGGTCAATGTCTGTGTGGAGTCTTCACGTTCTCCGTATGTCTGCGTGGGTTTCCTCCGGGTGCGCCGGTTTCCTCCCACAAGTCCCGAAAGACATACTGTGAGGTGATTTGGACATTCTGATTTCTCCCTCTGTGTGTCCGGACAGGCGCCAAAATGTGGCGAGTTGGGGCTTTTCACAGTAACTTCATTGCAAGCCTGCTTCTGACAATAAAGATTATAAACAACCTTTTGCTTTCCATCCCATCAAATCTTCAGCGTATCATTTGTATGAATACAATCTGTGTTCATTCGTCTGACGACAATGGATATTGTCATAAACTTCTATTCCAATGCTTTCCAAACTAGGCGTCGGAACCCGCGGATGATACTGAATGGTTTAACATAGGTCGTCAAAAGGTCACCAAAATGATCTCAAATACCGTCTGACCATCATTACCGTTTTCTCTCTGGGTAAATTCTCACTGGGTTACAGTGTATGACCGCGGGAGGCTGATTAAGAAGCCGGTGCCGTGGACATCGTTGTCTCTCTGGACCAAGATGTAGTTGGGCACTTTGCAGTCATAGACCTCTAAAATTCTCTTTGGGTGGCATTTCCTGCTACTGTGCTGAACGTGAGGATCTGTATTATTTCTTGAGTTCAGTGTGGTATTATTTCTTGATTTCAGGGTATCGCTGGCAAAACCCGTGTATATTTTATCATTCTCTCAGTTAAGCTGGACATACGGACTCTTCCACCCCTACAAGCCTCTATGTCCACTCCTTCCATTTCCGAATTGTCTCTCCACACCGGCGCTCTTGTCCTTAAAGGACGAATCTTTTTTTGATCACGTTTTGAGTGTACTTTCCCATCTGAGGTCGAGTTCGGTTTTGAACGCCAGGACATGACGTTGTTAAAACTGTGCAATACTACGCCTATTAATCTTCCCAGCGCTTGAACGCAATTTTCCAAATGAGAGCAATGGGTGTGAAGAAATAAAATTGTCAAATAATTCTGCGTCACACCCTTTAGCAATGTATGAGGTAAGAGGTCTCGTTTAAGGTGAAACAGCTGCCCAATTTACAAATTTACATTCAATAATACAGAAGTGCCAACAATGCGTGTGACTTTTTAACAGTAATTATGGAAAACATTTTGAGAATGTGGTGTGGGTCGCGATAGTCGGCTATTCTATCAAAGTGGGTCGCTCGAAAAAAAGATAGAAAAACACTGTCCGATTCAATTCTTCGTAATCGAGGTCTTTCAACGTGGGAATGCTAACTGAACTGCTTTCGATAGATATTTGTTTTCAAATAAACAAAGCCAATCAGTACAAATACTTGAGATCCTGTCTCCAATGGCTTGTATATTTGTATTGGCACTTCCATACTTTTCTAGGCGCCTTGCAATAATCGCCAACATTCCATTTGATTCCGAATCTCTTGGTGTTCCTGCATGCTAAATGTTCATGATTGATCAACCAGTTTACGCATTTGCCTTGCGACCGATCTCTGCAACCCTCACCATTCAACCAGTATAGTGCTGATCTGTTTTTCCTGCCAACGCGGATGAGTTCATGGTTTTACACATTACTCTCTATTTTTTTTCTCACTCAATTTTTTTTATCTATAACCAACTGGAGACACCTTACTCCACGTTTGTATTTTTTTCCCTTTCTTGTTGATATTGGCAAATGTATCTGCCATGCATTCGGTGCCGTTTTTCAAGTATTTGATATCGACACTCACTGCATTGAGCCACCGCAGTGCATCCTGTGCAATCGCAAGATGACAGATTTTCCTGTCGAAAAATGCCAAATAGCCCCACAAAATATTGGCTGCTTCCTAGCCAGCGCTTCGGGCATGATGTTGCATCGCCCTTGTTGCTGTATTATTATTCCGGGCAGCATTAGTTTATGTACCGCCATACTGTATTAAATATCATTTCGACTTCAGAATCGCCAATTTAAAACATGTTTGTTACTTACACAAAGGGCCCTGATAAAATTGATACCCGCGATTTTCCTCGAATCAAATACAACATGGATCGAGCCTTATTCCATTATGGTATTCTAAATATTTTACTATAACCTCCTTAATGAAGGAAGATGACAATATTCATACGATAGGCCTTCGACTAACTGGCCTATCGTATCCTTCTTTTCGTCCATTTTTTGCAGAAACACATTTGCCTTTTTTTCAATCTTCTGCGACATTTATGGAACATATGGCATGCTGGACGATAACGGTCCATGCATCTATTACTGGACATGGTATTGGGGAATGAGCCCGGCCAGGTAGTGGAAGTTTCAGTCGAGGAGCATTTCGGGAACAGGGACCACAATTCAGTAAGTTTTAAAGTGCTGGTGGACAAGGATAGAGTGGTCCTAGGGTGAATGTGCTAAATTGGGGGAAGGATAATTATAACAATATTAGGCGGGAACTGAAGAACCTAGATTGAGGGCGGATGTTTGAGGGCAAATCAACATCTGACATGTGGGAGGCTTTCAAGTGTCAGTTGAAAGGAATTCAGGAAGGGCATGTTCCTGTGAGGAAGAAGGATAAATACGGCAATTTTCGGGAACCTTGGAGAACGAGAGATATTGTAGGCCTCGTCAAAAAGAAAAAGGAGGCATTTGTCAGGGCTAAAAGGCTGGGAACAGACGAAGCCTGTGTGGAATATGAGGAAAGTAGGAAGGAACTTAAGCTAGGAGTCAGGAGGGCTCGAAGGGGGTCACGAAATGTCATTGGCAAATAGGGTTAAGGAAAATCCCAAGGCTTTTTACACGAACATAAAAAGCAAGAGGGTAGCCAGGGAAACATAGAACATAGAACATAGAACGATACAGCGCAGTACAGGCCCTTCGGCCCACGATGTTGCACCGAAACAAAAGCCATCGAACCTACACTATGCAATTGTCATCCATATGTTTATCCAATAATATTTTAAATGCCCTCAATGTTGGCGAGTTCACTGCTGTTGCAAGTAGGGCATTCCACGGCCTCACTACTCTTTGCGTAAAGAACCTACCTCTGATCTCTGTCCTATATCTATTACCCCTCAGTTTAAAGCTATGTCCCCTCGTGCCAGCCATTTCCATCCGCGGGAGAACGCTCTCACTGTCCACCCTATCTAACCTCCTGATCATTTTGTATGCCTCTATTAAGTCTCCTCTTAACCTTCTTCTCTCCAATGAAAACAACCTCAAGTCCATCAGCCTTTCCTCATAAGATTTTCCCTCCATACCAGGCAACATCCTGGTAAATCTCCTATGCACCCGCTCCAAAGCCTCCACGTCCTTCCTATAATGCGGAGACCAGAACTGTACGCAATACTCCAAATGCGGCCGTGCCAGAGTTCTGTACAGCTGCAACATGACCTCCTGACTCCGGAACTCAATCCCTCTACCAATAAAGGCCAAGACTCCATAGGCCTTCTTCACAACCCTATCAAACTGGGTGGCAACTTTCAGGGATCGATGTACATGGACACCTAGATCCCTCTGCTCATCCACACTTCCAAGAACTTTACCATTAGCCAAATATTCCGCATTCCTGTTATTCCTTCCAAAGTGAATCACCTCAAACTTCTCTACATTAAACTCCATTTGCCACGTCTCAGCCCAGCGCTGCAGCTTATCTATATCCCTCTGTAACCTGCTACATCCTTCCACACTATCGATAACACCACCGACTTTAGTATCGTCTGCAACTTAACTCACCAACCCTTCTGCGCCTTCCTCTAGGTCATTGATAAAAATGACAAACAGCAACGGCCCCAGAACAGATCCTTGTGGTACTCCACTTGTAATTGAACTCCATTCTGAACATTTCCTATCAACCACCACCCTCTGTCTTCTTTCAGCTAGCCAATTTCTGATCCACATCTCTAAATCACCCTCAATCCCCAGCCTCCGTATTTTCTGCAATAGCCTATGGTGGGGAACCTTATCAAACGCTTTGTTGAAATCCATATACACCACATCAACTGTTCTACCCTCGTCTACCTGTTCAGTCACCTTCTCAAAGAACTCGATAAGGTTTGTGGGGGCATGACCTACCCTTCACAAAGCCATGCTGACTATCCCTGATCATATTATTCCTATCTAGATGATTATAAATCTTGTCTCTTATAATCCCCTCCAAGACTTTACCCACTACAGATGTGAGGCTCACCGGTCTATAGTTGCCGGCGTTGTCTCTGCTCCCCTTTTTGAACACAGGGACCACATTTGCTATCCTCCAGTCCTCTGGCACTATTCCTGTAGCCAATGATGACATAAAAATCAAAGCCAAAGGTCCAGCAATCTCTTCCCTGGCCTCCCAGAGAATCCGAGGATAAATCCCATCAGGACCCGGGGACTTATCTATTTTCAGCCTGTCCAGAATTGCCAACACCTCTTCCCTACGTACCTCAATGACATCTATTCTATTAGCCTGGGTCTCAGCATTCTCCTCCACAACATTATCTTTTTCCTGAGTGAATACTGACGAAAAATATTCATTTAGTATCTCGCTTATCGCTTCAGACTCCACACACAACTTCCCATCCCTGTCCTTGACTGGTCCTACTCTTTCCCTAGTCATTCGCTTATTCCTGACATACCTATAGAAAGCTTTTGGGTTTTCCTTGATCCTACCTGCCAAATACTTCTCATGTCCCCTCCTTGCTCGTCTTAGCTCTCTCTTTAGATCCTTCCTCGCTACCTTGTAACTATCCATCGCCACAACTGAAACTTCACACCTCATCTTCACATCGGCCTCCTTCTTCCTCTTAACAAGAGATTCCACTTCTTTGGTAAACCACGGTTCCCTCGCTCGACGCCTTCCTCCCTGCCTGACCGGTACATACTTATCAAGAACACGCAGTAGCTGATCCTTGAACAAGCTCCACTTATCCAGTGTGCCCAACACTTGCAGCATACTTCTCCACCTTATCCCCTCCCCCCCAAGTCACGTCTAATGGCATCATAATCGCCCTTCCCCCAGCTATAACTCTTGCCCTGAGGTGGATACTTCTCCCTTTCCATCACTAACGTAAACGTCACCGAATTGTGGTCACTGTCCCCAAAGTGCTCTCCTACCTCCAAATCCAACACCTGGCCAGGTTCATTACCCAAAACCAAATCCAACGTGGCCTCGCCTCTTGTTGGCCTGTCAACATATTGTGTCAGGAAACCCTTCTGCACACATTACAAAAAACGACCCATCTAATGTACTCGAACTATATATTTTCCAGTCAATATTTGGAAAGTTAAAGTCTCCCATAATAGCTATCCTGTTACTTTCGCTCTTATCCAGGATCATCCTCGCCATCCTTTCCTCTACATCCCTAGAACTATTTGGTGGCCTATAGAAGACTCCCAACAGTGTGACCTCTCCTTTCATGTTTCTAACCTCAGACCATACTACCTCGGAAGATGAGTCCCCATCTAGCATCCTCTCCGGCACCGTAATACTGCTCTTGACTAGCAGCGCCACACCTCCCCCTCTTTTCCCTCCTTCTCTGAGCTTACTAAAACGCCTAAACCCCGGAACCTGCAACATCCATTCCTGTCCCTGCTCTATCCATGTCTCCTAAATGGCCACAACATCGAAGCCCCAGGTACCAACCCATGCTGCCAGTTCCCTACCTTATTTCGTATACTCCTGGCATTGAAGTAGACACACTTCAAACCACCTACCTGAACACTGCCCCCTCCTGCGACGTCAAATCTGTGCTCCTGACCTCTATGCTCTCATTCTCCCTTACCCTAAAACTACAATCCAGGTTCCCATGCCACCGCTGCATTAGTGTAACCCCCCCCCCCCCCCCCAAAGAGCACTAACAAATCTCCCCCCCCCCAAGGATATTTGTGCCCCTCAGGTTCAGATGTAGACCATGCTATCTGTAGAGATCACACCCTCCACAGAAAGAGCCCCAGTTATCCACAAATCTGAATCCCTCCCGCCTGCACCATCCCTGTAGCCACGTGTTTAATTGCTCTCTCTCCCTATTCCTCATCTCACTATTACGTGGCCCGGGCAACAACCCAGAGATAACAACTCTGTTTGTTCTAGTTCTGAGCTTCCGTCCAAGCTCCCTGAAAGCCTGCCTGACATCCTTGTCCCCTTTCCTACCTATGTCGTTAGTGCCAATGTGGAACACGACTTGGGGCTGCTCCCCCTCCCCCCCTAAGGAGCCGGAAAACACGATCTGAGACATCACGTACCCTTGCACCTGGGAGGCAACATACCAAACGTGAGTCTTTCACGCTCCCACAAAATCTCCTATCTGTGCCCCTGACTATCGAGTCCCCAATTACTAATGCTCTGCTCCTCTCCCCCTTCCCTTCTGAGCAACAGGGGCAGATTCCGTGCCAGAGGCCTGTACCGCATGGCTTACCCCTGGTAAATCCCCTCCTCCCCCCATAAGTATCCAAAGCGGTATACTTGTTTCTCAGGGGAACGACCGCAGGGGATCCCTGCACTGACTGCTTCTTCCCAGCCCCTCTTACAGTTACCCATCTATCTCCAATCTTTGGTGTAACTAATTCCCTGAAGCTGCTATCTATGACCCCCTCTGCCTCCCGAATGATCCTAAGTTCTTCCAACTCCAGCTCCAGTTCCCTAACTCGGTCTTGGAGGAGCTGGAGATGGCAGCACTTCCTGCAGGTAAAATCAGCAGGGACACTAACGGCATCCCTCACCTCAAACATCCTGCAGGAGGAACATTGCACTCCCTTCCCTGCCATCCCTCTAACTTTCTACCAAGATCTGGCTAGCAACTAAATTAAATTTAATAAAAATAAATAATAATAAAATATGGTACTTTCCTCACACCAATGGGGTTAATTATTAGGTTAGAGGAGGAGGGCGGGTGGGAGACACTACACGTGTAGTGTCTCGGGTTTCCTCTCAAACAGAATTTATTGGTGAGTGTCTTCCCAGAAGTCCGCGGTTCGAACTTCCTGTTCCCGCCTTAAACACTAAATTTTTTTTTTTTTTAAACAGCAAAGTAAACGGGACCAGGTAAGTGTTTACCGCTGAAATTGACTAGCCTGCTCCTGTGAAAGTCTCCCAGAAATAATTAACGCACCGCTCCCGCTGAAATCGACTGGCCTGCTCCTGCTCCTGCAAAGACAAGTGTTTTTAAAGGAGAAACTTACCTCCCAGAAATCACTTGCGCACTGCTCCTGCTGAAATTGACTAGCCTGCTCCGCTCCACTGAAATCAGTGTTGGCCCACTGAAGGATAGACAAGGGAATCTATGTGTGGAGCCAGAGGAAATGGGCGAGATACTAAATGTGTACTTTGCATCAGAATTCACCAAAGAGAAGGAATTGGTAGATGTTGAGTCTGGAGAAGGATGTGTAGATAGCCTGGGTCACATTGAGATCCAAAAAACGAAGTGATGGGCGTCTTAAAAAATATTAAGGTAGATAAGTCCGCTGGGCCTGATGAGATCTACCCCAGAATACTGAAGGATGCTGGAGATGAAATTGCTGAGGCCTTGACAGAAATCTTTGGATCTTCACTGTCTTCAGGTGATGTCCCGGAGGACTGGAGAATAGCCAATGTTGTTCCTCTGTTTAAGAAGGGTAGCAAGGATAATCCCGGGAACTACAGGCCGGTGTGCCTCACTTCAGTGGTATGGAAATTACTGGAGAGAATTCTTCGAGACAGCATCTACTCCCATTTGGAAGCAAATGGACGTATTAGTGAGAGGCAGCATGGTTTTGTGAAGGTGAGGTCGTGTCTCACTAACTTGATAGAGTTTTTCGAGGAGGTCACAAAGATGATTGATGCAGGTAGAGCAGTGGATGTTGTATGTATGGACTTCAGTAAGTCCTTTGACAAGGTCCCTCATGGTAGACTAGTACAAAAGGTGAAGTCACACGGGATCAGGGGTGAGCTGGCAAGGTGGATACAGAACTGGCTAGGTCATCGAAGGCAGTGAGTAGCAATGGAAGGATGCTTTTCTAATTGGAGGGCTGTGACCAGTGGTGTTCCGCAGGGATCATATGCAGCTATTCTATTTGTGAACCACTGATTGCCACTTCTGTTATCCTTTAATCCTGAGCCGATTTCTGACCTAATATCCACCCCATCATTAACCATGTCCACTGTCACCTCCAGAATATCGTCCTCTGGATCACAACAGCTGTCAATGTGATTTTCTGACTACCATTCCAAATCTCTGCTGAACTGCCTCTCAGTTACAAAGCTGGAGAATCAAATCTGACCTGAAACTCTGCTGTCCATATCCCAAACTTTGACCGAATCTAATTCACTCATCATCCTTGTCCTCACTGACCTCTAGTGCCGGCCGCTCTGGCAAATCATTAATTTTCTCACAGATCTGATTAAATTCCTCCATGACATTCTCCGTCCAATTGTCCAACGCTCTGGTCATTACCCAGAACTTTTTTGCTAGTTCAAGTATAAAAAGAGCCTGATAGCACGCAACCCCTCAAATTCCCCGTTCCTAATCTCCAACCCATATCAGTCTCTGACACGAGCTTTCACTGACACGGCCCCTGTTGTCCCTGTTCTATGAAAATCTCGAGCAATAAACCTGGAGTGAATTTCTCCAGCGGAGTGTCTGTCATCTATCAGGCAGCTTTCTCACAAGCCCAGCAGCAGAGCTGGTAACAAACAGCACTGATTCCTCCCTTTCCTGTGAACAACAGTAGCAATGGCCAGAGAGAGATCCTGATGCTTGGACAACTCAGGTTCACCAGATTATTTACCCAGGCCTGTAACCTGGAGAGAAGATCCAGATTTGTGTTTCTCGATGGCACAACACAGGAAGAAGCAGATATCGGTTATAAACTCTCACTCGATTGGCACAGCGCTCGAACACCAGGGGTTTCTGTCGACAGTGGATGAAAGCATCAGGTTTCAGTGAATAGCCACCGTCCATAGTCGCCAGTCCGCTAACTGCTGTCTCACCGCGGCCTCCTGTTTCCAATGGATCATTGAAGCTCAGCTTCAATGGGATTCTCTCTTAACAGGCAGGTTGTTCAGCTGGACACCAGGCAACGCAAATTTCGCAAAGACAATCAGCAGTGTTTCACATCACAAGCTAGATCATAAGGACCCTGTGTCCTGGCCTGACCAATAACCTTCTGCACGTTGATGATATACACAAGACAGCTCTGATCGAAAATGAATTTACGCAGCTCAGTGTGGACATTACAGAACTGTAAGAAACTGGACCCGCTCAATATGGATCCTGTATAGAGAAACACAACACATTCTTGAGACAGGAAAATCCAAGAGGAAACAAATGAGAATGGAGCCGGTCTCACAGAAAAAAAACACACTTTAATCGTGATGACTCAACTCCAAGAAGAAAGCTCATCCTCGGGTCAACACTGATCATCCAATGAGTCCAAAAGGAGTCAGGAGTTCCTCAACATCCTGGATCAGGCTAGTTCATCCAAGATCATAGAGTGGTGTCAAAGTGCGACTATCTACACAACATCATCTATAACTCTGCAGTCGCTGAGTCCTGGAAATAGATCAGAGGAATGCTGATTGGTTTAAGGATTATAGAACTGAAATTGAGCTAGTTACTCTCACCAGGAGGAGAGCTCCCATTAACTAAAAGTACATACCTGACAAAATAGAGATGTTCTCAGTTTTGCCAGATCTCATCAGATTGCTCAGCAATGTACCAATCAATACTGGTTAAAACTCTGCAACAGCATGCTGCTGAATCCGAGGCTGTCAGGGGGATGGATGAAGGAACCAAGAATGCATTGGGTCAAACAGTAACTAATCAGCCCCATTGAAGAGATAGACATAGATGATCATCATTGAACGGAGCAACCAGCTGGATTGGTGAGTGGAGGACGACCTCAAACATGGAGAGCGTTGTCACTGAGACCCACCCAGCTCCATTCTAGACTTTAACGTAGGAGCTGGACAGTGAGACCACCATGATTAAGATGAGTCATCTGACCATGGAATACCCAGTGAGTATGCAATTCTTTCTGAAATCAATAACAGTGGAAATCCAGCATCATTGAGGAATCTCTGTTGGGAGGAAAGATCGGTGATATATCCGTGAACAAAAACAAAGGAGATGGCACTCACTGGACAATTAATCAAGACATCTGATGGTCAGCATAGACATGTTGGGCCGAAGGGCCTGTTTCTGTGATGTGTGACACTATATCTCTCTCTGTGGCTCTTTGTCCTTATTTGGTATTCTGGGAAAGGTCTTTGCTCGTGACTAGCTTGCCGAACCTGGTATCACACATCTGCCCTAAGTCTCAATGTGTACTCTGGAAGAAGCTCCACAGAATGAACAACATCTTCCTGTTCCGCAATAACAGACTGGAGGGTATGAATGGTTACTGATGTTTCCGTGTAAGAAACCCCAAAGGTTCAACACCATCCTGTTGTTCCGCAGTAACAGCTTCAAGGGGCTGAATGTTCTTCACCTTTTCATGACGAGGATGTTCTTTGTTGATACTTGTGAGGTCTCAATTTTAATGTCCACTTAACAGCCCCGATATTGTCCAGATTCTCTTGTACATGGACACGGACTGCTTCAGTATCTGCGTCACAAACGGTTCCGAACATTGTGCAGTCATCAGTGAACATCAACCCTTCTGTCCTTAGATATAAGGAAGATCATGTATGAAGAAACGGAAGATGGCTGCGCCGAGGATACCTCCTGAGGAACACATGGAGTTATGTCCTGGAGCTGAGATTATTAACCTCCAAGAGTCATAACCATCCTCCCTTCTAACAGGTATGACTCCAACCAGCAGAGGGTTTTCCTCATTCCCATTGATTCCAGTTTTGCTCGGGCTTCTTCATTCCACACTCGATCAAATGCTGCTATGATGTCACCTCCCTTCTACTTCATGTTCTGCGTGTTTGAACAACGGCTGTGACGAGGTCAGTGGCCCTGGCACAACTGAAACTGAGCGTCTGTGAGCCGGTTACTGCTCAGTAAGTGCCGCTTCATTGCACAGCTGTTGAGCCGTTCCATCATATCGCTAATGATCGGCAGCAGACAGGTGGGGCGGTAATTAACCAGTTGGGTCTGTGTGTGCGGCCGTTTCTGTTTGTATGTTTTTTTGATAACAGGTGTGTTTTGGTATGGGTGTTAATATGTATGTGTGTGTGTATGTGGTTGCACTTGTGAGTTTGCGTATGTGTGTGTGTGTGTGCAGCGGGGGGGGGGGTCGTGTGTGAATGTGTGTGGGTGGCTGTGAGGGTGTCCTGTGCATTTTTCTGTGTGTTTGTGGGTAAGTATGGCTGCTTGTCTCGTTCTCGGTTTGAGCATGTGGTGTGTGGGTGAGTAAGCGTGTGGGTGGGTGGGGTGTGTATGTGGGTAACTGTGGGAGCATATATGTATGTCTGACTGTTTGTTTGTCTGTGCCTGAATTTATGGGTGTGTATGTGAATGATTTAGTGTTCGGTATGGGTGAGCGTGTGTGACTGCGTATGTTTCTGTGTGGTTCTGTATGTCTGTGAGTGTTTGGGTGTGGGCGTATGTGTGTCTGTGTTTATACCTAGGTGTGTTGGTAAGTGTGTATGTGCAAATATGTGGAAATGTACATGTGTGTATATGGGTGGATGTGTCTTGTGTGCATGAGAGGTTAAGTGCGTGACTGGGTGTGTGTGGGTATTTGTGGATACATTCAGGGTGTGGGCATGTAAGTGTTGTTATGGGCCAGGGTTTAGAGAACCCCAAAGTGTATCATGCAGTCCACCTGACCCACAACTTTGAATGGATTGTGGTTATGGCGAGCACACAGGCCCACTTTGCAGGGGTGATGCAACAGAAATCTACAGTACTTTTAAATGAAAACACTGTTTATTTATAAAACCAGGTAACACTTTATAAATCCACATGTATAAAACAACTATCAACACAAAAAATCCATCCTCCAAATCCTCCTCCTCTAAACAAAACAAAAGACTGTGTGGGGAGTTGGTGAGGTAAGCTGTCCTTTCCCTTTCCTCTCTCCACCCTCCCACAACCTCTAAGCTGCGGGAAGTGTGAAAATCAGGTAAGCTGTTTTTTCTCTCTCTGCAATTGTCAAGTGGATAAATGGAAGGGATGGCAGAGAGGGCAGTGCAATGTTCCTCCTGCAGGATGGTCGCAGTGAGGGACACCGTCAGAGGCCCTGATGAGTTCACCTGCGGGAATTGCACCCATTTGCAGCTCCCCAAAGACTGGAGAACTCGGAACTGGAGCTGGAGCTGAATGAAATGAGGATCATTAGGGAGGCAGAGTCCGTTACAAATAGATGCTACTCCTAAGAATGAAGGTAGCTGGCTGACGTTTAAAAGAAGGGGAAAGAAGCAGTCAGTGCAGGGATCCCCTGCGGTTGTTCCCCTCAGGTATAGCATTTTGGATACTATTGCGGGGGGCGGGGGGCACCAGAGGTAAGCCATGGTGACCAGGTCTAGCACTGTGTCTGTCCCTGTGGTTCCGAAGGGAAGAGGGAGAACAGGAGAGCATTAGTTATTGGAGACTCTTTAGTTACAGCGACAGATAGGCGGTTCTGTGCCAACGATAGAGGCTCACGGTTGGTGTGTTGCCTCCCGGGTGCGAAGTTCCGTGACGTCTCCGATCGTGTTTTCAGGATCCTTAAGGGGGAGGGGGATCAGCCACAAGTCGTGGTACACATCGGTACCAACGACACAGGTAGGAAAAGGGTCGGGGATGTAAAACAGTAATTCAGGGAGCTCGGGTGGAAGCTGAGAGCCAGGACAGACCATGTTGTCATCTCTGGTTTGCTGCCAGTGCCACGTGCTAGCGAGGTGAGGAGTAGGGAGTGAGTGCAGTTAAACACATGACTGCAGGGATGGTAAAGGAGGGAGGGTTTGAGTCCTGCAACGTCCATTAACCTGATGACCTTCCATGAGTCGATATCATGCTGCACTAGAGTCGAACCATGCTCCAATGTCAAGGCCTGGAGTTGGGTCTGCAGATATCTGGAGAAGAGCGTAGGTGAGTTGCCGAACCCCTCTGGCAGTCGGGTCCAGGTACACTACTGTCCATTGTAAGTGAAGGCAAACAAATATTGACTTTCAGATGCGAGAGGGAGGGCAAAGAAGGCGTGCTGAAGGTCAATTCATAGGGCTAGAACATAGGTGGCCATTTCTTCAGTCATATGGTGAAACTGAACCAGTCTGGGAACATGCAGGCTCCAGGGGGTTCTAAGGGACCTGCCATAAAGGATCTCGGCAGGAGAGAGCCGGGCCGGTCCCGCAGGTGTAACTCGCAGCTGGAAGAGGACAACGGGGAGCAACTTAAGCCATGTCAGTCCCGTGTCTGCTTTTAATTTAGCACATTTAGTTTTGAGGGTCTGATTGTGTCTCTCAACCAACCCGGCCGCCGGTCTGTACGCACAGCGTAACTGCTGGCGTATGCCCAACTGGGAGCAGAACACCTTGTTAATCTGTCCTATAAAATGAGGCCCGTTATCAGAACTTACCTGAGCTGGTATACCGTACCGGGCAATGATTTCCCGCCTCAGAACTTTAACCACAGTAGCAGCTTTATTATCGGTAGTCGGATACGCCTCAACCCATCTGCTGAACACATCCACAATGACCAAAACATATTTATAACATTGACAACATTGACACCTTTCCAACTCAATGTAATCCATTTGGAGCGTCTCAAAGGGACCATTGGGCAACGGGGTTTGCCCCGTACCACAAGGGATACCTTTGTCGGTGTTATATTGCTGACAGATCAAACACCGATTATTGATACTCTGGGCCAACCCCTGCATTTTAGGGTGCCACCAAGTGTCCAGCAACAAATCACTAGTCCCCCGAGCCCCACAATGAGTTGCAAAGTGTACACATTCGATGACCCATAAAGCCAGTACATCAGACATACAAGTCTGATGTACTGGCGTGGTCCATAAAGAGGTAACAGAATCATATGTAGAACCTAACCGTTTCCACATGTGTTTATCACTCTCAGGAGCGTCCTCCTGTAACCTTATGACGTCTTGGATGGTTGGCATTGGCTTGTCAGAAGCAGACATATTTATAGTAGATCGTTTAGTCTGACTTAACATTTTAGGCACCATCACTTGCTGAATTTGCGCGGCTGTCCGCGCTGCACAATCTGCTTGTTCATTACCAACGTCAACTGGGGTCTTACCATTTGTGTGGGCAGCGCATTTAATGATGGAAATCTGCGCGGGCATAAGGAGGGCCTGCAGTAAGTCATTAACTAAACCCCGGTGGGATATTTCCGTGCCTGCCGAGGTAAGGAATCCCCTATTCTTCCAGAGCTGTCCGAAGTCATGAACTACCCCGAAGGCGTATCGGGAGTCAGTATAAATATGTACCCTACGATCTGCCCCAAGAATACATGCACGGGTAAGGGCAAAACGTTCGGCTTGTTGGGCAGAATAAGGGGTCTGAAAAGCTGCCGCTTCTAGGATCAGACCATCCTGATCTACGATTGCGTAACCGGACAGTCTCCGGCCAATGGGGCTTATTAATGCATTGCCATCAACATACATAATCATGTCAGGTTTTTCTAACGGAATCTCACTCAGATCGTCCCTTAGTGTGGTAGTTTCCTGAATCAAGGCTAAACAGTCGTGGCCAGGTGCGACTTCATGGACAGGGGGACCGCTAAGAAAACAGGCTGGATTGATAGTGGTACAGTACTTAGATGTCAGAAGTGGATTGTTCAAAAGGTATATTTCATTCCTATTCTGCCGAGCAGCGTAAGATGCTGAGCCTGCAGTTGCCCCAGTAGTGGGAGCTATATAACGTAATATCCTGTTGGAGAGTTATATTGGTCGCAGCCTGCAAACTTTTGTATATCGCTGCCAAGATCTGGGTGCAAACAGTGTGGCCCAACGCTACTGGATCAAGTTTGGAAGAGCAATATGCTACGGGACATTGCTTGTTCCCATGTTGCTGGGTGAGTACCGCTGTTGAACATCCTTCCAGAACAGTACAGTATATCTGGAACGGTCGGTCGCACAAGGGCCTCCCGAGGGCCGGTGCTTGTAACAAGGCCTGCTTCAGGCAACGGAAGGCTTCGAGTGCCGTGGTGGTGAGAGTAAAATTCCCCCCTTCACTAGTGTAAGGCGTCAGCAGCTTTGTATAGACAGCGATGTTTGGTATTCACTGTCGACAATAATTCACCATACCCAGCCAATGACGGACCTCCTTGGCTATGGTAGGGGCCGGGAATTGGCGTATTGGTTCAATCCTACTGGGTTCGAGACTTCTTTCTGTGGCTGTAAGTAAAACTCCTAAGAACTTGACCTTTGTCTGAGCCACCAGGACCTTTGATTGTGAAACAACGTAACCCAACGAGGATAGGTGGTTTAATAACTGGATCACATCATCCCTGTTACTGGGCTCGTCAGGAATCGGAACCAATATGTCATCTACATACTGCACTAGAGCGGAACCATGCTCAAATGTCAAGGCCTGGAGTTGGGGCTGCAGATATCTGGAGAAGAGCGTAGGTGAGTTGACGAACCCCTGTGGCAGTCGGGTCCAGGTATCCTACTGTTCACTGTAAGTGAAGGCAAACAAATATTGGCTTTCAGATGCGAGAGGGAGGGCAAAGAAGGCGTGCTGCAGGTCAATTATGGCGAAGACCCGGGCTTGAGCTGGAATTTGAGCCAGTATGTGGGCACGGTTAGGGACGAGAGCATGTAACGGCTGTGCGATGGCATTGATTGAACGTAAATCCTGTACTAATCGGTACTGGTTTGCTTTGGCTGGTTTAGGCACAGAAAGTATGGGGGTGTTACATTCTGATTGGCAAGGGACCAAAATACCCTGTTGCAACAGCTCTCGGATTAATTTGTCTATAGACGGGGCAGCTTGGGGTTTCAGGGGATATTGCCGAATGGAAGGCAGCTTTACATGGTCTTTAATCGTTACCTTAATAGGTGAAACATTTGGCTTTCCTACTTGTGATGGGTATTCCGCCCTGACCTGTGGATGGACTTATTCCAGACCGCCACGTCCCCGGTGATGCTGTAGTCGAGTGTTAATCGTTTCAGGGACCTCAAAATATTTTATGGAAGTGTCGTCTGGCGTGACATGAAATGCGTACTCTGTTGGATCTGAATGATCCACTGCCCTCCTTACCATAGGCCCCAGATCCTTGGCATGGTACTGTTCGTGGACCTGACGTGTAATATGAGGGCCTACAGAAGCTGACTGTGGCCATAAATGTGGAGGTATTGTAACCAAATCGGCTGTACCTTCTTTTCCCGTGACTGTGGCTGTAACCTTAGCTGTTCATTCGGTCCCAATTAACGGCCGGTATTTGTCCTCCAACTCCCTGTTTTGTCCGGTTCTCTCATAGGCCAGGGTAACGTGATGGTGTGAATGTTCAATGTCTAACGTCCACCACTGGTGGGTGATAGAAATATAGCACTGTTGTTTTATCCTTCATGATTGAACCGTTACCCCTTCGTCTCCGCACTCTAGCTGCAGCTGGAAGATACACAGTAAATCTCGGGCCAACAAGTTACAGTCCAATCCAGTAGACACCACAAACTGATGATCCGCAGACTTATTCTCGTAAGTGACTGTCACAGGTTCAGAAATAGGATACTCACACACCTGTCCTGGGAACCCCGACTATTGCTGCGTGTGGTCGGGTAGTGGTAGTCGAAGTTCTGATTGAATCGAAGACAGCTGCTCCAGTGTCGATTACAAATGGTTGGTGTTGATGTCTTATCTGCAGTGAAATAATAGGTTCCCTGTCCGATTGGAGAGTCCTTATGACTAAATTAGCTAGTCAATCCTGTGTTGGGAAAGGGTTTGCCTGGGAGAAGTCAGTGTCTCTCGGCTGTCCTACCCTTGGTGGGTACGCCCTCCTTTGGGTCGGGTTGTCTCCTTCTGCTGCCTGTCCTTTAAAGGGGCATTCCTGTTGCCAGTGATCTGCACGGCCGCAATTAAACATGCATTGTTCCCTCTATATCTGCCCCGTCCTCTTCTCCCAGTAGACCAATGACCATTCAGAGGGGGCGGCAGTTGTGATGCTCTTCGTGCATACGGTGGGCCATAGAGGAGCTGAGGGTCCATTTGGGTGGGTTTGATATCCTAACCCATGCTGATCCACCCACCCTAGGTCACAATATTGGGGTTCCAGCTGGTAAGCCACCGTTTCTGCCGCTGGTTGGTGTCTCAGATCATCCTTTTTCATTATATACTCCGTCTTAATCTTTGGAACGGAGCCTCCTTCCTGGCCTACACCCTCCTTCCAATGAAATCTGACTGCCCTGGCCATCTGAGAAGGGTCATTCTCTGTCCAATTCATGTTACGACATTTCACTGCAGTAGCCACGGAATGTGGGAGGCAATGCATTAACATAGCACTATATTGAGGGGAATTCTGACCATTTTGATATGGCAAGTCGCATGACTGCCCACGCTAGATTTCATTAAAACGTTCCAGAAATTCCTCTGTCTCTTCAGTCTTTTTAGGTTTGACAACAGAAATGTTTATGGGCGTTTGAAATGTGACATTCAACGCATTCAGAATTTGTGCCCATCTATCATCGTCCAAAGCATGGCCTTGCTGAAGTGCGGCGTGGCTAGCAGAATTCAAGTGATTGAGATGATTGCGGTACTCTGTTGGGGTTAAAACCTCTGGACTAGGGCCCAGAGGTCCCTTGAATCAGCTTGATCAACTGAGATGGTAGTTCTCAGATAATCCACGAAATCAGCAGGAGATTTCCTCCTGTCTGGGATTGCAGCCAGAATAGCGATCATCTCACTGGGTCTCCATGGGAAATAAACGTCTATCGTGGGCTGGGCGGCCGCCGTTACAGCGTCAGGTTTTAGTATTTTCCGAATCGGCAACTATCTCAAAGTCTCACTAGGGGGCGCTCTAGCCGATTCTTCTGGCTCTTCAAAGACTTCGACGTCCATCCCTGCCACTAGGGGGAGCTCCAGCTCCTCAGAACTATTCCCACCCTCTTTGGTTGTTCTCATACTTTTCTGTCCTACCATATCGGTCTGAAGGGATCCAGTTGGTATGCGTGATTGTTTCTGGATAGGATCAGGCCCCTCTCTCACTGTCCGAGATCGGTTCCTAAAGCTAACTGTGCTTGTTGAACAGAGCTCTCCTTGTCTAACAGACAGTGAAGATGCTGTAATCGGACCCAAGCTATCAACCGAAGGGGCTGGAGAGGCTGGCATGATTTGAATCTAGGGAGCAGTGACTGGATATAAATGATGATACCCTGGTGGTTCCGGAAATAGTGCAGACAATGCTATGGTGCAGTCGGCACTCTAGCCGACATGGTCCAATTTTCGAAGTCCTCATCTGCTTCTGTCAATGCAAGGCCAGCCATTGAACTACGTAGCCCATTTTTTTTTTCCGAGTCGACCCTCTCTTCACTTGCGCGTTTTTTTGAATGCACACTCCTTTTTCAAGATCTCCAGAGTTTTCTGGTTCCCCTATTCACTAATTGGAATTCCCATTTTAACGGCATTTTCTTGCCAACTTGATAACATGATCTTATCTCTTTCCTCTTGACAATATTGTCTCCATAATCCAATTAATTATTTTGCTTTCATACTTTGGCTCTTTTTCCAGATTTTCCCCTGAACTTTCTTAATGATGTCCAGGTCTTTAGTGCCCCCTAGTGGCCATTCGTCACCCAATTTCTTCCTTCAGGTTGCCGACATGTTCCATAATCTCTCGCTTTATCTCGATAAATATCACATAATATTTGCAATGGCGTGCCTGGATCATTCGTGTTATCCAAGCAATTCCCCATAATCTCAAACTAGTCCTCAAGACTGCGTTTTTTCGCCACTACAGTCCAAGGATACAATTTTAGCTCAATCAACTGTAGTTTCCAAAACACTCACACGTGGAAGTAAATCAATTCCAAAACACACACACCTGGAATTAAACCATCAGCCGATGTCCCATCAACTCCAAAACTACACACATATGGAATTAAACCATCAATTTCAATGTCTCATCAATCCCAAAACTACACACATATGGAATTAAACCATCAATTTCGATGTCCCATCAATCCCAAAACTACACACATATGGAATAAAACCATCAATTTTGATGTTGCCTCAATTCCAAAACTAACCCAAACCCAACCATCAATTATGAAATCCTATCAGTTAAATTTTCTAATCACCAGACAGAACTTTGACTTCGTCTAGACGATCTTTCCGTACCAACCGTGAGTGACCAGACCAATCAGACCATAAGAAGAGGGGAAAATCAATGCGCGGTCATTTTCCAGCTACACATTGTGGGCCCTTTTCCACTTTCCTTGTCCAAAATCAGTCTAATTCTGATTTCGCAGTTGGCCGGTAACCGTATTGAGAAATCCCGGGTTTCGGCACCAAATGACAAATGTTGAATTATTTACCCGTCAGTCTGGCCTCAATAAAACTCGAGATGGATTTGTAGGCCTAGTATTATTTACTTTTAAACAACTTGCAAGTCTGACTTGCTTCACAAAAACCCAGAACACAAGCTGCCTCCAGGGTCTTCCGAATCAAGTGCTATTGGAGACAAAGGAATCTCTACAAATACATTCAAATTGCATCAAGTTTCACATACACGATTCCCATAAGTCATCCTATACCCCCCCTGACCTGGCCATACATCCTAATTGGCTCACTTCTCATTCCTTAACCCTGGCCTCTTGTTACCCAGCATCCTTTTCTCCTCCACTACCAGACACCCCTCCGCCTTCCTTGCCATGCTTTCTGAAATCCTTTGTCTGCGAATTCACTAGAATTAGACCGGCCTACATCTACATTACTGTAACTAATATATTTAGACTAACTATTTTATATCACATTCGTCAGGAACAAACAAAATCAAAGGAAACACTCTCTGTAAGGTCAATGAATCGACAGCACAACTGGATACAAATGGGTATCATTTGGAAGGGATCACCTAGAAATGATTAGAACAAAGAAAAGTATGGCACAGGAACAGGCCATTAAGCACTCTGGGTCTGTACCGGTCATGATACCAACGTTTACCAAAACCCTCAGTATTTATTTGTGCCATATCCCTCTTTCCCCATCCTATCCATGTTTTTGCAAGTTGACTTTTGAACGCCGTTAATGTTTTTGCTTTCATAACCTCCCCTGACAAGGAGTTCCAGGCACTCACCGCCATCTGAGTAAACCACTTACGTCGCACATGTCCTCTACACTTTGCCCTACGGACGCCCATGGTGCCTGACCCGTCCACCATGGGAAAGAGTGCCTTCCCATCCACTCTATCGGTGCCCCTCATAATACTGTCGAACTCTATCAGGTCACCCCTCAACCTCCGTCTTTCTAATGAAAACAGTCTATTCAGCATCTCCGAATAGCTAAGACCGTCCAGACCAGGACAAATCCTGGTAAACCTCCTCTGCACCCTGTCCAAAGCCTCCACATCTTTCTGTAATGTGGATTCCAGAATTGTGCGCAATGTTCCAAGTGTGGCCTGACCATGGTTCTATCTATGACTTGCTCGTTTTTATACTAAATGCCACGTCCAGTGAAGGCAATCATTCCGTATGATTTCTTCACTACATTGTCCACTTGTGTTGCCACGTTTAGAGATCTGTGGATCTGTATGCCCAGATCTCTCTGACTTTCTATATTCCTAAGAGTTTTGCTATTTACTGTATATTGCCACTCTATGTTAGACCTACCAAAATGCAGTAATTCGCATTTATCCTGATTAAAATCCCTATCCAAGTCTCCAATCTATATACGTCCTGTTGTATTTTCTGAAAATCCTCAACACTCTCTGCCACTCCAACAATCTTGGTGTCATCCACAAACTTACTAATCAGACCAGCTAAAATTTCGTCCAAATTGTTCATATATACTCTAAACAACAGAGGCCCCAGCACAGTTCCCTGCGGAACACCGCGGGTCATTGCCTTCTATTCAGAAAAACAACCCTTTCACTGCTACCTTCTGCCGTCCGTGACCGAGCCAGTTCGGTATCCATCTTATCATCTCACCTCAGATCCCGTGTGACTTCACCTTTTGTAACAGTCTGCCATGAGGCACTTGGTCATAGAATCATAGAGTCATAGAAGTTTACAGCATGGAAACAGGCCCTTCGGCCCAACCAGTCCATGCCTCCGAGTTTTTACCATTAAGCTAGTCCCAGTTGCCCGCACTTGGCCCATAACCCTCTATACCCATCTTACCCATGTAACTATCTAATTGCTTTTTAAAAGACACAATTGTACCCGCCTCTACTACTACCTCTGGCAGCCCATTCCAGACACTCACTTCCCTCTGAGTGAAGAAATTGCCCCTCTGGGCCCTTCTGAATCTCTCCCCTCTCACCTTAAATCTATGCCCTCTAGTTTTAGACTCCCCTACCTTTGGGAAAAGCTGTTGACTATCTACCTTATCTATGCCCCTCATTATTTTATAGACCTCTATAAAATCACCCCTAAGCCTCCTACGCTCCAGGGAAAAAAGTCCCAGTCTATCCAGCCTCTCCTTATAACTCAAACCATCAAATCCCGGCAACATCCGAGTAAATCTTTTCTGCACTCTTTCTAGTTTAATAATATCCTTTCTATAATAGGGTGACCAGAACTGCACACAGTATTCCAAATGTGGCCGTACCAATGTCTTGTACAACTTCAACAAGACGTCCCAACTCCTGTATTCAATGTTCTGACCAATGAAACCAAGCATGCCGAATGCCTTCTTCACCACCTTGTCCACCTGTGACTCCATATTCAAGGAGCTATGAACCTGTACTCCTAGATCTCTTTGTTCTATAACTCTCCCCAACGCCATACCATTAATTGAGTAGGTCCTGGCCTGATTCGATCTGCCAAAATGCGTCACCTCACATTTATCTAAATTAAACTCCACCTGCCATTCGCCGGCCCACTGGCCTAATTGATCAAGATCCCGTTGCAATCCTAGATAACCTCCTTCACTATCCACTGTGCCACCAATCTTGGTGTCATCTGCAAACTTACTAACCATGCCTCCTAAATTCTCATCCAAATCATTAATATAAATCACAAATAACAGTGGACCCAGCACCGATCCCTGAGGCACACCACTGGTCACAGGCCTCCAGTTTGAAAAACAACCCTCTACAACCACCGTCTGCCTTCTGTCGTCCAGCCAATTTTGAATCCAATTGGCAACCTCACCCTGGATCCCGTGAGCTTTAACCTTCTGCAACAACCTACCATGCAGTACCTTGTCAAAGGCTTTGCTAAAGCCCATGTAGACAACGTCTACTGCACTGCCCTCATCTACCTTCTTGGTCACCCCCTCAAAAAAACTCAATCAAATTTGTGAGACATGATTTTCCACGCACAAAGCCATGCTGACTGCCCCAAATCAGTCCTTGCCTCTCTAAATGCTTGTAGATCCTGTCTCTCAGAATACCTTCTAGCAACTTACCTACTACAAACGTTAGGCTCACCGGTCAGTAGTTCCCAGCCTTTTCCCTGCTGCCTTTCTTAAACAAGGGCACAACATTCGTCACTCTCCAATCTTCAGGCACCTCACCTGTGGCTGCCGATGATTCAAATATCTCTGTTAGTGGACCCGCAATTTCCTCCCTAGCCTCCCACAACATCCTGGGATACATTTCATCAGGTCCCGGGGATTTATCTACCTTGATGCGCTTTAAGACTTCCAGCACCTCCTCCTCTGTAATATGCACAACAAAGAACAAAGAACAAAGAAATGTACAGCACAGGAACAGGCCCTTCGGCCCTCCAAGCCCGTGCCGACCATGCTGCCCGACTAAACTACAATCTTCTACACTTCCTGCGTCCGTATCCTTCTATTCCGATCCTATTCATATATTTGTCAAGATGCCCCTTAAATGTCCCTATCGTCCCTGCTTCCACTACCTCCTCCGGTAGTGAGTTCCAGGCACCCACTGCCCTCTGCGTAAAAAAACTTGCCTCGTACATCTACTCTAAACGTTGCCCCTCTCACCTTAAACCTATGCCCCCTAGTAATTGACCCCTCTACCCTGGGGGAAAGCCTCTGACTATCCACTCTGTCTATGCCCCTCATAATTTTGTATACCTCTATCAGGTCTCCCCTCAACCTCCTTCGTTCCAGTGAGAACAAACCGAGTTTATTCAATCGCTCCTCATAGCTAATGCCCTCCATACCAGGCAACATTCTGGTAAATCTCTTCTGCACCCTTTCAAAAGCCTCCACATCCTTCTGGTAGTGTGGCGACCAGAATTGAACACTATACTCCAAGTGTGGCCTAACTAAGGTTCTATACAGCTGCAACATGACTTGCCAATGCCCCGGCCAATGAAGGCAAGCATGACGTATGCCTTCTTGACTGCCTTCTCCACCTCTGTTGCCCCTTTCAATGACCTGTGGACCTGTACTCCTAGATCTCTTTGACTTTCAATACTCTTGAGGGTTCTACCATTCACTGTATAATCCCTACCTGCATTAGACCTTCCAAAATGCATTACCTCACATTTGTCCGGATTAAACTCCATCTGCCATCTCTCCGCCCAAGTCTCCAGACAATCTAAATCCTGCTGTATCCTCCGACAGTCCTCATCGCTATCCGCAATTCCACCAACCTTTGTGTCGTCTGCAAACTTACAAATCAGACCAGTTACATTTTCCTCCAAATCATTTATATATACTACAAAGAGCAAAGGTCCCAGCACTGATCCCCGTGGAACACCACTGGTCACAGCCCTCCAATTAGAAAAGCATCCCTCCATTGCTACTCTCTGCCTTCTATGGCTTAGACAGCTCTGTATCCACCTTGCCAGCTCACCCCTGATCCCGTGTGACTTCACCTTTTGTACTAGTCTACCATGAGGGACCTTGTCAAAGGCCTTACTGAAGTCCATATAGACAACATCTACTGCCCTACCTGCATCAATCATCTTAGTGACCTCCTCGAAAAACTCTATCAAGTTATTGAGACACGACCTCCCCTTCACAAAACCGTGCTGCCTCTCACTACTACGTCCATTTGCTTCCAAATGGGAGTAGATCCTGTCTCGAAGAATTCTCTCCAGTAATTTCCCTACCACTGAAGTAAGGCTCACCGGCCTGTAGTTCCCGGGATTATCCTTGCTACCCTTCTTAAACAGAGGAACAACATTGGCTATTCTCCAGTCCTCCGGGACATCCCCTGAAGACAGCGAGGATCCAAAGATTTCTGTCAAGGCCTCAGTAATTTCCTCTCCAGCCTCCTTCAGTATTCTGGGGTAGATCCCATCAGGCCCTGGGGACTTATCTACCTTAATATTTTTTAAGACGCCCAACACCTCGTCTTTTTGGTTCACAATGTGACCCAGGCTATCTATACCCACTTCTCCAGACTCAACATCTACCAATTCCTTCTCTTTGGTGAATACTGATGCAAAGTATTCATTTAGTACCTCGCCCATTTCCTCTGGCTCCACACATAGATTCCCTTGCCTATCCTTCAGTGGGCCAACCCTTTCCCTGGCTACCATCTTGCTTTTTATGTACGTGTAAAAAGCCTTGGGATTTTCCTTAACCCTATTTGCCAATGACTTTTCATGACCCCCTTCTAACCCTCCTGACTCCTTGCTTACATTCCTTCCTACTTTCCTTATATTCCACGCAGGCTTCGTCTGTTCCCAGCCTTTTAACCCTGACAAATGCCTCCTTTTTCTTTTTGACGAGGCCTACAATATCACTCGTCATCCAAGGTTCCCGAAAATTGCCGTATTTATCTTTTTTCCTCACAGGAACATGCCGGTCCTGTATTCCTTTCAACTGCCACTTGAAAGCCTCCCACATGTCAGATGTTGATTTGCCCTCAAACATCCGCCCCCAATCTATGTTCTTCAGTTCCCGCCTAATATTGTTATAATTAGCCTTCCCCCAATTTAGCACATTCATCCTCGGACCACTCTTATCCTTGTCCAACAGTACTTTAAAACTTACTGAATTATGGTCACTTTTACCGAAATGCTCCCCTACTGAAACATCTACCACCTGGCCGGGCTCATTCCACAATACCAGGTCCAGTACCGCCTCTTCCCTAGTTGGACTGTCTACATATTGTTTTAAGAAGCCCTCCTGGATGCTCCTTACAAACTCCGCCCCGTCTAAGCCCCTGGCACTAAGTGAGTCCCAGTCAATATTGGGGAAGTTGAAGTCTCCCATCACCACAACCCTGTTGTTTTTACTCTTTTCCAAAATCTGTCTACCTATCTGCTCCTCTATCTCCCGCTGGCTGTTAGGAGGCCTGTAGTATACCCCCAACATTGTGACTGCACCCTTCTTATTCCTGATCTCTACCCATATAGCCTCACTGCCCTCTGAGGTGTCCTCTCGCAGTACAGCTGTGATATTCTCCCGAACAAGTAGCGCAAATCCGCCTCCCCTTTTACATCCCCCTCTATCCCGCCTGAAACATCTAAATCCTGGAACGTTTAGCTGCCAATCCTGCCCTTCCCTCAACCAGGTCTCTGTAATGGCAACAACATCATAGTTCCAAGTACTAATCCAAGCTCTAAGTTCATCAGCCTTACCCGTAATGCTCCTTGCATTAAAACATATGCACTTCAGGCCACCAGACCCGCTGTGTTCAGCAACCTCTCCCAGTCTGCTCTGCCTCAGAGCCACACTGTCCCTATTCCCTAGTTCTCCCTCAATGCTCTCACCTTCTGACCTATTGCTCCCGTGCCCACCCCCCTGCCATACTAGTTTAAAGCCTCCCGTGTGACACTAGCAAACCTCGCGGCCAGGATATTTATGCCTCTCCGGGTTAGATGCAACCCGTCCTTCTTATACAGGTCACACCTGCCCCGGAAGAGCTCCCAGTGGTCCAGATAATGGAAACCCTCCCTCCTACACCAGCTGTTTAGCCACGTGTTTATCTGCTCTATCTTCCTATTTCTAGCCTCACTGGCAAGTAGCACGGGGAGTAATCCCGAGATTACAACCCTCGAGGTCCAGTCTTTTAACTTTCTGCCTAGCTCCCTGAACTCCTGCTGCAGGACCTCATGCCCCTTCCTGCCTATGTCGTTCGTACCAATATGTACAACGACCTCTGCCTGTTTGCCCTCCCCCTTCAGGATTCCCTCTACCCGTTCGGAAACATCCTGGACCCTGGCACCAGGGAGGCAACATACCATCCTGGAGTCTCTTTCACGTCCACAGAAGCGCCTATCTGTGCCCCTGACTCTCGAGTCCCCTATTACGATTACTATTCTGCGCTTTGACCCTCCCTTCTGAACATCAGAGCCAGCCGTGGTGCCACTGCTCTGGCTGCTGCTGTTTTCCACACACTTCTCAATAAATCACTATTTATTTCCCTTAGTTTCCTAACATCCATGCCTTTCTCCACCGTGAATACCGATGAGAAATATTCATTCAGGATCTCACCCAACAGTTGTGCCTCTGCACATAGATGTCCTTGTTGATCCTTAAGAGGCCCTACTCTGTCCCTAGCTTCTCTTTTCTCCTTTATGTATATGTAGAATCTCTTTGGATTCTCCCTTGCATTATTTGCCAAAGCAATTTCATGTCCCCTTTTTGCCCACCTGATTTCCCTCTTAACTCTATTTCGACAATCTCTATACT
This sequence comes from Scyliorhinus torazame, assembly GCF_047496885.1. Taxonomy (NCBI): domain Eukaryota; kingdom Metazoa; phylum Chordata; class Chondrichthyes; order Carcharhiniformes; family Scyliorhinidae; genus Scyliorhinus; species Scyliorhinus torazame. The sequence continues at coordinate 58,508,236 of NC_092726.1, forward strand.
CTTCAAAGGATCCACTTGATCCCAGTTGCTTATGTACGTCATATGCCTCCTTCTTCTTTTTGACCAGAGTCTCAATATCTCGAGTCATCCAGGGTTCCCTACTTCTACCAGCCTTGCCCTTCACTCTAAAGGGAATGTGCTTACCCTGCACCCTGGTTAACACATTTTTAAAAGCCTCCCATTTACCTGCCAACAGTATCCCCAATCTACCTCTGCAAGTTCCTGTATGATACCATCAAAATTGGCCTTGCCCCAATTAAGAATTTTAACTCTTGGTCCAGACCTATCATTCTCCATAGCTATCTTAAAACTAATGGAGTTATCGTCACTTGTCCCAAAGTGATCCCTCACTAGCACTTCTGTCACTTGCCCTTCCTTATTTCCCAATACGAGGTCAAGTTTTGCCCCCTCTCTAGTCGGTACATCCACATACTGAATGAGAAATTCCTCCTGAATACACTCAACAAATTTCCCTCCATCCAAGCCCCTAATGCTATGGATATCCCAGTCAATGTTGGGAAAGTTAAAGTCCCCTACTACTACCACCCTATTATTCTTGCAGCTATCTGTAATCTCCTTACATATTTGCTCCTCAATTTCCCGCTGACTATTTGGGGGCCTGTAGTACAGTCCTACCAAGGTGATCTCTCCCTTCTTATTTTTCGGGTCCACCCATATAGACTCAGTGGGCGAACCCTCGGATATATCCCCTCTAAGTACTGCCGTGATGTTCTCCCTAATCAAAAACGCCACTCCCCCTCCTCTCTTACCTCCTGTTCTATCATTTCTATAGCATCTGTACCCCGGAACATAGAGCTGCCAGTCCTGCCCCTCCCTTAGCAATGTTTCAGTCATAGCTATAATATCCCAGTCCCATGTGCCCGTCCATGCCCTGAGTTCATCCGCTTTACCCGTCAGGCCCCTTGCATTGAAATAAATGCAGTTTAATGTAGACCTTCCTTGCTGTCTGCCCTGCTTTCTCTGGTCATGCTTTACACACTCTCCCTTCCTGCCTTTTGTTTCTGTCCCCACTGACTTCCTACATCGGTTCCCATCCCCCTGGCACATTAGTTGAAACCCTTCCCAATTGCACTAGCAAACATCCCCCCCCCCCCGAGAACATTGGTTCCGGTCCCACCCAGATGCTGACCGTCCGATTTGTACAGGTCCCACCTGGGACCTCGGCATCTTGAGGCGGTAATGCTAATCACTGCGCCACCGTGCTGTCCTTTGTCAAAGGTTTTACTGTAATCCATGAAAACAACATCCACCGCCCTCCCCTCATCAATCATCTTTGTCTCCTCCTCAAAAATACTGGACCAAGTTAGTGAGGCACGAAGTCCCCGTCACAAAACCATGCTGTCTATCTCAAATGAGCCCATTTCTTACCAAATGGGGATCAATTCTCTCTCTGAAAATACAGTAGAAATGATTTTTTTAAATAAATTTAAAGTGCCCAATATATTTTTTCCAATTAATCGGCATTTTAGCATGGCCATCCACCTACCCTGCAATCATTTGGTTTTCGGGGCGAAACCCACTTAACACGAGACGTATGTGCGAACTCCACACAGACAGTGGCCCAGGGCCGGCATCGAACCTGGGACCTCGGCATCTTGAGGCGGTAATGCTAATCACTGCGCCACCGTGCTGTCGTTTTTTCAAAGTATTTACTGTAATCCATGAAATCAACATCCCTCATCAATCATCTTTGTCACCTCCTCAGAAATACTGGACCAAGTTAGTGAGGCAGGAAGTCCCCGTCACAAAACCATGCTGTCTATCGCAAATGAGCCCATTTCTTACCAAATGGGGATCAATTCTCTCTCTGAAAATACAGTAGAAAAATTACCTACTGCCGTCGCGAGGCTCACCGGCCTATAAACTCCTGGATTATCGCTACTGCCTTTCTTAAACTGTGGTATCTTGTCAGCTGTTCTCCGGTCCTGTGGTATCCTACCTGTGGCCAATGAGAACACAAAGATGTCAGTTAAGGCCCTAGCAATTTCCTCCCTTGCTTCCCTCAGTTTTCTGGCGTAAGCCCCATCCGGCCAAGGAGGCGTATCGTCATTAATATATTTTAAAATACCCAATTCTTCCTCCCTTTTAATTAGAACATGACTCAGACGATCCACACACCCGACACAAGAATCGTCTTCCACAAAGTCCTTTTCTTTGGTGAACACTGATGAAAAGTACTCACTTAGTACCCTTCACGTCCTCTGGTTCAACATATAGATACCCCCACTCACCTTAAGTGGTCCAATTCTTTCGCTGGTCACCCTCTTGTTTTTTACGTACGAATAAGGTACTTTGGGATTTACCTTAATCTTCCTGCCAAGGAGATTTCATGGTCCTAACCCAGCCATCCTAATTTTCCTCTTAATCACCTTCCTACTTTCTTTACACTCCTCTATAAAGCATCGAGGTTTTCATCACAAAAAATTCCCTTCAGCCAATAGCGTCTGTGTCCTGTACAAAGCAACCACCCAAGAATGTTACTGGATTCGGTGCGATGTTTCATACAATCATAGAATTTACTGTGCAGAAAGAGGCCATTCGGCACATCGAGTCTGCACCGGCCTTGGAAAGAGCACGCTATCCAGTACCACGCCTTCACCCTTGCCCCGTAACCCAGTAACCCCACCATACCATTTTGGACATTATGGGCAACTTAGAATGGCCAATACACCTAACCTGCACATCTTTGAACAGTGGGAGGAAAGCGCAGCTTCCGGCGAATAAAATCCATGCTGACATGGGGAGAACGTCAAGACTCCGCACTGACAGTGACCCAAGCCGGGAATCGAACCTGGGCCTCGAGCTGTGAAACAACAGTAACAACCACTGTATAGCATGCCGACCTAATATTTGAACCGGATCAACAATCGTTCTGTCAAATTAACGGTTTTCTCTCCATCCAGATGCAGAATTTCACTGTTTATTTTGCTTGCCTCCAGCTACTGTACAACGATTGTGACCCTGACACAGCGGAAGTGTGGGCTCTCCAGATGTGTCACTCGCTATCTGCTGGCCATGGCAGCAGCAGATCTACTGGTCATGATTATCGATCTAATATTCAGACACATCCCGATTGTTTACTGGGAGCGGTTTTATTTCCTGTGGTTTATCCCTGTGTGTAATATCCATGCTGTTTTTCTTTATGCAGCTACGGATTGTTCTGTCTGGTTTACTGTGGTTTTCACCATTGATCGATTTGTGGCCATTTGTTGCCAGAAGCTGAAGAATAAATATTGCACTGAGAAAGTGGCTGCTGTGATTCTCTGAACCGTGGCTGTGCTGAGCTGTTTGAAATTTTCTTTTTGATATTTCATGTTGTCAGACTCGTACTCTATTACAAACAAACCCATCTTTTGTATTATAACATTCTCCACTCAATAATCTCCTATTTGGAAAGCCATCGAGTTTCTGCATCACATTGTGACCCCATGTGTCCCACGCGTCCTGATTCCGTTGGTTAATGTTGCAGCCATCAGACACATAGTGGTGAGCAGTAATGCCCGCAGCCGACTTCGGGAAAACAATGCTGCGAAGAGTTCCAGAGACCCAGAGATAGAGAGTCGAACAAAATCAATCATATTGCTGTTCGTTATCTCGTTGGATTTCATCCTGTTGTGGACAGTTTTAATCGTTTATTCTACATGGAGACGGACATGTTATTTATAAGATGATTCTGCGTGGATGAGTGATATTGTTCTGGAAATTGGCTTCATGTTGCAGCTCCTGAGCTGCTGCAGAAACACGTGTATTTATGCCGTGACCCAAAGCATTTTCAGGGAGCAGTTGATGAAAGTACTAATATATCCATTTGTTTCGATTATAGAATCATAGAATCATAGAAGTTTACAGCATGGAAACAGGCCCTTCGGCCCAACCAGTCCATGCCGCCCAGTTTTTACCATTAAGCTAGTCCCAGTTGCCCGCACTTGGCCCATAACCCTCTATACCCATCTTACCCATGTAACTATCTAAATGCTTTTTGAAAGACACAATTGTACCCGCCTCTACTACTACCTCTGGCAGCCCATTCCAGACACTCACTACCCTCTGAGTGAAGAAATTGCCCCTCTGGGCCCTTCTGAATCTCTCCCCTCGATTTTTCGATGTATTCAGAGATGTGCAGAAATGAATGATTGACAATTTGGAGCAATTAATTTCTTGTTTCAATTTTCCCATCGGAGTCTTTGGGAGACAGCGGACCGAAAGTACTCCCATGGGAAAAAGCGGTGGGGAGGGGGGCGCACTGTCACTCTCCCAACATTAGCACGGTGGATCCTATGACTCTGGTGTCAGAGAGATTGGAGGAGACTGTGGCTTTCGCTGAACAGCAAAACATGTTACTCCTATCGTGACAGCGATGGTAAAAGTCAGGGAAAGTGGTAATTACTTACAATGATAATGAGGGGCAGGGTCTGCTACAACGGGGACGGAGCAGACGTTCGAGGCCCCACTGTTAGCTGAGGGGTTGGCGGATACTCTGATTAGGGTAACAGAGCCACGAGGCACTCATGCTCTGGTAGCGGAGCTATCTTTATTTAATGGTGGATACCGTGCCTTCTTCAATCTTCCAATTCTGATGTCAGCAATATCCCTCGCCTGCGGTCAAATTTTCGAGTGTAGATGAAGGTGAAATCTTCCCCATTGACCCGAGCCCCATCATCGCCAGGAACTTTAAATAGTTCGGGATGTCATTACAGGTACTGTTTGAATTTTCTGACACACCAAATCGCTGGGGGAGCGGGAGATGTCACAGGCAAATTGTAGTATGAGGATGTCTGCAATCCACTCAACGAGAGGTTTTTAAAACACACAGACAGACCGGGAACGTACACTCAGCGGTAAATGCGGGTGGGAATGATCTGTCGCTGCCACAGTAGAGAGCCGTGTATCCTCTCAATCCAGTGTTAGAGCGAATGGCTGAGCTGTGGGCACACCAGAAGATGAGTGGTACACACAGTACCGAGAGCCAAGTTGTGATTTGTCAGTGACACTTCAGCAGCGATTTTATATAGCATGAACAAACGTTGAGTGAGGGTGAAACATTTTGTGGATATAACATACAAAGTGCAGAAAGAAGGGGTAGAAAATAGAACATAGAACATACAGCTGCATAGCACAGTACATGCCCATCGGCCCACGATGTTGTGCCGAACTAGTCTGAAACTACGATCAAATCAACATACTGCCAATCATTCTAGTGCGCGCCATGTGCCTATCTAATAACCACATCAAATTTCGTAAAGTGTCCGACTCCACTGCCATAGCTGGGAGGGCATTCGCCGCCCCAATCACTCTCTTAATAAAGAACCTACCTCTGGCATCCCTCCTATATCTTCCACCATGAACCTTATAGTTGTACTCCCTTGTTACAGCTACATCCACCCGAGGAAAAAGTCGCAGAACGTCCAATCTAAGTATACCTCTCATCATCTTACACACCTCAATCAAGTCACCTCTCATCCTCCTTCGCTCCAATGAGAAAAGCCATCGCTCTCTCAACCTTTCCTCATAAGACCTACCCTCCAATCCAGGCAGCATCCAGGTAAATCTTCTTTGCACCCTTTCCAATACTTGCACATCCTTCCTATAATGAGGTGAACAGAACTGCACACAATGCTACAAATGTGGTTTAACCAATGTCTTGTACAGTTGCAGCAAAACCTCACGGCTCTTAAACTCATTCCCCCTGTTAATAAATGCAAATGCACTGTCGGCTTTCTTGACGGCTCTATCCACTTGGGTGGAAACATTCCGAGGTCTATGGACATGAATTTCGAGATCTCCCTGCTCTTCCACATTCTTCAGAAGCCTGCCGTTAACCCTCTATGGCCTCTCCCCGGTGTAATCACTTCCACTCCTCACTACTGTACTGGAATGTCATCCAAGATGTTTTGAGCTCAAGTCCTGGTGTATAACTTGAACGTACAGCCCTCTGGCAAAGAGAAGAAGGCCGTGGCGTCAAGTCGATCTCCAGGTAGAACGTTCCATGCACATAGATTGACATCGTTGCCAGGGCCTCGGGCAAAGGGTTCTGTGTACAAACCTTGCCACAATTTACTTAAAATGTAGCACATGGTAAAATGAGTCAAAAAAATGAGGGGCTGGCTTAGCACAGGGCTAAATCGCTGGCTTTGAAAGCAGATCAAGGCAGGCCAGCAGCACGGTTCAATTCCCATACCAGCCTCCCCTAACAGGAGCCGGAATGTGGCGACTAGGGACTTTTCACAGTAACTTCATTTGAAGCCTACTTGTGACAATAAGCGATTTTCATTCATTCCAAAAAAGATCCTGCAGATGTTTACACTTGTGATTGATCATGACGTCAATCCGATCGCAAAACTGCTTCAATTAGTTACACACAAGTGTATACGATGATTCCCGGAATAAAACGCCTTGACAAATAAAGAACAGATCAAGTGCACTGATTGCGATCTTACACTAGCTGGAGTCGGTTTTGCCAGCTTTATCCGGCGGAAATTAACCGGATTAAGAATTTTACATGTAAATTACATCAAACTCTAATTGTCCAGTGACGATGTTCAATGCGGTGTATTAAACATCACCAAGGAAGCTGGTACATTATTGGAATAATGAGTGTGGCTCTGCTCTGCTCATTGCGCGTGTTTCAGGAGGATCTTCAAATTTCACTCAGGATTTTGGGTGTCCAGGCACCGACAGTCAGTTCTATTGTTGGCTCCTGACTGTGGCAGCAATTATTGAAGAGAACTACTAACCAAGAGATAACAGTTTATTCCAGTTGTGTCATTGAGACAGGAAAAATTGTTAAAATAGTTTAATAAAGTCAGAATTATTACCTCGATACTATTGTATGGAGGTTCGGCTTTATCTTTTCATTCATGATCGAGTTTGAAATGGTGACAGCTCTCTCCTTTCCTCTCTTCTTTATAATGCTGAAAGAGACACAGAGGAACTGGAGGACAGAAGAATCATAGAGTTGAGCATGAGAGTGGGGAGGAGAATGAGAGATAGAAGAGAGCAGATAAATTCCAGACCAATTCTAAGAGGACCGCAGAGATCAATGCAATCAATCAAACTTTCTGATATCAAACATGACTGGAAATCGCTGAGAATGATCTGGTCTATTCCGCAGGATGATGACTATCATCAGCAACCACCATGTGTTCTGCTGACACATGTCACAGAGCAGCTTCAGCCTCGGTTCCCTGACATCATCTTCTGAAAGCTGATAGAAAACGGAATATTCTTTCTAGTTATATTTTCTGGAGACTTATTAATGACCACATATGAACTACAAAACATCAAACATCTTATTTACACCAAGAAATACTCACCATTGATCCATGGGCATCAGATCATTGCTGTTTTCGTGACTGATAGATGATAATTCCGGCCACGTTGGGGTCTTTATTCGGTTAATAGATCGCCACGTCATGATGACATGTGCAGTGAACCCAGTCACTCCGTATATAGAAACTCGTACATACATTGGAACAAAAGGTAACACTATTTTCCATGCGCGGGTATATACATTTCCTTCCAATTCATGGATGTCACGATTTTCTTCCTTTGTTTCACGACACACTTGTGTGCGGGAGGGACGCAATGTGACAGTTTCGGTATGTTTCGAATAGGGTCATGACAGTTTGCCTGTAAAGTGTGAACCTTGATGATATCCAACATACTTTGGGAAGTTCTTACTGGGCGAATAGATGATGTTCCACTGTATCGGCTGTCACCGTTGTGCTGTTGGCTCTTGAGGGAAATGCTTCGACCCATTTGATGAAATTATCAATGACTGCTGGCATATTTTTTTGTAACCTCCTCCCTCCCACCACTCAACATAGCACAAGATCATCCACAAAATAAATTTGCAAATTCTACCAGGGCCCCTCCATGCGCCTGGAATATCTGAGATCTCCTTTGTGATCGTCAATGTCCTTCCCGGCACCTATCAAACACTTTTCAATATAATGCTTTATATATTTATCAAACCATGCCTCCAACATAAGTTTTTCATTCTTTCCACAGTTCTTGCTGTTCTTTCTCGATCCCATTCCTCAATAAATTGATTAATTACCCAGTTACAATCTATGGTTGGCAACACGTAACTTTCCACCTCGAATACCTTGGCGGTCCCTGATGTTTAATTTGTTTTTCGACGTCTTCAATGATGATGAGAATGAGTTCGAATGGGTTTCAAAACAAATTGTTCCTTTGGAATTGAATAAGACCCTCACATCGAATCTGACGTACCGGGGCAGCAAACTGGCCTCTTGCTTAGCAAACAAACCTACATTTCGATTGCCTGCCAGCGAGGGTCTATGGCGAATCTTTACATGAATTACCCCATATTGTTCTTCGGCGTTATCGATTACATATTTTACTAAAGTGTTTGACGGGAGGGACTGTTCATCGATTAACACAAATCCTCCAGCTTTACTTATCCGCAAAAAGTCAGTCAGTTCATTGGAAACATACATGCTATCTGAAAAAATAGCATGCTGTTGCTGGGATGGGGGTGTTGCGAGTAGGAGACTGCAAATGTTACTGCTGTTCACCAGGCACTCTGAGCGCTCATGGGGTAGGTTCAATGTTCTTTGCCTCTAACACCTGCCCTTGACTGTTTACCACATGATTACCACATTCGAAATTCCCTCACTCCATCCTCAATCGAGGATCCCTCTATTAGATGATTTAGTGGGTGTTTGTGTCTGTCTGTTGCTCTCTGGTTTCTACCGGGCTATTGGACACTACCCCTACCTCCCTGTTTTATTTTGGCAGATTTAGTCCACTGGGACAGGGTGCTGCCACACACTGACAGTCCAGCGCTTCCCCGCTATTACTGATTTCTGCAAGGGAAGTGAGTGTAATACGTCTGTTAACAGGAATGTCCTTCCTTTGTAACGTTAACATTCATCGCGCTTTGTGATGCTGACTAAGAATTCCATCTCTTATGCATCCGTCTAATAATAATTGGAGGGGAGACGGTACTGCTGAGATAGTGAGTGGATTAGTGCTAATTACATGGGTAATCAAGTGGACTGCCCAGGAAACTGCCAGTATGTGGCGTTCAAATCTGGAAAATGTCTGTTGTGTCGGACATATGAGTCAGAGATACTAGCGTCCATCGCCGCAACCGGAATGTCAAAAGGTAATTCTGGATTTGGTTTGTATGGCTGGCGCCTGAGTCAATGTATTTTTAGTTCACGAATGGCCTATGTGAACAGCTCAGTCCCCATCCAAGGGGAGTTCTTTTTTATTATATCCGATAACGGTGAAGCTTTTTGTTCCAAAACTGTCCGTGTGATTTCAGCAATATCGTAACAATCCTAAAAACGAATTGTAAAAATTTTAAATCGAGGGTAAAGTGAATTGGCAGGTGGTCTAAAGCCTTTTCCTTTCCATCTCTCGATTCGTCCAGGTCACCATAGCGCCTTAGTTGGAGACCCGTCTTCTCATACTACAAGCGTTTTGGGTTAACGTTCAGTCCCAGGATGGCGAGCAGGCCTAGCAAATCATCGAGGATATCTCAGTGTTCCTCTCTCGGTACATCTTGGGGGATAAGGCCGTCTACATATTGAATTAAAATGTTCGGTTTGGAATATGGGAATATTGTGAAATCCCTGTGGTAAAAATGTGCAGGTGGACTGACGACACAGGAAGGTGAAGGGGAATTTGTATTGGGGTTCCTTTCATAAGGAAACTGACCAATATCTATTACTGATATTTAAAACAGTAACATTTAGGGCTTGTGTTTATCGTTATATTAATATCTCGGGACTGCTCACCACCGTGGGGCAGGCCAAAGCGGTTGCTTGCTTCAATATTCGGTAGTCGATACTTAGGTAGTGCGTTCAGAATATTCGGCATTTTCACACACAGATCGGGGATGATGTGTTTAACTCTCCATCAATTTGTCAAGCAATACAATTTGCTATGTCAACGGATGAACTAAACTTTTACATTCGCTCGAAGCCTAGGATGTGTTCCGTCCTCGGGAAGAATCACTCAAGATAGCAGAATGGAAAATCAATATTCGGTAGTCGATACTTGCATCCGGCATCTTTACTGACCAGATAGGTGAATTATTTGCTGAGACTACGGAAAGTAGGACTCCCTGCCCCACTTATCCGGTAATTACATTCGGCACATTTTCTTCTGATAGCGTGGGGAACGCATTTTATTTCTGAGGTTGGTTCCAGCTCCTCTATAGCAACCTCTAGAACATAGAACATTACAGCGCAGTCCAGGCCCTTCGGCGTTCAATGCTGCGCTGACCTGTGAAACCACTCTAAAGCCTATCTACACTATTCCCTTATCATCCATATCGTTATGCAATGACCATTTAAAGTAAGTCCACTACTGATGCAGGCAGATCATTCCACGCACTTACTACTCTCTGAGTAAATAACCTACCTCTGACCTCTGTCCTATATCTATCGCCCCTCAATTTAAAGCTGTGTCCCCTCGTGCTAGCCATCACCATCCGAGGAAAAGGGCTCTCACTGTCCACCCTATCTAATCCTCTGATCATCTTGTGTGCCTCAATTATGTCACCTCTTAACCTTCTTCTCTCTAACGAAAACAGCGTTAAGTTCCTCAGCCTTTCCTCATAAGATCTTCGCTCCATATCAGGCAACATCCTGGTAAATCTACTCTGCACCCTTTCCAATCCTTCCACATCCTTTCTATAATGCGGCGACCAGAAGTGCACGCAATACTCCAAATGCGGCCGCACGAGAGCTTTGTACAGCTGCAACATAACCTCATGGCTCCGAAACTCAATCCCTCTACCAATAAAAGCTAACACACCATACGCCTTCTTAACAACCCTATAAACCTGGGTGGCAACTTTCAGGGATCTATCTACATGGACACCGAGATCTCTCTGCTCATCCACACTACCAAGAATCTTACCATTAGCCCAGTACTCTGTCTTCCTGTTACTCCTTCCAAAATGAATCACCTCACCCTTTTCTGCATTAAACTCCAATTGCCACCTCTCAGCCCTGCTCTGCAGCTCATCTATGTCCCTCTGTAACCTGCACCATCCTTCCGCACTGTCCACAACTCACCGATTTTAGTGTAATCTGCAAATTTACTCAGCTATCCTTCTACAGGTCATTTATAAAAATGACAAACAGCAGGGGCCCCAAAACATATCCTTGTTGTACATCACTAGTAACTGAACTCCAGGCTGAACATTTCCCATCAACCACCACCCTCTGACAATATGCCGCTATCAGATTTGAGTTAGGCTGAAACCGGCTCTCGAATCCAGAGTTCATGTTGCACTAATGGACCCACTGACATTTTGTCTTTCTGAACGCACAGTTTGCACACGGTACACATTTGGTCCAAGCATTTTCACACACAGATCGGGGATGATGTCTTTAACTCTCCATCAATTTGTCAAGCAATACAATTTGCTATGTCAAAGGATGAACTTAACTTTTACATTCGCTCGAAGCCTAGGATGTGTTCCGTCCTCGGGAAGAATCAGTCAGGATAGCAGAATGGAAAATCAATATGACTTCCAGTTTAAACTCTACAGGGTCAGTTTCTCCACCTTGTCACATGTGGCCGTTGAAACCGCTCAACATGATCTCCCTTTGATTGCACCATTCAATTCGGGGTGAGCTGCTGGGGTTAAATGTGGTGCGTGACCTCCAGTATCACTCGCATTTGACTGGATGCCTCCTCCCCAACCGCTCCCTAGCAGGCGACCTGTATTCTCACATTTGACGCTGCAGAACCACTCTGCAAAGGCCTGACACCGTCATTGATTACATAGTGGAGCGGGGGTAGGTGAGTCAGGAGCATGCGCCCCTCAAAATGACAGAGATTATGATTTCCTGCATATTGGTGCATCCGAGCTCCGCCAGGCCCGTCCGATGGTTGTAGAGTTTTCTCTGCACCTGGTGAATAATGTTTAGGTTCGCAAGATTCTCGGAAAGTAGTGACAGAGTGGGTCACAATTATGACACCGGCCGGTTGACGCTAGTCTTGGTCTGAACGGTAGCGCGGGATGTGCCCTGTTTCTGGGTTCACCATGTCTCTTATCTGGAACGGGTCTCTCGTGATAAGGAGGGGAATGTAGCTTCATTCGTATCTATCTGTGCCCACCGTCATTTTCCCAGATTGCCCAGTGTCCCTGAGTTCGAGCAACAACATTTTGCCATTTGTGGGGATTCCCGTGGCCTGAGTTTCCAATCGTTGTGCTGGGATTAAACGGTGGACGATCCATGTCGCAGTCTGTGTTGAATCGGGAGGATCAACAGATTCCCAAGCTTTGTGGCCACCTTGGGCTGCATGTGAGACGAACGCATTAATCAATCTGGTATCATTTGTGGTGCGCATGTTTTGTCAGAACAAATAATTTTGTTTCGAGTTTTGATCTCTCGAAACTCATCACAGTTTTGATTACAGAGATTGCTACAATGATTATCAGCCTCTCCTTTCGTGTTCATCTTGTTCAATGTACAAACCTCAATTCCTCAGCGTCACTCTGATATTCAGGGCTGATTGTTTGATTTTAGTCAATGTCTGATGCAAATCCTGTCTCATTGAAAATAGTTAACTGCACCTGCTTTTTCACTGCTCAGGTTTTTATTATTCCCTGAAGGACATTAGTGAACCAGCTGGGTTTTTACGACAATCGAAAATGGTTTCATGGTCATCATTCGAAATTTATTCCTTGATATTTATTGGATTCAGTCCCTCCAAATGCCCTGGTTGCATTCAAACACAAGACCCCAGAGCAATACCCTGTGTCCCTGCATTACGACTAACTGCTTTTTTCAGATAATGGTAATCGGATCAGGCTTCGTGGACCCAAATTATTTCCCTTGGGGGATTCCACTTTCTTTAAAACGAGACTCCTTTCAAGGTACGCTCCCATTGTCTCTTCGACAGCATCACTTTGGCAACTGAAAGAGATCAGCGGCTCCAGGCGGTGCGAGGGGAGAGATTGAAATCTGACATTCACAAGCTGGCATGTTACAAAATGGCTGTGAATGTGAGAACAATGGATTGGAATGACACAACAATGTTTCCGAATCTGACAACAGTGGGTAGGAATGTTCCATCAATGGATGAGAATCTGAAAACAATCATAGTTGATCATAATCTGAGAACAAAAGACTGGAATGTTCCAACAGTAAACAGGGGTTTATTCGCCGCGCTTTACCAACTTTCTACATTGTATAAATGGATGTCATTGGAAAAACGGATCTTTTGGACACTCCAAGTTATTTAGGCGGGTTACTATCCCTTCCTTGCTGGTTTCGGCGTCCCTGGTAAGAAACGTTATGTCTTTATTGCTCCAATCCATTGTTAACCACGGTATTTTGCAGTCATTTATATTTGGATGTGAAAATGCATTTTGTCAAGTTCAATCTGAAACACCTTTACCTCTCCGTCAATGTAACTTCACTGACCTGCCCAATGTCTGAGCCTTAAGAAAAGATAGTTCACAATCTCTGCAATTGCTTCCACGTTGAGGTGATTCCCGTACCCACATCATCTCCAGTACCAAATCTCTATTGTATCACCTGCAAAATATCACTTCCCCAATTCTATCTTCGAAAACTCCTCACATATTGTCAACAAGTCTCTTCATTACAGTAGGACTCGAGAGCTCCAATGTAATCAGCGAAACACTTCAGATTACCAAACATTGCAGCGCACAGAACATCCATGCCTCTGTAATTTGAACTGCAAATCACAGAACATCAGTTCAATCACCATTCTGATGCATGATGTGGACATGCCGCCGTTGGACTGGGGCGGGCACAGAAGACATCTTACACCAGAGTAAAGTCCAAAGGGTTTGTCTCGAATCACTAGCTTTCGGAGCGCAGTTCCTTCCTCTGGTCTTTCCTCACCTGATGAAGGAGCTGTGGGCCAAAAGATAGTGATTCGAAACAAACCGGTTGGACTTTAACCTGGTGTTGTAAGACTTCATTCTGATGCAAGCAGACGCACATGTATTCCCTTTCGCGCTTCTCATTGACTTTTTCCATATTTCTGTAACATCTATCCACTGACGGCTGTTCCTAATCCCTTTTTGAAGTTAATTTACAGATATATGTATCTCTTCTTTGTCGCAATCTCTGGCGCTCTCTGTCACCAGGAGCCTGCGCTGAGACTATTATGTGATGGACGAGAATGCTTTCGAGCTGGGTAAAAAACAGTGAGTTCAAGTGGTGAGTTCCAACGGGTTAAAAGGGGGTTACTAGTAATTAAGCTGACCTTCAATTGAAAGCTACATCAGCCCTCAAATCGTGTAATTGAAAGCTACTCGTTTGGCGAGTTGAATTCCTGAAACAGGATGCGGCTGAGTTACACTCGACTGTATCTGTTGGATTGTGCAACTGGTTTAATTCTGTTTCCAGAGCATTGGATTTTGAGGCCACCAAACAGGGAAGCCAGTCAGTATTGTTTGTCTGCACTGTGAGTGCTACTTGGCAGGACGAGTGTGCTTTATAGTTGGGTGGAAAATACGGAGTTGGGTGAAATTGGCAGACGGTGAAACGGAAATATCGGACGCAGAGCTGAGCAGGAAATTATCGAACAGACCCTGGCAATGTAGAGGGGTGTCATGATTCACTGACAGTGTTCCGACTTGGGGGACGTGGTGGGGGGAGGGGGTGTGAAGAGTTTTATCGCAGGAAGATGTGATTTTCTTGGCGAATAAGGAATCTGTTCAAATTTTAAAATCCATTTTACATTTCCTGGTATAAATTGTGTTCATATTGAAAATATGAAAATATGAAAAATGTTTTAAAAGCGATAAAAATTAAAATATAATTTAAAAAGCTAGAGCTTCAGGGGCGCGTGGTGTGTTCTTCCGGCATCATGTAACAGCTGATGGGCCCCATTGTGGTTCCTAGTGACCACATCTGTAGTAAGTGTTGGTTGCTCGAGGAACTGCGGCTGAGGTTTGATGAGTTGGATTCTGAGCTTCAGACGTTGCGACAGATCAGGGAGGGGGAGAGGTACCGAGACGCTGTGTTTCAGGAGGCAGGCACACCACCTAGGCACACTACCTTGAATTCAGCCAGCGGTCAGGGACAGACAGGAGCGTGTGGCTGCTATTGAGGCAGGCCGAAAGTATCGAACTTCAGGCACGTAGGTGTCTCAGCTCTTGACTTTGTCCAACAGATACGAGATACTTGCTCAATTGTTGATGGGGACAAGGACTGTAGGGAGGATGAGTTAGCTGACCACTGTTCCGTGGTACTGGAGTCCAAAGATGTGCAGGTTAGCTGGATTGGCCATGATAAATTGCCCTTAGAACCAACATTGTCCTTTGTGTTGGGTGGGGTTACTGGGTAATGGGGATAGGGTGGAGGTGTTGACCTTGGGTAGGGTGCTCTGTCCAAGAGCCGGTGCAGACTAGATGGGCCGAGTGGCCTCCTTCTGCACTGTAAATTCTATGATGATTCAAGCGGGTAAGCAAAAAGACAAGTGGTAGCAGTAGTGGATTCAATGATTAGGGAGACAAAGAGCATCCTTTATAAGCAGGACCAACAGTTTCACATGGTATGTTGGCTACCCGGTGGCAGGGCGAGGGACATCTCTAACTGGCGTGAAGTTATATTGGAGTGGGAGGGGGATGATCCAGTTTTAGTGGCCCACATTGGGACAGACAACATAGTAAAGACAAGGAAAGAGGACCTGTTTGTGAATGATCATGAACTAGGCACAAAAGAACCGAACAGGTCCTCAAGGATTATAATCTCTGGATTACTACCCGAGGCATCTGCAAACGGGCACAGGAATGAGAAAATTAGGGAGGTAAACACGCGGCTAAACGAGCGGTGCTGGTGGCGTGCCATTTCATGCGGAACTGGCATCAGTATGTTGACAAGACGGATATGTTCCGTTGGATGGCGTCCACCTGAATTGGACTGGGAACATTGTTCCCGCGGGAAGGAGAAAATAGGGTGGTCACAAGGACTTTCAACTAGCAAATAGGGAGAAGGGAATGGTAAAACTACAAGATGTCTAATGGTTAATGAGAACCAGAACAGCAGGTCAGCATGTGATGAGAAGGTAGAGATTAATAGAATAACAGTCGGGGCTAGTCTATCCGCTGCGAAGGCGGAAGGACACGGGGAAAAAGTGTAAGGTGACTGGGGGAGTGAAATTTGTGGATGAGGCACATTGTTACCAGAGATTAATGAAGGAGGTCAGAATGTGTGAAAAGCATAGAGCGCAAGAAAATCGTCCAAGCGAAAGACAAAGCAGTCGGACATATTTGGAAACCTTGTACCTGAATGCACGCAGTTTTCGGAATAAGGTCAATGAGCTGACAGCATAAATAGATACAAAAGGGTATGATTTGGCGGGGATCACTGAAACATGGTTGCAGGAGGACCGTGACTGGGAGTTAAATATCCACGGGTACTCAGTATTCCGAAAGGACAGACAGAATGGAACAGGAGGTGGTGTTGCTGTATTGGATAAAGATGACATCACGGTTGTATTTAGAAATACTATTGGTACAAATGGTCAAGATGCTGATTTGATTTGGGAGGAAACAAAACAAAATCAAAGGAAACACTCTTTGTCAGGTCAATCAATCGACAGCACAACAGGATACAAATGGGTATCATTTGGAAGGGGTCACCTAGAAATTATTAGAACACAGAACAAAGAACAATGCGGCACAGGAACAGGCCATTCGGCCCTCGAAGCCTGTACCGGTCATGATACCAACATTTACCAAAACACTCTGTACTTCCTTGTGCCCTATCCCTCTATACCCAGCCTATCCATGTTTTTGAAAGTTGCCTTTTGAACGCCGTTAATGTATTTGCTTTCAAAACGTCCCCGGACAACGCGTTCCAGGCACTCGCCACCATCTGCGTAAACAACCTGCTTCGCACATATCCTCTGAACGTTGCCCCACGGACCTTAAACCTATGTCCCATGGTGCCTGTCCCGTCTACCATGGGAAACAGTGCCTGCCCATCCACTCTATCTATGCCCCTCATAATATTGTAGACCTCTATCAGGTCACCCCTAAACCTCCGTCTTTCTAATACAAACAGTCTATTCACCATCTCCGCATAGCTAAGATCCTCCAGGCCAGGAAAAATCCCGGTAAGCCTCCTCTGCACCCTGTCCAAAACCTCCAAACCCTTCTGTAATGTGGCATCCAGAATTGTGCGCAAAATTCCAATTGCGGCCTTACCAAGGTTCTATCCATGACTTGCTAATTTTTATAGTAAATGCCACGTCCAACGAAGGCAAGCATTCTGTATGATTTCTTCACTACGTTGTCCACCTGTATTGCCACTTTCAAAGATCTCTGGATGTATGCCCAGATCTCTCCGATTTTCTATATTCCTAAGTTTTGCTATTTACTGCATATTTCCACTCTATGTTAGACCTACCAAAATACATTAATTCGCATTTATCCTGAATAAAACACATTTACCATTTCTCTATAAAAGTCTCCAATCTATATATGTCCTGCTCTATCCTCTGACAATCCTCAACACTATCTGCCACTCCACCAAACTTGGTGTCATCCACAAACTTACTAATCAGACCAGCTACATTGTCCACCAAATCGTTCATATATACTCCAAACAACAGAGGCCCCAGCACAGTTCCCAGTGGAACACCGCGGGCCATTGCCTTCCATTCAGAAAATAACCCTTTCACTGCTACCCTCTGTCATCCGTGACCGAGCCAGTTCTGTATCCATCTTACCACCAGACCTCAGATCCCGTGTTACTTCACCTTTTGCACCAGTCTGCCATGCGGCACTTGATCAAATGTTCTTTTTAATAAATTTAAAAAACGCAATACATTTGTTTTCCAATTAAGCGTTAATTTAGCATGGCCAATCCACCTACCTTGCACATTTGTTGGTTTTGGGGGCAAAACCCATGCAAACACGGGAGGTATGTGAGAACTCCACACAGACAGTGGCGCAGAGCCGAGATCAAACCTGGGACCTCGGCACCGTGAGGCGGTAATGCTAATCACTGTGCCACCATGCTGTCCTTTGTCAAAGGTTTTACTGAAATTCATGAAAACGATATCCACCTCATGAATCATCTTTGTCACCTCCTCAAAAATACTCGATGAAATTAGTGAGGATCGACCTCTCCTTCACAAAACCATGCTGTCTATCGCAAATGAGCCCATTTCGTTCCATGTGGGGATAAATCCTTTCCCTGAAAATACTGTCCAATAATTTACCTACTGCCGACGTGAGGCTCAACGCCGTATAATGTCCTTCAATATCGCTGCTGCCTTTCTTAAATAGAGGTACCACGTCAGCTATTCTCCACCCCTGTGGATTCTCACCTGTGGTCAATGAGGACACAAATATGTCAGTTAAGGCCCCAGCTATTTCCTCCCTTGCTGCCCTCAGTATTCTGGGGTAACACCATCCGGCCAAGGAGACTGGGATCTACTTTAATATATTTTAAAAGACCCAATACTTCCTCCTTTTTGATTTCAACATGACCCAGACTATCCACGCAACTTACCCAAGAATCGTCTTCCACTAAGTCCTTTTCTTTGATCAACACTAATGAAAAGTAATCACTTAGTACCCTTCACGTCCTCTGATTCAACATATAGATACCTCCACTCACCTTAACTGGTCCAATCCTTTCGCTGGTCACGCTCTTGTTTTTTTACGTACGAATGAGATGCTTTGGGATCCACCTTAATCTTCCTGCCAAGGATATTTCATGGTCCTTCACAGCCGTCTTAATTTCCGTCTTGACCACCTTCCTACTTTCTTTAGAATCTTCTATAAAGTATCGACGTTTTCATCATATCGGATTCCCATCAGCCAACAGCGTCTGTGTCCTTTCCGAAACAATCACCGAAGAATGTTACTGGATTCGGTGAAATATCGAACATAAAACAGTACAGCACAGAACAGGCCCTTCGGCCCTCGAAGTTGTGCCGAGCCTTGTCGGAAAACAAGATCAAGCTATCCCACTCCCTGTCATTCTGCTGTGCTCCATGTGCCTATCCAATAACCGCTTGAAAGTTCCTAAAGAGTCCGACTCCACTATCACAGCAGGCAGTCCATTCCACACCCTAACCACTCTCTGAGTAAAGAAGCTACCTCGGACATCCCTCCTATATCTCCCACCCTGAGACTTATAGTTATGACCCCTTGTAACAGCTACATCCACCCGAGGAAATGGTCTTTGAACGTCCACTCTATCTACCCCCTCATCATCTTATATACCTCTATTAAGTCGCCTCTCATCCTCCTCCGCTCCAAATAAAAAAGCCCTAGCTCCCTCAACCTTTCCTCATAAGACCTATCCTGCAAACCAGGCAGCATCCTAGTAAATCTCGTTTGCACCCTTTCCAATGCTTCCACATCCTTCCTATAGTGAGGTGACCACAACTGCACACAATACTCCAAATGTGGTCTCACCAGGGGCATGTACAGTTGTAGCATAACCTTGCGGACCGTAAAATCAAGCCCCCTGTGAATAAACGCCACACACAATAGGCCTTCTTCACGGCTCTATCCACTTGAGTGGCAACCTTCAGAGATCTGTGGACATGAACCCCAAGATCTATCTGTTCCTCCACATTCCTCAGAACCCTGCCGTTGACCCTGCAATCCGCATTCAAATGTTTCCTACCAACATAAATCACCTCGCAATTATCAGGGTTAAACTCCATCTGCAATTTTTCTGCCCAACTCTGCATCCTATCAATGTTTCTTTGCAGCCAACAACAGCCCTCCACCTCATCCAGTACTCCATCAATCTTGGTGTTATCAGCAAATTTGCTGACCCACCCTTCAGCCCCCTCTTCCAAGTCATTGATACAATCACAAATAGCAGAGGACAAAGCACAGATCCCTGTGGTACACCGCTGGAACTGGTCTTCAGTCTGAACACTTTCCATTCACCACCACCCTCTGTCTTCTATGTGATAGACAGATACTTATCCAATTGGCCAAATTTCTCTCTATCCCACACCTCCTTACGTTCTTCATAAGCCGACCACGGGGAACCTTATCAAACGCCTTACTAAAATCCATGTATACGCCGTCAACTGCTCTACCTTCATCTACACACTTAGTTACATCCTCAAAGAATTCAATCAACTTTGTGAGGTAGGACTTACCCTTCCCGAATCCGTGTTGACTATCCCGGATTAAGCTGCAACTTTCCAAATGGTCATAAATCCTATCTGTCAGGATCTTTTCTATTAACTTACCGACCACCGAAGTAAGACTAACCGGCCTACAATTACCAGGGTCATTCCAATTCCTTTTCTTGAACAGAGGAACAACACTCGCCACTCTCCAGTCCTTTGGCACTATCCCCGTGGACAGTGAGGACGCAATGATGAAAGCCAAAGGCTCTGCAATCTCATCCCTTGCTACCCAGGCCCACGCCATCACCCTATCCCCGTAACCCAGAGACCCCACCAAACCATTTTGGACATTATGGGCAATTTAGAATGGCTAATACACCTAACCTGCACATCTTTGAACTGTGGGAGGAAAGCACAGCACACGGAGACAAAAACCCATGCTGACACGGAGAGAACGTCAAGACTCCGCACAGACAGTGACCCAAGCCGAAAATCGAACCTGGGCCTGGAGCTGATAAAGAACAGTATCAGTCATTGTATATCGTCCCGAACTAATACTTGAAACTGATCAATAATCATTCTGTCAAACTAAAGTTTTTCTCTCCATCCAGCTGCAGAATTTCACTGTTTATTTTGCTTCTCTCCAGCTAA
This sequence comes from Scyliorhinus torazame, assembly GCF_047496885.1. Classification (NCBI taxonomy): domain Eukaryota; kingdom Metazoa; phylum Chordata; class Chondrichthyes; order Carcharhiniformes; family Scyliorhinidae; genus Scyliorhinus; species Scyliorhinus torazame. Next base: position 58,528,996 of record NC_092726.1, read on the forward strand.
TGTAGCTACGATTGTGACGCTGGCTCTTCGGAATTGTGGACTCTCCAGATGTGTCACTCGCTACCTGCTGGCCATGGCAGCAGCAGATCTACTGGTCATTATTATCGATCTAATATTCAGACACATCCCGATTGTTTACTGGGAGCGGATTTATTTCCTGTGGTTTATCCCTGTGTGTAATATCCATGCTGTCCTTCTTTATGCAGCTACGGATTGTTCTGTCTGGTTTACTGTGGTTTTCACCATTGATCGATTTGTAGCCATTTGTTGTCAGAAGCTGAGCAATAAATATTGCACTGAGAAAGTGGCTGCTGTGGTTCTCGGAACAGTGACTCTGCTGAGCTGTTTTAAAAACATTTTTTGGTACTTCATGTTGTCAGACTCGTACTCGATTACAAACAAACCCAGCTTTTGTATTCTAACATTCGCCACTCAATTATCTCCTGTTTGGATATCCATCGAGTTTCTGCATCACATTGTGACCCCGTGTGTCCCATTCGTCCTGATTCTGTTGCTTAATGTTGCAACCATCAGACACATAGTGGTGAGCAGTAAAGCCCGCAGCCGACTTCGGGCAAACAATGCTGCGAAGAGTTCCAGAGACCCAGAGATGGAGAGTCGAACAAAATCAATCATATTGCTGTTCGTTATCTCGTTGAATTTCATCCTGTTATGGACAGTTTTAATGGTGTATTCTATATGGAGACGGACATATTATTGGATAGATGATTCTGCATTGATGAGTGATGTGGTTCTGGAAATTGACTTCATGTTGCAGCTCCTGAGCTGCTGCACAAACACTTGTATTTATGCCGTGACCCAAACCATTTTCAGGGCGCAGTTGATGAATGTACTATTATATCCATTTGTTTCGGTTTTTCGATGCATTCAGAGATGTACAGAATTGAATGATTGACAATTTGGTGCAATTATTTGCGTGTTTTAATTTTCACATCGGAGTCGTTGGGAAACAGCGGACCGGAAGTACTCCCACGGCAAAACGCGGCGGGACCCACTGTCACTGTCGCAACATTAGCAGGGTGGATCCTATCACTCTGGTGTCAGAGAGATTTGCGGAGACTGTGGCTATCGATGAACAGCAAAACGTGTTGCTCCTATCGTGACAGCTATGGTGAAAGTGTTATGTGCTTACAATGAGAATGAGGGGCAGGGTCTGCTACAACGGGGACGGAGCGGACGTTCCAGGCCCCACTGTTAGCTGAGGGGTTGGCGGATACTCTGATTAGGGTAACAAAGCCCCGAGACACCTCATGCTCTGGTAGCGGAGTTATCTTGACGTATTGGTGATAACGTGACTTCCAAAACCTCCTAATCCTGACGTCAGCGGTCTCCCTCGCCTGTGCTGAAATATTCGAGTGTTGATGAAGCTGAAACCTTACCCATTGACCGGAACCCCATCATCGCCAGTAACATTAGATTGTTCGGGGGATGTCATTAAAGGTACTTACCGAATTTGCTGATACACCAGATAGCTGGGGGTGCGTGAGATGTCACAGGTAAAATGTGGCATTAGGATCTCTGCCATACACTTAACGAGAGGCTTTTAAATCGCACAGACAGACTGGGAACGTGCACTCATCGGTAAATGCGGGTGGGAATGATCTGTCGCTGCCACAGCAGAGAGCCGTGTATCCTCTTATTCCAGTGTCAGAGCGAATGGCGGAGCTGTGGGAACACCAGAAGAAGATGAGTCGTACACACAGTGCCGAGAGCCAAGTTTTGATTTGTCAGTGACACTTCAGCAAGGATTTTATATAGCATGAACAAATGTTGAGGGAGAGAGAAACATTTTGTGGATATGAAATACAAGGTAGAGAAAGAAGAGGTTGACAATACACCATAGAACATGGAATATAGAACTGGACATCACAGAACAGCCCCTTCGGTCCACGATGTTGTGCCGAACTAGTTTGAAACTAAGATCAAATCAACCTATTTCCAATCATTCTAAGCACTCCATATGCCTATCTAATAACCGCTTGAAAGTTCCAAAAGTGTCCGACCCCCCACTTCCATTACAGCAGTGCGTTCCACGCCCCAGCCACTCGCTGAGTAAAGAACCTACCTCTGACATCCCTCCTATATCTTCCACCATGATCCCTGTGGTAAACCGCTGGTGACTGTGCTCCAGGATGAACATTTACCATCTACCACCACCCTCTGTCTTCCATGTGTTAGCCAGTTACTGATGCCATGCCTCCTTACATTCTGGATGAGCCGACCATGGGGCACCTTGCCAGACGCCTTACTAAAATCCATGTATACGACATCAACTGCTCTAACTTCATCTATGTACTCAGTTACCTCCTTAAAGAATACAATCAGACTTGCGAGGCTAGACTTACCCCTCACAAATCCGTGCTGACAATCCTTTCAAGCTTTCAAGATTAAGCTGTATCTTTCCAAACACATGAACAGGGCGGCATGTGGCGCAGTGGTTTGCACTGCGACTGCGGCGCTGAGGACCCCGGTTCGAATCCCGGCCCCGGTCAGTGTCCGTTTGCTGTTTGCACAATCTCTCCGTGTTCGCGTGTGTTTCCCCCCACAATCCAAAGATGTGCAGGTTAGGTGGGTTGGCTACTCTAAATTGCCCCTTTATTGAAAAATAATAATAATTGGGTATTTTAAAAAAAGATAATGCTTCCACTGTGCTACCACTGATCCCTTCAATATTTCAGAGTATGGTTAAAAGTCAGCCTCTGAGGGTCACATGTAGGTCAGACCATGTGAGTCTGGCAGATTTCCTTCCGTAAAGGACGCTGATAAACCAGATATTTCTTGAAGGACAGTCGATGATGGTTGCATTGTCACCATGACCGAGAGGAGCTTTCAATTCCAGACTTTGGAGTTGAATTTAGATGTGGCGAGCTGTTATGTTGTGACTTTAACCAGTCTAGTGACATTACGTGTCTAGTGACAATACCACTGGACCAGTATCTGATCATAATCGTCAATTATCGAACACAGTTATAGTCTTTCTTCCATAAAGAGACGGAAAGTGCTCACAGTTCTCCAAGAATAAAAGAGATAAAGTTGATGTCACTCAGCACGTCTGGCAGTTCCTGCGGCGTGAGAAACATAGTTTTTTTCATTTTTTATTTTTTATTTTGTAAAGTTAGTGTTCCCAATTATTTTATTCGAAATAAGGGGCACTTTAGCGTGGTCAATCCACCTACTCTGCACGTCTTTGGGTGGTGGAGGCGAAACCCACGCAAATACGGAGAGAATGTGCAAACTCCACACAGAGAGTGACCCAGAGCCGGGATCGAACGTGGGACCTCGGCGCCGTGAGGCAGCAATGCTAACCACTGCGCCACCGTGCTGCCCCTGTGAGAGACATAATTACTATCTGGCGTCCGTATTCACATTATACCCGTAATCCCAAGTTCATCTGACCAGCGCGTTGTGCAACTGTAGAAAATCCCCTGTTATATTCCATTATCCTTGTTAAAAATCACAACATACCATATACCTTCCAAACTGCTTCCTGTGCCTCCAGACTAACCGTCGGTGATTCATGGAAAATGGCACCAACTTCACGCTGTACTTCCGGAACCTGCATTAACTTAAATAAAATGCTGCTTATCTATATGGCCTGCGAAAATTGGACATGTTTACACATTTCCTTCCGTATGTTCCATCTGGAAAATGTTCACTTTAACTGATTCTCTTCAATCAGCACTGCTGATTCACCATTCAGTTTCTGTTTACTCATCAGAGTTCAACGGTTCAGGAACAGTTCTCAATGCCAGGAATAAAACTCGAGGAACAACCCACTCTTCACAGGAAAAGTCAGTGTTATTGGTGTGAGGTTTTTAATTTTCAATTCAACTCCCTCCCCTCTGCAATCTCTTCCGCTCCTCACTACTGCACTGGAATGTCAGCCAGGATGTTTTGTGCTCAAGTCCTGGTATATAACTTGAACCTACAGCCCTTTGGCAAAGAGAAGAAGGTTGTGGTTTCAATTCCATCTCCAGATAGAACATTGTTGCCAGGGCCACACAAATAATTTCTCAGGCAAAGGGTTCCGTGCACAAACCCAACCACCATATTTTGAAAAACTAGCATGTGGTAAAATGAGTGAAAAAAATATCCTGTAGATGTCTACACATTTCATTGATCATGACAGCAATCAGATCGCAATACTGCTTCAGTGGTTACACAGACATTTATCAGAAGTTTCCCTTAATAACATTCCTTGACAAATAAGCAACAGCAGAAGTGCACAGATTTGGGTCGGTTTTACCGTCTTTATCCGGCGGAAATTAACGGATTAAGAATGTTAAATGTAAGTAGCATCATACGCAAATTGTCCACTGACGATGTTCAATGCGGTGTATTAAACATCACCAAGGAAGCTGGCACAGAAATAAACACGATCCCATAATGGAATAATGCGTGTGATGGGCTCTGCTCATTGCGTGTGTTTCAGGCGGTTCTTCACATTTCACTCAGGAGTTTGGGCGTCCAGGCACTAACAGTCAGTTATATTCTTAGCTCCTGTCTATATGCTGTGGCAGCAATTATTGAAGAGAACTACAAACCAACAGATAACAGTTTATTCCAGTTGTGTCATTGAGACAGGAGGAGTAGTTAAAATAATTTGATATAGTCACAATTATTACCTCAATAATATTGTTTGGAGCTTCGGCTTTTTCCTTATCATTTATGATCGAAGTTTGAAATGGTAACTGCTCTCGCCATTCCTCTCGTCTTTTTAATGCTGAACGAGAGACAGAGAAAGTATAGGACTGAAGGTAGGAGAGAGAGTTGAGGATGAGAGTGGGGAGGAGACTGAGAGACAGGAGAGTGAAGATAAACTACAGACCAATTGTAAGAGGATCGCAGATATCATTGCAATAAACCAAACTTCCTGATATTTAACATTGATGGGGTACGCTGAAATGATTCACCATTGCGCAGGATAATGAATATCATCATCAACCACCATGTGTTCTGCTGACACATGTCACAGAGCAGCTTCAGCCTCGGTTCCCTGACATCATCTTCTGAAACCTGATGAAAAACTGTATTTTCTTTAGAGTTACATTTCTGGAGACATATTAATGGCCACATATGAACTACAAAACATCAAACATCTTTTTTACACCAAGAAATACTCACCATTGATCTATGACCTCTGAAAGAGATCAGATCCTTGCTGTTTTCGTAACTGATAGATGACAATTCCGGCCACGTCAGTGTCTTTATTCGGTTAATAGATCACCACGGCATGAAGTCATGTGCAGTGAATCCAGTCAGTCCGTATATAGAAACTCGTACATACATTAGATACAAAGGCGACACGACTTGCCATGTACGGGAATGTACATTTTCTTCTGATTCATGGATTTCAAGATTTTCTTCCTATGTTCCACGATGCACTTGACTGTGGGAGGGGCGCAATGCGACAGTTTCGGTGTATTTCCAATACGGTCATGACAGTTTACATGTAAAGTGTGAACATTGATGAGATCCAACATACTTTGGGAAGTTCTTCCCGGGCGAATACATGACGTTCATGTTTATCGGCCGTCACAGTTGTGGTGTTGGCTTTTGAGGGAAATGCTTCGACCAATTTGTTTAAAGTATCAATGGTTGCTGGCATATATATTTGTAACCCCCCCCCCCCCCACCTCCCAACGCTCAACATACCGCAAGATCATTCGCAAAATAAATTTGCAAATTCGACCAGGGCCCCTCAATGCGCCTGGAATATCTGAGTTCTCCTTTATGATCGTATCGGCCAATGTGCTTCCGGGTACTTTTCAATATAATGCTTTATATATTTATCAAAACATGACTCCAACATAAGTTCTTCATTCTGTCTACAGTTCTTGCTGTTCCATGATTATCCCAATCCGCAATAAATTGATTTATTACTTAGTTACAATCTAGGGTTGGCAACTCGTATCTTCCATCTTGAAGACCTAGACCGTCCCTGATGTTTAACTTGTTTTTCTCCTTCTTCAATGATGATGAGAATGGGTTTGAAACAAATTGTTCATTTAGAATTGAAAATGCCCCTCAAATCGAGCCTGCCGTACCGGGGCAGAAAACTGGCCTCTTGCGGAGCAAACTCATCTGCATTTAGATTGCCTGCTGGCGAGGGTCTATCACGAATCTTTACCTTAATTACACCACTTTGTTCTCCTTGGGCGTTCTCGATTACATATTTTAGTAAGGTGGTCGACGGGAGAGACTGTTCATCCATGAACACAAATCCTCCACCTTCACTTATCCGCAAAAAGTCAGTCAGTCCATGAGAAACATACATGCTATCTGAAACAATATCATGTGGTTTGGAGTGGGTGGGTGGGGGGGGGGAGGGGGGGGGGAGAGTGATCCGAGTAGGTGACTGCAAATGTTACTACTGTTCATCAGACACTATGAGCGCTCATGGCACTGGGTAGGTTCAATGTTCTTGCCTCTAACACCTGCCCTTGACTGTTTACCGTATGATTACCACATCCGAAATTCCCTCTCTCCACCCTCATTCGAGGATCCCTCTATTAGATGTTTTAGTGGGTGTTTGTGTCTGTCTGTTGCTCTCTGGTTTCTACCGGGCTATTGGACACTACCCCTACCTCCCTGTTTTATTTTGGCAGATTTAGTCCACTGGGACAGGGTGCTGCCACACACTGACAGTCCAGCGCTTCCCCGCTATTACTGATTTCTGCAAGGAAAGTGAGTGGAATACGTCTGTTAACGGGAATGTCCTTCCCTTGTAACGTTATCATTCATCGGGCTTTGTGATCCTGACTAAGAATTCCATCTCTTATGCGTCCATCTAATAATAACTGGAGGGGACTCGGTACTGCTGAGATAGGGAGTGGATTAGTGCTAATTACATGGGTAATCAATTGGACTGCCCAGGAAACTGCCAGTATGTGGCGTTCAAATGTGGAAAAAGCCGAGAGGAGCAGAGATATCTTGGGGTCTCTGTTCATAGATCATTGCAAGTTGCCACTCAAGTGGATAGAGCTGTGAAGAAGACCTGTGGTGTGCTAGCGTTCATTAACAGAGGGATTGAATGTTGGAGCCGTGAGGTGATGATGCAGCTGTACAAAACCTTCGTAAGGCCATATTTGGAGTACTGTGTACAGTTCTGGTCGCCTCATTTTAGGACAGATGGGGAAGCTTTGGAAAAGGTGCAAAGGAGATTTACCAGGATGTCGCCTGGAATGGAGAGTAGTTCTTGCGAGGAACGGTTGAGGGTGCTAGGCTTTTTCTCATTAGAACGGAGAAGGATGAGAGGCGACTTGTTAGAGGTTTAGAAGGTGATCAGGGGAATAGATAGAGTAGACAGTCAGATACTTTTTCCCCGGGTGGAACAAACTATTACAATCAGACATAAATTTAAGGTGAATGGTGAAAGATATCGGAGGGATATCAGAGGTAGGTTCTTTACCCAGAGAGTAGTGGGGGCATGGAATGCACTGCTTGGCAAAGTAGTTGAGTCGGAAAAATTAGGGACTTTCAAGCGGCTATTGGATACATGGATTACGGTAGAATGATCTTGTGTAGATAAATTTGTTCGTAAGGGCAGCACGGTAGCATTGTGGATAACACAATTGCTTCAGAGTTCCAGGGTCCCAGGTTCGATTCCAGCTTGTGTCACTGTCTGTGCGGAGTCTGCACATCCTCCCCGTGTGTGCGTGGGATTCCTCCGGGTGCCCTGGTTTCCTCCCACAGTCCAAAGGTGTGCAGGTTAGGTGCATTGGCCATGATAAATTGCCCATAGTGTCCAAAATTGCCCTTAGTGTTGGGTGGGGTTACTGGGTTATGGGGATAGGGTGGATGTGTTGACCTTGGGTAGGGTGCTCTTTCTACGAGCCGATGCAGACTCGATGGGCCGAATGGCCTCCTTCTGCACTGAAAATGCTATGATAATCTATGAGTAATCTAGGCCAAAGGTTCGGCACAATATAGTGGGCCAAGGGGACTGCTCTGTGCTGTATTTTTCCATGTTCTATATTCTATCGACGTAAGAATCAGAAATAGTAACGTCCATCGCCGCAACCGGAATGTCAAAAGGTAATTCTCGATTCTGTTTGTATGGCTGGTGCCTGAGTCAATGTCTTTTTAGTTCACGAATGGCCTATGTGAACAGGTCAGTCCCCTTCCAATGGGAGGTCTTTTTTATTAGATCAGACAACGGTGATGCTTTTTGTTGCAAAACTGTCCATGTGGTTTCAGCAATGTTGTAACAATCCTAAAAATGAATGTTAAGAGTTTTCAATCGATGGTAACGGGAATTGCCAGGTGGTCAACAGCCTTTTCCTTTCTATCTTGCGATTCGTCCAGGTCACCATAGCGCCTTAGTTGGTGACCCGGCTTTTCATAATATCAGCACTTTGGCCTAATGTTTTGTCCCAGGATGGCGAGAATGCCTTGCAAGTCATCGCGGATATCTCAGTGTTGCTCTCTCGGTACGTTTTGGAGGATAAGGCCGTCTTCATATTGAATTAAAATGTTGGGTTTGGAATATGGGAATATTGTGAAATCCCTGCGGTAAACATGTGCAGGTGGACTGACGAACCAGACGGTGAAGGTGAATTTGTGTTGAGGTTCCTTTCTTAAAGAAATTGACCAACATCTAAAACAGTAACATTTCGGGCTTGTGTTGTTCGTTATATCAATATTTCGGGAGTGCTCATTACCGTGAGGGAGGTCAAAGGGGTTGTGTTATTCAATTTTCGATACTTAGGGGCCAGGTTTCATCCGGCCTCTTAACTGGCCAGATAGGTGAATTATTTGCTGAGAATACGGGAAGTAGGACTCACTGCCCCACTAATCCGCTAATTACTTTCGGCAATTTTTCTTGTGATCCCTTGGGGAACCCATATTCTTTCTGAAGCTTGGATCCAGCCCTCTACAGCGACCTCTGCTGACAATCTGCTGCTATCATGTTTGAGTTTGGCTGAAACCTGCTCTGGATTCCAGAGCACTTATTGCACTAATGGTCACCCTGACATGTTATCTTTCTGAAAGCAGAGTTTACCCACGGCACACATTTGGTCCGTGTATTTAGACACAGGAATCGGGGATTATATCTTGAACTCTCCATCAATATATCAAACAATAAAGGATAAACTGAACTTTCACATTCGCTCGAAGCCTAGGATGTGTTCTGTCCTCGGGAAGAATCACTCAAGAGAGCAGAATGGAAAATCAATATGACTTCCAGTCGAAACTCTAAAGGGTCAGTTTCTCCACGTTTTTACAAGTGACCGTAGACACCGTTCAACATGATTTTCCTTTGTATGAACCAAGTGGTGCGCGATCCTCCAGTATCCCATAGGCATTTGGCTGGATGCCTCCTACTCAATCGTTCACTAGGAGGTGCCCTATATTCTCACATTTGATGCTGCACAGGCCTGAGACCGTTTTTGATTACAAAGAGGGACGTGTGTAGATTGAGACAGGGGCGAGCGCTACTCAAAACTACGAAGATTCTTCTTTCATGCATACTGGGTTCTTCCATCTCCTTCAGGCCCGTCCGAGTGCTGGAGACTTTTCTCAGCAACCTGTGAATAATGTTTAGTTTCGTCAGAGTCTCGGAAATAACTGAATTAGAACTATTAGGTCACAATTAGAACTCCGGCCGGTTGACGCTCGTCCTGGTCTGGTCAGTGGCGCGGGATGTCTGCTGCTTGTGGTTCCACCATGACTCTTTTCTCGAGATATGGAGAGGAATGTAGCTTTATTATTATCTCTCTGTGTCCTCCGTCATTCTCCAGATTGTCCTATGTCCCTGAATTAGAGCAACAAGAGTTTGCCATTTTCGGGGACGATCCCGGTGGCCTGAGATTCTCTTTGCCGTGCTCGGGTTAAATGGTGAAGGAGCCAGGTTACAGTGTGTGTTCAGTCAGGTGGATCAACAGATTCCCAAGCTTTCTGGCCATCATGGCCTGCATGTGAGACCAACGCATTCGTCAATCTGGTACGATTTGTGTTGCGCATGTCTTGTCAGAACGAATAATATTGTCCAGAATTGTGATCTCTAGAAACTCACCACAGTTGGCAATGCAGAGATTGCTACAATGATTATCAGCCTCTCCTTTCTTGTTCATCTCGTTCAATGTACAAAACTCAATTCCTCGGCGTCACTGTGATATCCAGGCTGTTTGTTAGATTTTAGTCAATGTCTGATGCAAATCCTTTCTCACTGAAAATAGTTAGCTGCACCTGATTTTTCCACTGCTCAGGTTGTTATTATTCCCTGATGGACATTAGTGAACCAGCTGGGTTTTAATCACAATCGAAAATGGTTTCATGGTCATCGTTCGGCATTTTATTCTAGATATATATTGGATTTAATCCCTCCAATTGCCCTGGTTGGATTCAAACCCAGGACCCCAGAGAATTTCCTTGTGTCCCTGAATTACTACAACCTGCTATTTTAGGTAATGGTAATCGGATCAGTCTCCGTGGACCCAACTTGTTTCCCTTGAGAGAGTCCACTTTCTTTAAAACGAGACTCCTTTCAAAGTTGTTCTCCCATAATCTCTTTGGCAGCATCACTTCGGCATCTGAGAGAGATAAGCAGCTCCAGAGGGTGTGAGCGGAGACATTGAAATCTGACATTCACAGCCTGGCGTGTTACAACAATGGCTGTGAATGTGAGAACAATGGATTGGAATGATGCAACAATGTTTCCGGATCAGAGAACAGTCGGTAGGAATGTTACATCAATGGACGTTTTGTTCTCTCTCTTTCTTCTGGCCTGTAACTTATAATCAGCACGGAGAGAACCTGAGAACATCTGACACCCTCAGAAGCTAAGTAAGTGACTTTTACTCATTTTAAGTTTTATTACCTTTTCAAATTGCGTGTGTGTGTGTGTGTGGGGGGGGGGGGGGGGGGGGGAGGGTGGGGGGGGGGGAGGTAACTGAAGTGACATCACAGAAAAGCTGTGACCTGAGTGGCTGGTTGGGAATCTACACTAAATTAAAAAAATTAAGCATTGGTAACTAATTAAACATAATTACTTAATTATAATTTAGAGGGGCATCTAAGCCAGAGATCGGAGAGTACTATATTTAGCTTTCACATTTATGGCAGAAATCTAGTGCTAGGAAAAAGATAGTTAACAGTAACAACATTTTTAAAATTTTACCTTTTAACTTTAATTTACAAATTAGTTGACACAATGTCAGTTAAAAGGGTGCAGTGCACTTACTGTGAGATGTGGCAGGTCCGGGAGGCTTACAGCGTCCCGGGTGGCTTCATCTGCAGAAAGTGCACCCAATTGGAGTCCCTCATAGACCGCATGGTTCGGTTGAAGCAGAAATTGGATGCGCTTAGGAGCATGCAGTTGGCGGAAAGCGTCATAGGTAGCAGTTATATAAATGTGGTCACACCCAAGGTGTAGGCAGAGAAATGGGTGACCACCAGAAAGGGCAGGCAGTCAGTGCAGGAATCCCCTGTGATTGTCCCCATCTCGAACAGATATACCCCTTTGGATACTGTCGGGGGGGATAGCCTATCAGGGGAAAACAGTAGCAGCCAGAGCAGTGGCACCACGGCTGGCTCTGATGTTCAGAAGGGAGGGTCAAAGCGCAGAAGAGCAATAGTAGTAGGGGACTCTATAGTCAGGGGCACAGATAGGCGCTTCTGTGGACGTGAAAGAGACTCCAGGATGGTATGTTGCCTCCCTGGTGCCAGGGTCCAGGATGCCTCCGAACGGGTAGAGTGCATCGTGAAGGGGGAGGGCAAACAGGCAGAGGTCGTTGTACACATTGGTACTAACGACATAGGCAGGATGGGGCATGAGGTCCTGCAGCAGGAGTTCAGGGAGCTAGGCAGAAAGTTTAAAGACAGGACCTCGAGAGTTGTAATCTCGGGATTACTCCCTGTGCCACGTGCCAGTGAGGCTAGAAATAGGAAGATAGAGTAGCTAAACACGTGGCTAAACAGCTGGTGTAGGAGGGAGGGTTTCCACTGGGAGCTCTTCCTGGGCAGTTGTGACCTATATAAGAAGGACGGGTTGCATCTAAACTGGAGAGGCATAAATATCCTGGCCGCGAGGATTGCAAGTGTCACACGGGCGGGTTTAAACTAGTATGGCAGGCGGTGGGCACGGGAGCAATAGGTCAGAAGGTGAGAGCATTGAGGGAGAACTAGGGAATAGGACCAGTGTGGCTCTGAGGCAGAGCAGACAGGGAGAAGTTGCTGAACACAGCGGGTCTGGTGGCCTGAAGGGCATTTGTTTTAATGCAAGAAGTATTACGGGTAAGGCAGATGAACTTAGAGCTTGGATTAGTACTTGGAACTATGATGTTGTTGCCATTACAGAGACCTGGTTGAGGGAAGGGCAGGATTGGCAGCTAAACGTTCCAGAATTTAGATGTTTCAGGCGGGATAGAGGGGGATGTAAAAGGGGAGGCCGAGTTGCGCTACTGGTTCGGGAGAATATCACAGCTGTACTGCGGGAGGACACCTCAGAGGGCAGTGAGGCTATATGGGTAGAGATCAGGAATAAGAAGGGTGAAGTCACAATGTTGGAGGTTTACTACAGGCCTACCAACAGCCAGCGGAAGACAGAGGAGCAGATAGGTAGAAAGATTTTGGAGAAGAGTAAAAACAACAGGGTTGTGGTGATGGGAGACTTCAACTTCCCCAATATTGACAGGGACTCACTTAGTGCCAGGGGCTTAGACGGGGCGGAGTTTGTAAGGAGCATCCAGGAGGGCTTCTTAAAACAATATGTGGACAGTCCAACTAGGGAAGGGGCGGTACTGGACCTGGTATTGGGGAATGAGCCCGGCCAGGTGGTAGATGTTTCAGTAGGGGAGCATTTCGGTAACAGTGACCACAATTCAGTAAGTTTTAAAGTACTGGTGGACAAGGATAAGAGTGGTCCTAGGATGAATGTGCTAAATTGGGGGAAGGCTAATTATAACAATATTAGGCACTGAAGAACATAGATTGGGGGCGGATGTTTGAGGTCAAATCAACATCTGACATGTGGGAGGCTTTCAAGTGTCAGTTGAAAGGAATTCAGGACCGGCATGTTCCTGTGAGGAAGAAGGATAAATACGGCAATTTTCGGGAACTTTGGATGACGAGAGATATTGTAGGCCTCGGCAAAAAGAAAAAGGAGGCATTTGTCAGGGCTAAAAGGCTGGGAACAGACGAAGGCTGCGTGGAATATAAGGAATGTAGGAAGGCACTTAAGCAAGGAGTCAGGAGGGCGAGAAGGGGTCACGAAAAGTCATTGGCAAAGAGGGTTAAGGAAAATCCTAAGGCTTTTTACACGTACATAAAAAGCAAGAGGGTTGGCAGGGAAAGGGTTGGCCCACTGAAGGATCGGCAAGGGAATCTATGTGTGGAGCCAGAGGAAATGGGCGAGGTGCTAAATGAATACTTTGCATCAGTATTCACCAAAGAGAAGAAATTGGTAGACGTTGAGTCTGGAGAGGGGTGTGTAGATAGTCTGGGTCACATTGAGATCCAAAAAGACGAGGTGTTAGGTGTCTTAAAAAATATTAAGGTAGATAAGTCCCCAGGGCCTGATGGGATCTACCCCAGAATACTGAATGAGGCTGGAGAGGAAATTGCTGAGGCCTTGACAGAAATCTTTGGATCCTCGCTGTCTTTAGGGGATGTCCTGGAGGACTGGAGAATAGCCAATGTTGTTCCTCTGTTTAAGAAGGGTCGCAAGGATAATCTCGGGAGCTGCAGGCCGGTGAGCCTTACTTCAGTGGTAGGGAAATTACTGGAGAGAATTCTTCGAGACAGGATCTACTCCCATTTGGAAGCAAATGGACGTATTAGTGAGAGGCAGCACGGTTTTGTGAAGGGAAGATCGTGTCTCACTAACTTGATAGAGTTTTTCGAGGAGGTCACTGAGACGATTGATGCAGGTAGGGCAGTGGATGTTGTCTATATGGACTTCAGTAAGGCCTTTGACAAGGTCCCTCATGGGAGACTAGTACAAAAGGTGAAGTCACACGGGATCAGGGGTGAGCTGGCAAGGTGGATACAGAACTGGCGACGCCATAGAAGGCAGAGAGTAGCAATGGAAGGATGCTTATCTAATTGGAGGGCTGTGACCAGTGGTGTTCCACAGGGATCAGTGCCGGGACCTTTGCTGTTTGTAGTATATATACATGATTTGGAGGAAAATGTAACTGGTCTGATTAGTAAGTTTGCAGACGACCCAAAGGTTGGTGGAATTGCGGATAGCGATGAGGACTGTCAGAGGATACAGCAGGATTTAGATTGTTTGGAGACATGGGCGGAGAGATGGCAGATGGAGTTTAATCCGGACAAATGTGAGGTAATGCATTTTGGAAGGTCTAATGCAGGTATGGAATATACAGTGAATGGTAGAACCCTCAAGAGTATTGAAAGTCAAAGAGATCTAGGAGTACAGGTCCACAGGTCATTGAAAGAGGCAACACAGGTGGAGAAGGTAGTCAAGAAGGCATACGGCATGCTTGCCTTCATTGGCCGGGGCATTGAGTATAAGAATTGGCAAGTCATGTTGCAGCTGTATAGAACGTTAGTTAGGCCACACTTGGAGTATCGTGTTCAATTCTGGTCGCCACACCACCAGAAGGATGTGGAGGCTTTAGAGAGGGTGCAGAAGAGATTTACCAGAATGTTGCCTGGTATGGAGGGCATTAGCTATGAGGAGCGGTTGAATAAACTCGGTTTGTTCTCACTGGAACGAAGGAGGTTGAGGGGAGACCTGAAAGAGGAATACAAAACTATGAGGGGCATAGATAGAGTGGATAGTCAGAGCCTTTTTCCCAGGGTAGAGGGGTCAATTACTAGGGGGCATAGGTTTAAGGTGAGAGGGGCAAGGTTTAGAGTAGATGTACGAGGCAAGTTTTTTACGGAGAGGGTAGTGGGTGCCTGGAACTCGCTACCGGAGGAGGTAGTGGAAGCAGGGACGATAGTGACATTTAAGGGGCATCTTGACAAATACATGAATAGGATGGGAATAGAAGGATACGGACCCAGGAAGTGTAGAAGATTGTAGTTTAGTCGGGCAGCATGGTCGGCACGGGCTTGGAGGGCCGAAGGGCCTGTTCTGTGCTGTACATTTCTTTGTTCTTTGCTCTTTGTTCTCAATAATCCCTGGGAGTAGGGGACAGGCAGAGTGGCTCCGGCAGGCCCCAATTAAAAAGCTGTTTCAGAGACGTCAGTGCTGTATATAGTTAACCATTTACTGCTCAATAGCTGATCAGCAATGGGGGGAAAAACACCCAGCTGATCGGCAATGATGGGAAGCACACACTCAGGTGATCGGCAATGGAGGGATGGACAGACCCAGCTGATCGGCAATGGGGGGGGAAGGACACACCCAACTGATCGGCAATGCGTGGAAGCACACACCCAGCTGATCGGCAATGGGGGAAGGACGCACCCCATTGATCGGCAATGCGGGGAAGGACAGACCCAGCTGATCGGCAATGGGGGGAAGGACACAACCACCTGATCGGCAATGGGGGTAAGCATACACACAGCTGTTCGGCAATGCGAAGCAGCACCCACCCAGCTGATCGGTAATGCGGGGAAGCACACACCCAGCTGATCGGCAATGGGGGGAAGCACATTCCAAGATGATCTGCATTGGGGAGATGCACACACCCAGCTGATCGGCAATGGGGGGAAAGACACACCCAGCTGACATGGAATGGGGGGAAGCACACTCCCAGGTGAACGGCAATGCGGGGAAGGACACACCCAGCTGATCGGCAATGGGGGAAAGCACACTCCCAGCTGATCGGCAATGCGGGGAAGGACACAACCAGCTGATCGACAATGGGGGGAAGGACAGACCCAGCTGATCGGCAATGGGGGGAAGCACACACCCAGCTGATCTGCAATGGGGGGAAGCAAACACCCAGCTGATCGGCAATGGGGGGAAGGACACACCCAGCTGATCGACCATCGGGGGGAAGGACAGACCAAGCTGATCGGCAATGCGGGGAAGCACACTGCCAGCTGATCAGTAATGGGGGTAAGCACACACCCAGCTGATCGGCAATGGGGGGAAGGACACACCCATCTGATCGTCAATGCGGGGAAGCACACTCACAGCTGATCGGTAATGCGGGGAAGCACACACCCAGCTGATCGGCAATGGGGGGAAGCACACACCCAGCTGATCGGCAATGGGGGTAGGACACACCCAGCTGTTCGGCAATGGGGGGAAGCACACACCCAGCTGATCAGCAATGCGGGGAAGGACACTCCCAGCTGATCGGCAATGGGGGGAAGCACACTCCCAGCTGATCGGCAATGGGGGGAAGCACACACCCAGCTGATCAGCTATGGGGGGAAGGACACAGCCAGCTGATCGGCAATGGAGGGAAGGGCACACACACCTGATCGGCAATGGGGGCAAGCACTCACCCAGCTGATCTGCCATGCGGGGAAGCACACACCCAGCTGATCGGCAATGGGGGAAGCACACACCCAGCTGATCGGCAATGGGGGGAAGCACACACCCTGCTGATCAGCAATGGGGGGAAGGACAGACCGAGCTGATCGGCAAGGGGGGGAAGCACACATCCAGCTGATCGGCAATGGGGAGAAAGGACAGACCCAGCTGATCGGCAATGGGGGGAAGCACACACCCAGCTGATCGGCAATGGGGGGAAGTACACACCCAGCTGATCGGCAATGGGGGAAACACAGACCCAGCTGATCGGCAATGGGGGAAACACACACCCAGCTGATCGGCAATGGGGGGAAGGACACACCCAACTGATCGGCAAAGCGGGGAAGCACACTCCCAGCTGATCGGCAATGGGGGTGAAGGACACACCCAACTGATCGGCAATACGGGGAAGGACAAACCCAACTGATCGGCAATGGGGGGAAGCACACACCCAGATGATCGGCAATGGGGGAAACACACACTAGCTGATCGGCAATGGGGGTAAGCACACACCCAGCTGTTCGGCAGTGCGGGGAAGCACACACCCAGCTGATTGGCAATGCGGGAAAGGACACACACAGCTGAACGGTAATGCGGGGAAGCACACACCCAGCTGATCGGCAATTGGGGGAAGCACACTCCCAGCTTATCGGCAGTGGGGGGGAAGCACACTCCCAGATGATCGGCAATGGTGGGAAGCACACAGCCAGCTGATCGGCAATGCGATGAAGCACACACCCAGCTGATCGGCAATGGGGGGAAGGACTCACCCAGCGGATCGGCAATGGGGGGGAAGGACACACCCAGCTGATCGGCAATGGGGGGAAGGACACACCCAGCTGATCGGCAATGGGTAGAAGGACACACCCAGCTGATCGGCAATGCGGGGACGCACACACCCGGCTGATCGGCAATGGGGGAATGCACACACCCAGCTGATCGGTAATGGGGGGAAGGACACACCCAGCTGATCGGCAATGGGGGGAAACACACACCGAGCTGATCGGCAATGGGGGGAAGCACACTCCCAGCTGATCGGCAATGCGGGGAAGGACACACCCAGCTGATCGGCAATGGGGGGAAGGACAGACCCAGCTGATCGGCAATGGGGGGGAGCACACACCCAGCTGATCGGAAATGGGTGTAAGCACGCCCCCAGCTGACCGGCAATGGGGGAAAGGAGACACCCAGCTGATCGGCAATGCGGGGAAGCACACTCACAGCTGATCGGTAATGCGGGGAAGCACACAACCAGCTGATCGGAAATGGGGGAAAACACACACCCAGCTGGTCGTCAATGGGGGGTAGGACACACCCATCTGATCGGCAATGGGGGGAAGCACACACCCAGTTGACGGGCAATGCGGGGAAGGACACAGCCAGCTGATCGGCAATGGGGGGAAACACACTCCCAGCTGATCGGCAATGCGTGGAAGCACACACCCAACTGATCGGCAAAGAGGGGAAGCACACACCCAGCTGATCGGCAATGGGGGTGAAGGACACACCCAACTGATCGGCAATACGGGGAAGGACAAACCCAACTGATCGGCAATGGGGGGAAGCACACACCCAGCTGATCGGCAATGGGGGAAACACACACTAGCTGATCGGCAATGGGGGTAAGCACACACCCAGCTGTTCGGCAGTGCGGGGAAGCACACACCCAGCTGATCGGCAATGCGGGAAAAGACACACACAGCTGATCGGTAATGCGGGGAAGCACACACCCAGCTGATCGGCAATTGGGGGAAGCACACTCCAGCTTATCGGCAGTGGGGGGGGGGGGGAGCACACTCCCAGATGATCGGCAATGGTGGGAAGCACACAGCCAGCTGATCGGCAATGCGGGGAATCACACACCCAGCTGATCGGCAATGGGGCGAAGGACTCACCCAGCTGATCGGCAATGGGGGGGAAGGACACACCCAGCTGATCGGCAATGGGGGGAAGGACACACCCAGCTGATCGGCAATGCGGGGAAGCACACACCCAGCTGATCGGCAATGGGGGAAGGCACACACCCAGCTGATCGGTAATGGGGGGAAGGACACACCCAGCTGATCGGCAATGGGGGGAAGGACAGACCCAGCTGATCGGCAATGGGGGGGAGCACACACCCAGCTGAACGGAAATGGGTGTAAGCACGCCCCCAGCTGACCGGCAATGGGGCAAAGGAGACACCCAGCTGATCGGCAATGTGGGGAAGCACACTCACAGCTGATCGGTAATGCGGGGAAGCACACACCCAGCTGATCGGAAATGGGGGAAAGCACACACCCAGCTGGTCGTCAATGGGGGGTAGGACACACCCAGCTGATCGGCAATGGGGGGAAGCACACACCCAGCTGACAGGCAATGCGGGGAAGGACACAGCCAGCTGATCGGCAATGGGGGGAAACACACTCCCAGCTGATCGGCAATGCGGGTAAGCACACTCTCAGCAGATCGGCAATGCGGGGAAGCACACACCCAGCTGGTCGGCATTGCGGGCAGGCACACACCCAGCTGATCGGCAATGCGTGGAAGCACCCATCCAGCTGATCGTCAATGCGAGGAAATACACTCCCAGCTTATCGGCAATGGGAGGAAGGACAGACCCAGCTGATTTGAATGGGGGGAAGCACACACCCAGCTGATCGGCAATGGGGGAAGGACACACCCAGCTGATCGGCAATGGGGGAAGGACACAGCCAGATGATCGGCAATGGGGGGGAAGGACACACACAGCTGATCGGCAATGGGGGCAAGGACACATCCAGCTGATCGGCAATGCGTGGAAGCACCCATCCAGCTGATCGGCAATGCGAGGAAGTACACTCCCAGCTTATCGGCAATGGGAGGAAGGACAGACCCAGCTGATTTGAATGTGTGGAAGCACACACCCAGCTGATCGGCAATGGGGGAAGGACACAGCCAGATGATCGGCAATGGGGGGGAAGGACACACCCAGCTGATCGGCAATGGGGGCAAGGACACATCCAACTGATCAGCAAAGGTGGGAAGCACACACCCAGCTGATCGGCAATGGAGGGAAGGGCACACCCACCTGATCGGCAATGGGGGTAAGCACACACCCAGCTGATCGGCCATGCGGGGAAGCACACACCCAGCTGATCGGCAATGGGGTTGAGGACAGACCCAGTTAATCGGCAATGGGGGAAGCACACACCCAGCTGATCGGCAATGGGGGGAAGCACAAACCCAGCTGATAGGCAATGGAGGGAAGCACACGCCCAGCTGATCGGCAATGGGGGGGAAGCACACACCCAGCTGATCGGCAATGCGGGGAATGACACACCCAGCTGATCGGCAATGGGGGGAAGGGCACACCCAGCTGATCGGCAATGGGGGGAAGCACACTCCCAGCAGATCGGCAATGCGGGGAAAGACACACCCTGCTGATCGGCAATGGAGGGAAGGACACACCCAGCTGATCGGCAATGGGGGAAGGACACACCCAGCTGAACGGCAATGGGGGGAACCACACACCCAGATGATCGGCAATGGGGGGAAGCTCACACCCAGCTGATCGACAATGGGGGGAAGCACACACACAGCTGATCGGCAAGGGGGGAAGCACACACCCAGCTGATCGGCAATGGGTGGATGCACACAACCAGCTGATCGGCAATGCGCGGAAGGACATACCCAGCTGATCGGCAATGGGGGGAAGGGCAGACCCAGCTGATCGGCAATGGGGGGAAGCACACACCCAGCTGATCGGCAATGCGCAGAAGGACATACCCAGCTGATCGGCAAAGGGGGGGAAGGACACACCCAGCTGATCGGCAATGAGGGGAAGCACACTCCCAGCTGATCGGCAATGCGGGGAAAGACACACCCAGCTGATCGGCAATGGGAGGGAAGGACACACCCAGCTGATCGGCAATGGGGGGAAGCGCAGGCCCAGCTGATCGGCAATGGGGGGAAGGGCAGACCCAGCTGATCGTCAATGGGGGGACGCACACACCCAGCTGATCGGCAATGCGGGGAAGGACACACCCAGCTGATTGGCAATGGGGGGGAAGGACACACCCAGCTGATCGACAATGGGGGGAAGTACACTCCCAGCTGATCGGCAATGGGGGGAAAGACACACCCAGCTGATCGGCAATGGGGGGAAGCACACACCCAGCTGATCGGCAATGGGGGGAAGCGCATACCCAGCTGATCGACAATGGAGGGAAGCACACACACAGCTGATCGGCAATGGGGGGAAGCACACACCCAGCTGATGGGCAATGGGGGGATGCACACACCCAGCTGATCGGCAATGCGCGGAACGACACACCCAGCTGATCGGCAATGGCGGGAAGCACACACCATGCTGATCGGCAATGGGGGGAAGCACACACCCAGCTGATCGGCAATGCGGGGAAGGACACACCCAGCTGATAGGCAATGGGGGAAACACACACCCAGCTGATCGGCAATGCCGGGAAGCAGACACCCAGCTGATCGGCAATGCGGGGAAGGACAACACCAGCTGATCGGCAATGGGGGGAAGCACACACCCAGCTGATCGGCAATGGGGGGAAGCACACACCCAGCTGATCGGCAGTTGGGGGAAGGACATACTCAGCTGTTCGGCAATGGGGGGAAGCACACACCCAGCTGATCGGCAATGCGGGGGAACACATACCCAGCTGATCGGCAATGGGGCAAGGACACACCCAACTGATCGGCAATGGGGGGAAGGACACTTCCAGCTGATCGGCAATGGGGGGGGGAAGCACACACCCAGCTGATCGGCAATGCGGGGAAGCCCACACCCATCTGATCGGCAATGATAGGAAGCACCCACCCAGCTGATCGTCAATGGGGGGAAGGACACACACAGCTGATCGGCAATGGGGGGAAGGTCACACCCAGCTGATCGGCAATGGGGGGAAGCACACTCCCAGATGATCGGCAATGCGGGGAAGCACGCACCCAGCTGATGGCAATGGGGGGAAAGACACACCGAGCTGTACAGCAATGGGGGGAAACACACCCAGCTGATCGGCAATGATGTGAAGCACACACCCAGGTGATCGGCAATGGAGGGAAGGACAGACTCAGTTGATCGGCAATGGGGGGGAAGGAGATACCCAACTGATCGGCAATGCGTGGAAGCACACACCCAGCTGATCGGCAATGGGGGGAAGGACGCACCCCATTGATCGGCAATGCGGGGAAGGACAGACCCAGCTGATAGGCAATGGGGGGAAGGACACAACCACCTGATCGGCAATGGGGGTAAGCATACACACAGCTGTTCAGCAATGCGAAGAAGCACCCACCCAGCTGATCGGTAATGCGGGGAAGCACACACCCAGCTGATCGGCAATGGGGGGAAGCACATTACCAGATGATCTGCATTGGGGAGATGCACACACCCAGCTGATCGGCAATGGGGGTAAGACACACCCAGCTGACATGCAATGGGGGGAAGCACACTCCCAGGTGATCGCCAATGCGGGGAAGGACACACCCAGCTTATCGGCAATGGGGGGAAGCACACTCCCAGCTGATCGGCAATGTGGGGAAGGACACAACCAGCTGATCGGCAATGGGGGGAAGGACAGACCCAGCTGATCGGCAATGGGGGGAAGCACACACCCAGCTGATCTGCAATGGGGGGAAGCAAACACCCAGCTGATCGGCAATGGGGGGAAGGACACACCCAGCTGTTCGACAATCGGGGGGAAGGACAGACCAAGCTGATCGGCAATGCGGGGAAGCACACTGCCAGCTGATCAGTAATGGGGGTAAGCACACACCCAGCTGATCGGCAATTGGAGGAAGGACACACCCAGCTGATCGGCAATGCGGGGAAGCACACTCACAGCTGATCGGTAATGCGGGGAAGCACACACCCAGCTGATCGGCAATGGGGGGAAGCACACACCCAGCTGATCGGCAATGGGGGGTAGGACACACCCAGATGTTCGGCAATGGGGGGAAGCACACACCCAGCTGATCAGCAATGCGGGGAAGGACACACCCAGTTGATCGGCAATGGGGGGAAGCACACTCCCAGCTGATCGGCAATGCGGGGAAGCACACTCCCAGATGATCGGCAATGCGGGGAAGCACACATCCAGCTGATCGGCAATGCTAGGAAGGACACACCCAGCTGATCGGCAATGTTAGGAAGGACAGACACAGCTGACCGGCAATGGGGGGAAGCACACACCCAGCTGATCAGCTATGGGGGGAAGGACACAGCCAGCTGATCGGCAATGGAGGGAAGGGCACACCCACCTGATCGGCAATGGGGGGAAGCACTCACCCAGCTGATCGGCCATGCGGGGAAGCACACACCCAGCTGATCGGCAATGGGGGAAGCACACACCCAGCTGATCTGCAATGGGGGGAAGCACACACCCTGCTGATCAGCAATGGGGGGAAGGACAGACCGAGCTGATCGGCAAGGGGGGGAAGCACACATCCAGCTGATCGGCAATGGGGAGAAAGGACAGACCCAGCTGATCGGCAATGGGGGGAAGCACACACCCAGCTGATCGGCAATGGGGGGAAGTACACACCCAGCTGATCGCCAATGGGGGCAACACAGAACCAGCTGATCGGCAATGGGGGAAACACACACCCAGCTGATCGGCAATGGGGGGAAGGACACACCCAACTGATCGGCAAAGCGGGGAAGCACACTCCCAGCTGATCGGCAATGGGGGTGAAGGACACACCCAACTGATCGGCAATACGGGGAAGGACAAACCCAACTGATCGGCAATGGGGGGAAGCACACACCAAGCTGATCGGCAATGGGGGAAACACACACTAGCTGATCGGCAATGGGGGTAAGCACACACCCAGCTGTTCGGCAGTGCGGGGAAACACACACCCAGCTGATCGGCAATGCGGGAAAGGACACACCCAGCTGATTGGCAATTGGGGGAAGCACACTCCCAGCTGATCGGCAGTGGGGGGGAAGCACACTCCCAGATGATCGGCAATGGTGGGAAGCACACAGCCAGCTGATCGGCAATGCGGGCAAGCACACACCCAGCTGATCGGCAATGGGGGGAAGGACTCACCCAGCTGATCGGCAATGGGGGTGAAGGACACACCCAGCTGACCGGCAATGGTTGGAAGGACACACCCAGCTGATCGGCAATGCGGGGAAGCACACACCCAGCTGATCGGCAATGGGGGCGGAAGGGCACACCCAGCTGATCGGCAATGAGGGGAAGCACACACCCAGCTAATCGGCAATGGGTGGAAGGACACACCCAGCTGATCGGCTATGCGGGGAAGCACACACCCAGCTGATCGGCAATGGGGGAAGGCACACAACCAGCTGATCGTTAATGGGGGGAAGGACACACCCAGCTGATCGGCAATGGGGGAAACACACACCCAGCTGATCGGCAATGGGGGGAAGCACACTCCCAGCTGATCGTCAATGCGGGGAAGGACACACCCAGCTGATCGGCAATGGGGGGAAGGACAGATCCAGCTGATCGGCAATGGGGGGAAGCACACACCCAGCTGATCGGAAATGGGTGTAAGCACGCCCCCAGCTGACCGGCAATGGGGGGAAGGAGACACCCAGCAGATCGGCAATGCGGGGAAGCACACTCACAGCAGATCGGTAATGCGGGGGAGCACACACCCAGCTGATCGGAAATGGGGGAAAGCACACACCCAGCTGGTCGTCAATGGGGGGTAGGGCACACCCAGCTGATCGGCAATGGGGGGAAGCACACACCCAGCTGACGGGCAATGCGGGGAAGGACACAGCCAGCTGATCGGCAATGGGGGAAAACACACTCCCAGCTGATCGGCAATGCGGGGAAGCACACATCCAGCTGATCGGCAAAGGTGGGAAGCACACACCCAGCTGATCGGCAATGGAGGGAAGGGCACACCCACCTGATCGGCAATGGGGGTAAGCACACACCCAGCTGATCGGCCATGCGGGGAAGCACACACCCAGCTGATCGGCAATGGGGGTGAGGACAGACCAGTTAATCGGCAATGGGGGAAGCACACACCCAGCTGATCGGCAATGGGGTGAAGCGCAAACCCAGCTGATAGGCAATGGAGGGAAGCACACGCCCAGCTGATCGGCAATGGGGGGGAAGCACACACCCAGCTGATCGGCAATGCGGGGAATGACACACCCAGCTGATCGGCAATGGGGGGAAGGGCACACCCAGCTGATCGGCAATGGGGGGAAGCACACTCCCAGCAGATCGGCAATGCGGGGAAAGACACACCCTGCTGATCGGCAATGGAGGGAAGGACACACCCAGCTGATCGGCAATGGGGGAAGGACACACCCAGCTGAACGGCAATGGGGGGAACCACACACCCAGATGATCGGCAATGGGGGGAAGCGCACACCCAGCTGATCGACAATGGGGGGAAGCACACACACAGCTGATCGGCAAGGGGGGAAGCACACACCCAGCTGATCGGCAATGGGGGGATGCACACAACCAGCTGATCGGCAATGCGCGGAAGGACATACCCAGCTGATCGGCAATGGGGGGAAGGGCAGACCCAGCTGATCGGCAATGGGGGGAAGCACACACCCAGCTGATCGGCAATGCGCAGAAGGACATACCCAGCTGATCGGCAAAGGGGGGGAAGGACACACCCAGCTGATCGGCAATGAGGGGAAGCACACTCCCAGCTGATCGGCAATGGGGGGAAGGACACACCCAGCTGATCGGCAATGGGGGGAAGCGCAGGCCCAGCTGATCTTCAATGGGGGGAAGGGCAGACCCAGCTGATCGTCAATGGGGGGACGCACACACCCAGCTGATCGGCAATGCGGGGAAGGACACACCCAGCTGATTGGCAATGGGGGGGAAGGACACACCCAGCTGATCGACAATGGGGGGAAGTACACTCCCAGCTGATCGGCAATGGGGGGAAAGACACACCCAGCTGATCGGCAATGGGGGGAAGCACACACCCAGCTGATCGGCAATGGGGGGAAGCGCATACCCAGCTGATCGACAATGGAGGGAAGCACACACACAACTGATCGGCAATGGGGAGAAGCACACACCCAGCTGATGGGCAATGGGGGGATGCACACACCCAGCTGATCGGCAATGCGCGGAACGACACACCCAGCTGATCGGCAATGGCGGGAAGCACACACCATGCTGATCGGCAATGGGGGGAAGCACACACCCAGCTGATCGGCAATGCGGGGAAGGACACACCCAGCTGATAGACAATGGGGGAAACACACACCCAGCTGATCGGCAATGCCGGGAAGCAGACACCCAGCTGATCGGCAATGCGGGGAAGGACAACACCAGCTGATCGGCAATGGGGGGAAGCACACACCCAGCTGACCGGCAATGGGGGGAAGCACACACCCAGCTGATCGGCAGTTGGGGGAAGGACATACTCAGCTGTTCGGCAATGGGGGGAAGCACACACCCAGCTGATCGGCAATGCGGGGGAACACATACCCAGCTGATCGGCAATGGGGCAAGGACACACCCAACTGATCGGCAATGGGGGGAAGGACACTTCCAGCTATCGGCAATGGGGGGGAAGCACACACCCAGCTGATCGGCAATGCGGGGAAGCCCACACCCATCTGATCGGCAATGATAGGACGCACCCACCCAGCTGATCGTCAATGGGGGGAAGGACACACACAGCTGATCGGCAATGGGGGGAAGGTCACACCCAGCTGATCGGCAATGGGGGGAAGCACACTCCCAGATGATCGGCAATGCGGGGAAGCACGCACCCAGCTGATGGCAATGGGGGGAAAGACACACCGAGCTGATCAGCAATGGGGGGAAACACACCCAGCTGATCGGCAATGATGTGAAGCACACACCCAGGTGATCGGCAATGAAGGGAAGGACAGACTCAGCTGATCGGCAATGGGGGGGAAGGAGACACCCAACTGATCGGCAATGCGTGGAAGCACACACCCAGCTGATCGGCAATGGGGGGAAGGACGCACCCCATTGATCGGCAATGCGGGGAAGGACAGACCCAGCTGATAGGCAATGGGGGGAAGGACACAACCACCTGATCGGCAATGGGGGTAAGCATACACACAGCTTTTCGGCAATGCGAAGAAGCACCCACCCAGCTGATCGGTAATGCGGGGAAGCACACACCCAGCTGATCGGCAATGGGGGGAAGCACATTCCCAGATGATCTGCATTGGGGAGATGCACACACCCAGCTGATCGGTAATGGGGGTAAGACACACCCAGCTGACATGCAATGGGGGGAAGCACACTCCCAGGTGATCGCCAATGCGGGGAAGGACACACCCAGCTTATCGGCAATGGGGGGAAACACACTCCCAGCTGATCGGCAATGCGGGGAAGGACACAACCAGCTGATCGGCAATGGGGGGAAGGACAGACCCAGCTGATCGGCAATGGGGGGAAGCACACACCCAGCTGATCTGCAATAGGGGGAAAGCAAACACCCAGCTGATCGGCAATGGGGGGAAGGACACACCCAGCTGATCGACAATCGGGGGGAAGGACAGACCAAGCTGATCGGCAATGCGGGGAAGCACACTGCCAGCTGATCAGTAATGGGGGTAAGCACACACCCAGCTGATCGGCAATGGGAGGAAGGACACACCCAGCTGATCGGCAATGCGGGGAAGCACACTCACAGCTGATCGGTAATGCGGGGAAGCACACACCCAGCTGATCGGCAATGGGGGGAAGCACACACCCAGCTGATCGGCAATGGGGGGTAGGACACACCCAGATGTTCGGCAATGGGGGGAAGCACACACCCAGCTGATCAGCAATGCGGGGAAGGACACACCCAGTTGATCGGCAATGGGGGGAAGCACACTCCCAGCTGATCGGCAATGCGGGGAAGCACACTCCCAGATGATCGGCAATGCGGGGAAGCACACATCCAGCTGATCGGCAATGCTAGGAAGGACACTCCCAGCTGATCGGCAATGTTAGGAAGGACAGACCCAGCTGACCGGCAATGGGGGGAAGCACACACCCAGCTGATCAGCTATGGGGGGAAGGACACAGCCAGCTGATCGGCAATGGAGGGAAGGGCACACCCACCTGATCGGCAATGGGGGGAAGCACACACCCAGCTGATCGGCCATGCGGGGAAGCACACACCCAGCTGATCGGCAATGGGGGAAGCACACACCCAGCTGATCGGCAATGGGGGGAAGCACACACCCTGCTGATCAGCAATGGGGGGAAGGACAGACCGAGCTGATCGGCAAGGGGGGGAAGCACACATCCAGCTGATCGGCAATGGGGAGAAAGGACAGACCCAGCTGATCGGCAATGGGGGGAAGCACACACCCAGCTGATCGGCAATGGGGGGAAGTACACACCCAGCTGATCGGCAATGGGGGAAACACAGACCCAGCTGATCGGCAATGGGGGACACACACACCCAGCTGATCGGCAATGGGGGGAAGGACACACCCAACTGATCGGCAAAGCGGGGAAGCACACTCCCAGCTGATCGGCAATGGGGGTGAAGGACACACCCAATTGATCGGCAATACGGGGAAGGACAAACCCAACTGATCGGCAATGGGGGGAAGCACACACCCAGCTGATCGGCAATGGGGGAAACACACACTAGTTGATCGGCAATGGGGGTAAGCACACACCCAGCTGTTCGGCAGTGCGGGGAAACACACACCCAGCTGATCGGCAATGCGGGAAAGGACACACCCAGCTGATTGGCAATTGGGGGATGCACACTCCCAGCTGATCGGCAGTGGGGGGGAAGCACACTCCCAGATGATCAGCAATGGTGGGAAGCACACAGCCAGCTGATCGGCAATGCGGGGAAGCACACACCCAGCTGATCGGCAATGGAAGGAAGGACTCACCCAGCTGATCGGCAATGGGGGGGAAGGACACACCCAGCTGACCGGCAATGGTTGGAAGGACACACCCAGCTGATCGGCAATGCGGGGAAGCACACACCCAGCTGATCGGCAATGGGGGGGAAGGGCACACCCAGCTGATCGGCAATGAGGGGAAGCACACACCCAGCTAATCGGCAATGGGTGGAAGGACACACCCAGCTGATCGGCTATGCGGGGAAGCACACACCCAGCTGATCGGCAATGGGGGAAGGCACACACCCAGCTGATCGTTAATGGGGGGAAGGACACACCGAGCTGATCGGCAATGGGGGAAACACACACCCAGCTGATCGGCAATGGGGGGAAGCACACTCCCAGCTGATCGGCAATGCGGGGAAGGACACACCCAGCTGATCGGCAATGGGGGGAAGGACAGATCCAGCTGATCGGCAATGGGGGGAAGCACACACCCAGCTGATCGGAAATGGGTGTAAGCACGCCCCCAGCTGACCGGCAATGGGGGGAAGGAGACACCCAGCAGATCGGCAATGCGGGGAAGCACACTCACAGCTGATCGGTAATGCGGGGGAGCACACACCCAGCTGATCGGAAATGGGGGAAAGCACACACCCAGCTGGTCGTCAATGGGGGGTAGGACACAACCAGCTGATCGGCAATGGGGGGAAGCACGCACCCAGCTGACGGGCAATGCGGGGAAGGACACAGCCAGCTGATCGGCAATGGGGGGAAACACACTCCCAGCTGATCGGCAATGCGGGGAAGCACACTCTCAGCAGATCGGCAATGCGGGGAAGGACACACCCAGCTGATCGGCAATGGGGGGAAGCGCAGGCCCAGCTGATCTTCAATGGGGGGAAGGGCAGACCCAGCTGATCGTCAATGGGGGGACGCACACACCCAGCTGATCGGCAATGCGGGGAAGGACACACCCAGCTGATTGGCAATGGGGGGGAAGGACACACCCAGCTGATCGACAATGGGGGGAAGTACACTCCCAGCTGATCGGCAATGGGGGGAAAGACACACCCAGCTGATCGGCAATGGGGGGAAGCACACACCCAGCTGATCGGCAATGGGGGGAAGCGCATACCCAGCTGATCGACAATGGAGGGAAGCACACACACAGCTGATCGGCAATGGGGGGAAGCACACACCCAGCTGATGGGCAATGGGGGGATGCACACACCCAGCTGATCGGCAATGCGCGGAACGACACACCCAGCTGATCGGCAATGGCGGGAAGCACACACCATGCTGATCGGCAATGGGGGGAAGCACACACCCAGCTGATCGGCAATGCGGGGAAGGACACACCCAGCTGATAGGCAATGGGGGAAACACACACCCAGCTGATCGGCAATGCCGGGAAGCAGACACCCAGCTGATCGGCAATGCGGGGAAGGACAACACCAGCTGATCGGCAATGGGGGGAAGCACACACCCAGCTGATCGGCAATGGGGGGAAGCACACACCCAGCTGATCGGCAGTTGGGGGAAGGACATACTCAGCTGTTCGGCAATGGGGGGAAGCACACACCCAGCTGATCGGCAATGCGGGGGAACACATACCCAGCTGATCGGCAATGGGGCAAGGACACACCCAACTGATCGGCAATGGGGGGAAGGACACTTCCAGCTGATCGGCAATGGGGGGGAAGCACGCACCCAGCTGATCGGCAATGCGGGGAAGCCCACACCCATCTGATCGGCAATGATTGGAAGCACCCACCCAGCTGATCGTCAATGGGGGGAAGGACACACACAGCTGATCGGCAATGGGGGGAAGGTCACACCCAGCTGATCGGCAATGGGGGGAAGCACACTCCCAGATGATCGGCAATGCGGGGAAGCATGCACCCAGCTGATGGCAATGGGGGGAAAGACACACCGAGCTGATCAGCAATGGGGGGAAACACACCCAGCTGATCGGCAATGATGTGAAGCACACACCCAGGTGATCGGCAATGGAGGGAAGGACAGACTCAGCTGATCGGCAATGGGGGGGAAGGAGACACCCAACTGATCGGCAATGCGTGGAAGCACACACCCAGCTGATCGGCAATGGGGGGAAGGACGCACCCCATTGATCGGCAATGCGGGGAAGGACAGACCCAGCTGATAGGCAATGGGGGGAAGGACACAACCACCTGATCGGCAATGGGGGTAAGCATACACACAGCTTTTCGGCAATGCGAAGAAGCACCCACCCAGCTGATCGGTAATGCGGGGAAGCACACACCCAGCTGATCGGCAATGGGGGGAAGCACATTCCCAGATGATCTGCATTGGGGAGATGCACACACCCAGCTGATCGGTAATGGGGGTAAGACACACCCAGCTGACATGCAATGGGGGGAAGCACACTCCCAGGTGATCGCCAATGCGGGGAAGGACACACCAAGCTTATCGGCAATGGGGGGAAGCACACTCCCAGCTGATCGGCAATGCGGGGAAGGACACAACCAGCTGATCGGCAATGGGGGGAAGGACAGACCCAGCTGATCGGCAATGGGGGGAAGCACACACCCAGCTGATCTGCAATAGGGGGAAAGCAAACACCCAGCTGATCGGCAATGGGGGGAAGGACACACCCAGCTGATCGACAATCGGGGGGAAGGACAGACCTAGCTGATCGGCAATGCGGGGAAGCACACTGCCAGCTGATCAGTAATGGGGGTAAGCACACACCCAGCTGATCGGCAATGGGAGGAAGGACACACCCAGCTGATCGGCAATGCGGGGAAGCACACTCACAGCTGATCGGTAATGCGGGGAAGCACACACCCAGCTGATCGGCAATGGGGGGAAGCACACACCCAGCTGATCGGCAATGGGGGGTAGGACACACCCAGATGTTCGGCAATGGGGGGAAGCACACACCCAGCTGATCAGCAATGCGGGGAAGGACACACCCAGTTGATCGGCAATGGGGGGAAGCACACTCCCAGCTGATCGGCAATGCGGGGAAGCACACTCCCAGATGATCGGCAATGCGGGGAAGCACACATCCAGCTGATCGGCAATGCTAGGAAGGACACTCCCAGCTGATCGGCAATGTTAGGAAGGACAAACCCAACTTATCGTCAATGGGGGAAACACACACTAGTTGATCGGCAATGGGGGTAAGCACACACCCAGCTGTTCGGCAGTGCGGGGAAACACACACCCAGCTGATTGGCAATTGGGGGAAGCACACTCCCAGCTGATCGGCAGTGGGGGGGAAGCACACTCCCAGATGATCGGCAATGGTGGGAAGCACACAGCCAGCTGATCGGCAATGCGGGGAAGCACACACCCAGCTGATCGGCAATGGGGGGAAGGACTCACCCAGCTGATCGGCAATGGGGGGGAAGGACACACCCAGCTGATCGGCAATGGGGGGGAAGGGCACACCCAGCTGATCGGCAATGAGGGGAAGCACACACCCAGCTAATCGGCAATGGGTGGAAGGACACACCCAGCTGATCGGCTATGCGGGGAAGCACACACCCAGCTGATCGGCAATGGGGGAAGGCACACACCCAGCTGATCGTTAATGGGGGGAAGGACACACCCAGCTGATCGGCAATGGGGGAAACACACACCCAGCTGATCAGCAATGGGGGGAAGCACACTCCCAGCTGATCGGCAATGCGGGGATGGACACACCCAACTGATCGGCAATGGGGGGAAGGACAGATCCAGCTGATCGGCAATGGGGGGAAGCACACACCCAGCTGATCGGAAATGGGTGTAAGCACGCCCCCAGCTGACCGGCAATGGGGGGAAGGAGACACCCAGCAGATCGGCAATGCGGGGAAGCACACTCACAGCTGATCGGTAATGCGGGGGAGCACACACCCAGCTGATCGGAAATGGGGGAAAGCACACACCCAGCTGGTCGTCAATGGGGTGTAGGACACACCCAGCTGATCGGCAATGGGGGGAAGCACACACCCAGCTGACGGGCAATGCGGGGAAGGACACAGCCAGCTGATCGGCAATGGGGGGAAACACACTCCCAGCTGATCGGCAATGCGGGGAAGCACACTCTCAGCAGATCGGCAATGCGGGGAAGGACACACCCAGCTGATCGGCATTGCGGGCAGGCACACACCCAGCTGATCGGCAATGCGTGGAAGCACCCATCCAGCTGATCGTCAATGCGAGGAAGTACACTCCCAGCTGATCGGCAATGGGAGGAAGGACAGACCCAGCTGATCGGCAATGGGGGGAAGCACACACCCAGCTTATCAGCAATGGGGGAAGGACACAGCCAGATGATCGGCAATGGGGGGAAGGACACACCCAGCTGATCGGCAATGGGGGCAAGGACACACCCAGCTGATCGGCAATGGTGGGAAGCACACACCCAGCTGATCGGCAATGGAGGGAAGGGCACACCCACCTGATCGGCAATGGGGGGTAAGCACACACCCAGCTGATCGGCCATGCGGGGAAGCACACACCCAGCTGATCGGCAATGGGGGTGAGGACAGACCCAGTTAATCCGCAATGGGGGAAGCACACACCCAGCTGATCGGCAATGGGGGGAAGCACAAACGCAGCTGATAGGCAATGGAGGGAAGCACACACCCTGCTGATCAGCAATGGGGGGAAGGACAGACCGAGCTGATCGGCAAGGGGGGGAAGCACACATCCAGCTGATCGGCAATGGGGAGAAAGGACAGACCCAGCTGATCGGCAATGGGGGGAAGCACACACCCAGCTGATCGGCAATGGGGGGAAGTACACACCCAGCTGATCGGCAATGGGGGAAACACAGACCCAGCTGATCGGCAATGGGGGAAACACACACCCAGCTGATCGGCAATGGGGGGAAGGACACACCCAACTGATCGGCAAAGCGGGGAAGCACACTCCCAGCTGATCGGCAATGGGGGTGAAGGACACACCCAACTGATCGGCAATACGGGGAAGGACAAACCCAACTGATCGGCAATGGGGGGAAGCACACACCCAGCTGATCGGCAATGGGGGAAACACACACTAGCTGATCGGCAATGGGGGTAAGCACACACCCAGCTGTTCGGCAGTGCGGGGGAGCACACACCCAGCTGATCGGCAATGCGGGAAAGGACACACCCAGCTGATCGGCAATTGGGGGAAGCACACTCCCAGCTGATCGGCAGTGGGGGGGAAGCACACTCCCAGATGATCGGCAATGGTGGGATGCACACAGCCAGCTTATCGGCAATGCGGGGAAGCACACACCCAGCTGATCGGCAATGGGGGGAAGGACTCACCCAGCTGATCGGCAATGGGGGGGAAGGACACACCCAGCTGACCGGCAATGGGGGGAAGGACACACCCAGCTGATCGGCAATGCGGGGAAGCACACACCCAGCTGATCGGCAATGGGGGGGAAGGGCACACCCAGCTGATGGGCAATGAGGGGAAGCACACACCCAGCTAATCGGCAATGGGTGGAAGGACACACCCAGCTGATCGGCTATGCGGGGAAGCACACACCCAGCTGATCGGCAATGGGGGAAGGCACACACCCAGCTGATCGGTAATGGGGGGAAGGACACACCCAGCTGATCGGCAATGGGGGAAACACACACCCAGCTGATCGGCAATGGGGGGAAGCACACTCCCAGCTGATCGGCAATGCGGGGAAGGACACATCCAGCTGATCGGCAATGGGGGGAAGGACAGATCCAGCTGATCGGCAATGGGGGGAAGCACACACCCAGCTGATCGGAAATGGGTGTAAGCACGCCCCCAGCTGACCGACAATGGGGGGAAGGAGACACCCAGCTGATCGGCAATGCGGGGAAGCACACTCACAGCTGATCGGTAATGCGGGGGAGCACACACCCAGCTGATCGGAAATGGGGGAAAGCACACACCCAGCTGGTCGTCCATGGGGGGTAGGACACACCCAGCTGATCGGCAATGGGGGGAAGCACACACCCAGCTGACGGGCAATGCGGGGAAGGACACAGCCAGCTGATCGGCAATGGGGGGAAACACACTCCCAGCTGATCGGCAATGGGGGGGAGCACACTCTCAGCAGATCGGCAATGCGGGGAAGGACACTCCCAGCTGATCGGCAATGCGAAGAACGACAGACCCAGCTGATCGGCAATGGGGGGAGGCACACACCCAGCTTATCAGCAATGGGGGAAGGACACAGCCAGATGATCGGCAATGGGGGGAAGGACATCCCAGCTGATCGGCAATGGGGGCAAGGACACACCCAGCTGATCGGCAATGGTGGGAAGCACACACCCAGCTGATCGGCAATGGAGGGAAGGGCACACCCACCTGATCGGCAATGGGGGGTAAGCACACACCCAGCTGATCGGCCATGCGGGGAAGCACACACCCAGCTGATCGGCAATGGGGGTGAGGACAGACCCAGTTAATCGGCAATGGGGGAAGCACACACCCAGCTGATCGGCAATGGGGGGAAGCACAAACCCAGCTGATAGGCAATGGAGGGAAGCACACACCCAGCTGATCGGCAATGGGGGGGAAGCACACACCCAGCTGATCGGCAATGGGGGGAAGGACACACCCAGCTGATCGGCATTGGGGGGAAGCACACACCTAGCTGATCGGCAATGCGTGGAAAGACACACCTTGCTGATCGGCAATGGAGGGAACGACACACCCAGCATTTCGGCAATGGGGAAGGACACACCCAGCTGATCGACAATGGGGGGGAAGCACACACACAGCTGATTGGCAAGGGGGGAAGCACACACCCAGCTGATCGGCAATGGGGGGATGCACACACCCAGCTGATCGGCAATGCGCGGAAGGACATGCCCAGCTGATCGGCAATGGGGGGAAGGGCAGACCCAGCTGATCGGCAGTGGGGGGAAGCACACACCCAGCTGATCGGCAATGATGGGAAGCACACTCCCAGCTGATTGGCAATGCGGGGAAAGACACACCCAGCTGATCGGCAATGGGGGGGAAGGACACACCTAGCTGATCGGCAATGGGGGGAAGCGCATACCCAGCTGATCGGCAATGGGGGGTAGGGCAGACCCAGCTGATCGTCAATGGGGGGAAGCACACACCCAGCTGATCGGCAATGCGGGGAAGTACACTCCCAGCTGATCGGCAATGGGGGGAAGGACACACCCAGCTGATCGGCATTGGGGGGGAAGCACACACCCAGCTGATCGGCAATGGGGGGAAGCGCATACCCAGCTGATCGACAATGGAGTGAAGCACACACACAGCTGATCGGCAATGGGGGGAAGCACACACCCAGCTGATGGGCAATGGGGGGATGCACACACTCAGCTGATCGGCAATGCGCGGAACGGCACACCCAGCTGATCGGCAATGGCGGGAAGCACACACCATGCTGATCGGCAATGGGGGGAAGCACACACCCAGCTGATCGGCAATGCGGGGAAGCACACACCCAGCTGATCGGCAATGCGGGGAAGGACAACACCAGCTGATCGGCAATGGGGGGAAGCACACACCCAACTGATCGGCAATGGGGGGAAGCACACACCCAGCTGATCGGCAGTTGGGGGAAGGACATACCCAGCTGGTCGGCAATGGGGGGAAGCACACACCCAGCTGATCGGCAATGCGGGGGAACACATACCCAGCTGATCGGCAATGGGGCAAGGACACACCCAACTGATCGGCAATGGGGGGAAGGACACTTCCAGCTGATCGGCAATGGGGGGGAAGCACACACCCAGCTGATCGGCAATGCGGGGAAGTCCACATCCATCTGATCGGAAATGATAGGAAGCACCCGCCCAGCTGATCGGCAATGGGGGGAAGGAAACACACAGCTGATCGGCAATGGGGGGAAGGTCACACCCAGCTGATCGGCAATGGGGGGAAGCACACTCCCAGCTGATCGGCAATGCGGGGAAGCACGCACCCAGCTGATGGCAATGGGGGGAAAGGCACACCGAGCTCATCGGCAATAGGGGGAAGCACACACCCAGCCGATCGGCAATGCGGGGAAGGACACACCAAGCTGATTGGCAATGGGGGAAGGCACTCACCCAGCTGGTCGGCAATGGGGGGAAGGAAACACCCAGCTGATCGGCAATGGGGGGAAGCACACACCCAGCTGATCGGCAATGGGAGAAATCACACACCCAGCTGATCGGCAATGGGGGGAAGTGCAGACTCAGCTGATCGGCAATGGGGGTAAGCACACTCACAGCTGATAGGCAATGCGGGGAAAGACACACCCAGCTGATCGGCAATGGGGGGGAAGGACACACCCAGCTGATCGGCAATGGGGGAAGGCACACACCCAGCTGGTCGGCAATGGGGGGATGGACACACCCAGCTGATCGGCAATGGGGGGAAGCACACACCCAGCCGATCGGCAATGCGGGGAAGGACACACACAGCTGATCGGCAATGGGGGGAACGACACACCCAGCTGATCGGCAATGGGGGGGAAGCACACTCCCAGCTGATCGGCAATGCGGGGAAAGACACACCCAGCTGATCGGCCATGCGGGGAAGCACACACCCAGCTGATCGGCAATGGGGGTGAGGACAGACCCAGTTAATCGGCAATGGGGGAAGCACACACCC
Organism: Scyliorhinus torazame; assembly: GCF_047496885.1. Taxonomy (NCBI): domain Eukaryota; kingdom Metazoa; phylum Chordata; class Chondrichthyes; order Carcharhiniformes; family Scyliorhinidae; genus Scyliorhinus; species Scyliorhinus torazame. The sequence continues at coordinate 58,565,802 of NC_092726.1, forward strand.
AGCTGATCGGCAATGGGGGGAAGCACAAACCCAGCTGATAGGCAATGGAGGGAAGCACACACCCAGCTGATCGGCAATGGGGGGGAAGCACACACCCAGCTGATCGGCAATGCGGGGAAAGACACACCCAGCTGATCGGCCATGCGGGGAAGCACACACCCAGCTGATCGGCAATGGGGGTGAGGACAGACCCAGTTAATCGGCAATGGGGGAAGCACACACCCAGCTGATCGGCAATGGGGGGAAGCACAAACCCAGCTGATAGGCAATGGAGGGAAGCACACACCCAGCTGATCGGCAATGGGGGGGAAGCACACACCCAGCTGATCGGCAATGGGGGGAAGGACACACCCAGCTGATCGGCAATGGGGGGAAGCGCACACCCAGCTGATCGACAATGGGGGGAAGCACACACACAGCTGATTGGCAAGGGGGGAAGCACACACCCAGCTGATCGGCAATGCGCGGAAGGACATACCCAGCTGATCGGCAATGGGGGGAAGGGCAGACCCAGCTGATCGGCAGTGGGGGGAAGCACACACCCAGCTGATCGGCAATGCGCGGAAGGACATACCCAGCTGATCGGCAATGGGGGGGAAGGACACACCCAGCTGATCGGCAATGAGGGGAAGCACACTCCCAGCTGATCGGCAATGCGGGGAAAGACACACCGAGCTGATCGGCAATGGGGGGGAAGGACACACCTAGCTGATCGGCAATGGTGGGAAGCGCATACCCAGCTGATCGGCAATGGGGGGAAGGGCAGACCCAGCTGATCGTCAATGGGGGGAAGGGCAGACCCAGCTGATCGGCAATGCGGGAAAGGACACACCCAGCTGATCGGCAATTGGGGGAAGCACACTCCCAGCTGATCGGCAGTGGGTGGGGAAGCACACTCCCAGATGATCGGCAATGGTGGGATGCACACAGCCAGCTTATCGGCAATGCGGGGAAGCACACACCCAGCTGATCGGCAATGGGGGGAAGGACTCACCCAGCTGATCGGCAATGGGGGGGAAGGACACACCCAGCTGACCGGCAATGGGGGGAACGACACACCCAGCTGATCGGCAATGGGGGGGAAGCACACTCCCAGCTGATCGGCAATGCGGGGAAAGACACACCCAGCTGATCGGCCATGCGGGGAAGCACACACCCAGCTGATCGGCAATGGGGGTGAGGACAGACCCAGTTAATCGGCAATGGGGGAAGCACACACCCAGCTGATCGGCAATGTTAGGAAGGACAAGCCCAACTGATCGGCAATGGGGGAAACACACACTAGTTGATCGGCAATGGGGGTAAGCACACACCCAGCTGTTCGGCAGTGCGGGGAAACACACACCCAGCTGATTGGCAATTGGGGGAAGCACACTCCCAGCTGATCGGCAGTGGGGGGGAAGCACACTCCCAGATGATCGGCAATGGTGGGAAGCACACAGCCAGCTGATCGGCAATGCGGGGAAGCACACACCCAGCTGATCGGCAATGGGGGGAAGGACTCACCCAGCTGATCGGCAATGGGGGGGAAGGACACACCCAGCTGACCGGCAATGGTTGGAAGGGCACACCCAGCTGATCGGCAATGCGGGGAAGCACACAACCAGCTGATCGGCAATGGGGGGGAAGGGCACACCCAGCTGATCGGCAATGAGGGGAAGCACACACCCAGCTAATCGGCAATGGGTGGAAGGACACACCCAGCTGATCGGCTATGCGGGGAAGCACACACCCAGCTGATCGGCAATGGGGGAAGGCACACACCCAGCTGATCGTTAATGGGGGGAAGGACACACCCAGCTGATCGGCAATGGGGGAAACACACACCCAGCTGATCAGCAATGGGGGGAAGCACACTCCCAGCTGATCGGCAATGCGGGGATGGACACACCCAGCTGATCGGCAATGGGGGGAAGGACAGATCCAGCTGATCGGCAATGGGGGGAAGCACACACCCAGCTGATCGGAAATGGGTGTAAGCACGCCCCCAGCTGACCGGCAATGGGGGGAAGGAGACACCCAGCAGATCGGCAATGCGGGGAAGCACACTCACAGCTGATCGGTAATGCGGGGGAGCACACACCCAGCTGATCGGAAATGGGGGAAAGCACACACCCAGCTGGTCGTCAATGGGGTGTAGGACACACCCAGCTGATCGGCAATGGGGGGAAGCACACACCCAGCTGACGGGCAATGCGGGGAAGGACACAGCCAGCTGATCGGCAATGGGGGGAAACACACTCCCAGCTGATCGGCAATGCGGGGAAGCACACTCTCAGCAGATCGGCAATGCGGGGAAGGACACACCCAGCTGATCGGCATTGCGGGCAGGCACACACCCAGCTGATCGGCAATGCGTGGAAGCACCCATCCAGCTGATCGTCAATGCGAGGAAGTACACTCCCAGCTGATCGGCAATGGGAGGAAGGACAGACCCAGCTGATCGGCAATGGGGGGAAGCACACACCCAGCTTATCAGCAATGGGGGAAGGACACAGCCAGATGATCGGCAATGGGGGGAAGGACACACCCAGCTGATCGGCAATGGGGGCAAGGACACACCCAGCTGATCGGCAATGGTGGGAAGCACACACCCAGCTGATCGGCAATGGAGGGAAGGGCACACCCACCTGATCGGCAATGGGGGGTAAGCACACACCCAGCTGATCGGCCATGCGGGGAAGCACACACCCAGCTGATCGGCAATGGGGGTGAGGACAGACCCAGTTAATCCGCAATGGGGGAAGCACACACCCAGCTGATCGGCAATGGGGGGAAGCACAAACGCAGCTGATAGGCAATGGAGGGAAGCACACACCCTGCTGATCAGCAATGGGGGGAAGGACAGACCGAGCTGATCGGCAAGGGGGGGAAGCACACATCCAGCTGATCGGCAATGGGGAGAAAGGACAGACCCAGCTGATCGGCAATGGGGGGAAGCACACACCCAGCTGATCGGCAATGGGGGGAAGTACACACCCAGCTGATCGGCAATGGGGGAAACACAGACCCAGCTGATCGGCAATGGGGGAAACACACACCCAGCTGATCGGCAATGGGGGGAAGGACACACCCAACTGATCGGCAAAGCGGGGAAGCACACTCCCAGCTGATCGGCAATGGGGGTGAAGGACACACCCAACTGATCGGCAATACGGGGAAGGACAAACCCAACTGATCGGCAATGGGGGGAAGCACACACCCAGCTGATCGGCAATGGGGGAAACACACACTAGCTGATCGGCAATGGGGGTAAGCACACACCCAGCTGTTCGGCAGTGCGGGGGAGCACACACCCAGCTGATCGGCAATGCGGGAAAGGACACACCCAGCTGATCGGCAATTGGGGGAAGCACACTCCCAGCTGATCGGCAGTGGGGGGGAAGCACACTCCCAGATGATCGGCAATGGTGGGATGCACACAGCCAGCTTATCGGCAATGCGGGGAAGCACACACCCAGCTGATCGGCAATGGGGGGAAGGACTCACCCAGCTGATCGGCAATGGGGGGGAAGGACACACCCAGCTGACCGGCAATGGGGGGAAGGACACACCCAGCTGATCGGCAATGCGGGGAAGCACACACCCAGCTGATCGGCAATGGGGGGGAAGGGCACACCCAGCTGATGGGCAATGAGGGGAAGCACACACCCAGCTAATCGGCAATGGGTGGAAGGACACACCCAGCTGATCGGCTATGCGGGGAAGCACACACCCAGCTGATCGGCAATGGGGGAAGGCACACACCCAGCTGATCGGTAATGGGGGGAAGGACACACCCAGCTGATCGGCAATGGGGGAAACACACACCCAGCTGATCGGCAATGGGGGGAAGCACACTCCCAGCTGATCGGCAATGCGGGGAAGGACACATCCAGCTGATCGGCAATGGGGGGAAGGACAGATCCAGCTGATCGGCAATGGGGGGAAGCACACACCCAGCTGATCGGAAATGGGTGTAAGCACGCCCCCAGCTGACCGACAATGGGGGGAAGGAGACACCCAGCTGATCGGCAATGCGGGGAAGCACACTCACAGCTGATCGGTAATGCGGGGGAGCACACACCCAGCTGATCGGAAATGGGGGAAAGCACACACCCAGCTGGTCGTCCATGGGGGGTAGGACACACCCAGCTGATCGGCAATGGGGGGAAGCACACACCCAGCTGACGGGCAATGCGGGGAAGGACACAGCCAGCTGATCGGCAATGGGGGGAAACACACTCCCAGCTGATCGGCAATGGGGGGGAGCACACTCTCAGCAGATCGGCAATGCGGGGAAGGACACTCCCAGCTGATCGGCAATGCGAAGAACGACAGACCCAGCTGATCGGCAATGGGGGGAAGCACACACCCAGCTTATCAGCAATGGGGGAAGGACACAGCCAGATGATCGGCAATGGGGGGAAGGACATCCCAGCTGATCGGCAATGGGGGCAAGGACACACCCAGCTGATCGGCAATGGTGGGAAGCACACACCCAGCTGATCGGCAATGGAGGGAAGGGCACACCCACCTGATCGGCAATGGGGGGTAAGCACACACCCAGCTGATCGGCCATGCGGGGAAGCACACACCCAGCTGATCGGCAATGGGGGTGAGGACAGACCCAGTTAATCGGCAATGGGGGAAGCACACACCCAGCTGATCGGCAATGGGGGGAAGCACAAACCCAGCTGATAGGCAATGGAGGGAAGCACACACCCAGCTGATCGGCAATGGGGGGGAAGCACACACCCAGCTGATCGGCAATGGGGGGAAGGACACACCCAGCTGATCGGCATTGGGGGGAAGCACACACCTAGCTGATCGGCAATGCGGGGAAGGACACACCCAGCTGATCGGCAATGGGGGGAAGGGCACACCCAGCTGATCGGCAATGGGGGGAAGCACACTCCCAGCAGATCGGCAATGCGTGGAAAGACACACCTTGCTGATCGGCAATGGAGGGAAGGACACACCCAGCATTTCGGCAATGGGGAAGGACACACCCAGCTGATCGACAATGGGGGGGAAGCACACACACAGCTGATTGGCAAGGGGGGAAGCACACACCCAGCTGATCGGCAATGGGGGGATGCACACACCCAGCTGATCGGCAATGCGCGGAAGGACATGCCCAGCTGATCGGCAATGGGGGGAAGGGCAGACCCAGCTGATCGGCAGTGGGGGGAAGCACACACCCAGCTGATCGGCAATGCGCGGAAGGACATACCCAGCTGATCGGCAATGGGGGGGAAGGACACACCCAGCTGATCGGCAATGATGGGAAGCACACTCCCAGCTGATTGGCAATGCGGGGAAAGACACACCCAGCTGATCGGCAATGGGGGGGAAGGACACACCTAGCTGATCGGCAATGGGGGGAAGCGCATACCCAGCTGATCGGCAATGGGGGGTAGGGCAGACCCAGCTGATCGTCAATGGGGGGAAGCACACGCCCAGCTGATCGGCAATGCGGGGAAGTACACTCCCAGCTGATCGGCAATGGGGGGAAGGACACACCCAGCTGATCGGCATTGGGGGGGAAGCACACACCCAGCTGATCGGCAATGGGGGGAAGCGCATACCCAGCTGATCGACAATGGAGTGAAGCACACACACAGCTGATCGGCAATGGGGGGAAGCACACACCCAGCTGATGGGCAATGGGGGGATGCACACACTCAGCTGATCGGCAATGCGCGGAACGGCACACCCAGCTGATCGGCAATGGCGGGAAGCACACACCATGCTGATCGGCAATGGGGGGAAGCACACACCCAGCTGATCGGCAATGCGGGGTAGGACACACCCAGCTGATCGGCAATGGGGGAAACACACACCCAGCTGATCGGCAATGCCGGGAAGCACACACCCAGCTGATCGGCAATGCGGGGAAGGACAACACCAGCTGATCGGCAATGGGGGGAAGCACACACCCAACTGATCGGCAATGGGGGGAAGCACACACCCAGCTGATCGGCAGTTGGGGGAAGGACATACCCAGCTGGTCGGCAATGGGGGGAAGCACACACCCAGCTGATCGGCAATGCGGGGGAACACATACCCAGCTGATCGGCAATGGGGCAAGGACACACCCAACTGATCGGCAATGGGGGGAAGGACACTTCCAGCTGATCGGCAATGGGGGGGAAGCACACACCCAGCTGATCGGCAATGAGGGGAAGTCCACATCCATCTGATCGGAAATGATAGGAAGCACCCGCCCAGCTGATCGGCAATGGGGGGAAGGAAACACACAGCTGATCGGCAATGGGGGGAAGGTCACACCCAGCTGATCGGCAATGGGGGGAAGCACACTCCCAGCTGATCGGCAATGCGGGGAAGCACGCACCCAGCTGATGGCAATGGGGGGAAAGGCACACCGAGCTCATCGGCAATAGGGGGAAGCACACACCCAGCCGATCGGCAATGCGGGGAAGGACACACCAAGCTGATTGGCAATGGGGGAAGGCACTCACCCAGCTGGTCGGCAATGGGGGGAAGGAAACACCCAGCTGATCGGCAATGGGGGGAAGCACACACCCAGCTGATCGGCAATGGGAGAAATCACACACCCAGCTGATCGGCAATGGGGGGAAGTGCAGACTCAGCTGATCGGCAATGGGGGTAAGCACACTCACAGCTGATAGGCAATGCGGGGAAAGACACACCCAGCTGATCGGCAATGGGGGGGAAGGACACACCCAGCTGATCGGCAATGGGGGAAGGCACACACCCAGCTGGTCGGCAATGGGGGGATGGACACACCCAGCTGATCGGCAATGGGGGGAAGCACACACCCAGCCGATCGGCAATGCGGGGAAGGACACACACAGCTGATCGGCAATGGGGGGAACGACACACCCAGCTGATCGGCAATGGGGGGGAAGCACACTCCCAGCTGATCGGCAATGCGGGGAAAGACACACCCAGCTGATCGGCCATGCGGGGAAGCACACACCCAGCTGATCGGCAATGGGGGTGAGGACAGACCCAGTTAATCGGCAATGGGGGAAGCACACACCCAGCTGATCGGCAATGGGGGGAAGCACAAACCCAGCTGATAGGCAATGGAGGGAAGCACACACCCAGCTGATCGGCAATGGGGGGGAAGCACACACCCAGCTGATCGGCAATGCGGGGAAAGACACACCCAGCTGATCGGCCATGCGGGGAAGCACACACCCAGCTGATCGGCAATGGGGGTGAGGACAGACCCAGTTAATCGGCAATGGGGGAAGCACACACCCAGCTGATCGGCAATGGGGGGAAGCACAAACCCAGCTGATAGGCAATGGAGGGAAGCACACACCCAGCTGATCGGCAATGGGGGGGAAGCACACACCCAGCTGATCGGCAATGGGGGGAAGGACACACCCAGCTGATCGGCAATGGGGGGAAGCGCACACCCAGCTGATCGACAATGGGGGGAAGCACACACACAGCTGATTGGCAAGGGGGGAAGCACACACCCAGCTGATCGGCAATGCGCGGAAGGACATACCCAGCTGATCGGCAATGGGGGGAAGGGCAGACCCAGCTGATCGGCAGTGGGGGGAAGCACACACCCAGCTGATCGGCAATGCGCGGATGGACATACCCAGCTGATCGGCAATGGGGGGGAAGGACACACCCAGCTGATCGGCAATGAGGGGAAGCACACTCCCAGCTGATCGGCAATGCGGGGAAAGACACACCGAGCTGATCGGCAATGGGGGGGAAGGACACACCTAGCTGATCGGCAATGGTGGGAAGCGCATACCCAGCTGATCGGCAATGGGGGGAAGGGCAGACCCAGCTGATCGTCAATGGGGGGAAGCACACACCCAGCTGATCGGCAATGCGGGAAAGGACACACCCAGCTGATCGGCAATTGGGGGAAGCACACTCCCAGCTGATCGGCAGTGGGGGGGGAAGCACACTCCCAGATGATCGGCAATGGTGGGATGCACACAGCCAGCTTATCGGCAATGCGGGGAAGCACACACCCAGCTGATCGGCAATGGGGGGAAGGACTCACCCAGCTGATCGGCAATGGGGGGGAAGGACACACCCAGCTGACCGGCAATGGGGGGAACGACACACCCAGCTGATCGGCAATGGGGGGGAAGCACACTCCCAGCTGATCGGCAATGCGGGGAAAGACACACCCAGCTGATCGGCCATGCGGGGAAGCACACACCCAGCTGATCGGCAATGGGGGTGAGGACAGACCCAGTTAATCGGCAATGGGGGAAGCACACACCCAGCTGATCGGCAATGGGGGGAAGCACAAACCCAGCTGATAGGCAATGGAGGGAAGCACACACCCAGCTGATCGGCAATGGGGGGGAAGCACACACCCAGCTGATCGGCAATGCGGGGAAAGACACACCCAGCTGATCGGCCATGCGGGGAAGCACACACCCAGCTGATCGGCAATGGGGGTGAGGACAGACCCAGTTAATCGGCAATGGGGGAAGCACACACCCAGCTGATCGGCAATGGGGGGAAGCACAAACCCAGCTGATAGGCAATGGAGGGAAGCACACACCCAGCTGATCGGCAATGGGGGGGAAGCACACACCCAGCTGATCGGCAATGGGGGGAAGGACACACCCAGCTGATCGGCAATGGGGGGAAGCGCACACCCAGCTGATCGACAATGGGGGGAAGCACACACACAGCTGATTGGCAAGGGGGGAAGCACACACCCAGCTGATCGGCAATGCGCGGAAGGACATACCCAGCTGATCGGCAATGGGGGGAAGGGCAGACCCAGCTGATCGGCAGTGGGGGGAAGCACACACCCAGCTGATCGGCAATGCGCGGAAGGACATACCCAGCTGATCGGCAATGGGGGGGAAGGACACACCCAGCTGATCGGCAATGAGGGGAAGCACACTCCCAGCTGATCGGCAATGCGGGGAAAGACACACCGAGCTGATCGGCAATGGGGGGGAAGGACACACCTAGCTGATCGGCAATGGTGGGAAGCGCATACCCAGCTGATCGGCAATGGGGGGAAGGGCAGACCCAGCTGATCGTCAATGGGGGGAAGCACACACCCAGCTGATCGGCAATGCGGGAAAGGACACACCCAGCTGATCGGCAATTGGGGGAAGCACACTCCCAGCTGATCGGCAGTGGGGGGGAAGCACACTCCCAGATGATCGGCAATGGTGGGATGCACACAGCCAGCTTATCGGCAATGCGGGGAAGCACACACCCAGCTGATCGGCAATGGGGGGAAGGACTCACCCAGCTGATCGGCAATGGGGGGGAAGGACACACCCAGCTGACCGGCAATGGGGGGAAGGACACACCCAGCTGATCGGCAATGCGGGGAAGCACACACCCAGCTGATCGGCAATGGGGGGGAAGGGCACACCCAGCTGATCGGCAATGAGGGGAAGCACACACCCAGCTAATCGGCAATGGGTGGAAGGACACACCCAGCTGATCGGCTATGCGGGGAAGCACACACCCAGCTGATCGGCAATGGGGGAAGGCACACACCCAGCTGATCGGTAATGGGGGGAAGGACACACCCAGCTGATCGGCAATGGGGGAAACACACACCCAGCTGATCGGCAATGGGGGGAAGCACACTCCCAGCTGATCGGCAATGCGGGGAAGGACACATCCAGCTGATCGGCAATGGGGGGAAGGACAGATCCAGCTGATCGGCAATGGGGGGAAGCACACACCCAGCTGATCGGAAATGGGTGTAAGCACGCCCCCAGCTGACCGACAATGGGGGGAAGGAGACACCCAGCTGATCGGCAATGCGGGGAAGCACACTCACAGCTGATCGGTAATGCGGGGGAGCACACACCCAGCTGATCGGAAATGGGGGAAAGCACACACCCAGCTGGTCGTCAATGGGGGGTAGGACACACCCAGCTGATCGGCAATGGGGGGAAGCACACACCCAGCTGACGGGCAATGCGGGGAAGGACACAGCCAGCTGATCGGCAATGGGGGGAAACACACTCCCAGCTGATCGGCAATGGGGGGGAGCACACTCTCAGCAGATCGGCAATGCGGGGAAGGACACTCCCAGCTGATCGGCAATGCGAAGAACGACAGACCCAGCTGATCGGCAATGGGGGGAAGCACACACCCAGCTTATCAGCAATGGGGGAAGGACACAGCCAGATGATCGGCAATGGGGGGAAGGACATCCCAGCTGATCGGCAATGGGGGCTAGGACACACCCAGCTGATCGGCAATGGTGGGAAGCACACACCCAGCTGATCGGCAATGGAGGGAAGGGCACACCCACCTGATCGGCAATGGGGGGTAAGCACACACCCAGCTGATCGGCCATGCGGGGAAGCACACACCCAGCTGATCGGCAATGGGGGTGAGGACAGACCCAGTTAATCGGCAATGGGGGAAGCACACACCCAGCTGATCGGCAATGGGGGGAAGCACAAACCCAGCTGATAGGCAATGGAGGGAAGCACACACCCAGCTGATCGGCAATGGGGGGGAAGCACACACCCAGCTGATCGGCAATGGGGGGAAGGACACACCCAGCTGATCGGCATTGGGGGGAAGCACACACCTAGCTGATCGGCAATGCGGGGAAGGACACACCCAGCTGATCGGCAATGGGGGGAAGGGCACACCCAGCTGATCGGCAATGGGGGGAAGCACACTCCCAGCAGATCGGCAATGCGTGGAAAGACACACCTTGCTGATCGGCAATGGAGGGAAGGACACACCCAGCATTTCGGCAATGGGGAAGGACACACCCAGCTGATCGACAATGGGGGGAAGCACACACACAGCTGATTGGCAAGGGGGGAAGCACACACCCAGCTGATCGGCAATGGGGGGATGCACACACCCAGCTGATCGGCAATGCGCGGAAGGACATACCCAGCTGATCGGCAATGGGGGGAAGGGCAGACCCAGCTGATCGGAAATGGGTGTAAGCACGCCCCCAGCTGACCGACAATGGGGGGAAGGAGACACCCAGCTGATCGGCAATGCGGGGAAGCACACTCACAGCTGATCGGTAATGCGGGGGAGCACACACCCAGCTGATCGGAAATGGGGGAAAGCACACACCCAGCTGGTCGTCAATGGGGGGTAGGACACACCCAGCTGATCGGCAATGGGGGGAAGCACACACCCAGCTGACGGGCAATGCGGGGAAGGACACAGCCAGCTGATCGGCAATGGGGGGAAACACACTCCCAGCTGATCGGCAATGGGGGGGAGCACACTCTCAGCAGATCGGCAATGCGGGGAAGGACACTCCCAGCTGATCGGCAATGCGAAGAACGACAGACCCAGCTGATCGGCAATGGGGGGAAGCACACACCCAGCTTATCAGCAATGGGGGAAGGACACAGCCAGATGATCGGCAATGGGGGGAAGGACATCCCAGCTGATCGGCAATGGGGGCTAGGACACACCCAGCTGATCGGCAATGGTGGGAAGCACACACCCAGCTGATCGGCAATGGAGGGAAGGGCACACCCACCTGATCGGCAATGGGGGGTAAGCACACACCCAGCTGATCGGCCATGCGGGGAAGCACACACCCAGCTGATCGGCAATGGGGGTGAGGACAGACCCAGTTAATCGGCAATGGGGGAAGCACACACCCAGCTGATCGGCAATGGGGGGAAGCACAAACCCAGCTGATAGGCAATGGAGGGAAGCACACACCCAGCTGATCGGCAATGGGGGGGAAGCACACACCCAGCTGATCGGCAATGGGGGGAAGGACACACCCAGCTGATCGGCATTGGGGGGAAGCACACACCTAGCTGATCGGCAATGCGGGGAAGGACACACCCAGCTGATCGGCAATGGGGGGAAGGGCACACCCAGCTGATCGGCAATGGGGGGAAGCACACTCCCAGCAGATCGGCAATGCGTGGAAAGACACACCTTGCTGATCGGCAATGGAGGGAAGGACACACCCAGCATTTCGGCAATGGGGAAGGACACACCCAGCTGATCGACAATGGGGGGAAGCACACACACAGCTGATTGGCAAGGGGGGAAGCACACACCCAGCTGATCGGCAATGGGGGGATGCACACACCCAGCTGATCGGCAATGCGCGGAAGGACATACCCAGCTGATCGGCAATGGGGGGAAGGGCAGACCCAGCTGATCGGCAGTGGGGGGAAGCACACACCCAGCTGATCGGCAATGCGCGGAAGGACATACCCAGCTGATCGGCAATGGGGGGGAAGGACACACCCAGCTGATCGGCAATGATGGGAAGCACACTCCCAGCTGATCGGCAATGCGGGGAAAGACACACCCAGCTGATCGGCAATGGGGGGGAAGGACACACCTAGCTGATCGGCAATGGGGGGAAGCGCATACCCAGCTGATCGGCAATGGGGGGTAGGGCAGACCCAGCTGATCGTCAATGGGGGGAAGCACACACCCAGCTGATCGGCAATGCGGGGAAGTACACTCCCAGCTGATCGGCAATGGGGGGAAGGACACACCCAGCTGATCGGCATTGGGGGGGAAGCACACACCCAGCTGATCGGCAATGGGGGGAAGCGCATACCCAGCTGATCGACAATGGAGTGAAGCACACACACAGCTGATCGGCAATGGGGGGAAGCACACACCCAGCTGATGGGCAATGGGGGGATGCACACACTCAGCTGATCGGCAATGCGCGGAACGGCACACCCAGCTGATCGGCAATGGCGGGAAGCACACACCATGCTGATCGGCAATGGGGGGAAGCACACACCCAGCTGATCGGCAAAAGGGGTAGGACACACCCAGCTGATCGGCAATGGGGGAAACACACACCCAGCTGATCGGCAATGCCGGGAAGCACACACCCAGCTGATCGGCAATGCGGGGAAGGACAACACCAGCTGATCGGCAATGGGGGGAAGCACACACCCAGCTGATCGGCAATGGGGGGAAGCACACACCCAGCTGATCGGCAGTTGGGGGAAGGACATACCCAGCTGGTCGGCAATGGGGGGAAGCACACACCCAGCTGATCGGCAATGCGGGGGAACACATACCCAGCTGATCGGCAATGGGGCAAGGACACACCCAACTGATCGGCAATGGGGGGAAGGACACTTCCAGCTGATCGGCAATGGGAGGGAAGCACACACCCAGCTGATCGGCAATGCGGGGAAGTCCACATCCATCTGATCGGAAATGATAGGAAGCACCCGCCCAGCTGATCGGCAATGGGGGGAAGGAAACACACAGCTGATCGGCAATGGGGGGAAGGTCACAACCAGCTGATCGGCAATGGGGGGAAGCACACTCCCAGCTGATCGGCAATGCGGGGAAGCACGCACCCAGCTGATGGCAATGGGGGGAAAGACACACCGAGCTCATCGGCAATAGGGGGAAGCACACACCCAGCCGATCGGCAATGCGGGGAAGGACACACCAAGCTGATTGGCAATGGGGGAAGGCACTCACCCAGCTGGTCGGCAATGGGGGGAAGGAAACACCCAGCTGATCGGCAATGGGGGGAAGCACACACCCAGCTGATCGGCAATGGGGGAAATCACACACCCAGCTGATCGGCAATGGGGGGAAGTGCAGACTCAGCTGATCGGCAATGGGGGTAAGCACACTCACAGCTGATAGGCAATGCGGGGAAAGACACACCCAGCTGATCGGCAATGGGGGGGAAGGACACACCCAGCTGATCGGCAATGGGGGAAGGCACACACCCAGCTGATCGGCAATGGGGGGAAGCACACACCCAGCCGATCGGCAATGCGGGGAAGGACACACACAGCTGATCGGCAATGGGGGGAACGACACACCCAGCTGATCGGCAATGGGGGGAAGCACACTCCCAGCTGATAGGCAATGCGGGGAAAGACACACCCAGCTGATCGGCCATGCGGGGAAGCACACACCCAGCTGATCGGCAATGGGGGTGAGGACAGACCCAGTTAATCGGCAATCGGGGAAGCACACACGCAGCTGATCGGCAATGGGGGGAAGCACAAACCCAGCTGATAGGCAATGGAGGGAAGCACACACCCAGCTGATCGGCAATGGGGGGGAAGCACACACCCAGCTGATCGGCAATGGGGGGAAGGACACACCCAGCTGATCGGCAATGGGGGGAAGCGCACACCCAGCTGATCGACAATGGGGGGAAGCACACACACAGCTGATTGGCAAGGGGGGAAGCACACACCCAGCTGATCGGCAATGCGCGGAAGGACATACCCAGCTGATCGGCAATGGGGGGAAGGACACACCCAGCTGATCGGCATTGGGGGGAAGCACACACCTAGCTGATCGGCAATGCGGGGAAGGACACACCCAGCTGATCGGCAATGGGGGGAAGGGCACACCCAGCTGATCGGCAATGGGGGGAAGCACACTCCCAGCAGATCGGCAATGCGTGGAAAGACACACCTTGCTGATCGGCAATGGAGGGAAGGACACACCCAGCATTTCGGCAATGGGGAAGGACACACCCAGCTGATCGACAATGGGGGGAAGCACACACACAGCTGATTGGCAAGGGGGGAAGCACACACCCAGCTGATCGGCAATGGGGGGATGCACACACCCAGCTGATCGGCAATGCGCGGAAGGACATACCCAGCTGATCGGCAATGAGGGGAAGGGCAGACCCAGCTGATCGGCAGTGGGGGGAAGCACACACCCAGCTGATCGGCAATGCGCGGAAGGACATACCCAGCTGATCGGCAATGGGGGGGAAGGACACACCCAGCTGATCGGCAATGATGGGAAGCACACTCCCAGCTGATCGGCAATGCGGGGAAAGACACACCCAGCTGATCGGCAATGGGGGGGAAGGACACACCTAGCTGATCGGCAATGGGGGGAAGCGCATACCCAGCTGATCGGCAATGGGGGGTAGGGCAGACCCAGCTGATCGTCAATGGGGGGAAGCACACACCCAGCTGATCGGCAATGCGGGGAAGTACACTCCCAGCTGATCGGCAATGGGGGGAAGGACACACCCAGCTGATCGGCATTGGGGGGGAAGCACACACCCAGCTGATCGGCAATGGGGGGAAGCGCATACCCAGCTGATCGACAATGGAGTGAAGCACACACACAGCTGATCGGCAATGGGGGGAAGCACACACCCAGCTGATGGGCAATGGGGGGATGCACACACTCAGCTGATCGGCAATGCGCGGAACGGCACACCCAGCTGATCGGCAATGGCGGGAAGCACACACCATGCTGATCGGCAATGGGGGGAAGCACACACCCAGCTGATCGGCAATGCGGGGTAGGACACACCCAGCTGATCGGCAATGGGGGAAACACACACCCAGTTGATCGGCAATGCCGGGAAGCACACACCCAGCTGATCGGCAATGCGGGGAAGGACAACACCAGCTGATCGGCAATGGGGGGAAGCACACACCCAGCTGATCGGCAATGGGGGGAAGCACACACCCAGCTGATCGGCAGTTGGGGGAAGGACATACCCAGCTGGTCGGCAATGGGGGGAAGGTCACACCCAGCTGATCGGCAATGCGGGGGAACACATACCCAGCTGATCGGCAATGGGGCAAGGACACACCCAACTGATCGGCAATGGGGGGAAGGACACTTCCAGCTGATCGGCAATGGGGGGGAAGCACACACCCAGCTGATCGGCAATGCGGGGAAGTCCACATCCATCTGATCGGAAATGATAGGAAGCACCCGCCCAGATGATCGGCAATGGGGGGAAGGAAACACACAGCTGATCGGCAATGGGGGGAAGGTCACACCCAGCTGATCGGCAATGGGGGGAAGCACACTCCCAGCTGATCGGCAATGCGGGGAAGCACGCACCCAGCTGATGGCAATGGGGGGAAAGACACACCGAGCTCATCGGCAATAGGGGGAAGCACACACCCAGCCGATCGGCAATGCGGGGATGGACACACCAAGCTGATTGGCAATGGGGGAAGGCACTCACCCAGCTGGTCGGCAATGGGGGGAAGGAAACACCCAGCTGATCGGCAATGGGGGGAAGCACACACCCAGCTGATCGGCAATGGGGGAAATCACACACCCAGCTGATCGGCAATGGGGGGAAGTGCAGACTCAGCTGATCGGCAATGGGGGTAAGCACACTCACAGCTGATAGGCAATGCGGGGAAAGACACACCCAGCTGATCGGCAATGGGGGGGAAGGACACACCCAGCTGATCGGCAATGGGGGAAGGCACACACCCAGCTGGTCGGCAATGGGGGGATGGACACACCCAGCTGATCGGCAATGGGGGGAAGCACACACCCAGCCGATCGGCAATGCGGGGAAGGACACACACAGCTGATCGGCAATGGGGTGAACGACACACCCAGCTGATCGGCAATGGGGGGAAGCACACTCCCAGCTGATCGGCAATGCGGGGAAAGACACACCCAGCTGATCGGCCATGCGGGGAAGCACACACCCAGCTGATCGGCAATGGGGGTGAGGACAGACCCAGTTAATCGGCAATCGGGGAAGCACACACCCAGCTGATCGGCAATGGGGGGAAGCACAAACCCAGCTGATAGGCAATGGAGGGAAGCACACACCCAGCTGATCGGCAATGGGGGGGAAGCACACACCCAGCTGATCGGCAATGGGGGGAAGGACACACCCAGCTGATCGGCAATGGGGGGAAGCGCACACCCAGCTGATCGACAATGGGGGGAAGCACACACACAGCTGATTGGCAAGGGGGGAAGCACACACCCAGCTGATCGGCAATGCGCGGAAGGACATATCCAGCTGATCGGCAATGGGGGGAAGGGCAGACCCAGCTGATCGGCAGTGGGGGGAAGCACACACCCAGCTGATCGGCAATGCGCGGAAGGACATACCCAGCTGATCGGCAATGGGGGGGAAGGACACACCCAGCTGATCGGCAATGAGGGGAAGCACACTCCCAGCTGATCGGCAATGCGGGGAAAGACACACCGAGCTGATCGGCAATGGGGGGGAAGGACACACCTAGCTGATCGGCAATGGTGGGAAGCGCATACCCAGCTGATCGGCAATGGGGGGAAGGGCAGACCCAGCTGATCGTCAATGGGGGGAAGCACACACCCAGCTGATCGGCAATGCGGGGATGTACACTCCCAGCTGATCGGCAATGGGGGGATGGACACACCCAGCTGATCGGCATTGGGGGGAAGCACACACCCAGCTGATCGGCAATGGAGGGAAGCGCATACCCAGCTGATCGACAATGGAGTGAAGCACACACACAGCTGATCGGCAATGGGGGGAAGCACACACCCAGCTGATGGGCAATGGGGGGATGCACACACTCAGCTGATCGGCAATGCGCGGAACGGCACACCCAGCTGATCGGCAATGGCGGGAAGCACACACCATGCTGATCGGCAATGGGGGGAAGCACACACCCAGCTGATCGGCAATGCGGGGTAGGACACACTCAGCTGATCGGCAATGGGGGAAACACACACCCAGCTGATCGGCAATGCCGGGAAGCACACACCCAGCTGATCGGCAATGCGGGGAAGGACAACACCAGCTGATCGGCAATGGGGGGAAGCACACACCCAGCTGATCGGCAATGGGGGGAAGCACACACCCAGCTGATCGGCAGTTGGGGGAAGGACATACCCAGCTGGTCGGCAATGGGGGGGAAGCACACACCAAGCTGATCGGCAATGCGGGGGAACACATACCCAGCTGATCGGCAATGGGGCAAGGACACACCCAACTGATCGGCAATGGGGGGAAGGACACTTCCAGCTGATCGGCAATGGGGGGGGAAGCACACACCCAGCTGATCGGCAATGCGGGGAAGTCCACATCCATCTGATCGGAAATGATAGGAAGCACCCACCCAGCTGATCGGCAATGAGGGGAAGGAAACACACAGCTGATCGGCAATGGGGGGAAGGTCAAACCCAGCTGATCGGCAATGGGGGGAAGCACACTCCCAGCTGATCGGCAATGCGGGGAAGCACGCACCCAGCTGATGGCAATGGGGGGAAAGACACACCGAGCTGATCGGCAATGGGGGGAAGCACACACCCAGCCGATCGGCAATGCGGGGAAGGACACACCAAGCTGATCGGCAATGGGGGAAGGCACTCACCCAGCTGGTCGGCAATGGGGGGAAGGAAACACCCAGCTGATCGGCAATGGGGGGAAGCACACACCCAGCTGATCGGCAATGGGGGAAATCACACACCCAGCTGATCGGCAATGGGGGGAAGTGCAGACTCAGCTGATCGGCAATGGGGGTAAGCACACTCACAGCTGATAGGCAATGCCGGGGAGCACACACCCAGCTGATCGGCAATGCGGGGAAGGACACACCCAGCTGATCGGCAATGGGGTGAAGCACACACCCAGCTGATCGGCAATGGGAGGAAGCACACACCCACATGATCGGCAGTGGGGGGAAGGACAGAACAAGCTGATCGGCAATGCGGGGGAACACACACCCAGCTGATCGGCAATGGGGGAAGGATACACCCAGCTGATCGGCAATGGGGGAAGGACACTCCCAGCTGATCGGCAATGGGGGGGGAAGCACACACCCAGCTAATCGGCAATGGGGGGAAGCACACTCCCAGCTGATCGGCAATGCCGGGAAGGACACACCCAGCTGATCGGCAATGGGGAAGGCACACACCCAGCTGGTCGGCAATGGGGAAAGGACACACCCAGCTGATCGGCCATGGGGGGAAGCACACACCCAGCTGATCGGCAATAGGGGGAATCACACACCCAGCTGATCGGCACTGGGGGGAAGTGCAGACTCAGCCGATCGGCAATGGGGGTAAGCACACTCCCAGCTGATCGGCAATGCGGGGAAAGACACACCCAGCTGATCGGCAATGGGGGGAAGGACACACCCAGCTGATCGGCAATGGGGGAAGGCACACACCCAGCTGGTCGGCAATGGGGGGAAGGACACACCCAGCTGATCGGCAATGGGGGGAAGCACACACCCAGCCGATCGGCAATGCGGGGAAGGACACACCCAGCTGATCGGCAATGGGGGGAACGACACACCCAGCTGATCGGCAATGGGGGGAAGCACACTCCCAGCTGATCGGCAATGCGGGGAAAGACACACCCAGCTGATCGGCAATGGGGGGAAGGACACACCCAGCTGATCGGCAATGGGGGGAAGCACACACCCTGCCGATCGGCAATGCGGGGAAGGACACACCCAGCTGATCGGCAATGGGGGGAACGACACACCCAGCTGATCGGCAATGGGGGGAAGCACACTCCCAGCTGATCGACAATGGGGGGAAGCACACGCACACAGCTGATCGGCAATGGGGGGAAGCAAACAGCCAGCTGATTGGCAATGGGGGATGCACACACCCAGCTGATCGGCAATGCGCGGAAGGACACACCCAGCTGATCGGCAATGGGGAGAAGCACACACCCAGCTAATCGGCAATGGGGGAAGTACACACCCAGCTGATCGGCAATGCGGGGAAGCACACACCCAGCTGATCGGCAATGCGAGGAAGGACACACCCAGCTGATCGGCAATGGGTGGAAGCACACACCCAGCTGATCGGCAATGCCGGGAAGCACACACCCAGCTGATCGGCAATGCGTGGAAGGACACACCCAGCTGATCGGCAATGGGGGGAAGCACACACCCAGCTGATCGGCAATGGGAGGAAGTACACACCCACATGATCGGCAGTGGGGGGACGGACAGACCTAGCTCATCGGCAATGCGTGGGAACACACACCCAGCTGATCGGCAATGGGGGAAGGATACACCCAGCTGATCGGAAATGGGGGAAGGACACTCCCAGCTGATCGGCAATGAGGGGGGGAAGCACACACCCAACTAATCGGCAATGCGGGGAAGCACACAACCAGATGATCGGCAATGCGGGGAAGGACACACTCAGCTGATCGGCAATGGGGGGAAGCACACTCCCAGCTGATCGGCAATGCAGGGAAGGACACATCCAGCTGATCGGCAATGGGGGAAGGCACACACCCAGCGGTTCGGCAATGGGGGGAAGGACACACCCAGCTGATCGGCAATGGGGGGAAGCACATACCCAGCTGATCGGCAATGGGGGGAAGTACACACCCACCTGATCGGCAATGGGGGGATGCACACACCCAGCTGATCGGCAATGCGGGGAAGGACACACCCAGCTGATCGGCAATGGGGGGAAGGACACACCCAACTGATCGGCAATGGGGGGAAGGACACACCCAGCTGATCGGCAATGGGGGGAAGCACACACCTAGCTGATCGGCAATGGGGGGAAGCACACACCCAGCTGATCGACAATGGCGGGAAGCACACATACAGCTGATCGGCAATGGGGGGAAGCACACATCCAGTTGATTGGCAATGGGGGGATGCACACACCCATCTGATCGGCAATGCGCGGAAGGACACACCCAGCTGATCGGCAATGATGGGAAGCGCACACCCAGCTAATCGGCAATGGGGTGAAGCACACCCCCAGCTGATCGGCAATGCGGGGAAGCACACACCCAGCTGATCGGCAATGTGGGGAAGGACACACCCAGTTGATCGGCAATGGGTGGAAGCACACACCTAGCTGATCTGCAATGCCGGGAAGCACACACCCAGCTGATCGGCAATGCGGGGAAGGACATACCCAGCTGATTGGTAATGGGGGGAAACACATACCCAGCGGATCGGCAATGGGAGGAAGCACACACCCACATGATCGGCAGTGGGGGGAAGGACAGATCCAGCTAATCGGCAATGGGGGGAAGCACACACCCAGCTGATCGGCAATGTGGGGAAGCACACACGCAGCTGATTGGCAATGCGGGGAAGCACACACCCAGCTGATCGGCAATGGGGGAAGGATACAACCAGCTGATCGGCAATGCGGGGAAGCACACACCCAGCTGATCGGCAATGTGGGAAGGATACACCCAACTGATCGGCAATGGGGGGAAGGACACTCCCAGCTGATGGGCAATGTTGGGGAAGCACACACCCAGCTGATCGGCAATGCGGGGAAGCACACACGCAGCTGATCGGCAATGCGGGGAAGCACACACCCAGCTGATCGGCAATGGGGGGGGAAGCACACACGCAATTGATCGGCAATGGGGGGAAGCACACAACCAGCTGATCGGCAATGCGGGGAAGGACACACCCAGCTGGTCGGCAATGGGGGGTGGCACAAACCCAGCTGATCGGCAATGGGTGGAAGGACAGGCCAGCTGAACGGCAATGTGGAGAAGCAGACACCCAGCTGATCGGCAATGGGGTGAAGGACAGACCCAGCTGATCGGTAATGGGGGGAAGCACACACCCAGCTGATCGGCAATGGGGTGAAGCATACACCCAGCTGATCGGCAATGAGGGGAAGCACACTCCCAGCTGATCGGCAATGGGGGGACGCACACACCCAGCTGATCTGCAATGCGGGGAAGCACACACCCAGCTGATCAGCAATGGGGGGAAGCACACACCTAGCTGATCGGCAATGCGGGGATGCACACACATAGCTGATCGGCAATGGGGAGAAAGGACAGACCCAACTGAACGGCAATGCGGGGTAGGACACGCCCAACTGATCGGCAATGGGGGGAAGCACACACCCAGCTGATCGGCAATTGGGGAAACACACACTAGCTGATCGGCAATGGGGTTAAGCACACACCCAGCTGTTCGGCAATGCGGAGAAGCACACACCCAGCTGATCGGCAATGCGGGGAAGGACACACACAGCTGGACGGTAATGCGGGGAAGCACACACCCACCTGATCGGCAATTGGGGGAAGCACACTCCCAGATGATTGGCAATGGGGGGAAGCGCACATCCAGCTGATCGGCAATGGGGGGAAGCGCACATCCAGCTGATCGGCAATGCGGGGAAGCACACACCCAGCTGATCGGCAATGCGGGGAAGCACACACCCAGCTGATCGGCAATGGGGGGAAGCACACACCCAGCTGATCGGCAATGCGGGGAAGCACACACCCAGCTGATCGGCAATGCGGGGAAGGACACTTCCAGCTGATCGGCAATGGAGGGAAGGACACACCCAACTGATCGGCAATGCGGGGAAGGACACACCTAACTGATCGGCAATGGGGGGAAACACACAACCAGCTGATCGGCAATAGGGGGAAGCACACACACACAGCTGATCGGCAATGGGGGGAAGCAAACAGCCAGCTGATTGGCAATGGGGGATGCACACACCCAGCTGATCGGCAATGCGCGGAAGGACACACCCAGCTGATCGGCAATGGGGAGAAGCACACACCTAGCTAATCGGCAATGGGGGAAGTACACACCCAGCTGATCGGCAATGCGGGGAAGCACACACCTAGCTGATCGGCAATGGGGGGAAGGACACACCCAGCTGATCGGCAATGGGGGGAAGCACACACCCTGCCGATCGGCAATGCGGGGAAGGACACACCAGGCTGATCGGCAATGGGGGGAACGACACACCCAGCTGATCGGCAATGGGGGGAAGCACACACCCAGCTGATCGACAATGGGGGGAAGCACACACACACAGCTGATCGGCAATGGGGGGAAGCAAACAGCCAGCTGATGGGCAATGGGGGATGCACACACCCAGCTGATCGGCAATGCGCGGAAGGACACACCCAGCTGATCGGCAATGGGGAGAAGCACACACCCAGCTAATCGGCAATGGGCGAAGTACACACCCAGCTGATCGGCAATGCGGGGAAGCACACACCCAGCTGATCGGCAATGCGAGGAAGGACACACCCAGCTGATCGGCAATGGGTGGAAGCACACACCCAGCTGATCGGCAATGCCGGGAAGCACACACCCAACTGATCGGCAATGCGTGGAAGGACACACCCAGCTGATCGGCAATGGGGGGAAGCACACACCCAGCTGATCGGCAATGGGAGAAAGTACACACCCACATGATCGGCAGTGGGGGGACGGACAGACCAAGCTGATCGGCAATGCGGGGGAACACACACCCAGCTGATCGGCAATGGGGGAAGGATACAACCAGCTGATCGGAAATGGGGGAAGGACACTCCCAGCTGATCGGCAATGAGGGGGGGGAAGCACACACCCAGCTAATCGGCAATGCGGGGAAGCACACAACCAGATGATCGGCAATGCGGGGAAGGACACACTCAGCTGATCAGCAATGGGGGGAAGCACACTCCCAGCTGATCGGCAATGCAGGGAAGGACACACCCAGCTGATCGGCAATGGGGGAAGGCACACACCCAGCTGATCGGCAATGGGGGGAAGGACACATCCAGCTGATCGGCAATGCGGGGAAGCACACACCCAGCTGATCGGCAATGCGGGGAAGGACACACCCAGCTGATCGGCAATGGGGGGAAGCACACACCCAGCTGATCGGCAATGCGGGGAAGCACACACCCAGCTGATCGGCAATGCGGGGAAGGACACTTCCAGCTGATCGGCAATGGAGGGAAGGACACACCCAACTGATCGGCAATGAGGGGAAGGACACACCTAACTGATCGGCAATGGGGGGAAACACAGAACCAGCTGATCGGCAATAGGGGGAAGCACACACACACAGCTGATCGGCAATGGGGGGAAGCAAACAGCCAGCTGATTGGCAATGGGGGATGCACACACCCAGCTGATCGGCAGTGCGCGGAAGGACACACCCAGCTGATCGGCAATGGGGAGAAGCACACACCCAGCTAATCGGCAATGGGGGAAGTACACACCCAGCTGATCGGCAATGCGGGGAAGCACACACCTAGCTGATCGGCAATGGGGGGAAGGACACACCCAGCTGATCGGCAATGGGGGGAAGCACACACCCTGCCGATCGGCAATGCGGGGAAGGACACACCCAGCTGATCGGCAATAGGGGGAACGACACACCCAGCTGATCGGCAATGGGGGGAAGCACACACCCAGCTGATCGACAATGGGGGGAAGCACACACACACAGCTGATCGGCAATGGGGGGAAGCAAACAGCCAGCTGATGGGCAATGGGGGATGCACACACCCAGCTGATCGGCAATGCGCGGAAGGACACACCCAGCTGATCGGCAATGGGGAGAAGCACACACCCAGCTAATCGGCAATGGGGGAAGTACACACCCAGCTGATCGGCAATGCGGGGAAGCACACACCCAGCTGATCGGCAATGCGAGGAAGGACACACCCAGCTGATCGGCAATGGGTGGAAGCACACACCCAGCTGATCGGCAATGCCGGGAAGCACACACCCAACTGATCGGCAATGCGTGGAAGGACACACCCAGCTGATCGGCAATGGGGGGAAGCACACACCCAGCTGATCGGCAATGGGAGGAAGTACACACCCACATGATCGGCAGTGGGGGGACGGACAGACCAAGCTGATCGGCAATGCGGGGGAACACACACCCAGCTGATCGGCAATGGGGGAAGGATACACCCAGCTGATCGGAAATGGGGGAAGGACACTCCCAGCTGATCGGCAATGAGGGGGGGGAAGCACACACCCAGCTAATCGGCAATGCGGGGAAGCACACAACCAGATGATCGGCAATGCGGGGAAGGACACACTCAGCTGATCGGCAATGGGGGGAAGCACACTCCCAGCTGATCGGCAATGCAGGGAAGGCCACACCCAGCTGATCGGCAATGGGGGAAGGCACACACCCAGCTGATCGGCAATGGGGGGAAGGACACACCCAGCTGATCGGCAATGGGGGGAAGCGCACATCCAGCTGATCGGCAATGCGGGGAAGCACACACCCAGCTGATCGGCAATGCGGGGAAGGACACACCCAGCTGATCGTCAATGGGGGGCAGCACACACCCAGCTGATCGGCAATGCGGGGAAGCACACACCCAGCTGATCGGCAATGCGGGGAAGGACACTTCCAGCTGATCGGCAATGGAGGGAAGGACACACCCAACTGATCGGCAATGCGGGGAAGGACACACCTAACTGATCGGCAATGGGGGGAAACACACAACCAGCTGATCGGCAATAGGGGGAAGCACACACACACAGCTGATCGGCAACGGTGGGAAGCAAACAGCCAGCTGATTGGCAATGGGGGATGCACACACCCAGCTGATCGGCAATGCGCGGAAGGACACACCCAGCTGATCGGCAATGGGGAGAAGCACACACCCAGCTAATCGGCAATGGGGGAAGTACACACCCAGCTGATCGGCAATGCGGGGAAGCACACACCCAGCTGATCGGCAATGCGAGGAAGGACACACCCAGCTGATCGGCAATGGGTGGAAGCACACACCCAGCTGATCGGCAATGCCGGGAAGCACACACCCAACTGATCGGCAATGCGTGGAAGGACACACCCAGCTGATCGGCAATGGGGGGAAGCACACAATCAGCTGATCGGCAATGGGGGGAAGCACACACCCAGCTGATCGGCAATGCGGGGAAGCACACACCCAGCTGATCGGCAATGCGGGGAAGGACACTTCCAGCTGATCGGCAATGGTGGGAAGGACACACCCAACTGATCGGCAATGCGGGGAAGGACACACCTAACTGATCGGCAATAGGGGGAAACACACAACCAGCTGATCGGCAATAGGGGGAAGCACACACACACAGCTGATCGGCAATGGGGGGAAGCAAACAGCCAGCTGATTGGCAATGGGGGATGCACACACCCAGCTGATCGGCAATGCGCGGAAGGACACACCCAGCTGATCGGCAATGGGGAGAAGCACACACCCAGCTAATCGGCAATGGGGGAAGTACACACCCAGCTGATCGGCAATGCGGGGAAGCACACACCTAGCTGATCGGCAATGGGGGGAAGGACACACCCAGCTGATCGGCAATGGGGGGAAGCACACAACCAGCTGATCGGCAATGGGGGGAAGCACACACCCAGCTGATCGGCAATGCGGGGAAGCACACACCCAGCTGATCGGCAATGCGGGGAAGGACACTTCCAGCTGATCGGCAATGGAGGGAAGGACACACCCAACTGATCGGCAATGCGGGGAAGGACACACCTAACTGATCGGCAATAGGGGGAAACACACAACCAGCTGATCGGCAATAGGGGGAAGCACACACACACAGCTGATCGGCAATGGGGGGAAGCAAACAGCCAGCTGATCGGCAATGCGGGGAAGGACACACCCAGCTGATCGGCAATGGGGGGAACGACACACCCAGCTGATCGGCAATGGGGGGAAGCACACACCCAGCTGATCGACAATGGGGGGAAGCACACACACACAGCTGATCGGCAATGGGGGGAAGCAAACAGCCAGCTGATGGGCAATGGGGGGTGCACACACCCAGCTGATCGGCAATGCGCGGAAGGACACACCCAGCTGATCGGCAATGGGGAGATGCACACACCCAGCTAATCGGCAATGGGGGAAGTACACACCCAGCTGATCGGCAATGCGTGGAAGCACACACCCAGCTGATCGGCAATGCGAGGACGGACACACCCAGCTGATCGGCAATGGGTGGAAGCACACACCCAGCTGATCGGCAATGCCGGGAAGCACACACCCAACTGATCGGCAATGCGTGGAAGGACACACCCAGCTGATCGGCAATGGGGGGAAGCACACAACCAGCTGATCGGCAATGGGAGGAAGTACACACCCACATGATCGGCAGTGGGGGGACGGACAGACCAAGCTGATCGGCAATGCGGGGGAACATACACCCAGCTGATCGGCAATGGGGGAAGGATACACCCAGCTGATCGGAAATGGGGGAAGGACACTCCCAGCTGATCGGCAATGAGGGGGGGGAAGCACACACCCAGCTAATCGGCAATGCGGGGAAGCACACAACCAGATGATCGGCAATGCGGGGAAGGACACACTCAGCTGATCGGCAATGGGGGGAAGCACACTCCCAGCTGATCGGCAATGCAGGGAAGGACACACCCAGCTGATCGGCAATGGGGGAAGGCACACACCCAGCTGATCGGCAATGCAGGGAAGGACACACCCAGCTGATCGGCAATGGGGGGAAGGACACACCCAGCTGATCGGCAATGGGGGGAAGCTCATACCCAGCTGATCGGCAATGGGGGGAAGTACACACCCAGCTGATCGGCAATGGGGGGATGCACACACCCAGCTGATCGGCAATGCGGGGAAGGACACACCCAGCTGATCGGCAATGGGGGGAACGACACACCCAGCTGATCGGCAATGGGGGGAATCACACTGCCAGCTGACCGGCAATGCGGGGAAAGACACACCCAGCTGATCGGCAATGGGGGGAAAGACACACCCAACTGATAGGCAATGGGGGGAAGGACACACCCAGCTGATCGGCAATGGGGGGAAGCACACACCCAGCTGATCGGCAATGGGGGGAAGCACACACCCAGCTGATCGACAATGGCGGGAAGCACACACACAGCTGATCGGCAATGGGGGGAAGCACACATCCAGTTGATTGGCAATGGGGGGATGCACACACCCATCTGATCGTCAATGCGCGGAAGGACACACCCAGCTGATCGGCAATGATAGGAAGCGCACACCCAGCTAATCGGCAATGGGGTGAAGCACACCCCCAGCTGATCGGCAATGCGGGGAAGCACACACCCAGCTGATCGGCAATGTGGGGAAGGACACACCCAGTTGATTGGCAATGGGTGGAAGCACACACCCAGCTGATCTGCAATGCCGGGAAGCACACACCCAGCTGATCGGCAATGAGGGGAAGGACACACCCAGCTGATCGGTAATGGGGGGAAACACACACCCAGCGGATCGGCAATGGGAGGAAGCACACACCCACATGATCGGCAGTGGGGGGAAGGACAGATCCAGCTAATCGGCAATGGGGGGAAGCACACACCCAGCTGATCGGCAATGTGGGGAAGCACATACGCAGCTGATTGGCAATGCGGGGAAGCACACACCCAGCTGATCGGCAATGGGGGAAGGATACAACCAGCTGATCGGCAATGCGGGGAAGCACACACCCAGCTGATCGGCAATGGGGGAAGGATACACCCAACTGACCGGCAATGGGGGGAAGGACACTCCCAGCTGATGGGCAATGTTGGGGAAGCACACACCCAGCTGATCGGCAATGCGGGGAAGCACACACGCAGCTGATCGGCAATGGGGTGATGCATACACCCAGCTGATCGGCAATGAGGGGAAGCACACTCCCAGCTGATCGGCAATGGGGGGACGCACACACCCAGCTGATCGGCAATGCGGGGAAGCACACACCCAGCTGATCGGCAATGGGGGGAAGCACACACCTAGCTGATCGGCAATGCGGGGATGCACACACATAGCTGATCGGCAATGTGGGGAAACACACAGCCAGCTAATCGGCAATGGGGGAAGCAAACAGCCAGCTGATCGGCAATGCGGGGAAGCACACACCCAGCTGATCGGCAATGCGGGGAAGGACACACCCAGCTGATCGGCAATGGGTGGAAGCACGCACCCAGCTGATCGGCAATGCCGGGAAGCACACACCCAGCTGATCGGCAATGCGGGGAAGGACACAACCAGCTGATCGGCAATGTGGGGAAGCACACACCCAGCTGATCGGCAATTGGAGGAAGCATTAACCCTCATGATCGGCAATGGGTGGAAGCACACACCCAGCTGATCGGCAATGGGGGGAAGCACACACCCAGCTGATCGGCAATGCGGGGAAACACACAGCCAGCTAATCGGCAATGGGGTGAAACACAAACCCAGCTGATCAGCAATGGGGGGAAGGACAGACCGAGCTGATCGGAAATGGGGGGAAGCACACACCCAGCTGATCGGCAATTGGGAGAAAGGACAGACTCAGCAGCTCGGCAATGGGGGGAAGCACACACCCAGCTGATCGGCAATGGGGGAAAGGACACAACCAGCTAATCGGTAATGGGGAGAAGGAAACTGCCAGCTGATCGACAATGTGGGGAAGCACACTCCCAGCTGCTCGGCAATGGGGGGATTCACACACCCAGCTGATCGGCAATGGGGGAAACACAGACCCAGCTGATCGGCAATGGGGGAAACACACACCCAGCTGATCGGCAATGGGGGGAAGGACACACCCAACTGATCGGCAATGCGGGGTGGGACACACCCAACTGATCGGCAATGGGGAGAAGCACACACCCAGCTGTTCGGCAATGCGGAGAAGCACACACCCAGCTGATCGGCAATGCGGGGAAGGACACACACAGCTGAACGGTAATGCGGGGAAGCACACACCCAGCTGATCGGCAATTGGGGGAAGCACACTCCCAGCTGATCGGCAATGGGGGGAAGCATACTCCCAGGTGATCGGCAATGGGGGGAAGCGCACATCCAGGTGATCGGCAATGGGGGGAAGCTCACATCCAGCTGATCGGCAATGCGGGTAAGCACACACCCAGCTGATCGGCAATGGGGGGAAGCACACACCCAGCTGATCGGCAATGCGGGGAAGCACACACCCAGCTGATCGGCAATGCGGGGAAGTACACTTCCAGCTGATCGGCAATGGAGGGAAGGACACACCCAACTGATCGGCAATGCGGGGAAGGACACACCTAACTGATCGGCAATGGGGGGAAACACACAACCAGCTGATCGGCAATGGGGGAAACACACACCCAGCTGATCGGCAATGGGGGTAAGCACACTCCCAGCTGATCGGCAATGGGGGGAAGCACACTCCAAGATGATCTGCAATGGGGAGAGGCACACACCCAGCTGATCGGCAATGGGGGGAAGGAAACTCCCAGCTGATCGGCAATGGGGGAACGACACACCCAGCTGATCGTCAATGCGGGGAAGGACACACCCAGCTGATCAGAAATGGGGGGAAGCACACACCCAGCCAATCGGCAATGCGGGGAACGACACACCCAGCTGATCGGCAATGGGGGGAACGACACACCCAGCTGATCGGCAATGGGGGGAAGCACACTCCCAGCTGATCGGCAATGCGGGGAAAGACACACCCAGCTGATCGGCAATGGGGGGAAGGACACACCCAGCTGATCGGCAATGGGGGGAAGCACACACCCAGCCGATCGGCAATGCGGGGAAGGACACACCCAGCTGATCGGCAATGGGGGGAACAAAATAGCCAGCTGATCGGCAAGGGGGGGAAGCACACTCCCAGCTGATCGGCAATGCGGGGAAAGACACACCCAGCTTATCGGCAAAGGGGGGAAGCACACACCCAGCTGATCGACAATGGGGGGAAGCACACACACAGCTGATCGGCAATGGGGGAAGCAAACAGCCAGCTGATTGGCAATGGGGGGATGCACACACCCAGCTGATCGGCAATGCGCGGAACGACACACCCAGCTGATCGGCAATGGGGGGAAGCACACACCCAGCTAATCGGCAATGGGGGGAAGCACACACCCAGCTGATCGGCAATGCGGGGAAGCACACACCCAGCTGATCGGCAATGCGGGGAAGGACACACGCAGCTGATCGGCAATGGGTGGAAGCACGCACCCAGCTGATCGGCAATGCCGGGAAGCACACACCCAGCTGATTGGCAATTGGAAGAAGCACACACCCACATGATCGGCTGTGGGGGGAAGGACAGACCAAGCTGATCGGCAATGTGGGGAAGCACACACCCAGCTGATCGGCAAAGCGGGGGAACACACACCCAGCTGATCGGCAATGGGGGAAGGATACACCCAGCTGATCGGCAATGGGGGAAGGACACTCCCAGCTGATCGGCAATGGGGGGGGGAAGCACACACCCAGCTAATCGGCAATGCGGGGAAGCACACACCCAGATGATCGGCAATGCGGGGAAGGACACACTCAGCTGATCGGCAATGGGGGGAAGCACACTCCCAGCTGATCGGCAATGCCGGGAAGGACACACCCAGCTGATCGGCAATGGGGGAAGGCACGCACCAAGCTGATTTGCAATGGGGGGATGGACACACCCAAGCTGATCGGCAATGGGGGGAAGCACATACCCAGCTGATCGGCAATGGGGGGAAGTACACACCCAGCTGATCGGCAATGGGGGGAAGGGCAGACCCAGCTGATCGGCAATGGGGGGATGCACACATCCAGCTGATCGGCAATGCGGGGAAGGACACACCCAGCTGATCGGCAATTGGTGGAACGACACACCCAGCTGATCGGTAATGGGGGGAAGCACACACCCAGCTGATCGGCAATTGGAGGAAGCATTAACCCTCATGATCGGCAGTGGGGGGAAGGACAGACCACGCTGATCGGCAATGGGGGGAAGCACACACCCAGCTGATCGGCAATGCGGGGAAACACACAGCCAGCTAATCGGCAATGCGGTAAAGCACACACCCAGCTGATCAGCAATGGGGGGAAGGACAGACCGAGCTGATCGGAAATGGGGGGGAAGCACACACCCAGCTGATCGGCAATGCGGAGAAAGGACAGACCCAGCAGCTCGGCAATGGGGGGAAGCACACACCCAGCTGATCGGCAATGGGGGAAAGGACACACCCAGCTAACCGGTAATGGGGAGAAGGACACTGCCAGCTGATCGGCAATGTGGGGAAGCACACGCCCAGCTGATCGGCAATGGGGGGATTCACACACCCAGCTGATCGGCAATGGGGGAAACACAGACCCAGCTGATCGGCAATGGGGGAAACACACACCCAGCTGATCGGCAATGGGGGGAAGGACACACCAAACTGATCGGCAATGCGGGGTGGGACACACCCAACTGATCGGCAATGGGGGAAAGCACACACCCAGCTGATCGGCAATGGGGGAAACACACACTAGCTGATCGGCAATGGGGGTAAGCACACACCCAGCTGTTCGGCAATTCGGAGAAGCACACACCCAGCTGATCGGCAATGCGGGGAAGGACACACACAGCGGAACGGTAATGCGGGGAAGCACACACCCAGCTGATCGGCAATTGGGGGAAGCACACTCCCAGCTGATCGGCAATGGGGGGGAAGCATACTCCCAGGTGATCGGCAATGGGGGGAAGCGCACATCCAGGTGATCGGCAATGGGGGGAAGCTCACATCCAGCTGATCGGCAATGCGGGGAAGCACACACCCAGCTGATCGGCAATGGGGGGAAGCACACACCCAGCTGATCGGCAATGCGGGGAAGCACACACCCAGCTGATCGGCAATGCGGGGAAGTACACTTCCAGCTGATCGGCAATGGAGGGAAGGACACACCCAACTGATCGGCAATGCGGGGAAGGACACACCTAACTGATCGGCAATGGGGGGAAACACACAATCAGCTGATCGGCAATGGGGGAAACACACACCCAGCTGATCGGCAATGGGGGTAAGCACACTCCCAGCTGATCGGCAATGTGGGGAAGCACACTCCAAGAATATCTGCAATGGGGAGAGGCACACACCCAGCTGATCGGCAATGGGGGGAAGGAAACTCCCAGCTGATCGGCAATGGGGGGAACGACACACCCAGCTGATCGTCAATGCGGGGAAGGACACACCCAGCTGATCAGCAATGGGGGGAAGCACACACCCAGCCAATCGGCAATGCGGGGAACGACACACCCAGCTGATCGGCAATGGGGGGAACGACACACCCAGCTGATCGGCAATGGGGGGAAGCACACCCCCAGCTGATTGGCAATGCGGGGAAAGACACACCCAGCTGATCGGCAATGGGGGGAAGGACACACCCAGCTGATCGGCAATGGGGGGAAGCACACACCCAGCCGATCGGCAATGCGGGGAAGGACACACCCAGCTGATCGGCAATGGGGGGAACAAAATACCCAGCTGATCGGCAAGGGGGGAAAGCACACTCCCAGCTGTTCGGCAATGCGGGGAAAGACACACCCAGCTTATCGGCAATGGGGGGAAGCACACACCCAGCTGATCGACAATGGGGGGAAGCACACACAGCTGATCGGCAATGGGGGTAGCAAACAGCCAGCTGATTGGCAATGGGGGGATGCACACACCCAGCTGATCGGCAATGCGCGGAACGACACACCCAGCTGATCGGCAATGGGGGGAAGCACACACCCAGCTAATCGGCAATGGGGGGAAGCACACACCCAGCTGATCGGCAATGCGGGGAAGCACACACCCAGCTGATCGGCAATGCGGGGAAGGACACACCCAGCTGATCGGCAATGGGTGGAAGCACGCACCCAGCTGATCGGCAATGCCGGGAAGCACACACCCAGCTGATCGGCAATTGGAAGAAGCACACACCCACATGATCGGCAGTGGGGGGAAGGACAGACCAAGCTGATCGGCAATGGGGGGAAGCACACACCCAGCTGATCGGCAAAGCGGGGGAACACACACCCAGCTGATCGGCAATGGGGGAAGGATACACCCAGCTGATCGGCAATGGGGGAAGGACACTCCCAGCTGATCGGCAATGGGGGAGGAAGCACACACCCAGCTAATCGGCAATGCGGGTAAGCACACACCCAGATGATCGGCAATGCGGGGAAGGACACACTCAGCTGATCGGCAATGGGGGGAAGCACACTCCCAGCTGATCGGCAATGCCGGGAAGGACACACCCAGCTGATCGGCAATGGGGGAAGGCACGCACCAAGCTGATCGGCAATGGGGGGATGGACACACACAAGCTGATCGGCAATGGGGGGAAGCACATACCCAGCTGATCGGAAATGGGGGGAAGTACACACCCAGCTGATCGGCAATGGGGGGAAGGGCAGACCCAGCTGATCGGCAATGGGGGGATGCACACATCCAGCTGATCGGCAATGTGGGGAAGGACACACCCAGCTGATCGGCAATGGGGGGAACGACACACCCAGCTGATCGGCAATGGGGGGAATCACACTCCCAGCTGATCGGCAATGCGGGGAAAGACACACCCAGCTGATCGGCAATGGGGGGATGGACACACCCAACTGATCGGCAATGGGGGGAAGGACACACCCAGCAGATCGGCAATGGGGGGAAGGACACTACCAGCTGATCGACAATGGGGGGAAGCACATACACAGCTGATCGGCAATGGGGGAAGCACACATCCAGCTGATTGGCAATGGGGGGATGCACACACCCATCTGATCGGCAATACGCGGAAGGACACACCCAGCTGATCGGCAATGGGGGGAAGCGCACACCCAGCTAATCGGCAATGGGGTGAAGCACACCCCCAGCTGATCGGCAATGCGGGGAAGCACACACCCAGCTGATCGGCAATGTGGGGAAGGACACACCCAGCTGATTGGCAATGGGTGGAAGCACACACCCAGCTGATCGGCAATGCCTGGAAGCACACACCCAGCTGATCGGCAATGCGGCGAAGGACACACCCAACTGATCCGTAATGGGGGGAATCATACACCCAGCTGATCGGCAATGGGACGAAGCACACACCCACATGATCGGCAGTGGGGGGAAGGACAGATCCAGCTGATCGGCAATGGGGGGAAGCACACACCCAGCTGATCGGCAATGTGGGGAAGCACACACGCAGCTGATTGGCAATGCGGGGAAGCACACACCCAGCTGATCGGCAATGGGGGAAGGATACACCCAACTGATCGACAATGGGGGGAAGGACACTCCCAGCTGATGGGCAATGGTGGGGAAGCACACACCCAGCTGATCGGCAATGCGGGGAAGCACACACCCAGCTGATCAGCAATGCGGTGAAGCACACACCCAGCTGATCGGCAATGGGGGGAAGGACACACCCAGCTGATCGGCAATGGGGGGAAGGACACTCCCAGCTGATCGGCAATGGGGGGAAGCACACTCCCAGCTGATCGGCAATGCGGGAAAGCACGCACCCAGCTGATCGGCAATGGGGGGGAAGGACACACCCAGCTGATCGGCAATGGGGGGAAGCACACACACTGTTGATCGGCAGTGGGGGGGGAAGCACACACCCACCTGATCGGCAATGGGGGGAAGCACACAACCAGCTGATCGGCAATACGGGGAAGGACACACCCAGCTGATCGGCAATGGGGAGAGGCACAAACCCAGCTGATCGGCAATGGGGGGAAGGACTGGCCCAGCTGATCGGCAATGTGGGGAAGGAGACACCCAGCTGATCGGCAATGGGGTGATGGACAGACCCAGCTGATCGGTAATTGGGGGAAGCACACACTCAGCTGATCGGCAATGGGGTGATGCATACACCCAGCTGATCGGCAATGTGTGGAAGCACACTCCCAACTGATCGGCAATGGGGGGACGCACACACCCAGCTGATTGGCAATGCGGGGAAGCACACACCCAGCTGATCAGCAATGGGGGGAAGCACACACCCAGCTGATCGGCAATGCGGGGATGCACACACATAGCTGATCGGCAATGTGGGGAAACACACACCCAGCTAATCGGCAAGGGGGGGAAGCACACACCCAGCTGATCAGCAATGGGGGGAAGGACAGACCGAGCTAATCGGCAATGTGGGGAAGCACACTCCCAGCTGATCGGCAATGGGTGGATTCACACACCCAGCTGATCGGCAATGGGGGAAACACAGACCCAGCTGATCGGCAATGGGGGAAACAGACACCCAGCTGATCGGCAATGGGGGGAAGGACACACCCAACTGATCGGCAATGCGGGGTAGGACACACCCAACTGATCGGCAATGGGGGGAAGCACACACCCAGCTGATCGGCAATGGGGGAAACACACACGAGCTGACCGCAATGGGGGTAAGCACACACCCAGCTGTTCGGCAATGCGGGCAAGCACACACCCAGCTGATCGGCAATTGGGGGAAGCACACTCCCAGCTGATCGGCAATGGGGGGGAAGCATACTCCCAGATGATCGGCAATGGGGGGAAGCGCACATCCAGCTGATCGGCAATGGGGGGATGCGCACATCCAGCTGATCGGCAATGCGGGGAAGCACACACACAGCTGATCGGCAATGCGGGGAAGGACACACCCAGCTGATCGGTAATGGGGAGAAGCACACACCCAGCTGATCGGCAATGGGGGGGAAGCATACTCCCAGATGATCGGCAATGGGGGGAAGCGCACATCCAGCTGATCGGCAATGGGGGGATGCGCACATCCAGCTGATCGGCAATGCGGGGAAGCACACACCCAGCTGATCACCAATGCGGGGAAGGACACTTCCAGCTGATCGGCAATGCGGGGAAGCACACACCCAACTGATCGGCAATGGGGGGATTCACACGCCCAGCTGATCGGCAATGGGGGAAACACAGACCCAGCTGATCGGCAATGGGGGAAACACAGACCCAGCTGATCGGCAATGGGGGGAAGGACACACCCAACTGATCGGCAATGCGGGGTAGGACACACCCAACTGATCGGCAATGAGGGGAAGCACACACCCAGCTGATCGGCAATGGGGGAAACACACACTAGCTGACCGCAATGGGGGTAAGCACACACCCAGCTGTTCGGCAATGCGGGCAAGCAGACACCCAGCTGATCGGCAATGCGGGGAAGGACACACACAGCTGAACAGTAATGCGGGGAAGCACACACCCAGCTGAACGGCAATTTGGGGAAGCTCACTCCCAGCTGATCGGCAATGGGGGGGAAGCATACTCCCAGATGATCGGCAATGGGGGGAAGCGCACATCCAGCTGACCGGCAATGGGAGGATGAGCACATCCAGCTGATCGGCAATGCGGGGAAGCACACACCCAGCTGATCGGCAATGCGGGGAAGGACACACCCAGCTGATCGGTAATGGGGAGAAGCACACACCCAGCTGATCGGCAATGCGGGGAAGCACACACCCAGCTGATCGCCAATGCGGGGAAGGACACTTCCAGCTGATCGGCAATGCGGGGAAGCACACACCCAACTGATCGGCAATGGGGTGATTCACACACCCAGCTGATCGGCAATGGGGGAAACACAGACCCAGCTGATCGGCAATGGGGGAAACTCAGACCCAGCTGATCGGCAATGGGGGGAAGGACACACCCAACTGATCGGCAATGCGGGGTAGGGCACACCCAACTGATCGGCAATGGGGGGAAGCACACACCCAGCTGATCGGCAATGGGGGAAACATACACTCGCTGATCTGAAATGGGGGTGAGGACACACCCAGCTGATCGGCAATGGGGGAAGGCACACACCAAGCTGGTCGGCAATGGGGGGAAGGACACACCCAGCTGATCGGCAATGGGGGGAAGCACACACCCAGCTGATCGGCAATGGGGGGAATCACACACCCAGCTGATCGGCAATGGGGGGAAGCACACACCCAGCTGATCGGCAATGCGGGGAAGGACACACCCAGCTGATCGGCAATGGGGGAAGGCACACACCA
The DNA here is from genome assembly GCF_047496885.1 of Scyliorhinus torazame. Taxonomy (NCBI): domain Eukaryota; kingdom Metazoa; phylum Chordata; class Chondrichthyes; order Carcharhiniformes; family Scyliorhinidae; genus Scyliorhinus; species Scyliorhinus torazame. The sequence goes on from NC_092726.1 coordinate 58,602,947, forward strand.
AGCTGGTCGGCAATGGGGGGAAGGACACACCCAGCTGATCGGCAATGGGGGGAAGCACACACCCAGCTGATTGGCAATGGGGGGAATCACACACCCAGTTGATCGGCAATGGGGGGAAGTTCAGACTCAGCTGATCTGCAATGGGGGTAAGCACACACCCAGCTGATCGGCAGTGCGGGAAGGACACACCCAGCTGATCGGCAATGGGGGGGAACGGCACACCCAGCTGATCGGCAATGGGGGGAAGCACACTCCCAGCTGATCGGCAATGCGGGGAAAGACACACCCACCTGATCGGCAATGGGGAAAGGACACACCCAACTGATCGGCAATGGGGAGAAAGGACAGACCCAGCAGCTCGGCAATGGGGGGAAGAACACACCCAGCTGAGCGGCAATGGGGGGAAGGACACACCCAGCTGAGCGGCAATGTGGGGAAGCACACTCCCAGCTGATCGGCAATGGGGGGATTCACACACCCAGCTGATCGGCAATGGGGGAAACACAGACCCAGCTGATCGGCAATGGGGGAAACAGACACCCAGCTGATCGGCAATGGGGGGAAGGACACACCCAACTGATCGGCAATGCGGGGTAGGACACACCCAACTGATCGGCAATGGGGGGAAGCACACACCCAGCTGATCGGCAATGGGGGAAACACACACGAGCTGACCGCAATGGGGGTAAGCACACACCCAGCTGTTCGGCAATGCGGGCAAGCACACACCCAGCTGATCGGCAATTGGGGGAAGCACACTCCCAGCTGATCGGCAATGGGGGGAAGCATACTCCCAGATGATCGGCAATGGGGGGAAGCGCACATCCAGCTGATCGGCAATGGGGGGATGCGCACATCCAGCTGATCGGCAATGCGGGGAAGCACACACACAGCTGATCGGCAATGCGGGGAAGGACACACCCAGCTGATCGGTAATGGGGAGAAGCACACACCCAGCTGATCGGCAATGCGGGGAAGCACACACCCAGCTGATCACCAATGCGGGGAAGGACACTTCCAGCTGATCGGCAATGCGGGGAAGCACACACCCAACTGATCGGCAATGGGGGGATTCACACGCCCAGCTGATCGGCAATGGGGGAAACACAGACCCAGCTGATCGGCAATGGGGGAAACACAGACCCAGCTGATCGGCAATGGGGGGAAGGACACACCCAAGTGATCGGCAATGCGGGGTAGGACACACCCAACTGATCGGCAATGAGGGGAAGCACACACCCAGCTGATCGGCAATGGGGGAAACACACACTAGCTGACCGCAATGGGGGTAAGCACACACCCAGCTGTTCGGCAATGCGGGCAAGCAGACACCCAGCTGATCGGCAATGCGGGGAAGGACACACACAGCTGAACAGTAATGCGGGGAAGCACACACCCAGCTGAACGGCAATTTGGGGAAGCTCACTCCCAGCTGATCGGCAATGGGGGGGAAGCATACTCCCAGATGATCGGCAATGGGGGGAAGCGCACATCCAGCTGATCGGCAATGGGAGGATGCGCACATCCAGCTGATCGGCAATGCGGGGAAGCACACACCCAGCTGATCGGCAATGCGGGGAAGGACACACCCAGCTGATCGGTAATGGGGAGAAGCACACACCCAGCTGATCGGCAATGCGGGGAAGCACACACCCAGCTGATCGCCAATGCGGGGAACGACACTTCCAGCTGATCGGCAATGCGGGGAAGCATACACCCAACTGATCGGCAATGGGGGGATTCACACACCCAGCTGATCGGCAATGGGGGAAACACAGACCCAGCTGATCGGCAATGGGGGAAACTCAGACCCAGCTGATCGGCAATGGGGGGAAGGACACACCCAACTGATCGGCAATGCGGGGTAGGGCACACCCAACTGATCGGCAATGGGGGGAAGCACACACCCAGCTGATCGGCAATGGGGGAAACATACACTCGCTGATCTGAAATGGGGGTGAGGACACACCCAGCTGATCGGCAATGGGGGAAGGCACACACCAAGCTGGTCGGCAATGGGGGGAAGGACACACCCAGCTGATCGTCAATGGGGGGAAGCACACACCCAGCTGATCGGCAATGGGGGGAATCACACACCCAGCTGATCGGCAATGGGGGGAAGCACACACCCAGCTGATCGGCAATGCGGGGAAGGACACACCCAGCTGATCGGCAATGGGGGAAGGCACACACCAAGCTGGTCGGCAATGGGGGGAAGGACACACCCAGCTGATCGGCAATGGGGGGAAGCACACACCCAGCTGATCGGCAATGGGGGGAATCACACACCCAGCTGATCGGCAATGGGGGGAAGTTCAGACTCAGCTGATCTGCAATGGGGGTAAGCACACACCCAGCTGATCGGCAGTGCGGGAAGGACACACCCAGCTGATCGGCAATGGGGGGGAACGGCACACCCAGCTGATCGGCAATGGGGGGAAGCACACTCCCAGCTGATCGGCAATGCGGGGAAAGACACACCCAGCTGATCGGCAATGGGGAAAGGACACACCCAACTGATCGGCAATGGGGGGAAGGACACACCCAGCTGATCGGCAATGGGGGGAAGCACACACAAACCTTATCGGCAATGGGGGGAAGCACACACCCAGCTGATCGACAATGGGGGGAAGCACACACACAGCTGATCGGCAATGGTGGGAAGCAAACAGCCAGCTGATTGGCAATGAGGGGATGCACACACCCAGCTGATCGGCAATGCGTGGAAGGACACACCCAGCTGATCGGCAATGGGGGGAAGCGCACAGCCAGCTAATCGGCAATGGGGGGAAGCACACCCCCAGCTGATCGGCAATGCGGGGAAGCACACACCCAGCTGATCGTCAATGCGGGGAAGGACACACCCAGCTGATCGGCAATGGGTGGAAGCACACACCCAGCTGATCGGCAATGCCGGGAAGCACACACCCAGCTGATCGGCAATGCGGGGAAGGACACACCCAGCTGATCGGTAATGGGGGGAAGCACACACCCAGCTGATCGGCAATGGGAGGAAGCACACACCCACATGATCGGCAGTGGGGGGGAAGGACCGATCCAGCTGATCGGCAATGGGGGGAAGCACACACCCAGCTGATCGGCAACGTGGGGAAGCACAAACGCAGCTGATCGGCAATGCGGGGAAGCACACACCCAGCTGATCGGCAAAGGCGGAAGGATACACCCAGCTGATCGGCAATGCGGGGAAGCACACACCCAGCTGATCGGCAATGGGCAAAGGATACACCCAACTGATCGGCAATGGGGGGAAGGACACTCCCAGCTGATCGGCAATGGTGGGGAAGCACACACCCAGCTGATCGTCAATCCGGGGAAGCACACACCCAGCTGATCGGCAATGAGGGGAAGCACACACCCAGCTGATCGGCAATGGGGGAAGGCACACACCCAGCTGATCGGCAATGGGGGGGAAGGACTCACCCAACTGATCGACAATGGGGGGAAGCACATACCCAGCTGATCGGCAATGGGGGAAGCACACACCCAGCTGATCTGCAATGCGGGAATGGACACACCCAGCTGAACGACAATGGGGGGAATGACACACCCAGCTGATCGGCAATGGGGGGAAGCACACTCCCAGCTGATCGGCAATGCTGGGAAAGACACACCCAGCTGATCGGCAATGGGGGGAAGGACACACCCAGCTGATTGGCAATGGGGGGAAGGACACACCCAGCTGATCGGCAATGGGGGGAAGCACACTCCCAGCTGATCGGCAATGCGGCAAAGCATGCTCCCAGCTGATCGGCAATGGGGGGAAGGACACACCCAGCTGATCGGCAATGGGGGGAAGCACACACCCTGTTGATCGGCAATGGGGGGGAAGCACACACCCACCTGATCGGCAATGGGGGGAAGCACACAACCAGCTGATCGGCAATGCGGGGATGCACACACCCAGCTGATCGGCAATGTGGGGAAACACACACCCAGCTAATCGGCAATGGGGGGAAGCACACACCCAGCTGATCAGCAATGGGGGGAAGGACAGACCGAGCTGATCGGCAATGGGGGGAAGCACACACCCAGCTGATCGGCAATGGGGAGAAAGGACAGGCCCAGCTGATCGGCAATGCGGGGAAGCACACTCCCAGCTGATCGGCAATGCGGGGAAGGACACACCCATCTGATCGGGAAGGGGGGAACGACACACCCAGCTGATCGGCAATGGGGGGAAGCACACTCCCAGCTGATCGGCAATGCGGGGAAGGACACACCCAGCTGATCGGCAATGGGGGAAGGCACACACCAAGCTGGTCGGCAATGGGGGGAAGGACACACCCAGCTGATCGGCAATGGGGGGAAGCACACACCCAGCTGATCGGCAATGGGGGGAATCACACACCCAGCTGATCGGCAATGGGGGGAAGTTCAGACTCAGCTGATCTGCAATGGGGGTAAGCACACACCCAGCTGATCGGCAGTGCGGGAAGGACACACCCAGCTGATCGGCAATGGGGGTAACGACACACCCAGCTGATCGGCAATGGGGGGAAGCACACTCCCAGCTGATCGGCAATGCGGGGAAAGACACACCCAGCTGATCGGCAATGGGGAAAGGACACACCCAACTGATCGGCAATGGGGGGAAGGACACACCCAGCTGATCGGCAATGGGGGGAAGCACACACACAGCTTATCGGCAATGGGGGGATGCACACACCCAGCTGATCGAAAATGGGGGGAAGCACACACACAGCTGATCGGCAATGGGGGGAAGCAAACAGCCAGCTGATTGGCAATGGGGGGATGCACACACCCAGCTGATCGGCAATGCGCGGAAGGACACACCCAGCTGATCGGCAATGGGGGGAAGCACACGCCCAGCTAATCGGCAATGGGGGGAAGCATACACCCAGCTGATCGGCAATGCGGGAAAGCACACACCCAGCTGATCGGCAATGCGAGGAAGGACACACCCAGCTGATCGGCAATGGGTGGAAGCACACGCACAGCTGATCGGCAATGCCGGGAAGCACACACCCAGCTGATCGGCAATGAGGGGAAGGACACAACCAGCTAATCGGCAATGGGGGGAAGCACACACCCAGCTGATCGGCAATGGGAGGAAGCACACACCCACATGATCGGCAGTGGGGGGAAGGACAGACCAAGCTGATCGGCAATGGTATGAAGCACACACCCAGCTGATCGGCAATGCGGGGGAACACACACCCAGCTGATCGGCAATGGGGGAAGGATACACCCAGCTGATCGGCAATGGGGGGAAGGACACTCCCAGCTGATCGGCAATGGGGGGGGAAGCACACACCCAGTTGATCGGCAATGCGGGGAAGCACACACCCAGCTGATCGGCAATGCGGGGAACACACTCAGCTGATCGGCACTGGGGGGAAGCACACTCCCAGCTGATCGGCAATGCCGGGAAGGACACACCCAGCTGATCGGCAATGGGGGAAACACTCCCAGCTGATCGGCAATGGGGGGAAGCACACACCCTGTTGATCGGCAATGGGGGGGAAGCACACACCCACCTGATCGGCAATGGGGGGAAGCACACAACCAGCTGATCGGCAATGCGGGGATGCACACACCCAGCTGATCGGCAATGTGGGGAAACACACACCCAGCTAATCGGCAATGGGGGGAAGCACACACCCAGCTGATCAGCAATGGGGGGAAGGACAGACCGAACAGATCGGCAATGGGGGGAAGCACACACCCAGCTGATCGGCAATGGGGAGAAAGGACAGGCCCAGCTGATCGGCAATGCGGGGAAGCACACTCCCAGCTGATCGGCAATGCGGGGAAGGACACACCCATCTGATCGGGAATGGGGGGAACGACACACCCAGCTGATCGGCAATGGGGGGAAGCACACTCCCAGCTGATCGGCAATGGGGGGAAGCACACACCCAGCTGATCGGCAATGCGGGGAAGGACACACCCAGCTGATCGGCAATGGGGGAAGGCACACACCAAGCTGGTCGGCAATGGGGGGAAGGACACACCCAGCTGATCGGCAATGGGGGGAAGCACACACCCAGCTGATCGGCAATGGGGGGAATCACACTCCCAGCTGATCGGCAATGGGGGGGAAGTTCAGACTCAGCTGATCTGCAATGGGGGTAAACACACACCCAGCTGATCGGCAGTGCGGGAAGGACACACCCAGCTGATCGGCAATGGGGGTAAAAACACACCCAGCTGATCGGCAATGGGGGGAAGCACACTCCCAGCTGATCGGCAATGCGGGGAAAGACACACCCAGCTGATCGGCAATGGGGAAAGGACACACCCAACTGATCGGCAATGGGGGGAAGGACACACCCAGCTGATCGGCAATGGGGGGAAACACACACACAGCTTATCGGCAATGGGGGGAAGCACACACCCAGCTGATCGACAATGGGGGGAAGCACACACACAGCTGATCGGCAATGGGGGGAAGCAAACAGCCAGATGATTGGCAATGGGGGGATGCACACACCCAGCTGATCGGCAATGCGCGGAAGGACACACCCAGCTGATCGGCAATGGGGGGAAGCACACGCCCAGCTAATCGGCAATGGGGGGAAGCATACACCCAGCTGATCGGCAATGCGGGAAAGCACACACCCAGCTGATCGGCAATGCGGGGAAGGACACACCCAGCTGATCGGCAATGGGTGGAAGCACACGCCCAGCTGATCGGCAATGCCGGGAAGCACACACCCAGCTGATCGGCAATGAGGGGAAGGACACAACCAGCTAATCGGCAATGGGGGGAAGCACACACCCAGCTGACCGGCAATGGGAGGAAGCACACACCCACATGATCGGCAGTGGGGGGAAGGACAGACCAAGCTGATCGGCAATGGTATGAAGCACACACCCAGCTGATCGGCAATGCGGGGGAACACACACCCAGCTGATCGGCAATGGGGGAAGGATACACCCAGCTGATCGGCAATGGGGGGAAGGGCACTCCCAGCTGATCGGCAATGGGGGGGGAAGCACACACCCAGTTGATCGGCAATGCGGGGAAGCACACACCCAGCTGATCGGCAATGCGGGGAACACACTCAGCTGATCGGCACTGGGGGGAAGCACACTCCCAGCTGATCGGCAATGCCGGGAAGGACACACCCAGCTGATCGGCAATGGGGGAAGGCACACACCCAGCTGATCAGCAATGGGGGGAAGGACAGACCCAGCTGATCGGCAATGGGGGGAAGCACAAACACAGCTGATCGGCAATGGGGGGAAGCACACACCCAGCTGATCGGCAATGGGGGGAAGGGCAGACCTAGCTGATCGGCAATGGGGGGATGCACACACCCAGCTGATCGGCAATGCGGGGAAGGACACACCCAGCTGATCGGCAATGGGGGGCACGACACACCCAGCTGATCAGCAATGGGGGGGAAGCACACTCCCAGCTGATTGGCAATGGGGGGAAGGACAACCCCAACTGATCGGCAATGGGGGGAAGCACACACCCATCTGATCGGCAATGGGGGGAAGCACAAACCCAGCTGATCGACAATGAGGGGAAGCACACACACAGCTGATCGGCAATGGGGGGAAGCACACATCCAGCTGATCGGCAATGGGGGAAGGCACACACCCAGCTGATCGGCAATGGGGGGAAGGACACACCCAGCTGATCGGCAATGGGGGGAAGCACAAACACAGCTGATCGGCAATGGGGGGAAGCACACACCCAGCTGATCGGCAATGGGGGGAAGGGCAGACCTAGCTGATCGGCAATGGGGGGATGCACACACCCAGCTGATCGGCAATGCGGGGATGGACACACCCAGCTGATCGGCAATGGGGGGCACGACACACCCAGCTGATCAGCAATGGGGGGGAAGCACACTCCCAGCTGATTGGCAATGGGGGGAAGGACAACCCCAACTGATCGGCAATCGGTGGAAGGACACACCCAGCTGATCGGCAATGGGGGGAAGCACACACCCATCTGATCGGCAATGGGGGGAAGCACAAACCCAGCTGATCGACAATGAGGGGAAGCACACACACAGCTGATCGGCAATGGGGGGAAGCACACATCCAGCTGATTGGCAATGGGGGGATGCACACACCCATCTGATCGGCAATGCGCGGAAGGACACAACCAGCTGATCGGCAATGGGGGGAAGCGCACAGCCAGCTAATCGGCAATGGGGGGAAGCACACCCCCAGCTGATCGGCAATGCGGGGAAGCACACACCCAGCTGATCGGCAATGCGGGGAAGGACACACCCAGCTGATCGGCAATGGGTGGAAGCACACACCCAGCTGATCGGTAATGGGGGGAAGCACACACCCAGCTGATCGACAATGGGATGAAGCACACACCCACATGATCGGTAGTGGGGGGGAAGGACCGATCCAGCTGATCGGCAATGGGGGGAAGCACACACCCAGCTGATCGGCAACGTGGGGAAGCACAAACGCAGCTGATCGGCAATGCGGGGAAGCACACACCCAGCTGATCGGCAATGGGGGGGAAGCACACTCCCAGCTCATTGGCAATGCGGGGAAAGACACACCCAGCTGATCGGCAATGGGGAAAGGACACACCCAACTGATCGGCAATGGGGGGAAGGACACACCCAGCTGATCGGCAATGGGGGGAAGCACACACACAGCTTATCGGCAATGGGGGGAAGCACACACCCAGCTGATCGACAATGGGGGGAAGCACACACACAGCTGATCGGCAATGGGGGGAAGCAAACCGCCAGCTGATTGGCAATGGGGGGATGCACACACCCAGCTGATCGGCAATGCGCGGAAGGACACACCCAGCTGATCGGCAATGGGGGGAAGCACACGCCCAGCTAATCGTCAATGGGGGGAAGCATACACCCAGCTGATCGGCAATGCGGGAAAGCACACACCCAGCTGATCGGCAATGCGGGGAAGGACACACCCAGCTGATCGGCAATGGGTGGAAGCACACGCCCAGCTGATCGGCAATGCCGGTAAGCACACACCCAGCTGATCGGCAATGAGGGGAAGGACACAACCAGCTAATCGGCAATGGGGGGAAGCACACACCCAGCTGATCGGCAATGGGAGGAAGCACACACCCACATGATCGGCAGTGGGGGGAAGGACAGACCAAGCTGATCGGCAATGGTATGAAGCACACACCCAGCTGATCGGCAATGCGGGGGAACACACACCCAGCTGATCGGCAATGGGGGAAGGATACACCCAGCTGATCGGCAATGGGGGGAAGGACACTCACAGCTGATCGGCAATGGGGGGGGAAGCACACACCCAGTTGATCGACAATGCGGGGAAGCACACACCCAGTTGATCGGCAATGCGGGGAACACACTCAGCTGATCGGCACTGGGGGGAAGCACACTCCCAGCTGATCGGCAATGCCGGGAAGGACACAGCCAGCTGATCGGCAATGGGGGAAGGCACACACCGAGCTGATCGGCAATGGGGGGAAGGACACACCCAGCTGATCGACAATGGGGGGAAGCACAAACACAGCTGATCGGCAATGGGGGGAAGCACACACCCAGCTGATCGGCAATGGGGGGAAGGGCAGACCTAGGTGATCGGCAATGGAGGGATGCACACACCCAGCTGATCGGCAATGCGGGGAAGGACACACCCAGCTGATCGGCAATGGGGTGCACGACACACCCAGTTGATCAGCAATGGGGGGGAAGCACACTCCCAGCTGATTGGCAATGGGAGGAAGGACACACCCAACTGATCGGCAATGGGTGGAAGGACACACCCAGCTGATCGGCAATGGGGGGAAGCACACACCCATCTGATCGGCAATGGGGGGAAGCACAAACCCAGCTGATCGACAATGAGGGGAAGCACACACAGAGCTGATCGGCAATGGGGGGAAGCACACATCCAGCTGATTGGCAATGGGGGATGCACACACCCATCTGATCGGCAATGCGCGGAAGGACACAACCAGCTGATCGGCAATGGGGGGAAGCGCACAGCCAGCTAATCGGCAATGGGGGGAAGCACACCCCCAGCTGATCGGCAATGCGGGGAAGCACACACCCAGCTGATCGGCAATGCGGGGAAGGACACACCCAGCTGATCGGCAATGGGTGGAAGCACACACCCAGCTGATCGGCAATGCCGGGAAGCACACACCCAGCTGATCGGCAATGCGGGGAAGGACACACCCAGCTGATCGGTAATGGGGGGAAGCACACACCCAGCTGATCGGCAATGGGAGGAAGCACACACCCACATGATCGGCAGTGGGGGGGAAGGACCGATCCAGCTGATCGGCAATGGGGGAAAGCACACACCCAGCTGATCGGCAACGTGGGGAAGCACAAACGCAGCTGATCGGCAATGCGGGGAAGCACACACCCAGCTGATCGGCAATGGGGGGGAAGCACACTCCCAGCTCATTGGCAATGGGGGGAAGGACACACCCAACTGATCGGCAATGGGTGGAAGAACACACCCAGCTGATCGGCAATGGGGGGAAGCACACACCCATCTGATCGGCAATGGGGGGAAGCACACACCCAGCTGATCGACAATGAGGGGAAGCACACACACAGCTGATCGGCAATAGGGGGAAGCACACATCCAGCTGATTGGCAATGGGGGAAGGATACACCCAGCTGATCGGCAATGGGGGGAAGGACACTCCCAGCTGATCGGCAATGGGGGGGGAAGCACACACCCAGTTGATCGGCAATGCGGGGAAGCACACACCCAGCTGATCGGCAATGCGGGGAACACACTCAGCTGATCGGCACTGGGGGGAAGCACACTCCCAGCTGATCGGCAATGCCGGGAAGGACACAGCCAGCTGATCGGCAATGGGGGAAGGCACACACCGAGCTGATCGGCAATGGGGGGAAGGACACACCCAGCTGATCGGCAATGGGGGGAAGCACAAACACAGCTGATCGGCAATGGGGGGAAGCACACACCCAGCTGATCGGCAATGGGGGGAAGGGCAGACCTAGCTGATCGGCAATGGGGGGATGCACACACCCAGCTGATCGGCAATGCGGGGAAGGACACACCCAGCTGATCGGCAATGGGGGGCACGACACACCCAGCTGATCAGCAATGGGGGGGAAGCACACACCCAGCTGATCGGCAATGGGGGGAAGGGCAGACCTAGCTGATCGGCAATGGGGGGATGCACACACCCAGCTGATCGGCAATGCGGGGAAGGACACACCCAACTGCTCGGCAATGGGTGGAAGGACACACCCAGCTGATCGGCAATGGGGGGACGCACACACCCATCTGATCGGCAATGGGGGGAAGCACAAACCCAGCTGATCGACAATGAGGGGAAGCACACACAGAGCTGATCGGCAATGGGGGGAAGCACACATCCAGCTGATTGGCAATGGGGGGATGCACACACCCATCTGATCGGCAATGCGCGGAAGGACACAACCAGCTGATCGGCAATGGGGGGAAGCGCACAGCCAGCTAATCGGCAATGGGGGGAAGCACACCCCCAGCTGATCGGCAATGCGGGGAAGCACACACCCAGCTGATCGGCAATGCGGGGAAGGACACACCCAGCTGATCGGCAATGGGTGGTAGCACACACCCAGCTGATCGGCAATGCCGGGAAGCACACACCCAGCTGATCGGCAATGCGGGGAAGGACACACCCAGCTGATCGGTAATGGGGGGAAGCACACACCCAGCTGATCGGCAATGGGAGGAAGCACACACCCACATGATCGGCAGTGGGGGGGAAGGACCGATCCAGCTGATCGGCAATGGGGGGAAGCACACACCCAGCTGATCGGCAACGTGGGGAAGCACAAACGCAGCTGATCGGCAATGCGGGGAAGCACACACCCAGCTGATCGGCAATGGGGGGGAAGCACACTCCCAGCTCATTGGCAATGGGGGGAAGGACACACCCAACTGATCGGCAATGGGTGGAAGGACACACCCAGCTGATCGGCAATGGGGGGAAGCACACACCCATCTGATCGGCAATGGGGGGAAGCACACACCCAGCTGATCGACAATGAGGGGAAGCACACACACAGCTGATCGGCAATAGGGGGAAGCACACATCCAGCTGATTGGCAATGGGGGGATGCACACACCCATCTGATCGGCAATGCGCGGAAGGACACAACCAGCTGATCTGCAATGGGGGGAAGCGCACAGCCAGCTGATCGGCAATGGGGGGAAGCACACACAAAGCTTATCGGCAATGGGGGGAAGCACACACCCAGCTGATCGGCAATGGGGGGAAGCACACACAAAGCTTATCGGCAATGGGGGGAAGCACACACCCAGCTGATCGACAATGGGGGGAAGCACACATACAGCTGATCGGCAATGGGGGGAAGCAAACAGCCAGCTGATTGGCAATGAGGGGATGCACACACCCAGCTGATCGGCAATGCGCGGAAGGACACACCCAGCTGATCGACAATGGGGGGAAGCACACACACAGCTGATCGGCAATGGTGGGAAGCAAACAGCCAGCTGATCGGCAATGGGGGGAAGCGCACAGCCAGCTAATCGGCAATGGGGGGAAGCACACCCCCAGCTGATCGGCAATGCGGGGAAGCACACACCCAGCTGATCGGCAATGCGGGGAAGGACATACCCAGCTGATCGGCAATGGGTGGTAGCACACACCCAGCTGATCGGCAATGCCGGGAAGCACACACCCAGCTGATCGGCAATGCGGGGAAGGACACACCCAGCTGATCGGTAATGGGGGGAAGCACACACCCAGCTGATCGGCAATGGGAGGAAGCACACACCCACATGATCGGCAGTGGGGGGGAAGGACCGATCCAGCTGATCGGCAATGGGGGGAAGCACACACCCAGCTGATCGGCAACGTGGGGAAGCACAAACGCAGCTGATCGGCAATGCGGGGAAGCACACACCCAGCTGATCGGCAATGGGGGGGAAGCACACTCCCAGCTCATTGGCAATGGGGGGAAGGACACACCCAACTGATCGGCAATGGGTGGAAGGACACACCCAGCTGATCGGCAATGGGGGGAAGCACACACCCATCTGATCGGCAATGGGGGGAAGCACACACCCAGCTGATCGACAATGAGGGGAAGCACACACACAGCTGATCGGCAATAGGGGGAAGCACACATCCAGCTGATTGGCAATGGGGGGATGCACACACCCATCTGATCGGCAATGCGCGGAAGGACACAACCAGCTGATCTGCAATGGGGGGAAGCGCACAGCCAGCTGATCGGCAATGGGGGGAAGCACACACAAAGCTTATCGGCAATGGGGGGAAGCACACACCCAGCTGATCGGCAATGGGGGGAAGCACACACCCAGCTGATCGGCAATGCGCGGAAGGACACACCCAGCTGATCGGCAATGGGGGGAAGCGCACAGCCAGCTAATCGGCAATGGGGGGAAGCACACCCCCAGCTGATCGGCAATGCGGGGAAGCACACACCCAGCTGATCGGCAATGCGGGGAAGGACACACCCAGCTGATCGGCAATGGGTGGAAGCACACACCCAGCTGATCGGCAATGCCGGGAAGCACACACCCAGCTGATCGGCAATGCGGGGAAGGACACACCCAGCTGATCGGTAATGGGGGGAAGCACACACCCAGCTGATCGGCAATGGGAGGAAGCACACACCCACATGATCGGCAGTGGGGGGGAAGGACCGATCCAGCTGATCGGCAATGGGGGGAAGCACACACCCAGCTGATCGGCAACGTGGGGAAGCACAAACGCAGCTGATCGGCAATGCGGGGAAGCACACACCCAGCTGATCGGCAAAGGCGGAAGGATACACCCAGCTGATCGGCAATGCGGGGAAGCACACACCCAGCTGATCGGCAATGGGGGAAGGATACACCCAACTGATCGGCAATGAGGGGAAGCACACACCCAGCTGTTCGGCAATGGGGGAAGGCACACACCCAGCTGATCGTCAATCCGGGGAAGCACACACCCAGCTGATCGGCAATGAGGGGAAGCACACACCCAGCTGTTCGGCAATGGGGGAAGGCACACACCCAGCTGATCGGCAATGGGGGGGAAGGACTCACCCAACTGATCGACAATGGGGGGAAGCACATACCCAGCTGATCGGCAATGGGGGAAGCACACACCCAGCTGATCTGCAATGCGGGAATGGACACACCCAGCTGATCGGCAATGGGGGGAAGCACACTCCCAGCTGATCGGCAATGCTGGGAAAGACACACCCAGCTGATCGGCAATGGGGGGAAGGACACACCCAGCTGATTGGCAATGGGGGGAAGGACACACCCAGCTGATCGGCAATGGGGGGAAGCACACTCCCAGCTGATCGGCAATGCGGCAAAGCATGCTCCCAGCTGATCGGCAATGGGGGGAAGGACACACCCAGCTGATCGGCAATGGGGGGAAGCACACACCCTGTTGATCGGCAATGGGGGGGAAGCACACACCCACCTGATCGGCAATGGGGGGAAGCACACAACCAGCTGATCGGCAATGCGGGGATGCACACACCCAGCTGATCGGCAATGTGGGGAAACACACACCCAGCTAATCGGCAATGGGGGGAAGCACACACCCAGCTGATCAGCAATGGGGGGAAGGACAGACCGAGCTGATCGGCAATGGGGGGAAGCACACACCCAGCTGATCGGCAATGGGGAGAAAGGACAGGCCCAGCTGATCGGCAATGCGGGGAAGCACACTCCCAGCTGATCGGCAATGCGGGGAAGGACACACCCATCTGATCGGGAATGGGGGGAACGACACACCCAGCTGATCGGCAATGGGGGGAAGCACACTCCCAGCTGATCGGCAATGGGGGGAAGCACACACTCAGCTGATCGGCAATGCGGGGAAGGACACACCCAGCTGATCGGCAATGGGGGAAGGCACACACCAAGCTGGTCGGCAATGGGGGGAAGGACACACCCAGCTGATCGGCAATGGGGGGAAGCACACACCCAGCTGATCGGCAATGGGGGGAATCACACACCCAGCTGATCGGCAATGGGGGGAAGTTCAGACTCAGCTGATCTGCAATGGGGGTAAGCACACACCCAGCTGATCGGCAGTGCGGGAAGGACACACCCAGCTGATCGGCAATGGGGGTAACGACACACCCAGCTGATCGGCAATGGGGGGAAGCACACTCCCAGCTGATCGGCAATGCGGGGAAAGACACACCCAGCTGATCGGCAATGGGGAAAGGACACACCCAACTGATCGGCAATGGGGGGAAGGACACACCCAGCTGATCGGCAATGGGGGGAAGCACACACACAGCTTATCGGCAATGGGGGGATGCACACACCCAGCTGATCGACAATGGGGGGAAGCACACACACAGCTGATCGGCAATGGGGGGAAGCAAACAGCCAGCTGATTGGCAATGGGGGGATGCACACACCCAGCTGATCGGCAATGCGCGGAAGGACACACCCAGCTGATCGGCAATGGGGGGAAGCACACGCCCAGCTAATCGGCAATGGGGGGAAGCATACACCCAGCTGATCGGCAATGCGGGAAAGCACACACCCAGCTGATCGGCAATGCGGGGAAGGACACACCCAGCTGATCGGCAATGGGTGGAAGCACACGCACAGCTGATCGGCAATGCCGGGAAGCACACACCCAGCTGATCGGCAATGAGGGGAAGGACACAACCAGCTAATCGGCAATGGGGGGAAGCACACACCCAGCTGATCGGCAATGGGAGGAAGCACACACCCACATGATCGGCAGTGGGGGGAAGGACAGACCAAGCTGATCGGCAATGGTATGAAGCACACACCCAGCTGATCGGCAATGCGGGGGAACACACACCCAGCTGATCGGCAATGGGGGAAGGATACACCCAGCTGATCGGCAATGGGGGGAAGGACACTCCCAGCTGATCGGCAATGGGGGGGGAAGCACACACCCAGTTGATCGGCAATGCGGGGAAGCACACACCCAGCTGATCGGCAATGCGGGGAACACACTCAGCTGATCGGCACTGGGGGGAAGCACACTCCCAGCTGATCGGCAATGCCGGGAAGGACACACCCAGCTGATCGGCAATGGGGGAAGGCACACACCCAGCTGATCGACAATGGGGGGAAGCACACACCCTGTTGATCGGCAATGGGGGGGAAGCACACACCCACCTGATCGGCAATGGGGGGAAGCACACAACCAGCTGATCGGCAATGCGGGGATGCACACACCCAGCTGATCGGCAATGTGGGGAAACACACACCCAGCTAATCGGCAATGGGGGGAAGCACACACCCAGCTGATCAGCAATGGGGGGAAGGACAGACCGAACAGATCGGCAATGGGGGGAAGCACACACCCAGCTGATCGGCAATGGGGAGAAAGGACAGGCCCAGCTGATCGGCAATGCGGGGAAGCACACTCCCAGCTGATCGGCAATGCGGGGAAGGACACACCCATCTGATCGGGAATGGGGGGAACGACACACCCAGCTGATCGGCAATGGGGGGAAGCACACTCCCAGCTGATCGGCAATGGGGGGAAGCACACACCCAGCTGATCGGCAATGCGGGGAAGGACACACCCAGCTGATCGGCAATGGGGGAAGGCACACACCAAGCTGGTCGGCAATGGGGGGAAGGACACACCCAGCTGATCGGCAATGGGGGGAAGCACACACCCAGCTGATCGGCAATGGGGGGAATCACACTCCCAGCTGATCGGCAATGGGGGGAAGTTCAGACTCAGCTGATCTGCAATGGGGGTAAGCACACACCCAGCTGATCGGCAGTGCGGGAAGGACACACCCAGCTGATCGGCAATGGGGGTAAAAACACACCCAGCTGATCGGCAATGGGGGGAAGCACACTCCCAGCTGATCGGCAATGCGGGGAAAGACACACCCAGCTGATCGGCAATGGGGAAAGGACACACCCAACTGATCGGCAATGGGGGGAAGGACACACCCAGCTGATCGGCAATGGGGGGAAACACACACACAGCTTATCGGCAATGGGGGGAAGCACACACCCAGCTGATCGACAATGGGGGGAAGCACACACACAGCTGATCGGCATTGGGGGGAAGCAAACAGCCAGATGATTGGCAATGGGGGGATGCACACACCCAGCTGATCGGCAATGCGCGGAAGGACACACCCAGCTGATCGGCAATGGGGGGAAGCACACGCCCAGCTAATCGGCAATGGGGGGAAGCATACACCCAGCTGATCGGCAATGCGGGAAAGCACACACCCAGCTGATCGGCAATGCGGGGAAGGACACACCCAGCTGATCGGCAATGGGTGGAAGCACACGCCCAGCTGATCGGCAATGCCGGGAAGCACACACCCAGCTGATCGGCAATGAGGGGAAGGACACAACCAGCTAATCGGCAATGGGGGGAAGCACACACCCAGCTGATCGGCAATGGGAGGAAGCACACACCCACATGATCGGCAGTGGGGGGAAGGACAGACCAAGCTGATCGGCAATGGTATGAAGCACACACCCAGCTGATCGGCAATGCGGGGGAACACACACCCAGCTGATCGGCAATGGGGGAAGGATACACCCAGCTGATCGGCAATGGGGGGAAGGACACTCCCAGCTGATCGGCAATGGGGGGGGAAGCACACACCCAGTTGATCGGCAATGCGGGGAAGCACACACCCAGCTGATCGGCAATGCGGGGAACACACTCAGCTGATCGGCACTGGGGGGAAGCACACTCCCAGCTGATCGGCAATGCCGGGAAGGACACACCCAGCTGATCGGCAATGGGGGAAGGCACACACCCAGCTGATCAGCAATGGGGGGAAGGACAGACCCAGCTGATCGGCAATGGGGGGAAGCACAAACACAGCTGATCGGCAATGGGGGGAAGCACACACCCAGCTGATCGGCAATGGGGGGAAGGGCAGACCTAGCTGATCGGCAATGGGGGGATGCACACACCCAGCTGATCGGCAATGCGGGGAAGGACACACCCAGCTGATCGGCAATGGGGGGCACGACACACCCAGCTGATCAGCAATGGGGGGGAAGCACACTCCCAGCTGATTGGCAATGGGGGGAAGGACAACCCCAACTGATCGGCAATGGGGGGAAGCACACACCCATCTGATCGGCAATGGAGGGAAGCACAAACCCAGCTGATCGACAATGAGGGGAAGCACACACACAGCTGATCGGCAATGGGGGGAAGCACACATCCAGCTGATCGGCAATGGGGGAAGGCACACACCCAGCTGATCGGCAATGGGGGGAAGGACACACCCAGCTGATCGGCAATGGGGGGAAGCACAAACACAGCTGATCGGCAATGGGGGGAAGCACACACCCAGCTGATCGGCAATGGGGGGAAGGGCAGACCTAGCTGATCGGCAATGGGGGGATGCACACACCCAGCTGATCGGCAATGCGGGGATGGACACACCCAGCTGATCGGCAATGGGGGGCACGACACACCCAGCTGATCAGCAATGGGGGGGAAGCACACTCCCAGCTGATTGGCAATGGGGGGAAGGACAACCCCAACTGATCGGCAATCGGTGGAAGGACACACCCAGCTGATCGGCAATGGGGGGAAGCACACACCCATCTGATCGGCAATGGGGGGAAGCACAAACCCAGCTGATCGACAATGAGGGGAAGCACACACACAGCTGATCGGCAATGGGGGGAAGCACACATCCAGCTGATTGGCAATGGGGGGATGCACACACCCATCTGATCGGCAATGCGCGGAAGGACACAACCAGCTGATCGGCAATGGGGGGAAGCGCACAGCCAGCTAATCGGCAATGGGGGGAAGCACACCCCCAGCTGATCGGCAATGCGGGGAAGCACACACCCAGCTGATCGGCAATGCGGGGAAGGACACACCCAGCTGATCGGCAATGGGTGGAAGCACACACCCAGCTGATCGGCAATGCCGGGAAGCACACACCCAGCTGATCGGCAATGCGGGGAAGGACACAACCAGCTGATCGGTAATGGGGGGAAGCACACACCCAGCTGATCGGCAATGGGATGAAGCACACACCCACATGATCGGTAATGGGGGGGAAGGACCGATCTAGCTGATCGGCAATGGGGGGAAAGCACACACCCAGCTGATCGGCAACGTGGGGAAGCACAAACGCAGCTGATCGGCAATGCGGGGAAGCACACACCCAGCTGATCGGCAATGGGGGGGAAGCACACTCCCAGCTCATTGGCAATGCGGGGAAAGACACACCCAGCTGATCGGCAATGGGGAAAGGACACACCCAACTGATCGGCAATGGAGGGAAGGACACACCCAGCTGATCGGCAATGGGGGGAAGCACACACACAGCTTATCGGCAATGGGGGGAAGGACACACCCAGCTGATCGGCAATGGGGGGAAGCACAAACACAGCTGATCGGCAATGGGGGGAAGCACACACCCAGCTGATCGGCAATGGGGGGAAGGGCAGACCTAGCTGATCGGCAATGGGGGGATGCACACACCCAGCTGATCGGCAATGCGGGGATGGACACACCCAGCTGATCGGCAATGGGGGGCACGACACACCCAGCTGATCAGCAATGGGGGGGAAGCACACTCCCAGCTGATTGGCAATGGGGGGAAGGACAACCCCAACTGATCGGCAATCGGTGGAAGGACACACCCAGCTGATCGGCAATGGGGAAAGGACACACCCAACTGATCGGCAATGGGGGGAAGGACACACCCAGCTGATCGGCAATGGGGGGAAACACACACACAGCTTATCGGCAATGGGGGGAAGCACACACCCAGCTGATCGACAATGGGGGGAAGCACACACACAGCTGATCGGCAATGGGGGGAAGCAAACAGCCAGATGATTGGCAATGGGGGGATGCACACACCCAGCTGATCGGCAATGCGCGGAAGGACACACCCAGCTGATCGGCAATGGGGGGAAGCACACGCCCAGCTAATCGGCAATGGGGGGAAGCATACACCCAGCTGATCGGCAATGCGGGAAAGCACACACCCAGCTGATCGGCAATGCGGGGAAGGACACACCCAGCTGATCGGCAATGGGTGGAAGCACACGCCCAGCTGATCGGCAATGCCGGGAAGCACACACCCAGCTGATCGGCAATGAGGGGAAGGACACAACCAGCTAATCGGCAATGGGGGGAAGCACACACCCAGCTGATCGGCAATGGGAGGAAGCACACACCCACATGATCGGCAGTGGGGGGAAGGACAGACCAAGCTGATCGGCAATGGTATGAAGCACACACCCAGCTGATCGGCAATGCGGGGGAACACACACCCAGCTGATCGGCAATGGGGGAAGGATACACCCAGCTGATCGGCAATGGGGGGAAGGACACTCCCAGCTGATCGGCAATGGGGGGGGAAGCACACACCCAGTTGATCGGCAATGCGGGGAAGCACACACCCAGCTGATCGGCAATGCGGGGAACACACTCAGCTGATCGGCACTGGGGGGAAGCACACTCCCAGCTGATCGGCAATGGGTGGAAGGACAGACCCAGCTGATCGGCAATGGGGGGAAGCACAAACACAGCTGATCGGCAATGGGGGGAAGCACACACCCAGCTGATCGGCAATGGGGGGAAGGGCAGACCTAGCTGATCGGCAATGGGGGGATGCACACACCCAGCTGATCGGCAATGCGGGGAAGGACACACCCAGCTGATCGGCAATGGGGGGCACGACACACCCAGCTGATCAGCAATGGGGGGGAAGCACACTCCCAGCTGATTGGCAATGGGGGGAAGGACAACCCCAACTGATCGGCAATGGGGGGAAGCACACACCCATCTGATCGGCAATGGAGGGAAGCACAAACCCAGCTGATCGACAATGAGGGGAAGCACACACACAGCTGATCGGCAATGGGGGGAAGCACACATCCAGCTGATCGGCAATGGGGGAAGGCACACACCCAGCTGATTGGCAATGGGGGGAAGGACACACCCAGCTGATCGGCAATGGGGGGAAGCACAAACACAGCTGATCGGCAATGGGGGGAAGCACACACCCAGCTGATCGGCAATGGGGGGAAGGGCAGACCTAGCTGATCGGCAATGGGGGGATGCACACACCCAGCTGATCGGCAATGCGGGGATGGACACACCCAGCTGATCGGCAATGGGGGGCACGACACACCCAGCTGATCAGCAATGGGGGGGAAGCACACTCCCAGCTGATTGGCAATGGGGGGAAGGACAACCCCAACTGATCGGCAATCGGTGGAAGGACACACCCAGCTGATCGGCAATGGGGGGAAGCACACACCCATCTGATCGGCAATGGGGGGAAGCACAAACCCAGCTGATCGACAATGAGGGGAAGCACACACACAGCTGATCGGCAATGGGGGGAAGCACACATCCAGCTGATTGGCAATGGGGGGATGCACACACCCATCTGATCGGCAATGCGCGGAAGGACACAACCAGCTGATCGGCAATGGGGGGAAGCGCACAGCCAGCTAATCGGCAATGGGGGGAAGCACACCCCCAGCTGATCGGCAATGCGGGGAAGCACACACCCAGCTGATCGGCAATGCGGGGAAGGACACACCCAGCTGATCGGCAATGGGTGGAAGCACACACCCAGCTGATCGGCAATGCCGGGAAGCACACACCCAGCTGATCGGCAATGCGGGGAAGGACACAACCAGCTGATCGGTAATGGGGGGAAGCACACACCCAGCTGATCGGCAATGGGATGAAGCACACACCCACATGATCGGTAATGGGGGGGAAGGACCGATCCAGCTGATCGGCAATGGGGGGAAGCACACACCCAGCTGATCGGCAAAGTGGGGAAGCACAAACGCAGCTGATCGGCAATGCGGGGAAGCACACACCAAGCTGACCGGCAATGGGGGGGAAGCACACTCCCAGCTCATTGGCAATGCGGGGAAAGACACACCCAGCTGATCGGCAATGGGGAAAGGACACACCCAACTGATCGGCAATGGGGGGAAGGACACACCCAGCTGATCGGCAATGGGGGGAAGCACACACACAGCTTATCGGCAATGGGGGGAAGCACACACCCAGCTGATCGACAATGGGGGGAAGCACACACACAGCTGATCGGCAATGGGGGGAAGCAAACAGCCAGCTGATTGGCAATGGGGGGATGCACACACCCAGCTGATCGGCAATGCGCGGAAGGACACACCCAGCTGATCGGCAATGGGGGGAAGCACACGCCCAGCTAATCGTCAATGGGGGGAAGCATACACCCAGCTGATCGGCAATGCGGGAAAGCACACACCCAGCTGATCGGCAATGCGGGGAAGGACACACCCAGCTGATCAGCAATGGGTGGAAGCACACGCCCAGCTGATCGGCAATGCCGGTAAGCACACACCCAGCTGATCGGCAATGAGGGGAAGGACACAACCAGCTAATCGGCAATGGGGGGAAGCACACACCCAGCTGATCGGCAATGGGAGGAAGCACACACCCACATGATCGGCAGTGGGGGGAAGGACTGACCAAGCTGATCGGCAATGGTATGAAGCACACACCCAGCTGATCGGCAATGCGGGGGAACACACACCCAGCTGATCGGCAATGGGGGAAGGATACACCCAGCTGATCGGCAATGGGGGGCACGACACACCCAGCTGATCAGCAATGGGGGGGAAGCACACTCCCAGCTGATTGGCAATGGGAGGAAGGACACACCCAACTGATCGGCAATGGGTGGAAGCACACACCCAGCTGATCGGCAATGCCGGGAAGCACACACCCAGCTGATCGGCAATGCGGGGAAGGACACACCCAGCTGATCGGTAATGGGGGGAAGCACACACCCAGCTGATCGGCAATGGGAGGAAGCACACACCCACATGATCGGCAGTGGGGGGGAAGGACCGATCCAGCTGATCGGCAATGGGGGGAAGCACACACCCAGCAGATCGGCAACGTGGGGAAGCACAAACGCAGCTGATCGGCAATGCGGGGAAGCACACACCCAGCTGATCGGCAATGGGGGGGAAGCACACTCCCAGCTCATTGGCAATGGGGGGAAGGACACACCCAACTGATCGGCAATGGGTGGAAGAACACACCCAGCTGATCGGCAATGGGGGGAAGCACACACCCATCTGATCGGCAATGGGGGGAAGCACACACCCAGCTGATCGACAATGAGGGGAAGCACACACACAGCTGATCGGCAATAGGGGGAAGCACACATCCAGCTGATTGGCAATGGGGGAAGGATACACCCAGCTGATCGGCAATGGGGGGAAGGACACTCCCAGCTGATCGGCAATGGGGGGGGGAAGCACATACCCAGTTGATCGGCAATGCGGGGAAGCACACACCCAGCTGATCGGCAATGCGGGGAACACACTCAGCTGATCGGCACTGGGGGAAAGCACACTCCCAGCTGATCGGCAATGCCGGGAAGGACACAGCCAGCTGATCGGCAATGGGGGAAGGCACACACCGAGCTGATCGGCAATGGGGGGAAGGACACACCCAGCTGATCGGCAATGGGGGGAAGCACAAACACAGCTGATCGGCAATGGGGGGAAGCACACACCCAGCTGATCGGCAATGGGGGGAAGGGCAGACCTAGCAGATCGGCAATGGGGGGATGCACACACCCAGCTGATCGGCAATGCGGGGAAGGACACACCCAGCTGATCGGCAATGGGGGGCACGACACACCCAGCTGATCAGCAATGGGGGGGAACCACACACCCAGCTGATCGGCAATGGGGGGAAGGGCAGACCTAGCTGATCGGCAATGGGGGGATGCACACACCCAGCTGATCGGCAATGCGGGGAAGGACACACCCAACTGATCGGCAATGGGTGGAAGGACACACCCAGCTGATCGGCAATGGGGGGAAGCACACACCCATCTGATCGGCAATGGGGGGAAGCACAAACCCAGCTGATCGACAATGAGGGGAAGCACACACAGAGCTGATCGGCAATGGGGGGAAGCACACATCCAGCTGATTGGCAATGGGGGGATGCACACACCCATCTGATCGGCAATGCGCGGAAGGACACAACCAGCTGATCGGCAATGGGGGGAAGCGCACAGCCAGCTAATCGGCAATGGGGGGAAGCACACCCCCAGCTGATCGGCAATGCGGGGAAGCACACACCCAGCTGATCGGCAATGCGGGGAAGGACACACCCAGCTGATCGGCAATGGGTGGTAGCACACACCCAGCTGATCGGCAATGCCGGGAAGCACACATCCAGCTGATCGGCAATGCGGGGAAGGACACACCCAGCTGATCGGTAATGGGGGGAAGCACACACCCAGCTGATCGGCAATGGGAGGAAGCACACACCCACATGATCGGCAGTGGGGGGGAAGGACCGATCCAGCTGATCGGCAATGGGGGGAAGCACACACCCAGCTGATCGGCAACGTGGGGAAGCACAAACGCAGCTGATCGGCAATGCGGGGAAGCACACACCCAGCTGATCGGCAATGGGGGGGAAGCACACTCCCAGCTCATTGGCAATGGGGGGAAGGACACACCCAACTGATCGGCAATGGGTGGAAGGACACACCCAGCTGATCGGCAATGGGGGGAAGCACACACCCATCTGATCGGCAATGGGGGGAAGCACACACCCAGCTGATCGACAATGAGGGGAAGCACACACACAGCTGATCGGCAATAGGGGGAAGCACACATCCAGCTGATTGGCAATGGGGGGATGCACACACCCATCTGATCGGCAATGCGCGGAAGGACACAACCAGCTGATCTGCAATGGGGGGAAGCGCACAGCCAGCTAATCGGCAATGGGGGGAAGCACACCCCCAGCTGATCGGCAATGCGGGGAAGCACACACCCAGCTGATCGGCAATGCGGGGAAGCACACACCCAGCTGATCGGCAATGCGGGGAAGGACACACCCAGCTGATCGGCAATGGGTGGAAGCACACACCCAGCTGATCGGCAATGCCGGGAAGCACACACCCAGCTGATCGGCAATGCGGGGAAGGACACACCCAGCTGATCGGTAATGGGGGGAAGCACACACCCAGCTGATCGGCAATGGGAGGAAGCACACACCCACATGATCGGCAGTGGGGGGGAAGGACCGATCCAGCTGATCGGCAATGGGGGGAAGCACACACCCAGCTGATCGGCAACGTGGGGAAGCACAAACGCAGCTGATCGGCAATGCGGGGAAGCACACACCCAGCTGATCGGCAATGGGGGAAGGATACACCCAACTGATCGGCAATGGGGGGAAGGACACTCCCAGCTGATCGACAATGAGGGGAAGCACACACAGAGCTGATCGGCAATGGGGGGAAGCACACATCCAGCTGATTGGCAATGGGGGGATGCACACACCCATCTGATCGGCAATGCGCGGAAGGACACAACCAGCTGATCGGCAATGGGGGGAAGCGCACAGCCAGCTAATCGGCAATGGGGGGAAGCACACCCCCAGCTGATCGGCAATGCGGGGAAGCACACACCCAGCTGATCGGCAATGCGGGGAAGGACACACCCAGCTGATCGGCAATGGGTGGTAGCACACACCCAGCTGATCGGCAATGCCGGGAAGCACACACCCAGCTGATCGGCAATGCGGGGAAGGACACACCCAGCTGATCGGTAATGGGGGGAAGCACACACCCAGCTGATCGGCAATGGGAGGAAGCACACACCCACATGATCGGCAGTGGGGGGGAAGGACCGATCCAGCTGATCGGCAATGGGGGGAAGCACACACCCAGCTGATCGGTAACGTGGGGAAGCACAAACGCAGCTGATCGGCAATGCGGGGAAGCACACACCCAGCTGATCGGCAATGGGGGGGAAGCACACTCCCAGCTCATTGGCAATGGGGGGAAGGACACACCCAACTGATCGGCAATGGGTGGAAGGACACACCCAGCTGATCGGCAATGGGGGGAAGCACACACCCATCTGATCGGCAATGGGGGGAAGCACACACCCAGCTGATCGACAATGAGGGGAAGCACACACACAGCTGATCGGCAATAGGGGGAAGCACACATCCAGCTGATTGGCAATGGGGGGATGCACACACCCATCTGATCGGCAATGCGCGGAAGGACACAACCAGCTGATCTGCAATGGGGGGAAGCGCACAGCCTATTAATCGGCAATGGGGGGAAGCACACCCCCAGCTGATCGGCAATGCGTGGAAGCACACACCCAGCTGATCGGCAATGCGGGGAAGCACACACCCAGCTGATCGGCAATGCGGGGAAGGACACACCCAGCTGATCGGCAATGGGTGGAAGCACACACCCAGCTGATCGGCAATGCCGGGAAGCACACACCCAGCTGATCGGCAATGCGGGGAAGGACACACCCAGCTGATCGGTAATGGGGGGAAGCACACACCCAGCTGATCGGCAATGGGAGGAAGCACACACCCACATGATCGGCAGTGGGGGGGAAGGACCGATCCAGCTGATCGGCAATGGGGGGAAGCACACACCCAGCTGATCGGCAACGTGGGGAAGCACAAACGCAGCTGATCGGCAATGCGGGGAAGCACACACCCAGCTGATCGGCAATGGGGGAAGGATACACCCAACTGATCGGCAATGGGGGGAAGGACACTCCCAGCTGATCGGCAATGGTGGGGAAGCACACACCCAGCTGATCGGCAATGCGGGGAAGCACACGCCCAGCTGATCGGCAATGAGGGGAAGCACACACCCAGCTCATCGGCAATGGGGGAAGGCACACACCCAGCTGATCGGCAATGGGGGGAAGGACTCACCCAGCTGTTCGACAATGGGGGGAAGCACATACCCAGCTGATCGGCAATGTGGGGAAGCACACACCCAGCTGATCTGCAATGCGGGGATGGACACACCCAGCTGAACGACAATGGGGGGAACGACACACCCAGCTGATCGGCAATGGGGGGAAGCACACTCCCAGCTGATCGGCAATGCTGGGAAAGACACACCCAGCTGATCGGCAATGGGGGGAAGGACACACCCAGCTGATTGGCAATGGGGGGAAGGACACACCCAGCTGATCGGCAATGGGGGGAAGCACACTCCAAGCTGATCGGCAATGCGGGAAAGCATGCTCCCAGCTGATCGGCAATGGGGGGAAGGACACACCCAGCTGATCGGCAATGGGGGGAAGCACACACCCTGTTGATCGGCAATGGGGGGGAAGCACACATCCACCTGATCGGCAATGGGGGGAAGCACACAACCAGCTGATCGGCAATGCGGGGATGCACACACCCAGCTGATCGGCAATGTAGGGAAACACACACCCAGCTAATCGGCAATGGGGGGAAGCACACACCCAGCTGATCAGCAATGGGGGGAAGGACAGACCGAGCTGATCGGCAATGGGGGGAAGCACACACCCAGCTGATCGGCAATGGGGAGAAAGGACAGGCCCAGCTGATCGGCAATGCGGGGAAGCACACTCCCAGCTGATCGGCAATGCGGGGAAGGACACACCCATCTGATCGGGAATGGGGGGAACGACACACCCAGCTGATCGGCAATGGGGGGAAGCACACTCCCAGCTGATCGGCAATGCGGGGAAAGACACACCCAGCTGATCGGCAATGGGGGGAAGGACACACCCAACTGATCGGCAATAGGGGGAAGGACACACCCAGCTGATCGGCAATGGGGGGAAGCACAGACACAGCTTATCGACAATGGTGGGGAAGCACACATCCAGCTGTTCGACAATGGGGGGAAGCACACACATAGCTGATCGGCAATGGGGGGAAGAAAACAGCCAGCTGATTGGCAATGGGGGGATGCACACACCCAGCTGATCGGCAATGCGCGGAAGGACACATCCAGCTGATCGGCAATGGGTGGAAGCACACACCCAGCTAATCGGCAATGGGGGGAAGCATACACCCAGCTGATCGGCAATGCGGGGAAGCACACCCAGCTGATCGGCAATGCGGGGAAGGACACACCCAGCAGATCGGCAATGGGTGGAAGCACACCCAGCTGATCGGCAATGCCGGGAAGCACACACCCAGCTGATCGGCAATGCGGGGAAGGACACACCCAGCAGATCGGCAATGGAGGGAAGCACACACCCAGCTGATCGGCAATGGGAGGAAGCACACACCCACATGATCGGCATTTGGGGGAAGGACAGACCAAGCTGATCGGCAATGGGGGGAAGCACACACCCAGCTGATCGGCAATGCGGGGGAACACACACCCAGCTGATCGGCAATGGGGGAAGGATACACCCAGCTGATCGGCAATGGGGGGAAGGACACTCCCAGCTGATCGACAATGAGGGGAAGCACACACAGAGCTGATCGGCAATGGGGGGAAGCACACATCCAGCTGATTGGCAATGGGGGGATGCACACACCCATCTGATCGGCAATGCGCGGAAGGACACAACCAGCTGATCGGCAATGGGGGGAAGCGCACAGCCAGCTAATCGGCAATGGGGGGAAGCACACCCCCAGCTGATCGGCAATGCGGGGAAGCACACACCCAGCTGATCGGCAATGCGGGGAAGGACACACCCAGCTGATCGGCAATGGGTGGTAGCACACACCCAGCTGATCGGCAATGCCGGGAAGCACACACCCAGCTGATCGGCAATGCGGGGAAGGACACACCCAGCTGATCGGTAATGGGGGGAAGCACACACCCAGCTGATCGGCAATGGGAGGAAGCACACACCCACATGATCGGCAGTGGGGGGGAAGGACCGATCCAGCTGATCGGCAATGGGGGGAAGCACACACCCAGCTGATCGGTAACGTGGGGAAGCACAAACGCAGCTGATCGGCAATGCGGGGAAGCACACACCCAGCTGATCGGCAATGGGGGGGAAGCACACTCCCAGCTCATTGGCAATGGGGGGAAGGACACACCCAACTGATCGGCAATGGGTGGAAGGACACACCCAGCTGATCGGCAATGGGGGGAAGCACACACCCATCTGATCGGCAATGGGGGGAAGCACACACCCAGCTGATCGACAATGAGGGGAAGCACACACACAGCTGATCGGCAATAGGGGGAAGCACACATCCAGCTGATTGGCAATGGGGGGATGCACACACCCATCTGATCGGCAATGCGCGGAAGGACACAACCAGCTGATCTGCAATGGGGGGAAGCGCACAGCCTATTAATCGGCAATGGGGGGAAGCACACCCCCAGCTGATCGGCAATGCGTGGAAGCACACACCCAGCTGATCGGCAATGCGGGGAAGCACACACCCAGCTGATCGGCAATGCGGGGAAGGACACACCCAGCTGATCGGCAATGGGTGGAAGCACACACCCAGCTGATCGGCAATGCCGGGAAGCACACACCCAGCTGATCGGCAATGCGGGGAAGGACACACCCAGCTGATCGGTAATGGGGGGAAGCACACACCCAGCTGATCGGCAATGGGAGGAAGCACACACCCACATGATCGGCAGTGGGGGGGAAGGACCGATCCAGCTGATCGGCAATGGGGGGAAGCACACACCCAGCTGATCGGCAACGTGGGGAAGCACAAACGCAGCTGATCGGCAATGCGGGGAAGCACACACCCAGCTGATCGGCAATGGGGGAAGGATACACCCAACTGATCGGCAATGGGGGGAAGGACACTCCCAGCTGATCGGCAATGGTGGGGAAGCACACACCCAGCTGATCGGCAATGCGGGGAAGCACACGCCCAGCTGATCGGCAATGAGGGGAAGCACACACCCAGCTCATCGGCAATGGGGGAAGGCACACACCCAGCTGATCGGCAATGGGGGGAAGGACTCACCCAGCTGTTCGACAATGGGGGGAAGCACATACCCAGCTGATCGGCAATGTGGGGAAGCACACACCCAGCTGATCTGCAATGCGGGGATGGACACACCCAGCTGAACGACAATGGGGGGAACGACACACCCAGCTGATCGGCAATGGGGGGAAGCACACTCCCAGCTGATCGGCAATGCTGGGAAAGACACACCCAGCTGATCGGCAATGGGGGGAAGGACACACCCAGCTGATTGGCAATGGGGGGAAGGACACACCCAGCTGATCGGCAATGGGGGGAAGCACACTCCAAGCTGATCGGCAATGCGGGAAAGCATGCTCCCAGCTGATCGGCAATGGGGGGAAGGACACACCCAGCTGATCGGCAATGGGGGGAAGCACACACCCTGTTGATCGGCAATGGGGGGGAAGCACACATCCACCTGATCGGCAATGGGGGGAAGCACACAACCAGCTGATCGGCAATGCGGGGATGCACACACCCAGCTGATCGGCAATGTAGGGAAACACACACCCAGCTAATCGGCAATGGGGGGAAGCACACACCCAGCTGATCAGCAATGGGGGGAAGGACAGACCGAGCTGATCGGCAATGGGGGGAAGCACACACCCAGCTGATCGGCAATGGGGAGAAAGGACAGGCCCAGCTGATCGGCAATGCGGGGAAGCACACTCCCAGCTGATCGGCAATGCGGGGAAGGACACACCCATCTGATCGGGAATGGGGGGAACGACACACCCAGCTGATCGGCAATGGGGGGAAGCACACTCCCAGCTGATCGGCAATGCGGGGAAAGACACACCCAGCTGATCGGCAATGGGGGGAAGGACACACCCAACTGATCGGCAATAGGGGGAAGGACACACCCAGCTGATCGGCAATGGGGGGAAGCACAGACACAGCTTATCGACAATGGTGGGGAAGCACACATCCAGCTGTTCGACAATGGGGGGAAGCACACACATAGCTGATCGGCAATGGGGGGAAGAAAACAGCCAGCTGATTGGCAATGGGGGGATGCACACACCCAGCTGATCGGCAATGCGCGGAAGGACACATCCAGCTGATCGGCAATGGGTGGAAGCACACACCCAGCTAATCGGCAATGGGGGGAAGCATACACCCAGCTGATCGGCAATGCGGGGAAGCACACCCAGCTGATCGGCAATGCGGGGAAGGACACACCCAGCAGATCGGCAATGGGTGGAAGCACACCCAGCTGATCGGCAATGCCGGGAAGCACACACCCAGCTGATCGGCAATGCGGGGAAGGACACACCCAGCAGATCGGCAATGGAGGGAAGCACACACCCAGCTGATCGGCAATGGGAGGAAGCACACACCCACATGATCGGCATTTGGGGGAAGGACAGACCAAGCTGATCGGCAATGGGGGGAAGCACACACCCAGCTGATCGGCAATGCGGGGGAACACACACCCAGCTGATCGGCAATGGGGGAAGGATACACCCAGCTGATCGGCAATGGGGGGAAGGACACTCCCAGCTGATCGGCAATGGGGGGGGGGAAGCACACACCCAGCTGATCGGCAATGCGGGGAAGCAAACACCCAGCTGATCGGCAATGCGGGGAAGGACACACTCAGCTGATCGGCAATGGGGGGAAGCACACTCGCAGCTGATCGGCAATGCCGGGAAGGACACACCCAGCTGATCGGCAATGGGGGAAGGCACACACCCAGCTGATCGGCAATAGGGGGAAGGACACACCCAGCTGATCGGAAATGGGGGGAAGCACATACACAGCTGATCGGCAATGGGGGGAAGCACACACCCAGCTGATCGGCATTGGGGGGAAGGGCAGACCCATCTGATCGGCAATGGGGGGATGCACACAGCCAGCTGATCGGCAATGCGGGGAAGGACACACCCAGCTGATCGGCAATGGGGGGCACGACACACCAAGCTGATCGGCAATGGGGGGGAAGCACACTCCCAGCTGATCGGCAATGGGGGGAAGGGCACACCCAACTGATCGGCAATGGGGGGAAGGACACACCCAGCTGATCGGCAATGGGGGGAAGCACACACCCAGCTGATCGACAATGGGGGGAAGCACACACACAGCTGATCGGCAATGGGGGGAAGCACACATCCAGCTGATTGGCAATGGGGGGATGCACACACCAATCTGATCGGCAATGCGCGGAAGGACACACCCAGCTGATCGGCAATGGGGGGAAGCGCACACCCAGCTAATCGGCAATGGGGGGAAGCACACCCCCAGCTGATCGGCAATGCGGGGAAGCTCACACCCAGCTGATCGGCAATGGGTGGAAGCACACACCCAGCTGATCGGCAATGCCGTGAAGCACACACCCAGCTGATCGGCAATGCGGGGAAGGACACACCCAGCTGATCAGTAATGGGGGGAAGCACACACCCAGCTGATCGGCAATGGGAGGAAGCACACACCCACATGATCGGCAGTGGGGGGGAAGGACAGATCCAGCTGATCGGCAATGGGGGGAAGCACACACCCAGCTGATCGGCAACGTGGGGAAGCACACACGCAGCTGATCGGCAATGCGGGGAAGGACACAGCCAGCTGATCGGCAATGGGGGAAGGATACACCCAGCTGATCGGCAATGCCGGGAAGCACACACCCAGCTGATCGGCAATGGGGGAAGGATACACCCAACTGATCGGCAATGGGGGGAAGGACACTCCCAGCTGATCGGCAATGGTGGGGAAGCACACACCCAGCTGATCGGCAATGTGGGGAAGCACAAACCCAGCTGATCGGCAATGCGGGGAAGCACACACCCAGCTG
Source organism: Scyliorhinus torazame (assembly GCF_047496885.1). Lineage (NCBI taxonomy): Eukaryota > Metazoa > Chordata > Chondrichthyes > Carcharhiniformes > Scyliorhinidae > Scyliorhinus > Scyliorhinus torazame. Next base: position 58,635,460 of record NC_092726.1, read on the forward strand.
ATCGGCAATGGGGGAAGGCACACACCCAGCTGATCGGCAATGGGGGGAAGGACACACCCAGCTGATCGGCAATGGGGAGAAGCCAATACCCAGCTGATCGGCAATGGGGGGAAGCACACACCCAGCTGATCGGCAATGGGGGGAAGCACACTCCCAGATGATTGGCAATGCGGGATAGCATGCTCCCAGCTGATCGGCAATGGGGGGAAGCACACCCAGCTGATCGGCAATGCCGGGAAGCACACACCCAGCTGATCGGCAATGCGGGGAAGGACACACCCAGCTGATCGGCAATGGGGGGAAGCACACACCCAGCTGATCGGCAATGGGAGGAAGCACACACCCACATGATCGGCATTTGGGGGAAGGACAGACCAAGCTGATCGGCAATGGGGGGAAGCACACACCCAGCTGATCGGCAATGCGGGGGAACACACACCCAGCTGATCGGCAATGGGGGATGGATACACCCAGCTGATCGGCAATGGGGGGAAGGACACTCCCAGCTGATCGGCAATGGGGGGGGGAAGCACACACCCAGCTGATCGGCAATGCGGGGAAGCAAACACCCAGCTGATCGGCAATGCGGGGAAGGACACACTCAGCTGATCGGCAATGGGGGGAAGCACACTCGCAGCTGATCGGCAATGCCGGGAAGGACACACCCAGCTGATCGGCAATGGGGGAAGGCACACACCCAGCTGATCGGCAATAGGGGGAAGGACACACCCAGCTGATCGGAAATGGGGGGAAGCACATACACAGCTGATCGGCAATGGGGGGAAGCACACACCCAGCTGATCGGCATTGGGGGGAAGGGCAGACCCATCTGATCGGCAATGGGGGGATGCACACAGCCAGCTGATCGGCAATGCGGTGAAGGACACACCCAGCTGATCGGCAATGGGGGGCACGACACACCAAGCTGATCGGCAATGGGGGGGAAGCACACTCCCAGCTGATCGGCAATGAGGGGAAGGACACAACCAGCTAATCGGCAATGGGGGGAAGCACACACCCAGCTGATCGGCAATGGGAGGAAGCACACACCCACATGATCGGCAGTGGGGGGAAGGACTGACCAAGCTGATCGGCAATGGTATGAAGCACACACCCAGCTGATCGGCAATGCGGGGGAACACACACCCAGCTGATCGGCAATGGGGGAAGGATACACCCAGCTGATCGGCAATGGGGGGAAGGACACTCACAGCTGATCGGCAATGGGGGGGGAAGCACACACCCAGTTGATCGACAATGCGGGGAAGCACACACCCAGTTGATCGGCAATGCGGGGAACACACTCAGCTGATCGGCACTGGGGGGAAGCACACTCCCAGCTGATCGGCAATGCCGGGAAGGACACAGCCAGCTGATCGGCAATGGGGGAAGGCACACACCGAGCTCATCGGCAATGGGGGGAAGGACACACCCAGCTGATCGGCAATGGGGGGAAGCACAAACACAGCTGATCGGCAATGGGGGGAAGCACACACCCAGCTGATCGGCAATGGGGGGAAGGGCAGACCTCGGTGATCGGCAATGGAGGGATGCACACACCCAGCTGATCGCCAATGCGGGGAAGGACACACCCAGCTGATCAGCAATGGGGGGGAAGCACACTCCCAGCTGATTGGCAATGGGAGGAAGGACACACCCAACTGATCGGCAATGGGTGGAAGCACACACCCAGCTGATCGGCAATGCCGGGAAGCACACACCCAGCTGATCGGCAATGCGGGGAAGGACACACCCAGCTGATCGGTAATGGGGGGAAGCACACACCCAGCTGATCGGCAATGGGAGGAAGCACACACCCACATGATCGGCAGTGGGGGGGAAGGACCGATCCAGCTGATCGGCAATGGGGGGAAGCACACACCCAGCAGATCGGCAACGTGGGGAAGCACAAACGCAGCTGATCGGCAATGCGGGGAAGCACACACCCAGCTGATCGGCAATGGGGGGGAAGCACACTCCCAGCTCATTGGCAATGGGGGGAAGGACACACCCAACTGATCGGCAATGGGTGGAAGAACACACCCAGCTGATCGGCAATGGGGGGAAGCACACACCCATCTGATCGGCAATGGGGGGAAGCACACACCCAGCTGATCGACAATGAGGGGAAGCACACACACAGCTGATCGGCAATAGGGGGAAGCACACATCCAGCTGATTGGCAATGGGGGAAGGATACACCCAGCTGATCGGCAATGGGGGGAAGGACACTCCCAGCTGATCGGCAATGGGGGGGGGAAGCACATACCCAGTTGATCGGCAATGCGGGGAAGCACACACCCAGCTGATCGGCAATGCGGGGAACACACTCAGCTGATCGGCACTGGGGGGAAGCACACTCCCAGCTGATCGGCAATGCCGGGAAGGACACAGCCAGCTGATCGGCAATGGGGGAAGGCACACACCGAGCTGATCGGCAATGGGGGGAAGGACACACCCAGCTGATCGGCAATGGGGGGAAGCACAAACACAGCTGATCGGCAATGGGGGGAAGCACACACCCAGCTGATCGGCAATGGGGGGAAGGGCAGACCTAGCAGATCGGCAATGGGGGGATGCACACACCCAGCTGATCGGCAATGCGGGGAAGGACACACCCAGCTGATCGGCAATGGGGGGCACGACTCACCCAGCTGATCAGCAATGGGGGGGAACCACACACCCAGCTGATCGGCAATGGGGGGAAGGGCAGACCTAGCTGATCGGCAATGGGGGGATGCACACACCCAGCTGATCGGCAATGCGGGGAAGGACACACCCAACTGATCGGCAATGGGTGGAAGGACACACCCAGCTGATCGGCAATGGGGGGAAGCACACACCCATCTGATCGGCAATGGGGGGAAGCACAAACCCAGCTGATCGACAATGAGGGGAAGCACACACAGAGCTGATCGGCAATGGGGGGAAGCACACATCCAGCTGATTGGCAATGGGGGGATGCACACACCCATCTGATCGGCAATGCGCGGAAGGACACAACCAGCTGATCGGCAATGGGGGGAAGCGCACAGCCAGCTAATCGGCAATGGGGGGAAGCACACCCCCAGCTGATCGGCAATGCGGGGAAGCACACACCCAGCTGATCGGCAATGCGGGGAAGGACACACCCAGCTGATCGGCAATGGGTGGTAGCACACACCCAGCTGATCGGCAATGCCGGGAAGCACACACCCAGCTGATCGGCAATGCGGGGAAGGACACACCCAGCTGATCGGTAATGGGGGGAAGCACACACCCAGCTGATCGGCAATGGGAGGAAGCACACACCCACATGATCGGCAGTGGGGGGGAAGGACCGATCCAGCTGATCGGCAATGGGGGGAAGCACACACCCAGCTGATCGGCAACGTGGGGAAGCACAAACGCAGCTGATCGGCAATGCGGGGAAGCACACACCCAGCTGATCGGCAATGGGGGGGAAGCACACTCCCAGCTCATTGGCAATGGGGGGAAGGACACACCCAACTGATCGGCAATGGGTGGAAGGACACACCCAGCTGATCGGCAATGGGGGGAAGCACACACCCATCTGATCGGCAATGGGGGGAAGCACACACCCAGCTGATCGACAATGAGGGGAAGCACACACACAGCTGATCGGCAATAGGGGGAAGCACACATCCAGCTGATTGGCAATGGGGGGATGCACACACCCATCTGATCGGCAATGCGCGGAAGGACACAACCAGCTGATCTGCAATGGGGGGAAGCGCACAGCCAGCTAATCGGCAATGGGGGGAAGCACACCCCCAGCTGATCGGCAATGCGGGGAAGCACACACCCAGCTGATCGGCAATGCGGGGAAGCACACACCCAGCTGATCGGCAATGCGGGGAAGGACACACCCAGCTGATCGGCAATGGGTGGAAGCACACACCCAGCTGATCGGCAATGCCGGGAAGCACACACCCAGCTGATCGGCAATGCGGGGAAGGACACACCCAGCTGATCGGTAATGGGGGGAAGCACACACCCAGCTGATCGGCAATGGGAGGAAGCACACACCCACATGATCGGCAGTGGGGGGGAAGGACCGATCCAGCTGATCGGCAATGGGGGGAAGCACACACCCAGCTGATCGGCAACGTGGGGAAGCACAAACGCAGCTGATCGGCAATGCGGGGAAGCACACACCCAGCTGATCGGCAATGGGGGAAGGATACACCCAACTGATCGGCAATGGGGGGAAGGACACTCCCAGCTGATCGACAATGAGGGGAAGCACACACAGAGCTGATCGGCAATGGGGGGAAGCACACATCCAGCTGATTGGCAATGGGGGGATGCACACACCCATCTGATCGGCAATGCGCGGAAGGACACAACCAGCTGATCGGCAATGGGGGGAAGCGCACAGCCAGCTAATCGGCAATGGGGGGAAGCACACCCCCAGCTGATCGGCAATGCGGGGAAGGACACACCCAGCTGATCGGCAATGGGTGGTAGCACACACCCAGCTGATCGGCAATGCCGGGAAGCACACACCCAGCTGATCGGCAATGCGGGGAAGGACACACCCAGCTGATCGGTAATGGGGGGAAGCACACACCCAGCTGATCGGCAATGGGAGGAAGCACACACCCACATGATCGGCAGTGGGGGGGAAGGACCGATCCAGCTGATCGGCAATGGGGGGAAGCACACACCCAGCTGATCGGTAACGTGGGGAAGCACAAACGCAGCTGATCGGCAATGCGGGGAAGCACACACCCAGCTGATCGGCAATGGGGGGGAAGCACACTCCCAGCTCATTGGCAATGGGGGGAAGGACACACCCAACTGATCGGCAATGGGTGGAAGGACACACCCAGCTGATCGGCAATGGGGGGAAGCACACACCCATCTGATCGGCAATGGGGGGAAGCACACACCCAGCTGATCGACAATGAGGGGAAGCACACACACAGCTGATCGGCAATAGGGGGAAGCACACATCCAGCTGATTGGCAATGGGGGGATGCACACACCCATCTGATCGGCAATGCGCGGAAGGACACAACCAGCTGATCTGCAATGGGGGGAAGCGCACAGCCTATTAATCGGCAATGGGGGGAAGCACACCCCCAGCTGATCGGCAATGCGTGGAAGCACACACCCAGCTGATCGGCAATGCGGGGAAGCACACACCCAGCTGATCGGCAATGCGGGGAAGGACACACCCAGCTGATCGGCAATGGGTGGAAGCACACACCCAGCTGATCGGCAATGCCGGGAAGCACACACCCAGCTGATCGGCAATGCGGGGAAGGACACACCCAGCTGATCGGTAATGGGGGGAAGCACACACCCAGCTGATCGGCAATGGGAGGAAGCACACACCCACATGATCGGCAGTGGGGGGGAAGGACCGATCCAGCTGATCGGCAATGGGGGGAAGCACACACCCAGCTGATCGGCAACGTGGGGAAGCACAAACGCAGCTGATCGGCAATGCGGGGAAGCACACACCCAGCTGATCGGCAATGGGGGAAGGATACACCCAACTGATCGGCAATGGGGGGAAGGACACTCCCAGCTGATCGGCAATGGTGGGGAAGCACACACCCAGCTGATCGGCAATGCGGGGAAGCACACGCCCAGCTGATCGGCAATGAGGGGAAGCACACACCCAGCTCATCGGCAATGGGGGAAGGCACACACCCAGCTGATCGGCAATGGGGGGAAGGACTCACCCAGCTGTTCGACAATGGGGGGAAGCACATACCCAGCTGATCGGCAATGGGGGGAAGCACACACCCAGCTGATCTGCAATGCGGGGATGGACACACCCAGCTGAACGACAATGGGGGGAACGACACACCCAGCTGATCGGCAATGGGGGGAAGCACACTCCCAGCTGATCGGCAATGCTGGGAAAGACACACCCAGCTGATCGGCAATGGGGGGAAGGACACACCCAGCTGATTGGCAATGGGGGGAAGGACACACCCAGCTGATCGGCAATGGGGGGAAGCACACTCCAAGCTGATCGGCAATGCGGGAAAGCATGCTCCCAGCTGATCGGCAATGGGGGGAAGGACACACCCAGCTGATCGGCAATGGGGGGAAGCACACACCCTGTTGATCGGCAATGGGGGGGAAGCACACATCCACCTGATCGGCAATGGGGGGAAGCACACAACCAGCTGATCGGCAATGCGGGGATGCACACACCCAGCTGATCGGCAATGTAGGGAAACACACACCCAGCTAATCGGCAATGGGGGGAAGCACACACCCAGCTGATCAGCAATGGGGGGAAGGACAGACCGAGCTGATCGGCAATGGGGGGAAGCACACACCCAGCTGATCGGCAATGGGGAGAAAGGACAGGCCCAGCTGATCGGCAATGCGGGGAAGCACACTCCCAGCTGATCGGCAATGCGGGGAAGGACACACCCATCTGATCGGGAATGGGGGGAACGACACACCCAGCTGATCGGCAATGGGGGGAAGCACACTCCCAGCTGATCGGCAATGCGGGGAAAGACACACCCAGCTGATCGGCAATGGGGGGAAGGACACACCCAACTGATCGGCAATAGGGGGAAGGACACACCCAGCTGATCGGCAATGGGGGGAAGCACAGACACAGCTTATCGACAATGGTGGGGAAGCACACATCCAGCTGTTCGACAATGGGGGGAAGCACACACATAGCTGATCGGCAATGGGGGGAAGAAAACAGCCAGCTGATTGGCAATGGGGGGATGCACACACCCAGCTGATCGGCAATGCGCGGAAGGACACATCCAGCTGATCGGCAATGGGTGGAAGCACACACCCAGCTAATCGGCAATGGGGGGAAGCATACACCCAGCTGATCGGCAATGCGGGGAAGCACACCCAGCTGATCGGCAATGCGGGGAAGGACACACCCAGCAGATCGGCAATGGGTGGAAGCACACCCAGCTGATCGGCAATGCCGGGAAGCACACACCCAGCTGATCGGCAATGCGGGGAAGGACACACCCAGCTGATCGGCAATGGAGGGAAGCACACACCCAGCTGATCGGCAATGGGAGGAAGCACACACCCACATGATCGGCATTTGGGGGAAGGACAGACCAAGCTGATCGGCAATGGGGGGAAGCACACACCCAGCTGATCGGCAATGCGGGGGAACACACACCCAGCTGATCGGCAATGGGGGAAGGATACACCCAGCTGATCGGCAATGGGGGGAAGGACACTCCCAGCTGATCGGCAATGGGGGGGGGGAAGCACACACCCAGCTGATCGGCAATGCGGGGAAGCAAACACCCAGCTGATCGGCAATGCGGGGAAGGACACACTCAGCTGATCGGCAATGGGGGGAAGCACACTCGCAGCTGATCGGCAATGCCGGGAAGGACACACCCAGCTGATCGGCAATGGGGGAAGGCACACACCCAGCTGATCGGCAATAGGGGGAAGGACACACCCAGCTGATCGGAAATGGGGGGAAGCACATACACAGCTGATCGGCAATGGGGGGAAGCACACACCCAGCTGATCGGCATTGGGGGGAAGGGCAGACCCATCTGATCGGCAATGGGGGGATGCACACAGCCAGCTGATCGGCAATGCGGGGAAGGACACACCCAGCTGATCGGCAATGGGGGGCACGACACACCAAGCTGATCGGCAATGGGGGGGAAGCACACTCCCAGCTGATCGGCAATGGGGGGAAGGGCACACCCAACTGATCGGCAATGGGGGGAAGGACACACCCAGCTGATCGGCAATGGGGGGAAGCACACACCCAGCTGATCGACAATGGGGGGAAGCACACACACAGCTGATCGGCAATGGGGGGAAGCACACATCCAGCTGATTGGCAATGGGGGGATGCACACACCAATCTGATCGGCAATGCGCGGAAGGACACACCCAGCTGATCGGCAATGGGGGGAAGCGCACACCCAGCTAATCGGCAATGGGGGGAAGCACACCCCCAGCTGATCGGCAATGCGGGGAAGCTCACACCCAGCTGATCGGCAATGGGTGGAAGCACACACCCAGCTGATCGGCAATGCCGTGAAGCACACACCCAGCTGATCGGCAATGCGGGGAAGGACACACCCAGCTGATCAGTAATGGGGGGAAGCACACACCCAGCTGATCGGCAATGGGAGGAAGCACACACCCACATGATCGGCAGTGGGGGGGAAGGACAGATCCAGCTGATCGGCAATGGGGGGAAGCACACACCCAGCTGATCGGCAACGTGGGGAAGCACACACGCAGCTGATCGGCAATGCGGGGAAGGACACAGCCAGCTGATCGGCAATGGGGGAAGGATACACCCAGCTGATCGGCAATGCCGGGAAGCACACACCCAGCTGATCGGCAATGGGGGAAGGATACACCCAACTGATCGGCAATGGGGGGAAGGACACTCCCAGCTGATCGGCAATGGTGGGGAAGCACACACCCAGCTGATCGGCAATGTGGGGAAGCACAAACCCAGCTGATCGGCAATGCGGGGAAGCACACACCCAGCTGATCGGCAATGGGGGAAGGCACACACCCAGCTGATCGGCAATGGGGGGAAGGACACACCCAGCTGATCGGCAATGGGGAGAAGCCAATACCCAGCTGATCGGCAATGGGGGGAAGCACACACCCAGCTGATCGGCAATGGGGGGAAGCACACTCCCAGATGATTGGCAATGCGGGATAGCATGCTCCCAGCTGATCGGCAATGGGGGGAAGCACACCCAGCTGATCGGCAATGCCGGGAAGCACACACCCAGCTGATCGGCAATGCGGGGAAGGACACACCCAGCTGATCGGCAATGGGGGGAAGCACACACCCAGCTGATCGGCAATGGGAGGAAGCACACACCCACATGATCGGCATTTGGGGGAAGGACAGACCAAGCTGATCGGCAATGGGGGGAAGCACACACCCAGCTGATCGGCAATGCGGGGGAACACACACCCAGCTGATCGGCAATGGGGGATGGATACACCCAGCTGATCGGCAATGGGGGGAAGGACACTCCCAGCTGATCGGCAATGGGGGGGGGAAGCACACACCCAGCTGATCGGCAATGCGGGGAAGCAAACACCCAGCTGATCGGCAATGCGGGGAATGACACACTCAGCTGATCGGCAATGGGGGGAAGCACACTCGCAGCTGATCGGCAATGCCGGGAAGGACACACCCAGCTGATCGGCAATGGGGGAAGGCACACACCCAGCTGATCGGCAATAGGGGGAAGGACACACCCAGCTGATCGGAAATGGGGGGAAGCACATACACAGCTGATCGGCAATGGGGGGAAGCACACACCCAGCTGATCGGCATTGGGGGGAAGGGCAGACCCATCTGATCGGCAATGGGGGGATGCACACAGCCAGCTGATCGGCAATGCGGTGAAGGACACACCCAGCTGATCGGCAATGGGGGGCACGACACACCAAGCTGATCGGCAATGGGGGGGAAGCACACTCCCAGCTGATCGGCAATGGGGGGAAGGACACACCCAACTGATCGGCAATGGGGGGAAGGACACACCCAGCTGATCGGCAATGGGGGGAAGCACACACCCAGCTGATCGACAATGGGGGGAAGCACACACACAGCTGATCGGCAATGGGGGGAAGCACACATCCAGCTGATTGGCAATGGGGGGATGCACACACCAATCTGATCGGCAATGCGCGGAAGGACACACCCAGCTGATCGGCAATGGGGGGAAGCGCACACCCAGCTAATCGGCAATGGGGGGAAGCACACCCCCAGCTGATCGGCAATGCGGGGAAGCACACACCCAGCTGATCGGCAATGGGTGGAAGCACACACCCAGCTGATCGGCAATGCCGTGAAGCACACACCCAGCTGATCGGCAATGCGGGGAAGGACACACCCAGCTGATCAGTAATGGGGGGAAGCACACACCCAGCTGATCGGCAATGGGAGGAAGCACACACCCACATGATCGGCAGTGGGGGGGAAGGACAGATCCAGCTGATCGGCAATGGGGGGAAGCACACACCCAGCTGATCGGCAACGTGGGGAAGCACACACGCAGCTGATCGGCAATGCGGGGAAGGACACACCCAGCTGATCGGCAATGGGGGAAGGATACACCCAGCTGATCGGCAATGCCGGGAAGCACACACCCAGCTGATCGGCAATGGGGGAAGGATACACCCAACTGATCGGCAATGGGGGGAAGGACACTCCCAGCTGATCGGCAATGGTGGGGAAGCACACACCCAGCTGATCGGCAATGTGGGGAAGCACAAACCCAGCTGATCGGCAATGCGGGGAAGCACACACCCAGCTGATCGGCAATGGGGGAAGGCACACACCCAGCTGATCGGCAATGGGGGGAAGGACACACCCAGCTGATCGGCAATGGGGGGAAGCCAATACCCAGCTGATCGGCAATGGGGGGAAGCACACACCCAGCTGATCGGCAATGGGGGGGGGAAGCACACACCCAGCTGATCGGCAATGCGGGGAAGCAAACACCCAGCTGATCGGCAATGCGGGGAAGGACACACTCAGCTGATCGGCAATGGGGGGAAGCACACTCGCAGCTGATCGGCAATGCCGGGAAGGACACACCCAGCTGATCGGCAATGGGGGAAGGCACACACCCAGCTGATCGGCAATAGGGGGAAGGACACACCCAGCTGATCGGAAATGGGGGGAAGCACATACACAGCTGATCGGCAATGGGGGGAAGCACACACCCAGCTGATCGGCATTGGGGGGAAGGGCAGACCCATCTGATCGGCAATGGGGGGATGCACACAGCCAGCTGATCGGCAATGCGGTGAAGGACACACCCAGCTGATCGGCAATGGGGGGCACGACACACCAAGCTGATCGGCAATGGGGGGGAAGCACACTCCCAGCTGATCGGCAATGGGGGGAAGGACACACCCAACTGATCGGCAATGGGGGGAAGGACACACCCAGCTGATCGGCAATGGGGGGAAGCACACACCCAGCTGATCGACAATGGGGGGAAGCACACACACAGCTGATCGGCAATGGGGGGAAGCACACATCCAGCTGATTGGCAATGGGGGGATGCACACACCAATCTGATCGGCAATGCGCGGAAGGACACACCCAGCTGATCGGCAATGGGGGGAAGCGCACACCCAGCTAATCGGCAATGGGGGGAAGCACACCCCCAGCTGATCGGCAATGCGGGGAAGCACACACCCAGCTGATCGGCAATGGGTGGAAGCACACACCCAGCTGATCGGCAATGCCGTGAAGCACACACCCAGCTGATCGGCAATGCGGGGAAGGACACACCCAGCTGATCAGTAATGGGGGGAAGCACACACCCAGCTGATCGGCAATGGGAGGAAGCACACACCCACATGATCGGCAGTGGGGGGGAAGGACAGATCCAGCTGATCGGCAATGGGGGGAAGCACACACCCAGCTGATCGGCAACGTGGGGAAGCACACACGCAGCTGATCGGCAATGCGGGGAAGGACACACCCAGCTGATCGGCAATGGGGGAAGGATACACCCAGCTGATCGGCAATGCCGGGAAGCACACACCCAGCTGATCGGCAATGGGGGAAGGATACACCCAACTGATCGGCAATGGGGGGAAGGACACTCCCAGCTGATCGGCAATGGTGGGGAAGCACACACCCAGCTGATCGGCAATGTGGGGAAGCACAAACCCAGCTGATCGGCAATGCGGGGAAGCACACACCCAGCTGATCGGCAATGGGGGAAGGCACACACCCAGCTGATCGGCAATGGGGGGAAGGACACACCCAGCTGATCGGCAATGGGGGGAAGCCAATACCCAGCTGATCGGCAATGGGGGGAAGCACACACCCAGCTGATCGGCAATGGGGGGAAGCACACTCCCAGATGATTGGCAATGCGGGATAGCATGCTCCCAGCTGATCGGCAATGGGGGGAAGGACACACCCAGCTGATCGGCAATGGGGGGAAGCACACACCCTGTTGATCGGCAATGGGGGGGAAGCACACACCCACCTGATTGGCAATGGGGGGAAGCACACAACCAGCTGATCGGCAATGCGGGGATGCACACACCCAGCTGATCGGCAATGTGGGGAAACACACACCCAGCTAATCGGCAATGGGGGGAAGCACACACCCAGCTGATCAGCAATGGGGGGAAGGACAGACCGAGCTGATCGGCAATGGGGGGAAGCACACACCCAGCTGATCGGCAATGGGGAGAAAGGACAGGCCCAGCTGATCGGCAATGCGGGGAAGCACACTCCCAGCTGATCGGCAATGCGGGGAAGGTCACACCCATCTGATCGGGAATGGGGGGAACGACACACCCAGCTGATCGGCAATGGGGGGAAGCACACTCCCAGCTGATCGGCAATGCGGGGAAAGACACACCCAGCTGATCGGCAATGGGGGGAAGGACACACCCAACTGATCGGCAATAGGGGGAAGGACACACCCAGCTGATCGGCAATGGGGGGAAGCACAGACACAGCTTATCGACAATGGTGGGGAAGCACACATCCAGCTGTTCGACAATGGGGGGAAGCACACACACAGCTGATCGGCAATGGGGGGAAGAAAACAGCCAGCTGATTGGCAATGGGGGGATGCACACACCCAGCTGATCGGCAATGCGCGGAAGGACACATCCAGCTGATCGGCAATGGGTGGAAGCACACACCCAGCTAATCGGCAATGGGGGGAAGCATACACCCAGCTGATCGGCAATGCGGGGAAGCACACCCAGCTGATCGGCAATGCGGGGAAGGACACACCCAGCAGATCGGCAATGGGTGGAAGCACACCCAGCTGATCGGCAATGCCGGGAAGCACACACCCAGCTGATCGGCAATGCGGGGAAGGACACACCCAGCTGATCGGCAATGGGGGGAAGCACACACCCAGCTGATCGGCAATGGGAGGAAGCACACACCCACATGATCGGCATTTGGGGGAAGGACAGACCAAGCTGATCGGCAATGGGGGGAAGCACACACCCAGCTGATCGGTAATGCGGGGGAACACACACCCAGCTGATCGGCAATGGGGGAAGGATACACCCAGCTGATCGGCAATGGGGGGAAGGACACTCCCAGCTGATCGGCAATGGGGGGGGGGAAGCACACACCCAGCTGATCGGCAATGCGGGGAAGCAAACACCCAGCTGATCGTCAATGCGGGGAAGGACACACTCAGCTGATCGGCAATGGGGGGAAGCACACTCCCAGCTGATCGGCAATGCCGGGAAGGACACACCCAGCTGATCGGCAATGGGGGAAGGCACACACCCAGCTGATCGGCAATAGGGGGAAGGACACACCCAGCTGATCGGAAATGGGGGGAAGCACATACACAGCTGATCGGCAATGGGGGGAAGCATACACCCAGCTGATCGGCATTTGGGGGAAGGGCAGACCCATCTGATCGGCAATGGGGGGATGCACACAGCCAGCTGATCGGCAATGGGGGGCACGACACACCAAGCTGATCGGCAATGGGGGGGAAGCACACTCCCAGCTGATCGCAATGGGGGGAAGGACACACCCAACTGATCGGCAATGGGGGGAAGGACACACCCAGCTGATCGGCAATGGGGGGAAGCACACACCCAGCTGATCGACAATGGGGGGAAGCACACACACAGCTGATCGGCAATGGGGGGAAGCACACATCCAGCTGATTGGCAATGGGGGGATGCACACACCAATCTGATCGGCAATGCGCGGAAGGACACACCCAGCTGATCGGCAATGGGGGGAAGCGCACACCCAGCTAATCGGCAATGGGGGGAAGCACACCCCCAGCTGATCGGCAATGCGGGGAAGCACACACCCAGCTGATCGGCAATGGGTGGAAGCACACACCCAGCTGATCGGCAATGCCGTGAAGCACACACCCAGCTGATCGGCAATGCGGGGAAGGACACACCCAGCTGATCAGTAATGGGGGGAAGCACACACCCAGCTGATCGGCAATGGGAGGAAGCACACACCCACATGATCGGCAGTGGGGGGGAAGGACAGATCCAGCTGATCGGCAATGGGGGGAAGCACACACCCAGCTGATCGGCAACGTGGGGAAGCACACACGCAGCTGATCGGCAATGCGGGGAAGGACACACCCAGCTGATCGGCAATGGGGGAAGGATACACCCAGCTGATCAGCAATGCCGGGAAGCACACACCCAGCTGATCGGCAATGGGGGAAGGATACACCCAACTGATCGGCAATGGGGGGAAGGACACTCCCAGCTGATCGGCAATGGTGGGGAAGCACACACCCAGCTGATCGGCAATTTGGGGAAGCACAAACCCAGCTGATCGGCAATGCGGGGAAGCACACACCCAGCTGATCGGCAATGGGGGAAGGCACACACCCAGCTGATCGGCAATGGGGGGAAGGACACACCCAGCTGATCGGCAATGGGGGGGAAGCCAATACCCAGCTGATCGGCAATGGGGGGAAGCACACACCCAGCTGATCGGCAATGGGGGGAACGACACACCCAGCTGATCGGCAATGGGGGGAAGCACACTCCCAGCTGATCGGCAATGCTGGGAAAGACACACCCAGCTGATCGGCAATGGTGGGAAGGACACACCCAGCTGATTGGCAATGGGGGGAAGGACACACCCAGCTGATCGGCAATGGGGTGAAGCACACTCCCAGCTGTTCGGCAATGCGGGAAAGCACGCACCCAGCTGATCGGCAATGGGGGGAAAGACACACCCAGCTGATCGGCAATGGGGGGAAGCACACACCCTGTTGATCGGCAATGGGGGGGAAGCACACACCCACCTGATCGGCAATGGGGGGAAGCACACAACCAGCTGATCGGCAATGCGGGGATGCACACACCCAGCTTATCGGCAATGTGTGGAAACACACTCCCAGCTGATCGGCAATGCGGGAAAGCACGCACCCAGCTGATCGGCAATGGGGGGAAGGACACACCCAGCTGATCGGCAATGGGGGGAAGCACACACCCTGTTGATCGGCAATGGGGGGGAAGCACACACCCACCTGATCGGCAATGGGGTGAAGCACACAACCAGCTGATCGGCAATGCGGGGATGCACACACCCAGCTTATCGGCAATGTGGGGAAACACACACCCAGCTAATCGGCAATGGGGGGAAGCACACACCCAGCTGATCAGCAATGGGGGGAAGGACAGACCGAGCTGATCGGCAATGGGGGGAAGCACACACCCAGCTGATCGGCAATGGGGAGAAAGGACAGACCCAGCTGATCGGCAATGTGGGGAAGGAGACACCCAGCTGATCGGCAATGGGGTGAAGGAGAGACCCAGCTGATCGGTAATGGGGGGAAGCACACACCCAGCTGATCGGCAATGGGGTGATGCATACACCCAGCTGATCGGCAATGCGGGGAAGCACACTCCCAGCTGACCGGCAATGTGGGGACGCACACACCCACCTGATCGGCAATGCGGGGAAGCACACACCAAGCTGATCGGCAATGGGGGGAAGCACACACCCAGCTGATCGGCAATGCGGGGATGCACACACATAGCTGATCGGCAATGTGGGGAAACACACACCCAGCCAATCGGCAATGGGGGGAAGCACACACGCAGCTGATCAGCAATGGGGGGAAGGACAGACCGAGCTGATCGGCAATGGGGGGATGCACACACCCAGCTGATCGGCAATGCGGGGAAGGACACACCCAGCTGATCGGCAATGGGGGGCACGACACACCCAGCTGATCGGCAATGGGGGGAAAGCACACTCCCAGCTGATCGGCAATGGGGGGAAGGACACACCCAACTGATCGGCAATGGGGGGAAGGACACACCCAGCTGATCGGCAATGGGGGGAAGCACACACCCAGCTGATCGGCAATGGGGGGAAGCACACACCCAGCTGATCGACAATGGGGGGAAGCACACACACAGCTGATCGGCAATGGAGGGAAGCACACATCCATCTGATTGGCAATGGGGGGATGCACACACCAAGCTGATCGGCAATGGGGGGAAGCACACACCCAGCTGATCGGCAATGCGGGGATGCACACACATAGCTGATCGGCAATGTGGGGAAACACACACCCAGCCAATCGGCAATGGGGGGAAGCACACACGCAGCTGATCGGCAATGGAGGGAAGCACACATCCATCTGATTGGCAATGGGGGGATGCACACACCAAGCTGATCGGCAATGGGGGGAAGCACACACCCAGCTGATCGGCAATGCGGGGATGCACACACATAGCTGATCGGCAATGTGGGGAAACACACACCCAGCCAATCGGCAATGGGGGGAAGCACACACGCAGCTGATCAGCAATGGGGGGAAGGACAGACCGAGCTGATCGGCAATGGGGGGATGCACACACCCAGCTGATCGGCAATGCGGGGAAGGACACACCCAGCTGATCGGCAATGGGGGGCACGACACACCCAGCTGATCGGCAATGGGGGGAAAGCACACTCCCAGCTGATCGGCAATGGGGGGAAGGACACACCCAACTGATCGGCAATGGGGGGAAGGACACACCCAGCTGATCGGCAATGGGGGGAAGCACACACCCAGCTGATCGGCAATGGGGGGAAGCACACACCCAGCTGATAGACAATGGGGGGAAGCACACACACAGCTGATCGGCAATGGGGGGAAGCACACATCCAGCTGATTGGCAATGGGGGGATGCACACACCCATCTGATCGGCAATGCGCGGAAGGGCACACCCAGCTGATCGGCAATGGGGGGAAGCGCACACCCAGCTAATCGGCAATGGGGGGAAGCACACCCCCAGCTGATCGGCAATGCGGGGAAGCACACACCCAGCTGATCGACAATGCGGGGAAGGACACACCCAGCTGATCGGCATTTGGTGGAAGCACACACCCAGCTGATCGGCAATGCCGGGAAGCACACACCCAGCTGATCGGCAATGCGCGGAAGGACACACCCAGCTGATCTGTAATGGGGGGAAGCACACACCCAGCTGATCGGCAATAGGAGGGAGCACATACCCACATGATCGGCAGTGGGGGGAAAGGACAAATCCAGCTGATCGGCAATGGGGGGAAGCACACACCCAGCTGATCGGCAATGTGAGGAAGCACACACGCAGCTGATCGGCAATGCGGGGAAGCACACACCCAGCTCATCGGCAATGGGGGAAGGATACACCCATCTGATCGGCAATGCGGGGAAGCACACACCCAGCTGATCGGCAATGGTGGGGAAGCACACACCCAGCTGATCGGCAATGCGGGGAAGCACACACCCAGCTGATCGGCAATGCGGGGAAGCACACACCGAGCTGATCGGCAATGGGGGGATGCACACACCCAGCTGATCTGCAATGCGGGGAAGGACACACCCAGCTGAACGACAATGGGGGGAACGACACACCCAGCTGATCGGCAATGGGGGGTAGCACACTCCCAGCTGATCGGCAATGCGGGGATGCACACACCCAGCTGATCAGCAATGTGGGGAAACACACACCCAGCTAATCGGCAATGGAGGGAAGCACACACCCAGCTGATCAGCAATGGGGGGAAGGACAGACCGAGCTAATCGGCAATGGGGGGAAGCACACACCAGCTGATCGGCAATGGTGGGAAGGACACACCCAGCTGATTGGCAATGGGGGGAAGGACACACCCAGCTGATCGGCAATGGGGGGAAGCACAATCCCAGCTGATCGGCAATGCAGAAAAACACGCACCCAGCTAATCGGCAATGGGGGGAAGGACACACCCAGCTGATCGGCAATGGGGGGAAGCACACACCCAGTTGATCGGCAATGGGGGGAAGCACACACCCACCTGATTGGCAAAAGGGGGAAGCACACAACCAGCTGATCGGCAATGCGGGGATGCACACACCCAGCTGATCAGCAATGCGGGGAAGCACACTCCCAGCTGACCGGCAATGGGGGGACGCACACACCCAGCTGATCGGCAATGTGGTGAAGGACACACCCAGCTGATCGGCAATGGGGGGAAGGACAGACCCAGCTAATCGGTAATGGGGGGAAGCACACACCCAGCTGATCGGCAATGGGGTGATGCATACACCCAGCTGATCGGCAATGCGGGGAAGCACACTCCCAGCTGACCGGCAATGGGGGGACGCACACACCCAGCTGATCGGCAATGTGGTGAAGGACACACCCAGCTGATCGGCAATGGGGGGAAGGACACTGCCAGCTGATCGGCAATGTGGGGATGCATTCTCCTAGCTGATCGGCAATGGGGGGATTCACACACCCAGCTGATCGGCAATGGGGGAAACACAGACCCAGCTGATCGGCAATGGGGGAAACACACACCCAACTGATCGGCAATGGGGGGAAGGACACACCCAACTGATCGGCAATGCGGGGTAGTACACACCCAACTGATCGGCAATGGGGGGAAGCACACACCCAGCTGATCGGCAATGGGGGAAACACACACTAGCTGATCGGCAATGGGGATAAGCACACACCCAGCTGTTCGGCAATGCGGGGAAGCATACACCCAGCTGATCGGCAATGTGGGGAAGGACACACACAGCTGAACGGTAATGCGGGGAAGCACACACCCAGCTGATCAGCAATTGGGGAAGCACACTCCCAGCTGATCGGCAATGGGGGGGAAGCATACTCCCAGATGATCGGCAATGGGGGGAAGTGCACATCCAGCTGATCGGCAAAGGGGGGAAGCGCACATCCTGCTGATCGTCAATGCGGGATAGCACACACCCAGCTGATCGGCAATGCGGGGAAGGACACAGCCAGCTGATCGGCAATGGGGGGAAGCACGCACCCAGCTGATCGGCAATGCGGGGAAGCACACACCCAGCTGATCGGCAATGCTGGGAAGGACACTTCCAGCAGATCGGCAATGCGGGGAAGCACACACCCAGCTGATCGGCAATGGGGGGAAGGACACACCCAACTGATCGGCAATGCGGGGAATGACACACCTAACTGATCGGCAATGGAGGGAAACACACACCCAGCTGATCGGCAATGGGGGAAACACACACCCAGCTGATCGGCAATGGGGGTAAGCACACTCCCAGCTGATCGGCAATGGGGGGAAGCACACTCCAAGATGATCTGCAATGGGGAGAGGCACACACCTAGCTGATCGGCAATGGGGGGAAGGAAACTCCCAGATGATCGGCAATGCAGGGAAGGACACACCCAGCTGATCGGCAATGCGGGGAAGCAGACACCTAGCTGATCGGCAATGCTTGAGGACAAACCTAGCTGTTCGGCAATGAGGGGAAGGACACACCCTCCTGATCGGCAATGGGGGGAAGCACAAACGCACCTGATCGGCAATGGGGGAAGCACACACCCAGCTGATTCGCAATGCGGGGAAGGACACACCCAGCTGATCGGCAATGGGGGGAAGCACACACCCAGCTGATCGGCAATGCGGGGATGCACACACCCAGCTGATCAGCAATGTGGGGAAACACACACCCAGCTAATCGGCAATGGGGGAAGCTAACACCCAGCTGATCAGCAATGGGGGGAAGGACAGACCGAGCTGATCGACAATGGGGGGAAGCACACACCCAGCTGATCGGCAATGGGGAGAAAGGACAGACCCAGCTGATCGGCAATGGGGGGAAGCACACACCCAGCTGATCGGCAATGGGGGGAAGGACACACCCAGCTCATCGGCAATGGGGGGGTTAGACACTGCCAGCTGATCGGCAATGTGGGGAAGCACACTCCCAGCTGATCGGCAATGGGGAGATTCACACACCCAGCTGATCGGCAATGGGGGGATGCACACACCCAGCTGATCGGCAATGCGGGGAAGCACACACCCAGCTGATCGGCAATGCGGGGAAGGACACTTCCAGCTGATCGGCAAAGCGGGGAAGCACACACCCAGCTGATCGGCAATGGGGGGAAGGACACACCCAACTGATCGGCAATGCGGGGAAGGACACACCTAACTGATCGGCAATGGAGGGAAACACACACCCAGCTGATCGGCAATGGGGGAAACACACACCCAGCTGATCGGCAATGGGGGTAAGCACACTCCCAGCTGATCGGCAATGGGGGGAAGCACACTCCAAGATGATCTGCAATGGGGAGAGGCACACACCCAGCTGATCGGCAATGGGGGGAAGGAAACTCCCAGCTGATCGGCAATGCGGGGAAGGACACACCCAGCTGATCGGCAATGCGGGGAAGCACACACCCAGCTGATCGGCAATGGTGGAGGACACACCTAGCTGTTCGGCAATGAGGGGAAGGACACACCCTCCAGAGCGGCAATGGGGGGAAGCACAAACCCACCTGATCGGCAATGGGGGGAAGCACACACCCAGCTGATTCGCAATGCGGGGAAGGACACATCCAGCTGATCGGCAATGGGGAGAAGCACACACCCAGCTGATCGGCAATGCGGGGATGCACACACCCAGCTGATCAGCAATGTGGGGAAACACACACCCAGCTAATCGGCAATATGGGGAAGCACACACCCAGCTGATCAGCAATGGGGGGAAGGACAGACCGAGCTGATCGGCAATGGGGGGGAAGCACACACCCAGCTGATCGGCAATGGGGAGAAAGGACAGACCCAGGTGATCGGCAATGGGGGGAAGCACACAACCAACTGATCGGCAATGGGGGGAATGACACACCCAGCTCATCGGCAATGGGGGGATAGACACTGCCAGCTGATCGGCAATGTGGGGAAGCACACTCCCAGCTGATCGGCAATGGGGGGATTCACACACCCAGCTGATCGGCAATGGAGGGAAGCACACACCCAGCTGATCGGCAATGCGGGGAAGGACACTTCCAGCTGATCGGCAATGCGGGGAAGCACACACCCAGCTGATCGGCAATGGGGGGAAGGACACACCCAACTGATCGGCAATGCGGGGAAGGACACACCTAACTGATCGGCAATGGAGGGAAACACACACCCAGCTGATCGGCAATGGGGGAAACACACACCCAGCTGATCGGCAATGGGGGTAAGCACACTCCAAGCTGATCGGCAATGGGGGGTAGCACACTCCAAGATGATCTGCAATGGGGAGAGACACACACCCAGCTGATCGGTAATGGGGGGAAGGAAACTCCCAGCTGATCGGCAATGCGGGGAAGGACACACCCAGCTGATCGGCAATGCGGGGAAGCACACACCCAGCTGACCGGCAATGGGGGAAGGAGACACCTAGCTGATCGGCAATGAGGGGAAGGACACACCCTGCTGATCGGCAATGGGGGGAAGCACAAACCCACCTGATCGGCAATGGGGGAGGCACACACCCAGCTGATTCGCAATGCGGGGAAGGACACACCCAGCTGATCGGCAATGGGGGGAAGCACACACCCAGCTGATCGGCAATGCGGGGATGCACACACCCAGCTGATCAGCAATGTGGGGAAACACACACCCAGCTAATCGGCAATGGAGGGATGCACACACCCAGCTGATCAGCAATGGGGGGAAGGACAGACCGAGCTAATCGGCAATGGGGGGAAGCACACACCCAGCTGATCGGCAATGTGGAGAAAGGACAGACCCAGCTGATTGGCAATGGGGGGAAGCACACACCCAGCTGATCAGCAATGGGGGGAAGGACACACCCAGCTCATCGGCAATGGGGGGATAGACACTGCCAGCTGATCGGCAATGTGGGGAAGCACACTCCCAGCTGATCGGCAATGTGGGGATTCACACACCCAGCTGATCGGCAATGGGGGAAACACAGACCCAGCTGATAGGCAATGGGGGAAACACACACCCAGCTGATCGGCAATGGGGGGAAGGACACACCCAACTGATCGGCAATACGGGGTAGGACTCACCCAACTGATCGGCAATTGGGGGAAGCACACACCCAGCTGATCGGCAATGGGGGAAACGCACACTAGCTGATCTGAAATGGGGGTAAGCACACACCCAGCTGATCGGCAATGGGGGGAAGGTCACACCCAGCTGATCGGCAATGGGGGGAAGCACACTCCCAGCTGATCGGCAATGCGGGGAAGCACGCGCCCAGCTGATGGCAATGGGGGGAAAGACACACCCAGCTCATCGGCAATGGGGGGAAGCACACATCCAGCTGATCAGCAATGGGGGAAGGCACACACCCAGCAGGTCGGCAATGGGGGGAAGGGCACACCCAGCTGATCGGCAATGGGGGGACGCACTCACCCAGCTGATCGGCAATGGGGGGAATCACAAACCCAGCTGATCGGCAATGGGGGGAAGTGCAGACTCAGCTGATCGACAATGGGGGTAAGCACACACCCAGCTGATCGGCAATGCGGGGAAGGACACACCCAGCTGATCGGCAATGGGGGGAACGACACACCCAGCTGATCGGCAATGGGGGGAAGCACACTCCCAGCTGATCGGCAATGCGGGGAAAGGCACACCCAGCTGATCGGCAATGGGGGGAAGATCACACCCAACTGATCGGCAATGGGGGGAAGGACACACCCAGCTGATCGGCAATGGGGGGAAGCACACATACAGCTTATCGGCAATGGGGCAAGCACACACCCAGCTGATCGACAATGGGGGGAAGCACACACACAGCTGATCGGCAATGGGGGGAAGCAAACAGCCAGCTGTTTGGCAATGGGGGCATGCACACACCCAGCTGATCGGCAATGCGTGGAAGGACACACCCAGCTGATCGGCAATGTGGGGAAGCACACACCCAGCTAATCGGCAATGGGGGGAAGCATACACCCAGCTGATCGGCTATGCGGGGAAGCACACACCCAGCTGATCGGCAATGCGGGGAAGGACACACCCAGCTGATCGGCAATGGGGAGAAAGGACAGACCCAGCTGATTGGCAATGGGGGGAAGCACACACCCAGTTGATCGGCAATGGGGGGAAGGACACACCCAGCTCATCGGCAATGGGGGGATAGACACTGCCAGCTGATCGGCAATGTGGGGAAGCACACTCCCAGCTGATCGGCAATGTGGGGATTCACACACCCAGCTGATCGGCAATGGGGGAAACACAGACCCAGCTGATCGGCAATGGGGGAAACACACACCCAGCTGATCGGCAATGGGGGGAAGGACACACCCAACTGATCGGCAATACGGGGTAGGACTCACCCAACTGATCGGCAATTGGGGGAAGCACACACCCAGCTGATCGGCAATGGGGGAAACGCACACTAGCTGATCTGAAATGGGGGTAAGCACACACCCAGCTGATCGGCAATGGGGGGAAGGTCACACCCAGCTGATCGGCAATGGGGGGAAGCACACTCCCAGCTGATCGGCAATGCGGGGAAGCACACACCCAGCTGATCGGCAATGGGGGGAAGGTCACACCCAGCTGATCGGCAATGGGGGGAAGCACACTCCCAGCTGATCGGCAATGCGGGGAAGCACGCGCCCAGCTGATGGCAATGGGGGGAAAGACACACCCAGCTCATCGGCAATGGGGGAAAGCACACACCCAGCTGATCAGCAATGGGGGAAGGCACACACCCAGCAGGTCGGCAATGGGGGGAAGGGCACACCCAGCTGATCGGCAATGGGGGGAAGCACACACCCAGCTGATCGTCAATGGGGGGAATCTCAAACCCAGCTGATCGGCAATGGGGGGAAGTGCAGACTCAGCAGATCGACAATGGGGGTAAGCACACACCCAGCTGATCGGCAATGCGGGGAAGGACACACCCAGCTGATCGGCAATGGGGGGAACGACACACCCAGCTGATCGGCAATGGGGGGATGCACACTCCCAGCTGATCGGCAATGCGGGGAAAGGCACACCCAGCTGATCGGCAATGGGGGGAAGATCACACCCAACTGATCGGCAATGGGGGGAAGGACACATACAGCTTATCGGCAATGGGGGAAGCACACACCCAGCTGATCGACAATGGGGGGAAGCACACACACAGCTGATCGGCAATGGGGGGAAGCAAACAGCCAGCTGTTTGGCAATGGGGGCATGCACACACCCAGCTGATCGGCAATGCGCGGAAGGACACACGCAGCTGATCGGCAATGTGGGGAAGCACACACCCAGCTAATCGGCAATGGGGGGAAGCATACACCCAGCTGATCGGCTATGCGGCGAAGCACACACCCAGCTGATCGGCAATGCCGGGAAGTACACACCCAGCTGTTCGGCAATGGGTGGAAGCACACCCAGCTGATCGGCAATACCGGGAAGCACACACCCAGCTGATCGGCAATGCGGGGAAGGACACACCCAGCTGATCGGCAATGGGGGGAAGCACACAACCAGCTGATCGGCAATGGGAGGAAGCACACACCCATTTGATCGGCAGTGGGGGGAAAGACAGACCAAGCTGATCGGCAATGGGGGGAAGCACACACCCAGCTGATAGGCAATGCGGGGGAACACACACCCAGCTGATCGGCAATGGGGGAAGGATACACCCAGCTGATCGGCAATGGGGGGAAGGACACTCCCAGCTGATCGGCAATGGGGGGGGAAGCACACACCCAGCTGATCGGCAATGCGGGGAAGCACACACACAGCTGATCGGCAATGCGGGGAAGGACACACTCAGCTGATCGGCAATGGGGGTAAGCACACTCCCAGCTGATCGGCAATGCCGGGAAGGACACACCCAGCTGATTGGCAAGAGGGGAAGGCACACACCCGGCTGATCGGCAATGGGGGCAAGGACACACCCAGCTGATCGGCAATGGGGGGAAGCACATACCCAGCTGATCGGCAATTGGGGGAAGCACACACCCAGCTGATCGGCAATGGGGGGAAGGACACTCCCAGCTGATCGGCAATGGTGGGGAAGGATACACCCAGCTGATCGGCAAGAGGGGAAGGCACACACCCAGCTGATCGGCAATGGGGGGAAGGACACACCCAGATGATCGGCAATGGGGGGAAGCACATACCCAGCTGATCGGCAATGGGGGTAAGCACACACCCAGCTGATCGGAAATGGGGGGAAGGACACTCCCAGCTGATCGTCAATGGTGGGGAAGCACGCACCCAGCAGATCGGCAATGCGGGAAAGCACACACCGAGCTGATCGGCAATGCGGGGAAGCACACACCAAGCTGATCGGCAATGGGGGAAGGCACACACCCAGCTGATCGGCAATGGGGGGAAGGAGACCCCCAGCTGATCGGCAATGTGGGGAAGCACATACCCAGCTGATCGGCAATGGGGGTAAGCACACACCCAGCTGATCGGAAATGGGGGGAAGGACACTCCCAGCTGATCGTCAATGGTGGGGAAGCACGCACCCAGCAGATCGGCAATGCGGGAAAGCACAGACCCAGCTGATCGGCAATGCGGGGAAGCACACACCAAGCTGATCGGCAATGGGGGAAGGCACACACCCAGCTGATCGGCAATGGGGGAAAGGAGACCCCCAGCTGATCGGCAATGTGGGGAAGCACATACCCAGCTGATCGGCAATGGGGGTAAGCACACACCCAGCTGATCGGCAATGGGGGGTTGCACACACCCAGCTGAAAGTCAATGCAGGGAAGGACACACACAGCTGAATGGCAATGGGGGGAACGACATACCCAGCTGATCGGCAATGGGGGGAAGCACACACCCAGCTGATCGGCAATGGGGGGAAGGGCAGACCCAGCTGATCGGCAATGGGGGGTTGCACACACCCAGCTGATCGGCAATGCGGGGAAGGACACACACAGCTGATCGGCAATGCGGGGAAAGACACACCCAGCTGATCGGCAATGGGGGGAAGGACACACCCAGCTGATCGGCAGTGGGGGGAAGCACACTCCCAGCTGATCGGCAATGTGGGAAAGCACGCACCCACCTGATCGGCAATGGGGGGAAGCACACACCCAGCTGATTCGCAATGCGGGGAAGGACAAATCCAGCTGATCGGCAATGGGGGGAAGCACACACCCAGCTGATCGACAATGCGGGGATGCACACACCAAGCTGATCAGCAATGTGGGGAAACACACACCCAGCTAATCGGCAATGGGGGGAAGCACACACCCAGCTGATCAGCAATGGGGGAAGGACAGACCGAGCTGATCGGCAATGGGGGGAAGCACACACCCAGCTGATCGGCAATGGGGAGAAAGGACAGACCCAGCTGATCGGCAATGGGGGGAAGCACACACCCAGCTGATCGGCAATGGGGGGAAGGACACACCCAGCTCATCGGCAATGGAGGGATAGACACTGCCAGCTGATCGGCAATGTGGGGAAGCACACTCCCAGCAGATCGGCAATGGGGGGATTCACACACCCAGGTGATCGGCAATGGGGGGAAGCACACACCCAGCTGATCGGCAATGCGGGGAAGCACACACCCAGCTGATCGGCAATGCGGGGAAGGACACTTCCAGCTGATCGGCAATGCGGGGAAGCACACACCCAGCTGATCGGCAATGGGGGGAAGGACACACCCAACTGATCGGCAATGCGGGGAAGGACACACCTAACTGATCGGCAATGGAGGGAAACACACACCCAGCTGATCGGCAATGGGGGAAACACACACCCAGCTGATCGGCAATGGGGGTAAGCACACTCCCAGCTGATCGGCAATGGGGGGAAGCACACTCCAAGATGATCTGCAAAGGGGAGAGACACACACCCAGCTGATCGGCAATGGGGGGAAGGAAACTCCCAGCTGATCAGCAATGCGGGGAAGGACACACCCAGCTGATCGGCAATGCGGTGAAGCACACACCCAGCTGATCGGCAATGGGGGAAGGACACACCTAGCTGATCGGCAATGAGGGGAAGGGCACAACCTGCTGATCGGCAATGGGGGGAAGCACAAACCCAGCTGATCGGCAATGGGGGGAAGCACACACCCAGCTGATCGGCAATGCGGGGATGCACACACCCAGCTGATCAGCAATGTGGGGAAACACACACTCAACTAATCGGCAATGGAGGGAAGCACACACCCAGCTGATCAGCAATGGGGGGAAGGACAGACCGAGCTAATCGGCAATGGGGGGAAGCACACACCCAGCTGATCGGCAATGGGGAGAAAGGACAGACCCAGCTGATTGGCAATGGGGGGAAGCACACACCCAGCTGATCGGCAATGGGGGGAAGGACACACCCAGCTTATCGGCAATGGGGGGATAGACACTGCCAGCTGATCGGCAATGTGGGGAAGCACACTCCCAGCTGATCGGCAATGTGGGGATTCACACACCCAGCTGATCGGCAATGGGGGAAACACAGACCCAGCTGATCGGCAATGGGGGAAACACACACCCAGCTGATCGGCAATGGGGGGAAGGACACACCCAACTGATCGGCAATTGGGGGAAGCACACACCCAGCTGATCGGCAATGGGGGAAACGCACACTAGCTGATCTGAAATGGGGGTAAGCACACACCCAGCTGATCGGCAATGGGGGGAAGGCCACACCCAGCTGATCGGCAATGGGGGGAAGCACACTCCCAGCTGATCGGTAATGCGGGGAAGCACGCACCCAGCTAATGGCAATGGGGGAAAGACACACCCAGCTCATTGGCAATGGGGGGAAGCACACACCCAGCTGATCAGAAATGGGGGAAGGCACACACCCAGCAGGTCGGCAATGGGGGGAAGGGCACACCCAGCTGATCGGCAATGGGGGGAAGCACACACCCAGCTGATCGGCAATGGGGGGAATCACTCACCCAGCTGATCGGCAATGGGGGGAAGTGCAGACTCAGCTGATCGACAATGGGGGTAAGCACACACGCAGCTGATCGGCAATGCGGGGAAGGACACACCCAGCTGATCGGCAATGGGGGGAACGACACACCCAGCTGATCGGCAATGGGGGGAAGCACACTCCCAGCTGATCGGCTAAGCGGGGAAAGGCACACCCAGCTGATCGGCAATGGGGGGAAGATCACACCCAACTTAACGACAATGGGGGGAAGGACACACCCAGCTGATCGGCAATGGGGGGAAGCACACATACAGCGTATCGGCAATGGGGGAAGCACACACCCAGCTGATCGACAATGGAAGGAAGCACACACACAGCTGATCGGCAATGGGGGGAAGCAAACAGCCAGCTGTTTGGCAATGGGGGCATGCACACACCCAGCTGATCGGCAATGCGCGGAAGGACACACCCAGCTGATCGGCAATGTGGGGAAGCACACACCCAGCTAATCGGCAATGGGGGGAAGCATACACCCAGCTGATCGGCTATGCGGGGAAGCACACACACAGCTGATCGGCAATGCCGGGAAGTACACACCCAGCTGTTCGGCAATGGGTGGAAGCACACACCCAGCTGATCGGCAATACCGGGAAGCACACACCCAGCTGATCGGCAATGCGGGGAAGGACACACCCAGCTGATCGGCAATGGGGGGAAGCACACAACCAGCTGATCGGCAATGGGAGGAAGCACACACCCAGCTGATCGGCAATGGGGGAAACGCACACTAGCTGATCTGAAATGGGGGTAAGCACACACCCAGCTGATCGGCAATGGGGGGAAGGTCACACCCAGCTGATCGGCAATGCGGGGAAGCACGCGCCCAGCTGATGGCAATGGGGGGAAAGACACACCCAGCTCATCGGCAATGGGGGGAAGCACACACCCAGCTGATCAGCAATGGGGGAAGGCACACACCCAGCTGATCAGCAATGGGGGGAATCACAAACCCAGCTGATCGGCAATGGGGGGAAGTGCAGACTCAGCTGATCGACAATGGGGGTAAGCACACACCCAGCTGATCGGCAATGCGGGGAAGGACACACCCAGCTGATCGGCAATGGGGGGAACGACACACCCAGCTGATCGGCAATGGGGGGAAGCACACTCCCAGCTGATCGGCAATGTGGGGAAAGGCACATCCAGCTGATCGGCAATGGGGGGAAGATCACACCCAACTGATCGGCAATGGGGGGAAGGACACACCCAGCTGATCGGCAATGGGGGGAAGCACACATACAGCTTATCGGCAATGGGGGAAGCACACCCAGCTGATCGACAATGGGGGGAAGCACACACACAGCTGATCGGCAATGGGGGGAAGCAAACAGCCAGCTGTTTGGCAATGGGGGCATGCACACACCCAGCTGATCGGCAATGCGCGGAAGGACACACCCAGCTGATCGGCAATGTGGGGAAGCACACTCCCAGCAGATCGGCAATGGGGGGATTCACACACCCAGGTGATCGGCAATGGGGGGAAGCACACACCCAGCTGATCGGCAATGCGGGGAAGCACACACCCAGCTGATCGGCAATGCGGGGAAGGACACTTCCAGCTGATCGGCAATGCGGGGAAGCACACACCCAGCTGATCGGCAATGGGGGGAAGGACACACCCAACTGATCGGCAATGTGGGGAAGGACACACCTAACTGATGGGCAATGGAGGGAAACACACACCCAGCTGATCGGCAATGGGGGAAACACACACCCAGCTGATCGGCAATGGGGGTAAGCACACTCCCAGCTGATCGGTAATGGGGGGAAGCACACTCCAAGATGATCTGCAATGCGGAGAGACACACACCCAGCTGATCGGCAATGGGGGGAAGGAAACTCCCAGCTGATCAGCAATGCGGGGAAGGACACACCCAGCTGATCGGCAATGCGGGGAAGCACACACCCAGCTGATCGGCAATGGGGGGAAGGGCACAACCTGCTGATCGGCAATGGGGGGAAGCACAAACCCAGCTGATCGGCAATGTGGGGAAACACACACCCAGCTTTCGGCAATGGAGGGAAGCACACACCCAGCTGATCGGCAATGGGGGGAAGGTCACACCCAGCTGATCGGCAATGCGGGGAAGCACGCGCCCAGCTGATGGCAATGGGGGGAAAGACACACCCAGCTCATCGGCAATGGGGGGAAGCACACACCCAGCTGATCAGCAATGGGGGAAGGCACACACCCAGCTGATCAGCAATGGAGGGAATCACAAACCCAGCTGATCGGCAATGGGGGGAAGTGCAGACTCAGCTGATCGACAATGGGGGTAAGCACACACCCAGCTGATCGGCAATGCGGGGAAGGACACACCCAGCTGATCGGCAATGGGGGGAACGACACACCCAGCTGATCGGCAATGGGGGGAAGCACACTCCCAGCTGATCGGCAATGCGGGGAAAGGCACATCCAGCTGATCGACAATGGGGGGAAGATCACACCCAACTGATCGGCAATGGGGGGAAGGACACACCCAGCTGATCGGCAATGGGGGGAAGCACACATACAGCTTATCGGCAATGGGGGAAGCACACCCAGCTGATCGACAATGGGGGGAAGCACACACACAGCTGATCGGCAATGGGGGGAAGCAAACAGCCAGGTGTTTGGCAATGGGGGCATGCACACACCCAGCTGATCGGCAATGCGCGGAAGGACACACCCAGCTGATCGGCAATGTGGGGAAGCACACTCCCAGCAGATCGGCAATGGGGGGATTCACACACCCAGGTGATCGGCAATGGGGGGAAGCACACACCCAGCTGATCGGCAATGCGGGGAAGCACACACCCAGCTGATCGGCAATGCGGGGAAGGACACTTCCAGCTGATCGGCAATGCGGGGAAGCACACACCCAGCTGATCGGCAATGGGGGGAAGGACACACCCAACTGATCGGCAATGTGGGGAAGCACACTCCCAGCTGATCGGCAATGGGGGGAAGCACACTCCAAGATGATCTGCAATGCGGAGAGACACACACCCAGCTGATCGGCAATGGGGGGAAGGAAACTCCCAGCTGATCAGCAATGCGGGGAAGGACACACCCAGCTGATCGGAAATGGGGGGAAGCACACACCCAGCTGATCGGCAATGGGAGGAAGCACACACCCACATGATCGGCAGTGGGGGGAAGGACACACCCAGCTAATCGGCAATGGGTGGAAGCACACACCCAGCTGATCGGCAATGCCGGGAAGCACACACCCAGCTGATCGGCAATGTGGGGAAGGACACACCCAGCTGATCGGCAATGGGGGGAAGCACACACCCAGCTAATCGGCAATGGGGGGAAGCATACACCCAGCTGATCGGCTATGCGGGGAAGCACACACCCAGCTGATCGGCAATGCCGGGAAGGACACACCCAGCTAATCGGCAATGGGTGGAAGCACACACCCAGCTGATCGGCAATGCGCGGAAGGACACACCCAGCTGATCGGCAATGGGGGGAAGCACACACCCAGCTAATCGGCAATGGGGGGAAGCATACACCCAGCTGATCGGCTATGCGGGGAAGCACACACCCAGCTGATCGGCAATGCCGGGAAGGACACACCCAGCTAATCGGCAATGGGTGGAAGCACACTCCCAGCTAATCGGCAATGGGGGGAAGCATACACCCAGCTGATCGGCTATGCGGGGAAGCACACACCCAGCTGATCGGCAATGCCGGGAAGGACACACCCAGCTAATCGGCAATGGGTGGAAGCACACACCCAGCTGATCGGCAATGCCGGGAAGCACACACCCAGCTGATCGGCAATGCGGGGAAGGACACACCCAGCTGATCGGCAATGGGGGGAAGCACACACCCAGCTGATCGGCAATGGGGGGAAGCATACACCCAGCTGATCGGCTATGCGGGGAAGCACACACCCAGCTGATCGGCAATGCCGGGAAGGACACACCTAGCTAATCGGCAATGGGTGGAAGCACACACCCAGCTGATCGGCAATGCCGGGAAGCACACACCCAGCTGAACGGCAATGCGCGGAAGGACACACCCAGCTGATCGGCAATGGGGGGAAGCACACACCCAGCTAATCGGCAATGGGGGGAAGCATACACCCAGCTGATCGGCTATGCGGGGAAGCACACACCCAGCTGATCGGCAATGCCGGGAAGGACACACCCAGCTAATCGGCAATGGGTGGAAGCACACACCCAGCTGATCGGCAATGCCGGGAAGCACACACCCAGCTGATCGGCAATGCGGGGAAGGACACACCCAGCTGATCGGAAATGGGGGGAAGCACACACCCAGCTGATCGGCAATGGGAGGAAGCACACACCCACATGATCGGCAGTGGGGGGAAGGACAGACCAAGCTGATCGGCAATGGGGAGAAGGACACACACAGCTGATCGGCAATGCGGGGGAACACACACCTAGCTGATCGGCAATGGGGGAAGTATACACCCAACTGATCGGCAATGGGGGGAAGGACACTCCCAGCTGATCGGCAATAGGGGAAGGCACACACCCAGCTGATCGGCATTGGGAGGAAGAACACACCCAGATGATCGGCAATGGGGGGAAGCACATACCCAGCTGATCGGCAATGGGGGGAAGCACACACGCAGCTGATCGGCAATGGGGGGAAGGTCACTCCCAGCTGATCGGCAATGGTGGGGAAGCACGCACCCAGCAGATCGGCAATGCGGGGAAGCACACAACCAGCTGATCGGCATTGCGGGGAAGCACTCACCCAGCTGATCGGCAATGGGGGAAGACACACACCCAGCTGATCGGCAATGGGGGGAAGGAGACACCAAGCTGATCGGCAATGGGGGGAAGCACATACCCAGCTGATCGGCAATGGGGGGAAGCACACACCCAGCTGATCGGCAATGGGGGGAAGGGCAGTCCCAGCTGATCGGCAATGGGGGGTTGCACACACCCAGCTTAAAGGCAATGCGGGGAAGGACACACACAGCTGAACGGCAATGGGGGGAACGACATACCCAGCTGATCGGCAATGGGGGGAAGCACACACCCAGCTGATCGGCAATGGGTGGAAGGGCAGACCCAGCTGATCGGCAATGGGGGGTTGTACACACCCAGCTGATCGGCAATGCGGGGAAGGACACACACAGCTGATCGGCAATGCGGGGAAAGACACACCCAGCTGATCGGCAATGGGGGGAAGGACACACCCAGCTGATCGGCAGTGGGGGGAAGGACACACCCAGCTGATCGGCAATGGGGGGAAGCACACTCCCAGCTGATCGGCAATGTGGGAAAGCACGCACCCAGCTGATCGGCAATGGGGGGAAGGACACACCCAGCTGATCGGCAATGGGGGAAGCACACACCCTGTTGATCGTCAATGGGGGGGAAGCACACACCCACCTGATCGGCAATGGGGGGAAGCACACAACCAGCTGATCGGCAATGTGGTGATGCACACACCCAGCTGATCGGCAATGTGGGGAAACACACACCCAGCTAATCGGCAATGGGGGGGAAGCACACACCCAGCTGATCAGCAATGGGGGGAAGGACAGACCGAGCTGATCGGCAATGGGGGGAAGCACACACCCAGCTGATCGGCAATGGGGAGAAAGGACAGACCCAGCTGATCGGCAATGGGGGGAAGCACACACCCAGCTGATCGGCAATGGGGGGAAGGACACACCCAGCTCATCGGCAATGGGGGGATAGACACTGCCAGCTGATCGGCAATGTGGGGAAGCACACTCCCAGCTGATCGGCAATGGGGTGATTCACACACCCAGCTGATCGGCAATGGGGGAAACACACACCCAGCTGATCGGCAATGGGGGAAACACACACCCAGCTGATCGGCAATGGGGGGAAGGACACACCCAACTGATCGGCAATGCGGGGTAGGACACACCCAACTGATCGGCAATGGGGGGAAGCACACACCCAGCTGATCGGCAATGGGGGAAACACACACTAGCTGATCGGCAATGGGGGTAAGCACACACCCAGCTGTTCGGCAATGCGGGGTAGCACACACCCAGCTGATCGGTAATGCAGGGAAGCACACACCCAGCTGAACGGCAATTGGGGGAAGCACACTCCCAGCTGATCGGCAATGGGGGGGAAGCACACTCCCAGATGATCTGCAATGGGGAGAGGCACACACCCAGCTGATCGGCAATTGGGGGAAGGACGCACCTCGCTTATCGGCAATGGGGGGAAGCACACTCCCAGCTGATCGGCAATGGG
Organism: Scyliorhinus torazame; assembly: GCF_047496885.1. Classification (NCBI taxonomy): domain Eukaryota; kingdom Metazoa; phylum Chordata; class Chondrichthyes; order Carcharhiniformes; family Scyliorhinidae; genus Scyliorhinus; species Scyliorhinus torazame. Next base: position 58,669,311 of record NC_092726.1, read on the forward strand.
GGGAAGCACACATTGAGCTGATCGGCAATGCGGGGAAGCACACACCCAGCCGATCGGCAATTCGGGGAAGGACACACCCAGCTGATCGGCAATGGGGGGAATCACACAACCAGCTGATCGGCATTGCGGGGAAGCACACACCCAGCTGATCGGCAATGGGGGAAGACACACACCCAGCTGATCGGCAATGGGGGGAAGGAGACACCAAGCTGATCGGCAATGGGGGGAAGCACATACCCAGCTGATCGGCAATGGGGGGAAGCACACCTCCAGCTGATCGGCAATGGGGGGAAGGGCAGTCCCAGCTGATCGGCAATGGGAGGTTGCACACACCCAGCTGAAAGGCAATGCGGGGAAGGACACACACAGCTGAACGGCAATGGGGGGACGACATACCCAGCTGATCGGCAATGGCGGGAAGCACACATCCAACTGATCGGCAATGGGGGAAAGGCACACACCCAGCTGATCGGCAATGGGGGGAAGGAGACACCCAGCTGATCGGCAAAGTGGGGAAGCACATACCCAGCTGATCGGCAATGGGGGCAAGCACACACCCAGCTGATCGGCAATGGGGGGAAGGGCAGTCCCAGCTGATCGGCAATGGGGGGTTGCACACACCCAGCTGAAAGGCAATGCAGGGAAGGACACACACAGCTGAACGGCAATGGGGGGAACGACATACCCAGCTGATCGGCAATGGGGGTAAGCAAACACCCAGCTGATCGGCAATGCCGGGAAGCACACACCCAGCTGATCGGCAATGCGGGGAAGGACACACCCAGCTGATCGGCAATGGGGGGAAGCACACACCCAGCTGATCGGCAATGGGGGGAAGGACACTCCCAGCTGATCGGCAATGGTGGGGAAGGACACACCCAGCTGATCCGCAAGAGGGGAAGGCACACACCCAGCTGATCGGCAATGAGGGGAAGGACACACCCAGATGATCGGCAATGGGGGGAAGCACATACCCAGCTGATCGGCAATGGGGGTAAGCACACACCCAGCTGATCGGCAATGGGGGGAAGGACACTCCCAGCTGATCGTCAATGGTGGGGGAGCACGCACCCAGCGGATCGGCAATGCGGGGAAGCACACACCCAGCTGATCGGCAATGCGGGGAAGCACACACCCAGCTGATCGGCAATGGGGGGAAGGAGACACCCAGCTGATCGACAAAGTGGGGAAGCACATACCCAGCTGATCGGCAATGGGGGCAAGCACACACCCAGCTGATCGGCAATGGGGGGAAGGGTAGACCCAGCTGATCGGCAATGGGGGGTTGCACACACCCAGCTGATCGGCAATGCGGGGAAGGACAAACACAGCTGATCGGCAATGCGGGGAAAGACACACCCAGCTGATCGGCAATGGGGGAAAGGACACACCCAGCTGATCGGCAGTGGGGGGAAGGACACTACCAGCTGATCGGCAATGGGGGGAAGCACACTCCCAGCTGATCGGCAATGTGGGAAAGCACGCACCCACCTGATCGGCAATGAGGGGAAGCACACACCCAGCTGATTCGCAATGCGGGGAAGGACACACCCAGCTGATCGGCAATGGGGGGAAGCACACACCCAGCTGATCGGCAATGCGGGGATGCACACACCAAGCTGATCAGCAATGTGGGGAAACACACACCCAGCTGATCGGCAATGGGGGGAAGGACACACCCAGCTGATCAGCAATGGGGGAAGGACAGACCGAGCTGATCGGCAATGGGGGGAAGCACACACCCAGCTGATCGGCAATGGGGAGAAAGGACAGACCCAGCTGATCGGCAATGGGGGGAAGCACCCACCCAGCTGATCGGCAATGGGGGGAAGGACACACCCAGCTCATCGGCAATGGGGGGATAGACACTGCCAGCTGATCGGCAATGTGGGGAAGCACACTCCCAGCAGATCGGCAATGGGGGGATTCACACACCCAGGTGATCGGCAATGGGGGGAAGCACACACCCAGCTGATCGGCAATGCGGGGAAGCACACACCCAGCTGATCGGCAATGCGGGGAAGGACACTTCCAGCTGATCGGCAATGCGGGGAAGCACACACCCAGCTGATCGGCAATGGGGGGAATGACACACTCAACTGATCGGCAATGCGGGGAAGGACACACCTAACTGATCGGCAATGGAGGGAAACACACACCCAGCTGACCGGCAATGGGGGAAACACACACCCAGCTGATCGGCAATGGGGGTTAGCACACTCCCAGCTGATCAGCAATGGGGGGAAGCACACTCCAAGATGATCTGCAATGGGGAGAGACACACACCCAGCTGATCGGCAATGGGGGGAAGGAAACTCCCAGCTGAGCAGCAATGCGGGGAAGTACACACCCAGCTGATCGGCAATGCGGGGAAGCACACACCCAGCTGATCGGCAATGTGGGAAGGACACACCAAGCTGATCGGCAATGAGGGGAAGGGCACACCCTGCTGATCGGCAATGGGGGGAAGCACAAACCCACCTGATCGGCAATGGGGGGAAGCACACACCCAGCTGATTCGCAATGCGGGGATGGACACACCCAGCTGATCGGCAATGGGGGGAAGCACACATCCAGCTGATCGGCAATGCGGGGATGCACACACCCAGCTGATCAGCAATGTGGGGAAACACACACACAGCTAATCGGCAGTCGGGGAAAGCACACACCCAGCTGATCAGCAATGGGAGGAAGGACAGACCGAGCTGATCGGCAATGGGGGGAAGCACACACCCAGCTGATTGGCAATGGGGAGAAAGGACAGACCCAGCTGATTGGCAATGGGGGGAAGCACACGCCCAGCTGATCGGCAATGGGGGGAAGGACACACCCAGCTCATCGGCAATGGGGGGATAGACAGGGCCAGCTGATCGGCAATGTGGGGAAGCACACTCCCAGCTGATCGACAATGGGGGGATTCACACACCCAGCTGATCGGCAATGGGGGAAACACAGACCCAGCTGATCGGCAATGGGGGAAACACACACCCAGCTGATCGGCAATGGGGGGAAGGACACACCCAACTGATCGGCAATGCGGGGTAGGACTCACCCAACTGATCGGCAATGGGGGGAAGCACACACTCAGCTGATCGGCAATGGGTATAACGCACACTAGCTGATCTGAAATGGGGGTAAGCACACACCGAGCTGATCGGCAATGGGGGGAAGGTCACACCCAGCTGATCGGCAATGGGGGGAAGCACACTCCCAGCTGATCGGCAATGCGGGGAAGCACGCACCCAGCTGATGGCAATGGGGGGAAAGACACACCCATCTCATCGGCAATGGGGGGAAGCACACACCCAGCTGATCAGCAATGCGGGGAAGGACACACCCAGCTGATCGGCAATGGGGGAAGGCACACACCCAGCTGGTCGGCAATGGGGGGAAGGACACACCCAGCTGATCGGCAATGGGGGGATGCACACACCCAGCTGATCGGCAATGGGGGGAATCACACACCCAGCTGATCGGCAATGGGGGGAAGTGCAGAATCAGCTGATCGGCAATGGGGGTAAGCACACACCCAGCTGATCGGCAATGGGGGGGAAGGACACACCCAACTGATCAGCAATTGGGGGAAGGACACACCCAGCTGATCGGCAATGGGGGAAGGCACACACCCAGCTGGTCGGCAATGGGGGGAAGCAAACTGCCAGCTGTTTGGCAATGGGGGCATGCACACACCCAGCTAATCAGCAATGGGGGGAAGCACACACCCAGCTAATCGGCAATGGGGGGAAGCATACACCCAGCTGATCGGCTATGCGGGGAAGGACACACCCAGCTGATCGGCAATGCGGGGAAGGACACACCCAGCTGATCGGCAATTGGGGGAAGGACGCACCTAGCTTATCGGCAATGGGGGGAAGCACACTCCCAGCTGATTGGCAATGGGGGGAAGCACACATTGAGCTCATCGGCAATGCGGGGAAGCACACACCCAGCTGATCGGCAATGCGGGGAAGGACACACCCAGCTGATCGGCAATGGGGGGAATCACACACCCAGATGATCGGCAATGCGGGGAAGCACACACCCAGCTGATCGGCAATGCGGGGAAGGACACTTCCAGCTGATCGGCAATGCGGGGAAGCACACACCCAACTGATCGGCAATGCGGGGAAGGAGACACCTAACAGATCAGCAATGGGGGGAAACACACACCCAGCTGATCAGCAATGGGGGGAAGGACAGACCGAGCTGATCGGCAATGGGGGGAAGCACACACCCAGCTGATCGGCAATGGGGAGAAAGGACAGACCCAGCTTATCGGCAATGCGGGAAGCACACCCAGCTGTTCGGCAATGGGGGGAAGAACACACCCAGCTGATCTGCAATGGGGGATAGACACTGCCAGATAATCTGCAATGTGGTGAAGCACACTCCCAGCTGATCGGCAATGGGGTGGATTCACACACACAGCTGATCGGCAATGGGGGTAACACACACCCAGCTGATCGGCAATGGGGGGAAGGGCACACCCAACTGATCGGCAATGGGGGGAAGCACAGACCCAGCTGATCGGCAATGGGGGAAACACACTCCCAGCTGATCGGCAATGGGGGGACGCACACACCCAGCTGATCGGCAATGCGGGGAAGCACACTCCCAGCTGATCGGCAATGGGGGGACGCACACACCCAGCTGATCGGCAATGCGGGGAAGCACACTCCCAGCTGATCGGCAATGGGGGGAAGCACACATTGAGCTGATCGGCAATGGGGGGAAGCACATACCCAGCTGATCGGCATTGCGGGGAAGCACACACCCAGCTGATCGGCAATGGTGGAAGACACACACCCAGCTGATCGGCAATGGGGGGAAGGAGACACCAAGCTGATCGGCAATGGGGGGAAGCACATACCCAGCTGATCGGCAATGGGGGGAAGGGCAGTCCCAGCTGATCGGCAATGGGAGGTTGCACACACCCAGCTGAAAGGCAATGCGGGGAAGGACACACACAGCTGAACGGCAATGGGGGGAACAACATACCCAGCTGATCGGCAATGGCGGGAAGCACACACCCAACTGATCGGCAATGGGGGGGAAGGGCAGACCCAGCTGATCGGCAATTGGGGGTTGTACACACCCAGCTGATCGGCAATGCGGGGAAGGACACACACAGCTGATCGGCAATGCGGGGAAAGACACACCCAGCTGATCGGCAATGGGGGGAAGGACACACCCAGCTGATCGGCAGTGGGGGGAAGGACACACCCAGCTGATCGGCAATGGGGGGAAGCACACTCCCAGCTGATCGGTAATGAGGGAAAGCACGCACCCAGCTGATCGGCAATGGGGGGAAGGACACACCCAGCTGATCGGCAATGGGGGAAGCACACACCCTGTTGATTGTCAATGGGGGGAAAGCACACACCCACCTGATCGGCAATGGGGGGAAGCACACAACCAGCTGATCGGCAGTGCGGGGATGCACACACCCAGCTGATCGGCAATGTGGGGAAACACACACCCAGCTAATCGGAAATGGGGGGAAGCACACACCCAGCTGATCAGCAATGGGGGGAAGGACAGACCGAGCTGATCGGCAATGGGGGGAAGCACACACCCAGCTGATCGGCAATTGGGAGAAAGGACAGACCCAGCTGATCGGCAATGGGGGGAAGCACACACCCAGCTGATCGGCAATGGGGGGAAGGACACACCCAGCTCATCGGCAATGGGGGGATAGACACTGCCAGCTGATCGGCAATGTGGGGAAGCACACTCCCAGCTGATCGGCAATGGGGGGATTCACACACCCAGCTGATCGGCAATGGGGGAAACACACACCCAGCTGATCGGCAATGGGGGAAACACACACCCAGCTGATCGGCAATGGGGGGAAGGACACACCCAACTGATCGGCAATGCGGGGTAGGACACACCCAACTGATCGGCAATGGGGGGAAGCACACACCCAGCTGATCGGCAATGGGGGAAACACACACTAGCTGATCGGCAATGGGGGTAAGCACACACCCAGCTGTTCGGCAATGCGGGGTAGCACACACCCAGCTGATCGGTAATGCAGGGAAGCACACACCCAGCTGAACGGCAATTGGGGGAAGCACACTCCCAGCTGATCGGCAATGGGGGGGAAGCACACTCCCAGATGATCTGCAATGGGGAGAGGCACACACCCAGCTGATCGGCAATTGGGGGAAGGACGCACCTAGCTTATCGGCAATGTGGGGAAGCACACTCCCAGCTGATCGGCAATGGGGGGAAGCACACATTGAGCTGTTCGGCAATGCGGGGAAGCACACACCCAGCTGATCGGCAATGCGGGGAAGGACACACCCAGCTGATCGGCAATGGGGGGAATCACACACCCAGATGATCGGCAATGGTGGGGAAGCACGCACCCAGCAGATTGGCAATGCGGGGAAGCACGCACCCAGCAGATCGGCAATGCGGGGAAGCACACAACCAGCTGATCGGCAATGCGGGGAAGCATACACCCAGCTGATCGGCAATGGGGGAAGGCACACACCCAGCTGATCGGCAATGGGGGGAAGGAGACACCCAGCTGATCGGCAATGGGGGGAAGCACATACCCAGCTGATCGGCAATGGGGGGAAGCACACACCCAGCTGATCGGCAATGGGGGGAAGGGCAGACCCAGCTGATCGGTAATGGGGGGTTGCACACACCCAGCTGAAAGGCAATGCGGGGAAGGACACACACAGCTGAACGGCAATGGGGGGAAACGACATACCCAGCTGATCGGCAATGGGGGGAAGCACACACCCAGCTGATCGGCAATGCGGGGGAACACATACCCAGCTGATCGGCAATGGGGGAAGGATACACCCAGCTGATCGGCAATGGGGGGAAGGACACTCCCAGCTGATTGGCAATGGGGGGGGGGGAAGCACACACCCAGCTGATCGGCAATGCGGGGAAGCACACACCCAGCTGATCGGCAATGCGGGGAAGGACACACTCAGCTGATCGGCAATGGGGGGAAGCACACTCCCAGCTGATCGGCAATTCCGGGAAGGTCACACCCAGCTGATCGGCAATAGGGGAAGGCACACAGCCAGCTGATCGGCAATGGGGGGAAGGACACACCCAGATGATCGGCAATGGGGGGAAGCACATACCCAGCTGATCGGCAATGGGGGGAAGCACACACCCAGCTGATCGGCAATGGGGGGAAGGACACTCCCAGCTGATCGGCAATGGTGGGGAAGCACGCACCCAGCAGATCGGCAATGCGGGGAAGCACACAACCAACTGATCGGCAATGCGGGGAAGCACACACCCAGCTGATCGGCAATGGGGGAAGGCACACACCCAGCTGATCGGCAATGGGAGGAAGGAGACACCCAGCTGATCGGCAATGGGGGGAAGCACATACCCAGCTGATCGGCAATGGGGGGAAGCACACACCCAGCTGATCGGCAATGGGGGGAAGGGCAGACCCAGCTGATCGGCAATGGGGGGTTGCACACACCCAGCTGAAAGGCAATGCGGGGAAGGACACACACAGCTTAACGGCAATGGGAGGAACGACATACCCAGCTGATCGGCAATGGGGGGAAGCACACACCCAGCTGATCGGCAATGGGGGGAAGGGCAGACCCAGCTGATCGGCAATGGGGGGTTGCACACACACAGCTGATCGGCAATGCGGGGAAGGACACACACAGCTGATCGGCAATGCGGGGAAAGACACACCCAGCTGATCGGCAATGGGGGGAAGGACACACCCAGCTGATCGGCAGTGGGGTGAAGGACACACCCAGCTGATCGGCAATGGGGGGAAGCACACTCCCAGCTGATCGGCAATGTGGGAAAGCACGCACCCAGCTGATCGGCAATGGGGGGAAGGACACACCCAGCTGATCGGCAATGGCGGGAAGCACACACCCTGTTGATCGTCAATGGGGGGGAAGCACACACCCACCTGATCGGCAATGGGGGGAAGCACACAACCAGCTGATCGGCAATGCGGGGATGCACACACCCAGCTGATCGGCAATGTGGGGAAACACACACCCAGCTAATCGGCAATGAGGGGAAGCACACACCCAGCTGATCAGCAATGGGGGGAAGGACAGACCGAGCTGATCGGCAATGGGGGGAAGCACACACCCAGCCGATCGGCAATGGGGGGAAGCACACACCCAGCTGATCGTCAAAGGGGGGAAGGACACACCCAGCTCATCGGCAATTGGGGGATAGACAATGCCAGCTGATCGGCAATGTGGGGAAGCACACTCCCAGCTAATCGGCAATGGGGGGATTCACACACCCAGCTGATCGGCAATGGGGGAAACACAGACCCAGCTGATCGGCAATGGGGGAAACACACACCCAGCTGATCGGCAATGGGGGGAAGGACACACCCAACTGATCGGCAATGCGGGGTAGGACACACCCAACTGATCGGCAATGGGGGTAAGCACACACCCATCTGATCGGCAATGGGGGAAACACACACTAGCTGATCGGCAATGGGGGTAAGCACACACCCAGCTGTTCGGCAATGCGGGGTAGCACACACCCAGCTGATCGGCATTGCGGGGAAGGACACACACAGCTGATCGGTAATGCAGGGAAGCACACACCCAGCTGAACGGCAATTGGGGAAAGCTCACTCCCAGCTGATCGGCAATGGGGTGGGAAGCACAGTCCCAGGTGATCTGCAATGGGGAGAGGCACACACCCAGCTGATCGGCAGTTGGGGGAAGGACGCCTCTAGCTTATCGGCAATGGGGGGAAGCACACTCCCAGCTGATTGGCAATGGGGGGAAGCACACATTGAGCTGATCGGCAATGCGGGGAAGCACACACCCAGCTGATCGGCAATGCGGGGAAGGACACACCCAGCTGATCGGCAATGGGGGGAATCACACACCCAGATGATCGGCAATGCGGGGAAGCACACACCCAGCTGATCGGCAATGCGGGGAAGGACACTTCCAGCTGATCGGCAATGCGGGGAAGCACACACCCAACTGATCGGCAATGCGGGGAAGGAGACACCTAACAGATCAGCAATGGGGGGAAACACACACCCAGCTGATCAGCAATGGGGGGACGGACAGACCGAGCTGATCGGCAATGGGGGGAAGCACACACCCATCTGATCGGCAATGGGGAGAAAGGACAGACCCAGCTGATCGGCAATGGGGGAAGCACACCCAGCTGTTCGGCAATGGGGGGAAGGACACACCCAGCTGATCTGCAATGGGGCGATAGACACTGCCAGATAATCTGCAATGTGGTGAAGCACACTCCCAGCTGATCGGCAATGGGGGGGATTCACACACACAGCTGATCGCAATGGGGGAAACACAGACCCAGCTGATCGGCAATGGGGGTAACACACACCCAGCTGATCGGCAATGGGGGGAAGGACACACCCAACTGACATGCAATGCGGGGTAGGGCACACCCAACTGATCGGCAATGGGGGGAAGCACAGACCCAGCTGATCGGCAATGGGGGAAACACACACTAGCTGATCGGCAATGTGGGGAAGCACACTCCCAGCTGATCGGCAATGGGGGGAAGCACACATTGAGCTGATCGGCAATGCGGGGAAGCACACACCCAGCTGATCGGCACTGAGGGGAAGGACACACCCAGCTGATCGGCAATGGGGGGAATCACACACCCAGATGATCGGCAATGCGGGGAAGCACACACTCAGCTGATCGGCAATGCTGGGAATGACACTTCCAGCTGATCGGCAATGCGGGGAAGCACACACCCTGCTGATCGGCAATGGTGGGAAGGACACACCCAACTGAGCGGCAATGTGGGGAAGGACACACCCAGCTGATCGGCATTGGGGGAAACACACACCCAGCTGATCGGCAATGGGGGTAAGCACACTCCCAGCTGATCGGCATTGGGGGAAAGCACACTCCAAGATGATCCGCAATGGGGATAGGCACACACCCAGCTGATCGGCAATGGGGGGAAGGAAACTCCCAGCTGATCGGCAATGCGGGGAAGGACACACCCAGCTGATCGGCAATGCGGGGAAGCACAAACCCAGCTGATCGTCAATGGGGGGAAGGACACACCTAGCTGATCGGCAATGAGGGGAAGGACACGCCCTGCTGATCGGCAATGGGGGGAAGCACACATCCACCTGATCGGCAATGGGGGGAAGCACACACCCAGCTCATTCGCAATGCGGGGAAGGACACACCCAGCTGATCGGCAATGTGGGAAGGCACACAGCCAGCTGATCGGCAATGGGGGGAAGGGCACACCCAGCTGAACGGCAATGGGGGGAAGCACACACCCAGCTGATCGGCAATGGGGGGAAGGGCAGAACCAGCTGATCGGCAATGAGGGGAAGCACACACCCAGCTGATCGGCAATGCGGGGAAAGACACACCCAGCTGATCGGCAATGGGGGGAAGGACACACCCAGCTGATCGGCAATGGGGGGATGCACACTCCCAGCTGATCGGCAATGCGGGAAAGCACGCACCCAGCTGATCGGAAATGGGGGGAAGGACACACCCAGCTGATCGGCAATGGGGGGAAGCACACACCCTGTTGATCGGCAATGGGGAGGAAGCACACATCACCTGATCGGCAATGGGGGGAAGCACACAACCAGCTGATCGGCAATGGGGGGAAGGACAGGCCCAGCTGATCGGCAATGTGGGGAAGAAGACACCCAGCTGATCGGCAATGGGGTGAAGGACAGACCCAGCTGATCGGTAATGGGGGAAACACACACTAGCTGATCGGCAAAGGGGGTAAGCACACACCCAGCTGTTCAGCAATGCGGGGTAGCACACACCCAGCTGATCGGCAATGCGGGGAAGGACACACACAGCTGATCGGTAATGCAGGGAAGCACACACCCAGCTGAACGGCAATTGGGGGAAGCACACTCCCAGCTGATCGGCAATGGGGGGGGATGCATACTCCCAAATGATCTGCAATGGGGAGAGGCACACACCCAGCTGATCGGCAATTGGGGGAAGGACGCACCTAGCTTATCGGCAATGGGGGGAAGCACACTCCCAGCTGATCGGCAATGGGCGGAAGCACACATTGAGCTGATCGGCAATGCGGGGAAGCACACACCCAGCTGATCGGCAATGCGGGGAAGGACACACCCAGCTGATCGGCAATGGGGGGAATCACACACCCAGATGATCGGCAATGCGGGGAAACACACACCCAGCTGATCGGCAATGGGGGGAAGGGCAGAACCAGCTGATCAGCAATGCGGGGAAGCACGCACCCAGCTGATCGGCAATGGGGGGAAGGTCACACCCAACTGATCGGCAATGCGGGGAAGGACACACCTATCTGATCGGCAATGGGGGGAAACACACACCCAGCTGATCAGCAATGGGGGGAAGGACAGACCGACCTGATCGGCAATGGGGAGAAAGGACAGACTCAGCTGATCGGCAATGGGGGAAGCACACACCCAGCTGATCGGCAATGGGGGGAAGCACACACCCAGCTGAACGGCAATGGGGGAAACACACACCAGCTGATCGGCAATGGGGGGAAGCACACACCCAGCTGATCGGCAATGGGGGGAAGCACACATTGAGCTGATAGGCAATGCGGGGAAGGACACACCCAGCTGATCGGCAATGTGGGGAAGGACACACCCAGCTGATCGGCAATGGGGGGAATCACACACCCAGTTGATCGGCAATACGCAGAAGCACACACCCAGCTGATCGGCAATGCGGGGAAGGACACTTCCAGCTGATCGGCAATGCGGGGAAGCACACATCCAGCTGATCAGCAATGGGGGGAAGGACACACCCAACTGATCGGCAATGTGGGGAAGGACACACCTAACTGATCGGCAATGGGGGGAAACACACACCCAGCTGATCGGCAATGGGGCAAACACACACCCAGCTGATCGGCAATGGGGGTAAGCACACTCCCAGCTGATCGGCAATGGGGGGAAGCACACTCCAAGATGATCCGCAATGGGGATAGGCACACACCCAGCTGATCGGCAATGGGGGGAAGGAAACTCCCAGCTGATCGGCAATGCGGGGAAGGACACACCCAGCTGATCGGCAATGCGGGGAAGCACACACCCAGCTGATCGTCAATGGGGGGAAGGACACACCTAGCTGATCGGCAATGAGGGCAAGGACACACCCTGCTGATCGGCAATGGGGGGAAGCACACACCCACATGATCGGCAATGGGGGGAAGCACACACCCAGCTCAATCGCAATGCGGGGAAGGACACACCCAGCTGATCGGCAATGGGGGGAGGCACACACCCAGCTGATCGGCAATGGGGGGAAGGGCAGAACCAGCTGATCGGCAATGAGGGGAAGCACACACCCAGCTGATCGGCAATGCGGGGAAGGACACACCCAGCTGATCGGCAATGGGGGGAAGCACACACCCAGCTGATCGGCAATGGGGGGAAGGGCAGAACCAGCTGATCGGCAATGAGGGGAAGCACACACCCAGCTGATCGGCAATGCGGGGAAGGACACACCCAGCTGATCGGCAATGGGGCGAAGCACACTCCCAGCTGATTGGCAATGCGGGGAAAGACACACCCAGCTGATTGGCAATGGGGGGAAGGACACACCCAGCTGATCGGCAATGGGGGGATCCGCACTCCCAGCTGATCGGCAATGCGGGAAAGCACGCACCCAGCTGATCGGCAATGGGGGGAAGGACACACCCAGCTGATCGGCAATGGGGGGAAGCACACACCCTGTTGATCGGAAATGGGGAGGAAGCACACACCCACCTGATCGGCAATGGGGGGAAGCACACAACCAGCTGATCTGCAATGCGGGGAAGGACACACCCATCTGATCGGCAATGGGGTGATTCATACACCCAGCTGTTCGGCAATGCGGGGAAGCACACTCCCAGCTGATCGGCAATGGGGGGACGCACACACCCAGCTGATCGGCAATGCGGGGAAGCACACACCCAGCTGATCGGCAATGGGGGGAAGCACACACCCAGCTGATCGTCAATGCGGGGATGCACACACCCAGCTGATCGGCAATGTGGGGAAACACACACCCAGCTAATCGGCAATGGGGGGAAGCACACACCCAGCTGATCAGCAATGGGGGGAAGAACAGACCGAGCTGATCGTAAATGGGGGGAAGCACACACCCAGCTGATCGGCAATGGGGAGAAAGGACAGACCCAGCTGATCGGCAATGGGGGAAGCACACACCCAGCTGATCGGCAATGGGGGGAAGGACACACCCAGCTGATCGGCAATGGGGGGATAGACACTGCCAGCTGATCGGCAATGTGGTGAAGCACACTCCCAGCTGATCGGCAATGGGGGGTTTCACACACACAGCAGATCGGCAATGGGGGAAAGGACACACCCAACTGACCGGCAATGCGGGGTAGGGCACACCCAAATGATCGGCAATGGGGGGAAGCACACACCCAGCTGATCGGCAATGGGGGAAACACACTAGCTGATCGGCAATGGGGGGAAGCACACACCCAGCTGATCGGCAATGGGGGGAAGCACACATTGAGCTGATCGGCAATGCGGGGAAGCACACACCCAGCTGATCGGCAATGCGGGGAAGGACACACCCAGCTGATCGGCAATGGGGGGAATCACATACCCTGATGATCGGCAATACGGGGAAGCACACACCCAGCTGATCGGCAATGGGGGGAAGGACACACCCAACTGATCGGCAATGTGGGGAAGGACACACCTAACTGATCGGCAATGGGGGGAAACACACACCCAGCTGATCGGCAATGGGGCAAACACACACCCAGCTGATCTGCAATGGGGGTAAGCACACTCCCAGCTGATCGGCAATGGGGGGAAGCACACTCCAAGATGATCCGCAATGGGGATAGGCACACACCCAGCTGATCGGCAATGGGGGGAAGGAAACTCCCAGCTGATCGGCAATGCGGGGAAGGACACACCCAGCTGATCGGCAATGCGGGGAAGCACACACCCAGCTGATCGTCAATGGGGGAAGGACACACCTAGCTGATCGGCAATGAGGGCAAGGACACACCCTGCTGATCGGCAATGGGGGGAAGCACACACCCACATGATCGGCAATGGGGGGAAGCACACACCCAGCTCAATCGCAATGCGGGGAAGGACACACCCAGCTGATCGGCAATGTGTGAAGGCACACACCCAGCTGATCGGCAATGGGGGGAAGGACACACCCAGCTGATCGGCAATGGGGGGAAGCACACACCCAGCTGATCGGCAATGGGGGGAAGGGCAGAACCAGCTGATCGGCAATGAGGGGAAGCACACACCCAGCTGATCGGCAATGCTGGGAAGGACACACCCAGCTGATCGGCAATGGGGCGAAGCACACTCCCAGCTGATTGGCAATGCGGGGAAAGACACACCCAGCTGATCGGCAATGGGGGGAAGGACACACCCAGCTGATCGGCAATGGGGGGTTCCGCACTCCCAGCTGATCGGCAATGCGGGAAAGCACGCACCCAGCTGATCGGCAATGGGGGGAAGGACACACCCAGCTGATCGGCAATGGGGGGAAGCACACATCCTGTTGATCGGAAAAGGGGAGGAAGCACACACCCACCTGATCGGCAATGGGGGGAAGCACACAACCAGCTGATCTGCAATGCGGGGAAGGACACACCCATCTGATCGGCAATGGGGTGATTCATACACCCAGCTGTTCGGCAATGCGGGGAAGCACACTCCCAGCTGATCGGCAATGGGGGAAGCACACACCCAGCTGATCGGCAATGGGGGGAAGCACACACCCAGCTGATCGTCAATGCGGGGATGCACACACCCAGCTGATCGGCATTGTGGGGATACACACACCCAGCTAATCGGCAATGGGGGGAAGCACACACCCAGCTGATCAGCAATGGGGGGAAGAACAGACCGAGCTGATCGTAAATGGGGGGAAGCACACACCCAGCTGATCGGCAATGGGGGGAAGCACACACCCAGCTGATCGGCAATGGGGAGAAAGGACAGACCCAGCTGATCGGCAATGGGGGAAGCACACACCCAGCTGATCGGCAATGGGGGGAAGGACACACCCAGCTGATCGGCAATGGGGGGATAGACACTGCCAGCTGATCGGCAATGTGGTGAAGCACACTCCCAGCTGATCGGCAATGGGGGGTTTCACACACACAGCTGATCGGCAATGGGGGGAAGGACACACCCAACTGACCGGCAATGCGGGGTAGGGCACACCCAAATGATCGGCAATGGGGGGAAGCACACGCCCAGCTGATCGGCAATGGGGGAAACACACTAGCTGATCGGCAATGGGGGGAAGCACACACCCAGCTGATCGGCAATGGGGGGAAGCACACATTGAGCTGATCGGCAATGCGGGGAAGCACACACCCAGCTGATCGGCAATGCGGGGAAGGACACACCCAGCTGATCGGCAATGGGGGGAATCACATACCCAGATGATCGGCAATACGGGGAAGCACACACCCAGCTGATCGGCAATGCGGTGAAGGACACATCCAGCTGATCGGCAATTGGGGGAAGCACACACCCAGCTGATCGGCAATGGGGGGAAGGACACACCCAACTGATCGGCAATGTGGGGAAGGACACACCTAACTGATCGGCAATGGGGGGAAACACACACCCAGCTGATCGGCAATGGGGCAAACACACACCCAGCTGATCGGCAATGGGGGTAAGCACACTCCCAGCTGATCGGCAATGGGGGGAAGCACACTCCAAGATGATCCGGAATGGGGACAGGCACACACCCTGCTGATCGGCAATGGGGGGAAGGAATCTCCCAGCTGATTGGCAATGCGGGGATGGACACACCCAGCTGATCGGCAATGCGGGGAAGCACACACCCAGATGATTGTCAATGGGGGGAAGGACACACCTAGCTGATCGGCAATGAGGGCAAGGACACAGCCTGCTGATCGGCAATGGGGGGAAGCACACACCCGCCTGATCGGCAATGGGGGGAAGCACACACCCAGCTCATTCGCAATGCGGGGAAGGACACACCCAGCTGATCGGCAATGTGGGAAGGCACACACCCAGCTGATCGGCAATGGGGGGAAGGACACACCCAGCTGATCGGCAATGGGGCGAAGCACACACCCAGCTGATCGGCAATGGGGTTGAAGGGCAGAACCAGCTGATCGGCAATGAGGGGAAGCACACACCCAGCTGATCGGCAATGCGGGGAAGGACACACCCAGCTGATCGGCAATGGGGCGAAGCACACTCCCAGCTGATCGGCAATGCGGGGAAAGACACACCCAGCTGATCGGCAATGGGGGGAAGGACACACCCAGCTGATCGGCAATGGGGGGATGCGCACTCCCAGCTGATCGGCAATGCGGGAAAGCACGCACCCAGCTGATCGGCAATGGGGGGAAGGACACACCCAGCTGATCGGCAATGGGGGGAAGCACACACCCTGTTGATCGGCAATGGGGAGGAAGCACACACCCACCTGATCGGCAATGGGGGGAAGCAAACAACCAGCTGATCTGCAATGCGGGGAAGGACACACCCATCTGAACGGCAATGGGGGGAGGCACAAACCCAGCTGATCAGCAATGGGGGGAAGGACAGGCCCAGCTGATCGGCAATGTGGGGAAGGAGACACCCAGCTGATCGGCAATGGGGTGAAGGACAGACCCAGCTGATCGGTAATGGGGGGAAGCACACACCCAGCTGTTCGGCAATGGGGTGATTCATACACCCAGCTGTTCGGCAATGCGGGGAAGCACACTCCCAGCTGATCGGCAATGGGGGGACGCACACACCCAGCTGGTCGGCAATGCGGGGAAGCACACGCCCAGCTGATCGGCAATGGGGGGAAGCACACACCCAGCTGATCGGCAATGCGGGGATGCACACACCCAGCTGATCGGCAATGTGGGGAAACACACACCCAGCTAATCGGCAATGGGGGGAAGCACACACCCAGCTGATCAGCAATGGGGGGAAGGACAGACCGAGCTGATCGGCAATGGGGGGAAGCACACACCCAGCTGATCGGCAATGGGGAGAAAGGACAGACCCAGCTGATCGGCAATGTGGGGAAACACACACCCAGCTAATCGGCAATGGGGGGAAGCACACACCCAGCTGGTCAGCAATGGGGGGAAGGACAGACCGAGCTGATCGGCAATGGGGGGAAGCACACACCCAGCTGATCGGCAATGGGGAGAAAGGACAGACCCAGCTGATCGGCAATGGGGGAAGCACACACCCATCTGATCGGCAATGGGGGGAAGGACACACCCAGCTGATCGGCAATGGGGGGATAGACACTGCCAGCTGATCGGCAATGTGGTGAAGCACACTCCCAGCTGATCGGCAATGGGGGGTTTCACACACACAGCTGATCGGCAATGGGGGAAACACAGACCCAGCTGATCGGCAATGGGGGAAACACACACCCAGCTGTTCGGCAATGGGGGGAAGGACACACCCAACTGACCGGCAATGCGGGGTATGGCACACCCAACTGATCGGCAATGGGGGGAAGCACACACCCAGCTGATCGGCAATGGGGGAAACACACACTAGCTGATCGGCAATGGGGGTAAGCAAACACCCAGCTGCTCGGCAAAGCGGGGAAGAACAGACCCAGCTGATCGGCAATGCGGGGAAGGACACACACAGCTGATCGGTAATGCGGGGAAGCACAAACCCAGCTGATCGGCAATTGGGGGAAGCACACTCCCAGCTGATCGGCAATGGGGGGGGGAAGCACACTCCCAGATGATCTGCAATGGGGAGAGGCACACACCCAGCTGATCGGCAATTGGGGGAAGGACGCACCTAGCTTATTGGCAATGGTGGGAAGCACACTCCCAGCTGATCGGCAATGGGGGGAAGCACATATCCAGCTGATCGGCAATGCGTGGAAGCACACACCCAGCTTATCGGCAACGCGGAGAAGGACACACCCAGCTGATCGGCAATGGTGGGAAGCACACACCCAGCTGATTGGCAATGCGGGGAAGCACACACCCAGCTGATCGGCAATGCGGGGAAGGACACTTCCAGCTGATCGGCAATGCGGGGAAGCACACACCCAACTGATCGGCAATGGGGGGAAGGACACACCCAACTGATCGGCAATGGGGGGAAACACACACCCAGCTGATCGGCAATGGGGGAAACACACACCCAGCTGATCGGCAATGGGGGTAAGCACACTCCCAGCTGACCGGCAATGGGGGGAAGCACACTCCAAGATGATCTGCAATGGATGAGGCACACACCCAGCTGATTGGCAATGCGGGGAAGCACACACCCAGCTGATCGGCAATGCGGGGTAGGACACTTCCAGCTGATCGGCAATGCGGGGAAGCACACACCCAACTGATCGGCAATGGGGGGAAGGACACACCCAACTGATCGGCATTGGGGGGAAACACACACCCAGCTGATCGGCAATGGGGGAAACACACACCCAGCTGATCGGCAATGGGGGTAAGCACACTCCCAGCTGACCGGCAATGGGGGGAAGCACACACCCAGCTCATTCGCAATGCGGGGAAGGACACACCCAGCTGATCGGCAATGTGGGAAGGCACACACCCAGCTGATCGGCAATGGGGGGAAGGACACACCCAGCTGATCGGCAATGGGGGGAAGCACACACACAGCTGATCGGCAATGGGGTTGAAGGGCAGAACCAGCTGATCGGCAATGAGGGGAAGCACACACCCAGCTGATCGGCAATGCGGGGAAGGACACACCCAGCTGATCGGCAATGGGGCGAAGCACACTCCCAGCTGATCGGCAATGCGGGGAAAGACACACCCAGCTGATCGGCAATGGGGGGAAGGACACACCCAGCTGATCGGCAATGGGGGGATGCGCACTCCCAGCTGATCGGCAATGCGGGAAAGCACGCACCCAGCTGATCGGCAATGGGGGGAAGGACACACCCAGCTGATCGGCAATGGGGGGAAGCACACACCCTGATGATCGGCAATGGGAGGAAGCACACGCCCACCTGATCGGCAATGGGGGGAAGCACACAACCAGCTGATCTGCAATGCGGGGAAGGACACACCCATCTGAACGGCAATGGGGGGAGGCACAAACCCAGCTGATCGGCAATGGGAGGAAGGACAGGCCCAGCTGATCGGCAATGTGGGGAAGGAGACACCCAGCTGATCGGCAATGGGGTGAAGGACAGACCCAGCTGATCGGTAATGGGGGGAAGCACACACCCAGCTGTTCGGCAATGGGGTGATTCATACACCCAGCTGTTCGGCAATGCGGGGAAGCACACTCCCAGCTGATCGGCAATGGGGGGACGCACACACCCAGCTGGTCGGCAATGCGGGGAAGCACACGCCCAGCTGATCGGCAATGGGGGGAAGCACACACCCAGCTGATCGGCAATGCGGGGATGCACACACCCAGCTGATCGGCAATGTGGGGAAACACACACCCAGCTCATCGGCAATGGGGGGAAGCACACACCCAGCTGATCAGCAATGGGGGGAAGGACAGACCGAGCTGATCGGCAATGGGGGGAAGCACACACCCAGCTGATCGGCAATGGGGAGAAAGGACAGACCCAGCTGATCGGCAATGTGGGGAAACACACACCCAGCTAATCGGCAATGGGGGGAAGCACACACCCAGCTGGTCAGCAATGGGGGGAAGGACAGACCGAGCTGATCGGCAATGGGGGGAAGCACACACCCAGCTGATCGGCAATGGGGAGAAAGGACAGACCCAGCTGATCGGCAATGGGGGAAGCACACACCCATCTGATCGGCAATGGGGGGAAGGACACACCCAGCTGATCGGCAATGGGGGGATAGACACTGCCAGCTGATCGGCAATGTGGTGAAGCACACTCCCAGCTGATCGGCAATGGGGGGTTTCACACACACAGCTGATCGGCAATGGGGGAAACACAGACCCAGCTGATCGGCAATGGGGGAAACACACACCCAGCTGTTCGGCAATGGGGGGAAGGACACACCCAACTGACCGGCAATGCGGGGTATGGCACACCCAACTGATCGGCAATGGGGGGAAGCACACACCCAGCTGATCGGCAATGGGGGAAACACACACTAGCTGATCGGCAATGGGGGTAAGCAAACACCCAGCTGTTCGGCAAAGCGGGGAAGCACAGACCCAGCTGATCGGCAATGCGGGGAAGGACACACACAGCTGATCGGTAATGCGGGGAAGCACACACCCAGCTGATCGGCAATTGGGGGAAGCACACTCCCAGCTGATCGGCAATGGGGGGGGAAGCACACTCCCAGATGATCTGCAATGGGGAGAGGCACACACCCAGCTGATCGGCAATTGGGGGAAGGACGCACCTAGCTTATTGGCAATGGTGGGAAGCACACTCCCAGCTGATCGGCAATGGGGGGAAGCACATATCCAGCTGATCGGCAATGCGTGGAAGCACACACCCAGCTTATCGGCAACGCGGAGAAGGACACACCCAGCTGATCGGCAATGGTGGGAAGCACACACCCAGCTGATTGGCAATGCGGGGAAGCACACACCCAGCTGATCGGCAATGCGGGGAAGGACACTTCCAGCTGATCGGCAATGCGGGGAAGCACACACCCAACTGATCGGCAATGGGGGGAAGGACACACCCAACTGATCGGCAATGGGGGGAAACACACACCCAGCTGATCGGCAATGGGGGAAACACACACCCAGCTGATCGGCAATGGGGGTAAGCACACTCCCAGCTGACCGGCAATGGGGGGAAGCACACTCCAAGATGATCTGCAATGGATGAGGCACACACCCAGCTGATTGGCAATGCGGGGAAGCACACACCCAGCTGATCGGCAATGCGGGGTAGGACACTTCCAGCTGATCGGCAATGCGGGGAAGCACACACCCAACTGATCGGCAATGGGGGGGAAACACACACCCAGCTGATCGGCAATGGGGGAAACACACACCCAGCTGATCGGCAATGGGGGTAAGCACACTCCCAGCTGACCGGCAATGGGGGGAAGCACACAGCCAGCTCATTCGCAATGCGGGGAAGGACACACCCAGCTGATCGGCAATGTGGGAAGGCACACACCCAGCTGATCGACAATGGGGGGAAGGACACACCCAGCTGATCGGCAATGGGGGGAAGCACACACACAGCTGATCGGCAATGGGGTTGAAGGGCAGAACCAGCTGATCGGCAATGAGGGGAAGCACACACCCAGCTGATCGGCAATGCGGGGAAGGACACACCCAGCTGATCGGCAATGGGGCGAAGCACACTCCCAGCTGATCGGCAATGCGGGGAAAGACACACCCAGCTGATCGGCAATGGGGGGAAGGACACACCCAGCTGATCGGCAATGGGGGGATGCGCACTCCCAGCTGATCGGCAATGCGGGAAAGCACGCACCCAGCTGATCGGCAATGGGGGGAAGGACACACCCAGCTGATCGGCAATGGGGGGAAGCACACACCCTGTTGATCGGCAATGGGGAGGAAGCACACGCCCACCTGATCGGCAATGGGGGGAAGCACACAACCAGCTGATCTGCAATGCGGGGAAGGACACACCCATCTGAACGGCAATGGGGGGAAGGACAGGCCCAGCTGATCGGCAATGTGGGGAAGGAGACACCCAGCTGATCGGCAATGGGGTGAAGGGCAGACCCAGCTGATCGGTAATGGGGGGGAAGGACAGGCCCAGCTGATCGGCAATGTGGGGAAGGAGACACCCAGCTGATCGGCAATGGGGTGAAGGGCAGACCCAGCTGATCGGTAATGGGGGGAAGGACAGGCCCAGCTGATCGGCAATGTGGGGAAGGAGACACCCAGCTGATCGGCAATGGGGGGAGGCACAAACCCAGCTGATCGGCAATGGGGGGAAGGACAGGCCCAGCTGATCGGCAATGTGGGGAAGGAGACACCCAGCTGATCGGCAATGGGGTGAAGGGCAGACCCAGCTGATCGGTAATGGGGGGGAAGCACACACCCAGCTGTTCGGCAATGGGGTGATTCATACACCCAGCTGTTCGGCAATGCGGGGAAGCACACTCCCAGCTGATCGGCAATGGGGGGACGCACACACCCAGCTGGTCGGCAATGCGGGGAAGCACACACCCAGCTGATCGGCAATGGGGGGAAGCACACACTAGCTGATCGGCAATGGGGTAAGCAAACAACCAGCTGTTCGGCAAAGCGGGGAAGCACAGACCCAGATGATCGGCAATGCGGGGAAGGACACACACAGCTGATCGGTAATGCGGGGAAGCACACACCCAGCTGATCGGCAATTGGGGGAAGCACACTCCCAGCTGATCGGCAATGGGGGGGAAGCACACTCCCAGATGATCTGCAATGGGGAGAGGCACACACCCAGCTGATCGGCAATTGGGGGAAGGACGCATCTAGCTTATCGGCAATGGTGGGAAGCACACTCCCAGCTGATCGGCAATGGGGGGAAGCACATATCCAGCTGATCGGCAATGCGTGGAAGCACACACCCAGCTGATCGGCAATGCGGGGAAGGACACACCCAGCTGATCGGCAATGGTGGGAAGCACACACCCAGCTGATTGGCAATGCGGGGAAGCACACACCCAGCTGATCGGCAATGCGGGAAGGACACTTTCAGCTGATCGGCAATGCGGGGAAGCACACACCCAACTGATCGGCAATGGGGGGAAGGACACACCCAACTGATCGGCAATGGGGGGAAACACACACCCAGCTGATCGGCAATGGGGGAAACAGACACCCAGCTAATCGGCAATGGGGGTAAGCACACTCCCAGCTGACCGGCAATGGGGGGAAGCACACTCCAAGATGATCTGCAATGGGGAGAGGCACACACCCAGCTGATTGGCAATGCGGGGAAGCACACACCCAGCTGATCGGCAATGGGGGGAAGGACACACCCAACTGATCGGCAATGCGGGAAACACACACCCAGCTGATCGGCAATGGGGGTAAGCACACTCCCAGCTCATTTGCAATGCGGGGAAGGACACACCCAGCTGATCGGCAATGTGGGAAGGCACACACCCAGCTGATCGGCAATGGGGGGAAGGACACACCCAGCTGATCGGCAATGGGGGAAGCACACACCCAGCTGATCGGCAATGGGGTTCAAGGGCAGAACCAGCTGATCGGCAATGAGGGGAAGCACACACCCAGCTGATCGGCAATGCGGGGAAGGACACACCCAGCTGATCGGCAATGGGGCGAAGCACACTCCCAGCTGATCGGCAATGCGGGGAAAGACACACCCAGCTGATCGGCAATGGGGGGAAGGACACACCCAGCTGATCGGCAATGGGGGGATGCGCACTCCCAGCTGATCGGCAATGCGGGAAAGCACGCACCCAGCTGATCGGCAATGGGGGGAAGGACACACCCAGCTGATCGGCAATGGGGGCAAGCACACACCCTGTTGATCGGCAATGGGGAGGAAGCACACACCCACCTGATCGGCAATGGGGGAAGCACACAACCAGCTGATCGGCAATGCGGGGAAGCACACACCCAACTGATCGGCAATGGGGGGAAGGACACACCCAACTGATCGGCAATGGGGGGAGGCACAAACCCAGCTGATCGGCAATGGGGGGAAGGACAGGCCTAGCTGATCGGCAATGTGGGGAAGGAGACACCCAGCTGATCGGCAATGGGGTGAAGGACAGACCCAGCTGATCGGCAATGGGGGAAGCACACACCCATCTGATCGGCAATGGGGGGAAGGACACACCCAGCTGATCGGCATTGGGGGGATAGACACTGCCAGCTGATCGGCAATGTGGTGAAGCACACTCCCAGCTGATCGGCAATGGGGGGTTTCACACACACAGCTGATCGACAATGGGGGAAACACAGACCCAGCTGATCGGCAATGGGGGAAACACACACCCAGCTGTTCGGCAATGGGGGGAAGGACACACCCAACTGACCGGCAATGCGGGGTATGGCACACCCAACTGATCGGCAATGGGGGGAAGCACACACCCAGCTGATCGGCAATGGGGGAAACACACACTAGCTGATCGGCAATGGGGGTAAGCAAACACCCAGCTGTTCGGCAAAGCGGGGAAGCACAGACCCAGCTGATCGGCAATGCGGGGAAGGACACACACAGCTGATCGGTAATGCGGGGAAGCGCACACCCAGCTGATCGGCAATTGGGGGAAGCACACTCCCAGCTGATCGGCAATGGGGGGGGAAGCACACTCCCAGATGATCTGCAATGGGGAGAGGCACACACCCAGCTGATCGGCAATTGGGGGAAGGACGCACCTAGCTTATTGGCAATGGTGGGAAGCACACTCCCAGCTGATCGGCAATGGGGGGAAGCACATATCCAGCTGATCGGCAATGCGTGGAAGCACACACCCAGCTTATCGGCAACGCGAAGAAGGACACACCCAGCTGATCGGCAATGGTGGGAAGCACACACCCAGCTGATTGGCAATGCGGGGAAGCACACACCCAGCTGATCGGCAATGGTGGGAAGCACACACCCAGCTGATCGGCAATGGGGGGAAGCACACACTAGCTGATCGGCAATGGGGTAAGCAAACAACCAGCTGTTCGGCAAAGCTGGGAAGCACAGACCCAGATGATCGGCAATGCGGGGAAGGACACACACAGTTGATCGGTAATGCGGGGAAGCACACACCCAGCTGATCGGCAATTGGGGGAAGCACACTCCCAGCTGATCGGCAATGGGGGGGAAGCACACTCCCAGATGATCTGAAATGGGGAGAGGCACACACCCAGCTGATCGGCAATTGGGGGAAGGACGCATCTAGCTTATCGGCAATGGTGGGAAGCACACTCCCAGCTGATCGGCAATGGGGGGAAGCACATATCCAGCTGATCGGCAATGCGTGGAAGCACACACCCAGCTGATCGGCAATGCGGGGAAGGACACACCCAGCTGATCGGCAATGCGGGAAGGACACTTTCAGCTGATCGGCAATGCGGGGAAGCAGACACCCAACTGATCGGCAATGGGGGGAAGGACACACCCAACTGATCGGCAATGGGGGGAAACACACACCCAGCTGATCGGCAATGGGGGAAACAGACACCCAGCTAATCGGCAATGGGGGTAAGCACACTCCCAGCTGACCGGCAATGGGGGGAAGCACACTCCAAGATGATCTGCAATGGGGAGAGGCACACACCCAGCTGATTGGCAATGCGGGGAAGCACACACCCAGCTGATCGGCAATGCGGGGAAGGACACTTCCAGCTGATCGGCAATGCGGGGAAGAACACACCCAACTGATCGGCAATGGGGGGAAGGACACACCCAACTGATCGGCAATGGGGGGAAACACATACCCAGCTGATCGGCAATGGGGGTAAGCACACTCCCAGCTGATCGGCAATGGGGGTAAGCACACTCCCAGCTCATTTACAATGCGGGGAAGGACACACCCAGCTGATCGGCAATGTGGGAAGGCACACACCCAGCTGATCGGCAATGCGGGGAAGGACACACCCAGCTGATCGGCAATGGGGCGAAGCACACTCCCAGCTGATCGGCAATTCGGGGAAAGACACACCCAGCTGATCGGCAATGGGGGGAAGGACACACCCAGCTGATCGGCAATGGGGGGATGCGCACTCCCAGCTGATCGGCAATGGGGGGAAGCACACACCCAGTTGATCGGCAATGGGGAGGAAGCACACACCCAGCTGATCTGCAATGCGGGGAAGGACACACCCATCTGAACGGCAATGGGGGGAGGCACAAACCCAGCTGATCGGCAATGGGGGGAAGGACAGGCCTAGCTGATCGGCAATGTGGGGAAGGAGACACCCAGCTGATCGGCAATGGGGTGAAGGACAGACCCAGCTGATCGGTAATGGGGGGAAGCACACACACAGCTGTTCGGCAATGGGGTAATTCATACACCCAGCTGTTTGGCAATGCGGGGAAGCACACTCCCAGCTGATCGGCAATGGAGGGACGCACACACCCAGCTGGTCGCCAATGCGGGGAAGCGCACACCCAGCTGATCGGCAATGCGGGGAAGCACACACCCAGCTGATCGGCAATGCGGGGATGCACACACCCAGCTGATCGGCAATGTCGGGAAACACACACCCAGCTAATCGGCAATGGGGGGAAGCACACACCCAGCTGATCAGCAATGGGGGGAAGGACAGACCGAGCTGATCGGCAATGGGGGGAAGCACACACCCAGCTGATCGGCAATGGGGAGAAAGGACAGACCCAGCTGATCGGCAATGGGGGAAGCACACACCCAGCTGATCGGCAATGGGGGGAAGGACACACCCAGCTGATCGGCAATGGGGGGATAGACACTGCCAGCTGATCGGCAATGTGGTGAAGCACACTCCCAGCTGATCGGCAATGGGGGGTTTCACACACACAGCTGATCGGCAATGGGGGAAACACAGACACAGCTGATCGGCAATGGGGGAAACACACACCCAGCTGATCGGCAATGGGGGGAAGGACACACCCAACTGACCGGCAATGCGGGGTAGGGCACACCCTCTGATCGGCAATGGGGTGAAGCACACACCCAGCTGATCGGCAATGGGGGAAACACACACTAGCTGAACGGCAATGGGGGTAAGCAAACACCCAGCTGTTCGGCAAAGCGGGGAAGCACAGACCCAGCTGATCGGCAATGCGGGGAAGGACACACACAGCTGATCGGTAATGCGGGGAAGCACAAACCCAGCTGATCGGCAATTGGGGGAAGCACACTCCCAGCTGATCGGCAATGGGGAGAGGCACACACCCAGCTGATCGGCAATTGGGGGAAGGACGCACCTAGCTTATCGGCAATGGTGGGAAGCACACTCCCAGCTGATCGGCAATGGGGGGAAGCACATATCCAGCTGATCGGCAATGCGTGGAAGCACACACCCAGCTGATCGGCAATGCGGGGAAGGACACACCCAGCTGATCGGCAATGGTGGGAAGCACACACCCAGCTGATTGGCAATGCGGGGAAGCACACACCCAGCTGATCGGCAATGCGGGGAAGGACACTTCCAGCTGATCGGCAATGCGGGGAAGCACACACCCAACTGATCGGCAATGGGGGGAAGGACACACCCAACTGATCGGCAATGGGGGGAAACACACACCCAGCTGATCGGCAATGGGGGAAACACACACCCAGCTGATCGGCAATGGGGGTAAGCACACTCCCAGCTGACCGGCAATGGGGGGAAGCACACTCCAAGATGATCTGCAATGGGGAGAGGCACACACCCAGCTGATTGGCAATGCGGGGAAGCACACACCCAGCTGATCGGCAATGCGGGGAAGGACACTTCCAGCTGATCGGCAATGCGGGGAAGCACACACCCAACTGATCGGCAATGGGTGGAAGGACACACCCAACTGATCGGCAATGGGGGGAAACACACACCCAGCTGATCGGCAATGGGGGAAACACACACCCAGCTGATCGGCAATGGGGGTAAGCACACTCCCAGCTGACCGGCAATGGGGGGAAGCACACACCCAGCTGATCGGCAATGGGGAGAAAGGACAGACCCAGCTGATCGGCAATGGGGGAAGCACACACCCAGCTGATCGGCAATGGGGGGAAGGACACACCCAGCTGATCGGCAATGGGGGCATAGACACTGCCAGCTGATCGGCAATGTGGTGAAGCACACTCCCTGCTGATCAGCAATGGGGGGTTTCACACACACAGCTGATCGGCAATGGGGGAAACACAGACCCAGCTGATCGGCAATGGGGGAAACACACACCCAGCTGATCGGCAATGGGGGGAAGGACACACCCAACTGACCGGCAATGCGGGGTAGGGCACACCCAACTGATTGGCAATGGGGGGAAGCACACACCCAGATGATCGGCAATGGGGGAAACACACACTAGCTGATCGGCAATGGGGGTAAGCAAACACCCAGCTGTTCGGCAAAGCGGGCAAGCACAGACCCAGCTGATCGGCAATGCGGGGAAGGACACACACAGCTGATCGGTAATGCGGGGAAGCACACACCCAGCTGATCGGCAATTGGGTGAAGCACACTCCCAGCTGATCGGCAATGGGGGGGGGAAGCACACTCCCAGATGATCTGCAATGGGGAGAGGCACACACCCAGCTGATCGGCAATTGGGGGAAGGACGCACCTAGCTTATCGGCAATGGTGGGAAGCACACTCCCAGCTGATCGGCAATGGGGGGAAGCACATATCCAGCTGATCGGCAATGCGTGGAAGCACACACCCAGCTGATCGGCAATGTGGGGAAGGACACACCCAGCTGATTGGCAATGCGTGGAAGCACACACCCAGCTGATCGGCAATGGTGGGAAGCACACACCCAGCTGATTGGCAATGCGGGGAAGCACACACCCAGCTGATCGGCAATGCGGGGAAGCACACACCCAGCTGATCGGCAATGGTGGGAAGCACACACCCAGCTGATCGGCAATGGTGGGAAGCACACACACAGCTGATCGGCAATGCGGGGAAGGACACTTCCAGCTGATCGGCAATGCGGGGAAGCACACACCCAACTGATCGGCAATGGGGGGAAGGATACACCCAACTGATCGGCAATGGGGGGAAACACACACCCAGCTGATCGGCAATGGGGGAAACACACACCCAGCTGATCGGCAATGGGGGTAAGCACACTCCCAGCTGACCGGCAATGGGGGGGAAGCACACTCCAAGATGATCTGCAATGGGGAGAGGCACACACCCAGCTGATCGGCAATGGGGGGAAGGAAACTCCCAGCAGATCGGCAATGCGGGGAAGGACACACCAGCTGATCGGCAATGGGGGGAAGGACACACCCAGCTGATCGGCAATGGGTGGAAGCACACACCCTGTTGATCGGCAATGGGGGGGAAGCACACACCCACCTGATCGGCAATGGGGGGAAGTACACAACCAGCTGATCTGCAATGCGGGGAAGGACACACCCATCTGATCGGCAATGGGGGGAGGCACAAACCCAGCTGATCGGCAATGGGGGGAAGGACAGGCCCAGCTAATCGGAAATGTGGGGAAGGAGACACCCAGCTGATCGGCAATGGGGTGAAGGACAAACCCAGCTGATCGGTAATGGGGGGAAGCACACCCCCAGTGTTCGGCAATGGGGTGATTCATACACCCAGCTGTTCGGCAATGCGGGGAAGCACACTCCCAGCTGATCGGCAATGGGGGGAAGCACACACCCAGCTGATCGGCAATGCGTGGAAGCAC
Source organism: Scyliorhinus torazame (assembly GCF_047496885.1). Lineage (NCBI taxonomy): Eukaryota > Metazoa > Chordata > Chondrichthyes > Carcharhiniformes > Scyliorhinidae > Scyliorhinus > Scyliorhinus torazame. The sequence continues at coordinate 58,698,497 of NC_092726.1, forward strand.
ACAACCAGCTGATCTGCAATGGGATGAAGTACACCCCCAGCTGATCGGCAATGCGGGGATGCACACACCCAGCTGATCGGCAATGTGGGGAAACACACACCCAGCTAATCGGCAATACGGGGAAGCACACACCCAGCTGATCAGCAATGGGGGGAAGGACAGACCGAGCTGATCGGCAATGGGGGGAAGCACACACCCAGCTGATCGTCAATGCGGAGAAAGGACAGACCCAGCTGATCGGCAATGGGGGAAGCACACACCCAGCTGATCGGCAATGGGGGGAAGGACACACCCAGCTGATCGGCAATGGGGCGATAGACACTGCCAGCTGATCGGCAATGTGGTGAAGCACACTCCCAGCTGATCGGCAATGGGGGGATTCACACACACAGCTGATCGGCAATGGGGGAAACACAGACCCAGCTGATCGGCAATGGGGGAAACACACACTAGCTGATCGGCAATGGGGGTAAGCAAACACCCAGCTATTCGGCAATGCGGGGAAGCCCAGAACCAGCTGATCGGCATTGCGGGGAAGGACACACACAGATGATCGGTAATGCAGGGAAGCACACACCCAGCTGATCGGCAATTGGGGGAAGCACACTCCCAGCTGATCGGCAATGGGGGGTGGGGGGGAGCACACTCCCAGATGATCTGCAATGGGGAGAGGCACACACCCAGCTGATCGGCAATTGGGGGAAGGACGCACCTAGCTTATCGGCAATGGTGGGAAGCACACTCCCAGCTGATCGGCAATGGGGGGAAGCACATATCCAGCTGATCGGCAATGCGGGGATGCACACACCCAGCTGATTGGCAATGCGGGGAAGAACACACCCAGCTGATCGGCAATGCGGGGAAGGACACTTCCAGCTGATCGGCAATGCGGGGTAGCACACACCCAGCTGATCGGCAATGGGGGGAAGGACACACCCATCTGATCGGCAATGCGGGGAAGGACACACCTAACTGATCGGCAAAGGGGAGAAACACACACCCAGCTGATCGGCAATGGGGGAAACACACAGCCAGCTGATCGGCAAAGGGGGGACGGAAACTCCCAGCTGATCGGCAATGCGGGGAAGGACACACCTAGCTGATCGGCAATGCGGGGAAGGACACACCTAGCTGATCGGCAATGAGGGGAAGCAAACTCCAAGATGATCTGCAATGGGGAGAGGCACACACCCAGCTGATCGGCAATGCGGGGAAGGACACACCCAGCTGATCGGCAATGGGGGGAAGGACACACCCAGCTGATCGGCAATGGGGGGAACCACACACCCTGTTGATCGGCAATGGGGGGAAGCACACACCCACCTGATCGGCAATGGGGGGAAGCACACAACCAGCTGATCTGCAATGCGGGGAAGGACACACCCATCTGATCGGCAATGGGGGGAGGCACAAACCCAGCTGATCGGCAATGGGGGGAAGGACAGGCCCAGCTGATCGGCAATGTGGGGAAGGAGACACCCAGCTGATCGGCAATGGGGTGAAGGACAGACCCAGCTGATCGGTAATGGGGGGAAGCACACACCCAGCTGTTCGGCAATGGGGTGATTCATACACCCAGCTGTTCGGCAATGCGGGGAAGCACACTCCCAGCTGATCTGCAATGGGGGGAAGCACACACCCAGCTGATCGGCAATGCGCGGAAGGACACTTCCAGCTGATCGGCAATGCGGGGAAGCACACACCCAGCTGATCGGCAATGGGGGGAAGGACACACCTAGCTGATCGGCAATGAGGGGAAGGACACACCCTGCTGATCGGCTCGGGGGGAAGCACACACGCACCTGATCGGAAATGGGGGGAAGCACACACCCAGCTGATTTGCAATGCGGGGAAGGACACACCCAGCTGATCGGCAATGTGGGAAGGATACACCCAGCTCATCGGCAATGGGGGGAAGGACACACCCAGCTGATCGGCAATGGGGGGAAGCACACACCCTGTTGATTGGCAATGGGGGGAAGCAAACACCCACCTGATCGGCAATGGGGGGAAGCACACAACCAGCTGATCTGCAATGCGGGGAAGGACACACCCATCTGATCGGCAATGGGGGGAGGCACAAACCCAGCTGATCGGCAATGGGGGGAAGGACAGGCCCAGCTGATCGGCAATGTGGGGAAGGAGACACCCAGCTGATCGGCAATGGGGTGAAGGACAGACCCAGCTGATCGGTAATGGGGGAAGCACACACCCAGCTGTTCGGCAATGGGGTGATTCATACACCCAGCTGTTCGGCAATGCGGGGAAGCACACTCCCAGCTGATCTGCAATGGGGGGAAGCACACACCCAGCTGATCGGCAATGAGGGGAATGACACACCCTGCTGATCGGCTAGGGGGGAAGCACACACCCACCTGATCGGCAATGGGGGGAAGCACACACCCAGCTGATTCGCAATGCGGGGAAGGACACAACCAGCTGATCGGCAATGTGGGAAGGACACACCCAGCTGATCGGCAATGGGGGGAAGGACACAACCAGCTGATCGGCAATGGGGGGAAGCACACACCCTGTTGATCGGCAATGGGGGGGAAGCACACACCCACCTGATCGGCAATGGGGGGAAGCACACAACCAGCTGATCTGCAATGCGGGGAAGCACACACCCATCTGATCGGCAATGGGGGAGGCACAAACCCAGCTGATCGGCAATGGGGGGAAGGACAGGCCCAGCTGATCGGCAATGTGGGGAAGGAGACACCCAGCTGATCGGCAATGGGGTGAAGAACAGACCCAGCTGATCGGTAATGGGGGGAAGCACACACCCAGCTGTTCGGCAATGGTGTGATTCATACACCCAGCTGTTCGGCAATGCAGGGAAGCACACTCCCAGCTGATCTGCAATGGGGGGAAGCACATATCCAGCTGATCGGCAATGCGGGGAAGGACACTTCCAGCTGATCGGCAATGCGGGGAAGCACACACCCAGCTGATCGGCAATGGGGGGAAGGACACACCCAGCTGATCGGCAATGGGGGCATAGACACTGCCAGCTGATCGGCAATGTGGTGAAGCACACTCCCTGCTGATCAGCAATGGGGGGTTTCACACACACAGCTGATCGGCAATGGGGGAAACACAGACCCAGCTGATCGGCAATGGGGGAAACACACACCCAGCTGATCGGCAATGGGGGGAAGGACACACCCAACTGACCGGCAATGCGGGGTAGGGCACACCCAACTGATTGGCAATGGGGGGAAGCACACAACCAGCTGATCTGCAATGCGGGGAAGCACACACCCATCTGATCGGCAATGGGGGAGGCACAAACCCAGCTGATCGGCAATGGGGGGAAGGACAGGCCCAGCTGATCGGCAATGTGGGGAAGGAGACACCCAGCTGATCGGCAATGGGGTGAAGAACAGACCCAGCTGATCGGTAATGGGGGGAAGCACACACCCAGCTGTTCGGCAATGGTGTGATTCATACACCCAGCTGTTCGGCAATGCAGGGAAGCACACTCCCAGCTGATCTGCAATGGGGGGAAGCACATATCCAGCTGATCGGCAATGCGGGGAAGGACACTTCCAGCTGATCGGCAATGCGGGGAAGCACACACCCAGCTGATCGGCAATGGGGGGAAGGACACACCCAACTGATCGGCAATGCGGGGAAGGACACACCTAACTGATCGGCAAAGGGGGGAAACACACACCCAGCTGATCGGCAATGGGGGAAACACACACCCAGCTGATCGGCAATGGGGGTAAGCACACTCCCAGCTGACCGGCAATGGGGGGAAGCACACTCCAAGATGATCTGCAATGGGGAGAGGCACACAGCCAGCTGATCGGCAATGGGGGGACGGAAACTCCCAGCTGATCGGCAATGCGGGGAAGGACACACCTAGCTGATCGGCAATGAGGGGAAGCACACTCCAAGATGATCTGCAATGGGGAGAGGCACACACCCTGTTGATCGGCAATGGGGGGAAGCACACACCCACCTGATCGGCAATGGGGGGAAGCACACAACCAGCTGATCTGCAATGCGGGGAAGGACACATCCATCTGATCGGCAATGGGGGGAGGCACAAACCCAGCTGATCGGCAATGGGGGGAAGGACAGGCCCAGCTGATCGGCAATGTGGGGAAGGAGACACCCAGCTGATCGGCAATGGGGTGAAGGACAGACACAGCTGATCGGTAATGGGGGGAAGCACACACCCAGCTGTTCGGCAATGGGGTGATTCATACGCCCAGCTGTTCGGCAATGCGGGGAAGCACACTCCCAGCTGATCTGCAAAGGGGGGAAGGACACACCCAGCTGATCGGCAATGAGGGGAAGGACACACCCTGCTGATCGGCTCGGGGGGAAGTACACACCCACCTGATCGGCAATGGGGGGAAGCACACACCCAGCTGATTCGCAATGCGGGGAAGGACACAACCAGCTGATCGGCAATGTGGGAAGGACACACCCAGCTGATCGGCAATGGGGGGAAGGACACAACCAGCTGATCGGCAATGGGGGGATGCACACACCCTGTTGATCGGCAATGGGGAGAAGCACACACCCACCTTATCGGCAATGGGGGGAAGCACACAACCAGCTGATCTGCAATGCGGGGAAGGACACAACCATCTGATCGGCAATGGGGGGAGACACAAACCCAGCTGATCGGCAATGGGGGGAAGGACAGGCCCAGCTGATCGGCAATGTGGGGAAGGAGACACCCAGCTGATCGGCAATGGGGTGAAGGACAGACCCAGCTGATCGGTAATGGTGGGAAGCACACACCTTGCTGTTCGGCAATGGGGTGATTCATACACCCAGCTGTTCGGCAATGCGGGGAAGCACACTCCCAGCTGATCTGCAATGGGGGAAGCACACACCCAGCTGATCGGCAATGCGGAGAAGGACACTTCCAGCTGATCGGCAATGCGGGGAAGCACACACCCAGCTGATCGGCAATGGGGGGAAGGACACACCTAGCTGATCGGCAATGAGGGGAAGGACACACCCTGCTGATCGGCTAGGGGGGAAGCACTCACCCACCTGATCGGCAATGGGGGGAAGCACACACCCAGCTGATTCGCAATGCGGGGAAGGACACACCCAGCTGATCGGCAATCTGGGAAGGACACAACCAGCTGATCGGCAATGGGGGGAAGGACACACCCAGCTGATCTGCAATGGGGGGAAGCACACACCCTGTTGATCGGCAATGGGGGGTAGCACACACCCACCTGATCGGCAATGGGGGGAAGCACACAACCAGCTGATCTGCATTGCGGGGAAGGACACACCCATCTGATCGGCAATGGGGGGAGGCACATACCCAGCTGATCGGCAATGGGGGGAAGGACAGCCCCAGCTGATCGGCAATGTGGGGAAGGAGACACCCAGCTGATCGGCAATGGGGTGAAGGACAGATCCAGCTGATCGGTAATGGGGGAAGCACACACTCAGCTGTTCGGCAATGGGGTGATTCATACACCCAGCTGTTCGGCAATGCGGGGAAGCACACTCCCAGCTGATCTGCAATGGGGGGAAGCACACACCCAGCTGATCGGCAATGAGGGGAAGGACACACCCTGCTGATCGGCTAGGGGGGGAAGCACACACCCACCTGATCGGCAATGGGGGGAAGCACACACCCAGCTGATTCGCAATGCGGGGAAGGACACAACCAGCTGATCGGCAATGTGGGAAGGGCACACCCAGCTGATCGGCAATGGGGGGAAGGACACAACCAGCTGATCGGCAATGGGGGGAAGCACACACCCTGTTGATCGGCAATGGAGGGAAGCACACACCCACCTGATCGGCAATGGGAGGAAGCACACAACCAGCTGATCTGCAATGCGGGGAAGGACACACCCATCTGATCGGCAATGGGGAGGCACAAACCCAGCTGATCGGCAATGGGGGGAAGGACAGGCCCAGCTGAGAGGCAATGTGGGGAAGGAGATACCCAGCTGATCGGCAATGGGGTGAAGGACAGACCCAGCTGACCGGTAATGGGGGGAAGCACACACCCAGCTGTTCGGCAATGGGGTGATTCATACACCCAGCTGTTCGGCAATGCAGGGAAGCACACTCCCAGCTGATCTGCAATGGGGGGGAAGCTCACACCCAGCTGATCGGCAATGCGGGGTAGGACACTTCCAGCTGATCGGCAATGCGGTGAAGCACACACCCAGCTGATCGGCAATGGGGGGAAGGACACACCCAACTGATCGGCAATGCGGGGAAGGACACACCTAACTGATCGGCAAAGGGGGGAAACACACACCCAGCTGATCGGCAATGGGGGAAACACACACCCAGCTGATCGGCAATGGGGTAAGCACACTCCCAGCTGACCGGCAATGGGGGGAAGCACACTCCAAGATGATCTGCAAAGGGGAGAGGCACACACCCAGCTGATCGGCAATGGGGGGACGGAAACTCCCAGCTGATCGGCAATGTGGGGAAGGACACACCTAGCTGATCGGCAATGCGGGGAAGCACACACCCAGCCGATCGGCAATGGGGGGAAGGACACACTTAGCTGATCGGCAATGAGGGGAAGGACACACCCTGCTGATCGGCTAGGGGGGAAGCACACACCCACCTGATCGGCAATGGTGGGAAGCACACACCCAGCTGATTCGCAATGCGGGGAAGGACACACCCAGCTGATCGGCAATGGGGGGAAGCACACACCCTGTTGATCGGCAATGGGGGGAAGCACACACCCACCTGATCGGCAATGGGGGGAAGCACACAACCAGCTGATCTGCAATGCGGGGAAGGACACACCCATCTGATCGGCAATGGGGGGAGGCACAAACCCAGCTGTTCAGCAATGGGGGGAAGGACAGGCCCAGCTGATCGGCAATGTGGGGAAGGAGACACCCAGCTGATCGGCAATGGGGTGAAGGACAGACCCAGCTGATCGGTAATGGGGGAAGCACACACCCAGCTGGTCGGCAATGGGGTGATTCATACACCCAGCTGTTCGGCAATGCGGGGAAGCACACTCCCAGCTGATCTGCAATGGGGTGGGAAGCACACACCCAGCTGATCGGCAATGCGGGGAAGTACACATCCAGCTGATCGGCAATGGGGGGAAGCACACACCCAGCTGATCGGCAATGCGGGGATGCACACACCCAGCTGATCGGCAATGTGGGGAAACACACACACAGCTAATCGGCAATGGGGGGAAGCACACACCCAGCTGATCAGCAATGGGGGGAAGGACAGACCGAGCTGATCGGCAATGGGGGGAAGCACACACCCAGCTGATTGGCAATGGGGAGAAAGGACAGGCCCAGCTGATCGGCAATGGGGGAAGCACACACCCAGCTGATCGGCAATGGGGGGAAGGACACACCCAGCTGATCGGGAATGGGGGGATAGACACAGCCAGCTGATCGGCAATGTGGTGAAGCACAGTCCCAGCTGAACGGCAATGGGAGGATTCACACACACAGCTAATCGGCAATGGGGAAACACAGACCCAGCTGATCGGCAATGGGGGAATCACACACCCAGCTGATCGGCAATGGGGGGAAGGACACACACAACTGACCGGCAATGCGGGGTAGGGCACACCCAACTGATCGGCAATGGGGGGAAGCACACACTCAGCTGATCGGCAATGGGGGAAACACACACTAGCTGATCCGCAATGGGGGTAAGCACACACCCAGCTGTTCGGCAATGCGGGGAAGCACACACCCAGCTGATCGGCAATGCGGGGAAGGACACAAACAGCTGATCGGTAATGCGGGGAAGAACACACCCAGCTGATCGGCAATTGGGGGAAGCACACTCCCAGCTGATCGGCGATGGGGGGTGAAGCACACTCCCAGATGATCTGCAATGGGGAGAGGCACACACCCAGCTGAGCGGCAATTGGGGGAAGGACGCACCTAGCTTATCGGCAATGGTGGGAAGCACACTCCCAGCTGATCCGCATTGGGGGGAAGCACATATCCAGCTGATCGGCAATGCGGGGAAGCACACACCCAGCTGATCGGCAATGCGGGGAAGGACACACCCAGCTGATCGGCAATGGTGGGAAGCACACACCCAGCTGATTGGCAATGCGGGGAAGCACACACCCAGCTGATCGGCAATGCGGGGAAGGACACTTCCAGCTGATCGACAATGCGGGGAAGCACACACCCAGCTGATCGGCAATGGGGGGAAGGACACACCCAACTGATCGGCAATGCGTGGAAGGACACACCTAACTGATCGGCAAAGGGGGTAAACACACACCCAGCTGATCGGCAATGGGGGAAACACACACCCAGCTGATCGGCAATGGGGGTAAACACACTACCAGCTGACCGGCAATGGGGGGAAGCACACTCCAAGATGATCTGCAATGGGGAGAGGCACACATATCAGCTGATCGGCAATGGGGGGACGGAAACTCCCAGCTGATCGGCAATGCGGGGAAGGACACACCTAGCTGATCGGCAATGAGGGGAAGCACACTTCAAGATGATCTGCAATGGGGAGAGGCACACACCCAGCTGATCGTCAATGCGGGGATGCACACACCCAGCTGATCGGCAATGGGGGAAACACACACCCAGCTGATCGGCAATGGGGGTAAGCACACTACCAGCTGACCGGCAATGGGGGGAAGCACACTCCAAGATGATCTGCAATGGGGAGAGGCACACACCCAGCTGATCGGCAATGGGGGGACGGAAACTCCCAGCTGATCGGCAATGCGGGGAAGGACACACCTAGCTGATCGGCAATGAGGGTAAGCACACTTCAAGATGATCTGCAATGGGGAGAGGCACACACCCAGCTGATCGTCAATGCGGGGAAGCACACACCCAGCTGATCGGCAATGGGGGGAAGGACACACCTAGCTATTCGGCAATGAGGGGAAGGACACACCCTGCTGATCGGCTAGGGGGGAAGCACACACCCAGCTGATCGGCAATGGGGGGAAGGGCAGAATCAGCTGATCGGCAATGAGGGGAAGCACACACCCAGCTGATCGGCAATGCGGGGAAGGACACACCCAGCTGATCGGCAATGGGGTTAATGACACATCCAGCTGATCGGCAATGGGGGGAAGCACACACCCAGCTTATCGGCAATGGCGGAAGTGCAGAACCAGCTGATCGGCAATGGAGTGATGCATACACCCAGCTGTTCGGCAATGCGGGGAAGCACACATCCAACTGATCGGCAATGGGGGGAAGCACACACCCAGCTGATCGGCAATGCGGGGATGCACACACCCAGCTGTTCGGCAATGTGGGGAAACACACACCCAGCTAATCGGCAATGGGGGGAAGCACACACCCAGCTGATCAGCAAAGGGGGGAAGGACAGACCGAGCTGCTCGGCAATGGGGGGAAGCACACACCCAGCTGATTGGCAATGGGGAGAAAGGACAGACCCAGCTGATCGGCAATGGGGGAAGCACACACCCAGCTGATCGGCAATGGGGGGAAGGACACACCCAGCTGATCGGCAATGGGGGGGATAGACACTGCCAGCTGATCGGCAATGTGGTGAAGCACACTCCCAGCTGATCGGCAATGGGGGGATTCACACACACAGCTGATCGGCAATGGGGGAAACACAGACCCAGCTGATCGGCAATGGGGGAAACACACACCCAGCTGATCGGCAATGGGGGGAAGGACACACCCAACTGACCGGCAATGCGGGGTAGGGCACACCCAACTGATCGGCAATGGGGGGAAGCACACCCAGCTGATCGGCAATGGGGGAAACACACACTAGCTGATCCGCAATGGGGGTAAGCACACACCCAGCTGTTCGGCAATGCGGGGAAGCACACACCCAGCTGATCGGCAATGCGGGGAAGGACACACACAGCTGATCGGTAATGCGGGGAAGCACACACCCAGCTGATCTGCAATTGGGGGAAGCACACTCCCAGCTGATCGGCAATGGGGGGGTGAAGCACACTCCCAGATGATCTGCAATGGGGAGAGGCACACACACAGCTGATCGGCAATTGGGGGAAGGACGCACCTAGCTTATCGGCAATGGTGGGAATCACACTCCCAGCTGATCGGCATTGGGGGGAAGCACATATCCAGCTGATCGGCAATGCGGGGAAGCACACACCCAGCTGATCGGCAATGCGGGGAAGGACACACCCAGCTGATCGGCAATGGTGGGAAGCACACACCCAGCTGATTGGCAATGCGGGGAAGCACACACCCAGCTGATCGGCAATACGGGGAAGGACACTTCCAGCTGATCGGCAATGCGGGGAAGCACACACCCAGCTGATCGGCAATGGGGGGAAGGACACACACAACTGATCGGCAATGCGGGGAAGGAGACACCTAACTGATCGGAAAAGGGGGGAAACACACACCCAGCTGATCGGCAATGGGGGAAACACACAATCAGCTGATCGGCAATGGGGGGAAGGAATCTCCCAGCTGATTGGCAATGCGGGGATGGACACACCCAGCTGATCGGCAATGCGGGGAAGCACACACCCAGATGATTGTCAATGGGGGGAAGGACACACCTAGCTGATCGGCAATGAGGGCAAGGACACAGCCTGCTGATCGGCAATGGGGGGAAGCACACACCCGCCTGATCGGCAATGGGGGGAAGCACACACCCAGCTCATTCGCAATGCGGGGAAGGACACACCCAGCTGATCGGCAATGTGGGAAGGCACACACCCAGCTGATCGGCAATGGGGGGAAGGAGACACCCAGCTGATCGGCAATGGGGTGAAGGACAGACCCAGCTGATCGGTAATGGGGGGAAGCACACACCCAGCTGTTCGGCAATGGGGTGATTCATACACCCAGCTGTTCGGCAATGCGGGGAAGCACACTCCCAGCTGATCGGCAATGGGGGGACGCACACACCCAGCTGGTCGGCAATGGGGGTAAGCACACTCCCAGCTGACCGGCAATGGGGGGAAGCACACTCCAAGATGATCTGCAATGGATGAGGCACACACCCAGCTGATTGGCAATGCGGGGAAGCACACACCCAGCTGATCGGCAATGCGGGGTAGGACACTTCCAGCTGATCGGCAATGCGGGGAAGCACACACCCAACTGATCGGCAATGGGGGGAAGGACACACCCAACTGATCGGCATTGGGGGGAAACACACACCCAGCTGATCGGCAATGGGGGAAACACACACCCAGCTGATCGGCAATGGGGGTAAGCACACTCCCAGCTGACCGGCAATGGGGGGAAGCACACACCCAGCTCATTCGCAATGCGGGGAAGGACACACCCAGCTGATCGGCAATGTGGGAAGGCACACACCCAGCTGATCGGCAATGGGGGGAAGGACACACCCAGCTGATCGGCAATGGGGGGAAGCACACACACAGCTGATCGGCAATGGGGTTGAAGGGCAGAACCAGCTGATCGGCAATGAGGGGAAGCACACACCCAGCTGATCGGCAATGCGGGGAAGGACACACCCAGCTGATCGGCAATGGGGCGAAGCACACTCCCAGCTGATCGGCAATGCGGGGAAAGACACACCCAGCTGATCGGCAATGGGGGGAAGGACACACCCAGCTGATCGGCAATGGGGGGATGCGCACTCCCAGCTGATCGGCAATGCGGGAAAGCACGCACCCAGCTGATCGGCAATGGGGGGAAGGACACACCCAGCTGATCGGCAATGGGGGGAAGCACACACCCTGATGATCGGCAATGGGAGGAAGCACACGCCCACCTGATCGGCAATGGGGGGAAGCACACAACCAGCTGATCTGCAATGCGGGGAAGGACACACCCATCTGAACGGCAATGGGGGGAGGCACAAACCCAGCTGATCGGCAATGGGGGGAAGGACAGGCCCAGCTGATCGGCAATGTGGGGAAGGAGACACCCAGCTGATCGGCAATGGGGTGAAGGACAGACCCAGCTGATCGGTAATGGGGGGAAGCACACACCCAGCTGTTCGGCAATGGGGTGATTCATACACCCAGCTGTTCGGCAATGCGGGGAAGCACACTCCCAGCTGATCGGCAATGGGGGGACGCACACACCCAGCTGGTCGGCAATGCGGGGAAGCACACGCCCAGCTGATCGGCAATGGGGGGAAGCACACACCCAGCTGATCGGCAATGCGGGGATGCACACACCCAGCTGATCGGCAATGTGGGGAAACACACACCCAGCTCATCGGCAATGGGGGGAAGCACACACCCAGCTGATCAGCAATGGGGGGAAGGACAGACCGAGCTGATCGGCAATGGGGGGAAGCACACACCCAGCTGATCGGCAATGGGGAGAAAGGACAGACCCAGCTGATCGGCAATGTGGGGAAACACACACCCAGCTAATCGGCAATGGGGGAAGCACACACCCAGCTGGTCAGCAATGGGGGGAAGGACAGACCGAGCTGATCGGCAATGGGGGGAAGCACACACCCAGCTGATCGGCAATGGGGAGAAAGGACAGACCCAGCTGATCGGCAATGGGGGAAGCACACACCCATCTGATCGGCAATGGGGGGAAGGACACACCCAGCTGATCGGCAATGGGGGGATAGACACTGCCAGCTGATCGGCAATGTGGTGAAGCACACTCCCAGCTGATCGGCAATGGGGGGTTTCACACACACAGCTGATCGGCAATGGGGGAAACACAGACCCAGCTGATCGGCAATGGGGGAAACACACACCCAGCTGTTCGGCAATGGGGGGAAGGACACACCCAACTGACCGGCAATGCGGGGTATGGCACACCCAACTGATCGGCAATGGGGGGAAGCACACACCCAGCTGATCGGCAATGGGGGAAACACACACCCAGCTGATCGGCAATGCGGGAAGGACACTTTCAGCTGATCGGCAATGCGGGGAAGCACACACCCAACTGATCGGCAATGGGGGGAAGGACACACCCAACTGATCGGCAATGGGGGGAAACACACACCCAGCTGATCGGCAATGGGGGAAACAGACACCCAGCTAATCGGCAATGGGGGTAAGCACACTCCCAGCTGACCGGCAATGGGGGGAAGCACACTCCAAGATGATCTGCAATGGGGAGAGGCACACACCCAGCTGATTGGCAATGCGGGGAAGCACACACCCAGCTGATCGGCAATGCGGGGAAGGACACTTCCAGCTGATCGGCAATGCGGGGAAGAACACACCCAACTGATTGGCAATGGGGGGAAGGACACACCCAACTGATCGGCAATGGGGGGAAACACACACCCAGCTGATCGGCAATGGGGGAAACACACACCCAGCTGATCGGCAATGGGGGTAAGCACACTCCCAGCTCATTTGCAATGCGGGGAAGGACACACCCAGCTGATCGGCAATGTGGGAAGGCACACACCCAGCTGATCGGCAATGGGGGGAAGGACACACCCAGCTGATCGGCAATGGGGGAAGCACACACCCAGCTGATCGGCAATGGGGTTCAAGGGCAGAACCAGCTGATCGGCAATGAGGGGAAGCACACACCCAGCTGATCGGCAATGCGGGGAAGGACACACCCAGCTGATCGGCAATGGGGCGAAGCACACTCCCAGCTGATCGGCAATGCGGGGAAAGACACACCCAGCTGATCGGCAATGGGGGGAAGGACACACCCAGCTGATCGGCAATGGGGGGATGCGCACTCCCAGCTGATCGGCAATGCGGGAAAGCACGCACCCAGCTGATCGGCAATGGGGGGAAGGACACACCCAGCTGATCGGCAATGGGGGCAAGCACACACCCTGTTGATCGGCAATGGGGAGGAAGCACACACCCACCTGATCGGCAATGGGGGAAGCACACAACCAGCTGATCGGCAATGCGGGGAAGCACACACCCAACTGATCGGCAATGGGGGGAAGGACACACCCAACTGATCGGCAATGGGGGGAGGCACAAACCCAGCTGATCGGCAATGGGGGGAAGGACAGGCCTAGCTGATCGGCAATGTGGGGAAGGAGACACCCAGCTGATCGGCAATGGGGTGAAGGACAGACCCAGCTGATCGGCAATGGGGGAAGCACACACCCATCTGATCGGCAATGGGGGGAAGGACACACCCAGCTGATCGGCATTGGGGGGATAGACACTGCCAGCTGATCGGCAATGTGGTGAAGCACACTCCCAGCTGATCGGCAATGGGGGGTTTCACACACACAGCTGATCGGCAATGGGGGAAACACAGACCCAGCTGATCGGCAATGGGGGAAACACACACCCAGCTGTTCGGCAATGGGGGGAAGGACACACCCAACTGACCGGCAATGCGGGGTATGGCACACCCAACTGATCGGCAATGGGGGGAAGCACACACCCAGCTGATCGGCAATGGGGGAAACACACACTAGCTGATCGGCAATGGGGGTAAGCAAACACCCAGCTGTTCGGCAAAGCGGGGAAGCACAGACCCAGCTGATCGGCAATGCGGGGAAGGACACACACAGCTGATCGGTAATGCGGGGAAGCTCACACCCAGCTGATCGGCAATTGGGGGAAGCACACTCCCAGCTGATCGGCAATGGGGGGGGAAGCACACTCCCAGATGATCTGCAATGGGGAGAGGCACACACCCAGCTGATCGGCAATTGGGGGAAGGACGCACCTAGCTTATTGGCAATGGTGGGAAGCACACTCCCAGCTGATCGGCAATGGGGGGAAGCACATATCCAGCTGATCGGCAATGCGTGGAAGCACACACCCAGCTTATCGGCAACGCGGAGAAGGACACACCCAGCTGATCGGCAATGGTGGGAAGCACACACCCAGCTGATTGGCAATGCGGGGAAGCACACACCCAGCTGATCGGCAATGCGGGGAAGCACACACCCAACTGATCGGCAATGGGGGGAAGGACACACCCAACTGATCGGCAATGGGGGGAAACACACACCCAGCTGATCGGCAATGGGGGAAACACACACCCAGCTGATCGGCAATGGGGGTAAGCACACTCCCAGCTGACCGGCAATGGGGGGAAGCACACTCCAAGATGATCTGCAATGGATGAGGCACACACCCAGCTGATTGGCAATGCGGGGAAGCACACACCCAGCTGATCGGCAATGCGGGGTAGGACACTTCCAGCTGATCGTCAATGCGGGGAAGCACACACCCAACTGATCGGCAATGGGGGGAAGGACACACCCAGCTGATCGGCATTGGGGGGAAACACACACCCAGCTGATCGGCAATGGGGGAAACACACACCCAGCTGATCGGCAATGGGGGTAAGCACACTCCCAGCTGACCGGCAATGGGGGGAAGCACACACCCAGCTCATTCGCAATGCGGGGAAGGACACACCCAGCTGATCGGCAATGTGGGAAGGCACACACCCAGCTGATCGGCAATGGGGGGAAGGACACACCCAGCTGATCGGCAATGGGGGGAAGCACACACACAGCTGATCGGCAATGGGGTTGAAGGGCAGAACCAGCTGATCGGCAATGAGGGGAAGCACACACCCAGCTGATCGGCAATGCGGGGAAGGACACACCCAGCTGATCGGCAATGGGGCGAAGCACACTCCCAGCTGATCGGCAATGCGGGGAAAGACACACCCAGCTGATCGGCAATGGGGGGAAGGACACACCCAGCTGATCGGCAATGGGGGGATGCGCACTCCCAGCTGATCGGCAATGCGGGAAAGCACGCACCCAGCTGATCGGCAATGGGGGGAAGGACAAACCCAGCTGATCGGCAATGGGGGGAAGCACACACCCTGTTGATCGGCAATGGGGAGGAAGCACACGCCCACCTGATCGGCAATGGGGGGAAGCACACAACCAGCTGATCTGCAATGCGGGGAAGGACACACCCATCTGAACGGCAATGGGGGGAGGCACAAACCCAGCTGATCGGCAATGGGGGGAAGGACAGGCCCAGCTGATCGGCAATGTGGGGAAGGAGACACCCAGCTGATCGGCAATGGGGTGAAGGACAGACCCAGCTGATCGGTAATGGGGGGGAAGCACACACCCAGCTGTTCGGCAAAGGGGTGATTCATACACCCAGCTGTTCGGCAATGCGGGGAAGCACACTCCCAGCTGATCGGCAATGGGGGGACACACACACCCAGCTGGTCGGCAATGCGGGGAAGCACACACCCAGCTGATCGGCAATGGGGGGAAGCACACACTAGCTGATCGGCAATGGGGTAAGCAAACAACCAGCTGTTCGGCAAAGCGGGGAAGCACAGACCCAGATGATCGGCAATGCGGGGAAGGACACACACAGTTGATCGGTAATGCGGGGAAGCACACACCCAGCTGATCGGCAATTGGGGGAAGCACACTCCCAGCTGATCGGCAATGGGGGGGAAGCACACTCCCAGATGATCTGAAATGGGGAGAGGCACACACCCAGCTGATCGGCAATTGGGGGAAGGACGCATCTAGCTTATCGGCAATGGTGGGAAGCACACTCCCAGCTGATCGGCAATGGGGGGAAGCACATATCCAGCTGATCGGCAATGCGGGGAAGCACACACCCAGCTGATCGGCAATGCGGGAAGGACACTTTCAGCTGATCGGCAATGCGGGGAAGCACACACCCAACTGATCGGCAATGGGGGGAAGGACACACCCAACTGATCGGCAATGGGGGGAAACACACACCCAGCTGATCGGCAATGGGGGAAACAGACACCCAGCTAATCGGCAATGGGGGTAAGCACACTCCCAGCTGACCGGCAATGGGGGGAAGCACACTCCAAGATGATCTGCAATGGGGAGAGGCACACACCCAGCTGATTGGCAATGCGGGGAAGCACACACCCAGCTGATCGGCAATGCGGGAAGGACACTTTCAGCTGATCGGCTATGCGGGGAAGCACACACCCAGCTGATCGGCAATGCGGGGAAGGACACTTCCAGCTGATCGGCAATGCGGGGAAGAACACACCCAACTGATCGGCAATGGGGGGAAGGACACACCCAACTGATCGGCAATGGGGGGAAACACACACCCAGCTGATCGGCAATGGGGGAAACACACACCCAGCTGATCGGCAATGGGGGTAAGCACACTCCCAGCTCATTTACAATGCGGGGAAGGACACACCCCGCTGATCGGCAATGTGGGAAGGCACACACCCAGCTGATCGGCAATGGGGGGAAGGACACACCCAGCTGATCGGCAATGGGGGAAGCACACACCCAGCTGATCGGCAATGGGGTTCAAGGGCAGAACCAGTTGATCGGCAATGAGGGGAAGCACACACCCAGCTGATCGGCAATGCGGGGAAGGACACACCCAGCTGATCGGCAATGGGGCGAAGCACACTCCCAGCTGATCGGCAATTCGGGGAAAGACACACCCAGCTGATCGGCAATGGGGGGAAGGACACACCCAGCTGATCGGCAATGGGGGGATGCGCACTCCCAGCTGATCGGCAATGGGGGGAAGCACACACCCTGTTGATCGGCAATGGGGAGGAAGCACACACCCACCTGATCGGCAATGGGGGAAGCACACAACCAGCTGATCTGCAATGCGGGGAAGGACACACCCATCTGAACGGCAATGGGGGGAGGCACAAACCCAGCTGATCGGCAATGGGGGGAAGGACAGGCCTAGCTGATCGGTAATGGGGGGAAGCACACACACAGCTGTTCGGCAATGGGGTAATTCATACACCCAGCTGTTTGGCAATGCGGGGAAGCACACTCCCAGCTGATCGGCAATGGAGGGACGCACACACCCAGCTGGTCGCCAATGCGGGGAAGCGCACACCCAGCTGATCGGCAATGCGGGGAAGCACACACCCAGCTGATCGGCAATGCGGGGATGCACACACCCAGCTGATCGGCAATGTCGGGAAACACACACCCAGCTAATCGGCAATGGGGGGAAGCACACACCCAGCTGATCAGCAATGGGGGGAAGGACAGACCGAGCTGATCGGCAATGGGGGGAAGCACACACCCAGCTGATCGGCAATGGGGAGAAAGGACAGACCCAGCTGATCGGCAATGGGGGAAGCACACACCCAGCTGATCGGCAATGGGGGGAAGGACACACCCAGCTGATCGGCAATGGGGGGATAGACACTGCCAGCTGATCGGCAATGTGGTGAAGCACACTCCCAGCTGATCGGCAATGGGGGGTTTCACACACACAGCTGATCGGCAATGGGGGAAACACAGACACAGCTGATCGGCAATGGGGGAAACACACACCCAGCTGATCGGCAATGGGGGGAAGGACACACCCAACTGACCGGCAATGCGGGGTAGGGCACACCCTCTGATCGGCAATGGGGTGAAGCACACACCCAGCTGATCGGCAATGGGGGAAACACACACTAGCTGAACGGCAATGGGGGTAAGCAAACACCCAGCTGTTCGGCAAAGCGGGGAAGCACAGACCCAGCTGATCGGCAATGCGGGGAAGGACACACACAGCTGATCGGTAATGCGGGGAAGCACAAACCCAGCTGATCGGCAATTGGGGGAAGCACACTCCCAGCTGATCGGCAATGGGGGGGGAAGCACACTCCCAGATGATCTGCAATGGGGAGAGGCACACACCCAGCTGATCGGCAATTGGGGGAAGGACGCACCTAGCTTATCGGCAATGGTGGGAAGCACACTCCCAGCTGATCGGCAATGGGGGGAAGCACATATCCAGCTGATCGGCAATGCGTGGAAGCACACACCCAGCTGATCGGCAATGCGGGGAAGGACACACCCAGCTGATCGGCAATGGTGGGAAGCACACACACAGCTGATTGGCAATGCGGGGAAGCACACACCCAGCTGATCGGCAATGCGGGGAAGGACACTTCCAGCTGATCGGCAATGCGGGGAAGCACACACCCAACTGATCGGCAATGGGGGGAAGGACACACCCAACTGATCGGCAATGGGGGGAAACACACACCCAGCTGATCGGCAATGGGGGAAACACACACCCAGCTGATCGGCAATGGGGGTAAGCACACTCCCAGCTGACCGGCAATGGGGGGAAGCACACTCCAAGATGATCTGCAATGGGGAGAGGCACACACCCAGCTGATTGGCAATGCGGGGAAGCACACACCCAGCTGATCGGCAATGCGGGGAAGGACACTTCCAGCTGATCGGCAATGCGGGGAAGCACACACCCAACTGATCGGCAATGGGTGGAAGGACACACCCAACTGATCGGCAATGGGGGGAAACACACACCCAGCTGATCGGCAATGGGGGAAACACACACCCAGCTGATCGGCAATGGGGGTAAGCACACTCCCAGCTGACCGGCAATGGGGGGAAGCACACACCCAGCTGATCGGCAATGGGGAGAAAGGACAGACCCAGCTGATCGGCAATGGGGGAAGCACACACCCAGCTGATCGGCAATGGGGGGAAGGACACACCCAGCTGATCGGCAATGGGGGCATAGACACTGCCAGCTGATCGGCAATGTGGTGAAGCACACTCCCTGCTGATCAGCAATGGGGGGTTTCACACACACAGCTGATCGGCAATGGGGGAAACACAGACCCAGCTGATCGGCAATGGGGGAAACACACACCCAGCTGATCGGCAATGGGGGGAAGGACACACCCAACTGACCGGCAATGCGGGGTAGGGCACACCCAACTGATTGGCAATGGGGGGAAGCACACACCCAGATGATCGGCAATGGGGGAAACACACACTAGCTGATCGGCAATGGGGGTAAGCAAACACCCAGCTGTTCGGCAAAGCGGGCAAGCACAGACCCAGCTGATCGGCAATGCGGGGAAGGACACACACAGCTGATCGGTAATGCGGGGAAGCACACACCCAGCTGATCGGCAATTGGGTGAAGCACACTCCCAGCTGATCGGCAATGGGGGGGGGAAGCACACTCCCAGATGATCTGCAATGGGGAGAGGCACACACCCAGCTGATCGGCAATTGGGGGAAGGACGCACCTAGCTTATCGGCAATGGTGGGAAGCACACTCCCAGCTGATCGGCAATGGGGGGAAGCACATATCCAGCTGATCGGCAATGCGTGGAAGCACACACCCAGCTGATCGGCAATGTGGGGAAGGACACACCCAGCTGATCGGCAATGTGGGGAAGGACACACCCAGCTGATCGGCAATGGTGGGAAGCACACACCCAGCTGATTGGCAATGCGGGGAAGCACACACACAGCTGATCGGCAATGCGGGGAAGGACACTTCCAGCTGATCGGCAATGCGGGGAAGCACACACCCAACTGATCGGCAATGGGGGGAAGGATACACCCAACTGATCGGCAATGGGGGGAAACACACACCCAGCTGATCGGCAATGGGGGAAACACACACCCAGCTGATCGGCAATGGGGGTAAGCACACTCCCAGCTGACCGGCAATGGGGGGAAGCACACTCCAAGATGATCTGCAATGCGTGGAAGCACACACCCAGCTGATCGGCAATGCGGGGAAGGACACACCCAGCTGATCGGCAATGGTGGGAAGCACACACACAGCTGATTGGCAATGCGGGGAAGCACACACCCAGCTGATCGGCAATGCGGGGAAGGACACTTCCAGCTGATCGGCAATGCGGGGAAGCACACACCCAACTGATCGGCAATGGGGGGAAGGACACACCCAACTGATCGGCAATGGGGGGAAACACACACCCAGCTGATCGGCAATGGGGGAAACACACACCCAGCTGATCGGCAATGGGGGTAAGCACACTCCCAGCTGACCGGCAATGGGGGGAAGCACACTCCAAGATGATCTGCAATGGGGAGAGGCACACACCCAGCTGATTGGCAATGCGGGGAAGCACACACCCAGCTGATCGGCAATGCGGGGAAGGACACTTCCAGCTGATCGGCAATGCGGGGAAGCACACACCCAACTGATCGGCAATGGGTGGAAGGACACACCCAACTGATCGGCAATGGGGGGAAACACACACCCAGCTGATCGGCAATGGGGGAAACACACACCCAGCTGATCGGCAATGGGGGTAAGCACACTCCCAGCTGACCGGCAATGGGGGGAAGCACACACCCAGCTGATCGGCAATGGGGAGAAAGGACAGACCCAGCTGATCGGCAATGGGGGAAGCACACACCCAGCTGATCGGCAATGGGGGGAAGGACACACCCAGCTGATCGGCAATGGGGGCATAGACACTGCCAGCTGATCGGCAATGTGGTGAAGCACACTCCCTGCTGATCAGCAATGGGGGGTTTCACACACACAGCTGATCGGCAATGGGGGAAACACAGACCCAGCTGATCGGCAATGGGGGAAACACACACCCAGCTGATCGGCAATGGGGGGAAGGACACACCCAACTGACCGGCAATGCGGGGTAGGGCACACCCAACTGATTGGCAATGGGGGGAAGCACACACCCAGATGATCGGCAATGGGGGAAACACACACTAGCTGATCGGCAATGGGGGTAAGCAAACACCCAGCTGTTCGGCAAAGCGGGCAAGCACAGACCCAGCTGATCGGCAATGCGGGGAAGGACACACACAGCTGATCGGTAATGCGGGGAAGCACACACCCAGCTGATCGGCAATTGGGTGAAGCACACTCCCAGCTGATCGGCAATGGGGGGGGGAAGCACACTCCCAGATGATCTGCAATGGGGAGAGGCACACACCCAGCTGATCGGCAATTGGGGGAAGGACGCACCTAGCTTATCGGCAATGGTGGGAAGCACACTCCCAGCTGATCGGCAATGGGGGGAAGCACATATCCAGCTGATCGGCAATGCGTGGAAGCACACACCCAGCTGATCGGCAATGTGGGGAAGGACACACCCAGCTGATCGGCAATGGTGGGAAGCACACACCCAGCTGATTGGCAATGCGGGGAAGCACACACACAGCTGATCGGCAATGGGGGTAAGCACACTCCCAGCTGATCGGCAATGCGGGGAAGCACACACACAGCTGATCGGCAATGCGGGGAAGGACACTTCCAGCTGATCGGCAATGCGGGGAAGCACACACCCAACTGATCGGCAATGGGGGGAAGGATACACCCAACTGATCGGCAATGGGGGGAAACACACACCCAGCTGATCGGCAATGGGGGAAACACACACCCAGCTGATCGGCAATGGGGGTAAGCACACTCCCAGCTGACCGGCAATGGGGGGAAGCACACTCCAAGATGATCTGCAATGGGGAGAGGCACACACCCAGCTGATCGGCAATGGGGGGAAGGAAACTCCCAGCAGATCGGCAATGCGGGGAAGGACACACCAGCTGATCGGCAATGGGGGGAAGGACACACCCAGCTGATCGGCAATGGGTGGAAGCACACACCCTGTTGATCGGCAATGGGGGGGAAGCACACACCCACCTGATCGGCAATGGGGGGAAGTACACAACCAGCTGATCTGCAATGCGGGGAAGGACACACCCATCTGATCGGCAATGGGGGGAGGCACAAACCCAGCTGATCGGCAATGGGGGGAAGGACAGGCCCAGCTAATCGGCAATGTGGGGAAGGAGACACCCAGCTGATCGGCAATGGGGTGAAGGACAAACCCAGCTGATCGGTAATGGGGGGAAGCACACCCCCAGTGTTCGGCAATGGGGTGATTCATACACCCAGCTGTTCGGCAATGCGGGGAAGCACACTCCCAGCTGATCGGCAATGGGGGGAAGCACACACCCAGCTGATCGGCAATGCGTGGAAGCACACAACCAGCTGATCTGCAATGGGATGAAGTACACCCCCAGCTGATCGGCAATGCGGGGATGCACACACCCAGCTGATCGGCAATGTGGGGAAACACACACCCAGCTAATCGGCAATACGGGGAAGCACACACCCAGCTGATCAGCAATGGGGGGAAGGACAGACCGAGCTGATCGGCAATGGGGGGAAGCACACACCCAGCTGATCGTCAATGCGGAGAAAGGACAGACCCAGCTGATCGGCAATGGGGGAAGCACACACCCAGCTGATCGGCAATGGGGGGAAGGACACACCCAGCTGATCGGCAATGGGGCGATAGACACTGCCAGCTGATCGGCAATGTGGTGAAGCACACTCCCAGCTGATCGGCAATGGGGGGATTCACACACACAGCTGATCGGCAATGGGGGAAACACAGACCCAGCTGATCGGCAATGGGGGAAACACACACCCAACTGACCGGCAATGCGGGGTAGGGCACACCCAACTGATCGGCAATGGGGGAAAGCACACACCCAGCTGATCGGCAATGGGGGAAACACACACTAGCTGATCGGCAATGGGGGTAAGCAAACACCCAGCTATTCGGCAATGCGGGGAAGCCCAGAACCAGCTGATCGGCATTGCGGGGAAGGACACACACAGATGATCGGTAATGCAGGGAAGCACACACCCAGCTGATCGGCAATTGGGGGAAGCACACTCCCAGCTGATCGGCAATGGGGGGTGGGGGGGAGCACACTCCCAGATGATCTGCAATGGGGAGAGGCACACACCCAGCTGATCGGCAATTGGGGGAAGGACGCACCTAGCTTATCGGCAATGGTGGGAAGCACACTCCCAGCTGATCGGCAATGGGGGGAAGCACATATCCAGCTGATCGGCAATGCGGGGATGCACACACCCAGCTGATTGGCAATGCGGGGAAGAACACACCCAGCTGATCGGCAATGCGGGGAAGGACACTTCCAGCTGATCGGCAATGCGGGGAAGGACACACCTAACTGATCGGCAAAGGGGAGAAACACACACCCAGCTGATCGGCAATGGGGGAAACACACAGCCAGCTGATCGGCAATGGGGGGACGGAAACTCCCAGCTGATCGGCAATGCGGGGAAGGACACACCTAGCTGATCGGCAATGAGGGGAAGCAAACTCCAAGATGATCTGCAATGGGGAGAGGCACACACCCAGCTGATCGGCAATGCGGGGAAGGACTCACCCAGCTGATCGGCAATGGGGGGAAGGACACACCCAGCTGATCGGCAATGGGGGGAACCACACACCCTGTTGATCGGCAATGGGGGGAAGCACACACCCACCTGATCGGCAATGGGGGGAAGCACACAACCAGCTGATCTGCAATGCGGGGAAGGACACACCCATCTGATCGGCAATGGGGGGAGGCACAAACCCAGCTGATCGGCAATGGGGGGAAGGACAGGCCCAGCTGATCGGCAATGTGGGGAAGGAGACACCCAGCTGATCGGCAATGGGGTGAAGGACAGACCCAGCTGATCGGTAATGGGGGGAAGCACACACCCAGCTGTTCGGCAATGGGGTGATTCATACACCCAGCTGTTCGGCAATGCGGGGAAGCACACTCCCAGCTGATCTGCAATGGGGGGAAGCACACACCCAGCTGATCGGCAATGCGCGGAAGGACACTTCCAGCTGATCGGCAATGCGGGGAAGCACACACCCAGCTGATCGGCAATGGGGGGAAGGACACACCTAGCTGATCGGCAATGAGGGGAAGGACACACCCTGCTGATCGGCTCGGGGGGAAGCACACACGCACCTGATCGGAAATGGGGGGAAGCACACACCCAGCTGATTTGCAATGCGGGGAAGGACACACCCAGCTGATCGGCAATGTGGGAAGGATACACCCAGCTCATCGGCAATGGGGGGAAGGACACACCCAGCTGATCGGCAATGGGGGGAAGCACACACCCTGTTGATTGGCAATGGGGGGAAGCAAACACCCACCTGATCGGCAATGGGGGGAAGCACACAACCAGCTGATCTGCAATGCGGGGAAGGACACACCCATCTGATCGGCAATGGGGGGAGGCACAAACCCAGCTGATCGGCAATGGGGGGAAGGACAGGCCCAGCTGATCGGCAATGTGGGGAAGGAGACACCCAGCTGATCGGCAATGGGGTGAAGGACAGACCCAGCTGATCGGTAATGGGGGAAGCACACACCCAGCTGTTCGGCAATGGGGTGATTCATACACCCAGCTGTTCGGCAATGCGGGGAAGCACACTCCCAGCTGATCTGCAATGGGGGGAAGCACACACCCAGCTGATCGGCAATGAGGGGAATGACACACCCTGCTGATCGGCTAGGGGGGAAGCACACACCCACCTGATCGGCAATGGGGGGAAGCACACACCCAGCTGATTCGCAATGCGGGGAAGGACACAACCAGCTGATCGGCAATGTGGGAAGGACACACCCAGCTGATCGGCAATGGGGGGAAGGACACAACCAGCTGATCGGCAATGGGGGGAAGCACACACCCTGTTGATCGGCAATGGGGGGGAAGCACACACCCACCTGATCGGCAATGGGGGGAAGCACACAACCAGCTGATCTGCAATGCGGGGAAGCACACACCCATCTGATCGGCAATGGGGGAGGCACAAACCCAGCTGATCGGCAATGGGGGGAAGGACAGGCCCAGCTGATCGGCAATGTGGGGAAGGAGACACCCAGCTGATCGGCAATGGGGTGAAGAACAGACCCAGCTGATCGGTAATGGGGGGAAGCACACACCCAGCTGTTCGGCAATGGTGTGATTCATACACCCAGCTGTTCGGCAATGCAGGGAAGCACACTCCCAGCTGATCTGCAATGGGGGGAAGCACATATCCAGCTGATCGGCAATGCGGGGAAGGACACTTCCAGCTGATCGGCAATGCGGGGAAGCACACACCCAGCTGATCGGCAATGGGGGGAAGGACACACCCAACTGATCGGCAATGCGGGGAAGGACACACCTAACTGATCGGCAAAGGGGGGAAACACACACCCAGCTGATCGGCAATGGGGGAAACACACACCCAGCTGATCGGCAATGGGGGTAAGCACACTCCCAGCTGACCGGCAATGGGGGGAAGGACACTCCAAGATGATCTGCAATGGGGAGAGGCACACAGCCAGCTGATCGGCAATGGGGGGACGGAAACTCCCAGCTGATCGGCAATGCGGGGAAGGACACACCTAGCTGATCGGCAATGAGGGGAAGCACACTCCAAGATGATCTGCAATGGGGAGAGGCACACACCCTGTTGATCGGCAATGGGGGGAAGCACACACCCACCTGATCGGCAATGGGGGGAAGCACACAACCAGCTGATCTGCAATGCGGGGAAGGACACATCCATCTGATCGGCAATGGGGGGAGGCACAAACCCAGCTGATCGGCAATGGGGGGAAGGACAGGCCCAGCTGATCGGCAATGTGGGGAAGGAGACACCCAGCTGATCGGCAATGGGGTGAAGGACAGACACAGCTGATCGGTAATGGGGGGAAGCACACACGCAGCTGTTCGGCAATGGGGTGATTCATACGCCCAGCTGTTCGGCAATGCGGGGAAGCACACTCCCAGCTGATCTGCAAAGGGGGGAAGGACACACCCAGCTGATCGGCAATGAGGGGAAGGACACACCCTGCTGATCGGCTCGGGGGGAAGTACACACCCACCTGATCGGCAATGGGGGGAAGCACACACCCAGCTGATTCGCAATGCGGGGAAGGACACAACCAGCTGATCGGCAATGTGGGAAGGACACACCCAGCTGATCGGCAATGGGGGGAAGGACACACCCAGCTGATCGGCAATGGGGGGATGCACACACCCTGTTGATCGGCAATGGGGAGAAGCACACACCCACCTTATCGGCAATGGGGGGAAGCACACAACCAGCTGATCTGCAATGCGGGGAAGGACACAACCATCTGATCGGCAATGGGGGGAGACACAAACCCAGCTGATCGGCAATGGGGGGAAGGACAGGCCCAGCTGATCGGCAATGTGGGGAAGGAGACACCCAGCTGATCGGCAATGGGGTGAAGGACAGACCCAGCTGATCGGTAATGGTGGGAAGCACACACCTTGCTGTTCGGCAATGGGGTGATTCATACACCCAGCTGTTCGGCAATGCGGGGAAGCACACTCCCAGCTGATCTGCAATGGGGGGAAGCACACACCCAGCTGATCGGCAATGCGGAGAAGGACACTTCCAGCTGATCGGCAATGCGGGGAAGCACACACCCAGCTGATCGGCAATGGGGGGAAGGACACACCTAGCTGATCGGCAATGAGGGGAAGGACACACCCTGCTGATCGGCTAGGGGGGAAGCACTCACCCACCTGATCGGCAATGGGGGGAAGCACACACCCAGCTGATTCGCAATGCGGGGAAGGACACACCCAGCTGATCGGCAATGTGGGAAGGACACAACCAGCTGATCGGCAATGGGGGGAAGGACACACCCAGCTGATCTGCAATGGGGGGAAGCACACACCCTGTTGATCGGCAATGGGGGGTAGCACACACCCACCTGATCGGCAATGGGGGGAAGCACACAACCAGCTGATCTGCATTGCGGGGAAGGACACACCCATCTGATCGGCAATGGGGGGAGGCACATACCCAGCTGATCGGCAATGGGGGGAAGGACAGCCCCAGCTGATCGGCAATGTGGGGAAGGAGACACCCAGCTGATCGGCAATGGGGTGAAGGACAGATCCAGCTGATCGGTAATGGGGGAAGCACACACTCAGCTGTTCGGCAATGGGGTGATTCATACACCCAGCTGTTCGGCAATGCGGGGAAGCACACTCCCAGCTGATCTGCAATGGGGGGAAGCACACACCCAGCTGATCGGCAATGAGGGGAAGGACACACCCTGCTGATCGGCTAGGGGGGGAAGCACACACCCACCTGATCGGCAATGGGGGGAAGCACACACCCAGCTGATTCGCAATGCGGGGAAGGACACAACCAGCTGATCGGCAATGTGGGAAGGGCACACCCAGCTGATCGGCAATGGGGGGAAGGACACAACCAGCTGATCGGCAATGGGGGGAAGCACACACCCTGTTGATCGGCAATGGAGGGAAGCACACACCCACCTGATCGGCAATGGGAGGAAGCACACAACCAGCTGATCTGCAATGCGGGGAAGGACACACCCATCTGATCGGCAATGGGGAGGCACAAACCCAGCTGATCGGCAATGGGGGGAAGGACAGGCCCAGCTGAGAGGCAATGTGGGGAAGGAGATACCCAGCTGATCGGCAATGGGGTGAAGGACAGACCCAGCTGACCGGTAATGGGGGGAAGCACACACCCAGCTGTTCGGCAATGGGGTGATTCATACACCCAGCTGTTCGGCAATGCAGGGAAGCACACTCCCAGCTGATCTGCAATGGGGGGGAAGCTCACACCCAGCTGATCGGCAATGCGGGGTAGGACACTTCCAGCTGATCGGCAATGCGGTGAAGCACACACCCAGCTGATCGGCAATGGGGGGAAGGACACACCCAACTGATCGGCAATGCGGGGAAGGACACACCTAACTGATCGGCAAAGGGGGGAAACACACACCCAGCTGATCGGCAATGGGGGAAACACACACCCAGCTGATCGGCAATGGGGTAAGCACACTCCCAGCTGACCGGCAATGGGGGGAAGCACACTCCAAGATGATCTGCAAAGGGGAGAGGCACACACCCAGCTGATCGGCAATGGGGGGACGGAAACTCCCAGCTGATCGGCAATGTGGGGAAGGACACACCTAGCTGATCGGCAATGAGGGGAAGCACACTCCAAGATGATCTGCAATGGGGAGAGGCACACACCTAGCTGATCGGCAATGCGGGGAAGCACACACCCAGCCGATCGGCAATGGGGGGAAGGACACACTTAGCTGATCGGCAATGAGGGGAAGGACACACCCTGCTGATCGGCTAGGGGGGAAGCACACACCCACCTGATCGGCAATGGTGGGAAGCACACACCCAGCTGATTCGCAATGCGGGGAAGGACACACCCAGCTGATCGGCAATGTGGGAAGGACACACCCAGCTGATCGGCAATGGGGGGAAGGACACACCCAGCTGATCGGCAATGGGGGGAAGCACACACCCTGTTGATCGGCAATGGGGGGAAGCACACACCCACCTGATCGGCAATGGGGGGAAGCACACAACCAGCTGATCTGCAATGCGGGGAAGGACACACCCATCTGATCGGCAATGGGGGGAGGCACAAACCCAGCTGTTCAGCAATGGGGGGAAGGACAGGCCCAGCTGATCGGCAATGTGGGGAAGGAGACACCCAGCTGATCGGCAATGGGGTGAAGGACAGACCCAGCTGATCGGTAATGGGGGAAGCACACACCCAGCTGGTCGGCAATGGGGTGATTCATACACCCAGCTGTTCGGCAATGCGGGGAAGCACACTCCCAGCTGATCTGCAATGGGGTGGGAAGCACACACCCAGCTGATCGGCAATGCGGGGAAGCACACATCCAGCTGATCGGCAATGGGGGGAAGCACACACCCAGCTGATCGGCAATGCGGGGATGCACACACCCAGCTGATCGGCAATGTGGGGAAACACACACACAGCTAATCGGCAATGGGGGGAAGCACACACCCAGCTGATCAGCAATGGGGGGAAGGACAGACCGAGCTGATCGGCAATGGGGGGAAGCACACACCCAGCTGATTGGCAATGGGGAGAAAGGACAGGCCCAGCTGATCGGCAATGGGGGAAGCACACACCCAGCTGATCGGCAATGGGGGGAAGGACACACCCAGCTGATCGGGAATGGGGGGATAGACACAGCCAGCTGATCGGCAATGTGGTGAAGCACAGTCCCAGCTGAACGGCAATGGGAGGATTCACACACACAGCTAATCGGCAATGGGGAAACACAGACCCAGCTGATCGGCAATGGGGGAATCACACACCCAGCTGATCGGCAATGGGGGGAAGGACACACACAACTGACCGGCAATGCGGGGTAGGGCACACCCAACTGATCGGCAATGGGGGGAAGCACACACTCAGCTGATCGGCAATGGGGGAAACACACACTAGCTGATCCGCAATGGGGGTAAGCACACACCCAGCTGTTCGGCAATGCGGGGAAGCACACACCCAGCTGATCGGCAATGCGGGGAAGGACACAAACAGCTGATCGGTAATGCGGGGAAGAACACACCCAGCTGATCGGCAATGGTGGGAAGCACACTCCCAGCTGATCCGCATTGGGGGGAAGCACATAT
The DNA here is from genome assembly GCF_047496885.1 of Scyliorhinus torazame. Taxonomy (NCBI): domain Eukaryota; kingdom Metazoa; phylum Chordata; class Chondrichthyes; order Carcharhiniformes; family Scyliorhinidae; genus Scyliorhinus; species Scyliorhinus torazame. Next base: position 58,728,414 of record NC_092726.1, read on the forward strand.
CCAGCTGATCGGCAATGCGGGGAAGCACACACCCAGCTGATCGGCAATGCGGGGAAGGACACACCCAGCTGATCGGCAATGGTGGGAAGCACACACCCAGCTGATTGGCAATGCGGGGAAGCACACACCCAGCTGATCGGCAATGCGGGGAAGGACACTTCCAGCTGATCGACAATGCGGGGAAGCACACACCCAGCTGATCGGCAATGGGGGGAAGGACACACCCAACTGATCGGCAATGCGTGGAAGGACACACCTAACTGATCGGCAAAGGGGGGAAACACACACCCAGCTGATCGGCAATGGGGGAAACACACACCCAGCTGATCGGCAATGGGGGTAAACACACTACCAGCTGACCGGCAATGGGGGGAAGCACACTCCAAGATGATCTGCAATGGGGAGAGGCACACATATCAGCTGATCGGCAATGGGGGAAGGACACACCCAGCTGATCGGCAATGGGGGGAAGCACACACCTAGCTGATCGGCAATGAGGGGAAGCACACTTCAAGATGATCTGCAATGGGGAGAGGCACACACCCAGCTGATCGTCAATGCGGGGATGCACACACCCAGCTGATCGGCAATGGGGGAAACACACACCCAGCTGATCGGCAATGGGGGTAAGCACACTACCAGCTGACCGGCAATGGGGGGAAGCTCACTCCAAGATGATCTGCAATGGGGAGAGGCACACACCCAGCTGATCGGCAATGGGGGGACGGAAACTCCCAGCTGATCGGCAATGCGGGGAAGGACACACCTAGCTGATCGGCAATGAGGGTAAGCACACTTCAAGATGATCTGCAATGGGGAGAGGCACACACCCAGCTGATCGTCAATGCGGGGAAGCACACACCCAGCTGATCGGCAATGGGGGGAAGGACACACCTAGCTGATCGGCAATGAGGGGAAGGACACACCCTGCTGATCGGCTAGGGGGGAAGCACACACCCAGCTGATCGGCAATGGGGGGAAGGGCAGAATCAGCTGATCGGCAATGAGGGGAAGCACACACCCAGCTGATCGGCAATGCGGGGAAGGACACACCCAGCTGATCGGCAATGGGGTTAATGACACATCCAGCTGATCGGCAATGGGGGGAAGCACACACCCAGCTTATCGGCAATGGCGGAAGTGCAGAACCAGCTGATCGGCAATGGAGTGATGCATACACCCAGCTGTTCGGCAATGCGGGGAAGCACACATCCAACTGATCGGCAATGGGGGGAAGCACACACCCAGCTGATCGGCAATGCGGGGATGCACACACCCAGCTGTTCGGCAATGTGGGGAAACACACACCCAGCTAATCGGCAATGGGGGGAAGCACACACCCAGCTGATCAGCAAAGGGGGGAAGGACAGACCGAGCTGCTCGGCAATGGGGGGAAGCACACACCCAGCTGATTGGCAATGGGGAGAAAGGACAGACCCAGCTGATCGGCAATGGGGGAAGCACACACCCAGCTGATCGGCAATGGGGGGAAGGACACACCCAGCTGATCGGCAATGGGGGGGATAGACACTGCCAGCTGATCGGCAATGTGGTGAAGCACACTCCCAGCTGATCGGCAATGGGGGGATTCACACACACAGCTGATCGGCAATGGGGGAAACACAGACCCAGCTGATCGGCAATGGGGGAAACACACACCCAGCTGATCGGCAATGGGGGGAAGGACACACCCAACTGACCGGCAATGCGGGGTAGGGCACACCCAACTGATCGGCAATGGGGGGAAGCACACCCAGCTGATCGGCAATGGGGGAAACACACACTAGCTGATCCGCAATGGGGGTAAGCACACACCCAGCTGTTCGGCAATGCGGGGAAGCACACACCCAGCTGATCGGCAATGCGGGGAAGGACACACACAGCTGATCGGTAATGCGGGGAAGCACACACCCAGCTGATCTGCAATTGGGGGAAGCACACTCCCAGCTGATCGGCAATGGGGGGGTGAAGCACACTCCCAGATGATCTGCAATGGGGAGAGGCACACACACAGCTGATCGGCAATTGGGGGAAGGACGCACCTAGCTTATCGGCAATGGTGGGAATCACACTCCCAGCTGATCGGCATTGGGGGGAAGCACATATCCAGCTGATCGGCAATGCGGGGAAGCACACACCCAGCTGATCGGCAATGCGGGGAAGGACACACCCAGCTGATCGGCAATGGTGGGAAGCACACACCCAGCTGATTGGCAATGCGGGGAAGCACACACCCAGCTGATCGGCAATGGGGGGAAGGACACACCCAGCTGATCGGCAATACGGGGAAGGACACTTCCAGCTGATCGGCAATGGGGGGGAAGGACACACCCAGCTGATCGGCAATACGGGGAAGGACACTTCCAGCTGATCGGCAATGCGGGGAAGCACACACCCAGCTGATCGGCAATGGGGGGAAGGACACACACAACTGATCGGCAATGCGGGGAAGGAGACACCTAACTGATCGGAAAAGGGGGGAAACACACACCCAGCTGATCGGCAATGGGGGAAACACACAATCAGCTGATCGGTAATGGGGGTAAGCACACTCCCAGCTGACCGGCAATGGGGGGAAGCACACTCCAAGATGATCTGCAATGGGGAGAGGCGCACACCCAGATGATCGGCAATGGGGGGAAGGACACACCTAGCTGATCGGCAATGAGGGGAAGGACACACCCTGCTGATCGGCTAGGGGGGAAGCACACACCCACCTGATCGGCAATGGGGGGAAGCACACACCCAGCTGATTCGCAATGCGGGGAAGGACACACCCAGCTGATCGGCAATGGGGGAAGGACACACCCAGCTGATCGGCAATGGGGGGAAGGACACACCCAGCTGATCGGCAATGGGGGGAATGACACATCCAGCTGATCGGCAATGGGGGGAAGCACACACCCAGCTTATCGGCAATGGCGGAAGTGCAGAACCAGCTGATCGGCAATGGGGTGATGCATACACCCAGCTGTTCGGCAATGCGGGGAAGCACACTCCCAGCTGATCGGCAATGGGGGGACGCACACACCCAGCTGATCGGCAATGCGGGGAAGCACACACCCAGCTGATCGGCAATGGGGGGAAGCACACACGCAGCTGATCGGCAATGCGGGGATGCACACACCCAGCTGATCGGCAATGTGGGGAAACACACACCCAGCTGATCGGCAATGGGGGGAAGCACACTCCCAGATGATCTGCAATGGGTAGAGGCACACACCCAGCTGATCGGCAAAGGGGGGAAGGAAACTCCCAGCTGATCGGCAATGTGGGGAAGGACACACCTAGCTGATCGGCAATGGGGGGAAGCACACACCCTGCTGATCGGCAATGGGGGCAAGCACACACCCACCTGATCGGCAATGGGGGTAAGCACACACCCAGCTGATTCGCAATGCGGGGAAGGACTCACCCAGCTGATCGGCAATGTGGAAAGGCACACACCCAGCTGATCGGCAATGGGGGGAAGGACACACCCAGCTGATCAGCAATGGGGGGTAGGAGAGACCGAGCTGATCGGCAATGGGGGGAAGCACACACCCAGATGATCGGCAATGGGGAGAAAGGACAGACCCAGCTGATCGGCAATGGGGGGAAGCACACACCCAGCTGATCGGCAATGGGGGGAAGGACACACCCAGCTCATCGGCAATGGGGGGATAGACACTGCCAGCTGATCGGCAATGTGGTGAAGCACACTCCCAGCTGATCGGCAATGGGGGGATTCACACACCCAGATTATCGGCAATGGGGGAAACACAGACCCAGCTGATCGGCAATGGGAGAAACACACACCCAGCTGATCGGCAATGGGGGGAAGGGCACACCCAACTGATCGGCAATGCGGGGTAGGACACACCCAACTGATCGGCAATGGTGGGAAGCACACACCCAGCTGATCGGCAATAGGGGAACACACACTAGCTGATCGGCAATGGGGGTAAGCACACACCCAGCTGTTCGGCAATGCGGGGAAGCACACACCCAGCTGTTCGGCAATGCGGGGAAGCACACACCCAGCTGATCGGTAATGCGGGGAAGCACACACCCAGCTGATCGATAATTGTGGGAAGCACACTCCCAGCTGATCGGCAATGGGAGGGGAAGCACATTCCCAGATGATCAGCAATGGGGAGAGGCACACACCCAGCTGATCGGCAATTGGGGGAAGGTCGCACCTAGCTTATCGGCAAAGGGGGGGAAGCACACTCCCAGCTGATCGGCAATGGGGGGAAGCACATATCCAGCTGATCGGCAATGCGGGGAAGCACACACCCAGCTGATCGGCAATGCGGGGAAGGACACACCTTGCTGATCGGCAATGCGGGGAAGCACACACCCAGCTGATCGGCAATGGGGGGAAGGACACACCCAACTGATCGGCAATGCGGGGAAGGACACACGCAGCTGATCGGCAATGGGGGAAGCACACACCCAGCTGATCGGCAATGCGAGGAAGGACACACCCAGCTGATCGGCAATGGGGGAAGGACAAACCAAGCTGATCGGCAATGGGGGGGAAGGACACACCCAGCGGATCGGCAATGGGGGGAAGCACACACCTAGCTGATTCGCAATGCGGGGAAGGACACACCCAGCTGATCAGCAATGGGGGAAGGCACACAGCCAGCTGATCGGCAGTGGGGAAAGGACAGACCCAGCTGACGGCAATGGGGGGAAGCACACTCCCAGCTGATCGGCAATGGGGGGAAGCACACTCCCAGATGATCTGCAATGGGTAGAGGCACACACCCAGCTGATCGGCAATGCGGGGTAGCACACACCCAGCTGATCGGCAATGGAGGGAAGGACACACCTAGCTGATCGGCAATGGGGGGAAGCACACACCCTGCTGATCGGCAATGGGGGGAAGCACACACCCACCTGATCGGCAATGGGGGTAAGCACACACCCAGCTGATTCGCAATGCGGGGAAGGACACACCCAGCTGATCGGCAATGTGGAGAGGCACACACCCAGCTGATCGGCAATGGGGGGAAGGACACACCCAGCTTATCGGCAATGGGGGTAAGCACACACCCAGCTGATCGGCAATGGGGGGAAGGGCAGACCCAGCTGATCGGCAATGAGGGGAAGTTTACACCCAGCTGATCGGCAATGCGGGGAAGTACACACCCAGCTGATCGGCAATGGGGGGAACGACACATCCAGCTGATCGGCAATGGGGGGAAGCACACTCCCAGCTGATCGGCAATGGTGGGGAAGGACAGACCAAGCTAATCGGCAATGCGGGGAAGCACACACCCAGCTGATCGGCAATGGGGGGAAGCACACACCCAGCTGATCGGCAATGGGGGGAAGCACACATCCAGCTGATCGGCAATGCAGGGAAGCACATACCCAGCTGATCGGCAATGCGGGGAAGGACACACCCAGCTGATCGGCAATTGGGGTAAGCACACACCCAGCTGATCGGCAATGGGGGTAGGCACACACCCAGCTGATTGGCAATGATTGGAAGGACACAACCAGCTGATCGGCAATGGGGGGAAGCACACACGCAGCTGATCGGCAATGGGGGGAAGCAAACACCCAACTGATCGGCAATGGGGGGACGGACACACCCAGCTGACCTGCAATGGTGGGGAAGGACAGACCAAGCTAATCGGCAATGCGGGGAAGCACACACCCAGCTGATCGGCAATGGGGGGAAGCACACACCCAGCTGATCGGCAATGGGGGGAAGCACACACCCAGCTGATCGGCAATGCGGGGAAGGACACAACCAGCTGATCGGCAATGGGGGGAAGGACAAACCCAGCTGATCGGCAATGGGGGGAAGGACACACCCAGCTGATCGGCAATGGGGGGAAGGACACACCCAGCTGATCGGCAATGGGGGGAAGCTCACTCCCAGCTGATCGGCAATGCGGGGAAGCACGCGCCCAGCAGTTTGGCAATGGGGGGAAGGACACACACAGCTGATCGGCAATGGGGGGAAGCACACACCCTGCTGATCGGCAATGGGGGGAAGCACACACGCAGCTGATCGGCAATGGGGGAAGCACACACCCAGCTGATCGGCAATGCCGGGAAGGACACACCCAGCTGATCGGCAATGGGGGAAGGACAAGCCCAGCTGATCGGCAATGGGGGGAAGGACACACCTAGCTGATCGGCAATGGGGGGGAAGGACTCACCCAGCTGATCGGCAATGGGGGACTCCCAGCTGATCGGCAATGGGGGGAAGCACACACCCTGCTGATCGGCAATGGGGGGAAGCACACACCCACCTGATTCGCAATGCGGGGAAGGACACACCCAGCTGATCGGCAATGGGGGAAGGCACACACCCAGCTGATCGGCAGTGGGGAAAGGGCAGACCCAGCTGACGGCAATGGGGGGAAGCACACTTCCAGCTGATCGGCATTGGTGGGAAGCACACTCCCAGATGATCTGCAATGGGTAGAGGCACACACCCAGCTGATCGGCAATGGGGGGAAGGAAACTCCCAGCTGATGGGCAATGCGGGGAAGGACACACCCAGCTGATCGGCAATGCGGGGAAGCACACACCCAGCTGATCGGCAATGGAGGGAGGGACACACCTAGCTGATCGGCAATGGGGGGAAGGACACACCATGCTGATCGGCAATGGGGGGAAGCACACACCCAGCTGATTCGCAATGCGGGGAAGGACACACCCAGCTGATCGGCAATGTGGAAATGCACACTCCCAGCTGATCGGCAATGGGGGGAAAGACACACCCAGCTGATCGGCACTGAGGGGAAGGACACACCCAGCTGTTCGGCAATGGGGGAAGCACACTCCCAGCTGATCGGCAATGCGGGGAAGGACACACCCAGCTGATAGGCAATGGGGGGGAAGGACACACCCAGCTGATCGGCAATGGGGGGAAGCACACACCCAGCTGATCGGCAATGGGGGAAAGCAAACACCCAACTGATCGGCAATGGGGGGAACGTCACATCCAGCTTATCGGCAATGGGGGGAAGCACACTCCCAGCTGATCGGCAATGGGGGGAAAGACACACCCAGCTGATCGGCAATGAGGGGAAGGACACACCCAGCTGATCGGCAATGGGGGAAGCACACTCCCAGCTGATCGGCAATGCGGGGAAGGACACACCCAGCTGATATGCAATGGGGGGGTAGGACACACCCAGCTGATCGGCAATGGGGGGAAGCACACACCCAGCTGATCGGCAATGGGCGGAAGCAAACACCAAGCTGATCAGCAATGGGGGGAAAGACACACCCAGCTGATCGGCTATGGCAGAAGTACACTCCCAGCTGATCGGAAATGCGGGGAAGGACACACCCAGCTGATCGGCAATGGGGGGAAGCACACACCCAGCTGATCGGCAATGGGGGGAAGCAAACACCCAACTGCTCGGCAATGGGGGGTAGGACACACCCAGCTGATCGGCCATGGTGGGGAAGGACAGACCAAGCTAATCGGCAATGCGGGGAAGCACACACCCAGCTGATCGGCAATGGGGGGAAGCACACACCCAGCTGATCGGCAATGGGGGGAAGCACACACCCAGCTGATCGGCAATGAGGGGAAGCCAACACCCAGCTGATCAGCAATGGGGGGAAGCACACTCCCAGCTGATAAGCAATGGGGGGATGCACACACCCCGCTAATCGGCCATGCGGAGAACCGCACACCCAGCTGATCGGCAATGGGAGGAAGGACAGACCCAGCAGATTGTCAATGGGGGGAAGGACACACCCAGCTGATCGGCAATGGGGGGTAGCACACTCCCAGCTGATCAGCAATGGGGGAAGCACACACCCAGCTGATCGGCAATGCGAGGAAGGACACACCCAGCTGATCGGCAATGGGGGAAGGACAAACCAAGCTGATCGGCAATGGGGGGGGAAGGACACACCCAGCTGATCGGCAATGGGGGGAAGCACACACCTAGCTGATTCGCAATGCGGGGAAGGACACACCCAGCTGATCAGCAATGGGGGAAGGCACACAGCCAGCTGATCGGCAGTGGGGAAAGGACAGACCCAGCTGACGGCAATGGGGGGAAGCACACTCCCAGCTGATCGGCAATGGGGGGAAGCACACTCCCAGATGATCTGCAATGGGTAGAGGCACACACCCAGCTGATCGGCAAAGGGGGGAAGGAAACTCCCAGCTGATCGGCAATGTGGGGAAAGACACACCCAGCTGATCGGCAATGCGGGGTAGCACACACCCAGCTGATCGGCAATGGAGGGAAGGACACACCTAGCTGATCGGCAATGGGGGGAAGCACACACCCTGCTGATCGGCAATGGGGGGAAGCACACACCCACCTGATCGGCAATGGGGGTAAGCACACACCCAGCTGATTCGCAATGGGGGGAAGGACACACCCAGCTGATCAGCAATGGGGGGTAGGAGAGACCGAGCTGATCGGCAATGGGGGGAAGCACACACCCAGATGATCGGCAATGGGGAGAAAGGACAGACCCAGCTGATCGGCAATGGGGGGAAGCACACACCCAGCTGATCGGCAATGGGGGGAAGGACACACCCAGCTCATCGGCAATGGGGGGATAGACACTGCCAGCTGATCGGCAATGGGGGGATTCACACACCCAGATGATCGGCAATGGGGGAAACACAGACCCAGCTGATCGGCAATGCGGGGAAGGACACACCCAGCTGATCGGCAATGCGGGGAAGCACACACCCAGCTGATCGGCAATGGAGGGAGGGACACACCTAGCTGATCGGCAATGGGGGGAAGGACACACCCTGCTGATCGGCAATGGGGGGAAGCACACACCCAGCTGATTCGCAATGCGGGGAAGGACACACCCAGCTGATCGGCACTGTGGAAATGCACACTCCCAGCTGATCGGCAATGGGGGGAAAGACACACCCAGCTGATCGGCAATGAGGGGAAGGACACACCCAGCTGTTCGGCAATGGGGGAAGCACACTCCCAGCTGATCGGCAATGCGGGGAAGGACACACCCAGCTGATAGGCAATGGGGGGGAAGGACACACCCAGCTGATCGGCAATGGGGGGAAGCACACACCCAGCTGATCGGCAATGGGGGAAAGCAAACACCCAACTGATTGGCAATGGGGGGAACGTCACATCCAGCTGATCAGCAATGGGGGGAAGCACACTCCCAGCTGATCGGCAATGGGGGGAAAGACACACCCAGCTGATCGGCAATGAGGGGAAGGACACACCCAGCTGATCGGCAATGGGGGAAGCACACTCCCAGCTGATCGGCAATGCGGGGAAGGACACACCCAGCTGATATGCAATGGGGGGGTAGGACACACCCAGCTGATCGGCAATGGGGGGAAGCACACACCCAGCTGATCGGCAATGGGCGGAAGCAAACACCAAGCTGATCAGCAATGGGGGGAAAGACACACCCAGCTGATCGGCAATAAGGGGAAGGACACACCCAGTTGATCGGCTATGGCGGAAGTACACTCCCAGCTGATCGGAAATGCGGGGAAGGACACACCCAGCTGATCGGCAATGGGGGGAAGCACACACCCAGCTGATCGGCAATGGGGGGAAGCAAACACCCAACTGCTCGGCAATGGGGGGTAGGACACACCCAGCTGATCGGCCATGGTGGGGAAGGACAGACCAAGCTAATCGGCAATGCGGGGAAGCACACACCCAGCTGATCGGCAATGGGGGGAAGCATACACCCAGCTGATCGGCAATGGGGGGAAGCACACACCCAGCTGATCGGCAATGAGGGGAAGCCAACACCCAGCTGATCAGCAATGGGGGGAAGCACACTCCCAGCTGATAAGCAATGGGGGGATGCACACACCCCGCTGATCGGCCATGCGGAGAACCGCACACCCAGCTGATCGGCAATGGGAGGAAGGACAGACGCAGCCGATCGGCAATGGGAGGGAAGGACAGACCCAGCTGAACGGCAATGCCGTGAAGCACACACCCAGCTGATCGGCAATGAGGGGAAGCACTTTGCCAGCTGATCGGAAATGGGGGTAAACACACTCCCAGATGATCTGCAATGGGGGGAAGCAGACTTCCAGCTGATCGGCAATGGGGGGAAGGACAGACACAGCAGATTGTCAATGGGGGGAAGGACACACCCAGCTGATCGGCAATGGGGGGTAGCACACTCCCAGCTGATCAGCAATGGGGGAAGCACACACCCAGCTGTTCGGCAATGCGAGGAAGGACACACCCAGCTGATCGGCAATGGGGGAAGGACAAACCAAGCTGATCAGCAATGGGGGGGAAGGACACACCCAGCTGATCGGCAATGGGGGGAAGCACACACCTAGCTGATTCGCAATGCGGGGAAGGACACACCCAGCTGATCAGCAATGGGGGAAGGCACACAGCAAGCTGATCGGCAGTGGGGAAAGGACAGACCCAGCTGACGGCAATGGGGGGAAGCACACTCCCAGCTGATCGGCAATGGGGGGAAGCACACTCCCAGATGATCTGCAATGGGTAGAGGCACACACCCAGCTGATCGGCAAAGGGGGGAAGGAAACTCCCAGCTGATCGGCAATGTGGGGAAAGACACACCCAGCTGATCGGCAATGCGGGGTAGCACACACCCAGCTGATCGGCAATGGAGGGAAGGACACACCTAGCTGATCGGCAATGGGGGGAAGCACACACCCTGCTGATCGGCAATGGGGGGAAGCACACACCCACCTGATCGGCAATGGGGGTAAGCACACACCCAGCTGATTCGCAATGCGGGGAAGGACACACCCAGCTGATCGGCAATGTGGAAAGGCACACACCCAGCTGATCGGCAATGGGGGGAAGGACACACCCAGCTGATCAGCAATGGGGGGTAGGAGAGACCGAGCTGATCGGCAATGGGGGGAAGCACACACCCAGATGATCAGCAATGGGGAGAAAGGACAGACCCAGCTGATCGGCAATGGGGGGAAGCACACATCCAGCTGATCGGCAATGGGGGGAAGGGCACACCCAACTGATCGGCAATGCGGGGTAGGACACACCCAACTGATCGGCAATGGTGGGAAGCACACACCCAGCTGATCGGCAATAGGGGAACACACACTAGCTGATCGGCAATGGGGGTAAGCACACACCCAGCTGTTCGGCAATGCGGGGAAGCACACACCCAGCTGATCGGCAATGCGGGGAAGGACACACACAGTTGATCGGTAATGCGGGGAAGCACACACCCAGCTGATCGATAATTGTGGGAAGCACACACCCAGCTGATCGGCAATGGAGGGAAGGACACACCTAGCTGATCGGCAATGGGGGGAAGCACACACCCTGCTGATCGGCAATGGGGGGAAGCACACTCCCAGCTGATCGGCAATGGGGGGAAGGACACACCCAGCTCATCGGCAATGGGGGGATAGACACTGCCAGCTGATCGGCAATGTGGTGAAGCACACTCCCAGCTGATCGGCAATGGGGGGATTCACACACCCAGATGATCGGCAATGGGGGAAACACAGACCCAGCTGATCCGCAATGGGAGAAACACACACCCAGCTGATCGGCAATGGGGGGAAGGGCACACCCAACTGATCGGCAATGCGGGGTAGGACACACCCAACTGATCGGCAATGGTGGGAAGCACACACCCAGCTGATCGGCAATAGGGGAACACACACTAGCTGATCGGCAATGGGGGTAAGCACACACCCAGCTGTTCGGCAATGCGGGGAAGCACACACCCAGCTGATCGGCAATGCGGGGAAGGACACACACAGTTGATCGGTAATGCGGGGAAGCACACACCCAGCTGATCGATAATTGTGGGAAGCACACTCCCAGCTGATCGGCAATGGGAGGGGAAGCACATTCCCAGATGATCAGCAATGGGGAGAGGCACACACCCAGCTGATCGGCAATTGGGGGAAGCTCGCAACTAGCTTATCGGCAATGGGGGGGAAGCACACTCCCAGCTGATCGGCAATGGGGGGAACCACATATCCAGCTGATCGGCAATGCGGGGAAGCACACACCCAGCTGATCGGCAATGCGGGGAAGGACACACCTTGCTGATCGGCAATGCGGGGAAGCACACACCCAGCTGATCGGCAATGGGGGGAAGGACACACCCAACTGATCGGCAATGCGGGGAAGGACACACGCAGCTGATCGGCAATGGGGGAAGCACACACCCAGCTGATCGGCAATGCGAGGAAGGACACACCCAGCTGATCGGCAATGGGGGAAGGACAAACCAAGCTGATCGGCAATGGGGGGGAAGGACACACCCAGCTGATCGGCAATGGGGGGAAGCACACACCTAGCTGATTCGCAATGCGGGGAAGGACACACCCAGCTGATCAGCAATGGGGGAAGGCACACAGCCAGCTGATCGGCAGTGGGGAAAGGACAGACCCAGCTGACGGCAATGGGGGGAAGCACACTCCCAGCTGATCGGCAATGGGGGGAAGCACACTCCCAGATGATCTGCAATGGGTAGAGGCACACACCCAGCTGATCGGCAAAGGGGGGAAGGAAACTCCCAGCTGATCGGCAATGTGGGGAAAGACACACCCAGCTGATCGGCAATGCGGGGTAGCACACACCCAGCTGATCGGCAATGGAGGGAAGGACACACCTAGCTGATCGGCAATGGGGGGAAGCACACACCCTGCTGATCGGCAATGGGGGGAAGCACACACCCACCTGATCGGCAATGGGGCTAAGCACACACCCAGCTGATTCGCAATGCGGGGAAGGACACACCCAGCTGATCGGCAATGTGGAAAGGCACACACCCAGCTGATCGGCAATGGGGGGAAGGACACACCCAGCTGATCAGCAATGGGGGGTAGGAGAGACCGAGCTGATCGGCAATGGGGGGAAGCACACACCCAGATGATCGGCAATGGGGAGAAAGGACAGACCCAGCTGATCGGCAATGGGGGGAAGGTCGCACCTAGCTTATCGGCAATGTGGGGGAAGCACACTCCCACCTGATCGGCAATGGGGGTAAGCACACACCCAGCTGATTCGCAATGCGGGGAAGGACACACCCAGCTGATCGGCAATGTGGAGAGGCACACACCCAGCTGATCGGCAATGGGGGGAAGGACACACCCAGCTTATCGGCAATGGGGGTAAGCACACACCCAGCTGATCGGCAATGGGGGGAAGTTTACACCCAGCTGATTGGCAATGCGGGGAAGGACACACCCAGCTGATCGGCAATGGGGGGAACGACACATCCAGCTGATCGGCAATGGGGGGAAGCACACTCCCAGCTGATCGGCAATGGGGGGAAAGACACACCCAGCTGATCGGCAATGAGGGGAAGGACACACCCAGCTTATCGGCAATGGGGGAAGCACACTCCCAGCTGATCGGAAATGCGGGGAAGGACACACCCAGCTAATCGGCAATGGGGGGAAGCACACACCCAGCTGATCGGCAATGGGGGGAAGGACACACCTAGCTGATCGGCAATGGGGGGAAGCACACACCCTGCTGATCGGCAATGGGGGGAAGCACACACCCACCTGATCGGCAATGGGGGTAAGCACACACCCAGCTGATTCGCAATGCGGGGAAGGACACACCCAGCTGATCGGCAATGTGGAAAGGCACACACCCAGCTGATCGGCAATGGGGGGAAGGACACACCCAGCTGATCAGCAATGGGGGGTAGGAGAGACCGAGCTGATCGGCAATGGGGGGAAGCACACACCCAGATGATCGGCAATGGGGAGAAAGGACAGACCCAGCTGATCGGCAATGGGGGGAAGCACACACCCAGCTGATCGGCAATGGGGGGAAGGACACACCCAGCTCATCGGCAATGGGGGGATAGACACTGCCAGCTGATCGGCAATGTGGTGAAGCACACTCCCAGCTGATCGGCAATGGGGGGATTCACACACCCAGATGATCGGCAATGGGGGAAACACAGACCCAGCTGATCGGCAATGGGAGAAACACACACCCAGCTGATCGGCAATGGGGGGAAGGGCACACCCAACTGATCGGCAATGCGGGGTAGGACACACCCAACTGATCGGCAATGGTGGGAAGCACACACCCAGCTGATCGGCAATAGGGGAACACACACTAGCTGATCGGCAATGGGGGTAAGCACACACACAGCTGTTCGGCAATGCGGGGAAGCACACACGCAGCTGTTCGGCAATGCGGGGAAGCACACACCCAGCTGATCAGTAATGCGGGGAAGCACACACCCAGCTGATCGATAATTGTGGTAAGCACACTCCCAGCTGATCGGCAATGGGAGGGGAAGCACATTCCCAGATGATCAGCAATGGGGAGAGGCACACACCCAGCTGATCGGCAATTGGGGGAAGGTCGCACCTAGCTTATCGGCAATGTGGGGGAAGCACACTCCCAGCTGATCGGCAATGGGGGGAAGCACATATCCAGCTGATCGGCAATGCGGGGAAGCACACACCCAGCTGATCGGCAATGCGGGGAAGGACACACGCAGCTGATCGGCAATGCGGGGAAGCACACACCCAGCTGATCGGCAATGCGAGGAAGGACACACCCAGCTGATCGGCAATGGGGGAAGGACAAACCAAGCTGATCGGCAATGGGGGGGAAGGACACACCCTGCTGATCGGCAATGGGGGGAAGCACACACCTAGCTGATTCGCAATGCGGGGAAGGACACACCCAGCTGATCAGCAATGGGGGAAGGCACACAGCCAGCTGATCGGCAGTGGGGAAAGGACAGACCCAGCTGACGGCAATGGGGGAAGCACACTCCCAGCTGATCGGCAATGGGGGGAAGCACACTCCCAGATGATCTGCAATGGGTAGAGGCACACACCCAGCTGATCGGCAATGCGGGGTAGCACACACCCAGCTGATCGGCAATGGAGGGAAGGACACACCTAGCTGATCGGCAATGGGGGGAAGCACACACCCTGCTGATCGGCAATGGGGGGAAGCACACACCCACCTGATCGGCAATGGGGGTAAGCACACACCCAGCTGATTCGCAATGCGGGGAAGGACACACCCAGCTGATCGGCAATGTGGAGAGGCACACACCCAGCTGATCGGCAATGGGGGGAAGGACACACCCAGCTTATCGGCAATGGGGGTAAGCACACACCCAGCTGATAGGCAATGGGGGGAAGGGCAGACCCAGCTGATCGGCAATGAGGGGAAGTTTACACCCAGCTGATCGGCAATGCGGGGAAGGACACACCCAGCTGATCGGCAATGCGGGGAAAGACACACCCAGCTGATCGGCAATGAGGGGAAGGACACACCCAGCTTATCGGCAATGGGGGAAGCACACTCCCAGCTGATCGGAAATGCGGGGAAGGACACACCCAGCTAATCGGCAATGGGGGGAAGCACACACCCAGCTGATCGGCAATGGGGGGAAGCAAACACCCAACTGATCGGCAATGGGGGGAAGGACACACCCAGCTGATCGGCAATGGTGGGGAAGGACAGACCAAGCTAATCGGCAATGCGGGGAAGCACACACCCAGCTGATCGGCAATGGGGGGAAGCACACACCCAGCTGATCGGCAATGGGGGGAAGCACACATCCAGCTGATCGGCAATGCAGGGAATCACATACCCAGCTGATCGGCAATGCGGGGAAGGACACACCCAGCTGATCGGCAATTGGGGTAAGCACACACCCAGCTGATCGGCAATGGGGGTAGGCACACACCCAGCTGATTGGCAATGATTGGAAGGACACACCCAGCTGATCGGCAATGGGGGGAAGCACACACGCAGCTGATCGGCAATGGGGGGAAGCAAACACCCAACTGATCGGCAATGGGGGGACGGACACACCCAGCTGACCTGCAATGGTGGGGAAGGACAGACCAAGCTAATCGGCAATGCGGGGAAGCACACACCCAGCTGATCGGCAATGGGGGGAAGCACACACCCAGCTGATCGGCAATGGGGGGAAGCACACACCCAGCTGATCGGCAATGCGGGGAAGGACACAACCAGCTGATCGGCAATGGGGGGAAGGACAAACCCAGCTGATCGGCAATGGGGGGAACGACACACCCAGCTGATCGGCAATGGGGGGAAGGACACACCCAGCTGATCGGCAATGGGGGGAAGCCCACTCCCAGCTGATCGGCAATGCGGGGAAGCACGCGCCCAGCAGTTTGGCAATGGGGGGAAGGACACACACAGCTGATCGGCAATGGGGGGAAGCACACACCCTGCTGATCGGCAATGGGGGGAAGCACACACGCAGCTGATCGGCAATGGGGGAAGCACACACCCAGCTGATCGGCAATGCCGGGAAGGACACACCCAGCTGATCGGCAATGGGGGAAGGACAAGCCCAGCTGATCGGCAATGGGGGGAAGGACACACACAGCTGATCGGCAATGGGGGGGAAGGACTCACCCAGCTGATCGGCAATGGGGGACTCCCAGCTGATCGGCAATGGGGGGAAGCACACACCCTGCTGATCGGCAATGGGGGGAAGCACACACCCAGCTGATTCGCAATGCGGGGAAGGACACACCCAGCTGATCGGCAATGGGGGAAACACACACCCAGCTGATCGGCAGTGGGGAAAGGGCAGACCCAGCTGATGGCAATGGGGGGAAGCACACTCCCAGCTGATCGGCATTGGTGGGAAGCACACTCCCAGATGATCTGCAATGGGTAGAGGCACACACCCAGCTGATCGGCAATGGGGGGAAGGAAACTCCCAGCTGATGGGCAATTCGGGGAAGCACACACCCAGCTGATCGGCAATGGAGGGAGGGACACACCTAGCTGATCGGCAATGGGGGGAAGGACACACCCTGCTGATCGGCAATGGGGGGAAGCACACACCCAGCTGATTCGCAATGCGGGGAAGGACACACCCAGCTGATCGGCAATGTGGAAATGCACACTCCCAGCTGATCGGCAATGGGGGGAAAGACACACCCAGCTGATCGGCAATGAGGGGAAGGACACACCCAGCTGTTCGGCAATGGGGGAAGCACACTCCCAGCTGATCGGCAATGCGGGGAAGGACACACCCAGCTGATAGGCAATGGGGGGAAGGACACACCCAGCTGATCGGCAATGGGGGGAAGCACACACCCAGCTGATCGGCAATGGGGGAAAGCAAACACACAACTGATCGGCAATGGGGGGAACGTCACATCCAGCTGATCGGCAATGGGGGGAAGCACACTCCCAGCTGATCGGCAATGGGGGGAAAGACACACCCAGCTGATCGGCAATGAGGGGAAGGACACACCCAGCTGATCGGCAATGGGGGAAGCACACTCCCAGCTGATCGGCAATGCGGGGAAGGACACACCCAGCTGATATGCAATGGGGGGGTAGGACACACCCAGCTGATCGGCAATGGGGGGAAGCACACACCCAGCTGATCGGCAATGGGCGGAAGCAAACACCAAGCTGATCAGCAATGGGGGGAAAGACACACCCAGCTGATCGGCAATGAGGGGAAGGACACACCCAGCTGATCGGCTATGGCGGAAGTACACTCCCAGCTGATCGGAAATGCGGGGAAGGACACACCCAGCTGATCGGCAATGGGGGGAAGCACACACCCAGCTGATCGGCAATGGGGGGAAGCAAACACCCAACTGCTCGGCAATGGGGGGTAGGACACACCCAGCTGATCGGCCATGGTGGGGAAGGACAGACCAAGCTAATCGGCAATGCGGGGAAGCACACACCCAGCTGATCGGCAATGGGGGGAAGCACACACCCAGATGATCGGCAATGGGGGGAAGCACACATCCAGCTGATCGGCAATGGGGGGAAGCTCACACCCAGCTGATCGGAAATGGGGAGAAGCACACATCCAGCTGATCGGCAATGGGGGGAAGCACACACCCAGCTGATCGGCAATGAGGGGAAGCCAACACCCAGCTGATCAGCAATGGGGGGATGCACACACCCCGCTGATCGGCCATGCGGAGAACCGCACACCCAGCTGATCGGCAATGGGAGGAAGGACAGACGCAGCCGATCGGCAATGGGAGGGAAGGACAGACCCAGCTGAACGGCAATGCCGTGAAGCACACACCCAGCTGATCGGCAATGAGGGGAAGCACATTGCCAGCTGATCGGAAATGGGGGTAAACACACTCCCAGATGATCTGCAATGGGGGGAAGCAGACTTCCAGCTGATCGGCAATGGGGGGAAGGACAGACCCAGCAGATTGTCAATGGGGGGAAGGACACACCCAGCTGATCGGCAATGGGGGAAGGCACACACCCAGCTGATCGGCAGTGGGGAAAGGGCAGATCCAGCTGACGGCAATGGGGGGAAGCACACTCCCAGCTGATCGGCATTGGTGGGAAGCACACTCCCAGATGATCTGCAATGGGTAGAGGCACACACCCAGCTGATCGGCAATGGGGGGAAGGAAACTCCCAGCTGATGGGCAATGCGGGGAAGGACACACCCAGCTGATCGGCAATGCGGGGAAGCACACACCCAGCTGATCGGCAATGGAGGGAGGGACACACCTAGCTGATCGGCAATGGGGGGAAGGACACACCCTGCTGATCGGCAATGGGGGGAAGCACACACCCAGCTGATTCGCAATGCGGGGAAGGACACACCCAGCTGATCGGCAATGTGGAAATGCACACACCCAGCTTATCGGCAATGGGGGGAAGCACCCACCCAGATGATCGGCAATGGGGGGAAGGGCAGACCCAGCTTATCGGCAATGAGGGGAAGTTTACACCCAGCTGATCGGCAATGCGGGGAAGGACACTCCCAGCTGATCGGCAATGGGGGGAAAGACACACCCAGCTGATCGGCAATGAGGGGAAGGACACACCCAGCTGTTCGGCAATGGGGGAAGCACACTCCCAGCTGATCGGCAATGCGGGGAAGGACACACCCAGCTGATAGGCAATGGGGGGGAAGGACACACCCAGCTGATCGGCAATGGGGGGAAGCACACACCCAGCTGATCGGCAATGGGGGAAAGCAAACACCCAACTGATCGGCAATGGGGGGAACGTCACATCCAGCTGATCGGCAATGGGGGGAAGCACACTCCCAGCTGATCGGCAATGGGGGGAAAGACACACCCAGCTGATCGGCAATGAGGGGAAGGACACACCCAGCTGATCGGCAATGGGGGAAGCACACTCCCAGCTGATCGGCAATGCGGGGAAGGACACACCCAGCTGATAGGCAATGGGGGGGTAGGACACACCCAGCTGATCGGCAATGGGGGGAAGCACACACCCAGCTGATCGGCAATGGGGGGAAGCAAACACCAAGCTGATTGGCAATGGGGGGAAAGACACACCCAGCTGATCGGCAATGAGGGGAAGGACACACCCAGCTGATCGGCTATGGCGGAAGTACACTCCCAGCTGATCGGAAATGCGGGGAAGGACACACCCAGCTGATCGGCAATGGGGGGAAGCACACACCCAGCTGATCGGCAATGGGGGGAAGCAAACACCCAACTGATCGGCAATGGGGGGTAGGACACACCCAGCTGATCGGCCATGGTGGGGAAGGACAGACCAAGCTAATCGGCAATGCGGGGAAGCACACACCCAGCTGATCGGCAATGGGGGGAAGCACACACCCAGCTGATCGGCAATGGGGGGAAGCACACATCCAGCTGATCGGCAATGGGGGGAAGCTCACACCCAGCTGATCGGAAATGGGGAGAAGCACACATCCAGCTGATCGGCAATGGGGGGAAGCACACACCCAGCTGATCGGCAATGAGGGGAAGCCAACACCCAGCTGATCAGCAATGGGGGGAAGCACACTCCCAGCTGATAAGCAATGGGGGGATGCCCACACCCCGCTGATCGGCCATGCGGAGATCCGCACACCCAGCTGATCGGCAATGGGAGGAAGGACAGACGCAGCCGATCGGCAATGGGAGGGAAGGACAGACCCAGCTGAACGGCAATGCCGTGAAGCACACACCCAGCTGATCGGCAATGAGGGGAAGCACATTGCCAGCTGATCGGAAATGGGGGTAAACACACTCCCAGATGATCTGTAATGGCGGGAAGCAGACTTCCAGCTGATCGGCAATGGGGGGAAGGACAGACCCAGCAGATTGTCAATGGGGGGAAGGACACACCCAGCTGATCGGCAATGGGGGTAGCACACTCCCAGCTGATCAGCAATGGGGGAAGGACAGACCCAGCTGATCGGCAATGGGGGTAAGGACACACGCAGCTGATCGGCAATGGGGGGAAGCACACATCCAGCTGATCGGCAATGGGGGAAAGCAAACACCCAACTGATCGGCAATGGGGGGAACGTCACATCCAGCTGATCGGCAATGGGGGGAAGCACACTCCCAGCTGATCGGCAATGGGGGGGAAAGACACACCCAGCTGATCGGCAATGAGGGGATGGACACACCCAGCTGATCGGCAATGGGGGAAGCACACTCCCAGCTGATCGGCAATGCGGGGAAGGACACACCCAGCTGATAGGCAATGGGGGGGTAGGACACACCCAGCTGATCGGCAATGGGGGGAAGCACACACCCAGCTGATCGGCAATGGGGGGAAGCAAACACCAAGCTGATCGGCAATGGGGGGAAAGACACACCCAGCTGATCGGCAATGAGGGGAAGGACACACCCAGCTGATCGGCTATGGCGGAAGTACACTCCCAGCTGATCGGAAATGCGGGGAAGGACACACCCAGCTGATCGGCAATGGGGGGAAGCACACACCCAGCTGATCGGCAATGGGGGGAAGCAAACACCCAACTGATCGGCAATGGGGGGTAGGACACACTCAGCTGATCGGCCATGGTGGGGAAGGACAGACCAAGCTAATCGGCAATGCGGGGAAGCACACACCCAGCTGATCGGCAATGGGGGGAAGCACACACCCAGCTGATCGGCAATGGGGGGAAGCACACATCCAGCTGATCGGCAATGGGGGGAAGCTCACACCCAGCTGATCGGAAATGGGGAGAAGCACACATCCAGCTGATCGGCAATGGGGGGAAGCACACACCCAGCTGATCGGCAATGAGGGGAAGCCAACACCCAGCTGATCAGCAATGGGGGGAAGCACACTCCCAGCTGATCGGCCATGCGGAGATCTGCACACCCAGCTGATCGGCAATGGGAGGAAGGACAGACGCAGCCGATCGGCAATGGGAGGGAAGGACAGACCCAGCTGAACGGCAATGCCGTGAAGCACACACCCAGCTGATCGGCAATGAGGGGAAGCACATTGCCAGCTGATCGGAAATGGGGGTAAACACACTCCCAGATGATCTGCAATGGGGGGAAGCAGACTTCCAGCTGATCGGCAATGGGGGGAAGGACAGACCCAGCAGATTGTCAATGGGGGGAAGGACACACCCAGCTGATCGGCAATGGGGGTAGCACACTCCCAGCTGATCAGCAATGGGGGAAGGACAGACCCAGCTGATCGGCAATGGGGGTAAGGACACACGCAGCTGATCGGCAATGGGGGGAAGCACACATCCAGCTGATCGGCAATGGGGGGAAGCACACTTCCAGCTGATCGGCAATGCGGGGAAGCATACTCCCAGCTGATTGGCAATGTGGGGAAGTACACACCCAGCTGTTCGGCAATGCTGGGAAGCACAGTCCCAGCTGATCGGCAATGCGGGGAATGACAGACCCAGCTGTTCAGCAATGCGGGGAAGCACACAACCAGCTGATCGGCAATGGGGGGAGTCTCACACCCAGCTAATCGCCAATGGGGGGAAGGACAGACCCAGCTGATCGACAATGGGGTGAAGCACACACCCAGCTGATCGGCAATTGGGGGAAGCATACATCCAGTGGATCGGCAATGGGGGCAGGCACACACCCAGCTGATCGGCAATGCGGGGAGGCACACTCCCAGCTGATCGGCAATGGGGGGATGGGCATGCCCAGCTGTTCGGCAATGGGGGGAAGGACACACCCAGCTGATCGGCAATGGTGGGGAAGGACAGACCCAGCTAATGGGCAATGCGGGGTAGGACAGACCCAGCTGATGGGCAATGCGGGGAAGCACACTCCCAGCTGATCGGCAATGGGGCGAAGCATACTCCCAGCTGATCGGCAATGCGGGGAAGCACATACCCAGCCGATCGGCAATGGGGGGAGGGACACAACCAGCTGATCGGCAATGGGGGGAATGACAGACCCAGCTGATCGGCAATGGGGGAATGGACACACTCAGCTGATCGGCAATGGGGGGAAGCACACTCCCAGCTTATCGGCAATGCGGGGAAGCACATACCCAGCAGATCGGCAATAGGGGAGGGACACAGCCAGCTGATCGGCAATGGGGGGAAGGACAGACCCAGCCGCTCGGCAATGGGGGAATGGACATACCCAGCTGATCGGCAATGGGGGGAAGGACAGACCCAGCTGATTGGCAATGCGGGTAAGGAGAGCCCCAGCCGATCGGCAATGCGGGGAAGCACACTCCCAGCTAATCGGCAATGCGGGAAGCACATACCCTGCTAATCGGCAATGGGGGGGAAGCACACACCCAGCTGATCGGCAATGCGGGGGAGCACACACCCAGCTGATCGGCAATGGGGGGAAGGACACACACAGCTGATCGGCAATGGGGGGAGTCTCACACCCAGCTGATCGGCAATGGGGGGAAGGACAGACCCAGCTGATCGACAATGGGGGGAAGCACACACCCAGCTGATCGGCAATTGGGGGAAGCACACATCCAGCTGATCGGCAATGGGGGGAGGCACACTCCCAGCTGATCGGCAATGCGGGGAAGCACACTCCCAGCTGATCGGCAATGCGGGGAAGTACACACCCAGCTGATCGACATTGCGGGGAAGAAAACACCCAGCTGATCGGCAATGGGGGGAAGGACAGACCCAGCTGATCGGCAATGGGGTGAAGCTCACACCCAGCTGATCGGCAATGGGGAGAAGCACACATCCAGCTGATCGGCAATGGGGGGATGCACACACCCACATGATCGGCAATGAGGGGAAGCACACACCCAGCTGATCAGCAATGGGGGGAAGCACACTCCCAGCTGATAAGCAATGGGGGGATGCACACAACAAGCTGATCGGCCATGCGTGGAACCACACACCCAGCTGATCGGCAATGGGAGGGAAGGACAGACCCAGCTGAACGGCAATGCGGGGAAGCACACACCCAGCTGATCGGCAATGAGGGGAAGCACACACCCAGCTGATCAGCAATGGGGGGAAGCACACTCCCAGCTGATAAGCAATGGGGGGATGCACACAACAAGCTGATCGGCCATGCGGGGAACCACACACCCAACTGATCGGCAATGGGAGGGAAGGACAGACCCAGCTGAACGGCAATGCGGGGAAGCACACACCCAGCTGCTCAGCAATGAGGGGAAGCACACTCCCAGCTGATCGGCAATGAGGGGAAACACACTCCCAGACGATCTGCAATGGGGGGGAGGACACACACAGCTGATCGTCAATGGGGGGAAGCACACTCCCAGCTGATCGGCAGTGCGGGGAAGGACAGACCCAGCTGATTGGCAATGCGGGGGAGCACACACCCAGCTGATCGGCAATGGGGGGAAGGACACACACAGCTGATCGTCAATGGGGGGAAGCACACTCCCAGCTGATCGGCAGTGCGGGGAAGGACAGACCCAGCTTTTCGGCAATGGGGGGAAGCACTCTCCCAGCTTTTCGGCAATGGGGGGAAGCATACTCCCAGCTGATCGGCAATGGGGGGAAGCACACACTCAGCTGATCGACAATGCGGGGAAGGACACACCCCGCTGATCGACAATGGGGGGGAGGACACACCCAGCTGATCGGCCATGCGGGGAACCACACACCCAGCTGAACCGCAATGGGACGAAAGACAGACCCAGTTGATCGGCAATGGGAGGGACGGACAGACCCAGCTGAACGGCAATGCGGGGAAGCACACATCCAGCTGATCAGCAATGAGGGGAAGCACACTCCCAGCTGATCGGCAATGGGGGAAACACACTCCCAGCTGACCTGCAATGGGGGGAAGCACATCCCAGCTGATCGGCAATGGGGGGGAAGCACACATCCAGCTGATCGGCAATGGGGGGAGGAACACTTCCAGCTGATCGGCAATGCGGGGAAGCACGCTCCCAGCTGATCGGCAATGCGGGGAAGTATACACCCAGCTGTTCGGCAATGCTGGGAAGCACACTCCCAGCTGATCGGCAATGCGGGTATTGACAGGCCCAGCTGTTCGGCAATGCGGGGAAGCACACACCCAGCTGATCGGCAACTGGGGGAACCACACAACCAGCTGATCGGCAATGGGGGGAGTCTCACACCCAGCTGATCGGCAATGGGGGGAAGGACAGACCCAGCTGATCGACAATGGGGGGAAGCACACACCCAGCTGATCGGCAATTGGGGGAAGCACACATCCAGCTGATCGGCAATGGGGGAGGCACACTCCCAGCTGATCGGCAATGCGGGGAAGCACACACCCAGCTGATCGGCAATGCGGGGAAGTACACACCCAGCTGATCGACAATGCGGGGAAGGACACACCCAGCTGATCGGCAATGGGGGGAAGGACAGACCCAGCTGATCGGCAATGGGGTGAAGCTCACACCCAGCTGATCGGCAATGGGGAGAAGCACACATCCAGCGATCGGCAATGGGGGGATGCACACACCCAGCTGATCGGCAATGGGGGGAAGCACACTCCCAGCTGATAAGCAATGGGGGGATGCACACAACAAGCTGATCGGCCATGCGGGGAACCACACACCCAGCTGATCGGCAATGGGAGGGAAGGACAGACACAGCTGAACGGCAATGCGGGGAAGCACACACCAGGCTGATCGGCAATGAGGGGAAGCACACACCCAGCTGATCAGCAATGGGGGGAAGCACACTCCCAGCTGATAAGGAATGGGGGGATGCACACAACAAGCTGATCGGCCATGCGGGGAACCACACACCCAGCTGATCGGCAATGGGAGGGAAGGAAAGACCCAGCTGAACGGCAATGCGGGGAAGCACACACCCAGCTGATCGGCAATGAGGGGAAGCACACTCCCAGCTGTTCGGCAATGGGGGGAAACACACTCCCAGACGATCTGCAATGGGGGGAAGCACACTCCCAGCTGATCGGCAATGGGGGGGAGGACACACCCAGCAGATCGGCAATGGGGGGAAGGACACACACAGCTGATCGGCAATGGGCGGTAGCACACTCCCAGCTGATCGGGAATGGGGGAAGGACAGACCCAGCTGATCGGCAATGGGGGGAAGGACACACGCAGCTGATCGACAATGGGGGGAAGCACACATCCAGCTGATCGGCACTGGGGGGAGGCACAATTCCAGCTGATCGGCAATGCGGGGAAGCATACTCCCAGCTGATCGGCAATGCGGGGAAGTACACAGCCAGCTGTTCGGCAATGCTGGGAAGCACACTCCCAGCTGAACTCCAAAGCGGGGAATGACAGACCCAGCTGTTCAGCAATGCGGGGAAGCACACACCCAGCTGATCGGCAATTGGGGGAATCACACAACCAGCTGATCGGCAATGGGGGGAGTCTCACACCCAGCTGATCGGCAATGGGGTGAAGGACACACCCAGCTGATCGACAATGGGGGGGAAGCACACACCCAGCTGATCGGCAATTGGGGGAAGCTTACATCCAGCTGATCGGCAATGGTTGGAAGCACACTCCCAGCTGATCGGCAATGCGGGGAAGGACACACCCAGCTGATCGGCAATGTGCGGAATGACAGACCCAGCTGATTGGCAATGGGAGGGGACACACCCAGCTGATCAGCAATGGGAGGAAGGATAGACCCAGCTGATCGGCAATGGGGGGGAAGCACACACCCAGCTATCGGTAATGCGGGGAAGCACACACCCAGCTGATGGTCAATGGGGGGAAGCACACACCCAGCTGTTCAGCAATGGGGAGAAGCACACACGCAGTTAATCGGCAATGGGGGAAGCACACTCTCAGCTGATCGGCATTGCGGGGAAGGACACACCCAGCTGATCGGCAATGGGGGGGGAAGGACACACCCAGCTGATCGGCCATGGGGGGCAGCACAGACAGCGGATCGGCAATGGGGGGAAGCACATACCCAGCTAATCGGCAATGCGGCGAAGGACAGGCGCAGCTGATCGGCAATGGGTGGAAGGACAGACCCAGCTGATCGGCAATGGGGGGAAGCACACTCCCAGCTGATCGGCAATGCGGGGAAGGACACACCCAGCTGATTGGCAATGCGGGGAGCACACACCCAGCTGATCGGCAATGGGGGAAAGCACTCTCCCAGCTTTTCGTCAATGGGGGGAAGCACACTCCCATCTGATCGGCAATGCGCGGAAGCGCACACCCAGCTGATCGGCAATGGCGGGGAAGGACACACCCAGCTGATCGGAAAGTGGGGGAAGGACATACTCAGCTGATCGGTAATGCGGGGAAGCACACACCCAGCTGATCGGTAATTGGGGGAATCACGCAACCAGCTGATCGGCAATGGGGGGAGTCTCACACCCAGCTGATCTGCAATGGGGGCAAGGACACACCCAGCTGATCGGCAAGGGGGGGCGGGGTAAAGACAGACCCAGCTGTTCGACAATGCAGGGAAGGACAGACCCAGCTGATCGGCAATGCGGGAAGAACAGACCCAGCTGATTGGCAATTGGGGGGAAGGACACACCCAGCTGATCGGCAATGGGGGGGAAGCACACACCCAGCTGTTCGGCAATGGGGGGAAGCACACACGCAGCTGTTCGGCAATGGGGGGAAGCACACACGCAGCTAATCGGCGATGCGGGGAAGGATACACCCAGCTGATCGGCAATGGGGGGGAAGGACACACCCAGCTGATCGGCAACGGGGGCAGCACACACAGCTGATCGGCAATGGGGGGAAGCACACACCCAGCTGATCGGCAATGCGGGGAAGGACAGACCCAGCTGATCGGCAATGGGTGGAAGCACACTCCCAGCTGATCAGCAATGCGGGGCAGGACACACCCAGCTGATCGGCAATGGGGGGGAAGCACACACCCAGCTGTTCGGCAATGGGGGGAAGCACACACGCAGCTGTTCGGCAATGGGGGGAAGCACACACGCAGCTAATCGGCGATGCGGGGAAGGATACACCCAGCTGATCGGCAATGGGGGGAAGGACACACCCAGCTGATCGGCAACGGGGGCATCACACACAGCTGATCGGCAATGGGGGGAAGCACACACCCAGCTGATCGGCAATGCGGGGAAGGACAGACCCAGCTGATCGGCAATGGGTGGAAGCACACTCCCAGCTGATCAGCAATGCGGGGAAGGACACACCCAGCTGATCGGCAATGCGGCAAGCACACACCCAGCTGATCGGCAATGGGTGGGAAGGACAGACCCAGCTGATCGGCAATGGGGGGAAGCACACTCCCAGCTGATCGGCAATGCGCGGAAGCGCACACACGGCTGATCGTCAATTGGGGAGAAGGACACACCCAGCTGATCGGAAAGGGGGGGGAAGGTCAGACTCAACTGATCGGCAATGCGGGGAAGCACACACCCAGCTGATCGGCAATGGGGGTAAGCACACTCCCAGCTGATCGGCAATGTGGAGAATGACAGACCCAGCTGTTCAGCAATGCGGGGAAGCACACACCCAGCTGATCGGCAATTGGGGGAATCACACAACCAGCTGATCGGCAATGGGGGGAGTCTCACACCCAGCTGATCGGCAATGGGGGGAAGGACAGTCCCAGCTGATCGACAATGGGGGGAAGCCCCCACCCAGCTGATCGGCAATTGGGGGAAGCTTACATCCAGCTGATCGGCAATGCGGGGATGTACACACCCAGCTGATCGGCAATGCGGGGAAGTACACACCCAGCTGTTCGGCAATGCGGGGAAGGACACACCCAGCTGATCGGCAATGGGGGAAAGCACTTCCCAGCTTTTCGGCAATGTGGGGAAGCACACTCCCAGCTGATCGGCAATGCGCGGAAGCGCACACCCAGCTGATCGGCAATGGCGGGGAAGGACACACCCAGCTGATCGGAAAGTGGGGGAAGGACATACTCAGCTGATCGGCAATGCGTGGAA
This sequence comes from Scyliorhinus torazame, assembly GCF_047496885.1. Classification (NCBI taxonomy): domain Eukaryota; kingdom Metazoa; phylum Chordata; class Chondrichthyes; order Carcharhiniformes; family Scyliorhinidae; genus Scyliorhinus; species Scyliorhinus torazame. The sequence continues at coordinate 58,756,426 of NC_092726.1, forward strand.
GCACACACCCAGCTGATCGGTAATTGGGGGAATCACGCAACCAGCTGATCGGCAATGGGGGGGAGTCTCACACCCAGCTGATCGGCAATGGGGGGAAGAACAGACCCAGCTGATCGACAATGGGGGGATGCACACACCCAGCTTATCGGCAATTGGGGGAAGCACACATCCAGCTGATCGGCAATGGGGGAGGCACACTCCCAGCTGATCGGCAATGCGCGGAAGCGCACAACCAGCTGATCGGCAATGGCGGGGAAGGACACACCCAGCTGATCGGAAAGTGGGGGAAGGACATACTCAGCTGATCGGCAATGCGTGGAAGCACACACCCAGCTGATCGGTAATTGGGGGAATCACGCAACCAGCTGATCGGCAATGGGGGGAGTCTCACACCCAGCTGATCGGCAATGGGGGGAAGGACAGACCCAGCTGATCGACAATGGGGGGATGCACACACCCAGTTTATCGGCAATTGGGGGAAGCACACATCCAGCTGATCGGCAATGGGGGGAGGCACACTCCCAGCTGATCGGCAATGCGGGGAAGCACACTCCCAGCTGATCGGTAATGCGGGGAAGTACACACCCAGCTGTTCGGCAATGCGGGTAAGGACACACCCAGCTGATCGGCAAGGGGGGCGGGGTAAAGACAGACCCAGCTGTTCGACAATGCGGGGAAGGACACACCCAGCTGATCGGCAATGTGGGGAAGGACAGACCCAGCTGATTGGCAATGCTGGGAAAGACACACCCAGATGATCGGCCATTGGGGGAGTCACACCCAACCACCGATAGGTCCTCGTGGTAATGCAGAATGGTAAATCAGGGTGAGGCTGGTCTCTTTAACCTGCAGTGCGAGGAGAGAGATGTCGAGTGGGTGGGGATTCCTCTCAGGATTAAATGAATTGAAGAACTGAACTAAAGGGAACTTTCAGCACATTTTTGAACTGCTGCCTGAACTGAGTCTGTGTCACGGCGTAAATCGCAGTGTTTGTGCAGCAGCTCAGGAGCTGCAGCATGAAGCCCAATTCCAGAACATAATAATCTAATGTTATAGACCGATACCACAGAAGCCACATCCGCCACCATATAGAATACACCATTACTGTTGACCATAACAGGATGAAATTGGCGGAGATAATGAAGAGTATAATGATGGATTTCCTCCGACTCTCCATCTCTGGGTCTCTGGGACTGTGCCCACTGCTGTGAGCCCGGAGTCTCCTGCGGGCCCTGCTGCTCAGGACAATGTGTCTGACGGTGAGAACATTGAGCAGCAGAATCAGGGCGAATGGAACACACGGGGTTAGAATGTGGTGGAGGAACTCGATTGGTCCCCAGACCGGAGAGTACACAACATCCATTGTGACATCACAAAACCAGGGGATGTTCTGCAGCCAATACCTAGCGTTCATCATAAACCCCCAGGAAATGTCCTTCAAACAGCTCAGCACAGCCACTGTTCCCAGAACCACAGCCGCATTTTTCTCGCTGCAATATTTACTTTTCAGCTTCGGGCAGCAAATGGCCACAAATCGATCAAAGGTGAAAGTGACGGTGAACCAGACAGAACAGTCAGTGGCTGCATAAAGCAGGGCGGCGTGGATATTACAGACGGGGATGTACCACAGGAACAAAAAGTGTTCATCAAAAACAATGGGGATGTGCCTCAATATCAGGTCGAGAATAACGACCAGTAGATCCCCCACTGCCATGGCCAACAGGTAACAAGTCACACATTTGGACAGCCCACAGTTTCTTCTCTTCAGGATCACCATTGTGATGAGGTTCACTGAGAGGAAGGGTAATACACAATGAAATTATACATCAGCCTGGGAAAGACATCACAAGTATGGTCGGCGTGGGGTTGAGGAAGTCAAATAAATATATACAAATACACACACTCACACACACACAGAGACAGTAACACTTACACACACACACTCACACTCACACACAGAAACAGTAACACACTCACACACATACACTAATACACACACAGAGATAGAGACAGTAACACACTCACACTCACACAGACGCTAACACACACACACAGACACTAACACACACACACACATACACAGATACACACACAGATAGATACAGTAACACTCACACTCACAGACACTAACACACTCACACACATACAGAGACAGTAACACACACACACAGACACTGACACACACACACAGAAACAGTAAACACACTCACACACACAGACACTAACACACTCACACACTCAGACACTAACATGATACACACATACAGAGACAGTAAAACACTCACACTCGCACATACATTAACACACACACACACACACAGACAGTAATACACTCACACTCACACAGACACTAACACACACACATAGACAGAGACAGTAAAACACTCACACATACATTAACACACACACACACGCGCACACAGAGACAGTAATACACTCACACTCACACAGACACTAACACACACACATATACAGTAGGACACTCACACACACAGTCAGAGACAGTAATACACTCACACTCACACATACATTAACACACACACGCATACAGAGGCAGTAATACACTCACACAGACACTAACACACATACTCACACACACAGAGACAGTAATACACTCACACTCACACAGACACTAACATCCACACACACACACAGTAAGACACTTACAAACACACAGACAGAGACTGTAATACACTCACACTCACACAGACACTAACACACACATAGAGACAGTAATACACTCACACCCATACAGACATTGACACACACTCACACACACATACAGATACAGTAATACACACAAACATACAGAGACATTAATACCCTCACACTCACACAGACACTGTCGCACTCACACAGACACTAACACACTCACACACAGACATACAGTAATTCACTCACACACACAGACAGAGACAGTAATAGTCACACACATACAGAGACAGTAATGCACTCACACAGACACTAGCACACACACACATACATATAGTAGCACACTCACACACAGACAGACAGAGACAGTAATACACTCACACACACATACAGGGACAGGAAGACACACGCACACATACAGAGATAGTAATACACTCACTCACACAGACAGAGACAGTAATACGCTCACACAGACACTAACACACATACACACACACACACAGAAACCGTAATGCACTCACACTCACACAGACACTAACACACTCACACACATATACAGAGACAGTAATACACTCACACAGACACTAACACTCGCACACACACAGAGACAATAATACACTCACACACAAAGGCACTAATCCACACTCACAAAGACACGCATGTACACACTCACACATGCAGGCACAAATACACACACTCACTGACACAGATGCACTAATACAAACACACACAGAAACAGAGACACGAATACACACACTCAAATACACACAGAGACACGAATACACACACACTGACACGCAGAGACACTAATACAAATTCACAGACACACACACTAATACACACACTAATACACAGACACACACAGACACTAATACGCACACAGACACTAATACACACACTCATTGACACATAGAGAAAGAAATATGCACACTCACAGACACGCACTGACACTAATACACACTCACGTACACTCAGACACTAATAAATACACTCACAGGCACAGAGACAATAATACACACACACACAGACGCTGATACACAGAAACACTAATACACACATTCACACACAGAGAGACACGGACACACACACACAGACACAGAGACAACAACACACAGACACACAGACTAACACTAATACACACTCACAGACACACTGCGACACTAATACACACACTCACACACAGATACACTAATACACACAATCACTGACTCACACAGACACTAATACATGCAGACACAGACACACAGAGACACGAATACACACACAATGAAACTAATAGACTAACTCACAGCCCCACAGAAATCCACCAATGCACACATTCACTCTCACACACACAGACACTAATACACACTCTCAGACACACAGATACACTAATACACACACGCACTGACACGCAGAGACACTATACATACTCAAGACACACACACACGCACAGTAATACACGCACTCTCACACACAAACACTAATGCAGACACACACACACAGACAGTAATACACACACTCACAGACACACACAGGGATACAAATACACACTGACACAGAGACAGTAATGCAGACACTCACAGCCTCACACACAAACACAAATATACACACTCACAGACACAGAGAGACACTAATACACACTCACAGACACCCAGAGACACTAATTCACACACAGAAATACACAGATACACTGATACATAAATTCAAACACACAGGGACACTAATACACACAATCACACTCAGACACGAATACACACATTCACAGACATACAGAGACACTAATACACACACTCTCTAACACATAGAGACACTAATATATACACTTACATACACAGAGACATTAAAACACACACACAGATACAATGATACACACATAGGGACAATAATAAACACTATCTCAGACTGACACAATCACTAGCACACACACTCACACACAGAGACACTAATGCACTCACCCACAGACACACAGAGACACTAATACACACACTTAGATACACACAGATACACTAATACACACACTCACAGACACACACAGACACTAATACACACTCTTACAGACACACAGAGACACTAATACACACACTCGCAGACACACAGAGACACTCTTACACACTCGCAGACACACAGAGACACTAATACACACATTCGCAGACACACAGATACACTAATACACACACTCGCAGACACACAGAGACACTCATACACACACTCGCAGACACACAGAGACACTAATACACACACTCACAGACACACAGAGACACTAATAAACACATTCGCAGACACAGACACCAATACACGCACACATAGATGCACACTGGCACTAATACACACACACACTAACGCGCACACACAGATACAAATGCACACACTCACTGATACAGAGGGACAAAAGTACGGACACTCACAGACACAGGAAGACTCTAATGCACACACGCACACACAAACAGCGACAGTAATACACACACACACAGACACTGATACACACTCTCAGACACACAGATACAGTAGTACACTGCTCAAAGACAGACAGAGACATGAAGAAACACACTCACAAACACAGACACTAATGCACACATTCTCACGCACACACAGACACTCACAGGTACACTAACACACTCAGAAACGCAGACACACACAGACTGTAATACACACTCTGACGGACACACACGGACACAGATAAACACACTCACAGACACACGAAGACTCTTCTGCACACACGCACACACACATACAGACACTAATACACACACTCACAGACACACGGAGACTCTAATGCACACACTCACACACACAGACACGAATAGACACACTCACAGACACACGGAGACTCTAATGCACACACTCACACACACAGACACTAATACACACACTCATAGACACACAGAGACTCTAATGCACACACGCGCACACACATACAGACACTAATACACACAATCACAGACGCACCTAGACTCTAATGCACACACGCGCACACACATACAGACACTAATACACACACTCACAGGCACACGGAGACTCTAATGCACACACTCGCACACACAGACACGAATAGACACACTCACAGACACACGGAGACTCTAATGCACACACTCACACACACAGACACTAATACACACACTCATAGACACACAGAGACTCTAATGCACACACGCGCACACACATACAGATACTAATACACACAATCACAGACGTACAGAGACTCTAATGCACACACGCGCACACACATACAGGCACTAATACACACACTCACAGACACACGGAGACTCTAATGCACACCCACAGACAGACAGTAATACACACACTAACAGACACACAGAGATACTGTCATGTGAGAGTACCTGTAAGAAATGGGTGTTTATAAATGGGTATGTATATACATATCTGTAGTGAGAGTTCCTTTGAGAAATGGGTGTTTATTACTGCAGTGCTGTCATAGAGTGAACATAGAACATAGAAAATACAGCACAGAACAGGCCCTTCGGCCCACGATGTTGTGCCGAACCTTTGTCCTGGATTAATCATGGATTATCATGAATTTACAGTGCACAAGGAGGCCATTCGGCCCATTGAGTCTGCACTGGCTCTTGGAAAGAGAACCCTACCCATAGTCAGCACCTCCACCCAACACTAAGGGCAATTTTAGACACGAAGGGCAATTTATCATGGTCAATCCACCTAACCTGCACATCTTTGGACTGTGGGAGGAAACCGGAGCACCCGGAGGAAACCCACGCAGACACGGGGAGCATGTGCAGACTCCACACAGACAGTGACCCAAGCCGGAACCGAACCTGGGACCCTGGAGCTGTGAAGTAATTGTCCTATCGACAATGCTACCGTGCTGCCCTTAAGAACAAATAAATCTACACTGTATCATTTTACCGTAATCCATGTACCTATCCAATAGCTGCTTGAAGGTCCCCAATGTTTCCGACTCAGCTACTTCCACAGGCAGTGCATTCCCTGACCCCACTACTCTCTGGGTAAAGAACCTACCTCTGATATCCCTCCGATATCTTCCACCATTCACCTTAAATTTATGTCCCCTTGTAATGGTTTGTTCCACCCGGGGAAAAAGTCTCTGACTGTCTACTCTATCTATTCCCCTGATCATCTTATAAACCTCTATCAAGTCACCCCTCGCCCTTCTCCGTTCTAAAGAGAAAAGGCCTTGCACCCTCAACCTTTCCTCGTAAGACCTACTCTCCATTACAGGCAACATCCTGGTAAATCTCCTTTGCACCTTTTCCAAACCTTCCACATCCTTCCCAAAATGAGGCGACCAGAACTGTACACAGTACTCCAAATGTGGCCTTACCAAAGTTTTGTACAGCTGCATCATCACCTCACGGCTCTTAAATTCAACCCCTCAATTAATGAACGCAAGCACACCATAGGCCTTCTTCACAGCTCTATCCACTTGAGTAGCAACTTTCAAAGATGTATGAACAAAGATCCCAAGATCTCTCTGCTCCTCCACATTGCCAAGAACCCTACCGTTAACCCTGTATTACGCATTCATATTTGTCCTTCCAAAATGGACAAACTCACACTTTTCAGGGTTAAATTCCATCTGCCACTTCTCAGCCCAGCTCTGCATCCTATCTATGTCTCTTTGCAGCTGACAACAGCCCTCCTCACTATCCACAACTCCACCAATCTTCGTATCGCCTGCAAATTTACTGACCCACCCTTCAACTCCCTCATCCAAGTCATTAATTAAAATCACAAACAGCAGAGGACCCAGACCTGATCCCTGCGGGGCGCCACTCATAACTAGGATCCAGGCTTAATATTTGCCATCGACCACCACTCTCTGACTTCTATCGGTTAGCCAGTTCGTTATCCAACTGGCCAAATTTCCCACAACCCCATGCCTCCTTATTTTCTGCAGAAGCCTACCATGCGGAACCTTATCAAATGCCTTACTAAAATCCATGTACACTACATCCACTGCTTTACCTTCATCGACATGCATGGTCACCTCCTCAAAGAATTCAATAAGACTTGTAAGGCAAGACCTACCCCTCACATATCCGTGCTGACTGTCCCGAATCAAGCAGTGTCTTTCCAGATGCTCAAAAATCCTATCCTTCAGTACCCTTTCCATTACTTTGCCTCCTGTCTTGTTAAGATGAAAAAGGAGACTTATATCAGGCTGCGGAAATTTGGTTCAGACAGGGCGTTGGAGGGATACAAGATTGCCAGGAGGGAACTGAAGAAAGGGATTAGGAGAGCTAAGAGAGGGCATGACCAATCTTTGGCGGGTAGGATCAAGGAAAACCCCAAGGCCTTTTCCACATATGTGAGAAATATGAGAATGACTAGAGCGAGGGTAGGTCGGATCAAGGACAGAAGCGGGAGATTGTGTATTGAGTCTGAAGAGATAGGAGAGGTCTTGAACGAGTACTTTTCTCCTGTGTTTACAAATGAGAGGGGCCATATTGTTGGAGAGGACAGTGCGAAACAGACTGGTGAGCTCGAGGAAATACTTGTCAGGAAGGAAGATGTGTTGGGCATTTTGCAACACTTGAGGATAAACAAGTCCCCTGGGCCTGAAGGGATATATCCAAGGAATCTATGAGAAGCAAGAGATGAAATTGCAGAGCCGTTGGCAATGATCTTTTCGTCCTCACTGTCAACAGGGGTGGTACCAGGGGATTGGAGCGTGGCGAATGTCGTGCCCCTGTTCAAAAAAGTGGGTGGAGATGGGCTGTCTGTCAGCTTTTTACTTTAGTTTTAGGCTGTTTGCTGCAGGGTGTGTTTTCGTTTTGTTATCAGTGTTGGAGCTGAAGCCAGACAGAGCAGGTGTACTGTTGATCTCTCTGCCATGAATAGAGACTGTATGTTTGAAATATGTTACGTTTTCATAGAATAAACATTGTTTTGCTTTAAAAAATACTTTCCCATTTCTGCTGTACCACATCTGTCGACTGGGCCATACCACAATCTATTACAAATTGTGGGTCGGGGAAACTCCATGGGACACTTTGTGTTTCACTAAACTCTGGCCCTTCATAACACTAATGCACACAGTCGCAGAGACACACAGGCACTAATACACACACTCACAGACACACTGAGACACGAAGACACACACTCACAGACACACACAGGCACTAATACACACACTCGCAGACACACAGACACTAATACACACACAGACACTAATACACACACTCACAGACACACATAGACACTAATACACACACACTCACAGATACACACAGACACTAATACACACACTCACAGACACACACAGACACTAATGCACACTCTTACAGACACACATAATACACTGATACACAGACACAGACGCTACTTAGCACCCTCACAGACACACACAGACACAATTACACACGCCTACAGACACACGGAGACACTAATGCACACATACAGACACTAATACACATACTCACACACACAGACACCAACACACGCACAAATACACGCACACTGGCACTAATACACACACACAGACACTAACGCGCACACACAGATACTAATGCACACACTCACTGATACAGAGGGACTAAAATACGCAACACTCACAGACAAAGGAAGACTCTAATGCACACACTCACATACACACAGCGACAGTAATACATACACACACAGACACTAATACACACTCACAGACTCACAGATACACTAGTACACTGTTCACAGACAGAGGCATGAATACACCCACTCACACACACACAGACACTATTGCGCACATTCTCACGCACACACAGACACTCACAGATACACAAATACACGCAGAAACGCAGACACACACAAACTCTAATGCACACTCTGACAGACACACACGGACACAGATCAGCACACCCACAGACACACGGAGACTGTAATGCACACCCACAAACATATAAGAAAACACACACTAACAGACACACAGCGACACTAACACACACTCGCAGACACACAGAGACACTAATACACACACTCGCAGAGACACATCGGCACTAATACAAACACTCGCAGACACACACTGACACTCAATACACACACTCGCAGACACATAGAGACACTAATACACACACTCGCAGACACACAGTGGCACTAATACAAACACTCGCAGACACACACTGACACTCAATACACACACTCGCAGACACACAGAGACACTAATACACACACTTACACACACACAGAGACACTAATACACACACTCGCAGACACACCGAGACACTAATACACACGCTCACAGACAAACAGAGACACTAACACACTCTCGCAGACACACAGAGACACGAAGACACACACTCACAGACACACAGAGACACTAACACACACTCGCAGATACAGAGAGGCACTAAGACACACAATCGCAGACACACAGAGACACTAATACACACACTCGCAGACACACAGAGACACTAACACACACTCAAAGACAGACATACATACACTAACACAGACACAGAAACACACACAGACACTAATACACATACTTACAGACACCCGTAGATACACTAATACGCACACTCGCAGACACACAGAGACACTAATATACACACTCACACACACACAAATACACACACTCGCAGACACACAAATACACCCCCCCAGTCACAGAGAGACACTAACACACACACTCACAGACACTCAATACACACACTCGCAGACTCACAGAGGCACTACCACACACACTCGCAGACCCACAGAGCCACGAAGACACACACTCGCAGACACACAGAGACACTAATACACACACTCGCAGACACACAGAGACACTAACGCACACTCACAGACAGACATACAGACACTAATACAGACACAGAAACACACACAGACACTAATATACACACTTACAGACACACGTAGATACACATATGCAGCCACTCACACACACAGATACTAATACACACACTCACAGACACACAGAGACACTCATACACACGATCGCACACACACAAATACACACACTCACAGAGACACTAACACGCACTCCCAGACACACAGAAACACTAGTACACACACTCACAGACACACAGAGACACTAATGCACACAATCGCAGACTCACAAATACACACACTCACAGACACAAAGAGACACTAACACACTCGCAGACACACAGTGGCACTAATACACACATTCGCAGATGCACACAGACACTAATACACACACTCGCAGACACACCGATACACTAATACACACACTCACAGACACACACAGACACTAACACACACTCGCAGACACACAGAGACACTAATACACACACTTACACACACTCACATACACTAATACACACACTCGCAGAAACACAGAGGCACTAACGCACACTCACAGGCACACAGACACTAACACACACACTCGCAGACACACAGAGACACTAGTACACACACTCACATTCACACAGAGACACTAACACACACTCGCAGACACACAGAGACACTAAGACAAACAATCGCAGACACACAGAGACACTAATTCACATACTCGTAGACACACAGAGACACTAACACACACTCACAGACAGACATACGGACACTAATACAGACACAGAAACACACACATACACTAATACACACACTTACAGACACACATAGATACACTAATACACACACTCACACACACAGACAGACAATAATTCACACACTCACAGGCACACACAGACACTAATACACACACTCACAGACACACACAGACACTAATACACACACTCACAGACACTAATGCGCACTCTTACAGACATACATAATACACTGATACACAGACACAGACGCTACTTCACACTCTCACAGACACACACAGACACAATTACACACGCCTACAGACTCACGGAGACACTAATGCACACATACAGACACTAATGCACATACTCACACACACAGACACCAATACACGCACACATAGACGCACACTGGCACTAATACACACACACAGACACTAACGTGCACACACAGATACTAATGCACACACTCACTGATACAGAGTGACTAAAATATGCAACACTCACAGACACAGGAAGACTCTAATGCACACACTCACACACACAGCGACAGTAATACACACACACACAGACACTCATACACACTCACAGACACAGAGATACACTAGTACACTGCTCACAGACAGAGACATGAATAAACCCACTCACACACACACAGACACTATTGCACACATTCTCACGCACACACAGACACTCACAGATACACAAATACACGCTGGAACGCAGACACACACAAACTCTAATGCACAATCTGACAGACACACACGGACACAGATCAACACACCCAAAGACACACGGAGTCTCTAATGCACACCCACAGACAAACACAAATACACACACTAACAGACACACAGAGACACTAACACACACTCGCAGACACACAGAAACACTAATACACACACTCGCAGACACACAGAGACACTAATACACACTCACAGACTCACAGATACACTAGTACACTGTTCACAGACAGAGGCATGAATAAACCCACTCACACACACACAGACACTATTGCCCACATTCTCACGCACACACAGACACTCACAGACTCTAATACACACACTCGCAGACACACAGAGACACTAATACACACACTTACACACACTCACAGACACTAATACACACACTCGCAGAAACACAGATGCACTAACACACACTCACAGGCACACAGACACTAACACACACACTCGCAGACACACAGAGACACTAGTACACACACTCACAGACACACAGAGACACTAACACACACTCGCAGACACACAGAGGCACTAAGACAAACAATCGCAGACACACAGAGACACTAATACACACACTCGCAGACACACACAGACACTAACACACACTCACAGACAGACATACAGACACTAATACAGACACAGAAACACACACAGACACTAATACACATACTTACAGACACACATAGATACACTAATACACACACTCACACACACAGACAGACACTAATACACACACTCACATACACTAATTCGCACACTTACAGACATACATAATACACTGATACACAGACACAGACGCTACTTCACACTCTCACAGACACACCCAGGCACAATTACACACGCCTACAGACTCACGGAGACACTAATGCACACATACAGACACTAATGCACATACTCACACACACAGACACCAATACACGCACACATAGACGCACACTGGCACTAATACACACACAGACACTAACGTGCACACACAGATACTAATGCACACACTCACTGATACAGAGGGGCTAAAATACGTAACACTCACAGACACAGGAAGACTCTAATGCACACACTCACACACACAGCGACAGTAATACACACACACACAGACAATCATACACACTCACAGACAAACAGATACACTAGTACACTGCTCACAGACAGAGACATGAATAAACCCACTCACACACACACAAACACTATTGCACACATCCTCACGCACACACAGACACTCACAGATACACAAATACACGCTGGAACGCAGACACACACAAACTCTAATGCACAATCTGACAGACACACACGGACACAGATCAACACACTCAAAGACACACGGAGACTCTAATGCACACCCACAGACAAACACAAATACACACACTAACAGACACACAGAGACACTAACACACACTCGCAGACACACAGAGGCACTAATACACACAGTCGCAGACACACAGAGGCACTAATACAAACACTCGCAGACACACAGAAACACTAATACACACACTGGCAGACACACAGAGACACTAATATACACACTCAAACACACACAAATACACACACTCGCAGACATAGAGAGACACTAACACACCAGACAGACAGAGACACTAATACACACTCGCGCATACACACATAGACACTAATACACACACTTACACACACACAGAGACACAAATACACACACTCGCAGACACACAGAGACGCTAATACACACACTCGCAGACACACAGAGACACTAATACACACACGCGCAGACACACAGAGACACTAACACACATACACAGACACTAATACACACACTCGCAGACACACAGAGACACTAATACACACACTCACAGACACACAGACACTAATACACACACTCGCAGACACACAGAGACACTAATACACACACTTACACACACACAGAGACAGTAATACACACACTCGCAGACAGTCAGAGACATTAATACACACACTAACATACACGAAGGCACACACTCGCAGACACACAGAGACACTAATACACACGCTCACAGACACACAGAGACACTAACACACACTCGTAGATGCACAGAGACACGAAGACACACACTCACAGACACACAGAGACACTAATACACACTCGCAGACACACAGAGACACGGAAACACACACTCGCAGACACACAGAGACACAAATACACACACTCGCCGACACAGATACACTAACACACACTCACAGACAGACATACAGATACTAATACAGACACAGAAATACACACTGACACTAATACACACACTTACAGACACCCGTAGATACACGAATACACACACTCTCACACACACGGATACTAATACACACACTCACAGACACACAGACACACTAATACACACACTCACAGACACACAGAGGCACGAATACGCGCACTCGCAGACACAGAGAGGCACTATGCACACACTAGCAGAAACATAGAAACACTAACGCACTCGCAGACACACAGAGGCACTAATACACAGACTCGCATACACACAGAGACAGTAACACACACTCACAGACATACAGACACTAATACAGTCACAGAAACACACACAGACACTAATACACACACTTACAGACACACATAGATACACTAATACACAGACTCACAGACACACACAGACACTAATACACACACTCACAGACACACACAGACACTAATGCTCACTCGTACAGACACACATAGATACACTGATGCACACACACACACACAGACAGACGCTGCTTCTTCACTCTCACAGGCACACACAGACAAAATTACACACACCTACAGACACATGGAGACACTAATGCACACATACAGACACTAATACACATACTCACACACACAGACACCAACACACGCACACATAGACGCACACTGGCACTAATACACACACACAGACACTAACGCGTACACACAGATACTAATGAACACAAAAATACGCACACTTACAAACACAGGAAGACTCTAATGCACACACTCACACACACACAGCGACAGTAATAAACACACACACAGACAGTAATACACACTCACAGACACACAGATACACTAGTACACTGCTCACCGACAGACAGAGACATGAATAAACACACTCACACATACAGACACTAATGCACACATTCTCACGCACACACAGACGCTCGCAGATACACACATACTCGCAGAAACGCAGACACACACAGACTCTAATACACACACTAACAGACACACGCGGACAAAAATAAACACACCCACAGACACACGAAGTCTCGAATGCACACACGCACCCACACACACGGACACAGAAAAACACACACACAGACACACGGAGACTCTAATGCACACCCACAGACAGACACTCATACACACACTACCAGACACACAGACACTAACACACAATCGCGGACACACAGAGCCACCAGCACACACTCGCAGACACACAGAGGCATTAATACAAACACTCGCAGACACACAGAGACATTAATATACACAGTCACACCCACACAAATACACACACTCACAGACACACAAATACACATACCCGCAGACACAGAGAGACACTAAGACACACACTCACAGACACTCAATACATACACTCGCAGAAACACAGAGACACTAATACACACACTTATCCACACACAGAAACACTAATACACAGACTCGCAGCCACACAGAGGCACGAACACACACAGTCGCAGACACACAGAGGCACTAATAGAAACACTCGCAGACACACAGAGACACTAATATACACACTCACACACACACAAATACACACACTCGCAGACACAGGAATACACCCCCCAGACTCAGAGAGACACTTACACATACACTATCAGACACAGAGAGACACTAACACACACTCGCAGACACACAGAGGCTCTAATATACACACTCACACACACACAAATATACACACTCGCAGACACACAAATACACCCCCCCAGACACAGAGAGACACTATCACACACACTCACAGACACACACAGACACTCAATACACACACTCGCAGACACACAGAGGCACTAACACACACACTCGCAGACACACAGAGACACTAACACACACACTCACAGACACACATACACTAACATACACACTCACAGACACACAGAGCCACTAATACACACACTCGCCGACGCACAAATACACACTCTCGCAGACACACAGAGACACTAACACACTCACAGACACACAGATACACGAACACTCCCTCGCAGACACACAGAGACACTAACACACTCACAGACACACAGAGACACTAACACACACTCGCAGACACACAGAGACACGAAGACACACACTCGCAGACACGCAGAGACACTAACACACACACTCGCAGACAAACAGATACACTAACACACACGCAAAGACAGACATACAGACACTAATACAGACACAGAAACACACACAGACACTAAGACACATACTTACCGACACCCGTAGATAAACTAATACACACACTCGCAGACACACAGAGACACTAATATACACACTCACACACACACAAATACACACACTCGCAGACACACAGAGACACTAACACACACACTCGCAGACACACAGAGACACTAATACACACGCTTACACACACTCACAGACACTAATACACACACTCGCAGACACACATAGGCACTAACACACACTCACACAGACACTAACACACACACTCGCAGATACACAGAGACACTAAGACACACACTCACAGACACACAGAGACACTAACACACACTCGCAGAAAAACAGAGGCACTAAGACACACAATCGCAGGCACACAGAGACACTAATACACACACTCGCAGACACACAGAGACACTAACACACACTCACAGACAGACATACAGACACTAATACAGACACAGAAACACACACAGACACTAACACACACACTTACAGCCACACATAGATACACTAATGCACACACTCACACACACAGACAATAATTCACACACTCACAGGCACACACAGACACTAATACACACACTCACAGACACACACAGACACTAATACACACACTCACAGAAACTAATGCACACTCTTACAGACATACATAATGCACTGATACACAGACACAGACGCTACTTCACACTTTCACAGACACACACAGACACAATTACACACGCCTACAGACACACGGAGACACTAATGCACACATACAGACACTAATGCACATACTCACACACGCAGGCACCAATACACGCACACATAGACGCACACTGGCACTAACACATACACACAGACACTAACGTGCTCACACATATACTAATGCACACACTCACTGTTACAGAGGGACTAAAATACGCACACTCACAAACACAGGAAGACTCTGATGCGCACACTCACACACACAGCGACAGTAATACACACACACACAGACACTCATACACACTCACAGACACACAGATACACTAGTACACTGCTCACAGACAGAGACATGAATAAACCCACTCACACACACAGAGACACTATTGCACACATTCTCACGCACACACAGACACTCACAGATACACAAATACACGCTGAAACGCAGACACACACAAACTCTAATGCACACTCTGACAGACACACACGGACACAGATCAACACACCCACAGACACACGGAGATGCTAATGCACACCCACAGACAGACACGAATACACACACTAACAGACACACAGTGACACTAACACACACTCGCAGACACACAGAGACACTAATACACACACTCGCAGACACACAGAGACACTAATACATACACACATAGACAGTAATACACACACTCGCAGACAGACAGAGACACTAATACACACACTTACACACACACATAGACAGTAATACACACACTCGCAGACAGACAGAGACATTAATACACACACTCACATACACGGAGACACACACTCGCAGACACACAGAGACACTAATACACACGCTCACAGACACACAGAGACACTAACACACACTCGTAGACACACAGAGACACGAAGACACACACTCACAGACACACAGAGACACTAACACACACTCGCAGACACACAGAGACACGGAAACAGACACTCGCAGACACACAGAGACACTAATACACACACTCGCCGACACACAAATACACTAACACACACTCACAGACAGACATACAGATACTAATACAGACACAGAAACACTCACTGCCACTAATACACACACTTACAGACACCCGTAGATACACGAATACACACACTCACACACACACGGATACTAATACACACGCTCACAGACACACAGAGACACTAACACACACTCGTAGACACACAGAGACACGAAGACACACACTCACAGACACACAGAGACACTAACACACACTCGCAGACACACAGAGACACGGAAACACACACTCGCAGACACACAGGGACACTAATACACACACTCGCCGACACACAGATACACTAACACACACTCACAGACAGACATACAGATACTAATACAGACACAGAAACACTCACTGCCACTAATACACACACTTACAGACACCCGTAGATACACGAATACACACACTCACAGACACACACAGGCACTAATACACACACTCACAGACACACAGACACTAATGCTCACTCGTACAGACACACATAGATACACTGATGCACACACACACCCAGACAGACGCTACTTCACACTCTCACAGACACACACAGACAAAATTACACACACCTACAGACAAATGGAGACACTAATGCACACATACAGACACTAATACACATACTCACACACACAGACGCCAACACACGCACACATAGACGCACACTGGCACTAATACACACACACAGACACTAACGCGTACGCACAGATACTAATGAACACACTCACTGACACCGAGGGACAAAAATACGCACACTTACAAACACAGGAAGACTCTAATGCACACACTCAGCGACAGTAATACACACACATAGACACTAATGCACACTCACAGACACACAGATACACGAGTACACTGCTCACCGACAGACAGAGACATGAATAAACACACTCACACACACAGACACTAATGCACACATTCTCACGCACACACAGACGCTCACAGATACACAAATACTCGCAGAAACGCAGACACACACAGACTCTAATACACACACTAACAGACACACGCGGACACAGATAAAGACACCCACAGACACACAAAGTCTCTAATGCACACACGCACCCACACACACGGACACAGAAAAACACACACACAGACACACGGAGACTCTAATGCACACCCACAGACAGACACTAATACGCACACTAACAGACACACAGACACTAACACACAATCGCGGACACACAGAGCCACCAGCACACATTCGCAGACACACAGAGGCATTAATACAAACACTCGCAGACACACAGAGACATTAATATACACAGTCACACGCACACAAATACACACACTCACAGACACACAGAGGCACTAATACACACACTCGCAGACGCACAAATACACACTCTCGCAGACACACAGAGACACTAACACACTCACAGACACACAGATACACGAAAACTCTCTCGCAGACACACAGAGACACTAACACACTCACAGACACACAGAGACACTAACACACACTCGCAGACACACAGAGACTGCTAATGCACACAGGATGTTGTCTATATGGACTTCAGTAAGGCCTTTGACAAGGTCCCTCATGGTAGACTAATACAAAAGGTGAAGTCACACGGGATCAGGGGTGAACTGGCAAGGTGGATTCAGAACTGGCTAAGCCATAGAAGGCAGAGGGTAGCAATGGAGGGATGCTTTTCTAATTGGAGGTCTGTGGCCAGTGGTGTTCCACAGGGATCAGTGCTGGGACCTTTGCTCTTTGTCGTATATATAAATGATTTGGAGGAAAATGTAACTGATCTGATTAGTAAGTTTGCAGACGACACAAAGGTTGGTGGAATTGCGGATAGCGATGAGGACTGTCTGAGGATACAGCAGGATTTATATTGTCTGGAGACTTGGGCGGAGAGATGGCAGATGGAGTTTAATCCGGACAAATGTGAGGTAATGCATTTTGGAAGGGCTAATGCAGGTAGGGAATATACAGTGAATGGTAGAACCCTCAAGAGTATTGAAAGTCAAAGAGATCTAGGAGTACAGGTCCACAGGTCATTGAAAGGGGCAACACAGGTGGAGAAGGTAGTCAAGAAGGCATACGGCATGCTTGCCTTCATTGGCCGGGGCATTGAGTATAAGAATTGGCAAGTCATGTTGCAGCTGTATAGAACCTTAGTTAGGCCACACTTGGAGTATAGTGTTCAATTCTGGTCGCCACACTACCAGAAGGATGTGGAGGCTTTAGAGAGGGTGCAGAAGAGATTTACCAGAATGTTGCCTGGTATGGAGGGCATAAGCTATGAGGAGCGATTGAATAAACTCGGTTTGTTCTCACTGGAACGAAGGAGGTTGAGGGGCGACCTGATAGAGGTATACAAAATTATGAGGGGCATAGACAGAGTGGATAGTCAGAGGCTTTTCCCCAGGGTAGAGGGGTCAATTACTAGGGGGCATAGGTTTAAGGTGAGAGGGGCAAGGTTTAGAGTAGATGTACGAGGCAAGTTTTTTACGCAGAGGGTAGTGGGTGCCTAGAACTCACTACCGGAGGAGGTAGTGGAAGCAGGGACGATAGGGACATTTAAGGGGCATCTTGACAAATATATGAATAGGATGGGAATAGAAGGATACGGACCCAGGAAGTGAAGAAGATTGTAGTTTAGTCGGGCAGTATGGTCGGCACGGGCTTGGAGGGCAGAAGGGCCTGTTCCTGTGCTGTACATTTCTTTGTTCTTTGTTCTTTGAGACACGAAGACACACACTCGCAGACACGCAGAGACACTAACACACACACTCGCAGACAAACAGATGCACGAACACACACTCAAAGACAGACATACAGACACTAATACAGACACAGAAACACACACATACACTAAGACACATACTTACAGACACCCGTAGATAAACTAATACACACACTCGCAGACACACAGAGACACTAATATACACACTCACACACACACAAATACACACACTCGCAGACACACAGAGACACTAACACACACACTCGCAGACACACAGAGACACTAATACACATACTTACACACACTCACAGACACTAATACACACACTCGCAGACACACAGAGGCACTAGCACACACTCACACAGACACTAACACACACACTCGCAGACACACAGAGGCACTAATACACACACTCACAGACACACAGAGACACTAACACACACTCGCAGAAAAACAGAGGCACTAAGACACACAATCGCAGGCACACAGAGACACTAATACACACACTCGCAGACACACAGAGACACTAACACACACTCACAGACAGACATACAGACACTATTACAGACACAGAAACACACACAGACACTAATATACACACTTACAGCCACACATAGATACACTAATGCACACACTCACACACACAGACAGACAATAATTCACACACTCACAGGCACACACAGACACTAATACACACACTCACAGACACTAATGCGCACTCTTACAGACACACATAATGCACTGATACACAGACACAGACGCTACTTCACACTTTCACAGACACACACAGACACAATTACACACGCCTACAGACACACGGAGACACTAATGCACACATACAGACACTAATGCACATACTCACACACACAGGCACCAATACACGCACACATAGACGCACACTGGCACTAACACACACACACAGACACTAACGTGCACACACAGATACTAATGCACACACTCACTGTTACAGAGGGACTAAAATACGCACACTCACAGACACAGGAAGACTCTGATGCGCACACTCACACACACAGCGACAGTAATACACACACACACACAGAGACACTCACAGACACACAGATACACTAGTACACTGCTCACAGACAGAGACATGAATAAACCCACTCACACACACACAGACACTATTGCACACATTCTCACGCACACACAAACACTCACAGATACACAAATACACGCTGAAACGCAGACACACACAAACTCTAATGCACACTCTGACAGACACACACGGACACAGATCAACACACCCACAGACACACGGAGATGCTAATGCACACCCACAGACAGACACGAATACACACACTAGCAGACACACAGAGACACTAACACACACTCGCAGACACACAGAGACACTAATACACACACTCGCAGACACACAGAGACACTAATACACAAACCTACACACACACAGAGACAGTAATACACACACTCGCAGACACACAGAGACATTAACACACACACTCACATACACGGAGACACACACTCGCAGACACACAGAGACACTAATACACACGCTCACAGACACACAGAGACACTAACACACACTCGTAGACACAAAGAGACACGAAGACACACACTCACAGACACACAGAGACACTAACACACACTCGCAGACACACAGAGACACGGAAACACGCACTCGCAGACACACAGAGACACTAATACACACACTCGCCGACACACAGATACACTAACACACACTCACAGACAGACATACAGATACTAATACAGACACAGAAACACACACTGCCACTAATACACACACTTACAGACATCCGTAGATACACGAATACACACACTCACACACACACGGATACTAATACACACACTCACAGACACACAGAGACACTAATACACACACTCACAGACACACAGATGCACGAATACGCACACTCGCAGACACAGAGAGGCACTATGCACACACTAGCAGAAACATAGAAACACTAACGCACTCGCAGACACTCAGAGGCACTAATACACAGACTCGCATACACACAGAGACAGTAACACACACTCACAGACATACAGACACTAATACAGACACAGAAACACACACAGACACTAATACACACACTTACAGACACACATAGATACACTAATACACAGACTCACAGACACACACAGACACTAATACACACACTCACAGACACACACAGACACTAATGCTCACTCGTACAGACACACATAGATACACTGATGCACACACACACACAGACAGACGCTACTTCACACTCTCACAGACACACACAGACAAAATTACACACACCTACAGACACATGGAGACACTAATGCACACATACAGACACTAATACACATACTCACACCCACAGACACCAACACACGCACACATAGACGCACACTGGCACTAATACACACACACAGACACGAACGCGTACACACAGATACTAATGAACACACTCACTGACACAGAGGGACAAAAATACGCACACTTACAAACACAGGAAGACTCTAATGCACAAACTCACACACACACAGCGACAGTAATACACACACACAAACACTAATACACACTCACAGACACACAGATACACTAGTACACTGCTCACCGACAGACAGAGACATGAATAAACACACTCACACATACAGACACTAATGCACACATTCTCACGCACACACAGACGCTCACAGATACACAAATACTCGCAGAAACGCAGGCACACACAGACTCTAATACTCACACTAACAGACACACGCGGACACAGATAAACACACCCACAGACACACGAAGTCTCGAATGCACACACGCACCCACACACACGGACACAGAAAAACACACACACAGACACACGGAGACTCTAATGCACACCCACAGACAGACACTAATACACACACTAACAGACACACAGACACTAACACACAATCGCGGACACACAGAGCCACCAGCACACACTCGCAGACACACAGAGGCATTAATACAAACACTCGCAGACACACAGAGACATTAATATACACAGTCACACGCACACAAATACACACACTCACAGACACACAAATACACATACCCGCAGACACAGAGAGACACTAAGACACACACTCACAGACACTCAATACATACACTCGCAGAAACACAGAGACACTAATACACACGCTTATCCACACACAGAAACACTAATACACAGACTCGCAGCCACAAAGAGGCACGAACACACACAGTCGCAGACACACAGAGGCACTAATGCAAACACTCGCAGACACACAGAGACACTAATATACACACTCACACACACACAAATACACACACTCGCAGACATAGGAATACACCCCCCAGACTCAGAGAGACACTTACACATACACTATCAGACACAGAGAGACACTAACACACACTCGCAGACACACAGAGGCTCTAATATACACACTCACACACACACAAATACACACACTCGCAGACACACAAATACACCCCCCCCAGCCACAGAGAGACACTAACAAACACACTCACAGACACACAGAGACACTAATACACACAGTCACAGACACACAGAGACACTATTACACACACACTCACACACAGAGACACTAATACACACACTCACAGACACACAGAGACACTAATACACACGCGCAGACACAGAGACACTAATACACACACTCGCAGACACACAGACACTAACACGCACACTCACAGACACACAGACACAAACACACCCACTCACAGACACACAAAGACACTAATACACACACTCACAGACACACAGAGACACTAATACATCCACTCACAGACACAGAGATACACTATCACACACTCTCACACACAGAGACACTAATACACACACACTCTCACACACAGAGACACTAACACACACTCGCAGACACACAGAGACTCTAATACACACACTCGCAGACACACAGGCCCTAACACACACACTCGCAGACACACAGACACTAACACACACACTCACAGACACACAGATACACTAATACACACACTCACAGACACTAACACACACTCTCGCAGACACACAGACACTAATACACACTCACAGACACACAGATACACTAGCACACACTCGCAGACACACAGAGACACTAATACACACACTCACACAGCGACACTAATACAAACACACTCAGACACACATAGACAGTAATACACACAGTCACAGACACACAGAGACACTATTACACACAGACACACTAATACACACACTCACAGACACACAGAGACACTAATACACACACTCACAGACACACAGAGACACTAATACACACACGCGCAGACACAGATACACTAATACACACACTCGCAGACACATAGACACTAACACGCACACTCTTAGACACACAGACATTAACACACACACTCACAGACACACAGAAACACTAATACACACACTCGCAGACACACAGAGACTCTAATACACACACTAGCAGACACACAGAGACACTAATACACACACTCGCAGACACACAGGCCCTAACACACACACTCGCAGACACACAGACACTAACACACACACTTACAGACACACAGAGACACTAAGACACACACTCGCAGTCACTAACACACACTCTCGCAGACACACAGACACTAACACCCACTCACAGACACACAGAGACACTAGCACACACTCGCAGACACACAGAGACACTAATACACACACTCACAGATACACAGCGACACTAATACAAACACACTCAGACACACATAGACACTAATACACACAGTCACAGACACACAGAGACACTATTGCACACACTCTCACGCACAGACACACTAATACACACACTCGCAGACACACAGAGACACTAATAAACACACAGACACACAGAGACACTAACACACACGCGCAGACACAGAGACACTAATACACGCACTCGCAGACACACAGACACTAACACGCACACTCTCAGACACACAGACATTAACACACACACTCACAGACACACAGAAACACTAATACACACACTCACAGACACATAGAGACACTAATACACACACTCACAGACACACAGACACACACTCACAGGCACACAAAGACTCTAATACATACACTCACAGACACACAGAGACACTATTACACACACTCTCACATACAGAGACACTAATACACACACTCTCACACACAGAGACACTAACACACACTCGCAGACACACAGAGACTCTAATACAGACACTCACAGACACACAGAGACACTATTACACACACGCTCACACACAGAGACACTAATACACACACCCTCACACACAGAGACACTAACACAAACTCACAGACACACCAATACACAAACTCGCAGACACACAGACACTAACACTCACACTGGCAAACACACAGAGACACTAATACACACACTCGCAGCCACACAGAGGCACTAACACACACACTCACAGACACACAGAGACACGAACACACACTCACAGACACACAGAGTCTCGAAGACACTCACTCACAGACACACAAAGGCACTAATACACACACTCACAGACACACAGAGACACTAATACACACACTCACAGACACACAGAGACACTATTACACACACTCCCACACACAGTGACACTAACACACACTGGCAGACACACAGATACACTAATACATACACTCGCAGACACACAGAGACGCTAATACACACTCACAGACACACAGAGACACTAATACACACACTCTCACACACAGAGACACTAAAACACACTCACAGACACACAGAGACACTAATACACACACTCACAGACACACAGAGACACTAATACACACACTCGCAGACACACAGACACTAACACACACACACTCGCAGACACACAGAGACACTAATACACACACTCAAAGACACACAGACACACTAATACACACAATCGGTAGCCACACAGAGGCACTAATACACACACTCGCAGGCACACAGGGACACGAATACACACTCACAGAGACACAGAGTCTCGAAGACACACACTCGCAGACACACAGAGACACTAATACACACACTCGGAGACACAATGAGAAACTAAAAGACACACTCGCAGACACACAGAGACACTAATAGACACAGTCGCAGAGTCACAGAGACACTAACACACACTCGCAGACACACAGAGACACAAATACACACACTCGCAGACACACAGAGACACTAATACACACACTCGCAGATACACAGAGACACCAATACACACACTCGCAGACACACAGAGGAACGAATACAAACACTCGCAGACACACAGAGACACTAATACAGACACTCGCAGACACACAAATACACCACCCAGCCACAGAGAGACACTAACAAACACACTCACAGACACACAGAAACACTAATACACACAGTCACAGACACACAGAGACACTATTACACACACACTCACACACAGACACACTAATACACACACTCACAGACACACAGAGACACTAATACACACGCGCAGACACAGAGACACTAATACACACACTCGCAGACACACAGACACTAACACGCACACTCACAGACACACAGACACAAACACACACACTCACAGACACACAAAGACACTAATACACACACTCACAGACACACAGAGACACTAATACATCCACTCACAGACACAGAGATACACTATCACACACTCTCAAACACAGAGACACTAATACACACACACTCTCACACACAGAGACACTAACACACACTCGCAGACACACAGACATTAACACACACACTCACAGACACACAGAAACACTAATACACACACTCACAGACACATAGAGACTCTAATACATACACTCACAGACACACAGAGACACTATTACACACACTCTCACACACAGAGACACTAATACACACACTCTCACACACAGAGACACTAACACACACTCGCAGACACACAGAGACTCTAATAGAGACACTCACAGACACACAGAGACACTATTACACACACGCTCACACACAGAGACACTAATACACACACCCTCACACACAGAGACACTAACACACACTCACAGACACACCAATACACAAACTCGCAGACACACAGACACTAACACTCACACTCGCAAACACACAGAGACACTAATACACACACTCGCAGCCACACAGAGGCACTAACACACACACTCACAGACACACAGAGACACGAACACACACTCACAGACACACAGAGTCTCGAAGACACACACTCACAGACACACAAAGGCACTAATACACACACTCACAGACACACAGAGACACTAATACACACACTCACAGACACACAGGGACACTATTACACACACTCTCACACACAGTGACACTAACACACACTGGCAGACACACAGATACACTAATACATACACTCGCAGACACACAGAGACGCTAATACACACTCACAGACACACAGAGACACTAATACACACACTCGCACACACAGAGACACTAAAACACACTCACAGACACACAGAGGCACTTATACACACACTCACAGACACACAGAGACACGAATACACACTCACAGACACACAGAGTCTCGAAGACACACACTCGCAGACACACAGAGACACTAATACACACACTCGGAGACACAATGAGAAACTAAAAGACACACTCGCAGACACACAGAGACACTAATAGACACAGTCGCAGAGTCACAGAGACACTAACACACACTCGCAGACACACAGAGACACAAATACACACACTCGCAGACGCACAGAGACACTAATACACACACTCGCAGATACACAGAGACACCAATACACACACTCGCAGACACACAGAGGAACGAATACAAACACTCGCAGACACACAGAGACACTAATACAGACACTCGCAGACACACAAATACACCCCCCCAGCCACAGAGAGACACTAACAAACACACTCACAGACACACAGAGACACTAATACACACAGTCACAGACACACAGAGACACTATTACACACACACTCACACACAGACACACTAATACACACACTCACAGACACACAGAGACACTAATACACACGCGCAGACACAGAGACACTAATACACACACTCGCAGACACACAGACACTAACACGCACACTCACAGACACACAGACACAAACACACACACTCACAGACACACAAAGACACTAATACACACACTCACAGACACACAGAGACACTAATACATCCACTCACAGACACAGAGATACACTATCACACACTCTCACACACAGAGACACTAATACACACACACTCTCACACACAGAGACACTAACACACACTCGCAGACACACAGAGACTCTAATACAGACACTCGCAGACACACAGGCCCTAACACACACACTCGCAGACACACAGACACTAACACACACACTCACAGACACACAGATACACTAATACACACACTCACAGACACTAACACACACTCTCGCAGACACACAGACACTAACACACACTCACAGACACACAGAGACACTAGCACACACTCGCAGACACACAGAGACACTAATACACACACTCACACAGCGACACTAATACAAACACACTCAGACACACATAGACACTAATACACACAGTCACAGACACACAGAGACACTATTACACACACTCTCACACACAGACACACTAATACACACACTCACAGACACACAGAGACACTAATACACACACTCACAGACACACAGAGACACTAATACACACACGCGCAGACACAGATACACTAATTTGCTAGTGTCACACGGGAGGGTTTAGACTAGTATGGCAGGGGGGTGGGCACGGGAGCAATAGGTCAGAAGGTGAGAGCGTTGAGGGAGAACTAGGGAATATGGACAGTGTGGCTCTGAGGCAGAGCAGACGGGGAGAAGTTGCTGAACACAGCGGGTCTGGTGGCCTGAAGTGCATATGTTTTAATGCAAGGAGCATTACGGGTAAGGCAGATGAACTTAGAGCTTGGATTACTACTTGGAACTATGATGTTGTTGCCATTACAGAGACCTGGTTGAGGGAAGGGCAGGATTGGCAGCTAAACGTTCCAGGTTTTAGATGTTTCAGGCGGGATAGAGGGGGATGTAAAAGGGGAGGCGGAGTTGCGCTACTTGTTCAGGAGAGTATCACAGCTATACAGCGAGAGGACACCTCAGAGGGCAGTGAGGCTATATGGGTAGAGATCAGGAATAAGAAGGGTGCAGTCACAATGTTGGGGGTATACTACAGGCCTCCCAACAGCCAGCGGGAGATAGAGGAGCAGATAGGTAGACAGATTTTGGAAAAGAGTAAAAACAACAGGGTTGTGGTGATGGGAGACTTCAACTTCCCCAATATTGACTGGGACTCACTTAGTGCCAGGGGCTTAGACGGGGCGGAGTTTGTAAGGAGCATCCAGCAGGGCTTCTTAAAACAATATGTAAACAGTCCAACTAGGGAAGAGGCGGTACTGGACCTGGTATTGGGGAATGAGCCCGGCCAGGTGGTAGATGTTTCAGTAGGGGAGCATTTCGGTAACAGTGACCACAATTCAGTAAGTTTTAAAGTACTGGTGGACAAGGATAAGAGTGGTCCGAGGATGAATGTGCTAAATTGGGGGAAGGCTAATTATAACAATATTAGGCGGGAACTGAAGAGCATAGATTGGGGGCGGATGTTTGAGGGCAAATCAACATCTGACATGTGGGAGGCTTTCAAGTGTCAGTTGATAGGAATACAGGACAGGCATGTTCCTGTGAGGAAGAAAGACAAATACGGCAATTTTCGGGAACCGTGGATGACGAATGATATTGTAGGCCTCGTCAAAAAGAAAAAGGAGGCATTTGTCAGGGCTAAAAGGCTGGGAACAGACGAAGCCTGTGTGGCATATAAGGAAAGTAGGAAGGAACTTAAGCAGGGAGTCAGGAGGGCTAGAAGGGGTCATGAAAAGTCATTGGCAAATAGGGTTAAGGAAAATCCCAAGGCTTTTTACACTTACATAAAAAGCAAGAGGGTAGCCAGGGAAAGGGTTGGCCCACTGAAGGATAGGCAAGGGAATCTATGTGTGGAGCCAGAGGAAATGGGCGAGGTACTAAATGAATACTTTGCATCAGTATTCACCAAAGAGAAGGAATTGGTAGATGTTGAGTCTGGAGAAGGGGGTGTAGATAGCCTGGGTCACATTGTGATCCAAAAAGACGAGGTGTTGGGTGTCTTAAAAAATATTAAGGTAGATAAGTCCCCAGGGCCGGATGGGATCTACCCCAGAATACTGAAGGAGGCTGGAGAGGAAATTGCTGAGGCCTTGACAGAAATCTTTGGATCCTCGCTGTCTTCAGGGGATGTCCCGGAGGACTGGAGAATAGCCAATGTTGTTCCTCTGTTTAAGAAGGGTGGCAGGGATAATCCCGGGAACTACAGGCCGGTGAGCCTTACTTCAGTGGTAGGGAAATTACTGGAGAGAATTCTTCGAGACAGGATCTACTCCCATTTGGAAGCAAATGGACGTATTAGTGAGAGGCAGCACGGTTTTGTGAAGGGGAGGTCGTGTCTCACTAACTTGATAGAGTTTTTCGAGGAGGTCACTAAGATGATTGATGCAGGTAGGGCAGTAGATGTTGTCTATATGGACTTCAGTAAGGCCTTTGACAAGGTCCCTCATGGTAGACTAGTACAAAAGGTGAAGTCACACGGGATCAGGGGTGAACTGGCAAGGTGGATACAGAACTGGCTAGGCCATAGAAGGCAGAGGGTAGCAATGGAGGGATGCTTTTCTAATTGGAGGGCTGTGACCAGTGGTGTTCCACAGGGATCAGTGCTGGGACCTTTGCTCTTTGT
Organism: Scyliorhinus torazame; assembly: GCF_047496885.1. Taxonomy (NCBI): domain Eukaryota; kingdom Metazoa; phylum Chordata; class Chondrichthyes; order Carcharhiniformes; family Scyliorhinidae; genus Scyliorhinus; species Scyliorhinus torazame. Next base: position 58,787,678 of record NC_092726.1, read on the forward strand.
AGTATATATAAATGATTTGGAGGAAAATGTAACTGGTCTGATTAGTAAGTTTGCAGACGACACAAAGGTTGGTGGAATTGCGGATAGCGATGAGGACTGTCTGAGGATACAGCAGGATTTAGATTGTCTGGAGACTTGGGCGGAGAGATGGCAGATGGAGTTTAACCTGGACAAATGTGAGGTAATGCATTTTGGAAGGGCTAATGCAGGTAGGGAATATACAGTGAATGGTAGAACCCTCAAGAGTATTGAAAGTCAAAGAGATCTAGGAGTACAGGTCCACAGATCACTGAAAGGGGCTACACAGGTGGAGAAGGTAGTCAAGAAGGCATACGGCATGCTTGCCTTCATTGGCCGGGGCATTGAGTATAAGAATTGGCAAGTCATGTTGCAGCTGTATAGAACCTTAGTTAGGCCACACTTGGAGTATAGTGTTCAATTCTGGTCGCCACACTACCAGAAGGATGTGGAGGCTTTAGAGAGGGTGCAGAAGAGATTTACCAGAATGTTGCCTGGTATGGAGGGCATAAGCTATGAGGAGCGATGGAATAAACTCGGTTTGTTCTCACTGGAACGAAGGAGGTTGAGGGGCGACCTGATAGAGGTATACAAAATTATGAGGGGCATAGACAGAGTGGATAGTCAGAGGCTTTTCCCCAGGGTAGAGGGGTCAATTACTAGGGGGCATAGGTTTAAGGTGAGAGGGGCAAAGTTTAGAGTAGATGTACGAGGCAAGTTTTTTACGCAGAGGGTAGTGGGTGCCTGGAACTCACTACCGGAGGAGGTAGTGGAGGCAGGGACGATAGGGACATTTAAGGGGCATCTTGACAAATATATGAATAGGATGGGAATAGAAGGATACGGACCCAGGAAGTGTAGAAGATTGTAGTTTAGTCGGGCAGTATGGTCGGCACGGGCTTGGAGGGCCGAAGGGCCTGTTCCTGTGCTGTACATTTCTTTGTTCTTTGTTCTTTGTTAATACACACACTCGCAGACACATAGACACTAACACGCACACTCTTAGACACACAGACATTAACACACACACTCACAGACACACAGAAACACTAATACACACACTCGCAGACACACAGAGGCTCTAATACACACACTAGCAGACACACAGAGACACTAATACACACACTCGCAGACACACAGGCCCTAACACACACACTCGCAGACACACAGACACTAACACACACACTTACAGACACACAGATACACTAAGACACACACTCGCAGTCACTAACACACACTCTCGCAGACACACAGACACTAACACCCACTCACAGACACACAGAGACACTAGCACACACTCGCAGACACACAGAGACACTAATACACACACTCACAGATACACAGAGACACTAATACAAACACACTCAGACACACATAGACACTAATACACACAGTCACAGACACACAGAGACACTATTACACACACTCTCACGCACAGACACACTAATACACACACTCGCAGACACACAGAGACACTAATAAACACACAGACACACAGAGACACTAACACACACGCGCAGACACAGAGACACTAATACACACACTCGCAGACACACAGACACTAACACGCACACTCTCAGACACACAGACATTAACACACACACTCACAGACACACGGAAACACTAATACACACACTCACAGACACATAGAGACACTAATACACACACTCACAGACACACAGACACACACTCACAGGCACACAAAGACTCTAATACATACACTCACAGACACACAGAGACACTATTACACACACTCTCACACACAGAGACACTAATACACACACTCTCACACACAGAGACACTAACACACACTCGCAGACACACAGAGACTCTAATACAGACACTCACAGACACACAGAGACACTATTACACACACGCTCACACACAGAGACACTAATACACACACCCTCACACACAGAGACACTAACACACACTCACAGACACACCAATACACAAACTCGGAGACACACAGACACTAACACTCACACTCGCAAACACACAGAGACACTAATACACACACTCGCAGCCACACAGAGGCACTAACACACACACTCACAGACACACAGAGACACGAACACACACTCACAGACACACAGAGTCTCGAAGACACACACTCACAGACACACAAAGGCACTAATACACACACTCACAGACACACAGAGACACTAATACACACACTCACAGACACACAGAGACACTATTACACACACTCTCACACACAGTGACACTAACACACACTGGCAGACACACATATACACTAATACATACACTCGCAGACACACAGAGACGCTAATACACACTCACAGACACACAGAGACACTAATACACACACTCTCACACACAGAGACACTAAAACACACTCACAGACACACAGAGACACTAATACACACACTCACAGACACACAGAGACACTAATACACACACTCGCAGACACACAGACACTAACACACACACACTCGCAGACACACAGAGACACTAATACACACACTCACAGACACACAGACACACTAATACACACAATCGGTAGCCACACAGAGGCACTAATACACACACTCGCAGGCACACAGGGACACGAATACACACTCACAGACACACAGAGTCTCGAAGACACACACTCGCAGACACACAGAGACACTAATACACACACTCGGAGACACAATGAGAAACTAAAAGTCACACTCGCAGACACACAGAGACACTAATAGACACAGTCGCAGAGTCACAGAGACACTAACACACACTCGCAGACACACAGAGACACAAATACACACACTCGCAGACACACAGAGACACTAATACACACACTCGCAGATACACAGAGACACCAATACACACACTCGCAGACACACAGAGGAACGAATACAAACACTCGCAGACACACAGAGACACAAATACAGACACTCGCAGACACACAAATACACCCCCCCAGCCACAGAGAGACACTAACAAACACACTCACAGACACACAGAGACACTAATACACACAGTCACAGACACACAGAGACACTATTACACACACACTCACACACAGACACACTAATACACACACTCACAGACACACAGAGACACTGATACACACGCGCAGACACAGAGACACTAATACACACACTCGCAGACACACAGACACTAACACGCACACTCACAGACACACAGACACAAACACACACACTCACAGACACACAAAGACACTAATACACACACTCACAGACACACAGAGACACTAATACATCCACTCACAGACACAGAGATACACTATCACACACTCTCACACACAGAGACACTAATACACACACACTCTCACACACAGAGACACTAACACACACTCGCAGACACACAGAGACTCTAATACACACACTCGCAGACACACAGGCCCTAACACACACACTCGCAGACACACAGACACTAACACACACACTCACAGACACACAGATACACTAATACACACACTCACAGACACTAACACACACTCTCGCAGACACACAGACACTAACCCACACTCACAGACACACAGAGACACTAGCACTCACTCGCAGACACACAGAGACACTAATACACACACTCACACAGCGACACTAATACAAACACACTCAGACACACATAGACACTAATACACACAGTCACAGACACACAGAGACACTATTACACACACTCTCACACACAGACACACTAATACACACACTCACAGACACACAGAGACACTAATACACACACTCACAGACACACAGAGACACTAATACACACACGCGCAGACACAGATACACTAATACACACACTCGCAGACACATAGACACTAACACGCACACTCTTAGACACACAGACATTAACACACACACTCACAGAAAAACTAATACACACACTCGCAGACACACAGAGACTCTAATACACACACTAGCAGACACACAGAGACACTAATACACACACTCGCAGACACACAGGCCCTAACACACACACTCGCAGACACACAGACACTAACACACACACTTACAGACACACAGAGACACTAAGACACACACTCGCAGTCACTAACACACACTCTCGCAGACACACAGGCACTAACACCCACTCACAGACACACAGAGACACTAGCACACACTCGCAGACACACAGAGACACTAATACACACACTCGCAGACACACAGACACTAACACGCACACTCTCAGACACACAGACATTAACACACACACTCACAGACACACGGAAACACTAATACACACACACACAGACACATAGAGACACTAATACACACACTCACAGACACACAGACACACACTCACAGGCACACAAAGACTCTAATACATACACTCACAGACACACAGAGACACTATTACACACACTCTCACACACAGAGACACTAATACACACACTCTCACACACAGAGACACTAACACACACTCTCAGACACACAGAGACTCTAATACAGACACTCACAGACACACAGAGACACTATTACACACACGCTCACACACAGAGACACTAATACACACACCCTCACACACAGAGACACTAACACACACTCACAGACACACCAATACACAAACTCGCAGACACACAGACACTAACACTCACACTCGCAAACACACAGAGACACTAATACACACACTCGCAGCCACACAGAGGCACTAACACACACACTCACAGACACACAGAGACACGAACACACACTCACAGACACACAGAGTCTCGAAGACACACACTCACAGACACACAAAGGCACTAATACACACACTCACAGACACACAGAGACACTAATACACACACTCACAGACACACAGAGACACTATTACACACACTCTCACACACAGTGACACTAACACACACTGGCAGACACACATATACACTAATACATACACTCGCAGACACACAGAGACGCTAATACACACTCACAGACACACAGAGACACTAATACACACACTCTCACACACAGAGACACTAAAACACACTCACAGACACACAGAGACACTAATACACACACTCACAGACACACAGAGACACTAATACACACACTCGCAGACACACAGACACTAACACACACACACTCGCAGACACACAGAGACACTAATACACACACTCACAGACACACAGACACACTAATACACACAATCGGTAGCCACACAGAGGCACTAATACACACACTCGCAGGCACACAGGGACACGAATACACACTCACAGACACACAGAGTCTCGAAGACACACACTCGCAGACACACAGAGACACTAATACACACACTCGGAGACACAATGAGAAACTAAAAGTCACACTCGCAGACACACAGAGACACTAATAGACACAGTCGCAGAGTCACAGAGACACTAACACACACTCGCAGACACACAGAGACACAAATACACACACTCGCAGACACACAGAGACACTAATACACACACTCACAGATACACAGAGACACTAATACAAACACACTCAGACACACATAGACACTAATACACACAGTCACAGACACACAGAGACACTATTACACACACTCTCACGCACAGACACACTAATACACACACTCGCAGACACACAGAGACACTAATAAACACACAGACACACAGAGACACTAACACACACGCGCAGACACAGAGACACTAATACACACACTCGCAGACACACAGACACTAACACGCACACTCTCAGACACACAGACATTAACACACACACTCACAGACACACGGAAACACTAATACACACACTCACAGACACATAGAGACACTAATACACACACTCACAGACACACAGACACACACTCACAGGCACACAAAGACTCTAATACATACACTCACAGACACACAGAGACACTATTACACACACTCTCACACACAGAGACACTAATACACACACTCTCACACACAGAGACACTAACACACACTCGCAGACACACAGAGACTCTAATACAGACACTCACAGACACACAGAGACACTATTACACACACGCTCAAACACAGAGACACTAATACACACACCCTCACACACAGAGACACTAACACACACTCACAGACACACCAATACACAAACTCGCAGACACACAGACACTAACACTCACACTCGCAAACACACAGAGACACTAATACACACACTCGCAGCCACACAGAGGCACTAACACACACACTCACAGACACACAGAGACACGAACACACACTCACAGACACACAGAGTCTCGAAGACACACACTCACAGACACACAAAGGCACTAATACACACACTCACAGACACACAGAGACACTAATACACACACTCACAGACACACAGAGACACTATTACACACACTCTCACACACAGTGACACTAACACACACTGGCAGACACACATATACACTAATACATACACTCGCAGACACACAGAGACGCTAATACACACTCACAGACACACAGAGACACTAATACACACACTCTCACACACAGAGACACTAAAACACACTCACAGACACACAGAGACACTAATACACACACTCACAGACACACAGAGACACTAATACACACACTCGCAGACACACAGACACTAACTACACACACTCGCAGACACACAGAGACACTAATACACACACTCACAGACACACAGACACACTAATACACACAATCGGTAGCCACACAGAGGCACTAATACACACACTCGCAGGCACACAGGGACACGAATACACACTCACAGACACACAGAGTCTCGAAGACACACACTCGCAGACACACAGAGACACTAATACACACACTCGGAGACACAATGAGAAACTAAAAGTCACACTCGCAGACACACAGAGACACTAATAGACACAGTCGCAGAGTCACAGAGACACTAACACACACTCGCAGACACACAGAGACACAAATACACACACTCGCAGACACACAGAGACACTAATACACACACTCGCAGATACACAGAGACACAAATACAGACACTCGCAGACACACAAATACACCCCCCAGCCACAGAGAGACACTAACAAACACACTCACAGACACACAGAGACACTAATACACACAGTCACAGACACACAGAGACACTATTACACACACACTCACACACAGACACACTAATACACACACTCACAGACACACAGAGACACTGATACACACGCGCAGACACAGAGACACTAATACACACACTCGCAGACACACAGACACTAACACGCACACTCACAGACACACAGACACAAACACACACACTCACAGACACACAAAGACACTAATACACACACTCACAGACACACAGAGACACTAATACATCCACTCACAGACACAGAGATACACTATCACACACTCTCACACACAGAGACACTAATACACACACACTCTCACACACAGAGACACTAACACACACTCGCAGACACACAGAGACTCTAATACACACACTCGCAGACACACAGGCCCTAACACACACACTCGCAGACACACAGACACTAACACACACACTCACAGACACACAGATACACTAATACACACACTCACAGACACTAACACACACTCTCGCAGACACACAGACACTAACCCACACTCACAGACACACAGAGACACTAGCACTCACTCGCAGACACACAGAGACACTAATACACACACTCACACAGCGACACTAATACAAACACACTCAGACACACATAGACACTAATACACACAGTCACAGACACACAGAGACACTATTACACACACTCTCAAACACAGACACACTAATACACACACTCACAGACACACAGAGACACTAATACACACACTCACAGACACACAGAGACACTAATACACACACGCGCAGACACAGATACACTAATACACACACTCGCAGACACATAGACACTAACACGCACACTCTTAGACACACAGACATTAACACACACACTCACAGAAAAACTAATACACACACTCGCAGACACACAGAGACTCTAATACACACACTAGCAGACACACAGAGACACTAATACACACACTCGCAGACACACAGGCCCTAACACACACACTCGCAGACACACAGACACTAACACACACACTTACAGACACACAGAGACACTAAGACACACACTCGCAGTCACTAACACACACTCTCGCAGACACACAGGCACTAACACCCACTCACAGACACACAGACACACTAGCACACACTCGCAGACACACAGAGACACTAATACACACACTCACAGATACACAGCGACACTAATACAAACACACTCAGACACACATAGACACTAATACACACAGTCACAGACACACAGAGACACTATTACACACACTCTAACGCACAGACACACTAATACACACACTCGCAGACACACAGAGACACTAATAAACACACAGACACACAGAGACACTAACACACACGCGCAGACACAGAGACACTAATACACACACTCGCAGACACACAGACACTAACACGCACACTCCCAGACACACAGACATTAACACACACACTCACAGACACACAGAAACACTAATACACACACTTACAGACACATAGAGACACTAATACACACACTCACATACACACAGACACACACTCACAGGCACACAAAGACTCTAATACATACACTCACAGACACACAGAGACACTATTACACACACTCTCACACACAGAGACACTAATACACACACTCTCACACACAGAGACACTAACACACACTCGCAGACACACAGAGACTCTAATAGAGACACTCACAGACACACAGAGACACTATTACACACACGCTCACACACAGAGACACTAATACACACACCCTCACACACAGAGACACTAACACACACTCACAGACACACCAATACACAAACTCGCAGACACACAGACACTAACACTCACACTCGCAAACACACAGAGACACTAATACACACACTCGCAGCCACACAGAGGCACTAACACACACACTCACAGACACACAGAGACACGAACACACACTCACAGACACACAGAGTCTCGAAGACACACACTCACAGACACACAAAGGCACTAATACACACACTCACAGACACACAGAGACACTAATACACACACTCACAGACACAGTGACACTAACACACACTGGCAGACACACAGATACACTAATACATACACTCGCAGACACACAGAGACGCTAATACACACTCACAGACACACAGAGACACTAATACACACACTCTCACACACAGAGACACTAAAACACACTCACAGACACACAGAGACACTAAAACACACTCACAGACACACAGAGACACTAATACACACACTCGCAGACACACAGACACTAACACACACACACTCGCAGACACACAGAGACACTAATACACACACTCACAGACACACAGACACACTAATACACACAATCGGTAGCCACACAGAGGCACTAATACACACACTCGCAGGCACACAGGGACACGAATACACACTCACAGACACACAGAGTCTCGAAGACACACACTCGCAGACACACAGAGACACTAATACACACACTCGGAGACACAATGAGAAACTAAAAGACACACTCGCAGACACACAGAGACACTAATAGACACAGTCGCAGAGTCACAGAGACACTAACACACACTCGCAGACACACAGAGGCACAAATACACACACTCGCAGACACACAGAGACACTAATACACACACTCGCAGATACACAGAGACACCAATACACACACTCGCAGACACACAGAGGAACGAATACAAACACTCGCAGACACATAGAGACACTAATACAGACACTCGCAGACACACAGAGACACAAATACATACACTTACATACACTCACAGACACTAATACACACACTCGCAGAAACACAGAGACACTAACACACACACTTACACACACTCACAGGCACTAATACACAAACTCGCAGACACACAGAGACACTAACACACACACTTACACACTCACAGGCACTAATACACACACTCGCAGACACACAGAGACACTAACACACACACTTACACACACTCACAGACATTAATACACACTCTCTCAGACACACAGAGGCACTGATACGCACTCTCGCAGATACACAGAGACACTAATACACACAATCGCATACACACAGAGGCACTAATACACACAATCGCAGACACACAAGTACACACACTCACAGACAAACAGAGGCACTAACACACACACAGACACACAGAAACACTAATTCCCACACTCGCTACGCACAAATACATACTCTCGCAGACACACAGGGACACTAATACACACTCTCGCAGATACACACATACACTAATACATACGCTCACAGACACACAGATACACTATTACACACACTCTCACACACAGAGACACTAATACACACACACTCACACACAGAGACACTAACACACACTCGCAGACACACAGAGACTCGAATAAACACACTAGCAGGCACACAGAGACACTAATACAAACACTCGCAGACACACAGGCCCTAATACACACACACGCAGACACACAGAGACACTAATACACACACTCACAGACACTAACACACACTCTCGCAGACACAGAGACACTAACACACACTCACAGACACACAGAGACACTAGCACACATTCGCAGACACACAGAGACACTAATACACACACTCACAGACACACAGCGACACTAATACAAACACACTCAGACATACATAGACACTAATACACACAGTCACAGACACACAGAGACACTATTACACACACTGACAGACACACAGAGACACTAATACACACACTCACAGACACACAGAGACACTAATACACACACTCACAGACACACAGAGACACTAATACACACACTCACAGACACACAGAGACACTAATACACACACGCACAGACACAGAGACACTAATACACACACTCGCAGACACACAGACACTAACACGCACACTCCCAGACACACAGCCATTAACACACACACTCACAGACACACAGAGACAATAATACACACACTCACAGACACACACTCACAGACACACAGAGGCAATAATACACACACTCACAGACACACAGACACAAACACACACACTCACAGACACACAAAGACACTAATACACACACTCACAGACACACAGAGACACTAATACATCCACTCACAGACACACAGATACACTATCACACACACTCTCACACACAGAGACACAAATACACACACACTCTCACACACAGAGACACTAACACACACTCGCAGACACACAGAGACTCTAATACACACACTCGCAGACACACAGGCCCTAACACGCACACTCGCAGACACACAGACACTAACACACACACTCACAGACACACAGAGACACTAATACACGCACTCACATACACTAACACACACTCTCGCAGACACACAGACACTAACACACACTCACAGACACACAGAGACACTAGCACACACTCGCAGACACACAGAGACACTAATACACACACTCACAGACACACAGCGACACTAAGACAAACACACTCAGACACAAATAGACACTAATACACACAGTCACAGACACACAGAGACACTATTACACACACTCTCACACACAGACACACTAATACACACACTTACAGACGCACAGAGACATCAATACACACACTCACAGACACACAGAGACACTAATACACACACGCGCAGACACAGAGTCACTAATACACACACTCGCAGACACATAGGCACTAACACGCACACTCTCAGACACACAGTCATTAACACACACACTCACAGACACACAGAAACACGAATACACACACTCGAAGACACACAGAGACTCTAATACACACACTAGCAGACACACAGAGACACTAATACACACACTCGCAGACACACAGGCCCTAACACACACACTCGCAGACACACAGGCACTAACACACACACTTACAGACACACAGAGACACTAAGACACACACTCACAGACACTAACACACCCTCTCGCAGACACACAGACACTTACACACACTCGCAGACACACAGAGGAACGAATACAAACACTCGCAGACACACAGAGACACTAATACAGACACTCGCAGACACACAGAGACACAAATACATACACTTACATACACTCACAGACACTAATACACACACTCACAGACACACAGAGGCACAAATACACACGCTTACACACACTCACAGACACAAATACACACACTCGCAGAAACACAGAGACACTAACACACACACTTACACACACTCACAGACACTAATACACAAACGCGCAGACACACAGAGACACTAACACACACACTTACACACTCACAGGCACTAATACACACACTCGCAGACACACAGAGACACTAACACACACACTTACACACACACACAGACATTAATACACACTCTCGCAGACACACAGAGGCACTAATACGCACTCTCGCAGATACACAGAGACACTAATACACACAATCGCATACACACAGAGGCACTAATACACACAATCGCAGACACACAAGTACACACACTCACAGACAAACAGAGGCACTAACACACACACAGACACACAGAAACACTAATTCCCACACTCGCTACGCACAAATACATACTCTCGCAGACACACAGGGACACTAATACACACTCTCGCAGATACACACATACACTAATACATACGCTCACAGACACACAGATACACTATTACACACACTCTCACACACAGAGACACTAATACACACACACTCACACACAGAGACACTAACACACACTCGCAGACACACAGAGACTCGAATACACACACTAGCAGACACACAGAGACACTAATACAAACACTCGCAGACACACAGGCCCTAACACACACACACACGCAGACACACATAGACACTAATACACACACTCACAGACACTAACACACACTCTCGCAGACACAGAGGCACTAACACACACTCACAGACACACAGAGACACTAGCACACATTCGCAGACACACAGAGACACTAATACACACACTCACAGACACACAGCGACACTAATACAAACACACTCAGACATACATAGACACTAATACACACAGTCACAGACACACAGAGTCACTATTACACAAACTGACAGACACACAGAGACACTAATACACACACTCACAGACACACAGAGACACTAATACACACACTCACAGACACACAGAGACAAAAATACACACACGCACAGACACAGAGACACTAATACACACACTCGCAGACACACAGACACTAACACGCACACTCCCAGACACACAGCCATTAACACACACACTCACAGACACACAGAGGCAATAATACACACACTCACAGACACACAGACACAAACACACACACTCACAGACACACAAAGACACTAATACACACACTCACAGACACACAGAGACACTAATACATCCACTCACAGACACACAGATACACTATCACACACACTCTCACACACAGAGACACAAATACACACACACTCTCACACACAGAGACACTAACACACACTCGCAGACACACAGAGACTCTAATACACACACTCGCAGACACACAGGCCCTAACACGCACACTCGCAGACACACAGACACTAACACACACACTCACAGACACACAGAGACACTAATACACGCACTCACATACACTAACACACACTCTCGCAGACACACAGACACTAACACACACTCACAGACACACAGAGACACTAGCACACACTCGCAGACACACAGAGACACTAATACACACACTCACAGACACACAGCGACACTAAGACAAACACACTCAGACACACATAGACACTAATACACACAGTCACAGACACACAGAGACACTATTACACACACTCTCACACACAGACACACTAATACTCACACTTACAGACGCACAGAGACATCAATACACACACTCACAGACACACAGAGACACTAATACACACGCGCGCAGACACAGAGTCACTAATACACACACTCGCAGACACATAGACACTAACACGCACAGTCTCAGACACACAGTCATTAACACACGCACTCACAGACACACAGAAACACTAATACACACACTCGCAGACACACAGAGACTCTAATACACACACTAGCAGACACACAGAGACACTAATGCACACACACGCAGACACACAGGCCCTAACACACACACTCGCAGACACACAGGCACTAACACACACACTTACAGACACACAGAGACACTAAGACACATACTCACAGACACTAACACACCCTCTCGCAGACACACAGACACTAACACACACTCACAGACACACAGAGACACTAGCACACACTCGCAGACACACAGAGACACTAATCCACACACTCACAGACACACAGCGACACTAATACAAACACACTCAGACACACATAGACACTAATACACACAGTCACAGACACACAGAGACACTATTACACACACTCTAACGCACAGACACACTAATACACACACTGACAGACACACAGAGACACTAATACACACACAGACACACAGAGACACTAACACACACACGCGCAGACACAGAGACACTAATACACACACTCGCAGACACACAGACACTAACACGCACACTCTCAGACACACAGTCATTAACACACACACTCACAGACACACAGAAACACTAATACACACACTCACAGCCACATAGAGACACTAATACACACACTCACAGACACACAGACACACACTCACAGACACACAAAGACTCTAATACATACACTCACAGACACACAGAGACACTATTACCCACACTCTCACACACAGAGACACTAATACACACACTCTCACACACAGAGACACTAACACACACTCGCAGACACACAGAGACTCTAATACACACACTCACAGACACACAGAGACACTATTACACACACGCTCACACACAGAGACACTAATGCACACAACCTCACACACAGAGACACTAACACACACTCACAGACACACAGAGACACCAATACACAAACTCGCAGACACACAGACACTAACACACACACTCGCAAACACACAGAGACACTAATACACACACTCGCAAACACACAGAGACACTAGTACACACACTCGCAGCCACATAGAGGCAATAATACACACACTCACAGACACACAGAGACACTAACACACACTTACAGACACACAGAGTCTCGAACACACACACTCACAGACACACAAAGGCACAAATACACACACTCACAGATACATAGAGACACTAATACACACACTCACAGACACACAGAGACACTATTACACACACTCTCACACACAATGACACTAACACACACTGGCAGACACACAGATACACTAATACATACACTCGCAGACACACAGTGACGCTAATACACACACTCTCACACACAGAGACACTAAAACACACTCACAGACACACAGAGACACAAATACACACGCTCACAGACACACAGAGACACTAATACACACACTCGCAGACACACAGACACTAACACACACACACTCGCAGACACACAGAAACACTAATACACACACTCACAGACACACAGACACACTAATAGACACACTCGGTAGCCACACAGAGGCACTAATACACACACTCGCAGGCACACAGAGACACTAATACACACTCACAGACACACAGAGTCTCGAAGACACACACTCGCAGACACACAGAGACACTAATACACACACTCGGAGACACAATGAGACACTAAAAGACACACTCGCAGACACACAGAGACACTAATAGACACCGTCGCAGAGTCACAGAGACACTAACACACACTCGCAGACACACAGAGACACTAATACACACACTCGCAGTCACACAGAAACACTAACACATGCTCACAGACACACAGAGACACTAACACACACTCACAGACACACAGCGCCTCGAAGACACACACACATAGACACTCAGACACTAACACACACACTCTCAGACACAGAGCCACTAATACACACACACACAGACACCCAGAGACACTAAAACGCACTCGCAGACACACAGAGACAATAACACACACTCACAGACACACAAAGTCTCGAAGACAAACACTCGCAGACACACAGAGACACTAATACACACTCACAGACACACAGAGACACTCATACACACACTCGCAGACACACAGAGACACTAACGCACACTCGCAGACACACAGAGTCTCGAAGACACACACTCGCAGACACACAGAGACACTAATAGACACAATCGCAGATACACAGAGTCTCGAAGGCACACACTCGCAGACACACAGAGACAATAATACACACACTCGCAGACACACAGAGACACTAATAGACACGATCGCAGATACACAGAGACACTAACACACACACTTACACACACTCACAGACACTAATACACAAACTCGCTGACACACAGAGACACTAACACACACACTTACACACACTCACATACATTAATACACACTCTCGCAGACACACAGAGGCACTAATACGCACTCTCGCAGATACACAGATACACTAATACACACAATCGCATACACACAGAGGCACTAATACACACAATCGCAGACACACAAGTACACACACTCACAGACAAACAGAGACACTAACACACACACAGACACACAGAAACACTAATTCCCACACTCGCTACGCACAAATACATACTCTCGCAGACACACAGAGACACTAATACACACTCTCGCAGATACACACATACATTAATAAATACACTCACAGACACACCGATACACTATTACACACACTCTCACACACAGAGACACTAATACACACACACTCACACACAGAGACACTAACACACACTCGCAGACACACAGATACTCTAATACACACACTAGCAGACACGCAGAGACACTAATACAACCACTCGCAGACACACAGGCCCTAACACACACACTCGAGACACACAGACACTGACACACACACTCACAGACACACAGAGGCACTAATACACACACTCACAGACACTAACACCCACTCTCGCAGACACAGAGACACTAACACACACTCACAGACACACAGAGACACTAGCACACATTCGCAGACACACAGAGACACTAATACACACACTCACAGACACACAGCGACACTAATACAAACACACTCAGACACACATAGACACTATTACACACAGTCACAGACACACAGAGACACTATTACACACACTCACAGACACACAGAGACACTAATACACACACTCACAGACACACAGAGACACTAATACACACACTCGCAGACACACAGAGACACTAATACACACGCGCAGACACAGAGACACTAATACACACACTCGCAGACACACAAACACTAACACGCACACTCTCAGGCACACAGACAGTAACACACACACTCACAGACACACAGAAACACTAATACACACACTCACAGACACAAACTCACAGACACACAGAGGCAATAATACACACACTCACAGACACACAGACACAAACACACACACTCACAGACACACAAATACACTAATACACACACTCACAGACACACAGAGACACTAATACATCCACTCACAGACACACAGATACACTATCACACACACTCTCACACACAGAGACACTAATACACACACACTCTCACACACAGAGACACTAACACACACTCGCAGACACACAGAGACTCTAATACACACACTCGCAGACACACAGGCCCTAACACACACACTCGCAGACACACAGACACTAACACACACACTCACAGACACACAGAGACACTAATACACACACTCACAGACACTAACACACACTCTCGCAGACACACAGACACTAACACACACTCACAGACACACAGATACACTAGCACACACTCGCAGACACACAGAGACACTAATACACACACTCACACAGCGACACTAATACAAACACACTCAGACACACATAGACACAAATACACACAGTCACAGACACACAGAGACACTATTACACACACTCTCACACACAGACACACTAATACACACACTCACAGACACACAGAGACACTAATACACACACTCACAGACACACAGAGACACTAATACACACACTCACAGACACACAAAGGCACTAATACACACACTCACAGACACACAGAGACACTAATACACACACCCTCACACACAGAGACACTAACACACACTCACAGACACACCAATACACAAACTCGCAGACACACAGACACTAACACTCACACTCGCAAACACACAGAGACACTAATACACACACTCGCAGCCACACAGAGGCACTAACACACACACTCACAGACACACAGAGACACGAACACACACTCACAGACACACTGAGTCTCGAAGACACACACTCACAGACACACAAAGGCACTAATACACACACTCACAGACACACAGAGACACTAATACACACACTCACAGACACACAGAGACACTATTACACACACTCTCACACATAGTGACACTAACACACACTGGCAGACACACATATACACTAATACATACACTCGCAGACACACAGAGACGCTAATACACACTCACAGACACACAGAGACACTAATACACACACTCTCACACACAGAGACACTAAAACACACACACACACACACAGAGACACTAATACACACACTCACAGACACACAGAGACACTAATACACACACTCGCAGACACACAGACACTAACACACACACACTCGCAGACACACAGAGACACTAATACACACACTCACAGACACACAGACACACTAATACACACAATCGGTAGCCACACAGAGGCACTAATACACACACTCGCAGGCACACAGGGACACGAATACACACTCACAGACACACAGAGTCTCGAAGACACACACTCGCAGACACACAGAGACACTAATACACACACTCGGAGACACAATGAGAAACTAAAAGTCACACTCGCAGACACACAGAGACACTAATAGACACAGTCGCAGAGTCACAGAGACACTAACACACACTCGCAGACACACAGAGACATAAATACACACACTCGCAGACACACAGAGACACTAATACACACACTCGCAGATACACAGAGACACCAATACACACACTCGCAGACACACAGAGGAACGAATACAAACACTCGCAGACACACAGAGACACAAATACAGACACTCGCAGACACACAAATACACCCCCCCAGCCACAGAGAGACACTAACAAACACACTCACAGACACACAGCGACACTAATACACACAGTCACAGACACACAGAGACACTATTACACACACACTCACACACAGACACACTAATACACACACTCACAGACACACAGAGACACTGATACACACGCGCAGACACAGAGACACTAATACACACACTCGCAGACACACAGACACTAACACGCACACTCACAGACACACAGACACAAACACACACACTCACAGACACACAAAGACACTAATACACACACTCACAGACACACAGAGACACTAATACATCCACTCACAGACACAGAGATACACTATCACACACTCTCACACACAGAGACACTAATACACACACACTCTCACACACAGAGACACTAACACACACTCGCAGACACACAGAGACTCTAATACACACACTCGCAGACACACAGGCCCTAACACACACACTCGCAGACACACAGACACTAACACACACACTCACAGACACACAGATACACTAATACACACACTCACAGACACTAACACACACTCTCGCAGACACACAGACACTAACACACACTCACAGACACACAGAGACACTAGCACTCACTCGCAGACACACAGAGACACTAATACACACACTCACACAGCGACACTAATACAAACACACTCAGACACACATAGACACTAATACACACAGTCACAGACACACAGAGACACTATTACACACACTCTCACACACAGACACACTAATACACACACTCACAGACACACAGAGACACTAATACACACACTCACAGACACACAGAGACACTAATACACACACGCGCAGACACAGATACACTAATACACACACTCGCAGACACATAGACACTAACACGCACACTCTTAGACACACAGACATTAACACACACACTCACAGAAAAACTAATACACACACTCGCAGACACACAGAGACTCTAATACACACACTAGCAGACACACAGAGACACTAATACACACACTCGCAGACACACAGGCCCTAACACACACACTCGCAGACACACAGACACTAACACACACACTTACAGACACACAGAGACACTAAGACACACACTCGCAGTCACTAACACACACTCTCGCAGACACACAGGCACTAACACCCACTCACAGACACACAGAGACACTAGCACACACTCGCAGACACACAGAGACACTAATACACACACTCACAGATACACAGCGACACTAATACAAACACACTCAGACACACATAGACACTAATACACACAGTCACAGACACACAGAGACACTATTACACACACTCTCACGCACAGACACACTAATACACACACTCGCAGACACACAGAGACACTAATAAACACACAGACACACAGAGACACTAACACACACGCGCAGACACAGAGACACTAATACACACACTCGCAGACACACAGACACTAACACGCACACTCCCAGACACACAGACATTAACACACACACTCACAGACACACAGAAACACTAATACACACACTTACAGACACATAGAGACACTAATACACACACTCACATACACACAGACACACACTCACAGGCACACAGAGACTCTAATACATACACTCACAGACACACAGAGACACTATTACACACACTCTCACACACAGAGACACTAATACACACACTCTCACACACAGAGACACTAACACACACTCGCAGACACACAGAGACTCTAATAGAGACACTCACAGACACACAGAGACACTATTACACACACGCTCACACACAGAGACACTAATACGCACACCCTCACACACAGAGACACTAACACACACTCACAGACACACCAATACACAAACTCGCAGACACACAGACACTAACGCTCACACTCGCAAACACACAGAGACACTAATACACACACTCGCAGCCACACAGAGGCACTAACACACACACTCACAGACACACAGAGACACGAACACACACTCACAGACACACAGAGTCTCGAAGACACACACTCACAGACACACAAAGGCACTAATACACACACTCACAGACACACAGAGACACTAATACACACACTCACAGACACAGTGACACTAACACACACTGGCAGACACACAGATACACTAATACATACACTCGCAGACACACAGAGACGCTAATACACACTCACAGACACACAGAGACACTAATACACACACTCTCACACACAGAGACACTAAAACACACTCACAGACACACAGAGACACTAAAACACACTCACAGACACACAGAGACACTAATACACACACTCGCAGACACACAGACACTAACACACACACACTCGCAGACACACAGAGACACTAATACACACACTCACAGACACACAGACACACTAATACACACAATCGGTAGCCACACAGAGGCACTAATACACACACTCGCAGGCACACAGGGACACGAATACACACTCACAGACACACAGAGTCTCGAAGACACACACTCGCAGACACACAGAGACACTAATACACACACTCGGAGACACAATGAGAAACTAAAAGACACACTCGCAGACACACAGAGACACTAATAGACACAGTCGCAGAGTCACAGAGACACTAACACACACTCGCAGACACACAGAGGCACAAATACACACACTCGCAGACACACAGAGACACTAATACACACACTCGCAGATACACAGAGACACCAATACACACACTCGCAGACACACAGAGGAACGAATACAAACACTCGCAGACACTTAGAGACACTAATACAGACACTCGCAGACACACAGAGACACAAATACATACACTTACATACACTCACAGACACTAATACACACACTCGCAGAAACACAGAGACACTAACACACACACTTACACACACTCACAGGCATTAATACACAAACTCGCAGACACACAGAGACACTAACACACACACTTACACACTCACAGGCACTAATACACACACTCGCAGACACACAGAGACACTAACACACACACTTACACACACTCACAGACATTAATACACACTCTCTCAGACACACAGAGGCACTGATACGCACTCTCGCAGATACACAGAGACACTAATACACACAATCGCATACACACAGAGGCACTAATACACACAATCGCAGACACACAAGTACACACACTCACAGACAAACAGAGGCACTAACACACACACAGACACACAGAAACACTAATTCCCACACTCGCTACGCACAAATACATACTCTCGCAGACACACAGGGACACTAATACACACTCTCGCAGATACACACATACACTAATACATACGCTCACAGACACACAGATACACTATTACACACACTCTCACACACAGAGACACTAATACACACACACTCACACACAGAGACACTAATACAAACACTCGCAGACACACAGGCCCTAATACACACACACGCAGACACACAGAGACACTAATACACACACTCACAGACACTAACACACACTCTCGCAGACACAGAGACACTAACACACACTCACAGACACACAGAGACACTAGCACACATTCGCAGACACACAGAGACACTAATACACACACTCACAGACACACAGCGACACTAATACAAACACACTCAGACATACATAGACACTAATACACACAGTCACAGACACACAGAGACACTATTACACACACTGACAGACACACAGAGACACTAATACACACACTCACAGACACACAGAGACACTAATACACACACTCACAGACACACAGAGACACTAATACACACACTCACAGACACACAGAGACACTAATACACACACGCACAGACACAGAGACACTAATACACACACTCGCAGACACACAGACACTAACACGCACACTCCCAGACACACAGCCATTAACACACACACTCACAGACACACAGAGACAATAATACACACACTCACAGACACACACTCACAGACACACAGAGGCAATAATACACACACTCACAGACACACAGACACAAACACACACACTCACAGACACACAAAGACACTAATACACACACTCACAGACACACAGAGACACTAATACATCCACTCACAGACACACAGATACACTATCACACACACTCTCACACACAGAGACACAAATACACACACACTCTCACACACAGAGACACTAACACACACTCGCAGACACACAGAGACTCTAATACACACACTCGCAGACACACAGGCCCTAACACGCACACTCGCAGACACACAGACACTAACACACACACTCACAGACACACAGAGACACTAATACACGCACTCACATACACTAACACACACTCTCGCAGACACACAGACACTAACACACACTCACAGACACACAGAGACACTAGCACACACTCGCAGACACACAGAGACACTAATACACACACTCACAGACACACAGCGACACTAAGACAAACACACTCAGACACACATAGACACTAATACACACAGTCACAGACACACAGAGACACTATTACACACACTCTCACACACAGACACACTAATACACACACTTACAGACGCACAGAGACATCAATACACACACTCACAGACACACAGAGACACTAATACACACACGCGCAGACACAGAGTCACTAATACACACACTCGCAGACACATAGACACTAACACGCACACTCTCAGACACACAGTCATTAACACACACACTCACAGACACACAGAAACACGAATACACACACTCGCAGACACACAGAGACTCTAATACACACACTAGCAGACACACAGAGACACTAATACACACACTCGCAGACACACAGGCCCTAACACACACACTCGCAGACACACAGGCACTAACACACACACTTACAGACACACAGAGACACTAAGACACACACTCACAGACACTAACACACCCTCTCGCAGACACACAGACACTTACACACACTCGCAGACACACAGAGGAACGAATACAAACACTCGCAGACACACAGAGACACTAATACAGACACTCGCAGACACACAGAGACACAAATACATACACTTACATACACTCACAGACACTAATACACACACTCACAGACACACAGAGGCACAAATACACACGCTTACACACACTCACAGACACAAATACACACACTCGCAGAAACACAGAGACACTAACAAACACACTTACACACACTCACAGACACTAATACACAAATGCGCAGACACACAGAGACACTAACACACACACTTACACACTCACAGGCACTAATACACACACTCGCAGACACACAGAGACACTAACACACACACTTACACACACTCACAGACATTAATACACACTCTCGCAGACACACAGAGGCACTAATACGCACTCTCGCAGATACACAGAGACACTAATACACACAATCGCATACACACAGAGGCACTAATACACACAATCGCAGACACACAAGTACACACACTCACAGACAAACAGAGGCACTAACACACACACAGACACACAGAAACACTAATTCCCACACTCGCTACGCACAAATACATACTCTCGCAGACACACAGGGACACTAATACACACTCTCGCAGATACACACATACACTAATACATACGCTCACAGACACACAGATACACTATTACACACACTCTCACACACAGAGACACTAATACACACACACTCACACACAGAGACACTAACACACACTCGCAGACACACAGAGACTCGAATACACACACTAGCAGACACACAGAGACACTAATACAAACACTCGCAGACACACAGGCCCTAACACACACACACACGCAGACACACATAGACACTAATACACACACTCACAGACACTAACACACACTCTCGCAGACACAGAGGCACTAACACACACTCACAGACACACAGAGACACTAGCACACATTCGCAGACACACAGAGACACTAATACACACACTCACAGACACACAGCGACACTAATACAAACACACTCAGACATACATAGACACTAATACACACAGTCACAGACACACAGAGGCACTATTACACAAACTGACAGACACACAGAGACACAAAACACACACTCACAGACACACAGAGACTCTAATACACACACTCACAGACACACAGAGACAAAAATACACACACGCACAGACACAGAGACACTAATACACACACTCGCAGACACACAGACACTAACACGCACACTCCCAGACACACAGCCATTAACACACACACTCACAGACACACAGAGGCAATAATACACACACTCACAGACACACAGACACAAACACACACACTCACAGACACACAAAGACACTAATACACACACTCACAGACACACAGAGACACTAATACATCCACTCACAGACACACAGATACACTATCACACACACTCTCACACACAGAGACACAAATACACACACACTCTCACACACAGACACACTAATACTCACACTTACAGACGCACAGAGACATCAATACACACACTCACAGACACACAGAGACACTAATACACACGCGCGCAGACACAGAGTCACTAACACACACACTCGCAGACACATAGACACTAACACGCACACTCTCAGACACACAGTCATTAACACACGCACTCACAGACACACAGAAACACTAATACACACACTCGCAGACACACAGAGACTCTAATACACACACTAGCAGACACACAGAGACACTAATGCACACACACGCAGACACACAGGCCCTAACACACACACTCGCAGACACACAGGCACTAACACACACACTTACAGACACACAGAGACACTAAGACACACACTCACAGACACTAACACACCCTCTCGCAGACACACAGACACTAACACACACTCACAGACACACAGAGACACTAGCACACACTCGCAGACACACAGAGACACTAATACACACACTCACAGACACACAGCGACACTAATACAAACACACTCAGACACACATAGACACTAATACACACAGTCACAGACACACAGAGACACTATTACACACACTCTAACGCACAGACAC
Organism: Scyliorhinus torazame; assembly: GCF_047496885.1. Taxonomy (NCBI): domain Eukaryota; kingdom Metazoa; phylum Chordata; class Chondrichthyes; order Carcharhiniformes; family Scyliorhinidae; genus Scyliorhinus; species Scyliorhinus torazame. The sequence continues at coordinate 58,813,476 of NC_092726.1, forward strand.
ACTAATACACACACTGACAGACACACAGAGACACTAATACACACACAGACACACAGAGACACTAACACACACACGCGCAGACACAGAGACACTAATACACACACTCGCAGACACACAGACACTAACACGCACACTCTCAGACACACAGTCATTAACACACACACTCACAGACAAACAGAAACACTAATACACACACTCACAGCCACATAGAGACACTAATACACACACTCACAGACACACAGACACACACTCACAGACACACAAAGACTCTAATACATACACTCACAGACACACAGAGACACTATTACCCACACTCTCACACACTGAGACACTAATACACACACTCTCACACACAGAGACACTAACACACACTCGCAGACACACAGAGACTCTAATACACACACTCACAGACACACAGAGACACTATTACACACACGCTCACACACAGAGACACTAATGCACACACCCTCACACACAGAGACACTAACACACACTCACAGACACACAGAGACACCAATACACAAACTCGCAGACACACAGACACTAACACACACACTCGCAAACACACAGAGACACTAATACACACACTCGCAAACACACAGAGACACTAGTACACACACTCGCAGCCACATAGAGGCAATAATACACACACTCACAGACACACAGAGACACTAACACACACTTACAGACACACAGAGTCTCGAACACACACACTCACAGACACACAAAGGCACAAATACACACACTCACAGATACATAGAGACACTAATACACACACTCACAGACACACAGAGACACTATTACACACACTCTCACACACAATGACACTAACACACACTGGCAGACACACAGATACACTAATACATACACTCGCAGACACACAGTGACGCTAATACACACACTCTCACACACAGAGACACTAAAACACACTCACAGACACACAGAGACACAAATACACACGCTCACAGACACACAGAGACACTAATACACACACTCGCAGACACACAGACACTAACACACACACACTCGCAGACACACAGAAACACTAATACACACACTCACAGACACACAGACACACTAATAGACACACTCGGTAGCCACACAGAGGCACTAATACACACACTCGCAGGCACACAGAGACACTAATACACACTCACAGATACACAGAGTCTCGAAGACACACACTCGCAGACACACAGAGACACTAATACACACACTCGGAGACACAATGAGACACTAAAAGACACACTCGCAGACACACAGAGACACTAATAGACACCGTCGCAGAGTCACAGAGACACTAACACACACTCGCAGACACACAGAGACACTAATACACACACTCGCAGTCACACAGAAACACTAACACATGCTCACAGACACACAGAGACACTAACACACACTCACAGACACACAGCGCCTCGAAGACACACACACACAGACACTCAGACACTAACACACACACTCTCAGACACAGAGCCACTAATACACACACACACAGACACCCAGAGACACTAAAACGCACTCGCAGACACACAGAGACAATAACACACACTCACAGACACACAAAGTCTCGAAGACAAACACTCGCAGACACACAGAGACACTAATACACACTCACAGACACACAGAGACACTCATACACACACTCGCAGACACACAGAGACACTAACGCACACTCGCAGACACACAGAGTCTCGAAGACACACACTCGCAGACACACAGAGACACTAATAGACACAATCGCAGATACACAGAGTCTCGAAGGCACACACTCGCAGACACACAGAGACAATAATACACACACTCGCAGACACACAGAGACACTAATAGACACGATCGCAGATACACAGAGACACTAACACACACACTTACACACACTCACAGACACTAATACACAAACTCGCTGACACACAGAGACACTAACACACACACTTACACACACTCACATACATTAATACACACTCTCGCAGACACACAGAGGCACTAATACGCACTCTCGCAGATACACAGAGACACTAATACACACAATCGCATACACACAGAGGCACTAATACACACAATCGCAGACACACAAGTACACACACTCACAGACAAACAGAGACACTAACACACACACAGACACACAGAAACACTAATTCCCACACTCGCTACGCACAAATACATACTCTCGCAGACACACAGAGACACTAATACACACTCTCGCAGATACACACATACATTAATAAATACACTCACAGACACACCGATACACTATTACACACACTCTCACACACAGAGACACTAATACACACACACTCACACACAGAGACACTAACACACACTCGCAGACACACAGATACTCTAATACACACACTAGCAGACACACAGAGACACTAATACAACCACTCGCAGACACACAGGCCCTAACACACACACTCGAGACACACAGACACTGACACACACACTCACAGACACACAGAGACACTAATACACACACTCACAGACACTAACACCCACTCTCGCAGACACAGAGACACTAACACACACTCACAGACACACAGAGACACTAGCACACATTCGCAGACACACAGAGACACTAATACACACACTCACAGACACACAGCGACACTAATACAAACACACTCAGACACACATAGACACTATTACACACAGTCACAGACACACAGAGACACTATTACACACACTCACAGACACACAGAGACACTAATACACACACTCACAGACACACAGAGACACTAATACACACACTCGCAGACACACAGAGACACTAATACACACGCGCAGACACAGAGACACTAATACACACACTCGCAGACACACAAACACTAACACGCACACTCTCAGGCACACAGACAGTAACACACACACTCACAGACACACAGAAACACTAATACACACACTCACAGACACAAACTCACAGACACACAGAGGCAATAATACACACACTCACAGACACACAGACACAAACACACACACTCACAGACACACAAAGACACTAATACACACACTCACAGACACACAGAGACACTAATACATCCACTCACAGACACACAGATACACTATCACACACACTCTCACACACAGAGACACTAATACACACACACTCTCACACACAGAGACACTAACACACACTCGCAGACACACAGAGACTCTAATACACACACTCGCAGACACACAGGCCCTAACACACACACTCGCAGACACACAGACACTAACACACACACTCACAGACACACAGAGACACTAATACACACGCTCACAGACACTAACACACACTCTCGCAGACACACAGACACTAACACACACTCACAGACACACAGATACACTAGCACACACTCGCAGACACACAGAGACACTAATACAAACACTCACACAGCGACACTAATACAAACACACTCAGACACACATAGACACAAATACACACAGTCACAGACACACAGAGACACTATTACACACACTCTCACACACAGACACACTAATACACACACTCACAGACACACAGAGACACTAATACACACACTCACAGACACACAGAGACACTAATACACACACGCGCAGACACAGAAACAATAATACACACACTCGCAGACACATAGACACTAACACGCACACTCTCAGACACACAGACATTAACACACACACTCACAGACACACAGAAACACTAATACACACACTCGCAGACACACAGAGACTCTAATACACACTAGCAGACACACAGAGACACTAATACACACACTTACAGACACACAGAGACACTAAGACACACATTCGCAGACACTAACACACACTCTCGCAGACACACAGCCACTAACACATACTCACAGACACACAGAGACACTAGCACGCACTCGCAGACACACAAAGGCACTAATACACACACTCACAGACACACAGAGACACTAATACACACACTCACAGACACACAAAGGCACTAATACACACACTCACAGACACACAGAGACAATAATACACACACTCACAGACACACAGAGACACTATTACACACACTCTCACACACAGTGACACTAACACACACTGGCAGACACACAGATACACTAATACATACACTCGCAGACACACAGAGTCGCTAATACACACTCACAGACACACAGAGACACTAATACACACACTCTCACACACAGAGACACTAAAACACACTCACAGACACACAGAGACACTAATACACACACTCACAGACACACAGAGACACTAAAACACACTCGCAGACACACAGACACTAACACACACACACTCGCAGACACACAGAGACACTAATACACACACTCACAGACACACAGACACACTAATACACACACTCGGTAGCCACACAGAGGCACTAATACACACACTCGCAGGCACACAGGGACACTAATACACACTCACAGACACACAGAGTCTCGAAGACACACACTCGCAGACACACAGAGACACTAATACACACACTCGGAGACACAATGAGACACTAAAAGACACACTCGCAGACACACAGAGACACTAATAGACACAGTCGCAGAGTCACAGAGACACTAACACACACTCGCAGACACACAGAGGCACAAATACACACACTCGCAGACACACAGAGACACTAATACACACACTCGCAGACACACAGAGACACCAATACACACACTCGCAGACAAGCTGAGGAACGAATACAAACACTCGCAGACACACAGAGACACTAATACAGACACTCGCAGACACACAGAGACACAAATACATACACTTACATACACTCACAGACACTAATACACACACTCACAGACACACAGAGGCACAAATACACACGCTTACATACACTCACAGACACTAATACACACACTCGCAGAAACACAGAGACACTAACACACACACTTACACACACTCACAGACACTAATACACAAACTCGCAGACACACAGAGACACTAACACACACACTTACACACTCACAGGCACTAATGCACACACTCGCAGACACACAGAGACACAAACACACACACTTACACACACTCACAGACATTAATACACACTCTCGCAGACACACAGAGGCACTAATACGCACTCTCGCAGATACACAGAGACACTAATACACACAATCGCATACACACAGAGGCACTAATACACACAATCGCAGACACACAAGTACACACACTCACAGACAAACAGAGGCACTAACACACACACAGGCACACAGAAACACTAATTCCCACACACGCTACGCACAAATACATACTCTCGCAGACACACAGAGACACTAATACACACTCTCGCAGATACACACATACACTAATACATACGCTCACAGACACACAGATACACTATTACACACACTCTCACACACAGAGACACTAATACACACACACTCACACACAGAGACACTAACACACACTCGCATACACACAGAGACTCTAACACACACACTCACAGACACACAGAAACACTAATACACACACTCACAGACACAAACTCACAGACACACAGAGGCAATAATACACACACTCACAGACACACAGACACAAACACACACACTCACAGACACACAAAGACACTAATACACACACTCACAGACACACAGAGACACTAATACATCCACTCACAGACACACAGATACACTATCACACACACTCTCACACACAGAGACACTAATACACACACACTCTCACACACAGAGACACTAACACACACTCGCAGACACACAGAGACTCTAATACACACACTCGCAGACACACAGGCCCTAACACACACACTCGCAGACACACAGACACGAACACACACACTCACAGACACACAGAGACACTAATACACACACTCACAGACACTAACACACACTCTCGCAGACACACAGACACTAACACACACTCACAGACACACAGAGACACTAGCACACACTCGCAGACACACAGAGACACTAATACACACACTCACACAGCGACACTAATACAAACACATTCAGACACACATAGACACAAATACACACAGTCACAGACACACAGAGACACTATTACACACACTCTCACACACAGACACACTAATACACACACTCACAGACACACATAGACACTAATACACACACTCACAGACACACAGAGACTCTAATACACACACTAGCAGACACACAGAGACACTAATACACACACTCGCAGACACACTGGCCCTAACACACACACTCGCAGACACACAGACACTAACACACACACTTACAGACACACAGAGACACTAAGACACACATTCGCAGACACTAACACACACTCTCGCAGGCACACGGCCACTAACACACACTCACAGACACACAGAGACACTAGCACACACTCGCAGACACACAGAGACACTAATACACACACTCACAGACACACAGCGACACTAATACAAACACACTCAGACACACAAAGACACTAATACACACAGTCACAGACACAGAGAGACACTATTACACACACTCTCACGCACAGACACACTAATACACACACTCACAGACACACAGAGACACTAATACACACACAGACACACAGAGACACTAACACACACACGCGCAGAAACAGAGACACTAATACACACACTCGCAGACACACAGACACTAACACGCACACTCTCAGACACACAGACATTAACACACACACTCACAGACACACAGAAGCACTAATACACACACTCACAGACACATAGAGACACTAATACACACACTCACAGACACACAGACACACACTCACAGACACACAAATACTCTAATACATACACTCACAGACACACAGAGACACTATTACACACACTCTCACACACAGAGACACTAATACACACACTCTCACACACAGAGACACTAACACACACTCGCATACACACAGAGACTCTAATACACACACTCACAGACACACAGAGACACTATTTCACACACGCTCACACACAGAGACACTAATACACACACCCTCACACACAGAGACACTAACACACACTCACAGACACACCAATACACAAACTCGCAGACACACAGACACTAACACTCACACTCGCAAACACACAGAGACACTAATACACACACTCGCAGACACACAGAGACACTAATACACACACTCGCAGCCACACAGAGGCACTAATACACACACTCACAGACACACAGAGACACTAACACACACTCACAGACACACAGAGTCTCGAAGACACACACTCACAGACACACAAAGGCACTAATACACACACTCACAGACACACAGAGACACTAATACACACACTCACAGACACACAGAGACACTATTACACACACTCTCACACACAGTGACACTAACACACACTGGCAGACACACAGATACACTAATACATACACTCGCAGACACACAGAGTCGCTAATACACACTCACGGACACACAGAGACACTAATACACACACTCTCACACACAGAGACACTAAAACACACTCACAGACACACAGAGACACTAATACACACACTCACAGACACACAGAGACACTAATACACACACTCGCAGACACACAGACACTAACACACACACACTCGCAGACACACAGAGACACTAATACACACACTCACAGACACACAGACACACTAATACACACACTCGGTAGCCACACAGAGGCACTAATACACACACTCGCAGGCACACAGGGACACTAATACACACTCACAGACACACAGAGTCTCGAAGACACACACTCGCAGACACACAGAGACACTAATACACACACTCGGAGACACAATGAGACACTAAAAGACACACTCGCAGACACACAGAGACACTAATAGACACAGTCGCAGAGTCACAGAGACACTAACACACACTCGCAGACACACAGAGGCACAAATACACACACTCGCAGACACACAGAGACACTAATACACACACTCGCAGACACACAGAGACACCAATACACACACTCGCATATACACAGAGGAACGAATACAAACACTCGCAGACACACAGAGACACTAATACAGACACTCGCAGACACACAGAGACACAAATACATACACTTACATACACTCACAGACACTAATACACACACTCGCAGAAACACAGAGACACTAACACACACACTTACACACACTCACAGACACTAATACACAAACTCGCAGATACACAGAGACACTAACACACACACTTACACACTCACAGGCACTAATACACACACTCGCAGACACACAGAGACACTAACACACACACTTACACACACTCACAGACATTAATACACACTCTCGCAGACACACAGAGGCACTAATACGCACTCTCGCAGATACACAGAGACACTAATACACACAATCGCATACACACTGAGGCACTAATACACACAATCGCAGACACACAAGTACACACACTCACAGACAAACAGAGGCACTAACACACACACAGACACACAGAAACACTAATTCCCACACACGCTACGCACAAATACATACTCTCGCAGACACACAGAGACACTAATACACACTCTCGCAGATACACACATACACTAATACATACGCTCACAGACACACAGATACACTATTACACACACTCTCACACACAGAGACACTAATACACACACACTCACACACAGAGACACTAACACACACTCGCATACACACAGAGACTCTAATACACACACTCACAGACACACAGAGACACTATTACACACACGCTCACACACAGAGACACTAATACACACACCCTCACACACAGAGACACTAACACACACTCACAGACACACCAATACACAAACTCGCAGACACACAGACACTAACACTCACACTCGCAAACACACAGAGACACTAATACACACACTCGCAGACACACATAGACACTAATACACACACTCGCAGCCACACAGAGGCACTAATACACACACTCACAGACACATAGAGACACTAATACACACACTCACAGACACATAGAGACACTAATACACACACTCACAGACACACAGACACACACTCACAGACACACAAAGACTCTAATACATACACTCACAGACACACAGAGACACTATTACACACACTCTCACACACAGAGACACTAATACACACACTCTCACACACAGAGACACTAACACACACTCGCATACACACAGAGACTCTAATACACACACTCACAGACACACAGAGACACTATTACACACACGCTCACACACAGAGACACTAATACACACACCCTCACACACAGAGACACTAACACACACTCACAGACACACCAATACACAAACTCGCAGACACACAGACACTAATACTCACACTCGCAAACACACAGAGACACTAATACACACACTCGCAGACACACAGAGACACTAATACACACACTCGCAGCCACACAGAGGCACTAATACACACACTCACAGACACACAGAGACACTAACACACACTCACAGACACACAGAGTCTCGAAGACACACACTCACAGACACACAAAGGCACTAATACACACACTCACAGACACACAGAGACACTAATACACACACTCACAGACACACATAGACACTATTACACACACTCTCACACACAGTGACACTAACACACACTGGCAGACACACAGATACACTAATACATACACTCGCAGACACACAGAGACGCTAATACACACTCACAGACACACAAAGACACTAATACACACACTCTCACACACAGAGACACTAAAACACACTCACAGACACACAGAGACACTAATACACACACTCACAGACACACAGAGACACTAATACACACACTCGCAGACACACAGACACTAACACACACACACTCGCAGACACACAGAGACACTAATACACACACTCACAGACACACAGACACACTAATACACACACTCGGTAGCCACACAGAGGCACTAATGCACACACGCGCAGGCACACAGGGACACTAATACACACTCACAGACACACAGAGTCTCGAAGACACACACTCGCAGACACACAGAGACACTAATACACACACTCGGAGACACAATGAGACACTAAAAGACACACTCGCAGACACACAGAGACACTAATAGACACAGTCGCAGAGTCACAGAGACACTAACACACACTCGCAAACACACAGAGGCACACATACACACACTCGCAGACACACAGAGACACTAATACACACACTCGCAGCCACACAGAGGCACTAATACACACACTCGCAGGCACACAGGGACACTAATACACACTCACAGACACACAGAGTCTCGAAGACACACACTCGCAGACACACAGAGACACTAATACACACACTCGGAGACACAATGAGACACTAAAAGACACACTCGCAGACACACAGAGACACTAATAGACACAGTCGCAGAGTCACAGAGACACTAACACACACTCGCAGACACACAGAGGCACAAATACACACACTCGCAGACACAAAGAGACACTAATACACACACTCGCAGACACACAGAGACACCAATACACACACTCGCAGACACACAGAGGAACGAATACAAACACTCGCAGACACACAGAGACACTAATACAGACACTCGCAGACACACAGAGTCACAAATACATACACTTACATACACTCACAGACACTAATACACACACTCACAGACACACAGAGGCACAAATACACACGCTTACACACACTCACAGACACTAATACACACACTCGCAGAAACACAGAGACACTAACACACACTCACAGACACTAATACACAAACTCGCAGACACACAGAGACACTAACACACACACTTACACACTCACAGGCTAAAATACACACACTCGCAGACACACAGAGACACTAACACACACACTTACACACACTCACAGACATTAATACACACTCTCGCAGACACACAGAGGCACTAATACGCACTCTCGCAGATACACAGAGACACTAATACACACAATCGCATACACACAGAGGCACTAATACACACAATCGCAGACACACAAGTACACACACTCACAGACAAACAGAGGCACTAACACACACACAGGCACACAGAAACACTAATTCCCACACACGCTACGCACAAATACATACTCTCGCAGACACAGAGAGACACTAATACACACTCTCGCAGATACACACATACACTAATACATACGCTCACAGACACACAGATACACTATTACACACACTCTCACACACAGAGACACTAATACACACACACTCACACACAGAGACACTAACACACACTCGCAGACACACAGGGACTCGAATACACACACTAGCAGACACACAGAGACACTAATACAAACACTCGCAGACACACAGGCCCTAACACACACACTCGAAGACACACAGACACTGACACACACACTCACAGACACACAGAGACACTAATACACACACTCACAGACACTAACACACACTCTCGCAGACACAGAGACACTAACACACACTCACTGACACACAGAGACACTAGGACACATTCGCAGACACACAGAGACACTAATACACACACTCACAGACACACAGCGACACTAATACAAACACACTCAGGCATACATAGACACTAATACACAGTCACAGACACACAGAGACACTATTACACACACTGACAGACACACAGAGACACTAATACACACACTCACAGACACACAGAGACACTAATACACACACTCACAGACACACAGAGACACTAATACACACACGCACAGACACAGAGACACTAATACACACACTCGCAGACACACAGACACTAACACGCACACTCTCAGACACACAGCCATTAACACACACACTCACAGACACACAGAGACAATAATACACACACTCACAGGCACACACTCACAGACACACAGAGGCAATAATACACACACTCACAGACACAAACACACACACTCACAGGCACACAAAGACACTAATACACACACTCACAGACACACAGAGACACTAATACATCCACTCACAGACACACAGATACACTATCACACACAGAGACACTAATACGCACACAATCTCACACACAGAGACACTAACACACACTCGCAGACACACAGAGACACTAATACACACACTCGCAGACACACAGGCCCTAACACACACACTCGCAGACACACATACACTAACACACACACTCACAGACACACAGAGACACTAATACACACACTCACAGACACTAACACACACTCTCGCAGACACACAGACACTAACACACACTCACAGACACACAGAGACACTAGCACACACTCGCAGACACACAGAGACACTAATACACACAGTCACAGACACAAACACACACACTCACAGACACACAAAGACACTAATACACACACTCACAGACACACAGAGACACTAATACATCCACTCACAGACACACAGATACACTATCACACACAGAGACACTAATACGCACACAATCTCACACACAGAGACACTAACACACACTCGCAGACACACAGAGACACTAATACACACACTCGCAGACACACAGGCCCTAACACACACACTCGCAGACACACATACACTAACACACACACTCACAGACACACAGAGACACTAATACACACACTCACAGACACTAACTCACACTCTCGCAGACACACAGACACTAACACACACTCACAGACACACAGAGACACTAGCACACACTCGCAGACACACAGAGACACTAATACACACACTCACAGACACACAGCGACACTAAGACAAACACACTCAGACACACATAGACACTAATACACACAGTCACAGACACACAGAGACACTATTACACACACTCTCACACACAGACACACTAATACACACACTTACAGACACACAGAGACATTAATACACACACTCACAGACACACAGAGACACTAATACACACACGCGCAGACACAGAGACACTAATACACACACTCGCAGACACATATACACTAACACGCACACTCTCAGACACACAGACATTGACACACACACTCACAGACACACAGAAACACTAATACACACACTCGCAGACACACAGAGACTCTAATACACACACTAGCAGACACACAGAGACACTAATACACACACTCGCAGACAGACAGGCCCTAACACACACACTCGCAGACACACAGACACTAACACAGACACTTACAGACACACAGAAACACTAAGACACACACTCACAGACACTAACACACCCTCTCGCAGACACACAGACACTAACACAGACTTATAGACACACAGAGACACTAGCACACACTCGCAGACACACTAATACACACACTCACAGACACACAGCGACACGAATACAAACACACTCAGACACACATAGACACTAATACACACAGTCACAGACACACAGACACTATTACACACACTGTCACGCACAGACACACTAATACACACAATGACAGACACACAGAGACACTAATACACACACAGACACACAGAGACACTAACACACACATTCGCAGACACACATACACTAACACGCACACTCTCAGACACACAGTCATTAACACACACACTCACAGACACACAGAAACACTAATACACACACTCACAGACACATAGAGACACTAATACACACACTCAGAGACACACAGACACACACTCACAGACACACAAAGACTCTAATACATACACTCACAGACACACAGAGACACTATTACCCACACTCTCACACACAGAGACACCAATACACAAACTCGCAGACACACAGACACTAACACACACACACTCGCAAACACACAGAGACACTAATACACACACTCGCAAACACACAGAGACACTAATACACACACTCGCAGCCACACAGAGGCACTAATACACACACTCACAGACACACAGAGTCTCGAAGACACACACTCACAGACACACAAAGGCACAAATACACACACTCACAGATACATAGAGACACTAATACACACACTTACAGACACACAGAGACACTATTACACACACTCTCACACACAGTGACACTAACACACACTGGCAGACACACAGATACACTAATACATACACTCACAGACACACAGAGACACTAATACACACACTCTCACACACAGAGACACTAAAACACACTCACAGACACACAGAGACACTAATACACACACTCACAGACACACAGAGACACTAATACACACACTCGCAGACACACAGACACTAACACACACACACTCGCAGACACACAGAAGCACTAATACACACACTCACGGACACACAGACACACTAATAGACACACTCGGTAGCCACACAGAGGCACTAATACACACACTCGCAGGCACACAGAGACACTAATACACACTCACAGACACACAGAGTCTCGAAGACACACATTCGCAGACACACAGAGACACTAATACACACACTCGGAGACACAATGAGACACTAAAAGACACACTCGCAGACACACAGAGACACTAATAGACACCGTCGCAGAGTCACAGAGACACTAACACACACTCGCAGACACACAGAGACACTAATACACACACTCGCAGTCACACAGAAACACTAACACACACTCACAGACACACAGATTCTCGAAGACACACACACACAGACACTCAGACACTAACACACACACTCTCAGCCACAGAGCCACTAATACACACACACACAGACACCCAGAGACACTAAAACGCACTCGCAGACACACCGAGACAATAACACACACTCACAGACACACAAAGTCTCGAAGACAAACATTCGCAGACACACAGAGACACTAATACACACTCACAGACACACAGAGACACTAATACACACACTCGCAGACACACAGAGACACTAACGCACACTCGCAGACACACAGAGTCTCGAAGACACACACTCGCAGACACACAGTGAAACTAATAGACACACTCGCAGATACACAGAGTCTCGAAGACACACACTCGCAGACACACAGAGACAATAATACACACACTCGCAGACACACAGAGACACTAATAGACACGCTCGCAGATACACAGAGACACTAACACACACTCACAGACACACAGAGACACTAATACACACACTCCCAGACACACAGAGACACTAATACACACACGAACAGACACACAGAGACACTAATAGACACACTCGCAGACACACAGAGACACTAATAGACACATTCACAGACACGCCGAGACACTAATAGACACACTCGCAGACACACAGAGACACTGATACACACACTCGCAGACACACAGAGACATTAATACACACACTCACAGACACACAGAGACACTAACACACACTCACAGACATACGCAGACATTAATACACACATTCGCAGACACACAGAGACACTAACACACACACTCGCAGACACATAGAGACACTAATACACACACTCGCAGACACACAGAGACACTAATACACACTCGCAGACACACAGAGACACTAATACACACACTCACAGACACACAGAGACACTAATACACACTCACAGACACACTGACAATAACACACACACTCACAGACACACAGAGACACTAATACACACACTCGCAGACACACAGAGACACTAACACACTTACAGTCACACAGACACTAACACACACACTCACAGACACACAGAGACACTAACACACACAATCGCAACCACTCACACACAGACACAAACACATACACTCGCAGACACACAGAGCCACTAATACACACACACACAGACACACAGAGACACTAACACACACTCGCAGACACACAGAGACACTAACACACACTCACAGACACACAGTGTCTCGAAGACAAACACTCGCAGACACACAGAGACACTAATGCACACTCACAGACACACAGAGTCTCGAAGACACACACTCGCAGACACACAGAGACACGAATAGACAGACTCGCAGACACATAGAGACACTAATAGACAGACTCTCAGATACACAGAGACACTAACACACACTCTCCGACACACAGAGACACTAATACACACACTCGCAGACACACAGAGACACTAACGCACACTCGCAGACACACAGAGACACTAACACACACTCACAGACACACAGAGACACTAATACACACACTCACAGACACACAGAGACACTAATACACACACTAACAGACACTCAGAGACACTAATAGACACACTCGCAGACACACAGAGACACTAATAGGCACACTCACAGAGACACTAATAGACACACACAGACACACAGAGACACTAATAGACACACTCGCAGACACACAGTGACATGAACACACACACTCGCAGACACACAGAGGCACTAATACACACACTCGCAGATACACAGAGACACTAATACACACACTCACAGACATACAGAGACACTAACACACACTCACAGACACACAGACAATAACATACACACTCACAGACAGACAGAGACACTATTACACACACTCGCAGACACACAGAGACACTAACACACACTCACAGACACACAGGCACTAACACACACACTCACAGACACACAACACACACTCACAGAGACACTAACACACACTCGCAGACACACAGAGTCACTAATACACACACTTACAGACACACAGAGACACTAATACACACAATCGCAGACTCACAAATACACACACTCGCAGACACACAGAGACACTAACACACACTCGCAGACACACAGAGGCACTAATACATACACTAGCAGACACAGAGAGGCACTAATACACACACTCGCAGACACACAGAGACACTAATAAATACAACCGCAGACACACAAATACACACACTCAAAGACACACAGAGACACTAACGCACTCTCGCTGATACATAGAGACACGAATACACTCGCAGGCACACAGAGACACTAACACACACTCGCAGACACACAGAGGCACTAATACACACATTCGCAGACACAGAGAGTCACTAATACACACACTCCCAGACACACATAGACACTAAGAAATACAATCTCAGACACACAAATACACACACTCAAAGACACACAGAGACACTAATAAATAGTATCGCAGACACACAAATACACACACTCAAAGACACACAGAGACGCTAACACACTCTCGCTTACACACAGAGACACTAACACACTCACAGACACACAGACACTAACACACACACTCACAGACACACAGTGACACTAACACACACAATCGCAGACACACAAATACACACACTCACAGAGACACTAACACACACTCGCTGACACACAGAGACACTAATACACACACTCACAGACACACAGAGACACTAATAAACACAGTCGCAGACTCACAAATACACACACTCGCAGACACACAGAGACACTAACACACACTCGCAGACGCACAGAGGCACTAATACACACACTCGCAGACACAGAGAGGCACTAATACACACACTCGCAGACACACATAGACACTAATAAATACAATCTCAGACACACAAATACACACACTCAAAGACACACAGAGACACTAATAAATAGTATCGCAGACACACAAATACACACACTCAAAGACACACAGAGACGCTAACACACTTTCGCTGACACACAGAGACACTAACACACTCACAGACACACAGACACTAACACACACACTCACAGACACACAGTGACACTAACACACACAATCGCAGACACACAAATACACACACTCACAGAGACACTAACACACACTCGCTGACACACAGAGACACTAATACACACATTCACAGACACACAGAGACACTAATACACACAATCGCAGACTCACAAATACACACACTCACAGACACACAGAGGCACTAATACACACACTCGCAGACACAGAGAGGCACTAATACACACACTCGCAGACACACAGAGACACTAATAAATACAACCGCAGACACACAAATACACACACTCAAAGACACGCAGAGACACTAACTCACTCTCGCTGATACATAGAGACACGAATACACTCGCAGGCACACAGAGACACTAACACACACTCGCAGACACACAGAGGCACTAATACACACACTCGCAGACACACAGAGGCACTAATACACACACTCCCAGACACACATAGACACTAATAAATACAATCGCAGACACACAAATACACACACTCAAAGACACACAGAGACACTAATAAATAGTATCGCAGACACACTAATACACACACTCAAAGACACACAGAGACACTAACACACTCTCGCTGACACACAGAGACACTAACACACTCACAGGCACACAGAGGCACTAATACACACACTCGCAGACACACAGAGACACTAATAAATACAATGACTCAAGGTATTTAGTCTCTAGTCAAAAAGAAGAAGGAGGTATATGACGTACAAAAGCAACTGGGATCAAGTGGATCCCTTGAAGAGTATAGAGATTGTCGAAATAGAGTTAAGAGGGAAATCAGGAGGGCAAAAAGGGGACATGAAATTGCTTTGGCAAATAATGCAAGGGAGAATCCAAAGAGATTCTACAGATACATAAAGGGGAAAAGAGTAACTAGGGACAGAGTAGGGCCTCTTAAGGATCAACAAGGACATCTATGTGCAGAGCCACAAGAGTTGGGTGAGATCCTGAATGAATATTTCTCATCGGTATTCACGGTGGAGAAAGGCATGGATGTTAGGAAACTAAGGGAAATAAATAGTGATGTCTTGAGAAGTGTGCATATTACAGAGGAGGAGGTGCTGGAAGTCTTAAAGCGCATCAAGGTAGATAAATCCCCGGGACCTGAGGAAATGTATCCCAGGATGTTGTGGGAGGCTAGGGAGGAAATTGCGGGTCCCCTAACCGAGATATTTGAATCATCGGCAGCCACAGGTGAGGTGCCTGAAGATTGGAGAGTGGCGAATGTTGTGTCCTTTTTAAGAAGGGCAGCATGGAAAAGCCTGGGAACTACAGACCGGTGAGCCTGACGTCTGTAGTAGGTAAGTTGCTCGAAGGTATTCTGAGAGACAGGATCTACAAGCATTTAGAGAGGCAAGGACTGATTCGGGGCAGTCAGCATGGCTTTGTGCGTGGAAAATCATGTCTCACAAATTTGATTGAGTTTTTTGAGCGGGTGACCAAGAAGGTAGATGAGGGCAGTGCAGTAGACGTTGTCTACATGGACTTTAGCAAAGCCTTTGACAAGGCACCGCATGGTAGGTTGTTGCAGAAGGTGAAAGCTCAAGGGATCCAGGGTGAGGTTGCCAATTGGATTCAAAATTGGCTGGACGACAGAAGGCAGAGGGTGGTTGTAGAGGGTTGTTTTTCAAACTGGAGGCCTGTGACCAGTGGTGTGCCTCAGGGATCGGTGCTGGGTCCACTGTTATTTGTGATTGATATTAATGATTTGGATGAGAATTTAGGAGGCATGGTTAGTAAGTTTGCAGATGACACCAAGATTGGTGGCACAGTGGATAGTGAAGAAGGTTATCTAGGATTGCAACGGGATCTTGATCAATTAGGCCAGTGGGCCGACGAATGGCAGATGGAGTTTAATTTAGATAAATGTGAGGTGATGCATTTTGGCAGATCGAATCAGGCCAGGACCTACTCAGTTAATGGTATGGCGTTGGGGAGAGTTATAGAACAAAGAGATCTAGGAGTACAGGTTCATAGCTCCTTGAAGGTGGAGTCGCAGGTGGACAGGGTGGTGAAGAAGGCATTCGGCATGCTTGGTTTCATTGGTCAGAACATTGAATACAGGAGTTAGGACGTCTTGTTGAAGTTGTACAAGACATTGGTACGGCCACACTTGGAATACTGTGTGCAGTTCTGATCACCCTATTATAGAAAGGATATTATTAAACTAGAAAGAGTGCAGAAAAGATTTACTAGGATGTTGCCGGGACTTGATGGTTTGAGTTATAAGGAGAGGCTGGATAGACTGGGACTTTTTTCCCTGGAGCGTAGGAGGCTTAGGGGTGATCTTATAGAGGTCTATAAAATAATGAGGGGCATAGATAAGGTAGATAGTCAACATCTTTTCCCAAAGGTAGGGGAGTCTAAAACTAGAGGGCATAGGTTTAAGGTGAGAGGGGAGCGATTCAGAAGGGCCCAGACGGGCAATTTCTTCACTCAGAGGGTAGTGAGTGTCTGGAATGGGCTGCCAGAGGTAGTAGTAGAGGCGGGTACAATTGTGTCTTTTAAAAATCATTTAGATAGTTACATGGGTAAGATGGGTATAGAGGGTTATGGGCCAAGTGCGGGCAACTGGGACTGGCTTAATGGTAAAAACTGGGCGGCATGGACTGGTTGGGCCGAAGGGCCTGTTTCCAAGCTGTAAACTTCTATGATTCTATGATTCTAATCGCAGACACACAAATACACACACTCAAAGACACACAGAGACACTAACACACTCTCGCTGACACACAGAGACACTAATACACTAGCAGACACACCGAGGCACTAATACACACACTCGCAGACGCACAAATACACACTCTCGCAGACACACAGAGAGACTAACACATTGGCAGACACACAGAGGCACTAATACACACACTCGCAGATGCACAAATACACACTCTCGCAGACACACAGCGACACTAACACATTTGCAGACACACAGAGACACTAATACACACAATCGCAGACACACAAATACACACACGCTCAGGCACACAGAGACACTAACACACTCGCACACACACAGAGGCACGAATACACACACTATCAGACGCACAAATACACAATCTGGCAGACACAAAGAGACACTAACGCACTCACAGACACACAGATACACTAACACACTCTCGCAGACACACAGAGGCACTAACACACTCACAGACACACAGATACACTAACACACTCTCGCAGACACACAGAGGCACTAACACATTCACAGACACACAGAGACACTAACACACTCGCACACACACATGCACTAATACACACACTAGCAGACGCACAAATACACACTCTCGCAGACACACAGAGACACTAACACACTCACAGACACACACATACACTAAAACACTCTCGCAGACACACAGAGACACTAACACACTCGCAGGCACACAGAGGCACAAATACACACACTCGCAGACACACAGAGACACGAATACACACACTCGCAGACACACAGAGACACTAATACACACACTCGCAGACACACAGAGACACCAATACACACACCCGCAGACACACAGAGGCACGAATACAAACACTCGCAGACACACAGAGACACTAATACACACACTCGCAGACACACAGAGACACAAATACACACACTTACATTCACTCACAGACATTAATATACAAACTCACAGACGCACAGAGGCACACATACACACACTTACACACACTCACAGACACTAATTCACACACTCGCTTACACACAGAGACACTAATACACACACCCGCAGACACACAGAGACACTAACACACAAACTTACACACACTCACAGACACTAATACACACACTCGCAGACACACAGAGACACTAACACACACACTTACACACACTCACAGACACTAATACACACTCACGCAGACACACAGAGACACTAATACACACTCTCGCAGATACACAGAGACACTAATACACACAATCGCATACACACAGAGGCACTAATACACACAATCGCAGACACACAAATACACACACTCACAGACAAACAGAGGCACTAACACACACACATAGACACACGGAAATACTAATACCCACACACGCAGACGCACAAATGCACACTCTCGCAGAGACACAGAGACACTAATACACACTCTCGCAGACACACAGAGACACCAATACACGCACCCGCAGACAGACAGAGGCACGAATACAAACACTCGCAGACACACAGAGACACTAATACACACACTCGCAGACACACAGAGACACAAATACATACACTTACATACACTCACAGACACTAATACACACACTCACAGACACACAGAAACACAAATACACACGCTTACACACGCTCACAGACACTAATACACACACTCGCAGAACACAGAGACACTAACACACACTCACAGATACTAATACACACACTCGCAGACACACAAAGACACTAATACACACACTCGCAGACACACAGATACACTAATACACACACTTACACACACTCACAGACACTAATACACACAATCGCAGACACACAGAGACACCAACACACACACTTACACACACTCACAGACACTTATACACACTCTCGCAGACACACAGAGACACTAATACACACTCTCGCAGATACACAGAGACACTAATACACACAATCGCAGACACACAGAGGCACTAATACACACAATCGCAGACACACAAATACACACACTCACAGACACACAGAGGCACTAACAGACACACACAGACACACAGAAATACTAATGCCCACACTCGCAGACGCACAAATACACACTCTCGCAGACACACAGAGACACTAATACACACTCTCACAGATACACAGAGACACTAATACACACAATCGCAGACACACAGAGGCACTAATACACACAATCGCAGACGCACAAATATACACTCTCACAGACACACACAGACACTAACACATTCGCAGACACACAGAGGCACTAATACACACACTCGCAGACACAAAGAGGCACAAATACACACACTCGCAGACACACATAGACACTAATACACACACTCGCAGACATACCGAGGCACTAACACACACTCGCAGACACTAATACACACACTCGCAGAACACAGAGACACTAACACACACACTTACACACACTCACAGATACTAATACACACACTCGCAGACACACAAAGACACTAATACACACACTCGCAGACACACAGAGACACTAATACACACACTTACACACACTCACAGACACTAATACACACAATCGCAGACACACAGAGACACTAACACACACACTTACACACACTCACAGACACTAATACACACTCTGGCAGACACACAGAGACACTAATACACACTCTCGCAGATACACAGAGACACTAATACACACAATCGCAGACACACAGAGGCACTAAAACACACAATCGCAGACACACAAATACACACACTCACAGACACACAGAGGCACTAACAGACACACACAGACACACAGAAATACTAATGCCCACACTCGCAGACGCACAAATACACACTCTCGCAGACACACAGAGACACTAATACACACTCTCACAGATACACAGAGACACTAATACACACAATCGCAGACACACAGAGGCACTAATACACACAATCGCAGACGCACAAATATACACTCTCACAGACACACACATACACTAACACATTCGCAGACACACAGAGGCACTAATACACACACTCGCAGACACACAGAGGCACAAATACACACACTCGCAGACACACATAGACACTAATACACGCACTGGCAGACATACCGAGGCACTAACACACACTCGTAGACACACAACGACACTAATACACACACTCACAGACACACAGAGACACTAACACACACTCGCAGACACACTGAGGCACTAATACACACACTCGCAGACACACAGAGGCACAAATGCACACACTCGCAGACATAGACACTAATACACACACTCGCAGACACACCGAGGCACTAACACACACTCACAGACACACAGAGACACTAATACACACACTCACAGACACACAGAGACACTAATACACACACTAACAGACACTCAGAGACACTAATAGACACACTCGCAGACACACAGAGACACTAATAGGCACACTCACAGAGACACTAATAGACACACACAGACACACAGAGACACTAATAGACACACTCGCAGACACACAGTGACATGAACACACACACTCGCAGACACACAGAGGCACTAATACACACACTCGCAGACACACAGAGACACTAATACACACACTCACAGACATACAGAGACACTAACACACACTCACAGACACACAGACAATAACATACACACTCACAGACAGACAGATACACTATTACACACACTCGCAGACACACAGAGACACTAACACACACTCACAGACACACAGGCACTAACACACACACTCACAGACACACAACACACACTCACAGAGACACTAACACACACTCGCAGACACACAGAGTCACTAATACAGACACTTACAGACACACAGAGACACTAATACACACAATCGCAGACTCACAAATACACACACTCGCAGACACACAGAGACACTAACACACACTCGCAGACACACAGAGGCACTAATACACACACTAGCAGACACAGAGAGGCACTAATACACACACTCGCAGACACACAGAGACACTAATAAATACAACCGCAGACACACAAATACACACACTCAAAGACACACAGAGACACTAACGCACTCTCGCTGATACATAGAGAAACGAATACACTCGCAGGCACACAGAGGCACTAACACACACTCGCAGACACACAGAGGCACTAATACACACACTCGCAGACACAGAGAGTCACTAATACACACACTCCCAGACACACATAGACACTAATAAATACAATCTCAGACACACAAATACACACACTCAAAGACACACAGAGACGCTAACACACTCTCGCTGACACACAGAGACACTAACACACTCACAGACACACAGACACTAACACACACACTCACAGACACACAGTGACACTAACACACACAATCGCAGACACACAAATACACACACTCACAGAGACACTAACACACACTCGCTGACACACAGAGACACTAATACACACACTCACAGACACACAGAGACACTAATACACACAATCGCAGACTCACAAATACACACACTCGCAGACACACAGAGACACTAACACACACTCGCAGACGCACAGAGGCACTAATACACACACTCGCAGACACAGAGAGGCACTAATACACACACTCGCAGACACACATAGACACTAATAAATACAATCTCAGACACACAAATACACACACTCAAAGACACACAGAGACACTAATAAATAGTATCGCAGACACACAAATACACACACTCAAAGACACACAGAGACGCTAACACACTTTCGCTGACACACAGAGACACTAACACACTCACAGACACACAGACACTAACACACACACTCACAGACACACAGTGACACTAACACACACAATCGCAGACACACAAATACACACACTCACAGAGACACTAACACACACTCGCTGACACACAGAGACACTAATACACACATTCACAGACACACAGAGACACTAATACACACAATCGCAGACTCACAAATACACACACTCACAGACACACAGAGGCACTAATACACACACTCGCAGACACAGAGAGGCACTGATACACACACTCGCAGACACACAGAGACACTAATAAATACAACCGCAGACACACAAATACACACACTCAAAGACACGCAGAGACACTAACGCACTCTCGCTGATACATAGAGACACGAATACACTCGCAGGCACACAGAGACACTAACACACACTCGCAGACACACAGAGGCACTAATACACACACTCGCAGACACACAGAGGCACTAATACACACACTCCCAGACACACATAGACACTAATAAATACAATCGCAGACACACAAATACACACACTCAAAGACACACAGAGACACTAATAAATAGTATCGCAGACACACTAATACACACACTCAAAGACACACAGAGACACTAACACACTCTCGCTGACACACAGAGACACTAACACACTCACAGGCACACAGAGGCACTAATACACACACTCGCAGACACACAGAGACACTAACAAATACAATGACTCAAGGTATTTAGTCTCTTGTCAAAAAGAAGAAGGAGGTATATGACGTACAAAAGCAACTGGGATCAAGTGGATCCCTTGAAGAGTATAGAGATTGTCGAAATAGAGTTAAGAGGGAAATCAGGAGGGCAAAAAGGGGACATGAAATTGCTTTGGCAAATAATGCAAGGGAGAATCCAAAGAGATTCTACAGATACATAAAGGGGAAAAGAGTAACTAGGGACAGAGTAGGGCCTCTTAAGGATCAACAAGGACATCTATGTGCAGAGCCACAAGAGTTGGGTGAGATCCTGAATGAATATTTCTCATCGGTATTCACGGTGGAGAAAGGCATGGATGTTAGGAAACTAAGGGAAATAAATAGTGATGTCTTGAGAAGTGTGCATATTACAGAGGAGGAGGTGCTGGAAGTCTTAAAGCGCATCAAGGTAGATAAATCCCCGGGACCTGATGAAATGTATCCCAGGATGTTGTGGGAGGCTAGGGAGGAAATTGCGGGTCCCCTAACCGAGATATTTGAATCATCGGCAGCCACAGGTGAGGTGCCTGAAGATTGGAGAGTGGCGAATGTTGTGTCCTTGTTTAAGAAGGGCAGCAGGGAAAAGCCTGGGAACTACAGACCGGTGAGCCTGACGTCTGTAGTAGGTAAGTTGCTAGAAGGTATTCTGAGAGACAGGGTCTACAAGCATTTAGAGAGGCAAGGACTGATTCGGGGCAGTCAGCATGGCTTTGTGCGTGGAAAATCATGTCTCACAAATTTGATTGAGTTTTTTGAGCGGGTGACCAAGAAGGTAGATGAGGGCAGTGCAGTAGACGTTGTCTACATGGACTTTAGCAAAGCCTTTGACAATGCACCGCATGGTAGGTTGTTGCAGAAGGTGAAAGCTCACGGGATCCAGGGTGAGGTTGCCAATTGGATTCAAAATTGGCTGGACGACAGAAGGCAGAGGGTGGTTGTAGAGGGTTGTTTTTCAAACTGGAGGCCTGTGACCAGTGGTGTGCCTCAGGGATCGGTGCTGGGTCCACTGTTATTTGTGATTGATATTAATGATTTGGATGAGAATTTAGGAGGCATGGTTAGTAAGTTTGCAGATGACACCAAGATTGGTGGCACAGTGGATAGTGAAGAAGGTTATCTAGGATTGCAACGGGATCTTGATCAGTTAGGCCAGTGGGCCGACGAATGGCAGATGGAGTTTAATTTAGATAAATGTGAGGTGATACATTTTGGCAGATCGAATCAGGCCAGGACCTACTCAGTTAATGGTATGGCGTTGGGGAGAGTTATAGAACAAAGAGATCTAGGAGTACAGGTTCATAGCTCCTTGAAGGTGGAGTCGCAGGTGGACAGGGTGGTGAAGAAGGCATTCGGCATGCTTGGTTTCATTGGTCAGAACATTGAATACAGGAGTTAGGACGTCTTGTTGAAGTTGTACAAGACATTGGTACGGCCACACTTGGAATACTGTGTGCAGTTCTGATCACCCTATTATAGAAAGGATATTATTAAACTAGAAAGAGTGCAGAAAAGATTTACTAGGATGTTGCCGGGACTTGATGGTTTGAGTTATAAGGAGAGGCTGGATAGACTGGGACTTTTTTCCCTGGAGCGTAGGAGGCTTAGGGGTGATCTTATAGAGGTCTATAAAATAATGAGGGGCATAGATAAGGTAGATAGTCAACATCTTTTCCCAAAGGTAGGGGAGTCTAAAACTAGAGGGCATAGGTTTAAGGTGAGAGGGGAGCGATTCAGAAGGGCCCAGACGGGCAATTTCTTCACTCAGAGGGTAGTGAGTGTCTGGAATGGGCTGCCAGAGGTAGTAGTAGAGGCGGGTACAATTGTGTCTTTTAAAAATCATTTAGATAGTTACATGGGTAAGATGGGTATAGAGGGTTATGGGCCAAGTGCGGGCAACTGGGACTGGCTTAATGGTAAAAACTGGGCGGCATGGACTGGTTGGGCCGAAGGGCCTGTTTCCAAGCTGTAAACTTCTATGATTCTATGATTCTAATCGCAGACACACAAATACACACACTCAAAGACACACAGAGACACTAACACACTCTCGCTGACACACAGAGACACTAATACACTAGCAGACACACCGAGGCACTAATACACACACTCGCAGACGCACAAATACACACTCTCGCAGACACACAGAGAGACTAACACATTGGCAGACACACAGAGGCACTAATACACACACTCGCAGATGCACAAATACACACTCTCGCAGACACACAGCGACACTAACACATTTGCAGACACACAGAGGCACTAATACACACAATCGCAGACACACAAATACACACACGCTCAGGCACACAGAGACACTAACACACTCGCACACACACAGAGGCACGAATACACGCACTATCAGACGCACAAATACACAATCTGGCAGACACAAAGAGACACTAACACACTCACAGACACACAGATACACTAACACACTCTCGCAGACACACAGAGGCACTAACACACTCACAGACACACAGATACACTAACACACTCTCGCAGACACACAGAGGCACTAACACATTCACAGACACACAGAGACACTAACACACTCGCACACACACATGCACTAATACACACACTAGCAGACGCACAAATACACACTCTCGCAGACACACAGAGACACTAACACACTCGCAGGCACACAGAGGCACAAATACACACACTCGCAGACACACAGAGACACGAATACACACACTCGCAGACACACAGAGACACTAATACACACACTCGCAGACACACAGAGACACCAATACACACACCCGCAGACACACAGAGGCACGAATACAAACACTCGCAGACACACAGAGACACTAATACACACACTCGCAGACACACAGAGACACAAATACACACACTTACATTCACTCACAGACATTAATATACAAACTCACAGACGCACAGAGGCACACATACACACACTGACACAAACTCACAGACACTAATTCACACACTCGCAGACACACAGAGACACTAATACACACACCCGCAGACACACAGAGACACTAACACACAAACTTACACACACTCACAGACACTAATACACACACTCGCAGACACACAGAGACACTAACACACACACTTACACACACTCACAGACACTAATACACACTCTCGCAGACACACAGAGACACTAATACACACTCTCGCAGATACACAGAGACACTAATACACACAATCGCATACACACAGAGGCACTAATACACACATTCGCAGACACACAAATACACACACTCACAGACAAACAGAGGCACTAACACACACACATAGACACACGGAAATACTAATACCCACACTCGCAGACGCACAAATGCACACTCTCGCAGAGACACTAATACACACTCTCGCAGACATACCGAGGCACTAACACACACTCGCAGACACTAATACACACACTCGCAGAACACAGAGACACTAACACACACAATTACACACACTCACAGATACTAATACACACACTCGCAGACACACAAAGACACTAATACACACACTCGCAGACACACAGAGACACTAATACACACACTTACACACACTCACAGACACTAATACACACAATCGCAGACACACAGAGACACTAACACACACACTTACACACACTCACAGACACTAATACACACTCTGGCAGACACACAGAGGCACTAACAGACACACACAGACACACAGAAATACTAATGCCCACACTCGCAGACGCACAAATACACACTCTCGCAGACACACAGAGACACTAATACACACTCTCACAGATACACAGAGACACTAATACACACAATCGCAGACACACAGAGGCACTAATACACACAATCGCAGACGCACAAATATACACTCTCACAGAAACACACATACACTAACACATTCGCAGACACACAGAGGCACTAATACACACACTCGCAGACACACAGAGGCACAAATACACACACTCGCAGACACACATAGACACTAATACACCCACTCGCAGACATACCGAGGCACTAACACACACTCGTAGACACACAACGACACTAATACACACACTCACAGACACACAGAGACACTAACACACACTCGCAGACACACTGAGGCACTAATACACACACTCGCAGACACACAGAGGCACAAATGCACACACTTGCAGACATAGACACTAATACACACACTCGCAGACACACCGAGGCACTAACACACACTCACAGACACACAGAGACACTAATACACACACTCACAGACACACAGAGACACTAATACACACACTAACAGACACTCAGAGACACTAATAGACACACTCGCAGACACACAGAGACACTAATAGGCACACTCACAGAGACACTAATAGACACACACAGACACACAGAGACACTAATAGACACACTCGCAGACACACAGTGACATGAACACACACACTCGCAGACACACAGAGGCACTAATACACACACTCGCAGACACACAGAGACACTAATACACACACTCACAGACATACAGAGACACTAACACACACTCACAGACACACAGACATTAACATACACACTCACAGACAGACAGAGACACTATTACACACACTCGCAGACACACAGAGACACTAACACACACTCACAGACACACAGGCACTAACACACACACTCACAGACACACAACACACACTCACAGAGACACTAACACACACTCGCAGACACACAGAGTCACTAATACACACACTTACAGACACACAGAGACACTAATACACACAATCGCAGACTCACAAATACACACAATCGCAGACACACAGAGACACTAACACACACTAACAGACACACAGAGGCACTAATACACACACTAGCAGACACAGAGAGGCACTAATACACACACTCGCAGACACACAGAGACACTAATAAATACAACCGCAGACACACAAATACACACACTCAAAGACACACAGAGACACTAACGCACTCTCGCTGATACATAGAGACACGAATACACTCGCAGGCACACAGAGACACTAACACACACTCGCAGACACACAGAGGCACTAATACACACACTCGCAGACACAGAGAGTCACTAATACACACACTCCCAGACACACATAGACACTAATAAATACAATCTCAGACACACAAATACACACACTCAAAGACACACAGAGACGCTAACACACTCTCGCTGACACACAGAGACACTAACACACTCACAGACACACAGACACTAACACACACACTCACAGACACACAGTGACACTAACACACACAATCGCAGACACACAACTACACACACTCACAGAGACACTAACACACACTCGCTGACACACAGAGACACTAATACACACACTCACAGACACACAGAGACACTAATACACACAATCGCAGACTCACAAATACACACACTCGCAGACACACAGAGACACTAATACACACACTCACAGACACACAGAGACACTAACACACACTCACAGACACACGCAGACATTAATACACACATTCGCAGACACACAGAGACACTAACACACACACTCGCAGACACATAGAGACACTAATACACACACTCGCAGACACACAGAGACACTAATACACACTCGCAGACACACAGAGACACTAATACACACACTCACAGACACACAGAGACACTAATACACACTCTCAGACACACTGACAATAACACACACACTCACAGACACACAGAGACACTAATACACACACTCGCAGACACACAGAGACACTAACACACTGACAGTCACACAGACACTAACACACACACTCACAGACACACAGAGACACTAACACACACAATCGCAACCACTCACACACAGACACAAACACATACACTCGCAGACACACAGAGCCACTAATACACACACACACAGACACACAGAGACACTAACACACACTCGCAGACACACAGAGACACTAACACACACTCACAGACACACAGTGTCTCGAAGACAAACACTCGCAGACACACAGAGACACTAATACACACTCACAGACACACAGAGTCTCGAAGACACACACTCGCAGACACACAGAGACACGAATAGACAGACTCGCAGACACATAGAGACACTAATAGACAGACTCTCAGATACACAGAGACACTAGCACACACTCTCAGACACACAGAGACACTAATACACACACTCGCAGACACACAGAGACACTAACGCACACTCGCAGACACACAGAGACACTAACACACACTCACAGACACACAGAGACACTAATACACACACTCACAGACACACAGAGACACTAATACACACACTAACAGACACTCAGAGACACTAATAGACACACTCGCAGACACACAGAGACACTAATAGGCACACTCACAGAGACACTAATAGACACACAGAGGCACTAATACACACACTCGCAGACACACAGAGACACAAATACACACACTCACAGACATACAGAGACACTAACACACACTCACAGACACACAGACAATAACATACACACTCACAGACAGACAGAGACACTATTACACACACTCGCAGACACACAGAAACACTAACACACACTCACAGACACACAGTGTCTCGAAGACAAACACTCGCAGACACACAGAGACACTAATACACACTCACAGACACACAGAGTCTCGAAGACACACACTCGCAGACACACAGAGACACGAATAGACAGACTCGCAGACACATAGAGACACTAATAGACAGACTCTCAGATACACAGAGACACTAACACACACTCTCAGACACACAGAGACACTAATACACACACTCGCAGACACACAGAGACACTAACGCACACTCGCAGACACACAGAGACACTAACACACACTCACAGACACACAGAGACACTAATACACACACTCACAGACACACAGAGACACTAATACACACACTAACAGACACTCAGAGACACTAATAGACACACTCGCAGACACACAGAGACACTAATAGGCACACTCACAGAGACACTAATAGACACACACAGACACACAGAGACACTAATAGACACACTCGCAGACACACAGTGACATGAACACACACACTCGCAGACACACAGAGGCACTAATACACACACTCGCAGACACACAGAGACACAAATACACACACTCACAGACATACAGAGACACTAACACACACTCACAGACACACAGACAATAACATACACACTCACAGACAGACAGAGACACTATTACACACACTCGCAGACACACGAGACACTAACACACACTCACAGACACACAGGCACTAACACACACACTCACAGACACACAACACACACTCACAGAGACACTAACACACACTCGCAGACA
The DNA here is from genome assembly GCF_047496885.1 of Scyliorhinus torazame. NCBI lineage: Eukaryota > Metazoa > Chordata > Chondrichthyes > Carcharhiniformes > Scyliorhinidae > Scyliorhinus > Scyliorhinus torazame. The sequence goes on from NC_092726.1 coordinate 58,846,130, forward strand.
CACAGAGTCACTAATACACACACTTACAGACACACAGAGACACTAATACACACAATCGCAGACTCACAAATACACACACTCGCAGACACACAGAGACACTAACACACACTCGCAGACACACAGAGGCACTAATACACACACTAGCAGACACAGAGAGGCACTAATACACACACTCGCAGACACACAGAGACACTAATAAATACAACCGCAGACACACAAATACACACACTCAAAGACACACAGAGACACTAACGCACTCTCGCTGATACATAGAGACACGAATACACTCGCAGGCACACAGAGACACTAACACACACTCGCAGACACACAGAGGCACTAACACACACACTCGCAGACACAGAGAGTCACTAATACACACACTCCCAGACACACATAGACACTAATAAATACAATCTCAGACACACAAATACACACACTCAAAGACACACAGAGACACTAATAAATAGTATCGCAGACACACAAATACACACACTCAAAGACACGCAGAGACGCTAACACACTCTCGCTGACACACAGAGACACTAACACACTCACAGACACACAGACACTAACACACACACTCACAGACACACAGTGACACTAACACACACAATCGCAGACACACAAATACACACACTCACAGAGACACTAACACACACTCGCTGACACACAGAGACACTAATACACACACTCACAGACACACAGAGACAATAATAAACACAATAGCAGACTCACAAATACACACACTCGCAGACACACAGAGACACTAACACACACTCGCAGACGCACAGAGGCACTAATACACACACTCGCAGACACAGAGAGGCACTAATACACACACTCGCAGACACACATAGACACTAATAAATACAATCTCAGACACACAAATACACACACTCAAAGACACACAGAGACACTAATAAATAGTATCGCAGACACACAAATACACACACTCAAAGACACACAGAGACGCTAACACACTTTCGCTGACACACAGAGACACTAACACACTCACAGACACACAGACACTAACACACACACTCACAGACACACAGTGACACTAACACACACAATCGCAGACACACAAATACACACACTCACAGAGACACTAACACACACTCGCTGACACACAGAGACACTAATACACACACTCGCAGACACAGAGAGGCACTAATACACACACTCGCAGACACACAGAGACACTAATAAATACAACTGCAGACACACAAATACACACACTCAAAGACACGCAGAGACACTAACTCACTCTCGCTGATACATAGAGACACGAATACACTCGCAGGCACACAGAGACACTAACACACACTCGCAGACACACAGAGGCACTAATACACACACTCGCAGACACACAGAGGCACTAATACACACACTCCCAGACACACATAGACACTAATAAATACAATCGCAGACACACAAATACACACACTCAAAGACACACAGAGACACTAATAAATAGTATCGCAGACACACTAATACACACACTCAAAGACACACAGAGACACTAACACACTCTCGCTGACACACAGAGACACTAACACACTCACAGGCACACAGAGGCACTAATACACACACTCGCAGACACACAGAGACACTAATAAATACAATGACTCAAGGTATTTAGTCTCTTGTCAAAAAGAAGAAGGAGGTATATGACGTACAAAAGCAACTGGGATCAAGTGGATCCCTTGAAGAGTATAGAGATTGTCGAAATAGAGTTAAGAGGGAAATCAGGAGGGCAAAAAGGGGACATGAAATTGCTTTGGCAAATAATGCAAGGGAGAATCCAAAGAGATTCTACAGATACATAAAGGGGAAAAGAGTAACTAGGGACAGAGTAGGGCCTCTTAAGGATCAACAAGGACATCTATGTGCAGAGCCACAAGAGTTGGGTGAGATCCTGAATGAATATTTCTCATCGGTATTCACGGTGGAGAAAGGCATGGATGTTAGGAAACTAAGGGAAATAAATAGTGATGTCTTGAGAAGTGTGCATATTACAGAGGAGGAGGTGCTGGAAGTCTTAAAGCGCATCAAGGTAGATAAATCCCCGGGACCTGATGAAATGTATCCCAGGATGTTGTGGGAGGCTAGGGAGGAAATTGCGGGTCCCCTAACCGAGATATTTGAATCATCGGCAGCCACAGGTGAGGTGCCTGAAGATTGGAGAGTGGCGAATGTTGTGTCCTTGTTTAAGAAGGGCAGCAGGGAAAAGCCTGGGAACTACAGACCGGTGAGCCTGACGTCTGTAATAGGTAAGTTGCTAGAAGGTATTCTGAGAGACAGGATCTACAAGCATTTAGAGAGGCAAGGACTGATTCGGGGCAGTCAGCATGGCTTTGTGCGTGGAAAATCATGTCTCACAAATTTGATTGAGTTTTTTGAGGGGGTGACCAAGAATGTAGATGAGGGCAGTGCAGTAGACGTTGTCTACATGGACTTTAGCAAAGCCTTTGACAAGGCACCGCATGGTAGGTTGTTGCAGAAGGTGAAAGCTCACGGGATCCAGGGTGAGGTTGCCAATTGGATTCAAAATTGGCTGGACGACAGAAGGCAGAGGGTGGTTGTAGAGGGTTGTTTTTCAAACTGGAGGCCTGTGACCAGTGGTGTGCCTCAGGGATCGGTGCTGGGTCCACTGTTATTTGTGATTGATATTAATGATTTGGATGAGAATTTAGGAGGCATGGTTAGTAAGTTTGCAGATGACACCAAGATTGGTGGCACAGTGGATAGTGAAGAAGGTTATCTAGGATTGCAACGGGATCTTGATCAATTAGGCCAGTGGGCCGACGAATGGCAGATGGAGTTTAATTTAGATAAATGTGAGGTGATGCATTTTGGCAGATCGAATCAGGCCAGGACCTACTCAGTTAATGGTATGGCGTTGGGGAGAGTTATAGAACAAAGAGATCTAGGAGTACAGGTTCATAGCTCCTTGAAGGTGGAGTCGCAGGTGGACAGGGTGGTGAAGAAGGCATTCGGCATGCTTGGTTTCATTGGTCAGAACATTGAATACAGGAGTTAGGACGTCTTGTTGAAGTTGTACAAGACATTGGTACGGCCACACTTGGAATACTGTGTGCAGTTCTGATCACCCTATTATAGAAAGGATATTATTAAACTAGAAAGAGTGCAGAAAAGATTTACTAGGATGTTGCCGGGACTTGATGGTTTGAGTTATAAGGAGAGGCTGGATAGGCTGGGACTTTTTTCCCTGGAGCGTAGGAGGCTTAGGGGTGATCTTATAGAGGTCTATAAAATAATGAGGGGCATAGATAAGGTAGATAGTCAACATCTTTTCCCAAAGGTAGGGGAGTCTAAAACTAGAGGGCATAGGTTTAAGGTGAGAGGGGAGAGATTCAGAAGGGCCCAGACGGGCAATTTCTTCACTCAGAGGGTAGTGAGTGTCTGGAATGGGCTGCCAGAGGTAGTAGTAGAGGCGGGTACAATTGTGTCTTTTAAAAATCATTTAGATAGTTACATGGGTAAGATGGGTATAGAGGGTTATGGGCCAAGTGCGGGCAACTGGGACTGGCTTAATGGTAAAAACTGGGCGGCATGGACTGGTTGGGCCGAAGGGCCTGTTTCCAAGCTGTAAACTTCTATGATTCTATGATTCTAATCGCAGACACACAAATACACACACTCAAAGACACACAGAGACACTAACACACTCTCGCTGACACACAGAGACACTAATACACTAGCAGACACACCGAGGCACTAATACACACACTCGCAGACGCACAAATACACACTCTCGCAGACACACAGAGAGACTAACACATTGGCAGACACACAGAGGCACTAATACACACACTCGCAGATGCACAAATACACACTCTCGCAGACACACAGAGACACTAACACATTTGCAGACACACAGAGGCACTAATACACACAATCGCAGACACACAAATACACACACGCTCAGGCACACAGAGACACTAACACACTCGCACACACACAGAGGCACGAATACACACACTATCAGACGCACAAATACACAATCTGGCATACACAAAGAGACACTAACACACTCACAGACACACAGATACACTAACACACTCTCGCAGACACACAGAGGCACTAACACACTCACAGACACACAGATACACTAACACACTCTCGCAGACACACAGAGGCACTAACACATTCACAGACACACAGAGACACTAACACACTCGCACACACATGCACTAATACACACACTAGCAGACGCACAAATACACACTCTCGCAGACACACAGAGACACTAACACACTCACAGACACACACATACACTAAAACACTCTCGCAGACACACAGAGACACTAACACACTCGCAGACACACAAAGACACTAATACACACTCTCGCAGACACACAGATACACTAATACACACACTTACACACACTCACAGACACTAATACACACAATGGCAGACACACAGAGACACCAACACACACACTTACACACACTCACAGACACTAATACACACTCTCGCAGACACACAGAGACACTAATACACACTCTCGCAGATACACAGAGACACTAATACACACAATCGCAGACACACAGAGGCACTAATACACACAATCGCAGACACACAAATACACACACTCACAGACACACAGAGGCACTAACAGACACACACAGACACACAGAAATACTAATGCCCACACTAACAGACGCACAATACACACTCTGGCAGACACACAGAGACACTAATACACACTCTCACAGATACACAGAGACACTAATACAGACAATCGCAGACACACAGAGGCACTAATACACACAATCGCAGACGCACAAATATACACTCTCACAGACACACACAGACACTAACACATTCGCAGACACACAGAGGCACTAATACACACACTCGCAGACACACAGAGGCACAAATACACACACTCGCAGACACACATAGACACTAATACACACACTCGCAGACATACCGAGGCACTAACACACACTCGCAGACACTAATACACACACTCGCAGAACACAGAGACACTAACACACACACTTACACACACTCACAGATACTAATACACACACTCGCAGACACACAAAGACACTAATACACACACTCGCAGACACACAGAGACACTAATACACACACTTACACACTCTCACAGACACTAATACACACAATCGCAGACACACAGAGACACTAACACACACACTTACACACACTCACAGACACTAATACACACTCTCGCAGACACACAGAGACACTAATACACACGCTCGCAGATACACAGAGACACTAATACACACAATCGCAGACACACAGAGGCACTAAAACACACAATCGCAGACACACAAATACACACACTCACAGACACACAGAGGCACTAACAGACACACACAGACACACAGAAATACTAATGCCCACACTCGCAGACGCACAAGTACACACTCTCGCAGACACACAGAGACACTAATACACACTCTCACAGATACACAGAGACACTAATACACACAATCGCAGACACACAGAGGCACTAATACACACAATCGCAGACGCACAAATATACACTCTCACAGACACACACATACACTAACACATTCGCAGACACACAGAGGCACTAATACACACACTCGCAGACACACAGAGGCACAAATACACACACTCGCAGACACACATAGACACTAATACACCCACTCGCAGGCATACCGAGGCACTAACACACACTCGTAGACACACAACGACACTAATACACACACTCACAGACACACAGAGACACTAACACACACTCGCAGACACACTGAGGCACTAATACACACACTCGCAGACACACAGAGGCACAAATGCACACACTCGCAGACATAGACACTAATACACACACTCGCAGACACACCGAGGCACTAACACACACTCACAGACACACAGACACTATCACACACACTCGGAGACACACAGAGACTCTAATACACACACTCACTGACACACAGAGACACTAACACACACTCGCAGACACACAGAGACACGAAGACACACACTCGCAGTCACACAGAGACACTAATACACACACCTGCAGACACACAGGACACTAACACACACTCACAGACAGACAGACAAACACTAATACAGACACAGAAACACACAGAGACACTAATACACACACTTACAGACACACATAGATACACTAATACACACACTCACACATACAGACAGACACTGATTCACACTCTCACAGACGCACGCAGACACTAATTCACACACTCTCAGGCACACACAGACACTAATACACACTCTCACAGGCACACACAGACACTAATGCACACTCGTACAGACACAATTGATACACTGATGCACACACCCACACACACAGACACTAATACACACACACAGACACTAACGCGCACACACAGATACTAATGAACACACTCACTGACACAGAGGGACAAAAATACGCACACTCACAAACACAGGAAGACTCTAATGCACACACTCACACACACACACAGCGACAGTAATACACACACACACACAGACACTAATACACACTCACAGACACACAGATACACTAGTACACTGCTCACAGACAGACAGAGACATGAATAAACACACTTACACACACAGACACTAATGCACACACTGACAGACACACACGGACACAGATAAACACACCCACAGACACACGGAGTCTCTAATGCACCCACGCACCCACACACACGGACACAGATAAATACACCCACAGACACACGGAGACTCGAATGCACACCCACAGACAAACACTAATACACACACTTACAGACACACAGAGATACTAACACACACTCGCGGACACACAGCGCCACCAGCACACACTCGCAGACACACAGAGGCACTAATAAAAACACTCGCAGACACACAGAGACACTAATATACACAGTCACACGCAAACAAATACACACACTCGCAGACACACAAATACACATACCCGCAGACACAGAGAGACACTAAGACACACACTCACAGACACACACAGACACTCAATACACACACTCGCAGAAACACAGAGACACTAATGCATACACTTATCCACACTCAGAAACACTAATACACACACTCGCAGCCACACAGAGGCACGAACACACACACTCGCAGACACACAGAGGCACTAATACAAACACTCGCAGACACACAGAGGCACTAATATACACACTCACACACACACAAATACACACACTCGCAGACACACAGACGCACTTACACACACTCTCACAGACACAGAGAGACACTAACACACACTCGCAGACACACAGAGGCACTAACACACACACTCGCAGACACGCAGAGACACTAACACACACTCTCACAGACACACAGACACTAACATACACACTCACAGACACACAGAGACACTAATACACACACTCGCAGACACACAGAGGCACAAATACACACACTCGCAGACACACAGAGACACTAATACACACACTCGCAGACACACAAATACACACTCTCGCAGACACACAGTGACACTAACACACACACTCGCACACACACAGAGGCACTAATACACACACTCGCAGACACACAAATACACACTCTCGCAGACACACAGATACACTAACACACTCACAGACACACAGATACACTAACACACTCTCGCAGACACACAGAGACACTAACACACTCGCAGAGACGCCGAGGCACTAATACACACACTCGCAGACTCACAGACACTATCACACACACTCGGAGACACACAGAGACTCTAATACACACACTCACTGACACACAGAGACACTAACACACACTCGCAGACACACAGAGACACGAAGACACACACTCGCAGTCACACAGAGACACTAATACACACACCTGCAGACACACAGGACACTAACACACACTCACAGACAGACAGACAAACACTAATACAGACACAGAAACACACAGAGACACTAATACACACACTTACAGACACACATAGATACACTAATACACACACTCACACATACAGACAGACACTGATTCACACTCTCACAGACGCACACAGACACTAATTCACACACTCACAGGCACACACAGACACTAATACACACTCTCACAGGCACACACAGACACTAATGCACACTCGTACAGACACAATTGATACACTGATGCACACACCCACACACACAGACACTAATACACACACACAGACACTAACACGCACACACAGATACTAATGAACACACTCACTGACACAGAGGGACAAAAATACGCACACTCACAAACACAGGAAGACTCTAATGCACACACTCACACACACACAGCGACAGTAATACACACACACACACAGACACTAATACACACTCACAGACACACAGATACACTAGTACACTGCTCACAGACAGACAGAGACATGAATAAACACACTTACACACACAGACACTAATGCACACACTGACAGACACACACGGACACAGATAAACACACCCACAGACACACGGAGTCTCTAATGCACCCACGCACCCACACACACGGACACAGATAAATACACCCACAGACACACGGAGACTCGAATGCACACCCACAGACAAACACTAATACACACACTTACAGACACACAGAGATACTAACACACACTCGCGGACACACAGAGCCACCAGCACACACTCGCAGACACACAGAGGCACTAATACAAACACTCGCAGACACACAGAGACACTAATATACACAGTCACACGCAAACAAATACACACACTCGCAGACACACAAATACACATACCCGCAGACACAGAGAGACACTAAGACACACACTCACAGACACACACAGACACTCAATACACACACTCGCAGAAACACCGAGACACTAATGCACACACTTATCCACACTCAGAAACACTAATACACACACTCGCAGCCACACAGAGGCACGAACACACACACTCGCAGACACACAGAGGCACTAATACAAACACTCGCAGACACACAGAGGCACTAATATACACACTCACACACACACAAATATACACACTCGCAGACACACAGACGCACTTACACACACTCTCACAGACACAGAGAGACACTAACACACACTCGCAGACACACAGAGGCACTAACACACACACTCGCAGACACGCAGAGACACTAACACACACTCTCACAGACACACAGACACTAACATACACACTCACCGACATCACAGAGACACTAATACCCACACTCACAGACACACAGAGACACTAACACACACTCGCAGACACACAGAGCTACGAAGACACACACTCGCAGACACACAGAGACACTAATACACACACTCACAGACACACACACGACACTCAATACACACACTCGCAGAAACACATAGACACTAATGCACACACTTATCCACACTCAGAAACACTAATACACACACTCGCAGCCACACAGAGGCACGAACACACACACTCTCAGACACACAGAGGCACTAATACAAACACTCGCAGACACACAGAGGCACTAATATACACACTCACACACACACAAATACACACAATCGCAGACACACAGACGCACTTACACACAGTCTCACAGACACAGAGAGACACTAACACACACTCGCAGACACACAGAGGCACTAACACACACACTCGCAGACACGCAGAGACACTAACACACACTCTCACAGACACACAGACACTAACATACACACTCACAGACACACAGAGACACTAATACCCACACTCACAGACACACAGAGACACTAACACACACTCGCAGACACACAGAGCTACGAAGACACACACTCGCAGACACACAGATACACTAATACCCACACTCGCAGACACACAGAGACACTAACACATACTCACAGACAGACATACTGACACTACTACAGACACGGAAACACACACAGACACTAATACACACACTTACAGACACACGTAGATACACTTATGCACACACTCAAACACACACAGATACTAATACACACACTCACAGACATACAGAGACACTAATACACACAATCGCAGACATACAAATACACACACTCACATAGACACTAACACACACTCCCAGACACACAGAGACACTAATACACACACTCACAGACACACAGAGACACTAATACACACAATCGCAGACTCACAAATACACACACTCACAGACACTCAGAGACACTAACACACTTGCAGATACACAGAGGCACTAATACACACACTAGCAGACACAGAGAGGCACTAATACACACTCTCGCTGACACACAGAGACACTAATACACTCGCAGACACACAGAGGCACTAATACAGACACTCGCAGACGCACAAATACACAGTCTCGCAGACACACAGCGACACTAACACAGTCACAGACACACAGAGAAAGTAACACGCTCACACACACACAGAGGCACTAATACACACACTCGCAGACGCACAAATACACACTTTGGCAGACACACAGAGACTAATACACTCACAGACACACAGATACACTAACACACTCTCGCAGACACACAGAGGCACTAACACACTCGCAGACACACAGAGACACTAACACACTCGCACACACACAGATGCAATAATACACACACTCGCAGACGCACAAATACACACTCTCGCAGACACACAGAGACACTAACACACTCACAGACACACACATACACTAACACACTCTCGCAGACACACAGAGACACTGACACACTCGCAGACACGCAGCGGCACTAATACACACACTCGCAGACACACTGAGGCACAAATACACACACTCGCAGACACACAGAGACACTAATACACACTCGCAGACACACAAATACACACTCTCGCAGACACACAGTGACACTAACACACACACTCGCACACACACAGAGGCACTAATACACACACTCGCAGACACACAAATACACACTCTCGCAGACACACAGAGACACTAACACACTCACAGACACACAGATACACTAACACACTCTCGCAGACACACAGAGACACTAACACACTCGCAGAGACGCAGAGGCACTAATACACACACTCGCAGACTCACAGACACTATCACACACACTCGGAGACACACAGAGACTCTAATACACACACTCACTGACACACAGAGACACGAACACACACTCGCAGACACACAGAGACACGAAGACACACACTCGCAGTCACACAGAGACACTAATACACACACCTGCAGACGCACAGGACACTAACACACACTCACAGACAGACAGACAAACACTAATACAGACACAGAAACACACAGAGACACTAATACACACACTTACAGACACACATAGATACACTAATACACACATTCACACATACAGACAGACACTGATTCACACTCTCACAGACGCACACAGACACTAATTCACACACTCACAGGCACACACAGACACTAATACACACTCTCACAGGCACACACAGACACTAATGCACACTCGTACAGACACAATTGATACACTGATGCACACACCCACACACACAGACACTAATACACACACACAGACACTAACGCGCACACACAGATACTAATGAACACACTCACTGACACAGAGGGACAAAAATACGCACACTCACAAACACAGGAAGACTCTAATGCACACACTCACACACACACAGCGACAGTAATACACACACACACACAGACACTAATACACACTCACAGACACACAGATACACTAGTACACTGCTCACAGACAGACAGAGACATGAATAAACACACTTACACACACAGACACTAATGCACACACTGACAGACACACACGGACACAGATAAACACACCCACAGACACACGGAGTCTCTAATGCACCCACGCACCCACACACGCGGACACAGATAAATACACCCACAGACACACGGAGACTCGAATGCACACCCACAGACAAACACTAATACACACACTTACAGACACACAAAGATACTAACACACACTCGCGGACACACAGAGCCACCAGCACACACTCGCAGACACACAGAGGCACTAATACAAACACTCGCAGACACACAGAGACACTAATATACACAGTCACACGCAAACAAATACACACACTCGCAGACACACAAATACACATACCCGCAGACACAGAGAGACACTAAGACACACACTCACAGACACACACAGACACTCAATACACACACTCGCAGAAACACAGAGACACTAATGCACACACTTATCCACACTCAGAAACACTAATACACACACTCGCAGCCACACAGAGGCACGAACACACACACTCGCAGACACACAGAGGCACTAATACAAACACTCGCAGACACACAGAGGCACTAATATACACACTCACACACACACAAATACACACACTCGCAGACACACAGACGCACTTACACACACTCTTACAGACACAGAGAGACACTAACACACACTCGCAGACACACAGAGGCACTAACACACACACTCGCAGACACGCAGAGACACTAACACACACTCTCACAGACACACAGACACTACCATACACACTCACAGACACACAGAGACACTAATACCCACACTCACAGACACACAGAGACACTAACACACACTCGCAGACACACAGAGCTACGAAGACACACACTCGCAGACACACAGAGACACTAATACACACAATCGCAGACATACAAATACACACGCTCACATAGACACTAACACACACTCCCAGACACACAGAGACACTGATACACACACTCTCAGACACACAGAGACACTAATACACACAATCGCACTCACAAATACACACACTCACAGACACTCAGAGACACTAACACACTTGCAGATACACAGAGGCACTAATACACACACTAGCAGACACAAAGAGGCACTAATACACACACTCGCATACACATAGAGACACTAACACACTCGCAGACACACAGAGGCACTAATACACACTCTCGCTGACACACAGAGACACTAATACACTCGCAGACACACAGAGGCACTAATACACACACTCGCAGACGCACAAATACACTGTCTCGCAGACACACAGCGACACTAACACAGTCACAGACACACAGAGAAAGTAACACGCTCCCACACACACAGAGGCACTAATACACACACTCGCAGACGCACAAATACACACTTTGGCAGACACACAGAGACACTAATACACTCACAGACACACAGATACACTAACACACTCTCGCAGACACACAGAGGCACTAACACACTCGCAGACACACAGAGACACTAACACACTCGCACACACACAGATGCAATAATACACACACTCGCAGACGCACAAATACACACTCTCGCAGACACACAGAGACACTAACACACTCACAGACACACACATACACTAACACACTCTCGCAGACACACAGAGACACTGACACACTCGCAGACACGCAGCGGCACTAATACACACACTCGCAGACACACAGAGGCACAAATACACACACTCGCAGACACACAGAGACACTAATACACACACTCGCAGACACACAAATACACACTCTCGGAGACACACAGTGACACTAACACACACACTCGCACACACACAGAGGCACTAATACACACACTCGCAGACACACAAATACACACTCTCGCAGACACACAGAGACACTAACACACTCACAGACACACAGATACACTAACACACTCTCGCAGACACACAGAGACACTAACACACTCGCAGAGACGCAGAGGCACTAATACACACACTCGCAGACTCACAGACACTATCACACACACTCGGAGACACACAGAGACTCTAATACACACACTCACTGACACACAGAGACACGAACACACACTCGCAGACACACAGAGACACGAAGACACACACTCGCAGTCACACAGAGACACTAATACACACACCTGCAGACACACAGGACACTAACACACACTCACAGACAGACAGACAAACACTAATACAGACACAGAAACACACAGAGACACTAATACACACACTTACAGACACACATAGATACACTAATACACACACTCACACATACAGACAGACACTGATTCACACTCTCACAGACGCACACAGACACTAATTCACACACTCACAGGCACACACAGACACTAATACACACTCTCACAGGCACACACAGACACTAATGCACACTCGTACAGACACAATTGATACACTGATGCACACACCCACACACACAGACACTAATACACACACACAGACACTAACGCGCACACACAGATACTAATGAACACACTCACTGACACCGAGGGACAAAAATACGCACACTCACAAACACAGGAAGACTCTAATGCACACACTCACACACACACAGCGACAGTAATACACACACACACAGACACTAATACACACTCACAGACACACAGATACACTAGTACACTGCTCACAGACAGACAGAGACATGAATAAACACACTTACACACACAGACACTAATGCACACACTGACAGACACACACGGACACAGATAAACACACCCACAGACACACGGAGTCTCTAATGCACCCACGCACCCACACACACGGACACAGATAAATACACCCACAGACACACGGAGACTCGAATGCACACCCACAGACAAACACTAATACACACACTTACAGACACACAGAGATACTAACACACACTCGCGATCACACAGAGCCACCAGCACACACTCGCAGACACACAGAGGCACTAATACAAACACTCGCAGACACACAGAGACACTAATATACACAGTCACACGCAAACAAATACACACACTCGCAGACACACAAATACACATACCCGCAGACACAGAGAGACACTAAGACACACACTCACAGACACACACAGACACTCAATACGCACACTCGCAGAAACACAGAGACACTAATGCACACACTTATCCACACTCAGAAACACTAATACACACACTCGCAGCCACACAGAGGCACGAACACACACACTCGCAGACACACAGAGGCACTAATACAAACACTCGCAGACACACAGAGGCACTAATATACACACTCACACACACACAAATACACACACTCGCAGACACACAGACGCACTTACACACACTCTCACAGACACAGAGAGACACTAACACACACTCGCAGACACACAGAGGCACTAACACACACACTCGCAGACACGCAGAGACACTAACACACACTCTCACAGACACACAGACACTAACATACACACTCACAGACACACAGAGACACTAATACCCACACTCACAGACACACAGAGACACTAACACACACTCGCAGACACACAGAGCTACGAAGACACACACTCGCAGACACACAGAGACACTAATACCCACACTCGCAGACACACAGAGACACTAACACATACTCACAGACAGACATACAGACACGACTACAGACACGGAAACACACACAGACACTAATACACACACTTACAGACACACGTAGATACACTTATGCACACACTCAAACACACACAGATACTAATACACACACTCACAGACATACAGAGACACTAATACACACAATCGCAGACATACAAAAACACACACTCACATAGACACTAACACACACTCCCAGACACACAGAGACACTAATACACACACTCACAGACACACAGAGACACTAATACACACAATCGCAGACTCACAAATACACACACTCACAGACACTCAGAGACACTAACACACTTGCAGATACACAGAGGCACTAATACACACACTAGCAGACACAGAGAGGCACTAATACACACACTCGCATACACATAGAGACACTAACACACTCGCAGACACACAGAGGCACTAATACACACTCTCGCTGACACACAGAGACACTAATACACTCGCAGACACACAGAGGCACTAATACAGACACTCAAAGACACACGGAGACACTACTACACACACTCACACACACAGAGCCACTAATACACTCACTCACAGACACACAGAGACACTTTTACACACACTCTCACACACAGAGACACTAATACACAAACTCACAGTAACACAGAGACACTAATACACACACTCACAGACACACAGACACTAACACACACTCACAGACACACAGAGACACTAATACACACACTCACAGACGCACAGAGACTAACACAATCTCACAGACACACAGAGACACTAGCACACTCTCGCAGACACACAGAGGCATTAATACACAGACTCACAGACACACTGAGACACTAGCACACACTCGCAGACACACATAGACACTAATACACAAACTCACAGACACACAGAAACAGTAATACACACACTCGCAGACACACAGACACTAACACACACACTCGCAGACACACAGACACTAACACACACACTCACAGACATACAGAGACACAAATACACACACTCACAGACACACAGAGACACTAATACATCACACTGGCAGACACAGAGACACTGATACACACACTCTCAGACACAGACACTAACACACACACTCGCAGACACACAGACACTAACACACACACTCACAGACACACAGAGGCACTAATACACACACTCACAGACACACAGAGACACTTTTACACACACTCTCACACACAGAGACACTAATACACACACTCACAGACACACAGAGACACTAATACACACAGTCGTAGACACACAGACACTAACACACACTCACAGACACACAGAGACACTAACACACACACTCACAGACACACAGAGACACTAATACACACACTTATCCACACACAGAAACACTAATACATAGACTCGCAGCCACACAGAGGCACTAACACACACACTCGCAGACACACAGAGGCACGAATATACACACTCACACACACACACATACACACACTCGCAGACACACAAAACACACACCCCCAGACACAGAGAGACACTCTCACACACACTCACTGACACACACAGACACTCAATACACACACTAGCAGACACACAGTGGCACTAACACACACACTTGCAGACACACAGAGACAGTAACACACACACTCGCAGACACACAGACACTAACACACACACTCACAGACACACAGAGACACTAATACACACACTCAAAGACACACGGAGACACTACTACACACACTCACACACACAGAGACACTAATACACACACTCACAGACACACAGAGACACTAGTACACACAGTCGTAGACACACAGACACTAACACACACTCACAGACACACAGAGACACTAACACACACACTCACAGACACACAGAGACACTAATACACACACTTATCCACACACAGAAACACTAATACACAGACTCGCAGCCACACAGAGGCACTAACACACACACTCGCAGACACACAGAGGCACGAATATACACACTCACACACACACAAATACACACACTCGCAGACACACAAAACACACTCCCCCAGACACAGAGAGACACTCTCACACACACTCACTGACACACACAGACACTCAATACACACACTAGCAGACACACAGTGGCACTAACACACACACTTGCAGACACACAGAGACAGTAACACACACACTCGCAGGCACACAGACACTAACACACACACTCACAGACACACAGAGACACTAATACACACACTCAAAGACACACAGAGACACTACTACACACACTCACAGACACAGACACTAATACACACACTCGCAGACACACAGACACTAACACACACATTCGCAGACACACAGACACTAAGATACACACTCACAGACACACAGAGACACTAATACACACACTCACAGGCACACAGACACAAACACACACTCTCACAGACACACGAAGACACTAATACACACACTCACAGACACACAGAGACACTAATACACACACACAGACACGCAGAGACACTATTTACACACACTCTCACACACAAAGACACTAATACACACACTCGCAGACACACAGAGACTCTAATACACACACTGCAGACACACAGAGACACTAATACACACACTCGCAGACACACAGACACTAACACACACCCTTGCAGACACACAGACACTAACACACACACTCGCAGACACACAGACACTAACACACACTCACAGACACACAGTGACACTAATACACACACTCACAGACACACAGGCACTAACACACACTCACAGACACACAGAGACAATAGCACACACTCGCAGACACACAGTGACACTAACACACACACTCACAGACACACAGAGACATTAGCACACACTCGCAGACACACAGAGACACTAATACACACGCTCACAGACACTAGCACACACTCTCGCAGACACACATACACTAACACACACTCACAGACTCACAGAGGCACTAGCACACACTCGCAGACACACAGAGACACGAATACACACACTCACAGATACACAGCGACACTAATACAAACACACTCGGACACACATAGACACTAATACACACAGTCACAGACACACAGAGACATTATTACACACACTCTCACACACAGATACACTAATATACACACTCACAGACACTAACACACACACTCGCAGACTCACAGAGACACTAACACACACCCTCACAGACACACATAGTCACTAATACACACACTCACAGACACACAGAGACACTAACACACACTCACAGACACACAGTCTCGAAGACACACACTCGCAGACACACAGAGACACTAATACACAGACTCACAGACACACAGGCACTAACACACACATCGCAGACACACACACACTAACACACACTCACAGACACACTGAGACACTAATACATACACTCACAGACGCTAACACACACTCTTGCAGACACACAGACACTAACACACACTCACAGACACACATAGACACTAGCACACACTCGAAGACACACAGAGACACTAATACACACACTCACAGACACACAGCGACACTAATACACACACTCACAGACACACAGAAACAGTAATACACACACTCGCAGACGCACAGACACTAACACACACACTCGCAGACACACAGACACTAACACACACACTCACAGACATACAGAGACACTAATACACACACTCACAGACACACAAAGACACTAATACACACACTTGCAGACACAGAGACACTGATACACACACTCGCAGACACACAGACACTAACACACACACTCGCCGACACACAGACACTAACATACACACTCACAGACACATAGAGACACTAATACAAACACTCACAGACACACAGAGACAATAATACACACACTCACAGACACACAGACACAAACACACACACTCACAGACACACAAAGACACTAATACACACACTCACAGACACACAGAGACATTAATACATACACTCACAGACACACAGAGACACTATTACACACACTCTCACACACAGAGACACTAACACACACTCGCAGACACACAGAAAATCTAATACACACACTAGCAGACACACAGAGACACTAATACTCACACTCGCAGACACACAGGCACTAACACACACACCCGCAGACACACAGAGACACTAGCACACACTCGCAGACACACAGAGACACTAATACATACACTCACCGACACTAACACACACTCTCGCAGACACTAACACACACTCACAGACACACAGAGACACTAGCACACACTCGCAGACACACAGAGACACTAATACACACACTCACAGACACACAGCGACACTAATACAAACACACTTAGACACACATAGAAACTAATACACACAGTCACAGACACACAGACACACACTCACAGACACACACAGACTATAATACATACACTTACAGACACACAGAGACACTAATGCATACACTCACAGACACACAGAGACACTATTACACACACTCTCACACACAGATACACTAATACACACACTCACAGACACACAGACATTGGCACACACTCGCAGACACACATATACACTAATACAGACACTCACAGACACACAGAGACACTAATACACACACTCACAGACACTAACACACACTCTCGCAGACACACATACACTAACACACTCTCACAGTCTCACAGAGACACTAGCACACACTCGCAGACACACAGATACACTAATACAAACACTCACAGACACACAGCGACACTAATACAAACACACTCAGACACACATAGACACTAATACACACAGTCACAGACACACAGAGACACTATTACACCCACTCTCACACACAGAGACACTAATGCACACACTCACAGCCACACAGACACTAACACACACACTCACAGACACACATAGACACTAATACACACACTCACAGACACACTGAGACACTTTTCCACACACACTCACACACAGAGACACTAATACACACACTCACAGAGACACTAATACACACAGTCGCAGACACACAGACACTAACACACACTCACAGACACACAGAGACACTAACACACACACTCACAGACACACAGAGACACTAATACAGACACTCAAAGTCACACAGAGACACTACTACACACACTCGCAGACACAGAGACACTAATACACACACTCGCAGACACACAGACACTAACACACACATTCGCAGACACACAGACACTAACATACACACTCACAGACACACAGAGACAGTAATACACACACTCACAGGCACACAGACACAAACACACACAATCACAGACACACAGAGACACTATTACACACACTCTCACACACAGAGACACTAATACACACACTCGCAGACACACAGAGACTCTAATACACACACTCCAGACACACAGAGACACTAATATACACACTAGCAGACACACAGACACTAACACACACCCTCGCAGACACACAGACACTAACACACACACTCGCAGACACACAGACACTAACACACACTCACATACACACAGTGACACTAATACACACACTCACAGCCACACAGGCACTAACACACACTCACAGACACACCGAGACACTAGCACACACTCGCAGACACACAGAGATACTAATACACACACTCACAGACACACAGAGACATTAGCACACACTCGCAGACACACAGAGACACTAATACAGACACTCACAGACAGATAGAGACACTAATACACTCACTCACAGACACTAACACACACTCTCGCAGACACAAACACACACTCACAGACTCACAGAGACACTAGCACACACTCGCAGACACACAGTGACACTAATACACACACTCACAGACACACAGCGACACCAATACAAACACACTCAGACACACATATACACTAATACACACAGTCACAGACACACAGAGACACTATTACACACACTCTCACACACAGAGACACTAATACACACGCTCACAGACACACAGATACACTAATACACACACTCGCAGACACACAGACACTAACACACACTCACAGACACACAGAGACACTAATACACACACTCACAGACGCACAGACACTAATACAATCTCACAGACACACAGGGACACTAGCACACACTCGCAGATACACAGAGACTAACACACACTCACAGACACACAGAGACACTAGCACACACTCGCAGACACACAGAGACACTAATACAAACACTCACAGACACACAGAGACAATAATTATACACACACTCACAGACACAAAGAAACAGTAATACACACACTGGCAGACAGAAAGACACTAACACACACTCGCAGACACACAGACACTAACACACACTCGCAGACACACAGACACTAACATACACACTCACAGACACATAGAGACACTAATACACACACTCACAGACACAAAGACACAAACACACACACTCACAGAATCACAAAGACACTAATACACACACTAACAGTCACACAGAGACATTGATACATACACTCACAGACACACAGAGACACTATTACACACACTCTCTCACACAGAGACACTAACACACACTCGCAGACACACAGAGACTCTAATACACACACTAGCAGACACACAGAGACACTAATACTCACACTCGCAGACACACAGGAACTAACACACACACTCGCAGACACACAGACACTAACACACACTCACAGACACACAGAGGCACTAGCACACACTCGCAGACACACAGAGACACTAATACAAACACTCACAGACACACAGAGACAATAATGCACACACTCACAGACACACAGACACAAACACACACACTCACAGACACACAAAGACACTAAATCACACACTCACAGACACACAGAGACATTAATACATACACTCACAGACACACAGAGACACTATTACACACCATCTGACACACAGAGACACTAACACACACTCGCAGACACACAGAAACTCTAATACACTCACTAGCAGACACACAGAGACACTAATACTCACACTCGCAGACACACAGGCACTAACACACACACTCGCAGACACACAGAGACACTAGCACACACTCGCAGACACACAGAGACACTAATACATACACTTACAGACACTAGCACACACTCTCGCAGACACACAGACACTTACACACACACACAGACACACAGAGACACTAGCACACACTCGCAAACACACAGAGACACTAATACACACACTCACAGACACACAGCGACACTAATACAAACACACTCAGACACACATAGACACTAATACACACAGTCACAGACACACAGACACACACTCACAGACACACACAGACTCTAATACACACACTCACAGACACACAGAGACACTAATACATACACGCACAGACACACAGAGACACTATTACACACAGTCTCACACACCGAGACACTAATACACACACTCTCACACACACAGACACTAACACACACTCACAGACACACAGAGACACTAATACACACACTCACAGACGCACAGACACTAATACAATCTCACAGACACTATCACACACTCTCGCAGACACACAGACACTTACACACACTCTCACACACACAGACACTAGCACACACTCGCAGACACACTGAGACACTAATACACACACTCACAGACATACAGAGACATTAGCACACACTCGCAGACACACAGAGACACTAGTACACTCACTCACAGACACACAGCGACACTAATACACACACTCACAGACACACATAGACACTAAAACAGACAGTCACAGACACACAGAGACACTATTACACACACTCACAGACACACATAGACACTAAAACAGACAGTCACAGACACACAGAGACACTATTACACACACTCTCACACACAGAGACACTAATACACACACTCACAGACACACAGACACTAACACACAGACTCACAGACACACAGAGACACTTTTACACACACTCTCACACACAGAGACACTAATACACACACTCACAGACACACAGTGACACCAATACACACACTCGCAGACACACAGACACTAACACACACTCACAGACACACAGAGACACTAATACACACACTCACAGACGCACAGAGACTAACACAATCTCACAGACACACAGAGACACTAGCACACTCTCGCAGACACACAGAGACACTAATAAACAGACTCACAGACACATTGAGACACTAGCACACACTCGCAGACACACATAGACACTAATACACAAACTCACAGACACACAGAAACAGTAATACACACACTCGCAGACACACAGACACTAACACACACACTCGCAGACACACAGACACTAACACACACACTCACAGACATACAGAGACACTAATACACACACTCACAGACACACAGAGACACTAATACATCACACTGGCAGATACAGAAACACTGATACACACACTCGCAGACACACAGACACTAACACACACACTCGCAGACACACAGACACTAACACACACACTCACAGACACACGGAGGCACTAGTACACACACTCACAGACACCCAGAGACACTTTTACACACACTCTCAAACACAGAGACACTAATACACACACTCACAGACACACAGAGACACTAATACACACAGTCGTAGACACACAGACACTAACACACACTCACAGACACACAGAGACACTAACACACACACTCACAGACACACAAAGACACTAATACACACACTCGCAGACACAGAGACACTGATACACACACTCGCAGACACACAGACACTAACACACACACTCGCAGACACACAGACACTAACATACACACTCACAGACACATAGAGACACTAATACACACACTCACAGACACACAGACACAAACACACACACTCACAGACACACAAAGACACTAATACACACACTCACAGACACACAGAGACATTAATACATACACTCACAGAGACACTATTACACACACTCTCTCACACAGAGACACTAACACACACTCGCAGACACACAGAGACTCTAATACACACACTAGCAGACACACAGAGACACTAATACTCACACTCGCAGACACTCAGTCACTAACACACACACTCGCAGACACACAGACACTAACACACACACTCACAGACACACAGACACACTAATACATACACTCACAGACACTAGCACACACTCTCGCAGACACACAGACACTAACACACACTCACAGACACACAGAGAAACTAGCACACACTCGCAGACACACAGAGACACTAATACACACACTCACAGACACACAGCGGCACTAATACACACACTCGCAGACGCACAGACACTAACACACACACTCGCAGACACACAGACACTAACATACACACTCACAGACACATAGAGACACTAATACAAACACTCACAGACACACAGAGACAATAATACACACACTCACAGACACACAGACACAAACACACACACTCACAGACACACAAAGACACTAATACACACACTCACAGACACACAGAGACATTAATACATACCATCACAGACACACAGAGACACTATTACACACACTCTGACACACAGAGACACTAACACACACTCGCAGACACACAGAGACTCTAATACACACACTAGCAGACACACAGAGACACTAATACTCACACTCGCAGACACACAGGCACTAACACACACACTCGCAGACACACAGAGACACTAGCACACACTCGCAGACACACAGAGACACTAATACATACACTCACAGACACTAGCACACACTCTCGCAGACACACAGACACTAAGACACAATCACAGATACACAGAGACACTAGCACACACTCGCAGACACACAGAGACACTAATACACACACTCACAGACACACAGCGACACTAATACAAACACACTCAGACTCTAATACACACACTCACAGACACACAGAGACACTAATACATAAACGCACAGACACACAGAGACACTATTACACACACTCTCACACACAGAGACACTAATACACACACTCTCACACACACAGACACTAGCACACACTCGCAGAAACACTGAGACACTAATACACACACTCACAGACATACAGAGACATTAGCACACACTCGCCGACACACAGAGACACTAATACACTCACTCACAGACACACAGAGACACTTTTACACACACTCTCACACACAGAGACACTAATACACAAACTCACAGAAACACAGAGACACTAATACACACACTCGCAGACACACATACACTAACACACACTCACAGACACACAGAGACACTAATACACACACTCACAGACGCACAGAGACTAACACAATCTCACAGACACACAGAGACACTAGCACACTCTCGCAGACACACAGAGACACTAATACACAGACTCACAGACACACTGAGACACTAGCACACACTCGCAGACACACATAGACACTAATACACAAACTCACAGACACACAGAAACAGTAATACACACACTCGCAGACACACAGACACTAACACACACACTCGCAGACACACAGACACTAACACACACAGTCACAGACATACAGAGACACTAATACTCACACTCACAGACACACAGAGACACTAATACATCACACTGGCAGACACAGAGACACTGATACACACACTCGCAGACACACAGACACTAACACACACACTCGCAGACACACAGAGGCACTAATACACACACTCACAGACACACAGAGACACTTTTACACACACTCTCACACACAGAGACACTAATACACACACTCACAGACACAGAGACACTAATACACACAGTCGTAGACACACAGACACTAACACACACTCACAGACACACAGAGACACTAACACACACACTCACAGACACACAAAGACACTAATACACACACTCAAAGACACACAGAGACACTACTACACACACTCGCAGACACAGCGACACTAATACACACACTCGCAGACACACCGACACTAACACACACATTCGCAGACACACAGACACTAACATACACACTCACAGACACACAGTGACACAAATACACACACTCACAGGCACACAGACACAAACACACACACTCACAGACACACAAAGACACTAATACACACACTCACAGACACACAGAGACACTAATACACACACACAGACACGCAGAGACACTATTACACACACTCTCACACACAGAGACACTGATACACACACTCACAGACACACAGACACTAACACACACTCACAGACTCACAGAGACACTAGCACACACTCGCAGACACACAGAGACACTAATACCCACACTCACAGACACACAGCGACACTAATGCAAACACACTCAGACACACATAGACACTAATATACACAGTCACAGACACACAGATACACTATTACACACACTCTCACACACAGAGACACTAATACACACACTCACAGACACACAGACACTAACACACACACTCACAGACACACAGAGACACTAATACACACACTCACAGACACACAGATACACTTTTACACACTCTCACACACAGAGACACTAATACACACACTCACAGACACACAGAGACACTAATACAGACACTCGCAGACACACAGACACTGACACACACTCACAGACACACAGAGACACTAATACACATACTCACAGACGCACAGACACTAACACAATCTCACAGACACACAGAGACACTAGGACACTCTCGCAGACACACAGACACTAACACACACACTCGCAGACACACAGACACAACACACACACTCACAGACATACAGAGACACTCATACACACACTCACAGACACACAGAGACACTTTTACACACACTCTCACACACAGAGACACTAATACACACACTCGCAGACACACAGACACTAACACACACTCACAGACACACAGAGACACTAATACACACACTCACAGACGCACAGACACTAACACAATCTCACAGACACACAGAGACACTAGCACACTCTCGCAGGCACACAGAGACACTAATACACACACTCAAAGGCACTATTACACAGACTCGCAGACACACAGACACTAACACACACTCACAGACACACAGAGACACTAATACACAGACCCACAGACACACAGAGACACTAGCACACACTCGCAGACACACAGAGACACTAATACACAAACTCACAGACACACAGAAACAGTAATACACACACTCGCAGACACACAGACACTAACACACACATTCGCAGACACACAGACACTAACATACACACTCACAGACACACAGAGACACAAATACACACACTCACAGGCACACAGACACAAACACACACACTCACAGACACACAAAGACACTAATACACACACTCACAGACACACAGAGACACTAATACACACACACAGACACGCAGAGACACTATTACTCACACTCTCACACACAGAGACACTGATACACACACTCACAGACACACAGACACTAACACACACTCACAGACTCACAGAGACACTAGCACACACTCGCAGACACACAGAGACACTAATACCCACACTCACAGACACACAGCGACACTAATGCAAACACACTCAGACACACATAGACACTAATATACACAGTCACAGACACACAGATACACTATTACACACACTCTCACACACAGAGACACTAATACACACACTCACAGACACACAGACACTAACACACACACTCACAGACACACAGAGACACTAATACACACACTCACAGACACACATATACACTTTTACACACTCTCACACACAGAGACACTAATACACACACTCACAGACACACAGAGACACTAATACACACACTCGCAGACACACAGACACTGACACACACTCACAGACACACAGAGACACTAATACACATACTCACAGACGCACAGACACTAACACAATCTCACAGACACACAGAGACACTAGCACACTCTCGCAGACACACAGACACTAACACACACACTCGTAGACACACAGACACAACACACACACTCACAGACATACAGAGACACTAATACACACACTCACAGACACACAGAGACACTAATACATCACACTCGCAGACACAGAGACACTGATACACACACTCGCAGACACACAGACACTAACACACACACTCGCAGACACACAGACACTAACACACACACTCACAGAGACACAGAGGCACTAATACACACACTCACAGACACACAGAGACACTTTTACACACACTCTCACACACAGAGACACTAATACACACACTCGCAGACACACAGACACTAACACACACTCACAGACACACAGAGACACTAATACACACACTCACAGACGCACAGACACTAACACAATCTCACAGACACACAGAGACACTAGCACACTCTCGCAGGCACACGGAGACACTAATACACACACTCAAAGGCACTACTACACAGACTCGCAGATACACAGACACTAACACACACTCACAGACACACAGAGGCACTAATACACAGACCCACAGACACACAGAGACACTAGCACACACTCGCAGACACACAGAGACACTAATACACAAACTCACAGACACACAGAAACAGTAATACACACACTCGCAGACACACATACACTAACACACACACTCGCAGACACACAGACACTAACACACACTCACAGACATACAGAGACACTAATACACACACTCACAGACACACAGAGACACTAATACATCACACTCGCAGACACAGAGACACTGATACACACTCTCGCAGACACACAGACACTAACATACACACTCGCAGACACACAGACACTAACACACACACTCACAGACACACAGAGGCACTAATACACACACTCACAGACGCACAGAGGCACTTTTACACACACTCTCACACACAGAGACACTAATACACACACTCACAGACACACAGATACACTAATACACACACTCGCAGACACACAGACATTAACACACACTCACAGACACACAGACACACTAACACACACATTCACAGACACACAGAGACACTAATACACACACTCAAAGACACACAGAGACACTACTACACACACTCGCAGACACAGAGACACTAATACACACACTCGCAGACACACAGACAGTAATTCACACATTCACAGACACACATACACTAACATACACACTCACAGACACACAGAGACACTAATACACACACTCACAGGCACACAGACACAAACACACACACTCACAGACACACAAAGACACTAATACACACTCTCACAGACACACAGAGACACTAATACACACACACAGACACGCAGAGACACTATTACACACACTCTCACACACAGGGACACTAATACACACACTCGCAGACACGCATAGACTCTAATACACACACTCCAGACACACAGAGACACTAATACACACACTCGCAGACACACAGACACTAACACACACACTCGCAGACACACAGCCACTAACACACACTCACAGACACACAGTGACACTAATACACACACTCACAGACACACAGGCACTAACACACACTCACAGACACACAGAGACACCAGCAGGCACTCGCAGACACACAGAGACACTAATACACACACTCACAGACACACAGAGACATTAGCATACACTCGCAGACACACAGAGATACTAATACAGACACTCACAGACACACAGAGACACTAATACATACACTCACAGACACTAACACACACTCTCGCAGACACACAGACACTAACACACACTCACAGACTCACAGAGACACTAGCACACACTCGCAGACACACAGAGACACTAATACACACACTCACAGACACACAGCGACACTAATACAAACACAGTCAGACACACATAGAAACTAATACACACAGTCACAGCCACACAGAGACACTATTACACACACTCTCACACACAGAGTCACAAATACACACACTCACAGACACACAGACACTAACACACACATTCACAGACACACAGAGACACTAATACACACACTCACAGACACACAGAGACACTTTTACACAAACTCTCACACACAGAGACAGTAATACACACCCTCACAGACACACAGAGACACTAATACACACACTCGCAGACACACAGACATGAACACACACTCACAGACACACAGATACACTAATACACACACTCACAGACGCAATGACACTAACACAATCTCACAGACACACAGAGACACTAGCACACACTCGCAGACACATAGAGACACCAATACACACACTCGCAGACACACAGAGGAACGAATACAAACACTCGCAGACACACAGAGACACCAATACACACACTCGCAGACACACAGAGGAACGAATACAAACACTCGCAGACACACAGAGACACTAATACAGACACTCGCAGACACACAGAGACACAAATACATACACTTACATACACTCACAGACACTAATACACACACTCACAGACACACAGAGGCACAAATACACACGCTTACACACTCTCACAGACACGAATACACACACTCGCAGAAACACAGAGACACTAACACACACACTTACACACACTCACAGACACTAATACACAAACTCGCAGACACACAGAGACACTAACACACACACTTACACACTCACAGGCACTAATACACACACTCGCAGACACACAGAGACACTAACACACACACTTAGACACACTCACAGACATTAATACATACTCTCGCAGACACACAGAGGCACTAATACGCACTCTCGCAGATACACAGAGACACTAATACACACAATCGCATACACACAGAGGCACTAATACACACAATCGCAGCCACATAAGTACACACACTCACAGACAAACAGAGGCACTAACACACACACAGACACACAGGCACACTAATTCCCACACACGCTACGCACAAATACATACTCTCGCAGACACACAGAGACACTAATACACACTCTCGCAGATACACACATACACTAATACATACGCTCACAGACACACAGATACACTATTACACACACTCTCACACACAGAGACACTAATACACACACACTCACACACAGAGACACTAATACACACTTGCATACACACAGAGACTCTAATACATACACTCACAGACACACAGAGACACTATTACACACACGCTCACACACAGAGACACTAATACACACACCCTCACACACAGAGACACTAACACACACTCACAGACACACCAATACACAAACTCGCAGACACACAGACACTAACAATCACACTCGAAAACACACAGAGACACTAATACACACACTCGCAGACACACAGAGACACTAATACACACACTCGCAGCCACACAGAGGCACTACTACACACACTCACAGACACACAGAGACACTAATACACACACTCACAGACACATAGAGACACTAATACACACACTCACAGACACACAGACACACACTCACAGACACACAAAGACTCTAATACATACACTCACAGACACACAGAGACGCTATTACACACCCTCTCACACACAGAGACACTAATACACACTCTCTCACACACAGAGACACTAACACACACTCGCATACACACAGAGACTCTAATACACACACTCACAGACACACAGAGACACTATTACACACACGCTCACACACAGAGACACTAATACACACACCCTCACACACAGAGACACTAACACACACTCACAGACACACCAATACACAAACTCGCAGACACACAGACACTAACACTCACACTCGCAAACACACAGAGACACTAATACACACACTCGCAGACACACAGAGACACTAATACACACACTCGCAGCCACACAGAGGCACTAATACACACACTCACAGACACACAGAGACACTAACACACACTCACAGACACACAGAGTCTCGAAGACACACACTCACAGACACACAAAGGCACTAATACACACACTCACAGACACACAGAGACACTAATACACACACTCACAGACACACAGAGACACTATTACACACACTCTCACACACAGTGACACAAACACACACTGGCAGACACACAGATGCACTAATACATACACTCACAGACACACAGAGACGCGAATACACACTCACAGACACACAGAGACACTAATACACACACTCTCACACACAGAGACACTAAAACAAACTCACAGACACACAGAGACACTAATACACACACTCACAGACACACAGAGACACTAATACACACACTCGCAGACACACAGACACTAACACACACACACTCGCAGACACACAGAGACACTAATACACACACTCACAGACACACAGACACACTAATACACACACTCGGTAGCCACACAGAGGCACTAATACACACACTCGCAGGCACACAGGGACACTAATACACACTCACAGACACACAGAGTCTCGAAGACACACACTCGCAGACACACAGAGACACTAATACACACACTCGGAGACACAATGAGACACTAAAAGACACACTCGCAGACACACAGAGACACTAATAGACACAGTCGCAGAGTCACAGAGACACTAACACACACTCGCAGACACACAGAGGCACAAATACACACACTCGCAGACACACAGAGACACTAATACACACACTCGCAGACACAAAGAGACACCAATACACACACTCGCAGACACACAGAGGAACGAATACAAACACTCGCAGACACACAGAGACACTAATACAGACACTCGCAGACACACAGAGACACAAATACATACACTTACATACACTCACAGACACTAATACACACACTCACAGACACACAGAGGCACAAATACACACGCTTACACACACTCACAGACACTAATACACACATTCGCAGAAACACAGAGACACTAACACACACACTTACACACACTCACAGACACTAATACACAAACTCGGAGACACACAGAGACACTAACACACACACTTACACACTCACAGGCACTAATACACACACTCGCAGACACACAGAGACACTAACACACACACTTACACACACTCACAGACATTAATACACACTCTCGCAGACACACAGAGGCACTAATACGCACTCTCGCAGATACACAGAGACACTAATACACACAATCGCATACACACAGAGGCACTAATACACACAATCGCAGACACACAAGTACACACACTCACAGACAAACAGAGGCACTAACACACACACAGACACACAGAAACACTAATTCCCACACACGCTACGCACAAATACATACTCTCGCAGACACACAGAGACACTAATACACACTCTCGCAGATACACACATACACTAATACATCCGCTCACAGACACACATATACACTATTACACACACTCTCACACACAGAGACACTAATACACACACTCTCACACACAGAGACACTAACACACACTCGCAGACACACAGGAACTCGAATACACACACTAGCAGACACACAGAGACACTAATACAAACACTCGCAGACACACAGGCCCTAACACACACACTCGCAGACACACAGGCCCTAACACACACACTTGCAGACACACAGAGACACTAATACACACACTCACAGACACTAACACACACTCTCGCAGACACAGAGACACTAACACACACTCACAGACACACAGAGACACTAGCACACATTCGCAGACACAGAGACACTAATACACACACTCACAGACACACAGCGACACTAATACACACACTCACAGACACACAGAGACACTAATACACACACGCACAGACACAGAGACACTAATACACACACTCGCAGACACACAGACACTAACACGCACACTCTCAGACACACAGCCATTAACACACACACTCACAGACACACAGAGACAATAATACACACACTCACAGGCACACACTCACAGACACACAGAGGCAATAATACACACACTCACAGACACAAACACACACACTCAAAGACACTAATACACACACTCACAGACACACAGAGACACTATCACACACAGAGACACTAATACGCACACAATCTCACACACAGAGACACTAACACACACTCGCAGACACACAGAGACTCTAATAAACACACTCGCAGACACACAGGCCCTAACACACACACTCGCAGACACACAGACACTAACACACACACTCACAGACACACAGAGACACTAATACACACACTCACAGACACTAACACACACTCTCGCAGACACACAGACACTAACACACACTCACAGACACACAGAGACACTAGCACACACTCGCAGACACACAGAGACACTAATACACACACTCAGAGACACACAGCGACACTAAGACAAACACACTCAGACACACATAGACACTAATACACACAGTCACAGACACACAGAGACACTATTACACACACTCTCACACACAGACACACTAATACACACACTTACAGACACACAGAGACATTAATACACACACTCACAGACACACAGAGACACTAATACACACGCGCGCAGACACAGAGACACTAATACACACACTCGCAGACACATATACACTAACACGCACACTCTCAGACACACAGACATTGACACACACACTCACAGACACACAGAAACAATAATACACACATTCGCAGACACACAGAGACTCTAATACACACACTAGCAGACACACAGAGACACTAATACACACACTCGCAGACACACAGGCCCTAACACACACACTCGCAGACACACAGACACTAACACACACACTTACAGACACACAGAGACACTAAGCCACACACTCACAGACACTAACACACCCTCTCGCAGACACACAGACACTAACACACACTCATAGACACACAGAGACACTAGCACACACTCGCAGACACGCAGAGACACTAATACACACACTCACAGACACACAGCGACACGAATACAAACACACTCAGACACACATAGACACTAATACACACAGTCACAGACACACAGAGACACTATTACACACACTGTCACGCACAGACACACTAATACACACACTGACAGACACACAGAGACACTAATACACACACAGACACACAGAGACACTAACACACACATTCGCAGACACAGAGACACTAATACACACACTCGCAGACACACAGACACTAACACGCACACTCTCAGACACACAGTCATTAACACACACACTCACAGACACACAGAAACACTAATACACACACTCACAGACACATAGAGACACTAATACACACACTCACAGACACACAGACACACACTCACAGACACACAAAGACTCTAATACATACACTCACAGACACACAGAGACACTATTACCCACACTCTCACACACAGAGACACCAATACACAAACTCGCAGACACACAGACACTAACACACACACACTCGCAAACACACAGAGACACTAATACACACACTCGCAAACACACAGAGACACTAATACGCACACTCGCAGCCACACAGAGGCACTAATACACACACTCACAGACACACAGAGTCTCGAAGACACACACTCACAGACACACAAAGGCACAAATACACACACTCACAGATACATAGATACACTAATACACACACTTACAGACACACAGAGACACTATTACACACACTCTCACACACAGTGACACTAACACACACTGGCAGACACACAGATACACTAATACATACACTCGCAGACACACAGAGACGCTAATACACACTCATAGACACACAGAGACACTAATACACACACTCTCACACACAGAGACACTAAAACACACTCACAGACACACAGAGACACTAATACACACACTCACAGACACACAGAGACACTAATACACACACTCGCAGACACACAGACACTAACACACACACACTCGCAGACACACAGAAACACTAATACACACACTCACAGACACACAGACACACTAATAGACACACTCGGTAGCCACACAGAGGCACTAATACACACACTCGCAGGCACACAGAGACACTAATACACACTCACAGACATACAGAGTCTCGAAGACACACACTCGCAGACACACAGAGATACTAATACACACACTCGGAGACACAATGAGACACTAAAAGACACACTCGCAGACACACAGAGACAGTAATAGACACCGTCGCAGAGTCACAGAGACACTAACACACACTCGCAGACACACAGAGACACTAATACACACACTCGCAGACACACAGAGACACTAACGCACACTCGCAGACACACAGAGTCTCGAAGACACACACTCGCAGATACACAGTGAAATACACAGAGTCTCGAAGACACACACTCGCAGACACACAGAGACAATAATACACACACTCGCAGACACACAGAGACACTAATAGACACGCTCGCAGATACACAGAGACACTAACACACACTCGCAGACACACAGAGACACTAATACACACACTCGCAGACACACAGAGACACTAATACACACACTCACAGACACACAGAGACACTAACACACACTCACAGACACACGCAGACATTAATACACACATTCGCAGACACACAGAGACACTAACACACACACTCGCAGACACATAGAGACACTAATACACACACTCGCAGACACAGAGAGACACTAATACACACTCGCAGACACACAGAGACACTAATACACACACTCACAGACACACAGAGACACTAATACACACACTCGCAGACACACAGAGACACTAACACACTGACAGTCACACAGACACTAACACACACACTCACAGACACACAGAGACACTAACACACACAATCGCAACCACTCACACACAGACACAAACACATACACTCGCAGACACACAGAGCCACTAATACACACACACACAGACACACAGAGACACTAACACACACTCGCAGACACACAAAGACACTAACACACACTCACAGACACACAGTGTCTCGAAGACAAACACTCGCAGACACACAGAGACACTAATACACACTCACAGACACACAGAGTCTCGAAGACACACACTCGCAGACACACAGAGACACGAATAGACAGACTCGCAGACACATAGAGACACTAATAGACAGACTCTCAGATACACAGAGACACTAACACACACTCTCAGACACACAGAGACACTAATACACACACTCGCAGACACACAGAGACACTAACGCACACTCGCAGACACACAGAGACACTAACACACACTCACAGACACACAGAGACACTAATACACACACTCACAGAGACACTAATAGACACACTCGCAGACACACAGAGACACTAATAGGCACACTCACAGACACACTAATAGACACACACAGACACACAGAGACACTAATAGACACACTCGCAGACACACAGTGACATGAACACACACACTCGCAGACACACAGAGGCACTAATACACACACTCGCAGACACACAGAGACACTAACACACACAATCGCAGACACACAACACACACTCACAGAGACACTAACACACACTCACAGACATACAGAGACACTAACACACACTCACAGACACACAGACAATAACATACACACTCACAGACACACAGAGACACTATTACACACACTCGCAGACACACAGAGACACTAACACACACTCACAGACACACAGGCACTAACACACACACTCACAGACACACAGAGACACTAACACACACAATCGCAGACACACAACACACACTCACAGAGACACTAACACACACTCGCAGACACACAGAGTCACTAATACACACACTTACAGACACACAGAGACACTAATACACACAATCGCAGACTCACAAATACACACACTCGCAGACACACAGAGACACTAACACACACTCGCAGACACACAGAGGCACTAATACACACACTAGCAGACACAGAGAGGCACTAATACACACACTCGCAGACACACAGAGACACTAATAAATACAACCGCAGACACACAAATACACACACTCAAAGACACACAGAGACACTAACGCACTCTCGCTGATACATAGAGACACGAATACACTCGCAGGCACACTGAGACACTAACACACACTCGCAGACACACAGAGGCACTAATACACACACTCGCAGACACAGAGAGTCACTAATACACACACTCCCAGACACACATAGACACTAATAAATACAATCTCAGACACACAAATACACACACTCAAAGACACACAGAGACACTAATAAATAGTATCGCAGACACACAAATACACACACTCAAAGACACACAGAGACGCTAACACACTCTCGCTGACACACAGAGACACTAACACACTCACAGACACACAGACACTAACACACACACTCACAGACACACAGTGACACTAACACACACAATCGCAGACACACAAATACACACACTCACAGAGACACTAACACACACTCGCTGACACACAGAGACACTAATACACACACTCACAGACACACAGAGACACTAATACACACAATCGCAGACTCACAAATACACACAGTCGCAGACACACAGAGACACTAACACACACTCGCAGACACACAGAGGCACTAATACACACACTCGCAGACACAGAGAGGCACTAATACACACACTCGCAGACACACATAGACACTAATAAATACAATCTCAGACACACAAATACACACACTCAAAGACACACAGAGACACTAATAAATAGTATCGCAGACACACAAATACACACACTCAAAGACACACAGAGACGCTAACACACTTTCGCTGACACACAGAGACACTAACACACTCACAGACACTAACACACACACTCACAGACACACAGTGACACTAACACACACAATCGCAGACACACAAATACACACACTCACAGAGACACTAACACACACTCGCTGACACACAGAGACACTAATACACACATTCACAGACATACAGAGACACTAATACACACAATCGCAGACTCACAAATACACACACTCGCAGACACACAGAGACACTAATACACACACTCGCAGACACAGAGGGGCACTAATACACACACTCGCAGACACACATAGACACTAATACACACACTCGCAGACACACAGAGGCACTAATACACACACTCGCAGACACAGAGGGGCACTAATACACACACTCGCAGACACACATAGACACTAATAAATACAATCTCAGACACACAAATACACACACTCAAAGACACACAGAGACACTAATAAATAGTATCGCAGACACACAAATACACACACTCAAAGACACACAGAGACGCTAACACACTTTCGCTGACACACAGAGACACTAACACACTCACAGACACAGAGAGTCACTAATACACACACTCCCAGACACACATAGACACTAATAAATACAATCTCAGACACACAAATACACACACTCAAAGACACACAGAGACACTAATAAATAGTATCGCAGACACACAAATACACACACTCAAAGACACACAGAGACGCTAACACACTCTCGCTGACACACAGAGACACTAACACACTCACAGACACACAGACACTAACACACACACTCACAGACACACAGTGACACTAACACACACAATCGCAGACACACAAATACACACACTCACAGAGACACTAACACACACTCGCTGACACACAGAGACACTAATACACACACTCACAGACACACAGAGACACTAATACACACAATCGCAGACTCACAAATACACACAGTCGCAGACACACAGAGACACTAACACACACTCGCAGACACACAGAGGCACTAATACACACACTCGCAGACACAGAGAGGCACTAATACACACACTCGCAGACACACATAGACACTAATAAATACAATCTCAGACACACAAATACACACACTCAAAGACACACAGAGACACTAATAAATAGTATCGCAGACACACAAATACACACACTCAAAGACACACAGAGACGCTAACACACTTTCGCTGACACACAGAGACACTAACACACTCACAGACACACAGACACTAACACACACACTCACAGACACACAGTGACACTAACACACACAATCGCAGACACACAAATACACACACTCACAGAGACACTAACACACACTCGCTGACACACAGAGACACTAATACACACATTCACAGACACACAGAGACACTAATACACACAATCGCAGACTCACAAATACACACACTCGCAGACACACATAGACACTAATACACACACCCGCAGACACACAGAGGCACGAATACAAACACTCGCAGACACAGAGACACTAATACACACACTCGCAGACACAAATACACACACTTACATTCACTCACAGACATTAATATACAAACTCACAGACGCACAGAGGCACACATACACACACTTACACACACTCACAGACACTAATTCACACACTCGCAGACACACAGAGACACTAATACACACACCCGCAGACACACAGAGACACTAACACACAAACTTACACACACTCACAGACACTAATACACACACTCTCAGACACACAGAGACACTAACACACACACTTACACACACTCACAGACACGAATACACACTCTCGCAGACACACAGAGACACTAATACACACTCTCGCAGATACACAGAGACACTAATACACACAATCGCATACACACAGAGGCACTAATACACACAATCGCAGACACACAAATACACACACTCACAGACACACAGAAGCACTAACACACACACATAGACACACGGAAATACTAATACCCACACTCGCAGACGCACAAATGCACACTCTCGCAGAGACACAGAGACACTAATACACACTCTCGCAGATACACAGAGACACTAATACACACACTCGCAGACACACATAGACACTAATAAATACAATCTCAGACACACAAATACACACACTCAAAGACACACAGAGACACTAATAAATAGTATCGCAGACACACAAATACACACACTCAAAGACACACAGAGACGCTAACACACTTTCGCTGACACACAGAGACACTAACACACTCACAGACACACAGACACTAACACACACACTCACAGACACACAGTGACACTAACACACACAATCGCAGACACACAAATACACACACTCACAGAGACACTAACACACACTCGCTGACACACAGAGACACTAATACACACATTCACAGACACACAGAGACACTAATACACACAATCGCAGACTCACAAATACACACACTCGCAGACACACATAGACACTAATACACACACCCGCAGACACACAGAGGCACGAATACAAACACTCGCAGACACAGAGACACTAATACACACACTCGCAGACACAAATACACACACTTACATTCACTCACAGACATTAATATACAAACTCACAGACGCACAGAGGCACACATACACACACTTACACACACTCACAGACACTAATTCACACACTCGCAGACACACAGAGACACTAATACACACACCCGCAGACACACAGAGA
The DNA here is from genome assembly GCF_047496885.1 of Scyliorhinus torazame. NCBI lineage: Eukaryota > Metazoa > Chordata > Chondrichthyes > Carcharhiniformes > Scyliorhinidae > Scyliorhinus > Scyliorhinus torazame. The sequence continues at coordinate 58,887,149 of NC_092726.1, forward strand.
CACTAACACACAAACTTACACACACTCACAGACACTAATACACACACTCTCAGACACACAGAGACACTAACACACACACTTACACACACTCACAGACACGAATACACACTCTCGCAGACACACAGAGACACTAATACACACTCTCGCAGATACACAGAGACACTAATACACACAATCGCATACACACAGAGGCACTAATACACACAATCGCAGACACACAAATACACACACTCACAGACACACAGAAGCACTAACACACACACATAGACACACGGAAATACTAATACCCACACTCGCAGACGCACAAATGCACACTCTCGCAGAGACACAGAGACACTAATACACACTCTCGCAGATACACAGAGACACTAATACACACAATCGCAGACACACAGAGACACCAATACACGCACCCGCAGACAGACAGAGGCACGAATACAAACACTCGCAGACACACCGAGACACTAATACACACACTCTCAGACACACAGAGACACAAATACATACACTTACATACACTCACAGACACTAATACACACACTCACAGACACACAGAAACACAAATACACACGCTTACACACACTCACAGACACTAATACACACACTCGCAGAACACAGAGACACTAACACATACTCACAGATACTAATACACACACTCGCAGACACACAAAGACACTAATACACACACTCGCAGACACACAGATACACTAATACACACACTTACACACACTCACAGACACTAATACACACAATCGCAGACACACAGAGACACCAACACACACACTTACACACACTCACAGACACTAATACACACTCTCGCAGACACACAGAGACACTAATACACACTCTCGCAGATACACAGAGACACTAATACACACAATCGCAGACACACAGAGGCACTAATACACACAATCGCAGACACACAAATACACACACTCACAGACACACAGAGGCACTAACAGACACACACAGACACACAGAAATACTAATGCCCACACTCGCAGACGCACAAATACACACTCTCGCAGACACACAGAGACACTAATACACACTCTCACAGATACACAGAGACACTAATACACACAATCGCAGACACACAGAGGCACGAATACACACACTATCAGACGCACAAATACACAATCTGGCAGACACAAAGAGACACTAACACACTCACAGACACACAGATACACTAACACACTCTCGCAGACACACAGAGGCACTAACACACTCACAGACACACAGATACACTAACACACTCTCGCAGACACACAGAGGCACTAACACATTCACAGACACACAGAGACACTGACACACTCGCACACACACATACACTAATACACACACTAGCAGACGCACAAATACACACTCTCGCAGACACACAGAGACACTAACACACTCACAGACACACACATACACTAAAACACTCTCGCAGACACACAGAGACACTAACACACTCGCAGGCACACAGAGGCACAAATACACACACTCGCAGACACACAGAGACACGAATACACACACTCGCAGACACACAGAGACACTAATACACACACTCGCAGACACACAGAGACACCAATACACACACCCGCAGACACACAGAGGCACGAATACAAACACTCGCAGACACACAGAGACACTAATACACACACTCGCAGACACACAGAGACACAAATACACACACTTACATTCACTCACAGACATTAATATACAAACTCACAGACGCACAGAGGCACACATACACACACTTACACACACTCACAGACACTAATTCACACACTCGCAGACACACAGAGACACTAATACACACACCCGCAGACACACAGAGACACTAACACACAAACTTACACACACTCACAGACACTAATACACACACTCGCAGACACACAGAGACACTAACACACACACTTACACACACTCACAGACACGAATACACACTCTCGCAGACACACAGAGACACTAATACACACTCTCGCAGATACACAGAGACACTAATACACACAATCGCATACACACAGAGGCACTAATACACACAATCGCAGACACACAAATACACACACTCACAGACACACAGAGGCACTAACACACACACATAGACACACGGAAATACTAATACCCACACTCGCAGACGCACAAATGCACACTCTCGCAGAGACACAGAGACACTAATACACACTCTCGCAGATACACAGAGACACTAATACACACAATCGCAGACACACAGAGACACCAATACACGCACCCGCAGACAGACAGAGGCACGAATACAAACACTCGCAGACACACCGAGACACTAATACACACACTCGCAGACACACAGAGACACAAATACATACACTTACATACACTCACAGACACTAATACACACACTCACAGACACACAGAAACACAAATACACACGCTTACACACACTCACAGACACTAATACACACACTCGCAGAACACAGAGACACTAACACATACTCACAGATACTAATATACACACTCGCAGACACACAAAGACACTAATACACACACTCGCAGACACACAGATACACTAATACACACACTTACACACACTCACAGACAGTAATACACACAATCGCAGACACACAGAGACACCAACACACACACTTACACACACTCACAGACACTAATACACACTCTCGCAGACACACAGAGACACTAATACACACTCTCGCAGATACACAGAGACACTAATACACACAATCGCAGACACACAGAGGCACTAATACACACAATCGCAGACACACAAATACACACACTCACAGACACACAGAGGCACTAACAGACACACACAGACACACAGAAATACTAATGCCCACAATCGCAGACGCACAAATACACACTCTCGCAGACACACAGAGACACTAATACACACTCTCACAGATACACAGAGACACTAATACACACAATCGCAGACACACAGAGGCACTAATACACACAATCGCAGACGCACAAATATACACTCTCACAGACACACACAGACACTAACACATTCGCAGACACACAGAGGCACTAATACACACACTCGCAGACACACAGAGGCACAAATACACACACTCGCAGACACACATAGACACTAATACACACACTCGCAGACATACCGAGGCACTAACACACACTCGCAGACACTAATACACACACTCGCAGAACACAGAGACACTAACACACACACTTACACACACTCACAGATACTAATACACACACTCGCAGACACACAAAGACACTAATACACACACTCGCAGACACACAGAGACACTAATACACACACTTACACACACTCACAGACACTAATACACACAATCGCAGACACACAGAGACACTAACACACACACTTACACACACTCACAGACACTAATACACACTCTCGCAGACACACAGAGACACTAATACACACTCTCGCAGATACACAGAGACACTAATACACACAATCGCAGACACACAGAGGCACTAATACACACAATCGCAGACACACAAATACACACACTCACAGACACACAGAGGCACTAACAGACACACACAGACACACAGAAATACTAATGCCCACAGTCGCAGACGCACAAATACACACTCTCGCAGACACACAGAGACACTAATACACACTCTCACAGATACACAGAGACACTAATACACACAATCGCAGACACACAGAGGCACTAATACACACAATCGCAGACGCACAAATATACACTCTCACAGACACACACAGACACTAACACATTCGCAGACACACAGAGGCACTAATACACACACTCGCAGACACACAGAGGCACAAATACACACACTCGCAGACACACATAGACACTAATACACACACTCGCAGACATACCGAGGCACTAACACACACTCGCAGACACTAATACACACACTCACAGAACACAGAGACACTAAGACACACACTTACACACACTCACAGATACTAATACACACACTCGCAGACACACAAAGACACTAATACACACACTCGCAGACACACAGAGACACTAATACACACACTTACACACACTCACAGACACTAATACACACAATCGCAGACACACAGAGACACTAACACACACACTTACACACACTCACAGACACTAATACACACTCTCGCAGACACACAGAGACACTAATACACACTCTCGCAGATACACAGAGACACTAATACACACAATCGCAGACACACAGAGGCACTAATACACACAATCGCAGACACACAAATACACACACTCACAGACACACAGAGGCACTAACAGACACACACAGACACACAGAAATACTAATGCCCACACTCGCAGACGCACAAATACACACTCTCGCAGACACACAGAGACACTAATACACACTCTCACAGATACACAGAGACACTAATACACACAATCGCAGACACACAGAGGCACTAATACACACAATCGCAGACGCACAAATATACACTCTCACAGACACACACAGACACTAACACATTCGCAGACACACAGAGGCACTAATACACACACTCGCAGACACACAGAGGCACAAATACACACACTCGCAGACATAGACACTAATACACACACTCGCAGACACACCGAGGCACTAACACACACTCACAGACACACAGACACTATCACACACACTCGGAGACACACAGAGACTCTAATACACACACTCACTGACACACAGAGACACTAACACACACTCGCAGACACACAGAGACACGAAGACACACACTCGCAGTCACACAGAGACACTAATACACACACCTGCAGACACACAGGACACTAACACACACTCACAGACAGACAGACAAACACTAATACAGACACAGAAACACACAGAGACACTAATACACACACTTACAGACACACATAGATACACTAATACACACACTCACACATACAGACAGACACTGATTCACACTCTCACAGACGCACACAGACACTAATTCACACACTCACAGGCACACACAGACACTAATACACACTCTCACAGACACACACAGACACTAATGCACACTCGTACAGACACAATTGATACACTGATGCACACACCCACACACACAGACACTAATACACACACACAGACACTAACGCGCACACACAGATACTAATGAACACACTCACTGACACAGAGGGACAAAAATACGCACACTCACAAACACAGGAAGACTCTAATGCACACACTCACACACAGACAGCGACAGTAATACACACACACACAGACACTAATACACACTCACAGACACACAGATACACATACCCGCAGACACAGAGAGGCACTAAGACACACACTCACAGACACACACAGACACTCAATACACACACTCGCAGAAACACAGAGACACTAATGCACACACTTATCCACACTCAGAAACACTAATACACACACTCGCAGCCACACAGAGGCACGAACACACACACTCGCAGACACACAGAGGCACTAATACAAACACTCGCAGACACACAGAGGCACTAATATACACACTCACACACACACAAATACACACACTCGCAGACACACAGACGCACTTACACACACTCTCACAGACACAGAGAGACACTAACACACACTCGCAGACACACAGAGGCACTAACACACACACTCGCAGACACGCAGAGACACTAACACACACACTCACAGACACACAGACACTAACATACACACTCACAGACACACAGAGACACTAATACCCACACTCACAGACACACAGAGACACTAACACACACTCGCAGACACACAGAGCTACGAAGACACACACTCGCAGACACACAGAGACACTAATACCCACACTCAAAGAACAAAGAACAAAGAAATGTACAGCACAGGAACAGGCCCTTCGGCCCTCCAAGCCCGTGCCGACCATACTGCCCGACTAAACTACAATCTTCTACACTTCCTGGGTCCGTATCCTTCTATTCCCATCCTATTCATATATTTGTCAAGATGCCCCTTAAATGTCCCTATCGTCCCTGCCTCCACTACCTCCTCCGGTAGTGAGTTCCAGGCACCCACTACCCTCTGCGTAAAAAACTTGCCTCGTACATCTACTCTAAACTTTGCCCCTCTCACCTTAAACCTATGACCCCTAGTAATTGACCCCTCTACCCTGGGGAAAAGCCTCTGACTATCCACTCTGTCTATGCCCCTCATAATTTTGTATACCTCTATCAGGTCGCCCCTCAACCTCCTTCGTTCCAGTGAGAACAAACCGAGTTTATTCAATCGCTCCTCATAGCTTATGCCCTCCATACCAGGCAACATTCTGGTAAATCTCTTCTGCACCCTCTCTAAAGCCTCCACATCCTTCTGGTAGTGTGGCGACCAGAATTGAACACTATACTCCAAGTGTGGCCTAACTAAGGTTCTATACAGCTGCAACATGACTTGCCAATTCTTATACTCAATGCCCCGGCCAATGAAGGCAAGCATGCCGTATGCCTTCTTGACTACCTTCTCCACCTGTGTAGCCCCTTTCAGTGATCTGTGGACCTGTACTCCTAGATCTCTTTGACTTTCAATACTCTTGAGGGTTCTACCATTCACTGTATATTCCCTACCTGCATTAGCCCTTCCAAAATGCATTACCTCACATTTGTCCAGGTTAAACTCCATCTGCCATCTCTCCGCCCAAGTCTCCAGACAATCTAAATCCTGCTGTATCCTCAGACAGTCCTCATCGCTATCCGCAATTCCACCAACCTTTGTGTCGTCTGCAAACTTACTAATCAGACCAGTTACATTTTCCTCCAAATCATTTATATATACTACAAAGAGCAAAGGTCCCAGCACTGATCCCTGTGGAACACCACTGGTCACAGCCCTCCAATTAGAAAAGCATCCCTCCATTGCTACCCTCTGCCTTCTATGGCCTAGCCAGTTCTGTATCCACCTTGCCAGTTCACCCCTGATCCCGTGTGACTTCACCTTTTGTACTAGTCTACCATGAGGGACCTTGTCAAAGGCCTTACTGAAGTCCATATAGACAACATCTACTGCCCTACCTGCATCAATCATCTTAGTGACCTCCTCGAAAAACTCTATCAAGTTAGTGAGACACGACCTCCCCTTCACAAAACCGTGCTGCCTCTCACTAATACGTCCATTTGCTTCCAAATGGGAGTAGATCCTGTCTCGAAGAATTCTCTCCAGTAATTTCCCTACCACTGAAGTAAGGCTCACCGGCCTGTAGTTCCCGGGATTATCCCTGCCAGCCTTCTTAAACAGAGGAACAACATTGGCTATTCTCCAGTCCTCCGGGACATCCCCTGAAGACAGCGAGGATCCAAAGATTTCTGTCAAGGCCTCAGCAATTTCCTCTCCAGCCTCCTTCAGTATTCTGGGGTAGATCCCATCCGGCCCTGGGGACTTATCTACCTTAATATTTTTTAAGACACCCAACACCTCGTCTTTTTGGATCACAATGTGACCCAGGCTATCTACACCCCATTCTCCAGACTCAACATCTACCAATTCCTTCTCTTTGGTGAATACTGATGCAAAGTATTCATTTAGTACCTCGCCCATTTCCTCTGGCTCCACACATAGATTCCCTTGCCTATCCTTCAGTGGGCCAACCCTTTCCCTGGCTACCCTCTTACTTTTTATGTAAGTGTAAAAAGCCTTGGGATTTTCCTTAACCCTATTTGCCAATGCCTTTTCATGACCCCTTCTAGCCCTCCTGACTCCTTGCTTAAGTTCCTTCCTACTTTCCTTATATGCCACACAGGCTTCGTCTGTTCCCAGCCTTTTAGCCCTGACAAATGCCTCCTTTTTCTTTTTGACGAGGCCTACAATATCACTCGTCATCCAAGGTTCCCGAAAATTGCCGTATTTATCTTTCTTCCTCACAGGAACATGCCTGTCCTGTATTCCTTTCAACTGACACTTGAAAGCCTCCCACATGTCAGATGTTGATTTGCCCTCAAACATCCGCCCCCAATCTATGTTCTTCAGTTCCCGCCTAATATTGTTATAATTAGCCTTCCCCCAATTTAGCACATTCATCCTCGGACCACTCTTATCCTTGTCCACCAGTACTTTAAAACTTACTGAATTGTGGTCGCAGACACACAGAGACACTAACACATACTCACAGACAGACATACATACACTACTACAGACACGGAAACACACACAGACACTAATACACACACTTACAGACACACGTAGATACACTTATGCACACACTCAAACACACACAGATACTAATACACACACTCACAGACATACAGAGACACTAATACACACAATCGCAGACATACAAATACACACACTCACATAGACACTAACACACACTCCCAGACACACAGAGACACTAATACACACACTCACAGACATACAGAGACACTAATACACACAATCGCAGACTCACAAATACACACACTCACAGACACTCAGAGACACTAACACACTTGCAGATACACAGAGGCACTAATACACACACTATCAGACACAGAGAGGCACTAATACACACACTCGCATACACATATAGACACTAACACACTCGCAGACACACAGAGGCACTAATACACACTCTCGCTGACACACAGAGACACTAATACACTCGCAGACACACAGAGGCACTAATACACACTCTCGCAGACGCACAAATACACAGTCTCGCAGACACACAGCGACACTAACACAGTCACAGACACACAGAGAAAGTAACACGCTCCCACACACACAGAGGCACTAATACACACATTCGCAGACGCACAAATACACACTTTGGCAGACACACAGAGACACTAATACACTCACAGACACACAGATACACTAACACACTCTCGCAGACACACAGAGGTACTAACACACTCGCAGACACACAGAGACACTAACACACTCGCACACACACAGATGCAATAATACACACACTCGCAGACGCACAAATACACACTCTCGCAGACACAGAGACACTAACACACTCTCAGACACACACATACACTAACACACTCTCGCAGACACACAGAGACACTGACACACTCGCAGACACGCAGCGGCACTAATACACACACTCGCAGACACACAGAGGCACAAATACACACACTCTCAGACACACAGAGACACTAATACACACACTCGCAGACACACAAATACACACTCTCGCAGACACACAGTGACACTAACACACACACTCGCACACACACAGAGGCACTAATACACACACTCGCAGACACACAAATACACACTCTCGCAGACACACAGAGACACTAACACACTCACAGACACTCAGATACACTAACACACTCTCGCAGACACACAGAGACACTAACACACTCGCAGAGACGCAGAGGCACTGATACACACACTCGCAGACTCACAGAGGCACAAATACACACACTCGCAGACACACAGAGACACTAATACACACACTCGCAGACACACAGAGACACCAATACACACACCCGCAGACACACAGAGGCACGAATACAAACATTCGCAGACACACAGAGACGCTAATACACACACTCGCAGACACACAGAGACACAAATACATACACTTACATACACTCACAGACACTAATACACACACTCACAGACACTCAGAGGCACAAATACACACGCTTACACACACTCACAGACACTAAGACACACACTCGCAGAAACACAGAGACACTAACACACACACTTACACACACTCACAGACACTAATACACACACTCGCAGACACACAGAGACACTAATACACACACTTGCAGACACACAGAGACACTAACACACACACTTACACACACTCACGGGCACTAATACACACACTCGCAGAGACACAGAGACACTAACACACACTTACACACACTCACAGACACTAAAACACACTCTCGCAGACACACAGAGACACTAATACACACTCCCGCAGATACACAGAGACACTAATACACACAATCGCAGACACACAGAGGCACTAATACACACAATCGCAGACACACAAATAAACGCACTCACAGACACACAGAGGCACTAACACACACACACAGACACACAGAAATACTAATACCCACACTCGCAGACGCACAAATACACACTCTCGCAGACACACAGAGACACTAATACACACTCTCGCAGATACACAGAGACACTAATACACACAATCGCAGCCACACAGAGGCACTAATACACACAATCGCAGACGCACAAATACACACTCTCACAGTCACACAGAGACACTAACACATTCGCAGACACACAGCTACACTAAGACACACACTCACAGACACACAGAGGCACTAATACACACAGAGGCACAAATACACACACTCGCAGACACACATAGACACTAATACACACACTCGCAGCCAAGCCGAGGCACTAACACACACTCGCAGACACACAGAGGCACAAATACACACACTCGCAGACACACATAGACACTAATACACACACGCAGACACACCGAGGCACTAACACACACTCACAGACACACAGTCACTATCACACACACTCGCAGACACACAGAGACACTAATACACAGAAACACAGAGACACTAACACACTCTCGCAGACACACAGAGGCACTAACACACTCGCAGACACACAGAGACACTAACACACTCGCACACACACAGATGCAATAATACACACACTCGCAGACGCTCAAATACACACTCTCGCAGACACACAGAGACACTAACACACTCACAGACACACACATACACTAACACACTCTCGCAGACACACAGAGACACTGACACACTCGCAGACACGCAGCGGCACTAATACACACACTCGCAGACACACAGAGGCACAAATACACACACTCTCAGACACACAGAGACACTAATACACACACTCGCAGACACACAAATACACACTCTCGCAGACACACAGTGACACTAACACACACACTCGCACACACACAGAGGCACTAATACACACACTCGCAGACACACAAATACACACTCTCGCAGACACACAGAGACACTAACACACTCACAGACACACAGATACACTAACACACTCTCGCAGACACACAGAGACACTAACACACTCGCAGAGACGCAGAGGCACTAATACACACACTCGCAGACTCACAGAGGCACAAATACACACACTCGCAGACACACAGAGACACTAATACACACACTCGCAGACACACAGAGACACCAATACACACACCCGCAGACACACAGAGGCACGAATACAAACATTCGCAGACACACAGAGACGCTAATACACACACTCGCAGACACACAGAGACACAAATACATACACTTACATACACTCACAGACACTAATACACACACTCACAGACACGCAGAGGCACAAATACACACGCTTACACACACTCACAGACACTAAGACACACACTCGCAGAAACACAGAGACACTAACACACACACTTACACACACTCACAGACACTAATACACACACTCGCAGACACACAGAGACACTAATACACACACTTGCAGACACACAGAGACACTAACACACACACTTACACACACTCACGGGCACTAATACACACACTCGCAGAGACACAGAGACACTAACACACACTTACACACACTCACAGACACTAAAACACACTCTCGCAGACACACAGAGACACTAATACACACTCCCGCAGATACACAGAGACACTAATACACACAATCGCAGACACACAGAGGCACTAATACACACAATCACAGACACACAAATAAACGCACTCACAGACACACAGAGGCACTAACACACACACACAGACACACATAAATACTAATACCCACACTCGCAGACGCACAAATACACACTCTCGCAGACACACAGAGACACTAATACACACTCTCGCAGATACACAGAGACACTAATACACACAATCGCAGACACACAGAGGCCCTAATACACACAATCGCAGACGCACAAATACACACTCTCACAGTCACACAGAGACACTAACACATTCGCAGACACACAGCTACACTAAGACACACACTCACAGACACACAGAGGCACTAATACACACACTCGCAGACACACAGAGGCACAAATACACACACTCGCAGACACACATAGACACTAATACACACACTCGCAGCCAAGCCGAGGCACTAACACACACTCGCAGACACACAGAGGCACAAATACACACACTCGCAGACACACATAGACACTAATACACACACGCAGACACACCGAGGCACTAACACACACTCACAGACACACAGTCACTATCACACACACTCGCAGACACACAGATACACTAATACACAGAAACACAGAGACACTAACACACACTCGCAGACACACAGAGACACGAAGACACACACTCGCAGACACACAGATACACTAATACACACACCTGCAGACACATAGAGACACTAACACACAGACATACAAACACTAATACAGACACAGAAACACACACAGACGCGAATACACACATTTTACAGACACATATAGATACACTAATACACGCACTCATACATACAGACAGACACTGATTCACACTCTCACAGACGCACACAGACACTAATTCACACACTCACAGGCACACACAGACACTAATACACACACTCACAGACACACACAGACACTAATACACACTCTCGCAGACACACAGAGACACTGATACACACTCTCGCAGATACACAGAGACACTAATACACACAATCGCAGACACACAGAGGCACTAATACACACAATCGCAGACACACAAATAAACGCACTCACAGACACACAGAGGCACTAACACACACACACAGACACACATAAATACTAATACCCACACTCGCAGATGCACAAATACACACTCTCGCAGACACACAGAGACACTAATACACACTCTCGCAGATACACAGAGACACTAATACACACAATCGTAGACACACAGAGGCCCTAATACACACAATCGCAGACGCACAAATACACACTCTCACAGTCACACAGAGACACTAACACATTCGCAGACACACAGCTACACTAAGACACAGATTCACAGACACACAGAGGCACTAATACACCCACTCGCAGACACACAGAGGCACAAATACACACACTCGCAGACACACATAGACACTAATACACACACTCGCAGCCAAGCCGAGGCACTAACACACACTCGCAGACACACAGAGACACGAATACACACACTCACAGACACACAGAGACACTAACACACACTAGCAGACACACAGAGGCACTAATACAACACACTCGCAGACACACAGAGGCACAAATACACACACTCGCAGACACACATAGACACTAATACACACACGCAGACACACCGAGGCACTAACACACACTCACAGACACACAGTCACTATCACACACACTCGCAGACACACAGAGACACTAATACACACACTCACAGAAACACAGAGACACTAACACACACTCGCAGACACACAGAGACACGAAGACACACACTCGCAGACACACAGATACACTAATACACACACCTGCAGACACACAGAGACACTAACACACAGACATACAAACACTAATACAGACACAGAAACACACACAGACGCGAATACACACATTTTACAGACACATATAGATACACTAATACACGCACTCATACATACAGACAGACACTGATTCACACTCTCACAGACGCACACAGACACTAATTCACACACTCACAGGCACACACAGACACTAATACACACACTCACAGACACACACAGACACTAATACACACACTCACAGACACACACGGACACTAATGCACACTCGTACAGACACACATAGATACACTGATGCACACACTCACACACACAGACAGACGCTACTTCACACTCTCACAGACACACACAGACACAATTACACACACCTACAGACACATGGAGACACTAATGCACACATACAGACACTAATACACATACTCACACACACAGACACCAACACACGCACACATAGACGCACACTGGCACTAATACACACACACAGACACTAACGCGCACACACAAATACTAATGAACAAACTCACTGATACAGAGGGACAAAAATACCCACACTCACAAACACACACACAGCGACAGTAATACACACACACACACACAGACACTAATAAACACTCACAAACACACGTATACACTAGTACACTGCTCACAGGCAGACAGAGACACGAATAAACACACTCACACACACAGACACTGATGCACACATTCTCGCGCACACACAGACGCTCACAGATACACTAATACACGCAGAAACGCAGACACACACAGACTCTAATACACACATTGACAGACACACACGGACACAGATAAGCACACCCACAGACACAAGGAGACTCTAATGCACACACGCACACACACACACGGACACAGATAAACACACCCACAGACACACGGCGGCTCAAATGCACACCAACAGACAGACACTAATACACACACTAACAGACACTAACACACACTCGTGGACACACAGAGCCACTAGCACACACTCGCAGTCACACAGAGGCACTAATTCAAACACTCGCAGACACACAGAGACACTAATACAAACACTCACAGACACACAGAGACACTAACACACACACTCAGAGACACAGACAGACACTCAATACACACACTCGCAGACACACAGAGACACTAATACACACACTTATCCACACACAGAAACACTAATACACAGACTCGCAGCCACACAGAGGCACTAACACACACACACGCAGACACACAGAGGCACGAATATACACACTCACACACATACAAATACACACACTCGCAGACACACAAAACACCCCCCTCAGACACAGAGAGACACTCTCACACACACTCACTGACACACACATACACTCAATACACACACTAGCAGACACACAGTGGCACTAACACACACACTTGCAGACACACAGAGACAGTAACACACACACTCGCAGACACACAGACACTAACACACACACTCACAGACGCACAGAGACACTAATACACACACTCAAAGACACACAGAGACACTACTACACACACTCGCAGACACAGAGACACTAATACACACACTCGCAGACACACAGACACTAACACACACATTCGCAGACACACAGACAATAATATACACACTCACAGACACACAGAGACACTAATACACACACTCACAGGCACACAGACACAAACACACACTCTCACAGACACACGAAGACACTAATACACACACTCACAGACACACAGAGACACTAATACACACACAGACACGCAGAGACACTATTTACACACACTCTCACACACAAAGACACTAATACACACGCTCGCAGACACACAGAGACTCTAATACACACACTACAGACACACAGAGACACTAATACACACACTCGCAGACACACAGACACTAACACACACCCTTGCAGACACACAGACACTAACACTCACACTCGCAGACACACAGACACTAACACACACTCACAGACACACAGTGACACTAATACACACACTCACAGACACACAGGCACTAACACACACTCACAGACACACAGAGACAATAGCACACACTCGCAGACACACAGTGACACTAATACACACACTCACAGACACACAGAGACATTAGCACACACTCGCAGACACACAGAGACACTAATACACACGCTCACAGACACTAGCACACACTCTCGCAGACACACATACACTAACACACACTCACAGACTCACAGAGGCACTAGCACACACTCGCAGACACACAGAGACATTAATACACACACTCACAGATACACAGCGACACTAATACAAACACACTCGGACACACATAGACACTAATACACACAGTCACAGACACACAGATACATTATCACACACACTCTCACACACAGATACACTAATATACACACTCACAGACACACAGACACTAACACACACATCGCAGACACACACACACTAACACACACTCACAGACACACAGAGACACTAATACATACACTCACAGACACTAGCACACTCTCTCGCAGACACACACACACTAACACACACTCACAGACACACATAGACACTAACACACACTAGCAGACACACAGAGGCACTAATACAACACACTCGCAGACACACAGAGGCACAAATACACACACTCGCAGACACACATAGACACTAATACACACACGCAGACACACCGAGGCACTAACACACACTCACAGACACACAGTCACTATCACACACACTCGCAGACACACAGAGACACTAATACACACACTCACAGAAACACAGAGACACTAACACACACTCGCAGACACACAGAGACACGAAGACACACACTCGCAGACACACAGATACACTAATACACACACCTGCAGACACACAGAGACACTAACACACAGACATACAAACACTAATACAGACACAGAAACACACACAGACGCGAATACACACATTTTACAGACACATATAGATACACTAATACACGCACTCATACATACAGACAGACACTGATTCACACTCTCACAGACGCACACAGACACTAATTCACACACTCACAGGCACACACAGACACTAATACACACACTCACAGACACACACAGACACTAATACACACACTCACAGACACACACGGACACTAATGCACACTCGTACAGACACACATAGATACACTGATGCACACACTCACACACACAGACAGACGCTACTTCACACTCTCACAGACACACACAGACACAATTACACACACCTACAGACACATGGAGACACTAATGCACACATACAGACACTAATACACATACTCACACACACAGACACCAACACACGCACACATAGACGCACACTGGCACTAATACACACACACAGACACTAACGCGCACACACAAATACTAATGAACAAACTCACTGATACAGAGGGACAAAAATACCCACACTCACAAACACACACACAGCGACAGTAATACACACACACACACACACAGACACTAATAAACACTCACAAACACACGTATACACTAGTACACTGCTCACAGGCAGACAGAGACACGAATAAACACACTCACACACACAGACACTGATGCACACATTCTCGCGCACACACAGACGCTCACAGATACACTAATACACGCAGAAACGCAGACACACACAGACTCTAATACACACATTGACAGACACACACGGACACAGATAAGCACACCCACAGACACAAGGAGACTCTAATGCACACACGCACACACACACACGGACACAGATAAACACACCCACAGACACACGGCGACTCAAATGCACACCAACAGACAGACACTAATACACACACTAACAGACACTAACACACACTCGTGGACACACAGAGCCACTAACACACACTCGCAGTCACACAGAGGCACTAATTCAAACACTCGCAGACACACAGAGACACTAATACAAACACTCACAGACACACAGAGACACTAACACACACACTCAGAGACACAGACAGACACTCAATACACACACTCGCAGACACACAGAGACACTAATACACACACTTATCCACACACAGAAACACTAATACACAGACTCGCAGCCACACAGAGGCACTAACACACACACTCGCAGACACACAGAGGCACGAATATACACACTCACACACATACAAATACACACACTCGCAGACACACAAAACACCCCCCCCAGACACAGAGAGACACTCTCACACACACTCACTGACACACACAGACACTCAATACACACACTAGCAGACACACAGTGGCACTAACACACACACTTGCAGACACACAGAGACAGTAACACACACACTCGCAGACACACAGACACTAACACACACACTCACAGACGCACAGAGACACTAATACACACACTCAAAGACACACAGAGACACTACTACACACACTCGCAGACACAGAGACACTAATACACACACTCGCAAACACACAGACACTAACACACACATTCGCAGACACACAGACAATAATATACACACTCACAGACACATAGAGACACTAATACACACACTCACAGGCACACAGACACAAACACACACTCTCACAGACACACGAAGACACTAATACACACACTCACAGACACACAGAGACACTAATACACACACAGACACGCAGAGACACTATTTACACACACTCTCACACACAAAGACACTAATACACACACTCGCAGACACACAGAGACTCTAATACACACACTACAGACACACAGAGACACTAATACACACACTCGCAGACACACAGACACTAACACACACCCTTGCAGACACACAGACACTAACACACACACTCGCAGACACACAGACACTAACACACACTCACAGACACACAGTGACACTAATACACACACTCACAGACACACAGGCACTAACACACACTCACAGACACACAGAGACAATAGCACACACTCGCAGACACACAGTGACACTAATACACACACTCACAGACACACAGAGACATTAGCACACACTCGCAGACACACAGAGACACTAATACACACGCTCACAGACACTAGCACACACTCTCGCAGACACACATACACTAACACACACTCACAGACTCACAGAGGCACTAGCACACACTCGCAGACACACAGAGACATTAATACACACACTCACAGATACACAGCGACACTAATACAAACACACTCGGACACACATAGACACTAATACACACAGTCACAGACACACAGATACATTATTACACACACTCTCACACACAGATACACTAATATACACACTCACAGACACACAGACACTAACACATGCACTCGCAGACACACAGAGACACTAACACACACCCTCACAGACACACAAAGTCACTAATACACACACTCACAGACACACAGAGACACTAACACACACTCACAGACACACAGAGTCTCGAAGACACACACTCGCAGACACACAGAGACACTAATACACAGACTCACAGCCACACAGACACTAACACACACATCGCAGACACACACACACTAACACACACTCACAGACACACAGAGACACTAATACATACACTCACAGACACTAACACACTCTCTCGCAGACACACAGACACTAACACACACTCACAGACACACATAGACACTAGCACACACTCGCAGACACACAGAGGCACTAATACACACACTCACAGACACACAGCGACACTAATACACACACTCACAGACACACAGAAACAGTAATACACACACTCGCAGACACACAGACACTAACACACACACTCGCAGACACACAGACACTAACACACACACTCACAGACATACAGAGACACTAATACACACACTCACAGACACACAAAGACACTAATACACACACTCGCAGACACAGAGACACTGATACACACACTCGCAGACACACAGACACTAACACACACACTCGCCGACACACAGACACTAACATACACACTCACAGACACATAGAGACACTAATACAAACACTCACAGACACACAGAGACAATAATACACACACTCACAGACACACAGACACAAACACACACACTCACAGACACACAAAGACACTAATACACACACTCACAGACACACAGAGACAATAATACATACACTCACAGACACACAGAGACACTATTACACACACTCTAACACACAGAGACATTAACACACACTCGCAGACACACAGAGACTCTAATACACACACTAGCAGACACACAGAGACACTAATACTCACACTCGCAGACACACAGGCACTAACACACACACCCGCAGACACACAGAGACACTAGCACACACACGCAGACATACAGAGACACTAATACACACACTCACAGACACACAGCGACACTAATACAAACACACTCAGACACACATAGAAACTAATACACACAGTCACAGACACACAGACACACACTCACAGACACACACAGACTCTAATACATACACTCACAGACACACAGAGACACTAATACATACACTCACAGACACACAGAGACACTATTACACACACTCTCACACACAGAGACACTAATACACACACTCACAGACACACAGAGACATTAGCACACACTCGCAGACACACATAGACACTAATACAGACACTCACAGACACACAGAGACACTAATACACACACTCACAGACACTAACAAACACTCTCGCAGACACACATACACTAACACACACTCACAGTCTCGCAGAGACACTAGCACACACTCGCAGACACACAGATACACTAATACAAACACTCACAGACACACAGCGACACTAATACAAACACACTCAGACACACATAGACGCTAATACACACAGTCACAGACACACAGACACACACTCACGGACACACACAGACTCTAATACACACACTCACAGACACACAGAGACACTAATACATACACGCACAGACACACAGAGACACTATTACACACACTCTCACTCACCGATACACTAATAAACACACTCTCACACACACAGACACTAGCACACACTCGCAGACACACTGAGACACTAATGCACACACTCACAGACATACAGAGACATTAGCACACACTCGCAGACACACAGAGACACTAATACACTCACTCACAGACACACAGCGACACTAATACACACACTCACATACACACATAGACACTAAAACAGACAGTCACAGACACACAGAGACACTATTACACACACTCTCACACACAGAGACACTAATACACACACTCACAGACACACAGACACTAACACAATCTCACAGACACACAGAGACACTAGCACACTCTCGCAGACACACAGAGACACTAAGACACAGACTCACAGACACATTGAGACACTAGCACACACTCGCAGACACACATAGACACTAATACACAAACTCACAGACACACAGAAACAGTAATACACACACTCAGAGACACACAGACACTAACACACACACTCGCAGACACACAGACACTAACACACACACTCACAGACATACAGAGACACTAATACACACACTCACAGACACACAGAGACACTAATACATCACACTGGCAGACACAGAGACACTGATACACACACTCGCAGACACACAGACACTAACACACACACTCGCAGACACACAGACACTAACACACACACTCACAGACACACAGAGGCACTAATACACACACTCACAGACACCCATATACACTTTTACACACACTCTCACACACAGAGACACTAATACACACACTCACAGACACACAGAGACACTAATACACACAGTCGTAGACACACAGACACTAACACACACTCACAGACACACAGAGACACTAACACACACACTCACAGACACACAAATACACTAATACACACACTCGCAGACACAGAGACACTGATACACACACTCGCAGACACACAGACACTAACACACACACTCGCAGACACACAGACACTAACATACACACTCACAGACACATAGAGACACTAATACACACACTCACAGACACACAGACACAAACACACACACTCACAGACACACAAAGACACTAATACACACACTCACAGACACACAGAGACATTAATACATACACTCACAGACACACAGAGACACTATTACACACACTCTCTCACACAGAGACACTAACACACACTCGCAGACACACAGGGACTCTAATACACACACTAGCAGACACACAGAGACACTAATACTCACACTCGCAGACACTCAGGCACTAACACACACACTCGCAGACACACAGACACTAACACACACACTCACAGACACACAGAGACACTAATACATACACTCACAGACACTAGCACACACTCTCGCAGACACACAGACACTAACACACACTCACAGACACACAGAGAAACTAGCACACACTCGCAGACACACAGAGACACTAATACACACACTCACAGACACACAGCGACACTAATACACACACTCGCAGACGCACAGACACTAACACACACACTCGCAGACACACAGACACTAACATACACACTCACAGACACATAGAGACACTAATACAAACACTCACAGACACACAGAGACAATAATACACACACACACAGACACACAGACACAAACACACACACTCACAGACACACAAAGACACTAATACACACACTCACAGACATACAGAGACATTAATACATACAATCACAGACACACAGAGACACTATTACACACACTCTGACACACAGAGACACTAACACACACTCGCAGACACACAGAGACTCTAATACACACACTAGCAGACACACAGAGACACTAATACTCACACTCGCAGACACACAGGCACTAACACACACACTCGCAGACACACAGAGACACTAGCACACACTCGCAGACACACAGAGACACTAATACATACACTCACAGACACTAGCACACACTCTCGCAGACACACAGACACTAACACACAATGACAGACACACAGAGACACTAGCACACACTCGCAGACACACAGATACACTAATACACACACTCACAGACACACAGCGACACTAATACAAACACACTCAGACACACATAGACACTAATACACACAGTCACAGACACACAGACACACACTCACAGACACACACAGACTCTAATACACACACTCACAGACACACAGAGACACTAATACATACACGCACAGACACACAGAGACACTATTACACACACTCTCACACACAGAGACACTAATACACACACTCTCACACACACAGACACTAGCACACACTCGCAGACACACTAAGACACTAATACACACACTCACAGACATACAGAGACATTAGCACACACTCGCAGACACACAGAGACACTAATACACTCACTCACAGACACTAACACACACTCTCGCAGACACACATACACTAACACACACTCACAGTCTCACAGAGACACTAGCACACACTCGCAGACACACAGATACACTAATACAAACACTCACAGACACACAGCGACACTAATACAAACACACTCAGACACACATAGACACTAATACACACAGTCACAGACACACAGAGACACTATTACACCCACTCTCACACACAGAGACACTAATGCACACACTCAAAGACACACAGACACTAACACACACACTCACAGACACACAGAGACACTAATACACACACTCACAGACACACTGAGACACTTTTACACACACACTCACACACAGAGACACTAATACACACACTCACAGACACACAGAGACACTAATACACACAGTCGCAGACACACAGACACTAACACACACTCACAGACACACAGAGACACTAACACACACACTCACAGAGACACTAATACACACACTCAAAGGCACACAGAGACACTACTACACACACTCGCAGACACAGAGACACTAATACACACACTCGCAGACACACAGACACTAACACACACATTCGCAGACACACAGACACTAACATACACACTCACAGACACACAGAGACACTAATACACACACTCACGGGCACACAGACACAAACACACACAATCACAGACACACAAATACACTAATACACACACACACAGACACACATAGACACTAATACACACACACACAGACACACAGAGACACTATTACACACACTCTCACACACAGAGACACTAATACACACACTCGCAGACACACAGAGACTCTAATACACACACTCCAGACACACAGAGACACTAATATACACACTAGCAGACTCACAGACACTAACACACACCCTCGCAGACACACAGACACTAACACACACACTCGCAGACACACAGACACTAACACACACTCACATACACACAGTGACACTAATACACACACTCACAGACACACAGGCACTAACACACACTCACAGACACACCGAGAAACTAGCACACACTCGCAGGCACACAGAGATACTAATACACACACTCACAGACACACAGAGACATTAGCACACACTCGCAGACACACAGAGACACTAATACAGACACTCACAGACACATAGAGACACTAATACACTCACTCACAGACACTAACACACACTCTCGCAGACACAAACACACACTCACAGACTCACAGAGACACTAGCACACACTCGCAGACACACAGAGACACTAATACACGCACTCACAGACACACAGCGACACCAATACAAACACACTCAGACACACATATACACTAATACACACAGTCACAGACACACAGAGACACTATTACACACACTCTCACACACAGAGACACTAATACACACACTCACAGACACACAGACACTAACACACACACTCACAGACACACAGAGACACTAATACACACACTCACAGACACACAGAGACACTTTTACACACACTCTCAACACACAGCGACACTAATACACACACTCACAGACACACAGATACACTAATACACACACTCGCAGACACACAGACACTAACACACACTCACAGAGATACAGAGACACTAATACACACACTCACAGACGCACAGACACTAACACAAACTCACAGACACACAGAGACACTAGCACACACTCGCAGACACACAGAGACACTAATACACCGACTCACAGACACACAGGGACACTAGCACACACTCGCAGATACACAGAGACTCTAATGCACACACTCACAGACACACAGAAACAGTAATACACACACTGGCAGACAGAAAGACACTAACACACACACTCACAGACATACAGAGACACTAATACACACACTCACAGACACACAAAGACACTAATACACACACTCGCAGACACAGAGACACTGATACACACACTCGCAGACACACAGACACTAACACACACTCGCAGACACACAGGCACTAACATACACACTCTCAGACACATAGAGACACTAATACACACACTCACAGACACAAAGACACAAACACACACACTCACAGAATCACAAAGACACTAATACACACACTAACAGTCACACAGAGACATTGATACATACACTCACAGACACACAGAGACACTATTACACACACTCTCTCACACAGAGACACTAACACACACTCGCAGACACACAGAGACACTAATACAAACACTCACAGACACACAGAGACAATAATACACACACTCACAGACACACAGACACAAACACACACACTCACAGACACACAAAGACACTAATACACACACTCACAGACACACAGAGACATTAGTACATACACTCACAGACACACAGAGACACTATTACACACACTCTCACACACAGAGACACTAACACACACTCGTAGACACACAGAGACTCTAATACACACACTAGCAGACACACAGAGACACTAATACTCACACTCGCAGACACACAGGCACTAACACACACACTCGCAGACACACAGAGACACTAGCACACACTCGCAGACACACAGAGACACTAATACATACACTCACAGACACTAGCACACACTCTCGCAGACACACAGACACTTACACACACTCACAGACACACAGAGACACTAGCACACACTCGCAAACACACAGAGACACTAATACACACACTCACAGACACACAGCGACACTAATACAAACACACTCAGACACACATAGACACTAATACACACAGTCACAGACACACAGACACACACTCACAGACACACACAGACTCTAATACACACACTCACAGACACACAGAGACACTAATACATACACGCACAGACACACAGAGACACTATTACACACACTCTCACACACCGAGACACTAATAAACACACTCTCACACACACAGACACTAGCACACACTCGCAGACACACTGAGACACTAATACACACACTCACAGACATACAGAGACATTAGCACACACTCGCAGACACACAGAGACACTAATACACTCACTCACAGACACACAGCGACACTAATACACACACTCACATACACACATAGACACTAAAACAGACAGTCACAGACACACAGAGACACTATCACACACACTCTCACACACAGAGACACTAATACACACACTCACAGACACACATAAACCAACACGCACACTCACAGACACACAGATACACTTTTACACACACTCTCACACACAGAGGCACTAATACACACACTCACAGACACACAGACACTAACACACACTCACAGACACACAGAGACCCTAATACACACACTCACAGACGCACAGAGACTAACACAATCTCACAGACACACAGAGACACTAGCACACTCTCGCAGACACACAGAGACACTAATACACAGACTCACAGACACATTGAGACACTAGCACACACTCGCAGACACACATAGACACTAATACACAAACTCACAGACACACAGAAACAGTAATACACACACTCACAGACACGCAGACACTAACACACACACTCGCAGACACAAAGACACTAACACACACACTCACAGACATACAGAGACACTAATACACACACTCACAGACACACAGAGACACTAATACATCACATTGGCAGACACAGAGACACTGATACACACACTCGCAGACACACAGACACTAACACACACACTCGCAGACACACAGACACTAACACACACACTCACAGACACACAGAGGCACTAATACACACACTCACAGACACCCAGAGACACTTTTACACACACTCTCACACACAGAGACACTAATACACACACTCACAGACACACAGAGACACTAATACACACAGTCGTAGACACACAGACACTAACACACACTCACAGACACACAGAGACACTAACACACACACTCACAGACACACAAAGACACTAATACACACACTCGCAGACACAGAGACACTGATACACACACTCGCAGACACACAGACACTAACACACACACTCGCAGACACACAGACACTAACATACACACTCACAGACACATAGAGACACTAATACACACACTCACAGACACACAGACACAAACACACACACTCAAAGACACACAAAGACACTAATACACACACTCACAGACACACAGAGACACTAACACACACTCGCAGACACACAGAGACTCTAATACACACACTAGCAGACACACAGAGGCACTAATACTCACACTCGCAGACACTCAGGCACTAACACACACACTCGCAGACACACATACACTAACACACACACTCACAGACACACAGAGACACTAATACATACACTCACAGACACTAGCACACACTCTCGCAGACACACAGACACTAACACACACTCACAGACACACAGAGAAACAAGCACACACTCGCAGACACACAGAGACACTAATACACACACTCACAGACACACAGCGACACTAATACACACACTCGCAGACGCACAGACACTAACACACACACTCGCAGACACACAGACACTAACATACACACTCACAGACACATAGAGGCACTAATACAAACACTCACAGACACACAGAGACAATAATACACACACTCACAGACACACTGACACAAACACACACACTCACAGACACACAAAGACACTAATACACACACTCACAGACACACAGAGACATTAATACATACAATCACAGACACACAGAGACACTAT
Source organism: Scyliorhinus torazame (assembly GCF_047496885.1). Taxonomy (NCBI): domain Eukaryota; kingdom Metazoa; phylum Chordata; class Chondrichthyes; order Carcharhiniformes; family Scyliorhinidae; genus Scyliorhinus; species Scyliorhinus torazame. The sequence continues at coordinate 58,914,290 of NC_092726.1, forward strand.
TACACACACTCTGACACACAGAGACACTAACACACACTCGCAGACACACAGAGACTCTAATACACACACTAGCAGACACACAGAGGCACTAATACTCACACTCGCAGACACACAGGCACTAACACACACACTCGCAGACACACAGAGACACTAGCACACACTCGCAGACACACATAGACACTAATACATACACTCACAGACACTAGCACACACTCTCGCAGACACACATACACTAACACACAATCACAGACACACAGAGACACTAGCACACACTCGCAGACACACAGAGACACTAATACACACACTCACAGACACACAGCGACACTAATACAAACACACTCAGACACACATAGACACTAATACACACAGTCACAGACACACACTCACAGACACACACAGACTCTAATACACACAATCACAGACACACAGAGACACTAATACATACACGCACAGACACACAGAGACACTATTACACACACTCTCACACACAGAGACACTAATACACACACTCTCACACACACAGACACTAGCACACACTCGCAGACACACTAAGACACTAATACACACACTCACAGACATACAGAGACATTAGCACACACTCGCAAACACACAGAGACACTAATACACTCACTCACAGACACACAGAGACACTTTTACACACACTCTCACACACAGAGACACTAATACACAAACTCACAGAAACACAGAGACACTAATACACACACTCGCAGACACACAGACACTAACACACACTCACAGACACACAGAGACACTAATACACACACTCACAGACGCACAGAGACTAACACAATCTCACAGACACACAGAGACACTAGCACACTCTCGCAGACACACAGAGACACTAATACACTCACTCACAGACACAGAGAGACACTTTTACACACACTCTCACACACAGAGACACTAATACACAAACTCACAGAAACACAGAGACACTAATTCACACACTCGCAGACACACAGACACAAACACACACTCACAGACACACAGAGACACTAATACACACACTCACAGACGCACAGAGACTAACACAATCTCACAGACACACAGAGACACTAGCACACTCTCGCAGACACACAGAGACATTAATACACAAACTCACAGACACACAGAAACAGTAATACACACGCTCGCAGACACACAGACACTAACACACACACTCGCAGACACACAGACACTAACACACACACTCACAGACATACAGAGACACTAATACACACAATCACAGACACACAGAGACACTAATACATCACACTGGCAGACACAGAGACACTGATACACACACTCGCAGACACACAGACACTAACACACACACTCGCAGACACACAGACACTAACACACACACTCACAGACACACAGAGGCACTAATACACACACTCACAGACACACAGAGACAATTTTACACACACTCTCACACACAGAGACACTAATACACACACTCACAGACACACAGAGACACTAATACACACAGTCGTAGACACACAGACACTAACACACACTCACAGACACACAGAGACACTAACACACACACTCATAGACACACAGAGACACTAATACACACACTTATCCACACACAGAAACATTAATACACAGACTCGCAGCCACACAAAGGCACTAACACACACACTCGCAGACACACAGAGGCACGAATATACACACTCACACACACAAATACACACACTCGCAGACACACAAAACTCACACCCCCAGACACAGAGAGACACTCTCACACACACTCACTGACACACACAGACACTCAATACACACACTAGCAGACACACAGTGGCACTAACACACACACTTGCAGACACACAGAGACAGTAACACACACACTCGCAGACACACAGACACTAACACACACACTCACAGACACACAGAGACACTAATACTCACACTCAAAGACACACAGAGACACTAACACACACTCGCAGACACACAGAGACTCTAATACACACACTAGCAGACACACAGAGGCACTAATACTCACACTCGCAGACACTCAGGCACTAACACACACACTCGCAGACACACATACACTAACACACACACTCACAGACACACAGAGACACTAATACATACACTCACAGACACTAGCACACACTCTCGCAGACACACAGACACTAACACACACTCACAGACACACAGAGAAACAAGCACACACTCGCAGACACACAGAGACACTAATACACACACTCACAGACACACAGCGACACTAATACACACACTCGCAGACGCACAGACACTAACACACACACTCGCAGACACACAGACACTAACATACACACTCACAGACACATAGAGGCACTAATACAAACACTCACAGACACACAGAGACAATAATACACACACTCACAGACACACTGACACAAACACACACACTCACAGACACACAAAGACACTAATACACACACTCACAGACACACAGAGACATTAATACATACAATCACAGACACACAGAGACACTATTACACACACTCTGACACACAGAGACACTAACACACACTCGCAGACACACAGAGACTCTAATACACACACTAGCAGACACACAGAGGCACTAATACTCACACTCGCAGACACACAGGCACTAACACACACACTCGCAGACACACAGAGACACTAGCACACACTCGCAGACACACATAGACACTAATACATACACTCACAGACACTAGCACACACTCTCGCAGACACACATACACTAACACACAATCACAGACACACAGAGACACTAGCACACACTCGCAGACACACAGAGACACTAATACACACACTCACAGACACACAGCGACACTAATACAAACACACTCAGACACACATAGACACTAATACACACAGTCACAGACACACACTCACAGACACACACAGACTCTAATACACACAATCACAGACACACAGAGACACTAATACATACACGCACAGACACACAGAGACACTATTACACACACTCTCACACACAGAGACACTAATACACACACTCTCACACACACAGACACTAGCACACACTCGCAGACACACTAAGACACTAATACACACACTCACAGACATACAGAGACATTAGCACACACTCGCAAACACACAGAGACACTAATACACTCACTCACAGACACACAGAGACACTTTTACACACACTCTCACACACAGAGACACTAATACACAAACTCACAGAAACACAGAGACACTAATACACAAACTCGCAGACACACAGACACTAACACACACTCACAGACACACAGAGACACTAATACACACACTCACAGACGCACAGAGACTAACACAATCTCACAGACACACAGAGACACTAGCACACTCTCGCAGACACACAGAGACACTAATACACTCACTCACAGACACAGAGAGACACTTTTACACACACTCTCACACACAGAGACACTAATACACAAACTCACAGAAACACAGAGACACTAATTCACACACTCGCAGACACACAGACACAAACACACACTCACAGACACACAGAGACACTAATACACACACTCACAGACGCACAGAGACTAACACAATCTCACAGACACACAGAGACACTAGCACACTCTCGCAGACACACAGAGACATTAATACACAAACTCACAGACACACAGAAACAGTAATACACACGCTCGCAGACACACAGACACTAACACACACACTCGCAGACACACAGACACTAACACACACACTCACAGACATACAGAGACACTAATACACACAATCACAGACACACAGAGACACTAATACATCACACTGGCAGACACAGAGACACTGATACACACACTCGCAGACACACAGACACTAACACACACACTCGCAGACACACAGACACTAACACACACACTCACAGACACACAGAGGCACTAATACACACACTCACAGACACACAGAGACAATTTTACACACACTCTCACACACAGAGACACTAATACACACACTCACAGACACACAGAGACACTAATACACACAGTCGTAGACACACAGACACTAACACACACTCACAGACACACAGAGACACTAACACACACACTCATAGACACACAGAGACACTAATACACACACTTATCCACACACAGAAACATTAATACACAGACTCGCAGCCACACAAAGGCACTAACACACACACTCGCAGACACACAGAGGCACGAATATACACACTCACACACACAAATACACACACTCGCAGACACACAAAACTCACACCCCCAGACACAGAGAGACACTCTCACACACACTCACTGACACACACAGACACTCAATACACACACTAGCAGACACACAGTGGCACTAACACACACACTTGCAGACACACAGAGACAGTAACACACACACTCGCAGACACACAGACACTAACACACACACTCACAGACACACAGAGACACTAATACTCACACTCAAAGACACACAGAGACACTACCACACACACTCGCAGACACACAGACACGAACACACACATTCGCAGACACACAGACACTAACATACACACTCACAGACACACAGAGACACTAATACACACACTCACAGGCACACAGACACAAGCACACACTCTCACAGACACACGAAGACACTAATACACACACTCACAGACACACAGAGACACTAGCACACACTCGCAGACACACAGAGACACTAATACATACACTCACAGACACTAGCACACACTCTCGCAGACACACAGACACTTACACACACTCACAGACACACAGAGACACTAGCACACACTCGAAAACACACAGAGACACTAATACACACACTCACAGACACACAGCGACACTAATACAAACACACTCAGACACACATAGACACTAATACACACAGTCACAGACACACAGACACACACTCACAGACACACACAGACTCTAATACACACACTCACAGACACACAGAGACACTAATACATACACGCACAGACACACAGAGACACTATTACACACACTCTCACACACCGAGACACTAATAAACACACTCTCACACACACAGACACTAGCACACACTCGCAGACACACTGAGACACTAATACACACACTCACAGACATACAGAGACATTAGCACACACTCGCAGACACACAGAGACACTAATACACTCACTCACAGACACACAGCGACACTAATACACACACTCACATACACACATAGACACTAAAACAGACAGTCACAGACACACAGAGACACTATCACACACACTCTCACACACAGAGACACTAATACACACACTCACAGACACACATAAACCAACACGCACACTCACAGACACACAGATACACTTTTACACACACTCTCACACACAGAGGCACTAATACACACACTCACAGACACAGAGAGACACTTTTACACACACTCTCACACACAGAGACACTAATACACAAACTCACAGAAACACAGAGACACTAATTCACACACTCGCAGACACACAGACACAAACACACACTCACAGACACACAGAGACACTAATACACACACTCACAGACGCACAGAGACTAACACAATCTCACAGACACACAGAGACACTAGCACACTCTCGCAGACACACAGAGACATTAATACACAAACTCACAGACACACAGAAACAGTAATACACACGCTCGCAGACACACAGACACTAACACACACACTCGCAGACACACAGACACTAACACACACACTCACAGACATACAGAGACACTAATACACACAATCACAGACACACAGAGACACTAATACATCACACTGGCAGACACAGAGACACTGATACACACACTCGCAGACACACAGACACTAACACACACACTCGCAGACACACAGACACTAACACACACACTCACAGACACACAGAGGCACTAATACACACACTCACAGACACACAGAGACAATTTTACACACACTCTCACACACAGAGACACTAATACACACACTCACAGACACACAGAGACACTAATACACACAGTCGTAGACACACAGACACTAACACACACTCACAGACACACAGAGACACTAACACACACACTCATAGACACACAGAGACACTAATACACACACTTATCCACACACAGAAACATTAATACACAGACTCGCAGCCACACAAAGGCACTAACACACACACTCGCAGACACACAGAGGCACGAATATACACACTCACACACACAAATACACACACTCGCAGACACACAAAACTCACACCCCCAGACACAGAGAGACACTCTCACACACACTCACTGACACACACAGACACTCAATACACACACTAGCAGACACACAGTGGCACTAACACACACACTTGCAGACACACAGAGACAGTAACACACACACTCGCAGACACACAGACACTAACACACACACTCACAGACACACAGAGACACTAATACTCACACTCAAAGACACACAGAGACACTACCACACACACTCGCAGACACACAGACACGAACACACACATTCGCAGACACACAGACACTAACATACACACTCACAGACACACAGAGACACTAATACACACACTCACAGGCACACAGACACAAGCACACACTCTCACAGACACACGAAGACACTAATACACACACTCACAGACACACAGAGACACTAGCACACACTCGCAGACACACAGAGACACTAATACATACACTCACAGACACTAGCACACACTCTCGCAGACACACAGACACTTACACACACTCACAGACACACAGAGACACTAGCACACACTCGCAAACACACAGAGACACTAATACACACACTCACAGACACACAGCGACACTAATACAAACACACTCAGACACACATAGACACTAATACACACAGTCACAGACACACAGACACACACTCACAGACACACACAGACTCTAATACACACACTCACAGACACACAGAGACACTAATACATACACGCACAGACACACAGAGACACTATTACACACACTCTCACACACCGAGACACTAATAAACACACTCTCACACACACAGACACTAGCACACACTCGCAGACACACTGAGACACTAATACACACACTCACAGACATACAGAGACATTAGCACACACTCGCAGACACACAGAGACACTAATACACTCACTCACAGACACACAGCGACACTAATACACACACTCACATACACACATAGACACTAAAACAGACAGTCACAGACACACAGAGACACTATCACACACACTCTCACACACAGAGACACTAATACACACACTCACAGACACACATAAACCAACACGCACACTCACAGACACACAGATACACTTTTACACACACTCTCACACACAGAGGCACTAATACACACACTCACAGACACACAGACACTAACACACACTCACAGACACACAGAGACCCTAATACACACACTCACAGACGCACAGAGACTAACACAATCTCACAGACACACAGAGACACTAGCACACTCTCGCAGACACACAGAGACACTAATACACAGACTCACAGACACATTGAGACACTAGCACACACTCGCAGACACACATAGACACTAATACACAAACTCACAGACACACAGAAACAGTAATACACACACTCACAGACACGCAGACACTAACACACACACTCGCAGACACAAAGACACTAACACACACACTCACAGACATACAGAGACACTAATACACACACTCACAGACACACAGAGACACTAATACATCACATTGGCAGACACAGAGACACTGATACACACACTCGCAGACACACAGACACTAACACACACACTCGCAGACACACAGACACTAACACACACACTCACAGACACACAGAGGCACTAATACACACACTCACAGACACCCAGAGACACTTTTACACACACTCTCACACACAGAGACACTAATACACACACTCACAGACACACAGAGACACTAATACACACAGTCGTAGACACACAGACACTAACACACACTCACAGACACACAGAGACACTAACACACACACTCACAGACACACAAAGACACTAATACACACACTCGCAGACACAGAGACACTGATACACACACTCGCAGACACACAGACACTAACACACACACTCGCAGACACACAGACACTAACATACACACTCACAGACACATAGAGACACTAATACACACACTCACAGACACACAGACACAAACACACACACTCAAAGACACACAAAGACACTAATACACACACTCACAGACACACAGAGACACTAACACACTCTCGCAGACACACATACACTAACACACAATCACAGACACACAGAGACACTAGCACACACTCGCAGACACACAGAGACACTAATACACACACTCACAGACACACAGCGACACTAATACAAACACACTCAGACACACATAGACACTAATACACACAGTCACAGACACACACTCACAGACACACACAGACTCTAATACACACAATCACAGACACACAGAGACACTAATACATACACGCACAGACACACAGAGACACTATTACACACACTCTCACACACAGAGACACTAATACACACACTCTCACACACACAGACACTAGCACACACTCGCAGACACACTAAGACACTAATACACACACTCACAGACATACAGAGACATTAGCACACACTCGCAAACACACAGAGACACTAATACACTCACTCACAGACACACAGAGACACTTTTACACACACTCTCACACACAGAGACACTAATACACAAACTCACAGAAACACAGAGACACTAATACACACACTCGCAGACACACAGACACTAACACACACTCACAGACACACAGAGACACTAATACACACACTCACAGACGCACAGAGACTAACACAATCTCACAGACACACAGAGACACTAGCACACTCTCGCAGACACACAGAGACACTAATACACTCACTCACAGACACAGAGAGACACTTTTACACACACTCTCACACACAGAGACACTAATACACAAACTCACAGAAACACAGAGACACTAATTCACACACTCGCAGACACACAGACACAAACACACACTCACAGACACACAGAGACACTAATACACACACTCACAGACGCACAGAGACTAACACAATCTCACAGACACACAGAGACACTAGCACACTCTCGCAGACACACAGAGACATTAATACACAAACTCACAGACACACAGAAACAGTAATACACACGCTCGCAGACACACAGACACTAACACACACACTCGCAGACACACAGACACTAACACACACACTCACAGACATACAGAGACACTAATACACACAATCACAGACACACAGAGACACTAATACATCACACTGGCAGACACAGAGACACTGATACACACACTCGCAGACACACAGACACTAACACACACACTCGCAGACACACAGACACTAACACACACACTCACAGACACACAGAGGCACTAATACACACACTCACAGACACACAGAGACAATTTTACACACACTCTCACACACAGAGACACTAATACACACACTCACAGACACACAGAGACACTAATACACACAGTCGTAGACACACAGACACTAACACACACTCACAGACACACAGAGACACTAACACACACACTCATAGACACACAGAGACACTAATACACACACTTATCCACACACAGAAACATTAATACACAGACTCGCAGCCACACAAAGGCACTAACACACACACTCGCAGACACACAGAGGCACGAATATACACACTCACACACACAAATACACACACTCGCAGACACACAAAACTCACACCCCCAGACACAGAGAGACACTCTCACACACACTCACTGACACACACAGACACTCAATACACACACTAGCAGACACACAGTGGCACTAACACACACACTTGCAGACACACAGAGACAGTAACACACACACTCGCAGACACACAGACACTAACACACACACTCACAGACACACAGAGACACTAATACTCACACTCAAAGACACACAGAGACACTACCACACACACTCGCAGACACACAGACACGAACACACACATTCGCAGACACACAGACACTAACATACACACTCACAGACACACAGAGACACTAATACACACACTCACAGGCACACAGACACAAGCACACACTCTCACAGACACACGAAGACACTAATACACACACTCACAGACACACAGAGACACTAATACACACACACAGACACGCAGAGACACTATTTACACACACTCTCACACACAAAGGCACTAATACACACACTCGCAGACACACAGAGACTCTAATACACACACTACAGACACACAGAGACACTAATACACACACTCGCAGACACACAGACACTAACACACACCCTTGCAGACACACAGACACTAACACACACACTCGCAGACACACAGACACTAACACACACTCACAGACACACAGTGACACTAATACACACACTCACAGACACACAGGCACTAACACACACTCACAGACACACAGAGACAATAGCACACACTCGCAGACACACAGTGACACTAATACACACACTCACAGACACACAGAGACATTAGCACACACTCGCAGACACACAGTGACACTAATACACACACTCACAGACACACAGAGACACTAATACACACACAGACACGCAGAGACACTATTTACACACACTCTCACACACAAAGACACTAATACACACACTCGCAGACACACAGAGACTCTAATACACACACTACAGACACACAGAGACACTAATACACACACTCGCAGACACACAGACACTAACACACACCCTTGCAGACACACAGACACTAACACACACACTCGCAGACACACAGACACTAACACACACTCACAGACACACAGTGACACTAATACACACACTCACAGACACACAGGCACTAACACACACTCACAGACACACAGAGCCAATAGCACACACTCGCAGATACACAGTGACACTAATACACACACTCACAGACACACAGAGATATTAGCACACACTCGCAGACACACAGAGACACTAATACACACGCTCACAGACACTAGCACACACTCTCGCAGACACACATACACTAACACACACTCACAGACACACATAGACACTAGCACACACTCGCAGACACACAGAGACACTAATACACACACTCACAGACACACAGCGACACTAATACACACACTCACAGACACACAGAAACAGTAATACACACACTCGCAGACACACAGACACTAACACACACACTCGCAGACACACAGACACTAACACACACACTCACAGACATACAGAGACACTAATACACACACTCACAGACACACAAAGACACTAATACACACACTCGCAGACACAGAGACACTGATACACACACTCGCAGACACACAGACACTAACACACACACTCGCCGACACACAGACACTAACATACACACTCACAGACACATAGAGACACTAATACAAACACTCACAGACACACAGAGACAATAATACACACACTCACAGACACACAGACACAAACACACACACTCACAGACACACAAAGACACTAATACACACACTCACAGACACACAGAGACATTAATACATACAGACACACAGAGACACTATTACACACACTCTCACACACAGAGACATTAACACACACTCGCAGATACACAGAGACTCTAATACACACACTAGCAGACACACAGAGACACTAATACTCACACTCGCAGACACACAGGCACTAACACACACACCCGCAGACACACAGAGACACTAGGACACACTCGCAGACATACAGAGACACTAATACACACACTCACAGACACACAGCGACACTAATACAAACACACTCAGACACACATAGAAACTAATACACACAGTCACAGACACACAGACACACACTCACAGACACACAGAGACACTAATACATACACTCACAGACACACAGAGACACTATTACACACACTCTCACACACAGAGACACTAATACACACACTCACAGACACACAGAGACATTAGCACACGCTCGCAGACACACATAGACACTAATACAGACACTCACAGACACACAGAGACACTAATACACACACTCACAGACACTCAGGCACTAACACACACACTCGCAGACACACAGACACTAACACACACACTCACAGACACACAGAGACACTAATACATACACTCACAGACACTAGCACACACTCTCGCAGACACACAGACACTAACACACACTCACAGACACACAGAGAAACTAGCACACACTCGCAGACACACAGATACACTAATACAAACACTCACAGACACACAGCGACACTAATACAAACACACTCAGACACACATAGACACTAATACACACAGTCACAGACACACAGAGACACTATTACACCCACTCTCACACACAGAGACACTAATGCACACACTCACAGACACACAGACACTAACACACACACTCACAGACACACAGAGACACTAATACACACACTCACAGACACACTGAGACACTTTTACACACACACTCACACACAGAGACACTAATACACACACTCACAGACACACAGAGACACTAATACACACAGTCGCAGACACACAGACACTAACACACACTCACAGACACACAGAGACACTAACACACACACTCACAGACACACAGAGACACTAATACACACACTCAATGGCACACAGAGACACTACTACACACACTCGCAGACACAGAGACGCTAATACACACACTCGCAGACACACAGACACTAACACACACATTCGCAGACACACAGACACTAACATACACACTCACAGACACACAGAGACACTAATACACACACTCACGGGCACACAGACACAAACACACACAATCACAGACACACAGAGACACTAGCACACACTCGCAGACACACAGAGACACTAGCACACACTCGCAGACACACAGAGACACTAATACATACACTCACAGACACTAGCACACACTCTCGCAGACACACAGACACTTACACACACTCACAGACACACAGAGACACTAGCACACACTCGCAAACACACAGAGACACTAATACACACACTCACAGACACACAGCGACACTAATACAAACACACTCAGACACACATAGACACTAATACACACAGTCACAGACACACAGACACACACTCACAGACACACACAGACTCTAATACACACACTCACAGACACACAGAGACACTAATACATACACGCACAGACACACAGAGACACTATTACACACACTCTCACACACCGAGACACTAATAAACACACTCTCACACACACAGACACTAGCACACACTCGCAGACACACTGAGACACTAATACACACACTCACAGACATACAGAGACATTAGCACACACTCGCAGACACACAGAGACACTAATACACTCACTCACAGACACACAGCGACACTAATACACACACTCACAGACACACATAGACACTAAAACAGACAGTCACAGACACACAGAGACACTATTACACACACTCTCACACACAGAGACACTAATACACACACTCACAGACACACATACACTAACACACACACTCACAGACACACAGAGACACATTTACACACACTCTCACACACAGAGACACTAATACACACACTCACAGACACACAGACACTAACACACACTCACAGACACACAGAGACACTAATACACACACTCACAGACGCACAGAGAATAACACAATCTCACAGACACACAGAGACACTAGCACACTCTCGCAGACACACAGAGACACTAATACACAGACTCACAGACACATTGAGACACTAGCACACACTCGCAGACACACATAGACACTAATACACAAACTCACAGACACACAGACACAGTAATACACACACTCGCAGACACACAGACACTAACACATACACTCGCAGACACACAGACACTAACACACACACTCACAGACATACTGAGACACTAATACACACACTCACAGACACACAGAGACACTAATACATCACACTGGCAGACACAGAGACACTGATACACACACTCGCAGACACACAGACACTAACACACACACTCGCAGACACACAGACACTAACACACACACTCACAGACACACAGAGGCACTAATACACACACTCACAGACACCCAGAGACACTTTTACACACACTCTCACACACAGAGACACTAATACACACACTCACAGACACACAGAGACACTAATACACACAGTCGTAGACACACAGACACTAACACACACTCACAGACACACAGAGACACTAACACACACACTCACAGACACACAAAGACACTAATACACACACTCGCAGACACAGAGACACTGATACACACACTCGCAGACACACAGACACTAACACACACACTCGCAGACACACAGACACTAACATACACACTCACAGACACATAGAGACACTAATACACACACTCACAGACACACAGACACAAACACACACACTCACAGACACACAAAGACACTAATACACACACTCACAGACACACAGAGACATTAATACATACACTCACAGACACACAGAGACACTAGTACACACACTCTCTCACACAGAGACACTAACACACACTCGCAGACACACAGAGACTCTAATACACACACTAGCAGACACACAGAGACACTAATACTCACACTCGCAGACACTCAGGCACTAACACACACACTCGCAGACACACAGACACTAACACACACACTCACAGACACACAGAGACACTAATACATACACTCACAGACACTAGCACACACTCTCGCAGACACACAGACACTAACACACACTCACAGACACACAGAGAAACTAGCACACACTCGCAGACACACAGAGACACTAATACACACACTCACAGACACACAGCGACACTAATACACACACTCGCAGACGCACAGACACTAACACACACACTCGCAGACACACAGACACTAACATACACACTCACAGACACATAGAGACACTAATACAAACACTCACAGACACACAGAGACAATAATACACACACTCACAGACACACAGACACAAACACACACACTCACAGACACACAAAGACACTAATACACACACTCACAGACACACAGAGACATTAATACATACAATCACAGACACACAGAGACACTATTACACACACTCTGACACACAGAGACACTAACACACACTCGCAGACACACAGAGACTCTAATACACACACTAGCAGACACACAGAGACACTAATACTCACTCTCGCAGACACACAGACACTAACACACAATCACAGACACACAGAGACACTAGCACACACTCGCAGACACACAGAGACACTAATACACACACTCACAGACACACAGCGACACTAATACAAACACACTCAGACACACATAGACACTAATACACACAGTCACAGACACACAGACACACACTCACAGACACACACAGACTCTAGTACACACACTCACAGACACACAGAGACACTAATACATACACGCACAGACACACAGAGACACTATTACACACACTCTCACACACAGAGACACTAATACACACACTCTCACACACACAGACACTCGCACACACTCGCAGACACACTAAGACACTAATACACACACTCACAGACATACAGAGACATTAGCACACACTCGCAGACACACAGAGACACTAATACACTCACTCACAGACACACAGAGACACTTTTACACACACTCTCACACACAGAGACACTAATACACAAACTCACAGAAACACAGAGACACTAATACACACACTCGCAGACACACAGACACTAACACACACTCACAGACACACAGAGACACTAATACACACACTTACAGACGCACAGAGACTAACACAATCTCACAGACACACAGAGACACTAGCACACTCTCGCAGACACACAGAGACATTAATACACAAACTCACAGACACACAGAAACAGTAATACACACACTCTCAGACACACAGACACTAACACACACACTCGAAGACACACAGACACTAACACACACACTCACAGACATACAGAGACACTAATACACACAATCACAGACACACAGAGACACTAATACATCACACTGGCAGACACAGAGACACTGATACACACACTCGCAGACACACAGACACTAACACACACACTCGCAGACACACAGACACTAACACACACACTCACAGACACACAGAGGCACTAATACACACACTCACAGACACACAGAGACACTTTTACACACACTCTCACACACAGAGACACTAATACACACACTCACAGACACACAGAGACACTAATACACACAGTCGTAGACACACAGACACTAACACACACTCACAGACACACAGAGACACTAACACACACACTCATAGACACACAGAGACACTAATACACACACTTATCCACACACAGAAACACTAATACACAGACTCGCAGCCACACAGAGGCACTAACACACACACTCGCAGACACACAGAGGCACGAATATACACACTCACACACACACAAATACACACACTAGCAGACACACAAAACACACACCCCCAGACACAGAGAGACATTCTCACACACACTCACTGACACACACAGACACTCAATACACACACTAGCAGACACACAGTGGCACTAACACACACACTTGCAGACACACAGAGACAGTAACACACACACTCGCAGACACACAGACACTAACACACACACTCACAGACACACAGAGACACTAATACTCACACAAAGACACACAGAGACACTACCACACACACTCGCAGACACAGAGACACTAATACACACACTCGCAGACACACAGACACGAACACACACATTCGCAGACACACAGACACTAACATACACACTCACAGACACACAGAGACACTAATACACACACTCACAGGCACACAGACACAAACACACACTCTCACAGACACACGAAGACACTAATACACACACTCACAGACACACAGAGACACTAATACACACACACAGACACGCAGAGACACTATTTACACACACTCTCACACACCAAGACACTAATACACACACTCGCAGACACACAGAGACTCTAATACACACACTACAGACACACAGAGACACTAATACACACACTCGCAGACACACAGACACTAACCCACACCCTTGCAGACACACAGACACTAACACACACACTCGCAGACACACAGACACTAACACACACTCACAGACACACAGTGACACTAATACACACACTCACAGACACACAGGCACTAACACACACTCACAGACACACAGAGACAATAGCACACACTCGCAGACACACAGTGACACTAATACAGACACTCACAGACACACAGAGACATTAGCACACACTCGCAGACACACAGAGACACTAATACACACGCTCACAGACACTAGCACACACTCTCGCAGACACACATACATTAACACACACTCACAGACTCACAGAGGCACTAGCACACACTCGCAGACACACAGAGACACTAATACATACACTCACAGACACTAGCACACACTCTCGCAGACACACAGACACTTACACACACTCACAGACACACAGAGACACTAGCACACACTCGCAAACACACAGAGACACTAATACACACACTCACAGACACACAGCGACACTAATACAAACACACTCAGACACACATAGACACTAATACACACAGTCACAGACACACAGACACACACTCACAGACACACACAGACTCTAATACACACACTCACAGACACACAGAGACACTAATACATACACGCACAGACACACAGAGACACTATTACACACACTCTCACACACCGAGACACTAATAAACACACTCTCACACACACAGACACTAGCACACACTCGCAGACACACTGAGACACTAATACACACACTCACAGACATACAGAGACATTAGCACACACTCGCAGACACACAGAGACACTAATACACTCACTCACAGACACACAGCGACACTAATACACACACTCACAGACACACATAGACACTAAAACAGACAGTCACAGACACACAGAGACACTATTACACACACTCTCACACACAGAGACACTAATACACACACTCACAGACACACATACACTAACACACACACTCACAGACACACAGAGACACATTTACACACACTCTCACACACAGAGACACTAATACACACACTCACAGACACACAGACACTAACACACACTCACAGACACACAGAGACACTAATACACACACTCACAGACGCACAGAGAATAACACAATCTCACAGACACACAGAGACACTAGCACACTCTCGCAGACACACAGAGACACTAATACACAGACTCACAGACACATTGAGACACTAGCACACACTCGCAGACACACATAGACACTAATACACAAACTCACAGACACACAGACACAGTAATACACACACTCGCAGACACACAGACACTAACACACACACTCGCAGACACACAGACACTAACACACACACTCACAGACATACTGAGACACTAATACACACACTCACAGACACACAGAGACACTAATACATCACACTGGCAGACACAGAGACACTGATACACACACTCGCAGACACACAGACACTAACACACACACTCGCAGACACACAGACACTAACACACACACTCACAGACACACAGAGGCACTAATACACACACTCACAGACACCCAGAGACACTTTTACACACACTCTCACACACAGAGACACTAATACACACACTCACAGACACACAGAGACACTAATACACACAGTCGTAGACACACAGACACTAACACACACTCACAGACACACAGAGACACTAACACACACACTCACAGACACACAAAGACACTAATACACACACTCGCAGACACAGAGACACTGATACACACACTCGCAGACACACAGACACTAACACACACACTCGCAGACACACAGACACTAACATACACACTCACAGACACATAGAGACACTAATACACACACTCACAGACACACAGACACAAACACACACACTCACAGACACACAAAGACACTAATACACACACTCACAGACACACAGAGACATTAATACATACACTCACAGACACACAGAGACACTAGTACACACACTCTCTCACACAGAGACACTAACACACACTCGCAGACACACAGAGACTCTAATACACACACTAGCAGACACACAGAGACACTAATACTCACACTCGCAGACACTCAGGCACTAACACACACACTCGCAGACACACAGACACTAACACACACACTCACAGACACACAGAGACACTAATACATACACTCACAGACACTAGCACACACTCTCGCAGACACACAGACACTAACACACACTCACAGACACACAGAGAAACTAGCACACACTCGCAGACACACAGAGACACTAATACACACACTCACAGACACACAGCGACACTAATACACACACTCGCAGACGCACAGACACTAACACACACACTCGCAGACACACAGACACTAACATACACACTCACAGACACATAGAGACACTAATACAAACACTCACAGACACACAGAGACAATAATACACACACTCACAGACACACAGACACAAACACACACACTCACAGACACACAAAGACACTAATACACACACTCACAGACACACAGAGACATTAATACATACAATCACAGACACACAGAGACACTATTACACACACTCTGACACACAGAGACACTAACACACACTCGCAGACACACAGAGACTCTAATACACACACTAGCAGACACACAGAGACACTAATACTCACTCTCGCAGACACACAGACACTAACACACAATCACAGACACACAGAGACACTAGCACACACTCGCAGACACACAGAGACACTAATACACACACTCACAGACACACAGCGACACTAATACAAACACACTCAGACACACATAGACACTAATACACACAGTCACAGACACACAGACACACACTCACAGACACACACAGACTCTAATACACACACTCACAGACACACAGAGACACTAATACATACACGCACAGACACACAGAGACACTATTACACACACTCTCACACACAGAGACACTAATACACACACTCTCACACACACAGACACTCGCACACACTCGCAGACACACTAAGACACTAATACACACACTCACAGACATACAGAGACATTAGCACACACTCGCAGACACACAGAGACACTAATACACTCACTCACAGACACACAGAGACACTTTTACACACACTCTCACACACAGAGACACTAATACACAAACTCACAGAAACACAGAGACACTAATACACACACTCGCAGACACACAGACACTAACACACACTCACAGACACACAGAGACACTAATACACACACTTACAGACGCACAGAGACTAACACAATCTCACAGACACACAGAGACACTAGCACACTCTCGCAGACACACAGAGACATTAATACACAAACTCACAGACACACAGAAACAGTAATACACACACTCTCAGACACACAGACACTAACACACACACTCGAAGACACACAGACACTAACACACACACTCACAGACATACAGAGACACTAATACACACAATCACATACACACAGAGACACTAATACATCACACTGGCAGACACAGAGACACTGATACACACACTCGCAGACACACAGACACTAACACACACACTCGCAGACACACAGACACTAACACACACACTCACAGACACACAGAGGCACTAATACACACACTCACAGACACACAGAGACACTTTTACACACACTCTCACACACAGAGACACTAATACACACACTCACAGACACACAGAGACACTAATACACACAGTCGTAGACACACAGACACTAACACACACTCACAGACACACAGAGACACTAACACACACACTCATAGACACACAGAGACACTAATACACACACTTATCCACACACAGAAACACTAATACACAGACTCGCAGCCACACAGAGGCACTAACACACACACTCGCAGACACACAGAGGCACGAATATGCACACTCACACACACACAAATACACACACTAGCAGACACACAAAACACACACCCCCAGACACAGAGAGACATTCTCACACACACTCACTGACACACACAGACACTCAATACACACACTAGCAGACACACAGTGGCACTAACACACACACTTGCAGACACACAGAGACAGTAACACACACACTCGCAGACACACAGACACTAACACACACACTCACAGACACACAGAGACACTAATACTCACACTCAAAGACACACAGAGACACTACCACACACACTCGCAGACACAGAGACACTAATACACACACTCGCAGACACACAGACACGAACACACACATTCGCAGACACACAGACACTAACATACACACTCACAGACACACAGAGACACTAATACACACACTCACAGGCACACAGACACAAACACACACTCTCACAGACACACGAAGACACTAATACACACACTCACAGACACACAGAGACACTAATACACACACACAGACACGCAGAGACACTATTTACACACACTCTCACACACCAAGACACTAATACACACACTCGCAGACACACAGAGACTCTAATACACACACTACAGACACACAGAGACACTAATACACACACTCGCAGACACACAGACACTAACCCACACCCTTGCAGACACACAGACACTAACACACACACTCGCAGACACACAGACACTAACACACACTCACAGACACACAGTGACACTAATACACACACTCACAGACACACAGGCACTAACACACACTCACAGACACACAGAGACAATAGCACACACTCGCAGACACACAGTGACACTAATACAGACACTCACAGACACACAGAGACATTAGCACACACTCGCAGACACACAGAGACACTAATACACACGCTCACAGACACTAGCACACACTCTCGCAGACACACATACATTAACACACACTCACAGACTCACAGAGGCACTAGCACACACTCGCAGACACACAGAGACACTAATACACACACTCACAGATACACAGCGACACTAATACAAACACACTCGGACACACATAGACACTAATACACACAGTCACAGACACACAGAGACATTATTACACACACTCTCACACACAGATACACTAATATACACACTCACAGACACACAAACACTAACACACACACTCGCAGACACACAGAGACACTAACACACACCCTCACAGACACACATAGTCACTAATACACACACTCACAGACACACAGAGACACTAACACACACTCACAGACACACAGGCACTAACACACACATCGCAGACACACACACACTAACACACACTCACAGACACACAGAGACACTAGCACACACTCGAAGACACACAGAGACACTAATACACACACTCACAGATACACAGCGACACTAATACACACACTCACAGACACACAGAAACAGTAATACACACACTCGCAGACACACAGACACTAACACACACGCTCGCAGACACACAGACACTAACACACACACTCACAGACATACAGAGACACTAATACACACACTCACAGACACACAAAGACACTAATACACACACGCGCAGACACAGAGACACTGATGCACACACTCGCAGACACACAGACACTAACACACACACTCGCCGACACACAGACACTAACATACACACTCACAGACACATAGAGACACTAATACAAACACTCACAGACACACAGAGACAATAATACACACACTCACAGACACACAGACACAAACACACACACTCACAGACACACAAAGACACTAATACACACACTCACAGACACACAGAGACATTGATACATACACTCACAGACACACAGAGACACTATTACACACACTCTCACACACAGAGACACTAACACACACTCGCAGACACACAGAGACTCTAATACACACACTAGCAGACACACAGAGACACTAATACTCACACTCGCAGACACACAGGCACTAACACACACACCCGCAGACACACAGAGACACTAGCACACACTCGCAGACACACAGAGACACTAATACATACACTCACCGACACTAACACACACTCTCGCAGACACTAACACACACTCACAGACACACACAGACTCTAATACATACACTCACAGACACACAGAGACACTAATACATACACTCACAGACACACAGAGACACTATTACACACACTATCACACACTGAGACACTAATACACAAACTCACAGACACACAGAGACATTAGCACACACTCGCAGACACACATAGACACTAATACAGACACTCACAGACACACAGAGACACTAATACACACACTCACAGACACTAACACACACTCTCGCAGACACACATACACTAACACACACTCACAGTCTCACAGAGACACTAGCACACACTCGCAGACACACAGATACACTAATACAAATACTCACAGACACACAGCGACACTAATACAAACACACTCAGACACACATAGACACTAATACACACAGTCACAGACACACAGAGACACTATTACACCCACTCTCACACACAGAGACACTAATGCACACACTCACAGCCACACAGACACTAACACACACACTCACAGACACACAGAGACACTAATACACACACTCACAGACACACTGAAACACTTTTACACACACACTCACACACAGAGACACTAATACACACACTCACAGGCACAGAAACACTGATACACACACTCGCAGACACACAGACACTAACACACACTCGCAGACACACAGACACTAACATACACACTCACAGACACATAGAGACACTAATACACACACTCACAGACACAAAGACACAAACACACACTCACAGAATCACAAAGACACTAATACACACACTAACAGTCACACAGAGACATTGATACATACACTCACAGACACACAGAGACACTATTACACACACTCTCTCACACAGAGACACTAACACACACTCGCAGACACACAGAGACTCTAATACACACACTAGCAGACACACAGAGACACTAATACTCACACTCGCAGACACACAGGCACTAACACACACACTCGCAGACACACAGACACTAACACACACTCACAGACACACAGAGACACTAGCACACACTCGCAGACACACAGAGACACTAATACAAACACTCACAGACACACAGAGACAATAATACACACACTCACAGACACACAGGCACAAACACACACACTCACAGACACACAAAGACACTAATACACACACTCACAGACACACAGAGACATTAATACATACACTCACAGACACACAGAGACACTATTACACACACTCTCACACACAGAGACACTAACACACACTCGCAGACACACAGAGACTCTAATACACACACTAGCAGACACACAGAGACACTAATACTCACACTCGCAGACACACAGGCACTAACACACACACTCGCAGACACACAGAGACACTAGCACACACTCGCAGACACACAGAGACACTAATACATACACTCACAGACACTAGCACACACTCTCGCAGACACACAGACACTTACACACACTCACAGACACACAGAGACACTAGCACACACTCGCAAACACAGAGACACTAATACACACACTCACAGACACACAGCGACACTAATACAAACACACTCAGACACACATAGACACTAATACACACAGTCACAGACACACAGACACACACTCACAGACACACACAGACACTAATACATACACGCACAGGCACACAGAGACACTATTACACACACTCTCACACACCGAGACACTAATACACACACTCTCACACACACAGACACTAGCACACACTCGCAGACACACTGAGACACTAATACACACACTCACAGACATACAGAGACATTAGCACACACTCGCAGACACACAGAGACACTAATACACTCACTCACAGACACACAGCGACACTAATACACACACTCACAGACACACATAGACACTAAAACAGACAGTCACAGACACACAGAGATACTATTACACACACTCTCACTCACAGAGACACTAATACACACACTCACAGACACACAGACACTAACACACACACTCACAGACACACAGAGACACTTTTACACACACTCTCACACACAGAGACACTAATACACACACTCACAGACACACAGAGACACCAATACACACACTCGTAGACACACAGACACTAACACACACTCACAGACACACAGAGACACTAATACACACACTCACAGGCGCACAGAGACTAACACAATCTCACAGACACACAGACACACTAGCACACTCTCGCAGACACACAGAGACACTAATACACAGACTCACAGACACATTGAGACACTAGCACACACTCGCAGACACACAGACACTAACACACACACTCGCAGACACACACACACTAACACACACACTCACAGACATACAGAGACACTAATACACACACTCACAGACACACAGAGACACTAATACATCACACTGGCAGACACAGAGACACTGATACACACACTCGCAGACACACAGACACTAACACACACACTCGCAGACACACAGACACTAACACACACACTCACAGACACACAGAGGCACTAATACACACACTCACAGACACCCAGAGACACTTTTACACACACTCTCACACACAGAGACACTAATACACACACTCACAGACACACAGAGACACTAATACACACAGTCGTAGACACACAGACACTAACACACACTCACAGACACACAGAGACACTAACACACACACTCACAGACACACAAAGACACCAATACACACACTCGCAGACACAGAGACACTGATACACACACTCGCAGACGCACAGACACTAACACACACACTCGCAGACACACATACACTAACATACACACTCACAGACACATAGAGACACTAATACACACACTCACAGACACACAGACACAAACACACACACTCACAGACACACAAAGACACTAATACACACACTCACAGACACACAGAGACATTAATACATACACTCACAGACACACAGAGGCACTATTACACACACTCTCTCACACAGAGACACTAACACACAGTCGCAGACACACAGAGACTCTAATACACACACTAGCAGACACACAGAGACACTAATACTCACACTCGCAGACACTCAGGCACTAACACACACACTCGCAGACACACAGACACTAACACACACACTCACAGACATACAGAGACACTAATACATACACTCACAGACACTAGCACACACTCTCGCAGACACACAGACACTAACACACACTCACAGACACACAGAGAAACTAGCACACACTCGCAGACACACAGACACTAATACACACACTCACAGACACACAGCGACACTAATACACACACTCGCAGACGCACAGACACTACCACACACACTCGCAGACACACAGACACTAACATACACACTCACAGACACATAGAGACACTAATACAAACACTCACAGACACACAGAGACAATAATACACACACTCACAGACACACAGACAGAAACACACACACTCGCAGACACACAGACACTAACATACACACTCACAGACACATAGAGACACTAATACAAACACTCACAGACACACAGAGACACTATTACACACATTCTGACACACAGAGACACTAACACACACTCGCAGACACACAGAGACTCTAATACACACACTAGCAGACACACAGAGACACTAATACTCACACTCGCAGACACACAGGCACTAACACACACACTCGCAGACACACAGAGACACTAATACACACACTCACAGACACCCAGAGACACTAATGCAAACACACTCAGACACACATAGACACTAATACACACAGTCACAGACACACAGACACACACTCACAGACACACAAAGACTCTAATACACACACTCACAGACACACAGAGACACTAATACATACACGCACAGACACACAGAGACACTATTACACACACTCTCACACACAGAGACAATAATACACACACTCTCACACACACAGACACTAGCACACACTCGCAGACACACAGAGACACTAATACACTCACTCACAGACACACAGAGACACTTTTGCACACACTCTCACACACAGAGACGCTAATACACAAACTCACAGAAACACAGAGACACTAATACACACACTCGCAGACACACAGACACTAACACACACTCACAGACACACAGAGACACTAATACACACACTCACAGACGCACAGAGACTAACACAATCTCACAGACACACAGAGACACTAGCACACTCTCGCAGACACACAGAGACACTGATACACAGACTCACAGACACACTGAGACACTAGCACACAGTCGCAGACACACATAGACACGAATACACAAACTCACAGACACACTGAAACACTAACACACACACTCTCAGACACACAGACACTAACACACACACTCACAGACAAACAGAGACACTAATACACACACTCACAGACACACAGAGACACTAATACATCACACTGGCAGACACAGAGACACTGATACACACACTCGCAGACACACAGACACTAACACACACACTCGCAGACACACAGACACTAACACACACACTCACAGACACACAGAGGCACTAATACACACACTCACAGACACACAGAGACACTTTTACACACACTCTCACACACAGAGACACTAATACACACACTCACAGACACACTAATACACACAGTCGTAGACACACAGACACTAACACACACTCACAGACACACAGAGACACTAACATACACACTCACAGACACACAAAAACACTAATACACACACTCAAAGACACACAGAGACACTACTACACACACTCGCAGACACAGCGACACTAATACACACACTCGCAGACACACAGACACTAACACACACATTCGCAGACACACAGACACTAACATACACACTCACAGACACACAGAGACACTAATACACACACTCACAGGCGCACAGACACTAACACACACACTCACAGACACACAAAGACACTAATACACACACTCACAGACACACAGTGACACTAATACACACACACAGACACGCAGAGACACTATTACACACACTCTCACACACAGAGACACTGATACACACACTCACAGACACGCAGACACTAACACACACTCACAGACTCACAGAGACACTAGCACACACTCGCAGACACACAGAGACACTAATACCCACACTCACAGACACACAGCGACACTAATGCAAACACACTCAGACACACATAGACACTAATACACACAGTCACAGACACACAGATACACTATTACACACACTCTCACATACAGAGACACTAATACACACACTCACAGACACACAGATACTAACACACACACACAGACGCACAGAGACACTAATACACACACTCACAGACACACAGAGACACTTTTACACACTCTCACACACAGAGACACTAATACACACACTCAAAGACACACAGAGACACTAATACACACACTCGCAGACACACAGACACTGACACACACTCACAGACACACAGAGACACTAATACACATACTCACAGACGCACAGACACTAACACAATCTCACAAACACACAGAGACACTAGCACACTCTCGCAGACACACAGACACTAACACACACACTCGCAGACACACAGACACAACACACACACTCACAGACATACAGAGACACTAATACACACACTCACAGATACACAGAGACACTAATACATCACACTCGCAGACACAGAGACACTGATACACACACTCGCAGACACACAGACACTAACACACACACTCGCAGACACACAGACACTAACACACACACTCACAGACACACAGAGTCACTAATACACACACTCACAGACACACAGAGACACTTTTACACACACTCTCACACACAGAGACACTAATACACACACTCACAGACGCACAGACACTAACACAATCTCACAGACACACAGAGACACTAGCACACTCTCGCAGACACACAGAGACACTAATACAGACACTCAAAGGCACTACTACACAGACTCGCAGACACACAGACACTAACACACACTCACAGACACACAGAGACACTAATACACAGACCCACAGACACACAGAGACACTAGCACACACTCGCAGACACACAGAGACACTAATACACAAACTCACAGACACACAGAAACAGTAATACACACACTCGCAGACACACAGACACTAACACACACACTCGCAGACACACAGACACTAACATACACACTCGCAGACACACAGACACTAACACACACACTCACAGACACACAGAGGCACTAATACACACACTCACAGACGCACAGAGACACTTTTACACAAACTCTCACACACAGAGACAGTAATACACACACTCACAGACGCAATGACACTAACACAATCTCACAGACACACAGAGACACTAGCACACACTCGCAGACACATAGAGACACTAATACACAGACTCACAGACATACAGAGACACTAATATACACAATCACAGACACACAGAGACACTAATACACACACTCGCAGACACAGAGACACTGATACACACACTCGCAGACACACAGACACTAACACACTCACTCGCAGACACACAGAGACACTATTACACACACTCTCACACACAGAGACACTAACACACACTCGCAGATACACAGAAAGTCTAATACACACACTAGCATCCACACAGAGACACTAATACTCACACTCGCAGACACACAGGCACTAACACACACACTCGCAGACACACAGACACTAACACACACACTCACAGACACATAGAGACACTAATACATACACTCACAGACACTAACACACACTCTCGCAGACACACAGACACTAACACACACTCACAGACACACAGAGACACTAGCACACACTCGCAGACACACAGAGACACTAATACACACACTCACAGACACACAGCGACACTAATACACACACTCACAGACACACAGAAACAGTAATACACACACTCGCAGACACACAGACACTAACACACACACTCGCAGACACATAGACACACTCTCACAGACATATAAAGACACTAATACACACACTCACAGACACACAGAGACACTGATACACATACTCGCAGACACAGAGACACTGATACACACACTCGCAGACACACAGACACTAACACACACACTCGCAGACACACATACACTAACATCCACACTCACAGACACATAGAGACACTAATACAAACACTCAGAGACACACAGAGACAATAATACACACACTCATAGACACACAGACACAAACACACACACTCACAGACACACAAAGACACTAATACACACACTCACAGACACACAGAGACATTAATACATACACTCACAGACACACAGAGACACTATTACACACACTCTCACACACAGAGACACTAACACACACTCGCAGACACACAGAGATTCTAATACACACACTAGCAGACACACAGAGACACTAATACATACACTCACAGACACTAACACACACTCTCGCAGTCACACAGACACTAACACACACTCACAGACACACAGAGACACTAGCACACACTCGCAGACACACAGAGACACTCACAGATACACAGCGACACTAATACAAACACACTCAGACACACATAGACACTAATACACACAGTCACAGACACACAGACACACACTCACAGACACAAACAGACTATAATACACACACTCACAGACACACAGAGACACTAACACATACACTCACAGACACACAGAGACACTAATACACACACTCTCACACACACAGACACTAGCACTCACTCGCAGACACACAGATACACTAATACACAGACTCACAGACACACAGAGTCATTAGCACACACTAGCAGACACACAGAGACACTAATACAGACACACACAGACACACAGAGACACTAATACACACACTCGCAGACACTAACACACACGCTCGCAGACACACAGACACTGACCCACACTCACAGACTCACAGAGACACTAGCACACACTCGCAGACACACAGAGACACTAATACACACACTCACAGACACACAGCGACACTAATACAAACACACTCAGACACACATAGACACTAATACACACAGAGACACTATTACACACACTCTCACACACAGAGACACTAATACAAACACTCACAGACCCACAGACACTAACAGACACACTCACGGACACACAGAGACACTACTACACACACTCACAGACACACAGAGACACTTTTACACACACTCTCACACACAGAGACACTAATACACACACTCACAGACACACAGAGACACTAATACACACACTCGTAGACACACAGACACTAACACACACTCACAGACACACAGAGACACTAATACACACACTCACAGACGCACAGACACTAACACAATCTCACAGACACACAGAGACACTAGCACACTCTCGCAGACACACAGAGACACTAATACGCAGACTCACAGACACACAGAGATACTAGCACACACTCGCAGACACACAGAGACACTAATACACACACTCACAGACACACAGAAACAGTAATACACACACTCGCAGACACACAGACATTAACACACACACTCGCAGATACACAGAGACTAACACACACACTCACAGACACACA
Source organism: Scyliorhinus torazame (assembly GCF_047496885.1). Taxonomy (NCBI): domain Eukaryota; kingdom Metazoa; phylum Chordata; class Chondrichthyes; order Carcharhiniformes; family Scyliorhinidae; genus Scyliorhinus; species Scyliorhinus torazame. Next base: position 58,945,516 of record NC_092726.1, read on the forward strand.
GAGATACTAATACATCACACTCGCAGACACAGAGACACTGATACACACACTCACAGACACACAGAGACATTAATACATACACTCACAGACACACAGAGACACTATTATTCACACTCTTTCACACAGAGACACTAACACACACTCGCAGACACACAGAGACTCTAATACACACACTAGCAGACACCCAGAGACACTAATGCTCACACTCGCAGACACACAGGCACTAACACACACACTCGCAGACACACAGACACTAACACACACACTCACAGACACACAGAGACACTAATACATACACTCACAGACACTAAGGCACACTCTCGCAGACACACAGACACTAACACACACTCTCGCAGACACACAGAGACACTAGCCCACAATCGCAGACACACAGAAACACTAATATACACACTCACAGACACACAGCGACACTAATACACACGCTCACAGACACACAGAAACAGTAATACACACACTCGCAGCCACACATACACTACCACACACACTCGCAGACACACAGACACTAACACACACACTCACAGACATACAGAGACACTAATACACACACTCACAGACACACAGAGACACTAATATACACACTCGCAGACAAAGAGACACTGATACATACACTCGCAGAAACACAGACAATAACACACACACTCGCAGACACACAGACACTAACATACACACTCACAAACACATAGAGACACTAACACAAACACTCACAGACACACAGAGACAATAATACACACACTCACAGACACACAGACACAAACACACACACTCACTGACACACAAAGACACTAATACACACACTCTCACACACAGAGACACTAACACACACTCGCAGACACACAGAGACATTAATACATACACTCACAGACACTCAGAGACACTATTACACACACTCTCACACACAGAGACACTTACACACACTCGCAGACACACAGAGACTCTAATACACACACTAGCAGACACAAAGAGACACTAATACTCACACTCGCAGACACACAGGCACTAACACACACACTCGCAGACACACAGAGACACTAATACATACACTCGCAGACACTAACACACACTCTCGCAGACACACAGACACTAATTCACACTCGCAGACACAGACACACAGACACACACTCACAGACACACAAAGACTCTAATACACACACTCACAGACACACAGAGACACTAATACATACACTTACAGACACACATAGACACTATTACACACACTCTCACACACAGAGACAATAATACACACACTCACACACACAGAGACACTAACACACACTCGCAGACACACAGATACACTAATACACACACTCGCAGACACACAGAGACGCTAATACACACTCACAGACACACAGATACACCAATACACACACTCTCAGACACAGAGACACTAACACACACTCACAGATACACAGAGACACTAATACGCACACTCGCAGACACACAGAGACACTAATACACACACTCACAGACACACAGAGACACTAATACACACACTCGCAGCCACACAGAGGCACTAATACACACACTCGCAGACACACAGAGACGCTAATACACACTCACAGACACACAGATACACCAATACACACACTCTCAGACACAGAGACACTAACACACACTCACAGATACACAGAGACACTAATACGCACACTCGCAGACACACAGAGACACTAATACACACACTCACAGACACACAGAGACACTAATGCACACACTCGCAGCCACACAGAGGCACTAATACACACACTCGCAGACACACAGAGACACGAATACACACTCACAGACACACAGAGTCTCGAAGACACACACTCGCAGACACACAGAGACACTAATACACACACTCGCAGAAGCAATGAGACACTAATAGACACACTCGCAGATACACAGAGACACTAATAGACACAGTCGCAGATTCACAGAGACACTAACACACACTCGCAGACACACAGAGACACTAATACACACACTCGCAGTCACACAGAAACACTAACACACACTCACAGACACACAGAGACACTAACACACACTCACAGACACACAGAGCCTCGAAGGCACACACACACAGACACACAGACACTAACACACACACTCGCAGACACACAGAGCCACTAATACACACACACACAGACACACAGAGACACTAACACACACTCGCAAGCACACAGAGACACTAACACACACATTCGCAGACACACAGAGTCTCGAAGACACACACTAATACATACACTCACAGACACACAGAGACACTATTACACCCAATCTCACACACAAAGACACTAACACACACTCGCAGACACACAGCTACACTAATACACACACTCGCATACACACAAAGGCACTAATGCACACTCTCACAGACACACAGAGACACTAATACACACACTCACAGACACGCAGAGACACTAATACACACATTCGCAGACACACAGACACTAACATACACACACTCGCAGACACACAGAGACACTAATACACACACTCACAGACACACGGAGACACTAATACACACACTCGCAGCCACGCAGAGGCACTAATACACACACTCGCAGACACACAGAGACACTAATACACACTCACAGACACACAGAGTCTCCAAGACACACACTCGCAGACACACATAGACACGAATAGACACACTCGCAGACACACAGAGACACTAATAGACACACTCTCAGATACACAGAGACACTAACACACACTCTCAGACACACAGAGACACTAAAACACACACTCGCAGACACACAGAGACACTAACGCACACTCGCAGACACACATAGTCTCGAAGACACACACTCGTAGACACACAGAGGCACTAATAGACACACTCGCAGATACACAGAGTCTCGAAGACACACACTCGCAGACACACAGAGACAATAATACACACACCCGCAGACACACAGAGACACTAATAGACACACTCGCAGATACACAGAGACACTAACACACACTCGCAGACACACAGAGACAATAATACACACACTGACAGACACAGAGAGACACTAATAGACACACTCGCAGACACACAGAGACAATAATAGACACACTCACAGACACACGGAGACACTAATAGACACACTCACAGACACACAGCGACACTAATAGACACACTCGCAGACACACAGAGACACTAATACACACACTCGCAGACACACAGAGACACTAATACACACACTCACAGACATACAGAGACACTAACACACACACTCACAGACACACAGAGACACTAATACATACACTCACTGACACTAACACAAACTCTCGCAGACACACAGACACTAACACACACTCACAGACACACAGAGACACTAGCACACAATCGCAGACACACAGAGACACTAATATACACACTCACAGACACACAGCGACACTAATACACACACTCACAGACACACAGAAACAGTAATACACACACTCGCAGACACACATACACTAACATACACACTCACAGACACATAGAGACACTAATACAAACACTCACAGACACACAGAGACAATAATACACACACTGACAGACACACAGACACAAACACACATACTCACTGACATACAAAGACACTAATACACACACTCACAGACACACACAGACATTAATACATACACTCACAGACACACAGAGACAATAATACACACACTGACAGACACACAGACACAAACACACATACTCACTGACACACAAAGACACTATTACACACACTCTCACACACAGAGACACTAACACACACTCGCAGACACATAGAGACTCTAATACACACACTAGCAGACACACAGAGACACTAATACTCACACTCGCAGACACACAGGCACTAACACACACACTCGCAGACACACAGAGACACTAATACATACACTCACAGACACTAACACACACTCTCGCTGACACACAGACACACGGCGACTCAAATGCACACCAACAGACAGACACTAATACACACACTAACAGACATTAACACACTCTCGCAGACACACAGAGACACTAGCACACACTCGCAGACACACAGCGACACTAATACAAACACACTCAGACACACATAGACACTAATGCACACAGTCACAGACACACAGACACACACTCACAGACACACAAAGACTCTAATACACACACTCACAGACACACAGAGACACTAATACATACACTCACAGACACACAGAGACACTATTACACACACTCTCACACACAGAGACAATAATACACACACTCTCACACACAGAGACACTAACACACACTCGCAGACACACAGATATACTAATACACACACTCGCAGACACACAGAGACGCTAATACACACTCACAGACACACAGATACACCAATACACACACTCTCACACACAGAGACACTAACACACACTCACAGATACACAGAGACACTAATACACACACTCGCAGACACACAGAGACACTAATACGCACACTCACAGACACACAGAGACACTAATACACACACTCGCAGCCACACAGAGGCACTAATACACACACTCGCAGAGACACTAATACAGACTCACAGACACACAGAGTCTCGAAGACACACACTCGCAGACACACAGAGACACTAATACACACACTCGCAGAAGTAATGAGAAACTAATAGACACACTCGCAGATACACAGAGACACTAATAGACACAGTCGCAGATTCACAGAGACACTAACACACACTCGCAGACACACAGAGACACTAATACACACACTCGCAGTCACACAGAAACACTAACACACACTCACAGACACACAGAGACACTAACACACACTCACAGACACACGGAGACTCGAAGGCACACAGAGCCACTAATACACACACACACAGACACACAGAGACACTAACACACACTCGCAAGCACACAGAGACACTAACACACACTCACAGACACACAGAGTCTCGAAGACACACACTCGCAGACACACAGAGAGACAAATAGTCACACTGGCAGACACACAGAGACACTAATGGACACACTCTCAGATACACAGAGACACTAACACACACTCTCAGACACACAGAGACACTAATACACACACTCGCAGACACACAGACACTAACTCACACTCGCAGACACACAGAGTCTCAAAGACACACACTCGCAGACACACAGAGACAATAATACACACACTCGCAGACACACATACACTAACACACACACTCGCAGACACACAGACACTAACACACACACTCACAGACATACAAAGACACTAATACACACACTCACAGACACACAGATACACTAATACACACACTCGCAGAGACACTGATACACACACTCGCAGAAACACAGACAATAACACACACACTCGCAGACACACAGACACTAACATACACACTCACAGACACATAGAGACACTAATACAAACACTCACAGACACACAGAGACAATAATACACACACTCACAGACACACAGAAACAAACACACACACTCACTGACACACAAAGACACTAATACACACACTCACAGACATACAGAGACATTAATACATACACTCACAGACACTCAGAGACACTATTACACACACTCTCACACACAGAGACACTAACACACACTCGCAGACACACAGGCACTAACACACACACTCGCAGACACACAGGGACACTAATACATACACTCACAGACACTAACACACACTCTCGCAGACACACAGAGACACTAGCACAGACGCGCAGACACACAGAGACACTAATACACACACTCACAGACACACAGCGACACTAATACAAACACTCACAGACACACAGAGACACTATTACACACACTCTCACACACAGAGACACTAACACACACTCGCAGACACACAGAGACTCTAATACACACTAGCAGACACACAGAGACACTAATACAGACACAGGGCGACTCAAATGCACACCAACAGACAGACACTAATACACACACTAACAGACACTAACACACACTCTCGCAGACACACAGAGACACTAGCACAGACGCGCAGACACACAGAGACACTAATACACACACTCACAGACACACAGCGACACTAATACAAACACTCACAGACACACAGAGACACTATTACACACACTCTCACACACAGAGACACTAACACACACTCGCAGACACACAGAGACTCTAATACACACTAGCAGACACACAGAGACACTAATACACACACTCACAGACACACAGAGACACTAATAGACACACACAGACACACTAATAGACACACTCACAGACACACAGAGCCTCGAAGACACACACACACAGACACTAACACACACACTCGCAGACACACGAGCCACTAATACACACACACAGACACACAGAGACACTAATACACACACTCACAGACACACAGAGACACTAATACACACACTCACAGACACACAGAGACACTAACACACACTCGCAGACACACAGTGACACTAATACACACACTCGCAGACACACAGACACTAATACACACACTCGCAGACACACTAAGACACTAATACACACACTCACAGACACACAGAGAGACAAACACACACTCACAGACACACAGGCAATAATACACACCCTCGCAGACACAAAGAGACACTAATGGACACACTCGCAGATACACAGAGACACTAACACACACTCGCAGACACACAGAGACACTAATACACACACTAACAGACACACAGAGACACCAATACACACACTAACAGACACACAGAGACACTATTAGACACACTCGCAGACACACAGAGACACTAATAGACACACTCACAGACACACAGAGACACTAATAGACACACACAGACACACAGAGACACTAATAGACACACTCACAGACACACAGAGCCTCGAAGACAAATACACACAGACACTAACACACACACTCGCAGACACACGAGGCACTAATACACACACACACACAGACACACAGAGACACTAATACACACACTCACAGACACACAGAGACACTAATACACACACTCACAGACACACACTCACAGACACACAAATACTCTAATACACACACTCACAGAAACACAGAGACCCTAATACACACACTCGCAGACACACCGAGACACTAATACAAACACTCACAGACACACGAGAGACAAACACACACTACCAGACACACAGACAATAACACACACACTCACAGACACACAGATACACTAATACACACACTCGCAGACACACAGAGACACTAACACACACACTCGCAGGCACACAGACACACACACACTCACAGACACACAGAAACTATCACACACACTCACAGACACACAGAGACACTAACACACACAATCGCAGACACACAAATACACACACTCACAGAGACACTAACACACACTCGCAGACACATAGAGACACTAATACACACACTCACAGACACACAGAGACACTAATACACACAATCGGAGACTCACAAATACACACACTCGCAGACACACAGAGACACAAATACACACACTCGCAGTCACACAGAGACACTAACACACACTCACAGACACACAGAGACACTAACACACACTCACAGACACACTGAGCCTCGAAGACACACACACACAGAAACACAGACACTAACACACACACTCGCAGGCACACAGAGCCACTAATACACACACACACAGACACACAGAGACACTAACACACACTCACAGATACACAGAGTCTTGATGACACACACTCGCAGACACACAGAGACACTGATAGAAACACTCGCAGATACACAGAGTCTTGAAGACACACACTCGCAGACACACAGAGACAATAATACACACACTCGCAGACACACAGAGACACTAATAGACACACTCGCAGATACACAGAGACACTAACACACACTCGCAGACACACAGAGACAGTAATACACACACGAACAGACACACAGAGACACTAATACACACACTAACAGACACACAGAAACACTAAGAGACACACTCGCAGACACACAGCGACACTAATAGACACACTCACAGACACACAGAGACACTAATAGACACACAAAGACACACGGAGACACTAATAGACACACTCACAGACACACATAGCCTCGAAGACACACACACACAGACACTAACACACACACTCGCAGACAGACGAGCCACTAATACACAGACACACAGACACACAGAGACACTAATACACACACTCACAGACACACAGAGACACTAACACACACTCACAGACACACTGAGCCTCGAAGACACACACACACAGAAACACAGACACTAACACACACACTCGCAGACACACAGAGCCACTAATACACAGACACACAGAGACACTAACACACACTCACAGACACACAGAGTCTTGATGACACACACTCGCAGACACACAGAGACACTGATAGAAAAACTCGCAGATACACAGAGTCTTGAAGACACACACTCGCAGACACACAGAGACAATAATACACACACTCGCAGACACACAGAGACACTAATAGACACACTCGCAGATACACAGAGACACTAACACACACTCGCAGACACACAGAGACAGTAATACACACACGAACAGACACACAGAGACACTAATACACACACTAACAGACACACAGAAACACTAAGAGACACACTCGCAGACACACAGCGACACTAATAGACACACTCACAGACACACAGAGATACTAATAGACACACAAAGACACACAGAGACACTAATAGACACACTCACAGACACACAGAGCCTCGAAGACACACACACACAGACACTAACACACACACTCGCAGACACACGAGCCACTAATACACAGACACACAGACACACAGAGACACTAATACACACACTCACAGACACACAGAGACACTAATACACACATTCCCAGACACACAGACACACACTCACAGACACACAGAGACATTAATACATACACTCACAGACACACAGAGACACTATTACACACACTCTCACACACAGAGACACTAATACACAGACTCTCACACACAGAGACACTAACACACACTCGCAGACACACAGCGACTCTAATACACACACTCGCAGACACACAGTGACACTAATACACACACTCACAGACACACAGAGACACTAATACATACACTCACAGACACACAGAGACACTATTACACACACTCTCACACACAGAGACACTAATACACAGACTCTCACACACAGAGACACTAACACACACTCGCAGACACACAGCGACTCTAATACACACACTCGCAGACACACAGTGACACTAATACACACACTCACAGACACACAGAGACACTAATACACACACTCACAGACACACAGAGGCACCAATACACACACTCGCAGACACACAGACACTAACACACACACTCGCAGACACACAGAGACACTAATACACACACTCGCAGACACACAGAGACACTAATACACACACTCGCAGCCACACAGAGGCACTAATACACACACTCACAGACACACAGAGACACTAACACACACTCACAGACACACAGAGACACTAATACAAACACTCACAGACACACAGAGACACTATTACACCCAATCTCACACACAGAGACACTAACACACACTCGCAGACACACAGCTACACTAATACACACACTCGCATACACACAAAGGCACTAATACACACTCTCACAGACACACAGAGACACTAATACACACACTCACAGACACCCAGAGACACTATTACACCCAATCTCACACACAGAGACACTAACACACACTCGCAGACACACAGCTACACTAATACACACACTCTCACACACAGAGACACTAACACACACTCACAGACACACAGAGGCACAAATGCACACACTCACAGACACACAGAGACACTAATACACACACTCGCAGACACACAGACACTAACACTCACACACTCGCAGGCACACAGAGACACTAATACACACACTCACAGACACACGGAGACACTAATACACACACTCGCAGCCACGCAGAGGCACTAACACACACACACGCAGACACACAGAGACACTAATACACACTCACAGACACACAGAGTCTCCAAGACACACACTCGCAGACACACAGAGACACGAATAGACACACTCTCAGATACACAGAGACAATAACACACACTCTCAGACACACAGAGACACTAAAACACACACTCACAGACACCCAGAGACACTATTACACCCAATCTCACACACAGAGACACTAACACACACTCGCAGACACACAGCTACACTAATACACACACTCTCACACACAGAGACACTAACACACACTCACAGACACACAGAGGCACAAATGCACACACTCACAGACACACAGAGACACTAATACACACACTCGCAGACACACAGACACTAACACTCACACTCTCGCAAACACACAGAGACACTAATACACACACTCACAGTCACACGGAGACACTAATACACACACTCGCAGCCACGCAGAGGCACTAACACACACACACGCAGACACACAGAGACATTAATACACACTCACAGACACACAGAGTCTCCAAGACACACACTCGCAGACACACAGAGACACTAATAGACACACTCTCAGATACACAGAGACAATAACACACACTCTCAGACACACAGAGACACTAAAACACACACTCTCAGACACACAGAGACACTAACGCACACTCGCAGACACACATAGTCTCGAAGACACACACTCGTAGACACACAGAGGCACTAATCGACACACTCGCAGATACACAGAGTCTCGAAGACACACACTCGCAGACACTCAGAGACAATAATACACACACTCGCAGACACACAGAGACACTAATAGACACACTCGCAGATACACAGAGACACTAACACACACTCGCAGACACACAGAGACAATGATACACACACTCACAGACACACAGAGACAATAATACACACGCTGACAGACACACAGAGACACTAATAGACACACTCGCAGACACACAGAGACAATAATAGACACACTCACAGACACACGGAGGCACTAATAGACACACTCACAGACACACAGAGACACTAATAGACACACTCGCAGACACACAGAGACACCAGTACACACACTCGCAGACACACAGAGACACTAATACACACACTCACAGACATACAGAGACACTAACACACACTCACAGACACACAGACAATAACACACACACTCACAGACACACAGAGAAACTAATACACACACTCGCAGACACACAGAGACACTAACACACTCACAGACACACATACACTAACACACACACTCACAGACACACAGAGACACTAACACACACAATCGCAGACACACAAATACACACACTCACAGAGACACTAACACACACTCGCAGACACACAGAGACACTAATACACACACTCACAGACACACAGAGACACTAATACACACAATCGCAGACTCACAAATACACACACTTGCAGACACACAGAGGCACTGACACACACTCGCAGACACACAGAGTCACTAATACACACACTCGCAGACACACAGAGGCACTAATACACACACTCGCAGGCACGCAGAGACACTAATAAATACAACCGCAGACACACAAATACACACACTCAAAGACACACAGAGACACTAACACACTCTCGATTACACATAGAGACACGAGCACACTCGCAGGCACACAGCGACACTAACACACACTCGCAGACACACAGAGGCACTAATACACACACTCCCAGACACACATAGACACTAATAAATGCAATCGCAGACACACAATAACACACACTCAAAGAGACACAGAGACACTAATACACACACTCGCAGACACACAGAGACACTAATGCACACACTCACAGACACACAGAGACACTAATACACACACTCACAGAAACACAGAGACACTAATACACACACTCACAGAGACACTAATACACACACTCACAGACACACAGAGACACTAACACACACACTCGCAGACACACAGAGGCGCTAACACAAACTCACAGACACACAGACACTAACACACACACGCGCAGACACACAGATACACTAATACACACACTCACAGACACACATAGACTCCAACACACTGGCAGACACACAGAGGCACTAAGACACACACTCGCAGACACACAGAGACACTAACACACACTGACAGACAGACATACAGATGATAATACAGACACAGAAACACACACAGACACTAATACACACACTTACAGAAACACATAGATACACTAATACACACACTCACACACAGAGTCAGACACTAATTCACACTCTCATAGACACACACAAGCACTAATTCAAACACTCACAGACACTAATGCACACTCTTACATACACACTTATATACACTGATACACAAACTCAAACACACAGGCAGATGCTACTTCACACTCTCACAGACACACACAGACACAATTACACACGCCTACAGACACACGGAGACACTAATCCACACATACAGACATTAATACGCATACTCACACACACAGTCACAAATACACGCACACATAGACGCACACTGGCACTAATACACACACACTAACGCACACACACTCGCAGACACACGGAGACACGAATGCACACCCACAGACAGACACTAATACACACACTATCAGACACACGGCGACACGTAAACACACTCACAGAGACACTGGGCAGCACGGTAGCATTGTGGATAGCACAAATGCTTCACAGCTCCAGGGTCCTAGGTTCGATTCAGGCTTGGGTCACTGTCTGTGCGGAGTCTGCACATCCTCCCCGTGTGTGCGTGGGTTTCCTCCGGATGCTCCGGTTTCCTCCCACAGTCCAAAGATGTGCGGGTTAGGTGGATTGGCCGTGCTAAATTGCCCATAGTGTCCAAAATTGCCCTTAGTGTTGGGTGGGGTTACTGGGTTGTGGGGTTAGGGTGGAGTTGTGGACCGTGGGTGGGGTACAGACTCGATGGGCCGAATGGCCTCCTTCTGCACTGTCAAGTCTTTGATTCTATGATTCTAATACACATACGCGCAGACACACAGGGACACTAACACACACTCGCAGACACACAGAGACACTAATACCCACACTCGCAGACACACATAGATACACTGATACACACACTCACACACACAGACATACACTAATACACACACTCGCAGACACACAGAGACACTAATTCACACACTCACAGATACTCACAGACACTAATACAGACACAGAAACACACACAGACACTAATACAGAAACTTACAGACACACGTAGATACACTGACACACAAACTCACACACACAGACAGGTGCTACTTCACACTCTCACAGACACACACAGACACAATTACACACGCCTACAGACACACGGAGACACAAATGCACACATACAGACATTAACACGCGTACTCACACACACAGACACCAATGCACGCACACATAGACGCACACTGGCACTAATACACACACACACACTAACGCACACACAGATACTAATACGCACACTCACAGACACAGGAAGACTCTCATGCACACACTCACACACACACAGCGACAATAATACACACACACAGACACTAATACACACTCACAGACACACAAATACACAAGTACACTGCTCACAGACAGACGGAGACATGAATAAACACACTCACGCACATACAGACACTCACCGATACACGAATACACGCAGAAACGCAGACACAAACAGACTCTAATACACACTCTGACAGACACACACGGACACAGATAAACACAACCACAGACGCACGGAGACTCTAATGCACAACCACAGACAGACACTAATACACACACTAACAGACACGAACACACACTCACAGACACACAGAGACACTAATATACATACGCGCAGGCACACAGAGACACGAACACACACTCCCAGACACACAGAGACACTAATACCCACACTCGCAGACACACAGAGGCACTCATACAAACACTCGCAGACACAGAGAGACACTAACACACACTCACAGACATACACAGACACTCAATACACACACTCACAGACACACAGAGACACTGACACACACTCGCAGACACACAGAGACAGTAAGACACACACTCGCAGACACACAGAGACACTAATACACACACTCACAGACACACAGAGACACTAACACACCCACACAGCCAGACATACAGACACTAATACAGACACAGAAACACACACAGACACTAATTCGCACACTTACAGACACACATTGATACACTAATACACACACTCACACACACAAACAGACAGTAATTCACAGTCTCACAGACACACACAGACACTAATACACACACTCACAGACACACACAGACACTAATACACACACTTACAGACACACATAGATACAGTGATGCACACACTCACACACACAGACAGACACTAATTCACACTCTCACAGACACACACAGACACAATTACACACACCTACAGACACACGGAGACTCGAATGCACACACACAAAGACACTAATACACAAACTCACACACCCAGTCACCAATACACGCACACAAAGACACACACTGGCACTAATACACACCCACACAGACACTAACGCGCACACACAGACACTAATGCACACATTCTCACGCACACACAGACCCTCACAGATACACTAATACACGCAGGTACGCATACAGACACATACTCTAATACACACTCTGACAGACACACACGGACACAGATAAACACACCCACAGACATACGGAGACTCCTCTGCACACACGCACACACACATAGACAGTAATACACACGCTCACAGACACACGGAGACTCTAATGCACACACTCACACACACAGACACTAATACACACACTCACAGACACACGGAGACTCTAATGCACACACTCACACACACAGACAGTAATACACACACTAACAGAAACACAGGGACACTGTCATGTGAGAGTACCTGTATGAAATGGGTGTTTATAAATGGGTATGTACATAAATATCTGTAGTGAGAGTTCCTTTGAGAAATGGGTGTTTATTACTGCAGTGCTGTCAGAGAGTGAACATAGAACATAGAAAATACAGCACAGAACAGGCCCTTCGGCCCACGATGTTGTGCCGAACCTTTGCCCTGGATTAATCATAGATTATCATGAATTTACAGTGCAGAAGGAGGCCATTCGGCCCATTAATTCTGCACCGGCTCTTGGAAAGAGCACCCTACACATAGTCAACACCTCCACCCAACACTAAGGGCAATTTGAGACACTAAGGGCAATTTATCATGGCCAATCCACCTAACCTGCACATCTTTGGACTGTGGGAGGAAACCGGAGCACCCGGAGGAAACCCACGCAGACACGGGGAGCATGTGCAGACTCCACACAAACAGTGACCCAAGCCGGAATCGAACCTGGGACCCTGGAGCTGTGAAGCTATTGTGCTATCCACAATGCTACCGTGCTGCCCTTAAGAACAAATAAATCTACACTATATCATTTTACCGTAATCCATGTACCTATCCAATAGCTGCTTGAAGGCCCCCAATGTTTACGACTCAGCTACTTCCACAGGCAGTGCATTCCATGCCCCCACTACTCTCTGGGTAAAGAACATACCTCTGACATCCCCCCTATATCTTCCACCGTTCACCTTAAATTTATGTCCCCTTGTAATGGTTTGTTGCACCCGGGGAAAAAGTCTCTGAGTGTCTACTCTATCTATTCCCCTGATCATCCTATAAACCTATATCAAGTCGCCCCTCATCCTTCTCCGTTCTAATGAGAAAAGGCCTAGCACACTCAACCTTTCCTCGTAAGACCTACACTCAATTGCAGGCAACATCCTGGTAAATCTCCTTTGCACCTTTTCCAAAGCTTACACACTTTTCCTAAAATGAGGCGACCAGAACTGTACACATTACTCCAAAAGTGGCTTTACCAAAGTTTTGTACAGCTGCATCATCACCTCACGGCTCTTGAATTCAATCCCTCTGTTAATGAACGCTAGCACACCATAGGCCTTCTTTACAGCTCTATCCACTTGAGTGGCAACTTTCAAAGATGTATGTGACAAATCATAATTTTCTTTTCCCGTCAGTCTGGCCTCAATAAAAGTCGAGATGGACTTGCAGGTATAGCATTAGTTATTTTATTTGACTTGCAAGTCAGTCTCAGTTCACAGCGGTACAGAACACATCCTGCTTTCTGCATCCCCGGAATAGAGAGAGTCTGTAGGACAAAGGAATCTCTACTGATGCATTCAAATGGCATCAAGTTTCACATACACGATTCCCATAGGTCATCCTATACCCCACCTGACCTGGCCATACATCCTAATTGGCTCACTTCGCATCCCTTCCTCTGCCCCTTATTACCCAGCATCCTTTTCTCCTCCTTTGGTGGACACACCTCCTCCTTGCTTTGCCATGCGGTCTGAAATCCTTTGTCTGTGAACTCACCAGAATGAGACTGGCCTATATCTACATTACAGTAACTAATATCTCTAAAACAGTTATTTTATATCACATTCGTCATTCCCTCCTTTTATCATTCCATGATAACTGAACTATCCAATCCATAGCTACGGTCCCTCATCTAAAAAGATCCGTCGCTGCATTTCCAATTCCTGGCGTAGCCCCACTTCATCCGCTGCACTCTCGTGGATTTTAACAGCCAAGATTCTTGGGGCGTCTATCTGTTCCAGTGTACCCCGCATTCTACCCATCACGCATTTAGGATGGCTGGGACCACAAAGATGCAGCCAATAGCCACTGCTAAATACATGGCCATATTTATCAACCAGTCCTTCCAACCTCCAAATCCCCAGTTACCCCAAGAGCCAAGACCCTGCATTCCGTCCAGGTGATACCGTATGCGATCCATCAATTTAGTGATGTTAGCGGTTAAGTCTTGAACTGCCATGATACACTTGCCCTGTACTATGGTGCATGCCCCAACCTCACGGACCAGAAGATAGTCAAGAGCATACCGGTTCTGCATTGCACACAACCGCGGCTACAAGATGCTCAGAATCCCCTACCCGGCTGAGTGGCCCCGGTTGGGCACAAGAACCTGAGGTTTTTTCCAGTTCTCGCAGAATTCAGCTGAAACTGCCCGGCGGGTTCACTGAGTATGCAGCATCCACGCCGAGGGGCAGGGGACTGTGGTAGGGACTAGAGTCCCAATAGCAATTTGGCGGGGAAATGGGGGTGACAAAACATTGGTCGCTGTGCCATTAAATAAAAAGTAGTATCCTTGCTCCGTGTACAGGCTAGCATCACAATCAGTATATCGATTGTGCAGGAAATCCCCCAGTATCCCAGTTTATCCAGCTTTGAAACGCCCATTCGGGCCGCCTAGCAATGCGGAAAGCCCTTGTCCCAACAGTGATATGAGAGACATTCGCCCAGCCACAAAGGAGCTGGAGGCCGGCGTTCAATGGAACGCAGGTGGTGTTATAACAAACGCATTGGCCAGACGCCTGGGTGATATGACACCTCTTGTCCGTACAGGTGGGGAACAAACATGTTATATTCGTTTCCACCTCTACCAGCAAACAGCCGTATCCTTCACTGCTGAAACAATTCTCGTACGACCGGGAATCCCTATTGGGAGTGAAGTGGCTAGGTATGTACGCCCTCCACCGTTGCAGCCTATCATACTGTGAATGGGAATTATCCCGAGGAAGGGGAAGGCAAATAGCCGGTGGTGCTGAACCCGGATCGTAAGGAAGAGTGACTTGCTGGTGCGGTTGCTCGGAACGCTGACAATGAACCACCGTTTGGGGAGTGCCCCAAAGCGGTGAAACAGAAAATAACCTAGACCCCGCTGCGGGGTTCGGGTAGCAGACAACCCGTCCGTGGCCATACAAGCGGTGGTAAATCTGGTAGAAGTGATTCTTACTACCCGGGTTTTCCTCAGTTTTGCCTCTAAATGAATTAGGTGTATCTCCTGATAACCTACGTTCTAGTTGTACTCCCCTTCTCACACGCTCCGTTCTCTCTCTACTCCCACTCTCTCTCCCACAACCTCTTCCTACTCTCTCCTGACGGTCTGATGTTACCTTTATCGCAACAATCTTAACACATCCAAAATCAAATTTACATGTACTCCAAAAACAATGCAATGTCCATATAATGTTCCCTTCCCATCGCGGGGACCGGTGCAATTGCTTCATGAGTCCTGCATTTTCCGTTAACCTGATAACCTTCCATCAGTCGATACCATGTCCTCGTATATGGGGGCAGCGAAGAACATCACCTCTGCATAAACGAAATGTCCCTGTAGTTTGGTTGGGGTTACAAATGTAGATAATATGTCCCTTTTCCATGTCCGTCCCCGATGTCACTCCCAGCGAGGTGAGGCCGAACATCACACACGCGGTGCGTAGCCAACCCATCATGCTCCACACCTCTAAAAAGCTTTGGGGAAGGGAGGCAGGTTAATCTGTCCAAGAAAATGAGGCCCGTTATCAGAACTCAACTGAGCTGGTATACTGTACCGGGGAATGATTTCCCGCATCAGAACTTTAACCACAGTAGCAGCTTTATTACCGGTAGTCGGATACGACTCAACCCATCTGCTGAACACATCCAAAATGACCAAAACATATTTATAACATTGACACCTTTCCAACTCAATGTAATCCATTTGGAGCGTCTCAAAGGGACCACTGGGCGACGGGATTTGCCCCATACCACAAGAGATACCTTAGCCGGTGTTATATTGCTGACAAATCAAACACCGATTATTGATACTTTGGGCCAACCCCTGCATTTTAGGGTGCCACCAAGTGTCCAGCAACAAATCACTAGTCCCCCGAGCCCCACAATGAGTTGCAAAGTGTACACATTCAGTGACCCATAAAGCCAGTACATCAGACATACAAGTTTGATGTGCTGGCGTGGTCCATAAAGAGGAAACAGAATCCTATGTACAACCTAACCGTTTCCATATTTGTTTATCACTCTCAGGAGCGTCCTCCTGTAACCTTATGACGTCTTGGATGGTTGGCATTGACTTGTCAGAAGCAGACATATTTATAGCAGATCGTTTAGTCTGACTTAACATTTTAGGCACCATCACTTGCTGAATTTGTGCGGCTGTCCGCGCTGCACAATCTGCTTGTTCATTACCAACGTCGACTGGGGTCTTACCATTTGTGTGGGCAGCGCATTTAATGACGGAAATCTGCGCGGGCATAAGGAGGGCCTGCAGTAAGTCATTAACTAAACCCCGGTGGGATATTTGACCACACATAATCAAGACAAGTTGTTCTGACGAAATATCACTCAAATCGTCCCTTATTGTGGTAGTTTCCTGAATCAAGGCTAAACAGTCGTGGCCAGGTGCGTCTTCATGGACAGGGGGACCACTAAGAAAACAGGCTGGATTGATAGTGGTGCAGTGTTTAAATGTCAGACGTGGATTGTTCAAAAGTTATATCTCATACCTATTCTGACGAGCTGCGGTAAGATGCTGAGTCTGCAGTTTCCTCAGTAGTGCGATGACCGAGTGGGAGCTATACACCGTAATATCCTGTTGGAGGGTGAGAGCATGTAACGGCTATGCGATGGCATTGATTGAACGTAAATCCTGTACTAATCGGTACTGGTCTGGTTTGGCTGGTTTAGGCACAGCAAGTATGGGGGTTTTACATTCTGAATGGCGAGGGCCCAAAATACCCAGTTGCAACAGCTCTCTGATGAATTTGTCTATAGACGGGGCAGCTTGGGGTTTCAGGGGGTATTGCCGAATGGAAGGTAGCTTTACATGGTCCTTAATCGTTACCTTAATAGGTGTAACATTTGTCTTTCCCACTTGTGATGGGTATTCCGCCCAGACCTGTGGAGTGACATATTCCATACCATCATGTCCCCAGTGATGCTGCAGTCGAGTGTTAATCGTTTCAGGGACCTCAAAATATTTTATGGCAGTGCCGTCCGGCGTGACTTGAAGTGAGTACTCTGTTGGATCTGAATGATCCACTGCCCTCCTTACCATAGGCCCCAGATCCCTGGCATGGTACGGGTCGTGGACCTGACGTGTAATATGAGGGCTTACCGAAGCTGACTGTGGCCATGAATGTGGTGGTATTGTAACAGAATCGGCTGTACCTTCTTTTCCCGTGACTGTGGCTGTAACCGTGACTGGCCATTCGGTCCCAATTAATGGCCGGTATTTGTCCTCCAACTCCCTGTTTTGTCCGGTTCTGTCATAGGCCAGGGTAACGTGATGCAGTCAATGTTCATTGTCTAACGTCCACCACTGGGGGGTGATAGAAATATAGCACTGTTGTCTCATCCTCCATGATTGAACCTTCGTCTCCGCACTCTAGCTGTAGCTGGAAGATACACAGTAAATCTCGTGCCAACAAGTTACAGTCCAATCCAGTAGTCAGTACAAACTGATGATCTGCAGACTTATTCTCGTAAGTGACTGTCACAGGTTCAGAGATAGGATACTCACACACCTGTCCTTGGGACCCCGACAAATGCTGGGTGTGGTCGGATAGTGGTAGTCGAAGTTCTGATTGTACCGAAGACATGGCTGCTCTAGTGTCGATTACAAATGGGTGATGTTGATCTCCTATCTGTAGAGAGATAATAGGTTCCCTGTCCGATTGGAGAGTCCTTATGACTAAATTAGCTAGTCAATCCTGTGTTGGGAAAGGGTTTGCCTGGGAGAAGTCAGTGTATCTCATCTGTCCTCCCCTTGGTGGGTACCCCCTCCTTTGGGTCGGATAATCTCCTTCTGCTGCCTGTCTTTTAAAGGGGCATTCCTGTTGCCAGTGATCTGCACGGCCGCAATTAAACATGCATTGTTCCCTCTATATCTGCCCCGTCCTCTTCTCCCAGTAGACCAATGGCCCCTCAGAGGGGGCGGCGATTGTAATGCTGTTGGTACTTACGGTGGGCCACAAAGAGGAGCTGAGGGTCCCTTTGGGTGGGTTTGATATCCTCCCCCTCGCTGATCCACCCACCTAAAGTCACAATATTGGGGTTCCAGCTGGTAAGCTACCATTTCTCCCGCTTGTAGGGGTCTCAGATCATCCTTTTTCATTACATACTCAGTCTTAACCTTTGTAACTGAGCCTCCTTCCTGGCCTACACCGTCCTTCCAATAAAATCTGACTGCCCTTGCCATCTGGGAAGGGTCGTTCTCTGTCCAATTCATGTTATTAAATTTCACAGCAGTAGCCACGGAAGATGGTAGGCAATGCATTAACATAGCACAATATTGAGGGGAATTCTGATAATTTGGATATGGCAAGTCGCCTGACTGCCCACGGTAGATTTCATTAAAACGTTCCAGAAATTCCTCTGGCTCTTCAATCTTTTTAGGTTTGAGGTCTGAGATAGCAGAAATATTTATGGGCTTTTGAAATGTGCTATTCAACTCATTCAGGATTTGTGTCCGTCTATCGTCGTGCAACGCATGGGCTTGCTGAAGTGCGACGTGGCTAGCATAATTCAAGTGATTAAGATGATTGCGGTACTCTGCTGGGGTTAAAACCTGCTGGAATAGGGCCCAGAGGTCCCTAGAATCAGCGTGATAAATTGAGATGGTAGTTCTCAGGGAATCCACAAAAGCAGCAGGAGATTTTTTTTCTATCTGGGATTGTAGCCATAATAGCCATCATCTCACTGGGTCGCCATGGGAAATAAACGTCTATCGTGGGCTGGACCCCGGCCGTCACTGCGTCAGGGTTTGGTATCTTCCTAATCGGCAACTGTCTCCGAGTCTCAGGCACTCTAGCTATTTCCTCTGGCTCTTCCAAGAATTCGACGTCCATCCCTGTCACTAGAGGGAGCTCTTTCTCTTCAGAACCATCCCTTTCCTCTCCCTTTGTTCTCGGAGTTTGCTGTTCCCCCTTATCGGTCGGAAGGGATTTAGGTGGTATGCTTGATTGTTTCTGGTTAGGATCAGGCCCTTCTCTCGCTGTCCGAGATCGGGTCCTAGAGCTACCTGGGCTTGCAGAACAGAGCTCCTCTTCCCTCTTAGATAGTGAAGATGGTAAATTAGGACCCACGCTATCAACCAAAAGGGCTGGAGTGACTGGCATGATTGGAATCTGGGGAGCAGTGACTGGATATCAATTATTATACTCTGGTGGTTCTGGAATTAGTGCAGACAATGCTACAGGTGCAGTCAGAACCCTTGCCGACATAATCAAATCGTCCAATTCGTCATATTCTGTCAATTCAAGGCCAGCCATTGAACTACGTAGCCCATATTTTGTTTGACCCGAGCCTTTCCTGTCTTTACTTGCGCGTTTTTTTGAATGCAGATTCCTTTTTCAAGACCTGTAATGTTTTCTAATATCTCTAAAACAATTATTTTATATCACATTCATCATATGAACATTGACCCCAAGATCTCTCTGCTCCTCCACACTGACAAGAACTCTACCGTTAACCCTGTATTCCGCATTCATATTTGCCCTTCCAAAATGGACAACCTCACACTTTTCAGGGTTAAACACCATCTGCCACTTCTCAGCCCAGCTCTGCATCCTATCTATGTCTCTTTGCAGCCGACAACAGCCCTCCTTACTATCCACAACTCCACCAATCTTCGTATCGCCTGCAAATTTACTGACCCATCCTTCAACTCCCTCATCCAAGTCATTAATGAAAATCACAAACGGCAGAGGACCCATAAATGATCCCTGCGGTACGCCACTGGTAACTGGGATCCAGGCTGAATATTTGCCATCCACCACCACTCTCTGACTTCTATCGGTTAGCCTGTTCGTTATCCAACTGGCCAAATTTCCCACTATACCATGCTTCCTTACATTCTGCAGAAGCCTACCATGGGGAACCTTATCAAATGCCTTACTAAAATCCATGCACACTCCATCCACTGCTTTACCTTCATCCACATGCTTGGTCACCTCCTCAAAGAATTCAATAAGACTTCTAACGCAAGACCTACCCATTACAAATCCGTGCTGACTATCTCTAATCAAGCAGTGTCTTTCCAGATGCTCAGAAATCCTATCCTTCAGTACCCTTTCCTTTGATTTGCCTACCACCGAAGTAAGACTAAATGGCCTGTAATTCCCAGGGTTATCCCAGTCCCTTTTTTGAACGGGGCACAAATTCGCCACTCTCCAATCCCCTGGTCCCACCCCTGTTGACAGTGAGGACGAAAAGATCATTGCCAACGGCTCTGCAATTTAATCTCTTACTTTCCATTGAATCCTTGGATATATCCCGTCAGGCCCGGGGGACTTGTCTATCCTCAAGTATTGCAAAATGCCCAACACATCTTCCTTCTTAACAAGTATTTCCTCGAGCTTACCAGTCTATTTCACACTGTCCTCTCCAACAATATGGCCCCTCTCATTTGTAAATACAGAAGAAAAGTACTCGTTCCTATCTCTTCAGACTGAATACACAATCTCCCGCTACTGTCCTTGATGGGACCTGCCCTCGCGCTAGTCATTTTCATATTTCTCACATATGTGTAAAAGGCCTTGGGGTTTTCCTTGATTCTACCCTTCAAAGATTGTTCATGCCCTCTCTTTGCTCTCCTAATCCCTTTCTTCAGTTCCCTCCTGGCAATCGTGTATCCCTCCAACGCCCTGTCTGAACCTTGTTACCTCAGCCTTACATAAGTCTCCTTTTTCCTCATAGCAAGACATTCAACCTCTCTTGTCAACCATGGTTCCCTCACTTGACCATCTCTTCTCTGCTTGACAGGGACATACATATCAAGGGCCGGTAGTACCTCTTCCTTGAAGAAGTTCCACATTTAACTTGTGTCCTTCCCTGACAGCCTATGTCGCCAACTTATGCACTTCAATTCTTGTCTGACAACATTTTATTTACCCTTCCCCCAATTGTAAACTTTGCCCTTTTGCACGCACCTATCCCTCTCCATTACTAAAGTGAAAGTCACAAAATTGTGGTCACTATCTCCAAAATGCTCCCCCACTAACAAATCTATCACTTGCCCTGGTCCATTACCAAGTACCAAATCCAATATTGCCTCTCGTCTGGTCGGACAATCTATATACTGTGTGAGAAAAGCTTCCTGGACACACTGCACAAACACCACCCCATCCAAACTATTTGATCTAAAGAGTTTCCACTCAATGTTTGGGAAGTTAAAGTCGCCCATGACTACTACCCTGTGACTTCAGCACCTTTCCGAAATCTGTTTCCCAATCTGTTCCTCCACATCTCTGCAACTATTGGGGGACCTATAGAAAACTCCTAACAAGGTGACTGCTCCTTTCCTATTCCTGACTTCAACCCATACTACCTCAGTCGGCAGATACTCCTCGAACTGACTTTCTACAGCTGTTATGCTACCTCTAATTAACAATGCCACCCCTCCCACCTCTTTTACCCCCCTCCCTAATCTTATTGAACAATCTATAACCAGGGACCACCAACAACCATTTCTGCCCCTCTTCTATCCAAGTTTCCGTGATGACCACCACATCGTAGTCCCAAGTACCGATCCATGCCTTAAGTTCACCCACCTTATTCCTGATGCTTCTTGCGTTGGAGTATACACACTTCAACCCATATCCGTGCCTGCAAGTACTCTCCTTTGTCAGTGTTCCCTTCCCCACTGCCTCATTACACGCTTTGGCATCCTGAATATCGGCTACCTTAGTTTCTGGACTACAAATCCGGTTCCCATTCCCCTGCCAAATTAGTTTAAACCCTCCCGAAGAGTACTAGAAAACCTCCCTCCCAGGATATTGGTGCCCCTCTGGTTCAGATGCAACCCGTCCTGCTTGTACAGGTCCCACCTTCCCCAGACTGCGCTCCAATTATCCAAATACCTGAAGCCCTCCCTCCTACACCATTCCTGCAGCCACTTGTTCAGCTGCTCTCTCTCCCCATTCCTCGCCTCGCTATCACGTGGCACCGGCAACAAACCAGAGATGACAACTCTGTCTGTCCTGTCTTTTAACTTCCTCCCTAACTCCCTAAACTCATTTATTACCTCCACACCCCTTTTCCTACCTATGTCGTTGGTACCAATGTGCACCGCAACTTTTTTTTAAACATAGAATTTACAGTGCAGAAGGAGGCCATTCGACCCATCGAGTCTGCACCAGCTCTTGGAAAGAGCACCCTACCCAAGGTCAACATCTCCACCCTAACCCCACTAAGGGCAATTTTGGACACTAAGGGCAATTTAGCATGGCCAATCCACCTAACCTGCACATCTTTGGACTGTGGGAGGAAACCGGAGCACCCGGAGGAAACCCACGCACACACGGGGTGGATGTGCAGGCTCCGCACAGACAGTGACCCAAGCCGGGAATCGAACCTGGGACCCTGGAGCTGTGAAGCAATTGTGCTATCCACTACGCTACCGTGCTGCCCACTTCTGGCTGCTCCCCCTCCCCTTTGAGGATCCTGAAGACACGATCCGAGACATCCCTGGCCCTGGCACCCGGGAGGGAACATACCTTCCAGGAGTCGCGCTCGCGACCACAGAATCTCCTATCTATTCCCCTAACCTTTGAATCTCCTACAACTAATGCTTTTCTGTTCTCCCTCCTTCCCTTCTGAGCCCCAGAGCCAGGCTCAGTGCCACAGACCTGGCCGCTAGGGCCCTCCCCCGGTAGGTCACCCCCCCCCCCCCCCAACAGCATCCAAAACGGTATACTTGTTTTGAAGGGGAACGGATCCCTGCACTGACTGCCTGTTTGTTTTTTTTCCTCCTGACTGTAACCCAGCTATTCGTGTCCTGTACTTTGGGTGTGGTTACCTCCTTGTAACTCTTCTCAATCACCCCCTCTGCCTCCCGGATGATCCGAAGTTCATCCAGCTTCAGCTCCAGTTCCCTAACACGGTCTTTGAGGAGCTGAAGTTGGGTGCACTTCCCGCAGGTATAGTCAGCGGGGACACCGGTGGTATCCCTCACCACCCACATCCTACAAGAGGAGCATGCAACTGGCCTAGCCTCCATCCCCTCTTACCTGACAGAATATAGCTGCCCTGTGGACTAACTGGAACTCCGCCCTCCGACTCTGCTCCCAGTCAGCTACACTTTCTGTAACCTCCTGGCTCTCTTCGCACTCTTTGCGGAAATGGCGGAAACAAAATGAAAGGAGCACCTTACTCCCTCCTCTCCTAACTCCCTCGGTCATCAAACTTTTACAATAGCACTCAAATGCACCAAATTGGATTGGATTGGATTGGATTTGTTTATTGTCACTTGTACCGAGGTACAGTGAAAAGTATTTTTCTGCGAGCAGCTCAACAGATCATTAAGTACATGGGAAGAAAAGGGAATAAAAGAAAATACATAATAGGGCAACACAACATATACAATGTAACTACAAAAGCACTGGCATCGGATGAAGCACACAGGGTGTAGTGTTAATGAGGTGAGTCCATAAGAGGGTCATTTAGGAGTCTGGTGACAGTGGGGAAGAAGCTGTTTTTGAATCTCTTCGTGCGTGTTCTCAGACTTCTGTATCTCCTGCCCGATGGAAGAAGTTGGAAGAGTGAGTAAGCCGGGTGGGAGGGATCTTTGATTATACTGCCCACTTTCCCCAGGCAGCGGGAGGTGTAGGTGGAGTCAATGGATGGGAGGCAGGATTGTGTGTTGGACTGGGCGGTATTCACGACTCTCTGAAGTTTCTTGCGGTCCTGGGCCGAGCAGTTGCCATACCAGGCTGTGATGCAGCCTGATATTATGCTTTCTATGGTGCATCTGTAAAAGTTGGTAAGAGTGAATGTGGACATGCCGAATTTCCTTAGTTTCCTGAGGAAGTATAGGCGCTGTTGTGCTTTCTTGGTGGTAGCGTCGACGTGGGTGGACCTGGACAGATTTTTGGAGATGTGCACCCCAAGGAATTTGAAACTGCTAACCATCTCCACCTCGGTCCGTTGATGCTGACAGGGGTGTGTACAGTACTTTGCTTCCTGAAGTCAATTACTAGCTCTTTAGTTTTGCTGGCATTGAGGGAGAGATGGTTGTCGCTACACCACTCCACTAGGTTCTCTATCTCCCTCCTGTATTCGGACTCATCGTTATTCGAGATCGGGCCCACTATGGTCGTATCGTCAGCAAACTCGTAGATGGAGTTGGAACCAAGTTTAGCCACGCGGTCGTGTGTGTACAGGGAGTAGAGTAGGGGGCTAAGTACGCAGCCTTGCGGGGTGCCGGTGTTGAGGACTCTTGTGGAGGAGGTGTTGTTGTTCATTCTTACTGATTGTGGTCTGTTGGTCAGAAAATTGAGGATCCAGTTGCTGAGTGGGGAGCCAAGTCCTAGGTTTTGGAGCTTTGATATGAGCTTGGCTGGGATTATGGTGTTGAAGGCGGAGCTGTAGTCAATAAATAGGAGTCTAATGTCGGAGTCATTGTTCTCGAGATGCTCTAGGGATGAGTGTAGGGCCAGGGAAATTGTGTCTGATGTGGATCGGTTGCAGCGGTATGCGAATTGCAGTGGATCAAGGTGTTCTGGGAGTATGGAGGTGATGAGCTTCATGATCAACCTCTCGAAGCACTTCATTACGACTGAAGTCATGGCCACTGGTCGGTAGTCATTGAGGCACGTTGCCTGGTTCTTCTTTGGTACCGGTATGATGGTGGTCTTCTTGAAGCAGGTGGGGACCTCAGAGTGGAGTAGGGACAGTACTCCCTCGGTCATCAAACTCTTACAATAGCACTCAAATGCACCAAATTCAGCACTCAGTGCAAACAAAGTCTGCACTGTCGGGGATCACTTTTATACTGTGAATCTAGCCTCTGAAAACTGGCCTAATCCAATTAACTAATTAACAAGCTCTAGCTGCAAGTGCCTACAAGTAGAAGTTTGTTTAAAGCTGATTGAAAATCCACCTTCTTCTAAACCAAACAGCAACGTTTAAGTTAATTAACTAAATAATATAAAGACTAAACTTTAGATAAAAATGAAGCCTTATACTCCCTCGGTCACCAAACTCTTACTATAGCACTCAAACGCACCAAATTCAGCACTCAGTGCAAACCTTGAGGAGGAGTTTATGGAATGTATCCCTGATAGTTTCCTAGAACAGTATGTAATGGGACCTACGAGGGAACAAGTGGTCCTAGATCTGGTCCTGTGTAATGAGACAGGATTGATTCAGGCTCTCATAGTTAGGGATCCTCTCGGAAGGAGCGATCACAATATGGTGGAAGTTAAAACACAGATGGAGGGTGAGAAGATAAGATCAAGTACTAGTGTTTTTTGCTTAAACAAAGGAGATTACAATGGGATGAGAGAAGAACTAGCTAAGGTTGACTGGGAACAAAGACTTTATGGTGAAACAGTTGAGGAACAGTGGAGAACCTTCCAAGCGATTTTTCACAGTGCTCAGCAAAGGGTTATACCAACAAAAAGGAAGGACGGGAGAAAGAGGGAAAATCGACCGTGGATATCTAAGAAAATAATGGAGAGTATCAAATTGAAGGAAAAAACATACAAAGTAGCAAAGATTAATGGGAGACTAGAGGACTGGGAAATCTTTAGGGGGCAACAGAAAGCTACAATAAAAGCTATAAAGAAGAGTAAGATAGATTGTGAGAGTAAACTTGCTCAGAATATAAAAACAGATAGTAAAAGTTTCTACAAATATATAAAACAAAAAAGAGTGGCTAAGGTAAATATTGGTCCTTTAGAGGATAAGAAGGGAGATTTAATAATGGGAGATGAGGAAATGGCTGAGGAACTGAACAGGTTTTTTGGGTTGGTCTTCACAGTGGAAGACACAAATAACATGCCAGTGACTGATGGAAATGAGGTTGACAGGTGAGGACCTTGAGAGGATTGTTATCACCAAGGAGGTAGTGATGAGCAAGCTAATGGGGCTAAAGGTAGACAAGTCTCCTGGCCCTGATGGAATGCATCCCAGAGTGCTAAAAGAGATGACTAGGGAAATTGCAAATGCACTAGTGATAATTTACCAAAATTCACTAGACTCTGGGGTAGTCCCGGCGGATTGGAAATTAGCAAACGTGACACCACTGTTCAAAAAAGGAGGTAGGCAGAAAGCGGGTAATTATAGGCCAGTGAGCTTAACTTCGGTAGTAGGGAAGATGCTGGAATCTATCATCACGGAAGAAATAGCGAGGCATCTGGATGGAAATTGTCCCATTGGCCAGACGCAGCATGGGTTCATAAAGGGCAGGTCGTGCCTAACTAATCTAGTGGAATTTTTTGAGGATATTACCAGTGCGGGAGATAACCGGGAACAAATGGATGTGATATATCTGGATTTCCAGAAAGCCTTTGACAAGGTGCCACACAAAAGGTTGGTGCATAAGATAAAGATGCATGGCATTAAGGGGAAAGTAGTAGCATGGATAGAGGATTGGTTAATTAATAGAAAGCAAAGAGTGGGGATTAATGGGTGTTTCTCTGGTTGGCAATCAGTAGCTAGGTGTCCCTCAGGGATCAGTGTTGGGCCCACAACTGTTCACAATTTACACAGATGATTTGGAGTTGGGGACAAAGGGCAATGTGTCCAAGTTTGCAGACGACACTAAGATAAGTGGTAAAGCAAAAAGTTTTGGTAGGAATAACAGCAAAAGGGATTATTATTTAAATGATAGAATATTAAAACATGCTGCTGTGCAGAGAGACCTGGGTGTGCTAGTGCATGAGTCGCAAAATGTTGGTTTACAGGTGCAACAGGTGATTAAGAAGTCAAATGGTATTTTGACCTTCACTGATAGAGGGATGGAGTTTAAGACTAGGGAGGTTATGCTGCAATTGTATAAGGTGTTAGTGAGGCCACACCTGGAGTATTGTGTTCAGTTTTGGTCTCCTTACTTGAGAAAGAACGTACTGGCACTGGAGGGTGTGCAGAGGAGATTCACTCGGTTAATCCCAGAGCTGAAGGGGTTGATTACGAGGAGAGGTTGAGTAGACTGGGATTGTACGCGTTGGAATTTAGAAGGATGAGAGGGGGATCTTATAGAAACATATAAGATTATGAAGGGGATAGATAGGATGGATGCGGGCAGGTTGTTTCCACTGGCGGGTGAAAGCAGAACTAGGGGGCATAGCCTCAAAATAAGGGGAAGTAGATTTAGGACTGAGTTTAGGAGGAATTTCTTCACCCAAAGGGTTGTGAATCTATCGAATTGCTTGCCCAGTGAAACAGTAGAGGCTCCTTCATTTAATTTTTTTGAAGATCAGGATAGATAGTTTTTTGTAGAATAAAGGGATTAAGGGTTATGGTGTTCGGGCCGGAAAGTGGAGCTGAGTCCACAACAGATCAGCCATGATCTCATTGAATGGCAGAGCAGGCTCGAGGGGCCAGATGGCCTACTCCTGCTCCTAGTTCTTATGTTCTTATGAAGTGCGCAAAGTGCAGTTTCCAGGCCAGTGAGGTCACACACTTTGGAGTCAAAGTAGCCTCAAAAGGCCTGCACAGTCTGAGGACAAGGAGAAGGACAGAAAGGAAGAGCTGCCACCCAATAATGTGACAGCAATAAAATGTTTTTAGGGACTGGAAACTGCTATGGTCAGTTCGTCCGCAATCTGACCCGCACATTGGCTGCCCGACAGCTCCTGTTGAATAAACACCAGTTCAGGCATTGGAAAGAACCACAAAAACATGATTTACACCACGTCCAGCAGGCCCGGCAGTCACCCAGCCTGGATGTGCACTTTGATCACAGTAAACTGATCAGCCTGTCCTGCGGCACTTCGCCTTATTGAATAGGTTTGGTCCTGTCTCATGGGATGGAGGATGACTCTGAGAGACCGAGTGCCTTTGTCCCCCGAACTGTCACCGACTCCGAATGGAAGTGTGCACAGATTGACAGAAGACGGCCTCGCTGTAAATAATGCTGTGAATAAATTCCACCAGTACATGTAGGGCCGGGCTTTAACCATCTAACAGACTCTCAGTCACTGCTGGGGCTCCTGGGTGAAGACAAACCAATTCCTACAATTGTTTAAGTCAGGGTCCGGCGGTGGATTTCTGTTTGGCGGCCTCCAGCTCCATTGCCCAGCATCAGCCGGGGATGCAGATCACAAACACCGATGTCCAGAGTCGGCTCCCGCTCACCAAATGTTTGACATTCAAATCCGTCCGGCAGGAGATTGTCCGGCTGGGAACTTTTACAGACACCCCCTGGTCTCGTTCGTCCACAGAAAGAACTGGTCTCACCGCGATCCGGTCCTTTCCAGGGAGAAGCGAATGATCCTCACCGGATGGCATCCAGACAATTCAGACCAGATAAGGCCCCACCTCATCAGAAACCATAAACTGCGTTGAGAGGACAGAGTCTTCCTCTGGCCTTCCGGGAGGGGATTTCACCCCCAGCGAGAGAGCCACTGCTGCAGGAGTTATACAGATCACACTCTGGCCACACACAGAGAGGGGAATGCTGACCAGGAGCTGCAGGGGTTATACAGAGCACATCCTGGTCACACAGAGATGGGAATGTAGACCAGGAACTGCAGGGGTTATTCAGAGCACACCCTGGCCACACAGAGATGGGAATGTAGACCATGAGCTGCAGGGGTTATACAGAGCACACCCTGGCCACACAGAGATGGGAATGTAGACCAGGAGCGGCAGGGGTGATACAGAACACACCCTGGACACACAGAGATGGAAATGTAGACCAGGAGCTGCAGGGGCTATACGGAGCACACTCTGGCCACACAGAGATGGGAATGAAGACCAACAACAAAGAACAAAGAACAAAGAAATGTACAGCACAGGAACAGGCCCTTCGGCCCTCCAAGCCCGTGCCGACCATACTGCCCGACTAAACTACAATCTTCTACACTTCCTGGGTCCGTATCCTTCTATTCCCATCCTATTCATATATTTGTCAAGATGCCCCTTAAATGTCCCTATCGTCCCTGCCTCCACTACCTCCTCCGGTAGTGAGTTCCAGGCACCCACTACCCTCTGCGTAAAAAACTTGCCTCGTACATCTACTCTAAACTTTGCCCCTCTCACCT
The DNA here is from genome assembly GCF_047496885.1 of Scyliorhinus torazame. Classification (NCBI taxonomy): domain Eukaryota; kingdom Metazoa; phylum Chordata; class Chondrichthyes; order Carcharhiniformes; family Scyliorhinidae; genus Scyliorhinus; species Scyliorhinus torazame. The sequence continues at coordinate 58,977,225 of NC_092726.1, forward strand.
TAAACCTATGCCCCCTAGTAATTGACCCCTCTACCCTGGGGAAAAGCCTCTGACTATCCACTCTGTCTATGCCCCTCATAATTTTGTATACCTCTATCAGGTCGCCCCTCAACCTCCTTCGTTCCAGTGAGAACAAACCGAGTTTATTCAATCGCTCCTCATAGCTTATGCCCTCCATACCAGGCAACATTCTGGTAAATCTCTTCTGCACCCTCTCTAAAGCCTCCACATCCTTCTGGTAGTGTGGCGACCAGAATTGAACACTATACTCCAAGTGTGGCCTAACTAAGGTTCTATACAGCTGCAACATGACTTGCCAATTCTTATACTCAATGCCCCGGCCAATGAAGGCAAGCATGCCGTATGCCTTCTTGACTACCTTCTCCACCTGTGTAGCCCCTTTCAGTGATCTGTGGACCTGTACTCCTAGATCTCTTTGACTTTCAATACTCTTGAGGGTTCTACCATTCACTGTATATTCCCTACCTGCATTAGCCCTTCCAAAATGCATTACCTCACATTTGTCCAGGTTAAACTCCATCTGCCATCTCTCCGCCCAAGTCTCCAGACAACCAGGAGCTGCAGGGGTTATACAGAGCACACACTGGCCACACAGAGATGGGAATGTTGACCAGGAGCTGCAGGAGTTATACAGAGCACACTCTGGCCACACTGAGATGGGAATGTTGACCAGGAGCTGCAGGGGTTATACAGAGCACACCCTGGCCACACAGAGATGGGAATGTTGACCAGGAGCTGCAGGGGTTATACAGAGCACACTCTGGCCACACAGAGATGGGAATGTTGACCAGGAGCTGTAGGGGTTATACAGAGTACACCCTGGCCACACAGAGATGATAATGTTGAACAGGAGCTGCACGTGTTATACAGAGCACACTCTGGCCACACAGAGATGGGAATGTTGACCTGGAGGTGCTGGAGTTATACAGAGCACACTCTGGCCACACAGAGATAGGAATGTTGACCTGGAGCTGCAGGGGTTATACAGAGCACATCCTGGCCACACAGAGATGGGAATGTTGACCAGGAACTACAGGGGTTATACAGAGCACATCCTGGCCACACAGAGATGGGAATGTTGACCAGGAGCTGCAGGGGTTATACAGAGCACACCCTGGCCACACAGAGATGGGAAAGTTGACCAGGAGCTGCAGGGGTTACACAGAGCACACCCTGGGCACACACAGAGAGGGGAATGCTGACCAGGAGCTGCAGGGGTTATACAGAGCACATCCTGGTCACACAGAGATGGGAATGTTGACCAGGAGCTTCAGGGGTAGAGCACTCTCTGGCCACACAGAGATGGGAATGTTGGCCAGGAGCTGCAGAAGTTATACAGAGCACACCCTGGCCACACAGAGATGGGAATGTTGGCCAAAAGCGACACTCGGTGGCCCGACATCGATAAGCACATTGAGCAAATGGTGCACAATTGAGATTTATTCCAGGCACAACAGGCGTTTTCTCTCACAGCCCCCTGTATCCACGGGAATATCCTGGCCTTCCGTTGATGAGGTTACATGTGTATTTCACAAATCCTTTCCTGGAAGAATGTTCCTGAACCTAGAGGATGCCCACTGGAGCTGTTTCAATGTTCAGGAGATGGGGACCACCCCAGAAGCCCCCACAGAGGGTCTGCGTTGATATTTCTGCGACCCCCTGCCTCCCAGATGCATTGTTGTCTGACAATGTGACTGTGTTCACAGGGGAGGAATGTCAGCACTTTTTCAATACAACCGGCATCCACCACATTGCAACAGCCCAGGACCACCCGGCCTCGGGCGGACTGTCAGAGAGCAGATCAGATGTTGTCAGCAGTGAGGAAGCCCAACAGACCATTACACATCAAGGTGGCTGACATCCTTCTCTCGAATTATACCCCACCCCCAACCCCGCCACCCACCACCACCCCTCACCACGGCAGTCACACCGCAGAGCCATTCAGTGGGCATCACTACCAGGCTCGTTCAGAACTCATTGTCCCAAATTTGGTGGGAAGGCTGGAGGGGCCGCTGGATTCCCAATAGAAGAAACAGACTCGGTAAAAGGAGACAGGCCGTTTAAAGTTGGAGACATGGTCTTTGTCAGGGACTTTGCTTCAGGCCCACATTAGATACCCAGCAGAACTGTGGTGACGTCTGGTCCAGTGTCAGACACGGTGGAGTTGCCAGGCAGACGGTGCAGTGTCAGACATGGTGGAACAGCCAGACAGACGGTCCAGTGTCAGACATGGTGGAATTGCCAGGCAGACGGTCCAGTGTCAGACATGGTGGAATTACAAGGCAGACGGTCCAGTGTCAGACATGGTGGAATTGCCAGGCAGACGGTCCAGTGTCAGACATGGTGGAATTGCCAGGCAGACGGTCCAGTGTCAGACATGGTGGAATTGCCAGGCAGGCGGTCCAGTGTCAGACATGGTGGAATTGCCAGGCAGACGGTCCAGTGTCAGACATGGTGGAATTGCCAGGCAGACGGTCCAGTGTCAGACATGGTGGAATTGCCAGGCAGACGGTCCAGTGTCAGACATGGTGGAATTACAAGGCAGACGGTCCAGTGTCAGACATGGTGGAATTGCCAGGCAGGCGGTCCAGTGTCAGACATGGTGGAATTACAAGGCAGACGGCCCAGTGTCAGACAGGGTGGAATTGCCAGGCAGACGGTCCAGTCTCAGACATGGTGGAATTGCCAGGCAGACGGCCCAGTGTCAGACATGGCGGAATTGCCAGGCAGACGGTCCAGTGTCAGACACGGTGGAATTGCCAGGCAGACGGTCCAGTGTCAGACATGGTGGAATTGCCACGCAGACGGTCCAGTGTCAGACATGGTGGTTTTACAAGGCAGACGGTCCAGTGTCAGACATGGTGGAATTGCCAGGCAGACGGTCCAGTGTCAGACATGGTGGAATTACAAGGCAGACGGTCCAGTGTCAGACATGGTGGAATTGCCAGGCAGACGGTCCAGTGTCAGACATGGTGGAATTCCAAGGCAGACGGTCCAGTGTCAGACATGGTGGAAAATGCCTGGCAGACGGTCCAGTGTCAGACATGGTGGAATTCCAAGGCAGACGGTCCAGTGTCAGACATGGTGGAATTGCCAGGCAGACGGTCCAGTGTCAGACATGGTGGAATTGCAAGGCAGACGGCCCAGTCTCAGACACGGTGGAATTACAAGGCAGACGGTCCAGTTTCAGACAGGGTGGAATTACAAGGCGGACGAGTGAGGAAGTACTTTCACCATTCAAGGACATGGTAGGTCACACAGCCAATGTCTGAACAGTTGGAGCCAGCCGGCATCACCACTGCTCCCGCGGCAGAGCCGGAACCGAGGGTCCCGGAGATTCCGCAGAGAATAGTAAGAAGTCCGACAACACCAGGTTATAGTTCACCAGGTTTGTTTCCAATCACCAGCTTTCGGTGCGCTTCTCCTTCCGCAGGTGAATCCGGAGTGAACTCACCGGTGACCCCGATGTAACTGGAGAGGGGGGGGAGGAGACCCCGATGTGGTTTCGAATCCTCGAGTCAACATCCTTCTGCTGACAACAACACTATCCCATTGGTCAAGGAGCCGGATGGGGCCCAGGGTGATCCACCAGGCCTCAGATTACCCCTGTGAAGGACTGTTCTGAACTGTCCCTTTTTAACGACTCCAGCTTTCCTTGTACACAGTTCACTGTAAATGACTCAAGCTGTTTGCATGTTACTGAGGGACGTAAGGGGGAGGAATCTGACAGTGCTGGTTCTTTCAGGGGTGATCCCATGTGGTCCACGTTACCCGCTCGGTACCCATCGTGTCTGAGTGTGTGAACCCCGGCTAATGGGGAATAATCCGTGGGAGCAGGGGTCAGGCAGTGTGGCCTCGGGAGCCCCCAATTAAAAAGCTGTGTCAGAGACCTCTGTGCTGTATATAGTTAACCATTTACTGCTCAATAATCCCTGGGAGCAGTGGACAGGCAGTGTGGCCTCGGGAGCCCCCAATTAAGAAGCTCTTTCAGAGACCTCTGTGCCTGTATATAGTTCACCATTTACTTCTCAATAATCCCTGGGAGCAGGAGACAGGCAGTGTGGTCTGGGAGCCCCCAATTAAAAAGCTGTGTCAGAGACCTCTGTGCTGTATATAGTTAACCATTTGCTGCTCAATAATCCCTGGGAGCAGTGGACAGGCAGTGTGGCCTCGGAAGCCCCCAATTAAAAAGTTGTTTCAGAGACCTCTGTGCCTGTATATAGTTAACCATTAACTGCTCAATAATCCCTGGGAGCAGGGAACAGGCAATGTGGTCCGGGAGCCCACAATTAAAAAACTGTTTCAGAGTCCTCTGTGCTGTACATAGTTAACCATTTACTTCTCAATAATCCCTGGGAGTAGGGGACAGGCAGTGTGGCCGAGGGAGCCCCCAATTAAAAAGCTGTTTCAGAGACCTCTGTGCTGTATATAGTTAACCATTTACTGCTCAATAATCCCTGGGAGCAGGGGACAGGCAGTGTGGTCCGGGAGCCCACAATTAAAAAGCTGGTTCAGAGACCTCTGTGCTGTATATAGTTAACCATTTACTTCTCAATAATCCCTGGGAGCAGGGGACAGGCTGTGTGGCCCCCGGCGCCCCCAATTAAAAAAACGTTTGTGAGACCTCTGTGCTACATATAGTTAACCATTTACTTCTTCTCAATAATCCCTGGGAGCAGGAGACAGGCAGTGTGGCCTCGGGAGCCCCCATTTAAAAACCTGTTTCAGAGACCTCTGTGCCTGTATATAGTGAACCATTTAGCTCATTAATCCCTGGGAGCAGTGGACAGGTAGTGTGGTCCGGGAGCCCCCAATTAAAAAGCTGTTTCAGAGACCTCTGTGCTGTATATATTTAACCATTCACTTCTCAATAATCCCGGGGAGCAGTGGCCAGGCAGTGTGGTCCGGGAGCCACCATTAAAAAGCTGTTTCAGTGACCTCTGTGCTGTATATAGTGAACCATTTAGCTCATTAATCCCTGGGAGCAGTGGACAGGTAGTGCGGTCCGGGAGCCCCCAATTAAAAAGCTGTTTCAGAGACCTCTGTGCTGTATATATTTAACCATTAACTTCTCAATAATCCCGGGGAGCAGGGGCCAGGCAGTGTGGCCTCGGGAGACCGCAATTAAAAAGCTGTTTCAGTGACTACTGTGCCTGTATATAGTTAACCATTTACTTTTTCTCAATAAATCCCTTTCTTGTTATGCAAGAAGCATCTGCAGTGTTGCCTCAAACCACCGCAGTGTAATGGTCACCATTACTGAGACGGGTTTTTAAATTGCGGATACGGAAACGGACAATGGAACCTTGACGTTAACAGCCACTGACAGGACCATCCACAGCCTGGTGTCAGGCTCCAGGCCGTGCTGAAGGAGGCGACACCGTTCTGTAACCAGCTCCTTGTTATATCAGATTTGACAGGACAATCCACAGCCTGGTGTCAGGCTCCAGGCCGTGCTGAAGGAGGTGACACCGTTCTGTAACCAGCTCCTTGTTATATCAGATTTGACAGGACCTTCCACACCCTGGTGTCAGGCTCCAGGCCGTGCTGAAGGTGGCGACACCGTTCTGTAACCAGCTCCTTGTTATATCAGATTTGACAGGACCATCCACAGCCTGGTGTCAGGCTCCAGGCCGTGCTGAAGGAGGCGACACCGTTCTGTAACCAGCTCCTTGTTATATCAGATTTGACAGGACCATCCACAGCCTGCTGTCAGGCTCCAGGCCGTGCTGAAGGAGGCGACACCGTTCTGTAACCAGCTCCTTGATATATCAGATTGCCTCACTATTGTCTCCTGACTTTGGAGTAGGTTGGTAAAGTGTTCTTGTAATTCCCCAACATTCCCAATGGGCAGCACGGTAGCATTGTGGTTAGCACAATTGCTTCCCATCTCCAGGATCCCAGGTTCGATTCCGGCTTGGGTCACTGTCTGTGCGGAGTCTGCACATTCTCCCCGTGTGTGCGTGGGTTTCCTCCGGGTGCTCCGGTTTCCTCCCACAGCCTAAAGATGGGCGGGTTAGGTGGATTGGCCATGATAAATTGCCCTGCGTGTCCAAAATTGCAATTTGTGTTGGGTGAGGTTACTGGGTTATGGGGATAGGGTGGAGGTGTTGACCTTGGGTAGGGTGCTATTTCCAAGAGCCGGTGCAGACACGATGGGCTGAATGGCCTGCTTCTGCACTGTAAATTCGATGATGCTGGTACAGAGACCATTCTCCTCTATCTGTTCGGCTCGTCCCTCTCTGCAGCCTTTGCTCCATTACCTGGTCATGTAGCAGACCCAGATTCATGGTAACTACAGTCCCCAGACCTCGTTCAGACCTGGGTCACCAAATTATATGTTCTCCCTTAATCTCTGCGACAGCTCACAACACAACCTGCAGAAATCCATCCTCAGCATCTCCTCTCAACTCCCAATAACACACCCTGAAGAAACCCATCCTCAGCATCTTCAGTAACCTTCCAATTACACAACCTGCAGAAACCCATCCTCAGCTTCTCCGCTCACCTCCCAATAACACAACCTGCAGAAAGCTATCCTCGGCATCTTCACTCACCTCCCAATAACACAAACTGCAGAAACCGAATCTCAGCATCTTCACTAACCTTCCAATAACACAACCTGCAGGAACCCATCCTCAGCATCTTCACTCACCTCCCAATAACACAACCTGCAGAAACCCATCCTCACCATCTTCACTCACCTCCCAATAACTCAACCTGCAGAAACCCATCCTCAGCATCTTCACTCACCTCCAAATAACACAACCTGCAGAAACCCATCCTCAGCATCTCCACTAACCTCTCAATAACACAACCTGCAGAAACCCATTCTCAGCATCTTCACTAACCTTCCAATAACACAACCTGCAGAAACCCATCCTCAGCCTCTTCACTCACCTCCCAATAACACAACCTGCAGAAACCCATCCTCAGCATCTTTACTCACCTTCCAATAACACAACCTGCAGAAACCCATCCTCAGCAACTTCACTCACCTCCCAATCACAGAACCTGCATAAACCCATCCTCAGCCTCTCCTCTCACCTTCCAATAACACAAACTGCAGAAACCCATCCTCAGCATCATCACTCACCTCTCAGTAACACAACCTGCAGGAACCAATCCTCAGCATCTCCACTCACCTCCCAATAACACAACCTGCAGAAACCCATCCTCAGCATCTCCACTCACCTCCCAATAACACAACCTGCAGAAACCCATCCTCAGCATCTTCACTCACCTCCCAATAGCACAATCTGCAGAAACCCATCCTCAGCATATTCACTCACCTCCCAATAACACAATCTGCAGAAACCCATCCTCAGCATCTCCACTCATCTTCCAATAACACAACCTGCAGAAACTCATCCTCAGCATCTTCACTCACCTTCCAATAGCACAACCTGCAGAAACTCATCCTCAGCATCTTCACTCTCCTTCAAATAACACAACCTGCAGAAACCCATCCTCAGCATCTCCACTCACCTCCCAATAACACCACCTGCAGAAACCAAACCTCAGCATCTCCACTCACCTCCCAATAACACAACCTGCAGAAACCCATCCTCAGCATCTTCACTCTCCTTCCAATAACACAACCTGCAGAAACCCATCCTCAGCATCTCCACTCACCTCCCAATAACACAACCTGCAGAAACCAAACCTCAGCATCTCCACTCACCTCCCAATAACACAACCTGCAAAAACCTATCCTCAGCATCTTCACTCACCTCCCAATAGCACAACCTGCAGAAACCCATCCTTAGCATCTTCACTCTCCTTCCAATAACACAACCTGCAAAAATCCATCCTCAGCATCTTCACTAACCTCCCAATAACAGAACCTGCAGAAACCCATCCTCAGAATCTTCACTCACGGCCCTTGACATAACTTGCAGAAACCCATCCTCAGCATCTCCACTCACCTCCCAATAACACAAACTGCAGAAACCCATCCTCAGCATCTTCACTCACCTCCCAATACAACCTGCAGAAACCCAACCTCAGCATCTTCACTCACCTGCCAATCACACAACCTGCAGAAACCCATCCTCGGCATCGCCACTCACCTCACAATAACACAACCTGAAGAAACCCAACCTCAGCATCTTCACTCACCTCCCAATAACACAAACTGCAGAAACCCATCCTCAGCATCTACACTCACCTCCAAATAACACAACCAGCAGAAACACATACTCAGGATCGCCACTCACCTCCCAATACAACCTGCAGAAACCCAACCTCAGCATCTTCACTCACCTCCCAATAACACAACCTGCAGAAACCCATCCTCATCATCGCCACTCACCTCACAATAACACAAGCTGCAGGAACACATCCTCAGCATCTTCACTCACCTCCCAATAACACAAACTGCAGAAACCCATCCTCAGCATCTTCACTCACCTTCCAATAACACAACCTGCAGAAACCCATCCTCAGCATCTCCACGAACCGCCCACTAACACAACCTGCAGAAACCCATCCTCAGCAACTTCACTCACCTTCCAATAACACAACCTGCAGAAACCTATCCTCAGCAACTTCACTCACCTCCCAATAACACAACCTGCATAAACCCATCCTCAGCATCATTACTCACCTCCCAATAACAGAACCTGCAAAAACACATCCTCAGCAACTTCACTCACCTCCCAATAACACAACCTGCAGAAACCCATCCTCAGGATCGCCACTCACCTCCCAATAACACAATCTGCAGAAACCCATCCTTAGCATCTTCACTCTCCTTCCAATAACACAACCTGCAGAAACCCATCCTCAGCATCATCACTCACCTCCCTATAACACAACCTGCAAAAACACATCCTCAGCAACTTCACTCACCTCCCAATAACACAACCTGCAGAAACCCATCCTCAGCATCTTCACTCACCTCCCAATAACACAACCTGCAGAAACCCATCCTCAGCATCTTCACAAACCTTCCAATAACACAACCTGCAGAAACCCATCCTCAGCCTCTCCACTCACCTTCCAATAACACATCCTGCAGAAACCCATCCTCAGCATCTTCACTCACATTCCAGTAACATAACCTGCAGAAACCCATCCTCAGCATCTCCACTAATCTCCCAATAACACAACCTGCAGAAACCCATCCTTAGCATCTCCACTCACCTCCCAATAACACAACCTGCAGAATCCCATCCTCAGCATCTCTACTCACCTTCCAATAACCCAACCTGCAGAAACCCATCCTCAGCATCTTCACTCAGCTCCCAATAACACAACCTGCAGAAACCCATCCTCAGCATCTCCACTCACCTTCCAATAACCCAACCTGCAGAAACCCATCGTCAGCATCTTCACTCAGCTCCCAATAACACAACCTGCAGAAACCCAACCTCAGCATCTTCACTCACCTCCCAATAACACAATCTGCAGAAACCCATCCTCGGCATCGCCACTCACCTCCCAATAATACAACCTGCAGAAACCCATCCTCAGCATCGCCACTCACCTCACAATAACACAACCTGAAGAAACCCAACCTCAGCATCTTCACTCACCTCCCAATAACACAAACTGCAGAAACCCATCCTCAGCATCTACACTCACCTCCCAATAACACAAACAGCAGAAACACATCCTCAGGATCGCCACTCACCTCCCAATACAACCTGCAGAAACCCAACCTCAGCATCTTCACTCACCTCCCAATAACACAACCTGCAGAAACCCATCCTCAGCATCGCCACTCACCTCCCAATAACACCACCTGCAGAAACCAAACCTCAGCATCTCCACTCACCTCCCAATAACACAACCTGCAGAAACCCATCCTCAGCATCTTCACTCTCCTTCCAATAACACAACCTGCAGAAACCCATCCTCAGCATCTCCACTCACCTCCCAATAACACAACCTGCAGAAACCAAACCTCAGCATCTCCACTCACCTCCCAATAACACAACCTGCAAAAACCCATCCTCAGCATCTTCACTCACCTCCCAATAGCACAACCTGCAGAAACCCATCCTCAGCATCTTCACTCTCCTTCCAATAACACAACCTGCAGAAATCCATCCTCAGCATCTTCACTAACCTCCCAATAACAGAACCTGCAGAAACCCATCCTCAGAATCTTCACTCACGGCCCTTGACATAACCTGCAGTAACCCATCCTCAGCATCTCCACTCACCTCCCAATAACACAAACTGCAGAAACCCATCCTCAGCATCTCCACTCACCTTCCAATAACCCAACCTGCAGAAACCCATCCTCAGCATCTTCACTCAGCTCCCAATAACACAAACTGCAGAAATCCATCCTCAGCATCTCTACTCACCTCCCAATAACACAACCTGCAGAAACCCATCCTCAGGATCGCCACTCATCTACCAATACAACCTGCAGAAACCCAACCTCAGCATCTTCACTCACCTGCCAATCACACAACCTGCAGAAACCCATCCTCGGCATCGCCACTCACCTCACAATAACACAACCTGAAGAAACCCAACCTCAGCATCTTCACTCACCTCACAATAACAGAACCTGCAGAAACCCATCCTCGGCATCGCCACTCATCTCCCAATAACACAACCAGCAGAAACACATACTCAGGATCGCCACTCGCCTCCCAATACAACCTGCAGAAACCCATCCTCGGCATCGCCACTCACCTCCCAATAACACAACCTGAAGAAACCCAACCTCAGCATCTTCACTCACCTCACAATAACACAACCTGCAGAAACCCATCCTCGGCATCGCCACTCACCTCCCAATAACACAACCAGCAGAAACACATACTCAGGATCGCCACTCACCTCCCAATACAACCTGCAGAAACCCATCCTCGGCATCGCCACTCACCTCACAATAACACAACCTGAAGAAACCCAACCTCAGCATCTTCACTCACCTCACAATAACACAACCTGCAGAAACCCATCCTCGGCATCGCCACTCACCTCCCAATAACACAACCAGCAGAAACACATACTCAGGATCGCCACTCACCTCCCAATACAACCTGCAGAAACCCATCCTCGGCATCGCCACTCACCTCCCAATAACACAACCTGCAGAAACCCATCCTCAGCATCGCCACTCACCTCACAATAACACAACCTGCAGGAACACAACCTCAGCATCTTCACTCACCTCCCAATTACACAAACTGCAGAAACCCATCCTCAGCATCTTCACTCACCTTCCAATAACACAACCTGCAGAAATCCATCCTCAGCATCTCCACGAACCGCCCACTAACACAACCTGCAGAAACCCATCCTCAGCAACTTCACTCACCTTCCAATAACACAACCTGCAGAAACCTATCCTCAGCAACTTCACTCACCTCCCAATAACACAACCTGCATAAACCCATCCTCAGCATCATCACTCACCTCCCAATAACACAACCTGCAAAAACACATCCTCAGCAACTTCACTCACCTCCCAATAACACAACCTGCAGAAACCCATCCTCAGGATCGCCACTCACCTCCCAATAACACAACCTGCAGAAACCCATCCTCAGCATCTCCACTCACCTTCCAATAACACAATCTGCAGAAACCCATCCTTAGCATCTTCACTCTCCTTCCAATAACACAACCTGCAGAAACCCATCCTCAGCATCATCACTCACCTCCCTATTACACAACCTGCAAAAACACATCCTCAGCAACTTGTCTCACCTCCCAATAACACAACCTGCAGAAACCCATCCTCAGCATCTTCACTCACCTCCCAATAACACAACCTGCAGAAACCCATCCTCAGCATCTTCACTCACCTCCCAGCAACATAACCTGCAGAAACCCATCCTCAGCATCTTCACAAACCTTCCCATAACACAACCTGCAGAAACCCATCCTCAGCCTCTCCACTCACCTTCCAATAAAACAACCTGCAGAAATCCATCCTCAGCATCTTCACTCACATCCCAGTAACATAACCTGCAGAAACCCATCCTCAGCATCTCCACTCACCTTCCAATAACCCAACCTGCAGAAACCCATCGTTAGCATCTTCACTCAGCTCCCAATAACACAACCTGCAGAATCCCATCCTCAGGATCGGCACTCATCTCCCAATACAACCTGCAGAAACCCAACCTCAGCATCTTCACTCACCTCCCAATAACACAATCTGCAGAAACCCATCCTCGGCATCGCCACTCACCTCCCAATAATACAACCTGAAGAAACCCAACCTCAGCATCTTCACTCACCTCCCAATAACACAAACTGCAGAAACCCATCCTCAGCATCTACACTCACCTCCCAATAACACAAACAGCAGAAACACATCCTCAGGATCGCCACTTACCTCCCAATAACACAACCTGCAGAAACCCATCCTCAGCATCTCCACTCACCTTCCAATAACACAATCTGCAGAAACCCATCCTTAGCATCTTCACTCTCCTTCCAATAACACAACCTGCAGAAACCCATCCTCAGCATCATCACTCACCTCCCTATTACACAACCTGCAAAAACACATCCTCAGCAACTTGTCTCACCTCCCAATAACACAACCTGCAGAAACCCATCCTCAGCATCTTCACTCACCTCCCAATAACACAACCTGCAGAAACCCATCCCCAGCATCTCCGCTCACCTCCCAATAACTCAACCTGCAGAAACCCATCCTCAGCATCTTCACTCACCTCCCAATAACACAACCTGCAGAAACTCATCCTCAGCATCTTCACTCACCTCCCAATAACACAACCTGCAGAAATCCATCCTCAGCATCTTCACACACCTCCCAATCACACACCCTTCAGAAACCAATCCTCAGCATCTCCGCTCACCTCCCAATAACACAACCTGCAGAAACCCATCCTCAGCGTCTCCACTCACCACCCAATAACTAAACCTGCAGAATCCCATCCTCAGCATCTTCACTAACCTTCCAATAACACAACATGCAGAAACTCATCCTCAGCCTCTTCACTCACCTCCCAATAACACAACCTGCAGAAACCCATCCTCAGCATCTACACTCACCTCCCAATAACACAACCTGCAGAAACCCATCCTCAGCATCTCCACTCACGGCCCAGTGACATAACCTGCAGAAACCCATCCTCAGCATCTCCACTCACCTCCCAATAACACAAACTGCAGAAACACATCCTCAGCATCTCCACTCACCTTCCAATAACACAACCTGCTGAAACACATACTCAGCATCTTGACTCAGCTCCCAATAACACAACCTGCAGAAACCCATCCTCTGCATCTCTACTCACCTCCCAATAACACAACCTGCAGAAACCCATCCTCAGGATCGCCACTCATCTCCCAATACAACCTGCAGAAACCCAACTTCAGCATCTTCACTCACCTACCAATCACACAACCTGCAGAAACCCATCCTCGGCATCGCCACTCACCTCCCAATAATACAACCTGCAGAAACCCATCCTCAGCATCGCCACTCACCTCACAATAGCACAACCTGAAGAAACCCAACCTCAGCATCTTCACTCACCTCCCAATAACACAAACTGCAGAAACCCATCCTCAGCATCTACACTCACCTCCCAATAACACAAACAGCAGAAACACATCCTCAGGATCGCCACTCACCTCCCAATACAACCTGCAGAAACCCAACCTCAGCATCTTCACTCACCTCCCAATAACACAACCTGCAGAAACCCATCCTCAGCATCGCCACTCACCTCACAATAACACAACCTGCAGAAACCCAACCTCAGCATCTTCACTCACCTCCCAATAACACAACCTGCAGAAACCCATCCTCAGCATCTTCACTCACCTTCCAATAACACAACCTGCAGAAAACCATCCTCAGCATCTCCACGAACCTTCCACTAACACAACCTGCAGAAACCCATCCTCAGCAACTTCACTCACCTTCCAATAACACAACCTGCAGAAACCTATCCTCAGCAACTTCACTCACCTCCCAATAACACAACCTGCAGACACCCATCCTCAGGATCGCCACTCACCTCCCAATAACACAACCTGCAGAAACCCCTCCTCAGCATCTTCACTCACCTTCCAATAACACAACCTGCAGAAACCCATCCTCAGCATCTTCACTCACCTTCCAATAACACAACCTGCAGAAACCCATCCTCAGCATCTTCACTAACCTTCCAATAACACAAACTGCAGAAACCCATCCTCAGCCTCTCCACTCAACTTCCAATAACACAACCTGCAGAAACCCATCCTCAGCATCTTCACTCACCTCCCCGTAACATAACCTGCAGAAACCCATCCTCAGCATCTCCACTAACCTCCCAATAACACAACCTGCAGAAACCCATCCTTAGCATCTCCACTCACCTCCCAATCACACAACCTGCAGAGACCCATCCTCAGCATCTCCACTCACCTGCCAATAACACAACCTGCAGAAACCTATCCTCAGCATCTCCACTCACCTCCCAATAAAACAACCTGCAGAAACCCATCATTAGCATCTTCACTAACCTTCCAATAACACAACCTGCAGAAACCCATCGTCAGCATCTCCACCCACCTCCCAACAATACAACCTGCAGAAACCCATCCCCAGCATCTCCGCTCACCTCCCAATATCACAACCTGCAGAAACCCATCCTGAGCATCTTCACTCACCTCCCAATAACACAACCTGCAGAAACTCATCCTCAGCATCTTCACTCACCTCCCAATAACACAACCTGCAGAAACCCATCCTCAGCGTCTCCAATCACCTCCCAATCACACAACCTGCAGAGACCCATCCTCAGCATCTCCACTCACCTGCCAATAACACAACCTGCAGAAACCTATCCTCAGTATCTCCACTCACCTCCCAATAAAACAACCTGCAGAAACCCATCATTAGCATCTTCACTAACCTTCCAATAACACAACCTGCAGAAACCCATCGTCAGCATCTCCACTCACCTCCCAACAATACAACCTGCAGAAACCCATCCCCAGCATCTCCGCTCACCTCCCAATATCACAACCTGCAGAAACCCATCCTCAGCATCTCCACTCACCTCCCAATAAAACAACCTGCAGACACCCATCATTAGCATCTTCACTAACCTTTTAATAACACAACCTGCAGAAACCCATCGTCAGCATCTCCACTCACCTCCCAACAACACAACCTGCAGAAACCCATCCCCAGCATCTCCGCTCACCTCCCAATATCACAACCTGCAGAATCCCATCCTCAGCATCTTCACTCACCTCCAATAACACAACCTGCAGAAACTCATCCTCAGCATCTTCACTAACCTTCCAATAACACAACCTGCAGAAACCCACCCTCAGCCTCTTCACACACCTCCCAATCACACACCCTTCAGAAACCCATCCTCAGCATCTCCGCTCACCTCCCAATAACACAACCTGCAGAAACCCATCCTCAGCGTCTCCACTCACCACCCAATAACACAACCTGCAGAATCCCATCCTCAGAATCTTCACTAACCTTCCAATAACACAACATGCAGAAACTCATCCACAGCCTCTTCACTCACCTCCCAATAACACAACCTGGAGAATCCCATCCTCAGCATATTCACTAACCTTCCAATAACACAACCTGCAGAAACCCATCCTCAGCATCTCCACTCACCTTCCAATAACCCAACCTGCAAAAACCCATCCTCAGCATCTTCACTCAGCTCCCAATAACACAACGTGCAGAAACCCATCTTCTGCATCTCTACTCACCTCCCAATAACACAACCTGCAGAAACCCATCCTCAGGATCGCCACTCATCTCCCAATACAACCTGCAGAAACCCAACCTCAGCATCTTCACTCACCTCCCAATCACACAACCTGCAGAAACCCATCCTCGGCATCTTCACTCAGCTCCCAATAACACAACCTGCAGAAACCCATCCTCTGCATCTCTACTTCCCTCCCAATAACACAACCTGCAGAAAGCCATCCTCAGGATCGCCACTCATCTCCCAATACAACCTCCAGAAACCCAACCTCAGCATCTTCACTCACCTCCCAATCACAGAACCTGCAGAAACACATGCTCGGCATCGCCAGTCACCTCCCAACAATACAACCTGCAGAAACCCAACCTCAGCATCGCCACTCACCTCACAATAACACAACTTGCAGAAACCCATCCTCAGGATCGCCACTCACCTCCCAATAACACAACCTGCAGAAACCCATCCTCAGCATCTCCACTCACCTTCCAATAACACAATCTGCAGAAACCCATCCTCAGCATCTTCACACACCTCCCAATAACACAACCTGCAGAAAATCATCCTTAGCATCTTCACTCACCTCCCAATAATACAACCTGCAGAAATCCATCCTCAGCATCTTCACTCACCTCCCAATAACACAACCTGCAGAATCCCATCCGCAGCATCTTCACTGACCTCCCAATAACAGAACCTGCAGAACCCGATCCTCAGCATCTTCACTAACCTTCCAATAACACAACCTGCAGAAACCCACCCTCAGCCTCTTCACACACCTCCCAATCACACACCCTTCGGAACCAATCCTCAGCATCTCCGCTCACCTCCCAATAACACAACCTGCAGAAACCCATCCTCAGCGTCTCCACTCACCACCCAATAACTCAACCTGCAGAATCCCATCCTCAGCATCTTCACTAACCTTCCAATAACACAACATGCAGAAACTCATCCTCAGCCTCTTCACTCACCTCCCAATAACACAACCTGCAGAAACCCATCCTCAGCATCTACACTCACCTCCCAATAACACAACCTGCAGAAACCCATCCTCAGCATCTCCACTCACGGCCCAATGACATAACCTGCAGAAACCCATCCTCAGCATCTCCACTCACCTCCCAATAACACAAACTGCAGAAACACATTCTCAGCATCTCCACTCACCTTCCAATAACACAACCTGCTGAAACACATACTCAGCATCTTGACTCAGCTCCCAATAACACAACCTGCAGAAACCCATCCTCTGCATCTCTACTCATCTCCCAATAACACAACCTGCAGAAACCCATCCTCAGGATCGCCACTCAACTCCCAATACAACCTGCAGAAACCCAACTTCAGCATCTTCACTCACCTACCAATCACACAACCTGCAGAAACCCATCCTCGGCATCGCCACTCACCTCCCAATAATACAACCTGCAGAAACCCATCCTCAGCATCGCCACTCACCTCACAATAGCACAACCTGAAGAAACCCAACCTCAGCATCTTCACTCACCTCCCAATAACACAAACTGCAGAAACCCATCCTCAGCATCTACACTCACCTCCCAATAACACAAACAGCAGAAACACATCCTCAGGATCGCCACTCACCTCCCAATACAACCTGCAGAAACCCAACCTCAGCATCTTCACTCACCTCCCAATAACACAACCTGCAGAAACCCATCCTCAGCATCGCCACTCACCTCACAATAACACAACCTGCAGAAACCCAACCTCAGCATCTTCACTCACCTCCCAATAACACAACCTGCAGAAACCCATCCTCAGCATCTTCACTCACCTTCCAATAACACAACCTGCAGAAACCCATCCTCAGCATCTCCACGAACCTTCCACTAACACAACCTGCAGAAACCCATCCTCAGCAACTTCACTCACCTTCCAATAACACAACCTGCAGAAACCTATCCTCAGCAACTTCACTCACCTCCCAATAACACAACCTGCAGACACCCATCCTCAGGATCGCCACTCACCTCCCAATAACACAACCTGCAGAAACCCCTCCTCAGCATCTTCACTCACCTTCCAATAACACAACCTGCAGAAACCCATCCTCAGCATCATCACTCACCTTCCAATAACACAACCTGCAGAAACCCATCCTCAGCATCTTCACTAACCTTCCAATAACACAAACTGCAGAAACCCATCCTCAGCCTCTCCACTCAACTTCCAATAACACAACCTGCAGAAACCCATCCTCAGCATCTTCACTCACCTCCCCGTAACATAACCTGCAGAAACCCATCCTCAGCATCTCCACTAACCTCCCAATAACACAACCTGCAGAAACCCATCCTTAGCATCTTCACTAACCTTCCAATAACACAACCTGCAGAAACCCATCCTCAGCCTCTTCACACACCTCCCAATCACACACCCTTCGGAACCAATCCTCAGCATCTCCGCTCACCTCCCAATAACACAACCTGCAGAAACCCATCCTCAGCGTCTCCACTCACCACCCAATAACTCAACCTGCAGAATCCCATCCTCAGCATCTTCACTAACCTTCCAATAACACAACATGCAGAAACTCATCCTCAGCCTCTTCACTCACCTCCCAATAACACAACCTGCAGAAACCCATCCTCAGCATCTACACTCACCTCCCAATAACACAACCTGCAGAAACCCATCCTCAGCATCTCCACTCACGGCCCAATGACATAACCTGCAGAAACCCATCCTCAGCATCTCCACTCACCTCCCAATAACACAAACTGCAGAAACACATCCTCAGCATCTCCACTCACCTTCCAATAACACAACCTGCTGAAACACATACTCAGCATCTTGACTCAGCTCCCAATAACACAACCTGCAGAAACCCATCCTCTGCATCTCTACTCACCTCCCAATAACACAACCTGCAGAAACCCATCCTCAGGATCGCCACTCAACTCCCAATACAACCTGCAGAAACCCAACTTCAGCATCTTCACTCACCTACCAATCACACAACCTGCAGAAACCCATCCTCGGCATCGCCACTCACCTCCCAATAATACAACCTGCAGAAACCCATCCTCAGCATCGCCACTCACCTCACAATAGCACAACCTGAAGAAACCCAACCTCAGCATCTTCACTCACCTCCCAATAACACAAACTGCAGAAACCCATCCTCAGCATCTACACTCACCTCCCAATAACACAAACAGCAGAAACACATCCTCAGGATCGCCACTCACCTCCCAATACAACCTGCAGAAACCCAACCTCAGCATCTTCACTCACCTCCCAATAACACAACCTGCAGAAACCCATCCTCAGCATCGCCACTCACCTCACAATAACACAACCTGCAGAAACCCAACCTCAGCATCTTCACTCACCTCCCAATAACACAACCTGCAGAAACCCATCCTCAGCATCTTCACTCACCTTCCAATAACACAACCTGCAGAAACCCATCCTCAGCATCTCCACGAACCTTCCACTAACACAACCTGCAGAAACCCATCCTCAGCAACTTCACTCACCTTCCAATAACACAACCTGCAGAAACCTATCCTCAGCAACTTCACTCACCTCCCAATAACACAACCTGCAGACACCCATCCTCAGGATCGCCACTCACCTCCCAATAACACAACCTGCAGAAACCCCTCCTCAGCATCTTCACTCACCTTCCAATAACACAACCTGCAGAAACCCATCCTCAGCATCATCACTCACCTTCCAATAACACAACCTGCAGAAACCCATCCTCAGCATCTTCACTAACCTTCCAATAACACAAACTGCAGAAACCCATCCTCAGCCTCTCCACTCAACTTCCAATAACACAACCTGCAGAAACCCATCCTCAGCATCTTCACTCACCTCCCCGTAACATAACCTGCAGAAACCCATCCTCAGCATCTCCACTAACCTCCCAATAACACAACCTGCAGAAACCCATCCTTAGCATCTCCACTCACCTCCCAATCACACAACCTGCAGAGACCCATCCTCAGCATCTCCACTCACCTGCCAATAACACAACCTGCAGAAACCTATCCTCAGCATCTCCACTCACCTCCCAATAAAACAACCTGCAGAAACCCATCATTAGCATCTTCACTAACCTTCCAATAACACAACCTGCAGAAACCCATCGTCAGCATCTCCACCCACCTCCCAACAATACAACCTGCAGAAACCCATCCCCAGCATCTCCGCTCACCTCCCAATATCACAACCTGCAGAAACCCATCCTGAGCATCTTCACTCACCTCCCAATAACACAACCTGCAGAAACTCATCCTGAGCATCTTCACTCACCTCCCAATAACACAACCTGCAGAAACCCATCCTCAGCGTCTCCAATCACCTCCCAATCACACAACCTGCAGAGACCCATCCTCAGCATCTCCACTCACCTGCCAATAACACAACCTGCAGAAACCTATCCTCAGCATCTCCACTCACCTCCCAATAAAACAACCTGCAGAAACCCATCATTAGCATCTTCACTAACCTTCCAATAACACAACCTGCAGAAACCCATCGTCCGCATCTCCACTCACCTCCCAACAATACAACCTGCAGAAACCCATCCCCAGCATCTCCGCTCACCTCCCAATATCACAACCTGCAGAAACCCATCCTCAGCATCTCCACTCACCTCCCAATAAAACAACCTGCAGACACCCATCATTAGCATCTTCACTAACCTTTTAATAACACAACCTGCAGAAACTCATCGTCAGCATCTCCACTCACCTCCCAACAACACAACCTGCAGAAACCCATCCCCAGCATCTCCGCTCACCTCCCAATATCACAACCTGCAGAATCCCATCCTCAGCATCTTCACTCACCTCCAATAACACAACCTGCAGAAACTCATCCTCAGCATCTTCACTAACCTTCCAATAACACAACCTGCAGAAACCCACCCTCAGCCTCTTCACACACCTCCCAATCACACACCCTTCAGAAACCCATCCTCAGCATCTCCGCTCACCTCCCAATAACACAACCTGCAGAAACCCATCCTCAGCGTCTCCACTCACCACCCAATAACACAACCTGCAGAATCCCATCCTCAGAATCTTCACTAACCTTCCAATAACACAACATGCAGAAACTCATCCACAGCCTCTTCACTCACCTCCCAATAACACAACCTGGAGAATCCCATCCTCAGCATATTCACTAACCTTCCAATAACACAACCTGCAGAAACCCATCCTCAGCATCTCCACTCACCTTCCAATAACCCAACCTGCAAAAACCCATCCTCAGCATCTTCACTCAGCTCCCAATAACACAACGTGCAGAAACCCATCTTCTGCATCTCTACTCACCTCCCAATAACACAACCTGCAGAAACCCATCCTCAGGATCGCCACTCATCTCCCAATACAACCTGCAGAAACCCAACCTCAGCATCTTCACTCACCTCCCAATCACACAACCTGCAGAAACCCATCCTCGGCATCTTCACTCAGCTCCCAATAACACAACCTGCAGAAACCCATCCTCTGCATCTCTACTTCCCTCCCAATAACACAACCTGCAGAAAGCCATCCTCAGGATCGCCACTCATCTCCCAATACAACCTCCAGAAACCCAACCTCAGCATCTTCACTCACCTCCCAATCACAGAACCTGCAGAAACACATGCTCGGCATCGCCAGTCACCTCCCAACAATACATCCTGCAGAAACCCAACCTCAGCATCGCCACTCACCTCACAATAACACAACTTGCAGAAACCCATCCTCAGGATCGCCACTCACCTCCCAATAACACAACCTGCAGAAACCCATCCTCAGCATCTCCACTCACCTTCCAATAACACAATCTGCAGAAACCCATCCTCAGCATTATCACTCACCTTCCAATAACACAACCTGCAGAAACCCATCCTCAGCAACTTCACTCACCTCCCAATAAGACAACCTGCAGAAACCCATCCTAAGCATCTTCACTAACCTTCCAATAACACAACCTGCAGAAACCCACCCTCAGCCTCTCCACTCACCTTCCAATAACACAACCTGCAGAAACCCATCCTCAGCATCTTCACTCATCTCCCAGTAACATAACCTGCAGAAACCCATCCTCAGCATCTCCACTAACCTCCCAATAACACTACCTGCAGAAAACCATCCTTAGCATCTCCACTCACCTCCCAATAACACAACCTGCAGAATCCCATCCTCAGCATCTTCACTAACCTTCCAATAACACAACATGCAGAAACTAATCCTCAGCCTCTTCACTCACCTCCCAATAACACAACCTGCAGAAACCCATCCTCAGCATCTACACACACCTCCCAATAACACAACCTGCAGAAACCCATGCTCAGCATCTCCACTCACCTCCCAATAACACAACCTGCAGAAACCCATCCTCAGCATCTCCACTCACCTCCCAATAACACAATCTGCAGAAACCCATCCTCAGCATCTCCGCTCACCTCCCAACAACACAACCTGCAGAAACCCATCCTCAGCATCTCCGCTCACCACCCAATAACACAACCTGCAGAATCCCATCCTCAGCGTCTCCAATCACCTCCCAATCACACACCCTGCAGAAACCCATGCTCAGCATCTCCACTCACCTCCCAATAACACAACCTGCAGAAACCCATCCTCAGCGTCTCCAATCAACTCCCAATCACAGAACCTGCAGAGACCCATCCTCAGCATCTCCACTCACCTTCCAATAACAAAACCTGCAGAAACCTATCCTCAGCATCTCCACTCACCTCCCAATAACACAACGTGCAGAAACACATCCTCAGCATCTTCACTCACCTCCCAATAACACAACCTGCAGAAACCCATCCTCAGCGTCTCCAATCACCTGCCAATCACACAACCTGCAGAGACCCATCCTCAGCATCTCCACTCACCTTCCAATAACACAGCCTGCAGAAACCTATCCTCAGCATCTCCACTCACCTCCCAATAAAACAACCTGCAGAAACCCATCCTCAGCATCTTCACTAACCTTCCAATAACACAACCTGCAGAAACCCATCGTCAGCATCTCCACTCACCTCCCAACAATACAACCTGCAGAAACCCATCCCCAGCATCTCCGCTCACCTCCCAATAACACAACCTGCAGAAACCCATCCTCAGCATCTTCACTCACCCCCCAATAACACAACCTGCAGAAACTCATCCTCAGCATCTTCACTCACCTCCCAATAACACAACCTGCAGAAATCCATCCTCAGCATCTTCAATCACCTCCCAATAACACAACCTGCAGTAACCCATCCTCAGCATCTTCACTGACCTCCCAATAACAGAACCTGCAGAACCCGATCCTCAGCATCTTCACTAACCTTCCAATAACACAACCTGCAGAAACCCACCCTCAGCCTCTTCACACACCTCCCAATCACAAACGCTTCAGAAACCAATCCTCAGCATCTCCGCTCACCTCCCAATAACACAACCTGCAGAAACCCATCCTGAGCGTCTCCACTCACCACCCAATACCACAACCTGCAGAATCCCATCCTCAGAATCTTCACTAACCTTCCAATAACACAACCTGCAGAAACTCATCCACAGCCTCTTCACTCACCTCCCAATAACACAACCTGCAGAAACCCATCCTCTGCATCTCTACTCACCTCCCAATAACACAACCTGCAGAAACCCATCCTCAGGATCGCCACTCATCTCCCAATACAACCTGCAGATACCCAACCTCAGCATCTTCACTCACCTACCAATCACACAACCTTCAGAAAACCATCCTCGGCATCGCCACTCACCTCCCAATAATACAACCTGCAGAAACCCATCCTCAGCATCGCCACTCACCTCACAATAGCACAACCTGAAAAAACCCAACCTCAGCATCTTCACTCACCTCCCAATAACACAAACTGCAGAAACCCATTCTCAGCATCTACACTCACCTCCCAATAACACAAACAGCAGAAACACAGCCTCAGGATCGCCACTCACCTCCCAATACAACCTGCAGAAACCCAACCTCAGCATCTTCACTCACCTCCCAATAACACAACCTGCAGAAACCCATCCTCAGCATCGCCACTCACGTCACAATAACACAACCTGCAGAAACCCAACCTCAGCATCTTCACTCACCTCCCAATAACACAAACTGCAGAAACCCATCCTCAGCATCTTCACTCACCTTCCAATAACACAACCTGCAGAAACCCATCCTCAGCATCTTCACTCACCTTCCAATAACACAACCTGCAGAAACCTATCATCAGCAACTTCACTCACCTCCCAATAACACAACCTGCAGAAACCCATCCTCAGGATCGCCACTCACCTCCCAATAACACAACCTGCAGAAACCCATCCTCAGCATCTCCACTCACCTTCCAATAACACAATCTGCAGAAACCCCTCCTCAGCATCTTCACTCACCTTCCAATAACACAACCTGCAGAAACCCATCCTCAGCATCATCACTCACTTTCCCATAACACAACCTGCAGAAACCCATCCTCAGCAACTTCACTAACCTTCCAATAACACAAACTGCAGAAACCCATCGTCAGCCTCTCCACTCAACCTCCAATAACACAACCTGCAGAAACCCATCCTCAGCATCTTCACTCACCTCCCCGTAACATAACCTGCAGAAACCCATCCTCAGCATCTCCACTAACCTCCCAATAACACAACCTGCAGAAACCCATCCTTAGCATCTCCACTCACCTCCCAATAACACAACCTGCAGAATCCCATCCTCAGCATCTTCACTAACCTTCCAATAACACAACATTTCAGAAACTCATCCTCAGCCTCTTCACTCACCTCCCAATAACACTACCTGCAGAAACCCATCCTCAACATCTACACTCACCTCCCAATAACACAACCTGCAGAAACCCATCCTCAGCATCTCCACTCACCTGCCAATAACACAACCTGCAGAAACCTATCCTCAGCATCTCCACTCACCTCCCAATAAAACAACCTGCAGAAACCCATCATTAGCATCTTCACTAACCTTCCAATAACAGAACCTGCAGAAATCCATCGTCAGCATCTCCACTCACCTCCCAACAATACAACCTGCAGAAACCCATCCCCAGCATCTCCGCTCACCTCCCAATAACACAACCTGCAGAAACCCATCCTCAGCGTCTCCACTCACCACCCAATAACACAACCTGCAGAATCCCATCCTCAGAATCTTCACTAACCTTCCAATAACACAACATGCAGAAACTTATCCACAGCCTCTTCACTCACCTCCCAATAACACAAATTGGAGAATCCCATCCTCAGCATATTCCCTAACCTTCCAATAACACAACCTGCAGAAACCCATCCTCAGCATCTCCACTCACCTTCCAATAACCCAACCTGCAAAAACCCATCCTCAGCATCTTCACTCAGCTCCCAATAACACAACCTGCAGAAACCCATCTTCTGCATCTCTAATTAACTTCCCAATAACACAACCTGCAGAAACCCATCCTCAGGATCGCCACTCATCTCCCAATACAACCTGCAGAAACCCAACCTCAGCATCTTCACTCACCTCCCAATCACACAACCTGCAGAAACCCATCCTCGGCATCTTCACTCAGCTCCCAATAACACAACCTGCAGAAACCCATCCTCTGCATCTCTACTCACCTCCCAATAACACAACCTGCAGAAAGCCATCCTCAGGATCGCCACTCACCTCCCAACAATACAACCTGCAGAAACCCATCCTCAGCATCGCCACTCACCTCACAATAACACAACCTGAAGAAACCCAACCTCAGCATCTTCACTCACCTCCCAATAACACAAACTGCAGAA
This sequence comes from Scyliorhinus torazame, assembly GCF_047496885.1. Taxonomy (NCBI): domain Eukaryota; kingdom Metazoa; phylum Chordata; class Chondrichthyes; order Carcharhiniformes; family Scyliorhinidae; genus Scyliorhinus; species Scyliorhinus torazame. The sequence continues at coordinate 59,002,723 of NC_092726.1, forward strand.
ACCCATCATCAGCATCTACACTCACCTCCCAATAACACAAACAGCAGAAACACATCCTCAGGATCGCCACTCACCTCCCAATACAACCTGCAGAAACCCATCCTCAGCATCTTCACTCACCTCCCAATAACACAACCTGCAGTAACCTATCCTCAGCCGCCACTCACCTTCCAATAACACAACCTGCAGAAACCCATCCTCAGCATCTCCACGAACCTTCCACTAACACAACCTGCAGAAACCCATCCTCAGCAACTTCACTCACCTTCCAATAACACAACCTGCAGAAACCTATCCTCAGCAACTTCACTCACCTCCCAATAACACAACCTGCAGAAACCCATCCTCAGGATCGCCACTCACCTCCCAATAACACAACCTGCAGAAACCAATCCTCATTATCTCCACTCACCTTCAAATAACACAATCTGCAGAAACCCATCCTCAGCATCATCACTCACCTTCCAATAACACAACCTGCAGAAACCCATCCTCAGCAACTTCACTCACCTCCCAATAACACAACCTGCAGAAACCCGTCCTCAGCATCTTCACTAACCTTCCAATAACACAACCTGCAGAAACCCACCCTCAGCCTCTCCACTCACCTTCCAATAACACAACCTGCAGAAACCCATCCTCAGCATCTTCACTCATCTCCCAGTAACATAACCTGCAGAAACCCATCCTCAGCATCTCCACTAACGTCCCAATAACACTACCTGCAGAAAACCATCCTTAGCATCTCCACTCACCTACCAATAACACAACCTGCAGAATCCCATCCTCAGCATCTTCACTAACCTTCCAATAACACAACATGCAGAAACTAATCCTCAGCCTCTTCACTCACCTCCCAATAACACAACCTGCAGAGACCCATCCTCAGCATCTACACACACCTCCCAATAACACAACCTGCAGAAACCCATGCTCAGCATCTCCACTCACCTCCCAATAACACAACCTGCAGAAACCCATCCTCAGCATCTCCACTCACCTCCCAATAACACAACCTGCAGAAAGCCATCCTCAGCATCTCCGCTCACCTCCCAACAACACAACCTGCAGAAACCCATCCTCAGCATCTCCGCTCACCACCCAATAACACAACCTGCAGAATCCCATCCTCAGCGTCTCCAATCACCTCCCAATCATACACCCTGCAGAAACCCATCCTCAGCATCTCCACTCACCTCCCAATAAAACAACCTGCATAAACACATCCTCAGCATCTTTACTCACCTCCCAATAACACAACCTGCAGAAACCCATCCTCAGCGTCTCCAATCATCTCCCAATCACAGAACCTGCAGAGACCCATCCTCAGCATCTCCAGTCACCTTCCAATAACAAAACCTGCAGAAACCTATCCTCAGCATCTCCACTCACCTCCCAATAACACAACGTCCAGAAACACATCCTCAGCATCTTCACTCACCTCCCAATAACACAACCTGCAGAAACCCATCCTCAGCGTCTCCAATCACCTGCCAATCACACAACCTGCAGAGACCCATCCTCAGCATCTCCACTCACCTTCCAATAACACAACCTGCAGAAACCTATCCTCAGCATCTCCACTCACCTCCCAATAAAACAACCTGCAGAAACCCATCATTAGCATCTTCACTAACCTTCCAATAACACAACCTGCAGAAACCCATCGTCAGCATCTCCACTCACCTCCCAACAATACAACCTGCAGAAACCCATCCCCAGCATCTCCGCTCACCTCCCAATAACACAACCTGCAGAAACCCATCCTCAGCATCTTCACTCACCCCCCAATAACACAACCTGCAGAAACTCATCCTCAGCATCTTCACTCACCTCCCAATAACACAACCTGCAGAAATCCATCCTCAGCATCTTCACTCACCTCCCAATAACACAATCTGCAGAATCCCATCCTCAGCATCTTCACTGACCTCCCAATAACAGAACCTGCAGAACCCGATCCTCAGCATCTTCACTAACCTTCCAATAACACAACCTGCAGAAACCCACCCTCAGCCTCTTCACACACCTCCCAATCACACACGCTTCAGAAACCAATCCTCAGCATCTCCGCTCACCTCCCAATAACACAACCTGCAGAAACCCATCCTGAGCGTCTCCACTCACCACCCAATAACACAACCTGCAGAATCCCATCCTCAGAATCTTCACTAACCTTCCAATAACACAACCTGCAGAAACTCATCAACAGCCTCTTCACTCACCTCCCAATAACACAACCTGCAGAAACCCATCCTCTGCATCTCTACTCACCTCTCAATAACACAACCTGCAGAAACACATCCTCAGGATCGCCACTCATCTCCCAATACAACCTGCAGATACCCAACCTCAGCATCTTCACTCACCTACCAATCACACAACCTTCAGAAACCCATCCTCGGCATCGCCACTCACCTCCCAATAATTCAACCTGCAGAAACCCATCCTCAGCATCGCCACTCACCTCACAATAGCACAACCTGAAAAAACCCAACCTCAGCATCTTCACTCACCTCCCAATAACACAAACTGCAGAAACCCATCCTCAGCATCTACACTCACCTCCCAATAACACAAACAGCAGAAACACATCCTCAGGATCGCCACTCACCTCCCAATACAACCTGCAGAAACCCAACCTCAGCATCTTCACTCACCTCCCAATAACACAACCTGCAGAAACCCATCCTCAGCATCGCCACTCACGTCACAATAACACAACCTGCAGAAACCCAACCTCAGCATCTTCACTCACCTCCCAATAACACAAACTGCAGAAACCCATACTCAGCATCTTCACTCACCTTCCAATAACACAACCTGCAGAAACCCATCCTCAGCATCTCCACGAACCTTCCACTAACACAACCTGCAGAAACCCATCCTCAGCACCTTCACTCACCTTCCAATAACACAACCTGCAGAAACCTATCCTCAGCAACTTCACTCACCTCCCAATAACACAACCTGCAGAAACCCATCCTCAGGATCGCCACTCACCTCCCAATAACACAACCTGCAGAAACCCATCCTCAGCATCTCCACTCACCTTCCAATAACACAATCTGCAGAAACCCCTCCTCAGCATCTTCACTCACCTTCCAATAACACAACCTGCAGAAACCCATCCTCAGCATCATCACTCACCTTCCAATAACACAACCTGCAGAAACCCATCCTCAGCAACTTCACTCATCTCCCAATAACACAACCTGCAGAAACCCATCCTCAGCATCTTCACTAACCTTCCAATAACACAAACTGCAGAAACCCATCCTCAGCCTCTCCACTCAACTTCCAATAACACAACCTAGAGAAACCCATCCTCAGCATCTTCACTCACCTCCCCGTAACATAACCTGCAGAAACCCATCCTCAGCATCTCCACTAACCTCCCAATAACACAACCTGCAGAAACCCATCCTTAGCATCTCCACTCACCTCCCAATAACACAACCTGCAGAATCCCATCCTCAGCATCTTCACTAACCTTCCAATAACACAACATGCAGAAACTCATCCTCAGCCTCTTCACTCACCTCCCAATAACACAACCTGCAGAAACCCATCCTCAGCATCTACACTCACCTCCCAATAACACAACCTGCAGAAACCCATGCTCAGCATCTCCACTCACCTCCCAATAACACAACCTGCAGAAACCCATCCTCAGCATATCCACTCGCCTCCCAACAACACAACCTGCAGAAACCCATCCTCAGCATCTCCGCTCACCTCCCAACAACACAACCTGCAGAAACCCATCCTCAGCATCTCCGCTCACCTCCCAATAACACAACCTGCAGAATCCCATCCTCAGCGTCTCCAATTACCTCCCAATCACACACCCTGCAGAAACCCATCCTCAGCATCTCCACTCACCTCCCAATAACACAACCTGCAGAAACACATCCTCAGCATCTTCACTCACCTCCTAATAACACAACCTGCAGAAACCCATCCTCAGCGTCTCCAATCACCTCCCAATCACACAACCTGCAGAGACCCATCCTCAGCATCTCCACTCACCTGCCAATAACACAACCTGCAGAAACCTATCCTCAGCATCTCCACTCACCTCCCAATAAAACAACCTGCAGAAACCCATCATTAGCATCTTCACTAACCTTCCAATAACAGAACCTGCAGAAATCCAACGTCAGCATCTCCACTCACCTCCCAACAATACAACCTGCAGAAACCCATCCCCAGCATCTCCGCTCACCTCCCAATATCACAACCTGCAGAAACATATCCTCAGCATCTTCACTCACCTCCCAATAACACAACCTGCAGAAACTCATCCTCAGCATCTTCACTCACCTCCCAATAACACAACCTGCAGAAACCCATCCTCAGCGTCTCCAATCACCTCCCAATCACACAACCTGCAGAGACCCATCCTCAGCATCTCCACTCACCTGCCAATAACACAACCTGCAGAAACCTATCCTCAGCATCTCCACTTACGTCCCAATAAAACAACCTGCAGAAACCCATCATTAGCATCTTCACTAACCTTCCAATAACACAACCTGCAGAAACCCATCGTCAGCATCTCCACTCACCTCCCAACAATACAACCTGCAGAAACCCATCCCCAGCATCTCCGCTCACCTCCCAATAACACAACCTGCAGAAACCCATCCTCAGCATCTACACTCACCTCCCAATAACACAACCTGCAGAAACCCATGCTCAGCATCTCCACTCACCTTCCAACAACACAACCTGCAGAAACCCATCCTCAGCATCTTCACTCAGCTCCCAATAACACAACCTGCAGAAACTCATCCTCAGCATCTCCACTCACCTTCCAATAACCCAACCTGCAGAAACCCATCGTCAGCATCTTCACTCAGCTCCCAATAACACAACCTGCAGAAACCCATCCTAAGGATCGCCACTCATCTCCCAATACAACATGCAGAAACCCATCCTCAGCATCTTCACTCACCTCCCAATAACACAATCTGCAGAAACCCATCCTCGGCATCGCCACTCACCTCCCAATAACACAACCTGCAGAAACCCATCCTCAGGATCGCCACTCATCTCCCAATACAACCTGCAGAAACCCAACCTCAGCATCTTCACTCACCTCCCAATAACACAATCTGCAGAAACACATCCTCGGCATCGCCACTCACCTCCCAATAATACAACCTGCAGAAACCCATCCTCAGCATCGCCACTCACCTCACAATAACACAACCTGAAGAAACCCAACCTCAGCATCTTCACTCACCTCCCAATAACACAAACTGCAGAAACCCATCCTCAGCATCTACACTCACCTCCCAATAACACAAACAGCAGAAACACATCCTCAGGATCGCCACTCACCTCCCAATACAACCGGCAGAAACCCAACCTCAGCATCTTCACTCACCTCCCAATAACACAACCTGCAGAAACCCATCCTCAGCATCGCCACTCACCTCCCAATAACACCACCTGCAGAAACCAAACCTCAGCATCTCCACTCACCTCCCAATAACACAACCTGCAGAAACCCATCCTCAGCATCTTCACTCTCCTTCCAATAACACAACCTGCAGAAACCCATCCTCAGCATCTCCACTCACCTCCCAATAACACAACCTGCAAAAACCCATCCTCAGCATCTTCACTCACCTCCCAATAGCACAACCTGCAGAAACCCATCCTCAGCATCTTCACTCTCCTTCCAATAACACAACCTGCAGAAATCCAACCTCAGCATCTTCACTAACCTCCCAATAACAGAACCTGCAGAAACCCATCCTCAGAATCTTCACTCACGGCCCTTGACATAACCTGCAGAAACCCATCCTCAGCATCTCCACTCACCTCCCAATAACACAAACTGCAGAAACCCATCCTCAGCATCTCCACTCACCTTCCAATAACCCAACCTGCAGAAACCCATCCTCAGCATCTTCACTCAGCTCCCAATAACACAACCTGCAGAAATCCATCCTCAGCATCTCTACTCACCTCCCAATAACACAACCTGCAGAAACCCAACCTCAGCATCTTCACTCACCTCACAATAACACAACCTGCAGAAACCCATCCTCGGCATCGCCACTCACCTCCCAATAACACAACCAGCAGAAACACATACTCAGGATCGCCACTCACCTCCCAATACAACCTGCAGAAACCCATCCTCGGCATCGCCACTCACCTCACAATAACACAACCTGAAGAAACCCAACCTCAGCATCTTCACTCACCTCACAATAACACAACCTGCAGAAACCCATCCTCGGCATCGCCACTCACCTCCCAATAACACAACCAGCAGAAACACATACTCAGGATCGCCACTCACCTCCCAATACAACCTGCAGAAACCCATCCTCGGCATCGCCACTCACCTCCCAATAACACAACCTGCAGAAACCCATCCTCAGCATCGCCACTCACCTCACAATAACACAACCTGCAGGAAAACAACCTCAGCATCTTCACTCACCTCCCAATAACACAAACTGCAGAAACCCATCCTCAGCATCTTCACTCACCTTCCAATAACACAACCTGCAGAAACCCATCCTCAGCATCTCCACGAACCGCCCACTAACACAACCTGCAGAAACCCATCCTCAGCAACTTCACTCACCTTCCAATAACACAACCTGCAGAAACCTATCCTCAGCAACTTCACTCACCTCCCAATAACACAACCTGCATAAACCCATCCTCAGCATCATCACTCACCTCCCAATAACACAACCTGCAAAAACACATCCTCAGCAACTTCACTCACCTCCCAATAACACAACCTGCAGAAACCCATCCTCAGGATCGCCACTCACCTCCCAATAACACAACCTGCAGAAACCCATCCTCAGCATCTCCACTCACCTTCCAATAACACAATCTGCAGAAACCCATCCTTAGCATCTTCACTCACCTTCCAATAACACAACCTGCAGAAACCCATCCTCAGCATCATCACTCACCTCCCTATAACACAACCTGCAAAAACACATCCTCAGCAACTTGTCTCACCTCCCAATAACACAACCTGCAGAAACCCATCCTCAGCATCTTCACTCACCTCCCAGTAACACAACCTGCAGAAACCCATCCTCAGCATCTTCATTCACCTCCCAGTAACATAACCTGCAGAAACCCATCCTCAGCATCTTCACAAACCTTCCAATAACACAAACAGCAGAAACACATCCTCAGGATCGCCACTCACCTCCCAATACAACCTGCAGAAACCCAACCTCAGCATCTTCACTCACCTCCCAATAACACAACCTGCAGAAACCCATCCTCAGCATCGCCACTCACCTCCCAATAACACCACCTGCAGAAACCAAACCTCAGCATCTCCACTCACCTCCCAATAACACAACCTGCAGAAACCCATCCTCAGCATCTTCACTCTCCTTCCAATAACACAACCTGCAGAAACCCATCCTCAGCATCTCCACTCACCTCCCAATAACACAACCTGCAGAAACCAAACCTCAGCATCTCCACTCACCTCCCAATAACACAACCTGCAAAAACCCATCCTCAGCATCTTCACTAACCTCCCAATAACAGAACCTGCAGAAACCCATCCTCAGAATCTTCACTCACGGCCCTTGACATAACCTGCAGAAACCCATCCTCAGCATCTCCACTCACCTCCCAATACCACAAGCTGCAGAAACCCATCCTCAGCATCTCCACTCACCTTCCAATAACCCAACCTGCAGAAACCCATCCTCAGCATCTTCACTCAGCTCCCAATAACACAACCTGCAGAAATCCATCCTCAGCATCTCTACTCACCTCCCAATAACACAACCTGCAGAAACCCAACCTCAGCATCTTCACTCACCTCACAATAACACAACCTGCAGAAACCCATCCTCGGCATCGCCACTCACCTCCCAATAACACAACCAGCAGAAACACATACTCAGGATCGCCACTCACCTCCCAATACAACCTGCAGAAACCCATCCTCGGCATCGCCACTCACCTCACAATAACACAACCTGAAGAAACCCAACCTCAGCATCTTCACTCACCTCACAATAACACAACCTGCAGAAACCCATCCTCGGCATCGCCACTCACCTCCCAATAACACAACCAGCAGAAACACATACTCAGGATCGCCACTCACCTCCCAATACAACCTGCAGAAACCCATCCTCGGCATCGCCACTCACCTCCCAATAACACAACCTGCAGAAACCCATCCTCAGCATCGCCACTCACCTCACAATAACACAACCTGCAGGAACACAACCTCAGCATCTTCACTCACCTCCCAATAACACAAACTGCAGAAACCCATCCTCAGCATCTTCACTCACCTTCCAATAACACAACCTGCAGAAACCCATCCTCAGCATCTCCACGAACCGCCCACTAACACAACCTGCAGAAACCCATCCTCAGCAACTTCACTCACCTTCCAATAACACAACCTGCAGAAACCTATCCTCAGCAACTTCACTCACCTCCCAATAACACAACCTGCATAAACCCATCCTCAGCATCATCACTCACCTCCCAATAACACAACCTGCAAAAACACATCCTCAGCAACTTCACTCACCTCCCAATAACACAACCTGCAGAAACCCATCCTCAGGATCGCCATTCACCTCCCAATAACACAACCTGCAGAAACCCATCCTCAGCATCTCCACTCACCTTCCAATAACACAATCTGCAGAAACCCATCCTTAGCATCTTCACTCACCTTCCAATAACACAACCTGCAGAAACCCATCCTCAGCATCATCACTCACCTCCCTATAACACAACCTGCAAAAACACATCCTCAGCAACTTGTCTCACCTCCCAATAACACAACCTGCAGAAACCCATCCTCAGCATCTTCACTCACCTCCCAGTAACACAACCTGCAGAAACCCATCCTCAGCATCTTCACTCACCTCCCAGTAACATAACCTGCAGAAACCCATCCTCAGCATCTTCACAAACCTTCCAATAACACAAACAGCAGAAACACATCCTCAGGATCGCCACTCACCTCCCAATACAACCTGCAGAAACCCAACCTCAGCATCTTCACTCACCTCCCAATAACACAACCTGCAGAAACCCATCCTCAGCATCGCCACTCACGTCACAATAACACAACCTGCAGAAACCCAACCTCAGCATCTTCACTCACCTCCCAATAACACAAACTGCAGAAACCCATCCTCAGCATCTTCACTCACCTTCCAATAACACAACCTGCAGAAACCCATCCTCAGCATCTCCACGAACCTTCCACTAACACAACCTTCAGAAACCCATCCTCAGCAACTTCACTCACCTTCCAATAACACAACCTGCAGAAACCTATCCTCAGCAACTTCACTCACCTCCCAATAACACAACCTGCAGAAACCCATCCTCAGGATCGCCACTCACCTCCCAATAACACAACCTGCAGAAACCCATCCTCAGCATCTCCACTCACCTTCCAATAACACAATTTGCAGAAACCCCTCCTCAGCATCTTCACTCACCTTCCAATAACACAACCTGCAGAAACCCATCCTCAGCATCATCACTCACCTTCCAATAACACAACCTGCAGATACCCATCCTCAGCAACTTCACTCATCTCCCAATAACACAACCTGCAGAAACCCATCCTCAGCATCTTCACTAACCTTCCAATAACACAAACTGCAGAAACCCATCCTCAGCCTCTCCACTCAACTTCCAATAACACATCCTAGAGAAACCCATCCTCAGCATCTTCACTCACCTCCCCGTAACATAACCTGCAGAAACCCATCCTCAGCATCTCCACTAACCTCCGAATAACACAACCTGCAGAAACCCATCCTTAGCATCTCCACTCACCTCCCAATAACACAACCTGCAGAATCCCATCCTCAGCATCTTCACTAACCTTCCAATAACACAACATGCAGAAACTCATCCTCAGCCTCTTCACTCACCTCCCAATAACACAACCTGCAGAAACCCATCCTCAGCATCTACACTCACCTCCCAATAACACAACCTGCAGAAACCCATGCTCAGCATCTCCACTCACCTCCCAGTAACACAACCTGCAGAAACCCATCCTCAGCATACCCACTCACCTCCCAACAACACAGCCTGCAGAAACCCATCCTCAGCATCTCCGCTCACCTCCCAACAACACAACCTGCAGAAACCCATCCTCAGCATCTCCGCTCACCTCCCAATAACACAACCTGCAGAATCCCATCCTCAGCGTCTCCAATTACCTCCCAATCACACACCCTGCAGAAACCCATCCACAGCATCTCCACTCACCTCCCAATAACACAACCTGCAGAAACACATCCTCAGCATCTTCACTCACCTCCTAATAACACAACCTGCAGAAACCCATCCTCAGCGTCTCCAATCACCTCCCAATCACACAACCTGCAGAGACCCATCCTCAGCATCTCCACTCACCTGCCAATAACACAACCTGCTGAAACCTATCCTCAGCATCTCCACTCACCTCCCAATAAAACAACCTGCAGAAATCCATCGTCAGCATCTCCACTCACCTCCCAACAATACAACCTGCAGAAACCCATCCCCAGCATCTCCGCTCACCTCCCAATATCACAACCTGCAGAAACATATCCTCAGCATCTTCACTCACCTCCCAATAACACAACCTGCAGAAACTCATCCTCAGCATCTTCACTCACCTCCCAATAACACAACCTTCAGAAACCCATCCTCAGCGTCTCCAATCACCTCCCAATCACACAACCTGCAGAGACCCATCCTCAGCATCTCCACTCACCTGCCAATAACACAACCTGCAGAAACCTATCCTCAGCATCTCCACTTACGTCCCAATAAAACAACCTGCAGAAACCCATCATTAGCATCTTCACTAACCTTCCAATAACACAACGTGCAGAAACCCATCGTCAGCATCTCCACTCACCTCCCAACAATACAACCTGCAGAAACCCATCCCCAGCATCTCCGCTCACCTCCCAATAACACAACCTGCAGAAACCCATCCTCAGCATCTACACTCACCTCCCAATAACACAACCTGCAGAAACCCATGCTCAGCATCTCCACTCACATTCCAACAACACAACCTGCAGAAACCCATCCTCAGCATCTTCACTCAGCTCCCAATAACACAACCTGCAGAAACCCATCCTAAGCGTCTCCACTCACCTTCCAATAACCCAACCTGCAGAAACCCATCGTCAGCATCTTCACTCAGCTCCCAATAACACAACCTGCAGAAACCCATCCTCAGGGTCGCCACTCATCTCCCAATACAACCTGCAGAAACCCAACCTCAGCATCTTCACTCACCTCCCAATAACACAATCTGCAGAAACCCATCCTCGGCATCGCCACTCACCTCCCAATAATACAACCTGCAGAAACCCATCCTCAGCATCGCCACTCACCTCACAATAACACAACCTGAAGAAACCCAACCTCAGCATCTTCACTCACCTGCCAATAACACAAACTGCAGAAACCCATCCTCAGCATCTACACTCACCTCCCAATAACACAAACAGCAGAAACACATCCTCAGGATCGCCACTCACCTCCCAATACAACCTGCAGAAACCCAACCTCAGCATCTTCACTCACCTCCCAATAACACAACCTGCAAAAACCCATCCTCAGCATCTTCACTCACCTCCCAATAGCACAACCTGCAGAAACCCATCCTCAGCATCTTCACTCTCCTTCCAATAACACAACCTGCAGAAATCCATCCTCAGCATCTTCACTAACCTCCCAATAACAGAACCTGCAGAAACCCATCCTCAGAATCTTCACTCACGGCCCTTGACATAACCTGCAGAAACCCATCCTCAGCATCTCCACTCACCTCCCAATAACACAAACTGCAGAAATCCATCCTCAGCATCTCCACTCACCTTCCAATAACCCAACCTGCAGAAACCCATCCTCAGCATCTTCACTCAGCTCCCAATAACACAACCTGCAGAAATCCATCCTCAGCATCTCTACTCACCTCCCAATAACACAACCTGCAGAAACCCATCCTCAGGATCGCCACTCATCTACCAATACAACCTGCAGAAACCCAACCTCAGCATCTTCACTCACCTGCCAATCACACAACCTGCAGAAACCCATCCTCGGCATCGCCACTCACCTCACAATAACACAACCTGAAGAAACCCAACCTCAGCATCTTCACTCACCTCACAATAACACAACCTGCAGAAACCCATCCTCGGCATCGCCACTCACCTCCCAATAACATAACCAGCAGAAACACATACTCAGGATCGCCACTCACCTCCCAATACAACCTGCAGAAACCCATCCTCGGCATCGCCACTCACCTCCCAATAACACAACCAGCAGAAACACATACTCAGGATCGCCACTCACCTCCCAATACAACCTGCAGAAACCCATCCTCGGCATCGCCACTCACCTCCCAATAACACAACCTGCAGAAACCCATCCTCAGCATCGCCACTCACCTCACAATAACACAACCTGCAGGAACACAACCTCAGCATCTTCACTCACCTCCCAATAACACAAACTGCAGAAACCCATCCTCAGCATCTTCACTCACCTTCCAATAACACAACCTGCAGAAACCCATCCTCAGCATCTCCACGAACCGCCCACTAACACAACCTGCAGAAACCCATCCTCAGCAACTTCACTCACCTTCCAATAACACAACCTGCAGAAACCTATCCTCAGCAACTTCACTCACCTCCCAATAACACAACCTGCATAAACCCATCCTCAGCATCATCACTCACCTCCCAATAACACAACCTGCAAAAACACATCCTCAGCAACTTCACTCACCTCCCAATAACACAACCTGCAGAAACCCATCCTCAGGATCGCCACTCACCTCCCAATAACACAACCTGCAAAAACACATCCTCAGCAACTTGTCTCACCTCCCAATAACACAACCTGCAGAAACCCATCCTCAGCATCTTCACTCACCTCCCAATAACACAACCTGCAGAAACCCATCCTCAGCATCTTCACTCACCTCCCAGTAACATAACCTGCAGAAACCCATCCTCAGCATCTTCACAAACCTTCCAATAACACAACCTGCAGAAACCCATCCTCAGCCTCTCCACTCACCTTCCAATAACACAACCTGCAGAAATCCATCCTCAGCATCTTCACTCACATCCCAGTAACATAACCTGCAGAAACCCATCCTCAGCATCTCCACTAATCTCCCAATAACACAACCTGCAGAAACCCATCCTTAGCATCTCCACTCACCTCCCAATAACCCAACCTGCAGAAACCCATCCTCAGCATCTTCACTCAGCTCCCAATAACACAACCTGCAGAAACCCATCCTCAGCATCTTCACTCAGCTCCCAATAACACATCCTGCAGAAACCCATCCTCGGCATCGCCACTCACCTCACAATAACACAACCTGAAGAAACCCAACCTCAGCATCTTCACTCACCTCACAATAACACAACCTGCAGAAACCCATCCTCGGCATCGCCACTCACCTCCCAATAACACAACCAGCAGAAACACATACTCAGGACCGCCACTCACCTCCCAATACAACCTGCAGAAACCCATCCTCGGCATCGCCACTCACCTCCCAATAACACAACCTGCAGAAACCCATCCTCAGCATCGCCACTCACCTCACAATAACACAACCTGCAGGAACACATACTCAGGATCGCCACTCACCTCCCAATACAACCTGCAGAAACCCATCCTCGGCATCGCCACTCACCTCCCAATAACACAACCAGCAGAAACACATACTCAGGATCGCCACTCACCTCCCAATACAACCTGCAGAAACCCATCCTCGGCATCGCCACTCTCCTCCCAATAACACAACCTGCAGAAACCCATCCTCAGCATCGCCACTCACCTCACAATAACACAACCTGCAGGAACACAACCTCAGCATCTTGACTCACCTCCCAATAACACAAACTGCAGAAACCCATCCTCAGCATCTTCACTCACCTTCCAATAACACAACCTGCAGAAACCCATCCTCAGCATCTCCACGAACCGCCCACTAACACAACCTGCAGAAACCCATCCTCAGCAACTTCACTCACCTTCCAATAACACAACCTGCAGAAACCTATCCTCAGCAACTTCACTCACCTCCCAATAACACAACCTGCATAAACCCATCCTCAGCATCATCACTCACCTCCCAATAACACAACCTGCAAAAACACATCCTCAGCAACTTCACTCACCTCCCAATAACACAACCTGCAGAAACCCATCCTCAGGATCGCCACTCACCTCCCAATAACACAACCTGCAAAAACACATCCTCAGCAACTTGTCTCACCTCCCAATAACACAACCTGCAGAAACCCATCCTCAGCATCTTCACTCACCTCCCAATAACACAACCTGCAGAAACCCATCCTCAGCATCTTCACTCACCTCCCAGTAACATAACCTGCAGAAACCCATCCTCAGCATCTTCACAAACCTTCCAATAACACAACCTGCAGAAACCCATCCTCAGCCTCTCCACTCACCTTCCAATAACACAACCTGCAGAAATCCATCCTCAGCATCTTCACTCACATCCCAGTAACATAACCTGCAGAAACCCATCCTCAGCATCTCCACTAATCTCCCAATAACACAACCTGCAGAAACCCATCCTTAGCATCTCCACTCACCTCCCAATAACCCAACCTGCAGAAACCCATCCTCAGCATCTTCACTCAGCTCCCAATAACACAACCTGCAGAAACCCATCCTCAGCATCTTCACTCAGCTCCCAATAACACAACCTGCAGAAACCCATCCTCGGCATCGCCACTCACCTCACAATAACACAACCTGAAGAAACCCAACCTCAGCATCTTCACTCACCTCACAATAACACAACCTGCAGAAACCCATCCTCGGCATCGCCACTCACCTCCCAATAACACAACCAGCAGAAACACATACTCAGGACCGCCACTCACCTCCCAATACAACCTGCAGAAACCCATCCTCGGCATCGCCACTCACCTCCCAATAACACAACCTGCAGAAACCCATCCTCAGCATCGCCACTCACCTCACAATAACACAACCTGCAGGAACACAACCTCAGCATCTTCACTCACCTCCCAATAACACAAACTGCAGAAACCCATCCTCAGCATCTTCACTCACCTTCCAATAACACAACCTGCAGAAACCCATCCTCAGCATCTCCACGAACCGCCCACTAACACAACCTGCAGAAACCCATCCTCAGCAACTTCACTCACCTTCCAATAACACAACCTGCAGAAACCCATCCTCAGCCTCTCCACTCACCTTCCAATAACACAACCTGCAGAAATCCATCCTCAGCATCTTCACTCACATCCCAGTAACATAACCTGCAGAAACCCATCCTCAGCATCTCCACTAATCTCCCAATAACACAACCTGCAGAAACCCATCCTTAGCATCTCCACTCACCTCCCAATAACCCAACCTGCAGAAACCCATCCTCAGCATCTTCACTCAGCTCCCAATAACACAACCTGCAGAAACCCATCCTCAGCATCTTCACTCAGCTCCCAATAACACAACCTGCAGAAACCCATCCTCGGCATCGCCACTCACCTCACAATAACACAACCTGAAGAAACCCAACCTCAGCATCTTCACTCACCTCACAATAACACAACCTGCAGAAACCCATCCTCGGCATCGCCACTCACCTCCCAATAACACAACCAGCAGAAACACATACTCAGGACCGCCACTCACCTCCCAATACAACCTGCAGAAACCCATCCTCGGCATCGCCACTCACCTCCCAATAACACAACCTGCAGAAACCCATCCTCAGCATCGCCACTCACCTCACAATAACACAACCTGCAGGAACACAACCTCAGCATCTTCACTCACCTCCCAATAACACAAACTGCAGAAACCCATCCTCAGCATCTTCACTCACCTTCCAATAACACACCCTGCAGAAACCCATCCTCAGCATCTCCACGAACCGCCCACTAACACAACCTGCAGAAACCCATCCTCAGCAACTTCACTCACCTTCCAATAACACAACCTGCAGAAACCTATCCTCAGCAACTTCACTCACCTCCCAATAACACAACCTGCATAAACCCATCCTCAGCATCATCACTCACCTCCCAATAACACAACCTGCAAAAACACATCCTCAGCAACTTCACTCACCTCCCAATAACACAACCTGCAGAAACCCATCCTCAGGATCGCCACTCACCTCCCAATAACACAACCTGCAGAAAACCATCCTCAGCATCTCCACTCACCTTCCAATAACACAATCTGCAGAAACCCATCCTTAGCACCTTCACTCACCTTCCAATAACACAACCTGCTGAATCCCATCCTCAGCATCATCACTCACCTCCCTATAACACAACCTGCAAAAACACATCCTCAGCAACTTGTCTCACCTCCCAATAACACAACCTGCAGAAACCCATCCTCAGCATCTTCACTCACCTCCCAATAACACAAACTGCAGAAACCCATCCTCAGCATCTTCACTCACCTCCCAGTAACATAACCTGCAGAAACCCATCCTCAGCATCTTCACAAACCTTCCAATAACACAACCTGCAGAAACCCATCCTCAGCCTCTCCACTCACCTTCCAATAACACAACCTGCAGAAATCCATCCTCAGCATCTTCACTCACATCCCAGTAACATAACCTGCAGAAACCCATCCTCAGCATCTCCACTAATCTCCCAATAACACAACCTGCAGAAACCCATCCTTGGCATCTCCACTCACCTCCCAATAACACAACCTGCAGAATCCCATCCTCAGCATCTCTGCTCACCTTCCAATAACCCAACCTGCAGAAACCCATCCTCAGCATCTTCACTCAGCTCCCAATAACACAACCTGCAGAAACCCATCCTCAGCATCTCCACTCACCTTCCAATAATCCAACCTGCAGAAACCCATCGTTAGCATCTTCACTCAGCTCCCAATAACACAACCTGCAGAAACCCATCCTCAGGATCGCCACTCATCTCCCAATACAACCTGCAGAAACCCAACCTCAGCATCTTCACTTACCTCCCAATAACACAATCTGCAGAAACCCATCCTCGGCATCGCCACTCACCTCCCAATAACACAAACTGCAGAAACCCATCCTCAGCATCTACACTCACCTCCCAATAACACAAACAGCAGAAACACATCCTCAGGATCGCCACTCACCTCCCAATACAACCTGCAGAAACCCAACCTCAGCATCTTCACTCACCTCCCAATAACACAACCTGCAGAAACCCATCCTCAGCATCGCCACTCACCTCACAATAACACAACCTGCAGAAACCCAACCTCAGCATCTTCACTCACCTCCCAATAACACAAACTGCAGAAACCCATCCTCAGCATCTTCACTCACCTTCCAATAAATCAACCTGCAGAAACCCATCCTCAGCATCTCCACGAACCTTCCACTAACACAACCTGCAGAAACCCATCCTCAGCAACTTCACTCACCTTCCAATAACACAACCTGCAGAAACCTATCCTCAGCATCTTCACTCACCTCCCAATAACACAACCTGCAGAATCCCATCCGCAGCATCTTCACTGGTCTCCCAATAACAGAACCTGCAGAACCCGATCCTCAGCATCTTCACTAACCTTCCAATAACACAACCTGCAGAAACCCACCCTCAGCCTCTTCACACACCTCCCAATCACACACCCTTCAGAAACCAATCCTCAGCATCTCCGCTCACCTCCCAATAACACAACCTGCAGAAACCCATCCTCAGCGTCTCCACTCACCACTCAATAACTCAACCTGCAGAATCCCATCCTCAGCATCTTCACTAACCTTCCAATAACACAACATGCAGAAACTCATCCTCAGCCTCTTCACTCACCTCCCAATAACACAACCTGCAGAAACCCATCCTCAGCATCTACACTCACCTCCCAATAACACAACCTGCAGAAACCCATCCTCAGCATCTCCACTCACGGCCCAGTGACATAACCTGCAGAAACCCATCCTCAGCATCTCCACTCACCTCCCAATAACACAAACTGCAGAAACACATCCTCAGCATCTCCACTCACCTTCCAATAACACAACCTGCTGAAACCCATCCTCTGCATCTCTACTCACCTCCCAATAACACAACCTGCAGAAACCCATCCTCAGGATCGCCACTCATCTCCCAATACAACCTGCAGAAACCCAACTTCAGCATCTTCACTCACCTCCCAATCACACAACCTGCAGAAACCCATCCTCGGCATCGCCACTCACCTCCCAATAATACAACCTACAGAAACCCATCCTCAGCATCGCCACTCACCTCACAATAGCACAACCTGAAGAAACCCATCCTCAGCATCTACACTCACCTCCCAATAACACAAACAGCAGAAACACATCCTCAGGATCGCCACTCACCTCCCAATACAACCTGCAGATACCCAACCTCAGCATCTTCACTCACCTCCCAATAACACAACCTGCAGAAACCCATCCTCAGCATCGCCACTCACCTCCCAATAACACAACCTGCAGAAACCCATCCTCAGCATCTCTCCTCACCTCCCAATAACACCACCTGCAGAATCCCATCCTCAGCGTCTCCAATCACCTCCCAATCACACACCCTGCAGAAACCCATCCTCAGCATCTCCACTCACCTCCCAATAACACAACCTGCAGAAACCCATCCCCAGCATCTCCGCTCACCTCCCAATAACACAACCTGCAGAAACCCATCCTCAGCATCTTCACTCACCTCCCAATATCACAACCTGCAGAAACCCATCCTCAGCATCTCCACTCACCTCCCAATAACACAATCTGCAGAAACCCATCCTCAGCATCTTCACTCACCTTCCAATAACACAACCTGCAGAAACCCATCCTCAGCATCTCCACGAACCTTCCACTAACACAACCTGCAGAAACCCATCCTCAGCAACTTCACTCACCTTCCAATAACACAACCTGCAGAAACCTATCCTCAGCAACTTCACTCACCTCCCAATAACACAACCTGCAGAAACCCATGCTCAGCATCTCCACTCACCTCCCAATAACACAACCTGCAGAAACCCATCCTCAGCATCTCCACTCACCTCCCAATAACACAATCTGCAGAAACCCATCCTCAGCATCTCCGCTCACCTCCCAATAACACAACCTGCAGAAACCCATCCTCAGCATCTCTCCTCACCTCCCAATAACACCACCTGCAGAATCCCATCCTCAGCGTCTCCAATCACCTCCCAATCACACACCCTGCAGAAACCCATCCTCAGCATCTCCACTCACCTCCCAATAACACAACCTGCAGAAACCCATCCCCAGCATCTCCGCTCACCTCCCAATAACTCAACCTGCAGAAACCCATCCTCAGCATCTTCACTCACCTCCCAATAACACAACCTGCAGAAACTCATCCTCAGCATCTTCACTCACCTCCCAATAACACAACCTGCAGAAATCCATCCTCAGCATCTTCACTCACCTCCCAATAACACAACCTGCAGAATCCCATCCGCAGCATCTTCACTGACCACCCAATAACTCAACCTGCAGAATCCCATCCTCAGCATCTTCACTAACCTTCCAATAACACAATATGCAAAAACTCATCCTCAGCCTCTTCACTCAACTCCCAATAACACAACCTGCAGAAACCCATCCTCAGCATCTACACTCACCTCCCAATAACACAACCTGCAGAAACCCATCCTCAGCATCTCCACTCACGGCCCAGTGACATAACCTGCAGAAACCCATCCTCAGCATCTCCACTCACCTCCCAATAACACAAACTGCAGAAACACATCCTCAGCATCTCCACTCACCTTCCAATAACACAACCTGCTGAAACACATACTCAGCATCTTGACTCAGCTCCCAATAACACAACCTGCAGAAACCCATCCTCTGCATCTCTACTCACCTCCCAATAACACAACCTGCAGAAACCCATCCTCAGGATCGCCACTCATCTCCCAATACAACCTGCAGAAACCCAACTTCAGCATCTTCACTCACCTACCAATCACACAACCTGCAGAAACCCATCCTCGGCATCGCCACTCACCTCCCAATAATACAACCTGCAGAAACCCATCCTCAGCATCGCCACTCATCTCACAATAGCACAACCTGAAGAAACCCATCCTCAGCATCTACACTCACCTCCCAATAACACAAACAGCAGAAACACATCCTCAGGATCGCCACTCACCTCCCAATACAACCTGCAGAAACCCAACCTCAGCATCTTCACTCTCCTCCCAATAACACAACCTGCAGAAACCCATCCTCAGCATCGCCACTCACCTCCCAACAACACAACCTGCAGAAACCCATCCTCAGCATCTCTCCTCACCTCCCAATAACACCACCTGCAGAATCCCATCCTCAGCGTCTCCAATCACCTCCCAATCACACACCCTGCAGAAACCCATCCTCAGCATCTCCACTCACCTCTCAATAACACAACCTGCAGAAACCCATCCCCAGCATCTCCGCTCACCTCCCAATAACACAACCTGCAGAAACCCATCCTCAGCATCTTCACTCACCTCCCAATAACACAACCTGCAGAAACTCATCCTCAGCATCTTCACTCACCTCCCAATAACACAACCTGCAGAAATCCATCCTCAGCATCTTCACTCACCTCCCAATAACACAACCTGCAGAATCCCATCCGCAGCATCTTCACTGACCTCCCAATAACAGAACCTGCAGAACCCGATCCTCAGCATCTTCACTAACCTTCCAATAACACAACCTGCAGAAACCCACCCTCAGCCTCTTCACACACCTCCCAATCACACACCCTTCAGAAACCAATCCTCAGCACCTCCGCTCACCTCCCAATAACACAACCTGCAGAAACCCATCCTCAGCGTCTCCACTCACCACCCAATAACTCAACCTGCAGAATCCCATCCTCAGCCTCTTCACTAACCTTCCAATAACACAACATGCAGAAACTCATCCTCAGCCTCTTCACTCACCTCCCAATAACACCACCTGCAGAAACCCATCCTCAGCATCTACACTCACCTCCCAATAACACAACCTGCAGAAACCCATCCTCAGCATCTCCACTCACGGCCCAGTGACATAACCTGCAGAAACCCATCCTCAGCATCTCCACTCACCTCCCAATAACACAAACTGCAGAAACACATCCTCAGCATCTCCACTCACCTTCCAATAACACAACCTGCTGAAACACATACTCAGCATCTTGACTCAGCTCCCAATAACACAACCTGCAGAAACCCATCCTCTGCATCTCTACTCACCTCCCAATAACACAACCTGCAGAAACCCATCCTCAGGATCGCCACTCAACTCCCAATAACACAACCTGCAGAAACCCAACTTCAGCATCTTCACTCACCTACCAATCACACAACCTGCAGAAACCCATCCTCGGCATCGCCACTCACCTCCCAATAATACAACCTGCAGAAACACATCCTCAGGATCGCCACTCACCTCCCAATACAACCTGCAGAAACCCAACCTCAGCATCTTCACTCACCTCCCAATAACACAACCTGCAGAAACCCATCCTCAGCATCGCCACTCACCTCACAATAACACAACCTGCAGAAACCCAACCTCAGCATCTTCACTCACCTCCCAATAACACAACCTGCAGAAACCCATCCTCAGCATCTTCACTCACCTTCCAATAACACAACCTGCAGAAACCCATCCTCAGCATCTGCACGAACCTTCCACTAACACAACCTGCAGAAACCTATCCTCAGCAACTTCACTCACCTTCCAATAACACAACCTGCAGAAACCTATCCTCAGCAACTTCACTCACCTCCCAATAACACAACCTGCAGACACCCATCCTCAGGATCGCCACTCACCTCCCAATAACACAACCTGCAGAAACCCCTCCTCAGCATCTTCACTCACCTTCCAATAACACAACCTGCAGAAACCCATCCTCAGCATCATCACTCACCTTCCAATAACACAACCTGCAGAAACCCATCCTCAGCATCTTCACTAACCTTCCAATAACACAAACTGCAGAAACCCATCCTCAGCCTCTCCACTCAACTTCCAATAACACAACCTGCAGAAACCCATCCTCAGCATCTTCACTCACCTCCCCGTAACATAACCTGCAGAAACCCATCCTCAGCATCTCCACTAACCTCCCAATAACACAACCTGCAGAAACCCATCCTTAGCATCTCCACTCACCTCCCAATCACACAACCTGCAGAGACCCATCCTCAGCATCTCCACTCACCTGCCAATAACACAACCTGCAGAAACCTATCCTCAGCATCTCCACTCACCTCCCAATAAAACAACCTGCAGAAACCCATCATTAGCATCTTCACTAACCTTCCAATAACACAACCTGCAGAAACCCATCGTCAGCATCTCCACCCACCTCCCAACAATACAACCTGCAGAAACCCATCCCCAGCATCTCCGCTCACCTCCCAATATCACAACCTGCAGAAACCCATCCTCAGCATCTTCACTCACCTCCCAATAACACAACCTGCAGAAACTCATCCTCAGCATCTTCACTCACCTCCCAATAACACAACCTGCAGAAACCCATCCTCAGCGTCTCCAATCACCTCCCAATCACACAACCTGCAGAGACCCATCCTCAGCATCTCCACTCACCTCCCAATCACACAACCTGCAGAGACCCATCCTCAGCATCTCCACTCACCTGCCAATAACACAACCTGCAGAAACCTATCCTAAGCATCTCCACTCACCTCCCAATAAAACAACCTGCAGAAACCCATCATTAGCATCTTCACTAACCTTCCAATAACACAACCTGCAGAAACCCATCGTCAGCATCTCCACTCACCTCCCAACAATACAACCTGCAGAAACCCATCCCCAGCATCTCCGCTCACCTCCCAATATCACAACCTGCAGAAACCCATCCTCAGCATCTCCACTCACCTCCCAATAAAACAACCTGCAGAAACCCATCATTAGCATCTTCACTAACCTCCCAACAACACAACCTGCAGAATCCCATCCTCAGCATCTTCACTCACCTCCCAATAACACAACCTGCAGAAACTCATCCTCAGCATCTTCACTAACCTTCCAATAACACAACCTGCAGAAACCCACCCTCAGCCTCTTCACACACCTCCCAATCACACACCCTTCAGAAACCCATCCTCAGCATCTCCGCTCACCTCCCAATAACACAACCTGCAGAAACCCATCCTCAGCGTCTCCACTCACCAACCAATAACACAACCTGCAGAATCCCATCCTCAGAATCTTCACTAACCTTCCAATAACACAACATGCAGAAACTCATCCACAGCCTCTTCACTCACCTCCCAATAACACAACCTGGAGAATCCCATCCTCAGCATATTCACTAACCTTCCAATAACACAACCTGCAGAAACCCATCCTCAGCATCTCTACTCACCTCCCAATAACACAACCTGCAGAAACCCATCCTCAGGATCGCCACCCATCTCCCAATACAACCTGCAGAAACCCATCCTCAGCATCTCCACTCACCTCCCAATAACACAACCTGCAGAAACCCATCCCCAGCATCTCCGCTCACCTCCCAATAACACAACCTGCAGAAACCCATCCTCAGCATCTTCACTCACCTCCCAATATCACAACCTGCAGAAACCCATCCTCAGCATCTCCACTCACCTCCCAATAACACAATCTGCAGAAACCCATCCTCAGCATCTTCACTCACCTTCCAATAACACAACCTGCAGAAACCCATCCTCAGCATCTCCACGAACCTTCCACTAACACAACCTGCAGAAACCCATCCTCAGCAACTTCACTCACCTTCCAATAACACAACCTGCAGAAACCTATCCTCAGCAACTTCACTCACCTCCCAATAACACAACCTGCAGAAACCCATGCTCAGCATCTCCACTCACCTCCCAATAACACAACCTGCAGAAACCCATCCTCAGCATCTCCACTCACCTCCCAATAACACAATCTGCAGAAACCCATCCTCAGCATCTCCGCTCACCTCCCAATAACACAACCTGCAGAAACCCATCCTCAGCATCTCTCCTCACCTCCCAATAACACCACCTGCAGAATCCCATCCTCAGCGTCTCCAATCACCTCCCAATCACACACCCTGCAGAAACCCATCCTCAGCATCTCCACTCACCTCCCAATAACACAACCTGCAGAAACCCATCCCCAGCATCTCCGCTCACCTCCCAATAACTCAACCTGCAGAAACCCATCCTCAGCATCTTCACTCACCTCCCAATAACACAACCTGCAGAAACTCATCCTCAGCATCTTCACTCACCTCCCAATAACACAACCTGCAGAAATCCATCCTCAGCATCTTCACTCACCTCCCAATAACACAACCTGCAGAATCCCATCCGCAGCATCTTCACTGACCACCCAATAACTCAACCTGCAGAATCCCATCCTCAGCATCTTCACTAACCTTCCAATAACACAATATGCAAAAACTCATCCTCAGCCTCTTCACTCAACTCCCAATAACACAACCTGCAGAAACCCATCCTCAGCATCTACACTCACCTCCCAATAACACAACCTGCAGAAACCCATCCTCAGCATCTCCACTCACGGCCCAGTGACATAACCTGCAGAAACCCATCCTCAGCATCTCCACTCACCTCCCAATAACACAAACTGCAGAAACACATCCTCAGCATCTCCACTCACCTTCCAATAACACAACCTGCTGAAACACATACTCAGCATCTTGACTCAGCTCCCAATAACACAACCTGCAGAAACCCATCCTCTGCATCTCTACTCACCTCCCAATAACGCAACCTGCAGAAACCCATCCTCAGGATCGCCACTCATCTCCCAATACAACCTGCAGAAACCCAACTTCAGCATCTTCACTCACCTACCAATCACACAACCTGCAGAAACCCATCCTCGGCATCGCCACTCACCTCCCAATAATACAACCTGCAGAAACCCATCCTCAGCATCGCCACTCATCTCACAATAGCACAACCTGAAGAAACCCATCCTCAGCATCTACACTCACCTCCCAATAACACAAACAGCAGAAACACATCCTCAGGATCGCCACTCACCTCCCAATACAACCTGCAGAAACCCAACCTCAGCATCTTCACTCTCCTCCCAATAACACAACCTGCAGAAACCCATCCTCAGCATCGCCACTCACCTCCCAACAACACAACCTGCAGAAACCCATCCTCAGCATCTCTCCTCACCTCCCAATAACACCACCTGCAGAATCCCATCCTCAGCGTCTCCAATCACCTCCCAATCACACACCCTGCAGAAACCCATCCTCAGCATCTCCACTCACCTCTCAATAACACAACCTGCAGAAACCCATCCCCAGCATCTCCGCTCACCTCCCAATAACACAACCTGCAGAAACCCATCCTCAGCATCTTCACTCACCTCCCAATAACACAACCTGCAGAAACTCATCCTCAGCATCTTCACTCACCTCCCAATAACACAACCTGCAGAAATCCATCCTCAGCATCTTCACTCACCTCCCAATAACACAACCTGCAGAATCCCATCCGCAGCATCTTCACTGAACTCCCAATAACAGAACCTGCAGAACCCGATCCTCAGCATCTTCACTAACCTTCCAATAACACAACCTGCAGAAACCCACCCTCAGCCTCTTCACACACCTCCCAATCACACACCCTTCAGAAACCAATCCTCAGCACCTCCGCTCACCTCCCAATAACACAACCTGCAGAAACCCATCCTCAGCGTCTCCACTCACCACCCAATAACTCAACCTGCAGAATCCCATCCTCAGCCTCTTCACTAACCTTCCAATAACACAACATGCAGAAACTCATCCTCAGCCTCTTCACTCACCTCCCAATAACACAACCTGCAGAAACCCATCCTCAGCATCTACACTCACCTCCCAATAACACAACCTGCAGAAACCCATCCTCAGCATCTCCACTCACGGCCCAGTGACATAACCTGCAGAAACCCATCCTCAGCATCTCCACTCACCTCCCAATAACACAAACTGCAGAAACACATCCTCAGCATCTCCACTCACCTTCCAATAACACAACCTGCTGAAACACATACTCAGCATCTTGACTCAGCTCCCAATAACACAACCTGCAGAAACCCATCCTCTGCATCTCTACTCACCTCCCAATAACACAACCTGCAGAAACCCATCCTCAGGATCGCCACTCAACTCCCAATAACACAACCTGCAGAAACCCAACTTCAGCATCTTCACTCACCTACCAATCACACAACCTGCAGAAACCCATCCTCGGCATCGCCACTCACCTCCCAATAATACAACCTGCAGAAACAAATCCTCAGGATCGCCACTCACCTCCCAATACAACCTGCAGAAACCCAACCTCAGCATCTTCACTCACCTCCCAATAACACAACCTGCAGAAACCCATCCTCAGCATCGCCACTCACCTCACAATAACACAACCTGCAGAAACCCAACCTCAGCATCTTCACTCACCTCCCAATAACACAACCTGCAGAAACCCATCCTCAGCATCTTCACTCACCTTCCAATAACACAACCTGCAGAAACCCATCCTCAGCATCTGCACGAACCTTCCACTAACACAACCTGCAGAAACCTATCCTCAGCAACTTCCCTCACCTTCCAATAACACAACCTGCAGAAACCTATCCTCAGCAACTTCACTCACCTCCCAATAACACAACCTGCAGACACCCATCCTCAGGATCGCCACTCACCTCCCAATAACACAACCTGCAGAAACCCCTCCTCAGCATCTTCACTCACCTTCCAATAACACAACCTGCAGAAACCCATCCTCAGCATCATCACTCACCTTCCAATAACACAACCTGCAGAAACCCATCCTCAGCATCTTCACTAACCTTCCAATAACACAAACTGCAGAAACCCATCCTCAGCCTCTCCACTCAACTTCCAATAACACAACCTGCAGAAACCCATCCTCAGCATCTTCACTCACCTCCCCGTAACATAACCTGCAGAAACCCATCCTCAGCATCTCCACTAACCTCCCAATAACACAACCTGCAGAAACCCATCCTTAGCATCTCCACTCACCTCCCAATCACACAACCTGCAGAGACCCATCCTCAGCATCTCCACTCACCTGCCAATAACACAACCTGCAGAAACCTATCCTCAGCATCTCCACTCACCTCCCAATAAAACAACCTGCAGAAACCCATCATTAGCATCTTCACTAACCTTCCAATAACACAACCTGCAGAAACCCATCGTCAGCATCTCCACCCACCTCCCAACAATACAACCTGCAGAAACCCATCCCCAGCATCTCCGCTCACCTCCCAATATCACAACCTGCAGAAACCCATCCTCAGCATCTTCACTCACCTCCCAATAACACAACCTGCAGAAACTCATCCTCAGCATCTTCACTCACCTCCCAATAACACAACCTGCAGAAACCCATCCTCAGCGTCTCCAATCACCTCCCAATCACACAACCTGCAGAGACCCATCCTCAGCATCTCCACTCACCTCCCAATCACACAACCTGCAGAGACCCATCCTCAGCATCTCCACTCACCTGCCAATAACACAACCTGCAGAAACCTATCCTAAGCATCTCCACTCACCTCCCAATAAAACAACCTGCAGAAACCCATCATTAGCATCTTCACTAACCTTCCAATAACACAACCTGCAGAAACCCATCGTCAGCATCTCCACTCACCTCCCAACAATACAACCTGCAGAAACCCATCCCCAGCATCTCCGCTCACCTCCCAATATCACAACCTGCAGAAACCCATCCTCAGCATCTCCACTCACCTCCCAATAAAACAACCTGCAGAAACCCATCATTAGCATCTTCACTAACCTCCCAACAACACAACCTGCAGAATCCCATCCTCAGCATCTTCACTCACCTCCCAATAACACAACCTGCAGAAACTCATCCTCAGCATCTTCACTAACCTTCCAATAACACAACCTGCAGAAACCCACCCTCAGCCTCTTCACACACCTCCCAATCACACACCCTTCAGAAACCCATCCTCAGCATCTCCGCTCACCTCCCAATAACACAACCTGCAGAAACCCATCCTCAGCGTCTCCACTCACCAACCAATAACACAACCTGCAGAATCCCATCCTCAGAATCTTCACTAACCTTCCAATAACACAACATGCAGAAACTCATCCACAGCCTCTTCACTCACCTCCCAATAACACAACCTGGAGAATCCCATCCTCAGCATATTCACTAACCTTCCAATAACACAACCTGCAGAAACCCATCCTCAGCATCTCTACTCACCTCCCAATAACACAACCTGCAGAAACCCATCCTCAGGATCGCCACCCATCTCCCAATACAACCTGCAGAAACCCATCCTCGGCATCTTCACTCAGCTCCCAATAACACAACCTGCAGAAACCCATCCTCTGCATCTCTACTTCCCTCCCAATAACACAACCTGCAGAAAGCCATCCTCATGATCGCCACTCATCTCCCAATACAACCTCCAGAAACCCAACCTCAGCATCTTCACTCACCTCCCAATCACAGAACCTGCAGAAACACATGCTCGGAATCGCCAGTCACCTCCCAACAATACAACCTGCAGAAACCCAACCTCAGCATCGCCATTCACCTCACAATAACACAACTTGCAGAAACCCATCCTCAGGATCGCCACTCACCTCCCAATAACACAACCTGCAGAAACCCATCCTCAGCATCTCCACTCACCTTCCAATAACACAATCTGCAGAAACCCATCCTCAGCATCATCACTCACCTTCCAATAACACAACCTGCAGAAACCCATCCTCAGCAACTTCACTCACCTCCCAATAACACAACCTGCAGAAACCCATCCTCAGCATCTTCACTAACCTTCCAATAACACAACCTGCAGAAACCCACCCTCAGCCTCTCCACTCACCTTCCAATAACACAACCTGCAGAAACCCATCCTCAGCATCTTCACTCATCTCCCAGTAACATAACCTGCAGAAACCCATCCTCAGCATCTCCACTAACCTCCCAATAACACTACCTGCAGAAAACCATCCTTAGCATCTCCACTCACCTCCCAATAACACAACCTGCAGAATCCCATCCTCAGCATCTTCACTAACCTTCCAATAACACAACATGCAGAAACTAATACTCAGCCTCTTCACTCACCTCCCAATAACACAACCTGCAGAAACCCATCCTCAGCATCTACACACACCTCCCAATAACACAACCTGCAGAAACCCATGCTCAGCATCTCCACTCACCTCCCAATAACACAACCTGCAGAAACCCATCCTCAGCATCTCCACTCACCTCCCAATAACTCAACCTGCAGAAACCCATCCTCAGCATCTCCGCTCACCTCCCAACAACACAACCTGCAGAAACCCATCCTCAGCATCTCCGCTCACCACCCAATAACACAACCTGCAGAATCCCATCCTCAGCGTCTCCAATCACCTCCCAATCACACACCCTGCAGAAACCCATCCTCAGCATCTCCACTCACCTCCAAATAAAACAACCTGCAGAAACACATCCTCAGCATCTTCACTCACCTCCCAATAACACAACCTGCAGAAACCCATCGTCAGCATCTCCACCCACCTCCCAACAATACAACCTGCAGAAACCCATCCCCAGCATCTCCGCTCACCTCCAAATATCACAACCTGCAGAAACCCATCCTCAGCATCTTCACTCACCTCCCAATAACACAACCTGCAGAAACTCATCCTCAGCATCTTCACTCACCTCCCAATAACACAACCTGCAGAAACCCATCCTCAGCGTCTCCAATCACCTCCCAATCACACAACCTGCAGAGACCCATCCTCAGCATCTCCACTCACCTCCCAATCACACAACCTGCAGAGACCCATCCTCAGCATCTCCACTCACCTGCCAATAACACAACCTGCAGAAACCTATCCTAAGCATCTCCACTCACCTCCCAATAAAACAACCTGCAGAAACCCATCATTAGCATCTTCACTAACCTTCCAATAACACAACCTGCAGAAACCCATCGTCAGCATCTCCACTCACCTCCCAACAATACAACCTGCAGAAACCCATCCCCAGCATCTCCGCTCACCTCCCAATATCACAACCTGCAGAAACCCATCCTCAGCATCTCCACTCACCTCCCAATAAAACAACCTGCAGAAACCCATCATTAGCATCTTCACTAACCTCCCAACAACACAACCTGCAGAATCCCATCCTCAGCATCTTCACTCACCTCCCAATAACACAACCTGCAGAAACTCATCCTCAGCATCTTCACTAACCTTCCAATAACACAACCTGCAGAAACCCACCCTCAGCCTCTTCACACACCTCCCAATCACACACCCTTCAGAAACCCATCCTCAGCATCTCCGCTCACCTCCCAATAACACAACCTGCAGAAACCCATCCTCAGCGTCTCCACTCACCAACCAATAACACAACCTGCAGAATCCCATCCTCAGAATCTTCACTAACCTTCCAATAACACAAAATGCAGAAACTCATCCACAGCCTCTTCACTCACCTCCCAATAACACAACCTGGAGAATCCCATCCTCAGCATATTCACTAACCTTCCAATAACACAACCTGCAGAAACCCATCCTCAGCATCTCTACTCACCTCCCAATAACACAACCTGCAGAAACCCATCCTCAGGATCGCCACCCATCTCCCAATACAACCTGCAGAAACCCATCCTCGGCATCTTCACTCAGCTCCCAATAACACAACCTGCAGAAACCCATCCTCTGCATCTCTACTTCCCTCCCAATAACACAACCTGCAGAAAGCCATCCTCAGGATCGCCACTCATCTCCCAATACAACCTCCAGAAACCCAACCTCAGCATCTTCACTCACCTCCCAATCACAGAACCTGCAGAAACACATGCTCGGAATCGCCAGTCACCTCCCAACAATACAACCTGCAGAAACCCAACCTCAGCATCGCCATTCACCTCACAATAACACAACTTGCAGAAACCCATCCTCAGGATCGCCACTCACCTCCCAATAACACAACCTGCAGAAACCCATCCTCAGCATCTCCACTCACCTTCCAATAACACAATCTGCAGAAACCCATCCTCAGCATCATCACTCACCTTCCAATAACACAACCTGCAGAAACCCATCCTCAGCAACTTCACTCACCTCCCAATAACACAACCTGCAGAAACCCATCCTCAGCATCTTCACTAACCTTCCAATAACACAACCTGCAGAAACCCACCCTCAGCCTCTCCACTCACCTTCCAATAACACAACCTGCAGAAACCCATCCTCAGCATCTTCACTCATCTCCCAGTAACATAACCTGCAGAAACCCATCCTCAGCATCTCCACTAACCTCCCAATAACACTACCTGCAGAAAACCATCCTTAGCATCTCCACTCACCTCCCAATAACACAACCTGCAGAATCCCATCCTCAGCATCTTCACTAACCTTCCAATAACACAACATGCAGAAACTAATACTCAGCCTCTTCACTCACCTCCCAATAACACAACCTGCAGAAACCCATCCTCAGCATCTACACACACCTCCCAATAACACATCCTGCAGAAACCCATGCTCAGCATCTCCACTCACCTCCCAATAACACAACCTGCAGAAACCCATCCTCAGCATCTCCACTCACCTCCCAATAACTCAACCTGCAGAAACCCATCCTCAGCATCTCCGCTCACCTCCCAACAACACAACCTGCAGAAACCCATCCTCAGCATCTCCGCTCACCACCCAATAACACAACCTGCAGAATCCCATCCTCAGCGTCTCCAATCACCTCCCAATCACACACCCTGCAGAAACCCATCCTCAGCATCTCCACTCACCTCCAAATAAAACAACCTGCAGAAACACATCCTCAGCATCTTCACTCACCTCCCAATAACACAACCTGCAGAAACCCATCGTCAGCATCTCCACCCACCTCCCAACAATACAACCTGCAGAAACCCATCCCCAGCATCTCCGCTCACCTCCCAATATCACAACCTGCAGAAACCCATCCTCAGCATCTTCACTCACCTCCCAATAACACAACCTGCAGAAACTCATCCTCAGCATCTTCACTCACCTCCCAATAACACAACCTGCAGAAACCCATCCTCAGCGTCTCCAATCACCTCCCAATCACACAACCTGCAGAGACCCATCCTCAGCATCTCCACTCACCTCCCAATCACACAACCTGCAGAGACCCATCCTCAGCATCTCCACTCACCTGCCAATAACACAACCTGCAGAAACCTATCCTAAGCATCTCCACTCACCTCCCAATAAAACAACCTGCAGAAACCCATCATTAGCATCTTCACTAACCTTCCAATAACACAACCTGCAGAAACCCATCGTCAGCATCTCCACTCACCTCCCAACAATACAACCTGCAGAAACCCATCCCCAGCATCTCCGCTCACCTCCCAATATCACAACCTGCAGAAACCCATCCTCAGCATCTCCACTCACCTCCCAATAAAACAACCTGCAGAAACCCATCATTAGCATCTTAACTAACCTCCCAACATCACAACCTGCAGAATCCCATCCTCAGCATCTTCACTCACCTCCCAATAACACAACCTGCAGAAACTCATCCTCAGCATCTTCACTAACCTTCCAATAACACAACCTGCAGAAACCCACCCTCAGCCTCTTCACACACCTCCCAATCACACACCCTTCAGAAACCCATCCTCAGCATCTCCGCTCACCTCCCAATAACACAACCTGCAGAAACCCATCCTCAGCGTCTCCACTCACCAACCAATAACACAACCTGCAGAATCCCATCCTCAGAATCTTCACTAACCTTCCAATAACACAACATGCAGAAACTCATCCACAGCCTCTTCACTCACCTCCCAATAACACAACCTGGAGAATCCCATCCTCAGCATATTCACTAACCTTCCAATAACACAACCTGCAGAAACCCATCCTCAGCATCTCTACTCACCTCCCAATAACACAACCTGCAGAAACCCATCCTCAGGATCGCCACCCATCTCCCAATACAACCTGCAGAAACCCATCCTCGGCATCTTCACTCAGCTCCCAATAACACAACCTGCAGAAACCCATCCTCTGCATCTCTACTTCCCTCCCAATAACACAACCTGCAGAAAGCCATCCTCAGGATCGCCACTCATCTCCCAATACAACCTCCAGAAACCCAACCTCAGCATCTTCACTCACCTCCCAATCACAGAACCTGCAGAAACACATGCTCGGAATCGCCAGTCACCTCCCAACAATACAACCTGCAGAAACCCAACCTCAGCATCGCCATTCACCTCACAATAACACAACCTGCAGAAACCCATCCTCAGCATCTCCACTCACCTTCCAATAACACAATCTGCAGAAACCCATCCTCAGCATCATCACTCACCTTCCAATAACACAACCTGCAGAAACCCATCCTCAGCAACTTCACTCACCTCCCAATAACACAACCTGCAGAAACCCATCCTCAGCATCTTCACTAACCTTCCAATAACACAACCTGCAGAAACCCACCCTCAGCCTCTCCACTCACCTTCCAATAACACAACCTGCAGAAACCCATCCTCAGCATCTTCACTCATCTCCCAGTAACATAACCTGCAGAAACCCATCCTCAGCATCTCCACTAACCTCCCAATAACACTACCTGCAGAAAACCATCCTTAGCATCTCCACTCACCTCCCAATAACACAACCTGCAGAATCCCATCCTCAGCATCTTCACTAACCTTCCAATAACACAACATGCAGAAACTAATACTCAGCCTCTTCACTCACCTCCCAATAACACAACCTGCAGAAACCCATCCTCAGCATCTACACACACCTCCCAATAACACAACCTGCAGAAACCCATGCTCAGCATCTCCACTCACCTCCCAATAACACAACCTGCAGAAACCCATCCTCAGCATCTCCACTCACCTCCCAATAACTCAACCTGCAGAAACCCATCCTCAGCATCTCCGCTCACCTCCCAACAACACAACCTGCAGAAACCCATCCTCAGCATCTCCGCTCACCACCCAATAACACAACCTGCAGAATCCCATCCTCAGCGTCTCCAATCACCTCCCAATCACACACCCTGCAGAAACCCATCCTCAGCATCTCCACTCACCTCCAAATAAAACAACCTGCAGAAACACATCCTCAGCATCTTCACTCACCTCCCAATAACACAACCTGCAGAAACCCATCCTCAGCGTCTCCAATCACCTCCCAATCACAGAACCTGCAGAGACCCATCCTCAGCATCTCCACTCACCTTCCAATAACAAAACCTGCAGAAACCTATCCTCAGCATCTTCACTCACCTCCCAATAACACAACCTGCAGAAACCCATCCTCAGCGTCTCCAATCACCTGCCAATCACACAACCTGCAGAGACCCATCCTCAGCATCTCCACTCACCTTCCAATAACACAACCTGCAGAAACCTATCCTCAGCATCTCCACTCAACTCCCAATAAAACAACCTGCAGAAACCCATCATTAGCATCTTCACTAACCTTCCAATAACACAACCTGCAGAAACCCATCGTCAGCATCTCCACTCACCTCCCAACAATACAACCTGCAGAAACCCATCCCCAGCATCTCCGCTCACCTCCCAATAACACAACCTGCAGAAACCCATCCTCAGCATCTTCACTCACCCCCCAATAACACACCCTGCAGAAACTCATCCTCAGCATCTTCACTCACCTCCCAATAACACAACCTGCAGAAATCCATCCTCAGCATCTTCACTCACCTCCCAATAACACAACCTGCAGTAACCCATCCTCAGCATCTTCACTGACCTCCCAATAACAGAACCTGCAGAACCCGATCCTCAGCATCTTCACTAACCTTCCAATAACACAACCTGCAGAAACCCACCCTCAGCCTCTTCACACACCTCCCAATCACACACGCTTCAGAAACCAATCCTCAGCATCTCCGCTCACCTCCCAATAACACAACCTGCAGAAACCCATCCTGAGCGTCTCCACTCACCACCCAATAACACAACCTGCAGAATCCCATCCTCAGAATCTTCACTAACCTTCCAATAACACAACCTGCAGAAACTCATCCACAGCCTCTTCACTCACCTCCCAATAACACAACCTGCAGAAACCCATCCTCTGCATCTCTACTCACCTCCCAATAACACAACCTGCAGAAACCCATCCTCAGGATCGCCACTCATCTCCCAATACAACCTGCAGATACCCAACCTCAGCATCTTCACTCACCTACCAATCACACAACCTTCAGAAAACCATCCTCGGCATCGCCACTCACCTCCCAATAATATAACCTGCAGAAGCCCATCCTCAGCATCGCCACTCACCTCACAATAGCACAACCTGAAAAAACCCAACCTCAGCATCTTCACTCACCTCCCAATAACACAAACTGCAGAAACCCATTCTCAGCATCTACACTCACCTCCCAATAACACAAACAGCAGAAACACAGCCTCAGGATCGCCACTCACCTCCCAATACAACCTGCAGAAACCCAACCTCAGCATCTTCACTCACCTCCCAATAACACAACCTGCAGAAACCCATCCTCAGCATCGCCACTCACGTCACAATAACACAACCTGCAGAAACCCAACCTCAGCATCTTCACTCACCTCCCAATAACACAAACTGCAGAAACCCATCCTCAGCATCTTCACTCACCTTCCAATAACACAACCTGCAGAAACCCATCCTCAGCATCTCCACGAACCTTCCACTAACACAACCTGCAGAAACCCATCCTCAGCAACTTCACTCACCTTCCAATAACACAACCTGCAGAAACCTATCCTCAGCAACTTCACTCACCTCCCAATAACACAACCTGCAGAAACCCATCCTCAGGATCGCCACTCACCTCCCAATAACACAACCTGCAGAAACCCATCCTCAGCATCTCCACTCACCTTCCAATAACACAATCTGCAGAAACCCCTCCTCAGCATCTTCACTCACCTTCCAATAACACAACCTGCAGAAACCCATCCTCAGCATCATCACTCACCTTCCAATAACACAACCTGCAGAAACCCATCCTCAGCAACTTCACTCATCTCCCAATAACACAACCTGCAGAAACCCATCCTCAGCATCTTCACTAACCTTCCAATAACACAAACTGCAGAAACCCATCGTCAGCCTCTCCACTCAACTTCCAATAACACAACCTGCAGAAACCCATCCTCAGCATCTTCACTCACCTCCCCGTAACATAATCTGCAGAAACCCATCCTCAGCATCTCCACTAACCTCCCAATAACACAACCTGCAGAAACCCATCCTTAGCATCTCCACTCACCTCCCAATAACACAACCTGCAGAATCCAATCCTCAGCATCTTCACTAACCTTCCAATAACACAACATGCAGAAACTCATCCTCAGCCTCTTCACTCACCTCCCAATAACACAACCTGCAGAAACCCATCCTCAGCATCTACACTCACCTCCCAATAACACAACCTGCAGAAACCCATCCTCAGCATCTCCACTCACCTGCCAATAACACAACCTGCAGAAACCTATCCTCAGCATCTCCACTCACCTTCCAATAACACAACCTGCAGAAACACATCCTCAGCAACTTCACTCATCTCCCAATAACACAACCTGCAGAAACCCATCCTCAGCATCTTCACTAACCTTCCAATAACACAAACTGCAGAAACCCATCGTCAGCCTCTCCACTCAACTTCCAATAACACAACCTGCAGAAACCCATCCTCAGCATCTTCACTCACCTCCCCGTAACATAACCTGCAGAAACCCATCCTCAGCATCTCCACTAACCTCCCAATAACACAACCTGCAGAAACCCATCCTTAGCATCTCCACTCACCTCCCAATAACACAACCTGCAGAATCCCATCCTCAGCATCTACACTAACCTTCCAATAACACAACATGCAGAAACTCATCCTCAGCCTCTTCAGTCACCTCCGAATAACACAACCTGCAGAAACCCATCCTCAGCATCTACACTCACCTCCCAATAACACAACCTGCAGAAACCCATCCTCAGCATCTCCACTCACCTGCCAATAACACAACCTGCAGAAACCTATCCTCAGCAACTTCACTCACCTTCCAATAACACAAACTGCAGAAACCCATCACTAGCATCTTCACGAACCTTCCAATAACAGAACCTGCAGAAATCCATCGTCAGCATCTCCACTCACCTCCCAACAATACAACCTGCAGAAACCCATCCCCAGCATCTCCGCTCACCTCCCAATAACACAACCTGCAGAAACCCATCCTCAGCGTCTCCACTCACCACCCAATAACACAACCTGCAGAATCCCATCCTCAGAATCTACAGAAACCTTCCAATAACACAACATGCAGAAACTTATCCACAGCCTCTTCACTCACCTCCCAATAACACAACCTGGAGAATCCCATCCTCAGCATATTCACTAACCTTCCAATAACACAACCTGCAGAAACCCATCCTCAGCATCTCCACTCACCTTCCAATAACCCAACCTGCAAAAACCCATCCTCAGCATCTTCACTCAACTCCCAATAACACAACCTGCAGAAACCCATCTTCTGCATCTCTAATTAACTTCCCAATAACACAACCTGCAGAAACCCATCCTCAGGATCGCCACTCATCTCCCAATACAACCTGCAGAAACCCAACCTCAGCATCTTCACTCACCTCCCAATCACACAACCTGCAGAAACCCATCCTCGGCATCTTCACTCAGCTCCCAATAACACAACCTGCAGAAACCCATCCTCTGCATCTCTACTCACCTCCCAATAACACAACCTGCAGAAAGCCATCCTCAGGATCGCCACTCACCTCCCAACAATACAACCTGCAGAAACCCATCCTCAGCATCGCCACTCACCTCACAATAACACAACCTGAAGAAACCCAACCTCAGCATCTTCACTCACCTCCCAATAACACAAACTGCAGAAAACCATCATCAGCATCTACACTCACCTCCCAATAACACAAACAGCAGAAACACATCCTCAGGATCGCCACTCACCTCCCAATACAACCTGCAGAAACCCATCCTCAGCATCTTCACTCACCTCCCAATAACACAACCTGCAGTAACCTATCCTCAGCCGCCACTCACCTTCCAATAACACAACCTGCAGAAACCCATCCTCAGCACCTCCACGAACCTTCCACTAACACAACCTGCAGAAACCCATCCTCAGCAACTTCACTCACCTTCCAATAACACAACCTGCAGAAACCTATCCTCAGCAACTTCACTCACCTCCCAATAACACAACCTGCAGAAACCCATCCTCAGGATCGCCACTCACCTCCCAATAACACAACCTGCAGAAACCAATCCTCATTATCTCCACTCACCTTCCAATAACACAATCTGCAGAAACCCATCCTCAGCATCATCACTCACCTTCCAATAACACAACCTGCAGAAACCCATCCTCAGCAACTTCACTCACCTCCCAATAACACAACCTGCAGAAACCCATCCTCAGCATCTTCACTAACCTTCCAATAACACAACCTGCAGAAACCCACCCTCAGCCTCTCCACTCACCTTCCAATAACACAACCTGCAGAAACCCATCCTCAGCATCTTCACTCATCTCCCAGTAACATAACCTGCAGAAACCCATCCTCAGCATCTCCACTAACGTCCCAATAACACTACCTGCAGAAAACCATCCTTAGCATCTCCACTCACCTCCCAATAACACAACCTGCAGAAACCCATCCTCAGCATCTTCACTAACCTTCCAATAACACAACATGCAGAAACTAATCCTCAGCCTCTTCACTCACCTCCCAATAACACAACCTGCAGAGACCCATCCTCAGCATCTACACACACCTCCCAATAACACAACCTGCAGAAACCCATGCTCAGCATTTCCACTCACCTCCCAATAACACAACCTGCAGAAACCTATCCTCAGCATCTCCACTCACCTCCCAATAACACAACCTGCAGAAACCCATCCTCAGCGTCTCCAATCACCTCCCAATCATACACCCTGCAGAAACCCATCCTCAGCATCTCCACTCACCTCCCAATAAAACAACCTGCAGAAACACATCCTCAGCATCTTTACTCACCTCCCAATAACACAACCTGCAGAAACCCATCCTCAGCGTCTCCAATCACCTCCCAATCACAGAACCTGCAGAGACCCATCCTCAGCATCTCCACTCACCTTCCAATAACAAAACCTGCAGAAACCTATCCTCAGCATCTCCACTCACCTCCCAATAACACAACGTCCAGAAACACATCCTCAGCATCTTCACTCACCTCCCAATAACACAACCTGCAGAAACCCATCCTCAGCGTCTCCAATCACCTGCCAATCACACAACCTGCAGAGACCCATCCTCAGCATCTCCACTCACCTCCCAACAATACAACCTGCAGAAACCCATCCCCAGCATCTCCGCTCACCTCCCAATAACACAACCTGCAGAAACCCATCCTCAGCATCTTCACTCACCTCCCCGTAACATAACCTGCAGAAACCCATCCTCAGCATCTTCACTCACCTCCCAATAACACAACCTGCAGAAATCCATCCTCAGCATCTTCACTCACCTCCCAATAACACAATCTGCAGAATCCCATCCTCAGCATCTTCACTGACCTCCCAATAACAGAACCTGCAGAACCCGATCCTCAGCATCTTCACTAACCTTCCAATAACACAACCTGCAGAAACCCACCCTCAGCCTCTTCACACACCTCCCAATCACACACGCTTCAGTAACCAATCCTCAGCATCTCCGGTCACCTCCCAATAACACAACCTGCAGAAACCCATCCTGAGCGTCTCCACTCACCACCCAATAACACAACCTGCAGAATCCCATCCTCAGAATCTTCACTAACCTTCCAATAACACAACCTGCAGAAACTCATCCACAGCCTCTTCACTCACCTCCCAATAACACAACCTGCAGAAACCCATCCTCTGCATCTCTACTCACCTCCCAAGAACACAACCTGCAGAAACACATCCTCAGAATCGCCACTCATCTCCCAATACAACCTGCAGATACCCAACCTCAGCATCTTCACTCACCTACCAATCACACAACCTTCAGAAACCCATCCTCGGCATCGCCACTCACCTCCCAACAATACAACCTGCAGAAACCCATCCTCAGCATCGCCACTCACCTCACAATAACACAACCTGAAGAAACCCAACCTCAGCATCTTCACTCACCTCCCAATAACACAAACTGCAGAAACCCATCATCAGCATCTACACTCACCTCCCAATAACACAAACAGCTGAAACACATCCTCAGGATCGCCACTCACCTCCCAATACAACCTGCAGAAACCCATCCTCAGCATCTTCACTCACCTCCCAATAACACAACCTGCAGTAACCTATCCTCAGCCGCCACTCACCTTCCAATAACACAACCTGCAGAAACCCATCCTCAGCATCTCCACGAACCTTCCACTAACACAACCTGCAGAAACCCATCCTCAGCAACTTCACTCACCTTCCAATAACACAACCTGCAGAAACCTATCCTCAGCAACTTCACTCACCTCCCAATAACACAACCTGCAGAAACCCATCCTCAGGATCGCCACTCACCTCCCAATAACACATCCTGCAGAAACCAATCCTCATTATCTCCACTCACCTTCCAATAACACAATCTGCAGAAACCCATCCTCAGCATCATCACTCACCTTCCAATAACACAACCTGCAGAAACCCATCCTCAGCAACTTCACTCACCTCCCAATAACACAACCTGCAGAAACCCATCCTCAGCATCTTCACTAACCTTCCAATAACACAACCTGCAGAAACCCACCCTCAGCCTCTCCACTCACCTTCCAATAACACAACCTGCAGAAACCCATCCTCAGCATCTTCACTCATCTCCCAGTAACATAACCTGCAGAAACCCATCCTCAGCATCTCCACTAACGTCCCAATAACACTACCTGCAGAAAACCATCCTTAGCATCTCCACTCACCTCCCAATAACACAACCTGCAGAAACCCATCCTCAGCATCTTCACTAACCTTCCAATAACACAACATGCAGAAACTAATCCTCAGCCTCTTCACTCACCTCCCAATAACACAACCTGCAGAGACCCATCCTCAGCATCTACACACACCTCCCAATAACACAACCTGCAGAAACCCATCCTCAGCATCTCCACTCACCTCCCAATAACACAACCTGCAGAAACCCATCCTCAGCGTCTCCAATCACCTCCCAATCACAGAACCTGCAGAGACCCATCCTCAGCATCTCCACTCACCTTCCAATAACAAAACCTGCAGAAACCTATCATCAGCATCTCCACTCACCTCCCAATAACACAACGTCCAGAAACACATCCTCAGCATCTTCACACACCTCCCAATAACACAACCTGCAGAAACCCATCCTCAGCGTCTCCAATCACCTGCCAATCACACAACCTGCAGAGACCCATCCTCAGCATCTCCACTCACCTTCCAATAACACAACCTGCAGAAACCTATCCTCAGCATCTCCACTCACCTCCCAATAAAACAACCTGCAGAAACCCTTCATTAGCATCTTCACTAACCTTCCAATAACACAACCTGCAGAAACCCATCGTCAGCATCTCCACTCACATCCCAACAATACAACCTGCAGAAACCCATCCCCAGCATCTCCGCTCACCTCCCAATAACACAACCTGCAGAAACCCATCCTCAGCATCTTCACTCACCCCCCAATAACACAACCTGCAGAAACTCATCCTCAGCATCTTCACTCACCTCCCAATAACACAACCTGCAGAAATCCATCCTCAGCATCTTCACTCACCTCCCAATAACACAATCTGCAGAATCCCATCCTCAGCATCTTCACTGACCTCCCAATAACAGAACCTGCAGAACCCGATCCTCAGCATCTTCACTAACCTTCCAATAACACAACCTGCAGAAACCCACCCTCAGCCTCTTCACACACCTCCCAATCACACACGCTTCAGAAACCAATCCTCAGCATCTCCGCTCACCTCCCAATAACACAACCTGCAGAAACCCATCCTGAGCGTCTCCACTCACCACCCA
The DNA here is from genome assembly GCF_047496885.1 of Scyliorhinus torazame. Taxonomy (NCBI): domain Eukaryota; kingdom Metazoa; phylum Chordata; class Chondrichthyes; order Carcharhiniformes; family Scyliorhinidae; genus Scyliorhinus; species Scyliorhinus torazame. The sequence continues at coordinate 59,044,898 of NC_092726.1, forward strand.
ATAACACAACCTGCAGAATCCCATCCTCAGAATCTTCACTAACCTTCCAATAACACAACCTGCAGAAACTCATCCACAGCCTCTTCACTCACCTCCCAATAACACAACCTGTAGAAACTCATCCTCTGCATCTCTACTCACCTCCCAATAACACAACCTGCAGAAACACATCCTCAGGATCGCCACTCATCTCCCAATACAACCTGCAGATACCCAACCTCAGCATCTTCACTCACCTACCAATCACACAACCTTCAGAAACCCATCCTCGGCATCGCCACTCACCTCCCAATAATTCAACCTGCAGAAACCCATCCTCAGCATCGCCACTCACCTCCCAATAACACAACCTGCAGAAACCCATCCTCAGCGTCTCCAATCACCTGCCAATCACACAACCTGCAGAGACCCATCCTCAGCATCTCCACTCACCTTCCAATAACACAACCTGCAGAAACCTATCCTCAGCATCTCCACTCACCTCCCAATAAAACAACCTGCAGAAACCCATCATTAGCATCTTCACTAACCTTCCAATAACACAACCTGCAGAAACCCATCGTCAGCATCTCCACTCACCTCCCAACAATACAACCTGCAGAAACCCATCCCCAGCATCTCCGCTCACCTCCCAATAACACAACCTGCAGAAACCCATCCTCAGCATCTTCACTCACCTCCCCGTAACATAACCTGCAGAAACCCATCCTCAGCATCTTCACTCACCTCCCAATAACACAACCTGCAGAAATCCATCCTCAGCATCTTCACTCACCTCCCAATAACACAATCTGCAGAATCCCATCCTCAGCATCTTCACTGACCTCCCAATAACAGAACCTGCAGAACCCGATCCTCAGCATCTTCACTAACCTTCCAATAACACAACCTGCAGAAACCCACCCTCAGCCTCTTCACACACCTCCCAATCACACACGCTTCAGTAACCAATCCTCAGCATCTCCGCTCACCTCCCAATAACACAACCTGCAGAAACCCATCCTGAGCGTCTCCACTCACCACCCAATAACACAACCTGCAGAATCCCATCCTCAGAATCTTCACTAACCTTCCAATAACACAACCTGCAGAAACTCATCCACAGCCTCTTTACTCACCTCCCAATAACACAACCTGCAGAAACCCATCCTCTGCATCTCTACTCACCTCCCAATAACACAACCTGCAGAAACACATCCTCAGGATCGCCACTCATCTCCCAATACAACCTGCAGATACCCAACCTCAGCATCTTCACTCACCTACCAATCACACAACCTTCAGAAACCCATCCTCGGCATCGCCACTCACCTCCCAACAATACAACCTGCAGAAACCCATCCTCGGCATCGCCACTCACCTCCCAATAATTCAACCTGCAGAAACCCATCCTCAGCATCGCCACTCACCTCCCAATAACACAACCTGCAGAAACCCATCCTCAGCGTCTCCAATCACCTGCCAATCACACAACCTGCAGAGACCCATCCTCAGCATCTCCACTCACCTTCCAATAACACAACCTGCAGAAACCTATCCTCAGCATCTCCACTCACCTCCCAATAAAACAACCTGCAGAAACCCATCATTAGCATCTTCACTAACCTTCCAATAACACAACCTGCAGAAACCCATCGTCAGCATCTCCACTCACCTCCCAACAATACAACCTGCAGAAACCCATCCCCAGCATCTCCGCTCACCTCCCAATAACACAACCTGCAGAAACCCATCCTCAGCATCTTCACTCACCTCCCAATAACACAACCTGCAGAAATCCATCCTCAGCATCTTCACTCACCTCCCAATAACACAATCTGCAGAATCCCATCCTCAGCATCTTCACTGACCTCCCAATAACAGAACCTGCAGAACCCGATCCTCAGCATCTTCACTAACCTTCCAATAACACAACCTGCAGAAACCCACCCTCAGCCTCTTCACACACCTCCCAATCACACACGCTTCAGTAACCAATCCTCAGCATCTCCGCTCACCTCCCAATAACACAACCTGCAGAAACCCATCCTGAGCGTCTCCACTCACCACCCAATAACACAACCTGCAGAATCCCATCCTCAGAATCTTCACTAACCTTCCAATAACACAACCTGCAGAAACTCATCCACAGCCTCTTTACTCACCTCCCAATAACACAACCTGCAGAAACCCATCCTCTGCATCTCTACTCACCTCCCAATAACACAACCTGCAGAAACACATCCTCAGGATCGCCACTCATCTCCCAATACAACCTGCAGATACCCAACCTCAGCATCTTCACTCACCTACCAATCACACAACCTTCAGAAACCCATCCTCGGCATCGCCACTCACCTCCCAACAATACAACCTGCAGAAACCCATCCTCAGCATCGCCACTCACCTCACAATAACACAACCTGAAGAAACCCAACCTCAGCATCTTCACTCACCTCCCAATAACACAAACTGCAGAAACCCATCATCAGCATCTACACTCACCTCCCAATAACACAAACAGCTGAAACACATCCTCAGGATCGCCACTCACCTCCCAATACAACCTGCAGAAACCCATCCTCAGCATCTTCACTCACCTCCCAATAACACAACCTGCAGTAACCTATCCTCAGCCGCCACTCACCTTCCAATAACACAACCTGCAGAAACCCATCCTCAGCATCTCCACGAACCTTCCACTAACACAACCTGCAGAAACCCATCCTCAGCAACTTCACTCACCTTCCAATAACACAACCTGCAGAAACCTATCCTCAGCAACTTCACTCACCTCCCAATAACACAACCTGCAGAAACCCATCCTCAGGATCGCCACTCACCTCCCAATAACACAACCTGCAGAAACCAATCCTCATTATCTCCACTCACCTTCCAATAACACAATCTGCAGAAACCCATCCTCAGCATCATCACTCACCTTCCAATAACACAACCTGCAGAAACCCATCCTCAGCAACTTCACTCACCTCCCGATAACACAACCTGCAGAAACCCATCCTCAGCATCTTCACTAACCTTCCAATAACACAACCTGCAGAAACCCACCCTCAGCCTCTCCACTCACCTTCCAATAACACAACCTGCAGAAACCCATCCTCAGCATCTTCACTCATCTCCCAGTAACATAACCTGCAGAAACCCATCCTCAGCATCTCCACTAACGTCCCAATAACACTACCTGCAGAAAACCATCCTTAGCATCTCCACTCACCTCCCAATAACACAACCTGCAGAAACCCATCCTCAGCATCTTCACTAACCTTCCAATAACACAACATGCAGAAACTAATCCTCAGCCTCTTCACTCACCTCCCAATAACACAACCTGCAGAGACCCATCCTCAGCATCTACACACACCTCCCAATAACACAACCTGCAGAAACCCATGCTCAGCATCTCCACTCACCTCCCAATAACACAACCTGCAGAAACCCATCCTCAGCATCTCCACTCACCTCCCAATAACACAACCTGCAGAAACCCATCCTCAGCGTCTCCAATCACCTCCCAATCATACACCCTGCAGAAACCCATCCTCAGCATCTCCACTCACCTCCCAATAAAACAACCTGCAGAAACACATCCTCAGCATCTTTACTCACCTCCCAATAACACAACCTGCAGAAACCCATCCTCAGCGTCTCCAATCACCTCCCAATCACAGAACCTGCAGAGACCCATCCTCAGCATCTCCACTCACCTTCCAATAACAAAACCTGCAGAAACCTATCATCAGCATCTCCACTCACCTCCCAATAACACAACGTCCAGAAACACATCCTCAGCATCTTCACTCACCTCCCAATAACACAACCTGCAGAAACCCATCCTCAGCGTCTCCAATCACCTGCCAATCACACAACCTGCAGAGACCCATCCTCAGCATCTCCACTCACCTTCCAATAACACAACCTGCAGAAACCTATCCTCAGCATCTCCACTCACCTCCCAATAAAACAACCTGCAGAAACCCTTCATTAGCATCTTCACTAACCTTCCAATAACACAACCTGCAGAAACCCATCGTCAGCATCTCCACTCACATCCCAACAATACAACCTGCAGAAACCCATCCCCAGCATCTCCGCTCACCTCCCAATAACACAACCTGCAGAAACCCATCCTCAGCATCTTCACTCACCCCCCAATAACACAACCTGCAGAAACTCATCCTCAGCATCTTCACTCACCTCCCAATAACACAACCTGCAGAAATCCATCCTCAGCATCTTCACTCACCTCCCAATAACACAATCTGCAGAATCCCATCCTCAGCATCTTCACTGACCTCCCAATAACAGAACCTGCAGAACCCGATCCTCAGCATCTTCACTAACCTTCCAATAACACAACCTGCAGAAACCCACCCTCAGCCTCTTCACACACCTCCCAATCACACACGCTTCAGAAACCAATCCTCAGCATCTCCGCTCACCTCCCAATAACACAACCTGCAGAAACCCATCCTGAGCGTCTCCACTCACCACCCAATAACACAACCTGCAGAATCCCATCCTCAGAATCTTCACTAATCTTCCAATAACACAACCTGCAGAAACTCATCCACAGCCTCTTCACTCACCTCCCAATAACACAACCTGTAGAAACCCATCCTCTGCATCTCTACTCACCTCCCAATAACACAACCTGCAGAAACACATCCTCAGGATCGCCACTCATCTCCCAATACAACCTGCAGATACCCAACCTCAGCATCTTCACTCACCTACCAATCACACAACCTTCAGAAACCCATCCTCGGCATCGCCACTCACCTCCCAATAATTCAACCTGCAGAAACCCATCCTCAGCATCGCCACTCACCTCACAATAGCACAACCTGAAAAAACCCAACCTCAGCATCTTCACTCACCTCCCAATAACACAAACTGCAGAAACCCATCCTCAGCATCTACACTCACCTCCCAATAACACAAACAGCAGAAACACATCCTCAGGATCGCCACTCACCTCCCAATACAACATGCAGAAACCCAACCTCAGCATCTTCACTCACCTCCCAATAACACAACCTGCAGAAACCCATCCTCAGCATCTCCACGAACCTTCCACTAACACAACCTGCAGAAACCCATCCTCAGCAACTTCACTCACCTTCCAATAACACAACCTGCAGAAACCTATCCTCAGCAACTTCACTCACCTCCCAATAACACAACCTGCAGAAACCCATCCTCAGGATCGCCACTCACCTCCCAATAACACAACCTGCAGAAACCCATCCTCAGCATCTCCACTCACCTTCCAATAACACAGTCTGAAGAAACCCCTCCTCAGCATCTTCACTCACCTTCCAATAACACAACCTGCAGAAACCCATCCTCAGCATCATCACTCACCTTCCAATAACACAACCTGCAGAAACCCATCCTCAGCAACTTCACTCATCTCCCAATAACACAACCTGCAGAAACCCATCCTCAGCATCTTCACTAACCTTCCAATAACACAAACTGCAGAAACCCATCCTCAGCCTCTCCACTCAACTTCCAATAACACAACCTGCAGAAACCCATCCTCAGCATCTTCACTCACCTCCCCGTAACATAACCTGCAGAAACCCATCCTCAGCATCTCCACTAACCTCCCAATAACACAAACTGCAGAAACCCATCCTTAGCATCTCCACTCACCTCCCAATAACACAACCTGCAGAATCCCATCCTCAGCATCTTCACGAACCTTCCAATAACACAACATGCAGAAACTCATCCTCAGCCTCTTCACTCACCTCCCAATAACACAACCTGCAGAAACCCATCCTCAGCATCTACACTCACCTCCCAATAACACAACCTGCAGAAACCCATGCTCAGCATCTCCACTCACCTCCCAATAACACAACCTGCAGAAACCCATCCTCAGCATATCCACTCACCTCCCAACAACACAACCTGCAGAAACCCATCCTCAGCATCTCCGCTCACCTCCCAACAACACAACCTGCAGAAACCCATCCTCAGCATCTCCGCTCACCTCCCAATAACAGAACCTGCAGAAATCCATCGTCAGCATCTCCACTCACCTCCCAACAATACAACCTGCAGAAACCCATCCCCAGCATCTCCGCTCACCTCCCAATATCACAACCTGCAGAAACATATCCTCAGCATCTTCACTCACCTCCCAATAACACAACCTGCAGAAACACATCCTCAGCATCTCCACTCACCTCCCAATAAAACAACCTGCAGAAACCCATCATTAGCATCTTCACTAACCTTCCAATAACAGAACCTGCAGAAATCCATCGTCAGCATCTCCACTCACCTCCCAACAATACAACCTGCAGAAACCCATCCCCAGCATCTCCGCTCACCTCCCAATATCACAACCTGCAGAAACATATCCTCAGCATCTTCACTAACCTTCCAATAACACAACCTGCAGAAACTCATCCACAGCCTCTTCACTCACCTCCCAATAACACAACCTGCAGAAACCCATCCTCTGCATCTCTACTCACCTCCCAATAACACAACCTGCAGAAACACATCCTCAGGATCGCCACTCATCTCCCAATACAACCTGCAGATACCCAACCTCAGCATCTTCACTCACCTACCAATCACACAACCTTCAGAAACCCATCCTCGGCATCGCCACTCACCTCCCAATAATTCAACCTGCAGAAACCCATCCTCAGCATCGCCACTCACCTCACAATAGCACAACCTGAAAAAACCCAACCTCAGCATCTTCACTCACCTCCCAATAACACAAACTGCAGAAACCCATCCTCAGCATCTACACTCACCTCCCAATAACACAAACAGCAGAAACACATCCTCAGGATCGCCACTCACCTCCCAATACAACCTGCAGAAACCCAACCTCAGCATCTTCACTCACCTCCCAATAACACAACCTGCAGAAACCCATCCTCAGCATCGCCACTCACGTCACAATAACACAACCTGCAGAAACCCAACCTCAGCATCTTCACTCACCTCCCAATAACACAAACTGCAGAAACCCATCCTCAGCATCTTCACTCACCTTCCAATAACACAACCTGCAGAAACCCATCCTCAGCATCTCCACGAACCTTCCACTAACACAACCTGCAGAAACCCATCCTCAGCAACTTCACTCACCTTCCAATAACACAACCTGCAGAAACCTATCCTCAGCAACTTCACTCTCCTCCCAATAACACAACCTGCAGAAACCCATCCTCAGGATCGCCACTCACCTCCCAATAACACAACCTGCAGAAACCCATCCTCAGCATCTCCACTCACCTTCTAATAACACAGTCTGCAGAAACCCCTCCTCAGCATCTTCACTCACCTTCCAATAACACAACCTGCAGAAACCCATCCTCAGCATCATCACTCACCTTCCAATAACACAACCTGCAGAAACCCATCCTCAGCAACTTCACTCATCTCCCAATAACACAACCTGCAGAAACCCATCCTCAGCATCTTCACTAACCTTCCAATAACACAAACTGCAGAAACCCATCCTCAGCCTCTCCACTCAACTTCCAATAACACAACCTGCAGAAACCCATCCTCAGCATCTTCACTCACCTCCCCGTAACATAACCTGCAGAAACCCATCCTCAGCATCTCCACTAACCTCCCAATAACACAACCTGAAGAAACCCATCCTTAGCATCTCCACTCACCTCCCAATAACACAACCTGCAGAATCCCATCCTCAGCATCTTCACTAACCTTCCAATAACATAACATGCAGAAACTCATCCTCAGCCTCTTCACTCACCTCCCAATAACACAACCTGCAGAAACCCATCCTCAGCATCTACACTCACCTCCCAATAACACAACCTGCAGAAACCCATGCTCAGCATCTCCACTCACCTCCCAATAACACAACCTGCAGAATCCCATCCTCAGCGTCTCCAATTACCTCCCAATATCACAACCTGCAGAAACATATCCTCAGCATCTTCACTCACCTCCCAATAACACAACCTGCAGAAACTCATCCTCAGCATCTTCACTCACCTCCCAATAACACAACCTGCAGAAACCCATCCTCAGCGTCTCCAATCACCTCCCAATCACACAACCTGCAGAGACCCATCCTCAGCATCTCCACTCACCTGCCAATAACATAACCTGCAGAAACCTATCCTCAGCATCTCCACTTACGTCCCAATAAAACAACCTGCAGAAACCCATCATTAGCATCTTCACTAACCTTCCAATAACACAACCTGCAGAAACCCATCGTCAGCATCTCCACTCACCTCCCAACAATACAACCTGCAGAAACCCATCCCCAGCATCTCCGCTCACCTCCCAATAACACAACCTGCAGAAACCCATCCTCAGCATCTACACTCACCTCCCAATAACACAACCTGCAGAAACCCATGCTCAGCATCTCCACTCACCTTCCAACAACACAACCTGCAGAAACCCATGCTCAGCGTCTCCACTCACCTCCCAATAACACAACCTGCAGAAACCCATCCTCAGCATATCCACTCACCTCCCAACAGCACAATCTGCAGAAACCCATCCTCAGCATCTCCGCTCACCTCCCAACAACACAACCTGCAGAAACCCATCCTCAGCATCTCCGCTCACCTCCCAATAACACAACCTGCAGAATCCCATCCTCAGCATCTTCACTCACCTCCTAATAACACAACCTGCAGAAACCCATCCTCAGCGTCTCCAATCACCTCCCAATCACACAACCTGCAGAGACCCATCCTCAGCATCTCCACTCACCTGCCAATAACGCAACCTGCAGTAACCCATCCTCAGCATCTCCACTCACCTCCCAATAAAACAACCTGCAGAAACCCATCATTAGCATCTTCACTAACCTTCCAATAACAGAACCTGCAGACATCCATCGTCAGCATCTCCACTCACCTCCCAACAATACAACCTGCAGAAACCCATCCCCAGCATCTCCGCTCACCTCCCAATATCACAACCTGCAGAAACATATCCTCAGCATCTTCACTCACCTCCCAATAACACAACCTGCAGAAACTCATCCTCAGCATCTTCACCCACCTCCCAATAACACAACCTGCAGAAACCCATCCTCAGCGTCTCCAATCACCTCCCAATCACACAACCTGCAGAGACCCATCCTCAGCATCTTCACTCACCTGCCAATAACACAACCTGCAGAAACCTATCCTCAGCATCTCCACTTACGTCCCAATAAAACAACCTTCAGAAACCCATCATTAGCATCTTCACTAACCTCCCAATAACACAACCTGCAGAAACTCATCCTCAGCATCTTCACTCACCTCCCAATAACACAACCTGCAGAAACCCATCCTCAGCGTCTCCAATCACCTCCCAATCACACAACCTGCAGAGACCCATCCTCAGCATCTTCACTCACCTGCCAATAACACAACCTGCAGAAACCTATCCTCAGCATCTCCACTTACGTCCCAATAAAACAACCTTCAGAAACCCATCATTAGCATCTTCACTAACCTTCCAATAACACAACCTGCAGAAACCCATCATTAGCATCTTCACTAACCTTCCAATAACGCAACCTGCAGAAACCCATCGTCAGCATCTCCACTCACCTCCCAACAATACAACCTGCAGAAACCCATCCCCAGCATCTCCGCTCACCTCCCAATATCACAACCTGCAGAAACCCATCCTCAGCATCTTCACTCACCTCCCAATAACACAACCTGCAGAAACCCATCATTAGCATCTTCACTAACCTTCCAATAACACAACATGCAGAAACTAATCCTCAGCCTCTTCACTCACCTCCCAATAACACAACCTGCAGAGACCCATCCTCAGCATCTACACACACCTCCCAATAACACAACCTGCAGAAACCCATGCTCAGCATCTCCACTCACCTCCCAATAACACAACCTGCAGAAACCCATCCTCAGCATCTCCACTCACCTCCCAATAACACAAACTGCAGAATCCCATCCTGAGCGTCTCCGCTCACCACCCAATAACACAACCTGCAGAAACCCATCCTCAGCATCTCCACTCACCTCCCAATAAAACAACCTGCAGAAACACATCCTCAGCATCTTTACTCACCTCCCAATAACACAACCTGCAGAAACCCATCCTCAGCGTCTCCAATCACCTCCCAATCACACAACCTGCAGAGACCCATCCTCAGCATCTCCACTCACCTGCCAATAACACAACCTGCAGAAACCTATCCTCAGCATCTCCAGTTACGTCCCAATAAAACAACCTGCAGAAACCCATCATTAGCATCTTCACTAACCTTCCAATAACACAACCTGCAGAAACCCATCGTCAGCATCTCCACTCACCTCCCAACAATACAACCTGCAGAAACCCATCCCCAGCATCTCCGCTCACCTCCCAATAACACAACCTGCAGAAACCCATCCTCAGCATCTACACTCACCTCCCAATAACACAACCTGCAGAAACCCATGCTCAGCATCTCCACTCACCTTCCAACAACACAACCTGCAGAAACCCATGCTCAGCGTCTCCACTCACCTCCCAATAACACAACCTGCAGAAACCCATCCTCAGCATATCCACTCACCTCCCAACAACACAATCTGCAGAAACCCATCCTCAGCATCTCCGCTCACCTCCCAACAACACAACCTGCAGAAACCCATCCTCAGCATCTCCGCTCACCTCCCAATAACACAACCTGCAGAATCCCATCCTCAGCATCTTCACTCACCTCCTAATAACACAACCTGCAGAAACCCATCCTCAGCGTCTCCAATCACCTCCCAATCACACAACCTGCAGAGACCCATCCTCAGCATCTCCACTCACCTGCCAATAACACAACCTGCAGTAACCCATCCTCAGCATCTCCACTCACCTCCCAATAAAATAACCTGCAGAAACCCATCATTAGCATCTTCACTAACCTTCCAATAACAGAACCTGCAGAAATCCATCGTCAGCATCTCCACTCACCTCCCAACAATACAACCTGCAGAAACCCATCCCCAGCATCTCCGCTCACCTCCCAATATCACAACCTGCAGAAACATATCCTCAGCATCTTCACTCACCTCCCAATAACACAACCTGCAGAAACTCATCCTCAGCATCTTCACTCACCTCCCAATAACACAACCTGCAGAAACCCATCCTCAGCGTCTCCAATCACCTCCCAATCACACAACCTGCAGAGACCCATCCTCAGCATCTTCACTCACCTGCCAATAACACAACCTGCAGAAACCTATCCTCAGCATCTCCACTTACGTCCCAATAAAACAACCTTCAGAAACCCATCATTAGCATCTTCACTAACCTCCCAATAACACAACCTGCAGAAACTCATCCTCAGCATCTTCACTCACCTCCCAATAACACAACCTGCAGAAACCCATCCTCAGCGTCTCCAATCACCTCCCAATCACACAACCTGCAGAGACCCATCCTCATCATCTTCACTCACCTGCCAATAACACAACCTGCAGAAACCTATCCTCAGCATCTCCACTTACTTCCCAATAAAACAAACTTCAGAAACCCATCATTAGCATCTTCACTAACCTTCCAATAACACAACCTGCAGAAACCCATCATTAGCATCTTCACTAACCTTCCAATAACACAACCTGCAGAAACCCATCGTCAGCATCTCCACTCACCTCCCAACAATACAACCTGCAGAAACCCATCCCCAGCATCTCCGCTCACCTCCCAATATCACAACCTGCAGAAACCCATCCTCAGCATCTCCACTCACCTCCCAATAAAACAACCTGCAGAAACCCATCCTCAGCATCTTCACTAACCTTCCAATAACACAACATGCAGAAACTAATCCTCAGCCTCTTCACTCACCTCCCAATAACACAACCTGCAGAGACCCATCCTCAGCATCTACACACACCTCCCAATAACACAACCTGCAGAAACCCATGCTCAGCATCTCCACTCACCTCCCAATAACACAACCTGCAGAAACCCATCCTCAGCATCTCCACTCACCTCCCAATAACACAACCTGCAGAAACCCATCCTCAGCATCTCCGCTCACCTCCCAACAACACAACCTGCAGAAACCCATCCTCAGCATCTCCGCTCACCACCCAATAACACAACCTGCAGAATCCCATCCTCAGCGTCTCCAATCACCTCCCAATCATACACCCTGCAGAAACCCATCCTCAGCATCTCCACTCACCTCCCAATAAAACAACCTGCAGAAACCCATCCTCAGCATCTTCACAAACCTTCCCATAACACAACCTGCAGAAACCCATCCTCAGCGTCTCCAATCACCTCCCAATCACACAACCTGCAGAGACCCATCCTCAGCATCTTCACTCACCTGCCAATAACACAAGCTGCAGAAACCTATCCTCAGCATCTCCACTTACGTCCCAATAAAACAACCTTCAGAAACCCATCATTAGCATCTTCACTAACCTCCCAATAACACAACCTGCAGAAACTCATCCTCAGCATCTTCACTCACCTCCCAATAACACAACCTGCAGAAACCCATCCTCAGCGTCTCTAATCACCTCCCAATCACACAACCTGCAGAGACCCATCCTCAGCATCTTCACTCACCTGCCAATAACACAACCTGCAGAAATCTATACTCAGCATCTCCACTTACGTCCCAATAAAACAACCTTCAGAAACCCATCATTAGCATCTTCACTAACCTTCCAATAACACAACCTGCAGAAACCCATCATTAGCATCTTCACTAACCTTCCAATAACGCAACCTGCAGAAACCCATCGTCAGCATCTCCACTCACCTCCCAACAATACAACCTGCAGAAACCCATCCCCAGCATCTCCGCTCACCTCCCAATATCACAACCTGCAGAAACCCATCCTCAGCATCTTCACTCACCTCCCAATAACACAACCTGCAGAAACCCATCATTAGCATCTTCACTAACCTTCCAATAACACAACATGCAGAAACTAATCCTCAGCCTCTTCACTCACCTCCCAATAACACAACCTGCAGAGACCCATCCTCAGCATCTACACACACCTCCCAATAACACAACCTGCAGAAACCCATGCTCAGCATCTCCACTCACCTCCCAATAACACAACCTGCAGAAACCCATCCTCAGCATCTCCACTCACCTCCCAATAACACAACCTGCAGAATCCCATCCTCAGCGTCTCCGCTCACCACCCAATAACACAACCTGCAGAAACCCATCCTCAGCATCTCCACTCACCTCCCAATAAAACAACCTGCAGAAACACATCCTCAGCATCTTTACTCACCTCCCAATATCACAACCTGCAGAAACCCATCCTCAGCGTCTCCAATAACCTCCCAATCACACAACCTGCAGAGACCCATCCTCAGCATCTCCACTCACCTGCCAATAACACAACCTGCAGAAACCTATCCTCAGCATCTCCACTTACGTCCCAATAAAACAACCTGCAGAAACCCATCATTAGCATCTTCACTAACCTTCCAATAACACAACCTGCAGAAACCCATCGTCAGCATCTCCACTCACCTCCCAACAATACAACCTGCAGAAACCCATCCCCAGCATCTCCGCTCACCTCCCAATAACACAACCTGCAGAAACCCATCCTCAGCATCTACACTCACCTCCCAATAACACAACCTGCAGAAACCCATGCTCAGCATCTCCACTCACCTTCCAACAACACAACCTGCAGAAACCCATGCTCAGCGTCTCCACTCACCTCCCAATAACACAACCTGCAGAAACCCATCCTCAGCATATCCACTCACCTCCCAACAACACAATCTGCAGAAACCCATCCTCAGCATCTCCGCTCACCTCCCAACAACACAACCTGCAGAAACCCATCCTCAGCATCTCCGCTCACCTCCCAATAACACAACGTGCAGAATCCCATCCTCAGCATCTTCACTCACCTCCTAATAACACAACCTGCAGAAACCCATCCTCAGCGTCTCCAATCACCTCCCAATCACACAACCTGCAGAGACCCATCCTCAGCATCTCCACTCACCTGCCAATAACACAACCTGCAGTAACCCATCCTCAGCATCTCCACTCACCTCCCAATAAAATAACCTGCAGAAACCCATCATTAGCATCTTCACTAACCTTCCAATAACAGAACCTGCAGAAATCCATCGTCAGCATCTCCACTCACCTCCCAACAATACAACCTGCAGAAACCCATCCCCAGCATCTCCGCTCACCTCCCAATATCACAACCTGCAGAAACATATCCTCAGCATCTTCACTCACCTCCCAATAACACAACCTGCAGAAACTCATCCTCAGCATCTTCACTCACCTCCCAATAACACAACCTGCAGAAACCCATCCTCAGCGTCTCCAATCACCTCCCAATCACACAACCTGCAGAGACCCATCCTCAGCATCTTCACTCACCTGCCAATAACACAACCTGCAGAAACCTATCCTCAGCATCTCCACTTACGTCCCAATAAAACAACCTTCAGAAACCCATCATTAGCATCTTCACTAACCTCCCAATAACACAACCTGCAGAAACTCATCCTCAGCATCTTCACTCACCTCCCAATAACACAACCTGCAGAAACCCATCCTCAGCGTCTCCAATCACCTCCCAATCACACAACCTGCAGAAACCCATCCCCAGCATCTCCGCTCACCTCCCAATATCACAACCTGCAGAAACCCATCCTCAGCATCTCCACTCACCTCCCAATAAAACAACCTGCAGAAACCCATCATTAGCATCTTCACTAACCTTCCAATAACACAACCTGCAGAAACCCATCATTAGCATCTTCACTAACCTTCCAATAACACAACCTGCAGAAACCCATCGTCAGCATCTCCACTCACCTCCCAACAATACAACCTGCAGAAACCCATCCCCAGCATCTCCGCTCACCTCCCAATATCACAACCTGCAGAAACCCATCCTCAGCATCTCCACTCACCTCCCAATAAAACAACCTGCAGAAACCCATCCTCAGCATCTTCACTAACCTTCCAATAACACAACATGCAGAAACTAATCCTCAGCCTCTTCACTCACCTCCCAATAACACAACCTGCAGAGACCCATCCTCAGCATCTACACACACCTCCCAATAACACAACCTGCAGAAACCCATGCTCAGCATCTCCACTTACCTCCCAATAACACAACCTGCAGAAACCCATCCTCAGCATCTCCACTCACCTCCCAATAACACAACCTGCAGAAACCCATCCTCAGCATCTCCGCTCACCTCCCAACAACACAACCTGCAGAAACCCATCCTCAGCATCTCCGCTCACCACCCAATAACACAACCTGCAGAATCCCATCCTCAGCGTCTCCAATCACCTCCCAATCATACACCCTGCAGAAACCCATCCTCAGCATCTCCACTCACCTCCCAATAAAACAACCTGCAGAAACCCATCCTCAGCATCTTTACTCACCTCCCAATAACACAACCTGCAGAAACCCATCCTCAGCGTCTCCAATCACCTCCCAATCACAGAACCTGCAGAGACCCATCCTCAGCATCTCCACTCACCTTCCAATAACAAAACCTGCAAAAAACCTATCCTCAGCATCTCCACTCACCTCCCAATAACACAACGTCCAGAAACACATCCTCAGCATCTTCACTCACCTCCCAATAACACAACCTGCAGAAACCCATCCTCAGCGTCTCCAATCACCTGCCAATCACACAACCTGCAGAGACCCATCCTCAGCATCTCCACTCACCTTCCAATAACACAACCTGCAGAAACCTATCCTCAGCATCTCCACTCACCTCCCAATAAAACAACCTGCAGAAACCCATCATTAGCATCTTCACTAACCTTCCAATAACACAACCTGCAGAAACCCATCCCCAGCATCTCCACTCACCTCCCAATAACACAACCTGCAGAAACCCATCCTCAGCATCTTCACTCACCCCCCAATAACACAACCTGCAGAAACTCATCCTCAGCATCTTCACTCACCTCCCAATAACACAACCTGCAGAAATCCATCCTCAGCATCTTCACTCACCTCCCAATAACACAATCTGCAGAATCCCATCCTCAGCATCTTCACTGACCTCCCAATAACAGAACCTGCAGAACCCGATCCTCAGCATCTTCACTAACCTTCCAATAACACAACCTGCAGAAACCCACCCTCAGCCTCTTCACACACCTCCCAATCACACACGCTTCAGAAACCAATCCTCAGCATCTCCGCTCACCTCCCAATAACACAACCTGCAGAAACCCATCCTGAGCGTCTCCACTCACCACCCAATAACACAACCTGCAGAATCCCATCCTCAGAATCTTCACTAACCTTCCAATAACACAACCTGCAGAAACTCATCCACAGCCTCTTCACTCACCTCCCAATAACACAACCTGCAGAAACCCATCCTCTGCATCTCTACTCACCTCCCAATAACACAACCTTCAGAAACCCATCCTCGGCATCGCCACTCACCTCCCAATAATTCAACCTGCAGAAACCCATCCTCAGCATCGCCACTCACCTCACAATAGCACAACCTGAAAAAACCCAACCTCAGCATCTTCACTCACCTCCCAATAACACAAACTGCAGAAACCCATCCTCAGCATCTACACTCACCTCCCAATAACACAAACAGCAGAAACACATCCTCAGGATCGCCACTCACCTCCCAATACAACCTGCAGAAACCCAACCTCAGCATCTTCACTCACCTTCCAATAACAAAACCTGCAGAAACCTATCCTCAGCAACTTCACTCACCTCCCAATAACACAACCTGCAGAAACCCATCCTCAGAATCGCCACTCACCTCCCAATAACACAATCTGCAGAAACCCATCCTCAGCATCTCCACTCACCTTCCAATAACACAATCTGCAGAAACCCCTCCTCAGCATCTTCACTCACCTTCCAATAACACAGCCTGCAGAAACCCATCCTCAGCATCATCACTCACCTTCCAATAACACAACCTGCAGAAACCCATCCTCAGCAACTTCACTCATCTCCCAATAACACAACCTGCAGAAACCCATCCTCAGCATCTTCAGTAACCTTCCAATAACACAAACTGCAGAAACCCATCCTCAGCCTCTCCACTCAACGTCCAATAACACAACCTGCAGAAACCCATCCTCAGCATATTCACTCACCTCCCCGTAACATAACGTGCAGAAACCCATCCTCAGCATCTCCACTAACCTCCCAATAACACAACCTGCAGAAACCCATCCTTAGCATCTCCACTCACCTCCCAATAACACAACCTGCAGAATCCCATCCTCAGCATCTTCACTAACCTTCCAATAACACAACATGCAGAAACTCATCCTCAGCCTCTTCACTCACCTCCCAATAACACAACCTGCAGAAACCCATCCTCAGCATCTACACTCACCTCCCAATAACACAACCTGCAGAAACCCATGCTCAGCATCTCCACTCACCTCCCAATAACACAACCTGCAGAAACCCATCCTCAGCATCTCCGCTCACCTCCCAACAACACAACCTGCAGAAACCCATCCTCAGCATCTCCGCTCACCTCCCAATAACACAACCTGCAGAATCCCATCCTCAGCGTCTCCAATTACCTCCCAATCACACACCCTGCAGAAACCCATCCTCAGCATCTCCAATCACCTCCCAATCACACACCCTGCAGAAACCCATCCTCAGCATCTCCACTCACCTCCCAATAACACAACCTGCAGAAACACATCCTCAGCATCTTCACTCACCTCCTAATAACACAACCTGCAGAAACCCATCCTCAGCGTCTCCAATCACCTCCCAATCACACAACCTGCAGAGACCCATCCTCAGCATCTCCACTCACCTGCCAATAACACAACCTGCAGAAACCTATCCTCAGCATCTCCACTCACCTCCCAATAAAACAACCTGCAGAAACCCATCATTAGCATCTTCACTAACCTTCCAATAACAGAACCTGCAGAAATCCATCGTCAGCATCTCCACTCACCTCCCAACAATACAACCTGCAGAAACCCATCCCCAGCATCTCCGCTCACCTCCCAATATCACAACCTGCAGAAACATATCCTCAGCATCTTCACTCACCTCCCAATAACACAACCTGCAGAAACTCATCCTCAGCATCTCCACTTACGTCCCAATAAAACAACCTTCAGAAACCCATCATTAGCATCTTCACTAACCTCCCAATAACACAACCTGCAGAAACTCATCCTCAGCATCTTCACTCACCTCCCAATAACACAACCTGCAGAAACCCATCCTCAGCGTCTCCAATCACCTCCCAATCACACAACCTGCAGAAACCCATCCCCAGCATCTCCGCTCACCTCCCAATATCACAACCTGCAGAAACCCATCCTCAGCATCTCCACTCACCTCCCAATAAAACAACCTGCAGAAACCCATCATTAGCATCTTCACTAACCTTCCAATAACACAACCTGCAGAAACCCATCATTAGCATCTTCACTAACCTTCCAATAACACAACCTGCAGAAACCCATCGTCAGCATCTCCACTCACCTCCCAACAATACAACCTGCAGAAACTAATCCTCAGCCTCTTCACTCACCTCCCAATAACACAACCTGCAGAGACCCATCCTCAGCATCTACACACACCTCCCAATAACACAACCTGCAGAAACCCATGCTCAGCATCTCCACTCACCTCCCAATAACACAACCTGCAGAAACCCATCCTCAGCATCTCCACTCACCTCCCAATAACACAACCTGCAGAAACCCATCCTCAGCATCTCCGCTCACGTCCCAACAACACAACCTGCAGAAACCCATCCTCAGCATCTCCGCTCACCACCCAATAACACAACCTGCAGAATCCCATCCTCAGCGTCTCCAATCACCTCCCAATCATACACCCTGCAGAAACCCATCCTCAGCATCTCCACTCACCTCCCAATAAAACAACCTGCAGAAACCCATCCTCAGCATCTTTACTCACCTCCCAATAACACAACCTGCAGAAACCCATCCTCAGCGTCTCCAATCACCTCCCAATCACAGAACCTGCAGAGACCCATCCTCAGCATCTCCACTCACCTTCCAATAACAAAACCTGCAAAAAACCTATCCTCAGCATCTCCACTCACCTCCCAATAACACAACGTCCAGAAACACATCCTCAGCATCTTCACTCACCTCCCAATAACACAACCTGCAGAAACCCATCCTCAGCGTCTCCAATCACCTGCCAATCACACAACCTGCAGAGACCCATCCTCAGCATCTCCACTCACCTTCCAATAACACAACCTGCAGAAACCTATCCTCAGCATCTCCACTCACCTCCCAATAAAACAACCTGCAGAAACCCATCATTAGCATCTTCACTAACCTTCCAATAACACAACCTGCAGAAACCCATCCCCAGCATCTCCACTCACCTCCCAATAACACAACCTGCAGAAACCCATCCTCAGCATCTTCACTCACCCCCCAATAACACAACCTGCAGAAACTCATCCTCAGCATCTTCACTCACCTCCCAATAACACAACCTGCAGAAATCCATCCTCAGCATCTTCACTCACCTCCCAATAACACAATCTGCAGAATCCCATCCTCAGCATCTTCACTGACCTCCCAATAACAGAACCTGCAGAACCCGATCCTCAGCATCTTCACTAACCTTCCAATAACACAACCTGCAGAAACCCACCCTCAGCCTCTTCACACACCTCCCAATCACACACGCTTCAGAAACCAATCCTCAGCATCTCCGCTCACCTCCCAATAACACAACCTGCAGAAACCCATCCTGAGCGTCTCCACTCACCACCCAATAACACAACCTGCAGAATCCCATCCTCAGAATCTTCACTAACCTTCCAATAACACAACCTGCAGAAACTCATCCACAGCCTCTTCACTCACCTCCCAATAACACAACCTGCAGAAACCCATCCTCTGCATCTCTACTCACCTCCCAATAACACAACCTTCAGAAACCCATCCTCGGCATCGCCACTCACCTCCCAATAATTCAACCTGCAGAAACCCATCCTCAGCATCGCCACTCACCTCACAATAGCACAACCTGAAAAAACCCAACCTCAGCAACTTCACTCACCTCCCAATAACACAAACTGCAGAAACCCATCCTCAGCATCTACACTCACCTCCCAATAACACAAACAGCAGAAACACATCCTCAGGATCGCCACTCACCTCCCAATACAACCTGCAGAAACCCAACCTCAGCATCTTCACTCACCTTCCAATAACAAAACCTGCAGAAACCTATCCTCAGCAACTTCACTCACCTCCCAATAACACAACCTGCAGAAACCCATCCTCAGAATCGCCACTCACCTCCCAATAACACAATCTGCAGAAACCCATCCTCAGCATCTCCACTCACCTTCCAATAACACAATCTGCAGAAACCCCTCCTCAGCATCTTCACTCACCTTCCAATAACACAACCTGCAGAAACCCATCCTCAGCATCATCACTCACCTTCCAATAACACAACCTGCAGAAACCCATCCTCAGCAACTTCACTCATCTCCCAATAACACAACCTGCAGAAACCCATCCTCAGCATCTTCAGTAACCTTCCAATAACACAAACTGCAGAAACCCATCCTCAGCCTCTCCACTCAACTTCCAATAACACAACCTGCAGAAACCCATCCTCAGCATATTCACTCACCTCCCCGTAACATAACGTGCAGAAACCCATCCTCAGCATCTCCACTAACCTCCCAATAACACAACCTGCAGAAACCCATCCTTAGCATCTCCACTCACCTCCCAATAACACAACCTGCAGAATCCCATCCTCAGCATCTTCACTAACCTTCCAATAACACAACATGCAGAAACTCATCCTCAGCCTCTTCACTCACCTCCCAATAACACAACCTGCAGAAACCCATCCTCAGCATCTACACTCACCTCCCAATAACACAACCTGCAGAAACCCATGCTCAGCATCCCCACTCACCTCCCAATAACACAACCTGCAGAAACCCATCCTCAGCATCTCCGCTCACCTCCCAACAACACAACCTGCAGAAACCCATCCTCAGCATCTCCGCTCACCTCCCAATAACACAACCTGCAGAATCCCATCCTCAGCGTCTCCAATTACCTCCCAATCACACACCCTGCAGAAACCCATCCTCAGCATCTCCAATCACCTCCCAATCACACACCCTGCAGAAACCCATCCTCAGCATCTCCACTCACCTCCCAATAACACAACCTGCAGAAACACATCCTCAGCATCTTCACTCACCTCCTAATAACTCAACCTGCAGAAACCCATCCTCAGCGTCTCCAATCACCTCCCAATCACACAACCTGCAGAGACCCATCCTCAGCATCTCCACTCACCTGCCAATAACACAACCTGCAGAAACCTATCCTCAGCATCTCCACTCACCTCCCAATAAAACAACCTGCAGAAACCCATCATTAGCATCTTCACTAACCTTCCAATAACAGAAACTGCAGAAATCCATCGTCAGCATCTCCACTCACCTCCCAACAATACAACCTGCAGAAACCCATCCCCAGCATCTCCGCTCACCTCCCAATATCACAACCTGCAGAAACATATCCTCAGCATCTTCACTCACCTCCCAATAACACAACCTGCAGAAACTCATCCTCAGCATCTTCACTCACCTCCCAATAACACAACCTGCAGAAACCCATCCTCAGCGTCTCCAATCACCTCCCAATCACACAACCTGCAGAGACCCATCCTCAGCATCTCCACTCACCTCCCAATAACACAACCTGCAGAAACCCATCCTCAGCATCTTCACTCACCTCCCAGTAACACAACCTGCTGAAACCCATCCTCAGCATTGCCACTCACCTCCCAGTAACACAACCTACAGAAACCCATCCTCAACATCTCCACTCACCTTCCAATAAAACAACCTGCAGAAACCCATTCTCAGCATCTTCACTCACTTCCCAGTAACACAACCTGCAGAAACCCATCCTCAGCATCTTCACTCACTTCCCAGTAACACAACCTGCTGAAAACCATCCTCAGCATCGCCACTCACCTCCCACTAACACAACCTGCAGAAACACATCCTCAGCATCTTCACTCACCTCCTAATAACACAACCTGCAGAAACCCATCCTCAGCGTCTCCAATCACCTCCCAATCACACAACCTGCAGAGACCCATCCTCAGCATCTCCACTCACCTGCCAATAACACAACCTGCAGAAACCTATCCTCAGCATCTCCACTCACCTCCCAATAAAACAACCTGCAGAAACCCATCATTAGCATCTTCACTAACCTTCCAATAACAGAACCTGCAGAAATCCATCGTCAGCATCTCCACTCACCTCCCAACAATACAACCTGCAGAAACCCATCCCCAGCATCTCCGCTCACCTCCCAAAATCACAACCTGCAGAAACATATCCTCAGCATCTTCACTCACCTCCCAATAACACAACCTGCAGAAACTCATCCTCAGCATCTTCACTCACCTCCCAATAACACAACCTGCAGAAACCCATCCTCAGCGTCTCCAATCACCTCCCAATCACACAACCTGCAGAGACCCATCCTCAGCATCTCCACTCACCTCCCAATAACACAACCTGCAGAAACCCATCCTCAGCATCTTCACTCACCTCCCAGTAACACAACCTGCTGAAACCCATCCTCAGCATTGCCACTCACCTCCCAGTAACACAACCTACAGAAACCCATCCTCAACATCTCCACTCACCTTCCAATAAAACAACCTGCAGAAACCCATTCTCAGCATCTTCACTCACTTCCCAGTAACACAACCTGCAGAAACCCATCCTCAGCATCTTCACTCACTTCCCAGTAACACAACCTGCTGAAAACCATCCTCAGCATCGCCACTCACCTCCCACTAACACAACCAGCAGAAACCCATCCTCAGCCTTTTCACACACCTCTCAATATCAAAACCTGCAGAAACCCATCCTCAGCATCTCCACTCACCTCCCAAAAGCACAACGTGCAGATACCCATCCTCTGCAACTTCATTAACCTTCCAATTACAAAACCTGCAGAAACCCATCCTCAGCATCTTCACTCACTTTCTAAGAACACCACCTGCAGAAACCCATCCTCAGCATCTCCACTAACCTCCCAATAACACAACCTGCAGGACCCCATCCTCAGCATCTCCACTCACCTTCCAATAACACAACCTGCAGAAACCCATCCTGAGCATCTCCAATCACCTCCCAAAAACGCAAGCTGCTGAAAACCATCCTCGGCATCTTGACTCACCTCCCAATAACACAACATGCAGAAACCCATCCTCAGCATCTTCACTAACCTTCCAATAACACAACCTGTAGAAACCCATCCTCAGCATTTTCACTCAGCTTCCACTAACACAACCTGCAGAAACCCATCCTCAGCACCTTCACAAACCTTCCAATAACACATCTACTGAAACCCATCCTCAGCATCTTCACTCACCTTGGAATAACACAACCTGCAGAAACCCATCCTTAGCATTTCCACTCACCTCCCAATAATACACCCTGCAGAAACCCATCCTCAGCATCTTCACAAACCTTCAATAACACAACCTGCAGAAACCCATCCTCAGCGTCCTAACTCACCTTCCAATAACACAACATGCAGAAAAACATCCAAAGCATCTTCTCTCACCTCCCAATAACACAACTTGCAGAAACCCATCCTCAGCATCTCCACTCACCTTGGAATAACACAACCTGCAGAAACCCATCCTCAGCATCGCCACTCACATCCCAATAACACAAGCTGCTGAAACCCATTCTCGGCATCTTGACTCTCCTCCCAATAACACAACCTGCAGAAGCCCATCCTCAGCATCTCCACTCACCTCCCAATCACACAACCTGCAGAAACCCATCCTCAGCATCTTCACTCGCCTTCCAATAACACAACCTGCAGAAACCCATCCTCAGCATCTTCACTCACCTCCCAATAACACAACCTGCGGAAACCCATCCTCAGCATCTCCGCTCACCTCCCAACAACACAACCTGCAGAAACCCATCCTCAGCATCTCCGCTCACCTCCCAATAACACAACCTGCAGAATCCCATCCTCAGCGTCTCCAATTACCTCCCAATCACACACCCTGCAGAAACCCATCCTCAGCATCTCCAATCACCTCCCAATCACACACCCTGCAGAAACCCATCCTCAGCATCTCCACTCACCTCCCAATAACACAACCTGCAGAAACACATCCTCAGCATCTTCACTCACCTCCTAATAACACAACCTGCAGAAACCCATCCTCAGCGTCTCCAATCACCTCCCAATCACACAACCTGCAGAGACCCATCCTCAGCATCTCCACTCACCTGCCAATAACACAACCTGCAGAAACCTATCCTCAGCATCTCCACTCACCTCCCAATAACACAACCTGCAGAAACCCATCCTCAGCATCTTCACTCGCCTTCCAATAACACAACCTGCAGAAACCCATCCTCAGCATCTTCACTCACCTCCCAATAACACAACCTGCAGAAACCCATCCTCAGCATCTTCACTCGCCTTCCAGTAACACAACCTGCAGAAACCCATCCTGAGCATCTTCACCAGCCTTCCAGTAACACAACCTGCAGAAACCCATCCTCAGCATTTCCACTCACCTGCCAATAACACAAACTGTAGAAACACATACTCAGCATTTTCACTCACCTTCCAATAACACAACATGCAGAAACACATCTCAGCATCTCCACTCAACTCCCAATTACACATCTGCTGAAACCCATCCTCAGCATCATGACTCACGTCCCAATAACACAACCTGCAGCAACCCACCCTTAGCATCTCCACTCACCTCCCAAAAGCACAACCTGCAGAAACCCGTCCTCAGCACCTTCATTAACCTTCCAATAACAGAACCTGCAGAAACCCATCCTCAGCACCTTCACTCATTTTCCAATAACACAACCTGCAGAAACCCATCCTCAGCATCTTCACAAACCTTCAATATCACAACCAGCAGAAATCGATGCTCAAGGTCTTCCAAAAACACAAGCTGCAGAAACACATCCTCTGCATCTTCACAATCTTTCCAATAACACAACCTGCACAAACCCATCATCAGCATCTCCACTCTCCTTCCAATAACACAATCTGCAGACACCCATCCTCAGCATCTTCCCTCACCTCCCAATAACACAACCTGCAGAAGCACATCCTCAGCATCTCCACTCACCTCCCAATAACACAACCTGCAGAAACACATCCTCAGCATCTCCACTCACCTCCCAATACCACAACCTGCTGAAACCCATCCTCAGCACCTTCACTCACCTTACAATAACACAACCTGCAGAAACCCATCCTCAGCATCTTCACTCGCCTTCCAGTAACACAACCTGCAGAAACCCATCCTGAGCATCTTCACCAGCCTTCCAGTAACACAACCTGCAGAAACCCATCCTCAGCATTTCCACTCACCTGCCAATAACACAAACTGTAGAAACACATACTCAGCATTTTCACTCACCTTCCAATAACACAACATGCAGAAACACATCTCAGCATCTCCACTCACCTCCCAATTACACATCTGCTGAAACCCATCCTCAGCATCATGACTCACGTCCCAATAACACAACCTGCAGCAACCCATCCTTAGCATCTCCACTCACCTCCCAAAAGCACAACCTGCAGAAACCCGTCCTCAGCACCTTCATTAACCTTCCAATAACAGAACCTGCAGAAACCCATCCTCAGCACCTTCACTCATTTTCCAATAACACAACCTGCAGAAACCCATCCTCAGCATCTTCACAAACCTTCAATAACACAACCAGCAGAAATCGATGCTCAAGGTCTTCCAAAAACACAAGCTGCAGAAACACATCCTCTGCATCTTCACAATCTTTCCAATAACACAACCTGCACAAACCCATCATCAGCATCTCCACTCTCCTTCCAATAACACAATCTGCAGACACCCATCCTCAGCATCTTCCCTCACCTCCCAATAACACAACCTGCAGAAGCACATCCTCAGCATCTCCACTCACCTCCCAATAACACAACCTGCAGAAACACATCCTCAGCATCTCCACTCACCTCCCAATACCACAACCTGCTGAAACCCATCCTCAGCTTCTCCACTCACCTCCCAATACCACAACCTGCTGAAACCCATCCTCAGCACCTTCACTCACCTTACAATAACACAACCTGCAGAAACACATCCTCAGCATCTCCACTCACCTCCCAATAACACAACCTGCAGAAACCCATCCTCAGCATCTTCACTCGCCACCCAATAACACAATCTGCAGAAACCCATCCTCAGCATCTCCACTCACCTCCCAATAACACAACCTGCAGAAACCCATCCTCAGCATCTTCACTCGCCTTCCAATAACACAACCTGCAGAAACCCATCCTCAGCATCGCCACTCACCTCCCACTAACACATCCTGCAGAAACCCATCCTCAGCATCTTCACTACCCTCCCAATAAAACAACCTGCAGAAACCGATCCACAGCATCTTCACTCACCTTCCAACAACACATCCTGCAGAAGTCCATCCTCAGCATCTCCACTAACCTACCAATAACACAACCTGCAGAAACCCATCCTCAGCATCTTCACTAAAATTCCAATAACACACCCTGCAGAACCCCATCCTCAGCATCTTCACTCACTTCCCAGTAACACAACCTGCTGAAACCCATCCTCAGCATTGCCACTCACCTCCCACTAACACAACCAGCAGAAACCCATCCTCAGCCTTTTCACACACCTCTCAATATCAAAACCTGCAGAAACCCATCCTCAGCATCTCCACTCACCTCCCAAAAGCACAACGTGCAGATACCCATCCTCTGCAACTTCATTAACCTTCCAATTACACAACCTGCAGAAACCCATCCTCAGCATCTTCACTCACTTTCTAAGAACACCACCTGCAGAAACCCATCCTCAGCATCTCCACTAACCTCCCAATAACACAACCTGCAGGACCCCATCCTCAGCATCTCCACTCACCTTCCAATTACACAACCTGCAGAAACCCATCCACAGCATCTTCACTCACTTTCTAAGAAAACCACCTGCAGAAACCCATCCTCAGCATCTCCACTAACCTCCCAATAACACAACCTGCAGAAACCCATCCTCAGCTACTGCACTCACCTCCCAGTAATACAACCTGCAGAAACCCATCCTCAGCATTTCCACTCACGTTCCAATAACACAACCTGCAGAAACCCATCCTGAGCATCTCCAATCACCTCCCATAAACGCAAGCTGCTGAAAACCATCCTCGGCATCTTGACTCACCTCCCAATAACACAACATGCAGAAACCCATCCTCAGCATCTTCACTCACCTCCCAATAACACAACCTGCAGAAACCCATCCTCAGCATCTTCACTAATCTTCCAATAACACAAGCTGCAGAAACCCATCCTCAGCATTTTCACTCAGCTACCACTAACACAACCTGCAGAAACCCATCCTCAGCACCTTCACAAACCTTCCAATAACACAACCTGCAGTAACCCATCCTCAGGATCTTCACTCACCTCCCAATAACACAACCTGCTGAAACCCATCCTCAGCATCATCACAAACCTTCCAATAACTCAACCGGCAGAAACACATCCTCAGCATCTCCACTCACCTCCCAATACCACAACCTGCTGAAACCCATCTTCAGCATCTTCACTCACCTTCCAATAACACAACCTGCAGAAACCCATCCTCAGCATTTCCACTCACCTCCCAATCACACAACCTGCAGAAACCCATCCTCAACATCTCCACTCACCTTCCAATAAAACAACCTGCAGAAACCCATTCTCAGCATCTTCACTCACTTCCCAGTAACACAACCTGCAGAAACCCATCCTCAGCATCGTCACTCACCTCCCAGTGACACAACCTGCTGAAACCCATCCTCAGCATTGCCACTCACCTCCCACTAACACAACCAGCAGAAACCCATCCTCAGCCTTTTCACACACCTCTCAATATCAAAACCTGCAGAAACCCATCCTCAGCATCTCCACTCACCTCCCAAAAGCACAACGTGCAGATTCCCATCCTCTGCAACTTCATTAACCTTCCAATTACACAACCTGCAGAAACCCATCCTCAGCATCTTCACTCACTTTCTAAGAACACCACCTGCAGAAACCCATCCTCAGTATCTCTACTAACCTCCCAATAACACAACCTGCAGGACCCCATCCTCAGCATCTCCACTCACCTTCCAATAACACAACCTGCAGAAACCCATCCTGAGCATCTCCAATCACCTCCCAAAAACGCAAGCTGCTGAAAAACATCCTCGGCATCTTGACTCACCTCCCAATAACACAACATGCAGAAACCCATCCTCAGCATCTTCACTAACCTTCCAATAACACAACCTGCAGAAACCCATCCTCAGCATTTTCACTCAGCTTCCACTAACACAACCTGCAGAAACCCATCCTCAGCACCTTCACAAACCTTCCAATAACACATCTACTGAAACCCATCCTCAGCATCTTCACTCACCTTGGAATAACACAACCTGCAGAAACCCATCCTTAGCATTTCCACTCACCTCCCAATAACACAACCTGCAGAAACCCATCCTCAGCATCTTCACAAACCTTCAATAACACAACCTGCAGAAACCCATCCTCAGCGTCCTAACTCACCTTCCAATAACACAACATGCAGAAAAACATCCAAAGCATCTTCACTCACCTCCCAATAACACAACTTGCAGAAACCCATCCTCAGCATCTCCACTCACCTCGGAATAACACAACCTGCAGAAACCCATCCTCAGCATCTTCACTCACCTCCCAATAACACAACCTGCAGAAACCCATCCTCAGCATCTTCACTCGCCTTCCAGTAACACAACCTGCAGAATCCCATCCTCAGCATCTTCACCAGCCTTCCAGTAACACAACCTGCAGAAACCCATCCTCAGCATTTCCACTCACCTCCCAATAACACAACCTGCAGAAACCCATCCTCAGCATCTCCACTCACCTTCCAATAACACAACCTGCAGAAACCCATCCACCGCATCTTCACTCACCTCCCAGTAACACAACCTGCAGTAACCCATCCTCAGCATTTCCACTCACCTGCCAATAACACAAACTGTAGAAACACATCCTAAGCATTTTCATCACCTTCCAATAACACAACATGCAGAAACACATCCTCAGCATCTCCACTCACCTCCCAATTACACATCTGCTGAAACCCATCCTCAGCATCATGACTCACGTCCCAATAACACAACCTGCAGAAACCCATCCTCAGCACCTTCACTCATCTTCCAATAACACAACCTGCAGAAACCCATCCTCAGCACCTTCACTCATCTTCCAATAACACAACTTGCAGAAACCCATCCTCAGCATCTTCAGAAACCTTCAATAACACAACCAGCAGAAATCGATGCTCAAGGTCTTCCAAAAACACAAGCTGCAGAAACACATCCTCTGCATCTTCACAATCTTTCCAATAACACAACCTGCACAAACCCATCCTCAGCATCTCCACTCTCCTTCCAATAACACAACCTGCAGAAACACATCCTCAGCATCTCCACTCAGCTCCCAATACCACAACCTGCTGAACACCATCCTCAGCATCTTCACTCACCTTCCAATAACACAACCTGCAGAAACAAATCCTCAGCATGTCCAGTCACCTCCCAATAACACAACCTGCAGAAACCCATCCTCAGCATCTCCACTCACCTCCCAATAACACAACCTGCAGAAACCCATCCTCAGCATCTTCACTCGCCTTCCAATAACACAACCTGCAGAAACCCATCCTCAGCATCGCCACTCACCTCCCACTAACACATCCTGCAGAACCGATCCTCAGCATCTTCACTAACCTCCCAATAAAACAACCTGCAGAAACCGATGCACAGCATCTTCACTCACCTTCCAAAGTCCATCCTCAGCATCTCCACTAACCTACCAATAACACAACCTGCAGAAACCCATCCTCAGCATCTTCACTAACATTCCAATAACACACCCTGCAGAACTCCATCCTCAGCATCTGCAGTCAGCTCCCACAAACACAACCTGCTGAAAATCACCCTCAGCATCTTCACTCACCTTCCAATAACACAACCTGCAGAAACCCATCCTCAGCATCACCTCTCGCCTTCGAATAACACAACCTGCAGAAACCCATCCTCAGCATCTTCACTCACCTTCCAATATCACAACCTGCAGAAACCCATTCTCAGCATCTTCACTCACCTTCCAATAACACAACCTGCAGAAACCGATCCACAGCATCTTCACTCACCTTCCAACAACACATCCTGCAGAAGTCCATCCTCAGCATCTCCACTAACCTACCAATAACACAACCTGCAGAAACCCATCCTCAGCATCTTCACTAACATTTCAATAACACACCCTGCAGAACCCCATCCTCAGCATCTGCACTCAGCTCCCACAAACACAACCTGCTGAAAATCACCCTCAACATCTCCACTCACCTTTCAATAACACAACCTGCAGAAACCCATCCTGAGCATCTCCAATCACCTCCCAAAAACGCAACCTGCTGAAAACCATCCTCGGCATCTTGACTCACCTCCCAATAACACAACATGCAGAAACCCATCCTCAGCATCTTCACTAACCTTCCAATAACACAACCTGCAGAAACCCATCCTCAGCATTTTCACTCAGCTACCACTAACACAACCTGCAGAAACCCATCCTCAGCACCTTCACAAACCTTCCAATAACACAACCTGCAGTAACCCATCCTCAGGATCTTCACTCACCTCCCAATAACACAACCTGCTGAAACCCATCCTCAGCATCATCACAAACCTTCCAATAACTCAACCGGCAGAAACACATCCTCAGCATCTCCACTCACGTCCCAATACCAAAACATGCTGAAACCCATCTTCAGCATCTTCACTCACCTTCCAATAACACAACCTGCAGAAACCCATCCTCAGCATTTCCACACACCTCCCAATCACACAACCTGCAGAAACCCATCCTCAACATCTCCACTCACCTTCCAATAAAACAACCTGCAGAAACCCATCCTCAACATCTCCACTCACCTTCCAATAAAACAACCTGCAGAAACCCATTCTCAGCATCTTCACTCACTTCCCAGTAACACAACCTGCAGAAACCCATCCTCAGCATCTTCACTCATTTCCCAGTAACACAACCTGCTGAAACCCATCCTCAGCATTGCCACTCACCTCCCAGTAACACAACCTTCAGAAACCCATCCTCAACATCTCCACTCACCTTCCAATAAAACAACCTGCGGAAACCCATTCTCAGCATCTTCACTCACTTCCCAGTAACACAACCTGCTGAAAACCATCCTCAGCATCGCCACTCACCTCCCACTAACACAACCAGCAGAAACCCATCCTCAGCATTTTCACACACCTCTCAATATCAAAACCTGCAGAAACCCATCCTCAGCATCTCCACTCACCTCCGAAAAGCACAACCTGCAGAAACCCATCCTCAGCATCTTCACTCACTTTCTAAGAACACCACCTGCAGAAACCCATCCTCAGCATCTCCACTAACCTCCCAATAACACAACCTGCAGGACCCAATCCTCAGCATCTCCACTCACCTTCCAATAACACAACCTACAGAAACCCATCCTGAGCATCTCCAATCACCTCCCAAAAACGCAAGCTGCTGAAAACCATCCTCGGCATCTTGACTCACCTCCCAATAACACAACATGCAGAAACCCATCCTCAGCATCTTCACTAACCTTCCAATAACACAACCTGCAGAAACCCATCCTCAGCATTTTCACTCAGCTTCCACTAACACAACCTGCAGAAACCCATCCTCAGCACCTTCACAAACCTTCCAATAACACATCTACTGAAACCCATCCTCAGCATCTTCACTAACCTTCCAATAACACAACCTGCAGAAACCCATCCTTAGCATTTCCACTCACCTCCCAATAATACACCCTGCAGAAACCCATCCTCAGCATCTTCACAAACCTTCAATAACACAACCTGCAGAAACCCATCCTCAGCGTCCTAACTCACCGTCCAATAACACAACATGCAGAAAAACATCCAAAGCATCTTCACTCACCTCCCAATAACACAACTTGCAGAAACCCATCCTCAGCATCTCCACTCACCTTGGAATAACACAACCTGCAGAAACCCATCCTCAGCATCTCCACTCACATCCCAATAACACAAGCTGCTGAAACCCATTCTCGGCATCTTGACTCTCCTCCCAATAACACAACCTGCAGAAGCCCATCCTCAGCATCTCCACTCACCTTCCAATTACACAACCTGCAGAAACCAATCCTCAGCATCTCCACTCGCCTTCCAATAACACAACCTGCAGAAACCCATCCTCAGCATCTTCACTCACCTCCCAATAACACAACCTGCAGAAACCCTTCCTCAGCATCTTCACTCGCCTTCCAGTAACACAACCTGCAGAAACCCATCCTCAGCATCTTCACCAGCCTTCCAGTAACACAACCTGCAGAAACCCATCCTCAGCATTTCCACTCACCTGCCAATAACACAAACTGTAGAAACACATACTCAGCATTTTCACTCAGCTTCCACTAACACAACCTGCAGAAACCCATCCTCAGCACCTTCACAAACCTTCCAATAACACATCTACTGAAACCCATCCTCAGCATCTTCACTCACCTTGGAATAACACAACCTGCAGAAACCCATCATTAGCATTTCCACTCACCTCCCAATAACACAACCTGCAGAAACCCATCCTCAGTATCTTCACAAACCTTCAATAACACAACCTGCAGAAACCCATCCTCAGCGTCCTAACTC
Organism: Scyliorhinus torazame; assembly: GCF_047496885.1. Lineage (NCBI taxonomy): Eukaryota > Metazoa > Chordata > Chondrichthyes > Carcharhiniformes > Scyliorhinidae > Scyliorhinus > Scyliorhinus torazame. Next base: position 59,077,724 of record NC_092726.1, read on the forward strand.
ACCTTCCAATTACACAACATGCAGAAAAACATCCAAAGCATCTTCACTCACCTCCCAATAACACAACTTGCAGAAACCCATCCTCAGCATCTCCACTCACCTTGGAATAACACAACCTGCAGAAACCCATCCTCAGCATCTTCACTCACCTCCCAATAACACAACCTGCAGAAACCCATCCTCAGCATCTTCACTCGCCTTCCAGTAACACAACCTGCAGAAACCCATCCTCAGCATCTTCACCAGCCTTCCAGTAACACAACCTGCAGAAACCCATCCTCAGCATTTCCACTCACCTCCCAATAACACAACCTGCAGAAACCCATCCTCAGCATCTCCAATCACCTCCCAATAACACAACCTGCAGAAACCCATCCTCAGCATCTTCACTCGCCTTCCAATAACACAACCTGCAGAAACCCATCCTCAGCATCTTCACTCACCTCCCAATAACACAACCTGCAGAAACCCATCCTCAGCATCTTCACTCGCCTTCCAGTAACACAACCTGCAGAAACCCATCCTGAGCATCTTCACCAGCCTTCCAGTAACACAACCTGCAGAAACCCATCCTCAGCATTTCCACTCACCTGCCAATAACACAAACTGTAGAAACACATACTCAGCATTTTCACTCACCTTCCAATAACACAACATGCAGAAACACATCTCAGCATCTCCACTCACCTCCCAATTACACATCTGCTGAAACCCATCCTCAGCATCATGACTCACGTCCCAATAACACAACCTGCAGCAACCCATCCTTAGCATCTCCACTCGCCTCCCAAAAGCACAACCTGCAGAAACCCGTCCTCAGCACCTTCATTAACCTTCCAATAACAGAACCTGCAGAAACCCATCCTCAGCACCTTCACTCATTTTCCAATAACACAACCTGCAGAAACCCATCCTCAGCATCTTCACAAACCTTCAATAACACAACCAGCAGAAATCGATGCTCAAGGTCTTCCAAAAACACAAGCTGCAGAAACACATCCTCTGCATCTTCACAATCTTTCCAATAACACAACCTGCACAAACCCATCATCAGCATCTCCACTCTCCTTCCAATAACACAATCTGCAGACACCCATCCTCAGCATCTTCCCTCACCTCCCAATAACACAACCTGCAGAAACACATCCTCAGCATCTCCACTCACCTCCCAATAACACAACCTGCAGAAACACATCCTCAGCATCTCCACTCACCTCCCAATACCACAACCAGCTGAAACCCATCCTCAGCATCTCCACTCACCTCCCTATACCACAACCTGCTGAAACCCATCCTCAGCATCTCCACTCACCTCCCAATACCACAACCTGCTGAAACCCATCCTCAGCATCTTCACTCGCCTCCCAATAACACAACCTGCAGAAACCCATCCTCAGCATCTCCACTCACCTCCCAATAACACAACCTGCAGAAACCCATCCTCAGCATCGCCACTCACCTCCCACAAACACATCCTGCAGAAACCCATCCTCAGCATCTTCACTACCCTCCCAATAAAACAACCTGCAGAAACCGATCCACAGCATCTTCACTCACCTTCCAACAACACATCCTGCAGAAGTCCATCCTCAGCATCTCCACTAACCTCCCAATAACACAACCTGCAGAAACCCATCCTCAGCATCTTCACTAACATTCCAATAACACACCCTGCAGAACCCCATCCTCAGCATCTGCACTCACCTCCCACAAACACAACCTGCTGAAAATCACCCTCAGCATCTTCACTCACCTTCCAATAACACAACCTGAAGAAACCCATCCTCAGCATTTCCACTCACCTCCCAATAACACATCCATTGAAACCCATCCTCAGCATCTCCACTCACCTTCCAATAACACAACCTGCACAAACCCATCCACCACATCTTCACTCACCTCCCAGTAACACAACCTGCAGAAACCCATCCTCAGCATTTCCACTCACCTGCCAATAACACAAACTGTAGAAACACATCCTAAGCATTTTCATCACCTTCCAATAACACGACATGCAGAAACACATCCTCAGCATCTCCACTCACCTCCCAATTACACATCTGCTGAAACCCATCCTCAGCATCATGACTCACGTCCCAATAACACAACCTGCAGAAACCCATCCTCAGCACCTTCACTCATCTTCCAATAACACAACCTGCAGAAACCCATCCTCAGCATCTCCACTCATCTCCCAATAACACAACTTGCAGAAACCCATCCTCAGCATCTTCACAAACCTTCAATAACACAACCAGCAGTAATCGATGCTCAAGGTCTTCCAAAAACACAAGCTGCAGAAACACATCCTCTGCATCTTCACAATCTTTCCAATAACACAACCTGCACAAACCCATCCTCAGCATCTCCACTCTCCTTCCAATAACACAAACTGCAGAAGCACATCCTCAGCATCTCCACTCAGCTCCCAATACCACAACCTGCTGAACACAATCCTCAGCATCTTCACTCACCTTCCAATAACACAACCTGCAGAAACAAATCCTCAGCATGTCCAGTCACCTCCCAATAACACAACCTGTAGAAACCCATCCTCAGCATCTCCACTCACCTCCCAATAACACAACCTGCAGAAACCCATCCTCAGCATCTTCACTCGCCTTCCAATAACACAACCTGCAGAAACCCATCCTCAGCATCGCCACTCACCTCCCACTAACACATCCTGCAGAAACCGATCCTCAGCATCTTCACTAACCTCCCAATAAAACAACCTGCAGAAACCGATCCACAGCATCTTCACTCACCTTCCAAAGTCCATCCTCAGCATCTCCACTAAGCTACCAATAACACAACCTGCAGAAACCCATCGTCAGCATCTTCACTAACATTCCAATAACACACCCTGCAGAACCCCATCCTCAGCATCTGCACTCAGCTCCCACAAACACAACCTTCTGAAAATCACCCTCAGCATCTTCACTCACCTTCCAACAACACATCCTGCAGAAGTCCATCCTCAGCATCTCCACTAACCTACCAATAACACAACCTGCAGAAACCCATCCTCAACATCTTCACTAACATTCCAATTAGACACCCTGCAGAACCCCATCCTCAGCATCTGCACTCAGCTCCCACAAACACAACCTGCTGAAAATCACCCTCAGCATCTTCACTCACCTTCCAATAACACAACCTGCAGAAACCCATCCTCAGCCTCTTCACTCACCTTCCAATAACACAACCTGCAGAAACCCATCCTCAGCATCTCCACTCACCTCCCAATAACACAACCTGCAGAAACCCATCCTCAGCATCTCCACTCACCTCCCAATAACACAACTTGCAGAAACCCATCCTCAGCTTCTCCACTCACATAACAATAACACAATCGGCAGAAACCCATCCTCAGCTACTCCACTCACATAACAATAACACAACCTGCAGAAACCCATCCTCAGCCTCTTCACTCACCTCCCAATAACACAACCTGCAGAAACCCAGCCTCAGCATCTTCACTCACCTTCCAATAACACAACCTGCAGAAACCCATCCTCAGCACCTCGAATCATCTTCCAATAACACAACATGCAGAAACCCATCCCCAGCATCTTCCAATAACACAACCTGCAGAAACCCATCCGCAGCATCTCTACTAACCTCCCAATAAGCCAACCTGCAGAAACACATCCTCAGCATCTTCACTCACCTTCCAATAACACAACCTGCAGAAACCCATCCTCAGCACCTCGAATCATCTTCCAATAACACAAACTGCAGAAACCCATCCCCAGCATCTTCCAATAACACAACATGCAGAAACCCATCCGCAGCATCTCTACTAACCTCCCAATAACACAACCTGCAGAAACCCATCCTCAGCATCTCTACTAACCTCCCAATAAGCCAACCTGCTGAAACTCATCCTCAGCATCTTCACTAACCTCCGAAAAGCACAACCTGCAGAAACCCATCCTCAGCATCTTCACTCACCTTCCAATAACTCAACCCGCAGAAACACATCCTCTGCATCTTCGCTCACCTCCCAATACCACAACCTGCTGAAACCCATCCTCAGCATCTTCACTCACCTTCCAATAACTCAACCCGCAGAAACACATCCTCTGCATATTCACTCACCTCCCAATACCACAACCTGCTGAAACCCATCCTCAGCGTCTTCACTCACCTCCCAATAACACAACCTGCAGAAACCCATACTCAGCATTTCCACTCACCTCCCAATCACACAACCTGCCGAACCCCATCCTCAGCTGCTGCACTCACCTCCCAATAACACAACCTGCAGAAACCCTTCCTCAGCCTTTCCACACACCTCTCAATATCACAACCTGCAGAAACCCATCCTCAGCATCTCCACTCACCTCCCAAAAGCACAACGTGCAGATACCCATCCTCTGCACCTTCACTAACCTTCCAATTACACAACCTGCAGAAACCCATCCTCAGCATCTTCACTCACTTTCTAAGAACACCACCTGCAGAAACCCATCATCAGCATCTTCACTAACCTTCCTATAACACACCCTGCCGAGCCCCATCCTCAGCTACTGCACTCACCTCCCAATAACACAAGCTGCAGAAACCCATCCTCAGCATCTCCACTCACCTCCCAATAACACAACCTGCAGAAACCCATCCTCAGCATCTCCACTCACCTTCCAATAACACAACCTGCAGAAACCCATCCTCAGCATCTCCAATCACCTCCCCAAAACGCAAGCTGCTGAAAACCATCCTCGGCATCTTGACTCACCTCCCAATAACACAACCTGCTGAAACCCATCCTCAGCATCTTCACTAACCTTCCAATAACACAACCTGCAGAAACACATCCTCAGCATTTTCACTCAGCTTCCACTAACACAACCTGCAGAAACCCACCCTCAGCATTTTCACTCACCTCCAATAACACATCTACTGAAACCCATCCTCAGCATCATGACTCAAGTCCCAATAACACAACATGCAGAAACCAATCCTCAGCATCTTCACAAACCTTCAATAACACAACCTGCAGAAAACCATCCACAGCATCTTCACTCACCTTCCAATAACACAACCTGCAGAAACCCATCCTCAGCGTCCTAACTCACCTTCCAATAACACAACATGCAGAAACCCATCCTAAGCATCTCCACTCACCTCCCAATAACACAACCTGCAGAAAACCATCCTCAGCATCTTCACTAACCTTCCAATAACACAACCTGCAGAAACCCATCCTCAGCATTTTCACTCAGCTTCCACTAACACAACCTGCAGAAACCCATCCTCAGCACCTTCACAAACCTTCCAATAACACATCTACTGAAACCCATCCTCAGCATCTTCACTAACCTTCCAATAACACAACCTGCAGAAACCCATCCTTAGCATTTCCACTCACCTCCCAATAATACACCCTGCAGAAACCCATCCTCAGCATCTTCACAAACCTTCAATAACACAACCTGCAGAAACCCATCCTCAGCGTCCTAACTCACCGTCCAATAACACAACATGCAGAAAAACATCCAAAGCATCTTCACTCACCTCCCAATAACACAACTTGCAGAAACCCATCCTCAGCATCTCCACTCACCTTGGAATAACACAACCTGCAGAAACCCATCCTCAGCATCTCCACTCACATCCCAATAACACAAGCTGCTGAAACCCATTCTCGGCATCTTGACTCTCCTCCCAATAACACAACCTGCAGAAGCCCATCCTCAGCATCTCCACTCACCTTCCAATTACACAACCTGCAGAAACCAATCCTCAGCATCTCCACTCGCCTTCCAATAACACAACCTGCAGAAACCCATCCTCAGCATCTTCACTCACCTCCCAATAACACAACCTGCAGAAACCCTTCCTCAGCATCTTCACTCGCCTTCCAGTAACACAACCTGCAGAAACCCATCCTCAGCATCTTCACCAGCCTTCCAGTAACACAACCTGCAGAAACCCATCCTCAGCATTTCCACTCACCTGCCAATAACACAAACTGTAGAAACACATACTCAGCATTTTCACTCAGCTTCCACTAACACAACCTGCAGAAACCCATCCTCAGCACCTTCACAAACCTTCCAATAACACATCTACTGAAACCCATCCTCAGCATCTTCACTCACCTTGGAATAACACAACCTGCAGAAACCCATCATTAGCATTTCCACTCACCTCCCAATAACACAACCTGCAGAAACCCATCCTCAGTATCTTCACAAACCTTCAATAACACAACCTGCAGAAACCCATCCTCAGCGTCCTAACTCACCTTCCAATTACACAACATGCAGAAAAACATCCAAAGCATCTTCACTCACCTCCCAATAACACAACTTGCAGAAACCCATCCTCAGCATCTCCACTCACCTTGGAATAACACAACCTGCAGAAACCCATCCTCAGCATCTTCACTCACCTCCCAATAACACAACCTGCAGAAACTCATCCTCAGCATCTTCACTCGCCTTCCAGTAACACAACCTGCAGAAACCCATCCTCAGCATCTTCACCAGCCTTCCAGTAACACAACCTGCAGAAACCCATCCTCAGCATTTCCACTCACCTCCCAATAACACAACCTGCAGAAACCCATCCTCAGCATCTCCAATCACCTCCCAATAACACAACCTGCAGAAACCCATCCTCAGCATCTTCACTCGCCTTCCAATAACACAACCTGCAGAAACCCATCCTCAGCATCTTCACTCACCTCCCAATAACACAACCTGCAGAAACCCATCCTCAGCATCTTCACTCGCCTTCCAGTAACACAACCTGCAGAAACCCATCCTGAGCATCTTCACCAGCCTTCCAGTAACACAACCTGCAGAAACCCATCCTCAGCATTTCCACTCACCTGCCAATAACACAAACTGTAGAAACACATACTCAGCATTTTCACTCACCTTCCAATAACACAACATGCAGAAACACATCTCAGCATCTCCACTCACCTCCCAATTACACATCTGCTGAAACCCATCCTCAGCATCATGACTCACGTCCCAATAACACAACCTGCAGCAACCCATCCTTAGCATCTCCACTCGCCTCCCAAAAGCACAACCTGCAGAAACCCGTCCTCAGCACCTTCATTAACCTTCCAATAACAGAACCTGCAGAAACCCATCCTCAGCACCTTCACTCATTTTCCAATAACACAACCTGCAGAAACCCATCCTCAGCATCTTCACAAACCTTCAATAACACAACCAGCAGAAATCGATGCTCAAGGTCTTCCAAAAACACAAGCTGCAGAAACACATCCTCTGCATCTTCACAATCTTTCCAATAACACAACCTGCACAAACCCATCATCAGCATCTCCACTCTCCTTCCAATAACACAATCTGCAGACACCCATCCTCAGCATCTTCCCTCACCTCCCAATAACACAACCTGCAGAAACACATCCTCAGCATCTCCACTCACCTCCCAATAACACAACCTGCAGAAACACATCCTCAGCATCTCCACTCACCTCCCAATACCACAACCAGCTGAAACCCATCCTCAGCATCTCCACTCACCTCCCTATACCACAACCTGCTGAAACCCATCCTCAGCATCTCCACTCACCTCCCAATACCACAACCTGCTGAAACCCATCCTCAGCATCTTCACTCGCCTCCCAATAACACAACCTGCAGAAACCCATCCTCAGCATCTCCACTCACCTCCCAATAACACAACCTGCAGAAACCCATCCTCAGCATCGCCACTCACCTCCCACAAACACATCCTGCAGAAACCCATCCTCAGCATCTTCACTACCCTCCCAATAAAACAACCTGCAGAAACCGATCCACAGCATCTTCACTCACCTTCCAACAACACATCCTGCAGAAGTCCATCCTCAGCATCTCCACTAACCTCCCAATAACACAACCTGCAGAAACCCATCCTCAGCATCTTCACTAACATTCCAATAACACACCCTGCAGAACCCCATCCTCAGCATCTGCACTCACCTCCCACAAACACAACCTGCTGAAAATCACCCTCAGCATCTTCACTCACCTTCCAATAACACAACCTGAAGAAACCCATCCTCAGCATTTCCACTCACCTCCCAATAACACATCCATTGAAACCCATCCTCAGCATCTCCACTCACCTTCCAATAACACAACCTGCACAAACCCATCCACCACATCTTCACTCACCTCCCAGTAACACAACCTGCAGAAACCCATCCTCAGCATTTCCACTCACCTGCCAATAACACAAACTGTAGAAACACATCCTAAGCATTTTCATCACCTTCCAATAACACAACATGCAGAAACACATCCTCAGCATCTCCACTCACCTCCCAATTACACATCTGCTGAAACCCATCCTCAGCATCATGACTCACGTCCCAATAACACAACCTGCAGAAACCCATCCTCAGCACCTTCACTCATCTTCCAATAACACAACCTGCAGAAACCCATCCTCAGCATCTCCACTCATCTCCCAATAACACAACTTGCAGAAACCCATCCTCAGCATCTTCACAAACCTTCAATAACACAACCAGCAGTAATCGATGCTCAAGGTCTTCCAAAAACACAAGCTGCAGAAACACATCCTCTGCATCTTCACAATCTTTCCAATAACACAACCTGCACAAACCCATCCTCAGCATCTCCACTCTCCTTCCAATAACACAAACTGCAGAAGCACATCCTCAGCATCTCCACTCAGCTCCCAATACCACAACCTGCTGAACACAATCCTCAGCATCTTCACTCACCTTCCAATAACACAACCTGCAGAAACAAATCCTCAGCATGTCCAGTCACCTCCCAATAACACAACCTGTAGAAACCCATCCTCAGCATCTCCACTCACCTCCCAATAACACAACCTGCAGAAACCCATCCTCAGCATCTTCACTCGCCTTCCAATAACACAACCTGCAGAAACCCATCCTCAGCATCGCCACTCACCTCCCACTAACACATCCTGCAGAAACCGATCCTCAGCATCTTCACTAACCTCCCAATAAAACAACCTGCAGAAACCGATCCACAGCATCTTCACTCACCTTCCAAAGTCCATCCTCAGCATCTCCACTAAGCTACCAATAACACAACCTGCAGAAACCCATCGTCAGCATCTTCACTAACATTCCAATAACACACCCTGCAGAACCCCATCCTCAGCATCTGCACTCAGCTCCCACAAACACAACCTTCTGAAAATCACCCTCAGCATCTTCACTCACCTTCCAACAACACATCCTGCAGAAGTCCATCCTCAGCATCTCCACTAACCTACCAATAACACAACCTGCAGAAACCCATCCTCAACATCTTCACTAACATTCCAATTAGACACCCTGCAGAACCCCATCCTCAGCATCTGCACTCAGCTCCCACAAACACAACCTGCTGAAAATCACCCTCAGCATCTTCACTCACCTTCCAATAACACAACCTGCAGAAACCCATCCTCAGCCTCTTCACTCACCTTCCAATAACACAACCTGCAGAAACCCATCCTCAGCATCTCCACTCACCTCCCAATAACACAACCTGCAGAAACCCATCCTCAGCATCTCCACTCACCTCCCAATAACACAACTTGCAGAAACCCATCCTCAGCTTCTCCACTCACATAACAATAACACAATCGGCAGAAACCCATCCTCAGCTACTCCACTCACATAACAATAACACAACCTGCAGAAACCCATCCTCAGCCTCTTCACTCACCTCCCAATAACACAACCTGCAGAAACCCAGCCTCAGCATCTTCACTCACCTTCCAATAACACAACCTGCAGAAACCCATCCTCAGCACCTCGAATCATCTTCCAATAACACAACATGCAGAAACCCATCCCCAGCATCTTCCAATAACACAACCTGCAGAAACCCATCCGCAGCATCTCTACTAACCTCCCAATAAGCCAACCTGCAGAAACACATCCTCAGCATCTTCACTCACCTTCCAATAACACAACCTGCAGAAACCCATCCTCAGCACCTCGAATCATCTTCCAATAACACAAACTGCAGAAACCCATCCCCAGCATCTTCCAATAACACAACATGCAGAAACCCATCCGCAGCATCTCTACTAACCTCCCAATAACACAACCTGCAGAAACCCATCCTCAGCATCTCTACTAACCTCCCAATAAGCCAACCTGCTGAAACTCATCCTCAGCATCTTCACTAACCTCCGAAAAGCACAACCTGCAGAAACCCATCCTCAGCATCTTCACTCACCTTCCAATAACTCAACCCGCAGAAACACATCCTCTGCATCTTCGCTCACCTCCCAATACCACAACCTGCTGAAACCCATCCTCAGCATCTTCACTCACCTTCCAATAACTCAACCCGCAGAAACACATCCTCTGCATATTCACTCACCTCCCAATACCACAACCTGCTGAAACCCATCCTCAGCGTCTTCACTCACCTCCCAATAACACAACCTGCAGAAACCCATACTCAGCATTTCCACTCACCTCCCAATCACACAACCTGCCGAACCCCATCCTCAGCTGCTGCACTCACCTCCCAATAACACAACCTGCAGAAACCCTTCCTCAGCCTTTCCACACACCTCTCAATATCACAACCTGCAGAAACCCATCCTCAGCATCTCCACTCACCTCCCAAAAGCACAACGTGCAGATACCCATCCTCTGCACCTTCACTAACCTTCCAATTACACAACCTGCAGAAACCCATCCTCAGCATCTTCACTCACTTTCTAAGAACACCACCTGCAGAAACCCATCATCAGCATCTTCACTAACCTTCCTATAACACACCCTGCCGAGCCCCATCCTCAGCTACTGCACTCACCTCCCAATAACACAAGCTGCAGAAACCCATCCTCAGCATCTCCACTCACCTCCCAATAACACAACCTGCAGAAACCCATCCTCAGCATCTCCACTCACCTTCCAATAACACAACCTGCAGAAACCCATCCTCAGCATCTCCAATCACCTCCCCAAAACGCAAGCTGCTGAAAACCATCCTCGGCATCTTGACTCACCTCCCAATAACACAACCTGCTGAAACCCATCCTCAGCATCTTCACTAACCTTCCAATAACACAACCTGCAGAAACACATCCTCAGCATTTTCACTCAGCTTCCACTAACACAACCTGCAGAAACCCACCCTCAGCATTTTCACTCACCTCCAATAACACATCTACTGAAACCCATCCTCAGCATCATGACTCAAGTCCCAATAACACAACATGCAGAAACCAATCCTCAGCATCTTCACAAACCTTCAATAACACAACCTGCAGAAAACCATCCACAGCATCTTCACTCACCTTCCAATAACACAACCTGCAGAAACCCATCCTCAGCGTCCTAACTCACCTTCCAATAACACAACATGCAGAAACCCATCCTAAGCATCTCCACTCACCTCCCAATAACACAACCTGCAGAAAACCATCCTCTGCATCTCCACTAACCTTCCAATAACACAACCTGCAGAAACCCATCCTCAGCATCTTCACTCACCTCCCAATAACACAACCTGCAGAAACCCATCCTCAGCCTCTTCACTCACCTCCCATTAACAGAATTGTAAAAGTAATGCAAAATATCTCATTTCTACATTCATTGAATATGGACATGGGCTTGGTCTAATTTGATGAGTGAGACTGTGGAGAATTTCAATCACTTAATGAGAATTCCGATAGTGAGATGCTCCCAGACTCGGAACCAATCTACATCAGTGAGCACAGGGATGATAGGTGACTGGGATTGGGTGAGGGTTAGGAGCCAGACTGGGAACCAATCTATAGCAGTGAGCACAGGGATAATAGGTGACTGGGATTGGGTGAGGGTTAGGAGCCAGACTGGGAACCAATCTACATCAGTGAGTTCAGGGATGATAGGGGACTGGGATTGGGTGAGGGTTCGGATGTGGCAGCCGAGTTGGAGATTAGCTGCGCTTCATGAAGATTTGTAACAGAAATTGTGCGACAGAATATCATTGGATTAGTCGAGTGTGGATTTAACAAAGACGCAGATGATGATTTATTCTGCAGCTGAGATGAAGCAGGGGTGGCGATGGCAAGTGAGCAGGATTGGGAATGGAGAGAACGCCTGGCTATAATAACTTTACTGTCAAAGGGAGAGCAGGGATTGTGAACAGCCTCCGATATTAACCAGAGAGCGAGTGGAGCCACTGGATAGGGAATGACCTCAGTGACTGGAATCGATGTTGATATTTATAGCTAAAGGCACAGAGCTTCAAGGTAAGGGAGTGTTATTCCCACTATTCCAGATGTTGGCCAGACCGCACCTGGAGCATTGCACAGTCCTGGCCCCTGATTTGAGGAAATATGTAGGGGCTTTAGAGGCAGTTCAGAGGAGGTTGACTAGATTGATCGCAGGGATGAGGGCTTTGTCTTATCAAGAGAGTCGTTAAGAAGGAGTAGAGAACCAATTGTGGTTTATGAGATGATAAAAGGTGTGGATAATGTGGAAGTGGAACGGATGCTTTATCTTGTGGGGCGTTCTAGATCGAAAGGTCAGAATCTCAGGATAACAGGCAGCAAATGTGAATCAGAGCTGAGGAGAAACGACTTCTCCCAATGGGATGTGAACCTGTTGAATTCGCTATCCAGAGTGAGGTGCATGCTGGGACAGTGAGTAAATTTAACTAGCAGTTATATAGATTTTGAATTGGGAATGGGTTGAGAATTTTGAATAATGGGCAGGACGGCGGAGTTAAGCCGAGGATGAGATCAGCCAAGACCGAATGACGGAGCAGACGCGAGGGGCCAAATGGGATCATTCTGCTCCTGGACCTTATGAACTTACAAATTTCTGAACTGAAGGACGTGGATTCAATCTTTCCAAGATGCAAATGAAGAGAGCAATAATACACTTAAAGTGGTTTATACAATAAATAACTGGACAGGGAAACTTACCAAGGACACCGACAACAGCCAGGAGGGGATAGTAACCCGCTTGAGTTATCATCAGTGCGCCGCGGATCCGCTCTGGTAAAGACTGGAGAGACATATAGTAAATACCCCAGGATAAACTCCTGTCCATTGCTGTAACATGCAGATCGATTGTTCCCAGATTCTGCTCCATTGCTGTAACGTTCCTGTGGATAGTTCCCAGATTCTGATCCATTGCTGTAACGTTGCTGTGGATAGTTCCCAGATTCTGATCCATTGCTGTAACGTTCCTGTGGATAGTTCCCAAATTCTGATCCATTGCTGTAACGTTCCTGTGGATTGTTCCCAGATTCTGCTCCCTCCTCTCGGTCTCTCTGGAGCCGCTGATCTCTGGCAGTGTTGGAATTGACACTCCCGCTGACAGTTTGGGATAACACAATGAAAGGAATCGCTTATTAATAGCATAGATAAACCCTCCAGTGACACGGTTAGATCCATAGAGACTGACATTAATCACAGTCACTGAACAAACAGGCTCAGTTAACCCCTTTCAGTCTAATACTTTTTATATCACAATGAAATAGAAGATTAACCGGGTCTGGATCGGCTGTGTGACAGTGACTTGAGGGATGGAGTGTGGAAAGAGTGGACACACTGACTCTGATATTCAATCCTCATTGATATCTGAGTGGTTCCAGGCGACTGGGGCATTTTCAATGCCCCATCCTGTTTATAAAAAGGAGAGAGAGGGATAAACCCTGGAGTGACAGAGCAGTCAGTATAATGTTAGTCACCAGGACATTTCTAGGGGGCAGACTGGGCAACAGGAATATTGCTCCTTCGCGAGGAAATAGTGTTATGTGACCAGAAACACGGCGATATTCGTGGGAAATCACATCGCATGTTGTTATTGCAGTTATATTTCAAATTAACTGGACTAATGAGGGAACTGATATGTATTTATGTACTGGGACATAGTGATCAAATGTCATTTATTAGAGATGTTATCGAGTCCCAAAGCCGTGGATTAAAGGGTCTGTGACAGTGAGAATGTGATATTGGCTAAGAAACAGAAAGCAGAGAGAAGCGGTGAATGATAGTTATTCAGACAGGAGGGGAGGAGACATTGATGTTCACTCGGGGTCCACATGAGGACAATTGCTCTTCAAGATACAATTCACTGAAATAGGCTTCAATGGAAAGAATTTCAACATTCACAAATGACAGGCACTCAGCAATGACACAGTGAGCAGGGTAGCAGCAATCTTCAGCAGCATGTTCCCAGATCTGTGAAAGGGAGAGTCACGGGGAAAGTAAATTTAAATCACTGCCGTGTGGGTGATGCATTAGGGAGGAGGGCTGAGGACAGGAAATATAAACTAAACGGGACAAGTTTAAAAAGTGTACAGGAAGGGAGCGGGTACATGTCCACACTTTGCACTGGAAGGTCATGGTGATAAGATTGGAAAAACCTCAGAAGATATTTAACTTGATCAATAGAGGCGGAGACTCCTAAAAGAAGGATGTTAGGATCATAGAGTCCTCGAGGTCCAGAGCACAGAAAGGCCATTCAGCCCATCTGGACTGGGCAGGTCAAAAACAACCACCTGAGTATTTGAATCCCACTTTCTAATACTTTGCCAACAGCCTATAGAGTCAGAACTAGGTTTATAGAGAGGACCATAGCTGATGAATTGCATCTTGTTCTGCCGCTAAATATACAAAAGGATGTGAGGATCTTGGAGACAAAACAAAGGATTTCATAGAATTTACAGTGCAGAAGGAGGCCATTCGGCCCATCGAGTCTGCACCGGCTCTTGGAAAGAGCACCCTACCCAAGGTCAACACCTCCACCCTGTCCCCATAACCCAGTAACCCCACCCAACACTAAGGGCAATTTTGAACACTAAGGGCAATTCTGGACACTAAGGGCAATTTAGCAAGGCCAATTCACCTAACCTGCACATCTTTGGACCGTGGGCGGAAACCGGAGCACCCGGAGGAAACCCACGCACACACGGGGAGGATGTGCAGACTCTGCACAGACAGTGACCCAAGCCGGGAATCGAACTGGAACCCTGGAATCCTGGGGCTGTGAAGCAACAGTGCTAACCGCCATGCTACCGTGCTGGATATTTAATGGAGTGTTGTCGGGGATGGAGGATTTCAGTTCAATATGGGGATTAGTGAACTGGAATTGTAATCTGTAGATCAGTTTAAAGTAAAGAGCAATTTCACAGAGGACTCCAAATTAGGAAGGAGTTTAGAAAGAGTGAGCAGAAAGGGTTCCACTGGAACCAGCAACAGTAACAAGATTTACAATAATTCATCAAAGACGGCTGGGACATTTAATACAGAGTTGTTAGAATCTGGAATACACTGTCGGAAGACACGATGGGAGCAGCTTCTACTGAAAGTTTCACAATGGAACTAGATACACACTGACAGGGGATGCTGAAAATCTGGGATACACTGTCTGAAGCAGCAATGGGAGCTCATTCAACAGTAAACTTCACGCTGGAACTGGATAAATACTAAGAGGGGATTGTTATAATCTGGGATACACTGTCTGAAGACAGTCTGGGAGCAGTTTCAACAGTAAATTTCACAATGGAACTGGATAATCATCATACCGGGCTACAAAGCGAAGCTGAACAGAATGTCCAGCAGCAGCCCCCGCCCACCCCCCCTCCCTGATGAGCTCAATGCATTCTGTGCTCGGTTCGTGCAGGATACCATCAAAGCGCTGCCGACTGTCCCAGCAGCCCCGGCCACAACAAACACAACGCTACACCTTCCTAAATCAGATCGGCGAACTTAGAAGTGATCCCCCGGAAGGCGACGGGCCCGGACGGGGTCCGTGGTCGTGCACTCAGATCCTGCGCGAAGCAGCTGGCAGATTAGTTCAAGGACATCTTCAACCGCTGCATACTCCGCTCCGATACCCCCACCTGCTTCAAGAAGACCACCATCATGCCGGTGCCAAAGAAGAGCCAGGTAACGTGCCTCAAGGACAATTGTCCACTGGCCCTGGCATCGAAGCGCTTCGAGAGGGTGGTCACATGAACTCCATACTCCCAGAATGCCTACATCCACTGCAATTCGCCCATCACCGCAGCCGGTCCACAGCAGACGCCATCTCCATGGGCCGACGCTCATCCCTGGAGCATCTTGATAGCAGGGACTCCTACATCAGACTCCTGTTCATTGACTACAGCTCCGCATTCAACACCATAATCCCAGCCAAGCTCATATCAAAGTTCTAAAACCTAGGACTTAGCTCCTCTCTCTGCAACTGGATCCTCGACTTTCTGACCCACAGACCACACTCAGTAAGAATAAACAACAACACCTCCTCCACAATAGTTCTCAATACCGGGTCCCACAAGGCTGTGTACTTAGACCCCTGCTATACTCCCTGCTCATACACGACTGCGTGACAAGATTTGGCTCAAACTTCATCTGCACGTTTGCTGACGACACAAGCATAGTGGGCCGGATCTCAAACAACGATGAGACAGAAAACAGGAGGGCTATAGAGAATCTAGTGGAGTGGTGAAGCGACAACAACCTATCCCTCAACACCAGCAAAATTAAAGAGCTGATCATTGATTTCAGGGAGCAAAGTGCCCCTGTCAGTATCAACGGGGCCGAGGTGGAGATGGTTAACAGCTTCAAATTCCTAGGTGTGAACATCATCAACAATCTGTCCTGGTCCACCCACGTCGACGCTACGTCCAAGAAAGAACAACAACGCCTATCCTTCCTCAGGAAACTAAGGAAATTCGGAATGTTTGCAGAATGTGCAAACTCCACACGGGCAGTGACCCAGAGCCGGGATTGAACCTGGAACCTCGGCGCCCTGAGACAGCAGTGCTAGCCACTGCGCCACCCTGCTGCCTTTCTCAATTTTTTTCTGATAATGGGGGAGGGGGGTGAGGAGGTCCCATTCCTCTCTTGATTCACAGGTCTTCCAGGGAGAGTGGGTCTGCTTGTTACCCCGGTTTCTCCCCGTGTAGGGTCCAGGGAGGGTGGGTCTGCTTGTTACCCCGGTTTCTCCCCGTGTAGGGTCCAGGAAGGATGGGTCTGCTTGTTACCCCGGTTTCTCCCCGTGTAGGGTCCAGGGAGGGCGGGTCTGCTTGTTACCCCGGTTTGTCCCCGTGTAGGGTCCAGGGAGGGTGGGTCTGCTTGTTACCCCGGTTTGTCCCCGTGTAGGGTCCAGGGAGGGTGGGTCTGCTTGTTACCCCGGTTTCTCCCCGTGTAGGGTCCAGGGAGGGTGGGTGTTCTTGTTATCCCGGTTTGTCCCCGTGTAGGGTCCAGGGAGGGTGGGTCTGCTCGTTACCCCGGTGTGTCCCTGTGTGGGGTCCAGGGAGGGTGGGTCTGCTTGTTACCCCGGTTTGTCCCCGTGTATGGTCCAGGGAGGGTGGGTCTGCTTGTTACCCCGGTTTGTCCCTGTGTACGGTCCAGGGAGGGTGGGTCTGCTTGTTTCCCCGGTTTCTCCCCGTGTAGGGTCCAGGGAGGGCGGGTCTGCTTGTTACCCCGGTTTCTCCCTGTGTAGGGCCCCGGGAGGATGGGTCTGCTTGTTACCCCGGTTTCTCCCCGTGTAGGGTCCAGGGAGGGTGGGTCTGCTTGTTACCCCGGTTTGTCCCTGTGTAGGGTCCAGTGAGGGTGGGTCTGCTTGTTACCCCGGTTTGTTCCTGTGTAGGGTCCAGGGAGGGTGGGTCTGCTTGTTACCCCGGTTTCTCCCCGTATAGGGTCCAGGGAGGGTGGGTCTGCTTGTTACCCCGGTTTCTCCCTGTGTAGGGTCCAGGGAGGGTGTGTCTGCTTGTTACCCCGGTTTGTTCCTGTGTAGGGTCCAGGGAGAGTGGGTCTGCTTGTTACCCCGGTTTGTCCCTGTGTAGGGTCCAGGGAGGGTGGGTCTGCTTGTTACCCCGGTTTCTCCCCGTGAAGGGTCCAGGGAGGGTGGGTCTGCTTGTTACCCCGGTTTCTCCCCGTGAAGGGTCCGTGGGGGGTGGGTCTGCTTGTTACCCCGGTTTCTCCCCGTGTAGGGTCCAGGGAGGGTGGGTCTGATGTTACCCCGGTTTCTCCCCGTGTAGGGACCAGGGAGGGCGGGTCTGCTTGTTACCCCGCTTTGTCCCTGTGTAGGGTCCAGGGAGGGTGGGTCTGCTTGTTTCCCCGGTTTCCCCCCGTGTAGGGTGGGTCTGCTTGTTACCCCGGTTTGTCCCTGTGTAGGGTCCAGGGAGGGTGGGTCTGCTTGTTACCCCGGTTTGTCCCTGTGTAGGGTCCAGGGAGGGTGGGTCTCCTTGTTACCCCGCTTTGTCCCTGTGTAGGGCCCAGGGAGGGTGGGTCTGCTTGTTACCCCGGTTTGTCCCTGTGTAGGGTCCAGGGAGGGTGGGGCTGCTTGTTACCCCGGTTTCTCCCCGTGTAGTGGAGGCGTGCCCTCCCTCCAATAAATGGCCTTCCTCCAGCCCCCACCGCGGTTGGCTGCTGGCTGCAAACAGGTCTGGAGATAGGCTTGTGAATTTGCTGCCTGTGCTGCGGAATCCCGGCTCAGACCCTCTTATTTCTAATGTTATTTTCTCCAGCCTCAGGAATTCGGCGAGATCTGAGAGTCATTCTTAGCCCGGGGGGGGGGGGGCGCTGCCGTGCCCCCCCCCCCCCCCCCCACTCCTCCGGCAGGAGTCTCCGCCTGACGAACAGTGAGGCGAAGGCCAGGGCGTCTCACGCTCTCCCTGACCAGAGCTCCAGCTGCTCTGACACCCCGAAGGCCAGGGCGTCCCCCTCTCTCCCTGACCAGAGCACCGG
This sequence comes from Scyliorhinus torazame, assembly GCF_047496885.1. Lineage (NCBI taxonomy): Eukaryota > Metazoa > Chordata > Chondrichthyes > Carcharhiniformes > Scyliorhinidae > Scyliorhinus > Scyliorhinus torazame. The sequence continues at coordinate 59,096,405 of NC_092726.1, forward strand.
CTGCTCTGACACACCGAAGGCCAGGTCGTCTCCCTCTCTCACTGACCATTGCTCCGGCTGCTCTGACACGCCGATGGCCAGGGAGTCCTCCTCTCTCCCTGACCAGAGTTCTCTGCTCTGACACCCCGAAGGCCTGGGCGTCCCCCTCTCTCCCTGACCAGAGCTCCGGATGCTCTGACACCCCCAAGTCCACCAGTGTCGGGTATAACTCCATCCCGACTCCCACCACGTTGGACACAGCCTCGAAGATGGCCGTGCAGAATTCCCTGAGTCTGGGCAGGACCAGCACATGCGGGTGCTGGTTCCCCCGGGAACGTCTCGCATTGTCCACCAGCTCCGGGAAGAAGCCGCTCAGACGCGGCTTTGTGAGGTCGCTCTGTGCACCACCTTGAGCTGCATCAGGCTGAGCCCGGCGGAGGAGGAGGTGGAGTTGACTCTGTGCTGCGCCTCGATCCAGAGTCTCTCCCTCTCTCTGTCCAGTCCCCCCCCAATTTTGTCCGGTCCCCTCCAGTGGAGTCCTGACGTTTTCTACTTGTCTCCTGTATATGTGGCCGCATTTGCCGTCCCCTAACCAATCCAGTCCTGTCACCGTGTCCAGGAATGTGTGTGTTTCTGGGGGAAGGTTTCATCTCCTTGTGGGGGAAGTTACACAGCTGCAGCAATCTGAGGCTGTTTCCTCGAGAGTTGGAGCTTCCCTGTGAGATTCCCAGAATCGACAGCCTGTCGGGTGCGGACATGTCCTCAACCGTCAGCATCCCTCTGTCTCCCCCCCGCACATCTAAAAAGTACCGTCCATCGCTTCCGGCCCGAACCTGTACTGTGCCGAGAGGAGGGCCCGCGGGCCTCTCGCCCAGTTCAATAATAATAATAATCACTTATTGTCACAAGTAGGCTTCAATGACGTTACTGTGAAAAGCCCCTAGTCGCTACATTCCGGCGCATGAATTGTTTCCACGTCATTAAGATGGCTCCTACCACTGGGCTCCTGAGAGTGTGTGTGGGCTGGCCGGGAGTGGCCTGTCCTGTTGTGTGTGTGTGTGCTGGCCGGGAGTGGCCTGCAGTGTGTGTGCGGGTTGGTCGGGAGTGACCTGGCCTGGAGTGTGTGTGTCGGCTGGCAGGGAGTGGCCTGGCCTGGAGTGTGTGTGTGGGCTGGCCGGGAGTGGCCTGGAGTGTGTTTGTGGGCTGGCGGGGAGTGGCCTGGAGTGTGTCTGTGGGCTGGCGGGTTGTGGCCTGGAGTGTGTGTGTGGTCTGGCCGGGAGTGGCCTGGAGTGTGTGTGTGTGGGCTTGCCGGGAGTGGCCTGGAGTGTGTCTGTGGGCTGGCGGGGTGTGGCCTGGAGTGTGTCTGTGGGCTGGCTGGGAATGGCCTGGCCTGGATTGTGTGTGTGGGCTGGCAGGGAGTGGCCTGGAGTGTGTGTTTGGGCTGGCCGGGAGTGGACTTGCATCCAGCGCTCAGAGTGAGTTACCCGTGCAGGAGGCCTCCTCCATTCAGACCCAGTCCACCTCCAGCTCCCTTAAACATACCTTCACCCTGCCCAGTGATACAACAGAATACAACTGGAACCACTGCAAAAAATGATATTCTGCCCAGGGACCATTAAAATACAGCTCAGACCAGTCCCTTCGGCGCACAATGTTGTGCCGAACTTTTGTCCAAGATTAATCATAGATTATCATAGCATTTACAGTGCAGAAGGAGGCCATTTGGCCCATTGAGTCTGTACCGGCTCTTGGAAAGAGCACCCTACCCAAGGTCAACACCTCCACCCAACACTAAGGGCAATTTTCGACACTAAGGGCAATTTATCATGGCCAATCCCCCTAACCTGCCCATCTTTGGACTGTGGGAGGAAACTGGAGCACCCGGAGGAAACCCACGCACACACGGGGAGGATTTGCAGACTCCGCACAGACAGTGATCCATGCCGGAATCGAACCTGGGACCCTGGTGTCTGATTTTCCACTGGCGTATCAACCACATTAGGCATCACTCCTACTTGTGATCCAGCTATATCATTACCCAAGGTAAACTGTATTCCTGGACAAGATAGTTTCCCTATTACTCCTACTACCACTTCACCACTCTTCACTGTAATTTCCAACCTTACCTTGTATAATGGAACGCCACTCTTCTCAGCCAAAATTCCACATATTAGCACCTTTACTGGCAACATTCTTCCGAACATACATAACTCATCATCTCTTACCATTAAAGATTGACTAGTTCCCGTATCTCTTAAAATTGTGACTTATTTACCTACTCCTCCTGATACACGTGAGTAAACTTTACCCACACAAGTAAATTCTTGAAACACATCTGGCACCTTCTTATCAATCACCTCTTGAACAGTCTGTGCAATCTATTGCACCTAATTCGTTTCCCTTGGGATTTCCTTTACCACTCTAACACACCCTTATCCTGTTTTACCACATCAACCTTCCCAGTGCTTTTCTTCAGCCACCAGCACTGTGACTTTACATGGCCTAGTTGATTACAGTCAAAACATTTGAAACTTTTCATTTATTTTCCACCCTCCTGGATTTCAATTTAAATCTGAGGTATACTCTCCTTTTTATCTCCCAACAGATCACCGGTACCTTTACCACTTGAGTAATTCTCATGTCCCCAGTTTATATCCCTCACAGGCTGAAACTGATGTCGGAAACCAAGCTTTGATTTATGAACTAATTCTTAATCATCTGCCATTTCCGCTGCTAATCTCGCAGTTTTAAGCCTCTGCTCTTCCACATGAGTTCTCACTATATGAGGAATTGAATTTTTAAACTCCTCCAAAAGTATAATTTCTCTGAGAGCTTCATACGTTTGGTCTATTTTCAAAGTCCTTATCCACCTATCAAAATTACTGGTTGACCCTTTCAAACTCCATGTATGTTTGACCAAATTCTTTCCTTAATTTCCTAAACCTTTGTCTGTACGTTTCAGGCACTCGTTCATATGCACTTAAGATGGATTTTTTCACCACCTCATACATCCCAGATACCTCCTCCGGTACAGTGGGTTAGCACTGCAGCCTCACGGCGCCGAGGTCCCAGGTTCGATCCCGGCTCTGACTCACTGTCCATGTGGAGTTTTCACATTCTCCCCGTATTTGCGTGGGTTTCGCCCCCACAACCCAAAGATGTGCAGGGTAGGTGGATTGGCCATGCTAAATTGCCCCTTAATTGGAAAAAATGAATTTGGTACTCTAAATTTATTTATTTTTAAAACAAAAAAAAAGAAATGATGACTCAGGTGCAGGAAATATTGGACAAACCTGGTGGGACAACCTAACCGAGGTACATAAGTAAAACGCAGCGTAAGTTCGAAAGCCAATGCCAATCGTGTCCTGTCTGGCACAGTTGCGAGGCACAGATTTAAAAAGCGCGGGAGCTGCGTGTCGGAGTGGAGATTTAAAAAGCGCGGGAGCTGCAAGTTGGAGGGGAGATTTAAAAAGCGTGGGAGCTGGAGTCGGAGCGTAGATGTAAAAAGCGCGGGAGCTGCGAGTCGGAGCGGAGATTTAAAAAGCGCGGGAGCTGCGAGTCGGAGTGGAGATTTAAAAAGAGCGGGAGCTGCGAGTCGGAGCGGAGATTTAAAAAGCGCCGGGCGGAGATTTAAAAAGAGCCGGAGCTGCGAGTCGGAGCGGAGATTTAAAAAGCGCGGGAGCTGCGAATCGGAGCGGAGATTTAAAAAGCGCGGGAGCTGCGAGTCGGAGCGTAGATTTAAAAAGTGCGGGAGCTGGGAGTCGGAGCGTAGATTTAAAAAGCGCAGGAGCTGGGAGTCGGAGCGGAGATTTAAAAAGAGCTGGAGCTGCGAGTCGGAGCTGAGATTTAAAAAGAGCGGGAGCTGCGAGTCGGAGCGGAGATTTAAAAAGTGCGGGAGGTGGGAGTCGGAGCGTAGATTTAAAAAGCGCAGGAGCTCCGAGTCGGAGCGGAGATTTAAAAAGCGTGGGAGCTGCGAGTCGGAGCGGAGATTTAAAAAGAGCAGGAACTGCGAGTCGGAACGGAGATTTAAAAAGCGCGGGAGCTGCGAGTCGGAGCGGAGATTTAAAAAGCGAGGGAGCTGCGAGTCGGAGCGGAGATTTAAAAAGCACCGGAGCTGCGAGTCGGAGCGGAGATTTAAAAAGAGCGGGAGCTGCGAGTCGGAGCGGAGATTTAAAAAGCGCGGGAGCTGCGAGTCGGAGCGGAGATTTAAAAAGAGCGGGAGCCGCGAGTCAGAGCAGAGATTTAAAAAGAGCGGGAGCCGCGAGTCAGAGCGGAGATTTAAATAGCCTGGGAGCTGCGAGTCGGAGCGGAGATTTAAAAAGAGCGGGAGCTGCGAGTCGGAGCGGAGATTTAAAAAGAGCGGGAGCTGCGAGTCGGAGCAGAGATTTAAAAAGAACGGGAGCTAGGAGTCGGAGCGGAGATTTACAAAGAGCGGGAGCCACGAGTCGGAGCGTAGATTTAAAAAGTGCGGGAGCTGGGAGTCGGAGCGTAGATTTAAAAAGCGCAGGAGCTGGGAGTCGGAGTGGAGATTTAAAAAGAGCAGGAGCTGCGAGTCGGAGCGGAGATTTAAAAAGAGCGGGAGCTGCGAGTCGGAGCAGAGATTTAAAAAGCGCGGGAGCTGCGAGTCGGAGGGGAGATTTTAAAAGAGCGGGAGCTGCGAGTCGGAGCGGAGATTTTAAAAGAGCAGGAGCTGAGAGTCGGAGCGGAGATTTTAAAAGAGCAGGACCTGAGAGTCGGAGCGGAGATTTAAAAAGCGCGGGAGCTGCGAGTCGGAGCGGAGATTTAAAAAGAGCAGGAGCTGCGAGTCGGAGCGTAGATTTAAAAAGAGCAGGACCTGAGAGTCGGAGCGGAGATTTAAAAAGCGCCGGAGCTGCGAGTCGGAGCGGAGATTTAACAAGCGCCGGAGCTGGGAGTCGGAGCGTAGATTTAAAAAGCGCAGGAGCTGGGAGTCGGAGCGGAGATTTAAAAAGAACAGGAGCTGTGAGTCGGAGCAGAGATTTAAAAAGAGCGGGAGCTGCGAGTCGGAGCGGAGATTTAAAAAGAGCAGGAGCTCCGAGTCAGAGCGGAGATTTAAAAAGCGTGGGAGCTGCGAGTCGGAGCGGAGATTTAAAAAGCGTGGGAGCTGCGACTCGGAGCGGAGATTTAAAAAGAGCGGGAGCTGTGAGTCGGAGCGGAGATTTAAAAAGAGCAGGAACTGCGAGTCGGAGCGGAGATTTAAAAAGCGCGGGAGCTGCGAGTCGGAGCGGAGATTTAAAAAGAGCAGGAACTGCGAGTCGGAGCGGAGATTTAAAAAGCGCGGGAGCTGCGAGTCGGAGCGGAGATTTAAAAAGCGAGGGAGCTGCGAGTCGGAGCGGAGATTTAAAAAGCACCGGAGCTGCGAGTCGGAGCGGAGATTTAAAAAGAGCGGGAGCTGCGAGTCGGAGCGGAGATTTAAAAAGCGCGGGAGCTGCGAGTCGGAGCGGAGATTTAAAAAGAGCGGGAGCCGCGAGTCAGAGTGGAGATTTAAATAGCGCGGGAGCTGCGAGTCGGAGCGGAGATTTAAAAAGAGCGGGAGCTGCGAGTCGGAGCGGAGATTTAAAAAGAGCGGGAGCTGCGAGTCGGAGCAGAGATTTAAAAAGAACGGGAGCTAGGAGTCGGAGCAGAGATTTACAAAGAGCGGGAGTTGGGAGTCGGAGCGTAGATTTAAAAAGAGCTGGAGCTGCGAGTCGGAGCGGAGATTTAAAAAGAGCAGGAACTGCGAGTCAGAGCGGAGATTTAAAAGTGCGGGAGCTGCGAGTCGGAGCGGAGATTTAAAAAGAGCAGGAACTGCGAGTCGGAGAGGAGATTTAAAAAGCGCGGGAGCTGCGAGTCGGAGCGGAGATTTAAAAAGCGAGGGAGCTGCGAGTCGGAGCGGAGATTTATAAAAGCACCGGAGCTGCGAGTCGGAGCGGAGATTTAAAAAGCGCGGGAGCTGCGAGTCGGAGCGGATATTTAAAAAGAGCGGGAGCCGCGAGTCAGAGCGGAGATTTAAATAGCGCGGGAGCTGCGAGTCGGAGCAGAGATTTAAAAAGAACGGGAGCTAGGAGTCGGAGCGGAGATTTACAAAGAGCGGGAGCCACGAGTCGGAGCGTAGATTTAAAAAGTGCGGGAGCTGGGAGTCGGAGCGTAGATTTAAAAAGCGCAGGAGCTGGGAGTCGGAGCGGAGATTTAAAAAGAGCAGGAGCTGCGAGTCGGAGCGGAGATTTAAAAAGAGCGGGAGCTGCGAGTCGGAGCAGAGATTTAAAAAGCGCGGGAGCTGCGAGTCGGAGGGGAGATTTAAAAAGAGCAGGACCTGAGAGTCGGAGCGGAGATTTAAAAAGCGCGGGAGCTGCGAGTCGGAGCGGAGATTTAAAAAGAGCAGGAGCTGCGAGTCGGAGCGTAGATTTAAAAAGAGCAGGACCTGAGAGTCGGAGCGGAGATTTAAAAAGCGCCGGAGCTGCGAGTCGGAGCGGAGATTTAAAAAGCGCCGGAGCTGGGAGTCGGAGCGTAGATTTAAAAAGCGCCGGAGCTGGGAGTCGGAGCGGAGATTTAAAAAGCGCAGGAGCTGGGAGTCGGAGCGGAGATTTAAAAAGCGTGGGAGCTGCGAGTCGGAGCGGAGATTTAAAAAGCGTGGGAGCTGCAAGTCGGAGCGGAGATTTAAAAAGAGCGGGAGCTGTGAGTCGGAGCGGAGATTTAAAAAGAGCAGGAACTGCGAGTCGGAGCGGAGATTTAAAAAGCGCGGGAGCTGCGAGTCGGAGCGGAGATTTAAAAAGAGCAGGAACTGCGAGTCGGAGCGGAGATTTAAAAAGCGCGGGAGCTGCGAGTCGGAGCGGAGATTTAAAAAGCGAGGGAGCTGCGAGTCGGAGCGGAGATTTAAAAAGAGCGGGAGCCGCGAGTCAGAGCGGAGATTTAAATAGAGCGGGAGCTGCGAGTCGGAGCGGAGATTTAAAAAGAGCGGGAGCTGCGAGTCGGAGCGGAGATTTAAAAAGAGCGGGAGCTGCGAGTCGGAGCAGAGATTTAAAAAGAACGGGAGCTAGGAGTCGGAGCGGAGATTTACAAAGAGCGGGAGCTGGGAATCGGAGCGTAGATTTAAAAAGAGCTGGAGCTGCGAGTCGGAGCAGAGATTTAAAAAGAGCGGGAGCTGCGAGTCGGAGCGGAGATTTAAAAAGTGCGGGAGGTGGGAGTCGGAGCGTAGATTTAAAAAGCGCAGGAGCTCCGAGTCGGAGCGGAGATTTAAAAAGCGTGGGAGCTGCGAGTCGGAGCGGACATTTAAAAAGAGCAGGAACTGCGAGTCGGAGCGGAGATTTAAAAGCGCGGGAGCTGCGAGTCGGAGCGGAGATTTAAAAAGAGCAGGAACTGCGAGTCGGAGAGGAGATTTAAAAAGCACCGGAGCTGCGAGTCGGAGCGGAGATTTAAAAAGCGCGGGAGCTGCAAGTCGGAGCGGATATTTAAAAAGAGCGGGAGCCGCGAGTCAGAGCGGAGATTTAAATAGCGCGGGAGCTGCGAGTCGGAGCAGAGATTTAAAAAGAACGGGAGCTAGGAGTCGGAGCGGAGATTTACAAAGAGCGGGAGCCACGAGTCGGAGCGGAGATTTAAAAAGAGCGGGAGCTGGGAGTCGGAGCGGAGATTTAAAAAGAGCAGGAGCTGCGAGTCGGAGCGGAGATTTAAAAAGAGCGGGAGCTGCGAGTCGGAGCAGTGATTTAAAAAGCGCGGGAGCTGCGAGTCGGAGGGGAGATTTAAAAAGAGCAGGACCTGAGAGTCGGAGCGGAGATTTAAAAAGCGCGGGAGCTGCGAGTCGGAGCGGAGATTCAAAAAGAGCAGGAGCTGCGAGTCGGAGCGTAGATTTAAAAAGAGCAGGACCTGAGATTCGGAGCGGAGATTTAAAAAGCGCCGGAGCTGCGAGTCGGAGCGGAGATTTAAAAAGCGCCGGAGCTGGGAGTCGGAGCGTAGATTTAAAAAGCGCAGGAGCTGGGAGTCCCCGGAGCGGAGATTTAAAAAGAGCTGGAGCTGCGAGTCGGAGCAGAGATTTAAAAAGAGCGGGAGCTGCGAGTCGGAGCGGAGATTTAAAAAGAGCAGGAGCTCCAAGTCGGAGCGGAGATTTAAAAAGCGTGGGAGCTGCGAGTCGGAGCGGAGATTTAAAAAGAGCGGGAGCTGCGAGTCGGAGCGGAGATTTACAAAGAGCTGGAGCCACGAGTCGGAGCGTAGATTTAAAAAGTGCGGGAGCTGGGAGTCGGAGCGGAGATTTAAAAAGAGCAGGAGCTGTGAGTTGGAGCAGAGATTTAAAAAGCGCGGGAGCTGCGAGTCGGAGGGGAGATTTAAAAAGAGCAGGACCTGAGAGTCGGAGCGGAGATTTACAAAGAGCTGGAGCCACGAGTCGGAGCGTAGATTTAAAAAGTGCGGGAGCTGGGAGTCGGAGCGTAGATTTAAAAAGCGCAGGAGCTGGGAGTCGGAGCGGAGATTTAAAAAGAGCAGGAGCTGCGAGTTGGAGCAGAGATTTAAAAAGCGCCGGAGCTGCGAGTCGGAGCGGAGATTTAAAAAGCGCGGGAGCTGCGAGTCGGAGCGGATATTTAAAAAGAGCGGGAGCCGCGAGTCAGAGCGGAGATTTAAATAGCGCGGGAGCTGCGAGTCGGAGCAGAGATTTAAAAAGAACGGGAGCTATGAGTCGGAGCGGAGATTTACAAAGAGCGGGAGCCACGAGTCGGAGCATAGATTTAAAAAGTGCGGGAGCTGGGAGTCGGAGCGTAGATTTAAAAAGCGCAGGAGCTGGGAGTCGGAGCGGAGATTTAAAAAGAGCAGGAGCTGCGAGTCGGAGCGGAGATTTACAAAGAGCGGGAGCCACGAGTCGGAGCGTAGATTTAAAAAGTGCGGGAGCTGGGAGTCGGAGCGTGGATTTAAAAAGCGCAGGAGCTGGGAGTCGGAGCGGAGATTTAAAAAGAGCAGGAGCTGCGAGTCGGAGCGGAGATTTAAAAAGAGCGGGAGCTGCGAGTCGGAGGGGAGATTTAAAAGGCGCGGGAGCTGCGAGTCGGAGGGGAGATTTAAAAAGAGCAGGACCTGAGAGTCGGAGCGGAGATTTAAAAAGCACGGGAGCTGCGAGTCGGAGCGGAGATTTAAAAAGAGCAGGAGCTGTGAGTCGGAGCGTAGATTTAAAAAGAGCAGGACCTGAGAGTCGGAGCGGAGATTTAAAAAGCGCCGGAGCTGCGAGTCGGAGCGGAGATTTAAAAAGCGCCGGAGCTGGGTGTCGGAGCGTAGATTTAAAAAGCGCCGGAGCTGGGAGTCGGAGCGGAGATTTAAAAAGAGCTGGAGCTGCGAGTCGGAGCAGAGATTTAAAAAGCGCGGGAGCTGCGAGTCGGAGCGGAGATTTAAAAAGAGCAGGAGCTCCGAGTCGGAGCGGAGATTTAAAAAGCGTGGGAGCTGCGAGTCGGAGCGGAGATTTAAAAAGAGCAGGAGCTGCGAGTCGGAGCGGAGATTTAAAAAGCGTGGGAGCTGCGAGTCGGAGCGGAGATTTAAAAAGAGCAGGAGCTGCGAGTCGGAGCGGAGGTTTAAAAAGAGCTAGAGCCGCGAGTCAGAGCGGAGATTTAAAAAGCGCGGGAGCTGCGAGTCTGAGCGGAGATTTAAAAAGAGCGGGAGCTACGAGTCGGAGCGGAGATTTAAAAAGAGCGGGAGCTGCGAGTCGGAGCAGAGATTTAAAAAGAATGGGAGCTAGGAGTCGGAGCGGAGATTTACAAAGAGCGGGAGCTAGGAGTCGGAGCGGAGATTTACAAAGAGCGGGAGCTGGGAGTCGGAGCGGAGATTTAAAAAGAGCTGGAGCTGCGAGTCGGAGCAGAGATTTAAAAAGAGCGGGAGCTGTAGTCGGAGCGGAGATTTAAAAAGAGCAGGAGCTCCGAGTCGGAGCGGAGATTTAAAAAGCGTGGGAGCTGCGAGTCGGAGCGGAGTTTTAAAAAGCGTGGGAGCTGCGAGTCGGAGCGGAGATTTAAAAAGAGCGGGAGCTGCGAGTCGGAGCGGAGATTTAAAAAGCGCGGGAGCTGCGAGTCGGAGCGGAGGTTTAAAAAGAGCTGGAGCAGCGAGTCAGAGCGGAGATTTAAAAAGCGCGGGAGCTGCGAGTCTGAGCGGAGATTTAAAAAGAGCGGGAGCTGCTAGTCGGAGAGGAGATTTAAAAAGAGCGGGAGCTGCGAGTCGGAGCAGAGATTTAAAAAGAACGGGAGCTAGGAGTCGGAGCGGAGATTTACAAAGAGCGGGAGCTAGGAGTCGGAGCGGAGATTTACAAAGAGCGGGAGCTGGGAGTCGGAGCGTAGATTTAAAAAGAGCTGGAGCTGCGAGTCGGAGCAGAGATTTAAAAAGAGCGGGAGCTGCGAGTCGGAGCGGAGATTTAAAAAGTGCAGGAGCTGGGAGTCGGAGCGTAGATTTAAAAAGCGCAGGAGCTCCGAGTCGGAGCGGAGATTTAAAAAGCGTGGGAGCTGCGAGTCGGAGCGGAGATTTAAAAAGAGCAGGAACTGCGAGTCGGAGCGGAGATTTAAAAGCGCGGGAGCTGCGAGTCGGAGCGGAGATTTAAAAAGAGCAGGAACTGCGAGTCGGAGCGTGGATTTAAAAAGCGCAGGAGCTGGGAGTCGGAGCGGAGATTTAAAAAGAGCGGGAGCTGCGAGTCGGAGCAGAGATTTAAAAGGCGCGGGAGCTGCGAGTCGGAGCGGAGATTTAAAAAGAGCGGGAGCTGCGAGTCGGAGCGGAGATTTAAAAAGCGCGGGGGATGCGAGTCTGAGCGGAGGTTTAAAAAGAGCAGGAACTGCGAGTCGGAGCGGAGATTTAAAAAGCGCGGGAGCTGCGAGTCGGAGCGGAGATTTAAAAAGCGAGGGAGCTGCGAGTCGGAGCGGAGATTTAAAAAGAGCGGGAGCCGCGAGTCAGAGCGGAGATTTAAATAGAGCGGGAGCTGCGAGTCGGAGCGGAGATTTAAAAAGAGCGGGAGCTGCGAGTCGGAGCGGAGATTTAAAAAGAGCGGGAGCTGCGAGTCGGAGCAGAGATTTAAAAAGAACGGGAGCTAGGAGTCGGAGCGGAGATTTACAAAGAGCGGGAGCTGGGAGTCGGAGCGTAGATTTAAAAAGAGCTGGAGCTGCGAGTCGGAGCAGAGATTTAAAAAGAGCGGGAGCTGCGAGTCGGAGCGGAGATTTAAAAAGTGCGGGAGGTGGGAGTCGGAGCGTAGATTTAAAAAGCGCAGGAGCTCCGAGTCGGAGCGGAGATTTAAAAAGCGTGGGAGCTGCGAGTCGGAGCGGAGATTTAAAAAGAGCAGGAACTGCGAGTCGGAGCGGAGATTTAAAAGCGCGGGAGCTGCGAGTCGGAGCGGAGATTTAAAAAGAGCAGGAACTGCGAGTCGGAGAGGAGATTTAAAAAGCACCGGAGCTGCGAGTCGGAGCGGAGATTTAAAAAGCGCGGGAGCTGCAAGTCGGAGCGGATATTTAAAAAGAGCGGGAGCCGCGAGTCAGAGCGGAGATTTAAATAGCGCGGGAGCTGCGAGTCGGAGCAGAGATTTAAAAAGAACGGGAGCTAGGAGTCGGAGCGGAGATTTACAAAGAGCGGGAGCCACGAGTCGGAGCGGAGATTTAAAAAGAGCGGGAGCTGGGAGTCGGAGCGGAGATTTAAAAAGAGCAGGAGCTGCGAGTCGGAGCGGAGATTTAAAAAGAGCGGGAGCTGCGAGTCGGAGCAGTGATTTAAAAAGCGCGGGAGCTGCGAGTCGGAGGGGAGATTTAAAAAGAGCAGGACCTGAGAGTCGGAGCGGAGATTTAAAAAGCGCGGGAGCTGCGAGTCGGAGCGGAGATTTAAAAAGAGCAGGAGCTGCGAGTCGGAGCGTAGATTTAAAAAGAGCAGGACCTGAGATTCGGAGCGGAGATTTAAAAAGCGCCGGAGCTGCGAGTCGGAGCGGAGATTTAAAAAGCGCCGGAGCTGGGAGTCGGAGCGTAGATTTAAAAAGCGCAGGAGCTGGGAGTCCCCGGAGCGGAGATTTAAAAAGAGCTGGAGCTGCGAGTCGGAGCAGAGATTTAAAAAGAGCGGGAGCTGCGAGTCGGAGCGGAGATTTAAAAAGAGCAGGAGCTCCAAGTCGGAGCGGAGATTTAAAAAGCGTGGGAGCTGCGAGTCGGAGCGGAGATTTAAAAAGAGCGGGAGCTGCGAGTCGGAGCGGAGATTTACAAAGAGCTGGAGCCACGAGTCGGAGCGTAGATTTAAAAAGTGCGGGAGCTGGGAGTCGGAGCGGAGATTTAAAAAGAGCAGGAGCTGCGAGTTGGAGCAGAGATTTAAAAAGCGCGGGAGCTGCGAGTCGGAGGGGAGATTTAAAAAGAGCAGGACCTGAGAGTCGGAGCGGAGATTTACAAAGAGCTGGAGCCACGAGTCGGAGCGTAGATTTAAAAAGTGCGGGAGCTGGGAGTCGGAGCGTAGATTTAAAAAGCGCAGGAGCTGGGAGTCGGAGCGGAGATTTAAAAAGAGCAGGAGCTGCGAGTTGGAGCAGAGATTTAAAAAGCGCCGGAGCTGCGAGTCGGAGCGGAGATTTAAAATGAGCGGGAGCTGCGAGTCGGAGCGGAGATTTAAAAAGCACGGGAGCTGCGAGTCGGAGCGGAGATTTAAAAAGCGCGGGAGCTGCGAGTCGGAGCGGATATTTAAAAAGAGCGGGAGCCGCGAGTCAGAGCGGAGATTTAAATAGCGCGGGAGCTGCGAGTCGGAGCAGAGATTTAAAAAGAACGGGAGCTAGGAGTCGGAGCGGAGATTTACAAAGAGCGGGAGCCACGAGTCGGAGCGTAGATTTAAAAAGTGCGGGAGCTGGGAGTCGGAGCGTAGATTTAAAAAGCGCAGGAGCTGGGAGTCGGAGCGGAGATTTAAAAAGAGCAGGAGCTGCGAGTCGGAGCGGAGATTTACAAAGAGCGGGAGCCACGAGTCGGAGCGTAGATTTAAAAAGTGCGGGAGCTGGGAGTCGGAGCGTGGATTTAAAAAGCGCAGGAGCTGGGAGTCGGAGCGGAGATTTAAAAAGAGCAGGAGCTGCGAGTCGGAGCGGAGATTTAAAAAGAGCGGGAGCTGCGAGTCGGAGGGGAGATTTAAAAGGCGCGGGAGCTGCGAGTCGGAGGGGAGATTTAAAAAGAGCAGGACCTGAGAGTCGGAGCGGAGATTTAAAAAGCGCGGGAGCTGCGAGTCGGAGCGGAGATTTAAAAAGAGCAGGAGCTGCGAGTCGGAGCGTAGATTTAAAAAGAGCAGGACCTGAGAGTCGGAGCGGAGATTTAAAAAGCGCCGGAGCTGCGAGTCGGAGCGGAGATTTAAAAAGCGCCGGAGCTGGGTGTCGGAGCTTAGATTTAAAAAGCGCCGGAGCTGGGAGTCGGAGCGGAGATTTAAAAAGAGCTGGAGCTGCGAGTCGGAGCAGAGATTTAAAAAGCGCGGGAGCTGCGAGTCGGAGCGGAGATTTAAAAAGAGCAGGAGCTCCGAGTCGGAGCGGAGATTTAAAAAGCGTGGGAGCTGCGAGTCGGAGCGGAGATTTAAAAAGAGCAGGAGCTGCGAGTCGGAGCGGAGATTTAAAAAGCGTGGGAGCTGCGAGTCGGAGCGGAGATTTAAAAAGAGCAGGAGCTGCGAGTCGGAGCGGAGGTTTAAAAAGAGCTAGAGCCGCTAGTCAGAGCGGAGATTTAAAAAGCGCGGGAGCTGCGAGTCTGAGCGGAGATTTAAAAAGAGCGGGAGCTGCGAGTCGGAGCGGAGATTTAAAAAGAGCGGGAGCTGCGAGTCGGAGCAGAGATTTAAAAAGAATGGGAGCTAGGAGTCGGAGCGGAGATTTACAAAGAGCGGGAGCTAGGAGTCGGAGCGGAGATTTACAAAGAGCGGGAGCTGGGAGTCGGAGCGGAGATTTAAAAAGAGCTGGAGCTGCGAGTCGGAGCAGAGATTTAAAAAGAGCGGGAGCTGTAGTCGGAGCGGAGATTTAAAAAGAGCAGGAGCTCCGAGTCGGAGCGGAGATTTAAAAAGCGTGGGAGCTGCGAGTCGGAGCGGATATTTAAAAAGAGCGGGAGCCGCGAGTCAGAGCGGAGATTTAAATAGCGCGGGAGCTGCGAGTCGGAGCAGAGATTTAAAAAGAACGGGAGCTAGGAGTCGGAGCGGAGATTTACAAAGAGCGGGAGCCACGAGTCGGAGCGTAGATTTAAAAAGTGCGGGAGCTGGGAGTCGGAGCGTAGATTTAAAAAGCGCAGGAGCTGGGAGTCGGAGCGGAGATTTAAAAAGAGCAGGAGCTGCGAGTCGGAGCGGAGATTTACAAAGAGCGGGAGCCACGAGTCGGAGCGTAGATTTAAAAAGTGCGGGAGCTGGGAGTCGGAGCGTGGATTTAAAAAGCGCAGGAGCTGGGAGTCGGAGCGGAGATTTAAAAAGAGCAGGAGCTGCGAGTCGGAGCGGAGATTTAAAAAGAGCGGGAGCTGCGAGTCGGAGGGGAGATTTAAAAGGCGCGGGAGCTGCGAGTCGGAGGGGAGATTTAAAAAGAGCAGGACCTGAGAGTCGGAGCGGAGATTTAAAAAGCGCGGGAGCTGCGAGTCGGAGCGGAGATTTAAAAAGAGCAGGAGCTGCGAGTCGGAGCGTAGATTTAAAAAGAGCAGGACCTGAGAGTCGGAGCGGAGATTTAAAAAGCGCCGGAGCTGCGAGTCGGAGCGGAGATTTAAAAAGCGCCGGAGCTGGGTGTCGGAGCTTAGATTTAAAAAGCGCCGGAGCTGGGAGTCGGAGCGGAGATTTAAAAAGAGCTGGAGCTGCGAGTCGGAGCAGAGATTTAAAAAGCGCGGGAGCTGCGAGTCGGAGCGGAGATTTAAAAAGAGCAGGAGCTCCGAGTCGGAGCGGAGATTTAAAAAGCGTGGGAGCTGCGAGTCGGAGCGGAGATTTAAAAAGAGCAGGAGCTGCGAGTCGGAGCGGAGATTTAAAAAGCGTGGGAGCTGCGAGTCGGAGCGGAGATTTAAAAAGAGCAGGAGCTGCGAGTCGGAGCGGAGGTTTAAAAAGAGCTAGAGCCGCTAGTCAGAGCGGAGATTTAAAAAGCGCGGGAGCTGCGAGTCTGAGCGGAGATTTAAAAAGAGCGGGAGCTGCGAGTCGGAGCGGAGATTTAAAAAGAGCGGGAGCTGCGAGTCGGAGCAGAGATTTAAAAAGAATGGGAGCTAGGAGTCGGAGCGGAGATTTACAAAGAGCGGGAGCTAGGAGTCGGAGCGGAGATTTACAAAGAGCGGGAGCTGGGAGTCGGAGCGGAGATTTAAAAAGAGCTGGAGCTGCGAGTCGGAGCAGAGATTTAAAAAGAGCGGGAGCTGTAGTCGGAGCGGAGATTTAAAAAGAGCAGGAGCTCCGAGTCGGAGCGGAGATTTAAAAAGCGTGGGAGCTGCGAGTCGGAGCGGAGATTTAAAAAGCGTGGGAGCTGCGAGTCGGAGCGGAGATTTAAAAAGAGCGGGAGCTGCGAGTCGGAGCGGAGATTTAAAAAGCGCGGGAGCTGCGAGTCGGAGCGGAGGTTTAAAAAGAGCTGGAGCAGCGAGTCAGAGCGGAGATTTAAAAAGCGCGGGAGCTGCGAGTCTGAGCGGAGATTTAAAAAGAGCGGGAGCTGCTAGTCGGAGAGGAGATTTAAAAAGAGCGGGAGCTGCGAGTCGGAGCAGAGATTTAAAAAGAACGGGAGCTAGGAGTCGGAGCGGAGATTTACAAAGAGCGGGAGCTAGGAGTCGGAGCGGAGATTTACAAAGAGCGGGAGCTGGGAGTCGGAGCGTAGATTTAAAAAGTGCGGGAGGTGGGAGTCGGAGCGTAGATTTAAAAAGCGCAGGAGCTCCGAGTCGGAGCGGAGATTTAAAAAGCGTGGGAGCTGCGAGTCGGAGCGGAGATTTAAAAAGAGCAGGAACTGCGAGTCGGAGCGGAGATTTAAAAGCGCGGGAGCTGCGAGTCGGAGCGGAGATTTAAAAAGAGCAGGAACTGCGAGTCGGAGCGTGGATTTAAAAAGCGCAGGAGCTGGGAGTCGGAGCGGAGATTTAAAAAGAGCGGGAGCTGCGAGTCGGAGCAGAGATTTAAAAGGCGCGGGAGCTGCGAGTCGGAGCGGAGATTTAAAAAGAGCGGGAGCTGCGAGTCGGAGCGGAGATTTAAAAAGCGCGGGGGATGCGAGTCGGAGCGGAGGTTTAAAAAGAGCTGGAGCCGCGAGTCAGAGCGGAGATTTAAAAAGCGCGGGAGCTGCGAGTCTGAGCGGAGATTTAAAAAGAGCGGGAGCTGCGAGTCGGAGCGGAGATTTAAAAAGAGCGGGAGCTGCGAGTCGGAGCAGAGATTTAAAAAGAACGGGAGCTAGGAGTCGGAGCGGAGATTTAGAAAGAGCGGGAGCTAGGAGTCGGAGCGGAGATTTACAAAGAGCGGGAGCTGGGAGTCGGAGCGTAGATTTAAAAAGAGCTGGAGCTGCGAGTCGGAGCAGAGATTTAAAAAGAGCGGGAGCTGCGAGTCGGAGCGGAGATTTAAAAAGTGCGGGAGGTGGGAGTCGGAGCGTAGATTTAAAAAGCGCAGGAGCTCCGAGTCGGAGCGGAGATTTAAAAAGCGTGGGAGCTGCGAGTCGGAGCGGAGATTTAAAAAGAGCAGGAACTGCGAGTCGGAGCGGAGATTTAAAAGCGCGGGAGCTGCGAGTCGGAGCGGAGATTTAAAAAGAGCAGGAACTGCGAGTCGGAGCGGAGATTTAAAAAGCGCGGGAGCTGCGAGTCGGAGCGGAGATTTAAAAAGAGCAGGAACTGCGAGTCGGAGCGGAGATTTAAAAAGCGCGGGAGCTGCGAGTCGGAGCGGAGATTTAAAAAGCGAGGGAGCTGCGAGTCGGAGCGGAGATTTAAAAAGAACCGGAGCTGCGAGTCGGAGCGGAGATTTAAAAAGCGCGGGAGCTGCGAGTCGGAGCGGATATTTAAAAAGAGCGGGAGCCGCGAGTCAGAGTGGAGATTTAAATAGCGCGGGAGCTGCGAGTCGGAGCAGAGATTTAAAAAGAACGGGAGCTAGGAGTCGGAGCGGAGATTTACAAAGAGCGGGAGCCACGAGTCGGAGCGTAGATTTAAAAAGTGCGGGAGCTGGGAGTCGGAGCGTAGATTTAAAAAGCGCAGGAGCTGGGAGTCGGAGCGGAGATTTAAAAAGAGCAGGAGCTGCGAGCCGGAGCGGAGATTTACAAAGAGCGGGAGCCACGAGTCGGAGCGTAGATTTAAAAAGTGCGGGAGCTGGGAGTCGGAGCGTAGATTTAAAAAGCGCAGGAGCTGGGAGTCGGAGCGGAGATTTAAAAAGAGCAGGAGCTGCGAGCCGGAGCGGAGATTTGCAAAGAGCGGGAGCCACGAGTCGGAGCGTAGATTTAAAAAGTGCGGGAGCTGGGAGTCGGAGCGTAGATTTAAAAAGCGCAGGAGCTGGGAGTCGGAGCGGAGATTTAAAAAGAGCAGGAGCTGCGAGTCGGAGGGGAGATTAAAAAAGAGCGGGAGCTGCGAGTCGGAGCAGAGATTTAAAAAGCGCGGGAGCCTCGAGTCGGAGGGGAGATTTAAAAAGAGCAGGACCTGAGAGTCGGAGCGGAGATTTAAAAAGCGCGGGAGCTGCGAGTCAGAGCGGAGATTTAAAAAGAGCAGGAGCTGCGAGTCGGAGCGTAGATTTAAAAAGAGCAGGACCTGAGAGTCGGAGCGGAGATTTAAAAAGCGCCGGAGCTGCGAGTCGGAGCGGAGATTTAAAAAGCGCCGGAGCTGGGAGTCGGAGCGTAGATTTAAAAAGCGCAGGAGCTGGGAGTCGGAGCGGAGATTTAAAAAGAGCTGGAGCTGCGAGTCGGAGCAGAGATTTAAAAAGCGCGGGAGCTGCGAGTCGGAGCGGAGATTTAAAAAGAGCAGGAGCTCCGAGTCGGAGCGGAGATTTACAAAGAGCGGGAGCCACGAGTCGGAGCGTAGATTTAAAAAGTGCGGGAGCTGCGAGTCGGAGCGTGGATTTAAAAAGCGCAGGAGCTGGGAGTCGGAGCGGAGATTTAAAAAGAGCAGGAGCTGCGAGTCGGAGCGGAGATTTAAAAAGAGCGGGAGCTGCGAGTCGGAGCAGAGATTTAAAAGGCGCGGGAGCTGCGAGTCGGAGGGGAGATTTAAAAAGAGCAGGACCTGAGAGTCGGAGCGGAGATTTAAAAAGCGCGGGAGCTGCGAGTCGGAGCGGAGATTTAAAAAGAGCAGGAGCTGCGAGTCGGAGCGTAGATTTAAAAAGAGCAGGACCTGAGAGTCGGAGCGGAGATTTAAAAAGCGCCGGAGCTGCGAGTCGGAGCGGAGATTTAAAAAGAGCGGGAGCTGCGAGTCGGAGCGGAGATTTAAAAAGAGCGGGAGCTGCGAGTCGGAGCAGAGATTTAAAAAGAACGGGAGCTAGGAGTCGGAGCGGAGATTTAGAAAGAGCGGGAGCTAGGAGTCGGAGCAGAGATTTACAAAGAGCGGGAGCTGGGAGTCGGAGCGGAGATTTAAAAAGAGCTGGAGCTGCGAGTCGGAGCAGAGATTTAAAAAGAGCGGGAGCTGCGAGTCGGAGCGGAGATTTAAAAAGTGCGGGAGGTGGGAGTCGGAGCGTAGATTTAAAAAGCGCAGGAGCTCCGAGTCGGAGCGGAGATTTAAAAAGCGTGGGAGCTGCGAGTCGGAGCGGAGATTTAAAAAGAGCAGGAACTGCGAGTCGGAGCGGAGATTTAAAAGCGCGGGAGCTGCGAGTCGGAGCGGAGATTTAAAAAGAGCAGGAACTGCGAGTCGGAGCGGAGATTTAAAAAGCGCGGGAGCTGCGAGTCGGAGCGGAGATTTAAAAAGAGCAGGAACTGCGAGTCGGAGCGGAGATTTAAAAAGCGCGGGAGCTGCGAGTCGGAGCGGAGATTTAAAAAGCGAGGGAGCTGCGAGTCGGAGCGGAGATTTAAAAAGCACCGGAGCTGCGAGTCGGAGCGGAGATTTAAAAAGCGCGGGAGCTGCGAGTCGGAGCGGATATTTAAAAAGAGCGGGAGCCGCGAGTCAGAGTGGAGATTTAAATAGCGCGGGAGCTGCGAGTCGGAGCAGAGATTTAAAAAGAACGGGAGCTAGGAGTCGGAGCGGAGATTTACAAAGAGCGGGAGCCACGAGTCGGAGCGTAGATTTAAAAAGTGCGGGAGCTGGGAGTCGGAGCGTAGATTTAAAAAGCGCAGGAGCTGGGAGTCGGAGCGGAGATTTAAAAAGAGCAGGAGCTGCGAGCCGGAGCGGAGATTTACAAAGAGCGGGAGCCACGAGTCGGAGCGTAGATTTAAAAAGTGCGGGAGCTGGGAGTCGGAGCGTAGATTTAAAAAGCGCAGAAGCTGGGAGTCGGAGCGGAGATTTAAAAAGAGCAGGAGCTGCGAGCCGGAGCGGAGATTTACAAAGAGCGGGAGCCACGAGTCGGAGCGTAGATTTAAAAAGTGCGGGAGCTGGGAGTCGGAGCGTAGATTTAAAAAGCGCAGGAGCTGGGAGTCGGAGCGGAGATTTAAAAAGAGCAGGAGCTGCGAGTCGGAGGGGAGATTTAAAAAGAGCGGGAGCTGCGAGTCGGAGCAGAGATTTAAAAAGCGCGGGAGCTGCGAGTCGGAGGGGAGATTTAAAAAGAGCAGGACCTGAGAGTCGGAGCGGAGATTTAAAAAGCGCGGGAGCTGCGAGTCGGAGCGGAGATTTAAAAAGAGCAGGAGCTGCGAGTCGGAGCGTAGATTTAAAAAGAGCAGGACCTGAGAGTCGGAGCGGAGATTTAAAAAGCGCCGGAGCTGCGAGTCGGAGCGGAGATTTAAAAAGCGCCGGAGCTGGGAGTCGGAGCGTAGATTTAAAAAGCGCAGGAGCTGGGAGTCGGAGCGGAGATTTAAAAAGAGCTGGAGCTGCGAGTCGGAGCAGAGATTTAAAAAGCGCGGGAGCTGCGAGTCGGAGCGGAGATTTAAAAATAGCAGGAGCTCCGAGTCGGAGCGGAGATTTACAAAGAGCGGGAGCCACGAGTCGGAGCGTAGATTTAAAAAGTGCGGGAGCTGCGAGTCGGAGCGTGGATTTAAAAAGCGCAGGAGCTGGGAGTCGGAGCGGAGATTTAAAAAGACCAGGAGCTGCGAGTCGGAGCGGAGATTTAAAAAGAGCAGGAGCTGCGAGTCGGAGCAGAGATTTAAAAGGCGCGGGAGCTGCGAGTCGGAGGGGAGATTTAAAAAGAGCAGGACCTGAGAGTCGGAGCGGAGATTTAAAAAGCGCGGGAGCTGCGAGTCGGAGCGGAGATTTAAAAAGAGCAGGAGCTGCGAGTCGGAGCGTAGATTTAAAAAGAGCAGGACCTGAGAGTCGGAGCGGAGATTTAAAAAGCGCCGGAGCTGCGAGTCGGAGCGGAGATTTAAAAAGCGCCGGAGCTGGGAGTCGGAGCGTAGATTTAAAAAGCGCAGGAGCTGGGAGTCGGAGCGGAGATTTAAAAAGAGCTGGAGCTGCGAGTCGGAGCAGAGATTTAAAAAGCGCGGGAGCTGCGAGTCGGAGCGGAGATTTAAAAAGAGCAGGAGCTCCGAGTCGGAGCGGAGATTTAAAAAGCGTGGGAGCTGCGAGTCGGAGCGGAGATTTAAAAAGAGCGGGAGCTGCGAGTCGGAGCGGAGATTTAAAAAGAGCAGGAGCTGCGAGTCGGAGCGGAGGTTTAAAAAGAGCTAGAGCCGCGAGTCAGAGCGGAGATTTAAAAAGCGCGGGAGCTGCGAGTCTGAGCGGAGATTTAAAAAGAGCGGGAGCTGCGAGTCGGAGCGGAGATTTAAAAAGAGCGGGAGCTGCGAGTCGGAGCAGAGATTTAAAAAGAACGGGAGCTAGGAGTCGGAGCGGAGATTTACAAAGAGCGGGAGCTAGGAGTCGGAGCGGAGATTTACAAAGAGCGGGAGCTGGGAGTCGGAGCGGAGATTTAAAAAGAGCTGGAGCTGCGAGTCGGAGCAGAGATTTAAAAAGAGCGGGACCTGCGAGTCGGAGCGGAGATTTAAAAAGAGCAGGAGCTCCGAGTCGGAGCGGAGATTTAAAAAGCGTGGGAGCTGTGCGTCGGAGCGGAGATTTAAAAAGCGTGGGAGCTGCGAGTCGGAGCGGAGATTTAAAAAGAGCGGGAGCTGCGAGTCGGAGCGGAGATTTAAAAAGCGCGGGAGCTGCGAGTCGGAGCGGAGGTTTAAAAAGAGCTGGAGCCGCGAGTCAGAGCGGAGATTTAAAAAGCGCGGGAGCTGCGAGTCTGAGCGGAGATTTAAAAAGAGCGGGAGCTGCGAGTCGGAGCGGAGATTTAAAAAGAGCGGGAGGTGCGAGTCGGAGCAGAGATTTAAAAAGAACGGGAGCTAGGAGTCGGAGCGGAGATTTACAAAGAGCGGGAGCTAGGAGTCGGAGCGGAGATTTACAAAGAGCGGGAGCTGGGAGTAGGAGCGTAGATTTAAAAAGAGCTGGAGCTGCGAGTCGGAGCGGAGATTTAAAAAGCGCGGGAGCTGCGAGTCGGAGCGGAGATTTAAAAAGAGCAGGAACTGCGAGTCGGAGCGGAGATTTAAAAAGCGCGGGAGCTGCGAGTCGGAGCGGAGGTTTAAAAAGCGAGGGAGCTGCGAGTCGGAGCGGAGATTTAAAAAGCACCGGAGCTGCGAGTCGGAGCGGAGATTTACAAAGAGCGGGAGCCACGAGTCGGAGCATAGATTTAAAAAGTGCGGGAGCTGGGAGTCGGAGCGTAGATTTAAAAAGCGCAGGAGCTGGGAGTCGGAGCGGAGATTTAAAAAGAGCAGGAGCTGCGAGCCGGAGCGGAGATTTACAAAGAGCGGGAGCCACGAGTCGGAGCGTAGATTTAAAAAGTGCGGGAGCTGGGAGTCGGTGCGTAGATTTAAAAAGCGCAGGAGCTGGGAGTCGGAGCGGAGATTTAAAAAGAGCAGGAGCTGCGAGTCGGAGCGGAGATTTAAAAAGAGCGGGAGCTGCGAGTCGGAGCAGAGATTTAAAAAGCGCGGGAGCTGCGAGTCGGAGGGGAGATTTAAAAAGAGCAGGACCTGAGAGTCGGAGCGGAGATTTAAAAAGCGCGGGAGCTGCGAGTCGGAGCGGAGATTTAAAAAGAGCAGGAGCTGCGAGTCGGAGCGTAGATTTAAAAAGAGCAGGACCTGAGAGTCGGAGCGGAGATTTAAAAAGCGCCGGAGCTGCGAGTCGGAGCGGAGATTTAAAAAGCGCCGGAGCTGGGAGTCGGAGCGTAGATTTAAAAAGCGCAGGAGCTGGGAGTCGGAGCGGAGATTTAAAAAGAGCTGGAGCTGCGAGTCGGAGCAGAGATTTAAAAAGCGCGGGAGCTGCGAGTCGGAGCGGAGATTTAAAAAGAGCAGGAGCTCCGAGTCGGAGCGGAGATTTAAAAAGCGTGGGAGCTGCGAGTCGGAGCGGAGATTTAAAAAGAGCGGGAGCTGCGAGTCGGAGCGGAGATTTAAAAAGAGCAGGAGCTGCGAGTCGGAGCGGAGGTTTAAAAAGAGCTAGAGCCGCGAGTCAGAGCGGAGATTTAAAAAGCGCGGGAGCTGCGAGTCTGAGCGGAGATTTAAAAAGAGCGGGAGCTGCGAGTCGGAGCAGAGATTTAAAAAGAACGGGAGCTAGGAGTCGGAGCGGAGATTTACAAAGAGCGGGAGCCACGAGTCGGAGCGTAGATTTAAAAAGTGCGGGAGCTGGGAGTCGGAGCGTAGATTTAAAAAGCGCAGGAGCTGGGAGTCGGAGCGGAGATTTAAAAAGAGCAGGAGCTGCGAGTCGCAGCAGAGATTTAAAAAGCGTGGGAGCTGCGAGTCGGAGGGGAGATTTAAAAAGAGCAGGACCTGAGAGTCGGAGCGGAGATTTAAAAAGCGCGGGAGCTGCGAGTCGGAGCGGAGACTTAAAAAGCGCCGGAGCTGCGAGTCGGAGCGGAGATTTAAAATGAGCGGGAGCTGCGAGTCGGAGCGGAGATTTAAAAAGCGCGGGAGCTGCGAGTCGGAGCGGAGATTTAAAAAGTGCGGGAGCCGCGAGTCGGAGCGGAGATTTAAATAGCGCGGGAGCTGCGAGTCGGAGCGGAGATTTAAAAAGAGCGGGAGCTGCGAGTCGGAGCGGAGATTTAAAAAGAGCGGGAGCTGCGAGTCGGAGCGGAGATTTACAAAGAGCGGGAGCTACGAGTCGGAGCGTAGATTTAAAAAGTGCGGGAGCTGGGAGTCGGAGCGTACATTTAAAAAGCGCAGGAGCTGGGAGTCGGAGCGGAGATTTGAAAAGAGCAGGAGCTGCGAGTCGGAGCAGAGATTTAAAAAGCGCGGGAGCTGCGATCGGAGGGGAGAATTAAAAAGAGAAGGAACTGAGAGTCGGAGCGGTGATTTCAAAAGCGCGGGAGCTGCGAGTCGGAGCGGAGATTTAAAAAGCGCCGGACCTGCGAGTCGGAGCGGTGATTTAAAAAGAGCGGGAGCTGCGAGTCGGAGCGGGGATTTAAAAAGCGCGGGAGCTGCGAGTCGGAGCAGAGATTTAAAAAGAGTGGGAGCCGCGAGTCGGAGCGGAGATTTAAATAGCGCGGGAGCTGCGAGTCGGAGCGGAGATTTAAAAAGAGCGGGAGCTGCGAGTCGGAGCGGAGATTTAAAAAGAGCGGGAGCTGCGAGTCGGAGCGGAGATTTACAAAGAACGGGAGCTACGAGTCGGAGCGTAGATTTAAAAAGTGCGGGAGCTGGGAGTCGGAGCGTAGATTTAAAAATCGCAGGAGCTGGGAGTCGGAGCGAGATTTAAAAAGAGCAGGAGCTGCGATTCGGAGCAGAGATTTAAAAAGCGCGGGAGCTGCGAGTCGGAGGGGAGATTTAAAAAGAGCGGGAGCTGCGAGTCGTAGCGGAGATTTAAAAAGATCGCGGCCTAGTTTCAGGAGCCGTGCGGAGGAGGAGCATTCTCTGCCAGGGAGAGAACCTGAGAACATGTCAGGCCCTGAGAAGGTAAGTAAGTGATTTTTACTCATTTTTACTTTTATTACCTTTTCAAATTGTGTGTGTGTGTGAGGGGGGGGAGGGGGGGAGGGGGGGGAACTGAAGTGACATCACATAAAAGCTGAGACCTGAGTGGCTGGTTGGGAATCTACACTAAATTAAAAAAAATTAAGCATTGCTAACTAATTAAACATAATGTGGAGATGCCGGCGTTGGACTGGGGTGACTGGGGTGACTGTAATTAAACATAATTGCTTAATTATAATTCAGAGGGGTATCTAAGCCAGAGATCGGAGAGTACTATATTTAGCTTTCACATTTATAGTAGAAATCTAGTGCTAGGAAACAGATAGTTAACAGTAACTTTTTTGTTAAAAAAAAATTTAACTTTTAATTTTAATTTACTAATTAATTGACGCAATGTCAGCTAGAGGGGTGCAGTGCTCTGACTGTGAGATGTGGCAGAGATGTCCGGAAGGCTTCCGGCGTCCCTGATGGCTTCATCTGCAGAAAGTGCACCCAACTTGGAGCTCCTCACAGACCGCATGGTTCGGTTGGAGAAGCAATTGGATGCACTGAGGAGCATGCAGGTGGCGGAAAGCGTCATAGATCGCAGTTATATAAATGTGGTCACACCCAAGGTGCAGGCAGAGAAATGGGTGACCACCAGAAAGGACAGGCAGTCAGTGCAGGAATCCCCTGTGGTTGTCCCCCTCTCGAACAGGTATACCCCTTTGGATACTGTCGCGGGGGATAGCCTGTCAGGGGAAAACAGCAGCAGCCAGAGCAGCGGCACCACAGCTGGCTCTGATGTTCAGAAGGGAGGGTCAAAGCGCAGAAGAGCAATAGTAATAGGGGACTCTATAGTCAGGGGCACAGATAGGCTCTTCTGTGGACGTGAAAGAGACTCCAGGATGTTATGTTGCCTCCTTGGTGCCAGGGCGCAGGATGTCTCCGATCGGGTAGAGGGCATCCTGAAGGGGGAGGGCACACAGGCAGAGGTCGTTGTACATATTGGTACTAACGACATCGGCAGGAAGGGGCATGAGGTCCTGCAGCAGGAGTTCAGGGAGCTAGGCAGAAAGTTAAAAGACAGGACCTCGAGGGTTGTAATCTCGGGATTACTCCCTGTGCCACGTGCCAGTGAGGCTAGAAATAGGAAGATAGAGCAGCTAAACACGTGGCTAAACAGCTGGTGTAGGAGGGAGGGTTTCCGTTATCTGGACCACTGGGAGCTCTTCCGGGGCAGGTGTGACCTATATAAGAAGCACGGGTTGCATCTAAACTGGAGAGGCATAAATATCCTGGCCGCGAGGTTTGCTAGTGTCACACGGGAGGGTTTAAATTAGTATGGCAGGGGGGTGGGCACGGGGCAATAGGTCAGAAGTTGAGAGCATTGAGGGAGAACTAGGGAATAGGGACAGTGGGGCTCTGAGGCAGAGCAGACAGGGAGAGGTTGCTGAACACAGCGGGTCTGGTGGCCTGATGTGCATATGTTTTAATGCAAGAAGTTTTACGGGTAAGGCAGATGAGCTTAGAGCTTGGATTAGTACTTGGAACTATGATGCTGTTGCCATTACAGAGACCTGGTTGATGGAAGGGCAAGATTGGCAGCTAAACGTTCCAGGATAGAGATGTTTCAGGCGGGATGGAGAGGGATGTAAAAGGGGTGACGGAGTTGCGCTACTGGTTAGTAAGTATATCACAGCTGTACTACGGGAGGACACCTCAGAGGGCAGTGATGCTACATGGGTGGAGATCAGGAATAAGAAGGGTGCAGTCACAATGTTGGGGGTTTACTACAGGCCTCCCAACAGCCAGCGGGAGATAGAGGAGCAGATAGGTAGACAGATTTTGGAAAAGAGTAAAAACAATAGGGTTATGGTGCTGGGAGACTTCAACTTCCCCAATATTGACTCGGACTCATTTAGTGCCAGGGGCTTCGACGGGGCAGAGTTTGTAAGGAGCATCCTGGAGGGCTTCTTAAAACAATATGTAGACAGTGCAACTAGGGAAGGGGCGGTACTGGACCTGGTATTGGGGAATGAGCCCGGCCAGGAGTTAGAAGTTTCAGTAGGGGAGCATTTCGCAAACAGTGACCACAATTCAGTAAGTTTTAAAGTGGTGGTGGAGAAGGATAAGAGTGGTCGTAGGATGCATGTGCTAAATTGGGGGAAGGCTAATTCTAACAATATTAGGAGGGAACGGAAGAACATAGATTGTGGGCGGATGTTTGAGGGCAAATCAACATCTGACATGCGGGAGGCTTTCAAGTGTCAGTTGAAAGGACCAGCATGTTCCTGTGAGGAAGAAGGATAAATACGGCAATTTTCGTGAACCATGGATAACGTGAGATATTGTAGGCCTCGTCAAAAAGAAAAAGGAGGCATTTGTCAGGGCTAAAATGCTGTGAACAGACGAAGCCTGTGTGGAATATAAGGAATGTAGGAAGTAACTTAAGCAAGGAGTCAGGAGGGCTCGAAGGGTCACGAAAAGTCATTGCCAAATAGGGTTAAGGAAAATCCCAAGGCTTTTTACACGTACATAAAAAGCAAGAGGGTAGCCAGGGAAAGGGTTGGCCCACTGAAGGATAGGCAAGGGAATCTATGTGTGGAGCCAGAGGAAATGGGCGAGGTACTAAATGAATATTTTGCATCAGTATTCACCAAAGAGAAGGAATTGGTGGATGTTGAGTCTGGAGGAGGGTGTGTAGATAGCCTGGGTCACATTGAGATCCAAAAAGACGAGGTGGTAGGCGTCTTAAAAAATATTAAGGTAGATAAGTCCCCAGGGCCTGATGGGATCTACCCCAAGAAAACTGAAGGAGGCTGGAGAGGAAATTGCTGAGGCCTTTACAGAAATCTTTGGATCCTCACTGTCTTCAGGTATTGTCCCGGAGGACTGGAGAATAGTCAATGTTGTTCCTCTGTTTAAGAACGGTAGCAAGGATAATCCAGGGAACTACAGGCCGGTGAGCCTTACTTCAGTGGTCGGGAAATTACTGGAGATAATTCTTCGAGACAGGATCTACTCCCATTTGGAAGCAAATGTACGTATTAGTGAGAGGCAGGATGGTTTTGTGAAGGGGAGGTCGTGTCTCACTAACTTGATAGAGTTTTTCTAGGAGGTGACAAAGATGATTGATGCAGGTAGGGCAGTTGATGTTGTCTATATGGACTTCAGTAAGGCCTTTGACAAGGTCCCTCATGGTAGACTACTACAAAAGGTGAAGTCGCACGGGATCAGGGGTGAGCTGGCAAGGTGGATACAGAACTGGCTAGGTCACCGAAGGCAGAGAGTAGCAATAGAAGGATGCTTTTCTAATTGTAGGTCTGTGACCAGTGGTGATCGCAGGGACCAGTGCTGGGACCGTTGCTGTTTGTAGTATATATAAATGATTTTGAGGAAAATGTAACTGGTCTGATTAGTAAGTTTGCAGACAACACAAAGATTGGTGGAATTGCGGATAGCGATGAGGACTGTCAGAGGATACAGCAGGATTTAGATTGTTTGGAGACTTGGGCGGAGAGATGGCAGATGGAGTTTAATCCGGCCAAATGTGAGGTCATGCATTTTGGAAGGTCTAATGCAGGTAGGGAATATACAGTAAATGGTAGAACCCTCAAGAGTAATGAAAGTCAGAGAGGTCTAGGTGTACAGGTCCACAGGTCACTAAAAGGGGCAACTCAGGTGGAGAAGGTAGTCAAGAAGCAGACGGCATGCTTCCCTTCATTGGCCAGGGCATTGAGTATAAGAATTTTCAACTCATGTTGCAGCTGTATAGAACCTTAGTTACCTCACTTGGAGTATAGTGTTCAATTCTGGTCGCCACACTACCAGAAGGATGTGGAGGCTTTAGAGAGGGTTCAGAAGAGATTTACCAGAATGTTGCCTGGTATGGCGGGCATTAGCTATGAGTAGCGGTTGAATAAACTCGGTTTGTTCTCACTGGAACGAAGGAGGTTGAGGGAAGTCCTGATAGAGGTATACAAAATTATGAGTGGCATAGACAGAGTGGATAGTCAGAGGCTTTTCCCCAGGGTAGAGGGTTCAATTACTAGGGGGCATAGGTTTAAGGTGAGAGGGGCAAGGTTTAGAGTAGATGCACGAAGCAAGTTTTTTTACGCAGAGGGTAGTGGGTGCCTGGAACTCGCTACCGGAGGAGGTGGTGGAAGCAGGGACGATAGTGATATTTAAGGGGCATCTTGACAAATACATGAATAGGATGGGAATAGAGGGATACGGACCCAGGAAGTGTCGAAGATTGTAGTTTAGTCGGGCAGCATGGTCGGCACGGGCTTGGAGGGCCGATGGGCCTGTTCCTGTGCTGTACATTTCTTTGTTTTACGTTCTTTGTTCAGAGGAGGTCGTGAGGACGCTCCGCAGGCAGCTAGTTGGGAAAGAGACAAATGAGGGGAACTATAGTGAATGTGAAAAGATTAATGAGCACTCCGGGAACAATTGGCAGCTAAAGATAAAGAGATGGCTGATGTGAAACGGGCACACCAATCTTGTTTACTTCACCTTAGCAGCTTTCAGACCCAGTACGATAAAGCCGACCAAGATACACAGCGCGCAGTCCTGGTACGAGACGAGACAGAACAGCAGGTAGCACAGTTAACGAGACAGTGCGCGGATTTGAAGGCAGCTTTACGAGCACTCCATAGCTCCACCACAGAACAAAGACAGAGCACAGTAGATCACGCGAAATGGAGACGACAAATAGAGAAGTTGCAGTCACTGTTGTCAGTGCAAAACGGATTCAGAGATACCTTTGGACAAGGGTTAGATGAGGAGAATGGCCCCAATTGGCAAGAACTAAATGAAACCGCCCATAGATATGTGGAGGATACCGAAAATCACAATAGAGCCCCCGGCCCCGAAAAGGAAAGCACCCGCATCACCGACTGCACAGGCAGCACACACACCCATGAATCCAGTCACCACACAGCGCAGGTCATCGGATCGGGATGAGCCTGACTTTGTGTACACCACCCCACTAACCATCACCCAATTGAGAGATGCCTGCGCCAAAATTGAACCAATCGAACCCACAGCAGACCCACATAATTTATTTGAGAGAGTACGACGGCAAACGGTTATGTACGGTCTGCACGAAAGGGAGGAAGTTAAGCTTACAACCATGAGCCTTGACCCGTCCGTTAGCTCAGATTTACCAGAACCACAGGATGTAGGAGGAGAACCTCTACAAGAAATGAAAACAGCTAATTTAGATCCGATTGTACAACAAGGGAGACCCCATAGAATGTTTGAACCGCAGTAAGCAAAAGAAGGGAGAGCATCCGACTGCATTTGCAGGTCGCCGCTGGGTCCATTTTAAAGCCGTATTTGGGGATTTGACCCACGCACACTTAGATTCCGACGACACAATTAAATGGGCTCGCACTTCTGTCTCCCACGCCCCAGAAGCAGGTAAAAAGGCTTGTGTAAATTACCACCCCGCAGACGCCACACATAATGAAGCTTGGGTGTTAAAGCGACTCTCCAGAGTTTGGGGATAATCCCTACATAGGAAGGCAGATCAGGAAAAGGCAGAGGCGAATATGCACCCAGTCCGGACTAATCAGGACACAGCATGGGTAAAAGAGAGCGGACATGAAGGACAGCATCCCAGAGAACAGGCACCACCAGGTTGCTGTAACTGTGGACACATGGGACATTACGTCCGCTAATGCAGACAAAACCCCCGAACCAGCAATGGCACCAGCAATCGAACGCCCCAACTCGGAACAATGTTAGGCCCATACATTGCATCAGCGCCCGTTCAGATAATGCATTAATCATCACCACAGATTGACAGTGTTCGGACTCTCCAACTTGGGTCTGCGACACACTCTGGACAAATCAGGCAGACCAGAAGTCACAGGCACAGTCCGGGGACACCAGTAGGACATTCCTTTGGGACACAGGAGGGTTCTGCACCACTTTAAACTCCTCCGCAATGTTTCAGTGCGACACATGGCCCACCACAGACACCATCACCCTTAGTGGATTTACAGGACATTACAGCAGGGATAGATATTCCCCCGTAGATATTCAGATAGGAACCATAAACACCAGGCACTCCGTTGTTTTGTCGACTTGCCCCAAATAGCCGAGCACATTCTAGGAATCGACTATATGAGCTCCCACAACATTTCCTTTGACCCCGTGAATTGGTGTGTATGGAAAATGGCCAAAACAGCGGGAGCCCTCCCCACGCTCACAGTCGGGGACTACGAACATAGGATTTGCTCAGTAGGAGACGATTGGTTTGGTCCGCAAACAATTAGTACAGACCAGACAATTAGAGAGGTCCTGAGAAAACATAAAGCATCCTTCGCCCAACACAAACACGATTGTGGGACGATCTCTGGCATGGTCATAATTTCAGGTCCCGATCCCAAGTCCCAGAAGCAATACGGTTTCCCACAGCAAGCCGAAAGTGAGATCTGAAAAGTCATCAATAGCTTACTAGATCAAGGAATAATTCGGCCCGTAGCCTCAACAAACAACGCCCCAATTTGGCGCGTAAAGAAACCCGACGGTTCATGGAGATTAATCATTGATTACCGAGAGCTCAACAAGGTCACGCCATGAGCATCCCCCACCGTTGCCACGGGTCCCGAAACCATGTTCAAACAGGGGGTACACGCAAAGTACTTTACAGTGCTGGACATTAGCAATGGCTTCTGGCCCATCCCCTAAGGCCTGTCAATACAAGTTCGCGTTCACATTTCAAGGGCAGAAGTATACGTGGACATGTCTGCCGCAAGGTTTCCACAACCCCCCCTCCATTTTTCACCGACATTTGGCCAACGAACTTTCCAATTTTTCCCGCCCCGAATGCCTTATTCAGTATGTGACCGACTTACTCCTACAGATGGACACAAAGGAAGTGCATGTTAAGCATCTTTCAGAATTGCTAGGTCTCTTACAATCAATTGGATGCAAGGTTTACCCGAAAAAATCCCAGATCCTAAAACGAAAGGTCCTTTATTTAGGCACCATTAGGTTAGGCACTTCTCTACCCACGGGTATAGAGAGATTGAACAAACTAATTGAGTCAATATTTAAATTGCCCCTGCCCCACAATGTCACTGAACTCCGATCATTCTTCGGAATAGTTGGATATAGTAGGAACTGCATAGATGGTTTTGCCACAAAAGCAGCCCCACTCTCAGAGCTCCTTAAAAAGAACGCCCCATGGGAATGGCTTCCTCAGCACACGGACGCCATCGATGAATTAAAAGGCGCCCTGGGCAGAGCCACCGCTTTGCAAGTTCGAAACCCACATTCTCCCTACGCCATAGTAGTAGCGACCATCGACCGAATCTATCAGCAATACTCCTACAGGAAAGACATGACTGCTCAGGACCCGTAGCCTATGCCTCACGAATTTTGGATCCCATAGAGCAAGGATTATCAGCCTGCGAGCGGCACTTGCTCGCAGTCTTTTGGGCAGTGCAGTATTTTGATTATATCAAAGGCCTTAACCCAGTAAGGGTTTTAACTGAGCACACCCCAACGCAGCTGTTGTTAGATAGTAGGTTAAAGGGCGGTTCAGTCAGCAGGATTAGAGCAGGTGGCTGGCCAATGTTGTTACAGGGAAGGGACATGACAGTTAAACGTACAAAGACCCACACATTGTTAGTAGACAACCTTCAGTATGCAGGATCCCCACATGAGTGCCAGATCATTGCAGCCAAACACCACACAGGAACCTTTATTCCGAAGTCGCTACACTCACGAGCAAGCATCAGAACACAGAATCCCCAGACCACGGACAACACTTTAAAAATTTACTTAGGCTGTTCCTTCACCATTGTGAATGGAAAGAGAATGATTGGTTGTGGGATTGTATGAGGAAGACGCCCAGGGAAGCGCATTAGAGGAAATTTCCGAAAAATTACTCGGCCACCAAGGATCACAAGCAGCCGAATTAGCAGCTGTAGCATATGTAGTGCAGCAGCCAGATTCATTTCCGAGCCCAGCGGACATACATTCAGACAGGTTATATATCTGCAATAGTCTGACAGAATTCCTGCCCCTATGGGAATCTCGAGGATTCGTATCCGCTGATGGTAAACCACTACCCTCAGCCCCATTGTTAAAGCATATCCTTAAGACAGCAAGAGACCGCCCATATGGCATAATCAAAGCGAGAACCCATCATCGTTCCTCCCCATCGGGTAACGTAAAGGACTTAGCCAAGCCAGGGTCACGCCACGGACACTTTTTGTAACCCCCCCCAAAAGTGAACCGATACACGCAGTCCAGG
This sequence comes from Scyliorhinus torazame, assembly GCF_047496885.1. Taxonomy (NCBI): domain Eukaryota; kingdom Metazoa; phylum Chordata; class Chondrichthyes; order Carcharhiniformes; family Scyliorhinidae; genus Scyliorhinus; species Scyliorhinus torazame. The sequence continues at coordinate 59,128,498 of NC_092726.1, forward strand.
TTTAACAGACAAATATCGAAGATTTAGCCCAGGCCCAAAAGGCAGACGACACTCTAAAGCAGGTTTTAGACAGGGCAGCACGGTAGCATTGTGGATAGCACAATTGCTTCACAGCTCCAGGATCCCAGGTTCGATTCAGGCTTGGGACACTGTCTGTGCAGACTCTGCACATCCTCCCTGTCTGTGCGTGGGTTTCCTCCGGGTGCTCGGGTTTCCTCCCACAGTCCAAAGATGTGCGGGTCAGATGGATTGGCTGTTCTAAATTCCCCTTAGTGTCCAAAGTTGCCCTTAGTGTTGGGTGGTGTTGCTGGGTTATGGGGATGGGGTGGAGGTGTTGACCTTGGGTAGGGTGCTTTTTCCAAGAGCTGGTGCAGACTCGATGGACCGAATGGCCTCCTTCTGCACTGTAAATTATATGTAATGTCCCAGCCCCCTACGACAAATTCAAGGACACACTGACGGTACAGGACGGAATAATTTTGAAAAATAGAATTTATGTGGTCCCCACCCAGGACAGAAACCAGATAATTTACCAGTTTCGTGACGGACACGGACATCAGGAGATAGACAATACAATTGCCCATTTAAGACCTTTGTGCTGGTGGCCTCATTTAAAAGCCGACGTCATGCATTATGTTGAGAATTGTTTAATCTGTGCATAGAACAATTCTGAAAGGTACTTAAAGGAAGAACAATTGAGGAATACCCGACCTGTTAATGGGCTATGGGCAAATTTACAGTTCAACTACATTGGTGTGTCCCCCCCCCCCCCCCCCCCACCCCCCCGTTCCCCCCCCTCCCCCGCAGAAATGGTGTAAATATGTATTCGTAGTCATCAACACCTTTACAAAATGGGTAGAAGCATTTCATCCCGGACGAACACAGCGAAAGCCGGAGCTCAGATTTTGACCCAGCAGATAGTTACACGCTGTGGTATTCCCGCAGCATTGAGTCAGACACAGGTTCCCATTTCACCGGCAGGGCCATGCAAAATGTCCTAACGATTTTTGGAATTACGAAAAATTTCACATAGCGTATCACCCCCAATCCAGCGGCATTGTTGAACGAATGAATCGCACCTTGAAAGCTACTATTAGGAAAATGGTGCAACAGCCTATCACCACATGGGACAAAGTCCTCCCATTCGCCCTCATGTTTATTAGGAACACAGTATCCAGTTCCAGAGGTTTCACCCCCCGGTCTCATGACCGGACGGCCCTTGAAAGGAACTGAATATTTATTAGGTCTCGATTTGGCAAGCCCCACAGTCACCGCCCTCCCCATAAAAACGCAGTCCATCAAGTCACGGAAAATATTAAAGAAGCACAGCTCGCTGCAGCTGTCCGACTCGGCGCTAGGAAAAAGCAGAGTAAGGCCTGCATTGATAAAACAGTCCACCCGTAGAGTATACGATGAGCAAATGATAGTTTCCGTGTACAATCCCATGTCGTACCTCTCCTCTAAATTTGCAGGACCCTACTCCATTTCGGACAAAGTGAGCCCCTCTGTGTACAACGTAACGTTAGCCAATTGTAAACCTGGTTGGTTCCACATCAACCACCTCAAAGTCTATGGAACCCAATGTAGCCACTCCCACTACGTCTCCTTGGCAATAGCAGACGGTTCCGCCCCGCCCATCGACAACCTAGTCCAACCCTCCCGCAGCCATGACAGCACGTCCACGCCCACGGACCAGACCTTGTCTCTGCCCACACGTATCACTTTCCACCTTGAGCTTGATTCAGACGATAGCGCCAGCCTTCCCGAATTGACCACGATCACTGACCACTGGTACAACCTCCCCGGCCCCAGTCACTCCAGCCCCTGGAACCAAGACCAGGACATGTTTGGCCCCCAATATTCCCTTCCAAAGCCAGAGTCACCGCCACCACCAGACAACAGTGATTTGCCCTTTGCTGCTGACGAATGTGATATAAAATAGTTACTTTAGAGATACTAGTTAATGTAATGTAGAAATAAGCCACTTTGATTCTGGCAGATAGAGACAAAGGGATTGAGACCGCATGGAAAAAGCAGGAAGAGGTGTGTCTATGAGAGTGATGCTGCATTGATAGGGGGCCAGAGAAATGGATTGGAAGTGAGCCAATCAGAATCGATCAAACAGGTCAGGAGGGATATAGGCTGACCTATGGGCGTCGAGTATGTGAAACTTGATACCATTTGAATTGATTTGCAGAGATCCCTTTGTTTCTTTGTTCATTCGCTTTCTGGAGTGTAGGAGACTGGATGTCTCTTATGTTTCTGTAAGATGAATCAAGCTTGCAAGCTAAATAAATAACTTCTTTTTACGTGCAAATCCATCTCAACTTTTATTGAGGCCAGACTGACGGAGAAAGAAATTTGGAAATCAACATTTCGTGCCGACAACCGGGATTTCTCAGGGCGATCCTGATCCAACTGCGAAATCAGAATTAGACTGATTATGAACAGGAGGATGGGGAACAAAGGGCCCTCAATGTAGAACTGGAAAACGACCGCGCATTGATTGTTCCCCTCTTCTTATCGTCTTATTAGTCTGGTCACAGAACGACCGCCTCGACGAAATCACAGGTCAGTCTGGGGATTAGCATTTTAATTGATGGGACTTTATTTGTGAGATAATTCGGCTGGGGTAGGCTGTATTGTTGATGTAACATTTAAAATATAAATGGTTCAACTTTATTTGTGAGTTAATTCGGCTGGGGTAGGCTGTATTGTTGATGTAACATTTAAAATATAAATGGTTCAACTTTATTTGTGAGTTAATTCGGCTGGGGTAGGCTGTATTGTTGATGTAACATTTAAAATATAAATGGTTCAACTTTATTTGTGAGTTAATTCGATTGGGTTACGTTATGAGAGGTAGATGTAACATTTGAAATTGAAAATGGTTCACCTCTATATGTCTGTGTGTTAAAAATATAGTTGATTAAGCTAAAATTGTCTCCTTGGACTGTATTGGCGAAAAACGCAGTTCCGAGGGCTAGTTGAGATTGTGGGGAATGCTGCAGATTGGTTAAAGCAGAAGTCTCTCAAAGGGTTAACAGCAGCAGGCAAAGTAAAAGACAGACAGTGCTTCTCACTCAGGCCTTGAGATAACAGCGCCAGTCGCTAGTGTAATCGGATACCTTTCCTTTGAGTCAGTGAACTCCAGCAAAGTTACGTTTTGAATTAATTAAAGGAAACCAGTGGGTTTCTCCACCTCTTTGATAAAAGTTATTATTTTCGAAAGCAATTGATTGAAATTGCCAGAATCTTAAGTTTTACTTACTTGAAATAAGGTTTATCTCATTTTACCTGGAGATTAATAGAAACTTAAAGAAGATCATGGACACCATTTTAAAAAGTGTCAATCTGGAGATGATAGTTGATTTTGCTATGTGTATGTAAAAGAAAAAAACTTATTAAAAGAAAAATTGTTAAGATAAAGAAATAATTAAGTTGTAAATGTTATACAAGTTTGTGTTAAGCAAATTGTAAATTTAGTTCTGAGTTGAGATCAAAGCTAAGCTTGCAAGTTGCAGTAATTCAATTTGAATTTTCAAACATTTTTAAGTTTAAAAAAAAAGGAGCAAATAGAGAAAAGAAGGACACAGATCTTGAATGCGTTGAATAGCACATTTCAAAGGCCCATAAATCTTTCTGTTATCTTAGACCTAAAACCTAGGAAGACTGAAGAGCCAGAGGAATTTCTGGAGCGTTTTAATGAAATCTACCGGGGGCAGTCAGGCGATTTGCTGTATCAAAATGGTCAGAATTCCCCTCAATACTGTGCTATGTTAATGCATTGCCTACCACCTTCTGTGGTTACTGCTGTGAAATGTAATAACATGAATTGGACAGAGAACGACCCTTCCCAGATGGCAAGGGCAGTCAGATTTTACTGGAAGAAGGGTGTAGGCCAAGAAGGAGGCTCAGTTACAAAGGTTAAGACTGAGTATGTAATGAAAAAGGATGATCTGCGACCCCAACAAGCGGCAGAAATGGTAGTTTACCAGCAGGAGCCCCAATATAGTGACTTTGGGTGGGTGGATCAGCGAAGAGTAGGATGAGACAACATTTCTATCACCCCCCAGTGGTGGACGTTAGACGTTAAACAGTCACTGCATCACGTTACCCTGGCCTATGACAGAACTGGACGAAACAGGGAGTTGGAGGACAAATACCGGCCATTACTTGAGACCGAATGGCCAGTCAAGGTTACAGCCACAGTCACGGGAAAAGAAGGTACAACCGATTTTGTTACAAAATCACCACATTTATGGCCACAGTCAGCTTCGGTAAGCCCTCATATTACACGTCAGATCCATGACCAGTACCATGCCAAGGATATGGGGCGAATGGTCAGGAGGGCAGTGGATCATTCAGATCCAACAGACTACGCACTTCAAGTCATGCCGGACGGCACTACCATAAAATATTTTGAGGTCCCTGAAACGATTAACACTCGACTGCAGCATCACAGGGGACATGATGTGTTGGAATATGTCAATCCACAGGTCTGGGCGGAAAACCCATCACAAGTGGGAAAGACAAATGTTACACCTATTAAGGTGATGATTAAGGATCATGCAAAGCTACCTTCCATTCGACAATACCCCCTGAAATCTCAAGCTGCTCCATCAATAGATAAATTAATTCAAGAGCTGTTGAAACAGGGCATTTTGGTCCCTTGCCAATCAGAATGTAACACCCCCCTACTTGCTGTGCCTAAACCAGCCAAACCAGACCAGTACCGATTAGTACAGGATTTACGTTCAATCAATGCCATCGCATAGCCATTACATGCTCTCACCCTCCAACAGGATATTACGGTGTATAGCTCCCACTCGGTCATCGCACTACTGAGGCAACTGCAGACTCAGCATCTTACCGCAGCTCGTCAGAATAGGTATGAGATATACCTTTGAACAATCCACGTCTGACATTTAAATACTGTACCACTATCAATCCAGCCTGTTTTCTTACCGGTCCCCCTGTCCATGAGGACGCGCCTGGTCACGACTGTTTAGCCTTGATTCAGGAAACTACAACAATAAGGGACGATCTGAGTGATATTCCGTTAGAACAACCTGACATGATTATGTATGTTGATGGCAGTGCATTAGTAAGCCCCACTGGCCGGAGACTGTCCGGTTATGCAATTATAGATCAGGGTGGTCTGATTTTAGAAGCAGCAGCTTTCCAGACCCCTTACTCAGCACAACAAGCCGTACTTTTTGCCCTCACCCGTGCATGTGTACTTGGGGGAGATCGCCGGGTAAATATCTACACTGACTCCCGATACGCCTTCGGGGTAGTTCATGACTTCGGACAATTCTGGAAGAATAGGGGATTCCTTACCTCGGCAGGCACAGAAATATCCAACCGGGGTTTAGTTAATGACCTACTGCAGGCCCTCCTTATGCCAGCGCAGATTTCCGTTATTAAATGCGCTGCCCACACGAATGGTACAACCCCAGTTGACGTTGGTAATGAACGAGCAGATCGTGCAGCGCGAACAGCCGCGCAAATTCAGCAAGTGATGGTGCCTAAGATGTTAAGTCAGACTAAACGATCTACTATAAATATGTCTGCTTTTGACAAGTCAATGCCAACCATCCAAGACGTCATAAGGTTACAGGAGGACGCTCCTGGGAGTGATAAACAAATGTGGAAACGGTTAGGTTGTACATATGATTCTGTTTCCTCTTTATGGACCACGCCTGCACATCAGACTTGTATGTCTGATGTGCTGGCTTTATGGGTCATTGAATGTGTACACTTTGCAACTCATTGTGGGGCTCGAGGGACTAGTGATTTGTTGCTGGACACTTGGTGGCACCCTAAAATGCAGGGGTTGGCCCAAAGTATCAGTAATCGGTGTTTGATTTGTCAGCAATATAACACCGGAAAAGGTATCCCTTGTGGGAAGGGGCAAACCCCGTTGCCCAGTGGTCCCTTTGAGACGCTCCAAATGGATTACATTGAGTTGGAAAGGTGTCAATGTTACAAATATGTTTTGGTCATTGTGGATGTGTTCAGCAGATGGGTTGAGGTGTATCCGACTATCGATAATAAAGCTGCTACTGTGGTTAAAGTCTTGATGAGGGAAATCATTCCCCGGTACGGTATACCAGCTCAGTTAAGTTCTGATAATGGGCCTCATTTTATTGGACAAATTAACAAGGAGTTTTGCTCCCAGTTGGGCATACGCCAGCAGTTATACTGTGCTTACAGACTGCAGGCGGCCGGGTTGGTTGAGAGACACAATCAGACCCTCAAAACTAAATTGGCTAAATTAAGAGCAGACACGGGACTGACATGGCTTAAGTTGCTCCCCGTTGCCCTCTTCCAGCTGCGGGTTACACCTGCGGGGCCGGCCCGGCTCTCTCCCGCCGAGATTCTTTATGGCAGGCCTCTTAGAACTCCCTGGAGCCTGCAGGTTCCCAGACTGGTTCAGTTTCATCAGATGACTGAAGAAATGACCACCTATGTTCTAGCCCTCACACAAGTGCTCAAGGAACTCCATGGCCAAGTCCGCGCGGCTCACCAGCCATTGCCCCCCGTACCTAGCTCACTTTCAGTCCAGCCCGGTAGTTATGTCATGGTCAAAAATTGGACTAGGAAGGGGTCGGAGCCGCGATGGGACGGGCCCTTCCAAGTTCTCCTTACCACCCCCACAGCAGTTAAAGTGGAGGGGCGAAGTGCTTGGGTCCACCTACATCACTGTAAATTGAGTCTATCTCCACTACTGTAAAAGGTCGGATACTAACCTGCCTCCCTTCTCCAGTGCTATTTTACAGGTGTGGAGCATGATAGAGTGGCTACGCATCGTCTGTCTGATATTTGGCCTCACTTCGCTTGGCGTGTTATTGGCGATGGACATGGAAAAGGGGAATATTATGTATCTGTGTAGCCCCAACCAATCTACAAGGATACATCACCTATGCAAAGGTGATGTTCTTCGCTGCCCCCATATACGAGGACATGGTATCGACTCATGGAAGGTCATCAAAGTTAAGAAGAATGCAGGAGTCATGAAGCAGTTGCACCGGTCCCGGCGATGGGAAGGGAACATTACATGGACATTGCCTTGTTTTTGGAATACATGTAAATTTGATTTTGGATGTGTTAAGAGTGGTACAATAAAGGTAAAATCAGGCTGTCAGAAGAGTGTAGGAAGAGGCTATGAGAAAGAGAAAGGGACTAGAGAGAGGATGGGGCGGATGAGAAGGGAAGTACAGCTAGAACGTAGGTTACCGGGAGATACACTTAAGTTAATTAAAGGCCAAACTGAGGAAAACCCGGGTAGTAGTCAGTGATCGGAATTATTTTATTTGCGGCCTTACCATCTTGGGAAATGAAACCTTGGGAGCCCTCGGGGCAATAACTAACTAGTTGTCTCAGCTACGGTTGTTTGCAATGCAGAACCGGTATGCTCTTGACTATCTTCTGGCCCGTGAGGGTGGGGTATGCGCCATAGTACAGGGCAAGTGTATCATGGGAGTTCAGGACTTGACCGCTAACATCACTAAATTTATGGATCACATACGGGATCACTTGGACGGGATGCAGGATCCTGGCTCTTGGGGTAACTGGGGATTTGGAGGATGGAAGGACTGGTTGCTAAATATGGCCGTGTATCTAGTGGTAGCTATCGGCTGCATCTTTGTGGGCCTGGCCATCCTTAAATGTGTGATGGGTAGAATGCGGATCAGATCACCGCCCCAATCACCGAAAAAAAATTTAACTGTTAAAATCCATGAGGGTGAGGCAGATGAAGGGGGGCTAAGACAGGAATTGGAAATGCAGCGACGGATCATTTTAGATGAGGAACCGTAGCTATGGATTGGATAGTTCGGTTATCATGGAATGATAAAAGGAGGGAATGACGAATGTGATATAAAATAGTTACTTTAGAGATACTAGTTAATGTAATGTAGAAATAAGCCACTTTCATTCTGGCAGATAGACAAAGGGATTTGAGACCGCATGGAAAAAGCAGGAAGAGGTGTGTCTATGAGAGTGATGCTGCATTGATAGGGGCCAGAGAAAGGGATTGGAAGTGAGCCAATCAGAATAGATCAAACAGGTCAGGAGGGATATAGGCTGACCTATGGGCGTCGAGTATGTGAAACTTGATACCATTTGAATTGATTTTGCAGAGATCCCTTTGTCTCTTTGTTCATTCGCTTTCTGGAGTGTAGGAGACTGGATGTCTCTTACGTTTCTGTATGATGAATTAAGCTTGCAAGCTAAATAACTAACTTCGTTTTACGTGCGAATCCATCTCGACTTTTATTGAGGCCAGACTGACGGAGAAAGAAATTTGGGAATCAACACCACAGTCCAAAGATGTGCAGGTTAGGTGGATTGGCCATGATAAATTGCCCTTAGTGTCCAAAATTGCCCTTAGTGTTGGGTGGGGTTACTGTGTTATGGGGATAGGGTGACGGTGTTGACCTTGGGTAGGGTGCTCTTTCCAAGAGCCGGTGCAGACTCGATGGGCCGAATGGCCTCCTTCTGCACTGTAACTTATATGATAGTGGTGTCCCTCGGGCATCAGTTTTGGGCCCACAATTGTTCACAATTTATAGAGATGATTTGGAATTGGGGAGCAAGTGCAATGTGTCCACGTTTGCAGACGACACTAAGATGAGTGATAACGCAAAAAGTGCAGAGGATACCGGAAGTCTGCAGAGGGATTTGGCTAGGTTAAGTGAATGGGCTACTGTCTGGCAGATGGAATTCAATGTTGACAAATGTGAGGTGATCAATTTTGGTAGGAATAACAGCAAAAGGGATTATGAGAGGTATGGAAAGGGTGGATAGCAACAACTTTTTCCAAGAGTGGGGTGTATTATCAAAACATGCTGCCATGCAGAGAGATCTGGGTGTGCTAGTGCATGAGTCGCACAACGTTGCTTTACAGGTGCAACATGTGATTAAGAAGGCAAATGGAATTTTGTCCTTCATTGCTGGAGGGATGAAGTTTACGACTAGGGAGGTTCTGCTGCAATTGTATAAGGTGTTACTGAGGCCACACCTGAAGTATTGTGTTCAGTTTTGGTCTCCTTACTTGAGAAGGGTCGTACTGGCTGGAGGGTGTGCAGAGGAGATTCACTAGGTTAATCCCAGAGCTGAAGGGGTTGGACTACGAGGAGAGGTTGAGTAGACGGCCTGTACTCGTTGGAATTTAGAAGGATGTTGGGGGGGGGGGGGGGTGGGGGTGGGGGGGGATCTTATAGAGACATATAAAACTATGAAGGGAATAGAGAGGATAGATGCGGGCGGGTTGTTTCCACTGGCAGGTAAAAGCAGAACTAGGGGGCATAGCCTCAAAATAAGGGGAAGTAGATTTCGGACTGAGTTAGGATGAACTTCTTCACCCAAAGGGTTGTGAATCTATGGAATTCCTTGCCCAGTGAAGCAGTAGAGGCTCCTTCATTAAATGTTTTTAAGAGAAAGAGATAGTTTTTTGAAGAATAAAGGGATTAAGGGTTATGGTATTCGGGCCGGAAAGTGGAGCTGAGTCCACAAAAGATCAGCCATGCTCTCATTGAATGGCGGAGCAGGCTCGACGGGCCAGGTGGCCTACTCCTGCTCCTAGTTCTCATGTTCTTATCTTCTTTCGGTCAACCAATTTTGTATCCAGTCATCTAATTTTTCCTGGAACCCATGTCTCGTAACTTTCTGAATGAACCCACCATGGGGAATCTTATCAAATGCCGTACTGAAATCTATATACACCACATCCACTTTCCGATCTTGTTCAATGTTTCTCATCATATCCTCAAATAATTCATGAGGCTTGCGAGGCATGACATGCCCCTCACAAAGCCATGCTGACTATATTTAAGCAAACTATGTTTTTCTTAATAATCATAAATCCTATCACTCAGAATCCTTTCCAATAATCTGTAATTCCCAGGGTTTTCCCTATTCCCGTTCTTAAACAGGGGAACAACATTCGCCTCCTTCCAATCATCCGGTGGAGAGTGAGGATGCAAAGATCATCGCCAACGGCATATAATCTAACTGCATAAGCGCCGACATCGGATGAAGCATACAGGGGTGTAGTGTTAATGAGGTCAGTCCATAAGAGGGTCGTTCAGGAATCTGGTAACAGCGGTGAAGAAGCTGTTTTTGAGTCTGTGCGTGCGTGTTCTCAGAATTCTGTATCTCCTGCCCGATGGAAGAAGTTGGAAGAGTGAGTCAGCCGGGTGGGAGGGGTCTTTGAGGATGCTGCCCACTTTCCCCAGGCAGCGGGAAGTGTAAATCGACTCAATGGATGGGAGGAATGCTCGTGTGATGGGCTGGGTGGTGTTCACGACTCTCTGAAGTTTCTTGCGGTCCTGGGCCGAGCAGTTGCCATACCAGGCTGTGATGCAGCCCGATAGGATGCTTTCTATGGTGCATCTGTAAACGTTGGTAAGGGCTCATGTGGACATGCCGAATTTCCTTAGTTTCCTGAGAAAGTATAGGCGCTGTTGTGCTTTCTAGGTGGTAGCGTTGACGTGGGTGGACAAGAACAGATTTTTGGAGATGAGCACCCCGAGGAATTGGAAACTGCTAACCATCTCCACCTCGGTCCCATTGATGCTGACAGGGGTGTGTACAGTACTTTGCTTGCTGAAGTTAATGACCAGCTCTTTACTTTTGCTGGCATTGAGGATGCGATTGTTTCTGTTTAAAATACCTGCAGAAATATGTAATTTGTTATCCTCCGTGTTTCCTATCACATTTTTCAAAATTTAATTTCGGATATTGTAAGATCCTTTTTCTCTTTCCACATGTATTTCCTTTACAGCATATTATTTTACAAAGCCCTTCTCTTACGGGTCTTCTTCTACTGATGTCTACTTATTATCTTCATGTTATACTTCTCGTTCTAATTTAATATCTATTGGTCAGTTATCATTTTGATCTATCATTCTGTGCGCCCACTATCTACATTGCCGTCACTTCGCCATTTGGTTACTGTATTTCTCTCTGCTTATCGTTCCTTCGAGTTCACATTACCTTATCCTCACCGATATCAGTCACGAACCATTTAGTTGTTAATCTCGCTTTCTCTTCCCCCTCTCCCAATCTCCCACACCCTCTCTCGCACACATACCCTTCCTCTCCATCTCTTCCTTTCCTTGTGATGTGTAACAAGCAAATTTCAATGTTTTTGAGGACTAATAATGTTCTTAAATAAAGGTGCGCAGTGGATGCCGATTGTCATTCTGTTGCTTCATTGCATGAAACGATCCTTACTGTGACGTGATGCAAATAAATTAACAATTAGTTTTAGTGGGTATTTCAGCATCTTCTTGAACTCCTCTCGGAACTTCCTCTGTGTCAGGACATAGATACCAGTGTTAGTACAAGAACTGAAAACCTGAAGCATGTTGGCGACAACCTCCACAATGTAAAGTCTGTCAGTGGTCGAATAAGAATGCACATTAGCAATTCTCTGGTAGGTGTAGAATATCACTTGAGTCACCCATAGCAGAAGAAAACTGCTGGATATGCTGAACAGTGAAACAATGGATTTCCTTCGGTTTTCCATCTCTAAGTCCTTGCACTCTTTTACATTACAACTTCATCTGAATCCGCTGCGAACTCGATTTGACAATAGAATACGTCTGACAGTGAGAACATTAAACAGTGAAATCAGAAGGAATGAGGCAACAGCTTGTACAACGGCAAATAAGATGAGAAATCCGCTCCATGCGTGGGAGGTGTAGAAGCTGTGTTTAGTGATGCAGTGCCAGGGGACGCCATTAGTTATATGGTCAGGTTCAAACCTGAAGTACCAGGGGATGCTTATTAAACAACCTACCACACACACTGTTCCTAAAACCATTACTGCCACTTTCCTGGTACAATATTTTCCTTTCAGTTTCTCACAGCAAATGGCAATATATCTGTCAAAGGTGAAAGCAACTGTGAACCAGGCAGATATCATCGTGCTTGCGTACACCTGGAAGTAAATATAACTGCAAATGTGGGTAATGTACAGGAATGAATCTGGGAACCACAACAGAGCATTTTGATACAATATTGGTTCAGATATAACGACTAGCAGATCTGCCGCAGACATTCCCATAAGGTAATGACTGATGCATTTGGAGAGACCACACTTGCCTCGGGAGATGATCACGATCGCCACCACGTTAACTGGAGGAGAGAGAGAGGTTGGAGGAGCAAAATTATTGATCGACCCTACATAAAAAAAAACATTTCATCATAATTTACAGTTACGTTTCCAGTTTGTCATTGGCTGCACAGAATTCTATAAGCATTGCATTTTTTGTTTACCTGAGCAGAGGTTGTGACATTGAAATGTTTCTAAAAATATATCATGCAATTGACTACGCAATAATTTTCGTAATTGCACTGTTCCTGGTATAGATCTTGGTTTCGGCTGAGGAATAAACTTCCTATTCGCTCTGTATTCATTGGCTAAAGATCATTGACGAGAACCATTAACTCTGATGTTCTCTCCGAGATGCCGTCAGTCATGATGAGAACTGTAGTATTTCCTAATGTATGTATATTTGTTAATTCAGTAATTAAGTGAGGAGTAATTTTCAGAAACACGGTTTGAAAATGTGACAAACAGAGGAACCCCAAAGCAAAATCCACAGAATTTTAGAATCTCTTCATACCATGCTCAAGTCATACTTTATTCACTGATTGATCTTCTTACACAATGGATCGTCTTTCCGATCCACTCTGATGCTTCTATTTCTGTTCTTCTCTTTCTGTTTTCTGTATCTATTATTTTCAATTTTGCTTGTCAATGCATCCGGAATTATCAACCTGCAAACTCATCTTCATAATTTCTCTAACCATCCAATTGCATCCCAATCGTTTTCCAGGATGCTCTTTGGGAGTCCGCGTTGATGAATGCAATATTGTTATGGGAGAGGTGTTTTCAGAACCCCCAAAGAACACTAAATAATCCTTCAGTTATTCCTTTCAACATCCATGACACTTAACATCTTTAAACAGAAACACATCAGGTTAAAGGCTTTACTATTATGAGTTTAAATCACCGAAATGATCCAGAGATAGTCTTTCATGGCAGAGATCACAGCAGATCCAGCTAACTGCAAACACAGACACACCCAGTTAGGCGGATACACTAGATAATTTGGGATAAAAAAGTTGTCAATTGAAATATTCACAGAGAGTTGGGATCCGCCCAAAGAAGCTGAGAGGAATGGAGTCGTTTTTGAAACGATTGACAAACAGCAATAAATCAAAGCTATTTCGAAAAAGGCACAGGAAAGTGTGTTCAATTTACACTGTGAGATGTTACATTCTCCAGTAATCTCCCTGATGTTGGGACGCAGGAAGATTCCAACGACAAGGCCATTAGACAATAGGATAATTATGAAAACAGTATCTTTCTATTCGGTTCAAAATGCCGAGAGGGTGTGATCAGTTTGAAAACATTTTCGTCGATGTGTCACGAACATGTTCAGCTGAAATGACACTCTGTGCTGAAACATTAGAACATAGAACATAGAACAATACAGCGCAGTACAGGCCCTTCGGCCCACGATGTTGCACCGAAACAAAAATCATCTAACCTACACTATGCCATTATCATCCATATGTTTATCCAATAAACTTTTAAATGCCCTCAATGTTGGCGAGTTCACTACTGTAGCAGGTAGGGCATTCCACGGCCTCACTACTCTTTGCGTAAAGAACCTACCTCAGACCTCTGTCCTATATCTATTACCCCTCAGTTTAAAGTTATGTCCTCTCGTGCCAGCCATATCCATCCGCGGGAGAAGGCTCTCACTGTCCACCCTATCCAACCCCCTGATCATTTTGTATGCCTCTATTAAGTCTCCTCTTAACCTTCTTCTCTCCAACGAAAACAACCTCAAGTCCATCAGCCTTTCCTCATAAGATTTTCCCTCCATACCAGGCAACATCCTGGTAAATCTCCTCTGCACCCGCTCCAAAGCCTCTACGTCCGTCCTATAATGCGGTGACCAGAACTGTACGCAATACTCCAAATGCGGCCGTACCAGAGTTCTGTACAGCTGCAACATGACCTCCCGACCCCGGAACTCAATCCCTCTACCAATAAAGGCCAACACTCCATAGGCCTTCTTCACAACCCTATCAACCTGGGTGGCAACTTTCAGGGATCTATGTACATGGTCACCTAGATCCCTCTGCTCATCCACACTTTCAAGAACTTTACCATTAGCCAAATATTCCGCATTCCTGTTATTCCTTCCAAAGTGAATAACCTCACACTTCTCTACATTAAACTCCATTTGCAACCTCTCAGCCCAGCTCTGCAGCTTATCTATATCCCTCTGTAACCTGCTACATCCTACCACACTATCGACAACACCACCGACTTTAGTGTTGTCTGCAAATTTACTCACCCACCCTTCTGCGCCTTCCTCTAGGTCATTGATAAAAATGACAAACAGCAACGGCCCCAGAACAGATCCTTGTGGTACTCCACTTGTGACTGTACTCCATTCTGAACATTTCCCATCAAACACCACCCTCTGTCTTCTTTCAGCTAGCCAATTTCTGATCCACATCTCTAAATCACCCTCAATCCCCAGCCTCCGTATTTTTTGCAATAGCCTACCGTGGGGAACCTTATAAAACGCTTTGATGAACTCCATATACACCACATCCACTGCTCTACCCTCGTCTACCTTTTCAGTCACCTTCTCAAAGAACTCAATCAGGTTTGTGAGGCATGACCTACCCTTCACAAAGCCATGCTGACGATCCCTGATCATATTATTCCTATCCAGATGATTATAAATCTTGTCTCTTATAATCCCCTCAAGACTTTACCCACTACAGACGTGAGGCTCACCGGTCTATAGTTGCCGGGGTTGTCTCTACTCCCCTTTTTGAACAAAGGGACCACATTTGCTGTCCTCCAGTCCTCTGGCACTATTCCTGTAGCCAATGATGACATAAAAATCAAAGCCAAAGGTCCAGCAATCTCTTCCCTGGCCTCCCAGAGAATCCTAGGATAAATCCCATCAGGTCCCGGGGACTTATCTATTTTCAGCCTGTCCAGAATTGCCAACACCTCTTCCATACGTACCTCAATGCCATCTATTCTATTATCCTGCGGCTCAGCATTCTCCTCCACAACATTATATTTTTCCTGAGTGAATACTGACGAAAAATATTCATTTAGTATCTCGCCTATCTCTTCAGACTCCACACACAATTTCCCATCCCTGTCCTTGACTGGTCCTACTCTTTCCCTAGTCATTCGCTTATTCCTGACATACCTATAGAAAGCTTTTGGGTTTCCCTTGATCCTTCCTGCCAATTACTTCCCATGTCCCCTCCTTGCTCGTCTTAGCTCTCTCTTTAGATCCTTCCTCGCTACCTTGTAACTATCCATCGCCCCAACTGAAACTTCACACTTCATCTTCACATAGGCCTCCTTCTTCCTCTTAACAAGAGACTCCACTCTCTTGGTAAACCACGGTTCCCTCACTCGACGCCTTCCTCCCTGTCTGACCGGTACATACTTATCAAGAACACGCAGTAGCTGATCCTTGAACAAGCCCCACTTATCCAGTGTGCCCAACACTTGCAGCCTACTTCTCCACCTTATCCCCCCCCCAAGTCACGTTTAATGGCATCATAATTGCCCTTCCCCCAGCTATAACTCTTGCCCTGCGGTGTATACTTATCCCTTTCCATCATTAACGTAAACGTCACCGAATTGTGGTCACTGTCCCCAAAGTGCTCTGCTACCTCCAAATCCAACACCTGGCCTGGTTCATTACCCAAAACCAAATCCAACGTGGCCTCGCCTCTTGTTGGCCTCTCAACATATTGTTTCAGGAAACCCTCCTGCACACACTGTACAAAAAACGCCCCATCTATTGTACTCGAACTATGTCTTTTCCAGTCAATATTTGGAAAGTTCAAGTCTCCCATAATAACTACCCTGTTACTTTCGCTCATATCGAGAATCATCTTCGCCATCCTTTCCTCTACATCCCTAGAACTATTAGGAGGCCTATAAAAAAACTCCCAACAGGGTGACCTCTCCTTTCCTGTTTCTAACTTCAGCCCATACTACCTCGGAAGAAGAGTCCCCATCTAGCATCCTCTCCGCCACCGTAATACTGCTCTGACTAGCAGCGCCACACCTCCCCCTCTTTTGCCTCCTTCTCTGAGCTTACTAAAACACCTAAACCCCGGAACCTGCAACATCCATCCCTGTCCCTGCTCTATCCATGTCTCCGAAATGGCCACAACATCGAAGTCCCAGGTACCAACCCATGCTGCCAGTTCCCCTACCTTGTTTCGTATACGCCTGGCATTGAAGTAGACACACTTCAAACCACCTACCTGAACACTTGCCCCCTCCTGCGACGTCAAATCTGTGCTCCTGACCTCTATACCCTCATTCTCCCTTACCATAAAACTACAATCCAGGTTCCCATGCCCCTGCTGCATTAGTTTAATCAAGAATTCTATTTCACATGATTGTAATCAGCAGAGCCCAAAGATTTCCAAATAGGGAAGGAGATGAAATCGTGTTCGGAAAAGAAAAGTTCGATAGCCATGCTTTTGAAAAGGCACTAGCTCAGTTGGCGGGACAACTGGTGGTTCGCGGTGTGAAGTGAGAGATTCACACTACCGGATGTGGTTATTCATGAAGGGCTCATTTTCTCAAACCTGCCCTTTGTCTACGGTGTGGTGATCATTGGGTGCAATCACCACCAGTCAGCTCTCCCCCTCAAAGGGGAAAGCAGCTTATGGCCATTTGGGTGGACGGCGACTTTACCTTACCTTTACATAGATTGGTAATTGGAGCAATGTCGTAACAGTGATATGAAAATACAATGAAACAATCACGCGAGTCGGGAGAAGAAGCACTTTGATCTCTGATTGCAACAAATAAATAATGTGCTGGAGAAATATGAATCACTGGTCATAGAAAGAAACAAAGAGAACAAATCATCTTGGTTCAACGGACTGAAATAGTTGAGACAACCTAATGCTCTGCCATCAGCTGCCAGACAAGGTGTTGATCTCAGTGAAGTCAGCACGAGAGAAAATAACTCACATTCTCCGCGCTGAGGAGATTGAGTTAGAAAGCAGACACTAAAATCAGGAACCTGCATTACATCAGCCAATTACATTTCTCAAAAGGCAGAAACGACAAGGGAAAGTCGCAGCGAGGTATTTTGGCAAGTACAGTACAACAAAGAATACCTAATTCTGCTGCTAACCACTGTCGTGATAGCTTACCGGGAACTCCAACAACTGCAATAAAAGCATAGTAAACGCGTTATATCTGAAGAATTACCGGCTGGTTCATCTCACTGAGAAGCGGTGACTGGTCGTGGAGGGCAAGAGAATGCTATGAGGATTTATTTTCCATGAGCACTGATTTATACATGGAATATGTCTCCACAGGCTCAGCTATGCCCCTGACAATTATGATCAGTCACAGTGAGCTGAACAAATATTTAACACATGCAGCTTTCACAAACATACTTCTGAGAACACAGCACAGGTAATTAATAGTTAGGGATGCGAATTTTCACAGGTAAAGATTGAGGGAAGCAATAGTTGATAACTGGATTCATATGAAGGGATATAACAATAATATGCGGCGTAATATCCAGCGCTGCGATCAGATTCTCTCCCTTCGACCTGTTTAGAAATGTTGCTCATTCCAACATTCCGCAACCCATTGCGCATAAAATGTTGGAACACAAAAACACATCTTTCACTGATTGTGTAAGTGGGTATGTCCCAGTTTTGATTCTTTTTCTTATATGCCCAACTATATCCAGATAATACAAATCAGTAGAATGTTAAAATATGCATTACCCATCGTCTTTCTTTGCATGTTGATTTATTGGGCATGTAGACTGCAGTCAGGCTATCAGAGTTTCGGCCGATTCTGATGCCACTAAATCAAATTTCCAAAGGCGACTATCCGTGTTAATCAATCACTGATGTTTTTTTTAGATTAATTCTCCAACAACTCCTTATGAAGAGGCAACTTTATCTCCAAATAAATAACAATCGACTGCAATTGGTTACGGGCAAGAAACACTGACCAAACCAGCGAAACTCACATTGCTTTAGTTCCTGATTAGCAAATTTGCAGATGATACTAAGATTGGTGGAGTTGCAGATAGCAAGGAGGACCGTCAGACAATACAGCAACATATAGATAGATTGGAGAGTTAGGCAGAGAAATGGCAGGTGGAGTTCAATCCAGGCAGGTGCGAGGTGATGCATTTTGGAAGATCTAATTAAAGAGCGGGCAATACGGTCAATGGAAGAGTCCTGGGGAAAATTGATGTACAGAGAGGACTGGGATTTCAGGTCTATTGTACCCTGACGGTGGCAACGCAGGTCGATAGAGTGGTCAAGAAGGCATACAGCATGCTTGCCTTCATCGGACGGGGTATTGAGTACAAGAGTCGGCAGGTCATGTTACAGTTGTGTAGGACTTTGGTTCGGCCACATTTGGAATACTGCGTTCAGTTCTTGTCGCCACATTACCAGAAGGATATGGGTGCTTTAGAGACAGTGCAGAGGTGGTCCATCAGGATGTTGCCTGTTATGGAGGGTGCTAGCTATGAAGAAATGTTGAGTAGATTAGGATTGTTGTCGTTGGAAAGACGGAGGTTGAGGGGTGACCTGATTGAGGTCTACAAAATACTGAGAGGTATGGAGAGGGTGGATAGCAACAAGCTTTTTTCAAGAGTGGGGGTGCCAATTACAAGGGGTCACGATTTCAAGATGAGAGGGGAAAGTTTAAGGGAGATATGCGTGGAAAGTTTTTTACGCAGAGGATGGTGGGTGCCTGGAACGCTTTGCCAGCGGAGCTGGTAGAGGTGGGCACGATAGCATCATTTAAGATGCATCTAGACAGATATATGAACGGGCGAGGTACAGAGGGAAGTAGATCCTTGTAAAATAGGCGACAAGTTTAGATAAAGGATCTGGATCTGCTCAGGCTGGGAGGGCCGAAGGGCCTGTTCCTGTGCTGTGATTTTCTTTGTTCTTTTTCTTTTGAATAATATAGAAGTAGAATTAAGATTTGAGTTAATTCAAGCTGAATATCTAAAATACAGGTGATAGCGAATTCCAAAGAATTTCCAATCGGTGAGTGATCTCATGCACCTGGCCAAGCTGTTCCAGTACAGCTACAACACTGTGTTCTACTCGGCAATGTGGAAAATCGCCCAGGTGTGTCCTGTACACAAAAATCAAGTGAAATCCAACCCAGCCAATTGCCGTTATCTCTGCCTACTCTCAGTCCTCAATAAAGGGATGGATGGGATCCTCATCAGTGCAACCAATCGGCACTTACTTCGCAATAACCTGAGCACTGACCTGCAGGTGGAATTCCGCCAGGGTTTCTCCGTTCCTTACGTCATTACAGCGTTGGTTCAAACATGGACAAAGGAATTGAACTCCAGATGTGAGATGAGAGTTACTGCCGTTGACATCAAGGTCGCATTTTCTAGCTCATTACATCAATGAGCCCTAGCTAAACCAGTAATGATGGGAATTGGAGGGGGGTACACTCCACTGGTTGGAGTCATAGCTGGAAAAATGTAAGGTGGTTGTTGTGGTTGCACGGCAGTCATCCGAATCCGAGCGCATAACCTCTGGAGTTCCTCACAGTAGTCTCCTAGTCGCAACCATCTTCAACTGCTTCCTCGATGACCTCCATTCCCACATAAGTCCAGATGAAGGGATGATTACACGCTGTTCATCACCATTCGCGACTGCTCAGACACTGACGCAGTTCACGTGCAAATGCAGCAAGACCTGGACAATTTCAATGCTTGGGCTAACAAGTGGCAAATAGCATTTCCTCTACACAACCGCCAGGCAATGATCATCTCTTACAAGAGAGGATCTAACCATAGCCCGATGATATTCAATGGCATTACTCTCGCTGAATCCCCCGCTATCTACATCCTGGGGGTCGTCATTAACCACAAACCGAACTGGACTAGCCAATTTAATTCTGCAATTTGCAGAGCACGTCAGAGGCTGGGAATCCTGTGGCAAGCAAATCACCTCCTCAGTCCACATAGCCTGCCCATCGTCGACAAGGTACATGCCAAGAGCGTGATGGCATACTTCCCCACTTTCCTGGATTAGTGCAGCTCCAGCAACAGTCAAGCATCTCTGCACCGGGGGCAGCACGGTGGCGCAGTTGTTAGCACGGTAGCCTCACGTCGCCGAGGTCCCAGGTTCGATCCTGGCTCTGGGTCACTGTCCGTGTGGAGTTTGCACATTCTACCCGTGTTTGCGTGCGTTTCGCCCCCACAAACCAAAGATGTGCAGGTTAGGTGGATTGGCCACGTTAAATTGCCCCTTAATTGGAAAAGTTTCATTGGTTACTCTAAAAAAATAAATTAAAATTTAAATCCCTGCACCATTCAGGACAAAGCAGTCCACCTTATCAGCGTGATTCCTATTTGGTCCAATTGATCTGACTGACATCGATATTACCGTTTCGGCGATTCTAACTGAGATTCATATACTCGTGCATAGGATTCCAACGTCCGTCCTTCAATATACGTGCCCCTGTCAGTGAGAATAGCACTCGTCTGGGCTTATCCTTCCTGCTCCATTGCTGCGACGCTGCCTTTGTTTTTTGGTGGACACCCGGAGCTGATCCACCTACTGGTGCCCGTCGGACCTCCTGTGGAACAACTGGTACTGAAGCAGACACCTCAGGACGAGCGTTCACTTGCGCCTCTCCTACATCACATGTTAGCGGCGACATGCCTGTGCACCAGACGCTTTTCACTGATTGACATGGTATGATCCGCTTTTCCCGGCAGATCTCTGGACAATAAGGGATACTTTACCGTGGTCAATTACCCTAACTTGCACATCTTTGAGACTGTAAGAGAAAACCCGAGCACCCGGAAGGAAATCCATGCGCTCACGGCAGAAAATACAGCCAGTCACCCAAGGTCGGAATCGAACCTGGGTCCCTCGGCCCTGTGAACACTGCTGAGCCACCGTGCCACCTGAACTCACCTGTGTTTATAATGTCTGTTGGGGAGGAGTGGGGTGAACGTTTACCATAATTACACCATATTATTTTCATTGGACTATCTGGACTATATATTATAATAATGCGGCTTAGGGGGGAGTCTTTCCATCAGCAGACACACATCCTCCAGCTTTCCATATCTGTCAAACAGAGAAACAAAGAAAATAGGAGCAGTTAGAGGCCATTTGACCTTTCGACCCTTCTACACTATTCGTTCTGGCCATGGCTAATCAGCCAACTCCATATCCTAACCGCCTTCGCCCAAACCCGTTCATCCCCTTCGCTCCAAGTGCTACCTCGAACTTCTTGAAATCACACAATGATTTTGCCTCAGCTACTTTCTGTCGTTCCGAATTCCACAGCCTCACCTCTGCGTGTCTCTGCTCATCTCTGTCCTAAATGGTCTACCACGTAGCCCCAGACTTTGTTCCCAGATCTAGACACATCCACTGTCGGGAAAATCCTTCCAGCACCCACCCTGTCTAGTCCTGATAGAATGTTATCTGTATCTATGAGGTCCCTCCTGATTCTTCTGAACTCCAGCGAATACGATTCTAATCGAATCAATCTCTCCGCATACGTCGGTCCTGCCATCCCATCAGTCGGGAAATCTCCACTGCACTCGCTCCAGAACAAGTCTATCCTTCCGTAAATAAGGAGAACCAAACTACTCACAATATTCCAGGCGTGACCTCACCAACACGCTATATAATTGAAGGGAGACAAAGGGCTCCTGCCGTCCAATCCTTTCGCTATGCAGGTCAACAGACAATTTGTCTTCTTTACTGCCTGCTGTCCCTGCAGAATTACCTTCAGCGACTGGTATACGATGACAGCCAGGTTTAGTTGCACATTCCTTTCTCCGAATTTATGGTCATTCCGCTAATAAGCCGCCTCCCGATTTTGCTGCCAACACGAATAATAATACAAATTAATAATAATCGTTATTATTGTCACAAGTAGGCTGACACTAACACTGCAATGAAGGTACAGTGAAAATCCCTTAGTCGACACATTCCGGCGCCTGTTCGGGTACACTGAGGGAGAATTCAGAATGTCCAATTCACCAAAGAGCACGTCTTTCGGGACTTGTGGGAGGAAACCGGAGCACCCGGAGGAAACCCACGCAGACACGGGGAGAACGTGCAGACATCGCACAGGCAGTCACCCAAGCCGGGAATCGACCCTGGGACACTAGCGCTCTGAAGCAACAGTGCCAACCACTGTGCTACCGTACCGCCTCACAATTATCCAAATTACACTACATCTAGCATTCATTTGGCAACTCAATCAGCATGTCCAAATCACACTGCAGGAACCCCGTACAGCTCACAAGTCAACTCAACTTTGAGTCATCTGCAAATTTGGAGATATTACATTTCGTTCTTTTGTTTGCCCTGAGTGCTGAAATTGGGTGCATTTGAGTGCTATAGTGAGAGTTTGGGGACTGAGGGAGTGCTGAATTTGGGTGCATTTCAGTGCTATAGTGAGAGTTTGATGACTGAGGGATAATAAGGGTCCATCGTTATCTAACGTCCTGTCTTTCTTTTATTTAGTTAATTAAATTAAACGTTGCTGTTTGGTTTAGAAGAAGATGACATATCAATCAGCTTTAAACAAATGTTCTACTTGTAGCTACTTGCAGCTTGAGCTTGTTAATTGGATTAGGCCAGTTTTCAGAGGCGAGATTCACAGTATAAAAGTGAGCCAGCTACAGTGGCGACTTTGTTTGCACTGAGTGCTGAATCTGAGTGCAATTGAGTGCTATAGTGAGAGTTTGGTGACTGGGAGTTAGATGAGGAGGGAGCAAGGTGCTCCTTTCATTTCATTTCCTACATTTCCTCAAAGAGCGATAAGGGAGCCGGGTGTTTACAGAGAGTGCAGCTGACTGGGAGCAGAGTCGGAGGGCGGAGGCCCAGTTGGTCCACAGGGCAGCTATATTCTGTAAGGTAAGAGGGGATGGAGGCTATGCATGCTCCTCCTGTAGGATGTGGGTAGTGAGGGATACCTCCGGTTTCCCCACTGTATATATCTGCGGGAAGTGCACCAAACTCCAGTTCTTCAGAGACTGTGTAAGGGAACTGGAGCTGGAGCTGGATGAACATCGGATCATCCGGGAGGTAGAGGGAGTAATAGACAAGAGTTACAGGGAGGTAACCACACCCAAGGTACAGACCAATAATAGCTGGATTATAGTCAGGGGAAAGAAAACGAACGGGCAGACATTGCAATGATCCCTCGTGGACGTTCCCCTTAAAAACAAGTATACCATTTTGGATGTTGTTGGGGGATGATAACCTATAGGGGGAAGGTCCTAGCGGCCAGGTCTCTGGCACTGAGTCTGGCTCTGTGGCTCAGAAGGGAAGGGGGAGAATAGAAAAGCAATAGTAATAGGAGCCTCAATGGTTAGGGAAATAGATAGGATATTCTGTGGTCACGAGCGGGACTCCCGGAAGGTATGTTGCCTCGCGGGCGCCAGGGATGTCTCGGATAGTGTCTTCAGGATCCTTAAGGAGGAGGGGGAGCAGTTAGAAGTCGTGGTGCACATTGGTATCAACGGCGCAGGTAGAAAAAGTGGTGTGGATGTAATAAACGAGTTTAGGGGGTTAGGCTGGAAGTTAAAAGCCAGGACAGAAAGAGTTGTCATCTCTGGTTTGTTGCCGGTGCCACGTGATAGCGAGGCTAGGGATAGGGAGAGAGTGCAGCTGACCACAAAGAACAACAAAGAACAAAGAAATGTACAGCACAGGAACAGGCCCTTCGGCCCTCCAAGCCCGTGCCGACCATACTGCCCGACTAAACTACAATCTTCTACACTTCCTGGGTCCGTATCCTTCTATTCCCATCCTATTCATATATTTGTCAAGATGCCCCTTAAATGTCCCTATCGTCCCTGCCTCCACTACCTCCTCCGGTAGTGAGTTCCAGGCCCCCACTACCCTCTGCGTAAAAAACTTGCCTCGTACATCTACTCTAAACTTTGCCCCTCTCACCTTAAACCTATGCCCCCTAGTAATTGACCCCTCTACCCTGGGGAAAAGCCTCTGACTATCCACTCTGTCTATGCCCCTCATAATTTTGTACACCTCTATCAGGTCGCCCCTCAACCTCCTTCGTTCCATTGAGAACAAACCGAGTTTATTCAATCGCTCCTCATAGCTTATGCCCTCCATACCAGGCAACATTCTGGTAAATCTCTTCTGCACCCTCTCTAAAGCCTCCACATCCTTCTGGTAGTTTGGCGACCAGAATTGAACACTATACTCCAAGTGTGGCCTAACTAAGGTTCTATACAGCTGCAACATGACTTGCCAATTCTTATACTCAATGCCCCGGCCAATGAAGGCAAGCATGCCGTATGCCTTCTTGACTACCTTCTCCACCTGTGTAGCCCCTTTCAGTGATCTGTGGACCTGTACTCCTAGATCTCTTTGACTTTCAATACTCTTGAGGGTTCTACCATTCACTGTATATTCCCTACCTGCATTAGCCCTTCCAAAATGCATTACCTCACATTTGTCCAGGTTAAACTCCATCTGCCATCTCTCCGCCCAAGTCTCCAGACAATCTAAATCCTGCTGTATCCTCAGACAGTCCTCATCGCTATCCGCAATTCCACCAACCTTTGTGTCGTCTGCAAACTTACTAATCAGACCAGTTACATTTTCCTCCAAATCATTTATATATACTACAAAGAGCAAAGGTCCCAGCACTGATCCCTGTGGAACACCACTGGTCACAGCCCTCCAATTAGAAAAGCATCCCTCCATTGCTACCCTCTGCCTTCTATGGCCTAGCCAGTTCTGTATCCACCTTGCCAGTTCACCCCTGATCCCGTGTGACTTCACCTTTTGTACTAGTCTACCATGAGGGACCTTGTCAAAGGCCTTACTGAAGTCCATATAGACAACATCTACTGCCCTACCTGCATCAATCATCTTAGTGACCTCCTCGAAAAACTCTATCAAGTTAGTGAGACACGACCTCCCCTTCACAAAACCGTGCTGCCTCTCACTAATACGTCCTTTTGCTTCCAAATGGGAGTAGATCCTGTCTCGAAGAATTCTCTCCAGTAATTTCCCTACCACTGAAGTAAGGCTCACCGGCCTGTAGTTCCCGGGATTATCCCTGCCACCCTTCTTAAACAGAGGAACAACATTGGCTATTCTCCAGTCCTCCGGGACATCCCCTGAAGACAGCGAGGATCCAAAGATTTCTGTCAAGGCCTCAGCAATTTCCTCTCCAGCCTCCTTCAGTATTCTGGGGTAGATCCCATCCGGCCCTGGGGACTTATCTACCACGTGGCTGCAGGAACGGTGTAGGAGGGAGGGCTTCAGGTATTTGGATAATTGGAGCGCATTCTGGGGAAGGTGGGACCTGTACAAGCAGGACGGGTTGCACCTGAACCAGAGGGGCACCAATATACTGGGAGGGAGGTTTTCTAGTACTCTTCGGGAGGGTTTAAACTACTTGGGCAGGGGAATGGGAACCGGATTTGTAGTCCAGCATCTAAGGTAGTCGATATTCAGGACGTCAAAGCGTGTAATTAGGCAGTGGGGAAGGTAACACTGCAGGCACGGAGATGGGTTGAAGTGTGTATACTTCGACCCAAGAAACACCAGGAACAAACTGGATGAACTCAAGGCAAGGATCGATACTTGGGAGTACGATGTGGTGGCCATCACGGAAACTTGGATAGAAGAGGGGCAGAAATGGTTGTTGGAGATAGATATTTCAATAAGATTAGGGAGGGTGGTGAAAGAGGTGGGGGGGGGGGGGTTGCATTGTTAATGAGAGATAGTACAACAGCTGCAGAAAGGCAGTTCGAGGAGGTATGCGTACTGAGGTAGTATGGGTTCAAGTGAGAAATAGCGAAGGAGCAGTCACCTTGTAGGGAGTTTTCTATAGGCCCCCCAATAGCAGCAGAGATGTGGAGGAACAGATTGGGAAACAGATTTTGGAAAGGTGCAGAAGTCACAGGGTAGTAGTAATGGGCGACTTCAACTTCCCAAATATTGAGTGGAAACTCTTTAGTTCAAATGTTTGGATGGGGTGGTTTGTGTGCAGTGTGTCAAGGAAGCATTTCTAACGCAGTATGTATATTGTCCGACCAGAGGGAAGGCCAAATTAGCTTTGGTACTTGGTAATGAACCAGGGCAAGTGATAGATTTGTTAGTGGGAGAGCATTTTGGAGATAGTGACCACAATTCTGTGACTTTCACTTAACTAATGGAGAGGGATAGGTGCGTGCAAGGGTTACATTTGGGGGAAGGGTAAATAAGATTTTGTCAGACAAGAATTGAAGTGCATAAGTTGGGAACATAGGCTGTCAGGGAAAGACACAATTGAAATGTGGAACTTGTTCAAGGAACAGATACTATATAGAACATAGAAAACTTAGACAAATACAGCACAGAACAGGCCGCTCGGCCCACGATGTTGTGGCGAACCTTTTGTCCTAGATTAAACATCGAATTTACAGTGCAGAAGGAGGTCAACCGGCCCATCGAGTCTGCACCGGCTCCTGGAAAGAGCACCCTACCCTAGTCAACACCTCCACCCTATCCCCACAACCCAGCAACCCCACCCAGCACTAAGGGCAATTTTGGATACTAAGGGTAATTTATCACGGCCAAACCACCTAGCCTGCACATCTTTGGAGTGTGGGAGAAAACCGGAGCACCCGGAGGAAACCCACGCACACACGGGGAGGATGTGCAGATTCCGCGCACACAGTGAACCAAGCCAGAATCGAACGTGGGGCCCTGGAGCTGTTAAGCAATTGTGCTATCCACAACGCTATCGTGCTGCCCTTAAGAACAACTTCATCTACACTAGATCATTCTACCGTAGTCCATGCACCTATCCAATAGCTGCTTGAAGGTCCCGAATATCACTACTGCCCTTGATCTGTATGTCCCTGTCAGGCAGGGACATACAGAAGCATACTTATGTAAGGCTGAGGAAACAAGGTTCAGACAGGGCGCTGGAGGGATACAACTGAAGAAAGGGATTAGAAGAGCATAGAGAGGGCATAAAAAATCTTTGGCGGGTAGGATCAAGGAAAACCCCAAGGCCTTTTACACATATGTGAGCAATATGAGAATGACCAGAGCGAGGTAAGTCCGATCAAGGACAGTAGAGGGAGATTGTGTATTGAGTCTGAAGAGATAGGAGAGGTCTTGAACGAGTAATTTTCTTCAGTATTTACGAATGAGAGGGGCCATATTGTTGGAGAGGAGAGTGTGAAACAGACTGGTAAGCTTGAGGAAATACTTGTTAGGAAGGAAGATGTGTTGGGCATTTTGAAAAACTTGAGGATAGAAAAGTCCCCCGGGCCTGACGGCATATATCCAAGGATTCTATGGGAAGCAAGAGATGGAATTGCAGAGCCGTTGGCAATGATGTTTTCGTCCTCACTGTCAACACGGGTGGGACCAGGGGATTGTGGAGTGGCGAATGTCGTGCCCCTGTTAAAAAAAGGGACTAGCGATAACCCTGGGAATTACAGGGCAGTTAGTTTTACTTCGGAGGTAGGCAAAGTAATTGAAATACTACTGAGCACCTGGAAAGACACTGCTTGATTAGTGATAGTCAGTACGAATTTGTGAGGGGTAGGTCTTGCCTCACAAGTCTTATTGAATTATTTGAGGAGGTGACCAAGCACGTGGATGAAGGGAAAGCAGTAGATGTAGTGTACATGGATTTTAGTAAGGCATTTGATAAGGTTCCCCATGGTATGCTTATGCAGAAAGTAAGGAGGCATGGGATAATGGGAAATGTGGCAAGTTGAATAATGAACTGGCTAACCGATAGAAGTCAGAGAGTGGTGGTGGCTGGAAAATATTCAGCCTGGAGCCCAGTTGCCAGTGGCGTACCGCAGGGATCAGTTCTGGGTCCTCTGCTCTTTGTGGTTTTCATTGATGACTTGGATGAGGGAGTTGAAGGGTGATTCAGTAAATTTGCAGACGATACGAAGATTAATGGAGTTGTGGATAGTGAGGAGGGCTGTCGTCGGCTGCAAAGAGACATAGATAGGATGCAGAGCTGGGCTGAGAAGTGTCAGATGGAGTTTAATCCTGAAAAGTGTGAGGTTGTCCATTTTGGAAGGACAAATATGAATACGGAATACAGGGTTAACGGTAGGGGTCTTGGCAACGTGGAGGGGCAGAGAACAGGCCCTTCGGCACTCCAAGCCACTGCCGACCATGCTGCCCGACTAAACTACAATCTTCCACACTTCCTGGGTATGTATCCCTCTATTCCCATACTATTCATGTATTTGTCAAGATGCCCCTTCAATGTCACCATCGTCCCTGCTTCACCTCCACCTCCGGTAGCGAGTTCCAGGCACCCACTACCCTCTGTTAAAAACTTGCCTCGTACATCTACTCTAAACCTTGCCCCTCTCATCTTAATCCTATGCCCCCTAGTAATTGACCCCTCTACCCTGGGGAAAAGTCTCTGACTGTCCACTCTGTCTATGCCCCTCATAATTGTGTAGACCTCTGTCAGGTCGCCCCTCAACCTCCGTCGTTCCAGTGAGAATAAACCGAATTTATTCAACTGCTCTTCATAGCTAATGCCCTACATACCAGGTAACATTCTGATAAATCTCTTCTTCACCCTCTCTAAAGCCTCCACATCCTTCTGGTAGTGCGGCGACCAGAATTGAACTCTCTACTCCAAATGTGGCCTAACTAAGGTTCTCTACAGCTGCAACTTGACTTTCCAATTCTTAAACTCAATGCCCCGGCCAAAGAAGACAAGCATGTCGTATGCCTTCTTGACTACATTCTCCACCTGTGTTGCCCCTTTCAGTGACCTGTGGAACTGTAGTCCTAGATCGCTCTGACCTTCAATACTCTTGAGGGTTCTACCATTCACTGTATGTTCCCTAGCTGCATGAGACCTTCCAAAATGCATTAACTCACATTTGTCCGGATTAAACCCCATCTGCCATCTCTCCGCCCAAGTCTCCAAACAATCTATATCCTGCTGTATCCTCTGACAGTCCTCATCGCTATCCACAATTCCACCAACCTTTGTGTCGTCTGCAAACTTACTAATCAGACCAGTTACATTTTCCTCCAAATCATTTATATATACTACAAAGAGCAAAGGTCCCAGCACTGATCCCTGTGGAACACCACTGGTCACAGCCCTCCAATTAGAAAAGCACCCTTCCATTGCTACTCTCTGCCTTCTATGACGTAGCCAGTTCTGTATCCAACTTGCCAGCTCACCCCTGATCCCGTGTGACTTCACCTTTTGTACTAATCTACCATGAGGGACCTTGTCAAAGGCCTTACTGCAATCAAGATAGACAACATCCACTGCCCTACCTGCAGCAATCATCATTGTGACCTCCTCGTAAAACTCTATCATGCTAGTGAGACACGACCTCCCCTTTACAATACCATGCTGCCTCTCACGAATACGTCCATTTGCTTCCAAATGTGAGTAGAACCTGTCTGGAAGAATTCTCTCCAGTAATTTCCCTCCCACTGAAGTAAGGCTCACCGGCCTGTAGTTCCCTGGATTATCCTTGCCATCCTTCTTAAATAGAGGAACAACATTGGGTATTCTCCAGTCCTTTGGGACATCACCTGAAGACAGTGAGTATCCACAGATTTATGTCAAGGTCTCAGCAATTGCCCCTCCAGCCTCCGTCAGTATTCTGGGGTAGATCCCATCAGGCCCTTGGGACTTATCTACCTTAATATTGTTTAAGACGCCCAACACCTCGTCTTTTTGGATCTCAATGTGACCCAGGCTATCTACACACCCTCCTCCAGACTCAACATATACCAATTCCTTCTCTTTGGTGAACACTGATGCAACGTATTAATTTAGTGCCTCGCCCATTTCCTCTGGCTCTACACATAGATTCCCTTGCCTATCCTTCAGTGGGCCAACCCTTTCCCTGGCTACCCTCTTGCTTTTTATGTCCGTGTAAAAAGCCTTGGGATTTTCCTTAACCCTATTTGCCAATGACCCCTTCGAGCCCTCCTGACTCCTTGCTTAATTTCCTTCCTACTGACCTTATATTCCACACAGGCTTTGTCTGTTCCGAGCCTTTTCGCCCTGACAAATGCTTCCTTTTTCTTTTTGGCGTGGTCTACAATACCTCTCGTTATCCAAGGTTCCCGAAAATTGCCGTATTTTTCCTTCTTCCTTACAGGAACATGCCGATCCTGAGTTCCTTTCAACTGACACTTGAAAGCCTCCCACAAGTCAGATGTTGATTTGCCCTCAAACATCCGCCCCCAATATAGGTACTTCATTTCCCGCCTAATATTGTTATAATGAGCCTTCCCCCAATTTAGCACATTCATCCTAGGGCCACTCTTATCCTTGTCCACCAGCACTTTAAAACTGACTGAATCGTGGTCACTGTTCCCGAAATGCTCCCCTACTGAAACTTCTACCACCTGGCCGGGCTCATTCCCCAATACCAGGTCCAGTAACACCGCTTCCCTAGTTGGACTGTCTACATATTTTTTTAAGAAGCCCTCCTGGATGCTCCTTACAAACTCTGCCTCCTCTATCTCCCGCTGGCTGTTGGGAGGCCTGTAGTAAACCCCCAACATTGTGACTGCACCCTTATTATTCCTGATCTCTACCCATATATCCTCACTGCCCTCTGAGGTGTCCTCCCGTAGTATAGCTGTGATATCATCCCTAACCAGTAGCGTAACTCCACCACCCCTTTTACATCCCCCTCTGTCCCGGCTGAAACATCTAAATCCTGGAAGTTTTAGCTGCCATTCCTGTCCTTCCCTCAACCAGGTCTCTGTAATGGCAACAACATCATAGTTTCAAGTACTAATCCAAGTTCTAAGCTCATCTTCCTTACCCGTAATACTTCTTGCATAAAAACATATGCACTTTAGGCCACCAGACCCGCTGTGTTCAGCAACTTCTCCATGTCTGCTCTGCCTCAGAGCCACACTGTCCCTATTCCCTAGTTCTCCCTCAATGCTCTCACCTTCTGACATTTTGCTACCGTGCCCACCCCCCTGCCATACTCCCGTTTGATACTTGCAAACCTCGCGGCCAGGATATTTATGCCTCTCCAGTTTAGATGCAACCCGTCCTTCTTATACAGGTCACACCTGCCCCGGGAGAGCTCCCAGTGGTCCAGATAACGGAAACCCTCCCTCCTACACCAGCTGTTTAGCCACGTGTTTAGCTGCTCTATCTTCTTATTTCTAGCCTCACTGGCACAGGGAGTAATCCCGAGATTACAACCCTAGAGGTCCTGTCTTTTAACTTTCTGCCGAGCTCCCTGAACAGCTGTTGCAGGACCTCATGCCCCTTCCTGCCTATGTCGTTCGTATCAATATGAACAACGACCTCTGCCTGTTTGCCCTCCCCCTTCAGGATGCCCTCTACCCGTTCGGAGTCATCCTGGACCCTGGCACCAGGGAGGCAACATACCATCCTGGAGTCTCTTTCACGTCCACAGAAGCGCCTATCCGTGCCCCTGACTATAGAGTCCCCTATTACTATTGCTCTTCTATGCGTTGACCCTCCCTTCTGAACATCAGAGCCAGCCGTGGTGCTACTGCTCTGGCTGTGGCTTTTTTCTCCTGGTAGGCTATCCCCCCGACAGTATCCAAAGGGGTATACCTATTCGAGAGGGGGACAACCTCAGGGGATTCCTGCACTGACTGCCTGCCCTGTGTGGTGGTCACCCATTTCTCTGCCCGCACCTTGGGTGTGACCACATTTACATAACTGCTATCTATGACGCTTTCCGCCACTGCATGCTCCTAAGTGCATCCAATTGCCGCTCCAACCGAACCATGCGGTCTGTGAGGAGCTCCAGTTGGGTGCACGTTCTGCAGATGAAGCCATCCGGGACGCTGGAAGCCTCCCGGACCTGCCACATCTCACAGTCAGAGCACTGCACCCCTCTAACTGACATTGCGTCAATTAATTAGTAAATTAAAGTTAAAAGTTAAAATGTAAAACAAAGTTACTGTGAACTATCTGTTTCCTAGCACTAGATTTCTACTATAAATGTGAAAGCTAAATATAGTACTCTCCGATCTCTGGCTTAGATACCCCTCTGAATTATAATTAAGTAATTATGGTTAATTAGTTACCAATGCTGATTTTTAAAAATTTAGTGTAGATTCCCAACCAGCCACTCAGGTCACAGCTTTTCTGTGATGTCACTTCAATTGCCCCCCCCCTCCCACACACACACACACACACACACACACAATTTGAAAAGGCACTAAAAGTAAAAATGAGTAAAAATCATTTTCTTACCTTCCGAGTGACTTAGATGTTCTCAGGTTCTCGCCCTGACAGAGACTGCTCCTCCTCCGAACGGCTCCCGAAACTAGGCCGCGATATTTTTAAATCTCCGCTCCGACTCTCAGCTCCCGAGCTTTTTAAATCTCCGTTTCGACTCCCAGCTCCGGCGCTTTTTAAATCTCCGTTCCGACTCGCAGCTCCCGCTCTTTTTAAATCTCAGCTCCGACTCGCAGCTCCCGCGCTTTTTAAATCTCCGCTCCGACTCGCAGCTCAGGCGCTTTTTAATTCTCCGCTCCGACTCGCAGCTCCCGCTCTTTTTAAATCTCTGCCCCGACTCGCAGCTCCGGCGCTTTTTAAATATCCGCTCCGACTCGCAGCTCCCGCGCGTTTTAAATCTCCGCTCCGACTCACAGCTCCCGCTCTTTTTAAATCTCCGCTCCGACTCGCAGCTCAGGCGCTTTTTAATTCTCCGCTTCGACTCGCAGCTCCCGCTCTTTTTAAATCTCTGCCCCGACTCGCAGCTCCGCCGCTTTTTAAATCTCCGCTCCGACTCGCAGCTCCCGCGCTTTTTAAATCTCTGGCCCGACTCGCAGCTCCGGCGCTTTTTAAATCTCCGCTCCGACTCGCAGCTCCCGCGCTTTTTAAATCTCCGCTCCGACTCACAGCTCCCGCACTGTTTAAATCTCAGCTCCGACTCGCAGCTCCCGCGCTGTTTCAATCTCCGCTCCGACTCGCACCTCCCGCGCTGTTTAAATCTCAGCTCCGACTCGCAGCTCCGGTGCTTTTTAAATCTCCGCTCCGACTCGCAGCTCCGGTGCTTTTTAAATCTCCGCTCCGACTCGCAGCTCCGGTGCTTTTTAAATCTCCGCTCCGACTCGCAGCTCCCGCGCTTTATAAATCTCCACTCCGACTCGCAGCTCCGGCGCTTTTTAAATCTCCGCTCCGACTCGCAGCTCCCGCGCTTTTTAAATCTCCGCTCCGACTCGCAGCTCCCGCGCTTTTTAAATCTCCGCTGCGACTCGTAGCTCCCGCGCTTTTTAAATCTGCGCTCCGACTCGCAGCTCACGCGCTTGAAAATCTCAGCTCCGACTCGCAGCTCCCGCGCTTTTTAAATCTCCGCTCCGACTCGCTGCTCCCGCTCTTTTTAAATCTCTGCCCCGCCTCGCAGCTCCCGCGCTTTTTAAATCTCCGCTCCGACTCGCAGCTCCAGCTCTTTTTTAATCTCCGCTCCGACTCGCAGCACCTGGGCTTTTTAAATCTCCGCTCCGATTCGCA
The DNA here is from genome assembly GCF_047496885.1 of Scyliorhinus torazame. NCBI lineage: Eukaryota > Metazoa > Chordata > Chondrichthyes > Carcharhiniformes > Scyliorhinidae > Scyliorhinus > Scyliorhinus torazame. The sequence goes on from NC_092726.1 coordinate 59,162,096, forward strand.
GCTCCCGCGCTTTTTAAATCTCCGCTGCGACTCGCAGCTCCAGCTCTTTTTAAATCTCCGCTCCGACTCGCAGCACCTGGGCTTTTTAAATCTCCGCTCGGATTCGCAGCTCCCGCGCTTTTTAAATCTCCTCTCCGACTCGCAGCTCCCGTGCTTTTTAAAGCTCCACTCTCACTCGCAGCTTCCGCTCTTTTTAAATCTCTGCCCCGACTCGCAGCTCCCGCTCTTTTTAAATCTCTGCCCCGACTCGCAGCTCCCGCGCTTTTTAAATCTCTTCCCCGACTCGCAGCTCCCGCTCTTTTTAAACCTCTGCCCCGACTCGCAGCTCCCGTTCTTTTTAAATCTCCGCTCCGACTCGCAGCTCCCCCGCTTTTTAAGTCTCCGCTCCGACTCGCAGCTCCCGCTCCTTTTAAATCTCCACTCTCACTCGCAACTCCCGCTCTTTTTAAATCTCCGCTCCGACTCGCAGCTCCCGCGCTTTTTAAAACTCCGCTCCGACTCGCAGCTCCCGCTCTTTTTAAATCTCCGCTCCGATTCGCAGCTCCCGCGCTTTTTAAATCTCCGCTCCGACTCGCAGCTCCCGCTCTTTTTAAATCTCCGCACCGACTCGCAGCTCCCGCTCTTCTTAAATCTCCGCTCCGACTCGCAGTTCCTGCTCTTTTTAAATCTCCGCTCCGACTCGCAGCTCCCGCGCTTTTTAAATCTCCGCTCCGACTCGCAGCTCCCGCGTTTTTTAAATCTCTGCTCCGACTAGCAGTTCCGCTCTTTTTAAATCTTGCTCCGACTCGTAGCTCCCGCGCTTTTTAAATCTCTGAAGGGTTACGGTGACTTGATACAAGTTTATAAGATGATATGGGGAATAGATAGAGTAGACAGTCAGTGGCTTTTCCACCGACTGGAACAAACCATTACAAGCGGATATATATGTAAGGTGAATGGTGTAAGATATAGAGGGGTTGTCAGATGTAGGTTCTTTATCCAGAGAGTAGTGGGGGCAAGGAATGCACTGCCTGTGGAGCTAGATGAGTCGGAAACATGAAGGACCTTCAAGCGGCTATTGGAAAGGTACATGGATTACGGTAGAATGATGGGGTGTACATTAATTTGTTCCTATTCTGGGACAAAAGTTCGGCACAGCATCGTGGACCGAAGGTCCTGTTCTGCGCTGTATTTTTCTATGTTCTCTGTTAAGTGCCTTTCCCAGCTGTACGTGGCAGCCCCCAAAGAGCTCTCAGTGCTCGCCAGGAAAGCACCGTTAGTGCCCCCCAGCCAGCGCAGACAGTGCCCCTCACCGCTACCAGCCCTGCTAGTGCGCCCCAGAGTTCCCTGAAAGCCCCAAGCCATCACTGACAGTGCACCCCATCCCTGCAAGTGACACGCCAGTGACCTTCCAGCTTCCCCCTTACCTGCCAGTTCCCCCCCCCCCCCAAACAGCGCTGCCAGAGCCCCCACTTCCATCCCTGCGAGCTAGCCCTGCCAGTGCTCTACACAGCCAGCCCTGCCAGTGACCCCAAGCTAAATCTGCCAGTGCCCCCCATCCAGACCTGCCATTTCCCCCCCCCCACCACAGTCAGACCTGCCATTGCCCCCACCCCCCACCCCAGCCAGAACTGTTGCCCCCCGCCCCCACCCACGGTCGTGCCTCTGCAGGTCCCACCTGTCAGTCTGAATGCTGGCCGTTTTGTCAGTAATGTGTTCCGACTTCCTTTATTGGCTCACTCGGTTGTGTGTTTGTTTTTCGTTCTCCTCATTGCCGTCACGGTTATGTCAGGCAGTTCGAGAGAGATCCGATTGGCTGAGGTCATATTGAGCCTGAAGATGCACCTCCTAATTCGCTGCGAAGCTGTCGGTCAGCGGCTGGATGTCTTGCTTGGCTGAGGGGTTGTTAGTCAGTTATATGTATTGATCAATTTAATAGTTGATGCAGCCGTATATTTCACCGCGATCTTGATCTGCTCCCTGAACCGCGACTGGGTCACCACATAAATAAACGTGTTTGTGCAGCAATTTAAATCCAGCAGCATGAATCGACTTGTTGTAAATTATATTGAGGAAGGTTGAGGTAGTAAAATCCACTCACTTCGAGATAGGAAAATTTAATAACAGACACGGTCCAGAGGAGAATGAAAGTTCCGGAGATGCTGAAGAGTAAAATCATTGACTTCCTTCTGCTCTCCATCTCTGGGTCGGTGCGATTGCCTCCCTGACTCTGAGCCCTCAGTGCCTTCCGAACCAGACTGGTGAGTAAAATGTGTCTGACTGTCAGAGCGTTGGTCAACAGGATTAAGAACAACGGCATCAATGGCATCCATTGAAATAGCTGAGGAGCTCAATAAGTACTTTGCGTCAGTCTTCACAGTAGAAGACATGAGTAATACCCCAACAATTCAGGAGAGTCAGGGGGCAGAGTTGAATATGGTAGCCATCACAAAGGAGAAAGTGCTAGAGCAACTAAGAGGTCTAAAAATTGATAAATCTCCCAGATGGGCTACATCCTAGAGCTGAAGAAATAGTGGAGGCGTATATATGATCTTTCAAAAGTCACTGGAGTCAGGGAAAGTCCCAGAGGATTGGAAAATCGCTGTTTTAACGCCCCTGTTCAAGAAGGGAACAAGGAATAAGATGGAAAATTATAGGCCAATTAGCCTAACCTCGGTTGTTGGCAAGATCCTAGAATCCATTGTTAAGGATGAGATTTCTAAATTCTTGGAAGTGCAAGGTCGGATTAGGACAAGTCAGCATGGATTTAGTAAGGGGAGGTCGTGCCTGACAAACCTGTTCGAGTTCTTTGAAGAGATAACAAATAGGTTAGACCAAGGAGAGCCAATGGATGTTATCTATCTTGACTCCAAAAGGCCTTTGATAAGGTGCCTCACGGGAGACTGCTGAGTAAAATAAGGGCCCATGGTATTCGAGGCAAGGTACTAACATGGATTGATGATTGGCTGTCAGGCAGAAGGCAGAGAGTTGGGATAAAAGGTTCAACCGGTGACGAGTGGTGTCCCGCAGAGTTCAGTGTTGGGGCAACAGCTGTTCTCTTTATATATTAACGATCTAGATGACGGGACTTGGGGCATTCTGGCTAAGTTTGCCGATGATACAAAGATAGGTGGAGGGGCAGGTAGTATGGAGGAGGTGGGGAGGCTGCAGAAAGATTTAGACAGTTTAGGAGAGTGGTCCAAGAAATGGCTGATGAAATTCACCGTGGGCAAGTGCGAGGTCTTGCACTTTGGAAAAAAGAATAGAGGCATGGACTATTTTCAAAACGGTGACAAAATTCAGAATGCTGAAGTGTAAAGGGACTTGGGAGTCCTAGTCCAGGATTCCCTAAAGGTAAACTTGCAGGTTGAGTCCGTAATTAAGAAACCAAATGCAATGTTGTCATTTATCTCAAGAGGCATGGAATATAAAAGCAGGGATGTACTTCTGAAGCTTTATAAAGCATTAGTTAGGCCCCATTTAGAATACTGTGAGCAATTTTGGGCACCACACCTCCGGAAGGACATACTGGCACTGGAGCTGGTCCAGCGGAGATTCACATGGATGGTCCCAGGAATGGTAGGCCTAACATACGATGAACGTCTGAGGATCCTGGGATTATATTCATTGGAGTTTAGGAGGTTGAGGGGAGATCTAATAGAAACTTACAAGATAATGAATGGCTTAGATAGGGTGGATGTAGGGAAGTTGTTTCCATTAGCAGGGGAGACTAGGACCCGGGGTCACAGCCTTAGAATAAAAGGGAGTCACTTTAGAACAGAGATGAGGATACATTTCTTCAGCCAGAGAGTGGTGGGTCTGTGGAATTCATTGCCACAGAGGGTGGTGGAGGCCGGGACGTTGAGTGTCTTTAAGACAGAAGTTGATAAATTCTTGATTTCTCGAGGAATTAAGGGCTATGGAGAGAAAGCGGGTAAATAGAGTTGAAATTGGCCATGATTGAATGGTGGAGTGGACTCGATGGGCCGAATGGCCTTACTTCCGCTCCTATGTCTTATGGTCTTATAGTCTTATATGTTCCACTCTGGTGAGGGACCCACATTCAGTCCAATTCCACACTGACAGATGCTTCCAGTAATACGTGTTCACTGATGTTAGATGTTCCACTCTGGTTAGTGAGCCACATTCCGTACAATTTTATCCTAACAGATACTTGCTGTAACACTTTTTCACTGCTGTCGGATATTCTACTCTGGCGAAATACCCACACTCATTGCAATTCTACACTGACAGATATTTCAGTGATACTTGTTCACTGCTGTGAGATATTGCACTCTGGTTAGTGACCTTCACTTAGTACAATTCTGCCCTACCAGATACTGCTGTAACACATTTTCACTTCTGTCAGATATTCCACTCTGGTTAGTGATCCACACTGAGCACAATTGTACACTCTAAACCTCCCTTCAGAAAGATTGCCTGCACTGAGATCCAATCTACCATTATACACGATTCCACCCAATATAATGACTATTGATCTGAACTCCAGTGAGTTCAAAACATAGGTTTATTGTCAGTGACGAATGGAATTCAAACCATAGACTTGTTTAAATATATTTAACTGAAGTGAATTGCATCATTGATCAGGGCTCTGTGATAAAAGTGAACACGAGATCAGCATTAAACATTTTCAGTCACAGTTTAAAAATAGGGAGCCGTTCACACACAGATTTACACAACTGCAATGGTGACAGTAACTTACCAGGAACACGAACAATAGCAAGGATTGGTTAGACTAATTTCTCAGCAATATCAATTGGATCAAGCATTTTCAGTGTGAAGTGATGTGTCTCTTCCTGCTGCTGGCAGTCTCTCTGTCTTTAACTCTGAGGTTATATATTCACAAAGCTATTAATTTAGACCCTGAGGAAATACCACAGGGATATTGAGGTTGTAAATCATTTGACTTATTTTTAAAGATATTAACACACAGATTACGACATTCGGTCCAGCGAAAGAAAATATTACTTTTTGAGTGGGAGACCACGTCCTAAACACTAAACTGCGTTGATCACATTGATCAACTAACATCAACTGAAAAATGCTGCCCACTCAAACACCATCTGCCCCATTTCTACATCTCAGATTGTTTCGGTGATATCCGTCACCCGACTGTGACCATCCAGTAATTCAGTTCCAATTGTCAGTGTGTTTCCCTGGGTGGGTCCACTACACTCTGGGATGTAGCTGCCTCTGTAACTGTGACCATTTAGTGATTCAGGTCCAATTATCAGTGTGTTTCTCTGGGTGGGTCCACTGCACTCTGGGATGGAGCTGCCTCTGTAACTGTGACCATCCAGTAATTCAGTTCCAATTGTCAGTGTGTTTCTCTGGGTGGTTTCACTGCACTCTGGGCTGTAGCTGCCTCTGTCGCTGTGAACGTTCAGTGATTTGATTTTCAGTGCCTTCAGGGTGAGCATAAAAATCAAAGTTCAATGATTCGGAAATCTGGATCTGTTCTAAGTCCAAAGTAATTCATTACACACCCAAACCTGGTGCAGCTCCTCAAATTCAGCAAACATTTTGAATCATTGGAACCTCAGAAAATCCAGAGCCTGCAGCAGATACACACTCATCACCTGATAGGGCACAACAAACATATACAGCTGGGAAAGCTACTAGCCCGTCTCTGACTTATACTGCCCATCTATCTGATACACACACACATAAACTGTTAGGGTGGCGGATTGGGATGTGGAGGAAAAGAGATGGTCTGTGAGATGTACTGAGAGAAGATGGGGTGAGAGAGGAAGAGAGTGATCGCTGAAAGAGGGTGAACGTGAAAGAGGGTGGCAGAGAATAAGGGTGAGAGAGAACGAGGGTGGGAGAGAACTTGGGTGGGAGCAAATGAGGGTGAGAGAGAAAAGGATGAGAGAGAAAGAGCATGAGAGAGAAAGAGGGCGAGAGAAAGAGGATCAGAGTGAAAGAGGGTGAGAGAGGAGAGAGTGAGAGAAAAAGAGGGTGAGTGAATAGTGCGTTAATTTTTAGAAAGAAAGGGACGTGGAGTGAGTGGAGACATAGCAGGTTCGTGGACGAGGGAGGATGATGGTGTGAGAAGAGTGATGTGCAGAATATTTCCATAACATTACAGAGATAGAACATAGAACATAGAACAATACAGCGCAGTACAGGCCCTTCAACCCACGATGTTGCACCGAAACAAAAGCCATCGAACCTACACTATGCCATTATCATCCATATGTTTATCCAATAAACTTTTAAATGACCTCAATGTTGGCGAGTTCACTACTGTAGCAGGTAGGGAATTCCACGGCCTCACTACTCTTTGCGTAAAGAACCTACCTCTGACCTCTGTCCTATATCTATTACCCCTCAGTTTAAAGTTATGTCCCCTCGTGCCAGCCATTTCCATCCACGGGAGAAGGCTCTCACTGTCCACCCGATCCAACCCCCTGATCATTTGTATGCCTCTATTAAGTCTCCTCTTAACCTTCTTCTCTCCAACGAAAACAACCTCAAGTCCATCAGTCTTTCCTCATAAAATTTTCCCTCCACACCAGGCAACATCCTGGTAAATCTCCTCTGCACCCGCTCCAAAGCCTCCACGTCCTTCCAATAATGCGGTGACCAGAACTGTACGCAATACTCCAAATGCGGCCGTAGCAGAGTTCTGTACAGCTGCAACATGACCTCCCGACCCCGGAACTCAATCCCTCTACCAAAAAAGGCCAACACTCCATAGGCCTTCTTCACAACCCTATCAACCTGAGTGGCAACTTTCAGGGATCGATGTACATGGACACCTAGATCCCTCTGCTCATCCACACTTTCAAGAACTTTACCATTAGCCAAATATTCCGCATTCCTGTTATTCCTTCCAAAGTGAATCACCTCACACTTCTCTACATTAAACTCCATTTGCCACCTCTAAGCCCAGCTCTGCAGCTTATCTATATCCCTCTGTAACCTGCTACATCTTCCACACTATCGACAACACCACCGACTTTAGTATCGTCTGCAAATTTACTCACCCACTCTTCTGTGCCTTCCTCTAGGTCATTGATAAAAATGACAAACAGCAACGGCCCCAGAGCAGATCCTTGTGGTACTCCACTTGTGACTGTACTCCATTCTGAACATTTCCCATCAACCACCACCCTCTGTCTTCTTTCAGCTAGCCAATTTCTGATCCACATCTCTAAATCACCCTCAATCCCGAGCCTCCGTATTTTCTGCAATAGCCTACCGTGGGGAACCTTATCAAACGCTTTGCTGAAATCCATATACACCACATCAACAGCTCTACCCTCATCTACCTGTTCAGTCACCTTCTCAAAGAACTCAATAAGGTTTGTGAGGCATGACCTATCCTTCACAAAGCCATGCTGACTATCCCTGATCATAATATTCCTATCTAGATGATTATAAATCTTGTCTCTTATAATCCCCTCCAAGACTTTACCCACTACAGACGTTAGGCTCACCGGTCTCTGGTTGCCGGGGTTGTCTCTGCTCCCCTTTTTGAACAAAGGGACCACATTTGCTGTCCTCCAGTCCTCTGGCACTATTCCTGTAGCCAATGATGACATAAAAATCAAAGCCAAAGGTCCAGCAATCTCTTCCCTGGCCTCCCAGAGAATCCTAGGATAAATCCCATCAGGTCCCGGGGACTTATCTATTTTAAGCCTGTCCAGAATTGCCAACACCTCTTCCATACGTACCTCAATGCCATCTATTCTATTAGCCTGGTGCTCAGCATTCTCCTCCACAACATTATCTTTTTCCTGAGTGAATACTGACGAAAAATATTCATTTAGTATCTCGCCTATCTCTTCAGACTCCACACACAGTTTCCCATCCCTGTCCTTGACTGGTCCTACTCTTTCCCTAGTCATTCGCTTATTCCTGACATACCTTTAGAAAGCTTTTGGGTTTTCCTTGATCCTTCCTGCCAAATACTTCTCATGTCCCCTCCTTGCTCGTCTTAGCTCTCTCTTTAGATCCTTCCTCGCTACCTTGTAACTATCCATCGCCCCAACTGAAACTTCACACCTCATCTTCACATAGGCCTCCTTCTTCCTCTTAACAACACATTCCACTTCCTTGGTAAACCACGGTTCCCTCGCTCGACGCCTTCCTCCCTGCCTGACCGGTACATACTTATCAAGAACACGCAGTAGCTGATCCTTGAACAAGCCCCACTTATCCAGTGTGCCCAACACTTGCAGCCTACTTCTCCACCTTATCCCCCACCCCAAGTCACGTCTAATGGCATCATAATTGCCCTTCCCCCAGCTATAACTCTTGCCCTGCGGTGTATACTTATCCCTTTCCATCATTAACGTAAACGTCACCGAATTGTGGTCACTGTCCCCAAAGTGCTCTCCTACCTCCAAATTCAACATCTGGCCTGGTTCATTACCCAAAACCAAATCCAACGTGGCCTCGCCTCTTGTTGGCCTGTCAACATATTGTTTCAGGAAACCCTCCTGCACACACTGTACAAAAAACGACCCATCTATTGTACTCGAACTATATCTTTTCCAGTCAATATTTGGAAAGTTAAAGTCTCCCATAATAACTATCCTGTTACTTTCGCTCTTATCCAGAATCATCTTCGCCATCCTTTCCTCTACATCCCTAGAACTATTAGGTGGCCTATAAAAAACTCCCAACAGGGTGACCTCCCCTTTCCTGTTTCTAACTTCAGCCCATACTACCACGGAAGAAGAGTCCCCATCTAGCATCCTCTCCGCCACCGTAATACTGCTCTTGACTAGCAGCGCCACACCTCCCCCTCTTTTGCCTCCTTCTCTGAGCTTACTAAAACACCTAAACCCCGGAACCTGCAACATCCATTCCTGTCCCTGCTCTATCCATGTCTCCGAAATGGCCACAACATCGAAGTCCCAGGTACCAACCCATGCTGCCAGTTGCCCTACCTTGTTTCGTATACTCCTGGCATTGAAGTAGACACACTTCAAACCACCAACCTGAACACTGGCCCCCCTCGTGTGACGTCAAATCTGTGCTCCTGACCTCTATACTCTCATTCTCCCTTACCCTAAAACTACAATACAGGTTCCCATGCCCCTGCTGCATTAGTTTAACCACCCCCCCCCCCAAAGAGCACTAACAAATCTCCCCCCCCCCCAGGATATTCGTGCCCCTCAGGTTCAGATGTAGACCATCCTGTCTGTAGAGGTCCCACCTTCCCCAGAAAGAGAACCAGTTATCCAGAAATCTGAATCCCTCCCGCCTGCACCATCCCTGTAGCCACGTGTTTAAATGCTCTCTCTCCCTATTCCTCATCTCACTATCACGTGGCACGGGCAACAACCCAGAGATAACAACTCTGTTTGTTCTAGTTCTGAGCTTCCATCCTAGCTCCCTGAAAGCCTGCCTGACATCCTTGTGCCCTTTCCTACCTATGTCGTTAGTGCCAATGTGGACCACGACTTGGGGTTGCTCCCCCACCCCCCTAAGGACCCGGAAAACACGATCCGAGACATTCCGTACCCTTGCACCTGGGAGGCAACATACCAAACGTGAGTTTCTCACGCTCCAACAAAATCTCCTATCTGTGCCCCTGATTATAGAGTCCCCAATTACTAATGCTCTGCTCCTCTCCCCCCTTCCCTTCTGAGCAACAGGGACAGACTCCGTGCCAGAGGCCCGTACCCCATGGCTCACCCCTGGTAAGTCCCCCCCCCCCCCCACACAAGTATCCAAAGCGGTATACTTGTTTCTCAGGGGAACGACCGCAGGGGATCCCTGCACTGACTGCTTTTTCCCAGTCCCTCTTACAGTTACCCCCCTATCTCCAAGATGACAACTCTGCCTCACATATCTCGAGTGTTAGTGAGTAAATGAGGCGATTGGGTGAGAGAGTGAGTCAGAGACTGAGCGGGATAGAGTGAGGGAGAGAGTGTTGGAGGATGATAGCGATTTCATAGAATTTACAGTGCAGAAGGAGGCCATCGAGTATGCACCGGCTCTTGGAAAGAGCACCCTACCCAACCTCCACCCTATCCCCATAACCCCACTCAAAACTAAGGGCAATGTTGGACACTAAAGGCAATTTATCACGGCCAATCCACCTAACCTGCATCTGTTTGGACTGTGGGTGGAAACCGGAGCACCCGGAGAAAACCCACGCAGACACGGGGAGAACGTACAGACTCCACGCAGACAGTGACCCAAGCTGGGAATCGAACCTGAGACGCTGGCGCGGTGAAGCAATTATGCTAACCACTATGCTACCGTGCAGCCAGAGAGCTAGGGTGAAAGAGAGAAACAATGTGAAGTTCAGAGTGAGAGAAGAGTGAGCGAGAGTAAGGGAGAATGATAGAGAGTCAAGGGGAGAGAGAGAGGGAGAAATTGTGGCTGAGAGTGATAGAGTGAGGAGGAAGAGAGAGGAGCTGAGGTTGAGAGTGAGATAACGTGAGGGATAGAGAGGTGAGAACAGCTGTGGGGAGAGAGGTAGTTTTCCTATGACGAGATGTGGTGTGTGAACGAGAGGGTGTAACTGTGAGGGTGAATGTGTGGGCGAAGCAGAGTGATGGAGGGAGTAAGTTTCAAAGAGGGATTGCATGTGAGAGACTGGGCGTGTGCAAAAGGCTGACTGTGCAAATGTTGGAATTGAGTGTATGTGAGTGAACTTGCAAGAGGAAGAGCATGTCTAAATATGTGAGAGGGGGGATTGTGGGATATGGAGAGTGAAGGAGAGAGGGCTGAAAAGTGGGACAGAGAGGCGGAGTAAGAGAGGGAGGGAGTGTGAGAGAGAGTGCGAGGGAGGAAGAAATATGAGACAGAGGGACTGTGTGAGGGAGAGAGAGTGTGAGAAGGAAAGTGTGTTAGAAAGGGCGGGAGCGTAATTGAGGGAGAATGTGAGAGAGGGAGACAGTGTGAGACAGGAAGGGAGCCTTCCACCAGGGTTCTCCGCGCCCCAAGTTGTGCACCCCCCTTTTTATGCCCCTCCAATTTTATTCCCCCCCAATTTTATTCTCTCCCCCATTTTTATTCCGTCCACCTTTTATCCCCTCCCCCACCCTAATTTTTTCCCCGCAATTTAATTCCCTCCCTCCAATTTTGACCGCACCCAATTATGCCCCCGCAAATTTGCCTCCCCCCGCAGTTCTGCCCCCCTCGCAGTTTTGCGACCCAAACTTTGCCCCCCACCCCAATTTTGTAACCAAACTCCCCCCCCAATTTCCCTCCCGCAAATGTTGCCCCTCTAATCCCCACCGAATATTGCCACCCCCAACCTTTCCCCTCAGCTTCCCCCAAAACATTTTGCCCGTCCCTAAGTGTTGTCTCCCTCAATTGTGCCTCCCCCAATACCCCACGCTATTTTGCTTCCCCCCGATTTCCCCCCCCCCCCGCCAATCTGGACCCACAATTGTGCCCCAAATTTTGCCACCCAGTTTCGCCTCCCCAGATTTTGCGACCCCCAATTACCGCCCTGCAAATCCCCCCACCCCAATTTTGCCCCTCCCATCACCCCCAATTTTGCTGCCGTGAATTTTGCGACCCCTATTGTCGACCCCCGCAATCCAACCAAATAATCCCACCCCAATTCCACCCAATTCTAGCCCACGAAATGTTGTCCCTCCCAAAAGTTAACCATCCCAATTTCGCACACCAGATCCCCCCTATACAGTTTTGCCCCCACAAATATATTGACCCCACAAAATGTATTCCCGCCCCAAAATACCCCACCCCTTTGAGTGACAATTCCACAGGCCTATTATGAATAACAAAGGCACATTGACATTTATTATTTTTCTCTCAGGTTATAGCTCGTGTCTGAGAATTCCTCACCGAGGAAAGATTCTCTTTGTGACCTCCAAGCTTCAAAATTAACTCTTCTTGGGGAAAGAAAGAGAGTCATGGAAAATGATTAAAGCAAATAAGTATTGAAATTAGGAGATACAGCAAGGTGCCTGTGCTCCTCTCACTTTAATAGTCACAATCTCAGTTTTACAAAATCCATTTTATAAACACGGCAAGACAATGGAACAGTTTATTTTTTTAACAACGCATCAAAGCATCCAGAGCCCGGATAGTAACTGAATTATGGAGACCCTCTTCCTTCCCACGGCCTGTGTGTCACTCCTGTTTAACCTCCCCCTCCCATTCACTGCCCCCATTGACTCTGACACCCTTCTGACACCCCATAACCCCACCCTCTCTGATCCCGTAACTTCGCACACTCTGCCCCGCCTACGCTCTCCCTCTCTGTCTCCAATTATGGGCCACGGTTAACAGAACATTAAATGATTTCCTGGAGTCCACCTGACCAACAATATTGAATAGATTTTGGTTTTGGGGAGCACAATGGCCAACTTTACCGGTGTGATGCAACAGAGAACTAAACGTATTTTTAAAACAAAACAATGTTTAATCTATGAATCCAGTTAAGGTTTTATAAACCCGCAGCAAACAGCTTACCAACTACCAACACTGATAACCCCCCAAAAAGATACAAAACGCTATAGGTAACTCATAGTAACTTTCCTAATAAATTCCGTAAGTCATAAAACCCTCTTTAACGAAGACAGTAGGTTTGCATTCCTTACAGAAACAGGTATTACTTTGAAATCATCAAGTGATCTGGAGACATTCTTTAGCTTGCAGAGAGAGAGATCAATGCACACATCTGCTTGGTTTGAATGCAGCTCTCCATCTGAAAGCGAAACTAACCACAGAGCCAAAACAGCTTTCACCACAAAGCGAAAGTAAAAAGCATAGCAGACTCCAGCTCCACCCACACAATGACATCACTGCAGCCATTTGATAAAGCACACTTTTCTTAAAGAGACTCACACATGACACCCCCCCCCCACCCTCTTCCCCTCTGATACAAAATCCTCTTTCCCTCTGACTCCCCCACCCTCTTTTATCATGCTCCCCCTGCCCTTTAACACTCTGACTCTTCCCCACTGACCACCCTTCCTTCTTCCCCTTTGGCCTTCCCGCTCTGACTCTTCCCATACCACGTCTCCTCTGTCTCCCCTCTATCCTCTCGCTCTCTGCCTCTCCCGAGCCACTTCCCCTCTGTCTTCCGCTCCTCTCTGAAGCTCTAGCTCTCCCTACACTCCCCCTTCTACCCCCCAACCCACTCACACTCTTACTCACCCCTATCGTTTCCCATTGTCACTCCTTTGTAACCTTTCCCGCGACTTCTCCCTATCCTCTTGCCCTCTCAATCCCACCTATTCTCTCGCCCTATGGGTCTCCTCACCCCCTGCCATCTGACTCCCTCTACCCTCTCCCCCTCTGGCTCACCCCAACCCTCACACACTCTGACTCCCCCTACCCTCTCCTCCACTGACTGCCCTCTTCACTCTCCCTCTCTGACTCACTCTACCCTCTCCCCCTCTGATTTCCTTCTGCACTGTCCCCCTCTGAGTCCCCTCCACCCTCTCCCCGCTGACTGCACCTACTTCCCCTTATGACTCCCCTACACTGTCCCCCACTGTCTCCCCTCTCCCCCTCTGACACCCCTCCACCGTCTCCCCTCTGGCTGCCCCTACTTCCACCCCCCCCCCCGACTCTCCCTACCCTCTCCTTTTATGACTTCCATCTATAATTTCACCGTCTGACACATCCCCTACCCGATACCCCTCTATCGACCCTAAGACTTCTCCTCTGAGTCACCCTTCCCTCCCCCTCTCTGACTGTTGATTTCGCTCCAGATATTGGGAACTGGGGACTGACTCCACACTGGAGGCCAACATGAGACCATACGTTATGGGAACAGAATTAGGCTATGAAAGTGAAATATAGAAATAAATGGCTGCAAAGGGAGAGAGGGAAAGTTGGATTGACAGAGGCAGATATATTTTACCCCTCCAGATATCAACCAAATGCCACCGCCCTGTCTACAACACAAACATCACTCTGGGATTGAGGACAAGACTTTTCCCATGTCCAGCACTGTTAATTTCAACTCAACTCCCTCAAAACATGTCGATGCTTTACACCAAATGGCTACTGTTTTTTTTAAATTATGTGGTTATCAGTTGCAATTCAGGAAAGACGCAGGTCATTGATGCAAAGCAGGATGCCATTGGCAGCAAAGCGATAATATTAGTTAAGAACAACCGTACGGATTGCAAGGGGGTGGGCAGCCCGGCAGAATAGTGGGGAGCACTGTTCCATCACAGCGCCAGTGTCCCAGGTTCGATCCCGGCTTGAGTCACTGTCTGCATGGAGTCTGCACGTCCTCCCCGTGTCTGCGTGTATTTCCTGCGGGTGCTCCGGTTTCGTCCCACGACTCCTGAAAGATGTGCTGTTATGTAATTTGGACATTCTGTATTCTCGTTCTGTGTCCCCGAACTGGTGCCGGAATATGGGGACGAGGTAATTTTGACAGTAATTTCATTGCAGTGTTAATGTATGCCTGCTTGTGACGATAAGAGTTTATTATTATTCCGCCAGGCTCATGCCTGGTGCAATCCTTCCACCCCACCCCCTGAAAGCCATGGGTATTCCGAGTTTGGAAACACATCCGCTCTGTCCCCTCTTTACACTGGCAACGCCCATTCCTTTGGGAGACATTTTAAAAATCACCCTCCCCAGCCTTTATTTCACCATTTTAAATTAAGGCTGTGCTGTGGCCATCGTTTATATTTACCAATGATTCACATTCAGAACTCAGAAACATTTGGAAGTCAATACATCGGTGTTTACAGTGGCAACGCACAGTCAGATTCCACAACCTGGCCCAAGAGGGACACAGGCGCAAAGGAGAACACCCCAGAACATTTGCTTATCTGCCAACAAACAGCCCCTGCTTACTCCACTTCAATTTTCCCCTGAAACTCGCACAGCAAGATCCCAGAATTGAGGTATGAGCCAAAGTTGAAGACAGGTGTTTTGGAGTTGAGAATTTATTAAATATCTTCGATGGGCCGAATGACCACCTTATACACTGTATATTCCATGATTCTATTTTCTAAAAAACAAACGGACAGATTCAGCCTGATTTACATAGAAACATGTCCCCATCAGGTTTTGTTGATACAATCAATGAGTTGTACAGTACAGAACAGGCCCTTCGGCCCATCAAGCCTGCAGCGTCACTTCAGGTGCTCATCTAAGTTATTTTGAAAGATTGTGAGGTTTCCATCCTCAATTCAGACAGTTAGTTCCATACCCCCCCCCCCCCACCCCCGCCCCCCAACTTCATGGTGAAATTTCTTTCCACAAATCGCCTGAAAATGATGCTCCCTTGTTATTGATCCTTCAGCTGAGGGGGATGGCTGTTGCTATCCATCCCGTCCATGTCACTCATAAACTTATACAGCTCCTCTCTCACTCTTCTCCGTTCTAAGGAAAGCAACCCGAGCTTATCCAGCCGCACTCCTGAAGATAAAACACCACTATTCTTAGAACTTCCCATGGACCAAAAAGGGTCAAAAAGATATTCTAAATGCTGAACAAGGATATTCACTCCTTGAGTCCTCTGCAGGCTTAAGTAGGTGCTATTCAGGACAAACTAGTGTTTCAAGTTATCCCCGGAATAACCTATATCTTCACAGAATGTTTCGCCGACTTACCACTTAGTAGCTTCGATGCTTGGCCCCGCCTTTCTAAGAAAGAAAGACGTTGTAATAACCAGTATTTCAGGTTACGTTTAATTTTGAACTCCCATTATTTTACTTCAAAAAGATAGCATCACCCTTCTTAAAACCAGTAAAAAGATCTTGCTTCTGGATTTCCCGTGCGGGGTGATTAGATCTCCGGGGCCTCCTTGACAATCTTTCTTCTCTATTTGGTGATTTTCTCCTGGTTTATTCGCTCCCTTCTTCGGTTTCCATGTTCAGCCCGTCCCATGTACCAAGGCTGCTATGAGAGTTGAATGTCTGGCCAGGAGAGATTTGGAGTATTTATTGTCCTTCAAACCATTTCACTGACTATAGAGGAGGCTTTGGTGTACGCTACGATCTTAGCTGGCTGCGTCTTCGAGAGAAGCAGTCAGCTGCAGTGACCTATACGATAGTAAACACAACAGTTTTCTCTAGATCTCCACTCTTAACTGGTGTGATATAGTTTCTATTATTCGCAAATAAACATTATTTCAAGTCATTCAAACGTAAGATTCTGGCAATTCCAATCAATTGTTCGCTAAATATAATTCACTTCTATCAAAGGATGAAGAACTTGTTTTCTCTGTGTAAAAACGTTATTCTTTCAGAACTTCTTTGATTCGAACGAAAGGTATCAGGTTGCAGCATGAGCTCTTTCGAGCTGTTATCTCCATGCCTGTGTGTGTGCAGCCTAAACATTTGGCTGCTGTTAACCCTTTGATGGACTATTGCTTTATCATTTTTAAGTATTTAATTACATTTACGTTTATAGCATCTTTTCCTATTATTTTGCTTTTTCTCATGTCTCTTTGGATTTTATCATCAAACCTTCATGCTTCAAATCACATCTTTCCAATTTTACTTCACACCCCCTCTTGGCATTTGAAACATAACCTTAATCCTCTGCTAATTGTAATCCCGTCGATATCCCACATATTGATGGTCACCTGATCCCCATCTAATCGCTCCTACTAACATAAATCCCTGCTCCCTGTTTTCCTTATGTAAGTGTCCTGATTCTAAATCGTGCATCAAAATCAATTGTAAATTCATACATATCTCACAGCAGTGTTGATAGCCATTCTAATCCTGAATTCCAATCACGGTGAACCATAGTCTTACCTGTAAAGGTAGGTAACGCAATAGCCATATGCGTGCGTTCCACTACCTCCAAAACATATTACCTCCTTGGTGTACAGCACCGTAGACGCTTACTCGTGTCCCATAGGAACAGCATAGAACTTACACAATCCGAAACAAAAAAAGTATTTTGTCCATCACTGAACATAAGAACTAGAAGCAGGAATAGGCTACCTGGCCCCTCGAGCCTGCTCCACCATTCAATGAGATCATGGCTGATCTTTTGTGGACTCAGCTCCACTTTCCGGCCCGAACATCATAACCCTTAATCCCTTTATTCTTCAAAAAACTATCTATCGTAATAGAACATAGAAAATACAGCACAGAACAGGTCCTTCGGCCCACGATATTGTGCCGAACCTTTGTCCTAGATTAATCATAGATTATCATTGAATTTGCAGTGCAGAAGGAGGCCATTCGGCCCTTTGACTCTGCACCGGCTCTTGGAGAGAGCACCCTACCCAAACTCAACATCTCCACCCAACACCAAGGGCAATTTTGGACACTAAGGGCAATTTATCATGGTCAATCCAGTTCGTTATCCAATTGGCCAAATTTCCCACTACCCCATGCCTCCTTACTTTCTGCAGAAGCCTACCATGGGGAAACTTATCAAATGCCTTACTAAAATCCATGTACACTACATCCACTGCTTTACCTTCATCCACATGCTTGGTCACCTACACAACGAATTCAATAAGACTTGTAAGGCAAGACCTACCCTTCACAAATCCGTGCTGACTATCCCTAATCAAGCAGTGTATTTCCAGATGCTCAGAAATCCTATCCTTCAGTGCCCTTTCCATTACTTTGCCTGCCACCGAAGTAAGACTAACAGGCCTGTAATTCCCAGGGTTATCCCTAGTCCGTTTTTTTAACAGGGGCACGATATTCGCCACTCTCCAATCGCCTGGTACCACCCCTGTTGACAGTGATGACGAAAATATCATTGCCAACGGCTCTGCAATTTCATCTCTTGCTTCCCATAGAATCCTTGGATATATCCGGCAGGCCCGGGGGACCTGTCTATCCTCACGTTTTTCAAAATGCCCAACACATCTTCCTTCTAAACAAGTATTTCCTCGAGCTTACCAATCTGTTTCACACTGTCCTCTCCAACAATATCGCCCCTCTCATTTGTAAATACAGAAGAAAAGTACTCGTTCAAGACCTCTCCTAACTCTTCAGACTCAATACAAAATCTCGCGTTACTGTCCTTGGTCAGACCTACCCTCGCTCTAGTCATTCTCATATTTCTCACATATGTGTCAAAGGCCTTGGGGTTTTCCTTGATCCTACCCGCCAAAGATTGTTAATGCCCTCTCTTAGCTCTCCTAATCCCTTTCTTCAGTTCCCTCCTGGCTATCTTGTATCCCTCCAATGCCCTGTCTGAACCTTGTTACCTCAGCCTTACATACGTTTCCTTTTTCCTCTTAACAAGACATTCAATCTCTCTTGTCAACCATGGTTCCCTCACTCGACCATCTCTTACCTGCCTGACAGGGACATACATATCAAGGACACCAAGTACCTGTTCCTTGAACAAGTTCCACATTTCACTTGTGTCCTTCCCTGACAGCCTATCTTCTCAACTTATGCACTTCAATTCTTGTCTGACAACATCGTATTTACACTTCCCCCAATTGTAAACCATGCCCTGTTGCACGTACCTATCCCTCTCCATTACTAAAGTGAAAGTCACAGAATTGTGGTCACTATCTCCAAAATGCTCCCCCACTAACAAATCTATCACTTGCCCTAGTTCATTACCAAGTACTAAATCCAATAATGCCCCTCCTCTGGTCGGACAATCTACATACTGTGTTAGAAAAGCTTCCTGGACACACTGCACAAACACCACCCCATCCAAACTATTTGATCTAAAGAGTTTCCACTCAATATTTGGGAAGTTAAAGTCACCCCTGGCTCCTATCCTGTGACTTCTGCACATTTGCAAAATCTGTTTCCCAATCTGTTCCTCCACATCTCTGCTACTATTGGGGGGCCTATAGAAAATTACTAACAAGGTGACTGCCCCTTTCCTATTTCTGACTTCAACCCATACTACCTCATTAGGGTGATACTCCTCGAACTGCCATTCTGCAGCTGTTATACTATCTCGAATTAACAATGCCACCCCCCCCCCACCTCTTTTACCACCCTCCCTAATCTTATTGAAACAGCTAGAACCAGGAACCTTCAACAACCATTTCTGCCCCTCTTCTATCCACGTTTCCGTGATGGCCACCACATCGTAGTCCCAAGTACCGGTCCATGCCTTAAGTTCACCCACCTTATTCCTGATGCTTGGACCGACCATATTCCTGATGTTGTCTTAAAACATTTAATGAAGGAGCCTCCACTGCTTCCCTGGGGAAGGAATTCCATAGATTCACAACCCTTTCGGTGAAGAAGTTCCTCCTAAACTCAGTCCTAAATCTACTTCCCCATATTTTGAGGCTATGCCCCCTAGTTCTGCTTTTACCCGGCAGTGGAAACAACCTGCCCGCATCTATCCTATCTATTCACTTCATAATCTTATATGATTCTGGAAGATTCCCCCTCATCCTTCTAAATTCCAACGAGTACAGTCCCAGTCTACTCAACCGCCCCTCGTAATCCAACCCCTTCAGCTCTTGGATTAACCTAGTGAATCTGTTCTGCACACCCTTCAGTGCCAGTACGTCCTTTCTCAAGTAAGGAGACCAAATCTGAACACAATACTCCGGGTGTGGCCTCACTAACACCTTATTCAATTGCAGCGCAACATCCCTAGTCGTAAACTCCATCCCTCTCGCAATGAAGGACAACATTCCATTTGCCTTCTTAATCACCTGTTGCACCTGCAAACCAACATTTTGCGACGCATGCACTAGCACATCCAGGTCTCTCTGCACAGCAGCATGTTTTAATATTTTATCAGTTAAAGAATAATTCCTTTTGCTGTTATTCCTCCCAAAATGGATAACCTCACATTTGTCAACATTTTATTCCGTCTGCCAGACCCTAGCCCATTAACTTAGCCTATCCAAATCCCTCTGCAGACTTCCAGTATCCTCTGCACTTTTTGCTCTACCACTTATCTTAGTGTCGTCTGCAAACTTGGACAAATTGCCCTTGGTCCCCAACTCCAAATCATTTATGTAAATTGTGAACAGTTGTGGGCCCAACACTTTACTTGAGCATCCAGCCCATTCTACATAACAGTTCAATGCATTTCCAAATGAAAATTTGTCCAACCCCTCCTTAAGTTTTCGAACTCTCCCAGCATCCAATGCACTCTGGGGTAACAAATTCCACAGATTCACAACCCTTAAGGATAAATAGATTCTCCTCAATTCCGTTTTAAATTTTAGGCCTCTTATCCTAAGACGATGACCTCTCGTTCTAGAACGCTCCACAGAATGAAGCATCCGCTCCACGTTCACATAATCCATACCTTTTATCTTCTTGTTTACCTGAATTTGGTCTCCACTTAATCGTCATAACCCAAGGGGCTAGTAGCCTAAACTGTTCAATCTCTCTTCATAAGACAACCCCTCATCTTTGGAATCTAGTTACTTTCTCTGAACTGCTTACAGTGCCACTACAACTTTCCTCAAATAAGTCAACCAAAACTGTGCTCCATGCTCCAAGTGTGAAACCCTAGCGTTTATTGTTACAAGTAGGCTTCAAATGACGTGACTGTGAAAAGCCCCTAGTCGCCACATTCCGGCGCCTGTTCGGGGAGGCTGGTACGGGACGATTGGTCACCAATGCATTGTATAGTTGCAACACACCTTTATCTTTCCACTAGATTCCATGACCTATAAATGCCAACATTCCATTCATTTTCTTTATTATCTGCTGTACCTGAATGCTACTTTTCTGTGACTCTTGAATGAAGACCCCCAGCTTCCTCTGCAACGGAACATGCAAAGGTCTCTCATAATGTACTTAACAAACGAGAGAGAGTGTGTCGGATACAGAGTTTGTGCGTGTGAGACAGAGCGAGAGAGGGAGAGGGAGAGAGAGAGAGAGCGTGTGTGAGAGATAGATAGATAGAGTGTTAGAGACAGAGTGAGAGATTGTCCTTTGCCTGACGCTACAATCGGGAAAAGCTTTGTCTCTCACTCTCTCTCGGGCTCTTTGTCCCTCAGTCTCTGTCTCTCGCTCTTTTTCTCACGTGCTATGTCTCTGCTTTTCTCTCGCATGCTCTCTCTCTCTCGCATGCTTTGTGTCTCTCTCTCACTTTTTCTCTTTCTATCCCTCCATCTCTCTCTCGCATGCTCCGTCTATTTCTCGCTCTTTCACGCACTGTCTCTATCTCACTTGAAAACGAAAATCGAAATGAAAGTGGGCTACAAATGAAGTTGCTGTGAAAATTCATAGTCGCCACATTCCAGTGCCTGTTCGGGGAGCCTGGTGCGGGAATTGAACCGTGCTGCTGGCCTGTCTTGGTCTGCTTTCAACGCCAGCGATTTAGCCCTGTGCTAAACCAGTCCCGTACTTGCGTACTGTTCGGGAACTGTTGTAAAATCCTCCTCTGCTCTGCGTTGCATTTTTTTCAAATCCTGCCCGGACTGCAGTTAATTTACAGTCTTATTTCGAGCTGCTGCCACAGTGGGATTTCCGCCAGCACTGCAGATTGTGATACATAGAACATAAAATATAGAACATAGTACAGTACAGCAGAGGACAGGATCTTCGGCCCACGAAGTTGCGCCGGCCATTTATCATAATCTTAGATCAAACTAATCTACACCCATTCAATTTACTGCTGTCCATGTGCCTGTCCAAGAGTCGCTTAAATGTCCCGAATGACTCTGACTCCACCACCTCTGTTGGCTGTGCATTGCACACACCCACCACTCTCTGTGTAAAGAACCTATCTCTGACATCTGCCCTATAACTTCCTCCAATCTCCTTAAAATTATGTCCCCACCTGACGCCAATTTCCGCCCTGGGGAATCGTCACTGGCTACCCACTCTATCCATGCTTCTCATCAACTTCTACACCTCTATCATGTCACATCTCTTCCTTCTTCGCTCCAGTGAGTAAACCTTTCTTCCCCTCAACCTTTCTTCATAAGACATGCCCTCCAGTCCAAGCAGCATCCTGGCAAATCTCCTCTGCACTCTCTACAAAGCATCCACATCCTTCCAATAATGAGGCGACCAGAACTGGACACAATATTCCAAGTGTGGTCTAACTCGGGCTTTATAAAGCTGCAACAAAACCTCGCGGCTCTTAAACTCAATCGCCCTGTTACTGAAAGCCAACACACCATACGCCTTCTTAACAACCCTATCAAACTGGCTGGCAACTTCGAGGGATCTATGTATGTGGACCCATGATCCCTCTGTTCCTCCACACTTCCAATAACCCTGTCTTTAACCGAGTATTCAGCATTCAAATTCGACCTTCCAAAATGAGTCACTTAACATTTAATTTGTAATAATCTTTATTGCCACCAGTAGGCTTACACATTAACACTGCAATGAAGTTACTGTGAAAAGCACCTAGTCGCCTGTTCGGGTACACTGGGGGAGAATTCAGAGTGTCCAAATTACCTAACAGCACGTCTTTCGGGAGGAAACCGGAGCAAACGGAGAAAACTCAAGCAGACACGGGGAGAAGGTTCAGAGTCCACACAGACAATTACCCAAACCGGGAATCGAATCTGGGACCATGGCGCTGTGAAGCCATGGTGCTAATCACTATGCTAACGTGCTGCCCACTATCTAAGTTGAATTTCGTCTGCCACTTCTCAGCCCAGCTCTGCATTTTGTCTATGTTCTGTTGTGACCTGCAACATCCCTCGATATTATCTACAACTCCAGTAATCTTCATTTCAGGGCCTCCCCTATGTCCTCAGACTCTAGACACAAGTTCCCTCCATTATCCCTTATCGGCCCTACTCTCACTCTCATCATCCTCCTTTTTCTCACATAAGTGTAGAACGCATTGGAGTTTCCCCTAATCTTTCCCGCCAATGCTTTTTCATACCTCTGCTAGCGCAGCTAAATCAATTTTTCAGTTCCTTCCTGGCTACTTTGTAACTCTCTCGAGCTGTGCCAGATCCTTGCTTCCTCAAACATATGTAATCATCGTTCTTCCTCTTGACTAGAAGCTCCCTTCTCTTGTCATCCAAGGCTCCTTCACCTTACCATTCCTTCCTCGTCTCAGTGGAACAAACTATTCAGCACTCGCAGCAAGTGCTCATTAAACAACCCCCACATTTCCGTTGTGCAAGTCTCCAAGAACAACTTTTCCCACTTTTTGCTCCTCAGCTCCTGTCTAAAAGCAGTATAATTTCCCCTCCCCCAATTACACACCTTCCCACACTGTCTGTTCATATCCCTCTCAGTGACGATGGTAAAGATCAACGAGTTGTGGTCACTGTCACCGAAATGCTCTCCCACTGAGATATCTGACACCAGGCCTGTAGCATTGCCAAGCACCAAAACCAATATGTCCTCCTCCCTAGTCGGCCTATCTACATATTGAGTCAGCAATACTTCCTTCACACACCTGACAAAATCTGCTCCATCCAAACCACTGAGACACACCTGCTCGAATGCACCAGTCCAAGATGTCCCCTTTGGCTTCTGTGCAGGAAGCTGTGGTGTTGATTTATTAGTCTGTGCAAGCAGCCAATGGCGGAATGTAGCGTTCTCAGCCTTCTCCTATTTATTTCCTGCGGTTGGTGGAGCTTTTCAGAAACTTCTGGAACAGGGAAAGACAGGTCAATTTTGTCTTTAGTTATGAGAATATGCAGGCGAGAAAGCATCTGGAAGTCTCTCGCTTTACCCCTGCTGCTCTTTCTATCTCACGACCAGGTGATTTCTGGCGTCTCAAAGTTACTTCATTGGACGCTCTCCAGTGAACAGACACTGACAACAATCAGGTCTGTGGAGTCGGAGAATAAGCAGTCTCTCAAAAGGTTTGTAACCTTCTGTCTGGTAGGCTGGAAGGGGCCTAACTGAAGACTCGATCTGTAATATTGAGGAGTATCCTTACATAAATGAGACAGAAGAAAGATCAATGATTATGCAGGTATGAAGCTTCTAATTTCTCAAGGAGAAGGGAGCCCCATCTTGTGGCCAAAAGTCACAATTGCAACGATTGGGATCGCCTGTGCACCGCTCCATCAGGTTGCCTGAGGTTTGAATTGCACTGACTGGGAACGTTTGTCAAAATTTCCAACTGACGTTCGAAGGGCGGAACTGATCTGATCTGTACCTCTTGAATAAATCGATTTCCCAGAGGCCACTCTCACGGCAGTGAAGATTCACCCCAAACCTTTTATTTTGATCCCGGTGCATTCAATCCTCTCCAGTCCTTACTGTGTCTCTAACTTGTGTGTGTTTTGGTTGAGGGTAACACGGGGTTTGGGGATTATGTAGCCTTGTATACCATTGTCCTGCTATTTCTTTATATAGTCGTCTTTTCCTCTTATTATTAATATTCTCTCTATTAATGTTTTATTCATAATTTCTGGTATCTATAACTCATTGCAATTGGAGTTAAATATTTCATGACAACACTAATTATGGTTAGTTCACTTATGTTGGGACTCAGAGGTCTGTGTGCCTGGACTTGACTGTCCACTCGCCCAGGGTACCATAACTGTATTGGCACTCAACCTCTCTAGCGTGATCTCTCTCTCTCTATCTATCTATCTCCCTCCCTTTTGTATGCTCTCTCTCTACTTCTCTCTCTGTCTCTCCTCTCGCTCCATCTCTCTCTGACACGCTCTGTACCTCTCTCTTTCTCGTGCACTCTGTCTCTCTATCGCGTGCTCTGTCTCTCCCTTTCTATCTTCCAGGCTCTGTCCCTCTCTGCCTCACAAATTAACTCTCTCTCTCACATGCTTTGACTCTGTTGCACGGGTTCGCTCTCTTTCTCCCTCGCTCGCTTTCTGTCTCTTTCTACCTCGGACTTATTCTGCCTCTCTCTCTTGTGTACTTTTTCTCTCTGTCTCTCACACGCTCGATCTCTCCCTTGCAAGCTCTGTCTCACTCTCGTTCGCACATGCTCTGTCTCTCGGTCACGCGTGCTCTGTCTCTCTCGTAAAGCTTTCTGGCCTCGTTTTCAATCTATCTTGTATGGTCTGTCTTTGTCTTTCTCACACTCTATCACTTTTGGACTTGCTTTGTCTCTCTCTGTCTCTCCCCCTCGCGCTAATTTTCTCTAAAGTGTTCTTGTACTTTGCATCGCTTGTTCTCACGCTTCGTCTCTCCCGCACTCTCTCTCGGGCGCTGTCTCCCTCTCTCACACACTGTTTCTCTGTCTCATTTGCTCTGTCTCTTAATCGATTACACCCCTGCGCTTCGCCTCCCTCTCACGCACTGTCTCTCTCTCTCTCGTGCGTTTTAAGACCATAAGACATAGGAGCAGAATTCGGCCTATTGGCCCATCGAGTCTGCTCTGCCATTCAATCATGGCTGATATTTTCGCATCCCCATTCTCCTGCCTTCTCTCCATAACCCCTGATCTCCTAATTAATCAAGAACCTATCTATCTCTGTCTTAAAGACACTCAGTGAATTCGCCTCCACAGCCTTCTGCGGAACAGAGTTCCACAAATTCACCACTCTCTGGTTGAAGAAATTCCTCCTCAGCTCTGTTTTAAAGGAGCGTCCCATTAATCTGAGATGGTGTCCTCTGGTTCTAGTTTCTCCTACAAGTGGAAACATCCTGTCCACGTCCACTCTATCCAGGCCTCGCAGTATCGTGTACGGATCAATAAGATCCTCACTCATCCTTCTAAATTCCAACGAGTACAGACTCCTCAAACGTTACTCATACGACAAGTTCTTTATTCCAGGGATCATTCTTGTTAACATCCTATTGACCCTTTCCAAGGCCAGCACATCCTTCCTTAGATAAATGGCCCAAAACTGCTCACAATACTCCAAATTGTGTCTAACCAGAGCCTTATACAGCCTTAGAAGTACATCCTTGGTCTCGAATTCCAGCCCTCTTGACATGAATGATAACATTGCATTTGCGTTCGTAACTGCCGACTGAATCTGCACATTAACCTTAAGAGCGTCGTGAACAAGGACTGCCAAATCTCTTTGTGCTTCTGCTGCCGAAGCATTTCCCCATTTAGAAAATAGTCTATGCCTAAATTCATATTTCCAAAGTGCATAATCTCCCTCTTTTCTACATTGTATTTCATTTGCCATTTCATTATCCACTCTCCTAGCCTGTCCAAGTCCTTCTGCAGCCCTCTTGCTTCCTCAGTACTATCTATCCCTCTGCAGATCTTTGTATCATCGGGAAAATTAGCAACAGTGCCTTCAGTACCTTCTTCCAGATCATTAATGTGTATTGTAAAACGTTGTGGTCCCAGCACAGACCCCAGAAGCACCCCACTAGTCACCGGCTGCCACCCTGAGAAAAACCCCTGTATACCCACTATCTGCCTTCTGCCAGTCAGCCAATGCTCTATCCATGCCAGGATCTTACCCTTAACACAATGGGCTCTTAACTTATTTAACAGCCTCCTATGCGGCACCTTGACAAAGGCCTTCTGGAAATCTAAATAAATCACGTCCACTGGTTCTCCTTTGTCTAACTTGCTTGTTGCCTCGTCAAAGAACTCTAAATGATTTGTCAGACACGATTTCCCTTTGACAAAGCCGGGATGACTCAGTCCTATTTTACCATGCTCTTCCAAGTACTCCACGATCTCATCTTTAAAAATGGACTCTAAAATCTTACCAATGACCGAAGTCAGGCTAACCGGCCGATAATTTCCCGTCTTCTGCCTCCCTCCCTACTTAAACAGTGGTGTGACATTAGCCACCTTCAAGTCCTCTGGGACCCTTCCTGCCTCCAGTGATTCCTGAAGGATCATCACCAATGCCTCCACAATCTCCTCAGCTATCTCTTTTTGGACCCTGGCGTGTAGTCCATCCGGTCCAGGTGTCTTATCCACCTTCAGCCCTTTCAGTTTCCCCAGAACCTTCGCCTTAGTAATGGTCACTGCACTCACCTCTGCCCCCTGGTTCTCCTGGAGCTCTGGTTTCCCACCGGTGTCTCCCACCGTGACGACTGATGCAAAGTAACTATTCTGTTCCTCCGCCATTTCTTTGTTTCCAATTATTACTTCTCCGGCCACATTTTCTTGTGGCCTAATGTCTATTTTTGACCCTCTCTTACCTTTTATATATTGAACAAATCTCTTCCTACCTTCCTGTATATTACTAGCTAAGTTGCACTCATACTTCACCTTCTCCCCCTTATTGACTTTTTAGTTGTCCTCTGCTCGCTTTTAAAGGCTTCCCAATCCTCTCGTTTCCGACTAATCCTCGCCACCTTGTATGCATTTTCTTTAGCTTTTATGCTGTCCTTGACATCCCTCGTCAGCCATGAATGCCTTGTCCTCCCCTAAGCATGTTTCCTCCTATTTGGGATGCTTTTCTCATGAGCCTACCTAATTACCCCCCAAAACGCCTGTCATTGCTGTTCCACTGTCTTCCCTGCAGGGCTCCTTTTGCAATCACTTCTGGCCAGCTCCTCCCTCGTGTCTTTGTAGATACCCTTGTAATACCGTTACACCTGATTGCAACTCCTCCCTCTTAAACTGCAGGGTAAATTCTATCATATTGTGCTCAATGCTCCCGAAGAGTTACTCACCTTAAGTTCTATAATCAAGTCTGCCTCATCACTAAATCCAGAATTGCCTGTTCCCTAGTAGTCCCTGTCACAAGCTGCTCCAAAAAAACTTCTATTAGACTTTCCACAAATTCCATTTCTTGGGATCCACTTTCAACCTTATTTTCTCAGTCCACCTGCATTTTGAAATCCCTCGTGATTATTGTAATATTGCCTATTTTACATGCCTTTTCTGTCTCCTAATTTATTTTCTGCCCTGCATCCTGACTAGAGCAAAGAACATAGAAAATACAGCACAGAACAGGCCCTTCGGCCAACGATGTTGTGCCGAACGTTTGTCCTAGATTAATCATAGATTATCATTGAATTTACAGTGCAGAAGGAGGCCATTCGCCCCCCTGAGTCTGCACCGGCTCTTGAAAAGAGCACCCTACCCAAACTCAACACTTCCACCCAACGCAAAGGGCAATTTTGGACACTAAGGGCAATTTATCATGGCCAATCCACCTACCCTGCACATCTTTGGACTGTGGGAGGAAACCGGAGCACCCGGAGGAAACCCACGCAGACACGGGGAGGACGTGCACACTCCGCACAGACAGTGACCCAAGCCGGAATCGAACCTGGGACCCTGGAGCTGTGACGCAATTGTGCTATCCACAATGCTACCGTGCTGCCCTTAAGAACAAATAAATCTACACTATATAATTTTACCGTAATCCATGTACCTATCCAATAGCTGCTTGAAGTCCCTAATGTTTCCGACTCAACTACTTCCACCGGCCAGTGCATGCCATGCCTCCTCTACTCTCTGGGGAAAGAACCTACCTCTGAGATCCCTCCTATATCTTCCACCTTTCACCTAAAATCTATGTCCCCTTGTAAAGGTTTGTTCCACCCGGAAAAAAAGTCTCTGACTGTCTACTCTATCTATTGCCCTGATCATCATATAAACCTCTATCAAGTCGCCCCTCATCCTTCTCCGCTCTAATGAGAAAAGGCCGAGCACCCTCAACCTTTCCTAGTTAGACCTACTCTCCATTCCAGGTAACATCCTGGCAAATCGTCTTTGCACCTTTTACAAAGCTTCCACATCCTTCCTAAAATGAGGTGACCAGAACTGTACACAGTACTCCAAATGTGGCCTTCCCAAAGTTTTGTACAGCTGCATCATCACCTCACGGCTCTTAAATTCAATCCCTCTGTTAATGAACGCGAGCACACCATAGGCCTTCTTCACAGCTATATCCACTTGAGTGGCACCTTTCAAAGGTGTATGAACAAAGACCCCAAGGTCTCTCTGCTCCTCCACAATGCCAAGCACTCTACCGTTAACCCTGTATTCCGCATTCATATTTGTTCTTCCAAAATGGACAACCTCACACTTTTCAAGGTTAAACTCCATCTGCCACTTCTCAGCCCAGCTCTGCATCCTATCTATGTCTCTTTGCAGCCGACAACAGCCCTCCTTACTATACACAACTCCACCAATCTTCGTATCGCATGCAAATTTACTGACCCACCCTTCAACTCCCTCATCCAAGTCATTAATGAAAAACACAATCAGCAGAGGACCCAGAACTGATCCGTGCGGTACGCCACTGGTAACTGGGATCCAGGCTGAATATTTGCCATCCACCACCACTCTCTGACTTCTATCGGTTTGCCAGTTCGTTATCCAACTGGCCAAATTTCCCACTATCCCATGCCTCCTTACTTTCTGCAGAAGCCTACCATGGGGAAACTTATCAAATGCCTTACTAAAATCCATGTACACTACATCCACTGCTTTACCTTCATCCACATGCTTGGTCACCTCCTCAAAGAATTCAATAAGATTTGTAAGGCAAGACCTACCCCTCAGAAATCCGTGCTGACTATCCCTAATCAAGCAGTGTCTTTCCAGATGCTCACAAATCCTATCCTTCAGTCCCCTTTCCATTACTTTGCCTACCACCGAAGTAAGACTAACGGGCCTGTAATTTCCAGGGTTATCCCTAGTCCCTTTTTTGAACAGGGGGACAACATTCTCCACTCTCCAATCCCCTGGTACCTCCCCTGTTGACTACTGTTATGGGGCCTGTACATAACTCCCAACGGGGTCTTTTTGCATTTGCGGTTCCTCAATTCTACCCAAAGAATCTATATGCCTTCTGATCCTATATCGCTCTTTGCTATCGATTTAACTGCATTCGTTACTATCAATGCAACCCCGCCCCCTTTTGCCCATCTTCCTGTCCTTTCGATAGGACATATATTCTTGAATACTTAGATCCCAGCCCAGATCCCCTTGCAGCCATGTCTCTGTGATACCCACAACATCGTACCGGCCAATGTCAATGTGAGTAACAAGCTCATTGACGGTGTTCCATATACTGCGCGCATTTAGGTACAACACCCTCAATCCTGCATTGACCACCTCCCTTTTCACACTCTCCTCAGTCACTGTACCCTGTACTGTTGCCCGTTTTTGATTTTTGACTATGGCTTCTCTGCCTTACTTCCCCCTTACTGCTTTTTGTTTCTGACCCCGTTTTACTTCCCTCCGACTTCCTACATCGGATCCCACCCCCTCTTCCACATTAGTTTAAACACTCCCCAACAGCTCGAGGAAACACTCCTCCCCACACCCCCCCCCCCCCCACCCCAGGACTTCGGTTCCAGTCCTGCCCAGGGGCAGACCGCCCGGTTTGTACTGGTCCCACCTCCCCCAGTACCGGTGGCATGGCCCCAGGAATTTAAATCCCTCCCTCTTGCACCATCTCTCGAGCCACGCATTCCTCCTATCTATCCTGACATTCCTTCTGTAACTCGCTCATGGCACTGGTAGCAATCATGAGATTACTACCTTTGAGGTCCTACTTTTTAGTTTAACTCCATCTCCCTGAATTCAGCTTATAGGACCACATCCCGTGTTTTACCTATATCGTTGGTGCCTATGCGCACCACGACAGCTGGCTGTCCTCCGCCCCCACCCCCCCCCCCCCCCCCAGAATGTCTTGCAGCCGCTCCGAGACATCATTGACCCATGCACCAGGGAGGCAACATACTATCCTGGATTCTCGATTGCGTCCGCAGAACAGCCTGTCTATTCCCCTTCCGATTGAGTCCCCTATTACTACAGCCCTGCCAATCTTCTTCGAGCCCTGATGCACAGTAGAGCCAGCCACGGCGCCATGAACCTGGCTAATTCTCTCATGCTTTCTCTCTCTCTCTCTCTCTCATCAACTCTCTCTCTCCCACTCTATTTCGCGCGTTCTGTCTCTCTTTCTATGGCGCTCTGTCTGACTCTCTTTTGCTTTCTATCACTTCTCTCCCACATGCTCTCTCCCACTCGCGCGCTCTGTCACTCCCTCTCTCTGTCTCTTGCGCTTTATCTTTTTCCACCTCGCTCTCTCTCTTCCACGCGTTGTACCCCTCTCTTCCACGCTGTTTCTCGCTCTTGTGTGTCCTCTCTTCCTCTCTCTCTCTCTCTTGTACGCTCTATCTCTATGTCTCTGTCTCTCGCTCAAGCTCTGCCTCTCTTGTTTACTATCGCTCTCACCTGCATGCTCTCTCTCTCTCGTGCTGTGCCTCTCTGTGTCGCTCTCTCTATCTTTCAGTCTCTTACTCGCTGTCTCTTTCTCCCACACCCTATCTCTCTATGCCTCTCTCTCTCTCTTTCTCACTCTCTCGATCTCTCCCTCTGTCTCTCTGTCTCTGGGTCTCCGTCTCTTTCTCTCCCCCTTGGTCTCCCCCTCAATGTCTCTCACACTCTATCATTCTCCCTATCTCCCCCTCTCTCTTTCTGTCTCTCTGTCTCTCTGTCTCTCTATCTCTGTCTCTCGCTCAAGTGCTCAACAGGTATGAGGTACTTGATCCCTGTGTGGATGAGGAAGAGGGCTGTAGGGAGGATGCGTTGACTGACCACTGCACCGTGGTACAGGGAGCCATTCAAGAGGGGGGGATCAAAAAGACAAGTGGTAGTTGTAGGGGATTCTATAATTAGGGAGATTGATGGCATCCTTTGTAAGCCAGATCGAGAGTCCCGCATGGTATGTTGCCTGCCCGGTGCAAGGGTGAGGGACATCTCTGATCGGCTTGAAAGGATTTTGGAGAGGGAGGGGGAGGATCCAGTTGTTGTGGTCCACGTTGGGACTAACAACATAGGTAAGACTAGGAAAGAGGACCTTTTTGGGGATTATCAAACACTAGGGACTAAATTAAAGAACAGGTCCTCCAGAGTTATAATCTCTGGATTAATACCCGTGCCAAGTGCAGTAGATAACGGGGAACAATGGATGTGGTATATCTGGATTTCCAGAAAGCTTTTGACAAGGTGCCACACAAAAGGCTGCTGCACAAATTACAGATGCATGGCATTGAGGGTAAAGGGGTAGCATGGGTAGAGGATTGGTTAACTAACAGAAAGCAGAGAGTGGGGATAAATGGCTGTTTCTCTGGTTGGCAACCTGTAACTAATGGGGTCCCTCAAGGACCGGTGTTGGTCCCGCAGTTGTTCACAATTTACATAGACGATTTGGAGTTGGGGACCAAGTGCAATGTGCCAAAGTTTGCAGACGACACTAAGATGAGTGGTAAAGCAAAAAGGGCAGAGGATTCCGGAAGTCTGCAGACGGATTTGGATAGGTTAGGTGAATGGGCTAGGGTCTGGCAGATGGAATTCAATGTTTGCCAAGTTTGAGGCTATCCATTTTGGGTGGAATAACAGCAGAATGGATTATTATTTAAACGGTAAGATGTTAAAACATGCTGCTGTGCAGAGGGACCTGGGTGTGCTGGTGCACGTGTCGCAAAACGTTGGTGTGCTGGTGCAACAGGTGATCAAGAAGGCTAATCGAGTTTTGTATTTCATTGCTAGAGGGATGGAGTTCAAGTCTAGTGAGGTTATGCTGCAATTGTATAGGGTGTTGGTGAGGCCACATCTGGAGTATTGTGTTAAGTTTTGGTCTCCTTACCTGAGAAAGGACATATTGGCACTGGAGGGTGCAGAGGAGATTCACTAGGTTGATCCCAGAGTTGAGGGGATTAGATTCTGACGAGAGGTTGAGTAGACTGGGACTATACTCATTGGAGTTTAGATGGAAGCTGGGGGGGGGGGTCTTATTGAGACATATAAAATTATGAAGGGAATAGATAGTAAAGATGCGGGCAGGCTGTTTCCACTGGTAGGGGAAAGCAGAACTAGCGGGCATAGCCTCAAAATAAGGGGAGATAGATTTAGGACGGAATGTTGGAGGAACTTCTTCACCCAAAGGGTTGTGAATCTCTGGAATTCCTTGCCCAGTGAAGCAGTTGAGGCTCCTTCTTTAAACGTTTTTAAGAAAAAGATAGGTGCCTTTCTAAAGAATAAAGGGATTCGGGGTATGGTGTACGGGCCGGAGAGTGTAGCTGAGTCCACAAAGATCAGCCATGATCTCATTAAATGGCGGAGCAGGCTCGAGGGGCCAGATGGCCTACTTCTGTTCCTAGTTCTTATGTTCTTATATTCTTATGATTTCTCCCGTTGTCTTGACCCTGATTTTATCCTGATCTTTCGACGTTGGATCACTTTCAGTCCCGAAAGCCGCTCCACTGAGCCTGCATCAATCTATGTGACCTCTCTTCCTCTGCGCCCCCATCCGACTCTCTTCCCGATGGGAGGCTACCAGCCCGATCATTGTGAGGGCTGACTGGCCAATGGCAGTGGAGGCTTGTCAAGTGGTTGGTGTTTCTGCCCATTCAGCATATGGATTCGCGATGATGGAACGTCAGCCTGGCCAATGAAAGGGCAGATATTCCCAAAAATGGCTGAGTTGTTTTGGGGATGGGAATTTAAAAGACCAACGGGAGAACAGGGATGGCATGTGCGTGCGTTTATGTCCAATCAGAATCAGTAAAGCAATGGTGAACAGTTGGATTGACCAATGGGTGGGCAGTGTTTCCGGGCGGTTTCTATTTTGTAGATTCAGGGTGACAATGGTTCTTGATGGGCAATGTCACCGACAAGTGGGAGGAGAGAGATGTCGTGTGCAAGGGCTTTCCTGTCAGGTCTTAATGCAGAGCAGAATTGCAGTAAAAGGACATTTCAGCACATACTTCACCTGTTCTCTGAACTGAGTCTGTGTCACAACGTAGACCACCGTGTTTGTGCAGCAGCTCATGAGCTGCAACATGAAGCCCAATTCCATAACGTAATAATCTATCCATACAGACTTAAACCCCAGAAAAGCCATCCGGCCCCAGATAGAATAAACCATAATGATTGACCATAACAGGATGAAATTGGCTGAGATAATAAACAGTAAAGTGATGGATTTCTTTCGACTCTCCATCTCTGGGTCTCGGGGTCTCTCCCTGCTGCTGTGAGCGTGGAGTCTCCTGCGGGCCCTGCTGCTCACGACAATGTGCCTTACGGTGAGAGCATTGAGCAGCAGAATCAGGACAAAGGGAACACACGGGGTTACAATGTTGTGCAGGAACTCGATTGTTCCCCAGACTGAGGATTCCAGATCACCCCTTGAGTAATCACAAAACCAGGGCATGTTGAACAGCTGATACCAACCGGATAACATAAAATACCAGAAAATGTTCTTCAAACAGCTCAGCACAGTCACTGTTCCCAGAACCACAGCCGCCGTTTTCTCGCTGCAATATTTACTTTTCAGCTTCGGGCAACAAATGGCCACAAATCGATCAAAGGTGAAAGTGACGGTGAACCAGACAGAAATGTCAGTGGCTGCATAAAGCAGGGCGGCGTGGATATTACACATGGGGATGAACCTCAGGAAAAAAAACGGTTCGATAAAAACAATAGGAATGTGTCTCAATATCAGGTCGAATATAATGACCAGAAGATCCCCCACTGCCATGGCCAACAGGTAACAAGTGACACATTTGGACAGTCCACAGTCTTTTCTCTTTAGGGTCACAATTGTGATGAGGTTCGCTGAAAGGAAGGGGAATAAACAGTAAAATAATACGTCAGGCTGGGGAAGAGATTACCAGTTTCATTGGCGCGCTGTTGACAGAGACAGACAAATATACATAAATAAACACACTTACATACACAAAACAGACACATTGAGTGGCAAATACACACACTCACTGAGACACAAATACACACACAGACTAAAATAAACAAATTTACAGACACATAGACACAAATACACACACACAGATCAAAATGCACACACTCACAGACACTAAGACACAAATACGCACAGGCACAGAGACACAAATTGTTACGACATCCTGGGCGTGTGCACGTTACGTCCCAGCCCCGGCGACCCCGGAGTTACAACATAATGGAATTAACCATTAATTAATACGTTTTCCTGAGAGCGTTATTCCTTGACTGCTCAATGAGTTTCCGACACCTGAGTTATAAGTAAAACGTTCTCAGCTTTAAACTTGTAACAAGAGGAAAAGAAGAACATATAATGGAAATAATGGAACGATGGTCTACCAGTCTAACTATTCCCAAAACGGCGTCCCACCCTCTCCCCAGACATGCACAAAACAGACACACGGTAAAGGGGCGGGGTGTAGCAAAGTTAAAAAATAACAGATGTTGAGTGGTATGAGAGATTTGAAGATATTTGTGGCTGGTGTTGAAGTTTTGTGATCACTTCAAAAGGCAAGATGTTGAACCTTCGGTTAGTTTGAATATTCAGGCTGGGCCACTCAGGCCATCTCTTAGCCTGTGGGATCCTCTATGGGAACACATTGTTACTTCTGTTGGTCTGAGGCTTATCCATAGAATATGAACTTCTGGTCTGCTGAGTTACTGATATGTGTTCAGCTTCAGCAGACTCAGCAACAGCTTATCTCAGTTTAACAGAATATCAGAGCAGCAGTTTTTGTGAGGCTTTTGAGTGGTCTGGTACCTTTAATTGGAGTGGAATGCGGAAGTACCTCGACCCCCAACTCTGTTTTCAGGCTTTGATTACTCACTTACTGCTCTGTGTACATGACGTGATTTCCAGCGAAGATCTCAGAGAGCATTCTCCGCTTCTGGGAGAGAGATTTTAAAAAATTCTGCTTAGCTCTGCAGCGCCAAACAGAAATTGATAGCAAAAATAGAGAGAGACAGTCTAGGCGAATTCCGACAAATTAACATCGAGAATCTGTTTAGTCCCGGGAAATGAAAATAGTTAATTGGCTGTCACGCAAATCTGTCAAAACGTGTTATCGCTGATGTAATAATCTGCTGGTACTTTAAAAATAAATAATGATGGTGTAGGCCCCAGCAACGCCCAGCTGCAGATATTGCAACAGCCAAAAGAACAGGAATTAAAATGGAAGCAAGAGTCCAACAAGGATTAACAAGATGGTTACTTGCCTACCTCTTCCCCCTACAAGAATGGAAAGTTAGGACATGGACGTTTCATTATGAGGTATTCCAGGCACACAACACCCACACATCCCTGTCTAAACTCGCCCCAATACAATCTGCAGACCCGTTTCGGCAGGAGTAACAATTTAACCTTTAAATACATGACAAAGTATTTGCAATCATATTATTCCTTGCAGGAAATATGTACAGTCTTTACATCGGACTATTGCAATATTAAGACAGAGAAATCTTGCGCTGTTGGTTTATTCGTCTCTGTAAATGCAAATAATTAGCAGTTCGGTCAAGTCCGGGCGGCCAGCACCCATTCGTCCCCTAATATACTTTCCACCTCTCAAACTCACCTTGGTGTTCTGCGGACTGTAACAGTTTGGTGTGCTTCTGCAACATGTCCAACATGCATCGCTGCTGGGTCTACAGCTGAGCGAAGCTCTGGGACTTTAATTAAGACAGAAGTGGCTTTGGTTGGTCAAAGGCTTTGAGGTGCGCACAATGGGTAGTTAAAAGTGTGCCCGGTGCTTCCCTTCAAGTTCGTCACCACTCCTTCGGCACTTGCACTATCTCTGCCGATTTCTGGATCTCATATAACACTCACAGTATTTCCTGATTGTCTCATTAACATTTACGAAAAATGTATCGTTTTCCTACAACCGGACTACCAGTAGGATTGTCAGCCCTGAAAGAAGTAGACGGCCCAGTGTTAACCAAAATACTTTTTCGATCCCCACCAGTTTTACACTTTCTCTCTTGCCTTCACAGGTCCACCTTAAGTAACAGGAGCCACAAAGGGGTCGGATCTTAAACTCGATTAACTCAACGGGAACTGTCCATGTCGGACACCTTTTACCTCCGCAGCGGAGTTTATTACAACTCAATTTGCCTTCCTCTCCACTGTCAGAATCAGAGTATGGGACTTCATTGACTCGATTAACAGTTTGCATTTTCCTAGGCACTGTGGTTGCAGAAACACTGGAGGATTCGTCAGCCACCTTCTCTTCACTCTCGAAAGAGCCTCATGGCCCATTACTTCACTTCCCTGGCTATCTACCTCTGCTACCTCGAAGATGCGCTGTAGACCTTCAAAAGGATATGGGTAAACCAGCTGCTCGCTTGGCATCACTCCCCGGTCCTTACTGTCCTCGTCCTAACTAACTGCTACTGCGCAGTCAGTTTCACTCTTCGTCAGGGCAAACCTTCCCTGGGAACCTCTTTCACTTGAAGGGAATGGCAATGGGTTTATCGTAAGAGGTGGGAACAAATTACATTTTGGCAAGTCCAGTCACCTATTTTTTCCAGTTTACAAACTCTTTTACTAGCTTTGGAAGAATTGTTCGCCAGTGGTCCAGATTCAATTGGCGACGCGTCTACTCGGGTACAGCTGTCTATCATTGCATCATAGTCAGACCCGAGGTCAAAGTCAAGACTATCCTCTGACTCTTCCTCCCTAGCATTAGTCTCATAACAACTATTCACCATCATTTCGTAACTGAGAGTAGGCAGCAGTCAACATTTTCATCCGATTCTTACCTCTTACTGTCACTCGTGTAACGGCTGTGAACCAAGACCTCATAATCAGAACCAAAATCAAAGTCAAGATTTTTCTCCAATTCTTCATCCTGTGGTAACCCTCTGTCTGAAAATGCTCGGGAACTTGTTCACTACCATGGTCAATTGAACCGAGATTAACAGCCGTCAGCATCTCTTTCTCTGAGCCGTCTACTGTCCAATGAGATTTCCTTGCTCTCGCATGTACAGCAGTCGGTATTTCAGGTGCTAACTGCAGTACTTCCTTCAGACTCTCCATAATGATGCGTGAAGCTACAACCTTCACTACCGCTAAATCGTTCCTCAAAACTAAGTTTATTCCTTGCACTGGAAATTCGTTAACCACTCCAACCGCTGCTATATCTGTCACTAAAGCACACTCCAACTGCACATTATATAATGGAAATGGGACACAAATTCCATCCATCCCATTCGCAAATACCTCAGCTTTCGCTGATCCTTTTCAAGTAACAGCTTTTGGATTGTCCCTGTGTCCGTTAAAATCGCAATTGGTTTGGTGACCTCGGGCGAGGAAAATGTGGCAACTATCCACTTGGTCAAACAACCGGCTTACTTCCCTTCTACTTTATTATCTACAGCTACTCCACAGCAATGCTCAGCTTGGGTCTCTTAAGTCCAGTTGATGCCTCCATCTGCACGTTGAATTCTCTATTTTCTCAGAATCCTCCCTGTGAACACCCACAACTCCAATGGGCCTTTGTTGCAACTTCCAACATGCTGAACGAACGTGTCCCACATTGTTACACTCGTTACACCTGGGCTTCAAGTCTCACTCCACCCTCAGTAGCTTTATTTCTGGTCGAAGGAGGAGATCTCGGAACATTCCCAGCTACCCATGCCCTCCCTGGCCTTTAATTAAGACAGAAGTGGCTTTGGTTGGTCAAAGGCTTTGAGGTGCGCTCAATGGGTAGTTAAAAGTGTGACCGGTGCATCCTCTTACTATCCCACTTCGTATCCTTTCCTTTCAAAATTTCGGGTGTGGTGGAACCGAGGTTTAAATTTATGGATTAGCACATAATTGTCAGCTTTAATTGCTGCTTGCCTACCAGTATGCACCCTCTGGTCTTCAACATGGGACTTATAATTGAAGGTAAGGAATTATTAAACTCCGCCAAGATAATCACCTCTCTCAAGGCCCGACAGGTAGTTGCAAATCCCAATGTTCGTACGCATCTATTAAAATTATTCTGTTTAACCTTTTCGGATTCTCCATAGGTCTATGCCGGTTGCCTTTTAAAATTCTTAAATTGCCGCCTATATGCTTTGGAACAGATTCGTATGCATCTGGAATAGCATTTTTCATAGAGTCATAATTCCGAGATCCTGTTCTGACAAGTCCTGTGCCCATTCTGTCAAATTATAATGCATTGATAATATCCACTTCCATTTTTGGCCGCTGCATTTGGGTTGATTTATTCTCTGAAGCCCGAAAGAACGTTTGTTGGTCTTTCGCTACAGCGTTCGGGAGAGCCTACTTCAACTTAAGCATAACACACTGAGTTCCATTCTAGTTCTACGCTCCCTTCCACGTTCTGTCGGCTTTTCACCCCTTTGCAGTACCGCAAGGTGGACGCCTTTTCCTAATTCATCTTCCTCATTTCCATTTCCGTTTCATTTTCGTTTTGCTCTCTCTCCCTTTCTCTTTCTTTTCTCTCATTTTATCTGTCGTCCCTACATATCATTATCGTTTTTCTTTTCTCTCATTCTTTCTTTCTTCGCTCTTTATTTCCATTTCTTTTTCTGTGTGTCTTTTCTACATTACTAACTATTACATCTGTAACTGGATTTTAGCGAATTCTACTGATTGGTGGTATGTTTAGTGTTGTAAGGGGCGTGTGTTTTAGTAGATAGCTGATGGGGTACTGTTACACTGAGTATTGTGAGGAGTGTCTGGTCTATTACGTGCCTGATGGATGCAGGTGTACTGGGCATCTGGTTGGGCTCTGGAATAATGAGCATTGTGAGGGCTGTCTGATGCACTGAGTTCCTGATGATGCTCAGGTACATTGAATAGTATCAGGGCTCTGTGGTGTCCTTGGTACCTGATGATGCTGTGCTCCATTCAGCAGAACAAGAAGGATTTGATGTTATTTGGACCTGATGTTGTGGTGCTACATTGCGTTCTGTGAGGGGTGTGTGGTGTGTTGGGTAAATAATGGTGCTGTGGTACATTGAGTATTGTGAGGGGTGTGTGATGCACTGGGTACCTCATGAGGCTGTGGAGCATTGAGAACTGTGAGGGGTGTGTGGTGGTGTGTGATGTACTGGGTATCTGATGAGGCTGTGGTACATTGAGTACTATGAAGGGTGTGTGCAGCTTTACCTATTGTAACAGACAGTCCGGTGGAAATTAGCGCTTGAAATGCCGACATAAGGGCATGTGGGAATGAATAAGAGGCCCTAGTTACGAAGTGATGGTCAATAGTTGTTGTAAA
This sequence comes from Scyliorhinus torazame, assembly GCF_047496885.1. Taxonomy (NCBI): domain Eukaryota; kingdom Metazoa; phylum Chordata; class Chondrichthyes; order Carcharhiniformes; family Scyliorhinidae; genus Scyliorhinus; species Scyliorhinus torazame. Next base: position 59,201,740 of record NC_092726.1, read on the forward strand.
AGTGACAGTGGGGAGGAAGAGTCAGACGACAGTGTTGTGTTTGAACTCAGGTCTGACAATAATACGATGATAGTCAGTTCTTCCCGAGTAGACTCGTCACCAATTCAGCTTGAAGCACGAGTGAGTAATTTATCCAGAACAAGTAAAGGAAGAAGTGACCTGGAGGAGGTAGGTGAATTGGACTTGCTAAAAGCTAATTAGTTACCTCTTTCATGCGAGAACCACGTCACCGCCCCTACATGTGAGAAACGTTCCCAGAGCAGGCTTGTTCTGAGTAACAATATACCTCACTGCCTAGCGTCAGTTAGCCAGGGCAAAGACGGTAAGGTCTACGCCCTTTGAAAGGATTACTGCGCCTCTTCACGGTAGCAGTGGTTAATAGCCTTAATGGTGAAGTCGATTGCCATCAATCCCTTTTCGGAGTTAAGGGGAAGGTGGTAGGGAAATCCGGCAGTGGTTCTGCAATCACGTTGGCCAATAAAATCCAAGCTGGTCGTAGAATCAGTGACGTCCCATTCTCGGATTCTGAAACCGGATTTGCCGGTGATGGTTATAACTTCTGACGAGGATCTAAGAGTACCCACCCAAGGAATCCTGTGTGTCGAGTCAATCAGCGTTGAGAGGACCAAACCTCAGCAGCTCTTGTTGCCGCAGGTGGCGCTGTGAAGATAAAGAAAGAATGTAGGTCTGAAAGAAATATTGGTTAGCAGAGAACCCACTACTTCATTCAGCGTTGACTATCCAGTTGGTGGAAACCCTGAAAGTTGGGTAGAAGTTCATTGGAAACTCAGGTCGGTTGTTAGTGTTATCCAAGGGAGAGCAAGAGACAGGTCTAGAGCAGGTGCTAAAGGAGTATGGACGAGATTGTAGAGAAGCAGCAGGGGGTACTCCAGTAATTAGCACTTATCTGGACCTCAAAACGTTTGACCTATCAAGGCCACTTCCGTCACGACTACAACCACAGAGAGTGGCTCAGATAGAAACTGAGGGGCGATGCATGTCCAACATGTTGCTGGAACACACAACCCCCTTGTGGTTTACAGAAAGTCGATGAGCGTCTGGGAATTCGACGCTCATTTGGAGGTGCCGGCAGCCCCTCACGTTTCTGAACTGTTAACTATTTGTGTTTATAGTGACAATTTAAACCGGGACGCAAGAGTTTCCTGTCAGGGTCATTATTTAGTAGATTGTTGAAAGGACAGAGCACGTATTCCTTGGCGGCAATAATATGAGTGCAAGTATTTTAAAATGTATTGAAAACTCAGATTGTATCATGCTTAAAACTGACAGGGGGTTGTATTAGTGCTAATTTAGGCGAATATGTGTGGGGTTTCCATGCCTCGCAAACCTCAGAATGATCCGTCCAAGTCATGACGTATCATTCTTTTAGCTGGAGGTATGGTAGGGTAATGTTGGAAAACCTTTTGTCTTTTCTGTGTTCCGATTTTGTCCCCGCCCTGCTGCCTGATTTGATCGACAGTCTTCTGCTTAGCTGCTAAAAGATTTTTGCACTCTTTGTGATGTCTGTTAAACTGCAGATTTGAAGCTGAGCCTGAACACCCTGTCTTCATGGATTAGGCCAAGGCGTCCCTTTACGTCTGTGGCAGAACATTTGATGTCGATTTGATTGACTTGGCAAGCAGCCAATCGCTGTACACTGCATATTCAGCCAATTCTATTGTTGTTTTTGATTGGCGAAGCCAATCAGAAACTGTCAGCAAAAATGTTTGTCTTCTGCAAATTTCGAGGTTTTGTTTCAGTTCTGTGAATGATGGTCAGCAAGAAGGCGGTGGAGAATCTCCCTGGCTCGTTCCCTCTTTGCCAGCAAATTGTAAGACGTATTCTAGCTAATTCTGTGTAGACGTTCTTGCTTGAAAGGACAAATAGGGAAAATAGAACTGGGAAAGAGATGTTATGATTCTGAAAGCGCCAGACGTTTTCCAAAGATCAGTAACAATCAAACATTGTGTCTCAGGAGTTGGGAAGAGTTCAACATTGAAGATAATAGTGAGAATATTCCTCAAAGTGCGGCCAGAGTTCCGGTGTAGAGTTCAGGAAAAAGGTGAATACAACAACGTTTACCCAGGAAAGAAGCTGTCGTAGTTGCACAGCGAGGCGGAGTCTGGTAGAAGAGGAGCGGAATTGCATTGATCTGAATATTCCGTGTACAGCACCATTTGGTGGCCGGCGACGAGAATTTAACTGTTCTGAACAACTTGTACAGAACTCCATGTGGTGGTGAAACGTTGGAATTGTACTGAAGTGGAACACTTGGGTGAACCGCCATACGGTGATCGAATGAAGGAATGGGGTCTAGACTGCTTGAGTAAATCTATTTCCAGCGGTCGTAACCACAGCAGCGAAGGCTCACCTCAAACGTTTATCATTAACACACATTTTCATTCTGATCCTCTCCAACCCTTACCTTGTGTCTGTCTTGTCTGTGTCTGGGTGGAGAGTGCGTTGGGGTATTGGGAATAGGTAGACGGGGAGATCATTGCCCTGTTATTTGTGTATATATGCATCTGTTCCTCTTGTTGTTAATAAACAGTAAGTTAATCTTTTACTTATAGGTATGGTGTCTGTAATTCATTGGAGTAGTCAAGGGTTGAAGTTCCTCGCAAAACTCGAATTGTAGGTTAATTCAGTGACGGTGGATCTGGAGGTCTTTGGGGCTGGAATTGACCGTGCCCTCTCCCAGGGCTTTAAAACATAAATTGAGGTACCGTCTGCGATTTGAAACTTTGATGGCGAGTTTTTGGGTAGAGAGTAAATTATAAAGAGACGCCAGGTTTGTAGTAATATAACAAAATGGCTCTGGAGGTTGCCAAGCCATTTCTCCAGGTTGAGTATTTAACTCTCGTTCACTTAATGGGGCATTACAAAAACAAACTGGTCGAGTTTACAGGTGAATTAGAAATGGTAAAGTTACGGAGAAGGGGTAGTTGATGCGAATGCTAAACATTTCAATTTGACGCAGGTGCCATGAACACAGGGAATCCGACGTGGTTGTGAAGCATCAGCGACTTCGTCAACTGGGAACAAGGAGCTGGTGAGAACTCATTTGCACTTAGCACATGAACGGGAGTTCAAATAAATGGCGATGGTAAAGAAGCAGAAATAAATTGAAATGAAATTGAGGAGAGAGGGAAGAGAAAATAAGAGAAAATAAATGGAAAGTGAAAGGGAGAGAGAGTTCCAGCCTGCAACACTGGGAAAGAGTGGGACGCTGCAATAGATGGATACGAAGTTTGGGAGTTGTGACGATTTATGAGGCTGTGACAGAAGTCATTCTCTTAGAGGAGTTTACGTATCCCTTACCTTAGATAATAAGAAGCCATGTTGAAGACGAGAGGTTACATACTGCTCGGAAAGCAGCAATTGTGGCTGACGATTGCGAGCAATCCATAAATGTAAACATTTGCTCCATAACCCTGCATAATTTTGAAAAGTATAGGAGGCGGGAGTGTGAGAGGGCTGCAGGCAGGGGAGAGCAAAAAGGAAGTGAGACTTGGGACCCTGGGTGTTATCATTGTAATACGGTGGGACATGATCGTTCAGTCTCTTGGAAGTTGCAAGAAAGATCCGTGTAAGTTCTGAGGATTCGGAATGATCATTCTGAGAATGGACCGAACGTAGGGAAGTTTATGGTGCAGATGGTCACGTTAGAAGGCGCAAGATGCACTCTGCTGTGGAAGCATGTGCAGCGAATGAAGTCCATGACAGATATCCCAGTTCAGTGTATAATGCAAAGTCAATCCATTTTCCTCACAGAGGTAGCCAAACCTGGTCCAATTTTAGGAGACTCAAGGGCTACTCAATCTCTTGTTCTGGAGATGGATTTGGTATTTTCTCCAGAGAGCTTAGTGAAAGCCGAGGTATTAGTGTGTGTGATGGGTGGAACTTGTATCCAAGTTCCATTGTATAAAGTGAAGTTAGATGTGACTGAATGTCAGGTCAAGTTGCTGTTGGAGTGGTTCAGGAATTCTCGGTGGAAGGAACAGCGTTAGTTTGGGGCAACGGGTTAGCAGAAGTGAAGGTTCTGGTTTCAAACAGGGCTGCAGAGAGTCCAAAGGAAGTGAAAAAGTTAGCACCTGAAATGCCGACTGAAGGGCATTGGAGAGCTAGGAAAGCGGCTCAGCGAAAGAGGTTTTTAACAGCATGGAGCCTCTTCCAGGTTACCATGGTAGTGAAGCAAGTCGTCCGCTTTTTCATCCCAAAGGTGACCATAAGAATGATGAATTAGACAAGAACCTTGACGTTGATTTCGCTTCTAATTATGAGGTGCTGGTCAGAAGTTCTTGCAAGAATGTTGGTGAGGAGGATTCAGAGGAAAGTTTTGACTTCAACCTCGGTCCTGGTTACAACGTGATGGTGAAGTATTGTTGTACGAGTGATAGTAGGGAGGAAGAGTCAGACTAGATCCTTGACTTTGATCTTGGGCCTGATTATGATACGTTGATAGACAGCTGTACCCGAGTACAATCGTCACCAACTGAGTTAGGATCACTGGCGAACAATCCTACCCGACCTAGAAATGTAGATAGTGAACTGGAGGAGGTAGGTAAATTGGACTTTCAAAAGCTAATTTGTTACTGCTTCTTGCGATAAGCCCATTGCCGTTCCCTTCACGTGAAAAGCGTTCCCGGAGGAGGCTTGCTCTGAGTAAAAGTATGCCTCACTGCACAGCGTCAGTTAGTCACGAAGAGGATGGTCAGGACTGGGGAATGTTACCAAGCGAGCGTCTGGTAGGCCTATTTCCTTTTCAATGATTATCACGCCTGTTCGAGGTAGTACAGGTTGATAACAAGGAAGGTGAGGCAGTTGGCCACCATTCCTTTTTGCGAGTTACGGGGAAGGTAGCTTGCAAATCCTGTAGTGGTTCTACAATTAAGGAGACCAGGAAATCCCAAGCTGGTTGTAGGGTCAGTGATTTCCCATACACTGATTCTGAAAGTAGAGACGCCGGCGTTAGTTACAAAACCTCAGATGAGGATGTACGTTTCCACCCCAGGAATAGTGCCTGCCGAGTCAATCAACTTTGACACGATTGACCCGTGAGCAGCTGTTGCCGCTGAAGGTGTTCCTGTGGCGGTCAAGAGAGAATGTAAGGCAGGTGAGGTTGAAAAGAGACTGTTAGTTAGGCGAGAACCCAGTACTTCATTCAGTGTTGACAATCCTGCTCGCAGTCCAGTTGTTGGATACCCTCAACGCTTGTGCAGACGTTCATCGGTGTCTCTGGAAGGCTTGTTAGTGTTAATTGAAAGTCAGAAAGAGACAGACCTAGACCAGGTCCCAAAGGAGTATGGACGAGATTGAACGGAAGACCAGGAGCCACTCCATTAATTACCCCTGGTGTGTACCTCAAAACGCTTGATCTATCAGGCCCACCCCCTTCTCCACAGCAAGAACAGTGAGTGGCTCAGTTAGAAACTGAGGAGCAATGTCTCTCGGGCACGTTGTTGGAAAACCCACCCCTCTTGTGGTCCATAGATCGCCCAGAAAACTCTGGAAAGTTGACGGCCATGTCGGAGAATGAATCAACGCGGGTGCCCCACATGTTTCTGAACTGCTAACTAGCTGCGTTTACAGATACATTTAAAACCCAGAATACAAGAGGTTTTTGTCTGAGTCACGATTGAAATCATTTGTTTTGAAGACTGTGTGCATATTTCTTGGGGGCAATATTGTGAGTGCAAGATTTTATCATGTGTTTAGAAATCAAATTGCAGTAATGCCTTCACCGGGATGGGAATTGTATTGAGACTAATTTAGCCTTGCAAACCTCAAAATGAAACTTTCATGTCCTGACGTTTCATTCATTTAGGAGAGGAAGTATGGGGTAGCACGGTGGCACAGTAGTTAGCATTGCTGCCTCACGGTGCCGAGGTCCCAGGTTCGATCCCGACTCTGGGTCACTGTCCACGTGGAGTTTGCACATTCTCCCTGTGTTTACGTGGGTTTCGCCCCACAACCCAAAGATGTGCAGAGTAGGTGGATTGGCCACGCTGAATTGCCCCTTCATTGAAAAAAATTAATGAGATCCACTATATTTATTTTTTAAAAAGGAGAGGAGGATAAGATACTGTTGTGAAACATTTTGTATGTCCTGGGTTCCGTTTTCATCCTCGCCCCGCTGTCTGCTTTGGTCTGGTCCTCTGCCTAGCTGTTACATTACTGCGCGTTTTGGGATGTCTGCTAAACGACAAATTTTATGACGAGCTGGAACACCCCTTTCGTTATGGACTATACCAAGACGTTGCTTTGGTATGTGGCTGAACCTGTGACGTATATTTGATAGAACTGGCAAGCAGACAATCGGTGTCTGTAGGATTCTCAACCAGCTCCTATTTTTCACTATGATTGATGAAGCCAGTCAGATACTTTCAGGAACAAATGTGGGTCTTCTGCAGAGTTCGATGTTTTGTTTCAGTTCTGTGAAGGAAGGTCAGGCGGATTAGGCATTTTCAAAGTCGGGACGTGACCCGCGCGTGGATCACGGGCGGGTGTCGGGAGGGTCGCAGAGCCGTCTGTCGCGGCGGTCCCGATTGGCAATTTTTTGCGCAACAGTCACAGCAGCCGGGTTTTAACAATGCCGGCTACGAGCGGACTTCAAAATGACGGCCGCGACCATAACCAAAAATGTGGCCGAATTTGTGATATTGCTGAGAATTTAGAAGCCCAGCTTGTTTCTCGTTTAAAATCAGGGCAGGCGCTCTCAATGCAACTGAATGAATGTACAGACATTTCAGATTGTGAAACCTTGCTAGTTTACGTTAGGTATACATAGGACAATGATTGTCTGTGCTACCTGCCTTTACCAACCGACACGACTGGCGCAGACATTTTTGAACCTTTGAATAGGTTTGTGGTTGGGAAGTGCGGTCTCGGCTGGGTTCGTGGCAGAGGAATCACAAGTGATGGAGCAGCCAACCACACTGGGAAAAACAGCGGAGTTAGAGTCAGGAGCAAGGAGGCCGTTGCTGAGGACAATTGTTTGGAATCATTGTTTTATTGACCGTGAGGCACTGGCATCGAAAGGAATTCCTTCCGATCTTGAATTGGTGCTGAAAGGAATTGTGAAAGTTGTGAATTTCAACAAACGCAGCCCACTCAATACCAGGCTTTTTGACACTCTGTGTTCCGATATGGGGCCTGAACACACGCATTTATTGTTCCACACAGAAGTACGATGGCTGTCAAAGGGTCGGGAGCTACTCAGAGTTTACGAACTAAGGTACGAAATCCACGCTTTCCTCCTCACGAAATTGTCCTCTGTGGCTGATTATTTTGCTGATGAACCTTGGATGCTAACAATGTCTTACCTTGCAGACATCTTTTCAATTCTAAAAGAACTGAACCTCAAATTGCAAGGGAAGGATGGCGATTGCTTTCGGCAATGTGAAGAATTCGAAGCTTTCCAAAAGGTATTGAAAGTTTGGCAATTGCAAGTGCAGAGCCAAAACTACTACATGTTTGCCACAGTACTTCGAAACATCGAAGAAAACAGCATTAATAAGGAAACAGTAAATGGATTGGCAAGCCTTATTGAGTTGCATCTGCCTGCCCTGATCAACAATTCTGGTCGCTATTTTACAGAGGAGAAGTTTATGATTTTGAGAGAAAAGAAGTGGGTGAAAAATCCCTGTGAGTTTGAGATCCCAGAATCAGTTCTTGACTTGCAACTGACTCCAAATGAAGAAACTGAGCTTCTGTGCATCGCTGTGACAGCATTTGAAAAGCACGGCCCATGTCAATGAGGCACTCAGCATTCTGGAGTGTCGGCTCTGAGGGGTATCCGGAGCTGTGTAAAACAAACATTTTGTTGCTTTTGCCTTTCACAATGAGCGACATGTGCGCGGTCGGACTATCCGTCCTCAGAAAGATGAAGATTCACAAACCAACCGGCTGAATTCTGCACTCGATATCTGCATAACCCTTTCCTCCTGTGAACCGGATTGGAGTGAGATATGAAGGGCCAAGCGGGCTTACCTCTCGCACGAAAGATAAGAAAAAATGGGCCGTGAGGGTCGGCCGGCGTGGGTTCCGAACGTCGGTTGGTTGGTAAAAATTGGCCCCCGGAAAAAAAAGTTTGAAAAACACTGAGCTAGAATGTGGTGGAGAATCTCCCTCTCTCTCTCTCTCTATCTCGATCTCTCTCTTTGCCTGCCGCTTTTAAGAGTAATTACAGTTAAATTTGTGTAGGCTTTTTTGTTTAAAAGGGCACAGAGTGACAACATTAATGGGAAGCGAATCTTTTGATTGTGAAAGTGCCATCCGTTTTCCAGAGATCGGAAACAATCAAAATCTTTGATCCAGGGACAGGGAGGAGTTCCAGAATATTCTGCGAAGAAGACTTAGAATATTCCTTAAAGTGCGTCCAGAGTTGCAGTGCAGAGTTCAGGAAAAGGGGAATAAAACTGTTTAGCCAGTAAGAAAGCTGCAGTAGTTGCTTAAGGAGACGGAGCTCCATCAGATATTAAAGGAGCGGAATTGCGCTGATCTGAGCATCCGTGTGGGCGGCATGGTGGCACAGTCGTTACCATTGCTGCCTCAAAGCGCCAGGGACGCAGTGCGATGCCGAACTCAGGTGACTGTCTGTGTGCAGTTTGCGCTTTCTCCACGTGCTGCGTGGGTTTCCTCCGGGTACTCCGGTTTCCTCCAACAGTGCAAACATGGCATGTTAGTTCGATTGGCTAAATTGGCCCGAGGTAGAGTTACAATTATAGTGTGAGGTTTAAGCCCCGGCAGGGTGCTCTTTTAGAGGGTCTGTGTAGACATGATGGACCGAATGGCCACCTTCTGCACTGTCGAGATTCTATAAATGGTTGAGGACTCTGGCCCTGTACTCGTTGGAGTTTAGAAGGATGAGGGGGGATCTTATTGAAACTTACAGGACACTGCGAGCCCTGGATAGAGTGGACATGGAGTGGATGTTTCCACTTGTAGGAAAAGCTAGAACCAGAGGACACCATCTCAGATAAAAGGGACGATCCTTTAAAACCGGAATTTCTTCAGGAATCTGTGTAACTCTTTGCCGCAGACGACTGTTGAGGTCAAATCACTGAGTGTCTTGAAGACAGAGATAGATAGGTTCTTGATTAATAAGGGGTTCATGGGTTATGGGGAGAAGGCAGGAGAAGGGGGATGACAAAAATATCAGCCATGATTGAATGGCGGAGCAGACTCCACGGGCCGAGTAGCTAATTCTGCTTCTATGTCTTATGTGTACACCACCATCTAGTGGCCGGTGACAAGTACTACACTGATATGAACATCCTGTCCCAAGTTCCATCTGGAATGGTGTAAACATGAAACGTTATTCCCATCAGCCGTAACCGCAGCAGTGAGGACTCGCCTCAACCATTTTCCTTCAATGCCGGGATTTTTGTCATCCTCTCCAACCGTGACATTGTCTGTGTCTTGTATGTGTCTGGCTGGAGGCTTGGGCGGCGATTGTGACTAGGTAGATGCATAGACCATTGTCCTGTTAATTCTTTATATTGTCATATTCTCATCTTTTTATTAATAAACATTTGGTTAATATTTTTCCAATAAACTTGGTGCCTGCAACTCATGGGAGCAGCAAATGTTTTCGGAAGACACCCATTAATGGTTACTTCGCGTATGGTGGGACTGGGTGCTCTGTGTGGTTGAAATTGACTGCACACTCGTCCACGGTGTCACAAGGTACAGGAAATGTAGTTTTCATATCTTGGGCCTGACCCGTTAATCTCCGCGCTTGCGCGATGCTCTGCCTCCGCTGGGGAGAATTACCGATGGCGAGTTTTACTTGAGCATTTACAAATTTGCAAACAGGCACTGTGACCAATGACGGAGAGAGCTTGGAAAGGGCATGCAGAGGCGTGGCCGTGGCCTGCCGGACCTGCCACTGGCCTGGCTGGATGGGGGTAGGGGAGGCGTAATCCCAGCCAGAGGGAGGTGGTGCATCGCGGGTTGCTGGGAGGTGACCACGGGATTGGCCGTGGGATAGGGGTGCGCCTCCAAAGGGCAGGGATGTCAAGGCACGAGACGTCAATGCTGCTCATCCCACTGTGTCCTCCGTGCCCAATGATTGTGCAGAGTGACAGCAGCAGTATAGGTGCCGCATCCCTCCCGACCACACCTCAGCGTGCCCACCCCACAGCTCAATAATTTCCTCCCTCCCCCATCCGACCGGAACACGCCGGCGAGGCAGGAAGCGGTCCACCCAAGGGTGGCGCTTACATTAGCCAATACAGGGGGGCCATGGAGCGTACCACTGGCATTGGAAATTCCAGCAAACGGGGCCCCTGGCAACCGGGAAGGGCGCCAGAGCTGGAGGCTCTAACTCAGCTGGGCACCGGCAGGGCACGAGGTGCAAAGGGCAGGGTATTTTCTGCATGGCCGTGGGTGGACATGGGGGAAGGTGGAGGTAGTAGCCCGGTGGACCATTGAGGTTGCGGAGTTGGGGATGGTGCGGGGGGGGGGGGGGCGCGGTTATGACTTGGCGGAGTTGTATTTGAGGAGAAATCTGGGTGGGACTCTGGTGCTATGAGTGCTGGCTTATCCGGGGTCCTCGGCCTATGCCCATCCGCAACATTCGACCCCCCCCCCCCGCTCCTACTGCCACCTTCTATAGGAACCCGTATCAGCCCATCCCGCACACCCGTCTGGCAGGGCATCGAGGCAGGCTAAAATGTTATGAACATGCCTTTATTGTACAACTATTAATACACACACACAACAAAAATACATGTTCAGGTTTGTGCCCTAGACCCTATCGGTGCTGCACCGATTCCAACTGAGCTGTTGTTTTAAATTCTTGCCGTACAGGCCCTAACCTGGTGGATCCAAGATGGTACATCAGCGATGGAGGCAGCCTGCTGCGATTCTCGCCCTGTGATCTTGGTCCTCTTGACCGCCGCATTCTGGGACGACCACGACTGGATGTAGCCTGGCGTCTCAGGTGGCATAGTGCTGCGCTCTTCTACCCACTGAGCCATCTGATGCGGCAGGGACAGGAGGGGTGTGCGAGGTGCTACGGTGTCCGACTCGTCCACTGCAGGAGTCACCGGCAATGGTCCCATAACCCCTCCTCCCTCGGCTTGCATGATGATGCTAGGCTGCTCACTGGGATGGAGATTTGAGTAGAGATAACCACTGAGCCTCCCCCGCCACCTGGCGCTGCCAGCCGTCAGGTTCCGCTCACGTCCTGACCATGGTCGTGGGGCACAGGGGCTGGACCACATCCCTCAGGGCTGCTCCACATCATGCTGCAACTGCGCCACTGCCTTCTGGGTCTGTGCGAAACCAGCCAGTGGCTGCCCGATATCCATTTGGCTGTGCGGAATTGGCCAATATCTGGATAATGCTGCCAACAGTCTCAGCCATGGCCTACTTTGATTGCCCAGGAGCGCACCTAGAATTTGACGATGGCCCTGGTATGTAGCTGCCTGTGGTAGGGCAGTTCTGGCCTGAGCCTTGGCCATCACCCGCATAGAATGACAGAGGCTTGGATCATCTTGACCCATAGCCGAAACGTTCGCTTAAAAGGCCTCCACCACGGATGCCATGCATGCGCTGTAGACCTGGGTGACACACATGGTCGACACTACCTGCTGCTCTTGCAGATGCTTGGACTTCTCCAACGTAATCTGCCAGTACTGCAGGTGATCACCTGATGCAATCTCGGTCCCTGTAACTGCATCGCTACTGTGGATGGGACCGCCCTTTCCACAAGCCCAAAACAAAGAGGATGGCAGCTACTCCCTGGGTTCGGGCCGCCCTCCAACCATTCGTCCCCTCAGGGTTACTACCTCCACCTACTACAACGCTACACTTGTGTAGTTCACAGCAGGTAGTGGCAGGGAGACTCTTGACTAACATGTCCAACGGAGGTGAGTGTCTCTGGAATGGTGGAGGGTGTTGGGGACAGCTGTGACGACACGTCAGTGTCGTCCCCGGACTGGTGTTTTGGAGTGTCAGAGCTGCGGTTTGAGGGCTCCCATTACCGTCCACGTCCTCTTCCTCGCTGCTATCCAATTGGGGTTGTGGTTGTCGCCGGCGGACCGCAGAGGGGCCCATCTCATCACCAGCAGTTCCTGCAAGACACAAGACACGGCGCATGATTGGATAATGTCTTTGGGAGGCGGGTCGTGATGGAGAGGGGGTTTGTGGGGTGTTGTTGATGGAGGGGGAGTGGTGTGAGGCTGGTGTGGGTGTGGTGGTGCAGAGATTTGTGGGGTGGTTGGCTAGATTGCGGAAGTTGTTGTTGAAAACTCACTACTATTCGTAGATGTCCCCCTATACCAAAAAGGGTCGACATTCTAAATGGTGAACAGGAATTCTCACTCCCTGGCTCCGATGGTGCTATTTAGGTCAAACTATATTTTCAGGTTATCCCCCGGTATAACCCATACCTTCACCGAAGATTTCATCTACTTACCACTTAGTAGCATCGATCCTAGGTCCCGCATTGCTGAGTAAGTAATGTAGACTTTGGAATAACCACTATTTCAGGTTAGATTAAGTTATTTTATGATTATATTTTTTCTTTTAAAAGCTGCAATTACTGTCTTTACAGAAAAGTAAAACTATCTTACTTCTCGAACCTTCTGGTTGGTTGAAGGGACCTTCAGGCCCAACTTGACAATCAATCTTCTTTTTAAAAACTGGCCTTCTTTAGAGGTATTCGCTGGTGAGCTCAGTTGCTGTGTCCTATCTTTCCCATGTACCGAGCTGTGAGAGCTGGCTCTGCTGGCTGTCTCTGAGCTGACTCTGAGCGGACTCTGCCTACTCTTTAAATTCTAGTCTTCCTTAGATATATTAGCTTTTTAGCTCGGCTGCGTTGCCCTGTCCCTGTCCCATGGCCGAGTTGACTGTAGTCTGACTCTGAGTTGCTTGTTCCTTCTCTGCTTCTCTATGAGTTCTGATAGTTCCTGCTCTGATCTCTGGGTTTATATTCTCTTTCTAACAGTCATTAAGTTCTTCTGACTTTATTGTAAAGTAACTCTTCCTTCACTTTGATTGTAAAAAGTATCTTCGATCTAAACATTCTAATACAACTAAGCATTCATTGTGACATGATCTCATCTCATAGATCTGATAACATTGTGGCCTTTGTGATGTTCAAAGTTCCTTTGTGATGTTAAAAAATGCTTTGGTTTCAAGAGGTGTTAATTTTGGTTTGGTTCCTGCCATTTCTGTAGTTTTATTTACCAATTGTGTCCTCAGCTCATTATTTTGACTTTGATTTCGGCTTTGAATTATGTTTCTCGTAGCCTGATAATCTCCAGTTTTCTTTAATTTACCTGGTATTAGCAAAATTTCACACCTAGAACTGTCACCAAATTCAACTGAACCTCATCGTTTCCTTTCCAGCTGCTTACTAAGATAATTAGTTTCAATGAAGGTGTGAACCATTGTTCTGAGCTTCATACAAAAATCATATTTGTGTTGTTTGCTAAGCCTGTTTGACGAAGGCTATCTGCATTTTACAATCCCCTCCTGGCAGCTGCTGTTAACCCTTTGTGGGATCTTTCCCTGTATCCTCTCATGTTTCTCTCAGACCAGATATTGCCAGACTTCCATGTTTCAAATGACACACCTTTCCATATTTTCAATAACAAGGTGGAGTGGGATGCGGGCTGGTGGGGTGCGTATGGGGGTTGGGCGGGGTGATGGTGGTTGAGCGGTGAGTGTGGGGGTGCGGACGGTGTTGGTTAAGGGTACGTGTGTGGGTGGTGGTGAATTGGTAGTGGTAGATACGAGGCTGCTGGTGGTGGAGGGCATGGCGACTCGGGTGCCATGGCGAACAGCAAGCCCGATTCCGACCTGTGCTTCAGTGGTTGCCCACTCTCCGGGCCCATCAACCATGTCCAGTGCCCGCTGCTCTGCTGCAATGCGAAGCCACATGTCGGCAGTTTCCCCCGTTCTTTTCTCTCTCCCAGAGTTTGTGGGGTGTTCTCCTGAGAGGGGGTCGGGACGGGACGGGGGGGGGGGTACAGAAAACGTAGTGGAAGACAGTCAGATGCAGACAGCACAGGGGGTGTGTAGCTGATGGACTTCGTGGCGAGGGCAAGCGGTCATCACGGCCGATATGAGTGCTGGAAGGCGGTGCAGAGTGGGGGTTCGGTCGTCCTCTTGGTGTGGGGCAGAAGGGTTGGGTTATGGGTGTGCGGGTCATGGTTAATGCCAGGGGCACACTGCTGCCTACTCACCCTGACCGCCTCGAAGATGTCGTGCAGATTCTTCCTGCCCTGCTGGCCGGTCCTGGCGGTCTCACGGCACTCACGATCTCTGCTACTTGCGCCCAAGTCCGGTGAGCGGCGGTGCTTGACAACCTCCTTCCTACCCCAGGGTTTAGGGCATCTGCCCCTCCTCCACAGTGTCTAGCAGGATTTCGAGCTCAGCATCCGTGAATCATGGTGCCGCTCTCCGTGCTCCCATCTTGTTGGCCGGGATAAGTGTGCGTATGGAGCCGGGTGCTTATATGCGGCTGCAGCGTGTCAGCCTGTTCCGTGTCAATCCAGACCACGGCAAATGTGACAACGTTTTCCATTGGAATCGATCGTGTTCCACGTGGCGTCGATGGTAGCGCATTAACTGTGGGGGAACGGCGCCATTTGTGCTGTGACAGAAGTCCATTGATTCAGTCCCGGAGTCAAAACTTCGTGTCTGAAAGGGAGAGTCCGCCCTCACGTCGAGGTTTATTCTGAACCTGAGGTGAGGCAGGGGTGATGATGACAAGTGGGCAGAGAACATCAGTGTCAAAGAGAGTGTAGCCTCCGATATCAACCAGAGATCGGAGTGGAGCCACTGGACAGGGAATGACATTAGTGACTGCAACGCACGAACATGGATTCAATCTTAGCAAGATACAAATGACAAGATCAATAATACCTTAACTTAGTTTGTACAATAAATTACTTGGCAACAAGACTCACCAGAAACACCAAAAACAGCCAGGAGGGGGTAGTAACCCGCTTGAATAATGAGAAGGACGCCTTCGATCCGCTGCGGTAAAGGTAACCCATATCCAGAAATGTAGTCAAGGCCCCAGGATAAACTCCTGTCCATTGTTGTAACGTTTTGATCGCTTGTTCCCCGATTCTGATCCATCGCTGTAACGTTCCGATCGATTTTTCTTAGGTTCTTATCCATTGTTGTAACATTCCGATCGATTATTCTCAGATTCTTTCCCATTGTTTTAATGTTCCGATCGATTGTTCTGAGATTCTGCTCCCACCTCTCGGTCTCTCTGGAGCCGCTGATCTCTGGCAGTGTTGGAGTTGATGCTCCCGCTGACGGTTTGGGATAACACATTGAAAGAAATCGCTTATTAATAACAGAGAGAAACCCCCCAGTGACAGATTTAGAATCCATGGAGGCTGACATTAATTACAGTCACTGAACAAACAGGGTCAGTTAACCCCTTTAGATCCAACACCTTTTCTTTAACAATGATGTAGAAGCGTAACCTAATCTAGATTTGCTGCGTAGAGTGACTGACGGATGGAATGGAGGAAATAGTTCAAACACTGACCGTAATATTCAATCCTCCTTTAATATAAAAGTGGTTCCTACCACTCTGCTTCAAACCGACTGGCTCAGAGAGCTGTCCAAACATTCAAAGCTTCCAAGAAGAAACAGTCATCATCCTCTCGAGGAAACCGGACTTCCCGATTCCTTATCGCCTATACAACAACACCTCATGTCACCACAGGTGTCACATATGCCGTGTTGCTAACGGGCAGGGTATTAGCACAAGGTTGGATCTGTTATTTCCGAATTTGGTGGGGAGGACGGATACATTACAGATCGTCATCACTGTCTGGATAGGAAGGATTTTCCTGAATCTCCCAGAAGCTCATGCCCCTCACATTGTTCCTGCGTGCACTCGTGACTGACCTTTCAAATAAGGGATCAGCTGCTCCCGATCCAATCTGTCCATGCCCTCATAATGTTGTCCACCTCCATCAGTCTTTTTCGCTCCAATGAAAACAACCCAAGCCTATCCAAACTCTCTCTTCATAACGTATATGTTCCATCCCAGGCAAAATCCCGCTGAATCGCATCTGCACCCTCTCCAGTACAAACACATTCTTCCTGTAATGTGACGACCATAACTGCACACAGTACTCCAGCGACGGCCTCACCAAAATTCTACACAACACCAAATGATCTCACTGCTTTTTAAATCTATGTATCAATTGTTAACGTGAGTGTTGCATATGCTTTTTTCGCCACCCTATTAACTTGCCCTCCCATCTTCAGAGATCTATGGACAAAAATGTGAAACGCCACTCGACACTGGCTTCCAGTCAATAGTGCAGCCGTCTCGCAACTCCCTGTGTCCCCTATAACCTAAGACATTTTTGAATTAACCTTATCAAATTACCCGATAGTCCACATGCATTTCTTTCTTTATAAGTCTATCATGTAGGATCTTGTCAAAGGCTTTGTTGAAATTTGTGTAAACTACATCAACTGCACTACGTGGCACGGTGAGGTAGTGGTTAGCACTGCTGCCTCACAGTGACGAGGACTCGGTGTCGATCCCGGCTCCGATCACTGTCCGTGTGGAGTTTGCACATTCACCCCATCTCACCCCCCACAACTCAAAAGTTGTGCAGGGTAGGTAGATCAGTCATGCTAAATTGCCCCTGAATTGGGAAAATAAGAATGGGATATTCTTAATTAAATGCAAATCGGCAAATCTGGTCACATGCTCAAACAATTCAATCACTTTTTTAGGCATGAATTCCCTCTGACAGCGCCATGTTGACTATCCCGTATCAAACCTTGACTCTCTCGGCAGAGATAGATTCTCAGCTTCACAAATATATCCAGACGTTTTCCTCGCACTGACCTGAGACTCAATGGCCTGTAGTTCCCTGGCTAATCTCTGCAATCCTTCTTCTTGAATAGTGGGACCCCATTAGATGTGCTCCAGTCCATAGCACCTCGCCCGTGGCCTAAGAGCAAAATGCGGTTCTGAGCCCCTGCAATCTCATCCTCCTTCGTCTCTTACTTAAGACTGAGACACAATTCCAGCAGACCTGGAGATTTGTCCACTTTTAAGTCTGCTAACACCTCCAACGCCTTGTCCCTCCCTATGCCAGTTTGCGGAAGGATATCAAACTCTGTCTCCGTGAGTTCCATTCCTACCTCCTCATTCTTTTGGGTGAAGCTAGATATGAAGTATACATTCAACACTCTACCAATGACCTCTGACTCCACCCATAGATTCTCCCGTTGGTCTCTTCTGGGCGCTAATTAAGTTGTTATTGAAATCAGTCAATGGAGAACGTAAATGGGGAGCGAGTGCCACGTTCTTGAAAGCGGATTTAATTTGTCAGATTCGAATCTGGGGTTGTGGAGCACGGCAGCCTTTGCCTCACTCCTCACTAGCTGTAAACAGTTATTGAACTTATTAAGTCTCTTCCTCAATAAGCTACTGAGTGATCGCCAGTCATTCGAGGTACTACAACAGCAGACTGAACAGTTATTGACACAATGGAACTAGATAAATACTGAGAGGGGATTTGTTATCAATGGAATGCACTGTCTACAGACATGATGCGAGCAGATTGAACAGTACGTTTCACAATGGATCGGATGAATACTGACAACGGAGTGTTATAATCTGGAATACACTGTCTGATTCAATAATACGTTTCGCAATGAAATTGGAGAAATACTGAAAGGGGGTTGTTATAATCTCGAACACGCAGTCTGAAGACACAATGGGGGCAGGTTCAATGGTAAGTTTCACAATGGAACCGGATAAATACTGGGTGCGATAATCTGCAATACACTGTCTAAAGATACGATGGTGGCAGATTCAATAGTCAGTTTAACAATGGAATTGAGTAAATACTGACGGGACTTTGTTATAATCAGGAACATTTCGAAACATTGTAACAGAGAATATCGAAGTGTTTAAGAAGGGTAGCAAGGATAATCGAGGGAACTACAGACCTGTGAGTCTTCCATCAGTTGTATGGAAAGTACTGGAGAGAATTCTTCGAGACAGGTTCTTCTCCCATTTGGAAGCAAGTGGACGTATTAGCGAGAGGGAGCACGGTTTTGTGAAGGGGAGGTCTTGTCTCGCGAACTTGATAGAGTGTTTCGAGGAGGCCACAAAGACGATTGATGCAGGTCGGGCAGTGGATATTGTCTATGTGGACTTCAGTAAGGCCTTTGACAAGGTCCCTCATGGCAGACTGGTACAAAAGGTGAAGTCACATGGGATCAGAGGTGAGCTGGCAAGGTGGATACAGAACTGGCTAGGTCATAGAAGGCTGAGAGTAGCAATGGAAGGATGCTTTTGTAATTGGAGGGCTGTGACTAGTGGTGTTACGCAGGCATCAGTGCTGGGACATTTGCTGTTCGTAGTATATACAAATGATTTGGAGGAAAATGTAACTGGTCTGATTAGTAAGTTAGCAGATTCCACAAAGGTTGGTGGAATTGCGGATAGCGATGAGGACTGTCAGAGGATACAGCAGGATTTAGATCGTTTGGAGACTTCGTCGGAGAGATGGCAGATGGAATTTAATACGGACAAATGTAATGTTATGCATTTTGGAATGTCTAATACAGGTAGGGAACAGTGAATGGTGGAACCCTCAACAGTATTGACAGTCAGAGTGATCTAGGTGTACAGGTCCACAGGTCACTGAATGGGGCAACACAGGTGGAGAAGGTAGTCAAGAAGGCATACGGCATGCTTGCCTTCATTGGCAGGGGCGTTGAGTGTAAAAATTGGCAAGTCATGTTACTGCTATGTAGAACCTCAATTGGGCCACACTTGGAGTATAGTGTTCAATTCTGGTCGCCACACTACCAGAAGGATATGGAGGCTTTAGGGAGAGTGCAGAAGATATTTTCCAGGATGTTGCCTGGTATGGAGGGCATTAGCTATGAGGAGCGGTTGAATAAACTCGGTTTGTTCTCCCTGGAACGACGGGGGTTGAGGGGTGACATGATAGAGGTCTACACAATTATGAGGGCCATTACAGGGTCGATAGACAGAGACGTTTTCCCAGGGTAGAGGGATCAATTACTATCGGGCATAAGTTTAAGGTGCGAGGGGCAAGTTTTAGTGGAGATGTACGAGGCAATTTTTTACACAGAGGGTAGTGGGTGCCTGGAACTCGCTGCCGGAGGGGGTGATGGAAGCAGGGATGGTAGTGACATTTAAGGGGCATCTAGACAAATACATGAATATGATGTGAATAGAGGGATGCGGACCCCGGAAGTGTAGCAGATTTTAGTTTCGACAGGAAGTATTGTCGCCGCAGACTTGTCGGACCAAAGGGCCTGTTCCTGTGCTGTACTTTCCTTTGTTATTGTTCTTTGTTCTAGAAGCAGGAGGAGAACATTATGCCTTCGAGTCTGCTGCTCCACTTGTTATGATCATGGCTGAGTATCCAACTCATTAGCCGGACCCCCTCCCCTACCGCTCCCCCTGCCATCATGTCAGCCCTTTCACCCAACTTTATATTTTACACCGTTTTCAAAGCATAAATGTTTTGGCCTCAACTCCCCTCGGTGAGAATGAATTCCACAGACCAACCATTTTTTGGATGAAGAAATGGGCGCCACGGTCGCACAGTAGTTAGCACAGTCGATTCGCTGCTCCAGGATCCCAGGTTCGATTCCCACCTTGGGGCACTGCCTCCGCAGAGTCTGCACGTTCTCCCCGTTTCTGCGTGGGTTTCCTCCGAGTGTTCCGGTTTCCTCCCACAGCCCAAATGTGTGCAGGTTAGGTGGATTCGTCATGCTAAATTGCCCTTAGTGTCGAAAAGGGGTGGGATTATTGCGTTACGGGGATAGGGTGGAGGTGTGGGTTTGGTGGCGGTGTAGGCTGAGGGAGGGTTCTCTTTCCATGGGCCGGTGCAGACTCGATGGGCCGAATGGCCTTCTTTTACACTGTAGATTCTATGAATTGTCTCCTCATCTCTGTCCTAAACGGTTTCGGCACGTACTCAGACTGTGACCCTGGTTCTGATGTCCCATGCATTCGCAAAGCCCCTCCCACATCTAACCTGGCCAGTCCTGTTTGAATTTTATAGATTTCTATGAGATTCCCCCCTCATTCTTCGGAATTCCAGTGGATGTAATCCTAAACGATACAATGTATCCTCATACATCAGTCGCGTGATCCCAGGCATCAGTCTGGTAACACTTCGCTGCACTCGCTCCACAGCAAGAATGTCCTTCCTCTGATAAAACTGCACACCATATTCCAGATGTGGCCTCGCCAGGTCTTGTACAATTGCAGCAAGGCATCCCTGCTCATTTACTCGAATCCTCGCGCTATAAATGCCATCTGCCTTGTTTAACACTTGCTGCACGTGCATACTTGCCTTCAGTGACTGGTGTACGAGAATACCCAGGTCTCTTTGCACATTGCCTCTCTTATTCCATAGACATTCAGGACACAATCTGTCTCCTCGTTTTAGCAACAATGTGGATAATATCACATTTATACACATTATACTGCTTCTGTCATTCATTTTTCCACTCACTCAACTTGTCCAAATCACACTGAATGACCTCTGCATCCTCCTCACAGCTCACCCTTCCACCCAGCTTTGTGCCATCTGTAAACGTGGGGATATTACACTTAGCCCCTCATCTAAATCATTGATATATATTGTGCATAGTTGGGCTCCTAACTCCGATCTCCCCGGTGCCCCAATAGTAACTCTCTGGAAATTTGGGAAAAGAAAACACCCATTTTTTCCAATTCTTTGTTTACTGTCTGCCTACCAGTTTTCCATCCATCTCAACACACTGCATTTAATCCCATGCACTTTAATATTACACACTAATCTATCATGTGGGACTTTGTCAAACGCCTTCAGAAACAAACCACATCCACCGGCGCCCCTCGTCAACTCTCCTGGCGACATCCTCGAATAATTCCAGGACCTTTGTCAAGCAGGATGATCCCATCATAAAACCATGCCGACATTGTCACTGTTTTTGAAGTGCTCTGCTTTTAATCTTTTATAATGAACTCCAGAATTTCCCCCACTCCCGGCGTCAGGCGGACAGGTCTACAGTTCCCTGTTTTCTCTCTACTTCCCATTTTAAATAGCGGAGATATATTAGTTACCCTTTAATCTGCAGGAATTTCCCAAGCTTATACAATGCTGGACGATGACAACCAATGCATCCATCATTTCGAGAGCTACTTGCTTAATTCCGCCAGGGTGCAGATTGTCAGGCCCTGCGAATTAATCGGCCTTCAATCACACAACTTTTCCCAACACCATTTGTCCACTAATACAGATTTCCTTCACTTACGCCCTCTCGGTGAACGCTGCGCTCTCCAACTTTACTGTTATCTGACTTGTGTCCTTATTTGTGAAGACAGAACAAAAGTATGTTTCATTGATCAGCCATTGATTGTCGCCCCCATTATCAATCACACTGTTGATGGCTGTCAGATTCGTTTTTACCAATCATTTTCTCTCACATACCTATAGAAACTTCCACAGTCAATATTTATGTTTCCCGAAAGTGTACTCTCGTTATCTAGTTCCCGGTTCTTAATCAGTCCCTTTGTCCTCCTTTATTAATTCTAAACTGCTCCCAATCCTCAGACTTATTATTCTCCGTCAGCGGAACCCTCCAAACTGCCTTGACGACACCCCCATGCCTATGAGTTTCCCATTGGCGTGAAGTGGTCACAATCGGAAACCCCATTGGTGGGTCACGGGAACGGAGAATCCTGCTGGCGGTGTGTGTGTGTGGGGGGGGGGGGGGGGGGTGCGCTGCACAGGAAACTGTGACCAACGGACCGGAGAAGCCCGCCCGTTGAATTTCTTGTCCAATTTGTAAGTTTCATGCTTGGTTCTAATACTGTCTCTAATTTCCCTTGGAAGCAATGGTTTGGTTACCTTTCACGTGTTAATTTTGTGTCAGACAGTGATACACAATCGTTTCAGTTGCCCTTGCGCTCCTTGAAAGTCGAGCATTGCCGAACCACAATCATCCCTTTAAGTAACGTTCCCCAATCGATCATAGCCAACTTGCGCCTCACATTGCCATAGTTTCCTTCATTAAGTTGCAGGGCCATAGTCTCAAAACCAAGGGAGCTTAAACCTTCCCCAACCACTCCAGAAAATACTACACCGAGGATATCAATCCTGCTCCTGCCCACGTGTAACGCATTCATTTTGTAGTGGTTCAACCTCCTCAGAACCTGTCCTACTGTCCGAAGAATATGAAATCCTCATCCCAGCTCAATCTTTCAGCCATGTGCTCATCTGATATATACGGTTATAACTACTCTGACTAGCAATGGCAATAATCCTGTGATCACTACATTTGAGGTCCGATTTTTGAACTTTCGTCCTAACTCCTTGTACGCTGCTTCCGCCGCCTGGGAAACGTAGGCAGCATAATTAAAGACCCCTCCCACCCGGCTTACTCACTCTTCCAAGTTCTTCCGTTGGGCAAGAGATACAGAAGTCTGAAAACACGCACGAACAGATTCAAAAACAGCTTCTTTCCCGCTGTCACAAGAGTCCTAAACGAGGTGCTGGAATGTGGCGACGAGGGGATTTTCACATTAACTTCATTTGAAGCCTACTTGTGACAATAAGCGATTTTCATTGCACATTGGATCTGTTTAGCACAGAGCTAAATCGCTGGCTTAGAAAGTAGACCAAGGCAGATCAGCAGTACGGTTCAATTCCCATAACAGCCTCTCCGAACAGGCGCCGGAATGTGGCGACTAGGGGCTTTGCACAGTAACTTCATTTGAAGCTTACTTATGACAATAAACGATTTTTCATTTTTCATGTATTATGGACTGAGCTGATTAACACTACACTCCTGTCCGCTTCACCTGATGCCGGTGTCAATGTATTTACATTGTGTACCTAGTGTTGCACTATTATGTATATTCTTTATATTTTATTTTATTTTCATGAACGAAACTAGCTGTTTGAGCTGCTCGCAGAAAATACTTTTCACTGTACCTCGGTTCTGTGAAGAGAACAAAATCCAATCCTACAGAACCTCAACCCTTTTTTTTCATCTATGTCTTATGTGCAGATGTGGACCACGACCACTAGCTGTTCTCTCTCCCCCTGCAGAATTTCCTGCAGCTGACCTGAGGAATCCATTACCCTCGGGATGCGACATACTATGCTGGAATCGTATTTGCGGCCAAAAGAAAATCGCCCATCAATGTCCCTTACAATTGAATCTCCTATAACTATTGCATTTCCATACTTTTTACGCCTCCGCAGTGCAACACAACCGATCGTGGTGCAACGCATTTAGCTGTTGCTGTTTTCCCCTGAGAAGCCATTCCTCTCTAAAGTATCCAAACTGGAATATCAGTTTTCCAGGGTATGGCCAAAGGTAATTCCTGTACTGCCTTCCTCGCCCTCTCGCGCTGCCTGTTGGGCAGCCATTCCCATCCTGCCTTTGGAGCCTGAACCTGCATTGTGGTGATATCTCTGTAGATGCTATCCACGATACTCTCTACACGCAGATGCCCCACCGTATCCCCTGCCGATGCTCTGTCTCCGAAACACGGTGTTTCGGGAGTTGTAGCTGGAGACAATTCCTGCACACTGTAACGACGCCATTGGCGAGTGTGTGGTCAGTTCGAGTCCCACAGGACCAGGTGTCCCAAAATAAGTCAAATAACGAAAAATTCATATCAGGTTATTCAGATCTTGGCCCTTGCTTTCTGCAATGATTAACACGCACCAGATTTGTAAGTAAAACACAACTGTTTATTTACAACAAGAGAAGAGATAAACATACAGTATAGATTATATAACAACGACCAATAAATCTAATTATTCGCCCCTTTTGTCATAGAAGTTACAGTGCAGAAGGAGGCCATTCGTCCCGTCGAGTCGCCACCGGCTCTTGTAAAGAGCACCCTACCCAAGGACAACACCTCCACCCTATCCCCATAACCCAGCAACCCCACCCAATACTAAGGGGAATTTTGGACACTAAGGGCAATTTATCATGGCCAATCCGCCTAACCTGCACATCTTTGGACTGTGGGAGGAAACCGGAGCATCCGGAGGAAACCCACGCACACACGGGGAGGATGTGCAGACTCCGCACAGACAGTGACCCAAGCCGGAATTGAACCTGGGACCCTGGAGCTGTGAAGCAATTGTGCTATCCACAATGCTACCGTGCTGCCTTTCTGGTCCATCCTCTACCCAAACACACATATGGCGACGGGTCACAATAATAGGAATTAAAAGGAATGGGTGATGAGTATCTATGTTGCTGAGGTTCTAGTCTTTGTAGTTGGCCACCGTTTTGGAAGGGGAGGTTTCAATCACACCCGTTAGCTTGAATCATCTCGTGTGTGCATTCAATCAGAACTCACAGGATAAATGTTTTCCTCTTGCGAGTCACATTCACATTTATCAACCTGGACATTTACCTGCACCCGTTAAACCCTCAGCATCACTGAGGTAAGATGAAAGTTCTCCACATGAACTTTAAAAAGAAGATTTTGAAATCACTCAGCCTGTCTGCCACTGGTCTGGATGTTCTGCAGTTCTTAATAGGCTGTGGTGCAGAGAAAGAAAAGGCTTTTCTTAAGACCCTGAGAGAGGTCGCAGGGGACCGGTCTGTAAGACCCTGAGAGAGGTCTCAGGAGACAGACCTTTGCCTCCTTTAGCATGTCAGACAGGCTGGCCGAGGAGCGGTTACTTTCAGATGAGAGAGGGTTAAAACCTATGGATTCGCATCTCCCAGTTAAAACAGAAGTAACTTAAAATGGTGCCTGCGTTCCGTGCTCGAATCTTCTGGAATTAACCACGGAAATCAGTATCAAAGGTGGTCATGTCTCTGACTTCTGATGGAGCCGATTGGCTGCCGGCCAAGTCCATCCAGATGAGTCATCAATTGACCATACCAAATTGTATATTGTACCGGGATGTTCTTGGGCTATACCAAATTGACATTGCACTTGGGCTTCCTTGTTCAAAAGGTAAAGGTTGATGTCCACCTGAAAGTCGGAGGGCACAGGGATTTACCCCTAAAATTAAACCTTTTGGAAGATATTTAAAACAAATCATACCAGTTACTTCAGGGCAATTCTCCTCTGGTCCTCGTTTTCTTAGAATAAGCCGCTAGACAATTACAAAACACAAAATAAAGACATTATCAATTAAAAGCGATACATGCTCCACAGTAAACACCCAATCCGTTACGTCCATTTGTCCAATGTCATTTTTGAATCTTCACGTCACCATTTGAGGCCTAAACCCGGAAGGATCACTCAGATATCTCACTGCAGTCGCTCTCTCTTTTGAACCGCCTCTTGAACTCTCCCCTAGCTGCTGCTCAATGTCCCTCTTGGGGGTCTGATCAAGAATGAAGGAACCCATCGGATCATGGTAATATGGCAAATGATATTGAACATTGGCTTTGCGCCAGGAGTCAGAGCGGGTTGGCCGAAAGTCACTTTTGTGACTTGAAGCCAGCGTCCAGTAGTTCAGTCCGAAAAGTATGGAAACATGGACAATAGGAGAAGGAGGAGCCTGCTTTGCCATTGACTATGATCGTGTCTGATCATTGAAATGAGTAAATTGTTCCCCCTCCCCAACCCAATATCCTTTAATTCCTTTTACCCGAAGTATATCTAACTGCTTCTTGAAAACATACAGCGTTTTAGACTCAACTACTTTGTGTAGTCTTGAGTTCCACTGACAGGGTGCAGATATTTCTCCTCATCTCAGTACTAGATGGTCCAACCCATATCGTCAGACGGTGACACCTGGCTCAGGACACACCCAGCATCGGGCACTACCTTTCAGCATTTATCCTGTCTACTCCTGACTGACGTTTATAGATTCCCCCCAATATTCTTCTGAACTCCAATGATTACAATCCTAACAGACTCAATCTCTGCTAATACGTCAGCCCCGTCATCCCAGGAATCAATCTGCCGGGCCCACTTGTGTTGTAAATTCCCTCAAACTGAAACCTTATTTTACATGCATTATTCCTTTATTTTCTGTGTCTCTGGCTTCTATAATGTTTGTGTCTGGATCATCGCTGTCCTCTCCGACTTTGAGGTGGACATCAACATTTACCTTTCAAGCAAAGAAGCCCCAGTGCTTCCCTGCACTCCCTCCACAGCAAGTACATCTTTCCTCAGATAAGAAGACGAAAACTGCGCACAAGGTGTGGTATGTTCGAGGCCCTGTATAACTGCAGTAAAACATCCGTGCTGCTTTCGGTGCTGGACCCCTTGCTGCTGTTATGTCCATGAATGACCCAGGCTGGAATGTGGGCGAAAAGCTGAATCTTCGGAGATGAAACAAAACATTGTGGTGGAGTAAATAGCCAGGAGGAATTACTTTGACGGAAGTGCAATGTTGGCGGCGTGTCAGATTGACAGATCATTGGAAAACTGAATATAAACCGTAAGAACTGAGCGCAGCACGTGGCACAGTGGTTAGCACTGAGAGTGCGTGCTGATGTCCTGGTTTCGAATCCCGGCGCTGGGTCACTTTTCGTGTGGAGTTTGCTCATTCTTCCCGTCTCTGCGTTGGTTTCACCCGCACAACCCAAACATGTGCAGGGTAGGGGGATTGGCCACGCTAAATTGTCGTTTAATTGGAAAACAAAAATAATTCGATACTCTAAATTTAAAAAAAAATCTTGTGTGGTGATTCATTTGGGAGGATTTACTAGGCAATGCAACACGCAATGAACGTCGGGCACGAGAAATTACAGAGGACCAAGGGGACCTTGAGGTGCATTTCCACAGATCCCCGAAAACAGCAGATCAAGAGATGAGATGGTTGAAAGGGAAGACTAACCTCTATTCGACAAGTTAAATAATGAAAGAGCTGGGAGGTTATCTTGGGGCTGTCGAAAACAATGGCTCTGTCACAGCTGCAGTGCTGTGTGCCGTGCTGGTCGCCATAATAGAACATAGAGAACATGGACCATTACAGCGCAGTACAGTCCCTTCGTTCCTCGATGTTACGCCGACCTGTGAAACCACTCTAAAGCCCGTCTACACTATTCCCTTTTTGTCCATATGTCTATCCAATGACCATTTGAATGTCCTTAGTGTTGACGAGTCCCTTACTGCTCTCTGAGTAAAGAAACTACCTCTGATATCTGTCTTATATCTATCTCCCCTCAATTTAAAGGTATGTCCCCTCGTGCTAGACATCAACATCAGAGGAAAAATGCTTTCACTGTCCACCCTATCCAATCCTCTGATCATCTTGTATGCCTCAATTAAGTCACCTCTTAACCTTCTTCTCTCTAATGAAAACAGCCTCAAGTCACTCAGCTTTTCCTCAAACAATCTTCCCTCCATTCCAGGCAACATTCTGGTAAATCTCCTCTGCACCCTTTCCAATGCTTCCACATCCTTCATATAATGCGGCGACCAGAATTGCACGCAATACTCCAAATGCGGCCGCACCAGAGTGTTGTATAGCTGCAACATGACTTCATGGCTCCTAAACTCAATCCCTCTACCAATACAAGCTAACACACCGTACGCCTTCTTAACAACCCCCTCAACCTGGGTGTCAACTTTCAGGGATCTATGTACATGGACACCGAGATCTCTCTGCTCATCCACACTGCTAATCATCTTACCATTAGCCCAGTACTCTGTCTTACCGTTATTCCTTCCAAAATGAATCACCTCACACTTTTCTGCATTAAACTCCATTTGCCACCTCTCAGCCCAGCTCTGAAGCTTATCTATGTCCCTCTGTAACTTGTAACCTGCTTCCGGACTGTCCACAACGCTACCGACTTTAGTGTCATCTGCAAATTTACTCACCCATCCTTCTACGCCCTCCTCCAGGTCATTTATAAAAATGACAAACAGCAGTGGCCCCAAAACAGATCCTTGTGGTATAACACGAGTAACTGGACTCCAGTCTGAACATTTCCCATCAACCACCACCCTTTGTCTTCTTCCAGCTAGCCACTTTCTGATCCAAACTGCGAAATCACCCTGAATCCCATGCCTCCGTATTCACTGCAGTAGCCTACCATGGGGAAACTTATTAAATGCCTTACTGAAATCCATATACACCACATCAACTGCTTTACCCTCATCCACCTGTTTGGTTACCTTCTCAAAGGACTCAATAAGGTTTGTGAGGCACGGCCTACCCTTCACAAAACCGTGTTGACTATCTCTAATCAAATTATTCCTTTCCAGATGATTATACATCCTATCTCTTATAAAACTTTCCAAGATTTTTCGCACAACAGAAGTAAGGCTCACTGGTCTATAGTTACCGGATTTTTCTCTACTGCCCTTCTTGAACAAGGGGACAACATTTGCTATCCTCCGGTCTTCAGACTATATTCCTGTATACAAAGATGACTTAAAGATCAAGGCCAAAGGCTCAGCAATCTTATCCCTAGCTTACCAGAGAATCCTAGGATAAATCCCATCCGGCCCAGGTGACTCATCTATTTTCACACTTTCCAGAATTGCTAACACCTCCTCCTTATGAACCTCAAGCCCTTCTATTCTGGTAGCCTGAATCTCAGTATTCTCCTCGACAACATTGTCGTTTTCCTGTGTGAATACTGACGAAAAATATTCATTTAGCACCTCTCTTATCTCCTCGGACTCCAAGCACAACTTCCCACAACTGTCCTTGACTGGCCCTACTCTTACCCTAGTCATTCTTTTATTCCAGATGTATCTGTAGAAAGCTTTAGGGTTATCCTTGATCCAACCTGCCAAAGACTTCCCATGTCCCCTCCTGGCTCTTCTTAGCTCTGCCTTTAGGCCATTCCTAGCCAACTTGTAACACTCGAGCGCCCTAACTGAACCTTCATGCCTCATCTTTACATAAGTCTCCTTCTTCGTCTTGACAAGTGTTTCGACTGCTTTATTAAACCACGGTTCCCTCTTTCGACCACTTCCTCCCTGCCTGACAGGGACATACTTATCAAGAACACGCAGTAGCTGTTCCTTGAACAAGCTCCACATTTCCATTGTGCCCATCCCCTGCAGTTTTCTTCTCCATCCGATGCATCCTAAGTCTTGCCTCATCGTATCATAATTGCCTTTCCCGCAGATATAACTCTTGCCCTGCGGTATATACCTATCCCTTTCCATCACTAAAATAAACGTAATCGAATTGTGGTCGCTATCACCAAAGTGCTCACCTACCTCCAAATCTAACACCTGTCCTGGTTCATTACCGAGTACCAAATCCAATATGGCCTCGCCTCTCGTTGACCTATCTACATACTGTGTCAGGAAACCCTCCTGCACACATTGGACAAAAACGGACCCATCTAATGTACTCGAACTATAGCGTTTCCAGTCAACATTTGGAAAGTTAAACTCCCCATAACAACTACCATGTTGCTTTCGCTCCTATCCAGAATCATCTTTGCAATCATCTCCTCTACATCTCTGGAACTTTTCGGAGGCCTATAGAAAACCCCTAACAGGGTGACCTCTCCTTTCCTGTTTCTAACCTCAGCCCATACTACCTCAGTAGACGAGTCCTCATCAAACGTCCGTGCTGCCACCGTAATATTGTCCTTGACTAACAATGCCACCCGTCCCCCTCTTTTACCACCTTCCCTGAGCTTACTGAAATATATAAATCCCAGCACCTGCAACAACCATTATATAGGAAGGATGTGGATGCTTTGGATGTGGTACAGCAGAGATTCACCAGGATGCTGCCTGAACTGGAGGGTATGTCTTATGAAGAAAGCGTGAGGGAGCTAGGGTTTTTCTCACTGATGCGAAGAAGGCAGAGAGGTGACTTAATAGAGGTGTACAAGGTGATGAGAGGCATGGATAGAGTGGATAGCCAGAGACTTTTCCCCAGGGTGGAAATGGCTGTCAAGAGGGGGCATAATTTTAAGGTGATTGTAGAAAGGTATAGGGGAGGTGTCAGAGGTAGATTCTTTGCACACAGAGCGGTGGGTGTGTGGAATGCACTGCAAGCAGAGTTGGGGGAATGTCAGAGTCATTCGGGACATTTAAGCGACTCTTAGTGAGTTCTCCCAGTGAGCGAGAGAAGACACAGCCAGAGTGAGACAGAACCAAGAGTGAGTTTGTGAATATGAATCTAGGTGGGAATTGAATCAAATCAGTAATGCGGCTCCTTTTAAATTTCAGGTGTTTAAATTAATTTAAATTAAGCTAAAATTGTGCAGTGTAGGTTAACAAGGGCTGCCCCACCCACTCACATAACTGGTTGGCAATTAAGTGTCAGTCACTTAAATCTACCTTGATCTAAAAGCAGGTGGTGGAGGGGAGTCAATTCAGGGCAGTTTAAAAAGAGCAACTTGTAAACTCACTCCCAGTGAATTCTCCCAGTGAGCCAGAGAACCCCCAGCCAGAGTGAGACAGAACCATGAGTGAGTTTTTGAATTTGAATCTAGGTGGGAATTCGAAGCTGGGTAGGGAGAACGTGCTTTTTATCCCTGGTAAGTGACTGGAAAGTAGTTTTTCTGTTTTTCTGTTTCTTTTCATTGGTATATTTCTTTATTTTTTCCTTCATTGTTTATTTATTTAATTTTGGGGGGGGGGGGGTGGGGGGGGGGAATTGTAATTGTTGCAGTTAACCGAAGGTTTAAGACATGGCAGGAGGTCTGAGACTCGTGTCATGCACCTCATGTGCGATGTGGGAGCTCAGGGACACTCCCACTGTCCTTGTCTCCTTCGCGTGCAAGAGGTGTGTCCAGTTGCAGCTCCTGTTAGACCGCTAGACGGCTCTGGAGCTGCGGATGGACTCACTTTGGAGCATCCGCGATGCTGAGGACGTCGTGGATAGCATGTTTAGCGAGTTGGTCACACCGCAGATGAAACGTACTGAGGAAGATAGAAAATGGGTGACCAAATGACAGAGCAAGAGTAGGAAGGCAGTGCAGGTGTCCTCTGCGGTCACCTCCCTGCAAAACAGATATACCACTTTGGATATTGTTGAGGGAGATGGCTCACCAGGGGAAGGCAGCAGCAGGCAGGTTCATGGCACCATGGCTGGCTCTGCTGCGCAGCTGGGCAGGAAGAAGAATGGCAGCGCTATAGTGATAGGGGACTCAATTGTAAGGGAAATAGGCATGCGGTTCTGCGGACGCAATCGAGACTCCAGGATGGTATGTTGCCTCCCTGGTGCAAGGGTGAAGGATGTCTCGGAGCGGCTGCAGGACATTCTGGGGGGGGGGGGGTGTGGAGGGTGAACAGCCAGCTGTCGTGGTGCACATAGGCACCAACGATATTGGTAAAAATCAGGACGAGGTCCTACAAGCTTAATTTAGGGAGTTAGGAGTTAAACTAAAAAGTAAGACCTCAAAGGTAGTAATCTCAGGATTGCGACCAGTGTCACGAGCTAGTCAGAGTAGGAATGTCAGGATAGAGAGGATGAATGCGTGGCTCGAGAGATGGTGCAAGAGGGAGGGATTCAAATTCCTGGGACATTGGAACCGGTGCTGGGAGGGGTGGGACCAGTACAAACCGTGCGGTCTGCACCTGGGCAGGACTGGAACCGATGTCCTATGGGGGGTTTCTAAAGCTGTTGGGGAGAGTTTAAACTAATGTGGCAGGGGGATGGGAACCGATGCAGGAAGTTGGAAGGTAGTAAAATAGGGACAGAAGCAAAAGGCAGTAAGGGGGAAAGTCTAAGGCAGAGAAGCACAGTCAAAAATCAAAAAGGCCGACAGTACAATGTACAGTGACTGAGGGGAGCTCAGTAAATAGAACCAGGACTACTAAAAGGAATAAAACGGGAGGTGAAAACATTAATAGTAAACAACACGGCAGATTGTTACATGAAGTTATGCGTTCAACGACAAGGAAAATTAAGAGAAAGTTAAGAGGAAATATACCTTAGGAGAGGTTACTGATCGAGGTGTAAAGATTCAGAACAGAGGTAAAAATAGCCAACATAAGTGTACTTTACCTGAATGCTCGTAGTATTCGGAATAAGGTAAATGAGTTGATGGCGCAAATCATCGTGAATGACTTTGATTTAGTGGCCATTTCTGAAACATGGTTAAAGGTTGGTCACGACTGGGAGTTAAATATCCGAGGGTATCAAACTTTTCGGAAGGACAGAGTGGATGGTAAGGGAGGTGGTGTAGCTCTGTTATTTAAGGATGACATCGGGGCAACAGTAAGGGATGACATCGGTGCTATGGAGGATAAGGTTGAATCCATTTGGGTGGAAATCAGGAATAGTAAGGCGAAAAAGTCACTGATAGGAATAATCTATAGGCCACCAAATAGTAACATTATACTGGGGCAGGCAATAAACAAAGAAATAACTGATGCATGTAGAAAAGGTACAGCAGTTATCATGGGGGATTTTAATCTACATGTCGATTGGTTTAACCAGGTCGGTCAAGGCAGCCTTGAGGAGGAGTTGATAGAATGTATCCACGATAGTTTCCGAGAACAGTATGTAATGGAACATACGAGGGAACAAGCGGTCCTAGATCTGGTCCTGTGTGATACGACAGGATTGATTCAGGATTTCATAGTTAGGGATCCTCTCGGAAGGAGCGATCACAATACGGTGGAATTTAAAATACAGATGGAGGGTGAGAAGGTAAAATCAAGCACTAGTGTTTTGTGCTTAAACAAAGGAGATTACAATGGGATGAGAGATTAACTAGCTAAGTTAGACTGAGAGCAAAGTCTTTAAAGTGAAACAGTTGAAGAACAGTGGAGAACATTCCAAGTGATTTTTCACAGTGCTTAGCAAAGGTTTATACCAACAAAAAGGAAGGACGGTAAAAAGAGGGAAAATCGACCGTGGATATCAAAGGAAATAAGGGAGAGTATCAAATTGAAGGAAAAAATATACAAGGTAGCAAAGATCAGTGGGAGACTAGAGGACTGGGAAATCCTTTGGGGGCAACAGAAAGCTAATAAAAAAGCTATAAAGAATAGTAAGATAGATTATGAGAGTAAATTTGCTCAGAATATAAAAACAGATAGTAAAAGTCTCTACAAATATGTAAAACAAAAAACTGTGGCTAAGGTAAATATTGGTCCTTTAGAGGATGAGAAGGGAGATTTAATAATGGGAGATGAATAAATGGCTGAGGTTATTTGGCTCAGTCTTCACAGTGGAAGACACAAATAACATGCCAGTGACTGATGGAAATGAGGCTATGACAGGTGAGGACCTTGAGAGGATTGTTATCACCAAGGAGGTAGTGATGGGCAAGCTAATGGGGCTAAAGGTAGACAAGTCACCTGGACCTGATGGAATGCATCCCAGAGTGCTAAAAGAGATGGCTAGGGAAATTACAAATGCACTCGTGATAATTTACCAAAATTCACTAGACTCTGGGGTGGTCCCGGCGGATTGGAAATTAGCAAACGTGACGCCACTGTTTAAAAAAGGAGGTAGGCAGAAAGCGGGTAATTATAGGCCAGTGAGCTTAATTTCGGTAGTAGGGAAGATGTTGGAATCTATCATCAAGGAAGAAATAGCGAGGCATCTGGATGGAAATTGTCCCATTGGGCAGACGCAGAATGGGGTTATAAAGGGCAGGTAGTGCCTAACTAATTTAGTGGATTTTTTTGAGGACATTAACAGTGCGGTAGATAACGGGGAGCCAATGGATGTGGTATATCTGGATTTCCAGATAGCCTTCGACAAGGTGCCACACAAAAGGTTGCTGCATGAGATAAAGATACATGGCATTAAGGGGAAAGTAGTAGCATGGATAGAGGATTGGTTAATTAATAGAAAGCAAAGAGTGGGAATTAATGGGTGGTTCTCTGGTTGGCAATCAGTTGCTAGTGGTGTCACTCAGGGATCAGTTTTGGGCCCACAACTGTTCACAATTTTCATAGCTGATTTGTAGTTGGGGACCAAGGACAATGTGTCCAAGTTTGCAGACGACACTAAGATAAGTGGTAAAGCAAGAAGTGCAGAGGATACTGGAAGTCTGCAGAGGGATTTGGATAGGCTAAGTGAATGGGCTAAGGTCTGGCAGATTAAATACAATGATGACAAATGTGAGGTTATCCATTTTGGTAGGATAAAACAGCAAACGGGATTATTATTTAAATGATAAATATTAAAATATGCTGCTGTGCAGAGAGACCTGGGTGTGCTAGTGCATGAGTCGCAAACAGTTGGTTTACAGGTGCAACAGGTGATTAAGAAGGCAAATGGAATGTTGTCCTTCATTGCTAGAGGGATGCAGTTTAAGACTAGGGAGGTTGTGCTGCAATTGTATAAGGTGTTAGTGAGACCATACCTGGAGTATTGTGTTCAGTTTTGGTCTCCTTAGTTGAGAAAGGACGTACTGGCATTGGAGGGTGTGCAGAGGAGATTCACTTGGTTATTCCCAGAGCTGAAGTATTTTGAAGAATAAAGAGATTAAGGGTTATGGTGTTCGGGCCGGAAAGTGGAGCTGAGTCCACAAAAGATCAGCCATTATCTCATTGAATGGTGGAGAAGGCTCGAGGGGCCAGATGGCCTACTCCTGCCCCTAGTTCTTGTGTTCTTATGTTCTTAGACAGGCACATGGGCAGCAGTAAATTGAAGGGGTGTAGGTTAGGTTGATCTTAGATTAGTATAAATGGACGGCCCAACCTTGGCTGAAGGGCCTGTATTTTGTTGCTATTCTATATTCTATGCTCTGCATAAGTCTGTCCCGGCATCCTCTTCTAATTCTAAACGGTTTGCCCATACGCTTAGGGAACCGATTCCTATTCATCCAGAATAGCCCTTTTCATCGAGTCATAATCCCGAGTCCTGCATAATCGCCCTGTACCCTCCTTGTCAAACGTACTCTGCAGGCGGAATGCCGACTTCTCTTTTACCCATTCCATTTGGGTTGCTATTTTCTCGAAAGCCCTGCAGCACGTTTCAAGTTCTTTCTCATCAAATTGTGGGAGAGCCTGTCCAAACCTAAACCTGTCACCCCTATGTTCTGTTCTTGGACTGGGCTCCTCTCTACGTTCTGGCAGCTTCCACTCCTGTCCACTACCGCAACTGGAACGCTCTCTCTCCATCCACTTTTCTCTTTTTTCTGTAATTTTATCTTTCCTTTCTCATTTTCTCTTTCCTGTTCACTTTCTCGTCTTTCATTCTCTATTTCCTTTCTCTTCATTTGCATTTACATTGGAAATCTGCCTTTCAAACTTCAATTGCAACCGAGTTCTCTCGAGTTCATTTTCCTCACCCACCAAAGTGTCTGATGCTAATCTACCACATTGGCTTCACTATGTTCCTAGAGCTTGCCTGAAAAGTAAATGTGTAGAAATCGATTCAACTGTCTCCGCCTTTGCAGCTTTAGTTAGTACAACCATTGTAATCATTTGCCAACCCGAAAGGTGTGTCCTTGTGAAGCCCCACGAAGTGAACCAGAGTTCGGTTTTTAACTGCAGAAATTGCTTAGCAGCTTCCATTACCAACCTCTCATATTAGTAGGAACCTGCTTTCTCTATACAATGTACTTGTACCCCAAATCCACCGTCAATTGTTTCCAATGCCGGAAGTGTCCCCAATTCATGTTACGAAACTCTGGGCGGGTGCGCAGTAAGTTCCAACCCCACAGTCCCAACATAAGTGGATTAACGAATAATTTGCCTTTTCTGAGGTCTTGAACCGCTGACTACCCAAAGGTTACAGACACTAGATTTAGAAGTAAAACATCAACAAACTGCTTATTTATCGCAAGAGTAAAAGATGAACATATAAAGGAACAACAGTGTACCCATTCACAAAATCCCGACCCACCCTCTATCCACTCATACACAAGACAGACACATTGTAATGGAGGCGAAGAATTAAATCAACGGGGATTGCAGGGAAATGTGTGAGATGAATCTTCGCTGCTGCGGTGGGGCATGTGTAGCTGGCAGTGTTCTCCCAATGCGACTTTGTGAGGACTTTGTTTATACAAGAAATTTACTCCCTTGACCACCAGTTGGAACTTTACCCAGAAGGTTTAGATCGCTGCAATTATGACCTCCGATCATGAGATGGAGCCTCCGTCTCCCTGACGTGTTACTGGAGAATGATTTTTCATTCGCTTGATTTCTGTGCAGAAACTGCAGCTGTTTTATGAAGATACTTCTCAGATTGGTTTCTTCCCAGCCATTCAGACAGAGGATTATCGTGTTATAGACCTGGTGCGAAACTGCGAGCACTCCTTCACTCCAGAAGTTTCCTTCACAGTTCTGACTTTTGTCTGACTTTTGCATAGGAGTGCCTTCGCAGGTCTCACTAGCAGCCTTTTAGATCGCCTGATAAAGAGAGAGAGCAGAGCGGGAGTGCCTTCCAGATCTTCCTCACTGAACAAATTCTCACAGAACTCAGGACAAGATGGAGCTCTTCACATGACCCACTTTTTTTCTAGAAGATTCTGAATGGCTCCACCAATCGCAAGGAAAAATAAGGGATGGCTTACAATTCCAGACTCACTGATTGGCTGCTTGCCAAATCTATCAAACTGACATCAGGGCGCTGACATAGAACATACAAGGGAAATCCTGGCTACTCCATTGAACAGGGGTGTTTCGGTTTGCTGCATGTAGCCAGAAGATTGTAGATTAAAGGTAGCCAGCAGAGCAGGGATTTTAAAATGGAACACAGAACAGAGAAATGTTTTGCAACAGTATCCTAACAGTCGAGATTGAGTAAGGTCGGATTGTGTTCGCTGGAGTTCAGAGGAATGAGGGGCATCGCATTATTATTAGAAACGTGTAAAAATTCTAACAGGACTAGATTGGGTAGGTGAAAGACGATGGTCCCCATGGCACGGGAGACCAGAACCAGAGTTGACAGTCTGGAGATGCGGGAGAGACCGTTTAGGACTCAGATGAGGAGAACGTTCTTCACTTAGTGAGCGGTGAACTTGCAAATGCTCTGCTTAAAAAATAACAGTCGATGCCAAAATATTGTACCTCTTTAATAAGGATTTAAATATATTCTTGGGGCTAAAAGCGCCAACGGATATGATGGAACGCGGGAAAAGGTTACTGGGTTGGATGGTCAGCCATGTCGACAATAAATGGCGAAGCAGGCACGAAGTGTCGGCTGGTCTCCTCCTGCTCTGCTTCTCTATATGTTCCAGGTCATAACAATCGCCTGTGAGTATTTATCCTGTTCCATTTTGAAACTTTCTTAAAAATATATTTTTTGTTAAGAGTTTCACTTATCACAAAAAACGTACACAGAACCGAAATGGTAAACCTGTGTTCCAGAGTACAAACATACAGAAAAGACAGATGAAAGCAAGATATACAAAGCAGAGGCAGAAGGGTGACTCCCGACGTCATGTCGGACCGGGAGATGGTGGTGCCCCCCTTCGGTAGAGCTTATATACAGGTATGGGGCATTGTTTGGTGGCCCCAGATGACGATGTCTTGCACCCCACCTATCCCGCCATATTTGTTTCCGGTTACTGAGCTGTCTCGGGGGGGGAGGGGCAGTGGGGGATCTCCGGCGTCACCCGGGCGTGCTCCGGATTCGCGCTGTGGTCGCTGATGACGATGTGAGTGCAGGGGCCTTTGTCTCTTTCGATTCTCTTTATCTGCTTTCCCCGTGTTTCCTTTGGCATCTTCTCCCTCCGTCCAGGACCACCACCACTTCCCCTACCCTTCACCCTCCCCCGCATGCTCCCCTTACTCTGCCCGCCCCACTTGAAAGACCCCCCCCCCCCTTTAACGTATTGATTCATGGTTACGAATAGGTCTTGGGACATGCTGCTGGATATCCGCCACGCGCTGTGGAATCCTTCCTCTGTTATCCGAATGATGTATTTGATTTTCTCCAACTTGATAAATTCTGCCTGGTCGGACAACCATTCCACAGCTTTGGGCAGCTCTGCCGATCGTCAGCCGAACAGGAATCTCCATCCGGGCGATCAGGGGGCAAAGGCTGGGCGACAGCCGCCCCGCTCCCCGTGAAGGGCTCTGGCTGCCCTGAGACCTCAGTCTTTTTCTGGTAAAGTGCGCCCATTGCACCAACTTTAGCTACGTTAGGCTCAGCACTGCGCATGTGGAGGTGAAGTCCGCCCTGTGCAGAGTCCTCCCCCATATTTCCAAGCCCAGTTCCTCTTCGCATTTCTCTTGTGTCACGTCAAGGGGTGAGAATGCCTCGTCTAGCAGTCGGCCGTACATGTCAACGCAGTTATCATCCCCTAGTGGAACACATAGCCAAACGCCTCCCCAGTAGTGAGAGGGTCCTGGTATATGGGAGAACGTAGTTGTCTCCTATTTTAGGAAGTTTCCAATTTCCCTGTAGCTTAGCTCATTCCCTTTTGGGGGTTCGGGATTGTCCGTGAGTTCTCCCAGGGCCTCTACTGTGCAGTCCACGTATAGGTTCCCT
The DNA here is from genome assembly GCF_047496885.1 of Scyliorhinus torazame. Taxonomy (NCBI): domain Eukaryota; kingdom Metazoa; phylum Chordata; class Chondrichthyes; order Carcharhiniformes; family Scyliorhinidae; genus Scyliorhinus; species Scyliorhinus torazame. The sequence continues at coordinate 59,240,058 of NC_092726.1, forward strand.
ACCATTAGTGTCCCTTCGTCCTGTCTCCGCCCTGTGAAGGAGGCGTCCATTGTTACGGGGCTAAACTTATGTTTTTTGCAGATGGGGCCAATGGTTGACATTGCGGTCAGACCGACCCGGGGGGTGTCGCAGTTGGTTAGACGTCCTTAGCATGGACCTATCACTGGGTTTTCTTCAGTATATGGCTCGTGAATGAAAGTGGGGCGGTGGCCAGTGCTCAGAGGGATGTTTGCGTGCAGCGTCTCTCCTCCATTGTGACCCATTCCATCCCCGGCTCTTTAATGCAACCCGGTACTATTTCTCTGGTAGCCGTCCAGTGCTGGAATTGGAGATTCGGGAGGCCCATGCTCCCCATTCTCTTCCTTACCTGCAGCAATTTCAGCCTGAATCCTCGCGTTCCCCCACCCACCCTAACCACCACACACAAATGCTATGATTTATTTGTCAAGTTTGGTGAAGAAGGTCTTGAAGATGAAGATTATATATTATAGAATTTCCAGTGCAGAAGGAGGCCATTCGGCCCATCGAGTCTGCACCGGCTCTTGGAAAGAGCACCCGACCCAAGGTCCACACCTCCACCCTATCCCCACAACCCAGTAACCCCACCCAACACAAAGGGCAACGTTGGACACTAAGGGCAATTTATCATGGCCAATCCACCTAACCTGCACATCTTTGGACTGTGGGAGGAAACCGGAGCTCCCGGAGGAAACCCACGCAGACACGGGGAGGATGTGCAGACTCCGCACAGACAGTGACCCAAGCCGGAATTGAAACTGGAACCCTCGAGCTGTGAAGCAATTGTGCTATCCACAATGCTACCGTGCTGCCCAAATCGGGAGGGATCTGAACAGGAAAAGGAACCGGGCAGAGTGTTGATTTTGATCGTCTGCAGTCTCCCCGCCAGGGAAAGCGGCAGCGTACCCGAACTCTTTAGGTCCCTGTTTACCTCCTCCACCATACTCGTCAGGTTCAATTAGTGAATCTATTAGTTGTATACCCTGGATAGAGCCTTTCTGATCTTCCTTGAGAACCTCTGGCACGCAACTCTCCAATCGCCACGACAGGACCTTCACTAGGACTTTGGTGTCAGTGTTTAGAAGTGGGATGTCTCTGTACTACCCGCACTCCTTTTTAGGATCATTGATATCGAGGCCTCAGTGTGCGTGGGTTCCAGGGCTCCCCTTGACAGCCAGCCTGCGAACACCGCCGGCAGTTCAGGCGCGCATTTTAAATCAATATCTGCCAGAAATCCGTCTGGACCCGGTATATTCCGCGCCTGCATGGAGGTGATATCCTTCATGACTTCCGCCAGTTATCGTGGTGCTTCCAGTTCCAACTATTTTTCCTCCCGCATGACTGGTATGTCCAGCCCATTAAGGAACCACTTTTCCGTTTACTCGCCCTCGAGGGGCTGGGAGATTTTCAGCTCTCATTAGAAAGTAGCAAAAGCCTCGTTAATCTCGGCTTGTGTTGCGACTAGCCTTATGTCCCTGTCCTTCTCTTGCCCCATTTACCTAGGGGTTGCCTGCTTTCTCAGCTGGCGAGTCAGCAGTTATTGGCTTTTTCTCCATGCTCGTGGAAGGTCTCCGTGTCTGGAGGAGCTTGTTCACTGCTTTCCCAGTACAGAGCAGGTCAAATTCCATTTGTAATTACTTCCACTCCGCCAATAGTACCATGGTCGGACTGGGGAGCAATCCCCGATCCACCTCCAGTTTGGACTCGACCTGCTGTTGCCTAGCCCTCTTCTCCTTCCTGACTCTGGGAGCGCATGCTGTTATTCCACTCCCCCCTTATTACAACCTTCAGTGAAGGTGAGACCTCCTCATTCTGCTTGCACTTTACATACACGTTGATGGCTTGTGACATTTTCCCGTCTGTCGTTAATAATGTGTTTTTAGGCGGCTAGTCTGTGGTGGTACTGACATGGTCGTAGAAAAAATATTGTAAGTCGAGGCGACTATTCCTTCAATCAGGCATTGGAGCTTTGTACCTTCAGACAGAGACGCTTCAGTCCCCCAGTCATTCGAAAAGTCCAAACGGGGGAAATTGAATTTGAAAGCGTGCAAAAAGCAGCGAGATGCACCAAAATTACCGGCAAGTCGCTGGGGGCTGTGGCATCGGAGATGTTGACGTAGAAACCATGTAGACCAGGAGCAAAGGAGACTGCAGAGCTATTAGGATATGTGGTCTGCATGCCAGGGACTATGAAAAATGCTATCATTGTAGGGAGATCACACCAAGGAGAGATGTAAATTCAGGGAATCTACGTGTTATGCCTACAACAGGACTGGGAATATTAAAAGGAAATGCAAAACAAGACAAAGCCAATGGATGGGGGGAGTTGTAAAAACAGAAACTCCCAGTCCAGTACACAGTGCTGACAATAAGTGTGAAAATCAGCGTTGTAATTTAAGCAATGTGAAAATGAACGAACACCCCAATTACGGTTGTGGAGATAGGAAATGGTCAGCAACGTAGAACGGACCTGGACACGAGTGCCACCGCTACAGTTGTCGGTGAACAAGGGTATCATAACCTGCAAGGCAGGTTGCATGCCCAGAAAGTAGTGTATGGAGCCTTTTTTAAATCCTTGTATGATCCGTGTCCTTTTTAATTCCCCTCTTGGTGGCTGCTTTGAAACTACATAATGTTGAACCCCGTCTGTCCTGCTGCTAGCTGCTTATGAACTGGCCCAGGCATACCCTCGAACCAGTGTGCTATGTTGCAGGGTCCTGTGATGTCATTTGGTCATTTTGATCGACTTGGCTAGCAGCTAATCACCTCTTTGAAAATCCGGGTCTTTTATGAACTCTCAATTCTGATAGGTGTGAGCTGTTACAGAAAGAAAGAAAGGCTGGCTCTCAGGTTTTAGTTTCGTTTTTGGACATAACTGAAGAAGGCTTTGCATCCTCTGAAGGCGCTGGATCTCTTTCAAACTCTTTCTTGCAGGCTCTGTGTTACCCTCAGCCGAGGTCGGAGGCATTCGCTGCAAGACTGTTATCCACGTTTGTTTCCGATTTGATCAAGGAGATGGAGAGCAGAAGCTCTGATCTCTCTGAAGCGTCTCTGTCTGAAGGTGCAAAGTAAATAACTTTCTCTCTCTACAATCATATTGAGTAAAGGAAGTTCAGTCCAGCAGCAGCTGAAGGCAAGGCCAGCGGTTTAAAAAACACTATTTTACTGTCATGTGTTCAATGCCCGATCTTACGTCAGAGAGGTTGATGGTCAACCTGGTTGAGGCCTGTCCAGGGTAAAGTGACTCTCCAGAGGAATTCCAGAAGCCAAATTGAAGCTAGATACTGGAAAATAGAAACCAACCGATCATTTTTAAGGCCTTGCATTCCGAGATCATCACCTACACATACTGCTGCCTCAGCAGCGAAATTCTCATCTCTCGTCCTGCTTAATCGCCATTGTTTTAATCCTTTCCGTAACCCTTTGAGTGCCTGGCTTGTGTAAGTCTGGGTGGAGGGTGGGAAGGGGTTCGGGGAATAATTAGATTGATTGGCAGACTATTGTTCTATTCTTACCATTACATGTTTATCGCTTCTCTTGCTATAAACAAACGTTTTTTTTATAATTCATTGGAGCAGTGGAGGGTCCAAGATCTCACGAAAATGTACAAATTATTGGTGAATTCACTTACGTTGGGACTCCGTGGCCTGTGGAGTTGGAAATGGCCATTCACTCACCCAACTAGCCACGTATACAGGGGGAGCTTGAGAGTCAAAGGAACAACTACAATACCTAGACGTTCCTGGCACCGATCAACTTCCCATAATAGATATTGTGGAGCCAAGGGCCAATTATAATAGGGAAACAGTGGCGTAGTGATATAGTATGGGCCGAGGGTAATTATCTGAGAACGCAAGTTCGAATCCCAGGGACATTTCAAATCAAAAAGAAAACTAGAATTAAAAGATTAAAGCGAACAATGAAACCATTGTTGATTGTCATAAAACACCATATGGTTCACTAATGTCCTATAACGATGGAAATCTCCCATCCTTTCCAAGTCTTGCTGTTATTTTTATCCGAGCGAGATTCTCTCTGTGGAGGTCGGACTTTTACGATGGGATTTTCTAAAGGCTCCTCGTAGATCGGCCGCCATTGTGACTGTCTGCACCAATATTTCGGACCTCTTTTCAGCCCTGCCGCCAGTGTTGCGAAACCCCATCAACGCCAATAAACATTGGGCGGCTCAAGGGAACATCCTCATTACCCTCAGAGCCCGACCCGGGGCAATGCCAACATGGCACATGGGCATCCTCGCCCTGCCAGTCTGGCACCCTGGGAGTGCTCTACCACACTGGCACTGACAGTGCTATAAGGCCTGCAGTGTCAAGGAGCCTGTCTGACAGGAATCCCTCCCCAGGTGCCTTTACGACTGGGCCACGTTTGTGTGGCTGAGTACTTATCGGGACACTAGCATGGTCGCCCAGTTGCAGCTGGTAAAGCGCGGGCACTGGGTGCATCGGACATCCGAGTTGAATGAGCAATTATGCACATTCAAAGATTCAGATCTGGATCCCGCCCAGTGTGAGCGAAATTTGATCGCAATGTCTAAAGTGATTAACGAGAACCTTGCGCGATGTTTCGAGCATCGCAAATCTTGGGACAGGCTTCTCGGGAGTTACCACGGCCTTGGCCAGACACAACGTCGCGCGCGATGGGGCTGCTGAATTGCGCCCAATGGCTTTTCTCGGTGTACACGTCTACCCTTCGGCGTCACTCCTGGCTCTGCGATATTCCACAGTTCAAAGGAAAATTTACCACAGGACCGATCCACTGTGGCTGTCAATCTAGAAGATGTCCTGATTACACGAGCACCTGAACAGGAGCACCGGACAAATCTTGAAGACACCAGGATAAAATTCAAGAAAGCCAGAAGAACTGAAAAGTGAAAAGTGTACGTTGCAAGCGCAAGAAGGGTTATACTCGGGATTCAGGGCAGGCATATTGGAGGGGAAGATCTAACTACTGAAAGATGCAGCTGTCCCCAAGAATATGGAAGAATTGAAACCCAGTTTAGGAAGGTGAACGGTTACAGTCGATTAATTCCTAATCTTTCCACATTGTTGTCACCTTTGCACAGAGAATTCAAGAAGCACCAGAGCTGGTATTGGCAAAAACGTCTGAAAGAAGCTTTTGAACGGCTTAAAGGAGCTCGACATTCATCCAGTCTCTTATTCCACATTGACCCACCCACTCCCTTACCTGTTGCGAGTCCCATTATTGAATAGAGCCGGTTTTCATTGTAGCCACCTGGGTTGGCTAACTCCCGACTTAAAATTGAGAACAGCAAAGGCTGAAGGGAAATTCAGCCAACACAGGCAGAAACTACCAGGTGCAGGTTTACTGTGTATTAAACTCTGCAAAATGCCAGACAGTATCGATACAAGCAGCCATCTGCAGAATAATGTAGCAGCCATCTACATACTAATGCGCGATCCCCGGGAACAATCGAAACATTTGGGATAAACAAGACCAAGCCAGACTCCTCGGCGCCAGCAGGAGACAACACAAAAGAGGTCAACGGACACCTCAAGACCGCCCATCGATCAGGGAACCGCTCCAGTATTGGAGAAATCGAACCAAGCGATTGGAAGGAAGTCCAATCACTTGGAACCAGGTACAGGGTACGCGCCGAAAGGCGGGAAGCCCCTGGGGACTATAAAGTTAAGCCCCCAAGTTCAAAGCGGCCTGCTTGACAGGGGACTCAGCAACGCGAACCAACCCTTGACAGTGACCTGTTCAGCTGCCGATAAAAACCGTAAGTCAGAAGTAAGCGCTCGCTACGAGATAGGCGCTCCTAGCTACCAGTCCATACCAGCTTTTGAATCCCGCAGACTCAGAACCCGAAAGAAGGGCCATTTGATCCCCTGACCTGGTGGGCCACTCCGAAGCTAAGCATAGGCCTGTTAGTTGTAGAAGTAGCTTAGAAGTAGAATTTATGATTGGGTAGCGATTTACTGTGTATTATAAATGTGCTTTGATTTGAATCTTACTAATCGGTGTATTGAGTTACTGATCATTACTTGAACGTGAACCTCGTGGCGGTATCATAAAAATACCTGGCGACTCGAGATCAAAGGTTATAAAACAGAGCCAATTGAACCAACCAAATGTTAGCAACATATTACTGGCGAGATCATAGAATTTACAGTGCTAAAGGAGGCCATTCGGCCCATCGAGTCTGCACCGGCTCTTGGAAAGAGCACCCTACCCAAGGTCAACACCTCCACCCTATCCCCATAACCCAGTGACCCCACCCAACATTAAGGGCAATTGTGATTACTAAGGGCAATTTATCATGGCCAATCTACCTAACCCGCACATCTTTGGACTGTGGGTGGAAACTGGAGCACCCGGAGGAAACCCACGCACACACGGGGAGGATGTGCAGACTCCACACAGACAGTGACCCAAGCTGGAATCGAACCTGGGGCGCTGGAGCTTTGAAGCAATTGTGCTATCCATAATGCTACCGTGCTGCCCGGGATCCTGACGGGACCCGATCTAGAAGTGGCTTAACCACTCCGGCAGAACCCAAAATTTGAATTAGAAATCCAATTGGGTATAGAAAAACCACAAGTATTCAAGCAGTTCATATCAATCCTCATAATTCGGAAGTGTGTGTATGCATGCGTAACTAACAGGGCGATAAGGTAACACTGATTGATTTTTTGTTGCGACAAAACTGTCGAGAGCTTGTATTTCGGCAGATAGCGAAAGCCGTACCCGTAATTACAGCACCACCTTAAAACCTCTTGTTCCAAATTTAAGAAAGCATTCAAATAGGAAAGATGGCAATGCAGGCAATGCAATGGCTCATGAACCCCGAGGAATTTGCGGTCGCAGCGACCAGCAGCAGTAGAGTAGGACTGCGAATTCTGTAACAATGAGGAAACAGGTTCCGGGAGTATAGGACATACTTGGTGGTAGAACCTGAGCGAGATTCCCAAGAAGAGATTCGGAAAAGCTCGCAAGCCGATGGCAATCGTGTCCTGCTTGGCACAATTGCGAGGCACAGAGGAGGCCGTTAGGACGCTCCGGAAAGAGATAGAAGGCATACATCGAATGAGCAAGGTCAATGTCAGTGAGGTTGAAAGAGAGAACGTAGAGTTAAGGAGGAAGTTGGCAGCAAAAGACGGAGAGGTTGATGATGCCAAGTGGGCACACCAGTCATGCCTGGCACACTTAAGCGGCTTCCAGTCCCAGTACGAAAAGGCCTATCAGGACACGCAACGTGCAGTCCTGGTACGAGAGAAAACCGAGAAGCAGGTAGAGGCATTGCAGAGGCAGTGTAGTGACCTGAAAGTAGCGTTAAGAGCACTCCATGCTGCCACCACGGAGCAAAGACAACGCTCATTAGACCGCGCAAAGGCCCGGAATCAGATTGCAGAACTGCAATCCCTGCTTTCAGTTCAAAAAGGATTCCAGGAAACCTTTGGATCAAAGCTAGATGAGGAAGACGGCCCTGATTGGGAAGAATTAAATGAGACAGCGCAGAGATATGTTCAGGGAACATGTGCGCAGGGAAAGCCACAGAAGAGAAAAGCGCCCCAACGCGCCCCCCCCCCCCCCCCCCCCCCCCCACACACACACACAGAGCAAACAGTTCAGGCTCCAATGAACCCAGTAAACACCCACCGCACAGCCACATCGGACGATACGGAATTTCTGTACACCAAGCCCTTAACAGTGACCCAATTACGGGGCTCGTGCGAGGAAATCACACCATTCCTCCCTACCTCAGACCCCCACCACTTCTTTGCCAGAGTAAAGCAGCAGGCGACCATGTACGGCCTGGATGAGCGAGAGCACGTGAAGCTCACAGTTTTGAGTTTAGACCCTTCGGTTGTAGCAGCCCTTCCCGACCCACATAATGTAGGAGGAGGCACCCTTGCAGAAATGCAAACCGCGATCCTAGGTGGAGAGTGGGAGCAGGAGGGAGCGCAGCCTCAGGAGGGGATTAAGGAGGTGGAGAGTTGGAGCAGGGGGGATCGCAGCTTCAGGAGGGGATTAAGGAGGAGAGTGGGAGCAGGAAGGAATGCAGCCACAGGAGGGCATTAAGGAGGTGGAGAGTGGGACCGGGGGGAAAGCAGCTTCAGGAGGGGATTAAGGTGGAGAGTGGGGAGCAGGAGGGAACGCAGCCTCGGGAAGGGATTAAGGAGGTGGAGTGGGGAGCAGGAGGGAACGCAGCCTCAGGAGGGGATTAAGGAGGTGGAGAGTTGGAGCAGGAGGAAACGCAGCTTCAGGAGGGGATTAAGGAGGTGGAGAGTTGGAGCAGGGGGGAACGCAGCTTCAGGAGGGGATTAAGGAGGTGGAGAGTTGAAGCAGGAGGGAACGCAGCTTCAGGAGGGGATTAAGGAGGTGGAGGGTTGGAGCAGGGGGGGAACGCAGCTTCAGGAGGGGATTAAGGAGGTGGAGAGTTGGAGCAGGGGGAACGCAGCTTCAGGAGGGGATTAAGGAGGAGAGTGGGAGCAGGAAGGAATGCAGCCACAGGAGGGCATTAAGGAGGTGGAGAGTGGGACCAGAGGGGAAAGCAGCTTCAGGAGGGGATTAAGGTGGAGAGTGGGAGCAGGAGGGAACGCAGCTTCAGGAGGGGATTAAGGAGGTGGAGTGGTGAGCAGGAGGGAACGCATCCTCAGGAAGGGATTAAGGAGGTGGAGTGGGGAGCAGGAGGGAACGCAGACTCAGGAAGGGATTAAGGAGGTGGGGCAGGAGGGAACGCCCCCTCAGGAGGGGATTAAGGTGGAGAGTGGGAGCATGAGGGAACGCAGGAGGGGTCTGGTGTGTTTAATGAATTAAATAGTGGATTTGCACCTTCATTTCATTTGAACTTTCACCGTGTGTGTCAGGGTTTTACAAGGGGGGTCGAACACCGCCCCCCCCCCACAAGCTCTGTATCCATATTGCCAATAAAATGTTTAAATATCAACCTGACCTGAGGATTATGTTTTTTTTCCAGGGGGGACATTTTTGGGGGAGGAATGTGGGGGTGGGTGGGGAGATTATATTTGGGGAAATAATATTTGATGGGGGGGAATATTTGCAGGGGAAAAACTTGGGGGGGGGAGGGTGGATAATTTTTATTGGGGGGGGGCTAATTTTTTTGGGGGGATCAACATTGGGGGGGTGGAATAAAATGGAGGGGGATAAAATTGGGGAGGGGGTTAAATTGGGGGGGAATAAAATGTGCGAGGAATAAAATGGGGGGGAATAAAATTGAGGCAGTGGGGGGGGGTAAATTGGGGGGGCACATTTGGGGGAAAATAAAATTTGGGGGGTAGAAAAATATTTGGGAGGGAAATTATGGGAAGGGGCAGAACCCAGCAGTGGTGGGGCAGAACCCAGCAGGGGGAGGCAGAACTCAGCAGGGCGTGGGGAAATTGGGGGGAATAAAATTGAGGGGGGGCAATACATTGTGGGGGAATAATATTGGGGGGGAAAAATTTTTTTGGGGGAAATAATATTGGGGGGGAACAAAATTTGGGGGGGGGGGGGATAAAATTGTGGGGGGAAATAAAATTGGGGGGAATAAAATTGGGGGGGAGAATAAAATTAGGGGGGAAATATGGGGAGCAGAACCCAGCGGGGTGGGCAGAACCCTGCAGGGGGGGGGGGCAGAACCCAGCAGGGGGGGAAGAAACCAGCAGGGCGGGCAGAACCCGGGGGGGGGAGGCAGAACGAAAAAGACAGAATGGAGGCAAGAGAGAGAGAAATAAAAGAGAGAGAAAACACAGAGAAAGAAAGACAGAAAGAGAGAGACAGTGAGAAAGAGGGAGAAATACAGAGAGTAAGACAGTGAGAAAAGACAGAGGGAAACAGAGGAAAGTTAAAGAGAAAGAGAGAAAAAAACAGAGAGAAAGAGAGAAAAGACAGAGAAAGAGAGAAAAGACAGAGAGAACAGACAGAGAGAAAGAAGGACAGAGAGAAAGACAGAGAGGGAAAGAAGGACAGAGAGAGAGAGACAGTGACAGAGAAAGACAGACAGAGAGAGACAGAAAGAGAGAGAGATAAAGACAGAGAGAGAAAGATAGAGAGAGAGAGACAGAGAGAGAGAGATGGAGACGGTGAGAAAGTCAACGTGGAGAAAAGCTAGATCGTACATCGCAATGGTATTAAAGTCAGAGATTGAGATAGGAAAAAGACAGGGAGTGAGAGAGATTGGGTGGAATGCAGTAAGAGAGAGAGAGAGGATTGAAAAGTGACAGAGTCAATAGCAGAATGAGGCAGGAATCAAAGAGACAGAAATTGGAGTTTCATACTCACCTTTCCACATGATTTCCATGGCCTGATTCCCCCTCAACTCAGCCTCGGTAGTGGGGAGAGAGATCCCAGGTCAGGAGTGTACTGTGGGGTGTAAAATATCAGAGCTGGGTCTCCATGCTCACACACACACATTCACACATAGAGCTTAGACACTTATGCTTACAATGTCCACATGGTAAAGAGAGAGAAAATGAATTCCTACTCTTTAAACAGCCCCAATGAGTCACAAAAAGAATCCCCACCTCCCCGCTAATGATACCCAACCAGCTCACAGTTATCCTCAACTGAATACACCTCCTCCAGGTATAGGCCAGACCAAGAGAAACCTAAGAAAATATTGGGGGGGGGGGGCGGTTGGAGTGTTGTCGACTACTGCTCGATAGATTATCCCGGGGCTGTGTCTCTCTCTCTTGCCCCAATCCACACCTCAGCCACAATGCAGATCCCAATGAACACCATCTACAACTAGCTTTTTGTAACAAGGCAGCTTGGTCCTCTTCGACTACATACGGTAAAGCCAATCCTGATTTGCTGCTTTATGTTAAGTTTCCACAGACATCGATTTCTTCCAAACTCACTTGCTGCTTTTACAGTGGGAGCTCACGTTTATAAATTGACCTCCTTGTTTAATGTGTCTGTGTGTGTGTGTGTGTGTCTGTCTGTCTGCGTGTGTGTTTGTGTCCCTGTGCCTGTGTGTGTCTCTTTGTGTCTGTGCCTGGACATTCACATTTAGGCAGTCGCTACAGTTTAGAGCTGGAAAACGTTATACATTTCAGATTCTTGCTGAGCAACGGGGAGAGATCTGATGCTGCAAATGTGCCTTAAACAAGTAGCCTCAGAGAGATACAGGAAGCTCATTTCTCTGTAAACTGTATCCCACACACACTCAGCTGCAGAACAACTCCTGTGTCACAGGTAATCCAGGCTAATTTATCTGTAAACTGTACCCCCCCCCCACACACACACACGCACACTCAGCTGCACAACAACGCCTGTGTCACAGGCAATCCAGGCTCATCTCTCTGTAAACTGTACCCCACACACACTCAGCTACACAACAACTCCTGTGTCACAGGCAATCCAGGCTCATCTCTCTATAAACTGTGTCCCACACACACTCAGCTACACAACTCCTGTGTCACTGCAATCCAGGCTCAGGTCTCTGTAAACTGTACCCCACACACACTCAGCTACACAACAGCTCCTGTGTCACAGGCAATCCAGGCTCAGCTCTCGATAAACTGTACCCCACACACACTCAGCTAGACAACAGGTCCTGTGTCACACTCAATCCAGTCGACTCATTTGAAAAATTAAAATGAAAATCGCTTATTGTCACAAGTAGGCTTCAAATGACGTTACTGTGAAAAGCCCCTAGTCGCCCAATTCCGGCACCTGTTCGGGGATCATGGTACGGGAATTGAACCGTGCTTCTGGCCTGCCTTGGTCTGCATTCAAAACCAGCGATTTAGCCCTGAAATCTGTGAGGCTTTATTTCATGACGATCACCTTGCCCCGAAAGTTCACTCCATGTGAGTACAGTCTGTGTGGCACTGCAAGGGACTCCAATACACTGACCCATTGGTTCGTTTAACAAATCTGCATTTACTACCCAACATTCTCCCATCAGACTGACAGCTCTCCATCCACAGCAACATGCAGCCACCTCCCGGAGACTTTGGCAGCGAGTGAACGAGTGTCAGCTCCACTCAGCTTCTGGTGTCTTTGGAGTTTGATTTGAAAATGTTATATCCCTCACTTTCCTGCCTCCAACGCTGTGTGCTGACAGTTCGGATATGTGTGGACCCCTGTCACTGCAGCAAAGTCACTCTGCTGGAATCTCCCGGTGGGAGAGTCATCCTCACTCATTTCCATTTAAACATGCTGCTGCGAACATAACTCAGTAGAAACAGAATCTTCAGCCCTCTGCTCAGGAGCTGGGCTGGTCACACACACCCTCAATACACTCAACAGACACGGCGGCAGGAGACAGGACTTTAACCTGCTTTTTATTGTAAGAAGTCTTACAACACCTCTTCATTCACCTGAGGAAGGAGCAGTGCTCCGAAAGCTTGCGAATCAAAACAAACCTGTTGGACTTTAACCTGGTGTTAGACTTCTCACTGAGCCGAGGCCAGTCAAAAACCGGCATCTCCACATCAGGCTGCTTTTTATTATTCATTTCTCCACAGGCTGCAGGCCCGTCTGTTTGGGACAGGGACAGCATTTTATAATCCATCCCTCTTTGCTGCTGGCTATGGTTAGAATATTACACACACTCACAGGTCTTCATCGCCATACAGTCACACAAACATATTCACACACACACACAGCCACACACAAGCATTCACATACACATACATATGCTCACGCGCACTGACATGCTGGCCAGATACATACATTTTCACACACACATGCAGTCATATCCTTAAATACGCAGATGGACACAAGCTCTCACACACTCACTTACGCACACTCACATAAATCTTCACACACAAGCTCTCACACACAGCCTCACACACACACACGCTCACGTACCTGACTCACAGTTGCTGATAACTATTACATTAAAGCTGACTTTAATTTGAATCAATTTCTTCCAAAAGTTCTGATTGCTTTTACAAATGGAGCTAACATTTGCAAGCTGACCTATTTGTTGTGTGTGGGGGCGAGTGCGTGTCTGGGTTAAATGTTTCGTCTGTCCACAGACATTACCAGCAGAAACCTTTACACATTTCAGAATCATAAACAACTCGGTGGCAAGAGATTCAGAAGATCAAATGCTGCATTTTTCTGCCTCTAACAAGCAGCTCTGCAGAGGCACAGAGAGAGAGGCCCTCAGGTGTGGAATGCCTGAATCACACATACACCTTCACCAATCTCCACCTAGTGTGGAATGTCTGACTCACACACACACCTTGACCAATCTCCACCTGGTGTGGAATGTCTGACTCACACACACACCTTCACCAATCTCCACCTACTGTGGAATGTCTAAATAACACACACCTTTACCAATCTCCACCTGGTGTGGAATGTCTGACTCACACACACACCTTTACCAACCTCCACCTAGTTGGGAATGTCTGAATCACACACACCTTTACCAATCTCCACCGAGTGGGGAATGTCTGAATCACACACACTCCTTTACCAATCTCCACCTAGTGGGGAATGTCTGACTCACACACACACCTTTACCAATCTCCACCTAGCGAGAATTGTCTGAATCACACACACCTTTACCAATCTCCACCTGGTGTGGAATGTCTGAATCACACACCCACACCTTTACCAATCTCCACCTAGTGAGGAATGTCTGAATCACACACACACATTTACCAATCTCCACCCAGTGTGGAATGTCTGACTCACACACACACCTTCATCAATCTCCACCTAGTGTGGAATGTCTGACTCACACCCACACCTTTACCAATCTCCACCTAGTGTGGAATGTCTGAATCACACACACACCTTTACCAATCTCCACCTAGTGGGGAATGTTTGACTCACACCCACACCTTTACCAATCTACACCTAGTGGGGAATGTCTGACTCACACACACACACCTTTACCAACCTCCACCTAGTGAGGAATGTCTGAATCACACACACACCTTTACCAATCTCCACCTAGTGGGGAATGCCTGAATCACACACACCTTCACCAATCTCCACCTGGTGTGGAATGTCTGACTCACACCCACACCTTTACCAATCTCCACCTGGTGTGGAATGTCTGACTCACACACACACACCTTTACCAACCTCCACCTAGTTGGGAATGTCTGAATCACACACACACCTTTACCAATCTCCACCTAGTCGGGAATGTCTGAATCACACACACACCTTTACCAATCTCCACCTAGTGGGGAATGTCTGAATCACACACACCTTTACCAATCCCCACCTAGTGGGGAATGTCTGACTCACACACACACACCTTTACCAACCTCCACCTAGTTGAGACTGTCTGAATCACACACACACCTTTACCAATCTCCACCGAGTGAGGAATGTCTGAATCACACACACACCTTTACCAATCTCCACCTATTGGGGAATGTCTGAATCACACACACACCTTTACCAATCTCCACCTAGTGGGGAATGTCTGAATCACACACACACCTTTACCAATCTCCACCTAGTGAGGAATGTCGGAATCACACACACACCTTTACCAATCTCAACCTAGTGGGGTATGTCTGAATCACACACACACCATTACCAATCTCCACCTAGTGGGGAATGTCTGAATCACACACACACACCTTCACCAATCTCCACCTAGTGAGGAATGTCTGAATCACACACACACCTTTACCAATCTCCACCTAGTGGTGTATGTCTGAATCACACACACACCATTACCAATCTCCACCTAGTGGGGAATGTCTGAATCACACACACATCTTCACCAATCTCCACCGAGTGAGGAATGTCTGAATCACACACACACCTTTACCAATCTCCACCGAGCGAGGAATGTCTGAATCACACACACCTTTACCAATCTCCACCTGGTGTGGAATGTCTGAATCACACACCCACACCTTTACCAAACTCCACCTAGTGAGGAATGTCTGAATCACACACACACCTTTACCAATCTCCACCTAGTGGGGAATGTCTGAATCACACACACACCTTTACCAACCTCCGCCTAGTGACGCATGTCTGAATCACACACACACCTTTACCAATCTCCACCGAGAGGGGAATGTCTGAATCACACGCGCCAGAGTTAGAAAGGTGTTGCTACAGAGGGGAAGGCAGGCAGGGGGTTTGGGTCTTCTGAACCTGAAGTATTATTAATGGGCGGCGAATGTGGAGAAGGTACGAAGCTGGGTCTGAGGGGTTGATTCCCAATGCGTCAGAATGGAGGAGAGTTTGTGCAGGGGGTCGGGATTGAATGGGCAAGCATTCCGATAGCCCCGGGGAAGTACTCAGTAATCATCGCTTCATTGAGAATTTGGAGGCAGTTTCGCCAACTGTTTGGGTTTGGGGCAGTGTCAAGGGAAATGCCGCTTCGGGGAACAACCGATTGGAGCCAGGGAAGTGGGATGGACATTTTCGGAAATGGGAGGAGAAGGGGATTAAGGCACTAAAAGATTTGTTTCTTAGGGGTCGATTTGCAGGATTGAAGGAGCTGGATGCGAAGTATGGGCTGGAGCAGGGGGAACTGCTTAGGTACATGCAGGTTCGAGATTTTGCCAGAAAGGAGGTGCAGAGCTTCCCGGTGGAGAAGGCCTCCACATTGCTGGAGGAGGTGCTGACGACAGAGGGACTGGAGAAGGGGGTAGTATCGGCGGTTTACGGAGCTGCTTTGGAAGTGGAGAAGGCACCACTGGAAGGGATCAAAGCAAAGTGGGAGGAAGAGTTGGGAGAGGGTATGGAGGAGGGATTCTGGTGTGAGGTGCTCCGGAGAGTGAACGCCTCGACCTCGTGCGCGAAGTTGGGGCTGATACAGCTGAAGGTGGTATAAAGAGCACACCTCGCAAGTGCGAGGTTGAGCCGATTCTTTGAGGGGGGTAGAAGATGCGTGTGAACGTTGCGTGGGGGCCCCGCAAATCAATTCATATGTTCTGGTCCTGTCCAAAGCTGGAGGATTACTGGAAGGAGGTTTTTAGGGTAACCTCTAAAGTGGTGCACGTGAAACTGGACCCGGGTCCCCGGGAGGCCATATTTCGGATGGAAGGGGTTGGAAACGGGTGCGGAGGCATATTTTGTTGCCTTCGCCTCGTTGATCGCCCGAAGGTGAATCCTTATAGGTTGGAGAGCAACCTCTCCACCCTGTGTCCCGCCATGGTGGGGGATCTGTTGGAATTCTTGACTCTTGATAAGGTTAAATTTGAACTGAGGGGAAGGATGGAGGGCTTCTACAATTCATGCGCATTATTCATTATGCACTTTCAAGAACTGGATAACATCGAATATTAGTTGGGGGGAAGGGTGGGATGGTCGGGGGGAGGGGGCGGTGTGTATTAAGGTTGACTATGGGTGATCCCTGGTTCCTTTTTGTCATTTGTTTATGTGAACATGCGGGCTAATGTTTGGGGGTTTGGTGGGAGGATGGGATTGTTGTTATTGACATGGAGATTGATATTACATTCGTTACTGATTATTGTTTAATGTTGGTGGGTGTAAATTTGCGGGGAGAATATGATTTTTTTTGATTTGTTTCGATTTATTACTGTCACATGTATTAGTATAAAGTGAAAAGTAATGTACAAATGTGCAAAAATATGAAAAAGGAGTAGAATAAAAATATATTTTTAAAAAACATATTTAGAATAATAAATACCCGGGAGTGAGTTACAGACTGGAATCTAATCAGGTGCTTCGGGGTGGTTTATATATAGACTAACAGATACCCGGGAGTGAGTTACAGACCGGAATCTAATCGAGGGTTTCAGGATGGTTTATATATAGAATAACAGACACCCGGGAGTGAGTTACAGACTGGAATCTAATCGAGGGGTTCGGGTTGTTTATATATAGAATAACAGATAACCGGGGGTGAGTTACAGACTGGAATCTAATTGAGGGGTTCGAGGTGGTTTCCATATAGAATAATAGATAACGGGGAGTGAGTTGCAGACTGGAATCTAATCGAGGGCTTCGGGATGGTTTATAAAGAGAATAACAGATACCCGGGAATGAGTCACAGACTGGAATCTAATCGATGGGTTCGGGGTGGTTTATAGAAAGAATAACAGATACCGGGAGTGAGTTACAGACTGAAATCTAATTGAGGGGTTCGGGGTGGTTTATATATAGAATAACAGATACCCGCGAGCGAGTTACAGACTGGAATCAAATCAAGAGGATCGGGGTGGTTTATATATAGAATAACAGGTACCCGGGACTGCGTTACAGACTGGAATCTAATTGAGGGGATTGGGGTGGTTTATGCAGAGAATAACAGATACCAGGGAATGAGATACAGATTGGAATCCAATCGTGGCGTTCGGGATGGTTTACATAAGAACTCGGAGCAGGAGTAGGCCATCTAGCCCCACGAGTCTGCTCCCCCATTCAATGGCTGATCTTTTGTGGACTCAGCTCCACTTTCCGGCCCGAACACCTTTTATTCCTTTATTCTTCAAAAAACTCTCTGTCTTTATCTTGAAAGCATTTAATGAAGGAACCTCAATTGCTTCACTGGGCAAGGAATTCCATAGGTTCACAACCTTTTGGGTGAAAAAAAATCTTCCGAAGGAGCCGTGTAGCACAGGGCTAAATCGCTGGCTTTGAAAGCAATCTAAGGCAGACCAGTAGCACGGTTCGATTCCCGTAACAGCCTCCCCGAACAGGCGCCGGAATTCACAATAACTTCATTTGAGCCTACTTGTGACAATAAGCGATTTTCATTTTTTCATTTCATAAGGTCAGTCCTAATAACTCCTTATTTAGAGGCTATGCCCCCCAGTTCTGCTTTCACCCGCCAGTGGAAACAACCTTCCCGCATCTATCCTATCTATTCTCTTCATAATTCTATATGTTTCGATAAGATCCCTCCGCATCCTTCTAAATTTCAATGAGTACAGTCCCAGTCTACTCAACCTCTCCTCGTAATCCAACCCCTTCAACTCTAGGATTAACCTAGTGAATCTCCTCTGCACACCCACCAGCGCCGGTACGTCCTTTCTCAGGGAAGGAGGCCAAAACTTTTTCTTAAAAGTTATTTTTTATTTTTTTATAAAATTATAGCACCCAATTATTTTTTTCCAATAAAGGGGCAGTTTAGCGTGGCCAATCCACCTGCCCTGCACATATTTGTGTTGTGGGGGTGAAACCCACGTTAACACGGGGACAATATGCAAAGTCCGCACGGACAGTGACCAGAGCCGGAATCCAACCTGAGACCTCGGTGCTCTGAGGCAGCAGGGCTAACCCGCTTCGCCACCGTGCTGCCCTTAGGATACCAAAACTGAACACAATATTCCAGGTGTGGTGAAGCCTCACTAACATCTTATACAATTGCAGCATAACCTCCCTAGACTTAAACTCTAACCCTCCAGCAATAAAGGACGAAACTCCGTTCGCCTTCTTAATCACCTGTTGCACCTGTAACCCAACTTTTTGCGTCTCATGCACCAGCACACCTAGGTCTCTCTGCACAGCAGCATGTTTTAATATTTTATCATTTAAATAATAACCCCTTTTGCAGTTATTCCTACCAAAATGGATCAACTCACATTTGTCAACATTGTGTTCCATCTGCCAGACGCTAGCCCATTCACTTAAATTATCCAAATCTCTCTGCAGACTTCCGGTATTCTCTGCACTTTTTGCTTTAACACTCATCTTAGTGTCGTCTGCAAACTTGGACACATTGTACTTGGTCCCCAACTACAAATCATCTATGTAAATTGTGAACAGTTGTGGGCCCAACACTGATCCCTGAGGGACGCCACTAGCTACAGATTGCCAACCAGAGAAACACCCATTAATCCCCACTCTTTGCTTTCTATTAATTTTGCAATCCTCTCTCCATGCTACTACTTTCCCCTTAATGCCATGCATCTTTATCTGATGCAGCAACCTTTTGTAGTGCACCTTGTCAAAAACTTTCTGGAAATCCAGATATACAACATCCATTGGCTCCCCGTTATCTACCGCACTGGTAATGTTCTCAAAACATTCCACTCAATTAGTTAGGCATGACCTGACTTTAAGAACCCATGCTGCGTCTGCCCAATGGGACAATTTCCATCCAGATGCCTCACTATTTCATCCTTGATGATAGATTCCAGCACAGCATTTACAGTGCAGAAGGAGGCCATTCGGCCCTTCCAGTCTGCACCGGCTCTTGGAAACAGCACCCTAGTTATGCCCACACCTCCACATATCCCCATCTAACCTATGGGCAATTTAGCATGGCCAATCCACCTAACCTGCACATCTTTGGACTGTGGGAGAAACCGGAACACCCGGAGGACACCCACGCAGGAACGGGGACGACGTTCAGACTCCGGACAGACAGTGACCCAGGCAGGAATCGAATCTGGGACCCTGGCGTTTTGAAGCCATAGTGCTGACCACTAAGCTACCATGCTGCCCCTTCCCTAAATATATTCCCTCCTACCGAAGTTAAGCGAACTGGCCTATAATTACCCACTGCCAATCTCCCTAATTTTTTAAACAGTGGTGTCACGTTTGCTAATTTCCAATCCGCCGGGTCCACACCAGAGTCCAGTGAATTTTGGTAAATTATCACTAGTGCATTTGCAATTTTCTTAGCCATCTCTTTTTGCACTCTGGGACGCATTCCATCAGGGCCAGGAGACTTGTCTACCTTTAGCCCCATTAGCTTGTCCATCACTACCTCCTCAACAATCATCTCAAAGTCCTCACCTGTCATTGCCTCATTTCCACCAGCCACTGGCATGTTATTTGTGTCTCCAACTGTGAAGATCGACCCAAAAAACCTGTTTTGTTCCTCAGCGATTTCCTCATCTCCCATTATTAAATCTCCCTTCTCATTCTCTGAAGGACCAATATTTGCCTTCGCCATTCTTTTTTGTTTTCTATATTTGTAGAACCTTTTACTGTCTTACTATATTCTGAGCAAGTTTACTCTCATAATCTATCTTTCTCTTCTTTATAGCTTTTTTAGTAGCTTTCTGTTGACCCCCTAAAGATTTCCCAAACTCTAATCTCCACTAATCTTTGCCACTTTGTGTGCCTTTTCCTTCACTTTGATAGTCTCCCTTATTTACTGAGATGTCCATAGTCGATTTTCCCACTTTCTACTGTCCTTCCTTTTTGTTGGCATAAACATTTGCTGAGCACTGTGAAAACTCGCTTGGAAAATTCTCCACTGTTCCTCAACTGTTTCACCATAAAGTCTTTGCTCCCAGTCTACCTTAGCTAGCTCTTCTCCCATCCCGTTGTAACCTCTTTGTTCAAGCACAAAACACTGATGTTTGATTTTACCTTCTCACCCTCCATCTGTATTTTAAATGCCACCATATTGTTGATCGCTCCTTCCGCAAGGATCCCTAACTATGAGATCATTAATCAATCCTGTCTCATTCCACAGAACCAGATCTCAGACCGTTTGTTCCCTCGTCGGTTCCATTACATACTGTTCTAGGAATCTATCGTGGATACATTCTATAAAGTCCTCCTCCAGGCTGCCTTTACCGACCTGGTTAAACCAATCGACATGTAGATTAAAATCCTCCATGATAACTGCTGTACCATTTCTACATGCATCCGTTATTTCTTTGTTTATTGCCTGCCCCACCATAACGTTACTATTTGGTGGCCTATAGATTACTCCTATCAGTGACGTTTTCGCCTTACTATTCATGATTTCATCCAAATGGTTTGAACCTTATACTCCATAGCACCGATGCCATCCCTTACTGTTGTCCGGATGTCATCCTTAAATAACAGAGCTACACCACCTCCCTTCCCATCAACTCTGTGAATCAGAATAGTTTGATACCCTTGGATATTTAATTCCCAGTCGTGACCATCCTTTAATAACCATGTTTCGGTAATGGCCACTATATCATAGTCATTCACGATGATTTGCGCCATCATCTCATTTACCTTATTCCGAATACTACGAGCATTCAGGTAAAGTACACTTATGTTGGCTTTTTTACCTCTGTTTTGAATCTTAACACCTCCATCAGTAACCTCTCCGAAGTTATTTTTCCTTTTAACTTTTCTCCTAATTTTCCTTGTCGTCGAACCCATATCTTCATGTAACAAACTGCCGCGTCGCTTACCATTCATGTTTTTACTTCCCAGTTTATTCCTTTTAGTATTTCTGGACCTATTCACTGAGCTCCCCTCAGTCACTGTACCTTGTACTGTCGCCCTTTTTGATTTTTGACTGTGGCTTCCCTGCCTTACACTTTCCCCCTTACTGCCTTTTATTTCGGTCCCTGTTTTACTACCTTCCAACTTCCTGCATCGATTCGCATCCCCCTGCCACATTAGTTTAAACCCTTCCCAACAGCACTAGCAGATACCCCCCTAGGACATGGGTTCCAGTGCTGCCCAGTTGCAGACTGTCCGGTTTGTACTCGTCCCACCTCCCCCAGAACTGGTCCCAATGCCCCAGAGATCTTATGACAAACACGCCAAGGTTCCTTTGTTCCTCGGAACTTCCCAGTGTCAGACCATTCATTGAATATTTCCTTGTCACATTACTCCTTCCAAAGTGTTTCACCTCACATTTTACAGTGACATTCCATCTGCCTTTTTTCTGGCCATTTAACCATCCCGTCCGTATCTTCCTGTAACCCGACACTAAATCTGACTGTTAACCACCCAGCCTATCTCTGTGTCATCCAAAAACTTGCTGACTTTAACCCCTGCTCCGTCCCACCCATTTCGTCATCTATGCCGTTTATATAAATCACAAATGTGGCCACTTAAAATGGCCGCCCGCAGAGACCGATGGGAAATTTGGCCAAGCAAGAGCACAGACAGCCTGCATCCTGCACATACACAAAAGATTGCTGTTCAGACTTATGCAGAAACTAATACAAGAACAAGCCATTAAAAGGTAATCCCGGGACAATGGGCTCCAGGTAGAAACTGACAATAAGTGTCAGACTCAGGGGTGCCTGCTTCCCTTATTTGTGAAGGCCTACGTGCCTCAGGCACTAACGGCTATCGCCGACCGGGATCCGCCCGAGCTATCAAGGTGACCATCCCCAATTGGCTAAGATCGATCAGAGCGATCGAGACCTGATCAATCCATTGGACCTTTACCTGGGACCGCCCAAAAGCGCGTGAAAATACCAGTGATAAATGGTGCTGCGCACACTCTCGACTGCAGTTTTCAACAGCCAACAACGCTGATACCTTCACAAGCCAAGAAGATGGCGATCCACAGAGGGACTAGAGCCGAGGACACTGACTACCGGCAACAGATATGCAGCACTGCCAGACTACAAGATCACAGATAGGCCATATCTGCTCTATGCTTGCCAGTCACCTGGAAGTTAAGTCAAGGTCGTTTAGTGTATTAGTTTAGAGTTCAACTTGCATGTGTGTGTGATTGATTAATATTAACCTTTTGTATTTGTTTATAAACAATTCTTGTATTCAGCAACATGTGTCATCAATTGTCCACCATATGCGGGTTCAACACACACTGTGGTTTAGAAGGTACAACATAAACAATAGAATACCCAGCACAGATCCCTGTAGTACACTACAGGACACTGGCTTCCAATCACTAAAGCAACCGTCTGTCACCACCCTCTGTCTCCTATGATTAAGCCAATTTTGAATCTATCTGATCGAATTACCCTGTATCCATGGGTATTTGCCTTCTTGAAAAGTCTAACTTCTGGATCCTTGTCAAAGGATTTGCTAAAATCCATATAAACTACATCAACTGAACTACACTCATCCACACACCTGGTCAAATGCTCAAAAAGTTTAATCAAATTGTAAGGCGTGACCTCTCTCTGATATGTTAACTATTCCTGATCAAACCTTGCCTCTCCAAGTGGATGTACATTCTCTCCTTCAGAGTTTTCTCCAATAGTTTTCCCAGCACTAATGCGAAACTCACTGGTCTGTAGTTCCCTGGCGTATCTCTCCAACCCTATTTACATGGTGGGACCACATTAGCTGTTCTCCAGTCCTCTGGTATCTCCCCTGAGGCCTGAGAGTAATAAAAAACATGACAGCACCCGGACAATCTCCTCCCCGCTTCCTACAGCATCCTAGGACACAATTCATTATGACCTGAGGATTTTTCCACCCCTATGCCTGCCAACACCTCCAATACCTTGTCACTCCCGATGAAAACGTGCTCAAGACCCTCACACTCTCTCTGCCTGAGTTCCATATCTGCCCCCTCATTAACTCGGGTGAAGACAACACCCGACGATGGTCATCTGGCTACGCCTACAGATTTTTCCGTTGGTCCCTAATGGGCCCTAGTCTTTCCCTGGATATCCTTTCCCCAGTGATATACTCATCCAATATCTTGGGGTTTTGACTCCTTTTACCACCAAGAGCTTTCTCATATCGCCTCTTTGCATCCCATTTGTTTCATAAAATTAGTGTACCCAACTCATTTTGTCCAAGTGAGAGGCAATTTCGCGTGGTCAATCCACCTAACCTGCACATCTTTGGGTTGTGGGGGCGAAACCCACGGAAACACGGGCAGAATGTGCAAACTCGATACGGGAAGTGACCCAGAACCGGGAAGGAACCTGGGACCTCGGCGCCGTGAGCAGCAATGCTAACCACTACGCCGCCGTGCTGCCGCCTTCCTCTTTGCACGCCTAATTACTTTATTTTGATCCATACGCCACTTGCTCTACTCCACTAATTTCTCCGTTTATTTGCTCCCCTTGTATTTGCTAAAAGCCTCTCTTTTCCTTCTCATCATATCCTGAATGCATCTGATCACCCATGGTTCTCTCGGCTTGTTACTCATTCCTGTAAACTTCCCATTTCTTTTATGAATGCTCCCCATTGCTCATCTGTAGATTTTTCCACAAATAACTATTTCCAGTCTACCTTGGCCAGATCCTGCCTTATTTTATTAAAATACGGTCGCGCCCAATCCAGAACCTTGGCCTGGATTCTCCGTCCCGCTGCGCCACATTTCTATTTCTCCGCGCTGGCGGGATGCTCCGTTACTCCAGCCGGTCAATGGGGATTTCCATTGTAGGGCAGCCCCATGCCGCCGGGAAACCCCCGGGCTGCCGGTAAAACGGAGCATCCCGCCGACAGTAAATCCAGCCCCTTATTTTGCAACGGCTCCATTTTTCTGTCTGTGTCAGGGGAGTGTCTCTTTAAGAAAGTTTTTGTTTGACCACATGGCTTGCAGCACGTCTTCAGTGATGTCATTTGTGGGTGAAGCTGGGCTGTGGCTGTCAGGTGAGAGCGGGTTTAGTGTTTGGGTTTCAGTTTCGGTTGTTGGTTTGGACTGCAGAAGAGAAGCATCGTTTACCTGTTTTCTCTGTTTTTATTTGAAAGCTGTTCCAGGAAACTGAAAGCACATTGGGTGTGGCAAACTGCCTTGGAAACTTTAAAGATGGAGTTGCTTTCTGGAAGTAGTTTTTGAGTCTGCTGGTTGGAGGCTGGAAAAAGGACCCGTCCCATCCGAGTGAGATTGCAGTGTGCTGGGTTACACCCTTGAAAGGGGTTTGGTTCTATCGGATTTTGTATCGAATTGGAACAGCTACTGAAGGGGATTCTTTAAGAGTTATATACAGAGATTACTGTAGCTGTTGTGTGTTTTTCATGTTTGTAATTGACAACAAATTCTTGATAAGCGTTTTATATAGGTTACCTGCATTCTTATAATAAAGCTTGTTTTGATGAAACAGGAAGTCTGATGAATCACACCTGAACTGAAGGCTATCGTGCTCATCCCAGCCAAATTCATATAAAAGTTAGCGGTCAGATGAGCTTCATAATACACTTTGGAGTTTCTAAGCTCTGGCCCATAACAGTCCATAACAAATTAAATTGTCCCATGTTGTGGTCGCTATCACCAAAATGTTCCCCCATCAACACATCAAACACCAGTCCGACATCTTTCCCCAGAATTAGGCCCAGCCTGCACCGTCCCTTGTTCGACTCGATTCAGGTTGAGCTAACAAAAATTATTTGTACACATTTTAAGAACTCCACTCCATCTAAACCCTTAATACGATCACAAAGCCAATTAATGTTGGGAAAGTTGAAATCTCCTAATATAATTACCCCATTATTAGTTTTATACTAAACAACCTAGCAATGTGGCTATCCCTAATTCCTAAGCTCTACCCACAAAGCTTTATTCGATGACCCCTACAAGATATCACCTCATACTGCCTCCAGGGGTTGGTTTAGCACAGTGGGCGAAACAGCTGGCTTGTAATGCAGAACAAGGCGAGCAGCGCGGGTTCAATTCCCGTGCCGGCCTTCCAGAACAGTCGCCGGAATGTGGCGACGAGGGGCTTTTCACAGTAACTTCATTGAAGCCTACTTGTGACAATAAACGATTATTATTATTAACAAATAATGCAATGCCTCCGTGACTTTTACCCCGTCTTCTGTCTCGCCTGAAGATTCTGAATCCAGGGATGCTGAGCTGCCAATCCTGCCCTTTCCTCAACCACATCTCTGTGATGACTACAATATCACACTTCCATGTGTCAATCCTTGCCCTTAACTCATCCATTGTACCTGTGATACTGCCGCCATTAAAGTAGAGGACATTCAGCCTCGAAGTACTCCCTAGAATACCGCTACATTCCCTCTAATTTAATTGCTTTTCTGTGAAAATACCACATGGAGCAGAGGAGCACACTGCAGCTTCGAGATCTCCTGCCATGAGTACGCCCTTTCAATTACAAATTTTAGAAGACTATTAAAGTTTAAAAAATAAATCAACTAAGTCCCTACTCTTGCTAAAGCATTGATTTACAATTCAATGAAGTTTTAAAAAGTACTCCTCTCCCCTCACACACATTGAGGAGAGGCAGGAAATGAAAGGAGCAC
The DNA here is from genome assembly GCF_047496885.1 of Scyliorhinus torazame. Lineage (NCBI taxonomy): Eukaryota > Metazoa > Chordata > Chondrichthyes > Carcharhiniformes > Scyliorhinidae > Scyliorhinus > Scyliorhinus torazame. Next base: position 59,265,834 of record NC_092726.1, read on the forward strand.
GTCGCCCCCTCCTCACAGAACTGCCTTAGTCACAAAACGCCCGCTTGGGCACTCTACTACACTTATATGGATAAATAATCTACTGATGCACTGAAAATACTGGGATCAGCCTCTGTACTGTTCTCAGTTGTTCTGTTTATTTATTACTTGAATAATCGATGTAACCGGATATGTCAGCACATTTCTGAGCTGCTCTCTGAATTTTGACTGGGTCACCCCATAAATAAACGTATTGGTGCAGCAACTTAAATTCAACAACATATATCCGACCTGTTGAAATATCGATTCAGGAAGAGTGTAATCCGTGGTATTTTTCCCAGTAATGATATAATAGAAAAACTCTATGACATTCACCAACCATAAAAGTATGAAGGTGGTGGATATGGTGAAGAGTAAAATCACGGACTTCCTCCTGCTCTCCATCTCTGGGTCACTGTTATTCCCTCCGTTGTTCTGGAACTTCAATCCTTTACGGACTCGACTGGCCAATAAAATGTGTCTGACTGTCAGGGTGTTGAGAAACAGAATTAATGCAAATGGGAGCAGTGGGGTTATAATTGTATCGAACCAATCTAATCCTACCCAAAGGGGCTCAGTAAAATATCCTGGCTTTATATTACAATGCCAAGGTACATTGTCGATTATCACTCCAGGTTCATATGTCAAATAAAAGGGGATGTTCTGTATGCAGAGCAAAATGAATGTTGTTCCCAGAATAACAGTCGCAGCTTTCCCAGTGCAAAGATTCCTCCTCAGTTCATTGCAACAAATGGCCACAAATCGATCAAAGGAGAAAGCGACCGTGAACCAGACAGAACAGTCTGTGGCCACAAGAATAAGGAGAATGCGAATATTACACAGAGGGGTGATGTCCAGGAAAGACGATGGGAAATAATAATACTTGAGGCGAGTCAGTATGATCTGAGTTATAATGACCAGTAGATCCGCCGTTGCCATAGATACCAGGTAGCGAGTAGTACACTTGGAGAGGCCACACTTTCCCCGGGAGAGAATCACAATTCCTAATGCATTAGCTGTAAGAAGTGAGAAGAGACAGTAAATTAACGATCAGATTTGTTACCCCAGTAGAGCGCACAGCCAAAACATAGACACCCGGTGTTAGAGGTCAGAATTATCGTCTCACTCAGTTCTTTGGCAGCACCAGGAATAGCACTTTCCCTGGGATTGGGCGTTCGTTGTTTCAGGCAAACATCTATCTGATCCTTGCAGACAATAAGGAAACAAGAATAGCTTCCCACCATCCCTGATGTATTTAAAAAAACAATTGACCCTCTTCCAATTTCGTCCGTCTCCATAAGACCATAAGACATAGGAGCAGAATTAGTCCACTCGGCCCATCGAGCCTGCTCCGCCATTCAATCATGGCTGATGTTTTTCTCATCCCCATTCTCCTGCCTTCTCCCCATAATCCCTGATCCCCTTATTGATCAAGAATCTATCTATCTCTGTCTTAAAAACATTCAGTGATTTGGCCTCCACAGCCTTCTGTGGCAAAGAGTTCCACAGATTCACCACCGTCTGGCTGACGAAATTCCTCCTCATCTCTGTTTTAAAGGACCGTCCCTTTAGTCTGTGATTGTGTCCTCTTCTTCTAGTTTTTTTTCTACAAGTGGAAACATCCTCTCCACATCCACTCTATCCAGGCCTCGCAGTATCCTGTAAGTTTCAAGAAGATCTCCCCTCATCCTTCTGAACTCCAACGAGTACAGACCCAGAGTCCTCAACCGTTCCCCATACGACAAGCTCTTCATTCCAGGGATCATTCTTGTGAACCTCCTCTGGACCGTTTCCAAGGCCAGCACATTCTTCCTTAGATGCAAGGCCCAAAACTGCTCACAATACTCCAAATGGGGTCTGACCAGAGCCTTATATAGCCTCAGATGTACATACTTGATCTTGTATTCTAGCCCTCTCGACATGAATGATAACATTGCATTTGCCTTCCTAACTGCCGACTGAACCTGCACGTTAACCTTAAGAGAATCATGAATAAGGATTTCCAAGCCCCTTTGTGCTTCTGATTTCCTTAACATCTTCCCATTTGGAAAATAGTCTATGCCTCTATTCCTTCTTCCAAAGTGCATAACCTCACACTTTTCCACATTGTATTCCATCTGCCACTTCATTGCCCACTCTCTTAGCTTGTCCAAGTTCTTCTGAAGCCCCGTTGCTTCCTCAATTCTACCTGTCCCTCTACAGATAGTTGTATCATCTGCAAACTTAGCAACACTGCCTTCAGTTCCTTCTTCCAGATCATGAATGTATATTGCGAAAAGTTGTGGTCCCAGCACAGACCCCTGAGGCACACCACTAGTCACCGGCTGCCATCCTGAAAAAGGCCCCTTTATCCCCGCTCTCTGCCTTCGTCAGTCAGCCAATCATCTATCCATGCCAGGATCATACCCAGTATCAAACATTGCCCAAACTTGGATCAACATATTTCTTCTGCAACAATCCCAGGCCCAAGATTTGACACGTTGCAGCTTTGAGCATTTCCTATCATGGATTCTCATTCATATCAATGTTTTCAGAGTTTCGGAATCCGCCCGTGATTGGACTCTCACCAGGAATAAACCTAACGAATCCAACAGATCGTTTTCAGAATAAAAATACGTTTTGTGGATTAGACCCAGGTGAAGGACAATGGGATGCTTTCTTTCAGAGACAGAGGTATTGAGTGCAAACGCAGGGATATAATGATGGAAATGCGGAAGACTCTGGCGAGGTCAGAGCTGCTGTATTGTCTGGACACCAGGTTACAGGAAGCCTGCACTCCCCTGGAGATAAAGCAGAGATGATTTCCCAGAATGTTCCCTAGGCTGGGGAATTTTGGGTGTGTCGAGAGATTGAAGAGGTTTTTGTTATTTTTTCTTGGATCAGAAAAGACTGAGGGGTGGCACGATTGAGGGGATAGACAGAGGAGACGGGAGAGTTCAAAACCCAGGGGTTATAGGCTCAAGATAAGTGGCAGAAGGTTTAGCGGCGGCATGAGGGAAAACCTTTGACGCAGTGGGCAGTGGGAGTGTGGAATACGCTGCCCGTGTTGGTGGTGGAGGCAGAGACCCGAAACCCTTTTAAGCGGTACGTTTAGAGCTGTAAGATACAGGGCTAGATGTCGGGTGCAGGAACATGGAATTAGAAAGGGCACTTGGGTGACATTTTCGCCGTCCACGACAACATGAGTCGAATCAACGTCTTCTGAGTTCTATGTTTTCTATGGTTCTATTATTCCATCAATGCGGACTTATCAAACTTCAGACACAATATCTCGGAATCAGGAACAACTGAGGTTGAGAACCATTACCTGTGCTGACAACAGAGTAGCGCCTGAGGGTCAGGTTGCCAGGAGTAACATGATCCCACACTTCCCATATCTGACAGATCAGTTATATATCTCTGGAATCAGTCCACGGTGACATTGGTAACGCCTCAGGATCAGACTCCACCTCAGGCTTAATGACCCTCACAATCACACCAGGCACATTTTAGGCTCTTGTCACAATGAAACTAACCCCCTTCCCTCCGATGAGACCCCCTGTTGATCAGACCCTGTCATCGATGTGTAAATATATTGTTATATATGAGGATTGAAACTCGAAGCACTCCCTCAATCTCTCCCTCAATGCCAGCAAAACTAAAGAGCTGGTAACTGACTTCAGGACGCAAAGTACTGTACACACCCCTGTCAGCATCAACGGGGCCGAGGTGGAGATGGTTAGCCGTTTCAAATTCCTAGGGGTGCAAATCTCCAAAAATCTGTCCTGGTTCACCCACGTCGACGCTACCACCAAGAAAGCACAACAGCACCTATACTTCCACAGGAAACTAAGGAAATTCGGCATGTCCACATTGACCCTTACCAACTTTTACAGATGCACCATAGAAAGCATCCTATCGGGCTGCATCACAGCCTGGTCTGGCAACTGCTCGGCCCAGGACCGCAAGAAACGTCAGAGAGTCGTGAACACCGCCCAGTCCATCACACGAAACTGCCTCCCATCCATTGACTCTATCTACACCTCCCGCTGCCTGGGGAAAGCGGGCAGCATAATCAAAGATCCCTCCCACCCGGCTTACTCACTCTTCCAACTTCTTCCATCGGACAGGAGATACAGAAGTCCGAGAACATGCACGAACAGACTCAAAAACAGCTTCTTCCCCACTGTCACCAGACTCCTAAATGACCCTCTTATGGACTGACCTCATTAGCACTACACCCTGTCTGCTTCATCCGATGCTAGTGATTATGTAATTACATTGTATATGTTGTGTTGCCCTATTATGTATTATCTTTTATTCCCTTTTCTTCTCATGTAATTAATGATCTGTTGAGCTGCTCGCAGAAAAATACTTTGCACTGAACCTCGGTACACGTGACAATAAACAAATCCAATCCAATCCAATCCAAAAGGCTTCAAACCATCAAAACAGTAACACACCAGTTCACAGAATATACATATTTTCTGATTGATGGCAGAGATATATCAGCTTGGTTCACTTGAGCTCCAGCACTTTGCTTTTCTCCTGCAGCTCTCTGGAAACACACAGACACACCCAAGCTGCTTTTTCAAACTGGCTTGCTCCCTTCAAGCAGCTCAAACCAGAACTTCGCAAACAGCTGTCTCAAACTGGCTTCTTCCTTTTAAGCAGCTCACAGCAAAACCAGCCAGGCACTTTTAAGCTGCTCTCAGCAAAACCAGCCAGGCACTTTTAAACTGCTCTCAGCAAAAATGAAACCAACAGCAGAAGTGAGCTCAGCTCACCCCAACCTCTGACATCACTTCAGTAATATGATTAACTCCATTCCTTAAAGGTACATTGCTTAAACATCAATTTCTTAAAGTTACTCTCACATGACAATATCTTGTGCAGTTCAGCTGTTGTCAACTGTCATGACTCCTGTCAAAAAGGGTCACAAGACTGTTCAGGAATGGGTGGAAAGAATTGTTAAATCTCCGGAGATTGTAATGCCTTTTCTCCTCCAGAAGGAAGAGGAAAGCGAGCATCAAATGATAATACTTGACTTGATTAACTTTCTGGAACTATTATTCACCTCAATTCATTGAGGAACATTTGAGTGTTTTCAAAGGGATACAAGATACCATTTGCGTGGCTGTTTGAAATAATTCTGCAGTCGGCAGATCTCGTCTGAATCACATGGTGGAACTTGGATTCCTGGCCACCTGGAGTTAAAAAAGCATCAACGGAATTAATCTGTATCTCTCTCTACACCCCCCCCCTTCCAACAGGATCAGACATAAGTCCCGTCATCAGATTCCCTGTGTCACGCGAGTGTGCCTTTAAGAAATGTTTTGTCTTCTCAAATGGCTGCAGTGATGACATTGTGTGGGTGGATCTGGGCTGTGGCTCTGGTTTTCACTTTCGTTATGATCTGGGAGCTGGCTGTGGCTCTGTGTTTTACTTTGGGTTTACACAGTTGGAAGCTGGATTCAGACAAAGAAGGTTTCTTTGGTCTCGCTCTCTCTGCATGTTGAAATGCGTCCAGATCAATTGATAATTTAAAAGTGCTACCTGTTTTCTGGAAAGAATTCAAACCCACTGTTTTTGGTAAAAAGCTTTCCCTGGTTGAGTGGATGGTGTTATCGAATTGAAGCAGTTGAAAGGGAAGTTATTAAGCGTTGTTTATATGTATATAGCGTACTGTAGCTGTGTGGGGGATTTATGTTTACAGTTAATAAAAATGCTTACTGTGTGTGTTTCTAGCAATATTAACTGAATTCATAGAATAAACTCTGTTTTTGATTAAAAGTGTTTGAGGCCGCTGCTGAATAACACGTGAAAGGCAGGCCCTTGTGCTCCTCGTAACCAAAATCAATGAACAGTTGTAGGTCAGGTTAACTCCATGATACATTTTGGAGTTTTCTAAACCCTGGCCCGTAACAAATTGTGGGCTTGTGGGATAAAAGTCTATCATTCATGATTGGGTTGGCTTAGTGAACTTAAAGACAGTGAGGGGTGAGCATTTTTGTGTTTGCTTTTCATGTGTGGTATTCCATTGTAGGTCGGGACTGTGTTGTGGTTAATGGCTCTTTCAGAAGATCAGATGATTTTTGGTGTGGACACGGTAACGCGCAGTACCTTACGGACAGAGACTAAACAAAGGCTTTTGGATTTGGCAAAAACATTGCAGTTAACACTGCCTGATAAAATACGAATGGAAGAGGTAATTTCAGCAGTAGCTGAACATTTAAAGTTGCATTAGAAACAGTGAGACTCATTGGAAATGGCAAGAATTCAATTACAGGTCAAGCAACTTGAACATGAAAAATAATTAATGCAGCTTGAATACAAAATGAGGGGAAACAAAGAATAGCCCCAACAGAACAAAAAGAGAGAAAAAGGGAGGTACAGATCAAGGAAAAATAAAACGAGAGAGAAAGAGATTGGAGAGGAAAAATAAAAAGGGAGAGAAGAAAGGGAAAAGGAGAGATTTTGAACTTCGGAAAATGGCCATGAAACGTGAAAAGCTGTTTGAGGATAGTGATGAGGATAGTGAGCATGAGCATCATAGTCAAAGGCTTGGTGGGGATCTATTTAAACATGTCCAAGGATTGCCACTGTTTGATGAGAAGGATGTAGACGCCTTTTTCATTTCGTTTGAGAAGGCAGCTAAACAAATTAAATGGCCACAGGACATGTGGGTATTACTGATTCAAACGAAATTGGTAGGTAGAGCTAGTGAAGTGTTTGCATCACTATCAGAGGAGATACCTGGGACGTATGAGAATGTGACAAAATACATCTTAGGACATATGAACTAGCGCCTGAAGCCTACAAAAAAGTTTACAAATTTGAGGAAAGAACTTGGTCAAACACACATGGAGTTTGAAAGGATCAAACAGAGTAATTTTGACAGGTGGATAAGGACTTTGAAATTGGACAAAACGTTTGGAGATGTTAGAGAAATTCTCCTTTTGGAGGAGTTAAAAAATTCAATTCCTGATGTAGTGAGAACTCATGTGGAAGAGCAGAGGGTTAAAACTGCTCGATTAGCAGCAGGAATGGCAGATGTTTATGAATTAGTTCAAAAATCAAAGTTTGATTTCCGACATCAGTTTCAGCCAGTGAGGGATAAAAACTGGGGGAAAAAGAAATACTCAAGTGGTAAAGGTGGAGGTGATCTGATGGGCCATAATGAGAAGAGTGTACCTCAGATTAAAAAATAAATCCAGGAGGGTGGAAGAGAAATGAAAAGTTTCAGATGCTCTTACTCTAATATAGTAGTCTATGTAAAGTCACAGTGTTGGGGGTTGAAAAAAAGGACTGGGAAGGCTGATGTGATAAAACAGGATACGCCAGTGGGGTCTGTTAAAGTGGTAAAGGGAAGCCCAATTGAAGCAAAGGAGGAGGTGCAAAAGATTGTACAGCCTGATCAAGAGGTGATTGATAAGAAGCTGCCAGATCTCTTCAAATAATTTACTTGTGTGGGTAAAGTTTACTCATGTGTATCAGGAGGAGCAGGTAAATAAGACACAATTTGAAGAGATATGGGAACAAGTCAATCTTTACTGGTAAGAGATGACGAGTTATGTAATTTGGAAGGCATATTCCCAGAAAAGTTGGTAATATGTTGAATTCAGGGTGAGAGGAGTCGTGTTCCATTATAAAGGGTAAGGCTAGAAATCCAGTGAAGAGTGGTAAAGTGGTAGTAGGAGTAATAGAGAAACTAGCTGTCCAGGAATACAGTTTATCTTGGGTAATTATATAGCTGGATGGCACGCCGGAGTGATGCCGACTGTGGTTGATAAGCCAATGGAGAATCAGGCAACTGAAGTGTTGAAGGACGAATATCCTGGGATTTTTCCGGATTGTGCAGTAACAATGTCGCAAAGTCACAGGTTAGGACAAGAGGAGAAGTCAAAGAGTGAAGATAAAGTTAAAGTTCAATAATCAGAAAATATTTTTGATCAGAGAGTGGGAAAAAAACACGAACAGGTGGCGGATGAGGCGGATATTTTCAGTTCAGGAAAATTGGCGGAGTTACAACAGAAATATATAGAAATAAAACAGATGTATCAGGAAGCATACACAGAAGTGGAATCTGCGTGTATACCAGAGTGTTATTACCGTAAAAGTAATGGCTTAATGAGCAAATGGAGACCTTTAAATATGCAGGCGGATGAAAAGTGGGCAGACGTTCAAGGAGTGGTATTGCCGGTAGGTTATAGAAAGGAGGTGTTGCGAGTTGTACATGAGGTACCATTCGGAAGTCATTTGGGAATAAGGAAAACGCAAGCTAAAATCCAGATTTTTTTTTATTGCCGTGGACTATATAAAGATGGAGTTAACTTTTGTAGATCATGTCACACATGTCAAGCGATAGGGAAACCTCAAGCAGTGATAAAACCAGTGCCCTTAATACCCATTCCAGCATTTGAGGAACCTTTTACAAGGGTCTTAATTGATTGCATAGGACCGCTTCCTAAAATGAAAAGTGGGAATCAATATATTTTTACAAGAATGGATGTGTCTACTAGGTTTCCAGAGGCCATTCCAGTACGCAATATTACAGCTAAAAAGATTCTGGAGGAGTTACTGAAATTCTTACTCGTTATCATAGAATCATAGAATCATAGAAGTTTACAGCATGGAAACAGGCCCTTCGGCCCAACCAGTCCATGCCGCCCAGTTTTTACCATTAAGCTAGTCGCAGTTGCCCGCACTTGGCCCATAACCCTCTATACCCATCTTACCCATGTAACCATCTAAATGCTTTTTGAAAGACACAATTGTACCCGCCTCTACTACTACCTCTGGCAGCCCATTCCAGACACTCACTACCCTCTGAGTGAAGAAATTGCCCCTCTGGGCCCTTCTGAATCTCTCCCCTCTCACCTTAAACCTATGCCCTCTAGTTTTAGACTCCCCTACCTTTGGGAAAAGATGTTGACTATCTACCTTATCTATGCCCCTCATTATTTTATAGACCTCTATAAGATCACCCCTAAGCCTCCTACGCTCCAGGGAAAAAAGTCCCAGTCTATCCAGCCTCTCCTTATAACTCAAACCATCAAGTCCCGGCAACATCCTAGTAAATCTTTTCTGCACTCTTTCTAGTTTAATAATATCCTTTCTATAATAGGGTGACCAGAACTGAACACAGTATTCCAAGTGTGGCCGTACCAATGTCTTGTACAACTTCAACAAGACGTCCCAACTCCTGTATTCAATGTTCTGACCAATGAAACCAAGCATGCCGAATGCCTTCTTCACCACCCTGTCCACCTGCGACTCCACCTTCAAGGAGCTATGAACCTGTACTCCTAGATCTCTTTGTTCTATAACTCTCCCCAACGCCATACCATTAACTGAGTAGGTCCTGGCCTGATTCGATCTGCCAAAATGCATCACCTCACATTTATCTAAATTAAACTCCATCTGCCATTCGTCGGCCCACTGGCCTAATTGATCAAGATCCCGTTGCAATCCTAGATAACCTTCTTCACTATCCACTGTGCCACCAATCTTGGTGTCATCTGCAAACTTACTAACCATGCCTCCTAAATTCTCATCCAAATCATTAATATAAATCACAAATAACAGTGGATTACCCACAGAAATAAAATCGGATCAAGGATCATTTGCCTCAAGGTTATACAAGGAAGTTATTGATAGCTTAGGAGTAAAACAATTTAAATCAATTCCATACCATCCAGAATCGCAGGGAGCATTAGAACGGTGGCATCAGACGTCAAAGACAACGTCTAGGGCTTATTGTCAAGATCATCCAGCGGATTGGGACAAAGGACTGCCATTTGTAATGTTTGCAATTAGGGATGCACCTACTGAGTCAACCAAATCCAGTCCTTTTGAATTAGTTTCTGGTCTTGAGGTAAGAGGACCACTTAAATTGATTAAGGAGAAATTGGTAAGTGAGCAGTGTGAAATTACATTCCTGGATGACGTGTCAAATTTTAGGGAACGATTAAATACAGCAGGTGAATTGGCTAGACAACATCGAAGTTACACAGCATGTGATGAAACGGGTAGCGGACAAGAAACTAAAAGTTTGCAGTTTTATTCGAGATAAATGTTAGTGTTGTTTCCAGTGGTAGGTGAACCTTTAAAAGCTTGGGTTTGTGGACCTAATCTGATGGAAAGGAAATTAAGTGAGGAGGTTTTACTGATCCTAATTCAAAGTGAAGAACGAAATCCAGGAGACTGAATTTTAATTTTTTATATTTTAATAAATTTAGAGTGGCCAATTATTTTTTTCCAATTAAGGGGCAATTTAGCATGGTCAATCCACCTACAGTGCACATATTTGGGTTGTGCGGGTGAAACCCACGCAAACACGGGGAAAATGTGCAAACTCCACGTGGACAGTGGCCCTGAGCCGGGATCGAACCTGCGACCATAAGACCAGAAGACATAGGAGCACGATTAGGCCACTCGGTCCATCGAGTCTGCTTCGCCATTCAATCATCGCTGATAGTTTCTCATCCCCATTCTTCTGCCTTCTTTCCATAACCCCTGATCCCCTTCTTAATCATAAGACCTCGGCACCATGAGGCAGCAGTGCTAACCACTGCACCAACGTGCTTCCCCAGATGACTCTGAACCTGACTTTCCTCAAATTAAATTGGATAACAAGGATGTTCTTAAGCATTGGGATAATGTGTTGAGTTACCTTCCAGGGGGCAAACAAACTGACCTGAAAGAGTTATTGATATCACGTGGGCAAGTTTGTGGAGATAAATTGTGAACAACTAAATGGCTATACATGATGTAGATGTGGGAAATGCTGTTCCAATTAAACAACATCCATATCGAATTAATCCTTTAAAATAGGCACAGGTTAACAAAGAAATCGAAAGTGTGCTTACAAATGGCATAATTGAAGTCTGTGGCAGCCAATGGAGCTCACCCATAGTGACTGTGTGTGGACAATATAAAGGTTATGCAGTTACAAGAACGGACTCTTATTCTATCCCGCGCTTGGAGGACTGCATTGCGAAGGTGGGACAATCAGGTTTTATTTCCAAACTGAATTTCCTTAAAGGTTACTGGCAGGTACCTTTATTCGAAAGGGCGAAGGAGATTTCAGCTTTTGTGACTCCAGATGGTATATACCAGTTCAAAGTTATGCCATTTTGCATGAAAAACGCCCCAACCACATTTCAACGGTTAACCAACAAAGTTGGCTCAAGATTACCAAATTGTGGGGCTGGATTAGCACAGGGCTAAATCGCTGGCTTTGTTAGTAGACCAATGCAGGCCAGCGGCACAGTTCAATTCCTGTACCAGCCTCCCCGAACAGGCGCCGGAATGTGGCGACTAGGGGCTTTTCACAGTAACTTCATTTGAAGCCTACTTGTGACAATAAGTCAATTTATTTATCTACATCGATGATCTGGTGATTTTTAGTCAGACATGGAAAGAACATTTAAAACATCTGATGGAGTTACTCGATCGACTTCAGTCGGCGGGGTTCATGGTAAATCTACCCAAAAGTGAATTTGGCAAAGCCCAAGTCACGTTCCTTGCCCATACAAACGGACAGGGTCGAATGGTCCCACGCGGTGTGAAAACAAAAGTTATTGGGGAGCTTCCAATACCCTTTACATAAAGGGAAATAATGCGATTTCTTGGCATGAGTGGAGTGTACCGAAAATTTGTGCGTATTTTAGCAGTGTGGTTGCTCCACTGAAGGACTTGCTCAAGAAGCGCAACAAATTTCAGTGGACGACGGAGTGTCAACAGGCATTTCACGGCCTGAAGGCTGTGTTAAACACTGCTCCTGTGTTGGCTACCCCAAATTATGCACAACGATTCAAAGTGGCTGTCGATACGAGTGACGTGGGTGTAGGTGCTGTGCTGTTGCAAGAAGACAGCGAAGGAATAGAGCGGCCGATTAAATTTTTTTCCAAGAAATTGAATAATCAGGAGAGGATTATTTCAACTATTGATAAAGAGACTTTAGCTTGGTGCTGGCTTTGCAACATTTTCACATTTATGTGACCAGCAATTTGTCTGAAACAATTATATATACTGATCATAATGCATTGACGTTTTGGAGCGATTCCGGAAAAACAATGCAAGATTGTTTCGATGGAGTTTATTGTTGCAGCCATTTCATTTAAAAATTGAAGATGTGGCAGGACGGGAAAACGTGATAGCCGATGCTTTGTCACCAATGTGATGAAGAGCAGAAGGTTCGATGGTGGAAGGAGAACTAAAATGGACAGTATTATTATGAATGATTGCCTGTTTGGGTTTTGTTTTCTAAAAAATGTATAGTTATTCTCAGCTTTTCTTAAATTAAAGTGAAAAGGTGAAAAATGAAACCATCTTGAAGTTGATGATTTATTTTTCTTCTTGGTGGGAGGTGTCATGGGAGACTGCCTTTCAGAAATGTTTTGGCTTCTCAAATGGCTGCAGTGATGTAATGGTGTGGGTGTCGCTGGGCTGTGGCTCTGAGTTTTGCTTTTGGTTTACACAGTTGGAAGCTGGATTCAGACAAAGCTGATTTATTTGCTCTCTCTCTCTCTGCATGTTAAAATGTGTCCAGATAACTTGATAATTTAAAAGTGTTAACTGTTTCCTGGAAAGAATTCAAACCTACAGATTTTGGTAAAAGGGTTTTCCTGGTTTAGTGGATGTTGTTATCGAATTGAAACAGTTGAAGGGAAGTTATTACGTTTTATATATATAGAGAGTACAGTAGCTGTGTGGGGTATTTATGTTTGTTGTTGATAAAGGTGCTAACTGTGTGTGTTTCTAGAAATATTAACTGAAGTTGCAGAATAAACTTTGTGTTTGATTGAAAGTGCATAAGGCCCCTGTTGAATAACCCCTGAAAGATAGGCCACTGTGCTCCTCATAACCAAAATTAGTAAAAAGTTGTAGGTCAGGTTAATTCCATGATATACTTTGGACTTTTTAAAACGCTGGCCAAAAGCACCTGGGAATCGTGTCCCACTCCGGATCATTCCCACATCCGTTTCCGAGACCTCCCATTCCCCTCCTGGGGAACATGCAACCCGCCCCCCCCCCCCCCCCCCCCCCCCAGGATCAGTTGAAATGAAAAGAAAATGAAATGAAAATCGCTTATTGTCACAAGTAGGATTCAAATGAAGTTACTGTGAAAAGCCACTGGTCGCCACATTCCGGCGCCTGTTTGGGGAGGCTGGTACGGGAATTAAACCGTGCTGCTGGCCTGCATTGGCCTGCTTTCAAAGCCAGCTATTTACATTGTGTGAGACATTTCGGAGATCAGGTACTTCTCACACCCGTTCAGCTATTATATCTGGAACTCTAGCGCACCTTCCTTCCAGAATTGTGCTGAGTTGTGGGGGAATACTTCCTTATCTATTGGGAACAAGAAACCCTGTCCAGAGGAGATCATGGGAAAGCGGTGGAGCGCAAACACGGGATCCTGAACACCAGCAGCAACCCTAAACATGGCACCCCTCTGCTGCTGCCTTCAACCGTGACCAGCACAGATCATTCCAGAGTATAGGAGCACTGCTTATGATCTGAAACAGGTCAATTCACGGTTGAGTTCAACAGGCAAAATGAAGAGCAGATCAAACTGCCATTCTGACAGAGGGATGTAGAATAAGAGGGAAATAAGAACAAGAACAAAGAAAAGTACAGCACAGGATCAGGCCCTTCGGCCCTCCAAGCCTGTGCCGACCTTGCTGCTCGTCTAAACTAAATTCTTCTGCACTTCCAGGGTCCGTATGCCTCTATTCCCATCCTGTTCATGTGTTTGTCAAGATGCCCATTAAATGTCACTATCGTCCTGCTTCCACCACCTCCTCCGGCAGCGGGTTCCAGGCACCCACTACTCTCTGTGTAAGAAAACTTGCCTCGGACATCTCCTCTAAACCTTGCCCCTCGCAACTTAAACCTATGCCCCCTAGTAATTGACCCCTCTACCCTGGGAGAAAAATCTCTGACTATCCAATATAATGAGAGTAAGAACATAAGAACGAGGAACAGGAGTAGGCCATCTGGCCCCTCGAGCCTGGTCCGCCATTCAATGAGATAATGGCTGATCTTTGTGGACTCAGCCCCACTCTGCGGCCCGTACACCATATCCCCGAATCCCTTTATTCCTTAGAAAGGTATCTATTTTTTTGTTTAAAACATTGAAAGAAGGAGGCTCAACTGCTTCTCTGGCAAGGAATTCCAAAGATTCACAACCCTTCGGGTGAAGAAGTTCCTCCTAAACTCGGTCCAAAATCTACTTCCGCTTATTTTGAGGCTATGCCCCCTAGTTCTGCTTTCCCCGAACAGTGGAAACAACGTGCCCGCATCTATCCTATCTATTCCCTTCATAATTTTATCTGTTTCATAATATCCCCCCCCCCCGCATCCTTCTAAACTCCAATGAGTACAGTCCCAGTCTACTCAATCTCTCCTCATAATCTAATCCCCTCAACTCTGGGTTCAACCTCTTGAATCGCTTTTGCACTCCCTCCAGTGCCAATATGTCCTTTCTCAGGTAAGGAGACCAAAACTGAACACAATACTCAAGATGTGGCCTCACCAACACCTTATACAATTGCAGCATTACCTCCCTAGTATTGAACTCCATCCCTCTAGCAATGAAAGACAAAACTCGATTAGCCTTCTTAATCACCTGTTGCACCTGCACACCAACTTTTTGCGACCCGTGCACCAGCACACCCAGGTCCCTCTGCACAGCAGCATGTTTTAACATCTTACCGTTTAAATAATAATCCATTCTGCTGTTATTCCACCCAAAATGGATAGCCTCGCACTTGGCAACATTGAATTCCATCTGGCTGACCCTAGCCCGTTCACCTAACCTATCCACATTCTTCTGCAGATTCTGGTATCCGCTGCACTTTTTGCTTTACCACTCATCTTAGTGTCGTCTGCAAACTTTGACTCATTGCACTTGGTCCCCAACAGCAAATCATCTATGTAAATTGTGAACAACTGCGGGCCCAAAACTGATCCTTGAGGGACCCCACTAGTTACAGGTTGCCAACCAGAGAAACACCCATTTATCCCCACTCTCTGCTTTCTGTTAGGTAACCAATCCTCGACCCATGCTACCACTTTACCCTCAATGCCATGCACCTTTAGTTTATGCAGCAACCTTTTGTGTGGCACCTTGTCAAAAGCTTTCTGGAAATCCAGATATACCACATCCATTGGCTCCCCGTTATGTACTGCACTTGTAAAGTCCTCAAAAATTTCTACCAAATTAGTCAGGCACGACCTACCCTTTATGAACCCATGCTGCGTCTACCCAATGGGACAATTTCCCTCCAGGTGCCCCGCTATTTCCTCCTTAATGATATATTCCAGCATTTCCCCTACAACCGAAGTTAAGCTTACCGGCCTATAATTACCCGCTTTCTGCGACCTCCTTTTTTAAACAGTGGCGTCACGTATGCTACTTTCCAATCCTCTGGGGCCACCCCAGAGTCTAGTGAATTTTGATAAATTATCACCAGTGCGTTTACAATTTCCCTAGACATCTCTTTTAACACTCTGTGATGCATCCCATCAGGGCCAGGAGACTTGTCTAACTTTTTCCCCATTAGCTTGCGCAATACTGCCTCCTTCGTAATTCCAATCATCTCAATGTCCTCACCAACATGTCTTTATTTCCATCAGTCACTGGCATGTTATTTGTGTCTTCCACTGTGAAGACTGACTCAAAAAACCTGTTCGGCTCCTCAGCCATTTCCCCGTCTCCTATTATTAAATCTCCCTTCTCATCTTCCGAAGGACCAATATTTACGTTAGCCACTCTTTTTTGTATTATATATTTGTACAAAGAACAAAGAACAAAGAAATGTACAGCACAGGAACATGCCCTTCGGCCCTCCAAGCCCGCGCCGACCATGCTGCCCGACTAAACTACAAACTTCAACACTTCCTGGGTCCGTATCCTTCTATTCCCATCCTATTCATGTATTTGTCAAGATGCCCCTTAAATGTCACTATCGTCCCTGCTTCCACCACCTCCTCCGGTAGCGAGTTCCAGGCACCCACTACCCTCTGCGTAAAAAACTTGCCTCGTACATCTACTCTAAACCTTGCCCCTCTCACCTTAGTAAGGTGAAAAGGTCACTGATAGGAGTAGTCTACAGGCCACCAAATAGTAACAGGATGGTAGGGCAGGCAATAAGCAAAGAAATAACGGATGCATGTAGAAATGGTACAGCGGTTATCATGGGAGATTTTAATCTGCATATCGATTGATTTAACCAGGTTGGTAAAGGCAGCCTTGAGGAGGAGTTTATAGAATGTGTCCGGGATAATTTCCTGGAACAGTATGTAATGGAACCTACAAGAGAACAAGCGTCCTAGATCTGGTCCTGCGTAATGAGGCAGGATTGATTAATGATCTCATAGTTCGGGATCCTCTTGGAAGGAGCGACCACAATATGGTGGAATTTAAAATATAGTTGGAGGATGACAAGGTGAAATCAAACACTTGTGTATTGTGCTTAAACAAAGGCGATTACAATGGGATGAGAGAAGAACTAGCTGAGGTAGACTGGGAGCAAAGACTTCATGATGAAGCAGTTGAGGAACAGTGGAGAACCTTCCGAACGATCTTTCACAGTGTTCAGGAAAGGTTCATACCGACAAAAAAAGAAAGACGATAGAAAGGGGAAAATCGACCGTGGATATCTAAGGAGGTGAGGGAGAGTATCAAATTGAAGGAAAAAACATACAAAGTGGCAAAAAGTAGTGGGAGATTAGAGGACTGCGAAGTCTTTAGGGGACAACAGAAAGCTACTAAAAAATGCTATAAAGAAGAGTAAGATAGACTATGAAAGTAAACTTGCTCAGAACATAAAAGCAGATAGGAAACGATTCGTCAAATATATAAGACAAAAAGAGTGGCTAAGGTAAATATTGGTCCTTTGGAAGATGAGAAGGGAGATTTGATAATAAGAGACGGGGAAATGGCTGAGGAGCCGAACAGGTTTTTTTGGGGTCAGTCTTCACAGTGGAAGACACAAATAACATGCCAGTGACTGATGGAAATAAAGATATGATAGGTGAGGACCTTGCGATGATTGTAATCACTAAGGAGGCAGTATTGGGCAAGCTAATGGGGCTAAAGTTAGACAAGTCTCCTGGCACTGATGGGATGCATCCCGGAGTGTTAAAAGTGTTGGCTAGGGAAATTGTAAACGCACGAGTGATAATTTATCAAAATTCACTAGACTCTGGGGTGGTCCCAGAGGATTGGAAAGTAGCAAACGTGACACCACTGTTTAAAAAAGGAGGTCGCAGAAAGCGGGTAATTATAGGCCGGTAAGCTTAACTTCGGTTGTAGGGAAAATGCTGGAATCTATCATTAAGGAAGAAATAGAGGGGCACCTGGAGGGAAACCTGGACGCAGCATGTATTCCTAAAGGGTAGGTCGTGTCTGACTAATTTGGTAGAATTTTTTGAGGACGTTACCAGTGCAGTAGATAACAGGGAGCCAATGGATGTGGTATATCTGGATTTCCAGAAAGCTTTTGACAAGGTGCCACACAAAAGGTTGCTGCATAAACTAAAGATGCATGGCATTGAGGGTAAAGTGGTAGCATGGGTAGTGGATTAGATAACTAACATAAAGCAGAGAGTGGGGATACATGGGTGTTTCTCTGGTTGGCAACCTGTAACTAGTGGGGTCCCTCAAGGATCAGTGTTGGGCCCGCAGTTGTTCACAATTTACATCGACGATTTGGAGTTGGGGACCAAATGCAATGTGGCAAAGTTTGCAGACGACACTAAGATGAGTGGTAAAGCAAAAAGTGCAGAGGATTCCGGAAGTCTGCAGGGGGATATGGATAGGTTAGGTGAACGGGCTAGGGTCTGGCAGATGGAATTCGATGTTGCCAAGTGTGAGGCTATCCATTTTGGGAGGAATAACAGCAGAATGGATTATTATTTAAACGGTAAGATGTTAAAACGTGCTGCTGTGCAGAGGGACCTGGGTGTGCTGGTTCCCGAGTCGCAAAAGGTTGGTGTGCAGGTGCAACGGGTGATTAAGAAGGCTCATCGAGTTTTGTCTTTCATTGCTAGAGGGATGGAGTTCAAGACTAGTGAGGTTATTCTGCAATTGTATAGGGTGTTGGTGAGGCCGCATCTGGAGTATTGTGTTCAGTTTTGGTCTCTTTACCTGAGAAAGGACATATTGGCACTGGAGGGAGTTCAGAGGAGATTCACTGGGTTGATCCCAGAGTTGAGAGGATTAGATTATGACGAGAGGTTGCGTAGACTGGGACTGTACTCATTGGAGTTTAGAAGTATACGGGGGGGGGATCTTATTGAAACAGATAAAATTATGAAGGGAATAGATAGGATAGATGGTGGCTGGTTGTTTCCACTGGTCGGGAAAGCAGAACTAGGGGGCATAGCCTCAAAATAAGGTGAAGTAGATTTAGGACCGAGTTTTTAGGACAGAAATGGAAATGACCTTCTGGGCCAGAGCTGTGAGTTCTGAAGAAGGAGACCAGTTGTCTTTGGGACAGCTGTGTCAGAATGAAGTTTCAATGATCTAAATTTCGTGGCATTCAAAATATAATGGATAAATATGGAGAGGGGGCTGGTTTAGCACAGTGGTCTAAGACAGCTGGCTTGTAATGCAGAACAAGACCAGCAGCACGGGTTCAATTCCCGTTCCAGCCTCCCCGAACAGGGGCCGGAATGTGGTGACTAGTGGCTATTCACAGTAACTTCATTGAAGCCTACTTGTGACAATAAGCAGTTATTATTATTATTAGAGGCTGAGAATGCATTGCAATAATGTGTAGTTACTACCTACACAAAATCAAGTCACGTTTGGGCAATTATGTTGAATTCTTCGAATGACTAATCCGAAAATGTGGTTTAGATTTGAATGATAGGTACAACATACTTTTATAAAGGCTGTCGGCAAATTCCAACAGAGCAGGCAGCCGACTAATCTCCAGGCAAGTCGAAATAGGGCACACAGTTGGATGGACAGCAAACTACACACCGAGAGGAAACCGGGAGGAGAGATCCTATGTTGTTACTCAGATTCATCCACGTCGGCAAGTGGAGGTTCCCAGGATGTTTGCTAGAAGCAGTGTCATTTACCATTCAAATCAGGACATCGGAGCGCAATTTATGGATTAAAGTTCAAATTGCATTGAAAGTGTTCATTTCCGGTCGCCACACTACCAGAAGGATGTGGAGGCTTTAGCGAGGATGCAGAAGAGATTTACCAGAATGTTGCCTGGTATGGAGGGCATTAGCTATGAGGAGCGGTTGAATAAACTCGGTTTGTTCTCACTGGAGCAACGGAGGTTGAGGGGTAACCTGATAGAGGTCTACAGAATTATGAGGGGCAGAGAGTGGATAGTCAGAGGATTTCCCCCAGGGTAGAGGGGCCAATTACTAAGGGGCATAGGTTTATGGTGCGAGGGGCAAGGTTTAGAGGAGATGTACGAGGCACGTTTTTTACACAGAGGATAGAGGATGCCTGGAACTCGATACCGGCGAAGGTGGTGGAAGCAAGGACGATAGTGACATTTAAGGGGCACCTTGACCAATACATGAATAGGATGGGAATAAAGGAATAGGACCCCGGAAGTGTAGAATACTTTAGTTTAGATGGGCAGCATTGGTCGGCACGGGCTTGGAGGGCCGAAGGGCCTGTTCCTCTGCTGTACTTCTCTTTGTTCTTTGTTTCTGAAAGCACATTGATTGCAGCTGATTGATGATTAAGAGAGATGTACTATGACCATTCCATTGTAGCTCAGTGTCAGTTTCTCAATTGTCCACGGATCGATGATTTTCTCCAGTACACTAAGAAATGTCGGTGCGCAAGTGTTGGAGTCAGAGGATCAGGCTGACTATTATCATAAAATCAAAGCATTGTATTGGGAAATCGTCACAAATCAATTGATGTAAAAATCAGATCACAGGTTAAACAACATTGGAACGTCGTTATTGACACTGAACGTATTGTTTAAAGGTCACCTTCTTGTATCGGGAGTCATTCACTCATGCAGGCCAATGGACTGATTCCAAAGCTGTGAGAGTAAATTAGTTATTTAACCTCGAACACTTTAATAAGTGTTCCAGCCAGCACGGTAGTACAGTGATTAGCACAATTGCTTCTTGGCTCTGGGTTGATCCTGCAATAAATGTAGCAGAGGACCCTGCGCCCATCCACATTAACCCCTTCACCTACAGCCTGCCCTCAATCCTAATGTCAGAATTGGACACTTCGACAATGATGCCACAGTGTTCATTATCTCTCGCAAATAATCACTCACCGATGTACTCTCTGTCCATATGCCACTAGATCTGGACAGTATTTGGGCTCAGGCTGATAAGTGGGAAGTTACATATTCGCCACACAAGTGGCAGACAAGGACAGACTCCAGGTGTAGAATATCCAACCAGGTTCTCTTCACATTGCATGGAGTTACCATCGCTGAATCCCCCGTTATCGACCTCCTGAGGAGTTACCCCCAAAGTGAAGGGGGCCCGCCAATAAAGACGGTTTCAGCAACATGTGCCCTGAATTCTGCGGGGGTGTAACCTGGTTCACAAAATCTAGCCACCGTGAACAATTCAGGTGTGCGGTGAAATGCCCCAATCTGCTTGCACCAGCCCTGCTCCAAGAACACTCCAGTGGTTTAATTGAATCCAAGGCAATACGCCAATCTTTACATTCAATCCATCAACAAGTTAACCAATCACTTCCTTCACCTTGAAACAGCGACAGGCTGTTGTCCAGGTGGCATTGCAATAGCCCGCTCTCGGACAGGTCCTTCGACATGCCTATCCAGTACCACCCCAAAGGATAGCGACAGAAGCTGCAAGATGACAGGCACACGTTACAACTGTTGCCCAAACTCAACAGCACCTCAATTTCCTCCTCTATCATCTTCCCTTGTACTGTGCCTCTGGTCAAATCCTGGAACCTTCTTCCCAATTGAACCGTGGCCATCCCTCTACCGAATACACTACACTTGTTCTGCAATGCACATCATTTCCACGTTGTAGCAGTGAACTATAAAGACCAACCGATGGGCGGTCACAGCGCGTCCTAACGAAATATATTAACATTAAAAATGACACCACCCTGACCACGAGATTCCAATGTTGGCGAAGGAAATAATTCAACGAGGGATTAAATGTAGTCATTAGAGTAAATAGACATAGAATAAGTACACGTCCCTCTACAGGCGATTTGGAGATAGAAACAGGCCGGGGAATTATTCAAATATCTGCTCTCTTCCAGTAAGTTACTTTCAATAGTGGCATCAAAGTATTTTTCTGGATACACTCGTGAGAAAGATTCTTCCAACATCAGCGAAACAATCCCTGTTTTCAGTGCATGAAACTGACAAAGCAGTTCTAATGAATGGAGAAACTGGACCAAAAAGGTATGATTTCAGAACTGAACCAATGTATTTCATTGTGATTGGGGAGATACAATGAGCACAACCCTGAAGTGACAGACGTCCCCTGCAAATGGTTGGCAATGGAACCTGGTTGGTGAACCCAGGCCAGTTCACAACAATTCATCACCCTCTCTCACCCCATATTCTATACAATACGACACTGATCTAACCCCACCCCCATACACTGTACAATCCGACACTGACATAACCCTCCCCCATACACTGCACAATGCAACACTGACATAGACCTCCCCCGTACACTGTACAATCCCACAATGATATAACCCTCCCCATACACTGTACAATCCCACACTGATATAACCCTCCCATACACTGTACAATCCCACACTGATATAACCCTCCCCCATACACTGTACAATGCCACACTGATATAACCCTCTCCCCATACACTGTACAATCCCACACTGATATAACCCTCTCCCCATACACTGTACAATCCCACACTGATATAACCCTTTCCCCATACACTGTACAATCCCACACTGATATAACCCTCACCATACACTGTACAATCCCACACTGATATAACCCTCCCCATACACTGTACAATCCCACACTGATAGAACCCTCTCCCCATACACTGTACAATCCCACACTGATATAACGCTCTCCCCATACACTGTACAATCCCACACTGATATAACCCTCCACATACACTGTACAGTCCCACACTGATATAATCCTCCCCATACAGTGTACAATCCCACACTGATATAACCCTCCCCATACACTGTACAATCCCACACTGATATAACCCTCCCCATACACTGTACAATCCCACACTGATATAACCCTCCCCATACACTGTACAATCCCACACTGATATAACCCTCTCACCATACACTGTACAATCCTACACTGATATAACCCTCCCCATACACTGTACAATCCCACACTGATATAACCCTCCTCATACACTGTACAATCCCACACTGATATAACCCTCCCCATACACTGTACAATCCCACACTGATATAACCCTGTCCCCATACACTGTACACTCCCACACTGATATAACCCTCTCCCCATACACTGTACAATTCCACACTGATATAACCCTCCCCATACACTGTACAATCTCATACTGATATAACCCTCCCCATACACTGTACAATCCCACACTGATATAACCGCCCGCCATACTCTGTACAATCCCACACTGATATAACCCTCCCATACACTGTACAATCCCACACTGATATAACCCTCTCCCCATACACTGTACAATCCCACACTGATATAACCCTCTCCCCATACACTGTGCAATCCCACACTGATATAACCCTCCCCATACACTGTACAATCCCACACTGATGTAACCCTCCCATATACACTGTGCAATAACACAATTATATGACCCTCCCATACACTGTACAACCCCACACTGATATAACCCCCCACCCATACACTGTACAATCCCACACTGATATAACCCTCCTCATACACTGTACAATCCCACACTGAAATAACCCACCCCATACACTGTACAATCCCACACTGATATAACCCCCCCATACACTGTAGAATCCCACACTGAT
This sequence comes from Scyliorhinus torazame, assembly GCF_047496885.1. NCBI lineage: Eukaryota > Metazoa > Chordata > Chondrichthyes > Carcharhiniformes > Scyliorhinidae > Scyliorhinus > Scyliorhinus torazame. Next base: position 59,288,812 of record NC_092726.1, read on the forward strand.
ATAACCCTGTCCCCATACACTGTACAATTCCACACTGATATAACCCTCCCCATATACTGTACAATCCCACGCTTCTATAACCCCTCCCCCATACACTGTACAATCCCACACTGATATAACCCTCCTCCATACTCTGTACAATCCCACACTGATATAACCCTCCCCATACACTGTACCATCCCACACTGATATAACCCTCCCCCATACACTGTACAATGCCACACTGATATAACCCTCTCCTCATACACTGTACAATCCCACACTGATATAACCCTCTCCCCATACACAGTACAATCCCACACTGATATAACCCTCTCCCCATACACTGTACAATCCCACACTGATATAACCCTCACCATACACTGTACAATCCCACACTGATATAACCCTCCCCCATACACTGTACAATCCCACCCTGATAGAATCCTCTCCCCATACACTGTACAATCCCACACTGATATAACGCTCTCCCCATACACTGTACAATCCCACACTGATATAACCCTCCCCATACACTGTACAATCCCACACTGATATAACGCTCCCCATACACTGTACAATCCCACACTGATATAACCCTCTCCCCATACACTGTACAATCCCACACCGATATATCCCTCCCCCATACACTGTACAATCCCACACTGATATAACCCTCCTCATACACTGTACAATCCCACACTGATATAACCCTCCCCATATACTGTACACTCCCACACTGATATAACCCTCTCCCCATACACTGTACAGTCCCTCACTGATATAACCCTCCCCCATACACTGTACAATCCCACACTGATATAACCCTGTCCCCATACACTGTACACTCCCACACTGATATAACCCTCTCCCCATACACTGTACAATTCCACACTGATATAACCCTCCCCATACACTGTACAATCTCACACTGATATAACCCTCCCCATACACTGTACAATCCCACACTGATATAACCGCCCGCCATACTCTGTACAATCCCACACTGATATAACACTCCCATACACTGTACAATCCCACACTGATATAACCCTCTCCCCATACACTGTACAATCCCACACTGATATAACCCTCCCTATAACCTGTACAATCCCACACTGATATACCCCTCCCCATACACTGAACAATCGCACACTGATATAACCCTCCCATACACTGTACAATCCCACACTGATATTACCCTGTCCCCATACACTGTACAGTCCCACACTGCTAAAACACAACCCATACACTGTACAATCGCACACAGATATAACCCTCTCCCCATGCCATGTATAATCCCACACTGATATAACCCTCCCCATACACTGTACAATCCCACACTGATATAACCCTCCCCCATACACTGTATAGTCCCACACTGATATACCCCTCCCCATACACTGTACGATCCCACACTGATTTAACCCTCCCCATACACTGTACAATCCCACACTGATATAACCCTCCCCATACACTGTACAATCCCACACTGATATAACCCTCTCCCCATACACTGTGCAATCCCACACTGATATAACCCTCGCCATACACTGTACAATCCCACACTGATGTAATCCTCCCATATACACTGTACAATCCCACAATTATATAACCCTCCCATATACTGTACAATCCCACACTGATATATCCCCCCACCCATACACTGTACAATCACACACTGATATAACCCTCCCCATACACTGTACAATCCCACACTGAAATAACCCTCCCCATACACTGTACAATCCCACACTGATATAACCCCCCCATACACTGTAGAATCCCACACTGATATAACCCTGTCCCCATAAACTGTACAATTCCACACTGATATAACCCTCCCCATACACTGTACAATCCCACGCTTCTATAACCCCTCCCCCATACACTGTACAATCCCACACTGATATAACACTCCTCCATACTCTGTACAATCCCACACTGATATAACTCTCCCCATACACTGTACAATCCCACACTGGTATAACCCTCCCCATACACTGTACAGTCCCATACTGATATAACCCCCCCCCCCCATACACTGTATAATCCCACACTGATGCAGCCCTGTCCCAACACACTGTCCAATCCCACACTGATCTAAACCTCCCCATATACTGTACAATCCCACATTGATATAATCCTCTCCACATACAATGTACAATCCCACACTTATATAACCCTCCCCATTCACTGTACAATCCCACACTGATATAGCCCTCACCCAAACACTGTACAATCCCACACTGACATAACCCTCCCCATACACTGTACAATCCCACACTGATATAACCCTCTCCATACACTGTACAATCCCACACTGATATAATCCTCTCCCATACACTGTACAGTCCCACATTGATATAACCATCTACCCATACAATGTACAATCCCACACAGAGAGAACCCTCTCCCCATACACTGTACAATCCCACACTGATATAACCCACCCCATACACTGTACAATCCCACACTGATATAACTCTCTCCACATACACTGTACAATCCCACACTGATATAACCCTCCTCCATACACTGTACAATCCCACACTGATATAACCCTCCCCCACACACTGTCCAGTCCCGCACTGATATAACCCTCTCCCCATACACTGTACAATCACACACTGATATAACCCTCCCCATACACTGTTCAATCCCACACTGATATAACCCTCTCCCCATACACTGTACAATCCCACACTGATATAACCCACCCCATACACTGCACAATCCCACACTCATATAACCCTCCTCCATACACTGTACAATCCCACACTGATATAACGCTCCCCCATACACTGTCCAGTCCCGCACTCATTTATCCCTCTCCCCATACACTGTACAATCACACACTGATATAACCCTCCCATACACTGTACAACCCCGCACTGATATAACACCCCCCCATACACTGTACAATCCCACACTGATATAACCCTATCCCCATACACTGTACAATCCAACACTGATATAACCCTCCACATACACTGTACAATCCCACACTGATATAACCCTCCCCATACACTGTACAATCCCACACTGATATAACCCTCACCATACACTGTACAATCCCACACTGATATAACCCTCCCCATACACTGTACAATCCCACACTGATAGAACCCTCTCCCCATACACTGTACAATCCCACACTGATATAACGCTCTCCCCATACACTGTACAATCCCACACTGATATAACCCTCCACATACACTGTACAGTCCCACACTGATATAATCCTCCCCATACAGTGTACAATCCCACACTGATATAACCCTCCCCATACACTGTACAATCCCACACTGATATAACCCTCCCCATACACTGTACAATCCCACACTGATATAACCCTCCCCATACACTGTACAATCCCACACTGATATAACCCTCTCACCATACACTGTACAATCCTACACTGATATAACCCTCCCCATACACTGTACAATCCCACACTGATATAACCCTCCTCATACACTGTACAATCCCACACTGATATAACCCTCCCCATACACTGTACAATCCCACACTGATATAACCCTGTCCCCATACACTGTACACTCCCACACTGATATAACCCTCTCCCCATACACTGTACAATTCCACACTGATATAACCCTCCCCATACACTGTACAATCTCATACTGATATAACCCTCCCCATACACTGTACAATCCCACACTGATATAACCGCCCGCCATACTCTGTACAATCCCACACTGATATAACCCTCCCATACACTGTACAATCCCACACTGATATAACCCTCTCCCCATACACTGTACAATCCCACACTGATATAACCCTCTCCCCATACACTGTGCAATCCCACACTGATATAACCCTCCCCATACACTGTACAATCCCACACTGATGTAACCCTCCCATATACACTGTGCAATAACACAATTATATGACCCTCCCATACACTGTACAACCCCACACTGATATAACCCCCCACCCATACACTGTACAATCCCACACTGATATAACCCTCCTCATACACTGTACAATCCCACACTGAAATAACCCTCCCCATACACTGTACAATCCCACACTGATATAACCCCCCCATACACTGTAGAATCCCACACTGATATAACCCTGTCCCCATACACTGTACAATTCCACACTGATATAACCCTCCCCATATACTGTACAATCCCACGCTTCTATAACCCCTCCCCCATACACTGTACAATCCCACACTGATATAACCCTCCTCCATACTCTGTACAATCCCACACTGATATAACCCTCCCCATACACTGTACAATCCCACACTGATATAACCCTCCCCCATACACTGTACAATGCCACACTGATATAACCCTCTCCTCATACACTGTACAATCCCACACTGATATAACCCTCTCCCCATACACAGTACAATCCCACACTGATATAACCCTCTCCCCATACACTGTACAATCCCACACTGATATAACCCTCACCATACACTGTACAATCCCACACTGATATAACCCTCCCCCATACACTGTACAATCCCACCCTGATAGAATCCTCTCCCCATACACTGTACAATCCCACACTGATATAACGCTCTCCCCATACACTGTACAATCCCACACTGATATAACCCTCCCCATACACTGTACAATCCCACACTGATATAACGCTCCCCATACACTGTACAATCCCACACTGATATAACCCTCTCCCCATACACTGTACAATCCCACACCGATATAACCCTCCCCCATACACTGTACAATCCCACACTGATATAACCCTCCTCATACACTGTACAATCCCAAACTGATATAACCCTCCCCATATACTGTACACTCCCACACTGATATAACCCTCTCCCCATACACTGTACAGTCCCTCACTGATATCACCCTCAACCATACACTGTACAATCCCACACTGATATAACCCTGTCCCCATACACTGTACACTCCCACACTGATATAACCCTCTCCCCATACACTGTACAATTCCACACTGATATAACCCTCCCCATACACTGTACAATCTCACACTGATATAACCCTCCCCATACACTGTACAATCCCACACTGATATAACCGCCCGCCATACTCTGTACAATCCCACACTGATATAACACTCCCATACACTGTACAATCCCACACTGATATAACCCTCTCCCCATACACTGTACAATCCCACACTGATATAACCCTCCCTATAACCTGTACAATCCCACACTGATATACCCCTCCCCATACACTGAACAATCGCACACTGATATAACCCTCCCATACACTGTACAATCCCACACTGATATTACCCTGTCCCCATACACTGTACAGTCCCACACTGCTAAAACACAACCCATACACTGTACAATCGCACACAGATATAACCCTCTCCCCATGCCATGTATAATCCCACACTGATATAACCCTCCCCATACACTGTACAATCCCACACTGATATAACCCTCCCCCATACACTGTATAGTCCCACACTGATATACCCCTCCCCATACACTGTACGATCCCACACTGATTTAACCCTCCCCATACACTGTACAATCCCACACTGATATAACCCTCCCCATACACTGTACAATCCCACACTGATATAACCCTCTCCCCATACACTGTGCAATCCCACACTGATATAACCCTCGCCATACACTGTACAATCCCACACTGATGTAATCCTCCCATATACACTGTACAATCCCACAATTATATAACCCTCCCATATACTGTACAATCCCACACTGATATAACCCCCCACCCATACACTGTACAATCACACACTGATATAACCCTCCCCATACACTGTACAATCCCACACTGAAATAACCCTCCCCATACACTGTACAATCCCACACTGATATAACCCCCCCATACACTGTAGAATCCCACACTGATATAACCCTGTCCCCATAAACTGTACAATTCCACACTGATATAACCCTCCCCATACACTGTACAATCCCACGCTTCTATAACCCCTCCCCCATACACTGTACAATCCCACACTGATATAACACTCCTCCATACTCTGTACAATCCCACACTGATATAACTCTCCCCATACACTGTACAATCCCACACTGGTATAACCCTCCCCATACACTGTACAGTCCCATACTGATATAACCCCCCCCCCATACACTGTATAATCCCACACTGATGCAGCCCTGTCCCAACACACTGTCCAATCCCACACTGATCTAAACCTCCCCATATACTGTACAATCCCACATTGATATAATCCTCTCCACATACAATGTACAATCCCACACTTATATAACCCTCCCCATTCACTGTACAATCCCACACTGATATAGCCCTCACCCAAACACTGTACAATCCCACACTGACATAACCCTCCCCATACACTGTACAATCCCACACTGATCTAACCCTCTCCATACACTGTACAATCCCACACTGATATAATCCTCTCCCATACACTGTACAGTCCCACATTGATATAACCATCTACCCATACAATGTACAATCCCACACAGAGAGAACCCTCTCCCCATACACTGTACAATCCCACACTGATATAACCCACCCCATACACTGTACAATCCCACACTGATATAACTCTCTCCACATACACTGTACAATCCCACACTGATATAACCCTCCTCCATACACTGTACAATCCCACACTGATATAACCCTCCCCCACACACTGTCCAGTCCCGCACTGATATAACCCTCTCCCCATACACTGTACAATCACACACTGATATAACCCTCCCCATACACTGTTCAATCCCACACTGATATAACCCTCTCCCCATACACTGTACAATCCCACACTGATATAACCCACCCCATACACTGCACAATCCCACACTCATATAACCCTCCTCCATACACTGTACAATCCCACACTGATATAACGCTCCCCCATACACTGTCCAGTCCCGCACTCATTTATCCCTCTCCCCATACACTGTACAATCACACACTGATATAACCCTCCCATACACTGTACAACCCCGCACTGATATAACACCCCCCCCATACACTGTACAATCCCACACTGATATAACCCTATCCCCATACACTGTACAATCCAACACTGATATAACCCTCCACATACACTGTACAATCCCACACTGATATAACCCTCTCCCCATGCACTGTACAATCCCACACTGACATATCCCTCACCCATAGACTTTACAATCCCACACTGATATAACCCTCCCCATATACTGTACAATCCCACATTGATATAACCCTCCCCATACACTGTACAATCCCACACTGATATGAAGCTCCCCATACACTGTACAATCCCACACTGATATAACCCTCCCCATTCACTGTACTATTCCACACTGATATAACCCTCCCCATACACTGTAAAATCCCACACTGATATAACCCTCTCCCCATAAACTGTACAATACAACACTGATATAACCCTCCCCATACACTGTACACTCCTACAGTGATATAACCCTCCCCATGCACTGTACAATCCCACACTGATATAGCCCCTCCCCCAAACACTGTACAATCCCACACTGATATATCCCTCCCCATACATTGTACAATTCGACACTGATATAACCCTCGCCCCATACACTGTACAATCCCACACAGATATAAACTTCCCCATACACTGTACAATTCCACACTGATATAACCCTCCCCATACACTGTACAGTCCCACACTGATATAGCCCCCCATGCACTGTACAATCCAACACTGATATAACCCTCCCCATACACTGTACAATCCAACACTGATATAACCCTCTCCCCATGCACTGTACAATCCAACACTGATATAACACTCCCCATACACTGTACAATCCCACACTGATATAACCCTCTCCCCATGCACTGTACATTCCCACACTGATATAACCCTCACCCATACACTGTACAATCCCACACTGTTATAACTCTCCCCATATCCTGTACAATCCCACACTGATATAACACTCCCCATACACTGTAAAATCCAACACTGAGAGAACCCTCCCCATTCACTGTACAATCCCACACTGATATAACCCTCCCCATGCACTGCACAATCTCACACTGATATAACCCCCCCCCACCCATACACTGTACAATCACACACTGATTTAACCCTCCCCATACACTGTACAATCCCACACTCATATAAACCTCTCCCCATACACTGTACAATCCCACACTGATATAATCCTCCCATACACTGTACAGTCCCACACTGATATAACTCTCTCCCCATACACTGTACAATCCCACACTGATATAACTCTCTCCACATACACATTACAATCCCAGACAGATATAACCCCCTCCCCATACACTGTACAATCCCACACTGATATAACCCACCCCATACACTGTACAATCCCACACTGATATAACCCCCTCCCCATACACTGTACAATCCCACACTGATATAACCCCCCATACACTTTACAATCCCGCACTGATATAACACCCCCCCATACACTGTACAATCCCACACTGATTTAACCCTCTCCCCATACACTGTACAATCCCACAGTGATATAACCCTCACCCATACACTGTACAATCCCACACTGATATAACCCTCCCCATATACTGTACAATCCCACACTGATATAACCCTCCCCATACACTGTGCAATCCCAGACTGATATAACCCTCCCCCATACACTGTACAATCCCACACTGATATAACCCTGTCCCCATACACTGTACACTCCCACACTGATATAACCCTCTCCCCATACACTGTACAATTCCACACTGATATAACCCTCCCCATACACTGTACAATCCCATACTGATATAACACTCCACATACACTGTACAATCCAACACTGAGAGAACCCTCCCCATTCACTGTACAATCCCACACTGATATAACCCCCCCCCCACCCATACACTGTACAATCACACACTGATATAACCCTCCCCATACACTGTACAATACCACACTGATATAACACCCCCCATACACTGTACAATCCCACACTGATATAACCCTCTCCCCATACACTGTACAATCCTACACTGATATAACCCTCACCCATACACTGTACAATCCCACACTGATATTACCCTTCCCATATACTGTACAATCCAACACTGACATAACCCTCCCCATACACTGTGCAATCCCACACTGATATAACCCTCTCCCCATGCACGGTACAATCCCACACTGATATAACCCCCCCCCAACCATACACTGTACAATCCAACACTGCGAGAACCCTCCCCATTCACTGTACAATCCCACACTGATATAACCCTCCGCATGCACTGTACAATCCCACACAGATATAGCCCCCCCCAAACACAGTACAATCCCACACTGATATATCCCTCCCCATACATTGTACAATCCGACACTGATATAACCCTCTCCCCATACACTGTACAATCCCACACAGATATAACCTTCCCCATACACTGTACAATTCCACACTGATATAACCCTCCCATATACTGTACAGTCCCACACTGATATAGCCCCCCATGCACTGTACAATCCAACACTGATATAACCCTCCCCATAAACTGTACAATCCCACACTGATATAATCCTCTCCACATGCACTGTACAATCCCACACTGATATAACCCTCACCCATACACTGTACAATCCCACACTGATATAACCCTCCCCATATCCTGTACAATCCCACACTGATATAACCCTCCCCATACACTGTACAATCCCACACTGATATAACCCTCCCATACACTGTACAATCCCACACTGATAGAACCCTCCCCATTCACTGTACAATCCCACACTGATATAAACCTCTCCCCATACACTGTACAATCCCACACTGATATAACTTTCTCTACATACACATTACAATCCCATACAGATATAACCCCCTCCCCATACACTGTACAATCCCACACTGATGTAACCCTCCCCATACACTGTACAATCCCACACTGATATAACCCCTCTCCATACACTGTACAATCCCACACTGATATAACTCCCCCCACATACAATGTACAATCCCACACTGATATAACCCTCCCCATACACTGTATAATATCACACTGATATAACCCTCCCCATACACTGTACAATCCCACACTGATATAACCCTCCCCATACACTGTATAATCCCACACTGATATAACCCCCCCCCCATACTCTGCACAATCCCACATTGATATAACCCTCCCCCATACACTGTACAATCCCACACTGATATAACCCTCGGCATACACTGTACAATCCCACACTGATAGAAACCTCTCCCATACACTTTACAATCCCACACTGATATAACCCTCCCCATACACTGTACAATCCCACACTGATATAACGCTCTCCCCATAAACTGTCCAATCCAACACTGACATTAACCCTCCCCATACACTGTACAATCCCACACAGATATAACCCTCCCATACACTGTACAATCCCACACTGATATAATCCTCGCCCATACACTGTACAGTCCCACACTGATATAACCCTCTCCCAATACAATGTACAATCCCACACTGATATAACCCTCTCCCCATACACTGTACAATCCCACACTGATATAACCCTCCCCATACACTGTACAATCCCACACTGATATAACCCTCTCCCCATACACTGTACAATCCCACACTGATATAACCCTCCTCCATACACTGTACAATCCCACACTGATATAACCCTCCCCCATACACTGTCCATTCCCGTACTGATATAAACCTCTCCCCATACAGTGTTCATTCCCACACTGATATAACCCTCCCCATACACTGTACAATCCCACACTTAAATAACCCTCCTCATACACTGTACAATCCCGCACTGATATAACCCCCCCTCCCCATACACTGTACAATTCCACACTGATATAATCCTCTCCCCATACACTGGACAATCCCACACTGATATAACCCTCCCCATACACTGTGCAATACCACACTGATATAACCCTCCCCAAACACTGTACAATCCCACACTGATATAACCCTCCCCATACACTGTACAATCCCACACTGATATAACCCCCCCCCATACTCTGCACAATCCCACATTGATATAACCCTCCCCCATACACTGTACAATCCCACACTGATATAACCCTCCGCATACACTGTACAATCCCACACTGATAGAAACCTCTCCCATACACTGTACAATCCCACACTGATATAACGCTCTCCCTATACACTGTCCAATCCAACACTGACATTAACCCTCCCATACACTGTACAATCCGACACTGATATAACCCTCCCCATACACTGTACAATCCCACACTGATATAATCCTCGCCCATACACTGTACAGTCCCACACTGATATAACCCTCTCCCCATACAATGTACAATCCCACACTGATATAACCCTGTCCCCATACACTGTACAATCCCACACTGATATAACCCTCCCCATACACTGTACAATCCCACACTGATATAACCCTCTCCCCATACACTGTACAATCCCACACTGATATAACCCTCCTCCATACACTGTACAATCCCACACTGATATAACCCTCCCCATACACTGACCATTCCCGTACTGATATAAACCTCTCCCCATACAGTGTTCATTCCCACACTGATATAACCCTCCCCATACACTGTACAATCCCACACTTAAATAACCCTCCTCATACACTGTACAATCCCGCACTGATATAACCCCCCCCCCCATACACTGTACAATTCCACACTGATATAATCCTCTCCCCATACACTGGACAATTCCACACTGATATAACCCTCCCCATACACTGTACAATACCACACTGATATAACCCTCCCCAAACACTGTACAATCCCACACTGATATAACCCTCCCCATACACTGTACAATCCCACACTGATATAACCCCCCCATACTCTGCACAATCCCACATTGATATAACCCTCCCCCATAAACTGTACAATCCCACACTGATATAACCCTCCGCATACACTGTACAATCCCACACTGATAGAAACCTCTCCCATACACTTTACAATCCCACACTGATATAACCCTCCCCATACACTGTACAATCCCACACTGATATAACGCTCTCCCTATACACTGTCCAATCCAACACTGACATTAACCCTCCCATACACTGTACAATCCGACACTGATATAACCGTCCCCATACACTGTACAATCCCACACTGATATAATCCTCGCCCATACACTGTACAGTCCCACACTGATATAACCCTCTCCCCATACAATGTACAATCCCACACTGATATAACCCTGTCCCCATACACTGTACAATCCCACACTGATATAACCCTCCCAATACACTGTACAATCCCACACTGATATAACCCTCTCCCCATACACTGTACAATCCCACACTGATATAACCCTCCTCCATACACTGTACAATCCCACACTGATATTACCCTCCCCCATACACTGTCCATTCCCGTACTGATATAAACCTCTCCCCATACAGTGTACAATCCCACACTGATATAACCCTCCCCATACACTGTACAATCCCACACTTATATAACCCTCCCCATACACTGTACAATCCCGCACTGATATAACCCCCCCCCCCCATACACTGTACAACTCCACACTGATATAATCCTCTTCCCATACACTGGACAATCCCACACTGATATAACTCTCTCCCCATACACTGTACAATCCCACACTGATATACCCCTCCCCATACACTGTACAATCCCACACTGATATAATCCTCTCCCATACACTGTACAGTCCCGCACTCATATATCCCTCTCCCCATACAATGTACAATCCCACACAGATATAACCCTCTCCCCATACACTGTACAATCCCACACGGACATAACCCTCCTCCATACACTGTACAACCCCGCACTGATATAACACCCCCCATACACTGTACAATCCCACACTGATATAACCCTATCCCCATACACTGTACAATCCAACACTGATATAACCCTCCACATACACTGTACAATCCCACACTGATATAACCCTCTCCCCATGCACTGTACAATCCCACACTGACATATCCCTCACCCATAGACTTTACAATCCCACACTGATATAACCCTCCCCATATACTGTACAATCCCACATTGATATAACCCTCCCCATACACTGTACAATCCCACACTGATATGAAGCTCCCCATACACTGTACAATCCCACACTGATATAACCCTCCCCATTCACTGTACTATTCCACACTGATATAACCCTCCCCATACACTGTAAAATCCCACACTGATATAACCCTCTCCCCATAAACTGTACAATACAACACTGATATAACCCTCCCCATACACTGTACACTCCTACAGTGATATAACCCTCCCCATGCACTGTACAATCCCACACTGATACAGCCCCTCCCCCAAACACTGTACAATCCCACACTGATATATCCCTCCCCATACATTGTACAATTCGACACTGATATAACCCTCGCCCCATACACTGTACAATCCCACACAGATATAAACTTCCCCATACACTGTACAATTCCACACAAATATAACCCTCCCCATACACTGTACAGTCCCACACTGATATAGCCCCCCATGCACTGTACAATCCAACACTGATATAACCCTCCCCATACACTGTACAATCCAACACTGATATAACCCTCTCCCCATGCACTGTACAATCCAACACTGATATAACACTCCCCATACACTGTACAATCCCACACTGATATAACCCTCTCCCCATGCACTGTACATTCCCACACTGATATAACCCTCACCCATACACTGTACAATCCCACACTGTTATAACTCTCCCCATATCCTGTACAATCCCACACTGATATAACACTCCCCATACACTGTAAAATCCAACACTGAGAGAACCCTCCCCATTCACTGTACAATCCCACACTGATATAACCCTCCCCATGCACTGCACAATCTCACACTGATATAACCCCCCCCCCCACCCATACACTGTACAATCACACACTGATTTAACCCTCCCCATACACTGTACAATCCCACACTCATATAAACCTCTCCCCATACACTGTACAATCCCACACTGATATAACCCTCCCATACACTGTACAGTCCCACACTGATATAACTCTCTCCCCATACACTGTACAATCCCACACTGATATAACTCTCTCCACATACACATTACAATCCCAGACAGATATAACCCCCTCCCCATACACTGTACAATCCCACACTGATATAACCCACCCCATACACTGTACAATCCCACACTGATATAACCCCCTCCCCATACACTGTACAATCCCACACTGATATAACCCCCCATACACTTTACAATCCCGCACTGATATAACACCCCCCCATACACTGTACAATCCCACACTGATTTAACCCTCTCCCCATACACTGTACAATCCCACAGTGATATAACCCTCACCCATACACTGTACAATCCCACACTGATATAACCCTCCCCATATACTGTACAATCCCACACTGATATAACCCTCCCCATACACTGTGCAATCCCAGACTGATATAACCCTCCCCCATACACTGTACAATCCCACACTGATATAACCCTGTCCCCATACACTGTACACTCCCACACTGATATAACCCTCTCCCCATACACTGTACAATTCCACACTGATATAACCCTCCCCATACACTGTACAATCCCATACTGATATAACACTCCACATACACTGTACAATCCAACACTGAGAGAACCCTCCCCATTCACTGTACAATCCCACACTGATATAACCCCCCCCCCCCACCCATACACTGTACAATCACACACTGATATAACCCTCCCCATACACTGTACAATACCACACTGATATAACACCCCCCCATACACTGTACAATCCCACACTGATATAACCCTCTCCCCATACACTGTACAATCCTACACTGATATAACCCTCACCCATACACTGTACAATCCCACACTGATATTACCCTTCCCATATACTGTACAATCCAACACTGACATAACCCTCCCCATACACTGTGCAATCCCACACTGATATAACCCTCTCCCCATACATTGTACAGTCCCTCACTGATATAACCCTCTCCCCATACACTGTACAGTCCCTCACTGATATAACCCTCCCTCATACACTGTACAATCCCACACTGATATAACCCTGCCCCCATACACTGTACACTCCCACACTGATATAACCCTCTGCCCATACACTGTACAATTCCACACTGATATAACCCTCCCCATACACTGTACAATCCCATACTGATATAACACTCCCCATACACTGTACAATCCAACACTGAGAGAACCCTCCCCATTCACTGTACAATCCCACACTGATATAACCCTCTCCCCATGCACGGTACAATCCCACACTGATATAACCCCCCCCCCCCCAACCATACACTGTACAATCCAACACTGCGAGAACCCTCCCCATTCACTGTACAATCCCACACTGATATAACCCTCCCCATGCACTGTACAATCCCACACAGATATAGCCCCCCCCAAACACAGTACAATCCCACACTGATATATCCCTCCCCATACATTGTACAATCCGACACTGATATAACCCTCTCCCCATACACTGTACAATCCCACACAGATATAACCTTCCCCATACACTGTACAATTCCACACTGATATAACCCTCCCCATATACTGTACAGTCCCACACTGATATAGCCCCCCATGCACTGTACAATCCAACACTGATATAACCCTCCCCATAAACTGTACAATCCCACACTGATATAATCCTCTCCACATGCACTGTACAATCCCACACTGATATAACCCTCACCCATACACTGTACAATCCCACACTGATATAACCCTCCCCATATCCTGTACAATCCCACACTGATATAACCCTCCCCATACACTGTACAATCCCACACTGATATAACCCTCACATACACTGTACAATCCCACACTGATAGAACCCTCCCCATTCACTGTACAATCCCACACTGATATAAACCTCTCCCCATACACTGTACAATCCCACACTGATATAACTTTCTCTACATACACATTACAATCCCATACAGATATAACCCCCTCCCCATACACTGTACAATCCCACACTGATGTAACCCTCCCCATACACTGTACAATCCCACACTGATATAACCCCCTCCCCATACACTGTACAATCCCACACTGATATAACTCCCCCCACATACAATGTACAATCCCACACTGATATAACCCTCCCCATACACTGTATAATATCACACTGATATAACCCTCCCCATACACTGTACAATCCCACACTGATATAACCCTCCCCATACACTGTACAATCCCACACTGATATAACCCCCCCCCCATACTCTGCACAATCCCACATTGATATAACCCTCCCCCATACACTGTACAATCCCACACTGATATAACCCTCGGCATACACTGTACAATCCCACACTGATAGAAACCTCTCCCATACACTTTACAATCCCACACTGATATAACCCTCCCCATACACTGTACAATCCCACACTGATATAACGCTCTCCCCATAAACTGTCCAATCCAACACTGACATTAACCCTCCCCATACACTGTACAATCCCACACAGATATAACCCTCCCATACACTGTACAATCCCACACTGATATAATCCTCGCCCATACACTGTACAGTCCCACACTGATATAACCCTCTCCCAATACAATGTACAATCCCACACTGATATAACCCTCTCCCCATACACTGTACAATCCCACACTGATATAACCCTCCCCATACACTGTACAATCCCACACAGATATAACCCTCCCATACACTGTACAATCCCACACTGATATAATCCTCGCCCATACACTGTACAGTCCCACACTGATATAACCCTCTCCCAATACAATGTACAATCCCACACTGATATAACCCTCTCCCCATACACTGTACAATCCCACACTGATATAACCCTCCCCATACACTGTACAATCCCACACTGATATAACCCTCTCCCCATACACTGTACAATCCCACACTGATATAACCCTCCTCCATACACTGTACAATCCCACACTGATATAACCCTCCCCCATACACTGTCCATTCCCGTACTGATATAAACCTCTCCCCATACAGTGTTCATTCCCACACTGATATAACCCTCCCCATACACTGTACAATCCCACACTTAAATAACCCTCCTCATACACTGTACAATCCCGCACTGATATAACCCCCCCTCCCCATACACTGTACAATTCCACACTGATATAATCCTCTCCCCATACACTGGACAATCCCACACTGATATAACCCTCCCCATACACTGTGCAATACCACACTGATATAACCCTCCCCAAACACTGTACAATCCCACACTGATATAACCCTCCCCATACACTGTACAATCCCACACTGATATAACCCCCCCCCATACTCTGCACAATCCCACATTGATATAACCCTCCCCCATACACTGTACAATCCCACACTGATATAACCCTCCGCATACACTGTACAATCCCACACTGATAGAAACCTCTCCCATACACTTTACAATCCCACACTGATATAACCCTCCCCATACACTGTACAATCCCACACTGATATAACGCTCTCCCTATACACTGTCCAATCCAACACTGACATTAACCCTCCCATACACTGTACAATCCGACACTGATATAACCCTCCCCATACACTGTACAATCCCACACTGATATAATCCTCGCCCATACACTGTACAGTCCCACACTGATATAACCCTCTCCCCATACAATGTACAATCCCACACTGATATAACCCTGTCCCCATACACTGTACAATCCCACACTGATATAACCCTCCCCATACACTGTACAATCCCACACTGATATAACCCTCTCCACATACACTGTACAATCCCACACTGATATAACCCTCCTCCATACACTGTACAATCCCACACTGATATAACCCTCTCCATACACTGACCATTCCCGTACTGATATAAACCTCTCCCCATACAGTGTTCATTCCCACACTGATATAACCCTCCCCATACACTGTACAATCCCACACTTAAATAACCCTCCTCATACACTGTACAATCCCGCACTGATATAACCCCCCCCCCATACACTGTACAATTCCACACTGATATAATCCTCTCCCCATACACTGGACAATTCCACACTGATATAACCCTCCCCATACACTGTACAATACCACACTGATATAACCCTCCCCAAACACTGTACAATCCCACACTGATATAACCCTCCCCATACACTGTACAATCCCACACTGATATAACCCCCCCCATACTCTGCACAATCCCACATTGATATAACCCTCCCCCATAAACTGTACAATCCCACACTGATATAACCCTCCGCATACACTGTACAATCCCACACTGATAGAAACCTCTCCCATACACTTTACAATCCCACACTGATATAACCCTCCCCATACACTGTACAATCCCACACTGATATAACGCTCTCCCTATACACTGTCCAATCCAACACTGACATTAACCCTCCCATACACTGTACAATCCGACACTGATATAACCGTCCCCATACACTGTACAATCCCACACTGATATAATCCTCGCCCATACACTGTACAGTCCCACACTGATATAACCCTCTCCCCATACAATGTACAATCCCACACTGATATAACCCTGTCCCCATACACTGTACAATCCCACACTGATATAACCCTCCCAATACACTGTACAATCCCACACTGATATAACCCTCTCCCCATACACTGTACAATCCCACACTGATATAACCCTCCTCCATACACTGTACAATCCCACACTGATATTACCCTCCCCCATACACTGTCCATTCCCGTACTGATATAAACCTCTCCCCATACAGTGTACAATCCCACACTGATATAACCCTCCCCATACACTGTACAATCCCACACTTATATAACCCTCCCCATACACTGTACAATCCCGCACTGATATAACCCCCCCCCCCATACACTGTACAACACCACACTGATATAATCCTCTTCCCATACACTGGACAATCCCACACTGATATAACTCTCTCCCCATACACTGTACAATCCCACACTGATATAACCCTCCCCATACACTGTACAATCCCACACTGATATAATCCTCTCCCATACACTGTACAGTCCCGCACTCATATATCCCTCTCCCCATACAATGTACAATCCCACACAGATATAACCCTCTCCCCATACACTGTACAATCCCACACGGACATAACCCTCCTCCATACACTGTACAATCCCACACTGATATAAACCCACTCCCATACAATGTACAATCCCACACTGATATAACCCTCCCCATACACTGTACAATACCACACTGATATAATCCTCCCCCATGCATTGTACACTCCCACACTGATATAACCCTCTCCCCATACACTGTACAATCCCACACTGATATAACACTCCCCATACACTGTACAATCCTTCACTGATATAACACCCCCCCCATACACTGTACAATCCCACACTGATATAACCCTCTCCCCATACACTGTACAATCGCACACTGATATAATCCTCTCCCCATACACTGTACAATCCCACACTGATTTAACCCTCCCCATACACTGTACAATCCCACACTGTTATAACCCTCCCCATACACTGTATAATCCCACACTGATATAACCCTCCCCATACACTGTACAATCCCACACTGATATTACACTCCCCATACACTGTACAATCCCACACTGATATCACCCTCTCCCCATACACTGTACAATCCCACACTGATATAACCCTCTCCCCATACACTTTACAATCCCACACTGATATAACCCACCCCATACACTGTACAATCCCACACGGATATAACCCTCCCCATACACTGTACAATGCCACACTGATATAACCCTCTCACCATATACTGTACAATCCCACACTTATATAACTCTCCCCATACACTGTACAATCCCACACTGATATAACCCTCACCATACACTGTACAATCCCACACTGATATAGCCCCCCATTCACTGTACAATCCAACAAATATAGAACCCTCCCCATACACTGTACAATCCCACATTGATATAACCCTCTCCCCATACACTGTACAATTCCACACTGATATAACCCTCACCCATATACTGTACAATCTCACACTGATATAACCCTCCCATATACTGTACAATCCCACACTGATATAACCCTCCCCATACACTGTACAATCCCACACAATATAACCCTCCCCATACACTTTACAATCCCACACTGATATAACCCCCCATACACTTTACAATCCCGCACTGATATAACACCCCCCCATACACTGTACAATCCCACACTGATTTAACCCTCTCCCCATACACTGTACAATCCCACAGTGATATAACCCTCACCCATACACTGTACAATCCCACACTGATATAACCCTCCCCATATACTGTACAATCCCACACTGATATAACCCTCCCCATACACTGTGCAATCCCAGACTGATATAACCCTCCCCCATACACTGTACAATCCCACACTGATATAACCCTGTCCCCATACACTGTACACTCCCACACTGATATAACCCTCTCCCCATACACTGTACAATTCCACACTGATATAACCCTCCCCATACACTGTACAATCCCATACTGATATAACACTCCACATACACTGTACAATCCAACACTGAGAGAAACCTCCCCATTCACTGTACAATCCCACACTGATATAACCCTCCCCATGCACTGTACAATCCCACACTGATATAACCCCCCCCCACCCATACACTGTACAATCACACACTGATATAACCCTCCCCATACACTGTACAATACCACACTGATATAACACCCCCCATACACTGTACAATCCCACACTGATATAACCCTCTCCCCATACACTGTACAATCCTACACTGATATAACCCTCACCCATACACTGTACAATCCCACACTGATATTACCCTTCCCATATACTGTACAATCCAACACTGACATAACCCTCCCCATACACTGTGCAATCCCACACTGATATAACCCTCTCCCCATACATTGTACAGTCCCTCACTGATATAACCCTCTCCCCATACACTGTACAGTCCCTCACTGATATAACCCTCCCCCATACACTGTACAATCCCACACTGATATAACCCTGCCCCCATACACTGTACACTCCCACACTGATATAACCCTCTGCCCATACACTGTACAATTCCACACTGATATAACCCTCCCCATACACTGTACAATCCCATACTGATATAACACTCCCCATACACTGTACAATCCAACACTGAGAGAACCCTCCCCATTCACTGTACAATCCCACACTGATATAACCCTCTCCCCATGCACGGTACAATCCCACACTGATATATCCCCCCCCCCAACCATACACTGTACAATCCAACACTGCGAGAACCCTCCCCATTCACTGTACAATCCCACACTGATATAAACCCCCCCATGCACTGTACAATCCCACACAGATATAGCCCCCCCCCAAACACAGTACAATCCCACACTGATATATCCCTCCCCATACATTGTACAATCCGACACTGATATAACCCTCTCCCCATACACTGTACAATCCCACACAGATATAACCTTCCCCATACACTGTACAATTCCACACTGATATAACCCTCCCCATATACTGTACAGTCCCACACTGATATAGCCCCCCATGCACTGTACAATCCAACACTGATATAACCCTCCCCATAAACTTTACAATCCCACACTGATATAATCCTCTCCACATGCACTGTACAATCCCACACTGATATAACCCTCACCCATACACTGTACAATCCCACACTGTTATAACCCTCCCCATATCCTGTACAATCCCACACTGATATAACCCTCCCCATACACTGTACAATCCCACACTGATATAACCCTCCCATACACTGTACAATCCCACACTGATAGAACCCTCCCCATTCACTGTACAATCCCACACTGATATAACCCTCCCCATGCACTGTACAATCCCACACTGATATAACCCCCCCACACCCATACACTGTAAAATCACACACTGATATAACCCTCCCCATACTCTGTACAATCCCACACTGATATAAACCTCTCGCCATACACTGTACAATCCCACACTGATATAACCTTCCCATACACTGTACAATCCCACACTGATATAATCCTCCCATACACTGTACAGTCCCACACTGATGTAACCCCCACATACACTGTACAATCCCACACTGATATAAACCTCTCCCCATACACTGTACAATCCCACACTGATATAACTTTCTCTACATACACATTACAATCCCATACAGATATAACCCCCTCCCCATACACTGTACAATCCCACACTGATGTAACCCTCCCCATACACTGTACAATCCCACACTGATATAACCCCCTCCCCATACACTGTACAATCCCACACTGATATAACTCCCCCCACATACAATGTACAATCCCACACTGATATAACCCTCCCCATACACTGTATAATATCACACTGATATAACCCTCCCCATACACTGTACAATCCCACACTGATATAACCCTCCCCATACACTGTACAATCCCACACTGATATAACCCTCCCCATACACTGTACAATCCCACACTGATATAACGCTCTCCCCATAAACTGTCCAATCCAACACTGACATTAACCCTCCCCATACACTGTACAATCCCACACAGATATAACCCTCCCCATACACTGTACAATCCCACACTGATATAACCCTCGCCCATACACTGTACAGTCCCACACTGATATAACCCTCTCCCAATACAATGTACAATCCCACACTGATATAAACCTCTCCCCATACACTGTACAATCCCACACTGATATAACCCTCCCCATACACTGTACAATCCCACACTGATATAACCCCCCCCCATACTCTGCACAATCCCACATTGATATAACCCTCCCCCATACACTGTACAATCCCACACTGATATAACCCTCCGCATACACTGTACAATCCCACACTGATAGAAACCTCTCCCATACACTTTACAATCCCACACTGATATAACCCTCCCCATACACTGTACAATCCCACACTGATATAACGCTCTCCCTATACACTGTCCAATCCAACACTGACATTAACCCTCCCATACACTGTACAATCCGACACTGATATAACCCTCCCCATACACTGTACAATCCCACACTGATATAATCCTCGCCCATACACTGGACAATCCCACACTGATATAACCCTCCCCATACACTGTACAATACCACACTGATATAACCCTCCCCAAACACTGTACAATCCCACACTGATATAACCCTCCCCATACACTGTACAATCCCACACTGATATAACCCCCCCCCATACTCTGCACAATCCCACATTGATATAACCCTCCCCCATACACTGTACAATCCCACACTGATATAACCCTCCGCATACACTGTACAATCCCACACTGATAGAAACCTCTCCCATACACTTTACAATCCCACACTGATATAACCCTCCCCATACACTGTACAATCCCACACTGATATAACGCTCTCCCTATACACTGTCCAATCCAACACTGACATTAACCCTCCCATACACTGTACAATCCGACACTGATATAACCCTCCCCATACACTGTACAATCCCACACTGATATAATCCTCGCCCATACACTGTACAGTCCCACACTGATATAACCCTCTCCCCATACAATGTACAATCCCACACTGATATAACCCTGTCCCCATACACTGTACAATCCCACACTGATATAACCCTCCCCATACACTGTACAATCCCACACTGATATAACCCTCTCCCCATACACTGTACAATCCCACACTGATATAACCCTCCTCCATACACTGTACAATCCCACACTGATATAACCCTCCCCATACACTGTCCATTCCCGTACTGATATAAACCTCTCCCCATACAGTGTTCATTCCCACACTGATATAACCCTCCCCATACACTGTACAATCCCACACTTAAATAACCCTCCTCATACACTGTACAATCCCGCACTGATATAACCCCCCCCCCCATACACTGTACAATTCCACACTGATATAATCCTCTCCCCATACACTGGACAATTCCACACTGATATAACCCTCCCCATACACTGTACAATACCACACTGATATAACCCTCCCCAAACACTGTACAATTCCACACTGATATAACCCTCCCCATACACTGTACAATCCCACACTGATATAACCCCCCCCCCATACTCTGCACAATCCCACATTGATATAACCCTCCCCCATACACTGTACAATCCCACACTGATATAACCCTCCGCATACACTGTACAATCCCACGCTGATAGAAACCTCTCCCATACACTTTACAATCCCACACTGATTAAACCCTCCCCATACACTGTACAATCCCACACTGATATAACGCTCTCCCTATACACTGTCCAATCCAACACTGACATTAACCCTCCCATACACTGTACAATCCGACACTGATATAACCGTCCCCATACACTGTACAATCCCACACTGAAATAATCCTCGCCCATACACTGTACAGTCCCACACTGATATAACCCTCTCCCCATACAATATACAATCCCACACTGATATAACCCTGTCCCCATACACTGTACAATCCCACACTGATATAACCCTCCCAATACACTGTACAATCCCACACTGATATAACCCTCTCCCCATACACTGTACAATCCCACACTGATATAACCCTCCTCCATACACTGTACAATCCCACACTGATATTACCCTCCCCCATACACTGTCCATTCCCGTACTGATATAAACCTCTCCCCATACAGTGTACAATCCCACACTGATATAACCCTCCCCATACACTGTACAATCCCACACTTATATAACCCTCCCCATACACTGTACAATCCCGCACTGATATAACCCCCCCCCCCCATACACTGTACAACTCCACACTGATATAATCCTCTTCCCATACACTGGACAATCCCACACTGATATAACTCTCTCCCCATACACTGTACAATCCCACACTGATATAACCCTCCCCATACACTGTACAATCCCACACTGATATAATCCTCTCCCATACACTGTACAGTCCCGCACTCATATATCCCTCCCCCATACAATGTACAATCCCACAAAGATATAACCCTCTCCCCATACACTGTACAATCCCACACGGACATAACCCTCCTCCATACACTGTACAATCCCACACTGATATAAACCCCCTCCCATACAATGTACAATCCCACACTGATGTAACCCTCCCCATACACTGTACAATACCACACTGATATAATCCTCCCCCATGCATTGTACACTCCCACACTGATATAACCCTCTCCCCATACACTGTACAATCCCACACTGATATAACACTCCCCATACACGGTACAATCCTTCACTGATATAACACCCCCCCCATACACTGTACAATCCCACACTGATATAACCCTCTCCCCATACACTGTACAATCGCACACTGATATAATCCTCTCCCCATACACTGTACAATCCCACACTGATTTAACCCTCCCCATACACTGTACAATCCCACACTGTTATAACCCTCCCCATACACTGTATAATCCCACACTGATATAACCCTCCCCATACACTGTACAATCCCACACTGATATTACACTCCCCATACACTGTACAATCCCACACTGATATCACCCTCTCCCCATACACTGTACAATCCCACACTGATATAACCCTCTCCCCATACACTTTACAATCCCACACTGATATAACCCTCCCCATACACTGTACAATCCCACACGGATATAACCCTCCCCATACACTGTACAATGCCACACTGATATAACCCTCTCACCATATACTGTACAATCCCACACTTATATAACTCTCCCCATACACTGTACAATTCCACACTGATATAACCCTCACCCATATACTGTACAATCTCACACTGATATAGCCCTCCCATATACTGTACAATCCCACACTGATATAACCCTCCCCATACACTGTACCATCCCACACAATATAACCCTCCCATACACTTTACAATCCCACACTGATATAAACCTCTCCCCATACAGTGAACAATCCTACACTGATATAACCTTCCCCATACACTGTACAATCCCACACTGATATAACCCTCCCATAGACTGTACAGTTCCACACTGATATAAGCCCCACATACACTGTACAATCCCACACGGATGTAACGCTATCCCCATACACTGTACAATCCCACACTGAAATAACCCTCCCCATACACTGTACAACCCCACACTGATATAACCCCCTCCCCATACACTGTACAATCCCACACTGATATAACTCCCCCCCCCATACGATGTACAATCCCATACTGATATAACCCTCCCCATACACTATACAATACCACACTGATATAACCCTCCCCATACACTGTACAATCCCACACTGATATAACCCTCCCCATACACTATACAATCCCACACTGATATAACCCCCCCCCCATACTCTGCACAATCCCACATTGATATAACCCTCACCCATACACTGTACAATCCCACACTGATATAACCCTCGGCATACACTATACAATCCCACACTGATAGAAACCTCTCCCATACACTGTACAATCCCACACTGATATAACCCTCCCCATACACTGTACAATCCCACTCTGATATAACGCTCTCCCAATACACTGTCCAATCCAACACTGACATTAACCCTCCCCATACACTGTACAATCCCACACTGATATAAACCTCTCGCCATACACTGTACAATCCCACACTGATATAACCTTCCCATACACTGTACAATCCCACACTGATATAATCCTCCCATACACTGTACAGTCCCACACTGATGTAACCCCCACATACACTGTACAATCCCACACTGATATAAACCTCTCCCCATACACTGTACAATCCCACACTGATATAACTTTCTCTACATACACATTACAATCCCATACAGATATAACCCCCTCCCCATACACTGTACAATCCCACACTGATGTAACCCTCCCCATACACTGTACAATCCCACACTGATATAACCCCCTCCCCATACACTGTACAATCCCACACTGATATAACTCCCCCCACATACAATGTACAATCCCACACTGATATAACCCTCCCCATACACTGTATAATATCACACTGATATAACCCTCCCCATACACTGTACAATCCCACACTGATATAACCCTCCCCATACACTGTACAATCCCACACTGATATAACCCTCCCCATACACTGTACAATCCCACACTGATATAACGCTCTCCCCATAAACTGTCCAATCCAACACTGACATTAACCCTCCCCATACACTGTACAATCCCACACAGATATAACCCTCCCCATACACTGTACAATCCCACACTGATATAACCCTCGCCCATACACTGTACAGTCCCACACTGATATAACCCTCTCCCAATACAATGTACAATCCCACACTGATATAAACCTCTCCCCATACACTGTACAATCCCACACTGATATAACCCTCCCCATGCACTGTACAATCCCACACTGATATAACCCTCTCCCCATACACTGTACAATCCCACACTGATATAACCCTCCTCCATACACTGTACAATCCCACACTGATATAACCCTCCCCCATACACTGTCCATTCCCGTACTGATATAAACCTCTCCCCATACAGTGTTCATTCCCACACTGATATAACCCTCCCCATACACTGTACCATCCCACACTTAAATAACCCTCCTCATACACTGTACAATCCCGCACTGATATAACCCCCCCCCCATACACTGTACAATTCCACACTGATATAATCCTCTCCCCATACACTGGACAATCCCACACTGATATAACCCTCCCCATACACTGTACAATACCACACTGATATAACCCTCCCCAAACACTGTACAATCCCACACTGATATAACCCTCCCCATACACTGTACAATCCCACACTGATATAACCCCCCCCCATACTCTGCACAATCCCACATTGATATAACCCTCCCCCATACACTGTACAATCCCACACTGATATAACCCTCCGCATACACTGTACAATCCCACACTGATAGAAACCTCTCCCATACACTTTACAATCCCACACTGATATAACCCTCCCCATACACTGTACAATCCCACACTGATATAACGCTCTCCCTATACACTGTCCAATCCAACACTGACATTAACCCTCCCATACACTGTACAATCCGACACTGATATAACCCTCCCCATACACTGTACAATCCCACACTGATATAATCCTCGCCCATACATTGTACAGTCCCACACTGATATAACCCTCTCCCCATACAATGTACAATCCCACACTGATATAACCCTGTCCCCATACACTGTACAATCCCACACTGATATAACCCTCCCCATACACTGTACAATCCCACACTGATATAACCCTCTCCCCATACACTGTACAATCCCACACTGATATAACCCTCCTCCATACACTGTACAATCCCACACTGATATAACCCTCCCCATACACTGTCCATTCCCGTACTGATATAAACCTCTCCCCATACAGTGTTCATTCCCACACTGATATAACCCTCCCCATACACTGTACAATCCCACACTTAAATAACCCTCCTCATACACTGTACAATCCCGCACTGATATAACCCCCCCCCCCATACACTGTACAATTCCACACTGATATAATCCTCTCCCCATACACTGGACAATTCCACACTGATATAACCCTCCCCATACACTGTACAATGCCACACTGATATAACCCTCCCCAAACACTGTACAATCCCACACTGATATAACCCTCCCCATACACTGTACAATCCCACACTGATATAACCCCCCCCCCATACTCTGCACAATCCCACATTGATATAACCCTCCCCCATACACTGTACAATCCCACACTGATATAACCCTCCGCATACACTGTACAATCCCACACTGATAGAAACCTCTCCCATACACTTTACAATCCCACACTGATTAAACCCTCCCCATACACTGTACAATCCCACACTGATATAACGCTCTCCCTATACACTGTCCAATCCAACACTGACATTAACCCTCCCATACACTGTACAATCCGACACTGATATAACCGTCCCCATACACTGTACAATCCCACACTGAAATAATCCTCGCCCATACACTGTACAGTCCCACACTGATATAACCCTCTCCCCATACAATATACAATCCCACACTGATATAACCCTGTCCCCATACACTGTACAATCCCACACTGATATAACCCTCCCAATACACTGTACAATCCCACACTGATATAACCCTCTCCCCATACACTGTACAATCCCACACTGATATAACCCTCCTACATACACTGTACAATCCCACACTGATATTACCCTCCCCCATACACTGTCCATTCCCGTACTGATATAAACCTCTCCCCATACAGTGTACAATCCCACACTGATATAACTCTCTCCCCATACACTGTACAATCCCACACTGATATAACCCTCCCCATACACTGTACAATCCCACACTGATATAATCCTCTCCCATACACTGTACAGTCCCGCACTCATATATCCCTCCCCCCATACAATGTACAATCCCACAAAGATTTAACCCTCTCCCCATACACTGTACAATCCCACACGGACATAACCCTCCTCCATACACTGTACAATCCCACACTGATATAAACCCCCTCCCATACAATGTACAATCCCACACTGATGTAACCCTCCCCATACACTGTACAATCCCACACTGATATAACCCCCCCCCCCCATACTCTGCACAATCCCACATTGATATAACCCTCCCCCATACACTGTACAATCCCACACTGATATAACCCTCGGCATACACTGTACAATCCCACACTGATAGAAACCTCTCCCATACACTGTACAATCCCACACTGATATAACCCTCCCCATACACTGTACAATCCCACACTGATATAACGCTCTCCCAATACACTGTCCAATCCAACACTGACATTAACCCTCCCCATACACTGTACAATCCCACACTGATATAACCCTCCCCATACACTGTACAATCCCACACTGATATAACCCTCTCCCCATACACTGTACAATCCCACACTGATATAACCCTCCCCATACACTGTACAATCCCACACTGATATAACCCTCTCCCCATACACTGTACAATCCCACACTGATATAACCCTCCCCCATACACTGTCCATTCCCGTACTGATATAAACCTCTCCCCATACAGTGCACAATCCCACACTGATATAACCCTCCCCATACACTGTACAATCCCACACTTATATAACCCTCCTCATACACTGTACAATCCCACACTGATATAACCCCCCCCATACACTGAACAATCCCACACTGACATAACCCTCCCCATACACTGTACACTCCCACACTGATATAACCCTCTCCCCATACACTGTACAATTCCACACTGATATAACCCTCCCCATACACTGTACAATCTCACACTGATATAACCCTCCCCATACACTGTACAATCCTACACTGATATAACCTTCCCCATACACTGTACAATCCCACACTGATATAACCCTCCCATAGACTGTACAGTTCCACACTGATATAACCCCCACATACACTGTACAATCCCACACGGATATAACGCTATCCCCATACACTGTACAATCCAACACTGAAATAACCCTCCCATACACTGTACAATCCCACACTGATATAACCCCCTCCCCATACACTGTACAATCCCACACTGATATAACTCCCCCCCCATACGATGTACAATCCCATGCTGATATAACCCTCCCCATACACTGTACAATACCACACTGATATAACCCTCCCCATACACTGTACAATCCCACACTGATATAACCCTCCCCATACACTATACAATCCCACACTGATATAACCCCCCCCCCCCATACTCTGCACAATCCCACATTGATATAACCCTCCCCCATACACTGTACAATCCCACACTGATATAACCCTCGGCATACACTGTACAATCCCACACTGATAGAAACCTCTCCCATACACTGTACAATCCCACACTGATATAACCCTCCCCATACACTGTACAATCCCACACTGATATAACGCTCTCCCAATACACTGTCCAATCCAACACTGACATTAACCCTCCCCATACACTGTACAATCCCACACTGATATAACCCTCCCCATACACTGTACAATCCCACACTGATATAACCCTCTCCCCATACACTGTACAATCCCACACTGATATAACCCTCCCCATACACTGTACAATCCCACACTGATATAACCCTCTCCCCATACACTGTACAATCCCACACTGATATAACCCTCCCCCATACACTGTCCATTCCCGTACTGATATAAACCTCTCCCCATACAGTGCACAATCCCACACTGATATAACCCTCCCCATACACTGTACAATCCCACACTTATATAACCCTCCTCATACACTGTACAATCCCGCACTGATATAACCCCCCCCATACACTGAACAATCCCACACTGACATAACCCTCCCCATACACTGTACACTCCCACACTGATATAACCCTCTCCCCATACACTGTACAATTCCACACTGATATAACCCTCCCCATACACTGTACAATCTCACACTGATATAACCCTCCCCATACACTGTACAATCCCACACTGATATAACCGCCCGCCATACTCTGTACAATCCCACACTGATATAACCCTCCCATACACTGTACAATCCCACACTGATATAACCCTCTTCCCATACACTGTACAATCCCACACTGATATAACCCTCCCTATAACCTGTACAATCCCACACTGATATACCCCTCCCCATACACTGAACAATCGCACACTGATATAACCCTCCCATACACTGTACAATCCCACACTGATATTAACCAGTCCCCATACACTGTACAGTCCCACACTGCTATAACACAACCCATACACTGTACAATCGCACACTGATATAACCCTCTCCCCATGCCATGTATAATCCCACACTGATATAACCCTCCCCATACACTGTACAATCCCACACTGATATAACCCTCCCCATACACTGTATAGTCCCACACTGATATACCCCTCCCCATACAGTGTACAATCCCACACTGATTTAACCCTCCCCATACACTGTACAATCCCACACTGATATAACCCTCCCCATACACTGTACAATCCCACACTGATATAACCCTCTCCCCATACACTGTGCAATCCCACACTGATATAACCCTCCCCATACACTGTACAATCCCACACTGATGTAACCCTCCCATATACACTGTGCAATAACACAATTATATAACCCTCCCATACACTGTACAACCACACACTGATATAACCCCCCACCCATACACTGTACAATCCCACACTGATATAACCCTCCCCATACACTGTACAGTCCCACACTGAAATAACCCTCCCCATACACTGTACAATCCCACACTGATATAACCCCCCCATACACTGTAGAATCCCACACTGATATAACCCTGTCCCCATACACTGTACAATCCCACACTGATATAACCCTCCCCATACACTGTACAGTCCCACACTGAAATAACCCTCCCCATACACTGTACAATCCCACACTGATATAACCCCCCCCATACACTGTAGAATCCCACACTGATATAACCCTGTCCCCATACACTGTACAATCCCACACTGATATAACCCTCACCATACACTGTACAATCCCACACTGATATAACCCTCCCCCATACACTGTACAATCCCACACTGATAGAACCCTCTCCCCATACACTGTACAATGCCACACTGATATAACGCTCTCCCCATACACTGTACAATCCCACACTGATATAACACTCCATATACACTGTACAGTCCCACACTGATATAATCCTCCCCATACAGTGTACAATCCCACACTGATATAACCCTCCCCATACACTGTACAATCCTACACTGATATAACCCTCCCCATACACTGTACAATCCCACATTGATATAACGCTCCCCATACACTGTACAATCCCACACTGATATAACCCTCTCCCCATACACTGTACAATCCCACACTGATATAACCCTCCCCCATACACTGTACAATCCCACACTGATATAACCCTCCTCATACACTGTACAATCCCACACTGATATAACCCTCCCCATATACTGTACACTCCCACACTGATATAACCCTCTCCCCATACACTGTACAGTCCCTCACTGATATAACCCTCCCCATACACTGTACAATCCCACACTGATATAACCCTGTCCCCATACACTGTACACTCCCACACTGATATAACCCTCTCCCCATACACTGTACAATTCCACACTGATATAACCCTCCCCATACACTGTACAATCTCACACTGATATAACCCTCCCCATACACTGTACAATCCCACACTGATATAACCGCCCGCCATACTCTGTACAATCCCACACTGATATAACACTCCAATACACTGTACAATCCAACACTGATATAACCCTCTCCCCATACACTGTACAATCCCACACTGATATAACCCTCCCTATAACCTGTACAATCCCACACTGATATACCCCTCCCCATACACTGAACAATCGCACACTGATATAACCCTCCCATACACTGTACAATCCCACACTGATATTACCCTGTCCCCATACACTGTACAGTCCCACACTGCTTAAACACAACCCATACACTGTACAATCGCACACTGATATAACCCTCTCCCCATGCCATGTATAATCCCACACTGATATAACCCTCCCCATACACTGTACAATCCCACACTGATAGAACCCTCCCCCATACACTGTATAGTCCCACACTGATATACCCCTGCCCATACACTGTACGATCCCACACTGATTTACCCCTCCCCATACACTGTACAATCCCACACTGATATAACCCTCCCCATACACTGTACAATCCCACACTGATATAACCCTCTCCCCATACACTGTGCAATCCCACACTGATATAACCCTCCCCATACACTGTACAATCCCACACTGATGTAATCCTCCCATATACAATGTACAATCCCACAATTATATAACCCTTCCATACAGTGTACAATCCCACACTGATATAACCCCCCACCCATACACTGTACAATCCCACACTGATATAACCCTCCCCATACACTGTACAATCCCACACTGAAATAACCCTCCCCATACACTGTACAATCCCACACTGATATAACCCTCTCCCCATACACTGTACAATCCCACACTGATAGAACCCTCTCCCCATACACTGTACAATGCCACACTGATATAACCCTCACCATACACTGTACAATCCCACACTGATATAACCCTCTCCCCATACACTGTACAATCCCACACTGATAGAACCCTCTCCCCATACACTGTACAATGCCACACTGATATAACGCTCTCCCCATACACTGTACAATCCCACACTGATATAACACTCCATATACACTGTACAGTCCCACACTGATATAATCCTCCCCATACAGTGTACAATCCCACACTGATATAACCCTCCCCATACACTGTACAATCCTACACTGATATAACCCTCCCCATACACTGTACAATCCCACATTGATATAACGCTCCCCATACACTGTACAATCCCACACTGATATAACCCTCTCCCCATACACTGTACAATCCCACACTGATATAACCCTCCCCCATACACTGTACAATCGCACACTGATATAACCCTCTCCCCATGCCATGTATAATCCCACACTGATATAACCCTCCCCATACACTGTACAATCCCACACTGATATAACCCTCCCCCATACACTGTATAGTCCCACACTGATATACCCCTGCCCATACACTGTACGATCCCACACTGATTTAACCCTCCCCATACACTGTACAATCCCACACTGATATAACCCTCCCCATACACTGTACAATCCCACACTGATATAACCCTCTCACCATACACTGTGCAATCCCACACTGATATAACCCTCCCCATACACTGTACAATCCCACACTGATGTAATCCTCCCATATACAATGTACAATCCCACAATTATATAACCCTTCCATACAGTGTACAATCCCACACTGATATAACCCCCCACCCATACACTGTACAATCCCACACTGATATAACCCTCCCCATACACTGTACAATCCCACACTGAAATAACCCTCCCCATACACTGTACAATCCCACACTGATATAACCCCCCCATACACTGTAGACTCCAACACTGATATAACCCTGTCCCCATACACTGTACAATTCCACACTGATATAACCCTCCCCATACACTGTACAATCCCACGCATCTATAACCCCTCCCCCATACACTGTACAATCCCACACTGTTATAACACTCCTCCATACTCTGTACAATCCCACACTGATACAACCCTCCCCATACACTGTACAATCCCACACTGATATAACCCTCCCCATACACTGTACAATCCCATACTGATATAAACCCCCCCCCATACACTGTATAATCCCACACTGATGCAGCCCTGTCCCAACACACTGTCCAATTCCACACTGATCTAACCCTCCCCATACACTGTACAATCCCACATTGAAAGAATCCTCTCCACATACAATGTACAATCCCACACTTATATAACCCTCCCCATTCACTGTACAATCCCACACTGATATAGCCCTCACCCAAACACTGTACAATCCCACACTGACATAACCCTCCCCATACACTGTACAATCCCACACTGATATAACCCTCTCCATACACTGTACAATCCCACACTGATATAATCCTCTCCCATACACTGTACAGTCCCACATTGATATAACCATCTCCCCATACAATGTACAATCCCACACAGAGAGAACCCTCTCCCCATACACTGTACAATCCCACACTGATATAACCCACCCCATACACTGTACAATCCCACACTGATATAACTCTCTCCACATACACTGTTCAATCCCACACTGATATAACCCTCCTCCATACACTGTACAATCCCACACTGATATAACCCTCCCCCACACACTGTCCAGTCCCGCACTGATATAACCCTCTCCCCATACACTGTTCAATCCCACACTGATATAACCCTCTCCCCATACACTGTACAATCCCACACTGATATAACCCACCCCATACACTGTACAATCCAACACTCATATAACCCTCCTCCATAGACTGTACAATCCCACACTGATATAACCCTCCCCATATACTGTACAATCCCACATTTATATAACCCTCCCCATACACTGTACAATCCCACACTGATATGAAGCTCCCCATACACTGTACAATCCCACACTGATATAACCCTCCCCATTCACTGTACTATTCCACACTGATATAACCCTCCCCATACACTGTAAAATCCTACACTGATATAACCCTCTCCCCATAAACTGTACAATACCACACTGATATAACCCTCCCCATACACTGTACACTCCTACAGTGATATAACCCTCCCCATGCACTGTACAATCCCACACTGATATAGCCCCCCCCAAACACTGTACAATCCCACACTGATGTATCCCTCCCCATACATTGTACAATCCGACACTGATATAACCCTCGCCCCATACACTGTACAATCCCACACAGATATAAACTTCCCTATACACTGTACAATTCCACACTGATATAACCCTCCCCATACACTGTACAGTCCCACACTGATATAGCCCCCCATGCACTGTACAATCCAACACTGATATAACCCTCCCCATTCACTGTACAATCCAACACTAATATAACCCTCTCCCCATGCACTGTACAATCCAACACTGATATAACCCTCCCCATACACTGTACAATCCCACACTGATATAACCCTCTCCCCATGCACTGTACATTCCCACACTGATATAACCCTCACCCATACACTGTACAATCCCACACTGTTATAACTCTCCCCATATCCTGTACAATCCCACACTGATATAACACTCCCCATACACTGTAAAATCCAACACTGAGAGAACCCTCCCCATTCACTGTACAATCCCACACTGATATAACCCTCCCCATGCACTGCACAATCTCACACTTATATAACCCCCCCCCACCCATACACTGTACAATCACACACTGATATAACCTTCCCCATACACTGTACAATCCCACACTCATATAAACCTCTCCCCATACGCTGTACAATCCCACACTGATATAACCCTCCCCATACACTGTACAGTCCCACACTGATATAACCCCCACATACACTGTACAATCCCACACTGATATAACCCTCTCCCCATACACTGTACAATCCCACACTGATATAACTCTCTCCACATACACATTACAATCCCAGACAGATATAACCCCCTCCCCATACACTGTACAATCCCACACTGATATAACCCACCCCATACACTGTACAATCCCACACTGATATAACCCCCCATACACTTTACAATCCCGCACTGATATAACCCTCCCCCATACACTGTACAATCCCACACTGATATAACCCTGTCCCCATACACTGTACAATCCAACACTAATATTACCCTCTCCCCATGCACTGTACAATCCAACACTGATATAACCCTCCCCATACACTGTACAATACCACACTGATATAACCCTCCCCATACACTGTACAATCCCACACTGATATAACCCTCCCCATACACTGTACAATCCCACAATGATATAACCCCCCCCCCATACTCTGCACAATCCCACATTGATATAACCCACCCCATACACTGTACAATCCCACACTGATATAACCCTCCGCATACACTGTACAATCCCACACTGATAGAAACCTCTCCCATACACTGTACAATCCCACACTGATATAACCCCCCCCATACACTGTACAATCCACACTGATATAACGCTCTCCCTATACACTGTCCAATCCAACACTGACATTAACCCTCCACATACTCTGTACAATCCGACACTGATATAACCCTCCCCATACACTGTACAATCCCACACTGATATAATCCTCGCCCATACACTGTACAGTCCCACACTGATATAACCCTCTCCCCATTCAATGTACAATCCCACACTGATATAACCCTGTCCCCATACACTGTACAATCCCACACTGATATAACCCTCCCCATACACTGTACAATCCCACACTGATATAACCCTCTCCCCATACACTGTACAATCCCACACTGATATAACCCTCCTCCATACACTGTACAATCCCACACTGATATAACCCTCCCCCATACACTGTCCATTCCCGTACTGATATAAATCTCTCCCCATACAGTGTACAATGCCACACTGATATAACCCTCCCCATACACTGTACAATCCCACACTTATATAACCCTCCCCATACACTGTACAATCCCGCACTGATATAACCCCCCCCCCCCCATACACTGTACATCTCCACACTGATATAATCCTCTCCCCATACACTGGACAATCCCACACTGATATAACTCTCTCCCCATACACTGTACAATCCCACACTGATATAACCCTCCCCATACACTGTACAATCCCACACTGATATAATCCTCTCCCATACACTGTACAGTCCCGCACTCATATATCCCTCTCCCCATACAATGTACAATCCCACACAGATATAACCCTCTCCCCATACACTGTACAATCCCACACTGACATAACCCTCCTCCATACACTGTACAATCCCACACTGATATAAACCCCCTCCCATACAATGTACAATCCCACACTGATATAACCCTCCCCATACAATGTACAATACCACACTGATATAATCCTCCCCCATGCATTGTACACTCCCACACTGATATAACCCTCTCCCCATACACTGTACAATCCCACACTGATATAACACTCCCCATACACTGTACAATCCTTCACTGATATAACACCCCCCCCATACACTGTACAATCCCACACTGATATAACCCTCTCCCCATACACTGTACAATCGCACACTGATATAATCCTCTCCCCATACACTGTACAATCCCACACTGATTTAACCCTCCCATACACTGTATAATCCCACACTGATATAACCCTCCCCATACACTGTACAATCCCACACTGATATTACACTCCCCATACACTGTACAATCCCACACTGATATCACCCTCTCCCCATACACTGTACAATCCCACACTGATATAACCCTCTCCCCATACACTTTACAATCCAACACGTATATAACCCTCCCCATACACTGCACAATGCCACACTGATATAACCCTCTCACCATATACTGTACAATCCCACACTTATATAACTCTCCCCATACACTGTACAATCCCACACTGATATAACCCTCCCCATACACTGTACAATCCCACACTGATATAACCCCCTCCCCATACACTGTAAAATCCCACACTGATATAACCCCCCATACACTTTACAATCCCGCACTGATATAACACCCCCCCATACACTGTACAATCCCACACTGATTTAACCCTCTCCCCATACACTGTACAATCCCACACTGATATAACCCTCACCCATACACTGTACAATCCCACACTGATATAACCCTCCCCATATACTGTACAATCCTACACTGATATAACCCTCCCCATACACTGTGCAATCCCACACTGATATAACCCTCCCCCATACACTGTACAATCCCACACTGATATAACCCTGTCCCCATACACTGTACACTCCCACACTGATATAACCCTCTCCCCATACACTGTACAATTCCACACTGATATAACCCTCCCCATACACTGTACAATCCCATACTGATATAACACTCCCCATAAACTGTACAATCCAACACTGAGAGAACCCTCCCCATTCACTGTACAATCCCACACTGATATAACCCTCCCCATGCACTGTACAATCCTACACTGATATAACCCCCCCCCCACCCATACACTGTACAATCACACACTGATAAAACCCTCCCCATACACTGTACAATACCACACTGATATAACACCCCCCGCATACACTGTACAATCCCACACTGATATAACCCTCTCCCCATACATTGTACAATCCTACACTGATATAACACTCACCCATACACTGTACAATCCCACACTGATATTACCCTCCCCATATACTGTACAATCCCACACTGACAAAACCCTCCCCATACACTGTGCAATCCCACACTGATATAACCCTCTCCCCATACATTGTACAGTCCCTCACTGATATAACCCTCTCCCCATACACTGTACAGTCCCTCACTGATATAACCCTCCCCCATACACTGTACAATCCCACACTGATATAACCCTGCCCCCATACACTGTACACTCCCACACTGATATAACCCTCTGCCCATACACTGTACAATTCCACACTGATATAACCCTCCCCATACACTGTACAATCCCATACTGATATAACACTCCCCATACACTGTACAATCCAACACTGAGAGAACCCTCCCCATTCACTGTACAATCCCACACTGATATAACCCTCTCCCCATGCACGGTACAATCCCACACTGATATAACCCCCCCCCCCCCAACCATACACTGTACAATCCAACACTGCGAGAACCCTCCCCATTCACTGTACAATCCCACACTGATATAACCCTTCCCATTCACTGTACAATCCCACACTGATATATCCCTCCCCATACATTGTACAATCCGACACTGATATAACCCTCTCCCCATACACTGTACAACCCCACACAGATATAACCTTCCCCATACACTGTACAATTCCACACTGATATAACCCTCCCCATACACTGTACAGTCCCACACTGATATAGCCCCCCATGCACTGTACAATCCAACACTGATATAACCCTCCACATAAACTGTACAATCCCACACTGATATAATCCTCTCCACATGCACTGTACAATCCCACACTGATATAACCCTCACCCATACACTGTACAATCCCACACTGATATAACCCTCCCCATATCCTGTACAATCCCACACTGATATAAACCTCCCCATACACTGTACAATCCCACACTGATATAACCCTCCCCATACACTGTACAATCCCACACTGATAGAACCCTCCCCATTCACTGTACAATCCCACACTGATATAACCCTCCCCATGCACGGTACAATCCCACACTGATATAACCCCCCCCCCACCCATACACTGTACAATCACACACTGCTATAACCCTCCCCATACACTGTACAATCCCACACTGATATAAACCTCTCGCCATACACTGTACAATCCCACACTGATATAACCTTTCCATACACTGTACAATCCCACACTGATATAATCCTCCCATACACTGTACAGTCCCACACTGATGTAACCCCCACATACACTGTACAATCCCACACTGAAATAAACCTCTCCCCATACACTGTACAATCCCACACTGATATAACTTTCTCTACATACACATTACAATCCCATACAGATATAACCCCCTCCCCATACACTGTACAATCCCACACTGATGTAACCCTCCCCATACACTGTACAATCCCACACTGATATAACCCCCTCCCCATACACTGTACAATCCCACACTGATATAACTCCCCCCCCCATACAATGTACAATCCCACACTGATATAACCCTCCCCATACACTATATAATACCACACTGAGATAACCCTCCCCATACACTGTACAATCCCACACTGATATAACCCTCCCCATACACTGTACAATCCCACACTGATATAACTCCCCCCCCCCCATACAATGTACAATCCCACACTGATATAACCCTCCCCATACACTGTATAATACCACACTGATATAACCCTCCCCATACACTGTACAATCCCACATTGATATAACCCTCCCCCACACACTGTACAATCCCACACTGATATAACCCTCGGCATACACTGTACAATCCCACACTGATAGAAACCTCTCCCATACACTTTACAATCCCACACTGATATAACCCTCCCCATACACTGTACAATCCCACACTGATATAACGCTCTCCCCATACACTGTCCAATCCAACACTGACATTAACCCTCCCCATACACTGTACAATCCCACACTGATATAACCCTCCCCATACACTGTACAATCCCACACTGATATAATCCTCGCCCATACACTGTACAATCCCACACTGATATAACCCTCCCCATACACTGTAAAATCCCACACTGATAGAACCCTCCCCATTCACTGTACAATCCCACACTGATATAACCCTCCCCATGCACGGTACAATCCCACACTGATATAACCCCCCCCCACCCATACACTGTACAATGACACACTGCTATAACCCTCCCCATACACTGTACAATCCCACACTGATATAAACCTCTCGCCATACACTGTACAATCCCACACTGATATAACCTTTCCATACACTGTACAATCCCACACTGATATAATCCTCCCATACACTGTACAGTCCCACACTGATGTAACCCCCACATACACTGTACAATCCCACACTGATATAAACCTCTCCCCATACACTGTACAATCCCACACTGATATAACTTTCTCTACATACACATTACAATCCCATACATATATAACCCCCTCCCCATACACTGTACAATCCCACACTGATGTAACCCTCCCCATACACTGTACAATCCCACACTGATATAACCCCCTCCCCATACACTGTACAATCCCACACTGATATAACTCCCCCCCCCATACAATGTACAATCCCACACTGATATAACCCTCCCCATACACTATATAATACCACACTGAGATAACCCTCCCCATACACTGTACAATCCCACACTGATATAACCCTCCCCATACACTGTACAATCCCACACTGATATAACTCCCCCCCCATACAATGTACAATCCCACACTGATATAACCCTCCCCATACACTGTATAATACCACACTGATATAACCCTCCCCATACACTGTACAATCCCACATTGATATAACCCTCCCCCATACACTGTACAATCCCACACTGATATAACCCTCGGCATACACTGTACATTCCCACACTGATAGAAACCTCTCCCATACACTTTACAATCCCACACTGATATAACCCTCCCCATACACTGTACATTCCCACACTGATATAACGCTCTCCCCATACACTGTCCAATCCAACACTGACATTAACCCTCCCCATACACTGTACAATCCCACACTGATATAAGCCTCCCCATACACTGTACAATCCCACACTGATATAATCCTCGCCCATACACTGTACAGTCCCACACTGATATAACCCTCTCCCCATACAATGTACAATCCCACACTGATATAACCCTCTCCCCATACACTGTACAATCCCACACTGATATAACCCTCCCCATACACTGTACAATCCCACACTGATATAACCCTCTCCCCATACACTGTACAATCCCACACTGATATAACCCTCCTCCATACACTGTACAATCCCACACTGATATAACCCTCCCCCATACACTGTCCATTCCCGTACTGATATAAACCTCTCCCCATACAGTGTTCATTCCCACACTGATATAACCCTCCCCATACACTGTACAATCCCACACTTAAATAACCCTCCTCATACACTGTACAATCCCGCACTGATATAACCCCCCCCCCCCCATACACTGTACAATTCCACACTGATATATTCCTCTCCCCATACACTGGACAATCCCACACTGATATAACCCTCCCCATACACTGTACAATACCACACTGATATAACCCTCCCCAAACACTGTACAATCCCACACTGATATAACCCTCCCCATACACTGTACAATCCCACACTGATATAACCCCCCCCATACTCTGCACAATCCCACATTGATATATCCCTCCCCCATACACTGTACAATCCCACACTGATATAACCCTCCGCATACACTGTACAATCCCACACTGATAGAAACCTCTCCCATACACTTTACAATCCCACACTGATATAACCCTCCCCATACACTGTACAATCCCACACTGATATAACGCTCTCCCTATACACTGTCCAATCCAACACTGACATTAACCCTCCCATACACTGTACAATCCGACACTGATATAACCCTCCCCATACACTGTACAATCCCACACTGATATAATCCTCGCCCATACACTGTACAGTCCCACACTGATATAACCCTCTCCCCATACAATGTACAATCCCACACTGATATAACCCTGTCCCCATACACTGTACAATCCCACACTGATATAACCCTCCCCATACACTGTACAATCCCACACTGATATAACCCTCTCCC
The DNA here is from genome assembly GCF_047496885.1 of Scyliorhinus torazame. Taxonomy (NCBI): domain Eukaryota; kingdom Metazoa; phylum Chordata; class Chondrichthyes; order Carcharhiniformes; family Scyliorhinidae; genus Scyliorhinus; species Scyliorhinus torazame. The sequence goes on from NC_092726.1 coordinate 59,332,611, forward strand.
CATACACTGTACAATCCCACACTGATATAACCCTCCTCCATACACTGTACAATCCCACACTGATATAACCCTCCCCCATACACTGTCCATTCCCGTACTGATATAAACCTCTTCCCATACAGTGTACAATCCCACATTGATATAACCCTCCCCATACACTGTACAATCCCACACTTATATAACCCTCCCCATACACTGTACAATCCCGCACTGATATAACCCCCCCCCATACACTGTACAACTCCACACTGATATAATCCTCTCCCCATACACTGGACAATCCCACACTGATATAACTCTCTCCCCATACACTGTACAATCCCACACTGATATAACCCTCCCCATACACTGTACAATCCCACACTGATATAATCCTCTCCCATACACTGTACAGTCCCGCACTCATATATCCCTCTCCCCATACAATGTACCATCCCACACAGATATAACCCTCTCCCCATACACTGTACAATCCCACACGGACATAACCCTCCTCCATACACTGTACAATCCCACACTGATATAAACCCCCTCCCATACAATGTACAATCCCACAATAATATAACCCTCCCCATACACTGTACAATACCACACTGATATAATCCTCCCCCATGCATTGAACACTCCCACACTGATATAACCCTCTCCCCATACACTGTACAATCCCACACTGATATAACACTCCCCATACACTGTACAATCCTTCACTGATATAACCCCCCCCCCCATACACTGTACAATCCCACACTGATATAACCCTCTCCCCATACACTGTACAATCGCACACTGATATAATCCTCTCCCCATACACTGTACAATCCCACACTGATTTAACCCTCCCCATACACTGTACAATCCCACACTGTTATAACCCTCCCCATACACTGTATAATCCCACACTGATATAACCCTCCCCATACACTGTACAATCCCACACTGATATTACACTCCCCATACACTGTACAATCCCACACTGATATCACCCTCTCCCCATACACTGTACAATCCCACTCTGATATAACCCTCTCCCCATACACTTTACAATCCCACACTGATATAACCCTCCCCATACACTGTCCAATCCCACACTGCTATAACCCTCCCCATACACTGTACAATGCCACACTGATATAACCCTCTCACCATATACTGTACAATCCCACACTTATATAACTCTCCCCATACACTGTACAATCCCACACTGATATAACCCTCACCATACACTGTACAATTCCACACTGATATAACCCTCCCCATACACTGTACAGTCCCACACTGATATAGCCCCCCATGCACTGTACAATCCAACACTGAGAATACCCTCCCCATAAACTGTACAATCCCACACTGATATAATCCTCTCCACATGCACTGTACAATCCCACACTGATATAACCCTCACCCATACACTGTACAATCCCACACTGATATAACCCTCCCCATATCCTGTACAATCCCACACTGAAAAAAACCTCCCCATACACTGTACAATCCCACACTGATTTAACCCTCCCCATACACTGTACAATCCCACACTGTTATAACCCTCCCCATACACTGTATAATCCCACACTGATATAACCCTCCCCATACACTGTACAATCCCACACTGATATTACACTCCCCATGCACTGTACAATCCCACACTGATATCACCCTCTCCCCATACACTGTACAATCCCACACTGATATAACCCTCTCCCCATACACTTTACAATCCCACACTGATATAACCCTCCCCATACACTGTCCAATCCCACACGGATATAACCCTCCCCATACACTGTACAATGCCACACTGATATAACCCTCTCACCATATACTGTACAATCCCACACTTATATAACTCTCCCCATACACTGTACAATCCCACACTGATATAACCCTCACCATACACTGTACAATTCCACACTGATATAACCCTCCCCATACACTGTACAGTCCCACACTGATATAGCCCCCCATGCACTGTACAATCCAACACTGATATAACCCTCCCCATAAACTGTACAATCCCACACTGATATAATCCTCTCCACATGCACTGTACAATCCCACACTGATATAACCCTCACCCATACACTGTACAATCCCACACTGATATAACCCTCCCCATATCCTGTACAATCCCACACTGATATAAACCTCCCCATACACTGTACAATCCCACACTGATATAACCCTCCCCATACACTGTACAATCCCACACTGATAGAACCCTCCCCATTCACTGTACAATCCCACACTGATATAACCCTCCCCATGCACGGTACAATCCCACACTGATATAACCCCCCCCCCCACCCATACACTGTACAATCACACACTGATATAACCCTCCCCATACACTGTACAATCCCAGACTGATATAAACCTCTCGCCATACACTGTACAATCCCACACTGATATAACATTTCCATACACTGTACAATCCCACACTGATATAATCCTCCCATACACTGTACAGTCCCACACTGATGTAACCCCCACATACACTGTACAATCCCACACTGATATAAACCTCTCCCCATACACTGTACAATCCCACACTGATATAACTTTCTCTACATACACATTACAATCCCATACAGATATAACCCCCTCCCCATACACTGTACAATCCCACACTGATGTAACCCTCCCCATACACTGTACAATCCCACACTGATATAACCCCCTCCCCATACACTGTACAATCCCACACTGATATAACTCCCCCCCCCATACAATGTACAATCCCACACTGATATAACCCTCCCCATACACTGTATAATACCACACTGATATAACCCTCCCCATACACTGTACAATCCCACACTGATATAACCCTCCCCATACACTGTACAATCCCACACTGATATAACCCTCGGCATACACTGTACAATCCCACACTGTTAGAAACCTCTCCCATACACTTTACAATCCCACACTGATATAACCCTCCCCATACACTGTACAATCCCACACTGATATAACGCTCTCCCCATACACTGTCCAATCCAACACTGACATTAACCCTCCCCATACACTGTACAATCCCACCCTGATATAACCCTCCCCATACACTGTACAATCCCACACTGATATAATCCTCGCCCATACACTGTACAGTCCCACACTGATATAACCCTCTCCCCATACAATGTACAATCCCACACTGATATAACCCTCTCCCCATACACTGTACAATCCCACACTGATATAACCCTCCCCATACACTGTACAATCCCACACTGATATAACCCTCTCCCCATACACTGTACAATCCCACACTGATATAACCCTCCTCCATACACTGTACAATCCCACACTGATATAACCCTCCCCCATACACTGTCCATTCCCGTACTGATATAAACCTCTTCCCAGACAGTGTTCATTCCCACACTGATATAACCCTCCCCATACACTGTACAATCCCACACTTAAATAACCCTCCTCATACACTGTACAATCCCGCACTGATATAACCCCCCCCCCCCCCCATACACTGTACAATTCCACACTGATATAATCCTCTCCCCATACACTGGACAATCCCACACTGATATAACCCTCCCCATACACTGTACAATCCCACACTGATATAACCCTCACCATACACTGTACAATTCCACACTGATATAACCCTCCCCATACACTGTACAGTCCCACACTGATATAGCCCCCCATGCACTGTACAATCCAACACTGATATAACCCTCCCCATAAACTGTACAATCCCACACTGATATAATCCTCTCCACATGCACTGTACAATCCCACACTGATATAACCCTCACCCATACACTGTACAATCCCACACTGATATAACCCTCCCCATATCCTGTACAATCCCACACTGATATAAACCTCCCCATACACTGTACAATCCCACACTGATATAACCCTCCCCATACACTGTACAATCCCACACTGATAGAACCCTCCCCATTCACTGTACAATCCCACACTGATATAACCCTCCCCATGCACGGTACAATCCCACACTGATATAACCCCCCCCCCCACCCATACACTGTACAATCACACACTGATATAACCCTCCCCATACACTGTACAATCCCAGACTGATATAAACCTCTCGCCATACACTGTACAATCCCACACTGATATAACATTTCCATACACTGTACAATCCCACACTGATATAATCCTCCCATACACTGTACAGTCCCACACTGATGTAACCCCCACATACACTGTACAATCCCACACTGATATAAACCTCTCCCCATACACTGTACAATCCCACACTGATATAACTTTCTCTACATACACATTACAATCCCATACAGATATAACCCCCTCCCCATACACTGTACAATCCCACACTGATGTAACCCTCCCCATACACTGTACAATCCCACACTGATATAACCCCCTCCCCATACACTGTACAATCCCACACTGATATAACTCCCCCCCCCCCATACAATGTACAATCCCACACTGATATAACCCTCCCCATACACTGTATAATACCACACTGATATAACCCTCCCCATACACTGTACAATCCCACACTGATATAACCCTCCCCATACACTGTACAATCCCACACTGATATAACCCTCGGCATACACTGTACAATCCCACACTGATAGAAACCTCTCCCATACACTTTACAATCCCACACTGATATAACCCTCCCCATACACTGTACAATCCCACACTGATATAACGCTCTCCCCATACACTGTCCAATCCAACACTGACATTAACCCTCCCCATACACTGTACAATCCCACCCTGATATAACCCTCCCCATACACTGTACAATCCCACACTGATATAATCCTCGCCCATACACTGTACAGTCCCACACTGATATAACCCTCTCCCCATACAATGTACAATCCCACACTGATATAACCCTCTCCCCATACACTGTACAATCCCACACTGATATAACCCTCCCCATACACTGTACAATCCCACACTGATATAACCCTCTCCCCATACACTGTACAATCCCACACTGATATAACCCTCCTCCATACACTGTACAATCCCACACTGATATAACCCTCCCCCATACACTGTCCATTCCCGTACTGATATAAACCTCTCCCCAGACAGTGTTCATTCCCACACTGATATAACCCTCCCCATACACTGTACAATCCCACACTTAAATAACCCTCCTCATACACTGTACAATCCCGCACTGATATAACCCCCCCCCCCATACACTGTACAATTCCACACTGATATAATCCTCTCCCCATACACTGGACAATCCCACACTGATATAACCCTCCCCATACACTGTACAATACCACACTGATATAACCCTCCCCAAACACTGTACAATCCCACACTGATATAACCCTCCCCATACACTGTACAATCCCACACTAATATAACCCCCCCCCATACTCTGCACAATCCCACATTGATATAACCCTCCCCCATACACTGTACAATCCCACACTGATTAACCCTCCGCATACACTGTACAATCCCACACTGATAGAAACCTCTCCCATACACTTTACAATCCCACACTGATATAACCCTCCCCATACACTGTACAATCCCACACTGATATAACGCTCTCCCTATACACTGTCCAATCCAACACTGACATTAACCCTCCCATACACTGTACAATCCGACACTGATATAGCCCTCCCCATACCATGTACAATCCCACACTGATATAATCCTCGCCCATACACTGTACAGTCCCACACTGATATAACCCTCTCCCCATACAATGTACAATCCCACACTGATATAACCCTGTCCCCATACACTGTACAATCCCACACTGATATAACCCTCCCCATACACTGTACAATCCCACACTGATATAACCCTCTCCCCATACGCTGTACAATCCCACACTGATATAACCCTCCTCCATACACTGTACAATCCCACACTGATAGAACCCTCCCCCATACACTGTCCATTCCCGTACTGATATAAACCTCTCCCCATACAGTGTACAATCCCACACTGATATAACCCTCCCCATACACTGTACAATCCCACACTTATATAACCCTCCCCATACACTGTACAATCCCGCACTGATATAACCCCCCCCCCCATACACTGTACAACTCCACACTGATATAATCCTCTCCCCATACACTGGACAATCCCACACTGATATAACTCTCTCCCCATACACTGTACAATCCCACACTGATATAACCCTCCCAATACACTGTACAATCCTACACTGATATAATCCTCTCCCATACACTGTACAGTCCCGCACTCATATATCCCTCTCCCCATACAATGTACAATCCCACACAGATATAACCCTCTCCCCATACACTGTACAATCCCACACGGACATAACCCTCCTCCATACACTGTACAATCCCACACTGATATAAACCCCCTCCCATACAATGTACAATCCCACACTGATATAACCCTCCCCATACACTGTACAATACCACACTGATATAATCCTCCCCCATGCATTGTACACTCCCACACTGATATAACCCTCTCCCCATACACTGTACAATCCCACACTGATATAACACTCCCCATACACTGTACAATCCTTCACTGATATAACACCCCCCCCATACACTGTACAATCCCACACTGATATAACCCTCTCCCCATACACTGTACAATCGCACACTGATATAATCCTCTCCCCATACACTGTACAATCCCACACTGATTTAACCCTCCCCATACACTGTAAAATCCCACACTGTTATAACCCTCCCCATACACTGTATAATCCCACACTGATATAACCCTCCCCATACACTGTACAATCCCACACTGATATTACACTCCCCATACACTGTACAATCCCACACTGATATCACCCTCTACCCATACACTGTACAATCCCACACTGATATAACCCTCTCCCCATACACTTTACAATCCCACACTGATATAACCCTCCCCATACACTGTCCAATCCCACACGGATATAACCCTCCCCATACACTGTACAATGCCACACTGATATAACCCTCTCACCATATACTGTACAATCCCTCACTTATATAACTCTCCCCATACACTGTACAATCCCACACTGATATAACCCTCACCATACACTGTACAAACCCACACTGATATAGCCCCCCATTCACTGTACAATCCAACAAATATAGAACCCTCCCCATACACTGTACAATGCCACACTGATATAACCCTCTCCCCATACACTGTATAATTCCACACTGAAAGAACCCTCACCCATATACTGTACAATCTCACACTGATATAACCCTCCCATATACTGTACAATCCCACACTGATATAACCCTCCCATACACTGTACAATCCCACACAATATAACCCTCCCCATACACTTTACAATCCCACACTGATATAAACCTCTCCCCATACAGTGTGCAATCCTACACTGATATAACCTTCCCCATACACTGTACAATCCCACACTGATATAACCCTCCCATAGACTGTACAGTTCCACACTGATATAACCCCCACATACACTGTACAATCCCACACGGATATAACGCTATCCCCATACACTGTACAATCCCACACTGAAATAACCCTCCCCATACACTGTACAATCCCACACTGATATAGCCCCCTCCCCATACACTGTACAATCCCACACTGATATAACTCCCCCCCCATACAATGTACAATCCCACACTGATATAACCCTCCCCATACACTGTACAATCCCACACTGATAGAAACCTCTCCCATACACTTTACAATCCCACACTGATATAACCCTCCCCATACACTGTACAATCCCACACTGATATAACGCTCTCCCTATACACTGTCCAATCCAACACTGACATTAACCCTCCCATACACTGTACAATCCGACACTGATATAACCCTCCCCATACACTGTACAATCCCACACTGATATAATCCTCGCCCATACACTGTACAGTCCCACACTGATATAACCCTCTCCCCATACAATGTACAATCCCACACTGATATAACCCTGTCCCCATACACTGTACAATCCCACACTGATATAACCCTCCCCATACACTGTACAATCCCACTCTGATATAACCCTCTCCCCATACACTGTACAATCCCACACTGATATAACCCTCCTCCATACACTGTACAATCCCACACTGATATAACCCTCCCCCATACACTGTCCATTCCCGTACTGATATAAACCTCTTCCCATACAGTGTACAATCCCACATTGATATAACCCTCCCCATACACTGTACAATCCCACACTTATATAACCCTCCCCATACACTGTACAATCCCGCACTGATATAACCCCCCCCCCCCCATACACTGTACAACTCCACACTGATATAATCCTCTCCCCATACACTGGACAATCCCACACTGATATAACTCTCTCCCCATACACTGTACAATCCCACACTGATATAACCCTCCCCATACACTGTACAATCCCACACTGATATAATCCTCTCCCATACACTGTACAGTCCCGCACTCATATATCCCTCTCCCCATACAATGTACCATCCCACACAGATATAACCCTCTCCCCATACACTGTACAATCCCACACGGACATAACCCTCCTCCATACACTGTACAATCCCACACTGATATAAACCCCCTCCCATACAATGTACAATCCCACAATAATATAACCCTCCACATACACTGTACAATACCACACTGATATAATCCTCCCCCATGCATTGAACACTCCCACACTGATATAACCCTCTCCCCATACACTGTACAATCCCACACTGATATAACACTCCCCATACACTGTACAATCCTTCACTGATATAACACCCCCCCCATACACTGTACAATCCCACACTGATATAACCCTCTCCCCATACACTGTACAATCGCACACTGATATAATCCTCTCCCCATACACTGTACAATCCCACACTGATTTAACCCTCCCCATACACTGTACAATCCCACACTGTTATAACCCTCCCCATACACTGTATAATCCCACACTGATATAACCCTCCCCATACACTGTACAATCCCACACTGATATTACACTCCCCATACACTGTACAATCCCACACTGATATCACCCTCTCCCCATACACTGTACAATCCCACACTGATATAACCCTCTCCCCATACACTTTACAATCCCACACTGATATAACCCTCCCCATACACTGTCCAATCCCACACGGATATAACCCTCCCCATACACTGTACAATGCCACACTGATATAACCCTCTCACCATATACTGTACAATCCCACACTTATATAACTCTCCCCATACACTGTACAATCCCACACTGATATAACCCTCACCATACACTGTACAATTCCACACTGATATAACCCTCCCCATACACTGTACAGTCCCACACTGATATAGCCCCCCATGCACTGTACAATCCAACACTGATATAACCCTCCCCATAAACTGTACAATCCCACACTGATATAATCCTCTCCACATGCACTGTACAATCCCACACTGATATAACCCTCACCCATACACTGTACAATCCCACACTGATATAACCCTCCCCATATCCTGTACAATCCCACACTGATATAAACCTCCCCATACACTGTACAATCCCACACTGATATAACCCTCCCCATACACTGTACAATCCCACACTGATAGAACCCTCCCCATTCACTGTACAATCCCACACTGATATAACCCTCCCCATGCACGGTACAATCCCACACTGATATAACCCCCCCCCCACCCATACACTGTACAATCACACACTGATATAACCCTCCCCATACACTGTACAATCCCACACTGATATAAACCTCTCGCCATACACTGTACAATCCCACACTGATATAACCTTTCCATACACTGTACAATCCCACACTGATATAATCCTCCCATACACTGTACAGTCCCACACTGATGTAACCCCCACATACACTGTACAATCCCACACTGATATAAACCTCTCCCCATACACTGTACAATCCCACACTGATATAACTTTCTCTACATACACATTACAATCCCATACAGATATAACCCCCTCCCCATACACTGTACAATCCCACACTGATGTAACCCTCCCCATACACTGTACAATCCCACACTGATATAACCCCCTCCCCATACACTGTACAATCCCACACTGATATAACTCCCCCCCCATACAATGTACAATCCCACACTGATATAACCCTCCCCATACACTGTGCAATCCCACACTGATATAACCCTCCCCATACACTGTACAATCCCACACTGATATAACCCTCGGCATACACTGTACAATCCCACACTGATAGAAACCTCTCCCATACACTTTACAATCCCACACTGATATAACCCTCCCCATACACTGTACAATCCCACACTGATATAACGCTCTCCCCATACACTGTCCAATCCAACACTGACATTAACCCTCCCCATACACTGTACAATCCCACCCTGATATAACCCTCCCCATACACTGTACAATCCCACACTGATATAATCCTCGCCCATACACTGTACAGTCCCACACTGATATAACCCTCTCCCCATACAATGTACAATCCCACACTGATATAACCCTCCCCATACACTGTACAATCCCACACTGATATAACCCTCTCCCCATACACTGTACAATCCCACACTGATATAACCCTCCTCCATACACTGTACAATCCCACACTGATATAACCCTCCCCCATACACTGTCCATTCCCGTACTGATATAAACCTCTCCCCATACAGTGTTCATTCCCACACTGATATAACCCTCCCCATACACTGTACAATCCCACACTTAAATAACCCTCCTCATACACTGTACAATCCCGCACTGATATACCCCCCCCATACACTGTACAATTCCACACTGATATAATTCTCTCCCCATACACTGGACAATCCCACACTGATATAACCCTCCCCATACACTGTACAATACCACACTGATATAACCCTCCCCAAACACTGTACAATCCCACACTGATATAACCCTCCCCATACACTGTACAATCCCACACTAATATAATCCCCCCCCCATACTCTGCACAATCCCACATTGATATAACCCTCCCCCATACACTGTACAATCCCACACTGATTAACCCTCCGCATACACTGTACAATCCCACACTGATAGAAACCTCTCCCATACACTTTACAATCCCACACTGATATAACCCTCCCCATACACTGTACAATCCCACACTGATATAACGCTCTCCCTATACACTGTCCAATCCAACACTGACATTAACCCTCCCATACACTGTACAATCCGACACTGATATAACCCTCCCCATACCATGTACAATCCCACACTGATATAATCCTCGCCCATACACTGTACAGTCCCACACTGATATAACCCTCTCCCCATACAATGTACAATCCCACACTGATATAACCCTGTCCCCATACACTGTACAATCCCACACTGATATAACCCTCCCCATACACTGTACAATCCCACACTGATATAACCCTCTCCCCATACACTGTACAATCCCACACTGATATAACCCTCCTCCATACACTGTACAATCCCACACTGATAGAACCCTCCCCCATACACTGTCCATTCCCGTACTGATATAAACCTCTCCCCATACAGTGTACAATCCAACACTGATATAACCCTCCCCATACACTGTACAATCCAACACTTATATAACCCTCCCCATACACTGTACAATCCCGCACTGATATAACCCCCCCCCCCATACACTGTACAACTCCACACTGATATAATCCTCTCCCCATACACTGGACAATCCCACACTGATATAACTCTCTCCCCATACACTGTACAATCCCACACTGATATAACCCTCCCAATACACTGTACAATCCTACACTGATATAATCCTCTCCCATACACTGTACAGTCCCGCACTCATATATCCCTCTCCCCATACAATGTACAATCCCACACAGATATAACCCTCTCCCCATACACTGTACAATCCCACACGGACATAACCCTCCTCCATACACTGTACAATCCCACACTGATATAAACCCCCTCCCATACAATGTACAATCCCACACTGATATAACCCTCCCCATACACTGTACAATACCACACTGATATAATCCTCCCCCATGCATTGTACACTCCCACACTGATATAACCCTCTCCCCATACACTGTACAATCCCACACTGATATAACACTCCCCATACACTGTACAATCCTTCACTGATATAACACCCCCCCATACACTGTACAATCCCACACTGATATAACCCTCTCCCCATACACTGTACAATCGCACACTGATATAATCCTCTCCCCATACACTGTACAATCCCACACTGATTTAACCCTCCCCATACACTGTACAATCCCACACTGTTATAACCCTCCCCATACACTGTATAATCCCACACTGATATAACCCTCCCCATACACTGTACAATCCCACACTGATATTACACTCCCCATACACTGTACAATCCCACACTGATATCACCCTCTACCCATACACTGTACAATCCCACACTGATATAACCCTCTCCCCATACACTTTACAATCCCACACTGATATAACCCTCCCCATACACTGTCCAATCCCACACGGATATAACCCTCCCCATACACTGTACAATGCCACACTGATATAACCCTCTCACCATATACTGTACAATCCCTCACTTATATAACTCTCCCCATACACTGTACAATCCCACACTGATATAACCCTCACCATACACTGTACAATCCCACACTGATATAGCCCCCCATTCACTGTACAATCCAACAAATATAGAACCCTCCCCATACACTGTACAATGCCACACTGATATAACCCTCTCCCCATACACTGTATAATTCCACACTGAAAGAACCCTCACCCATATACTGTACAATCTCACACTGATATAACCCTCCCATATACTGTACAATCCCACACTGATATAACCCTCCCCATACACTGTACAATCCCACACAATATAACCCTCCCCATACACTTTACAATCCCACACTGATATAAACCTCTCCCCATACAGTGTACAATCCTACACTGATATAACCTTCCCCATACACTGTACAATCCCACACTGATATAACCCTCCCATAGACTGTACAGTTCCACACTGATATAACCCCCACATACACTGTACAATCCCACACGGATATAACGCTATCCCCATTCACTGTACAATCCCACACTGAAATAACCCTCCCCATACACTGTACAATCCCACACTGATATAACCCCCTCCCCATACACTGTACAATCCCACACTGATATAACTCCCCCCCCCATACAATGTACAATCCCACACTGATATAACCCTCCCCATACACTGTACAATACCACACTGATATAACCCTCCCCATACACTGTACAATCCCACACTGATATAACCCTCCCCATACACTATACAATCCCACACTGATATAACCCCCCCCCCCCATACTCTGCACAATCCCACATTGATATAACCCTCCCCCATACACTGTACAATCCCACACTGATATAACCCTCGGCATACACTGTACAATCCCACACTGATAGAAACCTCTCCCATACACTGTACAATCCCACACTGATATAACCCTCCCCATACACTGTACAATCCCACACTGATATAACGCTCTCCCCATACACTGTCCAATCCAACACTGACATTAACCCTCCCCATACACTGTACAATCCCACACTGATATAACCCTCCCCATACACTGTACAATCCCTCACTGATATAACCCTCTCCCCATACACTGTACAATCCCACACTGATATAACCCTCCCCATACACTGTACAATCCCACACTGATATAACCCTCTCCCAATACTCTGTACAATCCCACACTGATATAACCCTCCTCCATACACTGTACAATCCCACACTGATATAACCCTCACCCATACACTGTCCATTTCCGTACTGATATAAACCTCTCCCCATACGTGCACAATCCCACACTGATATAACCCTCCCCATACACTGTACAATCCCACACTTTTATAACCCTCCTCATACACTGTACAATCCCGCACTGATATAACCCCACCCCCCCCCATACACTGTACAATTCCACACTGATCTAATCTTCTCCCCATACACTGGACAATCCCACACTGATATAACCCTCCCCATACACAGTACAATCCCACACTGATATAACACTCCCCATACACTGTACAATCCTTCACTGATATAACACCCCCCCATACACTGTACAATCCCACACTGATATAACCCTCTCCCCATACACTGTACAATCGCACACTGATATAATCCTCTCCCCATACACTGTACAATCCCACACTGATTTAACCCTCCCCATACACTGTACAATCCCACACTGTTATAACCCTCCCCATACACTGTATAATCCCACACTGATATAACCCTCCCCATACACTGTACAATCCCACACTGATATTACACTCCCCATACACTGTACAATCCCACACTGATATCACCCTCTACCCATACACTGTACAATCCCACACTGATATAACCCTCTCCTAATACACTTTACAATCCCACACTGATATAACCCTCCCCATACACTGTCCAATCCCACACGGATATAACCCTCCCCATACACTGTACAATGCCACACTGATATAACCCTCTCACCATATACTGTACAATCCCACACTTATATAACTCTCCCCATACACTGTACAATCCCACACTGATATAACCCTCACCATACACTGTACAATTCCACACTGATATAACCCTCCCCATACACTGTACAGTCCCACACTGATATAGCCCCCCATGCACTGTACAATCCAACACTGATATAACCCTCCCCATAAACTGTACAATCCCACACTGATATAATCCTCTCCACATGCACTGTACAATCCCACACTGATATAACACTCACCCATACACTGTACAATCCCACACTGATATAACCCTCCCCATATCCTGTACAATCCCACACTGATATAAACCTCTCCATACACTGTACAATCCCACACTGATATAACCCTCCCCATACACTGTACAATCCCACACTGATAGAACCCTCCCCATTCACTGTACAATCCCACACTGATATAACCCTCCCCATGCACGGTACAATCCCACACTGATATAACCCCCCCCCCCACCCATACAATGTACAATCACATACTGATATAACCCTCCCCATACAATGTACAATCCCACACTGATATAAACCTCTCGCCATACACTGTACAATCCCACACTGATATAACCTTTCCATACACTGTACAATCCCACACTGATATAATCCTCCCATACACTGTACAGTCCCACACTGATGTAACCCCCACATACACTGTACAATCCCACACTGATATAAACCTCTCCCCATACACTGTACAATCCCACACTGATATAACTTTCTCTACATACACATTACAATCCCATACAGATATAACCCCCTCCCCATACACTGTACAATCCCACACTGATGTAACCCTCCCCATACACTGTACAATCCCACACTGATATAACCCCCTCCCCATACACTGTACAATCCCACACTGATATAACTCCCCCCCCCATACAATGTACAATCCCACACTGATATAACCCTCCCCATACACTGTATAATACCACACTGATATAACCCTCCCCATACACTGTACAATCCCACACTGATATAACCCTCCCCATACACTGTACAATCCCACACTGATATAACCCTCGGCATACACTGTACAATCCCACACTGATAGAAACCTCTCCCATACACTTTACAATCCCACACTGATATAACCCTCCCCATACACTGTACAATCCCACACTGATATAACGCTCTCCCCATACACTGTTCAATCCAACACTGACATTAACCCTCCCCATACACTGTACAATCCCACCCTGATATAACCCTCCCCATACACTGTACAATCCCACACTGATATAATCCTCGCCCATACACTGTACAGTCCCACACTGATATAACCCTCTCCCCATACAATGTACAATCCCACACTGATATAACCCTCTCCCCATACACTGTACAATCCCACACTGATATAACCCTCCCCATACACTGTACAATCCCACACTGATATAACCCTCTCCCCATACACTGTACAATCCCACACTGATATAACCCTCCTCCATACACTGTACAATCCCACACTGATATAACCCTCCCCCATACACTGTCCATTCCCGTACTGATATAAACCTCTCCCCATACAGTGTTCATTCCCACACTGATATAACCCTCCCCATACACTGTACAATCCCACACTTAAATAACCCTCCTCATACACTGTACAATCCCGCACTGATATAACCCCCCCCCCCATACACTGTACAATTCCACACTGATATAATCCTCTCCCCATAGACTGGACAATCCCACACTGATATAATCCTCCCCAAACACTGTACAATCCCACACTGATATAACCCTCCCCATACACTGTAAAATCCCACACTAATATAACCCCCCCCCCATACTCTGCACAATCCCACATTGATATAACCCTCCCCCATACACTGTACAATCCCACACTGATTAACCCTCCGCATACACTGTACAATCCCACACTGATAGAAACCTCTCCCATACACTTTACAATCCCACACTGATATAACCCTCCCCATACACTGTACAATCCCACACAGATATAACGCTCTCCCCATACAATGTACAATCCCACACTGATATAACCCTGTCCCCATACACTGTACAATCCCACACTGATATAACCCTCCCCATACACTGTACAATCCCACACTGATATAACCCTCTCCCCATACACTGTACAATCCCACACTGATATAACCCTCCTCCATACACTGTAAAATCCCACACTGATAGAACCCTCCCCCATACACTGTCCATTCCCGTACTGATATAAACCTCTCCCCATACAGTGTACAATCCCACACTGATATAACCCTCCCCATACACTGTACAATCCCACACTTATATAACCCTCCCCATACACTGTACAATCCCGCACTGATATAACCCCCCCCCCATACACTGTACAACTCCACACTGATATAATCCTCTCCCCATACACTGGACAATCCCACACTGATATAACTCTCTCCCCATACACTGTACAATCCCACACTGATATAACCCTCCCAATACACTGTACAATCCTACACTGATATAATCCTCTCCCATACACTGTACAGTCCCGCACTCATATATCCCTCTCCCCATACAATGTACAATCCCACACAGATATAACCCTCTCCCCATACACTGTACAATCCCACACGGACATAACCCTCCTCCATACACTGTACAATCCCACACTGATATAAACCCCCTCCCATACAATGTACAATCCCACACTGATATAACCCTCCCCATACACTGTACAATACCACACTGATATAATCCTCCCCCATGCATTGTACACTCCCACACTGATATAACCCTCTCCCCATACACTGTACAATCCCACACTGATATAACACTCCCCATACACTGTACAATCCTTCACTGATATAACACCCCCCCCATACACTGTACAATCCCACACTGATATAACCCTCTCCCCATACACTGTACAATCGCACACTGATATAATCCTCTCCCCATACACTGTACAATCCCACACTGATTTAACCCTCCCCATACACTGTACAATCCCACACTGTTATAACCCTCCCCATACACTGTATAATACCACACTGATATAACCCTCCCCATACACTGTACAATCCCACACTGATATTACACTCCCCATACACTGTACAATCCCACACTGATATCACCCTCTACCCATACACTGTACAATCCCACACTGATATAACCCTCTCCCCATACACTTTACAATCCCACACTGATATAACCCTCCCCATACACTGTCCAATCCCACACGGATATAACCCTCCCCATACACTGTACAATGCCACACTGATATAACCCTCTCACCATATACTGTACAATCCCTCACTTATATAACTCTCCCCATACACTGTACAATCCCACACTGATATAACCCTCACCATACACTGTACAATCCCACACTGATATAGCCCCCCATTCACTGTACAATCCAACAAATATAGAACCCTCCCCATACACTGTACAATGCCACACTGATATAACCCTCTCTCCATACACTGTACAATTCCACACTGAAAGAACCCTCACCCATATACTGTACAATCTCACACTGATATAACCCTCCCATATACTGTACAATCCCACACTGATATAACCCTCCCCATACACTGTACAATCCCACACAATATAACCCTCCCCATACACTTTACAATCCCACACTGATATAAACCTCTCCCCATACAGTGTACAATCCTACACTGATATAACCTTCCCCATACACTGTACAATCCCACACTGATATAACCCTCCCATAGACTGTACAGTTCCACACTGATATAACCCCCACATACACTGTACAATCCCACACGGATATAACGCTATCCCCATACACTGTACAATCCCACACTGAAATAACCCTCCCCATACACTGTACAATCCCACACTGATATAACCCCCTCCCCATACACTGTACAATCCCACACTGATATAACTCCCCCCCCCATACAATGTACAATCCCACACTGATATAACCCTCCCCATACACTGTACAATACCACACTGATATAACCCTCCCCATACACTGTACAATCCCACACTGATATAACCCTCCCCATACACTATACAATCCCACACTGATATAACCCCCCCCCATACTCTGCACAATCCCACATTGATATAACCCTCCCCCATACACTGTACAATCCCACACTGATATAACCCTCGGCATACACTGTACAATCCCACACTGATAGAAACCTCTCCCATACACTGTACAATCCCACACTGATATAACCCTCCCCATACACTGTACAATCCCACACTGATATAACGCTCTCCCCATACAATGTCCAATCCAACACTGACATTAACCCTCCCCATACACTGTACAATCCCACACTGATATAACCCTCCCCATTCACTGTACAATCCCACACTGATATAACCCTCTCCCCATACACTGTACAATCCCACACTGATATAACCCTCCCCATACACTGTACAATCCCACACTGATATAACCCTCTCCCAATACACTGTACAATCCCACACTGATATAACCCTCCTCCATACACTGTACAATCCCACACTGATATAACCCTCCCCCATACACTGTCCATTTCCGTACTGATATAAACCTCTCCCCATACAGTGCACAATCCCACACTGATATAACCCTCCCCATACACTGTACAATCCCACACTTTTATAACCCTCCTCATACACTGTACAATCCCGCACTGATATAACCCCCCCCCCCCCCATACACTGTACAATTCCACACTGATCTCATCCTCTCCCCATACACTGGACAATCCCACACTGATATAACCCTCCCCATACACAGTACAATACCACACTGATATAACCCTCCCCATACACTGTACAATTCCACACTGATATAACCCTCGCCATACACTGTACAATCCCACACTGATATAATCCCCCCCCCCCATACTCTGCACAATCCCACATTGATATAACTCTCCCCCATACACTGTACAATCCCACACTGATATAACCCTCCGCATGCACTGTACAATCCCACACTGATAGAAACCTCTCCCATACACTGTACAATCCCACACTGATATAACCCTCCCCATACACTGTACAATCCCACACTGATATAACGCTCTCCCCATACACTGTCCAATCCAACACTGACATTAACCCTCCCCATACACTGTACAATCCCACACTGATATAACCCACCCCATACACTGTACAATCCCACACTAATATAATCCTCGCCCATACACTGTACAGTCCCACACTGATATAACCCTCTCCCCATACAATGTACAATCACACACTGATATAACCCTCTCCCCATACACTGTACAATCCCACACTGATATAACCCTCCCCATACACTGTACAATCCCACACTGATATAACTCTCCCCCATGCACTGTACAATCCCACACTGATATAACCCTCCGCATGCACTGTACAATCCCACACTGATTGAAACCTCTCCCATACACTGTACAATCCCACACTGATATAACCCTCCCCATACACTGTACAATCTCACACTGATATAACGCTCTCCCCATACACTGTCCAATCCAACACTGACATTAACCCTCCCCATACACTGTACAATCCCACACTGATATAACCCACCCCATACACTGTACAATCCCACACTAATATAATCCTCGCCCATACACTGTACAGTCCCACACTGATATAACCCTCTCCCCATACAATGTACAATCACACACTGATATAACCCTCTCCCCATACACTGTACAATCCCACACTGATATAACCCTCCCCATACACTGTACAATCCCACACTGATATAACCCTCTCCCCATACACTGTACAATCCCACACTGATATAACCCTCCTCCATACACTGTACAATCCCACACTGATATAACCGTCCCCCATACACTGTCCATTCCCGTACTGATATAAACCTCTCCCCGTACAGTGTACAGTCCCACACTGATATAACCCTCCCCATACACTGTACAATCCCACACTTATATAACCCTCCCCATACACTGTACAATCCCGCACTGATATAACCCCCCCATACACTGTACAATCCCACACTGATATAATCCTCGACCCATACACTGGACAATCTCACACTGATATATCTCTCTACCCATACACTGTACAATCCTACACTGATATAACCCTCCCCTTACACTGTACAATCCCACACTGATATAACCCTCCCCATACACTGTACAATCCCACACTGATATAATCCTCTCCCATACACTGTACAGTCCCGCACTCATATATCCCTCTCCCCATACACAGTACAATCCCACACTGATATAACACTCCCCATACACTGTACAATCCTTCACTGATATAACACCCCCCCCCATACACTGTACAATCCCACACTGATATAACCCTCTCCCCATACACTGTACAATCGCACACTGATATAATCCTCTCCCCATACACTGTACAATCCCACACTGATTTAACCCTCCCCATACACTGTACAATCCCACACTGTTATAACCCTCCCCATACACTGTATAATCCCACACTGATATAACCCTCCCCATACACTGTACAATCCCACACTGATATTACACTCCCCATACACTGTACAATCCCACACTGATATCACCCTCTCCCCATACACTGTACAATCCCACACTGATATAACCCTCTCCCCATACACTTTACAATCCCACACTGATATAACCCTCCCCATACACTGTCCAATCCCACACGGATATAACCCTCCCCATACACTGTACAATGCCACACTGATATAACCCTCTCACCATATACTGTACAATCCCACACTTATATAACTCTCCCCATACACTGTACAATCCCACACTGATTTAACCCTCACCATACACTGTACAATCCCACACTGATATAGCCCCCCATTGACTGTACAATCCAACAAATATAGAACCCTCCCCATACACTGTACAATCCCACACTGATATAACCCTCTCCCCATACACTGTACAATTCCACACTGATATAACCCTCACCCATATACTGTACAATCTCACACTGATATAACCCTCCCATATACTGTACAATCCCACACTGATATAACCCTCCACATACACTGTACAATCCCACACAATATAACCCTCCCCATACACTTTACAATCCCACACTGATATAAACCTCTCCCCATACAGTGTACAATCCTACACTGATATAACCTTCCCCATACACTGTACAATCCCACACTGATATAACCCTCCCATTGACTGTACAGTTCCACACTGATATAACCCCCACATACACTGTACAATCCCACACGGATATAACGCTATCCCCATACACTGTACAATCCCACACTGAAATAACCCTCCCCATACACTGTACAATCCCACACTGATATAACCCCCTCCCCATACACTGTACAATCCCACACTGATATAACTCCCCCCCGTACAATGTACAATCGCACACTGATATAACGCTCTCCCCATACACTGTCCAATCCAACACTGACATTAACCCTCCCCATACACTGTACAATCCCACACTGATATAACCCACCCCATACACTGTACAATCCCACACTAATATAATCCTCGCCCATACACTGTACAGTCCCACACTGATATAACCCTCTCCCCATACAATGTACAATCACACACTGATATAACCCTGTCCCCATACACTGTACAATCCCACACTGATATAACCCTCCCCATACACTGTACAATCCCACACTGATATAACCCTCTCCCCATACACTGTACAATCCCACACTGATATAACCCTCCTCCATACACTGTACAATCCCACACTGATATAACCCTCCCCCATACACTGTCCATTCCCGTACTGATATAAACCTCTCCCCGTACAGTGTACAGTCCCACACTGATATAACCCTCCCCATACACTGTACAATCCCACACTTATATAACCCTCCCCATACACTGTACAATCCCACACTGATATAATCCTCGACCAATACACTGGACAATCCCACACTGATATATCTCTCTACCCATACACTGTACAATCCTACACTGATATAACCCTCCCCTTACACTGTACAATCCCACACTGATATAACCCTCCCCATACACTGTACAATCCCACACTGATATAATCCTCTCCCATACACTGTACAGTCCCGCACTCATATATCCCTCTCCCCATACACTGTACAATCCCACACTGATATAACACTCCCCATACACTGTACAATCCTTCACAGATATAACACCCCCCCCCATACACTGTACAATCCCACACTGATATAACCCTCTCCCCATACACTGTAAATCGCACACTGATATAATCCTCTCCCCGTACACTGTACAATCCCACACTGATTTAACCCTCCCCATACACTGTACAATCCCACACTGTTATAACCCTCCCCATACACTGTATAATCCCACACTGATATAACCCTCCCCATACACTGTACAATCCCACACTGATATTACACTCCCAATACACTGTACAATCCCACACTGATATCACCCTCTCCCCATACACTGTACGATCCCACACTGATATAACCCTCTTCCCATACACTTTACAATCCCACACTGATATAACCCTCCCCATACACTGTCCAATCCCACACGGATATAACCCTCCCCATACACTGTACAATGCCACACTGATATAACCCTCTCACCATATACTGTACAATCCCACACTTATATAACTCTCCCTACACTGTACAATCCCACACTGATATAACCCTCACCATACACTGTACAATCCCACACTGATATAGCCCCCCATTCACTGTACAATCCAACAAATATAGAACCCTCCCCATACACTGTACAATCCCACACTGATATAACCCTCTCCCCATACACTGTACAATTCCACACTTATATAACCCTCACCCATATACTGTACAATCCCACACTGTTATAACCCTCCCCATACACTGTATAATCCCACACTGATATAACCCTCCCCATACACTGTACAATCCCACACTGATATTACACTCCCCATACACTGTACAATCCCACACTGATATCACCCTCTCCCCATACACTGTACAATCCCACACTGATATAACCCTCTCCCCATACACTTTACAATCCCACACTGATATAACCCTCCCCATACACTGTCCAATCCCACACGGATATAACCCTCCCCATACACTGTACAATGCCACACTGATATAACCCTCTCACCATATACTGTACAATCCCACACTTATATAACTCTCCCCATACACTGTAC
The DNA here is from genome assembly GCF_047496885.1 of Scyliorhinus torazame. Lineage (NCBI taxonomy): Eukaryota > Metazoa > Chordata > Chondrichthyes > Carcharhiniformes > Scyliorhinidae > Scyliorhinus > Scyliorhinus torazame. The sequence continues at coordinate 59,356,206 of NC_092726.1, forward strand.
AATCCCACACTGATATAACCCTCACCATACACTGTACAATCCCACACTGATATAGCCCCCCATTCACTGTACAATCCAACAAATATAGAACCCTCCCCATACACTGTACAATCCCACACTGATATAACCCTCTCCCCATACACTGTACAATTCCACACTGATATAACCCTCACCCATATACTGTACAATCTCACACTGATATAACCCTCCCATATACTGTACAATCCCACACTGATATAACCCTCCCCATACACTGTACAATCCCACACAATATAACCCTCCCCATACACTTTACAATCCCACACTGATATAAACCTCTCGCCATACAGTGTACAATCCTACACTGACATAACCTTCCCCATACACTGTACAATCCCACACTGATATAACCCTCCCATTGACTGTACAGTTCCACACTGATATAACCCCCACATACACTGTACAATCCCACACGGATATAACGCTATCCCCATACACTGTACAATCCCACACTGAAATAACCCTCCCCATACACTGTACAATCCCACACTGATATAACCCCCTCCCCATACACTGTACAATCCCACACTGATATAACTCCCCCCCCCATACAATGTACAATCCCACACTGATATAACGCTCTCCCCATACACTGTCCAATCCAACACTGACATTAACCCTCCCCATACACTGTACAATCCCACACTGATATAACCCACCACATACACTGTACAACCCCACACTAATATAATCCTCGCCCATACACTGTACAATCCCACACTGATATAACCCTCCCCATACACTGTACAATCCCACACTGATATAACCCTCTCCCCATACACTGTACAATCCCACACTGATATAACCCTCCTCCATACACTGTAAAATCCCACACTGATATAACCCTCCCCCATACACTGTCCATTCCCGTACTGACATAAACCTCTCCCCGTACAGTGAACAGTCCCACACTGATATAACCCTCCCCATACACTGTACAATCCCACACTTATATAACCCTTCCCATACACTGTACAATCCCGCACTGATATAACCCCCCCCCCCCCATACACTGTACAATCCCACACTGATATAATCCTCGACCCATACACTGGACAATCCCACACTGATATATCTCTCTACCCATACACTGTACAATCCTACACTGATATAACCCTCCCCTTACACTGTACAATCCCACACTGATATAACCCTCCCCATACACTGTACAATCCCACACTAATATAATCCTCGCCCATACACTGTACAGTCCCACACTGATATAACCCTCTCCCCATACAATGTACAATCACACACTGATATAACCCTCTCCCCATACACTGTACAATCCCACACTGATATAACCCTCCCCATACACTGTACAATCCCACACTGATATAACCCTCTCCCCATTCACTGTACAATCCCACACTGATATAACCCTCCTCCATACACTGTACAATCCCACACTGATATAACCCTCCCCCATACACTGTCCATTCCCGTACTGATATAAACCTCTCCCCGTACAGTGTACAGTCCCACACTGATATAACCCTCCCCATACACTGTACAATCCCACACTTATATAACCCTCCCCATACACTGTACAATCCCGCACTGATATAACCCCCCCCATACACTGTACAATCCCACACTGATATAATCCTCGACCCATACACTGGACAATCTCACACTGATATATCTCTCTACCCATACACTGTACAATCCTACACTGATATAACCCTCCCCTTACACTGTACAATCCCACACTGATATAACCCTCCCCATACACTGTACAATCCCACACTGATATAATCCTCTCCCATACACTGTACAGTCCCGCACTCATATATCCCTCTCCCCATACACTGTACAATCCCACACTGATATAACACTCCCCATACACTGTACAATCCTTCACTGATATAACACCCCCCCCCCATACACTGTACAATCCCACACTGATATAACCCTCTCCCCATACACTGTACAATCGCACACTGATATAATCCTCTCCCCATACACTGTACAATCCCACACTGATTTAACCCTCCCCATACACTGTACAATCCCACACTGTTATAACCCTCCCCATACACTGTATAATCCCACACTGATATAACCCTCCCCATACACTGTACAATCCCACACTGATATTACACTCCCCATACACTGTACAATCCCACACTGATATCACCCTCTCCCCATACACTGTACAATCCCACACTGATATAACCCTCTCCCCATACACTTTACAATCCCACACTGATATAACCCTCCCCATATACTGTCCAATCCCACACGGATATAACCCTCCCCATACACTGTACAATGCCACACTGATATAACCCTCTCACCATATACTGTACAATTCCACACTTATATAACTCTCCCCATACACTGTACAATCCCACACTGATTTAACCCTCACCATACACTGTACAATCCCACACTGATATAGCCCCCCATTCACTGTACAATCCAACAAATATAGAACCCTCCCCATACACTGTACAATCCCACACTGATATAACCCTCTCCCCATACACTGTACAATTCCACACTGATATAACCCTCACCCATATACTGTACAATCTCACACTGATATACCCCTCCCATATACTGTACAATCCCACACTGATATAACCCTCCCCATACACTGTACAATCCCACACAATATAACCCTCCCCATACACTTTACAATCCCACACTGATATAAACCTCTCCCCATACAGTGTACAATCCTACACTGATATAACCTTCCCCATACACTGTACAATCCCACACTGATATAACCCTCCCATTGACTGTACAGTTCCACACTGATATAACCCCCACATACACTGTACAATCCCACACGGATATAACGCTATCCCCATACACTGTACAATCCCACACTGAAATAACCCTCCCCATACACTGTACAATCCCACACTGATATAACCCCCTCCCCATACACTGTACAATCCCACACTGATATAACTCCCCCTCCATACAATGTACAATCCCACACTGATATAACGCTCTCCCCATACACTGTCCAATCCAACACTGACATTAACCCTCCCCATACACTGTACAATCCCACACTGATATAACCCACCCCATACACTGTACAATCCCACACTAATATAATCCTCGCCCATACACTGTACAGTCCCACACTGATATAACCCTCTCCCCATACAATGTACAATCACACACTGATATAACCCTCTCCCCATACACTGTACAATCCCACACTGATATAAACCTCCCCATACACTGTACAATCCCACACTGATATAACCCTCTCCCCATACACTGTACAATCCCACACTGATATAACCCTCCTCCATACACTGTACAATCCCACACTGATATAACCCTCCCCCATACACTGTCCATTCCCGTACTGATATAAACCTCTCCCCGTACAGTGTACAGTCCCACACTGATATAACCCTCCCCATACACTGTACAATCCCACACTTATATAACCCTCCCCATACACTGTACAATCCCACACTGATATAATCCTCGACCCATACACTGTACAATCCTACACTGATATAACCCTCCCCTTACACTGTACAATGCCACACTGATATAACCCTCCCCATACACTGTACAATCCCACACTGATATAATCCTTTCCCATACACTGTACAGTCCCGCACTCATATATCCCTCTCCCCATACACTGTACAATCCCACACTGATATAACACTCCCCATACACTGTACAATCCTTCACTGATATAACACCCCCCCCCATAAACTGTACAATCCCACACTGATATAACCCTCTCCCCATACACTGTAAATCGCACACTGATATAATCCTCTCCCCGTACACTGTACAATCCCACACTGATTTAACCCTCCCCATACACTGTACAATCCCACACTGTTATAACCCTCCCCATACACTGTATAATCCCACACTGATATAACCCTCCCCATACACTGTACAATCCCACACTGATATTACACTCCCCATACACTGTACAATCCCACACTGATATCACCCTCTCCCCATACACTGTACGATCCCACACTGATATAACCCTCTCCCCATACACTTTACAATCCCACACTGATATAACCCTCCCCATACACTGTCCAATCCCACACGGATATAACCCTCCCCATACACTGTACAATGCCACACTGATATAACCCTCTCACCATATACTGTACAATCCCACACTTATATAACTCTCCCCATACACTGTACAATCCCACACTGATATAACCCTCACCATACACTGTACAATCCCACACTGATATAGCCCCCCATTCACTGTACAATCCAACAAATATAGAACCCTCCCCATACACTGTACAATCCCACACTGATATAACCCTCTCCCCATACACTGTACAATTCCACACTAATATAACCCTCACCCATATACTGTACAATCCCACACTGTTATAACCCTCCCCATACACTGTATAATCCCACACTGATATAACCCTCCCCATACACTGTACAATCCCACACTGATATTACACTCCCCATACACTGTACAATCCCACACTGATATCACCATCTCCCCATACACTGTACAATCCCACACTGATATAACCCTCTCCCCATACACTTTACAATCCCACACTGATATAACCCTCCCCATACACTGTCCAATCCCACACGGATATAACCCTCCCCATACACTGTACAATGCCACACTGATATAACCCTCTCACCATATACTGTACAATCCCACACTTATATAACTCTCCCCATACACTGTACAATCCCACACTGATATAACCCTCACCATACACTGTACAATCCCACACTGATATAGCCCCCCATTCACTGTACAATCCAACAAATATAGAACCCTCCCCATACACTGTACAATCCCACACTGATATAACCCTCTCCCCATACTCTGTACAATTCCACACTGATATAACCCTCACCCATATACTGTACAATCTCACACTGATATAACCCTCCCATATACTGTACAATCCCACACTGATATAACCCTCCCCATACACTGTACAATCCCACACAATATAACCCTCCCCATACACTTTACAATCCCACACTGATATAAACCTCTCCCCATACAGTGTACAATCCTACACTGATATAACCTTCCCCATACACTGTACAATCCCACACTGATATAACCCTCCCATTGACTGTACAGTTCCACACTGATATAACCCCCACATACACTGTACAATCCCACACGGATATAACGCTATCGCCATACACTGTACAATCCCACACTGAAATAACCCTCCCCATACACTGTACAATCCCACACTGATATAACCCCCTCCCCATACACTGTACAATCCCACACTGATATAACTCCCCCCCCCATACAATGTACAATCCCACACTGATATAACGCTCTCCCCATACACTGTACAATCGCACACTGATATAATCCTCTCCCCATACACTGTACAATCCCACACTGATTTAACCCTCCCCATACACTGTACAATCCCACACTGTTATAACCCTCCCCATACACTGTATAATCCCACACTGATATAACCCTCCCCATACACTGTACAATCCCACACTGATATTACACTCCCCATACACTGTACAATCCCACACTGATATCACCCTCTCCCCATACACTGTACAATCCCACACTGATGTAACCCTCTCCCCATACACTTTACAATCCCACACTGATATAACCCTCCCCATACACTGTCCAATCCCACACGGATATAACCCTCCCCATACACTGTACAATGCCACACTGATATAACCCTCTCACCATATACTGTACAATCCCACACTTATATAACTCTCCCCATACACTGTACAATCCCACACTGATTTAACCCTCACCATACACTGTACAATCCCACACTGATATAGCCCCCCATTCACTGTACAATCCAACAAATATAGAACCCTCCCCATACACTGTACAATCCCACACTGATATAACCCTCTCCCCATACACTGTACAATTCCACACTGATATAACCCTCACCCATATACTGTACAATCTCACACTGATATAACCCTCCCATATACTGTACAATCCCACACTGATATAACCCTCCCCATACACTGTACAATCCCACACAATATAACCCTCCCCATACACTTTACAATCCCACACTGATATAAACCTCTCCCCATACAGTGTACAATCCTACACTGATATAACCTTCCCCATACACTGTACAATCCCACACTGATATAACCCTCCCATTGACTGTACAGTTCCACACTGATATTACACTCCCCATACACTGTACAATCCCACACTGATATCACCCTCTCCCCATACACTGTACAATCCCACACTGATGTAACCCTCTCCCCATACACTTTACAATCCCACACTGATATAACCCTCCCCATACACTGTCCAATCCCACACGGATATAACCCTCCCCATACACTGTACAATGCCACACTGATATAACCCTCTCACCATATACTGTACAATCCCACACTTATATAACTCTCCCCATACACTGTACAATCCCACACTGATTTAACCCTCACCATACACTGTACAATCCCACACTGATATAGCCCCCCATTCACTGTACAATCCAACAAATATAGAACCCTCCCCATACACTGTACAATCCCACACTGATATAACCCTCTCCCCATACACTGTACAATTCCACACTGATATAACCCTCACCCATATACTGTACAATCTCACACTGATATAACCCTCCCCATACACTGTCCAATCCCACACGGATATAACCCTCCCCATACACTGTACAATGCCACACTGATATAACCCTCTCACCATATACTGTACAATCCCACACTTATATAACTCTCCCCATACACTGTACAATCCCACACTGATATAACCCTCACCATACACTGTACAATCCCACACTGATATAGCCCCCCATTCACTGTACAATCCAACAAACATAGAACCCTCCCCATACACTGTACAATCCCACACTGATATAACCCTCTCCCCATACACTGTACAATTCCACACTGATATAACCCTCACCCATATACTGTACAATCCCACACTGTTATAACCCTCCCCATACACTGTATAATCCCACACTGATATAACCCTCCCCATACACTGTACAATCCCACACTGATATTACACTCCCCATACACTGTACAATCCCACACTGATATCACCCTCTCCCCATACACTGTACAATCCCACACTGATATAACCCTCTCCCCATACACTTTACAATCCCACACTGATATAACCCTCCCCATACACTGTCCAATCCCACACGGATATAACCCTCCCCATACACTGTACAATGCCACACTGATATAACCCTCTCACCATATACTGTACAATCCCACACTTATATAACTCTCCCCATACACTGTACAATCCCACACTGATATAACCCTCACCATACACTGTACAATCCCACACTGATATAGCCCCCCATTCACTGTACAATCCAACAAATATAGAACCCTCCCCATACACTGTACAATCCCACACTGATATAACCCTCTCCCCATACACTGTACAATTCCACACTGATATAACCCTCACCCATATACTGTACAATCTCACACTGATATAACCCTCCCATATACTGTACAATCCCTCACTGATATAACCCTCCCCATACACTGTACAATCCCACACAATATAACCCTCCCCATACACTTTACAATCCCACACTGATATAAACCTCTCCTCATACAGTGTACAATCCTACACTGATATAACCTTCCCCGTACACTGTACAATCCCACACTGATATAACCCTCCCATTGACTGTACAGTTCCACACTGATATAACCCCCACATACACTGTACAATCCCACACGGATATAACGCTATCCCCATACACTGTACAATCCCACACTGAAATAACCCTCCCCATACACTGTACAATCCCACACTGATATAACCCCCTCCCCATACACTGTACAATCCCACACTGATATAACTCCCCCCCCCATACAATGTACAATCCCACACTGATATAACGCTCTCCCCATACACTGTCCAATCCAACACTGACATTAACCCTCCCCATACACTGTACAATCCCACACTGATATAACCCACCACATACACTGTACAATCCCACACTAATATAATCCTCGCCCATACACTGTACAATCCCACACTGATATAACTCTCCCCATACACTGTACAATCCCACACTGATATAACCCTCTCCCCATACACTGTACAATCCCACACTGATATAACCCTCCTCCATACACTGTACAATCCCACACTGATATAACCCTCCCCCATACACTGTCCATTCCCGTACTGATATAAACCTCTCCCCGTACAGTGAACAGTCCCACACTGATATAACCCTCCCCATACACTGTACAATCCCACACTTATATAACCCTCCCCATACACTGTACAATCCCGCACTGATATAACCCCCCCCCCCCCCATACACTGTACAATCCCACACTGATATAATCCTCGACACATACACTGGACAATCCCACACTGATATATCTCTCTACCCATACACTGTACAATCCTACACTGATATAACCCTCCCCTTACACTGTACAATCCCACACTGATATAACCCTCCCCATACACTGTACAATCCCACACTGATATAATCCTCTCCCATACACTGTACAGTCCCGCACTCATATATCCCTCTCCCCATACACTGTACAATCCCACACTGATATAACACTCACCATACACTGTACAATCCTTCACTGATATAACCCCCCCCCATACACTGTACAATCCCACACTGATATAACCCTCTCCCCATACACTGTACAATCGCACACTGATATAATCCTCTCCCAGTACACTGTACAATCCCACACTGATTTAACCCTCCCCATAGACTGTACAATCCCACACTGTTATAACCCTCCCCATACACTGTATAATCCCACACTGATATAACCCTCCCCATACACTGTACAATCCCACACTGATATTACACTCCCCATACACTGTACAATCCCACACTGATATCACCCTCTCCCCATACACTGTACAATCCCACACTGATATAACCCTCTCCCCATACACTTTACAATCCCACACTGATATAACCCTCCCCATACACTGTCCAATCCCACACGGATATAACCCTCCCCATACACTGTACAATGCCACACTGATATAACCCTCTCACCATATACTGTACAATCCCACACTTATATAACTCTCCCCATACACTGTACAATCCCACACTGATATAACCCTCACCATACACTGTACAATCCCACACTGATATAGCCCCCCATTCACAGTACAATCCAACAAATATAGAACCCTCCCCATACACTGTACAATCCCACACTGATATAACCCTCTCCCCATACACTGTACAATTCCACACTGATATAACCCTCACCCATATACTGTACAATCTCACACTGATATAACCCTCCCATATACTGTACAATCCCACACTGATATAACCCTCCCCATACACTGTACAATCCCACACAATATAACCCTCCCCATACACTTTACAATCCCACACTGATATAAACCTCTCCCCATACAGTGTACAATCCTACACTGATATAACCTTTCCCATACACTGTACAATCCCACACTGATATAACCCTCCCATAGACTGTACAGTTCCACACTGATATAACCCCCACATACACTGTACAATCCCACACGGATATAACGCTATCCCCATACACTGTACAATCCCACACTGAGATAACCCTCCCCATACACTGTACAATCCCACACTGATATAACCCCCTCCCCATACACTGTACAATCCCACACTGATATAACTCCCCCCCCATACAATGTACAATCCTACACTGATATAACGCTCTCCCCATACACTGTCCAATCCAACACTGACATTAACCCTCCCCATACACTGTACAATCCCACACTGATATAACCCACCCCATACACTGTACAATCCCACACTAATATAATCCTCGCCCATACACTGTACAGTCCCACACTGATATAACCCTCTCCCCATACAATGTACAATCACACACTGATATAACCCTCTCCCCATACACTGTACAATCCCACACTGATATAACCCTCCCCATACACTGTACAATCCCACACTGATATAACCCTCTCCCCATACACTGTACAATCCCACACTGATATAACCCTCCTCCATACACTGTACAATCCCACACTGATATAACCCTCCCCCATACACTGTCCATTCCCGTACTGATATAAACCTCTCCCCGTACAGTGTACAGTCCCACACTGATATAACCCTCCCCATACACTGTACAATCCCACACTTATATAACCCTCCCCATACACTGTACAATCCCGCACTGATATAACCCCCCCCCCCATACACTGTACAATCCCACACTGATATAATCCTCGACCCATACACTGGACAATCCCACACTGATATATCTCTCTACCCATACACTGTACAATCCTACACTGATATAACCCTCCCCTTACACTGTACAATCCCACACTGATATAACCCTCCCCATACACTGTACAATCCCACACTGATATAATCCACTCCCATACACTGTACAGTCCCGCACTCATATATCCCTCTCCCCATACACTGTACAATCCCACACTGATATAACACTCCCCATACACTGTACAATCCTTCACTGATATAAACCCCCCCCCATACACTGTACAATCCCACACTGATATAACCCTCTCCCCATACAATGTACAATCACACACTGATGTAACCCTCTCCCCATACACTGTACAATCCCACACTGATATAACCCTCCCCATACACTGTACAATCCCACCCTGATATAACCCTCTCCCCATATACTGTACAATCCCACACTGATATAACTCTCCTCCATACACTGTACAATCCCACACTGATATAACCCTCCCCCATACACTGTCCATTCCCGTACTGATATAAACCTCTCCCCGTACAGTGTACATTCCCACACTGATATAACCCTCCCCATACACTGTACAATCCCACACTTATATAACCCTCCCCATACACTGTACAATCCCGCACTGATATAACCCCCCCCCCCCCCATACACTGTACAATCCCACACTGATATAATCCTCGACCCATACACTGGACAATCCCACACTGATATATCTCTCTACCCATACACTGTACAATCCTACACTGATATAACCCTCCCCTTACACTGTACAATCCCACACTGATATAACCCTCCCCATACACTGTACAATCCCACACTGATATAATCCTCTCCCATACACTGTACAGTCCCGCACTCAAATATCCCTCTCCCCATACACTGTACAATCCCACACTGATATAACACTCCCCATACACTGTACAATCCTTCACTGATATAACACCCCCCCCATACACTGTACAATCCCACACTGATATAACCCTCTCCCCATACACTGTACAATCGCACACTGATATAATCCTCTCCCCGTACACTGTACAATCCCACACTGATTTAACCCTCCCCATACACTGTACAATCCCACACTGTTATAACCCTCCCCATACACTGTATAATCCCACACTGATATAACCCTCCCCATACACTGTACAATCCCACACTGATATTACACTCCCCATACACTGTACAATCCCACACTGATATCACCCTCTCCCCATACACTGTACAATCCCACACTGATATAACCCTCTCCCCATACACTTTACAATCCCACACTGATATAACCCTCCCCATACACTGTCCAATCCCACACGGATATAACCCTCCCCATACACTGTACAATGCCACACTGATATAACCCTCTCACCATATACTGTACAATCCCACACTTATATAACTCTCCCCATACACTGTACAATCCCACACTGATATAACCCTCACCATACACTGTACAATCCCACACTGATATAGCCCCCCATTCACTGTACAATCCAACAAATATAGAACCCTCCCCATACACTGTACAATCCCACACTGATATAACCCTCTCCCCATACACTGTACAATTCCACACTGATATAACCCTCACCCATATACTGTACAATCTCACACTGATATAACCCTCCCATATACTGTACAATCCCACACTGATATAACCCTCCCCATACACTGTACAATCCCACACAATATAACCCTCCCCATACACTTTACAATCCCACACTGATATAAACCTCTCCCCATACAGTGTACAATCCTACACTGATATAACCTTTCCCATACACTGTACAATCCCACACTGATATAACCCTCCCATAGACTGTACAGTTCCACACTGATATAACCCCCACATACACTGTACAATCCCACACGGATATAACGCTATCCCCATACACTGTACAATCCCACACTGAGATAACCCTCCCCATACACTGTACAATCCCACACTGATATAACCCCCTCCCCATACACTGTACAATCCCACACTGATATAACTCCCCCCCCATACAATGTACAATCCCACACTGATATAACGCTCTCCCCATACACTGTCCAATCCAACACTGACATTAACCCTCCCCATACACTGTACAATCCCACACTGATATAACCCACCCCATACACTGTACAATCCCACACTAATATAATCCTCGCCCATACACTGTACAGTCCCACACTGATATAACCCTCTCCCCATACAATGTACAATCACACACTGATATAACCCTCTCCCCATACACTGTACAATCCCACACTGATATAACCCTCCCCATACACTGTACAATCCCACACTGATATAACCCTCTCCCCATACACTGTACAATCCCACACTGATATAACCCTCCTCCATACACTGTACAATCCCACACTGATATAACCCTCCCCCATACACTGTCCATTCCCGTACTGATATAAACCTCTCCCCGTACAGTGTACAGTCCCACACTGATATAACCCTCCCCATACACTGTACAATCCCACACTTATATTACCCTCCCCATACACTGTACAATCCCGCACTGATATAACCCCCCCCCCATACACTGTACAATCCCACACTGATATAATCCTCGACCCATACACTGGACAATCCCACACTGATATATCTCTCTACCCATACACTGTACAATCCTACACTGATATAACCCTCCCCTTACACTGTACAATCCCACACTGATATAACCCTCCCCATACACTGTACAATCCCACACTGATATAATCCACTCCCATACACTGTACAGTCCCGCACTCATATATCCCTCTCCCCATACACTGTACAATCCCACACTGATATAACACTCCCCATACACTGTACAATCCTTCACTGATATAACACCCCCCCCATACACTGTACAATCCCACACTGATATAACCCTCTCCCCATACAATGTACAATCACACACTGATGTAACCCTCTCCCCATACACTGTACAATCCCACACTGATATAACCCTCCCCATACACTGTACAATCCCACCCTGATATAACCCTCTCCCCATATACTGTACAATCCCACACTGATATAACTCTCCTCCATACACTGTACAATCCCACACTGATATAACCCTCCCCCATACACTGTCCATTCCCGTACTGATATAAACCTCTCCCCGTACAGTGTACAGTCCCACACTGATATAACCCTCCCCATACACTGTACAATCCCACACTTATATAACCCTCCCCATACACTGTACAATCCCGCACTGATATAACCCCCCCCCCATACACTGTACAATCCCACACTGATATAATCCTCGACCCATACACTGGACAATCCCACACTGATATATCTCTCTACCCATACACTGTACAATCCTACACTGATATAACCCTCCCCTTACACTGTACAATCCCACACTGATATAACCCTCCCCATACACTGTACAATCCCACACTGATATAATCCTCTCCCATACACTGTACAGTCCCGCACTCAAATATCCCTCTCCCCATACACTGTACAATCCCACACTGATATAACACTCCCCATACACTGTACAATCCTTCACTGATATAACACCCCCCCCATACACTGTACAATCCCACACTGATATAACCCTCTCCCCATACACTGTACAATCGCACACTGATATAATCCTCTCCCCGTACACTGTACAATCCCACACTGATTTAACCCTCCCCATACACTGTACAATCCCACACTGTTATAACCCTCCCCATACACTGTATAATCCCACACTGATATAACCCTCCCCATACACTGTACAATCCCACACTGATATTACACTCCCCATACACTGTACAATCCCACACTGATATCACCCTCTCCCCATACACTGTACAATCCCACACTGATATAACCCTCTCCCCATACACTTTACAATCCCACACTGATATAACCCTCCCCATACACTGTCCAATCCCACACGGATATAACCCTCCCCATACACTGTACAATGCCACACTGATATAACCCTCTCACCATATACTGTACAATCCCACACTTATATAACTCTCCCCATACACTGTACAATCCCACACTGATATAACCCTCACCATACACTGTACAATCCCACACTGATATAGCCCCCCATTCACTGTACAATCCAACAAATATAGAACCCTCCCCATACACTGTACAATCCCACACTGATATAACCCTCTCCCCATACACTGTACAATTCCACACTGATATAACCCTCACCCATATACTGTACAATCTCACACTGATATAACCCTCCCATATACTGTACAATCCCACACTGATATAACCCTCCCCATACACTGTACAATCCCACACAATATAACCCTCCCCATACACTTTACAATCCCACACTGATATAAACCTCTCCCCATACAGTGTACAATCCTACACTGATATAACCTTCCCCATACACTGTACAATCCCACACTGATATAACCCTCCCATAGACTGTACAGTTCCACACTGATATAACCCCCACATACACTGTACAATCCCACACGGATATAACGCTATCCCCATACACTGTACAATCCCACACTGAAATAACCCTCCCCATACACTGTACAATCCCACACTGATATAACCCCCTCCCCATACACTGTACAATCCCACACTGATATAACTCCCCCCCCATACAATGTACAATCCCACACTGATATAACGCTCTCCCCATACACTGTCCAATCCAACACTGACATTAACCCTCCCCATACACTGTACAATCCCACACTGATATAACCCACCCCATACACTGTACAATCCCACACTAATATAATCCTCGCCCATACACTGTACAGTCCCACACTGATATAACCC
This sequence comes from Scyliorhinus torazame, assembly GCF_047496885.1. Taxonomy (NCBI): domain Eukaryota; kingdom Metazoa; phylum Chordata; class Chondrichthyes; order Carcharhiniformes; family Scyliorhinidae; genus Scyliorhinus; species Scyliorhinus torazame. The sequence goes on from NC_092726.1 coordinate 59,371,261, forward strand.
TCTCCCCATACAATGTACAATCACACACTGATATAACCTTCTCCCCATACACTGTACAATCCCACACTGATATAACCCTCCCCATACACTGTACAATCCCACACTGATATAACCCTCTCCCCATACACTGTACAATCCCACACTGATATAACCCTCCTCCATACACTGTACAATCCCACACTGATATAACCCTCCCCCATACACTGTCCATTCCCGTACTGATATAAACCTCTCCCCGTACAGTGTACAGTCCCACACTGATATAACCCTCCCCATACACTGTACAATCCCACACTTATATAACCCTCCCCATACACTGTACAAACCCGCACTGATGTAACCCCCCCCCCCATACACTGTACAATCCCACACTGATATAATCCTCGACCCATACACTGGACAATCCCACACTGATATATCTCTCTACCCATACACTGTACAATCCTACACTGATATAACCCTCCCCTTACACTGTACAATCCCACACTGATATAACCCTCCCCATACACTGTACAATCCCACACTGATATAATCCTCTCCCATACACTGTACAGTCCCGCACTCATATATCCCTCACCCCATACACTGTACAATCCCACACTGATATAACACTCCCCATACACTGTACAATCCTTCACTGATATAACACCCCCCCCATACACTGTACAATCCCACACTGATATAACCCTCTCCCAATACACTGTACAATCGCACACTGATATAATCCTCTCCCCGTACACTGTACAATCCCACACTGATTTAACCCTCCCCATACACTGTACAATCCCACACTGTTATAACCCTCCCCATACACTGTATAATCCCACACTAATATAACCCTCCCCATACACTGTACAATCCCACACTGATATTACACTCCCCATACACTGTACAATCCCACACTGATATCACCCTCTCCCCATACACTGTACAATCCCACACTGATATAACCCTCTCCCCATACACTTTACAATCCCACACTGATATAACCCTCCCCATACACTGTCCAATCCCACACGGATATAACCCTCCCCATACACTGTACAATGCCACACTGATATAACCCTCTCACCATATACTGTACAATCCCACACTTATATAACTCTCCCCATACACTGTACAATCCCACACTGATATAACCCTCACCATACACTGTACAATCCCACACTGATATAGCCCCCCATTCACTGTACAATCCAACAAATATAGAACCCTCCCCATACACTGTACAATCCCACACTGATATAACCCTCTCCCCATACACTGTACAATTCCACACTGATATAACCCTCACCCATATACTGTACAATCTCACACTGATATAACCCTCCCATATACTGTACAATCCCACACTGATATAACCCTCCCCATACACTGTACAATCCCGCACAATATAACCCTCCCCATACACTTTACAATCCCACACTGATATAAACCTCTCCCCATACAGTGTACAATCCTACACTGATATAACCTTCCCCATACACTGTACAATCCCACACTGATATAACCCTCCCATAGACTGTACAGTTCCACACTGATATAACCCCCACATACACTGTACAATCCCACACGGATATAACGCTATCCCCATACACTGTACAATCCCACCCTGAAATAACCCTCCCCATACACTGTACAATCCCACACTGATATAACCCCCTCCCCATACACTGTACAATCCCACACTGATATAACTCCCCCCCCCATACAATGTACAATCCCACACTGATATAACCCTCCCCATACACTGTACAATACCACACTGATATAACCCTCCCCATACACTGTACAATCCCACACTGATATAACCCTCCCCATACACTATACAATCCCACACTGATATAACCCCCCCCCCATACTCTGCACAATCCCACATTGATATAACCCTCCCCCATACACTGTACAATCCCACACTGATATAACCCTCGGCATACACTGTACAATCCCACACTGATAGAAATCTCTCCCATACACTGTACTATCCCACACTGATATAACCCTCCCCATACACTGTACAATCCCACACTGATATAACGCTCTCCCCATACACTGTCCAATCCAACACTGACATTAACCCTCCCCATACACTGTACAATCCCACACTGATATAACCCTCCCCATACACTGTACAATCCCACACTGATATAACCCTCTCCCCATACACTGTACAATCCCACACTGATATAACCCTCCCCATACACTGTACAATCCCACACTGATATAACCCTCTCCCCATACACTGTACAATGCCACACTGATATAACCCTCCTCCATACACTGTACAATCCCACACTGATATAACCCTCCCCCATACACTGTCCATTCCCGTACTGATATAAACCTCTCCCCATACAGTGCACAATCCCACACTGATATAACCCTCCCCATACACTGTACAATCCCACACTTATATAACCCTCCTCATACACTGTACAATCCCGCACTGATATAACCCCCCCCCCATCCACTGTACAATTCCACACTGATCTAATCCTCTCCCCATACACTGGACAATCCCACACTGATATAACCCTCCCCATACACAGTACAATACCACACTGATATAACCCTCCCCATACACTGTACAATTCCACACTGATATAACTCTTCCCATACACTGTACAATCCCACACTGATATAATCCCCCCCCCCATACTCTGCACAATCCCACATTGATATAACTCTCCCCCATACACTGTACGATCCCACACTGATATAACCCTCCGCATGCACTGTACAATCCCACACTGATAGAAACCTCTCCCATACACTGTACAATCCCACACTGATATAACCCTCCCCATACACTGTACAATCCCACACTGATATAACGCTCTCCCCATACACTGTCCAATCCAACACTGACATTAACCCTCCCCATACACTGTACAATCCCACACTAATATAACCCACCCCATACACTGTACAATCCCACACTGATATAATCCTCGCCCATAAACTGTACAGTCCCACACTGATATAACCCTCTCCCCATACAATGTACAATCACACACTGATATAACCCTCTCCCCATACACTGTACAATCCCACACTGATATAACCCTCCCCATACACTGTACAATCCCACACTGATATAACCCTCTCCCCATACACTGTACAATCCCACAGATATAACCCTCCTCCATACACTGTACAATCCCACACTGATATAACCCTCCCCCATACACTGTCCATTCCCGTACTGATATAAACCTCTCCCCGTACAGTGTACAGTCCCACACTGATATAACCCTCCCCATACACTGTACAATCCCACACTTATATAACCCTCCCCATACACTGTACAATCCCACACTGATATAATCCCCCCCCCATACACTGTACAATCCCACACTGATATAATCCTCGACCCATACACTGGACAATCCCACACTGATATAACTCTCTACCCATACACTGTACAATCCTACACTGATATAACCCTCCCCTTACACTGTACAATCCCACACTGATATAACCCTCCCCATACACTGTACAATCCCACACTGATATAATCCTCTCCCATACACTGTACAGTCCCGCACTCATATATCCCTCTCCCCATACAATGTACAATCCCACACAGATATAACCCTCTCCCCATACACTGTACAATCCCACACTGACATAACCCTTCTCCATACACTGTACAATCCCACACTGATATAAACCCCCTCGCATACAATGTACAATCCCACACTGATATAAGCCTCCCCATACACTGTACAATACCACACTGATATAATCCTCCCCCATGCACTGTACACTCCCACACTGATATAACCCTCTCCCCATACACTGTACAATCCCACACTGATATAACACTCCCCATACACTGTACAATCCATCACTGATATAACACCCCCCCCCCATACACTGTACAATCCCACACTGATATAACCCTCTCCCCATACACTGTACAATCCCACACTGATATAACCCTCTCCCCATACACTGTACAATCCCATACTGATATAACCCTCTCCCCATACACTGTACAATCCCACACTGATATAATCCTCTCCCCATACACTGTACAATCCCACACTGATTTAACCCTCCCCATACACTGTACAATCCCACACGGTTATAACCCTCCCCATACACTGTATAATGCCACACTGGTATAACTCTATCCCCATATACTGTACAATCCCACACTGATATAACCCTCCCCATACACTGTACAAGCCCACACTGATATAACCCCCTCCCCATAGACTGTACAATCCCACACTGATAGAACCCCCCACATACACTGCACAATCCCACACTGATATAACCCTCCCCATACACTGTACAATCCCGCAATGATATAACCACCCCCATACACTGCACAATCCCACACTGATATAACCCTCCCATACACTGTACAATACCACACTGATATAACCCTCCCCTTACACTGTACAATCCCACACTGATATAACCCTCCCCATACACTGTACAATCCCACACTGATATAACCCCCCATACACTGCACAATCCCACACTGATATAACCCTCCCCCATACACTGTACAATCCCAAACTGATATAACCCTCCCCATACACTGTACAATCCCACACTGATAGAAACCTCTCCCGTACACTGTACAATCCCACACTGATATAACCCTCCCCATACACTGTACAATCCCACACTGATATAACGCTCTCCCCGTACACTTTCCAATCCAACACTGACATAACCCTCCCCATACACTGTACAATCCCACACTGATATAATCCTCTCCCGTACACTGTACAGTCCCACACTGATATAACCCTTTCCCCATACAATGTACAATCCCACACTGATACAACTCTCTCCCCATACACTGTACAATCCCACACTGATATAACCCTCCCCCTATACTGTACAACCCCATACTGATATAACCCTCTCCCCATATACTGTACAATCCAACACTGATATAACCCTCCTCCATACACTGTACAATCCCACACTGATATAACCCTTCCCCATACACTGTCCATTCCCGTACTGATATAAACCTCTCCCCATACAGTGTACAATCCCACACTGATATAACCCTCCCCATACACTGTACAATCCCACACTGATATAACCCTCCCCATACACTGTACAATCCCGCACTGATATAACCCACCCCCATACACTGTACAATCCCACACTGATATAACCCTCCCCTTACACTGCACAATCCCACACGGATATAATCCTCCCCATACACTGTACAATGCCACACTGATATAACCCTCACCCCATATACTGTACAATCCCACACTTATATAACCCTCCCATACACTGTACAATCCCGCACTGATATAACCATCACCATACACTGTACAACCCCACACGGATATAGCCCGCCCATACACTGTACAATCCAAGACTGATAGAACCCTCCCCATACACTGTACATTCCCACACTGATATAACCCTCTCCCCGTACACTGTACAATCCCACACTGATATAACCCTCACCCATACACTGTACAATCCCACACTGATATAACCCTCCCCATATACTGTACAATCCCACACTGATATAACCCTCCCCATACACTGTACAATCCCACACTGATATAACCCTCCACATTCACTGTACAATCCCACACTGATATAACCCTCCCCATACCCTGTACAATCCCACACTGATATAACCCTACCCATACACTGTACAATCCCACACTGATATAACCCTACCATACACTGTACAATCCGACACTGATATAACCCTCCCCCATACACTGTCCATTCCCGTACTGATATAAACCTCTCCCCATACAGTGTACAATCCCACACTGATATAACCCTCCCCATACACTGTACAATCCCACACTTATATAACCCTCCTCATACACTGTACAATCCCGCACTGATATAACCCCCCCCCATACACTGTACAATTCCACACTGATCTAATCCTCTCCCCATACACTGGACAATCACACACTGATATAACCCTCCCCATACACAGTACAATACCACACTGATATAACCCTCCCCATACACTGTACAATTCCACACTGATATAACCCTCCCCATACACTGTACAATCCGACACTAATATAATCCCCCCCCCATACTCTGCACAATCCCACATTGATATAACTCTCCCCCATACACTGTACAATCCCACACTGATATAACCCTCCGCATGCACTGTACAATCCCACACTGATAGAAACCTCTCCCATACACTGTACAATCCCACACTGATATAACCCTCCCCATACACTGTACAATCCCACACTGATATAACCCTCGGCATACACTGTACAATCCCACACTGATAGAAACCTCTCCCATACACTGTACAATCCCACACTGATATAACCCTCCCCATACACTGTACAATCCCACACTGATATAACGCTCTCCCCATACACTGTCCAATCCAACACTGACATTAACCCTCCCCATACACTGTACAATCCCACACTGATATAACCCTCCCCATACACTGTACAATCCCACACTGATATAACCCTCTCCCCATACACTGTACAATCCCACACTGATATAACCCTCTCCCCATACACTGTACAATCCCACACTGATATAACCCTCCTCCATACACTGTACAATCCCACACTGATATAACCCTCCCCCATACACTGTCCATTCCCGTACTGATATAAACCTCTCCCCATACAGTGCACAATCCCACACTGATATAACCCTCCCCATACACTGTACAATCCCACACTTATATAACCCTCCTCATACACTGTACAATCCCGCACTGATATAACCCCCCCCCCTCCCATACACTGTACAATTCCACACTGATCTAATCCTCTCCCCATACACTGGACAATCCCACACTGATATAACCCTCCCCATACACAGTACAATACCACACTGATATAACCCTCCCCATACACTGTACAATTCCACACTGATATAACCCTCCCCATACACTGTACAATCCCACACTGATATAATCCCCCCCATACTCTGCACAATCCCACATTGATATAACTCTCCCCCATACACTGTACAATCCCACACTGATATAACCCTCCGCATGCACTGTACAATCCCACACTGATAGAAACCTCTCCCATACACTGTACAATCCCACACTGATATAACACTCCCCATACACTGTACAATCCCACACTGATATAACGCTCTCCCCATACACTGTCCAATCCAACACTCACATTAACCCTGCCCATACACTGTAAAATCCCACACTGATATAACCCACCCCATACACTGTACAATCCCACACTGATATAATCCTCGCCCATACACTGTACAGTCCCACACTGATATAACCCTCTCCCCATACAATGTACAATCACACACTGATATAACCCTCTCCCCATACACTGTACAATCCCACACTGATATAACCCTCCCCATACACTGTACAGTCCCACACTGATATAACCCTCTCCCCATACACTGTACAATCCCACACTGATATAACCCTCCTCCATACACTGTACAATCCCACACTGATATAACCCTCCCCCATACACTGTCCATTCCCGTACTGATATAAACCTCTCCCCGTACAGTGTACAGTCCCACACTGATATAACCCTCCCCATACACTGTACAATCCCACACTTATATAACCCTCCCCATACACTGTACAATCCCGCACTGATATAACCCCCCCCCCATACACTGTACAATCCCACACTGATATAATCCTCGACCCATACACTGGACAATCCCACACTGATATAACTCTCTACCCATAAACTGTACAATCCTACACTGATATAACCCTCCCCTTACACTGTACAATCCCACACTGATATAACCCTCCCCATACACTGTACAATCCCACACTGATATAATCCTCTCCCATACACTGTACAGTCCCGCACTCATATATCCCTCTCCCCATACACTGTCCAATCCCACACTGATATAACACTCCCCATACACTGTACAATCCTTCACTGATATAACACCCCCCCCCATACACTGTACAATCCCACACTGATATAACCCTCTCCCCATACACTGTACAATCGCACACTGATATAATCCTCTCCCCATACACTGTACAATCCCACACTGATTTAACCCTCCCCATACACTGTACAATCCCACACTGTTATAACCCTCCCCATACACTGTATAATCCCACGCTGATATAACCCTCCCCATACACTGTACAATCCCACACTGATATTACACTCCCCATACACTGTACAATCCCACACTGATATCACCCTCTCCCCATACACTGTACAATCCCACACTGATATAACCCTCTCCCCATACACTTTACAATCCCACACTTATATAACCCTCCCCATACACTGTCCAATCCCACACGGATATAACCCTCCCCATACACTGTACAATGCCACACTGATATAACCCTCTCACCATATACTGTACAATCCCACACTTATATAACTCTCCCCATACACTGTACAATCCCACACTGATATAACCCTCACCATACACTGTACAATCCCACACTGATATAGCCCCCCATTCACTGTACAATCCAACAAATATAGAACCCTCCCCATACACTGTACAATCCCACACTGATATAACCCTCTCCCCATACACTGTACAATTCCACACTGATATAACCCTCACCCATATACTGTACAATCTCACACTGATATAACCCTCCCATATACTGTACAATCCCACACTGATATAACCCTCCCCATACACTGTACAATCCCACACAATATAACCCTCCCCATACACTTTACAATCCCACACTGATATAAACCTCTCCCCATACAGTGCACAATCCTACACTGATATAACCTTCCCCATACACTGTACAATCCCACACTGATATAACCCTCCCATAGACTGTACAGTTCCACACTGATATAACCCTCACATACACTGTACAATCCCACACGGATATAACGCTATCCCCATACACTGTACAATCCCACACTGAAATAACCCTCCCCATACACTGTACAATCCCACACTGATATAACCCCCTCCCCATACACTGTACAATCCCACACTGATATAACTCCCCCCCCATACAATGTACAATCCCACACTGATATAACCCTCCCCATACACTGTACAATACCACACTGATATAACCCTCCCCATACACTGTACAATCCCACACTGATATAACCCTCCCCATACACTATACAATCCCACACTGATATAACCCGCCCCCCCCCATACTCTGCACAATCCCACATTGATATAACCCTCCCCCATACACTGTACAATCCCACACTGATATAACCCTCGGCATACACTGTACAATCCCACACTGATAGAAACCTCTCCCATACACTGTACAATCCCACACTGATATAACCCTCCCCATACACTGTACAATCCCACACTGATATAACGCTCTCCCCATACACTGTCCAATCCAACACTGACATTAACCCTCCCCATACACTGTACAATCCCACACTGATATAACCCTCCCCATACACTGTACAATCCCACACTGATATAACCCTCTCCCCATACACTGTACAATCCCACACTGATATAACCCTCCCCATACACTGTACAATCCCACACTGATATAACCCTCTCCCCATACACTGTACAATCCCACACTGATATAACCCTCCTCCATACACTGTACAATCCCACACTGATATAACCCTCCCCCATACACTGTCCATTCCCGTACTGATATAAACCTCTCCCCATACAGTGCACAATCCCACACTGATATAACCCTCCCCATACACTGTACAATCCCACACTTATATAACCCTCCTCATACACTGTACAATCCCGCACTGATATAACCCCCCCCCATACACTGTACAATTCCACACTGATCTAATCCTCTCCCCATACACTGGACAATCCCACACTGATATAACCCTCCCCATACACAGTACAATACCACACTGATATAACCCTCCCCATACACTGTACAATTCCACACTGATATAACCCTCCCCATACACTGTACAATCCCACACTGATATAATCCCCCCCCATACTCTGCACAATCCCACATTGATATAACTCTCCCCCATACACTGTACAATCCCACACTGATATAACGCTCTCCCCATACACTGTCCAATCCAACACTGACATTAAACCTCCCCATACACTGTACAATCCCACACTGATATAACCCACCCCATACACTGTAAAATCCCACACTGATATAATCCTCGCCCATACACTGTACAGTCCCACACTGATATAACCCTCTCCCCATATAATGTACAATCACACACTGATATAACCCTCTCCCCATACACTGTACAATCCCACACTGATATAACCCTCCCCATACACTGTACAATCCCACACTGATATAGCCCTCCCCCATACACTGTCCATTCCCGTACTGATATAAACCTCTCCCCGTACAGTGTACAGTCCCACACTGATATAACCCTCCCCATACACTGTACAATCCCACACTTATATAACCCTCCCCATACACTGTACAATCCCGCACTGATATAACCCCCCCCTCCATACACTGTACAATCCCACACTGATATAATCCTCGACCCATACACTAGACAATCCCACACTGATATAACTCTCTACCCGTAACCTGTTCAATCCTACACTGATATAACCCTCCCCTTACACTGTACAATCACACACTGATATAACCCTCCCCATACACTGTACAATCCCACACTGATATAATCCTTTCCCATACACTGCACAGTCCCGCACTCATATATCCCTCTCCCCATGCACTGTACAATCCCACACTGACATAACCCTTCTCCATACACTGTACAATCCCACACTGATATAAACCCCCTCCCATACAATGTACAATCCCACAATGATATAAGCCTCCCCATACACTGTACAATACCACACTAATATAATCCTCCCCCATGCACTGTACACTCCCACACTGATATAACCCTCTCCCCATACACTGTACAATCCCACACTGATATAACACTCCCCATACACTGTACAATCCATCACTGATATAACACCCCAACATACACTGTACAATCCCATACTGATATAACCCTCTCCCCATACACTGTACAATCCCACACTGATATAATCCTCTCCCCATACACTGTACAATCCCACACTGATTTAACCCTCCCCATACACTGTACAATCCCACACGGTTATAATCCTCCCCATACACTGTATAATGCCACACTGGTATAACTCTATCACCATATACTGTACAATCCCACACTTATATAACCCTCCCCATACACTGTACAAGCCCACACTGATATAACCCCCTCCCCATAGACTGTACAATCCCACACTGATAGAACCCCCCACATACACTGCACAAACCCACACTGATATAACCCTCCCCATACACTGTACAATCCCGCAATGATATAACCACCCCCATACACTGCACAATCCCACACTGATATAACCCTCCCATACACTGTACAATACCACACTGATATAACCCTCCCCTTACACTGCACAATCCCACACTGATATAACCCTCCCCATACACTGTACAATCCCACACTGATATAACCCCCCCCCCCCCATACACTGCACAATCCCACACTGATATAACCCGCCCCCATACACTGTACAATCCCACACTGATATAACCCTCCCCATACACTGTACAATCCCACACTGATAGAAACCTCTCCCGTACACTGTACAATCCCACACTGATATAACCCTCCCCATACACTGTACAATCCCACACTGATATAACGCTCTCCCCGTACACTTTCCAATCCAACACTGACATAACCCTCCCCATACACTGTACAATCCCACACTGATATAATCCTCTCCCATACACTGTACAGTCCCACACTGATATAACCCTTTCCCCATACAATGTACAATCCCACACTGATACAACTCTCTCCCCATACACTGTACAATCCCACACTGATATAATCCTCTCCCATACACTGTACAGTCCCACACTGATATAACCCTTTCCCCATACAATGTACAATCCCACACTGATACAACTCTCTCCCCATACACTGTACAATCCCACACTGATATAACCCTCCCCCTATACTGTACAACCCCATACTGATATAACCCTCTCCCCATATACTGTACAATCCAACACTGATATAACCCTCCTCCATACACTGTACAATCCCACACTGATATAACCCTCCCCCATACACTGTCCATTCCCGTACTGATATAAACCTCTCCCCATACAGTGTACAATCCCACACTGATATAACCCTCCCCATACACTGTACAATCCCACACTGATATAACCCTCCCCATACACTGTACAATCCCGCACTGATATAACCCACCCCCATACACTGTACAATCCCACACTGATATAACCCTCCCCATATACTGTACAATCCCACACTGATATAACCCCCTCCCCATACACTGTACAATCCCACACTGATATAACTCCCCCCCCATACAATGTACAATCCCACACTGATATAACCCTCCCCATACACTGTACAATACCACACTGATATAACCCTCCCCATACACTGTACAATCCCACACTGATATAACCCTCCCCATACACTGTACAATCCCACACTGATATAACCCGCCCCCCCCCCCCCATACTCTGCACAATCCCACATTGATATAACCCTCCCCCATACACTGTACAATCCCACACTGATATAACCCTCGGCATACACTGTACAATCCCACACTGATAGAAACCTCTCCCATACACTGTACAATCCCACACTGATATAACCCTCCCCATACACTGTACAATCCCACACTGATATAACGCTCTCCCCATACACTGTCCAATCCAACACTGACATTAACCCTCCCCATACACTGTACAATCCCACACTGATATAACCCTCCCCATACACTGTACAATCCCACACTGATATAACCCTCTCCCCATACACTGTACAATCCCACACTGATATAACCCTCCCCATACACTGTACAATCCCACACTGATATAACCCTCTCCCCATACACTGTACAATCCCACACTGATATAACCCTCCTCCATACACTGTACAATCCCACACTGATATAACCCTCCCCCATACACTGTCCATTCCCGTACTGATATAAACCTCTCCCCATACAGTGCACAATCCCACACTGATATAACCCTCCCCATACACTGTACAATCCCACACTTATATAACCCTCCTCATACACTGTACAATCCCGCACTGATATAACCCCCCCCCATACACTGTACAATTCCACACTGATCTAATCCTCTCCCCATACACTGGACAATCCCACACTGATATAACCCTCCCCATACACAGTACAATACCACACTGATATAACCCTCCCCATACACTGTACAATTCCACACTGATATAACCCTCCCCATACACTGTACAATCCCACACTGATATAATCCCCCCCATACTCTGCACAATCCCACATTGATATAACTCTCCCCCATACACTGTACAATCCCACACTGATATAACGCTCTCCCCATACACTGTCCAATCCAACACTGACATTAAACCTCCCCATACACTGTACAATCCCACACTGATATAACCCACACCATACACTGTAAAATCCCACACTGATATAATCCTCGCCCATACACTGTACAGTCCCACACTGATATAACCCTCTCCCCATATAATGTACAATCACACACTGATATAACCCTCTCCCCATACACTGTACAATCCCACACTGATATAACCCTCCCCATACACTGTACAATCCCACACTGATATAACCCTCTCCCCATACACTGTACAATCCCACACTGATATAACCCTCCTCCATACACTGTACAATCCCACACTGATATAGCCCTCCCCCATACACTGTCCATTCCCGTACTGATATAAACCTCTCCCCGTACAGTGTACAGTCCCACACTGATATAACCCTCCCCATACACTGTACAATCCCACACTTATATAACCCTCCCCATACACTGTACAATCCCGCACTGATATAACCCCCCCCCCCCATACACTGTACAATCCCACACTGATATAATCCTCGACCCATACACTGGACAATCCCACACTGATATAACTCTCTACCCGTACACTGTTCAATCCTACACTGATATAACCCTCCCCTTACACTGTACAATCCCACACTGATATAACCCTCCCCATACACTGTACAATCCCACACTGATATAATCCTCTCCCATACACTGTACAGTCCCGCACTCATATATCCCTCTCCCCATGCACTGTACAATCCCACACTGACATAACCCTTCTCCATACACTGTACAATCCCACACTGATATAAACCCCCTCCCATACAATGTACAATCCCACAATGATATAAGCCTCCCCATACACTGTACAATACCACACTAATATAATCCTCCCCCATGCACTGTACACTCCCACACTGATATAACCCTCTCCCCATACACTGTACAATCCCACACTGATATAACACTCCCCATACACTGTACAATCCATCACTGATATAACACCCCAACATACACTGTACAATCCCATACTGATATAACCCTCTCCCCATACACTGTACAATCCCACACTGATATAATCCTCTCCCCATACACTGTACAATCCCACACTGATTTAACCCTCCCCATACACTGTACAATCCCACACGGTTATAATCCTCCCCATACACTGTATAATGCCACACTGGTATAACTCTATCACCATATACTGTACAATCCCACACTTATATAACCCTCCCCATACACTGTACAAGCCCACACTGATATAACCCCCTCCCCATAGACTGTACAATCCCACACTGATAGAACCCCCCACATACACTGCACAAACCCACACTGATATAACCCTCCCCATACACTGTACAATCCCGCAATGATATAACCACCCCCATACACTGCACAATCCCACACTGATATAACCCTCCCATACACTGTACAATACCACACTGATATAACCCTCCCCCATACACTGTCCATTCCCGTACTGATATAAACCTCTCCCCGTACAGTGTACAGTCCCACACTGATATAACCCTCCCCATACACTGTACAATCCCACACTTATATAACCCTCCCCATACACTGTACAATCCCGCACTGATATAACCCCCCCCTCCATACACTGTACAATCCCACACTGATATAATCCTCGACCCATACACTAGACAATCCCACACTGATATAACTCTCTACCCGTAACCTGTTCAATCCTACACTGATATAACCCTCCCCTTACACTGTACAATCACACACTGATATAACCCTCCCCATACACTGTACAATCCCACACTGATATAATCCTTTCCCATACACTGCACAGTCCCGCACTCATATATCCCTCTCCCCATGCACTGTACAATCCCACACTGACATAACCCTTCTCCATACACTGTACAATCCCACACTGATATAAACCCCCTCCCATACAATGTACAATCCCACAATGATATAAGCCTCCCCATACACTGTACAATACCACACTAATATAATCCTCCCCCATGCACTGTACACTCCCACACTGATATAACCCTCTCCCCATACACTGTACAATCCCACACTGATATAACACTCCCCATACACTGTACAATCCATCACTGATATAACACCCCAACATACACTGTACAATCCCATACTGATATAACCCTCTCCCCATACACTGTACAATCCCACACTGATATAATCCTCTCCCCATACACTGTACAATCCCACACTGATTTAACCCTCCCCATACACTGTACAATCCCACACGGTTATAATCCTCCCCATACACTGTATAATGCCACACTGGTATAACTCTATCACCATATACTGTACAATCCCACACTTATATAACCCTCCCCATACACTGTACAAGCCCACACTGATATAACCCCCTCCCCATAGACTGTACAATCCCACACTGATAGAACCCCCCACATACACTGCACAAACCCACACTGATATAACCCTCCCCATACACTGTACAATCCCGCAATGATATAACCACCCCCATACACTGCACAATCCCACACTGATATAACCCTCCCATACACTGTACAATACCACACTGATATAACCCTCCCCTTACACTGCACAATCCCACACTGATATAACCCTCCCCATACACTGTACAATCCCACACTGATATAACCCCCCCCCCCCATACACTGCACAATCCCACACTGATATAACCCGCCCCCATACACTGTACAATCCCACACTGATATAACCCTCCCCATACACTGTACAATCCCACACTGATAGAAACCTCTCCCGTACACTGTACAATCCCACACTGATATAACCCTCCCCATACACTGTACAATCCCACACTGATATAACGCTCTCCCCGTACACTTTCCAATCCAACACTGACATAACCCTCCCCATACACTGTACAATCCCACACTGATATAATCCTCTCCCATACACTGTACAGTCCCACACTGATATAACCCTTTCCCCATACAATGTACAATCCCACACTGATACAACTCTCTCCCCATACACTGTACAATCCCACACTGATATAATCCTCTCCCATACACTGTACAGTCCCACACTGATATAACCCTTTCCCCATACAATGTACAATCCCACACTGATACAACTCTCTCCCCATACACTGTACAATCCCACACTGATATAACCCTCCCCCTATACTGTACAACCCCATACTGATATAACCCTCTCCCCATATACTGTACAATCCAACACTGATATAACCCTCCTCCATACACTGTACAATCCCACACTGATATAACCCTCCCCCATACACTGTCCATTCCCGTACTGATATAAACCTCTCCCCATACAGTGTACAATCCCACACTGATATAACCCTCCCCATACACTGTACAATCCCACACTGATATAACCCTCCCCATACACTGTACAATCCCGCACTGATATAACCCACCCCCATACACTGTACAATCCCACACTGATATAACCCTCCCCATATACTGTACAATCCCACACTGATATAACCCCCTCCCCATACACTGTACAATCCCACACTGATATAACTCCCCCCCCATACAATGTACAATCCCACACTGATATAACCCTCCCCATACACTGTACAATACCACACTGATATAACCCTCCCCATACACTGTACAATCCCACACTGATATAACCCTCCCCATACACTGTACAATCCCACACTGATATAACCCGCCCCCCCCCCCATACTCTGCACAATCCCACATTGATATAACCCTCCCCCATACACTGTACAATCCCACACTGATATAACCCTCGGCATACACTGTACAATCCCACACTGATAGAAACCTCTCCCATACACTGTACAATCCCACACTGATATAACCCTCCCCATACACTGTACAATCCCACACTGATATAACGCTCTCCCCATACACTGTCCAATCCAACACTGACATTAACCCTCCCCATACACTGTACAATCCCACACTGATATAACCCTCCCCATACACTGTACAATCCCACACTGATATAACCCTCTCCCCATACACTGTACAATCCCACACTGATATAACCCTCCCCATACACTGTACAATCCCACACTGATATAACCCTCTCCCCATACACTGTACAATCCCACACTGATATAACCCTCCTCCATACACTGTACAATCCCACACTGATATAACCCTCCCCCATACACTGTCCATTCCCGTACTGATATAAACCTCTCCCCATACAGTGCACAATCCCACACTGATATAACCCTCCCCATACACTGTACAATCCCACACTTATATAACCCTCCTCATACACTGTACAATCCCGCACTGATATAACCCCCCCCCATACACTGTACAATTCCACACTGATCTAATCCTCTCCCCATACACTGGACAATCCCACACTGATATAACCCTCCCCATACACAGTACAATACCACACTGATATAACCCTCCCCATACACTGTACAATTCCACACTGATATAACCCTCCCCATACACTGTACAATCCCACACTGATATAATCCCCCCCATACTCTGCACAATCCCACATTGATATAACTCTCCCCCATACACTGTACAATCCCACACTGATATAACGCTCTCCCCATACACTGTCCAATCCAACACTGACATTAAACCTCCCCATACACTGTACAATCCCACACTGATATAACCCACACCATACACTGTAAAATCCCACACTGATATAATCCTCGCCCATACACTGTACAGTCCCACACTGATATAACCCTCTCCCCATATAATGTACAATCACACACTGATATAACCCTCTCCCCATACACTGTACAATCCCACACTGATATAACCCTCCCCATACACTGTACAATCCCACACTGATATAACCCTCTCCCCATACACTGTACAATCCCACACTGATATAACCCTCCTCCATACACTGTACAATCCCACACTGATATAGCCCTCCCCCATACACTGTCCATTCCCGTACTGATATAAACCTCTCCCCGTACAGTGTACAGTCCCACACTGATATAACCCTCCCCATACACTGTACAATCCCACACTTATATAACCCTCCCCATACACTGTACAATCCCGCACTGATATAACCCCCCCCCCCCCATACACTGTACAATCCCACACTGATATAATCCTCGACCCATACACTGGACAATCCCACACTGATATAACTCTCTACCCGTACACTGTTCAATCCTACACTGATATAACCCTCCCCTTACACTGTACAATCCCACACTGATATAACCCTCCCCATACACTGTACAATCCCACACTGATATAATCCTCTCCCATACACTGTACAGTCCCGCACTCATATATCCCTCTCCCCATGCACTGTACAATCCCACACTGACATAACCCTTCTCCATACACTGTACAATCCCACACTGATATAAACCCCCTCCCATACAATGTACAATCCCACAATGATATAAGCCTCCCCATACACTGTACAATACCACACTAATATAATCCTCCCCCATGCACTGTACACTCCCACACTGATATAACCCTCTCCCCATACACTGTACAATCCCACACTGATATAACACTCCCCATACACTGTACAATCCATCACTGATATAACACCCCAACATACACTGTACAATCCCATACTGATATAACCCTCTCCCCATACACTGTACAATCCCACACTGATATAATCCTCTCCCCATACACTGTACAATCCCACACTGATTTAACCCTCCCCATACACTGTACAATCCCACACGGTTATAATCCTCCCCATACACTGTATAATGCCACACTGGTATAACTCTATCACCATATACTGTACAATCCCACACTTATATAACCCTCCCCATACACTGTACAAGCCCACAGTGATATAACCCCCTCCCCATAGACTGTACAATCCCACACTGATAGAACCCCCCACATACACTGCACAAACCCACACTGATATAACCCTCCCCATACACTGTACAATCCCGCAATGATATAACCACCCCCATACACTGCACAATCCCACACTGATATAACCCTCCCATACACTGTACAATACCACACTGATATAACCCTCCCCTTACACTGCACAATCCCACACTGATATAACCCTCCCCATACACTGTACAATCCCACACTGATATAACCCCCCCCCCATACACTGCACAATCCCACACTGATATAACCCGCCCCCATACACTGTACAATCCCACACTGATATAACCCTCCCCATACACTGTACAATCCCACACTGATAGAAACCTCTCCCGTACACTGTACAATCCCACACTGATATAACCCTCCCCATACACTGTACAATCCCACACTGATATAACGCTCTCCCCGTACACTTTCCAATCCAACACTGACATAACCCTCCCCATACACTGTACAATCCCACACTGATATAATCCTCTCCCATACACTGTACAGTCCCACACTGATATAACCCTTTCCCCATACAATGTACAATCCCACACTGATACAACTCTCTCCCCATACACTGTACAATCCCACACTGATATAATCCTCTCCCATACACTGTACAGTCCCACACTGATATAACCCTTTCCCCATACAATGTACAATCCCACACTGATACAACTCTCTCCCCATACACTGTACAATCCCACACTGATATAACCCTCCCCCTATACTGTACAACCCCATACTGATATAACCCTCTCCCCATATACTGTACAATCCAACACTGATATAACCCTCCTCCATACACTGTACAATCCCACACTGATATAACCCTCCCCCATACACTGTCCATTCCCGTACTGATATAAACCTCTCCCCATACAGTGTACAATCCCACACTGATATAACCCTCCCCATACACTGTACAATCCCACACTGATATAACCCTCCCCATACACTGTACAATCCCGCACTGATATAACCCACCCCCATACACTGTACAATCCCACACTGATATAACCCTCCCCATATACTGTACAATCCCACACTGATATAACCCTCCCCATACACTGTACAATCCCACACTGATAAAACCCTCCACATTCACTGTACAATCCCACACTGATATAACCCTCCCCATACACTGTACAATCCCACACTGATATAACCCTACCCATACACTGTACAATCCCACACTGATATAACCCTCCCATACACTGTACAATCCGACACTGATATAACCCTCCCCCATACACTGTCCATTCCCGTACTGATATAAACCTCTCCCCATACAGTGTACAATCCCACACTGATATAACCCTCCCCATACACTGTACAATCCCACACTTATATAACCCTCCTCATACACTGTACAATCCCGCACTGATATAACCCCCCGCCCCCCCATACACTGTACCATTCCACACTGATCTAATCCTCTCCCCATACACTGGACAATCCCACACTGATATAACCCTCCCCATACACAGTACAATACCACACTGATATAACCCTCCCCATACACTGTACAATTCCACACTGATATAACCCTCCCCATACACTGTACAATCCCACAGTGATATAATCCCCCCCCCATACTCTGCACAATCCCACATTGATATAACTCTCCCCCATACACTGTACAATCCCACACTGATATAACCCTCCGCATGCACTGTACAATCCCACACTGATAGAAACCTCTCCCATACACTGTACAATCCCACACTGATATAACCCTCCCCATACACTGTACAATCCCACACTGATATAACGCTCTCCCCATACACTGTCCAATCCAACACTGCCATTAACCCTCCCCATACACTGTACAATCCCACACTGATATAACCCACCCCATACACTTTACAATCCCACACTGATATAATCCTCGCCCATACACTGTACAGTCCCACACTGATATAACCCTCTCCCCATACAATGTACAATCCCACACTGATATAACCCTCTCCCCATACACTGTACAATCCCACACTGATATAACCCTCCCCATACACTGTACAATCCCACACTGATATAACCCTCTCCCCATACACTGTACAATCCCACACTGATATAACCCTCCTCCATACACTGTACAATCCCACACTGATATAACCCTCCCCCATACACAGTCCATTCCCGTACTGATATAAAGCTCTCCCCGTACAGTGTACAGTCCCACACTGATATAACCCTCCCCATACACTGTACAATCCCACACTTATATAACCCTCCCCATACACTGTACAATCCCGCACTGATATAACCCCCCCCCCCCATACACTGTACAATCCCACACTGATATAATCCTCGACCCATACACTGGACAATCCCACACTGATATAATTCTCTACCCATACACTGTACAATCCTACACTGATATAACCCTCCCCTTACACTGTACAATCCCACACTGATATAACCCTCCCCATACACTGTACAATCCCACACTGATATAATCCTCTCCCATACACTGTAAAGTCCCGCACTCATATATCCCTCTCCCCATACAATGTACAATCCCACACAGATACAACTCTCTCCCCATACACTGTACAATCCCACACTGATATAACCCTCCCCCTATACTGTACAACCCCATACTGATATAACCCTCTCCCCATACACTGTACAATCCAACACTGATATAACCCTCCCCATACACTGTACAATCCCACACTTATATAACCCTCCCCATACACTGTACAATACCACACTGATATAACCCTCCCCATACACTGTACAATCCCACACTGATATAACGCTCTCCCCGTACACTTTCCAATCCAACACTGACATAACCCTCCCCATACACTGTACAATCCCACACTGATATAATCCTCTCCCATACACTGTACAGTCCCACACTGATATAACCCTTTCCCCATACAATGTACAATCCCACACTGATACAACTCTCTCCCCATACACTGTACAATCCCACACTGATATAATCCTCTCCCATACACTGTACAGTCCCACACTGATATAACCCTTTCCCCATACAATGTACAATCCCACACTGATACAACTCTCTCCCCATACACTGTACAATCCCACACTGATATAACCCTCCCCCTATACTGTACAACCCCATACTGATATAACCCTCTCCCCATATACTGTACAATCCAACACTGATATAACCCTCCTCCATACACTGTACAATCCCACACTGATATAACCCTCCCCCATACACTGTCCATTCCCGTACTGATATAAACCTCTCCCCATACAGTGTACAATCCCACACTGATATAACCCTCCCCATACACTGTACAATCCCACACTGATATAACCCTCCCCATACACTGTACAATCCCGCACTGATATAACCCACCCCCATACACTGTACAATCCCACACTGATATAACCCTCCCCATATACTGTACAATCCCACACTGATATAACCCTCCCCATACACTGTACAATCCCACACTGATAAAACCCTCCACATTCACTGTACAATCCCACACTGATATAACCCTCCCCATACACTGTACAATCCCACACTGATATAACCCTACCCATACACTGTACAATCCCACACTGATATAACCCTCCCATACACTGTACAATCCGACACTGATATAACCCTCCCCCATACACTGTCCATTCCCGTACTGATATAAACCTCTCCCCATACAGTGTACAATCCCACACTGATATAACCCTCCCCATACACTGTACAATCCCACACTTATATAACCCTCCTCATACACTGTACAATCCCGCACTGATATAACCCCCCGCCCCCCCATACACTGTACCATTCCACACTGATCTAATCCTCTCCCCATACACTGGACAATCCCACACTGATATAACCCTCCCCATACACAGTACAATACCACACTGATATAACCCTCCCCATACACTGTACAATTCCACACTGATATAACCCTCCCCATACACTGTACAATCCCACAGTGATATAATCCCCCCCCCATACTCTGCACAATCCCACATTGATATAACTCTCCCCCATACACTGTACAATCCCACACTGATATAACCCTCCGCATGCACTGTACAATCCCACACTGATAGAAACCTCTCCCATACACTGTACAATCCCACACTGATATAACCCTCCCCATACACTGTACAATCCCACACTGATATAACGCTCTCCCCATACACTGTCCAATCCAACACTGCCATTAACCCTCCCCATACACTGTACAATCCCACACTGATATAACCCACCCCATACACTTTACAATCCCACACTGATATAATCCTCGCCCATACACTGTACAGTCCCACACTGATATAACCCTCTCCCCATACAATGTACAATCCCACACTGATATAACCCTCTCCCCATACACTGTACAATCCCACACTGATATAACCCTCCCCATACACTGTACAATCCCACACTGATATAACCCTCTCCCCATACACTGTACAATCCCACACTGATATAACCCTCCTCCATACACTGTACAATCCCACACTGATATAACCCTCCCCCATACACAGTCCATTCCCGTACTGATATAAAGCTCTCCCCGTACAGTGTACAGTCCCACACTGATATAACCCTCCCCATACACTGTACAATCCCACACTTATATAACCCTCCCCATACACTGTACAATCCCGCACTGATATAACCCCCCCCCCCCATACACTGTACAATCCCACACTGATATAATCCTCGACCCATACACTGGACAATCCCACACTGATATAATTCTCTACCCATACACTGTACAATCCTACACTGATATAACCCTCCCCTTACACTGTACAATCCCACACTGATATAACCCTCCCCATACACTGTACAATCCCACACTGATATAATCCTCTCCCATACACTGTAAAGTCCCGCACTCATATATCCCTCTCCCCATACAATGTACAATCCCACACAGATACAACTCTCTCCCCATACACTGTACAATCCCACACTGATATAACCCTCCCCCTATACTGTACAACCCCATACTGATATAACCCTCTCCCCATACACTGTACAATCCAACACTGATATAACCCTCCTCCATACACTGTACAATCCCACACTGATATAACCCTCCCTCATACACTGTCCATTCCCTGACTGATATAAACCTCTCCCCATACAGTGTACAATCCCACACTGATATAACCCTCCCCATACACTGTACAATCCCACACTGATATAACACTCCCCATACACTGTACAATCCCGCACTGATATAACCCACCCCCATACACTGTACAATCCCACACTGATATAACCCTCCCCTTACACTGCACAATCCCACACGGATATAATCCTCCCCATACACTGTACAATGCCACACTGATATAACCCTCACCCCATATACTGTACAATCACACACTTATATAACCCTCCCATACACTGTACAATCCCACACTGATATAACCATCACCATACACTGTACAATCCCACACTGATATAACCCTACCCATACACTGTACAATCCCACACTGATATAACCCTCCCATACACTGTACAATCCGACACTGATAAAACCCTCCCCCATAAACTGTACAATCCCACACTAATATAACCCTCTCCATACACTGTAGAATCCCACACTGATATAACCCTCTCCCATACACTGTACAATCCCACACTGATATAACCCTCCCCATACACTGTACAAACCCACACTGATATAACCCTCTCCATACACTGTACAATCCCACACTGATATAACCCTCCCCATACACTGTATAACGCCACACTGATATAACCCTCTCTCCATATACTGTACAATCCCACACTTATATAACCCTCCCCATACACTATACAATCCCACACTGATATAACCCTCAACATATACTGTACAATCCCACACTGATATAGCCCCCCATACACTGTACAATCCAACACTGATAGAACCCTTCCCATACACTGTACAATCCCACACTGATATAACCCTCTCCCCATACACTGTACAATTCCACACTGATATAACCCACACCCATACACTGTAAAATCTCACACTGATATAACCCTCCCATATACTGTACAATCCCACACTGATGTAACCCTCCCCATACACTGTTCAATTCCACACAATATAACCCTCCCCATACACTGTGCAATGCCACACTGATATAAACCTCTCCCAAATCAGTGTACAATCCCACACTGATATAACCTTCCCCATACACTGTACAATCCCACACTGATATAACCCTCCCATAGACTGTACAGTCCCACACTGATATAACCCCCACATACACTGTACAATCCCATACTGTTATAACTCTCTCCCCATACACTTTACAATCCCATACTGTTATAACCCTCTCCCCATTCTCTGTACATCCCCACACTAATATAACCCTCCCCATACACTGTACAGTCCCACACTAATATAACCCCCTCCCCATACACTGTACAATCCCACACTGATATAACCCCCCCCATACACTGCACAATCCCACACTGATATAACCCTCCCCATACACTGTACAATACCACGCTGATATAACCCTCCCCATACACTGTTCAATCCCACACTGATATAACCCTCCCCATACACTGTACAATCCCACACTGATATAACCCCCCCCCCCGTACACTGCACAATCCAACACTGATCTAACCCTCCCCCATACACTGTACAATCCCACACTGATATAACCCTCCACATACACTGTACAATCCCACACTGATAGAAACCTCTCCCATACACTGTACAATCCCACACTGAGATAACCCTCCCCATACACTGTCCAATCCCACACTGATATAACGCTCTCCCCATACACTGTCCAATCCAACACTGACATAACCCTCCCCATACACTGTACAATCCCACACTGATATAATCCTCTCACATACACTGTACAGTCCCACACTGATATAACTCTTTCCCCATACAATGTACAATCCCACACTGATATAACCCTCTCCCCATACACTGTGCAATCCCACACTGATATAACCCTCCCCATACACTGTACAATCCCGCACTGATATAACCCCCTCCCCATACACTGTACAATCTCACACTGATATAACCCTCCTCCATACACGGTACAATCCCACACTGATATAACCCTCCTCCATACACTGTCCATTCCCGTACTGATATAAACCTCTCCCCATACAGTGTACAATCCCACACTGATATAACCCTCCCCATACACAGTACAATCCCACACTGATATAACCCTCCCCATACACTGGACAATCCCGCACTGATATAACCCCCCCCCATACACTGTACAATCCCACACTGATATAACCCTCTCCCCATACACTGTACAATCCCACACTGATATAACCCTCCCCATACACAGTACAATCACACACTGATATAACCCTCCTCCATACACTGTACAATCCCACACTGATATAACCCTCCCCCATACACTGTCCATTCCCGTACTGATATAAACCTCCCCATATGCTGTACAATCCTACACTGATATAACCCTCCCCATACACTGTACAATCCCATACTGATATAACCCTCCACATACACTGTACAATCCCACACTGATATTACCCTCCCCATACATTGTACAATCCCACACTGATATAACCCTCTCCCATACACTGTACAATCTCACACTGATATAACCCTCCCCATACACTGTACAATCCCACACCGATATAACGCTCTCCATACACTGTACAATCCCAAACTGATATAACCCTCTCCATACACTGTACAATCCCACACTGATATAACCCTCCCCCATACACAGTACAATCCCACACTGATATAACCCTCCACAACACTGTACAATCCCACACTGATATAACCCTCTCCATACACTGTACAATCCCACACTGATATAACCCTCCCCCATACACTGTACAATCCCACACTTATATAACCCTCTCCCCATACACTGTACAATACCACACTGATATAAACCTCCCCATACACTGTACAGTCCCACACTGATATAACCCTCCCCCATTCACTGTACAATCCCACACTGATACAACCCTCCCCATACACTGTACAGTCCCACCCTGATACACCCCTCTCCCATACACTGTACAAGACCACACTGATATAACCCTCCCCATACACTGTACAATCCCACAATGATATAACCCTCCCCATACACTGTACAATCCCGCACTGATATAACCCCCCCATACACCGTACACACCCACACTGATATAACCCTCCCATACACTGTACAATCCCGCACTGATATAACCCCTCCCCCATACACTGTACAATCCCACACTGATATAACCCTCTCCCCATACACTGTACAATCCCACACTGATATAACCCTCCCCATACACAGTACAATCACACACTGATATAACCCTCCTCCATACACTGTCCATTCCCGTACTGA
Source organism: Scyliorhinus torazame (assembly GCF_047496885.1). Classification (NCBI taxonomy): domain Eukaryota; kingdom Metazoa; phylum Chordata; class Chondrichthyes; order Carcharhiniformes; family Scyliorhinidae; genus Scyliorhinus; species Scyliorhinus torazame. Next base: position 59,398,720 of record NC_092726.1, read on the forward strand.
TATAAACCTCCCCATATGCTGTACAATCCTACACTGATATAACCCTCCCCATACACTGTACAATCCCATACTGATATAACCCTCCACATACACTGTACAATCCCACACTGATATTACCCTCCCCATACAGTGTACAATCCCACACTGATATAACCCTCTCCCATACACTGTACAATCCCACACTGATATAACCCTCCCCATACACTGTACAATCCCACACCGATATAACGCTCTCCATACACTGTACAATCCCAAACTGATATAACCCTCTCCATACACTGTACAATCCCACACTGATATAACCCTCCCCCATACACAGTACAATCCCACACTGATATAACTCTCCACAACACTGTACAATCCCACACTGATATAACCCTCTCCATACACTGTACAATCCCACACTGATATAACCCTCCCCCATACACTGTACAATCCCACACTTATATAACCCTCTCCCCATACACTGTACAATACCACACTGATATAAACCTCCCCATACACTGTACAGTCCCACACTGATATAACCCTCCCCCATTCACTGTACAATCCCACACTGATACAACCCTCCCCATACACTGTACAGTCCCACCCTGATACACCCCTCTCCCATACACTGTACAAGACCACACTGATATAACCCTCCCCATACACTGTACAATCCCACAATGATATAACCCTCCCCATACACTGTACAATCACGCACTGATATAACCCCCCCATACACTGTACACACCCACACTGATATAACCCTCCCATACACTGTACAATCCCGCACTGATATAACCCCTCCCCCATACACTGTACAATCCCACACTGATATAACCCTCTCCCTATCCACTGTACAATCCCACACTGATATAACCCTCTCCCCATACACTGTACAATCCCACACTGATATAACCCTCCCCTTACACTGTACAATCCCACACGGATATAACCCTCCCCATACACTGTAGAATGCCACACTGATATAGCCCGCCCATTCACTGTACAATCCAACATTGATCGAATCCTCCCCATACACTGTACGTTCCCACACTGATATTACCCTCTCCCCATATACTGTACAATCCCATACTGACATAACCCTCCCCAAACACTGTACAATCCCTCACTGATATAACCCTCCCCATTCACTGTACAATCCCAAACTGATATAACTCTCCCCATACACTGTACAATCCCACACTGATAAAACACTCCCCATACACTGTACAATCCCACATTGATATAACCCTCCCCATACACTGTACAGTCCCACACTGATATAACCCTCTACCCATACACTGTACAATCCCACACTGATATAACCCTCCCCATACACTGTACAGTCCCACACTGATATAACCCTCTACCCATACACTGTACAATCCCACACTGATATAACCCTACCCATACACTGTACAATCCCGCACTGATATAACCCCCCCTACACTGTACAATCCCACACTGATATAACCCACTCCCCATTCACTGTACAATCCCACACTGATATAACCCTCTCCCCATACACTGTACAATCCCACACTGATATAGCACTCCCCTTACACTGTACAATCCCACACGGATATAACCCTCCCCATACACTGTACAATGCCACACTGATATAACCCTCACCCCATACACTGTACAATCCCACACTTATATAACCCTCCCATACACTGTACAATCCAACACTGATAGAACCCTCCCCATACACTGTTCATTCCCACACTGATATTACCCTCTCCCCATACACTGTACAATCCCAAACTGATATAACCCTCACTCATACACTGTACAATCCCACACTGATATAACCCTCCCCATATACTGTACAATCCCACACTCATCTAACCCTCCCCATACACTGCACAATCCCACACTGATATAACCCTCCTCATTCACTGTACAATCCAACACTGATATAACCCTCCCTATAAACTGTACAATCCCACACTGATAAAACCCTCCCCATACACTGTACAATCCCACACTGATATAACCCTCCCCATACACCTTACAGTCCCACACTGATATAACCCTCTACCCATACACTGTACGATCCCACACTGATATAACCCTCCCCATACATTGTACAGTCCCACACTGATATATCCCTCTACCCATACACTGTACAATCCCACACTGACATAACCCTCCCCCATACACTGTACAATCCCACACTGATATAACCCTCCCATACACTGTACAATCCCACACTGATATAACCCTCCCCCATACACTGTACAATCCCACACTGATATAACCCTCTCCCCAGACACTGTACAATCCCAAACTGATATAACCCTCTCCATACACTGTACAATCCCACACTGATATAACCCTCCCCCATACACAGTACAATCCCACACTGATATAACCCTCCACAACACTGTACAATCCCACACTGATATAACCCTCTCCATACACTGTACAATCCCACACTGATATAACCCTCCCCCATACACTGTACAATCCCACACTTATATAACCCTCTCCCCATACACTGTACAATACCACACTGATATAAACCTCCCCATACACTGTACAGTCCCACACTGATATAACCCTCCCCCATTCACTGTACAATCCCACACTGATACAACCCTCCCCATACACTGTACAGTCCCACCCTGATACACCCCTCTCCCATACACTGTACAAGACCACACTGATATAACCCTCCCCATACACTGTACAATCCCACAATGATATAACCCTCCCCATACACTGTACAATCCCGCACTGATATAACCCCCCCATACACTGTACACACCCACACTGATATAACCCTCCCATACACTGTACAATCCCGCACTGATATAACCCCTCCCCCATACACTGTGCAATCCCACACTGATATAACCCTCTCCCCATACACTGTACAATCCCACACTGATATAACCCTCCCCATACACAGTACAATCACACACTGATATAACCCTCCTCCATACACTGTCCATTCCCGTACTGATATAAACCTCCCCATATGCTGTACAATCCTACACTGATATAACCCTCCCCATACACTGTACAATCCCATACTGATATAACCCTCCACATACACTGTACAATCCCACACTGATATTACCCTCCCCATACAGTGTACAATCCCACACTGATATAACCCTCTCCCATACACTGTACAATCCCACACTGATATAACCCTCCCCATACACTGTACAATCCCACACCGATATAACGCTCTCCATACACTGTACAATCCCAAACTGATATAACCCTCTCCATACACTGTACAATCCCACACTGATATAACCCTCCCCCATACACAGTACAATCCCACACTGATATAACCCTCCACAACACTGTACAATCCCACACTGATATAACCCTCTCCATACACTGTACAATCCCACACTGATATAACCCTCCCCCATACACTGTACAATCCCACACTTATATAACCCTCTCCCCATACACTGTACAATACCACACTGATATAAACCTCCCCATACACTGTACAGTCCCACACTGATATAACCCTCCCCCATTCACTGTACAATCCCACACTGATACAACCCTCCCCATACACTGTACAGTCCCACCCTGATACACCCCTCTCCCATACACTGTACAAGACCACACTGATATAACCCTCCCCATACACTGTACAATCCCACAATGATATAACCCTCCCCATACACTGTACAATCCCGCACTGATATAACCCCCCCATACACTGTACACACCCACACTGATATAACCCTCCCATACACTGTACAATCCCGCACTGATATAACCCCTCCCCCATGCACTGTACAATCCCACACTGATATAACCCTCTCCCTATCCACTGTACAATCCCACACTGATATAACCCTCTCCCCATACACTGTACAATCCCACACTGATATAACCCTCCCCTTACACTGTACAATCCCACACGGATATAACCCTCCCCATACACTGTAGAATGCCACACTGATATAGCCCGCCCATTCACTGTACAATCCAACATTGATCGAATCCTCCCCATACACTGTACGTTCCCACACTGATATTACCCTCTCCCCATATACTGTACAATCCCACACTGACATAACCCTCCCCAAACACTGTACAATCCCTCACTGATATAACCCTCCCCATTCACTGTACAATCCCAAACTGATATAACTCGCCCCATACACTGTACAATCCCACACTGATAAAACACTCCCCATACACTGTACAATCCCACATTGATATAACCCTCCCCATACACTGTACAGTCCCACACTGATATAACCCTCTACCCATACACTGTACAATCCCACACTGATATAACCCTCCCCATACACTGTACAGTCCCACACTGATATAACCCTCTACCCATACACTGTACAATCCGACACTGATATAACCCTACCCATACACTGTACAATCCCGCACTGATATAACCCCCCCTACACTGTACAATCCCACACTGATATAACCCACTCCCCATTCACTGTACAATCCCACACTGATATAACCCTCTCCCCATACACTGTACAATCCCACACTGATATAGCCCTCCCCTTACACTGTACAATCCCACACGGATATAACCCTCCCCATACACTGTACAATGCCACACTGATATAACCCTCACCCCATACACTGTACAATCCAACACTTATATAACCCTCCCCATACACTGTTCATTCCCACACTGATATTACCCTCTCCCCATACACTGTACAATCCCAAACTGATATAACCCTCACTCATACACTGTACAATCCCACACTGATATAACCCTCCCCATATACTGTACAATCCCACACTCATCTAACCCTCCCCATACACTGCACAATCCCACACTGATATAACCCTCCTCATTCACTGTACAATCCAACACTGATATAACCCTCCCCATAAACTGTACAATCCCACACTGATAAAACCCTCCCCATACACTGTACAATCCCACACTGATATAACCCTCCCCATACACCTTACAGTCCCACACTGATATAACCCTCTACCCATACACTGTACGATCCCACACTGATATAACCCTCCCCATACATTGTACAGTCCCACACTGATATATCCCTCTACCCATACACTGTACAATCCCACACTGACATAACCCTCCCCCATACACTGTACAATCCCACACTGATATAACCCTCCCATACACTGTACAATCCCACACTGATATAACCCTCCCCCATACACTGTACAATCCCACACTGATATAACCCTCTCCCCAGACACTGTACAATCCCACACTGATATAAGCCTCCCCATACACTGTACAGTCCCACACTGATATAACCCTCCCCAATCACGGTACAATCCCACACTGATATAACCCTCCCCATACACTGTACAGTCCCACACTGATACACCACTCTCCCATACACTGTACAGTTCCACACTGATATAACCCTCCCTCATACACTGTACAATCCCACACTGATATATCCCCTTCATACACTGTACAATCCCACACAGATATAACCCTCCCACATACACTGTACAATCCCACACTGCTTTAACCCCCATACACTGTACAATCCCACACTGATGTAACCCTCCCACATACACTGTACAATCGCACACTGATATAACCATCCCCATACACTGTACAATCCCACACTGATTTAACCCTCCCCGTACACTGCACTATCCCACACTGATATAACCCTCCGCATACACTGTACAATCCCACACTGATATAACCGTCCCCCATACACTGTACAATGCCACACTGATATAACCTCCCATACACTGTACATTCCCACACTGATATAACCCCCCCCCACACACACACACTGCACAATCCCACACTGATATAACCCTCTCCCCATACATTGTACAATTCCACACTGATATAACCCCCCATACACTGTACAATCCCACACTGTTATAACCCTCCGCCATACACTGTACAATCCCACACTGATATAACCCTCTCCCTATACACTCTACAATCCAATACTGATATAACCCTCCCCCATAAACTGTACAATCCCACACTGATATAACCCTCTCCCCATATACTGTACAATCCCACACTGATATAACCCTCCCCCTACACTGTACAACCCCATACTGATATAACCCTCTCCCCATACAGTGTACAATCCCACACTGATATAACCCTCCCCATACACTGTACAATCCCACACTGATATAACCCTCCCCATACAATGTCCAATCCCGCACTGATATAACCCACCCCCATACACTGTACAATCCCACACTGATATAACCCTCTCCATACACTGTACAATTCCACACTGATATAACCCTCCCCTTACACTGTACAATCCCATACGGATATAATCGTCCCCATACACTGTACAATGCCACACTGATATAACCCTCACCCCATATACTGTACAATCCCACACTTATATAACCCTCTCATACACTGTACAATCCCACACTGATATAACCATCACCATACACTGTACAATTCCACACTGATATAGCCCGCCCATACACTGTACAATCCAAGACTGATAGAACCCTCCCCATACACTGTACATTCCCACACTGATATAACCCTCTCCCCATACACTGTACAATCCCACACTGATATAACCCTCACCCATACACTGTACAATCCCACACTGATATAACCCTCCCCATATACGGTACAATCCCACACTGATATAACCCTCCCCATACACTGTACAATCCCACACTGATATAACCCTACCCATACACTGTACAATCCCACACTGATATAACCCTCTCATACACTGTACAATCCGACATTGATATAACCCTCACCCATACACTGTACAATCCCACACTAATATAACCCTCTCCATACACTGTACAATCCCACACTGATATAACCCTCCCCAATCACTGTACAATGCCACACTGATATAACCCTCCCCATACACTGTACAGTCCCACACTGATACACCCCTCTCCCATACACTGTACAGTTCCACACTGATATAACCCTCCCCCATACACTGTACAATCCCACACTGATATATCCCCTTCATACACTGTACAATCCCACACAGATATAAACCTCCCACATACACTGTACAATCCCACACTGATATAACCCCCATACTCTGTACATCCCCACACTTTATAACCCTCCCACATACACTGTACAATCGCACACTGATATAACCATCCCCATACACTGTACAATCCCACACTGATATAACCGTCCCCCATACACTGTACAATGCCACACTGATATAACTTCCCATACACTGTACATTCCCACACTGATATAACCCCCCCCCCACACACACACTGCACAATCCCACACTGATAAAACCCTCTCCCCATACATTGTACAATTCCACACTGATATAACCCCCCATACACTGTACAATCCCACACTGTTATAACCCTCCGCCATACACTGTACAATCCCACACTGATATAACCCTCTCCCTATACACTCTACAATCCAATACTGATATAACCCTCCCCCTTAAACTGTACAATCCCACACTGATATAACCCTCTCCCCATACAGTGTACAATCCCACACTGATATAACCCTCCCCATACACTGTACAATCCCACACTGATATAACCCTCCCCATACACTGTACAATCCCGCACTGATATAACCCACCCCCATACACTGTACAATCCCACACTGATATAACCCTCTCCATACACTGTACAATTCCACACTGATATAACCCTCCCCTTACACTGTACAATCCCACACGGATATAATCCTCCCCATACACTGTACAATGCCACACTGATTTAACCCTCACCCCATATACTGTACAATCCCACACTTATATAACCCTCTCATACACTGTACAATCCCACATTGATATAACCATCACCATACACTGTACAATTCCACACTGATATAGCCCGCCCATACACTGTACAATCCAAGACTGATAGAACCCTCCCCATACACTGTACATTCCCACACTGATATAACTCTCTCCCCATACACTGTACAATCCCACACTGATATAACCCTCACCCATACACTGTACAATCCCACACTGATATAACCCTCCCCATACACTGTACACTCCTACAGTGATATAACCCTCCCCATGCACTGTACAATCCCACACTGATATACCCCCCCCCCCCAAACACTGTACAATCCCACACTGATATATCCCTCCCCATACATTGTACAATCCGACACTGATATAACCCTCGCCCCATACACTGTACAATCCCACACAGATATAAACTTCCCCATACACTGTACAATTCCACACTGATATAACCCTCCCCATACACTGTACAGTCCCACACTGATATAGCCCCCCATGCACTGTACAATCCAACACTGATATAACCCTCCCCATACACTGTAAAATACAACACTGAGAGAACCCGCCCCATTCACTGTACAATCCCACACTGATATAACCCTCCCCATACACTGTACAATCCCACACTGATATAACCCTCACCCATACACTGTACAATCCCACACTGTTATAACTCTCCCCATATCCTGTACAATCCCACACTGATATAACACTCCCCATACACTGTAAAATCCAACACTGAGAGAACCCTCCCCATTCACTGTACAATCCCACACTGATATAACCCTCCCCATGCACTGCACAATCTCACACTGATATAACCCCCCCCACCCATACACTGTACAATCACACACTGATATAACCCTCCCCATACACTGTACAATCCCACACTCATATAAACCTCTCCCCATACACTGTACAATACCACACTGATATAACCCTCCCCATACACTGTACAGTCCCACACTGATATAACCCCCACATCCACTGTACAATCCCACACTGATATAACCCTCTCCCCATACACTGTACAATCCCACACTGATATAACTCTCTCCACATACACATTACAATCCCAGACAGATATAACCCCCTCCCCATACACTGTACAATCCCACACTGATATAACCCACCCCATACACTGTACAATCCCACACTGATATAACCCCCTCCCCATACACTGTACAATCCCACACTGATATAACCCCCCATACACTTTACAATCCCGCACTGATATAACACCCCCCCATACACTGTACAATCCCACACTGATTTAACCCTCTCCCCATACACTGTACAATCCCACAGTGATATAACCCTCACCCACACACTGTACAATCCCACACTGATATAACCCTCCCATATACTGTACAATCCCACACTGATATAACCCTCCCCATACACTGTGCAATCCCAGACTGATATAACCCTCCCCCATACACTGTACAATCCCACACTGATATAACCCTGTCCCCATACACTGTACACTCCCACACTGATATAACCCTCTCCCCATACACTGTACAATTCCACACTGATATAACCCTCCCCATACACTGTACAATCCCATACTGATATAACACTCCCCATACACTGTACAATCCAACACTGAGAGAACCCACCCATTCACTGTACAATCCCACACTGATATAACCCTCCCCATGCACTGTACAATCCCACACTGATATAACCCCCCCCACCCATACACTGTACAATCACACACTGATATAACCCTCCCCATACACTGTACAATACCACACTGATATAACTCCTCCCCCATACACTGTACAACCCCACACTGATATAACCCTCTCCCCATACACTGTACAATCCTCCACTGATATAACCCTCACCCATACACTGTACAATCCCACACTGATATTACCCTTCCCATATACTGTACAATCCAACACTGACATAACCCTCCCCATACACTGTGCAATCCCACACTGATATAACCCTCTCCCCATACATTGTACAGTCCCTCACTGATATAACCCTCTCCCCATACACTGTACAGTCTCTCACTGATATAACCCTCCCCCATACACTGTACAATCCCACACTGATATAACCCTGCCCCCATACACTGTACACTCCCACACTGATATAACCCTCTGCCCATACACTGTACAATCCCATACTGATATAACACTCCCCATACACTGTACAATCCAACACTGAGAGAACCCTCCCCATTCACTGTACAATCCCAGACTGATATAACCCTCTCCCCATGCACGGTACAATCCCACACTGATATAACCCCCCCCCCCCAACCATACACTGTACAATCCAACACTGCGAGAACCCTCCCCATTCACTGTACAATCCCACACTGATATAACCCTCCCCATGCACTGTACAATCCCACACAGATATAGCCCCCCCCAAACACAGTACAATCCCACACTGATATATCCCTCCCATACATTGTACAATCCGACACTGATATAACCCTCTCCCCATACACTGTACAATCCCACACAGATATAACCTTCCCCATACACTGTACAATTCCACACTGATATAACCCTTCCCATACACTGTACAGTCCCACACTGATATAGCCCCCCATGCACTGTACAATCCAACACTGATATAACCCTCCCCATAAACTGTACAATCCCACACTGATATAATCCTCTCCACATGCACTGTACAATCCCACACTGATATAACCCTCACCCATACACTGTACAATCCCACACTGATATAACCCTCCCCATATCCTGTACAATCCCACACTGATATAACCCTCCCCATACACTGTACAATCCCACACTGATATAACCCTCCCATACACTGTACAATCCCACACTGATAGAACCCTCCGCATTCACTGTACAATCCCACACTGATATAACCCTCCCCATGCACTGTACAATCCCACACTGATATAACCCCCCCCCACCCATACACTGTACAATCACTCACTGATATAACCCTCCCCATACACTGTACAATCCCACACTGATATAAACATCTCGCCATACACTGTACAATCCCACACTGATATAACCTTCCCATACACTGTACAATCCCACACTGATATAATCCTCCCATACACTGTACAGTCCCACACTGATGTAACCCCCACATACACTGTACAATCCCACACTGATATAAACCTCTCCCCATACACTGTACAATCCCACACTGATATAACTTTCTCTACATACACATTACAATCCCATACAGATATAACCCCCTCCCCATACACTGTACAATCCCACACTGATGTAACCCTCCCCATACACTGTACAATCCCACACTGATATAACCCCCTCCCCATACACTGTACAATCCCACACTGATATAACACCCCCCCCCATACAATGTACAATCCCACACTGATATAACCCTCCCCATACACTGTATAATACCACACTGATAAAACCCTCCCCATACACTGTACAATCCCACACTGATATAACCCTCCCCATACACTGTACAATCCCACACTGATATAACCCCCCCCCCATACTCTGCACAATCCCACATTGATATAACCCTCCCCCATACACTGTACAATCCCACACTGATATAACCCTCGGCATACACTGTACAATCCCACACTGATAGAAACCTCTCCCATACACTTTACAATCCCACACTGATATAACCCTCCCCATACACTGTACAATCCCACACTGATATAACGCTCTCCCCATACACTGTCCAATCCAACACTGACATTAACCCTCCCCATACACTGTACAATCCCACACTGATATAACCCTCCCCATACACTGTACAATCCCACACTGATATAATCCTCGCCCATACACTGTACAGTCCCACACTGATATAACCCTCTCCCCATACAATGTACAATCCCACACTGATATAACCCTCTCCCCATACACTGTACAATCCCACACTGATATAACCCTCCCCATACACTGTACAATCCCACACTGATATAACCCTCTCCCCATACACTGTACAATTCCACACTGATATAACCCTCCTCCATACACTGTACAATCCCACATTGATATAACCCTCCCCCATACACTGTCCATTCCCGTACTGATATAAACCTCTCCCCATACAGTGTACAATCCCACACTGATATAACCCTCCCCATACACTGTACAATCCCACACTTATATAACCCTCCCCATACACTGTACAATACCACACTGATATAACCCTCCCCATACACTGTACAATCCCACACTGATATAACCCTCCCCATACACTGTACAATCCCACAATGATATAACCCCCCCCATACTCTGCACAATCCCACATTGATATAACCCACCCCATACACTGTACAATCCCACACTGATATAACCCTCCGCATACACTGTACAATCCCACACTGATAGAAACCTCTCCCATACACTGTACAATCCCACACTGATATAACCCTCCCCATACACTGTACAATCCACACTGATATAACGCTCTCCCTATACACTGTCCAATCCAACACTGACATTAACCCTCCCCATACTCTGTACAATCCGACACTGATATAACCCTCCCCATACACTGTACAATCCCACACTGATATAATCCTCGCCCATACACTGTACAGTCCCACACTGATATAACCCTCTCCCCATACAACGTACAATCCCACACTGATATAACCCTGTCCCCATACACTGTACAATCCCACACTGATATAACCCTCCCCATACACTGTACAATCCCACACTGATATAACCCTCTCCCCATACACTGTACAATCCCACACTGATATAACCCTCCTCCATACACTGTACAATCCCACACTGATATAACCCTCCCCCATACACTGTCCATTCCCGTACTGATATAAATCTCTCCCCATACAGTGTACAATCCCACACTGATATAACCCTCCCCATACACTGTACAACCCCACACTTATATAACCCTCCCCATACACTGTACAATCCCGCACTGATATAACCCCCCCCCATACACTGTACAACTCCACACTGATATAATCCTCTCCCCATACACTGGACAATCCCACACTGATATAACTCTCTCCCCATACACTGTACAATCCCACACTGATATAACCCTCCCCATACACTGTACAATCCCACACTGATATAATCCTCTTCAATACACTGTACAGTCCCGCACTCATATATCCCTCACCCCATACAATGTACAATCCCACACAGATATAACCCTCTCCCCATACACTGTACGATCCCACACTGACATAACCCTCCTCCATACACTGTACAATCCCACACTGATATAAACCCCCTCCCATACAATGTACAATCCCACACTGATATAACCCTCCCCATACACTGTACAATACCACACTGATATAATCCTCCCCCATGCATTGTACACTCCCACACTGATATAACCCTCTCCCCATACACTGTACAATCCCACACTGATATAACACTCCCCATACACTGTACAATCCTTCACTGATATAACACCCCCCCATAGACTGTACAATCCCACACTGATATAACCCTCTCTCCATACACTGTACAATCGCACACTGATATAATCCTCTCCCCATACACTGTACAATCCCACACTGATTTAACCCTCCCCATACACTGTACAATCCCACACTGTTATAACCCTCCCCATACACTGTATAATCCCACACTGATATAACCCTCCCCATACACTGTACAATCCCACACTGATATTACACTCCCCATACACTGTACAATCCCACACTGATATCACCCTCTCCCCATACACTGTACAATCCCACACTGATATAACCCTCTCCCCATACACTTTACAATCCAACACGTATATAACCCTCCCCATACACTGCACAATGCCACACTGATATAACCCTCTCACCATATACTGTACAATCCCACACTTATATAACTCTCCCCATACACTGTACAATCCCACACTGATATAACCCTCCCCATACACTGTACAATCCCACACTGATATAACCCCCTCCCCATACACTGTAAAATCCCACACTGATATAACCCCCCATACACTTTACAATCCCGCACTGATATAACACCCCCCCATACACTGTACAATCCCACACTGATTTAACCCTCTCCCCATACACTGTACAATCCCACACTGATATAACCCTCACCCATACACTGTACAATCCCACACTGATATAACCCTCCCCATATACTGTACAATCCCACACTGATATAACCCTCCCCATACACTGTGCAATCCCACACTGAAATAACCCTCCCCCATACACTGTACAATCCCACACTGATATAACCCTGTCCCCATACACTGTACACTCCCACACTGATATAACCCTCTCCCCATACACTGTACAATTCCACACTGATATAACCCTCCCCATACACTGTACAATCCCATACTGATATAACACTCCCCATACACTGTACAATCCAACACTGAGAAAACCCTCCCCATTCACTGTACAATCCCACACTGATATAACCCTCCCCATGCACTGTACAATCCCACACTTATATAACCCTCCCCATACACTGTACAATACCACACTGATATAACCCTCCCCATACACTGTACAATCCCACACTGACATAACCCTCCCCATACACTGTACAATCCCACAATGATATAACCCCCCCCCCATACTCTGCACAATCCCACATTGATATAACCCACCCCATACACTGTACAATCCCACACTGATATAACCCTCCGCATACACTGTACAATCCCACACTGATAGAAACCTCTCCCATACACTGTACAATCCCACACTGATATAACCCTCCCCATACACTGTACAATCCACACTGATATAACGCTCTCCCTATACACTGTCCAATCCAACACTGACATTAACCCTCCCCATACTCTGTACAATCCGACACTGATATAACCCTCCCCATACACTGTACAATCCCACACTGATATAATCCTCGCCCATACACTGTACAGTCCCACACTGATATAACCCTCTCCCCATACAATGTACAATCCCACACTGATATAACCCTGTCCCCATACACTGTACAATCCCACACTGATATAACCCTCCCCATACACTGTACAATCCCACACTGATATAACCCTCTCCCCATACACTGTACAATCCCACACTGATATAACCCTCCTCCATACACTGTACAATCCCACACTGATATAACCCTCCCCCATACACTGTCCATTCCCGTACTGATATAAATCTCTCCCCATACAGTGTACAATCCCACACTGATATAACCCTCCCCATACACTGTACAACCCCACACTTATATAACCCTCCCCATACACTGTACAATCCCGCACTGATATAACCCCCCCCCATACACTGTACAACTCCACACTGATATAATCCTCTCCCCATACACTGGACAATCCCACACTGATATAACTCTCTCCCCATACACTGTACAATCCCACACTGATATAACCCTCCCCATACACTGTACAATCCCACACTGATATAATCCTCTTCAATACACTGTACAGTCCCGCACTCATATATCCCTCACCCCATACAATGTACAATCCCACACAGATATAACCCTCTCCCCATACACTGTACAATCCCACACTGACATAACCCTCCTCCATACACTGTACAATCCCACACTGATATAAACCCCCTCCCATACAATGTACAATCCCACACTGATATAACCCTCCCCATACACTGTACAATACCACACTGATATAATCCTCCCCCATGCATTGTACACTCCCACACTGATATAACCCTCTCCCCATACACTGTACAATCCCACACTGATATAACACTCCCCATACACTGTACAATCCTTCACTGATATAACACCCCCCCCATAGACTGTACAATCCCACACTGATATAACCCTCTCTCCATACACTGTACAATCGCACACTGATATAATCCTCTCCCCATACACTGTACAATCCCACACTGATTTAACCCTCCCCATACACTGTACAATCCCACACTGTTATAACCCTCCCCATACACTGTATAATCCCACACTGATATAACCCTCCCCATACACTGTACAATCCCACACTGATATTACACTCCCCATACACTGTACAATCCCACACTGATATCACCCTCTCCCCATACACTTTACAATCCAACACGTATATAACCCTCCCCATACACTGCACAATGCCACACTGATATAACCCTCTCACCATATACTGTACAATCCCACACTTATATAACTCTCCCCATACACTGTACAATCCCACACTGATATAACCCTCCCCATACACTGTACAATCCCACACTGATATAACCCCCTCCCCATACACTGTAAAATCCCACACTGATATAACCCCCCATACACTTTACAATCCCGCATTGATATAACACCCCCCCATACACTGTACAATCCCACACTGATTTAACCCTCTCCCCATACACTGTACAATCCCACACTGATATAACCCTCACCCATACACTGTACAATCCCACACTGATAGAACCCTCCGCATTCACTGTACAATCCCACACTGATATAACCCTCCCCATGCACTGTACAATCCCACACTGATATAACCCCCCCCGACCCATACACTGTACAATCACTCACTGATATAACGCTCCCCATACACTGTACAATCCCACACTGATATAAACATCTCGCCATACACTGTACAATCCCACACTGATATAACCTTCCCATACACTGTACAATCCCACACTGATATAATCCTCCCATACACTGTACAGTCCCACACTGATGTAACCCCCACATACACTGTACAATCCCACACTGATATAAACCTCTCCCCATACACTGTACAATCCCACACTGATATAACTTTCTCTACATACACATTACAATCCCATACAGATATAACCCCCTCCCCATACACTGTACAATCCCACACTGATGTAACCCTCCCCATACACTGTACAATCCCACACTGATATAACCCCCTCCCCATACACTGTACAATCCCACACTGATATAACACCCCCCCCATACAATGTACAATCCCACACTGATATAACCCTCCCCATACACTGTATAATACCACACTGATAAAACCCTCCCCATACACTGTACAATCCCACACTGATATAACCCTCCCCATACACTGTACAATCCCACACTGATATAACCCCCCCCCCCATACTCTGCACAATCCCACATTGATATAACCCTCCCCCATACACTGTACAATCCCACACTGATATAACCCTCGGCATACACTGTACAATCCCACACTGATAGAAACCTCTCCCATACACTTTACAATCCCACACTGATATAACCCTCCCCATACACTGTACAATCCCACACTGATATAACGCTCTCCCCATACACTGTCCAATCCAACACTGACATTAACCCTCCCCATACACTGTACAATCCCACACTGATATAACCCTCCCCATACACTGTACAATCCCACACTGATATAATCCTCGCCCATACACTGTACAGTCCCACACTGATATAACCCTCTCCCCATACAATGTACAATCCCACACTGATATAACCCTCTCCCCATACACTGTACAATCCCACACTGATATAACCCTCCCCATACACTGTACAATCCCACACTGATATAACCCTCTCCCCATACACTGTACAATTCCACACTGATATAACCCTCCTCCATACACTGTACAATCCCACATTGATATAACCCTCCCCCATACACTGTCCATTCCCGTACTGATATAAACCTCTCCCCATACAGTGTACAATCCCACACTGATATAACCCTCCCCATACACTGTACAATCCCACACTTATATAACCCTCCCCATACACTGTACAATACCACACTGATATAACCCTCCCCATACACTGTACAATCCCATACTGATATAACCCTCCCCATACACTGTACAATCCCACAATGATATAACCCCCCCCATACTCTGCACAATCCCACATTGATATAACCCACCCCATACACTGTACAATCCCACACTGATATAACCCTCCGCATACACTGTACAATCCCACACTGATAGAAACCTCTCCCATACACTGTACAATCCCACACTGATATAACCCTCCCCATACACTGTACAATCCACACTGATATAACGCTCTCCCTATACACTGTCCAATCCAACACTGACATTAACCCTCCCCATACTCTGTACAATCCGACACTGATATAACCCTCCCCATACACTGTACAATCCCACACTGATATAATCCTCGCCCATACACTGTACAGTCCCACACTGATATAACCCTCTCCCCATACAACGTACAATCCCACACTGATATAACCCTGTCCCCATACACTGTACAATCCCACACTGATATAACCCTCCCCATACACTGTACAATCCCACACTGATATAACCCTCTCCCCATACACTGTACAATCCCACACTGATATAACCCTCCTCCATACACTGTACAATCCCACACTGATATAACCCTCCCCCATACACTGTCCATTCCCGTACTGATATAAATCTCTCCCCATACAGTGTACAATCCCACACTGATATAACCCTCCCCATACACTGTACAACCCCACACTTATATAACCCTCCCCATACACTGTACAATCCCGCACTGATATAACCCCCCCCCCCCCATACACTGTACAACTCCACACTGATATAATCCTCTCCCCATACACTGGACAATCCCACACTGATATAACTCTCTCCCCATACACTGTCCAATCCCACACTGATATAACCCTCCCCATACACTGTACAATCCCACACTGATATAATCCTCTTCAATACACTGTACAGTCCCGCACTCATATATCCCTCACCCCATACAATGTACAATCCCACACAGATATAACCCTCTCCCCATACACTGTACGATCCCACACTGACATAACCCTCCTCCATACACTGTACAATCCCACACTGATATAAACCCCCTCCCATACAATGTACAATCCCACACTGATATAACCCTCCCCATACACTGTACAATACCACACTGATATAATCCTCCCCCATGCATTGTACACTCCCACACTGATATAACCCTCTCCCCATACACTGTACAATCCCACACTGATATAACACTCCCCATACACTGTACAATCCTTCACTGATATAACACCCCCCCATAGACTGTACAATCCCACACTGATATAACCCTCTCTCCATACACTGTACAATCGCACACTGATATAATCCTCTCCCCATACACTGTACAATCCCACACTGATTTAACCCTCCCCATACACTGTACAATCCCACACTGTTATAACCCTCCCCATACACTGTATAAACCCACACTGATATAACCCTCCCCATACACTGTACAATCCCACACTGATATTACACTCCCCATACACTGTACAATCCCACACTGATATCACCCTCTCCCCATACACTGTACAATCCCACACTGATATAACCCTCTCCCCATACACTTTACAATCCAACACGTATATAACCCTCCCCATACACTGCACAATGCCACACTGATATAACCCTCTCACCATATACTGTACAATCCCACACTTATATAACTCTCCCCATACACTGTACAATCCCACACTGATATAACCCTCCCCATACACTGTACAATCCCACACTGATATAACCCCCTCCCCATACACTGTAAAATCCCACACTGATATAACCCCCCATACACTTTACAA
This sequence comes from Scyliorhinus torazame, assembly GCF_047496885.1. Lineage (NCBI taxonomy): Eukaryota > Metazoa > Chordata > Chondrichthyes > Carcharhiniformes > Scyliorhinidae > Scyliorhinus > Scyliorhinus torazame. The sequence continues at coordinate 59,417,934 of NC_092726.1, forward strand.
TCCCGCACTGATATAACACCCCCCCATACACTGTACAATCCCACACTGATTTAACCCTCTCCCCATACACTGTACAATCCCACACTGATATAACCCTCACCCATACACTGTACAATCCCACACTGATATAACCCTCCCCATATACTGTACAATCCCACACTGATATAACCCTCCCCATACACTGTGCAATCCCACACTGAAATAACCCTCCCCCATACACTGTACAATCCCACACTGATATAACCCTGTCCCCATACACTGTACACTCCCACACTGATATAACCCTCTCCCCATACACTGTACAATTCCACACTGATATAACCCTCCCCATACACTGTACAATCCCATACTGATATAACACTCCCCATACACTGTACAATCCAACACTGAGAGAACCCTCCCCATTCACTGTACAATCCCACACTGATATAACCCTCCCCATGCACTGTACAATCCCACACTTATATAACCCTCCCCATACACTGTACAATACCACACTGATATAACCCTCCCCATACACTGTACAATCCCACACTGATATAACCCTCCCCATACACTGTACAATCCCACAATGATATAACCCCCCCCCCATACTCTGCACAATCCCACATTGATATAACCCACCCCATACACTGTACAATCCCACACTGATATAACCCTCCGCATACACTGTACAATCCCACACTGATAGAAACCTCTCCCATACACTGTACAATCCCACACTGATATAACCCTCCCCATACACTGTACAATCCACACTGATATAACGCTCTCCCTATACACTGTCCAATCCAACACTGACATTAACCCTCCCCATACTCTGTACAATCCGACACTGATATAACCCTCCCCATACACTGTACAATCCCACACTGATATAATCCTCGCCCATACACTGTACAGTCCCACACTGATATAACCCTCTCCCCATACAATGTACAATCCCACACTGATATAACCCTGTCCCCATACACTGTGCAATCCCACACTGATATAACCCTCCCCATACACTGTACAATCCCACACTGATATAACCCTCTCCCCATACACTGTACAATCCCACACTGATATAACCCTCCTCCATACACTGTACAATCCCACACTGATATAACCCTCCCCCATACACTGTCCATTCCCGTACTGATATAAATCTCTCCCCATACAGTGTACAATCCCACACTGATATAACCCTCCCCATACACTGTACAACCCCACACTTATATAACCCTCCCCATACACTGTACAATCCCGCACTGATATAACCCCCCCCCCCATACACTGTACAACTCCACACTGATATAATCCTCTCCCCATACACTGGACAATCCCACACTGATATAACTCTCTCCCCATACACTGTACAATCCCACACTGATATAACCCTCCCCATACACTGTACAATCCCACACTGATATAATCCTCTTCAATACACTGTACAGTCCCGCACTCATATATCCCTCACCCCATACAATGTACAATCCCACACAGATATAACCCTCTCCCCATACACTGTACAATCCCACACTGACATAACCCTCCTCCATACACTGTACAATCCCACACTGATATAAACCCCCTCCCATACAATGTACAATCCCACACTGATATAACCCTCCCCATACACTGTACAATACCACACTGATATAATCCTCCCCCATGCATTGTACACTCCCACACTGATATAACCCTCTCCCCATACACTGTACAATCCCACACTGATATAACACTCCCCATACACTGTACAATCCTTCACTGATATAACACCCCCCCCATAGACTGTACAATCCCACACTGATATAACCCTCTCTCCATACACTGTACAATCGCACACTGATATAATCCTCTCCCCATACACTGTACAATCCCACACTGATTTAACCCTCCCCATACACTGTACAATCCCACACTGTTATAACCCTCCCCATACACTGTATAATCCCACACTGATATAACCCTCCCCATACACTGTACAATCCCACACTGATATTACACTCCCCATACACTGTACAATCCCACACTGATATCACCCTCTCCCCATACACTTTACAATCCAACACGTATATAACCCTCCCCATACACTGCACAATGCCACACTGATATAACCCTCTCACCATATACTGTACAATCCCACACTTATATAACTCTCCCCATACACTGTACAATCCCACACTGATATAACCCTCCCCATACACTGTACAATCCCACACTGATATAACCCCCTCCCCATACACTGTAAAATCCCACACTGATATAACCCCCCATACACTTTACAATCCCGCACTGATATAACACCCCCCCATACACTGTACAATCCCACACTGATTTAACCCTCTCCCCATACACTGTACAATCCCACACTGATATAACCCTCACCCATACACTGTACAATCCCACACTGATATAACCCTCCCCATATACTGTACAATCCCACACTGATATAACCCTCCCCATACACTGTGCAATCCCACACTGAAATAACCCTCCCCCATACACTGTACAATCCCACACTGATATAACCCTGTCCCCATACACTGTACACTCCCACACTGATATAACCCTCTCCCCATACACTGTACAATTCCACACTGATATAACCCTCCCCATACACTGTACAATCCCATACTGATATAACACTCCCCATACACTGTACAATCCAACACTGAGAGAACCCTCCCCATTCACTGTACAATCCCACACTGATATAACCCTCCCCATGCACTGTACAATCCCACACTGATATAACCCCCCCCCCCACCCATACACTGTACAATCACACACTGATATAACCCTCCCCATACACTGTACAATACCACACTGATATAACACCCCCCGCATACACTGTACAATCCCACACTGATATAACCCTCTCCCCATACACTGTACAATGCTACACTGATATAACCCTCACCCATACACTGTACAATCCCACACTGATATTACCCTCCCCATATACTGTACAATCCCACACTGACATAACCCTCCCCATACACTGTGCAATCCCACACTGATATAACCCTCTCCCCGTACATTGTACAGTCCCTCACTGATATAACCCTCTCCCCATACACTGTACCGTCCCTCACTGATATAACCCTCCCCCATACACTGTACAATCCCACACTGATATAACCCTGCCCCCATACACTGTACACTCCCACACAGATATAACCCTCTGCCCATACACTGTACAATTCCACACTGATATAACCCTCCCCATACACTGTACAATCCCATACTGATATAACACTCCCCATACACTGTACAATCCAACACTGAGAGAACCCTCCCCATTCACTGTACAATCCCACACTGATATAACCCTCTCCCCATGCACGGTACAATCCCACACTGATATAACCCCCCCACCCCAACCATACACTGTACAATCCAACACTGCGAGAACCCTCCCCATTCACTGTACAATCCCACACTGATATAACCCTCCCCATGCACTGCACAATCCCACACAGATATAGCCCCCCCCAAACACAGTACAATCCCACACTGATATATCCCTCCCCATACATTGTACAATCCGACACTGATATAACCCTCTCCCCATACACTGTACAATCCCACACAGATATAACCTTCCCCATACACTGTACAATTCCACACTGATATAACCCTCTCCATACACTGTACAGTCCCACACTGATATAGCCCCCCATGCACTGTACAATCCAACACTGATATAACCCTCCCCATAAACTGTACAATCCCACACTGATATAATCCTCTCCACATGCACTGTACAATCCCACACTGATATAACCCTCACCCATACACTGTACAATCCCACACTGATATAACCCTCCCCATATCCTGTACAATCCCACACTGATATAACCCTCCCCATACACTGTACAATCCCACACTGATATAACCCTCCCCATACACTGTACAATCCCACACTGATAGAACCCTCCCCATTCACTGTACAATCCCACACTGATATAACCCTCTCACCATATACTGTACAATCCCACACTTATATAACTCTCCCCATACACTGTACAATCCCACATTGATATAACCCTCCCCATACACTGTACAATCCCACACTGATATAACCCCCTCCCCATACACTGTAAAATCCCACACTGATATAACCCCCCATACACTTTACAATCCCGCACTGATATAACACCCCCCATACACTGTACAATCCCACACTGATTTAACCCTCTCCCCATACACTGTACAATCCCACACTGATATAACCCTCACCCATACACTGTACAATCCCACACTGATATAACCCTCCCCATATACTGTACAATCCAACACTGATATAACCCTCCCCATACACTGTGCAATCCCACACTGATATAACCCTCCCCCATACACTGTACAATCCCACACTGATATAACCCTGTCCCCATACACTATACACTCCCACACTGATATAACCCTCTCCCCATACACTGTACAATTCCACACTGATATAACCCTCCCCATACACTGTACAATCCCATACTGATATAACACTCCCCATAAACTGTACAATCCAACACTGAGAGAACCCTCCGCATTCACTGTACAATCCCACACTGATATAACCCTCCCCATGCACTGTACGATCCTACACTGATATAACCCCCCCCCCCACCCATACACTGTACAATCACACACTGATATAACCCTCCCCATACACTGTACAATACCACATTGATATAACACCCCCCGCATACACTGTACAATCCCACACTGATATAACCCTCTCCCCATACACTGTACAATCCTACACTGATATAACCCTCACCCATACACTGTACAATCCCACACTGATATTACCCTCCCCATATACTGTACAATCCCACACTGACATAACCCTCCCCATACACTGTGCAATCCCACACTGATATAACCCTCTCCCCATACATTGTACAGTCCCTCACTGATATAACCCTCTCCCCATACACTGTACAGTCCCTCACTGATATAACCCTCCCCCATACACTGTACAATCCCACACTGATATAACCCTGCCCCCATACACTGTACACTCCCACACTGATATAACCCTCTGCCCATACACTGTACAATTCCACACTGATATAACCCTCCCCATACACTGTACAATCCCATACTGATATAACACTCCCCATACACTGTACAATCCAACACTGAGAGAACCCTCCCCATTCACTGTACAATCCCACACTGATATAAACCTCTCCCCATGCACGGTACAATCCCACACTGATATAACCCCCCCCAACCATACACTGTACAATCCAACACTGCGAGAACCCTCCCCATTCACTGTACAATCCCACACTGATATAACCCTCCCATGCACTGTACAATCCCACACAGATATAGCCCCCCCCAAACACAGTACAATCCCACACTGATATATCCCTCCCCATACATTGTACAATCCGACACTGATATAACCCTCTCCCCATACACTGTACAATCCCACACAGATATAACCTTCCCCATACACTGTACAATTCCACACTGATATAACCCTCCCCATACACTGTACAGTCCCACACTGATATAGCCCCCCATGCACTGTACAATCCAACACTGATATAACCCTCCCCATAAACTGTACAATCCCACACTGATATAATCCTCTCCACATGCACTGTACAATCCCACACTGATATAACCCTCACCCATACACTGTACAATCCCACACTGATATAACCCTCCCCATATCCTGTACAATCCCACACTGATATAAACCTCCCCATACACTGTACAATCCCACACTGATATAACCCTCCCCATACACTGTACAATCCCACACTGATAGAACCCTCCCCATTCACTGTACAATCCCACACTGATATAACCCTCCCCATGCATGGTACAATCCCACACTGATATAACCCCCCCCACCCATACACTGTACAATCACACACTGATATAACCCTCCCCATACACTGTACAATCCCACACTGATATAAATCTCTCGCCATACACTGTACAATCCCACACTGATATAACCTTTCCATACACTGTACAATCCCACACTGATATAATCCTCCCATACACTGTACAGTCCCACACTGATGTAACCCCCACATACACTGTACAATCCAACACTGATATAAACCTCTCCCCATACACTGTACAATCCCACACTGATATAACTTTCTCTACATACACATTACAATCCCATACAGATATAACCCCCTCCCCATACACTGTACAATCCCACACTGATGTAACCCTCCCCATACACTGTACAATCCCACACAGATATAACCCCCTCCCCATACACTGTACAATCCCACACTGATATAACTCCCCCCCCATACAATGTACAATCCCACACTGATATTACCCTCCCCATACACTGTATAATACCACACTGATATAACCCTCCCCATACACTGTACAATCCCACACTGATATAACCCTCCCATACACTGTACAATCCCACACTGATATAACTCCCCCCCATACAATGTACAATCCCACACTGATATAACCCTCCCCATACACTGTATAATACCACACTGATATAACCCTCCCCATACACTGTACAATCCCACACTGATATAACTCCCCCCCCCATACAATGTACAATCCCACACTGATATAACCCTCCCCATACACTGTATAATACCACACTGATATAACCCTCCCCATACACTGTACAATCCCACACTGATATAACCCTCCCCATACACTGTATAATACCACACTGATATAACTCCCCCCCCCCATACAATGTACAATCCCACACTGATATAACCCTCCCCATACACTGTATAATACCACACTGATATAACCCTCCCCATACACTGTACAATCCCACATTGATATAACCCTCCCCCATACACTGTACAATCCCACACTGATATAACCCTCGGCATACACTGTACAATCCCACACTGATAGAAACCTCTCCCATACACTTTACAATCCCACACTGATATAACCCTCCCCATACACTGTACTATCCCACACTGATATAACGCTCTCCCCATACACTGTCCAATCCAACACTGACATTAACCCTCCCCATACACTGTACAATCCCACACTGATATAACCCTCCCCATACACTGTACAATCCCACACTGATATAATCCTCGCCCATACACTGTACAGTCCCACACTGATATAACCCTCTCCCCATACAATGTACAATCCCACACTGATATAACCCTCTCCCCATACACTGTACAATCCCACACTGATATAACCCTCCCCATATACTGTACAATCCCACACTGATATAACCCTCTCACCATACACTGTACAATCCCACACTGATATAACCCTCCTCCATACACTGTACAATCCCACACTGATATAACCCTCCCCCATACACTGTCCATTCCCGTACTGATATAAACCTCTCCCCATACAGTGTTCATTCCCACACTGATATAACCCTCCCCATACACTGTACAATCCCACACTTAAATAACCCTCCTCATACACTGTACAATCCCGCACTGATATACCCCCCCCCCATAATACTGTACAATTCCACACTGATATAATCCTCTCCCCATACACTGGACAATCCCACACTGATATAACTCTCCCCATACACTGTAGAATACCACACTGATATAACCCTCCCCAAACACTGTACAATCCCACACTGAAATAACCCTCCCCATACACTGTACAATCCCACACTGATATAACCCCCCCCCCATACTCTGCACAATCCCACATTGATATAACCCTCCCCCATACACTGTACAATCCCACACTGATATAACCCTCCGCATACACTGTACAATCCCACACTGATAGAAACCTCTCCCATACACTTTACAATCCCACACTGATATAACCCTCACCATACACTGTACAATCCCACACTGATATAACGCTCTCCCTATACACTGTCCAATCCAACACTGACATTAACCCTCCCATACACTGTACAATCCGACACTGATATAACCCTCCCCAAACACTGTACAATCCCACACTGATATAATCCTCGCCCATACACTGTACAGTCCCACACTGATATAACCCTCTCCCCATACAATGTACAATCCCACACTGATATAACACTGTCCCCATACACTGTACAATCCCACACTGATATAACCCTCCCCATACACTGTACAATCCCACACTGATATAACCCTCTCCCCATACACTGTACAATCCCACACTGATATAACCCTCCTCCATACACTGTACAATCCCACACTGATATAACCCTCCCCCATACACTGTCCATTACCGTACTGATATAAACCTCTCCCCATACAGTGTACAATCCCACACTGATATAACCCTCCCCATACACTGTACAATCCCACACTTATATAACCCTCCCCATACACTGTACAATCCCGCACTGATATAACCCTCCCCATACACTGTACAATCCCACACTTATATAACCCTCCCCATACACTGTACAATCCCGCACTGATATAACCCCCCCCCCCCCATACACTGTACAACTCCACACTGATATAATCCTCTCCCCATACAATGTACAATCCCACACTGATATAACCCTCCCCATAAACTGTACAATACCAAACTGATATAATCCTCCCCCATGCATTGTACACTCCCACACTGATATAACCCTCTCCCCATACACTGTACAATCCCACACTGATATAACACTCCCCATACACTGTACAATCCTTCACTGATATAACACCCCCCCCATACACTGTACAATCCCACACTGATATAACCCTCTCCCCATACACTGTACAATCGCACACTGATATAATCCTCTCCCCATACACTGTACAATCCCACACTGATTTAACCCTCCCCATACACTGTACAATCCCACACTGTTATAACCCTCTCCATACACTGTAGAATCCCACACTGATATAACCCTCCCCATACACTGTACAATCCCACACTGATATTACACTCCCCATACACTGTACAATCCCACACTGATATCACCCTCTCCCCATACACTGTACAATCCCACACTGATATAACCCTCTCCCCATACACTTTACAATCCCACACTGATATAACCCTCCCCATACACTGTCCAATCCCACACGGATATAACCCTCCCCATACACTGTACAATACCACACTGATATAACCCTCTCACCATATACTGTACAATCCCACACTTATATAACTCTCCCCATACACTGTACAATCCCACACTGATATAAACCTCACCATACACTGTACAATTCCACAATGATATAACCCTCCCCATACACTGTACAGTCCCACACTGATATAGCCCCCCATGCACTGTACAATCCAACACTGATATAACCCTCCCCATAAACTGTACAATCCCACACTGATATAATCCTCTCCACATGCACTGTACAATCCCACACTGATATAACCCTCACCCATACACTGTACAATCCCACACTGATATAACCCTCCCCATATCCTGTACAATCCCACACTGATATAAACCTCCCCATACACTGTACAATCCCACACTGATTTAACCCTCCCCATACACTGTACAATCCCACACTGTTATAACCCTCCCCATACACTGTATAATCCCAAACTGATATAACCCTCCCCATACACTGTACAATCCCACACTGATATTACACTCCCCATACACTGTACAATCCCACACTGATATAACCCTCTCCCCATACACTTTACAATCCCACACTGATATAACCCTCCCCATACACTGTCCAATCCCACACGGATATAACCCTCCCCATACACTGTACAATGCCACACTGATATAACCCTCTCACCATATACTGTACAATCCCACACTTATATAACTCTCCCCATACACTGTACAATCCCACACTGATATAACCCTCACCATACACTGTACAATTCCACACTGATATAACCCTCCCCATACACTGTACAGTCCCACACTGATATAGCCCCCCATGCACTGTACAATCCAACACTGATATAACCCTCCCCATAAACTGTACAATCCCACACTGATATAATCCTCTCCACATGCACTGTACAATCCCACACTGATATAACCCTCACCCATACACTGTACAATCCCACACTGATATAACCCTCCCCATATCCTGTACAATCCCACACTGATATAAACCTCACCATACACTGTACAATCCCACACTGATATAACCCTCCCCATACACTGTACAATCCCACACTGATAGAACACTCCCCATTCACTGTACAATCCCACACTGATATAAACCTCCCCATGCACGGTACAATCCCACACTGATATAACCCCCCCCCACCCATACACTGTACAATCACACACTGATATAACCCTCCCCATACACTGTACAATCCCACACTGATATAAACCTCTCGCCATACACTGTACAATCCCACACTGATATAACCTTTCCATACACTGTACAATCCCACACTGATATAATCCTCCCATACACTGTACAGTCCCACACTGATGTAACCCCCACATACACTGTACAATCCCACACTGATATAAACCTCTCCCCATACACTGTACAATCCCACTCTGATATAACTTTCTCTACATACACATTACAATCCCATACAGATATAACCCCCTCCCCATACACTGTACAATCCCACACTGATGTAACCCTCCACATACACTGTACAATCCCACACTGATATAACCCCCTCCCCATACACTGTACAATCCCACACTGATATAACTCCCCCCCCATACAATGTACAATCCCACACTGATATAACCCTCCCATACACTGTATAATACCACACTGATATAACCCTCCCCATACACTGTACAATCCCACACTGATATAACCCTCCCCATACAATGTACAATCCCACACTGATATAACTCCCCCCCCATACAATGTACAATCGCACACTGATATAACCCTCCCCATACACTGTATAATACCACACTGATATAACCCTCCCCATACACTGTACAATCCCACATTGATATAACCCTCCCCCATACACTGTACAATCCCACACTGATATAACCCTCGGCATACACTGAACAATCACACACTGATAGAAACCTCTCCCATACATTTTACAATCCCACACTGATATAACCCTCCCCATACACTGTACAATCCCACACTGATATAACCCTCCCCATACACTGTACAATCCCACACTGATATAATCCTCGCCCATACACTGTACAGTCCCACACTGATATAACCCTCTCCCCATACAATGTACAATCCCACACTGATATAACCCTCTCCCCATACACTGTACAATCCCACACTGATATAACCCTCCCCATACACTGTACAATCCCACACTGATATAACCCTCTCCCCATACACTGTACAATCCCACACTGATATAACCCTCCTCCATACACTGTACAATCCCACACTGATATAACCCTCCCCCATACACTGTCCATTCCCGTACTGATATTAACCTCTCCCCATACAGTGTTCATTCCCACACTGATATAACCCTCCCCATACACTGTACAATCCCACACATAAATAACCCTCCTCATACACTGTCCAATCCCGCACTGATATAACCCCCCCCCCCCCCATACACTGTACAATTCCACACTGATATAATCCTCTCCCCATACACTGGACAATCCCACACTGATATAACCCTCCCCATACACTGTACAATACCACACTGATATAACCCTCCCCAAACACTGTACAATCCCACACTGATATAACCCTCCCCATACACTGTACAATCCCACACTGATATAACCCTCACCATACACTGTACAATTCCACACTGATATAACCCTCCCCATACACTGTACAGTCCCACACTGATATAGCCCCCCATGCACTGTACAATCCAACACTGATATAACCCTCCCCATAAACTGTACAATCCCACACTGATATAATCCTCTCCACATGCACTGTACAATCCCACACTGATATAACCCTCACCCATACACTGTACAATCCCACACTGATATAACCCTCCCCATATCCTGTACAATCCCACACTGATATAAACCTCCCCATACACTGTACAATCCCACACTGATTTAACCCTCCCCATACACTGTACAATCCCACACTGTTATAACCCTCCCCATACACTGTATAATCCCACACTGATATAACCCTCCCCATACACTGTACAATCCCACAAGGATATAACCCTCCCCATACACTGTACAATGCCACACTGATATAACCCTCTCACCATATACTGTACAATCCCACACTTATATAACTCTCCCCATACACTGTACAATCCCACACTGATATAACCCTCACCATACACTGTACAATTCCACACTGATATAACCCTCCCCATACACTGTACAGTCCCACACTGATATAGCCCCCCATGCACTGTACAATCCAACACTGATATAACCCTCCCCATAAACTGTACAATCCCACACTGATATAATCCTCTCCACATGCACTGTACAATCCCACACTGATATAACCCTCACCCATACACTGTACAATCCCACACTGATATAACCCTCCCCATATCCTGTACAATCCCACACTGATATAAACCTCCCCATACACTGTACAATCCCACACTGATATAACCCTCCCCATACACTGTACAATCCCACACTGATAGAACACTCCCCATTCACTGTACAATCCCACACTGATATAACCCTCCCCATGCACGGTACAATCCCACACTGATATAACCCCCCCCCACCCATACACTGTACAATCACACACTGATATAACCCTCCCCATACACTGTACAATCCCACACTGATATAAACCTCTCGCCATACACTGTACAATCCCACACTGATATAACCTTTCCATACACTTTACAATCCCACACTGATATAATCCTCCCATACACTGTACAGTCCCACACTGATGTAACCCCCACATACACTGTACAATCCCACACTGATATAAACCTCTCCCCATACACTGTACAATCCCACACTGATATAACTTTCTCTACATACACATTACAATCCCATACAGATATAACCCCCTCCCCATACACTGTACAATCCCACACTGATGTAACCCTCCACATACACTGTACAATCCCACACTGATATAACCCCCTCCCCATAAACTGTACAATCCCACACTGATATAACTCCCCCCCCATACAATGTACAATCCCACACTGATATAACCCTCCCATACACTGTATAATACCACACTGATATAACCCTCCCCATACACTGTACAATCCCACACTGATATAACCCTCCCCATACACTGTCCAATCCAACACTGACATTAACCCTCCCCATACACTGTACAATCCCACACTGATATAACCCTCCCCATACACTGTACAATCCCACACTGATATAATCCTCGCCCATACACTGTACAGTCCCACACTGATATAACCCTCTCCCCATACAATGTACAATCCCACACTGATATAACCCTCTCCCCATACACTGTACAATCCCACACTGATATAACCCTCCCCATACACTGTACAATCCCACACTGATATAACCCTCTCCCCATACACTGTACAATCCCACACTGATATAACCCTCCTCCATACACTGTACAATCCCACACTGATATAACCCTCCCCCATACACTGTCCATTCCCGTACTGATATTAACCTCTCCCCATACAGTGTTCATTCCCACACTGATATAACCCTCCCCATACACTGTACAATCCCACACTTAAATAACCCTCCTCATACACTGTACAATCCCGCACTGATATAACCCCCCCCCCCCATACACTGTACAATTCCACACTGATATAATCCTCTCCCCATACACTGGACAATCCCACACTGATATAACCCTCCCCATACACTGTACAATACCACACTGATATAACCCTCCCCAAACACTGTACAATCCCACACTGATATAACACTCCCCATACACTGTACAATCCCACACTGATATAACCCTCCCCATATCCTGTACAATCCCACACTGATATAAACCTCCCCATACACTGTACAATCCCACACTGATTTAACCCTCCCCATACACTGTACAATCCCACACTGTTATAACCCTCCCCATACACTGTATAATCCCACACTGATAGAAACCTCTCCCATACACTTTACAATCCCACACTGATATAACCCTCCCCATACACTGTACAATCCAACACTGACATTAACCCTCCCATACACTGTACAATCCGACACTGATATAACCCTCCCCATACACTGTACAATCCCACACTGATATAATCCTCGCCCATACACTGTACAGTCCCACACTGATATAACCCTCTCCCCATACAATGCACAATCCCACACTGATATAACCCTGTCCCCATACACTGTACAATCCCACACTGATATAACCCTCCCCATACACTGTACAATCCCACACTGATATAACCCTCTCCCCATACACTGTACAATCCCACACTGATATAACCCTCCTCCATACACTGTACAATCCCACACTGATATAACCCTCCCCCATACACTGTCCATTCCCGTACTGATATACACCTCTCCCCATACAGTGTACAATCCCACATTGATATAACCCTCCCCATACACTGTACAATCCCACACTTATATAACCCTCCCCATACACTGTACAATCCCGCACTGATATAACCCCCCCCCCATACACTGTACAACTCCACACTGATATAATCCTCTCCCCATACACTGGACAATCCCACACTGATATAACTCTCTCCCCATACACTGTACAATCCCACACTGATATAACCCTCCCCATACACTGTACAATCCCACACTGATATAATCCTCTCCCATACACTGTACAGTCCCGCACTCATATATCCCTCTCCCCATACAATGTACAATCCCACACAGATATAACCCTCTCCCCATACACTGTACAATCCCACACGGACATAACCCTCCTCCATACACTGTACAATCCCACACTGATATAAACCCCCTCCCATACAATGTACAATCCCACACTGATATAACCCTCCCCATACACTGTACAATACCACACTGATATAATCCTCCCCCATGCATTGTACACTCCCACACTGATATAACCCTCTCCCCATACACTGTACAATCCCACACTGATATAACACTCCCCATACACTGTACAATCCTTCACTGATATAACACCCCCCCCATACACTGTACAATCCCACACTGATTTAACCCTCCCCATACACTGTACAATTCCACACTGTTATAACCCTCCCCATACACTGTATAATCCCACACTGATATAACCCTCCCCATACACTGTACAATCCCACACTGATATTACACTCCCCATACACTGTACAATCCCACACTGATATCAACCTCTCCCCATACACTGTACAATCCCACACTGATATAACCCTCTCCCCATACACTTTACAATCCCACACTGATATAACCCTCCCCATACACTGTCCAATCCCACACGGATATAACCCTCCCCATACACTGTACAATGCCACACTGATATAACCCTCTCACCATATACTGTACAATCCCACACTTATATAACTCTCCCCATACACTGTACAATCCCACACTGATATAACCCTCACCATACACTGTACAATCCCACACTGATATAGCCCCCCATTCACTGTACAATCCAACAAATATAGAACCCTCCCCATACACTGTACAATCCCACACTGATATAACCCTCTCCCCATACACTGTACAATTCCACACTGATATAACCCTCACCCATATACTGTACAATCTCACACTGATATAACCCTCCCATATACTGTACAATCCCACACTGATATAACGCTCCCCATACACTGTACAATCCCACACAATATAACCCTCCCCATACACTTTACAATCCCACACTGATATAAACCTCTCCCCATACAGTGTACAATCCTACACTGATATAACCTTCCCCATACACTGTACAATGCCACACTGATATAACCCTCCCATAGACTGTACAGTTCCACACTGATATAACCCCCACATACACTGTACAATCCCACACGGATATAACGCTATCCCCATACACTGTACAATCCCACACTGAAATAACCCTCCCCATACACTGTACAATCCCACACTGATATAACCCCCTCCCCATACACTGTACAATCCCACACTGATATAACTCCCCCCCATACAATGTACAATCCCACACTGATATAACCCTCCCCATACACTGTACAATCCCACACTGATATAACGCTCTCCCCATACACTGTCCAATCCAACACTGACATTAACCCTCCCCATACACTGTACAATCCCACACTGATATAACCCTCCCCATACACTGTACAATCCCACACTGATATAACCCTCTCCCCATACACTGTACAATCCCACACTGATATAACCCTCCCCATACACTGTACAATCCCACACTGATATAACCCTCTCCCCATACACTGTACAATCTCACACTGATATAACCCTCCTCCATACACTGTACAATCCCACACTGATATTACCCTCCCCCATACACTGTCCATTCCCGTACTGATATAAACCTCTCCCCATACAGTGCACAATCTCACACTGATATAACCCTCCCCATACACTGTACAATCCCACACTTTTATAACCCTCCTCATACACTGTACAATCCCGCACTGATATAACCCCCCCCCATACACTGTACAATTCCACACTGATCTAATCCTCTCCCCATACACTGGACAATCCCACACTGATATAACCCTCCCCATACACAGTACAATACCACACTGATATAACCCTCCCCATACACTGTACAATTCCACACTGATATAACCCTCCCCATACACTGTACAATCCCACACTGATATAATCCCCCCCCATACTCTGCACAATCCCACATTGATATAACTCTCCCCCATACACTGTACAATCCCACACTGATATAACCCTCCGCATGCACTGTACAATCCCACACTGATAGAAACCTCTCCCATACACTGTACAATCCCACACTGATATAACCCTCCCCATACACTGTACAATCCCACACTGATATAACGCTCTCCCCATACACTGTCCAATCCAACACTGACATTAACCCTCCCCATACACTGTACAATCCCACACTGATATAACCCACCCCATACACTGTACAATCCCACACGGATATAATCCTCGCCCATACACTGTACAGTCCCACACTGATATAACTCTCTCCCCATACAATGTACAATCACACACTGATATAACCCTCTCCCCATACACTGTACAATCCCAAACTGATATAACCCTCCCCATACACTGTACAATCCCACACTGATATAACCCTCTCCCCATACACTGTACAATCCCACACTGATATAACCCTCCTCCATACACTGTACAATCCCACACTGATATAACCCTCCCCCATACACTGTCCATCCCCGTACTGATATAAACCTCTCCCCGTACAGTGTACAGTCCCACACTGATATAACCCTCCCCATACACTGTACAATCCCACACTTATATAACCCTCCCAATACACTGTACAATCCCGCACTGATATAACCCCCCCCATACACTGTACAATCCCACACTGATATAATCCTCGACCCATACACTGGACAATCCCACACTGATATATCTCTCTACCCATACACTGTACAATCCTACACTGATATAACCCTCCCCTTACACTGTACAATCCCACACTGATATAATCCTCTCCCATACACTGTACAGTCCCGCACTCATATATCCCTCTCCCCATACACTGTACAATCCCACACTGATATAACCCTCTCCCCATACACTTTACAATCCCACACTGATATAACCCTCCCCATACACTGTCCAATCCCACACGGATATAACCCTCCCCATACACTGTACAATGCCACACTGATATAACCCTCTCACCATATACTGTATATCCCACACTTATATAACTCTCCCCATACACTGTACAATCCCACACTGATATAACCCTCACCATACACTGTACAATCCCACACTGATATAGCCCCCCATTCACTGTACAATCCAACAAATATAGAACCCTCCCCATACATTGTACAATCCCACACTGATATAACCCTCTCCCCATACACTGTACAATTCCACACTGATATAACCCTTACCCATATACTGTACAATCTCACACTGATATAACCCTCCCATATACTGTACAATCCCACACTGATATAACCCTCCCCATACACTGTACAATCCCACACAATTTAACCCTCCCCATACACTTTACAATCCCACACTGATATAAACCTCTCCCCATACAGTGTACAATCCTACACTGATATAACCTTCCCCATGCACTGTACAATCCCACACTGATATAACCCTCCCATAGACGGTACAGTTCCACACTGATATAACCCCCACATACACTGTACAATCCCACACGGATATAACGCTATCCCCATACACTGTACAATCCCACACTGAAATAACCCTCCCCATACACTGTACAATCCCACACTGATATAACCCCCTCCCCATACACTGTACAATCCCACACTGATATAACCCCCCCCCATACAATGTACAATCCCACACTGATATAACCCTCCCCATACACTGTACAATACCACACTGATATAACCCTCCCCATACACTGTACAATCCCACACTGATATAACCCTCCCCATACACTATACAATCCCACACTGATATAACCCCCCCCCCCCATACTCTGCACAATCCCACATTGATATAACCCTCCCCCATACACTGTACAATCCCACACTGATATAACCCTCGGCATACACTGTACAATCCCACACTGATAGAAACCTCTCCCATACACTGTACAATCCCACACTGATATAACCCTCCCCATACACTGTACAATCCCACACTGATATAACGCTCTCCCCATACACTGTCCAATCCAACACTGACATTAACCCTCCCCATACACTGTACAATCCCACACTGATATAACCCTCCCCATACACTGTACAATCCCACACTGATTTAACCCTCTCCCCATACACTGTACAATCCCACACTGATATAACCCTCCCCATACACTGTACAATCCCACACTGATATAACCCTCTCCCCATACACTGTACAATCCCACACTGATATAACCCTCCTCCATACACTGTACAATCCCACACTGATATAACCCTCCCCCATACACTGTCCATTCCCGTACTGATATAAACCTCTCCCCATACAGTGCACAATCCCACACTGATATAACCCTCCCCATACACTGTACAATCCCACACTTATATAACCCTCCTCATACACTGTACAATCCCGCACTGATATAACCCCCCCCCCCCCCATACACTGTACAATTCCACACTGATCTAATCCTCTCCCCATACACTGGACAATCCCACACTGATATAACACTCCCCATACACTGTACAATCGCACACTGATATAATCCTCTCCCCATACACTGTACAATCCCACACTGATTTAACCCTCCCCATACACTGTACAATCCCACACTGTTATAACCCTCCCCATACACTGTATAATCCCACACTGATATAACCCTCCCCATACACTGTACAATCCCACACTGATATTACACTCCCCATACACTGTACAATCCCACACTGATATCACCCTCTCCCCATACACTGTACAATCCCACACTGATATAACCCTCTCCCCATACACTTTACAATCCCACACTGATATAACCCTCCCCATACACTGTCCAATCCCACACGGATATAACCCTCCCCATACACTGTACAATGCCACACTGATATAACCCTCTCACCATATACTGTATATCCCACACTTATATAACTCTCCCCATACACTGTACAATCCCACACTGATATAACCCTCACCATACACTGTACAATCCCACACTGATATAGCCCCCCATTCACTGTACAATCCAACAAATATAGAACCCTCCCCATACACTGTACAATCCCACACTGATATAACCCTCTCCCCATACACTGTACAATTCCACACTGATATAACCCTTACCCATATACTGTACAATCTCACACTGATATAACCCTCCCATATACTGTACAATCCCACACTGATATAACCCTCCCCATACACTGTACAATCCCACACAATTTAACCCTCCCCATACACTTTACAATCCCACACTGATATAAACCTCTCCCCATACAGTGTACAATCCTACACTGATATAACCTTCCCCATGCACTGTACAATCCCACACTGATATAACCCTCCCATAGACGGTACAGTTCCACACTGATATAACCCCCACATACACTGTACAATCCCACACGGATATAACGCTATCCCCATACACTGTACAATCCCACACTGAAATAACCCTCCCCATACACTGTACAATCCCACACTGATATAACCCCCTCCCCATACACTGTACAATCCCACACTGATATAACTCCCCCCCCATACAATGTACAATCCCACACTGATATAACCCTCCCCATACACTGTACAATACCACACTGATATAACCCTCCCCATACACTGTACAATCCCACACTGATATAACCCTCCCCATACACTATACAATCCCACACTGATATAACCCCCCCCCCCATACTCTGCACAATCCCACATTGATATAACCCTCCCCCATACACTGTACAATCCCACACTGATATAACCCTCGGCATACACTGTACAATCCCACACTGATAGAAACCTCTCCCATACACTGTACAATCCCACACTGATATAACCCTCCCCATACACTGTACAATCCCACACTGATATAACGCTCTCCCCATACACTGTCCAATCCAACACTGACATTAACCCTCCCCATACACTCTACAATCCCACACTGATATAACCCTCCCCATACACTGTACAATCCCACACTGATATAACCCTCTCCCCATACACTGTACAATCCCACACTGATATAACCCTCCCCATACACTGTACAATCCCACACTGATATAACCCTCTCCCCATACACTGTACAATCCCACACTGATATAACCCTCCTCCATACACTGTACAATCCCACACTGATATAACCCTCCCCCATACACTGTCCATTCCCGTACTGATATAAACCTCTCCCCATACAGTGCACAATCCCACACTGATATAACCCTCCCCATACACTGTACAATCCCACACTTATATAACCCTCCTCATACACTGTACAATCCCGCACTGATATAACCCCCCCCCCATACACTGTACAATTCCACACTGATCTAATCCTCTCCCCATACACTGGACAATCCCACACTGATATAACCCTCCCCATACACAGTACAATACCACACTGATATAACCCTCCCCATACACTGTACAATTCCACACTGATATAACCCTCCCCATACACTGTACAATCCCACACTGATATAATCCCCCCCCCATACTCTGCACAATCCCACATTGATATAACTCTCCCCCATACACTGTACAATCCCACACTGATATAACCCTCCGCATGCACTGTACAATCCCACACTGATAGAAACCTCTCCCATACACTGTACAATCCCACACTGATATAACCCTCCCCATACACTGTACAATCCCACACTGATATAACGCTCTACCCCATACACTGTCCAATCCAACACTGACATTAACCCTCCCCATACACTGTACAATCCCACACTGATATAACCCACCCCATACACTGTACAATCCCACACTGATATAATCCTCGCCCATACACTGTACAGTCCCGCACTGATATAACCCTCTCCCCATACAATGTACAATCACACACTGATATAACCCTCTCCCCATACACTGTACAATCCCACACTGATATAACCCTCCCCATACACTGTACAATCCCACACTGATATAACCCTCTCCCCATACACTGTACAATCCCACACTGATATAACCCTCCTCCATACACTGTACAATCCCACACTGATATAACCCTCCCCCATACACTGTCCATTCCCGTACTGATATAAACCTCTCCCCGTACAGTGTACAGTCCCACACTGATAAACCCCTCCCCATACACTGTACAATCCCACACTTATATAACCCTCCCCATACACTGTACAATCCCGCACTGATATAACCCCCCCCCCATACACTGTACAATCCCACACTGATATAATCCTCGACCCATACACTGGACAATCCCACACTGATATAACTCTCTACCCATACACTGTACAATCCTACACTGATATAACCCTCCCCTTACACTGTACAATCCCACACTGATATAACCCTCCCCATACACTGTACAATCCCACACTGATATAATCCTCTCCCATACACTGTACAGTCCCGCACTCATATATCCCTCTCCCCATACAATGTACAATCCCACACGGTTATAACCCTCCCCATACACTGTATAATGCCACACTGGTATAACTCTATCCCCATATACTGTACAATCCCACACTTATATAACCCTCCCCATACACTGTACAAGCCCACACTGATATAACCCCCTCCCCATAGACTGCACAATCCCACACTGATAGAACCCCCCACATACACTGCACAATCCAACACTGATATAACCCTCCCCATACACTGTACAATCCCGCAATGATATAACCACCCCCATACACTGCACAATCCCACACTGATATAACCCTCCCATACACTGTACAATACCACACTGATATAACCCTCCCCTTACACTGTACAATCCAACACTGATATAACCCTCCCTATACACTGTACAATCCCACACTGATATAACCCCCCCCCCCATACACTGCACAATCCCACACTGATATAACCCTCCCCCATACACTGTACAATCCCACACTGATATAACCCTCCCCATACACTGTACAATCCCACACTGATAGAAACCTCTCCCGTACACTGTACAATCCCACACTGATAAAACCCTCCCCATACACTGTACAATCCCACACTGATATAACGCTCTCCCCGTACACTTTCCAATCCAACACTGACATAACCCTCCCCATACACTGTACAATCCCACACTGATATAATCCTCTCCCATACACTGTACAGTCCCACACTGATATAACCCTTTCCCCATACAATGTACAATCCCACACTGATACAACTCTCTCCCCATACACTGTACAATCCCACACTGATATAACCCTCCCCCTATACTGTACAACCCCATACTGATTTAACCCTCTCCCCATATACTGTACAATCCAACACTGATATAACCCTCCTCCATACACTGTACAATCCCACACTGATATAACCCTCCCCCATACACTGTCCATTCCCGTACTGATATAAACCTCTCCCCATACAGTGTACAATCCCACACTGATATAACCCTCCCCATACACTGTACAATCCCACACTGATATAACCCTCCCCATACACTGTACAATCCCGCTCTGATATAACCCACCCCCATACACTGTACAATCCCACACTGATATAACCCTCCCCTTACACTGCACAATCCCACACGGATATAATCCTCCCCATACACTGTACAATGCCACACTGATATAACCCTCACCCCATATACTGTACAATTCCACACTTATATAACTCTCCCATACACTGTACAATACCACACTGATATAATCCTCCCCCATGCACTGTACACTCCCACACTGATATAACCCTCTGACAATACACTGTACAATCCCACACTGATATAACACTCCCCATACACTGTACAATCCATCACTGATATAACACCCCCCCATACACTGTACAATCCCATACTGATATAACCCTCTCCCCATACACTGTACAATCCCACACTGATATAATCCTCTCCCCATACACTGTACAATCCCACACTGATTTAACCCTCCCCATACACTGTATAATGCCACACTGGTATAACTCTATCCCCATATACTGTACAATCCCACACTTATATAACCCTCCCCATACACTGTACAAGCCCACACTGATATAACCCCCTCCCCATAGACTGCACAATCCCACACTGATAGAACCCCCCACATACACTGCACAATCCCACACTGATTTCACCCTCCCCATACACTGTACAATCCCGCAATGAGAGAACCACCCCCATACACTGCACAATCCCACACTGATATAACCCTCCCATACACTGTACAATACCACACTGATATAACCCTCCCCTTACACTGTACAATCCAACACTGATATAACCCTCCCCATACACTGTACAATCCCACACTGATATAACCCCCCCCCCCCCATACACTGCACAATCCCACACTGATATAACCCTCCCCCATACACTGTACAATCCCACACTGATATAACCCTCCCCATACACTGTACAATCCCACACTGATAGAAACCTCTCCCGTACACTGTACAATCCCACACTGATATAACCCTCCCCATACACTGTACAATCCCACACTGATATAACGCTCTCCCCGTACACTTTCCAATCCAACACTGACATAACCCTCCCCATACACTGTACAATCCCACACTGATATAATCCTCTCCCATACACTGTACAGTCCCACACTGATATAACCCTTTCCCCATACAATGTACAATCCCACACTGATACAACTCTCTCCCCATACACTGTACAATCCCACACTGATATAACCCTCCCCCTATACTGTACAACCCCATACTGATTTAACCCTCTCCCCATATACTGTACAATCCAACACTGATATAACCCTCCTCCATACACTGTACAATCCCACACTGATATAACCCTCCCCCATACACTGTCCATTCCCGTACTGATATAAACCTCTCCCCATACAGTGTACAATCCCACACTGATATAACCCTCCCCATACACTGTACAATCCCACACTGATATAACCCTCCCCATACACTGTACAATCCCGCTCTGATATAACCCACCCCCATACACTGTACAATCCCACACTGATATAACCCTCCCCTTACACTGCACAATCCCACACGGATATAATCCTCCCCATACACTGTACAATGCCACACTGATATAACCCTCACCCCATATACTGTACAATCCCACACTTATATAACCCTCCCATACACTGTACAATCCCGCACTGATATAACCACCACCATACACTGTACAATCCCACACTGATATAGCCCGCCCATACACTGTACAATCCAAGACTGATAGAACCCTCCCCATACACTGTACATTCCCACACTGATATAACCCTCTCCCCGTACACTGTACAATCCCACACTGATATAACCCTCACCCATACACTGTACAATCCCACACTGATATAACCCTCCCCATATACTGTACAATCCCACACTGATATAACCCTCCCCATACACTGTACAATCCCACACTGATATAACCCTCCACATTCACTGTACAATCCCACACTGATATAACCCTCCCCATACACTGTACAATCCCACACTGATATAACCCTACCCATACACTGTACAATCCCACACTGATATAACCCTCCCATACACTGTACAATCCGACACTGATATAACCCTCCCCCAAACACTGTCCATTCCCGTACTGATATAAACCTCTCCCCATTCAGTGTACAATCCCACACTGATATAACCCTCCCCATACACTGTACAATCCCACACTTATATAACCCTCCTCATACACTGTACAATCCCTCACTGATATAACCCCCCCCCCCATACACTGTACAATTCCACACTGATCTAATCCTCTCCCCATACACTGGACAATCCCACACTGATATAACCCTCCCCATACACAGTACAATACCACACTGATTTAACCCTCCCCATACACTGTACAATTCCACACTGATATAACCCTCCCCATACACTGTACAATCCCACACTAATATAATCCCCCCCATACTCTGCACAATCCCACATTGATATAACTCTCCCCCATACACTGTACAATCCCACACTGATATAACCCTCCCCATACACTGTACAATCCCGCTCTGATATAACCCACCCCCATACACTGTACAATCCCACACTGATATAACCCTCCCCTTACACTGCACAATCCCACACGGATATAATCCTCCCCATACACTGTACAATGCCACACTGATATAACCCTCACCCCATATACTGTACAATCCCACACTTATATAACCCTCCCATACACTGTACAATCCCGCACTGATATAACCACCACCATACACTGTACAATCCCACACTGATATAGCCCGCCCATACACTGTACAATCCAAGACTGATAGAACCCTCCCCATACACTGTACATTCCCACACTGATATAACCCTCTCCCCGTACACTGTACAATCCCACACTGATATAACCCTCACCCATACACTGTACAATCCCACACTGATATAACCCTCCCCATATACTGTACAATCCCACACTGATATAACCCTCCCCATACACTGTACAATCCCACACTGATATAACCCTCCACATTCACTGTACAATCCCACACTGATATAACCCTCCCCATACACTGTACAATCCCACACTGATATAACCCTACCCATACACTGTACAATCCCACACTGATATAAACCTCCCATACACTGTACAATCCGACACTGATATAACCCTCCCCCATACACTGTCCATTCCCGTACTGATATAAACCTCTCCCCATACAGTGTACAATCCCACACTGATATAACCCTCCCCATACACTGTACAATCCCACACTTATATAACCCTCCTCATACACTGTTCAATCCCTCACTGATATAACCCACCCCCCCATACACTGTACAATTCCACACTGATCTAATCCTCTCCCCATACACTGGACAATCCCACACTGATATAACCCTCCCCATACACAGTACAATACCACACAGATATAACCCTCCCCATACACTGTACAATTCCACACTGATATAACCCTCCCCATACACTGTACAATCCCACACTAATATAATCCCCCCCCCCATACTCTGCACAATCCCACATTGATATAACTCTCCCCCATACACTGTACAATCCCACACTGATATAACCCTCCGCATGCACTGTACAATCCCACACTGATAGAAACCTCTCCCATACACTGTACAATCCCACACTGATATAACCCTCCCCATACACTGTACAATCCCACACTGATATAACCCTCGGCATACACTGTACAATCCCACACTGATAGAAACCTCTCCCATACACTGTACAATCCCACACTGATATAACCCTCCCCATACACTGTACAATCCCACACTGATATAACGCTCTCCCCATACACTGTCCAATCCAACACTGACATTAACCCTCCCCATACACTGTACAATCCCACACTGATATAACCCTCCCCATACACTGTACAATCCCACACTGATATAACCCTCTCCCCATACACTGTACAATCCCACACTGATATAACCCTCCCCATACACTGTACAATCCCACACTGATATAACCCTCTCCCCATACACTGTACAATCCCACACTGATATAACCCTCCTCCATACACTGTACAATCCCACACTGATATAACCCTCCCCCATAAACTGTCCATTCCCGTACTGATATAAACGTCTCCCCATACAGTGCACAATCCCACACTGATATAACCCTCCCCATACACTGTACAATCCCACACTTATATAACCCTCCTCATACACTGTACTATCCCGCACTGATATAACCCCCCCCCCCCATACACTGTACAATTCCACACTGATCTAATCCTCTCCCCATACACTGGACAATCCCACACTGATATAACCCTCCCCATACACAGTACAATACCACACTGATATAACCCTCCCCATAAACTGTACAATTCCACACTGATATAACCCTCCCCATACACTGTACAATCCCACACTGATATAATCCCCCCCCCATACTCTGCACAATCCCACATTGATATAACTCTCCCCCATACACTGTACAATCCCACACTGATATAACCCTCCGCATGCACTGTACAATCCCACACTGATAGAAACCTCTCCCATACACTGTACAATCCCACACTGATATAACACTCCCCATACACTGTACAATCCCACACTGATATAACGCTCTCCACATACACTGTCCAATCCAACACTGACATTAACCCTCCCCATACACTGTACAATCCCACACTTATATAACCCACCCCATACACTGTACAATCCCACACTGATATAATCCTCGCCCATACACTGTACAGTCCCAGACTGATATAACCCTCTCCCCATACAATGTACAATCACACACTGATATAACCCTCTCCCCATACACTGTTCAATCCCACACTGATATAACCCTCCCCATACACTGTACAATCCCACACTGATATAACCCTCTCCCCATACACTGTACAATCCCACACTGATATAACCCTCCACATTCACTGTACAATCCCACACTGATATAACCCTCCCCATACACTGTACAATCCCACACTGATATAACCCTACCCATACACTGTACAATCCCACACTGATATAAACCTCCCATACACTGTACAATCCGACACTGATATAACCCTCCCCCATACACTGTCCATTCCCGTACTGATATAAACCTCTCCCCATACAGTGTACAATCCCACACTGATATAACCCTCCCCATACACTGTACAATCCCACACTTATATAACCCTCCTCATACACTGTTCAATCCCTCACTGATATAACCCACCCCCCCATACACTGTACAATTCCACACTGATCTAATCCTCTCCCCATACACTGGACAATCCCACACTGATATAACCCTCCCCATACACAGTACAATACCACACAGATATAACCCTCCCCATACACTGTACAATTCCACACTGATATAACCCTCCCCATACACTGTACAATCCCACACTAATATAATCCCCCCCCCCATACTCTGCACAATCCCACATTGATATAACTCTCCCCCATACACTGTACAATCCCACACTGATATAACCCTCCGCATGCACTGTACAATCCCACACTGATAGAAACCTCTCCCATACACTGTACAATCCCACACTGATATAACCCTCCCCATACACTGTACAATCCCACACTGATATAACCCTCGGCATACACTGTACAATCCCACACTGATAGAAACCTCTCCCATACACTGTACAATCCCACACTGATATAACCCTCCCCATACACTGTACAATCCCACACTGATATAACGCTCTCCCCATACACTGTCCAATCCAACACTGACATTAACCCTCCCCATACACTGTACAATCCCACACTGATATAACCCTCCCCATACACTGTACAATCCCACACTGATATAACCCTCTCCCCATACACTGTACAATCCCACACTGATATAACCCTCCCCATACACTGTACAATCCCACACTGATATAACCCTCTCCCCATACACTGTACAATCCCACACTGATATAACCCTCCTCCATACACTGTACAATCCCACACTGATATAACCCTCCCCCATACACTGTCCATTCCCGTACTGATATAAACCTCTCCCCGTACAGTGTACAGTCCCACACTGATAAAACCCTCCCCATACACTGTACAATCCCACACTTATATAACCCTCCCCATACACTGTACAATCCCGCACTGATATAACCCCCCCCCCCCCCATACACTGTACAATCCCACACTGATATAATCCTCGACCCATACACTGGACAGTCCCACACTGATATAACTCTCTACCCATACACTGTACAATCCTACACTGATATAACCCTCCCCTTACACTGTACAATCCCACACTGATATAACCCTCCCCATACACTGTACAATCCCACACTGATATAATCCTCTCCCATACACTGTACAGTCCCGCACTCATATATCCCTCTCCCCATACACTGTACAATCCCACACTGATATAACACTCCCCATACACTGTACAATCCTTCACTGATATAACACCCCCCCCATACACTGTACAATCCCACACTGATATAACCCTCTCCCCATACACTGTACAATCGCACACTGATATAATCCTCTCCCCATACACTGTACAATCCCACACTGATTTAACCCTCCCCATACACTGTACAATCCCACACTGTTATAAGCCTCCCCATACACTGTATAATCCCACACTGATATAACCCTCCCCATACACTGTACAATCCCACACTGATATTACACTCCCCATACACTGTACAATCCCACACTGATATCACCCTCTCCCCATACACTGTACAATCCCACACTGATATAACCCTCTCCCCATTCACTTTACAATCCCACACTGATATAACCCTCCCCATACACTGTCCAATCCCACACGGATATAACCCTCCCCATACACTGTACAATGCCACACTGATATAACCCTCTCACCATATACTGTACAATCCCACACTTATTTAACTCTCCCCATACACTGTACAATCCCACACTGATATAACCCTCACCATACACTGTACAATCCCACACTGATATAGCCCCCCATTCACTGTACAATCCAACAAATATAGAACCCTCCCCATACACTGTACAATCCCACACTGATATAACCCTCTCCCCATACACTGTACAATTCCACACTGATATAACCCTCACCCATATACTGTACAATCTCACACTGATAAAACCCTCCCATATACTGTACAATCCCACACTGATATAACCCTCCCCATACACTGTACAATCCCACACTGATATAAACCTCTCCCCATACAGTGTACAATCCTACACTGATATAACCTTCCCCATACACTGTACAATCCCACACTGATATAACCCTCCCATAGACTGTACAGTTCCACACAGATATAACCCCCACATACACTGTACAATCCCACACGGATATAACGCTATCCCCATACACTGTACAATCCCACACTGAAATAACCCTCCCCATACACTGTACAATCCCACACTGATATAACCCCCTCCCCATACACTGTACAATCCCACACTGATATAACTCCCCCCCCCATACAATGTACAATCCCACACTGATATAACCCTCCCCATACACTGTACAATACGACACTGATATAACCCTCCCCATACACTGTACAATCCCACACTGATATAACCCTCCCCATACACTATACAATCCCACACTGATATAACCCCCCCCCCCATACTCTGCAGAATCCCACATTGATATAACCCTCCCCATACACTGTACAATCCCACACTGATATAACCCTCGGCATACACTGTACAATCCCACACTGATAGAAACCTCTCCCATACACTGTACAATCCCACACTGATATAACCCCCTCCCCATACACTGTACAATCCCACACTGATATAACTCCCCCCCCCATACAATGTACAATCCCACACTAATATAATCCCCCCCCCATACTCTGCACAATCCCACATTGATATAACTCTCCCCCATACACTGTACAATCCCACACTGATATAACCCTCCGCATGCACTGTACAATCCCACACTGATAGAAACCTCTCCCATACACTGTACAATCCCACACTGATATAACCCTCCCCATACACTGTACAATCCCACACTGATATAACCCTCGGCATACACTGTACAATCCCACACTGATAGAAACCTCTCCCATACACTGTACAATCCCACACTGATATAACCCTCCCCATACACTGTACAATCCCACACTGATATAACGCTCTCCCCATACACTGTCCAATCCAACACTGACATTAACCCTCCCCATACACTGTACAATCCCACACTGATATAACCCTCCCCATACACTGTACAATCCCACACTGATATAACCCTCTCCCCATACACTGTACAATCCCACACTGATATAACCCTCCCCATACACTGTACAATCCCACACTGATATAACCCTCTCCCCATACACTGTACAATCCCACACTGATATAACCCTCCTCCATACACTGTACAATCCCACACTGATATAACCCTCCCCCATAAACTGTCCATTCCCGTACTGATATAAACGTCTCCCCATACAGTGCACAATCCCACACTGATATAACCCTCCCCATACACTGTACAATCCCACACTTATATAACCCTCCTCATACACTGTACTATCCCGCACTGATATAACCCCCCCCCCCCATACACTGTACAATTCCACACTGATCTAATCCTCTCCCCATACACTGGACAATCCCACACTGATATAACCCTCCCCATACACAGTACAATACCACACTGATATAACCCTCCCCATAAACTGTACAATTCCACACTGATATAACCCTCCCCATACACTGTACAATCCCACACTGATATAATCCCCCCCCCATACTCTGCACAATCCCACATTGATATAACTCTCCCCCATACACTGTACAATCCCACACTGATATAACCCTCCGCATGCACTGTACAATCCCACACTGATAGAAACCTCTCCCATACACTGTACAATCCCACACTGATATAACACTCCCCATACACTGTACAATCCCACACTGATATAACGCTCTCCACATACACTGTCCAATCCAACACTGACATTAACCCTCCCCATACACTGTACAATCCCACACTTATATAACCCACCCCATACACTGTACAATCCCACACTGATATAATCCTCGCCCATACACTGTACAGTCCCACACTGATATAACCCTCTCCCCATACAATGTACAATCACACACTGATATAACCCTCTCCCCATACACTGTACAATCCCACACTGATATAACCCTCCCCATACACTGTACAATCCCACACTGATATAACCCTCTCCCCATACACTGTACAATCCCACACTGATATAACCCTCCTCCATACACTGTACAATCCCACACTGATATAACCCTCCCCCATACACTGTCCATTCCCGTACTGATATAAACCTCTCCCCGTACAGTGTACAGTCCCACACTGATAAAACCCTCCCCATACACTGTACAATCCCACACTTATATAACCCTCCCCATACACTGTACAATCCCGCACTGATATAACCCCCCCCCCCCCCCATACACTGTACAATCCCACACTGATATAATCCTCGACCCATACACTGGACAGTCCCACACTGATATAACTCTCTACCCATACACTGTACAATCCTACACTGATATAACCCTCCCCTTACACTGTACAATCCCACACTGATATAACCCTCCCCATACACTGTACAATCCCACACTGATATAATCCTCTCCCATACACTGTACAGTCCCGCACTCATATATCCCTCTCCCCATACACTGTACAATCCCACACTGATATAACACTCCCCATACACTGTACAATCCTTCACTGATATAACACCCCCCCCATATACTGTACAATCCCACACTGATATAACCCTCTCCCCATACACTGTACAATCGCACACTGATATAATCCTCTCCCCATACACTGTACAATCCCACACTGATTTAACCCTCCCCATACACTGTACAATCCCACACTGTTATAACCCTCCCCATACACTGTATAATCCCACACTGATATAACCCTCCCCATACACTGTACAATCCCACACTGATATTACACTCCCCATACACTGTACAATCCCACACTGATATCACCCTCTCCCCATACACTGTACAATCCCACACTGATATAACCCTCTCCCCATTCACTTTACAATCCCACACTGATATAACCCTCCCCATACACTGTCCAATCCAACACGGATATAACCCTCCCCATACACTGTACAATGCCACACTGATATAACCCTCTCACCATATACTGTACAATCCCACACTTATATAACTCTCCCCATACACTGTACAATCCCACACTGATATAACCCTCACCATACACTGTACAATCCCACACTGATATAGCCCCCCATTCACTGTACAATCCAACAAATATAGAACCCTCCCCATACACTGTACAATCCCACACTGATATAACCCTCTCCCCATACACTGTACAATTCCACACTGATATAACCCTCACCCATATACTGTACAATCTCACACTGATATAACCCTCCCATATACTGTACAATCCCACACTGATATAACCCTCCCCATACACTGTACAATCCCACACTGATATAAACCTCTCCCCATACAGTGTACAATCCTACACTGATATAACCTTCCCCATACACTGTACAATCCCACACTGATATAACCCTCCCATAGACTGTACAGTTCCACACAGATATAACCCCCACATACACTGTACAATCCCACACGGATATAACGCTATCCCCATACACTGTACAATCCCACACTGAAATAACCCTCCCCATACACTGTACAATCCCACACTGATATAACCCCCTCCCCATACACTGTACAATCCCACACTGATATAACTCCCCCCCCCCATACAATGTACAATCCCACACTGATATAACCCTCCCCATACACTGTACAATACGACACTGATATAACCCTCCCCATACACTGTACAATCCCACACTGATATAACTCTCCCCATACACTATACAATCCCACACTGATATAACCCCCCCCCCCATACTCTGCAGAATCCCACATTGATATAACCCTCCCCCATACACTGTACAATCCCACACTGATATAACCGTCGGCATACACTGTACAATCCCACACTGATAGAAACCTCTCCCATACACTGTACAATCCCACACTGATATAACCCTCCCCATACACTGTACAATCCCACACTGATATAACGCTCTCCCCATACACTGTCCAATCCAACACTGACATTAACCCTCCCATACACTGTACAATCCCACACTGATATAACCCTCCCCATACACTGTACAATCCCACACTGATATAACCCTCTCCCCATACACTGTACAATCCCACTCTGATATAACCCTCCCCATACACTGTACAATCACACACTAATATAACCCTCTCCCCATACACTGTACAATCCCACACTGATATAACCCTCCTCCATACACTGTACAATCCCACACTGATATAACCCTCCCCCATACACTGTCCATTCCCGTACTGATATAAACCTCTCCCCATACAGTGCACAATCCCACACTGATATAACCCTCCCCATACACTGTACAATCCCACACTTATATAACCCTCCTCATACACTGTACAATCCCGCACTGATATAACCCCCCCCCCCATACACTGTACAATTCTACACTGATCTAATACTCTCCCCATACACTGGACAATCCCACACTGATATAACCCTCCCCATACACAGTACAATACCACACTGATATAACCCTCCCCATACACTGTACAATTCCACACTGATATAACCCTCCCCATACACTGTACAATCCCACACTGATATAATCCCCCCCCCATACTCTGCACAATCCCACATTGATATAACTCTCCCCCATACACTGTACAATCCCACACTGATATAACCCTCCGCATGCACTGTACAATCCCACACTGATAGAAATCTCTCCCATACACTGTACAATCCCACACTGATATAACCCTCCCCATACACTGTACAATCCCACACTGATATAACGCTCTCCCCATACACTGTCCAATCCAACACTGACATTAACCCTCCCCATACACTGTACAATCCCACACTGATATAACCCACCCCATACACTGTACAATCCCACACTGATATAATCCTCGCCCATACACTGTACAGTCCCACACTGATATAACCCTCTCCCCATACAATGTACAATCACACACTGATATAACCCTCTCCCCATACACTGTACAATCCCACACTGATATAACCCTCCCCATACACTGTACAATCCCACACTGATATAACCCTCTCCCCATACACTGTACAATCCCACACTGATATAACCCTCCTCCATACACTGTACAATCCCACACTGATATAACCCTCCCCCATACACTGTCCATTCCCGTACTGACATAAACCTCTCCCCGTACAGTATACAGTCCCACACTGATATAACCCTCCCCATACACTGTACAATCCCACACTTATATAACCCTCCCCATACACTGTACAATCCCGCACTGATATAACCCCCCCCCATACACTGTACAATCCCACACTGATATAATCCTCGACCCATACACTGGACAATCCCAAACTGATATAACTCTCTACCCATACACTGTCCAATCCTACACTGATATAAGCCTCCCCTTACACTGTACAATCCCACACTGATATAACCCTCCCCATACACTGTACAATCCCACACAGATATAATCCTCTCCCATACACTGTACAGTCCCGCACTCATATATCCCTCTCCCCATACAATGTACAATCCCACACAGATATAACCCTCTCCCCATACACTGTACAATCCCACACTGACATAACCCTTCTCCATACACTGTACAATCCCACACTGATATAAACCCCCTCCCATACAATGTACAATCCCACAATGATATAAGCCTCTCCATACACTGTACAATACCACACTGATATAATCCTCCCCCATGCACTGTACACTCCCACACTGATATAACCCTCTCCCCATACATTGTACAATCCCACACTGATATAACACTCCCCATACACTGTACAACCCATCACTGATATAACAACCCCCCCATACACTGTACAATCCCATACTGATATAACCCTCTCCCCATACACTGTACAATCCCACACTGATATAATCCTCTCCCCATACACTGTACAATCCCACACTGATTTAACCCTCCCCATACACTGTACAATCCCACACGGTTATAACCCTCCCCATACACTGTATAATGCCACACTGGTATAACTCTATCCCCATATACTGTACAATCCCACACTTATATAACCCTCCCCATACACTGTACAAGCCCACACTGATATAAACCCCTCCCCATAGACTGTACAATCCCACACTGATAGAACCCCCCACATACACTGCACAATCCCACACTGATATAACCCTCCCCATACACTGTACAATCCCGCAATGATATAACCCTCCCCTTACACTGTACAATCCCACTCTGATATAAACCTCCCCATACACTGTACAATCCCACACTGATATAACCCCCCCATACACTGCACAATCCCACACTGATATAACCCTCCCCCATACACTGTACAATCCCACACTGATATAAACCTCCCCATACACTGTACAATCCCACACTGATAGAAACCTCTCCCGTACACTGTACAATCCCACACTGATATAACCCTCCCCATACACTGTACAATCCCACACTGATATAACGCTCTCCCCGTACACTTTCCAATCCAACACTGACATAACCCTCCCCATACACTGTACAATCCCACACTGATATAATCCTCTCCCATACACTGTACAGTCCCACACTGATATAACCCTTTCCCCATACAATGTACAATCCCACACTGATACAACTCTCTCCCCGTACACTTTCCAATCCAACACTGACATAACCCTCCCCATACACTGTACAATCCCACACTGATATAATCCTCTCCCATACACTGTACAGTCCCACACTGATATAACCCTTTCCCCATACAACGTACAATCCCACACTGATACAACTCTCTCCCCATACACTGTACAATCCCACACTGATATAACCCTCCCCCTATACTGTACAACCCCATACTGATATAACCCTCTCCCCATATACTGTACAATCCAACACTGATATAACCCTCCTCCATACACTGTACAATCCCACACTGATATAACCCTCCCCCATACACTGCCCATTCCCGTACTGATATAAACCTCTCCCCATACAGTGTACAATCCCACACTGATATAACCCTCCCCATACACTGTACAATCCCACACTGATATAACCCTCCCCATACACTGTACAATCCCACACTGATATAATCCTCGACCCATACACTGGACAATCCCAAACTGATATAACTCTCTACCCATACACTGTCCAATCCTACACTGATATAAGCCTCCCCTTACACTGTACAATCCCACACTGATATAACCCTCCCCATTCACTGTACAATCCCACACAGATATAATCCTCTCCCATACACTGTACAGTCCCGCACTCATATATCCCTCTCCCCATACAATGTACAATCCCACACAGATATAACCCTCTCCCCATACACTGTACAATCCCACACTGACATAACCCTTCTCCATACACTGTACAATCCCACACTGATATAAACCCCCTCCCATACAATGTACAATCCCACAATGATATAAGCCTCCCCATACACTGTACAATACCACACTGATATAATCCTCCCCCATGCACTGTACACTCCCACACTGATATAACCCTCTCCCCATACACTGTACAATCCCACACTGATATAACACTCCCCATACACTGTACAACCCATCACTGATATAACACCCCCCCCCATACACTGTACAATCCCATACTGATATAACCCTCTCCCCATACACTGTACAATCCCACACTGATATAATCCTCTCCCCATACACTGTACAATCCCACACTGATTTAACCCTCCCCATACACTGTACAATCCCACACGGTTATAACCCTCCCCATACACTGTATAATGCCACACTGGTATAACTCTATCCCCATATACTGTACAATCCCACACTTATATAACCCTCCCCATACACTGTACAAGCCCACACTGATATAAACCCCTCCCCATAGACTGTACAATCCCACACTGATAGAACCCCCCACATACACTGCACAATCCCACACTGATATAACCCTCCCCATACACTGTACAATCCCGCAATGATATAACCCTCCCCTTACACTGTACAATCCCACACTGATATAATCCTCTCCCATACACTGTACAGTCCCACACTGATATAACCCTTTCCCCATACAATGTACAATCCCACACTGATACAACTCTCTCCCCGTACACTTTCCAATCCAACACTGACATAACCCTCCCCATACACTGTACAATCCCACACTGATATAATCCTCTCCCATACACTGTACAGTCCCACACTGATATAACCCTTTCCCCATACAATGTACAATCCCACACTGATACAACTCTCTCCCCATACACTGTACAATCCCACACTGATATAACCCTCCCCCTATACTGTACAACCCCATACTGATATAACCCTCTCCCCAAATACTGTACAATCCAACACTGATATAACCCTCCTCCATACACTGTACAATCCCACACTGATATAACCCTCCCCCATACACTGCCCATTCCCGTACTGATATAAACCTCTCCCCATACAGTGTACAATCCCACACTGATATAACCCTCCCCATACACTGTACAATCCCACACTGATATAACCCTCCCCATACACTGTACAATCCCACACTGATATAATCCTCGACCCATACACTGGACAATCCCAAACTGATATAACTCTCTACCCATACACTGTCCAATCCTACACTGATATAAGCCTCCCCTTACACTGTACAATCCCACACTGATATAACCCTCCCCATACACTGTACAATCCCACACAGATATAATCCTCTCCCATACACTGTACAGTCCCGCACTCATATATCCCTCTCCCCATACAATGTACAATCCCACACAGATATAACCCTCTCCCCATACACTGTACAATCCCACACTGACATAACCCTTCTCCATACACTGTACAATCCCACACTGATATAAACCCCCTCCCATACAATGTACAATCCCACAATGATATAAGCCTCCCCATACACTGTACAATACCACACTGATATAATCCTCCCCCATGCACTGTACACTCCCACACTGATATAACCCTCTCCCCATACACTGTACAATCCCACACTGATATAACACTCCCCATACACTGTACAACCCATCACTGATATAACCCCCCCCCCATACACTGTACAATCCCATACTGATATAACCCTCTCCCCATACACTGTACAATCCCACACTGATATAATCCTCTCCCCATACACTGTA
The DNA here is from genome assembly GCF_047496885.1 of Scyliorhinus torazame. Classification (NCBI taxonomy): domain Eukaryota; kingdom Metazoa; phylum Chordata; class Chondrichthyes; order Carcharhiniformes; family Scyliorhinidae; genus Scyliorhinus; species Scyliorhinus torazame. The sequence goes on from NC_092726.1 coordinate 59,457,050, forward strand.
CAATCCCACACTGATTTAACCCTCCCCATACACTGTACAATCCCACACGGTTATAACCCTCCCCATACACTGTATAATGCCACACTGGTATAACTCTATCCCCATATACTGTACAATCCCACACTTATATAACCCTCCCCATACACTGTACAAGCCCACACTGATATAAACCCCTCCCCATAGACTGTACAATCCCACACTGATAGAACCCCCCACATACACTGCACAATCCCACACTGATATAAACCTCCCCATACACTGTACAATCCCACACTGATATAACCCCCCCATACACTGCACAATCCCACACTGATATAACCCTCCCCCATACACTGTACAATCCCACACTGATATAAACCTCCCCATACACTGTACAATCCCACACTGATAGAAACCTCTCCCGTACACTGTACAATCCCACACTGATATAACCCTCCCCATACACTGTACAATCCCACACTGATATAACGCTCTCCCCGTACACTTTCCAATCCAACACTAACATAACCCTCCCCATACACTGTACAATCCCACACTGATATAATCCTCTCCCATACACTGTACAGTCCCACACTGATATAACCCTTTCCCCATACAATGTACAATCCCACACTGATACAACTCTCTCCCCGTACACTTTCCAATCCAACACTGACATAACCCTCCCCATACACTGTACAATCCCACACTGATATAATCCTCTCCCATACACTGTACAGTCCCACACTGATATAACCCTTTCCCCATACAATGTACAATCCCACACTGATACAACTCTCTCCCCATACACTGTACAATCCCACACTGATATAACCCTCCCCCTATACTGTACAACCCCATACTGATATAACCCTCTCCCCATATACTGTACAATCCAACACTGATATAACCCTCCTCCATACACTGTACAATCCCACACTGATATAACCCTCCCCCATACACTGCCCATTCCCGTACTGATATAAACCTCTCCCCATACAGTGTACAATCCCACACTGAAATAACCCTCCCCATATACTGTACAATCCCACACTGATATAACCCTCCCCATACACTGTACAATGCCACACTGATATAACCCTCACCCCATATACTGTACAATCCCACACTGATATAACCCTCTCCCCATACACTGTACAATCCCACACTGATATAACCCTCCTCATACACTGTACAATCCCACACTGATATAACCCTCTCCCCATACACTGTACAATCCCACACTGATATAACCCTCCTCCATACACTGTACAATCCCACACTGATATAACCCTCCCCCATACACTGTCCATTACCGTACTGATATAAACCTCTCCCCATACAGTGTACAATCCCACACTGATATAACCCTCCCCATACACTGTACAATCCCACACTTATATAACCCTCCCCATACACTGTACAATCCCGCACTGATATAACCCCCCCCCCCCATACACTGTACAACTCCACACTGATATAATCCTCTCCCCATACACTGGACAATCCCACACTGATATAACTCTCTCCCCATACACTGTACAATCCCACACTGATATAACCCTCCCCATACACTGTACAATCCCACACTGATATAATCCTCTCCCATACACTGTACAGTCCCGCACTCATATATCCCTCTCCCCATACAATGTACAATCCCACACAGATATAACCCTCTCCCCATACACTGTACAATCCCACACGGACGTAACCCTCCTCCATACACTGTACAATCCCACACTGATATAAACCCCCTCCCATACAATGTACAATCCCACACTGATATAACCCTCCCCATACACTGTACAATACCAAACTGATATAATCCTCCCCCATGCATTGTACACTCCCACACTGATATAACCCTCTCCCCATACACTGTACAATCCCACACTGATATAACACTCCCCATACACTGTACAATCCTTCACTGATATAACACCCCCCCCATACACTGTACAATCCCACACTGATATAACCCTCTCCCCATACACTGTACAATCGCACACTGATATAATCCTCTCCCCATACACTGTACAATCCCACACTGATTTAACCCTCCCCATACACTGTACAATCCCACACTGTTATAACCCTCTCCATACACTGTAGAATCCCACACTGATATAACCCTCCCCATACACTGTACAATCCCACACTGATATTACACTCCCCATACACTGTACAATCCCACACTGATATCACCCTCTCCCCATACACTGTACAATCCCACACTGATATAACCCTCTCCCCATACACTTTACAATCCCACACTGATATAACCCTCCCCATACACTGTCCAATCCCACACGGATATAACCCTCCCCATACACTGTACAATACCACACTGATATAACCCTCTCACCATATACTGTACAATCCCACACTTATATAACTCTCCCCATACACTGTACAATCCCACACTGATATAAACCTCACCATACACTGTACAATTCCACACTGATATAACCCTCCCCATACACTGTACAGTCCCACACTGATATAGCCCCCCATGCACTGTACAATCCAACACTGATATAACCCTCCCCATAAACTGTACAATCCCACACTGATATAATCCTCTCCACATGCACGGTACAATCCCACACTGATATAACCCTCACCCATACACTGTACAATCCCACACTGATATAACCCTCCCCATATCCTGTACAATCCCACACTGATATAAACCTCCCCATACACTGTACAATCCCACACTGATTTAACCCTCCCCATACACTGTACAATCCCACACTGTTATAACCCTCCCCATACACTGTATAATCCCACACTGATATAACCCTCCCCATACACTGTACAATCCCACACTGATATTACACTCCCCATACACTGTACAATCCCACACTGATATAACCCTCTCCCCATACACTTTACAATCCCACACTGATATAACCCTCCCCATACACTGTCCAATCCCACACGGATATAACCCTCCCCATACACTGTACAATGCCACACTGATATAACCCTCTCACCATATACTGTACAATCCCACACTTATATAACTCTCCCCATACACTGTACAATCCCACACTGATATAACCCTCACCATACACTGTACAATTCCACACTGATATAACCCTCCCCATACACTGTACAGTCCCACACTGATATAGCCCCCCATGCACTGTACAATCCAACACTGATATAACCCTCCCCATAAACTGTACAATCCCACACTGATATAATCCTCTCCACATGCACTGTACAATCCCACACTGATATAACCCTCACCCATACACTGTACAATCCCACACTGATATAACCCTCCCCATATCCTGTACAATCCCACACTGATATAAACCTCCCCATACACTGTACAATCCCACACTGATATAACCCTCCCCATACACTGTACAATCCCACACTGATAGAACACTCCCCATTCACTGTACAATCCCACACTGATATAAACCTCCCCATGCACGGTACAATCCCACACTGATATAACCCCCCCCCCACCCATACACTGTACAATCACACACTGATATAACCCTCCCCATACACTGTACAATCCCACACTGATATAAACCTCTCGCCATACACTGTACAATCCCACACTGATATAACCTTTCCATACACTGTACAATCCCACACTGATATAATCCTCCCATACACTGTACAGTCCCACACTGATGTAACCCCCACATACACTGTACAATCCCACACTGATATAAACCTCTCCCCATACACTGTACAATCCCACTCTGATATAACTTTCTCTACATACACATTACAATCCCATACAGATATAACCCCCTCCCCATACACTGTACAATCCCACACTGATGTAACCCTCCACATACACTGTACAATCCCACACTGATATAACCCCCTCCCCATACACTGTACAATCCCACACTGATATAACTCCCCCCCCCATACAATGTACAATCCCACACTGATATAACCCTCCCATACACTGTATAATACCACACTGATATAACCCTCCCCATACACTGTACAATCCCACACTGATATAACCCTCCCCATACAATGTACAATCCCACACTGATATAACTCCCCCCCCATACAATGTACAATCGCACACTGATATAACCCTCCCCATACACTGTATAATACCACACTGATATAACCCTCCCCATACACTGTACAATCCCACATTGATATAACCCTCCCCCATACACTGTACAATCCCACACTGATATAACCCTCGGCATACACTGAACAATCACACACTGTTAGAAACCTCTCCCATACATTTTACAATCCCACACTGATATAACCCTCCCCATACACTGTACAATCCCACACTGATATAACCCTCCCCATACACTGTACAATCCCACACTGATATAATCCTCGCCCATACACTGTACAGTCCCACACTGATATAACCCTCTCCCCATACAATGTACAATCCCACACTGATATAACCCTCTCCCCATACACTGTACAATCCCACACTGATATAACCCTCCCCATACACTGTACAATCCCACACTGATATAACCCTCTCCCCATACACTGTACAATCCCACACTGATATAACCCTCCTCCATACACTGTACAATCCCACACTGATATAACCCTCCCCCATACACTGTCCATTCCCGTACTGATATTAACCTCTCCCCATACAGTGTTCATTCCCACACTGATATAACCCTCCCCATACACTGTACAATCCCACACATAAATAACCCTCCTCATACACTGTCCAATCCCGCACTGATATAACCCCCCCCCCCCCATACACTGTACAATTCCACACTGATATAATCCTCTCCCCATACACTGGACAATCCCACACTGATATAACCCTCCCCATACACTGTACAATACCACACTGATATAACCCTCCCCAAACACTGTACAATCCCACACTGATATAACCCTCCCCATACACTGTACAATCCCACACTGATATAACCCTCACCATACACTGTACAATTCCACACTGATATAACCCTCCCCATACACTGTACAGTCCCACACTGATATAGCCCCCCATGCACTGTACAATCCAACACTGATATAACCCTCCCCATAAACTGTACAATCCCACACTGATATAATCCTCTCCACATGCACTGTACAATCCCACACTGATATAACCCTCACCCATACACTGTACAATCCCACACTGATATAACCCTCCCCATATCCTGTACAATCCCACACTGATATAAACCTCCCCATACACTGTACAATCCCACACTGATTTAACCCTCCCCATACACTGTACAATCCCACACTGTTATAACCCTCCCCATACACTGTATAATCCCACACTGATATAACCCTCCCCATACACTGTACAATCCCACAAGGATATAACCCTCCCCATACACTGTACAATGCCACACTGATATAACCCTCTCACCATATACTGTACAATCCCACACTTATATAACTCTCCCCATACACTGTACAATCCCACACTGATATAACCCTCACCATACACTGTACAATTCCACACTGATATAACCCTCCCCATACACTGTACAGTCCCACACTGATATAGCCCCCCATGCACTGTACAATCCAACACTGATATAACCCTCCCCATAAACTGTACAATCCCACACTGATATAATCCTCTCCACATGCACTGTACAATCCCACACTGATATAACCCTCACCCATACACTGTACAATCCCACACTGATATAACCCTCCCCATATCCTGTACAATCCCACACTGATATAAACCTCCCCATACACTGTACAATCCCACACTGATATAACCCTCCCCATACACTGTACAATCCCACACTGATAGAACACTCCCCATTCACTGTACAATCCCACACTGATATAACCCTCCCCATGCACGGTACAATCCCACACTGATATAACCCCCCCCCACCCATACACTGTACAATCACACACTGATATAACCCTCCCCATACACTGTACAATCCCACACTGATATAAACCTCTCGCCATACACTGTACAATCCCACACTGATATAACCTTTCCATACACTTTACAATCCCACACTGATATAATCCTCCCATACACTGTACAGTCCCACACTGATGTAACCCCCACATACACTGTACAATCCCACACTGATATAAACCTCTCCCAAACACTGTACAATCCCACACTGATATAACTTTCTCTACATACACATTACAATCCCATACAGATATAACCCCCTCCCCATACACTGTACAATCCCACACTGATGTAACCCTCCACATACACTGTACAATCCCACACTGATATAACCCCCTCCCCATACACTGTACAATCCCACACTGATATAACTCCCCCCCCATACAATGTACAATCCCACACTGATATAACCCTCCCATACACTGTATAATACCACACTGATATAACCCTCCCCATACACTGTACAATCCCACACTGATATAACCCTCCCCATACAATGTACAATCCCACACTGATATAACTCCCCCCCCATACAATGTACAATCCCACACTGATATAACCCTCCCCATACACTGTATAATACCACACTGATATAACCCTCCCCATACACTGTACAATCCCACATTGATATAACCCTCCCCCATACACTGTACAATCTCACACTGATATAACCCTCGGCATACACTGTACAATCCCACACTGATAGAAACCTCTCCCATACACTTTACAATCCCACACTGATATAACCCTCCCCATACACTGTACAATCCCACACTGATAGAAACCTCTCCCATACACTTTACAATCCCACACTGATATAACCCTCCCCATACACTGTACAATCCCACACTGATATAACGCTCTCCCCATACACTGTCCAATCCAACACTGACATTAACCCTCCCCATACACTGTACAATCCCACACTGATATAACCCTCCCCATACACTGTACAATCCCACACTGATATAATCCTCGCCCATACACTGTACAGTCCCACACTGATATAACCCTCTCCCCATACAATGTACAATCCCACACTGATATAACCCTCTCCCCATACACTGTACAATCCCACACTGATATAACCCTCCCCATACACTGTACAATCCCACACTGATATAACCCTCTCCCCATACACTGTACAATCCCACACTGATATAACCCTCCTCCATACACTGTACAATCCCACACTGATATAACCCTCCCCCATACACTGTCCATTCCCGTACTGATATTAACCTCTCCCCATACAGTGTTCATTCCCACACTGATATAACCCTCCCCATACACTGTACAATCCCACACTTAAATAACCCTCCTCATACACTGTACAATCCCGCACTGATATAACCCCCCCCCCCCCATACACTGTACAATTCCACACTGATATAATCCTCTCCCCATACACTGGACAATCCCACACTGATATAACCCTCCCCATACACTGTACAATACCACACTGATATAACCCTCCCCAAACACTGTACAATCCCACACTGATATAACACTCCCCATACACTGTACAATCCCACACTGATATAACCCTCCCCATATCCTGTACAATCCCACACTGATATAAACCTCCCCATACACTGTACAATCCCACACTGATTTAACCCTCCCCATACACTGTACAATCCCACACTGTTATAACCCTCCCCATACACTGTATAATCCCACACTGATAGAAACCTCTCCCATACACTTTACAATCCCACACTGATATAACCCTCCCCATACACTGTACAATCCAACACTGACATTAACCCTCCCATACACTGTACAATCCGACACTGATATAACCCTCCCCATACACTGTACAATCCCACACTGATATAATCCTCGCCCATACACTGTACAGTCCCACACTGATATAACCCTCTCCCCATACAATGCACAATCCCACACTGATATAACCCTGTCCCCATACACTGTACAATCCCACACTGATATAACCCTCCCCATACACTGTACAATCCCACACTGATATAACCCTCTCCCCATACACTGTACAATCCCACACTGATATAACCCTCCTCCATACACTGTACAATCCCACACTGATATAACCCTCCCCCATACACTGTCCATTCCCGTACTGATATACACCTCTCCCCATACAGTGTACAATCCCACATTGATATAACCCTCCCCATACACTGTACAATCCCACACTTATATAACCCTCCCCATACACTGTACAATCCCGCACTGATATAACCCCCCCCCATACACTGTACAACTCCACACTGATATAATCCTCTCCCCATACACTGGACAATCCCACACTGATATAACTCTCTCGCCATACACTGTACAGTCCCACACTGATATAACCCTCTCCCCATACAATGTACAATCCCACACTGATATAACCCTCTCCCCATACACTGTACAATCCCACACTGATATAACCCTCCCCATACACTGTACAATCCCACACTGATATAACCCTCTCCCCATACACTGTACAATCCCACACTGATATAACCCTCCTCCATACACTGTACAATCCCACACTGATATAACCCTCCCCCATACACTGTCCATTCCCGTACTGATATTAACCTCTCCCCATACAGTGTTCATTCCCACACTGATATAACCCTCCCCATACACTGTACAATCCCACACTTAAATAACCCTCCTCATACACTGTACAATCCCGCACTGATATAACCCCCCCCCCCATACACTGTACAATTCCACACTGATATAATCCTCTCCCCATACACTGGACAATCCCACACTGATATAACCCTCCCCATACACTGTACAATACCACACTGATATAACCCTCCCCAAACACTGTACAATCCCACACTGATATAACACTCCCCATACACTGTACAATCCCACACTGATATAACCCTCCCCATATCCTGTACAATCCCACACTGATATAAACCTCCCCATACACTGTACAATCCCACACTGATTTAACCCTCCCCATACACTGTACAATCCCACACTGTTATAACCCTCCCCATACACTGTATAATCCCACACTGATAGAAACCTCTCCCATACACTTTACAATCCCACACTGATATAACCCTCCCCATACACTGTACAATCCAACACTGACATTAACCCTCCCATACACTGTACAATCCGACACTGATATAACCCTCCCCATACACTGTACAATCCCACACTGATATAATCCTCGCCCATACACTGTACAGTCCCACACTGATATAACCCTCTCCCCATACAATGCACAATCCCACACTGATATAACCCTGTCCCCATACACTGTACAATCCCACACTGATATAACCCTCCCCATACACTGTACAATCCCACACTGATATAACCCTCTCCCCATACACTGTACAATCCCACACTGATATAACCCTCCTCCATACACTGTACAATCCCACACTGATATAACCCTCCCCCATACACTGTCCATTCCCGTACTGATATACACCTCTCCCCATACAGTGTACAATCCCACATTGATATAACCCTCCCCATACACTGTACAATCCCACACTTATATAACCCTCCCCATACACTGTACAATCCCGCACTGATATAACCCCCCCCCATACACTGTACAACTCCACACTGATATAATCCTCTCCCCATACACTGGACAATCCCACACTGATATAACTCTCTCGCCATACACTGTACAGTCCCACACTGATATAACCCTCTCCCCATACAATGTACAATCCCACACTGATATAACCCTCTCCCCATACACTGTACAATCCCACACTGATATAACCCTCCCCATACACTGTACAATCCCACACTGATATAACCCTCTCCCCATACACTGTACAATCCCACACTGATATAACCCTCCTCCATACACTGTACAATCCCACACTGATATAACCCTCCCCCATACACTGTCCATTCCCGTACTGATATTAACCTCTCCCCATACAGTGTTCATTCCCACACTGATATAACCCTCCCCATACACTGTACAATCCCACACTTAAATAACCCTCCTCATACACTGTACAATCCCGCACTGATATAACCCCCCCCCCCCATACACTGTACAATTCCACACTGATATAATCCTCTCCCCATACACTGGACAATCCCACACTGATATAACCCTCCCCATACACTGTACAATACCACACTGATATAACCCTCCCCAAACACTGTACAATCCCACACTGATATAACACTCCCCATACACTGTACAATCCCACACTGATATAACCCTCCCCATATCCTGTACAATCCCACACTGATATAAACCTCCCCATACACTGTACAATCCCACACTGATTTAACCCTCCCCATACACTGTACAATCCCACACTGTTATAACCCTCCCCATACACTGTATAATCCCACACTGATAGAAACCTCTCCCATACACTTTACAATCCCACACTGATATAACCCTCCCCATACACTGTACAATCCAACACTGACATTAACCCTCCCATACACTGTACAATCCGACACTGATATAACCCTCCCCATACACTGTACAATCCCACACTGATATAATCCTCGCCCATACACTGTACAGTCCCACACTGATATAACCCTCTCCCCATACAATGCACAATCCCACACTGATATAACCCTGTCCCCATACACTGTACAATCCCACACTGATATAACCCTCCCCATACACTGTACAATCCCACACTGATATAACCCTCTCCCCATACACTGTACAATCCCACACTGATATAACCCTCCTCCATACACTGTACAATCCCACACTGATATAACCCTCCCCCATACACTGTCCATTCCCGTACTGATATACACCTCTCCCCATACAGTGTACAATCCCACATTGATATAACCCTCCCCATACACTGTACAATCCCACACTTATATAACCCTCCCCATACACTGTACAATCCCGCACTGATATAACCCCCCCCCATACACTGTACAACTCCACACTGATATAATCCTCTCCCCATACACTGGACAATCCCACACTGATATAACTCTCTCGCCATACACTGTACAATCCCACACTGATATAACCCTCCCCATACACTGTACAATCCCACACTGATATAATCCTCTCCCATACACTGTACAGTCCCGCACTCATATATCCCTCTCCCCATACAATGTACAATCCCACACAGATATAACCCTCTCCACATACACTGTACAATCCCACACGGACATAACCCTCCTCCATACACTGTACAATCCCACACTGATATAAACCCCCTCCCATACAATGTACAATCCCACACTGATATAACCCTCCCCATACACTGTACAATACCACACTGATATAATCCTCCCCCATGCATTGTACACTCCCACACTGATATAACCCTCTCCCCATACACTGTACAATCCCACACTGATATAACACTCCCCATACACTGTACAATCCTTCACTGATATAACACCCCCCCCATACACTGTACAATCCCACACTGATTTAACCCTCCCCATACACTGTACAATTCCACACTGTTATAACCCTCCCCATACACTGTATAATCCCACACTGATATAACCCTCCCCATACACTGTACAATCCCACACTGATATTACACTCCCCATACACTGTACAATCCCACACTGATATCAACCTCTCCCCATACACTGTACAATCCCACACTGATATAACCCTCTCCCCATACACTTTACAATCCCACACTGATATAACCCTCCCCATACACTGTCCAATCCCACACGGATATAACCCTCCCCATACACTGTACAATGCCACACTGATATAACCCTCTCACCATATACTGTACAATCCCACACTTATATAACTCTCCCCATACACTGTACAATCCCACACTGATATAACCCTCACCATACACTGTACAATCCCACACTGATATAGCCCCCCATTCACTGTACAATCCAACAAATATAGAACCCTCCCCATACACTGTACAATCCCACACTGATATAACCCTCTCCCCATACACTGTACAATTCCACACTGATATAACCCTCACCCATATACTGTACAATCTCACACTGATATAACCCTCCCATATACTGTACAATCCCACACTGATATAACGCTCCCCATACACTGTACAATCCCACACAATATAACCCTCCCCATACACTTTACAATCCCACACTGATATAAACCTCTCCCCATACAGTGTACAATCCTACACTGATATAACCTTCCCCATACACTGTACAATGCCACACTGATATAACCCTCCCATAGACTGTACAGTTCCACACTGATATAACCCCCACATACACTGTACAATCCCACACGGATATAACGCTATCCCCATACACTGTACAATCCCACACTGAAATAACCCTCCCCATACACTGTACAATCCCACACTGATATAACCCCCTCCCCATACACTGTACAATCCCACACTGATATAACTCCCCCCCATACAATGTACAATCCCACACTGATATAACCCTCCCCATACACTGTACAATACCACACTGATATAACCCTCCCCATACACTGTACAATCCCACACTGATATAACCCTCCCCATACACTATACAATCCCACACTGATATAACCCCCCCCCCCCATACTCTGCACAATCCCACATTGATGTAACCCTCCCCCATACACTGTACAATCCCACACTGATATAACCCTCGGCATACACTGTACAATCCCACACTGATAGAAACCTCTCCCATACACTGTACAATCCCACACTGATATAACCCTCCCCATACACTGTACAATCCCACACTGATATAACGCTCTCCCCATACACTGTCCAATCCAACACTGACATTAACCCTCCCCATACACTGTACAATCCCACACTGATATAACCCTCCCCATACACTGTACAATCCCACACTGATATAACCCTCTCCCCATACACTGTACAATCCCACACTGATATAACCCTCCCCATACACTGTACAATCCCACACTGATATAACCCTCTCCCCATACACTGTACAATCTCACACTGATATAACCCTCCTCCATACACTGTACAATCCCACACTGATATTACCCTCCCCCATACACTGTCCATTCCCGTACTGATATAAACCTCTCCCCATACAGTGCACAATCTCACACTGATATAACCCTCCCCATACACTGTACAATCCCACACTTTTATAACCCTCCTCATACACTGTACAATCCCGCACTGATATAACCCCCCCCCCCCCCATACACTGTACAATTCCACACTGATCTAATCCTCTCCCCATACACTGGACAATCCCACACTGATATAACCCTCCCCATACACAGTACAATACCACACTGATATAACCCTCCCCATACACTGTACAATTCCACACTGATATAACCCTCCCCATACACTGTACAATCCCACACTGATATAATCCCCCCCCCATACTCTGCACAATCCCACATTGATATAACTCTCCCCCATACACTGTACAATCCCACACTGATATAACCCTCCGCATGCACTGTACAATCCCACACTGATAGAAACCTCTCCCATACACTGTACAATCCCACACTGATATAACCCTCCCCATACACTGTACAATCCCACACTGATATAACGCTCTCCCCATACACTGTCCAATCCAACACTGACATTAACCCTCCCCATACACTGTACAATCCCACACTGATATAACCCACCCCATACACTGTACAATCCCACACGGATATAATCCTCGCCCATACACTGTACAGTCCCACACTGATATAACTCTCTCCCCATACAATGTACAATCACACACTGATATAACCCTCTCCCCATACACTGTACAATCCCACACTGATATAACCCTCCCCATACACTGTACAATCCCACACTGATATAACCCTCTCCCCATACACTGTACAATCCCACACTGATATAACCCTCCTCCATACACTGTACAATCCCACACTGATATAACCCTCCCCCATACACTGTCCATCCCCGTACTGATATAAACCTCTCCCCGTACAGTGTACAGTCCCACACTGATATAACCCTCCCCATACACTGTACAATCCCACACTTATATAACCCTCCCAATACACTGTACAATCCCGCACTGATATAACCCCCCCCATACACTGTACAATCCCACACTGATATAATCCTCGACCCATACACTGGACAATCCCACACTGATATATCTCTCTACCCATACACTGTACAATCCTACACTGATATAACCCTCCCCTTACACTGTACAATCCCACACTGATATAATCCTCTCCCATACACTGTACAGTCCCGCACTCATATATCCCTCTCCCCATACACTGTCCATTCCCGTACTGATATACACCTCTCCCCATACAGTGTACAATCCCACATTGATATAACCCTCCCCATACACTGTACAATCCCACACTTATATAACCCTCCCCATACACTGTACAATCCCGCACTGATATAACCCCCCCCCATACACTGTACAACTCCACACTGATATAATCCTCTCCCCATACACTGGACAATCCCACACTGATATAACTCTCTCCCCATACACTGTACAATCCCACACTGATATAACCCTCCCCATACACTGTACAATCCCACACTGATATAATCCTCTCCCATACACTGTACAGTCCCGCACTCATATATCCCTCTCCCCATACAATGTACAATCCCACACAGATATAACCCTCTCCACATACACTGTACAATCCCACACGGACATAACCCTCCTCCATACACTGTACAATCCCACACTGATATAAACCCCCTCCCATACAATGTACAATCCCACACTGATATAACCCTCCCCATACACTGTACAATACCACACTGATATAATCCTCCCCCATGCATTGTACACTCCCACACTGATATAACCCTCTCCCCATACACTGTACAATCCCACACTGATATAACACTCCCCATACACTGTACAATCCTTCACTGATATAACACCCCCCCCATACACTGTACAATCCCACACTGATTTAACCCTCCCCATACACTGTACAATTCCACACTGTTATAACCCTCCCCATACACTGTATAATCCCACACTGATATAACCCTCCCCATACACTGTACAATCCCACACTGATATTACACTCCCCATACACTGTACAATCCCACACTGATATCAACCTCTCCCCATACACTGTACAATCCCACACTGATATAACCCTCTCCCCATACACTTTACAATCCCACACTGATATAACCCTCCCCATACACTGTCCAATCCCACACGGATATAACCCTCCCCATACACTGTACAATGCCACACTGATATAACCCTCTCACCATATACTGTACAATCCCACACTTATATAACTCTCCCCATACACTGTACAATCCCACACTGATATAACCCTCACCATACACTGTACAATCCCACACTGATATAGCCCCCCATTCACTGTACAATCCAACAAATATAGAACCCTCCCCATACACTGTACAATCCCACACTGATATAACCCTCTCCCCATACACTGTACAATTCCACACTGATATAACCCTCACCCATATACTGTACAATCTCACACTGATATAACCCTCCCATATACTGTACAATCCCACACTGATATAACGCTCCCCATACACTGTACAATCCCACACAATATAACCCTCCCCATACACTTTACAATCCCACACTGATATAAACCTCTCCCCATACAGTGTACAATCCTACACTGATATAACCTTCCCCATACACAGTACAATGCCACACTGATATAACCCTCCCATAGACTGTACAGTTCCACACTGATATAACCCCCACATACACTGTACAATCCCACACGGATATAACGCTATCCCCATACACTGTACAATCCCACACTGAAATAACCCTCCCCATACACTGTACAATCCCACACTGATATAACCCCCTCCCCATACACTGTACAATCCCACACTGATATAACTCCCCCCCATACAATGTACAATCCCACACTGATATAACCCTCCCCATACACTGTACAATACCACACTGATATAACCCTCCCCATACACTGTACAATCCCACACTGATATAACCCTCCCCATACACTATACAATCCCACACTGATATAACCCCCCCCCCCATACTCTGCACAATCCCACATTGATGTAACCCTCCCCCATACACTGTACAATCCCACACTGATATAACCCTCGGCATACACTGTACAATCCCACACTGATAGAAACCTCTCCCATACACTGTACAATCCCACACTGATATAACCCTCCCCATACACTGTACAATCCCACACTGATATAACGCTCTCCCCATACACTGTCCAATCCAACACTGACATTAACCCTCCCCATACACTGTACAATCCCACACTGATATAACCCTCCCCATACACTGTACAATCCCACACTGATATAACCCTCTCCCCATACACTGTACAATCCCACACTGATATAACCCTCCCCATACACTGTACAATCCCACACTGATATAACCCTCTCCCCATACACTGTACAATCTCACACTGATATAACCCTCCTCCATACACTGTACAATCCCACACTGATATTACCCTCCCCCATACACTGTCCATTCCCGTACTGATATAAACCTCTCCCCATACAGTGCACAATCTCACACTGATATAACCCTCCCCATACACTGTACAATCCCACACTTTTATAACCCTCCTCATACACTGTACAATCCCGCACTGATATAACCCCCCCCCCATACACTGTACAATTCCACACTGATCTAATCCTCTCCCCATACACTGGACAATCCCACACTGATATAACCCTCCCCATACACAGTACAATACCACACTGATATAACCCTCCCCATACACTGTACAATTCCACACTGATATAACCCTCCCCATACACTGTACAATCCCACACTGATATAATCCCCCCCCCATACTCTGCACAATCCCACATTGATATAACTCTCCCCCATACACTGTACAATCCCACACTGATATAACCCTCCGCATGCACTGTACAATCCCACACTGATAGAAACCTCTCCCATACACTGTACAATCCCACACTGATATAACCCTCCCCATACACTGTACAATCCCACACTGATATAACGCTCTCCCCATACACTGTCCAATCCAACACTGACATTAACCCTCCCCATACACTGTACAATCCCACACTGATATAACCCACCCCATACACTGTACAATCCCACACGGATATAATCCTCGCCCATACACTGTACAGTCCCACACTGATATAACTCTCTCCCCATACAATGTACAATCACACACTGATATAACCCTCTCCCCATACACTGTACAATCCCACACTGATATAACCCTCCCCATACACTGTACAATCCCACACTGATATAACCCTCTCCCCATACACTGTACAATCCCACACTGATATAACCCTCCTCCATACACTGTACAATCCCACACTGATATAACCCTCCCCCATACACTGTCCATCCCCGTACTGATATAAACCTCTCCCCGTACAGTGTACAGTCCCACACTGATATAACCCTCCCCATACACTGTACAATCCCACACTTATATAACCCTCCCAATACACTGTACAATCCCGCACTGATATAACCCCCCCCATACACTGTACAATCCCACACTGATATAATCCTCGACCCATACACTGGACAATCCCACACTGATATATCTCTCTACCCATACACTGTACAATCCTACACTGATATAACCCTCCCCTTACACTGTACAATCCCACACTGATATAATCCTCTCCCATACACTGTACAGTCCCGCACTCATATATCCCTCTCCCCATACACTGTACAATCCCACACTGATATAACACTCCCCAAACACTGTATAATCCCACACTGATATAACCCTCCCCATACACTGTACAATCCCACACTGATATTACACTCCCCATACACTGTACAATCCCACACTGATATCACCCTCTCCCCATACACTGTACAATCCCACACTGATATAACCCTCTCCCCATACACTTTACAATCCCACACTGATATAACCCTCCCCATACACTGTCCAATCCCACACGGATATAACCCTCCCCATACACTGTACAATGCCACACTGATATAACCCTCTCACCATATACTGTATATCCCACACTTATATAACTCTCCCCATACACTGTACAATCCCACACTGATATAACCCTCACCATACACTGTACAATCCCACACTGATATAGCCCCCCATTCACTGTACAATCCAACAAATATAGAACCCTCCCCATACACTGTACAATCCCACACTGATATAACCCTCTCCCCATACACTGTACAATTCCACACTGATATAACCCTTACCCATATACTGTACAATCTCACACTGATATAACCCTCCCATATACTGTACAATCCCACACTGATATAACCCTCCCCATACACTGTACAATCCCACACAATTTAACCCTCCCCATACACTTTACAATCCCACACTGATATAAACCTCTCCCCATACAGTGTACAATCCTACACTGATATAACCTTCCCCATGCACTGTACAATCCCACACTGATATAACCCTCCCATAGACGGTACAGTTCCACACTGATATAACCCCCACATACACTGTACAATCCCACACGGATATAACGCTATCCCCATACACTGTACAATCCCACACTGAAATAACCCTCCCCATACACTGTACAATCCCACACTGATATAACCCCCTCCCCATACACTGTACAATCCCACACTGATATAACTCCCCCCCCATACAATGTACAATCCCACACTGATATAACCCTCCCCATACACTGTACAATACCACACTGATATAACCCTCCCCATACACTGTACAATCCCACACTGATATAACCCTCCCCATACACTATACAATCCCACACTGATATAACCCCCCCCCCATACTCTGCACAATCCCACATTGATATAACCCTCCCCCATACACTGTACAATCCCACACTGATATAACCCTCGGCATACACTGTACAATCCCACACTGATAGAAACCTCTCCCATACACTGTACAATCCCACACTGATATAACCCTCCCCATACACTGTACAATCCCACACTGATATAACGCTCTCCCCATACACTGTCCAATCCAACACTGACATTAACCCTCCCCATACACTGTACAATCCCACACTGATATAACCCTCCCCATACACTGTACAATCCCACACTGATATAACCCTCTCCCCATACACTGTACAATCCCACACTGATATAACCCTCCCCATACACCGTACAATCCCACACTGATATAACCCTCTCCCCATACACTGTACAATCCCACACTGATATAACCCTCCTCCATACACTGTACAATCCCACACTGATATAACCCTCCCCCATACACTGTCCATTCCCGTACTGATATAAACCTCTCCCCATACAGTGCACAATCCCACACTGATATAACCCTCCCCATACACTGTACAATCCCACACTTATATAACCCTC
The DNA here is from genome assembly GCF_047496885.1 of Scyliorhinus torazame. Taxonomy (NCBI): domain Eukaryota; kingdom Metazoa; phylum Chordata; class Chondrichthyes; order Carcharhiniformes; family Scyliorhinidae; genus Scyliorhinus; species Scyliorhinus torazame. The sequence goes on from NC_092726.1 coordinate 59,476,200, forward strand.
CTCATACACTGTACAATCCCGCACTGATATAACCCCCCCCCCATACACTGTACAATTCCACACTGATCTAATCCTCTCCCCATACACTGGACAATCCCACACTGATATAACACTCCCCATACACTGTACAATCGCACACTGATATAATCCTCTCCCCATACACTGTACAATCCCACACTGATTTAACCCTCCCCATACACTGTACTATCCCACACTGTTATAACCCTCCCCATACACTGTATAATCCCACACTGATATAACCCTCCCCATACACTGTACAATCCCACACTGATATTACACTCCCCATACACTGTACAATCCCACACTGATATCACCCTCTCCCCATACACTGTACAATCCCACACTGATATAACCCTCTCCCCATACACTTTACAATCCCACACTGATATAACCCTCCCCATACACTGTCCAATCCCACACGGATATAACCCTCCCCATACACTGTACAATGCCACACTGATATAACCCTCTCACCATATACTGTATATCCCACACTTATATAACTCTCCCCATACACTGTACAATCCCACACTGATATAACCCTCACCATACACTGTACAATCCCACACTGATATAGCCCCCCATTCACTGTACAATCCAACAAATATAGAACCCTCCCCATACACTGTACAATCCCACACTGATATAACCCTCTCCCCATACACTGTACAATTCCACACTGATATAACCCTTACCCATATACTGTACAATCTCACACTGATATAACCCTCCCATATACTGTACAATCCCACACTGATATAACCCTCCCCATACACTGTACAATCCCACACAATTTAACCCTCCCCATACACTTTACAATCCCACACTGATATAAACCTCTCCCCATACAGTGTACAATCCTACACTGATATAACCTTCCCCATGCACTGTACAATCCCACACTGATATAACCCTCCCATAGACGGTACAGTTCCACACTGATATAACCCCCACATACACTGTACAATCCCACACGGATATAACGCTATCCCCATACACTGTACAATCCCACACTGAAATAACCCTCCCCATACACTGTACAATCCCACACTGATATAACCCCCTCCCCATACACTGTACAATCCCACACTGATATAACTCCCCCCCCATACAATGTACAATCCCACACTGATATAACCCTCCCCATACACTGTACAATACCACACTGATATAACCCTCCCCATACACTGTACAATCCCACACTGATATAACCCTCCCCATACACTATACAATCCCACACTGATATAACCCCCCCCCCATACTCTGCACAATCCCACATTGATATAACCCTCCCCCATACACTGTACAATCCCACACTGATATAACCCTCGGCATACACTGTACAATCCCACACTGATAGAAACCTCTCCCATACACTGTACAATCCCACACTGATATAACCCTCCCCATACACTGTACAATCCCACACTGATATAACGCTCTCCCCATACACTGTCCAATCCAACACTGACATTAACCCTCCCCATACACTCTACAATCCCACACTGATATAACCCTCCCCATACACTGTACAATCCCACACTGATATAACCCTCTCCCCATACACTGTACAATCCCACACTGATATAACCCTCCCCATACACTGTACAATCCCACACTGATATAACCCTCTCCCCATACACTGTACAATCCCACACTGATATAACCCTCCTCCATACACTGTACAATCCCACACTGATATAACCCTCCCCCATACACTGTCCATTCCCGTACTGATATAAACCTCTCCCCATACAGTGCACAATCCCACACTGATATAACCCTCCCTATACACTGTACAATCCCACACTTATATAACCCTCCTCATACACTGTACAATCCCGCACTGATATAACCCCCCCCCCCATACACTGTACAATTCCACACTGATCTAATCCTCTCCCCATACACTGGACAATCCCACACTGATATAACCCTCCCCATACACAGTACAATACCACACTGATATAACCCTCCCCATACACTGTACAATTCCACACTGATATAACCCTCCCCATACACTGTACAATCCCACACTGATATAATCCCCCCCCCCATACTCTGCACAATCCCACATTGATATAACTCTCCCCCATACACTGTACAATCCCACACTGATATAACCCTCCGCATGCACTGTACAATCCCACACTGATAGAAACCTCTCCCATACACTGTACAATCCCACACTGATATAACCCTCCCCATACACTGTACAATCCCACACTGATATAACGCTCTCCCCATACACTGTCCAATCCAACACTGACATTAACCCTCCCCATACACTGTACAATCCCACACTGATATAACCCACCCCATACACTGTACAATCCCACACTGATATAATCCTCGCCCATACACTGTACAGTCCCGCACTGATATAACCCTCTCCCCATACAATGTACAATCACACACTGATATAACCCTCTCCCCATACACTGTACAATCCCACACTGATATAACCCTCCCCATACACTGTACAATCCCACACTGATATAACCCTCTCCCCATACACTGTACAATCCCACACTGATATAACCCTCCTCCATACACTGTACAATCCCACACTGATATAACCCTCCCCCATACACTGTCCATTCCCGTACTGATATAAACCTCTCCCCGTACAGTGTACAGTCCCACACTGATAAACCCCTCCCCATACACTGTACAATCCCACACTTATATAACCCTCCCCATACACTGTACAATCCCGCACTGATATAACCCCCCCCCCCCCATACACTGTACAATCCCACACTGATATAATCCTCGACCCATACACTGGACAATCCCACACTGATATAACCCTCCCCATACACTGTACAATCCCACACTGATATAATCCTCTCCCATACACTGTACAGTCCCGCACTCATATATCCCTCTCCCCATACAATGTACAATCCCACACGGTTATAACCCTCCCCATACACTGTATAATGCCACACTGGTATAACTCTATCCCCATATACTGTACAATCCCACACTTATATAACCCTCCCCATACACTGTACAAGCCCACACTGATATAACCCCCTCCCCATAGACTGCACAATCCCACACTGATAGAACCCCCCACATACACTGCACAATCCAACACTGATATAACCCTCCCCATACACTGTACAATCCCGCAATGATATAACCACCCCCATACACTGCACAATCCCACACTGATATAACCCTCCCATACACTGTACAATACCACACTGATATAACCCTCCCCTTACACTGGACAATCCAACACTGATATAACCCTCCCCATACACTGTACAATCCCACACTGATATAACCCCCCCCCATACACTGCACAATCCCACACTGATATAACCCTCCCCCATACACTGTACAATCCCACACTGATATAACCCTCCCCATACACTGTACAATCCCACACTGATAGAAACCTCTCCCGTACACTGTACACTCCCACACTGATATAACCCTCCCCATACACTGTACAATCCCACACTGATATAACGCTCTCCCCGTACACTTTCCAATCCAACACTGACATAACCCTCCCCATACACTGTACAATCCCACACTGATATAATCCTCTCCCATACACTGTACAGTCCCACACTGATATAACCCTTTCCCCATACAATGTACAATCCCACACTGATACAACTCTCTCCCCATACACTGTACAATCCCACACTGATATAACCCTCCCCCTATACTGTACAACCCCATACTGATTTAACCCTCTCCCCATATACTGTACAATCCAACACTGATATAACCCTCCTCCATACACTGTACAATCCCACACTGATATAACCCTCCCCCATACACTGTCCATTCCCGTACTGATATAAACCTCTCCCCATACAGTGTACAATCCCACACTGATATAACCCTCCCCATACACTGTACAATCCCACACTGATATAACCCTCCCCATACACTGTACAATCCCGCTCTGATATAACCCACCCCCATACACTGTACAATCCCACACTGATATAACCCTCCCCTTACACTGCACAATCCCACACGGATATAATCCTCCCCATACACTGTACAATGCCACACTGATATAACCCTCACCCCATATACTGTACAATTCCACACTTATATAACCCTCCCATACACTGTACAATACCACACTGATATAATCCTCCCCCATGCACTGTACACTCCCACACTGATATAACCCTCTGACAATACACTGTACAATCCCACACTGATATAACACTCCCCATACACTGTACAATCCATCACTGATATAACACCCCCCCATACACTGTACAATCCCATACTGATATAACCCTCTCCCCATACACTGTACAATCCCACACTGATATAATCCTCTCCCCATACACTGTACAATCCCACACTGATTTAACCCTCCCCATACACTGTATAATGCCACACTGGTATAACTCTATCCCCATATACTGTACAATCCCACACTTATATAACCCTCCCCATACACTGTACAAGCCCACACTGATATAACCCCCTCCCCATAGACTGCACAATCCCACACTGATAGAACCCCCCACATACACTGCACAATCCCACACTGATTTCACCCTCCCCATACACTGTACAATCCCGCAATGAGAGAACCACCCCCATACACTGCACAATCCCACACTGATATAACCCTCCCATACACTGTACAATACCACACTGATATAACCCTCCCCTTACACTGTACAATCCAACACTGATATAACCCTCCCCATACACTGTACAATCCCACACTGATATAACCCCCCCCATACACTGCACAAACCCACACTGATATAACCCTCCCCCATACACTGTACAATCCCACACTGATATAACCCTCCCCATACACTGTACAATCCCACACTGATAGAAACCTCTCCCGTACACTGTACAATCCCACACTGATATAACCCTCCCCATACACTGTACAATCCCACACTGATATAACGCTCTCCCCGTACACTTTCCAATCCAACACTGACATAACCCTCCCCATACACTGTACAATCCCACACTGATATAATCCTCTCCCATACACTGTACAGTCCCACACTGATATAACCCTTTCCCCATACAATGTACAATCCCACACTGATACAACTCTCTCCCCATACACTGTACAATCCCACACTGATATAACCCTCCCCCTATACTGTACAACCCCATACTGATTTAACCCTCTCCCCATATACTGTACAATCCAACACTGATATAACCCTCCTCCATACACTGTACAATCCCACACTGATATAACCCTCCCCCATACACTGTCCATTCCCGTACTGATATAAACCTCTCCCCATACAGTGTACAATCCCACACTGATATAACCCTCCCCATACACTGTACAATCCCACACTGATATAACCCTCCCCATACACTGTACAATCCCGCTCTGATATAACCCACCCCCATACACTGTACAATCCCACACTGATATAACCCTCCCCTTACACTGCACAATCCCACACGGATATAATCCTCCCCATACACTGTACAATGCCACACTGATATAACCCTCACCCCATATACTGTACAATCCCACACTTATATAACCCTCCCATACACTGTACAATCCCGCACTGATATAACCACCACCATACACTGTACAATCCCACACTGATATAGCCCGCCCATACACTGTACAATCCAAGACTGATAGAACCCTCCCCATACACTGTACAATCCCACACTGATATAACCCTCCCATACACTGTACAATCCGACACTGATATAACCCTCCCCCATACACTGTCCATTCCCGTACTGATATAAACCTCTCCCCATTCAGTGTACAATCCCACACTGATATAACCCTCCCCATACACTGTACAATCCCACACTTATATAACCCTCCTCATACACTGTACAATCCCTCACTGATATAACCCCCCCCCCCCATACACTGTACAATTCCACACTGATCTAATCCTCTCCCCATACACTGGACAATCCCACACTGATATAACCCTCCCCATACACAGTACAATACCACACTGATTTAACCCTCCCCATACACTGTACAATTCCACACTGATATAACCCTCCCCATACACTGTACAATCCCACACTAATATAATCCCCCCCCCCATACTCTGCACAATCCCACATTGATATAACTCTCCCCCATACACTGTACAATCCCACACTGATATAACCCTCCCCATACACTGTACAATCCCGCTCTGATATAACCCACCCCCATACACTGTACAATCCCACACTGATATAACCCTCCCCTTACACTGCACAATCCCACACGGATATAATCCTCCCCATACACTGTACAATGCCACACTGATATAACCCTCACCCCATATACTGTACAATCCCACACTTATATAACCCTCCCATACACTGTACAATCCCGCACTGATATAACCACCACCATACACTGTACAATCCCACACTGATATAGCCCGCCCATACACTGTACAATCCAAGACTGATAGAACCCTCCCCATACACTGTACATTCCCACACTGATATAACCCTCTCCCCGTACACTGTACAATCCCACACTGATATAACCCTCACCCATACACTGTACAATCCCACACTGATATAACCCTCCCCATATACTGTACAATCCCACACTGATATAACCCTCCCCATACACTGTACAATCCCACACTGATATAACCCTCCACATTCACTGTACAATCCCACACTGATATAACCCTCCCCATACACTGTACAATCCCACACTGATATAACCCTACCCATACACTGTACAATCCCACACTGATATAACCCTCCCATACACTGTACAATCCGACACTGATATAACCCTCCCCCATACACTGTCCATTCCCGTACTGATATAAACCTCTCCCCATACAGTGTACAATCCCACACTGATATAACCCTCCCCATACACTGTACAATCCCACACTTATATAACCCTCCTCATACACTGTTCAATCCCTCACTGATATAACCCACCCCCCCATACACTGTACAATTCCACACTGATCTAATCCTCTCCCCATACACTGGACAATCCCACACTGATATAACCCTCCCCATACACAGTACAATACCACACTGATATAACCCTCCCCATACACTGTACAATTCCACACTGATATAACCCTCCCCATACACTGTACAATCCCACACTAATATAATCCCCCCCCCCATACTCTGCACAATCCCACATTGATATAACTCTCCCCCATACACTGTACAATCCCATACTGATATAACCCTCCGCATGCACTGTACAATCCCACACTGATAGAAACCTCTCCCATACACTGTACAATCCCACACTGATATAACCCTCCCCATACACTGTACAATCCCACACTGATATAACCCTCGGCATACACTGTACAATCCCACACTGATAGAAACCTCTCCCATACACTGTACAATCCCACACTGATATAACCCTCCCCATACACTGTACAATCCCACACTGATATAACGCTCTCCCCATACACTGTCCAATCCAACACTGACATTAACCCTCCCCATACACTGTACAATCCCACACTGATATAACCCTCCCCATACACTGTACAATCCCACACTGATATAACCCTCTCCCCATACACTGTACAATCCCACACTGATATAACCCTCCCCATACACTGTACAATCCCACACTGATATAACCCTCTCCCCATACACTGTACAATCCCACACTGATATAACCCTCCTCCATACACTGTACAATCCCACACTGATATAACCCTCCCCCATAAACTGTCCATTCCCGTACTGATATAAACGTCTCCACATACAGTGCACAATCCCACACTGATATAACCCTCCCCATACACTGTACAATCCCACACTTATATAACCCTCCTCATACACTGTACTATCCCGCACTGATATAACCCCCCCCCATACACTGTACAATTCCACACTGATCTAATCCTCTCCCCATACACTGGACAATCCCACACTGATATAACCCTCCCCATACACAGTACAATACCACACTGATATAACCCTCCCCATAAACTGTACAATTCCACACTGATATAACCCTCCCCATACACTGTACAATCCCACACTGATATAATCCCCCCCCCATACTCTGCACAATCCCACATTGATATAACTCTCCCCCATACACTGTACAATCCCACACTGATATAACCCTCCGCATGCACTGTACAATCCCACACTGATAGAAACCTCTCCCATACACTGTACAATCCCACACTGATATAACACTCCCCATACACTGTACAATCCCACACTGATATAACGCTCTCCACATACACTGTCCAATCCAACACTGACATTAACCCTCCCCATACACTGTACAATCCCACACTTATATAACCCACCCCATACACTGTACAATCCCACACTGATATAATCCTCGCCCATACACTGTACAGTCCCACACTGATATAACCCTCTCCCCATACAATGTACAATCATACACTGATATAACCCTCTCCCCATACACTGTACAATCCCACACTGATATAACCCTCCCCATACACTGTACAATCCCACACTGATATAACCCTCTCCCCATACACTGTACAATCCCACACTGATATAACCCTCCTCCATACACTGTACAATCCCACACTGATATAACCCTCCCCCATACACTGTCCATTCCCGTACTGATATAAACCTCTCCCCGTACAGTGTACAGTCCCACACTGATAAAACCCTCCCCATACACTGTACAATCCCACACTTATATAACCCTCCCCATACACTGTACAATCCCGCACTGATATAAACCCCCCCCCCCCATACACTGTACAATCCCACACTGATATAATCCTCGACCCATACACTGGACAGTCCCACACTGATATAACTCTCTACCCATACACTGTACAATCCTACACTGATATAACCCTCCCCTTACACTGTACAATCCCACACTGATATAACCCTCCCCATACACTGTACAATCCCACACTGATATAATCCTCTCCCATACACTGTACAGTCCCGCACTCATATATCCCTCTCCCCATACACTGTACAATCCCACACTGATATAACACTCCCCATACACTGTACAATCCTTCACTGATATAACACCCCCCCCATACACTGTACAATCCCACACTGATATAACCCTCTCCCCATACACTGTACAATCGCACACTGATATAATCCTCTCCCCATACACTGTACAATCCCACACTGATTTAACCCTCCCCATACACTGTACAATCCCACACTGTTATAACCCTCCCCATACACTGTATAATCCCACACTGATATAACCCTCCCCATACACTGTACAATCCCACACTGATATTACACTCCCCATACACTGTACAATCCCACACTGATATCACCCTCTCCCCATACACTGTACAATCCCACACTGATATAACCCTCTCCCCATTCACTTTACAATCCCACACTGATATAACCCTCCCCATACACTGTCCAATCCCACACGGATATAACCCTCCCCATACACTGTACAATGCCACACTGATATAACCCTCTCACCATATACTGTACAATCCCACACTTATATAACTCTCCCCATACACTGTACAATCCCACACTGATATAACCCTCACCATACACTGTACAATCCCACACTGATATAGCCCCCCATTCACTGTACAATCCAACAAATATAGAACCCTCCCCATACACTGTACAATCCCACACTGATATAACCCTCTCCCCATACACTGTACAATTCCACACTGATATAACCCTCACCCATATACTGTACAATCTCACACTGATATAACCCTCCCATATACTGTACAATCCCACACTGATATAACCCTCCCCATACACTGTACAATCCCACACTGATATAAACCTCTCCCCATACAGTGTACAATCCTACACTGATATAACCTTCCCCATACACTGTACAATCCCACACTGATATAACCCTCCCATAGACTGTACAGTTCCACACAGATATAACCCCCACATACACTGTACAATCCCACACGGATAGAACGCTATCCCCATACACTGTACAATCCCACACTGAAATAACCCTCCCCATACACTGTACAATCCCACACTGATATAACCCCCTCCCCATACACTGTACAATCCCACACTGATATAACTCCCCCCCCCATACAATGTACAATCCCACACTGATATAACCCTCCCCATACACTGTACAATACGACACTGATATAACCCTCCCCATACACTGTACAATCCCACACTGATATAACCCTCCCCATACACTATACAATCCCACACTGATATAACCCCCCCCCCATACTCTGCAGAATCCCACATTGATATAACCCTCCCCCATACACTGTACAATCCCACACTGATATAACCCTCGGCATACACTGTACAATCCCACACTGATAGAAACCTCTCCCATACACTGTACAATCCCACACTGATATAACCCTCCCCATACACTGTACAATCCCACACTGATATAACGCTCTCCCCATACACTGTCCAATCCAACACTGACATTAACCCTCCCATACACTGTACAATCCCACACTGATATAACCCTCCCCATACACTGTACAATCCCACACTGATATAACCCTCTCCCCATACACTGTACAATCCCACACTGATATAACCCTCCCCATACACTGTACAATCACACACTAATATAACCCTCTCCCCATACACTGTACAATCCCACACTGATAAAACCCTCCTCCATACACTGTACAATCCCACACTGATATAACCCTCCCCCATACACTGTCCATTCCCGTACTGATATAAACCTCTCCCCATACAGTGCACAATCCCACACTGATATAACCCTCCCCATACACTGTACAATCCCACACTTATATAACCCTCCTCATACACTGTACAATCCCGCACTGATATAACCCCCCCCCCATACACTGTACAATTCTACACTGATCTAATACTCTCCCCATACACTGGACAATCCCACACTGATATAACCCTCCCCATACACAGTACAATACCACACTGATATAACCCTCCCCATACACTGTACAATTCCACACTGATATAACCCTCCCCATACACTGTACAATCCCACACTGATATAATCCCCCCCCCCATACTCTGCACAATCCCACATTGATATAACTCTCCCCCATACACTGTACAATCCCACACTGATATAACCCTCCGCATGCACTGTACAATCCCACACTGATAGAAATCTCTCCCATACACTGTACAATCCCACACTGATATAACCCTCCCCATACACTGTACAATCCCACACTGATATAACGCTCTCCCCATACACTGTCCAATCCAACACTGACATTAACCCTCCCCATACACTGTACAATCCCACACTGATATAACCCACCCCATACACTGTACAATCCCACACTGATATAATCCTCGCCCATACACTGTACAGTCCCACACTGATATAACCCTCTCCCCATACAATGTACAATCACACACTGATATAACCCTCTCCCCATACACTGTACAATCCCACACTGATATAACCCTCCCCATACACTGTACAATCCCACACTGATATAACCCTCTCCCCATACACTGTACAATCCCACACTGATATAACCCTCCTCCATACACTGTACAATCCCACACTGATATAACCCTCCCCCATACACTGTCCATTCCCGTACTGATATAAACCTCTCCCCGTACAGTGTACAGTCCCACACTGATATAACCCTCCCCATACACTGTACAATCCCACACTTATATAACCCTCCCCATACACTGTACAATCCCGCACTGATATAACCCCCCCCCCATACACTGTACACTCCCACACTGATATAATCCTCGACCCATACACTGGACAATCCCAAACTGATATAACTCTCTACCCATACACTGTCCAATCCTACACTGATATAAGCCTCCCCTTACACTGTACAATCCCACACTGATATAACCCTCCCCATACACTGTACAATCCCACACAGATATAATCCTCTCCCATACACTGTACAGTCCCGCACTCATATATCCCTCTCCCCATACAATGTACAATCCCACACAGATATAACCCTCTCCCCATACACTGTACAATCCCACACTGACATAACCCTTCTCCATACACTGTACAATCCCACACTGATATAAACCCCCTCCCATACAATGTACAATCCCACAATGATATAAGCCTCCCCATACACTGTACAATACCACACTGATATAATCCTCCCCCATGCACTGTACACTCCCACACTGATATAACCCTCTCCCCATACACTGTACAATCCCACACTGATATAACACTCCCCATACACTGTACAACCCATCACTGATATAACACCCCCCCCATACACTGTACAATCCCATACTGATATAACCCTCTCCCCATACACTGTACAATCCCACACTGATATAATCCTCTCCCCATACACTGTACAATCCCACACTGATTTAACCCTCCCCATACACTGTACAATCCCACACGGTTATAACCCTCCCCATACACTGTATAATGCCACACTGGTATAACTCTATCCCCATATACTGTACAATCCCACACTTATATAACCCTCCCCATACACTGTACAAGCCCACACTGATATAAACCCCTCCCCATAGACTGTACAATCCCACACTGATAGAACCCCCCACATACACTGCACAATCCCACACTGATATAACCCTCCCCATACACTGTACAATCCCGCAATGATATAACCCTCCCCTTACACTGTACAATCCCACTCTGATATAAACCTCCCCATACACTGTACAATCCCACACTGATATAACCCCCCCATACACTGCACAATCCCACACTGATATAACCCTCCCCCATACACTGTACAATCCCACACTGATATAAACCTCCCCATACACTGTACAATCCCACACTGATAGAAACCTCTCCCGTACACTGTACAATCCCACACTGATATAACCCTCCCCATACACTGTACAATCCCACACTGATATAACGCTCTCCCCGTACACTTTCCAATCCAACACTGACATAACCCTCCCCATACACTGTACAATCCCACACTGATATAATCCTCTCCCATACACTGTAAAGTCCCACACTGATATAACCCTTTCCCCATACAATGTACAATCCCACACTGATACAACTCTCTCCCCGTACACTTTCCAATCCAACACTGACATAACCCTCCCCATACACTGTACAATCCCACACTGATATAATCCTCTCCCATACACTGTACAGTCCCACACTGATATAACCCTTTCCCCATACAATGTACAATCCCACACTGATACAACTCTCTCCCCATACACTGTACAATCCCACACTGATATAACCCTCCCCCTATACTGTACAACCCCATACTGATATAACCCTCTCCCCATATACTGTACAATCCAACACTGATATAACCCTCCTCCATACACTGTACAATCCCACACTGATATAACCCTCCCCCATACACTGCCCATTCCCGTACTGATATAAACCTCTCCCCATACAGTGTACAATCCCACACTGATATAACCCTCCCCATACACTGTACAATCCCACACTGATATAACCCTCCCCATACACTGTACAATCCCACACTGATATAATCCTCGACCCATACACTGGACAATCCCAAACTGATATAACTCTCTACCCATACACTGTCCAATCCTACACTGATATAAGCCTCCCCTTACACTGTACAATCCCACACTGATATAACCCTCCCCATACACTGTACAATCCCACACAGATATAATCCTCTCCCATACACTGTACAGTCCCGCACTCATATATCCCTCTCCCCATACAATGTACAATCCCACACAGATATAACCCTCTCCCCATACACTGTACAATCCCACACTGACATAACCCTTCTCCATACACTGTACAATCCCACACTGATATAAACCCCCTCCCATACAATGTACAATCCCACAATGATATAAGCCTCCCCATACACTGTACAATACCACACTGATATAATCCTCCCCCATGCACTGTACACTCCCACACTGATATAACCCTCTCCCCATACACTGTACAATCCCACACTGATATAACACTCCCCATACACTGTACAACCCATCACTGATATAACACCCCCCCCATACACTGTACAATCCCATACTGATATAACCCTCTCCCCATACACTGTACAATCCCACACTGATATAATCCTCTCCCCATACACTGTACAATCCCACACTGATTTAACCCTCCCCATACACTGTACAATCCCACACGGTTATAACCCTCCCCATACACTGTATAATGCCACACTGGTATAACTCTATCCCCATATACTGTACAATCCCACACTTATATAACCCTCCCCATACACTGTACAAGCCCACACTGATATAAACCCCTCCCCATAGACTGTACAATCCCACACTGATAGAACCCCCCACATACACTGCACAATCCCACACTGATATAACCCTCCCCATACACTGTACAATCCCGCAATGATATAACCCTCCCCTTACACTGTACAATCCCACACTGATATAATCCTCTCCCATACACTGTACAGTCCCACACTGATATAACCCTTTCCCCATACAATGTACAATCCCACACTGATACAACTCTCTCCCCGTACACTTTCCAATCCAACACTGACATAACCCTCCCCATACACTGTACAATCCCACACTGATATAATCCTCTCCCATACACTGTACAGTCCCACACTGATATAACCCTTTCCCCATACAATGTACAATCCCACACTGATACAACTCTCTCCCCATACACTGTACAATCCCACACTGATATAACCCTCCCCCTATACTGTACAACCCCATACTGATATAACCCTCTCCCCATATACTGTACAATCCAACACTGATATAACCCTCCTCCATACACTGTACAATCCCACACTGATATAACCCTCCCCCATACACTGCCCATTCCCGTACTGATATAAACCTCTCCCCATACAGTGTACAATCCCACACTGATATAACCCTCCCCATACACTGTACAATCCCACACTGATATAACCCTCCCCATACACTGTACAATCCCACACTGATATAATCCTCGACCCATACACTGGACAATCCCAAACTGATATAACTCTCTACCCATACACTGTCCAATCCTACACTGATATAAGCCTCCCCTTACACTGTACAATCCCACACTGATATAACCCTCCCCATACACTGTACAATCCCACACAGATATAATCCTCTCCCATACACTGTACAGTCCCGCACTCATATATCCCTCTCCCCATACAATGTACAATCCCACACAGATATAACCCTCTCCCCATACACTGTACAATCCCACACTGACATAACCCTTCTCCATACACTGTACAATCCCACACTGATATAAACCCCCTCCCATACAATGTACAATCCCACAATGATATAAGCCTCCCCATACACTGTACAATACCACACTGATATAATCCTCCCCCATGCACTGTACACTCCCACACTGATATAACCCTCTCCCCATACACTGTACAATCCCACACTGATATAACACTCCCCATACACTGTACAACCCATCACTGATATAACACCCCCCCCATACACTGTACAATCCCATACTGATATAACCCTCTCCCCATACACTGTACAATCCCACACTGATATAATCCTCTCCCCATACACTGTACAATCCCACACTGATTTAACCCTCCCCATACACTGTACAATCCCACACGGTTATAACCCTCCCCATACACTGTATAATGCCACACTGGTATAACTCTATCCCCATATACTGTACAATCCCACACTTATATAACCCTCCCCATACACTGTACAAGCCCACACTGATATAAACCCCTCCTCATAGACTGTACAATCCCACACTGATAGAACCCCCCACATACACTGCACAATCCCACACTGATATAACCCTCCCCATACACTGTACAATCCCGCAATGATATAACCCTCCCCTTACACTGTACAATCCCACTCTGATATAAACCTCCCCATACACTGTACAATCCCACACTGATATAACCCCCCCATACACTGCACAATCCCACACTGATATAACCCTCCCCCATACACTGTACAATCCCACACTGATATAAACCTCCCCATACACTGTACAATCCCACACTGATAGAAACCTCTCCCGTACACTGTACAATCCCACACTGATATAACCCTCCCCATACACTGTACAATCCCACACTGATATAACGCTCTCCCCGTACACTTTCCAATCCAACACTGACATAACCCTCCCCATACACTGTACAATCCCACACTGATATAATCCTCTCCCATACACTGTACAGTCCCACACTGATATAACCCTTTCCCCATACAATGTACAATCCCACACTGATACAACTCTCTCCCCGTACACTTTCCAATCCAACACTGACATAACCATCCCCATACACTGTACAATCCCACACTGATATAATCCTCTCCCATACACTGTACAGTCCCACACTGATATAACCCTTTCCCCATACAATGTACAATCCCACACTGATACAACTCTCTCCCCATACACTGTACAATCCCACACTGATATAACCCTCCCCCTATACTGTACAACCCCATACTGATATAACCCTCTCCCCATATACTGTACAATCCAACACTGATATAACCCTCCTCCATACACTGTACAATCCCACACTGATATAACCCTCCCCCATACACTGCCCATTCCCGTACTGATATAAACCTCTCCCCATACAGTGTACAATCCCACACTGATATAACCCTCCCCATATACTGTACAATCCCACACTGATATAACCCTCCCCATACACTGTACAATCCCGCACTGATATAACCCACCCCCATACACTGTACAATCCCACACTGATATAACCCTCCCCTTACACTGCACAATCCCACACGGATATAATCCTCCCCATACACTGTACAATGCCACACTGATATAACCCTCACCCCATATACTGTACAATCCCACACTTATATAACCCTCCCATACACTGTACAATCCCACACTGATATAACCATCACCATACTCTGCACAATCCCACATTGATATAACTCTCCCCCATACACTGATCAATCCCACACTGATATAATCCTCCGCATGCACTGTACAATCCCACACTGATAGAAACCTCTCCCATACACTGTACAATCCCACACTGATATAACCCTCCCATACACTGTACAATCCCACACTGATATAACGCTCTCCCCATACACTGTCCAATCCAACACTGACATTAACCCTCCCCATACACTGTACAATCCCACACTGATATAACCCACCCCATACACTGTACAATCCCACACTGATATAATCCTCGCCCATACACTGTACAGTCCCACACTGATATAACCCTCCCCCATACACAGTACAATCCCACACTGATATAACCCTCCACAACACTGTACAATACCACACTGATATAATCCTCCCCCATGCACTGTACACTCCCACACTGATATAACCCTCTCCCCATACACTGTACAATCCCACACTGATATAACACTCCCCATACACTGTACAACCCATCACTGATATAACACCCCCCCATACACTGTACAATCCCATACTGATATAACCCTCTCCCCATACACTGTACAATCCCACACTGATATAATCCTCTCCCCATACACTGTACAATCCCACACTGATTTAACCCTCCCCATACACTGTACAATCCCACACGGTTATAACCCTCCCCATACACTGTATAATGCCACACTGGTATAACTCTATCCCCATATACTGTACAATCCCACACTTATATAACCCTCCCCATACACTGTACAAGCCCACACTGATATAAACCCCTCCCCATAGACTGTACAATCCCACACTGATAGAACCCCCCACATACACTGCACAATCCCACACTGATATAACCCTCCCCATACACTGTACAATCCCGCAATGATATAACCCTCCCCTTACACTGTACAATCCCACTCTGATATAAACCTCCCCATACACTGTACAATCCCACACTGATATAACCCCCCCATACACTGCACAATCCCACACTGATATAACCCTCCCCCATACACTGTACAATCCCACACTGATATAAACCTCCCCGTACACTGTACAATCCCACACTGATAGAAACCTCTCCCGTACACTGTACAATCCCACACTGATATAACCCTCCCCATACACTGTACAATCCCACACTGATATAACGCTCTCCCCGTACACTTTCCAATCCAACACTGACATAACCCTCCCCATACACTGTACAATCCCACACTGATATAATCCTCTCCCATACACTGTAAAGTCCCACACTGATATAACCCTTTCCCCATACAATGTACAATCCCACACTGATACAACTCTCTCCCCGTACACTTTCCAATCCAACACTGACATAACCCTCCCCATACACTGTACAATCCCACACTGATATAATCCTCTCCCATACACTGTACAGTCCCACACTGATATAACCCTTTCCCCATACAATGTACAATCCCACACTGATACAACTCTCTCCCCATACACTGTACAATCCCACACTGATATAACCCTCCCCTATACTGTACAACCCCATACTGATATAACCCTCTCCCCATATACTGTACAATCCAACACTGATATAACCCTCCTCCATACACTGTACAATCCCACACTGATATAACCCTCCCCCATACACTGCCCATTCCCGTACTGATATAAACCTCTCCCCATACAGTGTACAATCCCACACTGATATAACCCTCCCCATACACTGTACAATCCCACACTGATATAATCCTCGACCCATACACTGGACAATCCCAAACTGATATAACTCTCTACCCATACACTGTCCAATCCTACACTGATATAAGCCTCCCCTTACACTGTACAATCCCACACTGATATAACCCTCCCCATACACTGTACAATCCCACACAGATATAATCCTCTCCCATACACTGTACAGCCCCGCACTCATATATCCCTCTCCCCATACAATGTACAATCCCACACAGATATAACCCTCTCCCCATACACTGTACAATCCCACACTGACATAACCCTTCTCCATACACTGTACAATCCCACACTGATATAAACCCCCTCCCATACAATGTACAATCCCACAATGATATAAGCCTCCCCATACACTGTACAATACCACACTGATATAATCCTCCCCCATGCACTGTACACTCCCACACTGATATAACCCTCTCCCCATACACTGTACAATCCCACACTGATATAACACTCCCCATACACTGTACAACCCATCACTGATATAACACCCCCCCCCATACACTGTACAATCCCATACTGATATAACCCTCTCCCCATACACTGTACAATCCCACACTGATATAATCCTCTCCCCATACACTGTACAATCCCACACTGATTTAACCCTCCCCATACACTGTACAATCCCACACGGTTATAACCCTCCCCATACACTGTATAATGCCACACTGGTATAACTCTATCCCCATATACTGTACAATCCCACACTTATATAACCCTCCCCATACACTGTACAAGCCCACACTGATATAAACCCCTCCCCATAGACTGTACAATCCCACACTGATAGAACCCCCCACATACACTGCACAATCCCACACTGATATAACCCTCCCCATACACTGTACAATCCCGCAATGATATAACCCTCCCCTTACACTGTACAATCCCACTCTGATATAAACCTCCCCATACACTGTACAATCCCACACTGATATAACCCCCCCATACACTGCACAATCCCACACTGATATAACCCTCCCCCATACACTGTACAATCCCACACTGATATAAACCTCCCCATACACTGTACAATCCCACACTGATAGAAACCTCTCCCGTACACTGTACAATCCCACACTGATATAACCCTCCCCATACACTGTACAATCCCACACTGATATAACGCTCTCCCCGTACACTTTCCAATCCAACACTGACATAACCCTCCCCATACACTGTACAATCCCACACTGATATAATCCTCTCCCATACACTGTACAGTCCCACACTGATATAACCCTTTCCCCATACAATGTACAATCCCACACTGATACAACTCTCTCCCCGTACACTTTCCAATCCAACACTGACATAACCCTCCCCATACACTGTACAATCCCACACTGATATAATCCTCTCCCATACACTGTACAGTCCCACACTGATATAACCCTTTCCCCATACAATGTACAATCCCACACTGATACAACTCTCTCCCCATACACTGTACAATCCCACACTGATATAACCCTCCCCCTATACTGTACAACCCCATACTGATATAACCCTCTCCCCATATACTGTACAATCCAACACTGATATAACCCTCCTCCATACACTGTACAATCCCACACTGATATAACCCTCCCCCATACACTGCCCATTCCCGTACTGATATAAACCTCTCCCCATACAGTGTACAATCCCACACTGATATAACCCTCCCCATATACTGTACAATCCCACACTGATATAACCCTCCCCATACACTGTACAATCCCGCACTGATATAACCCACCCCCATACACTGTACAATCCCACACTGATATAACCCTCCCCTTACACTGCACAATCCCACACGGATATAATCCTCCCCATACACTGTACAATGCCACACTGATATAACCCTCACCCCATATACTGTACAATCCCACACTTATATAACCCTCCCATACACTGTACAATCCCACACTGATATAACCATCAACATACTCTGCACAATCCCACATTGATATTACTCTCCCCCATACACTGATCAATCCCACACTGATATAATCCTCCGCATGCACTGTACAATCCCACACTGATAGAAACCTCTCCCATACACTGTACAATCCCACACTGATATAACCCTCCCATACACTGTACAATCCCACACTGATATAACGCTCTCCCCATACACTGTCCAATCCAACACTGACATTAACCCTCCCCATACACTGTACAATCCCACACTGATATAACCCACCCCATACACTGTACAATCCCACACTGATATAATCCTCGCCCATACACTGTACAGTCCCACACTGATATAACCCTCCCCCATACACAGTACAATCCCACACTGATATAACCCTCCACAACACTGTACAATCCCACACTGATATAACCCTCTCCATACACTGTACAATCCCACACTGATATAACCCTCCCCCATACACTGTACAATCCCACACTTATATAACCCTCTCCCCATACAATGTACAATCCCACACTGATACAACTCTCTCCCCATACACTGTACAATCCCACACTGATATAACCCTCCCCCTATACTGTACAACCCCATACTGATATAACCCTCTCCCCATATACTGTACAATCCAACACTGATATAACCCTCCTCCATACACTGTACAATCCCACACTGATATAACCCTCCCCCATACACTGCCCATTCCCGTACTGATATAAACCTCTCCCCATACAGTGTACAATCCCACACTGATATAACCTTCCCCATATACTGTACAATCCCACACTGATATAACCCTCCCCATACACTGTACAATCCCGCACTGATATAACCCACCCCCATACACTGTACAATCCCACACTGATATAACCCTCCCCTTACACTGCACAATCCCACACGGATATAATCCTCCCCATACACTGTACAATGCCACACTGATATAACCCTCACCCCATTTACTGTACAATCCCACACTTATATAACCCTCCCATACACTGTACAATCCCACACTGATATAACCATCACCATACTCTGCACAATCCCACATTGATATAACTCTCCCCCATACACTGTACAATCCCACACTGATATAATCCTCCGCATGCACTGTACAATCCCACACTGATAGAAACCTCTCCCATACACTGTACAATCCCACACTGATATAACCCTCCCATACACTGTACAATCCCACACTGATATAACGCTCTCCCCATACACTGTCCAATCCAACACTGACATTAACCCTCCCCATACACTGTACAATCCCACACTGATATAACCCACCCCATACACTGTACAATCCCACACTGATATAATCCTCGCCCATACACTGTACAGTCCCACACTGATATAACCCTCTCCCCATACAATGTACAATCCCACACTGATATAACCCTCTCCCCATACACTGTACAATCCCACACTGATATAACCCTCCCCATACACTGTACAATCCCACACTGATATAACCCTCTCCCCATACACTGTACAATCCCACACTGATGTAACCCTCCTCCATACACTGTACAATCCCACACTGATATAACCCTCCCCCATACACTGTCCATTCCCGTACTGATATAAACCTCTCCCCGTACAGTGTACAGTCCTACACTGATATAACCCTCCCCATACACTGTACAATCCCACACTTATATAACCCTCCCCATACACTGTACAATCCCGCACTGATATAACCCCCCCCCCCATACACTGTACAATCCCACACTGATATAATCCTCGACCCATACACTGGACAATCCCACACTGATATAACTCTCTACCCATACACTGTACAATCCTACACTGATATAACCCTCCCCTTACACTGTACAATCCCACACTGATATAACCCTCCCCATACACTGTACAATCCCACACTGATATAATCCTCTCCCATACACTGTACAGTCCCGCACTCATATATCCCTCTCCCCATACAATGTACAATCCCACACAGATATAACCCTCTCCCCATACACTGTACAATCCCACACTGACATAACCCTTCTCCATACACTGTACAATCCCACACTGATATAAACCCCCTCCCATACAATGTACAATCCCACACTGATATAAGCCTCCCCATACACTGTACAATACCACACTGATATAATCCTCCCCCCATGCACTGTACACTCCCATACTGATATAACCCTCTCCCCATACACTGTGCAATCCCACACTGATATAACACTCCCCATACACTGTACAATCCATCACTGATATAACACCCCCCCCCCATACACTGTACAATCCCATACTGATATAACCCTCTCCCCATACACTGTACAATCCCACACTGATATAATCCTCTCCCCATACACTGTACAATCCCACACTGAATTACCCCTCCCCATACACTGTACAATCCCACACGGTTATAACCCTCCCCATACACTGTATAATGCCACACTGGTATAACTCTATCCCCATATACTGTACAATCCCACACTTATATAACCCTCCCCATACACTGTACAAGCCCACACTGATATAACCCCCTCCCCATAGACTGTACAATCCCACACTGATAGAACCCCCCACATACACTGCACAATCCCACACTTATATAACCCTCCCCATACACTGTACAATCCCGCAATGATATAACCACCCCCATACACTGCACAATCCCACACTGATATAACCCTCCCATACACTGTACAATACCACACTGATATAACCCTCCCCTTACACTGTACAATCCCACACTGATATAACCCTCCCCATACACTGTACAATCCCACACTGATATAACCCCCCCCCATACACTGCACAATCCCACACTGATATAACCCTCCCCCATACACTGTACAATCCCACACTGATAGAAACCTCTCCCGTACACTGTACAATCCCACACTGATATAACCCTCCCCATAAACTGTACAATCCCACACTGATATAACGCTCTCCCCGTACACTTTCCAATCCAACACTGACATAACCCTCCCCATACACTGTACAATCCCACACTGATATAATCCTCTCCCATACACTGTACAGTCCCACACTGATATAACCCTTTCCCCATATAATGTACAATCCCACACTGATACAACTCTCTCCCCATACACTGTACAATCCCACACTGATATAACCATCCCCCTATACTGTACAACCCCATACTGATATAACCCTCTCCCCATACACTGTACAATCCAACACTGATATAACCCTCCTCCATACACTGTACAATCCCACACTGATATAACCCTCCCTCATACACTGTCCATTCCCGTACTGATATAAACCTCTCCCCATACAGTGTACAATCCCACACTGATATAACCCTCCCCATACACTGTACAATCCCACACTGATATAACCCTCCCCATACACTGTACAATCCCGCACTGATATAACCCACCCCCATACACTGTACAATCCCACACTGATATAACCCTCCCCTTACACTGCACAATCCCACACGGATATAATCCTCCCCATACACTGTACAATGCCACACTGATATAACCCTCACCCCATATACTGTACAATCACACACTTATATAACCCTCCCATACACTGTACAATCCCACACTGATATAACCATCACCATACACTGTACAATCCCACACTGATATAGCCCGCCCATACACTGTACAATCCAAGACTGATAGAACCCTCCCCATACACTGTACATTCCCACACTGATATAACCCTCTCCCCGTACACTGTACAATCCCACACTGATATAACCCTCACCCATTCACTGTACAATCCCACACTGATATAACCCTCCCCATATACTGTACAATCCCACACTGATATAACCCTCCCCATACACTGTACAATCCCACACTGATATAACCCTCCACATTCACTGTACAATCCCACACTGATATAACCCTCCCCATACACTGTACAATCCCACACTGATATAACCCTACCCATACACTGTACAATCCCACACTGATATAACCCTCCCATACACTGTACAATCCGACACTGATATAACCCTCCCCCATAAACTGTACAATCCCAAACTAATATACCCCTCTCCAAACACTGTACAATCCCACACTGAGATAACCCTCTCCCATACACTGTACAATCCCACACTGATATAACCCTCCCCATACACTGTACAAACCCACACTGATATAACCCTCTCCATACACTGTACAATCTCACACTGATATAACCCTCTCCATACACTGTACAATCCCACACTGATAGAACCCTCCCCATACACTGTATAATGCCACACTGATATAACCCTCTCTCCATATACTGTACAATCCCACACTTATATAACCCTCCCCATACACTGTACAATCCCACACTGATATAACCCTCAACATATACTGTACAATCCCACACTGATATAGCCCCCCATACACTGTACAATCCAACACTGATAGAACCCTTCCCATACACTGTACAATCCCACACTGATATAACCCTCTCCCCACACACTGTACAATTCCACACTGATATAACCCACACCCATACACTGTAAAATCTCACACTGATATAACCCTCCCATATACTGTACAATCCCACACTGATGTAACCCTCCCCATACACTGTTCAATTCCACACAATATAACCCTCCCCATACACTGTGCAATGCCACACTGATATAAACCTCTCCCAAATCAGTGTACAATCCCACACTGATATAACCTTCCCCATACACTGTACAATCCCACACTAATATAACCCTCCCATAGACTGTACAGTCCCACACTGATATAACCCCCACATACACTGTACAATCCCACACTGATATAACCCTCTCCCCATAAACTGTACAATCCCACACTGTTATAACTCCCTCCCCATACACTTTACAATCCCATACTGTTATAACCCTCTCCCCATACTCTGTACATCCCCACACTAATATAACCCTCCCCATACACTGTACAGTCCCACACTAATATAACCCCCTCCCCATACACTGTACAATCCCACACTGATATAACCCCCCCCATACACTGCACAATCCCACACTGATATAACCCTCCCCATACACTGTACAATCCCACACTGATATAACCCCCCATACACTGCACAATCTCACACAGATATAACCCCCCCCCATACACTGTACAATCCCACACTGATATAACCCTCCACATACACTGTACAATCCCACACTGATATAAACCTCTCCCATACACTGTACAATCCCACACTGATATAACCCTCCCCATACACTGTACAATCCCACACTGATATAACGCTATCCCCATACACTGTCCAATCCAACACTGACATAACCCTCCCCATACACTGTACAATCCCACACTGATATAATCCTCTCACATACACTGTACAGTCCCACACTGATATAACTCTTTCCCCATACAATGTACAATCCCACACTGATATAACCCTCTCCCCATACACTGTGCAATCCCACACTGATATAACCCTCCCCATACACTGTACAATCCCGCACTGATATAACCCCCTCCCCATACACTGTACAATCCCACACTGATATAACCCTCCTCCATACACGGTACAATCCCACACTGATATAACCCTCCTCCATACACTGTCCATTCCCGTACTGATATAAACCTCTCCCCATACAGTGTACAATCCCACACTGATATAACCCTCCCCATACACTGTACAATCCCACACTGATATAACCCTCCCCATACACTGTACAATCCCGCACTGATATAACCCCCCCCCCCATACACTGTACAATCCCACACTGATATAACCCTCTCCCCATACACTGTACAATCCCACACTGATATAACCCTCCCCATACACAGTACAATCCCACACTGATATAACCCTCCTCCATACACTGTACAATCCCACACTGATATAACCCTTCCCCATACACTGTCCATTCCCGTACTGATATAAACCTCTCCCCATACAGTGTACAATCCCACACTGATATAACCCTCCCCATACACTGTACAATCCCACACTGATATAACCCTCACCCATACACTGTACAATCCCACACTGATATAACCCTCCCCATATGCTGTACAATCCTACACTGATATAACCCTCCCCATACACTGTACAATCCCATACTGATATAACCCTCCACTTACACTGTACAATCCCACACTGATATTACCCTCCCCATACAGTGTACAATCCCACACTGATATAACCCTCTCCCATACACTGTACAATCCCACACTGATATAACCCTCCCCATACACTGTACAATCCCACACCGATATAACGCTCTCCATACACTGTACAATCCCAAACTGATATAACCCTCTCCATACACTGTACAACCCACACTGATATAACCCTCCCCCATACACAGTACAATCCCACACTGATATAACCCTCCACAACACTGTACAATCCCACACTGATATAACCCTCTCCATACACTGTACAATCCCACACTGATATAACCCTCCCCCATACACTGTACAATCCCACACTTATATAACCCTCTCCCCATACACTGTACAATACCACACTGATATAAACCTCCCCATACACTGTACAGTCCCACACTGATATAACCCTCCCCCATTCACTGTACAATCCCACACTGATACATCCCTCCCCATACACTGTACAGTCCCACCCTGATACACCCATCTCCCATACACTGTACAAGACCACACTGATATAACCCTCCCTATACACTGTACAATCCCACAATGATATAACCCTCCCATACACTGTACAATCCCGCACTGATATAACCCCCCCCCCATACACTGTACACACCCACACTGATATAACCCTCCCATACACTGTACAATCCCGCACTGATATAACCCCTCCCCCATACACTGTACAATCCCACACTGATATAACCCTCTCCCTATCCACTGTACAATCCCACACTGATAAAACCCTCTCCCCATACACTGTACAATCCCACACTGATATAACCCTCCCCTTACACTGTACAATCCCACACGGATATAACCCTCCCCATACACTGTAGAATGCCACACTGATATAGCCCGCCCATTCACTGTACAATCCAACATTGATCGAACCCTCCCCATACACTGTACGTTCCCACACTGATATTACCCTCTCTGCATATACTGTACAATCCCACACTGACATAACCCTCCCCAAACACTGTACAATCCCTCACTGATATAACCCTCCCCATTCACTGTACAATTCCAAACTGATATAACTCTCCCCATACACTGTACAATCCCACACTGATAAAACACTCCCCATACACTGTACAATCCCACATTGATATAACCCTCCCCATACACTGTACAGTCCCACACTGATATAACCCTCTACCCATACACTGTACAATCCCACACTGATATAACCATCCCCATACACTGTACAGTCCCACACTGATATAACCCTCTACCCATACACTGTACAATCCCACACTGATATAACCCTACCCATACACTGTACAATCCCGCACTGATATAACCCCCCCTACACTGTACAATCCCACACTGATATAACCCTCTCCCCATACACTGTACAATCCCACACTGATATAACCCTCTCCCCATACATTGTACAATCCCACACTGATATAACCCTCCCCTTACACTGTACAATCCCACACGGATATAACCCTCCCCATACACTGTACAATGCCACACTGATATAACCCTCACCCCATACACTGTACAATCCCACACTGATATAACCATCACCATACACTGTACAATCCCACACTGATATAGCCCGCCCATACACTGTACAATCCAAGACTGATAGAACCCTCCCCATACACTGTACATTCCCACACTGATATAACCCTCTCCCCGTACACTGTACAATCCCACACTGATATAACCCTCACCCATTCACTGTACAATCCCACACTGATATAACCCTCCCCATATACTGTACAATCCCACACTGATATAACCCTCCCCATACACTGTACAATCCCACACTGATATAACCCTCCACATTCACTGTACAATCCCACACTGATATAAGCCTCCCCATAGACTGTACAATCCCACACTGATATAACCCTACCCATACACTGTACAATCCCACACTGATATAACCCTCCCATACACTGTACAATCCGACACTGATATAACCCTCCCCCATAAACTGTACAATCCCACACTAATATAACCCTCTCCATACACTGTACAATCCCACACTGAGATAACCCTCTCCCATACACTGTACAATCCCACACTGATATAACCCTCCCCATACACTGTACAAACCCACACTGATATAACCCTCCCCATACACTGTATAATGCCACACTGATATAACCCTCTCTCCATATACTGTACAATCCCACACTTATATAACCCTCCCCATACACTGTACAATCCCACACTGATATAACCCTCAACATATACTGTACAATCCCACACTGATATAGCCCCCCATACACTGTACAATCCAACACTGATAGAACCCTTCCCATACACTGTACAATCCCACACTGATATAACCCTCTCCCCACACACTGTACAATTCTACACTGATATAACCCACACCCATACACTGTAAAATCTCACACTGATATAACCCTCCCATATACTGTACAATCCCACACTGATGTAACCCTCCCATACACTGTTCAATTCCACACAATATAACCCTCCCCATACACTGTGCAATGCCACACTGATATAAACCTCTCCCAAATCAGTGTACAATCCCACACTGATATAACCTTCCCCATACACTGTACAATCCCACACTGATATAACCCTCCCATAGACTGTACAGTCCCACACTGATATAACCCCCACATACACTGTACAATCCCACACTGATATAACCCTCTCCCCATAAACTGTACAATCCCACACTGTTATAACTCCCTCCCCACACACTTTACAATCCCATACTGTTATAACCCTCTCCCCATACTCTGTACATCCCCACACTAATATAACCCTCCCCATACACTGTACAGTCCCACACTAATATAACCCCCTCCCCATACACTGTACAATCCCACACTGATATAACCCCCCCCCCATACACTGCACAATCCCACACTGATATAACCCTCCCCATACACTGTACAATCCCACACTGATATAACCCCCCATTCACTGCACAATCTCACACAGATATAACCCTCCCCATACACTGTACAATACCACGCTGATATAACCCTCCCCATACATTGTACAATCCCACACTGATATAACCCTCCCCATACACTGTACAATCCCACACTGATATAACCCCCCCCCCCCGTACACTGCACAATCCAACACTGTTATAACCCTCCCCCATACACTGTACAATCCCACACTGATATAACCCTCCACATAGACTGTACAATCCCACACTGATATAAACCTCTCCCATACACTGTACAATCCCACACTGATATAACCCTCCCCATACACTGTACAACCCCACACTGATATAACGCTATCCCCATACACTGTCCAATCCAACACTGACATAACCCTCCCCATACACTGTACAATCCCACACTGATATAATCCTCTCACATACACTGTACAGTCCCACACTGATATAACTCTTTCCCCATACAATGTACAATCCCACACTGATATAACCCTCTCCCCATACACTGTGCAATCCCACACTGATATAACCCTCCCCATACACTGTACAATCCCGCACTGATATAACCCCCTCCCCATACACTGTACAATCCCACACTGATATAACCCTCCTCCATACACGGTACAATCCCACACTGATATAACCCTCCTCCATACACTGTCCATTCCCGTACTGATATAAACCTCTCCCCATACAGTGTACAATCCCACACTGATATAACCCTCCCCATACACTGTACAATCCCACACTGATATAACCCTCCCCATACACTGTACAATCCCGCACTGATATAACCCCCCCCCATACACTGTACAATCCCACACTGATATAACCCTCTCCCCATACACTGTACAATCCCACACTGATATAACCCTCCCCATACACAGTACAATCCCACACTGATATAACCCTCCTCCATACACTGTACAATCCCACACTGATATAACCCTTCCCCATACACTGTCCATTCCCGTACTGATATAAACCTCTCCCCATACAGTGTACAATCCCACACTGATATAACCCTCCCCATACACTGTACAATCCCACACTGATATAACCCTCACCCATACACTGTACAATCCCACACTGATATAACCCTCCCCATATGCTGTACAATCCTACACTGATATAACCCTCCCCATACACTGTACAATCCCACACCGATATAACGCTCTCCATACACTGTACAATCCCAAACTGATATAACCCTCTCCATACACTGTACAACCCACACTGATATAACCCTCCCCCATACACAGTACAATCCCACACTGATATAACCCTCCACAACACTGTACAATCCCACACTGATATAACCCTCTCCATACACTGTACAATCCCACACTGATATAACCCTCCCCATACACTGTACAGTCCCACACTGATACACCCCTCTCCCATACACTGTACAGTTCCACACTGATATAACCCTCCCCCATACACTGTACAATCCCACACTGATATATCCCCTTCATACACTGTACAATCCCACACAGATATAACCCTCCCCATACACCTTACAGTCCCACACTGATATAACCCTCTACCCATAGACTGTACGATCCCACACTGATATAACCCTCCCCATACATTGTACAGTCCCACACTGATATATCCCTCTACCCATACACTGTACAATCCCACACTGACATAACCCTCCCCCATACACTGTACAATCCCACACTGATATAACCCTCCCATACACTGTACAATCCCACACTGATATAACCCTCCCCCATACACTGTACAATCCCACACTGATATAACCCTCTCCCCAGACACTGTACAATCCCACACTGATATAAAGCTCCCCATACACTGTACAGTCCCACACTGATATAACCCTCCCCAATCACTGTACAATCCCACACTGATATAACCCTCCCCATACACTGTACAGTCCCACACTGATACACCCCTCTCCCATACACTGTACAGTTCCACACTGATATAACCCTCCCCCTTACACTGTACAATCCCACACTGATATATCCCCTTCATACACTGTACAATCCCACACAGATATAACCCTCCCACATACACTGTACAATCCCACACTGATATAACCCCCATACACTGTACAATCCCACACTGATGTAAACCTCCCACATACACTGTACAATCGCACACTGATATAACCATCCCCATACACTGTACAATCCCACACTGATTTAACCCTCCCCGTACACTGCACTATCCCACACTGATATAACCCTCCCATACACTGTACAATCCCACACTGATATAACCGTCCCCCATACACTGTACAATGCCACACTGATATAACCTCCCATACACTGTACATTCCCACACTGATATAACCCCCCCCCCACACACACACACTGCACAATCCCGCACTGATATAACCCTCTCCCCATACATTGTACAATTCCACACTGATATAACCCCCCATACACTGTACAATCCCACACTGTTATAACCCTCCGCCATACACTGTACAATCCCACACTGATATAACCCTCTCCCTATACACTCTACAATCCAATACTGATATAACCCTCCCCCATAAACAGTACAATCCCACACTGATATAACCCTCTCCCCATACACTGTACAATCCCACACTGATATAACCCTCCCCCTACACTGTACAACCCCATACTGATATAACCCTCTCCCCATACAGTGTACAATCCCACACTGATATAACCCTCCCCATACACTGTACAATCCCACACTGATATAACCGTCCCCCATACACTGTACAATGCCACACTGATATAACCTCCCATACACTGTACATTCCCACACTGATATAACCCCCCCCACACACACACACTGCACAATCCCACACTGATATAACCCTCTCCCCATACATTGTACAATTCCACACTGATATAACCCCCCATACACTGTACACTCCCACACTGTTATAACCCTCCGCCATACACTGTACAATCCCACACTGATATAACCCTCTCCCTATACACTCTACAATCCAATACTGATATAACCCTCCCCCATAAACTGTACAATCCCACACTGATATAACCCTCTCCCCATACACTGTACAATCCCACACTGATATAACCCTCCCCCTACACTGTACAACCCCATACTGATATAACCCTCTCCCCATACAGTGTACAATCCCACACTGATATAACCCTCCCCATACACTGTACAATCCCACACTGATATAACCCTCCCCATACACTGTACAATCCCGCACTGATATAACCCACCCCCATACACTGTACAATCCCACACTGATATAACCCTCTCCATACACTGTACAATTCCACACTGATATAATCCTCCCCATACACTGTACAATCCCACACGGATATAATACTCCCCATACACTGTACAATGCCACACTGATATAACCCTCACCCCATATACTGTACAATCCCACACTTATATAACCCTCTCATACACTGTACAATCCCACATTGATATAACCATCACCATACACTGTACAATTCCACACTGATATAGCCCGCCCATACACTGTACAATCCAAGACTGATAGAACCCTCCCCATACACTGTACATTCCCACACTGATATAACCCTCTCCCCATACACTGTACAATCCCACACTGATATAACCCTCACCCATGCACTGTACAATCCCACACTGATATAACCCTCCCCATATACGATACAATCCCACACTGATATAACCCTTCCCATACACTGTACAATCCCACACTGATATAACCCTCCACATTCACTGTACAATCCCACACTGATATAACCCTCCCCATACACTGTACAATCCCACACTGATATAACCCTACCCATACACTGTACAATCCCACACTGATATAACCCTCCCATACACTGTACAATCCGACACTGATATAACCCTCACCCATACACTGTACAATCCCACACTAATATAACCCTCTCTATACACTGTACAATCCCACACTGATATAAACCTCCCCATACACTGTACAGTCCCACACTGATATAACCCTCCCCAATCACTGTACAATCCCACACTGATATAACCCTCCCCATACACTGTACAGTCCCACACTGATACACCCCTCTCCCATACACTGTACAGTTCCACACTGATATAACCCTCCCCCATACACTGTACAATCCCACACTGATATATCCCCTTCATACACTGTACAATCCCACACAGATATAAACCTCCCACATACACTGTACAATCCCACACTGATATAACCCCCATACTCTGTACATCCCCACACTAATATAACCCTCCCACATACACTGTACAATCGCACACTGAAAAAACCATCCCCATACACTGTACAATCCCACACTGATATAACCCCCCCCCCCCATACACTGCACAATCCCACACTGATATAACCCTCCCCATACACTGTACAATCCCACACTGGTATAACCCCCCCCATACACTGCACAATCTCACACAGATATAACCCTCCCCATACACTGTACAATACCACGCTGATATAACCCTCCCCATACACTGTACAATCCCACACTGATATAACCCTCCCCATACATTGTACAATCCCACACTGATATAACCCCCCCCCGTACACTGCACAATCCAACACTGATATAACCCTCCCCCATACACTGTGCAATCCCACACTGATATAACCCTCCACATACACTGTACAATCCCACACTGATAGAAACCTCTCCCATACACTGTACAATCCCACACTGATATAACCCTCCCCATACACTGTACAATCCCGCACTGATATAACCCACCCCCATACACTGTACAATCCCACACTGATATAACCCTCTCCATACACTGTACAATTCCACACTGATATAACCCTCCCCTTACACTGTACAATCCCACACGGATATAATCCTCCCCAAACACTGTACAATGCCACACTGATATAACCCTCACCCCATACACTGTACAATCCCACACTGGTATAACCCCCCCATACACTGCACAATCTCACACAGATATAACCCTCCCCATACACTGTACAATACCACGCTGATATAACCCTCCCCATACACTGTACAATCCCACACTGATATAACCCTCCCCATACACTGTACAATCCCACACTGATATAACCCCCCCCCCCCCGTACACTGCACAATCCAACACTGATATAACCCTCCCCCATACACTGTACAATCCCACACTGATATAAACCTCCCCATACACTGTACAGTCCCACACTGATATAACCCTCCCCAATCACTGTACAATCCCACACTGATATAACCCTCCCCATACACTGTACAGTCCCACACTGATACACCCCTCTCCCATACACTGTACAGTTCCACACTGATATAACCCTCCCCCATACACTGTACAATCCCACACTGATATATCCCCTTCATACACTGTACAATCCCACACAGATATAAACCTCCCACATACACTGTACAATCCCACACTGATATAACCCCCATACTCTGTACATCCCCACACTAATATAACCCTCCAACATACACTGTACAATCGCACACTGAAAAAACCATCCCCATACACTGTACAATCCCACACTGATATAACCCCCCCCCCCCCCATACACTGCACAATCCCACACTGATATAACCCTCCCCATACACTGTACAATCCCACACTGGTATAACCCCCCCATACACTGCACAATCTCACACAGATATAACCCTCCCCATACACTGTACAATACCACGCTGATATAACCCTCCCCATACACTGTACAATCCCACACTGATATAACCCTCCCCATACACTGTACAATCCCACACTGATATAACCCCCCCCCGTACACTGCACAATCCAACACTGATATAACCCTCCCCCATACACTGTACAATCCCACACTGATATAACCCTCCACATACACTGTACAATCCCACACTGATAGAAACCTCTCCCATACACTGTACAATCCCACACTGATATAACCCTCCCCATACACTGTACAATCCCGCACTGATATAACCCACCCCCATACACTGTACAATCCCACACTGATATAACCCTCTCCATACACTGTACAATTCCACACTGATATAACCCTCCCCTTACACTGTACAATCCCACACGGATATAATCCTCCCCATACACTGTACAATGCCACACTGATATAACCCTCACCCCATATAATGTACAATCCCACACTTATATAACCCTCTCATACACTGTACAATCCCACACTGATATAAACATCACCATACACTGTACAATTCCACACTGATATAGCCCGCCCATACACTGTACAATCCAAGACTGATAGAACCCTCCCCATACACTGTACAATCCCGCACTGATATAACCCACCCCCATACACTGTACAATCCCACACTGATATAACCCTCTCATACACTGTACAATCCCACACTGATATAACCCCCCCCATACACTGCACAATCCCACACTGATATAACCCTCCCCATACACTGTACAATCCCACACTGATATATCCCCTTCATACACTGTACAATCCCACACAGATATAACCCTCCCACATACACTGTACAATCCCACACTGATATAACCCCCATACACTGTACAATCCCACACTGATGTAACCCTCCCACATACACTGTACAATCGCACACTGATATAACCATCCCCATACACTGTACAATCCCACACTGATATAACCGTCCCCCATACACTGTACAATGCCACACTGATATAACCTCCCATACACTGTACATTCCCACACTGATATAACCCCCCCCCCCACACACACACTGCACAATCCCACACTGATATAACCCTCTCCCCATACATTGTACAATTCCACACTGATATAACCCCCCATACACTGTACAATCCCACACTGTTATAACCCTTCGCCATACACTGTACAATCCCACACTGATATAACCCTCTCCCTATACACTCTACAATCCAATACTGATATAACCCTCCGCCATAAACTGTACAATCCCACACTGATATAACACTCTCCCCATACACTGTTCAATCCCACACTGATATAACCCTCCCCCTACACTGTACAACCCCATACTGATATAACCCTCTCCCCATACAGTGTACAATCCCACACTGATATAACCCTCCCCATACACTGTACAATCCCACACTGATATAACCCTCCCCATACACTGTACAATCCCGCACTGATATAACCCACCCCCATACACTGTACAATCCCACACTGATATAACCCTCTCCATACACTGTACAATTCCACACTGATATAATCCTCCCCATACACTGTACAATCCCACACGGATATAATCCTCCCCATACACTGTACAATGCCACACTGATATAACCCTCACCCCATATACTGTACAATCCCACACTTATACAACCCTCTCATACACTGTACAATCCCACATTGATATAACCATCACCATACACTGTACAATTCCACACTGATATAGCCCGCCCATACACTGTACAATCCAAGACTGATAGAACCCTCCCCATACACTGTACATTCCCACACTGATATAACCCTCTCCCCATACACTGTACAATCCCACACTGATATAACCCTCACCCATGCACTGTACAATCCCATACTGATATAACCCTCCCCATATACAGTACAATCCCACACTGATATAACCCTCCCCATACACTGTACAATCCCACACTAATATAACCCTCCACATTCACTGTACAATCCTACACTGATATAACCCTCTCCATACACTGTACAATCCCACACTGACATAAACCTCCCCATACACTGTACATTCCCACACTGATATAACCCTCCCCAATCACTGTACAATCCCACACTGATATAACCCTCCCCATACACTGTACAGTCCCACACTGATACACCCCTCTCCCATACACTGTACAGTTCCACACTGATATAACCCTCCCCCATACACTGTACAATCCCACACTGATATATCCCCTTCATACACTGTACAATCCCACACAGATATAAACCTCCCACATACACTGTACAATCCCACACTGATATAACCCCCATACTCTGTACATCCCCACACTAATATAACGCTCCCACATACACTGTACAATCGCCCACTGATATAACCATCCCCATACACTGTACAATCCCACACTGATATAACCCCCCCCATACACTGCACAATCCCACACTGATATAACCCTCCCCATACACTGTACAATCCCACACTGGTATAACCCCCCCATACACTGCACAATCTCACACAGATATAACCCTCCCCATACACTGTACAATACCACGCTGATATAACCCTCCCCATACACTGTACAATCCCACACTGATATAACCCTCCCCATACACTGTACAATCCCACACTGATATAACCCCCCCCCCGTACACTGCACAATCCAACACTGATATAACCCTCCCCCATACACTGTACAATCCCACACTGATATAACCCTCCACATACACTGTACAATCCCACACTGATAGAAACCTCTCCCATACACTGTACAATCCCACA
This sequence comes from Scyliorhinus torazame, assembly GCF_047496885.1. Classification (NCBI taxonomy): domain Eukaryota; kingdom Metazoa; phylum Chordata; class Chondrichthyes; order Carcharhiniformes; family Scyliorhinidae; genus Scyliorhinus; species Scyliorhinus torazame. Next base: position 59,514,046 of record NC_092726.1, read on the forward strand.
CTGATATAACCCTCCCCATCCACTGTACAATCCCACACTGATATAACGCTCTCCCCATACACTGTCCAATCCAACACTGACATAACCCTCCCCATACACTGTACAATCCCACACTGATATAATCCTCTCACATACACTGTACAGTCCCACACTGATATAACTCTTTCCCCATACAATGTACAATCCCACACTGATATAACCCTTTCCCCATACACTGTGCAATCCCACACTGATATAACCCTCCCCATACACTGTACAATCCCGCACTGATATAACCCTCTCCCCATACACTGTACAATCCAACACTGATATAACCCTACCCCATACACTGTCCATTCCCGTACTGATATAAACCTCTCCCCATACACTGTACAATCCCACACTGATATAACCCTCCCCATACACTGTACAATCCCGCACTGATATAACCCCCCCCATACACTGTACAATCCCACGCTGATATAACCCTCTCCCCATACACTGTACAATCCCACACTGATATAACCCTCCCCATACACTGTACAATCCCACACTGATATAACCCTCCTCCATTCACTGTACAATCCCACACTGATATAACCCTACCCCATACACTGTCCATTCCTGTACTGATATAAACCTCTCCCCATACAGTGTACAATCCCACACTGATATTACCCTCCCCATACAGTGTACAATCCCACACTGATATAACCCTCCCCATACACTGTACAATCCCACACTGATATAGCCCGCCCATCCACTTTACAATCCAACACTGATAGAACCCTCCCCATACACTGTACATTCCCACACTGATATAACCCTCTCCCCATACACTGTACAACCCCACACTGATATAACCCTCACCCATACACTGTACAATCCCACACTGATATAACCCTCCCCGTATGCTGTACAATCCTACACTGATATAACCCTCCCCATACACTGTACAATCCCATACTGATATAACCCTCCACATACACTGTACAATCCCACACTGATATTACCCTCCCGATACACTGTACAATCCCACACTTATATAACCCTACCCATACACTGTACAATCCCACACTGATATAACCCTCCCATACACTGTACAATCCCACACTGATATAACCCTCCCCCATACACAGTACAATCCCACACTGATATAACTCTCCCCATACACTGTACAATCCCACACTGATAAAACACTCCCCATACACTGTACAATCCCACATTGATATAACCCTCCCCATACACTGTACAGTCCCACACTGATATAACCCTCTACCCATACACTGTACAATCCCACACTGATATAACCCTCCCCATACACTGTACAGTCCCACACTGATATAACCCTCTACCCATACACTGTACAATCCCACACTGATATAACCCTACCCATACACTGTACAATCCCGCACTGATATAACCCCCCCTACACTGTACAATCCCACACTGATATAACCCTCTCCCCATACACTGTACAATCCCACACTGATATAACCCTCTCCCCATACACTGTACAATCCCACACTGATATAACCCTCCCCTTACACTGTACAATCCCACACGGATATAACCCTCCCCATACACTGTACAATGCCACACTGATATAACGCCCACCCCATACACTGTACAATCCCACACTTATATAACCCTCCCATACACTGTACAATCCAACACTGATAGAACCCTCCCCATACACTGTTCATTCCCACACTGATATTACCCTCTCCCCATACACTGTACAATCCCAAACTGATATAACCCTCACCCATACACTGTACAATCCCACACTGATATAACCCTCCCCGTATGCTGTACAATCCTACACTGATATAACCCTCCCCATACACTGTACAATCCCATACTGATCTAACCCTCCACATACACTGTACAATCCCACACTGATATTACCCTCCCGATACACTGTACAATCCCACACTTATATAACCCTACCCATACACTGTACAATCCCACACTGATATAACCCTCCCATACACTGTACAATCCCACACTGATATAACCCTCCCCCATACACAGTACAATCCCACACTGATATAACCCTCCACAACAATGTACAATCCCACACTGATATAACCCTCTCCATACACTGTACAATCCTACACTGATATAACCCTCCCCATACACTGTACAATCCCACACTTATATAACCCTCTCCCCATACACTGTACAATACCACACTGATATAAACCTCCCCATACACTGTACAGTCCCACACTGATATAACCCTCCCCCATTCACTGTACAATCCCACACTGATACAACCCTCCCCATACACTGTACAGTCCCACCCTGATACACCCCTCTCCCATACACTGTACAAGACCACACTGATATAACCCTCCCCATACACTGTACAATCCCACAATGATATAACCCTCCCCATACAGTTTACAATCCCGCACTGATATAACCCCCCCATACACTGTACACACCCACACTGATATAACCCTCCCATACACTGTACAATCCTGCACTGATATAACCCCTCCCCCATACACTGTACAATCCCACACTGATATAACCCTCTCGCCATCCACTGTACAATCCCACACTGATATAACCCTCCCCTTACACTGTACAATCCCACACGGATATAACCCTCCCCATACACTGTACAATGCCACACTGATATAGCCCGCCCATTCACTGTACAATCCAACATTGATAGAACCCTCCGCATACACTGTACGTTCCCACACTGATATTACCCTCTCCCCATATACTGTACAATCCCACACTGACATAACCCTCCCCAAACACTGTACAATCCCTCACTGATATAACCCTCCCCATTCACTGTACAATCCCACACTGATATAACTCTCCCCATACACTGTACAATCCCACACTGATAAAACACTCCCCATACACTGTACAATCCCACATTGATATAACCCTCCCCATACACTGTACAGTCCCACACTGATATAACCCTCTACCCATACACTGTACAATCCCACACTGATATAACCCTCCCCATACACTGTACAGTCCCACACTGATATAACCCTCTACCCATACACTGTACAATCCCACACTGGTATAACCCTACCCATACACTGTACAATCCCGCACTGATATAACCCCCCCTACACTGTACAATCCCACACTGATATAACCCTCTCCCCATACACTGTACAATCCCACACTGATATAACCCTCTCCCCATACACTGTACAATCCCACACTGATATAACCCTCCCCTTACACTGTACAATCCCACACGGATATAACCCTCCCCATACACTGTACAATGCCACACTGATATAACCCCCACCCCATACACTGTACAATCCCACACTTATATAACCCTCCCATACACTGTACAATCCAACACTGATAGAACCCTCCCCATACACTGTTCATTCCCACACTGATATTACCCTCTCCCCATACACTGTACAATCCCAAACTGATATAACCCTCACCCATACACTGTACAATCCCACACTGATATAACCCTCCCAATATACTGTACAATCCCACACTGATCTAACCCTCCCCATACACTGCACAATCCCACACTGATATAACCCTCCTCATTCACTGTACAATCCAACACTGATATAACCCTCCCCATAAACTGTACAATCCCACACTGATAAAACCCTCCCCATACACTGTACAATCCCACACTGATATAACCCTCCCCATACACCTTACAGTCCCACACTGATATAACCCTCTACCCATACACTGTACGATCCCACACTGATATAACCCTCCCCATACATTGTACAGTCCCACACTGATAATTCCCTCTACCCATACACTGTACAATCCCACACTGACATAACCCTCCCCATACACTGTACAATCCCACACTGATATAACCCTCCCATACACTGTACAATCCCACACTGATATAACCGTCCCCCATACACTGTACAATCCCACACTGATATAACCCTCTCCCCAGACACTGTACAATCCCACACTGATATAAACCTCCCCATAGACTGTACAGTCCCACACTGATATAACCCTCCCCAATCAATGTCCAATCCCACACTGATATAACCCTCCCCATACACTGTACAGTCCCACACTGATACACCCCTCTCCCATACACTGTACAGTTCCACACTGATATAACCCTCCCCCATACACTGTACAATCCCACACTGATATATCCCCTTCATACACTGTACAATCCCACACAGATATAACCCTCCCACTTACACTGTACAATCCCACACTGATATAACCCCCATACACTGTACAATCCCACACTGATGTAACCCTCCCCATACACTGTACAGTCCCACACTGATTTAACCCTCCCCGTACACTGCACTATCCCACACTGATATAACCCTCCCCATACACTGTACAATCCCACACTGATATAACCGTCCCCCATACACTGTACAATGCCACACTGATATAACCTCCCATACACTGTACATTCCCACACTGATATAACCCCCCCCACACACTGCACAATCCCACACTGATATAACCCTCTCCTCATACATTGTACAATTCCACACTGATATAACCCCCCATACACTGTACAATCCCACACTGTTATAACCCTCCGCCATACTCTGTACAATCCCACACTGATATAACCCTCTCCCTATACACTCTACAATCCAATACTGATATAACCCTCCCCCATAAACTGTACAATCCCACACTGATATAACCCTCTCCCCATACACTGTACAATCCCACACTGATATAACCCTCCCCCTACACTGTACAACCCCATACTGATATAACCCTCTCCCCATACAGTGTACAATCCCACACTGATATAACCCTCCCCATACACTGTACAATCCCACACTGATATAACCCTCCCCATACACTGTACAATCCCGCACTGATATAACCCACCCCCATACACTGTACAATCCCACACTGATATAACCCTCTCCATACACTGTACAATTCCACACTGATATAACCCTCCCCTTACACTGTACAATCCCACACGGATATAATCCTCCCCATACACTGTACAATGCCACACTGATATAACCCTCACCCCATATACTGTACAATCCCACACTTATATAACCCTCTCATACACTGTACAATCCCACACTGATATAACCATCACCATACACTGTACAATTCCACACTGAGATAGCCCGCCCATACACTGTACAATCCAAGACTGATAGAACCCTCCCCATACACTGTACATTCCCACACTGATATAACCCTCTCCCCATACACTGTACAATCCCACACTGATATAACCCTCACCCATACACTGTACAATCCCACACTGATATAACCCTCCCCATATACTGTACAATCCCACACTGATATAACCCTCCCCATACACTGTACAATCCCACACTGATATAACCCTCCACATTCACTGTACAATCCCACACTGATATAACCCTCCCCATACACTGTACAATCCCACACTGATATAACCCTACCCATACACTGTACAATCCCACACTGATATAACCCTCCCGTACACTGTACAATCCGACACTGATATAACCCTCACCCATACACTGTACAATCCCACACTAATATAACCCTCTCCATACACTGTACAATCCCACACTGATATAAACCTCCCCATACACTGTACAGTCCCACACTGATATAACCCTCCCCAATCACTGTACAATCCCACACTGATATAACCCTCCCCATACACTGTACAGTCCCACACTGATACACCCCTCTCCCATACACTGCACAGTTCCACACTGATATAACCCTCCCCCATACACTGTACAATCCCACACTGATATATCCCCTTCATACACTGTACAATCCCACACAGATATAACCCTCCCACATACACTGTACAATCCCACACTGATAAAACCCCCATACACTGTACAATCCCACACTGATGTAACCCTCCCACATACACTGTACAATCGCACACTGATATAACCATCCCCATACACTGTACAATCCCACACTGATATAACCCTCCCCATACACTGTACTATCCCACACTGATATAACCCTCCCCATACACTGTACAATCCCACACTGATATAACCGTCCCCCGTACACTGTACAATGCCACACTGATATAACCTCCCATACACTGTACATTCCCACACTGATATAACCCCCCCCACACACACTGCACAATCCCACACTGATATAACCCTCTCCCCATACATTGTACAATTCCACACTGATATAACCCCCCATACACTGTACAATCCCACACTGTTATAACCATCCCCAATACACTGTACAATCCAACACTGATATAACCCTCTCCCTATACACTCTACAATCCAATACTGATATAACCCTCCCCCATAAACTGTACAATCCCACACTGATATAACCCTTTCCCCATACACTGTACAATCCCACACTGATATAACCCTCCGCCTAAACTGTATATCCCCATACTGATATAACCCTCTCCCCATACAGTGTACAATCCCACACTGATATAACCCTCACCATACACTGTACAATCCCACACTGATATAACCCTCCCCATACACTGTACAATCCCGCACTGATATAACCCACCCCCATACACTGTACAATCCCACACTGATATAACCCTCTCCATACACTGTACAATTCCACACTGATATAACCCTCCCCTTACACTGTACAATCCCACACGGATATAATCCTCCCCATACACTGTACAATGCCACACTGATATAACCCTCACCCCATATACTGTACAATCCCACACTTATATAACCCTCCCATACACTGTACAATCCCACACTGATATAACCCTCCCCATACACTGTACAGTCCCACACTGATACACCCCTCTCCCATACACTGCACAGTTCCACACTGATATAACCCTCCCCCATACACTGTACAATCCCACACTGATATATCCCCTTCATACACTGTACAATCCCACACAGATATAACCCTCCCACATACACTGTACAATCCCACACTGATAAAACCCCCATACACTGTACAATCCCACACTGATGTAACCCTCCCACATACACTGTACAATCGCACACTGATATAACCATCCCCATACACTGTACAATCCCACACTGATATAACCCTCCCCATACACTGTACTATCCCACACTGATATAACCCTCCCCATACACTGTACAATCCCACACTGATATAACCGTCCCCCGTACACTGTACAATGCCACACTGATATAACCTCCCATACACTGTACATTCCCACACTGATATAACCCCCCCACACACACACTGCACAATCCCACACTGATATAACCCTCTCCCCATACATTGTACAATTCCACACTGATATAACCCCCCATACACTGTACAATCCCACACTGTTATAACCATCCCCAATACACTGTACAATCCAACACTGATATAACCCTCTCCCTATACACTCTACAATCCAATACTGATATAACCCTCCCCCATAAACTGTACAATCCCACACTGATATAACCCTTTCCCCATACACTGTACAATCCCACACTGATATAACCCTCCGCCTACACTGTACATCCCCATACTGATATAACCCTCTCCCCATACAGTGTACAATCCCACACTGATATAACCCTCACCATACACTGTACAATCCCACACTGATATAACCCTCCCCATACACTGTACAATCCCGCACTGATATAACCCACCCCCATACACTGTACAATCCCACACTGATATAACCCTCTCCATACACTGTACAATTCCACACTGATATAACCCTCCCCTTACACTGTACAATCCCACACGGATATAATCCTCCCCATACACTGTACAATGCCACACTGATATAACCCTCACCCCATATACTGTACAATCCCACACTTATATAACCCTCCCATACACTGTACAATCCCACACTGATATAACCATCACCATACACTGTACAATCCCACACTGATATAGCCCGCCCATACACTGTACAATCCAAGACTGATAGAACCCTCCCCATACACTGTACGTTCCCACACTGATATAACCCTCTCCCCATACACTGTACAATCCCACACTGATATAACCCTCACCCATACACTGTACAATCCAACACTGATATAACCCTCCCCATATACTGTACAATCCCACACTGATCTTACCCTCCCCATACACTGTACAATCCCACACTGATATAACCCTCCACATTCACTGTACAATCCCACACTGATATAACCCTCCCCATACACTGTACAATCCCACACTGATATAACCCTACCCATACACTGTACAATCCCACACTGATATAACCCTCCCATACACTGTAGAATCCGACACTGATATAACCCTCCCCCATACACTGTACAATCCCAGACTAATATAACCCTCTCCATACACTGTACAATCCCACACTGATATAACCCTCTCCCATACACTGTACAATCCCGCCCTGATATAACCCTCCCCATACACTGTACAAACCCACACTGATATAACCCTCTCCATACACTGTACAATCCCACACTGATATAACCCTCTCCATACACTGTACAATCCCACACTGATATAACCCTCCCCATACACTGTATAATGCCACACTGATATAACCCTCTCTCCATATACTGTACAATCCCACACTTATATAACCCTCCCCATACACTGTGCAATCCCACACTGATATAACCCTCAACATATACTGTACAATCCCACACTGATATAGCCCCCCATACACTGTACAATCCAACACTGATAGAACCATTCCCATACACTGTACAATCCCACACTGATATAACACCCTCCCCATACACTGTACAATCCCACACTGATATAACCGTCCCCCGTACACTGTACAATGCCACACTGATATAACCTCCCATACACTGTACATTCCCACACTGATATAACCCCCCCCACACACACTGCACAATCCCACACTGATATAACCCTCTCCCCATACATTGTACAATTCCACACTGATATAACCCCCCATACACTGTACAATCCCACACTGTTATAACCATCCCCAATACACTGTACAATCCAACACTGATATAACCCTCTCCCTATACACTCTACAATCCAATACTGATATAACCCTCCCCCATAAACTGTACAATCCCACACTGATATAACCCTTTCCCCATACACTGTACAATCCCACACTGATATAACCCTCCGCCTAAACTGTATATCCCCATACTGATATAACCCTCTCCCCATACAGTGTACAATCCCACACTGATATAACCCTCACCATACACTGTACAATCCCACACTGATATAACCCTCCCCATACACTGTACAATCCCGCACTGATATAACCCACCCCCATACACTGTACAATCCCACACTGATATAACCCTCTCCATACACTGTACAATTCCACACTGATATAACCCTCCCCTTACACTGTACAATCCCACACGGATATAATCCTCCCCATACACTGTACAATGCCACACTGATATAACCCTCACCCCATATACTGTACAATCCCACACTTATATAACCCTCCCATACACTGTACAATCCCACACTGATATAACCCTCCCCATACACTGTACAGTCCCACACTGATACACCCCTCTCCCATACACTGCACAGTTCCACACTGATATAACCCTCCCCCATACACTGTACAATCCCACACTGATATATCCCCTTCATACACTGTACAATCCCACACAGATATAACCCTCCCACATACACTGTACAATCCCACACTGATAAAACCCCCATACACTGTACAATCCCACACTGATGTAACCCTCCCACATACACTGTACAATCGCACACTGATATAACCATCCCCATACACTGTACAATCCCACACTGATATAACCCTCCCCATACACTGTACTATCCCACACTGATATAACCCTCCCCATACACTGTACAATCCCACACTGATATAACCGTCCCCCGTACACTGTACAATGCCACACTGATATAACCTCCCATACACTGTACATTCCCACACTGATATAACCCCCCCACACACACACTGCACAATCCCACACTGATATAACCCTCTCCCCATACATTGTACAATTCCACACTGATATAACCCCCCATACACTGTACAATCCCACACTGTTATAACCATCCCCAATACACTGTACAATCCAACACTGATATAACCCTCTCCCTATACACTCTACAATCCAATACTGATATAACCCTCCCCCATAAACTGTACAATCCCACACTGATATAACCCTTTCCCCATACACTGTACAATCCCACACTGATATAACCCTCCGCCTACACTGTACATCCCCATACTGATATAACCCTCTCCCCATACAGTGTACAATCCCACACTGATATAACCCTCACCATACACTGTACAATCCCACACTGATATAACCCTCCCCATACACTGTACAATCCCGCACTGATATAACCCACCCCCATACACTGTACAATCCCACACTGATATAACCCTCTCCATACACTGTACAATTCCACACTGATATAACCCTCCCCTTACACTGTACAATCCCACACGGATATAATCCTCCCCATACACTGTACAATGCCACACTGATATAACCCTCACCCCATATACTGTACAATCCCACACTTATATAACCCTCCCATACACTGTACAATCCCACACTGATATAACCATCACCATACACTGTACAATCCCACACTGATATAGCCCGCCCATACACTGTACAATCCAAGACTGATAGAACCCTCCCCATACACTGTACGTTCCCACACTGATATAACCCTCTCCCCATACACTGTACAATCCCACACTGATATAACCCTCACCCATACACTGTACAATCCAACACTGATATAACCCTCCCCATATACTGTACAATCCCACACTGATCTTACCCTCCCCATACACTGTACAATCCCACACTGATATAACCCTCCACATTCACTGTACAATCCCACACTGATATAACCCTCCCCATACACTGTACAATCCCACACTGATATAACCCTACCCATACACTGTACAATCCCACACTGATATAACCCTCCCATACACTGTAGAATCCGACACTGATATAACCCTCCCCCATACACTGTACAATCCCAGACTAATATAACCCTCTCCATACACTGTACAATCCCACACTGATATAACCCTCTCCCATACACTGTACAATCCCGCCCTGATATAACCCTCCCCATACACTGTACAAACCCACACTGATATAACCCTCTCCATACACTGTACAATCCCACACTGATATAACCCTCTCCATACACTGTACAATCCCACACTGATATAACCCTCCCCATACACTGTATAATGCCACACTGATATAACCCTCTCTCCATATACTGTACAATCCCACACTTATATAACCCTCCCCATACACTGTGCAATCCCACACTGATATAACCCTCAACATATACTGTACAATCCCACACTGATATAGCCCCCCATACACTGTACAATCCAACACTGATAGAACCATTCCCATACACTGTACAATCCCACACTGATATAACCCTCTCCCCATACACTGTACAATTCCACACTGATATAACCCACACCCATACACTGTAAAATCTCACACTGATATAACCCTCCCATATACTGTACAATCCCACACTGATGTAACCCTCCCCATAGACTGTTCAATCCCACACAATATAACCCTCCCCATACACTGTGCAATGCCACACTGATATAAACCTCTCCCAAATCAGTGTACAATCCCACACTGATATAACCTTCCCCATACACTGTACAATCCCACACTGATATAACCCTCCCATAGACTGTACAGTCCCACACTGATATAACCCCCACATACACTGTACAATCCCACACTGATATAACCCTCTCCCCATAACCTGTACAATCCCACACTGTTATAACTCTCTCCCCATACACTTTACAATCCCATACTGTTATAACCCTCTCCCCATACTCTGTACATCCCCACACTAATATAACCCTCCCCATACACTGTACAAGACCACACTGATATAACCCCCTCCCCATACACTGTACAATCCCACACTGATATAACCCTCCCATAGACTGTACAGTCCCACACTGATATAACCCACATACACTGTACAATCCCACACTGATATAACCATCTCCCCATAAACTGTACAATCCCACACTGTTATAACTCTCTCCCCATACACTTTACAATCCCACACTGATATAACCCCCCCATACACTGCACAATCTCACACTGATATAACCCTCCCCATACACTGTACAATACCACGCTGATATAACCCTCCCCATACACTGTACAATCCCACACTGATATAACCCTCCCATACACTGTACAATCCCACACTGATATAACCCCCCCCCCCCGTACACTGCACAATCCAACACTGATATTACCCCCCCATACACTGTACAATCCCACACTGATATAACCCTCCACATACACTGTACAATCCCACACTGATAGAAACCTCTCCCATACACTGTACAATCCCACACTGATATAACCCTCCCCATACACTGTACAATCCCACACTGATATAACGCTCTCCCCATACACTGTCCAATCCAACACTGACATAACCCTCCCCATACACTGTACAATCCCACACTGATATAAACCTCTCACATACACTGTACAGTCACACACTGATATAACTCTTTCCCCATACAATGTACAATCCCACACTGATAGAAACCTCTCCCCATACACTGTGCAATCCCACACTGATATAACCCTCCCCATACACTGTACAATCCCACACTGATATAACCCTCCCCATACACTGTACAATCCCACACTGATATAACCCTCCTCCATACACGGTACAATCCCACACTGATATAACCCTCCTCCATACACTGTCCATTCCCGTACTGATATAAACCTCTCCCCATACAGTGTACAATCCCACACTGATATAACCCTCTCCATACACTGTACAATCCCACACTGATATAACCCTCCCCATACACTGTACAATCCCGCACTGATATAACCCCCCCCATACACTGTACAATCCCACACTGATATAACCCTCCTCCATACACTGTACAATCCCACACTGATATAACCCTCCTCCATACACTATCCATTCCCGTACTGATATAAACCTCTCCCCATACAGTGTACAATCCCACACTGATATAACCCTCCCCATACACTGTACAATCCCACACTGATATAACCACCCCCCGTACACTGCACAATCCAACACTGATATAACCCCCCCATACACTGTACAATCCCACACTGATATAACCCTCCACATACACTGTACAATCCCACACTGATAGAAACCTCTCCCATACACTGTACAATCCCACACTGATATAACCCTCCCCATACACTGTACAATCCCACACTGATATAACGCTCTCCCCATACACTGTCCAATCCAACACTGACATAACCATCCCCATACACTGTACAATCCCACACTGATATAATCCTCTCACATACACTGTACAGTCACACACTGATATAACTCTTTCCCCATACAATGTACAATCCCACACTGATATAACCCTCTCCCCATACACTGTACAATCCCACACTGATATAACCCTCCCCATACACTGTACAATCCCACACTGATATAACCCTCCCCATACACTGTACAATCCCGCACTGATATAACCCTCTCCCCATACACTGTACAATCCCACACTGATATAACCTTCCTCCATACACGGTACAATCCCACACTGATATAACCCTCCTCCATACACTGTCCATTCCCGTACTGATATAAACCTCTCCCCATACAGTGTACAATCCCACACTGATATATCCCTCTCCATACACTGTACAATCCCACACTGATATAACCCTCCCATACACTGTACAATCCCGCACTGATATAACCCCCCCCATACACTGTACAATCCCACACAGATATAACCCCCTCCCCATACACTGTACAATCCCACACTGATATAACCCTCCCCATACACTGTACAATCCCACACTGATATAACCCTCCTCCATACACTGTACAATCCCACACTGATATAACCCTCCTCCATACACTATCCATTCCCGTACTGATATGAACCTCTCCCCATACAGTGTACAATCCCACACTGATATAACCCTCCCCATACACTGTACAATCCCACACTGATATAACCCTCACCATACACTGTACAATCCCGCACTGATATAACCCCCCCCCCATACACTGTACAATCCTACACTGATATAACCCTCACCCCATATACTGTACAATCCCACACTTATATAACCCTCCCATACACTGTACAATCCCACACTGATATAACCCTTACCATACACTGTACAATCCCACACTGATATAGCCCGCCCATCCACTTTACAATCCAACACAGATAGAACCCTCCCCATACACTGTACATTCCCACACTGATATAACCCTCTCCCCATACACTGTACAATCCCACACTGATATAACCCTCACCCATACACTGTACAATCCCACACTGATATAACCCTCCCCATATGCTGTACAATCCTACACTGATATAACCCTCCCCATACACTGTACAATCCCATACTGATATAACCCTCCACATACACTGTAGAATCCCACACTGATATTACCCTCCCGATACACTGTACAATCCCACACTTATATAACCCTACCCATACACTGTACAATCCCACACTGAAATAACCCTCCCATACACTGTACAATCCCACACTGATATAACCCTCCCCCATACACTGTACAATCCCACACTGATATAACCCTCTCCATACACTGTACAATCCCACACTGATATAACCCTCTCCCCTACACTGTACAATCCCACACTGATATAACCCTCCCCATACACTGTACAATCCCACACTTATATAACCCTACCCATACACTGTACAATCCCACACTGAAATAACCCTCCCATACACTGTACAATCCCACACTGATATAACCCTCCCCCATACACTGTACAATCCCACACTGATATAACCCTCTCCATACACTGTACAATCCCACACTGATATAACCCTCTCCCCTACACTGTACAATCCCACACTGATATAACCCTCCCCATACACTGTACAATCCCACACCGATATAACGCTCTCCAAACACTGTACAATTCCACACTGATATAACCCTCACCATACACTGTACAATCCCGCACTGATATAACCCCCCCCCATACACTGTACAATCCTACACTGATATAACCCTCACCCCATATACTGTACAATCCCACACTTATATAACCCTCCCATACACTGTACAATCCCACACTGATATAACCCTTACCATACACTGTACAATCCCACACTGATATAGCCCGCCCATCCACTTTACAATCCAACACAGATAGAACCCTCCCCATACACTGTACATTCCCACACTGATATAACCCTCTCCCCATACACTGTACAATCCCACACTGATATAACCCTCACCCATACACTGTACAATCCCACACTGATATAACCCTCCCCATATGCTGTACAATCCTACACTGATATAACCCTCCCCATACACTGTACAATCCCATACTGATATAACCCTCCACATACACTGTACAATCCCACACTGATATTACCCTCCCGATACACTGTACAATCCCACACTTATATAACCCTACCCATACACTGTACAATCCCACACTGAAATAACCCTCCCATACAGTGTACAATCCCACACTGATATAACCCTCCCCCATACACTGTACAATCCCACACTGATATAACCCTCTCCATACACTGTACAATCCCACACTGATATAACCCTCTCCCCTACACTGTACAATCCCACACTGATATAACCCTTCCCATACACTGTACAATCCCACACCGATATAACGCTCTCCAAACACTGTACAATCCCAAACTGATATGACCCTCTCCATACACTGTACAATGCCACACTGATATAACCCTCCCCCATACACAGTACAATCCCACACTGATATAACCCTCCATAACACTGTACAATCCCACACTGATATAACCCTCTCCATACACTGTACAATCCCACACTGATATAACCCTCCCCCATACACTGTACAATCCCACACTGATATAACCCTCTCCCCATACACTTTACAATCCCACACTGATATAAACCTCCCCATACACTGTACAGTCCCACACTGATATAACCCTCCCCCATTCACTGTACAATCCCACACTGATACAACCCTCCCCATACACTGTACAGTCCCACCCTGATACACCCCTCTCCCATACACTGTACAAGACCACACTGATATAACCCTCCCCATACACTGTACAATCCCACAATGATATAACCCTCCCCATACACTGTACAATCCCGCACTGATATAACCCCCCCCATACACTGTACACACCCACACTGATATAACCCTCCCATACACTGTACAATCCCGCACTGATATAACCCCTCCCCCATACACTGTACAGTCCCACACTGATATAACCCTCTACCCATACACTGTACAATCTCACACTGATATAACCCGCCCATTCACTGTACAATCCAACATTGATAGAACGCTCCCCATACACTGTACATTCCCACACTGATATTACCCTCTCCCCATATACTGTACAATCCCACACTGACATAACCCTCCCCATACACTGTACAATCCCTCACTGATATAACCCTCCCCATTCACTGTACAATCCCACACTGATATAACTCTCCCCATACACTGTACAATCCCACACTGATAAAACACTCCCCATACACTGTACAATCCCACATTGATATAACCCTCCCCATACACTGTACAGTCCCACACTGATATAACCCTCTACCCATACACTGTACAATCCCACACTGATATAACTCTACCCATACACTGTACAATCCCGCACTGATATAACCCCCCCTACACTGTACAATCCCACACTGATATAACCCTCTCCCCATACACTGTACAATCCCACACTGATATAACCCTCTCCCCATACACTGTACAATCCCACACCGATATAACCCTCCCCATACACTGTACAATCCCACACGGATATAACCCTCCCCATACACTGTACAATGCCACACTGATATAACCCTCACCCCATACACTGTACAATCCCACACTTATATAAACCTCCCATACACTGTACAATCCAACACTGATAGAACCCTCCCCATACACTGTTCATTCCCACACTGATATTACCCTCTCCCCATACACTGTACAATCCCAAACTGATATAACCCTCACCCATACACTGTACAATCCCACACTGATATAACCCTCCCCATATACTGTACAATCCCACACTGATCTAACCCTCCCCATACACTGCACAATCCCACATTGATATAACCCTCCTCATTCACTGTACAATCCAACACTGATATAATTCTCCCCATAAACAGTACAATCCCACACTGAGAAAACCCTCCCATACACTGTACAATCCCACACTGATATAACCCTCCCCATACACCTGACAGTCCCACACTGATATAACCCTCTACCCATACACTGTACGATCCCACACTGATATAACCCTCCCATACATTGTACAGTCCCACACTGATATATCCCTCTACCCATACACTGTACAATCCCACACTGACATAACCCTCCCCCATACACTGTACAATCCCACACTGATATAACCCTCCCATACACTGTACAATCCCACACTGATATAAACCTCCCCCATACACTGTACAATCCCACACTGATATAACCCTCTCCCCATACACTGTACAATCCCACACTGATATAAACCTCCCCATACACTGTACAGTCCCACACTGATATAACCCTCCCCAATCACTGTACAATCCCACACTGATATAACCCTCCCCATACACTGTACAGTCCCACACTGATACACCCCTCTCCCATACACTGTACAGTTCCACGCTGATATAACCCTCCCCCATACACTGTACAATCCCACACTGATATATCCCCTTCATACACTGTACAATCCCACACAGATATAACCCTCCCACATACACTGTACAATCCCACACTGATATAACCCCCATACACTGTACAATCCCACACTGATGTAACCCTCCCACATACACTGTACAATCGCACACTGATATAACCATCCCCATACACTGTACAATCCCACACTGATATAGCCCTCCCCATACACTGTACTATCCTACACTGATATAACCCTCCGCATACACTGTACAATCCCACACTGATATAACCGTCCCCCATACACTGTACAATGCCACACTGATATAACCTCCCATACACTGTACATTCCCACACTGATATAACCCCCCCCCCACACACTGCACAATCCCACACTGATATAACCCTCTCCCCATACATTGTACAATTCCACACTGATATAACCCCCCATACACTGTACAATCCCACACTGTTATAACCCTCCGCCATACACTGTACAATCCCACACTGATATAACCCTCTCCCGATACACTCTACTATCCAATACTGATATAACCCTCCCCATAAACTGTACAATCCCACACTGGTATAACCCTCTCCCCATACACTGTACAATGCCACACTGATATAACCCTCTCCCCATACACTGTACATTCCCACACTGATATAACCCCCCCACACACTGTACAATCCCACACTAATACAACCCTCTCCCCATACATTGTACAATTCCACACTGATATAACCCCCCATACACTGTACAATCCCACACTGATATAACCCTCCCCCATACACTGTACAATCCCACACTGATATAACCCTCTCCCTATACACTCTACAATCCAATACTGATATAACCCTCCCCCATAAACTGTACAATCCCACACTGATATAACCCTCCCATACACTGTACAATGCCACACTGATATCACCCTCTCCCCATACACTGTACAGTCCCACACTGATATTCCCCTCCCCATACACTATTCAATCCCGCACTGATAGAAACCAGGCCGCTATGATCTTCTGCACTGATCTCTGTCATTCGCGAGTATTAGGCAACATATTATTCCTGAAGCAGTAAGTGGTGAATTCAAATCAGTGAATACAGACCTATTAAGTTAAGGAAAATTGAATCAGTTCACAGAGATGTTTCCCGACAACTGAGTTAACAACATGCTTTGACTGACCCTCTGTATGTGTCATGGTGACTAATACATTCTTAAACATTCTCAGACACAGAGTGGCACAAGGAAAAATCTCACTCACAGGTTTACTTCAGTGTATAGAGGCACCTACCAGGGACACCAATGACGGCGAGGACTGTGTAGAATATCTTCCCCATGCCACTTGATGTTTCATGCATTTTAAGATTGCAGTGATGTGTCCTCTCGTTCTGCTGGATCAATGTATGTTTCAGTCTGAGGTGACACATTTAAAACTTCTTACATTTATACCCTGTGGATTTGCCATGTGGATAATGAGGCTCCAAGATGCTTGAATTGTTTTTGTTTTGATGGAACAAATAGATTGCGACATGACTACATCGAATTTCTCTGCCTAAAACCAAACTGGTCAAAGAAACTGCCTAATATAAATTCCGCAGTGCTAATCAGTAGCTAACATAAATTAACAATTTTTATCACGGCCTCAGAATCTGATGTTGCAAACTCCCCTCCCCGTCTCTGACATATTTCCTCTTTACCAAGAAACTGTGTAAATCCCTCTGAACCGTCTCCAGGACGGAACACATTCTTCTTCCAATGTTCCGGCCACATCTGTACTCTACATTAGAACATAAGAACATAAGAACTAGGAGCAGGAGTAGGCCATCTGGCCCCTCGAGCCTGCTCCGCCATTCAATGAGATCATGGCTGATCTTTTGTGGACTCAGCTCCACTTTCCGGCCCTAACACCATAACCCTTAATCTCTTTATTCTTCAAAAAACTATCTATCTTTATCTTAAAAACATTTAATGAAGGAGCCTCTACTGCTTCACTGGGCAAGGAATTCCATAGATTCACAACCCTTTGGGTGAAGAAGTTCCTCCTAAACTCAGTCCTACATCTACTTCCCCTTATTTTGAGGCTATGCCCCCTAGTTCTGCTTTCACCCGCCAGTGGAAACAACCTGCCCGCATCTATCCTTACATTAAACTGGAACAAAATGATTCAGACAATAACAGCAGAATATCCTCGAAATATTCAAAAGGGATGCAAGCGGCTCTGGTATGCGAGCAGAATAAAAGGTTCAACTTAGTGTTCTTCCATCTGCAAAGTTATTGAGAGTTTACCACCTGATTCACAAGCATGAGAATTAGCTCCCTCTGTCCGTCTCTCGCTGAAATGCGGCCCTGTTGTATTGTGGCGTTCAAAACTTTACATCGATCCCTCGTCAGGGATCTCACCGCACTTTGTAAACACCAAGGATGCTGAATACCAGTAAGGATTTCACTGGGGTCCTCCCAATATCACTCCCACATCCCACCTTCACCACCAAGTCCCGGCCCCCGGCCCAACACAGGGATATATCGATAACGCTATGTGACGGCGACTTATTTCCAGTCTCACTTCTGATTATTCTGCTCTGAGTGATCTGTCTCTGTGTCGCTGGTCACCTGAAGTAGTATCAGAGATGAGGTGCCAAACTGCCTGTGCATTCGAGGCACACATTGACTATCCACATTCCCACCATAATCGCAGGCGGCACTTTCCACATCAAAACCATTCCCTGTGTGAATAATAAATCTCCATTACAAAACACTACAATCCGTCCCAACACGCACACCCCTAGATCTCTTGGCCAACGAACGATTGACGAGTGTTCCCTGCTCCTCTGATCATCAACTATCGGAGATAGACATTTCGCCTCGCTGAACAAACTGTCTCTCATTCTGCATGACGGAAAACCTACAGAAAATCTCCAATTTTCTTGTTATTATTGAATGTCACGAGACCAGCAGGAAACGGCAAACTTAGCAATACATCAGCCTTGGCATGGCTCCCGAACTGTTAGTATTTCATCTAATATAGTCTGAATATGACATCAATGATCATCCTTGGTGTCTCCATATCGCCAATGAAGGAATATTGATTGATATTTATTGTCACATGTACCGAAGTACAGTGAAAAATATTTTTTCTGCGGGCAAGGTGACGTACACAGTACGCCCAGAGCAGACAAAAGACGAGTCGACCGAGTACATTGACAAATGGTACCTCAACAAATAGTGATTGGTTGCAGTGCAGAACAAGGACCAAATAATAGCAGCGTAGGGCGTCGTGAATAGTGTTCTTACAGGGAACAGATCAGTCCGAGGGGGAGTTGTTGAGGAGTCTAGTAGCTGTGGGGAAGGAGCTGTTCCTATGTCCGGATGTGCGGTTCTTCAGACTTCTGCATTTTCTGCTTGATGGAAGAGTCTGGAAGAAGGCAATGCCTGGGTGGGAGGGGTCTCTGATAATGCTGTCTGCCTTCCTGAGGCACCGGGAGGTGTCGACAGAATCAATATGAGGGTGGCAAGCTTGTGTGAGGCGCTGGGCTGAGTTCACCACACTCTGCAGTTTCTTGCGATCTTGGGCCGAGCCGTTGCCATACCAAGCTATGATGCAGCTGGACCGGATGCTCTCTATCGCACATCTGTAGAAGTTGGTGAGAGTCGATGCAGACATGCCAAATTTCTTTAGCTTCCGTAGGAAGTAGAGACGTCGTTGGGCTTTCTAGACTGTTATATCAACATGGGTGGACCAGGACGGACTGTTGGTCATGGTCACCCACAGGAACTTAAAGCTAACGACCATCTCCACTTCGGCCCCATTGATGTAGTTGGGGGGGGGGGGGGGAGGGTCGTACCACGCTTCCTGAAGTCGAGGTTAAGGTCTGTGATCTGTCAACGTGAAGTGGCGACCATTGAGGTATTGGTGGTATTTACTAACTTTTAAAATTAAATTCTGTGCCGCGTTCTCCAACTCAAAGTAATTGGATTCAGCACTTCTTAAGCTCCGTGACGCAACGACGATTAGTCCTTCTTCCACTGAATGTAGGAGGTGTTACAGCACCAGACATTGAAGCATCACAAGCAAGTTGCAATGGAAATTTGGGTTGAAATCTAACAACACTTCTGATTTCTTCGTGATTCATTAGCTGATAGTTTTTCTTTGTCACTCTCTGCTGTCCATTGTCCAACTTCATTCATCTCCACAATGAGGTATGTAACATTTTAAGCAGGGTTGTAAGTTTCGGGACGAATTTCTCTTATTAGTTAATTAACCCGAGGAATGGTTCACGTTATTACACTTGATGGTCGTCGAATCCAATATAGCTTCCATCTTCTTCGGTGCCTTGTATAAAGCCTTAATATTGATCACATGGCCTAAATATTGGACTTTCATAGTTTATCATAGAATTTATAGTGCATAAAGAGGCTTATAGCAGGCCTACGTGAAAATGAAAGTTGGAGATGATTCCCTCCACCTGCCCATCATGATCTCACTCGATAATTGCCTATTATAGCGGAAAAAGTCTTTATGTGAGATCATGATGGGCAGGTGGAGGGAATCATCTCCAACTTTCATTTTCACGTAGGCCTGCTATAGGTCAATTTACTGAAATCCTGTCCGCCTACTAGGCAAGCCAACAATTCCTCAATCAATGTATGCCGTATTTATCGGCATACAGAAGCAGTAAAACATCGAAACATAGAAAATAGGAGCAGAAGGGGGCCATTTGGCATTTTGACCCTACTGTGCCATCATTATGATCATAGCTGATCATCCAACTCAATCCCCGAATCCCGCTTTCCCCCATATTCCTTGATACCTGCTGCTCCAAGTGCTGTCTGTCATTATTTCTTGGAAACATGTTTTAAAATTTAGAGTACCCAATTCATTTTTTCCAATGAAGGGGTAATTTAGCGTTGCCAATCCACCTAGCCAGCACATCGTTGGGCTGTGGGGGCGAAACCCATGCAAACACGGGGAGAATGTGTAAACTCCACACGGACAGTGACCCAGAGTCGAGTTAGAACCTCTGACCTTCTGCGTCGTGAGGCAATTTCTGGAAAACTTAAAATGTTTTGCCATCAACTATTTTCTGTGGCAATGAAGTCCACAGGTAACCACTCTTTGGGTGAAGACATTTATCCTAATCTCTGTCCCAGATGGCCTACCCTCTATCATAAGAACATAAGAACTAGGAGCAGGAGTAGGCCAACTGGCCCCTCGAGCCTGCCCCACCGTTCAATGAAATCATGGCTGATCTTTTGTGGACTCAGCTCCACTTTCCGGCCCGAACACCATAACCCTTAAACCCGTTATTCTTCAAACAACTATCTATCTTTATCTTAAACACATTTAATGAAGGAGCCTCTACTGCTTCACTGGGCAAGGAATTCCATAGGTTCACAACCCTTTGGGTGAAGAAGTTCCTCCTAAACTCAGTCCTAAATCTACTTCCCCTTATTTTGAGGCTATGCCCCCTAGTTCTGCTTTCACCCGCCAGTGGAAACAACCTGCCCGCATCTATCCTATCTATTCCCGTCATAATCTTATATGTTTCTATAAGATCCCCACTCATCCTTCTAAATTGCAACGAGCACAGTCCCAGTCTACTCAACCTCTCCTCGTAATCCAACCCCTTCAGTTCTGGGATTAACCTAGTGAATCCCCTCTGCACACCCCCCAGTGCCAGTACGTCCTTTCTCAAGTAAAGAGTCCAAAACTGAACACAATACTCCAGATGTGGCCTCACTAACACTGTATACAATTGCAGCAGAACCTCCCTAGTCTTAAACTCCATCATTCTAGCAATGAAGGACAAAATTTCATTTGCCTTCTTAATCACCTGTTGCACCTGAAAACCAACTTTTTGCGACTCATGCACTAGCACACCCAGGTCTCTCTGCACTGCAGCATGTATTAATATTTATCATTTAAATAATAATTCCTTTTGCTGTTATTCCTACCAAAATGGATAACCTCACATTTGTCAACATTGCATTCCATCTGCCAGACCCTAGCCCATTCACTTAGCCTATCCAAATCCCTCTGCAGACTTACAGTATCCTCTGCACTTTTTGCTTTACCACTTATCTTAGTGTCGTCTGCAAACTTGGACACATTGCCCTTGGTCCCTAACTCCAAATCATCTATGTAAATTGTGAACAGTTGTGGGCCCAACACTGATCCCTGAGGGACACCACTAGCTACTGATTGCCAACCAGAGAAACACCCATTAATCCCCACTCTTTGCTTTCTATTAATTAACCAATCCTCTATCCATGCTACTACTTTCCCCTTAATGCCATGCATCTTTATCTCATGCAACAACCTTTTGTGTGGCACCTTGTCAAAGGCTTTCTGGAAATCCAGATATACCACATCCATTGGCACCCCGTTATCTACCGAACTGTTAATGTCCTCAAAAAATTCCACTAAATTAGTTAGGCACGACGTGCCCTTTATGAACCCATGCTGCGTCTGCCCAATGGGACAATTTATCCTTAGACGTTGACCCCTTGTTCTGGACACACCCACCATCGAGAACATCCTTCCTGCAGCTACCCTGTCCAGTCCTGTTAGAATTTTATAGGTTTCGGTGAGATCCCCCCTCATTCTTCTGAACTAGCAAATACAATCCTAACTGACTTAATCCATCCTATTACATCACTCCCGCCATCCCAGGAATCAGTCTGGTAAACTTTCGCTGCATTCAGTCCATAGGAAGTATATCCTTCCTCAGATAGGGAGGCCAACACTGCGCACATTATTCCACCAGTGGCCTCACCAAGCACCTGTATAATTGCCACAAGTCTTCCATGCTCCGGTACTCCAATCCACTCTCTGTGAATTCCTGCAGACCAATTGCCTTCTTTACCACCTGCTGTACCTGCTAGCTTACCTTCAGAGATTGGTGTACGAGGATACCCACTTCTCGTTGTGTTTCCCATCTCCGAATTTATGGTTATTTCGATAATACTCTGCCTTCTGGATTTTGCTACCAATGTGGATATCCTTGAACTTTTCCACATTATGCTGCATCTGCCATTCATTCACCCTCTCCCTCAACATGTCCAAATGACAATGAAGGTATTCTGCATCCTCCTCACAGCTCACCGTCCCATCCCGCTTTCTCTCATCGGCAAATTGGGAACCATTACATTCAGTAATCACATTCAAATCATTAATATCTACTGTGAATAGCTGGGGTCCCAGTATCGATCCCTTCGATATTCAACTCGTCACTGCATGTCAATTCAAAGAAGACACGTTTCGTCCATCTCTTTGTTTGCCGTCTGCCAACCTGTTTTCTGTCCATCTCAACACATTACTTCTCCTCTCATGTGTTTTACTTTTCCACGCAAATCTCTGATGTGGAACTTTGATGGAAGCCTTCTGGAAGTCTACTGAAACCAAACCTACTGGCTCCCACTCGTCAACTCCACAACTTACATCCTAAAGAATCCCAATAAAGCATGATATTCATTTCATAAATCCATGCTGACGCTCTCTCATCCTGCCACTATTATCTAAATGCTTTGATATAGATATTTGAAAGTGGGTTCTCGAATTTTGCCCACTACTGGCGTCAGGCTTACGAGTCTATTATTCCCTGTTTTCTCTAGACATCCATTTTTAAATAGTGGTGCAACATTAGCTACCGTCCAATATATTGGAACTGTCCAGGGTCTATAGAATCTTGGAAGTTGACCACCAACACATCCATTATTTCTCGGGCGACTGCTATAAGTATTCTGAAATGTAGCTTCGCTTATCGAGTCCTGGGGATTTAACAGCCTACAATTCCATGATTTTCCCCAACACTATTTCTCTGGTAATCGTGATCTGCTTCAGTTCCTCCCTCTCATTAACCCTGTGGTTCCGAACATTCTGGTATCTTATTTGTTCCATCCTCTGTGACGACAGAACGAAAGTACCTAATTGGTCAGCCACTTATTTGTTCCCCAGTATGAATTCCCCATTTCTGTTTCGATGGGGGCAATTGTTGAAGGTTGTTTAAAAATCTCCGTAGATGGCAATTGTTCGGTTTTGCTTCAGTACACGCACACTAGCGGTTGCCCAGTCACCATTAGTAACGGGTTCTACGTCACCCCTATCCATCAGTCTCATTAGTTCAGATTTGACCTTTTAATGTATTGTGCAGGGCACAGCTGCAACCTTGAACCCTTTTGGCCGCCTATGTTGCGTGATTTTTAAATGCTCGTTATCTTTTTTGGACATTACTGTGTCTTCCAATACACAGCTTATTTTTCAAGGATAGTGTTTAAATCCATCTTTGAATGAACTAATCTAATTTTACACTCCAGTTTAATTTGGTTTTTCATGCCAAAATGGACTGAAGAGAGCTCGAAAACATCCTCGAACCACATGAAGTGGCGGCTCCAGTTTTCCCACGTAACTCTACTTTGACTATGATGCAGCCTTATGGAGCCACTATTTCCTCGGTGGTGTTCTCCAGGATGATAGTCCACACACAACCGTTGGGTACCATCTGGTTTAGGTACCATCACTATGGGTGAGCTCCATTGGCTGCAACCCAATTTAATTATGCCCTTTTGAAGGATACTCTCAATCTCTTTGTTAGCCTGTGCCAATTTTAAAGGGTTCAGTCTATATGGATGTTGTTTGATCGGAATAGCATTTCCCACATCTACATCATGGATTGCCATTTGACTACTCCCCAATTTACTCTAAAAACTTGCCCATGTGATGTCCATAACTCTTTCACGTTAGTTAGTTTTTCCTCTGGAAGGTAACTTAACAATTCATACCAATTTTTAAGAACATCCTGATTTTCCAATTGAATTTGAGGTATGTCAAATTCACAGTCATCTGGATTTGGTTCGTCGCTTTGAGTTAGAATCATTAAAACCTCCTTTTCATCTCCTTACCTTTCAAAGTACCTTTTAAGCATATTCACATGACACACTCGGCGAGTCTTCCATCTATCTGGTGTTTTTACCACATAATTCACCTCACTTAACTTCCTTTCAATCTCAGATGGTCCACAAAACCTAGCTTTTAAAGGCTCCCCTACCACTGGTAACAAAACAAAAACGTTATCCCCACTGGCAAAACTACGAACTTTTGATGCCTTGTCCGCTACCCGTTTCATAACATTTTGTGCAACTTTCAAATGTTGTCTAGCCAATTCACTTGCTCTATTTAATCATTCCCAAAAATTTGACATGGAATCCAATAGTGTAATTTCCGATTTCTCACCCACCAATTTCTCCTCAATCAATTTAAGTGGTCCTCTTACCTCATGACCAAAAAATAATTCAAAAGGACTAAATTTGGTAGACAATTAGGGGTTCATCCCTAATTGCAAACAATACGAATGGAATTCCTTTATCCCAATCATCTGGGTAATCTTGACAATACGCCCTCAACATTGTCTTTAATGTCTGATGCCACCTTTCTAATGCTCCCTGCGATTCTGGATGGTACGCAGTTGATTTAAATTATTTTATTCCTAAATTATCCATAACTTCTTTGAACAACTTTGAAGTAAAATTCGTTCCTTGATCCAATTGAATTTCGGTCGGAAGTCCATATCTAGTAAAGACTTTAAGTAACACCTCCACGATCCTTTTAACTGTAATATTACGTACTGTAATGGACTCTGGAAACTTAGTGGTCACATCCATTATAGTCAAAAGATATTGATTCCCCCTTTTTGTTTTAGGAAGCGGTCCTACACAATCGACTTGAACCCTTGTAAAAGGTTCCTCAAGTGCTGGAATGGGTATTAAGGGCGCTGGTTTTATTACTGCATGCGGTTTCCCTATCACTTGACATGTGTGACATGATTGACAAAATTTAACTGCATCTTTATGTAGTCCAGGCCAATAAAAATGTTTCTGGATTTTAGCTTGAGTTTTCCTTATTCCCAAATGACCTCCCACTGGTACCTCATGTGCAATTCGCAACACCTCCTTGCTATACCCTACCGGCAATACTATTTGATGAACTTCTGCCCTCTTTTCATCCGCCTGCATATGTACAGGTCTCCATTCTCTCATCAATACATCGTTTTTACGGTTATAACACTCTGGTATACTCTCAGTCCTCTTCCGTATATGCTTTCTGATATACCCGTTTGATTTCTACATCTTTCTGTTGTAACTCCGCTAATTTTGCCGAACTAAAAATATTCGCCTCATCCTCCACCTGTTCTTGTTCTTTTTCAACCATCTGATCAAAAATCGTTTCTGTCAATTGCACTTCGGCTTCATCGTCACTCTTTGATTTCTCCTCTTGTCTTAACCTGTGACTTTGCGACCTTGTTACTACACAATCCGGAAAAATCCCAGGATATTCGTCCTTCAACACTAAAGTTGTCCGATTTTCCACTGGTTTATCAATCACAATAGGCATCATCCCATCTGCGATCCAGCTATATCATTACCCAAAGATAAACTGTATTCCTGGACAAGATAATTTATCTATTACTCCTACTACCATTTCACCACTCTTCACTGGACTTTCCAGCCTCACCTTATATAATGGAACGCTACTCCTCTCACCCTGAATTCCACATATCACCACCTTTCTGGCAACATTCTTCCCAAACTACATAATTTCTCATCTCTTACCATTAAAGATTGACGAGCCCCTGTATCTCTTCAAATTGTGACTTCTTTACCTGCTTCTCCTGATACACATGAGTAAACTTTACCCACAATTCTTTAAAGACATCTGGCACCTTCTTAATTATTTCTTCTTGAACAGGCTGTACAATCGTTTGCACCTCCTTCGCTTCCCTTCGGATTTCCTTTACCACTCTAACAAATCCCACTGTCTTATCCTGTTTTACCACATCAGCCTTTCCAGTGCTTTTATTCTACCACCAACACTGTGACTTTACATGGCTTAGTTTATTACAGTGAAAACACTTGAAACTTTTCATTTCTTTTCCCCCTCCTGGATTTTATTTTTAATCTGAGGTACACTCTCTTTATTGTCTCCCATCAGATCACCTTTACCTTTAACACTTGAGTAATTTTCATGTCCACAGTTGCTATCCCTCACCGGCTGAAACTGATGTCGGAAACCAATCTTTGATTTATGAAATAATTCATAATCACCTGCTATTTCTGCTGCTAATCTCGCAGTTTTAAACCTCTGTTCTTCCACATGAGTTCTCACTACATCAGGAATTCAATTTTTAAACTCCTCCAAAAGTATAATTTCCCTGAGATGTTCCTACGTTTGGTCTATTTTCAAAGCCCTTTTCCACCTATCAAAATTACTCGGTCTGAGCCTTTCAAAATTCCATGCATGTTTCGCGAAATTCTTTCCTTAAATTTCTAAACCTTTGTCTGTAAGCGTCAGGCACTAGCACATACGCACTTAAGATGGATTTCTTCATCTCCTCATACGTTCCAGTTACCTCCTCCGGTAGTCATGCGAACACTTCACTAGCTGTACCTACCAGCTTTGTTTGAATCAGTAATACCCACATGTCCTGTCGCCATTTCATTTGTTTAGCTACCTTCTCCCACAGCCAGCACTGCCAGTACTCAACCACTCTCCCACAGCCAGCACTGCCAGTGCTCTCCATACCCTCCCCCACAGCCAACCATGTCAATGCTCACCCCACACTCCCCCACAGCCTGCACTGCCAGTGCTCCCCCACAGCCAGCACTGCCAGTGCTCACCCCACCCTCGCGCAGCCAGCACTGCCCGTGCTCCCCCTCACAGCCAGCACGGCCAGTTCTCCCCCGACGCCCCACAGCTATCCCTGCCATTCCTCCCCACATCCAGCACTGCCAGTGCTAACCCACCCCCCCACAGAAAGCACTGCCGGTGCTACCCTACCCCACTGCTATAACTGTCAGTGCTCTGTTCGACTACCAGCGCCAGCCTTGCCAGTGCAACCAACACAGTCAGCACTGCCAGTGCTCACCCCCACACTCCAGCACTACCAGTGCTCCCCACAGCTAGCCCTGCCACTGCTCCCGTCAGTACCCCCCCGCAGCCAGCACTGCCAGTGCTTTCAACCCAAAGCCAGCACTGCCAATGCTCCCCACAGCCAGCACTGCCAGGTCTCCCCCGCCACCCCACAGCCAGCATTTCCAGTGCTCTCCACCCCCCACCGGCAGCACTTCCAGTGTTCCCCCACAGCCAGCACTGCCAGTGCTTTCCCCAAACCCACAGCCAGCACTGCCAGTGCTTACCCGCCACCCCACAGCCAGCATTGCCAGTGCTCCCCACCCCTCACAGAAAGCATTGCCAGTGCTCCCCAACACAGCCAGCACTGCCGTAATTCCCCCAGAAAACCAGCACTGTCTGTGACCCCCACAAACCCACTGCCACCCCTGCCAGTGCTCCCCGCACAGCCAGCACTGCCAGTGCTCCCCCACAGCCAGCACTGCCAGTGGTCCCCCACAGCCAGCACTGCCAGTACTAAACCACGCTACCGCAGCCAGTACCTCCAGTGCTCGCCCTCACAGCCAGCCCTGCCCGTGCTCCCCACAGACAGCCCTGCCCGTGCTCCCCACAGCCAGCCCTGCCCGTGCTCCCCACAGCCAGCGCTGCCCGTGCTCCCCACAGCCAGCCCTGCCCGTGCTCCCCACAGCCAGCCCTGCCCGTGCTCCCAACAGCCAGCACTGCCAGTGCACCCCACCCCCCACAGCCAGCACTGCCAGTGCTCCCCACAGCCAGCACTGCCAGTGCTACCTACAGCCAGCACTGCCATTGCTTCCCCTTAGAGCCAGCACTGCCAGTGCGTCCACCTCCACAGCCAGAGCTGCCTGAATTCCACCACACAGCCCGCACTGCCAGTGCTCCCCCACAGCCAGCACTGCCAGTGGTCCCCACAGCCAGTACTGCCAGTGCTGCCACAGCCAGCACTGCAAGTGCTCCCCAACCCCCACAGCCAGCACTGCCAGTGCTCCCCACAGCCAGCACTGCCAGTGCTAACCACAGCCAGCACTTCCGTTGCTTGCCCTGACTGCCAGCACTGCCAGTGCGACCCCTCCACAGCCAGAGCTGCCTGAATTCCACCACACAGTGCTTCCCCAACACAGCCAGTACTTACAGTTCTTCCCCACCACAGCCAGCACTGCCAGTGCTCTCCATACGCACCCCCACAGCCAACCATGTCAATGCTCACCCCACACTCCCACACAGCCTGCACTGCCAGTGCTCCCCACAGCCAGCACTGCCAGTGCTCACTCCACCCTCGCGCAGCCAGCACTGCCCGTGCTCCCCCTCACAGCCAGCATGGCCAGTTCTCCCCCCACGCCCCACAGCTATCCATGCCATTCCTCCCCACATCCAGCACTGCCAGTGCTACCCCCACAGAAAGCCCTGCCAGTGCTAACCTACCCCACTGCTATAAATGTCAGTGCTCAGTCCGACTCCCACAGCCAGCTCTGCCAGTGCTCCCAATACAGTCAGCACAGCCAGTGCTCACCCCCACACTCCAGCACTGCCAGTGCTCCCCACAGCTAGCCCTGCCACTGCTCCCGCCAGTACCCCCCCCCCCACAGCCAGCAATGCCAGTGCTTTCAACCCACAGCCAGCAAATCCAATGCTCCCACAGCGAGCACTGCCAGTGCTCGCCCAACAGCCAGCACTGCCAGGTCTCCCCCGCCACCCACAGCCAGCATTGCCAGTGCTCCCCACCCCCACCAGCGGCAGCAGCTCCAGTGCTCCCCCACAGCCAGCACTGCCAGTGTTTCCCCCAACCCCACAGCCAGCACTGCCAGTGCTCACCCGCCACCACACAGCCAGCATTGCCAGTGCTCACCACCCCTTACAGCCAGCACTGCCAGTGCTCCAAACACAGCCAGCACTGCCTGAATTCCACCAGACAACCAGCACTGTCTGTGACACCCACCCCCCACAGCCAGCACTGCCAGTGCTCCCCGCACAGACAGCACTACCAGTGCTCCCACAGCGAACACTGCAAGTACTCAACCACTTTACCTCAGCCAGCACTGCCAGTGCTTCCCCAACACAGCCAGCACTGCCTGAATTCCCCCACACAACCAGCACTGGCTGTGATCCCCACCCACCACAGCCAGCACTGCCCGTGCTCCCCCACGGCCAGCACTGACAGTACTAAACCACTCTACCGCTGCCAGTACCGCCAGTGCTCCCCCTCACAGCTAGCCCTGCCAGTGCTCCCACATCCAGCACTGCCAGTGCTCCCCACAGCCAGTACTTCCAGTGTTCCCCACAGCCAACACTGCCAGTGCTCCCACAGCCAGCACTGCGAGTGCACCCCACCCCCGCCCCCCCCCCACATCCAGCAATGCCAGAGCTCCCACACAGCCAACACTGCCAGTGCTCCCAGAGCCAGCACTGCCAGTGCCCCCCGCCACAGCCAGGCCTGTCAGTACCCCCACCACAGCCAGCACTGCCAGTGCTCCCCACAGCCAGTACTACCAGTGCTACTCACAGCCAGCGCTGCCAGTTCTACCCACAGCCAGCACTGTCGTTGCTTCCCCTTACAGCCAGCACTGCCAGTGCGCCCCCCTCCACAGCCAGCACTGCCTGAATCCCACCACACAGCCAGCACTGCCAGTGCTCCCCCACAGACAGCACTGCCAGTACTCACCCACCCTCCCGCAGATAGCACGGCCAGTGCTTCCGCAACACAGCCAGCACTGCCTGTGCTTCCCCACCACAGCCAGCACTGCCAGTGCTCTCCACCCACCCCCTCCACAGCCAGCCATGTCAACGCTCACCCCACACTCCCCCACAGCCTGCACTGCCAGTGCTCCCTCACACCAGGACGCCAGTTCTCCCCCCAAACCCCACAGCTATCCCTTCCAGTCCCCCTCACATCCAGCACTGCCAGTGCTACCCCAGCACAAAAAGCCCTGCCAGTGCTACCCCAGCCCATGCCGTAACTGCCAGTGCTCCCTCCCCACCCGCACAGCCTGCACTGCCAGTGCACCCCCACAGCCAGCGCTGCCAGTGCTCACCACACTCCTAAAGCCAGCACTGCCCATGCTCCCCACAGCCAGCACTGCCAGTGTTTTCAACCCACAGCCAGAACTGCCAATGCTCTCCCCACAGCCAGCACTGCCAGTGCTCCCCGCCACCCCACAGCCAGCACTGCCAGTGCTCCCCGCCACCCCACAGCCAGCACTGCCAGTGCTCCCCACCCCCCACCGCCAGCACTTCCAGTGCTCCCCCACAGCCAGCACTTCCAGTGATTCCCCCACCCCCACAGCCAGCACTACCAGTGCTCATACGCCACCCCAGAGGCAGCACTGCCAGCACTCCTCCACCCACCCCAGCCAGCACTGCCAGTGCTCCCCAAAGCCAGCACTGCCAGTGCTCCCCACAGCCAGCACTTCCAGTGCTCCCCT
Source organism: Scyliorhinus torazame (assembly GCF_047496885.1). Classification (NCBI taxonomy): domain Eukaryota; kingdom Metazoa; phylum Chordata; class Chondrichthyes; order Carcharhiniformes; family Scyliorhinidae; genus Scyliorhinus; species Scyliorhinus torazame. The sequence goes on from NC_092726.1 coordinate 59,547,028, forward strand.
CACAGCCAGCACTGCCAGTGCGCCCGCCCTCCCACATCCAGCACAGCCAGCACTGCCAGTACTCAACAACCCTCACGCAGCCAGCACGACCAGTGTTTCCGCAACACAGCCAGCACTGCCAGTGCTCCACCAACCTCACGCAGCCAGCACGACCAGTGTTTCCGCAACACAGCCAGCACTGCCAGTGCTCCACCACAGCCAGCACGACCATTGATCCCCTGCACAGCCTGCAGTGCCTGCCCGCCCCCCCCCCCCAAATCCAGCACTGCCAGTCGGCCCCCACAGCCAGCACTGCCAGTGCAGCCCCACCCCGCAAATCCAGCAATGCCAGTGCTCCCCTCACACCCAGCCCTGCCACTGCTCCCCACGCAGCCAGCCCTGCCTGAATTCTCCCACACAGCCAGCACTGCCAGTGCTACCCCACAGCCAGCGCTGCCTGTACTCACCCACCCTCCCGCAGCTAGCACGGACAGTGCTTCCCCAACACAGCCAGCACTGCCAGTGCTTCCCCACCTCAGCCAGCACTGCCAGTGCTCCCCCTCCCCCCACAGCCAGCCTTGTCAATGCTCACCCCGCACTCCCGCACAGCCTGCACTGCCAGTGCTCCCCCCACAGTGTTGCTCGTTTTAGTCTTAGTCTATTGGCTCTGATTACGTCACCTTTGCTCACTAGTCGCCAGGTATCTTTATGATACCACCACGTGGTTCAAGTTCAGGTTATGATTAATAACACAGCACACCGCTTAGTAAGGATTAAAACAACGGTCATTTATTATATACAACAAGCCAGATTTATACTCTAATACTACTATCTATATAATAAAACCTATCACTACTGGCCAATACTTAACCTTAGGAAGAGCCCACCAGGTCAGGGAAACGAATGGCTTGTCCAATCAAATCTGGCCCGCGGGATTCAAAAGGCTGATATAGGTCGGTGGCGAGGTGTCTCGACCGGAATGCGACCGCTGGATTCAAACTTTCAGTTGCCGGTGGCTGGTCTTACGAAGGTCTCGAGCAGGCGAAGATGAGAGAGAGAGATCTGGACTCGGACCTTCACTTTTATAGGGCCCAGGGGCTTCCCGCCTCCCGGGGCGGCCCTTGACCCTGAGTCCCAAGTGATTGGATTTTGTCCCCAATCTCTAGGGTCGATGTGTCCAATGGTGAGGTGATTCCTCCATCGGGGGGAGGGGGTAGAGGGGGCTCGCTTACCTGTCTTTGTTTCGGCCACTGCAGGCGCCGACAGGTCTGGCCCGGTATTCAATTGCTAATATGTTGCAATTGTTCCCGGGGATAGCCGATTTAACTGTGGATGTCTGAATAGATTGGCTGCAAACAGTCCTGAATGCAACTGCGAATACAAAGAACAAGAACAAAGAACAAAGAAATGTACAGCACAGGAACAGGCCCTTCGGCCCTCCAAGCCCGTGCCGACCATGCTGCCTGACTAAGCTACAATCTTCTACACTTCCTGGGTCCGTATCCCTCTATTCCCATCCTATTCATGTATTTGTCAAGATGCCCCTTAAATGTCACTATCGTCCCTGCTTCCACTACCTCCTCCGGTAGCGAGTTCCAGGCACCCACTACCCTCTGCGTAAAAAACTTGCCTCGTACATCTACTCTAAACCTTGCCCCTCCTGGGTTGATGGGCTGTTGATGGCCCTGAGTATCGATCTGGGCTACCTTCCCAGAGCCGAATATGCAAAACTGTCTGCAGCTGCCTGCTTGTGTCTTCTTGGCTGCTTTTCCCAGCAGTCTTTCGGGATAGCCGTTTTAAACTGGGTTTTGGCCAGATGAATCGGAACGGAGCCATTTTACATGGCTACAATAGGGTGGAGGTGTGGGCTTGGGTAGGGTGCTCTCTCAAAGAGCCAGTGCAGACTCGATGGGCCTTCTGCACTGTAGTTTCTATGGTTAGTATAAACGGTCGGCACAACATCGAAGGGCCTGTTCGGTGCTGTACTGTTCTATGTTCTCTGTTCTTTGTTCTAATGTAAAAGGGCGATGGTTCGATTACCTCTTATTTGAGGTGCTTAAGGCCTGGAACTTGTGTATTATAGAATTTACTTTGCAGAAGGAGGCCATTCTGCCCACCGAGTCTGCACCGGCTCTTTGAGAGAGCACCCTACCCAAGCCCCCACCTCCACCCTGTCCGCATAACCCAGTAACCCTACCCAATACTCAGGGCAATTGTGGACACTAAGGGCAATTTAGAATTGCCAATCCACCTAACCTGAAACAAAGGGAGAGATAACTTCTTCAGAGAACTTGCTGTGCATGCAACGGCACGCAATTGCAAACCTGACTGAAGATATATTTTGTAGACAGTGAATCACTCTGAAATTTATGACTGGTACGTTCTCAAATCTGAACACAAAGGCGGGCAGGGAATAGTGGATAGGGCGAGAACGGGAAATAGAGAGGGAGAGAGACAGAAAAAAATCAGAGAGAGATAAATAACAAGAGAGCGAGATAGCGACAGAGACAGCTAATGTTTGCCGAAAATATGAAAAGAGAGAGAGAGACAGACGAATAGTCGCAATGTTAGGCGGCTCTGAGCGGTGAGGGTCTACATTTAATGTCAATGGATTTTCAGGATCCTGAGGGAGAGACTGGAAGTGGGTCTTTACTATCTCTGCTTGTCTCTCCCTGTCCGTCTTGTCAATTTTTAAAAAATGTGTTTCACACGGCTGACCGAGGTCTGTCCCGGTGGTACTCACCCTGGGCGATTGTATCTGCTAGTGACCCATAAGGCCAGAAGAACTGAAGACCACAGGAACAGTGTTAGGCCACGCGGCCCATTGAATGTACTCCGCCATGTAATCATGGTTGATACGTTTCTCATCCCCATTCTCCTGCTTTTTCCGCAAACCCCTGCTTCCCTTGTTAATCAAGAACCTATCTATCTCTGCCTTAAATACATTCAGTGATTGAGCCTCCACAGCCTTCTGCAGCAAAGAGTTCTACAGATTCAACACCCTCTGACTGAAGAGATTCCTCCTTACTTCCGTTTCAAAGGATCGTCCCTTTTCTGAGGCTATTAATTATAATCATAATCATATTTTATTGTCAGAAGTAGTCTTACATGAACACAGCAATTAAGTTACTGTGAAAAGCCCCGCCACATTACGGAGCCTGTTTAGGTGCATAGAGGAAGAATTCTGAACGTCCAATTCACATAACATCACGTCTTTCGGTACTTGCGGGAGGAAACCGGAGCACCCGGAGAAAACCCACCCAGGCAGGGCGAGAACGTGCAGACTCCACACAGACAGCGATCAGAGCCGGGAATCGAACCTCGGACCCTGGCGCTATGAAGGCACAGTGCTAATTAGCTTGCTACCTTGCGAGGCTATTCACACGGGAGCTAGTTTGTCCCACCAGTAGTAACATCCTCTCCACGTCCACAAAATCCAAGCCTTTCATGACCCGATAAGGTTTAATGTGATCCGTCTCATCCTTCTTAACGCCAACGAGTACAGACACCGAGCCACCAACCTCTCCTCGTCTTCATTCCAGGGATCATTCTTGTAACGTCCTCTGGATCATTTTCAAGAGCAGCACACACTTTCTTCAATACAGGGCCCTAAACCGCTCACAGTACTCCAAATATGGCCTGACCGGAGCCTCGTACAGCCAGAACGAGGAATACGTTTAATAGAGAAAGTGAGAGATGTCGGAGGACAGAGCTGTGGAGAGATAGGAATACAGAGACAGAAGAGAAACAACTGGAACGAAACTTCTGTCAATCTGTTTCATACACTGACTGAAAACTGTGATATATATATGAGGGCTAATAAACTAATAATCTGGGAATCGGAGCTATTTCATAGAATTTACAGTGCAGGAGGAGGCCATTTGGCCCATCAGGTCTGCAATGGCCTTTGGAAATAGCACCCTACTTAAGTCCACACATACACCCTATCCCCGTAACTGAGTAACCCCTCCCAACCATTGTGGGCATTAAGGGCAACTTATCATGCCCAATTAACCTAACCTGCACATCTTTGGACTGTGGGAGGAAACCGGAGCACCCGCAGGAAACTCACGCAGACACGGCGAAAACATACAGAGACCCCACACACAGAAACGTAAGGCGGGAATCGAACCTGGGAACCTGGCGTTGTGAAGCAACAGTGGGAACCATTGTTCTACTGTGCCACCCACTATTGTAAAGAAGAGCCATTTTTTTTGAAAGTCATTATTTGTATTTCAATAAAATCATTTTGTTGTTATTCTCTTTACTTACTGCACAAAATGTGTCCATTCGGCCCATCGCGTATATCCCGGCTCCCAAAGGGCAAACTAGCTTGCCCTATTCCTCAGCTCGTCTCCGAAGCCTCGAAATCAATCGCTTTGAAATATATATTCAGCTCTCTTTTGAAACATCCTATGGAATCCGCCTCCACCACTCTGCCGGGCAGTGTATTTCAAATCCCAACTACTCGCTGAATCAAGAGGTGTCGTCTCATCCCTCTCCGAGCTCTCTTGCTGACCATCTTGAATGTGTGATCCGTCGTCACTGGCATGTCCACTAGTGGAAACAGAACATCCATCTTTAGCTGTAAAAAATTGCACAGAATTTTGAACACCTTTATAAGATGACCTCTGACTCTTCCCTTTTCCGAGGAGAATACGCCAAATTTATCCAATCGTTCCTTGGATCTAAAATTAGTCATTCTTGGTATCATTCTAGCAAAGATCCCCTGTACTTTCTGCAGGGCTTCAACATCCTTCCCTAATATGGTGCCCAGTATTGCACACAATACTACAAATGTTGTCTGACCAATGATTTTGCGAGGTGCAGCATCACGGCCTTAATTTTGTACACAATGCCTCTATTTATAACCCCACGCTACAAGCCTTCCAACAAACTGTTTCAACGGGCCTGGCGACCTTCAGACCATTGAGAACTTGAACCACTATGTCCCTCTGCTCCTGTACCCTACTAAAAAGGTTACAATTGGGCCTATATTTGCTCCCAATGTTTCTTCCACCAAAATGCATTTTCTGACATTCTGCTGCATGAAAGTTCATCTGCCAGGTGTCTGCCCATTTGTCGAACTTGTCAGTCACCCTCCGAGGTCTCGAAGCGTCATCCTCACAATTAACTGTTCCCCCTAGTTTAGTATCACCTGCAAATTTAGAGACTTGGCCCTCAACACCCACTTGGACATCATTTGTATTGAACAGATTACCATCTCTTTACCACGGAAATTTGAATTTGAAAGACTGCAGCAATGTGTGAAGGGATTGGTGGACAGGACATCTGCCCCAGAGGATAGATGGGTGGATGAGCCCCGCGTGACGTTTATCACATCTTCCGACTGTAATCACGATTCTCCAGCCCTCCCAGCGCATGTTTCTCGATTATCCATTCCTGCCGCATGGGATTTCTCACTGCGGGCAGCCCACACCACCGGGCACCTCGGGGCTGGGGCGCGCTGCCGGCGGAACAGACAATTCCACCAGCGCAGATTTCGCCCATAGGCGGGATTCTCCCGTTACCCAGCTGCTTTTTCTCGGCGGCTGTATTCTATCTTCACGGAGCTTATCTGGAGCCACTTCACGCCATTGTGAAATCCGCTAGCTCGGGGGCGCTACCGGCGGGAAAAAGAAATTGGCAACGACCTAGGAATTCTAGCCTAGTGTTCACTGCAGCATGACCTGAGCATCCTTCAGCGGATAATACAGAGAATCCCAAGCAGTGTTCGTGAGTAATGCGCCTGCAGTTAGTTTGCACATGATAAGAAATCGTGTAGAGAGATAAAGAGAGAGAAATTCACAATCATCAACTCAAAATTGAATTCTGCAAGTGCCACAATTCTTGGGATCTGCCCGTGCAGGATTTGCCTACGGAATTCCCAAAATTACAATAGTGAACTCACCGCTTTTCTGGAAATTCGTGTTTGAGGATGGGTTTGGAGCAGAGAGGGAGAAATAGGAGAGGGAGATTTCAGCAGAGAGGGTGGTGGGGGAAATTAGGGTTCAGATGGGGGCCAAAGGGCTTACTATCTCTGCCTCTCGCGCTCTGTCTGACTCTATCTAAATGCTTGTCAAATGTTTGAAGTGGACTCAACGCAACTGAGTGAGCCCTGTTCCGGTGATGTCATGAATGGCTAGCCATGCCTGCCAATCACCCCACACAAGTCACTGACGGCAAGGGGGCATGAACTGTATAACACTTATAGTTTTTGTATTTGTGTATGTGTCCATATCTCGATGCATCGCTGCCTCGCTCTTCCTGTCTCTAACTCTTCCTCTATCTACCCGTCTGTTTTCCCTGTCTGTTTGTATCTATGTTTCTGTCTGTCTGTCTGTGTCGGTCTGCCTGTCGGTCTCTCTGTCTATCTGTCTCTCTCTCTCTCGCTCTTTAACCCCACCTCGCCGTCTCACCTCTCCCGCTGTCTCCCGTCTCTGCCTCTCCGCAACATTGATTCAATGATTCAGACAGACAGCCAGAGAGGGAGAGACGCACGCACAGAGAAATCTAATTATTGCAAACTAAGAAAGCTGAATTCAAATGCACCACTTTTCATTTCACGCTCATAATTATCTACATGCTTTGAACACAATTTTTATTCCACAGTCACACACACTTCACGTTAAAGGACTTAGAATCCAGGCCAAAGAGAAATTCTTCACAGACAATGGATGATTTTTTGATGTGATTTCACGACTAAAATTTTGGGAATTCTGCAGGCAACGTTTGCACAAGAAAGCGAGCGAAGACGGAGAGAGCGACAGGGTGAGAGAGCGAGCGAGCGAGAGAGAGAGAGAACGAGAAAGAGAGAACGAGAAAGAGAGAACGAGTAAGAGAGAACCTGTTTTCCTGCGAATTGCCGCAGTTGCCGCAAAGAGGAGTTGATTCAGCCTGGATCCACAATCGAGGGAGCGGGACTGACATGAGAACTGTCGCTCTGGAAAAGCTCTGTTCTGACCGGATACATAGCGCTTGTGTGTGAGGCAGACAGAGTAGTGGGGTTGCCAGAATCCAATGGAACGCGCAGCAACATTGAATTCATTCGATTGAATATATTCGGGGATTGGGGGAATTTGTCTGTCCATTTCTTTCAGCTTGCGGACCCACCCGCAGACTCACTCTCCAGTCATTTATCTTCGAATAAAACTTGAAAAATGTGATTTCTCCTGATTTCAATAGGGAGGTGAGGGACGGTCCGGGTTTAATAGAGACGCAGGATATTCAGATTGTCTATGTCCCTTATAGGTTGCTTCTGGGACATTGCTCTGCACGGCAACAACTCATCATTAATGTAACGACTTCCTTAATGTTGCTGAGGTCCTGGAATTGAATGTCGAAGTGTGAGGCTTGTAAAGTATTGTTGTAATCGCCGAATATCTTCTGTGCTGAAAGATGAAAAATACATTGGACAGTTAATTAACATGTTGGTGAAGTGGTGGTGCTCCCTGTGAGGTTGCGTGTGTGATGGAACTTTGATTTAGGTCAATGAGTTATCTAAAGTGTACTAGCATTCCCGCGGTCCACCCCCTCAACCCCACCCACACCTGCTCTACCTGATTTAAAGAGGGAAACGTTCTTGCTGAGATTATTCAAACAATAAGGCGTGTTCCACGTTTTTGAACCTTAAACATGTACGGATTATTAGAATTTAGCTTTCTCTGCGCCCAGACCTACAGAACATATCATCATTTGGTTGCATATGATACACAGAAGGTAGATGCAACAAAACTCACATAGCTAATACATTTTCCACTTTTCGCGTAAATCACACACAAGAGAAGAAATTCACGTGTTGAATGCATTGTGTCTGTCACTGAGCTTATTTAGTCACTCACTCTGCATTTATTGGGTTCACATCCTCCACCTCAGCTTTTCTTTGGATATAATAGGGCATTCCTGTTTAACTCTGTACGTATTTCTGGTGGTGTCTTTCTGTGTAGAATTCGGAGGAACCATTGACATATTTGAAGTTGACAGACTCTGTATGTTGTTGGTTCAGATCAGAGGTTACGACCAAAACTGATAAAAAATCGAAATCTGTTCATAATATTATATTCTTTTTAATCAGTTATGTATTCAGTATTTAATATCATGTACTATTTTATAAAGAGGAATATACACCACATTTTTCAACTGCTTCCTGAAATTGCTCTGTGTGACGGCGTATATACAAGTGTTTGTACAGCAGCTTAGGAGCTGCAGCATGAAACCTATTTCCAATACAAAAAGGGGCATATCTCCATAAATCTCCGCCATATTAAATATTCTCCACCACATAGAATACGCCATGAATATGGACCATAAGACGACGAAATTCCCGGAGACCGCAAATAGTAAAATTATGGATTTTCTTCGACTCTCAATCTCTGGGTCTTTGTGACTGTTTACATTGCTTGCATTTCGCAGTCGAGTGCGTGCTCTGCTGCTCACTAAAATGTGCCGGACGGTTAAAAAATTGAGAAGTAAAATCAGAACAAATGGGAATCCTGGCGTCAAAATATTATGCACTAACTCAATGGCAGCCCAAAACCGTGAGATCTTAATTCTGGTACTCATGTAACAAAACCATGGGCTGTTGTTCAGCCTGTACCAAGCTGTCAGCATAAAATACCAGGGGATGTCCTTTAAAGTGCTCAGAATCGCAACTGTTCCCAAGACCCAGGCCGCCGTTTTATCGGTGCAGTATCCACTTCTCACCTTCTGACAACAAATGACAATGAATCGATCAAAGGTGAAAGCGACGGTGAACCAGACAGAGGAGTCAGTAACCACATAAAGCAAAGCAGCGTGAATGTTGCACACTGGAATTAACTTCACACTTATTAACTGATACGCAATTGGAATCTGCCTCAATATCAGGTCTAGGAAAACTACCAATAGATCTGCCGTTGCCATGGCCACCAGGTAGCAAGTAGTTGAACTGGAAAGTCCACATTTTCCGCAAGACAATATCACAATCGTCACTACGTTAACTGTGAGGATAAATAATATAATTAAGAGAAACAGTGACAATGTACAATGTCAACAAACCAGGCGGGGAGAACGAATGTGTGTTCAATTTCTTGATTGCCGAGAGTGTGTTGATGGAAATTACCGTACATCCCGTGAAAAACGTTTTGATATCATCTGTGTGCAGTATTGATAAACAAACTGATTAACCCATCTTCCCTGCAATGTCTTAAAAGGAAATGGGAAGGGTCAATAAAATGTGAAAAATTCGTGATAATCAAGATGAATAATGAAGTACACATGTACATCAAAATATGAATTAGAAGTGCCCTATAAATCTGCTTATCGGCTTCATTAATGCTTGTTCGCCAGTCCCTGGCCTTTACTCGGTCATGAGATGGTGTCATGCAGATGTATTCTGGTTGAGAATTTTAAACTATTTCATTCGAAATGACTCTAAAGCTCCAAGTGTGGCAGAAGTGGTGAGTAGCTGAGTAAATTAATCCTTCTGCCAATATAGAATTGGGTTTAGCAGTGCATGAGTAGCATAAGATGAAATGTCAAAAAAGGGAAAATAGTCAACGGGAACAGTGAGCCAAATATGAGAACGCGTGATTGCACGTCCAGGCAATATGAGACATTGATGAGGCAGAACATAAGAAACAGAATGATCGGCAAATAATTAGTGTCTAGAACCTGGAGCCTCTATCGCCATCCTATCGCTGTTTGGAATGAAGTTTACCTTTATGCCCAATCCCCATCTTTCTTGCATGGAGACTGGAATGTATCTAATTCTAAAACAACTAAATGTTGGAAAACCTACCAATTCTCGGGACAATTATCCCAAAGGTTCGCAACCCTTTCGTGCAGAAGTGTGATTGCATCTAACACATGAATTACTGACTACTGTCGTGAGCACCTGACTCTCTGAAGTGGACTACATATGTTCAGGTAATATTAATTCTGCTTGTCTACCCAGTCAAACTCCTTCAAAATCCAGTGCTACAATCTGATCACCTCTCGGTTCTTTAGAAACTGTACACAAAATAAAACCCCACAGTATGTATTACTTCACAATCCGTCGGCGCGCATAAGCCATGACCCTAATTAATGATGCACATTTGACTTGCTCCATTAAAAGCATGACCTATCTCAGATATGGAGACTGTAACATCGCACATTTTTGCATGTAGTATCCCAGTGAATTACCGTCACGTTGTTAATACATTATCATGCAGTTCTCCACTCGACTTGCAATTTCACTTACTACTCGTTCATTCAGCAGCACGTTAACGGTATGCAAGAAGATTAGAGGCCGCTCGATCTGGTTTATTCGGTGGGCATATAATTATAATTAATTATGAGAGACAAGATAAACTGTCACGGAGAAAGCAGGAGTTTATCAATGATAACCAAATTGAAAAATGTCAACTCAGTCGATCTTATTCTGGAAGTAACCACGAGGTGTGATGAGGCTGGTGTATGGAACTTTGTCTGTGTCGATTTTCATAAAGGTCACAGATGTGAAACCGGATAAAATGTGACTCCCCAGGGGCATAACGGTGGCGCAGTGGTGAGAACTGCTGCTTCACGGCGCAGAGGTCCCAGGTTCCGTCTCTGGCTCACTCTCCGTCTGCAGTTTGCACATTAGAATTTGCAACATATATTACAACACAATACAGGCCATTCGGCCCACGATGTTGTACCGAACATTTATCCTAATCTCAAATCAACCTAACCTACACCCCTTCAATGTACTGCTGTCCATGTATCTGGGCAGGAGTCGCTGAAATGACCCTAATGACTCTGACTTCACCCCCTCCGCTGGCAATGCATTCGACGCACTTACCACTCTCTGTGTATAGAACCTACCTCTGACATTCCTCTTATACCTTCCTTCAATCATCTTAAACTATGTCCCTCGTGACAGTCATTTACGCCCTGGGGTAAAGTCTCTGGGATCAACTCTATCCATGCCTCCCATCACCTTGTTCACCTCTATCATGTACCTCTCTTCCTTCTTCTCTCCAGTTAGAAAAGCCCTAGCTCCCTGAACCTTTATTCATAAGACAGTCCCTCCAGTCCAAGCAGCATCCTAGGAAACCTTCCCTACACCCTCTCCAAAGCATCCGATATAATGAGTAGCACAGAACTGACACCAATATTCCAAGTGTGGTCTAACCAGGATCCTAAGCTGCAGCAAAACCTCGCGGCTCTTAAACACAATCCCCCTGTTAATGAAAGCCAACACACCATACGCTTTCTTAACAATCCTATCAACCTGGCTGGTAACTTTGATGGATCTATACATGTGAACCCCAAGATCCGTCTGTTCCACCACACTTCCCAGAATCCTGCCTTTAACCCTGTTTTCAGAATTCAAATTCGACTTTCCAAAATGAATCACTTCACGTTCATCGAGACTGAACTCCATCTGCCACTTTTCAGCCCGGCTCTACTTCTTGTCAATGTCCTGCTGTAACCTACAACAGCCCGCAACACTATCTAAAACTCCACCAAATTTCGTGACACCGGCAAACTTACTAATTCACTCTTCCACTTCCTCATCCAAGTCATTTATAAAAATCACAAAGAGCAGAGGTCCCAGAACAGATCCCTGCGGGACACCACGGGTCAGCAACCTCCAGGCGGAATACTTTCCATCCACTACCACTCGCTGTCTTTCAAACCCCAACAACTCTCTGAATCAAGAGGTGTCGTCTCATCCCTCTCCGAGCTTTCTTGCTGACCATATTGAATTTGTGATCCGTCGTCACTGGCATGTTCACTCGTGGAAACAGAACATCCATCTTTAGCTGGTCAAAATTGCACAGAATTTTGAACACCTTTATAAGATGACCTCTTACTCTTCTCTGTTCCAAGGAGAAAACGTCGAATTTATCCTATCTTTCCTTAGATCTAAAATTAGTCATTCTTGGGATCATTCTAGCAAAGTTCCTCTGTACTTTCTCCAGGCCTTCAACATCCTTCCCTAATATGGTGCCCAGAATTGCACACAATACTACAAATGTTGTCTGACCAATGATTTGACGAGGTGCAGTATCTCTGCCTTAATTTTTTACACTATGCCTCTATTTATAACCCCACGCTACAAGCCTTCCTACAAACTGTTTCAGCCGCCTGGCGACCTTCAGACCATTGAGAGCTTGAACTCCTATGTCCCTCTGCTCCTGTACCCCACTAAAAAGGTTACAATTGGGCCTATATTTGCTCCCAATGTTTCTTCCACCAAAATGCATTTTTTGACATTCTGCTGCATAAAAGTTCATCTGCCAGGTGTCTACCCATTTGTCGAACTTGTCAGTCACCCTCCGAGGTCTCGAAGCGTCACCCTCACAATTAACTGTTCCCCCTAGTTTAGTATCACCTGCAAATTTAGAGACTTGGCCCTCAACACCCACTTGGTCATCATTTGTATTGAACAGATTACCATCTCTTTACCCCGGAAATTTGAATTTGAAAGACTGCAGCAATGTGTGAAGGGATTGGTGGACAGGACATTTTCCCCAGGGGAAAGATGGGTGGATGAGACCCGCGTGACTTATATCACATCTTCCTGCTGTAATCACGATTCTCCAGCCCTCCCAGCGCATGTTTCTCGATTATCCATTCCTGCCGCCATGGGATTTCTCACTGCGGGCAGCCCACACCACCGGGCACCTCGGGGCTGGGGCGCGCTGCCGGCGGAACAGACAATTCCACCAGCGCAGATTTCGCCCATAGGCGGGATTCTCCCGTTACCCAGCTGCTTTTTCTCGGCGGCTGTATTCTATCGTCACGGAGCTTATCTGGAGCCACTTCACGCCATTGTGAAATCCGCTCACTCGGGGGCGCTACCGGCGGGAAAAAATAAATTGGCACCGACCAAGGAATTCTAGCCTCGTGTTCACTGCAGCATGACCTGAGCATCCTTCAGCGGATAATACAGAGAATCCCATGCAGTGTTCGTGAGTAATGCGCCTGCAGTTAGTTTGCACATGATAAGAAATCGTGTAGAGAGATAAAGAGAGAGAAATTCACAATCATCAACTCAAAATTGAATTCTGCAAGTGCCACAATTCTTGGGATCTGCCCGTGTAGGATTTGCCTACGGAATTCCCAAAATTACAATAGTGAACTCACCGCTTTTCTGGCAATTCGTGTTTGAGGATGTGTTTTGGAGCAGAGAGGGAGAAATAGGAGAGGGAGATTTCGGCAGAGAGGGAGGTGGGGGAAATTAGGGTTCAGATGGGGGCCAAAGGGCGGGGCGATTACTATCTCTGCCTCTCGCTCTCTGTCTGACTCTATGTAAATGCTTGTCAATTGTTTGAAGTGGACTCAACGCAACTGAGTGAGACCTGTTCCGGTGATGTCATGCATGGCTAGCCATGCCTGCCAATCACCCCACACAAGTTACTGACGGCAAGGGGCATGAACTGTACAGCACTGTTATAGTTTTTGCATTTGTGTATGTGTCCATATCTCGATGCATCGCTACCTCGCTCTTCCTGTCTCTAACTCTTCCTCTATCTACCCGTCTTTTTTCCCTGTCTGTATCTATGTTTCTGTCTCTCTGTCTGTGTCGGTCTGCCTGTCGGTCTCTCTGTCTATCTGTCTCTCTCTCTCTCGCTCTTTATCCCCACCTCGCCGTCTCACCTCTCCCGCTGTCTCCCGTCTCTGCCTCTCCGCAACATTGATACAATGATTCAGACAGACGGACAGAGAGGGAGAGACGCACGCACAGAGAAATCTAATTTTTCAAACTAAGAAAGCTGAATTCAAATGCACCACTTTTCATTTCACGCTCATAATTATCTACATGCTCTGAACACAATTTTTATTCCACAATCACACACACTTCACGTTAAAGGACTTCGAATCCAGGCCAAAGAGAAATTCTTCACAGTCCATGGTTTATTTTATGATGTGATTTCACGACTAAAATTTTGGGAATTCTGCAGGCAACGTTTGCATTAGAAAGCGAGCGAAGACGGAGAGAGCGACAGGGTGAGAGAGCGAGCGAGCGAGAGAGAGAGAGAGAGAACGAGAAAGAGAGAACGAGTAAGAGAGAACCTGTTTTCCTGCGACTTGCCACAGTTGCCGCCAAGAGGAGTTGATTCAGCCTGAATCCCCAATCGAGGGAGCGGGACTGACATGAAAATTGTCGCTCTAGAAAAGCTCTGTTCTCACCGGATACATGGCGCTTGTGTGTGAGGCAGACAGAGTTATGGGATTGCCAGAATCCAATGGAACGTGCAGCAACATTGAATTCAGTCGACTGAATATATTCGGGGATTGGGGGAATGTGTCTGTCCATTTCTTTCAGCTTGCGGACCCACCCGCAGACTCACTCTCAGTCATTTCTCTCCATATTTACTCTTCGAATAAAACGTGAAAAATGTGATTTGTCCTGATTTGAATTGGGAGGTTCGGGACGGTCCGGGTTTAATAGAGACGCAGGATATTCAGATTGTCTATGTCCCTTATAGGTTGCTTCTGGGACATTGCTCTGCACGGCAACAACTCATCGTTAATGTAACGACTTCCTTAATGTTGCTGAGGTCCTGGAATTGAATTTCGAAGTGTGAGGCTTGTAAAGTATTGTTGTAATCACCGAATATCTTCTGTGCTGAAAGATGAACAATACATTGGACAGTTAATTACCATGTTGGTGAAGTGGTGGTGCTCCGTCGGGAGGAGAGCGTTCTGTGGGTTGGGGGGGGTGTGGGGGGTGCTGCTACCTGTGAGGTTGTGTGTGTGATGGAACTTTGATGTAGGTCAATGAGTTATCTAAAGTGTACTCGCATTCCCGCAGTCGGAAAAGTTCTGGCTGAGATTATTCAAACAATAAGGCGTGTTCCACGTTTTTGAAGCTTAAACATGTACGGGTTATTAGAATTTAGCTTTCTCTGCGCCCAGACCTACAGAACATATCATCATTTGGTTGCATATGATACACATAAGGTAGATGCAACAAAACTCACATAGCTAATACATTTTCCACTTTTCGCGTAAATCATACACAAAAGAAGAAATTCACGTGTTGAATGCATTGTGTCTTTCACTGAGCTTATTGAGTCACTCACTCTGCATTTATTGGGTTCAAATCCTCCACCTCAGCTTTTCTTTGGATATAATAGGGCATTCCTGTTTAACTCTGTACGTATTTCTGGTGGTGTCTTTCTGTGTAAAATTCGGAGGAACCATTGACATATTTGAAGTTGACAGACTCTGTATGTTGTTGGTTCAGATCAGAGGTTACGACCAAAACTGATAAAAAACGAAATCTGTTCATAATATTATATTCTTTTTAATCAGTTATTCAGTATTTAATATAATGTACTATTTTATAAAGAGGAATATACACCACATTTTTCAACTGCTTCCTGAAATTGCTCTGTGTGACGGCGTATATACAAGTGTTTGTACAGCAGCTTAGGAGCTGCAGCATGAAACCTATTTCCAATACAAAAAGGGGCATATCTCCATAAATCTCCGCCATATTAAATATTCTCCACCACATAGAATACGCCATGAATATGGACCATAAGACGACGAAATTCCCGGAGACCGCAAATAGTAAAATTATGGATTTTCTTCGACTCTCAATCTCAGGGTCTTTGTGACTGTTTACATTGCTTGCATTTCGCAGTCGGCTGCGTGCTCTGCTGCTCACTAAAATGTGCCGGACGGTTAAAACATTGAGAAGTAAAATCAGAACAAATGGGAATCCTGGCGTCAAAATATTATGCACTAACTCAATGGCACCCCAAAACCGTGAGATCTTATTTCTGGTACTCATGTAACAAAACCATGGGCTGTTGTTCAGCCTGTACCAAGCTGTCAGCATAAAATACCAGGGGATGTCCTTTAAAGTGCTCAGAATCGCAACTGTTCCCAAGACCCAGGCCGCCGTTTTATCGGTGCAGTATCCACTTCTCACCTTCTGACAACAAATGACAATGAATCGATCAAAGGTGAAAGCGACGGTGAACCAGACAGAGGAGTCAGCAGCCGCATAAAGCAAAACAGCGTGAATGTTGCACACTGGAATTAACTTCACAATTCTTAAATGATACGCAATTGGAATCTGCCTCAATATCAGGTCCAGGAAAACTACCAATAGATCTGCCGTTGCCATGGCCACCAGGTAGCAAGTAGTTGAACTGGAAAGTCCACATTTTCCCCGAGACAATATCACAATCGTCAATACATTAACTGTGAGGATAAATAACATAATTAAGAGAAACAGTGACAACGTACAATGTCAACAAACCAGGCGGGAGAACGAGTGTGTGTTCAATTTATTGATTGCCGAGAGTGCGTTGATGGAAATTACCGTACACCCGTGAAAAGCGTTTTGATATCATCTTCGCGCAGTATTGATAAACAAACTGATTAACCCATCTTCCCTGCAACGTCTTAAAAGGAAATGGGAAGGGTCAATAAAATGTGAAAAATCCGTGATAATCAAGATGAATAAAGAAGTACACATGTACATCAAAATATGAATTAGAAGTGCCCAATAAATATGATTATCTGCTTCATTAATGCTTGTTCGCCAGTCCCTGGCCATTACTCGGTCATGAGATGGTATCATGCAAATATATTCTGGTTGAGAATTTTAAACTAATTTCATTCGAAATGGCTCTAAAGCTCCAAGTGTGGCAGAAGTAGCTGAGTAAATTAATCCTGCTGCCAATTTAGAACTGGGTATAGCAGTGCATGAGTAGCATAAGATGAAATGTCAAAAAAGGGAAAATAGTCAACGGGAACAGTGAGCCAAATATGAGAACGCGTGATTGCACGTCCAGGCAATATGAGACATTGATGAGGCAGAACATAAGAAATAGAATGATCGGCAAATAATTAGTGTCTAGAACCTGGAGCCTCTATCGCCATCCTATCGCTGTTTGGAATGAAGTTTACTTTTATGCCCAATCCCCATCTTTCTTGCATGGAGACTGGAATGTATCTAATTCTAAAACAACTAAATGTTGGAAAACCTACCAGTTCTCGGGACAATGATCCCAAAGGTTCGCAACCCTTTCGTGCAGAAGTGTGATTGCATCTAACACATGAATTACTGACTACTGTCGTGAGCACCTGACTCTTTCAAGTGGACTACATATGTTCAGGCAATATTAATTCTGCTTGTCTACCCAGTCAAACTCCTTCAAAATCCAGTGCTACAATCTGATCACCTCTCGGTTCTTTAGAAACTGTATACAAAATAAAACCCCACAGTATGTATTACTTCACAATCCGTCGGCGCGCATAAGCCATGACCCTAATTAATGATGCACATTTGACTTGCTCCATTAAAAGCATGACCTATCTCAGATATGGAGACTAACATCGCACATTTTTGCATGTAGTATCCCAGTGAATTACCGTCACGTTGTTAATACATTATCATGCAGTTCTCCACTCGACTTGCAATTTCACTTACTACTCGTTCATTCAGCAGCACGCTAACGGTATGCAAGAAGATTAGAGGCCGCTCAATCTGGTTTATTCGGTGGGCATATAATTATAATTAATTATGAGAGACACGATAAACTGTCACGGAGAAAGCAGGGGTTTATCAGAGATAACCAAATTGAGAAATGTCAACTCAGTCGATCTTATTCTGGAAGTAACCACGAGGTATGATGAGGCTGGTGTATGGAACTTTGTCAGTGTCGATTTTCATAAAGGTCACAGATGTGAAACCGGATAAAATGTGACTCCCCAGGGGCTGAACGGTGGCGCAGTGGTGAGCACTGCTGCTTCACGGCGCAGAGGTCCCAGGTTCCGTCTCTGGATCACTCTCCGTCTGCAGTTTGCACATTAGAATATACAGCATATATTACAGCACTATACAGGCCCTTCGGCCAACGATGTTGTACCGCCCATTTATTCTAATCTTAGATTAACCTAACCTACACCCCTTCAATGTACTGCTGTCCATGTATCTGGGCAGGAGTCGCTGAAATGTCCCTAATGACTCTGACTCCATCCCCTCCGCTGACAATGCATTCGACGCACTTACCACTCTCTGTGCAAAGAACCTACCTCTGACATTCCTCTTATACCTTCCTCCAATCATCTTAAACTATGTCCCTCGTGACAGTCATTTACGCCCTGGGGTAAAGTCTCTGGGATCAACTCTACCCATGCCTCCCATCACCTTGTTCACCTCTATCATGTACCTCTCTTCCTTCTTCTCTCCAGTTAGAAAATCCCTAGCTCCCTCAACCTTTATTCATAAGACCGTCCCTCCAGTCCAAGCAGCATCCTAGGAAACCTTCCCTACACCCTCTCCAAAGCATCCTATATAATGAGTAGTCCAGAACTGACACCAATATTCCAAGTGTGGTCTAACCAGGATCCTAAGCTGCAGCAAAACCTCGCGGCTCTTAAACACAATCCCCCTGTTAATGAAAGCCAACACACCATACGCATTCTTAACAATCCTATCAACCTGGCTGGTAACTTTGATGGATCCATATATGTGAACCCCAAGATGCCTCTGTTCCACCACACTTCCCAGAATCCTGCCTTTCGCCCTGTATTCAGAATTCAAATTCGACTTTCCAAAATGAATCACTTCACATTCATCTAGGCTGAACTCCATCTGCCACTTTTCAGCCCGGCTCTACATCTTGTCAATGTCCTGCTGTAACCTACAACAGCCCTCGACACTATCTTAAACTGCACCAAACTTCGTGACACCGGCAAACTTACTAATGCACTCTTCCACTTCCTCATCCAAGTCACTTATAAAAACAACAAAGAACAGAGGTCCCAGAACAGATCCCTGCGGGACACCACGGGTCAGCAACCTCCAGGCGGAATACTTTCCACCCACTACCACTCGCTGTCTTATTTTGGCCTGCCAATTCTCTCTCCCGACAGCAACATTTCCCTCTATCCCATGCCCCCTAAACTTCTGAATGAGTCTACCATGGGGAACATCCTCAAATGCCTTACTGAAATCCATATACAACACATCCACTGCCGGATCATCATCTATGCGTCTCGTCACATTCTCGAATAATTGAATGAGGCTTGTGAGGCATGAACTTCCCCTCACAAAGCCATGCTGACTATCTTTAATCAAACTATGTTTTTCTAAAAAATCATAAACCGTATCCCTTAGAATCCTTTCCAATATTTTCCTCACCACAGACGTAAGGCTGACTGATCCGTAATTCCCCGGAA
The DNA here is from genome assembly GCF_047496885.1 of Scyliorhinus torazame. Taxonomy (NCBI): domain Eukaryota; kingdom Metazoa; phylum Chordata; class Chondrichthyes; order Carcharhiniformes; family Scyliorhinidae; genus Scyliorhinus; species Scyliorhinus torazame. Next base: position 59,566,168 of record NC_092726.1, read on the forward strand.
ATTCCTTATTCCTTTTCTTGAACACGGGAACCGGGGAACAACATTTGCCTCCCTCCAATCATCCGGCACTACTCCAGTGGACATTGAGGACGCAAAGACCATCTCCAACATCCTCCATCGCTTCCGGTAGTCACCTTGGGTAAACCCCGTCAGGCCAAGGGGACTTATCTATCCTGATGCTTTTCAAAATTTCCAGCACTTCCTCCTTCTTAATATAAACCTGTTCGAGTCTATTAACCTGGTTCACACGGTTCTCAGACGCAACAAATTCCCTCTCTCTAGTGATTACTGAATCAAAATATTAATGTAGGGCCTCCACTACCTACGCAGACTCTCGGCACAAGTTCCCTCCCTTATCCCTGATCGGCCCTACTCTCAATCCGATCACCCTAAGTATCGAATGCCTTGGGATTCTCCCTAATATTTCCCGCTAGGCAACTTTCATGCCCCATTCTAGCTCTCCTAAGTCAATTTTTCAGTTTTTTCCTGGCTACCTTGTAACCCTCTAGAGCCGAGTCAGATCCTTGCTTCTTCAATCTTATGTAGGCTTCCTTCTTCCTCTTGACTAGAAGATGCACATCTCCTATCATCCAAGACTCCTTCACCTTACCACTCCTTCCTTGTCTCAGTGGGACAAAACTATCCAGCACTCGCAGCATGTGCTCCTTAAACAATTTTTGTGCATTTTCTCGAAACAACTGCTCCCAATTTATGCTCCTCGGCTCCTTTCTAATAGCAGTATAATTTCCCCTCCCCTAATTGAATACCTTCCCATATTGTCTGTTCTTATCCCTCTCCATGACTACGGTAAAGGTTAAGTTGCGGTCATTGTCACCGAAATGCTCTCCAACTGAGACATCTGACACGTGGCCTGGGTCGTTGCACAGCAACAAATCCAATATGGCCTTCCCCCTAGTCGACCTATCTACATATTGAGTCAGGAATCATTCCTGTGCACACCTGGCAAAATCTGCTCCATCCAAACCATTTGAACTAAGGAAGTTCCAGTCAATATTAGGGAAGTTGAAGTCACCCTTGACAACAACTCTGTTACTTCTGCACCGTTCCAGGATCTGCCTCCCAATATGTTCCTCCATCTCTCTGCTGCTTTTAGGGCGGGGGGGGGGGGCGGGGGGGGGGGGCGGTGTCTATAGAAACCTCCCAACAAAGTGACTGCTCCTTTCTTGTTTCTGACTTCCACCCATACTGGCTCAGTGGACAAATCCTCCTCGACGAACTCCTTTTCTGCTGCTACGCAGTGCCACTCCTCCTTCTTTTTTAACTCCCTCCCTATTCTTTTTAAAACATCTAAACCCCGGAACACCGAGCAACCAATACTGCCCCTGTGAAATCCATGTCTCCGTAATGGCCACAACATCGTATTTACAAATAATGTTCCATGGCCTAAGTTCATCTCCCTTATTGCTGACACTCCTTACATTGAAACAGGCACACTTTTAACCCATTCCACTGAGTGCAACTTTGCCCTATAAACTGTCTATCCTCCCTCACAGACTCGCTGCATACTATTCCTGCCTGATCCACTGCTACTCTGTTTTCTGATCCGCAGATCTGGATCCCATCCCTCTGCCAAACTAATATATACCCTCCCGAAGAGCTCTAGCAAACCTCCCACCCAGGACATCGGTGCCTCTCCGGTTTAGGTGCAATCCGTCCTTCATGTTAAGATCCCACCTTCCCCAGAAGGTATCCCAATGGTCCACATGTCTGAAGCCTTCCCTCCTGCACCAGCCATTTAGCCACGTGCTCAGCTCTCAGTTCCTGGCCTCAGTTCACGTGGCACCGGACGCAATCCTGAGATTACTACTCTGCTTGTCTTGCTCTTTAGCTTCCAACATAACTCCCGAAAGTCACTTTTTATGTCCTCATTCCTTTTCTTAGCTAGATTGTTGGTGCTTATCTGGGCCACCATTTCTGGTTGGTCCCCGTCTCCCTTAAGGATCCTATAGACTCGATCCGAGACATCCCTCTACCTGGCACCCGAGAGGCAACATACCTTTCGAGAGTCTCGTTCGTGAACATAGAATATCCTGTCCGTTACTCCAATCATTCAGTCTCCTATCACAATTGCTTTTCTATTACCCCCTTCCCTTCTGAGCCACAGAGCTAGGCTCAGTGCCAGACACTTGGACGCTAGGGCCTTGCCCTCGTAGATTTACTCCCCCAATCAGCAACCAAAACTGTATACATAGTTTGAAGGGGAACCGTCTAGAGGGATCCCTGCACTGTCAGCCCGTTCCTTTTCCTTCCCTTGACTGTAACCCAGCGACTTTTGTCCTGAAACTTGGGCGTGGCTACGTTCCGGTAACTCTTCTCGATCACCCCCTTTGCCCCCCGAAGTTCATTCAGCTCCAGCTCCACTTCCCTGACGCGGTCTCTAAGGAGCTGGAGTTGGGTGCACTTCCCGCAGGTGTAGTCAGCGGGGACACCGGTGGTATCCCTCACCACCCACATCCTACAGGAGGAGCATTCAACTGCCCTATCAGCATTCCCTCTGATCAGAATTCCCAGATATTTAAAAGGGAAAAAACGATTAAACACCCGTTAGGCCCTTAAAAAAAAATATATATATATACTGCTGCTATTCATCCACGTGAGCCCTCTAAAATTGGTGATTCTGCTAAATGATACAAGTACAGCTTGCTGCCCCCACCCCGAAAAAAAGCCCACAATTCTTACCTTACAATGCACTTGCCCTCTGAACCAACTGGAACTCCGCCCTCCGACGCAGCTCCCAGTAAACTCCCGGCTCCCTTCAAGCTCTTTGAGGAAATGTCGGAAATGAAATGAAAGGAGCACTTTGCATCCTCCTCACCTAATTCGCTCAGTCACCAAACTTTCTGATTAGCACTCTAATGCAGCGCAAATTCATCATTCCAGTGCAGTCAAATTCAGCACTGGAAGATGACTCACCTTTATACTGTCTGACTCCAGCTTGTGAAAACTGGCTTAATCCAATTAACCATTAAAACAAGCTGCAGCTGCAAGTAGAGCCCCCCGCCCCCCCCCCCTCCCCCTTCCCCCGTGTTTCAGGCGCACAACCCAATGATGTGCAGGACAGGACAATTGGCCACGTTAATATGCCCCTTAATTGGAAAAAAAATGCATTGGGTACTATTAATTTTTTAAAAAGTGAATCCCCGTGGTCTACAAGGAGAGTCAGCGGCCTGGATCGAAACTTTGGTCAGTTGACAGAAAATAAGTTTCAATTATTTATTTTGAAAATAGAAATGACAATCTGTTTCCAACGGCGTTCCATGGGATTCCGTACTCGCATGCTGTCTGTCTGTCCATACATTCATCATTTACAATCACATATGGGGTGCATGGTTCGAACAGTTCTAGATGATACAAATTTGCGCATGCCGTTTCTGGCGAAGAAGATAGCTGTTGACTCCAGAATTATATCGACAAATTGGTTGAGTGTGTGGAAAATTGACACATGGAATGTAATCCGTACAATTTGAGTGCTGATGCGTGTGCGGTGATTGCTCGATAAACGGGAGAATATTGAGAGGAGTAAAGGATTTGGAATGCATAATCCAAGGTTCAGGAAAGTGATAGCACTGGAATATAAACTAGCAAACACGTCAGATGGAATGTTTCCCATCATTGAACGAGGTATTAAAGACGATAGGAATGATGCAATGTCATATCTGTAAAACACACTGGTTGCCAAAAATGGAAATTTGTGCACAGATCACAACATCATAGATGGTCGGCATTGCTCTGGAGAAAGAAAATATGAGTTTCACACGAATGTTGTCAGGGTTCAAAATGACACCGAAGTGGAATGAATAGCAAAATGGATGTTTGTTTTCCTCATTCGCCCAGCATACATCTCTATCATTCTCCGAATTCGTTATTGTTGGCGATTTCTTTTTGATTTCCGGAAAAAGCGGTGGATCTTCTGTGACAACTGAATGATAACTGAACGTGAGAAGTCCAGTTCACCTTGATCGTTGGCTCTATTGTTGAGAATTGAAGGTCTAAAGCTAAATGGAATAGCCAGGGCGTGTAATAAAGTAGCAATAGGTGAGATTTCAATAAGTATTTATACTAAGCGAAAATAACTCGAACCAGGAAAATCATAGAAGATGACAATATTACGTGCACCATCGCAACACACATTAATTAGCTCCAAACTAAAGAGCCGAACAGCTGATGATCTCGGACAAGAATTCGTATTAATGCAGTGAATTCCACTCAATAACTGATAACTTTCAATTAAACTCAAGTGACTACTGTGCATAATCAGTTAAAATCAGTGTTAAATGTGGCAGCGAGAGTAAGAGGCATAGGCATGTTCTCCAGTAGACTTTTCCGACCTCCGCAATATTATTTTGTCAAAGGTAACAGCAGAAATCCGTTCCATGCCTAGGGTTATATGTAAACATTACTGACTCAAAGTGCGGACTATTATTTATCCAAACCACCCAGAAAATGAACTTAAGGAACAAGCGAAGGAAGAATTTCGACCTGCTGGCTGGAGGTGAATCCGAATTCAAAATTCACTGTAAATGTCTGCCGGATGCGTTCCCATTAGTCAGTGATGTATCCTGCAAAATAATTAACCCATATATCGGATAATAATTTTTTTGGTAGTTTGTTTGTCATTTACAACATCGACAGAGACCATTCGGCCCATCGTGTCTGCACCGGCTGCCAAAAGACCAACCCGGGTAGTCCCATTCTCCAGCCCTATCTCTGTCGCCCTGTCAATTCATTACTTTCAAATATATACCCAGCTCTCTTTTGAAACGTCCTATGGAATCCACCTCCATCACAGTCCCAGGCATAACATTCCAAACCCCAACAACTCTGAGTAAAGAAGTGTTTCCTTATCTACCTCCGATCTCTCTAGCTGACCAGATTGAAATTGTTAACCCGAGTCACTGACATTCCAACAGGTGGAGATAAAATATTCTTCTTTTCATAGAATTTACAGTGCAGAGGGAGGCCATTCAGCCCATCGAGGCCATTCAGCCCATCGAGTCTGCACCGGCTCTTGGAAAGAGCACTCCACCCAAGGTCAACACCTCCACCCTATCCCCATAACCCAGTAACCCCACCCAACACGAAGGGCAATTTTGGACACGAAGGGCAATTTATCATGGCCAATCCACCTAACCTGCACATCTTTGGACTGTGGGAGGAACCCGGATCACCCGGAAGAAACCCACACACGGGAAGGATTTGCAGACTCTGCACAGACAGTGACCCAAGCCGGAATCGAACCTGGGGCTCTGGAGCTGTGAAGCAATTGTGCTATTCACAATGCTACCGTGCTGCCCTACCATTTACCCTATCAAAATGTTCAGAATTTAGAACAGCTCAATAACGTCGCCCCTTAATCGTCTCTGCTCCAAAGGGAACAAGTCCAATTTCTCCGATGTTTTAATGTATCGAAAAGGAAGCTATAATCCTTATTAGCAACATGCCTGGTCACTTTCAGAGGATTTTCATTTTTGAACTCAGAGGTTCCTCTGCACCTGCACACCCTCAAAGTTGTAACATTCAGACTACGTTTTCGCACCATGTTTTTCGACCAAAATGATTACCTCACATTTTGCTCCATTGAAGTTCACCAGCCAGGTACCTGCCCATTTGGCCAACTTATCAATGTCTCTCTGAAGTCGCTCAGCGTCAACCTCACAATTAACTATCATCCCTAGCTTAGCAGGATTTGCAAATGTAGAGGTTTTGCCGTCAACACACACTTCTGAATCATTTATGTAAATAAAAAAAGATGGGGTCCAAACACTGCGCACTGGGGAACACCACCCTCAACTCGGCTGTAGTCTGTGAAATGGCCATCGATACCGACTCTCTATTTCCAATCTCAGACAACTTCTAATTCATGCTACCAAGGACCCATCAATCCAAGCTTTTTAATGTGTTCATCAACCTGTCATGTGGGTCTATATCAAATACATTCTGAATGTCTAAATGTACAACATCCATTACCTTCATGCATTGCCTGCGTCACCTCGTCACATTTTCAATTTGAGTTGTCCGACACGGCCTGCCCTTGTCAAAGCTTTCTTAACTGTCTAATATTAAGTTATTGTTATCTAAATGTATATTTATCTCATACGGTAGTACGGATCCATCTATTTTCCCATGATTGATGTCATGCTGACAGATCTGTAGCTTCCTGCATTATCCTTTGCCGATGTCCTAATCTAGAGCGTCGCATTTCCAATATTCCAGTGCACCGGGACTAATCCTGTGTTCAGAGATGTCAGGAAAATGTCTGTCAATGGCGCCGCGTATCTTCCCTTAAATCGCTCAGCAATCTCGGATGTAGCACAGTCTAGCTTCCCTCTTCTCTACCTGGAGTGCTACCAGCCATTTTAGAAACGTTTATTTGTCCATCACGATGTTGCTCAACGCCCACATTGTCACCACATTCTAATTCAGTAAAGACGGAAGCAAAATACTCATTTAGCAACACTGCCATGCCCTCCGTTTCAGGGGGCAGTTGACCTCACTTGTCCCTTATGGGTCCCACTCTGTCCGTCACCAATCTTTTACATTTAATATTCGTGAAGAGCATTGTGCTATTTGTTTAAGCACAGCCTTTCATATAATTCACAGTGCAGAAGAAGGCCATTCGGCCTATCGAGTCTGCAGCGGCCCTTGGCAAGAGCACCCCATTTAAGCCCATATTTCCAACCTTACCCAGTAACCCCACCTAACCCTTTAATTTATTTGGACACTAAGGGCAATTTAGCATGGCAAATCCACCTAACCTGCACATTTTTGGACTGTGGGCGCAAACCTAGGCACCAGGAGGAAATCCACGCAGTGACGGGGAGAATGTGCAGACTCCGCAGAGACACTGACCCAAGCCGGTAATCGAACCTGGAGCTGTGAAGCAACTGTGCTAACGACTATGCCACCATGCTGCCCTTTCCGCATCCTTCCTCTTAGCCTTCCTTATTCCAATCTCAGACTCTCATCTTCACTTGAGATTCTTTTCCAGATTTCTACTGCTATTATTATTCTGGCAGACATCATATGCCTCATTTATCTTCCTCATTTTATCATCAATATCCTTAAGCATCCAAGGTACTCCAGCTTTGGATATCACGTATTTATTTATTTTTGGTTACGTAGCTAGCGAGCACATCTATTAATCTCTCCTTTGAAAGACTCCCGTTTTGATCCACGGGTTTATTCAAAAAAAATGCGTATCCAATCAACCTGCTCCAGTTTTACATTTAAACCCATAATATTTGCTTCATTCCAGTCTGGGATATTAATTAGTGACTGTTTTTTTAATCCTTTTCCAATATAATGTTGAATTGAATTATATCATGGCCGCTACTTCCCAACGGCTCCTCCACTCTGACGTTCTCCAACTGCCCTGCCTCATTTCAGAGCCTGCGAATCTGGCCTGCGAAATCCTACCAACTGTCCTGGTTTGGTACAATTTACACCTCTTTAACCTGGGGTTACCCCATCTCTGGATCTGTAAAGATTTAATCACCTGCTAATGCTCGCATTCCAAGCATTGTTTGGTATCTTTGAATTTGTCTATATATGTGTTTCTGGAACAGACCTCTTCATTCACCTGAGGAAGGAGCAGCGCTCCGAAAGCTAGTGACATCGAAACAAACCTGTTGGACTTTAACCTGGTGTTGTAAGACTTCGTACTCATTTCAGAGGGACAGACCCAGCACAGCTTTCTATTTGGTAGTACTGGAAATATACTGTTCCAGAAAGTTCTCCTGCACACAATATTGGAATTTCCCCCCTTCCGCGCCTCATACTCTACCGAGCTACCCGCTTCCCCGCCTATCTTAGCGTTATTTAAATCCCCAACAATCAGAACTCTACTTACCCTGCAGGTTTCCATAATCTACTTACCCTGCATGTTTCTATAATCTGCCTACAAATGCCCTGTATCCCTTTCTCCCGTCCATTTGCAAGTCTATTGTAAATACTAAAGATGGTTGCCGCTACCTTCCTGTTTTTCACCTCCAACCATATATATTCTGATTCAGGAACTGCATTTCGTTCAAGAGCAATGGTACTATCTTTGACCAACACTGATGCACCTCCTCCTTTTTTACCAACCCTCTTCCTATTAAAATCTTTATAACCCGGGATGTTAAGTATCCAGCCTTGTTCCGGTTTGAGCCATAATTATGTCACTGCTGCTATGTCATATGCCGTGAGATCAATTTCTGCTCATATTTTCCTAATTTTGTTCACTATAAACCGTGCATGTACATACACACAATGTTAACCTGCCCTTATCAGTTTCATTGCCCTATCGAAGGCGACGATTTTTTGTTCTCTTTCAGCTCAAGCGTTGTCACTCCTTTTCCCTATTCCTCATCGTCTCTCGTTTTCCCTCACTGGGAGATCTAAAATTATGCCCTTCAGTCAACCCCTGCCTTACAAATTTAAATCCACCCCCACTACATTATTTATTGATATAAATGGTCAATGCAGCAAGAAGTCATTAGCAAAGTCTTTATAGAATCGTACAATCATAGAAAAGTTACCGCACAGAGAGAAGCCATTCGGCCTACATTGACCATTGCAGTTTGAGGATACCCAGGTGCCCTTTCCAATCCCAACATCCTGAGCCCCGCCGTAGCTCTGTAGCTTAGAGTATTAAAGGTGCAGATCCAGTAACCTTGTAGAAGAAATTCGGCTCCCTGCCTCCACCACCAACTCGGCAGCAAATTACCAGACTCCCACTACTCTCTCCGCAAAAACGTTTTTCTACATGTTCCCTCGGCACCCGTTGCCACTTATCTTGAATCTATGTCCCCTCTGTTTCAAGGAATATAACCTATGCAATCTCTCCTCGTAGTTACAATTTTCGATCCCTGGCAACATTCGTGTAAACGTCCTCTGCAGTCTCTCCAGCTCAATAATGTGGCGACCAGAACCTCACACACTATTCCAGTTGTGGCCTCATCTGCAGAGTGTTTTATGCAATTCCAGTATAAAATCCTTGCTTTAATATTCTATACATCTACCAATGAAGGCGGGCATTCCATATGATTTCTTCAGCACCGTGTGTATTTCAACTGCTGCCGTGGTGAACCTGTATACTTTTACGCCAATATTTCACACTTCATATACCCGTTTTATTGACTTTCCATTTATTCTGTACTCCCTACAACTGTCTGACATCTCCAAATGCGTCACCACACACTTCTCGGTTTTAAATAGCATCTGGCACTTAATCATCGACTCCTCGAACCCATCTATATCATTCTGGAGATTATCGCTACCTGCTACACTGTCCACCACTCGGCCAAACATTGTGTCATCTAGTAATTTACGAATCGTCCACCCCCGTTCACGTCCAATTCATTAACATATAACACATACAGTGAGTGTCTCAACGCCGAGCCTTGTTGGACACCACTTGAAACAATTTTCCAATTGAAAGGGCAGCCATCGACCTATACATTTTATATCTTGTCACGAAGCCAACGTTTTAACCAGTTAGCCACGTTGCCCTATATCCCATGAGCCTTCACATTCAAAACCAACCTGCCATGTAGGGTAGACACACGCTGATCCATTCAGTGTAGCGCGCGTGCAGCCCCGGACATCTAAGGGCATCACAGACCTGTTATTGCTAAATCTCGTGTGATGTGGGCCTTTGTCAAACGCCTTGCTAAAATCCTTGTAACCATATCTCCTGCACTAACTTCATCAACCCGGTTTGTCACTTCTTCAAAGAATTCGATCAAATTCGTGAGGCAAGCGGGCAGCACGGTAGCACACGTGGCTAGCACTGTGGCTTCACAGCGCCAGGGTCCCAGGTTCGATTCCATGCTGGGTCACTGTCTGTGCGGAGTCTGCACGTTCTCCCCGTGTGTGCGTGGGTTTCCTCCGGGTGCTCCGGTTTCCTCCCACAGTCCAAAGACGTGCAGGTTAGGTGGATTGGCCGTGATAAATGCCCTTAGTGTCCAATAAAGGTTGTAGGAGTTATTGGGTTATGGGGATAGGATGGAAGTGAGGGCTTAAGTGAGTCGGTGCAGACTCGATGGGCCAAATGGCCTCCTTCTGTAAAGTACGTTCTATGTTCTCAGACCTTTCTTTAACTCGTCCATGCCTTTTGATGTGACAGTTAATCTTCTCTCTCAGAATTGGTTTTGCTAATTTGCACACGGCTCACTTAAGACTCTCTGTCCTATAATTGTTTCGCATTTTCTTTAATCCCTTTTTGAACAATGGAGCCCAGTTTGCTTTTTTCAGCCTTCAGGTATCGCCCATGTTTCTAGTGCGGTTTGTAAACTCACCCTCAGAGCATCTGCTATCTCTATCCTGACCACCTTCCTGACCAGGCTTTTCCCCAGGGTCGAGGGGTCAATTACTAGGCGGCATAGGTTTCGGGTGAGAGGGGAAAGGTTTAGAGTAGATGGACGAGGCAAGTTTTTTACACAGAGGGTAGTGTGTGCCTGGAACTCGCTGCCGGAGGAGGTGGTGGAAGCAGGGACGATAGTGAGATTTAAGGTCCATCTTGACAAATACATGAATAGGATGGCAATAGAGGGATACGGACCCAGGAAGTGTAGAAGAGTGTAGTTTAGTCGGGCAGCACGGTCGGCACGGGCTTGGAGGGCCGAAGGGCCTGTTCCTGTGCTGTACATTTCTTTGTTCTTTTGTAGCCTCGGAAACAATCCATCTGGCCCTGGAGATTTATTACCTTTCAAGCATCTGAATTATTCGTGGACTTCCTCTCCCTTTATGATTATCCCGTATACTATATCGCAGCGTTCCTACTGGAACATTATGTATGCATCATTCATTTCCTTTCTAGACATGCAAACAAAATAGCATTTAAAACCATTCCCACAGCATCCACAATCGGCACACAAGATCCCCATTCATCTCGGATGGTTCGCATTTTTCCTGAACTAGCCGTTTTACCATTGCATTGGTAAAACATCTTGGGGTTTGCATTTCTCAATTAGTTAACATCAAACCGTTTCGTCTATTTGGGGAATGAATAGAAGTTTCTGATCTCACTTTTACCATCTCACATATAGAAACCAATGGAGAGACGCTGGCCCAATGAATGCACTCCGAACAGGAAAGTTTGAATATGAGAGAGTCGCATATGGAAATCGTACAATATTCTGTGACACACATGAAGAAAGAGGATACATTTGAAAAGAACATAAGAACATAAGAACTAGGAGCAGGAGTAGGCCATCTGGCCCCTCGAGCCTGCTCCACCATTCAATGAGATCATGGCTGATCTTTTGTGGACTCAACTCCACTTTCCGGCCCGAACACCATAACCCTTAATCCCTTTATTCTTCAAAAAACTATCTATTTTTATCTTAAAAACATTTAATGAAGGAGCCTCTACTGCTTCACTGGGCAAGGAATTCCATAGATTCACAACCCTTTGGGTGAAGAAGTTCCTCCTAAACTCAGTCCTAAATCTACTTCCCGTTATTTTGGGGCTATACCCCTAGTTCTGCTTTCACCCGCCAGTGGGAACAACCTCCCCTCATCTATCCTATCTATTCCCTTCATAATCTTATATGTTTCTATAAGATCCCCACTCATCCTTCTAAATTCCAACGAGTATAGTCCCAGTCTACTCAACCTCTCCTCGTAATCCAAACCGTTCAGCTCTGGGATTAACCTACTAAATCTCCTCTGCATACCATCCAGTGCCAGTCCGTGCTTTCTCAAGTAAGGAGACCAAAACTGAACACAATACTCCAGGTGTGGCCTCATTAACACCGTACACTATTGCAGCATAACCTCCCTAGTCTTTATCTCCATTCCTCTAGCAGTGAAGGACAAAATTACATTTGCCTTCTTAATCACCTGTTGCACCTGTAAACCAACTTTTTGCGCCTCATGCACTAGCTCACCCAGGACTCTCTACACAGCAGCATGTTTTAGTATTTTATCAGTTAAATAAGAATTCATTTTGCTGTTATTCCTACCAAAATGGATAACCTCACATTTGTCAACATTGTATTGCATCTGCCAGACACTAGCCCATTCACTTAGCTTATTCAATTCCCTCTGCAGACCTCCAGTATCCTCTGCACTTTTTGCTTTACCACTATTCTTAGTGTCGGCCGCAAACTTGGACACATTGCCCTTGGTCCCCAATTCCAAATCATCTATGTAAATTGTGAACAGTTGTGGGCCAAACACTGATCCCTGAGGGACACCACGAGCTACTGATTGCCAACCAGAGAAACACCCATTAATCCACACTCTTTGTTTTCTATTAATTAACCAATCATCTATCCATGCTACTACCTTCCCTTTAACACCATTCATCTTTATCTTATGCAGCAACCTTTTGTGTGGCACCTTGTCAAAGGCTTTCTGTAAATCCAGATATACCATATCCATTGGCTCGCCGTTATCTACCGCACTGTTAATGTCCTCAAACAATTCCACTAAATTAGTTAGGCACGACCTGCTCTTTATGAACCCATGCTGCGTCTGCCCAATGGGACAATTTCCATCCAGATGCCTCGCTATTTCTTCCTTGATGATAGATTCCAGCATCTTCCCTACTAACGAAGTTAAGCTCACTGGCATATAATTGCCCGCTTTCTGTCTACCTCCTTTTTTAAAACAGTGGTGTCACGTTTGGTAATTTCCAATCCGCCGGGACCACCACAGAGTCTAGTGAATTTTGGTCAATTATCACTAGTGCATTTGCAATTTCCTTGCCATCCCTTTTAGCACTCTGGGATGCATTCCATCATGTCCAGGAGACTTGTCTACCTTTAGCCCCATCAGCTTGCCCACCACTACCACCTTGGGGATAACAATCCTCTCAAGGTCTTCACCTGTCATAGCCTCATTTCCATCAATCACTGGCATGTTATTTGTGTCTTCCACTGTGAAGACCGACCCAAAAAACCTATTCAGTTCCTCAGCCATTTCCTCATCTCCCATTATTAAGTCTCGCTTCTCATCCTCTAAAGGACCAATATTTACCTTAGCTACTCTTTTTTTATATATATATATATGTAGAAACGTTTACTATCTGTTTTTATATTCTGAGCAAGTTTACTCTCATAATCCATCTTACTCTTCTTTATAGCTTTTTTTAGTAGCTTTCTGTTGCCCCCTAAAGATTTCCCAGTCCTCTAGTCTCCCACTGATCTTTGCTACTTTGTATGTTTTTTCCTTCAATTTGATACTCTCCCTTATTTCCTTAGATATCCACGGTCAATTTTCCCTCTTTTTACCGTCCTTCCTTTTTGTTGGTATAAACCTTTGCTGAGCACTGTGAAAAACCACTTGGAAGGTTCTCCACTGGTCCTGAACTGTTTCACCATAAAGTCTTTGCTCCCAGTCTACCTTAGCTAGTTCTTCTCTCATCCCATTGTAATCTCCGTTGCTTCAGCACAAAACACGAATGCTTGATTTTACCTTCTCAACCTCCACCTGTATGTTAAATTCCACCATATTGTAATCGCTCCTTCTGAGATGATTGCTAACTATGAGATCCTGAATCAATACCGTCTCATTACACAGCACCAGATCTAGGACCGCTTGTTCCCTCGTAGGTTCCATTACATACTGTTCTAAAAAACTATCGCGGATACATTCTATAAACTCCTCCTCAAGGCTGCCTTGACCGACGTGGTTAAACCAATCGACATGTAAAATAAAATCCCGCATGATAACTGCTGTAACATTTCTTCATGCATCAGTTATTTCTTTGTTTATTGCCTGCCCCACCATAATGTTATTATTTGGTGACCTACAGACTACTCCTATCAATGAATTTTTCGCCTTACTATTGCTTATTTCCACCCAAATGGAGTCAACCTTATCCCCCATAGCACCGATGTCATTCCTTACTGTTGCCCGGATGTAATCCTTAAATAACAGAGCTACACTGTTACCATCTACTCTGTCCTTCCGAATAGTTTGAGACCCTCGGATATTTATCTCCCAGTCGTGACCATCCTTGAACCATATTTCAGTAATGGCCACCAAATCATAGGCATTCACGATGATTTGCGCCATCAACTCATTTACTTTATTCCGAATACTACGAGCATTCAGGTCAAGTACACTTATGTTGGCTTTTTTACCTCTGCTTTGAATCTTAACTCCTCGATCAGTAACCTCTCCTAAGTTATATTTCCTCTTACCCTTTCTCCTAATTTTCCTTGTCGTTGAAAGCTACTCCATCATAGGAAAAACACAGTTTCACATTAATCGGAATATAAACAATTAATAGCTGACGGTAGCAACATACCAGAGACCCCGACAAAAGCCAGGATTGGATAGTATATCTTTTCTATCTCATGGATTACTGCGAATACCAAAAACACGTCCATTCCTTTACTCACTGTCGAGCTTCTGCTCCCTGTTTGTGACGAGCGCGATCGTCTCACTCACACTACAGGTCAACAAACGAACTATCGTCTCTTATTAATGGATGAGATGAATGATGCAACCCTCAAGTGAGACACGAGAAACCCAAGGAGACTGACATTAATTAAAGGCACTGAACAAACAGGTTCAGTTAACCCCTTTCACTTTGGGATTTTGATGTAAGTAAATATATTGTAAATCTTCTGTTACCGTTATCTGATATTTGGACCTAATGTTTCACAAACTTAATAATAATAAAAATAATAATAGCTTATTGTCACAAGTAGGCTTCAATGAAGTTACTGTGGAAAGCCTCTAATTTGTTTCCAATTCTCGTCTCTGTCATATTATACATGATTCATAATTACGTAATTACAAGCACTGCATAGGAAGCAAGAGCGATGCATCGTGGCATTTTTTCGATCCACACACATATCCTCAAAGCTCTTGACTCTGATGAACTCAAATATTTAAATCGAGTGGATACAGGCAATCCTACATTGGGGCCTGCCCAAGTTGGTCATGCGTTCAAGCTCACAGGCTCTGAATTTTTCCAACAGAATGTATTCACCCTGAACATAGAACATAGAACATTACAGCGCAGTACAGGCCCTTGGGCCCCCGATGTTGCGTCGACTTGTGAAACCATTCTAAAGCCCATCTACACTATTCCCATATCGTCCAAATGTCTATCCAATGACCATTTGAATGCCCTTAGTCTTAGCGAGTCCACTACTGTTGCAGGCATGGCATTCCACGCCCTTTCTACTCTGTGAGTAAAGAACCTACCTCTGACATCTGTCTTATATCTATCTCTCCTCAATTTAAAGGTATGTCCCATCGTGCTAGACATAACTATCGAGGAAAAGGGCTCTCACTGTCCACCCTATCCAATCGTCAGGTCATCTTTTATGCCTCAATTAAGTCACCTCTTAATCTTCTTCTCTCTAACGAAAACAGCCTCAAGTCCCTCAGCCTTTCCTCATAAGATCTTCCGTCCATACCAGACAACATTCTGGTAAATCTCCTCTGCACCCTTTCCAATGCTTCCACATCCTTCCTATAATGTGGCGACCAGAATTGCACGCAATACTCCCAATGCGGCCGCACCAGAGTTTTGTACAGCTGCAACATGACCTCATGGCTCCGAAACGAATTCCCTCTACCAATAAAAGCTAATACACCATACGCCTTCTTAAGAACCCTCTCAACCTGGGTGGCAACTTTCAGGGATCTATGTACATGGACACCGCGATCTCTCTGCTCATCCACACTGCCAAGAATGTTACCATTAGTCCAGTACCCTGTCTTCCTGTTACTCCTCCCAAAATTAATCACCTCACACTTTTATGCATTAAAATCCATTTGCCACCTCTCAGCCCAGCGCTGCAGCTTATGTATGTCCCTCTGTAACTTGTAACATCCTTCCGCACTGCCCACAACTCCACCGACTTTTGTGTCATCTGCAAATTTACTCACTCATCTTTCTACGGCCTCCTCCAGATCATTTATTAAAATGACAAACAGCAGTGGCCCCAAAACAGATCCTTGTGGTACACGACTAGTAACTGGACTCCAGTCTGAACATTTCCCATCAATCGCCACCCTTTCTCTTCTTCCAGCTAGCCAATTTCTGATCCAAACTGCTAAATCACCCTGAATCCCATGCCTTCGTATTTTCCGCAGTAGCAGACCGTGGGGAATCTTATTAAACGCTTTACTGAAAATCATATACACCACATCAACTGCTTTACCCTCTTCCACCTGTTTGGTCACCTTCTCAAAGAACTCAATAAGGTTTGTGAGGTGCGACCTGCCCTTCACAAAACCGTGCTGACTATCTCTAATCAAATTATTCCTTTCCAGGTGATTATACAGCCTATCTCTTATAAACGTTTCCAAGATTTTGCCCACAACAGAAGTAAGGCTTACTAGTCATAATTACCGTGGTTGTCTCTGCTCTCCTTCTTGAACAACGGTACAATATTGGCTATCCTCCAGTCTTCTGGCACTGTTCCTGAAAAACAAAGATGACTTAAAGATCAAAGCCAAAGGCTCAGCAATCTCCTCCCTAGCTTCCAAGCGAATCCTAGGATAAATCCCATCTGGCCCAGTTGACATATCTATTTTCACAATTTCCATAATTGCTACCACCTCCTCCTTATGAACGTCAACCCCTTCTAGTCTAGTAGCCTGAATCTCAGTATTCTCCTCGACAACATTGTCTTTTTCCTGTGTGAATACTGATGAAAAATATTCATTTAGCAGCACTCCTATCTCCTCGGACTCCGCACAACTTCCCACTACTGTCCTTGACTGGCCCTACTCTTACCCTAGTCATTCGTGTATTCCTGACATATCTACAGAAAGCCTTCGGGGTATCCTTGATCTTACCTACCAAATACTTCTCATGTCCCCTGCTGGCTCTTCTTAGCTCTCCCTTTAGGTCCTTCCTAGCTAACTTGTAACTCTCGAGCGCCATAACTGAACCTTCATGTTTCATCTTTACATAAGCCTCCTTCTTCCTCTTGACAAGTGTTTCGACTGCTTTAGTAAACCATGGTTGCCTTGCTCGACCACTTCCTCCCTGCCTGACACGTAAATACTTATCAAGGACACGCAGTGGCTGTTCCTTGAACAAGCTTCACATTTCCATTGTGCCCATCCCCTGCAGTTTTCGTCTCCCTCCGACGCATCCTATATCTAGCCTCATCGCATCATAATTGCCTTCCCCAGATATAACTCTTTCCCTGCGGTATATACCTATCCCTTTCCATCATTAAAGTAAACGTAATGGAATTGTGGTCACGATCACCAAAGTGCTCACCTACCTCCAATTCTAACACCTGTCCTGGTTCATTACCCAGTACCAATTCCAGTATGGCCTCGCCTCTCGTTGGCCGATTTACATACTGTGTCAGGGAACCCTCCTTCACACCTTGGACAAAAACGGACCTGTCTAAAGTCCTCGAACTGTAGCGTTTCCAGTCAATATTTGGAAAGTTAAAGTCCTCCATAACAACTACTCTGTTGTTTTCGCTCCTATCCAGAATCAACTTTGCAATCCTTTCTTCTACATCTCTGGAACTTTTCGGAGGCCCACAGAAAACCCCTAACAGGGTGTCCTCGCCTTTCCTGTTTCTAACCTTAGCCCATGCTACCTTAGTAGACGTGTCCTTGACGAATGTGATATAAAATAGTTACTTTCGAGATATTAGTTACTGTAATGCAGAGATAGGCCAGTCTCATCCTGGTGAGTTCACAGACAAAGGATTTCAGAACGCATGGCAAAGCAAAGGAAGAGGTGTGTCTAGCTACGGAGGGGAAAAGGATGCTGGGTAATAGGAGCCAGAGGAAGGGATTGGAAGTGAGCCAATTAGAGTGTATGGATAGGTCAGGAGGGGTATAGGACGACCTATGGGAATCATGCATTAGAAACTTGATGCCATTTGTGTTATTAGTAGAGATCCCTTTGTCCTAATGACTCACTTGATTCCGGAGGTGTACGAAGCAAGATGTGCTTTGTACTTGCTGTGAATTGAGAAAGACTTGCAAGTCAAATAAAATAACTAATGCTGTACCTGCAAATCCATCTCGACTTTTATTGAGGCCAGACTGACGGGTAAAGAAATTTGGGATTGGTCCCGGAAACCCGGGATTTCTCAAGACGGTTCTGAACAACTGCGAAATCAGAATTAGACTGATTATGAACAGGAGGATGGGGAAAAGGGGCCCACAATGTACAGCTGGAAAATGACCACGCATTGATTTTTCCCCTCTTCTTATCGTCTGATTTGTCTGGTCACTCGCGGTTGGTACGGAAAGATCGTCTCGACGAAATCAAAGGTCAGTCTGGGGATTATAAATTTAATTGATGGGATTTCATATTGTTGATTCGGCTTGGGTTAGGTTTTGGGTTGATGGGACATCTAAAGCGATGATTCAATTCCATGTATAAGTGTTTTTAAGACTGATGGGACTTCAGCAGATGAAGGGTCAGTTCAATAAGTGTTTTTAAATCTGAAGATGATTCAATTCCATGTGTGAGTGTTTTAAATCTATAGCTGATTAAGCTAAAATTGTACCCTTGGACTGTAGTGGCGAAAAACGCAGTTCTGAGGATTAGTTGAGATTATGGGGAATTCCTTGGATAGCACAAATGATCCAGGCATGCCACTGCAAATATTATGCGATATGTATCCGGATAAAGCAAAAGATTTCAAGAAAATGTCAGCAACGTTAAGGAGTAAAATTAGGGATGAATGGCCACTAGGGGGCACCAAAGACCTAGAGGTTATTAAGAAAATTCAGGGACACATCTGGAAAAAGAGTCAAAGTATGAAAGCAAAAGAATTAATTGGATTATGGAGACAATATTGTCAAGAGGAAAGAGATAACATCATATTATCAAGTTGGCAGGACAATGCCCTTAAAATGGGAATTCTAATTAGTGAACAGGGTAACAAAAAACATTACAGGTCTTGAAAAAGGACTGTGCATTCAAAAAACGCGCAAGTAAAGACAGGAAGGGCTCGGGGCAAACAAAAGATGGGCTCCGTAGTTCAATGTCTGGCCTTGAATTGACAGAACATGACCAATTCGATGATTTGAAAATGTCAGCAAAGGTTCCGACTGCGCCTGTAGCATTGTCTGCACTAATTCCAGAACCACCAGAGTATAATAATTTATATCCAGTCACTGCTCCCCAGATTCCAATCATGCCAGTAACTCCAGCCCTTTTGGTTGATAGCGTCCCGATTTACCATCTTCACGATCAGTAGGGGAAGAGGAGCTCTGTTCCACAAGCCCAGTTAGCTCTAGGGCCCGATCTCGGACAACGAGAGAAGGGCTTGATCCTAACCAGAAACAATTAAGCATAGCACCTAAATTCCTTCAGACCAAGGGGAAACCGCAAATTTCGAGAACAAAGGGAGATGCCACAGATGAGTTTGAAGAGAAAGAACTCCCTCTAGTGACAGGGAAGGACGTCGAAGTCTTGGAAAAACCAGAGGAAATAGCTAGAGTGCCCCCTGGTGAGACTCGGAGACAGTTGCCGATTAGGAAGATACCAAACCCTGACGCGGTGACTGCCGGGGCGCAGCCCACGATAGACGTTTACTTCCCATGGACAGCCAGTGAGATGGTGGCTATTATGGCTACAATCCCAGATAGAAAAAAAAATCCTGCTGCTTTTGTGGATTCCCTGAGAACTACCATCTCAATTTATCACGCTGATTCTAGGGTCCTCTGGGCCCTAGTCCAGCAGGTTTTAACCCCAGCAGAGTACCGCAATTATCTTAATCACTTGAATTATGCTAGCCACGCCGCACTTCAGCTAGCCCATGTGTTGGACGACGATAGACGGACACAAATCCTGAACGCGTTGAATAGCACATTTCAAAAGCCCATAAATATTTCTGCTATCTTAGCCCTAAAA
Organism: Scyliorhinus torazame; assembly: GCF_047496885.1. Classification (NCBI taxonomy): domain Eukaryota; kingdom Metazoa; phylum Chordata; class Chondrichthyes; order Carcharhiniformes; family Scyliorhinidae; genus Scyliorhinus; species Scyliorhinus torazame. The sequence continues at coordinate 59,585,987 of NC_092726.1, forward strand.
CCTAAGACGATTGAAGAGCCAGAGGAATTTCTGGAACGTTATAATGAAATCTACCGTGGGCAGTCAGGCGACTTGCAATATCAAAATGGTCAGAATTCCCCTCAATATTGTGCTATGTTAACGCATTGCCTACCACCTTCCGTGGCTACGGCTGTGAAATGTAATAACATGAATTGGACAGAGAACGACCCTTCCCAGATGGCAAGGGCAGTCAGATTTTATTGGAAGGATGGTGTAGGCCAGGAAGGAGGCTCAGTTGCAAAGGTTAAGACTGAGTATGTAATGAAAAAGGATGACCTGAGACCTCAACAAACGGCAGAAACGGTAGCTCACCAGCTGGAACCCCAATATTGTGACATTGCGTGGGTGAATCAGGAAGGGGAGGATATCAAACCCACCCAAAGGGACCCTCAGCTCCTTTTTATGGCCCGCCGTAAGCACCAACAGCTTTACAACCGCCGGCCCCTCTGAAGGGCCATTGGTCTACTGGGAGAAGAGGAAGGGGCAGATATAGAGGGAGCAATGCATGTTTTAATTGCGGCCGTGCAGATCACTGGCAACAGGAATGTCCCTTTAAAGGACAGGCAGCAGACGGAGACTATCCGACCCAAAGGAGGGGGTACCCACCAAGGGGAGGACAGACGAGATACACTGACTTCTCCGAGGCAAATCCTTTCCCAACACAGAATTAACTAGCTAATTTAGTCATAAGGACTCTCCAATCGGACAGGGAACCTATTATCTCTCTGCAGATAGGAGATCAACATCACTCATTTGTAATCGACACTGGAGCAGCCATGTCTTCTGTGCAATCAGAAATTCGACTACCACTACACGACCACATGCAGCATTTGTCGGGGTTCCAAGGACAGCTGTGTGAGTATCCTATTTCTGAACCTGTGACAGTCACTTACGAGAATAAGTCTGCAGATCATCAGTCTGTAGTGACTACTGGATTGGACTGTAACTTGTTGGCCCGAGATTTACTGTGTATCTTCCAGCTACAGCTAGAGTACGGAACCGAGGGGGTAACGGTTCAATCATGGAGGATGAGACAACAGTGCTATATTTCTATCACCTCCCTCCCCCCCCCCCTCCGCCCCCACCCCCCCCCCCCCAAAGGTGGACGTTAGATATTGAACATTCACTGCATCACGTTACCCTGGCCTATGACAGAACTGGACAAAACAGGGTGTTGGAGGACAAATACCTGCCATTTATTGGGACCGAATGGCCAGTCAAAGATACAGCCACAGTCACGGGAAAAGAAGGTACAGCCGATTTTGTTACAATACCACCACATTTATGGCCACAATCAGCTTCGGTAAGCCCTCATATTATACATCAGGTCCACGACCAGTACCATGCCAGGGATCTGGGGCCTATGGTAAGGAGGGCAGTGGATCATTCACATCCAAAAGAGTACGCACTTCATTCACGCCCGACGGCACTTCCATAAAATATTTTGAGGTCCCTGAAACGATTAACACTCGACTGCAGCATCACTGGGGACATGATGTTTTGGAATGTGTCAATCCACAGGTCTGGGCGGAATACCCATCACAAGTGGGAAAGACAAATGTTACACCTATTAAGGTAACGATTAAGGACCATGTAAAGCTGCCTTCCATTCGGCAATACCCCCTGAAATCCCAAGCTGCTCCGTCTTTAGGCAAATTAATTCAAGAGCTATTGCAACAGGGTATGTTGATCCCTTGCCAATCAGAATGTAACATCCCCATACTTGCTGTGCCTAAACCAGCCAAACTAGACCAGTACCGATTAGTACAGGATTTACGTTCAATCAATGCGATCGTACAGCCGTTACATGCTCTCGTCCCTAACACTGCCCACATTCTGCCTCAAATTCCAGCTCAAGCCCGGGTCTTCACCATAATAGACATTCAGCAAGCCTTCTTTGCCTTCCCACTTGCAACTGAAAGCCAATATTTGTTTGCCTTCACTTACAATGGACAGCAGTATACCTGGACCCGACTGCCACAGGGGTTCGTCAACTCACCTACGCTCTTCTCCAGATGCCTGCAGATCCAACTCCAGGCCTTGACATTGGAGCATGGTTCCAATGTAGATAACATATTGGTAGCATGTCCTGACGAGCCCAGTAATAGGGATGATGTGATCCAGTTATTAAACCACCTATCCTCGTTGGATTATGTTTTCTCACAATCAAAGGTCTTGGTGGCTCAGAGAAAGGTTAAGTTCTTAGAAGTTTTACTTACAGCCAGAGAAAGAACTCACGAACCCAGTAGGATTGAACCAATATGCCAATTCCCCGCCCGCCCCTACAATAGCCAAGGAGGCCCGTCATTGGCTGGGTATGGTGAATTATTGTCGGCAGTGGATACCAAACATCGCTGTCTATACAAAGTTGCTGCCGCCTTACACTAGTGAAGGGGGGAACTTTACTCTCACCACCGAGGCACTCGAGGCCTTCCGTTGCCTGAAGCAGGCCTTGTTACAAGCACCGGCCCTCGGGAGGCCATTGTACGACCGACCGTTCCAGATATACTGTACTGTTCTGGAAGGATGTTCAACAGCGGTACTCACCCAGCAACATGGGAACAAGCACCAGCCCGTAGCATATTACTCTTCCAAACTCGACCCAGTGGCGTTGGGCCACCCTGTTTGTACCCAGATCTTGGCAGCGATATACAATAGTTTGCAGGCTGCTGCCAAGATAACTCTCCAACAGGATATTACGGTTTGTAGCTCCCAATCGGTCATCGCACTATTGAGGCAACTGCAGACTCTGCATCTTACCGCAGCTCATCAGAATAGGTATGAGATATACCTTTTGAACAATCCACGTCTGTCATTTAAATATTGTACCACTATCAATCCAGCCTGTTTTCTTAGCGGTCCCCCTGTCCATGAGGACGCACCTGGTCACGACTGTTTAGCCTTGATTCAGGAAACTACCACAATAAGGGAAGGTCTGAGTGATATTCCGTTAGAACAACCTGACATGATTATGTATGTTGATGGCAGTGCATTAGTAAGCCCCACTGGCCGGAGATTGTCCGGTTATGCAATCGTAGAACAGGATGGTCTGATCCTCGAAGCGGCAGCTTTCCAGACCCCTTATTCTGCCCAACAAGCCGAACTTTTTGTCCTCACCCGTGCATGTATACTTGGCGTAGATCGTCGGGTAAATATTTACACTGACTCCCGATACGCTTTCGGGGTAGTTCATGACTTCGGACATCTGTGGAAGAATAGGGGATTCCTTACCTGGCGGTCACGGAAATATCCCACCGGGGTTTAGTTAATGACCTACTGCAGGCCCGCCTTATGCCCACGCAGATTTTCGTCAGTAAATGCGCTGCCCACACAAATGGTAAGACCCCAGTTGACGTTGGTAATGAACGAGAAGATTGTGCAGCGCGGACAGCCGCGCAAATTCAGCAAGTGATGGTGCCTAAAATGTTAAGTCAGACTAAACGATCTACTATCAATATGTCTGCTTCTGACAAGTCAATGCCAACCATTCAAGACGCCATAAGGTTACAGGAGGACGCTCCTGAGAGTGATAAACAAATGTGGAAACAGTTAGGTTGTACATATGATTCTGTTTCCTCTTTATGGACCACGCCAGCACATCAGACTTGTATGTCTGATGTACTGGCTTTATGGGTCATCGAATGTGTACACTTTGCAACTCATTGTGGGGCTTGGGGGACTAGTGATTTGTTGCTGGACACTTGGTGGCACCCTGAAATGCAGGGGTTGGCCCAGAGTATCAGTAATCGGTGTTTGATTTGTCAGCAATATAACACCGGCAAAGGTATCTCTTGTGGGATGGGGCAAACCCCGTTGCCCAGTGGTCTCTTTGAGACGCCACAAATGGATTACATTGAGTTGGAAAGGTGTCAATGTTATAAATATGTTTTGGTCATTGTGGATGTGTTCAGCAGATGGGTTGAGGCGTATCCGACTACCGATAATAAAGCTGCTACTGTGGTTAAAGTTTTGATGCGGGAAATCATTCCCCGGTACGGTATACCAGCTCAGTTAAGTTCTGATAATGGGCCTCATTTTATTGGACAAATTAACAAGGGGTTTTGCTCCCAGTTGGGCATACGCCAGCAGTTACACTGTGCTTACAGACCGCAGGCGGCCGGGTTGGTTGAGAGACACAATCAGACCCTCAAAACTAAATTGGCTAAATTAAGAGCAGACACGGGACTGACATGGCTTAAGTTGCTCCCCGTTGCCCACTTCCAGCTGCGGGTTACACCTGCGGGACCGGCCCGGCTCTCTCCTGCCGAGATTCTTTATGGCAGGCCTCTTAGAACTCCCTGGGGCCTGCGTGCTTCCAGACTGGTTCAGTTCCACCATATGACTGAAGAGATGACCACCTATGTTCTAGCCCTCACTCAGGTGCTCAAGGAGGTCCATGGTGGCTCACCAGCAATCGCCCCTCCCCCCCCCTCCACCCCACCATGGCGGCTCACCAGCCACCCCCCCCCCGGCGCCCCCCCCCCCCCCCCCTCCAGTACCTAGCTCACATTCAGTCCAGCCCGGTAGTTATGTCATGGTCAAAAATTGGACTAGGATGGGGTCGGAGCCGCGATGGAGGGGCCCTTATAAGTTCTCCTTACCACCCTGAAATCTGAAATCCTTTGTCTGTGAACTCACTAGAATGTGACTGGCCTATCTCTACATTACAGGAACTAATATCTCTAAAGTAACTATTTTATATCACATTCGTCAGTCCCTCCTTTTACCATTCCATGGTAACCGAACTATCCAATCCATAGCTACGGTCCCTCATCTAAAAAGATCCGTCGCTGCATTTCCAATTCCTGGCGTAGCCCCCGTTTATCTGCTGCACCCTCATGGATTTTGACAGCCAAGATTTTAGGGGCGTTGATCTGTTCCAGTGCACCCCGCATTCTACCCATCACACGTTTAAGGATGGCTGGGCCCACAAAGATGCAGCCAATAGCCACTGCTAATTACATGGCCATGTTTATCAACCAGCCCTTCCAACCTCCAAATCCCCAGTTACCCCAAGAGCCAGGATCCTGCATTCCGTCCAGGTGATCCCGTATGCGATCCATAAATTTAGTGAGTATCCTTGCTCCGTGTGCATGCTAGCATCACAATCAGTATATCGGTTGCGCAGGGATCCCCCAGTACCCCAGTTTATCCAGGTTTGGAACACCCATTCGGGCCGCCTACCAATGCGGAAAGCCCTAGTCCCAACAGTGATATGAGAGACATTCGCCCAGCCACAATGGAGCTGGAGGCCGGCGTTCAATGGAACGCAAGTGGTGTTGTAACAAACGCATTGGCCAGACGCCTGGGTGATATGACACCTCCTGTCCGTACAGGTGGGGAACAGACATGTTATATTCGTTTCCACCTCTCCCAGCAAACAGCCGTACCCTTCACTACTGAAACAATTCTCGTACGACCGGGAATCTCTATTGGGAGTGAAGTGTCTAGGTATGTACGCCCTCCACCGTTGCAGCCTATCATACTGTGAGTGGGAATTATCCCGAGGAATGGGAAGGCAAATAGCCGGTGGTGCTGAACCCGGATCGTAAGGAAGAGTGACTTGCTCGGGCGGTGGCTCGGAACGCTGACAATGATCCACCGTTTGGGGAGTGCCCCAAAGCGGTGAAACAGAAAATAACCTAGACACCGCTGCGGGGTTCGGGTAGCAGACAACCTTCCCTGGTCATACAAGCGGTGGTAAATCTGGTAAAAGAGATTCATACTACCCGGGTTTTCCTCAGTTTGGCCTTTAACTAAATTAAGTGTATCTCCTGATAACCTACGTTCTAACTGTACTTCCCTTGTCAGACGCCCCGTCCTCTCTAGTCCCCCCCCCCCCGCTCTCTCTCCCAGTCACTTCCTACGCTCTCCTGACGGCCTGATGTTACCTTTATCGCACCAATCTTAACACATCCAAAATCAAATTGACATGTGCTCCAAAAACAAGGCAATGTCTATATAATATTCCCTTCCATTGCCGGGACCGGTGCAATTGCTTCATGAGTCCTGCATTCTCCTTAACTTTGATGACCTTCCATGAGTCGATACCATGTCCTCGTATATGGGGGCAGCGAAGAACATCACCTTTGCATAAATCAAATGTCCTTGTAGATTGGTTGGGGTTACAAATGTAGATAATATTCCCCTTTTCCATGTCCGTCGCCAATAACACTCCAAGTGAGGTGAGGCCGTAGATCACACAGGCGGTGCGTAGCCACCCCATCATGCTCCACGCCTGTAAACTAGCACTGGGGAAGGGAGGCAGGTTAATCTGTCCAAGAAAATGAGGCCCGTTATCAGAACTCAACTGAGCTGGTATAATATACCGGGGAATGATTTCCCGCATCAGAACTTTAACCACAGTAGCAGCTTTATTATCGGTAGTCGGATACGCCTCAACCCATCTGCTGAACACATCCACAATGACCTAAACATATTTATAACATTGACACCTTTCCAATTCAATGTAATCCATTTGTAGCGTCTCAAAGGGACCACTGGGCAACGGGATTTGCCCCATCCCACAAGGGATACCTTTGCTGGTGTTATATTGCTGACAAATCAAACACCGATTACTGATACTCTGGGCCAACCCCTGCATTTCAGGGTGCCACCAAGTGTCCAGCAACAAATCACTAGTCCCCCAAGCCCCACAATGAGTTGCAAAGTGTACACATTCAGTGACCCATAAAGCCAGTACATCAGACATACAAGTCTGATGTGCTGGTGTGGTCCATAAAGAGGAAACAGAATCATCTGTACAACCTAACCGTTTCCACATTTGTTTATCACTCTCAGGTGCCTCCTCCTGTAACCTTATGACGTTTTGGATGGTTGGCATTGAATTGTCAGAAGCAGACATATTTATAGTAGATCGTTTAGTCTGACTTAACATTTTAGGCACCATCACTTGCTGAATTTGCGCGGCTGTCCGCGCTGCACAATCTGCTTGTTCATTACCAACGTCAACTGGGGTCTGACCGTTTGTGTGGGCAGCGCATTTACTGACGGAAATATGCGTGGGCATAAGGCGGGCCTGCAGTAAGTCATTAACTAAACCCCGGTGGGCTATTTGACCACACATAATCATGTCAGTTTGTTCTGACGAAATATCACTCAAATCGTCCCATTTTGTAGTAGTTTCCTGAATCAAGGCTAAACAATCGTGGCCAGGTGCGTCTTCACGGACAGGGGGACCACGGAGAAAACAGGCTGGATTGGTAGTGGTGCAGTGTTTAAATGTCAGACGTGGATTGTTCAAAAGGTATATCTCATACCTATTCTAGCGAGCTGCGGTAAGATGATGAGTCAGCAGTTGCCTCAGTAGTGCGATGATCGAGTGGGAGTTATACACCGTAATATCCTGTTGGAGAGTGAGAGCATGGAACGGCTGTGCGATGGCATTGATTGAACCTAAATCCTGTACTAATCAGTACTGGTCTGGCTTAGCTGGTTTAGGCACAGCACGTATGGGGGTGTTACATTCTGATTGGCAAGAGACCAAAATACCCTGTTGCAACAGCTCTCGGATTAATTTGTCTATAGACGGGGCTGCAGTCGAGTGTTAATCGTTTCACGGCCCTCAAAATGTTTTATGGCAGTGCCGTCTGACGTGACGTGAAGTGTGTACTCTGTTGGATCTGAATGATCCACTGACCTCCTTACCAGAGGTCCCAGATCCCTGGCATGGTACTGGTCGTGGACCTGGCGTGTAATATGAGGGCTTACCGAAGCTGACTGTGGCCATAAATGTGGTGATATTGTAACAAAATCGGCTGTACCTTCTTTTCCCGTGACTGTGGCTGTAACCTTGACTGGCCATTCGGTCCCAATTAATGGCAGGTATTTGTCCTCCAACTCCCTGTTTTGTATGTTCTGTCATAAGCCAGGTTAACGTGATGCAGTGAATGTTCAATATCTAATGTCCACCACTGGGGGGTGATAGAAATACATCACTGTTGTCTCATCCTCCATGATTGGACCGTTACCCCCTCGTCTCCGCACTCTAGCTGTAGCTGGAAGATACACAGTAAATCTCGGGCCAACAAGTTACAGTCCAATCCAGTAGTCACCACAGACTGATGATCTGCTGACATAATCTCGTAAGTGACTGTCACAGGTTCAGAAATAGGATACTCACACACCTGTCCTTGGAACCCCGACAATTGCTGCGTGTGGTCGGATAATGGCAGTCGAAGTTCTGATTGCACAGAAGACATGGCTGCTCCAGTGTCGTTTACAAATGAGTGATGTTGATATCCTATCTGCAGAGAGATAATAGGTTCCCTGTCCGATTGGAGAGTCCTTATGACTAAATTAGCTAGTCAATCCTGTGTTGGGAAAGGGTTTGCCTGAGAGAAGTCAGTGTATCTCGTCTGTCCTCCCCTTGGTGACTACCCCCTCCTTTGGGTCGGGTAGTCTCCATCTGCTGCCTGTCTTTTAAAGGTGCATTCATATTGCCAGTGATCTGCACGGCCGCAATTAAAACATGCATTGCTCCCTCTATATCTGCCCCGTCCTCTTCTCCCATGTAGACCAATGGCCCCTCAAAGGGGCCGGCAGTTGTAAAGCTGTTGGTGCATACGGTGGGCCATAAAACGGAGCTGAGGGTCCCTTTGGGTGGGTTTGATATCCTCCCCCTCGCTGATCCACCCACCCAAAGTCACAATATTGGGGCTCCAGCTGGTAAGCTACCGTTTCTGCCGATTGTTGGGGTCTCAGATCATCCTTTTTCATTACATACTCAGTCTTAATCTTTGTAACTGAGCCTCCTTCCTGGCCTACACCCTCCTTCCAATAAAATCTGACTGCCCTTGCCATCTGGGAAGGGACGTTCTCTGTCCAATGCATGTTATTACATTTCACAGCAGTAGCCACGGAAGGTGGTAGGCAATGCATTAACATAGCACAATATTGAGGGGAATTCTGACCATTATCATATGGCAAATCGCCTGACTGCCCACGGTAGATTTCATTAAAACGTTCCAGAAATTCCTCCGACTCTTCAATCTTTTTAGGTTTGAGGTCTAAGATAGCAGAAATATTTATGGGGTTTTGAAATGTGCTATTCAACGCATTCAGGATTTGTGTCCGTCTATCGTCGTCCGACGCATTGGCTTGCTGAAGTGCGGCATGGCTAGCATAATCCAAGTGATTAAGATGATTGCGGTACTCTGCTGGGGTTAAAACCTGCTGGACTATGGCCCGGAGGTCCCTAGATTCAGCTTGATAAATTGAGATGGTAGTTCTCAAGTAATCCACGAGAACAGCAGGAGATTCTTTTCTGTCTGGGATTGTAGCCATAATAGCCATCATCTCACTGGTCTCCATGGGAAATAAACGTCTATCATGGGCTGGGCCCCGGCGGTCACCGCGTCAGGGTTTGTTATTTTCCTAATCGGCAACTGTCACTGCATCTCACCAGGGGGTACTCTAGCTATTTCCTCTGGCTCTTCCAAGACTTCGACGTCCCTCCCTGTCACCAGAGGGAGCTCCTTCTCCTCAGAACCATCTCTTTCTTCTCCCTTTGTTCTCGGAGTTTTCTGTTCCCCCTTCTCGGTCTGAATGGATTTATGTGGTATGCTTGATTGTTTCTGGATAGGATCAGGTCCTTCTCTCGCTGTCCGAGATCGGGTCCTAGAGTTAATTGGGCTTGTGGAACAGAGCCCCCCTTCTCTCTCAGACAGTGAAGATGGTACCAAAGGGGCTGGAGGGGCTGGCATAATTTGAATCTGGGGAGCAGTGACTGGATATAAATTATTATACTCTGGTGGTTCAGGAATTAGTGCAGACTGTGCTACAGGTGCAGTCGGAATCCTAGCCGATGTGGTCAAATTGTCCAATTCGTCATATTCTGTCAATTCAAGGCCAGTCATTGAACTACGTAGCCCATCTTTTGTTTCACCAGAGCCTTCCCTGTCTTTACTTGCGCGTTTTTTTGACTGCACACTCGTTTTTCAAGCCCTGTAATGTTTTTTTTTGTTACCCCCTTCACTAATTGGAATTCACATTTTAAGGGCATTTTCTTGCCAACTTGATGACATGATCTTATCCCTCTCATGTTGACAATATTGTCTCCATAATCTGATTAACTCTTTAGCTTTCATACTTTGGCTCTTTCTTTTTTATTATTATATATTTTTATTTTTTATTTGCTTATTTATGACCAATGGCAATTTTTGCTCCTTGGCAAAATTATTGAAAAGGTTCTACCAGTGTTCTTTTAAAACTTAAAATGTATGAAAATTCAAATTGAATTACTGCAACCTGCAAACTTAGCTTTGATCTCAACTCAGAACTAAATTTACGATTTGCTTAACACAAATTGTCTAACTTTTACAACTTAATTAATTCTTTATCTTAACAATTTTCTTTCAACAAGTTTTTCTTACATTCACAAAATGCTGGCTGCTATCAATGAGCGAGCAGTTAGCTGCTGTGATTTATACCGGAGCAACGTCAACTGTCATTTCCAGATTTACAATTTTTAAAATGGTGTCAGTGAGTTTCTTTAAGTTTCTGTTAATTCACAAATAAAATGAGATTGACATTATTTCAAGTAAGTAAAACTTAAGATTCTGGCAATTTCAAGCAATTGCTTTCGAAAAAAAATAAAAATTTATCAAAGAGGTGGAGAAACCCACTGGTTTCCTTGAATTAATTCAAAACGTAACTTTGCTGGAGTTCACTGACTCGAAAGAAAGGTATCCGATTACACCACAGGCTGCCTGTTAACTCAAGCTGATGTTAACCCTTTGAGAGACTTCTGCTTTAACTAACATGCAGAAACCAGCTTGTTTTAACTTTTATCGTTTCTCGCCACTTCAGTCCAAGGACACAATTTTAGCTTAATCAACTATAGATTCAAAACACTCATTGAACTGAACCCTCATCCTGAGGTCACATCAGTTATTCAAAACACTCAGATATGGAATTAAACCATCTTTAGATTTAAAAACACTCATTGAACTGAACCCTCATCCTGAGGTCCCATCAGTTGTTCAATACACTCGTAGAACTGAGCCATCTCCCGATGTCCCATCAGTTCATCAACAACTCAATTAACCCAAAACTGAACTATCAATTATGATATCCCATCAGTTTAATTTTCTAATCCCCAGACTGACCTTTGATTTCGTCGAGACGATCTTTCCGTACCAACCGCAAGTGACCAGACAAATCAGACGACCAGAAGATGGGGACAATCAATGTGCGGTGATTTTCCAGCTTTACATTGTGGGCACCTTTTTCAACTCTCCCTCCGTCCATAATCAGTCTAATTCTGAATTTGCAGCTGGCCAATGCCCATCTTGAGAAATCCCGGCTTTCCGGCACCAAATCACAAATCAAAATTTCTTTACCCGTCAGTCTGGCCTCAATAAAAGTCGAGATGAATTTGCAGGTACAGCATTAGTTATTTTATTTGACTTGCTAGTCTGATTCATTTCACAGAGGCACAGGACACATAACTAATCTCCTAGACCCTTGGAAAACGAATGAAGAAGGAGACAAAGGGATTTCTGCAAATACATTCAAATGGCAGCAAGTTTCACAGACACGATTCCCATAGGTCATCCTATACCACTCCTGACCTGGCCATACATCCTAATTGGCTCACTTCCAATCCCTTCCTCTGGCCCCCTGTGGCCCAGCATCCTTTTCTCCTCCTTTGCTGGACACTCCTCCCCTTTGCTTTGCCATGCGTTCTGAAATCCTTTGTCTGTGAACTCACCAGAATGAGACTGGCCTATCTCTACATTACAGTCACTAATATCTCTAAAACAGTTATTTTATATCACATCCATCACAGCGACCTACTTTATGTTGAGATCGCAACAGTTAAAAGGCAAAGCTCCATCTCAAGGGTACTGTTCAGAGAGAAAGAATGCTCTGCAGATCGAATTTTCCACGCAACCTGTCGAACTGGAGGCAAAAGGAAACTTGTGACATCTTATGTGGAATGGTTTCCACGACGAGTGTCAGCACAGAGAGTGTGTCAACATTGGGCATTTTCCATGGCAATTCGCTCTTGATTGTGCAGACTTTCTAAGAACATGCACATAAGAACGACACTGACTTCCTCATCCATTTCAGCTTCTGCATCAAAAACTTGATCATGTTTATCGAACATGTTTTGCAATTCATATATTCGTGAGGATTGACTTGTATTAAAGCATTTGCCCCAAGCCAGCAATGCAGTTGTATTTGAGCAAGACCTCGTGAATGTTCAGCATCAGTAACCCACGCGGCCTGGCTGAATTCAGTGTTTACTCATCTACTAAAAACCAATATATGCAGCCATTGTGAAACCTACAGTCAGTCACAACTCACACAAGCAATCTAGATTGAAATGTTGTAGTTCCTCCTTCCACTATTCCCCATTTTGCTTTTCTCAGCAATCCATAGATCCCAGGACGGCGCATTGTTCCTCTTCATCATGGTACACACTGGATTGCAAGTGGTTAACTGAACCTGTTTGTTCCGTGACTGGAATTAATGTCGGTCACTCTGGAACCCAACTGTGTCACTGGAGAGATACCCACTCCTTTAAACATGTTGATTAATGAGGGATAGATCAGAATCTGAAACCAACAGATGAGTATTTTACAACATCGGGTGAGAATCCGAGAATAGCCGAATGAATGTTACAGCAATGAATCAGAGTCAGAGTAACATTCATTGGACTGTGACAGAAATGTCTGTGAATTTGAATATATCAGCTTTGGAATGTTAAAGCAGCCGACAGAGCATTATCCGTGGCTCTTTTCTGTCTATTTTCATTTTACGAAAGGGTGCGCGGCGTCATGGCGGTTCGAGTGCATACTGAAAGTTATTCAGGCTGGTTACTATCCATTCCTCGCCATCGTGGCTGTACCCAGTAAGTACTTCTACCGTTTATAAACGTTAAGCACGATGTTTAACTGCGTTATTTTATTGTCTTCGATTTTAGATACAGTGCATGCATTGGATTCAGTTTTCCTCACAATCTATGTTCACATGGTCAGTGATTCCAATCCTTTCCTGGTCAGTAGCTGAGGTGGCCGCTTTGTCCCAGAATTGACCTGAAATTCCCTATCCTCTCAATCATTAGTGCTGCTAACGACTCTCTCCATAATTTCAGCATTGCATTAAAACAATCTAAATGCTTCATCATGTTAAATCCTCTACAAAATGATCTGTTCATATTTTCTGCGTAAGACGAACATTCCAACATTCAGCAGTCTGCCCTTGTAACTGCACGACCCCTCATCCATGGAACCATTTGAGCAGAGATGTGCTCTCTGCAAATACGATGCATGTTAAGCTATCGTACCCAGTATTTGACACACATGTATTAAACATAGAAAATAGGTGCCGGTTAGGCCATTCGGTCCTTTGAGCCTGCACCACGATTCAGTATGATCATGGCTGATCATGCAAATTCAGTATCCCACTCCTGCTTTCTCTCCATACCCCTTGATTCCTTTATCCTCAAGGGCAAGATCCAGATCCCACTTAAATGATTCCAATTAACTGGCCCCAACAGCTTTCCGTCGCAGAGAATTCCACAGGTTCACAATTCTCTGAGAGAGGATGTTGATCCTCATTCCAATCCTGAATGGCTTACCACGGATTCCTAGGCTGAGAACCCTAGTTCTGGAGATCCCCAACATCGGGAACATTCTTCCCGCATCTTCTCTGTCCAGTTCCATCTGGATTTTATGTTTCCATGATATCCCCTCTTTTTATTCTAAACTCCAGTGAGTACAAGCCCAGTCGATCCTGTCTTTCTTCATATGCCAGTCCTGCCATCCCGGGAATTAGTCTGGTGAACCTTGGCTGGACACCCACAATAGCAAGAGTGTCCTTCCTCAAACTAGGAGACCAGAACTGCACACGTTCATGCCTTCAAAACGAAAGGCAGCGCATTCACCCAACGTCAGGCACTCTGTCCCCCAGCTATCCATTCCATCGCTCTGTCTGAAAGCGAGCTGGGGATCACACAATCTGATGCTAGGTGTCCCATTTGTCATCCAAATGAGCTTCCACCACGTAAGCTGGTTATCACCATTTCCGTCTATTTCCTGCTCTGTAAGCTCGCTCATCTTTACTTTCCCCTGTCTCAGCTCATTTGTTGTTTGAAACCACGGCAATAGATTTGTTACTTCTAGACTTGATATTCTAAATCTCTCGTGTCTTAACACCCACGTTATATCTTTCAAAATATCAGGCTTATACAAAATGTTAGTGCCTGTGTTGCAATCCGCCCACATTCCCTATCGCCTCAGCTGTTGCTGATATGCTGTGTTCCCCGGTCAAGTCACGGGGTCGGAGCATTTGAAAGCACAAACGAGGCCCTTCAGTCCAATGTGTCTGCGCCGGCCTTCAGGAACATCTCAGGTCCTGTGACATAGCTTCGCAAATTATGCTGTTTAAAGTGTTCATCGAATCGTTTCATGAAAGTTGTGACAGTTCCCGCCTCGACAGTTTCATGCGGTGAGTTCCAGATTTCCACCGCCCTCTTCGTGATGTATGTTTTTCAAGATCCACTCTGAATGTTCTTTATTTAACGGCCTTCTCTTCGCTGTTTGTAAAACCATACATTTTCCTGGAATTTGCGATGTTACAGATTATACTTCCAACTTTCAGGTGTACATCGTTAATGTTTACTCCAAAGAGTAGGGGAGGCAGCGCTCATTCCTGAAGTAGATGACTGGTTATCGGCTTCCAGTCGTATAAACAGTGTCCGCCCATCACTCTCTGTCCCAAGCCCAATGAGCCAATTTTGTATCTTGTAGTCAAATTGCCCTGGATCCCAGGTGTTTTTACCTTGCTGATCACAGTCGCCTGCGAGAACGTGTTCAAACTCTCACTGAAATACATCACCAGCACTGCCTTGCTAAATATACCGCGACTCGAAAAAATCAATCAAATTTGCACGACATGATCTCCATATGACAAAGTAATGCTCCAACATCTTCATCATAAACTTCATCTGCTTATTTTGAAGTTACACCGGATGGCGTCAGGATTAGGTTCCTCGGGATAATTCGGGCGGGGCATAGTGGAGCTAATTTTGGCAAAGGTTCCAGTTTTAGGAGAACTCGTTAGTGGCAACTGAACAAAGCTGGAGCTGCAGTCTGTACTTGGTGGAAAGGATTGCGGAAGGTGCAGCGAAGGCGCCGGCAGTGACATTCAAACCAACACTCTGGAATCGGAGCTGGAGAGGAATGGAACTTGGAGGTGCCAAGTTAGGAGCCCTGGAGAGGCAGTGAGCTGCAGTTCTGGCAGTGGAGATGGCGTTAACTTTTCAGCAAATGTGTGAGTTCGGCTATTTTATTTGGTACTGGAGACTGTGTGGTCCAGGGAGAGATATGTTAGGAACGCTTGGCGCATGGATATGGCATTTGGATTGAGGAAGATGTTATGCAGTAAGGAAGGACCCATAATTAAAGGATTGATTGTTTGCCGGGGATAACACGGGGAGCTCAATTGCTGGAACTGGGATGAGAAATGTAGGTGTTAGCAGGCGAGTTGGAGAAGGTAGAATACAGTAGTGTGATTTACAACAGCAGAAGTGAAAGGTGTGGACAAATAACATCAACTGAGGCAAAACAAATCAGATAAAAAGAACAAAACGTTATTTCTTTAATTTGAACAACAACCTCAATGGGCATGTCTTCAACCTCACATACAATTTGGGTGTAAGTTCAGATTCTTAGTAAAGGTTTATCCAGGGTTCAATCTGTAAGGCGGTAGAACACGTAGAGCCATTTCCCAACGTGTCAGCGGTAAAAGCCTCTGGACCAATATTCAGCATCTATGCCTAGGCCTCAGTGTGCAACCTGGGGTCAAATGTTGATGCGTCATCGCAGCCACGCTATTCTCCATCTTCCTCTGAGCAGCCCTCAACCCCATCGCTAGGAAGCTCCCCGCTGGAGTGGAGCAAACCTACCGGACAGTAGTGAAATATTGACCCTCCGACGCCTCCAGGCCAGAGCGAAGGCCACCACAACATTTGTCATCGGGCGGCAGTACGCACACGTCGCCTGTGTATGTGCACACTCAGAGACCGAACTACAAATCTTTGTCGCCGTTTTCTCCAAGGCCTATGAGAGAATAGGCCTCAGACTAAACATCTGAAAAACAAAGCTTCTCTGCCAGCCCGCTCCGACCACGGTGATCCATTGTGAACCGCCAGATAATATGGGTAATTCTCCACACCTCGGGAGCCTCTTCTCATCGTGAGCAAATATCGATGATGAAATCCAGCTTCGACACCAGTGTGAAAGCACACTCTTCGGACGCCAGGGGAACAACGTCATCGAAGGCCAAGGCCTCAGATCCAACTCGCGTACCTGACATTGCCCATATGCCCGACAGAAGACTTCCTAAGCAATTGCTCTACTCCAAGCTTTGCAAAAGCAAACAATTGCTCCAAGTTCAGGGGGAACGCGACAAAGACACTCAGAAGGTCTCCCTAAATAAATGTAACATCCCATGGACACATGTAATCGCCGATATTACAACCCACAAGCCGGGGATGAAGCATCCACAAATGCGCCAATCACCACGAGTGTCACAGAAAGGTGCACACAGAGGCCATGCTTAAAAAGTGGAAGGAGAGAACTGAATCCAGAGCATTCCACCCACCCAACTCATTAAACACCAGCTGCCAAACCTGTGGTACAGTGTCTGGATCCAGCACTGGACTATTCCGCCACAGCAGAATCCTAGTCACTGGAGGCAAGCAAATCATCCTCGACTCTAAAGGACAGCCCAAAAAGAAGAAGGCAACGAAGCGGTTTGGAGATAAGCAACCTTCAAACCAGGGAAGGAAACAATGAGGTGAGGAATATGATCTGTATTTGGCAGCCATTTTCAACATCATCCCCTCTGCCGTGTAATGTGCCACGCTTTACCCGCATGACGGTCATTTCTGTTTGTTCCTTCAGGTCGAACTATTCCAATCCACCGCATGAGCTTCACCCTTTGACATTACAATTGGTACTTCAGCAAACCGATCATTTTGCTTCCAGCCGGATTCATAAAAATCATGTTTTTTCTCTTTCACACAATTAATGTAGTGGCAATGGTGATCCTGTCCCGAGGGAAATGTGGCCTTTGCAAATGTGTCACATACTACCTCATCGGCATGGCAGCGGCGGATCTATCGGTTGTTAAATTCGATCTCATATTGAGACACATACCAATCGTATTTCGGGAGCAATTTGAGTTCGTGCTTCACATCCCCATGTGTAATATCCACGCCGTCCTGCTTTATGCAGCCACTGACTGTTCTGTCTGGTTCACCGTTACTTTCACTTTCGATCGATATGTAGCCATTGGCTGCAAGAGGCTGAAACAAAAGTACTGCACTGAAAAAACGGCGGCTGTTGTTCTGGGAACAGTTACTTTTTTGAGCTGTTCAAAGGGTATTTACTGGTACTTCATTCTGGCAGGTCCGTATTGGAGGGGAAACCAACCCTGGTTTTGTCATGTACCCATCAAGGACATGCTTTCTGTGGTCTGGGGAACAATTGAGTTTCTTCATTACATTTTAACACCTGGGGTTCCATTTGTCCTGATTATGCTGCTTAATGTTTTCACCCTCAGACACATTTTAGTGTCCAACAGAGACCGCAAGAGACTCCGAGCTCACAGCTGTGGAGAGAGTACCAGAGACCCAGAGGTGGCAAATCGAAGAAAATCTATGATTTTACTCTTTGTCATCTCGGCCAATTTAATTATCTTATGGTCTTTGATTGTGCTTTTTTCAATAAGGACACGAATGTATTATCGCAGTGGAGAGATATAGAGGACTGTGGGAAGGGTGTTATTTGTACTGGATTGACCGGGGAAATCAGGAGATAGGTTCGTCGCTGGATAAAAGCAAATTGCTGCGGATGCTGGAATATGAAACGAAAGAGAAAATACTGGAAAATCTCAGCAGGTCTGGCAACATCTGCAGGGAGAGAAAAGAGCTAACGTTTTCGAGTTCGATGACGCTTTGACAAAGAGCGGACATATTGAGAAATATTGTCAGAAAGTTGCAGGGGTGGAGTCGAGACTGCAGAGCCTTCTCTCTCCCTCTCGACCTCCAGCACCGTGAAGAACAAGGCCCGCAGCTACAAGGGAGGTACACCACATGCAAATCCATCTCAGAAGCACATAACGGCCTAATTTGAAATGTCATTTCTATCAGTGCACTATTGCATTGTCAAAATCAGAGAACTCCCTTTGTAAAAGCGGTAAATGCAGCTACACCACATTGGCTGAAGTGTCTGAAGAGAGAGATTAACACATCGCCATGTAATGGGTATTTACAGATGGACAACAATTATTGGACAGCGGTGCAAAATAACAAAAATAAACAAATACGCCTCACCATGTTTGATGTATTGATGCACTAGCTACAGTGGGGCAGCCGGCGATATGTCTGTTGCAGCATGGGGACGTGCATCTATGCCATCTGGAGTGGCAGAGTGGGAAGTGATTACCAGGTATCCTTGAGCAGGGTTTCTGATATCACAGCTATCGTGCAGGAGGGGTGTAAGACGATTCTGTAGGTGCACTGGGGTTGATATACCCGGTAAATCATGCAATAGAGTGCAATAAAGCAGGAAGAGTAGCGTAGAGGAAGTAGTCAGCAATGTTAGATGGATAACATTATCACGAACATTCAGGAGCGATGTAGAAAACCAGGAAAACTGTCTCAACAGCTGAAACAGCTACGCTGGGGAGGGATTATGATGTGCCTTAAACAACAAAACGGGGATAAAACGCAGGAAAAGCATGAAAGGAAGATGTCGACAATGGAAAGGTTGTGTGGAAGAACTATTACCAAATATATGGGCAGGGGAATACGATATGCTACCTGAATAGCGGGAATGACGGCACATCGAAGTAATTGGGAAGGAGGACATCTTCCCAGAAAACTGTGGACCGTGATGATACACCAAGTTATTTTGATGTCTGGGGTGATGTACAAGGTACACAGGGAAATGGGTCTACATACCACGTGCATCAGGATAAGCGTGTGGTGTATCAGGCACACCTGCAGGAAGGCGTGATGTAATAGAATATAGAAAATACAGCACAGAACAGGCCCATCGGCCCACGATGTTGTGCTGAACTTTTGTCCCAGGTTAAGAACAAATTAAACTACACCCCATCATTCTACCGTAATCTATGTACCTATCCAATAGCCGCTTGAAGGTCCCGAATGTTTCCGACTCAACTACTGCTACAGGCAGTGCATTCCATGCCCCCACTACACTCTGAGTAAAGAACCTGCCTCTGACATCCCCCTATATCTTCCACATTTCACCTTAAATGTATACCCCCTTGTAAAGGTTTGGTCTACCCGGGGAATACGTCTCTGACTACCTACTCTATCTATTCCCCTGATCGTCTTATCAAGTCATCCCTCAACCTTCTCCGTTCTAATGAGAAAATGCCGAGCACCCTCAACCTTTCCTCGTAAGACCGACTCTCCATTCCAGGCAACAGCCTGGTAAATCTCCTTTGCACCTTTTTCCAAAGCTTCCACATCCTTCCGAAAATGAGGTGACCAGGATTGCACACAGTATTCCAAATGTGGCCTTACCAAGGTTTTGGACAGCTGCATCATCACCTCACGGCTCTTAAATTCAATCCCTCTGTTAATGAATGCAAGCACACCATAGGCCTTCTTCACAGCTCTATCCACTTGAGTGGCAACTTTCAAAGATCTATGAACATAGACCCCAAGATCTCTCTGCTACCCCACATTGCCAAGAACCCTACTAACCCTGTATTCCGCATTCATATTTGCCAATCCAAAATGGACAACCTCACACTTTTCAGGGTTAAGCACCATCTGCCACTTCTCAGCCCAGCTCTGCATCCTATCTATGTCTCTTTGCAGCCGGCAACAGTCCTCCTCACTAACCAAAGCCCCACAAATCTTCGTATCGTCTGCAAATATCCTGACCCACCCTTCACCTTCCTCATCCAAGTCATTAATGAAAATCACAAACAGCAGAGGACCCAGAACTGATCCCTGTTGTACGCCACTGGGAACAGGGCTCCAGGCTGAATATTTTCCATCGACCACCACTCTCTGACTTCTACCGGTGCGCCAGTTCGTTATCCAACTGGCCAAATTTCCCACTATCCCATGCCTCCTTTCATTTTGCATAAGCCTACCATGGGAGCCTTATCAAATGCCTTACTAATATTCATGTACACTACATCCACTGCTTCACCTTCATCCACGTGCTTGGTCACCTCCTCAAAGAATTCAATAAGACTTGTGTGGCTAGACCTACCCCTCATAAATCCGTGCTGACTATCCCTAATCAAGCAGTGTCTTTCCAGATGCTCAGAAATCCTATCCCTCAGCACCGTTTCCATTACCTTGCCTACTACGAAGTAAGACTAACTGGCCTGTTATTCCCAGGTTTATCCCTATTCCCTCTTTTGAACAGGGGCAAGACATTCGCCACTCTCCAATCCTCTGGTACCACCCCTGCTCACAGTTGGGACGAACAAATCTTTGCCAACAGCTCTGCAATTTCATCTCTTGCTTCCCATAGAATCGCTGGATCTATCCCGTCAGGCCCAGGGACTTGTCTGTCCTCAGGTTTTTCAAAATGCCCAACACATCTTCCTTTATAGCAAGTTTCTCCTCGAGCTTACCAGTCTGTTTCACACTGTCCTCTCCAACAATATAGCCCCTCTCATTCGTTAATACTGAAGAAATGTACTCGTTCAAGACCTCTCCAATCTCTTCAGACTCAATACACAATCTCCCGCTACTGTCCTTGATCGGACCTACCCTCGCTCTAGTCATTCTCATATTCCTCACATATGTGTAAAAGGCCTTGGGTTGTTCCTTGATCCTACTCGCCAAAGATTGTTAATGTCCTCTCGTAGCTCTCCATATCCCTTTCTTCACTTCCCTCCTGGCTATCTTGTATCTCTCCAGCGCCCTGTCTGAATCTTGTTCCCTCAGCCTTACATAAGTCTGCTTCTTCCTCCTAACAAGGTATTCAACCTCTCTTGTCAACTATGGTTCCCTCAGTCGACCATCTCTTCATTGCCTGACAGGTACATACATATCAAGGACACGTAGTATTTGTTCCTTGAACAAGTTCCACATTTCACTCGTGTCTTTCCCTGACAGCCTATGTTCGCAACTTATGCACTTCTGTTCTTGTCTGACAGCATTGTATTTACCCATCCCTCAATTGTTAACGTTGCCCTGTTGCACGCACCTATCCCTCTCCATTACGAAAGTGAAAGTCACAGAATTGTGGTCACTATCTCCAAATGCTCCCCCACTAACAAATCTATCGCTTTCCCTGGTTTATTACCAAGTACCAAATCCAACATGGCCTCCCCTCTGGTCGGACAATCTACATACTTCGTTAGAAAATGTTCCTGGACACACTGCACAAGCACCACCCCATTCAAACTAATTGATCTAAAGAGTTTCCACTCAATAGTTGGGAAGTTGAAGTCACCCATGACTACTACCCTGTGACTGCTGCACCTTTCCAAAATCTCTTTCCCAATCTGTTCATCCACATCTCTGCTGCTATTGGGGGGCCTATAGACAACTCCCAACAGGGTTACTGCTACTTTCCTATTTCTGACATCAACCCATACTACCTCAGTTGGCAGATCCTCCTCAAACTACCTTTCTGAAGCTGTTATACTATCTCTAATTAACAATGCCACCCCACCTCTTTTACCACCCTCCCTAATTTTATTGAAACATCTATAACGAGGAACCTCCAACAATCATTTATGTCCCTTTTCTATCCAAGTCTCCGTGATAGAACATAGAACATTACAGCGCAGTACAGGCCCTTCGGCCCTCGATGTTGCGCAGACAAGTGAAACCACTCTAAAGCCCATCTACACTATTCCCTTATCGTCCATATGTCTATCCAATGATCATTTGAATGCCCTTAGTGTTGGCGAGTCCTTTACTGTTGCAGGCAGGCCATTCCACGCTCTTACTACTCATGAGTAAAGAACCTACCTCTCACATCTGTCCTATATCTCACTCCCCTCAATTTAAAGCTATGTCCCCTCGTTCTAGACATCACCATCCGAGGAAAAAGGCTCTCACTGTCCACCCTATCCAATCCTCTGATCATCTTGTATGCCTCAATTAAGTCACCTCTTAACCTTCTTCTCTCTAAAGAAAACAGCCTCAAGTCAAAGAACAAAGAACAAAGAACAAAGAAATGTACAGCACAGGAACAGGCCCTTCGGCCCTCCAAGCCCGTGCCGACCATACTGCCCGACTAAACTACAATCTTCTACACTTCCTGGGTCCGTATCCTTCTATTCCCATCCTATTCATATATTTGTCAAGATGCCCCTTAAATGTCCCTATCGTCCCTGCCTCCACTACCTCCTCCGGTAGTGAGTTCCAGGCACCCACTACCCTCTGCGTAAAAAACTTGCCTCGTACATCTACTCTAAACTTTGCCCCTCTCACCTTAAACCTATGCCCCCTAGTAATTGACCCCTCTACCCTGGGGAAAAGCCTCTGACTATCCACTCTGTCTATGCCCCTCATAATTTTGTATACCTCTATCAGGTCGCCCCTCAACCTCCTTCGTTCCAGTGAGAACAAACCGAGTTTATTCAATCGCTCCTCATAGCTTATGCCCTCCATACCAGGCAACATTCTGGTAAATCTCTTCTGCACCCTCTCTAAAGCCTCCACATCCTTCTGGTAGTGTGGCGACCAGAATTGAACACTATACTCCAAGTGTGGCCTAACTAAGGTTCTATACAGCTGCAACATGACTTGCCAATTCTTATACTCAATGCCCCGGCCAATGAAGGCAAGCATGCCGTATGCCTTCTTGACTACCTTCTCCACCTGTGTAGCCCCTTTCAGTGATCTGTGGACCTGTACTCCTAGATCTCTTTGACTTTCAATACTCTTGAGGGTTCTACCATTCACTGTATATTCCCTACCTGCATTAGCCCTTCCAAAATGCATTACCTCACATTTGTCCAGGTTAAACTCCATCTGCCATCTCTCCGCCCAAGTCTCCAGACAATCTAAATCCTGCTGTATCCTCAGACAGTCCTCATCGCTATCCGCAATTCCACCAACCTTTGTGTCGTCTGCAAACTTACTAATCAGACCAGTTACATTTTCCTCCAAATCATTTATATATACTACAAAGAGCAAAGGTCCCAGCACTGATCCCTGTGGAACACCACTGGTCACAGCCCTCCAATTAGAAAAGCATCCCTCCATTGCTACCCTCTGCCTTCTATGGCCTAGCCAGTTCTGTATCCACCTTGCCAGTTCACCCCTGATCCCGTGTGACTTCACCTTTTGTACTAGTCTACCATGAGGGACCTTGTCAAAGGCCTTACTGAAGTCCATATAGACAACATCTACTGCCCTACCTGCATCAATCATCTTAGTGACCTCCTCGAAAAACTCTATCAAGTTAGTGAGACACGACCTCCCCTTCACAAAACCGTGCTGCCTCTCACTAATACGTCCATTTGCTTCCAAATGGGAGTAGATCCTGTCTCGAAGAATTCTCTCCAGTAATTTCCCTACCACTGAAGTAAGGCTCACCGGCCTGTAGTTCCCGGGATTATCCCTGCCACCCTTCTTAAACAGAGGAACAACATTGGCTATTCTCCAGTCCTCCGGGACATCCCCTGAAGACAGCGAGGATCCAAAGATTTCTGTCAAGGCCTCAGCAATTTCCTCTCCAGCCTCCTTCAGTATTCTGGGGTAGATCCCATCCGGCCCTGGGGACTTATCTACCTTAATATTTTTTAAGACACCCAACACCTCGTCTTTTTGGATCACAATGTGACCCAGGCTATCTACACCCCCTTCTCCAGACTCAACATCTACCAATTCCTTCTCTTTGGTGAATACTGATGCAAAGTATTCATTTAGTACCTCGCCCATTTCCTCTGGCTCCACACATAGATTCCCTAGCCTATCCTTCAGTGGGCCAACCCTTTCCCTGGCTACCCTCTTGCTTTTTATGTAAGTGTAAAAAGCCTTGGGATTTTCCTTAACCCTATTTGCCAATGACTTTTCATGACCCCTTCTAGCCCTCCTGACTCCTTGCTTAAGTTCCTTCCTACTTTCCTTATATGCCACACAGGCTTCGTCTGTTCCCAGCCTTTTAGCCCTGACAAATGCCTCCTTTTTCTTTTTGACGAGGCCTACAATATCACTCGTCATCCAAGGTTCCCGAAAATTGCCGTATTTATCTTTCTTCCTCACAGGAACATGCCTGTCCTGTATTCCTTTCAACTGACACTTGAAAGCCTCCCACATGTCAGATGTTGATTTGCCCTCAAACATCCGCCCCCAATCTATGTTCTTCAGTTCCCGCCTAATATTGTTATAATTAGCCTTCCCCCAGTTTAGCACATTCATCCTCGGACCACTCTTATCCTTGTCCACCAGTACTTTAAAACTTACTGAATTGTGGTCACTGTTACCGAAATGCTCCCCTACTGAAACATCTACCACCTGGCCGGGCTCATTCCCCAATACCAGGTCCAGTACCGCCCCTTCCCTAGTTGGACTGTTTACATATTGTTTTAAGAAGCCCTCCTGGATGCTCCTTACAAACTCTGCCCCGTCTAAGCCCCTGGCACTAAGTGAGTCCCAGTCAATATTGGGGAAGTTGAAGTCTCCCATCACCACAACCCTGTTGTTTTTACTCTTTTCCAAAATCTGTCTACCTATCTGCTCCTCTATCTCCCGCTGGCTGTTGGGAGGCCTGTAGTATACCCCCAACATTGTGACTGCACCCTTCTTATTCCTGATCTCTACCCATATAGCCTCACTGCCCTCTGAGGTGTCCTCTCGCTGTATAGCTGTGATACTCTCCTGAACAAGTAGCGCAACTCCGCCTCCCCTTTTACATCCCCCTCTATCCCGCCTGAAACATCTAAATCCTGGAACGTTTAGCTGCCAATCCTGCCCTTCCCTCAACCAGGTCTCTGTAATGGCAACAACATCATAGTTCCAAGTAGTAATCCAAGCTCTAAGTTCATCTGCCTTACCCGTAATGCTCCTTGCATTAAAACATATGCACTTCAGGCCACCAGACCCGCTGTGTTCAGCAACTTCTCCCCGTCTGCGCTGCCTCAGAGCCACACTGTCCCTATTCCCTAGTTCTCCCTCAATGCTCTCACCTTCTGACCTATTGCTCCCGTGCCCACCCCCCTGCCATACTAGTTTAAACCCTCCCGTGTGACACTAGCAAACCTCGCGGCCAGGATATTTATGCCTCTCCGGTTTAGATGCAACCCGTCCATCTTATACAGGTCACACCTGCCCCGGAAGAGCTCCCAGTGGTCCAGATAACAGAAACCCTCCCTCCTACACCAGCTGTTTAGCCACGTGTTTGTCTGCTCTATCTTCCTATTTCTAGCCTCACTGGCACGTGGCACAGGGAGTAATCCCGAGATTACAACCCTCGAGGTCCTGTCTTTTAACTTTCTGCCTAGCTCCCTGAACTCCTGCTGCAGGACCTCATGCCCCTTCCTGCCTATGTCGTTAGTACCAATATGTACAACGACCTCTGCCTGTTTGCCCTCCCCCTTCAGGATTCCCTCTACCCGTTCGGAGACATCCTGGACCCTGGCACCAGGGAGGCAACATACCATCCTGGAGTCTCTTTCACGTCCACAGAAGCGCCTGTCTGTGCCCCTGACTATAGAGTCCCCTATAACTATTACTCTTCTGCGCTTTGACCCTCCCTTCTGAACATCAGAGCCAGCCGTGGTGCCACTGCTCTGGCTGCTGCTGTTTTCCCCTGATAGGCTATCCCCCCCGACAGTATCCAAAGGGGTATATCTGTTCGAGAGGGGGAAAACCACAGGGGATTCCTGCACTGACTGCCTGCCCTTTCTGGTGGTCACCCATTTCTCTGCCTGCACCTTGGGTGTGACCACACTTACATAACTGCGATCTATGACGCTTTCCGCCACCTGCATGCTCCTAAGTGCATCCAATTGCTGCTCCAACCGAACCATGCGGTCTGTGAGGAGCTGCAGTTGGGTGCACTTTCTGCAGATGAAGCCATCCGGGACGCTGGAAGCCTCCCGGACCTGCCACATCTCACAGTCAGAGCACAGCACCCCTCTAACTGACATTGCGTCAATTAATTAAAATTAAAATTTGTCTTTTTTTTTTTTTATAAATACTTTTTTTAAATTTCAAAGTTACTGTCAACTATCTGTTTCCTAGCACTAGATTTCTAATAGAAATGCGATAGCTAACTATAATATTCTCCGATCTCTGGCTTAGATATCCTCTAAATTATAATTAAGTTATTATGTTTAATTAGTTCCCAAATACTCAAAAAAATTTAGGTTAGAATCCCAACCAGCCACTCAGGTCACAGCTTTTCTGTGATGTCACTTCAGTTTCCCCCCGACACACACAATTTGAAAAACAGGTATAAAAGTAAAAATCACTTGCTTACCTTCTGAGATGTTCTCAGGTTCTCTCGCTGACAGAGACTGCTCCTCCACCTCCAATCCTTGACCTGCACAATGCTAATAATATAATAATAAAATATGGCACTTACCTTACACCAATGGGTCTTATTATTAGGTTAGAGGAGGAGGGTGGGTGGGAGACACTACACGTGTAGTGTCTCGGGTTTCCTCTCCACCAGAATTTATTGGTTGGGGGGGGGGGGGGGGGGGGCTTGCCAGAGGTCGAACTTCCGGTTCCCGCCGAAATCCAAAGGGCTGCTCCTGTAAAGGTAAGTGCTTTTAAATTCACTACTCACCTCCCAGAAGGCCCCTGCGCACCGCTGCCGCCGAAATCCAAAGGGCTGCTCCTGTAAAGGTAAGTGCTTTTAAATTCACTACTCACCTCCAAGAAGGCCCCTGCGCACCGCTGCCGCCGAAATCCAAAGGGCTGCTCCTGTAAAGGTAAGTGCTTTTAAACTAACTACTCACCTCCCAGAAGGCCCCTGCGCACCGCTGCCGCCGAAATCCAAAGGGCTGCTCCTGTAAAGGTAAGTGCTTTTAAACTAACTACTCACCTCCCAGAAGGCCCCTGCGCACCGCTGCCGCCGAAATCCAAAGGGCTGCTCCTGTAAAGGTAAGTGCTTTTAAATTCACTACTCACCTCCAAGAAGGCCCCTGCGCACCGCTGCCGCCGAAATCCAAAGGGCTGCTCCTGTAAAGGTAAGTGCTTTTAAACTAACTACTCACCTCCAAGAAGGCCCCTGCGCACCGCTGCCGCCGAAATCCAAAGGGCTGCTCCTGTAAAGGTAAGTGCTTTTAAACTAACTACTCACCTCCCAGAAGGCCCCTGCGCACCGCTGCCGCCGAAATCCAAAGGGCTGCTCCTGTAAAGGTAAGTGCTTTTAAACTAACTACTCACCTCCCAGAAGGCCCCTGCGCACCGCTGCCGCCGAAATCCAAAGGGCTGCTCCTGTAAAGGTAAGTGCTTTTAAATTCACTACTCACCTCCAAGAAGGCCCCTGCGCACCGCTGCCGCCGAAATCCAAAGGGCTGCTCCTGTAAAGGTAAGTGCTTTTAAACTAACTACTCACCTCCCAGAAGGCCCCTGCGCACCGCTGCCGCCGAAATCCAAAGGGCTGCTCCTGTAAAGGTAAGTGCTTTTAAACTAACTACTCACCTCCCAGAAGGCCCCTGCGCACCGCTGCCGCCGAAATCCAAAGGGCTGCTCCTGTAAAGGTAAGTGCTTTTAAATTCACTACTCACCCCCAAGAAGGCCCCTGCGCACCGCTGCCGCCGAAATCCAAAGGGCTGCTCCTGTAAAGGTAAGTGCTTTTAAACTAACTACTCACCTCCAAGAAGGCCCCTGCGCACCGCTGCCGCCGAAATCCAAAGGGCTGCTCCTGTAAAGGTAAGTGCTTTTAAACTAACTACTCACCTCCCAGAAGGCCCCTGCGCACCGCTGCCGCCGAAATCCAAAGGGCTGCTCCTGTAAAGGTAAGTGCTTTTAAATTCACTACTCACCTCCAAGAAGGCCCTTGCGCACCGCTGCCGCCGAAATCCAAAGGGCTGCTCCTGTAAAGGTAAGTGCTTTTAAACTAACTACTCACCTCCCAGAAGGCCCCTGCGCACCGCTGCCGCCGAAATCCAAAGGGCTGCTCCTGTAAAGGTAAGTGCTTTTAAACTAACTACTCACCTCCCAGAAGGCCCCTGCGCACCGCTGCCGCCGAAATCCAAAGGGCTGCTCCTGTAAAGGTAAGTGCTTTTAAACTAACTACTCACCTCCCAGAAGGCCCCTGCGCACCGCTGCCGCCGAAATCCAAAGGGCTGCTCCTGTAAAGGTAAGTGCTTTTAAATTCACTACTCACCTCCAAGAAGGCCCCTGCGCACCGCTGCCGCCGAAATCCAAAGGGCTGCTCCTGTAAAGGTAAGTGCTTTTAAACTAACTACTCACCTCCCAGAAGGCCCCTGCGCACCGCTGCCGCCGAAATCCAAAGGGCTGCTCCTGTAAAGGTAAGTGCTTTTAAACTAACTACTCACCTCCCAGAAGGCACCTGCGCACCGCTGCCGCCGAAATCCAAAGGGCTGCTCCTGTAAAGGTAAGTGCTTTTAAATTCACTACTCACCTCCAAGAAGGCCCCTGCGCACCGCTGCCGCCGAAATCCAAAGGGCAAGTCCCTCACCCTTTCCTCAGAAGATCTTCCCTCCATACCAGGCAACATTCTGGTAAATCTCCTCTGCACCCTTTCCAATCCTTCCACATCCTTCCTATAATGCGGCGACCAGAATTGCACGCAATACTCCAAGTGCGGCCGCACCAGAGTTTTGTACAGCTGCAACATGACCTCATGGATCCGAAATTCAATCCCTCTACCAATAAAAGCTAACACACCGTACACCTTCTTAACAACCCTATCAACCTGGCTGGCAACTTTCAGGGATCAATGTGATGGCCACCACATCGTCGTCCCAATTACCGATCCATGCCTTATGTTCACCCACCTTATTCCTGATGCTTCTTGCGTTGAAGTATAAACACTTCAACCCATTTACGTGCCTGCAACTATTCTCCTTTGTCATTGATACCTTCCCCACTGCCTCACTACACGCTTTGACATCCTGAACATCGGCTAACTTAGTTGCTTGACTACAAATCCGGTTCCCAATCATCTTTGTGACCTCCTCGAAAAACTCTATCAAGTTAAACTGCCAAATTAGTTTAAACATTCCCGAAGAGTACTAGTAAACCTCCGTCCCAGGATATTGGTGACCCTCTGGTTTAGATGCAACCCGTCCTGCTTGTACAGGTCCCACCTTCCCCAGAATGCGCTCCAATTATCCAAATACTTGAAGCCCTCCCTCCTATACATTCCTGCAGCCATGTGTTCAAATGCACTCTCTCCCTATTCCTAGCCTCGCTATCACGTGGCACCGGCAACAAACCAGAAATGCCAACTCTGTCTGTCCTGGCTTTTAACTTCCAACCTACCTCCCTAAACTCGTTTATTACTTCCACATCCCTTTTCCTACCTACGTCGTCGGTACCACGACTTCTGGCTGTTCACCCTCCCCCTTAAGGATCCTGAAGACACAATCCGAGACGTCATGGACCCTGGCACCCTGGAGGCAATACACCATCCGAGAGCCTCTCCCGTGCCCACTAGGTGTACCAGGTTCACTGCGAATTGAGATGATTAGCCCGGTCCAGTAGGATGTTCTGCCAGGTATCCTGAATGAATTGTGTGATATACAAGGTCCAATGAGGAATGTCATCATATATCCGACGCAGTGGAGGAATCGGGTGAAATGCCAAATACACTGCAGAATGGGTGAACATAGCAGGTGGACGAGTGAAATGATTGACATAAATTGTACGCGAGAACATGGTGATTCAACACAGAACATAGCACGTAGACATAGAACATTGAACAGACAATGCAGAAGGAGGCCATTTAGCCATTCGAGTCTGTACCGACCCACTTAAACCCTCAGTTCCACCCTATTCCCGTAAACCAATAATACCCCTCACATTTTTGGACACTAAGGACAATTTAACATGACCAATCCACCCAATCTGCACGTATTTGGACTGCGGAAGGAAATCGGATCACCTGGGAGAAACCCATGCAGACACGGGGAGAACGTGCAGGCTCCGCACAGACATTGAGCCAAACCGGGAATCAAACCGGGGCCCTGGCGCTTTAAAGCCACAGTGCTATCCACTGTGCTAACGTGTTGCCCTCACAATGTATATTGGTGATGCGATGATATACTAGTTAAACAGGGGGATGGGGTTGCATCATAGGTAAATTAGATGATACACAAGGTCCATCTGGATAATGTAACGTAATTGAAGTTAATCCCAGGGAACATTTGTGATATTTCTGAAAGTCATGTCTTACTAGGCTGAAATTGCCTGCACTGAAGGTTCAGTGTGTTATACCTGATTGTCACGCAGTTGTCTGAAGTATCAGGTAAGCAAGGGGATAGATAGAAACACCAGGTTGATACACATGCATATTGAACCAGAAGGCATCATGGGAAAAAGTTCACTGACTAACTTTAAAGAAGCTAACAAGAAAACTGAAGCTCTGTGCACAATGGATTATCATGAGAACCAGGGCCAATAACATCGCGAGTAACATCCTTGTTTGGAACAGGGAGGACAGGCTCGAAAGACGTCTGAAATAGGGATGGATTGTTTGTTAAACCGTATAAAATATAGTAGAGCGAGATTTATCCAGCGATAACCCGGGATCACCACAGTGGTTAGAACTGCTGCTTCACTGCGCCAGGGCCCCAGTTCTATTCCTGACTTGAGTCACTGTCTTTGCGGGGTCTGCATGTTCTCCCTGTGTCTGCGTGGATTTCCTCCGCGTGCTACGGTTTCCTCCCACAAATCCCGAAAGAAGTGCCTGTGAGGCAATTTGGACATTCTGAATGCTCCCTCAGTGTACTCGAACAGGCGCCATATTTGGCGACTGGGCGATTTTCACAGTAACTTCATTGCAGCCCACTTGGGCCAATATTTTTTTTTTAAATTATAGTGCCCAATTATGTTTTTCGATTTAAGGGGCAAATTAGTGTGGCCAATCCACCTAACCTCACATTTTTGGGTTGTGGGCGTGAAACCCACACAGACACGGGGAAAATGTGCAAACTCAACACAGACAGTCACCATGAGCCGGGAACGAACCTGTGTCTTCAGCGCCTTAGGCAGCAAACTTGTGGCAATAATAAAGATTATTATTATTTGGCCTGACTTTCAAAGCTCATCAGCTCGTGGCCTTCTGAGTGAACGTAGCCAAGCTCTCTCAAATGGGAAGTGTACTTCATTCTAGCCGTCAGCCTTGAAAGTTATGTTGCTGTTTAAATAAACATATCGTGGTAGTCTTGTTGAAGTGTTAGAGAAATAATAAAAGCTGCATGTAAAAGGAAACCAACCTGACTGTGAGTATTCAATTCCGTTAGGATTCCTCAGTTGCTGCAAGCAGAGGCACAGCAAGGTACCCAGGCACCTGGAGTGATATACTTTGTAAGAGAAGCATTGCATGAATCCGATGACTGGTGAGCCTGTTACACCGGACAGCTGAATGGTGGAGTATGAATTAGCTGGTACCCATAAGGAGGAGACCACTTCCAGATGCACCATTTGGACTTGTAGGCATGTACACCCGAGGAGCGGAAAATTACAAATTTCAACGTCAGACGGTTTCCGATATCATGTAGCCAGGGGTGCTCGGGGCTGATATAACAGCTTCATGAGCGAGGTGAAAAATGCTTCAGTTGCAGAGAAAGATGGTGCAATGCTATCAGGGAAAGGCAACAAAAGGGGGCCAAGGTAACATTATGGACCCTTCAGCTTGAAGAACAGGCGGTGGATATAGTAACTTGGGAAATCATAGAATCACAGAATCATATAATTTACAGTGCAGGAGGAGGCCATTCGGCGAATCGAGTCTGCAAATGAGAGTCCCTTGGAAAGAGAACCCACCTTAAGCTGGGGTCGAGCGACGTGTACTACAGGAACGGGGCATCTGGTCTGAGGAATAATCAAATATTTTCGGAAGTGTGTGGCTGGCACCGAGAATCGCCAGAAGAGATCAAATCTGAGGATGAGAAAGTGGAAGTTATTGAAACTGTGTGCTTGCAGTAAGTGGGGAGAGATGAAGGGTGATGGAAGGAGTTGTGGTATTGAGTGAGCTTGAAGTACACAGTTGTGGATAGTCCGTGCTGTGAAATGGAGATCGCTATGTCGGTGAATGCAAAGGACATGTCAGAGGCGACACAAACGCAGGAAAATGATGGTATAATTAAAAACAAAGCAAATATAACCTTTAGGAAATGGCGCCGGTGACTTCATCAATTTTCCAAGGAATCGAAGAAGGACTGGAAAAAAGAATGGAGCTGGATTCTGCGTTACCCAGGCGCGTGATTCTCCGTGGAGCGTCAATCCCTGGCACCAGAATTCTATATCCCTCAGCTTGTTGATGTGACCTGTCATTTATACGTGCAGAACATGAAAGAGGGTAGCCAGGGAAAGGGTTGGCCCATCGACCGACAGGCGACGGAATCTATGTGTGGAGCCAGAGGAAATGGGCAAGGTACGAAATGACTACTTTGCATCAGTATTCACCAAAGAGAAGGAATTGGTGGATGTTGAGTCTGGGGAAGGGTGTGTAGATAGCCTGGGTCACATTGAGATCCAAAAAGATGAGATATTCGGCGTCTGGAAAAATATTAAGGTAGATAAGTCCCCCGGGCCTGATGGGATCTACCCCAGAATACTGAAGGAGGCTGGAAAGGAAATTGCTGAGGCCTTGGCAGAAATCTTGGGATCCTCACTGTCTTCACGTGATGTCCCGGAGGACTGGCGAATAGCTAATGTTGTTCCTTTGTTTAAGAAGGGTAGCATGGATAATACAGGGAACTACAGTGAGCCTTACGTCAGTGGTAGGGAAATTACAGGAGAGAATTCTTCGAGACAGGATCTACTCCCATTTGGAAGCAAATGGACGTATTAGCGAGAGGCAGCATGGTTTTGTGAAGGGGAGGTCGTGTCTCACTAACTTGATAGAGTTTTTCGAGGAGGTCACAAACATGATTGAGTAGGTAGGGCTGTGGAACTTTTCGCTATGGACTTCAGTAAGACCTTTGACAAGGTCCTTCATGGCAGACGAGTACAAAAGGTGAAGTCACACGTGATCAGGGCAAGATGGATACAGAACTGTCTAGGTCATAGAAGGCAGAGAGTAGCAATGGAAGAGTGCTTTTCTGATTGGAGGGCTGTGACGAGTGATGTTCCGCAGGGATCAGTGCTGCGACCTTTGCGTTAGTAGTAAATATAAATGATTTGGAGAAAATGTAACTGGTCTGATTAGTAAGTTTGCAGACGACATAAAGGTTGGTGGAATTGCAGATAGCGATGAGGAACTGTCAGAGGATACAGCAGGATTTAGATCGTTTGGAGACTTGGGCAGAGACATGGCAAATGGAGTTTAATCCGCACAGATGTGAGGTAATGCATTTTGGAAGGTCAGATGCAGGTAGGGAATATACAGTGAATGGTAGAACCCTCAAGAGTATTGACAGTCAGAGAGATCTAGGTGTACAGGTCCACAGGTCACTGAAAGGGGCAACACAGGTGGAGAAGGTAGTCAAGAAGGCATACGGCATGCCTGCGTTCATTGGCCCGGACATTGAGTATAAAAAATGGCAAGTCATGTTGCAGCTGTATAGAACCTTAATTAGGCCACACTTGGAGTATAGTGTTAAATTCTGGTCACCACACTACCAGAAGGATGTACAGGCTTTGGAGAGGGTGCTGAAGCGATTTCCCAGGAAGTTGCCTGGCATGGAGGGCATTAGCTACGAGGAGAGGTTAAATAAACTCGGTTTCTTCTCACTGGAACGACGGAGGTTGAGGGGCGACCTGATGGAAGTGTACAAAAGTATGAGGGGCATAGACAGAGTGGATAGTCAGATACTTTTTCTCAGGGTAGAGGGGTCAATTACTAGGGGACATATGTTTAGGGTGCGAATGGCAAGGGTTTGAGGAGATGTACGAGGTAAGTTTTGTACACACACGGTAGTGGGTGCCTGGAACTCGCTGCCGGAGAAGGTGGTATAAGCAGGGACGATAGTGTCGTTTAAGGGGCATCTTGACAATTACATGAATAGGATGGGAATAGAGGGATACGGACCCCGGAAGTGCAGGAGATTTTAGATTAGACGGGCAGCATGGTCGGCACGGGCTTGGAGGGCCGAACGGCCTGTTCCTGTGCTGTACTTTTCTTTGTTCGTTGTTCATATTGGGGTGAATTTTCCGCCGGTGGGATTCCCAGCTTTGTCGGCGGAACACTCCAGCCTGCGAATTTCCCTGCGTTGTGGGTATGTTAGTGGCTGCACCGGGCTGGAGAATCCTCCCGCCAGCGTTGGCGCGCCGCCGAGAAGCACACGGCTGGGGTGGCGCAGAATTCAGAGCCCCCAACCCGCTCCCCCGCTTCTCCCCCTCGCCCCCCCCCCCCCACCCGATGCGGTCGGGTAACTCGCGGGCGGGGCTGCGCTGCCGGTGGCAATAGAGAATCGAAACGACCAAAGCGAACATGTCTCCACATATTGTACACAGGTATGGTATGGGGGGCACATGCAACCTCCGCGGAAATATTTTAGTTCAGATTCTACTGACTTTTAAACACGTTTGCTGCTCCAGCTGTTCTTTGCCACATATTCCCGGTGCAGAAATGGGGATGAGGATGCGGCCAGCCTATAAAGTTCCAGACTCTCGGTGGTGAGAAAGACACGAAATCCAGCGCAATGTATGTTTTTTTCAAAATAAATGAAATCAATGTGCCCTCGGCATGACTGGCAGGAGTTGCTGGAGAGGAACTGGCCGGTCAATGGACCCGGACTCTCTGACGGGCAATACTGTGAGTTGGGCATAGTTCGTGTTCACCGGACTGTGCAGCAGAGAGGCCAGACTGACAGGGACAGCAATTAGACGGGACAGTCTGGAGAACAACTCCGAGCTCAAATGGAAGGAGATCACTGGTGTTGTGGGAGAGGAGGGACAAAGAGCCAGTCGATATTCATTTGTCTATTTATTTGTATTCATTTTTTTCTTTCGTGTTTTGGAATTGTAGTTGTATAAGTGAACCTAAGCTTTTAGACATGGTAGGAGATCCCAGACCCGTGTCATGCTCCTCGTGTGATATGTGAGAATCAGGAAAAAGTAAACTGACCCTGGTTCCTTCACGTGCAAGAAGTGTGTCGAGCTGCAGCTCCTGTTAGACCGCTTGACGGCTCTGGAGTTGCGGATGGACTCACTTTGCAGCATATGCGATGCTGAGGATGTCGCGGACAGCACGTTTAGCGAGTTGGTCACACCGCAGGTGAAAATTACTGAGGGAGATAGTAAATGGGTGACCAAAAGACAGCGCAAGAGTAGGAAGGCATTGCAGGTGTCCGCTGTGGTCATCTCCCAGCAAAACAAATATACCGCTTTGGAGGCTGTTGAGGGAGATGGCTCACCAGGGGAAGGCAGCAGCAGCCAGTTTCATGGCACCGTGGCTGGCTCTGCTGCGCAGCAGGGCAGGAAGAAGTATGGCAGGGCTAGAAAGGGGACTCAATCATAAGGGAAATAGACAGGCGGTTCTGCGGACACAAATGGGATTCCTGGATGGTGTGTTGCCCTCCTGGTGCAAGGGTCAAGGATGTCTCGGAGCGGCTGCAGGACATTCTGGGGCGGGGGGGGGAGGATGAACAGCCAGCTGTCGTGGTGCAAATAGGCACCATCGATATAGGTAACAAACGGGATGAGGTCCTACAAGCTGAATTCAGGGAGTTAGGAGTTAAACTAAAAAGTAGGGCCTCAAAGGTAGTAATCTCAGGATTGCTACCAGTGCCACGAGCTACCCAGAATAGGAATGTCAGGATAGATAGGATGAATGTGTGGCTCGAGAGATGGTGCAAAAGGGAGGGATTCAAATTCCTGGGGCATTGGAACCGGTTCTGGACTGGGAAAATCAGGTTGGTAGTGGATCACAAAAAAATTAATTTGTGGTATGTCGAAGAGATGATTTTTGGAGATACTTGTGACGGAGCCTACTAGGGAACAGGCAATTTCGAATTTGTAATGATGCAGGCTTGATTAGGGAACATAAGGTGAAGGAACCCTTCGGAAGCAGTGACCACAATATGATAGAATTTACCCTGCAGTTTGAGAGGGAGGACCTGCAATCAGATGTTACAGTATTACAATTAAACATGGGTAAATACAAAGACATGGGGAGGAGCTGGCCAGAGTTGATTGGAAAAGGAGCCTAGAAGAGAAGACAGTGGAACAGCAATGGCGGAGTTTGGGGGGTTATTAGGGAGGCACAACATAAATTCATCCCAAGGAGGAGGAAACATGCTAAGGGGAGGACAAGGCATCAATGGCTGACGAGGGATGTCAAGGACAGCATAAAGGCTAAGGCAAAAGCATAGAAAGTGGCGAGGATTAGTGAGAAATAAGAGGATTGATGAGCCCTTAAAAGCGAGCAGAGGACAACTAAAAAAGCTATAAGGGGGGAGAAGATGAAGTATAGTGCAAGCTATATCGATAGGAAGAGTTTCTTTCAATATATAAAAGGTAAGAGAGAGAGGCAAAAATAGACATTGGCCCACTAGAAAATGTGGCTGGAGAAGTAATAATAGGAAACAAAGAAATGGCAGACGAACTGAATAGTTACTTTTCATCAGTCTTCACGGTGGAAGACACCAGTGGGATGCCAGAGCTCCAGGAGAACCATTACTAAAGAAAAGGTTCTGGGGCAACTGAAAGGTCTGAATGTGGTTAAGTCAACTGGTCCGGATGGACTACTCCCCAGGGTCATAAAAGAAATAGCTGAGGAAATCGTGGAGGCATTGTTGGTGATCTTTCCGGAAACACTGGAGGCAGGAAGGGTCCCAGAGGACTTGAAAGTGACTAATGTAACACTGCGGGTTAAGAATGGAGGGAGGCAGAAGACGGGAAATTATAGGCCGGTAAACTTGACTTCGGTCATTGGTAAGATTTTAGAGTCCATTATTAAAGATGAGATCGCAAAGTACTTGGAAGTGCATGGTAAAATAGGACTGAGTCAGCACGGCTTTGTCAATGGGAAAACGTGTCTGACAAATCTGTTAGAGTTCTTTCAGGATATAACAAGGAAGTGAGACAAAGGAGAACCAGTGGACGTGATTTATTTAGATTTCCACAAGGCCTTTGACAAGGTACCGCATAGGAGACTGTTAAATAGGTTAAGAGCCCATGGTGTTCAGGGTAAGATCCTGGCATGGATAGAGGATTGGTTGACTGGCAGAAGGGAGAGAGTGGGGATAAAGGGATGTTTCAGGATGGCAGCCGGTGACCTAGGGTGTGCCTCAGGGGTCTGTGCTGGGACCACAACTTGTTACAATTTGTATTAGTGATCTGGGAGAAGGTACTGAAGCACTGTTGCTACGTTTGCAGATGATACAAAGATCTGTAGAGGGACAGGTAGGATTGAGGAAGC
Organism: Scyliorhinus torazame; assembly: GCF_047496885.1. Taxonomy (NCBI): domain Eukaryota; kingdom Metazoa; phylum Chordata; class Chondrichthyes; order Carcharhiniformes; family Scyliorhinidae; genus Scyliorhinus; species Scyliorhinus torazame. Next base: position 59,623,513 of record NC_092726.1, read on the forward strand.
AAGGGGGCTGCAGAAGGATTTGGACAAGGTAGGCGAGTGGGCAATGAAGTGGCAAATGAAATACAATGTGGACAAGTGTGGGTTTATGCACTTTGGAAGGAGGAATTTAGGCATCGACTATGTTCTAAATGGGAAATGCTTCGGAAATCAGAAGCACAAAGAGACTTGGGAGCCCGTGTTCACGATTCTCTTAAGGTTAATGTGCAGGTTCAGTCGGCAGTTGAGAAGGCTAGCATTCATGTCAAGAGGGCTAGAATACAAGACCAGGGATGTACTTCTGATGTTGTATCAGACTCTGGTCAGACCTCATTTGGAGTATTGTGAGCAGTTTTGGGCCAGGTACCTAAGGAAGGATGTGCTGGCCTTGGAGAGTGTCCAGAATAGGTTCACAAGATTGATCCCTGGAATGAAGAACTTGTTGTATGGGGAACGTTTGCGGAATCTGTATCTGTACTCGTTGGAGTTTAGAAGGATGAGAGGGGATGTTATTGAAACTTACAAGGTACTGCGAGACCTGGATAGAGTGGACGTGGAGAGGATGTTTCCACTTGTAAGAAAATCTAGAAGCAGAGGACACCATTTCAGATTAAACGGACGATCTTTTAGAACTGAGATGAGGAGGAATTTCTTCAGCCATAGGGTGGTGAATCTGTGGAACTATTTGCCGCAGAAGGCTGTGGAGGCCAAATCACTGAGTGTCTTTAAGACAGAGAGACATAGGTTCTTGATTAATAAGGGAATCAGGGGTTATGAGGAGAAGGCAGGAGAATGGGGATTTAAAAATATCAGCCATGATTGAATGGGGGAGCAGAATCGATGGGCCAAGTGGCTAGTTCTGCTCCTTTGTTTTATGGTCTTATGATATGGATTGAAAGCCAAGAGAATTAAAGATTACCTCCGCACGTTCTCCCCGTGTCTGCGTGGGTTTCCTCCGGCTGCTCCGGGTTCCTCCCACAAGTCCCGAAAGACGTGCTGTTAGGTGAATTGGACATTCTGTATTCTCTGTCTGTATACCCGAACTTGCGCCGGAATGTGGCGACTAGGAGATTTTCACAGTAAGTTCATTGCAGTATTAATTGAAGTCTGGTTGTGACAAAAATATAGATTATTATTGCGACCGTTCTTAAACAAAAAAACAACATTTGCTTATCTCCAGTCCTCTGCGACCTCACCGGTAGCCAGTGAGGATGCACGTTTTGTGTCAAAGTCCCAGAAATTTGCTCCCCTGCCTCACTCTGTATTCTGGAGTAGATCCCATGAGGCACTGGGGATTCATCTATCTTAATTATTTTCGAGACAACAATCACCTCCTCCTTTTTGATCACAATGTGACCTAGAATACCTACACATCCTTCCTGAGAGTCAACATCGACAAAGCATTGCTCTTGTGAATAATGACGCAAAGTACTTATTCAGTGCTTCGCCCATTTCCTCTGGTTTCACGGATAGATTACCGTCTCTCTCCTTCAGTGGGCCAACCCTTTCCCTGTGTACTCTCTAGATTACCGTCTCTCTCCTTCAGTGGGCCAACCCTTTCCCTGAGTACCCTCTAGATTACCGTCTCTCTCCTTCAGTGGGCCAACCCTTTCCCTGTGTACCCTCTAGATTACCGTCTCTCTCCTTCAGTGGGCCAACCCTTTCCCTGTGTACCCTCTAGATTACCGTCTCTCTCCTTCAGTGGGCCAACCCTTTCCCTGTGTACCCTCTAGATTACCGTCTCTCTCCTTCAGTGGGCCAACCCTTTCCCTGTGTACCCTCTAGATTACCGTCTCTCTCCTTCAGTGGGCCAACCCTTTCCCTGTGTACCCTCTAGATTACCGTCTCTCTCCTTCAGTGGGCCAACCCTTTCCCTGTGTACACTCTAGATTACCGTCTCTCTCCTTCAGTGGGCCAACCCTTTCCCTGTGTACCCTCTAGATTGCCGTCTCTCTCCTTCAGTGGGCCAACCCTTTCCCTGTGTACCCTCTAGATTATCGTCTCTCTCCTTCAGTGGGCCAACCCTTTCCCTGTGTACCCTCTAGATTACCGTCTCTCTCCTTCAGTGGGCCAACCCTTTCCCTGTGTACCCTCTAGATTACCGTCTCTCTCCTTTAGTGCGCCAACCCTTTCCCTGTGTACCCTCTAGATTACCGTCTCTCTCCTTCAGTGGGCCAACCCTTTCCCTGTCAACCCTCTAGATTCCCGTCTCTCTCCTTCAGTGGGCCAACCCTTTCCCTGTGTACCCTCTAGATTACCGTCTCTCTCCTTCAGTAGGCCAACCCTTTCCCTGTGTACCCTCTTGCTATTTGTATACGCGTCATAAGCCTGAGGATTTTCCTTAATCCTGTTTGTCCATGACTTTTCGTGACTCCGTTTCTCCATCCTGAATCGCTTTACTGAAACAGATGACAGTCCCCATGGGGAGAAAAATATCCAAGATCCGTTCAGCTTTTCAGTGTGTGGGCATTCAAATTATGTTTGGAAGAGCAAAAGTGGCAGATGGTTCGATTGTTCGTTCAACAGACATCCGATTCTGTAATCGCAGATATTGATTTGGAATTACGTGTTTTCTCCAAAGAATATGTCAATGACCATCTGGAGATCATGAGGCGCTGCGGATCTGAATGGTGAACAAACCTGGTCACCATTCACACATGGAGGAGGCAGGATGAGGTTCATCTGTCCGAATTCAGAGAGCCGGTTAACAAACAGGTACTGATCAGTGCTAATGCCTGGATAACTACCACTGCCATAAGTAACTGACTGTATCAACTGGAGGATATGTCGCTGGAAATGTTGAACCTGAAGGACGACTCTTGATTATGTGAATTAGTAAATGGATTTGGTGCATATGCTACTTGTGTAGGTCAGACAGATTGCACCTTCACGGTGACAGGGCTGGATTTGTCGTCATGGGTCTTGATCTTGCTATTGAGGAAGGTGTTACAAAAACTGGAAACGAGCTTGGGAACCAGATGGAAATACGAACAGGAATCCAGGAATGAAAGGCCAGGGTGCACAACGAGAGATACAAAACACTAAAGCAGAGGTCTAATTTAATTGTTGGCGTTCCTGAAAGGAGAAAGTAATAGAGTCTCAGCCAGGTTCAGAGTGCATGCCTGCTAATTAATATAGTTGTGTTATGAAGACTGATGAGTTCCAGGCATAGATCTCCACACATCATTCCAATGCATAGATGTAACAGAGACCTGGATCAAATAGAGACAACATTGTGCATTACTTTTTGTGAGGAAGAGGCGAAGGAGTAAGACGAGTTTTAATTTTATGTTGCTCTCAGATCAGTCACGATCGAACACAATGTTGGAACAGTCCGAAGGACTAAAGTTTCTACTGCTAATCTTTATTTGTATGTTCTCGTGGAAGTGGACATGCCCGCGCAGAGTCAGGCGGTGGAGGTGGACCTGGAGGGAAGCCGGTACTGATTAACATCATTATAGTTCTGAGAGAATGGATGTCTCAGGAAGACGAAGGAAATGTTTTGTTTGGCTAGAACTTTGGAACAAACATGTGTAATTACATTGGCCTTTGCAATCCATAGTTCAGCAATATAATACTTAATAATAAAATAAAGTGATGTTTAATATTCACCTTCAGTTAGATAGTGCAGCAGGTCCAGTATGGAGAGGGCAGATAGGAGTGGAATGTGGAACTGACGTGACAAATTATTGGGAGCACCGTGTGAGGTTGCAGACTGAACGACGTACATCAGCAAAGTGGCCAGGCTTTGTGTGGATGGTATTTTCCCGATGTCCAGGTCAGTCTATTGTGTGAATTTCAATAAAATTACTTTTTCACCTGGAATGTATGCTTGCGATTTTGTAAAGTTAAAGAGATGGAGGTAACTGAGCACGTGATGCACAATAATAATCTATATTGTCACAAGTATACTTGCACTAACACTGCAATGAAGTTACTGTGAAAATCCCCTGGGCGCCACATTCCGGCGCCTGTTGGGTACACGGAGCATGAATCCAGAATATCCACTTCACCTAACAAGCATGTGTTTCTGGACATGTGGGAGGAAACCGGAGCACCGGATGAAACCCACGCAGACACAGAGAGAACGTGCTGACTCCGCACAGACAGTGACCCAGCCGTGGATCTAACCTGGGACCCTGAAGCTGTGAAGCCACAATGCTAACCGCTGTGCTACCCACGTGATACGTAGGGAATGTTTGAATTATTAGTGGTTCAGTCACCTGGTTTGGGACTCCGGGAAGACTGGGCCTGGGATTGACCACGCACCTGTCCATGTTGTGGTCGCAGCATCATTAATCCCGACAGTGCAGAGTCCAATATCCGTAATCCCATCACCTGACCTGCACATCCCTGGAAATCAAGGGGAAATGCAGAATGGCCAATCTACCTAACCTGCATATCTTTGAACTGTGGGAGGAAACTAGAGCAGCTGCAGCCATGGGGAGAACTTGCAAACACCACCTAGACCGTCACCCAAGGCCGGAATTGAACCCTATCCTTGGTGCTGTGAGGGAGCAGCACTAACCACTGTGTCACTGTGCAGCCCATGTTCGAATTCACGGGGAAATTCAAGGCAGATGGAAACTTCAGAGAGATCTGGAGATCCTGGAATTGATGTTTGCTAAAAACGGCTGGGGCGAAGCATGCCGTGGAAGAAGTGGACAGGGCGATTCATTTTGAGAGAGGAATTTACAAATACTCCTGTGGATGCAGGTATCAAAGGAGGCAAGTTGACTTGCAGAGAGTGTGTTTTGTGCGGGGGGGATGTTTGTAAGTGTGTGTGCGTGTGGGAGCGGGTGGGAGGGCAATTCATTGAAGTTAATATGCCCGGCATCTCGCTCTTGATTTTAGAGTGATGTTCGTTTGATCACAGTTAGCTTGTTGGTTTATGAGGCCGAATGCTTAGTGGCAACATTATAGCCTGACTTAATTTGTGTCCTGTAGCATTGTCCAGCATGTTGCTGCCCTTGTGAAGAAATGTGGGAGTGTTCCTTCTTTTGCTGTTGTAATGTGCCGACTCGTGGACATTTGACTGTTTGGAACTCAGTTGTTTTAAACAAGTTACAGTTCATAGAATTTACAGTGCAGAAGGAGGCCATTCGACCCATCGAGTCTGCACCGGCTCCTGGAAAGAGCAGCCTACCCAAGGTCAACAACGCCACCCTATCCACATAATCCAGTAACCCCACCCAACACAAAGGGCAATTTTGGACACTAAGGGCAATTTATCATGGCCAATCCACCTAACCTGCACATCTTTGGACTGTGGGAGGAAACCGGAGCACCCGGAGGAAACCCACGCACACACGGGGAGGGTGTGCAGACTCCGCACAGACAGTGACCCAAGCCGGAATCGACCCTGGGTCCCTGGAGCTGTGAAGCAATTGTGCAATCCACAAGGCTATCGTGCTACCCGTTAGTTCGGGTATTTTGAACGAGGGTTTGATTCTGTCACCTTCCGGCCTTGTCGCAATATATCAACCAGTGTCGCAAAGCCAAACGTCATAAGACCATGAGATATTAAGACATAGGAGCAAAATCAGGCTATTCGGCCCATCGCGTCTGCTCCGCCATTGAATCATGGCTGATAATTTTTCTCATCTCCATTCTCCTGCCTTCTACTCAAAATCTCTGATCCCCTTTTTGATCCAAAACATATTTATCGCTGTTTTAAAGACACTCAGGGATTTGGCCTCGACAGCCTTCTGCGGCAAACAATTCCACAGATTCACAACCATCTGGCTGAAGAAATTCCTCCTCATCTCTGTTTTAAAGGATCGTCCCTTCCGTGGAATATCAGATTGGTAGTGGATCCCAAGAAATGGAATTTGCGCAATGCCTAAGAGATGGTCTTTTGGAGAAGCTTGTGAAAGAGCCTACAGAGGAAGAAGCAATTCTGGATTTGGTGATGTGTAATGAGGCAGGCTTCATTAGGGAACTTAAGGTGAAGGACCCTTCGGGAGCATTGAACACAAATGATACAATTTACCCTGCAGTTTGAGAGGGAGAAGCTGCAATCAGATGTAACGGATTTACAATTAAATAAGGGTAACTGCAAAGACATGAGGGAGGAGCTGGCCAGAGTTGATTGGAAAAGGAGCCTAGCAGGGAAGACAGTAGAACAGTGATGGCATGAGATTTTGGGGGTTATTAGGAAGGCACAGCAGAAATTCATCCCAAGCTGGAGGAAACATGCTAAGGGGAGGACAAGGCATCCATGGCTGACGAGGGATGTCAAGGACAGCATAAAGGCTAAAGAAAATGCATACAAAGTGGCGAGGATTAGTGGGAAACCAGAGGATTGGGAAGCCCTTAAAAGCGGGCATAGGACAACTAAAAAAGCAGTAAGGGGAGAGAAGATGAAGTACGAGTGCTAGCTAGCTAGTAATATGACGGAAGATAGGAAGAGATTTTTTCAATACATAAAATGTAAGTGAGAGGCAAAATTGGACATTGGACTACTAGAAATGTGGCTGTAGAAGTAATAATAGGAAGCAAAGAAATGGCAGACGAACTAAATAGTTACTTTGCATCAGTCTTCACGGTGGAAGACACCATTTGGATGCCAGAACTCCAGTTTAATCAGGCGGCAGACGTGAGTGCAGTGGCCATCACGAAGGAGAAGGTTCTGGGAAACTGAAAGGGCTGAAGGTTGATAAGTCACGTAGACCGGATGGACTACACCCATGGGTCCTAAAAGAGATAGCTGAGGAAATTGAGGACCATTAGTGATGAACTTTCAGGAATCACTGGAGGCTGGAAGGGTCCCAGAGGACTGGAAGGTAGCCAATGTAACACCACTGTTTAAGAAGGGAGGGAGGCAGAAGTCGGGAAATTATAGGCCGGTTAGACTGACTTCGGTCATTGGTAAGATTTTAGAGTCTGTTATTAAAGATGAGAATGGAAAGTACTTGGAAGTGCATGATAAAATAGGACTGAGTCAGCACGGCTTTCTCAAAGGGAAGTCGCGTCACATACATCAGTTAGAGTTTATTGAGGAGGTAATAAGGACGTTAGACAAAGGAGAACCAGTGGACGTGATTTATTTTGATTTCAAGAAGGCGAGTGACAAGGTTCCGCATAGGAGACTGTTGAATAAGTTAGGAGCTCATGGTGCTCAGGGTCAGATCCTGGCATGGATAGGGGGTGGGCTGACTGCTACAAGGCAGAGAGTGGGGATAAACAGGTCTTTTTCAGGATGGCACCGGTGACTTGTGGTGTGCCTCAGGGGTCTGTGCTGGGACCACAACTTTTTGCAAAAGACATTAATGATCTGGAAGAAGGTACTGAAGGTACTGCTGCTAAGTTTGCAGATGATACAAAGATCTGCAGAGGGACAAGTAGTATTGAGGTACCAAGGGGGCCGCAGAAGCATTTAGACAAGCTAGTGGAGTTGGCAATGTAGTTGCCAGTGGAATACAATGAGGAAAAGTGTGAGTTTATGCACTTTGGAAGGAGGAATTTAGGCATAGACTATTTTCTAAATGGAGAAATGCTTAGGAAATCAGAAGCACAAAGGGAGGCCTTGTTCACGATTCTCTTAAGGTTAACGTGCAGGTTCAGTTGGCAATTAAGAAGGCAAATGCAATGTTAGCATTCATGTCAAGAGGACTATCGTACAAGACCGCGGATGTACTTCTGAGGCTGTATACGGCTCTGGTCAGACCCCATTTGGTGTACTGTGAGTAGTTCTGGGCCCCGTATCTAAAGAAGGATGTGCTGGTCTTGGAAAGAGGAGGTTCACGAGAATCCATGGAATTAAGAACTTGTCAAATGAGGAACGGTTGAGTACTCTGGATCTGTACTCGTTGGAATTTAGAAAGTTGAAGGGGATCTTATTGAAACTTACAAGATACTGCGAAACCTGAATAGAGTGGAAATTTCAAGGATGTTTCCACTTGTAGGAAAAACTAGAACCAGATGACAACATCTCAGACTAATGGGACGATCCTTTAAAACAGAGATGGGGAGGAATTTCTTCAGCCAGAGGATAGTGAATCCGTGGAACTTTTTGCCACAGAAGGCTGTGGAGGCGAATATCACTGAGTGCATTTAAGACAGAGATAGATAGGTTCTGGATTAATAAGGGGTTCAGGGGTAATGTGGAGAAGGCAGGAGAATGGGGATGAGAAAATATCCGCCATGATTGAACGGCGGATCAGACTCGAAGGGCCGAGTGGCCTAATTTTGACCCTATGTCTTATGGTCTAATGGTCTAAAAGAGCAACTCGGCTGAATCAGGCATAGGTGACTCGAGCGAAAGCCATAGTGCCGAATCTACTCTGGGAAAAGGGAGGGAGGTTTGTACGCAGATTTGAAACGTAGTAGCAGTGGGTAACTCAATAGTTCGACGGACAATCTGGTTTGAGCCAAGTTCCCGATTCCCATCTGGTCTTTTGTCTCCCGGGTGTAACAGTATACATCCAGTCCTACCAGCGAGTAAGCTGTGCTGGATCTGGTCCTAGGAAATGAGGCAGGGCAGCAGGATAACATCAGAGTCGGGGTGCATTTGGAAAATAGCGATCGTGGAAATTACCTTTCAATATTATATTGGGAAAGGATTAAAAAAGATCAGTCGAAGATTAAGATCCCTGACTGGAAAAGGGCAAATTCGAGGCGTCTAAAAGTTCAACTGGAGCAGGCTGATTGGAAACGCATTTTAGTGGAAAATGGGGGGTGGGGGGGGGGGTTCAAAAGAGAGATTAATAAAGTGAAAGTTTGGTACATACCCAAGAGAAATATATCCAGGATATCCAAAGCTGGAGTACTTGGATGCCCAAGGATATTGATAATAAAATACGGAAGAATAAAGAGGTGTATGATATATCCAGGAATATTAAATCAATATAAATCTGGAAAAGGATCTCAAATTTCACGGTAACTAAGGCTGCAATGCGGGTCGCTAAGAGGAAGCACGAGGAACGGACGGCAGGCTGTGCTGGAACACATAGGAAAATGTTCTGCAAACATATTGATGGTAAAAGATCAGTGAAGGATAGAGTGGGTCCCACAAGGAAAAAGCAAGTAAAGCTTCTCACTGAAATCAAAGGGAAGGCAGTGGGACTAAATGAATAGTTTGCTTCTGCCCTTAAATATTCGAAGCTGGTGACAATAGAAAGTTGAAGGGGTTCGTACTGGAAATGTGCGGCTTGAGCAACTAAGCAGTATAGTGATAGATAAAAAGCAAGGTTGGCAACATTCCAGGTAGAGAAGCCTTTCGCATACACTGGCGTCTTATTTTTACAGGCATACACCGGAATAAAAGACTCCAATTTCTGTCCGGGCCGTCCGCACCCCCCTCCCACCGCCCCTCCCCACCCCCGCCACCTGCCCAACCACCAGACACCACCCTGCCACGTCAGAGGTAAACGTCACGACGCCGTCAATATAGAATGACATGTTGACAACTGCCGTTAAAGTCATGCATCTCTCTGTATCTCTCCTCTCTTCATGTCCTCGGTGACTCTGTGAACGAGGAGCCACATGGCCTAATTTTGAATAATTAGCTAAATGGCAACGACATTCGTACTGCTTTACACTTCTGGCAATTACAGCTGTTCGGACATTATGGAGCTGTCAATCAGAGACGTAAAACTGGCTTTTGGCAGCACAGATGTCGATCTCTTAGACAAAATGGATCGTTTTGCTCAACTGATAAACGGGCTGATTCGTTGTCCGATGATGAAAGCAGCCCGGGCCTGGCAGAGAATCCCTGATTGTCGAATGAGTTAGCTAATGATCACCTGGCCATGTTGCAGGACTTGCTGAGGTGACCATTACTGACTAGAGCAACACATCTGAATGCCTAAACTGCGTTGGTTAATCGTGACCGATGATACCCCTGGTCCGCTGATTCAGTCAATGGGCGGAGTTCCTCGATTGGCTGAGTCTCTGTTTAAATACAGTAAGCGGATATTTCACTGCCAACTTGATTTGCTCTCGGAACTTTGACTGAGTGATCACATAAATAAACATATTTGAGCAGCAATTTAAATTGAGCAGAATCTTTCCGACATCTTTGAAGATATATTCAAAATCGCTCATGGAAAATAGCCCTCTAAATTGAATATATACGAATTGTACAACATTGACCGACCACAGGAAAACGAACGTGCCAGATATGCTGCACAGCAAAATCATAGACTTCCTTCTGCTCTGCATCTCTGGGTCACTGCTAATTCCACCCTTCCTCTGTGCTCTCAGTTCCGTACGGACTCGACTTGTCAATTAAACGTAACTCACTGTCATAGAGTTGATCAACAAAATTAAACCAAATGGGAGCAATGGCGTTGTAACCTTATCGAACCACTGAAATATAATCCATCTGGGATCAGTGTAAGAGCTTATCTTTGATTGACAGCCCCACGGTACATTGCGATAGATGAATATAGGTTGTTTTGTAAAGTAAAAGGGAACGTTCTTTAAAAGCAGCAGGATGCCGGTTGTTGCCAAAGCCACAGTCGCCGTTTTCCCGGTGCAATATTTTGGTTTCAGCTTCTTGCAACGAATAGCCACAAATCGATCAAAGGAAAACGTGACTGTGAACCAGACAGAACAATCTGTTGCTGCGCCCATCAGGACAGAGTTAGTACTACACACAGGGGTGATGTACAGGAAACTCACTGGGAAATAATAATGATTGACGTAGTTCAGTATATCCACCAGAATAATAACCAGTAGATCCGCCGTTGCCATGGCGAGGAGGTAACGAGTGGTACAGGTGGAAAGGCCACATTTTCCTCGGGACAGGATAAGAATTCCCAATAAATTAACTGAAAGACAGAAATGGATGGACACACCGGGCGTTACTGATAAAATTTGAGTGTCCTTGGTATTGGTCTCAATTTAAGATATTGACAATCGCAACCTGGACAAAATCACCTCCAATCCGCGCAAGGCACAAATTTGCTGGAGTTGACACAGGCGTCAAGCTGACAGGAGGAACGTTGATTATTGAAAGGTTTTAATGAGTTTGGACATCTGACCTAACTGTTTTGGAGACGTTTAATACAGGCAGGTCACATTTCTATATCGCAAAACAATGTCTGCACGAAGACACCTCCGATTGGCAGCCATACAACATCTAACCCAAACATCCGACCCTATCCGGAATTGACAGATAATGGGGGTTGGACTCTTTTCACGGTTGGAACAGACAGTGGGATTATTGCCTTCCCAAAGGATCAGTACCCACATTGTGTGCTTAGATTCTTTACCATGATAAGAAAGAGAACGAGAACAAACATGTAGACACTGCGCAGGACACACTCTAGTCAGTGAGATACCCTCGCCAGGTTTAACCTCTTTCCAGAGTATACAACTCACAGAAATGACGATCTCCAGGTTTGAGTCCTCCTCAGGTATGGCACAAAGTGCTCTTTTCGCTAAACCTCCAACTAGTGCACATGGCCCTTTCCCACCTTCCCCGGGATGGGCTATTTCCTCGGCTCGAAGCAGGGCTGGTGTTTGAAACAAGCGAAGAGCTGTTCCAATCCATGGACATAAGCACCACCGAAAATGCTCGCATGTCTGGTACAGATCCACCGACTGAATTCAACATCTCTCCCAATCATATTTCTCCCAGGATCAGGATTCCACTCCGAAACAGTGATCCGCATGCTCTCAGGAACAGCGCACACTCGGGGGTCAGACCAATATTAAAATCATGCACCCGCACCGCACACAATCTGTATCATATCCCCTCAGAATCATCACATTTACAGGAATTAAAGACATTCCGAGGCATGGAAGAGTCTTGAGATTCGTCAGCTCTCTCTGGGATCTGAACCCGCTGCTAGATCAGACAACTCATTAGAATAAAATGACAATTAATGCCAGACATCGCCTTGAAGATCGGTCCTTTCCTAGGATCTAACTGAATCTCAAGTTAATGAGACGCACAGGCGCAGAAGCTATCACGATCAGATCATCCCTTTCAGTCAGATCGTGCCCTCTACAGCAGGCCCCGGAATAATCCCCACCATGGTAACACGTAACGATCCCGTATCCCCGCTCATTGTTCCATTAATTCATTTGGAGTATGCGAAGGTTCACTAATAAACGGTCTCAGTATCAACTAATCGTCCACACTTAGGGCCAGTCCTCTGTAAACATTTAACATTTCCTCACTTACAGATCAATTCCATTGGATTGGGTCGCCTTTCTCTGGAATCAATGACCAGGGTCTCCAACAAAGCAGCAGCCACGCAGCACACACATCCCCACATCCCGGTTTGAGTCAGACACTCGAGCGGCCATGTCCGTGGACTCACATTTCATTGTTCAACAAATCCAGAAAGATGTGCTGTTAGGTGAATTGGAGATTCTGAATGCTCCCGCAATGTACCCGAACGGTCGCCGGAGTGTGGCGACTAGGGGCTTTCAGAGCAACTTCATTGCAGTGTCAATGTGACAATAAGGATCATTATTTTATGACGGACAGGCCAACTAGTAGCAGACAGTGATTTCGGATAAGATGAGATGCTCAGGTTGAAGTATGTAACTAGTGCCTTTCCACAGGGATAGTTGCAGTAGCTATAATTAATGAGGATACATATATTGATGACTTGGACGAGAGAAGTGAACGTAATATTGCCAATTTTACGGAAGGCACAAAAACGGTGGAAAGGCAAGTGGTTAGGATGACCCAAAAATACTCCACAGGGATAGGAAAAGGTTCAGTGGATGTGCTACAACCTGGCAGATGGAATACCGTGTCAGAAAAAGTGAAGTTGTGCACTTTGGGCGGAAAAGTAAAGCGACTAAATATTATTCAAATGGTGAACGATTGCAGAACGCAGCAGCATTGAGGGACTTGGGTGTCTGCATACAGAATCACCAAACGCTGGCATACACATTCAGCAGGTAATAGGGAAGGCATCTGAAATATTGGCGGTTATTTCAAAGCGAATAGAGTATTGAAATAGGGAAGTATAGCGAAAACTGTAAAAGGTAATAGTCAAACCAAACTTAGAAGAGAAGGTTGATCCGGGTAGAGAGCGATTTACTGATGAGGAGCGGTTGACTAGTTTGGGCCGGTACTTATTCAGATTTAGAGGAATGAGAGGCGATCTTATTGAGACAGAGTGGATTCTAAACGGGCTGAACATTATCGATGCTGAAGTGATTTCCCCCTGGCGGAAGGGTCGTGGATCAGACGGAGATTATCGCAAAGTAAGAGGTCGTCCAGTATAATCAGAGATTATGAGGAACTTATTTCTAATTGGGGGCGGGGGGGGGGTGGTGAATGTGTGCGATTCTCTCCCGAAAGAGAGCTGTAGAGGCAGGGTGTTAATACGTTGAAGGCTCAGATACACATATTTATAAACAGTAAGGGAAACAAGGGTTTTTGAAATCAGGCAGGAAAGTAGAAATGACGATTATTATTTCAGATCAGTTATTATTTCATTGGATGGCGGAACAGACTCGATGGGCCAAATGGTCGATTTCTGCTCCTATCTCTGACGGCCTTATAATATAGAACATAGAACAAAGAACATAGAACAGTTCCGCACAGTACAGGCCATTCTGCCTACGATGTTGTGCCGACCATTTATCCTAATCTAAGATCAACCCCTTCAATTTACTTCGGCCCACGTGCCTGTCTAAGAGATGCTTAAATGTCCCTAATGGCTGTGGCTCCACCACCTCTGCTGGCAGTGCATGCCACACCCCCACCACTCTCTGTGTAAAGAACCGACCTCTACATCTCCCCTATTCCTTCCTCCAATCACGTTAAAATTATGACCCCTCGTGACAGCCATTTCCACCTTCCAAATGTACCCACAAGAAAACGACGTTTTGGAACAAAAATGGAAGACACACGCAACATAATTGGGCAGCACGGTAGCATTGTGGATAGCACAATTGCTTCACAGCTCCAGGGTCCCAGATTCGATTCTGGCTTGGGTCACTGTCTGTGCGGAGTCTGCACGTCCTCCCCGTGTGTGCGTGGGTTTCCTCAGGGTGCTCCGGTTTCCTCCCACAGTCCAAAGATGTGCAGGTTAGGTGGATTGGCCGTGATAGATTGCCCTCAGTGTCCAAAATTGACCATAGTGTTGGGTGGGGTTGCTGGGTTGTGGGGATAGGGTGGAGGTGTTGACCTTGGGTAGCGTGCTCTTTCCAGGAGCCGGTGCAGACTCGATGGGCCGGGTGGCCTTCTTCTGCACTGTAAATTCTATGATAATCTATGATAATGACATCCAAAGGCACACGTGTATTAGCCAAGAACCAAGGAAGGATTGGATCATGTGTTAGTCCCACAAACCGGAGCTTCAATATCTACATGCATTCTGCACAAAGACAGCGGAAATTGCGCTCATGACGGTTCGCTCAACCGGATTATTTCAATGTGAATTATAGCTTCGTACACACTTGAGCTCCACGCATGATTATTCTACAACACCATTCCTTACTAAATCCAGATGATGCAATGCGAGGGTTGAAATTCCGAGATCAAGTCTGGCAAGTAGGAAAGGAAACACCGAATGATGCTAAATCAATAATCTATCTCCGGAAATGTCCAGCAGGCGATAGTGGAGCTAAACTGGACCTGGTACGGCCTAATGATGTCACTCAGGGAAGTTCCCAGCCACTGTAACATGGGTTTACTATACTCTGAATTGAATAGAGACAGAATAACATGGACATAAATGGAAACGAACCTGTGAAGCACAGCGCCTAGCACAGCAGAATCTCAGTGTGCCGGGCGCCCGGACAAAATGAACCAGTGGATGGGTCTCTCAAGCCTGTCGAAAGAAGGGTTATTCCGGAGTGGTGGAATTTAACTGTGAACAAGTACTGGAAGCATTGAAACAAAAGCGCATTAGTTGCAAACATGTATGCACGTAATTCGGGAGGGGTCAAACCCTCTGGTTTCAATAGAATGTATCGAAACAAATTAATAAAAGCATGGGGAGAGACAATAGAACCACCATTATACCTTCAACAATACAAATAATATCAAGGGATTGGAAGGGAGGTAATTTTATTCCTCCATTCAATGCAGAACATATAAATTTTTAACGGACTGTTGATCAGATAACACAATGTTGATCTGAGTAAGAAAGGTTGTGAAGAAAAATATTAAAGTAAAATATCGGGAAGCATAGAATATCTTAAAAATAACTCAGTTCCTGTTCAAAAAGATAGTTAATAAAACATTTATTCATACAAGTAACGAGCAGAGTTTGCAGATTATGTTAACGATTCAGCTGAACAGATTCACGATCATTTAAAGAGTCAACGCAGTTGAATCAGACCCATGGAAAGTGGCAGGAACACTGGGTTCGATACCCGGCTTGGGTCACTGTCTGTGCGGAGTTGCACGTTCTCACCGTGTGTGCGTGGGTTTCCCCCGGGTGCTCCGGTTTTCTCCCACAAGTCCCGAAAGACGTGCTTCTTAGTAAATTGGGCATTCTAAGTTATCCCTCTGTGTACCCGAACAGGCGTCGGAATTTGGCGACGAGGGAATTTTCACTTTAAGTTCATTGCAGTGATAATATAAGCCTACTTGTAACACTAATAAAGACACTCTTATTTGTAGCAGGTGTTTTGATTTTCTAAAGGACTCCACTCAGTTACAAAGAACAAAGAAACAATACAGCACAGGAACAGTCCCTTCGGCCCTCCAAGGCTGCACCGATCACGTGTCCTATCTAGACCAACCGATTGTCTCCTTCTGCCCCCCGTCTGTTCATGTGCCTGTCCAGATAATTCTTAAAGGTCGCTAACGTATCTGCTTCAAACACCTCACTTGGCAGTGCATTCCAGGCCACCATCACCTTCTGCGTCAAATACTTGCCCTGCACATCCCTTCTGAACCTTTCCCCCCTCACCTTGAGCTTGTGCCCCTTGTAATTATTATTCCCGCCCTGGGCGAAAGCCTCCAAATGTTCACTCTATCCATACCGCTATTAATTTGATAACCGTCTCTCAGCCGTCATCTCTCGAGGGAGAACAATCCCAGTTGATTCAATCGCTCCTCATAGCTAATGCCCACCATACCAGGCATCATAATGGTAAACCTTTTCTGTACTCTCTCCAAAGCCTCCACGTCCTTCTGGTAGTGCGGTGACCAGAATTGGACACAGTATTCCAAATGTGGCCTAACTAACGTTCTATATAATTGTAACATACTTTTCGAGCTTTTATACTGGATACCCCGTCCTATGAAGGGAAGCATGCCACCTGCTTTCTTTACCTCCATTTACACCTGTGCTGCCACTTTTACGGATGTGTGGACCTGCACGCCCAGATCTATCTGTGTCTCTAAGCTCCTAATGGTTCTTCCATTTGTTTTATCGCTCCCACCTGAATTGGATTTACTAAAATGCACTACCTCGCATTTGTTCGGGTTAAATTCCATCTGACATTTCTCTGCCCAATTTTGCAGCCTATTGATATCCTGTTGTATTCTCTGATTCTCTGACTCTCTGACAATCTTCATAATTATTCTCAACTCCTGCAATCTGAGCGTCATCCGCAAACGTGTTAATCAGACCCACTACGTTTGCTTCCAAGTCATTTATATGTATTACAAACACCAGAGTTCCCAGAACTGATCCCTGCGGAATACCAATAGTTACAGACCTCCATTCGGAAAAGCATCAAAATGTTATGTTGTAACACAGGTATGTTACAACATAACATACCTATGCCTAAGCACAGAACACGTAAAACAATTGGCAACAAACTGATTAAAACAGAATAGAAAACAGGGGGCAGGGGCTAAAGCGACTGGCTCAGACTGGGAGAATGGTGGTGTTCCACAAAGATCAGCCCTGGGATCAATGTGCCTCAAGATTCATGCAACCTATTTGTAATCAGGAAACACTAAGACAATTTCAAAGTTCAGAGTGAATGCAGAGGAATAGTACAACAACATACATATGGTGCACGATAATAATATTTAAGCAACCGAACGGTTGCACAACGAGTTTCGCGGCAGCGAGCCTTCAGGTGCGTATTTTGATTGACGATCACATTATCAATACTCACGGGAAAATACGAACCTGAATGGGGATAACGATTCCGATGAACAGATTCACAATCATTGAAAGAATTAACTCAATTGAAAAACCCACGGAAAGCAAAACAAATGATAAGAGCGCCCTTTTCGAGGAATGAATGTGAAATGATTGAGTATAAAGTGCATTCGCATTGGGAAACAATTTATTTCAGGGTTGGTTAAATGCTATTAACTTGGTGACATGTTATTATTTTGGAGCAGGTAGTTAGAGAACATGAAAAATATATTGACATTTATCTGTATTATAATACACGCTGGCTTCAACGAATAGCAAAATGCGCAAATGTTTACATTTATCAAAAACTGAGGCATTTTGTTGTATTCACTACATGTGTATCAGACAATTGATATTCCTGAGCGTCTATTTATCGGTGACCAGTTACAGGCCGACAAGAAAACTTCTCCCACACAGATTTACGAAACTGCAACAGTTTTCATCACTTACCAGGAACACCAAGAACAGCAATGAAGGGATAGAATATTTTCTTAGCCGTTTGAATTGTTTCCATTATTTTCAAATAGACGTTCTGTCCTTTTGCGCTGCTTTAATCTATTTGCTTTGGAATTTGTGCTGAGGCAAACCCGAATCCATCAATTTATGTCCCGCACGATATCCTCTGGAGCATTGCAGTTTCAACATCGCTCATTGCTTTCAATTGAAACAAACAGATGACGACATCGATATTTGTCATCAAATATGTATTTCAGAGAGGGAGGAGCCACTTTGAAAAGACTGGGCTATACAAGCCATATTAAACAAAAAGGAAATACGCTGGCTTCACCTAGACCTGGAGCTTTCCATGTGAACACAAAGAGTTCTGATTCTGACGACCATTATGTCACAGTGATGTTCTTCACTCGACTGTAGTAATTCTATAATTAGCTTCCAAACCGACCAGTGTTTGCAGTAGCGATACTCCACTACACATTCGCAGGTCGGTGCCCTCTCATCTTGTTTGTTGCAAATAAAATAACTAGAAACACTAAATTGAAGAAAATGATGGAGACACTACTTTTGAAAACACAAACGGAACTTCAAATGTCACATCAGAAAGTGATTAAGGTGTTCGATAAGACACCGCAGTCTCTGCGATGCCCAGATGAAATAGGAGGCATCAGCAATGTCTGCGGAGTCCCCGTGCTCTCTCTCCAGGGACATATGGCTAGGAATGAAGCCGCGGGAGTGGGGCACTCTGTTGATCGGACGTTCGCCTCTGTTATGCGTTCCTTGGATCGTTATTAGCGTGTTTTGCCAGGCCCAGGAGCAAGTTCTGAGGAATTCCTCCTGCACGTGGTACCGGTGAATCAGGAACTCGATGCTGAAGTGCAAATAAAACAATAGCCAAATAATTTTCAAGTAACTGAAAACGTGGTCCACCAAAAGGAACTTATATAAGCATTGTCCAGGGAATATACACGGCCCGGCCCTAAAAAGGTCCGTCATTTGGTACCCCATGGACTCCTGCAACCTCTGGTTGTGTGGGAATGCTGTGAGCAACACCATCCATTCCACGTCCTGGATGTTCGGTGCTGCTCTTGCTCATGTATTTGCTTTGTTTGGCCCAGTGTTCCACGGTGTAACTAATCACTGTCTGTCGATATACCATTTGTCAATATTCTCTGCCGATTATTCTTGTGTCTACTATGTACGTTCTGTGAACGTCCCCCCGGCCGCAGAAAAATACTTTTCACTGCACTTCAGTACATGTGACAATAAATCAAGTCAAATCAAATCAAAGGTGACTCTTTGGTATAATAATCTCCACTGGGGACCTCCACTGCTGTGCGGCGGGAAGGTGAACCTGGACGTGTGAACCTACGCGTGTGAACCTCGGCGTGCGAGACTAGACATGTTCTGGTTTTGGGCGGGAGCAGGAAGTGAAGGTACAGAGAAGTGATTATCGTCAACAATTATTGCATTGTAAATTTCAACGAATGTAGTGTTCGAAAGTAATTCAGCATCACGACACGGTGAACCACCTCAACGTATAAGAGCACACCAAACTAATAAAACCTTTGCAGAGTGAGACTCGGGACGAGGTGTTGAAGGTGGTAGTGCGGCCTTTCCGGTACCGTGTCGGCGGGAGGCCTTGTGATTGAGGCCCTTGCTTCTGGTGCTTGCGGTGCTACCTGTGGTTTTCCTGGTCTGGCTGGGCTGTTGAAGGCTCTGTTGGTTCCCTTACAGGTTCCTATGCTGCTGGTTCCTGCGATGTTGGTAACAAGCAAAATATGGAGTTACCATAACGGTCAGATTGAGATCAGCCTGGATAGCTCGTTCATAGGCGTAATACACCACATTGTTTAAAAGTGCACAGAGGCAGAGGGGAGAGCCGCCCGCCTGACAGTCACAAAAGGACAAACACTTGGTCCAGGAGGCTCCGAAGTGCATCACACTCTCGCAAACTAATTCAGCTCTGAGAATTGATAAATTGGGAGGTTCCATTGGTTGCGCAGCCATAACCAAAGGCTTTTCAGCTGCTAAGTGTGTTCGAGGTTTGGAGGAAGTTTGGAAAAGCAAGAGTGATCACTTTATTTGACAGACAGCTCATCAGGTAGCCGGTTCTGCGGTCACACAGAGGAGCCCTCTATGGGGTGCATAGCTTGCTGAAATATATCAACGCGAGGCGGCACATCAGATTGAACGGCGAGCGTGAACAGCCTGCAGGCGCGGTGAACGTTGGTATCAACCAGCAATATAAGGGTGATGCCGTTCTGCAGCAGAGTTTTCAGTTTACACATGGAAATTAGCAATCCCCAGAGAGATCAAGGCTAGAAATAGGTTGTCTGGGCCAAATAATAACGGCGCTCTGATTACATCACTTTTTGCAGCCTCTTGATCACCGATTAGTGAGACGGAGGATAACGAACAAATAAGCAGAGAGCACACTACCGGGAAAATGCAGAGGTGCAATTCTCCAGGGGTCAGAGCTCGCATCTTCGCAGACTCTGTTTCAGCGCGTTAGGAATGTAAAGACCGCTTTCCCCCAGTCATCCCAGAAATAATTAGCTCTTGTACTTTTGACTAAATTCTTCTATCATAGATTGTAGAGTGCTTCGATGATGAATATTAATTACTTTAGGACAGGTTATTGGAAATTATCTGTCTTTTGGGTCAGTTTAAAGTAGCAAAAGACCTACAGGAAAACATATTGATGGAGATTTTATAGCTCGACTGCTGGAAAAATCCTGCGTCATCAGTTGTGTAACTGTCCTGTGACTGGGATAGTCATTCAGTGTCCAAGGGCAATGCTCTGGGGACCTAGATTCCAACGGCAGGTGGTGAAATGTGAACTTGACAATATCTGGAATTTAAAGTCATTCACAGGACCCACACGCGAGTTACACATTGGCCAATGAGAGATGAACCTCTAATTCATTGACTATGTCTGCACCTCCCGCTGCCTTGGGAAAGTGGGAAGCATTATCAAAACCCCGAAGAGGACATTGGCCTTCCATGTTTTTCTACATAGGTATGCTTGGGCAGAAAGGGGGGGGCAGTAGGATTATTTTAGCGTTTGATACAGGCGAATCTGAGAGAGCAGGACAGTTGGATTAGTCTGTAACAATACACGGCGATGGGGAGAGTGTGGATCATTGCAGTAATTTCGAAATGATATACGTTTATTGAAGGATTATTGGAGGAACGTGGGACATGTCGATCAGTTTAGATATATTTTTGGAGATTTTGAGAGGAGGCTGTGCAGTGGGAGTTTTACTCTCTACTAACCCCATGCTCTAGCTGTGCTGGAGTGATGGATGGGAACACTATGGGGTGAGCTTTACTTTTTTTGGATGTAACCCAATCCAGTATCTGTCCTGGGAGTCTTGTCATGTGTTTGTCTTTTTAGGAAATGTTTTTTGTCTGATCACATGGCTTTCATGATGTTATTGTGTGAGTGGAGCGGGCTTTGGCCCTGGGAGTTGGTGTTACTTTCGCTTTGGTTTGGGGCTGCTTTGTGGCTCTGAGTTTTTGCTTTAATTTTCACATTTGGCTGCTGTACTCAGACAAAGAACAAAGAACAAAGAAAAGTACAGCACAGGAACAGGCCCTTCGGCCCTTTAAACCTGCGCCAACTGTGCTGTCCGTCTAAACTAAAATCTTCTACACATCCGGTTCTGTATCCCTCTATTCCCATTCTATTCATGTATTTGTCAAGATGCCCCTTAAACGTTACTATCGTCCCTGCTTACACCACCTCCTCCGGCAGCGCGTTCCAGGCACTCACTACCCTCTGTGTAAAAAAACTTTCCTCGTACTTCTCCTCTAAACCTTGCCCCTCGCACCTTAAACCTATGCGCCCTAGTAATTGACCCCCCCTACCCGGGGAAAAGCCTCTGACTATCCACTCTCTCTGTGCCCCTCATAAGACAGAGAAGTATCTTGTTCTGTCTCTCAATTGTCATTTCAAAAACTGTTTCTGGACTGCTCCATAACTTGAAAAGAGGTAATTGCTTTCTGGAAGGAATTCAAATCTGCTGTTTTGGAAAGGAAACAAGAGCATCCACCCCAGGCCTTGCGTGCTATGTGATGGGCCATACATTTGAAACCTCTGGTTTATGGGATCTTGTTATTAAATTGGAACAGGACATGGGGTAATTAATTAAGTGTTATACATAATTAACTGTAGCTGTGTGGGGTATTTATCTTTGTAGTTGATAAAAATGTTCACTATGTCTGTTTATAAAAATGTTATCTAAATTCGTAGAATAACGTTTGTTTTTTGATTAATAGCACCTCAGACCATTGTTGAATAATACCTGACGAGCACGCTCCTGTGCCCATCCTAACTAAAACCAATAAACAGTAGTAGGTAGGTCAGATGAACTCCATGATATACTTTGGAGTTTTCTAAACCGTTGCCCATTACCGTGGCTAAACCGAGATCTTTAATAAAGAACAACGTACAAAGAATGTTTACAACACAGGAGCAGGCTTTTCGGCCCTGCAAGCCTGCGCCGATCGTGATCCTCTGTCTAAAACTGTCGCCTATTTTCTAAGGACCAGTATCACTTTGCTCCCCGCTCATTCATGTATGTGCCGAAATAAATCTTAAATGACGCGATGGTGCCCGCCTCCACCACCTCCGCCGGCAATGCGTTCCAGGTACCCACCACCCTCTGCGTGAAGAACTTTACACGCATATCTCCCTTAAACTTCTCCCCTTGAAATGGGGACAATGTAAAGTGGCATTTACTCTGCTTGTATCCAAATGACGTATCTTTGCTGGCAGCGTTTGATGAAGTTCCTCACTCATGAGCAATGCATTTTGCCGGTCTCTCCATATCTCTTTCTCTCTCTGGGAATCTGTAAAAAAAATCCGCAAACATCATTCAACAATAACAATTCTCTTTGCAGTGCCCATTCTGTGTGAGCGTAGCAGCGGGACTGAATGATATTCTTGGATCATCCTTGATCTTGTACACTGCAGTCCTATGAATAAAGCGCATGTTTCTCTATAATTTATTATTTCACCTTCGAAACACGCCAAGTGGATAATGTTGATCATGTACATTATTTTATCTGTAGTTTCAGAAGGTACTTGATAAGTTTCCTCACAGCAGTTTAATACACAAGGTAAGATCACATTTTATTAGGAGTAATTCATTAACGTGAATATAAGACTAGTTATACGACCGAAGGCAACGTTGGGATAAATGTGTATATTTACGGTTGGCAACATGCAACTAATGGTGTGCCATCGGGCGCCAACTATATACAATATATATGAATGACTTGGAAGGTACGATCGCCAAATTTGCAGTTGACAGCAAAAGAGGTGGGATAGCAATGGGTGAGAAAGGAATCCATAAATGGTTATAGACAAATTAGATGAGTGCGGCAAAATGTGGCCTACGACGCTTAAAGTGGAAAGTTTGGGGTGAGCAGTTATGATTTGTAAATTGCGAAGACAACGTATTAATGCAGGCATTGTCAAACTCGGGGGCGCGGACCCGCGGGTGTATTGCGGGCGGGTGTCGGGAGGGTCGCGGAGCCGTCCCGCGCGGTGCTCCCGATTGCGCAACTTTGCGCGCAACAGCCGCAGTAGCCTGCTGTTAATAACGCCGGCTGCAAGCGGCCTTCAAAATAGCCGCCAACATGTACAAGAAATGCGGTCGCACTGCGCATGCGTGCCAGATCATTGGCAGACGACCGGGCACGCATGCGCAAAACGGCTGCTTTTCTTTTAAACGGTCGCAGCTTTTCGTTTTACATGTTCGTGGGCGGGGGGGGGGGGGGGGTATTCATTTTACTGATTTATTTTATTGATTTAATTTTGGGGTTTTTTCATTTATTTTATTAATTTAATATTTTTTTTTAGAGGTTCGCGGGGTGGGGGGGGGGGCGCGGTGGGGGGGGGGTTGTTATTTGATAAAACTTTACAGGAAAAAAAATGCAGAACTTTGGACAGATGGAGACTCCATACTTTCCGACACCGGAAGGCTTCACCTTCATCCGATAGGTTCCATTGGATGAGCGTGTACGAGTGCCAAAGGGACCCAAAACCATTTCCTCCCTTTTTGACAGCAGCAAACAAGGTAAGAGAAAATGGTGGGTCGCTCAGGCCCGCCGGCGTGGGTCGCTCAGGCCGGCCAGCGTGGGTCGCTCAGGCCCGCCGGCGTGGGTCGCTCAGGCCCGCCGGCGTGGGTCGCTCAGGCCGGCCAGCGTGGGTCGCGAAGGTCGGCCGGCGTGGGTCGCTCAGGCCCGCCGGCGTGGGTCGCTCAGGCCGGCCAGCGTGGGTCGCGAAGGTCGGCCAGCGTGGGTCGCGAAGGTTGGCCAACGTTGGTCGCGAAGGTCGGCCGGGTTGGGTCCCGAAGGATGGCCGGTTGGTAAAAATGGGTCCCCGGAAAAAAGGTCTGAAGAACACTGCCCTCTTAGAGGCTCTGGCAGATTCTAGATGGGAACTAATTAATTCCAAACTATATTTCAAGTTATTATCAGATCCCAAATGTACAAGGAAGAATTCTGACTCACTTACCACTCAATAGAACATAGAACATAGAAAATTACAGCGCAGTACAGGCCCTTCTGCACTCGATGTTGCGCCATCCTGTGAAACCACTCTAAAGCCCATCTACACTATTCCCTTATCATCCATATGTCTATACAATGACCATTTGAATACCCTTAGTGTTGGTGAGTCCACTACTGTTGCAGGCAGGGCATTCCACACCCTTACTACTCTCTGAGTAAAGAACCTACCTCTGACATCTGTCTTATATCTATCACCCCTCAATTTAAAGCTATGTCCCCTCGTGCTAGACAGCACCATCCGAGGAAAAAGGCTCTCACTGTCCACCCTATCCAATCCTCTGATCATCGTGTATGCCTCAATTTAGTCACCTCTTAACCTTCTTCTCTCTAACGAAAACAGCCTCAAGTCCCTCAGCCTTTCCTCCTAAGATCTTCCCTCCATACCAGGCAACATTCTGGTAAATCTCCTCTGCACCCTTTCCAATGCCTCCACATCCTTCCTATAATGCGACGACCAGAATTGCACGCAATAATCCAAATGCGGCCACACCAGAGCCTTGTACAGCTGCAACATGACCTCATGGCTCCGAAACTCAATCCCGCTACCAATAAAATCTAACATACCGACCGCCTTCTTAACAACCCTCTCAACCTGAGTGGCAACTTTCAGGGATCTATGTACATTGACACCGAGGTCTCTGCTCATCCACACTGCCAAGAATCTTACCATTAGCCCAGAACTCAGTCTTCTTGTTATTCCTTCCAAAATGAATCACCTCACACTTTTATCCATAAAACTCCATTTGCCACCTCTCAGCCCAGTACTGCAGCTTATCTATGTCACTTTGTAACTTGTAACACCCTTCCGCACTGTCCACAACTCCACCGACTTTAGTGTCATCTGCAAATTTACTCACCCATCCTTCTACACCCTCCTCCAGGTCATTTATAAAAATGACAAACAGCAGTGGCCCGAAAACAGATCCTTGTGGTACACCACTAATTACTGGACTCCAGTCTGAACACTTCTCATCAACCACCACCCTTTGTCTTCTTCCAGCTCGCCAATTTTTGATCCAAACTGCTAAATCTCCCTGAATCCCATGCTTCCGTATTTTCTACGGTAGCCTACTGTGGGGAACCTTATCAAACGCTTTACTGAAATCCATATACACCACATCAACTGCTTTACCCTCATCCACCTGTTTGGCCACACTCTCAAAGAACTCAATCCGGTTTGTGAGGCACGACCTACCCTTCACGAAACCGTGTTGACTATGTCTAATCAAATTATTCCTTTCCAGGTGATTATCTACCCTATCTCTTATACACCTTTCCAAGATTTTGCCCACAACAGAAGTAAGGCTCACTGGTCTATAGTTACCGGGGTTGTCTCTTCTCCCCTTCTTGAACAAGCGGACATTTGCTATCCTCCAGTCTTCTGGCACTATTCCTGTTGACAAAGATGACTTAAAGATCAAAGCCACAAAGGCTCAGCAATCTCCTCCCTAGCTTCCCAGAGAATCCTAGGATAAATCCCATCTGGCCTTGGGGACTTATCTATTTTCACACTTTCCAGAATTGTTAACACCTCCTCCTTATGAACCTTACGCCCTTCTAGTCTAGTAGCCTGAATCAGTATTCTCCTCGACAATATTGTCTTTTTCCTGTGCGAATACTGCTGAAAAATATTCATTTAGCACCTCTCCTATCTCCTCGGACTCCAAGCACAACTTCCCACTACTGTCCTTGACTGGCCCTACTCTTACCCTAGTCATTATTTTATTCCTGACATATCTATAGAAATCATTAGGGTTATCCTTGATCCTACCTGCCAAATGCTTCTCGTGTCCCCTCCTGGCTCTTCTTAGCTCTCTCTTTAGGTCCTTCCTAGCTAACGTGAAACTCTCGAGCGGCCTGACTGAACCTTCATGTCTCATCTTAATATAAGCCTCCTTCTTCCTCTTGACAAGTGTTTCGACTGCCTTAGTAAACCACGGTTCCCTTGCTCGACCACTTCCTCCCTGGCTAACAGGTACATACTTATCAAGGACAAGCAGTAGCTGTTCCTTGAACACGCTCCACATTTCCATTGTGTCCATCCCCTGCAGTTTTCCTCTCCATTTGATGCATCCTAAGTCTTGCCTCATCGCATCATAATTGCCTTTCCCCCAGATATAACTCTTGCCCTGCGGTATATACCTATCCCTTTCCATCACTAACGTAAACGTAATCGAATTGTGGTCACTATCTCCAAAGTGCTCACCAACCTCCAAATCTAACACCTGTCCTGGTTCATTACGCAGTACCAAATCCAATACGGCCTCGCCTCTCGTTGGCCTATCTACATACTGTGTCAGGAAACCCTCCTGTCCACATTGGACAAAAACGGACCCATTGAAAGTATTCGAATTATAGCGTTTCCAGTCAATATTTGGAAAGTTAAAGTCCCCCATAACAACTACCCTGTTGCTTTTGCTCCTATCCAGAATCATATTTGCAATACTTTCCTCTACATCTCTGGAACTTTGCGGAGGCCTATAGAAAACCCCTAACAGGGTGACCTCTCCTTTCCTGTTTCTAACCTCTGCCCATGCTACATCAATTGACGAGTCCTCATCACACGTCCTTTCTGCCACAGTAATACTGTCCTTGACTAACAATGCCACCCCTCCTCCTCTTTTACCACCTTCCCTGAGCTTACTGAAATATCTAAACCCCTGCACCTGCAACAACCATTCCTGTCCCTGCTCTATCCATGTCTCCGAAATGGCCACAACATCGAAGTCCCAGGTACCAACCCATGCCGCAAGTTCACCCACCTATTCCGGATGCTCCTGGCATTGAAGAAGACACACTTTAAACCACGTTCCTGCCTGCTGGTACACTCCTGCAACTTTAAAACCTTACTCATGACCTCACTACTCTCAACCTCCTGTATACTGGATCCACAATTCAGGTTCCGAAGCCTCTGCTCAACTAGTTTAAACCCTCTCGAAGTGCATTAGTAAATTCCCCCCCCCCCCCCCACAGGATATTGGTACCCCTCTGGTCCAGGTGTAGACCATCCCGTTTGTAGAGGTCCCACCGACCCCAGAATGAGACCCAATTATCCAGAAATCTGAAACACTCCCTCCTGCACCATCCTTTGAGGATCTGGATCTGTTTTTTGATTTGATTTATTATTGTCAGATGTATTAGTATACATTGAATAGTATTGTTTCTTGCAAGCTGGACAAACAATGCATACCGTTCATAGGGAAGGAAGGAGAGACTGCAGAATATAATATTAAAGTTATATCAAGGTGTAGAGTAAAGATCAACTTAATACGAGGTAGGTCCATTCAAAATTCTGATGTAAGGAGGGAATAAGCTGTTATTGAATCGGTTGTTACGTGACCACAACTTTTGGTATCATTTTCCTGACGGAAGACGGTGGAAGAGAGTATGTCTGGGGTGTGTGGTGTCCTTAATTATGCTGG
The DNA here is from genome assembly GCF_047496885.1 of Scyliorhinus torazame. Lineage (NCBI taxonomy): Eukaryota > Metazoa > Chordata > Chondrichthyes > Carcharhiniformes > Scyliorhinidae > Scyliorhinus > Scyliorhinus torazame. The sequence continues at coordinate 59,650,976 of NC_092726.1, forward strand.
CTGCCTTTCTGAGGCAGCGAGAATTGTAGATATAGTCCATAGGTCCATAACGCATAGGAGCAGAATTAGGCCACTTGGCACATCGATTCTGCTCCACCATTCAATCATGGCTGATATTTTTCTCATCCCCATTCTCCTGCCTTCTCCCCATAACCCCTGATCCCCTTATTAAACAAGAACCTATCTATCTCTGTCTGAAAGACAATCATGAATTGGCTCCACAGCCTTCTGCGTCAAAGGTTTCCACAGTTTCACCACCCTCTGGCTGTAAAAAATCCTCCTCATCTCCGTTTAATCTGAGATGGTGGCCTATGTTTCTCGTTTTTCCTACAAGTGGAAACATCCTCTCCACGTCCACTCTATCCAGTCCTCGCAGCATCTTGTACTTTTGAATAAGATCCCCTTTCATCCCCTTTCCTCCGACCAGTACAGACACAGAGTCCTCAGCCGCTCCTCGCACGACGAGCTCTTCATTACAGGGATCATTCTTGTGAACCTCCTCTGGACACTCTCCAAGGTCAGCACATCCTTCCTTAGATACGGGGCCCAAAACTGCTCACAACACTCCAAATGGGGTCTGACCAGAGCCATATACAGCCTCAGAAGTACCTCCCTGGTCTTGTATCCCAGCCCTCTTGACATGAATGCTAACATTGCAATTGCCTTCATAACTGCCGACTGAACCTCCAGATTAACCTTAAGAGAATCGTGAACAAGGATTCCCAAGGCCCTTTGTACTTCTTCTTTCCTAAGCATTTCCCCATTTAGAAAATAGTCGATGCCTAGATTCCTCCTTCAAAAGAGCATAACCTCACACTTCTCCACGTTGTATTTAATTTGCCACTTCCTTGCCCACTCTCCTAGCTTGTCGAAGTCCTTCTGCAGCCCCCTTGCTTCCTCAATACTACCCTTCCCTGTACAGATCTTTGTATCATCTGCAAACATAGCAACAGTGCCTTCAGTACCTTCTTCCAGATCATTAATGTATATTGTAAAATGATGTGGTCCCAGCATTGACCCTTGAGGCACACTACTAGTTACCGGCTTCCATCCTGAAAAATGACCCTTTATCCCCACTCTTTGCCTTCTGCCAGTCAGCCAATCCTCTATCCATCCCAGTATCTTAACAACATGCGCTTTTAACTTATTTAACAGTCTCCTTTGCGGCACCATGTCAAAGGCCTTCTGGAAATCTAAATATACCACGTTCACTGATTCTTCTTTGTCTAACTTGCTTATTATCTCCTAAAAGAACTCTAACCGATTTGTCAGACACGACCTCCCTTTGACAAAGCCGTGCTGACTCAGTCCTATTTTACCATGCACTTCCAAGTGCTTTGCGATTTCATCTTTAATAACAGACTCTGCAATCATACCAATAACCGAAGTCCGGCGAACCGGCCTCTAATTTCCCATCTTCTGCCTCCTTCCCTTCAGAAACAGTGGTGTTACATTCACCACCTTCCAGTCCTCTGGGACCCTTCCTGCCTCCAATGATTCCTGAAAGATCGTCACCAATGCCTCCACAATTTCATCAACTATCTCTTTTAGGACTCTGGGGTGTAGTCCATCCAGTTCAGGTGACTTCAGGTCTTTCAGTTTCCCCAGAACCTTCTCCTTAGTAATGGCCACCGCACTCACCTCTGCCCCCTGCTTCTCCTGGAGTCCTAGCATCCACTGGTGTCTTCTACCGTGAAGACTAATGCAAAGTAATTATTCAGTTCGTCTTCCATTTATTTGTTTCCTGTTACTACTTCTTCAGCCAAATTTTCTAGTGGTCCAATGTCTATTTTTGCATCTATCTTACCTTTTGGCTATTGAAAAAAATCTCTTCCTACCTTCCTTTATATTACTAGCTAGCTTGCACTGTCATGTGAGAGTACCTTTATCATCATTGATTATCATAGAATTTGCAGTGCAGAAGGAGGCCATTCGGCCCATCGAGTCCGCTCCGGCTCTTGGAAAGAGCACCCTACCCTAGTTCAACATCTCCACCATATCCCCATAACCCAGTAACCCCACCAAACATTAAGGGCAATTTTGGACACTAAGGGCAATTTATCATTGGCCAATCCACCTACCCCGCACATCTTTGGACTGTGGGAGGAAACCGGAGCACCCGGAGGAAACCCACGCACACACGGGGAGGATGTGCAGACTCCGCACAGACAGTGACCCAAGCCGGAATCGAACCTGGGACCCTGGAGCTGTGAAGCAATTGTGCTACCCACAATGCTACCGTTAAGAAATGGGTGTTAAATAAATGTACGTTTGAGACATGGGTGTTTATTAGTGATGTCAGAGTGCGGGTGTAGCTGGGCTTCCTGCCAGATTTTTACTTTCGTTTTAGACTGTTTTGGTATAGGGTGTGCTCTAGTTTCATTTTGAGAGCTGGACAGCTGAAGACACAGCCAGAAGGTGTATGAGTCTCTCTCCCTGTATTCTAAAGACTGTAAATTGATCGTTTGGTGATTTAAAACTAATGATTGCTCTCAGTTGTGACTTTAACCTGATGTGCTTCTCTTTTAAGGTTTTATTTTAATGTCTTCTGGGTGTTAAAAGGACAGCGTATGTTTTACTTAATTTTGTATTCTTTAGGGGTTATATTTGAATTGATGGTTGCTAAGATTTTCACTGTGTGTATTAAAAAATGTTAACTTGAGTTCATAGAATAAACATTGTTTTTCTTTAAAAAATACTTTTCCATGTCTGCTATACCACTCCTGTAGAGTGGGCCGTGTGCTCCCCATACCACAATCTATTAAAACGTGTGGGCCAGGTGAACTGCGTGAGACAATTTGGGGTTCTCTAAACCCTGGTCCATAACAAATTGGGGGCTCGAGGGGAGTAAAAGTCTATCTATTGGATTGACTTAGTGAACTTAAAGACGATGAGGGGTGAGCATATTGTGGGTGCTTTTCAGGTGCAGTATTCTAGTTTAAGTGGGGAGTGTGTTGTGGAGAATGGCTCTTTCAGAGGCTCTGAAGTTTTTTGGGGTGGAGACGGTCAGACGCAGTACCTTCCGGACAGAGACTAAAAACAGACTTTTAGATTTGACAAAAGCATTGCAATTAACATTACCTGACAAAATGCGAAAAGATGAGGGAATTATGGCGGTAGCTAATCATTTAAAATTGCCTGAGATACAGTCTGACTCATTAGAAATGGCAAAGATCCAGTTGCAGATTAAGTAACTTGAACATGAAAAAGAATTAAAGTAGTTTGAATATGCAGTCAGAGAAAATGAAAAAGAAAAGGAGAGATAAGAAAGAATAGCCCTAGCAGAACAAAACGAAAGCGATAGAGAGGAAAGGGAAACATTCAGAAAATGGCTGTGAAACATAACAGTCAGTTAGAATTGGCAGACGTTAAGGGAAACGTACAGTTGGAGGTCAAAGAACAACAAAGAACAAAGAAATGTACAGCACAGGAACAGGCCCTTCGGCCCTCCAAGCCCGTGCCAACCATGCTGCCCGACTAAACTACAATCTTCTACGCTTCCTGGGTCCGTATCCTTCTATTCCCATCCAATTCATATATTTGTCAAGATGCCCCTTAAATGTCCCTACCGTCCCTGCTTCCACTACCTCCTCCGGTAGCGAGTTCCAGGCACCCACTGCCCTCTGCGTAAAAAACTTGCCTCGTACATTTACTCTAAACCTTGCCCCTCTCACCTTAAACCTATGCCCCATAGTAATTGACCCCTCTACCCAGGGGAAAAGCCTCTGACTATCCACTCTGTCTATGCCCCTCATAATTTTGTATACCTCTATCAGGTCTCCCCTCAACCTCCTTCGTTCCAGTGAGAACAAACCGAGTTTATTCAACCGCTCCTCATAGCTAATGCCCTCCATACCAGGCAACATACTGGTAAATCTCTTCTGCACCCTCTCTAAAGCCTCCACATCCTTCTGGTAGTGTGGCGACCAGAATTGAACACTATACTCCACGTGTGGCCTAACTAAGGTTCTATACAGCTGCAACATGACTTGCCAATTATTATACTCAATGCCCCGACCAATGAAGGCAAGCATGCCGTATGCCTTCTTGACTACCTTCTCCACCTGTGTTGCCCCTTTCAATGACCTGTAGACCTGTACTAGATCTCTTTGAATTTCAATACTCTTGAGGGTTCTACCATTCACTGTATATTCCCTACCTGCATTAGACCTTCCAAAATGCATTACCTCACATTTGTCCGGATTAAACTCCATCTGCCATCTCTCCGCCCAAGTCTCCAGACAATCTAAATCCTGCTGTATCCTCCGACAGTCCTCATCGCTATCCGCAATTCCACCAACCTTTGTGTCATCTGCAAACTTACTAATCAGACCAGTTACATTTTCCTCCAAATCATTTATATATACTACAAAGAGCAAAGGTCCCAGCACTGATCCCTGTGGAACACCACTGGTCACAGCCCTCCAATTAGAAAAGCATCCCTCCATTGCTACTTTCTGCCTTCTAGTGCCTAGCCAGTTCTGTATCCACCTTCCCAGCTCACCCCTGATCCCGTGTGACTTCACCTTTTGTACTAGTCTACCATGAGGGACCTGGTCAAAGGCCTTACTGAAGTCCATATAGACAACATCTACTGCCCTACCTGCATCAATCATCTTAGTGACCTCCTCGAAAAACTCTATCAAGTTAGTGAGACACGACCTCCCCTTCACAAAACCGTGCTGCCTCTCACTAATACGTCCATTTGCTTCCAAATGGGAGTAGATCCTGTCTCGAAGAATTCTCTCCAGTAATTTCCGTACCACTGAAGTAAGGCTCACCGGCCTGTAGTTCCCGGGATTATCCTTGCTACCCTTCTTAAACAGAGGAACAACATTGGCTATTCTCCAGTCCCCCGGGACATCCCCTGAAGACAGCGAGGATCCAAAGATTTCTGTCAAGGCCTCAGCAATTTCCTCTCCAGCCTCCTTCAGTATTCTGGGGTCGATCCCATCAGGCCCTGGGGACTTATCTACCTTAATATTTTTTAAGACACCCAACACCTCGTCTTTTTGGATCACAATGTGACCCAGGCTATCTACACCCACTTCTCCAGACTCAACATCTACCAATTCCTTCTCTTTGGTGAATACTGATGCAAAGTATTCATTTAGTACCTCGCCCATTTCCTCCGGCTCCACACATAGATTCCCTTGCCTATCCTTCAGTGTGCCAACCCTTTCCCTGGTTACCCTCTTGCTTTTTATGTACGTGTAAAAAGCCTTGGGATTTTCCTTAACCCGACTTGCCAATGACTTTTCGTGACCCCTTCTAGCCCTCCTGACTCCTTGCTTAAGTTCCTTCCTACTTTCCTTATATTCCACGCAGGCTTCGTCTGTTCCCAGCCTTTTAGCCCTGACAAATGCCTCCTTTTTCTTTTTGACGACGCCTACAATATCACTCGTCATCCAATGTTCCCGAAAATTGCCGTATTTATCTTTCTTCCTCACAGGAACATGCCGGTACTGTATTCCTTTCAACTGCCACTTGAAAGCCTCCCACATGTCAGATGTTGATTTGCCCTCAAACATCCGCCCCCAATCTATGTTCTTTAGTTCCCGCCTAATATTGTTATAATTAGCCTTCCCCCAATTTAGCACATTCTTCCTCGGACCACTCTTATCCTTGTCCACCAGTACTTTAAAACTTACTGAATTGTGGTCACTGTTACCGAAATGCTCCCCTACTGAAACATCTACCACCTGGCCGGGCTCATTCCCCAATACCAGGTCCAGTACCGCCCCTTCCCTAGTTGGACTGTCTACATATTGTTTTAAGAATCCCTCCTGGGTGCTCCTTACAAACTCCGCCCCGTCTAAGCCCCTGGCACTAAGTGAGTCGCAGTCAATATTGGGGAAGTTGAAGTCTCCCATCACCACAACCCTGTTGTTTTTACTCTTTTCCAAAATCTGTCTACCTATCTGCTCCTCTATCTCCCGCTGGCTGTTGGGAGGCCTGTAGTATACCCCCAACATTGTGACTGCACCCTTCTTATTCCTGATCTCTACCCATATAGCCTCACTGCCCTCTGAGGTGTCCTCTCGCAGTACGGCTGTGATATTCTCCCGAACAAGTAGCGCAACTCCACCTCCCCTTTTACATCCCCCTCTATCCCGCCTGAAACATCTAAATCCTGGAACGTTTAGCTGCCAATCCTGCCCTTCCCTCAACCAGGTCTCTGTGATGGCAACAACATCATAGTTCCAAGTACTAATCCAAGCTCTAAGTTCATCTGCTTTACCCGTAATGCTCCTTGCATTAAAACATATGCACTTCAGGCCACCATACCCGCTGTGTTCAGCAACTTCTCTCTGTCTGCTCTGCCTCAGAGCCCCACTGTCCCTATTCCCTAGTTCTTCCTCAATGCTCTCACCTTCTGACCTATTGCTCCCGTACCCACCCCCCTGCCATACTAGTTTAAACCCTCCCGTGTGACACTAGCAAACCTCACTGCCAGGATATTTATGCCTCTCCGGTTTAGATGCAACCCATCCTTCTTATATCGGTCACCAATGCCCCGGAAGAGCTCCCAGTGGTCCAGATAACGGAAACCCTCCCTCCTACACCAGCTGTTTAGCCACGTGTTTAGCTGCTCTATCTTCCTATTTCTAGCCTCACTGGCACGTGGCACAGGGAGCAATCCCGAGATTACAACTCTAGAGGTCCTGTCTTTTCACTTTCTGCCTAGCTCCCTGAACTTCTGCTGCAGGACCTCATGCCCCTTCCTGCCTATGTCGTTAGTACCAATATGTACAACGACCTCTGCCTGCTTGCCCTATCCCTTCAGGATGCCCTCTACCCGTTCGGAGACATCCTGTACCCTGGCACCAGAGAGGCAACATACCATCCTGGAGTCTCTTTCACGTCCACAGAAGCGCCTATCTGTGCCCCTGACTATAGAGTCCCCTATTACTATTGCTCTTCTGCGCTTTGACCCTCCCTTCTGAACATCAGAGCCAGCCGTGGTGCCACTGCTCTGGCTGCTGCTGTTTTCCCCTGATAGGCTATCCCCCCGACAGTATCCAAAGGGGTATACCTGTTCGAGAGGGGGACAACCACAGGGGATTCCTGCACTGACTGCCTGCCCTTTCTGGTGGTCACCCATTTCTCTGCCTGCAACTTGGGTGTGACCACATTTACATAACTGCGATCTATGACGCTTTCCGCCACCTGCCTGCTCCTAAGTTCATCCAATTGCTGCTCCAACCGAACCATGCCGTCTGTGAGGAGCTCCAGTTGGGTGCACTTTCTGCAGATGAAGCCATCCGGGACGCTGGAAGCCTCCCGGACCTGCCACATCTCACAGTCAGAGCACTGCACCCCTCTAACTGACATTGCGTCAATTAATTAAAATTAAAATTAATTTTTAAAATTTTTTAAAAATATATATATTTTTTAAATTCATAGTTACTGCTTACTATGTGTTTCCTAGCACTAGATTTCTAATAGAAATTCGAAGGCTAAATATAGTACTCTCCGATCTCTGGCTTAGACACCCCTCTAAATTATAATTAAGTAATTATGTTTAATTAGTTACCAATGCTTAATTTTTTTAATTTAATGTAGCTTCCCAACCAGCCACTCAGGTCACAGCTTTTCTGTAATGTCACTTCAGTTTTCCACGACACACACAATTTGAAAAAGGTATAAAAGTAAAAATGAGTAAAAATCACTTACTTACCTTCTTACCTTCTGAGTGTCTTAGATGTTCTCAGGTTCTCTCCCTGACAGCGACTGCTCCTCCACCTCCGAACCTTGACCTGCACAATGCTCCTAGAAATCACTTGCTCACCATTCCCGCTGAAATCGACGGTTCGTGGGGGCCATTTTATACCTGTTCACAATGGCCATTTTATGTCAGTCTTCGGGGGCCATTTTATATCAGTTCCATGTGGCCATTTTATGTCAGTTCACGGTGGCCATTTTATGACGGTTAATTGTATATCAGTTCACAATGGCCATTTTATGTCAGTTCACGTAGGCCATTTTATGTCAGTTCACGGTGGCCATTTTATGTCGGTTGACGGTGGTCATTTTATATCAGTTCACGGTGGACATTTTATGTCAGTTCACGGCGGCCATTTTATGTCATTTCACGGCGGCCATTTTTCGTCAGTTCATGGGGGCTATTTTATGTCAGCTCACGGCACCCATTTTATGTCAGTTCACGGCGGTCATTTTAAGTCAGTTCACGGTGGCCATTTTATGTCGATTCAATGGGGGCATTTTATGTCAGTACACAATGGCCATTTTATGTCAGTTTACAATGGCCATTTTAAGTCATTTCACTGCGGCCATTTTACTTCAGTTCGCGGTGGCCATTAGTATGTCCGTTCACAATGGCCATTTTATGTCAGTCTTCGCGGGCCATTTTATGTCCATTCTATGTGGCCATTTTATGTCAGGTCCCGGGGGCCATTTTGTGTCAGTCTTCGAAGGCCATTTTATGTCAGTTCCATGGAGCAATTTTATGTCAGTTTACGGTGGCCATTTTATGTCAGTTCACGGAGGCCATTTTATGTCTGTTCATGGTGGCCATTTTATGTCAGTTCACAGGGGCCATTTTATGTCTGTTCATGGTGGCCATTTTATGTAAGTTCACGGCAGCCAGTTTGCGGTGCCCATTAGTATGTCCGTTTACAATGGCCATTTTATGTCAGTTCACGGGGCCTTTTTATGTCAGTTCACAATGGCCATTTTTTGTCAGTCTTCGGGGACCATTTTATGTCCATTATATGTGGCCATTTTATGTCAGTTCCCGGAGGCCATTTTATGTCAGTTCCTGGAGGCCATTTTATGTCAGTTCCCGGGGGCTATTTTATGTCAGTCTTCGGGGACCATTTTATGTTAGTTCCACGTGGCCATTTTATGTCAGTTCACGGTGGCCATTTTATGTCAGTTCACGGAGGCCATTTTATGTCTGTCCACGGTGGCCTTTTTATGTCAGTTCACAGTGGCCTTTTTATGTCGGTTCACGGTTGCCATTTTATGTAAGTTCACGGCAGCCATTTCATGTCAGTTCTCGGCTGCCATTTTATGTCAGTTCACGGCGACCATTTTATGTAAGTTCACAGTGGCCATTTTATGTCAGTTCACGGCGGCCAGTTTATGTCATTTCACGGCGGCCATTTTTCGTCAGTTCATGGGGGCCATTTTATGTCAGCTCACGGCACCCATTTTATGTCAGTTCACGGCGGTCATTTTAAGTCAGTTCACGGTGGCCATTTTATGTCGATTCAATGGGGGCATTTTATGTCAGTACACAATGGCCATTTTATGTCAGTTTACAATGGCCATTTTAAGTCAATTCACGGCGGCCATTTTACTTCAGTTCGCGGTAGCCATTAGTATGTCCGTTCACAATGGCCATTTTATGTCAGTCTTCGGGGGCCATTTTATGTCCATTCTATGTGGCCATTTTATGTCAGGTCCCGAGGGCCATTTTGTGTCAGTCTTCGAAGGCCATTTTATGTCAGTTCCACGGGGCCATTTTATGTCAGTTTAAAGTGGCCATTTTATGTCAGTTCACGGAGGCCATTTTATGTCTGTTCATGGTGGCCATTTTATGTCAGTTCACAGGGGCCATTTTATGTCTGTTCATGTTGGCCATTTTATGTAAGTTCACGGCAGACAGTTCGCGGTGGCCATTAGTATGTCCGTTCACAATGGCCATTTTTTATCAGTTCACGGGGCCTTTTTATGTCAGTTCACAATGGCCATTTTTTGTCAGTCTTCGGGGACCATTTTATGTCCATTATATGTGGCCATTTTATGTCAGTTCCCGGAGGCCATTTTATGTCAGTTCCTGGAGGCCATTTTATGTCAGTTCCCGGGGGCTATTATATGTCAGTGTTCGGGGACCATTTTATGTTAGTTCCACGTGGCCATTTTATGTCAGTTCACGGTGGCCATTTTATGTCAGTTCACGGTGGCCATTTTATGTCTGTCCACGGTGGCCTTTTTATGTCAGTTCACAGTGGCCTTTTTATGTTGGTTCACGGTTGCCATTTTATGTAAGTTCACGGCAGCCATTTCATGTCAGTTCTCGGCGGCCATTTTATGTCAGTTCACGGCGACCATTTTATGTCAGTTCACGGCGGCCAGTTTATGTCATTTCACGGCGGCCATTTTTCGTCAGTTCATGGGGGCCATTTTATGTCAGCTCACGGCACACATTTTATGTCAGTTCACGGCGGTCATTTTAAGTCAGTTCACGGTGGCCATTTTATGTCGATTCAATGGGGGCATTTTATGTCAGTACACAATGGCCATTTTATGTCAGTTTACAATGGCCATTTTAAATCAGTTCACGGCGGCCATTTTACTCCAGTTCGCGGTGGCCATTAGTACGTCCGTTCACAATGGCCATTTTATGTCAGTCTTCGGGGGCCATTTTATGTCAGGTCCCGGGGGCCATTTTGTGTCAGTCTTCGAAGGCCATTTTATGTCAGTTCCATGGGGCCATTTTATGTCAGTTTACGGTGGCCATTTTATGTCAGTGCACGGAGGCCATTTTATGTCTGGTCATGGTGGCCATTTTATGTCAGTTCACAGGGGCCATTTTATCTCTGTTCATGGTGGCCATTTTATGTAAGTTCACGGCAGCCAGTTCGCGGTGGCCATTAGTATGTCCGTTCACAATGGCCATTTTATGTCAGTTCACGGGGCCTTTTTATGTCAGTTCACAATGGCCATTTTTTGTCAGTCTTCGGGGACCATTTTATGTCCATTATATGTGGCCACTTTATGTCAGTTCCCGGAGGCCATTTTATGTCAGTTCCTGGAGGCCATTTTATGTCAGTTCCCGGGGGCTATTTTATGTCAGTCTTCGGGGACCATTTTCTGTTAGTTCCACGTGGCCATTTTATGTCAGTTCACGGTGGCCATTTTATGTCAGTTCACGGAGGCCATTTTATGTCTGTCCACGGTGGCCTTTTTATGTCAGTTCACAGTGGCCTTTTTATGTCGGTTCACGGTTGCCATTTTATGTAAGTTCACGGCAGCCATTTCATGTCAGTTCTCGGCTGCCATTTTATGTCAGTTCACGGCGACCATTTTATGTAAGTTCACAGTGGCCATTTTATGTCAGTTCACGGCGGCCAGTTTATGTCATTTCACGGCGGCCATTTTTCGTCAGTTCATGGGGGCCATTTTATGTCAGCTCACGGCACCCATTTTATGTCAGTTCACGGCGGTCATTTTAAGTCAGTTCACGGTGGCCATTTTATGTCGATTCAATGGGGGCATTTTATGTCAGTACACAATGGCCATTTTTTGTCAGTCTTCGGGGACCATTTTATGTCCATTATATGTGGCCATTTTATGTCAGTTCCCGGAGTCCATTTTATGTCAGTTCCTGGAGGCCATTTTATGTCAGTTCCCGGGGGCTATTATATGTCAGTGTTCGGGGACCATTTTATGTTAGTTCCACGTGGCCATTTTATGTCAGTTCACGGTGGCCATTTTATGTCAGTTCACGGTGGCCACTTTATGTCTGTCCACGGTGGCCTTTTTATGTCAGTTCACAGTGGCCTTTTTATGTTGGTTCACGGTTGCCATTTTATGTAAGTTCACGGCAGCCATTTCATGTCAGTTCTCGGCGGCCATTTTATGTCAGTTCACGGCGACCATTTTATGTAAGTTCACAGTGGCCATTTTATGACAGTTCACTTTCTCGTTATTATCTCATGGCACGGTGGCCATTTTATGTCGTTTCATGGGGGCCATTTTATGTTGGTTCATGGGGGCCATATTATGTCAGTTCACAATGGCCATTTTATGTCAGTTCATGGTGGCCATTTTATGTCAGTTAACGGTGGCCATTTGATGTCAGTACACGGTGGCCATTTGATGTCAGTTCACGGTTGCCATTTTATGTCAGTCAACAGTGGCCATTTTATGTCAGTGCACGGTGGCCATTTTATGTCAGTTCACGGTGGCCATTTTATATCAGTTCACTGTGGTAATTTTTGTCAGTTCACGGTGGTCATTTTATGTCAGTTCAATGGGGCCATTTTATGTCGGTTCACAATGGCCATTTTATGTCATGGGGGCCATTTTATGCCAGTCGATGGTGGCCATTTTATGTCAGTTCACAGTGGCGTTATTATGTCAGTTCCTGGCGGCCATTTTATGTCGGCTCACAGGGGCCATTTTATGTCAGTTCACAATGGCCATTTTATGTCAGTTCATGGCGGCCATTTTGTGTCAGTTCAAGGGGGCCATTTTATGTCAGTTCACAATGGCCATTTTATTTCTGGTCACAGGGGCCATTTGATGCCAGTCGACCGTGGCCATTTTATGTCAGTTCACGGCGGCCATTTTATGTCAGTCAACGGAGGCCATTTTATGTCCGTGCACGGTGGCCATTTGATGTCAGTTCATGGTGGTGTTATTATGTCAGTTCATGGCGGTCATTCTATGGCAGTTCATGGTGGCCATTTTGTATCAGTTCACGGGAGGCCATTTTATGTCAGTGCACGTGGGCCATTTTATGTCAGTTCATGGTGGCCATTTTATGTCAGTTCACGGGAGCCATTTTATGTCAGTTAAAGGTGGCCATTTTATGTCAGTTCATGGTGGCCATTTTATGTCGGTTGACGGTGGTCATTTTATGTCAGTTCACGGTGGACATTTTATGTCAGTTCACGGTGGCCATTTTATGTCGTTTCAAGGGGGGCATTTTATGTCAGTTCACAATGGCCATTTCATGTCATTTCACGGCGGCAATTTTACTTCAGTTCGCGGTGGCCATTAGTATGTCCGTTCACAATGGCCATTTTATGTCAGGCTTTGGGGGCCATTTTATGTCCATTCTATGTGGCAATTTTATGTCAGGTCCCGGGGGCCATTTTGTGTCAGTTCACAATGGCCATTTTATATCAGTTTACGGTGGCCATTTTATGTCAGTTCACGAGTCCATTTTATGTCTGATCATGGTTGCCATTTTATGTCAGTTCACAGGGGCCATTTTATGTCTGTTCACGGTGGCCATTTTATGTAAGTTCACGGCAGCCAGTTCGCAGTGGCCATTAGTATGTCCGTTCACAATGGCCATTTTATGTCAGTTCACGGGGCCTTTTTATGTCAGTTCACAATGGCCATTTTTTGTCAGTTCCCGGAGGCCATTTTATGTCAGTTCCTGGAGGCCATTTTATGTCACTTCCCGGGGGCTATTTTATGTCAGTCTTCGGGGACCATTTTATGTCAGTTCCACGTGGCCATTTTATGTCAGTTCACGGTGGCCATTTTATGTCAGTTCACGGAGGCCATTTTATATCTGTCCACGGTGGCCTTTTCATGTCAGTTCACAGTGGCCATTTTATGTCGGTTCACGGTTGCCATTTCATGAAAGTACATGGCAGCCATTTCATGTCAGTTCTCGGCGGCCATTTTATGTGAGTTCACGGCGACCATTTCATGTAAGTTCACGGTGGCCATTTTATGTCAGTTCACTGTGGCGTTATTATCTCATGGCACGGTGGCCATTTTATGTCGTTTCATGGGGGCCATTTTATGTTGGTTCATGGGGGCCATATTTTGTCAGTTCACAATGGCCATTTTATGTCAGTTCATGGTGGCCATTTTATGCCAGTTAACGGTTGCCATTTGGTGTCAGTTAACGGTGGCCATTTGATGTCAGTTCACGGTTGCCATTTTATGTCAGTCAACGGTGGCCATGTTATGACAGTGCACGGTGGCAATTTTATGTCAGTTCACGGTGGCCATTTTATATCAGTTCACTGTGGTCATTTTATGTCTGGTCACGGGGGCCTTTTGATGCCAGTCGATGGTGGCCATTTTATGTCAGCCAACGAAGGCCATTTTATGTCAGTTCACAGTGGCGTTATTATGTCAGTTCATGGTGGCCATTTTATGTCAGTTCACGGTGGCCATTTTATATCAGTTCAGGGTGGTCATTTTTGTCAGTTCACGGTGGTCATTTTATGTAAGTTCATGGCGGCCATTTTATGTCGGCTCACGGGGGCCATTTTATGTCAGTTCAAGGGGGCCATTTTATGTCAGTTCACAATGGCCATTTTATGTCTGGTGACGGGGGCCCTTTGATGCCAGTTGACGGTGGCCATTTTATGTCAGTTCACGGCGGCCATTTTATGTCAGTCAACATACGCCATTTTATGTCCGTGCACGGTGGCCATTTGATGTCAGTTCACGGTGGTGTTATTATGTCGGTTCATGGCGATCATTCTATGGCAGTTCATGGTGGCCCTGTGTTCCCCCCACAGCCAGCACTGCCAGTGCAGCCCCCACTTATCCAGCACCCAGTGCCACCCCAACACAGCCAGACCTGCCAATGCTCCCCACAGCAAGCACTGCCAGTTCTCCCCACACAGCCAGCACTGTCAGTGCACCCCCACACAGCCAGCACTGTCAGTGCTCCCACCACACAGCCAGCACTGTCAGTGCACCCACCACACAGCCAGCACTGTCAGTGCACCCACGCAGCGTGAACTGCCAATGCCCCCTTCCACAGCAAGCACTGCCAGTGCACCCCACCCACACAACCAGCACTGTCAGTGCTCCCACCACACAGGGAGCACTGTCAGTGCTCCCCCACACAGCCAGCACTGCCAGTGCTCCCCCACAGCGAGCACTGTCAGTGCTCCCACCACACAGCCAGCACTGTCAGTGCTCCCACCACGCAGCCAGCACTGTCAGTGCTCCCACCACACAGCCAGCACTGTCAGTACTCCCCCACAGCCAGCACAGCCACTGCTCCCCCCACAGCCAGTACTGCCAGTGGTCCCCCACAACCAGCACTGCCAGTGCTCCCCCTCTCAGCCAGCACTGCCAGTCCGCCCCACAACAGCCAGCGCTGCAGGTGCGAACTACCACAGCCAGCACTGTCAGTGCTCCCCACAACCAGCGCTTCCAGTGCCGCCCCACTGCCAGCACATCCAGAGCTACCTCCCATGTCCAGTTCTGACAGTGCTGCCCTCCACAACCAGCACTGCCAGTGCTCCCTTCCACACAGCCAGCACTGCCAGTGCTTCCCACAGCCAGCACTGCCAGTGCTCACGCACACAGCCAGCATTGTCAGTGCTCCACCCACAGCCAGCACTGGCTGTGCACCCCCCACACAGCCAGAACTGCCAGTGCTCCCCACAGCCAGTACTGCCAGTGTCCCCCCCACAGCCAGCATTGTCAGTGCTCCACCCACATCCAGCACTGCCTGTGAACCCCCCACACAGCCAGCATTGCCAGTGCACCCCCCCACAGTCAGTGCTCCATCTCCAAAGTCAGCACTGCCAGTACTCCCCCACACACATCGTGCACTGCCAGTGCTCCCCCACACAGATAGAACTGCCAGTGCTCCACTACAAGGCCAGCATTGGCAGTGCACTCCTCAACAGCCAGAACTGCCAGAGCTCCACCCAAATCCAGCGCTCCCTCCCCCACAGCCAGCACTGCCAGTGCTCCCCCACACACGGCCAGCACTGCCAGTGCCCCCCCACCGCAGACAGCTTTGCCAATGCTCCCGTCCTCCCACATCCAGCACCTCCAGTGCTCCCCCACACGGCCAGCATTGCCTGTGCTCCCCCATCCAGCCAGCACAGCCTGTGCTCCCCAACCCCCCCCCCCCCCCACACACACACACAGCCAGCACTGCCAGTGCTCCCCACACAGCCAGCACTGCCAGTGCTCCCCACACAGCCAGCACTGCCAGTGCTCCCTACACAGCCAGCACTGCCAGTGCACTACCCCTCCCACCCTCCAGTCAGCGGCTGGAGCTGCTGATTGGCTGAGGGTCTGTCACAGCGGCTGGAGCTGCTGATTGGCTGTGATGCTGTCAGTCAGGCTCTGGAGCTGCTGATTGGCTGAGAGGCTGTCAGTCAGGCGCTGGAACTGCTGATTGGCTGAGAGGCTGTCAGTCAGTGGCTGGAGTTGCGTATTGGCTAAAGCGCTGTGAGTCTAAGTCTGCAGCTCCTGATTGGCTGAGAAGCTGTCAGTCAGCCGTTGGAGCTACTGATTGGCTGAGAGTCTGTGAGTCTGCGACTGGAGTTCCTGATTGGCTGAGAGGCTGTCAATCTGGCGCTGGAGCTCCTGATTGGCTGAGAGGCTGTAAGTCAGCGGCTGGAGCTCATGATTGGCTGAGAGGCTGTCAGTCAGCGGGTGGAACTCCTGATTGGCCGAGAGGCTGTCAGTCAACGCTGGAGCTCCTGATTGGCAGAACGGCTGTCAGTCAGTTTTATTATCTCATTGATTTAATAATTGATGTAACCGGATATTTCACCGCGATCTTGATCTGCTCCCTGAACCTGGACTGAGTCACCACATAAATAAATGTGTTTGTGCAGCAATTTAAATCCCGCAGCATATATCCGACTTCTTGTAAATTATATTGAGGAAGTGTGAGGTAATATAATCTACTTAAATCCAAATAGAAAAATTTAATAACAGACACGGTCCAGAGGAGGATGAAAGTTCCGGAGATGCTGAAGAATAAAATCATTGACTTCCTTCTGCTCTCCATCTCTGGGTCGGTGCGATTGTCTCCCTGACTCTGAGCCCTCAGTGCCATCCGGACCTGACTGCTGAGTAAAATGTGTCTGACTGTCAGAGCGTTGGTCAACAGGATTGAGAAGAACGGCATCAATGGGGTTAAAACCTGAGAAAACCAGTTATATCCAACCCATCCCGGGTCAGTAAGAAAGCTGCTCTTTTTGACACAGAACCACTGGACATTGTCGATTATCTTCCTAGGTTCATATGCAAAGTCTTGGGGGATGTTTTTCACACAGAGCAGGAGGCCGCTTGTGGACAGAACCACAGCCGCAGTTTTCCCGGTGCAATATTTGGTTTTCAGTTTCAGGCAGCGAATGGCCACAAATCGATCAAAGGAGAAAGTGAGGGTGAACCAGACAGAACAGTCTGTGGCTGCAAAGAGCAGGACAGAGTGATCACTACACACAGGGGTGAGATCCAGGAAATTCCAGGGGAAATAATAACCATTGATCTTGTTCAGTATGGGTTTAGTGATGATAAACAGCAGATCTGCCGTTGCCATGGCCACCAGGTAGCGAGTGGTGCAGGTAGAGAGGCCACACTTCCCCCGACACAGAATCACAATTCCCAGTATATTAACTGTAAGAGAGAGAAAGGAGAGACGCGGGAAATTACTGGGTAATGAATCTCCCTGTCTGAACCAGGACATAATTTCAGCATCAATATAATGGACAGTGGGTGGGTGGGGGTGTTGGGAGTGGAATGGGCACAGAGACTAGCATTGCAGAGAGGGAAGTAGGAAATGTAACTCCAGTGTTCAAGATGGGGAATGGGGTGAAAGTGTGAATTGCAGCCCTGTCAGTTTGATGGCAGTGGTAAAATCCGGAGCACCCGAAGGAAACCCACGCAGACACGGGGGAGAAAGTGCCGACTTCGCATAGACAGTGACCCAAGCCGGGAATCGAACCTGGGACCCTGGAGCTGTGAATCAACTGTGCCTACCACTGTGCTACCGTGCAGCCCAGCCTGTCCAGCATAGAGTCTGTCCAGTCTCCAGAACATTCCGAGGGCACACCCCTCCCAGGTTTATTCATTCGTTAAGCACCCTCTCCCAGAAATCCCCCATTGCCATGTCTCGAACATCCCAACATCACTGTTCCCAGTAATCCATCCTCTCCCTGTTTGAAAACAATCCCAGCCAAGCTTTTCTCAGGAATATTCCCGCTCCTGCATTGGACATTCCCCAGGGTTCCCTTGGTCGGAATAGACTCTCTCCAGATTCGGACTCATTGCATTCGACAAAAAAGTAGGAAAATTCCAAAATAAGAGGGTTAAGATGGAGGAGAAAGTTCCCAGACTAAAGTGGTTGAAATTAATGTTCCGTCCTGGTGGATGCAACATCCGAATTTGCCGATGAGATGTTGCTCCTCCAGCTTGCGTCGGGCTTCACTGCATTCTTTCAGCAATCCAAGGACAGACATGTGGGCCTGAGAGCAAGGTGCTGAGTTAACATGGCCACAACAGGAAGGCTGGGGCCATGCTGTGGGCTGAGTGAAGGTGTTCCACAAAGCAGCCTGCCAGTCTGCGTTTAGTCTCCCCAATGTAGAGGAGACGGCATTGGCAGCAGCGAATACAGTAGAACAAATTGAAGGAACAGAAGTGAAACGCTGCTTCCCCAGAAAGGAGGGATTGCTGCTGAGAACCATGAGGCGGGAGGAGGTAAAGGGACAGTTGTTGCACCGTCTGTGATTGCAGGGGAAGGTGCTGAGGGAAGGGAAAGGGGTGTGGGGTGCGAGGGGGAAGTGGACAAGGGGGAGGGAGCGGTACCGGAGGAATGCAGAAATTGAGGGTGGTGGTTGGAGGGAGGTGAGGATGTGTTTGGTGGTGACATCATGCTGGAGTTGGCAGAAATGGAGGAGGATTTTCCTTTAACTGGGGAGGCTGATGGTGTGGAAAGTGAGGAGAGGGAGACCCTATCATGTTTCTGGGAGGGAGGGGGATGTGTGATGACAGAGGTGTGAGAAATGAATTGAACATGATTGAGAGGCCAGTTAACAAAGGAAGGTGGTGGGGACAGCCCGGTTAAGGAAAAGACAGACATGGCAGATGGGGTATTTTCAAATACTTCATCAACAGAACAGAGGCGATGGAGGTGGAGAAAGTGGGAGAATGAGATACAGTCTTTACAGGAAGCAGAGTATGAGGATCTGAACACAACCCTCGTGTTGGGGAACGGAGTTGTAGAGGGATTGGACATCCATTGTGAAGATTAGGCGGGTAGGGCCAGGGAAATGGACCTTGTTTACGGTACCAGAGGAATCAGGAATTATAGAATCCTCACAGTGCAGAAGGAGGTCATTCGGCCCATTAAGTCTGTACCAATCCTCTGAAAGAGTACCTCTACCAAGCTCACTCCCCCGCCTATCTTATTAACCCCTTAATCTAACCTACACATCTTTTTGGACACTACGGAGTAATTTCGCATGGTCAATCCATCTGACCTGGACTGTGGGAGGTAACCGGAGACCCGGAGGAAACCCACGCTGACACGGAGAAAAAGTGCAGTCTCCACACAGACAGTCACCCAAGGCAGGAATTGATCCGGGGACCCTGCTGCTGTGAGGCAGCAGTGCAAACCACTGTGTCACTGTGCCACCAATGTCTTTGTGAAGGGCAGAACAGGGTAAAGCGGATGGAATCAAGATAGGAAGAAATGATCTTGGTGTGGCTGGAACAGGCCAAAATAATGGGTGTCCTGGGACTTTCCTGTCTGTGGATTTTGGGAAGGAGGTAGAAGCGGGTAGATGCAGGATGTGTGGGGTTGTGGGACGATCATGTCCGAGGTTGTGGACAGAAGATATCCAGAGTCAACGAGGTCAGTGAAAGCCCTGGAAACAGTATCACGATGTTTGGTGGTGTGCTGCTGGTCCAGCGGGAGGTAGCGGGATGGGCCTGAGAGTCGACGGTCAGCCTCTCTGAGGAAGAGGTCAGTACACCAGATAATAATGGCACCACCCTTGTGAGCAACATAGATCACCAGGCCAGGGTTGGATATTAGAGAGAGTATTGGAGCAAGTTTAGAGTGAGTCAGGATAGAGTTGATGAGAGGCACAGTGAGTGACCACTTCCCAAACACTGGACTATGTTGATCACATTGTTCAGCTAACATTAACAGAAAGGATGCTGTCCACTCAGAAACCATCAGTCCCATCTCTCGATCTCAGATTGTTTCAGTGATATCCCTCACTCCACTGTGACCATTCAGTGATTCAGTTCCAATTGTTAGTGTGTTTCTCTGGGTGGTTCCACTGCACTCTGGGGTGTAGCTGCCTCTGTAACTGTGAACATTCAGTGATTCAGTTCCAATTGTCCATGTGTTTCTCTGGGTGGTTCCACTGCACTCTGGGGTGTAGCTGTCCCTGTAACTGTGACCATTCAGTGATTCAGTTCCAATTGTCAGTGAGTTTCTCTGGGTGGTTCCACTGCACTCTGGGGTGTAGCTGCCTTTGTAACAGTGACCATTCAGTGATTCAGTTCCAATTGTCAGTGTGTTTCTCTGCGTGGTTCCACTGCACTCTGGGGTGTAGCTGCCTCTGTAACTGTGACCATTCAGTGATTCAGTTCCAATTGTCAGTGTGTTTCTCTGGGTGGTTCCACTGCACTCTGGGATGTAGCTGTCTCTGTAACTGTGACCATTCAGTGATTCAGTTCCAATTGTCAGTGTGTTTCTCTGGGTGGGTCCACTGAACTCTGGGGTGCAGCTGTCTCTAACTGTGACCATTCCGTTATTTAATTTCAGTAGGTTCTGTTTGAGCATAAGTAGCAAATTTCAATGTATCCAAAATCTGGAACAATTTTAAAGCGCAAAGTATGTGATCCCATATCTAAATCTGATTCAGCCCCTCAAACTAAGAAAACATTTAGAATCATTGGAACCTTAGAAAACTCAGAGGCTGCAGCAGATACAAACTCATCACCTCAGAGAGCAGCATTAAAACATATTCAGCTGTGAAAACGAATACCCCGTCTCTCACTGATACCGGCCGTCCATCGGATACACACATTTCAACTGGGAGAGAGGCGGGGTGAGATGTGGAGGAAGAGAGAACTGGTCTGTGAGATGTGCTGATAGAAGACAGGTTTAGAGAGAAAGAGGGTGGGTGGAGATAGAATGGGAGAGAACGAGGGTGGGATAAATAAAGGATAAAACGAGAGAAGGAGGTAGATTGCCTGGGAGAAAGGGAATCAGAGAGCGGAGACCGAGCGGGTGATTGGATGAGAGAGGCAGATGGTGTGAGAAGGATGGTGTCTAAAATACTAACAAATCTTAGACATAAGTGAAGGAGAGAGCGACTGAGTGACTGAGGGAGTGGGAGAGGGAAAGATTGTGCTAGAAAGTGTAAGGGGGGAAGATTGTGATAAAAAGTGTGAGAGGGGGGAAGAGTGTGAGAGAAAGTGTGAGAGAGGGAAAGAGTGTGAGAGAAAGTGTCAGTGAGGAAAAGCGTGTGAAAGTGTCAGTGAGGGAGTTGCGTGAGAGGGAGGGAGGCATGTGGGAGATGATGTAGGGATGGAGAGAGTGTGAGAGGGAGACAGTGTGATAGAAAGTGTCTAAAGGAGGTGTGAGAGAGGGGGGATTGCGAGAGAGTGTGAGAGAGTGTGAGAGAGGGAGAGAGTGTGAGAGAGGGAGAGAGTGTGAGAGAGGGAGAGAGTGTGAGAGAGGGAGAGAGTGTGAGAGCGGGATAGTGTGATAGAGGGATAGTGTGAAGAGGGAGGGAGTGTCAGAGAGGGAGAGAGAGTGCGCGAGGGAGAGTGTGTGAGAGAGGGAGAGAGTGTGAGAGAGGGAGAGAGTGTGAGTAAGGGAGAGTGTGTGAGAGAGGGAGAGAGTGTGAGAGAGGGGGAGAGTGTGAGAGAGGGAGACAGTGTGGGAGAGGGAGTGTGAGAGAGGGCGGGATTGTTGAGAGGGAGAGGTCGTGAGCGAGGGAGAGAGTATGAGAGAGGGATAGTGTGAGAGAGTGAGGGTGAGGGAGGGTGAGAGTGCAAAGGAGAGATAGAGAAGGAGGGAGTATATTCATTGGAGTTTAGGAGGTTGAGGGGAGATCTAATAGAAACTTACAAGATAATGAATGGCTTAGATAGGGTGGATGTAGGGAAGTTGTTTCCATTAGCAGGGGAGACTAGGACCCGGGGGCACAGCCATAGAATAAAAGGGAGTCACTTTAGAACAGAGATGAGGAGAAATCTCTTCAGCCAGAGAGTGGTGGGTCTGTGGAATTCATTGCCACAGAGGGCGGTGGAGGCCGGGACGTTGAGTGTCTTTAAGACAGAAGTTGATAAATTCTTGATTTCTCGAGGAATTAAGGGCTATGGAGAGAGAGCGGGTAAATGGAGTTGAAATCAGCCATGATTGAATGGCGGAGTGGACTCGATGGGACGAATGGCCTTACTTCCGCTCCTATGTCTTATGGTCTTATGGAGTGTTATTGGAGATATGGGTACATGAGTATCATGTGGGAAACAATCCGGATTAATACATTTGCTGAGTAAACAAACTTGTTCCTAAATTATAAAATCAGATCCTGGATAAAGAAAATGTCCTTCATGCAGTATTCCACCATTTAAGTGGTGAATAACTGACAGAGTGTGATAGGTCAGTTATTGTGCAGAGCTGGAATAGAACTTGTCTTTCCCCAGTGAGAGGCCAGAAAGCAAACACGTGGCACAGCCGCTTTCAAAAATAATTGTAAAGCAACCTGAAAAAAGATAAACCTCCCTCTAATTATTAAATGTGCGTCTGCTTTTATTGGGAGCAACACAGATGTTTTCAACATTAACAGCACAGGCAGCGCCCGGGGTCAGACAGATTGGAACTTACTAAAGCGGACGCTGAGTTCACACATGGACACAGTGAATAGAAAGGATTACAGTGAGAATACTCTCGGTGGTGGGGAACTTGGAGGGAACCTGCAGGTGTTGGTCCCATCATCTCACAGCCAGACCACATCCAAAGCCTTAAAAGTGCGTGAAGTACCGAAGGAAGGCATTGATTCCTGGGGCTCGTTTAGCACACTGGGATGAATCGATGGCTTTTAAAGCAGACCAAGGCAGGCCAGCAGCACAATGCAATTCCCGTACCAGCCTCCCCGAACAGGCGCCGGAATGTGGCGACTGGGGGCTTTTCACAGTAACTTCATTTGAAGCATACTTGTGACAATAAGCGATGTTCACTTCATTTCATTCCGTTTGACCTCAGCGGCTCTATAGATGAGCAGATGATTCAATCCGACTGGAGCGCCTTTCCCTGGAGACATACATTTGATTTCTGTCACTCCAGCCATTCCCTGTGAAACCACTGTTGTATCTGCCGGCACCAGTTGCCCAGGCCGTGCAGGCCAGATCAGAACCACTCGCTGTGTGAATCGTTCAGAAGCAGTTTTCCCTTCGGGTCCTACAGTGATCCACTGTAACTAAAGATATACTACCAGGACCACTGTAAAAAAAAGGGTATACGACACAGTGACCACTGTAAATAAAGATATACTACTGAGGGACCACTGTAAAAAGTGATATACTACCCAGGGACCACTGTAAATAAAAATATGCTACCGGACGACGGCTGTAAATAATAATATACGAACAAGGGACCACTTTAAAGAATGAAATTCCTCACTGGGACCGTTGTAAATAATGATATATTACCCGGGGGCCACTATAGTTAATGACATACTGCACAGGTACCACTGTACATAGGGAGAGAGTGCAGCTGAACACGTGGCTGCAGGAATGGTGTAGGAGGGAGGGCTTCAGGTATTTGGATAATTGGGCGCATTCTGGGGAAGGTGGGACCTGTACAAGCAGGACAGGTTGCATCTGAACCAGAGGGGCACCAATATCCTGGGAGAGAGGTTTTCTAGTACTCTTCGGGAAGGTTTAAACTAATTTGGCATGGGAATGGGAACCGGATTTGTAGTGCAGCAACTAAGGTAGCCGATATTCAGGACGCCAACGTGTGTAATGAGGCAGTGGGGAAGGGAACACTGACAAAGGAGAGTACTTGCAGGCACGGAGATGGGTTGAAGTTTGTATACTTCAACGCAAGAAGCATCAGGAATAAGGTGGGTGAACTTAAGGCATGGATCTGTACTTGGGACTACGATGTGGTGGCCATCACGGAAACTTGGATAGAAGAGGAGCAGAAATGGTTCTTGGAGGTCCCTGGTTATAGATGTTTCAATAGGATTAGGGAGGGTGGTAAAAGATGTGGGTGGGGGGGGGGGGGGTATTGTTAATTAGAGATAGTATAACAGCTGCAGAAAGGCAGTTTGAGGAGTATCAGCCTACTGAGGTAGTATGGGTTGAAGTCAGAAATAGGAAAGGAGCAGTCACATTGTTAGGAGTTTTCTATAGGCCCCCCCAATAGTAGCAGAGATGTGGAGGAACAGATTGGGAAATAGATTTTGGAAAGGTGCAGAAGTCACAGGGTAATAGTCATGGGTGACTTTAACTTCCCAAACATTGAGTGGAAACTCTTGAGACCAAATAGTTTGGATGGGGTGGTGTGTGTGCATTGTGTCCAGGAAGCTTTTCTAACACAGTATGTAGATTGTCCGACCAGAGGAGGGGCAATATTGGTTTTAGTACTTGGCAATGAACCAGGGCAAGTGATACATTTTCTAGTGGGGGAGCATTTTGGAGATAGTGACCACAATTCAGTGACTTTCACTGTAGTAATGGAGAGGGATAGGAGCGTGCAACAGGGCAAGGTTTACATTTGGGGGAATGGTAACTACGATGTTGTCAGACAAGAATTGAAGTGCATAAGTTGGGAACACAGGCTGTCAGGGAAGGACACAAGTGAAATGTGGAACTTGTTCAAGGAACAGGTACTACGTGTCCTTGACATGTATGCCCCTGTCAGGCAGAGGAGAGATGGTCGAGTGAGGGAACCATGGTTGACCTGAGAGGTTGAAGTCTTGTTAAGAGGAAAAAGGAGACGTATGTAATTCTGAGGAAACAAGGTTCAGATAGGGCGTTGGAGGGATACAAGATAGCCAGGTGGGAACTGAAGAAACGGATTAGGAGAGCTGAGAGAGGGCATGAACAATCTTTGGCGGGTAGGATAAAGGAAAACCCCAAGGCCTTTTACACAGATGTGAGAAATATGAGAATGACTAGAGTGAGGGTAGGTTCCATCAAGGGCAGTAGCGGGAGATTGTGTATTGAGTCTGAAGAGATAGGAGAGGTCTTGAACGAGTACTTTTCTTCTGTATTTACAAATGAGAGGGGGCATATTGTTGGAGAGGACAGTGTGAAATAGACTGGTAAGCTCGAGGAAATACTTGTTACGAAGGAAGATGTGTTGGGCATTTTGAAAAACCTGAGGATAGAGAAGTCCCCTGGGCCTGACGGGATATATCCAAGGATTCTATGGGAAGCAAGAGATGAAATTGCAGGGCCGTTGGAAATGAACTTTTCGTCCTCACTGTCAACAGGGGTGGTACCAGGGGATTGGAGAGTGGCGAATGTCGTACCCCTGTTCAAAAAAGGGACGAGGGATAACCCTGGGAATTACAGGCCAGTAGTCTTACTTCGGTGGTAGGCAAAGTCATGGAAAGGGTACTGAAGGATAGGATTTCTGAGCATCTGGAAAGACACTGCTTGATTAGGGATAGTCAGCACGGATTTGTGAGGGGTAGGTCTTGCCTTACAAGTCTTATTGAATTCTTTGAGGAGGTGACCAAGCATGTGGATGGAGGTAAAGCAGAGGATGTAATGTACATGGATTTTAGTAAGGCATTTGATAAGGTCCCCCATGGTAGGCTTCTGCATAATGTAAGGAGTCATGGGATAGTGGAAAATTTGGCCAGTTGCATAATGAACTGGCTAACCGATAGAAGTCAGAGAGTGGTGGTGGATGGCAAATATTCAGCCTGGATACCAGTTACCAGTGGCGTACCGCAGGGATCAGTTCTGGGTCCTCTGCTGTTTGTGATTTTCATTAATGACTTGGATGAGGGAGTTGAAGGGTGGGTCAGTACATTTGCAGACGATACGGAGAGTGGTGGAGTTGCGGATAGTGAGGAGGGTTGTTGTCGGCTGTAAAGATACATAGATAGGATGCAGAGCTGGGCTGAGAAGTGGCAGATGGAGTTTAACCCTGAAAAGTGTGAGGTTGTCCATTTTCGAAGGACAAATATGAATGCGGAATACAGGGTTAACGGTAGAGTTCTTGGCAATGTGGAGGAGCAGAGAGATCTTGCGGTCTATGTTCATACATCTTTGAAAGTTGCCACTCAAGTGGATAGAGCTGTGAAGAAGGCCTATGGTGTGCTAGCGTTCATTAACAGAAGGATTGAATTTAAGAGCCGTGAGGTGATGATGCAGCTGTACAAACCTTGGTAAGGCCACATTTGGAATACTGTGTACAGTTCTGGTCGCCACATTTTGGGAAGGATGTGGAAGCTTTGGAAAAGGTACAAAGGAGATTTACAAGGATGTTGCCTGGAATGGAGAGTAGGTCTTACGAGGAAAGGTTGAGGGTGCTAGGTCTTTTCTCATTAGAACGGAGAAGGATGAGGGGCGACTTGATAGAGGTTTATAACATGATCAGGGGAATAGATAGAGTAAACAGTCAGAGACTTTTTCCCCGGGTGGAACAAACCATTACAAGGGGACATAAATGTAAGGTGAATGGTGGAAGATATAGGGGGGGGGGATGTCAGAGGTAGGTTCTTTACCCAGAGAGTGGTGGGGGCATGGAATGCACTGCCTGTGGAAGTAGTTGAGTCGGAAATATTAGGGACCTTCAAGCAGCTATTGGATAGGTACATGGATTACGGTAAAATGATATAGTGTAGATTTATTTGTTCTTAATGGCAGCACGGTAGCATTGTGGATAGCACAATTGCTTCACAGCTCCATGGTCCCAGGTTCGATTCCGGCTTGGGTCACTGTCTGTGCGGAGTCTGCACGTTCTCCCCGTGTCTGCGTGTGTTTCCTCCGGGTGCTCCGGTTTCCTCCAACGGTCCAAGGATGTGCAGGTTAGGTGGATTGGCCATGATAAATTGTCGTTAGTGTCCAAAATTGCCCTTAGTGTTGGGTGGAGGTGTTGACTTTGGGTAGGGTGCTCTTTCCAAGAGCCGTTGCGCACTCGACGGGCCGAATGGCCTCGTTCTGCACTGTAAATTCAATGATAATCTATGATTAATCCAGGACAAAGGTTCGGCACAACATCGTGGGCCGAAGGACCCGTTCTGTGCTCTATTTTCCTATGTTAAATGTTCTAATCCTTTTAGCTGTAATATTACGTACTGGAATGGCCTCTGGAAACCTAGTAGACACATCCAATACAGTCAAAAGATATTGATTCCCACTTTTTGTTTTAGGAAGCGGTCCTACACAATCGGTTAGGACCATTGTAAAAGGTTCCTCAAATGCTGGTATGGGTATTAAGGGCTCTGGTTTTATCACTGCTTGAGGTTTCCCTATCACTTGACATGTGTGACATGATTGAAAAAATATAACTACATCTTTATATAGTCCAGGCCAATAAAAATGTTTCTGGATGTTAGCTTGAGTTTTCCTTATTCCCAAATGACCTTCCACTGGTACCTCATGTGCAACTTGCAACACCTCCTTTCTATACCTTACCGGCAATACTACTTGATGAATTTCTGCCCACTTTTCATAGATTATCATAGAATTTACAGTGCAGAAGGAGGCCATTCGGCCCATCGAGTCTGCTCCAGCTCTTGGAAAGAGCACCCTACCCAAGGTCAACACCTCCACCCTATCCCCATAACCCAGTAACCCCACCCAACACTAAGGGCAATTTTGGACACTAAGGGCAATTTATCATGGCTAATCCACCTAATCTGCACATCTTTGGACTGTGGGAGGAAACCGGAGCACCCGGAGGAAACCCACGCACACACAGGGAGGATGTGCAGACTCCGCACAGACAGTGACCCAAGCCGGAATCGAACCTGGGACCCTGGAGCTGTGAAGCAATTGTGCTATCCACAAGGCAACCGTGCTGCTTTTCATCAGCCTACATATGTACAGGTCTCCATTTTCTCATCAAGACATCATTTTTACGGTCATAACACTCTGGTACAATCAGATTCCTCTTCCGTATATGCTTTCTGCAATCTGTCTTATTTCTATATCATTTTGTTGTGACTCCGCCAATTTTCCTGAATTAAAAATATCCACCTCATCCTCCACCTGTCCTTGTTCTTTTTCAACCATATGATCAAAAAAAGTTTCTGATAATTGCACTTCAACTTCACTCTTTGATTTCTCCTCTTGTCTTAACCTGTGACTTTGCGACCTTGTTACTGCACAATCCGGAAAAATCCCAGGATATTCGATCTTCAACACTTCAGTTGACTGATTCTCCAATGGCTTATCAACCACAGTAGGCAACACTCCCACCTTCGATCCAGCTATAACGTTACCCAAGATGAACTGCATTCCTGGACAAGATAGTTTATCTATTACTCCTACTACCGCTTCACCGCTCTTCACTGGACTTTCCAACCTTACCTTATATAATGGAAGGCTACTTCCCTGACCCTGAATTCCAAAATTACCTTATATAATAGAACGCTACTCCCCTTACCCTGAATTCCACATATCACCACCTTTTCTGACAACATTCTTCCCAAAATACATAATTCTTCATCTATTACCATTAAAGATTGACTAGCCCCTGTATCTCTTAAAATTGTGACTTCTTTACCTGCTCCTCCTGATACACATGAGTAACTTTACCCACACAAGTAAATTATTTACAGACATCTGGCACCTTCTTAACAATTACTTCTTGAACAGGCTGCCCAATCGTTTGTACCTCCTTCGCTTCCCTTGGGCTTTCCTTTACCCTCTAACAAACCCCACTGTCTTATCCTGTTTTACCACATCAGCCTTCCCAGTTTTTTTTTCAACCACCAACACTGACTTTACATGGCCTAGTTTATTACAGTGAAAACATTTGAAACATTTCATTTCTTTTCCACCCTCCTGGATTTCTTTGTTAATCTGAAGTACACTCTCTTTATTGTCTCCCATCAGATCACCTTTACCTTTACCACTGGAGAATTTCTCATGTCCCCAGTTTCTATCCCCCACCAGCTGAAACTGATGTTGGAAACCAATCTTTGATTGATGAACTAATTCATAAACATCTGACATTTCCGCTGCTAATCTCGCAGTTTTAACCCTCTGTTCTTCCACATGAGTTCTCAATGCATCAGGAATTGAATTTTTAAACTCCTCCAAAAGTATAATTTCTCTGAGAGCTTCATACGTTTGGTCTATTTTCAAAGCCCTTCTCCACGTATCAAAATTACTCTGTTTGAGCCTTTCAAACTCCATGGATGTTTGACCAAATTATTTCCTTAAATTTCTAAACCTTTGTCTGTAAGCTTCAGGCAGTAGCTCATATGCACTTAAGATGGATTTCTCTACCTCCTCATACGTTCCAGATATCTCCTCCGGAGGGGATGCAAACACATCACTAGCCCGACCTGCCAGCTTTGTTTGAATCAGTAACACCCACGTGTCCTGTGGCCATTTCATTTGTTTAGCTACCTTCTCAAAAAAATGAAAAAGGCTTGCACTTCCTTCTCGTCAAACCTTGGCAATGCTTGGACATATTTAAGTAGATTCCCACCAAGCCTTCGACTATGACGCTCTTTCTCACTATCTTCATCACAATCATCCAACTGTACGTTTCCCTTTACGTCTGCCAATTTTAACTGATTGTCATATTCCATGGCCATTTTCTGAAGTTCAATCTCCCTCTCTTTATCTTTCTGTTTTGATGGGCTATTTTTTATTTTCTCCTTTCTTCTCTCTCCTTTTCTTTTTCCTCTCTCTCTCTTTCTCTTTTTTTCCTCTCTCTCTTTCTGGTATTCCAGCCTCTTTTATTCTTTCTGATGTTCCATTTGTTTAATTTGCAACTAAATTTTTGCCATTTCCAATGAGTCAAACTGTATCGCAGGCAACTTTAAATGCTTAACCACCGCCATAATTACCTCATCTTTTCGCATTTTGTCAGGTAATGTTCGCTGCAATGTTCTTGCCAAATCTAACAGGCTGCTTTTCGTTTCTGTCCGTAAAGTACTACGTATGACATTCTCCACCCCCAAAAACATCTGAGACTCTGAAGAGCCATTGTTCACAACACTATCCCCACTTAAACTAAAATACCACACCGCAAATCAACAATCCTTCACTGTATTTAAGTTCACAAAAGCTAATCCAATAGATAGACCTTCATCCCGGACGAGCCCCCAATTGCTATGGGCGATGCTTCTCAAAACCACAAAGTGTATCATGGAGTTCAACCAACCTCATGCATTAATGGATTTGTTTCTTTTCCGAGCACACGGCTTTTTCCCTACGTGTGGGATTATAATGGATTTTTAAACACAAAACACTGTTTATTCCATGAACTCAAATTAACATCTTAAATAAACATTGGATCTCTTATCACCCCTTACTTCAAAGATAGCTCAGAAATTATTGCAGCAGTAAATACTTCCTGAAAATGTTCCTTCAAACTTTCAAGAGACATAACACCTTTAAACAGAATCACATCAGGTTAACGGACATATATACATATATTAGAATGGCAGAGACTGTCACAAACTGGCTGTCTACTTTTAAACTGCTCTCAGCAAAACCAGCCAGGCACTTTTAAACTGCTCTCAGAAAAACCAGCCAGGCACTTTTTAGCTGCTCTCAGCAAAACCAAACTGCAAGCCTTGCAGTTCTCTGGCAACACACAGACACTGCTTTTAAACTGAAACTAAAAACCTGCAAAATGGCTGACCTGAGCTGAGTTCCACCCACTCTATGACATCACTGTTTACTTAAAAGTACATTGCTTAAACATCCAGTTCTTAAAGGTACCCTCACATGGTACCACAAAAACAACAGCAATGAAACAACGACCTCTACATCATGTGACAACTCCACACATAAAAGACAATGTACCAGCACAGTTCCAAGTGGTGCTAAGTCTACAAACATTACATTCCATAACAACAAATCTCTCGATTCCATAACTGCACCACAGCAACCAACCACCCCAGCTTTCAAGAACGAGGACCTACGGAGTCAATCCCACAAGCACAAAAAGAAGTGTCCGGCCTGACCACAAGCTGCTTCGACCATTCGAACACCTCATGATGACTTGCTGGTCACTTACACACATGAACACTGACGTTGTTCTCAACGAAATGACGACATCAACTTTGCCACCTCGACGACAGAAGAAGAAAGCAACCCAACTGGTCAAATTCATAAACTTTGGACTCACAAATGTTCTTGTTAACATTGGTCTCTTTAAACACTGATTAGCGTTGTACTGTCATCATTACCATCACAGATTGTACACAGCGTTATTTGTCTTACCTATTTCCAGTTAACTGCATTACGTATATTTGTTCAATCTTCTTTACAACATACAGAAAATATTTAACACGAGAAAGAGGGGGGATGTAGTGATTTCTGTATGTGCATGTTCACAAGGGGTTAATGTGCAATCAGCAGCACCACATGATGACTAGAGGGCAGGACCAAAGTGGGTATAAAAGCCAGGCACATTGGGTCTTGGGCATTTGCTCTCTCTCTCGGGTACACTGTGATCAGGGCAATATCAGAATAGTTCAGATAGTTAGTGGAGTCACGTATAGTTACTGTAGTTAGATCTTGTTAACCTTATCACTAGTATCAAAGTTAAAGTAAAGAACTCATGCACGTATTGTATAGTTACTCAAGAACCCTTTGTTGTTACTGGACGAGTTCGAGTCTTCTTCATCGAGATTCAGAATACCTCACCATCAACCAAGGATTGAGGAGCACGAGTTTCCTACCACGCAGGTAACAAGTCAAATACCAGCTGTGGCAGCAGCCGGTCCCAAGGGAAAGTTTGTGCTGAAGCGAAAGGGAGAAGTAGGGGTTCTCCAAAAGGCGGAGCACAACCCAGTGAACAACAGGCAGACACAAAAATCACAATTTTTTTTGTGGACGGCTCCTCGATGGTTGAGGACAGAGTGATAAAAGTGGTATTTCCCAATTGTAGGGAAACAATGAAACACAGGTACAGGAAGAACTAATATTGGACTTACCCGGAACCATGAGCCTTCAGAGAGCTGAATTAGCAGCAGTAGAAATATACCCGGAATATTTAGCTGCAACACTTGACATTTATCCAGGAGCATATGTGTATGAAATAGCCTGACTGTGTTGATGAGGATGAGCCAGTGAATGTGCTTTAATTGAATTTTAAGAAGGCTTTGCAAAAAGTCCCACATAAGACATTCCAGTGTAAAAGTACAGCGCAGTGGCGTAGGGAAATGTATTGATGGTTAGAAAACTGATTGGCATACAGAAAACAAAGAGCAGGAATTACCGGGTATTTTCCAGATGGCAGGCTGTGGTTCCTGGGGTTTCAGAGGGAGCCGTGCTGGGGCCCCGGATATTCACACTATATATCAATGAGTTAGATGAGAGAACGAAATGTAACATCTCAAAATTTACAGATGACTCAAAGTTGAGTTGACTTGTGAGCTGTCCGGGTTTCCTTCAGTGTGATTCGGACATGTCGATTGAGTTGGCAAATGAATGGTAGATGTAGTGTAATTTGGATAATTGTGAGGCGGTATGGTAGCACAGTGATTAGCACTGTTGCTTCACAGCGTCATGGTCCCAGGTTCGATTCCCGGCTTGGGAGACTGCCTGTGCGGTGTCTACACGTTCTCCCCGTGTCTGCGTGGATTTCCTCCGGTTTCCTCCCACAAGTCCCGAAAGACGTGCTGTTAGGTGAATTGGACATTCTGAATTCTCCCTCAGTGTACCCTAACAAGTGACTGCGTGTGGTGACCAGGGGATTTTCGCAGTAACTTTATTGCCGTGTTAATGTAAGCCCACTTGCAGTTGTGACAATAATAATGAGTATTATTATTCATTATTATTATTTCTGTGATAGCAAAACCGGGCGGCGGATTATTTGTTGAAATGAGCATAAATTAGGAGAAAGGAATGTGCAACTAGACCTGGCTGTCATCGTGTACCAGTCGCTGAAGGTAAATATGCAGGTACAACAGGCGGTAAAGAAGGCAAATTGTATTTTGACCTTCACAGCGAGAGGGTTCGACGACAGGAGTAGGGATGTCGGCCTTCAATTATACAGCGTGTTGGTGAGGTCACCATTCTGCTGGAATATTGGGAGCAGTTTGGTTCTCCTTATCTACGGAAGGATCGACTTGTTCGAGAGCGAGTTCAGTGGAGGTTTCCAGACTGATGGCATGGCTGGACTGACGTATGCGGAGAGGTTGATTCGATTAGAATCATATTGGCTGGAGTCCAGAAGAATCAGGAGGGACCTCATAGATACCGATAACATTCTATCAGGACTAGACAGGGTGGATGCAGGAAGGGTGTTCGCGATGGTGGCTGTGTCTACATTCGGGGACACAGTCTGAGGCTACGTGGTAGACCATTTAGGACAGAGATGAGCAGGGACGCTTCACCCAGAGGTGAGGCTGTGCAATTCGGAACGACAGGAAGTAGCTGAGGCAAAATCATTGTATGAGTTCAAGAAGAAGTTCGAGGTAGCACTTGGAGCGAAGGGGATGAACGGGTTTGGCCAAAGGGCGGTTAGGATGTGGAGTTGGCTGATTAGCCATGGTCAGAACGAATAGTGTAGAAGGGTCGAAAGGTCAAATGGCCTCTACTCGCTCCTGTTTTCTATCTTTCTATGTTTGACAGACATGGAAGCTGGAGGATGTGTGTCTGCTGATGGAAAGACACTCCCCTAAGCCACATTATTATAATATATAATCCAGATAGTCCAAGGAAAACAATATGGTGTAATTATGGTAAAGGCTCACCCCCATCCTCCCCAACAGACATTATAAACACAGGTGAGTTCGGGTGGCACGGTGGCGCAGCTGTGGTCACTGGGCCTAGGGACCCAGGTTCTACTCCCACCTTGGGTGACTGGCTGGATGTTCCGTGTGTGCGCATGGGTTTCCTCCAGATGCTCGAGTTTTCTCTTACAGTTACATCGATGTGCAAGTTAGGGTAATTGACCACGGTAAA
Organism: Scyliorhinus torazame; assembly: GCF_047496885.1. Taxonomy (NCBI): domain Eukaryota; kingdom Metazoa; phylum Chordata; class Chondrichthyes; order Carcharhiniformes; family Scyliorhinidae; genus Scyliorhinus; species Scyliorhinus torazame. The sequence continues at coordinate 59,684,555 of NC_092726.1, forward strand.
TTATCCCTCATTGTACAGAGATATGCAGGTTAGGTGGGGTAACAGAGACTGAGTGCGGTGTCGCTCTGTGTACAGTGCTCTTCCAGAGGTTCCGAGCAGATTCGATCAGTCACATGGCCTCCTTCTCCACTGTAAGTATTCTAAGAAAGGGACCAGGGAAGGCATTCCTATGAAATCCCAAATAACGAGGTAATAGCGCTCTTCGTGTATGTGAGAGTAAATATGAGGATCATATTCCATGCCAAAGTCAAGATAATGATTTGAAACAGATTAGAGAAGGATAAGACCCATTCCCATTATCATATAGGAAGTGGATAAACAAGCGTGATGTCAAGGATGGAGGACTTGTTAAAGAGGGCCGATACATGCTTCCAACCCCAGATTGCCACCATGGATTGTGCAATGTCATGGCGTTCCGCGTAATCCATGACTAGAAACTACTGCGGAAATTATTAAGAGTTTATCTTTTTGGCGAAATTTGTGTGAAGATATCAAACATTATGTTGAAAATTGCTTGATATGTGCCGAAAAGAATCACGATCGATGTGCTCAAAATTGGGATCTCAGACAAACCAGGCCTGTAGATGGACCCTGGACGAATTTACAAATTGATTATGTGGGACCTTTGCCCCCATGTAAGTCGGGTACAAATATATCATATTAATTATTCAATGAATGAGTAGAAACTTTTCCCACAATAGCCAAAAGCACAAAGTTGACTGCTGATACACTGGTACAACAGGTATTCGCCCAGTGGAATAATCCAAAGTGGAGAATCCGTCACTGCCCAGTTTATGCCCAATGGCATCACCATATCGGATTAAACCAAAAACAAAATGACAGTGCGTACCACCCACCGTCCAATGAAATTGCGGAATGATTGGATAGAACCCTGAAAACCAGGATCGGGAAAACAGTACAACAAAATGACAACACAGGGAATGTAGTGTTGCGTTTTGTTCCAATGTTAGTACCTGGTTCCTTGTCCGAAGCCAATGGATTCACTCCCCATGCCTTGGTGACAGCGCGTTCCAGAAAAGGACGACAGACCCTCATGGGACTGGACTTTTTGGAAGCGGATTTGTCAGCTTTCAGGCACTAGAAAGAAGTACAGCAGATATTGAGCAATGTGCAAGCAGCACACATATCTATAGATATGTCCGGAATAGCCGAATGACTAGGGTAAGAGTAGGCCCAATCAAGCACAGTCGTGGGAAGTTGTGCTTGGAGTCCGAGGAGATAGGAGAGGTGCTAAATGAATATTTTTAATCAGTATTCACACAGGAAAAAGACAATGTTGTCGAGAAGAATACTGAGACTCAGGCCACTAGACTAGAATGGCTTCAGGTTCATAAGGAGGAGGTGTTAGCAATTCTGGAATGTGTGAAAATAGATACGTCCACTGGGCCGGATGGGATTTATCCTAAGATTCTCTGGGAAGCTAGGGAGGAGATTGCTGAGCCTTTGGCTTTGATCTTTAAGCCATCTTTGTCTACAGGAATAGTGCCAGAAGACTGGACGATAGCAAATGTTGTCCCCTTGTTCAAGAAGGGGAGACAACCCCGGTAACTATAGACCAGTGAGCATTACTTCTGAAGTGGGCAAAATCTTGGAAAGGTTTATAAGAGATAGGATGGATAATCATCGGGAAAGGAATAATTTGATTAGAGATAGTCAACACGGTTTTGTGAAGGGTAGGTCGTGCCTCACAAACCTTATTGAGTTCTATGAGAAGGTGACCAAACCGGTGGATGAGGATAAAACAGTTGATGTGGTGTATATGGATTTCAGTGAAGCGTTTGATAAGGTTCCCCACGGTAGGCTACTGCAGAAAATACGGAGGCATGGGATTCAGGGTGATTTAGCAGTTTGGATCAGAAATTGGTGAGCTGGAGGAAGACAAAGGGTGGTGGTTGATGGGAAATGTTCAGACTGGAGTCCAGTTACTAGTGGTGTACCACAAGGATCTGTTTTGGGACCACTACTGTTTGTCATTTTTATAAATGACCTGGAGGAGGGCGTAGAAGGATGGGTGAGTAGATTTGCAGATGACACTAAAGTAGGTGTTGTGGACAGTGCGGAAGGATGTTGCAAGTTACAGAGGGACACACATAAGCCGCAGAGCTGGGCTGAGAGGTGGCAAATGGAGTTTAATGCAGAAAGGTGTGAGGTGATTCATTTTGGAAGGAATAACAGGAAGACAGAGTACTGGGCTAATGGCAAGATTCTTGACAGTGTGGATGAGCAGAGAAATCTCGATGACCATGTACATAGAGCCCTGAACGTTGCCACCCAGGTTGAGAGGGTTGTTAAGAAGGTGTACGGTGTGTTAGCTTTTATTGGTAGAGGGATTGAGTTTAGGAGACATGAGGTCATGTTGCAGCTGTACAAAACTCTGGTGCAGCCGCATTTGGAGTATTGCGTGCAATTCTGGTCGCCGCATTCTTATGGGAAGGATGTGGAAGCATTGGAAAGGGTGCAGAGGAGATTTACCAGGATGTTGCCTGGTATGGAGGGAAGATCTTATGAGGGAAGGCTGAGGGACTTGAGGCTGTTTTCCAGAAGACCGTAAGACCATAAGACATAGGAGTGGAAGTAAGGCCATTCGGCCCATCGAGTCCACTCCACCATTCAATCATGGCTGATTTCAACTCCATTTACCCGCTCTCTCTCCATAGCCCTTAATTCCTTGAGAAATCAAGAATTTATCAACTTCTAATAAGATCATAAGAAAGTTTTCGTTGGAGAGACGAAGGTTAAGAGGTGATTTAATTGAGGCATACAAGATGATCAGAGGATTGGATAGTGTGGACAGTGAGAGCGTTTTTCCTCAGGTGGTGATGTCTAGCACGAGGGGACATAGCTTTAAATTGAAGGGAGATAGATATAAGACAGACGTCAGAGGTAGGTTCTTTACTCAGAGAGTAGTAAGGGCGTGGAATGTCCTGCCTGCAACAATAGTGGACGCACCACCACTAAGAGCATTCAAATGGTCACTGGATAGACATATGGATGATAAGGGAATACTGCAGATGGGCTTTAGTGTGGTTTCACAGGTCGGCGCAACATCGAGGGCCGAAGGGCCTGTACTGCGCTGCAATGTTCTATGTTCTACACATGGCTGCAGCTGTTGATGGGCTAGAAATAGAACAAAAAGTGTTTGGCATACTTTGATGGTGAATTTTTACCAGTATATTACGAGGTGTGACAAAATGTCATGATGCAGGTACTCAAACGTGGATGATATATATCCGCAAAATTCGAAGGCCGTTATTCAATTGTGGATAAAGTAAGCCCGCCTGTCTGTAAGGTTGTTTCAGAAACCGGGGTAAGCGGATCGCACCATGTCAATCAGTTTAAAGCGTATGGTGCACAGGCACGTCGCCGTTCACACGTGGGGCTGGTTTAACACAGTGGACTAAACAGCTGGCTTGCAATGCAGAACAAGACTAGAAGCGCGGGTTCAATTCCCGTACCAGCCTCCCCGAACAGGCGCTGGAATGTGGTGACTAGGGGCTTTTCACAGTACCTCCATTGAAGCCCACTTGTGACAATAAGCGATTGTTATGATTATTATGTAGGATGCTGGAGAGGCGCAAGTGAACGCTCGTCCTGAGGTGTCTGCTTCAGTACCAGTTGTTCCACACGAGGTCCGACGGGCACCAGTAGTTGGATCAGCTCCGGGTATCCACCAAAAAACAAAGAACGCGAGGCACATAGGGGGAAATGGACAGGCATGTTCCAGGATTTTGACCCAGCGAAATTGAAGGAACGGCGATATATTTCTGAAATCGACTCGTAGCAGCCGACCACGTACGAGCAGCTGCCCGAGTCGCAGGCCAGGGAATCCCCCTACAGCGGCTGCCAGAGACCGGGGAAACGTCCTAGAAGCCTGAGCCTTCACTCTACTGGCTCCCAGAGACCTGGAAAACAACACAGAAGCCGGGACCACCACTATGCTGCCCTCCAACGACTAGACCAGCATCGCAGCAGCTGCATCCCTCCCCCCTCCACCCCCCAGCTCCCAACCCCACTGACCCAGAGAGCTGCGACCCCCTGCAGGCCCCAAGCATTCCTTCCACCCCCCCTTCTACAGTCGCCCCACACTCCTAAAACTCAACTCCCACAGCCTAACAATCACTAATACTGCTCTTTTAAATTTGAAAGTAAATTTAAAAGAGCAGTATTAGTGATTGTTAGGCTGTGGGAGTTGAGTTTTAGGAGTGTGGGGCGACTGTAGAGGGGGGAGGGGGGTGTGGAAGGAGTGCTTGGGGCCTGCAGGGGGTCGCAGCTCTCTGGGTCAGTGGGGTTGGGAGCTGGGGGGTGGAGGGGGGAGGGATGCAGCTGCTGCGATGCTGGTCTAGTCGTTGGAGGGCAGCAGAGTGGAGGTCCCGGCTTCTGTGTTGTTTTCCAGGTCTCTGGGAGCCAGTAGAGTGAAGGCCCAGGCTTCTAGGACGTTTTCCTGGTCTCTGGCAGCCGCTGTAGGGGGAATCCCTGGCCTGCGACTCGGGCAGCTGCTCATACGTGGTCGGCTGCTCCGAGTCGATTTCAGAAATATATCGCCGTTCCTTCAATGTCGCTGGGTCAAAATCCTGGAACATGCCTGTCCATTTCCCTCTATGTGCCCCGCGTTCTTTGTTATTTGGTGGACATCCGGAGCTGATCCAACTACTGGTGCCCGTCGGACCTCATGTGGAACAACTGGTACTGAAGCAGACACCTCTGGACGAGCGTTCACTTGCGCCTCTCCAGCATCCTACATAATAATAATAATAATCGCTTAGTGTCACAAGTGGGCTTCAATGAAGGTACTGTGAAAAGCCCCTAGTCACCACATTCCGGCGCCTGTTCGGGGAAGCTGGTACGGGAATTGAACCCGCGCTTCTAGTCTTGTTCTGCATTGCAAGCCAGCTGTTTAGCCCACTGTGTTAAACCAGCCCCACATGTGAACGTCGACGTGACTGTCACTCGTGCCTGATTGACATGGTACGATCCGCTTACCCCGGTTTCTGAAACAACCTTACAGACAGGCGGGCTAACTTTATCCACAATTGAGTAACGGCCTTCGGATTTTGCGGATATATATCATCCATGTTTGTGTACCTGCATCATGACATTTTGTCACACCTCGTATTCTGCTGGCAAAACTTCACCATCAAAGTATGCCAAACACCTTTTGTTCTATTTCTAGCCCATCAAAAGCCGCAGCCATGTGTAGAACATAGAACATTGCAGCGCAGTACAGGCCCTTCAGCCCTCGATGTTGCGCCGACCTGTGAAACCACACTAAAGCCCTTCTACACTATTCCCTTATCATCCATATGTCTATCCAATGACCATTTGAATGCCCTTAGTGTTGGCGCGTCCACTACTGTTGCAGGCAGACATTCCACGCCCTTACTACTCTCTGAGTAAAGAACCTACCTCTGACATCTGTCTTATATCTATCTCCCTTCAATTTAAAGCGATGTCCCCTCGTGCTAGACATCACCATCCGAGGAAAAACGCTCTCACTGTCCACACTATCCAATCCTCTGATCATCTTGTATGCCTCAATTAAATCACCTCTTAACCTTCTTCTCTCCAACGAAAACTTTCTTATGGTCTTATTAGATGTTGATTAATTCTTGATTTATCGAGGAATTAAGGGCTATGGAGAGAGAGCGGGTAAATGGAGTTGAAATCAGCCATGATTGAAAGGTGGAGTGGACTCGATGGGCCGAATGGCCTTACTTCCACTCCTATGTCTTATGGTCTTCTGGAAAACAGCCTCAAGTCCCTCAGCCTTCCCTCATAAGATCTTCCCTCCATACCGGGCAACATTCTGGTAAATCTCCTCTGCACCCTTTCCAATGCTTCCACATCCTTCCCATAATGCGGCGAACAGAATTGCACGCAATACTCCAAATGCGGCTGCACCAGAGTTTTATACAGCTGCAACATGACCTCATGGCTCCGAAACTCAATCCCTCTACCAATAAAAGCTAACGCACCGTACACCTTCTTAACAACCCTCTCAACCTGGGTGGCAACGTTCAGGGCTCTATGTACATGGACATCGAGATTTCTCTGCTCATCCACACTGTCAAGAATCTTGCCATTAGCCCAGTACTCTATCTTCCTGTTATTCCTTCCAAAATGAATCACCTCACACCTTTCTGCATTAAACTCCATTTGCCACCTCTCAGCCCAGCTCTGCGGCTGATGTGTGTCCCTCTGTAACTTGTAACATCCTTCCGCACTGTCCACAACTCCACCGACTTTAGTGTCATCTGCAAATTTACTCACCCACCCATATCCTTCTACGCCCTTCTCCAGGTCATTTATAAAAATGAGAAACAGCAGTGGCCCCAAAACAGATCCTTGTGGTACACCACTAGTAACTGGACTCCAGTCTGAACATTTCCCATCAGCCACCACCCTTTGTCTTCTTCCAGCTCGCCAATTTCTGATCCAAACTGCTAAATCACCCTGAATCCCATGCCTCCGTATTTTCTGCAGTAGCCTACCGTGGGGAACCTTATCAAACGCTTTACTGAAATCCATATACACCACATCAACTGCTTTACCCTCATCCACCGGTTTGGTCACCTTCTCAAAGAACTCAATAAGGTGTGTGAGGCACGACCTGCCCTTCACAAAACCGTGTTGACTATCTCTAATCAAATTATTCCTTTCCCGATGATTATCCATCGTATCTCTTATAAACCTTTCCAAGATTTTGCCCACTTCAGAAGTAAGGCTCACTGGTCTATAGTTACCGGGGCTGTCTCCCCTTCTTGAACAAGGGGACAACATTTGCTATCGTCCAGTCTTCTGGCACTATTCCTGTAGACAAAGATGGCTTAAAGATCAAAGCCAAAGGCTCAGCAATCTCCTCCCTAGCTTCCCAGAGAATCCTAGGATAAATCCCATCCGGCCCAGTGGACTTATCTATGTTCACACATTCCAGAATTGCTAACACCTCCTCCTTATGAACTTGAAGCCATTCTAGTCTAGTAGAAGTCTAGTCTTTTTGCTGTGTGGATATGACGTAAAATATTCATTTAGCACCTCTCCTATCTCCTCGGACTCCAAGCACAACTTCACACTACTGGCCTTGACTGGCCCTACTCTTACACTAGTCATTCGGCTAGTCCGGACATATCTATAGATATGTGTGCTGCTTGCACATTGCTCAATATCTCTTGTACTTCTTTCTAGTGCCTGAAAGCTGACAAATCCGCTTCCAAAAAGTCCAGTCCCATGAGGGTCTGTAGTCCTTTTCTCGATCGCGCTGCCACCAAGGCATGGGGAGTGAATCCATTGGCTTCGGACAAGGAACCAGGTACTTAAATTGGAACAAAACGCAACACTACATTCCCTGTGTTGTCATTTTGTTGTACTGTTTTCCCGATCCTGGTTTTCAGGGTTCTATCCAATCATTCCGCAATTTCATTGGACGGTGGGTGGTACGCACTGTCATTTTGTTTGTGGTTTAATCCGATAAGGTGATGCCATTGGGCAGAAACTGGGAAGTGAAGGATTCTCCACTTTGGGTTATTCCATTGGGCGAATACCTGTTGTACGAGTGTATCAGCAGTCAACTTTGTGCTTTTTGCTATTGTGGGAAAAGTTTCTACTCATTCATTGAATAATTAATATGATATATTTGTACCCGACTTACATGGGGGCAAAGGTCCCACATAATCAATTTGTAAATTCGTCCAGGGTCCATCTACAGGCCTGGTTTGTCTGAGATCCTAATTTTGAGCACATCGATCGTGATTCTTTTCGGCACATATCAAGCAATTTTCAACATAATGTTTGATATCTTCACACAAATTTCGCCAAAAAGATAAACTCTTAATAATTTCCGCAGTAGTTTCTAGTCATGGATTACGCGGAACGCCATGACATTGCACAATCCATGGTGGCAATCTGGGGTTGGAAGCATGTATCGGCCCTCTTTAACAAGTCCTCCATCCTTGACATCACGCTTGTTTATCCACTTCCTATATGATAATGGGAATGGGTCTTATCCTTCTCTAATCTGTTTCAAATCATTATCTTGACTTTGGCATGGAATATGATCCTCATATTTACTCTCACATACACGAAGAGCGCTATTTCCTCGTTATTTGGGATTTCATAGGAATGCCTTCCCTGGTCCCTTTCTTAGAATACTTACAGTGGGGAAGGAGGCCATGTGACTGATCGAATCTGCTCGGAACCTCTGGAAGAGCACTGTACACAGAGCGACACCGCACTCAGTCTCTGTTACCCCACCTAACCTGCATATCTCTGTACAATGAGGGATAATTTACCGTGGTCAATTACCCTAACTTGCACATCGATGTAACTGTAAGAGAAAACTCGAGCATCTGGAGGAAACCCATGCGCACACACGGAACATCCAGCCAGTCACCCAAGGTGGGAGTAGAACCTGGGTCCCTAGGCCCAGTGACCACAGCTGCGCCACCGTGCCACCCGAACTCACCTGTGTTTATAATGTCTGTTGGGGAGGATGGGGGTGAGCCTTTACCATAATTACACCATATTGTTTTCCTTGGACTATCTGGATTATATATTATAATAATGTGGCTTAGGGGAGTGTCTTTCCATCAGCAGACACACATCCTCCAGCTTCCATGTCTGTCAAACATAGAAACATAGAAAATAGGAGCAAGTCGAGTCCATTTGACCTTTCGACTCTTCTACACTATTCGTTCTGACCATGGCTAATCAGCCAACTCCACATCCTAACCGCCCTTTGGCCAAACCCGTTCATCCCCTTCGCTCCAAGTGCTACCTCGAACTTCTTGAACTCATACAATGATTTTGCCTCAGCTACTTCCTGTCGTTCCGAATTGCACAGCCTCACCTCTGGGTGAAGCGTCCCTGCTCATCTCTGTCCTAAATGGTCTACCACGTAGCCTCAGACTGTGTCCCCGAATATAGACACAGCCACCATCGCGAACACCCTTCCTGCATCCACCCTGTCTAGTCCTGATAGAATGTTATCGGTATCTATGAGGTCCCTCCTGATTCTTCTGGACTCCAGCCAATATCATTCTAATCGAATCAACCTCTCCGCATACGTCAGTCCAGCCATGCCATCAGTCTGGAAACCTCCACTGCACTCGCTCTCGAACAAGTCGATCCTTCCGTAGATAAGGAGAACAAAGCTGCTCCCAATATTCCAGGTGTGACGTCACTGTATAATTGAAGGCCGAGATCCCTACTCCTGTCGTCGAACCCTCTCGCTATGAAGGTCAAAATACAATTTCCCTTCTTTACTGCCTGTTGAATCTGCATATTTACCTTCAGCGACTGGTATACGATGACAGCCAGGTCGAGTTGCACATTCCTTTCTCCGAATTTATGCTAATTTCAGCTAATAATCCGCCGCCCGATTTTGCTGTCACAGGAAAAATAATAATAATGAATAATCATAATCGTTATCATTGTCACAACTGCAAGTAGGCTGACATTAACACGGCAATAAAGTTACTGCGAAAATCCCCTGGTCGCCACACTCACTGAGGGAGAATTCAGAATGTCCAATTCACCTAACAGCACGTCTTTCGGGACTTGTGGGAGGAAACCGGAGGAAATCCACGCAGACACGGGGAGAACGTGTAGACACCGCACAGACAGTGACCCAAGCCGGGAATCGAACCTGGGACCATGGCGCTGTGAAGCAACAGTGCTAACCACTGTGCTACCATACCGCCTCACAATTATCCAAATTACACTACATCTACCATTCATTTGCCAACTCCGAATCATGTCCGAATCACACTGCAGGAACCCGGACAGCTCACAAGTCAACTCAACTTTGAGTCATCTGTAAATTTTGAGATGTTACATTTCGTTCTCTCATCTAACTCATTAATATATAGTGTGAAAATCCGGGGCCCCAGCACGGCTCCCTCTGAAACCCCAGGAACCACTGCCTGCCATCTGGAAAATACCCAGTAATTCCTGCTCTTTGCTTTCTGTATGCAAATCAGTGCCTACTCCACTGCGCTTTACTTTTACACTGGAATGTCTTATGTGGGAACTTTTGCAAAGCCTTCTTAAAATTCAATTAATGCACATTGACTGGCTCATCCCCATCAACACAGCCAGGCTATTTCATACATATATGCTCCTGGATAAATGTCAAGTGTTGCAGCTAAATATTCCGGGTATATTTCTACTGCTGCTACTTCAGCTCTCTGAAGGCCCATGGTTCCGGCTAAGTCCAATATTAGTTCTTCCTGTACCTGTGTTTCATTGTTTCCCTATAATTGCGAAATACCACTTTTATCACTCTGTCCTCAACCATCGATGAGCCGTCCACAAAGAAAAATTGTGATTTTTGTGTCTGCCGGTTGTTCTCTGGGTTGTGCTCCGCCTTTTGGAGAAACCCTGCTTCTCCCTTTCGCTTCAGCACAAACTTTCCCTTGGGACCGGCTGCTGCCACAGCTGGTATTTGACTTGTTACCTGCGTGGTAGGAAACTCGTGCTACTCAATCCTTGGTTGATGGTGAGGTATTCTGAATCTCGATGAAGAAGACTCGAACTCGTCCAGTAACAACAAAGGGTTATTGAGTAACTATACAATACGTGCATGAGTTCTTTACTTTAACTTTGATACTAGTGATAGGGTTAACAAGATCTACCTACAGTAACTATACGTAACTCCACTAACTATCTGAACTATTCTGATATTGCCCTGATCACAGTGTACCCGAGAGAGAGAGCAACTGCCCAAGACCCAATGTGCCTGGCTTTTATACCCTCGTTGGTCCTGCCCTCTAGCGATCATGTGGTGCTGCTGATTGCACATTAACCCCTTGTGAACATGCACATACAGAAATCATTACATCCCCCCTCTTTCTCGTGTTAAATATTTTCTGTATGTTGGAAAGAAGATTGAACACATATACGTAATGCAGTTAACTGGAGATAGGTAAGACAAATAACGCTGTGTACAATCTGTGATGGTAATGATGACAGTACAACGCTAATCAGTGTTTAAAGAGACAAATGTTAACAAGAAAATTTGTGAGTCCAATGTTTATGAATTTGACCAGTTGGGTTGCTTTCTTCTTCTGTCGTCGATGTGGCAAAGTTGATGTCGTCATTTCGTTGAGAACATCGTCAGTGTTCATGTGTGTAAGTGACCAGCAAGTCATCATGACGTGTTCGAATGGTCGAAGCAGCTTGTGGTCAGGCCGGGTACTTTTTTTTGTGCTTGCGGGATTGACTCCGTAGGTCCCCGTTCTTCAAAGCTGGGTTGGCTGGTTGCTGTGGTGCAGTTATGAAATCGAGAGATTTATTGTTATGGAATGTAATGTTTGTAGACTTAGCACCATTTGGAACTGTGCTGGTACATTGTCATTTATGGGTGGAGTTGTCATATGATGTAGAGGTCGATGTTTCATTGTTGTTGTACTTGTGGTGTCATGTAAGGGTACCTTTAAGAATTGGATGTTTAAGCAATTTACTTTTAAGTAAACAGTGATGTCATAGCGTCGGTGGAACTCAGCTCAGGTCAGCCATTTTGCAGGTTTTTAGTTTCAGTTTAAAAGCAGTGTCTGTGTGTTGCCAGAGAACTGCAAGGCTTGCAGTTTGGTTTAGCTGAGAGCAGTTTAAAAGTGCCTGGCTGGTTTAGCTCAGAGCAGTTTAAAAGTAAAAAGCCAGTTTGCGACAGTCTCTGCCATTCTACAATATATATTTATATGTCCGTTAACCTGATGTGATACTGTTTAAAGATGTTACGTCTCTTGGAAGTTTGAAGGAACATTTTAAGGAAGTATTTACTGTTGCAATAATTTCTGAGTTATCTTTGAAGTAAGGGGTGTTAAGAGATCCAATGTTTATTTAAGATGTTTAGTTGAGTTCATGGAATAAACAGTATTTTGTGCTTAAAAGTCCACAATTGTAATCCCACACCAAGGGAAAAAGCCGTGTGCTCGGAAAAGAAACAAATCCATTAAAGCATGAGGTTGGTTGAACTCCATGATACATTTTGTGGTTCTGAGAAGCATCGCCCATAACAATTGGGGGCTCAAGCGGGATTAAAGTCTATCGATTGGATTAGGTTTTGTGAACTTAAATACAGTGAAGGATTGTTGATTTCCGGTGTGGTATTTTAGGTTAAGTGGGGAGAGTGTTGTGAAAAATGGCTCTTTTAGATGCTCAGAGGTCTTTGGGGGTGCAGAATGTCACACGTAGTGCTTTACGGTCGAAAACGAAATGCAGACTGTTGGTTTGGCAAAAACATTGCAGTTAACCTTAAATGATAAAATGCGAATAGATGAGGTAATTATGCCGATGGTTAAGCATTTAAAGTTGCCTCAGATAGAGTTTGACTCATGGGAAATGGCAAAAAGTTAGTTGCAAATTAAACAAATGGAACATCAGAAATAATTATAGAGGCTGGAATACGAGAAAGTGAGAGAGAGGAAAAAAGACAAAGAGAGAGAGAGAGGAAAAAGAAAAGGAGAGCGAAGAAAGGAGAAAAGAACGAATAGCCCGAGCAAAACAGAAAGATGAAGAGAGGGAGTTTGAACTTGGGAAAATGGCCATGAAACATGACAATCAGTTAAAATTGGCAGACGTAAAGAGAAACGTACAGTTGGATGATAGTGATGAGGAGAGTGAGAAAGAGCGTCATAGTCGAAGGCTTGGTGGGAATCTACTTAAATATGACCAAGCATTGCCAAGGTTTGACGAGAAAGAAGTGGAATCCTTTTTCATTTTTTTGAGAAGGTAGCTAAACAAACGAAATGGCCACAGGACACGTGGGTGTTACTGATTCAAACAAAGCTGGCAGGTAGGGCTAGTGAAGTGTTTGCATCACTACCGGAGGAGGTATCTGGAACGTATGAGGAGGTGAAGAAATCCATCTTAAGTGCATATGAGCTAGTGCCTGAAGCTTACAGACAAAGGTTTAGAAATTTAAGGAAATACTTTGATCAAACATCCATGGAGTTTGAAAGGCTCAAACAGAGTGATTGTGATACGTGGAGAAGGGCTTTGAAAATAGACCAAACGTTTGAAGCTCTCATGAAATTATACTTTTGGAGGAGTTTAAAAATTCAATTCCTGATGCATTGAGAACTCATGTGGAAGAACAGAGGGTTAAAACTGCGAGATTAGCAGCGGAAATGGCAGATGATTATGAATTAGTTCATAAATCAAAGATTGGTTCCCGACATCAGTTTCAGCTGGTGGGGGATAGAAACTGGGAACATGAGACATACTCAAGTGGGAATGGTAAAGCTGATCTGATGGTAGACAATAAAGAGAGTGTACCTCAGATTAACAAAGAAATTCAGGAGGGTGGAAAAGAAATGAAAAGTTTCAAATGTTTTCACTGTAATAAACTAGGTCATGTAACGTCACAGTGTTGGTGGTTGAAAAGAAAACACTGGGAAGGCTGATGTGGTAAAACAGGATAAGACAGTGGGGTTTGTTAAAGTGTAAAGGAAAGCCCAAGGGAAGAGAAGGAGGTGCAAACGATTGTACAACCTGTTCAACAAGTAATTGTTAAGAAGGTGCCAGATGTCTTTAAAGAATTGACTTGTGTGGGTAAAGTTACTCATGTGTATCAGGAGGAGCAGGTAAATATGTCGCAATTTTAAGAGATACAATCGTTAATGGTGATAGATGAGGAATTATGTAGTTTGGGAAGAATGTTGCCAGAAAAGGTTGTGATATGTGGAATTCAGGGTAAGTGGAGTAGCGTTCCATTATATAAGGTAAGGTTGGAATTCAGGGTCAGGGGAGTAGACTTCCATTACATAAGGTAAGGTCGGAAAGTCCAGTGAAGAGTGGTGAAGCGGTAGTAGGAGCAATATATAAACTATCTTGTCCAGGAATAAAGTTAATCTTGGGTAATGATATAGCTGGATCGCAGGTGGGTGTGATGCCTACTGTGTTTGATAAGCCATTGGAAAATCAGTCAACTGAAGTGTTGAAGTTCGAATATCCTAAGATTTTTCAGGATTGTGTAGTAACAAGGTCGCAAAGTCACAGGTTAAGACAAGAGGAGAAATCAAAGAGTGAAGTTGAAGTTGAAGTGCAATTATCAGAAACGATTTTTGATCATACAGTTGAAAAAAAACAAGAACAGGTGGAGGATGAGGCGGATATTTTTAATTCAGGAAAATTGGCGGAGTCACAACAGAAAGATGTAGAAATAAAACGGATTGCAGAAAGCATATACGGAAGAGGAATCTGAGAGGATACCAAAGTGTTACGACCGTAAAAATGATGTCTTGATGAGAAAATGGAGACCTTTACATATGTAGGATGATGAAAAGTGGGCAGAAATTCATCAAGTAGTATTGCCGGTAATTTATACAAAGGAGGTGTTGCAAGTTGCACATGAGGTACCAGTGGAAGGTCATTTGGGAACAAGGAAAACTCAAGCTAAAATACAGAAATATTTTTATTGGCCTGGACTAAATAAAGAAGCAGTTAAATTTTGTCAATCATGTCACACATGTCAAGTGATAGGGAAACCTCAAGCAGTGATAAAACCAGCGCCCTTAATACCCATTCCAGCATTTGAGGAACCTTTTACAATGGTCCTAATCGATTGTGTAAAACAATCTTCATAAAACAAAAAGTGGGAATCAATATCTTTTGACTGTAATGGATGTGTCTACTACGTTTCCAGAGGCCATTCCAGTCCGTAATATTACAGCTAAAAGGATTAGAACATAGAACATAGAAAAATAGAGCACAGAACAGGCCCTGTTGTGCCGAACCTTTGTCCTAGATTAATCATAGATTATCATTGAATTTACAGTGCAGAAGGAGGCCATTCGGCCCATCGAGTGTGAAACGGCTCTTGGAAAGAGCACCCTACCCAAAGTCAACATCTCCGCCCAACACTAAGGGCAATTTTGGACACTAAGGGCAATTTATCATGGCCAATCCACCTAAACTGCGCATCTTCGGACCGTGGGAGGAAACCGGTGCCCCAGAGGAAACCCACGCAGACACGGGGAGGATGTGCAGACTCCGCACAGACAGTGACCCAAGCCGGAATCGAACCTGGGACCCTGGAGCTGTGAAGCAATTGTGCTATCCACAATGCTACCGTGCTGCCCTTAAGAACAAAAACATCTAAATTATATCATTTTACCATAATCCATGTACCTATCCAATAGCTGCTTAAAGGTTCCCAATATTTCAGACTCAACTACTTCCACAGTCAGTGCATTCCATGCCCCCAGTACTCTCTGGGTAAAGAACCTACCTCTGACATCCCCCCTATATATTCCACCATTCACCTTAAATGTATGTCCCCTTGTAATGGTTTGTTCCACCCGGGGAAAAGGTCTCTGACTGTTTACTCTATCTATTCCCCTGATCATGTTATAAACCTCTATCAAGTCGCCCCTCATCCTTCTCCGTTCGAATGAGAAAACACTTAGCACCTTCAACCTTTCCTCGTAAGACCTACTCTCCATTCCAGGCAACATCCTGGTAAATCTCCTTTGCACCTTTTCCAAAGCTTCCACATCCTTCCTAAAATGATGCGACCAGAACTGTACACAGTACTCCAAATGTCGCCTTCCCAATGTTTTGTACAGCTGCATCATCACCTCACGGCTCTTAAATTCAATCCTTATGTTTAATGAACGCTAGCACACCATAGGCCTTCCTCACAGCTCTATCCACTTGAGTGGCAACTTTCAAAGATGTATGAACATAGACCCCAAGATCTCTCTGCTCCTCCACATTGCCAAGAACTCTACCGTTAACCCTGTATTCCGTATTCATATCTGTCCTTCGAAAATGGACAACCTCACACTTTTCAGGGTTAAACTCCATCTGTCACTTCTCAGCCCAGCTCTGCATCACATCTATGTCTCTTTGCAGTCGACAACAGCCCTCCTCACTATCCACAACTCCACCAATCTTCGTATCGTCTGCAAATCTACTGACCCACCCTTCAACTCCCTCATCCAAGTCATTAATGAAAATCAAAAACAGCAGAGGACCCATAACTGATCCCCGCGGTACGCCACTGGTAACTGGGATCCAGGCTTAATATTTGCCATCCACCACCACTCTCTTACTTGTATCGGTTAGCCAGTTCGTTATCCAACTGGCCATATTTTCCACTGTCCCATGACTCCTTACTTTATGCAGAAGCCTACCATGGGGAACCTTATCAAATGCCTTACTAAAATCCATGTACACTACATCCACTGCTTACCTTCATCCACATGCTTGGTCACCTCCTCAAAGAATTAAATAAGACTTGTAAGGCAAGACCTACCCCTCACAAATCCGCGCTGACTGTCCCTAATCAAGCAGTGTCTTTCCAGATGCTCAGAAATCTAATTCTTCAGTACCCTTTCCATAAATTTGCCTACCAGCGAAGTAAGACTAACTGGCCTGTAATTCCCAGGGTTATCCCTAGTCCCTTTTTTGAACAGGAGTACGACATTCGCCACTCTCCAATCTCCTGTTACCACCCCTGTTGACAGTGAGTACGAAAAGATCATTTCCAACGGCTCTGCAATTTCATCTCATGCTTCCCATAGAATGCTTGAATATATCCCGTCAGGCCCGGGGGACTTGTCTATCCTCAAGTTTTTCAAAATGCCCAACACATCTTCCTTCCTAACAAGTATACACACTTCAACCCATATCCGTGCCTGCAAGTACTCTCCGTTGTCAGTGTTCCCTGTCTCACTGCCTCATTACACGCTTTGGCGTCCTGCATATCGGCTATCTTAGTAGCTGGACCAAATCCGGTTCCCATTCTCCTGCCAAATTAGTTTAAACCCTCCCGAAGAGTACTAGAAAACCTCCCTCCCAGGATATTGGTGCCCCTCTGGTTCAGATGCAACCCGTCCTGCTTGTACAGGTCCTACCTTCCCCAGAATGCGCTCCAATTATCCAAATACCTGAAGCCCTAATTCCTGCACCATTCCTGCAGCCACGTGTTGAGCTGCACTCTCTCCCTATTCCTAGCCTCGCTATCACGTGGCACCGGCAACAAACCAGAGATGACAACTCTGTCTGTCCTGGCTTTTAACTTCCAACCTAACTCCCGAAACTCGTTTATTACCTCCACACCCCTTTTCCTTACTACGTCGTTGGTCCCAATGTGCACCACGACTTCTGGCTGCTCCCCCTCCCCCTTAAGGATGCTGAAGACACGATCCGAGATATCCCTGGCCCTTACACCAGGGAGGCAACATACCTTCCGAGAGTCTCGCTCGCGACCACAGAATCTCCGATCTATCCCCCTAACCAAAGAATCTACTACAACTATTGCTTTTCTATTCTCCCCCCTTCCCTTCTGAGTCCCAGAGCCAGACTCAGTGCCAGAGACCTGGCCGCTATGGCCTTCCCCCGGTAGGTCACCGCCCCCCCCCCAACATTATCCAAAACGGTACACTTGTTTTGAAGTTTTGATTGTGGACGAGTTACTTGAATTCTTTACGAGATATCGACTACCCACAGAAATTCAATCGATCGAGGAACGAATTTTACTTCAATGTTATTCAAATAAATTATGGATAGCTTCGGAATAAAACAATTTAAATCAACTGCGTACCACCCAGAATCGCAGGGGGCGTCAGGAATATGGCATCAGACATAAACGACAATGTTGAGGGCGTATTGTCAAGATTATCCAGAGTATTGGGATGAAGGAATTCCACTGTTTGCAAGTAGGGATGCACCTAATGAGTCAACCAAATTTAGTAATTTTGAACTAATTTCTGGTCATGAGGAAAGAGGGCCACTTAAATTGATTAAAGAAAAATTGGTGGGTGAGAAATCGGAAATTACACAATTAGATTACGTGTCAAATTTTAGGGAACGAGGAAACAGAGAAGGCGAATTGGCTGGACAACATTTAAAAGTTGCACAAAATATGATGAAAAGGGTAGCGGACAAGAAATCCAAAGTTCGTAGTTTTGCCAGTGGGGATAACATTTTAGTGTTGTTACCAGTGATAGGGGAGCCTTTAAAAGCTAGGTTTTATACACCGTATCAGATTGAAAGGCAATTAAGTGAATTATGTGGTAAACACACCAGATAGAAGGAAGACTCACTGAGTGTGTCATGTGAATATGCCTCAAAGGTACTTTGAAAGGGAAGGAGAGAAAAATGAGGTTTTAATGATTCTAACTCAAAGTGACGAGCCAAATCCAGATGACTGTGAGTTTGACATAACTCAAATTAAATTGGCAAATGATGATGTTCTTAAACATTGGGACGAATTGTTAAGTTACCTTCCAGAGGAAAAACGAACTGACCTGAAAGAGTTATTGATATCACATGGGCAAGTTTGTAGAGATAAATTGGGATTTACTAAAATGGCTATAGATGATGTAGATGTGGGAAATGCTGTTCCTATCAAACAACATTCATATAGACTTAATCCTTTAAAATTGGCACAGGTTAACAGAGAGATTGGGAGTATGATTACAAATGGCATAATTGAAGTGGGTTGCAGCCAATGGACCTCGCCCAAAGTGATGGTACCTAGACCAGACGGTACCCAACAATTGTGTGTGGGCTATAGAAAGGTGAATGCAGTTAAAGAACGGACTCTTATCCTGTCCCACCATTGAAGGATTGCATTGAGAAAGTGGGACAATCTGCTTTTATTTCCAATTTTCAGACATGGAGAGAACATTTAAAACATCGTATGGCGTTCTTCGGTCGACTTCAGGAGGCGGATTTGGTGATAACCTAGGCGAAAGTGAATCTGGAGAAGGCCGAATAAATTTATTTGCGGTGTTCCCGTTACCCTCAAGACGAATGGAAATAATGCGATCTCCTAGCATGAATGAATTTGATCAAACAGTTGTGCAAAAGTTTTGTGGCGTGATTACTCCACGGATGGAATTGCTGAAGAAACGTAAATAATTTCAATGGACAGCGGACTTTCAACAGGCATTTGACTGTCTGAAAGCTGAGATCACCAATGCTCCTGTATTGGAGAATTGCCAGGCACTCTGTGGTCAGATTGGACAAAAGTATCTGATTCAAAAGATAAATGCCGTGGAGTAGAGGAATGGATGGAACGTGCCGAGACTTTGTTCAAAGAGACTGTTAATCGAGAAGGATTTCGGTTGGAGGAAGAAGAACAAAGAAAAATGGACTATATTATTATACATGTTTGCATGTGGGTTTTTTTAAAGACGAAAAGGTATATTTACTGTGTACATTTCTTAGTGGATAGTGCAAAAGTGAAAAATGAAACCATCTTGAAGTTGATGGTTTTTTTTTTATCTTGGGGGTAGGTGTCATGTGAGGGTACCTTTAAGAAAAGGATGTGTAAGCAATGTACCTTTAGGAAAACAGTGATGTCAGAGAGTGGGTGGGGCTCAGGTCAGTTCAGCCATTTTGCAGGTTTTTAGTTTCAGTTTAAAAGCAGTCTGTGTGTTTCCAGAGAGCTGCAAGTTTGCAGTTTGGTTTTGCAGCTTAAAAAGTGCCTGGCTGGTTTTGCTGTGAGCAGTTTAAAAGTGCCTGGCTGGTTTTGCTGAGAGCAGTTTAAAAGTGCCTGGCTGGTTTCGCTGAGAGCAGTTTAAAAGTGCCTGGCTGGTTTTGCTAAGAGCAGTTGAAAAGTGCCTGGCTGGTTTTGCTGAGAGCAGTTTAAAAGTGGTGGCTGGTTTTGCTGAGAGCAGTTTAAACGTGCCTGGCTGATTTTGCTGAGAGTAGTTTAAATGTACCTGGCTGGTTTTGCTGAGAGCAGTTTAAATGTACCTCGCTGGTTTTGCTGAGAGCTGTTTAAAAGTGCCTGGCTGGTTTTGCTGAGAGCAGTTTAAAAGTAGAAAGCCAGTTTCCGACAGTCTCTGCCATTCTACAAAATATATATATGTTCTTTAACCTGATGTGATTCTGTTGAACGGTGTTACGTCTCTTGGAAGTTTGAAGGAACATTTTAATGAAGTATCTACTGTTGCAATAATTTCTGAGTTATCTTTGAAGTAAGGGGTGTTAAGAGATCCAATGTTTAATTAATTTTAGTTCCATGTTGAGTTCATGGATTGAACAGTGTTTTTTGTTTAAAAACCCACGTGTCCATAATTGTAACCCGTAGGGAAAAAGACGTGTGCTCGGAAAAGCAACAAGTCCATTAAAGGGTGAGCTTGGTTGAACTCCACGATACATTTTGGGGTTCTGAAAAGCCTTGTCCATACCAGTGGCTTCTGTCGTTGTTGATACCGTTGTTGGTCTTGTTGGTCTTGTTGTTACACATTTGCTTGCTGACTGTCCCATCTGTATTATTCGAGTCATACTCAAAGGTATTTTATGTCAGTCCCCTTTTTGTTAGCCAATGTTTCGTTGAGCGTTTTGTTTTTAGAGTTGTGAGAATGATCTGATGTTGCATTGATGTTGGTGACATTAGTCATTTGTGGTGAATTTGATTGCCCTTCTGTCCTTCCTTGGTGCTCCTGTTCTGGAGACATTTCCGGTATATTGGATTCATCTGTGATCTCGTTATGCTCCTCTTCAGGAGTTATTTCCGTTTCATTTGAATCGCCTTTGGTTTCTTGGTGCTCCTCTTCTGGAGTCAATATTTTCAAGATTACAAATGACGTGGTCTCACTGGACCAAGAGTAGACCTTCTATGTGCTTCCGTACAGACGACCTGAGATCTGCCAGTCTCGCTGTGATCCTGCACACACTGGATGTGGAGTGTTATCACTTTGTCACTGTTTTTTGCATGTTGATGACATGGATTTTCATAGCCTGCTGCTGATTGCTCATATAAGACGGATAGCCCGTTATAGTCTTCCACGTGCATTGTTGTCACTCCGGAGTCTTTATTTGCGTCCATTCTGGAGTCTGTCAACGAGCTCGCTGTGGATGCTGGTACCACTCTCTCTGTGGAGTCCATCTGTGCTCTCTGCGTGGCGTCGCCTTCTTCTTGTATCTTTGACAAGTGGCTGTCATCCATTGTATCGACGATCTGGCATGTCGTCATGGTACTGGAATTTCTCTACCATTAGACTCATATTGAAGTTGGCACCCATGTTGCTGTTGCAATGATCATCAGATCCGATGAAGTCATCCATGGCTGTGTAGAATTTTTCAGCGAGCAAATCATCTCTTCTACTGAGGATGTGCCATGGTGCTCTATTTGTCCAATGAGGAACTCATCTCCTGAGTAATCATCGTCAATGAACAAATCTTTTGCTCTGGATTTGTCATTGTGCTCTCCTCTTTGTGTGTTGCAAGCTGCTTGTTCCAGGGTGGTGTGGCGGTAATCTTTAATTGTGGGTGGAGGCACGGACAACATTCTGTCGCTGGAGAATATTATTTTGTGTTTTGTAACTGTAAAACTCTTGTTGCTTACTTTCGGACATTTCGGATGAGGTCTCTCAGTTGACTCAACCGTGTCCACACCGCATGAGTAGTCACAGGCTTGGTCATCATGCTCTGCTAAGTAATCACCGTAGGTTGGTTTGTGTTCCATTGCTGCAACGTTCCTATCGTCACAGGGCCTCAGTTTTTGCCCTGTGGACGTCATGTGAAGCACAGGTCTACCTTTAGTGGCATAGTGGTTGTATCTTCGACACCTCTTGCACTGCTTGCCAAAAGCCGGACGTTGCCCTTTCAAATGGGCTTGTCGCAGTGAAGACACGTCATCACGCTGCCCCGCCTCGCTTGTGCATTTGTTATCCGGTTCCAATCTTCGGGCGAACTGCGCATGTTTGATTGCCACTTCCAGGTTCGCGCGCGCGGGATTCCCGGTGGAGGAACGCCTTCTAGAAGCTTGGGTACCATTTTGAAGGATCCAACCACGTTGTGGAGGCCTTGTTCCCGGTGAGTAAATTGTTCATACTGTGCTTCAGTAATTAAATGGTAATTTCAAAGGTCAGATTTCTGTATTTTAGGAGAGACTTTCTGAGTCCCTCATCAGAGATGCCACTGACAATTTGGTCTCTGATGTGGGAGTCACGGAGGTTTTCATAATTGCAGGATTTGGCCATCAGCTTTAAGTCAGTGACAAAACTGCTGAACGAGTCTCCTTGTTTTTGTAGCAGCCTGGTGAATTTAAAGCTTTCAAATGTCTCATTCACCGCATATGTGCAGTGGTTGTCGAATGTCCGTGTAAGTGAATGAATTATATATCTCCATGGCCTGTTCCCCTACCGCAGATAAGAGATAGGCATTTTGTTTTAGAATATGCCACAGTGGCCATGTCCTTAATTTCCATAAATAGATTAAATTGTTGAAGGAATATTTTCCAAGTATACTAGAGATTACGAGAGGTTCTGAGTTGCTGTGGTGCTGGAAGTGAGTCCACCTTACCGCTATTTTTTTCTTGCCCGAGAGATCCGAGTGCTGCAAAGACTGCCGTTGTCCAATATCTATCCGAATTTTTCTTCCCTTGATGTGTAACCTTATCTAACTAGCTCTTTTAAAGCCAACACGCCTGGTACCATGTCTTGTTACCGGTGTGGTAGGTAACTCGTGCTACTCAATCCTTGGTTGATGGTGAGGTATTCTGAATCTCGATGAAGAAGACTCAAACTCATCGAGAAACAACAAAGGTTTATTGAGTAACTAAAACACCAAGTGCATGAGTTATTTACTTTAACTTTGATACTAGTGATACGGTTAACATGATCTAACAACAGTGACGATACACAACTTCACTAACGAGCTGAAAAATTCTGATATTGCCCTGATCACAGTGCACCGGAGAGAAAGAGCAACTGCCCAAGACCCAGTGTGAGTGCCTTTTATACGCCTGTTGGGTCGGCCCTCTAGTGTTCATCTGGTGCTGCTGATTACTCATTTACCCCTTGTGTACATGCACACACAAAGATCACTACAGTATTCGTGTGAAAGAGAAAATGCTGGAAAATCTCAGCAGGTCTGGCACCATCTGTCGGGAGAGAAAGCTTTGACAAAGAGTCATCGGACTCGAAACGTTGGTTCTTTTCTCTCCCTGCAGATGCTGCTAGACTTGCTTCCAGCATTTTCCAGCATTTTCTCTTTCGTTTCAGATTCCAGCAGCCGCAGTACTTTGCTTGTATACAGTATCATAGATCATAGAATTTACAGTGCATAAGGAGGCCATTCGGCCCATCGAGTCTGCACTGGCTCTTGGAAAGAGCACCCTACCCAAGGTCAACACCTCCACTCTATCCCCATAACCCCACAACCCAGTAACCCCACCCAACACTAAGGGCAATTTTGGACACTAAGGGCAATTTATCATGGCCAATCCACCTAACCTGTACGTCTTTGGACTGTGGGAGGAAACCGGAGCATCCGGAGAAAACCCACGCACACACGGGGAGGATGTGCAGAATCCGCACAGACAGTGTCCCAAGCCGGGTATCAAACCTGGGACCCTGGAGCTGTGAAGCAATTGTGCTATCCACAATGCTACCGTGCTGCCCCAGCAGTTCCCCGCTGGAACTGATGCTCTCTGCAGGGAACGTGGGTGTTTTAGTCGTTTCAACAGACACGTCCTTCCCTTGTAACATGAGGTCCATCCGGCTCTGCAATTCTGACCAATAATTACATTTTGTTTTCGTCCATCTGGCACTACTTAGTGGAGTGAGTTTAATAATACAGGAATAATTTTGGACAGGCCAAGAAACAGCCGTGAGGTTGCGTTTGCACCCCAAAAAATGAGTTCTCCCGGACACGTGAGTGGGGAAGCAGAGCCAGCCAGTTCCATTCCCCCGTGCCTTTCCTGTGATAGAACGGCAGACATAGTATCGCCCGTCGCTTCTACTTCACTGGCTAAAGGGGATTCTGGATCCGGCACTTGTCCGAGTGGGGCCTCGGTCAATTCCTGTTTTAGTTCACTACAGGCTCATTCCAGTCCAACGGGCATTCACTGTCAGGAGATCAGACAACGGCGAGTCTTCTGTTGGAAAACGGCCTGTGTGATTTCAGCTACATCCTACTGTTCAAGCCGACTCGTCAGAGCTCAACAGTGGCTCAGATACTGGACCAGAATGGCCGTGTTTCGCTCCAGGCGTGGTGGCATAACAAATAGGGTTTGGTTATTTGTTTGAATAAAACGTTATTTGAAGTAAAGTTAAACAATATGTAAACTTCAATCCTAACAAGAAAAGCTTGCATGTTATATCTTAAGCCGAATATGCGATTAGCCACGAAACAGCACGTGCCATGAACAGACAGCTCGAAACTCCACTTAGGTGGGCAAGGAACAGTTCTATTTGCATTCACAGAACATGTTACTGCTGTTTGTGCAGCTCCATCAGACCCCTTTTCGATAGTCTTTCTCAGTACCAGTTCATCGGACTTCTGCCTGTCACTTTCCCAAACCTTCTCTTCCCACCTGTTCGAACAGGATTGATTTATTTCCCTGAGCTTCACCCAGCCACACATAGAATGGTCTGTACTGGCTGTCCAGCCTTGACCTCATCATCGCTATCTGGCCGCTTGATTGCCCACTCCCCTTTGCACAAATAAACAGGGGCAAGCTATGAGTATGCAATTAACCTGCAATTCTCGTACTTCACAGAGAATCAGACTCTTTACTGCGCTAAACGCGAATCAGATCAGGGTGTCCAGGAGGACGACGAATCTTGAGTGAATCACCCGGCAGAAAAGGGGCATCGTGTCCGTTCCCACCAACAAGGGCACGTCTGCGTGAGACAATGTAACTGAGGCGAGTTGTGGGCGTGTACCTTCGATACAATTGTAACATTTTTACCCTCAGTCTGGTAACCCCTAAATGGCCACTGCAGCTTCGACCCAATTTCCGGAACTGATAGTCCAACATTTCCCTATTGCAACACCTCCCCCCTGCAAAATAATTAACCATCAATATACACAGATGCTTTCATATCTC
The DNA here is from genome assembly GCF_047496885.1 of Scyliorhinus torazame. Classification (NCBI taxonomy): domain Eukaryota; kingdom Metazoa; phylum Chordata; class Chondrichthyes; order Carcharhiniformes; family Scyliorhinidae; genus Scyliorhinus; species Scyliorhinus torazame. Next base: position 59,709,366 of record NC_092726.1, read on the forward strand.
AATACTTTGCAACTTTAAACAGTTCTTAAGATTCTATAAAATTTGCATTCTATACAATGTATATCATGTCATTTGGTAAACAAGCAAACATCGCGTCATTATGATCAGTAATCACATTTTCTTTTGGACCAATTTTTGCATCAGATCTGTCCAAGAGGCCCAGGTATTATCAAACACAAAGGTGATCTCTGAGATAGCCTCCATACTTTCCCGAAATAAACCGTCTTCAATAATTCAGTTATATTCCGTTACCTGGCGTTACTAGCAGAGTTCCACTTGACAGTAAGGCAGATTGTTGTTCGAATTTGGGGAACTCATCATCAGCTCCTCCATTTAGGGCTGGTTTCGCACACGGCTAAGCAACTGGCTTTGAAAGTAGACCAAGGCAGGCCAGCAGCGTGGGTTAAATTCCTGTACCAGCCTCACCGAACAGGCGCCGGAATGTGGCGACTAGGAGCTGTTCACAGTAACTTCATTTGATGCCTACTTATGACAATAAGCGATTTTCATTTCATTATTAATTTCATTTTTCATTTCTCAACTTTTTATATTCCACTCTTTGTACGTCTGTTGGGGACTGCCAAAAATATTTGTTAACAGCTGGTATATTTGCACAGTGGAAAACAACAGTCATTGCACGTTGGAAGACTGTTGAATATTCTGGCTACATTTGTCGCAGCTCTTCAGACTCCGGATTCCATATTCCACTAGAGGAGATATTTTTGCTGAACACGGTGAGACGGCTTCCGTCCTTCCCCTGTCGCTCCTGACCAGATGCTAGTGTCATCACTTCCTGGAGCGCCATTATGAGAGGAATTGGAAAGCTTTTAGAGGTCCACAGGTCCTGCCAGTCCTTCCATTGCAACCTGCTGTCTGATGAGTATATTTCTCCCTTGTTAATGATTTTGCCACTCCTCATTGATCTCATACAGATGATTGCTCGGTTCTGGAATTCCTATGGAAGCTGCTGCTGAATCCCTGCTTTCTCCTGAATCTCGCTGTTAGCAGGAAAGAACCCAGGAAGACCTCTCCACACTTGGGTCCGCTCCAAAATTCAAACAGTTTATGCATTACGCCAGTGTGAAGTAAGCCGCCCGCAACACCATCCTATCTTTTCTCAACACACACAAATCATATATTTCAAAAAAGTTTCCAAATGTGCTCAAATGGAGTGACACCGGGACCAGAACTGTGCTCAGTTCTCCGAGTGCAGATTCGATAAGGGTTACGGAAACTGGAATAATGCATTGTGTGTTCTAACTGAGGGATACAGAGACAAGGACTGTGCAACGTTCGCCAAGTGTGTTCTAACCGAGGGATACAGAGAACAGGACAGTGCCCGGTCAACCAAGTGTGGTTTATCCGAGGGATACCGAGACCAGTAGTGTGAATTGTTCCCCAAGTGTGGTCTAAACGTGGGATGAGGAGTCTTAAACTGTGCACGATATACAAAGTATGGTCACACCGAGGCATTCAGGGTCCAGAACTGTGCACAGCACTCCCAGTGTCGCCTTGCCTTAAGCACTCCAACTCTGGTCTAAAGAGGAATGCAGAGGCTAAACTGTGCACAATCCAACGAGTGTGGTCTAACTGGAGGATATCGGGACCACCAATGTGCGCGGCGCTCTGCGTGATTTCCAACCGAGGGAGACAGACACTAGAATTGAGGACACTGTTCCCAATGTGGTATAATCATCGGACAAACGGACTTCAGATTGTGGTTCAACTGGGTCGCGGGACAAATGCTAACCTCCAGGTTGTTGATAGTGGAGGATTCAGTAATGGTAAATATCATTGAATGTCATGGGGCGATAGTTTGATGTTCTCTTTTGGAGGTGGCCCTTGCGTGGCATTTTTAGGCACAAATGTTAATTCCCACGTGTTAGCCTATGCCTGGATTTTCTCCAGGTTTTGCTGCATTTGCATGTGGATTGTTTCAGGAATGGAGAATAGTGCTGAACACTGTGCAACAAACAGCGAATGTCAACTCTGTTGACGTTATGTTGGAACGAACGCCTTTGATGCAGCAGCAGAGATGTTTGGGCCTTGGACTCTACACTCTGGAACTCCTGCAGCTATGTGAAAAATGAAATGAAAATAGCCTATTGTCACAAGTAGGCTTCAAATGAAGTTAGTGTGAAAAGCTCCTAGTCGCCACATACCGGCGGTTGCTCGGTGAGGCTGGTGTGGGAGCTGAGACGCCTGAGTCCAACCACCAGAACCATCTTTGTCCCAGACATGACTCTAACCAGTGGTGAACTTTCTCCCTGATTACCATTGAATAGTGGGAGGGGAGGTTATGCCTCACTAATTTGATCGAGTTTTTCGATGAAGTAACATAGATGATAGATGAGGAGAAGGCAGTTGATGTTGTATACATGGACATCAGTAAAGCCTTAGACAAGGTTCCTCATGGTAGAGGCAGAGAGTAGCAATGGGAGGGTCATTTTCTGATTGGAGGGCTGAGACTAGTGATGTTCCGCATGGATCAGTCCTGGGACCTTTGCTGTTCGTAGTATACATAAATGATTTGGAGGAAAATGTAACTGGTCTGATTAGTAATTTTGCAGACGACACAAAGGTTGGTGGAACTGCGGGTAGCGATGAGGACTGTCAGAGGATACAGCAGGATTTAGATCGTTTTGAGACTTGGGCGGGGAGTTGGTAGATGGAGTTTAATCCAGACAAATGTCAGGGAATGCCTTTTGCAAGGTCTAATGCAGGTAGGGAATATACAGTGAATGGTAGAACCCTCAAGCGTATTGTCAGTCAGAGAGATTTAGGTGTATATGTCCACAGGTCACTGAAAGGGACAACACAGGTGGAGAAGGTATTAAGAAGGCATACGGCATGCTTGCCTCCATTGGCCGGGCATTGAGTATCAGAATTGGCAAGTCATGTTGCAGATGTAAAGCAGATTAGTTCGGCCACACTTGGAGTATAGTGTTCAATTCTGGTCGCCACACTACCAGAAGGATGTGGATGTTTTAGAGACGGTGCATAAGAGATTTACCAGGATGTTTCTTGGTATGGAGGGCATTAGCTATGAGGAGAGTTGAATAAACTCGGTTTGTTCTCACTGGAACGAAGGAGGTTGAGGGGCGACCTGATAGAGGTCTACAACATTATGAGGGGCATAGACCGAGTGGAATCTCAGAGGCTTTTCCCCAGTGTAGAGGGGTCAATTACTTGGGGGCATAGGTTTAATGTGCGAGGGGCAAGGTTTAGAGGAGATGTAGATTAAATGTTTTTACACAGAGGGTAGTGGGTGCCTGGAACTCGCTACCGGAGGAGGTGATGGAAGCAGGGACGATAGTGACATTAGAGGGGCATCTTGACAAATACAGGAATAGGATGGGAATAGAGGGATACGGACCCCGGGAGTGCAGAAGATTTTAGTTTGGACAAGCAGCATGGTCGGCACAGGCTTGGAGGGCCCAAGTGTCTGTCCCCGCACTGTACTTTTCATTGTTCTTTGTTCTTTGTAGACTGGTACAAAAGACGTAGTTACATAGGATCAGAGGAGACCTGGCAGGTTGGATATAGAACTGGCTTGGGTACAGAAGACAGAGGGTAGGAGTAGAAGGGTGCTTTTGTGAATGGAAGGCTGTGACGAGCGGAGTTCCACAGTGATCAGTTGTGGGACCTTTGTTGTTCATGGTGTATATAAATGATTTGGAAGAAAATATAGCTGGTCTGATCACTAAGTCGCAGATGACACACAAATTGGTGGAGGTGCGGATAGTGAAGAGGCTTGTCAGAGGATGCAGCAGGATATCACGTGGTTGGAGTCTTGGTTGTTGCAATGGCAGATGGAGATTAATCCGGGAACATGTGACGTCATGCACTTTGGGAGGTCCACTGCATGTAGGAATTACACAATAAATGGTAGAATCCTGGCGAGTGCTGAAACGCATGAAAGATGTGGGCGTGCATGTCCACCGATTGCTGAAAGTGGCAACACATGTGGATACGCTGGGCAAGAACGCACAGGGCATGCTGGCCGTCATCAGTCGGTGCTTTTAAAAAAACATTGTCAAGTCATGTTGCAGCTGTACAGGGCCTTAATTTGGCCTCATTTTGAATATTTTGTACAATTCTGGCCGCCACACACCATAAGGATGTGCATGCTTTAGAGAGGATACATAAGTGGTTTACTGGGATGTTGCCTGGTTTGGAGGGCATTGGCTATGAAGAGAGGTTCGACAAACTCGTTCTGTTCTCACTGGAACGACGGGGGTTGAGAGGTGACCTGATAGACGTTGAAAAGATTATGAGTGGCATGGACAGAGTGGATAGTCAGATGCTCTTTCCTAGTTGAGAATAGTCAAGCTTTCGGGGGCTTTGGTATAAAGTGCGTGGGGAAAAGTTTAGAACAGATGTGCTAGGCAAGATATTTCTACACAGCGGGTGGTAAATATATGGAGCGCGCTGCCTGGGGAGGTGGTGGGAGCAGGTGCGATAGCGGCATCTAGACAAATATATGAATAGGGTGGGAATGGAAGGATACAGACTCCGTAAGTGCAGACGGTTTTAGTTTAGGCAGGTACCACGATCAGGACAGGCTTGGAGGGCCGAAGGGCCTGTTCCTGTGCTGTATTGTTCTTTGTTCTTTGTTTGAACAGAATTCAAATGGCGCCCTGTGAATTTCATTTCACCCTTACTTTTCAGTCTCGGCCCAAAACACAAGCTTTTTTTTTACAGAATTCTACCCACTTTAAGCTAAAGGACATTAATTCTGGGGTATGAAGATTGCTTTAATGTCAATTGAAGAATTTTTGAAGTGAACACACTGTGCTAATTTAGGTTATTTTGGACGTAACCTTTTCACAGCGAGATTGCCGTTAACGGGCAGCACGGTAGCACAATAGGTATCACTGTGGCTTCACAGCGCCAGGGTCCCAGGTTCGATTCCCGGCCGAGGTCACTGTCTGTGCGGAGTCTGCACGTTCTCCATTTGTCTGCGTGGGTTTCCTCCGGGGGCTCTGGTTTCCCCCAACAGTCCAAAGTGCAGGTTAGGTGGATTGGCCATGCTAAATTGCCCTTCGTGACCAAAAATGATTCGGAGGGGTTACTGAGTTACGGGAATAGGGTGGAAGTGAGAGCTTAAGTGGGTTGGTGCAGACTCGATGGGCCGAATGACCTCCTTCTGTACTCTATGTTCTATGTTGTTCTGTGAACAATTGTGACGCTTTCAAAATTGAGGTCAGAGTTTGTGATGATTTTCCTCTCTCACTCTCTCTTTGTGCACCATTGTTGTAACAGACAAACCGACGGCATGAATAGTGATGACCACAAGCGGCAATGTGATCACGGGTGAATATCTCTTCAGTCCACTTGGAACTTACAGGATGCTGCGAGGCCTGTATAGAGTGGACATGGAGAGGATGTTTCCACTTGTCGGAAAAACTAGAACAAGATGTCACAATCTCAGAGTAAAGGGACGATCCTTTAAAATAGAGATGAGGAGGAATTTCTTCTGCCAGAGGGTGGTGAATCTGTGGAACTCTTTGCCGCAGAAGGCTGTGGAGGCCAAATCACTGAGTGTCTTCAAGACAGATATAGATAGGTTCTTGGTTAATCAGGGCATATGGGATTCGGGCAGTAGAATCGGGATAAGAAAATATCAGCCATGATTGAATGGCGGAGCAGACTCGATGGGCCGAGTGGCCTAATTCTGCTCCTATGTTTATGGCCTTATGGAAAGTGTTCATTAACAGCCTCATTTCCAATCATTCAAGTTTAAAACTTTAAAATTCGAGACCTTTCAATCCATTTTGAAGTCCGTGAGCTATTTATTAAAAAATGTTGTGGTCATTGTTGCTGTGCGGGCAAAGGCCAGGGGCCAGGTCGTGCATAGCAAGATCCCTCTGCAGCATAAATCTGAACCTAACCAAATGAGGCACTACCGTCCTGCGCTCCACCCCGCGCCAGCTCCTTGCGGACCCACATCCTCACACCTGCTGCAATCTCCCTCCCACACTGCACCTGACACACACATATCCCTGGACCAGCCCCACCACCCTGTGTGTGAAGTGGCCTAAGATCCTGTCGTCGCAGGACAGGTTAATAACAATAAGGTTTTGAGAGTAACCTTTTAAAAACTAAATCTCTCGGCGATTTAGGGGAGACACATTCATCCAGCTGATCAGCCATGTGGGCAGGCGCAATCACCCAACTGATCGGCCACGGGGGGAGGCTCAATCACCCAGCTGATCGGCCTTGGAGGAGTCACACACCCAGCTGATCGGCCAGAGGGTGAGGCACAAAAACACAGCTAATCGACCATGGAATGGAGGCACACACACCCAGCTGATCGGTCATGGTTGAATCACACAGAACCACCTTATCACCGATGGCGGCAATCACACAGAATCATCTGATCCGCCATGGGGGGGGGGGGGGGGTGGGGTGGGGGGATTGAAACAGACCCAGCTGATGGACCATCGCAAAATCACAGACCCAGCTGATCGAACATGGGGGGAGCTCCATCCACCCAGCTGATTGGCCATGGGTAGAGCTCCACTCACCCAGCTAATCGGCCATGGGGGCGATCACACAGACCCACCTGATCGCCAATGACGGATTTGGCAGCGGAAGCAAATGTTTTTGAAGAACTATTTTTATAGTGGGAAAGTAATTGTTCCATAATAATTCCACGCTAAACAGCAGGTCGAATGCAGGAACATCCCTTCAGTAAGGACACACTGCTGAGATTAATTTACAATACGGTGAGAACCTTCCCGATCGAACCCTGCTGGGTTCCTCCGCTTCCAGGCCGAACGTTTATGCAACGGCTGATAGAGTCCCCACCCATCAGTGGGGGGGGGGGGGGGGGGTTACGAAGGATTAGGAGGGTTATTGGAGGTTACGTGGGGCTACGGATATGGAGCAGGTGAGTGGGCCGAGTTAATGCTGACCTATTATTCAGAATGTCAGTAATTAGTTCTTTGAATATATTTAATGTCTTAAAAGGGGGGTTTATATATTTCATGAAGTTGGAGGTTTCAATAATTTTGAAAACATTTAAATAATGATTGTGCCACTGAATTTATTTCATTTGAGATCTTTTCCAGTCTTTTCCCCATTGTAGCTGCTGGTGTTCCCACTCCTGATCCTCCCGATTCCCAGGGCGCTACAGTTCTATCTGCGGTCGCTGCTGCTCCTCCCGGAGTAACCTCTTGGTCCCGCACTCCCGAGTCAGCCTGCCACGCACATGCACACACAAAACTCAAAGTGGTCGGAGACCATCTCCAATGGTAACACAAATGGGAAACCTTGCTGGGTAATGCAGAATGGTAAATCAGGGTGAGGCTGGCTTGGGAGGGTCAGTTTGACCGGCAGTGGGAGGAGAGAGATGCCGTGTGGGTGGGGTTTCCTCTCAGCATTTCATGAATTGAAGAATTGATCTAAAGGGAACTTTCAGCACATTCTTCAACTGCTGTCTGAACTGAGTCTGTGTCACGGCGTAAATCGCAGTGTTTGTGCAGCAACTCAGGGGTTGCAACATGAAGCCCAATTCTCGAACATAATTATCTAACCATACATCTTTATACCCCAGATACATCATCCGGCTCCATATAGAATAAACCATTAACGTTGACCATAACAGGATGAAATTGGCGGAGATAATGAAGAGTAAAATGATGGATTTCCTCCGACTCTCCATCTCTGGGTCTCTGGGACTGTGCCCACTGCTGTGAGCCCGGATTCTCCTGCGGACCCTGCTGCTCAGGACAATATGTCTGACGGTGAGAATATTGAGCAGCAGAATCAGGACAAATGGAACACCCGGGGTTAGAATGTTGTGGAGGAACTCGATTGGTCCCCAGACCGGAGAGAAATACAAATCGATTGGGACATCACAAAACCAGGGGTCGTTTGCCATCCGATACAGACCTGAGAACATAAACCCCCAGGAAATGTCCTTCAAACAGCTCAGCACAGCCACTGTTCCCAGAACCACAGCCGCCGCTTTCTCGCTGCAATATTTACTTTTCAGCTTCCGGCAACAAATGGCCACAAATCGATCAAAGGTGAAAGTGACGGTGAACCAGACAGAACAGTCAGTGGCTGCATAAAGCAGGGCGGCGTGGATATTACACACGGGGATGTCCCACAAGAAATAAAACTGTCTTTTAAAAACAATGGGAATGTGTCTCAATATCAGGTCGAGAATAACGACCAGTAGATCCCCCACTGCCATGGCCAACAGGTAACAAGTCACACATTTGGACAACCCACAGTTTCTTCTCTTCAGGATCACAATTGTGATGAGGTTCACTGTGAGGAAAGTAAATAAACAATGAAATTATACATCAGCCTGGGAAAAGCATCACAAGTATTGTCGACGTGGTGTTGACGAATTCAAATACATATATATTAAGAGACACATTCTCCCACAGAGACACTAATACACACACACACACAGACACAAATGCACACACTGACACAAACAAACACTAATACACACACTCACTGACACAGATGCACTAATACAAACACTCACAGAGACACTAATACACACACTTAAAGACACACAGAGACACTAATACGCACAATCACTGACACGCAGATGCACTGATGCAAATTGACAAACGTACACTACTGCAAACACTCACAGAAACAGATACACTAATACACACATAGACACACAGGCAGTAATACACACACTTACAGACACACAAACACAAATACACACATTCACATACACACAGATAGACACTAATGCACACACTCAATCACACACACAAAGACACCAAAGCACACAATCACACACGGATACACTAATGCACACCAACTCACATGCTTAAACAGAGACACGAGTACACATATCCACATGCCGAAACAGGACACTAATACACACACTCACACACACAGACACGAATACACATACTCACAGACACACGGAGACACTGATACAAACACTCACGGAAACAGAGACACTAATACACACACTCAAAGACACGCAGAGACAATAATACACGCACTCACACATAGACACGAATACACTCGCACAGGTACACAGCAACACTAATACACACACTTACATACAGAGATACACTGATACATACAATCACTGACTCACAGACACGAATACACACACTCACAGACACACAGAGACACGAATATAAACACACAGAAACTAATAGACACACTCACAGACCTATACAGGGATACTAATACGCACACACACTCACAAAGATACTAATACACATAGTCACACACACAGACATGAATATACACACTCACAGACACGCACAGACAGTGATACGCACAATCACATACACACTAACACTAATACACACACTCGCACAAACAGACACTAATGCACACACTCACTCAAACACACAAAGTCACCAATACACACAATCTCTCACACACAGATACACTAATACACACACAGTCATACACCTAAACAGAGACAATAAATACACACACTCACTCACACAAATAAACAGTAATACACACACAGATACATCAATACGCACACTCACAGACACACATATGCACTAATACACACACTCACAGACACACTGACACTAATACACACACTCACACAAACAGACACTAAAAACACTCTCACTGACACAGAGACAATAATACACACACGCACAGTGAGAAATACACACACTAACTAATGCATACACACAAACACTAATACACACACTCACAGACTTACCACAGACACGAACACACACAGACACTAATACACACTCACTGACCCATAGAGACAGAACTATGTACACATACACACACTGACATTAATACACACCCTCACACACAGAGAGACACAAATGAACACACTCACAGGCACAGAGACAATAATACCACACTCACACACATATACTAATACACACTCACAGACACACTGAGACTCTAATACACACACTCACACACAGATACACTAATACACACATTCACTGACTCACACAGACAATAATACACCAACTCACAGATCTACATCGAGACACTAATACGCACACACACTCACAAATACACTAATACGCACACTCTCACACACAGCCATGTATATACCCACTCACAGACACACACAGACAGTAATACGCACACTTACACACACACACACACACTGACACTAATGCACACACTCGCACAAACAGACACTAATACACCCATTCACTGACACACACATACACTAATACAAACTCTCACAGAAACAGAGACACTAATACACACATAGACACACAGAGAATAATACACACACTCACAGACACAAATACACATACTTACATACACACAAATAGACACTAATGCACACACTCACTGGCACACACACAGAGACACTAATTCACACTCACAGACACACATATACACGAATACACACTCACTCGCACAGAGACAGTGATGCACACACTCACAGACATACTCACAGACAGTAATACAAACACTCACACACACAGATAAACTAATACAAACACTCAATGACACAGAGGCACGAATACACAAACTCATAAACAAACACAGCCACACACAGATACATTAATGCACGCACACACAGACATACACATATACTAATACGCAACTCACGCACACACAGAGGCACTAATACACACACTCACAGTGACGCAGGCACTAATACACACATTCAATGACAAACAGAGATACTAGTGCACACACTCACTGACACGCAGATACACTAATACAAACTCACAGACACACACACACTAAGAGACGCACTCTCACACACAAACACTAATTCCCACACTCACAAACACGCACAGACACTAATACACACACGCAGACACTAATACACATACTCACTGACACATAGAGACAGTAATATACACACTCACAGACACACGGAGACTCTAATGCGCACATTCACAAATACTGAGACAATAATACACACACTCACACACAGACAGAAACAGTAATATAAAAACTCACACACAGACACTAATTCACACACTCACACGCACACATTGAGGCACTAATACACACACTCACTGACACACAGAGGCACTAATGTACACACTTACATACACAGACATTTAAATACACAAACACAGACACACACAGAGACAATGATACACACATGGAACAGTAATACACACAATCACAGACTCACCCAGGCACAAACACACACACTCGCAGACACACAGAGACACTAATACATACATTCACACACAAATAGTCACACAAAGACTCATATTCACACACTTTCAGACATACACAGAGACTAATGCACACAGTCACAGAAACACAGACAATGATACACACACTCATCGAAAGGCTCAAAGACAATAATACACGGCCACAGGCACATACCAAGACAGTAGTACATACACTCACAGACACACAAACACACAATCACACAGAGACACTAATACACGCGCTCAGAGACACGCACAGCCACTAATACACACACTGACACACAGCGACACGAATACACACACTCACACACACACAGGCACTATCACACAGCTCACAGCCAGACAGGTACACTAATACACACACTCACACACACTAATAGAGGCACTCACACACAGGCACTACTGCACTCACACAGATATGCACAGGCACTACTGCACACATCTCACAAACACTCACAGATACACTAATACACTCAGAAACACAGACACACATACTCGAATACACACACTGACTCACAAAGAGACACTAATGCTCACACGCACACACAGAGACACTAATTCACACTCTCACAGACACAAATACACACACGCAGAGACACATGGAGACTCTAATTCACACAGACACTAATGCACACACTCATACACAGCGACACGGATACCCACACTCACACACACACAGACACTGTCACAAGCTCACAGACAAACAGATACACGAATGCACACGCTCACACACACTAATAGAGTCACTCACACACACAGGCACTGCTGGACTCACACACACAAACACAGGCACTAATGCACACATTTCACAAACACTCACAGGTACACCAATACCCACAGACACATGGAAACTCCAATTCACACATACGGACACTAATGCACACTCGCAGACACACGGAGACTCTAATGCACTTAATCACACACACAGACAGTCATTAATACGCACTCGCAGACATAGAGAGAGACTGTCATGTGAGAGTACCTGTAAGAAATTGGTGTTTAGAAATGGGTGTGTATATAATATCTGTAGTGAGAGTGCCTTCAATAAATGGGTGTTTATTAATGCAGTGATGTCAGAGAATTTGTGGAGCTGGACTGTCTGTCAGCGTTTTACTTTCGTTTTCGCCTGTTTGCTGCAGGGTGTGTTCTAGGTTTGTTTTCTGTGTTGGAGCTGAAGCCAAACAGAGCGAGTGTGCTGTTGATCTCTCTGCCATGAAAATAATATATCTTGATCATTTGGTGAATTCAGAATTATAAAAGTTCTCAGTAGTGAATGAGAACCTAATGTTCTTCTGGTAAAAGGTGTTGCTTAAGTCTTCTGTATGTAAAAAGGACATCTTACGGATTACTTAGTGTTGTATTCTTTGGGGGTTGAATGTGAATTAATGCTTGCTAAGTTGTTCACTGTATGTTTTAAAAAGGTTAAATCGAGTTCATAGAATAAACATTGTTTTGCTTTGAAAAATACTTTTTAATTTCTGCTCAACCACACCTGTAGAGTGGGCCGTGTGCTCCCCATACCACAATCTGTTAAAATCGTGCGTCAAGGGCACTCCAGGTTATCTAAACCCTGGCCCATAACAACATTTATACACACACTCACAGAGACACTAACACACACACTCGCAGACACACAGAGAGACTAATACACAGAGTCACAGACACACAGAGACACGAATATATACACACTGTCCCAGACCCTAATACAGGCACTCACTGACACACAGAGACACTAATAAACACACTCAGAGACACACAAAAAGACACTAATACACACACTCACACAAACACAGACACATACTCACACACAGACACTGTTTTTTTTTAAATTTCGTGTACCCAATTCAGTTTTTCCAATTAAGGGGCAGTTTAGCGTGACCAATCCACCTACCATGCACCTCTTTTGGGTTGTGCGGGCGAACCCCACGGAAACACGGGGAGAATGTGCAAACTCCACACGGACAGTGACCCAGAGCCGGGATCGAACCTGGGACCTCGGCGCCATGAGGCAACACGGCTCACCCACTGCGCCACCGGGCTGCCCCACACAGACACTAATACACACACGCAGACACAGACATCCACTCATGCACAAACTCGAAGGCACTCTCACAGACACTGATCCACACACAGAAAAACTGAGACACTAATACACCCACTGACACACATTCACGAATACACACACTCACTGACACTCAGACACACTAATCCACACACTCACACAACACATGGAGACAATAATACACACAGTAACACACACAGGTAGTAAAAGGCACACTCAAAGACACAGGCAGAGACATTAATAAACACACACAGACACACAGGGACAATAATACACCCACTCACACATCCACTAATACACACACTCACAGACATACAGAGACACAATGCACACACTCACTGACACACAAATACTAATATACACATTTACATAGACAGTGACACTAAAACACACAGACAGACACACACAGATACAATGATACACACATAGGGACAGTAATACACACAATCACAGACTCACAAATGCACTAATACACACACTCACTGACACAGACATGCACTAATGTACACACTTAGATACACAGAGACATTTAAACACACACAGACACACACAGATACAATGCTACTCACATGGGACAGAAATACAAACGCTCACCCAGGCACAAACACACACACTCACAGGCACACAGATACACTAATACACACACTCACAGAAACAGAGACAATGATACACACACTCACATACACACACAAAGACAATAATACACAGTGACAGACATATACAAATACAGTAATACACACAGTCAGAGACACACATACACACACTCACACAGAAACACTAATACACACATTCGCACACACACGGAATCACTAATCCACGCACTCAGAGACACACAAACACTAAAAAACACACATAGAGCGACACAAATACACACACTCACACGTACACAGAGACTAGCACACAGCTCACAGACAGACAGGTACACTAATACACACACTCACGCACACTAATAGAGACACTCACGCACACAGGTACTACTGCACTCACATACACCCAGGCACTAATGCACACATCACACAAACTCTCACAGATACATTAATACACACAGAAACACACATACTGTAATACACATACTCACTGACACACAAAGAGACACTAATGCACACACTCACACACACAGACACTAATTCACGCTCTCATATACGTAAATAATCAAACCCACAGACACATGGTGACACTAATTCACACAAATACAGACACTAATACACACTCACAGACATAGGGAGACTCTAATGCACTTAACCATACACACAGACAGTCACTAAAACGCACACTCGCAGACACACAGAGATACTGTCATGTGAGAGTACCTTTAAGAAATGGGTGTTTATAAATGGGTATGTGTATAAATATCTGTAGCGATAGTATCTTTAAGAAATGGTTGTTTATTAATGCAGTGATGTCAGAGTGTGAGTCGAGCTGGGCTGTCTGTCTTCTTTTTACTTTCGTTTTAGGCTGTTTGCTCCACGGTATGTTTTAGATTTCTTTTCAGTGTTGGAGCTGAAGCCAGACAGAGCAGGTGCAGCGTTGATCTCTGCGACATGAAAAGACTATCTCTTGATCATTTGGTGAATTCAGAATTATAAATGGTCTCAGTAATAAATGTAAACCTAATGTGCTTCTGGTGCAAGGTGTTTCTTAAGTTTTCTGGATGTCAAAATGACAGCTTACTGATTACTTAGTGTTGTATCTTTGGGAGTTGAATTTGAATGAATGGTTGCGAAGTTGTTCACTGTATGTTTTAAAAAGGATAACTTGAGTTCATAGAATAAACACTGTTTCGATTTGAAAAATAATTTTCCATTGCTGCTGTGCCACACCTGTGGAGTGGGCCGTGTGCTCCCAATACCACAATCTACTAAAAGTTGTGGGTCATGGGGACTGCATGATACACTTTGGTGTTCTATAAAACCTGGCCATAACAACACTAATACACACACTTACAGAGACGCTAATTCACACTCGCAGACACACATAAAGACTAACACACACTCACAGACACACAGCGAGACTAATACACACACTCACACACAGAGACTCCAATACACACATTCGCAGACAAGAAGAGAGACTGATACACACACTCGCAGACACACAAATGCACTAAAACACACACTCGCAGTCTCACAGAAAATCTAATACGCACACTCACAGACACGAAGAGAAAGAAATATACACACAGTCTCCAAGACGCGAATACAGACAGTCACTGACACACAGAGACACTAATAAATACACTAATACACACACTCACACACGCAGAAACTAATACACACACACAGACACACAGAGACACTAATGCACAAACTCAAAGACACGCAGAGACACTGATGCACACGCACACAGACACACAGAGGCACTAATACACCCACTCACACACAGACACTAATACACACACTCACTGACACGCAGACACACTAATACACAAACTCACACAACACACAGAGACACTAATACACATACTCACACATACAAATAGTAATACACACACTCAAAGCTACAGAGAGAGACTCTAATACACAAACTCACATACACACACAAACACACTAATACAGACACTCACTAACACAGAGATACACAAATACAGACCCACATACACACATACAGACACTAATACACACACTCACACACACATAGACATTAATACACGCACTCACAGATACATACTGGCACTAATGCACGCACTCATAATCATACACTGACACTAATACACACACATACACAGACCCGAGTGCACCCACTCAAAGACACAGGCAGGTACGAATGCACAAACACACACAGCAACACACAGATACACTAATGCACGCACACACAGTCATACACATACACTAATACGCAACACACGCACACATAGATGCACTAACTACACACTCACAGACACATGTAGACCCTAATGCACTTAATCACACGCACAGACAGTCACTAATACGCACACTCACGGATGCACAGAGAGACTGTCATGTGAGAGTACCTGTCAGAAATGGGTGTTTATAAATGGGTGTGTATATAATATCTGTAGTGAGAGTGCCTTCAAGAAATGGGTGTTCATTAATGCAGGGATGTCAGAGAATTTGTGGAGCTGGACTGTCTGTCAGATTTTTACTTTTGTTTTAGGCTCTTTGCTGCAGGGTGTGTATTTAGTTTTGTGTTCAGTGTTGGAGCTGAAGCCAGACAGAGAAGGTGCGCTGCTGTTCTCTCTGCCATGAAATGAATATCTCTGGATCATTTGGTGAATTCAGAATTATCAAAGTTCCAAAGTAATGAATGTGAACCTAATGTGCTTCTAGTAAAAGGTGTTGCTGAAGTCTTCTGGATGTTAAAAGGACATCTTCCGGATTACTTCGTGTTTTATTCTTTGGGGGTTGAATTTGAGTTCATGGTTGCTAAGTTGTTCACTGTATGTTTTGAAAAGGTTAAATCGAGTTCTTAGAATAAACATTGTTTTGCTTTGAAAAATACTTTTTAATTTCTGCTCAACCACACATGTAGAGTGGCTTTGTGTTCCCCATACTACAATCTACTAAAATTGTGGGTCTGGGGAACTCCATGATACACTTTGGGGTTCGCTAAACCCTGGCCGATAACAACACTAATTCATATACTCACAGAAACACAGAGACACTAATATACTCGCAGACAAACAGAGGCACTAACACATTCACAGACACAGATACACTAACACACACTCACACTCACGCAGAGCCTCTAATACACACACACACACAGACATATACAGAGTCGAATACACACAGTTACAGACATAGAGAAAATAATAAACATTCACTCATACAGGTTGACAGTAATATACACACACAGACACGAATGCCCACTCTCTCAAACACATAGACAGTAATACACACACTGACAGCCACAGGGACACGAATACACACACTCTCACACACACTTAGAAAGTAGTACACACACTCAGACACAGAGACACTAATACACACACTCACAGGCACACAGAAACACTAATACACACACTCATGCACACAGACAGTAATACATACACTCACACACACTCACAGACAAACGGAGGCACCAATATGTTATGTAAATGTGGTCACACCCAAGGTGCAGGCAAAGAAATGGGTGACAACCAGAAAGGGCAGGCAGTCAGTGCAGGAATCCCCTGTGGTTGTCCCCCTCTCGAACAGATATACCCCTTTGGATACTGTCGGAGGGGATAGCCTATCAGGGGAAAACAGCAGCAGCCAGAGCAGGGGCACCACGGATGGCTCTGATGTTCAGAAGGGAGGGTCAAAGCGCAGAAGAGTAATAGTAATAGGGGACTCAATAGTCAGGGGCACAGATAGGCGCTTCTGTGGACGTGAAAGAGACTCCAGGATGGTATGTTGCCTCCCTGGTGCCAGGGTACAGGATGTCTCCGAACGGGTAGAGGGCATCCTGAATGGGAGGGCAAACAGGCAGAGGTCGTTGTACATATTGGTACTAACAGCATAGGCATGAAGGGGCATGCGGTCCTGCAGCAGGAGTTCAGGGAGCTAGGCAGAAAGTTAAAAGACAGGACCTCGAGGGTTGTAATCTCGAGATTACTCCCTGTGCCACGTGCCAGTGAGGCTAGAAATAGGAAGATAGAGCAGCTAAACACGTGGCTAAACAGCTGGTGTAGGAGTGAGGGTTTCCATTACCTGGACCACTGGGAGCTCTTCCGGGGCAGGTGTGACCTGTATAAGAAGGACGGGTTGCATCTAAACCGGAGAGGCATAAATATCCTGGCCGTGAGGTTTGCTAGTGTCACACGGGAGGGTTTAAACTAGTATAGCAGGGGGGTGGGCACGGGAGCAATAGGTCAGAAGGTGAGAGCATTGAGGGAGAACTAGGGAATAGGGACAGTGTGGCTCTGAGGCAGAGCAGACAGGGAGAAGTTGCTGATCACAGCGGTTCTGGTGGCCTGAAGTGCGTATGTTTTAATGCAAGGTGTATAACGGGTAAGGCAGATGAACTTAGAGCTTGGATTAGTATTTGGAACTATGATGTTGTTGCCATTACAGAGACCTGGTTGAGGGAAGGGCAGGATTGGCAGCTAAGCGTTCCAGGATTTAGATGTTTCAGGCGGGATAGAGGGGGATGTAAAAGGGGAGGCGGAGTTGCGCTACTGGTTCGGGAGAATATCACAGCTGTACTGCGAGAGGACACCTCAGAGGGCAGTGAGGCTATATGGGTAGAGATCAGGAATAAGAAGGGTGCAATCACAATGTTGGGGGTTTACTACAGGCCTCCCAACAGCCAGCGGGAGATAGAGGAGCAGATAGGTAGACAGATTTTGGAAAAGAGTAAAAACAACAGGGTTGTGGTGATGGGAGACTTCAACTTCCCCAATATTGACTGGGAGTCACTTAGTGCCAGGGTCTTAGACGGGGCGGAGTTTGTAAGGAGCATCCAGGAGGGCTTCTTAAAACAATATGTAGAGAGTCCAACGAGGGAAGGGGCGGTACTGGACCTGGTATGGGGGAATGAGCCCGGCCAGGTGGTAGATGTTTCAGTAGGGGAGCATTTCGGTAACAGTGACCACAATTCAGTAAGTTTTAAAGTACTGGTGGACAAGGATAAGAGTGGTCCTAGGATGAATGTGCTAAATTGGGGGAAGGCTCATTATAACAATATTAGGCGGGAACTGAAGAATATAGATTGGGGGGGCGGATGTTTGAGGGCAAATCAACATCTGACATGTGGGAGGCTTTCAAGTGGCAGTTGAAAGGAATTCAGGACCGGCATGTTCCTGTGAGGAAGAAGGATAAATACGGCAATTTTCGGGAACCTTGGATGACGAGAGATATTGTAGGCCTCGACAAAAAGAAAAAGGAGGCATTTGTCAGGGCTAAAAGGCTGGGACAGACGAAGCCTGCGTGGAATATAAGGAAAGTAGGAAGGAACTTAAGCAAGGAGTCAGGAGGGCTAGAAGGGGGTCACGAAAAGTCATTGGCAAATAGGGTTAAGGAAAATCCCAAGGCTTTTTACACGTACATAAAAAGCAATAGGGTAGCCAGGGAAAGGGTTGGCCCACTGAAGGATAGGCAAGGGAATCTATGTGTGGAGCCAGAGGAAATGGGCGAGGTTACTAAATGAATACTTTGCATCAGTATTCACCAAATAGAAGAAATTGGTAGATGTTGAGTCTCGAGAAGGGTGTGTAGATAGCCTGGGTCACATTGAGATTCAAAAAGACGAGGAGTTAGGTGTCTTAAAAAATATGATAAGTCCCCAGGGCCTGATGGGATCTACCCCAGAATACTGAAGGAGGCTGGAGAGGAAATTGCTGAGGCCTTGACAGAAATCATTGGATCCTCGCTGTCTTCAGGGGATGTCCCGGAGAATAGCCAATGTTGTTCCTCTGTTTAAGAAGGGTAGCAAGGATAATCCCGGGAACTACAGGCCGGTGAGCCTTACTTCAGTGGTAGGGAAATTACAGGAGAGAATTCTTCGAGACAGGATCTACTCCCATTTAGAAGCAAATGGACGTATTAGTGAGTGGCAGCACGGTTTTGTGAAGGGGATTTCGTGTCTCACTAACTTGATAGAGTTTTTCGAGGAGGTCACTAAGATGATTGATGCAGGTAGGGCAGTGGATGTTGTCTATATGGACTTCAGTAAGGCCTTTGACAAGGTCTCTCATGGTAGACTAGTACAAAAGCTGAAGTCACACGGGATCAGGGGTGAGCTGGCAAGGTGGATACAGAACTGGCTAGGCCATAGAAGGCAGAGAGTAGCAATGGAAGGATGCTTTTCTCATTGGAGGGCTGTGACCAGTGGTGTTCCACAGGGATCAGTGCTGGGACCTTTGCTCTTTGCAGTATATATAAATGTTTTGGAGGAAAATGTAACTGGTCTGATTAGTAAGTTTGCAGACGACACAAAGGTTGGTGGAATTGCGGATAGCGATGAGGACTGTTAGAGGACACAGCAGGATTTAGATTGTTTGGAGACTTGGGCGGAGAGATGGCAGATGGAGTTTAATCCGGACAAATGTGAGGAAATGCATTTTGGAAGGTCTAATGCAGGTAGGGTATATACAGTGAATGGTAGAACCCTCAAGAGTATTGAAAGTCAAAGACATCTAGGAGTACAGGTCCACAGGTCATTGAAAGGGGCAACACAGGTGAAGAAGGTAGTCAAGAAGGCATACGGCATGCTTGCCTTCATTGTCCGAGGAATTGAGTATAAGAATTGGCAAGTCATGTTGCAGCTGTATAGAACCTTAGTTAGGCCACACTTGGAGTATATTGTTCAATTCTGGTCGCCACACTACCAGAAGGATGTGGAGGCTTTAGAGAGGGTGCAGGAGAGATTTACCAGAATGTTGCCTGGTGTGGAGGGCATTAGCTATGAAGAGCGGTTGAATAAACTCGGTTTGTTCTCACTGGAACCAAGGAGGTTGAGGCGAGACCTGATAGAGGTATACAAAATTATGAGGGGCATAGACAGAGTGGATAGTCAGAGGCTTTTCCCCAGGGTAGAGGGGTCAATTACTAGGGGGCATAGGTTTAAGGTGAGAGGGGCAAGGTTTAGAGTAGATGTACGAGGCACGTTTTTTACGCAGAGGGTAGTGGGTGCCTGGAACTCGCTACCGGAGGAGGTGGTGGAAGCAGGGACGATAGTGACATTTAAGGGGCATCTTGACAAATACATGAATAGGATGGGAATAGAGGGATACGGACCCAGGAAGTGTAGAAGATTGTAGTTTAGTCGGGCAGCATGGTCGGCGCGGGCTTGGAGGGCCGAAGGGCCTGTTCCTGTGCTGTACATTTCTTTGTTCTTTGTTTGTTCTAATACACACACTCACAGACACATAGATAAAATAATACGCACACTCACACACACAGAGACAATAATACACACACTCACAGACAAACGGAGGCACCAATACACACACTCACAGACACACACAGATACAGTAATACGCACACTCACACACACAGAGACATTAATACACACACTCACACAAAGAGTCACTAATACGCACACTCACAGGCACACTGAGACACTGATACACACACTCACACACACAGACTCTAATACACACAGACACAGAGACAATAATACACACATTCACAGAGACATAGAATATAAAATATAGAACATTACAGCGCAGTACAGGCACTTCGATCGTCGATGTTGCGCCGACCTGTGAAACCACTCTAAAGCCCATCTACACTATTCCTTTATCGCCCATATGTCTATCCAATGACCATTTGAATGCCCTTGGTGTTGACGAGTCCACTCCTGTTGCAGGCAGGGCATTCCATGCCCTTACTACTCTCTGAGTAAAGAACCTACCTCTGAAATCTGTGTTAGATCTATCTCTCCTCAATTTAAAGCTATGTCCCCTCGTGCTGGACATCACCATCCGAGGAAAAAGGCTCTCACTGTCCACCCTATCCAATCCTCTGATCATCTTGTATGCCTCAATTAAGTCACCTCTTAACCTTCTTCTCTCTAACGAAAACAGCCTCAAGTCCCTCAGTCTTTCCTCATAAGATCTTCCCTCCATACCAGGCAACATTCTGGTAAATCTCCTCTGCACCATTTCCAATGCTTCCACATCCTTCCTATAATGCGGCGACCAGAATTGCACGCAATACTCCAAATGCGGCCCACCAGAGTTTTGTACAGCTGCAACATGACCTCATGGCTCTGAAACTCAATCCCTCGACCAATAAAAGCTAACACACCGTACGCCTTCTTAACAACCCTCTCAACCTGGGTGGCAACTTTCAGGGATCTATGTACATGGACACAGAGATCTATCTGCTCATCCATACTGCCAAGAATCTTACCATTAGCCCAGTACTCTCTCCTGTTATTCACACTTTTCTGTACACACATTCGCAGACAGAGTAACACTCACATTCACACACAGCAGGCATACACACAAACGCTGACACACAGAGATACAAATACACAAACTCACAGAGACACAAAGGACACTAATGCACACACACACAGACACTAATACACAGACTCACAGAGTCACAAATACACACACTCACAAACACAGAGAAACACACATATATATACTCACTGGCATCAATCAAAACACTGTCACACGCACATAAATAGCCTCAAACTCGCCTTCTCCCACACACCCACAGACACACACAAATCCACTCAGTCAAACTTACGCACACACACAGATACACAGAGAGACACTCAGAGTACTGAGGTACGCATGCATTCCCACGCACACCAGCACAAACATTTACAACTGCCATACACAAACACACTCACTCGTGCAAGCACTCTCAAGCACACATACACACCTCCGTACACCTACACACACATCCATACATACTCCCACACACCCTCAGACACCCATCTACAGACATAGCCATGCACAATCACGCAGAGATACACTTATTCACACACGCAATTACCTACTAAAAACACATTCACACACCTTATCACACCTCCTCACACCACTCCCACAGACATACTGACCCAAACACACACTGGCACTCACTCCCGTACAAGCAGACACACCCACACCTACACACACATGCACACCCAGAATGACACCAACACCCACCCACTCATATACACTTAACAGACGCACACACACTCACAATCCACACATACAGACACCACACACAAATATAACCACACTTAGACGGATACACCCAGACAGCCAACCCATACATCCTCATGCACACACATTGCCGGCACACAGACACTCCCACTCTCACACACCCACATGCAGACAGCCACATACTTACCCACACACACACCTACACCCTCGCACCCCCACACACAAACACAACCACACAGGCACACACTCACGGACAAACATACATCCACACGCACATTAACTCGCTTATACGCACACACAATCACACACGTACACCCATAAATACACCAAAAGCAAACGTTCCCACAAATACAAGCCAACAAACACACCGACACATGCACACGCACACAACGATGTATACAAATACACATTCACTCACACACCAAAACCTGCACACAAACTCTCACCTACGCACATACTCACACACACACAGACTCACACACAGACACAAATGCGCACACACACACGTGGATCCACACACGCAAGCCCACACGCACTCCCACATAGACACTGACACTCATATAAACACATACTAAGACACACTAATACACAGTCCACTCACACACTCAAAAGACACACAGGCTCCAACGCTCACTCACACAGACGCACTCCAACACACATCCACACATGCAAAAACGTGCACACATACACGCTCATACCCAGACGACAACACACCCACACAGATACCTATACAGACACACAACAATGAGTGCACTCAGACACACCCAACCGCGTGCCAACAACTCACAACTACACACAATCTCACACGTCCACACACATACACGCCCACACCCACCCATACTCAGGCACTCCCAACACACACAAACACACCCGTGCTGACACATACCTACACACAGACAAACACACACGCATTAACCCCCCAGACACACGAACACCCCCCACACACACTCAGCCCCCACAACGACACTAACCTCACGTACAGATTACCCCCCCAATACACGAATCCCACCCCTATACACATACACTAACCTCCCCCCCCCCCCACAGACACATACACTAACCCCCTCACACGAATACTAAGGCCCCCACGCACACTAACACCACCACCCCTACCACACACACACACAAACACAGACACACACACACATTCACACACTAACCACCCGCACACACGCACTAACTCCCCCCACACACACTAAACCTCCACACACAAACATACTAACCCCCCACACACACATTAACCACTCCACACATACAATCGCCCCCCCCCCCACACACTAACCCCCCACGCACACACACGAACCACCCCCACACACACAAACCCTCCCAAACACTAACCAGCTTCCCCGCACACACACATTAAAACCCCCATGCATACGAAACTCCCCACACGCATTAACGCCCTCCCCCCCACACTCACTAACCCCCACTCACACACATTAACCCCCCCCACTCACACTAACCCCCTCCCCACACACACTAATCCCTCCACACACACAGACACCACACACACTACCGCTCCCATAAGCACACTAACACCCAACACACACACACACTAAATAACCCCCCCACACACACTAACGCCCCCACCACTCACCCCCCCCCCCAACCACACACTAAACCCCCCGACACACTCACTATCCCTCGCACACCCTAACCCCCCATACATACTAACCCGCCCGCCACACACACAAACTAACCCCTCCACACACACACACAAACACCCGCCACACACTAACTCCCCCACACACACTAACCCCCCCCCCCCGACACACACATTAACCCCCCTCCCCACACACAGTAACCTCCCAAACAGACACTAACGCCCCACACCAACACACTAACCACACCCCACACATTAACCGTCCCCATACGCACAATAACCCCCACCCCACACACAAACTAACCCCCTTACAAACAATCCCACACACAAACCAACCCCCAGACACATTCACTATTCACCCAAACACACCCTACCCCCCCCCCCACACACTAACCCCTCCAAACACACACTAAACACCCCCGACACACACTAACTCCCCCCCCCCCCCACACACACACACACTAAACCCTCACACAGACACTAACCCCCACACACATCAACCCCCCAAATGCACTAACCGCACCCCCCACACAGACTAACACACCCCACATACACCAACCCCTCTTCACACGGACACTAACGCCCCACACAGTAACCTACCAGAAACACTGACCACCACACACACAATCCCCCCATACAGAAACACACTAACTCCCCCGCCCACACACACACTAACGCGCCACACACAAACACACTAACCCTCCACAAACACTAATCTCCCCACGCACACAGACACCACACACACGACCGCCCTCATAAGCACACTAACCCCCAACACACACACACACAGACACCCACAACACCCCCACAGACTGAACCCTAAACACAAAAACCCTCCCCACACGCACACTAACTCCCGTCCACACACACTAACCCCCTACGCACACACTATCCCCTCTACACACAATAACCCCCCCCCACACGCTACCACCCCCACACGCACACTAACCCCCCCCCCCACACACACATTAACGCCTCACACACACACAAACCATCCCCACACACACAAACTACTCCCCCACACACACAAACACCAGCCATACACTAACACCCCACACTCTAACCCCGTCCCACACACTAACCCCCCACACAGACACTGACCCCACACACACATTAAGCACCCAAATACACTAACCCCCCACAAACACACACTAACACCTCCACCCAATCAAACACTGACCCCCCCGCTCACACACACTAGCCGCCCCCCCCAACAAACACATTAACGCCGCCGCCCCCCAGACACACACACACTAACCCCTCCCACACACACTAACCCCCGACACAGGCATACACTAAACCCCCCACACACACTAACCACACCGCACCCTCACACACACGCTAAACACTCCACACACATTAACCCCAACGCACACAATAAACCCCCGCGCGCGCACACACACAATAACCCACCCCAGGCTCACTAATAAACCCACCCCACACACACCCAAACCCCCGACACACACACACTAACTCCCCCCACACACACACGAAACCCCGACACACACACACTAACCACCCCCACACTCACTAACCACCCCACACACACTAAGCCCCTCACACACACACAAACCCCCACACACTAACCTCGCACACACAGACACGAACCCCACACGCACATTAACCCCACAAACACACTAACCCCCCCCACACACACACACACACTATGCCCCCCCACACACACACTAACCCCCCTCACACGCATACAAAGGTCCCCACATACACTTGCCCCCACACACACACTACCCACCCACACACACTAATACCCCACACACACTAAACCCCCACATACTACCACCCCCACATACACTAACCGCCCACCACACACACTAACCCCGCGCATGCACACTAACCCACCACACACACTAATCCCCCCCCGACACACATACACTAATCCCCTACATTACACACTTACCCCCTACACACATCCGCTAACACCCCCCCCCACACACACACTAACCCCCCACACTAACCCCTCAACACATACACTAACACTCCACACACACTAACCCCCGCCCACTCACACACTTACACCACACCACCCACACAGACGACCCACGAAAACATGCACGATGACCCCCACAAACACCCTCACACACTAACCCACACACACTAACACATACTGACCCCCCCACAAACACAATAAACCCTCCCACGCACACTAACCCCCCCACAAACACACTAAACCTCACACACACTCGTTAAATCCCCACACACAACAACCCCCCACACACACAATAACCAACCCACACACACACTACCCTGCCAACACACACACTAACCTAGTCTCTCCACACTCACGCACACACTAACCCCGCCCCACACACAAACCAACGCTCCCCACACACACACACCAACCCCCCACGCACACGCCAACCCCTCAACACAAACACACTAACCCCCCACACACACTAACCGCCCCACACACACTAGCCCGCCCCCCCCCCCACACACACACACTAACACTCACCCACTCACGCACAAACCGCCCCACACACAGTAACCGCCCCACACACTGACCCCCGCACAAGCATACGAACCCCCAACACGGAGACTAATCCCATACACACTAACACCAACACCCCCCTCCCCCGCACACAAACACCACACACATACACGAAACCCCCCCACAAAGACTAACAATCCCCACGCACACACTAAGCCCCCCCCCCCGCAGACTAACCATCCACACGTGAACTAATACCCGCCCCACACACACACTAACCCCACACACGCACTAACCGCCCTCCACACACTAAGCCCCCACGCATATTAACCCCCCACACACACTAACCCCCCACGCACACACTGACCCCTCCCACGCATACTAATCCCTCCACACAGGCAAACACTTAGCCCCCACACACAAAAGTTAAAACCACACTTACAGTAGCCCCCCCACACACAATAACGCACCAGCACACACACACTAACCAACATGGCATGGGAACCTGGGTTGTAGTTTTAGGGTACGGGAGAATGAGAGTATAGAGGTCAGGAGCACAGATTTGACGTCGCAGGAGGGGGCCAGTGTTCAGGTCTACTTCAATGCCAGGAGTATACGAAACAAGGTAGGGGAACTGGCAGCATGGGTTGGTACCTGGGACTTCGATGTTGTGGCCATTTCGGAGACATGGATAGAGTAGGGACAGGAATGGAAGCTGCAGGTTCCGGGGTTTAGGTGTTTTAGTAAGCTCAGAGAAGGAGGCAAAAGAGGGGGAGGTGTGCCTCTGCGAGTCAAGAGCAGTATTACGGTGGCGGAGAGGATGCTAGATGGGGACTCTTCTCCGAGGTAGTATGGGCTGAAGTTAGAAACAGGAAAGGAGAGGTCACCCTGTTGGGAGTTTTTTATAGGCCTCCTAATAGTTCTAGGGGTGTAGAGGAAAGGATGGCGAAGATGATTCTGAATAAGAGCGAAAGTAACAGGGTAGTTATTATGGGAGACTTTAACTTTCCAAATATTGACTGGAAAAGATATAGTTCGAGTACAATAGATGGGTCATTTTTTGTACTGTGTGTGCAGGAGGGTTTCCTGAAACAATATGTTGACAGGCCAACAAGAGGCGAGGCCACGTTGGATTTGGTTTTGGGTAATGAACCAAGCCAGGTGTTGGATTTGGAGGTAGGAGAGCACTTTGGGGACAGTGACCACAATTCGGTGACGTTTACGTTAATGATGGAAAGGGATAAGTATACCCGCAGGGCAAGAGTTATAGCTGGGGGAAGGGCAATTATGATGCCATTAGACGTGACTTGGGGGGGGATAAGGTGGAGAAGTAGGCTGCAAGTGTTGGGCACACTGGATAAGTGGGGCTTGTTCAAGGATCAGCTACTGCGTGTTCTTGATAAGTATGTACCGGTCAGGCAGGGAGGAAGGCGTCGAGCAAGGGAACCGTGGTTTACCAAGGAAGTGGAATCTCTTGTTAAGAGGAAGAAGGAGGCCGATGTGAAGATGAGGTGTGAAGTTTCAGTTGGGGCGATGGATAGTTACAAGGTCGCGAGGAAGGATCTAAAGAGAGAGCTAAGACGAGCAAGGAGGGGACATGAGAAGTATTTGGCAGGAAGGATCAAGGAAAACCCAAAAGCTTTCTATTGGTATGTCAGGAATAAGCGAATGACTGGGGAAAGAGTAGGACCAGTGAAGGACAGGGATGGCAAATTGTGTGTGGAGTCTGAAGAGATAGGCGATATACTAAATGAATATTTTTCGCCAGCATTCACTCAGGAAAAAGATAATGTTGTGGAGGAGAATGCTGAGCCCAGGCTAATAGAATAGATGGCATTGAGGTACGTAGGGAAGAGGTGTTGGCAATTCTGGACAGGGTGAAAATAGATAAGTCCCCGGGACATGATGGGATTTATCCTAGGATTCTCTGGGAGGCCAGGGAAGAGATTGCTGGACCTTTGGCTTTGATTTTTACGTCATCATTGGCTACAGGAATAGTGCCAGAGGACTGGAGGACAGCAAATGTGGTCCCTTTGTTCAAAAACGGGAGCAGAGACAACCCCGGCAACTATAGACTGGTGAGCCTCACGTCTGTAGTGGGTAAAGTCTTGGAGGGGATTATAAGAGACAAGATTTATAATCATCTAGATAGGAATAATATGATCAGGGATAGTCAGCATGGCTTTGTGAAGGGTAGGTCATGCCTCACAAACCTTATTGAGTTCTTTGATAAGGTGACTGAACAGGTAGATGAGGGTAGAGCAGTTGATGTGGTGTATATGGATTTCAGCAAAGCGTTTGATAAGGTTCCCCACGGTAGGCTATTGCAGAAAATACGGAGGCTGGGGATTGAGGGTGATTTAGAGATGTGGATCAGAAATTGGCAAGCTGAAAGAAGATAGAGGGTGGTGGTTGATGGGAAATGTTCAGAATGGAGTTCAGTTACAAGTGGCGCACCACAAGGATCTGTTCTAGGGCCGTTGCTGTTTGTCATTTTTATCAATGACCTAGAGGAAGGCGCAGAAGGGTGGGTGAGTAAATTTGCAGACGACACTAAAGTCGGTGGTGTTGTCGACAGTGTGGAAGGCTGTAGCAGGTTACAGAGGGACATAGATAAGCTCCAGAGCTGGCCTGAGAGGTGGCAAATGGAGTGTAATGTAGAGAAGTGTGAGGTGATTCACTTTGGAAGGAATAACAGGAATGCGGAATATTTGGCTAATGGTGAAGTTCTTGGAAGTGTGTATGAGCAGAGGGATCTAGGTGTCCATGTACACAGATCCCTGAAAGTTGCCACCCAGGTTGATAGGGTTGTGAAGAAGGCCTATGGAGTGTTGGCCTTTATTGGTAGAGGGATTGAGTTCCAGAGTCGGGAGGTCATGTTGCAGCTGTACAGAACTCTGGTACGGCCGCATTTGGAGTATTGCGTACAGTTCTGGTCACCGCATTATAGGAAGGACGTGGAGGCTTTGGAGCGGGTGCAGAGGAGATTTACCAGGATGTTGCCTGGTATGGAGGGAAAATCTTATGAGGAAAGGCTGATGGACTTGAGGTTGTTTTCGTTGGAGAGAAGAAGGTTAAGAGGAGACTTAATAGAGGCAGACAAAATGATCAGGGGGTTAGATAGGGTGGACAGTGAGAGCCTTCTCCCGCGGATGGAAATGGCTGGCACGAGGGGACATAACTTTAAACTGAGGGGTAATAGATATAGGACAGAGGTCAGAGGTAGGTACTTTACGCAAAGGGTCGTGAGGCCGTGGAATGCCCTACCTGCTACAGTAGTGAACTCGCCAACATTGAGGGCATTTAAAAGTTTATTGGATAAACATATGGATGATAATGGCATAGTGTAGGTTAGCTGGCTTTTGTTTCGGTGCAACATCGTGGGCCGAAGGGCCTGTACTGCGCTTTATTGTTCTATGTTCTATGTTCTAACTCTCTCCACTCACACACTAACCCCAACACACACGAACACCCAACACACACACTAACCAACCCCCCCCACACACTAACCCCCCACAAAGACACTAACCAACCCCCACACACACTAACTACCCCACACACACTGACCCCCCCCCCCACACACTAACGACCCCACACACAATAACCACCCCACACACACTAACCCCCCACACCCACTAACCCCCCCCCACTCGCACTAACGCCACACACACTAATCCACACACACACTATAACACTCACTCACATACAAACACACTAGCCCCCCACACAAACTAATCTCCTCACACATTAACCCCCCCCCCACACACACGGACCGCCCCACCCACACTAACCCCCCACACGCTCACCAACCCCTCCTACACACACTATCCCCCCCCCCACACAGACACACACTAAACACCCAACACATACACACTAACCGCCATAACACACACACTAATAACCCCCCCCCCCCCCACGCACAAACCCACCCTCCCCACACACACACAGTAACCGCCCTCCACACACGCATTAACCCTCACACACACAGACACACTAACCCCCCACACACAAACCCTCCCACACGCACTAACCCCCCGACAAACACACACACTAACCACCCCACTCAATCACTAACCACCTCACACACATCCTAAATCCCTCACACACTCACAAACTCCCCCCCACATACTAACACCCCCACACGCACTGAATTCCCCATACACACATACTAACCCCCCACATACACACTAACTCATCACATATACACCAGACCATACCCACCCACACACTGACGCACCCCCCCGCACACCAACTAACCCCCGACAAACACAATAACCTCACACACACTAATCCCCCCACACTAAATCCACACCCCACACACACTAACCACCCCTCACGCACACTAACCCCCACCCCACACACACTGGCCCCGTCACCCACTCACATACAATCCTACACATACACTAACCCACCCACATACAAGCTCTATCCCCCCACACAAACCTTAACCCCACCACACACACTAACCCTCTACACACACACTAAACCTCCCACACACACTAACGTCCATCGACACACACACTACCCACCACACACAAACTAACCCCCAATCACCCACACACTAACCCCCAACACACTCACACTAACCATCCCCACAAGCATTAACCACCCCCACACACTAACCCTCCATACACAAACACACTAACCCCCCCCCCACACACACACACACACCACCCTCCCCCCACAGAAAAACATACGAAACCCTCCCAACACATACACTTACCACCCCCCAAATACACACCCTAATCCACCCACGCACACACAACCGCCCCACACTAACCCCCCCTCTCGGACACACCACCCCCACACACAGAAACACATTAAACCCCCGAACACACACAAGCAACCGCACCGCCCATACCCTAAACGCCCACCACACAATCTAACCCCACACTCACACTAACCCAACCCACATACACTAATCACCCTCAACACACAAAAACGAACCCACGCCCACAAACACAAACAATCCCCCCCCCCACGCACATTAACCCGCCCCAAACACTCATCAACCCCACACACACCAGCCTGCCCACAGATGTTCCAACCACCACACACAAACCCTCCACACCCATTATTCCCCTCACACACACACTAACCCCCTCCACACACACACTAACCCCCCCCCCACTCACACACTGACCAACCTCCCCCCACACACACACTAACACCCCCCCCACCCCCCCACACACACACAAATCAACTCGCCCCACACACACTTACCCCAACATATACTAACCACTAACACACACACTAACCCGGCCACACACACTTACCCCCCACAAACACACTAACCAACTCCCACACATACTAACCTCCCCACACACTGACCCCCCCACACACACAAGCGACCCCACACACAAAACACCCCACACACAGTACCCCCCCACACACCCACTAACCCCCCACTCACACTAACGCCACACACACTAATCCCCACATACTGTAACACTCACTCACACACACACATCAACCACCCCACACACACTAACCCCCACAAACACACTAACCAACCCCCACACACACTAATCCCCCACAAGCACACTAACCAACACCCACACACACTAACCCCCAACACACACACTAATCCGCCCACACACACGAACCCCTCACAAACACATTAACCAACCCCCACACACACTAACCCCCCACAAACACGCTATCCAACCCCCACAGTCACGAACCACCTCAGACACACTAACCACCCCCACTCACACCCAGGGGCTGTTTAGCACAGGGCTAAACCGCTGGCTTTGAAAGCAGACCAAGAGAGGCCAGCAGCACGGTTCAATTCCCGTAACAGCCTCCCCGAACAGGCGCCGGAATGCGAAGACGAGGGGCTTTTCACAGTAACTTCATTTGAAGCCTACTTGTGGAAATAAGCGATTTTCATTTAATTTCATTTCACACTAAACCCCCACCTCACGCACACTAACCCCCACCCAACACACACTGATCCCCTCACCCACACACAAACAACCCTCAACACACACTAACCCACCCACATACAAGCTCTATCCCCCCCCCCCCCCACACACACACTAACTCCCCGCACACTAATGCCACCCCACACAATAACTCCCACCCACACGCACACTAACCCCCATACACACTAACCCCCCAAACACACATTAACCCCTCAACACACACTAACCCCCCCCCCACACACACACACACACATGCACTAATCCTCCCCACACGCATTAACCACCCCCACACACTAGCCCCCGCCGCACTCACCCAGTAGCCCGGCACCGGGCGCATACACTAACCCTCCATAAACAAACACATTAAAAAAAACACTGACTAAGCCCCCCCCCACACACAAAAACATACTAAACCCTCCCAACACACACTTACCATCCCACACACACACACTAACCATCCCCCAAATACACACACTAATCCTCTCACGTACACTCACTAACCGCCCCACACTAACGCCGTCCCTCGCACACACCACCCCCTCACACACAAACACACTAATCCCCCTAACATACGCACCCGCACCCCCATAAACAAAACGCCCACCACACAATCTAACCACACACACGTACACTAACCCACCCCCCACACACTAACCCCCCCACACACACATTAACCCCCCCCCACACACTCATACCCCCCACACACACAATAAACCCCAACCACGCACACTAACTGTCCCACACACACTAACCCCTCTCCACACACGCTACCCCCTAAACATACTAACTTCACCACACAGACACACACTATACCCACCTCACACAAACGCTAAACCACCACACACACTAACCCCTCCCCACACACACAGAGGCTAACCCCACACACGCTAATCCCCACACACACTAACCCCCCTCCCCCCACACACACACTAACCCCCACACACACACTAACCCCCCTCACACACTCATAGCCCCCCACACACACTAACCCCCCTCCAACTCACACACACTAACCACCCCCACACACACTAACCCGCCCGAACACACGCTAACCCCCGCACACACACTAACCCCCCCCCCCCGCACACACACTAACCCCCCCCCCCCCCCGCACACACAACACCCCCCCATACACTAACCCCCCCCCCCACACTAACCCCCCCCGCACACTAAACCCCCCCCCCCCGCGCACGCACTAACGCCCCACACACACTAACCCCCCCTCCGCACACACACTAACCTCCCACACACACTAACCTCCCCACACACACTAACCCCGCCCCCACACACACGAACCCCCCCACACACATACTAACCCCCTCCACACACACACTAACCCCCACCCACACACTAACTGTCCAACACACACTAACCCCTCCCCACACACGCTAATCCCCTCCCCCCGCACACACACACACACACACACACACACTAGCTCCACCACACAGACACACACTAAACCCACCACAGACAAACGCTAAACCCCCACACAAAAATCCCCCCCTACACACACACACACACTAACCCCCACACACACTAAGCCCTCAACACACACACACTAACCAACCCCACAAACACTAACCACCCCACACACACTAACCACCCCCAAACGCACACACTACCCCCCCCCCCACCACGCACAATAACCCCCCACACAGTAAACGCCCCCAACACACACATTAACCACCCCACACTCACTAACACCCCCGCACACGCTAACCGCCAACAATACAAACTAACCACACACGCTCACACACGCTAAACCAATCCCAGGCACACACTAATGCCCCCGACACACACACTAACCCCCTCCCACGCAGACAAACACACTCCACACACACATACTAATCCCCCACACACAGTGACCACCATAAACACATCAACCCACCCACACATGATCTAACAGAGGGCAGTAGACCGGAGATGCTGATTGGCTGTTGCTGGAAACATTTGCATCAGTACATTGCGGTCACTGCAGCCAGAAGTTGTACCTGAGAAAGACACCCTCCGTGTTCAACTGAAGGCAAGCATCCAGCAGAGGGCAGTAGAGCGGAGCTGCTGATTGGCTGTTGCGGGGAAAATTTGCATGAGTGCATACCGATCAGAGCGGCCAGAAGGTGTACCTGAGAAAGACACCCTCCGTGTTCAAGTGAAGGCAAGCATCCAGCAGAGGACAGTAGAGCGGAGCTGCTGTTTGGATGTTGAGGGGAAAATTTGCATCAGTGCATTGCGGTCACTGCATCTTGAAGGTGGTTTGTGCAGGAGCTGTTGTCAAGTGACCGTTAAACCCCAAACAATTGTTCAGTGTTTCACACCCTACCTCCCACTCTAACTACAAAAAGACAATCACTGTAAGGATCCCAGCCGAGTAAAGATAAAGAGGGAGACTCGAGGGCAAGTTGAAGTCTGACGGTGACGTCACAGCATGCAGTTACGTGATTGGCTGGTGACTGGTAAGTATTTTGTCTTTTCCCTGAGGTGTTGTTGTGCGGGGCGCAGTGGTTGCTGAGTGAGTGCTTGCTGAGAAGGGGAGTAAGTTTTTTTAAAAACTGGAGTTTCCAGCTGAATCCGGTCGGAGTGAGGACAGAGGGACTGCTTTGTGTAAGTAGTAACGATTTAAAGTGTTTGCGCAGGCCCATAACAGCTGATTGCTGTTTTTGTGTGGGGCGCCGTGGTTTTTGTTAAGTGTTTTATTTTTACCTGTATTTAAGTTGGGCAGTTTCCAAACCCTAGACACTACACTTGTAGTGTTCCCCCACCCTTCCACCTCCTTTAACCTAAGGGGTAGAGTGAATAACAGGTAAGCTATTTCTTTTTTTATTCAGAGGGGATGGCAGGGAAGGCAGTGCAATGTTCCTCCTGCAGACTGTTTGAGGTGAGGGACGCCGTCAGTGTCCCTGCTTATTTCACCTGTGCGAAGTGCACCCATCTCCAGCTCCTCATAAACCGCGTTCGGGAACTAAAGCTGGAGCTGGATGAACTTCCGATCATTCGTGAGACAGAGGTGCTGATAGATAGTAGCTTCAGGGATGTAGTTACTCCAACGAATCAAGATAGATGGGTGACGGTGAGAGGGGATGGGAGGAAACAGTCAGTGCAGGAATCCTCTGTGGTCGTTCCCTTCAGTAACACGTATACCGTTTGGGATACTTTTGATGAGGACGACCTACCAAGAGTAAGCCACGGTGAACGGATCTCCAGCACTGAGTCCGTCCCTGTGGATCAGAAGGGAAGGAGGGAGAGCAGGAGAGCAATAGTTATTGGGGACTCGATAGTTAGAGGGACAGATAGACGGTTCTGTGGCAGCGAAGGAGATGCACGAATGGTATGTTGCCTCCCGGGTGCCATGGTCCGTGGCATCCCCGACCGTGTTTTCAGAATCCTTGAGGGGGAAGGGGGAACAGTCACAAGTCGTGGTACAAATCGGTACCAACGACATAGCTAAGAGAATGGACGGGGATTTAAAACAGTAGTTTAGGAAGCTGAGAGCCAGGACAAACCATGGTGTCATCTCTGGGTTGTTGCCGGAGCCACGTGCTAGTGAGGTGAGCGACAGGGAGAGAGTGCAGATAAACACGTGGCTGCAGGGATGGTGTAGGAGGGAGGGTTTCAGGCACGTGGATAATGGGAGCATATTCTGGGGAAGGTGGGATCTGTACCGACAAGACGGTTTGCACCTGGACCAGAGGGGCACCAATATACTGGGGGAGAAATTTGGTACGGCTGTTTGGGGGGGGGTGTGCGGGGTGGTTAAACGAATTTGTCAGGGGGCTGGGAAAACGAGCTGTAGTCCAGAAGCCAGTGTTGAGAGCAGTGACGAACTGAGGAAGGTATCAATGTCGCAGGAGTGTACTGGCAGACATAAAGGTGGGTTGAAGTGTGTCTACTTCAATGCAAGGAGCATCCGGAATAAGGTACAAGGCAGACCGTCCAGTTTAAGACATGGTGGCATTGCCAGACAGTCCAGTCTCAGCCATGGTGGAATTGCCAGGCAGGCGGTCCAGTGTCAGACATGATGGAATTACAAGTTAGACGGTCCAGTGTCACACATGGATGAATTATATGGCATCCGATACAGTGTCAGACATGGCTGAACTGCCAGGCAGACGGTCTAGTGTCACATATGGTGGAATAACAAGGCAGGCGGTCCAGTGTCAGACATAGCGGAACTGCCAGGCAGATGGTCTAGTGTCAGACATGGGGGAATTACAAGGCAGACGGTCCAGTGTCAGACACGGTGGAATTGCCAGGCATACGGTCCAGTGTCAGACATGGTGGAATTCCCAGGCAGACGGTCCAGTGTCAGACATTGTGGAATTGCCAGGCAGACGGTCCAGTGTCAGACATGGTGGAATTGCCAGGCAGACGGTCCAGTGTCAGACATGGTGGAATTGCCAGACAGACGGTCCAGTGTCAGACATGGTGGAATTGCCAGACAGACGGTCCAGTCTCAGACATGGTGAAATTGCCAGGCAGACGGTCCAGTGTCAGACATGGTGGAATTGCTAGGCAGACATCCCCGTTTCTGACATCGTGGAATTACATGGCAGATGGTGCAGTGTCAGACATGGTGGAAATACAAGGCAGGCGGTTCAGTTCTAGACATGGTGGAACTGCCAGGCAAACAGTCCAGTCTCAGCTATGGTGGAATATCAAGGCAGACGGGATCCAGTGTCAGACATGGTTGAATTGCCAGGCAGACGGCCCAATGTCAGACATAGTGGAATTGCCAGGCAGACGGTCCTGTGTCAGACATGGTGTAATTGCCAGGCAGAAGGTCCAGTCTCAGACATGGTGGAAATACAAGTCAGAGGATCCAGTTTCAGACATTTTGGAATTGCCAGGTTGACGGTCCAATGTCAGACATGGAGGAATTACGGTGAAAATTTGCATCAGTGCATTACGGTCACTGAACCCGAATATACCTCTGCAAGACACCCTCTGTGTTCAAGTGAAGGCAAGCATCCCGCAGAGGGCAGTAGAACGGAGCTGCTGATTGGCTGTTCCGGGTAAAATTTGCATCAGTGATTTGCGGTCACTGCAACCAGAGGGTGTGCCTGAGCAAGACACCCTCCGTGTTCAAGTGAAGACAAGCATCCAACAGAGGGCAGTAGAGCAGCGCTGCTGATTGGCTGTTGCGGGACAAAATTGCATCTGTGCATTGCGGTCACAGCATCTTGAAGGTGGTTTGTGGAGGGTCTGTTGTCAAGTGACAGTTAAACCCCAAACAGTTGTTCAGTGTTTCCCTCCCTACCTACTCTTCAAGCCCCCAAACATACGATGACTGTAAGGATCCCAGCCGAGTAAAGATAAAGAGGGAGATTCGAGGGCTTGTAGAAGTACAAAGAAGTCGAACCGTGACGTCACAGCCTGCAGGTAAGTGATTGGCTGGTGACTGGTAAGTAGTTTTTCTTTTCCCTGAGGTGTTCCCGTGCGGGGCGCAGGGGTTGCTGAGTGAGTGCTTGCTGAGAAGGGGAGTACTTTTTTACAAAACTTACTGTTGGGAATTTCCAGCTTGTACCCGGTCGGAGTGAGGACAGTGGGACTGCTGGGTCAATAGTACAGACTTAAAGTGTTTGCGCATGCGCATAACAGCTGATTTCTGTTCGTGTGTGGGGCGCAATGGTTGCTGGTTAAGTGTTTTATTTTTATTTTTACCTGTATTTAAGTTTGGTGGTTACGAAAACATAGACACTACACTTGTAGTGTCCCCCACCCTTTCACCTCCTTTAACCTAAGGGGTAGAGTGAATAACAGGTAAGCTCTATCTTTCTTTTTCTCTTTTTATCTAGAGGGGATGGCAGGGAAAGCAGTGCAATGTTCCTGCTGCAGAATGTTTGAGGTGAGGGACGCCGTCAGTGTACCTGCTGATTTCAGCTGTGGGAATTGTACCCATCTCCAGCTCCTCAGAAACTGCGTCAGGGAACTGGAGCTGGATGAACTCCGGATCATTCGTGAGTCACAGGTGCTCAAAGATAGTAGCTTCAGGGATGTAGATACTCCTCAGAATCAAGAGAGATGGGTGACGGTGAGAGGGGCTGGGAGGAAGCAGTCAGTGCAGGGATCCCCTGTGGTCGTTAACATCAGTAACAAGTATACCGCTTTGGATACTGTTGATGGGGATGACCTACCAGGGGTAAGCCATGGTGTACGGATCTCCAGCACTGAGTCCATCCCTGTGGCTCAGGATGGAAGTAGGGAGAGCAGGAGAGCAATAGTTATTGGGGACACAATAGTTAGAGGGACAGATAGACGGGTATGTGTCAATGAAAGAGACTCGCGGATGGTATGTTGCCTCCCGGGTGCCAGGGCCCGTGACGTCTCGAACCGTGTTTTCAGAATCCTTAAGGGGGAGGGGGGACAGTCACAAGTTGTGTTACACATCGGTACCAACGACATAGCAAAGAGAAGGGACGGGGATTTGAAACAGGAATTTAGGGAGCTAGAGTGGAAGCTCAGAGCCAGGACAAACCATGTTGCCGTCTCTGGTTTGTTGCCGGTGCCACGTGCTAGTGAGGTGAGGAACAGGGAGAGAGTGCAGATAAACACGTAGCTGCAGGGATGGTGTAGCAGGGAGGGTTTCAGGTCGTGGAGCACATTCTGCGGAAGGTGGGTCCTGGACAGACAGGACGGTTTGCACCTGAACCAGATGGGCACCAATATCCTGGGAGGGGGGGGGACGACGAATTTGTCAGGGGGCTGTGATAACGAGCTGTAGTCCAGAAGGAGAGTGGAGAGTAGTGACGTACTGAGGAGGGTATCAAGATCGCAAGAGTGTACCGGCAGACAGAAAGGTGGGTTCAAGTGTGTCTACTTCTATGCAAGGAGCATCCGGTATATGGTACAAGGCAGACGGTCCAGTATCAGACATGGTGGAATTACAAGACAGTCGGACCAGACTCAGACATTTTAGAATTACAAGGCAGACGGTCCAATGTCAGACATGGTGAAATTACAAGGCAGACAGTCCAGTGTCAGACATGGTCGAATTGACAGTCAGACGGTCCAGTGTCAGACACGGTGGAATTCCCAGGCGACGGTCCAGTGTCAGACTTGGTGGAATTGCCAGGCAGATGGTCCAGTGTCAGACTTGGTGGAATTGCCAGGCAGAGTATCACAGCTATACAGCGAGAGGACACCTCAGAGGGCAGTGAGGCTATATGGGTAGAGATCAGGAATAAGAAGGGTGCAGTCACAATGTTGGGGGTATACTACAGGCCTCCCAACAGCCAGCGGGAGATAGAGGAGCAGATAGGTAGACAGATTTTGGAAAAGAGTAAAAACAACAGGGTTGTGGTGATGGGAGACTTCAACTTCCCCAATATTGACTGGGACTCACTTAGTGCCAGGGGCCTAGACGGGGCAGAGTTTGTAAGGAGCATCCAGGAGGGCTTCTTAAAACAATATGTAAACAGTCCAACTAGGGAAGGGGCGGTACTGGACCTGGTATTGGGGAATGAGCCCGGCCAGGTGGTAGATGTTTCAGTAGGGGAGCATTTCGGTAACAGTGACCACAATTCAGTAAGTTTTAAAGTACTGGTGGACAAGGATAAGAGTGGTCCGAGGATGAATGTGCTAAATTGGGGGAAGGCTAATTATAACAATATTAGGCGGGAACTGAAGAACATAGATTGGGGGCGGATGTTTGAGGGCAAATCAACATCTGACATGTGGGAGGCTTTCAAGTGTCAGTTGAAAGGAATACAGGACAGGCATGTTCCTGTGAGGAAGAAAGATAAATACGGCAATTTTCGGGAACCTTGGATGACGAGTGATATTGTAGGCCTCGTCAAATAGAAAAAGGAGGCATTTGTCAGGGCTAAAAGGCTGGGAACAGACGAAGCCTGTGTGGCATATAAGGAAAGTAGGAAGGAACTTAAGCAAGGAGTCAGGAGGGCTAGAAGGGGTCATGAAAAGTCATTGGCAAATAGGGTTAAGGAAAATCCCAAGGCTTTTTACACGTACATAAAAAGCAAGAGGGTAGCCAGGGAAAGGGTTGGCCCACTGAAGGATAGGCAAGGGAATCTATGTGTGGAGCCAGAGGAAATGGGCGAGGAACTAAATGAATACTTTGCATCAGTATTCACCAAAGAGAAGGAATTGGTAGATGTTGAGTCTGGAGAAGGGGGTGTAGATAGCCTGGGTCACATTGTGATCCAAAAAGACGAGGTGTTGGGTGTCTTAAAAAATATTAAGGTAGATAAGTCCCCAGGGCCGGATGGGATCTACCCCAGAATACTGAAGGAGGCTGGAGAGGAAATTGCTGAGGCCTTGACAGAAATCTTTGGATCCTCGCTGTCTTCAGGGGATGTCCCGGAGGACTGGAGAATAGCCAATGTTGTTCCTCTGTTTAAGAAGGGTGGCAGGGATAATCCCGGGAACTACAGGCCGGTGAGCCTTACTTCAGTGGTAGGGAAATTACTGGAGAGAATTCTTCGAGACAGGATCTACTCCCATTTGGAAGCAAATGAACGTATTAGTGAGAGGCAGCACGGTTTTGTGAAGGGGAGGTCGTGTCTCACTAACTTGATAGAGTTTTTCGAGGAGGTCACTAAGATGATTGATGCAGGTAGGGCAGTAGATGTTGTCTATATGGACTTCAGAATGGCCTTTGACAAGGTCCCTCATGGTAGACTAGTACAAAAGGTGAAGTCACACGGGATCAGGGGTGAACTGGCAAGGTGGATACAGAACTGGCTAGGCCATAGAAGGCAGAGGGTAGCAATGGAGGGATGCTTTTCTAATTGGAGGGCTGTGACCAGTGGTGTTCCACAGGGATCAGTGCTGGGACCTTTGCTCTTTGTAGTATATATAAATGATTTGGAGGAAAATGTAACTGGTCTGATTAGTAAGTTTGCAGACGACACAAAGGTTGGTGGAATTGTGGATAGCGATGAGGACTGTCTGAGGATACAGCAGGGTTTAGATTGTCTGGAGACTTGGGCGGAGAGATGGCAGATGGAGTTTAACCTGGACAAATGTGAGGTAATGCATTTTGGAAGGGCTAATGCAGGTAGGGAATATACAGTGAATGGTAGAACCCTCAAGAGTATTGAAAGTCAAAGAGATCTAGGAGTACAGGTCCACAGATCACTGAAAGGGGCTACACAGGTGGAGAAGGTAGTCAAGAAGGCATACGGCATGCTTGCCTTCATTGGCC
Organism: Scyliorhinus torazame; assembly: GCF_047496885.1. Taxonomy (NCBI): domain Eukaryota; kingdom Metazoa; phylum Chordata; class Chondrichthyes; order Carcharhiniformes; family Scyliorhinidae; genus Scyliorhinus; species Scyliorhinus torazame. Next base: position 59,751,228 of record NC_092726.1, read on the forward strand.
GGGGCACTGAGTATAAGAATTGGCAAGTCATGTTGCAGCTGTATAGAACCTTACTTAGGCCACACTTGGAGTATAGTGTTCAATCCTGGTCGCCACACTACCAGAAGGATGTGGAGGCTTTAGAGAGGGTGCAGAAGAGATTTACCAGAATGTTGCCTGGTATGGAGGGCATAAGCTATGAGGAGCGATTGAATAAACTCGGTTTGTTCTCACTGGAGCGAAGGAGGTTGAGGGGCGACCTGATAGAGGTATACAAAATTATGAGGGGCATAGACAGAGTGGATAGTCAGAGGCTTTTCCCCAGGGTAGAGGGGTCAATTACTAGGGGGCATAGGTTTAAGGTGAGAGGGGCAAAGTTTAGAGTAGATGTACGAGGCAAGTTTTTTACGCAGAGGGTAGTGGGTGCCTGGAACTCACTACCGGAGGAGGTAGTGGAAGCAGGGACGATAGGAACATTTAAGGGGCATCTTGACAAATATATGAATAGGCTGGGAATAGAAGGATACGGACCCAGGAAGTGTAGAAGATTGTAGTTTAGTCGGGCAGTATGGTCGGCACGGGCTTGGAGGGCCGAAGGGCCTGTTCCTGTGCTGTACATTTCTTTGTTCTTTGTTCTTTGACGGTCAATCTCAGACATGGTGGAATTGCCAGGCAGATGGTCCAGTGTCAGACAGGGTGGAATTGCCAGGCAGACGGTCCAGTGTCAGACATAGTGGAATTGCCAGGCAGACGGTCCAGTGTCAGACATGGTGGAATTATAAGGGAGACGGTCAAGTCTCAGACATGGTGGAATTGCCAGACAGACGGTCCAGTGTTAAACATGGTGGAATTACCAGGCAGACGGTCCAGTGTCAGACAGGGTGGAATTGCCAGGCAGACGGTCCAGTTTCAGACAGGGTGGAATTACAAGGCGGACGAGTGAGGAAGTACTTTGACCATTTAAGGAGCTGGGAGGTCACACAGCCAATGTCTGAACAGTTGGAGCCAGCTGGCATCACCACTGCCCCCGCAGCAGAGCCGGAACCGAGGGAGCCTGAGAGTTCCGCAGAGAATAGTAAGAACTCTAACAACACCAGGTTAAAGTCCACCAGGTTTGTTTCGAATCACTAGCTTTCGGAGCGCAGCTCCTTCCTCAGGTGAATCCGGAGGAACTCACCAGTGACCTCGATGGAGCTGGATAGGGGGGAGTCCACGAAGTGGTGTCGAATCCTCGAAGCAACATCCTGCTGCTGACAACATCAGTTTCCAATTGGTGGAGGAGCCGGATGGAGCCCAGGGTGATCCACCATGCCTCAGATTCCCCCTGTGAAGGACTGTTCTTAACTGTCCCTTTTTAATGTCTCCAGCTTTTCTTGTACACATTTCACTGTAAATGACTCAAATTGTTTGCATGTTACTGAGGGACGTAAGAGGGGGGAATCTGACAACGCTGCCTCTATCAGGGGTGATCCCATGTGGTCCACGTCACCCGCTCGGCGCCTATCGTGTGTGAGTGTGTGAACCCCGACTAATGGGGAATAATCCCTGGGAGCAGGGAACAGGCAGTGTGGCCTCGGGAGCCACCAATTAAAAAGCTGTTTCAGAGACCTCTGTGCTGTATATAGTTAACCATTCACTTCCACTTAATAATCCCTGGGAGCAGGGGACAGGCAGTGTGGCCTCGGGAGCTACCAATTAAAGAGCTGTTTCAGAGACCTCTGTGCTGTATATAGTTCACCATTAACTTCTCAATAATCCCTGGGAGCAGGGGACAGGCAGTGAGGCTCTGGTAGCCCCCAATTAAAAAAATATTTCAGAGACCTCGGTGCCTGTACGGAGTGAACCATTTACTTTTTCTCAATGATCCCCTTTCTTGTTATACAAGGAGCCCCCGCAGTGTTGCCTGAAACCACCACAGTGTAATGGTCACCATTACTGAGACGGCTTTGCAATTCCGGATACAGAGAAGGTCAATGGAACTGTGCCGTTAACAGCCACTGACAGGACCATCCACAGCCTGGTGTCAGGCTCCAGGCCGTGCTGAAGGAGGCGTCAACGTTCTGTAACCAGCTCCTTGTTATATCAGATTTGACAGGACCATCCACAACCTGGTGTGAGGCTCCAGGCCGTGCTGAACGAGGTGACACCGTTCTGTAACCGGCACCTTGTTATATCAGATTTGACAGGACCATCCACAGCCTGGTGTCAGGCTCCAGGCCGTGCTGAACGAGGTGACACCGTTCTGTAACCAGCTCCTTGTTATATCAGATTTGACAGGACCATCCACAGCCTGGTGTGAGGCTCCAGGTCGTGTTGAAGGAGGCGACACCGTTCTCTGACCAGCTCCTTGTTGGATCAGATTTGCCTCACACTCTGTTCCTCTACTCTCTGGAGTGGAGGCGCATGAATGGTGATTAAATTGGGGTTTGCAAGTATGGATAAAGTGTAAGTGGAGCGGATGCTTCCTCTTGTGGGGCATTCTGGAACGAGAGGTCATAATCTCAGGATAACAGGCAGCAAATGTAAAGCAGAGCTGAGGAGGATCTATTTCTCCCAATGGGATGTGAATCTGTGGAATTTTCTACCCCAGAGTGCGGTGCATGCTGGGACAGTGAGTACATTTTAGGAGGAGTTGGATGGAATTTGATTTGGGAATGGGTTGAGAATATTAGATAATGGGCAGGACGGTGACGTTCAGCCGAGGATGAGATCAGCCAAGATCGAATGACAGAGCAGACTCAATGGGCCAAATAGCCTCATTCTGCTCCTGGACCTTCTGAACTTACAAACTTATGAAGTGAAGAACGTGGATTCAATCTTTCCAAGATGTAAGTGACGTGAGCAATATTACACTTAAAGTGGTTTATACAATAAATAACCGGACCGTGAGACTTACCAGGGACACCGACAACAGCCAGGAGTGGATAACAACCCGCCTGAATTATCATCAGTGCGCCGCGGATCCGCTGTGGTAAAGACGGCCAATTCAGATAGAAAATACCCAGGGATAAACTCCTGTCTATTGTTGTAACATGCAGATCGATTGTTCTGAGATTTTGATCCATTGCTGTAACGTTCCTGTGGATTGTTCCCAGATTCTGATCCATTGCTGTAACGTTCCTGTGGATAGTTCCCAGATTCGGATCCATTGCTGTAACGTTCCTGTGGATTGTTCCCAGATTCTGATCCATTGCTGTAACGTTCCTGTGGGTAGTTCCCAGATTCTGATCCATTGCTGTAACGTCCCTGTGGATAGTTCACAGATTCTGATCCATTGCTGTAACGTTCCTATTGGTAGTTACCAGATTCTGCTCCCTCCTCTCGGTCTCTCTGGAGGCGCTGATCTCTGGCAGTGTTGGAATTGACGCTCCGCTGACAGATTGGGATAACACAATGAAAGGAATCGCTTATTAATAGCTGAGAGAAACCCTCCAGTGACACGGTTAGAATCCATAGAGACTGACATTAATCACAGTTACTAAACAAACAGGCTCAGTTAACCCCTTTCAGTCCAACACTTTTATAACGCAATGAAATAGAAGATTAACCGGGTCTAGATTGGCTGTGTGGCAGTGACTGAGGGATGGAGTGTGGAAATAGTGGACACACTGACCCTGATACTCAATCTTCATTGATATCTGAGTGGTTCCAGGGAACTGGGGGATTTTCAATGTCCCATCCTGTTTATAAAAGGAGAGAGAGGGATAAACCCTGGAGTGACAGAGCCGTCAGTATAATGTTAGTCACCAGGACATTTCTCGAGGCCAGAACAGAATGCGCGGGGACAGATTGGCAGGGAGGAAATGGTGTCATCCGTGAGCAGCAGAACCAGTGAATGCATTTCGGTATCTCTCTGTCTGTGTGTATCTTTTCCTGTGTCTGTCTCTGTATCTCTCAGTCTGTGTGTATCTGTCTCTGTATCTCTCTCTGTATCTCTCTGTCTGTGTGTATCTGTCCCTATGTCTGTCTCTGTGTCTCTCTCTGTACCTCTCTCTGTCTCTCTCTCGCTGTACTTCTCTCTGTATCTCTCTCTGTCGCACTCTCTGTCTCTCTCTATCTGTCTCTCTCTCTGTCAATCTCTCTGTCTCACTCTCTCTCTCTCTGGCTCTCTCTGTCTTTCGCTCTCTGTCTCTCTCTCTCTGTCTCTGTCTCTCTCTCTCTGTTCTCTCTCTCTGTATCTCTCTGAGTACCTGCCTCTGCATCTGTCTCTGTATCTCTCTCTCTGCATCTCTCTACCTTTATCTCCCATTTTATCTCCCCCTGTATCTCTCCGTATCTCTCCCTGCATCTCTCTCTGCATCTCTCTATATCTCTGAGTATGTCTCTGTATCTCGCTCTCTCTACCTCTCTAGCTCTCTCTGTATCTGTCTCTGTTTCTGTCTTTGTACCTCTCTGTCTCGGTATCTCTCTCTGTATCTGCCTCTGTATCTCTCTCTCTGTCTCTCTCTCTCTATGTTTCTCCCTCTCTGAATTTCTCTCTCTGTATCTCTCTCTCTCTGTATCTCTCAGTATCTCTCTATCTCTATATCTTTCTCTGTATCACTCTCTCTCTGTATCTTTCTCTGTAGCTCTCTCTGTAACTTTCTCGGTGTCTCTCTCTGTATCTCTCTCTGTATCACTCTCTCGCTCAGTATCTCCCTCACTGTATCTCTCTCTTAGTATCACTCTCTCTGTATCTCTCTCTCTGTATCTCTCTAAGCATCTCTCTATCTCTGCATCTTTCTCTGTATCACTCTATCTGTATCTCGCTCTGTCTCTCTCTCTATCTCTCTCTCTGCCTCTGTCTGTCACTCTCTCTCTCTGTCTCTCTGTGTGTCTCCCTCTCCCTGTGTCTCTCTCTCTATCTCTCTCTCTGTATTTCTCTGTACCTATATCTGCACCAGTCTCTGTATCTCACTCTCTGTACCTCTCTCTCTGTACCTCTATATTTCTATCTCTCTCTCTGCATTCCTCTCTCTGTATCTCCCTTGTATCTCCCTCTGTATCTCTCTCTGTACCTTCTGTCTCTGTATCTCTCACAGTCACTCTCATACCAGGCAGAACTGCACCCAGAATTTCACCAATTTCAAACAGTCCTTGAAACTGCCCCAAAGAAGAGTCACTTTATAGAGTCACGGAGGTCTACAGCACAGAAAAGGCCGGTCGGCCCATCACGACTGCACTGGTCAAAAACAACCACCTAACTATTCTAATCCCATTCTCCAGCACTTGACCCATGGCCTTGTATGGCCTGGAATCGCAAGTGCACACCTAAATACTTCTTAAATGTTATAAAGGCCTCTGCCTCCACCACCTATTCATGCTGAGAGTTCCAGACTCCCATCACTCTCTGGGTGAAAAGGTTGTTCCTCACATCCCCTCTGAACCTCCTGCTTCCTTACCTTCAATCCATGCCCCCTGGTCATTGATTCCTCCACCAAAGGGAAACGTTCATTCCTGTCTACCTCTGCGATGGGCAGCACGGTAGCATTGTGGAAAGCACAATTGCTTCACAGCTCCAGGGTCGCAGGTTCGATTCCGGCTTGGGTCACTGTCTGTGCGGAGTCTGCACAGCCCCCCGTGTGTGCGTGGGTTTCCTCCGGGTGCTCCGGTTTCCTCCCACAGTCCAAAGATGTGCAGGTTAGGTGGATTGGCCATGATAAATTGCCCTTAATTTCCAAAATTGCCCTCAGTGTTGGGTGGGGTTACTGGGTTATAGCGATCAGGTGGAGGTGTTGACCTTGGGTAGGGTGCTCTTTGCAAGAGCCGGTGCAGACTCGATGGGCCGAATGGCCTCCTTCTACACTGTAATTTCTATGAATAATCTATGCCCCACAGAATTTTATACATTTCACTCCTGTCACCCCTCAGTCTCCTCTGCTCCAGGAATACAATCCAGCACAGGGCTAAATCGCTGGCTTTGAAAGCAGACCAAGGCAGGCCAGCAGCACGGTTCAATTCCCGTAACAGTCTCCCCGAACAGGCACCGCAATGTGGCGACTTGGGGCTTTTCACAGTAACTTCATTAAAGCCTACTTGTGACAATAAGTGATTTTCATTTCATTTCATTTCTCTCCTTCTGTATCTCTCGCTCTGTATCTCTCTCTGTATCTCTCTCCATCTGTTTCTCTCTCGGTATCTCTCTCTACACGTTCTGTCTCTGTATCTCTCTCTGTATCTACCTTTGTATCTCTCTCTCTGTCACCCTCTGTAGCTCTCTGCGTTTTTTTCTCTGTATCTGTACATCTCTCTGTATCTCTCTCTGTATCTCTCTCTGTACCTTCTGTCTCTGTATATTTCTCTGTATCTGTCCCTGTATCTCTCTCTCTGTCACTCTCTGTATCTCTCTCGGTTTTTCTCTCTGTACCTGTATATCTCTCTCTGTATCTCTCTCTCTGTATCTGTCTCTTTATTTCTCTCTCTGTCTCTCCCTGTATCTCTCTCCGTATCTCTCTGTCTCTGTATGTCTTTCTCTGTACCTCTCCCTGTATCTCTCTCTGTATCTGCCTCTGTATCTCTCTGTCTCTGTATCTATCTGTCTCTGTATCTCTCTGTCCCTGTATCTCTCTTTCTGTCACTCTCTGTATCTATCTCGGTTTTTCTATCTGTATCCCTCTATATATCTCTCTCTCTGTATCTCTCTCTCTGTATTTCTCCCTATGTATTTCTCTCTCTGTATCTCTCTCAGTATATTTCTGTCTCTGTATGTCTCTCTCTGTATCTCTCTCTATTTGTATCTCTCTCTCTGTATTTATATCTGTCTCTGTATCTCACTCAATGTATCGTTCTCTCTGTGTCTGTCTCTGTATGTCACTCTGTATCTCTCTCTGTCTCTGTCTCTCTCTTACACCCTCTCTGTATCTCTCTCTCTGTATCTCTCTCTGTTCCTCTCTCTCAGTACCTCTCTCTCTGTATCTCCCTCTGTATCTCTCTCTATCTCTAAGTATCTCGCTGTTTCTGCATCTCGCTCTCTGTACCTCTCTCCCTCGCTCTGTCTCTCCGTATCTGTCTCTGTATCAGTCTCTGTACTTCTCTGTCTTGGTATCTCTCTCTGTATCTGTCTCTATAACTCTCTCTCTGTCTCTCTCTGTATCTCTCTCGGTTTTTCTTTCTGGATATTTATCTCTCTCTCTGTATCTCTCACTATGTTTCTTTCTCTCTATTTCTCTCACTGTATCTCTCTCTTTGTATCTCTCTCATTATCTCTCTGTCTCTGTATTTCTTTCCCTGTACCTCTCCGTGTATCTCTCTCTGTGTCTCTCTCTGCATCAGTCTCTGTATCTCTCTGTCTCTGTATCTCTGTCTCTGTATCTCTCTGTCTCTGCATCTCTCTGTCTGAATCTCTGTCTGTATCTCTCTCGGTATCTGTCTCTCTGCATCTATCTAAGCATCTCTCTGTCTCTGTATCTTTCTCTGTATCGCTCTTTCTCAGTATCTCTCTCTGTATCTCTCTCGCTGTATCTCTATCTCTGTATCTCTCTCTCTGTATCTCTCGAAGTATCTCCCTGTCTCTGTATCTTTCCCTGTTTCACTCTCTTTCTGTATCTCTCTCTGTACCACTCCCTGTACCTCTCTCTGAATCTCTCTCCGTATCTCGTTCTGTATCACTCTCTCTGTATCTCTCTAAGCATCTCTCTGTATCTTTATCTTTCTCTGTATCACCCTATCTGTATCTCTCTGTGTCTCTCACTCTGAGTTTCTGTACCTATCTCTGCACCATTCTCTGTATGTCTCTCTCTGTACCTATCTCTCTGCATCTATCTCTTTATCTCCCTTTGTATCTCCCTCTGTATCTCTCTCTGTATCTCTCTCTTCACCCTCTGTCTCTGTATCTATCTCTGTATCTCCCTCTCTGTCACTCTCTGTATCTCTCTGGGGGTTTTCTCTCTGTATCGGTATCTCTCTCTCTGCATCTCTCATCTGTATCTCTCTCTCTGTATCTCCGTATCTCTCTCTGTATCTTCTGTTTCTGTATCTCCGTATCTCTCTCTGTATCTTCTGTTTCTGTATCTCCCGTTGTATCTGTCGCGGTATCTCTCTGTCACTCTCTGTATCACTCTCGGTTTTTATCTCTGTATCTGTACCTCTCTCTCTGTATCTCTCTGTATCTCTCTCTCTGCACCTCTCTCTCTATCTCCCTCTGTACCTTCTCCCTCTCTCTGTATCTGTCTCTGTATCTCTCTTTCTGTCACTCTCTGTATCTATCTCGGTTTTTCTATCTGTATCCCTCTATATATCTCTCTCTCTGTATCTCTCTCTCTGTATTTCTCCCTCTGTATTTCTCTCTCTGTATCTCTCTCAGTATATTTCTGTCTCTGTATGTCTCTCTCTGTACCTATCCCTGTATCTCTCTCTGTATCTCTCTCTGCATCTGTCGCTGTATCTCTCTGTCTCTGGAGCTATCGGTCTCTGTATCTCTGTCTCTGTATCTCTCTCTCTGCATCTCTCTCTGTATATCTCTGCCTGTATCTCTCTGTCTGTAACTCTCACTTTGTCTCCCTCTCTCTTTCTCTCTCTCTGTATCGCTCTCTGTATCTCTCCCTGTATCTGACTCGGTCTGACTCTGTTTCTCGCTCTGTATCTTTCTCCCTGAATCTCTCTGTCTCCGCTGTATTTATCTCTCACTGCCTATTTCTCTGTTTATCTCTCTCTCTGCATCTCTCTCGGAATCTCTCTCCCTACAACTCTCTGATTATCCCTCTCTCTGCATCTCCCATTGTCTCGGTCTTATCTCTTCATCTCTCGCTATTTCAATCTCAATCTCTCCCTGTACCTCTCTCTGCAGCTCTTTCTCATTGTATCTCTCTCAGTAGCATTCTCTCTGCATCGCTCTACCATTTCTCACTGGAACGAAGGAGGTTGAGGGGCGACCTGATAGAGGTCTACAAAATTATGAGGGGCATAGACAGAGTGGATAGTCAGAGGCTTTTCCCCGGGGTGCAGGGGTCAATTACTAAGGGGCATAGGTTTAAGGTGCGAGGGGCAAGGTTTAGAGTAGATGTACGAGGCACTTTTTTACGCAGAGGGCAGTGGGTGCCTGGAACTCGCTATCGGAGGAGGTGGTGGAACCAGGGACGATAGTTACATTTAAGGGGCATCTTGACACATACATGAATAGGATGGGAATAGAGGGATATGGACCCAGGAAGTGTAGAAGATTGTAGTTTAGTCGGGCAGCATGGTCGGCACGGGCTTGGAGGGCCGAAGGGCCTGTTCCTGTGCTGTACATTTCTTTGTTCTTTGTTGTTCTTTGTACCTCTCTGTGTGCATGTCTAAGACTGCATCTCTGTATCTTTCAGTCAGTATCTCTCTCCCTCTGTATCTGTCCGTACCATTCTCCCCCTCTGTGTATCTCTGTATCTCTCCGTATCATTCGCTCTGCATCTCTCTACCTCTCTGTGTGCATCTCTGTGACTGCATCTCTCTCTCTGTATCTCTGTATGTCTCTCCGTATCATTTGATCTGCATTTCTCGACCTCTCTGTGTGTATCTCTCTGACTTTATTTAACTCTTTCTCCCTGCGTCTCTCTCTGTATCCCCCCCCCCCGCTATGTCTCTCTACACCTCTCTCTGAATATCGCTCTATTCCCCTCTCTCAGCATCACTCTGTGCATATCTCTGTGCATATCTCTCTGTAACTCTCTCGTATCTCTCTCCGTATCTATCACTGTATCTCTCCCTGTACTTCTCTCTGCATTTCTGTATCTCTCTCCGTATCATTCTCTCTGCATCTCCCTCTTCCTCTCTGTGTACATCTCTATGACTGTGTCTAACTCTCTCTCTGTATCTCTCTCCCTGTATCTCTCTCTCTGTATCTTTCTCTCTCTGTATATCTCTGTATTTCTCTCTCTATATATCTCTATCTGTATCTCCTTCTCTGTATCTCTCTCTCTATGTATCTCTCTCTGTATCTCTGTATCTCGCTCACTCTCTCTCTCTGTACAGAACATAGAACATAGAAAAATACAGCACAGAACATGCCCTTCGGCGCGCGATGTCGTGCCGAACGTTTGTCCGAGATTAATCATAGATTATCATAGAATTGACATTGCAGAAGGAGGCCATTCGGCCCATCAAGTCTGCACCGGCTCTTGGAAAGAGCACCCTACCCAAGGTCAAAACCTACACCCAACACTTCTGGCAATTTTGGACACTAAGGGCAATTTACCATGGCCAATCCACCTAACCTGCACATCTTTGGACTGTGGGAGGAAACCGGAGCACCCGGAGGAAACGCACGCAGACACGGGGAGGATGTGCAGACTCCGCACAGACAGTGACCCAAGCCGGAATCGAACCTGGGACCCTGGAGCTGTGAAACAATTGTGCTAGCCACAATGCAACCCTGCCGCCTGTAAGAACAAATTAATCTACACTATATCATTCTACCGTAATCCATGTATTTATCCAATAGCTGCTTGAAGGTCCCTAATGTTTCCGACACAACTACTTCCACAGGCAGTGCATTCCATGCCCCCACTACTCTCTGGGTAAAGAACCTACTTCTGACATCCGCCCTATATCTTCCACCATTCACCTTAAATTTATGTCCCAATGTAATGGTTCGTACCACCCTGGGAAAAAGTCTCTGACTGTCTACTCTATCTATTCCCCTGATCATCTTATAAACCTCTATCATGTCGCCCCTGGTCCTTCTCCGTTCCAATGAGAAAAGGCCTAGCACCCTCAACCTTTCCTCGTAAGTCCTACTCTGCATTCCAGGCAACATCCTGGTAAATCTCCTATGCACCTTTTCCAAAGCTTCCACATCCTTCCGAAAATGAGGCGACCAGAACTGTACACGGTAATCCAAATGTGGCCTTACAAACGTTTTGTACAACTGCATCATCACCTCGCGGCTCATAAATTCAATCCCTCTGTTAATGAACGCTAACCCATCCTTCGACTACCTCATCCAAGCCATTAATGAAAATCACAAACAGCAGTGGACCCAGAACTGATTCCTGCGGTACGCCACTGGTAACTGGGATCCAGTCTGAATATTTGCCGTCCACCACCACTCTCTGACTTCTATTGGTTAGCCAGTTCGTTATCCAACTGGCCAAATTTCCCACTTTCCTACGCTCCTTACTTTCTGCATAAGCCTAACATGGGGAACCTTATCAAATGCCTTACTAAAATCCATGTACACTACATCCACTGCTTTTCATTCATCCACATGCTTGGTCACCTCCTCAAAGAATTCAATAAGACTTGTAAGGCAAGACCTTCCCCTCAAAAATCCGTGCTGACTATCCCTAATCAAGCAGTGTCTTTCCAGATGCTCAGAAATCATATCCTTCAGTACCCTTTCCATTACTTTGCCTACCACCGAAGTAAGACTAACTGGCCTGTAATTCCCAGGGTTATCCCTAGTCCCTTTTTTGAACAGAGGTACGATATTCGCCACTCTCCAATCCCCTGGTACCACCCCTGTTGACAGTGAGGACGAAAAGTTCATTTCCAACGGCGCTGCAATTTCATCTCTTGCTTCACATAGAATCCTTGGATATATCCCGTCAGGCCCGGGGGACATGTCTATCCTCAACTTTTTCTAAATGCCCAACACATCTTCCATCCTAACAAGTATTTCCTCGAGCTTACCAGTCTGGTTCACACTGTCCTCTCCAACAATATGGCCCCTCTCATTTGTAAATACAGAAGAAAAGTACTCGTTCAAGACCTCTCCTATCTCTTCAGACTCAATACACAATCTTCCGCTACTGTCCTTGATCGGACCTACCCTCGCTCTAGTCATTCTCATATTTCTCACATATGTGTAAAAGGCCTTGGGGTTTTCCTTGATCCTACCCGCCAAAGATTGTTCATGACCTCTCTTAGCTCTCCTATCCCTTTCTTCATTTCCCTCCTGGCTATCTTGTATCCCTCCAGCGTCCTGTCTGAACCTTGTTTCCTCAGCCTTCCATAAGTCTCCTTTTTCCTCTTAACAAGACATTAAACCTCTCTTGTCAACCATGGTTCCCTCACTCGACCATCTCCTCCCTGCCTGACAGGGACATATATATCAAGGACACGTAGTACCAGTTCCTTGAACACATTCCACATTTCACGTGTGTCCTTCCCTGACAGCCTATGTTCCCAACTGATGCACTTCAATTCTTGTCTGCCAACATCGTATTTACCCTTCCCCTAATTGTAAACCTTGCCCTGTTGCACGCACCTATCCCTCTCCATTACTAAAGTGAAAGTCACAGAATTGTGGTCACTATCTCCAAAATGCTCCCCCACGAACAAATCTATCACTTTCCCTGGTTCATTACCAAGTACCAAATCCAATATTGCCTCCCCTCTGGTCGGATAATCTACATACTGTGTTAGAAAATCTTCCTGGACACACTGCACTAACACCACCCCATCCAAATTATTTGATCGAAAGAGTTTCCACTCAATGTTTGAGGAAGTTGAAATCACCCATGACTACTACCCTGTGACTTCTGCACCTTTCCAAAATCTGTTTCCCAATCTGTTCCTCCACAGTATAGAAAACTCCTAACAAGGTGACTGCTCCTTTCCTATTTCTGACTTCAAACCATACTACCCCAGTAGGCAGATATAATTTTAATAGAATGTACAGTGCAGGAGGGGATCATTCGCCCCATCGAGTCTGCACCGGCTCATGGAAAGAGCACCCTACCCAAGGTCAACACCTCCACCCTATCCCCATAACCCAGTAACCCCACCCAACACTACGGGCAATTTTGGACACTAAGGGCAATTTATAATGGCCAATCCACCTAACCTGCACATCTTTGGACTGTGGGAGGAAACCGGAGCACCCGGAGGAAACCCACGCACACACGGGGAGGATGTGCAGACTCCGCACAGACAGTAACCCAAGCCGGAATCGAACCTGGGACACTGGAGCTGTGAAGCAATTGTGCTATCCACAATGCTACCGTGCTGCCCGATACTCCTTGAACTGCCTTTCTGCAGCTGTAATGCTATCTCTAATTAACAATGCCACCCCCCACATCTTTTACCACCCTCCCTAATCTTATTAAGACCATAAGACCATAAGACATAGGAGCGGAAGTAAGGCCATTCGGCCCATCGAGTCCACTCCACCATTCAATCATGGCTGATTTCAACTCCATTTACCCGCTCTCTCTCCATAGCCCTTAATTCCTCGAGAAATCAAGAATTTATCAACTTCTGTCATAAAGACACTCAACGTACCCGGCCTCCACCGCCCTCTGTGGCAATGAATTCCACAGACCCACCACTCTCTGGCTGAAGAAATTTCTCATCTCTGTTCTAAAGTGACTCCCTTTTATTCTAAGGCTGTTCCCCCGGGTCCTAGTCTCCCCTGCTAATGGAAACAACTTCCCTACATCCACCCTATCTAAGCCATTCATTATCTTGCCAGTTTCTGTTAGATCACCCCTCAACCTCCTAAACTCCAATGAATATAATCCCTGGATCCTCAGACGTTCATCGTATGTTAGGCCTCCCATTCCTGGGATCATCCGTGTGAATCTCCGCTGGACCCGCTCCAGTGCCAGTATGTCTTTCCTGAGATGTGGGGCCCATAATTGCTCACAGTATTCTAAATGGGGCCTAACTAATGCTTTATAAAACTACAGAAGTACATCCCTGCTTTTATATTCCAAGCCAATGGAGATGAATGACAACATTGCATTTGCTTTCTTAATTACGGACTTAACCTGCAAGTTTACCTTTAGAGAATCCTGGACTAGGACTCCCGAGTCCCTTTGCACTTCAGCATAATGAATTTTGTCACCGTTAAGAAAATAGTCCACGCCTCTATTCTTTTTTCCAAAGTGCAAGACCTCGCACTTACCCACGTTGAATTTCATCAGCCATTTCTTGGACCACTCTCCTAAACTGTCTAAATCTTTCCGCAGCCTCCCCACCTCCTCCATACAACCTGCCCCTCCACCTATCTTTGTATCATCGGAAAACTTAGCCAGAATGCCCCCAGTCCCGTCATCTAGATCGTTAATATATAAAGAGAACAGCTGTGGCCCCAACACTGAACCCTGCGGGACACCATTCGCCACCGGTTGCCATTCCGAAAAATAACCTTTTATCCCAACTTTCTGCCTTCTGCCTGACAGCCAATCGTCAATCCATGTTAGTACCTTGCCTCGAATACCATGGGCCCTTCTTTTACTCAGCAGTCTCCCGTGAGGTACCTTATCAAAGGCCTTTTGGAAGTCAAGATAGATAACATCCATGGGCTCTCCTTGGTCTAACCTATTTGTTATCTCTTCAAAGAACTCTAACAGGTTTGTCAGGCACGACCTCCCCTTACTAAATCCATGCTGACTTGTCCTAATCCCACCCTGCACTTCCAAGAATTTAGAAATCTCATCCTTAACAATGGATTCTAGAATCTTGCCAACAACCGAGGTTAGGCTAATTGGCCTATAATTTCCCATCTTTTTCTTTGTTCCCTTCTTGAACAGGGGGTTTCAACAGCGATTTTCAAATCCTCTGGTACTTTCCCTGACTCCAGTGACTTTTGAAACATCATCACCAACGCCTCCACTATTTCTTCAGCTATCTCGTTTAGAACTCTAGGATGTAGCCCATCTGGGCCCGGAGATTTATCAATTTTAGACCTCTTAGTTTCTCTAGAACTTTCTCCTTTGTGATGGCTACCATATTCAACTCTGTCTCCTGACTCTCCAGAATTGTTGGGATATTACTCATTTCTTCTACTGTGAAGACTGACGCAAAGTACTTATTCAGTTCCTCGGCTATTTCCTTGTCTCCGATCATAAAATTACCAGCGTCATTTTGGAGCAGCCCAATGTCTACTTTTGCCTCCCGTTTGTTTTTAATGTATTTAAAGAAACTTTTACTATCATTCCTAATGTTACTGGCTAGCCGACCTTCAAATTTGATCCTCTCTTTCCTTATCTCTCTCTTTGTTATCCTCTGTTTGTTTTTGTAGCCTTCCCAATCTTCTGACTTCCCACTACTCTTTGCCACATTATAGGCTTTCTCTTTTGCTTTGATGCATTCCCCAACTTCCTTTGTCAGCCATGGCTGCCTAATCCCCCTTCTGATAACCTTTCTTTTCTTTGGGATGAACCTCTGTACTGTGTCCTCAATTACTCCCAGAAACTCCTGCCATTGCTGTTCTACTGTCTTTCCCACTAGGCTCTGTTCCCAGTCGATTTTCGTCAGTTCCTCCCTCATGCCCCTGTCGTTACCTTTATTTAACTGTAACACCTTTACATCTGATTCTACCTTCTTTCTTTCAAATTGGAGATTGAATTCGACCATATTATGATCACTGCCTCCTAAGTGCTCCCTTACTTTAAGATCTTTAATCAAGTCTGGCTCATTACATAACACTAAGTCCAGAATGGCCTGTTCCCTCGTGGGCTCCATCACAAGCTGTTCCAAAAAGCCCTCCTGTAAACATTCAATGAATTCCCTTTCCTTGGGTCCACTGGCAGTAATATTTACCTAATCCATCTGCACATTAAAGTCCCCCATGAGCACTGTGACCTTGCCTTTCTGACATGCACTTTCTATTTCGTGGTGCATTTTGTGCCCCTGGTCCTGACCACTGTTTGGAGGCCTGTACATAACTCCAATTATGGTTTTTTTGCCTTTGTGGTTCCTCAAGTCTATCCACACAGACTCCACATCATCCAACCCTATGTCGTTTAGTGCTCTTGATTTAATTTCATTCCTAATTAACAAGGCAACTCCGCCCCCTCTGCCCACCTCTCTGTCTTTTCGATAGGTTGTGAATCTCTGGATATTTAAATGCCAGTCCTGAACTCCCTGCAACCATGTCTCTGTGATGCCTACCACATCATACCTGCCAGTCACAATCTGGGCCACAAGCTCATCTACCTTGTTCCGTACACTGCGCGCATTTAAATATAGCACCTTTCATTCTCTATTGACCGTCCCTTTTTGTTTTCTTAGTGTGGTGGACCTTGATTTACTGAGCCTTTCCATACACTGTGTCATATTTTATGGGATGGCGACAATCGTAACCACTCTTGAATTTTGTCTGTTCGTGTTTTTTTTAAATTCCTAAGCAGCTACGCACCCCGCTGATTACTTCACCTCTTGGTTCCCTGACTTTCCCTCCCCCCGCCCCCCCCCCCCCCCCCAATCTCTAGTTTAAAGTCCTATTGACCACCCTATTTACTCTTTTCGCCAGACCACTGGTCCCAGCTCGGTTCAGGTGGAGACCATCCCAACGGTATAGGTCCCCCCTGTCCCAACACTGATGCCAGTGTCCCATGAAAAGGAACCACTTACTCCCACACCACTGTTTCAGCCACGTGTTAACTTCCCTTATTCTTGCCTCCCTATGCCAGTTTGCACGTGGCTCGGGCAGTAATCCGGAGATTATAACCCTTGAGGACCTGTTTTTTAATTTGAATCCTAGCTCTTTATCATCTCTAAACAGGTCCTCTTTCCTAGACTTGCCTATGTTGTTGGTACCGACATGACCACAACAACTGGATCCTCCCCCTCCCTCTCCAGTATCCTTTCAAGCCGGTCAGAGATGTCCCGCACCCTAGCACCGGGCAGGCAACGTACCATGCGGGACGCTTTATCCTGCTCACAATGGATACTATCTATCACCCTGATAATAGAATCCCCTACAACTACAACTTGCCTATTTACTCCCTCCCCTTGAATTGCCTGCTGAACCATTGTGCCTTGGTTAGCTGACTCATTCTTCCTGCAACCCTGTTCGCCATCCACACAGGGCGCAAGTGCCTCATACCTGTTGGACAGAGTCAAGGGCTGAGGCTCCTGAGTTCCTGACTGCTGGTTCCCTTTACCTGCCTGACTTGCAGTCACACCCTGCTGTCCCTGGCCACTAGCAGGATTTAAACTACTTACTCTGACAGGTGTGACTGCCTCCTGAAACACAGTGTCCAGGTACTTCTCCCCCTCCCGGATGTGCCTCAATGTTTGAAGCTCAGACTCCAGCTCATCAACTCTGAGCCGTAGCTCTTCGAGCAGCCAACACTTACTGCAGATGTGGTCGGTGCAGCTCGCAATGGGATCTGCCAGCTCCCACATCAAGCAGCTCAAGCACATCACCTGGCCAGCCATCACTAATTAATTAATTAGTTTAATTTAATTTTATGGTGGGGACAGCTTCAGCCAATCAGACCCTACCCTGCACTTTTAACTGAAAAGCAACACAATTAGATTAACCACTTACCTTTCCTGGTTGCCTTACTGCACCAAACTACCAAATTCTCACTGTCTGTATCTCTCTCACTCCGGCTGTGTCTCCTTGACCTGCGCAATGCTAATAATATAATATAATAATGCTAATATAATAATAATATAATATGGCACTTACCTCACACCAATGGATCTTATTATTAGTTTAGAGGAGGAGGGTGGGTGGGAGACACTACACGTGTAGTGTCTCGGGTTTCCTCTCCACCAGAATTTATTGGTTGGGGGGGGGGGGTCTTCCCAGAAGTCCGCGGGTCGAAAAAAATAAAACAGAAAAGAAGTGTTTTTTAAAAGAGAAACTTACCTCCCAGAAATCACTTGCGCACCGCTCCCGCCGAAATCCTGCTCCTGTGAAGGTAAATGTTTTCAAAGGAGAAACTTACCTCCCAGAAATCACTTGCGCACCGCTCCCGCCGAAATCCAATTGAAACATCTTTAACGAGGTACCTCCAACAACCATTTCTGGCACTCTTCTATCCAAGTTTCTGTGATGGCCATCACATCGTAGTCCCAAGTACCGGTCCATGCCTTAAGTTCACCCACCTTATTCCTGATGCTTCTTGTGTTGAAATATACACACTTCAAAGCATCTCCGTGTCTGCAAGTAATCTCCTTTGTCAGTATTCCCTCCTTCACTGCCTCATTACAAGCCTTGGCGTCCCAAATATCGGCTATATTAGTTGCTGGACTACAAATCCGGTTCCCATTCACCTTGTAAATTAGTTTAAACCCTTCCGAAGAGTACTAGAAAACCTCCCTACCAGGATATTGGTGCCCCTCTTGTTCAGATGCAACCCGTCCTGCTTGTACAGGTCCCACCTTCCCCAGAATGTGCTCCAATTATCCAAATACCTGAAGCTCTCCCTCCTACACCATTCCTGCAGCCACGTGTTCAGCAGCACTCTCTCCCTATTCCTAGCCTCGCTATCACGTGGCACCGGCAACAAACCAGAGATGACAACTCTGTCTGTCCTGGCTTTTAACTTCCAGCCTAACTCCCGAAACTCGTTTATTACCTCCGCACCCCTTTTCCTACCTACGTCGTTGGTACCGATGTGCACCACGACTTATGGCTGCCCCCTCGCCCTTATGGTGCTGAAGACACGATCCGAGAGATCCCTGGCCCTGGCACCCGGGAGGCAACATACCTCCCGGGAGTCTCGCTCGCGACCACAGAATCTCCTATATATTCCCCTAACCATTGAATCTCCTACAACTATTGCTTTTCTATTCTCCCTCCTTCCCTCCTGTGCCCCAGAGCCAGACTCAATGCCAGAGACCTGGCCGTTAGGGCCTTCCCCCGGTAGGTCATCCCCCACCCCCCCCCCCCCCCCCCGCCAACAGCATCCAAAACGGTATACTTGTTTTGAAGGGGAACGGCCACGAGGGGTATTTGCACTGACTGCCTGTTTGTTTTTTTCCCCCTGACTGTCACCCAGCTATTCTTGTCCTGTACCTTGGGTGTAGTTACCTCCCTGTAACTGTTCTCAATCACCCCTCTGCCTCCCGGATTATCCGAACTTCATCCAGCTTCAGCTCCATTTCCCGAACACGGTCTTTGAGGAGCTGGAGTTGGGTGCACTTCCCGCAGGTATAGTCAGCTGTGACACCGGGGATATCCCTCACCACCCACATCCTGCAGGAGGAGATTACAACTGGCCTAGCTACCATCCCCTCTTACCTTACAGAATATACCTGCCCAGTGGACCAACTGGACCACCGCCCTCCGACTCTGCTCCCATTCAGCTGTATCTCTCCGGACCATTCTCTCTCTCTCTGTATCTCTCTCTTTGTGTTTCTCTGTACAACTCTCTCTCTCTGTGTATCTCTCTCTCTGTATCTATCTCTCTGTATCTCTCTCTCTGTAACTCTCTCTTTATCTCTCTCCGTATCTCTCTCAGAATCTCTCCCTCTCTCCGCATCTCTCTCTGTATCTCTCTCTTTATATCTCGCAGTATCTCTCTCAGAATCTCTCTCAGAATTTCTCCCTCTCTCTGTATCTCTCTCTGTATCACCCTCTGTATTTTCTCTCTGTATCTCTCTCTGTATCTGTCTCTGTATCTCTCTCTCTCTGTATCCCTCTTTCTGTATCTCTCTCTTTGTATCTCTCTGTATCTCTCCGTACCATTCTCCCTCTTTCTGTCTGTCTCTCTCTGTATCTCTCTCTGTATCTCTCTCATTATCTCTCTCCGTTTCTCTGTATCTCTCTCTGCATCTCTCTCTGTATCACTCTCAGTCACTCTCTCTCTGCATCTCTCTCTGCATCTCTCTCTCAATCTCTTTCTCTCCTTCTCTCTCTATTTCTCTCTGCATCGCTCTCTCTGTATCTCTCTCTCTGTATCTCACTGCATCTCTCCGTACCATTCTCCCTCTCTCTGTATCTCTCTCTCTCTGTATCTCTTGCTGTATCTCTCGCTGTATCTCTCGCTGTGTATCTCTCTGTATCTCTCTCTGTATCTCTCTCTGTATCTCTCTCTGTATCTCTCTCTGTGTCTCCCTGTGTGTCTCTCTCTGTATCTCTAGCTGTATTTCTCGCTATATCTCTCTCTGTATATCTCTCTGTATCTCTCTCTGTATCCCTCTCTGTATCTCTCTCTGTATCTCTCTCTCTGTATCTCTCTCTCTGTATCTCTCGCCGTATCTCACGCCGTATCTCTCGCTGTATCTCTCTCCATATCTCTCTCCCTATCTCTCGCCGTATCTTCTCTATATCTCCCTCCGAATCTCTCTCCGTATCTCTCTCCATATTTCTCTCTGTCACGCTCTCCGTATTTCACTCTGTAACGCTCTCCCTATCTCTAGCTCTATATGTCTCTCTGTATCGCTCTGTATCTGTCTCTCTCTGTACCTCCCTCACTGTATCTCTCTCTCTGTACCTCTCCGTACCATTCTCCCTCTCTGTATCTCTCTCTCTGTATCGTTTTTCATTTCTTTCCATGTACTCAATGACCTGTTGAGCTGAGAACTTTTCACTCTATCTAGGTACACGGGACAATAATCAAAAAGCAAACCAAATTCAGTCCAATCCAATCTTTCTGTATCTCGCTTTCAATCTGTACCTCTTCCTGTGTCTCTCTCTCTCCCTCCTTCTGTACCTCCCTCTGTCTGTTACTCTATCATAACTCTCTCTCAGAATCTCTCTCCCTGTATCTCTTTCCGTATCCCTCCACCTATATCTCTCTGTATCTTCCTATCTCTCTGTATCTCTCTCATCCTCTCGCTCTGTAACTCTCTCTCTGTTCCTCTATTTTTTTTCCCCTCTCTCTGCATCTCTCTCATTATTCACAGTGGCCTCGAGTAGGCATCATTATTTTAAGTGGTCACTGGGTATTATATCATTATTTACAGTGGTCCCGGGATAGCATATCATTATTTACAGTGGCCCCTGGGTAGTATATCATTATTTACAGAGGTCCCTGAGTAGAATATCATTATTTACAGTGATCCCTGTGCAGTATATTCGGATATACACTGGTCCCTGGGTAGTATATTATTATTTACAGTGGTCCCTGGATAGTATATCTTAATTTGCAGTAGTCCATGGGCAGTAAATCATTATTTACAGGTGCCCTGGGTAGAGTATCATTATTTACAGTGGTCCCTGAGCAGGATACCATTTTATACAATGGTACCTGTGCAGTATATCATTGTTTACATTAGTCTAGAATATCATTATTTACAGTGACCTTGGTTAGGTATCATTATTTACAGTGGCCACTGGATAGTATTTCATTTTTTAAAGAGGTCCCTCGGTAGTATGTCATTATTTTCAGAGGTCCCTGGGCAGTATATCATTATTTACAGTGGTCCCGGGACAGTGGATCATTATTTTCAGTGGTTCCTGTGGAGTACATCATTATTTACAACGGTGCCAGGGTGAAATTTCAATATTTACAGTGGTCCCTGGAAAGTGTCTCATTATTTACAGTTGTCCCTGTGTAGTATATCTTTATTTGCAGTAGTCTCTGGATGGTATGCACTAATTGACAGTCATCCCTGACTCGCATATACGTATTTACAGTGGTCCCTTGGTAGTAAATTATAATTTGCAGAGTTCCCTGTGTAGTACGTCATTATTTACAGTGGTCCCGACGTAGTACACTATTATTTACAACGGTCCCAGGGTGGAATTTCATTATTCACCGTCGTCCCTGGATTGTATATCATTATTTACAGTGGCCCTGGGTAGTATATCAATATTTACAGTTTTTGCTGGGTGGAATATCATTATTTACAGTGGTCCTTGGAGAGGTCAACTTAATTTACAGTGGTCCCTGGAAAGTGTATCATGATTTACAGTGGTCCCTGGGTAGTATCTCATTATTTACTGTGCTCACTGGCTAGTATATCATTATTTGCAGTGATCCCTTCGCCGTATATCATTATTTCAAGTGGTCCCTGGGTGGTATGTCATTATTAACAGTGGTCCCTCGGTAGGATATCATTATTTACAGTGGTCCCTGGACGATATATCATTATTTATAGTGGTCCCTGTGTAGTCCATCATTATTTACAACGGTCCATGCGTAGAATGTCATTATTTACAGTGGTCCCTGGGAGTTCATCTTTATTTCCAGTGGTCCCTGGGTAATTTATCATTATTTACAGGTATCTCTTGGCAGTTTATGATCATTTACAGTGGCCATGGATAGTATATCTTTATTTACAGTGGTCCCTGGGTAGTATATCATTATTTACAGTGGTCCCTGTGCAGCATATCATTATTTACACTGGTCCCTGGCCAGTATGTCATTACTTACACTGGTCCCTGTGTAGTATATCATTATTTACAGTGGTCCCTCGGTAGTATATCATTATTTACACGTATCCTTGGCGAGTTTATCATTATGTACTGTGCTCCCTGGGTAGAACATCATAATTTACAACGGTCCCAGGGTGGTATTTCATTTCATTATTTACAGTGGCCCTGGATAGTATATCATTATTTACAGTGGTCCCTTGGTAGTATATCATTATTTACACTGGTCCCTCGGTAGTACATCATTATATACAGTGGTCCTGGGCAATATGTCATTATTTACAGTGGTCCCTGTGTAGTCTATCATTATTTACAGTGGTCCCTCGATAGTATACCATTATTTATAGTGGTCCCTGGTTAGTATGTCATTATTTGCAGTGGTCCTTGGATATTATATCATTATTAACAGTGATTCCTGGCTATGATATCAATATTTACATGTGGTCCCTGGATATTATATCATTATTAACAGTGGTTCCTGGGTATGATGTCAATATTTATGTGTCGCTTGGCAGTGTGTCATTTACAGTGGTCACTGAGTAGTACATCATGCTTTACAACTGTCCCACGATGGATTTTCATTGTTTATAGTTATCTCTGGGTAGCATATAATTATTTACAGTGGTCCCTCGGTAGTGTTTCGTTCTTTGCAGTGGTCCCTGGTGAGTATATCATTATTTACAGCGGTTCCTGGGTAGTATATCATTATTTACTGTAGCCCCTGGGCAGTATGTCATTATTATCAGTGGTCCCTGTGCAGTTCTTCATTATTTACAATGGTCCCAGCGTGGAAATTCATTATTTACAGCGGTGCCTGGGTTGTATATCCTTAGAAACAATGCCCCCTGCATAGTATATAATAGTTTTGAACGGAACCAGGGTAGAATTTCATTATTCACAGAGGTCCTTGGATTGTATATCGTTATTTACAGTGGTCCTTGGGTGGTATATCATAATTTACAGTGGGCCCGGGGCGGGAGATAATGTTTTACAATTTTCCCTGGGTAGTAAGTCATTATTTGCAGTGGTACCTGGGCAGTATGTCACTATTGACAGTGTTCCCTGTGACGTATATCTTTATTTACAACAGTCACAGGGTGGAATTTCAATATTTACAGTGGTTACTGTGTAGAAGATCATTATTTACAATCGTCGCTGGTCAGTATACAATTTATCTCAGTGGTCCCTGTGTGGTATGTCATTATTTGTAATAGTCCCTGGACAGTATGCCACAATTTACTGTGGTCCCTGTGTAGTATATTATTATTTACAACTGTCCCAGTGTGGAATTTCATTATTTACAGTGGCCCCTGGGTAGTATATGATTATTTACAGTGGTCTCTGGGCAGTAAATAACTATTTACAGTGGCCCCTGTGTAGTATATCATTATTTGTCGTGGTCCCTGGGCAGCATGTCATTATTTACACTGGACCCTGTGTCGATATCATTATTTACAACGGTCAAAGCGTGGAATTTCATTATTTACAGTGGTCCTTGGAGAGGTCATCTTAATTTACAGTGGTCCCTGGATAGTGTATCATGATTTGCAGTGGTCCCTGGGTAGTACATCATTATTTACTGTGCTCACTGGCTAGTATATCATTATTTGCAGTGGTCCCTTGGTCGTATATCATTATACAAAGTGGTCCCTGGGTGGTATATCATTATTTACAGTGGTTGCTGTGTAGTATATCATTACTTACAGTGGTCTCTGTGCAGTATATCATTATTTACAGAGATCCCTGGGAAGACCGTCATTGTTTACAATGATCCCGGGGTAGTTTATCAATGTTTACAGTGGTCCCTCGACAGAATACCATTATTTACAGTGGTCCCTGGGCGGTATATCATCATTTACAGTGATACCTGTGTAGTACATCAATATTTACAACTCTCCATGCGGAGAATTTCATTATTTACAGTGGTCCCTGGAGAGTTCATCTTTATTTACAGTGGTCCCTTGGTAATTTGTCATTACTTACAGGTATCCCTGGGTAGTTTATGATTATTTACAGTGGTCCCTGGGTAGTACATCATTATTTACAACGGTCCCAGGGTGGTATTTCATTTCATTATTTACATTGGCCCTGGATAGTATATCATTCTGTACCGTGGTCCCTGTGTAGTATATCATTATTTACAGTGGTCGCTGGGCAGGATGTCATTTACAGTGTTCCCTGTGTAGTACATCATTATTTACAACGGTCCCAGGGTGGAATTGCAATATTTACAGTAGTCCCTGGATAGTATATCATTATTTACAGTGGTCCCTGGGGAATATATCATTATTTACAGTGGTCCCTGGGTAGAATATCATTATTTACAGGGGTTCGTGGGTAGTTTATCAATATTTACAGTGGTCCCTGGGTTGTATGTCATTATTTTCAGTGGGCCCTGTGCAGTACAATATTATTTACAACGGTCCCAGTGTAGAATGTAATTATTTACAGTGGTCCTTTGGCAGTTACCAATTATTTACAGCGGTCCCTGGGTAGTACATCATTATTTACAACGGTCCCAGGGTGGAATTTCATTATTTACAGTTGTTTCTGGGTAGTATATCATTATTTACAGTGGTTCCGGGATAGTATATCACTATTTACAGTCGTCCCTGGGTAGTATGTGATTATTTTCAGTTGTCCCTGTGCAGTACCTCATTATTTGCAACGGTCCCAGGGTGCAATTTCATTATTTACAGTGACCCCCTATGCAGTACATCATTATTATCAATGGACCTTGGGTAGTATATCATTATTTTGATCGGTCCTAGGGTGAAATGTCACTATTAACAGAGGTCCCTGGATACTATATCATTATTTACATTTGTCCCTGTGTAGCATGTCATCATTTACAGTCGTCCCTGGGTAGTATATCTTTATTTCCAGTTGGCTCTGGATGGTAAGCCCTTATTGACAGTCGTCCCTGACTCGCATATAAGTATTTACAGTGGTCCCTTGGTAGTAAATTATTATTTGCAGAGATCCCTGTGCAGTACGTCATTATTTACAGTGGTCCCGATGTAGTGCACTATTATTTACAACGGTCCCAGGGTGGAATTTCATTATTCACAGTAGTCCCTGGATTGTATATCATTATTTACAGTGGCCCTGGGTAGTATATCAATATTTACAGTTTTTGCTGGGTGGAATATCATTATTTACAGTGGTCCTTGCAGAGGTCATCTTATTTTACAGTGGTCCCTGGATAGTGTATCATGATTTACAGTGGTCCCTGGGTCGTATATCATAATTTATTGTGCTCACTGGCTAGTATATCATTATTTGCAGTGATCCCTTGGTCGTATAACGTTATTTAAAGTGGTCCCTGGGTAATTTATCATTATTTACAGTGGTCCCTGGGTAGTTTATGATTATTTACAGTGGTCCCTGTGCAGTACCTCATTATTTGCAACGGTCTCAGGGTGCAATTTCATTATTTACAGTGACCCCCTATGCAGTACATCATTATTATCAATGGACCTTGGGTAGTATATCATTATTTTGATCGGTCCTAGGGTGAAATGTCACTATTAACAGAGGTCCCTGGATAGTATATCATTATTTACATTTGTCCCTGTGTAGCATGTCATCATTTACAGTCGTCCCTGGGTAGTATATCTTTATTTCCAGTTGGCTCTGGATGGTAAGCCCTTATTGACAGTCGTCCCTGACTCGCATATAAGCATTTACAGTGGTCCCTTGGTAGTAAATTATTATTTGCTGAGATCCCTGTGCAGTACGTCATTATTTACAGTGATCCCGATGTAGTGCACTATCATTTATAACGGTCCCAGGGTGGAATTTCATTATTCACAGTAGTCCCTGGATTGTATATCATTATTTACAGTGGCCCTGGGTAGTATATCAATATTTACAGTTTTTGCTGGGTGGAATATCATTATTTACAGTGGTCCTTGCAGAGGTCATCTTATTTTACAGTGGTCCCTGGATAGTGTATCATGATTTACAGTGGTCCCTGGGTCGTATATCATAATTTATTGTGCTCACTGGCTAGTATATCATTATTTGCAGTGATCCCTTGGTCGTATAACGTTATTTAAAGTGGTCTCTGGGTAATTTATCATTATTTACAGTGGTCCCTGGGTAGTTTATGATTATTTACACTGGTCCCTTGGTAGTAAATTATTATTTGCTGAGATCCCTGTGCAGTACGTCATTATTTACAGTGATCCCGATGTAGTGCACTATCATTTATAACGGTCCCAGGGTGGAATTTCATTATTCACAGTAGTCCCTGGATTGTATATCATTATTTACAGTGGCCCTGGGTAGTATATCAATATTTACAGTTTTTGCTGGGTGGAATATCATTATTTACAGTGGTCCTTGCAGAGGTCATCTTATTTTACAGTGGTCCCTGGATAGTGTATCATGATTTACAGTGGTCCCTGGGTCGTATATCATAATTTATTGTGCTCACTGGCTAGTATATCATTATTTGCAGTGATCCCTTGGTCGTATAACGTTATTTAAAGTGGTCTCTGGGTAATTTATCATTATTTACAGTGGTCCCTGGGTAGTTTATGATTATTTACAGTGGTCCCTTGGTAGTAAATTATTATTTGCAGAGTTCCCTGTGCAGTACGTCATTATTTACAGTGGTCCCGATGTAGTGGACGATTATTTGCAACGGTCCCAGGGTGGAATTTCATTATTCACAGTAGTCCCTGGATTGTATATCATTATTTACAGTGGCCCTGGGTAGTATATCAATATTTACAGTTTTTGCTGGGTGGAATATCATTATTTACAGTTGTCCCTGTGCAGTATATCATTATTTACACTAGTCCCTGGCAGCATGTCACTATTTACAGTGGTCCCTGTGTAGTATATCAATTATAGTGGTCCCTCGGTAGTATATCATTTTTTACAGTGGTCCTTGGGCAGTATGTCATTATTTACAGTGTTCCCTGGGCAGTATATTATGTTTTACTGTAAAAAGTGAAACACTGCCCAGGGCCACTATGAATAATAATATATAACGCAACGACCAAGGGAGCACTGTAAATAAATATATACTACCCAGTGAGCACGGTAAATAATGAATATGGGTAATACATAATTATTTACAACGATCCCAGAGTGGAATTTCATGACTTACAGTGGTCCCTAGATAGTATGCCATTATTTACAGTGGACCCTGGGTAGTATGCTATTATTTACAGTGGTCCTTGAGTAATATATTTTTATTTACAGTTGTCCCTATGTGGTATGTTATTATTAACAGTGGTCCCTGGCATTATATCACTATTTACAGCGGTCCCTTGAAATCTATCATTATTTACTGTGATCCCTGGGTAGTATATCATTATTTACAGTGGCCCCTCTGTAGTTTATCATTATTTACAGAGGTCGTTGCGTTATATATTATTATTCATAGTGGCCCTGGGCAGTGTTTCACTTTTTACAGTGGTTGCTGGATGATATATCATTATTTACAGTGTCCCCTGTGTAGTATAATATTACTTAGAATCTTCCCTGGGTATTATATCATTATTTACAATGGACCCTGTGTAGGATACTATTATTTACAGTGGCCCTTTTATTTTATATCATTATTTACATTATTCCCTGTGCAGTATATCATTATTTATCCCTGGATAGTCCGCCATTATTTACAGTGGTCGCAGGATAGTACATCGTTACTTACAGTCCCTTTGCAGTATATCATTGTTTATAGTGGTTCCTTGGTACTATTTCATTGTTTACAGTGGTGCCAGGGCAATGTATAATTTTTTACAGTGGTTCCTAAAATGGATAGCATCGTTTTCAGTGGTTTCTGTCGACCATATTCATTACTTACCGTGCTCACTGGGTAGTATATATTTATTTACAGTGCTCCCTTGGTCGTATATCGTTATTTACAGTGGTTCCTAAGTTATATATCTTTATTGTCAGTGTTCTGTGTGGAGTACATCATTCTTTACAGTGGTCCCTGTGTAGTATATCATTATTCACAGTGGTTCCTTGATTGTCTATCTATATTTGTAGGTGTACCTCTGCAGTATATTACGTGTTGGCGTGGTCCTGGATAGCGTATCAGTATTTACATTGTTCCCTCGATAGAATGTCATTCTTTACTGAAGTCCCTGGGCATGATACCATTATTTCCAGTTTTCCCTTTGTAGTTTATCATTAGGTACAGTGGACACTAAGCTGTTTATCATTATTTACCGTGGTTCCTCGGTAGTATATTATTATAATACACTGAGCCCTGGGCAGGAGACCATTATTTACAGTGGTTCTTGGGTAGTTTATCATTAAAATACTCTGGTCCCTGGGCAGTATATTGTAATTTGAGAGTACCTTTAAGAAATGGGTGTTTATAAATGTGTGTGTATGTAAATATACGTGGTGAGAGTACCTTTAAGAAATGGGTGCGTATTACTGCAGTGATGCCAGAGAGTGGGTGGGGCTGGGCTGTGTCAGCATTTTACTTTCGTTTTTGGCTGCTTTCTGCAGGGTGTGTTTTAGTTTCGTTTTCATTGTTGGAGCTGACGCCAGACAAAGCTGGTGTACTGCTGTTCTCTCTGCCATCAAAAGACTATCTCTTGATCATTTGGAAATTCAGAATTATAAATGTTCTCAGTAGTGAATGTCAACTGAAGGTGCTTCTGGTAAAAGGTGCCTTAACCTTCAGGATGTTAAAAAGACAGCTTATGGATTACTCAGTGTTGAATTCTTTGGGGGTTGTATTTGAATTAATGGTTGCTCAGATGTTCACTGTTTGTTTTAAAAAGGTTAACTTGAGTTCATTGAATAAACATTGTCTAGCTTTAAGAAATACTTTCCCATTCCTGCTGTACCACTCTTGTCGAGGGCCGTGTGCTCTCCATACCACAATTAGTAAAATTGTGGGTTCAGTTGAACTCCACGATATACTTTGGGGGCAAAACAAATTGGGGGCTCGTCCGCAATAAAAGTCTGCTTATTGGATTGGTTTAGTGAACTTAAACACAGTGAGGGGTGAGCATATTGTGGTTGCTTATCAAGGGTGATATTCTAGTTTTTTGTGGAGTGTGTTGTGGACAATGGCTCTTTCAGAGGCCCTGGCGTCTTTGGGGGTGGCGACGGTCACACACAGTACCTTGCGGACAGAGACTAAAAGCAGACTGTTAGATTTGGCAAAAACATTGCAGTTAACATTTCCTGACAAAATGGGGCAGCACGGTAGCATTGTGGATAACATAATTGCTTCACAGCTCCAGGGTCCTAGGTACGATTCCGGCTTGCGTCACTGTCTATGCGGAGCCTGCACATCCTCCCCGTGTGTGCGAGGGTTTCCTCCGGGTGCTCCGGTTTCCTCCTACAGTCCAAAGATGTGCAGGTTAGGTGGGTTGGCCATGGCAAATTGCTCTTCGTGTCCAAAATTGCCCTTAGTGTTGAGTGGGGTTACTGGGATAGGTTGCAGATGTTGACCTTGGGTATGGTGCTCTTTCTAAGAGCCGGTGCAGACTCGAAGGGCCGAATGGCCTCCTTCTGCACTGTAAATTCTATGATAATCTATGATAATCTATGAAAATGCGAAAAGATGAGGGAACTACTGCGGTGGCTAAGCATTGGAAAGTTGCCTGAGATACAGTTTGACTCATTGGAAATGGCACAAATGCAGTTGCAAATTAAACAAATGGAACATGAGAAAGAATTAAAGCAGATTGAATACGAAAGAGATAGAGAGGAAAAAGAAAGAGAAAGGGAGATACAGATCAGGCAAAAAGTTAAAGAGATAGAGGTTGAACTTCAGAAAATGGCCATGAAACATGATACTCAGTTAAAATTAGCAATCGTAAAGGGAAACGTACAGTTGGATGATAGTGATGAGGATGGTGAGAAAGAGCGTCATAGTTGAAGGTTTTGTGGGGATCTATTTAAATATATCCAAGCATTGCCAAGGATTGAAGAGAAGGAGGTAGAAGCCTTTTTCAGTTCATTTGAGAAGTTGGCTGTACAAATGAAATGGTCACAGCAAATGCGGGTATTACTGAATCAAACAAAGCTAGTGAAGTGTTTGCATCAATACCGGAGGAGGTATCTGGGCCGTATGAGGAGGTGAAAATGCCCATCTTGGGTGCATATGAACTAATGCCTGAAGCCTCCAGACAAAGGTTTAGAATTTTAAGGAAAGAATTTGGTCAAACGTGCATGGAGTTTCAAAGGTTCAAACAGAGTAATTTTGATAGGTGGATCAGGGCTTTGAAAATAGACAAAACGTTTGAAGCTCTCGGAGAAATTATACTTTTGGAGGAATTTAAAAATTCAATTCCTGATGTAGTGAGGACTCATCTGGAAGAACAGACGGTTAAAACTGAGAGATTAGCAGCAGAAAAGCAGAATTAGTTCATAAGTCAAAGCTTGGTTTCCGACATCAGTTTCAGCCTGTGAGAGAGAGAAACTGGGGACATGAGAAATACTCAAGTGGTAAAAGTAAAGGTGATCTGATGGGCGATATAAAGGAGAGTGTACCTCAGATTAAAAAATAAATCCAGTAGGGTGGAAACGAAATGAAGAGTTTCAAATGTTTTCACTGTAATAAATAAAGCCATATTAAGTCACAGTGTTGGTGGTTGAAGAAAAGCACTGGGAAGACTGATGTGGTAAAACAGGATAAGACAGTGGTGTTTGTTAAAGTGGTAAAGGAAAGCCCAAGTGAAGCGAAGGAGGTGCAAAAGATTGTACAGCCTGATCAAGAGGTGATTGATGAAAGAGATGCCAGGTCACTTGAAAGAATTTACTTGCGTGGGTAAAGTTTACTCATGTGTATCAGGAGGAGGAGGTATAGAATTCACAAATTTAAGAGATACGGGAGCTAGACAATCTTTAATAGGAAGAAATGAGGAGTTATGTAGTTTGGGAAGAATGTTGCCAGAAAAGGTGGTAATATGTGTAATTCAGGGTGAGAGGAGTAGTCAATTGTATAAGGTAATGTTGGAAAGTCCAGTGAAGAGTGGTGAAGTGGTAGTAGGAGTAATAGAGAAAGTATCTTGTCCAGGAATACAGTTTGTCTTGGGTAATGATACAGCTGGATCGCAGGTGGGAGTGCTGCCTACTGTGGTTGATAAGCCAGTGGAAAATCAGACAACTGAAGTGTTGAAGGACGAATATCCTGGAATTTTTCCGGATTGTGTAGTGACAAGGTCGCAAAGTCACAGGTTGAGACAAGAGGAGAAATCAATGAGTGAAGATGAAGTTGAAGTGCAATTATCAGAAACGATTTTTGATCAGGTGGTTGAAAAATAACAAGAACAGGTGGAGGATGAGGCGGATATTTTTAGTTCTGGAAAATTGGCGGAGTTACAACAAAATAATATAGAAATAAAACGGATGTATCAGAAAGCACACACGGAAGAGGAATCTGAGTATAAACCAGAGTGTTATTACCGTAAAAGTGATGTCTTGATGAGAAAATGGAGAGCATTACATATGCAGGCGGATGAAAAGTGGGCAGAGGTTCATCAAGTAGTATTGCCGGTAGAAAGGATGTGTTGCGAGTTGCACATGTGTTACCAGTGGGAGGTCATTTGGGAATACGGAAAACTCAAGCTAAACTACAAAAACATTTTTATTGGCCTGGACTACATACAGATGTAGTTAAATTTTGTCAATCATGTCACACATGTGAAGTGAGAGGGAAACCTCAAGCGATGATAAAACCAGCGCCCTTAATACCCATTCCAGCATTTGTGGAACCTTTGACAAGGGTCATAATTGATTGCGTAGGACCGCTTCATAAAACGAAAAGTGGAAATCAATATCTTTAGACTACAATGGATGTGTCAACTCGGTTTCCAGAAGCCATCCCAGTACGTAATAGTACAGCTAAAACGATTGTGGAGGAATTACTTAATTTTTTTACGAGATCTGGACTGGCGACAGAAATGCAATCGGATGAAGGATCAAATTTTACCTCAAGGTTATTCAAAGAAGTTATGGATAGCTGAGGAATAAAACAATTTAAATCAACTGCGTACCATTCAGAATCGTAGGGAGCATTAGAAAGGTGGCATCAGGCATTAAAGACAATGTTGAGGGCGTATTGTTAGGATTATCCAGAGGATTGGGATAAAGAATTTCATTCGTACTGATTGCAATTAGGAATGCACCTAATGAGTCATCCAAATGTAGTCCTTTTGAACCAGTTTTTGGTCATGAGGTAAGAGGACCACTTAAATTGATTAAGGAAAAATTGGTGAGTGAGAAATCGGAACTTACATTATTGGATGATGTGTCAAACTATAGGGAACAATTAAATAGAGCAGGTGAATTGGCTAGACAACATTTAAAAGGTGCACAAAATGTGATGAAACGGATAGCGGACAATAAATCCAAAGTTCGTAGTTTTGCCTGTGGAGATAAAGTTTTAGTATTGTTACCAGTGGTAGGTGAACCTTTAAAAGTAAGGCTTTGTGGACCTTATCAGAATGAGAGGAAATTAAGTGAGGTGAATTATGTGGTTAAAAACACCAGATAGAAGTAGGACTCACCGAGAGTGTCATGTGAATATGCTTAAAGAGTACTTTTAAATGGAAGGAGAGAAAAATGAGGTTGTAAGTAGTCTAACTAAAAGTCACGAACCAAATCCAGATGACTGTGAATTTGACATACCTCAAATTAAATTGGAAAACGAGGATGTTCCTCAAAATGGTGCTAAATTGTTGAGTTACCTTCCAGAGGAAAAACGAACTGACCTGAAAGAGTTATTGATATCACATGGGCAAGTTTGTGGCGATAAATTGGGAAGCACTAAAATGGCTACAGATGTGGGAAATGCTGTTCCAATCAAAAACATCCATACAGACTTAAATCTTTAAAAGTGGCACAGGTTAACAGAGAGATTGAGAGTATGCTTAAAAATGGCATAATTGAAGTGGTTTGCAGCCAATGAAGCTCACCCATAGTGATGGTGCCAAAACCAGACGGTACGCAACGGATGTGTGTGGACCATAGAAAGGTTAATGCAGTTATAAGAACGGACTCTTATCCTACCCACGTTTGGAAGATTGTATTGAGAAGATTGTTGGACAATAAGCATTTATTTCCAAACTTGGTTTACATAAAGGTTACTGGCAGGTGCCTTTATCCGAAAGGGCGAAGGAAATTTCAGCTTTTGTGACTCCAGATGGTGTATAACAATTCAACGTTATGCCATTTGGCATGAAAAACGCCCCAGCCACATTCAAACGGTTAACTAACAAAGTTGTTTCAGGATTACCCAATTGTGTGGTATCCAACAACGATCTGGTAATTTGCAGCCAGACATGGAAAGAACATTTAAAACATCTGATGGAGTTATCCGATCGACTTCAGGGGGCGGGTTTGGTGGTATACCTAGCCAATGGGGATCTGGAAAAGCCCAAGTCACTTTCCTTGGCCATACAATCGGACAGGGTGGAATGGTCACACGGGATGTGAAACCAACAACTATTCGGAGTTTCCGATACTCTCCACACGACCGGAAATAATTAGATTTCATGGTAGGAGTGGATTTTACCGGAAATTTGAATCGAATATTTGCAGCGTTGTTGCTCCACTGGTGGACTTGCTGAACAAACGTCGAAAATTTAAGTTGTCAGCGGACTTTCAACAGGCATTTGACAGCCTGAAACTGTGATAACCAATGCTCCTGTGTTGGAGAACTTCAGGGAACTCTGTGATCAGATTGAACTAATGTATCTGACTTTAACGAGAATTGCAGATGCATTGACAAATGGACGGATCGTGCAAGGACATTCTTGTTCAAAGTGACTGTCAATCGATAAGGATTTCAGTTGGAGGGAGAAGAAAAAATATGGACTGTATTATTGTATCTGTTTGTCTGTGTTGTTTTTTTGAAGCGAAAAAGTATATTTACTGTGTGCATTTCTTAAAGGAAAGTTAATAGGTGAAAAAAGAAACCATCTTGAAGTTGATGGGCTTTTTTTCTTGGGGGAGGTGTCATGTAGAGTAGCTTTAAGAAATGGGTGTTTAAGAAATGTACATTGAAGAAGTGGATGTTTATCAGTGATGTCAGAGTGTGGGTGGAGCTGGGCTGTCCTTCAGCTTTTTACTTTGATTTTAATCGATTTGCTGCAAGGTATGTTTTAGTTTCGTTTTCAGAGCTGGATAGCTGCAGTCACAGCCAGAAGGGGTATTAGTCTCTCCATCTGTAATCTAAATACTGTAAGTCGATACTTTGGTGATTTTAAACTACTAACTGCTCTCAGTCGTGATTTTAACCTTATGTGCTTCTGTTTAAAGTTTTTTTTCAAGACTTAGAACATAGAACATAGAACATTACAGTGCAGGACAGGACCTTCGGTCCTCGATGTTGCGCCGACCTGTGAAACCACTCTAAAGCCCATCTACACTATTCCCTTATCGTCCATATGTCTACCCAATGATCTTTTGAATGAACTTAATGTTTGCGAGTCCACTGCTGTTGCAGGTAGGGGATTCTACGCCCTTGTTACTCTCTGAGTAAATAACCCACCTCTGACACCTGTCCTGTATCTATCTCCCATCAATTTAAAGCTATGTCCCCTCGTGCTAGACATCACCATCCGAGGAAAAAGGCTTTCACTGTCCACCCAATCTAATCCTCAGATCATCATGTATGCCTCAATTAAGTCACCTCTTAACCTTTTTCTCTCTAAGGAAAACAGCCTCAAGTCCCTCAGCCTTCCGTTATAAGATCTACCCTCCAAACCAGGCAACATTCCGGTAAATCTCCTCTGCACATCCTTTCCAATGCTTCCACATCCTTCCTCTAATGTGGCGACCAGAATTGCACGCAATACTCCACATGCGGCCGCACAAGAGTTTTGTACAGCTGCAACATGACCTCATGGCTCCGAAACGCAATCCCTCTAACAATAAAAGTTAACACACCGTCTGCCTTCTTAACAACACTCTCAACCTGTGCAGCAACTTACAGGGATCTATGTACATGGACACCGATATCTATCTGTTCATTCATACTACCTATAATCTGACCATTAGCCCAGTACACTGTCTTCTTGTTAGTCCTTCCAAAATGAATCACCTCACACTTTTCTGCATTAAACTCCATTTGCCATCTCTGAGCCCAGCTCTGCAGCTTATCTATGTCCCTCTGTAACTTGTAACATCCTTCCGCACTGTCCACAACTCCACCGACATTAGTGTCATCTGCAAATTTACTCACCAATCCTTCTACGCCCACCTCCAGGTCATTTATAAAAATGACAAACAGCAGTGGCCCCAAAACAGATCCTTGTGGTACACCACTAGGAACTGGACTCCAGTCTGAACAATTCCCATCAACCACCACCCTTTGTCTTCTTCCAGCTAGCTAATTTCTGATCCAAACTGCTAAATCACCCTGAATCCCATGCCTCCGTATTTTCTGCAATTGCCTACCGTGGCGATCCTTGTCAAGCGCTTTACTGAAATCCATATACACCACATCAACGGCTTAACCCTTATCCACCAGTTTGGCCACCTTCTCAAAGAACTTAATAAGGTTTGTGAGGCATGGCCTACCCTTCACAAAACCGTGTGACTGTGTCTAATCAAATTATTCCTTTCCAGATGATTATACATCCTATCTCTTATAAACTTCTCCAAGACCTTGCCCACAACAGAAGTAAGGCTCACTGGTCTATAGTTACCGGGGTTGTCTCTACTCTCCCTCTTGAACAAGGAGACAACATTCGCCGTCCTCCAGTCTTCTGGCACTATTCCTGTAGACAAAGATGACTTAAAGATCAAATCCAAAGGCTCAGCAATCTCCTCCCTAGCTTCCCAGAGAATCCTCGGATAAATCCCATCCGTCCCAGGGAACTTATCTATTTGCACCCTTTCCAGAATTGCTAACACCTCCTCCTTATGAACCTAAAGCCCTTCTAGTCTAGTAGCCTGTATCTCAGGATTCTCCTCGACAACATCGTCCTTTTCCTGTGTGAATACTGACGAAAACGATTAATTTAGCACCTCTCCTATCTCCTCGGACCCAACGAACAACTTCACACTACTTTCCTTGACTGGCCCTACTCTTACCCTTGTCATTCTTTTATTCTGACATATCTATAGATAGATTTAGGGTTATCCTTGATGCTACCTGCCAAAGACTTCTCATGTCCCCTCCTGGCTCTTGGTAGCTCTCTCTTTATTTCCTTCCTAGCTAACTTGTAACTCTCGCGCGCCCTAACTGAACCTTCATGTCTCATCTTTACATAAGCCTCCTTCTTCCTCTTGACAAGTGTTTCAACTGCTTTAGTAAACCACGGTTCCCTCGCTCGACGACTTCCTCCCTGGCTGACAGGTGCATACTTATCAAGGACACGCAGTAACTGTTCCTTGAACAAGCTCCATATTTCTATTGTGCCCATCCCCTGCAGTTTTCCTCTCCATCCAATGCATCCTATGTATTGCCTTATCGCATCGTAATTGCCTTTCCCCCAGATATAACTCTTGCGCTGCTGTATATACCTATCCATTTCCATCACTAAAGTAAACGTAATCGAATTGTGGTCACTATCAACAAAGTGCTCACCTGCCTCCAAATCTAACACCTGTCCTGGTTCATTACCCAGTACCAAATCCAATATGGCCTCGCCTCTCGTTGGCCTATCTACACACTGTGTCAGGAAATCCTCCTGAACACATTGGACAAAATCGGACCCATTTAATGTACTCGAACTATAGCGTTTCCAGTCAATATTTGGAAAGTTAAAGTCCCCTATAACAACTACCATGTTACTTTCGCTCCTATCCAGAATCACCTTTGCAATCCTTTCCTCTACATCTCTGGGACTTTTCGGAGGCCTATAGAAAACCCCTAACAGGGTGGCCTCACCTTTCCTGTTTCTAACTTCAGCCCATACTACCTCAGGAGACGAGTCCTCATCAAACGTTCTTTCTGCCACCGGAATCCTGTCCTTGACTAACAATGCCACCCCTCCCCCTCTTTTACCACCTTCCCTGACCTTACTGAAATATCTAACCCCCGGCACCTGCAACAACCATTCCTGTCCCTGCTCTATCCATGTCTCCGAGATGGCCACAACATCGATGTCCCAGGTACCAACCAATGCCACAATTTCACCCACCTTATTCCGGATGCTCCTGGCATTGAATTGGACAAACTTTAAACCACCTTTCTGTCTGCCGGTACACTCCTGCAACTTATGGATGTTAAAATGACAACTTAAGGATTACTTAGTGTTGTATTCCTTGGTGGTTGTATTTGAATTGATGGTTGCTAAGATGTTCATTGAATGTTTGAAAAAGGTTAACTTGAGTTCATAGGATAAACATTGTTTTGCTTTAAAAATACTCTTCCATTTCTGCTGTACCACACCTGTAGAGTGGGCTGTGTGCTCCCCACACCACAATCTATTAAAAGTTGTGGGTCAAGTGAACTCCATGATAGACTTTGGGGTTCTCTAAACTCTGGCCCATGACAGGTCAAGCAAAGCTAAATTATATACGTCTTCGACGCGGAACGTGGTTAAATTTATCTGTCTTCGAGGCTGAGCATGGCTCAACTTTAAACGTCTGCGGCAGAGCATGGTTAAGTTTTAAACATCTTCGAGACAGACCATGGCGAAATTTTAAACAAAGTAGAGGCGGAGCATGGCTAAATTATAAACATCTGCGAGGCAGAGTATGTCGAAATATTAAACATCTAAGATGCCGAGCACGGCTAAAGTTTCGACATATTCCTGGCCGAACATGGCTAAATTTGCAACATCGTCGAGGCCGAACATGTGTAAATATTAAACATCTTCAAGGCAGAGGATGGCTAAATTTTAAATATCTTCGAGGCCAAGCATGGCGCAGTTTCAAACGTCTTAGAGGCCAAACACGGCTAAAGTTTAAACGACTTGGACGCCGAGCATGGCTAATTGTTAAGCGTCTTCTCGGCGAAGCACGACTAAATTTTAAACATCTTCGAGGCCGAGCATGGCTCAATTTTAAACGCCTCAGAGGCAGAGCATGGTTACATTTTAAACATCTTCCAGGCCGAGTATGTAGAAATATTCAACATCTAAAAGGCCGAGCATGGCTAAGTTGTAGTCATATTCGAGGCCTAGTATGGCGAAATTTAAAACATTTTCGAGGCCGAAGGTGGCAAAATTTGAAACCTCTTTCAGGCCGAGCATGGGGAAATTTTAAGCACCGTAGAGGCCGAGCATGACTAAATTTTAAGCGTGGCTAAATTTTAAGGGCGAGCGTGGCTAAATTTTCAACATCTTCGAGGCCGAGTATGTGTAAATATTGAACATTTTCGAGGCCGAGCACGGATACATTTTCAACATCTTCGAGGCCGAGTATGATTGAACGTCTTCGTGGCCGAGCACGGATAAATTTTAAACATCTTCGAGGCCGAGCATGGCTGAACATTAACCGTCTTAGAAGTTGAGCAAGGCTAAATTCATACTTCTTAGAGGACGAGCATGGTTACATTTATAAGTCTTTGCGGCGGAGGATGGCAAAATGCTAACCATCTTCGAGGCCGAGAAAAGCTAAATTTTAAACATCTTCGAAGCCAAGCATTGCTAAATTTTAAACGTCTTAGGGACCAAACATGGCTAAAGTTTATGCGTCTTGCTGCCGAGTCTGGAAACATTGAACATTTTCGAGGCCGAGCGTGGCTAAATTTTAAACATCTTCGAGGCCGAGATTGGCAACATTTTGTACACATTCCAGGCTGAGCATGGCTAATATGTAAACATCTTCTAGGCAGAGAATAGGTAAATTTTAAACACATTAGAGGTCGAGCATGACTAAAATTTAAACACCATAGACGCCGAGTTGGCTAAATTTTAAACGTCTTCGATTCCAGAGCATGACAAAATTCTAAACATCATCAGGGCCGAGCATGGCTAAATTTCAAACATTCTCAAGGCCTCGCATGGCTAATTTTAATCATTTTTGAGGCCAAGAATGACTACATTTTAAAACTCTTAGAGGTCGAGCATGGCAGAATTTTTTCAAAAAATGTTTTATCAATAAATTTCGCATGGCCAAACCACCTACCCTGCACATCATTGGGTTGTGAGTGTGAAACCGAGGCAACTCGGGGAGAATGTCCAAATTCCACATGGACAGCGACCCAGAGCCGGGATCACATATGGGACCTCGGCGCCGAGAGGCAGCAGTGCTAACCCACTGCGCCACCATGCTGCCCTGCATGGCTCAATTTTAAACATCTTAGAGAACAGTGTCCTACGGTAAACAGCCTACTTAAACTGTGCCCTACAGGAAACAGTCTATTTAAACAGTGTCCTACAGTAAACAGCCTATTTTAACAGTGTACGAAAGTAAACACAATCTATTTAAACAGTGCCCGACAGTACAGTCCATTGCAACATAAACCTTCAGTAAACTTAGTCTATTTAAACAGTTCCCTACAGCAAAACGTCTATTTAAACAGTGCCCTCCACGAAACAGTCTATTGAAACAGTTCGCTACAATCAACAGAGACTATAAAACGTGCCCGACGTAAACAGTCTATTTAAACAGTGCCCTACAGTAAAGTCTATTTAAGCAGAACCCTACAGTAAACTTCGTCTATTTAAACAGTCGCCTACAGTAAACAGTATATTTAAACAGAGCCCTACAGTAAACAGTCTAT
The DNA here is from genome assembly GCF_047496885.1 of Scyliorhinus torazame. Classification (NCBI taxonomy): domain Eukaryota; kingdom Metazoa; phylum Chordata; class Chondrichthyes; order Carcharhiniformes; family Scyliorhinidae; genus Scyliorhinus; species Scyliorhinus torazame. The sequence goes on from NC_092726.1 coordinate 59,790,782, forward strand.
TGAACAGTGTGCAACAGTAAACTTAGTCTATTTAAACAGTAGCCTACAGTAAACAGTCGATTTAAACAGTGCCCAATAGTAAACACGGGAGGGTTTAAACTAGCATGGCAGGGGGGTGGGTACCGAAGCAATAGGTTAGAAGGTGAAAACATTGAGGGAGAACCAGGGAATAGGGCCATTATGGCTGTGGGGAAGAGCAGAAAGGGAGATGTTGCTGCAAACAGCGGGACTGGTGGTCTGAAGCGCATATGTTTTAATACAAGAAGTATAACGGGTAAGGCAGATGAACTTAGAGCTTGGATTAGTACTTCTAACTATGATGGTTTTGCCATTACAGAGACCTGGTTGAGGGAAGGACAGGATTGGAAGCTAAACGTTCCAAGTTTTAGATGTTTCGGAGGGATAGAGGGGGATACAAAAGAGTGGCGTAGTTGTGCTACTGGTCAGGGAGAATGGCACAGCTGTACTACGGGAGGACACTTCAGAGGGCAGCGAGCCTCTATGGTTGGAGATCAGGAATAAGAAGGGTGCAGTCACAGCGTTGGGGGTTTACGACAGAACTCCTAACAGCCAGCGGGAGATAGAAGAGCAGATAGCCAGATAGATTTTGGAATGGAGTAAAAGCAAGAAGGTTGTTTTGATGGGAGACTTCAACTTCCCCAATATTTACTGGGACTCACTCAGTGCTAGAGGCTTGGGCGGGGCGGAGTTTGTAAGGAGCATCTAGGAGTGCTTCTTCAAACAATATGTTGACAGTCCAACTAGGGAAGGGGCGGTACTGGACCTGGTATTGGGGAATGAGCCCGGCCAGGTGGTAGATGTTTCAGTAGGGGAGCATTTCGGGAACAGTGACTACAATTCAGTAAGTTTTAAAGTGCTGGTGGACTAGGATAAGAGTGGTCCTAGGGTGAATGTGCTAAATTGGGGGAAGGCTAATTGTAACAATATTAGGCGACAACGGAAGAACTAGATTGGGAGCGGATGTGTGATGGTAAATCGACATCTGACATGTGGAAGGCTTTCAAATGTCAGTTGAAAGGAATTCAGGATCGCCATGTTCCTGTGAGGAAGAAGGATAAATACGGCAATTTTCGGAAACCTTCGATAACAAGAGATATTGTAGGCCTCGTCAAAAAGTAAAATGACGCATGTGTCAGGGCTTAAATGCTGGGAACAGACGAAGACTTTGTGGAATATTAGGAACGTCGGTAGGAACTGAAGCAAGGAGTCAGGAGGGCTAGTTGGGGTCACGAAAAGTCATTGGCAAATAGGGTGAAGGAAAATCCCAAGGCTTTTTACACGTCCGTTAAAAGCAAGAGGTAGCCAGGGAAAGGGTTGGCCCACAGGAGGACAGGCAAGGGAATCTATGTGCAGAGCCAGAGGAAATGTGCGAGGTACTAAATTAATTCGTTGTGTCAGTATTCACCAAAGAGAAGGAATTGGTGGATGTTGAATCTGGAGAAGGGTGTGTGGATAGCCTGGGTCACATTGAGATCCAAAAAGACGAGGTGTTGGGCGTCTTGAAAAATATTAAGGTAGATAAGTCGCCGGGGCCTGATGGGATCTAACCCATAATACTGAAGGAGGCCAGAGAGGAAATTGCTGCGGCTTTGACAGAAATCTTTGGATCCTTACTGTCTTCAGGTGATGTTCTGGAGGACAGGAGAATATCCAATGTCCTTCCTTTGTTTAAGTAGGGTAGCAAGGATAATCCAGGGAAATACAGGCCGGTGAGCCTTACATCAGTGGTAGGGAAATTACGAGACAGGATCTACTCCCATTTGGAAGCAAATGGACGCCTTAGCGAGAGGCAGCACGGTTTTGTGAAGGGGAAGAGGGGTCTCACTAACTTGATACAGTTTTTCGAAGAGGTCACAAAGATGATTGATGCAGGGAGGGCAGTGGATGTTATCCATCTGGACTGCATTAAGGCTTTTGAGAAGGTCCCTCTTGGCAGACTTGTACAAAAGGTGAAGTCACACGGGATCAGGGGTGAGCTGGCCAGATCGATACAGAACTAGCTAGGTCATAGAAGGCAGATAGAATCAATGGAAGTGTGCTTTTCTAATTGAAGGGCTTTGACTAGTGGTGTTCCGCAGGGATCAGTGCTGGGACCTTTGCTGTTCGTAGAATATATGAATGATTTGGACGAAAATGTAACTGGTCTGATGAGTACGTTTGCAGACGACACAAAGGTTGGTGGAATTGCGGATAGCGATGTGGACTCTCACAGGATGCAGCAGGATTTAGATCGTTTGGAGACATGGGCGGAGAGATGGCAGATGGAGTTTAATCCGGACAAATGTGAGGTAATGCATTTTGGAAGTTCCAATTCAGGTGGGGAATATACAGTGAATGGTAGAACACTGAAGAGTATTGACAGTCAGAGAGACCTAGGTGTACAGGTCAACAGGTCAATGAAAGGGGCAACACAGGTGGAGAAAGTAGTCAAGAAGGCATTCAGCATGTTTGCGTTCATTGGCCGGGGCATTGAGTATAATAATTGGCAAAGCATGTTGCAGCTGTAGACAACCTTAGTTAGGCCACACTTGGAGTATAGTGTTTATTTCTAGTCGCCACACAACAGAAGGATGCGGAGGCTTTAGAGAGGGTACAGAAGAGATTTACCAGAATGTTGCCTGCTATGGAGGGCATTAGCTATGAGGAGCGGTTGAATAAACTCGTTGTTTTCTCACTGGGACGACGGAGGTTGAGGGGCGACCTTATTGAGGTCTACAAAATTATGAGGGGCATAGACAGAGTATATAGTCAGTGGCTTTTTCCCAGGATAGAGGCGTCCATTACGGGGGGGGGGGGGAGCGGAGGGGGGGGCATAGGTTTAAGGTGCGAGGGGCAAGGTTTAGAGGAGTTGTACGAGGCAAGTTTTTACACAGAGTGTAGTGGATGCCTGGAACTCGATGCCGGAGGAGGTGGTGGAAGCAGAGACGAGAGTGACATTTAAGGGGCATTTCGACAAATACATGACTGGCATAGGAATAGATGGATCCGCACCACGGAAGTGTAGAAAATGTAAGTTTGGACAAGCGGCATGGTCGGCACAGGCTTGGAGGGCCAAAGGACCTCTTCCTGTACTGTACTTGTGTTTGTTCTTTGTTCTTTATTCTTTGTTCTTTCAACAGTCTAGTTAAACAGTGTCCCACAGTAAACATGCTATTTGCACAGTGTCTGGCAGTAATCAATCTATTTGCACTGTTCCCTACAGTAAACATTCTATTGAAACAGTAGCCTACAGTAAACAGACTATTTAAACATTGTCCTACAGTAAACATAGCCTACTTAAACATCATCCCACTAATCAGTCTGAACCCTGTCTATTTACACAGCATCCTACAATTAACAGTCCATTTTGGTTCAGAAATGGGCTAGCTGGAAGAAGACAAAGGGTGGTGGTTGATGGGAAATGTTCAGACTTGAGTCCAGTTACTAGTGGTGTACCACAAGGATCTGTTTTGGGGCCACTGCTGTTTGTCATTTTTATAAATGACGTGGAGGAGGGCGTTAAAGGATGGGTGAGTAAATTTGCAGATGACACTAATGTCGGTGGAGTTGTGGACAGTGCGGAAGGATGATACAAATTACAGAGGGACATAGATAAGCTGCAGCGTTGGGCTGAGAGGTGGCAAATGGAGTTTAATGCACAAAAGTGTGAGGTGATTCATTTTGGAAGGAATAACAGGAAGACAGTTTGCTGGGCAAATGGTAAGATTCTTGGCAGTGTGGATGAGCAGAGAGATCTCGGTCTCGATGTCCATAAGATCCCTCAAAGTTGCCACCCAGGTTGAGAGGGTTGATAAGAAGGCGTACGGTGTGTTAGCTTTTATTGGTAGAGGGATTGAGTTTCTGCGGCTACCAGAATTGCACGCAATACTCAAAATGCGGCCGCACCAGAGTTTTGTACAGCTGCAACATGACCTCATGGCTCCGAAACTCAGACCCTCTATCAATAAAAGCTAACACATCGTACGCCTTCTGAACAACCCTCTCAACCTGAGTTGAGGAGAAGCGTTCACATTGGTGAAAAGATTGAGGATGAGCAGCTCTGGGTGAAAGGATTGAGTAAATGAAGCAATGATGATATAAACTAGGACTTTCTCACACAGCGAGCAGTGAGGATGGGGAATCCCCTGCCTGAGTGTGTGGCGATGTCCGGTTCGATAGGAAGAATTCAAAGGGGAATTATACTCTGATGTGAAAGTGAATCCCGATATACAAAGAACAAGACCAAGAAGAAAGAAAAGAACAGCCCAGGAACAGGCCCTTCGGCCCTCCAAGCCTGCGCCGACCATACTGCCCGTATTATCTAAAATCTTCTACACGTCCGGGTTCCGTATCCCTCTATTCCCATTCTATTCATGTATTTGTCAAGATGCCCCTTAAACGTCACTATCGCCCCTGCTTCCACCACCTCCTCCGGCAGCGAGTTCCAGGACTCACTACCCTCTGTGTAAAAATAATTGCCTCGTACATCTCCTCTAAACCTTGCCCCTCGCACCTTAAACCTATGTCCCCTAGTAATTGACCCCTCTACCCTGGGAAATAGTGTCTGATTATCCACTCTATCTATGCCCCTCATAATGTTGTAGACCTCTACCAGGTCGCCCCTCAACCTCCTTCGTTCCAGTGAGATTACTGGCATGTGTAAATCAATACCCTGCGCATTGATCATAGCCTATCAAACTAACCTGTACATTTTTGGAATCCCTTGTGCCCTAGCAAGTTTATCTTTGCTCTCCCATCCAGACTGACTTGTTTTTATTTCTGTATTTATCTGGATGTGACCCCCTACTGAACCTGCTCACTGTGACCCATTCCCCTAGCCAATCCAGTTGTCACACCCTCGAACAGTCTTAGAAAATCCACGGCAAAGTTATCGATTCCATTCCCATTCAGGTGCAACTCATCCGAGATTTAAAGGTTGCGCCGGACCCAGGAACGGAATCACTGGCCGCGAAACTAAAGCCTATTCGCCCACACCATCTCTGTAGCAACCATTCATCTGCTATACCCCCCTTCATCCAATCCTCGCTGTCAAGGATCTGGAGATATTAACCTCGGACGTCATTCTTTTCAATCTGCTCGGATAACTGTAAATTATTGACGCAGAACCTCGTCCCTTTGTCTATCTCTGTCGTTGGTACCAATGTAACCCACGACCTTCGTCTGTTCCCACTCCACCTTCAGAATGCCCTGCAAGGGTTTGCCGATATTCATGACACTGGCACCAGTCAGGCCAAATGCCACCCTGGAATCAGAGATACGGCAGCAGAAACGCTCATTGGACCTCTCACAGCGCAATGACCTTGTTTCTGGTGCATTCCCCAGATTAAACGTCGCTTCCAGCGTTTTCAAAACAGAAAAACTGTCCTTGAATGAGATGCATGCTGCGTCTTTCCTAATCTGCTGATAACCCCTGATTATGACTGGTGGTCCCAAATTTGTACAATATAGATTAATGATCTGGAAGAAGGTACTGAAGGCACTGTTGCCAGGTTTGCAGATGAAACAAAAGTCTTTAGAGGGACAGGTAGTATAGAGGAAGCAAGGGGACTTCATGTGGAAAAGTGTGAAGTTATACACTTTGGAAGGAGGAAGTTAGGCATAGACTATTTTCTAAATGGGGAAATGCTTCGGAAATCAGAAGCACAAAGGGACTTGGCAGTCCTTGTTCACGGTTCTCTTAAGTTTAACGTTCAGGTCCAGTGGGAAGTTAAGACGGCAAATGTAATGTTAACATTAATGTCAAAGCTCAAGAATGCAAGACCAGGGTTGTGTTTCTGAGGCTTCTGAGGCTGTATAAGGCTCTGGTCAGACCCCATTTCTAGTATTGTGAGCAGTTTTACGTATTTAAGGTTGGATGTGCTGGCCTTGGAAAGGATCCAGAGGAGATTCACAAGAATGACCCGTGGATTGGGGAACTTGTCGAATGAGGGACGTTTGAGGGCTCTGTGTCTGTACTCGTTGGAGTTTAAAAGGATGAGAGGAGATCTTATTGAAACATACAAGGTACTGCGAGGCCTGGATAGAGTGGACGTGGGGAGGATGTTTCCAATTGTAGGAAAAACTAGAACCAGAGGACACTATCTCAGTCTAAAGGGACGATCCTTTAAAACAGAGATGAGGAGGAATTTAGTCAGCCAGAGGGTGTTGAATCTGTGGAACTCTTTGCCGCAGAAGGCTGTGGAGGCCAAATCATTGAGTGTCTTTAAGACAGAGATAGATAGGTTTTAGATCAATAAGGTGATCAGGGGTTATGGGTAGAAGGCAGGAGAATGGGGATGGGGAAATATCAGCCATGATTGAATGGCGGAGCAGACTCGATGGGCCGAGTGGCCTAATTCTGCTCCTATGTCTTATGGTCTTATTCACTCTTTAATTGCAAATATAATACTCCACATTTTCTACACTAAATTCCCTCTCCACACCTTAAATTACCCTCCACTACTTTCACTTCTTCACAATTCTGTTCTGTTCCCCTCATCTCTCATCTCCTTTTCCGCCTTCATTCTCCACACCTTTTTTCAACCTCTCGGTTCCACTCCTTACTTTACCTCCCAGCCACTCTTCAGTTGCCAACAATCCACTCTGTGTCCTTCCCGACAAGTTGCACTCTTTCAATCTCCTCCCACATCAATCTATTCATCTCGTGCACTTTCCTTTCCTCTCAATATATTTCCTTTCTTCTCCCCACCTCTCTAATGCCCATCACTCTACCCTCATCTCTTGTTATTCAACTCTCAGTTCGACTAGAATTTGCAAATGTAAAATGTATAAATGTAAAGATGAGGAAGATCGGAACAGACTCCACGGGGCGGGTTAGACGCAGGGAGGTCAGGTAATATTTAATGAGTGGTAGTATAACGTGACAGATTTTGTTTGACAGACTCAAAAGAGGCATCATAACGTTGCCAATTTAAACTGTTTCACACAAAAGCGTGATATATATTTGGCAACAACGCAATTTACATTACGTGATGTATTTATACATAGCCTGCTATTCAACCATTTCAGTGTCGTTTCCAATTGTAAACACCACGATTTATGACCAACATGAATATCTTTCAGTTAATACCACAGGTCCATTATGAAAGTACTTTGCCTGGCAATAATTCAGAGACTTTGAATGTTTTCCATGAAACGTTGAAGATGGAACAACATTGAAGGAAGATAATCAATATGAAATTGATTATCATCCAAAGGTATGCGGAGGCACAGGCACTATTGAGGAAACAGGGGGTGACAGAAATCTTGGGCAGGCTAGGAGGTGGGCCAAGAAGTAGCAGATTGAATACAATGGGGAAAAGAGTGAGGTCATGCACATTATTAGGAAGAATGGAGGCATACAGTATTTTCTAAATGTAGAAATGCTGAGGAAACGAGAAGCACAAGTCCGAGCCGAAGATTACCTGAACATTAATGTCCAGGTTCAGTCGGTAGTTAGGAAGGCAAATGCAATGGTAGCATTAATGTTGAGAGGATAGAATACAAGAGCAGTGGTGTACGTCTGTGCCTGTAGAAGGTTATGGTCAGGCCCCATTAGGAGTATTGGTAGAAGTTTGGGGCCTAGAATCTAAGGCAGTATGTGTTCGTCTTGGAAACAGTCCAGAGGAGGTTCGCACGGTTGACCACTGGAATGGAGAGCCTGCCGTTTGGAGCAGTTGGGGACTCTGGATCTGTATTCGTTGGAGATTAGAAGGATGAGGGGGGCCTTTTTGAAACTTACAGAACACTGAGCAGCCTGGATAGATTTGTCGTTGAGAGGATGTTTCCAGCGTTAGGACAAACTAGAACCCGAGGATACAGTATCAGACTAAAGGGACGATACGGTAAAACTGCGATATTGTAGGCCTCGTCAAAAAGAAAACGGAGGCAGGGCTAAAAGGCTGGGAACAGACTAAGCCTGCGTGGAATATAAGGAAAGTAGGAAGGAACTTAAGAAAGGAGTCAGGAGGGCTAGAAGGGGTCACGAAAAGTCATTTGCAAATAGGGTTAAGGAAAATCTCAAGGGTTTTTACACGTACATAAAAAGCAAGAGGGTAGCCAGGGAAAGGGTTGGCCCACTGAAGGATAGGCAAGGGAATCTATGTGTGGAGCCAGAAGAAATGGGCGAGGTACTAAATGAATATTTTGCATCAGTATTCACCAAAGAGAAGAAATTGGTAGATGTTGAGTCTAGAGAAGGGTGTGTAGATAGCCTGGGTTACACTGAGAACTAAAAAGACGAGGTGTTGGGTGTCTTAAAAAATATTAAGGTAGATAAGTCCCGAGGGCCTGATGGGATCTTCCCCAGAATACTGAAGTTGGCTGGAGTGGAAATTGCTGAGGCCTTGACATAAATCTCTGTATCCTCACTGTATTCAGGGGATGTCCCGGAGGACTGGAGAATAGCCATGTTGTTCCTCTGTTTAAGAAGGGTAGCAAGGATAATCCAGGGAACTACAGGCCGGTGAGCCTTACTTCAGTGGTAGGGAAATTACTGGAGAGAATTCTTCGAGACAGGATCTACTCCCATTTGGAAGCAAATGGACGTATTAGTGAGAGGCAGCATGGTTTTGTGAAGGGGAGGTCGTGTCTCACTAACTTGATAGAGTTTTTCGAGGAGGTTACTAAGATGATTGATGCAGGAGGGCAGTGGATGTTGTCTATATGGACTTCAGTAAGGCCTTTGACAAGGTCCCTCATGGTAGACTAGTACAAAAGGTGAAGTCACACGGGATCAGGGGTGAGCTGGCAAGGTGGATACAGAACTGGCTTGGTCATAGAAGGCAGAGAGTAGCAATGGAAGGATGCTTTTCTAATTGGAGGGCTGTGACCAGTGGTGTTCCTCAGGGATCAGTGCTGGGACCTTTGCAGTTTGTAGTATATATAAATGATTTGGACGAAAATGTAACTGGTCTGATTAGTAAGTTTGCAGACGACACAAATGTTGGTGGAATTGCGGATAGCGATGAGGACTGTCAGAGGGTACAGCAGGATTTAGATTGTTTGGCGACTTGGGCGGAGAGATGGCAGATGGAGTTTAATCCGGACAAATGTGAGGTAATGCATTTTGGAAGGTCTAATGCAGGTAGGGAATATACAGTGAATGGTAGAATCCTCAAGAGTGTTGAAAGTCATAGAGATCTAGGAGTGCAGGTCCACAGGTCACTGAAAGGGGCAACACAGATGGAGAAGGTAGTCAGGAAGGCATACGGCATGCTTGCCGTCATTTGCCGGGGCATTGAGTATAAGAATTGGCAAATCATGTTGCAGCTGTATAGAACCTTAGTTAGGCCACATTTGGAGTATAGTGTTCAATTCTGGTCACCACACTACCCGAATGAGTGGAGGCTTTAGCGAGGGTGCAGAAGAGATTTACCAGAATGTTGCCTGGTATGGAGGGCATTAGCTATGAAGAGCGATTGAATAAACTCGGTTTGTTCTCACTGCAACGAAGGAGGTTGAGGGGCGACCTTCTAGAGGTCTACAAAATTATGAGGGGCATAGACAGAGTGGATAGTCAAAGGCTTTTTCCCGGGGTAGAGCGGTCAATTACTAGGGGGCATAGGTTTAAGGTGAGAGGGGCAAGGTTTAGAGTAGATGTACGAGGCAAGTTTTTTACGCAGAGGGTAGTGGGTGCCTGGAACTCGCTACCGGAGGAGGTGGTGGAACCAGAGACGATATTGACATTTCAGGGGCATCTTGACAAATACATGAATAGGATGGGAATAGAGGGATACGGACCCAGGAAGTGTCGAAGTTTGTAGTTTAGTCGGGCAGCATGGTCGGCACGGGCCTGGAGGGCCGAAGGGCCTGTTCCTGTACTGTACATTTCTTTGTTCTTTGTTTGTTTTGTTGCGATGAGAAGAAACGTCTTCAGCCAGAGGGTGCTGAATCTGTGGAACTCTTTGCCGCAGAAGGTTGTGGAGGCCAAATCACTGAGTGTCTTTAAGGCAGAGATAGTAGGTTATTGTTTAAGAAGGAGGTCAAGGCACGGAAGAACATAACAACCATGACTGAATGGCGGAGCAGACTCATTCGGCGAATGGACTAATTATGTTCCTATGTCTAATGGACCTACGGTCTTATAATATTGATTTGGCGCGGGGGTTCTGGGAGAAGTTTGCTATATTGGTAGAAACTAACTCCATTGAACGTTCGGCATGAATGGAAACAGACTTGAGACAATCATTAAATGTATCACAGAGACAAACAGCGGTGAAAGGTTATGAGGTTGCATAGAACTGTTTGGAGCGTCTGAATCGATCACATCCTCTGAGCTGAATTGTCATATTTATTATTCTGGGAGGAAATCATTTAATTACACTCATAACCAATCCAGTAATTAAATCTGTCTATCTATTTCCCAAGTTCCTATCTCAATCATGTTGCACCTCCTGGCCAAATCAATGCAACCTTGACCTTGTTTCGTCCTCCCACTTTGGCGAATTTTAACTGAGCCAAAATATCTGCCCTCGTATACAACTTGAAACAACGTTTTCGAAGTTAGTATTTTCACTGACCTATATAGATATTCCCCAGGCACAAAGAAAAACAGAAACAACAATGTCACATTCCAACAAGTGTTTGGAAGTGTCTTTCTGGCCTTGCTCTGCCTGACACATCACTAAATCCAGTGCCATCAGCTGGAACCACTAATCCTGTTGTGCTCTATTCAGTGCCTTGTCCACGTGTAACAAGACTTCCCTGTTTGTGTGCTCACCTGTCTGTGAAACAAAGAACAACATTCCATTTTACGCACCTATTACCTGCTCAACTTGCTTGCTGGCTTTTAATGTCTGATTCACGAGGACCCCCACCTCTCATCAAACGCCTCGGTGCTGCATATTTCTGCTGTCTTTCTGCTTTTGAATAATATTCAGGACCTTTATTCAGCCCAGCAATGTATAACATCACTTTTCCCTACATGATATTCCATCTGTCAAGCCTTTGTTCATTCACCCAATCTGTCTATGTCCCTCTGTAACTGTGTTCCACCCTCACCACTTGTCCTCCAAGTTACTGCAGCGTGAGCAGGGCCGAGCAGAGAAGAGATGTGAGAATTAGAGCCACAAACAACTAACAGTGACGCAAAGAGTGGAGGTAAATTGAAGATGGGGCAAAGTGAAATTGATTTGCGATAAAAGGGAGACAGAATAAGAGAGAAAATAGTTTTGGAAACGTGAATGGGGAAGGTCCAGAAAAAGATAATCTGAGGAAATTGAAAGAAAGAAAGGAGAGGAATCTTTAATAAGAATAAGGACTGTGAGCGCGACATTGTGAGTGAGGGGATGATGCGAGGGAATGGGCAACACGTGCCCAGTATTCAAATGCAAAAACGGTGTTGCTCGCCCCGGTTTTGAAATGAGCAACATTGTATAGTTAACTTTAGTCGGCATCTTCGAGCTTCGAGCCTGATCCTAAGATGGTGATGTAATCCCCAATGAGACTTGCAGTGAGAGCGCAGCTGCTCTCAGTAACTTCTTTGTTGAGCAACCTGTGAAAAACATCATTAGGAATGTACAGACCTCGCATCACCGATCATCCAGTTTAATATAAATAAACCGTTCATGACCCTTTACTGCGTCAAACACCAGGGGACATATCTTCACCAACACCAGCACGATTCCTTGACACAGAAAATGCGTTGGACAGAATCTTCCGAGTCAGCAGCTGTGTACTATCCTCTACTCGCAACGGTCGGCGTTCCTGGTAAATTACTTTTAGATCTTGACATTTTGAACTTGTTTCTGTATAATTTTCAAAACCGGCCAAATGTATTGCGTTGACCTTCAACTTTGAGTTAAGCATGGTGATGATTTTTTAATGTACTTCAGTTTGAACATTAGAATAACTATCTGATCTGGAAAACTCATTGTAGATTATCTCTGAATGCGTCCTCTGTCCCACTGCATTACAGTGCGGATACTTTTTTTTATTCACAGACACTTTCATTTTGATATGTTTTCTCAGATTATTTATATTTGTCAGATATTCTGCAACACCCTTTTCCGCCCCTTTGGACTCTCTTACCTCCGACCAGCTTCATGTTTAATGATGAACTGCCTTTCAAATGTAGCGCAGTGTTTTCTTTCTGCTCCTTTCCGCTCCGTTTCCTATCATCGTTCCAGAGCGGTAGATCAGACTGCTCATTTTTATCATTGGTTTGTTCCCTGACGGTCTGTTCATCATTCTTATTTTCTGTCCCCTCAAACCATTAACCGTGGACATTATCGGCTTTCCAACTCGGCTTTCTCCCCAGCTTTAATGTATCCATTGAAACAGCTAATCCAACGCCCTCTGAAGTCTCAAACACAGCATTACAGCTGAGAGGTGATAATCCACAATGTACGACAACATCAAGCACTGGGTATTCAGGAGATTATTGCAGCACGCCGGGGGTTGGGGGGGCGGGGTTATCAGGACATGGAACTTCAACTGAACCTGATTGTAGCAGATTCTCTATGTTGAGTGTTGACTAGTGAGAGAATCACAGAATGATATCATAGAATCATAGAGTTTACAGTGAATAAGGAGGCCGTTCAGCCCATCGAGCCTGCACCGGCCCTTGGAAAGAGCAGCCCACTTAAACCTATCTCCGTAACCCAGTATCCCCACCTAACCCTTTTTGGACACCAAAGCAATTTATCATGGCCAATCCACCTAACCTGTACATCTTTGGACTGTGGGAGGAAACCGGAGCACCCGGACGAAACCCAGGCACACACGGGGAGAGCGTGCAGACTCCGCACAGACAGTGACCCAAGCCTGATTCGAACCTGGGACCCTGGCGCGGTGAAGCAACAGTGCTAACCACGATGCTACCGCTCCGTTCTTTTCGCATTATCACCTTCCCGGACTATAGCCTGGCGGTAGCACAGTATTCAAGACTGTTGCTTCACAGCTCCAGAGTCCCAGGTTCGATTCCCGGCTTGGATCACTGTCTGCACGGAGTCTGCACGTTCCCCCCGTGTCTCCGTGGGGTTCCTCCGGGTGCCTCGGTTTCCTCCCGAAAGTCCCGAAGTATGTGCCTGTTAAATGTGAATTTGACTTTCTGAATGTTCTCTCTGTGTACCGAAGCATGTGGCGACTTCCACAGTAACCTCATTGCAGTGTTCAGTGCGCCTGCCTGTGACATCATTATTCTAACTGGTTTCTATTCTCCTTCTCACAGTGAACATCGTCACAATCGCAATCCTGTCTTTCAAAAACTGTGGCCTCTCCAAATGCATCGCCCGCTATCTGGTAGCGATGGCGGCAGCCGATCTCATGGTTATTGTCTGGAATGTAATCTTACATCGCATTGCTGAAATATATTGGGATGACACTTTCCTGCTCTACACTCCCGTGTGCAGATTCATTCTCTTCATGTCTCCCGCCGCAATCGACATTTCTGTTTGGTTGACGGTCTCTTTTACCTTTGATCGCCTGGTGGCCATTTGCTGTCAGAAGCTGAAAACCAAATACTGCACCGAGAAAACCGCTGTTGTTGTTATCACCACTGTGAGCTCGCTGCTCTGCTTGAAGAACATTCCCCGGCCCTTCTTGTATTCCTCCTATTCCAGCTCGATGCCACGGGGATGCAGGCTGTCCACACATGTTTTCACTGAGCCGATTTGGATAGCATATTCTTGGATTGAGCAGCTGCTAATCCCAGTGATTCCATTCTTTCTGATTTTGTTCTTTAATATTGTCACCGTCAGACGCATTTTAATCGCCAGTCGCGGCCGAATGAGCCTCCGGCAGCACAGCAGTGACAGGGATGAAAAGGATCCTGAGCTGATGAACCGGAGACGATCCATTGTGTTACTCTTTGCAATATCCAGTAGTTTTATCCTGCTCTGGATGACAACAGTTATATATTTCATCCACGTTAGAATTACGTCGGCCTTCAAGAGCAGATCGCTATTTACTACCTATCCTTATTTTCAACAGGCTGGGATTATGCTGCAGCTTCTGAGCTCCTGCACCAACACAGCTATTTACACAATCACCCAGAGAAAGTTCAGAAACCTGCTGCTCAGTGCGATCAAATATCCCTTTACACTGATAGGGAAATTAGCGAAATTTTGGGGGAAACATTACTGAAAACGGGACTCCCATTCTCCTTGTCCCATTTCAAGTACATGACAATTATCATCCAACATTACAAAATCCAATCAGCAGAAGGTCAAATAATTTTAACTAATGTTTTAAAATAATCTATTTGTTTTAAAAATTAACCAGCATTTAATTGACCAATATCTGGAATCCAATGAGTGAAGAAAATACATCCAATACGCGAAGCCCACTCAAATACTGCAAATTGTTCATTTGTCAAATTACTTCACAACACTGAAAAAAATGTACAAATCAAATGCGTCCAATTGGATATTGATGCTTATTTCCACCGAACCATTTTACTAATTAATCCCAGTTTATGGCCCATTTTCCCGTAATCCTCTTCACTTATTATGAGGTTACTTAACACATACTCATTATTTAGTACCGGAAATAATTCAATAAATGTTAGACAATTTTAAACGAAAAATGTATGTGGCGGGATTCTCCCAGCCCGGCGCCAGGCCAGAGAATCCCCGCGAACGGGCATCGCCGCCCCAACGCCGGCGTGATTCTCCGCAGTGCAAGTTTTCCTTCTCATCAGGGACGCCCCCTCGTACACGGAGGCGATAATGCTGCTGAAGGGACAATATGTAAAGTCTGTAAATGAGGTGTATGCGAGGCACTTTCTTGCCACGAGGAGACAACGCCCTGGGGAATCACTAGCCGAATTCCTGCATCCCTTGCGGGTACTCGGCCGGAACTGTGCTTGCCAGGCGGTATCGGCTACCACACGGAGCTGCTGATCTCGAATTACATCCACCAGCGATTGCTAGATTGTACACTCGGCCTCCCAGAGACAGTGCAGCTCTCAAACTCGCTGGATGTCGCCTTCCAGAACATGGAGGCCTACACCTCCGACCACACGGCACCCCCGTGGACCTCGTGGGCGCCGCCATCATCCGACTCGAGTGCGGCCCAATCATCTGCTGCACAGCAGCCTGCCAACGCCGGAAGCCGAAGTGCTACTTTTGCGGCCAGGGTAAGCACCCCAGACAACGCTGCCCTGCACGGAACGCAGCTTGCAACGGGTGTGGGAGGAATGGCCACTTTGCGAAAGCCTTCCAGGTCCGAGCTCGCCCTAAAACACCTGGGCCAAGCTGCGCTGCCAGCTGCCCATCGTAGCCGCCCCCAGCTTCCGCGCCACCCGCCGTGTGTGACCCGTGGGCGCTGCCATCTTCGCGCCATTTTCGATTTCGCCCGCCACGCGGGACCCATGGAGGCCGACTTCTTTGCCGCTATCTTGTACTCCACCCGCCATGCGTGAACTAGGGGGCCGCCATCTTTGACGCCATCTCCGATGCCACCCACTATGCGCGACTCATGGGGGCCACCATCTTGGGACTACTCCGCAGCCTCCCAGGAGCCCTGCTCACCCGGTAGTACACTGGCGGCCTCTACCTCCGACACGCCTACCCATCACCTTCTGAAGCTCGCCGCCATCACGCTCGACCAGTCCTGGCCTCATCACCTCACAAAATGTACAATGACCGTCCAGATCAATGGGCACGAGATAGCCTGCCTTTCCGACTCCCGGAGCACAGACAGCTTCATACACCCAGATACGGTAAGGCACTGCCCCCTCCCTATTTTACCAACTAACACAAAATCTCCCTGGCTTCCGGATCACATTCAGTAGAAATCCGGGGTACTGTGTCGCGACCCTTACTGTACAAGGCGTACAGTACACTCACTTTAAACTCTACGTCCTTCCCCTTTCTGGTGCTCGACTTCCAGTGTCACCTCCAACGCCTTACTTTGAAGTTCGATAGACCCGTGCCCCCCCCCCCCCCCCCCCTCACCGTCTGTAGCCTCGCGACCATTAAGGTCGCCCACCCTCGCTCTTTGCTAACCTCACCCCGGACTGTAAGCCCATCACTACTAGGAGCTGACGAGACAGTGTCCGGGACGGGGCCTTTATCGGATCAGAGGTCCAGCGACTCCTACGAGAGAAGATCATTGAGGCTAGTACCAGCCCCTGCAAAGCCCAAGTGGTGGTCGTCAAGACTGGGGAGAAGCACCAGATGGTCAGCGACTACAGTCAGACCATCAATCAGTACACACAGCTCGATGCGTACCCTCTCGCATATCTGGCACGGTCAACCAGATTGTGCAGTATCGAGTCTTCTCCACAGTTGACTTGATGTCAACATAGAACCAGCTCCCTATCCGCCCGGATGACCGCCAATGCACTGCCTTTGAGACCGAGGCCGATGACCGCCTCTACCACTTCCTCAGGGTTCCCTTCGGCGTCACCAATGGGGTCTCGGTTATCCAATGAGAAATGGACCGAATGGTTGACCAGTGCGGGCTGCGGGCCACGTTCCCGTAATTAGATAATGTCACCATCTGCAGCCATGACCAGCAGGACCATGACGAAAACCTTCGGCACTTCCTCCACACCGCTAAACTCCCAAAACTCACCGATAATAAGGAAAAATGCGTTTTACACACAACCCGCCTAGCCATCCTTGGCTGAGTTGTGGAAAACGGATTCCTAGTGCCCGACCCCGACCGCATGCGCCCCCTCCTGGAACTCCCCCTCCCCCACGGCCACAGGACCCTGAAGACATGCCTGGGGTTCTTCTCTTACTATGATCAGTGGATCCCCAATTATACGGACAAGGCCCATCCACTTATTAAATGCACCATTATTCCCCTGACGGCTGAGGCCCGCCTGGTCTTCAACCGCATCAAGGCAGATATTGCCAAAAGCCTCGATGCACGCTGTGGATGAGTCCATCCGTTCCAGGTGGAGAGCGATGCGTCTGAATTTGCTCTGGCCGCTATTCTCAACCAGGCGGGCAGGCCCGTGGCTTTCTTCTCCCGTACCCTCCATGCCTCCGAAATTCGACACTCCTCCGTCAAAAAGGAAGCCCAAGCCATTGTAGAACCTCTGAGACATTGGAAACATTACCTGGCCGGCAGGCGATTCACTCTTCTCACTGACCAATGTTCGGTTGCCTTCTGGTTTAACAATACACAGCAGGGCAAAATCAAGAACGACAAGATTCTGTGGTGGAGGATCGAGCTCTCCACCTACAACTACGATATCTTGTATCGACCCGGGAAGATCAATGTGCCCCCAGATGCCCTATCCCACGGTACATGTGCCAGCGCACAAGTAGACCGACTTCGGGCCTTCCACAAGGACCTCTATCACACGGGGGTCACCCGTGTTTTTTACTTTATCAAGGCATGCAACCTGCCTTTCTCCATCGAGGAGGTCAGGACCGTGACCAGGGACTGCCAGGTCTGCGCGGTGCAAACCACACTTCTATAGTCCAGACAGGGCGCACCTGGTAAAGGCCTCTCGCCACTTTGAGCGCCTCAGTATCGACTTCAAAGAGCCCCTCCACTGACCGTAACGTGTACTTCCTCAACGTCATTGATGAGTACTCAGGTTTCCCTTTCGCCATAACGTGCCCTGACATGACCGCTGCCACCATCATCAAGGCCCTGCATAGTATTTTCCTCTTGTTTGGGTTCCCCACCTCCATCCATAGCGATCTGGGTTCCTCCTTCACGAGCGACGAGTTGCGTCAGTTCCTGCTTAGCCAGGGCATCGCCTCTAGCAGGGCGACCAGCTACAACCCCCGAGGCAACAGACAGGTGGAGAGGGAGAACGCGACGGTCTGAGAGGCCGTCCTCCTGGCCCTATGGTCTAGAAGTCTCCTCGTCTCCCGCTGGCAGGAGGTCCTCCCCGATGCATAGGGGCATAGGTTTAAGGTGAGAGGGGCAAGGTTGAGAGTAGATGTACGAGGCAAGTTTTTTACGCAGAGGGTAGTGGGTACCTGGAACTCGCTACCGGAGGAGGTAGTGGAAGCAGGGACGATAGGGACATTTAAGGGGCATCTTGACAAATATATGAATAGGATGGGAATAGAAGGATACGGACCCAGGAAGTGTAGAAGATTGTAGTTTAGCCGGGCAGTATGGTCGGCACGGGCTTGGAGGGCCGAAGGGCCTGTTCCTGTGCTGTACATTTCTTTGTTCTTTGTTCTTTGTTGATGCGCTCCACTCCATCTGGTCGCTCCTGTGCACTGCCACCAACGAGACCCCTCACAAACATATGTTTGCCTTCCCCACGAAATCCACCTCCAGGGTCTAGCTCCCGTCCTGGCTGACAGTCCCAGGGCCCGTCCATCTCGGGAAGCATGCGAGGAGCCATAACTCAGATCCCCTCATCGAGAAGGTCCTGCTCCTCCAGGCCAACCCAGAATATGCCTACGTGGCACATCATGACGGGCGACAGGACACAGTTTCCCTCCGGGATTTGGCACCTGCAGGTTCCCCAGCGACCACCCCCACCACCCCCGACCCTACAGCGTATACCCCCATCTCTACCCACCTACCTCAAGGACTGGCACCCGCAGGCCACCGGCGACCATCACCACCACCCCCGCCCATACACCCCCCCCCCCCTCCATCGACTCAGCTACTGGGTGAGGAAGAGGACAACACGCTCCCGGTGTACGTCTCGACACCGGTGCCCACACCACAGCCGGGACTGAGGCGATCACGGCGGAAGGTCAAGGCCCCCGACAGAATTAATCTAAAAGTCCACTTCACCCCCGCTGGACTCTTCTTTTTAACAGGGGGTGAATGTGGTAAACAACTGTAGTGTATAATATGTGTATTGTGGTAAACGGCTACTTTATTACATATAATGTGGTAAACCACTGCCCGATGGCTCCGCCTCACCTCGCGCTCGGTATAAAGGTAGCTGGCACCGACTCCCCTCGGGCTCGGTATAAATGTGGCTGGTCTCCGCCTCTGACCCAGTTCGGCATCAGAGGCCAGGAGGCTTTCTGTTTAGTCTATTAAAGCGTCAGTTACGTCCACTACTCGTCTTGTGTTCATTGATGGCACATCATGGGGGAGGGGGTTCGGACCCCAGGGGGAACCAGGGGGGACCTCCGATGTTGCCTGGCCCGCGATCGGGACCCACCGATTGGCGGGTGGGCCTCTGTGGCTGGGGGCCTCCATTCCTGCGCGCCCGCCCCTGTCCCTGTGCCAAGTTGCATCGCGGCCGGCGCATTGAAGGAGGCCTCTGCGCGTGCGCTATTTGGCTCTGGAGCCACTGTGCATGTCCTCGTTGGTGCCGGCGCAACTGCGCATGGGCGGATCCTGTGGTGCCCAGTTCGAAAATGAAATGAAAATGAAATGAAATGAAAAATGAATGAAATGAAATGAAATGAAAATCGTTTATTGTCACGAGTAGGCTTCAATGAAGTTACTGTGAAAAGCCCCTAGTCGCCACATTCCGTCGCCTGTTCGGGGAGACTGGTACGGAAATCGAACCGTTCTCCTGGCCTTTCCTTGGTCTGCTTTCAAAACCAGCGATTTAGCCCAGTGTGCTAAACCAGCCCCAGTTCGCGCCGGGATCCGCAGCTGGAGCGGCGCGAACCGCTCCAATGCCTTGTTGGGGCCAGAATTAGACGTGGGAGCGACCCCTTCACGTAAAATGCGATGGCGTTTACGATGGGTGGACACGGCCGTGGGATTAGAGACTCCTGCCCCCAGTATTGATTGTCCTGAGAACATGCTTACACTTCAAACATTTTTTTGGTCGATCTGCAACAATGGTCATTACATTTGAAGTCAAGGTGTTATTCTAATAACAGAAAGAAACAGCGAATGAGGCAGTTCAGAGGAGCAGTTCAGACTGACATGCTGCAGTCTATGTGGGCTGATTTAGAATATGGTTCGAGATGCCAGAAGCCGGACGGGTAGTAGCGATGGAATTGAAACATTGCCGCAGAGAAGAGAATCATCAGTTGCATTGTGCTGCAGGATGAACACGTGATGGAGATGAAATGGGGGAGGGTGCTGAACTCCCACGTGGTTAACGCTGTAGACCCTCATTGTAATAGCTTCTGGGGGAGGGCAACAATATGTTGAAGTGGAACGGCGGTGGTCAATATCGAATAGTAATTGCTGTAGAGATACGTCATTGGGAGTAGGCCAAGCTGCGGGTTCCTTGGAGAGCTTGAAAATGGTCCGGTGAAGGGAAGAAAATGAGATGGATGTTGCATGATGAGTGGAGGAATGATAGTGGAGGTGTGGAGGTGGTTATTGAGTAGGCAGAAGAGGTGGAAAAGTGGATAATGAAGGCAATGAAACGGCGTGGCTTAAATTGCGTATATTCGAGTTTCAAAGGTTTGGTAGCCGTAAGGGAACGGATTAAGGCAGTGCTGTCTGGAGAATGTGCAAGTGTGGGTGTGGACAGGGAGTGATATTAGGAGCGGTGGAGTGGAAAGCTTTGGTCAAGTATTTTGTGGACAGGATGGCTGATTATTTGGAGGGGCTAATAGATTACTTGAAGATATGAGACAGAGGGTGTGGATAGGTATGGAGGGTAACCGACGATAATGGTGTGCAGTGTGAAGATATGTAGGGGGGAAGGGGTGTGACAACAGAAGGCCAAGACGGCGAGGGGTTTTGTACAGGACCGTGCTAGGACTGATTGGCTAGATTGCGCTGGGGAGTCTCTGGACGACAGTGGATTATGGAGTTGGGAATAAACGGAACAGAAGGATTAAAGCAGTTGGAGGTGGACGTAGATAGGAGAGAGTGAATGGTGTTTGGGGAAGCAGGGTGCAGGTACAGACGGGGTGTTTAGATACATATAGAATACATAGAAGATAGCAGCAGGAAGAGAACCTTTGGCCCTTCGAGCCTGCTGCGCCATTTATCACGATCATGGCTGATCATCCAACTCAATAGCCTAATCCTGCTTTCTCCCCATAGCCTTTGATCCCATTCTCCCCAAGTGATATCCAGCCGCTTCTTGAATATATTCAAAGTTTTAGCATCAACTACTGCCTGTGGTAATGAATTCCACAGGCTCACCACTCTTTGTGTGAATAAATGTATCCTTATGTCTGTCCGAAATGATTTACCCTGAATCCCCAGACTGTGACCCCTAGTTCTGGACACACACCATTGGTAACATCTTCGCTGCATCTACCCTGTCTAGTCCTGTTAGATGTTATTAGTCTCTATGAGATCCCCCCTCATTCTTCTGAAATCCAGCGAGAACAATCCCAACCTAGTCAAACTCTCCTCACATGACAATCCCGCCATCACTGGAATTAAACTGGTAAACCTTCGCTGCAATTCCTCGAGAGCAAAAACATCATTCCTCAGAGAAGGAGACCAAAACTGTATACAATACTCCAAGTGTGGCCTCACCAAGGCCCTGTACAATTGCAGCAACACATCCCTGCTTCTGTATTCGAAACCTCTCGCAATGAAGGCCAACATATCATTAGCCTTCTTTTTTTAAAATTTGGAGTACCCAATTCATTTTTCCAGGTAAGGGGCAATTTGGTGTGTTCAATCCACCTAACCTGCACATCTTTGGGTTGTGGGGGCGAAATCCAGGCAAACACGGGGAGAATGTGCAAACTCCACACGGACAGTGACCCAGAGCCGGGGTCGAACCTGGGACCTCGGCGCCATGAGACTGTAGTGCTACCACTGCGCCACCGTGCTGCCCACCATTAGCCTTCTTTAACGACTGCTGCACAAGCATACTTGCCTTCAGCGAATGGTGCGCAGGAACACCCAGGTCCCACTGCACACTCCCCTCTCCCAACCATTCAGCTAGTAATGTGCCTTTCTGTTTTTACTTCCAAAATGAATAACCTCACATTTATCCAAATTATGCTGCATCTGCCATTAGTTTGTCCACTCGCCCAACCTCCAGATCTTGCTGTAGGATCCCTGCATCCTCGTCACAATTCACCCTCCCACCTAATTTGGTATCCTCTGCAAACCTTGAGGTGTTACATTTTGTTCCCTCATCCAAATCATTAATATATATTGTGAATTTCTGGGGTCCCAGCACCGATCCCTGTGATATCCCACTGGTTACTGTCTGCCAACTTGAAAAGGATCTATCAACCCCTAGTCGTTGTTTCATCTCTGCCAATCAGTTTTCTATCTACCTCAATACATTTCCTCCAATCCCATGCGTTTTAATTTTGCACAATAATCTCTCATGCGGGACATTGTCAACCGCCTTATGAAAGTCCAAATATATCACATCGACTGGATCGCCCTTGTCAACTGTACTGGTGACCTCTTCAAAAATTATAACAGATTAATCAAGCATGACTTTCCCTTCATAACTCCATGCTGAGTCTCACTGATCTTGACACTGTCTTCTAAATGTTCCGCTATTAAGTCCTTGATAATGGATTCAAGCATTTTCTCCACTACCGATGTTAGGCTGACTGTTCTATACTTCCCTGTTTTCTCTCTACCTCCCTTTTTGAATGTCGGAGAGACGTGAGCTACCCTCCAATCTGCAGGACAGTTCCAGAGTTTATAGAATCCCGGAAGATGACCACCAATGATCCACTGTTTCCAGAGCCACCTCTTTAAGCACTCCGGGATGCAGATTCTCAGGCCCTGGGCATTTATCCGCATTCAATTCCATCAGTTTTCCCTGCACCATTTCTCTACTAATGTTTATCTCCCTCAGTTCTTCCTCTAACTGAACCTTTCATTCTCCAACATTTCTGGGATCTGATTTGTGTCCTCATTTGTGAATATAGAACCAAATTATGTATTCAATTGCTGAGCCATTTCTTTGTCCCTTATTATGCATTCCCCTGTTTCTGTCTGTAGTGGGCCCACATTTCATTTTACCAATCTCTTTCTCTTCACATATCTGTCGAAACCTTAAGCGCCAGTCTTTATGGTCCCTTCTAGCTTCCTTTCCTATTGTACTTTCCCCTTCTTCATCAATCCCTTCGTCCTACTTTGCTGAATTCTAAACTGCTCCCAATCCTCAGCCCTATTATTTTTCTTGGCCGATCTGCATGCTTCTTCCTTGTCTCGTATGCTATTTATAATTTCCTTTGTAAGTCATGGATTGGCCCTCTTACCCCCTTTCCTTTTGTGCCAGACAGGAATGAACAGTTGCTGTCGTTCCTCCAGGCGTTTCTTGAAAATTTGACATTGTCTATCCACTGTCATCCTTTAACGTAACTCTCCCCAATTCATCAAGGCCGACTCACGGCTCATATCCTCATAGTTCCCTTTGTTCTGATTCAGCACACTAGTCTCCGAATCAACTATATATGACACCCCCTAATGTTTTTTGTCCCTTGGTATTTCTCAGCTCATACAGATTCCACATGGTCAGAGCTATATCCTTTCTCACTATTGTGTTAATTTCCTCTTAAACCAGCAGCGCCACGCTAGGTCCTTTTCTTTTATACCTGTTCTTCCTCAATTCTGAGAACTCTGGGACATTCAGTTCCCATCCGTGTTCACACTGCAGCCATATCTCCGTAGTCCCAATTATATCATGCGCATTGATATAGTTCTGCACGATTCTTCATCCACTTTATTGCAAATGCTCCGTGCATTAAGGCACAGAGCTTCAAAGTTGGTATTTTTCACAATGTTTTTCTTGCTCCCTATATTTTTCTCCACTGCCCTGTTTGAATTTTGGCCTCTGTTTCTCCACCTATCACTTTTCTTATTCATTTTTCTACCTTTTGCTTTTGCCCTTGCGCCTTCGTGCGCTCTGTCTCCTTGCATGGGTTCCCTCCCCCTTGGCATATTAGTTTAAACCGTCCCCAACCGGTCTCGGAAATACCCCCCACCCCCCCACTCACCAGACATCAATTCCAGACCTGCCCAGGTTTAGCCGGTCCAGTTTGTGCAGGTCCCACCCCCACCAGAACCGGTCCCAATTCGCCAGGAATCTGAAACCATCCTCCTGACACCATCTCTTCAGCCACGTATTCACCCTATATATCCTGTCATTTCTCCTCTGACAGTAACGTGACACCGGGATTTATCCTGAGATTACTACCTTTGAGGTCCAATCTATTTGTGGAATGATCCAAAGCCATAGGGATAAGCCATAGGAAGTGGGATCTGTTCCTGGAATGATCCAGAACAACAGGGAGAGTCTGGGGCAGTGGGATATGTTTGTAGAATTATCCAGGACATTAGGGAGAGGCTGGCGCAGTGGGATCTGTTCGTGCAATTATCCACGACATTAGGGATAGGTTGGGGCAGTGATATCTGTTTGTGGAATGATCCAGGACATTAGGGAGAGTCTGGGGCAGTGGGATCTGTTTGTGGAATGATCCAGGACCATAGAGAGAGGCTGGGCAGTGGGATCTGTTTCTGTAATGATCCAGTACAATAGGGAGAGTCTGGGGCAGTGGGATCTGTTTATGTAATGATCCAGTACAACAGAGAGAGTCTGGGCAGTGGGATCTGTTTGTGAAATTATGCACGGCAATCGGGAGAGTCTGGGGCAGTGGGATATGTTTGTGGAATGATCCAGAACAATGGAGAGAGGCTCGGGCAGTGGGATCTGTTTGTTGAGTGATCCAGGACCAAAGAGAGAGGCTGGGGCTGTGGGATCTGTTTGTGAAATGATCCAGAACAATAGAGAGAGGCTGGGGCAGTGGGATATGTTTGTGGAATGATCCAGAACAATAGAGA
Organism: Scyliorhinus torazame; assembly: GCF_047496885.1. NCBI lineage: Eukaryota > Metazoa > Chordata > Chondrichthyes > Carcharhiniformes > Scyliorhinidae > Scyliorhinus > Scyliorhinus torazame. Next base: position 59,815,361 of record NC_092726.1, read on the forward strand.
GAGGCTGGGGCAGTGGGATCTGTTTGTTGAATGATCCAGAACCATAGAGAGAGGCTGGGGCAGTGGGATCTGTTTGTTGAATGACCCAGGACAATAGGGAGAGGCTGGGGCAGTGAGATCTGTTTGTGGAATGATCCAGGACAATAGGGAGAGGCTGGGGCAGTGGGATCTGCTTGTGGAATGATGCAGGACCATAGAGAGAGGCTGGGGCAGTGGGATCTGTTTGTGGAATGATCCAGGACAATAGGGAGAGGCTGGGGCAGTGGGATCTGTTTGTGGAATGATCCAGGACAATAGGGAGAGGCTGGGGCAGTAGGATCTGTTTGTGGAATGATGCAGGCCCACAGAGAGAGGCTGGGGCAGTGGGATCTGTTTGTGGAATGATCCAGGACAATAGGGAGAGGCTGGGGCAGTGGGATCTGTTTGTGGAATGATGCAGGACCATAGAGAGAGGCTGGGGCAGTGGGATCTGTTTGTGGAATGATCCAGGACAATAGAGAGAGGCTGGGGCAGTGGGATCTGTTTGTGGAATGATCCAGGACAATAGGGAGAGGCTGGGGCAGTGGGATCTGTTTGTGGAATTATCCAGGACATTAGGGAGAGGCTGGGGCAGTGGGATCTGTTTGTGGCATTATCCAGGACATTAGGGAGAGGCTGGGGCAGTGGGATCTGTGTGTGGAATGATCCAGGACAATAGGGAGAGGCTGGGGCAGTGGGATCTGTTTGTGGAATGATCCAGGACATTAGGGAGAGGCTGGGGCAGTGGGATCTGTGTGTGGAATGATCCAGGACCATGGAGAGAGGCTGGGGCAGTGGGACCTGTTTGTGGAATGATCCAGGACAATAGGGAGAGGCTGGGGCAGTGGGATCTTTTTGTGGAATTATCCAGGAAATTAGGGAGAGGCTGGGGCAGTGGGACCTGTTTGTGGAATGATCCAGGACCATAGAGAGAGGCTGGGGTAGTGGGATCTGTTTGTGGAATGATCCAGGACCATAGAGAGAGGCTGGGGCAGTGGGACCTGTTTGTGGAATTATCCAGGACAATAGGGAGAGGCTAGGGCAGTGAGATCTGTTTGTGGAATGTTCCAGGACATTAGGGAGTGCCTGGGCAGTGCGATCTGTTTGTGGAATGATCCAGTCCAATAGGGAGAGTCTGGGGCAGTGGGATCTGTTTGTGGAATGATCCAGGACATTAGGGAGACGCTGGGACAGTGGGATCTGTTTGTGGAATGATCCAGGACAATAGGGAGAGGCTGGGGCAGTGGGACCTGTTTGTGGAATGATCCAGGACATTAGGGAGAGGCTGGGGCAGTGGGACCTGTTTGTGGAATGATCCAGTTCAATAGGGAGAGTCTGGGGCAGTGGGATCTATTTGTGGGACGATTCAGGACAATAGGGAGAGGCTGGAGAAGTGGGATCTGTTTGTGGAATGGTCCAGGGCAACAGGGAGAGGCTGGGGGAGTGGGGTTAGTTTGGGGATTGACACTGGGCTACGGGGAGGGTGGAGCAGGTGGATTAGTTTGGGGAAAGAGACAGGGCTATGTGGAGAGAGTGGGGCAGTGGGATTAGTTTGGGGCTTGACACAGGGCTATGGGGGAGAGTGGGGCAGTGGGAAAAGTCTGGAGATTCATACAGGACAATGGAGGGGGAGAGTAGGGCAGCGTGATTAGTTTGTGGACTGATACAGGACGATGGGGAGGGAGTCGAGCAGTGGGTTTAATTTGCGGCTTGATGCATGGCTTTTGGGAGTGAGCCGAGCAGTGGATTTAGTTTAGGGATTGATACAGGGCTATGGGGGAGCGCGCGACAGTGGGATTAGTTTGTGGATTGATACCGGGCTATGGGAAGGGAGTCGAGCAGTGGGATTAGTTTGGGGATTGATACAGGTCAATGAAGAGGGAGCGGGGCAGTGGGATTAGTTTGGGGATTGATACAGGGTTATGGGGAGAGAGTGGGACAGTGGAATTAGTTTGGGATTGATACAGGGCTATGGGGAGAGAGCAGGGCAGTGGGATTAGTTTGGGGATTGATACACGGCCATGGGGAGGGAGTCGAGCAGTGGCTTTAGTTTGGGGATTGATACAGGTCAATGGGGAGCGAGTCATGCAGTGGGACTAGTTTGTGGAGTGATACATCGCTATGGAGAGGGAGTCGAGCAGTGGGTTTAGATTGTAGATTGACACACGACTATGTGGAGAGGTCGGGGCAGTGTGGTTAGTTTGTAGATTGATACAGTGCTCGGGGGATGGGGTCGAGCAGTTGGATTAGTTTGTAGATTGATACAGGTCTATTGGGGAGAGTTGGGCAGTGGGATTTGTTTGTGGATTGATACAGGGCTATGAGGAGAGGGTGGGGCAGTGGGATTAGTTTGGGATTGATACAGGGCTATGGGTAGAGAGCGGGGCAGTGGGATTAGTTTGGGATTGATACAGGGCTATGGGGAGAGAGCGGGGCAGTGGGATTAGTTTGAGGATTGACACAGGGCTATATGGAGAGAGTTGGGCAGTGACATTAGTTTGTGGATTGATCCAGGGCTATGGAGAGAGAGCGGGGCAGTGGGATTAGTTTGTGGATTGATCCAGGGCTATGGAGAGAGAGCGGGGCAGTGGGATTAGTTTGTGGATTGATCCAGGGCTATGTGGAGAGATCGGGGCAGTGGGATTAGTTTGTGGATTGATACAGGGGTATGGGGAGAGAGTGGGGCAGTGTGATTAGTTTGAGATTATTACAGGGCTATGGGGAGATAGTGGGGTAGTGGGATTAGTTTGGGATTGTTACAGGGCTATGGGGAGAGAGTGGGACAGTGGGGTTAGTTTGGGATTGTTACAGGGCTATGGGGAGATAGTGGGACAGTGGGGTTAGTTTGGGGATTGTTACAGGGCTATGGGGAGACAGTGGGACAGTGGGGTTAGTTTGGGATTGATACAGGGCTATGGGGATAGAGTGGGACAGTGGGGTTAGTTTGGGATTGATACAGGGCTATGGGGAGAGGGTGGGACAGTGGGGTTAGTTTGAGATTGTTACAGGGTGTTGTCAAAACTCAGAAGAATATGACATTTGAAACATGAAAGTAACACTGAGAATGCCTGAGGCTTTTAAATGAAAGGGAGAAGTCCCACAAGGGGTTAAAAGCAGCAGCCTGTTTTCAACGCAGCAACTTCACAGAGGGAAGAAAACAGATAGGAACTTTATTTTAATTCACAAGTTAGAAAAGACATTTGATTGATTTAAAAACTCTTAAAGTTATGTGAAAGGGAACAGTATTTCACAAATCTTTAAGTAATGAATTATTTTATTAAACAATTAGGTAAAGCAGCCAGAATCTTAAGTAAAAGATAAGGAACAACTGTTAAGTGTGAAAAGTTGCTGACACTGGTAATAAAGTGAAACAACTGATTCACAAATTAAGAAAACTAGAAGGTGACAAGGTTACATTATAACGTACATCACATTTGAAGTTAAAACTCTTTGGAAGATGGCCAAAGCAGATAAAGTTAGGGTCAGGGGGGAATAACCCGAACATGACATTAGCTTCACCTGAAGATGACCCGGGTCGAATCTGAGAAAACTCATTGAAAAATTCATAAAACCAAAAGAGTGCGAACTAAGGCACAGACAAATTTATGACATGTCAAGCAAAGCGAGAAAGGTCCAGTCCAGAATGGCGAGCTGGTGAGGATGAAGCTGCGCTGTCGCTGTTGAAGCAGCGCCACGCTTCTAAACTGTTAAAGCTATCGGACTGTCAAGCAGGCAGTCTGAAGGGTGCCAGGTGCAGAGGTTAAGGGGCCCCAAATGCCTATAAAAACTCGGGAAAATGAGCAAATAATCAGAGAATCTTCCTCGGTGATGGGACAAGCAACATCGACAGACCGAGCAGCCAAGAGAAGTCAGCAGAAGACCAAAAGTTAAAGAAAATTGATTGTCAAGAGAGACCTGAAAGTCTGTAACTGGTCCGAACAAGAAAATATCTTTCTCCCTTTCTGTAAAAGTAGTTATTCTCTTTTAACTTGAAAATAAAGTTAAGTTCAAATTGATAACCTGAAGGAGTGGTTATTACTATTTTCTTTAAAAAATTTACTTTACTTCACTTAGCAAGCTGGACCCGTGTGTAAGTTACTAAGTGGTAAGTAAATAAAGTCCTTCTACGAAGATACGGGTTATACCGTGGGATAACCAGGGTAGCACGGTAGCATTGTGGATAGCACAATTGTTTCACAGCTCCAGGGTCCCAGGTTCGATTCCGGCTTGGGTCACTGTCTGTGTGGAGTCTGCACATCCTCCCCGTGTGTGCGTGGGTTTCCTCCGGGTGCTCCGGTTTCCTCCCACAGTCCAAATATGTGCAGGTTAGGTGGATTGGCCATGATAAATTGCCCTTAGTGTCCAGAATTGCACATAGTGTTGGGTGTGGTTGCTGGGTTATGGCGATAGGGTGGAGGTGTGGACCTTGGGTAGGTTGCTCTTTCCAAGAGCCGGTGCAGACTCGATGGGCCGAATGGCCTCCTTCTGCACTGTAAATTCTATGAATCTATGAATTTATGAATAACTTGAAACGCTAGTTTGATCCGAATAGCACTCGCCAAAGTCTGCGTAAGAGTCGGGGAGTGAGAATCCCCAGAATAAATTGACCCCTTTTTTGGTATAGAGGGAATTCTAATAGTGGTGAGGTAAACACTACATGGCGCCCAAACCTGGTTGATTTTGAAAGTTGAAAGTTTGTGGGGCTTCAGGACCCAGCGGGTCATTCTAAATTACTCCATGGCACCCGGCGTGGAGGCCTAGAATATTCGAAGTTTCTAGGTTGGACCGCCTAGAATATTCGAAGTTTCTAGGCGAGGGGAGGCTAGAATATTGGAAGTTTCTAGTTGAGCGTGCACGCCTAGAATATTGGAAGTCTCTCGGCGAGGCGAGGCTAGAATAGTAGAAGTTTCTGGTTGAGCGGGGCCGCCTGGAAGATTAGTAGTTCCTCGGCGAGCAAACTATACCGGCCGAGTTTAGTTTGATAAGTCATGGGTGATTGACTTCGAAGGATTTTGTAGGATCTTGGGACATAAAACTCAGTTGGGTGCGAGTGTTAGTAGACTAGAAGATACGAACCCTGAGTAAACGTCTGCAGGACGGCTTGGTAACTCGTACCGAGTGCCCTGCATCCAACTGGTAGAAGTAGGCCAGAAATAAATCCTCCTTGGAGTCAGGCAGATTGTGAAGATAGAACCTGGAGCGATAGGGACGCCTAGAAACTTTGCGGACCGATAAATCGACCCTTAACGAACACAGGAGGATAGTGCCTCAGGTACATTTGAGATAACTGCCCACAACGGGTACGTATCCCTTAATTTCAGATCGTGACTGAAAGGGACCGCCAATCGCAGTTATAACTAAATATAGTTTAAAAATCCGAAAAATGGCAACTCTCTTGCCCTGGAATGCGGGCGAGAGAGATGGAGCAATGGAACAGAAGTGGGGAGAATTAAAGAAGCAGAGGAAATCTTGGGAGAAAGTGATTGATCAGGAGGGTGACATATCATTCTTTGTAAGGGTGCCTCGAGCCCTGCCGAGTAGAGATCCGATCGGGATTCTGACAGCATTGTGTAAATTTGCGTTTGAAAGAGAAGCTGAATTACTAGTTCTGTTCGGACCCAAGCAGAAGCAAGCAGCTGCTCAAGTGGGCAAGATATACTCTAGATTGGTTAAAATTTTTGATCAGGACAATATGAAAGAAATAACTCAAATTCCTAGTGAATACAAAATTAAGTCAAAACTGACAAAGAACAAGAACAAAAATGTACAGCACAGGAACAGGCCTTTCGGCCCTCCAAGCCCGTGCTGACCATGCTGCCCGACTAAACTACAATCTTCTACACTTCCTGGGTCCGTATCCTTCTATTCCCATCCTATTCATGTATTTGTCAAGATGCCCCTTAAATGTCACTATCGTCCCTGCTTCCACCACCTCCTCCGGTAGCGAGTTCCAGGCACCCACTACCCTCTGTGTAAAAAAACTTGCCTCGTACATCTACTCTAAACCTTGCCCCTCTCAACTTAAACCTATACCCCCTAGTAATTGACCCCTCTACCCCGGGGAAAAGCCTCTGACTATCCACTCTGTCTATGCCCCTCATAATTTTGTAGACCTCTATCAGGTCGCCCCTCAACCTCCTTCGTTCCAGTGAGAACAAACCGAGTTTATTCAACCGCTCCTCATAGCTAATGCCCTCCATACCAGGCAACATTCTGTTAAATCTCTGCTGCACCCTCTCTAAAGCCTCGACATCCTTCTGGTCGTGTGGCGACAAGAATTGAACACTATACTCCAAGTGTTGCCTAACTAAGGTTCTATACAGTTGTAACATGACTTGCCAATTCTTATACTCAATGCACCAGCCAATGAAGGCAAGCATGCCGTATGCCTTCTTGACTACCTTCTCCACCTGTGTTGCCCCGTTCATTGACCTGTGGACCTGTATTCCTAGATCTCTCTGACTTTCAATACTCTTGAGGGTTCTACCATTCAATGTATATTCCCTACCTGCATTAGACCTTCCAAAATGCATAACCTCACATTTGTCCGGATTAAACTCCATCTGCCATCTCTCCGCCCAAATCTCCAAACAATCTAAATCCTGCTGTATCCTCCGACAGTCCTCATCGCTATCCGCAATTCCACCAACCTTTGTGTCGTCTGCAAACTTGCTAATCAGACCAGTTACATTTTCCTCCAAATCATTTATATAGACTACAAACAGCAAAGGTCCCAGCACTGATCCCTGTGGAACACCACTGGTCACCGCCCTCCAATTAGAAAAGCATCCTTCCATTGCTACTCTCTGCCTTCTATGACCTAGCCAGTTCTGTATCCACCTTGCCAGCTCACCCCTGACCACGTGTGTCTTCACCTTTTGTACTAGTCTACCATGAGGGGCCTTATCAAAGGCCTCACTGAAGTCCAGATAGACAACATCCACTGCCCTACCTGCATCAATCGTCTTTATGACCTCCTCGAAAAACTCTATCAAGTTAGTGAGACACGACCTCCCCTTCACAAAACCATGCTGCCTCTCACTAATACGTCCATTTGCTTCCAAATGTGAGTAGATCCTGTATCGAAGAATTCTCTCCAGTAATTTCCCTGCCACTGAAGTAAGGCTCAACGGCCTGTAGTTCCCTGGATTATCCTTGCTACCCTTCTTAAACAGAGGAACAACATTGGCTATTCGCCAGTCTCCGGGACATCACCTGAAGACAATGAGGATCCAAAGATTTCTGTCAAGGCCTCAGCAATTTCCTCTCCAGCTTCCTTCAGTATTCTGGGGGAGATCTCATCAGGCCCTGGGGACTTATCTAGCTTAATATTTTTTAAGACACCCAACACCTCGTCTTTTTGGATCTCAATGTGACCCAGGCTATCTACACACCCTTCTCCACACTCAACATCAACCAATTCCTTCTCTTTGGTGAATACTGATGCAAAGTATTCATTTAGTACCTCGCCCATTTCCTCTGGCTCCACACATAGATTCCCTTGCCTATCATTCAGTGGGCCAACCCTTCCCCTGGCTACCCTCTTGCTTTTTATGTACGTGTAAAAAGCCTTAGGATTTTCCTTAACCCTCTTTGCCAATGAATTTTCGTGACCCATTTAATCTCTGCTGGAGCTCCGGATTTAATTTGCGAGCTAATACCCCCGATATTCCTGCTCCTAATTTCCTAATGACCAAAGGAGTCTAGAAGGCAGTTGCAAAATAATGAGAAGCTAGAAATGGAGGAAGATGAGGAATCAGTGTTAGAATCAGAAAGCGCTGAAAAAACAGTCGGGCTGCAAACAAGTGCGTTACGTGAAAAGAGAAGTGAAAAGGAACAGATGGAAATGTAATAAATCCTGCACCAAGGAGGAAAGCAAATACAATTTTTGGCAGGGGATTGTGTGAATGCCAAAGAGATTGTGCAGGTGAATCCTTCCAATAAGGAGGGGACATTAGGAGCAGGAATATCGGGAGTATTAGCTCACAAATTAAATCCGGAGCTACAGCAGAGATTAAATGAGGCAAAAAAAAACTCCTGGATAAGAGAGGCTTATCAGAACGGAGGGGTCTCAATTTTTGTCAGAATACCTAAAGCTCTGTAGAATAGAGAGGCAAGATCTCAGTGGATAAATGAGTGTCTGTGTGCTTGATAAGGATTTGTGAAGTTTCCTTTGGTGTTTCTAGTGTTTAAATGTTGTATTTTAGAAAAAAACACGAATTTCACATCAATTAGAAGTTATAAATGGCAAGCAGAAATGTGATCAGTATTATGTGGTAGCAAATTAGTATGTTCAGAACTAAATTGGTCTTAGCACAAACACAAAACGAAGTTTTACTCGCAAGCAGCCAGAGCTCTGTGCAGGAAACTACTTTGAAACTAACGCATTGAAATTGACACGGTAGCAGAAGGACTGAAGTTTAGAATGTTCAACGCATTGAAGAAGGAGCTTTAGGGGAAGAATATATTACACCAAAAGTTAGATTAGGAGAATTACTTGCAGTATCATGGAAATAAGAATCTGGTGGCAGGAAAAGATTTAATCAAGATAGGTACTGGGAAGATTAGGATATTGAAACCAATTGATAACGGAGGAAATAAAGAAACAGAAAGAGAAAAGTATTTGAAGTGATGAAGCATGGCGAGCGAAAGAAGTGTTTGACATTCTTCGAATCTCACTCAGGGGTGCAATGATAGAAGTAGGAGGCTTAACCGGCCTTAATTGTATGATGTGTGCACATGAGAAAAAACCCACACCAGTAAAGAAAGAAAAAAGAAAGAGATGGTGGCAAAGGAAATCCGGAAGTCCTGGAGAGGGCACTTCTGGAATATCCAGACAAGAATAGAAAACATAAATTTAAAAAATAATAGGGCCCTCTCCAACTTTAACCTGTTCATTTGATTTTTCAGATCGAGAGAATGCCACATACCCATTTGTTTGGAAAGAGAAAAAGAACTCCAATCAAGAGGGAAATAAGAATCAGGGTTGAAGAAGGAATGAAAGTAATTAGGACAAAGAGGAAAATAGATTGGTTAAATGGGGCGGCAACGATATTAATGGGTATTACAGTGATTAGTTTGGGATTATTATTATGGTTAATTGCATTAGGAAAGTCAGGTGAAATAATGGGATATGGAAACATATACACCAGATTGAAACACAGAGAAAACATAATAAAAATAAGAATAAACAAATATTTAATTATAACGGAGGAAATCATTAATTTTCAGGACATTCAGCAGATTAGACTGAACAACAGTATGTTGGAATGAAGAGAGAGCGCCAGTAACAACATGTTCAGTGAAATGTGGGGAGCACTTACAAACAGTCTGGGATCCATACTGAACCTATCAGACAGATTGAAGATTTTTAAACAGTATGTGGGAAAAACTAATGATACTCATTGGGACCCCGAGAAAGGGAAAATTAAGATAGGAAATGCATTACAGAATAAAACCACAACTAGGAGTGATTTGGGACACGATTTGATAGATGTAGGTTTAAAAATTAAAGGAACAATTAAAACAGTAATTAAAATTATAACAAATCCATTTAAATGGTTTTGTACAATGTTAACCTGGATTCTAAACAATTGGTACTTGTTTGTATCAACAGCAGGAGAAATGATCATCGCTGCATAGCTATGGAAATTGGAAATTTTAAAATTGTGTAGGATTTTATGCTGCAAATGTTGCAATAAAAGTGCTCAAAGAAGAGAGAGAAGAATGATACAATTGGCCGCATATTTGAGGAAAGTAAATGATAAAGCCAGGAAGAAATCATCCCGGTTTAGAAATGAGCCACAATATCAAATAATTGCTGAGGAGTGAAATCTCCGGTCACCAGCTCTGGCTGGACATGTGTCCTGAGAGCCACCTGATGGATGATCTGAGGTCTCAACGGGATGTGTATTGCATGATGGATTTATTGAGGGTCTCGACAGGTAACATGTCACTGACGAAGAACCCTTCAGTTTAAAGAAAATAATGAGAAAACAATGGCACAGAAGACAATTTTTAAAAAAAAAATAACTTAACGCAGCAATATATTATGCTTGATGTTGCGACGGGGAATATATGACAAATGTATTCAACGTAGTTTCCTTGAGGCATTATGATAGTTATTTTGAAAAAAATGTTATGTATCTCGTACAATGCTGTTATGTATGTATGTGAGAAGAAAAGAAAAACAAGATGGCTGAAGCAAGGTCTGACATGACTTGATATATGTGATATCTACTGATAACGGGAGAATCCTGAATGATGATGGTTTGTTGTTTAAAGGAAGAATTGGCACTGTGAAAATAACGACAGGCTGCAGCAGGTCAGGAGGAGCGTGTCCAGCAACAAGCGGGCAGTTAGGTCTGTCAAAACCGTGAATTATTATCGGTCACCAGTATGAGTTAGACGCGATAAATGGGTGTATAAGGATGGGCATAAGCTAAAAGTTTTCGGAAAGATTTGGGAAAAGTGGTGGGACATCCCTTTAACTCTCAGGACTGAGAAAAGAACATAGGAGAATCCAGCATGTTTTTCACTGAAGGCTTACAAGACGCAACCGTTTGAACAGATATTGATGAATCAGCCACTGCAGGGGCTGAGCGTTGTTTTCTCGGTAGTGGGGTTAGGTAACAGAAGAATCCCACCAAGTTTGACAGGGTTTATAATATAAGTATTTAATTGGTAATTTCTAATATGTGTGAGTTAGGTATTGAAATTGAAATGTATGAAAAATAGTTACAAATGTTAACTTCAATAGCACCCTGGTCAGACCAGGATTTGAACTGTCAATGTTATATTTTATCTTTATTCATAGAATTGTAATAGTTGTTGAAATAATTATGTAATGCGGGAACACACAAACAGTTTTGTGAGTAGTTGCTTGACGAAATGTTAAGATAGGACTTATTCTTTTGAAATTTTGTATTTTAATAGGAAGGATTTCATGTTTATCTGGAAACGGATAAAATCATGGTTCGAAATGAAGCCAGTGGATTCGACTGGCTCACGCCTCAACCTGCAGGATGCATTAAATGTTTCAGAACTAGTATTAGAAACGTGGTTTTCACCACTTTAGTATGGCTGTGTGGTAACTGTTATCAAGTAAGGTATAAACCTCATGCCCTTAAGGACATGATAACAGAGGACAGGAATCTTAGTGAGTCATGGCAATCAGTTTCGATAGGATGTAGCGCGAATGGCCACGTCCCAGTTGGTTTAGAGACATTTTACAAAGTCATGAGAGATATCCGGGGATAGAGGCAGGTATAAAGACACCTTTTAGATTGACGAAGACTGGGTGGAAATGGTTAATACACGATATAGCCGTTTATGCGACCGGTGAGGAACGCAAGGCGATTTGGATGCCAAGTGAATGGGATTCTCGCACGCCAGCAATAAATAGACGACCTTTTTGGTTGCTGTTGGATTAAGAGGCTTACTGATCCTAAGGGACATGAGGAGGCTTATCCGGTGCTGCTATCCCAAGGAGGTAAAAGGCTCTGGTGATAGTGGAACACGTGTCAAAGAGCTATTGTGTTGCCTTACTGGACGGCGGCCACTTTGATTCAAAGTAATTACAATCAAGGTATAACTGCTCTACCAACACTGGTGTGAGAAATGGAAACTTGCAAAAAATTTAAAATAAGGCAATTGGCTATTGATAAAATGATTAGGGGGATAAATATTGGATGGGATATGTCATGTTTCAAATATCAAGAGGGGGTGTTGTGAAAACTCGGAAAAATATGACATTTGAAACATGAAAGTAACACTGAGAATGCCTGAGGCTTTTTCATGTAAGGGAGAAGTCCCACAAGGGGTGAACAGCAGCAGCCTGTTTTCAGCGCAGACAACTTCACAGAGGGAAGAAAACAGAGCTTCATTTTAATTCACAAGTTGGAAAAGACATTTGATTGACTTAAAAACTCTTAAAATTATATGAAGGGGAACAGTATTTCACAAATCTTTAAGCAGTGAATTATTTTATTGAACAATTAAGAAAAGCAGCCAGAATATAAAGTATAAGATGAGGAACAACTGTTAAGTGTGAAAAGTTGCTGACACTGGTAATAAAGTGAAACAACTGATTCACAAATTAAGAAAACTAGAAGGTGACAAGGTATATTATAACGTACATCACATTTGAAGTTAAAACTCTTTGGAAGATGGCCAAAGCAGATAAAGTTAGACTCGGGGGGATAACCCGAACATGACATTAGCTTCACCTGAAGATGACCCGGGTCGAAACTGAGAAAACTCATTGAAAAAGACATAAAACCAAAAGAGTGCGAACTAAGGCACAGACAAATTAATTACATGTCAAGCAAAGCGAGAAATTTCCTGTAAGTAATGGCGAGCTGGTGAGGATGAAGCTGAGCTGTCGCTGTTAAAGCAACACCACGCTTCTCAACCGAGAAAACGTTCAAACCGTCAAGCAGGCAGTCTGACGGGTGGCAGGTGCAGAGGTTAAAGGGCCCCAAATGGCTAAAAAAACTGGGGGAAATGAGCAGATAATCAGAATCTTCCTCGGTGATGGGACAAGCAACATCGACAGACCGAGCAGCCCAGAGAAGTCAGCAGAAGACCAAAAGTAAAAGTAAACAGATTATCAAGAGAGACGTAAAAGTCTGCAACTGGTCCGAACAAGAAAAGATACTTTTACCTTTATGTAAAAGTATTTATTCTCTTTTAACTTGAAAATAAAGTTAAGTTCAAATGGATAACCTGAAAGAGTGGTTATTATTATTTTCTTTAGAAAGTTTACTTTTCTTCACTTAGCAAGCTGGACCCTTGTGTAAGTTACTAAGTGGTAAGTAAATAAAATTATTCTACGAAGATACGGGTTATACCGGGGGATAACTTGAAACACTAGTTTGAATAGCATCCTCCAAAGTCTGCAGTGGAGTCGGGGAGTGAGAATCCCTGCTCACCGTTTAGAATTAATTGACCCTTTTTTGGTATAGGGGGAATACTAAGAATAGTGGTGAGGTAAAAACTACAACACCTACACACACACACACAGGCACTGATACACACACTAACAGGCACAGAGAGACACTAATATACACAGTCACAGATACGCAACTACACAGACTTACACACAGATACTAATACGCACACACTCACACACACAGAGACACTAATACACACTCACACAAATACGCAGTCACTTTTACTCACAGGCACAGACAACACAAATGCACAAACTCACAGACACACACAGAGGCACGAAAACACACACTCACACAAACAGAGACCCAAATACACAGACAATAACACGCACTCACAGAGACACAGAGGCACGAATACACACGCTCACAGACATACAGAGACACAAATATACACAGTCACAAACATACAGACACTAGCACACGCATTCACACACAGACAGGGACTATTACACTCACTCACAGTCACACACAGAAACCCTGATGCACACACTCACAGATGCATACAGAGACACTAACACACATTTACTAATACACACGCACACACAGGGAGACAGTAATACACACACACACTCACATACAGTAATACACAGACACTGAGACATAAAAAGAACAAAGAAATGTCCAGCACGTAGATATTAATACACACATTCACACACAGTGAGAGACACTAACACACACACACTCACAGAGTCACTAATACACGCTCACAAACACACAAATACACACAATCACACGCAGACACTAACACACACAATCACAGACACGCGGAGACACTAACAAACACAATCACAGACAACCAGCGACACTAAAACATAGACGCACACACATACGGACACTAATACACACACTGAATCACACGCAGGGGCACTACAACACTCACAGACACAACTACACACACTCACAGACACACAGAACAGCAATATGCACACTCACAGACGCACACAGAGGCACTTAAGGACACTCCCACACAGACAGATACTCTAATACACATACCCACAGACACTGATACTCATACAGACACGCAGAGGCACTAATACATACACTCACAGACACACATACATACTATTGCACTGATGCTCGATCAATAACTCCAGAAGAGAGATTGGATGACTGTCGAAGGGACTTTAGTTGGCGGATTAGCGGCCTTAAATACCTTGTATTATGTTAATCAGCTGCTTGACTATGTTTCATGGAAATAGGCACTAAGCGAAGCATGATGGATGTATAGCCTTGTTTTTAGTCAAGATGTTCGAAGTACTGTATGAATCAGTTGGACGGCCACACCATGTAAACAGCCGTACGGCTGCACATTGTGTTGCTTAGGCGAAGAAGTCAAGGCCTGTTATTAAACTTTGCTCGCTTTCTGCCTCCTTGTTTAATCACAAGTATGTCTCTTTGTCCTAGATATTGATTATGATATTATATAAATTACTCACCTTACCTTTGTAAAGCAGGGACATTTGGAAAGACTGCAGTCATTCTAATTCCCTCCACGAACTTCGTGTTAAATTAAGGACCTTTTGCGAAAACTCGAAGTGCTGACTATTTTTTTCTTCAACAATGACAATTGAAGGCTTTATTGCACTAGATGTTTCCCCCAGCAGCGCAGGTACAGAATGCAGCTGCTAGGGAGATTAAGACTCTTATACTCCGCCTTACTGGGCGGAACCAGCAGGCAGGCTTCACCAATGATATTGCTGTCTGAGGTACCTCCCACACCAATGATCTTAGAGCATCAACCTGGGTACCTTAATATCCCAAATACCGACTACCACATTCACGCCTTGCTAAAAAAAAGAGACCGGCGGTCGTCGTTTTCTCGCGTTATACAGTGGTAGAGGTTGAGGTTATGGTGGTACCCGATACACATTAGTCCAGTGTTTTGCCTCGTCACATGTCGCAACTATTTACACTATTTATTTACATTCAAAAGGAAACAATTAGTCGGTCAGGGGCCCTGGTCGTCATCTGCAATCGTCTCAGTTTCGGCGGTGATGTCGGCGCTGGCTCGGGCATCCGTGGCTCCGGGAGCGTGGCTTCGGCCCCTTCGGAACTTCATCACCCCAAGATGGGACCGGTGGGTGCACGGTGGAAGGAAGGGTGGGGTTGGTGGTGGAGGTGTAGGTGGGGCTCCAGTGGGCGCCAGGTGCCGTAGGGAGACCATATCCTGTCGGCTGTCGGCGTAGGCGTATTGAGGGTTAGCGTGAAGAAGGTGGACCCTCTCGACCAATGGGTGCGACTGGCGTGCCCGGACGTGCTTGCAGAGCAGGATGGGTCCTGGAGCTGCCAGCCAGGTTGTGAGCGAGTTCCCGGAGGAGGACTTCCCAGGGAAGCCAAGGAAATGTTCGTAAGGTGTTTGGTTGGTCGTGGTACATAGCAGTGATCGGATGGAGTGGAGGGCATCCAGAAGGACCTCCTGCCAGCGGGAGTCTGGGAGATTCCTGGACCATAGGACCAGAAGAATGGTCTTCCAGACCGTTCTGTTCTCCCTCTCTACCTTCCCCGGGGGTTGTAACTGGTCGTCCTGCTCGAGTCGATGTCCTTGCTGAGCAGGGATTGACGCAGTAGCTCGCTCATAAAGGAGCACCATCTATCGCTGTATATGTAGGCGGGGAAACTGAACACTGTAAAGATACTGTGGAGGGCTTTTATGCCGGTGGCTGACGTAATGTCGGGGCAGGGGTTGGCGAATGGGAACCGGGAGCACTCGTCAACCACGTTCAGGAAGTACGTGTTGCGGTCGGTGGAGGGGAGGAGCCCTTTGAAGTCCACACAGGCAACCAATGGGACGGGAAGACTTTATCAGATGAGCTTCCTCTGGCCTGTAGAAGTGCGGTTCGCTTTCCGTGCAGATTTGGCAGTTCCTGGTGGCTGTCCTGACCTCCTCGATGGAGTTGGGCAGGTTGCGGGTCTTGATGAAATGGAAGAGTCGAGTGACCCCGGGTGGCAGAGGTCCTCGTGACGGGCCCGGAGTCGGTCCAGTTATGCGTTGGCACATGTGCCGCGGGATAGGGCTTCAGGAGGCTCGTTTAGCTTCCCGGGACGATACAAGATCTCATAGTTGCTGGTGGAGAGCTCAATCCTCCACCGTAAGATCTTATCGTCCTTTATCTTGCCCCGCTGTGCATTATGGTACATGAAAGCAACCGATCTTTGGTCAGTGAGGAGAATGAATCTCCTACCGGCCAGGGAATGCCTCCACTGTCGCACAGCTTCTACTATGGCCTTAGGCTCCTTTTTAACGGAGGAATGGCGGATTTCTGAAGCGTGGAGGATCGTGGGAAAACACTGCCCTACAGTAAGCAGTGTTTCCGTAAACCGTACACTACTGTAAACAGAGTCTATGTAAACAGTGCCCTACAGTAAACAGTGTTTATGTAAAAGGTGCACGACAGCAAACAGTATTTAAACAGTGCACGACAGTAAACAGAGTCCATAAAACAGTTCCCTACAGTAAGCACTGTTTATGTAAACCATCCCTTGCTGTAAACAGTCGATGGAAACTGTACCCTACAGCAAACAAACTGAAAGCAGACCGTACACTACTGTAAACAGAGCTTATTTAAAAAGTGCCCGACAGTAAAGAGTATTTAGACAGTGCCCGACAGTAAACAGAGTCTATGTAAATATACCCTGCAGCAAACAGTATTGAAACAGTGCTCAACAGTAAACTGTCTATGTAAATCAGAGTCAATGAAAACAGTGTTTACGTAAACCGTACACTCCTGTAAACAGTCTACGTAAACAGTGCACTACAGTAAACATTGCTTATGTAAACCGTACACTGCTGTAAACACAGTCTATCTAAACAATGTCCCGCAGTAAACAGTATTAATGTAAACCTCACACTACTGTAAATGAGTCTCTGTAAACAGCGCCCTATAATAAACAGTGCTAATCTAAACCGTACTCTGCTGTAAACTGAGTCAATCTACACAGTGCCCGAGAGTAAACAGTGTGTATGTAAACCGAACACTGCTGTAAACAGAGTCTATGTAAAAAAAATGTCCCACAATAAACAGTGTTATGGAAACCGTACACTGCTGTAAACGGAATCTAAGTAAACAGTTCTCTATACTAAACATGTATTTAAACAGGCCTACAGTAAACAGTGTCCATGGAAACAGTGCCCTCCAGTAAAAGGTGTTAATGTATACCGTACACTGCTGTAAACAGAGTCTAGATAATCAGCGCAAACAGGAAACAATGTTAATGTAAACCATACACTTCTGCAAACCCAGTCTTGGTAAACAGCGCCTACAGTAATCAGTGTTTATGTAAACCGAGCACAACTAAACAGTGACAATGTAAACATTGCCCTACAGTAACAGTGGTTATGTAAATCTTGCACTGCGGTAAACATACTCTATGTAAACAGTGTCCTACAGTAAGCAGTGTTTCTATAAAATGTACACTGCTGTGTACAGAGACTATGTAAACAGTGAACTACAATAAACAGAGTGAAAGTACACCGCACAATGCTGTAAACGGAGTCTGTGTAAACAGTGAACTGCAGTAAACAGAACTTAAACTGTGCTCGATAGTAAAATGAGTATAGTTAAACAGTGCCCTACAGTAAAGAGAGTGAAAGTAAACCGTACACTACTGCAACCAGAGTCTATGTAACAGTGCCCTATAGTAAACAGTGGTTCTGTAAATCGTACACTGCTGTAAATAGTGACTATGTAAACAGTGCCCTAAAGTAAGTGTTTATGTAAAGCGTGCACTGCTGTAAACAGCGTCGTACAGTGAACAGTGTTAACTTAAACCGTACCCTACTGAAAACAGAGTCGATGTAACCAGTTCCCTCCATTAAACAGTGTTAATGTAAACCATACAACACTGTAAATAGACTAATTCCTGTAGGGCACTGTTTACATCGTCTATTAAAAGAGTGCCCGACAGTAAACAGAGTCTATGTTAATTACACCCTGCAGTAAACGACGTCTATGCTATCTGCGACCTACAATAAACAGTGTTAATGCAAACCATAGACTACTGTAAACAGTCGAAATAATTAATGCACTCGCGTAAAGATAATCGACTAAAACGGTGCCGTACAGCAAACAATGTTTATGTAAACCGTACACTGTTGCAAACAGAGTCGATGCAAACAGTGTGCTACTGTAAACAATGTTTTTGTAAACTGTACAGTAGTGTAAACAGCGTACGTAAATGTACCTCTTCATTCACCTGAGGAAGGAGCAGCGCTCCGAAAGCTAGTGACATCGAAACAAACCTGTTGGACTTTAACCTGGTGTTGTAAGACTTCGTACTGTACGTAAATGTAGCCTGCGGTAATCATTGCATGTAAACCGGACATTGCTGTAAACGGAGTCTATATGAACTGGGCCTGCAGTAAACAGTGTTTCTGTGAACTGTACACTGCTGTAAACAGATTCTTTGTAAACAGGGCCCTACAGTAAACAGAGTGAAAGTAAACCGTACACTACTGTAAACAGAGTCTGGAAACAGTGCCCTACAATAAACAGTGCTTATGTGAAATGTACAGAGCTGGAAGCAGAGACGATGTAAACAGTGCACTACAGTGAACGGAATCCTAACTGTGCCACACAGTAAACCGAGTCTATGTAAACAGCGCCCTACGGTTAACAGAGTGAAAGTAAACCGTGCACTAATGTAAACAGAGTATATGTAAGCAGTGCACGACAGTAAGCAGTGTTTCTGTAAATCACACTGCTGCAAACAGTGACTATATAAACATTGTCCTACGCGAAACAGTCTATGTAAACAGTGCGCTACTGTAAACAATATTGATGTAAACCGTACGCTACTGCCAACAAAGTCTAGCTACACATCGCTCTACAGTAAACAATGTTATGTAAACCATACACTACTGTAAACAGAGTCTTTGTAAATATAACACTACAGCAAACAGTGTTTATGTAAACGGTATACTGCTGGAAACAGATTCTGGATAAACAGTGTGCTACAGTAAGCAGTGTTTATTTAATATATACACTGCTGTAAACAGAGTCTATGTAAACAGTGCCCAAACAGTAAACAGTGGTTACGTAAACCGTACAATACGGTAAACCTGGTCTATGTAAACAGTGCCCTACAGTAAACAGTGTTTATGTAAGCCACACCCTGCTCCAAATAGAGTCTATGTAGCAGTGCCCAATAGTAAATAGTTTTTTATGCAAACCGTATACTACTGTAAATAGAGTCTGTGTAAACAGTGTCCTACTATAAACAGTGTTTCTATAAAATGTACACTACTGTAAACAGAGTCAATGTAAACAGTGCCCTACGGTAAACAGTATTTACGTGAAGGATACTGCTGCAAAAACTCTCCGTGAACAGTGTCCAAAAGTAAACAGTGTTTCTTAAAACTTATGCTGCTGTAAACAAAGTCTATGTAAACAGCGCCCTACAGTAAACAGTGTTAACGTGAACCGCACTCTGCCGCCTATGTAACCAGTGCCGTAACAGTGTCAATGTAAACCGTGGTGTGGTGTAAGCAGAGTCTATGTAAACAGTTGCCTGCAGTAAACAGTTTTTGAAAACCGTAACCTGCAGTGTAAAGTGCCTGTGTAGACAGTGCACTACAGTAACCAGTGTTTATAGAAACCGTAAACTGTTGTATACAGAGTCTATGTCAACAATGCCCTTCGGTAAACAGCATTTGGATACGCCGTGCACTGCTGTAAACAGAGTGAATGTAAAGAGCGTCCTACAGTAAACAGACGAAAAGTAAACAGTCCACTACTGCAAACGGTCTATGAATAGAGTGCTCTACAGTGAGCAGAGTGAAAGTAAACCGTACACTATTGTAAACAGAGTCCATGTAAACAGAGACCTGCAGTAAACATAATTTAAGCAGTACCATACTGTAAGCAGAGTCTATGTAAACCGTGCCCTACAGTAAACAGAGCGAAAGTTAACCGCACACTACTGTAAACAGTGTCTATGTGAACAGTGCCCTACAGTAAACAGTGCTTCTGTAAACCGTACACTGCTGTAAACGCTGTCGATGGAAATAGTGCTCTACAATAAACAGTGTTCATGTAAATCATACACGACTGTAAACAGAGTCTATGTAAATATAGCGCTACAGCAAACAGTATTTACGTAAACAGTACACTGCTGGAAACAGTGTCTATATAAACGGTGCCCGACAGTAAACTGTGTTTATTTAAAATATACGCTGCTGTAAACCGAGTCTTTATAAACAGTGCCCGACAGTAAACAAAGTGAAACTAAACCATACACTACTGTAAACAGTGTCTAGGTAAACAGAGACCGATAGAACATAGAACATTACAGCGCAGTACAGGCCCTTCGGCCCTCGATGTTGGGCGCAGCACGGTAGCACAGGGGCAGCACGGTAGCATTCTGGATAGCACAATTGCTTCACAGCTCCAGGGTCCCAGGTTCGATTCCGGCTTGGGTCACTGTCTGTGTGGAGTCTGCAAATCCCCCCCGTGTGTGCGTGGGTTTCCTCCGGGTGCACCAGTTTCCTCTCACAGTCCAAATATGTGCAGGTTAGGTGGATTGTCCCTTAGTGTCCAAAATTGCCCTCAGTGTTGGATGCGGTTGCTCGGTTATGGGGATAGGGTGGATGTGTTGACCTTGGGTAAGGTGCTCTTTCCAAGAGCCGGTGCGGACTCGATGGGCCGAATGGCCTCCTTCTGCACTGTAAATTCTAAAAAAAATTCTATGTTGCGCCGACCTGTGAAACCACTCTAAAGCTCATCTACACTATTCCCTTATCATCCATGTGTGTATCCAATTACCATTTGAATGTCCTTAATGTTGGCGAGTCCACTACTGTTGCTGGCAGGGCATTCCACGCCCTTACTACTCTCTGAGTAAAGAACCTACTCTTACATCTATCTCCCCTCAATTTATAGGTATGTCCACTCGTGCTTGACACCACTATCCGAGGAAAAAGGCTCTCACTGTCCACCCTATCCAATCCTCTGATCATCTTGTATGCCTCAATTAAGTCACCACTTAACCTTCTTCTCTCTAACGAAAACAGTCTCAAGTCCCTCCGCCTTTCCTTAAAAGATCTTCCCTCCATACCAGGCAACATTCTGGTAAATCTCCTCTGTACCCTTTCCAATGCTTCCACATCCTTCCTATAATGCGGCGACCAGAATTGCACGCAATACTCCAAATGCGGCTGCACCAGAGTTTTGTACAACTGCAACATGGCCCCATGGCTCCGAAACTCAATCGCACTACCAAGAAAAGCTAACACACCGTACGCCTTCTTAAAAACCCTCTCAACCTGGGTGGCAACTTTCATGGATCTATGTACATGGAGAGCGAGATCTCTCTGCTCATCCATACTGCCAAGATTATTTCCATTAACCCAGTACTCTGTCTTCCAGTTGTTCCTTCCAAAATGAATCACCTCACACTTTTCTGCATTAAACTCCATTTGCCACCTCTCAGCCCAGTTCTGCAGCTTATCTAAGTCCCTCTGTAACTTGTAACATCCTTCTGCACTGTCCACAACTCCACCGACTTTAGTGTCATCTGCAAATTTACTCACCCATCCTTCTACGCCCTCCTCCAGGTCATTTATAAACATGACAAACAGCAGTGGCCCCAAAACAGATCCTTGTGGTACACCACTAGTAAATGGACTCAACCACCACCCTTTGCCTCTTCCAGCTATTTCTGATCCAAATTGCTAAATCACCATGAATCCCATGCCTCCGTATTTTCTGAAGGAGCCTACCGTGGGAACCTTATCAACCGCTTTACTGAAATCCATATACACCAGATGAACTGTTTTACCCTCATCAACCTGTTTGGTCACCTTCTGAAAGAACTCAATATGGTTTGTGAGGCACGACCCACCCTTCACAAAACCGTGTTGACTATCTCTGATCAAATAATTCCTTTCCAGATGATTTTACATCCTATCTCTGATAAAATCTTCCAAGATTTTGCCCGTAACAGAAGTAACGCTCACTGGTCTATAGTTACCGGGGTTGTCTCTACTCCCTGTCTTGAACAAGGGTACAACATTTGCTAACCTCCAGTCTTCTGATACTATTCCTGCAGACAAAAATGACTTAAAGATCACAGCCAAATGCTCAGCAATTTCCTCCCTAGCTTCCCAGAGAATCCTAGGATAAATCCCATCCGGCCCAGGGGACTTACCTATTTTCCCACTTTCCAGAATTTCTAACACCTCCTCCCTATGAACCTCAAGCCCTTCTAGTCTAGTGGCCTGAATCTCAGTATTCTCGACAACATTGTCTTTTTCCTGCGTGGAAACTGACGAAAAATATTCATTTAGCACCTCTCCTATCTCCTCAGACTCCAAGTACAACTTCCCGCTACTTGTCCTTGACTGGCCCTACTCTTACCCTAGTCATTCGTTTATTCCTGACAGTTCCATAGAAAGCTTTGGGGTTATCCATGATTCTTCCTGTCAAAGACTTCTCATGCCCCCTCCTGGCTCTTCTTAGCTCTCTCTTTAGGTCCTTCCTAGCTAACTTGTAACTCTCGAGCGGCCTAACTGAACCTTTATGTCTCATCTTTACATAAGCCTCCTTCTTCTTGTTGACAAGTGTTTCGACTGCTTTAGTAAACCACGGTTCCCTTGCTCGACCACTTCCTCCCTGCCTGACAGGTACAAACGTATTAAGGACACGCAGTAGCTGTTCCTTGAGCAAGCTCCATATTTCCATTGTGCCCATCCCTTACAGTTTTCCTCTCCATCCGATGCATCCTAAGTCTTGCCTCATCGCATCATAATTGCCTTTCCCCCAGATATAACTCGTGCCCTGTGGTATATACCTATCCCTTTCCATCACTAAAGTAAACGCAATGGAATTGTGGTCACTATCACCAAAGTGCTGACCTACCTCCAAATCTAACACCTGTCCTGGTTCATTAGCCAATACCAAATCCAATATGACCTCGCCTCTCGTTGGCCGACATACTGTGTCAGGAAACCCTCCTGCACACATTGGACAAAAACAGACCATCTAAAGCACTCGAACTATAGCGGTTCTAGTCAATATTTGGAAAGTTAAAGTCCTCCATAACAACTACCCTGTTGCTTTCGCTCCTATCCAGAACCATATTTGCAATCCTTTACTTTACATCTCTGGAACTTTTCGGAGGCCTATAGAAACCCCTAACAGGGTTACCTCTCCTTTCCTCTTTCTAACCTCAGCCCATACTACCTCAGTAGACGAGTCCTCATCAAACATCCTTTCTGCCACCGTAATACTGTCCTTGACTAACAATGCCACTCTCCCCCTCTTTTACCACCTTCCCTGAGCTTACTGAAATATCTAAACCCCGGCACCTGCAACAACCATTCTTGTCCCTGCTCTATCCATGTCTCCGAAATGGCCACAACATGGAAGTCCCAGGTACCAACCTATGCCGCAAGTTCACCCACGTTATTCCGGATGCTCCTGGCATTGAAGAAGACCCACTTTAACCCACCTTTCTGCCTGCCGGTACACTCCTGCAACTTTGAAACCTTACTCATGACCTCACTGCTCTCAACCTCCTGTATAGTGGAGCTGCAATTCAGGTTCCCAAGCCACTGTTGAACTAATTTAAACCCTCCCGAAGAGCTTTAGCACATCCCCCCCCCCCACCTCCCCCCCCCCAAACCCTCCCCAGGATTTTGGTACCCCTCTCGTCCAGGTGTCGACCATTCCGTTTGTAGAGGTCCCACCGACCGCAGAATGATCCCCAATTATCCAGAAATCTTAAACCCTCCCTCCTGTACCATCCCTGTAGCCACGTGTTCAACTCCTCTCTCTCCCTAGTCCTCGTCTCGCTATCACGTGGCACGGGTAATATCCCAGAGATAATAAGTCTGTTTGTCCTAGATCTCAGTTTCCACCCTAACTCCCTTAATTCCTGCCTTGCATCCCTATCCCTTTTCCTACATATGTCGTTGGTACCTATGTGGACCGCGACTTGTGGCTGCTCAGTAAACAGTGTCTACGTCAATCGTACAATACGGTAAACATGGTCTATGTAAACAGTGCCCTACAATAAACAGTATTTAAGCAGTGCCCTACAGTAAACAGATTCGGCGTAATCGAGCCCTACAGTAAACAGAGTAAAAATTAACACTACGGTAAATATATCCTATGTGAACAGTGCCCATCAGGAAAAGGGTTAATGAAAACCGTACACTGCTGTAAACAGAGTCTCGGAAAACAGCGCAAACAGCAAACAGTGTTTATGTAAACAGTACAGTGCTGTAAACAAAGTCTATGTAAACAGTACGCTAAGTAAACAGTGTTTATGTGACCTTACATTGCCGCAAACAGAGTCTCTGTAAACAGTGCCCAACAGTGAACAGAGTGAAATGTTACCATGCACTGCTGTAAGCAGAGTCCATGTAAACAGTTCCCTACAGTAAAAAGTGTTTATATAAGCCGTAGCCTGCTGTAAATAGAGTCTATGTAACCGTCCCCTTCAGTATATAGTTATTATGTAAACTGTGCACTACTGTAAACAGAGTCTAAGTAAACAGTGCCTTACAGTTAATATTGTCCATGTAAACTGTATACTGCTGTAAACGGAGTATATGCAAATTCTGTCCAACTGTAAACAGTGTTTAATGTAAACTACTGCAAACAGAGTGACTGCAAACAATGCCCTACAATAATCAGTATTTATGTGAACCGTACATCACTGTAAAAATAACTATGTGAACAGTGCCCTAAATTAAACATAGTTTATTAAATCGTATACTGCTGTAAACAAAGTACATTTAAACACTGCCCGACAGTAAACATTGTTAATGTAATCCGGACACCACGGCAAACAGCGTGTACATAAACAGCGCCTTACAGTAAACAGTGCCGACGTAAACCGTACTCTGCTGTAAACAGAGTCGATGTAAACAGTGTCCTGCAGTAAACAGTGTCTGTGAAAACCGTGCACTGCAGTAAGCGGAGTCTTTGTAAACAGTGCCCTACAGTAAAAAGTTTTTGTAAACCGTAACGTGCTGTAATAAGAGTCTGTGTAAAGAGTGCACTACAGTAGGCAGTGTTTGTGTAAACCCTCTGCTGTTGTAAACAGAGTCTATGTAAAGAATGCCATACATTTAGAAACACCGTACACGGCTGTAACCAGAGTCTACGTAAACAATGCCCTGCAGTAAACAGAATGAAAGTAAACCGTGCGCTAATATAAACAGAGTGTGGGTAAACAGAGCCCTACAGGAAGCAATGTTTACGTAAACAGTACACGACTGTTAAAATAGTCTGCGTAAACAGTGCCGTACAGTAAACCGTGTTTATGTAAAATGTACACTGCTGTAAACAGAGACTATGTAAACAGTGTACTACAATAAACAAAATTTAAACTGTGCCCTACAGTAAACCGAGTCTATGTAATCAGTGCCCCACAGTAAATAGTGTTTCTGTAAATCGTACACTGCTGTAAACAGTGACTATGTAAACAGTGCCCTACGCTACACAGTCTATGTGAACAGTGCGCAACTGTAAACAATATTTATGTAAACCGTACACTACTGCAAACAGAGTCTATGTACACAGTGCTCTATAGTAAACAATGTTAAAGTAAATCATACACTACTGTAAACAGAGTCTTTGTAAATATAGCACTACAGCAAACAGTGTTTATGTAAACGGTCTACTGCTGGAAACAGATTCTGTATAAACGGTGCTATACAGTAAACAGTTTATTTAAAATATATACTTCTGGAAACAGGATCTGTTTAAACAGTGCCCTACAGTAAACAGTGGTTACGTAAACCGTACAATAAGGTAATCCAGGTTTATGTAAACAGTGCCCGCGAGTAAACAGAGAGAACGTTATCCATGCACTGCTGTAAACAGAGTCCATGTAAACAATTCCCTACAGTAAACAATGTTTATGTAAGCTATACCATGCTCTAAAAAGAGTATATGTAACAGTGCCCAATAGTAAATAGTTTTTATGTAAACCGTACACTACTGTAAATAGAGTCTATGTAAACAGTGCCCTCCAGTAAACAGTGTTTGTGTAAACCGTACAATACGGTAAACATGGTCCATGTAAGCAGTGCCCTACAATAAACAGAGTGAAAGTTGACCATGAGCTGCTGTAATCAGAGTCCATGAAAACAGTTACCTGCAGTAAAAAGTGTTTCTATAAGCCGTAGCCTGCTGTAAACAGAGTCTATGTAACAGTCCCCTTCAGTGAATAGTTTTAATGTAAACCGTACACTGCTGTAAACAGAGTCTATTAAACAGTGTCCTACTGTAAACAGTGTTTATGTAAAATGTACACTTGTAAACGGAGTGAATGTAAACCGGACGCAACTGCAAACAGTGTCTATGTAAACAACGCCCTACAGTAAACAGTGCCAACATAAACCGTACTCTGCTGGAAAACAGAGTCAATGTAAACAGTGTCCTGCAGTTAACAGTGTCTATGTAAACCGTTCACTGCTGTCAGAGAGTGGGACTTTAACCTGGTGTTGTAAGACTTCTTACTATGTGAAGAGTGCCCGACGGTAAAGAGTTTTTGAAAACCGTACCCTGCTGTAATAAGAGTCTATGTAAACAGTGCAACACAGTAAGCAGTGTTTATGTAAACCCTATACTGTTGTAAACTGAGTCTATGTAAACAATGCCCACCAGAAAACATTGTTTAGATACACCGTGCACTGCTGTAACCGGAGTCTACGCAAACAGTGCCCTACAGTAAACAGTGTTTATGTAAACCGTACGCTGCTATAAACAGAGTTTATGTAAACAGTGCACTACAGTAAACAGTGTTTATGTAAATCGTAACTGCTATAAACAGGGTCTACGCAAACTGTGCCCTACAGTAAACAGTATTTAAACAGTGCTATACAGTAAACAGAGTCTATATAAAAAGTCCCAAACAGTAACCAGTATTTAAGCAATGCCCTACAGTAAACAGACTATGTAAACAGTGTCAACAGTAAACAGTGCTGATGTGAACCGTGCGCTGATGTAAACGGCGTCAAGGTAAACAGAGCACTGCGGTAAACAGCGTTTAGGTTATCCGTACACTGCTGTAAACAGAGTATTTGTAATCAGTGACCTACTGGAAACAATTGTTATGTAAAAAGTACAGTGCTGTACTGAGCAGCGCTCCAAAAGCTAGTGATTTGAAACAAAGCTGTTGGTCTTCTTACTCTGCTCTCCCCAGTCCAACGCCGGCATTTCCACATTATGTCAACAGCGTCCTACAGCAAACATTGTGGATGTAAAATGTACACTGCTGTAAGGAACGTCAGTGAAAACAGTGCCTTAGAGTAAACAGATAAATTAAACCGTACACTACTGGAAAAAGTCTATGTAAAAGTGCCCTCCAGTAAACAGCACCATACAGAAAACAGAGTGAAAATAATCCTTACATTAATGTAAACAGACCCTTTGTAAACTTTGCCTTCTAGTAAAAAGTGTTAATGTAAACCGTGCACTGCTGTAAAATGAGTCTATGTAATCAGTGCCCTACAGTAAACAGTGTTTCTGTAAATCGTACTCTGCTGTAAACAATGCCTGTGTAATCAGTGGACTACATTAAACAGTGAAAATGTAAACTGTACACTGCTGTAAACAGAGTCTACGTAAACATAACCCTGCAGGAAACAGAGTGAAAGCAAACCGTACACTAATGTAAACAGAGCCTTACAGGAAGCAGTGTTTACGTAAACTGTACACTACTGTAAACGGAGTCTGTGCAAATAGAGCATTACAGGAAGCAGTGTTTACGTAAACTGTACACTTCTGTAAACAGAGTCTATGCAAACAGTGCCCTACAGTAAACCGTGCATATGTAAAATGTACACTGCTGTAAACACAATGCACTACAGTAAACAAAATTTAAACTGTGCCCTACAGTAACAGATTCAATGTAAACAGTGCCCTACAGCAAACAGGGTGAAAGTAAACCATACACTTCTGTCAACTGAGTCTATGTAAACAATGCCCTACAGTAAACAGTGTTTCCGTAAATCGTACACTGCTGTAAACAGTGACTGTGTAAACAGCGCCCTACACTAAGCAGTCATCGTAACAATGCGCTACAGTTACCAATGTTTATGTAAACCGTACACTACTGCAAACAATCTTTGTACATGTGCCCTGCAGTTAACATAGTCTACTTAAACATTGTCCTGCAGTGAACAGTATACTTAAACCGGCCATTTTTGCAAACGGAGGCTATGGAACAGAGCCGTACAGTAAAAAGGCTTATCGTAAACTGTGCACTGGTGTAAACAGGCTATGTAAACAGTGGATTGTTAACAGTCTTTATGGAAACCGTACACTGCTGTAAATAGTCTATGCAAACAGTGCCCTGCAATAAACATTGTTTATGTAAACCGTACACTACTGTAAACAGAGTCTATGTAAATATAGCAGTACAGTAAACAGTGTTTATATAAAAGGTATACACTGGAAACAGAGTCTATGTAAACAATGCCTTACAGTAAACAGTGTTAATGTAAACCGTACACTGTTTTAAACAGTCTATGTAAACAGTGCCTAAAGTATACATAGTCAATGTAAACAGTACCCTACAGTAAACAATATTTCAACCGGACATTGCTGTAAACAGAGTCTATCTGAAACGGACATGCAGTAAACAGTGTTTATGTGAACCGTACATTGTTGTAAACATAGTCTACGTAAAGAGCGCACTACAGTAAATAGTGTGTATGTAAACCGTACACTGCTGGAAAGTCGACGTAAACAGTGCCCTACAGTAAACAGTGTTTATGTAAACCGTACACTGCTATAAATAGTATATGCAAACAGTGCGTACTGTAAACAGTGTTTATGTGAACCGCACCCTGCTGGAAAAAGAGTCTGTGTAAACAGTGCCATACAAGATTGCTGACCATACAACTGTCGTGGGTAGGATCTCGAACAGCGATGAGTCAGAATACTGGACGGAGATGGAGAACCCAGTGGTGTGGTTTAACGACAATAATCTCACCCTCAATGTCAGCAAAACTGAAGAGCTGGTCATTGACTTCAGGAAGTGAAATATTTTATACACACCTCTCTGCATCAACGAAGCCGTGGTGGAGATGGTTTACAGCTTCAAATTATTAGGTGTGCACATATAGAACATATATCCTGGTCCACCCTTGGTCGACGCTAAAACCAAGAAAGCACTACAGCACCCTGCTGTAAAAAGGAAAGGCTCACCACCATTCGTAATTGCCAAACTTTCAATGGGTTTTAAAGCAGCGATTCCTTCACAGTGCCGAAAGCAATCACCATCCGTCTCTTGCTATTTGAGGTTAAGTTCATTTAGAATAGAAAAGATGATAGTTAGCCTACAAATTTCATGAGCAATCGAATCAGCAGAGAGGACAATTTCTCGAGGAGGAAGGCGTGGAATTCGGACCTCAGTTCGTAAACTCTGAATATCTCCCTTGTTCAGTGATCATTACAGAAACTCTTCAAGCGGATGATGTCAACCGTCATTGTGTTTGACTGATCACTGTATCGATTCAATGCTTTAATGTAGTTTTAATGGTCAGCAAAACACTTTCAGCCATCCTTCGAGGGCGACGATGTGATGAATTCCCATGGATCTCATTATATCCCTTGCCAACCGTTCAGTTCAGTGCATGGTGAGACCATGAGGGATATAGACTCTCTCCAGATCACTTGAGTAATGTTTAGGGATTCCAAAACGATCGAGATAATAGCCTTGTTCATCATCAGTGATCACCGCGCCTTCAGCCGCCGCCATCCGCGATCGCACTTTGACCCCAGGTTCAGGTCCCAACACTCCGGGCCGTATGAGTACTGATGAACCGCTGGCCCCCGTGACGCTCCCGACACCCTCCCGCGACCCACCGTGTTGCCACCTCCACTTCGAAAATGCCTGCTTTATATACATTGTATCCGTGCCTGAAGCCAGCGTCAGCTTGAGATCACTGGTTACTTCACAGCATTAACTTAATTATAAGTTCAAACCTGTCTCACCTTGGGCGCTGCCTGACGTTTTAAATATTTCCAAAACATATGTTTTGCACCGATTAAAAGCAGACCCAGATTTCTAAATTAGATGTAGGTGTATTTTTTAGAGGTCGCACTACAATTATTTTTTAATGCGGCTTGTGTCACGTGTTTACTTTCTGGTTCTCACTGAGGAAACCCAAGTTCGATTCCAGCTCTGCTTGATCTGTTTGATTTGATTTGATTTGAGTTGTTATTCTCACATTATCATGGTTTTTGCATGCTATACAGAGAACGCATACAGCACATAGGGAAGGAAGGAGCGACCGCAGAATGTAATGTTACAGTTATAGCTCGGCTGTAGAGAAAAGATCAACTAAATACAAGGTTGGTCCATTTAAAAGTCTGATGGCAGCAGGGAAGAAGCTGTTCTTGAGCCGGTTGGTACGTGACCTAAAACTTCTGTATATTTTTACTGACGGAAGAAGGTGGAAGAGAGTATGTCCGCGGTGCGTGGGGTTCTAAATTATGCTGGCTGCCTTTCCAAGGAAGCGGGAATTATAGATCGAGTCAATGGATTGCAGACTCGTTTGCATGATGGATTGGGCTACCTTCACGACATGTTGTAGTTTCCTGCGGTCTTGGGAAGAGCAGGATCCATACAAAGCTGTGCTACAACCAGGAAGAATGCTTTCTATAGTGCATCTGTAAAGGTTGGTGAGAGTCGCAGCTGACATGCCAAATGTCCTTCGTCTTCTGAGAAAGTAGAGTCTTTGGTGAGCTTTCTTAACTATAGTATCGGCATGTGGGGACCAGGGCAGGATGTTGGTGATCTGGACACTTAAAAGATTGAAGCCTTTGTACTTAATTCCCATTGATGTAGACCGGGGCATGTTCTCCACCACGCTTCCTGAAGTCGATAACAATCTCCTTCGTTTTGTTGACATTGAGGGAAAGATTATTGTCGTGCACCAGTTCACCATATTCTCTATCACACTTTGTCAATTATTCACAACTTAAATGGAGGAAAAGTGCATTAGCGAAATTTACTTTATTGATTATCTGATTTTATAATTTAGATACGAGATTATGTCGTGGGGGTGTGCCTTTAAGAAAGGTTTTTGTCTCTTCACATGGCTTCAGTGATGACATTTTGTGGGTGAAGCTGAGCTGTGGGTGTGTGGTGTTATTACTTTCGCTTTCAATTTTGATTGTTGTGGACTCAGGCAGAGAAAAGAAGTGTTTTGGCCTGTTTATCTATTTTCGCTATTAATATCTGACTCGGTTAAAAAAAACATTGATTATAGTTACCTGCTTTGGGAAATTAAAAAAATATAGTTTTCTCTCCGGAATGGTTTTAAACCTGCTGGTGGGACGAAATTAAATTCTCAGGAAAAGTCAGTCTTAACAAAGTTAGAATGCAGGGCGCTGGGCCACGCCCTTGAAATGTGGTTTTTCGTTCATGGGATTTAGCTTTGGATTTGGAACAGTTAAGGGGGAATTCATTAAGTATTATACATTGATTACTGTAGGTATTTGGTGTCGTTATGATTGCAATTGATAATAATGCTTGCTGTGTTTCGTTATATACACATGTTAACTAAGGTCTTAGAATAAAGCTTGTGTTGATTAAAGTGTTTATGAAGAATGTTGAATCACACCTGAAGGGGAGGCTCTTGTCTTAATCCGAGCCAAATTCAACATAAAGGTTGTCGGTCAGTTGGACATCATAACATTGTTTGGAGTTTCATAACCCTGGCCTACAACAATTATTTACTCAGGCAAATGTAACAATCTATTTTGTGTTTTGTTCATGATACAGTGTTCCACATATCACGAAAAGCACTCAAGTAGTTCGACACCATCCTGGACCAAGTATTCCGCTTGATTGCTCCCCCTTCCAGAAACATTCAACCCCTGCGCCACAAACGCACTGTGGCAGCCCTGTTTACCATCCCAAAATGCACTGCAGTAACTCACCAAGGTTCCTTAGACATCAACTACCAATCGCACGGCCACTATCATCTTGAAGAATAAGAACTTCCTAAAAGCAGGTTGGTGTCCCCACACCTCACTGACAGCAGCGGATCAACAAGGCAGCTCACCGCCACCTACTGAAGGGCAATTCGGGATGGGAATTAAATGCTGCCCGAACAAGAAACTCGCAAATCCCGTAAAAGTGAACTTTGTACAGCATTGCTGCTTTGAATTTCTGGAACATGGGATGAACAGATTTACATTATTACAGTAGAGTTCATCATATAACTTCTACTTCAGAGGAACCTGGATCTAAGATATTTCTAACAGCATGAATCCAGGAAAACAGAAACAATGTGGTTGCGGCAGTAAGGTGGAACGGAGTGTTGTGCAATCTATCATGGATTTAAACACTCTCTCCGCCTTTCTCTCTTTAACACTGTCCTTTGTTCTGTTTCTGTTTTGTATCTCTTGGTTTCGGGAAAAGGTTTATGTTGAGCAGAATATTGTACCATATTTTCTGTTCAGTAAGACATATTTTGCGACTTTGTTACTTTGTGGAACCATTGCAACATGAAGAATAATTGGCACTACATGACACGAAAGGAAGGTATTTGCACCATGATTACTGTGTCTGTGCCCGTCATTACTGTTATACAGACACATGGTCAGAACATTGCATATAGGAGTTTGGACGCCTTGCTGAAGGTGTACAAGACATAAGTAAGTCTACACTTGGAATACTGTGTACAGTTCTGGTCTCACTATTATAGAGATGATATTATTCAACTAGAAATAGTGCTGAAACATTTTACAAGATTGCTACCGTAAATTGATAGTTTGAGTTATAGGTGCGTTTGGTACGCTGGGACATTTACCCCTGGAGTGTAGGAGGCATAGGGGTGAAATTCTCGAGGTCTATCAAGTTAATAGGGCAGAGGTAATGTACATCGTCAAAATATTTTCCCAAAGATAAGGGAGGGTAAAACAAGTGAGTATAGGTTTAAAGTTAGAGAGGAGACACACAAAAGGGTCCAGAGAGTAATTTCTTCACAAATAGTGCGCTGAGTGTCTGGACCGAGTTGCCAGAGGAAGTAATAGAAGCGATTACAATTTTGTCTTATTAAAGGGATCAGGGGTTATGGGGAGAATGCAGAAGAATGTGCGGCATGGATAAGTTGGGCCGTCGGGCCTATTTCAATGCTGAAAACCTCTCGCACTCTGTGACCCCATCCCATCTTCCAGCTCTGTAACGCTGCAGTTTCGAGCACTCCATCTCTATGTCCAAGTGATTTTGAAATTTTCCTATGGGTGTCTGCCTCTATCATTCTCATGGACAATGGTCCATGAGTGATTTAATGGATCTGAGGAACAGGCAGGAAATGACATTGAGGCAGAAGCTCAGCTGTGATCAAACTGGATGTTATGATGTGGAGATGCCGGCGTTGGACTGGGGTGAGTCTTTCAGTACGAAGCCTTACAACACCAGGTTAAAGTCCAACAGGTTTTTTTCGATGTCGCTAGCCTTCCGAGCGGAGAAACTACGTCATCTTCTTCACAGCCTTCAACACGTCATTGATGACGATGAACATCTTGCCAAGGTCATCCCCACACCCCCACTACTTGCCTTCAAACAACCGCGCAACCTCAAACAAACCATTGTTTGCAGCAAACTACCCAGTCTTCAGAACAGTGACCATGACACCACACAACCCTACCATGGCAATCTCTGCAAGACGTGCCAGATCATCGACATGGATACCACGATTACACGTGAGAACACCACCCACCAGGTACGCGGTACATACTCGTGCCACTCGGCCAACGTTGTCTACCTCATACGCTGCAGGAAAGGATGTCCCGAAGCGTGGTACATTGGCGAGACCATGCAGACGCTGCGACAACGAATGAAAAGATATCGCGCACCAATCACCAGGCAGGAATGTTCCCTTCCAGTCGGGGAACACTTCAGCAGTCAAGGGCATTCAGCCTCTGATCTCCGTGTAAGCGTTCTCCAAGGCGGCCTTCAGGACGCGCGACAACGCAGAATCGCCGAGCAGAAACGTATAGCCAAGTTCAGCACACATGAGTGCGGCCTCAACCGGGACCTGGGATTCATGTCACATTACATTCATCCCCCACCATCTGGCCTGCGAAATCCTACCAACTGTCCTGGCTTGATACAATTCACACCTCTTGAACCTGGGGTTACCCCATCTCTGGATCTGTAAAGATTAAATCACCTGCTAATGGTCGCATTTCAAGCATTGTTTGGCATCTTTGAATTTGTCTATATATATGTTTCTGGAACATACCTCTTCATTCACCTGAGGAAGGAGAAGCGCTCCGAAAGCTAATGACATCGAAACAAACCTGTTGGACTTTAACCTGGTGTTGTAAGACTTCGTACTGTAAAACTGGATGTTGGGGCAGGAGTGAGAGGCCGGGTCGTCTCACTATGTTGTCATTTACTAACAGTTCCAGTTGCCACAACACTCGCAGATGACTATAACTGCGCGATAAGATTTTTTAGTTCCATCTTTCCATCAATTAATTCAATGTTCGGGGATACAGTTCAGTTATTTGGTCTGCACAGCCTCTGAGGTTGGTGGAGGCAGATACAACAGTGGTTTTCAAATTTCAATGCGAGAAACGACAGCAATCAATTTCATGCCTCTGGGGAAAGGTCGGTCGAGTGGGATTGAATGATCTGCTAATCTAAAGAGCCGCTGAGGTTAAACGGAATGAATGTCCTCTGTCGTTACTTCACGCACTTTTAAATTTTTGGTCACGTCTGGCTGTGAGATGATGTGCACCACCACACTGGAGTTTCCCTCAATGCTACCCACCACGGCGAGAATGAGCACGGTAATCCTTCATATACAATGTGTCCATGCCTGAAACCAGCGTCAGCTTTAGCTCACTGGTTACTTCATAGCATCAACTTAGTTGTAAATTCGAACCTGTATCACCGCGGGCGCTGCCTGGCGTTTTTATTATTTCCAAAACATGTGTTGCATAAATAAAAGCAGCAGCATTTTTATAATTAGAAGTAGGTGAATTTTGTTTAGAGGTTGCATTAAATGTTTTTAAAAGAGGCTTGTGCCACGTGTTTACTTTCTGATCTCACACTGCGGAAAGCCAAGTTCGATTCCAGGTCTGTACAATAACTGACCTATCACACTTTGTCAATTACTCACGAACTAAATGGAGGAAAGGAGCATTAACGATTAGCGATTATACATTTTTTTGTAATTTCGGAACAAGATAGTTTACGCAGGCGAATTGATTAATCCAGTTTTTTTCCACGTGAAACGCTGTTCCCCAAATCTCCAAGAACACTCAGGGTGTTCGAAAGCATCCAGAACCAAGCAGTGCG
The DNA here is from genome assembly GCF_047496885.1 of Scyliorhinus torazame. Lineage (NCBI taxonomy): Eukaryota > Metazoa > Chordata > Chondrichthyes > Carcharhiniformes > Scyliorhinidae > Scyliorhinus > Scyliorhinus torazame. The sequence continues at coordinate 59,850,613 of NC_092726.1, forward strand.
TGTGATTGCTCCTCCTCCCACAAGCATTCAATCCATCCGCCACAGCCATCCCAAAATGCACCGCAATAACTCAACAAAGTTCCCGAGGCAATTATTCCTTAGACAGCACCTTCCAGACTGCGACTACTGTCATTTTGAAGAACTCGACAAGCCCCTACTTCGGAAAATCACCAACTGGAATTTCCCTCCAAATCTCTCACCGCTCCCACTTGGAACCATATAAACGTTCCTTCACGGTAACGGGGGAAAATCATTTAGCTTCCTCCCTAAAAGCACGCTGGGTGTACCCAAAAATCACGGTCTGCAACGAGTCAAGAAAGCAGCTCACCTTCTTCAGGGCAATTCGGGATGGACAATGAATTCCGTCCGAACCAGCAACTCTCACATCCAGTAAAAGTGATAATTTTAATGCATTGGTGTTTTGAATGTCTGGGGCCTGGGATGAACTGTTCTCCATTCTTAAAAAATAAACATCGATTAACCATTTCATTTTTTCCAATTAAGGGGCAATTTAGCGCGGCCAATCCACCTACAGTGCACGTCATTGGGTTGTGGGGGGAAACCCACGCAAAAACGGGAAGAATGCGCAAACTCCACAGGGACGGTGACCCGGAGGCGGGATCGAAACTGAGAACTCGGCGCCTTCCGGCAGCAGTGCTAACCACCGCGCCAACGTGCTGCCACCTGTTTTTTTTAAATATAACGGTGGAATGAATCATATAACCTACCACAGAGGAAACTGGACCTCAGGTATTTCTAACAGCATGAATCCTGGAAGACAGAAACAATGTGCTTGCTGCAGTCAGGTGGAACTGAGTGGTGTGCAATCTACTCTAGCGTGAAACGGTCTCGTCCTCTTTCTCTCTTTGCAACCCTCCTTTATTCTGTTTCTGTTTTGTTTCTATTGGTATCGGTTGAAGATTTGATTTACTGTGGGTCTCTTGACGAATATATTCTTTTGAATCTTTTTGCAGTCAGACAGATTCTGCGACATTGTAGTTTTTTGGACCCAGTGCAAACATGATGAATAATTGGAATTTCACAACACTGAAGGAGGCTTTTTGTTCCCCAATTACTGTGTCTGCCCATTATTCTATTATACAGATACATGGTCAGATAATTGAGCACACGTGTTGGGATGTCTTGCTGAAGTTCTACAGGACGTTGGGAAGGTCATACTTGGAATACTGTGTACAGTTCTGGTAACCCTAATACAGAACGGATATTATTAACCTAGAAAGAGAGCAGAAAACTTTTGCCATGCTGCTACCGGATTTGATGGTTTGAGTTATAAGGAGCGGTTGTTTAGACTGGAATATTTTTCTTGGAGCCTCGGGGTGATCTTGACGACCGCTGTAAAATAACGTGGGGCATGGATCAGGTAGATTATCCCAAAGGTAGGGGAATCCAAATGTAGAGGGCATAGGTTTAAAGTGAGAGGGGAGAGATACAAAACGGTCCAGATGAACAATTGTTTCACACAGAGGGCGGTGAGTGTCTGAAGCGAGCTGGCAGAGGCAGTAATAGAGGCGTCTACAATTGTGCGTTTTAAAAAGCATTTAAATAGTTATATGGAGAAGATGGGATTGGAAGAATATGAACAAATGTGGGCAATCGGACAGGCTTTGTGTAGTAAAAACTGGGCGGCATGGACAAGTTAGGACGAAGGGCCTATTTCCACGCTGTAAACGTCTATGACTCTATGACCTGTCCCACCTCCCAGCTGTGTGTCGCTGCAGATTCGAGCACTCCATCTGTATGTCCAAATCGGTCTGTCTCCATTTTTCTCAGCGACAGTGAACTTTGAGGCAGAATCTCAGCTGTGATCAAACTGAATGTTGGGGCAGGAGTGAGTGGCCTGGTAGTCTCTCTGTGTTGTCATTTGCTATCAGTTCCAGTTGCCACAGTACTCGCAGTTGAATATAACTGCGAGATCAGATTTTTAAGTTACATCTTTCCAACAATGATTTCAATGTTCTGGGATACAGTTCAATTATCTGGTCCACACTGCCTGTGAGATTGGTAGAGGCAGATACAACAGTGGCTTTCAAATTTCAACGCGAGAAATGACAGGAATGAAATGCATGGCTCTGGGGAAAGGTCAGTCGAGTGGGATTTAATGAACGGCTAATCTAAAGAGCCGCTGGTGTCAAACGGAATGAATGTCTTCCGTCGGTACTTCACGCACTTTTAAGTTTTTGGTCACGTCTGGCTGTGAGATGATGTGCAGCAACACCTGGAGTTTCGCCTCAGTGTTGCCGAATACCGATCACGGAAATCCTTTATACACAATGTGTCCATGCGTGAAGCCAGCGTCAGCTTTAGCTCCCTGGTTACTTCACAGCATCCACTTAATTGTAAGTTCGAACCTGTCTCACCGTGGGCGCCGCCTGGCGTTTTTAATATTTCCAAAACATGTCTGTTGCATAATAGAAGCAGCAGCACATTTATAATTAGAAGAAGGTGTATTTTTTTCAGAGGATGCATTAATCTGTTTTAAAAAGAGCCGTGTGCCACCTGTTCACTCCTGATCTCACAGTGCGGAAAGCCAAGTTCAATTCCAGCTCTGTACAATAACTTTGTCAAACTTTGTCAATTATTCACAACCTAGATGGAGAAAAAGAGCTTTAACGATTATCTATTATAGCTTCTTTGACATTTCGGAACAAGATTCGTTACGCAGGCGAATTGATTCATCCATTTGTTTCCACGTGAAACGCTGCTCCCCAGTTCTCAAAGAACACTCAAAGAGTTCGAAAGCAAATGCACTGCAATAACTCAACAAAGTGCCTCGGGCAATTGTTCCTCAGGCAGCACCTCTAGACCTCCGACTACTATCATTTTGAAGAACTAGACAAGCCCCTATTTGAGACAATCACCATTTCCCTCCAAATTTCCCGCCAAATCACTCACCGTTCCCACTTGGAACCAGATAAACGTTCCTTCACGGTAAAGGGAAAAAATAATTTAGCTTCCTCCATAAAGGCACGTTCGGTGTACCCAACGCTTCAAGAAAGCAGCTCACCACCACCTTCTGACGGGCAACTAGGGATGGGCAAAAACTTTTGTCCAAACCAGAAACTCTCACATCCAGTAAAAGTGATCTTTTTAATGCATTGGTGCTTTGAATTTCTGGGGCCTGGGATGAACTGTTCTCCATTCTTGAAACAAAAATATAGGGTACCCAATTCATCTTTTCCAATTAAGGCGCAATTTAGCGTGACCGGTTCACCTACTCTGCACATCATTGTGTTGTGGGAGCATAGCCCACGCAAACACGGGGGGGGGGGGGGGGGGGGGGGAATGTGCAAACTCAACACAAAGGGTGACGCAGAGCCGGGATCGAACCTGAGAACACGACACCGTGAGGCAGCAGTGCTAGTCACTGCGCCACCGTGCTGCCCCTGTTTGTCATTCTAACGTTGGAATGAATCATGTAACTTCTGCTTCAGAGGAAACTGGATCGAAGGTATTTCTCGCAGCATGAATCCTGGAAGATAGAAACAATGTGCTTGCTGCAGTAAGGTGGAAGGTAATGGTGTGCAATGCATCCAGCAGCAAACGCTCTCTCCTCCTTTCTCTCTTTAGCAATCTCCTTTGTTTCTCTTATGTTTCTATTGGTATCAGGTGAAGATTTGATTTGCCGTGGGTCTCTTGAGCAAGACATTCTTCTACATCTTATTCCAGTCACACACATTCTGCGACTTTTTTGCTTTTTGCACCACTATAAACATGGTGAATAAGTGGAACTTCACAACACTGAAGGAGGCTCTTTGTTCCACAATTACTGTGTCTGTGCCCATTGTTACTATTATACAGATACATGGTCAGATAATTGAATACAGGAGGTGGGACGTCTTGCTGAAGCTGTACAAGACATTGGGAAGTACACGATTGGAATAATGTGGGCAGTTCTGGTCACCGTAATATCGAAAGAGGGCAGAAAACATTTGTTCGGCAGCTTCCGGTCTTCAAAATTTGAGTTATAAGGAGCGGCTGGATAGACTGGAACATTTTTCTTGGAGGCTAGGGTTGATCTTGACAGCGGCTATAACATAGTGAGGGGCACAGATCAGGTAGATTTACGCAAATGTACTGGAATCCAAAACTAGAGGGCATACGTTTAAGTTGAATGAGGAGAGAAACAAAAGGGTCCAGAGGAACAATTGTTTCACACAGAGGGTGGTAAGTGTCTGGAAGGAGCTGGCAGAGGCAGTAGTAGAGGCTTCTACATTGTTGCCTTTTAAAAAGCATTTAGATAGTTATATCGAGAAGGTGGGTACAGAGGAATATGACCAAATGTGGGCAATTGGACAGGCTTTGTGTAGTAAACGCTGGGCGGCATGGACAAGTTCGGCCGAAGGGCCTATTTCCACGCTGTAAACTTCGATGACCCTATGACGTGTCCCACCTTCCAGATTAGTGTCGCTGCAGATTCGAGCACTCCATCGATCTGTCCAAATCGGTTTGAAACTTTGCTGTGTGTGTCTGCCTCCATTTTTCTTATCGACAGTGAACTTTGAGGGAATGAAAGTATCTGAGGAACAGGCAGCAAATGACATTGAGGCAGAATCTCAGCTGCGATCAAACTGGATGTTGGAGCAGGAGTGAGTGGCCGTGGAGTCTCCCGATGTTGTCATTTGCTATCAATTCCAGTTGCCACAGCACTCGCAGATGAATATAACTGCGAGATCAGGTTTTTAAGTTACATATTCCCAACAATTATTTCAATGTTCTGGGATACATTTAAATTATCTGGTCTGCACTGCACTGTGAGATTGGTGGAGGCAGATACAACAGTGACTTTCAAATTGCAATGCGAGAAACAACAGCAATCAAATGCATGCCTTTGGGGAAAAGTCGTTCGAGTGGATTGAATGATCTGCTAATCTAAAGAGCCAATGAGGTTAAACGGAATGAATGTCCTCCATCTGTACTTCACGCACTTTTAAATGTTTGGTCCCGTCTGGCTGTGAGTTGATGTGCAGCAACCTGGAGTTTCCCCTCAATGTTACCCACCGCGGCGAGTTTGATCACGGAAATCCTTTGTATACAATGTGTCCGTGTTTGATGTCAGCGTCAGCTTTTGCTCACTGGTTACTTCACAGCATCAACTTAATTGTAAGTTCGGACCTGTCTCACCGTGGGCGCTGCCTGGCGTTTTTATATTTCCAAAACGTGTGTGGTGCATAAATAAAAGCAGCAGCACATTTATAATTAGAAGTCGGTGTATTTTGTGAAAGGTTGCATTGATCTGTTTTAAAAAGAAGCGTATGCCACGTGTTTACGGCCTCTCGCTGCGGAAACCATAGTTCGATTCCAGCTCTGTACAATAACTGACCTGTCAGACTATGTCAATTACTCACTACCTAAATGTAGGAAAAGAGCATTAACCATTATCTGTTATAGATTTTTTGAAATTTCGGAACAAAATGGTTTACGCAGGCAAATTGATTAACCCATTTTTTCCACGTGAAACGCTGTTCCCCAGGTCTCCAAGAACACCCAGGTAGTTCGAAAGCATCCAGACCAAGCAGTGCGTTTGATTGCTTCTCCTGCCACAAGCATTCAATCCCTCCGCCACAGAAATCCCACAATGCACCGCAATAACTCAACAAAGCTCCTCAGGCCATTGTCCCTTCGACAGCACCTTCTAGACCTCCGACCACTGTCATTTTGAAGAACTGGACAAGCCCCTCCTTGGGAAAATCACCAACTGCAATTTCCCCTCCAAAGCATTCAACACTCCCACTTGGAATCATATTAACGTTCCTTCACCGTAACGGGAAAAAAATCATTTAGCTTCCTCCCTTAAAGCACGTGGGTGTACCCAAACATCACTGCCTGCAACAATTCAAGGAGGCAGCTCACCACCACCTTCTGAAGGGCAACTAGGGATGGGCAATAAATTCTGTCCTAACCAGCATCTCTCACATCCAGTAAAAGTGATCTTTTTAATTTCTGGGGCCTGGGAATGAACCGTTCTCCAATCTTCAAAAATAAATATTCAGTACCCAATTCCTTTTTTCCAATTAAGAGGCAGTTTCGCGTGGCCAGTCCACCTATCCTGCACATCTTTGGTTGTGGGGGAGAAACCCACGCAAACACGGGAAGAATGTGCAAACCCCACAAGGACAGTGACCCAGAGCTGGAAACGAACCAAAGAACTCATCGACGTGAGCAGCAGTGCTCACTGGGCCATCCTGCTGTCCCTATTTGTCATTCTAACAGTGGAATGAATCATGTAACTTCTGCTTCAGAGGAAACTGAATCTAATGCATTTCTAACAGCATGAATCATTGAAGATAGAAACAACGTGCTTGCTGCAGTAAGGTGGAAGGGAGTGGTGTGCAATATACTCCAGAATTAAACGCTCTCTCCCCCTTTATCTCTTTACCATTCTCCTTTATTCTGTTTCTGCTTTGTTTCTCTTGGTATCGGGTGAAGATTTGATTAGCTGTGGGTCTCTTGAGCAAGATATTCTTCTACATTTTTTCCAGTCAGACACATTCTGAGACTTCGTTGCTTTTTGCAACCACAGCAAACATGATGAATAATTGGAAATTCACAACACTGAAGGAGGCTCCTTGTTCAGCAATTACTGTTTCTGTGCCCATTATTACTATTCTACAGATACATGGTCAGATAATTGAATACAGGAGTTGGGACGACTTGCTGAAGTTCTTCAGGACTTTGGGAAGAACACACTTCGAATACTGTGTACAGTTCTGGATATTTTAACCGAGAAAGAGAGCAGAAAAGATTTGCTAGGCTGCCACCGGACTTGATGGTTTGAGGTATCAGGAGCGGCTGGATAGACTGGAACATTTATCTTGGAGGCGATGGGTGATCTTGACGTCGGCTAGAAAATAATGAGGGGCATAGATGAAGTAGATTTGCCTAAAGGTAGTGGAATCCAAAACTAGTGGGCACGTGAGAGTGGAGAGAAACAAAAGGGTCCAGAGGAACAATTGTTTCACACAGAGGGTGGTGAGTGTCTGGAAAGATCTGGCAGTTGCAGTAGTCGAGGCGTATACAATTCTGCCTTCAAAAAACATTTACATAGTTAGATGGAGAAGATGGGTATAGAGGTATATGACCGAATGTGGACAATTGGACAGGCTTTGTGTAGTAAAAACTGGGCTGCATGGACAAGTTAGGCCGAAGGGCCTATTTCCATGCTGTAAACCTCTCTGCCTCTGTGACCATATCCCACCGTCCAGCTCTGGAACGCTGCAGATTAGAGCACCCCATCGCTATGTCGAAGTGATTTTGAAAGCCAACTTATCCATGCCGCCCAATGTTTACCAGGAGGCTTGTCTCAATTGCCAACATATGGCCAACACCCCTCCATACCAATTTTTCGGATATAACTCTCGAGATGCTTTTCTAAAGACCGTAAGACCATAAAACCATAAGACAAGGCGCAGAATTAGGCCACTCGGCCCATCGAGTCTACTCCGCCTTTGAATAATGGCTGATATTTTCTCATCCCCACTCCACTGCATTCTCCCCATAAGCCCTGGTCCTCTTATTAAGACAAAATTGAACCCGCTTCTATTACTTCCTCTGACAACTCGGTCCAGACACTCAGCGCACTATTTGTGAAGAAATTACTCTCTGGACCCTTTTATGTGTCTTCCCTCTAACTTTAAACCTATGCCCTCTTGTTTTGCACGCCCCTATCTTTGGAAAAATATGTTGACGATGTACATTACGTCTGCCTTATTAACTTTATAGATCTCGAGAATTTCACCCCTATGCCTACTACACTCCAGGGGAAAATGTCCCAGCTTACCAAACGCATCTTATAACTCAAACTATCAATTTCCGGTAGCGTCCTTGGAAAACGTTTCAGCACTATTTCTAGTTGAAGAATATCATCTCTATAATAGTGAGACCAGAACTGTACACAGTATTCCAAGTGTAGACTTACTTATGTCTTGTACAACTTCAACAATCGTCCAAACTCCTATATTCAATGTTCTGACCATGTGTCTGTATAACAGTAATGGTGGGCACAGACTCAGTAATCATGGAGCAAATACCCTCCTTTCGTGTTATGTTGTGCCAATTATTCTTCAAGTTTGCAATGGTTCCACAAAGTAACAAAATCGCAAAATACGTCTTACTGAAATGAAAATCGCTTATTGTCACGAGTCGGCTTCAATGAGGTTACTGTGAAAAGTCCCTAGTCGCTACATTCCGGCGCCTGTTCGGGGAGGCTGGTTCGGGAATCGAATCAGTGCTGCTGGCCTGCTTTGGTCTGCTTCAAAAGCCAGCGATTTAGCCCAGTCTGCTAAACGAGCCCCTATGGTACAATCTTCTGCTCAACTTAAATCTTCACCCGAAACCAAGAAATACAAAACAGAAACAGAACAAAGGAGACTGTTAAATAGCGAAAGGGGGAGGGAGTGTTGAAATCCATGATAGATTGCACGCCACTCCGTTCCACATTGCTGCGGCAACCACATTGTTTCTGTTTTCCTGGATTCATGCTGTTAGAAATACCTTAGGTCCAGGTTCCTTATGAAGCAGAAGTTATATGATGAACTCTACCGTAATAATGGCAATCAGTTCATCCCATGTCCCAGAAATTCAAAGCAGCAACGCTATAAAAAGTTCACTTTTAGGGGATTTGCGAGTTTCTGGTTCGGGCAGCATTTAATTGCCATCCCGAATTGCCCTTCAGTAGGTGGCGGTGAGCTGCCTTGTTGGTCCGCTGTTGTCAGTGAGGTGTGGGTACACCCAACGTGCTTTTAGGGAGTTATTGACTTCAAAATGATAGTGGTCGTGCGTTTGGGAGTTGATGTCTAAGGAACCTTGGTGAGTTACTGCAGTGCATTTTGGGATGATAAACAGGGCTTCCACGGCGCGTTTGTGGTCCAGGAATTGAATGTTTCTGGAAGGTGGAGCAATCAAGCGGGATACTTGGTCCAGGATGGTGTCGAACTACTTGAGTGCTTTTCGTGATATGTGGAACGTATCATGTACAAAACACAAAATGGATTATTACATTTGCCTGAGTAAATAATTGTTATAGGCCAGGGTTAAGAAACTCCAAACAATGTTATGAAGTCCAACTGACCGACAATCTTTATGTTGAATTGGGCTAGGATGAAGACAAGATCCTCCCCTTCAGGTGTGATTCAACAGTCTTCCTAAACACTTCATTCAACACAAGCTTTATTCTAAGACCTTAGTTTCCATATGTATATAAAGAAACACAGCAAGAAATATTATCAATTACAAACATAACGACACCATACAGCTATAGTAATCTATGTATAATACATAATGAATCCCCCCTTAACTGTTCCAAATCCAAATCCAATAAACGAAAAACCACATTTCAAGGGCGTGGCCCAGCACTCTGCATTCTCACCTGAATAAGACTGACTTTCCTGATAATTTAGTTTCGTCTCACCAGGAGGTTTAAAACCATTCTGGAGAGAAAACTATATTTGTTTAATTTACCAAAGCAGGTAACTATAATCAATGTTGTTTTTTCACTGAGTCAGATATTAATAGTGAAAATAGATAAACAGGCCAAAACACTTATTTTCTCTGTCTCAGTCCACAACAATCAACATTGAAAGCGAAAGTAAAAACATCACACAGCCACAGCTCAGCTTCACCCAGAAAATTACATAACTGAAGCCATGTGATGAGACAAAAACCTTTCTTAAAGGCACACTCCCACGACATAATCTCGTTTCTAAATTATAGAATCAGATAATCAACAAAGTAAATTTCGCGAATGCACTTTTGCTCCATTTAAGTTGTGAAAATTGACAAAGTGTGATCGAGAATATGGTGAACTGGTACACGACAGTAATCTTTCCCTCAATTTCAACGAAACGAAGGAGATTGTCTTCGACTTCAGGAAGCGTAGTGGAGAACATGCCCGGTCCACATCAATGGGAATTAAGTACAAAGGCTTCAATCTTTTAAGTCTCCAGATCACCAACAACCTGACCTGGTCCCCTCATGCCGATACTATAGTTAAGAAAGCTCACCAAAGACTCTACTTTCTCAGAAGTCAAAGGAAATTTGGCACGTCAGCTACAACTCTCACCACCCTTTACAGATGCACTATATAATGCATACTTTCTGGTTGTATCACAGCTTGGTATGGATCCTGCTTTTCCCCAAGACCGCAGGAAGCTACAAAAGATTGTGAATGTAGCCCAGTCCATCACGCAAACCAGCCTCCCATCCATTGACTCTATCTATAATTCCCGCTGCCTTGGAAAGGCAGCCAGCATAATTAAGGACCCCACGCACCGCGGACATACCATCTTACACCTTCTTCCGTCAGTAAAAAGATACAAAGTTTTGAGGTCACGTACCAACCGGCTCAAGAACAGCTTCTTCCCTGCTGCCATCAGACTTTGAAATGGACCTAGCTTGTATGAAGTTGATCTTTTCTCTACACCCGAGCTATAACTGTAACATTACATTCTGCAGTTGCTCCTTCTTTCCCTATGTACGGTATGCGTTCTCTGTATAGCATGCAAGAAACAATTCTTTTCACTGTAGAGTAATAATGTGAGACTAATAAATCAAATCAAAGAGGTCAGTTATTGTGCAGAGCTGGAATCGAACTTGGGTTTCCTCAGTGAGAACCAGAAAGTAAACACGTGGCACAAGCTGCATTAAAAAATAATTGTAGTGCAACCTCTAAAAAATACACCTAATTCTAATTTAGAAATCTGGATCTGCTTTTAATCGGTGCAAAGCACATGTTTTGGAAATATTAAAACCGCCAGGCAGCTCTCATGGTGAGACAAGTTTTAACTTACAGTTACGTTGATGCTGTGAAGTAGCCAGTGAGCTAAAGCTGACGCTGGCTTCAGGCACGGATACAATGTATATAATGCAGGCATTTTCGAAGTGGCGTTGGGGACACGCAGGTGGGTCGCGGGTGGGTGGCGGGAGTGTCACGGGGCCAGCCGTTGCGGCGTTCATCAGTGCTCATGAGGCCCGGAGTGTTGGGACCTGAACCTGGGGTCAAAGTGCGATCGCGGATGGCGGCGGCTGAAGGCGCGGTGATCACTGATGATGAACACGGCTTTTATCTCGATCTTTTTGGCATCCCTAAACATTACTCAAGTGATCTGGAGAGAGTCTATATCCCTCATGGTCTCACCATGCACTGAACTGAACGTTTGGCAAGGGATATAATGAGATCCAGGGGAATTCACCACATCGTCGCCCTCGAAGGGTGGCTGAAAGTGTTTTGCTGACCATTAAAACTACATTAAAGCATTGAATCGATACAGTGACCAGTCAATCCCAATGACGGTTGACATCATCCGCTTGAAGAGTTACTGTAATGATCACTGAACAGGGGAGATATTCAGAGTTTACGAACTGAGGTACGAATTCCACACTTTCCTCCTGGAGAAATTGCCCTCTCTGCTAATTTGATTGCTGATGAAATTTGGATGCTAACTATCATCTTTTCAATTCTGAATGAACTGGACCTCAAATAACAAGAGAAGGATGGTGATTGCTTTCGGCTCTGTGAAGAAATCGCAACTTTCCAAATCTCATTGAAAGTTTGGCAATTGCGATGCAAAGCCAAAATCACTACATGTTCCCCACACTGCCCCGGGACATCAAAGACAACAGCATTAGTAAGGGAAGTGTAGATGGACTGGATAGACTGACTCCAAATGAAGCTGACTGAACTTCTGCGCCTCAGTTTTGACAGCGCATTAAAATCACGGCACGAGTCAATCAAACTGTCAGCATTTTGGAGTAGCGTCTCCGAGGAGTATCGGGATCTGAGTAAAACAAGCATTTTGTTGCTTTTGCCCTTCACAACGACCTCCGTGTGCGAGGTTGGATTTTCCGTGCTCACTAAGATGAAGACGGCACAAAGGACCCGGCTGAATCCTGCACCCGATATGTACATAGCCCTCTCCCCCTGTGAACCTGCTTGGAGTGAGATTGTGAGGACCAAGCAGGCTCAGCTCTCGCATTAATGGTAAGCAAAAATGGTGGGTCACGAAGATCGGTCGGCGTGGGGGCCCCGAAGGTTGGTCGTTTGCTAAAAATGGTCCCCAGAATAAAAGTTTGAAAAACAGTTAAGAAGGCAAATGCAATGTTATCATTCATGTCAACAGGGCTAGAATAAGACCAGGGATGTACTTCTGAGGCTGGAAAAGGCCCCATTTCGAGTACCGTGAGCAGATTTGGGCATATCTAAAGAAGGATGTGCTGGCCTTGGAAAGGGTCCAGAGGAGGTTCACAAGAATGATCCCTGGAATGAAGAACTTGTTGTATGAGGAATGTCTGAGGACTCTGGGTCTGTACTCGTTGGAGTTTAGAAGGATTGAAACGTACAAGATACTGCGAGGACTGGATAGAGTGGACGTGGAGAGGATGTTTCCACTTGTAGGAAAAACTAGAACCAGAGGACACCATCTCAGATAGAAGGGACGATCCTTTAAAACAGAGATGAGGAGGATTTGTTTCACCCAGAGGGTGGTGAATATGTGGAACTCTTTGCTGCAGAAGGCTGCGGGGCCAATTCACTGACGGTCTTTAAGGCAGAGATAGATAGATTCTTGTTTAATAAGGGGATCAGTGGTTATGGGGAGAAGTCAGGAGAATAGGGATGAGAAAAGTATCAACCATGATTGAATGGCGGAGCAGATTTGATGGGCCGAGTGGCCTAATTCTGCTCCAATATCTTATAGTCTTATGGTCTCATTACCGTGATCATACTCACGTGGTGGGTAACATTGAGGGGAAACCCCAGGTGTTGGTCCATACCATTTCACAGCCAGGCGACACCAAACAACTTAAAGTGCGTGACGTAGCGACGGAGGACATTCATTCCGTATGACCTCAGCGGCAATATGGATTAGCATATCATTCAATCAAATTCGACCGCCTTTCCCATGAGGGATGCATTTGATTCTTGTCACTCCCATTCCCTTTTGAAACCACTGTTGTATCTGCCTCCACCGAAATCCCAGGCCGTGCAGACCAGATCAGAACCACTGGCTGTGGGAATCGGTTAGTAGTTCCCTGTTCGGGAAGCTGGGATACGCTGGGACTGCGTTATTGGATATAAAAGGTGAAGATGTGAGATCCGTTCGACACATCTAAAATTACGTTAGGTCCGCAGAATGTGGCTCTAAATGAACTGTATCCATGAATATAGAAAGAACTCTTGGATGTAACTTAGAAATCTTATCTTGCAGCCATATCCATCAGCAAGTAATGTGACAACTGGAACTGATAACCAATGACAACATGGGGAGACTGCACGGCCACTGACTCCTCTTCCACCATTCAACTTGATCATAGCTGAGCTTCTGCCTGAATATCATTTCCTGCCTGTTCCTCAGATCCTTTCATTATCTTAAAGATCATTGCCATTAAAATAATGGATGGAGACACCCACAGCAACATTTCAAACCGATTTGGCCAGACAGAGGATGTGCTCGAATCTGCTGCATTCCAGAGATGGAAGGTGGGATAGAGTCATACATATTTGGAGCATAGAAACAGACCCGTAGGTTCAACTTGCAAATGTCGCTCAGTTTTTACCAGTACGCCTGTCCTAATTGCCCTCATTTCGCCCATATCCCGCTGTACTCATCTTACCCATTTAACTATCATAACGCTGTTTAAAAAGCAAAATTGTAACCGCCTCGATTACTGCGAATTACAGATCGTTCCAGACATTCACCGCCTTCAGTGTGAACAAATTGCCCTCTCTACACTTTTGTATCTCTCCCGTCTCATCTTAAACCTATTCCCTCTTCATTATTTTATAGACCTCTATAAGTTCAACCCTAAAACTCCAAAGATCCACCGGGAAAAAGACCCATTCGATCCAGTCTTTCCTGACAACTCAAACCATTAAGTACCGATAGCACAATTCTATATCTTTTCTGCCCTTTTACTGGTTTAATAATGTCGTTTCTATAACAGAACTTTACACCGTATTCCAAGTGTGACCTTACTTATGTCGTTTAAAATTTCAACAAGACGTCCCAACTCCTGTATTCAATGTCCAACCATGTGCCTGTATCACAGTAATGAGGGGCACAGACACAGTAATGATGGAGCATTTCAGTGTTGTGAAATTCCAAGTACACTTCATGTTTGCAGTGGTTCCAAAAAACAAAAAAGTCACAGAATGTGTCTGACTGGAAAAAGATGTCGAAGAACATTCTGCTCAGGGGAACTGCAGCAAATCAAACCTTCACCCGATACCAAGAGAAATAAAACAGAAACAGAAACAGAACGAAGGAGAGTGTTAAAGAGAGAAAGGGGGAGAGCGTTTGAAGCCAGGTTAGATTGCTCCCCATACCCTTCCACGAGACTGCATCAAGCACTTTGTTTCTGTGTACCAGGAGTCCTGTTGTTAGAAATACCTTAGATCCAGGTTCCTCTGAAGCAGAAGTAACATGATGCACTCCACCGGAAGAATTGAGAACAGTTCAGAATAATAATAGCAATCGCTTATTGTCACAAGTAGGATTCAATGAAGTTCCTGTGAAAAACGCCTAATTGTCACATTCCGGCGCCTGTTCGAGGAGATCGGTTCCGGAATTGAAGCCGCGCTGCTGACATTGTTCTGCATTAGAAACCAGCTGTTTAGCCCACTGTGCTAAACCAGTTCCCAGAAATTCAAAGCATTAAAGAGATCACTGTTATGGGATTTGCGAGTTGCTGGTTCGGGCAGTATTTAATTCCCATCTGAAGTTCTTCTCGAGAAGGAGGTGGTGAGCTGCCTTCTTGAACCGCTGCAATCCATGAGGTGCAGGTACACCCACTGTACTTTTAGGGAGGGAGTTTCAGGAATTTTTCCCGGTGCCGTGATGTAACGATTCTATGATTCCAAGTTGGAGTTGTGTGTGACTTGAGGGAAGACCTCCACCTACAGCCTTTTATTGTCCTTCCAATGGATAGTGGTTGTGGATTTGGAAGGTGCTGGCTCAGGAACATTAATTTGCAGTGCATTTTGGGATGGATTGCAGCGCTGCCACTGTGCGTCCGCGGTGGAGGGAGTCAATGTTTCTGGAAGTGGGCGCAATCAAGCGGGGTGCTTGATCCTGGATGGTTCCGAATGTCTTGAGTGTTCTTGCAGATATAGGGTAGAGTGTGTCACGTGAAAAACACAAAATGGATTCAATAATTTGCTTGAGTAAACATCCTCTTTTTCAAATCAAAAATGAGATAATCCATAAAGAAAGTATTCGTAATGCACATTTCCTCCATTTAAGTGGTGAACAATTGACAAAGTGCAATAAATAACTCCTCAGGGAATCTTCTTAATCCAAACAAAATTGCATTCGCCCAAGCTTTTACAATGCCAAATTGCATTTCAACCTAAGATTTTTCTTTCTCCATGACTGCAGCAGTCGCGCACACCCTGGAACCCAGGCTCTTGGTTATTGGGCGGAGCTGGATTAGATTGGAATGGTTTATTGTCACCTGCTCCGGGGTACAGTGACAAGCATTGTTCTGCGTACAGTTCACACAGGTTATTCCGGAAATGAAAAGAAAATACATAGGGTAAACATAAAATACACCATGTAAATATATAGACACTGGCATCGGGTGAGCACGCAGGTGTAGTACTACGCAGTAGAGAAGCGTGCGAATAGATCAGACCAGTCCATAAGAGGTTCGTTTAGGAGTCTGGTAACAGCGGGGAAGAAGCTGTTTTTGAGTCTGTTCGTGCGTGTTCTCAAACTTTTGTACCTCCTGCCAGATGGAAGAGGTTGGAAGAGTGAGTAGACCGGGTGTTAGGGGTATCGGATTCTGCTGCCCGCTTTCCCAAGGCAGCGGTAGGTGTAGACAGAGTAAATGGACGGGAGGCGGGTTCGTGTGATGGACTGGATGTGTTCACGACTGTTTATAGTTTCTTACGTTCTTAGGCCGAGTAGGTGATATACCAGGCTGTGATGCAGCTAGATAGGATGCTTTCTATGGTGCATTTACTAAAATCGATAAGAGTCAGTGTGGACATGCCGAATTTTCTTAGTTTCCTAAGGAAACGTATAGGCGCTGCAGTGCTTTCTTGGTCTGAGCGTCGACCAAGGACATATGATCTGTATGTGCACACCTAATAATTTGAAGCTGTAAACCATCTCCACCACTGCTTCGTTGATGCAGAGAGGGGTATATAAAATACTTCACTTCCTGAAGTCAATGACCAGCTCTTCAGTTTTGCTGACATTGAGGGTGAGATTATTGTCGTTAAGCCACACCACTGGGTTCTCCATCTCCGTCCAGAATTCTGGCTCATCGCTGTTCGAGATCCTACCCAGTATAGCTGTATGGTCAGCAATCTTGTATGGCACTATTTACACAGACTCTTTTTACAGCAGTGTGCGGTTCACATAAACACCGTTTATAGTACGCACTGTTTGCATATACTATTTATAGCAGGTACGGTTTATATAAACACTGTTTACTCTAGGGCACTGTTTACGTCGACTTTACAGCAGTGTATGGTTTACATACACACTGTTTACTGCAGTACGCTGTTTACATAGACTATGTTTACAACAGTGGTACGGTTCCCATAAACACTGTTTACTGCAGGTCCAGTTCACATAGACTCTGTTTACAGCAATGTCCGGTTTAAATATTGTTTACTGTTGGGCACTGTTTAAATTGACTATGTTTACATTATGCACTGTTTACATAGACTATTTGCAAAAGTGTACGGTTTACATTAACACTGCTTACTGTAAGGCATTGTTTGCAGCAGTGTACGGTTTACATTAACACTGTTTACAGCAGGGTACTGCTTACATGGACTATTTACAGCAGTGTACGGTTTACATAGAACATAGAACATAGAAAATACAGCACAGAACAGGCCCTTCGGCCCTCGATGTTGCGCCGAACCTTTGTCCTAGATTAATCATAGATTATCATTGAATTTACAGTGCAGAAGGAGGCCATTCGGCCCTTTGAGTCTGCACCAGCTCTTGGAAAGAGCACCCTACCCAAACTTAACACCTCCACCTAACACCAAGGGCAATTTGGACAATAAGGGCAATTTATCATTGGCCAATTCACCTAACCCGCACATCTTTGGACTGTGGGAGGAAACCGGAGCACCCGGAGGAAACCCACGCAGACACGGGGAGGACGTGCAGACTCCGCACAGACAGTGACCCAAGCCGGAATCGAACCTGGGACCCTGGAGCTGTGAAGCAATTGTGCTATCCACAATGCTACCGTGCTGCCCTTGAGAACAAATAAATGTACACTATATCATTTTACCGTAATCCATGTACCTATCCAATAGCTGCTTGAAGGTCCCTAATGTTTCCGACTCAACTACTTCCACAGGCAGTGCATTCCATGCCCCCACTACTCTCTGGGTAAAGAACCTACCTCTGACATCCCTCCAATATCTTCCACCTTTCACCTTAAATTTATGTGCCCTTGTAATGGTTTGTTCCACCCGGGGGAAAAGTCTCTGACTGTCTACTCTATCTATTCCCCTGATCATCTGATAAACCTCTATCAAGTCGCCCCTCATCCTTCCCCGTTCTAATAAGAAAAGGCCTAGCACCCTCAACCTTTCCTCGTAAGATCTACTCTCCGTTCCAGGCAACATCCTGGTAAATCTTCTTTGCACCTTTTCCAAAGCTTCCACATCCTTCCTAAAATGAGGCGACCAGAACTGTACACAGTACTCCAAATGTGGCCTTACCAAAGTTTTGTAAAGCTGCATCATCACCTCACGGTTCTTAAATTCAATCCCTCTGTTAATGAACGCGAGCACACCATAGGCTTTCTTCACAGCTCTATCTACTTGCGTGGCAACTTTCAAAGATGTATGAACATAGACCCCAAGATCTCTCTGCTCCTCCACATTGCCAAGAACTCTACCGTTAACCCTGCATTCCGCATTCATATTTGTCCTTCCAAAATGGACAACCTCACACTTTTCAGGGTTAAACTCCATCTGCCACTTCTCAGCCCAGCTCTGCATCCTATCTATGTCTCTTTGCAGCCGACAACAGCCCTCCTTACTATCCACAACTCCACCAATCTTCGTATCGTTTGCAAATTTACTGACCCACCCTTCAACTCCCTCATCCAAGTCATTAATGAAAATCACAAACAGCAGAGGACCCAGAACTGATCCCTGCGGTACGCAACTTGTAACTGGGATCCAGGCTGAATATTTGCCATTCACCACCACTCTCTGACTTCTATCGGTTAGCCAGTTCATTATCCAAATGGACAAATTTCCCACTATCCCTTGCCTCCTTACTTTCTGCATAAGCCTACCATGGGGAACTTTATCAAATGCCTTACTAAAATCCATGTACACTACATCCACTGCTTTACCTTCATCCACATGCTTGGTCACCTCCTCAAAGAATTCAATAAGATTTGTAAGGCAAGACCTACCCCTCACAAATCCGTGCTGACTATCCCTAATCAAGCAGTGTCTTTCCAGATGCTCAGAAATCCTATCCTTCAATATCCTTTCCATTACTTTGCCTACCACCGAAGTAAGACTAACTGGCCTGTAATTCCCAGGGTTATCCCTAGTCCCTTTTTTGAACAGGGGCACGACATTCGCCACTCTCCAATCCCCTGGTACCACCCCTGTTGACAGTGAGGAGACGAAAAGATAATTGCCAACGGCTCTGCAATTTCATCTCTTGCTTCCCATAGAATCCTTGGATATATCCCGTCAGGCCCGGGGGACTTGTCTATCCTCAAGTTTTTCAAAATGTCCAACACATCTTCCTTCCTAACAAGTATTTCCTCGAGCTTACCAATCTGTTTCACACTGTCCTCTCCAACAATATCGCCCCTCTCATTTGTAAATACAGAAGAAAAGTACTCATTCAAGACCTCTCCTATCTCGTCAGACTCAATACACAATCTCCCGCTACTGTCCTTGATCGGACCTACCCTCGCTCTAGTCATTCTCATATTTCTCACATATGTGTAAAAGGCCTTGGGGTTTTCCTTGATCCTACCCGCCAAAGATTGTTCATGCACTCTCTTAGCTCTCCTAATCCCTTTCTTCAGTTCCCTCCTGGCTATCTTGTATCCCTCCAATGCCCTGTCTGAACCTTGTTTCCTCAGCCTTACATAAGTCTCCTTTTTCCTCTTAACAAGACATTCAACCTCTCTTGTCAACCATGGTTCCCTCACTCGACCATCTCTTCCCTGCCTGACAGGGACATACATATCAAGGACACGTCGCACCTGTTCCTTGAACAAGTTCCACATTTCACTTGTGTCCTTCCCTGCCAGCCTATGTTCCCAACTTATGCACTTCAATTCTTGTCTGACAACATCGTATTTACCCTTCCCCCAATAGTAAACCTTGCCCTGTTGCACGTACCTATCCCTCTCCATTACTAAAGTGAAAGTCACAGAATTGTGGTCACTATCTCCAAAATGCTCCCCCACTAACAAATCTATCACTTGCCCTGGCTCATTACCCAGTACTAAATCCAATATTGCCCCTCCTCTGGTCGGACAATCTACATACTGTGTTAGAAAAGCTTCCTGGACACACTGCACAAACACCACCCCATCCAAACTATTTGATCTAAAGAGTTTCCACTCAATATTTGGGAAGTTAAAGTCGCCCATGACTACTACCCTATGACTTCTGCACCTTTCCAAAATCTGTTTCCCAATCTGTTCCTCCACATCTCTGCTACTATTGCGGGGCCTATAGAAAACTCCTAACAAGGTGACTGCTCCTTTCCTATTTCTGACTTCAACCCATACTACCTCAATAGGGTGATACTCCTCGAACTGCCTTACTGCAGCTGTTATACTATCTCTAATTATCATGCCACCACCCCCCACCTCTTTTACCACCCTCCCTAATCTTATTGAAACATCTATAACCAGGGACCTCCAACAACCATTTCTGCCCCTCTTCTATCCAAGTTTCCGTGATGGCCACCACATCGTAGTCCCAAGTACCGATCCATGCCTTAAGTTCACCCACCTTATTCCTGATGCTTCTTGCGTTGAAGTACACACACTTCAACCAATCTCCGTGCCTGCAAGTACTCTCCTTTGTCAGTGTTCCCTTCCCCACTGCCTCATTACACGCTTTGGCGTCCTGAATATCGGCTACCTTAGTTGCTGGACTACAAATCCGGTTCCCATTCCCCTGCCAAATTAGTTTAAACCCTCCCGAAGAGTACTAGAAAACCTCCCTCCCAGGATATCGGTGCCCCTCTGGTTCAGATGCAACCCGTCCTGCTTGTCCAGATCCCACCTTCCCGATAATGCGCTACAATTATCCAAATACCTGAAGCCCTCCCTCCTACACCATTCCTGCAGCCACGTGATCAACTGCACTCTCTCCCTATTCCTAGCCTCGCTATCACGTGGCACCGGCAACAAACCAGAGATGACAACTCTGTCTGTCTTGGCTTTTAACTTCCAGCCTAACTCCCTAAACTTGTTTATTACCTCCACACCCCTTTTCCTACCTACGTCCTTGGTACCAATGTGCACCACGACTTCTGGCTGCTCCCCCTCCCCCTTAAGGATCCTGAAGACACGATCCGAGACATCCCTGGCGCTGGCACCCGGGAGGCAACATACCTTCCGGGAGTCTCGCTCGCGACCACAGAATCTCCTATCTATTCCCCTAACCATTGGATCTCCTACAACTATTGCTTTTCTATTCTCCCCCTTCCCTTCTGAGCCCCAGAGCCAGACTCAGTGCCAGAGATCTGGCCGCTAGGGCCTTCCCCCGGTAGGTCATCCCCCCAACAGCATCCAAAACGGTATACTTGTTTTGAAGGGGAACGGCCACGAGGGATCCCTGCACTTTCTGCCTGTTTGTTTTTTTTCCCCTGACTGTAACCCAGCTATTCTTGTCCTGTACCTTGGGTGTGGTTACCTCCTTGTAACTCTTCTCAATCACCCCCTCTGCCTCCCGGATGATCCGAAGCTCATCCAGCTTCAGCTCCAGTTCCCTAACACAGTCTTTGAGGAGCTGACGTTGGGTGCACTTCCCGCAGGTATAGTCAGCGGGGACACCGGTGGTGTCCCTCACCACCCACATCCTACAGGAGGAGCATGCAACTGGCCTAGCCTCCATCCCCTCTTACCTGACAGAATATAGCTGCTGTGTGGACTAACTAGATCTCCACCCTCCGACTCTGCTCCCAGTCAGCTACACTTCCTGTAAACTCCTGGCTCTCTTCGCACTCTTTGCGGAAATGTCGGAAACAAATGAAAGGAGCACCTTACTCCCTCCTCACCTAACTCCCTCGGTCACCAAACTCTCACTATCGCACTCAAATGCACCAAATTCAGCACTCTGTGCAAACAAAGTCCGCACTGTAGGGGATCACTTTTAAACTGTGAATCTAGCCTCTGAAAACTGGCCTAATCCAATTAACTAATTGACAAGCTCCAGCTGCAAGTGCCTACAAGTAGAAGCCTGTTTAAAGCTTATTGAAAAGTCACCTTCTTCTAAACCAAACAGCAACTTTTAAGTTAATTAACTAAATAAAAGAAAGACTAAACTTTAGATAAAAATAAAGCCTTATACTCCCTCGGTCACCAAACTCTCACTAGCGCACTCAAATGCACCAAATTCAGCACTCAGTTAACAAGACTGTTAACTATCCGGCACTGTTTATATAGCCTGTTTACAACAGGGCACTGTTTTCTAGACTGTTTCCAGTGTATACCGTTTATATAAACACTGTTTACTGTAGTGCTATATTTACATAGACTCTGGTTTCAGTAGTGTACGGTTTACTTAAACACTGATAACTGTAGGTCACTGTATACAGAGACTATTTACAGCAGTGTACGGTTTACAATAAGATTGTTTACTGTACGGCACTGTTTCCATAGTCTCCGTTTGCAGAAATGTCCGGTTTAAGTAGACTGTTTAATGCAGGACACTGTTTAAATAGACTATATAAACTACAGGGCACATGTACAAAGATTGTTTGCAGTAGTGCACGGTTTACATAAACATTGTTTACAGTAGCGCCCTGTTAGGATGACTGTTTAGTGTAGGGCACTGTTTACATAGACTATTTTACAGCAGTGTATGGTGTACTTTCACTCTGTTTACTGTGGGGCACTGTTTACATAGACTCTGTTTACAGAAGTGTATGGTTGAATTTCACCCTGTTTGCTGTAGGGCACTGTTTACATAGACTCTGTTACTGTAGGGCACAGTTTACATATTGTTTACGTTAGTGCACTGTGTACACAGTCTTTGTTTACAACAGTGTACATTTTACATATGCACGGTTTACTGTAGGGCACTGTTTGCACAGACTCTGTTTACAGTAGTGTACAGTTTGCTTTCACTCTGTTTACTGCAGGGCCCTGTTTACGTAGACTCTGTTTACAGCAGTGTACCGTTTAAATATACACTGTTTAGTGTAGTCCTCTGATTACTCAGACATTGTTTACAGCAGAGTACGATTTACAGAAACACTGTTTACTGTAGGGCACTGATTACATAGACTCTTTTTACAGCAGTGTACGGTTTACATTAACACGTTTTACTAGAAGGCACATTTTATAAAGGGTCTGTTTACTTTAATGTAAGGATTACTTTCACTCTGTTTACTGTATGGTGCTGTTTAAATACTGTTTACTGGAGGGCACTTTTACAGAGACTGTTTCCAGTAGTGTAGGGTTTAATTTCTCTGTTTACTGTAAGGCACTGTTTTCACCGACTTTCCTTCCAGCAGTGTACATTTTACATACACACTGTTTCCTCTTGGCACTGTTTACATCGACTGTTTACTGCAGGCCATTGCTTAAATACTGGTTACTGTTTGGCACATTTTATATAGACTCTGTTTACTATCTGGCAGTGTTTAAACACTGTTTACTGTAGGGCATTGTTTGCGTAGACCCTCTTTATAGCAGTTACGATTTACATAAACACTGTTTACTGGAGGGCACTGTTTACAAAGGCTCTTATTACAGCAGGGTACGGTTTTTAAAAACTGTTAACAGTAAGGCACTCTTCACATAGACTCTGCTAACAGCACTGAATGGTTTACATTGACACTGTTTACTGCCGGACTCTGTTTACATAGGCTCTGTTTTCCAGCAGAGTACGGTTTACGTTGGCAGTGTTTACTGTAGGGCGTTGTTTACATAAACGCTGTTTGCAGTTGCGTCCGGTTTACATTAACACTGTTTACAGTAGGGCAGCGTTTACATGGACTTTGATTACAGCAGTATACGATTTAATAAACACTGTTTAATTTAAGGCACTATTCACATATATGTTTTTTTTACAACAGTGTACGGTTCACATAAACACTGTTTATTGAAGGGCACTGATTACATTCACTCTGTTTACAGCAGTGTACATTTTACATAAACACTGTTTACAGTAGGGCACTGTTTAATAGACTCTGTTTACAGCAGTGTACGGTTTACATAAATACTATTTACTGAAGGGGACTGTGAGATAGACTCTGTTAACAGCAGGCTACGGCTTATATTATTACTTTACTGCAGGTAACTGTTTTCATGGACTCTGATTACAGCAGCGCATGGTTAACTTTCACTCTGTTTATTGTAGACCATGTTTACATAGACCATGTTTACCGTATTGTACGGTTTACGCAAACACTGTTTACAGTAGGACACTGTTTACCTAGACTCTGTTTACAGTAGTGTATGGTGTACTTTAACTCTGTTTACTGTAAGGCACTGTTTACATAGACTCTATTTACAGTAGTGTACGGTTTACTATTGGGCACTGTTACATAGACTCTATTTAGAGCTGATATTGCTGACATAAACTCTATTTACTGTCGGGAACTGTTTACATGGACTTTGTTTACAGCAGTGCATGATTCACTTTCTCTCTGTTTACTCGAGGGCACTGTTCATATAGACGAGGTTTACCGTATTGTACGGTTTACGTAACCACTGTTTACTGCAGGGCACTCTATAATTGACCATGTTTACAGCAGTATATATTTTAAATAAACTGTTTACTGTAGAGCACCGTTTATATAGAATCTGTTTCCAGTAGTATACCGTTTACTTAAACATTGTTTGCTGCAGTGCTATATTTACAAAGACTCTGTTTACAGTAGTGTATGATTTACATTAACATTGTTTACTATAGAGCACTGTGTACATAGACTCTGTTTGCAGTAGTGTACGGTTTACATAAGTATTGTTTACAGTTGCGCACTGTTTACATAGACTTTAGCGTAGGGAACTGTTTACATTTGTCACTGTTTACAGCAGTGTACGATTTACAGAAACACTGTTTACTGTCGGGCACTGTTTATATAGACACTGTTTACTGTAGGGCACAGTTTAAATGTTGTTAACTGTAGTGCACTGTTTACATAGTCCCTATTTACAGCAGTGTACATTTTACAAAAGCACAGTTTACTGTACGGCACTGTTTACACAGACTCTTTTAACAGTTGTGTACAGTTTACGTAAACACTGCTTCCTGTAGGGCTGTGTTTACACAGACTCTGTTTACTTTAGTGCACGGTTTACTTTCATTGTTTGCTGTAGGGTAATGTTTACATAGACTCTGGTTACAGCCATGTACGGTGTAGCTAAATTAATATTCATTGTTTACATAGACTTTGTTTACAACAGCAAATGGTTTCCATAAACACTGCTTACTGTCGTGCTCTGTTTACATAGACTCTTATTACAGCAGGTTACGGTTTTCAAAAACTTTTTACTGGAGGGCACTGTTTACATAGACTCCACTTACAGCAGTGCATGGTTTTCCCAGACACTGTTTACTGCGGGACACTGTTTACATAGACTCTGTTTACAGCAGAGTATGGTTTACGTCGGCCTTGTTTACTGTAAGGCGCTGTTTACATAAATGCTGTTTGCCGCGGTGTCCGGTTTACATTAGCACTGCTTACTGCAGGGCAATGTTTACATGGACTTTGTTAGAGCAGTATATGATTTAATAAACTCTGTTTAATTTAGGGTATTGTTCACATCGAGTTTCTTATACAGTGGTGTACGGTTCACATAAATACTGGTTGTTGTAGGGTACTGTTTACATTCACTCTGTTTACAGTAGTTTATATTTTACATAAACACTTTTTACAGAAGGACACAATTTACATATACTCTGTTTACAGCAATGCACGGTTTACACGAACAATATTTACTGTAAGGCACTGTTTACATAGACTGTTTACAGTAGTGTACAGTTTACATAAAGACCATATACTGAAGGGGACGGTGAGCTCGTATTTGAGACAGTGCTATAAACATTCCATTATCAATGCGATGTATTACCGCTCCTAATTTGCAGAGTGTCTGTCTGCCTAACAGGGTCAGGTGTCGCCAGTTCCGGTTCATCCTTCCTGGGAGTTAAATGCTTCTTGGCCCCTTGCACGATAGCCTCTTTCCCTCTATTTCCAAACAGTGTTCGAGGGACTCATTTCCTTCGTTCAAATGATTATCATTATTGGGAACCCAGCCCCCTTTTATGCCGGGTGGGATCTCGTACTTCAAAGCAAAGATGCACCATAAGAGTATTTTAGTAGCAGCAAAACATTCCCTGGGAGGGGGCTATGAATAGCACACATTTAAGTCCATTCCCAATGATTGATTTTATAGGCATTAGCTAGTCTTAGAGACGTATATTTTTTCTTTGTCAATTCAGAAAAGATCAACTGTCTGCTGAAATGGTTAATGTTTCCTGCAGAATCGAAGGGGCAGAGAACTTGGCATGATGCCATTTACGTTTTTTCACGTAATCTAAAAACGTATTCATATTCAATTACTTTTATTCGTAAAGGCACTTTCTTTCTTTTAAACTGATCGTAATTTCCAATGTTTCCGTTCATTCGAGAAATCTCAACAAAAATCACTCAATTTATAATCTCTGACTCACAAAGATAGACGATAAAAAATACAACCCACTTCATGCTTTGACTAAAATCACTTGGTTCGACAAAACACACAGATTCTCACAGCTCACAAATATCACAGTTAACCGTTAGCCTTATCTCACGGCTACAGACAAATCTCGCTTTTACCTTAATCTTCGATTTACTTTTACTCCCCTGTTTTTTTTTCCGAAACGGGGTCAGCTTCATTAGATTCCTATGCGGGACATATAGGTTTACCAACCTCATTCCGTTGCTTTACGATTGTTTCTTTTCATTTTCTTACTCATTTTGACTCCCTTATCTGTCGTCTTTAAGCAGTTCACCTTCTTTCTCGCTCCGGATATCTTTACCGAGGCTTTGGGACGACCTGTGAGGGAGCGGCGAGTTTAGTGCTCATCGTCCCTTCTGCAAAACACTTTAGAACATATAAATAACAATAACAACAACCGCGGAAATCGGAAATCATTTACAACTACTACAGGGAGCGCACACCGCTGTTTATAATTTCACGAACCTCGAAGTCGTTTTTTATTTATTTCAGTCTCTAAGGAACCTTTTTCTTCCCATGCAGCTATCATTAATTAATTAATTAAGATAACTCTCCGAGCATGAGTCACTGGCCAGTAATTAAGGCTGCCGAGCCGCAGACCCCCCTTTCAGCTGGGGTCGCGCTGTAGCTCTCTCCCTTCCAGCTGAGAGAGTCCTGTTTAGAGATTCGTTTCGGGGTTCACGTCCCGTTAAATTCAGGAAACTGCACCGACTGCGCCAATTTGTCGTGAAAATCATAATGAAGACAAATTCCTCGAGGTTCGATTTAAGGAAATTTATTTACACAAATATACTTGTGGCGAGAGAATGTTTCAGCTGCAAAGCCAAGGCACTGCACTCTGAGTTCTGCAGTCAAAAACCATTATATTTATAGGTTGAAATAAACAACTTTGAAGAGATAAAGCTTGGGAACATACGGAAGAGGAAATATGAATGTTTTGCCCTTGGTTTAAAAACAATTCGAGTCCGCATTTTGTTGTCCTTCGGAAGAAGAACTTATTATCATAATAAGGCCAGTACCACATACTCAGCAGTATTTGGTTTACATTACTTGACCTCCTTATTTTCGCTCAAAAGCAGTGGTAAAATATAGTTAATATTCCCAGCATGCTTCTAAATTGGTAACTCATTAACTTCCTTCCACACTTACCGACAC
The DNA here is from genome assembly GCF_047496885.1 of Scyliorhinus torazame. Lineage (NCBI taxonomy): Eukaryota > Metazoa > Chordata > Chondrichthyes > Carcharhiniformes > Scyliorhinidae > Scyliorhinus > Scyliorhinus torazame. The sequence goes on from NC_092726.1 coordinate 59,877,700, forward strand.
ACAAAGAGTTAAGTTTCTCCCAGCTACTGCTAATTGGAGCAGTTTCCTTCCCAGCCAATCAGGTCACTGCTTTGCTGTGATGTCACTCTTCAAGGTAAGTTTTTAAAGAGGAAAACGTACCTTCCCGACAGACCCCTGGCCACTGCTCCCGCCGAAAATCTGTAGGCTGCTTCTCCGGCAGCTGTGTCCCCGCCGCCCTCCTCGCGTTCTTTTATCCTCGCTCCCCACTCCCCTCCTCGTGCCCTTTTATCCTGTGTCCCCGCCGCTCTCCTCGCGCTCTTTCACTGTGTCCCCGCCGCTCTCCTCGCGTTCTTTTATCCTCGGTCCCCGCTCACCTCCTCATGCCCTTTTATCCTGTGTCCCCGCCGCTCTCCTCGCGCTCTTTCACTGTGTCCCCGCCGCTCTCCTCGCGCTCTTTCACTGAGGCCCCGCCGCTCTCCTCGCGCTCTTTCACTGAGTCCCCGCCGCTCTCCTCGCGCTCTTTCACTGAGTCCACGCCACTTTCCTCGCGCTCTTTCACTGAGTCCCCGCCGCTCTCCTCGCGCTCTTTCACTGAGTCCCCGCCGCACTCCTCACGCTCTTTCACAGAGTCCCCGCCGCTCTCCTCGCGCTGTATCACTGAGTCCCCGCCGCTCTCCTCGCGCTGTATCACTGAGTCCCCGCCGCTCTCCTCGCGCTCTTTCACTGAGTCTCCGCCGCTCTCCTTTTGATCTTTCACTGAGTCCCCGCCGTTCTCCTCGCGCTCTTTCTCTGAGTCCCGCCGCTCTCCTCGCGCTCTTTCACTGTGTCCCCGCCGCTCTCCTCGCGCTCTGTCACTGAGTCCCCGCCGCTCTCCTCGCGCTCTTTCACTGAGTCTCCGCCGCTCTCCTTTTGCTCTTTCACTGAGTCCCCGCCGCTCTCCTCGCGCTCTTTCTCTGAGTCCCCACCGCTCTCCTCGCGCTCTTTCACTGAGTCCCCGCCGCTCTCCTCGCGCTCGTTCCCTGAGTCTCCGACGCTCTCCTCGCGCTCTTCCACTGTGTCCCCGCCCCTCTCCTCGCGCTATTCACTGTGTCTCCGCCGCTCTCCTCGCGCTCTTTCACTGAGTCTCCGCCGCTCTCCTCGCGCTCTTTCACTGAGTCTCCGCCGCTCTCCTCGCGCTCTTTCACTGGGTCTCCACCACTCCCCTCGCGCTCTTTCACTGAGTCCCCGCCGCTCTCCTCGAGCTCTTTCACTGAGTCCCCGCCGCTCTCCTCGCGCTCTTTCACTGAGTCCCCGCCGCTCTCCTCGCGCTCTTTCACTGAGTCTCCGCCGCTCTCCTTCGCGCTCTTTTACTGCAGGCTGTGACGTCACGGTTCAACTTCTTTCCACTTCCACCTGCCCTCGAGTCTCCCTCCTGATCTTTACTCGGCTGGGATCCTTACAGTGATTGTCTTTTTTTCGGTTAGAGGAGGAGGTAGGGAGGGAAACACTGAAGAACTGATTCGGGTAAACTGTCACTTGACAACAGCTCCTCCACAAACCACCTTCAAGGTGTACAGAGCTGGAATCGAACTTGGGTTTCCGCAGTGTGAGATCAGAAAGTAAACACGTGGCACAAGCCTCTTTTCAAAACAGATCAATGCAACCTCTAAACAAAATACATCTACTTCTAATTATAAATGTGCTGCTGCTTTTCTTTAAGCAACACACATATTTTGGGAATATTAAAAACGCCAGGCAGCGCCCACGGTGAAACAGGTTCGAACTTACAGTTAAGTTGATGCTGTGAAGTAACAAGCGAGCTAAAGCTGACGCTGGCTTTGAACATGGACACATTGTATATAAATGATTACCGTGATCATAATCGCCGTGGTCGGTAATATTGACGAGAAACTCCAGTTGTTGGTGCACATCATCTCACAGCCAGACGTGACCAAAAACATAAAAGTGCGTGAAGTACGGACAGAGCACATTTATTCCGTTTAACCTCAGCGGCTCTTTGATTAGCGGTTCATTCAATCCCACTCGATCGACCTTTCCCAAGAGGCATGCATTTGATTCCTGTCATTTCTCGCATTGACATTTGAAAGCCACTGTTGTATCTGCCTCCAGCAATCTCACAGGCAGTGCAGACTAGATAACTGAACTGTATCCCAGAACATTAAAATAATTATTCGAAAGATATAGACCATGTACTGTAGAATAGTAATAACGGGCACAGAAATATTAATTGTGGAACAAGGAGCCTCCTTCAGTGTTGTGAATTTCCAATTATTCATCATGTTTGCTGTGGTTGCAAAAAGCAACGAAGTCGCAGAATGTGTCTGACTGGAAAAAATGTAGAAGAATATCTTGCACAAGAGCCCCACAGCAAATCAAATCTTCACCCGATACCAATTGAAACAAAACAGAAACAGAGTAAAGGAGAATGGTAAAGAGATAAAGGGGGAGAGAGCGTTTACTGCTGGAGTATATTGCACACCACTCCCTTCCACCTTACTGCAGCAAGCACGTTGTTTCTGTCTTCAAGGATTCATGCTGTTAGAAATACATGATATTCAGTTTCCTCTGAAGCAGAAGTTACCGGATTCATTGCACCGTTAGAATGACAAACGGGCAGCACGATGGCCCAGTGGTTAGCACTGCTGCCTCACGACGCCGAGTTCTCAGGTTCGATGTCGGCTCTGGGACACTGTCCGTGTGGAGTTTGCACGTTTCCCCCGTGTTTGCGTGGGCTATGCCTTCACAACCCAATGGTGAATCCAAGGAACACATCCGCCACCTTAACAGACTGATCAAGACCTTGGATCCAGATCTTCAGAGCACCCTACGTGCTCTCATCCCACATACTCCCCGCATTGGAGATCTCTACTGCCTCCCAAAAATACATGAGGCCAACACACCAGGCCGCCCTATCGTTTCAGGCAATGGGACCCTGTGTGAGAACCTCTCTGGCTACATCGAGGGCATCTTGAAACCCATCGTACAAGGTACACCCAGCTTCTGTCGCAACACGACGGACTTCCTCCAGAAACTCAGCACCCATGGACCAGTTGAACCAGGAACATTCCTCGTCACAATGGACGTCTTGGCACTCTACACCAGCATCCCCCATGACGACGGCATTGCTGCAACAGCCTCAGTACTCAACACCGACAACTGCCAATCTCCAGACGCAATTCTGCAACTCATCCGCTTCATTCTGGATCACAACGTCTTCACCTTCGACAACAAGTTCTTCATCCAGACGCACGGAACAGCCATGGGGACCAAATTCTCACCCCAATACGCCAACATCTTCATGCACAAGTTTGAACAGGACCTACTCACCGCACAGGACCTTCAACCGATGTTATACACCAGATACATCGATGACATTTTTTTCCTTTGGACCCACGGCGAAGAATCACTGAAACGACTACACGATGGCATTAATAAGTTCCATCCAACCATCAGACTCACTATGGACTACTCTGCAAAATCAGTTGCATTCTTGGACACACTCGTCTCCATCAAGGACGGTCACCTCAGCACTTTGCTTTACCGCAAGCCCACGGATAACTTCATGATGCTCCACTTCTCCAGCTTCCACCCTAAACACATTAAAGAAGCCATCCCCTATGGACAAGCGCTCCGTATACACAGGATCTGCTCAGACGAGGAGGAGCGTAACAGATATCTACAGACGTTGAAAGATGCCGTCGTACGAACGGGATATGGCACTCGACTCATCGATCGACAGTTCCAACGCGCCACAGCGAAAAACCGCACCGACCTCCTCAGAAGACAAACATGGGACACAACCGACAAAATACCTTTCGTCGTCCAGTACCTCCCCGGAGCGGAGAAACTACGTCATCTTCTTCACAGCCTTCAACACGTCATTGCTGACGATGAACATCTTGCAAGGTCATCCCCACACCCCCACTACTTGCCTTCAAACAACCGCGCAACCTCAAACGAACCATTGTTTGCAGCAAACTACCCAGTCTTCAGAACAGTGACCACGACACCACACAACCCTGCCATGGCAATCTCTGCAAGACGTGCCAGATCATTGACATGGATACCGCTATTACACGTGAGAACACCACCCACCAGGTACGTGGTACATACTCGTGCGACTCGGCCAACGTTGTCAACTCATACGCTGCAGGAAAGGATGTCCCGAAGCGTGGTACATTGGCGAGACCATGCAGACGCTGCGACAACGAATGAACGGACATCGCGCAACAATCACCAGGCAGGAATGTTCCCTTCCAGTCAGAGAACACTTCCGCAGTCAAGGCATTCAACCTCTGATCTCCGGGTAAGCGTTCTCCAAGGCGGCCTTCAGGACGCGCGGCAACGCAGAATCGCCGAGCAGAAAATTATAGTCAAGTTCTGCACACATGAGTGCGGCCTCAACCGGGACCTGGGATTCATGTCGCATTGCATTCATCCCCCACCATCTGGCCTGCGAAATCCTACCAACTGTCCTGGCTTGATACAATTCACACCTCTTTAACCTGGGGTTACCCCATCTCTGGATCTGTAAAGATTTAATCACCTGCTAATGGTCGCATTCCAAGCATTGTTTAGCGTCTTTGAATTTGTCTATATATGTGTTTCTGGAACAGACCTCTTCATTCACCTGAGGAAGGAGCAGCGCTCCGAAAGCTAGTGACATCGAAACAAACCTGTTGGACTTTAACCTGGTGTTGTAAGACTTTGTACGGAGTAAATCTCCTTCATGCAGTATTGCACCATTTAAGTTGTGAATCACTGACAGAGTGTGACAGGTCAGTTATTGTGCAGAGGTGGAATAGAACTTGTCTTTCCCCAGTGAGAGGCCAGAAAGCAAACACGTGGCACAGCCGCTTTTAAAAATAATTGTAAAGCAACCTGAAAAAAGATAGACCTCCCTCTAATTATTAAATGTGCGTCTGCTTTTATTGGGAGCAACACAGATGTTTTCAATATTAACAGCACAGGCAGCGCCCAGGGTCAGACAGATTGGAACTTACAACGAAGTTGATGCTGTGAAGTAAGCAGTGAGCTAAAGCGGACGCTGAGTTCACACATGGACATAGTGAATAGAAAGGATTACAGTGAGAATACTCGCGGTGCTGGGGAACTTGGAGGGAACCTGCAGGTGTTGGTCCACATCATCTCAGAGCCAGAAGACATCCAAAGCATTAAAACTGGGTGAAGTACCGAAGGAGGACATTGATTCCGTTTGACCTCAGCGGCTCTATAGATGAGCAGATGATTCAATCCGACGGCACCACCCTTTCCTTGGAGAAATACATTTTATTTCTGTCACTCCTACCATTCCCTGTGAAACCACTGTTGTATCTGCCTGTACCAGTGTCCCAGGCCGTGCAGACCAGATCAGAATCACTCGCTGTGTGAATCGTTTAGAAGCAGTTTTCCCTTAGGGGTGATTAGATTGGCTGGAGTTGGGTTATTTCGAATAAAAGACGATGAGGTGAGATTCGCTCCACACATTTAAGATGATAAAATGTTGGATAATCTGGATGTAAACGAACTGTTTCCATGAACAATATAAATATCTGTTGGAAAGATGTAACTGAAATATGTGATCATGCAGCTACATTCATCAGCGAGTATTGCAGAGCCGGAACTGATAACAAATGGCAACATGGGGAGACTACACGGTCACTCACACCTCCTCCACCATTCAATTTAATCACTGCTCAGCTTCTGCCCCAGTGTCATTTCCCGCTTGTTCCTCACATCCTTTTATTACCTCATTTTCTGTAAGAATAATCGAGGCAGACACCCAAAGCCACATTTCAAACCGAGTTGGACATTTACGGCCATAAGACCATAAGACACAGGAGCTGAACTTGGTCACTAGGCCCAGCGAGCCTGCTCCGCCATTCAATCATGGCTGATATGTTTCTCATCCTCATTCTCCTACCTTCTCTCCTTCTCCCCATAACCCCTGATCTCCTTATTAACCAAGAACCTATCTGTCTCTGTCTTAAAGACACTCAGTGATTTGGCCTCCACAGCCTTCTGTGGCAAAGAGTTCCACAGATTCACCACCCTATGGCTGAAGACATTCTTCCACGTCTCTGTTTTAAAGCATCGTCCCGTTAGTCTGAGATGGTGTCTTCTGGTTCTAGTTTTTCATGCAAGTGGAAACATCCTGTCCACGTCCACTCTATCCAGGCCTCGCAATATCCTGGAAGTTTCAATAAGATCCCCCTCATCCTTCTAAACTCCAACGAGTACAGACCCAGAGTCCTCAACCGTTCTCATACGACAAGCTCTTCATTCCAGGGATAGTTCTAGTGAACCTCCTCTGGATCCTTTCCAAGAGAACCATATCCTTCTTCAGATACGGTGCCAAAACTGCTCACAATACGCCAAATGAGGTCTGACCAGAGCCTGAGACAGCGTCAGAAGTACATCCTTGCGCTTGTACTCTCACCCTCCCGACATGAATGCTAACATTGCAATTGCCTTCCTAACTGCCGACTGAACCTGCACGTTAACCTGAAGAGAATCGTGAACAAGGCCTCCCAAGTCCCTTTGTGCTTCTGCATTCCGAAGCATTCCCACATTTGGAAAATAGTCAATGCCTCCATTCCTCCTTCCAAAGTGCATAAACTCACGCTTTTCCACATTGTATTCCATCTGCCAATTCTTTGCACAGTCTCCTAACTTCAAAGTCCTTCTGCAGCCCCCACCCACCCCCTCCCCACCCTCCCACACCCCGCTTCCTCAATACTACCTGTCCCTCTACAGATCTTCGCATCATCGGCAAACTCTGCAACACTGCCTTCGGATCCTTCTTCCAGATCATTAATGTATATTGTGGCAAGTTGTGGTCCCAGCACAGACCCCTGAGGGACACCACTAGTCACAGGCTGCCATCCTGGAAAATACCCCTTTATTCCCGCTCTCTGCCTTCTGCCAGTCAGCCAATTCTTTTTCCATCCCAGGATGTTACCCTGAACACCATGGGCTCTTAACCAATTTAACAGTCTCCTATGCGGCACCATGTCAAAGGCCCTCTGGAAATCTAAATAAACCACGTCCACTGGTTCTCGTTTGTCTAACTTCCTTGTTACTTCCTCAAAGAACTCTAACAGATTTGTTAGACATGACCTCCCCTTGACAAAGCCGAGCTGACTCAGTCCTATTTTATCCTGCACTTCCAAGTACTCCGCGATCTCATCCTTAATAATGGATCTAAAATCTTACCAATGACCGAAGTCAGGCTAACCGGACTTTAATTTCCCGCCTTCTGCCTCCCTCCCTTCTCAAACAGCGGCGCTAAACTAGTACTTTCCATTCCTCTGGGACCCTTTCTGCCTTCAGTGATTCCTGAAAGATTCCCGCCACTGCCTCCACAATCTCCTCAGCTATCTCTTTTAGAACCCTGGGATGTAGTCCACCCGGCCCAGGTCATTCATCCACCTTCAGACCTTTCAGTTTCCCCAGAACCTTCTCCTTAGTGATGGCCACGGCCCTCCCCTCTGCCCCCTGGCTCTCCTGGAGCTCTGGCATCCCACTGGTGGCTTCCAACGTGAAGAATGATGCAAAATAACTATACAGTTATACCTGTTATTACTTCCCAAATCACATTTTACAGTGGTCCAATGTCTTTTTCTTGTCTCTCTCTTACCTTTTATATATTGAAAAAATATCTTCCTATCGTCTTTTACATTACTAACCAGCTTGCACTCATACTTCATCTCCTCCTCGTTTATTGCTTTTTCAATTGTCCTCTGTTCGCTATTAAAGTCTTCCCAATCTTCTGGCATCCCACTATTCCTCGCCACATTGTATGCTTTTTATTTTGCGTTACCGCTGTCCTTGATTTCCCTCGTCAGCCATGGACTCCTTGTTCTCCCCTAAGCATGTTTCCTCCTCCTTGGGATGAAATTCTGTTGTTCCTCCCAAATAGCCCCCCAAAACTCCTGCCATTGCTGTTCCACTGTCTTCCCTGCTGGGCTCCTTTTCCAATCAACTCTGGCCAGCTCCTCCCTCGTGTCTTTTCAGTTGCCCCTATTTAATTGTAATACCGTTACATCTGATTGCAGCTTCTCCCTCTCAAACTGCAGGGTAAATTCCAGCATATTGTGGTCACTGCTGCCTAAGGGTTCCTTCACCTTAAGTTCCTAATCAAGTCTGCTTCATGACACATCACCAAATCCAGAATTGCCTGTTCCCTAGTCGGCTCTGTCACAAGCTGCTCCAAACAAAAAGCATCTCTTAGACTTTCCACAAATTCCTTTCCTTGGGATCCACGCCCAACCTGATTTCCCCAGTCTACCTGCATATTGAAGTCCACCATGATTATTGTAATATTGCCTTTTTTACATGCCTTTTCTATCTCCTGATTTAATTTCTGCTCCACATCCTGCCTACTGCTAGGGGCCCTGCAAATAACTCCCATCAGGGTATTTTTATCTATTCGATTCCGCAACTCTGCCCTCAGAGATTCTATGCCTTCTGATCCTATATCGCTCCTTGCTATCGATTGAACTTCATTCCTCACTATCAATGCAACCCCGCTCCCTTTGCCCATCTGTCAGTCCTTTCGATAGAACACTTGCATATTTTGATGCAAGCCCTGATCACCTTGCAGCCACGTCTCTGTGATTCCCATCACATCCTCCCAGCCAATATCAATGTGCGCAACCTCCCAGCGAGGATAGTGATGCCCCTACAGTTTAGATGCTGCCCGCCCTTCTTGTCCAGGTCCCACCTGTCCCGGAAGATAGCCCAATGGCCCAGAAATCTGAAATCCTCCCTCCTACACCACCAGTTTAGCCACGTGTTTAGCTGTACTATCCTCTTATTTCTGGCCTCACTGTCACGTGGCACAGGGAGTAATCATGTGAGTAATCCTCAGAGCACCAGGAGCAAACCCACGCAGACACGGGGAGAACGTGCAGACTCCGCACAGACAGTGACCCAAGCCGGGAATCGAACCTGGGACCCTGGTGCTGTGAAGCAACAGGCTTCACGCCTCTGTGCTACTGTGCCGGCCTTCAAATCAGGAATCCTCAAGAATTGGGAGAGTGTCGGTATCACGGAGAGCTATGGATCTGCTGTGTAATACTGAGAAATAAATCAGCAAGGCCATGGCAGGGTTCGATTCTCCTACAATCCGCCAGCTCCAATCTTAACCATCGCATTGGACCCCGGCATTGATTAGTCCATTAAACCTGGGAAACAGACTCTAATTGATAAATAATAAATGGAAACAATGGTTGATCACTCTCTTATTGTGAAACAGTCAGTATTTTCCCGAGGAGAAACATTAGAGGATACAGAAGGGAACCAAAAGGACCGGTCTCCCCAACAACACCAGCGGGAGTTTGTAGTTATCCAGTTGCGGCAGTCAGGTAGGATCAATAATTAAAATAAATATGTGACACAATATATAATTGTTTTTGAGCCCATTACTTCCCGGATTCCATCATTCAAATTGCTGAGACGTCTTCAGTAGAAACAGGCAGAGGATCACATTGTATTCCACCACATAGCAGCGATATTTCTAGTAATTCATGGAATTAAAAACTGAAAGATAATTTCTGATACTCATGGACATTTCCAAATGCATATTATTGTGAAAAGTATAAAGATTTCTAGATATATTCAGTAATCATTGGACTGAAAATAATCATGTTCCTGGCATGATGATTCTATAGAAAGATAATCACAGTTTAGTTAATTGTGAGCAGAAATGTCTATGTTCAATTTATTGTGTTATTGTAGTGAGGTCAGGAATTACTGACTCTATTTGAAAGAACAATCTTAGTATGAATATTGTCTAACAATATTGTTTTACGCCTGTGATTACTGGAAGAATCAATCCTTCAATAATCACATTCAATGTTGTAATTAAATGTTTTTCGTTATTTACTGTGTTCAATGGACTGAAAAAGAACGTGATGCTTTCTAACAATGTTGTGCAAACATGATGTCATCCTGCCTTCAACATTGGATTTCATAGATCATAGATCATAGAATTTATAGTGCAGAAGGCGGCCATTCGGCCCATCGAGTCTGCACCGGCTCTTGCAAAGAGCACCCTACCCAAGCCCACACCTCCACCCTATCCCCATAACCCAGTAACCCCATCTATCCTAAGAGCAATTTAGTGTGGCCATTCCACCTAACCTGCACATCTTTGGACTGTGGGAGACAATCAGAGCACCCGGAGGAAACCCACGCAGACACGGGGAGAACGTGCAGACTCCGCACAGACAGTGACCCAAGCGGGAATCGAACCTGGGACCCTGGCGCTGTGACGTCATAGTGGCACCACTATGCTACCGTGCTGCCCGATTTGCTCAGTTTTCTTTGGTAGAAACAGGCAGAGAGAATTCTCACACTATTCAGTCATGGCACAACTATGATTAATGAAATTAAATCCTGAGATATAATTGCTGGTATCATAGACATGGGAAATATTTCCCAATACATATTATTGTGGGAAGTTAAAAGATTTATTCATACCGTTAGTGATGAATGGATTACTCAGTATCTTGCCATGATAATTCTCTTGGAAAATGACCATCGGTTTAATGTCCTGTACCCGGTTCTCCGTCCCACCAGCCCCGTTATCCGGCGCTCTGCACCCCCCCGCCACAACGGGAGTCTCCGTTCCCGCAGCCGGGCAATGAGGTTTCCCATTGTGACCACCCCACGCCATCGAGAAACCCGCCGACATGGGTGCGCTGCCGGCGGAATTGGAGGATGCTGCCGAGGGAGAATCCCATTGATTGAGATTGTGAGCTGAACAAATGCATTTTTAATTGATGCTACTACTGTTGTGTGGTCAGGAATTACAGATTCTATTCCACTGAATAACAATCTCAATTTGATTATGGTCTGAACAATAATTAGAAACCGCCTGTGATTATTGCAATGAACAATCCTTTGACAATCACAGTGAAAGATGCAATGAAATGTTTTCAGTTATTTGCTGTGTTTAATGGACTGGAAACGAATTTGGTATTTTCTATCAATGTTGCACAAATAACAATTAGTTGTGTAATGCTTGTTGGACTTTAACATGAGCTGTTCACTGATTTAATTCAACCTCGCAATGAATGAATAAGATAATTGTTTATTGGACCAAACAATCAATTCAAGTTCTCTCTGATTATTGGGATGAACGATGTTAACAGGTGATTAATCTTCCATAAAAAAATTATTAAATAATTCAATTAAAAAGCACCAGATCCGTCAGAACTTTACCAGTTTCAAGACATTTAATGTTGGGAAACTGGCAATCATTGATTAAAATATCTGAGCCATTTTAACAGCTAGTTCTTCCATATTCGCTTTGATTATTGGGTGTAATGATTAAAAGTTAGTTACTCTAACTCTTGGACTGAATCCAAGCAGTATAAAATGTGTTGGCCCTCAGGACAATCTCAACAAAAGGACATTTGTTGCAGTGACTGATGTCGTCTCCAAATCCCGCAGCCCACTCATCCCTCTCTGGGGTGGGGTGATATCTGGGCTTGGGTGATCTCTGGGGTTGGGTGATATCTGGGCTTGGGTGATCTCTGGGCTAGGGTGATCTCTGGGCTAGGGTGATCTCTGGGCTAGGGTGATCTCTGGGGTTGGGTGATCTCTGGTGTTGGGTGATCTCTGGCGTTGGGTGATATCTGGCGTTGGGTGATATCAGGGGTTTGGTGATATCTGGGGTTGGATGATCTCTGGCGTTGGGTGAGATCTGGGGTTGGGTGATATCTGGTGTTGGGTGATCTCTGGGGTTGGGTGAACATAGAACATAGAACAATACAGCGCAGTACAGGCCCTTCGGCCCACGATGTTGCACCGAAACAAAAGCCATCTAACCTACACTATGCCATTATCATCCATATGTTTATCCAATAAATTTTTAAATGCCCTCAATGTTGGCGAGTTCACTACTGTAGCAGGTAGGGCATTCCACGGCCTCACTACTCTTTGCGTAAAGAACCTACCTCTGACCTCTGTCCTATATCTATTACCCCTCAGTTTAAAGTTATGTCCCCTCGTGCCAGCCATATCCATCCGTGGGAGAAGGCTCTCACTGTCCATCCTATCCAACCCCCTGATCATTTTGTATGCCTCTATTAAGTCTCCTCTTAACCTTCTTCTCTCCAACGAAAACAACCTCAAGTCCATCAGCCTTTCCTCATAAGATTTTCCCTCCATACCAGGCAACATCCTGGTAAATCTCCTCTGCACCCGCTCCAAAGCCTCCACGTCCTTCCTATAATGCGGTGAACAGAACTGTACGCAATACTCCAAATGCGGGCGTACCAGGGTTCTGTACAGCTGCAACATGACCTCCCGACTCCGGAACTCAATCCCTCTACCAATAAAGGCCAACACTCCATAGGCCTTCTTCACAACCCTATCAACCTGGGTGGCAACTTTCAGGGATCCATATATCCCTCTGTAACCTGCTACATCCTTCCACACTATCGACAACACCACCGACTTTAGTATCGTCTGCAAATTTACTCACCCACCCTTCTGCACATTCCTCTCGGTCATTGATAAGAATGACAAACAGCAACGGCCCCAGAACAGATCCTTGTGGTACTCAACTTGTGACTGTACTCCATTCTGAACATTTCCCATCAACCACCACCCTCTGTCTTCTTTCAGCTAACCAATTTCTGATCCACATCTCTAAATCACCCTCGATCCCCAGCCTCCGTATTTTTTGCAATAGCCTACCGTGGGGAATCTTATCAAACGCTTTGCTGAAATCCATATACACCACATCAATTGCTCTACCCTCGTCTACCTGTTCAGTCACCTTCTCAAAGAACTCAATAAGGTTTGTGAGGCATGACCTACCCTTCACAAAGCAATGCTGACTATCCCTGATCATATTATTCCTATCTAGATGATTATAAATCTTGTCTCTTATAATCCCCTCCAAGACTTTACCCACTACAGACGTGAGGCTCACCGGTCTATAGTTGCCGGGGTTGTCTCTGCTCCCCTTTTTGAACAAAGGGACCACATATGCTGTCCTCCAGTCCTCTGGCACTATTCCTGTAGCCAATGATGACATAAAAATCAAAGCCAAAGGTCAAGCAATCTCTTCCCTGGCCTCCCAGAGAATCCTAGGATAAATCCCATCAGGTCCCGGGGACTTATCTATTTTCAGCCTGTCCAGAATTGCCAACACCTATTCCCTACATACCTCAATGCCATCTATTCTATTAGCCTGGGGCTCAGCATTCTCCTCCACAACATTATCTTTTTCCTGAGTGAATACTGACGAAAAATATTCATTTAGTATCTCGCCTATCTTTTCAGACTCCACACACAATTTCCCATCCCTGTCCTTGACTGGTCCTACTCTTTCCCTAGTCATTCGCTTATTCCTGACATACCTATAGAAAGCTTTGGGGTTTTCCTTGATCCTTCCTGCCAAATACTTCTCATGTCCCCTCCTTGCTCGTCTTAGCTCTCTCTTTAGATCCTTCCTCGCTGCCTTGTAACTATCCATTGCCCCAACCGAAACTTCACACTTCATCTACACATAGGCCTCCTTCTTCCTCTTAACAAGAGATTCCACTTCCTTGGTAAACCACGGTTCCCTCGCTCGACGCCTTCCTCCCTGTCTGACCTGTACATACTTATCAAGAACACACAGTAGCTGATCCTTGAACAAGCCCCACTTATCCAGTGTGCCCAACACTTGCAGCCTACTTCTCCACCTTATCCCCCCCAAGTCACGTCTAATGGCATCATAATTGCCCTTCCCCCAGCTATAACTCTTGCCCTGCGGTGTATACTTATCCCTTTCCATCATTAACGTAAACGTCACCGAATTGTGGTCACTGTCCCCAAAGTGCTCTCCTACCTCCAAATCCAACACCTGGCCTGGTTCATTACCCAAAACCAAATCCAACGTGGCCTCGCCTCTTGTTGGCCTGTCAACGTATTGTTTCAGGAAACCCTCCTGCACACACTGTACAAAAAACGACCCATCTATTGTACTCAAACTATATCTTTTCCAGTCAATATTTGGAAAGTTAAAGTCTCCCATAATAACTACCCTGTTACTTTCACACATATCCAGATTCATCTTCGCCATCCTTTCCTCTACATCCCTAGAACTATTAGGAGGCCTATAAAAAACTCCCAACAGGGTGACCTCTCCTTTCCTGTTTCTAACTTCAGCCCATACTACCTCGGAAGAAGAGTCCCCATCTAGCATCCTCTCCGCCATCGTAATACTGCTCTTGACTAGCAGCGCCACACCTCCCCCTCTTTTGCCTCCTTCTCTGAGCTTACTAAAACACCTAAACCCCGGAACCTGCAACATGATTCCTGTCCCTGCTCTATCCATGTCTCCGAAATGGCCACAACATCGAAGTCCCAGGTACCAACCCATGCTGCCAGTTCCCCTACCTTGTTTCGTATACTCCTGGCATTGAAGTAGACACACTTCAAAACACCTACCTGAACACTGGCCCCCTCCTGCGACGTCAAATCTGTGCTCCTGACCTCTATACTCTCATTCTCCCTTCACCTAAAACTACAATCCAGGTTCCCATGCCCCTGCTGCATTAGTTTAACCCCCCCCCCCCAAAGAGCACTAAGAAATCTCCCCCCTCAGGATATTTGTGCCCCTCAGGTTCAGATGTAGACCATCCTGTCTGTAGAGGTCCCACCTTCCCCAGAAAGAGCCCCAGTTATCCAGAAATCTGAATCCCTCCCGCCTGCACCATCCCTGTACCCACGTGTTTAAATGCTCTCTCTCCCTATTCCTCATCTCACTATCACGTGGCACGAGCAACAACCCAGAGATAACAACTCTGTTTGTTCTAGTTCTGAGCTTCCATCCTAGCTCCCTGAAAGCCTGCCTGACATCCTTGTCCCCTTTCCTACCTATGTCGTTAGTGCCAATGTGGACCACGACTTGGGGCTGCTCCCCCTCCCCCTACGGACCCGGAAAACACGATCCGAGACATCACGTACCCTTGCACCTGGGAGGCAACATACCAAACGTGAGTCTCTCTCGCTCCCACAAAATCTCCTATCTGTGCCCCTGACTATCGAGTCCCCAATTACTAATGCTCTGCTCCTCTCCCCCCTTCCCTTCTGAGCAACAGGGACAGACTCCGTGCCAGAGGCCCGTACCCCATGGCTTACCCCTGGTAAGTCACCCCCCCCCCCCCCCACAATTATCCAAAGAGGTATACTTGTTTCTCAGGGGAACGACCGCAGGGGATCCCTGCACTGACTGCTTTTTCCCAGTCCCTCTTACAGTTACCCACCTATCTCCAATCTTTGGTGTAACTAATTCCCTGAAGCTACTATCTATGACCCCTTCTGCCTCCCGAATGATCCGAAGTTCTTCCAACTCCAGCTCCAGTTCCCTAACTCGGTCTTGGAGGAGCTGGAGATGGCAGCACTTCCTGCAGGTAAAATCAGCAGGGACACTAACTGCATCCCTCACCTCAAACATCCTGCAGGAGGAACATTGCACTCCCTTCCCTGCCATCCCTCTAACTTACTACCAAGATCTGGCTAACAACTAAATTAATTTTTTATAAAAAATAATAATAATATAATAAAATATGGTACTTACCTCAGGCCAATGGGTTTTATTATTAGGTTAGAGGAGGAGGGCGGTTGGGACACACTACACGTGTAGTGTCTCGGGTTTCCTCTCCACCAGAATTTATTGGTGAGGGTCTTCCCAGACGTCCGCGGGTCGACTTCCTGTTCCCGCCTAAAAAACTAATTAAAAAAAAAGAAAAATTCTCAGCTCCTGCTGAAATTGACTAACCAGCTCCACTCCCGCCGAAATCGACTGGCCTGCCCCTGCAAAGACAACTGCTTTTAAAGGACAGACTTACCTCCCAGCACCCACTTCCGCAATGCTCCCGCTGAAACTGACTCACCAGCTGTTCTCCCGCCGAAATCGACTGGCCTGCCCCTGCAAAGACAAGTGCTTTTAAAGGTTGACTTACCTCCCAGCAGCCACTTCCGCAATGCTCCCGCTGAAACTGACTCACCAGCTCCACTCCCGCCGAAATCGACTGACCTCTGGGATTGGGTGATCTCTGGGGTTGGGTGATATCTGGGGTTGGGTGATATCTGGGATTGGGTGATCTCTGGGGTTGGGTGCTATCTGGGGTTGGGTGAGCTCTGGGGTTTGGTGATATCTGTGGTTGGGTGATCTCTGGCGTTGGGTGATATCTGGGGTTGGGTGATATCTGGTGTTGGGTGATCTCTGGGGTTGGGTGACCTTTGGAATTGGGTGATATCTGGGGTTGGGTGATCTCTGGTGTTGGGTGATCTCTGGGGTTGGGTGACCTTTGGAATTGGGTGATATCTGGTGTTGGGTGATCTCTGGTGTTGGAAGATATCTGGGGTTGGGTGATACCTGGGATTGGGTGATCTCTGGGTTTGGTGATATTTGGGGTTGGGTGATATCAGGGTTTGGGTGATACTTGGGTTTGAGTGATATCTGGGGTTGGGTGATATCAGGGTTTGGGTGATATCAGGGTTTGCGTGATATCCGGGGTTGTGTGGTCTCTGAGGTTAGGTGATCTCTGGGGTCGGATGATATCTGGGGTTGGGTGATATCTGGGGTTGGGTGAGCTCTGGGGTTGGGTGGTATCTGGGGTTGTGTGATCTCTGGGGTTGGGTATCTGGGGTTGGGTGATACCTGGGGTTGGGTGATATCTGGGGTTGGGTGATATCTGGCGTTGGGTGATATCTGGTGTTGGGTGATATCTGGTGTTGGGTGATATTTGGGGTTGGGTGATATCGCGGTTGGGTGATCTCTGGGGTTGGGTGATATCTGGCGTTGGGTGATATCTGGGGTTGGGTGATATCGCAGTTGTAGGTAGATATCCGTTCTGCGGTGATGTTTGGGGGGCATGAATTACAGGCTGGGTTCATATCGGAGGGGTGGAATGATATATTAAAATTAATAATCGATTAATGTCACAAGTATACTTCACTGAAGTCACTGTGAAAAGCCCCTAGTTGCCATATTACGGCGCTTGTTTGTGGAGACCGGCACTGGACGTGAACCCGCGCTGCTGGCATTGTTCTGCTTTGCAAGGCGGCTATTTAGCCCACTGTGCTAATTCGGCCCCTGTTGGGCTAGTTCGGGGGTTTGGGGTTGTCATCGGGCGGGATGATACCTGCCTGGGGACATCCGGGTGTTGTGGGTAATATCCGGAGGCTAGTATCGAGGGTCGTTATAGCTAGGACTGATATACAGGGGGGGGGGCGGTGATATTTAGGGGTTGTGACATTTGGATGGGTGGGGTAACATTCGGCGGGCGGGGGTGATGTCCGGTTGGGACGGGTGACATTTGGCCGGCGGGGGTGATATCCGAGGGAGGGGCGGAGATGATATCCCAGAGAAGTGACATCTGCCGGGGAGGGTTGGGGATTTGATGATATCGAGGGGCTGACCTGGGCGGGGGCGATACCTGGAGGGGGGTGGGTTGGGGGTGGGGCTGGATTTATTGGGATCATAAAGTAGAATTATAGCATCAGCAGTGCAGAAGGAGGCCATTCGGTCCATCACGTCTGCACCAGCCCTTGGAAAGAGTGTCTCACCGAAGCCCACACCTCTGCCCCATCCCAGTAACCCAGTGACCTGCTAACTCCGAGGTAACAATATCAGAGAGGCGAATATCCGACGGGGGATGATGTTTGTGGGAGGATGATATGAAGGGGGTGATATCGGGGTGGGGGTGATATCAGGGAGGGGATATCGGGAGGGGGTGATGTCGTGAGGGTGTGATATCAGTTTGAGGGTGATATCCGGGAGGTGGCGATATCCGGGAGGTGGTGATATCGGGGAGGGGGTGATATTGCGGAGGGGGTGATATTGCGGAGGGGGTGATATCGGGGAGGGGGTGATATCGGGGTGGGGGTGATATCGGGGAGGGGGTGATATCAGGGTGATATCCGGGAGGTGGCGATATCGGGGAGGGGGTGATATCGGGGTGGGGCAGATTTCGGGGAGGGGGTGATATCGGGGAGGGGGTGATAACGGGGAGGGGGTGATATCGGGGAGGGGGTGATATCGGGGAGGGGGTGATATCGGGGCGGGGGTGATATCGGGAAAGGGTGATATCGGGGGAGGGGTGATATCGAGGAGGGGGTGATATCGGGAATTGGTGATATCGGGGAGGGGGTGCTATCGGGGTGGGGATGATATCGGGAAGGGGTGATATCGGGTGAGGGGGTGATATCGAGGAGTGGGTGATATCGGGGAGGGGGCATATCGGGGAGGGGGTGCTATCGGGGAGGGGGTGATATCTGGGAAGGGGAGATACCGCGGAGGGGGTGATATCGGGGTGGGAGTGGGATCGGAGTAGGGGTGATATTGGGGTGGGGTGATAGCGGGGTGAGGGTGATATCCGGGAGGTGGCGATATCCGGGAGGTGGCAATATCGGGGAGGGGTTGATATTGCGGAGGGGGTGATATCGGGGAGGGGGTAATATCGGGGTGGGGGTGATATCGAGGAGGGGGTGATATCAGGGTGAGGGTGATATCCGGGAGGTGGCGATATCGTGGAGGGGGTGATATCGGGGTGGGGGTGATTTCGGGGAGGGGGTGATATCGGGGAGGGGGTGATAACGGGAAGGGGTGATATCGGGGAGGGGGTGCTATTGGGTCGGGGTGATATCGGGAATGGTGATATCGGGGGAGGGGGTGATATCGAGGAGGGGGTGATATCGGGGAAGGGGGATATCGGGGAGGGTTGCTATCGGGGTGGGAGTGAGATTGGAGTAGGGGTGATATTGGGGTGGGGTGATATCGGGGTGGGGGTGATATCGGGGAGGGGGTGATATCAGGGTGGGAGTGATATCGTGGAGGGGGTGATATCGCAGAGGGGGTGATATCGGGGAGGGGCTGATATCGGGGAGGGGGTGATATTGGGGAAGGGGTAATATCGGGGAGGGGGTGATATCGGGGAGGGGGTGATATCGGGGAGGGAGTGATATCGGGGAGGCGGTGATATTGGGGAGGGGGTGATATCGGGGAGGGAGTGATATCGGGGAAGGGGTAATATCGGAGAAGGGGTGATATCGGGGAGGGGGTGATATCGGGGAGGGAGTGATATCGGGGAGGGGGTGATATCGGGGAGGGGGTGATATCGGGGAGGGGGTGATATCGGGGAGGGGGTAATATCGGGGAGGGCGTGATATCGGGGAGGGGGTGATATCGGGGAGGGGGTGATATCGGGGAGGGAGTGAAATCGGGGAGGGGGTGATATTGGGGAGGGGGTGATATTGGGGAGGGGGTGATATCGGGGAGGTGGTGATATTGGGGAGGGTGTGATATCGGGGTGGGGGTGATATCAGGGTGAGGGTGATATCCGGGAGGGGGCGATATCGGGGAGGGGGTGATATCGCGGAGGGGGTGATATCGGGGAGGGGGTGATATCGGGGAGGGGGTGATATCGGGGAGGGGGTAATATCGGGGAGGGCGTGATATCGGGGAGGGGGTGATATCGGGGAGGGGGTGATATCGGGGAGGGAGTGAAATCGGGGAGGGGGTGATATTGGGGAGGGGGTGATATTGGGGAGGGGGTGATATCGGGGAGGTGGTGATATTGGGGAGGGGGTGATATCGGGGAGGGGGTGATATCTGGGAGGGAGTGATATCGGGGAAGGGGTGATATCGGGGAGGGGGTAATATCGGGGAGGGGGTGATATCGGGGAGTGGGTGATATCGGGGAGGGGGTGATATCGGGGAGGGAGTGAAATCGGGGAGGGGGTGATATTGGGGAGGGGGTGATATTGGGGAGGGGGTGATAGCGGGGAGGTGGTGATATTGGGGAGGGGGTGATATCGGGGAGGGGGTGATATTGGGGAGGGGGTGATATCGGGGAGTGGATGATATTGGGGAGGGGATAACCGGGGTGGGGGAGGGGCAGTGCTGCGGTGTCTATTGAGACACAATAATCCTGACGACCCCCAATGGGGACAATGGGCATCAGAAGCCGCCACCTCGCCTGTGCCGCACCCATCCCAGCATGCCCTGCGTGCCGGCGGCGGTCATCTGTTGCCAGTAGGTCCTCCGGCAGCCAAATTGTGTTTCCTGGGGAGACTCCATGTGGTCATCTTGTGTTGCCAGGGGAGACTCCAGGTGACCATCTTGTGTTGCCAGGGGAGACTCCAGGTGGCCATATTGTGTTGCCAGGGGAGACGATGCCAGTCAGTGGGTGGCCCGCGCACTGCCTGCTGGGATAGTGACCCTCCCGCACATGCGCACGGACAGCTCTGTGTGAAGCCTCCATTGTCTGAAGCATTATTACTGGCATAAGCCCCAGAGTCCTCAACCGTTCCTCAAATGACAAGCCCGCCTCTGCCACCAGACTCCGGCTTCACTCTCGGTGCTGAAACACCCATTCCCCTTTCCTTGGAGGGACAGCAGCTGGCGAGCAGTGAGGGCGGGTTGGGCTGAGTTTGTCGGTGTCTGTGTCTCTCTCTGTGTTTCTGTCTGTGTCTTAGGCTGTGTCTGGGCCTGTGTCCTTGTGTCTGTCCGTGTCTCTGTCTGTGTCTCTGTTTCTCTCTGTGTCTCTTACAGTGTCTCTGTCTGCATCGCTGTCTATATCTTTGTCTGTGCCTCTGTCTGTGCCGTTGCCTGTGCCCGTGTCTGTGCCCGTGTCTGTGCCGTTGCCTGTGCCCGTGTCTGCGCCCGTGTCTGTGCCGTTGCCTGTGCCCGTGTCTGTGCCCATGTCTGTGCCCGTGTCTATGTCTGTGTCGCTGACTGTGTCACTGACTGCCTCTCAATTTGTGTCTTTGTCTCTGTCTGTGTCTCTGTCTCCGTCTGTGTCTCTGCCTGTACCTGTGTGTCTTTCTCTGTCTGTCTCTCTGTCTGTGATTCTATCTGTGTCTCTGTGTGTGCCTGTATATCTGTCTGTGTCTGTTACTCTGTCTGTGGCTCTGACTGTGCCTCAGTCTGTGTCTCTGCCTGTACCTGTGTCTCTGTCTATGCCTGTGCCTCTGTCTGTGTTTCTGCCTGTGTAATGTCTCTAACTGTGTCTCGGTATCGGTCTATGTCTGTGTCCCTGCCTTTGTCTGTGTCTTCGTATCTGTCTCTACCTGTGTCCCGTGTCTCTGTCTGTGTCCCTGTCTCTTCTGTGTTTGTGTCTTTGTCTCTATCCGTGTCTCTGTCTTTGTCTGTGTCTCTGTCTGTGTCTGTGTTTGTGCCTCTGTCTGTGATTCTGACTCTTTCTCGCTCTGTGTCTCTGTCTATGTAAATGTCTCTGCCTGTGTCTCGGTCTGTGTCTATGTCGGTGTCGCTGACTGTCTCTCTGTCTGTGTCTGCGTCTCTGTCTATATCTGTGTCTGTGTCTCTGTCTGTGTCTCTGCCTGTGCCTGTGTCTGTGCCTGTGTCTCTGTCTGTGTCTCTGACTGTGTCGCTCACTGTCTCTCAATCTGTGTCTGTCTCTGTGTGTGTCTCTGTCATGTCTCTGGCTGTGTCTCTGTCAGTGGCTCTGTCTTTGTTTCTGTCCGTGTCTTTGTCTTTGTCTGTGTCTGTTTTTATGTCCCTGTCTGTGATTCCGTCTCTTTCTCTGTCTGTGTCTCTGTCTGTGTCATTGTATCTGCCTGTGTCTCTGCCTGTAGCTGTGTCTCTCTCCCTGTCTGCCTCTTTGTTTGTGATTATGTCTGTGTTTATATCAGATTCTCTGTCTGTCTCTGTCTGTGTCTCTGTCTGCGTCTGTGCCTCCGTCTATGTCTCTGTCTGGGTCGGTGTCTGTATCTGTGTCTCTGTCTGTGTATGTGTCTGAGTCTGGGTCTCTGTATGAGACTGTGTCTCTGTCTGTGTCTCTGAATCGGTCAGCGGTTCTGTTTGTGTCTCTGCCTGTGTTTGTGTCTCTGTTTGTGTCTCAGTCTGTGTCTCCATCTGTGTCTGTGTTTGTCTGTGCCTGTGTCTGTGCCTGTGCCTTTGTATCTGTCTGTGTTGTGTCAAAGAGATCTAGGAGTACAGGTCCACAGACCACTGAAAGGGGCTACACAGGTGGAGAAGGTAGTCAAGAAGGCATACGGCATGCTTGCCTTCATTGGGCGGGGCATTGAGTATAAGAATTGGCAAGTCATGTTGCAGCTGTATAGAACCTTAGTTAGGCCACACTTGGAGTATAGTGTTCAATTCTGGTCGCCACACTACCAGAAGGATGTGGAGGCTTTAGAGAGGGTGCAGAAGAGATTTACCAGAATGTTGCCTGGTATGGAGGGCATAAGCTATGAGGAGCGATTGAATAAACTCGGTTTGTTCTCACTGGAACGAAGGAGGTTGAGGGGCGACCTGATAGAGGTATACAAAATTATGAGGGGCATAGACAGAGTGGATAGTCAGAGGCTTTTCCCCAGGGTAGAGGGGTCAATTACTAGGGGGCATAGGTTTAAGGTGAGAGGGGCAAAGTTTAGAGTAGATGTACGAGGCAAGTTTTTTACGCAGAGGGTAGTGGGTGCCTGGAACTCACTACCGGAGGACGTAGTGGAGGCAGGGACGATAGGGACATTTAAGGGGCATCTTGACAAATATATGAATAGGATGGGAATAGAAGGATACGGACCCAGGAAGTGTAGAAGATTGTAGTTTAGTCGGGCAGTATGGTCGGCACGGGCTTGGAGGGCCGAAGGGCCTGTTCCTGTGCTGTACATTTCTTTGTTCTTTGTTTTGTTTTGTTGTTACTCTGTTTGTGTCTCTGTCTGTGTTTCTCACTGTGTCTGTGTCTCTGTCCCAACTCTATCTGTGCCTGTGTCTGTGCCTGTGTCTCTGTTTCTGTCTCTGCCTGTGTCACTGTATCTGTCTGTATCTCTGCCTGTATCTGTGTGACTCTCTCTCTCTCTGTCTCCCTGTCTGTGATTCAGTCTGTGTTTCTGTCAGATTCTCTGTCTCGGTCTGTGTCTCTGTCTGTGCCTGTGCCTGTCTGTACCTGTGTCTCTGTCTGTGCCTTTGTATCTGCCTGTGTCTCTGTCTCCGTCTGTTACTCTGTCTGTGTCTCTGTCTGTGTTTCTGTCTGTGTCTGTGTCTCTGTCACAACTCTATCTGTGCCTGTGTCTGTGCCTGTGTCTCTGTTTCTGTCTTTGCCTGTATCACTGTATCTGTCTGTGTCTCTGCCTGTATCTCTGTGTCTCTCTCTGTCTGTCTCCCTGTCTGTGATTCTGTCTGTGTTTCTGTCAGATTCTCTGCCTCTGTCTCTGCCTCTGCCTCTGCCTGCGTCTCTGCCACCGCCTGCGCCACTGCCTGTGCCTCTGCCTCTGCCAGCGTCTCTGCCACCGCCTGCGCCACTGCCTCTGCCTCTGCCTCTGCCAGCGTCTCTGCCACCGCCTGCGCCACTGCCTCTGCCTCTGCCAGCGTCTCTGCCACCGCCTGCGCCACTGCCTCTGCCCCTGCCACCGCCTCCGCCTGCGCCACTGCTTCTGCCTCTGCCAGCATCTCTGCCACCGCCTGCGCCACTGACTCTGCCTCTGCCTCTGCCTCTGCCACCGCCTGCGCCACTGCCTCTGCCTCTGCCAGCGTCTCTGCCACCGCCTGCGCCACTGCCTCTGCCTCTGCCTGCGTCTCTGCCACCGCCTGCGCCTCTGCCTCTGCCTCTGCCTCTGCCACCGCCTGCGCCACTGCCTCTGCCTCTGCCTGCGTCTCTGCCACCGCCTGCGCCACTGCCTCTGCCTCTGCCTGTGCCTCTGCCTGCGTCTCTGCCTCTGCCTCTGCCTCTGCCAGCGCCTCTGCAACCGCCTGCACCATTGCCTCTGCCTCTGCCTGTGCCTCTGCCTGCGTCTCTGCCTCTGCGTCTGCCAGCGTCTCTGCCACCGCCTGCGCCACTGCCTCTGCCTCTGCCTCTGCCTCTGCCACCGCCTGCGCCACTGCCTCTGCCTCTGCCAGCGTCTCTGCCACCGCCTGCTCCACTGCCTCTGCCTCTGCCTCTGCCTCTGCCTGAGTCTCTTCTACCGCCTGCGCCATTGCCTCTGTCTCTGCCTCTGCCTCTCCTGCGTCTCTGCCTCTGCCTCTGCCTCTGCCTCTACCTCTGCCTCTGCCTCTGCCTCTACCTCTGCCTCTGACTCTGACTCTGCCTCTGCCTCTGCCTCTGCCTCTGCCTCTGCCTCTGCCTCTGCCTCTGCCTCCGCCTGCGTCTCTGCCTCTGCCTCTGCCTCTGCCTGCGTCTCTGCCTGCGTCTCTGCCTCTACCACTGCCTTTGCCTCTGCCTCTGCCAGCGTCTCTGCCACCGCCTGCATCTCTGCCTCTGCCTCTGCCTGCGTCTCTGCCACCGCCTGCGCCACTGCCTCTGCCTCTGCCTCTGCCTCTGCCTCCGCCTGCGTCTCTGCCTCTGCCTCTGCCTCTGCCTGCGTCTCTGCCTGCGTCTCTGCCTCTACCACTGCCTTTGCCTCTGCCTCTGCCAGCGTCTCTGCCACCGCCTGCGTCTCTGCCTCTGCCTCTGCCTGCGTCTCTGCCACCGCCTGCGCCACTGCCTCTGCCTCTGCCTCTGCCTCTGCCACCGCCTGCGCCACTGCCTCTGCCTCTGCCTGCGCCCCTGCCACCGCCTCCGCCTGCGCCACTGCCTCTGCCTCTGCCTCTGCCACCGCCTGCGCCACTGCCTCTGCCTCTGCCTCTGCCAGCGTCTCTGCCACCGCCTGCGCCACTGCCTCTGCCTCTGCCTCTGCCTCTGCCACTGCCTGCGCCACTGCCTCTGCCTCTGCCAGCGTCTCTGCCACCGCCTGCGCCACTGCCTCTGCCTCTGCCTCTGCCACCGCCTGCGCCACTGCCTCTGCCTCTGCCTCTGCCTCTGCCAGCGTCTCTGCCACCGCCTGCGCCACTGCCTCTGCCTCTGCCTCTGCCACTGCCTGCGCCACTGCCTCTGCCTCTGCCAGCGTCTCTGCCACCGCCTGCGCCACTGCCTCTGCCTCTGCCTGCGCCCCTGCCACCGCCTCCGCCTGCGCCACTGCCTCTGCCTCTGCCTCTGCCACCGCCTGCGCCACTGCCTCTGCCTCTGCCTCTGCCACCGCCTACGTCTCTGCCACCGCCTGCGCCACTGCCTCTGCCTCTGCCTCTGCCTGCGTCTCTGCCACCGCCTCTGCCTCTACCTCTGCCTCTGCCTCTGCCTCTGCCTGCGTCTCTGCCTCTGCCTATGCCTGCGTCTCTGCCTCTGCCTCTCCTGCGTCTCTGCCTCTGCCTCTGCCTCTGCCTGCGTCTCTGCCTCCGCCTGCGCCACTGCCTCTGCGTCTGCCAGCGTCTCTGCCACCGCCTGCGCCACTGCCTCTGCGTCTGCCAGCGTCTCTGCCACCGCCTGCGTCTCTGCCACCGCCTGCGTCTCTGCCTCCGCCTGCGCCACTGCCTCTGCCTCTGCCAGCGTCTCTGCCACCGCCTGCGCCACTGCCTCTGCGTCTGCCAGCGTCTCTGCCACCGCCTGCGCCACTGCCTCCGCCTCTGACTCTGCCTCTGCCACCGCCTGCCCCACTGCCTCTGCCTCTGCCAGCGTCT
The DNA here is from genome assembly GCF_047496885.1 of Scyliorhinus torazame. Taxonomy (NCBI): domain Eukaryota; kingdom Metazoa; phylum Chordata; class Chondrichthyes; order Carcharhiniformes; family Scyliorhinidae; genus Scyliorhinus; species Scyliorhinus torazame. The sequence continues at coordinate 59,903,129 of NC_092726.1, forward strand.
CTGCCACCGCCTGCGCCACTACCTCTTCCTGTGCCTGTGCCTCTGCCTCTGCCTCTGCCAGCGTCTCTGCCACCGCCTGCGCCACTGCCTCTGCCTGTGCCTCTGCCTCTGCCTCTGCCTGCGTCTCTGCCACCGCCTGCGTCTCTGCCACCGCCTGCGCCACTGCCTCTGCCTCTGCCAGCGTCTCTGCCACCGCCTGCGCCACTGCCTCTGCCTGTGCCTCTGCCTCTGCCTCTGCCAGCATCTCTGCCACCGCCTGCGCCACAGCCTCTGCCTGTGCCTCTGCCTCTGCCAGCGTCTCTGCCACCGCCTGCGCCACTGCCTCTGCCTCTGCCTCTGCCTCTGCCAGCGTCTCTGTCACCGCCTGCACCACTGCCTCTGCCTCTGCCTCTGCCTGCGTCTCTGCCACCGCCTGCGCCACTGCCTCTGCCTCTGCCTCTGCCAGCGTCTCTGCCACCGCCAGCGCCACTGCCTCTGCCTCTGCCTCTGCCTCTGCCAGCGTCTCTGCCACCGCCTGCGCCACTGCCTCTGCCTCTGCCTCTGCCAGCGTCTCTGCCACCGCCTGCACCTCTGCCTCTGCCTCTGCCTGCGTCTCTGCCACCGCCTGCGCCACTGCCTCTGCCTCTGCCAGCGTCTCTGCCACCGCCTGCGCCACTGCCTCTGCCTCTGCCTCTGCCACCGCCTGCGCCACTGCCTCTGCCTCTGCCTCTACCTCTGCCAGCGTCTCTGCCACCGCCTGCGCCACTGCCTCTGCCTCTGCCTCTGCCTCTGCCTGCGTCTCTGCCTCTGCCTCTGCCTGCGTCTCTGCCTCTGCCTCTGCCTGTGCCTGTGCCTCTGCCTGCGTCTCTGCCTCTGCCTCTGTCTCTGCCTCTGCCAGCGTCTCTGCCTCTGCCTCTGCCTCTGCTTCTGCCACCGCCTGCACCACTGCCTGCGCCTCTGCCTCTGCCTCTGCCTGCGTCTCTGCCTCTGCCTGCGCCACTGCCTCTGCCTCTGCCAGCGTCTCTGCCACCGCCTGCGCCACTGCCTCTGCCTCTGCCAGCGTCTCTGCCTGCGTCTCTGCCTCTGCCTGCGCCACTTCCTCTGCCTCTGCCTCTGCCTCTGCCACCGCCTGCGCCACTGCCTCTGCCTCTGCCTCTGCCTCTGCCTCTGCCACCGCCTGCGCCTCTGCCTCTGCCTCTGCCTCTGCCACCGCCTGCGCCTCTGCCTCTGCTTCTGCCTCTGCCTCTGCCTCTGCCAGCGTCTCTGCCACCGCCTGCGCCACTGCCTCTGCCTGTGCCTCTGCCTCTGCCTCTGCCAGCGTCTCTGCCACCGCCTGCGCCACTGCCTCTGCCTCTGCCTCTGCCAGCGTCTCTGCCACCGCCTGCGCCACTGCCTCTGCCTCTGCCTGCGTCGCTGTCACCGCCTGCGCCACTGCCTCTGCCTCTGCCTCTGCCAACGTCTCTGCCACCGCCAGCGCCACTGCCTCTGCCTCTGCCTCTGCCTCTGCCAGCGTCTCTGCCACCGCCTGCGCCACTGCCTCTGCCTCTGCCTCTGCCAGCGTCTCTGCCACCGCCTGCACCTCTGCGTCTGCCTCTGCCAGCGTCTCTGCCACCGCCTGAGCCACTGCCTCTGCCTCTGCCAGCGTCTCTGCCACCGCCTGCGCCACTGCCTCTGCCTCTGCCTCTGCCAACGCCTGCGCCACTGCCTCTGGCTCTGCCAGCGTCTCTACTACCGCCTGCGCCACTGCCTCTGCCTCTGCCTGCGTCTCTGCCACCGCCTGCGCCACTGCCTCTGCCTCTGCCTCTGCCAGCGTCTCTGCCACCGCCTGCGACACTGCCTCTGCCTCTGCCTCTGCCACCGCCTGCGCCTCTGCCTCTGCCTCTGCCTCTGCCCCTGCCTCTGCCTCTGCCTGCGTCTCTGCCTCTGCCTCTGCCTCTGCTTGCGTCTCTGCCTCTGCCTCTGCCTCTGCCTGTGTCTCTGCCTCTGCCTCTGCCTGCGCCACTGCCTCTGCCTCTGCCTCTGCCAGCGTCTCTGCCACCGCCTGCACCTCTGCCTCTGCCTCTGCCTGCGTCTCTGCCACCGCCTGCGCCACTGCCTCTGCCTCTGCCAGCGTCTCTGCCACCGCCTGCGCCACTGCCTCTGCCTCTGCCTCTGCCACCGCCTGCGCCACTGCCTCTGCCTCTGCCAGCGTCTGTCCCACTGCCTGCGCCACTGCCTCTGCCTGCGTCCCTGCCACCGCCTGCCCCACTGCCTCTGCCTCTGCCTCTGCCTCTGCCAGCGTCTCTGCCACCGCCTGCGCCACTGCCTCTGCCTCTGCCTCTGCCTGCGTCTCTGCCTCTGCCTCTGCCTCTGCCTGCGTCTCTGCCT